>NC_132938.1:57845000-62645000 GCF_034638445.1 Ciconia boyciana
TGCATCCCTTGCCAAGTTCAGTCCAGCTGCACCTTGGCCTTCCTGACCCCGTCCCTATACAACCGGCAACATCCCTATACTCTTCCCAGGATACCTGTTCCTGCTTCCAGTTTCTGTGCATTTCCTTCTTGCCCTTTATTTTGACCAGCAGGTCTTGACTCATCCATACTGGCCTCTTGCTGTCCTTTCCTGAATTCTTACACATGGGGATTGAGAACTCTTGCGTTCTATGGAAAGTGCCTTCTAGGCCTTAACACCAGGCCATCCCCTCCCTTTCCAGAAAAACCAAAGCTTTATCTCATAATGCAGCGAGAACCAGTGGTCACCATGTACAAGAAGGTGCCTGACACTTCTGGGATAATTGCTCAGAAAGTTTGAGATAAGGACTCATCACCTTCCCACCAGGAACAGATCAAAAACTCATCCCACTAAACGAGGAATCTGTTCACTACACAACCCTTTCATTTGGAACACCGTTTAAAAAAACCAAATAAATAAAATAATAAAAAACCCCAAACCCAAACCAAAACCCCAAAACAAACAAGCAAAAAACCGCCCAAAAAACAGAGCAAAAACCCTACCAATCTTTTGTTTCACAGCTGGACACTGAACAGAAAATTCTGCTTCTGCTGGGTCCCAAATGGAGATATTGTCACAGAAAACATGTAGGGAGAAAGGCAGTTAACAGACTTTCCTGCTTAGATCTGAATTATTTGAAATACATTAGTGAGCATACAGATTCAGATTTTTAAAATTATCAGGAAAAGCCAAATACTTCCCCCTGTAAGACATTGTTCTGCATTTTATCAAAAGAGACTTCATCTGGCAAAGCTCTCTTAGTTCACTTTCCAGTATTATAAGGGAAGAATTATGTGATAAGTCTGAAAAACATTGCTCTACTAACTATATATAGATTGTCTTGGAGATTTTCCAACTTGCAAAGTCCTCAGCAGCTTCTTCACAGAGCAAGTGAGCAAGCAGTTCTTGGGATTAATGTCAAAGCAAGCTTTGGCTGTGCTGGTCAGTTTTACAGATGGCAACACTTAAAAGCCCGAAATAAACAGCACATCTTAGCACTAACACATTCAGCTATAAAGCTCTATTCCTCCTGGGTTTAGTTTTCAACATATACTAACACTGGAGCTGAGAAAGAGATGAAACAAATTTCAGAGGCTATTCGGAAATTTTAACGACCTAGTGTTAAAACTCAACTGGGTTTGTAGTTGCAGGGGGCTGGTGTAATTTTGGCTGGTTCAAACGTTCAGTATGTGTTTCCGTATGCACAGATTATCTTCTGTCTCTTTGGGATTGACTGGACATGGCAACTTCACCAGCTGTAGAATCATTCCTAGTTTGCCACCAATACAGATGACAGTACACATACCCACTGTCTAGAAACTAGCTCAGTGGAGTGGAAATTCCCCAACACAGACAAGCCATTCTAGTCCCACATCTAGGTCAAATAATAGCACAATAAATCCTACTGAAATCAACAGGACTATATTGAGAACTACCCAATCAAAATCTATATGAAATTCTGATTAGTGCACAATTTGGTAAGCATTTGGTAAAGATTTGTTTGTTTTCCATTTGGTTCTTAGTTACAGTTCTCTCACCATAAAAACTGGTTCATAACAATACTGAGTATAGACTTTTGGGAGGTTTTTTTGTTTCTTTTTTTTTTGTTGACAACTCAATATACCTGATTTAAGGCAATTATTACCCACTCAAAAATTCCATAAGTGGAGTCTGACCCAGGAAACAGAACTGTAGGGAACCAGCTCTCACTGTACAAGTAGTTCAGAAATTTTGCAGTAGCCAAAATATGTTCTCACTGTACTTGCATACAAAAATCTCTACCTCAGCTTTCATTCTTCTGTTTTTATCCAGAAGTTAATAGATGGACTTAAATTAGAACAAAATGTATCTGCTTTTAGTTTAAAAAAACCCAAGAAACACAAACAAAAAACCCCAGACAGACACAGGCAGCTTTCATTTAAAATTACCACAGCCATTAAAATTCTGCAGCCAACACTCACATACTTTCACTTCAGTTTGAAAGAGATGAATGCCTGACAACCGAAGTGGGCAGCATAGTGTACTAGACAAAAAGATACCTGCTTAAAATGAGCAAGTCAACTTCCCTGCTTATATTTAGAGTTTGACTGCCCACCATTCATATTTCAATAGCATTTTACTTTTTTTAGTCATCGCAGATTGGAAATTGCATGCAGTATGAACAGTATTTAAAAGAGTATTGCATCTTTTCCCTGTTTGAAAAGTACCAAGAGACAGTAGCCTACAAAGACAGCATTAAAATACTTAGACTGAACTGAAACAGAATGATGGAAAGGAGTATGTGATGACAACTTCACAAAACCAGTATCACTTAAAGAAAATAATATGAGGCACAAAAATGCCAGGAAGTTATATTTGATAAGAAGGCAAGCGCTCATAATAAAAAAAGACATTAAAGTTTGATATAAGGTACCTATTTTATGAACTGGTTTTACTAACCTCCCCCCCAAAAAACCAGGAAAAATTTTCATTTGTTATTAAGAGACAAAATAAGACACTACTGATTTAAACAGCTGATTATTTACTCTACATGCTTCAAAGTACAAACAGCACAGAACGCAAAAGGAAATATTCCTTTGCAGGTTTGCCACCATCCAAATATGTTTGATCTTGAAGTTTTAGTTGCATTTAAACACTAAAAGTTATTTTAAATTTGAAAGCATAGAGGAGGTAAATATTTGCCTGACGTCTAAAAACATATTTGAATTCCAAAGTGAGTTTTTCTTTCATTTAAAACTTACAGTCCTATTAATCAACATTCACAAGTGCAACCATAAAGGTACTTTTAAAGAAGTGCTGAAAGCAAGAGACCTGAATAAGAAAAACAGTTAGGTTTGACACTTCTTCATGACTTAAACCAACTTTTCTTTGCAACTGACAGTCTTATTTGCTTATAACAAAACATCACCCAGGACAACATATTATTACTAGAAACACTGTTGGAATGTTAACTACACAGACAGTGGACAGTGCCTCCTTTGACACCTGAACTTGCATAATTACTGTGACTACTGGGGCAAAACACTGGCTGCCTAGGCAGCCACGCACATGCGCAAAATACCTGCCATGCTCATGAGGTCATGAGCACAGGCTCAACCATGGCATATGTTTAAAAAAAAAAAAGTAATACTTGGGGGTACTTTTCTCCACGTAATTTCTGGTAACTTTGCTTAATTTCTGGCATCCAAAATAGCATATTTTAAAATGGAAGAAATTCTCCTCCGCTAGCATTTGCACATGAAAGCATCAGACCTGCAGGATATTTTTCTCGCCTGAACAGGAAACCTGCATGTTTTAATTTTATGTTAATTTTCAGAATATGACAGGCATTCTTTAAGAAACATTCAAAAAAGCATCCTCCTCTCTTACAGCAATACATTTAATTATGCAAGTAGACAAACAAAGGATCCCTTTAGTGATTAGGGACTACAGTCAGCTAGTCAATGAGTTCTAACACTGGGTGGTAACTCATGGCAACAGGGGAGACAGGGAAGACAGCAGGCTAGATACAAATAGCAGTCCATCTTGCTATTCAGGATCAGAAGAAACAGCACTGCAGAGGGAGGGAAAAAAAAACCAAAACAAAACACCCCCACCAGAACAGTAATGAACCTGCCAGAAAGCACAATTGGACCACTGCAATGAAAGGTTTATATTATAATGCTTATATTTCCCCCACAGCCTTTGTGCTCTTCCTTTTACTTTATGCCTTAAATTTTTGTTTAAGGACCATTTCAGTTTAGCTACTTTATTTCAGTTTTGGAGCTGCTCTTCTTTTCCTATTAATCACTTAAAAAAACACGGTGGAAAAAAGTAAGTATTATCCTTACCGACTGCACTATCAATCGGGCATCCTCCTCACTGCAACAAAACGGGCTGCCACTCACCAGAACATTTGTGCTGAAAAATAAAATTAAAAACATGTTTTATCAATCAGTGGAAGACACACACACACAATTAAGTACCTATAGAAAAAAACACCTTCACATATAGAGCTCAGAAATGTGTATCTGCAAGAAATTAGGAAGTCAAAAACATGAAGTAATCAGTAATGCTGGAAGGGAATGGGGGTGTGGAGGGGTGTTCTTTGTTTCTTTGGGTTTGAGTGGGTTTTTAGGCTATATGTTCTGTACTAGTGCAAGCAGTGCTCACACTCAGTGCTTCTGGTAGCTAACTTGGGTGCAGTTCAGAGGACCGCAGTTAAGAAACTAAATCCCCCCAAAAAGTCAGAGAGAAACTGGCATTTCCTGAGGGAGCTGAAGAACACCTAAATGGCTAGCACAGGTGGTGTGAATATCCCCATCTCTTGTGCCTTGGAGGTTGGCCAGATTCTGTGGCACGCCACCCTTGGTTTGCAGTAACCTGCCTGCAGTATTTAACAAGAAGGAGGAAAAAAACAGGTCAAAATTCTGCTCCTACATAAAGCAGCAGATACCTGTACTGCTTCCAGAGAGCAGACAAACTCTGGGACCAAATACTTTGCAGAAACGTTTCCCTATGAATATATATCCTTTCACACCAAAAGTGAGTTTGGTCACGGGTTTTTAAGGTCCTACACAGTAAATGGCAAGAAGTTCAATTCCTCAAAGCAAGTCTGCAATTTTAATTATTTTTTAATTTTGTCAACATGAAGCTCAGTTTGCATATTTGCATATTAAAATTTGCATATTATCCTACAGTATTCTTGCCATGCTAAAGTAGAACTATCAACCTGTCCAACTGCTAAGGTGTTCAATCAGCTCCAAGAAAGAGAAAGTCACATTTTCCCAATAAAGTAGAAGACAACAGTGACTATCTGAGAACAGCTTCCCCCACAGCCTTTGGCCTCTGGTTTAGCTAATGGCAATCTACAGCCCTTGGAAAGCACCAGGCAAAGACACCTGCCTGGTCTTCAGGGCCTCTGGTGCCAAAACTGCCAGTGCAAACCAGTCCAGAGAGCTTAATAAACTCTATTTTAATTTAGATCAGGCCAAAGGCTAGTAAAGAACAATAATTTGGTTCTCTCATTCGAGAGAACAACTAAAATAGATGGAATGCTAAGCTGCAAAAGAATTTTGCATCACAGCAATGCAGCATGGAAGGATGGAATAAACAGTGACAAGAGGATTTGCATGGAATACAGAGATTCTCCCAAAATGATCCTGAACACAAACTCTGGGGCCGTTTCTCAAAAGCTGAAGTAATCTCTGTCACTTTTAT
Source organism: Ciconia boyciana (assembly GCF_034638445.1). Lineage (NCBI taxonomy): Eukaryota > Metazoa > Chordata > Aves > Ciconiiformes > Ciconiidae > Ciconia > Ciconia boyciana. Next base: position 57,850,278 of record NC_132938.1, read on the forward strand.
ATAATCAAAATATTTTTGGAACCACTTACCAGTAAATCATCATCATACAAAGTGCAATTAGTCTATCATAGTCTATTATCAATTAATTATTAATCAAAACCATGAGTATTCCTGCCATTGCAAAGTAAAAAAATCTAAGCAGTTCATGCACAGCTGCCACATGTTGAATACCACTAGTACAAGCACAATACAAAGAGGAAAAGACGTGACTGGATACTTACCACTTAATAGTACCTCCATCAGCTTTTTTATGAAGCAAAGCTTTCCAGTATTCATGGGTGGATTTAATAATTTCAACAGCAAAATCCTAGTTTACATCAAGGAAAAGTTTTATGATTTAAAATGTTATTAAACAGAAAAAAGCCACAGAACTAGTTTATTAAAACATACTGTTTCATGTGTTATTTTAAGGGGTCTCCTTTGAGGCCTCATTAAATTTCTGGAAAATATAACACCCTTTTTTATGAAATGAAACAAACTTCACTATCTGTCAAATACACTGGCAACACATTCAGGACTTCCCCTCAGTCCACAGCCAGAAAACATGAAGGCTGCACAAAAAAAAAAAAAGAAATCAGCACTAGATGCTAAGCAGACACCTACAGCAGTAGAAAACTGTACCAGGTCCTAAATGGGACAAAGTGTGTGAGCTATGACTCCTCTGTTACACATGCGTATCAGGGTCAGAGTTAATGTTTCCCCTCTAGTGCCAAAATTTGCATTTACTTCATTAATTGCCCAACCATATACTTAAGCATTTGCAACAACGTAACATATCAGCTGCTTAACAGTTTTTGTTTGTTTAAAAACAAATGTAATATTGGGGGTGGGTATGAAAAAGCTTCAAAAAAGTAAAAATAAAGTAAAATAAGTCCTCAGTGTCTAGATGATGATATCTAGACTGGCTTGCAGAAAGCTGCCAACAGAACATTCACATTTCCTAACAAGGAGTGACTTGGCAAAATGCCACCAGAACATTGTGAACTTCACCAGAGCTGCTGGAGCACAGCCACAGCTGACTTGCCACATCCTGGGTCTCTAGAAATGCTTGAGAATTATTCAAGTGCCCCAAACCAGCTATCTCAGGGCACTTAGTGCCTCAAGCCTGAACTCCAACGGCCTGACAGAGATATACGCTATTAAACTGTCACTACAGAGCAACACTCTGCTTTACAGAGCAGGAAAATCTCTCCCAGTTCCTGGGAGAACAGGGGAGAGATCAGGTTATCAAGCCTTACAACTCTACGTTTGATTGATTTAAAAGACAGTTTTAGTGCAGAGGGGAGTCAGGGCATCTCTTTAACCAGACAAAACATGTAAAGTTGTCTGTGCTGGTTAGAAGGCGTTTTGTAACTTTGATAGCACACTGCAAGGCTGAACTAGCTGACACACGGACATCATTCATTAGGAACCTGTGATTCTTTGCCAAGAATAGTCTACAGAGAGTGTGTAATACATGATTTGCAAAGCACTTTTACTCAAATCACACCCAATTTCCTCTGGAAAAATCCAGGTATTTTCTTCAGCAAGGTCTATTCCCAGGTCCACTCTCCTTTCAAACACTGGTCATTTTTACTGTAGATAGTTTAAAACGCCATTCATTTTTTCTAAAAAAGGGAAAAAATTTTTCAGCCTTCAAGCCAAAACCAGCTCAAATGTTTTTATATATAATTACCAGGAAAAAGTATACCCTGAGCAAATACCAAATATGAAAAAATCTGCAACCTATTGTCTCTCTTAAACTGCATAGCCTTAAAAAAATGTCAGGAAAATTTATCAATCAAGACTGAAAAATACCTGGAAAGACAACATGTTCATTCCTCTGATAGAGAGAAAAAAAATGCAGTGGAAAAAAAACTACAAACATACAGATGTGTAAGTCTCATCAGGATTAGGACTGAATGTTTTTTTGCAGACTTCTTTTAATAACCTATGCATTTTCCCTGAATAAAGTGGAAGACAGCAAACATTATTTATTCCTAGCCTAATAAATTGTATTCAAAGATCCCTCATATAAAAATTATTTTTGTTAAACCTCCTCCTTTACAATTCCAAAAATTCTAGGATGTATTAAAGAGGCCATATGACAGAAAGATGCATCTTTAATTTTGGATTATCTTCACCTTGTCTTTAAATTCTCCATTAAAAGCAAACCGATTTTCCGGTTTACCATCAGGGACTTTATATAATCGGAACCAGTCAACTGTAGCCTCAAGGTAACCTGGTTTGTGCTTCTTGACATCATCAATATCTGTAGGTTAAAAAAAAAAAATTGAAAAGGACTTGTGATTTTTACTCACAATTTTTGTAACTTTCATTTTTTAAAGTCTCATAAAGGATCTGCAAGCAATTTGATTTCACTGAGCACTTTCGAAGTCACTGGGGAACTTCACTTTATTACATTAGCTGCCCATAGTTGATATCTTACAATTTCACAACCACACTAAACAGGTAAGCCAGATGCCTCCTGCCCTTCATTAATTAAGACCCAAAGGGACAATGAATAAAAGGACCACACTTGTGACAGGAGAGGACGAAAATTCCATATTTATAGGCTTTCATCTTAGTAGGTACCTCTTGCAATACTTAGATTATTCAGTGAGGTTTTTTTTCCCCAGCAACTGCAGGGACTACAGGCATTTTTTGATAATGAAATAGCAGCTAGTAAAACAATTTCAACACATGGATTTTTAAACCAGCACCTCAAAACAAAATACAGGCTTGACTTCTCCAAGTTACATTAAAGGCATTCCTCTGCTCACATTACTTCCAAATTCAACCCATTAGATACAAGACAGATACATGCCAGAAGCCCTAAACACTAGCTCTGCCGATAACCCTGTGATATCTGCATAGTCACAGGGATAAGCCAATTCTACCTTTACCGCTATAATCCTACCATGCAAAGATGGAACAGGACACAGAGAGGAATGCATGCCATTTGCAGGAAACCCCTGGGAGGCAGAAATGAACATTGCCCCAGTGGGTACAGAGAGATCAAACAGTCACACAGTAATTCTGCTTGAGGGCTATACTGCTATAGCAAAGATGCAATTCATGATCTTAAACGTTTACTTCTGCTGTGCATATCAATTTTTACCGAGTTGTCCTGTGAGACATCTGTCATCAGATGTCATCTGCCATCACTCCTATCACTTGCAATAAGGTGGTCCTATCAGTCCCTTGGCAAATTAACTCTGGCAACATATTTATATGGAAAAGCCTTCAATACAATTTTAATTTATTTTGATACAATAAAGGATTTTGTCCTTTCCGGAAGCCAAGTACTTTTTGTAGCTGGTGTAATCCTTTTCTTTCCATCTATTTCCCTCCTACAGTCACTTCTGATGGAAATGGGAGCTGACTTTTTATTGCTGTGCTTTACATGCAGTCTTCCAGCAATTTCATAACATCACTCTGCCCAGGCCACCTTCCATGGTGTTATTCTCCTCCAGTGTTTTGCAAGTCACTTGCTCCTTTCTCCTTTCCTGATTCCGTCTTGTTCTCTCTCCATACTGCTGGGCTACTTCATTCTCTTCTCCCATAGATATGCCTCACTCACTGACACCTCCTGGTTGGCACCGATTCCTGATGGATACTTTTCTGTTTATCGAGCGCTATAAAATAGATTTTCAGAGTTGCTTAGTCCACAGAATTGACACCTAGTCATGTGCTTTCCATCTTTAAGTACCTACATGTCTTTTTAAGATCTAGTCTGTGAACCTGAACAAAGACATTCAGGTATTTCTAAAGAGAACAGTAAGAGAAGGGAAAAAGTATTGTGCTACAGACCATTCAATTCTCTGTAGACCAAGAGAGATGACACGTGGACTGAACTGTGAGACCAAACCTATGTGAGAAGATATGCTGAGTGTTCACAGGCATCTGATAGATGCCACACCCAAATTCCACTGGATCACACACTACCCAAAGAATAAAACATAAAGCTTTGAAGAACCCTATGTAAATTTTTGCTTCTGCATGCACTTAATAGGACTACGTGTTTATGGACTTGGAGTAAAACACATTTTGAACCTGGCTGCTGGCCATCTGCCTGTAAAACATTAGGGAGTTTCACTGGCAGGATCCCAGAAAAAAGCAAGGGCATATAAGGCTGTGCTAGAAGCAGGTCTTCTAGCTGAAATACATGTTTAAGAGCACAAGAAGCCTTTCACTGGGGTGGGTGGGTGAGTAGGACCAACCAAGAAGGAATGATTTAAGAAAAGGGTGGGGTCTTGGCTGGAGGCAAGATGCTTCATTTGGGCACTAATAAAACTGCAGCTCCAATTCAAGTTGGTTTCAGGGCTCCAGTGTATCATCCTGTTCTCTCCAAGCAAGGGAGCATCCCTCCTCCTATCTTGAGCCCTTGTCATCTCCTCCTCTTGCGAGGTTTGAACTCACAATTTCTAGTACTTGTTGAAGAGACAGTATCTCCTCAAGTCTATAAAGCAAACCAGACTGCTGCAGCAATTTCCTTGGCTCCCAGCAGTGGATGAACTCCTGATCTCCATCTCCAGACACCGCTTAAATTGAAGCATACTTTCTCAGACTGCTGCTCCTTTTTTCTGGTACCTGTTCCAGCAAACTTCTCTCCTAACTCCGCTTCTCCATTCCTCCTACTTGATTATTTGCCACCTATTCCCATAAAAACTGTTCATCAAAAGTGCTTTACAGTCTACTAACTGACATTTGGGCCCTTCCCTATCTGTTGTTCCTTATTTATAGGCTTTCTTTCTATTTCTTTAAAGGACTCAAATATTAGAATAGGCTTTGGGGCAGGCTTTCATTACCTCCTTAAGACAGGGATTACCATCTTCATGGATAGAATCATCTCTCAATTTCACTCACTCTCTACTGGAAAATACCTTGCCTAGGTAAAATGACTACACAGAATCAGGCTACCACATTACATGGCCCCTAAAGTACTAGCTGCTGTATTCTGGTTTTGAGAACTTAATAAGGGGGACAGTGTTTGCTTTTATTTCCTTGGTTCCTTGCAAGTTATTCTCCTTCATCCCCATGCTTCACTTCACTATTCTTTATTATGAAGGACAGCTACTGGGCACCAAACGAAACTTATATGATTGAAGAAAAAAAAAAACAAACAAAACATCCGTATTATAATGGCAGTTGGTGGCAAGCAGCAGGAAAAAGTGCAACAGTGCAACAACAACAACAAAAAAAATCGATCCTGTTGCTGTGGAGTCAGCACATAGCACAAAATATAAGGAAAACAGCAGCTTTCACACCACTCAACAGCTACCTCTTCAGTTCATTAAAAGGCGCCATAGAAAAGCTTGAAAGACAGCTTGTCCTCCACTTTGAAATCCAAACAGCATCTTTGGGGTATCAGGGGGAGGAGGAAAAAAATATACTCAGAAAACAAAAGTGTAAGCAAAGAAAGTGAAAAGAAAAGATCATGATAAGCAGTGCAGTGATTTACTGCACTAGTATCTATAGAAGCTAGCTGCATATTATGATAAAAAATGCCAAAACCCCTTAGATGTCTTTTCCGCAGCAGGCACTGTTAAGACACTTTTTTCTGACCCTGACTGCTTACCTTCCCTTAGAGCTATGTACTCACACTCGGGTCAAAAGGGGCTGAGCAAGACCGGGATTAGCAAGCATGTAGCTGGCCTAACGTGGTTTCATCTCTGCAAGCAAGCCCTGCTCAGAGTGACAGAGCAGAAAGGTCAGGCTCTTGCATGTACATTATCAGCACATACCCACTGGGCTCTAGACAGTAATTTCTTCATACTGCCTACAGTAGTATGAAGTATTTTAGTACTGAGACCATAGGTCTCATTTTCCTGGGCACTGAAGTTAAGCACCAAGAGTTAAAAAGAGATGGCTAATCACATTAAGGGTTGCAGTTTAGTCTCAATAAGGAAAATCTCTAGAGGCTGGCACAAACAACTACTGCTAGCTCTCTGTCAAGGGAGTGAGCCAATGCAAACGCAGATCCCAATTCTATCTGGCTTTACAAAAGAGAGCAACAAAAGCATTTGTACAAAACTACCATTTTTAGTACAACAGATGCTGCTTCTTGCAAGCAAAGCTAAAACAACATGCTTGCAGCAAGCTTTCTAAACAAGGGCTGTGGGAAGAGGACATATGTTTTTAATAACATCTTATAAACATTTACAGGAAGCAGCAGCTACATTCCATATAAAGGCATTTGGTGTATTTTGTGCAGCATGATGAGGGGGTAGGAGGGGAGCCTCAGTACAGATAATTAATTTCTTTATATTGAATGCTTACACAAATCCACAACAAAGGTCTTCAGGGCCTCTGCTGCTTCTCTGCATATAAATACACTCACATGCAAGGGTCTGTAACAATATATGGTACAAAGTATGCAATATGCTTTGCTTTTGCCATTTAGGGTTTGATCACTTAACTCAAAAAGTCAATCTTGAGTTGCACATTGGAAAAGAAGCATGGCAACATAGCACAGTTAACTACACCAGTGCCAGCAAATGGTAGCGCAACAAAGCCAGCAGACATCACCAACTGCTGTTGAATATATCCAGGCATCTTTCCAGTGAGCAATAGCAAAAAAACGGCTGCTAAGATTCCAGGCCGGTAAATCACCTCCAAAATGCCATCCAGCATACATGATTTGTCCAGTTTGCTCAGGGAAGGTAAAATGACCTTCTGAGAGTCAGACTTTTCATAAGCTGCTTCAGCCACACTTCCTGCTTCAACTGCCAGTGATTTTCAAAACCTCTTGTCCAACATGAAGATGCCATACACATTTAGACCAAATTACAGCACAAAAATATCGCTCATCCTTTCTGAGCCCACCCTTGTAAAGCACATCAGATATGTATGTGAATTCCAATATATTAAATTCAATCCGAATTACAAGATAAGCAGACAAGCAGCCTTTCCACTCCAAGAATTTGCTTCTTCTCCTGGCTAGTATTTTACAAAAAATGAACAAACAAAAAAGCAACAACAACAAAAGCAGCCAGACCTATTACACCCCCAAGATTCAGTGTTTCAGTGTGCAGGGAGGTTTTAGGCCTTTTCCCAGCCTTGCTGGGTCTGAAGTTGCTTTGGTGGTCCGCTAGTGGCCATCTGCCTAGCAACTGCCTGAGCAGAAACACAATACAGTGGTTTTCAGGTAGCCACAAAGATGGATCATATTGAAATAGATAAATCTGAAGATGTCCAGTTTTAGTCTAAAAGAAACTTTCTCATACAGATACCTGCATCTGACATACAGCTTGTATTTGGAGTGAGATAGTCCACATGCCCACCAGTATTAAGTGCTATAATTCCAAACAGATTACCTTCCAAAAAGACACTAAGCCCCTGCTACTCCCACTGATAACACAGTTCCCACTTGAATAGATGTTAAACATTGCTTATCATTCCTGGGTATTGTCACTATAAACTAGAGTTTCTCATTGCTCTGTGTGAAAGAGAGTTTTAGGCAGGGTTTCCAATTTAAACCAGTATTTATCAATAAATGCCTGCAGGACACAGTACAGTGGAGTGCTATTAACAAACAATGAGAACAGCTCAGAAGTTGGGACTGCTCAGTTTTAAGTTCTGTGAAGTCTCAGAAAAATCAACTGCACTTATGAGAAAGATCACAATCCCAGAAGGAGAATATACAGAGTACCTGGGGTGTGCTTAAAGCAGCAAGAGGAGTTAACACACTGCACGGGCTCAGGATGAGGTTTGCAAGTAATCACCACTCTGGTGTCTCGGAATTATCTTTTCCAAATGTTCACTGGGGGCTGTGCACATACTGAGCTGAAAGCAAATGCGATGATTCTCAGTCCAATTCGAAATGTTTAGCAAATGATACAAAAGTGACTGGACAGACTTAGAAGGTAACACTTAGCCTCATCTTTCCCTAGGAGGCCACCACCGTAACACAGCAGTACATCAATTACTGAGGGAGATACCAGTTTTATCTGTAGCTGCTATCCCTTTATGCTGAAATTAACTTCTTTGGGAAGGGGGAAAAACAAGTATAAAAGGACATATTGTACTGCCTACTCCAACAGATTTGTTTGTTTTCAGACTGAAGAAGGATTGCTGTTAAACACTGCAAGCTAGTCATGTTTTGTGAAAGCAGATGGGGGCTTTTTTTTTTCTTTTTCTTTCCTTTTGTAAATCCTGGACTGCAACTCCAATCCCAAAGGGAAATCATATTAAACTGGATAAATATTTCTGCACTTCTCTGAACCTCAGCAGTACAGTTCTCTTCTTGAAGTTTTGCACCTATTCTCCAATAAGAAAGGATACACACAAGAATCAACTACAGGCAATGGCCTGCCCATTTTTCCTTTTTTTTTTTTTTAAACAAGACAAACTCTTACTCCCCTCTGAAACAAACTAAAGCTGCAACACAGCTGACAAATCAGTCATTACCTAAAAAAAACAAACCAAAACAAAAGGCTTTCAAATAGAGATACTTAACCCAGTGGCATAAACTGTCCCAGTTTTGCCCCTACTTAGCGGACTCCTTTTAAGTTATCACCCACTTTTTTGATTAAACTCTCTCAGAAATTGTTAAGGAAAAAAGGTAAGAGTTAAACAGAACAGTGTATAAAAATAAAGTGCTAATTACTTGTCTTTTAACTACTGACACTTACATCATATTTCACTGCATATAATAGAGAGGCTTAAATTGATACTAACATTAACAGCAAACTATGACTTACTATGACTTACTATTTCCTTAAACTGAACTCCTTAATATCTAACTGTCAAAGTAGTTAAAGAGTCATAAACACTATGTAGTAATTCATCTGCCCAATGATTTTAAGCAGCATCAACCCAAGAGTTTCCTCTTCCTCATTTCCTCTTCTCCCCTTCTGTCCCCACAAGCCAAGTATTCTCCATGTGAAAGCAACCTGCAAGAAAACTGAGAATGAAGGGCCAGTCCAGTGATACACTTACTTTACATTCAGAAACCAGGAAAAAGCCTCAATAGCCAAGAAACAGAATTCCTTAAAAAGCTACTGGATAGCCCTATTCCTACAGAAAGGCCACTCTGTGCCTTGGTGCTCCCTACCAACAAAGAGCAGCCTCTGATCGTACATACCTGATAGTATATATGGTCTCATAACAATCACTAACTTTTAGACAAACCTCCTCACTTAATTCTCATGATTCCCAGTAACATTGCATTTGAGGAAGCGAACCTCCATTCATCCAGAGAAAAGCTGCACTTTAGCTGTGCTGTAAAAACCTAACTCCCTGCAGTTTTAACACATCTGTATCATCTTATCGAAGAGTCTGCAAGCAGAATTACACCTCACATGCTATTCACATACACGTATTTTAGTACTTGAATTCCATTTGGATACCAGAAGCATGGTCACCAAGAGGACAAGCCTGGACAGGACACTTCCCCCTGCACAGCTAGTCATCAAAGCTGATATTAGAGGGAGCTGCATTAGCAGTTTACTTTGTAAGTTTTCAAGCTAAAAGGTGAAACTTAATCATTCATACTAGCCAACAAACCCTGGAAGTAACCCAGTTACAACTGACAAAACATTGGAAATCTACAGCCCTTTTACAGAATGCAACACAATGCCTGCAAATATAAAAGGAACAAACACTTTCGACAAGGAAAATAAGTGTGCTACATAATCTGAGTGGGTAAATATGCACTATTACAGAGGAGATAAGCCTGTAATTTTAAGGGGTCATTTTCTAAGGCAGTTGTGTTTCAGAAGTCAAAAGAGACTTTCTGCATGACAGGTCCTCTTGAAAATCCAAGTGAACCTTTTCAAAAGCTTAGTGTGAAAGCACATATGCCCTCCTTGAAGGAAGCATAGGATTTAAACAACAACAACAAAGTCTTGCCTTTCCGCTGTCTGCCTCTTCTTGTCCTGGGTGGCCTAAACTCAGGTACCACTCTACTGTGCAAGTTGCTGACATAACTCACATTAAGAAAGATACAAATACTTGCCATGGATTTTCTGAGCTTCTGGGTCATCCACACTGATAGCAATTATCTTCCAATCTGTCTCTCCTTCATCAACAAGAGCTAAAACACCCAAGACCTTCACCTGAACAATCTCACCAGAAGAACGAATCTGAAACAGAACATAATTTCACAGAGATTTGGGAAACACTACATAAAACTTCTTTTACCTTACAGACAAAATAGTTATTACATTTTTGACCAGCAGCTAACAGAATTGCAAGACAGATCTGTAAACCCAGTACACATCTATTTAACACTACTAGCCTTTCTCCCACCATTGCTATTCTTCAACCCTCAGTTCTCCAGTCAGCATTTAAGTAGACAACACAAGCTAGAACATTTCTCCTTCTCTTCTACCTACTTCCCCCCCACATTCTTGATCTTCACCCCAAACTGCAAGTCGAAAGTAACTCATACTCATTTTTTAACTCCTTCCTGCCTCTTGACTCTCTACTTTCTCAACTCTTGGTCTTAATCTATCTCTTGCTGTTCCTTCCTCTAGACTCCAATATACACATATAAATGTACACCCCTTCCCCTGAAATATCAGCACAACTCTTTTTTGCATTTTCTTGGGAACCTTCTCCCTACCAGATAGTATTCCCTTTATAACTCTGGATCCCTTGAAATTCAGCTTTAGGTTCCTTTCCTCAAATAAAGCCACCTTAACTGAGGTCACCAATTAAATTTCTCCTTACGTAAAATATCCCAAGAGATCTGTCTTCCAAACTCATCTGTTTCACAACCCCATCTTTGATATCAAGGAGGATTGCTCCATTCTTTGCTGCCTCCAGATATATGTAGAATTTTCTTTCAGTGAAACCTTTCCCTTATACCTACTAATGGTGTTTGCTGTACCTCTTTTTCATCCACCCACTCCAAATCTCTTAACTTTGCAACACTGCAACAGGTTCCTGTCTTCTTCTCTAGAGAAGAGGGATCTACTTCTGTTTGCACCCATGAGAAAACTCAAACCTACCTCCTTTGTGGGTCTAACCTTGTAAATTTATGTGCATGCCACTGCCATACTTCCTCATCTTCAGAAACCTATTCCTAGCTCCAGTACTGCTAACAGGGGAAAAAGAAAGAAAACTTTTCCTTTCCCAAAAATCTTAACCCCCTCCTCCTTCACCCAAAACTCACTGTCCAGCCAAAGAACTTCAGGGTGGTGTTCTCTTATTTTCCCTTTTATCCAGTACACAGACTTTACCAAATCCTGCTTTTTTTCTGCTTTTTAAAAATCCACCATTTCCTTACCTATTCCCTCCTCAGATCCTCTATTCATACTGTTGTCATCCCCTGAAACTATTACTGTTTTTACTTCTTTTCCATCTGCCCTTCTCTTCCAAAAGTTGTTACCAAATTATAAAATTAACCTTCATAAATTAAATTAATCCTGATAAAGACAAACCTTTGAACCTATTTCACAAACATCAATAGGATCATTATCCCCACAGCATCCTGTAGTGTTATCTGTATGGTTTGGATCTTCCCAGGTCTGTCAAAGGAAAGAGAATTATCAATTACCAGCTAATCTGAAATTACAATTTGTCTAACCAATAAATTACTAAGATTAATAAAAACACCAGTAAAAACATCAGCTTTCTGAGAACAGTCTTGCTCAATGGGAAAAGAAAAAACAAACAGCCAATGGACGGACATTGAGTAACTCATCCTCATATTCAGGACAAGTAACATGAGGATTACTGAGGACATAGTAACAAAAGTATTAACTGTATCTGTGACTCAACAGACACACTTACTCAAATTGCAGTGATTAAGGCATCAGAGGACCCTGAATATGTATTTTTCTGGTTACTAGTGGTTATGGGATTAAGCTAGAACATCCTACAATCACAGTCTTATTATACTCTTTAAATACCATGGCACTAACATAAGTTGCTTTCAAAAACATCTAGACTTTGAGCTAACCAAACTCCTAGATATGGATTTATCATCATCCAACTAGCTTTTCAAAGTTTTTAGATTCAGGTATGAAACATTTCTGAGTATTTTGAGATGCGTACAATCCCAAGAACAGCCAGCAGCTTAAGACCAAAGATGCTTCTCCAGGAGGCAAGTTCAAATCCCTGCTCTGCACTCTGTACAAGCAAGGAATCATAGCTAAGTTATACTAAATTAATTACCAGACCAGTACTTATTTTGTCTCTTACTGGCTAGTAATGAGTAACTCATTCTAAAGTTGAGTTTTCCTGATAGAATTTTGAGTCCAATGAAGTTTTGTTGAAAAGGTGTTAGAAAACGTTTCTTCCAAGGAGCTATACTGTTAGCTCCTGCTGTCCACAGTCAAACCTCCACCTCAAACTTGTTTTTGAGAACTTGACTGATACTAAAAGGCAAAACTGTGAAAAGCAAATGCTCAGGTGTTTAGGTAGCAGAATCATTACCAAAAAATTGCTGAAGTGGAGTCAAGAGAGAATTTCAGCTTAAAACTTATTTTTTCCAATACTCTTCCAAAGCACTTTTTATTTAAGGCTGCATTATACCGGTACTATTCTCCTGCCCAGCTGCACCCCTCCACCCATAGATTAGAAGGAAAGCTCACTAGGAATGGTATTGTCCTCTGCACAGTACAGCAGCTCCTGCAATAATGATAGTCCTACCATCATTTTTTTTCTACTCTGTTCCACAGCATAAAACAGCAGCCACAGATACGTATCTTTAAGCCATATACTAGGGCTGAACTTCTGGCAACTGCTGATCCTGATGAAAAGTCCTCTTGTGATTATGGAGAAACTGAATCGGATTTTGTTTGTTACAGCTGCCAGTAGGAATCTGGAGTATCATCTGGACTTCAACAAGTGGAGATGTAATGATCCAACTTGTATTTTAAAGTTATTACAGAAAATAAAAATGACAATTATCGCCTGCCCTCTCTGACTCACAAGGTAACAAGGGGAGCTGAACATTTCTCCTGGGGAAAGTGTCATCAGTCCAAAATAACGCACTTTGTGCAGGAAAATATTCAAATGTTTAATTCTGGCTTTGTACCGAGGCACACACAAATTTCCAAACATTAAATGGAATTGCTGGTTCCCAACTATACCTACTTGGAAACTTTGTCTACTGAGACTGCTGACTGGATAAGAACTTCATTGCTATACTCCAGCACCTGCCTGGTATCTCCTCTTCAAGGATCAAACATATAAGCAGATTTTCAGGAGTAAATGTTCATTGCTTATGCAGTTAAGTGTAAAGAAAATAAATTACTCTTTTCTAGCTCCATCATGTTCTTCAGTATTAATTTGACTCCAATGTGTTATTCACAGAACTGAAAAAGGTTTAAAACCTTTCATTATGCTCAAAATTTCAGCCATTAGTTGGGCTTTTTCAAGGCTCAAAGTTTTGAATGTGTCATAATCAGTAAAGTCTCACAGTTCAGAGAAAAGTTAAAAGGCAGTTGAGGTTTAATCTAAAAAAGAACAGCCCTTGTGTTCCTCTTTGTTAAAGATATTAGGAAATCCCAATTAAAATTTATGCTGCAATACATGACAATCCTAAATTAGTTTTTAAAAAAATGTCTTGTTTGAGCAGAAAAGGGCTACTTGACAAAGTATTCTTGAATGGCAGACCATGACAGTTTAATTCTGTCACTACAGTACAGACACGCAGACTAAAGATTCGAGATTCCTTGATCATTTAACTCCTTCCTGAAACACAGAACATATTTACACCCACACCCAAATTCTGATCAAAATTTATGGACACCATAAAGCTCAACATTAAAAAAATCCTAATTTACAAATGTATCAAAGAGAAACATCCCTCTTGCAACTGATCTGCATTCAGGCAGTACCCAAGATTTACAAGGCAATTTACACAGAAGACAGAAAACTTTCACCATTATAACAAAAATGTTACCTGTGGGAGGGCACCATAATTCCATATATAACCCTTGTGAGGAAAGATATTTGCCACATATCGAAGCTTGCCTTTCTTTATATCTTGTTTAATGGGATTCAATGGCTCCTCAGTGGCAATCTAAGGAGGGAGGGAGGGAGGGAGGGAGAGAACATGGAAAGCAATTCATTCTGTACCCAACCAGTTAGAAAGCTCCATCTGGGAGCAGAGCATGTGCTTGTGGTTTGAGAAGTATTAAAAGTACAATGGCCTCACTCTAAATCTCAAGGGTCATGTTCAAAAAGCAGCTTATTAAGGTTTTAAATAACATTATGAAGTATGCAAGAAAAAAATGAATGTAAAAGAGAAAGTCATAAATTTATAAGGAGACTGTCATGGTCAAACATAAATACTGAAAAGAACTTAAGTCAGAAGCTCTTGCACTTTATAGTACAAGTTCAACAGACACACAAATGGTGGCACAAGCTCTTCAGGCTTTGACAGCAACAGGGGAAATGTTTCATATCGTCTTCTCACCCACTGTTCATTGCTCTCCTATTGCATACATACCTTCTCTCCATCACCTCTCAGCATACAAATTCTTTTTAGTAAGGGCAAGTTCTGCATAGTCACCAAATACCAACTTCACGCAAATTTGGAACAAGTTAAGCTAGCATTAGAAGAAGGCATTCTTATTCCCAGAGAAGCACTCACAGAAGGACTGAAGTAATTAAAGCTGAACAGTTTATTATTGTCATCACCCTCCCCAAAACCTCAAATACAAACCTGCTGCCTTATAAGTTACCTACCACGCATCAACTAATTCACTGTAACCGTCCTTTTGACACTCCACACCACAACCCAATCCATGTTAGCTTGGCTCTTGCTTACAAACGTTCCTCTGAATGGCATCACAGTTGTTACAGGCTATGAGCACACACTGGCTCAGGTGGTACATAGCTTGCGTGCATAAGCACACAGCCCTTAGTCCATATTCATTTTACAACATCCTTCTAATTTACCTGAAGCACCACCACCAAAGCCATCCCAAAGGAATTCCACCTTTTTGAACCACACCAAACTTAACAGCATGCACTTATTCCACAAGTAAGCCTTCCCCAAGAGCTGAGATCAAGGTTCACACATTTTTCACACTTGATTCTACCTGCTTCTGGTCATAACTTAACAGTGAAGACCTCGAATATGCCACCTGGAACTCTGACAAAAGGGGAGCTCAGCAATGCTTTTTCTTGATGTAAACTGGGACAAAGAGGAGTAACTGACAACAGCAGACGAAAGTCTTGTGAAAAGCACCTTCAGGAAAATCAAGGGAAGAACAACAGAAATAAAACAAACTGAAGAGCAGGAGATCTGGCACTGGGGATGTAACAGTGGGAAACATTCATCCTAAGGCAAGGTTTAATTTCCTACAATCTCCATTCCACGTGAGGGAATCTCAGCATGGAGATGTAGACAAGACCTCGTATTAGCACCTTACCACAGTCTGGACTGAAGGACTGCCAAGACACAATGGCAAGGCAAGACAACTGCCTTAACTATTAGTGCAGGAAAATTCAAGTATATTAAAAGTTATAGATTAGAGACCTACATCTGGTCTCCTCTATCAAGCCAGAAAAGTCTAAACCCACTGATTTCTGAACCTAACAGGGCAGCAAAATTTTCTACTCTTGACACAATGTGCTGAGAGAAGGGGACGGAGAGCAACCTGAGCTTTACACAAAGAGTTCAAATAGCATTGTCAAAGGGAAATTCTGCAAAAGAGAACTCAACTTCCACAATAAATCATCAGCTTAAAATACAAGGTAAATATGCAAGGTAACCCTGCTTGTAGAACAACTACTGTAGTGGTAAACACAGTTCAAATGATTTTCCAGCATCAGGAAAACGAGAAAACAAAATTCTGAAATAACAGGCTGGGGAAGTTTTTTAGTGTTATTTTTAATAATCAAAATAGTTAACAGCTCAACCACAAACTTCTTTAAAAGCATCCAGGAAGCATCCCTAGAATTAATACAAATCCTGGTGAGATCTGTTGTTTCACGAACACTACAGATGAAGCATTACTCAGCTTCTACATTGTAACTGCAGAGGAACAAGCCACTAGGCTCTACTTTTAAAATATCTCCCTGCAGGAGTAGATACTTTCAATCAGTGATGTTCCCAAGTATTTTTTTTTGTCACAAGGAAATGCTTTTTCATTTGCAACTCCATTTGTCAGGATTTGGTCTAGCACACTATACAGCGGAAATGAGAGGAATTAAATCCTCCAAGTGGAATGCTCTATGAGCAAGCAAGAGCAAGACTAAATGTTGGACAATGTCCTGCAAGGCTCTAGGACTCTGTTGCAGGTATGCTGCACTCTGCAGTCAGAGGGCTGTCAAGAAGCAGTGCTCACCGGCAGAAGGGAAACAAGATTAGAACCTCAACACTTTTTATAATCGCAAGGAAAGTGTCTGTATGCACAACTTCAAATTAATTTTTTAACAGAGAAAATTTTATGTGTAAAGAGTAATCCACATTCAGATTAAACTCTGACTATTGAAAGCCAGTGTATTATCATAACTTTCATGAATACCTATAGAATCAAGGTATTTTTCTTAACTACCTCCATTTTTGCATTCGTCCAACGAGGCACTTCTACAACCATATTAAACAGGACCTAAAACAAAGAACAATGGCAGAACTGAAAATAAAATCCACTTGGCAATTAGTATTTCACAATAAGACAAATTCTCTCCTCTGTATTCAGCAGCAACGTACATTACATCTCTCTATTCCAGCTGCTTTTACATTAAGTACAATTTGTTTAGTTCCGCACAACGATACTCAACCTCCTTGGTTCATCCTTCCCCCACCCCACCCCTTTGAGAATATGAACAACTACAAGTAGTGGAAATCCACATGATGTTTTTTATTCCCGTATCATACTCTTCAAAAATGTTCAGAAAGTCCATGGAATGTTTTGCCACAAGGCAGTGGTTCAGTCTACTAGTCAAAGAGGACTGGACATTTGTATATGACAGAGTTAGCTTCCCTCAAAACATTGTCCTTTCCAGTGCTTGGCTTTTTCCCCCTGAGGATTTTTTTCTTCAGACCCTCCCCTTTTGCCTCATTCATTTTTTTAAAAAACCATGCAAATGCAACAACCACTGATATTTCTGATTCTCAGTCAAATCTGGTTGAAGTGAGGCAGAATGAATCCAAAAGTGATGGCAGAGGAAGGACATGGACACAGACACCTCATGTTTGCATTAGCCACCTTTCTAATAGAAAAAAAGTGAAAGTTGTTTTAAGAAAGGGGATGAGGGGGGAATAAACCTAAAACACGTAAACTTTCATGCTTTTAGAAGAAAAATAAGTAATTTATGCCCTTCTTACTGAGGAGGTTAAAGTGACATTTTCCAAAGAAAAAAACTCTGTGTAACTGCTGTAAGGTTTCCTCCTCTGAGGCTGTCAGAGTTAAGCACTAACAAGGAGTAGAGTATTAATCAAAATGGGTAACTAGACCAAACCACCCAGCAATGTCTACAACCTATTTTCTTCTAGATTACTAAAATAACCCCAAAATATCACATTGCCTGAGACACCTCTTCATAGCCAAAGAAAACTTGCATTGGTATTAAAAATCGCAACAGTGCAGGAAGGACAAAATATGTTTTTGCAGAAATTTGTAGGGGAAAAAAATATAAAGTTAAACCAACTGAAGACTTGCACTGACTAACTACACTGCAATTAGGCTCCAGTGGACTCCTAAATATTTGTATTTTTGCTCCTTGTATCCTGCAGCTGCAATAAACAAATACCATTACCAGGGTCAATACCACAGTCTGATTAAAGTAATTCCAATAGTTCTATGATCTTCTCCTCCCAAACAAACCTGGAAGGTGGAAAGCAAGAAAGCAAAGGAAAATCCTAACTGTCACTCAGTGTTTCTCCCACGAGACCACAAGCTATGCACAACCCTGACAGCAAATTCCCAGTAAATTTAAATTAAATTTGCCATCCATAAGTACTGTGCCCAGCATGTCAGATGGAATCACTTTTCCCCAATCAGGTCATACTCAAATAAAACAAGGAAAAAAAAAAAGGAAAAATAAAAAGACAAAGGTGCTTCAGATCAGTTTCATAAAGTACACCTTATGTATATAAGAACAGTTGAAACAGAGAAGTAATCAGAAAGAGAGCTCGAAGATGTCAACACTAAGGAAGCAGACAGAACAAAGTAATATACATGCAGCAGCAGGTAAGGGAAGGGTTGGAAGAGAGCCAAATAAAGTCTGCACATCCATCTGGGAAACACTTGGAAAAAATAAATGCACAGCATGAAAGCCAGTGCTGACAAGAAACTCTTAGGGAACTGCTAAGCAGGTCAAAGAATTGTTCTCACTGGTAGCTACAGGCAGAAAACTTACAAACTACTCCTGGAATGATACATTATATTTTCCCCTCCACCACAATCCTGTATTTTTGTTGTTTAGATGCCACTGTATGTTTTCCTGACCATGTCTAATACAATGGCTTCAGCAGCCTGTAAATCTTGGTTTTGAGCTTTAATTGGTCAAGAGTTATTCCAGGTCTTCACCAAAACAATTCTCAGGGCTGGACAACAACTGGACTGAAATGAATACAATGCTGCTCTCAAAAACAAAAAAGTCACTTGGATTTAACTCAGCTCTAAGAGACCACGCCTTCATAATTTGTGGTATCAGTCAAATGTGAATTGTCAACAGTCTTAAATGTGACAGCCTGTCAGACTAATTTGTATGCAAAAAAATCCCCGAAAGTACTCTCTCTAATGCTAAGCTGCCACAAGCATTTACAAGAGATTAATAACTTCATGCAGTGCTTACATTTAAAAATAAAAAGTTTTATTTATAGGGCCATCACATTTTCACAGTGATGAGACAGGATTCACTCGTGTGGAAAGAAGAGCACATGCTAGATAGTTTGACAGATAGAAAGAGAGAAGTATACTCCTGGTTTTTTAGGGTTTTTTTCTTCCTCTTTCTTATCTTGTTTCCCTCCTTGCCTAAACATCACCCAGGAATTTTTCCATCACTCTTATTTTCCTTCTGACCACTTGAATGTTCTCCCCCATCCCCTCCTGCAAAACCCTCTCTGCCTCAGCTGCAAACAGAAATGCAAGTGTCAGACACCACCTGTCTTCACAGATTACCATCTGCATGTACCATTCAGTGGTTAGTTTTGGATGATGAATGCATCTGGTAATTGACATTTTTATCTTTATTTTAAATCAGTAAAACAAAAAATTCCACCTCACCAAACCCCCAAGTGAGCACTTCTACCCCCTCAAGCAATGGTGAGGCGGTTTCAACAGCACATTTGACACATCTTCCATTGACAGAAAAATAAAAAAGATGTCTCATGAAACAAAAACTATTGGTTTAGAAAGTTTACCATTTAACTGCCTTAGTATGACAGCAGTCAACTGCTCTGCCCTACGAGATCCCTGCTCACTGCAGTCCAGATTCAATCCAACTCTGCAAGCGCCTAATGCAGAAGGGACTCCACTTCATGACAGCAGACTGTACAACAGGCCAGATGGAGTAGTTCCTACAGGCTAGCCTCATGCCAGCTCTGCTGGCTGATGGTTTCTTCAGGACAGTCTCCTGGAGCATGCAAGAAAAGAGGAGGAAGCAGTTTCCTAGATTCAGAAAAAGGGACAGAACCCATCTGCTAGGGGAAGTGACCTAACAGAGCCCAGAGGGACTTTCAACACATGGTATTACGTAGCTTGTTTGACTTTGGGTTAATGTGAACACAAGACAGACATTTGTACTTATGCTCTATTATACCTTGAAGAGGTGATGGGAAAAAAAAAATCCATTGGCTCAACACAGAGAAGTCAAAAGTGCATTTCCTAATTCCTAAAACTGAATATTAAAATCAGCAGAAAATTACATCAAAAGGAACAGCCAGTGTGTCTAAATGATATCCCTTATTTCCTAAGAACTACATGCTAAGTACATTACATGGGAACTCACATAGGATGTAAACAAATATTTGCTTTATCGGGGTGCCTTCTTTAACACTGCTTGGCAACTTACTGCATTCCATTTCAGTTGAACATAATTTTTAATGTATCATTATATTGTTTTTGCTGAGACAAGCAAAAAATCTCTTTCACACAGACAACAGGAACAGGTTTGGTTTTTTTTTTGAAATAAGAAAACCACAAGAAGATAAAAAGATATACAAATATACTTCAACATATTCATACAGCAAGTGTTAAGAAAAGCAGGGAAAATACAGACTGTTGTACCTGGGTAAACTGTGAGTCAGCATTCTCTCCACTAAGACTGATGGCCAAAAATGACTGCTAGCTCTGGCTGTACAGATTCTTATAGAAGATAACTCATTTTGATCAGGGTTTGTTATGACAAACCTGAATATCACAGGAAGAAAAAAAAAATTAAGCACATTTCTGACACTATTTTAACAACCTACCCTTCTGGACTCCCATACACCCTTCTCGGAAACAATTCTTCTTTACCTAACTTTCCCTTTCTTGTTCAACTATTTCCTTTTCCAGACTTCCCAAGTCCCTTAGCTGGTGCATTTGAGGGCAGGGTTTTGAATACGTATGTTTTTGCCCAAGGGCTGCAACACTTAATGCTCAACTCTGAAGTTTCAGCTAATTTGAAGCAGAAGTGGAGCAACCTATACACAGCGAGGAAAGTCACAAAACAAGAGAGATAAAGAGAGGAACAGAAACTCAGTATAATTTCATAAAATGAGAAACATCACCACTTTTTAAGGCCTGATTGCCATTCACCATCACCCTTGCGTGACAGGGAGAAGAGATATGCTAAAGCTTACAATTACTTTAGTTCTATAGTAGAGTGCTCAAAAAAAAAACCCCCACCACTCCACATCTGAAAGCATTAGAGGCAGCATTTGAGAGCTACTGACCCTTCCTCACCGAGAAGCTCTGAGCTCACAAGACAGAGAGAAGAAAAAGCAGCTATCATTTCAATTTATTTTCTGTCTGCTCATTTGCAATCTTGCAGGGATTCTCATCAGCCATCAACTGAACATGGCAGCATGTACCTGAGGACTAACAAGAACAGAAAGGATGAGCAGCAGTCCAGCAGCAGTGTGAACAAAGGATGATGTTTAAAAGGAAAAAAGAATTAAAAAAAAGGGGGGGAAAAAGGAGAAGGAAAGTAAGGACTGTCATGAAATACAACCAGAAATAAATGAGGAGGGGCTTGCTTATAAAATGAGTACCCATGTTACAAGCATTCCCAATGTAACACTTGCCACAAGGTATTTGCCAATTAAAACAACAAACCAGATGCCAGCAACATCTGGAGACCAAATATACTGTATCTAAATGAGAAGTCAATGGAACTTTTCCAATATAAATTAACATGCTACATAGCAAAAAAGGAATGCAGTGCCCAGCATAAATGCAAAGTGCCTGCAGTCTCTTCATAGTGTACTTCCCTCACATTATAGTGAAAAGGGAATCACAAACACTATGTAAATTTTTACCCACAGGTATCCCAAAAGTGGTGTCAGACATACTCTCTGATAAACTAATTACTGGACACATTCACCTATAAAACTACTCAGTGTACAACCATGACATGAATGAAAATGAAACACTGACTTCCTCAAGTTTAAGGAACCATTTACTTAACTTCAAGTTAAGCTTGATCAAATCACTGATGCAACTTTCTCAGTAAACCAACTCTACTCCAGTAGATTTTAACTGGACCACTGAGTGAAGATTTCTTCTATTCTCAATATTTGTTAATCTACAAGAACACAAAGCAAGGCTTACAGCTATTGGACACATCCATAGAAAAAGGCTGGGCAAGTTCAAGCACCACGATGAGAGCTTCACTGATAATCTAAAATTTGGAACACACAAATCCCTGAACACCCATAACGGACACACTACTGCCCAGGTTACATATACCGAAAAAATGTCTAACATGACCAAAGAAGGTTACAGAGGCTGTAGTTAAGACAGAATACAAAGTCAGTACAAAGTTTGCACCTGTTTGGCACAGGAAACAATGACAGCTTTTTCTTTCTTATGAAACATACCAACTTTATCATAAAACAACTCTGATACCAGTTTAGAACACTGTTCCAAGCATGAGGCCCTCTATCAGATCACCGATTCAGACTGCATGACCACTGTGAACCCCTTATATCTCACCTGACTAGTTAATTTATCAGAAGTTTTTGCCTGACAGAAGGAATTCAACTGAAGTCCACAAGGACATTCCAGCACTGTGCAACCCACAGGATGCAACAAAACAAAAGCTGTCTTGTTTCTTTCTTTGTATTTTTTTTTTCCAAATGCTCTTGTGGGTGTCTGCAAGTTAGAGGACTATAATCTCTACATGCTTGGATAGATTCCTTACCAAGGCCAACATTTAAAGTAAAACTTTGTATTCAAGAACACCTGGGTCCTCTGAATGAGATGACATGCGAATACTTTACCAAAAAACATACAATGACAAGTAGATTAGAAACCCTTTCACTACAGCAGGGAAGCAACATGCCACATTTGTCTTGAAAAGAAAACAATGACCTCTTCAAACCTTCTTCCTGGAAGACCATATTCAACAATCACCCTCTGACAGTTTTGACTGTAACCACAGTGGGAACATCCACTCTTCCAGACAGAGATGTGGAACTTTTGATATCTTTCACAGAGATTTACTTGGGCAGGAGTGGATTCCAAGTGCTTGCAATGCTTAAGACAAAGCAAAGGTTCAGACTGCAAGCTGGTAATCATTTTGAGACTGAAGCTGAATATGATTTCTTCCAGCATGGTTTCTCCCTCAAAATAACTTCTCTCTAGTCTTCAAATAGCCAAAAAACATCTGTGAAAGCAAAAAGATCAGTTGTCAACAGTGACTGCAAAGCTAAATTTAATTAAGATTTGGGAAGGTGTAAAATGTTGCAAGTAATGGCTGCACTACTGAGAACAGTTCATACAGGAACACCACGGCGTTTCCCTTAGAACTACAAGCCTAGACTGCAAAACAGCTAACAGAGACTTGTACGATGTGCACTCCCCTATCTCATGAATGCTGAAAGCTGAAACTCCTCAATTTTGAGACCACCTTTTCCGGCATCAGGAACACCAAGAACAATTTAAAGTAGATTAGACAGACTGAAGAGACTCATGCAGAATTATCATTATTTTCCATAGCTAAACTGACATCTGATGAACACCAAATTCAGCATAATTTAACACACACTCTTAAGAGGGCTTGCCCTTGTGGAGAGTAACAAATAACTGCCACCCTAAAAGCACAAGTTTTAAAGATGCCACTGTGTTTCCAGAGCGAGAGGAACTATCATCTTTGAATTCTGGCCAAATTCAGTGCAAGGACCAACTGAACAGCAGGTATCAATAGTAGCCTTTGCATCCCTAGAAAAGAGTAAAGAGTACGGTGCTTCAAAGGCCTTTAGAAATCAGTATATAGCATTAAATTCCTCATTTTCCCTTCATCCCTTCATCCCAGATTAAGCTATGTTCTCCCTAAATACAGGCACACAGGGATGCATTTCTCACCAGGCCAAGGTGAGGACTGCTGAAGGGCCCAGCATAAGAAGAAACTGCTTTCCTGAACACAAAGATCCCTCCGTTTTCTCTCTTCTCCCCAGCTCCCAAAGATGATGATGAAAAAGGGTTTTCTAAATTATCTGCATTTTCATGTTTCACCATCTAAGAAAAGACCTTGCATGTTTGGAAAGCCTATAGCCTGCATGTTTCTTTGCTTACTCGCATCAGAAGCCCACAATGACTGGAATGTACACTTGCCTTTGCTCATTTTCCATAGTTCTATTAAACCACAGTCCAGAGCTCTCTCATAGCAGAAGTTACGTAAAGCAGCTCTGGAGTCTACACTGGCCCAGGAAGCAAGAGCTGCTCAGCCTCACTGGCATTATTCCCCCCAGCTCCATAGGCTGATCCAGAAATGAGAAAAAGGGTACTAGAGACATGGTTTTCAGCAAGCTATCATGCTTCCCACTACACAGACAAATGCAGTTTTGAACAGTTTTAGACACTGCATAAAACAGGCTTTGCATCTTCACAACCAGCAGGTATTGTCACAGTATTCACAAGCAGGTAAGAAACAGAATACTTGACTTCCAGCAAGAGCAGTAATTAAGAATTCAGGTGGCAAGACCATGATTTTTGAGAAAGGCTACTACTGGTGCATACTCCTTCTCCTCAATAATTCATCTTCCAGGCATGATTCTACATCTACTAACAGTACTTAAATGGGCATCAAGCAACAGGAAATCTAAAAAGCATTACCTAGGCACTGTAGCTTGAACGAATCACAGGGCAAAGGGAGAGAAAATACATAGTACAGGATTGTGTAGGGGCTGGTGTACAGCAGACGAATCAGTGTACCACATACTAGTTGCAAAACTATGAGAACCCAGACAGGACAGTTCTTTCACATTGGATGGATAGTTACAGTTTTGCAATAGGACTCACCAAATAGATATTGAGAAGATAAAGATTGGGACACACACAGACACATCATGGTCTTAAAGCATAGTTTGTTTCATTTTTTCTTTCACTAATTTTTAGGTACTCCTATGCCGGGGAAAGCACTGCAAAAAAATGCTACATTTTTGAAAAGACACTTACATAAACAAATCTTGTTTCACAGAAAAAGCCTCAGCAGACCTTCCATGGCTTTTTGGGCTTCTATTAGGCTTAACTTCAGTGCTGGTTAATGCTGAACCATTAGCAGATGTGATTTTTCTCTCCTTGGGCTTCCCAGATGAGTATAGAAAACAACATATCCTCAGTTCTAAAAAGCAGATACTAAGTCTAATTTCTGCCCTAACATACTTAGGATTTCTGAAGTTTTGTATATATACCAAAGATTACCCACAGTCAGAGCATAATGAATATTTCATTAACGGAGGGTTTTTTGCAAATGTTTCTGAATGCAATAGCAAAAAAGATAACATATCTATACTGCAATAGTCATAACAAACCTTTCAAAGAGTGGTATAAGTGTGTTTGCCTTTGAGAACATCTTGATGAATAAAAGAATGCTGACATTTCTGGCCCGTTCAAAGAGGAGAATATTAACTACTTTTAAGCTTTCTCCTCCTAAAAGACTTGCATTTGAAGATATGTCAGCTATATTCAGTGAGAGCAAGTTCACTTTGCAGAACAGTGAAGCAATGTTGGAAAGGAAATAGAGGGAATAGTTTAAAAAAAAAAAAGGCTTAGCAGTACCTCACTCCCAGTAGTCTTTGACCTCTTTGCAGGAATCTCTTTATCCTATGGGGAAAGAACGAAGGAAAGAAGTGTATAAAGAACATTAGAGAGCAATACTGTATTCACATAAATACAGACAACAGTAGTTTTCAATGCAACTGAAACATCCCTTTGTGAGCATAAAGGCCTAAACTCTAACTTTTACAAGTACTCAGTCCCGTTTCACTGTGAAATTATAACCTTCCAGATGTTAACAGAGGAAGGTAAAAATGTACAAGGACACATCCACTTTCTCCCAGCTACTAAAAAATTTAAGCAGCAATTTAGGCCTGTCCTCAACTGATTAAAAACATAGAGTCATCCTTCCGTTCAGTTGAAAAAGATAAAAAAAACAACCAACCACCCAAAGCCAGTATGGAAAATAAGGCTGGAGTTATCCATCATAAAATAAAGTCCACAAAGCTTAGACCAGGGGAGGGAAAAAAAATATAATGTACAACCCCTTTCGTCATACTCTTGCAAAGAAGGCAAAATTAACAGAGAGCTTCACAATTACTCCTTTTCTCACTCCCCCCTCAGGCCCCTACATCCTGTGGAATGCCCTTTACTTGCTCACACCCCAAAATGAAAGCCTCTCCACATTGGTCAGACATCGCTGTACTATAATTTAATCTACAGAAAAATCACAGACTATAATCCACCCCTCCAAACCTTAAACTCTAGATGTAGGGACAGCAATGCCCCCAGGGGATGTGTGATGAAAATGCCCATTACTTTTCCAGCAATTGCACCCACTGAACAGAGCATCTTAGTAATGACTCTCTGAAAGAGACTTACCTCTTCCATTGACTAGCAAGCTTAGGGTCTGCTGATCAAAAAGGTTTCATGCATATTTTTAATCTCTCGTTTTAAATAATTTGAGAGATTGGTTCATTAGTTCAGAAGTCTCAGTCTGAACATGTTACAACTGCTGATCTTTCTCACCATTCATATCATCCATAGAGACCCAGCAACAAATCAAGAAAATGTCCGAAACCCTCCCAACCTGTTTTGTGTAACAAGCATACCATAATAAGCAAACCTAAGTCTAAACCAAAGACTGGCAGTTCCCAGTGGTGACACATAAAACAGGCGTTTCATTATCGCTATAATGAAACTCCAGGGAGTGTGGCTAACAAGACGTGAAAGTGCTCAGCTGCACCTCACGCCTTGTAATTCTCCAAAGGTGCGATTACCACTTCTCTCTTGGGCATTATTGTTGGCTTCCAATTATAATGCTCCTTTTGGGAATTAAAGAAATACACCCTAAGTTACATAAGTGTGTGCTGTACATCTCCTACTGCAAGGAAATGCACACTTTTAATTGCAGATGTAGAAAAATGCCACTTTAAAAAGAGTAATAGTAGAAAATGAATTCAAGCGCACATAAAGATAAACCTTAAACATAGAGGAGAACAAGATACAGTGAGGGTTCCCCCCATCCTCAATCACTTGGAGACTTAAAGAGACACCTAGGCTCATCTATACAGCAATTATTATGTTTCACTGCAAGTTACTGAACTCAGCAGAGAAAATTTGGCAGAGTTATCGTGCCTGTATCACATAAGAAAGGACCGTTTTAACCCAGCCTGATTTCTGGTGCTATACATTTGTCTGTTAATTGCTTAAAAAAAAAAGCTTGTAAAAACTGCATTTTTACCTAAAGAATACCAACAAAATTGTTATCATTTTGAAATTAATTATCTTTCAAGGCATAAATACATACCTCTTTAGATCCAGCAAACAGTGGAATGTCATGAAATGGGGAAATATATTTACCATCTGCATTCTCTGAAAAACAAAACAAAAAAGTAGCATTACAAATCTAAAGATACGCCATAAGATGTTGGTATTGCTAACTATTACGCATTACAGAAATGTATGATATGCCACAATTATGCATCAGTTAAACTTTTTCTGAAGTTTAATTCCAAGGACTAAAAAATAACTTACACACAGGACAAGGAATTTGTTTGTTTCACAGGACAATCATTAGAATCAAAATTACTGCTTTAGTATTCAATACCACACTTCTCTTCTGACTACCTGGCAATACAAACTATGTAAAGATGAGAAGATCCTTTCATTCTCTTTTCTTCTCCTCCCCAGCAATACACAACCGTTAATGGAGAAAAAAATACCAAGGGAACCTCATTTCCATGAGTGATCAGTGAATTCATCTGGGTTTCTAGCAATGCTGCCCTTGTGAATTCACTGTATTTCTAATAAACTGAGTTTCATGACCACAAAAAGAAAATCTCCCAACATAGTAGGCCAAAGTCTGGCCAAGAGAATAAGCGAGGGATTGGATAATTGCTCAGGCCCTAGAAATGAAACACCATGCCACGAAAACAGCAGAAATTGACATTAACTTAACAGGGGCGCAATCTGCACTTCAGCCTTGCTCCCACTGTAGAAAGGAACAAAATTCACTGGAGTGGGTGCTTAAGCTTTTGAAACTACTCGGAAACTTTTCAACGTACTAAAAGCCCAAGTACTGCATCAAAACAGAAACATCGGCAACAATATAAGGTGCTAACATGAATCTCAAGGAGTTTCTCCCCTATTCACAGTAAAGAGAAAAGCAGACAAGGGACTTCATTTAGCTTTGGACTGTGACCACCTCAGCAAAGAGGAGTACACGGGGGTTGTTTTTGCAACTCCTGGAAGACTCCCAGATACTCCTTCCAAATACAACAAAGTTTAGTGGTAGGCTGCTTATTCCCACTAACTAAAGTGACTTTCTCTAGATGAGCTCCTGCGCGAGCAGCCCCCTGGGGACTGAGCACAAGGGAGCCCTGGCAAGGTACTGCCGACATGGTACACGACGCCTCCGCTTCTCTCACACCCGCAGACGTCAGAATTAACTGCTTGTAAGTCAATGGACCAAAAATGTACAAAACCACCGCTACAGAAGCGGCACATAAATACGCAACGTTGTTACTAAAACGCGTAATACTGAGACTGCACACCCCCAGATCTCACTGGGTTTTGAGAAGCCTCCTGGAGCGCTGCCCATGCCCTCCCGGCACCACTTGCTGCTCCTGGCCCCACAGGCCCCTCAGGGCTGCAGCCCCATGTTTTGGATGCCAGCCCCCCCTCACCGTGACGTTTCTGGAGAGAGGGCTGGCCTGGTCACAGGGGCCAGGGCACGCTCCCACTGGGCTGTCACACCGCTGAGGTGAGGCAAGGCTCCCACGGCCAAGGCTGCCCCTGGGGTCCCAGAGCACCCCGCGGCCTTTGCGCCCAGGCTGCCACAACACTGCACCACGGCAGTGCTTCACCCCCGGAGCCCCCAGCACCTCTTCACCCTCCTCTAGAGCCTTCGCCTGGCTGGCGAAGGGCACGGCTGCGCCGCGCACACCAGCCCCCAGGACTGAGCAGGCCCAGCATCCCCTCCAAAAGCGGATTTGCCAGGACGTCCCCTCACTCTCCACACAAAGCTGCCCCCCTGGAGTGGGGGGAGAGGCTCAGGGGCAACACCTCAGCCAGCCCGAGGGGCCTCAGCGGGAGCGGGGAGGAGCCGCCGCCTCTCCCCACCGTGCCCCCCCCCCCCGAGGCGGGGTAGTAGAGGTTTATCGAGCCCGGGGGCTGCTACTTACTAAAGTAGAGGCGGTAATCGGGAGAGTTGGGCCGCCCCCGCTGCTCCGTGCCGTAGCGGTCCATGCCGCCGAGGCAGCGGCGCGGCGACCGCCCCCACCCCCGCGCCGCCAGCAGCCGCACCAGCCCCGGCGGCGCGCGCATGATGGCGGCGGCCCCTTCCCTCCCCTTCCTGCGGCCGCCGGGCCTGCGCCGCGCCGGCCCCCTGCCCCGCCTGCCCCCGCCGGGAAACCTCGGGCGGCGGCGAGGGGTGCTGCTGGCCGCCGGGGACTGCTCCGTGTCCTCTCCTTCCTCACCGGCGAGGAGGGAAGGAGAGCCGCCGCCTCGCCCCCCGCCGCGGCTGCCACCTGAGGGAGGGCACAAGTGTTAGCCCCCAGAGGCCCAGAGGCCCAAAATGGCGGCGTCGCCCCGCACGGCCCCGTTGAAAAGGCGGGTGTGTGGAAGAAGTTTTTCCTGAGGGAGTGGCTGCTGCCGGGCCCAGGCGCTGCCCCGTTTTCCCTGCGGGCCCCGGGAGGTGGCTGCTTCCCCCTGCTGAGGCCAGGGTCAGCACCTCAGAGGAAAGAGGAGGCCGTAGGGTGCCTGCACAGGCCCAGCCTCAAGGGAGGGCTCCGCCGAGGCGGAAACAATCAAAAAAATCCCACCTGAGGTGGCAGGTGTTCCCCAGCAGGAGCCAGGCATGCCTGGGCAGGTGGTACCCCAGCTGTACTCACGCTGAGGTGCTTTCAGGCCACCAGCACTGCCAAAGGTGTGGGTGCAAAATTAGGGGTGATGGTGGCAGGGTTGTTCTTACGTGAGGCCCATGTCGGTATGAAGACCCAACTGTGCTGCTCCCTTGGGAGGGAAGCCTTCATTTCCTCTTGGCATGCACAGTTTTATGTCACCCAAGCCAGTCTATGCCTGCAATGCTTAGAGGTGGGCTATTTGCATGGGTTCCCAATGGTAGATGTTTTTTGATATTGAACCCTGTTGATACTTAAATTAGATTCTCATCTGTACTCAGGTTGTGCTGTTTTTAAAGCTTATTACCCCTACATATGATCTGATTCCTTTGAATTCTCTTTTCATTGGTCCTTGAGGAGGATTTCAAATTAATTTCATCCATCGATACGGGTGGTAGTTCTTGGAGTAGTACTTCCTATTGGTGGATCTTTCAAAAATTCCTGAAAAGGGGCAGGTGCCACTATTTTCATTTTATTGATGGAGAAACTGAGGCAGAACAATTTATGTTGCTGTTGTCACTCTTAAATCCCAAGCCAGTCATCTTGTGTATTCACCTCTAAAGGTGGTCAATATTAGCTTTGAATTTTAACTCTGATTTGAATTACCCTGAAAGATTTCTGCAGGATAACTCCATGTTACCCTGATTATTTTATACAGTATTTTCAATGTTATTGGGAATGATTTATTTGCAGCAGAAAGGCTAAGTCAATCTCTTCCATCAGATTTAAATAGTATAGAACTTCTTCCCTTTATTTGCCTCCTCTACTGTTTGGTAGATAGGGCTTCAAAGCATCAGGATTGTCTGTCCAGTGTGTGCAGTAAGGACTCAGCATTATTTTACACCAGAGTGGGAGATTTTCCTGATGGCCTCAGTCACTGTTCCCCCACGTACTCCTCTGAAATGACTTAGTTGCTACTCTGGATCTTGGAGGGAGCTGTATTCTAGTGTGTGGATTTTCCATGACAATAAAGGCACTGGGGGAAAAAAATGCTATGGTCTCCTCTGATTTGTGCCATGGCTTGCTATATTTGTCAAAACAGACTTATCTCCAGGAGAACAGAGAGGCTATTTTGCAGGCCTATTACCCACCTCTGCAGAAGCTGCAAAATAGTAGTTGGTGTTTCAGCAGAGGAGTTGGTGTCGTTCTCCGCTGAGTTCACCAAACGAAAGGTTTTTCAGGGGTAACCTCCTCAAATGGACGTGTGGGGTGAAATTCTTCATGTACGGTCTCTGAAGTTCTTCATTTTTTAAGTTTGTCAAGGGGACAACTAATCTGTTTTTCCTGTGGAATAATAAAAAAAAAGTAGAGAATTTTTTTCTATTATAAGAAAATCTATTCTGTGCTTTCTTTGAGTTGGCCTGCTGCTGAAACAGGCAAGGTTAAAAACAAACATGTACCATAGGCCTAGCCTTCCACCTCTACTTAGTTCTGAGGAATGTGGATTTCATTTATGGAAGGTCAGAGCCTGTGGAAATCACTTACTGAGCACGCACACAGGATTTTTACACTTGCAAAGTTGGCAGTTGGGTGCAAGGTTATTTTAGAAGGAGTCCAATATATGTTTATTTCCCTATACAAGCTAGGAAGTGAAATACACTGCTGTGGCCAGGAGTCCCTGTAAGATAGATGCACAAAGTCTGAGCGCAGGGTTCTCCATTGCCTTGTGTTGTGAACGTGGTCTTCTCTAAAGCTTTCTCATCTGTAATGGGAAATCAGCTGTGAAACACTTGGAATTTACGAAATATAAACGAGTTTCTGTGCAGGCACTTCTTAGCTGCATAAATAGATGCCATCGTGTTACCTAGCAAGAGTAGATGATGCAGCAGAAAAACACACAGAAACCCTGTTAATGCTGCCAGAGCAGAGAACATGATGTTTTAGTACTCTAAGGTATCCAAAATTATCTTAGTACTGCAGAAATAATAATAATAATAAAGCTCTAAGTAGGTTTGACTGTATTTCTCAGTATTATGCATTATGTTACACAGAATATGGCAGAAGTATGCACAGTACTCCTCAAGTCAGATTTGGGTAAGACCAGCTTCCTGGTTAGAATAAATTTACCTAACATTCTTGAATCTTTGAAACAAATGAATGTTTTGGTTCCAGTATCGACCTTAAGCAAATTCTCCAGAGTTATCAAGGCTTTTACTACCAAGGTATTATTTCCCCTCTTTTTATTCCCAAGCATTTTACACTCAGCTCCTTCAAGTATCATTCCAATTGGGCCAGCAAAAGGCATGTATAGGACTGATCCCATTTATTGACCTTGAAACAGCTGCCACTGAAAGACCATGAAAATATTGCTATTTATTTCAATGGAATTAGAACCAGGTCCTTAAGACTTAAGTAGGACTTACATGGTACTTAGGTTTTATGCTTGCCCTCCGCACAGGGGTGAATCTCATTCCAGTAGAATGCCACTGGAGTATAGCAAAAACTCAGCAGCAGTATAATCACCTAAGCCTGAAGGACATCCTTACTTTAAAAGTTTGTACTTTGCAGTGTACATTTACATTTATTACACACACACACATATATATAAAATGAATGTTTTGCCCATGAAAATGCTGTGCAAATTAAATGCAGAAAACATTATCTACATTATAATTTAAAAAAAACCAGTTTCCCTTCCCCCTGAATGAAAATAATTTTCATCTTTTCAGCTAATAAGGCTTTGAAGAATTCAATTAGTACCACTATGTGCTATTTCAGTGTGTTTGCTCTTGACTGGTGATCACATCATTATCGTTAACTTTTGCTGTAATATAACTTCTCTCTCCATGGCTTATAAGACCATTAATCTGAAGGAATCAATTCCTGCCAGCCTTCTGTTTTGCTGCTACCTGTGTGCAGAGGGCCAGCAATCACGGACAGCCGTCCCCCCGTCCAGCTGCCTCGGTGGAAGAGCTCACTGCCTGCACTTGCTTGCCAGTGCTCACTCGTTCAGCCGTCACCACCTCACCAACGTGCTGACGGATCAGCTCGTATCAGTGCTCCCTAGTTCAGATCAAGCCAAGCATGGCTAGCTGAGGCAGTTGAGGGACGTGGGCTAAGTTAGTCAGGCTGCTTTTCAACGAAAGCAAGTTAAGGAGCATGAACAACTCCTTCTGCAGATCTTTGTGCTGACAGTCGGCAGCAGGAGGAGGATGACGAGTGGCTGGAGTCAGTAACCTCTTTCATTGGCACAGCTGGATTTGGGAGAGGATGTCTACGCACAGCCTACTCACACGTGTATTTGCATTTTATGCGCTGATGAATGCCTGATGGCAGCAAAAGACTACATCATCTAACTAAAAGGAAAAAATTGTGTATTTCAGTAACTAGAATTGGGTTTATCAGGTTGTGTTACTTTCCGTCTCAATGTGAATAAAGACAGAGGCTCCTATCCCAAAGAAACTAAGTACCTTGGGTCAGATTGTGAACCCTTTTTTGTAGCAGTGAACTCACTTCAGTAACCCTATTGCTAAGACTGATGCTCTAAGTCCTAAGACTGATGCTCTGTATTTATGCAGAATTTGGGTTTGGTCATAATATTCACTACCGTCAAGTTTACACCCTGGTTTTTTGTGAATAAATTGTTTCTCTGAGCTGTTAGTTTCGTTTTTAACCATGCTTTTCTTTAGGCTTCCCGTAATGTATGTTAGGATTCGCTTGCCAGGTTAACTTCTCTGGACCTCTGCCTAGAAAGTGATTTGCCTATCAAGAGGCCAGGACACTGTGGCCAAGTCAAGCTTTGTAAGATATGCCCATTTCTTCCCTCCTGGGCATCTGTACTGAGTTCATTTTAAGCCCCATGAACCAAGGATTTTCAGTCTACCGTAACTCCCACCAAAACTTGTTTGTGAGTATGAACTGAAACTTAATTTTTTTTTTAAGACTCTTATCTTTGTTACTCCAAAGCAACTTCCCCATCGCAAAACAGAAATCACCAAATAGTCTTCTTTCCTGTTCATTCTTTCATTCGTTCTTTCACATACGTGCACATACACAAAAAGAGACAGAGAAAAACGTTCCAGTTCAGCTATAAAAATACTGTTTGGAAACATGAAGTTTTACTGCAAAGCTGCCAATCTATAATAATTCAAAATAGGGACCTAGAAGGAAAATCTCGCCTATTGCTCATGATAGGCTTTTTTTAGGCTCCATTCCCCTCTTGATTTGTGAATTGCCAGACATAAGGTTCTCAAAGAATCCCACAGAAAATATTTCATCTTTGGTAATTTCGACACCCTCCTATTTTACATCGAAAGATAACAATAATGAAGATTCATCTTCCTGTCCTTTTATCTGTGCCTCGCTCGCTTGCTTGTCTTTCCTCATTAGCTTTGATATCACAGTGCCATCTACTTGATCAACAGAGTCAGGTTATTTTCCTTAGAAAATAACTGCGCGGCTGTAACCCCGAAGAAATCAAAGGGCTGCTCGGTTCCTTAGCGAGTTCCCCTCCTCTCCACACCTCCTAGCCCTTTCAAAGCAGCACTGCCCTTAGGTGTACGCCTTTGGGAGCTGGCCTGGCTCCGAGCCTGTTTCACAGACTGACACAAAGCCCCGGCTGGACAGTGACGGATCCACTGGCACTGCGAGGACAATTCAAGCCCTGATGACCCTTCTCTCAGCATCCTCTCTCCTCTCCAGCAGGTGTTTCATTCGAGAGCCGGGTCCCTCTCTGTAGGCATAAAACGTGTCAGGCTTTTGTACGTGTAAACTAGGGCAGAGTCTTTGTTTAGAGTAAGAAAGCATCGCAGCAGCCGGAGGAGATGGATTGCATAGCCTGATAGGTCGAGCCATCCCTTCTTAAAAATATCCACAGCCTAGCCTGAGCCCCGGCAGGCATATGCTTTATTAATTTATCCTACAAATATTTAGACAAGAAATACTGTAGACAGGGCTAAAAGAAATTATTGCTGTGCACTTACTTCTAAAGACCTGTTTCTCTACAGGAATCACCAGTCTGGCAAGATCAACAGTAGGAGTGAAGGTGACACTGCCACACTAAATAACTTTTCACCTACGAGACAGGCTTTTTTCTCTTTTTGTACTATTGAAAGGTGTTTGAAGTTCTTTTTCTATGTATGTTTCAAAGTAATTTTGATTCATTCATTGTGAAAAACCAGTGTGTAGACTCCAGTTTTACATATCCTTAAGCCTTCCCTTTTTATTGCTTTTATCCTCACGCGTCACTCTGTTCTTATCTTACCAGTATAGCTGCAAACAGGTAGGGTGTACGTACTAGCAACTTCCCGTGCTCAAAGTCCTCAGTGGGCCTCTGTGAGTGCTTTTATCAAAGCCTCAACTTTTTGTCCCTCAGAAGACATCTTTGCTATGACTCGTGCATACAGGCAGAGTGACAAGAGATACGGGCTTGCTTTTACAGGCACCTAGGCTTCCTTCTGCGGAGGTGGGGAGCTATAGAGACATCTACGCTCTTTGCGGTCACGCTCTACCTGTGAGGAGGGTAGGAGAGCTTTCTGCAGCAGTACCATGGTACCTTTCTGCTTCTCCACTGCCTGTCAAGTGTAATCGCTTTACGTGGGCAAAATTTGTGCTTGCTGGTGAAGTCACTCTGCAGCTGCGTATTGAGACAGACTCTCTTTTTGCTTGATGGCTGTGCTGGCCATTGCAGCGAACAAACTTGAAAATGGCAGTCCGGTATCATTGCTGCAGGACTCCAGCAGTGGTCTGTACCTCCAATCAGAGGGAACAGGCATGGTAGTCAACTCACACCAGCATTTTTCATACGTGCGCTGGGATACTAAGTTATAAAGAAATCTTCTGTAACAGCTGTGAGGTATTACAAGAAAAGAAATAACTGTTTGCTTACTTAATGGCCACCAGTCTTGATGGCGCTCCCAGTTCATTTATAGCTCAGGACCGAGATAAAGGTTAGTATTGACCGTACAACAATAAGCTCTTATATGCGTCTAATACAGTTGCTTGGGAACACAATGCCAATATTTTCTGTGTTGACACCAGCACCTGTTCTGTCTCTTAAGCAGGGTGGTTTCCGTGCAAATAACTCCTATGTGAGTGCTTGCATCAACTGGATTCCAGTTTGCTTAGGAGAATTAAATGAGCACAACATACAGCGGTTAAAGAGATTTTCGTGTTAATTGTAAAAAGAGCGTTTTGTCTGTGTAGATGCCAAATATTCACTCTTGTCTTACGGATTAGTGGCTTTGATACTGCTTGACCATCAGTTGTTACTGGGGCCAGAAGGGAGCAGGACTAATTTGGAAATTGAGAG
This sequence comes from Ciconia boyciana, assembly GCF_034638445.1. Taxonomy (NCBI): domain Eukaryota; kingdom Metazoa; phylum Chordata; class Aves; order Ciconiiformes; family Ciconiidae; genus Ciconia; species Ciconia boyciana. The sequence goes on from NC_132938.1 coordinate 57,885,968, forward strand.
AAGGTTGCTCATATTATTGCGACTGGCAGCTGAAGTCGAGTACTTCACATGCAGTTCTGACCGTGCTTTCTGTGGCATTTTGTTATAGTCCAGGTGAAGTACAGTAAACAATAATAAGAGTTTACAGGGGTTTCTTGCTCAAATACACATCAGATTGTTTTTACATGTTCCTCCTACTGACTGCACTGGCACAGCCCACTAGTGTAAAACAATCATTGGATTTAACGTGACGATGGATAAACCAGGATGTGTCTCAAACCTCGCTCCCTCCAGAGGGGGTGGGGAAGCCACTGGTCCTGAATGTGTCCCCCTCACTTGGAGTATTACAGAAGACATGCTATTTTCAACCTTTTCCATGCTGAGTGGCCCAGAGGAGATATTTTGAGGTTGCAGAAAGTACTCATCTACATTTCCAAACTGCGGTGTAAGCTAGCCCTGGGCTCCTGGCTGCCTCAGAAATAGTGCTGCTGGCTGAAGCCAGATAAACCGTTGCAAGCACAAAGGCAGCAGCAAACCACGGCCGGCTTTGCCCGCAACTGTTTCCTTGCTGAACAAACACATACCTTTTCATACGCCTCGACTGAGTTGAGGAGGAAGACAACTTTTGCATGTGGGTAGATTGCTGTCGTAATAAACACCTGAACAAACCGTACCTATATCCTATCTTGGCTGTAACTCTGCATATGTGGCAGAGAGCCTACAAAGCCAAGAATTTTATAGTTTGTTTTTCCACCTCCACCCAGCCAAAATATATTCCCCAGTTCTCCCCCGAATCATCTTCATTTAAATAAATATAATGAAATCTCATATAAATGGTGGGACCTGTGGCTTCTGAAAAGCATGACACCATAAAATCCTGGCTGGGGGAAATGCCTTCTCTGGGCAACGCTGGCTTAAGCAACCGCCAGCCCTACCCCCAGCCGCTCACATGTGCCCCTGCATCACCCCCGCCGCACGCTGCCACAGCTACTTGCGTAGCTGGCTGATGAACTAAACAGGAGCACAGATCCAGATGGAAAATAGCCCAGGGGAAAGGGGGGAGGGAGTTTTCAGCCAGATCAGTTCCTCCATCTCTCTCAAAAGCGGGTGTTTACACCCTGCAGCGGTAGTGGGAACAAAATTATCCGGGGGAGGGGGCAGCCAGGGTGGTGACTGTTTAAACCAGTTTTACCACCCTCGCTGAATGCCAAGCCATTGCTTCGGAAAAAAAACCCTCCAGAAGTCCCAGTGTAAGGAAATGGGGTGGTTGATTTCCCCCCAACTCCCACCTTAATCTGTTTACTTCTTGCTGGGGCTCTGATGCTTGTCACAAGGGTGTCCCCGCCTATGCCTCTCCCCGCTGTCAGCACCGCTCTGCCTTTCAAGGAACTTTTGTGGTCTGACTTGCAAAACAAAGAGTTTCTTAGGGAATATCAAAGGGGAGGCGAGACGTAACACATGAATTGTCTACGTAATATGTGACTTCTCTGCGTGAGCACAAAGTCTTCCCAGTATCCCCCTCACCGCTTTATTCCTCTGCCAGGCTGTGTGTTTGGGCTGGACACTTTGTGCAGCACTGGCATGGTGCTGCAATTTGATGTAGTAAATTGCTTAACAGTTTCATAACCTTTTCCTTTCACTGCTGGGTAGAAATGAGGGGCTTTGATCAGGAGGTTGCATCACAGGACCAGCTTCTTAAAGAAAAATAGAAGTTGGAAACGAGGTTACACTACTACGTTGCGTCCCCGCTTGTTTTTTACTACCCGGTCCTTCGGGGACACGGCGTGGCAATGCTAAAGCAATGTGCTCCGCCAGCGTTTGTCAGAGGGACGTGAGTTGTGTCCCCTGGCAGATGCTGAGGCAATGAGCGTGCATGAGACTGACACCGATTAGGCTGCACCACGGGGCTCCCACCAGGCGTTTCCTAGGGCAGCGAGGGCCGGGGATCACAGCAGCGGCAGTGATTGCTACTGATGGCTGTTGGGGCTCTTCCCAGGATAAGTCCGGTCCAAGCTTAGATGCCAGCAGCTCCTGCTGTTTTAACATGAGCTTGATTAGACCGGCGCTACGGAGGATCACTAGACAGTGCCTGCGTGCCAGAGGCCATTGCTAACAGACAGGATAATAAGATCTCTTCCAAGGGCTGATCCAGAGGTATTACGTAGGAGCAGGTGTTCTGCTGTGCCGTCGGAACACAGTGATTTGTTACGAGAGCCTCTGCGGGCCCTTGGCAGGCTTTTGTGCCACCTCTCTGTGCGTAGCGTAAAGCAGGACACAGCCTGGTCTGAGGCAAGCATCAGCTCCACGCTGCTTCCCGCCTCCTGGAGGGGTTTTCATCTCCCTCCCCGCTCTTTTCTTCCTTGTCCTGGCAGATGGGTCTCCCTTCAAACCTGTAGATCAGGAGTTTCCAGCCTAAAGGCTACACCTCTCGGTGGGGTCGGGAGCCTGGCAGATGCAATTGGATACATTAGGAGTCGGGGTCCTGACCAGGCTGCAGGTTGGGCGCTAGCCCGGGGCAGGAGAAGGAGCGAGGGCCAAGGGGGTGCTGGCCTCCCCTCGCCGTTTGCCTTGCTCTCTGCTCCCCCGCTGCCCCGGCGGCTGGGAAGGGAAGGCGGCCGCCGAAGGGGGTGGCCGTGCCCCGCCGCACTCGGGCACCCGCTGCTAGGGCACGGCAGGACGCGACTCCGCCTCGGGGTGCCGGCACCCCCGGCCCCGCGGCGGGGCTCGGAGCGTCCCCTGAAGCGGGGAAGGTGGGCTCTTGGGCGGCCGCGGCTTTGGGGCTGGCTCTGCGAGCGGCCCCGCCAGGCGTGCTGGCACACAGGGCAGGTGAACGCAAACACCGCCTGGGGCGGCCGCGTCCCGGGGGCGGAGCCGCTCCCGCACAGGTGGCAGGGCCGAGCCGGGCCCGGCGGAGCCCTGCTCCGAAAGCAAGCCCGAAGCAACCAGCCTTCACCTGGGCAGCGAGTTCCCCTCCCTACAAATCAAGCTATTGCCCCCCCGCCACCGCCACTGCCACCTAGCAAGGCTGGCCATGGCGAGCACGGACGCTCCGGGGAAGGAAGGCGTGGGGGGCAGGAGGAGGAATTTGGCCCTGCTGAGGAGCAAGCTGTACGTGGGGGAGAGGAGGAGGACGGAGCCCGTGGTGGAGGGCACCGCCGCCGGCGGGGACCACGGCACCTTGAGGAGGAGTCAGTCCGACAGGACAGAGTACAGCCAGAAATTACAAGGTACCGGGAAGGCTCTCTTGGTGCTCCGCTGGCAGGGGTGCTCTGGGCTGGGGTGGTGTCTCGACGCCCTCCAGGCTGTAGCCTCCAGATAGAGAAGGGAATGGCGGCCTCTGCCCCCGCACGCTCACAGCTGGCGTGAGCAATTGCCCCCTCTCACCCCTGCCCCCCGCTGCCAGGGTGTGAAGCGTTTCTCCTAATTTTTCTGAATAACGTTCGTGTAGACAGGGCGCAAAATGCAATTGAAGGCTTTGGTGCGTTCCCACAAAATGCCTATGCAACCGGGATCTTTCCTGCTCGTCACCAGAGCGCATTTGCAACGCGAGCAGTAATGTGAAAATACGATGGCTCCATCCTATCTGTCTTTGGTTGCCCTATCAAGTGGGGTATATGCTAACTAATTAGAAGCATCGAGGGCAGTATTTTATTTCAGTCAAAAACAGCAGGATCTATAAGGCGTGTACCTGTTGCTCAGATTGTACAAGCCTGAACTGAAGTACGTCCAAACACGTGTTTTGATGGATGTGCTGATTCGAATTATACCATGATGGAGAGGGTTTCCTTTCAAATAACCAAATTGCATCTGGACCAGAAATTGGCAAATTACGTCAGTATGGGGCCTGTCGATCAAAAATTAAATGCGATGCCACAAATGGAGGAAAAGCATGAAGAATGTGTATGGCTATTTCTGGGAGTGCTCTGGAACACAAACTTAGGAATTTCTGTGGGTTTCCAGGGTCTTGAACAACAAATGTGGGGTTTGAGTATTATTATAATATAAGCATGTATTACTGATAGTGATATAACTGCCTAGTGACAGTCACTCTTGTGCCAATAATCCTTTATGGGGAAATAAAACAGGAAAATACGTTGGGTTGCTGTATTACGGTTTTGATGCACTTAATTGGGAAGTAGCATTCCTTCAGAGAGACAATAAAAGCAGAAAATAAAATAATAAACCTGAAAATAATAGGATTTTTATGGGGGCTGCATAGGCTGAAAACAAGACAGCGGTTCATCGATTATGCTGTTCCCTCCTTGTGATAGCTAATCAATGAGAAGATGAAAAATTGTCAGCTAAGTCAGGCACGTGCTGCAGGGATCTGGTGGGGGTGTTTCAGGGTACAGGCGCGGATCGCTATGGCTGGGCAGGCGAGCTCCTGGCACACGTCCCACCAAAACAGCAGTTTTTTACCCGTGAAGGGGGTTGCCCAGGTGAGGGTGAGGTTATCAGAGCCGTACCCAGCAAGAAGTATGAGATCTTTCTGTCCCGTGTCAGCTGTATTCATGCCATGAACGTCTCCTGTTTAAAATAAGGAGCAAAGGATGCGGAGAAGCCTAGGTAGTCGTGGCAGAGCATGGGGTTATGTTTATGGCAGCAGTGCAAGGAGACGGTAAATCCAGCTTTATGGCTCCTGCCACTGTCTGAGACTGCTGTGGCCGCCTATTGCAAAGCACCGGTCTGGTATTGGCTCAGTCTGCTTGCTTGCGTTTGTTCAAGAAAAACGGTGATGGGTTAACAAGGTACCTGCAAGCTTTATATTGGGTTAGAAGTTGCCTGTCCTCAGAGTGAAAATACAAAGTCGGTAGAAATTCCTATGAACAGTATTTACAGTCTCAAGAGAAAGAAATGGTTGTGTGCCAAGGCCTGATCTGGATCAAACTTTGGTGAGCAAGATGTGCCTGGACCTGATAATGGTCACGGATCCTAGACCTAATGTGTTACCTGCCAGCACTGATGATGTGCTATGATTGTATGCCATTATGTTCTTCATTTTTCTGACTAGTGCTTGGATGTGAAGCCTCTTACTCCAAGGTGAGGGAAGGGGTTTTGTTGGCACAAAGCTTTTGAGTTCTCCATTCTTGGTAAGAAAACCCAAATTTGATGTTCACCCAGTGTTTGTGACGTAAACAGTCTGTTGTGTATCACCAGGTCGGGACTCTCTGATCACCCTAGAATGGTAAATGCTTTGCAAAAAGATAAAATGGTAATAATTTGTACTTGCTTCCCATATGAATTGGAAGAAAAGCTCTGTGTTTAGTTGCCCCTCCCTTCTATAGGCCCCTGTTAATATGTTTTCTAACAGACAGTCTGCAGAACTGTGGTTGGTATTAGCACGGACAAGAATGTGTAAGACAGGAGCAAACCCTGCAGAAGGGAATCCCCCGTGAGCGGGGCTGGGAAGCCAAGTCAGAGGCTGCAGGACCCCCATCTCTGCTAGTGGCAGGCGATCTAGGCAGAGTGCGGGGACCAAGCTGTCCTTACACCGCAACGCCTACGTCAGTGCTGCAACACATTTGCGTGAGGTGAGGCACAGGCGAGACATCTCTTGAGGGCCCTTCCAGTTCTCTGCATGCTTCACACGGTTCTCTGAGTAGAAAACAGGCTGTTGTCGTGTGTCCCCCACCCGCCATTTCCAGCGGCTCTTGAAGTATATGCTCAAAGTGCAGCTCAGTGTGCTAGAAATATAGGTCCCCAAATAAAAGCCCATAAACAATCAAACAAAAAACCAGAAACAAGTAAGCAAGCAGTCAGGCATAAAAACTCCTGAGAATTCAGTTTCTGCCCTTGGATTTCTCTTAAGTTTTGCTGTTTTATACAGAATCCAAAATGTTTTCTATAAAGAGTAAGAAAGGGAGCCTACCACCCAGATCTCCAGGGTAATCAAGGTGGTTTGCTCTGTAAGGCTACAAGCATGAGCACAGTAGCATTGTCAAAGGTGCAAACCTCTGCAAGTGTTTTTCACTTTAAAATGAAGGATTCATTAAAAACACAAGAAAGCATTTTCATTGTTAATTATTATACTAGACACACCTATTCTATACCTTATCTGGTGTGAATGGCCATGCAACACCTCCTGGCTTTACTCTTTATAAAAAGGAAACAAGATGCAAAGTAACCATTATGCTCTCAAAGAGCTTGGCAAGCACTAGTGCATCTATTTCAACTCATCCTGTGAGATAACCAAATGCCTGCAGCCCCATTTTAGATAGGGGAAAATAAGGCGATTGCTGTCAAATGTCAGGTTCATGATACAACCATGTAGTCACCCAGAACTCGGGTTGTAGTTGCATTCTTGGATGAGTCCAGAAATACCTTGATCAAGCCATATAGATATTTTTCTTCCATAGTTCTCCATCAACTGGACAGAAGCATCACTTTTCTAAAGAGGGAAGTATGGGGTTAAGGAAGATATATTCACTATCATTTGTGGTGGATGCGGAAATAATATCAAGGGTCATTATAAGAGCTAAGACACAGCTCCTGTGATATTTCTATGCAGTGCTCTGCTCTACGTTCACTGGAAAATCCTGCACATACGTCCTTTCAAGAGGAATGAAGAACTTGCTACTATCCTTAAGCAAGGGCACAACATGGTATTTAGCAGCTCTGTTTTCAAATGTGTTATCCGTAGCTGTTTAGCTGGCAGGAGTTGGTCTCTTTTCTACAGTGAAAATCCATTAATAGCAGCTGTAAAAGTAACTATATTAATATCTATGTATTGCATTAATGCTGGGATCAGTGTTTGAATTAACCTAAAGTTATCATTCTGTGAGTACCCATGTATTTTGGTAAGAAGAGTTTGCTTGATGTAGTTATTGGCACATAAATGTTTGCAAGATCGGGGCAGATTAAGACACAATGTATCATGGGGATAGATGCTATCAACCAAAAAGGGCAGACCATGAAAAGGAAATTAAAACATAGTTCACTGTCTGTTAGGTTTTGGACAGATTGTTGGTTTTTGTTAATAGTCATACACCAAATTTGTGCTTGGCGTGAAAACTGAGCTATAGAAAATGGTGGGTTTCCAGAAGGAATCAGAGATCACATTTGCAGCGTTCAGCGAGACAATACATGCTTTGAAAATACTCCTTGTCTTACGAATCTATTGCATATTAACTCCCTTATACCTTTAGCTGTGAATGGGTCAACTGCACTGTTAAATGATTTGCACATGCTTCAATTTAAAACACATCAGTGACCCACCCGTAATAGATACACTGATTCAAATCACGCAGCTACCACAATGTATTGCCTCAGAGCTCGTATCTGAACCCTGAATTTCGCGTTTTGCCTGTGTCTGAGGTAGTTATGAGAAATAACCAACACCAGAAATGATGCCGAAACCTGTGAAACTAAACGAATTCCTGGAAAGCTGCTACCCCTTGGTATACAAAAGGCCAGTCAGAGGCAACTCATCCCCCTTCGCTCCATCACAAGCAGGGCACCTTCCTCCACCCCATCCTCCTCCCTGCCTGCACAGCACACCGCTTCTTCCTGCGCTGGCTGCCCATGCACACAGCTTCTTGGCACCTCCCGCCATGAGTACAGATCCTCCGCGCCTCTCCCCAGTTCCTTATTTGCTTTGCGCTATACTTACTGATTAACTTTCTATGGACTACAGTGCAGACAATATCCTATTTCACTGCAAAACGTATTGATCTTTGGAGGGGCGGGTTTGCTGAAGTACAGTAAGGAGTAAAAGTCCAGATTATTTCCTGAAGTGCAGGAGGTGGCTTGATGAAAATACCCCCTGTGCCCTGTGATGAGAAATCACAATCTAACAAATACTTTTATTTCCTCCCATGCAAATTTAAGCTAGGAGGATCTAATTCTGTTAACTTGCACTGCAGTAAAGCTGGAGTTATTCCTTGGACTTATTGCAGTGGCAGCCAGGCTGGGAAGCGAGCTCATCTTTTCAGAGCAGAATCCATTTTGTGCTGCTGTGTTTGCACAGCACTTAGCACAATCAAGTCCTGCCGTGTGGCTTAGGACTCTTGGGAGCTTCTGCAGCATAACTTGTAACAGCAACCAGGGTAAGGGAGTGAAGACTAGGACCCAAGGAGGTTTACGGATCCTTCTCTGAGCATAGTAGCAAACATTTTATTTATTGGGGTACTTTGCGTTGTGGGTCACACAGCTCCCAGTTTGTACAGCTAATCCATGCCAAATCTTGAGGCGCATGTGTCCCAGGGGAAACAGTTCAGATGCAGCCCTTCCTCGGTTCTTACTTTATTAACATATTAGCTCAATGCCACAGGAGTGGTATATTTATACCGGTATACGACACACTGGAAAGGTTTATTTGTAAGTATTGGCACTAACAATAAGGGCATTCTTCTGTCACCTGATGATAAGCTTTCTTGCCTTCCACTGCGGTCACATGGGATCTCTCTGTAGTCCTGTCAGCTCACATATAATTAAAGCGGTCTGCTGTCAAGGAATTGAAGAAAGAACTTGCGTGTTGAATGTAAATATTTTCTGTACCTTATGGAACAGCAAAATGATCAAAGACTGAATGACCTAATTGCAAGGAAGTTTCTGATGCAGATTTTATGAGGGAACCTGTTGCCCAGGCAGACTGGTGCAAGGTCATTCTGGTCCTGCGGTGTTCTCCCCCTGTGTTCAGAAAAGGGGCTTTTGGCATGTGTAACTCGCAGCCCGTGTGCAACAGCCCGGCTCCTGAACAATGCTGCTGTTATGTGTCTGTGAGTAAAAGAAAAAAAGGCGTTTTCCACAACCCTCTCCCAATCCTTTTGTATTTCAATGCCCACCTTGGAGTTCAGCGGATCTAATTCACACCGTGTTTGCACCATATCGTTGCACTGTAATTACTCCAGTGCAAAACTATAACAACACCCCTATGAAGTGTTCCCTCACAAGGGGAGGGGATCTGGAGTAAAACTCCTTGTGTGTAAGCTCGTGTGATGCGCTTCTCCTGCACGCAGTGGGACGCTCCATCCTTTCCCACTGCTTGCCCCGTTTCAGGCTCCCTGACTTCCAAGTATCCCAGTGTCCCTGTGCCCTGCAGCCTTCCCGACGCCCGCAGCAGAAGCAGGGGTGTAAGGGGCAGAGCCGGGGCCGCAGTGCGAGGGAAGGTACGAGGCAGGAGACGAAAGCTGCCACAGCAGCAGTCTCTGAACTTGGCTGCCCGCGTTTCATTCCCAAACCCAGTTGATAAAAGCCGGCGTACATTCCCATGTGTAATCACTAGGTTATCTGAGGGTACAGGCTATCTGAGGACTCGCTTTCACAGAGGAATAATTTTATCTAGGGTGGTGTGAGACCCAGGTTTCACATTTGAAAACACAGTGATGCTGTAATTTGTTTGTTATACCTTGATAACTTATGCCTTCACTGCTCCCTTGTGCCAGGCAAAATCCCTGTATCTGCACAGCGAGAGCGCAGAACTGGCGTTCCTTTGGTGTCCTCCAAATGCTGCCTAAGTAACGAAAAGGCCTGTTACTGCCTCCATGCACCGATGTCGCTGTGCTTGTTGCTATATTCTGTGCCAGTACCTTCACTTCCAGATGGAAAGCATTAGATGGGGAGAAACCTGGGTCCCGTCCCCAAGGGCAAATGTAATATCCAACCTGAGCATCTTACCTGGGAGGAAGGATGGATAGAGGAGACCTCTCGGAGCTGCTCACTCTAGGTGGGAAAGCCAGGGAAATTAACACACGTAGATCTTGCAGACCTGCTCTGGCTGCTCCTCCGGTCGCTTACTGTGGATCCCCCATTCCTCCCCTGGGCCTAGAAGAGAGCTGCTGTGCTTGCACATTGCAGGCTCTGTTCCTCCATGCTCTCACTACGTTGCTGGATGTCTCCATCTGGGGGATATTTTTAGACTTCACACTTGCAAGGAACTGTTTTTGTAAGACATGTGGCTGCTTTGTCCATGTGTGAACCTCTTGTTTCGTGCAACTAGAGCCGTGTACTTCAATACACAGCTGGAAAACCAAAGTCATTGCCTTCCTCTCCAAAGCAAAGTCCTCCAGAAAGGCGGCTCCTGCAGATAACTGACATCGCAAAGCAACAATTGCAAACGCTACCTTCTGCTTTACATTTTTATGCCTACTAAAAGTACCAATTATGTTTTTGTAAACTGGTCTTAAGACGTAGCTGTCTAAAACCATTCAACAGACATATTTTTTTTCTTTTTTCTAAACCTGGCATCTCTGAGGACAAACGAGCCAAATTCTTACTGTAACAGTTAATCCTCAGCAATGTCTCTTCCTGCTAATCCTCTCTCTCGAACTGTTCCGGGGCTGGTACATGTTACCAGGTAGAAACGAGTCTGCTTATATTCCAGATATGCACTTGCTGTTTGTGCATTCATTAAACTTTCGCTTACTCCACAAGGATTTCAGCAAGCTACTAATGTTCTCAAACTGGTCAAAAGCAATCAGCTGAACATGAAATCACAGGCTTTGGCTGTAATCATCACTTCAGGATCTTGCTGTTGCATTCTATAGAGACAGGCATGCCTGAAATGAAAAAGTGAATGTATTGAGTGAAAATGGAAAATTTTAACAAAAGGATACATTTATTAAAAAACATGTTTTCTATAAGGAAACTGCATCTACCTGATATTTCTCATGGTTATTTCTTCCTGTTGAAATAGTTTTTCTTTCCTGGAATTATTATCTATCATGCAATAAGGATAATAGATGAGCCCTGACATAATTCAAGAATCAAATTTGATCAGGGCGATCTAATGACATAAACTGAAAGAACAGCCTCTCGAGGGATTGTGACTTCAAGCCTGAAGAGGGATACAGTGGCTTTATTTTGCTCATATATTGCCCTCCCCTGCCACCAGTATTAGAAAGTTCTAATTGGAAAGTTCTTTTGCACAGCATCTTGTGTTTACCTTCAAATTCCATCTGATATGGTAACAGTGCTGCATCTGAGACCAAACGACACTTCTGAGACCTTCCAGGACGTCTGGTCCTCTCTGTGCTTTCTCAGGAGTCGCCCTGAACTCTCACATAGTGTCACACACATGCAAGCATTGTCACGCCTGACCTCAAGAAAAATGCTGATTCGTTGTAGAACTGGAACGGAAATGGATCCTTGTGGATCCATGTGGATCCTGGTTCATGTGGTTCCTTGTGAATTTATAAGCGCGGTTACATACTGTAAGTTTCTAGAGGAAAAAGTACCTGCCATTTTAGCACATAAGCAGCAGGCAAGCTGGTCTCGTTCTGCAATCCTAGCAGAAAATTGCTCAGAGGGAGCTGTAGAGTGATACTGGTACCAGTTTTGCTCTCCTCCTCACTAAAGGAAGGACAGAGTCTGTTTCTTCCAGCACACAGCACATGTGGTGGATGAGCTCTGCAGCAGTGTGAGCTCCTGTGCAGTCTGTCCACTTGCACCAGCATGGTCTCACTAGGGCAAAACTCAGCTTAAAATTCTTTCAGTAGCCCCAGCCTTGTGGAGGGGAGACATCGTCATCATGTTTCTATTTTATTGTCTGTATACCAACTTGAGAACAAAATGTTCATGCTTGTGTTATACACAGACTTCAAGGCTAAAAACTCAAAGGTAAATAGTACATCTAAATACAAAAAAGTCTGAAACAACAGCCCCTCCTCCCCAGTTTGCTTGGGTTCCTTGTCCTCGGTTCAAAACTATCAGTACAGAGGCAGAGGTGCAGTCCCAAAAGCAGCTATTTAAAACAATAACTGTGGTCACATCAGTCTCACTAGAAAGCCCGATGGGAGAAGGATTAATAACAAAACTGTCCTTTCTGAATATCAGTGGTCAGCATAATTGTAGAAGGGGTTGGGGATGACGATACATTGGGTTTATAACATTTTACACCTCTCAGCGGAACACAGCTTGAAGCCCTCTCTCCTGAAAGCTGCTTGGTTTTCCCACAAGTCCAGCTCCACGTTATCATCTACAGCCTTGGCCGGTGTTGTACTGGTGAGCTGCACGCTGTTCTGGACACTCACTTGCGTGCTCATGACCTCTCCCTTGACAATCAATTCAAACAACTGCAATATATTCAGTATTGGCTATCAGCAAGCAAAGCATCAGATACTGCTTGCTGTTGCTTCATTATACAGTATGCTCCCTACAAGAAGTTGACACGAAGCAGTCTGATCCTCAGCAGAGATTCCCGTCCTTTGCTGCTGGGCAATAAAAGCCTGTGCTGTCAAAGCACGACCTGGGTAATGCGGAGATGAGTACGGTAATGATATGTCCATCTTTGTTGGTGCTCTGCACCATCTTGTGGCTAGCAGAAAAACACCAGAATAGCCTCTGAAATCTTTCCCTTTTTGTGTGTGTGTGTGTGTGTGTTTTTCCTAATGAAAAATACAGATTGTCAGTGTACACAGATAAAATTTGGTGCCCTTTATATAGCTGACATGGATGTCTGCAGGCTGGCTTATGAACCAGCAAAAGGGAAGACCATCATTACAGATAAGTAGGTTGTGTGCAGGTCCTGTAGCATACATAAATTACCTATCTGTAGAAGACTCACTTGCATTTCCATGTATTTGGAACAAATGGGGTATTCTAGGTCTTAAGTATGGAAAAATGGTTAAGAATGTCCTGATCCCAATGATCTCAGTTCCAAGAAATGTTTGTTATTGATCATTAAAGGTTTTGCCATATTTTCCTGTAATTCCTTTGTCTCTTTCAAAGAAATCTTTTTAAACAGAATTACAGGTTTCATCATCATTGTTAGTAACATTGTCTTCATTTGAAAGTTTGTCTTCCAGTATCTACAGCCCTCAGCCTCCCATGAATGCACTCAACATTACATCGTACAGAGCAAAGGTTATTCCAGTGAAGCTTATTTATGGTAAACACAGCCTTTTTCTTCCACAGGAACACATTTTCTCCCATCCTCCAAATCATAACGGATATCAGACCGAGACTGTGTTTTCAAAGGAGTAGAAGGGCATCAGCTATCCTTGAATTTCAGTGTGACAAGGATCAGACTCTCCTGTGCTCCATGGAAAATTGCTGCCTACATATGTAACATCAAAACTGGGGAAGCTGGTGATGGGTTATCCCCTCACTGCCAAATAGACGGTTTCCTTTGCCAAACCCGTGTCCGCTTTTAGAGGAGGGAAATGGGACAACACTCGGCCTGATCTGGGATTGCCATTTCTAATGCTTCTTTTCCTGCTCCCCATGGCAATTTGGGAGTTTGTAACAGGCACCAGTTACATTCCCCCACAGTCGTGCAGGGCAAGCGGGGCCAGTGCGTGGGATTACAATGCTCCTCACAAATCTCCCTCTTTTAAACAGAAAAAATGGCCCCACAGGCGGGGTCCTCATCCCGTGCCACTTCGCCGCAGGAGGACGAAGGACAAGTTAGCAGATGCATGATGGCCAAGAGGGTGAAAATCATAGCAGAACTCATGCAGACAGAGAAAGACTATATCAGCAACCTGGATCTCTGCATCAAGGAAGTGATTCAGCCCCTGAGAAACAAGCAGGTGAGTGCCGGGGGCGGAGGACGGGGCGCTGATGTCAAGGTCTCAACTCACCCACGTTCTGCTTGCAGATAATCTTAATGCAAGCACAAGTGTCAGCGCGAGAGTGACGTGGTGCCAGGAGTGCATCCGGAGCTAGCTTTCCAGAAAGGGACGTGCCAGGGCTATAGCGAGGAGAGCGGGAAGTCAGATACGCTCCTGACACTTGTGCTGCGCTTGCATAAAGCCTGCATCAAGGTACTTGCCCAGAGGGCAGCTTGGATGCTAGATCCCTGCTCGTGGGCTGCAATAGCAGCTTCCACTTCTCCATACTGCTCTGTAATTATAACCCCTGGTACAAGCCCTGGCAGACCTTTAGTGGCGCCTCCAAAAGCAGTAAAACCCAATAAAACCAAGTATTTTCCATAATAACAACCTGGAATGGCATAAACCTCCCCATCAAGGTTAAATTCAGTCATAAAGATAACTTTACCCAGCCTTTCAGACAGCTGCGGTGGAGAAATACCATGCCTGACAGCCCAGTGAGCACTTCAGAAATTTGCATTCTACACAGGAAAGGTACATTTAAGAAGGAAGGCTCATAAACTATCTTTCAGGCAAAAGATTTTATTAGGCCAATGATACCCATTTTCTTTTTCAGCTGAGACTTCAAAGAGCACCTTTTCCTCAACAGTATTTCAATTTGTAGAAAAATTGTGCAGCCAAAAGCTGGGAATAAAAGAATTACTGCTAATACAGAATAAAAATAATTTTTAACAGACCTTAAACAAAGTATTCTGCATGTAGGGTTTCTTATGAAATTGGTGACAAAATACAGGTGCAGGGGCCAAAGTGTCTTTAGATGATGTTGGCACTGCCTCTTTGGGAAATGCTGTGGCCAGCTGAAGCCTGTGCTGTTTAAGCTCCTGCAGGACCTGTTTGCTTTCTTAAAACTCTGTCAGAGTTTGTTCCAACCCATTTTCAGAAGAGCTGGCATCTGCTGGCATAACTTTAAGGAGTTCTTGACTTCTTGTTTCTCCTCACTCGTTCATCCGCTTAGAAGTAGTCTCCACTTGACTCCCTCCCCAGCCTGGCCAGCACCGAGCAAGAGTATTCCCTGGTTGAGCTCGCTGAGATTTTTGACAAGCATGCTGTATTCCTTTGCTCTTTTCCAGTCAACTGAAAACATGTGTTTTGATTCTGTCCTTTGTCACTGTATTAACGTGTGTAAGTGTCCATGCACAGTGTAGTTCCAAATACTATGTAGGCATTGTGCTGGAGCAGAGGTCAGAAGTCCTGTGCTAGATGTATACAGGAAAAGTAATCTAGAGATTATAACTGTCTTAATTTAATAACCTCTGCATTTTTGAGAGGCTTTCAAGAATGTTGTATGGTTTTAAGGCTAGTTCTCGAATAAACTACCGTATTGAAAGTTTGTAATGTGTTTAGAAAAGGATAGCATTTAGAAAATTGACCTAGCAATGAATCTGTTTCATATTTCCAAAAGGATAAAACATGTTTTAGCCCCTATAATACTTATAAAGAAATTAACTGCATTAGTACTGAAAGGATATTTCTGATTCTGTTACAGTAGCATGCAATTTGATCCTCCTGGCATCTGGTAAGCTGCTATGTAAGTCAGCAATTCTATTTCTAATGGAGAGATACATTCAGAGGATATCAATATGGATGTCGAAATCAGTCTCGCCTTTGTTCTCAGTATTAGCACATTACCACTGGCTATCTCCAGTTGTCCCCGAATATTAACTATTGCCCTGCTGTGCAAGGAAATAAATAACTACTGCATGAAAAGTATGTGTCCTGGAAATTTTTTACTTGCTATAAAAGGAGTAGGGGCACGGAATCAAATTTTCTGTTGCTGTAAATTGGTGCAGTTCACTGAAGTCAATGTTGTGTGCCCAGGCTCTGTAGGAAGCTCTTTAGGTTATATTAATACCCAGAATTGTAAATGTGTTTGGTTTAGTGGAAATTATATGATCTTGATTGTATTTTTGGATTTATAGGACAACTAACTTAGAATGGTACCACCACCAGTCTTTGAACCTGGTAGCTGGCACCAAAGTGCCAAGGTCTCAGTTTATGTAGCAGCCTCTGTTAGCAAGTGGTAATCAGGGAGTCAAACCCACTGTCAACTATTCTTTTTCTCAGTGGGAAAGTAAACAAACATTTTAAAGCCAGCTAAGGATCTTTTCTTTATTCAGATGATAATATTTATTTCCTTCCTAGGTAAACACTTTCAGATTAGGAATAGTTCAAAATAAGGTTGAAAGGACTTGATAGCATGCCCTTTGTTAACTGCGTCGACCATATTATACTAATCTGAAAACTGTATATGTGTCCTTGAAGTCACAAGGAGGATGTTTATATGAGCTTTTGCAGAAGTGGTGCTTCCTGGAGTGTTGAACACTCAGGGCATAGCATGAGAAGGTCTGTAATACACAATGTCCTTCTTTATCCTTCGTCAGTAGCTGCTTAATATTTGTATTCCATTAGATTGCTTGCTTTGACGTGGATGGCTTGTTTGGCAACATTGAATTGGTCCATCAAGTATCAGCCAAACTGCTGTCATTGTTGGAAGAAGCCACGACAGATGTGGAACCACCCATGCAAATAATCGGTATGTTTACTGTCCTCTTGAGTTCTACAAAGCTACGTGAAAAAATAAACATAACACTCTCCTGTCCTCTACCCTCATCAGACTTAACTAGTACCACTCCCAGAGGCTAATGTGCTACAAGCTGACCATAACGACACAGGAAAAATGACATGTGAAACCTGTCCAGTTGCTCCACTGTACTTGTATGATCATGATGCTCTTTTTCCATCCATCTGGATGTAGAGGGGAAGGAAGGAAGGAGAGAGTGAGTTTAGCATGAGTAAAAACTGCAGCACCGAGTTATGCCACATACTGATAATATCCTTTTCATCTAGTTTGATATTGCTTACCTAACTCTGCTCATCCTTACACCAACTCTTATATTGCATACTCATAATTGTACCATTCAAGAAAAGCATTAAAAATTATTGGAATAATAAACATGTTACCCCCCCGCCCCGAATATTGTAAACGTGTATCTACTGGCAATACGATTCACGTAAGAGGTGGTTGAGGCTTAACAGGGACAAAGTCAGTAAAGGCAAGAAAGCTTTAACTGAGATGAAATTTGTGGGAATCTGTGCAGGAATGTCTGTAGGGATCATGGGTATTTTCAGCAAATGGATTGCTCCTGGATATATCACAACAGTCACGCGTTCTGCAGTTCAGGCCATGAATGTTAAGACCGTGATCTATTCACTTGACATTCTGGCACAGCTGGAGAGATTTAAGAAGTTACCACTCATCAGCTCTCCCCTGACTGCTTCTTCAGTGCACATGCAGTAGGTGATCCACCTTAAGGGATCAGGTGAGAATTCTTAATTTACTTCTGTGCAAAGTCAGCCAGTTTAGTTTAAAAAACTTGTAGCCATGATTCGGAGGTCAGAGAGGTTCTTTCTTCCCTAAACTGACTACATACCACAGGTAACATGGTATAGAAAGGACCCCTCTTCTCCCAAACAATGGGGTAAAAAATCATCGGTTGTTGTTTGGCTAAGAAACATGACATTAAAACATATGAGGCTTGGGAAAAGTATTAAGCCTAACACGTCTCAATCTGGCTTGCCAAGGCAACAGCTTAACGTAGTTTGATGCGACTGTGTAGTTTGGCGGTATTTCAATAAAAGTGCATCATGATGAGTCATACCCTTAATAAGCAATGTTCTATTCTAGCAGGAAGTGCCTTTCTCACAGCCAAGAGAATCATCCTTTTAGTTCCCTGCCACATCCAGAAGTAAAGACAAACAATTTCATCAATCTATTAGGGTGTATTTCTCCAGAATCAGACAAAGAACCATAAAAATGTATGGGATTGTGGATCACAAAGTTGACTAAATTATGGCAGGGAAAAAGATGGCACATCAGGCGTGAGCTGTTCTTCCAAAGGCTGAGACAAAAGCAGGGAGAATAATTGCATCACTATAAGCAATAAGTTAGTAAGTTTGTCATCCTCTAAAAGTACAGCAAGGTGATAATTTTGTCTTCAGGATCTTCATAATCAGTGTAAAAGTTGTTAAAGCCAGTCTATAGAAAAAGCAGGCTGAGAATCTGTTTAACACACTGATCGTATTCTATCATGTTTATGGTATTTAAACATCTTGTATTGAAATATCTTAGTTTGAAAGGCAACCCAGTCATGGTGAGGTTGAGGAGAACTGCTATTCACTGGTTTGAAACCAAAACAATGCGATTGCTCGTATTCATGTCTTATTGTAATCTATGTTCTCCGCACCTTATGCTATGTCCACATTGACGAGTAGTAATGTCCAATAGGAGCAGACTTGCAGAGTGAAACAGTTGGTGCTAAGGACCTGGTATCCATACCACACATGTCAAGAGGTCTTACTTCAGATTGGCTGTAGCCTGTTCCTGTAGATTGAGAGATGCCCTTTATGGTTGGACTGCATAAGACGTGCCCTCGGAATGCATCTTCTGGTAATTACCACCCTCAAAGGGATCCAGTTTGTGTGTCTGTGACTGCTCCACCACACAGCCAAGGCATGGGAGATGAGGACTACTGAGAGATTGGCTTCAAAAGCCCTCTCCTAATCTGAGCTAAAATGCTAATGTAGATGGACCTTTTGTGGTGCTTGGTCTTCTGATGCTAAACGCCGCTGAGGTTGAATACCCTTTCTAGTTCTCTCCTGTATTTTTTATGTTCTCTGTTCTGGATGCTGTGTACGGAGGAATATGAAGACTTAGTAACCTTACCCTGGCTTTAGCTACTAGATCCCTTCTTCCTCCCTCTCCCACTGCTGTCCACACAGGAAGCACCACTGAAAGCCACAGGGAGAAACTGTTTCTGTCACTCGAGCCTTCCTCCTAGGATTCTCTCTTTGAGACTGATGACCGCCACACTTAAGAGGAGGCATCAGGCAGATTTGGATCTGTCAGAGTGCGCAAAAGACTCAGTATTTTTAAACCTGTCCCCAAATACAATGTGGTTTTGGCCCATAAAGGAAGCTCCCACAGTGATATGCCCAAAGCTCATCTGATTCGGTCCATACGGTTCAGAACCAAGAAGGGCTTTAGGCTTAAGAAATCTGTCTGCTTTTAAAAGGCCCTATCCATGAAATCAGCACATAATTTTTCTCATCATTGAGCATCAATGAAAGTATCTGTCATTGTGGCACAATACATCAGTGAAGAGATCTTGCTCATCTCTTTCATTCTGAAGAAGAGAATGATAATTTCCAGCCTCTAGTCTATGCTGAAATAAGCTGTAA
The DNA here is from genome assembly GCF_034638445.1 of Ciconia boyciana. NCBI lineage: Eukaryota > Metazoa > Chordata > Aves > Ciconiiformes > Ciconiidae > Ciconia > Ciconia boyciana. Next base: position 57,904,735 of record NC_132938.1, read on the forward strand.
GTCTATAGCCTGCATTTTTGTTACTGAAAACATAACCTCACTTGAGGGCTTAGCATAGTACGAGCTGTGATAAGCACTTGGAGCTCCGCTTAAAGTGAGTGAAAACTGTGAGAGCTCAGCATCTCTGAGAATCAGGTGCCAAGGGAGCAGGATCAAGAGACAGCTTATCAAGGTTTCCCCTTACACCGTTGGCTAATAAAGGCCTGTATAGAGAGTTCATAGGAAAGTCAGGATGCAATGTGCGTTGGTAGCCATTAGCATTAGCATTAAGCACAAGACAGAGAAGACAGACAGCTAGAGAGCATTTAACTATAGGATGCTGGTGCTTTTCTGACTGTGGCCTTACAGTAACTAAAATAAATTCATGTGGTCTTAGCTCTGTCATTGTTGTTCCCTTATTCGCACCTTGAAGCCAACATGCATTAGACAGCCCAGTTAACCTTCGCTGCTAGGGGAAAAAATCCGGAGCTGTGTTACTGTGGTAACTGAATCATTTTTCACTTTAAGACGGAGCAGTTCAATGCAATGTATTATGAAACAGCCCACTCCGGTCAGGATGAAACATGCAGGATGCCTGACAGCTTGGCGCTCACTCTGAATGAATAGAGAGCTCCCAATTAATGTGGTGTTCGGCTTTTAACTTTAATAATCATGGCTATAACTCAACAGAAATGTTTATAAAACATCGGACTGGTTGCCACATAGATGCAATTTTCAGTAAATGCCCAAGACAGGAGTTTTCACTATTGCTGTTGTGTATTATATGCATTTCCAAGGATGCTGATCAGGGCACTGCTACGTAAGGGTGTAAGAACCGAATGAATATCGCAGCAGAAGAGATGAAACATGCCTTCTCCGCTCAGATATTTCTTACATACGCAGAAACCGACACAGGAGTTTTAGGCTGAGAGAATTAGGCACCAGAATTAAATGGGAAATGGGTGCAGGACTACTTTAGTGCCTCTAAAATTCCCAACTGTTCTTTGGGGGAAAATGGTGGTGTAGAGGACTGGAAATGGAAATGTTTTCCCCTTTCAGTTGTATATAAACCTAAATACTATATAAAAATGGCTGTAATCCACGGTGGTTTTATTTAATTAGGGGAGGTGTGGAGGTCGTTCCTCTGTCATGTGAAGAAAAATCTCTATTCTAGGTCGTAACAATTGCCATTTCAGGATTTTGCAAAACAGATAAAAGTGAAACGGCTAATGGGAGATGGAGTCATTATTCCTGTTATAACCCATTTAAGTTCATATTCGGTTGAAAAAAAGTCAAAAGGAAAATTAACAGGCTTACATTCATCCCTCCTGCCAGCCCATGAGACAAAAGTGGTCTCCGCTTAACAGTTAAGCTCTCCTGTGTGGTTTCCACTGGAGGGGCATTAAGCTGGGGCAGTGAATTAGGGAGTTGTGTATGAAGGGGTGCAGGCTGTAGAGATTTCATGCCTTTTCCTGAGGGAATTTTTGTGCATTAACACTGATATAATGGTGCCTGGCTATGACAAAGATGAGCAGCTGAGAAATACATGTAATAAATAATGCACATAAACATGCAAGATCGTTTCTAAGGGAAGTAAAGTGGAAGCCAGCCTTTTTAGCTCACGGCTAATGTGGTGGAATAATAAAACTCCTTCTGAGATGCTGTTGTCTGGCTTGACACGCTTTGTTTTTCTCCTTAACAGGGGAAGTGTTCTTGCAGATTAAAGGCCCACTAGAAGACACATATAAAATCTACTGCTATCGCCACGATGATGCACACACCATGCTGGAATCCTATGAAAAGGATGAAGAACTGAAGCAGCATTTAAGACACTGTGTACAGTCCTTAAAGTAAGATCTTTTCAAATGATGATTTCCGTCCATAGTCAGTTGCCTGGCAGGGAACATTTTAAATGGATGTAGATGAAAGGGCCCCTGTAAATCCGGAGTTTTATGAGGCTTGCTGGGAGCTCTGGCTTATGCTGCTTTCATGAAAAGATGACAAGCCAGGGGCCATGATTAGATTTCTTTCTCTCTAAGATGGCCAAAAATAGCGCAAGAAAGGTTGCTCTTCCCTTCGCTTCAGTGCCCCATACTGGCAAAAAAAATGCTGCATCATATCATGGGCTATTGGAAACACCTTGCCCAGCTCCTAGGAATCATGCTGCCCCCGCCTTCAGCAATTCTATTGCTTGAATTAAAATAGCCTGGAACGGCGCTATTCGCACGCACTGGTGTTTCTGGGCCCCTGCTGCAAGGCCCCAGGGATCTGGAGTGGCTGTGTGGTGCTGGATCCCTCACGATGAGGGTATTTGAGAGCCATCAGCATTGGAGCAAGCTGCTGGGTCCCACCAGTGGAACGTGCTTTGTGCCATTGCCTCCAGTGCCAGCCCCTCAGGGAAATGTGTCAAGAACTGGGGATGCCCAGAATAACAGATCCATCTTTCTTCCAGCGCAGCTTCCTCCTGCAGCCAGTTGCAGGAACCAGCTTATCCACTCCATGGAGAGTGCTTCTCTTCCCACACATAAATCCCCTTGCCCCCCCAGTTTCCCAAAAGCGTTGCACGGAGCTGTCAGGAGGGAGTGCACCACGGTCTTTCAGATCAGAGGTCTAGCTCCAGCTCCAGGAAAGGCCCATGCTGCATGCCTGTAGGAGACATGTAAAGCTATCACAAATAATGGAGTGTACATCAGCAACAGATATTTCAACCACACCTCAGTTAGTGATCAGTCTGCAGAGATGTGTTAAGACTAAGGAGACTTAGGGAAGTATGTCCAAGTGAAATCTGGAAAGAGCGGTAGGGAGGAAAATATTAACATTGAAAGAGAAATGTTCACTTTGAAGACAGGTTATGTTGAAAATAAGGCTTATTTTGTGCAACATGTCCAGTTATTAAATACATAACAAAGTATATGTGCAGGGTACTTAGGCTTTAGCTACCCTGGAAGTTGAAAAAAATAGATCTTCATATAAACTCAGGCTTTCAGGCTAATGGATGGCCAGGTATCTCCACTAAGGGGGTGTTTTAGTTGCTGATGCCTACAATATTCTTTTCCGGCTAATCAAGAGAAGCCGCTACTGTCATTCACTCATCCCTGCTGCTTAAGCAAGGGGACATGGAAGGAAATAAAGATAAAAGATAGCGTCCACGTGCACGCTAGGGTGGATGCTGCCACTTGGATTCCAGAGCCAGCAAGAGGAGCTCCTGTTCCAACATCACAGCTGGGATTTGTGAAGAGAAAGAATATTTTGTGCTGAGCCATTGTAGGCTTTGCTAGCAGGAAGTGACAAAGCCTTCCTCACAATGAAGCCTTGTTTTGTCTTGGTCTTTCCTGATTAACCTTTAAACAGGAACCAATGAAAAAAGCACTGGTGCGTGTATACTACGCTGTGTTTTTTCCCAGTGCCTAAAGATTGCATCCAGTTCAAATATTAAGACCTGAAAGTACACACCCAAATGCAGAGCTGTGGTCACCTAAGCCTGTTACTACTGATTAGAGAATACTTGCCCTAGGAAGAAAATTATGCAGCATTTTGCCAAGTAAGTTATAAGCTGTTTTCCATTGTGAGACATAATAAATGCAGGGGCTGGTGATGACTATTCTTGAAAAACGTTTACTTCTTAAATAATTATTTTTTCCTTGGAAAGAATATTGTTCCATTTTCTTTAAATTAAAATGGGCTAATGTTACTAGGGGCTTCTGTTCCTCAGCTGAGTAATATCTGCCATGTGAAAAATAACTTCTATACAGGAGCAATTTGAGAGTGGCACTCTGCACATCTGTACAGACAAATCAGATTTAATTAGCCATGCTGAGATTCCTATTCCTCCTGTTGACTGAAGAGGAGAAATTCCATCCCAAAATGTAGGTGTCTGCCTTGGAGACATGTGCAAATCCAAATTCTGTAGAGACGCGTGTTTCAGCAGCGATTATGCAAACTGGGGATGTTGTTTGCTAGCTTAGCCAAAGAAATGCAGCTGGTAAAAATGAAAGGATGCTGGCAACTACCTGCTCTGCTTTCAGCCTGAAGTAGCTTGGTCAACTGTTACAGGGGCAGAGGGACGTCATAAGCACGCAAAGTGCTGACAGTGCCAAAGCAATGAAAGCACCAGCTTCCAGATGCTCAGTTAGGCACCGGTGGGCAAGGAGATAGGAGTGCAGGCAGTCAAAAAGCAGTGGCTGGTGAAGTGATGTCAGGAAAGCCTAACGCAGAGATGGAGTGACATTTTGGTTCCCTTGCATTTGAGTGAACTTGTACCATAAGGAAAATATTCTCTGCACATGTTTGCATGTTTCCAAACTACAACTGTATGTCCCTGCTGCTTCCTACTCTGGATCAACACCATCCTACTCTGAAGAGGTTTCAGTTGATGTGTAGCCTCCAAAAAACTTAACAGCTTCATTGATTCTATATCCTAAAGGCCTGGAATGTATTCTTTCTCATTCAGAAATACATTTCTATTTAAAGAGAGTAGACGGGAATGTATGTAAAGTGTAAGAATGGCATGGTTAATTTTACTTTTTGTATTAAGGACTTGATGTTACCTACCGTTGTCAGCACAGTGACCCAAACTTCCTTCTCTAACAGCGTTAGGACAAGGCTGGGTCTTATAGCCAAAGCCAGGTTTCTGACAATCCCTTCTCATTTGGGGCTGTCCTTTCAAAAAGATATAGGGCCAGATTCACCGGTACCCTCTGGCTGTTTTGTGCAGTTCTGCTGACACATAGCAGCCATAAACCTAAGTTAACTGGCCAGTTACGGCTGCTCTGTGTCACTGAAGTGTATCTGAGAATGTGGCCCCTGATCTGTATAATTCCTTTTGGGAGGAATCTAATACATGTTTTGTTTTCTTCTCTTTTGCAGAAAGATATATGAGGAAGAGTAAGTACTATGCCTTTCTTACGTAAAATAATATTTTAAATACCTTTAATTTATCTTTAGTATGCTTAAAACTGTACATGTGGAAATTTTAAGAACACAAGTATAACCCGTAGTTATAACCCATAGATTTTTCCAGGACATACATGATAAAGACTCTCAGTTTTAATTTCCCTAAGCCTGTCTAGTTTTCTAATTACCACTGTACTAGCTTTGCAGTATCTTTCAAAACTTGTGGTTTATGAAGCTACTTAATTTGGTTGCTAATTCATTCGGAGCCCTTTATTATCAGCTCGCTGTCTTACAAATGTGTTTAGAGAACTCTGAGGTCCGCAAGGGTGGTTGTCAACAACATAGTGTCAGTCTTTGAAATCCAGACACTCTGAAAACATTTTGCATAGGCTTCTGTAGACCTTCTACAATACACGTTAGGTTCACAGGTAAAGCGATTTCTAAGGTGACGACCCCTTCAGTAGCCCTGTATGAGAAGTCCACCTTAGGATCTTCCCTCTGACAGTGTCTGGAAGAACATCAGAAAAGAACAAGCTCATTGCAACACTTTGCCAGAATACTCACCCAGCCACTGATAACTTGTGCTTAAGGGACTTCTGTGCCAAATGTGACATCTTTGAAAAGCTGTAAAGCAGAGTTTATCACAGCTGCAGTTTCTGGACATCCAGCAGGATGGGATCATTGAAATGCAGCACGTCCTGAAGTTACCTGCAGGGAGAGGTCAGAGGAGGGGTTTAGCTGAACTGAAGAAAATTATTACAACCCCAGACAGAAATGTTAAGAGAGAAAAGAGGAGCAAGTGTGCGCTATATTGGTAGGAGAGGAACACCTGTAAAGTCAGAGAATTTGTTAGTCAGTCAGTCAATCGCACATCATAAGATCAGTGTAAAATACGGAATCACAGAATCACAGAATCATATAGGTTGGAAAAGACCTTTAAGATCATCGAGTCCAACCGTAAACCTAACACTACCGAGACCACCACTACACCATGTCCCTAAGCACCTCATCCAAATGTCTTTTAAATGCTTCCAGGGATGGCGACTCAACCACCTCCCTGGGCAGCCTCTTCCAATGCTTGATAACCCTTTCAGTGAAGTAAAATTTCCTAATATCCAGTCTAAACCTCCCCTGGCACAACTTGAGGCCATTTCCTCTCGTCCTATCACTTGTTACCTGGGAGAAGAGACCGACCACCACCTCGTTACAGCCTCCTTTCAGGTAGTTGTAGAGAGTGATAAGATCTCCCCTCAGCCTCCTTTTCTCCAGGCTAAACAAGCCCAGTTCCCTCAGCCGCTCCTCATCAGACTTGTGCTCCAGACCCTTCACCAGCTTCGTTGCCCTTCTCTGGACACGCTCCAGCCCCTCAATGTCTCTCTTGTAGTGAGGGGCCCAAAAGTGAACACAGCATTCGAGGTGCGGCCTCACCAGTGCCGAGTACAGGGGCACGATCACTTCCCTAGTCCTGCTGGCCACGCTATTCCTGATACAAGCCAGGATGCCATTGGCTTTCTTGGCCACCATACACTTTGAAGGATTTGCATGTTGAAATTCTACAGTTGGGGTTTTCAAGCTTTACTCTATGATAGGAAATAGTTTTTCTGCATTTTGTTTTCATAAGGGACATTCTTGTACAGTCCAGTCTCCCAAGGAGCGGGGCTCCAAGAGGAACAAAATATCCAGAGAGTCTCAATAAGATCATATGAGACAGCAACACATACCAAAATTGCGCAAGACTGGCTGCTCTGCCTTGCGTAACCCTATCAGAAATGAATGCCTAGTTTTCTCCTTCAGTTTCCAGTGGAGTGTAGGATACAACTCACTTTCTGAGTTTAAACTGGCTTGTATAAAGCTGTGCAGAGTGCAATGAGCCAGGTTTAGCTGCGGGACCCTCCCTGAGCTTGGCTACCTCGCATGGTGTGGTGGCATGTGCCTTCCTTGCTGACCAGCAGGGCACTCAGAAATGCCATCACCTACAACTCAGCTTGGAGGTTGCAGAGTCTCAGCAGCCCTTGGGCAGGACCGCACCCAAAAATCTGGTTAATGTTGAACTGGAAAATACAGCGTAACTCACCCCAAATGGTCTGTGATGTTGCTGCTCCCAGATTGCTTTTCATTCAAGCATGATCAAGAAAACAATTACACAAATACCAGACAGTGCTGCCCTTTGCTAGCAGCTTGATAGGTTAAATTCTGCTTGGCTTAACAACTGTGCAGCCTCAGTGAATTCCCTGGGTTTGCATGAGAGTCTTACGGCACAGTGAATTATTTGCCCTGCATGTCTTGTACTAAAATGAACTCACGCACAGTAAGCCATGAAGCCTGAGACTTTAAGTCGGGCTGCAGCCTGTGATGAACGCACACCATTTCAAAACTGCCAAGCTGAATATGACACCGGCTGTTTTGTCAGCCCTGCTGTACCATACTGGCTATTGTGTTTGCCACTGGACTTCGTTGCTGGGTAATGAGAGCAAATGAAACTAAATCCTGAATCACCTGTCTTTGCATAGCTCACCACCATGTGTTTTTTAAACAGGCGGGAATCTTTCTGCATTTGTGACTTTGTTTTGTTGGGAGGAAGGAGGAGGGGTATGCTGTGAAGTTCACTGCAGTTAAGCCAGCTGCATTTACTGCAGAGCTACGGTAATAATTTGCGATGAGATTAGTGCAGCTACATACGACCTAGAATACTTGCTAAATTCACAATAACATGGGGGGGAAGGCTAAAGTAGCATCACAAATGAATTATCAACTTAATTTTCTGCACAATAGATGTCACAAGCCGTTACTCGCCTGTTTCGATCGTGTGGCGAGGCCATGTCCTGCCCGGCGGCCGGGTGCGTCCTAACGGGGCGCATTGCAAACAGGACTCGTCCAGGAAGAGTGGCTATCATCAGCTAATCTTGCTGGGGAGAATTAGATGAGTTGAACTTTGTGGCATTTAGTGCCCCAGGGAGTCATTATCTTATAACAAACCTACTATCTCTCGAACCATATTGCAAGACTGTGTCATGCAGATATGCGAACAGAGGGCTGTTTATCACTTGGGCAGCTGTCCAAAGTGCAACTATATAAAGAGAAGACACTTGAAGATTTTTCCATTCATGAGGCAGCTTTTATAGATTTGCATTCATGGGGCTTTTCAGAGAAAACAATAACAATTTAAGATTTTTTTTTTCATTATTGCTGCCAGAAGCTGAAAGAAGGGAAAATAGCTCTCTATATTTAATGTAGGATACAGGGAAATGAGGGGGATTGAAATGATGAGAAGGTTTGGGGACATCAAGAAGCCTTAAAAGGCATCTACTGGTAATTTTTTTTCATGCAGAACTTTTTTACAGATAATGCCTGTGCGAGAGAGATGGTTTAAATATGCAGATGTCTCTTCTCAAAGGCACTCAAATTGTTAGTTAATTAGTCAGCAGTAAGGATTGGCTCTTGTACTTTTTCTACATATAAAAGTGGGAATGAAAGCTTTTTTTTTCCTCTTTTACTCTTCCTGCTGCACAGAACAATAGATGTCAGCCTGCAAAACCAAGTGGCTGTTCCCCGTTTTTTGTATGTTCCTTCTACATTGTGTTATTCCGTCTTTCCATATGCAGAAATCCTTCTTTGCCTAGCATTAACTCTTGCATAGTTAACATCAAACCACCTTTTCCCCTCCAAAGCAGCCTTTTCGGGCATGCAAATGGAAAGCTTTCTCTGCTTTACTGCCCTTCCCACTGTTACCAACAGCTTACGCTCAGTTTCAAAGGGGAGGTCTGTGAGCCACAGGTAGTTTGTACCAGCACTGGTGCCAGAGTGTTGCCTGGTTTGCTCAGGAGCGTGCTGTAACGAGGAGAGACGAGGGACGTGTCTGTCCTGCTGCTGGAGCCTCAGTAGCGGCTGGCCCTGGCCCTAGGGCTTGGCCACCTGGTGTTACCTACTCTGGGGAGACCCCATGTTTCTACCAGCCATGTGGAAGGTAATGAAGGCACGTGTGGCTTGCTCCTGCCCTTCCCCTGTTTTCTCCCAGGCTGTTGTGATGGCCTGCAAATGGCACGGCCTCTCCCCTTCAAGCAAAGGCTTTTGTCCAGAGTGGGGCTGGAGCATGAATTCAGCTGGCTGGTAACTCCCTCGCACGGCGGCCAGAGAGCTCGGGTGGCCTTGACGGCCCGAGCTGCTCGGGTGCCCGGGGAAGCTGCTCTGCTGCCCCTGCCGAGCCAGCAGGGATCGAGCCTGGAGCCGCAGAGCGTCCCTGTGCCCACGCTGGAAGCTGTGACTTTCCTACCTTCATCCTTCTGCCACCCTAGGCAGCTGCCTGCTTTCTTTTGCATATGGCAACTTCCAGCAGGTTGGATCAAGCCTGGGTGAACACCCTGTATGTTCAGTGTTCCCCCAGGCCAGATCTGGTACCCTTTGGGAGCTCAGGCATCGTTAGAAACAACCTACCGGCAGCCAGCAAAGAAAAACCACAGGTAAAAGAAAGTAAAACTTAAGGGTCACTGTGGCAACTTGACAGATGTTGTGAGAAGGGATGCAGCCGTGAACAGGCATCCCAGTTACTCACAGCAGGGAACTGTTGCAATTTGAAGCCTGAGGAGCCAGAGCAGGATGTAATAGCCCCACTCGCATGTGTTTCTCAAACTTCCTGTTATTTGCTTTTCCACCTACATCTCCCTTCCTGGGTGTTGTGGTGTGTAAGTTGTACCCTCAGACTGAGTGGGACAGTTTCAGAGGTAATGTCTAAGCAATAGTCTGGTAGGTTGCTGAAAATACAGAAAACTCAGACCCGGTGTGTGTTTCTCATTGAGGGAGTGAGAGGAGGGTTTCGTTTACAACGGCCCCTGTTTCCCTGACAGATGTATCTTATTTTTTGACTTAAGTGGTAATTGCACTTCTATGACTCAGTGCAAAGCACTGCTCTGGTTTTGATATTTTCTGTAGCTGAAAGCTCAGCTGAAGGATAGCAGCAGCTTCAATGACTAGACAGAAATAATAAGAAGTTTTTGTCTTCAAGGAGTTTCTCCTTATGTGACCTTTTTTTTGTATAAATTGTAGAGGAAAGCCAAATCTAATGGACATGGGATCCCTGATGATCAAACCAGTGCAACGGGTGATGAAATATCCCTTGTTACTCCGTGAACTCTTGAATTCAACTCCTGCTTGTCACCCTGACCACAAGGTGCTACAAGATGCCCTTTTTGCTATGAAAAACATTAATGTGAACATCAATGAACTTAAAAGAAGGAAAGATTTAGGTAAGAAAAAGGCACAGACGTTTGTCTGTCTTTGTAGGTTTGGGCTGGCAATTACGAGAGGTTTGAACTCCAGTCATATCACTACGAGTTTTGGCTGGTGCTATCCAAGTTGTGTAATACGCTGGGTTTCAAGAAGGTAACAGATGCCTTAATGTCACTTGTCCTCAGCCAGCTATGTTATCTGACTGGTAACTTCAGAAATATGAAAATGATGAAAGAATTCATGTTATATCCATGTTCATTGTCCGTAATGCAGTTGCAAACTCTGATAATAATTAAGATGCAGTGATAGCATTATGTCTTATAGGCTCGCCACATTGAAGCCCTAACTTCACTCTTCCCAAGGCTAGCGTTGATAATAGGGTTTTCATAATCTCAAGCATTTTCACACAAGATTACAGCAAGTGACATCAAAGTGTCTGCTCTCAAATGGTTTCATATTTGTGTGCCCATCCCTGTGAAAAGCCCTGCGAATACAGATTATTAGTGTCATGAAATTCTCTGTCTGCAGTGCTGAAGTATAAGAGGAATGATGATGATGAAACCCTTAAAGAAAAGTTTTCCCGACTGAATATCCACTCCATTAGCAAGAAATCCAAGAGGGTCACCAGCCATCTGAAAATACTGACGGGGGGAGAACCTCAGGTACTTACTCATCCAACTGCAGATTTGCATTGACAGCTTCAGTTCTGCTTTTGCACTGGGCATTTTTAAAAACATGTTGGAGATGGAGTTTGTGGTGTTGCTTTTTTTCTGCATCATTTATAAAGTCATTTTCTGACTGTCACAGAAGACAGGAAAGATCTTTGTGATTGAAATAGAAAATAACATAATGTGTTCTCCACCTTTTCCTTTTTTATCTAAGAGTTTCTCAAACTTCTGATCTTCAGCAGAGAGGAAGTGACTGGTAGTTTTGTGAAACTCAGCCTGAGATCAGCACTTCGCGGATGGACCGGCAATATTTATTGTCGGTGCTGAGAACGTGTTCAGTCCATCTTGCTCCCTATTGTAACATTCAGGTTCTGAACACACCAAGGAAGATGAGCAATGCTTCTGATTAGGAAAGGCCATGGGGTTTGCCTCTACATGTGTAAGGACGTGGAACCGTCAAAACTACTAGAGGCAAAGAACCCTGTGATAAGTCCGATGGGTGTTGGGTGGCCGAAAATAAAACAGTCCTTCATAATTTTGAGGTTGTAATTCAAAACCTAGCAGGATAAACATTTTCAGGAAAGCTTAAATCTAAATCTCAAAGAAAATCAATTACAACTGACCTTGAAAATTATATCCAGTGCACCTCACTGCATGAGATGGCTGATTATACAAGGTCACTTGTCTTTCTAGATGTGACTTTACAAGATACGTGCCGTTTTTTCCTGTTTTGTTTTTTATCAGTGGTTTCCCCCTTTCTCTGACGCAAACTACCCACATTTATGTTTTCTGTTCATTTATTTGTACAGCAGAAATTTTTGTATTCAGAATGGGACACCAGCAAGGCTATAAAATCAGAGAAAACCAGGGAAATAAATTTGATTAAGAGGAGATGTGATTTTTCTTTTTTTTCCTTTAGAAGTTTTATGGTTTTTTGGTTTTGTTTTTTAATTAAGCTTAAAACATTTGAGAATCATTTTAGAATCAGGATACATCTGCTAAAGATTCAGCCCTCTCTCCTGCTTAATTAGACTAAGAAAGTTCCCAATTCACATCTCTGAAACACGCTGTGACCCTTACAGCAAGACCACTGAAAATGAGATTTGAGATTTCTCAGATTCCTCAAGTAAAATGCAGGCAGAAATAAACGCATTTTCAGGGTTTTTTTCAGCTAGCATTAAAAAGTAGCACAAGCTTATTTCCAGCTGCTGAGGTTTCCAGCTGAAGAGCTGGCGTTGCTCTAGAGGTAACAGCTCCATCTACAGCCTGCCTGGGAGAAATCTCCCCATCACCCATAAATAAGCACCCAGGGAAGGAATGCCATGACATAAAAGTCTCTTAATAATTTTCACTATTGTTTCCTCAAATGGAGCAAAAATATACAGAAGATGAAGAGTTTTATTGGCACAAGTAGGTGTGCTAGTAATAAGGCAACTCCCTGCTTCCACAAGGATTAAAAATTAAGTTCTCTGTCATGTTGCCCTGTGCCTTTGACTTTTCTTGGATTAAAACCGGAGCTTGGGAGAATTAGGGCTGATCTGTTCTGTTTTCAAAGAGAGTTGTTCAGGGAAAGTTTGGGATTTTTCCATCAGCGCTCTGGATGTTTCTTTCATTAGCCAGGCTCTTTTGGGCTGCCAAAATAACAGTGCAAACATCTATTTTAGGTGAAAGATCAAACTTTTAATAAGGAAGAAAAGTTGTTTCGAAGTTTAGAGAAGACTGTGAAATCGTGCGTGAAGAACATTTCACTCTCCTCACAACATCTACAGGTGGGTACAGGCCTTTTTGAAATCTGTGGCCACAAACCATGTCCATAACCAGTTTAACACACATTTCTGCCACTGGTTAGGCAACACCAAATTATTTATAAGCAGGCCTGTCTACATTGCAATATTAAATAAATGAGCTGTGCTGCTGCTGCATTACTGCGCCCATGGCAAAGAAGTTTTGAAGCCCACACTTCTGTATTTTTCCCCTTACACAAGCAGGCTCTATGGAGACCCATGGGGGCAGTGCAGAAAAGAAGGTGCTGTCTCTGGTGGCACAATTATGGCTTTCAATCACTGTGGGAAGCCGTCATATGTGTCATGCACATCTGCTGCAGTGGAGCACCAACTGCTTCTCATTACAAATGGAAGAACTGAGTGGCAGCCACATGAATTAAAATGGCCTAAAATACGTATTTTGGATGCGAGGACTCCTTCCTTTATCCTGTTGTTAGGTTGTGTTGAGGGCTAGCATTAGAGGTACAGAGTGCTCAAGTGCTGTAAATGTCTTTGCTTTAATGCTCCTCTCCAAAGATGTGGGTTGGCTTGTCACTTACCAACTTTTCCCTCTCATGGACAACTTACCAACTTTGTAGATGGCATGAAGCCCTTCAAAGTGTAAATGTGCCCAAACCGGACACGAAGGTTGTTTGCGAGGTAGGTAAGACCAATAGCCAGCTGGCCAGAGCTTATTGCAAATGCACCTCGTTTGGTTCAGCAAGCAGGGGAAGGCCAGTGAGCTCAGCTGACAAAGGCTGTTGCCTGGAATGGTGTTGACAGTTCCCTATCCAAGTGGATGCACACTTCATTAAGTTAAAATTCAGAGTAAGTGAAATACACCACTGTAGTCCTACTTAGTCCTCCAAAAGAGGCCTTTGAGGGTGCATGGGTCTTGAGCTGGCTTCTTGCTGAGGAGTAGCTAACTTCCAGTGGGACATTCATTAGGTCGGGGCATAATTTTTTCAGTTGAACATTAACAACTTGATTCTTAAATAGCTTACATTGAAAATAGACAAAACACAGGAAAATATTATCACAGTAAACAACCATGCAATGGCTGGAAACTGCACAGAAACTCCACAGGTGTCAGAGATGGAAAATATTTCTGATTCCATCAGTATTATTGCAGTATCTGCATGAGTGAATGCAGTATATTAAAACAGATTGTAATACAGTTTCATCTTCCTACCATCTTCTCATTTAGCATTCTATACATCTGGCTGCACAGAATATAATCGGGCTTCAGGAAATCTTGCAAGACAAAGACGACGAAGTCAACGACTGTTCGAAAAAATGGAACAACACTGCAAATCTCTGTGAACACCTTGTAAGTTTATGCAATATCCAGTGTTACATAGCTATCTGTATGTGTGAAGAAGACCAGGACAGAAAAGAGCAAAAAACCCTTAGGAATCCATTTGGAAAAATGAATGGTTTTTTTGGTTGTGTTTCTCTAAGAAATAAGATAAAATTCAGTGTAAGTAAGTGCACTGTGTTTTCCCTAGAAGAGCTAAAGAAAACTTCTAAAGCTAAATTCCTGGGTTTAAACTAAAATCTGTGTGCTAAATTTGCACATTTCACCTGAGCTTCGGACAAGAGCAGCAGATCTTTGCTTTGCTACTTTTGCTACCAACACTTGCAGTTTTAGAGTGACTTTTGTGATCTTTGTGGTGCTCATGAACTATTAGCTCCTGGAATCATAGAGCTGTGAAAATCTCAGCTTTATTACCTTTTCAAGTTAGTTACTATCCTTCATATAGGGAAACCATGAAAAATCTGAATATAGCCCACAGGAATTAAAAAGCAATTAAAAAAAAAAAAGGTAATAGTTTTTCAACTAGTCTCTTGGTTTCAGGGTCCAAATGAACTCTAATGCCTGGCTCTACTAAGACAGAATAAAATGTCTCTTCGAAATGGGGCAGGCTGCTTCTTCAAACAGCTGCTCAAGCTGGAAAAATTCAGAGGTGGAGGTTTTCTTATACTTTCCTAGGTTTGTGCTGACTAAAATATAGCCATTCAATCCTTTCCAAAACACTGAAAACAGAGTCTGCCAAGAAACAGAAGGATCTTTGACAGACCACATCCTCCCAGATAATGACAGGGACATAAGATGTTGTATTTCCTTTCCTTTGAAGTTCTCACATTGGAAAAGAATCTCAAAAATTAATAATCAGAAAGATATTTTCAATGACTTTACAATGAATGAGTGCATAAAGTGCAGAAGAGTACCCCTCTATCCTTGCAGTGATGAGTGTGTCCAGTATGGAAGATACCCCCATATTCAGAAACATCAAAGAAAAGCAAAAGCCATTCCGCAATAGATGAAACAGAAAACTTTTTTTTCGGAAAAAATTTTGTAAGTCCTATTGGCTCATGATGCAGCTATTCTGAAGGTCTATGTAATTTAAAAAAAACCCCACAAACTTAATCTTATTTGTTTTAACTGTGGACATTGTTATTAACCATGTTAATTTCTACTTATTATCTATTTATTTCTGTGTCTTGGATTTACAAGATTCCAAGGATTCTCTATCCTATAAGGTTTTTTTTTCCCCAAAACTTTTGTCCTGACATTGCATGATGAGTAAATGTTCTCACTGAACAACCCATAGTGTTCTTCAGATGTTTTCCTGAAAGGGTATTATCAATGGAGATCTCAGCAATGGGCTCAGGTTAATTTTTTTTTCCTTTGTGCACTTGTCAATAATGAATACCTTCTTCTCTCATTATATTTTAGGGAAAATTTTAGGACAGAAATCCACAATATCTTCTTCTCTTCCAGAAATCAGGTCCAGTGGTTTGGAAAAATTGTTTTCTAAACGCATCAAAAATTGGTTTGCTAAACACAGCCCAGTTTTTCAGGTGGAAATAAAGTAGGAACTATCTAGCCAGTGTACATCATCTTGGCCTTGGGAGGGCAATTCTGGTGCTGAAATGGATCTGTCCTCAACTGTGGTGTGTTACAGAGGGTAGAGGGACAGCTGCTGTTTTATTCTCACATTCAACCCAACAACTTAATTCACATAGAACGTCCAAAAGCTTTAATATGATGATGAATTTCACTCACTACAAGCCTGTGCTGTATTTGAACAAGTGACTCGCAAAAATAAATTTTATTTCATGCAATATTAATCCCTTGAGACAATTAGACACTAATGGAAAAGTCTGAGAAAGACTTTGTTTTTTAACCAGGTGTCTAATTTTCTTGATTACTAGAGATAAAACCAACAAGCATAACATAATTTAATCAAATCAAGTGATTGTTTGTGTTTGCTTAAACAGGAATTGAGTTACAGCTGTTTCCAGGAGGGGGGTGGGGGGGAGGGAAGCTTTGATAGCATTCAAGACTGCAAGACTGCCATTTAACAAGACCTCACTGCCTCTAGACTGTATATTGGCATGGGCCTTCCAGTTATGGAAATCCCAGTTTTATTAGACCACTTCACCGATCCTTGCCCAGTTTTTCCTCAGTGGTAACACACTAGGGGCAGTACTGCAGGCTGCATGCTCCAAGGGACCATTACCGTTACCAGACACTTTAAGCTGCAAAACTGTTACCTCTCCTTTGCGATGTTATGAAGGAGATTCTAACTCACGCTAGACCCTGCTTGAAGCTGCCTCTGACAGCAATGCTTTGTGAAGAGTAATTACCAGATTGCTTGATAGGCTGCCATCAGGCTTAACCTGTTACTGGGTCTGAAGAACTGTATGAATAAGGTAGTAAGTAGGTCTGTTTTATACCTTTCCAGATGGCTCAGCTAGACAAGCTTGTTTTGACTCCTCTCTCAGCACTACAAGCCTTGTTTTCAGGCCCACAGAAGCTCATCCAGAAGCGCTATGACAAGTTGTTGGACTACAACAGCTACCTTCAGAGGTCAACAGGAGAAGAGCTGGACCTGGCAAAGAAAGACTATGAGGCTCTAAATGCACAGTTAGTGGAAGAACTGCAGGTATTCAACAGAGCAGCCAAAAAGATTGTGTTGAACTGCCTTCATTGCTTCATCACCCTCCTCAGAAATACTATGTCTGCAGCACTTCAATCAAGTTCTGCTGTGGTGGTGCCTATTCCAGTAAGTACATTAGAAACAGGTGTAGCTCTGCCTTTATTTGTCTTTCTTCTTTCTGTGTGATTTGGCTAGAGTTATGTATGACACATACCGACAAACTACACTGATTTTGTTTGTTCTGCTAAGCACAGTCAGGTTTGGTGGTTTTTTTTTTCCTTGCAAGCTCAGCAGAGGTTAAGTTCTGAGCTCAAGTTTTGTCAGGCCTGGACTTTTCATTGAGAATGATCCTAATGCAGCTGTTCCAGCTGCTACAGTGATAGCAATGGCAAGAACATTACAGTAAGGCAAGAAGGAGGCAGCTGCTATCATTTTAATCTTTGTTTCTTAGCATCTACCCTGAGTAGCCCAGAAAACACAGGAAGAGAAATTCTAAGAAAGTACATGAATGCTCCTGTTGCTGCTAGACCTGCAGAGTCACAGATGACTGCAGAAGACAAGCAGCTTAGGAGATCTGATGAAATAATTTCCGTGAAAAGCAAGTTGCTTTTAAACCCAAATATGCTGCAGAAGCTCCTGCAGACATCTCTAGGCAGTGAAGAATAGCTTTGTCTACATTGGCATTTTTAGAAAGTTCAAATCATTTCACGTATCTAGCCTAAAGTGCCAAAGATGCCTGTCTGAGCTACACAGAAAGGCATCAGTTCCTCCAGCCCACTCTACTCTTTCTGGGCACTATGATCATTACCTGAAGATCGAAGTTGAGAAATTATTCTTAATTTGTGTGAAAATCCTACAGTGTTTCAGTTTTGTTGTACTTTTGCCTAGAGGACTTGAACCCACTGAGAAACACAGCTGCAACAATGCTTTCCACACATCCGAATCCATTCACCTGAACCGGAGCAAGACTCTAGATAGGAAACACATTGTAGTGAGGCAATTCTGGAGTATTCTCTTCTATCAAAGCTTGAGCACTTTATAGTCATGGGCAGATGAAAAATTAAGAAAGCAAGGTCAGGATCAAAACACAGTGCTGCGCTGTTTAATGGGAAAATGAAGGCTTTTCCCGCATGAAGAAATTGCGTCCCTGTAATTTGACCATTTCATGTTTTGAAAGCTGTTGTATCGAGCATTGTTTTCTGTGAGGCTCTGCCTACAAAATTACCTTCTTTTCTTTTTTCTGTTTACATCAGCAAATACATTTGGGGTTAGGCATAGACCAAAAGCACTTATCCAGTGCCACAGACAGAGCTTCAGCTTACCCAACGATTTTTAACCTGGTGGCAGCACCCAGTTGCACAAACACACAGCTGTAGGGTAAACTACTCCAAGCCTTACAGCACATTGGCCACTCTGATAGCTGCTGAGATGCACATTTGCATCTGAAAGCAGGTGGCTCAGTAGCATAAGTGCAAGGCTGTTCATTTTCATCACTGTTTAGAATATTTTTTAATGATTTAACTTAAATTAGTGCGTCTTTTAAATCTAATGGCAATCATTAGAAACTTTAAGGAAGGACCTTTCTTTTCTTTCATCTCGTACCTAGCACACTATGGGCTCTGCAGAAAATAGGAGTAACTTGTCAGATCTCTTGACTCCTAGCGTTCAGCCCATTAAACCAAATCTGCTCTCTCAAATCTCCTTACCATTTTGTTCATGAGATATAACCCACCTTTGTGTTTGCAGCTGTCTTCCTCAAGCATCTGTGAAGTGCAGAATCAGTTGATGGAGCAGGTTCACAAGCTGAATTTTGTAAAAGAAAACAGCAGTGTAACCTTTATTGAGAGAAAATTGAGCTTGGAAAAAAAGAAACCTGTCCCTTCTCCGGTGAGTACCATATATCCGAATTGTGTATGAAGCATCCTCTTTTGATCGCTTTTGAAACAAATCCATTTTTATGCCACCTAGAGGTTTGGGCTTGGTCTCTTCACTGGGACTGAATCAGGTTGTTAGAATGAAGCTGTTCCATTGACCAGTAACTTCTGAAGATTTTTCACTCTGTTTTCATGTTATTACCTTGAAAATCCACTTGAAATTCTCTCTGATTACCCTTAGGTCTTTAAGCACTTGTTAAGTCTAAGGTTGTATATGTAAACTTTGATTACTTCTTTTGTTAAATACTCGTACAGTGTGTTTTAGTCTTCTAATTCAGAACGTTTGTTTTCCTCATCCTCAGTTGTGGTTATGTGTACTGGTGTTTACACACATATGCACACACACACACCCCCACAGCAGAAGATTCAGAAAATCCACCAGGAAATATTTGTCCCCCTGGTTCCCAATCTTATCAGACATTTCCAGAGCTTTTAGGAGTCTAGTTTACAGTAAAATAAAAACTCAAGCGCAGATTTACAGGAGAAGCTGAGGAAGCTGTAGGACTCCTTTTAGCATCAGTAAGGCACATGTGCTCTTGCTTCTGTGGTATGTTAAGATCACATTGATGTGCAGCACCTCCCTCCCTGCCCTCCAACCAAACTCTGAGTGAATATGCTTCCAGCAGTTAACAGCACCTTGCCCTTATTTAGTGAGGTAATTTCACACAAAAAGCAGACCGTTTGGCTACCACTGATTTTTTTGCCTAATGCCTTATCATGCAAGTTGTTATGTGACCTTAGCACACCTCAGCCAATTTTTGGATTATGCTTTTTTTGTGATACTACATAGGAATTCAAAGATCATTGCTATGGAAAAACAATTAAGCAAGTGACAGTTCACATACAGAACACCAGCTCTTTGAGAACAGACGAAGAGGTCTTTAATTAGTGAAATTCCTACATTTCTTTAAAATCTGCCCTTTACTGCACACCTATTAATATAGCAGTTGGACAGGTCCTTGCTGCATACGCAAAGGAGATTTGGTTACGTATAGCTGTGTAACTAACTCCTTGATCTGTGTGTAAAAATGTAGGGTCAGTTGCCACATGCAGCATACACTGGTTTTTATGCATCTGTGTTGCTCTAGAAATGGCCTCAGCATTATTCCCAGTGAGTAATTTTTTTGCTTTTCAGCCTGAATCCCCACGTCAAACAGAAGGCCACAGGTCCAAGCTGTTGTCTACGTACAGCACAGAATTGCTATACCAAGCTAAGCGCAAGTGCAATGCCACGCAGGAATTTGATATTGATTTACATGAAGGAGAACTGGTGGCTGTTGTGGAGCAAAAGGACCCCTTTGGAAGTACGAGCAGATGGCTTGTTGACACAGGAAGTAAGTTAGTTCTCTGCACAAACATCCCAATAACAGCTTCCCTTTGGGATATTGATTTCTTTTCATTCTGGCCCTATCTGTTTGCCTCTGTCATACTGACGGCTGCATAAAATGGTTGGCTTTGAAATCGTTTTAGCAGTATTTTGCTGTTTGTTTATTTTTTCTCTTTTTATTCTGGTGTCTAGTCCTTAAAGGGTTTGTGTATTCCTCCTTCCTGAGGCCTTACAATCCAGCCAAAGCGCAGAAGGACATAGCAGAAAACAGCTTCGGTGATGACGATTTTGATAATATCAGCCTCTTTGTCTCTTCACGGCCCTCTACTGACAGCAGCACGAGAAGCCTGGGGCACAAAAAGAGTGACAGCAGCTCATCTCTTCACTTCTGCGAAAATCCCACAATTAATGGCACAGGGACTGATGCTTTTCAGGATATGGATGATCAGCATGTAAGTATGATACACACTGTGCCTGTCTTCTTGTTCCTATTTCAAATCTAGAATTGTACTGCTTATAATTTAAATAGTTTCCTTTTACACCAGAAAAGACTGGCACTAATCTGTCAGTATGACATGGGAATTCGTTATCCTCTGTTCTTTGCCTTTCTTAAATAGCTACGAGGTAGGAAAAGATAATCAGTTAAACCATGAATCACAGTCCTGTCCCATAGAAAACACACTGTTGCATTACCCCACCCCATGTACAACACCTCAAGGTTCTCCTGTGGAGCAGGAACCTGCAAAATAGCTCAGTTTGGGGGATTTTTCCACTTACCATTGACAAGAAAGCTGTGGCAATGCTGATCAGCAAGGCACAGATGTGACTCGTGTGCCACGTTTGAGTACAGGAGCTTTAGGAAAGGTGATTCTCTCTGAGAAAACCTTGCTGGAGAATTCTCTGTACAATCCAAGGCTGCCTGGTGTGACAGAAACAGGCACTTGGTACGAGCTGAAAACCTTACTAGTGTAGTAAGGTGATGAGGTCTTGGAGCTTGGTTTGTTCCTCCCCATGCAGAATTTCCCAGATCCTTCAATTTTACTTTTCATTTTGGCCCCCCTGTTCATTGTAGTCTGTCTAGCAATTGCAGACCACGTAGTTGCGTACTGGTTCATGTATGTTATTATACATTTTCTGTATACAGAATTCATACTAATACAACAATGACAGGGTAAAATGTGGCTACATTTCTGAATTCAGATTTTGGTTTCTGTGGCTTTCCTTTTTCAGACCTTCTATGCTGTTTATGCATTTCAAGCAAGAAATGATCAGGAACTCAGTCTTCAGGAGTACCAGAAGGTTAGGATACTTCGGTTTTCTGACCTGAGTGGCAATAAAGAATGGTGGCTAGCAGAAGCAAAAGGTCAGAAAGGATACGTACCATCTAATTATCTCGGGAAGATGACATATGCTTAGGAACAGAAAGGCCCATTGAGCCAATTTCTCTGAAGTAGACAGAATAATCATCTACTACAGTTTGCAGCAAGCAAGGCAAACTCACAAGTGATTGACAGAAGTCATGGTATCTGGTACAGCACACAGATGATATTGAGAACCTCCATCGTCCAAAAGCCATCACCTTGTCAGGACCTGAGGGAGGAAACATTTAACAGGAAGACTGATTCTGATTAACATCCTGAAGAGCTTGCTTTTCTATTATCCCATAATTTTCTCTTTTGTCAAAGCGTCCTACATCAAAAGTCAACCTACAACTACAAAGCACAGCTGAAATTATGTTTTTCTTCCATGATATTTAGCAAATAATATTCAAGATGAAGAGAATTAGCCTTGAAAAAGGACAAATTCAGTCTTCAGGGATGCTGCAGTTCAGGCTGAATTGTTCCTGAACCACTATCTCAATGAATATAAGCACGTCTTAAGACTTGAGCTTTTTGGTTGCCTGTTTTTTATCCTCAGCCACTTCTGTAATGAACCTTTTTCTCAGTGGAGTGGGAAAAGAAAAAGGGTTTCATTTTTGTAGGAAACATTGCAACTTAAAACATACCAAATGTGGTGGTACCAGTGGCTGGTTCCAGGGAAGAAGGTATGTTTAGTTAAATATGGAAATGGGGGGAGGGAAAGAGGGGGCACAAGAAACAGGTACTGTGAAATAAAGAAGTTATAATTTTCAAAAGAATTACACAACTACTTCTTATAGCAGGAAACAGTTTGTAGCAATATGAAAGCACCCCAGGTTTGAAATTCCACATATGTCTCCACACTAACTGCTTTATAGTGCAAGATCTATGTAGTGAAATGAAACCTGTGTTATTAGACTTGGGAAATTTATTAAGATTACAAAAAAAAAAAAAAAAAGTCAAGCAATGCCTTTCAATGAATATTTATGGCCTATCTGTTTCCTTAGGACAGATACAGTGATTGTAATGTCTAGTGAATAAGCTAGGACTTAAGATGCATCAAAATTTATCTTCCAGAAAAAAAAAAAAAAGAAGAATCATTCTCGAAATGTCTGATATTAGATTGAACAGTGAAGAATATATCGATAGGCTGATTCACTGTTTGCAGAATTCAGAGTCAAAAGCCCTGTATTTTGCTAACATATCTTCAAAAAAGTGCAGGCTATTTTAACAAGTTAATATAGTTCACATTGCATCCTCAATGAGCATACAAAAAAAATCCCAAGGAAGGATCTGAATGTCAAGCAGTACTTTTTTAGGTTCACTGACTACAGTGATCCTTAGGTCAGGCTGGTACCCTACACTTGAGCTAGACTGAATAGTGATATAACAACATCTCGTTGCTATTACCATCAATAACTGAGTGTTCATCGCAATTTATTTCAATACAGTAATGCCTAAGTCCTCTAGTGATAAGCGAGGACCTTCTTGTGCTAAGCATTGCAAAAAGAAAACAAAAAAAGTGCCTATGCCTGCAGCAGATAGTGTAATTGAAGGTAAACTCCTGTCAGGTATTTTCTTAATTGATGCATAATTACTTATTACTGACTGACCATTAAAAAGACAACACCAGTAAAATTAAAAGGAGGAGGGTAGGTGTTCCTGATTAAGGGTACACAGAAATTGTTCTAAAGCTTTTGTGTAAGTTTCTACTTCCTGTAGTTGAAGTGTGGGGTATGAAGATGAAATGATTCAAAACCCTTACCGAGATGTAATAGGAAATAACCTGTCAGCAAAGAAAGGATGAGAAAAGTTAGGGCAGTCAATGCAAACAATAGTTTTTGCTACACTAATGAACCTAGTTTCATTTTCTTTAGTGTCCCAAATTTTCATATGATTTTCCTAAAAAGGTAAAGAAAGTTCTCAGTCTTGCTTGGAAGATGAATGCAGTGGATCACAGAGATAAGAACCTGAAATTTGGGCTGGATTAAATCATACGATGGAGAAACTTTTTGAGTTCTCTGAGAAAGACATCCAGAAACTGGTATGTGAAACTGTGAGCTACTGCAATCCAATGAGCAGTAATAATAGATAATGCATTATTTTGCCTAACTGTATATCACCTCATGCACTTAAATCTTGCTGTTTCCATAGCAAGCAAAAAAGGTTCTCATTCATTTTATTAACGGATGTAGCTGTTTTGATGGAAAACTTTGCCTTTAGTTAAATGACAAAAATAAAGCTTTGGAGAGGGAGTATCAGCTTGGAAGAATGGACTGAAAGACTCTCACCTACTAAGCTTGCACTGCTTTGGCTTTTATATTTTAAGATTAAGGGGAAGATGCACACAAGAAGCTTTTCAGTATGTCTTAAAATTTAAAATATTTTATTTGGAGATGATCTATACTTTGCAGTAGTTGAAACAGTTTTTGAAATGACTGAATTGTACTTAATAGGCTTAATGCAGTCATGTAAGCACAATGATGAAGTTTTATATTTCAGACAGTGAAATTAATTAAGGGCATGAGTCAGGAAAAAAAGATTTCTGAAGTCTTAGCTCTGAGAACTCAGCTTGAGTCATAGGGAGAGCTCTGATTTTGAGTGTTAGGTACGTTACCCATGAAAAATCAGGCTCTGTGAAGGTGTCTCAAAGCGTACTCAAATGCTGCTCTCCAAAATATTCACTAGGTATCCTGAAGTAACAAGGAATGAAGGATGAAATATACTGGAGCTGGTCACCTGAATTTCATTGAACTTCTGTGGGACTTTGGAACTCCTAGTAAGCCATATGAAATGTATCCCAGTGTATGGTTAGGACCCCTAATAATTTTTATATCATGGGATAATTTATGACTATTAGAGCCTTGTAACTTGGGATCCAGAAAAAGTACTTTATTAGGTATCCAGGTGGATTGGTTTACTTCATTTCAGAAATTCAAAGTTTTAGCCGTTATCATTTGATATTACAGATATACTGCAAACTTTAATTTTTGTTTAAAACAGATGAATGCAAACTACAATTGCAAAAAATTAAGAGATGCTCTTTGAATCTAAAGCCTTCCTACATTCAGGAGATTTACAACAATTCATATTGGACTTGTGCAGACACTTTTTTTTTAAGCTAGGGCTTTAAATACTAGAAACTGAGGTATGTCAGGGCTCCAGAAATTCCTAAGAATATGCAATGTTTTTGCAGCTGTTTCTTTAACGTAGAGAAGGTTACAGTATTCTAAGAGTTTTCTTATTCTGATTAATGACAAAACTAATTTATTTTGATTGAAGCAGGGACAGGCTGCAGTTTAATGGACCGATCTTGCATTTATTCAAATGTGTGTTTTACTTACTTGAACCGTTGTGATAATAGGCGTGTACAAGTACTTCCAAGATTGGGTCCACTCAAACTGAAGTGTTTCTCCATTCAGAGAATATTTTTAAGTGTTGGCATTGATAACCTGGAACCCAGAAAATGTCCAAGCCAATGAACAGCACAGAGTCTCTGGCTCTGACCTCTGGCACCTGTGTGCTTCACCATCTTCCCTCTGCTTGGACGGTGCTTGTGAACCTTAAGTAAGGATTCACCTTTTCAATGCAAACACAGATTGAAGAATTATTCCTTCTGACTTTTCATCTTAGGAAGCTTCACTGAGTAATTATCTCCTTCAAACACTGAAGTATACTTTTGCTGTCATTTTACGATAGCTTGTAAAAATGCAGATACGTGAAGCGGACCTAACACCTGCAATAGGAAACACAGCCATAACAATCCTTGTACCTGTAGATCTATTACTGATAATTCCTCTTACAATATTGTTTGTTCAGAAATGGTGAAAAAAAAAATCTTCTTTTAAATAATTATAATAATAAAAATCTATTTTTGTAAAACTGTTTCTTTTTTTTTTTTTAAACAAGACTTTTTCCAGAAGCAAAGAACTTTATATTCTATCCAAGATCTGCTTTCTGTTGTGAACTATAAAAAGCATCACTGCAAAGTTAGCAGAGAAATAGACAGTTGCCTCAGATAAAATGCTGCATTTCTAGTATGCATCCTAGCTTATCAATCAATACATTAGAACTCGTCAAACACTATGAAAATATTGAGCAAGTTTCAAAATACACTTCAAGTTTCCAAATGTCAGCTTAGTTCTGTTCTTTTCTAGCTGCTCCTGAGGTTGTGACCATTATTTACTGCTGTGTCCAGCCAGAGGTCTGTCATGAGTTATAATAGATAAAAGCTTGTGTTACTGAAATAGATTACAGAACTTTGTGTCAGATCTTCCTCTTAGACCCAGATATCACTAGCATCCCCTAGTCCAGCCAGAAGGAGCACTCATAGAACCAAAGTAACCTATTGTTTCACATTACTAGGGGTATCAGAATTTGGGCATCTGTGAAAAAACATCGTACTTAAGTGGAAGTAAAATATTACCATACCAGTTTAAAAAATGGATAAGGAAAGTCAGGTAGCTATATTTATAGTAAATCACAGAGCAATTTGGTTTGGGGATAGAAAAGTCACAGGACTATTTTCCAGTTATTTTTTCTAAAGATGAGGTATGTTTCTCAAAATTCAGAAGGGCCTTCCTTCTTTCTGCCCTACACTAGATTCCTCAACCTGACGTGCAAATTCAGTCAAACAATCCTGTAGAACAGACTCCTTTCCTGAAAATACAGTTGTTAATTCCATCCTAACTGTAACTTCAAAGCAGAAAGCAACTGTTCCCTTCAATCTACTCTGTTTTTCAGCAGTGCATATCTTACATATTCAAGCTAAACACTTGATTTAAAAGACCAGGTCTATGCTATAAATCCTTCCTGATATAATACTTCAAAGAATCACAATCCTAACTGACATTTTTATACCAACAGAAGGAGACTTTGTAATTCATTTAGGAAGCCGGGAAAGTTACAGTGGAAGAAAGTCTTTTGCCGATACAAATTGCAGCTCTATTGCAGATTTTGCTAATACAGTGATATCAGCAAGTCCAGCTAGACTTGGCCTTATTAGAGAGAAAAGACAGGCATGCATAAAAGGTATAGCGTAAGTTGTTTTATTCTAAATGAATAGGAGATAACCTACAGTCAACCCATGCCAGAGTTATACATCAGGTATATGTATCCAGTGCATCAGGATACACTGGAATCAGGTCTCAGAGATATTTTAAATGGCACTAGCTACCAGAATTTAAAAACAAAGATCAATTTTTTCTGCCTTTGTTCACCCCATATGTGGTACCTAAAGTAATCTGAACAGTTCAGATGTAAGCTCCTGAACTCTTGCAAGCAAAACTATGTATATATTCAGAGGCAAGACAGTGGCAGCTAGCACCTTGAACTTTCCTGTGGGAGCAGGTTTTACTACTAGAGTGAACACTTTACATAGGAGCACTCCAGCCATTATTTTTAAATCACCCTCGAAGCCACCGGCACTAGAAAGACAAAGCCTTTCTTTTTTTCTTCCACAGGAAATAATAGTTGAAGAAGTATGCAAACTCTCCAGGTAGCTAAGGCAATCCTGAGGAAATGAAACTATTCCTTTGGATATTTAAGGAACCTTAGCCTAAATCTTAATTGTGGAGAAGAGAAAAGAGGTATGGGAAATAGCTGCATGTATCAGCTTTACACATACTTAAAATACAGGATGGATAAGAAAAGCTGTAGCTTTCACCTACCTATGAATGTCTGAGATGTTTTCATGTTTAGAGATGCTCCCCTCATGACAGAAGGAATGGAGAGAGGATTGCTGAGTGCTGGTCACAGACAGTAAGACTCGAGATCCTTTTCCAGGGCTCAGCCTGAGCCAGTTCTTGAGAGCGGAACAAAACCTGGAGCAGCTGGGGCAAAGAGAGGGAGCACAGGCTGTGAAGAACAGCTCAGGGGTATGAGGGGAGAGCTGGAAGACCTGATGTTTTCTCAACTACCTCTCTTAGTCGTGGTGGTAAAGCATTAACTGTAACCCCCACACGGCTGGGACAGGTTTGAAGGAGTGTAACAGAATCTGGCAGGATATGCAGAAATAGCTGAAGGGAGGCTTGTGGGTGTAAGAGCTAGGTCTAGTCAGGAAAAAGCCACGAATGCTTCCACAGGAAGCTCCCGAGAGGCAGCCACAGTGCCTACAAACCTCCTTTGTAACAGCAGCTGGGCTAAGTGCAAGACTGTGCTGGGGCTGGGGGGTGGAGGGGGCTTATGTTCTGCAAAATGAAGAGAGACAAAGCTGACCCCACCCAAGGCCCTGGAAGTGGGAATTTAGCATATTCAGCTTGAACAATACCCACATACAGACCAATTTCTCTTCCTCTCCCCCCACTCCCCTTCAAGTTCACAGTAGTAGTAGCACCTAGGCAGAGGACCCAAGATGCTGCCAGGATACAAGTCACCTTGGACACGGCTGATGTCTGGATGCAACTCTGCCCTGGCATAGCTTCTCTCTTGCACTAATCCCGTGGCATTTGCTTCATTTGCTCCTGGAACTGAGACGCTAAATAACAATGAAATACGGATATGTAAACACAAATATGACAGTTCCCATAAAAGCTGTGTGGAATACATCGCTCAGTATAACAAGGAAACTTTTCCTACGCAAGGTTAAAAACCCAATTTTTTTCGTTATTCTTTATGAAAGCAAAATAGGAACCCTCCTTTTCACAGAGGGCTAAAGGGCTATATATTCAGATCTCTGAGCAACCTTTTCTATTTGAAAATTTATGCTATTACAAATATTTTTACAGCTATTTTAACAGCTAACATACCTTGTATCACTATTTCAGATACTTGCAAATCCACAAAGGAACTAGTAGAGGGGAAAAAAGGAAGTATGTGAGTTGAGGAGAAAGGAAGAGGGTTTCTGAATACCTCTGCCCCCTGCCCAAATCAAATAAACCCTTTGTCCCGTGAATGCTATGGGAGGCAGAGTGATATATTAGGATCTCCATTCCGGGTTACATGGATCCTAATACCTGGTCTCCCAAGTTCCAGACCCTGGCCCTTGTGCCTTCAGACACTGTTGGCAGGCTAGCCAACCTGAAACCCAAGCAGGGAGCTTGCCACAGGTCTTAGGATTAATACGAATCTGACACTATGCAACATCAGAACTGGTGTGGTGGTTTGTAGTTTTTCCTCTATCTAATTACAACTCAAGGGATAAAACAGGTACCATAATACAGCTTGGTAGGGTCTGTGTCCTAGCATTTCTTTGTGAATATGTTTTTGCAGCCAGGAGATTGGAATCAACTTTCTATAAGCTTAAGACTCTTCTAAATCTCCACATGCCCTGGCCCTTCTCTCCAAATTGCATCAGGAAATCCAACCCTTCTCCCCAGGCTTGAACCCATTTACATACAAGCCTTGAAAGATCCAGTGCCAATACCCAGTTAGAAGAAGTTGTGTAACACTTGCTAGTAAATTCAAATACAGGGTCTTCCAGCAGATTTGGGAAAGCATGCATGAGCAGAGTATTCCCTCTGAAATACAAATCACTGAAGGGAAGGGGAAAGAAATTGAACTTTTAGAATATACACAATCCATTTGCTACTTTAAGTATCATGAAGACAGACATGCAATTGTATGCATCTACTTCTGTTTCCATCTCCTACAGAAATTGCTGGAAAAGGTTTTCCAGCTGATTTCAAAACTCTGTAATAGACATTTTTAACAAAGAAACAAACCCCTCCCCCCCATTAGAAACTAGCTGACAGGGCTAGAAAAGGGTTTTTATCTACTAACACTGTCATTAACTACTAAAGAGATTTCTGCCTTTGCTACTCCCTCGTATAGGAAAGCAGTAATTTTAAATAATAATCATATGGGCTATGGTAGAACAGTTAAGAGACTAGAGGCTTCATTTTCCAAGATAGGTTGGCAGGCAATACTACTTTGACACATGCAAGGCTTGTGAATTTTATAGCAATACTTAACAGCATGGAATACTTAGGTGATCAAAAAGTCTTATGTGTTTCAGGTGTGCCAGAAAAGAAGCGAACTTATTGACACCTAAGACAATTCCCTTCATTTTCTTCTATTTTTCCCTCTCTCACATCATCAAAACAATGTGGTTCAATCGGACTGTGCTTTAATTAAAATATACACTGTCTACCACTTATTTTCCATTCATATTCAACAGGACAATATCAAGGTTCTTTACAGATTAAGAAAGCTTGAAAACACTCTTTTGGCTCTCTTCCGCTCTTTTTACAGGTTAGGGGCCATTTATCTTCTGCCAACGCTCTTTTCTCCTCCCTCAGAGAATTACACCACCACCACAACCCATGAAATTTCTCACTGTATAAAAACAAAACAGGCCACTTAAAATTCTCAGTTGAAATAGAATATGTTGTTTAACAGTTAATTTTTGAAACTGTTTAAAAGAAAATATTTTTTTTCCCTAAGGAACTGTATAATTTGGGATAAACTTCGTTAACTCTGCACAATATAGACAACTCCGAACACGTGAAGTATTTTAAGTATTGGAAAATGGGGTGAAAGAAAAGCAGCAATGATTTCCCAGATTAATACTACTTTTATTAATAACGTTTAAGAATGACAGTTTCAGTAAGTTCAATTTATTAAGTGTCCACATAAATCTGTTTTTTTATACTCCAAAATACCCAACTTTTACAATTTCAAGTTTCAGTGCTTTGAGCTAAAAAACAGGAGCATATAACAGGGAATTCCTCCAACATATTCAATTCATAGATTTGCAAAGGAATACGAGGATTATCGAAGTTTGACCTCCTGTATAACATAGGTTTTGGGCTTCCCTGATGTAGCTACTGTTTCAGTCCAGTAACTGGGGGATTTTCTTTAAGAAAAACACCAATGCTGCTGTTTCAACACAACACAATGAACAAAATTAGCAAGCAGCCATACTACTTCTTGAGTTTCTTTTGAGCAGCCTTCTTCTTGACCATTTGTAACCTTTTCATAGCATTGAGCTGAGATTCCTGAGAAGTCGGGCCTTTTAGGGAGGTTGACTGATTACCAGTATCTGTCGTGGTTTTACTTGCGCTGCTCCCACTGTTACCCGCAGTCCCACTGTTGCCATTCCCACTGCTCACCTGGCTGCTGGTGCTTGGTGCAGTACTGCTGGGACTAGGAAGACCTACTTTGCTGACATTGTCACTGCTTACTGAACGGCTAAGAGTGGTTTTCCCCAGTGTCAAAGGTGGAGGAGGTTTCAGCTGAACCGGGTTTGTGCTGTTGTTGGCAGGAGCTAATTTTGTCCCTAGTCCTGTTTTGGAAGTTGCCAACCCTGACAAACCCACAGGTTTCTGGTTATTTGAAGAAGCTGCAGGTTTCCCACCAGTGCTCTGTGCTGTTGATCCCAGTTTGGCAGTTGATGGATTGGCAGAGGAGGTTTTGGCTGCAAAAGCAGCCCATCCTGTAAGGCCACTGGTTGCTGAAGAGGAAACACTTGTACTGGCTGAGTTCCCCGAAATTGCTGCTGAGGTCTAAAATAAATAAAGAATTCTTATTATAGTAGCATCTATTTGTGTAACACATCACAGCAGGAATAGATCAAGCCTCTGTTTCAGTTCTTTTCCCAGAACACCCAATGGACAATATTTCATCACTGGTCACTACAGTTAAAAGTATTAACAAGAAAAGGAAAGGATGCCAGGTGCAGCCAACTTTTAACTTCCCAGCCACATAAAACCAATATTACCTTTTCTTCCCTTTCTTCTATACAGCGAGCAGGCTATCATACAGCATATGTGATCCCCCCATAAACTCTAAAAGATGGTTTAACTGAAGTAACTACAAAAAGCCCAAATTTCTGAAGTATAAAAAAAAGGGAGGCAAGCCACCACCTTTTATTGTTTACTGTCGTTACCTGGTATCACTTTTTAACAAGATGACAGATGCTCAGACAAAAATCAGACACTGAGCAATTAAGTATTCATTTATTACAGTCTTTTGGTCAAAATAGCAGTGTTTAAACTTGTTCCTTTCCTTCCCTTCCCTCCTCTTGGTTCTTAGCACCCTGTACCCAGATACAATTTAAAAAAAAAAAAAAAAGGTCACTGGACTTCTTTCCTGTAGTCTTCCCATTCAGGTACTGCAAAACACCAACCTCCTACAAACAAAGTTTTCCTTGCCTGCAAAGTGCTGTACACATTAACTGCAATTCCCACACCTTAAACTCTATAATCCCCAGTTTTCAGATGGGGATAATACACATGAATTAAACCAGAGTTATATCAAACAGCAGAGTCAAAACAGAAATTAAAACCCTCTATTCAAATAATAACCCTTCTATAAGATATCCAGTTTCTAAACAGTAAAGATGATGGATGAAATGGGGCCTCACTCTTACAACCTGCTTAGGCACATAAATAACGCTGCAGAGGTGAAAAAAAGTTATTCATAAGTGTAAGCGCTTGAGCAATAGCCATCATACTGTTCATGATGGTTTGCACCCAGGCACAGCAATGGCAAACGTAACTTTGAGCACATGAATAATTGCCTTGATTCTGAGTTAAAGATGTGTTTTCCTAGGTAAGGGTCATGCTTTGTTAGACTACTATGTTATTTATTACACTGCTTCTGGTTTACTACCTTTGACCAATTTGTGACAATATTTATTAAATAACTTGGAGAAACAGAAACATGAGGCAACATACCTAAGCAGCAGCAGCCTCCTAAATTAGATCTCACAGAGTCAGCAAGAATTTCCCTATTATCACGAGGAGAAGCCTTCTAACTATCAAAATATGCATGTGTTACTTGACCAGAGAGCAAATCATATCTTTTATATAATTCACAGAATCATAGAATGGTTTGGGTTGGAAGGGACCTTAAAGATCATCTAGTTCCAACCCCCCCCGCCCCCGCCATGGGCAGGGAAACCTTCCACTAGACCAGGTTGCTCAAAGCCTCATCCAGCCTTGCCTTGAACACTTCCAGGGACAGGGCATTCACAACTTCTCTTGGCAACTTCTTCCAGTGTCTCACCACCCTCACAGTAAAGAATTTCTTACTAATATCTAATCTAAATCTACCCTCTTTCAGTTTAAAACCATTACCCCTTGTCCTGTCACTACACACCCTGATAAAGAGTCCCTCCCCATCTTTCCTGTAGGCCCCCTTTAAGTACTATAGGGCGCCAGAGCTGAACGCAGTACTCCAGGTGGGATCTCACGAGAGCCAAGTAGAGGGGGAGAATCACCTCTCTCAACCTGCTGGCCACATTTCTTTTGATGCAGCCCAGGATGCACTTGGCTTTCTGGGCTGCTAGCGCACATTTATGAGGATTTCTACTTGTATAAAATATCATTAAAAAAATTAGAGTAAATTCTATTCTCTCCCTTGTAACATAAAAACATAGTCAAGAGCTGGACGCTTTAGGGACTTATAGTTGAATTGAGGGTTTTTTTCCCCACTCTTTTAGTCTTAATGCAAAACCACTATGCTATGGTACTACTCAGTACACATAGTATAGCAGACTATTTTCATTCATGGTTCTTGTGAGAAAAGATTGGTCTGATTGAAAGAATGATAATATATGCAGTGAAATGTAAACTCTTCCTCTGGAAAATTTAAACTACATTACCTTGACTTCTGTTCTCTTGAATGCTAGAAAAGTTGGTGGGGTCTCAGGTTTTAACTTAATTTCTGGCTTCTTGACCAATGGATCCTTCACAGCTGGTGCAACTGAAACCACTGCAGGAGCTGGTTTTTGAGGCGGTTTTTGTGTCTTCTGAGCCTGTATAAGTTGTAGGAAACCCCCCCCCCCAATTAGTTATGGGCCCCATAACATTGACTGTTTTGACTGTTAACAAAAAGCATGAGCATTATCAGATTGCAATCTAGCCTTTACAATTTCAAGCTGAACAGTGCCTGAGAAATAAGGTAATAGGGGATGTGGAAGTAGTGCTGAGAATGATACTGTGGACAGAGTCCAGCCAAAAAGCGAACTGAATAGGACTTGCTATTTCAGCGTGGAAAGAATGGCAGTGTTGACACTCAGGGAACAGGAAAGCACTGGGCTTTCACAGAAATAAGGCAAAGACAGGTGAACTTGAGGAAGACAGGGACATAATCCAGCAGTACTAGGATGCTGACTGCAAGAGTCTGCTAAGAAGTGGCAGGTAAAATGGTAGAATTTATGCTGAAACAAAAAAAGGAAAGGGCATATTGAAGGCAGATGTTGAATGGCTGCAATGGCTATCCTGTGCAATAACTGACCTCAAGCAAACACTCCTCTGAGTTCAAACGCCTGATGATCATCAGAAAAATCATGTACTTCAGTCAGTGATGATAACTCCTAGGCCAGGATCTTACATTGCCTTCTTTTCTTGTTTCTTAGTAGAGCCATTTCAACAGATAACAATTTGCTAAGTTATCATAGAACAGTTCCAAAACAGAACACATTTTCTGCTGTATAAAAGGGCTTGATTTTAAAATGTCATAACTAAAGTCGTGCGAACTAATGGTTCATGTTTCATGCACCCAAAGATGCTTTCTTACTCTGATGTTTGTTTCTAATAATGAGATGAGTGGGATTCCATCAGGGATAATTGGTCTGTTTAGTCAAGAAATTAACACGCAGATCAATCAAAATAAAGGGATTTTTTCCTGGAATGTGCTACCCTTAGCTTATCGTTGAGCCTGAGAACACTTAGCACTTAAGATCTGGACCGAAATTTGCAGTCTTGTCTCACAGGAAAACAACAATTCATGTCCAAAGCTCAGAAGAAAACTAAAACTGTAGGGCTATTTGGTAGACACGTGCTAAAAGCTGAGTATCATAAAAAGTTTTCAACTGCTGCTTACCAAGTAGGAAATAATCCTATTTCACTCTTCTTCACTCAACTTCTGCTTTTTAGAAAACTTTAAGAAGCACATTACAGAATAGTCTTTGAGATGCTACATGAAAAAACACAGCTGCAGCAAGGGAAGCACTGCTGAGAAAAATGGTTCTCCAACATGCTTCCAAAGATTTCTGCAACCCATAAAATACTCTCACATATTAGAAATAGCCTGCTGTATTCAAATAGTGCTCATACAAAAACTGACTCCTACCATTCTCTTCATCTGCCTGGTACAGCGGGCACAATACCACACAAGTCGAGGATCATTTGCTTCCTTGTCTGTCACTTGAGGTTTATGGCAATCCTGGTGGTAAAGATTATGGCACTCCTGACACTCCACTAGCTGATTCCCAGAAATAACTGTCATTTGCCTGCAAAGCAAATAGTTAAGAACAGATTATGGGAGAAAGCACTTAAAGGATTATCCAATTGTTGCAAATTTTGCAAGGCTTAAGATAAAAAACTAAAAATATTTTTGCTTTCATGTATATTTTCTACCTGTGGCAAATGAAATGTATTCCTTTTCTTCCTGTATGAGTTCTTCCTAACAAGTATTTTAAAAATTTTGTATTTTTAAAGGTAATTTCATTCAAGAAAACCTAAAACTTCTATACTATTAAACATGTGTATATGACACTT
This sequence comes from Ciconia boyciana, assembly GCF_034638445.1. Taxonomy (NCBI): domain Eukaryota; kingdom Metazoa; phylum Chordata; class Aves; order Ciconiiformes; family Ciconiidae; genus Ciconia; species Ciconia boyciana. The sequence continues at coordinate 57,939,272 of NC_132938.1, forward strand.
TTGATTTCCCTGTTTGATTTTTAGATTAGAAATGCAAGTCTTACCTGCTTTGCTTCACCTAGGCATTTTATGGATACCTCACTGTATACCAATTATGACTTCCTCATTATATTAGCATTTGAAGGCCTAGTTTACATTTGGATAATTTTGCTGTAAACTGTAGAGCAATACAGCTCAAGAACAAATAATTTCTCAATGACAAGCCTGTAAGAGCGCTTTCTGCTACATGATTTAAAAGCATCATCATCCAAGCTGTGCACTACTTTTAAGATGTTTTATTACCCATCCTTTTGGTCCTTACTACACAAACAGACACTTGGAATTCGAGATAATACCAGAATCATGGAAAGATGGAATAGAGAGGATTAACTGTGTAGTCCTGCCTTGAAGCAAACATGTAAGCTGGTGATGAGGACTTAATTTTGTGTGGGCCTCTGGTGAAAGTAATCATGCTGTATAAATGACAAATTAGTGATATACACATGACTGGGAGTATGTCTGTGAATTAGCCAAATACCATTTTCCTAATAATTTCTTCCTTCAGATGACAAATCAGGCTATTTAATTGCTAAGCTGCTTTTGCTCATATCCCTGAGGAGCAGGTACCCAGGTAACCATGGAAACTCTATTTGTAGATGGGTGGGGAAAGGTAATACCTTATTTCTTTATATAACAGGAAAATGAAGTCTGAAGGTATTGTCCATATGGATACTAGAACATTTTCTAAGAAATATTTCTCTTTTAAATGGGCTATTTAAAAACAGAGGGAGAAACCTTTCTGAAATTCCAGGACCCATTATTTTATATGCAGGATATTTCAAAAGCCATTTTGTTTGTTATTCCTAAATAAACTGGGTCAGAAGAAAGCAGTGATGTTTCAACCTCGTGTCTCAAGGGAGGAGACTCATGCTATTTTAAAATTACAAAGAACAATCCCAGCATGATTAAAAAAACATGAACTCTTCACGGCCAGAAACAAGTTAAACCAGACTTATTTTTAAATTATATGATAACCGAAGAAACAAACTGAATAATTTTTTACCTTCAGAAAACAAACAAACAAAAAAGTATTTATAAAAAATAAGGTTGTTCTTTCAAAACCAGGCTTTTTAAAAGACACATGTTTTGGGTTTTTTGAGAGACAGAGTTCACTATCACCTGCAAACTGCATGTAGTATTTCTTCTTCATATAACTGAGGAGCCATATACATGGTTACTAGCCATGTAACTGTTTTTCTAACATCTGCAGGTATTGGAGAGGCTGAAGTTATTTTAATACTCCCTCTTCTCCTTATGCCTGACTTGGTATAAAAGAACAAGAAGAAAATGACCACAGGCATCAATGTTCAATACTCCTAGTCACTGTGAAAATACATTTGACACTTAGCAAATCTTGAACAAATATTTAATGTCTCTACTTTAGTTTTTACATCTATAAGAAAGGAATAGTTAATATTCAAATGCACTCTTTTGCATTTCTGAACCCACAGCTGGGTTCTTGTTGTTAATTTGTCTTCTTAAGCAATATAAATATAAACCCTTTGGCTATGAACCCCACCTACTCTACAATTGGACATGGTGTTTTCATTCACAATTGACTGAGTTATTGAAAGATGTCAGTTTCTAAATACTATTAATAATTTGAGTTATTTTCCAGAGTATCCAGTGCTTTTATATTTCATATGTACTGGGATGTTATTATTTTGGCTCAAGATGGCCAACCCGAAAATGGGCCCACACATTGAAAGTTGAGCAGTCAAGAGTGGAATACTGTCTAACCAATGTGTTGGATTCAGAAAGTCTGAAGCACAAGTACTCTGAAAAACATCCTGTCTGGCGTGAGCTGGAGATCGAGAACCACATGACATTGGTTCCAGCAGGTTTCATGTAAAATGAAAACAAACCCTGAGCGTTGGGTGACTGTTGCCATCCCCTCTCTAATGGGTTGCTTCTTTCCCTGATGTGCTTCTCCCTCCCTCTGGCACCAGCTTAATGAGAGCTATTTTAGTTAGCCAGGATAGATGCATTTTTTTGGAAGAGCACTATGAATTTGTGACCACGATTAGCTAGAAGCAACATCTTCAGCAGACGGGTTAAACATTGATTGTGGAACAGCTAATGGAACCACATACCTGGCCTATGCTTTTCAAAGCAAAGTCTTGGCCACGCTAGGCACAGTAGTTGCATTTTCTTTCTTTACTTTGCAGGCATTTCTCATTATGCTTGTACATGTCTTCCTTTGCCAGGGAAGATGCAGAATTAATAATCCACAGCAGCTCAAGACTGTCTAAACAAAACTTTTCTTTATCCCCTCCTGCCAAATAAGTTAATACCATACTGTTTTTAGTAGCATTTTAACATACTCCTGAACAGGGCTTTGCCCCTTTAGGAGACAGCAAAAATGGAATTTGCAGGAAGAAAGGTAAAATTGAAATATTTGTTTCATACTTCAAATGTTTTAACTGTTCTTCCTTTTCCAATGTCTATAATAAGAAATTAAACATTTGAGCTAACGCATCGGAATAATGTGACATGAAATCTCATCAGTTCACAATTGGTTAACAGTATAATTAGCTGTAACAATGGAAATTTATCCTCCACGTACTGGAGACATCTCCTTATCTGCACAACAGGAATGACCACGGAAATGACTGAAGAACAAAGTTATAAAGCACAGTTTCCCAACTGGCTTAAGCTGAGCTAAAATATATAATGCTACCAAAAGGCCAGTCCCACCTTCATCTCTGTCCTGGCTCTACATTCCTGCATCCACACACGTGCCAGCATAAGCATTTGCACTCACTAAGCTGCCTGAAACCTAAATCTACTGGAAAACCCAAGTGGAGAGCTGATTCAGCTGATCACAAACCTGTGTGGGCAATACACCCCCTAAAGAGGACAGGGAAGGAGGTACAATTGGGAGAGCCAAACTGTTCCTTTTGGCAGCAGCGGGGACTTAGAAGGACATAAATAATCTGTGAAACCAAATCCTGATTTGAGTGATTTGATGCCAGGGTGGATATTCAAAAGTGTATTTTACACTTCTGTTAACACTAAATGTACTGTTTAGCAGAATGTTACTAAGATCCAATTTTAGAGCCCTTACTGAAAAGTAAAAAGAACCTGTCTTGACTGCAAGATATATTTACAGTTAACTGAAAAAACACAGCTATGTGTAAACTAATGTCAAATGATTATGAAAAGAGGAGCAACACATACAGATCTCATAATAATGCCACTAAAAAATGTTTTCAGAAGAGAACTGATTTTTTAAAGATGCTTATCATTAGCTATTAATATTTTAAGTTGTTTTCCAATAATTAAAAGTCAATATTTGTTATGATAGGTTTTGCATCGTGTTTAGTTTTAGTATTTTTCACTTGCCCTTTCCTCAAGAAGAAAAGTTGGTTTTCTCATTAAAGGTCCCATTTTCAAGAAACCATTCTTATTCATGAAGGATGCTTAAAGGTATTATTAATTTTGTATACGTGCTTAAGTGATTTCCAGAACAAAAGCTACAGGAAGCATTAACTCAATAGTACACAATTAAAAAAAAAAAGGTAACTACACAATTGCAGTGAAGCAATGTTGACTTACCTGCAAACAACACAGGCTAATCCCATTTCCATGGCAAAGTCATCAGCACTGGTTTCCTCAAAGCTGGATAAATCAGGCATGGATAAATCCTTGCTTGTCTGAACCGTAATAGGAGAGGAACGAGTCTCTTGCTTCTCTAGTCTGGGCTTCTTTGGTGTATCAGCTCCTTCAGCGATATCCCCTTTTATCTATTACACACACATACAAAGAATGTGAAAATGCAAAAAGCTAATGGATATTATTAAAATGAGAAAATGACTGGAACAATTAGGTTAGCAGTATAAGAAGGTGTACTTCACGCAGCATACACACAACATATTTTCCTTAGATACATATTTTCTTCAAAATATTTATGAACTAGCAGCTCAACGCCACTTTTTGTACTTCACCTCAAAATCCTTGAAAAAGTTTTGGGAATCCCACATTTCAGCTTGCTACATTTTAGTACCCTCTTATTATCAGGATATTTAAAACATAGAATCACAGAACAGTTTGGGTTGGAAGGGACCTGTAAAGGTCACCTAGTCCAACCCCCTTGCAATAAGCAGGGAAAATATTCACAGAATAATTATAACAAGACTTTTGTTGGATTGCCTAAATGGCAGCATGATGGGATAATGCAGCTCACTGGCTATGCACAATTAGATGAGTTGACTTACAGAGGTTAAAAAAAAGAGAGCTTTTGTCCAAAACATCTTCAAGTTTAACCAAGCTATTTCATTAGAGAACAAAAATTACTTACTTTATCAGCAGATCTCTTTTCTGTTTCTTTTTTCACCTTTTCTGACGCAGTGGGCTTGCCATTGTTGTTGCCAGAAGGCAAACTAGAAGAAGCTTTAGGCTCTTGCTTACTGGAAATGGGTTTGGCAACAGATACTTTTGGTTGCTCTACTTCCTAAAAACAGAAACAAAAATTGAAGGCAAACCCTACACTTGAGTTATTTCTTAGTCTGCAATTAGTTAGATAACAGGATAGGCAAACAACATGTCATACAACATTGATCATCTATATATAGACTTTTTTTTTCACATTTCTTAAATATTTTCATATCACATTGACAAATTAGTGTGTTTAAGCTGCAGTCAATGATTAAAAGTTCCCCTTATCACTCAAATTCCAGAGGAAAAGGTGCTCCTTTTCCAAAGACAGATCCTCTTTGGAACATTAATTAAAAAGGAAAACTTTTCTGCTTTTAGAATTCAAAGAGATAATGAACACAAATTTTCAGATAGTTCTGAGGACAAAATTCAATATAAGCTGAAAACATAAGTTGACATCTGATGTCACCAGACATCAATACTTCATTCCTTCACAGAGAAAAATATTGACCTCTGCTTAATCTCAGTCCATATTCACCTATGAGATTAATAAATTTAGATCTCAACAGAAATCAATAGTTCTTATTAATGACACATTAGTGTCAGCAATGGATAATAAGCAAGTGAGTCTGTAAATGCATGATTAATCACAGCAAAATGCATGAGCAAGGTATCCGCCCCCCAGCTTGGTATGAAGGCAGTAATTCTCTGCTGTGTACTGGGATGGGTCCTGAGCCCTGAGCTTCAGCCCCCTCCAAGTTTGCTGACTTCCTGTTGCATCCAGAGTCAGAAATGTATTTCCTTATCATCCCGACTGTGGTAATCCTGTGCTCCTTACTCTATTCCTGGATTTCATGGTCAACCACAAATTAATCCTGCAGCCTGAGAATGCAAGGAAGGGAATTATTGTACTTTTTTCCATTTCTGAGCTTTGCAGTCCAGCTGATACTGGAGACACACTGAAAAGAGGAGAACAAAAGATTTCTTCCTCTGGCCTGAGCCTCAGTCTCACCTGAGGCCAGGTGACAACCAGCCGAGCTGTTATTAGAATTGGCTTCCCAAGCCTCTTCGCACTATTATTCGGCTCCCTGCTTCCTCTTTAAACCACAAACCAATGCTTCTTTGAGCTCTGACATAGAGGGCTCCTGAGAGTTTTGAGACCTGTGTTAGAGGGAACTGCAGTTTAGGTTTCAGGGAATTAACAATTTGAATAGAAAGGAGTTAGGCCACACAGTACAAACATGATGTATGCTGTAGCAGTAATAGTGCCTTTTAGTTATTTGGAACCATGTACACGTAGAAATGAAATATTACTAATGTATCAGCATACAGACCATCATTAGAACATACCAGGCTGACTTCTAGGCATCCTAGGGGAGAACACTATCTCATTATCCATATGGCAATACGTAGCAATATGAGGATGTCCCTGCTTGGTTATTTCCATACACTAATCTCAGATTCAAATATTCTCTCTAGCAGGTGTTTAGTGATTTTCAGTAGACGAAAAATAATGTTTGTCCATTGGATGGCAATGGTGTCAGCCTGCAAATCATTTCTGCTTTGAACCACTTGGTGTTTTTCATTCTCATATGACTTCACCAACAGAATTTCAAAAAAAGACATCCAACTTCATCAGTAAACAGCTCGTTTTGTTTCATATTTGTCTGTGGCAAAACTAATCTGCATTTTAAAGACCTTTTAGCTTTGATTGTAACTGGAAAAATACATAATTTTAGGTTCACCTTAGATAGCACGTATGATAGCTTATGAACAAAATTACCAAAACCAATACAGAAGTGAATACAAAAAGTACTATTACAAAGTCACGACACTTGCAATATAGTGTTGAATATCTCCTTTACAGGTCTTGATGCACCAACAACATAAAGAGATTTTTTTTTTCCATTAACTTCAATTCAATGGAACATTCCATAATTACTTTTTCTTTTTCCTTAATTTCTGATTCTCTTTTAACTTTTCAGCTGTAAAAGATGAACTAGGAACAGCAGGAGCTTTAAAAAGGCATACAAAAATGACCCATGCTCTCTAATACCAATACCTTCTGAGATGGACGATAGCTTGAGTCAGTTCCTCTGGCCAAAGACTCATCAAGAAGCGCTTTCAGCTTTTCAGCAGAGTCCTTACTCTTCGAATGCAAGAAGCCCAGGGCTTTCAGAAAAATGGGATCAAGCTCTAAGTTCACTGTAGCAGCCATAGTGGTGTCTTTGGAGGAAGGGGGAAAAAAAAATAAAAAAGAAAAGAAAAGCAATGACAACTTTATTCATAAGGAGCATAACTCAAACAGCATGTGGCTAACTATCTCACAGAAGATTTTTTTTTTTTTTGGTAAAATGAAATTATATTAAATCACAGCAAGGATATGTGAATTAATTATCGTCATTAGATGACTAATTGTGAATCTCAGAGCTGCAGAACTTGAATATGGCTTTACATCTGAAACAATTTCAAATTTGTTCTTTGGCATATCTGATGTTCAGAAACTAAACTCATCATACTTACATAAATGGAACAAATATTCCACATTCTTGATATTCCATACATATGGAATATTGAAAAGTATGCAAAATAAGTGTAAACTTCAAGAAAAGCAATTACTAACCTTCTCCTTACCATTATTTGCACATACAGTGATTTCTATCTCATTGCTCATTTAAGAATAAAGAAAAATCTCTTACCTGTAGAAAAATTAACTTTTTAAAAGTTCTGAAAAGAACAGCTCATTGTAACATACAATATAAGAGATATAGAACACCTAGTATATGATTTTATATATATATTAAAAATCTGAAAAAATATATTGTCAATTCTTAAATTTAGCTGAAACAATGAGAAAATTTATGACTCAGATTGTGATTTATCCAAGTCCCCTTGTGATAGCCTAGGTTTTCATGTCAAGTAATGACTATCCAGAGCTCTAAGATGCCACAGTGTCAATGTAAATGGAATAAAGTGAGGAAAAGATTAGAACAAATTAAAAAAAAAAAAGTTTGCTTCATAGCAACACATTCCTGCACTCTGGAGCCTTCTCTGTTAATTTCTTTAACAAAAGCTCTAAGGAACTGCATTTACATCAGAAATTGTCCCTACAAAGATAGATAGCTGTCTAACTTAATCAGTAATTAACAATTATTAATTTAAGAAATAACATGGGAAGGGAAGTTTCCTGCTCTTTTGCAAAATGGGTGAGAAGTGATACTGTTAATAATCTCTTCAAACCTCATTTGAAGCACATCAGGACGTTTTATTTTTTTTATACAGTAATCTAGAAGACATTCTTGAAAAGGCTTTCATCAGGTCTGCTCAAAAGCACTGCCTGGACAGCTTTTTCAGCTGGAGCTTCCAAGGTTTCATCTGATGAATTCCTTTTGATATTCAAGGCAGTGAACTTTTACCTCTCTGGCCAAAACACCAGCAGTGGCAGCCTGCTCCCTCAACACTTGCCTAGAAGTCTCCAGGAACCTTTATCTCATGCTGAGCTTTCACGAGACACCAGAGAATCGTTCGACTGAGATCATCAAGGGGTTTGACATACAGTAGACTTCATAGGGATTTTATCAATGGACCCAGCAGAGAGTTAAGAATCCTCTTCAAGAGCCTCTTCTCTCTTCCTTAATCTTTGCTACTTGTCAAATCATTTTCTGGTGGCCATAGAACTTCTGCTAGTAAGTACTACACATCAGTTACTCTGCTTTTTCACTGATCAAGCAGAGACTGCGGTGCAAGCCCCGTCCAGACAATTCAGTCTCTCTCTGATGTTTACAAAAAGTGAATTCAATGTGCATGGAAAGCAGATACTCTCTTTTTTATGCATCTACCTCTGATAAATTTTCAGGCTGCTCCTGTGTTCTGTGGTTAGGTTATCTCTTCCATTTCTTTTTTTCTGTGAATATGCCTTCCGAGTTTCAGTACCATATAATCTTAAATTAGGACTCTGCTAAACCCCCTCTTGAATGAAAACAGTAGAATTAAACCACCAATTTCAGAAATTTGGAACAATTTCCTGTTAAAAAAAAACTCTTTAAGTTCTTTTCTGAGGCTTCTTCTAGGAATAGATACTTGTGTACATAAGGAACAGGTAGCCTCAACAGTCATTAGAAGCCAATTCAGGATGCCTGGAGTATTTAGAGCACAAGTGTAAGCATGCTAACTCCATTTTCATCTTTCTGAAGGTAACACTTCCTAGATTTATTTCTAGCTCTAGCTTTTAAAAGACATCTATTGTAAAGGAACTGTTAAAATCCAAATTTCAAAAGGGTTCTCTGTATTTATTCTTTTATTTATGTATGAAATGGCAGCAATTATTTTTCTGTTCTCAAGGGTAAATTATAATGTCATAGGCTAATGCAGTTATAACTAACATATCACGAGAAATTTCTCATGAGAAGGGAGGCAACTAGGCTTATTAAACAATTCAAGTATGCTCAGCTTAGGCATACATTTTCAAATTTTAAAAAATCTATTTCTAAGTTAAAGAAGGAAAGTATACTTAATGGAAAGATGAACACATCAATAGCTGTCTTAAAAATAGTATCATCTGAAAAAAGTAGATTGATAAATATGCTCTCCTTACTGAACCACAATCCCATAACTGTCAAACAGGCTAATACCAATAACTGGCCTGGTCCAAAAAGCAAATTATTGCTTTTGGTAGTGGCCTTTTCCAGATGTTTAGAGATCAGAACAGTAGTTTGATACTTATAAAGCTAAGATCCAATTACATTCACGCATGTTTTCATTCATAAACTGCTCCCCTGGTGGTGAAGTCAGCATATAGCAACTTGATAGTCTTGAAGCAAGAATAGTACAGTGTTTCAACAATGATGCCATAGGTTATTCTGCGCGAGAGCACTCCTTGACTTTCTTGTTAAAGTGGAATCTTTGTACAGAAAATAATTCAGATGTTATTTAGGAAAAAGAAATAGGAAAAAGTGAGTATGACACTGTCTTTTGTGTAGCAGTTTGATAACGCAGCTGTGAGATTAGAGGGCTGTGTTATAATCCTTGAACCCATAACAGAACTGGTTTTGCATAAAGCAGTAACTGAAGGGAACACATAGGCAACTCGTCGAGCAGGGACAGGAACTCAAGCACACTCTCTTGCAACTAAGCATTAATCCATTAGCCCAGCCCTAAAAGCACCTTTCTCAGCTTAGGTCTCTGTTTGACACTTATTCACTGTTGTATAAGAACGGTTTGAGGATGGATAGACGAGACCAAATACAAGGTCACAAAACTCTCTGAAGTATGTGAGATAATATTAAAAATCCTACAATGGACAATCATGGAGTAACCTCTTAATGCAGACTACTCTAAGTGGTGTAAATCCCTGTGGGAAGAAAAAAATGTTAATTACTGGGTTGTTATTCCTAAAATGTCTAAGAATTTTTTGAGTCTCTCATTTCTTGAGCATACTATTGTCTTCTGCCAAATACATACAAGCTTAACTGATCACTATATAGACTATGTGGTCTTCCAATTTAATAGATTTATTAGATTTCTAGGGTGTAAGAGACCCTTTCTTTGCATTTATTTGCCAGCTATTATTTCGCATGCCTACTCACGTATTATCTTCTTCATCATCACTTTCAGTTAAATGGATCTACTTACATTAGATTTTCAGATATGGTCATATTTTCATCCGTCTGTTTCTGAACTCCTATTTCTATTATTTTCTAAGACAGGTGTACAATTGAAGATATTTTTCCAAGGAAGTGCACACCTTCGATTTATATTGCAATGCTATTATCAAACCCATTCTTTATAAACTCAGCAATACTTCTATTTTTCACTGACACTGATGATTAAAAGGACTTCCACTCACATATCCTTTTCAGCCTACCTTCAACATCTGTAGCAGTTAACTTAAAACCCAGTAACATGAATCAGTAGCACAAAATTCCTTCCACTGCACTGTGTTCATCAATAATTAATTTCACTCACCACCATAATATCAATTCACCTTTTTTTTCCCTCTTTGGCTTCTTCTGTTCCTCAGGATTTACTCTCTTCCTGACTAATCTAATAACTGTGACAGTGGCAGATTTTGCTTATTTAACAATAATGCCTTTTCCAGATCACTTTCAGATTCAATGTAAGTCTTAATAAAGCAGATCAAGGAAAATCTTAGAAGCAGGAAAAACTGAACTTCTCTTTTCAGTTTTTGCTCTAGCATCTTAATCAGGACTTGATTCATGACAACATAATTTCTCAGTTATCTCCCATGAGGGATATTTCAAAACTCACACACTTTAGTAGTCCAGACAACTGTACTAACCAGAACAATTGTATGAATCAGTTCTTATTTATCTGACACCTTCTCCAAAGAATTTTAGAAAACTGGAGTAAAATCTTCTGCTATGGAGTTACTAGTACTGGTATCCTTCATTTTACATTCTATTCTACAGCATATTTTATACTGTACTTTTAAATTAACATTTCAATCAATATCACAGTAACCTGTTTATCCAAAATTTCTAAGATTACACTATTGCCCTATATTTGCTGTTTCCTACTCCTCACAAACAGAACATTATTTAAGAATCATAGAATCATTGAGTTTGGAAGTGACCCCAAGTGGTCACCCTGTGCAACCTCCTGCTCAAAGCAAAGTCAACACTGAGTTCAGACCAGCTTGCCCAGGACTTTGTCCAGTTGGATCTTGCAAACCTCCAAAGACAGGAATGTGACAAACCTTCTGGGCAATCTGTCCCAATGTCTAACTGTCCTCATTTCCTTACTTCGAATCGGAAGTTCCAACTCATGCTGTCTCTCATTCCCCTACAGTGCACCTGAGTAGAAAGACTGGCTCTACCTTCTCAATAATCTCTTAGGCATATAAAGGCTTCCATTAGGTCCCTCTAAGCCCGTGGCAGATAACATCCAACACTCTCCCTTCATCTTCAGATCTAGTTATTTTGTCACAGAGCACAAGCCAGTTGGTCAGGCATGATTTATCCTTGGTAGATCCCAAGCTGCCTATCCCCAGTCCCCACCTGCTCCTTCTCATGCCTACAACTGGCTTCCTCCATGATCTTTCCACAGGTGGAAGGAGTGAGACTGACCAGCCTGTAGTTCTCTGGATTGTCCTTCTTGCCCTTTTTGAAGATGAATGTAAGATTTGCCTTTCTCCAGTCTTCAGGGATCTCCTCCAATCTCATGGCCTTTCAAAGATGACAGAGTAGCTCACAAAGACACTGTCAGCTCTCAGCACCCTTGAATGCAGTCCACCTGGGCCCATGGACTTATCAGGTAAACAATCCCTACTTCAATCCTCTTCCACAACTTGTAGTTCCTCCTCTCCTTTAACCCTGCCTTGTGGCAAAAGGCCTGGTGAAGTCTGAGGCAAAGACTTCAAAGACCTTATTGGTGAAGTCTGAGGCAAAGACGACATCGACTATCTCACCCTTACCTCTGTCTGCTGTCACTAACACACTTGTCCCACTCAGCAGCATCATCATATTCTCCTTGTGTATCCTTTTCCTGATAAACTGCATCTTGTTACCGTTGACATCTCTTGCTAGTTTCAAATCTAGCTTAGCTTTGGCTTTCCTAACACCATCCCCACATGCCTGGGCAATATTTCTATATTGGTCCTTTGCAGCCTGTGTCTCCACTTCCACCTCCTGTATAGGTCCTTTTTGCACTGGAGCTCTGTCATGAGTTCCCTGTTTAATCAAGCCCTTTTCCTGTTACGTCTGCCTTACCTTTCTACTAAATGTTTTTGTTCTCATGAATAGTTGTGTTGCCACAAAAATCAGTTTTATAAAAAACATTTATTCAAGTAAATGAGATAATCATACCTACGCAACTGAGATTTGCTAATCCCTGCTACCACCAAGTTTCAATATTCTGCAAAAATGGACCTGAAGATGCTGTTTAAACAGATGTCACTGCTCATTGGTTTAAGTGACTGGTAAATTGATTATACCTCCGTTATTGTTTTTCACCTTTCCCTAATGAAATGACTACCAAAATTTATCAACTTTACAAATTCCCTAGACATCATCCTCCTGGTGATTTCTCAGTGGACGAATGAAACTTTAGTTAAAACTGAATTTCCGAATGAATTACACCAAAGCCACAACCTGATCCTTTGCAACATACTTGCTGCAAATTTCTCCCTGACATTTCCTGTGGGAATGAAGGAAAGGCCTCTCACCTGAAAGTCAATCTTCAAAAATAAAATGCTTAAGAGAATAAAACGCCACCATCTTTTAACCAAAAAATATCCTATACTATGGTTGAAACTTATATGCCCTGTATTACGCATACCTCACCTCTGTCTGCTTGGTCTGTTTCTTCCTAATCGCTGTCCCCACCCGCGGGCCAGTGCCGCCTTCGTTTCGGAGCCGCGCCCGGGGCCAGTCCCTACGACAAAGGCGGAGCTGCCCCTCCCCGTGCCATCGCAGCGCCAGCCACCGAGCCCGGCCAGGGCCCAGCGCCCGCCTGCACCGCCGCCCAACGCCAGGGCCCAGCGCCTCCCGCCCAGAGCAGGCGGCAGGGCGGCTCCCCACGGCTCGCTGCCCTCAGGGGGGAGCCACCCGCCGGACACGCTGCCCTGGGCACAGCAGCGCGACTGGCTCTCGCCCTGTCAGAGCCCGAAACAAGGCTCCGGGGACCCTCCCGCACCCGTTACCGCCCTGGCCCGATTTCCTCAAGGCCGCGGCACCGGGTGTGCCCGTGTGCTCAGGAGGGACCGTCCCTCCGGACGCCGGCAGGAGGGGCGCCAGCACCCACAGGGCCAACGCGGCCGCCTCCGCCTCGCCTCGCCCCGCCCCGCCGGCTCCGCCCGGGCCCTCCCCGCGCCACAGGGAGACTCAGCGCTCGCCCCGCCCCGGGACCAGGTGTAACAGCCGCCAAGCGTGGTGTGGGCTCCCCTCTGCCTCCTCCCAAACCCCCTCTTCCCGGGTCCCGGCAAATTCGTGTCTGCCCCCGCGGAGCCGCCCGCCGCGCTCTCACCGGAGAGGAGGAAGAGGAGGAGGGTGCGCGGGGGCAGCCACCGCCGTCTCACCGCCCGGAGCCGGGTCCGCCGCCGCGCCGGTCCCCCCGCGCAACCAGAGCCCGGAGGCAGCAGTTCCGGGCGCGCGCCCCGCGCTGTAGGCGGGGGGAAGTGTGCGGGCCGGGGCGGGGCGGGGCGGGGCCCGGCGAGGCGCGCGCGCAGGAAGGGGCGGAAGCGGCCGGGCCGGGCTGGGCCGCGCCGCGCCGCGTGCGGGGCCGGGAGAGCGCTGCGGGCGGGGCGGGGTAAGCGGCGGTTGGCGCCCGCCTTGCGCGCGGGGGGACGGAGCCGTTGGGGGGAGGGACGGGTCTTACTGTCTCGCGGCCGCTACCGGACCGCGGCGGCGGGAAGAGGTCGGCGGCCGGCGGGAGAGCGGCGGCTCGGGGGGCAGCCCCGGCTCGGGGGGCAGCCCCGGCTCGGGGGGCAGCCCCGGCTCGGGGGGCAGCCCCGGGGGTCCGCCGCAGGCGAGGGCGGCGGGTCTCGGCGCCCTTTGCACAGCCCTGGGGAGCCCCGGTTTTCTGGTTCCTCCTCGCCTGGGCTCCCTGGGTGAGAAGGGCCGCGTCTGCCCCCCTTGCCGTTAGTTCTCTGTGTTGTGAAGGAGGGTTGGCTGGAAACTCCTTGTTGAGGTGTTTGTCGGTGAAGACCAGAAACAGCTGATGGCGGGAAAGGCACTTGTCGCCTTCGTGTCGTTTGACGCTTGGTGACTTAGGGCTAAGCTTTTTGAAAAGGAAAAAAAAAATAAGGAAAAGGTTTCAGTGTTGACTACCAGGTCTGATTTCTCTGGGCTGACAAACTGCTGAGAGAAGCTTGGAGTGGAGGTTTTAAGGAGTAGGTCTGCAAAGGAATTTTAACTCAGTGGTACTATTTACTGCAATAACTGAGTTTTAGTGTGCTGTCTTTCTAAAGTTTGGCTTCTGTTCTTCATAGCCCATGTCTTACTTCCTTGAGCCATTAACAACTTTTACTTTACTGATATACCTGTCTGAAATTCTGGTTTGAAGCTCTTCATTAAACGCTTGTATGCTTCTCCTTGGATTCACTTGAGGTGGCCCTAAACTCATACAGCAAATTGATCGTCTGGATAGAAATACAATTCCAACCTCCAAAGTTATCTGCCTTAAAGCACGAATATTACTTTGTACTAAGTTAAATTTTGCTGCAGGAAAACTACGTTTTTAAATTACTTACGTTGAACATTTCTCAAATGCTAATGCGTCTCTTTAACAAAAAATGTTTTGCCATGTAGTAATCAACAAATAAATTAGATCTTTTTCAGGAACTAAAAGGAAGAGCATGTTTATGTACTTATTTATTTGTTTTTAATTTTTTAATTTTTAATTTTCCTGGGAAACATTTGTTTTTAAACCAACAATTTTCTTTATTACATTGTTAACACAGTAGCTCAGTGAAACTAACTTAACTGTTGTTTAGTGCATGTTGAAAGGGAAGAGAAAATGGTAACAAAGAGTACAGTTAGTGAAAATTATACTTACTTGATGTTTATTATTTTTAAATAGCCAAGGTGATTTTTATACCAAAGGTGGACAACATTGTTTATCTTTTCTTTAAGTTACATTTTGTATGTCTGTGGCTGCTTTTGTCTTAGTAAGCTGTTAAGGGTTTCATAAATTTATCACGTTTATTGGAAAGGTGGTGAAAATAATAAGTGAGAATGGGCAACCAGGTAGGCTATTAATTCTTTCAAAGGACAGGCTGTGCATAAATCCACAAGGAAGATGTACTCTGCAGAGCCAAAATAGTGCAGAAAAACAACTATCTTAGAAACAAAAAATATAGGAATTGACTTTATAAACGTCTGTGCTTAGAGACAAGATGTTAGGAGGAATTTTCTAAAGTAAAAGATGGGAGAGGGATGGGGTATGGCAGTGTAAGAGTGTCCAGTCCAGTTAAAGCAATGATGCAAGAAGACCTTATCTTCTCCCAGGAAACAATAAGGAAACACAGGTAAAGTCACTTATAGACAGAACTCCTGGACAGATTTATTTTGGTTTCTCTTCTGTGAGAGACTTGGGAATAAAGTTAGCCTGGTGGTGGTTTTACATTGTATTCATAGACTGGACTTAAAAAATAAAACCCACAACCAATCAAAGAACAAAACCCTTAAGGAAAATGTCTGATTTTTAGGGTTGCTCTAGGACAGACTTCCTATGTGACACAGAACTAAAAATTCTCTTTGTTCTTCAGCTTTTTCACATGTATAACGGGAACACAGGGAACTTCCACCTTGCAAGGCTTTTGGGAGGAAAGTCTATGAGATGTTCAGTTACTGTTGTGATGAGGGGACATAGAAGTTTTTACAGTAACTAGCAATATAAATAAATCCAGAATGAATGCTTTGGAGTTCTAATGAAGTAAATATGTAATGAGTTGCAGTCATTACAGAAGCCTGTTTTGTTAAAAATACTTTTAAAAGTCTTTGTGGCAATTAAAGTATGAGAGTAATTCTGTTGATGTTGAAAAGCTCAATGCAAAAAGCAGAGGGAGTTTTCTGTTGCTAGCTCTCTCTACCTTGTAGTCTGGAAAAGTCTGTTCTCCTAGTCTGAAAAGTACATAACTTTAAACATCCCCATAGTTAATATTTCCTTTTCTTTTCCAGTTTGCTAAGAAATTGCTAACTTCTCTCTAAACAAGTGGAATAGCAAAATTTGAATTCAGGCAAAAGGTAAGGGAAAAATACAGTTAACGACATATCAGATTAATCATTTTTGGTATATGGTTGCAGTAAAGGAAGAAGATTCAGTGCTTCCAGTTGTGAAGAAATATTACAGTGATCTAGTCATACATGAGACAATAGAGATCTGTGGCATGCATATGGAGTTGAATTGCCAGTATGAATTAGGACAAACTTCAACGCTTGGGCTTTCTGACAGTGGTAGCGAATGCAGTTCTTGCAGTTTAGCCGTGTATATGGCAAAGCTTGTGTCTAGGACAAAAGTCTTCTTTCTGGTATTAGCTGATGTGCATTTTATTGATCTCTAAAATCTCTGTTACAATATTTTGATAATGCTGCTCTCATCTTAGTAATTCTAGAAACAGATGTTGAATGAGGAAAGAGGAGAGTCTTCTATTTGAACAGTTACCCTGTAATTCAAGATATGGGCCCTTTGAGTGTAGCAGGTGGCTTTACGTTGGTCGCTATCTGACTGAGGCTGAAAAAGAAAATTTCCTAGATAAACTTTTGAGGTAGGCACTGAATGATCTTTTCTGTGGCAAAGAGGTTTTTGATGTCTAGGGGAGTAAGAGCAAGAGAAACCTGCTGGGTTAGTCTAAATCTTATAACTTCAAATATGAATTAAAAAACATTCTGAAGTTGCCAAGGTAGGCATCTTATTTGGCAATTGCACAGTCTGTATGAAAGTTCTGTATAAGTTCAGAAATTACACTGTCCGTGTAAGTGAAAAATAAAGGTGGAGAACTTTCAGCAGTGCTTTCTGAAGTTGGTAGAGAGAAACACTTGCGTTTAGAAGTCAGAAGATGGGAAAAGGTGGTTTACAAAAGATTTTCTCAGCAATTGAGCTTGGGACAGTTTTTTTCTTCTTCTGGGTGTAGTAGGATGTTCTAAAAAGATTAAAATTTCTTCTGGGTTTACCCCATGCATTGTGAGCTCTATAGTTGCAATGAAACTGAATCTCTAATAGAGACTTACTTTATTTAGAATGTCATTTGGCCGTTCAGCTTACTTATCTATGACCAAAATTAACTTAATTTCTACTTTTTTGCCTTCTGAAATTTCTTATGTGGAATACAAATGGATTAAAAAAGCAAAAACCCCTTAAACTTTTGGCTGTTTTAAAGGAAGGCAGAGGACTTTTCTTTATAAGAAAGAAAAGTCCTTTGCTCCCTGAGAATCTTGTAGATATTAAGAATTAAGAAACAACTTATAGCCAACGTAGTTGCAAAAAGTAACTTCCAAGTATAAACCAAAACAGTGGCCTTCATTCCTTTACAGTTCTGAAAAACATCTTCCACTGCTTGGCTCATTGGTAGCTGATCTTAACATGAGCACTGTTAATTGTCTTACTGTTGATCACCAGCAGAAATATCAGCTAATAAGCTTATCTGTTCTTGTTTGAAGATGCTACCTTCATCTTAATAATTTGTATTTTCAATTGGGTGAAATAAAGTGAAGAATTAAGTGTGAGTATTGGAAGGAGAGGGAGGAGCAAACCTGAGCAAATTGGCAAGTGAATTTTAGCCTTCATTAAGTCAATAGTTAGAGTTTTAAAAATACTTAGTTTGATATTTGAGCCTGAATTATCACAAATTTAAAGATACATAATTTAACATGTTTGTTTGGGCTTCCTTGGAATTTAGATGCAAGTTGTAAAGGAGACGTGTTCCTGGACCACCACGCTGGGCATAGCAAAGGAGGAGAGAAACAGCTGGAGGATGCAAACAGGAGCTTTAAGTGCAACATTTCTTTTCTTTTCCTGCTGAGTGAAGCTCATCTTTTCATCCCTTGAAGGTTAGCTGCAGAAACAGAAAAGTATTGTTGTCCTAATGGTCCCTAATTAAGAATATAATTTGTTCCACTTGACATGGTAAGTTTAATAACTCAGATCTAAATTGACCATATCAGTAGCAGAACAGGGAGTATGGTTCTGGGGAACCAGCGTTGTAGCACTGCAAATTTGAGAAGAGAAAGGGACTTTGGCAGGAAAAATAGTAGTAGTATACTATATGAGAAGACTTTGGGACTATATTTGAAAATAATGGGACAGTGTACTGCAAAGACACCTTCAGGTCAGGTATTATGAGTGCTTGCAGGATCAGGACCTTTAGTTGAGAGAGTTCTGATTGCCTGTATGAACTGAAATGAATTGCTGTCATATAAATGATGAAATGACAGATTGGTTTGTCAGGGTCTGGAAATCATTTGTGTATGTAAGTACCTATTCTCAGATTTAAGACCTGATCTTGTGAAATGTGCAATGTTCTTAACTCTCCCTGAAAACCGAAGAAATGAGACATTTGTATTTTTTGTGATGAGAGCTGGAGTTATCTCCTGCTCTGGAGTTTCTTCTGTTGTTAAGTGTAAGATATTAATTGCTTCTGCTTTTTTCAGAAATTAGCAATTTATAGTTTGTTTTTATTTGGTTCAGAATTACTAACTGGGATGATTAATTGTTTATGTGATGCTTTAAAAAGGAAATTCTCATAATACTGACCATAACTTTCATCTTTGGATTTCCCCTTCTCCCATGTGGGGAGGATCTAATTAACTAAAACAGCTGCCTTTGCTTAACCCTTCTCCTCCCCCTCACCTTGATACGAGAATCCCCCTTTAAATTTTTTTGTGAGTACTTTAAAAAAAGAAATCTGAGTAGCTAATGAATGTTTTATGAGTGAGTGGTATTGAAAATTTTTTGCTTTTAGATAAATGCAACTTCGGCATGTGCGCAAAACCTAGCTAAAGGAGGATCTAGCTTTTGGAAAACTTATTAAAAACAACTGCCTATCCAACTAGAAGAAAATGTAGAAGTGGCGCTCATATATCAGAAAATTCAACAGCAGATATTCCAACTTCCCTAAGAGCCCTGAGATTCTTGTCAGTGAGCAATGAAAGCTCTGTTTTTATTTTGGTGTTAATATAGCTACCTGTGTTTGAGCAGCTAAACTTCAAATCATACTGAGCATTATGCTTACCTCTGTAAACCTGTTCACTGGTTCTTTGTGCTTCATGGAGGTGAATCGTACAATTCTGCAGAGAGTTACTGGAGAACTTTTTTGTCCTTTTGGGCTCATGAGTGGATAATTACAGGCAGGTATTGGAGGACTGCTAGCCACTCAGTACAGTAACTCATGTTGTACTGGACAGTCTTAAGTCAGAACCCCTCTCATAGGCTATCTAAGCTTATTTTAAGCACTGCCAAACCTGTGTGAGGTGGCTTTACCTGAGGAAGGAGAAAACAAGAAAGAGCCAAATCAGAGTCTGAACTGACTCTGTGGAGAAGGTGTAACTGACAAGTTGTGGGACTAGAGGGTACTAAGCTGATTCAGTGTGTGATACCAAGACCGGCTGACGCTGGGTCTGAGCCTGAGCCAGCTGAGGCTGGGTCTGAACCACTGTCAAAACAAGTAATTTCCTGGGCTCCCTGTCACCTGCAGTTGCACATTTCTACCATGTCCTTTACATGGGCACGTTTGTGTCTATGTGCTGAATGACATTAATTTACTGCTCTGGCTGAGGGGGAAGAAAAGCCTTGGCCTTTCCTTCCTCCTCAGAATAATTTTTTGTCAATTCTGCAAAATGTTTTGGTTTTTACAGTGTGAGCACAGTGCTGCTGTGTAAGTAAATCATGGATGTCATTGTTTCTGTGTTCTTTCTGTCTTTGTAGAGGTTCATTTACGTTCAGAAAAATAATTCAGTCTCTCTGGTATAGTTCACCATGTTCCAGCTGAGTAGTGGTAAATTACTGTGTATGTTCACAAAAACCACTTTGAGTTTTGAAGAAGTTAGTAGCCACCCTCAAGCTGTCTGTCCCAGCTGTCTCCTGAGGTTTTCTCTTCAAGGCATTTAGAAGAACAGACCTTTCCTGAGTGTACCTTTGCTTTAGTGCAAAATCCAGAGCCTTACCTAAAATGGTTGAGGGAAGTAACTTTAAGTTAAGATACTATGGGCTAAAAGAAGTGGGCTGCATGCATATTCCCGTTTTCTGACACTGTCAAGAGAATGGAGTGGGTAGCTCTGGACAACATCTGCTTATCCTGCTTCAGCAAGCTCCTGGTATTGGTTTATCTGGTTTGTGTGACTTCTGTATGTGATAGTTGTGTAACTGAGGATAAGAGTAGTTGAATTTGACGAGACAAATTTTGAGTCAAATTTCAAACTTCAAGGAGGCAGGTGGGTTAATAGGATAGTGTCAGCAGTGGCATTTACTGGGTTGAATACAGAACAGACCAATAACCAACAAGTCATATCCAATCAGTTACTGTCTCTGGGACTGACTGATGGCTGCTATTTATTACTCATTGCCACTGGGTAGAAGTAATTTTGTTCAGCGGTTTGGAGGAGAATTCACATTGACCCTTTTATCTACCAGTTTTCATAGCAGGACATTTTTGTAATTTTAATCAGTAGCCTGATTAAGTAGTACCTCTATTTGAGCATCTTTCAAGTATTTATTTTTTATTTTTAGTCTAATGATGTATTTTCCTCTGTGGGGAAACAGTGCTTCAGAGCTGCTACTCTGGATGAAAATGGGCAAGGGCCGGTGTACCTATTGAGAGTACCTGTGTGGTGAAGAGGTTAATGTTTTACTTGTGCAGGCCTGAGTGATGGATTTGGAATAATTTGTAAGAAAAGGTGATTAACAGATGGAAACTACAGAATAATATACTTTGGAAATAGGAACCTCTTCAGAATTTGCCAAAATATTTAGCAGTTCTATACAGCATGATAATGACCAAAAAAGCTGATTGAAGGTCAACCACAAGAAAAAAATCAGTGGTGAAGTGATATGTAAGGTGAATATGTATGTCTGAGTGGCCAGGAAAAGATGGGGTTGTATGTTCTATGGGTTCCCATGGGAAAAAAAACCCAAATGCATGAGGGTACTATTTAATATTGAAAGAAGTACTATAGTCAAACATACGAGTTTAAATGCTAGTAACTATGGATTTAGCAGGTAAGACTAACTCTTCTTGACTAATCTCCTCAACAGTACCTTCACTATATAGTTTCTTCCACAGAGCTGTACTTAACGATATTGAATCTGTCTTGACTTACAAGTCAAGATTCATAAAAAAAAATAGCTTTTAGGAAAGTAGGTATTTCATTATGTATTGTACTATTCTTTGTGTGTCAGGTGTATTAATTAAACAAAAGCAACAGTACTATTATGTGGAGCCACTGTTGTTCTGAGACAAAGTCATGTGATAGAATGGTTTAAAAATACTTCACTATAACAATTGTTATTATGATCTTTACTTAATGTCAGGTGGACTTGATTTTATTCTTCCACTGCCTCTTTTTGGATAATTGATTTGGCCCAATGATTGATGATATAAAATAGTAAATTTGATGTACACATCAACATGAAAAAAAAATTCCAATAATCTAGATATAGCAAATGAAAACCTTTTTTTCTTTTTAAATAATGACATCATAGTCATGTAACTGTACAGAGACCTTATTAATATAGACAGTTATTTGAAAGACTGATGCTGTTCCAATGTCACTTGTGCTTTACATATATATATATATATGTATATAAAAAAACATACTGGCCTTTCTTAGCAACATGCAAATTTCTTTCTCTTATTATAATAAAGCTTTCTTCTATAATGATTGTTTTAAGAGTGCCATCTAGTGTCTAAAGGTTTTCAATACGAGTTGTGATTTGTAAGTTAATGGGCAATTTTATTGAGTGATGGAGCAGAAAAATTATTGCATCATTGTTTTATATTAAACTGGTATGGAATAGTTTAATAGGAAAATGAATTTAAGTTTTTAATATAATGAGAAGACATTAATTTCAGCTATGTTACTGTTGTATTTAACTGCTTTAAAGTAGTTGTGTGTTTGAGATGTTCATGTAGCATTCTTGAAATGAACGGGTTTTTTTCTTCTTATGTGTCCTCTTGACCTTCAGTTAGTATCTTGCCAGGCTCTAGATTAATATTTGATACAGAAACCAATATTATTTCTCATGGCCTAAATGCCCTATATATATGCCTTCTAACAGTTACAGAAAGACAAGTGTGTGCTTTAGGAAACTGACTGTTGTAGATATGTGCTCAAGAACTTGTTTTTTCAATAATATATGGTTAATGTTGTGGTAGATTATTGATTTTTTTTTTTTTTTAAAAAGCCTTGCTATAAAATGTTTTTAAACTAAAAAATTTAAAAGGAAATATTTTCTTTTGGTTTTGTATTTTCTGTTTAATGTCAGAAATATGCTATAATGTAAAAAAAATTTTACACAGATCATTTCCCTATGAGTGATTTGTATGTGAAGAGAGTGTATATGTGAAACCATTCTTTTCTCTTGAGGGGCCTGCAATCCACTTATTCAGGCAGGATGTCTTTAATAGTGTCTTATGTTAAAATCAGTTTTAGCAGATAGTGGAAGGACCACTGTTTCAAACCCTCTTTTTTGTTCTAAATTCTGTATTCTTTTATGAATGTTGTGTTCTGATTTCTGTTTCAGGAACTTCAGCTCAGGAGGAAGATGAAAAATAGTGTCACTGAAGAACACTTATATTTGGGTTTTTCTCATCAGTACAGAGATAGTATCTTTCCTCTTCATACATCTATTTCACTGTTTTTGCTATCCTACTGTGACTGCAAATTATTCAAAATTTTCTTAGTGCCGACTGGTGAAAATGTGGATGATCAGTTTGTGACAAAAAACCTCCTTGGCGATCTTGAGGTCCATTTAATCTCCAGAGGTCAGCTTCCAGTGGTTGTACAGAGCTGCTGTTTACCTGCTGTTGTTGTGAAAGATGGCAAGTTCTGCCGAGCTGGGCTTTCTGTTGTCTTAAGGCATATAATACAGAAAACATATGAGGCAGATCCATCTAAAAAGGATGTTCTGGAACTCTTAGGCTTTAAGAAGACCTGCTTAAAAGCTTGTGCTGAAGTGAGTGCATCTCTTTCTCTTAGATACATTAATAGTTTTTTTTATAACAATTAAATACTCTGAAGTAGACTCTTAATATTGATGTAAACAAAGTTCTTTTAGTAAGAAACTTACTTTGCTTAGAAAGTGAAATTTCCTCAATGGAGAAGTATCTGTATTTTGGCATAAAGATGAAAAATAATTATTTTTAAAGATACTACTTTTTATCAGCACAATAAGAACCTTAAGATTCAAAAAAATGGGTTGGATCTTTGTTTCATGTCTAGCAGTATAGTGTCAATGAGTTATAAAGTACAGCTCTCCCAGTTTGAAGTAAACTAAGAAATACCTAATCTATTGTTAATTTTGATTTCAAGACCACCGTATACTGTTAGTCTTCATCACTGCCAAGGCACGCTGCTGGCTTATGTTTAGCTTATACTCACCAGGATGTCCAGGGTCTTTTCAGCAGAGCTGCTATCTGGCCAGGTAGTCAGTCCCTAGCCTGTACCATTACAGGGATTTAGTCCATCCTAGGTGCGAGATACTTTATTGAGTTTCGGGAAGTTCCTGTCAGCCTGTTCTCTAGCCTGTGTAGGCCTCTGTGAATGGCAGCCCTTTCTTGGTGTTTGACTGCTCCACTCAACTTGGTGTCGTCCTTTACGTGAGTGTATTCCACCTCCCCCTCTAGGTCACTGGTAAAGATAGTTAAATAGGATAGGCCTCAGCATAGACCCCTAAAGAGCTCCACTTCTAACTGACCTTCAGGTACAGTGTGAACCATTAACCACTACTACCCTTTGAGTTGATATTTCAGCCCATTTATCACATAGCAGTTTACTCATCTGGCAGTTCATCCATCTAGACTTGCCTTCCTTGCCCCTCTCAGGAGGTTGAACTCCACTATTTCATGATTGCTACATCCATGGTTGCCATTGATTACTGTGCCTCCAACCCAGTTCATCCCTGTTGGTGAGTAGCAGATCTGGGGAAGCATATCCTTTTGTTAGTCCATCTAGCACTAGCATAAAGAAATTGTCCCTGACATCCTCCAGAAACCTCTGATTCTAGTCTCTTCCTGGAACTGCTGGAAAACTTGATTCCATGTTTCAGATGGCTGCAAAGTGAGTAAACTGAATAAGAAAATACAAGAGTTTAAAAGTTTTAAAACCTTTAAGTATGGGTAATAAGAAAAAGAGGACAAGGATAAGAACATGAAAAAAAAAAAGTAATTTTTTTAAGATGTTGTTCAGTTAGACTAAAGTTTTTTGATGTTGCATGCTAAAAACCCACTAGTAATATAATGCATTTCCGTAAAATAAATGTGCTCAAAATCTTTTTGGTGTAATCTTCTGGTTTTATTACCAGCACTTGTTAGAGATGACATTATATAAATTGATCACAGCTTTGCTTCTCATGAGTTATGCAGCCACCCTAATCTTATGCCAATAATAAGGAATAAAAATACGCTATACTGGATAACTGTTCATTCTGTTATATGTAAGATTTAGCTTCCTAATTCTGCTATTGCAGAAGTAATATAAAATACTAGAGCTTCTAAGATTATCAAAGAATGTATTAAAAGCTGGAGTTACTTTGGCTGGAATTTCTTTGCTTAAAGTGTACAAAAAGGCACCCTGGATTTTGTTTCTCTTTCTGTAGAGACGTTAATTACATACATTTATCTGACAGGTTAGCCAGTGGACCAGGCTTTGTGAAATCAGCATACCTCTGGCTGTTGAAGGATTTTTGACGGCTTCTCCTGAGCACTGTCAGACTATTCCTCATGACATTTTACAGCTTGAAAGGAAGCTTGGAGAACCTGTCCGAGTACATAATGATGACAAAATTCGAAGGCAAAAACTTCAACAACAGAAGGCAGGTGCCAAGGCTGCGGTGCCTGTACTTGGTAAAGAAGCAACAGAGGAAGGAAAAACAGTGGAAATGCATGAACATCCACTCTCAAGTTTGGAACTAAGCATAGCTTTCTCCAAGCTACTTGTCCAGGAAGTATCAGATGTGGTCAGCAGGGAGGCCCCTCACATCAGGAGAACAAAAACCTCTGACCTTCCGCTTTTGGACCATGTTTTTGCAGAAGGGCTTTATTTTACCTTGGCAGATATAGTGCTTTTGCCATGCATCCATCAGTTCTTGGTAAGATGACAAATTCTGCAAATATTAAGTAGTGTGTATGTATTTTTTTTTAAGAACTGGAAATTTGTAAAATGTGTTAATTTAAAATACATTGTGGCATTCGCAATGTGAACTTAACCTGAAACTGAGGATTTATCTTTTTTTTTTGTACAAACAAAAAACAGGGATTGGTGAGAACACCAAAATTACTTCTAAATACATAGCATATCAATACTTAGTAAACACTGATAACTGTTAAAATATTATGCTGAAATATTTTGGCACCAAGTTGCCCAGAAGATTCCTCTGTGAAAATAATTAAAATGGACACTTAAAGTACATTCTAATATGCATAAAGCAAAAGTATTAAAGCATGAACCTATTTTCTTGTTTGAATTTAGTGTACTAGATTTATGACCATGACTCAGTGGATATTTACTAAAATGACACTGTTTTGTCCGTGAAGAATTTTTTGAGGTTTGGAATTTTGATTCCATCATAAATTGCAAATTTTAAAAGGAGGGAGGGTTGAGAATGGTATAATAATTTTAAAATACTATAAAGGATGTCCCCCATGAGAGATTTAAAATGAACACTTAAAGTACATTGTAATACGCATAGAAAAAAGTAGGTAAGCATGAACCTATTTTAATTTTGGTTTCAGTGTACTGGGGGGAAGGCAAAATGAATTCCTATCCAGTTTGTTGTCCTTTTACTACATGGGTGTTACCTGAATTGGAATTCTTTCCAGCAAAGACTTGAAACTTTATGTAACTTTATCTTGACATGGACAGATATGCCTAAAAGAAAACACGTACCTTCTAGGAAAGTACGAATGCCTTTTAGGGAGGCAGTGAATGGAGGAGAGAGATTCAGGGACTATGGTGGCTTTTTAGAGGTGTAAATCCTTGACTTTCCTTACGCATACTAGAGCTGAAGAGGTACTCGGGTATTGACTAGGGGAAGACTTCCAAAAGCTCGTTTGTTTATGTTGCTGGTATGTAATTTCTTGAGATTCTCTTGAGAATTATTTTTTGTCTACAAATATTTCTTTTTAAAATATAGTGTGCTATGACTTCCCATTTGCTTGTTTCTCCTAATAATAGGTTAGTTATTCTTAATCTCTGCTGTTGTTTTATTCTAGTTCCTAGGAATGACTTCCTTGTTTGGGAGGAAACATTCCTGTGTAGCCAACCCGGCTTTAGTCCCTCTCAAACGGGTGCTTTTTATCAAGCCCTCCCACAAAATAAGCCAGTTTCATTGCACATCTGTAGATAAAGATGGGTGTCTAGGACAGCATAATACCTACATATCAGCAAAGCTTTTATTCTTCTGTGCAGTTTTGTTTTTACAAAACTTAGTCTGTATTCTTTGTCAAGCAAGACTGATCACTGTGACCCTGCTCAGAAATGAGGTGTTGTGTCTAGGGAGCCAGCTTCTTTGGGATGTACTTCAGCCTCTGAAACTTCAGTAATCTGTAGTTTTGTCATTCATAGTATGTTGCTACTAAACTGTTTTCCACAGTTTGTGGAAGGTCCTTTGTTTACTGCAGTGAAAGAAGTTCCTTGGAAAAGGTTATGTTGCTAGAAGCTCTTGGAGTGAAGTTTATAACTGAAAAGTTATGATTCTCCTTGCAGTCCTATGAGATTGGCTGCTTGATTTTTTTTTCTGATAGAATCTTGTGTTACCAATATGGTCCAATAACATACTGATAGAAAGTCCACACTTTCCTTTAGGGGAGTTTAATGTTTTCCTATCAGATTGTGTAAGTATTTTGGAAATGCCAAGAGTGTGGTCTATTCAAAGATGCTCTTGTCTCTCTCCTCCTTAGCAGTCAACCTAGCAGGCTCCCAGTACTGGACAAACACCAATGGGCTGTTTTCAATTGTCTTCATCCTTCTCTTTTTCCTTCACATCAAGAGGTTTTCGCAGCACAATGAGGAAAACCGATGTGTGCTAGCAAAGTAATATGGACTCTCTATGTAGTGGGTATATGCAAAATTTCTTTCTGAGTGTAGGACTATTTCATGTCTTGTGGTGTGTTTAGAGATCTCAAAAGGTCTCCCAGTCTGTATATGGAGGAATTTGAAACCTTCAAAGAGTTTCACCGAGATGAAACAGGAAAAGCACTGACACAGCTGACAGTCAGGGCACCACACAGAATGTGGAAAACGGGAGAATAAATCTTTGCTCCCTGACACAGAATGTCATTGTAGAAACACTGTTGCAAGTGGCAAAGCTGATTTTATAAGTTCCTGCGCTCCAGGATGCAGTTTGTCAGGCTAGTGGTTGTGTCAACTCGACTGTAATTTGAATCAGTAAAATATTCATGTCTCTCTACCTTAACATCAATGATCTGTTAAAAGCTTATCTCACCCCTCCTGTAGGGAGAGCCTTAGTCACTTGGTTATTGAATCTTTTGTGGTGGATCTCTCACTTTGTACAAAATTTATCTGGGCCTGAGAAGGAGATTCCATGTTTGTGTGTGTTGGTGGTTAGGTTTTTTTATAGCACTTATCTAGTAAGTGCTAGTGTCTTGCAGATTCTGTTGTACAAATATGTTAACATCTGGATTGGGAAAATATATTGAAACATGTTTTGAGCCTAATAAAGCCGTGCAATTTGATTTTTATTTACTTTTTTTTTAACACCTCCCCCCCTTCCTTTTCTCCCTCTACGCTTTTCTCACCTCGGGAAAGAGGTAGGGCTTAGTAGTGCATGTGACTTGAGCTCAGCTTCAAAACCAGTTTTACAGTGGGAAAAGCTTCTGTGGCAAGACTGTGTAAGAGTCTTGCTCAGCACAATCTGTGTACTTAGTTTTATGAGGATGTATACACAGAAACGAATTAAGGAAATGACAACTGTGTCTTTATTTCCCATGACAATAAAATGATGCAACAAGGTTGCCTACTACCAGTATTCCTGCAGTTACTCTTTGAGATTGATAGCTAAGCTGGTGTCTCTTGCCAGGAAGAGCTCTGAGTGAAGATGGTATTTGCATTTTGATTTTGCAAGTTGTTTTGCCAAATTTGCCTTATGGTGTTTGAAAACAAACAGAATTCCTGGAGAAGATGCTGTCAGTCAGATTCAGAGAGACAATCTCTAAAATCAAGATAATTACTAACGAACATTAATAAGTGACAAATGCCCAATTTATAACTTCTTTAACCAAGATCATCATCCTCAGTGGATTTCTATATGATGATAGCAATATGGGAGACCAGAAGTAGGTTAATATGACTACCTTTGAATTAAGATGATGAGTTACTTTACATAAATGTTTATTAATTCATCCCTGCTTTGTTTGTTTTGCAAATCACATAATTGGGGATTGACAGCAACTTCTGTATGGATGATACTAAACAGAAGTAGTAAGACAAAATGCTTTCCTACTATTTTAAAAACTTTAATGTATTTCAGTCTTTATTTTTCCAAGGCCTTTTTAAATAAGAGCATAACTTTTTACAGTAATATTTGATTTACTGGTGCTAGGCATGAGAAGATTCTTGGATCAGATACTTAATTGATTTCAGCAATCCAATTGAAATTGTTCTGTAGCTGTACTGTGAGCAGCTGAGAAAGCTGTATTTATTTGCTTTGCATGTGTGACCCTTGAGCTCTGGTGGTCTGCAGCGTACAAACAATATATTGTATAATACATTTTTGTTTGCTCGTGCCAAGGATTGTCCTAAAAAACTGACTTTCAGTTTACTTTTCACCTAAATTATAAGAGCTCTGGGATAATGTTGTTTTATTTCTCTTCTCCGGTGAATGATAGTTTTCTAAGCAATTATACCTTGATTCCTCCAGCTATCATCCAAATTTAATAACTTGCATCTGAAAGCTTCTTGCAGGCAGTGGATTGAAACTGCTGTTGTTGATGGAAGTGCCAGAGTTTAATTCTGTATTAAAATGTTATTTATCACTTATATAACTGGACTTCCTGGATTGTGTTTAAAAAAATCATTGCAGTTGCACTTCCACTTTGCTTTAGGGTGTGAATAATAATGAAGTCTTCAATGGGTAGGTGTCTGGAAAGTATCATACAATAAATATGAGGAGACCTGACTAGCTGATTGTAATTGTAATTACCAAAAGTAAGATAATGAAGCTGAAGAGTTGTTTTTCATTGCCTCATTCTATTTCTGTTATCTTTCTGAGGTTAGCTTTGTTACCCTTTCTATTAGTTGTAACTGTTTAAAATTAATAGAAGAATAACAAAAGCTCTGTTCTCCATCTGGGAGAAACCACTATTCACTTTTTGAAATACAATTTAGAACACTTGTTATCAAGTGTAACAATGCCTCTTAGAATTGCTTTCCAAAATACTTCTTCCTTAACTGAATTAATGTATGTCTGCCTGTGTTACTATTGGGATATTGAATTATATACTAAAATTACACAGTTCATCCTCCTTTTGCTCCTTTAGCTATTACTGATTACTTGTGATTACCCTAAGAACATTATAAACACAGCATGCAAGAAAGCTGCTTGAACTTTTGTGTCATTTCAAGTGTTCTCTACCAATTCCTATTTCCACACTCAGGGACAGACTGGGGAGGAGCACTGTTTTTGTATGGCCTTTTCTGCCTTTTCCTGTAATCCTGGTTTTTAATTTTCTGCTTAAAGCAGGCGCAACATCACAGAATAGTTGAGGTTGGAATAATTGAGGTTGGAAGGCGCCTCTCGAGATCATCTTGTCTAACCCCCCTGCTCAGAGCAGGGTCAACTAGAGCCAGTTGCCCAGGATCATGTCCAGTCAGATTTTGAGTGTCTGTAAGGATGGAAACTTCACAACCTCTCCTGTAAGAGGGTGATCTTCACTGTTCCAAAACATTTGGGAGCCTGAACAAAAATTACTTCAGTTCACCAAATGCATCCTTTTTCAAATTAGCTGGTCTTCATGTAAAAATGTGATTTGGGTATCTTTTTTGTAATATGTGCATTGTATCCTTACTTAAGAATTTTTTTTTTACACTTAAAATTCTAATTTCTATTGAAGGCCACTTCATCTCACCATCATATGTACTTAATTCAGAAAAGAAATATACTAGTTACCATTTTTGTATAAAAATATTAAGATGGTAAAAAAGTTTCAGTAAATATATGATTTAAAAAAAAAGTTTTGGATTCAGTGCTAGTAAAAAAAAAAAAAAAGTCACAGATGTAGTACAAAGACTTTGGTAAAGACCAGGGGCAATGTATGCCTGTGCCTTTTTTGCTGTTACCACATAGTCAAAGGTATGTCAGGCTTGCAGTTGCCAGCAAAACAGCTGTCAGTGGATGAGCTTTTAAGGGCTGCAGGGTGCCTGTGGGAAGGAAGAGCATTCAGGTACCATAATGTCTTGCCTAGAGTTCAGTATTCATTGCAAATTACTGTTGTGTGGGTTTGTGTTTTGTTTTGTTTTGTGGGGTAGGGTTTTTTTTTGTGATTACCAACCAAAATTAATCATTCCCTTGTTAGGAAATAGCAGATAATTAAATTAAGAATATTATTTAAATTGTGTTTTCCTGTTACTGACTGAAATTAGGTTTAAAATTGGTCATGCAGACCTTTTCATCCTATTAAGCAAATGGGAATTGGAGATAAAGTCTAAATGGCCAACTGTCAATTCCACCTGCAGGCCTGAGCTCTTAACTAGCTAGCTTTTTGCATTAGCATCATGCTATGAGTAAGCATGCTCGGCATGGAGCTGAGCTCACTTCTGTAGTTCTTGCCTTCTTGTGGCTTGTAGGAATAAATTTACAGTAGCAAGTAACCTTTGCATTTTATTTTTCTAGGTTTCTAGCAAAAAACAAGGCAAAAATCTGGTAAATTTGCCTCTGATATCCAGTTGGTATCAAAGAGTTCAAGAAGTACCTGGAGTAAAGAAAGCTGCCGGCAAATGCAATATGGAGCTTCTCCAGCTTCCAGAATTAATGTCTGCTCCAGAGGAGGAGCTACAAAACCTCTCTTCAGTTCCTGATGAATTAGAAGCGCAGAATGAAGACAGTCATTTTATAGGTGGTCCAAGGCCAACTATGACTAAGTTAATGGTAATATAAGCTTTTTAATGAGTTATTTTTAACAGTATATTCTCCTTGATTTGGAATAGGTGAAATTTACTGGAATTGCAGAAGCTAAGTCTGACAGCGTTGAACGGTTTAATACATTTTGCCTGTGTTCTGTCTGATATGCATTGACTTAGAAGTGATTTTACTTTTTTCTTCTGTTATGATATTTGATCAATTCAGGAATTGAGCAAAGATAGGACTGCTAGAAGCCCTATCAATAATTCTGAATAATCAAAGTAACTTTTTGTTTGAATTGCAATATTGCATTCCTCTTTCAAAGATATTTACATAAAGGATGACAAAACCTGTTGTTATTATGTTTGGCTTCATTATTCTATTGTTTCTGTTGGTTTTTTGCTATTTGATTAGAGCTTTGAACATCTGGGAACTTTAATGAGTTTTTTTAAAGAAAAGTCTCCATCATGTTCCATAACTCTCAATATTTTTTGCATAGAGGCTGACAGCATTTCCTAAAGAAAATTAACAGGGATTTCTTGTGAAAATGAGAGAAATACATACTTTGAATCCCATATAATGTAGAGTCAGCTGCCTGTTTAGTTTCAGTTAGGTTGAAAGCGTTGTGCAGTTTGATCTGATGCCATTAAATTCAGTGGGAATTTTGCTACCAACTTCAGTGGGTAAAGGATCAGGGTCTTAATTCCTCCCCCCCAACTTCCATATAGGAAAATGGTATTGAAGCAAAGTTTTCTCCTCATCCATGCCCCAACTGGACCCTAGACTGGACCAGTCTACCATCTGCAGTCAGTCCTGGAGAAGGTAAGGGTTTTTATGTATGTGTGTACGTATTTAACAGAGTCTTCTTCTGGTGAAACTACTTGACTGTTTCACAGGAAAATATGTCACTTTTCAATGTATTTCAGAGCTCTGTAAAACAAGTATGCAGTTTTAAATCTGTTTTAAAATTCAGCCTGTTTGGGACACATGGTGAGATGACTTCCCTCAGGTCATCAACAGCTGATGGCCAAACTGGGAATAAAAGCTTGACCTTGATACCTGAACCATATTTTTTCCCTACTGTTTCCCACTGTCCTGAACTTTTCTTCATATCTAGAACAGTAAATTCTGGCTACATGATGTTAATATAATCGGCATGAACGTTGCACGTGGACTGTGTCTCCCAAAGCAGCAGCAGCTGATTTTATTCAGATTAAAATAACATTCGTTAGCAAAGTTTGGTAGCTACATATTAGCGAGTCTTCCCTTTTGTGGCAGTGTTCCTTGCCCTGTAGGGGTTGTTTGCTTTGCTGGATTGCAGGGCAGTCTGTTGTCTAGTGGCTATAATTCTACAGAGAAAAAATTGATTTATCACAATGTTTGTTGTTTTCATTGGTGTTGTGAATATTGAATACCTCTTCCACCACACAGTAGAGTTTCCTCTAAAAGGTCTTATACATACTGCCAGACAGTAAGAAGTTAGTGGACGGTAACTCCTTTCCACAGGGAAGAAAAAGGTTTGTGTTCTTTTGTGTAAATAAGATAACTTAGATACTGGAGTCAGTCTAGCCTCAGTGGCATAGAATTTCTGATTTAAAGAATACAGAAATATACATGCAATGTATAGATGCTCTTCAATGACCAATATGTGAAATTCCACACAGAATATGTTAGGAATCACTGAAGAGCTATAGGCACTTACACAAAATACTATCTTTTTTTTTTTTTTAAATACCTAGCTGTGTGAATACAAGCATGTATTCCCATCTACGATATACAGCCATAAAAATAAGATCAAATTTGAAGTTGGTTTCCTCTGTTTTGGATCTGTGTGTAGTTCACAAAGCCATATCAAAACCCTCATGTGTACCATGAATAGATTTACAGTTTTATATAAAGTATCCATCCTTCTAACATGAACTATTTTCCCCTGGTTTTGTCCTGAGAGAACTCTTCACTGAGAAGTTGTACACCCTGCTTTATTTATTGATCCGTTCTTTCCTTTAGCATGGAAGAAAAAACCCCCAAAACTTGGGTTTGCATCTGTCAGCATTACATCATGCTTCAGACTTTATGTGGATGTTTTGGATATACTTCTTATGTTAAAATAGCTTTGTAGTGTGACTGCTGAAATGCTCAGGGAGGATTATATGCGTTGAATTTCTGTGACAAGTTCCAGTATTTTGTTGGAAGTGAATAAACATTTTTGTGTATTTCCAATGCTCAGGTTTTTGGCTGTAAGTTTTAGTTCATACTTTTGTCAAGATATCTCTTTTCTTCTATTTGAAAGAAAATTTTGAAAAAGATGCATAATGTACAAAAACAGATAATGAATGTATATTTGGAAATTTTGTGCTGAAAGGAGTCTCTTGGACTTGGTTTGACTGGGAGAGAAAGCAACTCCTGCTGCTTCCTGCCTACATGCGTGCTCGCTCTCTCTTTTTTCATGTTTGCTGAAATAGATACTAATGATGTCAGTATCTGAAATCGGTTTTCAGTTCAATTTTTGGGAAGATTTGCTAGCTCAACAAGGTGCCGAGAGAGATTTCACCTCCCTCCACCCAAGATCACGGTGATGCTGATGCCGTTTTCTGATTTAGGGAAATTCCAAGTGCTTGTGCTTTTAGTCCAGGAGCAACAGAGTCACATAGGACAAAGAAATTTCCTGATATGAGAACTGATTTTGCTTTTCAATTGGATACATCTGCATGCTTACCTCTGCTGTTCTAAGTAGTACTGTTCTCTGTTTCCTGATTCTTTTGCTAGTACAGCCTAATCATTTTTATATGAATTGAATTCTCAATATTTTACTACTAAATCCTACCTGGCATGCTAAGAAAATAGTTCCTGAATCTGACAGGATTTTAAACTGGATTTGAGTAACGCAATTCAAGCTTTCAAACAGATTACTCCCAATAACTGGTACATAAACTTCCTCTTACTAATGTCCGTAGCACTTGAGACAAAGTGGAGAATGTTTCAGTTAAAACTCACTGGTTTTTATCCACAGTAAATTTCATTTGCTGTCAAATATTAATTTAATAGCATACATGGTATACTTTCTTTGCTCTATCTCAGATTGGATAACTCAGAGTTTGTGCTATACGTATGTGGAAGTTCTTGGATTGAATTGTTCAGTCTGTCTGTAAATCTAATTAGACCACCTTGCTGTCACAGCTATTTACTACAGAAAAGAATTGCTGATGATTGCAGTTTGAATGTATTCTTTAGATTATACATTTAAGTTCATTCATTTTTTTTTATAGGGATTATTTACTGTTGCAAACCTGAAGATTGGCATCCTGATTTGCATTTCATTTACTTAGTCATATTTCTGAAGCAGAACAAGATAGTTAGATCTGTTAGTTCTAGTCCAGATGCAATTTTTAAAAGGTATTTGACCCAAAATGAAGTCATGTTTACATTTTAGATATCCTCCAGCTTTTTAAATTCCTGCCATTATGTCAATTACTTCTAAAATATTTGGCTTCTGAAGTTGCGTGTATGAGTCTGTAAGGCTTTGTGAGCATCTGGACTGTATTTGAAACATTGCAAAATGCACTAAAATATAGTATCTTTGTGCCCTCTGTAACTGTTGTTATTCTAGGATATTGTAGTTGTTGAGTTGTTACAAACTTTCACTTTTGGAAGGAGTTTAACACCAAATACTTAATTTATTTTAAAATGTATTCTAAATGCTGGTTTCTGTTCTAGTTTACAGTATAAAAACTTGGCCAGTACTTTAACTGGATTTTTTTTCTAAGCTTGTTTTCCAAATCTATGTTTAGAACAGAAATATGTTGATATTATCTATTAAATACAGAAGCCAAAACCCCTCAGCACTTTATTGTTTCTTCCCAATCACAGAGTGTATAAAGACTTACCCCCAAGCACATAAACCAAGTCTGTCTGGCTAAATGCATTTCTTGATATTGAAAAATTAATTTGTGCAAAATCCCAAAAGAAATGTAGTATTTCTAAGT
The DNA here is from genome assembly GCF_034638445.1 of Ciconia boyciana. NCBI lineage: Eukaryota > Metazoa > Chordata > Aves > Ciconiiformes > Ciconiidae > Ciconia > Ciconia boyciana. The sequence goes on from NC_132938.1 coordinate 57,974,416, forward strand.
TATATTAGGGGCGAATACTGGAAACTTGTATGCCATTAAAATATTTAATGAAATACTCATTTGCAATATTTGCAATAAATACTTCAGTTGGCAGTAGAAACAACACAGAGTTCCTAACCAAGCTCAGTGCTTGGTTGTGTTGAGCTTTCCATAGAAGTGAAGGTAGATACGGTTGTAAATATGTACAGATGGTAAAAGAAGAGGGTGGCAGGTCAGAATATAGAAGTATAGTTGGTCATGATGTGAGAATGAAGGAAAATGAGATACTTGCATCAGCAGTACAGGGGAGTAATCACATGACATGTGTCAGCATAGAAAATATTTTCATTTTTTCCCTGACAAGGTGATGGCTGAAATTTTGCGAAGAGGGGCTTGTTGAAATGAGAATGCTGAATGGCAAGCGTGCTAGTGCTGATTAAATGAAGGGTCTGGGAAAGAGGAGGCTATATTTAGTTAGATTTGTGACCAACAAAGAAATGGGGCATCTTTCTGTGGTTTCACAGTTTGTATTAGGCAGCCATAGAAAGAATTTTTTGTCCTGTTTGGAACTTATTCAGCCCTGGAGTCTTTGCTTGTGTTTTTGGTGCTCTGTGTGTGAAAAGGTTCCTTGTCTTCAGGTTAATTTCTTATTAGCTGCAAAGGTTTTGTGGGTATCAAGATCAGTTTTATTGGTTATGGTTAGAGGTGCTTCCTTTAGGCTCACCCAAAGCACATTAAGGGGAGGGGTAAAGTGTGGTATGTGGGGGTGGGGAGTGATAACCCTTGATATATGGGGATGTAAGTCTTTGGTACTGCCATTTTTTTCATCAAGCATTGTGTTCACCATGAAATTGAAAAAGGGAGAAAGGTTATGCTTTTTAACATGAATCTATTTTTTTCTTTAAAACAGCTTTTTATTTATTTAAGTTTTTTACCTGATTGTGAAATTCAAGAATGAGAAATAACTGACCCACAGTCTCACAAACCTTTACTTCTTCTCTCATAAGTTGAAATACTTGTTAAGCAGGAAGTACTTAAAAGAAGAAAAGTGCTTTATTTGTGGTATCTCATTCTGAAATTACCAACTAGATCGACAGAGTGTGCATGTGATGGTATTTCCTTACAAAGGTAGTGGTTAGCTGTGAACAAATCTATACGATTCTTTCGAAAGTGTGAAACTGCTCACAGAATGAACGTAGCAAGTGGTAAACTACATTCTGTAGGCTTGTGAACCTGCCTGGCTGAAGAGCAGAATGACTCTGATCAAGTTTGTTTGATTTATGCTTGCTTTGTGATCAGTAGCAAGCTGATGGCCGAATTAAATCACTATATAAAACTGTCACAGAAAGGTTAGCCTAAATAAAATGATACTCTGATACTTGCCCCTTGTTTGTATTCAAGTCTTTAGACTTTTGAGAAAGTTGCTAGATTTTTAGAATGCTTAGCTTTTAAAACAAGACAAAATTTGGAAAGCCCAACATCTACTATTCAGGGATAAGGCTGTCCCTTAAATGGTTGTTGAGAAGATATGTTACCTTGATTTACAAGCCACAGAATAATTTGTGATATACTGTAAATGCTTTTTTTTGGGGGGAGGAGGGGCAGGAAAAGAGAAGTAGAATTCAGGAAATGCAGGTATATAATATTTAAAAAATTGCCTTTATGTTGTCGTTTTTTCCTAAATAATTTATGTCAGCTGAGAAATTGATTTTCAGTGCTTTTTCTTTTTTTGAGACCTGCTTTTATTAATAGGAGTTTTTTAATATATACATGAATGTAAATCTTACTAAAGGTGCCATATTCAGTTATTTATGTACATATAGAGTACAGAATGTTCACATTAGAAGGAGAGAGCTTGTCTGAATTCCAGAAAGAATAGTGACATGAGGATGAAACTCTTCTTACTGTGCCACCTTTCTTTATGTTTGGTAGTGGTGATCATTTTTTCCCAAAAGGAAATGCTACATTTTTGGGATTGGGGTATTGTGTTATTTGGCAAAAACATAAGTGACACTGAACATAATTTCTGATGAATGGCTATCTCGAATCATTTGAGTGTGATAAGAAATTATGAGCGAATCTTGTATGTGGCTTTGAGAATTGACATCACAATGTGTATGGCCAGATGAAGAAGAGAAAGTTTTCTTAAAATTATTTTTAAACGAACTGGTTATCAATTAAGAATATAGAAAGATGGAAATTTCCACTATCTTTGTGTTTCACTGAAGAAAAAAAAAAGTTATTGATGGTGTACGTCTGCAGAGGAATTGTCACAATGTCTTATCCTCTTTAAAAATACATCATTGAAACCCCAAGGCAGTGAAACTTGCTTCCCTCTAGAAACAGGATCTTTGTGTTCCACAGTTGTCACATAGAGCTAATGCTCACATTTTCTTTGTGGCATTAATTATTTGCAAACCAGGTTTTGTTTTTAACCTGCTAGCCAACATAACATAGGGTTACTGTGACAGATATCTTTTTCTGGCAGAAAGAAAAATGAATTACAGGTACTTGGCTGACACTTTGTTGCACTGGAATTGTTAAAATGCCTTATGAAGGCAAGAGTGTTTTCCTTCATTGGCAAAAATGAATCTGCTAAATAAAAATTCACTGGGATGTGGACCTCAAAAATGTTTTTATAGTTGGACAACCATTGATCTTGAAGATCCCATTTATGTATATTATTCCAAAGCAATTTGGTTTGTCCTCTGGCGTCAGCTCTCAAGTTCATTCATCATAAGTGCTTTGCAAATACTGAGTACTGTGTCAGTAACTTGCTACTCTGCATACTCTCTCTGCATACCTACTCTCTTTTCCTTCTCTATCCATAAACACTGATTTTTATAGGACATTTTATAAGAAACTACAAAGAGAAAGTATTTGTAAGTAAAGTATGCAGAGGAATTTATTTCAATAGTTTTACTTCCTCATCTGCTTTCTGTCAGACATCAACTTAAATTTTTCTCTGTTTACAAATTAACAATACAAATATAGTCTGGCTTAGGAGCTGCAGTTCCTTCACCAAATGACAAATTAGCACAATCAAACCAAGTTTCCCCATGATGCCTGTTCATCAGGTTTGACCAGTGTCACTGTTTAGAGTGATCTCTGGTCTTAATTTCCAGTGTGCAGAACTTATGAATTAAGGCATCAGCTAACTTGTCTACAGTTGAGATAAAACCTCTGGTCGTTCTTTGAAGACTAAATATACAAGTAGTTGTGAGGCTATTTTTAAAATTAATTTACCTATTTACTAGCATGTTGTTTTGTAAAATGACTTCTCAGGTCCCCAAACTCTCCCCAGCTCCTCCTGTCCCCTACCTCGCCCAGTAACTCTATTATCTTTTATCTGGACAGGATCTGAAATACTAATCTAGTAACAAATGCCTCTGTACTGTTTCTTTAGACCAGTAATACTCGTTAAACTCATCAGTTCATGCACTTTAAAGCTAGATAGACCATATGATCATCTATACCTGTCTCCTGCCTGATTCTAGCTATAAGCTAAATTTGTAATTGCTTGTATCAAGCAGAATGATTCATAGAATAATAATAATAAAGTTTAAAAGATACCTGGTTGAAGGAAGAGTTGTGGTTTCACAGTATAATTTTATTTCTCCAGAATGGAGATTAAACTGTAAATTAGATATTCTAAAGTGAAAGAATAAGTTATGAGGGACAGCAGTTTTTAAAAAGAGCTTCTGTTAAACATATTGGGTAGACCAACAAGAATAAAACAATGTTTACAATTTTAGTTTAGAAACATCTTCAAAACTTAAGAACCTTTAAATAACAAAGGCTAGAACAATAACAATAACACAGAACATAGTGTTATAGTTCTGTGGAATTAACTGATGTTTTGATTAAGCAGTTTTAGTGGTATACCAGGCAACAATCCTGGAGGCTCAGTGTTAGCTTCAGCTTCCAGAACGGATATTAAGTAAAAGATAATGTAGTGTAGCCTCTCAACAGGGAAGATACAGAGACTTCTTAACTGGGCAGAAGAAAATTTTGAAAAATTTTCAGCCCTCATTTATCATATACAAAATTAGCTTTAATGAAAGGAAGGAGGAGACATCAATGAGCTATGATGAGATTCTTGATTTGATCCATCAACCATGGAAAAGCCTGGCTTCTGACTGACTTCCCTGTATTTTGGACATAATGTTGATTTCTTGGGTTTTACCCTTATACCAAATGACTATCAGCCATTCTCTAACTTCACGTGATTAGAGATTACTGATGTTTTAATGGTTGCTGCTTTTTTTTTTTTACAACATTGAAAGAAAACAGCATTAAATGATGTCATTATCTTTTAACCAATTTGAAAGTTTGTGACTTTGGTCCATATTAAAATTGTTTGTAATTGCTAACAGAACTGACTAACATAACAACTGTGGAATAAATGCTTTATTAGATGCAGAGTTATTTGATTTGAAATTGTTGTCAAGATTGATTCAGTATATCCAAGTTGCTTCTAGGATTATTTTGTGAAGATAGGTCACAGTTATTTTATTTTGTTGTGCTTTTTGTATTGGTATTACCTTTGGAATACTTTAGACTTGAGAAACGCTTTCTGAGATGAGAATACATGATGCTTAAAAGTCAAAACTGTTTTAGGGAGTTTTATTAAATTTATTATTTTATTAATTTATTTTATTAAAATTTTTGCTAATCAAGACATGCAAATTATGTACTTTACTTTAAATGTTAAAAGCAACAATGTTTCTAAAATGAGATCCAGGCAGTCATTTATTCTATAAAACAAAAGGAGTTAAAAGAAACACTTTAAAGTTCTCTATTTCCCTTCCAAGCCTGTCAGAACTTTTTGAAAGACTTTGAAGATTTTTTTTTTTTTAAATAGTTTTGTAGCCTATTTCAGTATCTCAAGCATCCTGAAGCAGGAACTCATCCTTCTTCTTCAACTGATTTTTCCATATCAGACAACTCTTTGCCTGCAAGCCACATGGGTAACAGTCCAAGGGAAATGCATCTGAAGCTGCTTCTCATTAACCTCTCCTTAAAGTTATAGTTTTGCTGCACTCATTTAAATAAGTTTAAACCACATTTATGGTTGTATTGTATTTTGCAATTCAGATCTGGAAAACCTGTGATGGCAATGGAGCCAGGTTGCCTCATATTCTTAATAAATACTTGACAAGTAAATAATTTTGAGTAACAAAGAGAAAGGGAAATGCTCATGGCTTGAATACAGGTGACATTGGTATTTGAGGTGGTAAGTGTAAGAAAATGGAAGCTTATTACTGCAATTTCACTCTTATTTTATGTGGCTTATCTTAAAAAGAGGATTCTTGCAAAACTTCAGATTTCACATGTGACTTTCTGGGGATCTTTTGACTGTTCTGGGATATAGCATTGCATATTGGCCTGAGGACAATTTTGATGGGAGTTTGAATGCAGTTACTAGTTTTTAGACAAAAAATTCATTATATGTAGCTGGAAGTAATAAATTATGCATGTCACCAAACCAGATAATTTGTCCATGGCAATATACACTGTTCCTACTGTTACTGTGCTCTCCCTCCATTTTTCTTTCGTGATTGTCTTGGTTACCAAACTAAACAAGGGAAGGGAATGCATTATTTTATATTTTTAAGATGCCTGTTTGGAGGCAGGAGGCAAAGCTATTGTATGACTAAGTTAAATTAGTATCTAATAATGATTTTTAGGTACAATGTTTTACTGAAACAAATACTTTTTGAAAACCTTTTTGAAGGTTTGTATGCCTCATGAAAACAATGCATCTGCATTACGAGGGATAAAAGTTCAATACATTTATGTTTACTCCAAGTCTGTTGCATTCTTTTTAAGTGATGCTTTGATCTAAATGATGTGCTTAACAGTCTCTGAAATATTCAAAGTCTGCAAAGAAAAAACAGCAGTTGCTAGTGTATCTTATTGAAAATCATACTAGAAAGAATAATAGCAAGTTCTAACAGCTGCATTTTGAGTCACTTAGGACCCATTCTCACTGTTGTTTGGCCTGTTCTGTAAGAAATTATTATGGTGAGGGTGATTGATGGACTTCCCTTACAGCTGATAATCATACTGAAAAGTGTCACCTTTGTTTTAGTGCCTTGCTTTGTGGAATAACTGTAAACCCTCAGAGAACTACTGAAGCCTTAGCCCTTCATATTGAATATCCCTTATAACAGGAGTTCAGTTTTTGATGAGGTTTAATACCTAGAGGTATGGTTTTACAATTCACAAGTCTTTGTTAATTGCAAGTTTATTAGGCTTCTGAGAGATTTGTTTTACAGAATACAGTATAAAAAGTTCAGCAGAGGCTTTTTTTAGTCCCGTTGTGGTTTGTGTTTGTTTACTGAACATATCTAAAGAATTAAAACTAAATGCTGCAGTTTGCCATTTGAAATGTTTTAGGGATTTATGATTTGGGAACTGAAGGCAATACTTCATGATCTGTTTTTGTAATTCAGTAGTCTTAGTTCTGACAGTTAAATTAAAGCATGTTCTTGATTAATCAGAGTGAACTTTTACAGTGTCTGCGCTTGACAGTCACTGGCCTAAGCTGGCTATGTGTAGACAGAATTTGAGTGTGGTCTGCCATAGATAGAAAAAGTAGTTTTATTCATTAGACTGTGGGTATTTTTCCCTTTTGTCTCTGAAGTTTTCGCACATATGGAAGGACATAAAACCCAAAAACATTAACTCGGATGACTAGCAGATTTTTTTTTTAACAGGACTGTTAAATTAATTTTCCATGTCTTCCTCAGAAATCTGTAATGAATGTTAAATAACCTGCTAAGTAACTCTGGCCTTTGTTTCATTTAAACTATTTAGTCTTTCTTCTCCTCCTGATATCATTGTAGTAGAGTGTACTTGTTTCTTTGCCCCTTCTACATTTCTGTGTTCCTTGTTCATGGGATGGCAGAGCCCAAAAGTTATATTATTTATCTCTTAAGCCAGAGTTTTAGAGAACAAGTTTCTGCGAAGTACTCCATAGCATGGAGGTGCAGGTCATTCTTTATGGAAGATTACTGTTGAGGGAAGAAGGATTGATGATCCATTCTAGCAATTTCGGTTTGGGACAATGTCCAGCAAAAATCCAGGATGGATGATTAATATGATCCAGAAAGACATTTTCTTCTAAACATGGCTTGAAATTATCAGCAGGGGTATTTTTTGGGAAGCCAGAGTATATAGAAATTTATCTCCTTTAATGGTCAGTAAGGTGTACTTAGGAGTGATGCTGTGGTACAAAGTGGCACTTTGTAGACCAGACAGTGATGACACACTTATTGCTCCTTTTTGCCTGGAGACGACATATGAGAAGGCATTTGACTACTTTTTTTTTTTTTGAGTCCTCTTTATAGTGTTGGCGTTTCATAATAACTGATTCCATATATGTCATCCAGTCTGAATTACACAGATGCTGACCATTCATGCACTGCTGGCCCTCAGAAGGTCCTCATGGCAGCTGGATAACTAGTTGTCAAAAAAACCTGCCTGTTTCAGAACTTCAGCAAAAATATAAACAGATAATTAGATGGAGGAATGCTGGCTTTTGTGTTAACGTTCCATTTATTTTCTCTTGCTTGCCTCTGAATAGATCAAAATAGACTTTACGTCTGCCACTATGAGGAAGAACTAAATGTCTGTTTCGGGAGTTTTGCTCTTTGTACTGGTAGATGTGTGAACTTTCCTACAGAGTAATATAGTGTTCAAACTTACAGCAAAGTCATTTTTATACCTTGTCCAGTTTTAAAACTGTATGTACCTGCTTTTCAGCATGCTTTTGTAATGATGTGCCCATTTTTGGAATATGAATTCCTTTAAAAACCTTTGGATACCATCTAAAAACTTGTAAAGACGTGTAAAGAAATCCTGTCCTATTTCTACATAAGCGAGTGAAAAGATTGCTTTTACTTCATTGGGGCCAGTATTTCCCTTTTTGAAAAATCTGTTTTAACTTTCTAAATATTTTAATCAAATGTTGTAGTAATGAGTTCCATATGCAGTAGCATATTTGTATTAATTACAAAGATTTAGGAGGAGGGGGAGTTAATGCCTTTCTTTGTCTCCAAATACTCTGAATATGCTATTGGATAAAAAGTTAAATTGTTGATAACGTTAGTCTTAATTTTTTTCCAGAATATACTAATATCTTAGTATTCCAGTTGCTGTACAATTTAAATTGATCTTTTGTAGCATCAGCATTGTCTTTAAAAGAGATACTTAATCTGCTTCAGTATTCTGATATTTCTTGCTGTAAAATGTCTTCACTGCTTATTTGAAGATTCTTCTATAAGTTTTCTCATTAGACTTAAATCCCAACTACATTGATGATAGGGTGTAACCATTGTACAGCTTGTGTCCTTTAGCTATTTCATGTGTCATCCATTTGCCATATCTGAGAGTATGGGGATTCATAATTCATATAGCTATGTAGCATAATCAACACAAGGATTTAAAGTTCATTTTTTTCCCTTTCTTTGCAGTATTTTTATAGGTCACTTACATAGTTGCTTTCTACAAATTGTAACTGAGGGACAGCTGAGTTTTAAATTTATCAGCTCAACTGTTAAGTGAGCATGACTGATCTCTGTATTTCTGCTACAAGCCTAAGCAGTCCTTTCAAGCAGAGGCATCAGGAGACCTTCGTTACCTCTGCAACATCATTGTGGCTGTTTTACTTTCTTTAAAGTGTAATGTTGAACTGTGCAATCTGTCTTTCAAGACAAAAGTGTGAACTGGTCGAGTGGAATCGAGAGTTTTCCTTAGCTGTTTTGCCAGTGCGCTGGTGTGAGTGTGACTTTTGAAACTTAAAATCTTCACAGGCCACAGGAGGGCAGCAAAATCTGTTTGGATAAGAAACTGTACCTGGATGGATGGAGCTATGCCCTGCGACTAGAGTCACCCAAGAGAAAGATGCTTTTTGTGTGGCAGTTCTCAGCTCAATAATCTCTAATCCCAAAATTTGGGACCATCTGTTGGAAAAAGTGATTTTAAACTTTTTTTTTTTCCTTCAAATTAGAGTTGATGATTTAACAGTTGACATATTCATTGTGTTGGAGTAGGACCTCAAAGCAATAATTACAGAGTCTGTTGTACTAGGTGCTTTATAAACACATAGCAGAGTAATACTTTCTGCCTTGAATGTTTTCAAGTCTAAGAAAAGAGGTAACAGCTGAACAGGGAGTGATGGAGGGGGAAAGTTGATCAGCTCAACTTCTACTGGAGTTTTGTATTCTTTGGGATAAAGGAGAATGCTGGGAAGATATTTGTAAGAGAATGAGGAGCTCAATGGAAATTTCTGGGAATTTTTTCTGGCACATACGTAACAACATAAGAAGATTTGTGCAAGTGATTTAAAATTATTTTTTTTTAATTGATCAATAAATGCTGCCATAGTTCAAGGGCCAACATGTTGGTAACTGAAAAAGATGGTAGCATCAAAGGCTTGGTTATGGCTGGAATTCAGAGGAAAGGGAAATTTTGATATGGTAGAACAAAAAAGTAGGCAAATGAAAGGATGTAGAGAGGTGAATTTTAAGCAACTAACCAGTAATTTTTTTTTTTGTAGCAGCACTCTGAGCACATGAGAATGTGACCTGCTTCATTAGGAGGGGAGGGCAGTAGTCAGAATGTGAAAGAGCTGTCTAGCCTGTGCAAATGTTTGAAAATGTTCCACAGAAACAAGTCAAAAAAGATTCTCTGTCTTAATTGAACTTCTCACAACTTCTCTTCCGAGTATAATCTTTCTTTCACAAAAGGATGTGTAGACATTGGGAAATTACACAGAAGTTAAGATCAGAAGATTAACTAAACATGAGAAGGAAGGTATAGTTTCTGTGCTTGGGCACAGAAAAGACTGCAGCCCAGAGAACAACTGAAACTGAGCCTGAGTGTGTCTCTTTCTGCTCTTCCTTGGTAACAAAATAATGCAAATTCTCTGGATATGTTTGTATGTTGTTCTCACTCAAGTTTATTGACATTCACTCGTATTTTGTTCTGGGGATAGGTTCTTTAAAAACATTATTTGTTACTGATTTGGGAGGGAAGAAGGAGAGGATTTGTTGGAAGTTGAAATACTTCATAGGTGATTTACATTATCTTTTTTGTAATGGTCTTTGGAGAACCCATTAGATTATTTGTATATTATTTGTAAAAAAAATAAAAATTTCAACCTGTGTTCCTAGTTCACAGTTTCTTATTTTACTGGATTGCTGAAACTCTTTTCATCTCTCCTACTTAGTATGTAATATCCTTAAGGAGTTATTTCTAAGGCTACTGGTTGCTTCCAGAGTTTGTGATTGCCCAGATTTTGTGTCAATTCATAAATTATCATAATAAATAAAATGGAGGTTTATTTTGTGATTATTAAACTAGACAGTTTCTTTCAGCAATGTAGGCAAACATGTTTTGAACAACCTTATTTTGCAGTGTCAGAGTTTTCTACATTGGGGGGATGGGACTGCCTCATTGTAATGTAAAAAGTATATCGCTATTGAGATACTGTCAACTTTTGTGCAGCATTAGTGAATTTCTGTAGGGTCTTTATTGACATTTTATAAGGAGTTTATGAATCACAACATATTTCATCGAGGCAATACAATAGGCTTGTGTATATAAAACATACTTTGAAACTAATATTCCTGCTAGAAACACAGGTGTTGTGTGTACTCTTAAAGGTAAGAGTTTGGGATCATTGTACAAGTGGCTGCATATACCTTCTTTTTCATTCTTCTTCATTCCCCAATCTTTATCTGTTGCAGATTTGAGGTACAGATTTTGTTTCCAATCCATAACTCATTCGTGACAGAATATGAGATAAGGAGGAATTTTTTCTGTCTGTTGAAGTTACTTATGGTTTCCATCTGCGCTTTAAGTGTTCTTAGATTTCCATGTTAAGAACCATGGATGTATTACTTGATTTGGATACAATTCCACATGGGATAAGGTCAGGAGTTTCATTTCAGCTTTTTCTGAAAGTGAGTTCTTAGGCCACAGTTGTGCATTTAAAGTTCTAATCAGCAATTTAAAGGAAGACAGCACCTCTGTCTTTAAGAAGAAAAACCCCAAACCTAATAGTGTTAAAAAAAAAAAAGGGTGGGAGGAAGTTATTTTGTTATGAGTGATTAATAATCTGTTCTGAGTAGTCTGATACTTTCAAAGCTTTTAATTGCATGAAGGAAAGGCCAGACTACTGTATGTTTAGTGTTTTTTGTGAAGGTGGTATTAATTATTTTGTACTTGAAATGCATCTTCTCCAGATGGTCTGGAATAGCTTCTGAAAAGTTAATTTTTGGCGCATGTCTCCTGTCAAATTTCTGGCCTCTTACTATAGCAATATCAAAAGGAATTCACATCCTTTAAAAACTTTTAAAGTATTGAAGAGCAAAGGCAAGTAGGAATTTCAGATGTTTGTAGAATTATCTTCTAAGTGTAGAAGAATTGGAGAATAATCCCAATATTAAAGTCAGTCAAATCTGAAGCAATAAAATTTGTCCCCTGTTGTTCTAAAACATTAATCTAAAAATCCAGAGATAAGGGAGAGAGATATGACCCTTTTATTTTGGTTTGTGCCAGGAGGTTACTTTAAAACTTTTGCAGATCTGTCACAGAGTTGTTAGTCTTTGTGTTGATGTTTAAATCGCTTGTGTAAGTATTGTGAGTAGACCAGTTGAGATAGTATTCTTTTAGTCATCCAATCAGCACGCTCTACCTGGAATTCTCTAATGTGTCTGATTGGTGAAGTGCTCTTAAATCTGCTTAATTGCTTTTGAATATCCCATTTGCAGATCTTTCCTGTGTTCTTGTATCTTCAGTGACAGGAAATAAGAAACAGAACAACATCCTCCCACCCCCAAAGACGAAGTTACCTCTTAGCAGTATAAGCTGGTCTCATTGCTTCCATGAAGAAATGAACTGGACAGAGTTCTTATCTTGGCTCTCAGTTGCACTGCATGTTTTCTGCAGTCTTTCCTTTGTTAGGAAGAGTATGCTGGGAAAAAAAAAAGGCACTCTTAAACACTCTTCTCTGTTTTATACAAACACTCCTTGCTGTCCTGGACTTTGTACCTGATATTTTGAAGGCTGCACTGAAAGTTAGCTCACGTTGTAAATGGTTCTAGGATGTATATGTGACATTCAAGACTGCGTATGGAAACTGGCTTCCTTTCCCTATCCTTCATCAGTTAAAGACGTTGAGAAATATTAGTATATGTCACGGACTTTCACGAGCTAGCATTTCATGCTGCATCCTGGATGGGTTCACGTGTTTTGGTGCAATTTCAGTGGGACTTAACTAGCCAGTGTCTTTAGGAAGGAACATGGTGCTGTTACTTGCAGCATGACAGGCTTATTTTCTGCAAGAAATAAGGCAATTTGTAGATCTAATACCTTGAATCATGCCTCATATTTCCATTGTGCTTTATAGTAATATTGGGTATATTTTGCTTGAAATTTTATCTATCTATATCATTCTTATATTTTTGTATCATCAACATAAGTTACTTGTGTGTGTTGCCTGTTCTCAAAATGCGTGTTTCAATAATATGAATAGGGATTTTGTGTTTGTAGCTCATTTTCCCTCATACAGGGAAAAGAATGTAATTAAATCTTTATTCAGAAGTAGTAACTTGAAAAATGAACTGGGGTATCAAATATACATAGGTAAGCTTGAGAAACCAGACTTGCTGCACAAGATAAATTTTGTGGACTTTAATGACAATTTTGACATTAATATGGATAAATTTCTAATGCTTTTCATATTTTAAATTGATCATTTGGGCTTTTTTTAACTTATATTCCTTAGACCTTGTCAACTGTAATAGAGAGAATTATTGTTTTTACTTTTAACAAGCTTCGTATTACTGCTACAAATCTGAGTGAAATGTCTTTTTTTTTTTTTTAAATGCTCTTTAGAGTTTGCAGTATCTATATTCCTCCATGTTCCCTCAACATGTTTGTTTCTTTTTGATGAGTACATTTTCAAATCCTCTGGCTAGGTACGTCAGTGGATTTTTTTAAAAATAGGTACACTTGGTAGTGTGAAGAATGGAGAATTTTTATTTTCAAAAGCAGATGTTAACAGTTTGCTTGAAGGCTGTTGTTCATTAAAGATGGCTCTTTACAGGTGTTGATGTTGCTTGTTGAATGGAAGTGAATTCTTTTGATTCTGAAATCAGTAAACTTTTTCTTCTTAATGTGAGAGGGAAAGCATAGTTTGTTCTGCAGTGAGAAGTTGAACTAATTTTTTTTGTTAGTAGTCTGCTGTGGAGAGTGTCCTCCAGACCTTGAAAAAGATTACTTTTATATTTAGCAAAATGGGAAAAGGGATGAAGCAACAATGCTAACACTGAAAAAAGTTTGTTTAGTTATATTCATTTAGTTCCATATTCTGTTTGTTCTTGTGCTGTGTCTCTTCTTGAAGGCATGACTTTAAAGTGTCCTCTGTTGAAAAGAGCACTGCAATGTATTTCTGCAGTATAATGCTGCAGAGCAATGCAGGTAAATAAGAGAGACTACTTCAGTCCTGTCACCATGACCTTAGTCATGGGTGGCTTTGGTGTGACTTCCTTCACTTCCAGTTTGTGAATATTTGCTTATTTTGAGCTTTCTAATCATAGTAGTCATTTGTTGGTCTGCAGAGTTCTAAGGCCAGGGACTTTTCTGTTGTTTGTATTCCTGTAGCAACAGAAGCAATGGTTTCACTGCCAGATCTCTTTGCAGTACAAGTCTGATCTGAATTAGACATTGGCATGCTACTGTATCTGTGACAAATTAGCACACAATTTGGAACTTGTGCCTAGATACTGCTATGCTAGCTGTGAAAGGATGCCTGAAACCTGACTTGGCTTGAGAACAGTGCTATAGATAGAGAGAATGTTACCTAAATTAAAGCTTCTCAGTACAAGTTAAATGTCAAAAAAAAAAAAAAAAAAAGAGGCGTGTTTGTGTGTGGAATTACAAGTCCTGTTTGAGCCCCCAGGGTGATATCGAGTCAATGCTTTGCAATATGAGGAAGCTGCATTTTTGGTCTGGTAGTAGTAGCACTCAAGCATGATTTAATAACTTGTTCAGCTTACACCTGACCTAGAATCCTCTCTTGTGCTTAATACTGCATGTACCCATAATTAGAGTCCTTGTCCCAGAAGAGCTTGTTGCCTGGAGAATCTGTCCCTTGTTCCTCATAGAAGAGTCTGATTCTGCCACTTCCTTTGTATATTGAATTGTACTTGGATTTCACTTGATTCATTTCCTAAGGAAGAAAAGATAAGGATGTAGAACTAAGCAGAGAGTTATGGGTATCTCGGTTCCAACATCAAGTCCTTCGCTTCCAATATTGAACATCTGAAAGGATGTATGACCAGTCTGTTCATTTCACCATCTCATTACTATCAAATTTGTTTCCCACAAACTCTATGAAAACATTTTGAGTCCAACTCTGGACTAATGTAAAAACAATGTACTGTTTTGTTTCGTTTGACAATAATTCAGCAGTATGACTGGTTTCGAAATAATTTGGCTGAAGTCACTGCATCTCTGATCCCTGTAAATCAGTAAATTAAGAAACCCAAGGTCATACTAAGGGGTTTTATTTTTTGGTTTTGTTTTTTTGAACCAAGTGTATGTATTACGGCATCAAGTCTTCATTCTGTCTTTATCCATGTTGTGGTTTAGCCCCAGCCAGCAACTCGCTCACTCCCCCCTGGTGGGATGGGGGAGAGAATCGGAAGAGCAAAAGTAAGAAAACTCGAGGGTTGAGATAAAGACAGTTTAATAGGGAAAGCAAAAGCCGCGCACGCAAGCAAAGCAAAGCAAGGAATTCATTCCCTACTTCCCATGGGCAGGCAGGTGTTCAGCCATCTCCAGGAAAGCAGGGCTCCATCACGCGTAGTGGTTACTTGGGAAGACAAACGCCATCACTCCAAACGTCCCCCCTTCCTTCTTCTTCCCCAGCTTTATATACTGAGCATGACGTCATGTGGTATGGAATAGCCCTTTGGTCAGTTTGGATCAACTGTCCTGGCTGTGTCCCCTCCCAGCTTCTTCTGCACCTGGCAGAGCACGGGAAGCTGAAAAGTCCTTGAGTAGTGCAGCAACAACTAAAACATCTCTGTATTATGAACACTGTTTTCAGCACAAATCCAAAACATAGCCCCATACCAGCCACTATAAAGAAAATTAAGTCTATCTGAGCTGAAACCAGGACAATCCAGGTAGCTGCAATTGTTTGCAAGACAATTGCATACATATGTCTGTACATATTCAATTAATATAATCACAGGGATGTACATTTTTAACATTTCTCATTACTGGTTTCTGTTTTTCTAGAAAATCTTGATTGGATTTGGCCTAGTACTAGTTAATGATTTTTAATGGAAGAAAGAGGAAGAGGTGCAGAACAGGAGGAGGTGGTTTAATATGCGTTTAGTCTTTTAGCATATGTTGAGACTAAAAATAAAATAAAAAATACCACAAGAAAACATTTGTAATGTTTACCTTAATCTCTTTTCCTGTTTGCTTTGTAGAATCAAATTGTTGCATGTTTTCTCCTTGTTTATGCAGCCTCTGAAATATTTTAATTGCCTGTACCTTAAAAATCTCTTCTGATGAGTGGGTTGTTGCAGTGTGGTGGTTCCTTGGTTGTTCTTTTCCAACATAGCTCTCTTTCACAAGTTTCTTCCGGAAGTGGGAACACTTTTAATTGTATCCTTTTATCCTAGATGTTTATGTCACTGCTATTGCTGTGGTATCTAGTTCACAGCTTCTCAGCTGTTAAAATTCAGAGCTGATTTGTGACATGGGACAACAGTAATACCCACAAAACAGCTGAGGCACTGGGCTTAGCTGATGTGCCTGATGCAGGTCCATGAGAGAAGTATGAAATGGCTGGAACCTGAACTCTGCTTCCACGTTAGTATATTAGCCAATGACCCATCTTTTTCTCCTCAAATAAAATTGAAACTTTAGGTATGATTTTTAATAATGTAAGAATTAATATATTTCAGTCATGCTGGACTCTGAATATTGTGGCTGGGCTGGAGTGTGGGATTTAACTGTTTTTAGAATAATTTTTCACCTTTAGAGTTTAAGGGAAGGAGGAAGATTCAGGAAAATGTGGACAGTCCTAGCAGATTCCATAAATGGCTTAATCTGAAACGCACAACGGCTTAATACTGAAATTTATAGATCTATCTCTACGATAACACATAGCCTCAGAATTTAGACCTTGCTTGTTGAAGACTCTGTGGAATCCTGATAATAATTGAAATGGTTTCCAAAATAATGAGTTTGAATTTCCAGGCCTATTTCACCTGTAATCTGGAAACTTGTTACTGACCAGCATGGTGTTATATTAAGCAAGTAGCAGGAAAGCAAGAACTTATTTTTAGTATAAAAGTGTATTGTAAGATATTTATGACATGCTTTAAAATAATTATGTTTATGGATCAGTGTATGTGGATATGTTTCATTCCTATTTGTAATGGAAATGTAAAACTGTAAGCAAGTACTGTGAAAAGTCTTGTAGCCATGGATTTCAGAGTTATTTTTTTGTATGTAACTTTTAGAATCAAGGGTTAAGAAAGACTGTTTACTCTTGAACAGCTTCTGAATGTATACTTGTAGCTGATTTGGCTGATTTGCAGAAACTCTCACTCTTGTAAGTAGAGTGTCGGTCAGATAGTTTTGTACCTCTTTGTAAAACATTTGTTGATGCTGCTCGGTTTTGAGGGAGGTAGATGCATTTTGAACTAATTAATAAATCAAGTGAATGCTTCATGCTTTCTTAAGTTAGCCATTGTTGATTCTAGTGATTTTTTTTTTTTAAAGTACATAAATGTAAACAGTAAACTTATTTGTTTGAGCACTCCATTGCTTGCCTGTTGCTAGACTCTCATTCTAATTCAGGTTTGTCATCCCCAAAATGTATTTCAGATTTACGTGAAGTAACCATAGCCTGCTAGGTAGGTATCAGTTTTGAGGAATTTTGACAATAGAAATAGATTTTGTTCATGTGGTTCCTCTCAGTTTACCTGATCTAAAATATGAAAGCCAACATAAATGGATATAGAGCCATTTTTCAAAATTGTTAGTGGCCCTATATTCTGCAATGTATTTTTTGAGCACAATCTATTACTGTACAATTTTTGTGAAGCATTGCCATAATTTCTTCACTAGACTCTCATCTTTTTTTGAAAGACTGGAAATGATTTCTTAATTAAAATAATCTGTTTCTCTAAAACCAAAACAACCCCAATTTGAGCTGAGACAGTTCTTAATCCTGTGTTCTGTGCTATTCAAAAAACATCTGCCAAATGGATTACTTTCCATCTTATCTGCAGCACGTATTTGACATTCCTCTGCTTGTGCTTGTTACTGGATGCTTTGGCCCAGTTGTGATCCCACTAGATGTATATTGGAATTATAAGTTCTCTGTAACTTAGTTTGGATGATGTTAAGTAAGATGTGATGCAGAAGATAAATCATACCTTCAATCAGCTTTCTTGACATTTTGGATCTTAATTGCTTTGTAAACAAAGGTTAGATTGTTCTTTCTATATTTGCATCCCCCATTTTCTTCTTGTTTCATGGTTAATACATGCATTTTACACCTCTGTGTTTTTAACTGTGACATAAAGATTACAGCCACAGCTGATTCTTGCTTGTAGGGAGCAAGTAGAACATATGACAGAGATTATGAATGTTGGATCTCCTATTTGAGCCATAATGTCAGAAATTTTGTTTAAAGATTGGTTTGTAGCTGTTGCTAAGGCAGACAATAGGGCTGAAAAATCACTGCAGTAACTTTCTACGGAACACGCTGGTTGCTTGTAGATTCAGCTTCACCTGGTTTTGTGTCAAGTTCAAAACATGCAGGTCTATATGAACGTATCTGTTCATGATTTTTCGTCAGGGAGATGAACAGGTTTTGTGCTATATTTTTTCCTGAAAGTCCTGCAAGGATAAATTAATCTCTAATAATTATGTAATATCTCATATCTAGTTTAAGGCATTTTATGAACGTAGAGCTTTTTTTGCATAAGTTGTTCATCATTTTAATAAATACTGTGAGGAAATATTTGCTTAAAAACCAGTGGTTTCTTAAGTTAGTCAAAAAGATAAAAAGAAACTTCCTTTTGGTTTTGTTTTTTTGGTAAGTTTACTTTTTACAGTGACTTGTAGAGCTTATTCTTCGCTACTGCAACCATGTGTGTACTTTGTTTAAATGTAGGAGTAGTCTGTTGAGGTCGTGTAAAAACTGAGCAACAAGAGCTTCAGTAAAGTCACAGCTTTAATTGTATGTTGTTCATTAAGGTGATTCAGTTACATTTGCTACTGTGCAATATACATAAAGCCAAATAAATAAATTTTAAGACTCTTATTTAGTGTATTCTTTCAGTTTTGTATCACAAATATGCTGCGTAGTCAAGTGCTCCATACTGCATTAATTTCCCATTTTGATTTAATTTCATTGTGTGTCAGAGAGGGGCAGAGCATAGTGCTCAACTAATTTTTTTTTTTCAGTTATTTTTCTGAAGTCTTTTCAACCCAGTAATAATTAATTAATTAAAAAAACCCCAACCTAACCCTGTAATATTTTAGTCATTAGCTCAAAACAGCTTTATGGAGAAATCAAGTCTGGTAGAATGTGGTCCGTAGTCCATTCATAAGACATACAGAGGCTGCTGCATGAGTAAAATTAGAAGCATACTTCATTATATTTTTGTGTAAAGCTGCAATACAAGAGGAGAAATGGGCTTTACAACAGCCATTGATTATCAAGGGATGTTGAGCTCCTTTGTACTTAAGGGGGGAAATGAATTGAAAACCATCGATTACTTTATCTTCCATCCTCAGATTTTAGTGACTGTAGACTATTTATATTGCACTCTTCTGCCAATATTCACCATTACGCAGGTACAAGATGGAGGTTGTGGTTACAATCACGACTCGGGTTTTCTTAGATTTTGAAACTAAAAATACCCCTTAAAATTAATGAATACTCAGTTATGGATACTCCTATACTCATGTATAGTCTTTTTTTGTCCTATTGTAAGAAACACTTTTCCCTGTAATTGCGATATAATTCTTTTAGTATAGAGATGCTTGTTCTGGCTTCATGTCTTTTCAGTTTGGTCTACTCAAGAAGTGGTTTAATCTAAATAAAATAATCCCATCAAATAGCCTCAACACATCCCACTCTTATACCAGAAATGCCCATTTTAAGGATTATATTTGTATAACAATATTGATCTGACTGATGACACTTTTCTCTGTAGGTTAGGCTTTGTGCTATGCTGTGTCTGTATTGGTTACTGTCAAAACAGTTTTATGTCTTTGGCCTTGAGGAGAATTTGCTCACAATGTCAAAACCCCTTTAGCTCACTGCTCTTTGAATGCTTGCTTTGCGCTGTGGGTATATAAGAACTCAAATATCTGCAGAACTTCTGTCTCGGAAATATCACAGGAGTATGTATATGCCTTGCTCTCATAGGTGGTGTCCATGCAAAGGTGAAGGGTCCCCATGTTTCTCAGTTCCTTTCAGCTACTTTGAGGATCTTTGATATCCTTGTGACCTGCATTACTGGGATCTTCCCTTCTCAATTCTCCACACAGTTACAGGTCCAGAGAAATAATTCTGCCTGATTGTAGTGCCTACATTGTAGGTAGAATGGGATGCAGTAGGAATCTTGCAGATTATTTTGTGTGGAGTTTGTGAATAGGAAAACTTAGGAAAACAGGATAACAAAAAAGGCAAACTGTTAACCCCCCTCTGAAGTGTCTCTGAAGTAGATGACTATATTGCTGCCTTAGCTTCATATGCATTTGCTTAAGCCCAATTTGTCTGTGCACATGTGTGACAGGCAAACTTTGTTCAAACATACCAAACAGTCAGTGCAGTATAGAGCCTTTGTGTATTTTATGTTGCCGTTGCTCTGGATTCTTTATTAGTCTTAGCTGTAATAGTGTGAACATTGCTGAGCTTGAGTATACGGAGTAGTTTATATTCTCATCTTTCTAGCAGAAGTGGTGCTTGATTTCCTTGGTTAGAATAGTAATGAACAGTGGTATAATTATTGTTTTTCATCAGTATGTGGTGACTGTGTGATTGCTTGCCTGAGCAAATAAAAACTTAATAATTTTACATTGTATATAAAGGAAGAAATTTTAAGGAGGAAGTAATGCTAAAGTGGCTTAGCTTTTGTATGTTATCCATACATTTTTAAAAGTTAAATAACTTCAAATAGACTGTATTTTATTTTCCACTTTTATGTAGTGATTTTTGAGTGTCTTCATTTGTAAATGATGCAAAGCATTCCTACAGTCAGTTATCAGAAATATGTATGTTTACATATATTAGAATAGATTTTATGTTTAAGAACTATTAGCTGAGGCATTGCTTAGCAGAGGCACTGCCGAGGCATTTCTTAGACAGGTACTGCTATAAAGTAAACTATTCATTTTTTTCAATGCTAGACATCCCCTATCACAATTTATTAGGTGGTGAAGAGGTCTATAGCCACACATGCTTGGTGACCTGTTAGGTCAATTTCTGCATCAGCATTAAATGATGATGATACATACAGTAAATGTATCTGTATGATCTCCAGTACCACAACTCTGTATCCACAGATGATGTTGATGAAAGAAAAAGAGTTCTATGAGATGATTTTTGCACTAGAAGGGCAGTGTGGCACTTGAATGGGTTACCCAGGGGCCTGTGGTATCTGCATGCTTGGGGTTTTTTAAGAACTGGCTAGACCTGACCAACTCTTGATGGTAGCTCTAATTAGAGCAGGTGGTTGTACCAGGATAACTCCAGAGGTCTTATCCAAAAAACCATTGCTGTGATGATTTGTTGTGCTGTTTTCTTTGTGCGTTTTCCAGTTTTTGGCTCCTTTGATGTTATACTGGCGTATAAAGTTTGTGTCAGAGACCATTTTTTACACAACGCCTTACAAATGTTTGCCTGTTGTTTATATATCTTAGGTTTATGTTCTATACTACTCTTTAACTACCTCATGGTTTTACTATTTTCTTGTGTTTAGTTGCGTATTTTTCATTAAGGCAGATGTTTCGATGAACCTGCCTTCTGGCAATTAGTAGGAGATATATTTTCTTTTTAAGTTTCTGAAGGCAGATGTTTCTTTAGCCTGAGTCTTTGTTGAGTTGACTGAGCTGATTAATTTCTGTTGGAAAAGAGTTCATAATTTTTCATTTCTGTTGGCTTCAGATCAATTTCTGAAATATTTATGGAAATTCAGCAAGCTGTTTGAATGACTTCAGTCCACACTACCCAATTTTTCTATGTCTCTCCATCCCCTCAAAATGGCTTGTCTAATTTTGTTCAAGTATAATAAAGTAATTAAACTATATTGGGGAGATGAGGGAGAGAAATGCGCTAATGTTTTCACTTCTGCAAAGAACTCAACGTTGACATAAAGAGCAGGAAGATGCTATCGTACATTTCCTCCTCTAAATTAATTAATATAGAGTTTTCATGCTGGAGATAAGTTTATGGATGACCTTACTGTTTAGTTAGATGGCCTTAAGTATGCTGATAGTTTGTACAGTAAACAGAAGTCATGCGTAAAGTTAAGCTGAAAGTACTGCTGTTTGTCTGGCAGCCAGCTGTTCAGAGTTACTTGCAACGGAAGGGCCAAATGAATCATGTCTTTGTTTACATGTAAAGAACATTAAGAAAGCCTAGGGGCCTGGAGTACAGTACTGGGCTGGTGCCCACAGTTTCATTAACTTTTTTTCCATTTAAGTCTCGGTCTCTGTTTCAAAGGTGGTTGAAGGGATTTATGGATTTTCCTGACTATTTGCTTTTATAAACTATGTAAGAATAATACAAAAGGCCACCCAGCAAAAGGCTGCTTAAGACACAAGTAAAAGGAGCTTTTTGTTATTAGAACCATTGATTAGGCAACAAGTGCCAATTGTATATATTCATTGTCTTGGAAACTCAATTTTTGCCTCTGCTTTGGATTTCAGGAAAATGAGTTAACCTGTGACAATCTTTACAAGCTTGAGTACTTTTATTCCTTATAATATCAGTAAGGAAAGACATACTTTCGCTCTTTTGTCAAAGGCATGTATATTTGTAGTGGAGGTATGCACAATTAGCTTTTCAGCAGTGTTTCTGAAGTGATCTTACATTGGATTAGCCAGAATTAAAGTATTTTCTATCTTTAGGCAGCTTTCTGAATTGATATATCCAAATTGTCTCTAATTGGTATTTTATACTTGCTCTGAAAATCTTCTAGGAATGTATTTATTTGTGTATAAGTGCTGTTTAGCATAAGTGGACACTTCTGTGTTATTTGAGAGGCATTTCCCCTTAGATGTAGACCTTCAGAAATGCATTAAAACATGTCGAAATTTTATTACATTTTCTTTTTATAAACTTGATGTAGAATGTTATTGTCTGCATGTTGCATGTTTTTGACCAGTCATGAAAAATTTCTATTTGTGGCAGGCTTGTTTAACTTCACAATCTTTCTGTCATAAAGTGTGCAGTAAAGTAACATTTGTTAGTAATGGACAACTATTGCTATGAAGTATGATCCAGATGATCACAATGTTGTTTTTATTTATTAAAAGGAAAAAAGTAGATACTTATTCTGTTAATTTAATTGTTTTGTCTTCCACTGCATTATAATTAGCTTGTGCTGATTATAGTCAATTTGTGCTTTACCTAGTTTGGAAGGATTTCAATGGGTGGTTTGGATTACTGACAACAATGAAAAGGAGCAGGTTCAACAGGAGCTTTCTGCAAAATGCCCTGATTCTATTAGTATGGATAAATAACATATCTATTACAGCTCTAAAGGTGGCGGGGGTACCAGTGGACTATCTTTATGAATACATTTGTTACGAAGCCTGGGTTTTTTCATAATAATAGATGCCAAAGTTGCTTAGCAAGTGGTCTGGTTTTACATAGTTACAGAGCTCCTCAAAGGCAAAGCTGAGAATGCTGAAACACTTGTTGGTTCTGACCCAAATTGGTTACCTAGAGGACCGTAAACGTATCGAAGGACTACTTGGTAACCGTGCTTGGCTGTGGTATGCTACCTGCAAAATTGCACAGCTAGCATTCAGTAACAGGAACTTAATTATGGCTAAAGGACTGCTATCTCAGCCACTTTTGGCTTACTCATTTTGTGTTCATAGTATGAGAAAGCACTGGAGGGAAAGAGAAATGCTAATTGAAAGTAACTTTTTTTTTTTTAAATGTGTCATATGTACTTCTTATAACAAAAGTTTGTTTATTACAGAATGCAATTCTGGAGGTTATACAAATTTTAATGCTGATCATCAGCATTTACACTGGTAGACTGGTAACTTGGCAGAAGCATACTAACCTTCAACATCAGAGATTCAAAGAGCACTTATCCAAAGCTGATGACTCACTTCAGAACTATATAGAAAACATCCTAGTTAGCTAGATATTCAAAGGAATTAATTGTGTTTACTGTCTAAACTGCAGTTCATTTTGATTCCCCCCCCAACTTTGCTAAGAATATTAATCAGAAAAAAAAATAATTAAAGGAAAATAGTTAAGTGGTCAAGCAGTTACTATTACTGAATTAAAACCTTTTGATGGAGTCATGTAATTCCTATATTTCTGATGAACTCTTGAATGTTTTTTCAGGCCTTTTAACTAACATAAACCACATGAATACCAGAGACACTCATTTTATACCGTAAAATTGATTGAATTGAGTAAAATTTTCATAAACTTCAGATTTATACAGGATCAAGCTATAAATGCTGTGATAATTGCAGTGTAGATCAGACAGGGTAGAAATCTGTAACCTTGGCCTTTCCATGTGCAACTAGAATGCCTTCTGTTTGGAAGTCATATCCAGCCATTGTGAAATGATGTGGTTATTTGCATATTAAAATGTCAGTGAATTATGAATTGGTCATCAAACCCTTTGCAGTGTGGGATTTAATTTTTGTAATGACTGAAATGCAGGATGAAATTTCAAGGATGAAATTCCTTTTCATCAGGGTAAGTGTTTTGGAGAGATTCCTCCAGCCATTAACCTTTGTACAGTAAACAGACATGATGTGTAAAGTTAAGCTGAAAGTACTCTTTGTCCAGCAGCCAGCTGTTCAATTGCTTGACGCATAAGGGCCAAATGAATCATGTCTTCTAAGCCAGCTTTTCCTGTTTCTGAATTAGTAGTTCAGGATTTCTCACTCTTATTGATAAGCAAATCAGAGACAGGAATCATCCAAATTATTAATATACCTAATATTTTAAATTTTTTTTCTTATTTAGAGGCTGTGGTGGGAATTAATGAGATGATACATATCAGAAGGTGGCTTTTGGTCTTTCCTTCACCTACTTGTGACTCACTACTCCTTACTATACAGAGCCATTGAGCTCTTACCTTTTCCTTAACAATCAGTTATAGATATTCAGCATGAGGAGCTCAGAAAGGGAAATCCGCTATGTTCCTGCATGCACTGTGAATAAGCTGCCCCTTAACTACCAAGAGCTGGTCCCCTGGAGGCAGGATCCTGCTGAACAGCTGTGAGTGTGAATGACAGGGGCTTCTGGCCCTTGTTCTGACCTCAACAGGGGCCCATCTCTGTTTCCTGCTGGGGAAGGAGCTCCTCCTGTTTCTGCAAGACAACCACTCTTAGCCCCTGGTGAGCACTGAATTCAGCAGGAATTAGTTGTTCCCCTTTCTCAGCAAGACAGTAGTTGTCGATCAGTATATTAGGCTTGTGAGAGGTAAAGAAACCGTTTTATTTTTGTTTCATTGTCAGGCAGTGACATCTTCATCTGAAGAAATTTTGCAGAAAGTGAGCAGCCCCTGCCTCACAAGCCTGGATGTTGCTGAGATTTGGTACAATATTGTGTATAGGTAAAACAGCACTCCTTTTGTGGTTAGAGACCTTTTTCCACATTTAGCACAGCAGAGGTTGCTTTTCCCTTTATTCTTTTCCAAAAGTTGTATCGTCTTTCACTTTTAAGGTTTATATTGGTGTGCTTTCCTCCTCACATCTTACTCAAAACACTTTGCTATAAGTGATAGATGGGTTTGAGCACATAAGGAGCGGAAGATAAAGGCAAAAGGGCTGACTGCTCAGGTGTAGTGACATAACAGAAAAGAAAAGCAGCAACAGAGGAGGTACAGGAGCAACAGTGAGGACAGGAGATGTAAATTTAAAGGAACATCACTGTTGTAAAGCTGTTACAAGTCTGTGTGCTGTATTGTGTTTGCTCTGACACCTGCTCTTTGAGCAAGATGTTTAGCACTCTCTACTACCTGTAACATATCCACTCATAGAATCGTGAGATAATTCAGGTTGGAAGGGACCTCACGCAGTCATGTAGTCCAGTAGGGTCAGTTATGAGGTCCTGCAACTGCTCATGAGTTCTGAACACATTGGCTTCTCTTTATGGCATCTTGACCCTAAAGAAGTGAAGGTAGGGGAGAAAAGTGAAGGAAAAAAGAGAGAGGAGTGAGGAGAGGCAGTATATGAATAAATGGGAGAAGAAGCAAAAGAAGGGTAAGTGCAATGTCATTTTTTTCTCACAGTTCTGTCATGACACAGTGTTTGATACCTTCCTTGAAATCCCATGATTGTATAATATTGCCTGCTTTCATTTTAAAACAAAATATTTCCCTAATCTTTGGGATTCTGGAAAAATAGCTCAAATATGAATCTCAAAGGCTTCAGAATGAGAAGAAGGATGAACAGACATTGTCAGTCTTAAATGTGTAGTAGCTCAGAATTTTGGAGCTAATCTAGTGTTTTAGGAGAGGTGCTGATACATGATATTTCTGAAGATTGCTGTTGGCAATATTAGAATGTGAAAAACTTAGATGAGCATGGCTCTAACAAGTACATACCAGTGTGGATAATGCTCATTAATTTGAGTACATATAGAAGCTTCATAATCTAGTACAAAAAAATTTAAAAACAATGTAAATACTAGATTAGAGGTGTAAAAATGATGTTAGCCGTTTCTGTCTGGATTGCTTTTTGTTGAATATTCAGAAGATGAATTTTGAAGATGAGCAATTGGAAAAAAAAGCAAAAACTTTTATAAGTAGAACATAGTTACATTCAGGGGAGCCCAGCATTAATTTTCATTTCTTTTTACTGGCATCTGTTGATCTTTATTTTTTTAAAGGTGACATTCCTTTGTTGTTTAAAATCCTCTAATACAAAAAAGGAAACAGACCGAATTCCTGCTTAGGTTGTCAAAGGTCAGTTTTCATAGCTGTCTGACCTTGTTAGACTACACCAAGATAGTGTATGTGAGATGAAGGGGTTTTTTTAATGCCTGAAGTGATAAAGCTATTTTGCAAAGCTTGCCTTAATAAAGAGCAGATTGGTTAGTAAGATCAGGAGGGACTCCTATTTAAAAAAACGATAAAATGTTCTTGTGGAGTTCAGTTGTCTGTCTTGTCCTTTTTATTGTTGCCCCATATCTATGTATATTAAACCATGCATTGTAGCGTTCTCTTCTCCTACTCCCTTGACTGTAGCTAAAATAACACCACATTTGATCACAAAAGCCTTTATATAGTAAAAAATGTGTGCTCTGAGGTTTTCTGTTCTGGCCTTATCTGTTTACTGAAAGTGCATGCTATACATTCTCCAGAAGGATAGTTTATAGGCTTTATTTGTGATGTTTGTTTTTTTGGTTTGTTCTCTGTCTTTATATCACATTACAACTCTATGAGATGGTCTGCAGAGCCAAAAAGCATATACCTTCCCCACCTGCTAGCTGCCTTTTGAGTATACCTTAGGAAGAAGGCCTTGGAAAGGCAACAAGATCAGAAGAATGAAACAGAAAAAAATTAAGGTTTGCTGTAGTTTTCTCTACAATAAAACATAATTTCCAGCATAGAGCTTTGGCTGCAGAGCTATTTGATACTTTGTGATGCTTCAAAGTAGGTCTTTTTGTTTCTGATGATTCTGTTCCCTGGCCTTCCAAAATGCAAATTAGATTCTTAGTCTTCATACATTGCTGCAGGTAGGACAACCCAGAAATATCTCAATATAATGAAAATGCTAATTAAATACCTACTTTAAAATTTTGTGAAGCTCTTCTGAGTTAAATGTTTCCATTTATTTTTTAATGAGAGTGATTTGGAAAATTCACCTATTGTGCAAATTAGTTGTATTAGAATGTTAAAGGGAACTGATGTAGTGGAAAATGTAAAAACAGTGAAACTTTTTTTTAATAATTTGACTGATATTTTCTTTGTCACTGTCAATTCCAGCAGATTTAGTATCCCCCATTATAAGAAATACTTTTTTGACCAAATTCAGCAGGTTTTGCGTTTCTTGAGTATTTTCAGCCTTGCTTCTCAGTCTATTTCATATCTTCATAAGCTTGTAAAATTTCATTTTAACATGTCAAATGATTTGTTTTAGCGTTCGTCTGGATCAGACTTCCTTTTTTGAGTGGAGTCAAATTTATTTTTCACATTTATGTGTTCCTTTAATATTTTTCTTAGCAAAGGAAAGAAAGAGAATTCTCAAGATGAAGAAGCAAATCCTTTTTCAAAACTACTGTGTTAGAGGCCAGCCTTTGAATGCTGCATTCCTGTCAGAGCTCAAAGTCTGACTCTTAGACTTAATGCACTTGGTAAAGGAGTACATTCTTTGTAAATAAGAGGCAGACTTCCAGTAGCAAACACTTTTTAGTCCGGCATCACTGGAAACAGCCAGACTTAATTATTTCACAAAGCTGTGTAACAATAAAGGAGTTGGACTCCCTTAAAACAATTTATACCAAGCCTGACAAGTGGAGGGCCAAGGTTAGTGTCATTCTACAGTCTAGACTGCCATGAGGAATCAGCTAGGGACATTTTGCAGTGTTAATTGTTTTACAGCTACTCTGGAGTAAGAGCCTGCTTTATTCCCAAAGCTGAAACCATACTCTGAAGAATGTAACTTTTTGCTTTTAAATGGACAGATTTATATCAATTATGAGATATTCAAGTCCCAGTACAGGATGTGGTCAGACTTCTCTCTCAACAGACACACTTTGTTTTTTGGGTCCCCCACCTTGAGTTATACCAAAGTGTAAAAACCACAAACACACTATTTGCTGTATTGAATTCAAATACCCCTCAAAAAAGATAATAATCCTATTTTTCCGGTCAAAGTTGCCTCCCTCCTTCGTTATAAAAGATGGGAGAGAGGGATTGAGATACACTTGCCTCTCACATATCTATTTGGCAAATTTACGTTTTGATGTATGTATTTCAGACTGCGATTCAGCTGGGTCTTTACCATGACATATGATGATGTAGATGATGCTGAGACTGGCTGGCCCATCTCCTGCTACTTCTCAATCTCTCTTTTGGTGTGGTCATGCAATAAGAGTAGGAAACAGAAGTGGCTGAAAGCTAACAGTTCCCTTCCTGGGAGGGAGGAGAAGGGAGACATGTCAGTGCAGTGAAAGGGGGCAGCTGGAAGGTGGCCCCAGGCTGGAGACGGGGAGGGAAGATCTTCAACTCTCAGCACTGGCCCACACAGATTGAATTAGAGCAGCTGAAGTTGAAGAAGTTGAATTGTTCAAGTAACCAAGGTGACCACTGGACCATAGAAAAGTTATTGTCCTTGCTAATTGTATTTATTGCAAGATTTGGCAGAGTTCTTTTATAAGAAGGTATTATTATTTCTGACTAGTAAGAATATTCTTTGTAAATAAGTGTCAGCTGAACTGGCATCCTTCATCTGTTTGAATTCTGCTTTTTCTAGCAGTTCCATGGGAACCACTGTACAATTATATTAATCTGACAAATACTATATTTAAAAAGAAAAAAACACCCATAATGTAAAACCACAACAACTACTCCCAAAACAAAGAAGCAAACAACCCCTCCACCCCCAACAGGTACCAAAAATAGTGTAGCAGGAGGTAACATCATCAAAGTGAAGAAGATATGAGCTGAGTATTATCATAAGGAACTACCAGAAAAAAAGCTCATTGGTTTCAGAAAAATGTGTTCAGCTTAGTATAAAATAATAAAACTGTCTCTTTTGGCTTTTGCTTTATAGTTACTGAGCCTTTTTGCTGTACTAAGATTAAATCAATATAGCAATAAATAGTCTCTGCCTGAATTTCCATGAAAAGTAGACTCACATTATCATTTGAATTAGTTAGCTGAGGGTTATGGAAAACCTAATAAAAAGATACTTTTGCTAAAACAATAGAAGTATGCAATTCTGCTATATGGAATAGGAGAGTGCATGTATTGTGTGTTATACGTATGTTTTGGTAGCTGTGTGTTCTGTTGTACTGTTATGACTTCAAAGTTGAATAGGGTTAAAGTCTTAGGGATGGTGTTTGGGTTTTGCTTATTTAAGGAAACTTTAATGGGTTTTCAAGTTTAACTTGCAAAATATGGAAGTAGTATTTGAGGACTGAAGGATTATATGAACTTGAACACTGACAAAAAGCAATATAAAAATAAAGGGCTTTTTGCCTGCTGAAAAGTTACATTTCTTTGTGCCAAAATGCAAGACCTTTAAGCGCCACAAAGACTTTAAAGCTCTGCTTGACAAGGGCTGAATTAGTAGTAATGTTAGGTTCGTGAAGCCAAAAAAAATATTTTTGTTGTGACCATTAATTAAAAATGAAAATAAATCTTTCTGGGATTGTATGGCAATCTATCAGTTGGGGTCTTATGAAGGGAGCAAAGCATTTTAAGGGAGCCTTTCAGTGTATTGTAGGGTAAAGATCACGTTCTTCAAGGTTTTGCCTTGTAGGGCTAAATTTCAAGCTACCTTCTCTCTTATTGTTCTTGAAGACAACAATTAGCATTGTTTACCATCACAGGGCCTGAGAAGTGCAAAGTGAGCTGTCATATTTTTATATGCAGAAGTTTTAGCTGAATGTGTTGCCTGTTTGCTGTAATGAAGGACTAGCGTGCACGGACTAGCGTGCCCAGCTGTGCTAACTAATGTTCTCTACAGGCTACGTCACAGCTTGCGGTATTTCTGTAATTCTAGCTACCGAGCTCAAAATACAGAGGTAGAGCAGACAAAAGACCTATTGATTCGAGCTTCGTTTTCTCCATCTTTCAAGGGAATGTATGCTACTTATTGTCTGCACAGTAAGGGTGGATGAAACCTTGTTTGTTGGTTACCATGAAGAGTTTATTTTTAGGGAGTTTTTAAAGGCTATAGGCTAATATTTTTTCAAAAGTGTTTCTTATTAATTTAATACTCAGGAGGTCGACCAGCTGAGTACTATGTAGTGGATCTGTTGTTGCTGGTAAAACCTGTTATCATTTTACTTTTTGATTTTTAGTGACTCTAGGATCTATTTGCTGACTTTGCACAGTATGAAAATTTGATGGCGTTTTTCAGGAGTTGTACTTGATATTAATAAGTCCCAGACCTCTCGGGAAGACCTTAGGGTTGGAGAATAAGAACGGAGATAAGTTGGATAAGGAAGCAAGAGCATTTGCTTGCATAGATTTTTGTGCTGTTAGTGGCATGACAGGTCTGGTCTGTCCTTCAGTATTGTGCAGGAAAAGGGCTCAGAACATTTGTGCTAATGCCTGTTGAGAGGCAGGAATTGGAAACAAAATTGTCTGCCTGGTCCCTCTCATAATTATGAAGATTGAAGTTGAAAGTGGATATAAGAGAGTGATACAAGAGTTACCAGGGAAAAAAGCATTTACAACAAATCCCATTAAATTAATTGCGGTGGTTACTTGAGCTCAGGAAGCCTTGAATTCAGAAGGCTTTCCACCAAGGGAGCTTGCAACTTTATACCGTGAATGAGCTCCAAGTACTTTTATTACTTGTTTTCACTGAATAGAAAGAAAATTTGGAAAGGTTGAAGTTACTTTTTTTTTTTTAAGGTAATGCTTGTGAGAACCAACCACTGCTAAAAATGAGTTACAGTGTAAATGAAGCCACCTAAGCTTATGAGGCAAATTTTGTTGTGTTCAAACCCATTTTGGAGAACAGAGCTGACCTTTTATCTTCACAGTGTATTTCTATACTAAGGGATTCTGTGTGCTTTGGGGTGTCTTGAGGTTAAAAGGGCAAGTCCATACTGAATTCTGTCAAACAAAAAACTCTATGCTTTTATCATGCTTTTGGAAAGCCCATTTTTCTGTTTTAAGCTGAACCTGAAATTTTATCCAGTACTGATCAGGAGTTATGTCCCTGCTTCCTTCTTGCTATTTGTGCTGCCTGCTGCTTCTGCTGCCCACTAGTTCTGGACCTGCAATATCACAAGAGTAGGCTTATACCGCAGGTAGAAGTGTGCCTGCACTTTACAGAGATAAGCCAAGCTAATTTTAAGCCGGTAGCTTGGGTTTTAGCAGCATAGGAGCTGAATAGGTTTTTGGAAGGCTAGCTTGCCCTAGACGCAGAGCTGTCATAGCAGCGTTGCTGTTGGTGTCCAAACTGGGTTACTTAAAGCTAGCATAGATTTACCAAGCTGAGCTGTAGTCACAGCTCTCACAGCTGTGTAATCACAGTCAGATGTAGATACTGTGTGTGGACAGCTCCTAGTGGGCTTCTAAGGAAGCTGTATGTGTTGGGAAGTCTGGACTTGCTTGGCTGCTCATTTGCTTATTACATGAAAGAATTCAAATGTGACTCAGTTTCTTGCTGCCTCCGTAAAAGGACAAGGCCTCTGGTAATTTCTTTTTTGTTTTAGAGCAACTACTGTTTTATTAATTACTTTATCAGGTAGAATCAAAATAATTGAAACAATAACAGTAAGATCACAGAATCGTATAGGTTGGATGAAAACAAACCCAAGTAGTAGCCTGTATTATCAACATAAAAGTCCCTGTTAATTGTGCCCCCCTTGCCACAGCTGTATTTCAGGTGTGGGGAATATACCAGACAAATATAAAGTAGATTTTTTGATTCTTTTCATTTATTGCTCAGGTAGCCTCCATTAGAGGCCTTTTTAAAACTCAAACAATCCATTGTGATTGTGTGTGCGTGTATGTGCGCACACGTACATGTACGCAGAGAACGTACTTGTATGTTTTTTCTAGGTATAGGATTTTCTAGGTGTTAATATCACAATACCTGTCTGCCTAACAAATTATAGGTTTGACCTCACAAACTGAATTTCTAGCTCAAACGCCATGACAGCACTTGATTTTGCAGATGCTGGAATGCCTGCATCTTCCATTGGCTTCAGTTAGAACTGTATGTGTTGAGAACATTTGAACATTAGTTTATCAAATGGAAGCATGAAAATTAGAGGCAAGCTATGGAGCAGTTCACATAGATATTTGGCACACAAGGAATTAGGGTTTCCAGTATAGTCTTTCATAAAAGTTTTTTCCAAGGATCTACTCTTGTGAAGGAGATGATTCCTTAAAATGTATTTATCATTTTACATAATGTGGTAAAAGTTTCATATCCACAGTCCTTGTATACATTTTTATCATTAGAAAGTTTAATTTTCTGGGACTCTTCTTTATGGTAACTTTCACAAAGTGTAAAAAATGTTTGAAATGTAACAGTGGTTTTATTTTTATAAAATGTACTATTTTGTACTTACAAAGCTGATAAGAAGTGAGGAGGTTGGGTTCAATCTCTTAATCTCCATTAAGAAGTAGTACATGTTTTAATATGTTGCCATGCAGTGCAGTCACCTAGGAATTTATTTTTTTTTAAAACATCATTGCTCTGTTTTTTTAATGACTGTCTGTGCAATAACTACGCAGAATGAACTCTGCCTTCTGTTGTCAGTTTTGCTCTTTTCTTTGCCCTGACACAGTATAGAGTCTAATATCTTGAAAAGTGATTTTTTTTTTTTCCTCATTCTACCCAGAGCAATGTAGTGATCATTTTATCTGATAAGTTTGTTGAATTTGATGGGTTATTTGTAAAGTGAAATGTTATTTACAATAAAATATAATACAAAATAATACATTTTCAGGATAGAGATTTAAACAATAAACTGTATTATATATGCAATTTATGATGATGATGCGAATTGAACTGCTTTTGTAGTAACCACAAAACTTACCTGATTTGTGCGTTTTGTTCTAAACTACTCCTTACTACTGAGGAAAATGTATTTTTAATGGACAAAGTTAATGAATTTAATACAAAACTGGAGAGTGCCCATACTCAAATATAATCTGGTGCTCCAAGTACGAAACATGTTCATATTTCAGAGAACATTAGGATGTTTGGTACACCTAAACCTCCTTCATGAAAACTCATTCAAGAGAGTTGTTTCAGTACCTTTTTTCTTATTGTAAAGATGAGCTCATGAATATTTTTACTGTCAGTATCTGTGTCAAACTCTGCTTTCTGAACAAACAAAAAGAATATTCAATAGGTCTGTCAGCACTCTGTTAGCCCCACTGAGACAAAATGCCTCTTCACAAATATGTAAGTGCTGACTAAACAAGTTCGTTATATCTGAAGCAACAGTGTTTACCAAGCACATTTGAAAGAAAGTAGTAGTTTTTCAGTTTCTGGTTGTGTTACAGATGTGATGGAAAGCCAGACTTTGTGACGCAGGAGTAGTCGCTTTGAGAAGTACCTCCTTGCACACACAGTCATTTAAATAAACAGGGGTGCTTATTATGAAAAGTGAAAATTGACAGGAGAAAGAGTACAACTTTTAAAAACAAGGTGCTTGAGGATAGTATATTGGTATAGTAAATAGGGATTTATTTTGGCAACCTTACTGTGAATGGGTTTGAGCTCTGTTTCTGGGCATGATTCACAGGTTTGGAATATAATCAGGCTAGAGCTTACACTGATTTGAATACTTTATATTAACATTGCTTCCAGTTTATATGAGTCTGTTCCTAAGGTCACATTAACAGCAACAGCTGGAAAGTAAAGTTTTAAATGTGCTAAAGGTATAGAGGAAGCTCTACCAAATATTTGTGAATTTATCTCAAAGTGGATTTGGATGCCCAAGTGTTCCAACCAGTTTTTAGTCTCAGCCTTAAATTTAATTTGCAATGCTTTGCTGTTACCCATTTAAAATTGTCAATGTTGAGAAATGCTGATCACTGCTCAGGCATTTTCTCTGTCTTCCCCAGGAAAGATGTCTAGAGACCGGGCTCTGAGGAAGCAGCAGCAATTGAATAATTTGGTAGCAGCGGTGACAAAGCTTGCGAAGCCTGGAGATGTGATTGTGGATTTTTGCAGTGGAGGGGTAATGTATATTTTTGTTATATGATGCAATTTCTTTCAGCTTTCATTTTTGCAGTTCTAGGTGGTTGCTGCCACAAAGCAAAGCAAAAGTACAAATGCTGAAATTTTAGCTGCTTTCAAAGGTTCTGTCACTGATTAGGGAATGCTCATCATGTAATGAGTCAACAACAGGGACACTGAAAAGTGACTCAAATTTTGTTGTTTGTTTTTTGTTTTCACAGGGCCATGTTGGAATTGTTCTTGCTCATATGATGCCATCTTGTCAGGTAAATTCTAAATATAAAGTACAGACGGTATGAGCTTTTGGTCTCTGACAATTGTCTTAAAAAGATGTGCATATAGGGAGAATAAATATGATACAATTGTCTCAGCAGAGGACTTAGATTTGAAACATGCAAGTTTTTAGCGTAATCCCAAATGTGTGCTTGCCTGAGAAAACAGAAGTTATAGGAAAAAATAAAATATTTGCAAGCTGATTGATATTGGCAAGTATTGAATGCCTTCCATTTTTTGTTGGGTTTCCTGCTAATCAGTTTGGAGATCTCAAGCTCTGCCACAAGTATTTAGACGTTTTCTCAACTAAACTGCAAAGTTTTGTGCTTGTTGGTAGTATTGTAACTTTGATTTCTCGGTATTATTTTGCCTTACTTTCTCCTGTGTATGAAATCTAGGTGGTGCTCATAGAAAATAAGGAGATGTCTCTGATCCGTGCTAAAGAAAGAAGTGATGAACTAGGTTTAAACAACATTTGGTTCATTCAAGCAAATTTGGACTATTTTAATGGGACTTTTAACATTGGGGTAAGTGATTATAACTTTTCCACTCCAAAATTTCAGTGTCTGGTTAATTATTCTTACAACAACTAAAATATTTGAGAAAAGAAGATTCTGTATGTCCTTGCAGACAGGTATTTTTGATGCTATGAGAAGCACCCTTGTTATAGTAACCTGTATTAACTTAGTATTTGTTGCAAATTGGCATCACTTTTATATTACACAAGTGAAGAAAGAAGTGCCTGCTCCAATCAAATACCAAAATAGGAGTGCTGCCTAACCATGTTGAAGAAAAAATGAGGTAGATTCTTGGATTAATCATGTTACTTTAAAATCAGTGTTTCATTAATGCATATACTCTGGAGAGGGTTTTGAAGATACTGTTGCTCAGATTAAGCCTGAGTACAGTAAAGTGAGATCAGAAGCATAGTTAGGTGACAGTAAAAGCATTTTAAGATAAAGCAAACAACTCAAGACTACATGATGCAAAACTGAGAAGGAACTATCTTGACAGAGAGAATGTTATACTAATGATATACATGTGCATTCATTGTGTAAAGTATACTCGAGACCAGTTGTTCTTGGGGTACCCAGCTCCCTGAGCTGGAAGACGGGGAGCAGAATGAAGCCCCCATAATCCAAGGGGAAATGGTTAGTGACCTGCTATGCCACTTACACACACAAGTCTATGGGGCTGGATGGCCCCATGATTCTGTGATTCTGTATATATAAAGGCAGAATGAGATCTCAATTTTGTAGGACTCATGCTGAGCAACCCTATTGCAGTCAACAGGTGATATTGTGACTCCCAGTTAACTGTAAATGAGCAGACCAAAGCAGGAATCTGAGTTCTGCAGGAGCAAAGTAGGCGATTTGAATACTGATTCACAGCATCCATGTTAGAACCTGAAAGTAAATGAGATTAATGTCCTCTCCAGAGTTCTGCAGCCCTAGTGAAGAGTAAGGCATAAGTAGTCATTTTAACTCTGTAAAGGTTGCTGTCTTCCAATTTTATTTTCTGTTAATAGAATATAAACTTCTGCAGTAAGCCCCAAGCTTTCAGTGTGAGCCGGCCTGTTCTTTAAATCATCCATCCAAGGGCCTGTTTTGGCTGTAGCTTAGGATGTTTAATGCTGAAGGTTTATGGTACATGAACAGTGCTGTTTAACTATTTGGTTGGTTTATTTAATAAAGGAAAAGAAATGAAGTGCAGGAGAAAGAGGAGAGAATAAATTATTTTAGCCCAGTCCTTCCAAGTGTAAATTTCCAATTTTCTAGCTTTATTTTCTGTTCTACATTGTCATATAAATCTCAGTGGATGAACTAGAGATCTATTTCAAAAAATCAGGATCTCATTAATAATTTATTGAATTCTGTGTGTGAAATGTGTAATAGTTTTTCAGTGAAATGAGTCTCCAATTTTGTGATCATTGGAGTTCCTGTCTTCATTTTTTTGGGTCTATTTTTAAGGTTAATACTGAGTTAAATATCTCTGTGGGGTTTTTATTTTTAAAAAACGTGTTATATTCTCTCTTTTAAGTTTTGTGACAAAGAAAATGTTGAAGTATATGTCAGAAAATTTCACTTGGAAATTCTTCATTTCCAGGCCTGTAATTTCAGTTTCTTTGACTTGATTCTGTAGCCTGTTCAACAAAGCTGGAGCTTTCCCATTTTGGGAGACCTGCGTCGATCTCAACTTCAGAATTAGTTTGTATTGTACCATGATTCACTCTTCAGAATTAGCTCATTAACTCAGGATTAACTTTCCTATGCAGCCACGTTTAAGACAGGAGCTGGCTGGTTTACTGCCCAGTAGCACAAGTGTTGGTGTGTTTGAAGGTAAAAAATGTAAAGTTTAGCTGCCTTTGTATCATGTAGATGTGGCACTTAGGGACATGGTTCAGTGGGACTTGGCAGTGTTAGGTTTACAGTTGGACTCGATGATCTTAAAGGTCTTTTCCAACCTGAATGATTCTATGATTATGTCATAAACACTGGTCTGATACAAAAATGACAATATAATACCATGATACGTAGATATGTACAAAGTTTGGCACTGCATCTTTTCTGAACCCATCTTCTGAGGTTTGTAAAGCTATTCACTCATTGCACGACTTCACCATTTTCAGTAAAACAATACAGTGTAAATGTGAGGGTGGACAAGATGACAAGAAATTCACGGGTTATAGTACTTGAAATTTAAAGAGGTATAGAAAAATGAACATGACAGAGGTCTTCATCACTCTGCTTTTGGTATTAATTTAGAACATGGTTATATGCATTTTAGTTACCTTGACATCAAATCTGCATTACTTAGCTATTTTCTTATCTGTTATCTGCCAGGAGTTCAAAAGCAGAAAAATGTGTTGACCACTCCCCTTTTGCTCCACATAAAATTTCTGCCCTTATGAATTGTTGGGGTAATGAAGATCAAGGTTCTGAAACAACCTGTTTGAATGCCAAACTTACTATTACATTGTAGTATTACATGTTGTAGTACAACTGCCATAATAAATGGCGGTTTATTATATATAACCGCCATAATAAAGGATTTCAATCTAAAAGTGAAAGCTTTCCAAATATTTGCATGCAGCATTCATTTACGTGCCAACACCCAGAGGAGTCTTTGAGATCTTAGTTGTTTTTAATACTTACATAGTACTCATAGTATCTCAGCTAATTTGTGAGAACAAGTTGAAAAGTTTAAGGTTTGATTGGGGAGCATATATTTTTGAGTGTGTTGAGTTCTTATCTTTTTAAGATCACTAAAGTGAACCTGAGGTTTCATGAAACATTATTTTCCGTTCACTTTTCTTTGTGCACTAGGCTGTTCTGGGGAGTCTCAGTGCTGGAGGAGTAATACAGGGCAATGGGCTTATGCTGCATTAGCTCTGTTGCTCTCTTCAGGGGCCACTTTGTTTTCCTGTGTCTATTGTTGTATGGATTTGTGAACCAAATGCATTATCTGCATTAGTCCTCACTTTTTATTTTGTTTCAGACAGTGAATTTAATATATAGGAGATCCTGAGAAAGCTTTGTCTTGAATTTTATTTGTGATTTTTCGCTTAACTAAATTGATTCTGAGAAACCCAAAGAAGAAATCAGTTCTTGTAAAAGTTCATAAAGGCTCAGCAAAGCTACTGGTTTTATCCACTGCTGTTTTAATGTCTCTTTTCCAAACGTGCAAGCAAAGCAGAGGTCTTTGATTTCTGCTTGGATAGATGGGAAAGTAACTGTAATTATATTCCATGATTAATAGCTGTGATATTAAGAATCTATTTCTGATGTTAAACTAGGGAGTTTTTTTGTGAAATTCATATGAGCAGAAAACTTTCACTGTGAAATTATTTTCTTATTAATTTTTTAATGTTCTGCTTGAGACAAGAATAGTTGTTACCATCTGTATGCAGTTATAGTTCAGTTGATGATTAATGGTCTGCTCAGCTGAGCTTACATCAAGCAGTCTGCAAACAAAAAAGTCTTTGTTTTAATCTATATCTCAGAGCAAAGTTTTTATCTTCCAATTGCTGTGCCTTGAAAAACAACTTTGAACTCTGAAATCTGAGCTTTGCAGTTTTAAACCTTTTTCCTAAATTTACAGTGAACGAAAAGCAAAGAAAACAATGCAGTTTTACAAATCTGCACTGCTGCATAAAATTAAAAATGTGCCTCAAAACTGCCCTTAGTTTAATGAAAAGATAGATCAATGTGTATGCACCAGGCCTACTCTTTTGAGCCACTGAGTACATGGAAGAAGGCAGAGAAAGTAATGCCTCCATATCACCTGGCCCATTTGTTATCACAGGTATTGATAGGAGAGAGCTGCTTGCATTTCCTTGCAATATATTGAGTACAGCAGTAACTTGCCTTTCTGTAGCAGAGCATGAAGAATTTGGGTACATGTGTTGCCCAAACACACATCAATGCTCGCAGGTGGTTGTTGTGATTGAATGGCATTCTAGTTTTAGCTTGAGCGCCCATCACTAAGAAAAAGAAAGAAAATAATAAGGAGGAAAAAAAAGAAAAGGAGGGCAAGTTGTATTTGATTCTTTCCCCCCCCATGTTTGTTTTCTAAAGTTTTTACTCAATACTTTACGGTCACATGATCAAAATTTATGCTTAAATGTTGTCCTTTTAATGTGACCTTCAGGTATATGTGTTACTTCTCTTACTGCTAAGTTGGAATCCAGTTTTGAAATAGTTCTCTGTATTTCTAAGTGCTTTTTGCTTGACAAAAACTTTTGACTAATCACCACAGTAGTTTTTCTTTTAATATTTCTCTGGAGCTTTGTGTTTAATTGGTTGGCTGTCACGATGCAGTGTACCTACCTTTTGAGTGTTTTTGGTGAGTGACCCTTGTTCAGTGTTGATGGTTCCCTTGTTAATGGAATAGGCCATAAATTTTCCTCAGCATAGATATGAAGGAGAGGAATGAAAAACTGAGGAATTAAGGACCAGGCCTTTGGTGTAACAGCTTTCACTGCAAAAAATTCCTCATTGTCCTGGTTTCAGCTGGGATAGAGTTAATTTTCTTCCCAGTAGCTGGTACAGTGCTGTGTTTTGGATTTAGTATGAGAATAATGTTGATAACACACTGATGTTTTAGTTGTTGCTATGTTTACACCAGTCAAGGACTTTTCAGCTTCCCATGCTCTGCCAGGTGCACAAGAAGCTGGGAGGGTGCAGGATAGCTGGGGTCAGCCAGGATAGCTGACCCAAACTGGCCAAAGGGATATTCTATACCATATGACATCATGCCCAGTATATAAACTGGGGGAGTTGACCGAGGGACAGCAATCACTGCTCGAAGACAGGCTGGGCATCAGTCAGTGGGTGGTGAGCAATTGCATTGTGCATCACTTGTTTTGTACATTTTTTTTATAATTGTTACTATTATTTTCCCTTCCTCTGCTGTCCTATTAAACTGTCTTTAACTCAACCCATGGGTTTTACTTTTTTTTTCCAATTCTCTCCCCTGTCCCACTGGGTGGGGAGAGGAGGGTCAGCAAGCAGCTGTGTGGTGCTTAGTTGCTGACTGGGGTTAAACCATGACACGCATATATTTAAATAACTCAGTCAACCAAAAAAATACTGCAACAGGATTGTATGTAGAATATTGCTATAAAGAATTTGCTTGTTTCTTTGTTTTTTGTTTTTAACACTGTAGGTGGCTCTGCATGCATGTGGTGTGGCAACAGACATGGTGATTGAACACTGCATCAAGGCACGAGCAGCCTTTGTCATCTCCCCTTGTTGTTATGGCTTCATTCAAAACACAGTGAAGTTTAAATATCCACGAAGGTAAACTAAAGCTAACAAGATAAGCTTTAAAATATGAACTTAAATGAAGGAAGAAAATACTAAAAGAGTATAGAACTAATCAGTTGAAGATCATTGCAAGTGTCTAGGCTAAATTGGTTCACAGTTACAATGCAACTGTTTCTCTTTGCAAACCCATCCTGAAAGAGAGACAGATTGGTAATTCCTGGGTTGTTTTTTTCTGGATTTATCTGTTCATAGTTCAGAAGACTTTATACCATCAACAGAGATACAGTATGTGGGAATCTGTGTAATATGCAGACCTTTTACCTTGAAATCACAAAGTTAATAGAAAACTCATGAAAATTACTGTAAGAACAGGAATTGACATTTTAATGTTGGAGAAAGATGTAAGCAATCAGCTTAAAGAAACCGGTCTGCTTTATACCACAGTTCACTGCTTGTGAAACTCATCTGATTTATTCCCAAGTAGACAAGCTCGCCTGTATTTCAGTTCATATTTTTAATACTTTTTCAATGGACTGTGTAGATATTTTGTTGTCTTCTAATCTGCCATGTTGTAGATACTCATGTATTTTAGGCTTAAGAATTTTAATGCCTTTGATATAAATAAAATGTAAAAGGTAAGCATAAAGTGGCAGAAGATAAGAGGCTAACAGCTTTCTGAGGCAGAACTAGATAGAGGAAGAGGGTTGTGGTTTCGGTGGTTTTTGGTTTTGGTTTTTTGTTTCATAAAGCTGAGCTTTGCATTTTGAATGTCCAAGATAAATCAGATTTAATTCTGCTAGGAATTACAATGTTGTCTTAGGTATATATTTGGTAAAATAAGAAACTGAAACATGATG
Organism: Ciconia boyciana; assembly: GCF_034638445.1. NCBI lineage: Eukaryota > Metazoa > Chordata > Aves > Ciconiiformes > Ciconiidae > Ciconia > Ciconia boyciana. The sequence goes on from NC_132938.1 coordinate 58,015,445, forward strand.
TCTTAAAAGGAATCAACAGATCTAAAAAAACTTTATGCATCCATGTTAAATATTTTTCATATTTTTCTATAATATCGAAGTGTGCTGTCACAGGAGTGAGTGGAGAAATATTTAGAAATATTTAGAATTTGTCAGTTTGATAAACTTTGCATTTAACACTGTTTTCTTAGTCAATTTGATCCTTCCATCTCTTTATATGTGTCCCTTTTTGTTTTCTCTTGTGACACAGTAAAACAAATAAGTATTCTTAAGGAAGACGCAATAAAATTTTAAGCATTCTAAAGTTAGCAGGCATATAGCTTTTCTCTGTTGACTTGTTTTAAAATTGACTGGGTACTGTTTAACTTTTGACCAGTTATGTTTTTAGATCATGAAGACTGGAAATGCTCACTATGTTAGAAAAGTTTTGTTGCTGTAGGTGCTGCAAGACTGTAAATTATGGGTTTGTGTTTGCTAAAATTTTGAATCTAACATCATAAGCCTATGTAGAAACTTATTTGGTTCATAACATGTCAACCCTAGCTTGAGCTACATTTTAGGGTTTGCTTTTTCTTTTTTCCTTATTTTATATGGTCATAAAACATGATAGCCTGCCCACATCCCCATATTGCCTGTGTTCTATACTCAATTCCATTGTAGAGGCACCTTTTGTGATACAGACAAAATATATGCATGTCTTGAGGCTGTGTACATGTAATATAAGGTATTCATGTGACAACGTGAAAATGCCAGTAAATCTGTGTTAGCATTTATGATAATTTAAAGAGAGAATTTTTATGAATGATACAATAGAAAAAAAAAAAGAAGACACCAAATACACTTTTCCTTTTCTAGTGAACTGGAACTGTAATGGTTTCTGGGTTTTTTGAATACCTTTCTGTAGGATACAGATATTGCTATTTTGTTTAAAATGTGTTCAAGTATATAATGATTGCTTCTGTTTTCCATCTCTGCTTTTTTAGATGTTAATTGAATTGGTCTTTTTTTTTTTGTTTTCAGTCATCAGTTCAAAGAAATTTTGTCCTACAAGGTATGTAAAAGGGTTGGGAGGGGAGAGGGTTATGTGCAGTTTCCTGCATTTCACTGGGTCTTCTTATCAAATGAAATATAAGTGGTTATCTTTTGATTGCAAGGAGGAGCATGTGTTATGTGAAATGTTCATTAATAGTGCAGATGTCATTGTGTTGCTTTCCCTCCATCATCCATTTTTTAAGGCTTTTTTTTTCAATAAAATTTAATAGCTTCTCCACAAAAGAACTTTATCATAATGTATAAGTGAGCCATTCCTAAGATACTTCAACATGTGTCAGTTAACAATTATAGGATACCAATTTATTTAGGTCTTAAATACAACTGTTTATACTGTGGAAATGTCGGATAAGTTTTAGGTAAAATTATTGCTTTTATAGATATAATTTTCTGATAAACATTAGATTTCTCCCTCTAATTTTTGTCTAGAAGATTGGACATAGTAAGTAGGAAGAGCTTATACACATCAGGAAGAATTTTATACAGTATTGTTTTAAAAATGTTATTCAAAATGATTTCAAAAATATTCAAATGTGTTTTGACCCTTGGGAGCCAGGGTTTGTGTGGAAGTAGTCTGAGAGAAATGTGGGAGAAAGAATCAATGAGGCATGCAGATAACAGTTAAGAGGAGAGTGAAAAAGAACAAGAGCAGAGAGGTGGACAGTAGACAACTGGTACTGATCTGTTAAGCTTTGTCTAGTGTGTTTAAACTAGTTAGTGATGAGCAACCAGAAATTTGAAGGTTAGATACACTTAATGTGGCATGGAGATAAAATGTTTCTATTTGAGAGAAGCAAGGTTACATAGAAACTTTACTAAGTTTACATGCCAAATCCTAGACAAGGGTCTTGGTGTTTACAATATAGAAAATGAATTTTGAGGACGGAGAATAATCCTTTGTAACAGAAATACGAGACACACATGCGAGACACACATTTGTAATATCCAAATGTTTTTTGGGACAGCGAGCATAGCAAAGGTGCTATATGTAGCAGAAAAATGGAGATTATTCTTTTTAATCCTCAAGTAAGAGGGCATTTAAAAAATTCAGAAAATTTCAAGCCATCTTATATGGGGAAGTTCAGTTACCTGGTAGTACACTAATCTTATCTTCATGACAGTCTGGTTTATGTACGCTTTACTAATTTACATGGAAATGAATGTCCATAGATTGAAATGATAAAAGCAGGACAGTGGATTTGGACCTGCCATTATTTTTTCCCTTGATTTAACATTCTTTTCAACACATTTATATGTTTCTAAGACATAATCATGAAGAACTCAGGTTTCAGTTCAGAAAAGGTTTATTTACTAACTTATTATTAAAAGTAGACCTGTTGACAGTATAGAGTGGTGACAGTTGTAAAGTCCAGGATGCCTAAACTGGGATAGTGTGATCATCTCATTAAAGCTCAGTGAATTTTCTTCTTAATCTGTTAATACATGGAGGTTTAAATCACAGGGTTTATCAACACTATAGAAGTTCCGGCATTTTATTATTTGTGTTGCAGAAGGGCACAGGGGCCAAGGACAATGCTAAAAAATACTGCTGCTCTTAATAATGTAAGAGTCTATACAAACGGTCTAGGCTGGTTGGTGCCTCAAATAATCCTAGCTATAAATAACTTTTGTTATACAGCTAGCTATATGCATTTTTATATTTCATATTAATAAATTGTTACAGGTTATTGGCTAGTAGCCAGAGCTGCCATGTGTTAGCCAGATGTTGTCTGTGTCACCCCCCTCCAGTTCCCATTTTAAATTCATTTCTCTTATCTTTCATTTTAGTGAGATCTAAAAAGACATCCAGAAGTCTGGCAATTCCAAAACTTTTTTTATGAGAACATTATGCTGTAATTCATTAGTTTATAGCTGCAAAGAATAAGGTTATGATAGCTATAGATTTCTGCCATGATACATTTTGAGACTCTCTTTGTCAAGACACTCTCCCTATAGGAGAATTGGAAAGTAAAACTGAATAACTTTGCACATACAGCTGTGAAAACTTAATATGAATTGAAGGCCTGGGTGTTCTAGTAAGCAGGTTATCTGTTTATGCACATAAACTTTGGGCAGTTTGTAATTACCTTCATTACTTTAGAAATGCTTTTCTTATATCTGCCAGCAGGGAGTGTGACAATTTAATGACTGTGTCATGGGGAAACGATGTAGTCATAGCTTGGGCTCTAGTTTAACTTTTTGGATCATCTCTATAGGAAGCCAAAGCATTAGAGTCAGTCCAGATTGTCAGGTTAAGTGGTGAGGCTCTGGTCCAGTCAGATGAGCTGAGAACCTGATGTTGCAAAGAGCTGGGTTATGTTGGGTGCCTGCAGGCTGGTGAGAGGTTCTGTGCTAACATGGATCTTCTCCCTCTCCTCTGAATCCCTCTTTTTCTCCCCAAGCTGCCTATCACTGCTTCTTCTCTTCTAACAGCAGCCACATTGCCTGTGGCTCTCCTTCTCCTCCATTCTCCAGTGGTCACATCTCGGTTTAATGTTTTCAGCTCTTTTGTACTACAAAAATAACCATATTTGAACTGAACTGACTGGGCATAACATGTTTAAGTCCTAACGTTATAACATGTTCTCATTTTGCTTGCGTATTTCTTATGGAGCTGTGAACTGAAAACCTTCGTGTGAATGAGCTGCACTAGGGAACACATATCCCTTCCTCAAGACATTGTAAATTTGTTTAAATGAATAATGTTTGAGTATCAAGTAGCGATAATATTTTATTTTATAAATGTGGGCAAACTTTTTTGTGGTCAGATGTCTATTAAATTTTTGAATTGGATGGAGTGTACTGTGCAGGGAGTTACCATCTTGATTTAATATGAAGATGGGATTTTATTCAAGTTTTTTGTGAAATGAAGACTTTTGGATGTTTATGTCCCCCTAATAAAAAGCTGGAGTAAGTATCCTTACTGAAGGGTACTGAAGTATCCTTGGGTGAAGTTGCTCTCTCTATCTGTTACAGGAACTAAACCTTTAAAATCATCATTTTATATCAGACAAGAATTAAAACAAACAAAAAAACCAAAAACATTTTCTTTTTGATGCAAGACACATGTACTTTTTTCAGAACTATATCTCTGGAAGCTTTGCTTAGCAGAGCACTTCTTGTTGTTGTCCATTTCTGTTTTCTCCCTGTGACATTATAGGAGACTTGGGAATGTTGTACAGTTCTAAAACGGTTCTAATTTACTGTCCTGTACTTAATATTGCAGCTGTCCCAAAGAGCACAGCTGTCATCAGAGCATTGATTTCATTGCTACACCTTCAAGGCTTTTTCTCTCACCATCTGGCTAACTTGCCTTCCTTAGCTTGGCTGGTCGTTGAGGAACCATTATGCTACCATAGGTGGTGTTTTTTGAAGGTAAATGAGGATGGTGTTCTGCCTGCTTGTGTAGTGATCTAAGCAGGGAGTAAGGTGGTGGGGCTAACCCTCCACTGCACCATACCCCTGGGTGACAAGACAGGAAGAAATCAACAGCAGCTGTTGTAGAAGCCTCTGCAGAAACTTTTAAGTGAAACAGGGATGGTTTGAAAGTGAATTGTGCTCATTTTGATGTAGGGAACTTTCCTATTCACAGCCAGGTATTTTTTGCCTTCAGGATCAATTTTGTCTTCAGGATCTTTTGGGTTGATCCTGAATGGATTTGGCAGAGCAGAGGAAGCTTGACCCACAAGGCAATTCTTCTGGGATTCAAAATCACTGCTTGGGAGAAACGTGCAGTAGTTCAAATCACCTATTTAAGAATTTTGTCTTGGCTGCTTATTGATGCAGAGATGCTGCCCCATGATGACTGTGCTAAAAGAAGGCTGTGTTGCTCATCCATAACTGAAGGCAAAATTAGTCTGGAATATGTCTTTGAAGAATGCTATCTTGTATATGTTGCATCCAATTTAACTGCTGCAGAGACTTAGAGAAAATTTAGCAAGAAACAAATATTCATGAGCAGAAATGTGGTCGTGATTACAAACACTTCATTTATACACATATTTACAAGCTGAAGCAGTATCAAAATTAGGATTTGCACACAGATAATTTTTCTAGAAATATAGTCTTCAACATGATAGTGGTTTTGATACTTTTAAACATTTAATTACATTTTTCTTACTTTATTTGGAAGAGGGAAATGCTACTGGACCAAATTACTGAACTGTTTTTTTTTCTAGGAGCACATGATCCTTTGCAGATTTGCAGATCAGACAGCTGTTCAGCTTCCTCCTGAACGCAGGCTAATTGGTATGAATTTCTGCAGCTGTTGTGTAAACTATCTCAGGAATGTATTTACCTTGATATATAAAGGAAGAAGTGGTACATTTATGAACAGGGCATTAAGTTGCTGTCTTCATATAACACTTGAAAAATTTGAGTTTCTTCACATTTTGCCTCTTGCTGTTCTGAACTATGGTATAGAAACTCTTCTTTCAGAATTATCAATATGAGATAGAGAGTTTGCATTTTACTGATTTTTGTTGCTTCACCTTTTTTTTTTCTCCCGCCATTCTCTGAAAAGCATGAGGTCTTTGTAAAATTCACTAAAGTCTTGCTGTTGACAATTTATCTTACATTAAAAGCACAGGCTATTTGTAGTAGTAATTTTCAGTGTGCACCCTTTGTCCTGCTTGTAATCACTGGTGATAACTCTCTTAGAAGGGCAAACATCTATTGCTAGCTGGAAACTAAATTGCAGAGGTTGGGCTAGCTTTGGTACAGGCAGGCTTAAGAACAGACAAACCTGTTTGGCCCACCTCATTATTATGATCATCATAATTTTTAGAAAAAAACCTAGAAGGTTTTCTGGGACTTTTTTTTTAAAATAGTGAATAATATTTATAATTTGAATACTTTGCCAGGAACACAGTTTGGCTTACCCCTTACCTGGGGTACCAGCCTTCCCATTGTGGGGAAACTTATGTTACAGCTACAGCAGTGCATGACTCAACTTTTACCTTTTGGTAATCAGTTCTGTTTCAGGTTTGTAGTTTATTGCTGTTATGAGTAAGAGCAGCTGCCTTCTGTTGGGTCATTTCCGTGCAATTAATGGCCAAAGTAAGTTGATCCCTGAGATTTTAGTTTCTTGGTCAGGTGTCAGTGATTTCTGAGGGAAAGAAATGCAAGAAGCTATCATTAAGATAGTCGGAATTTCATTACTCAGAAGGGCAGCAAAATACATACCGCTTCAAATATTCGGAATAAGCAAAGCCATTTCTTCTTTCTGTGCAATATTCTAGTATTCTTTGACTTACAAAAGGGTATAACGTGCTCCTGTCTGGTATTAATGTTCTGATGGAAGCTATGAACTAGCTTCCAGGTCAGAAAAGACAGAAGGGGCTGGGAACTCTCAGGATATAACTGTGCATTCTTGGCTTGCAAGGAACACTTAGAAAGTATATTAAAGCAGTAGTAGCAAATAATCATAATGTTTTTTAAAAGTTTCATTTGAAGAATTCAAAGTATTTCCTATACTCAGTGCACAAAAAGAAAATGATACAGATTCTGAGATAGTTATCTATTTTATAATAAATTTGTTGTCTCTTTTGCTGTCATCACAGTATTTGAAAAAAAATAAGGCAGTGTTCAGTTACCAGTGTAGCACCCCACATTGTCTCCTGCTGCTTGCTGGGTGGACTGAAAATTGGAAAAGGACCCAAAAAACTTTTTTGAACAATTGTAACTTTTATCTGTTCTCTGTCTCTGAAACTGCCATTTTTTTTGACAGATTTAACTTTTATGTGCTTTGCCCTGACAAAAAAACCAAACATAAATCTTATTCCTCTCCCTTCCCCTACATCATTGTTTTTTCTGTTTTAAAGAATGTTATTTTTTCTTTAAGTTCCATGTAATACTAATCTGTTTCAGTGAAGATCATTCCCATTTCAGTGTTCTGTTTCAGCTTTGAAACTGGTTTTATGGGAATCTTGTTGGGGTACTTTCAAGTTTTGCTTGCAAATAACTGAAGATTGAATTAGATCAGTGTTACAGCCATGGTGAGATTTTTTTTTTTAAATTAAATTTTGTGCAGTGCATGATCAGGTATTGAGAAAACTGCGTAGATTTCATTTAATGAAAATATTCCTGAACAGCTGGAGACTTTTTCTTTTCTGTTGTAAATGGTGGCAAAATGACTCATTCTGCTACTTTTTGAATATTTAAGGGTTGTATTGTAAACTGTATTTTAGCAATTACCACTGAATTTATGCAGGTTCAGTGAAGTGGTGAATCATTTTGTTTCATTAACTGTAAGCCCCTAAAGCACTAAAGTACAGCATTCTGTCTATGACTGTCATGGCTGAAACAACACACTTGTTAGAGGAGTTATCACCAATTTCTGTAGTATCTGTGAACGTAAAAATACAGAGTTGAACCCAGTTCCGCTACATACAGCAATTCCCTCTTAAATTAACAAAGTTCTGTTTCCCATTTTCACCGGACATGTATGTTATATGCAGCAATAGTGCAAACATATGGAATGGTTTTGTGAACATCGCTACAGTGCACCTGACTTATTCCGTCTGATCACAGAACTGCTCCATGTATTTCACACAGTCTTACTGAGAGCATCCAGGGAACAAGGCCCCAGTTGTGACAATCCCAACTCCCCCTTAGTGTGTACACTTAGAGTAATAGTGATATTGCTGTCAGTGGCAGGAGCATGTACATGCCATTTTATTCAACCAACTGCAGAAAGTGATTTTCTGTGAAACCACAAACATAGGAGAATAGTGCCACAAGAAGTAATTTATGGAGATCTATCCTGGTTGGTTATATAAACTGGTAATTTCTCCCTGCAACATATAAATCCATACAGGACTGAGTTGGAAAGTTCTTTTTCAGGCCTAACCTTATTATTGTATCTCTAAATTGTTTCCTACCCAATTACTACCCCTCTCAAATTCCAAGCCACCAACAGAACGGAGTCCAAATGTCATAATGCTGATGAAGTCAAAGTAGTGAATTTCTTTTGTAACTAAGGAATTCAGCTGAGAATGAGAAAATACTTCTGGTCATTGGCTCACTGTGGAAGGACAGAATAGATTGGACTGGGTACTGTATTAAAGTGTGATGTGCACCAACTGTTCTGAAATACAAGGATACTGAGGGGCATGTTAGTGCCATCTACCCAAAACTTCTACAGGCACCTAACAGATGCATGCCAAGGCTTGTAATGATATGGGTACTCAAGCTCTGTATATGTTCAGGGGAGAGAGGTAGGCAGTTCCAGAGGGTAGTTTGGAATGCCAGACTTATATCCTGATGGTAAACAGAATGAGTGCTCCTGTTTCTTCCCTTCATAGAATCATAGAATTGTTTAGGTTGGAAAAGACCTTTAACATCATCGATTCCAACTGTTAACCTAATGCTGCCAAGTCCACCATTAAACCATGTCCCTACGCACCACATCTACACGTCTTTTAAATACCTCCAGGGATGGTGGCTCAACCACTTCCCTGGGAAGCCTGTTCCAAGGCTTGACAACCCTTTTGGTGAAGAATTTTTTCCTAATATCCAATCTAAACCTCCCCTGGCACAACTTAAGGCCATTTCCTCTTGTCCTATCACTTGTTATGTGGGAGGAGGGACTGGCACCCACCTCTCTACAACCTCCTTTCAGGTAGTTGTAGAGAGCAATAAGGTCTCCCCTCAGCCTCCTTTCCTCCAAGGCTAAACAACCCCAGTTCCCTCAGCTGCTCCTCATAAGACTTGTGCTCTATACCTTTCACCAGCTTCGTTGCCCTTCTCTGGACACGCTCCAGCACCTCAATGTCTTTCTTGGAGTGAGGGGCCCAAAACTGAACACAGTATTCGAGGTGCGGCCTCACTAGTGCTGAGCACAGGGGGATGATCACTTCCCTAGTCCTGCTGGCCACACTATTTCTGATACAAGCCAGAATGTTATTTGCCGCCTTGGCCACCTGGGCATGCCGCTGGCTCATATTCAGCCGGCTGTTGACCAACACTCCCAGGTCCTTTTCCACCAGGCAGCTTTCCAGCCACTTTTCCCCAAGCCTGTAGTGTTGCATGGGGTTGCTGTGGCCCAAGTGCAGGACCTTGCACTGAGCCTTGTTGAACCCCATACAATTGGCCTTGGCCCATCGATCCAGCCTGTCCAGATCCCTCTGTAGAGCCTTCCTCCCCTCAAGCAGATCAGCACTCCCGCGCAACTTGGTGTCATCTCAGACCCCAAATATATTTACCTGCACAATTCTGTCAGGAACAAGAAAAGACATAGCATCATTGGCTTTCAGACTGAATCAGAATCATGCCTTGTTCATGACTTGAGACTGTATGGCTATTAGTGATAAAACATTTCAGGGAAGTGCTATATCTTTCTTGCAAGAGAGTTTCAAACTGCTGAAAATGTGGTCTGACAAATCAGTTCTGTATTTCAGAACATAATAATTATAATGAGTAAATATGTAAAGACAAATGGCCCCATCATCTTGGCATGGCTGTATCATAATACAAACTTCTAAGCAGAAAAAACCCTTGAATTTATCCTTCCCATTTTTTCTGCAGATAAGATTAGTTTTCTAATCTTAGATAAGAAATCTGAGATAAGATTAGTTTTCGTTAGTATTTTAGTATTTTTGTTTACAAGCAGTTACATTCATATGTCTCAAAGCAATTACACTGGATCACTGTTTGGTATTTTAGTCTTTTATTGGTATTCAATAACCAGAGATTTTCAGATTTTAGATGAAAGTACAGAAGGAAAACAGTTACACTTATAAAGGGAGTAGAAGTTTGGTAATTCAGAGAGCTAAGGGGTAAACTAGGCATTTTTTTTCTTTCTGTGGCTTTTACATTAATACATGGATTTTTCTGTACGTTTTGAGAATACTTAAAAATAGTTGTGCCTTTTATGTTTGTCCATATACAAAGAGTTAATAATTCTTCTCAAGCTCTTTGCTAAATGAGGGTTACAAGTCACAGATGTGATTTAGAACTATTAATGACTGTCTATTTGAAGTAAAACAGATTAAGATAAGTTTTTAAGTGATTTGGAACTTATTTTTTAGATGGCTTATGATGTGTTTTCCTAACATTTAATATTGAAGTGCATGTTTCTGATAATGTTTCTGCATTTTTAGAGTTTCCATGCTCTCCTTTGCTCTCGTTTTAGGAAAGCAGTGTATGGGGCTTGTGGATCTGGATCGGGCATGGGCTGCAGAAGAACGTAACTACTCTGTCCAAGTTATATCTATGGAGCCAGAGAGTTGTTCTCCGAAGAACAATATGTTTGTGGGCATCCCTACTTAGAGTGTGAAACTTGCATTTGATTTGAAGTTGAACGTAAATCTTCAGCGCATGATGACATCCAGCAGATACAAGCATAGCTGGGAACCAGACATCACACATCTTGAACCCATTGTGTTGGGAAAAGGAAGCAGCACAAAAAGTCTTAGAAAGTGAACTGCATGCAGAGCATCACAAATCGTACCTGTTATGTATCATTAAGCAACTTTTGGTTCTCTTACTGAGAAATTTCTGGATCTAATGACTGTGCATGGAATCCTATCATCTTCAAAGGTTTAGAAAAAAGTTGGTCTCATGGAAGGGAAGGTGATTTCCTTTTTAGTAGAGCTGTCTTGGCTGCTTCAAAATTGCATTCATGTTCAAAACTGCATTTGTGCTCATAAGCAGAGCAGTTATCAGTCAGTAATGCAGATCACTAGAGGACCAGAAAAGATCAAATTTATGGCGTTGGTGAAGAAAGCTGTGCAACAGGTGGTGGTTTGACTTGGCTAAAGAATTCCGTACTACTGTAGGAAGATTATTTTTAATAAAAAGTTCATCAGAATACTTTGGGCATCATTCTGCTTATAGAAAAATGTATTCTAACTTACCAATCTTTTTTAAAAGACTTAAAAATTATCTTTCAATATTACACAAGAATTCTATAACCAGGCATTTGAAAGTGCATTTACTTAAAGAAAGCAAACCTCTATTTCTCCATTGACCAGATAACAGGAGCTAGTGATGATGTTACTGAATGGATACTTCACTGCCATCTCTGCTAATTGAAGTGTATTGCTTCCCGTTCTTAACAAACTTGCTGTCAGAAGAAATTTTTAAGGACAGTTCATGTGTCTATGTACATCATCTTCATTGATTTTTATATTCACTTTAAAATTTGAACAAAGTTACAGTTGTGGAACCATTTGAAAAGCTCAACCACAGATATGTTACTGTAAAATGAAAATAAATGTTCTTCTGTGCTCCGATTAGTAGGCAGTTTTCTACCCTAATTTAAAATCATCTGTTGACACTAACACAATGGAAAATAACTTCTAACAAGATTTTTCCTGCATATTTAAGGGTTTGATATATTTATGAATTCTGCCATGGATTAATTTAAATATATCTGAAGTTTGGTCAGTGTGAACATACCTTCAGTGCCTGTGGCAAACAATTACAAACAACAATAGGTATTGGAGGGAAAAAAAGGGCCCTGAAATATTTTATTCTTCATGAAAGATATCTCTAAAAGATCTAAATACTTGGGTTTTTTTTAATGTGAAGACTGAAGGAAGTTGCACACTTATTTGGAAGCACAAAGGTAAGCAAGTAGGTATGATTTCATACCTTTAGCGTGAGTTCTTCAGTAGATAATGATGTAATACTTTTTCTGCAACTTTTTATAGTTGCAGCGGTAGCTGGAGGTTGGAAGAATATATAGCAAATATAAAATATATGGCAATACCAAATTGCTTCCAGGGTTTTCTCTTGTACTTTCCCAAAGAGAACTCAGTTTTTAAGATAGCAGTATGTCAAGGCTGAACGTTATCCATGTTAAATTGCTTTATTTAAAACTCCAGATACTACGTCTGGAGTGAGAAAATGTCTCTTCCTTACCTTGTTGTGCTAAAGGAAGAACTCATCAAGGTGAGACACCTGATGCAAGCTTTGATGCTCTTTACGGTAAAGATTTTCACAATGCTCTGCTCCAGGCAATGGGTACCAATATGAGTGTTTTAATTGTGGTGATGTTGAATATTTGACATGGTCTGATATTATGCAATGATAAATAGCTTTCAGTAGAGCAAAAATCTATGCTGTTATATGCTTCAAAATTTCTACAATATCAGTCTCAATTGTCTCTAATAGTTTTTGGATCTACCAGAAAATGGAGAAGGAATGCATTTGGGATGTGCCATAGGGACTGTGTGTGTCACTGAATAAAAGATAAAAATGGCCTTTTTAACAGGCAAACCCAGTATTTCTTGGAAACAGAGGTGGAGAAGGAGCCTCATTTGGACAAATGTCCAAGAGGTTATTAGATATTTAGCACAGTCAAGAAAAACAGTCACACAAGAATCTGAATACCAATCTCTGTTTCATTTGGGGTTTTTCTCCCATTTTTTAAAGTAACCGTTTTCATGTTAATGACACAGTTTCCCATGGGTGTTGCTTATTTTTGACTTAAGTAAATTATTTTATATCTGCCCCTCCGCATAGAACTAGGCTTCACAGGAAGAAAAGGTTTATAGAAGCAAGGGAGAAAACCTGCAAAACTAGTGCTGTGTTTATATGCATCATGACATCCCATTTTTCTTGGATGGGCCAAACTATAGAAAGTGAGTTTGTGGGAGATTCCCCCCCCCCGCCCCCCCCAGAGATCGGTATATTTTGATGGCATCTTGTAGTATCCATCACCTTGATGGTGTACAGGATAGTGAGACTGCATCCCATTTGTAATGCTGCTTTGTGACCTTGTCACTGTTGGCATTAATGGGCTCTGGTTTCTTTTCTTCTCAGGAGAACAGAATCTTCCTCGTGTCTAAGGATGGAGTTACCTTACTATGAATAGTAAAGCCTGAACTATACTTGAGGGAAACTGATGTTTTGTTTATTGAAAACTGAAGAGAAGCAGATGAAAAAAAAGCATAAAAAGGAGAAGATACTTTCAACAGCTGATAATAGCTAATTTACAATAGATTAAATTGCCAGTATCTGCCATATACTTCCCTCTAGAAATGTGAGCTCAATTAATTTTTACATGTTATTTTGTTACATGTTTCCATATACATAAATGGTATGGAATGAATAGAGCCTGGAATTCCCTAAACAAGGTGACTGGGCATTGTGGTCCTGGTAAGTGAACAACCGTTGTTGTTCTTCTAGCAACTTGTTATGCAAGGAGCTAGCTTGATGTCCAAGATGCAGACCAAACTATTTGTCTTTCTTATGAAGAAACACATCTGGCTCCACTGGGAACAGCTGTAGGGTGAATAAAATGTTGTCCTAACACAGTCATAATTTTCCATTGTCTTGCCAGTCTTCTTTTATGCTACCCTTGTAGCCAGTAATGCTGGAAAAAGTAAGTTTATAAAAGGAAACAGGTGAACAAACTGAACTGAGCTCCTCTGTGTGTTAGTCATCTGTGTGTACATGTATCTTTATTTTTGTTCCTTCATTTTTGTCTTTATCATGTTAATTATCTGCTTCCTCAGTCCTATTTCAAGAGGTGTTAGTATTGTCATATTTAGGCATGGGTAGTAATAAACAAGGGGCATTCCTAGTAGGTACATCGTGCCCCCTAATTTTTCTGTGGCTTGATCTTAACAAAAAAAAATTGAGATGTTAGTATGACTCTGCTAAACCAATCTATTGATATTTTTAAAAATGAAAATTGCATGTTGTCAAAATTACCCATTGATCGTTCTTACGAAGACACATATGAAATGATTCATTCACAGGGCTGCCATAAATTTTAGACTGATGTTTTCTGTTTCTGATTATTGCTTGACTTTCAGCTAGCTCGTGGATGTCATTTGAAAAGGCAGTGATAATAAGCAGAAATGTCTTTTTAAATAGCTGTCTTCCTAGGTGACATGCTATGCCAGGTATTCTCATTGAAAAGAACAATTAAAAAAACCTGTGCAGTCAAGTATGTACACATACAAGTTTCTGAGCTTTAAGTAATCCACAGTGAAATGGCACACAGCTGATTTTATAATGGGTTTATATGGATATTACTTTGGCTAGACACCATCAGCTGCAGGTATTTTCTGTGAAGATTTTGGTTTACAATTAGTAATTTACCCTTTCAATGAATATATATATATATATAATATAATATATATATTATATATACTCTTTAAAATATATAAAAATATATATTATATATACAAATTATATTTTTTTTAAAAATATATATATTTTAAAGAGTATTGAGCCAGAAAAGCATTGCTTAACAAAAGGTTACTGAACAGCTGAAGTGTTAGTTTCAGGTTTAGTGCTTAGTTGTTTAGTTGTCAACAGAAAGAAAAGCACAATTTTTTCCTTTAAGCCTAATCAAGTATTACTTTCAAGTGTTTTTGCCTGGGAGCATTGGCCTGTCATACCAAACTCCTGATGTACAATCTCAGTCCAAGTTCCTGTAATTTTATTACTGTTTTTTTCTAAAAAAAAAAAAAAAAAGGGGGGGGGGGGAACCTAGGTATCCTACATGTACCTGTCACATGTATAGTGTCAAAAATGTTACTCGCATGCCTCTTAATAAAATGAAGAAAACCTCAGAACTTTCCAGGCTCAGACTTGCACTTAAACTACCTGTCTATCGTGGTTTCAGTTCAGTAGCTTGTCCTTAGCAAGTTTCAGCTTATTACAACTATCATTAAAAGAAATTCAATTTCCTAAGTTGTTAATATATTAAGATTCTATGTAAACAGTAAAACTGAAACCAAATTAATTTTCTCTTTGCTTGTAGCTTTTATTTACTCAGAAATTAAATGAGTAATGAAGTGTTCTGCTCTGCACTCTTCTCCTCAAAGTGAATTTAAGAAAATACCTATATTTTCAAAATTCTCTTGATAAGCCTCATATGTAAGGAAGAGCGTGTAGGGTAGTTTTATAATAAATCACTCGGGTCATGTCTGAGTGAAAACAGAACAGTTTTTAAACTTTGTATGTGTCAAGTGGTGTATTTCCTAACTTGTAACTCAAAATTATTTGACTTAAATGTTTGAATTTTTCACATACTTTGTTGTTTGTTTTTTTTTAAAGGTGCTAGTGGAAATTTTCATTTAGGGAGAGTGAGTGATATTATTTGAGTATTCTTGTTAAATAAGTAATCACTGATTCTAGAAATTAAATATTGACTAATGCTATGCTTTTTCTTCTTCAGACTGTATTTTACCTGATTGTTGCTGATCTTTCATAAGTTTGCACAGCATCAGCTGTGATGGAACCCTTGAAACAGGTGTGCTAAATGATACAGTTTTACTAATATTGAATATGACTGCTAATTTTAGTGCTAATCTTTTTTTTTTTTTAGGTTTTCCAGGATCATAGAGAAATCTGTTGTGTGAATTGAAATGTACCTGTATTGCTTCAGCAGTTTTACTGTTGCATTCCTTGTGATGAAGTTGTCATTCTTCCTCGAGTGAAAGATTTCCCTTGAGCTTTAAGACTTAGAATATCACTTAATCAGGATACATGAGGGTTGAAATCATGGCTGCACTGAAGATGTCAAGCTCTCCATGATACTGAGGACAATAGGTTTTCATCCACTGACTTTCAAATACATGAAACATGACTTTTGTTACATTATTTTTGTGTACTGAGCCACTTCTATGTTCAGACTCCATTGTTGTGGGTATTTGAAAAGTTTTAAGCGGCTTCAATTTTAAAAACATCTGAATTAGCTTCAAGTGTAAATACTAATCTTTTTGGGGGTGTTAATTTGCTCTTTTGAGAGGTTGAGTGAGACTTGGCTAATAGAATCTGTAATATCATATTGGAGTTGTGACCTCCTTCTGAAAAGCCCTTGAACTTTTTGTTTTATGTATATCAGACTTGAACAATGGCAGAAATCTTCTGCAATTCTCTAGGTTGCTACAGTAGAAATGCATGCAGCAGAATGGAAAATGGGTATGGAATGCAGAGCTAGAACAAGAAATACCTGGGGTGAGCTCTTTGTATTTTCCCAGAGAGATACATCTGGTAGTTGCTGAGTGGAGCAGACATGCAAGTGAGAAGGGTCACGGTGTAAGTACCAAAGCGTAACAATGCAGCGATAGTCCAGAGAGGTGTACCACGTGTGCCCAATCCAAGAGGAAACATGCTCACAATGGAGACTTTATTCTTTCAGCACTAAGGAAGCGTTTCATCAGCAGGTTGTAAAATTCCGCACCTGTATATGGGACAACGATATGCAAGATGTATTGCAACCCAATTTTATTGGATTCATCATGAAAATCTTGTAAGAAGTTTACGCTGCCCACTGGTCAAAATGCATCAATAAATCACCTGCAGAGAGGAGCCATTACTGTTTTTCACTTAACAAATCTGAAGGTTGAAAGATGCTGCTGATGTGGTGACATGATACTGATGTGATGTAATTTGTTCTTTTTGGATCTGCTGTACCTACACACTTCTCTGACACCTATGGGTTGGTTAGTTTGCAGCAAGTACATTGGAGTGTAGAAATAATTTATTGCTGATCATATTACTGCTGATACTGCTTTATTTTTAATTATCACTTCTTTTCAGTGGATGTCTTTTTGAGTTTGGAATCCATTCATCAACACAAGTGCCCAATATCGTATTTGTATATTGGTGAGGATTGAGTTACATTTCTTGAAGCTTTGAAAAAAAAATCTCTGTTCTGTCTGCCTTCAGAATCAGAGTGCAATTAAATGAGTGGTGGAGTCAGGAAAATCTTACATATGTGAGAACTAAAATATTGTCATAATTATGTTTTTATATATGTGATCTTGAAATTTGGATAAACTACCACTTGCTAGTTGGAAAAGGATTAGAAATAGATATAGCATACAGAAAAAAGGCATTTGTGCTTCTTAGCTGTGTTCACTTCATATGTCACAGTCTAATTTCAGACACTGTTTTTAGTATTTCTGTGCACTTTAATTCATAAAAAACACTAGTTCACGTTAAAATTGTTATACTTTTGTCAGTCCTAAGTAATTGTCATTTTATCTTTCTATTAGTGTGCTATTATAGCTCCCATTTTTCTTGCTTTCCCCTCTCCCAGTGCTAGTTTTCCAGCCCAGATCATTACTTTGGGTGCAGCATTCCATGCATATTTTTAATTGTTAACAGCTTTTTCTGAGTGTTAAAGTGTCAATTTAAAATAACATACCAGTGTACTTAATGTGCCCTTTATTCTAATATGTCATTGTTGTAATTTTTAACATTTTTATTAGTATCTGGTTGCTTTTGCTGCATTTAGTGTTGTAACATTTCATTTAACATTATAATTAGAATTTGGAGGTTTTTGGAAGGAATGTATTTTTGAATGTATGAAGACAGAGTAAGTTACTGTACTTGGAACTGTTACCAGTACAACTGTGTTGTAGCTCAAACACCTTCAATTATAGCAATATAATTCTAGGTTATATTCAAGAGAAATGCACTTGTCCAGTCATGGACAGAAGAGACAAAGGAAAATCAGCTCCGTTATATGAAAGTAATAAAGAGGAAAAGGCATATCTAAGGTAAAGAATGCAACAGTAAATTCATCTGTGCCATGGAACAGAAAACTCAAAAGTTAGCTTTCCTTTATATCCAGCATTGTCTTGATGCTCAGCTTTTGATGTGTTTCTTTTTTAGTGTTTTTTTCTTTGGACTTCTGTAATTTTCTTCACCCCCCAAACAGTAGCATGTCAGAGGCCTTGGCATGACTCCAGTTACAGATGTATCATTTTGGAATGATTAGGGATTGATATGCCAGAACAAAGGTTCCTAAAATGATGTTGCAGGTAGGAAAAAGGAGAGAGAATTTTTGCAGTTTTAGAGCTTGCATGGGGAGGTTTCTTAAGGAGCCTGCAAAGTTAGATGGAAATCGTAGACATATCATGTTGGAGGGCTTCCAAGAGGCCTTGCTCTGTGAGGGTGACCTGCATACAGTTCCTTGTGTTGTCCTTCTTGGTGTCAGATTTACCTTTCTGAGATCATTGGGGAACCTCCCCAGGCTTCACAACCTTTCAAAGACAATAAAGAGCAGCCTCCTGATGATGCCGGCCAGCTCTCCCAGTACACTCAGATGTGTCCTATCTACTCCTATGGACTTGTATGAGTTAGAGAACAGCGCTCTAAAGGAGAAAACACTGTTCTCTAGCTCATACAAGTCCATAGGAGTGGGGGAAACAGGTTGTGGCTGTGGTATGATGGGAAATGTTAAGCATAGAGGAAATGGGTAAGTTTTCTCACCTATGAAATAAACATGAACAAGTCTAAAATTAACTTTGAATTTACTAATTTTTTTTTAAAAAAAGCCACACAGTAACTACTCCACTGAAGAACATTGATTTTTATCAGATGTTTTAGCCTGATATTTTCAAGACAGCCAGGGTAGTTCTGGTGCAGGCATGTGGAGAGGAGCAGTGGGGTGTAAATGTGGAGAGGGAAGGGTGAGTTGAATGGAGGATGGTTATTTGAGATACTCCAGCTGTGGAACTCACTCCCTCTAGCAATTTTGTTTCCCTACCCCTCCATGTGTTTGTAGAGGGTTTTTTCATCTGGTATTTCCTGGACTGTGGTCCATTTCTGAGTTATCTATGGCTGTTTGAATTGATAGATGTAAGAGCTGGTTTATATGTTTTTTGTGACAAGCTGGCCTACTATTTGGCTGCATTCAGTCTATATAAAAATACATATTAAAACACAAGCATAAGGTGAAGAAAATCATGTAGGTGATTTTAATAGCTTATATACAAAGAATCCTATTATTTTACAAAGAAAATACCAAAGTGGTAGTCTGGGATAACATAACCAACTTAGTGTAGAACTCGGGGGGTGCCAGTAAGTTTGCAAACTTAAAAGTAAGTGATCATGTTAATAATGTGCATGTTTCTTTTTGGCATCTGTATTTAGCCAGTGGAATTCCCCATGACAAACTGTCACTGAGCCAGGTTTTAAATCAGGGTTTTAAACAGAGGTTTTTTAAATAAGGATAACGAAGTTATCCATAGTTAAAATAGACGATAGGGAAGGATCACGAGGGATGGAAGCCTCATGTTTTAGAACTTAGGCCAAGAACTTTAAGCCAACTGCTGTTCATCAAAAACATTGTTGCTCCTTTTTCAGAGGCCTCCAGTCTGGACCACTATTGGCAACCAAGAAGAATCAAAGTTCTGATTCACTGTTGCAAATCCCAGGCGCCTTCCTTTAATTGAGGTCTGCAGTGGCCAACTTCTTAAAATTAACTTTTATTCAATTTTATTCCTCAACTACTAAAAGGCTGTTGAACTGCACAGTTTCTGGTTATTATGGGTTTTGTCCAGCTAATGTTATTTTTCATGTACTTCAGCATAAACTGTAGATTTCTTTCATGTATAGATACCCATTTTCTTACCCCTGCTGTGTTACAGTTCCTGAGCTATAATACATATATATGGCTGTTGTTCAGTATAAGCTTGGATGATGACATAATAGGCTGGTAATAACTCCTGGTGTATTTTATTGACATTGCTTTCTTAAATAAAATCAAATCAGCTATAGACTATGCATGTTGCCTAAGAGGCCAGTAGTTATAGTAGGTGTGTGTAATTTTGCACATTGCTTTAGCATGCTTTTAGCTAATTTTGTAGAAATAGCTAATGTTTGGCACCCATGAATGTTGTTTTTATTCATCTGGCATGTTCCCATTCAAATACCCATTTAATGTGGTCACCAACTATAGAAATAGTTAAACAATACTGTAAATGGACATGTTTTCTTTGTTGGGATGATCACTGACACACTGAATTCTTTTCATTAAGTAATTTGACCGCAAGCATCTCTTTACTTTGGAAAAAGAAGAGGAAAAAAGCTCTAGCAAATAGATTTTCTCTCAGTTTTCATATTTGCAGTGCTTATACAGGGGGATATAATTAGAATTTCAGGATAAATTACACAAAGTATTGGATGAAAATCAAGACTAAAATAAACATTCAATTCCTCTTTTTTGCATTTGACCATTACGCACAAACATGTGGTTATAAATAGATACCTCATCCATGTTGTAGTAACAGCTCATGTTCAAAGTAGGATTCTGGAAAAGAAAATCCTTTTTAAAGTGATTCAAAGCAATTATGCAATTTGAAACCTTCAGATAGTTTATGAGTCTTTATCACAATTGGATTACTTCTATATGCTCTGTAATAAATACCAAAAAGCCCTCTAAATTAAAACATGTTCCAGCTGAATAATCTTTACAGAGAGCATTTGCAACTGCAGTTGTTTTTAGCTCTTGATAATCTTACATTAGTGGGATATCTATATGCTATTAGTATACACAATAGCTGCTGTTACAAGAATAAGTACAATTGACATGTATACTGTCAATCTGACTGACACAAATCATCTAATTAATTTGATGTTAGCTTGAAAGAAGTGGGAGCATTCAAGTTCTGAGGATAACACAGCACCATTCTGTGTCTCCCATCATTATTCAGAATTTGCTGCGGTATGTAGAGATTAGTAGAAAGTATAGTTTCCAAAATTTTCAGGCTAGTCAGTCTTGTGCATCTGATCTTGAAGAATGTTAGTGTCTTTCTGAAGGTCATCTGTTAACCATGAAAATGTAGGCATACACAGGCACAAAATTGCTATGACTTAATACCTACCTTCATCTACAGAGAAGAGTCAACTCAGTGCAGAAAGCAGTAAGACAAAGTTTTTAGCTATTGCTCTCAAGCTGGTTTTGAACAGTAACACTTTATTCCTGGGTGATCAAGTCCACTAGACTCATACTGTACATGAAGCACAGCAGGTTTTCTGCAAGTGCAGTGTGGCTCTCCTAATTGTATGCACCTTCCACACATTGAGAAAGAGTAGAAAATACCTTTCTTTACTCTGTAATTTTCTGGTTTGAACCAAGAAAATGAAAGCTGAAGTTGACACCCACGAGCCAAACAGGAAGAAATTACTAAAAGCAGTAAATGCCAGGAGATGCTAGTTTAATTCTAAGCTATACTCTAGACCCTGTTGTGCTGTCACTGTGTGAAGAGTGAGAAAATCCATCAGGCTTTGACATACAGAAGGACTCTATAGAAATTTCTATGACCTGTCTGCTTAATGAAACGCATCCCTGCTGCAGATGGCAGATGGATGCAGTGCTCTTTGGGGTTGCGTATAATGTAGAGTTGCCCTACAAGTGTGCATACCTAACTTTTTATTCATGTCAGTAATGCTATTGATCTTGGGGAAATGATTCATAAACTAAATTAACTAAAAGTTCAGTACAACTAGGTTTGGGTTCAAATGTTTGTTGGTTTGAATCCCAAAAACACAAGCTTCTGGGAGCCGAGAACCAGAGATTAGCATCTTTAATGTCATTTACAGTACATTCAAATTTGATCCTTTAAGTGGACTTCTTTTGATTGCTTCCTGATTTAATATGTTTAAAATTTATTCCTTTTCCCTTATAAGATCATTGCCTTTAGTTTCAGTAAAAGTAGAAACTCAGTACTATGCAAGCTTGACAGTCTAATTTTCTGATGGGCAGCTGACATTCTTTAACTGCACTCAAAGGAAAAATGACACCTCACTTATCTGGATAGTTTCCCTCTGTCCTTGAGAGCTGACAGTTTGTCAGTTTAAAGGTGCAGCTTTTACACTACTCAGATTATCGCAAAATATTTTAGAGTAGTTCAGGCTATAGTTCTTGAAAGAAGGTAGAGCTTTTTATAGACACTTTCCTGTCTGTCTTTTCAACTCTAATACTTCCCCTACTTGACCAAGCAGAGTTATCAGTCATGGTTATTTATGTATTAGAACTAAAAAGACAGGAATAAAATGTACTTTCTGAAATGTGACAGGAACCAACTTTTATCCCTTTGTTCTAATTCCATCTGTTTGTCCGTAGAACTGTTCATTAATTCTGTCATTAATTCTGTTACCTGTGGATTCTGCTATTTAAAGCTCTACAGGGCCCTCTAAAATTTGAACTGTTTTTCATTTGTCCTAGAACATTATGATATGGTCTGCAAATCGATTTTTAAAATTGTTGACAGATTTGCTCCAGTCTCTTTCTTAGGTTTCCCCTCTACTTTCATGCTAGCCATTACAATTTGTTTTCTGTATTCCTGAATATCGTATTGTTGTATTCCTGAAATTTTTTCACTTTTCCTTCTGCAGAGTATCTTCATTACTGGTAGAAAAAGCTTCTAGTCTGGTGCTCCCAATCCATCTCAGCCAGAACTACTGTATTTCTCTACCTTATGAAAATCGCCGTTCAGGAGAATTCTGGTTTATTTCAACAGTTCAAGCATGTGTCAAATTGCTGTACAATGAAAATTGCTTTTTAAAATGAAATCCTAAATGTATTGTCTCCTCTCAAAAGATACCCATGAAAACCCATAGACGTCTTTAGAAGTGTTATTTGGACTTACTGGTTTTGAATATACAGCTTCAAGAAGAACATAGTACAAAGTAAAATTGAATATTACTGCATTGTTTTAGCAGAATATAGAAGAATCAGTAACTGTCTACCAAAACCTGTAGATAACCCTGAAACTGCTTAATTTCCTTTCATACTGAGCACTTAAACCCATCTTAATCTTTTCCATCCTCTTGTTCCTCACAATGTATTCTGAAGATGTGAATTTCATGCACGTTTTAGTCTCTCAAATCCTACCTAATGAAAACCACAAACAAAATCTGTAATGCTGAAAGGCATTAAAAGGCTCACAAGCAGCTATCTGTGCAATAATCATTATACCAGTCATCTGCTTTATTTAACTATTACTACACTATACTTCTATGAGATCTTCTTTGGTTTTGACTTGAAACATACAAAAACTTTATTGGTATAAACTGCTAGTTTCACAGGGGTCAGTACTGGGTCCAGTTCTGTTTAACGTCTTCATTAATGATCTGGATGATGGGGCACAGTGTACCCTCAGCAAGTTTGCTGATGACACAGAACCGTGAGGAGTGGCTGATATGCCAGAGGGTCATGCTGCCATCCAGAGGGACCTCGACCAGCTGGAGCAATGGGCTGACAGGAACCTCATGCAGTTCAACAAAGGAAAGTGCAAAGTCCTGCACCTGGGAAGGAGCAACCCCATGTACTATATGCTGACAGCTGCCTGGCTGGAAAGCAGCTTTGCAGAAAAGAGCCTGGGGGTCCTGGTGGACACCAAGATTGAACATGAGCCAGCAATGTGCCCTTGCTGCAAAGGCAGCTAACGGTATCCTGGGCTGCATTAGGAGGGTTGTTGCCAGCAGGTCAAGAGAGGTGATCCTTCCCCTCTACTCAACACTGGTAAGGCCATACCTGGAGTGCTGTGTCCAGTTCTGGGCTCCCCAGTACAAGAGAGATACAAAGCTACAGGAGACAGTCTAGCAAAGCGCCACTAAGGTGATTAAGGGACGAGAGCATATCTCCTATGAGGAAAGGCTGAGAGAGCTGGGACTGTTTAGCCTGGAGAAGAGGAGGCTTGGGTGGAGTTTCATCAATGTGGACAACTATCTGAAAGGAAGGTGTAAAGAAGATACGGAGCCAGGTGCTTTTCAGTGATGTCCAGTGACAACACAAGAGGCAATGGACACAAAAAGGAGATTCATCTGAACATCGGGAAACACTTTTTCACTGTGGGGGTGACTGAGCACTGGTATGGGTTGCCCAGAGAGTTTGTGGAGTCTCCATCCTTGAAGCTATTCAAAAGCTGCCTGGACATGGTCCTGGGCAACCAGCTGTAGGTCACCCTGCTTGAGGAGAGGGGTTGGACCAGATGACCTACAGACATCCCTTCCAACCTCAACCATTCTGTGATTCTGTGGAACAGTGACAGAAATAATCAGCTCTCCACACTGTTTTAACTTCTGAAAGTTCTTTCAGAGACTGCAGTTATATAGAGTTGAAAAGAGGAGCTGGGTCAACAATATCATAACTATATGAAAACTCTCCCTCAGAGCATCCGTAGTAGGTTTTCCTGCCTACTAGTCCCCCTTAGTATCGCAGAATGTACTAGGAATTTTCTGTATGTCAAAACAAGATGGAAATTAAATAAGGAATTCAGTCAATTAGACAAGCCCATTTTCCCCTTGAGAATAGCAATTTAAACTCATTTATATAAGTAGTTCTGGGTCAATTTATCAGCAACCAGTACCAGAGGATCCATCTCATTACACAGCTATAGCTCAGCTTAGGCAAGCAAAGCACCTGAAACCAAATGAAACAGAGGGAAAATCAGGACCCAGAGTAATTTATATATTTTGACCTAATTTATTCCATCTTTGCCAGAATTTATGTAGCAGTTCAGGTTCAGTATGAAAAAAGAAAAACAATCTAAAGGATCAGGTTAAAGTAGTGTTTGATCATTTCTCTCTGGAAAGTCATTGTCATAATTTATGATTTATATAGGTAGTCTGGGCAGCATACCTGTATTAATAAATGGACCTCCAGCTTTTTTTGTCTGATATTGGCAATGAGCCCAAGGCATGGGGAAAAACAGTTACAAAAACAGTGTGACAGTCAAGGCCGATATGTTAGGCTACTGCAAATCATTTCCTTCTGGTTCTGCATTTCCCAGTGTATTTCTTGCTGTAAGGACTGTATTTCATGAGCAGAAACAGTTGAATCCATGCTGCACCAGATTATTTGCTTCTTTTGTCCTAAAGACAATTCTGGTAACTTTTCAGGCTGATTTATGGCTGTTCCTTATATGTTAAAATTCTTACGTAGCCCAAGAAATCCTAGCTTGCAGTCTGGCCTCATGAAAGAGAAAACTCACAAAAAGTCCATAATTATTTCAGGTAATACACAAAACAGTTGGCCTGCTTGATTCAAATCAGTTTACATTAGAACTGTGGTCAAGAACGTGTCTTCATGGACATCTCTTCTGTTAATGTTGTCTTTTTCTTTTGTTAAAGTTATAGCAGAAAGTGAGGTTAAGTTTGGTTTCAGCTCACGTACTTGTGGTTTTTTGATTCCTAACAGCTCTTTTTATAGTTACCCTCTGTATGACATATGTGACTCTTTTCCTGTTTTGTTTTCTTTATATTTTCTTTTAGTTATAGATAGTAATCTGGTGATTTGATTTTTGCTTTGTTTTTTTTAAAGAATCTGTCATTACCCTTTAATATTGTTGAACAGATGGTTTTTATGCACTTCTTGCCCATGAAAAAGACAGTACACTGTTGATTCTGAGTGTTGCCGAGTATGTGTATCTTCTTGCCATAGAAGTAATACTTCTTTGGTAATTTCCACTCAGGCTAAATGTCTTGCTTGTGCCTCAGTTCTGGTCTCTTCGCTCTGACTGCTAAGTGTGTATGCATGTAGCCCATGGAGATGATAATAATTTAGGTGACAACATGATGTATAGAACAGTTTTCTTGTGTTCAAGCGTTTGGTTTCCTGAGGAAAGGAGACAGCATTGGACATTGGCTGCACGTTGTAAAACTGGACATGAAGAGCTGTAGTACGATCTGCGAAACACATGCTGTAAAGCTGTAGGAGCTGTATTGGACTCAGTGTATTATTGGAACAGTAGGACCTTACAAAGATCGTGTGGAAAACGCTGTTACAGAAGCATGACTGAGCCAGGCTCCTTAAGAAACTTAGCCCTGCCTCCTTTTCACCGAACCTAGCTGGTTTGTTGTGAGGCTTTCCCAAAGGCCGACTGAACAGGAGTGGTGAATAATGAGAGCTAACCAGCTGAAACAACCTGAAGTAGATAACAATGATGCTAACATGTTGCTGGAGGCATTCTGTTCAGTGCTGACAATCTGATTGCATAAAATAGTTTGTCAGTTATTTATTCAACAGGTTCCTAAAACTTTCTTCTCTTTCTCCCTTTTTCAGATAGCGTCAGAGGCCATGTGCATGTTTTTCTGCTCAATCCGTGAAGGCATTCACAATTGTTTCACTCGCATGTGGAACTCATCCCAGTTCCACCCTGTTGCCTGCCTGCAAGTGGGGATCAATGCAGTGTAGTTTCTGGTCCTGTCCACAAAAAAATTGGAGTCCGTATTTTCCAACAGTTGCATCTCTTTCATTGCTGGCATCGCTGAGAGGTGCAGGATGTGCAAGGCTGGGATTAGTGCAGGCAGTTTAGCATCATTTTTTGAAGTTGGCTATGCTGTCCCTCACCGTCCTGCTGAAGACGTCTTTTACATCAGTTGCAGATTTTTCTGCATTCAATGATTGTGTTGCAAGTGAGGCCAAGTAGTCTGACTCCCTAATGAACAGGGTAATGTTAAATTTGGGGGATTATCATTCTGATCCCCTATGCAAAATACCTTTGGTGCAAAAATTGATAACATGGGCAGTTAGAAATCTATTTAAAAGACATATGCGGAAGGGAATATGAAATTTTACTGGGCTTCAAAAGGTAAATTATTGTTTATTTACAGGGGAAAATAAATTATTTACACTGTCATGAAATGCAGGAAACTTCAACACAAATACCACTCATAGTTTTTAAAGAAGGATCAAGTATGTGTGGAAAAAAATTATTGTAAAAAGCAAATGAGTTTGGAAGACCTGATGCAGAAAAAGCATTTGGAAGCTTTTGAATTAGTATTTCCAAAGCACAGCGTTTATCTGTACGGAAGGTAATTTGATACTACAGTGTCTGATTTCCTACCACCTTTCAAGTAGGTTTACTAAGAGGGAGGTGGAGTACCAAGATTGATTTAGCTGGTTGAATTGCTGGATTTTCTTGATGCCTCACAGTTTTCTTATTAGCATGGGACTGACAGAGGTTGTTACCTAGCATATGATGGGGATAATATTTACTCAATAAATACTACTTTTACATATACCACATATAAAATTGGTTGGAAAGCAGAATTGCATAGCCCCAGAGGAAAAGTAATGACGTTGACAGTTTCATAGATAATTTGGACTTGGATTCTTTTCTTCTGTTCCATTTTGCAAGAAGTATAAGTTACATTAGCATCACAAATGCAGAATATGATCACACATGCCATTAACTACAAATCAAGTGTTTTTTACACACGTCATAGCGTGATTTAGTGACTTGGGGTAGCATGGTGTTTGTGGTTAACTTTCTTAGCCTTAATGAGGGTGAAATACTTAGAAGGGAGGAAAGATGGATTTGTGGTTTTAAGTATGAAATTGGAAAACAGGAGATCTATTTCTGGTTTGACGACAGAGATTTGATTTGTGGGAAAATAATTTTCTGTTCCTTAATTTCTGCTTATGTAAACAGGAGAATTACAAAAAGTATTGCCTGATTCTACTGAATAGAGGACTTAATTCATTATTATTTGTAATGGGTTTTAAGACAACAAGGAGGAAGTTAATATTAAAAAAGTGGACTTGACAGAAGTTACTCATTTAATGCTTCCCTCAAAGAAAAGTTACCTGGCAGTAGATTGCCCTGAAAGCAATATCTTTTACTGGTGCAATTATGTCCCTTGTTACAGCTACCTGTAACAATGAAGATAAATTTTACAGTTGTTTCTGTGCAATTTCTGTCATATCTACCATATTCTATCATCTACCATATCTACCAATATCTGTCAGCCTAACATATCTACCACTTGTATCTTTTCAGCTCTTTTTTCTTAATATTGCCTGTCCAGTTGATGCCAGGGAGTATTACAGAAACTGGTTTTGTTCTGTTGTTTTTTCTCCTCAGGAATGATTATAGCCACAAAGAGTGTGTTTAGAAACCTGTATTTAGCCCTGCAGCTGAAGCTTTAAACGCTGAGACCACTGGGCACAGTCTACCCCAAGTGAAGTAGAAATAAGTATTATTGTTCAAGAGAAATGGGTCCCACGCATACAGGAAAGGGTCATTTCACTAGAGAAAACTGTAAGTAAGCTTCATTTCATTAGAACTGGGTTTCCTGTTGTTTACATGCTTTTTTAGTTGATGTTACTTGTATTACCAGTTACATATATTGGTCATGACATTGGTTCTTTAATGGAGTTTAAGACTGCACTGTATTGTTTGGTTTTTTTTTAAATACAAGTACTGTACCGAGTGGTATATTGAACACATTCTTGCATGCGTTGTTTAACTGTATTGTGCCAGTTGCCACTCTGTCACGCTTGCCATCCCAGAAGCAGCAGTTATCATCACCACCTTTACCCTCCCTGCAGCAGAATTAGCAAGCCGCAGTCTTTAGAGCGTTTCTTCACTCTCTGCCATCTTATCACCAAAATTCAGATGTGCCTTTATCGCTTACGATGTAGAATAGAGCAATAGAATGTATACCTACGGCTTCATCCCCTGGGAAATTCTAGAGAATTCAGGACCTAATGGGCTTTCTAGTGGCACAGGCAACTGCAAGTATTTTAAGACTCTTCCTCTGCTCTCAACACAGAGTATCTTACCAAGTTTAGGGTCTTGATTTTCACAGAAGGGTCTCAACCTGAGCTCAATGTATCCATGAGACTGAAAGTCTGAGATGAGGATCATGGCTGATAGTGTGGCTTCTTTGGCACAAGTTACATAAAGATCTTATGGGGGAAAGGAGAAGAGTAAAACAAGCATGGTGGGAAGGGTCACTATGCTTGCATAAAATAAACACTTTTCCAGGCAAAATTTACCTTCCTATTTGCAATTGCTGCATGTGTTTTGACTTTTTCATATGCAAAGGTACAGCATTGCTGTTCAACATCCTATGTCTTCCTCTGTGTTTCTGCTTCACTGTTGCTAATTTGCAGCTAAAAACCTGACTATCATGTTGCACTCAGCCAAGTGTCTTATAAGTATCTTTAAAAAAGCTTTCTTGGACACTTGTTCTTTTGTCCGTGCTCCACTTCATCCTCTGCTTGGTAGCTGGGTATGTGCTAGTCATCCATCTGCTGGACTTTTATTGCTAATGTCTTGCTGAACGTCAGGTCAGCCCACCCTATGGCTTCAACATTTGCCAGGCTTACATACTGCTTCACTAAACATAAGGCACAAAAGTGCTTCTAGTAATACTTCCAACAACTTCTCCATCTCCATCTTCTATATAATACCTTGATGCACACCCACACAGCAGTGGGGTATGGAAGACAACTTTATACACCTTTAACTTGTCAAGGGATTTGGTTCTTTGCCAGCCTCCTCAGTAATCCTTCTAGTGTCCTGGAGATGAGAAACTACCTCATTCAGAAAACTCCACTGGCATTGATAAAGTATTGCCAAAATAAATGAATTCATAAATGACTGGATATTCAGTCCCATTGATGGGTATGGAAGTGCAATACATGATCCTTCAGTGGCTAGTTAACTATTTTTTCAGGCTGATGTTCCAAAACAAATTGTAAAGGCAGCAGAAGTTAACCAAGAGCAGACAATCTTAATTGGAGTAGGCACCACGTCTGACCAGCACACTACTATTAACATACAAGAGTGCCAAACTGTGAGAGACTGAAAGAGTTAATGTCTCAAACATTGTGGAGAGATGAGGGGTGATTTGCATGGCGACGGCTAGCATGGGATGGGGAGAGCTTTTCGGAGGAGAGACTAAAAGAGGTACTGTCTTGTGAGACACTGAAAGAGGTACTGTCTCAAACATTGTATCGAGATACAGTGCAGCAAGTCGGCTAGCACGGGATGAGAAGAGCGCGTTGGAGGATGCAGAGTTACCATCTATAGCCAGAGGTCACACAGAGTTTTATCTAAGGAATGGGCCTACAACCACCCGAAACTTGGAATGAAACTCCTCGCAAACCACCCCCCCGGCCCCCCCCGCGCCTGCAACCCTTTGAGGACCAGAACAACCTAAGTCCTCCAGGGGTGTGACCTGAGGCAGGGATTAGAGTATAAAGAGACACCTTCCCCAGGGAACGGTGTGCACCCATCACCGGAGGATTGCCACGTCTGTCACCGTCATCGCGGGATCCAAGGGTGGTGATAACTTTCCTTTTCTTTATCCTCCTCTCTTCTCTTTTCCTTTTCTCACTTTTCTTTTCCTCTACTCTTCCACTATACATATATCTGGGCATATGAGTTTTGTATGAATTGTGACAGGTTGCCTGGAAAATAGCTCCATTGCCAAATTGCCTCTGTTTGTTCGCTGAGCTTGCTAGTTCATTAAGTTTGTAGTTTGCTAGTTAATAAAGTTGCTAGTCTGACTGTTCCTCTGAGTCATTGTCGTGACTCTACCGGCCTGTGGCTCTGATGAGCAGAGATCGGCCTTTGTCGGTACACAAATCCCCGGGGAATCAAAAAGATTCACCCATCTCGCAACCCACCGAGTGGGACGAGACACAAACAGGCTGCTGAGGAAATCTTAAATACTGAGTGCAGTCTGGAGAAATTAAATGATCTTACTGTCATTTGTGAGTATACATGCTTTAAAGGAGTAGCATGTGCTTTAAAGTTGCTGTGTACATAAGTCCCACTATGCAGCATTGCATGAAAGGAATTGATTTTATGACATGTCCCTGTGGACATCAGAGGGAGTGTGTCAGGTTGCCCTAGACCTTAATTCACAGTGAAGTTCAAATGTTGCTTTTGGCACCTCTCCTGAACTTGGCTGCGGTGTAATTTGTGGACACTTTTTTTCTACAAGTTGGAGAGATGGAGGCTGATCCTGTCATCAGAAGTCCCTGTGATTATCACGAATGGGATTTCTCCCCTTTTGCCCATAAAATCTTGACAGTGAATTCATTCTGCATGGTCTGTTATCCCACATCACACATCCAAATGAAAAAAAAAAAAGTGATCAATCAGTCAAGAGCTGGAAGTCAGCTCTATATTTCAGCAAGAATCTAATCTGAGCCAGATGCTCTCCTGTCTTTCCCAAATGCCACTGTGTCATTGTCTTCATTGTTTGGCTGTCAGCTTCTCATGTGAATGAAAGGGAACCAGGTTTGGTCCTTGGTGCAGTTTTTATATGAGTCCTCTAAGGGGGCTTGCTTGTTATCTAAGCATAGGTAATGAGCACCTTGCAGCATCATCACCTTGTAGCTTTTACAGTTGTTCTCTGTGACTGAAAAGTGCTGGATGGATGCTGTGGACAGAAGGCTTAGCGTGGGGAATGTATGGTCCTGAAAAGATGACAAAAAGAGGGGAAAGAGCATTGGAGGGGCCGTTCTGCTGCAAACTTGAGCAGAAAGTGGTAAAACCACTCTGGGGAAGGCATTAATTTTCGGAAGCTCACTGGCACAATTTGTATCTTGTGCAAAAAGTAGTTACCTTTGTGTAGTGTTGTTTGAATTACCTGTGGAGTGTTTTGAAGGTGGAAAATGCCCTGTACAAAACTACCAGCTCAAATCTAAAGCCTGAAGTCTTATTTGGCATCCAAATGCTCCCTAAAGGGTTTGGCTTTGTGTTACAGCACAACCTAGAAGATCTTTGTTTTCTGCTTCTAAGCTGCAGCCAGACCCTTGTAAGAACAGCTGATGAGCTTTAGCCTTGATGTAGACACAAATCAAAACCAATGCTGCAACCTAGTCCAAGTTGTCGGCCCCATCTGTCTGTAATCAGAGGGATCGCAGAGCAGCTTTGACCCTAAATTGGTGACAGGCTGTTATTAAAAGTGTCCCTCAGTAGGTCCCGAGAGCTGTAGAAACAAAGCCAAAATAACTGCTGTATTTTAGCATGTTAATGTAGAGTACAGATGCCGTCGTCAAGCGGTTGGTAGTGGTGCTAGGATGTTGTTACATGCTGTGTGGGTAATGTTCAAACTTGTTACTTTTTTCTTCAAGACAAGGGCTGGGACACCTTATGTCACACATGTCAGCAGCTGGGACACCTTATGTCACACATGCCAACATCTGAGAGCTATTAATAGGAGTGTTTGAGCCAGAAAAAAGAACACGCACACCTTGTAATTCTTTCGAAAAGCTTTATTGTGGGGGAAGTTCAGTTGGCAAAAGAAGGCCAAATCTTAACGCTCTTGGCTTTAGATGCGGACTTTGCTCGCAGAGAGGAGTGGGTGGCCATCCTGCTTCATGAAGTTCAAGCTAGAAAAGCTTATAAAAACAAAGCCCACCCTTCTTAGCGGCTTCGGACTGTGGTTTTCGCCTCCGACAACTCGCTCGGCCCCTGTCAGAAGGACCCGGGGGCTCGTTCCCACTAGCTCCTACACCGGGTGTACCGGTACACCCCCAAGGGGCCGGGCCCAGCCGGCGGGGCCGCGCTGCGGGCCGCCAGGTGCCCCCAGCGGGGAGGCGGGCGGCCCGGCCGCGGGCGCCTCTGCCGGGGGCGGGCGGCGCTGTCGCTCCCCGTGCAGCGCCTCCTCCGCCCGGCAGCGAGGCGGGCGGGCGGAGAGTGAGGGGCTCGCCGCCGCCGCTCCGGAGCTGTCGCAGCGCAGCCGGTGTCGGCGGCAGCCGGAGCCCCCGGCCCCGCAGTCCGCCTTGCAGCGCGGCCGTGGGGAGCGGCGCCGCTGCCCAGCCCGGGCCGCCTCGGCGGCCAGCCCGCGCGGCGGGAGAGCCCCGCCGGCCATGGAGCTCTCCCTGCGGCTGCTCCTGGCGTCCTGCCTCTCCCTGGGGGCGGCCGGGGAGTTTGACAGAAGGTAGGCGCCGGCTTCCGCGGGGTGAGCGGAGGGGCGGCGGTCGGGGGCCGGCCGGGGAAGTTGGTGTTTCCTCGGGCAGGTCAGAGCCCCCGCGGGGAGCGCGGAGGCAGCCCGGGCTCTCCCCCGGGCGGGCGCGGGGCTTCGGGGCCGGCGGCTGTAACGGCCCGCGGGCTGCTAACTGCCACCAGACCGCCGGGGCACGAAATGGCGGCGGGGGGCTCGTTACCGGCCCCCGGCGCTGCCTCCCGGCGAGGCGGCGGCGGCCGGAGCCCTCGGCGGGACTCGTCGCGGCGCTCCCGCCCCCCCAGCCGAGAAGAGGTGCCCGCGGGCGCGGCCGGCGGGCTGAGGGGCCAGGCGGGCCGAGCGCCCTGACCCCGCGCCCGGCCGCAGGTGGAGGCGCGGGGCCGGCGGGGCCGGTGCCGCTCCCGGCGGTCCCCGGGACGGACGCGCTCGGCCCCGTACCCCTCGCCCGTGGCCCGCGGAAAGCGAAGTGCCGCGCATTGCTCGGCAACCTAAACGTGGGCTTAGGGATAAGTTTATTGTTCTGGCAGCGTTGCGTCCTGCAAGAATTAAAAACAAAGCACTTCGCGTGCTGTAAAAATAAAATTAGTTTATTGACGCCTCGAGGCACTTGAAACAGAATACGGTGAAGACTGCAACTCAAGTTTTAACATGAAGCAAGGTGAAAATGAATGCTTGGAGAGCGTGTGCCTCGTGGGTTGTGCTGAGCCGTGTCAGGTGTAGTGAGCGGCTGGGAGGCTCGTTGGAGAACTCGGTGGGTGCTGCGGGGAGCGGGCTGCCCTGCGCGAGAGCTCTGTGCGTGTGTAAATCAGCCAGCATGACCCCCTCTCCCAGGATTTCTTCTCAGGATTTGTCGAAATGCAGTGTTCACGTTATTTCAGCGTGTCATTAAAAAACATTAACAATTTACACCAATGCTTTGTAATTGCTTGAGGCTGTGATATCTTTTCCTTGGAACAAGGGAAGACTACAGCTCTCCTTTTGTATTTAATTTCTATTCAACAGTTCAGGAAGCTTTTGTTTTTATTTTTTTTCCTTTAATGTTTCAGTGAGAAAATTTGGCCATGTATTGTGAAATAAACCAATGCTGAAACTTTATGATGGTGGTTTATTCTGTGTTATAAATTCTGTGTTTCAGACTTCTGAAATTATTCAATACCAGCCTGGGAGTGGCAGCAGTGAGCATATTGCAAAGCATGTCAGTTTTTTAAGGCTTTACAAAGTTACGCTAATTATCTTTTCTCCTCTTTGCCTATAGTCATTTACATTTTCTGAACTAAACACAGTATTAATGATAGAAATATCATAGACTCAGCTTAGACCAGTTACTGTTTTCAAAAAAAAAGGATATATATCTTCATGCAGGAGACGATTTTGCTGGTCTTTTTCTTTTGTTTTTCTTAATCTAGAATAATTTTATCTACTTTCAAAATGTTTCACCAGACTTTTTTGAACTGTCTTGTTCAGGTGGCCCAGACAAATAGTCTCCTCCACAGGACTGTGTCGGTTTGGAAGTAGAATTGACTGCTGCTGGGGCTGGGCCCGATTGTCCTGGGGACAGTGCCAACGTGAGTATCATTGCTGCTGGGGCTTCTAGTCACTTGTAGAAAGGGCTTGTACACACCTAGTCACGTCTTTCACGTGTTCTCACACGTTCTTACAACACAGGGCTTAGGCTTTTGCACGTGTGAGTCTGACTTAGAAGGATGTTGTCAGGCTAAAATTCTGTCTATTATTAACAGTACTAAAAATGATTGCAATCAAGTAAGGTGAACTTTAGTTAGGGCAATGAGAATTTGGGAATTTCTGTTTGGTTTCCGCTTCATTTCATGCTCTGGTCTAATGGTCTGACGTAACACTACACTGTGTCATGTTACAAGCACTGCAGGGCGACAATATTTGCATCTGAGAAGGAAACCCAAATTATTGACATTCCGCTTAGAAAGTCGATGGAAACGTTCCAATTAGTATTAAGTACAAACATTCTTTCAGTAACCCCAAACTAAGGGTATAAATCCGCCTGACAGCATCCTTTTACTGGGTCACACGTGAAGAGAAACATCTCTGAGATTCTCACATCTGTCTAGAATCTTTGAGAGAATTGCAGGATAACCAGGTAGCTAAGTCTTCATCATTAGCTACATCTTCAAAAGGTATTCTGTGGTGGCAGCTAGCACTGTATAGAAGTTAAAATTGTTAGGAATGTCATAGAGACCTCAGCTGGTTAAAATTACAGCCTTTGATACTGGGAATGTTTGCTCATGTGTTTAACAGTGCATACATGAGTGATATCCCCTAAGTTTTTGCAGGAGTGAACCTATAAATACATTTTTTTTTTATTTAGATGAATTTTTTTTTTTATTTAGATGAAAATATCTGCAAACTAGATCCTTTTCTGCCAAGCCATTTTTAAAGTAAAACAGGTATTAAATACTGTAAGTTGCTTAGTCTGCAGGGCAGTGACTGTAGGTGGCAAATATTAGGCAAAAGACAGAAATAGCATTGGCAATGCAACTGTAGACTCTCAGCAAAGGTTTTGTTCCAATCTGTAAACAGCAAGACTGGCTTCTTCCTTCCCAGGTGTGTTAAAAACCCACAATGTTTAATAGGTATATAAGATAACCGGTAAAAAAGCTATGTAAAGTACTTCTGGAACATAACATCCCTGATATGTTTTTTTGATGCAGAGTTCTCAGGCTGATATCTCTTCAAGCCATACCATGAGTCATTTTGATTTTTAGGGCTGTAGTTGGTAACACGTAGTCCTTTCCTTGGGATGAATGTTTATAGAGAAGGAAGGAGAATGTGAAATAGGTTGATTGAGGCTACTCCAGAGATGATAGAATCTCTGTCCATCTTTCATAACATAGTTTTATTTGAAAACCATTGAGTATTTAAATGTTTGAGGCTATGAAGGCTTAACTGGCAAGTATCAATAATTCACATTGTTTAAAAAAAAAAGGAAAGGCAACAACAAAACCAAAAAAAATCCAAAACACTGAAAGGGTCTCACTGTGGCCCTTTTCTTAGACAAGTTCTCCTGTGTTGTGACTCATTGCAGCTCATGTTTAGGTAGAGGTCAATTTCTGTTATATTTGTCCTTTAATTTCTCACTATTACCAAGTCTGATTTAGGGTTACATTTTTATGATCTTGGGAGACAGGAATAGCATAAAGTGATACTACCAAAAGATTCGTAACTCAAAGTTGAAAACGAGACAAAAGTAATAATACACAGAAAGTATTTTTTACTCTTTGAATTTTGTCAGTAAAGTCATTTGTAGTGCCAACTTTTTCAGATACCATAAATGCTCTTTTTTTAAGGCTAAAGCCAGGTGAATTCTCAGCTCCTTCCACTGCATTTTAGTCCATTATTCACAGATTTGTTCTCCATGCACATTTCCAAGAAGTGCAGAGGTGGATTTTATGTGGTCATCTCCAGTAGTTGGGACCAGACTTTCAAAAGAATACAATTTTCACTTAGGTGTCTAAATGCATTTTTTTCCCATTTTTTTCACACACTGGGTGCTGATAATTTTTGAATCGCTGGTTCAGAAGAGTCTCAAACATTTGAGTGAAGAACTTATTAAAAGCTTAGCAGCTCCTTCTAGTTTTTAAATGGGAGCCAAACTCTTAGGAAAATAAAGCAAGAAAATCTGCCCCAGTTGTGAGTGGTGAAAATTCCAGTCATATCACAGAGTGGGAGATTACACTAAATGAAAGTGAATCTTTCTAGTGCTTGCAGCCAAATAGAAAATCTGTAGTCAACTCTCCACCTTGGGAATGTGGCATTCTGTATGAAGGATTAACCTGGCATGGAAGGCAGCATTCCTGGCCTCAAAGGAAAACTTGAGTGTTTTAGTGTACAAAGGGATATCACTGAAAAATTTCCAAAAAGCCAAATGCACAATTATTTCTCCTGCTTTCTCTGTGGAGAAAGGCAAACCTCTTAGTCCTGTCCCTGAAATGAGTGGCATAAATACATGTCAGACTTTCTGTACTAGATGTATGTTTTCTTTGCTGTTTCTAGAATAAATTGTATTTGCACAATGAAAACAAGTATAGAGTCAGACTTAAAAATTAGTAGTAAGACCTAATTTACAAATAAGTCCAAAAAAGAAGCTGTAAATATTCAGGCAATAATGCTGAGCTCTTTATTAGTGAGCTTGAACTGCTTTTCTCAAACTAGTTTGAGCAATCCTTGGTATGCCTGCAAGTGCTACAGCACCTTTGGACTCTCACCTGCTTACTCATGCATAGTGTACTATGAAGGCACTGATCACCTCTGAATTTATCTTTATGACGACAAATGTAAGGCGAGAGCCATGCTGGAGCCAGAGTGTAGCAAGAATATCAGCTCTGATACGTGACAGGGTTGTCCCAGTTTATGGAGACCTCTGAACCATGATGAGGCGTGGGCAAGTGATTGCTAACGTACCTGGATACATTTTCTGCTGTCCAGCTGAGCTGCTCCACCAAACACGCGTGGCCATGCCTTCTGCCCACGGCTATTGAGAAAAAAATGTGTTAGTTTAAACCAACTGTGTGATTTAAGGTAATGGTTTAATTGTGACAGAGGTTTAAGCCTGTATGTCAGCTCTAACAGGGTAGGATTGTGGCACAGCTGCCAAGTGGTAACTCATTAAGCCTTGGTAACTCAGCGCTCCTGATCTTCCATCCGTAATCCATCCACACAGTTGCAAATGGAAACTGAAATGTGTTAGCTAAACTTGCTTTTGTGAAGGGTGGAGTAATTCCTTTTATGTCCCTTTGACTGACAAAGGAGTGCACATAGAGCATAATCGTGCTTACTGCTGCTTAGTCAGCATAACTCAGCTGTCTCTTTCACTCTTACAAACATGTAGGAAGAAGTTGAAATCAGGCCCCTCCTTTAATTTACACTCTTCCTTTAAAACATCCTCTGTCTCCTGTTAATAAATGACACCAGTCAAGACTTGTACATGTAGGGAAGTGCATTGGAGGTCTGATCTGTCTGTAAACTTGCTTCCAAAGCCTGTCAGTGTCAGCTGTAACATCTCAGCTAGTAGAAATATTCTCTCTTCAGTGATGTGAAATTGCCTTCCCAAATGCTCTTTCTGATTCCAGCAAATGCACTTAAGTGTCCCTCCAACTGAAATAATCAAGAACTTTGAAACAGGTTGGGTTTTTTTTTTTTCTTCCTTGCAGGTTGTGAACAGCAAAGTGAGATCCATGTGTAGGCAACTAGATCCATTTTGAGACTGTTACAAATACAGCCATATTTTCAAAGGGGCTGAACAAATGTAACTCAAATAAATTCATTGGAATTTCTAAGTCCTTGTAAATTGAAAATCCATCCACACTTACTTAGTGGCCTAAACTAGTTTTAGAATGGTGGATATATTCCATCACTAACGTAACTGAGTAGCCTTTCTGAGGTTTGGATCTGGTATGTAAACCAGGTTTATAGGTTAAACCTGGTGTGTAGAAAGGCTAATTTGGAAGCAGCAGAAATGTTGTTTAAGCAACAACTCTTAGTTCATGTGAAATAACTTCATCATCGGTAGAGCTGATCCTTTACACTGATGGACTCACAGCATCAGTGCTTTAAAGTTAGATGTTAAGTATCACGGTTGAAATTAGTCCAGAAATTCCATGTTGTTGCCCAGCCTTCAGGATTTGCTTGCACCTTAATAAGTAGTAGTGGGAGTAATAGCTGTAAGTGGCAGTAATCACACAAAAGCCTACTTTGTGAAAAATGGTATGTTGATAAAGTACCTGATGTGTGTAAAAATAGGGCTGTTGTCTTGCATTTTTGTGTGTTATTGTTGTGCCCACAGCAAAACTATAAGCCAGAGCAAAAGTGAGGCTGGCAAGAGTATCTTCTGGATTTCTTCTCTCAGAGTAGGGGGTTTTGACTTCCTGTGACAGACTTTTTGGTGAGAGCGGGTATCAACAATACATTGTTAATTCATAACTCCTTTTGCATTGTAAGGCAACTGCATCTGTGGTACTGAGTGTGTTGTCCTAACCCAGAATCCATTAAATGGGTTTTAAAGTATACAGGGAAAACCAAGTCAGGGCATGCATCATTGCACACATCTTGCACAAACGCACTTTTCTCTGTGCCAGCAGAAAAAATTTGCCTTAGGAAGTTGATTCAACTCTTTTGTGTGTGTTGTTCAGCATTAATTTTCATGGTTTGAAATACTTGAGGGAAGAGAATTTCCAGGAGTGGTAGGGCTGGAGCTGAGTTCTTTGAGCTGGATGAGAAATGTCAACTGCAGAACAGAAAACAGTCATGTCCATTCCTGTATTCTAACTACTGTAGTCTAGAAGACCTGCTGAAGCCTGTCATCTCATCCCCCTAATAAGAGGTCTGTGACAGTATTCTGCAGGGATGGCTGTCTTCCTGAGTGTTTCTCAAGGAAAGGATAATCTGGGCCTTGTTGCCCAAGTGTCTCTGCTAGGTCAGAGGTAGGCCAAGCAGCAGGAAAGTCCTTGGAACTGCTGCTGACTGACCCTTGCTGATAATCCAGTGTACAGAAATCAACTGTGAATATATGCTCACATACTGAGCTCTGGAACCTGCTTAGCCTGTCAGAAAACTAAAATATGGATAAGAGATGCACTCATTTCATGCAGAGACCTATGTGGGAAGTAGTGTGATGCTTTTCATACCTCAGTATGAAAGTGGAAGTTCTTCCCTTAGTTTCCAACAGGCCATGCTAGGGGTTATTAGAAAAACAGTGGTTCTTCGTGGACGTTTTTGCCACTAATCCATCTTGGTTCCCTGAAAGTTATTCTTAGAACTAATGGTCTATCTGCCTTGCTTTTAGCTGGCTTACAAATATCTCTGTAGTTCTTTCAAAAGCTATAAAAATGGTTTCCACATGCGTGTGTCTTTCATGAAC
Source organism: Ciconia boyciana (assembly GCF_034638445.1). NCBI lineage: Eukaryota > Metazoa > Chordata > Aves > Ciconiiformes > Ciconiidae > Ciconia > Ciconia boyciana. The sequence goes on from NC_132938.1 coordinate 58,054,779, forward strand.
AAAATACACCTGCTTTGTACTTGGCTGCATGTCTGTTTGTAATTGGTTTGTATGCTAGTTATATGTAGTCAAAGTACATTAAAGATGTAGGCTGCCTTTTGCTTCAAAATTTCAGCTGCAGTTTAACAGCCAAGAACTGTAGAAAGAGATACTACTTTAACATAGATTTAAAAGGTTAAGCAAGGGGTTTTTTTAAGAAAAGCAATATAAAATAGCTTGAATTCTTATTCTGGATTACAGTTTGGACAACTCCTTTGCTAGAGGTGATGGCAAAAATGGTTCCTTTTGCTGTGTTCGCATATGTACAAAATAGAAGATTGGATCTGCAGCTTCTATAAACGGATGCAGATCTACTGTCAGATCCTCTGTTGGCATGAGTTTGCATGACTGTTGGAGTCAGCAGAGTGTACTCTGAGATTTTGGCTGGTGGACAGAAAGTTTGACCGACAGAAGATGCTTAATAGGAATACAATCCCACTGAACATGGATTTTACAAGTAGTGATGTTATTTGATTACTTCACTCATTTCAATGTTGAATTCTCCTTAAACAATAACAAAGTCTATGAAGTCTGTCTTGAGAAGGGGCTATGAAGATGAGTGTGCTCTTTCAGAGCATCCATCTGTTGTAACTCCACCTGGTTAGCTCCCTGTGCTGAGGTTTGAGTGTTCTACCTAGGAAGCAAAACCAGAATAGGTCAGCAAAGTAGTTTCCCACCACCTTACGATAAACCCATGACAACTGGCTTAAAAGCCTAGGGACAGACCAATCAAGAAGATATACAGTAAAATAGCCCATTAGTAAAAGTATAACTCAAGCCATCAGTTTACACCTCCCCTTAGCATTGCATCATTAAAAAATGTTAATTGAAGGATGTCAGGTTAGCATTTAGATTTAGTCAAACCTAGTAGAAAGCATACTATTTCAGGAGGTTCTTAAGAGAACCTGCAAGAGAGAGAGGGGGGCTTGTGCAAGCTGATACAGCAGTTGCAGGGATAACCAAATGCTTTGCTGGGAATTGTGCATGCTGCTGCCTTCTTACAACAGTTGTGAAGAAACTTACACTGTCTATGCTGCTGCTCCTGTCCTAATGAGCTTAAAGACTGTGTATCTGTACTGTACTATCTATTTACAGAGATGCAAGATGGTGGTGGCGGGGCGGGGGAAGAGGTGGCTCTGCTCTCATTGATGCCTGGAAGGAGATTTTGTATAACCAACGATAATGTTGATGGGAGTTTACCCATATAAATCATCTCATACATCAATGGGAGAAGAGGCCATGAGCTGCTTAGGACTTCTGTTTCTTGTACATAACAATGCTTTCAGTGGAAATGGCAATTCTGTATAGTCCGAGATGCACAAAAATGAAACCATGATTTTGTCAATAATGAGCCATGAAAATACTGGCTTCCAGGAGGCTGACCCACTACCAGAAACCTCCTTAAAGTCAATAAGAGTTTTGTTACTGAATTTGTGGTTGCAAGAATACAGTCTATATTAATGCATTGTTTTGGTAATGTTTAATTAATATTGATATGCAGCATGTCTGCTTCTTATAAAATGGCCAATATTTTTGTGCATCCCTGGTGCTTTTCAAAGAAAAGACATTTTATACAGAATTGCAATACTGCTTTAATACTGCTATGCAAGAAAAAAATGAGGTTTTGCTATTTTTATTCAGTTGTTGGTTTTTTTTTTTAGTTTAGAAGCTTTATGCTTATAAAGAGTTATGACTTTACTATGTTAAAGATACAGTATCCTTTTCAGCTTCCCCACTGCATCCCTCCTGCACTTCATACATAGAATAATAGTTTTGCAGTCCAGTTTTTTCCAAGGAAATCTCAACAGTAACATGATTTGTCCATTTACAACTGTAGTATATTTGTATTTGGAGCTTCTCTCAAAGCCCAGCAGCAACCTGGGGAGCCTCCCTCCACTGTAACAAATGCTATGGGACTTTCTGGTTAAAACTAATTTAAACCAATATAAGTTGCAATCATAGCAAACCCTTAAGTGTTGGTCACATACTATTTAAAATACAAAGAGCTGCTGTTGCTCAAGTCCCAGTCTTTTATAATAAGGCTATGTAGCCTAACAAGCTATGCTGCTGACATTAATTTTATTGGCAAATAAATTGATTTAAAATAAGCCTGAAACATAAATCTGTGTTTCCATCTTATTTAACTTTTGTAGCATATCTAGTTTCATATGGTAGTAAGAGCTGAGAAGGTCTCTAAGCATTAGTTTTAATTTAGACGACAGTCAAAATTTAAACATTATAAAAATGACCAGTAAATTTATATGCCAGAATGTTTATTGGTTGCAGATGTTCAGATACTTATAAATGGGTGTAATTTTAATTACTCTCAAATTAGCATCCAGATGCTAACCCTTTATGTTTGCTCTGTGGAGACGCAGCATTAAAAGTATATACCTATATTTAAATGAAAGGATACTGTCTCTTTAAGAAAAGCATTTATGTTCTGTTGATGGAAACATTGAACCTAAACCATGAAACATGAGAATTTTTACAACTATGTACATATGAAACATGACAAAGTGTAGCTCCTTAGTTGATTGAATAAGAATAGCATCACGTCATTATATTTAATTACTCTTATGTGTCAGAATGTGTTTGTTAAATCTCATAATGAAATACTGATGTAAGGTATTTCCATTTTCAAATGTGTACCAGAATTTTTTTTATTTCAGAAAAGCTCTGAATGTTGAATGTGTGTAAGTCTCCAGGAATGTAACAAGTTGATAAAAATCCCAGCCAAGTCCATCCTCCTTACAGAAAAAAAAAAGCTGGAATGTCTTTTTTTTGGATATTTGTTTTGCAGCTTTCTACGTCTTAAGGCAGAGAATAGCCAGCCTAAGGTGCCAGCCCAAAGGTTAGCTGAACATATTTCTTGAAATAATTTTGGCAAGGTTATGACTTGGAGTTATGTCCTCTAAGTCGTAAGTTTACGTGAAAACTATAATACATGAGAAGAAGATGTAGATGCTCTTTTATTTTTTTTCCTTTTTTAAACATTTGATTTAGGGAAGATGAGGGGGGAAAGAAATTAACAGGGTTGTTTTATCCCAGTTGCCTATCCGATGAGATACTTATTTTTCTAAACTATTGCGCTTTTCCCTTTTCACTCTTTTCCTTTTTCTTTATTTTACCCTCAAGCCCAGGCAATATTTTTTCCCTTCCTGCAAATTGTTTATACTCCCAGCATCCTATTTACAAGCTGTCAGACATAGGAGGCCTAATTTGCTTTCACAGTATTGAATCGCATGCAGTGGGAGGGTAGTTTGGGATGGCTGAAGTACTTATTGCCCCCCGCTGCCTGCTTTGCACCTCCAATACAAGTTGTCATTCCGACAACCAGGGAACCTTTACAGCCCCTGCTCTACAGCAGTGTACAGCCTAGCTGTTAGAGCAAAATGAAATCAACACTAGTTTACATTGGTACCCAGGGTTGTAGGCTGCTGCTCCTTAGGAATTGATATGTCTTGTTTACTTACCCCTGTGGCGGGGAGTACCAGCCTTTAGAAAGGGGAGCAAAGCAATCAGCTGACCATCTGTCTGTGAAAGTCAGCTTTGTTACTGTGATACAGAAGTAACTGCTGAAGCCAGTGGGTGTTACGTGCTAATAAACAAAATAGCAATATGGCCCAGTTTGTTTTCTGCCACCACACACAGAGAGACTCATGCTACTCTGCTTCTACCTGCTGGAATTCAGTAGACAGAGAGAAAGATTCAGGTAATGAAAGGGCATTTGAGGTGATAAAACAGTATTCTTTAAGCAATTATCATGAGCCACTTGAAATGCAAACATGAAAAGATTGACAAAGCATTAAATATTTCTTGCTTTTCTAATTTTGCATTGTGTTAGATCAAATTTTCACTGATTTTTAAAAAGGGTATTTAAGTGCATAAGCATTAGATTATCTTTCACTGACTTCATTAAATCCCATTGATTTCAGTGTTACCCATGCTTAAGTTATGCATGCTTTTAAAAGTGCCGTTCTGAATAGCAAGGCATTAATGAACCGGGGTCTGGATTTGTGTATGCAGTTTAGAAACACATTTGGCAGCAGTCATAGGCAAGCAAAGAATTCAGTGCAATGAATAGCCCACGCTGGTTGCAGTTTGTCATGTTAATGTGCTGTTACCAGAATCATATGTGCAAACTGAGTAACTGATTTACCCAGGCAAATGTAATAGTTGTGCATGAAAAATTAAGAGCCACTTACTTAATGGAACTGTATGTTTTAGATGGAAGCTGAAGCATGCATTTTGACAACATTTGTTATCATGAATGTTACAAATAAGTGCCAGTAATTTGTGAAAAAATATTCAGGCATTAGATACTACCATTTTATCTGATGATATTATCAGCCTCTAGTTACAGAAGTTGGTCAAGGACATTTATTATCTTTCAAAAAATAGAGTAAGGAATGTTTTGCATATGAAGTTCTCTGAAAATTAATACCCAGCTGCCCTAGTCAGGCTTATTAAGCTCTGCAGAGATATATGTTGTGACTGCTACTACACTTATTTGGGAAGCAAAGTTATTTTTTCAGAAGTAATTCTGTAATGTGAGTTATGGGTATGACATGTTTTTACCACCTACTGATAACTGTGTGGTAGGTTAAGCTTTATGCATTTTCCTGCATTTGTATGTTGTTGAACAAAAAAGAAATATGTAACTCTGAAAGAGCTGCAGTGATTTATTTTACAAATTAGCTCGTACCTTTGGGATCCTAGATCAAAATTACTGTGAATACGGCAGATTTATTTTCCTGAGTGTGTGTTTATGCAATTGCATAATTTGCAAAGAATTGCAAAAAGTAAATAGAAGTAGACAGATGTGAGCTGAAGCTGGCTCTGAGGAAGAGAAGTATAGAACTTGAGGCTGCGGTCTGTTAGCACCACAGGAAAAAGAGAGCCAGTTTCAGGTGAAGGAGGAAGCATAGAGGAAAGCTTGTTTCACCAACATGCAAGTCTTGTTATAAAGTTGGCACTGGGAGAATGTAAGTAGCGATGTTACGATTGGAAGTCTGTTCTGCATTCAGCAGTACAAGAGGATCCACTAAAGGTTTGTGAAGCTGAATAGTATGTAATCATCTCTGGGCTGATGCACAAATTACTTTCTGTGTTTGGGCAAACTGAATTTTAAGGAGCTGGAATTTAGAGTCAGAATAAATAAGCAGCTATATGTTACTTGGGAAGAGAGGGCAGAAGCAAGGCCATTCAGGCAGGTGGTTGGCGTAGTTTGTTTCAGATGCAGGTATTCTTATGCACAGTTTTAGACTTCAGAGAGGTGAAAATAGAAGTTCAAGGACAGTTAGGACATCTGCAGTCTGGCATTTTGAGGCAGATTTGAGTGGAGGGATGCAGAAAGAGCTATTAAAGACTTTGAGGGCAACTTTTGTCAATGAAACCCTCTTGTGGGCATCAGGCAAGAAAGAAAACACAAGAAATAAGAAATAACTATTAAGGAACAGAAATTAAGAGGCAAAGCAGAGAAAAAGAATGTAAGAATTATACTTAAGGCTGTTTTGATGAAAGACATAGCTAGGAGGGTTGGAAAACCAAAGAAGAGATAAATTGGTAGAGATGCTCCACTAAGAAAGCTCAGGAATTTCCATTGTTGGCCACAAATGAAGAAGAGGAGTTAGGCAGATAGGAACCAGGCAGTGCAACCATCTGGTTAGGACTCCACCAAATGGTGTTTGGTAGTCAAGAAATAAATCATTAATGTTAAAATTCTAGATGAGGAGGAATAGAGGGTACAGCATGTGGTAGTCACCCATGCCCTCAAAAGGTGGGCAGCTTAGTGCAGAGGAACGGACACAACCTGAGGGGGACTTCCAAAGCAGTTCTGAGGGAACTGTGTGCAGGGAGAAAATACAGATGAAATTTCAAAACCCCAACATTATAGACCCATAATGAATTGATCGACTGTGTTTTTAATTTATTATATTTATGCAACAATTAAAAAATAATAATTCAGAATGATTGAGTCATGCTCAGACACCACCAGCAGCTAGTAGTGGCTGAGAAGATTGGTGGCTTCTGGCTTTTACACAAGCATAACACGTGCTAACAGCATATGAATTTCACCAGAAATTCTTTCTCCCTCTCTCCCACATTTGGAAAAAACCCCAACCCTAAGCCCAAACCACTCATTCATGTTTTGATTCCTGGTGTTACTTTTACAGGAAGTTTAATTTGGCCTGAAGTTTAAGCAAGACTTAAAATGTGGTATTTATAATCTTATTTTGGAGGAAAAGGTAGTTCTTGCCAACCTTTAAAATAGGTACTCTGTTAGATTTATGGCCAAATGAAAGGCTTTAGGATACCTCCTTGACTCCATTGAAGTTGGTGGGAACTGAGACAGAGCAAGTCTTCATATCTGGCCCAAAAAAAGAATTTAAAATGATCAAACTGAAGTGAATAATCATGAGACCAGAGTTCATTTGCTGATATTATTTGAATGAATTTGGGCAACAAAATGAAATGTAAAGTTTAGTTGTAGTTTATTCTATGGCCTAGATAATAGGCAGCAGTTGACTAAAGATGAAAATAGCTGTGCTTAGGATCTTTCTGTCTATCTCAGTCCACCTTACTACCCAATGGGAGTGCCAGTGTACATGCTTTCAGAGAGGAATCCTTGGAGAAATGGTAGGTCTTTGTTGATATTGATTCAACAATAAATTAGCGATCTTGGTTTTGGTGGCATGTGTCTATACAAGTGTACTTTTAACTTTTGTTTAAAACAATTACTATTATAAAGAGTAGAAAGTTTTTGCTTCTTTTTGGCAACCTTTTCAGAGTCTTATCTTCTGGACTTCATTGCCCTAAGTATGTAAGAGGGTGACTTTCTCAGCCTGGTGTAACTCTCCACTGCCTACATTTCCTTCTTGCCTAGTAGGGAAGTCAGTGTTACGTAGCAGACTGAAGTCCATGGTCGTGGCTTATTTCAGCCATTGTAAATGTGAGTTGATTGGAGGGAAATGATGTTCTATTGGTTGTTGTGGTCAGTTGTGGGGGAATTTTTTAATTGTCAAGATGCAAAGAATATTAGTTGGGAGACTTTTTCCCCCCACTACTCATGAGTCTAATTGTGTTCAAAAAAATGGATAAACTCCATGTGTTTGTGTGTGAGCAGAGCAACTGAAATATCCTATCCTATCCTATCCTATCTGGAATTTTGCAAAAAAAAAGAAGTGGAGTGGAAAATTCAAAGAAAAAACTCAGTCACATCAGCATGCATAGTATATGCCTAGACTTATACCAAACAGCTAAAATAATTGCCTGCTATTAAAAGAAATGCTGAAAGTCAGGCTCAAGCTTATTCTTATACCTGGATCTCATTGTTGACCATGTTCAGATAGAACCCTTCGGGAGTCAGCGAGTGTATCTCTGCTGCCGTCCAGGGGCAGCTCTTCCTTTGGAGAAGGGAGTATTTTGCAGGCTGCAGATGGCAGAGCCCGAGCCAGCCCACCTCTCTGGGCCTGGTGACTCTGGTGGAGGTCAGTGGGAAGGGCATATAGATGTCGCCAGTGGAACCCCAGCCAGGTGTGCAGACTTGGCTGAAAGCCATCTGCTTCTTAAGTCCTGAGCACCGTGCAAAGCCCTGTTCAAGTTAATGGGAGGATATGCAAATTGCTTGGTGAGGGTGGCTTGACTCCTGATCGGAAATGCTGTGGGATGTATCTGTGGCATTGGCTGAGCTACAGATGTTGCTAAGCTTACTGCAAAGCACTAATTCTTCTTACTGCAAAGCAAAAATTCTTCGGTTGTAACGTTGTATTGAATTTCAGCAGCTGTGTATAAGATGCGTAATACTTAACTAGCCAAAGTGCACAGAATGTACTCTTATAAACAGGATTTCTTCAAGTACAGCGTTTGGCAGCAAACATAGGTTTCCAAATACCTGTTTAATGTGCAAAAAAAGCATTTTGTGATGACTTTGACTTCATGGATAGTAGTTTGCTAATCATTAGGATACTTTCCTTGTGGTAGTAGAGATTCTTGAGCTGTAGACTGCTGAGGGGCTGAGATCTCCTTTAACTGAGACTTTTAAATTAAAACAGAAAAGAGAGAGATCTGTCGTGATTTAAGTGCATTTCTTAATTATATCTTGAGACTAGGAGGTAGACTAGATCGGGAGTTACCCACCTGTATGTCATACAAGACATTAAATACTGCATAGTATGGAGCTAAGTTTGTTGAGATGTATTGGACTAGATGATCTCTTGCAGATCCCATAGATCCGATTGCTTGATTTAATAACCTGGCCTATGTTACATGTTTAATATCTGTAGACAGTTGTATATTATTTGTTTTAAACAAATGCTAATACATAATTTTTGTTCTAGTATGATATCTGACCTACTTGGTTAACTGAGAGAATTAAGCAAAACATCTGATTTGACCTTCTGAATTAGAGGAACATTTTCATTTCTAACTGAAATGAAAATCTCATTTATTTCATTACTGAATTTTATAAGGCTTTTTGTCTTCAAGTATGAGGTCTTTTTTTCTTTATCTGAGCTGCTGCTAATTTACAATCTATGCAATTGAGGGAGGGACCAAGACTTTAAAAAAGTCAGCTAAACTAAAGTTGCCACAGGTTCAGCTACTGAACTGTAACACTTCACTCCAAGCTGATCCCATGGTGCTTTGTGTTTTTTAAAGAGTAATTATTACCTAACTGTATCTCACTCCACAACATGGATTTTCTCTGAAGTGCAGTTGAAATTTCATGGAAGCTTTCAAAAACATATTTATAGTAATTTCTGTTTCTCTACTGTAGTTTAGATCACGTTTTTCTTTTTCCCCAGTGACTTCAAAGTCATGAAGTTGGTCTTCATAGTCTTCATTTTGCCACCATCATCTCTAATTAGACTTGGGTCTATGATGTCAGGAAGATAAGAGCCTCAGTGTCTAAATGAGCTTTTACACAAAGAAGGTCTTTTTATGTCCATAGTGATTAAAAAAACCAGCAATTGTTTCAAAGTACAACGTTCTAGAAGTTTTTCATGATGTATCAGTTGCTCTTCAGTCAAATCTGGCCATTACCCAAGGGCATACTTTTTGAAACATACCTTTTAGTAGTCTAAGCAGCCCCTTTCCCTAATGCTTTAATTGAGAAGTGTTTCTGAATCTGAATCCCATTTCTTTGTTTCTGGACAGTGTTTATTGGAAAAAAAGATCTTGCATTAACTAGAAACATCCCTCTCTTGTTGCCTTTTAAGATACTCCTTAAGACCGCTTTTGGAAAGAGATTGCACCATCGTATTAGGAAGATCTGTCAAGAGCAGTGCTGTAGATTTAAAACAAGGTTTTGTGTTCTCAAGGGATATCACTGGCCATATATATGTATAATGTTTCAACAAAGATTTTCCTGATAATAAAGGGCAAATGCAGTCCTAAAACTGGAGCAAACTCCTATGCTAACAGTTGCTTCTGTGGATGCATTTGTGGGAGTTGCTGATTCTGCATGCTTTAAATCTTATGGAAAAGATTTTAGAACATCAGAGATGTATTTGCATAGTTCTTCCACAACCAAAACTAATCTCTTCTGTTTTAATTTTTCTTAATTCAACCCTGTTGAACAGCTTGGCTAGAACGCAAGCTACATTTTTGAGTGCCTTCTAACAGATTTCTGTTAAACTACATCCTTAATACATCCAGTTTTATGATACAGCCTGTTGTCAGATTAATTAATATTACAGCTGGATCTAGTTAGTTACTTTGCAAATTCCAAATGATACTGTTAGTTTAGATAATGAACTTAAAGCCAGGGTAAATAGTACATCCTGATTACAGGGTATTCAAGTTATGCCACCCTTTGATTTCTGTATAATTTGCGTCCATCTTGCTTAAACAGTAAGCTCACCACGATTTTGTATCTGCATTTTGTCATATAATGGTAAACAACATTTTAGAGCATAGTAAATACCTTAGTTTTCCAGTAGGTTGAAACAACATATTTAGTAATAGAAAGACATTTCTAATAGAAAAGACTTGGAAATGTTTAAAATTTTCAGCTGTAAAATGGTTTCCAGAGTTATGCAGGATTTGTTGCACTCTGAAAATATTCCTGTTAGCTAATCCTACATCAGTAGAAATACATTTGTGCATGAATTCTTATATTTCTTCAAAAGCAATGCTTGTTTTATGAATTTTATTTGTGTTATATTGAGAGAAGTACCAAAAATGGCTTCCTAACTAATATTCCTTGGAGTTCTGTATTTATGCTCCATTTGGGGAATTAGAAATTACTTGGCAAATTTGACTCTGGAAGCAGAATAGACCATAACTTCACATTCTGAGACTATATCTGTACAGCAGGTTGGGTAATAAATGCTTGAAATGTTCTGAGTAGAAGTGACTTGGATATGCGCAGTGATAAAGCAGCATATTACAGTCAGTATTGCTTCTTCTTTTACCCAGTCCTTTTTTCCTCCAAAAGAAAAAAAATAAAAGTAATTCCCGTGTCAGAATCCAAAGGGAGAGATTCAGGCAAAACATAGCTTAATAAGGGGGTAAAGAGTGTTGCCATATAGTCATAGAGGAAAATGGTGAATGCTGGGATCTGTGCTACTGCCTATCACTGACTGAACTATGGCTTTCTTTGTATGTCGCCTATGACACTGGTGTATGCATTTTCTATGTAGCTGTGGCGTATTCCAGGTTTACCAAATTTACATAGTACATACATACATAGAGCAAGTGAAGGCACAGTGCCTGCTTGCTGATTAGGTATTAAAAGGGTTTAATATCCCAGAAACAGCACAATGTAGTGTTGTACAAAAATAGACTGCTAACAAGTATCTCACTCTTCCCACATGTATTGGGGTGGGGCGGTCAGAAAATGCACCTGATATTTGAACCTGATGTATTTGAAGCATATAATGATGCTGAAGGGAGGAACATGTGTTAGGTCATCGCCATGTGTTTCAAAGTGAAGCGCTGTCAGTTGTGACTGGAGTGGAAAAATAATGAGTATTCCTCTATTTGCAGCTATATGCCAGCCAGGATGCAAACATGGTGAATGCATTGGGCCAAACAAGTGTAAGTGCCACCCGGGATACACTGGAAAAACCTGCAACCAAGGTAAGAAAGTGAAGTCCAAGAAAGAGAATTTCTTCTTGAAATCACAGAAGTATTGCTGATCCCTCTCCCCCCAAATGCTGTGTGTGTCACCTGCGTTTATAGGGTAATGAACTTGTATACCAGGTCTGTTACTGCTGTAGCTATCCTGATATTGGGACTGACATTTGTACAGAGAATGACATCTGCAGTGGGATAACACAGGGGAAAAATTGCTTTCATTCAGATGAAATCAGTGAGATTAATGTAAGGTATGTATTTATGTGCTCTCCTGAATCTGAATGGAATTATTTAAATCTTGTGGTCAGGATTGTTATTCCATAAAGTCACAATTTTCAGGTTTGGATAGTGAAATAATATTTGTTTAATTAAAAAAAAAAATCATTCATGCATTCTCGTTTTTGTGTTTCTAATCCTGAACTAGCTAGGTAGCAGTAAACTGTAGTGCATACTTAAGAGTTGGAAACATGAAGTGTTCTCTTACTGAATTATCAATATAGTTTCATTGTGGGTTTTTTTGCCAAAAATGATCTCCAAAACATGTAATGGTATAATGATCATTGTAATACATGATTTATTAGATTTTGATGCCTAAGACATGTTCACATACAAAAATATCTCAATAAGACTGTTCTCTTTTCCAGTTGTCTCAGCCTGCAGAAAATGTTCCTATGTTTTCTGAGAGTGCTGAGGAAGTATGGTCGAAAAGTGTGACATTTAGAACTATGTTGTTCAAAAATGTACCCTCATGTTTGCTAACCTTCTTTTGACCTGTTGATTTTAGAGTGAATTATTTTCTTTAAAAATAGATACATATTTATTTTCAGATTTACTAATCCTTCCTGACCTGATGTGGAAATGAATGTTGTATTTTTCAGTTTTGTTTTAAGTTCCATTTATTCTGTCATCTCTCAAATTACCCTGTCTCCTTTTGCCTTTACTCTGGGCTGACATTTTAAAGGATGGGTTGTTATGATTTTTATTATTCTACACATGTTTTAGTCAGTCTGGAACTTTTTTAGAAAACAGTGCAGTGAACTAACAGTTGTTGTATGTAGATGTAACAGTTTTTATATGTACTAATTACTTTAACAATATCAAAAGAATGTTGTGCAAATTGCTGGAGGCTGCAGTCTTGAACTAAACTATTCACTTTCCACTAAATGCTAAGGAAGGAAAAAAAACGTGGTGATAAATGATTAAAGGAAGCCTTTTAGGCAGTACTGATCAAATATTCTTGCATGGTATTGGTGGCAAAGTTGCCATGGCAGATGTGCATGAGGTTTCTGAGATGCCTGCTGGCTGTCGTGTCCCAAATGTACACCAGTTCAGGTGACTACAGCCTGTATCGGTTCTATTACATGGTGAGACCCTTGAGCTGTTCCTGGGGTCAGGGTGTGCGTTCTTGCTATGTGCTGATCCCATGTTAGGATGAGACCTGAAAGTGCACGGTGGATGCAGAGTCTGCTTTTGCTGGGAGGAAATTCAAATCGCACAGAATAAGTGTGACCTATGTTATTATACCTTAATATAGCACCTGTCCTGTTCAGTCCGTGGGCCACCTTTCTCATTTCTGTTCTAGAATAATTAGTAATAACAGAAAGTAATGGTGTTGGCAAAAGAAATGGTGGAGTTCCCCTGCAGAGATGGAAGTCTTTCTAGGATGTGTGAATGGTGCTGGGCCATAAAGTATGCTCAGGTTCTTGGTGAAAGGCGTTCTTTGAGTACAAGTGCTGATAAACAGGCTTTACATCTCATGTGTTCATGGGCCTCATGGATCAAGCCGTATTCCAGGGACCAATCCTAGAGAAGAACCCAGCCTCACAGCAGAACTGTTGAACCCTGACTGTGTGATGATGCCTGGATGCTTGTCCTTTTCCAGTGGCACTACAGCTGCTGTGGCAATCTAGACCTTGCTTTAAGTCACTCAGAAGTTAGGATTAGCTGATACTCTTTTTATTATGTTGCTATCATCAGCAGTTAAATTGCAGTGACTTTGCACAAGAGCTAACCACATGTTCTCCCCACAGCATTCAAATCTCCTGAGTGGCTTTAGTGTTTCCCTTCTAGCTTTTTGATCCAGGTTTACAGCTGTAACCAGTTAAGAAAACAGTTGAGCAACTTGAAAGAAAATACCCTGTGCCAGCTCTCTAATTTATAGTGATAATAACAGAACTAATACTTCTTTCAAAATGCGTTCATCAGAAAATTGATACCTACTCTTCAATAAGATCTATGTTCACAGACAAATACAAATAGTTGAAAACTTGTGATTTTTGCTAGCTATCTAAAGCATATGCAGGTTAACTTTGTGCGGCTGGGAAAGGTTGTCTTTATGCAAAGAATGTAAGGCTGCTTTTCTGTAACTTACTATCCTCTTTACCCTGTTTGTTCCAGGAACATGATGCAAAGTTTGCTACTTTCTCTTTTTGTAATGCAATTCTTGTCAGCACTTGAGATATATATATTTTTTTCTTTTTTTAAATGATGAAATAATGCATATTACAAAGATCTGGTAATTCCATTTTTATTATGCCTTCTTCCCATCCTGTGAAGATGAGCAGCTATATACAAGTCCACCTGGTCAGAGGAGTGAAGCACTTCTATTCCGCCCCCTGGATCATCATGCAAGAAATATAGCATCAAGGGGTGAGATGGTCCTGTATTTCAGGTGGCGTGCTCCTTCTGCCTGCACGGCTTGAAACAGTAATACAATTTCTTGCAAAGGGGTTGGAGTCTAATAGACCGACAGCTGTGATGCAAAAGCTGAACCTGCAGTGTCATCAGCATGCAGAGCAAATAACTGATTGTATTTCCTTGATGCTGTGTGCCTGTATTCTGAAAAGGCTTGACTCTCCACCATACTCATGGTTGTAACTTGCTTTTGTTTCTTTCCTCTGCTCTTCTTTCAGGGCCTGCACTTTCTATTTGTTTCTGAGTTCCTTTGTAAAGTGAGAGTGGTGGAAATTGTTTATCAGGTTAGATAAAGATGAAACCGTGATTTATATAAAGCTGGAAGTTGAAGAAAATGAGGTTGTTAACTTCTGCATTTGGCAGCTGTTGATTAATCAGACTAAGTGATGTGAACAAAACTCTCTTAGGGTGATACAAATCTCCTCTCGTAAGTTTGACATGCTAGTGTGATGACAGTTGCTGGAAATGAAAGCTGATCTACTGTTTATAGTATGGTGATAACAGTTTAATTTTTTACTTGGTTTCTGGTCCCTGTTTTTCTGGTTTTGAAGTCTGAGTAAATTTGGTATTGAATATTTGACCTTTGTGTTACCTGATCCAAGGTAGCTACTAGGCAGAAAAAGACAGAAAAGGTCTGAGTGCTGGAGTCTTCTGCAGAAGCTAATTAGAGAAAACAGCAGAGTGTATTGCATCTTCCTAGGAATAAGTGCCCCATTGTTAAGTGTGCACTGAAGTTGGTCATTATCCGAGATGATGTGTGGTGCCCCACAGCAGTCAAAGAAGTCGCATCTGGATTTGCCAGCATAGCACTCTTGTCCTTCCCTTGCATTCACATTTTCATTTCATTTCTTTAAAAATAAAATACTTGTGCTCAGCAGCCTGCACTTATGACATAGACCTGCTTTCTATAATGCCCAAAACTGTCAGTCTGCTTTTATGTGCAGTACTGTACATAATGTTATTTTGAAATTAAGAATGCTGGTTTTGCATTGACTGTGCAATTGTAGGCAACATGGGAATTTAAGTGGCTGAACAATGACATTCTCAAGTGCAGGACAGTGAGCGGACATTCCCGTAAAGAAATTAAAGGGATTTGTTAAACTTTTTAATAGTGTTGGGCTTCATATTTTAAATTTCAGTGTGAGATTGTAAGTGACTAAAAGAAATTATGATATTTTATTAAAAAGAAAAATGATGTAAAAGTGTTATTTTTATTACCCTTTGAGTTTATACATTTTAGCTTTCAATTTTTTTAGAGGAAACTTCTGCTGTTTTCTTATTTTCTCTTTTGATGCATAGACATTTATACTGAGATGTCTTTATAAATGTTGCTTGAAATACACAATTGATAAGTAACCAGCATTTGTTCAAGAGGGTATGTTGCTACGGCTGATTTTTTGACTGCTAACATTAGCCTGAACCTGTTCTTGAAAAGATAGACCTTACTTAAGGAACAAGAACCATACAGATAGAGTATATAAATGGCACTCCCCCAGTCCATGTGCAATACATCCGGACTCTTCTTAAGGAAGCACGCTGTTACGGATCATGGGTGCATGGAGGTGGATCAAGAGAGCTGTCAGCCTATTCATACAGGCCTTTTATGTAGAACCAGTAGGACCTGCCAGTAGTCATACAATGTGCCTCCTAGGAAACTGGGTAGTGCTTGTCATGCAGTTTCCGAGTATGTGTCCGTCTACGCTGGTGAAAAGAAGAAAAGTTGCATTTTGGGGAAAATAAGGTGGGCTGAGCGGTATGCTCTGACACACCTAACCTGTTGGCAGGCTGGCTTCTCTCTTGGCTCTCTTGGCAGCCACAGCACTGCCAGTACTTGTTTTCCTAAACAGTAGCATTCATTCTGACTCCATAAGGTTAAAAACATCTTTCTCTCAATAGCTAATTTCAAAGGCAAAAGTGAAAACCCGTGACACATGAGGTTTAGGTTTAAGTGGAGTTGTGCTAACAGCCTATTTCTGCTGCCTTGTGACCTTAGCTTTCTGTTAATCAGCCAAGGTTAAAAAATTTGAACTTTTTCAAGGCACAGGCATTTTACTTTCAGCATGTTTTTTAAGATGTGAATCAAAAGCTGATGTTGACAGCATTTGTTCACAGGCAGAAATAGAATGAAGTGAAGACAATAGAAATAATTTAGTCAAAATTCCACAAACGAAAAGCATGTGATGTGATATCCTAATACAGTTGATTGCACCTACTTTTAAAGATCAGGTTATTCTCAGAGTATGTTACTAATAGCTGTCTGTTTGTCAATACCAGAGCTTTCATTTCTGTACTAAGAATATTTTGTACCAAATGGTGGTGTAGTATTCAGAGTCCTATAGAAAGATCCAATTATTTAAGGCTCATAATGTAATCTATACTTTATGCAAGATGGTAAACTGAGAACAGCCATAAATTCTTACCATTTTCTACTTTGGATCTGAGGTTGTGGCTCTGGAAATAAATGCGAGACAGTTCTTAAGGGTAAAGTCTTCAGGAGTATCTGAACTTAGGAGCTGAAGTGCAGTGGGATGTAAGCACTAGAAGATAACACAAGCACTATTAAAATCCTGCCCTGTCAGCTTAATTTCAGCATTACCTTTCCTCATTCTGTCCGTACTTCTAGTTAAGTATTTTATACTTAGCTCTGTTATGCATTTATTTTGTAAAGTGATGCTTATTGTACAGAAGAGGAAGAATACAGATATTTTGAACTTATTGAACTTTTCCTTCTCTTAATTAAAAATGATTGTTACCCATGAATCTCAGAATAGTCAATAGTGTGGGCTCTGTGGGGATACTTTTATGAATTGAAGTCAAACTCTAACAGAGTTTTTGAATTTAGCAATGACTTTTTTAACAGACGTGTTGCATGTGTAATAAATATGTTAATACAGCTATAATGTCTGTCAGGAGCTGCCGAATTGTAGTAAGTTTTACAGAGAAAGAAAAAAGCAGCTTTTTGTGCTGCCTAGAGAAGTTTGCCTCCCAAAATGCGAGCTTTCACCCATTTATTATTGAGCATTTTTATGTAAAGTTTTTTTTTTTACACGATTTTCACAATGAAAACTTGCCCTTCCCCTCTAGCATAATCCCCTGCTGCTTTTCCATTTGACCTATGCATGTGCTCTATCAGTAGTCACAACTCTTAGCTGAAGATCCCGCTTTCACAGTAGAAAATGTACATCTCTTCTACAGCTGTTTCTCTCAAATCCAGCAGGTACACTCTTGTGATTGTGGCATTGGTGCCTGCTGGGAGAAGTATGTTCTCCTAGCAACTCCAGAAATGTTTTCAAACTCCCGAACAGTGACAGTTGAAAAGGGATGCTCTTTTTGCATCTCATGATCCGCAGGAAGACTGTGGAGATGGTCATCACTGCTTGTCCAGCCCTTATTTTGGCAACTGTTCCTCACTGAAGTCCAGCCTACACTCGCCTGGTCTTCCTTGCCACTCTAGGAGCAAAGGTTTCCCTTCAGGCTTCCTAGAAACATCTTGTTCAGCCTTCTGCAGGAAGAAAGGGAAAATTATGTCCCTTACCACTACCCTCTCGCAGCAGAGGGGAGCAGGAAGTATTCTTAGCCCTAAACCTGCTGCTCTTCTCGAGGCCTTGGAAAATTAAGTAAAAAAGGTCATATCCATCAGTTAGGGGAAGGGTTGTGGGGAGGGGCAAATATCTGTCTGCATGACGCTTGCTCTTCCTTGACCCCATGAAGATGAAAACAAAGTAGGTCAGAAGATAATAAATGTTACGATACACATAAACACTGTTAGGAGCTCTCAGGAACAGCAGTGATATAAGAGAGTGCTCACTACAGGCACTGGCAAAATCCTTGTGGCTGATTTTGGATCGCATCAGTGACTTGTAGTCCAATACATTTATTTTTCTTTTGATCGCTCTGCATTTCATCAGTCATAATGAAAGGGAAAACACTTCTCAATTTTAGAATGCCATTTGGAAACACTTTGGCCTGAAAAAAAGATGAAGAAGAATGTTGCTCTCCAAAACTAAGTGGTTACAATTTTTCAAGATGAATTTGAAATCCAAATACTAGGAATTTGGCCTCAAGTTGCATCAGGAGAGGTTTAGAATGGATATTAGGAAAAATTTCTGTACTGAAAGGGTGGTCAAGCATTGGAAGAGGCTGCCCAGAGAGGTGGTGGAGTCACCATCCCTGGAGGAGTTAAAAAAACATGTAGACTGGCACTTTGGGACATTGTTTAGTAGGCATGGAGGTGTTGGGTTGACTGTTGGACTAGATGATCTTAGAGGTCTTTTCCAACCTTAATGATTCTATGATTCTATGAATTTGAACAATTCCGGGTGTAGCTGTCTAGAAGCAATGTTTTCTCTGACTTCATCTCCACAGTGAATGTAACTTTCTCTCACTCCATTTGCAGCATAAACCTTGTTAAGGTTGCTACTTGTAGTCCGTAAAGCTATCAATGAATTACTGACTTAATTCTAACCAGAGGTATAGTTGTCTTTCCGTTTTAACATCTTAACTCTAAGCCTTCACATCTAGTCCATAGGAAGCATATGTCACCTTCTCAGCTGGCATTTTATAAAGTGACTACTGTGTTTGTGTGTCTACCACATGGTAGGAGCCCCAAGGCTTACTTTTGTGCTACGTGGGTTAGGGAGTGAAACTTGATGAGAAAGTGCTTAATAGTGGAGATGGCTCTTTGAAAAGTTCCTGGAAATAACAGTGACTCTTACTGTAACAGAGCTCTAGACAGCATTGTGCAATATTAGAGATGAGGGTCGGTAACTCAGTTGTTTAAGTATTTGCTGGCTGGATTTGTGAATAGATTTATTATTTTCACCTTTATTGTCATCTTTACTCATCAGTACACAAATAACTAAGTAACAAATTATTCTGCTTTACCCAGATAAAACCAACGCGTATTCTTGGAAGAGAATTCTGAAGGAAATCCTCACTCAATCTTTTCTTCTTGTTAGAAGCCTTGTGTACTAATATGAAAATTGTAGGCTGAATATTTTCAGTTTAAGTCATGAATTCTGTATTAAATTGTAAATCTGAAATACTAGCCTTCATGGATAGTCCTTGGCAAATATCGCTGATGTCAGATACTTTTTTTTTCAGTGTTTTCTAGATGGTAAGGAATACATTTTCTCTCTGAGATTGTTTAAAGTAGGTTAGCTTTCCTGCCTTCCTCTGTGACTAATTTTGAAGCATGATAGCGAATCACTGAATCGCTATCAGAATCACTGATAGTGATTGCAGCAGTGACATTTGCTTTCTCCCTCCTCTTCCTCCAGAGTTCTGGCTGGTCCTGGACATGGCATCAACGTGAATAGTGGCAAGATGTGGGCAGCCTGAGCTTGTGCGTTCCCTAATGAAACTTTTGTTGGCACTTAATCTAATGCTAATACTGTCATTTCTGAAAGGATATCGGTGAAAGAGAAGAAAATACGCCACTTGGCAGGAGGGGCGAACAGTGCTTCATGCAGGATGTTCTGGACACTTGCTATCAGCTGGACTGCATATAAAAAGCTAATTGCCATATTTTTCCTTCTTTGGGAACTTTAACTAGCAGGTTTTTTCACACATACTTTGTATGTTTTCTTTTCCCACCCCCTTCCCTTGTACCTTTCATTTCAGATCTAAATGAATGTGGACTAAAGCCGCGGCTGTGCAAACACCGGTGTATGAATACCTATGGCAGCTACAAGTGCTACTGTCTGAATGGCTACATGCTTATGCCAGATGGAACGTGCTCGAGTACGGCAAGGCTTGTTGCTTTCTTTTTTCAAGATTCCTGCTTGGGTTTCCATGGGAAACTTGTATGAAATGAAGATGAGTCCCAAAGTAAAAGATTAATCGTGCTGGAAATTAGGCAGTTGCACAAGATGAGCTTCTTTTTTCTAATGAAATTAGGCTGAACAAAACAAGAGCAAATATTTTGATTTTATTAGTTTTATTACAAGTTTCCCCAGAAGCATTCTTCAGTGCTGTAAATCACTGTTAATTGGCCTTCAAGGACAAGTGCTTGCAGTATTCATTGCAGCAAGACACCTGCAGTTCTGCTGTATTATGCCCTTATGAATGTAAAATCATCAAAGCTGCAGATGTTGGTTGTTTGACTGGTATAAAATTGTACTATCATCTCTCTGGAGATCAGGTTCCTACTTGCTCCCATAAAAGTGGATATTTTGAGTGTCTGGACAGAGAGAAAGGGAGAGAAATTACCTTTAATTAGAGATGCTCCTATTTTAAAATGGCAGTACTGTCCAGAAGTGTTTATGGTACATACTGGGCTTTATGCTCCTCATGGGGGCTATGTTCCATGACACAACTTGCTACAATTTTGGTGGGTTTCTTTTTTTTTTCCTTAGAGATGTGATTTGTGGGAAGAAAAAATTTACTACATATGCATTTGCTCTTTAAAGCCTGAATGAATACCTGTTAAATTCAACAAGATTTTTTCCACTTCTATCATAATTATATAATGTCTTAATTCTCCAAAGTTTTCAGTAATTTTCTGGTACTGATCAGAGTGCTTATCTAAATATGTTCAATTATTTTTCCCTAGATGCCCTTTCTTGCTCGATGGCAAACTGTCAGTATGGCTGCGATGTACTGAAAGGGGAAGTACGCTGCCGCTGTCCTTCTCCAGGACTGCAGCTAGGGCCTGATGGCAGGACTTGCATAGGTAGGTGGTCAAATGTAGACTTAATTTTTTTTCTCCAAAAGGTTTTTATCCTTACACTGAACACAGTTCAAGAGAGTTTATCAGATGTATTTGGAATGCATCATACATACAGTTTAAAGACGTTACTAATGAGAATTGGGATGGGCATGTTGCTCAAGTGCTCTCAAGTGATTGGTCTGTGTCAGAGCTCACCAGTGTTTTCCTCCAGTCCTGCAAGTTTCATTGACTGCTTAAAACCCACACGGGCTGCTTGGCATCCAAGCCCTCGGCCCTTACCACTCCTGTTACTGGGTCATTTTAAACTATTGCTAACAGAGACTCCAAAATACCTGCCTGCATAAAAAAAAGGAACGGGGAGGTCAGCTCTCCCTCATACCCAAAAGGTGGTGCCTAGGCTCAGTGGGTAGAGGGATAATTTGCGCAAATCGTTGAGATTATACTGGGAGGTGAAGGTCTGTGCGTGCTCCCAGTATTAATGGGATTGAAGCTACTGTCTTTCTTCCATACTGTGAAAACTCCAGGTTAAAATAAACTCAGGAATTCAGACTGTATAAAAGTGAAATGTTTTGCTCCCACGTTCGTGAACATGGAAAAGGTGCTTACGGTTAATGACTGCATTGTGCCATACTCTACTATGGTCTGAAGAACAGCGTGACATGCGATTTCATTAGTCATTAACTATACATCCTGAGTGGATATGATGCTCCAGTGATTTTATTATTTATATCCTATGCAGTGCTACAGTTCCATAACCAGTAACACCACTTGCACTGAAAGAATGTAAGACCCAAATGGATGATTAGGGCATCCACATTCTATCATGGCTGTCCACAGGGGAGGTGGTTCTCCAAGTGGCTGACCCATGCTGGCCAAGAGTTTGCTGGCAGAGCAAGGGACAGATTCTGGATCTTCTGATGTGAGGAGCAGGCTCAGCTCTAAGTCGGAGGCTTTCTGAAGTGCATGATTGGCACATCTATGTATGCAAAAGAATGGGTAGAACAGGAGAAAAAAACCTCACCGTTGTCACATGCTGAAGGGATTGAATTGTGATTAATCACGCTGTGGACATTATGGCAGACAGAGATCTTTGGAAGAGACTTGTGCCATGCCATAGTGAGCTGAGTGATTTTAAGTACAAATTCAAGGAAGTTATACCAAGTACAGAAATTTGCTAGAAAAATACTTGCGAGATTCTCCTAGTGTGCATTTTTATATCAGGCAAACTTCATACTTTGAAATAAACAAAGTGCACTTTGAATGCTGAAGACTAGCACTCAAACCAGTTATATGAAACACTTTCAGTTCTTCAGTGTAGTTTTCAAAAAAACACTTTTTTTCCCAGAAAGGTGAAGAACTGTGTACCCACGTTTCAGTTGGGTGTGCATCATTCAGATTGATCTTATAACCTATTTTTAAAATTTCCCACAAAAATTTCAGAGCAGCCTTGTACAATACAGAGAAGGTAGTCACAGCAAGAGATGTCTGTCCGTCATGGGTCGTAACATGATCTACTCCCCTTTTTTGGTAAGAAGTGATTGTGCCTTGCACCCTTTTTGTGTTATTTCTCTATCAAGTTTGAGTTGTACTAAAACCAGTAAATACCTCCAAGAATTGGAGCTTTTTGGGGCTAGGACTGTGCCTTTTCCTCACATGTGTACAAGCCCATCACTGTTGGGGAGGTTGTCAGCTCCAGCGAGGGTCTGGATATTGTTGCAGTACAAATAGAAGTGTAGATGATGGTAAAAAACATTGAAGCGTGCATTGGCTGCAGCTTGTGAAATCCTTGTTTGAGGAGAGTTTGAAAGACAGCTGGGAATGTAATGCTTATTTTTAGCACAGGTGGAAATTCCTCTAGGCATTATTCTATTCTTAGTTTAACCCATGCTGATCATTCTCTTGTTAAAACGTTCCTTCCAGATAATCAGTATAGAGCCACCAAACAATTTGGCTATGAAGGTAAATCATATAAACTAAATAAAAACAAATTGAAAAAGAATTCAGCAAAGTATTTAATGAAAATATGGATTAATTGACTAATTAATTGATTAATGACTCTTGAATCAATAAATCAATCAGTGTTGCCAGCTTTTTGGATTGGGATTTTCGTTTAATGAAATTAGCATTATACACATCTCAGCTTCAGAAGGTCTGAAATTATTTGAGGACTGAAAATAATTATTTTCACTGTAAAATAAATTCTTTGTAGTTGTTTTGGTTATGTATAGACACTTGAAAATACAACCTTGTAAACTTAAAAATCATACTATTTTTAAATCAGTCTCATAGTTGTTTAGTGCTTAGATTGGCAATATGGTTGTACTCACAGCAGGAGACAAGCAAGACTTTGTAATTCTGCTTCTCTGTTGAACGCTGACCGTCAAACGCCGCAGGTGCTGCCTGTATGATGTGCCTTTGGAGCAGCCTCTCGGTGCTAAGTCTGGGCATGCACCTCTGTGGCAGACCAGGCTGAGATCAGAATACAAGTCACCCCTTCATGCCCTGGCTTTCATAGGAAGCGGGCATGAGCCACAGCATGTTGCAGCTGGCAAAGGGAAACAGCCTTACGCCGTTTGGGCCCAGGTGTGATTTGGCATGAGTCCATGGACTTGAAAGAAGCCACAGTCACTGTACTATTTAAGAACTGCAGGAAACTAATGGTAAGCACTTGCATACCAGCTTCTAGCTAATGATCAAAAAGTGTTTTTCCTACCAGTAATGAGCATCCACCCACCTCATATTAAATGCAAGCAGTAGACTGTTACTTTTTTCCATTATTTTTGTGTCAGTTTTCAACAGTGTATTGATTAGCAGTTCAGTCCTGTATCTTTAGGATGTATAACTGCCTAGAAAACTAAACAATACCACTACAGTGCTCTCATCATCTAACATACTTCTTGCCTTATGGGAATTTGCAAAAACATGAATGTGTACAGAGGGAAAGGCAGGACAAGCTACATTAAGTTTTAAAGAACGTAATCCATGCCATGATGAAGTATGTTCAGTGGCTAATCTTTTTCTTACCGAATTGTTTCTTGAAGTTGTGGTTTAAAGATAAAAACAACAAAGAACCCTAACTCACACATAGTCATCAAGAGTCTGAAATTTGCAGCCTTGAAACAATATTTTAATAAAGGGCAGAAAATTGTGGCTTGTAAATTAAATAACAGTAAGGAACACAGTAGAACTTATAAAACTGTTAATAATGTACTCAAAGCCTAAAACTTTAATAATAGATTCGAACCAAGAGGCAGATTTATAGGGAGATTCAGGCATGTGGAGAGGCGCCCAGTATTGGCCTTGTTTTCTTTCTCATTCAGGCCTTTAACCGCGGCTTTGCAGAAGTGCTCCCAACTGAGAGTAAAGGAGAGCTGCTATGTCAGAGCAGTCTGACGGGCCAGGAGTGTGGGAGCTCGGGGGCTGAATCCTTGGTGTCCTCAGTAATTCTTTGTGCAGAGTGGGACAGTGCCAGCGGAAGCTACTGGGACAGCCCATCTAGCCAGTAATTCATGTCTCTAGGTCACTTCTTTTGGCTGTGGGAAACACAGCTTGGAGAATTTGAAGCTACATCTCCCCCGTCTCAGGTAGCTGCCCTAACTAACCAGCACTTCTGCGGTAATGTTTTTCCTGTTCTGTGCAAAAGACTCGGACTTCCCTCTGCCTTGTTCAGGCCTCTTTCACAAGCAGCAGGGCATCAATCACTCGGCTTTGTTTTGCACTCTTGACACCTGCAGCTGAAGTGCTCCTTTTGGGAAAAGAATTGCGTGGAGAGCAAAATCTTGCTTTCCTGATAGAGCTGCAGAGCAAAGGCTTGAGCTGTGCTCTGTAGATAACCAACAAACGTCAGGGGCAGCGTGCATCATAGGCAGCCCTGCACGGCAGGTGTCTACCTCAGTGAAGAATTAGGGTTGAAGCATTCAGCAGGCTTCAGCTCGGTTTCCAGGGGCTACAAAGTGAGTGGTAGCACAAGCAGCTTTTGTGTATCAGCCTGACCTCATCTGAGAGTTTCCCAGGCAGTGAAAGCAGCGCTGGGTGAGCATGGGCTGCTCCCTGGGCCTCTGCCTGGCTTGGTAGTCAGCATGAAGAACAGCATCTTCTGGGAGATGAGAGGCATCAGACATTTACTGAGCATCACCCGTGTCTTCCCGCTCCTCTGTCCTTGCCTGGACGTCGCTTGCTGAAGCACTGCTTCAGGTCCTGCTGGGAGGCCCTGGCAGGGCAAATGGGAGCCATGTATCTCAGAACCTCAGAGACGCTTTAAGGTCACTGAGGTAACCAACCTCTCTGTGAAAGAGGGGTCAGCTACAGCGCAGGCCCTGCAGGGTAAGAGATTGCAAAGAGCAGATACTCAAAAAGCATTTTGCCTGTGGTAACAGACTGGTAGGAGACCCAGAAATACTGCACCCCTGGCATTAGCTTGAACTCTCTTTGTTTAGAGCAAGTCCTGAACAGATGAAGATTTCCTGATAGGCTCAATGGGCAGGACATGGATTAGGGCACCTGAGATTTAAAAAAAACCAAACCACTTCCTACTGCAGGTTGATGTACTTTGAATATGTACGTATGACCTGTGCTACAGGAACAATATTTCAGGCATGTTTCAGAAAAAGAATTACTGGGGTTGTTTTTATTATTATTCCTTGTCTGTAAATCCAGGTGCTGTCGTTATAACCAGGCAGGGCTTGGTGAGATGAAAGAAAGTTATACAAATAACACAAAATAGCTTTTCTTCAGGCAACTACCATTACAGTTTTAAGGATGAGTGCTTTGAGGCCTTGAAGAAGCTGTCGTGCATTCAGTGGGGAATTAGAGAACGACTCCTCTCCAGGGGGAAGGGTACCAGGATGGCAAAAGCATAGAGCAAGCATTCCAAATTCAGTAGCAATGCTCATTACGCCAGTGCATCTCTTGTCACTCACAGTATTCGTAAAGGCTTCTGGCACAGGAGGCATAAAAATTTGGGTGTGTGACCAAGAGCTGAACTGAGATGGCACAGCCAGAAGAAGTGCTCAGTTGTTACTGCTGGCTGGCCAGCTTGTAGCCAGAAGGACCTTATGAAAAATACTTTGGCTATTCTTCATTTTCTCATTATGTGAAACCAGTTTAATTTAGATAGTATAGATTGTATTTTAACTGCTATTCAGAATAATACAGTTTCTTTGTTTCCACAGATATTGATGAATGTGCCACTGGGAGAGTTATCTGTCCACGATTTAGGCACTGCATCAATACTTTTGGAAGCTACATTTGCAGGTGTCATAAAGGCTTTGATCTAATGTACATCGGAGGCAAATACCAATGCCACGGTAATAACAACTTCTTTCTTCTGTGCATGTAATAGAGCTGCATATTCTAAACTGAAATTAACAGTTTAAAGAGAAATGTTTGCTTATTATGGCTGAAATGTTGAAGCAGGTTGTTTTAGGTTGCACTGCATCTGTATTTTACGAAAGAGTGGATTATAGAAATAGACTGTGAAAAAGAAAGCATATATTTGGCCCCCATTCTTGTAACTGGTTCCCCTGTGGAAGCTAGTGGGAGAGCAGAGCTGATGACCCCAGGAATTTCTTTCCAAAGCCTTTGTCCCCACAGGTTTCACTGTGTGCAGGCAGTTGTAGGTTTGGAGCAACGTATGAGCTTGGGCTATGTCTGAGCTGTAATGCAGGTGTGCTCTGTAGCATGCCCCAAGATCCAAGATAAGAAAATGTGGCTAGAGCACAACACAGCTCCTTCCAACCCAGGCTGCCCAACTTTCCTTCCCCTGAAGACAGGTGGAGAAAAGGCAGGGGTTTGGAAATAACCTGTCTTTGTCTGGACATGAGACTGGAATGCAGCTGGCATATGCCCTTCAACAAACATGTTCCCAGGTCCCACTGTCTTAGTTTTCCAGGGTTATGGTTATGATCCATATGGTTCCAACTGGTTATGATCCTTTTCCTGAAAAAAGGATCATGTGGAGATAATGAGGCATTGCTTGACATTTGTTTAAGTATATTTTTTGGAGAGAAATCTCTATGCAGAGCACTGGAATTTGGAGATTTTTGCTTGCATCCCTAAAAACAAACATGGAAATGCCATATAAGATGTTTGAAGCAGTTTCTACTTGATGTAGAAACATCTATAGAGGTGTATAATAGAGGAAGCATTTTATGAAAAAACAGTTTAATACCTGTGTGATTAAGAACATGCATATTCCTACACTCAGTTTTTCTTTTCTTATCATGTCACCTTTAAGAAGTGGTTATTAAAATTGTGATCTTCGTGATCTCAACTGCAGTCTACCCACGGCACATCATTGAAGCTGATGCTAAGGTATAAGCTGAGCAATACCAGAGTTGCATAATAGTCCCTTTTACCCTGATGTTTGTATCACCTCATTGATTTGTGACTGTCTATCTTCCTTTTCCCAAATTCAGTTTTATTAAAGTTTTCAAAATTAATAATATTTTCCTAATGGCCATACTACTGTTTGTGTTTTTGCAGGGATAAGCAAAAAGTCAAGTTTCTTTGATGTAAATGATTTTTTAATGTAACTTTCTGTTGCAGATATAGATGAATGTTCCCTTGGCCACCATCAGTGTGGTAGTTTTTCACGATGTTACAACACACCAGGATCCTACAAATGCAAGTGTAAAGAAGGGTACAGAGACAATGGAACAAACTGCATACGTATGTAATGCTCCTTTTTAAAAAAGGAATTCTGAAAGTAAATGTGTCCCATGTTGTAAATTTTGAGATACAGCACTATCAGGCTCAGTTTCTCTTAACTATTTTTAATATTTAATGAGAGGCCAGGGAATGTAGTCAGAGTTTTCTGAGTCTTAGCATGCCTTGGTAAAAATACCTTTCCCTGGGACATTTTCATAATTAGAAAGAAATTCACCTCTCCCTATTCGCAGCTTCATTCTAGAGATTGCTTCAGGATGAGAACAACTGAGTAAGCTGGGTAGGTCTGGTCAAACAGTACCTATTACTCATACCCCGTTATTATGTACACTCTGCCACTGGCCCATTTCAGCAACTCGCCCCATCCACTCCGTGCTGCTCCCCAGGTGTGAGCAGAGCCGAGAGGGAGGATTTCTCTGGAAGTATTCCCTGTTGGAGAATTCCCTTCCTCACTTCTGTCTTGGGAAAAGCAGCCACCCCCCCTTGGTACAGAACAGGCCATTGGAGCTCTCCCACATTTGACATCCCTCAGGACTGTGGAGCTCTATGACATCTGCTGAATCTTTTCGAGGACCCTGTGTTCATATGTGGATTCTGGTCTTTGGTGACTCGCTGATCTCTTTAAAGAGCAGTACCATTGCAGACTTGTTTCCTTTGGCTGTAGCTGTCACGGTAATGTGATCTGGCTAAGGTGATCTTTCACAACCTGAGTCCTTGCAATTATATGTGGACAATTATATGTGTGTTACTGGGACATAGCCCTAAGGTGTATTTTATATTTTAATATACCATAATGTAAAAACCGCAGGGTATTCAAAAGAATAGTAATAAACAGGCGGCCAGAGAGAAAACCTTTTTACCTGCTGTCATCAAACAATTCATTGTTTAACAAACAGTAGTACTTCATTTTAACTGTGTGTTATACTTGAAACACTTGTACACAAAATATGTGACTAGAGTTCTTATTGAGGCTTTTAAGATCTCCAGTGAGATATAAAAGGCTTATTAACAAATAGAAAATTATAAATAACTAAACAGATGTTCTTGCATTTCATGTCTGCAGAAACTCCCCTTGTGAAACCAAGTTAAAATTTGTTGTCCTTTCTTTATGAAATATTGGGGGAGATGGTACTGTATGCGCTGTCACTGTGGTGTAGGTGGTGCTCAGTTCACCTTCTCCTTTTTGTGGAGGCTGAAAAAACACCACTTAGTTTCCTGGTGATTAATAAAGGTAAAGATCTAAATGAAGGCTATTGGCTTAGGTTCAATCTCTGTAAAATGATTAATGCTTATTGACAAGGAGAAAAGTTTAGAAGAAGCAGAGAGGTCTGAAAGATAACTTTCTTAAGCCAAAGTTAGCTGCCCATCCATGACCAAAATGATTGTCACATTGGAGTCTTACTAAACTCACCTCTGCTCCCGGGTACAAACTTGTCCAGTTTAGAGGGCTGCTTAACACACGTCTTCCGGTCCATGCTTTTTCACTAACAGTGTTTTTGGGTAAGTTTTACCACCTCTGAAAGAGAGTTGATGCTTGGGAGGAGGTGGGGATGGAAGTCTGTTGGCCTTCAGTCATTCTAAATCATCTCTTAAACTGCTGTAATGAGAAATACTATCTAAAGGGAAGTGATAATTCAGCAGTGCTTATGCTAAAGTATGTTTCTAATTAGTGGAAACGTTCAGAAGAAGAGAAGTGCTTTCAGCAAAGACTCTCCGTGTCATAATGAAATATATTCAGTTTCTGGAGCGAGAGACTCAGATGTCCATTGTGGTCCCATTTTGATTCTCTTTGCAGTTATTCCTAATGTTATGATTGAACCACCTGGTCCATATCATATATTCAAGGGCAACAGCACGCTCCCTAAGGGAGGTAGTGGTATAACCAATAGGATTCCTGATGTTGGAGGCACAAGGCAACCCCTCAGACCACCGTATGTACCTGCTATTGTTACAGAAAGGCCGGTGACCAGGCCAACAACTCGACCTACACCTGGGCCAACAACTCGTCCTACACCCAGGCCAACAACACGACTGACACCAAAGCCAACCACTAGGTATGTGCCAGTGACAACAAGGCCAGTAACGAAGCCAGTGACGAAGCCTCCACCTCCAACACCACCTCAGCCTACAACGTTAAGATCTACACTACCACCACAAAGAGCTCCTCCGATAACAACTGAAGAGCCTTCATATGTTCCCATTGAAACTACATCTTCCCAAGGAATTACAGATGACAACAGGATCCAGATAGATCCTCAGAAACCCCGAGGAGATGTGTTCAGTAAGTAATTTTACATATCCTTTCACTTATCAGAATTGTAGATGCAGTGAGGTGAAACCATGCACTGTACTGTTTGGGTTTTTTGGAACACTTTATCAGTGAGAACAAAGACATTAAACTGAAAGTGTTCATATGGTAAAGCTGCACAAATAATTGATTTTATAACCTAACAAAAATGTGGGGAGGAAGTTCTGGGTCAATTCAACTGAAAATTTCCGTTTTTCTTCCTGAAACTATTTGTGAGTATATCGTCCTGTATAAGTGCATAACCTAATTATGCTTTCAGACGAAAGTTTTGCAGAACAAAAGACATTTTATTGAAAAATTGAAATGCAACGTAACTCATAAATAGTTAATGGATTTAAATTCAGGGACTTGAGAGTCACTCTTAGACAGCATATTTCCTTAGCTTTAAGAATGGTAAGAAATAGGACCATGTCTGATTACCTAAAGACTCTGTTATATCACCTTATTGTATGAATTCAAATAGTCTTGGATGTTTATGACTAAGCAATGGCAAAATTGCATAAAAATAACATAGAGGCTAATTTTATGGACTGCATCTATGAAAATGGATACATGAAAAGCTGAAGATAGTGAAGATTCTCATAGCATGAACACATGCCATTTTAAGAGCTGCTCTGAAAGCTACAGCACCATTTCTACACCAGCTTTAGTGCATACCACAGAAGACATTACTGGTACATGCAGAGTTACACATATCTGCCAAGAAATACTCAACATCCGATTTCATCTTTAGTTCTGCTGCTAATTTTAGAGACGGGGAGGGTGTGCTGGATCAGCTCTTCTCCTTCAGCTTGATGTACAATAAAGCTGCTGAAGCAATGTAGTAGGAGGAAAAGTTTGTCTGTCTCAGAGCAGGTGTACAAGCAACGTGGGAGTTTTTTCCGGTTGCTTTGGCATCTGCGTGGTAACTTCTTGGGCTGTGTTCTCTTAGGTCATTACACAGTGAAACATTTTGTTCCTTGTAAAAAACGGTTTGTTTTCCCTGTTGACATTTTATCTGTTGTAGACAGTTTGATAAATTTAAAATGGAGATAAAAGCTGACTTAGAATTTGGGAAGATAAATCCTGGTACTACTCAGAGGAGTGTGCTTTTGGCTTTTTCAAGGTTATTTCTTAAACAATCTATGTTCAGTTGAAATATAAAAACATTTTAATGTAAAATTCTAAAAAGAAATACAGTAAAGACTCCCAAAACTTAATATAATGGGAACCAATAGTTAAAAATACAGAATTCTGTGGAAATTATTCTATACTCTAACATTGCGCTTCCCAGGCTGTTTCGTGTTGCGAGTGTTCTCTGGAATTCTAAAGCAGAGAGATAGTTTTCAGCTATTTTCATGAAGTCATAACAATCATCTGTATAAAGCTTATTATTTACAATTAGTCTTCTGTATTGTCCCCAGAGGCTTGATTTTGAAGCTAGTGCTTTCAATACGTATGCTTCAGATATAGGGGGTTGGAAAGTAGGAAAGTGAAAGTGTTTAAGTTTGTTTTCTGACTGTGAGCTTACATTATGGTACATACAGCAAACACAGGAAGAGTTGATCTCTGCTAAGTGTTTATCAACTATTTAGGTCAGCTGCCACCCTTTGAGGTTTGTGATATACATACATAGCTCCAAAGGCTTCAGCGCACAATACAGCAGGATTCCTACAGGTCAAGCACCAGCAACTGTTACTGGCTTCCATAGGTAATACAGGGACAGATAGCTCCTCAGATCAAGTCAATAGATATGTGTCTTTAATCTCATATTATTTCTTCTTTTATCCCCTGCTAAAGATATACTTGATATACATATGTGTGTGACATAACTGTGTGACTGAAGGCAGACACTCCGCCTGTGCTGTAGATGGTAGGAATTTGCGTGGTGCTAGTAGTGTAATCCTTAAGGAAGCTGGTATCTTCTCTTTTCTTTCTGTCTTTCATTACTACTTTGAAAGGATCATCTAGGTAGTGGTCACTGGTGTCCCCTCCCACCTTCTCTCTGTCCAGAGGCATTTATTTAGTGAGTGCACAAAAGCATTTGTTTAGGATTTGAAAACTACAGTCAGGTGCAAAACAGTTCTGTTCCAGAAGAATGTGCTACCTTGTCAAGGAAAGCATTGCTTGTAGAGTAAGGTGTTACTTTACCTATTGAATCCTGTTACTGTAGGAGTTTGTGGGGAAGGGGAGAAGTTACATTTCCTCATGCGGGACATCTAGAAGAGCAGGTAGAAAAGTTATAGCCACATACATTACTACAATGGGATGTGCAGGGCATGACACAGCTTGTTCTCACCTGCTCTGAGACCTGCATTTGTGAGGATAACACAGAGATACTCAATCATTCCCAAATGTCATCACACCAGGGGTTCAGCAACATGGGAGCGTTACTGCCAGGCGCTGGGTTCCTGGGCATGAGCTGAGCTGCAGAACTGGCTGCGTGCGTGCTCTTGGCTAGTGGCAAATGCAAGATAAAGTGCATTAGCTCAAATGCTTTCAAGTTAGCTTACAGATGGCATTTGCCGGGTAGGTTAAGCTTCAGGTTCCTGCTGGCGTGCTGCAGGCCAGCCCTGCCCCTGCTCCAGGCCCGTGGGAGAGCAGTGCCTGACTCTGTCAGGCTGCAGCTGCTCTGTGTGAGGCACCGCAGGCTCAGGACAGCAGCGCTTTCACCAAGCGTAAGCCAGCGCCTCTCAAAAAGCATTCCTCACAGCCAAACACAGCGTTAACAACCACGATGTTAATATAATACAGAATTTTAAACTGAAATAACTAGTAACATTTAGCTAACCTCTGACGTGCTTCTCATCTGCCATGTGGATGTGCCAACCCCCCCCCCAAAAAAAAAAAAAAAATTGTGGGTTTTTCACTTGCCTCTGTATTTCCTCAGGGAAGGGGCTTTTTCAGCTAATTCCTTCAGCTTCTTTAAAACTGCTGCTGTTTTAATCTCACCTACATCAGACATCTTTGCAGTATTCCTGGGTTGTGGATATGAGCTAGTTTTGTTTGGCTTATGCTGAGCCTCTTTAGCTCCACTTCCCCACATCATCTGCTTCTCCAGTTGAGGCAGCAAAGCAGCTCAAAAATGAATTTGCACTGTGGTCCCCATATGCCTGCCTGAAAAGAGAAGAGAAAGCCTCGCTCTTGCCTTCTTTATTTGTTTCCCATGGGAGAATGCAGGCAGCAATTCAGACATAACACTCATTGTCTTGGAAAACAGAGGAGGAGATTGATGTTAGCTCCACTCAGATCATGAAGGAGGACTTAACTTCAGTTTTGTAAAGTCTTCAGAAGCGTTACGGTGTCTTCTTAGATGGCTGCTTCCTTGTGTGTTGCCAAGGGCTGTTGTATCCCAAAGAGTCATAAAAGGTAGTGTTTTATTACACAAGGATGGACAAAACCCGGCACAGACAGCACTGTAGCCACCAGCCACTGGCAATTCTGATCTTCCAGCCCTTAGCAGATGCTGAAGACCTCAATATTTAAAGTTGTGTATTTAAACTAGGTTATCTTGTGATGCATGGACTTTTTCCTTCCTTTTTTCCCCCCTCAGGCTCTGAAGCCTTAGCCAGATGTAGACAAAGCAGCATGACAGTAAATGCTGCTTTGCCTAGCCATCTGAATAGGTGGTGCTTCTGTTAGGCAATCCATGGCAAAGGCGTAGGTGGTGCGCTGAGTGCTGATAGATGTCCTAGTGCGCTAGGCCAAATCATGCGAACGTACTGATGGTCTAGGATTGGTCCACATCAGGAGAGGAAACATGCCTGGGCAAGCGTACCTGTTTTCTGCAAGCATCTCTCAAACTTTAGTTTTTCATTACTTAACCTTTTCCTGAGCTTACCCTTGGTGACTTGGTGCTCCCTATTTTCTCCCTTCGTATTATTTGACCTGCCGTTCCACACGCTGAGTAGACTTGTCCTAAGCTTTCACTTCAGAACACTCTTGAATGTGCTGCTCAGCTTGAAAGCAGCTGAGGACTGGTGAAATTGGTCTGTTCAGTGGTGACAGAGCACAAATGATAATAATGCTGATAATGTTATTTAAATACCTTTGCAATTTTTGAAAGGTATTGGGTTGTTGCATTTCTTTAGATGCTTTACCCCTTTTCTAAAAATGCCTGCAGTGACTTTGGGGAGCTGCTTTTTCAGACAACAAAAAAATGAGTATTTTTAAAAATGGAATTCCTACACTTGGCCTTTGAACCACTTAGTCAGATGCAGACAGTGGAATCTGGCACCAAGGATAATCTTCTCCTGATATGGATATGGGGGGAATGGCAATGAGGGAGGAATGCAGCAATGGCTTAATATTTAACTATTTCAGGACTGATACAAACTACAGTGAAGTAGAGAGGAATCTTTTCTGGTTACTCAGATGGATAAAGCCTCAAATAGAACTTCTCAGTAAGACTATGAATTTCTGCTACCATTGGGATCTGGGTGATAAGCATTAAAAGCATAAACTTAAAGACAAAGCATAATACTAAATATCAGCAGAGCAAGAACAAAACCTCTTATCTGTATTAAAAGATAGTTCAGCAATTTTCCTTCTTAGCCGTTAGTGGAGCTGAAAAGATAGGAAATAGGAGACTTTTCTCATAACAGCTATTAAAAAAAATTAAAGATTGGATTAAAACTTGATTCTTTCTGCTCCTCCTTTCAATGTCTGAAAAGTCCTTAGTGCAGTCAATGCAGTTATGTGATCCTTGAAGCTGTTGAAAAAAGGGAAATTCTAAAAGCAAAGAATGTGGGTTTTGTTATTCCTTGATATCATTAGAGTAGCATCATTTTACAATAGCATTTCATTTGTCTTCACTGTTCTGGGACCTATTAAAATGTATTTGTCTTAATATTTAAGTATTTAATATGGGCACTTTGTTCCTGTTTGTACTCTGGAGGTAAATTGTAAGATCTAGGAGTCTTACAAATCATACCCTCCATCAATCTTCCAGCTAGTTTTATCCCCAGATCTGATCTGCAAGCTTCTGTAGACTACTTATTGTAGCTGTGTTTCCCTGAAACTCAGTTGTCACTCTGCACCTCCTGAATAGCTGCTCATAGAAAAGCAGGCAGGTTACTTTTCAGAAATTCTTCTGGGAAGATATATAATAAGGTGTTTGATTTAGGTCAAAGTTAATGAGCCTTGTAACTGCGTGAGAAATGCAAGATTGGAATTTAGAGTGGTCACACGCTAACACCATCTCTCCCCTGTTATGCAAATGGTACTGTAAAGGGTGGGACAGTCCATGAAAGCCCTTCCTGAAATAATTCTCGCTGCAGAATTTGAATTTGCAGAGTTTTAGGCAACATATCCTGAACACTGCAGGTATCCAGATAAAAGGGTGAAGAGTACCTCTCTGTTGCCCCTTCTTTTTAGCCCAGCATATATCAAAGTCTTCCCTGGAGGAAGACAGGACATATTCTTGTTTACGAAGTCTGACTGACCTCTGGACTACCCTTCCTTTTAGCTATTTTCCACTAGTTCTGCATGAGATCTCATCAGTTGTGGGGTTTTTTTGGAAGTGGAATGCAACAACTTTCAATCATAACTATTCAGTCAAAAAGTCTTTGTTCTTTCTTGTTGTTGTTGTTAACAAATGGGAAGCTTGGTCATGATTATTGTGTGGAATGGAATTGCATGAGACCGCAGTGTTTGTTGTAAGGCAGAACACCGCATTATTAACAGTAATAACAATTATTAATAACATGAAGCTGCACTCCGTGTTTTGTTTTGGTTTTATAACACCAAAACAGTGATTATTCTGTAATTACAAATAACCCAACATATGTACGCACCATCTCTTATACTCCCAAACTCAGCAATTAGCAAGTAAATGAAAAAAACTCCTACTGTTTTCCCAAAGGATTAAAAAGATGAAAAGAAATGAGTCTTATGCAGTTATTAAATGTTCCCCCCCCTCATGTTCATGCATTGATGAAGAACTTAGCTCATGAACTTTGAGAATATGGTACTGTTGATGTATTGGCTCACTCGGAGCTTATAAAATTCTCCAAGAAAAAGAAGACAAGTTTATATTTAACAAGCTTTATCGAACCATTGAAGTTAAGTGAAAAGCACACTGATACGCTATATAAAGTACACAGAAAGGGCTTGGAAAGCTTGCAGAAAATAATTGTGCCAAATACTTTCTCCCACGATTGCCACTCAACATATTAGTCGTTGTAGCAAAAAGAAGTGTACACATGGATCACATTTAGAGTCCTGCATCTCTTGTTTCGTATCGAGTGCACATTCCTCTAATTAGGTCTGAGCACTGTGACTGGTTTAAAGCTCTGCAACACGTTCTTCTGGAAGTTCATAGCAACAGTGTTTAGGGAGAACTGTAGAGAAAAGTTTTGAAGAAATATTTTACTGTAGAGCTTTAATTATAGGCAGATACATCAACTTTAATTTGAAGAAAGCTTGTATGTGTGTACAGATGTAACTCAGATTTGTATAAAATAACCATGCATTAGAAATGGTATTTTAGTAAGTAAACTGAAATAGTTTGGAAAATAAATTCCTAATATTTCCTGTGGTATTTTCCACAAACAAGAGCTATGGGGGACTAGGAAGGGGATCCACAGGCCAAGCACATACCTTGAGACTGTGACGCCCGAGTATCCTACAAATCCTAGAGCACGGCACTCGGTTTCCTCAATGCTCTCTGCCACAGCATTCGTTCAGAGCCCTATAACTACCTGTCTGCGAGTCTGTGGTCTGAGCCTTTGGTCCCTAAGAAAAACTTAATTTAAGGCGCAGGGGAAGAACAGGAAGATATGGAGGTGCAGAGTGTTAGGTTCAGTGTTAACCTAGATGAGAAGAGGATGTGGGCGTCCCGTTGCTGGTGGGTGCCTGGGGGCCGAGGGTGATGGCACTGTGAGGTTCCTTGCAGGCTGGAGCCCTGCAGCTCAGGGAGAGGGCAGCTTGCCTTTCTGTCTGCTCCCATGGGCTGCTGGCCTTTTTCCATCCCTGTGCCGTCTGGATGTGGCAGATGTAAAGACACTTCAAGAAAAGGCTGCGTGTCCATTCCAGACTAGCAGCTACAGTACATATGTACACTGCGCTGGGCAGTTTTGAAGTGAATTGCCGGCTTGGTCTTCATAGCATAACAAACACTATCTTTTTTCCTTAGCGCAGTCCAAGAAGAGGAAAGGCAAGGTGATAGTCCCTGGGGGTGCAGCATAGATGTGTCTCATGCGTGGGGACTGCTGCGTTCCACGGGGAGCAGCAGCCTGCAGCGTGGTTGTAACACAAGGCGAAACTCCCCTGTGAGGGCTTATCTAAGGTGAAATTGCAGTCAGAGCACTGTCCTGCCAGAAATGACAGTAACTTACAGGATACTGTTCATTTAGCAGCCTTTGTAAGTAAATCCTCCTGCAAAATTTGCTGTCCCAGGTGGCTGGCCACAATAAGCCCAAGAAATTGAATTACCATTTTTTAACATCCCTGAGCAAACCCACTGCAGCTGAATTTAAACGGTGCCGATAGCTGCTGTGCGTACCCCAGTGGCGGTGGTCTAGGCACACATAGACAGTTCACACACATATCTACTCCATAAGCTACTGCTCATGGTTGTCCATGCCTGTCATGGAGTTAGAGCAGTGTAAGAGTGTGTATGCTGTTACACGTCGGAACAGCTTATATCGCCGTCAGCACCTCTGTGCAGGTGTGACTACCGCGGTATGATGTGCTTGTTCAACTGCCCTGCCTACGTACGCATTAGATAGAGCTCTTAGGAAAGACAGCAGTATGCTGCTGGGAAGGATTAAGGGTGAACAATGGTTTTAGAGCATTCCTGTTTCCATTTTTTCCTGTCTGAGGTAAACAGATTTTTTTCTTTACGTAATTGAATACAGTAGTTGTCCATAAATGTACTGCGGGGTGATTATTGGCCTAGGTGGTGTGGACTGTGCACATTTGTAAGGTTTCTTTCATGCTAAATCTCAAAATTTTAATCATGTAAGCAAAAAAACAGATTAAACAAAGCAGCAAAAATATTATTACAAACAATGTATCCTTAAAAATTAGCAGGCCTTTACTACCCAAGAGAACCTAAAGTCCTTGAGGCTGTTTGAGCATTAATATCCTAGACTGCAAATAGACATAATCCAAAGTGTACAAAGGATTAAAAAAAAAAAAAAGAAAACAAAGTAGATGTAATGATTCAAAAAATGACTATAATATTAAGGAGTTAATCAGTGTCCTACAGACTTCAATCTTTTTATTTATTTATTTTTATTATACAAAATTTCCATCCAACATCTGTAGCCTGTAATATTACTTTTAAAATACATTAGCATTTGGTTGACCTTTTATCAGGCTGCTTATTTTGCCCTAATTCCAAAAAGCAGGAAGCTACTTTATTCTTGTTTTTCGTTTTCCTGTCTTCTGGCTTTAGAGGAGCTCTTGCAGCAGTGCTCTTTACATGTTGTCCTAGTGCAAAAGAAGTTCCTTCTTACCTTTGATTTGATTTCCTGAAAACAACAGTCCTTTATTTCAGTTTAGAATTGTAAATCATCTCAATTCTTCTTGTTCTCACTTGCCTAAGAAGCCTACAGAGACATTAAGATACTTATTTTAGCACTGCAAATGGAAAACCTGTCAAGTTTTTAATACATAAGGCCCTTACAAATACTGAAGGTGTCAGAGGTGTCTGTAACATCTAAGGACATGTCTGAAACACATTACCACTGTTGTTATGTGCTAGACCTGCCTCTGAAAGAGGAATTTGCAAGACAGCTCTATCCAGTGCAATCTGTTTCTCTCTAGTTGACAGCTGTCCATCAGGCATGACATTGGTGTGTTATTTCTGGAGACTTACACAGACTAGCACAGTGTCTTCAGAAGTAAGTGGAAGTCTTTGTAGCCACCTGACTTTGGCAGCCATTGTTCCCTCAAAGACCTCTTAAATTTCAGGTTGTCCTGGCTGCTGAATGTCTAATAACCTCTGGGCCCGTTAATCACCAAGAGTGTTCCTTCTCCTTGCAGCTGAGAGCAGCAGCTGAAGGACAGACTTTGTTGGAAAGCAAAAAGCATAATTACAGTTGAACTCCACCTTCCGCTAGAGCTCCGGCTTCTCAACTCTCGGTACAATCCTGATAATTGTTTAGGGAGCTCTAATCCTTTGCAGATAGATGGATACACCTTCAGCTGTGTTTCAAAGGTTAGGTGCGTGTGGGGCCTCTCCAGGTACCACTGCCTCCTGTTGAGATTCTCCTGTAGACATCTGTGGAAGGTGAGTGGATCGGAAAGTTTGAGCAAGGGCTTTAATGTGGCTTTATTTTATCGAGAAACCTCTATCTTTAAAAGTGCATTTGGAGGGGAATAGTGTACTTCAAGGTCAAAGCGCTTTTTCTTTTTTTTTCCTGGTTAAAAAGGAGCTTTCATCTGAAGAGCCATTAGCAGATTTGGAATCATCTTTTACAGTGCTCAGATAAATGTTACAACATAAATCATAAATCACATAGGCATAAAGTTTATGAATCTTCATGTCAAATATAATTAAATATCTTGAATTCTCCAAGAAAAGCACAATGCCCAGAGCTGCTCTGCTGTTTTTTATTACAGATAAGGAAGTAGGTCACTAACTACCTTTATCTCATTCATTTCTGAAAAACTACTTTTCTCACAGTTCCACGCCAGCCTGGAGTGAGCAATAATCTGTTTGAAATACTTGAAATCGAAAGAGGGATTACCGCTGATGAATTTGAAGCAAATGATGACCCAGGTAAAGATCACGTCTCCTGTTCAGGGTTTAGGATTTTTTGAGATTTCTTGGGTTGTTATACATTTTTACAGGGCTCCTACATCTTATGCCCCTTGTTTAAACTATGCTTTGTAAAAAGAAAAAAACCCACCACCTAAATGAACCTTTATAGTTTTACTTCCTAACAGATTTAGCACAAAAATAGTGTGAATTGTCAATAACAACACCAGCATCCTTTTTATTGTTTTAGTATTTTTGTATTGTAGATTCTTTTTCTAGTGCTCCTTCTGCTGCATTTAATTTTCATCTTTACTTGCTAGTGTCAGCCACAAGGGAAATAGCTGTTGTTTCCCAACCAAAAGAATCCAAATCACTTTTTTTGGTTTTGACTTCCTGCTCTGTGCTGCCTAGGCGTGCTGGTACACAGCTGTAATTTTGAGAGTGGACTTTGTGGATGGATGAAGGACAAAGATGATGACTTGCACTGGGAACCGGTGAGAGATGCATCAGGTAAGATACCTGTGTACGATCGCATCCTGTAGTTGAAGAACCACCCAGGCTTGAGGTTAATGACAGTTCTCGCATTATTATCTGTTCCCTTTAGTTTTGGGATATATTTCACACCCACATCCCTTCTGTGTATAAAAATCAAAACTGCGGATTCCCAACATGAAAGAGCAATTGAG
Organism: Ciconia boyciana; assembly: GCF_034638445.1. Lineage (NCBI taxonomy): Eukaryota > Metazoa > Chordata > Aves > Ciconiiformes > Ciconiidae > Ciconia > Ciconia boyciana. Next base: position 58,094,612 of record NC_132938.1, read on the forward strand.
AATTTGCACTTTTATCATAGCTGGTATCTTTACAATAGGAATGTCTCTGAAGGAGTAGTAAATGTATTCAGTAAAAGATTATCTGTCTTAAAAGAATCAGAAAGAACAAAAATGTGGACTAGAGAACAACTTTTATTTATGGTGAAACAAAGCTTATTTTTCAAACCACCACGCAAACATAATTATTTCTATATTGCTAGCAAAATTATAGAAAGTGCTGGAAATAGTTTTTGTTCTGCTGCCAAATATAATGTTCTAGTTTAACCTCTCAGTTTGATTTTACTCAATTCTACTCTAAGTTACAGCAACCTGTACATAGGAGAACTGTTAAGTAACTGGAAGGAAGACAAGTTAGGTGCTCATACGCAGAGACTTCTGAAAATGGGTATGTTTGGGATGGTAAAAAGTGCCCTTGCAACGACTATTACAGGGGAGTGTGCACCAGCCACTTGCAGGAGAGGAGAAGACTGGCATCGGCACTGGTGGTCAGCCAAAGCAGCAACCCCTCCCACTCGCACACCTCTGCCGGCGTAGTCCCAGCAGAACTGCACATCTCGGCTGCTGGAAGTTAGTTGTGTTTTGTCCCCTGTTGATTTTACTGTACGGCACTGAGAGGTTGGCTGTCCTTGCCTGCGCACCCTTCCCCCAGCGCCGGGGATTAGACACACATCTCTGGCTCCCTGTAATGATGGGATTACTTCATACCCAGAAGAGCAGCCTTTGAAGTGCACAATGCTTACATTATGTGAGGGGATGGCAGACTTCGGAAGGAAACGCGCTCTCAGGCGGTAAAATGTTATAGGTTAAGTTGAGGGAGGGTGAGGGCACCGAGAGCCGTTTTCCTCGTGCACCACCTCATCATAGATGTCTGTCCTTACACTGCCGTTGATGGGACAGTCATTTGCCACCACAGCGGGTGACCTGGCACCTTTTTCAGGCTGTTTAGCTGGCTAAGTGGAAGTGCTGTCTTCACTTACTGGGCCAGCCCCCTCCCCACCCACAGGCACGCTCTAGTATTTCGTATGCTCCTTACAACACTTAAAAAGTCTTACGAATGACTGAGACAGCAGAGCTCCTTCCTCCTGCAGATGAGAAAACAGGTAGCTGTCTCCTGCTTGCAGCCTGGCATTTTAAAAAAGATCACATATAATTCAAATATCTTTTTGAAACAATGTATTTAAAAATGCTTTGTTTCCGAGAGAGTCACTCAAAGCATATTCATTATCTGTACTCAAAAATTGTTAATACATATTAAGTTCCAGAACTATGATTTTTAACTGGCTTTTTTGTTTTTTAGACTTCTTTTTTTTTCTCTCCTGTGTTGCTTCCCAGCCAGGGACAATCTGAGCTTTTTGTTTCCTGTGTATGTTCTGCTGCTGTTGACATAACCTGTTAAAGCTAGTCCCTTGAAGTCACCCACCCACTCCCTCCTGTCTGGAATACCTTGTTGCAAGGATTTATTTTCACAGCTTGTTCCCGAGTGTTTGCTTTCACCTTTCAAAGTTTGCTATTTATTGGTTTATCAGAATCTGCATTTTGAAAGGTGCCATGCTGAAGCCTTATAAGCTTATCTTGCATGCAGAAAATGCTGATTTGAGGGGACCTTTTCCTGCAGGGGCTTGCCTACAGATACGTTGGCTTTGTGCTTACCTAAATCTGTTTCCTATTGATTGGATTCAGTCACTGTAACTATCTGAAACAGATGCAGTTAATGAGTCAAGTCAGTACTTTTATAGTGATATTGTTGTAGATACAACAAACAGGTGCAGTTATTTAAACTCTGTTATGCTTACTTTAGCAGTTAATAACCTTGATGAAAAAACAATGCATTAAAACAAACAAACAAAAAAACCCCACAACAAAATGCAAAAAACTTTAACAGATCCTTGGACAAATGGATCCCACTTGATCTGGGGCCCCAGACAGCAGCTTTGCTTTGTTAAATCTCATTGAGACCCAAGAACATAAAAACCTATGTAGAAGTAGTGAGTTGGAGACAAAGTCGGCTTTCCTTTTAAGTGTGTGACAAGCCCTCGTACATTGTCATTAAATCTTGCAGCTTTTGAGGGAAATCACTGTGGCTTTGAAAAAGAAGCTTTCAAAAAATAAAGCTCTGGTTGAGTAGTAGTAGGGTGACAATTTAAATTAAAAATATTTTTCTATTCTAGAATTAAGTAAAGACTATGTATGTCAACAATATTACAGACTCCCAATATTTCTACATCATTGGTTTCAACTAAGGAGCCTAAATGCCACCTTTACGTTAAGTTCATTAAACTTGGATTTTTTTGATTAAAAAAAATTAAAAAATCTGATCTCATTTAAAAAAAGATTCTTAGGTTCAGAGTAAGATAAGAATTTTTTTTTATTTTTATTTTTTAAAGGTGAACCCTCCTCCCTTTGGTAATTTCAAATTCTAAAGTTATCATCCACCTTGCAAAAGTTTTAATGAAAAGTACAAAGAAAAAGTAGGGGTGTGGGTTTTCTCCACGATGTGAAGTCTCTTTTTATTTTTTTTTTTTTAGGTTTAATGGATGTTGCCATACCTGAGATCCTCTACTTTTCATGTTCTAGGTGTTTTTATGAAGGCACCTTCATACATGATCAGAGATAATAATGGGGTTTTGAATTAAGTATGTACGTTCACTGGCAACTTACTACTGTTAGAGAAGACTTCAGGGAGCGTATCAAGTTAACAGCCATTTGGAAATCATTACTGTTTCTACCTTTCTGTATCTAACCCAGATTAAGAGTTTAAATTATGGTTAAATAAAAAGGCTATCTGTGTTTGCAAATGGATACGCCTTGAGACTTAACCTGTTAACACAGTTCCCAAACAAAAGGAAAAGGACAGAACCATAGCTCAATTACATGATAACATTTATGCTGGCCTTCTCATTCATCTATCCAATAGCAAAAAACTGCAGCTTACAAGATGCATAAATGTGCACAGTAGCTTTAATGTCACTGTGGGTTTAAAATCATGCAGTCACCAAGGGGTGGTCAGAAATGAAGGAGTACATGACATTTTCATTTTCAAAAGAGGTATTATTTGCTTTGTAAAAAAGAAATTAGATGGACAAGACCTAACCTGGTACTAATGTAAACAGAAGACCAGCACTGTAAATCTTACCCTGCAGGAGGCAGATGCATCAGTTCTGGTTCACGTTCCAGCAACTATATGCCGTATTTAAGGCTCACTGGACCTTGTGGAGCCCTTTTTTATTTTTTGATTTTTTTAATGACTTTTGTGCATTTGGTCCTGCAACATAGTAGAATTTAAAAAAAAAAACAACTACCTAACTGCTTTTTCTTTTTCAGGGGGACAGTATCTTACCATCTCTGACCCCAAAGGCAAAGAAGGAAGAGTAGCGCATCTTATCCTGCCGTTGGGTCACATGGCTCAGGCCGGCGACTTGTGCCTGTCGTTTAGGCATAAGGTGCCTGGACTGCATTCTGGTGCCCTCCAAGTCTTTGTAAGGAAAAATGGTGCTCACGGACCAGCCGTTTGGGGAAGAAATGGTGGCCACGGCTGGAGACAGACACACATAACTTTACACGGACTAGGCATCAAGAGTGTAAGTACCGATGCATGAGCTGCCTTCTGGTTTCTTGCATGAGAAGCTGAAGACACTTAGATGGTGTAGCACTGGACTCTGACTTCTGGGTCCAATTTCAGCCTGTGTTTTACTTCTTTGATCCCTGCCAGTGGAATCACATTAAGGATAGGAGAGTCATTGTGCATTTTGTCAAATTAGTTTTTTGAAAAAAAACCCCAACCAACCAAACCAAACAACAAAAACCCCACCTACAGCAATAGACACATACAAAATAGCCTGTACTGAGCTACCTCACAGAGCCTGTTTTCAGGGAATCACCACGTAGGAAAGAGCAGTCTAATGAGCAATGGCATACTGTATATGGATTTCCAAAAAGCTTGTATCAAGATTCCTCATGAACAACGCTTTAAATAATACAGTGCCATGAAACAGGAATAATCATCCCCTGTGGATTAATAACTGGCTAAACCAGGGCAAAGACACTGAAAATAAGTCATTTTGATAATGCAGGGAGGTTATGTGTGCAGTCTCACATGGTTTTATGCTCTTCAGCATACCTTCAGCTGATCTGGACAAGGAGGTAAATGATGACCTAACTATGCCCATAACACAAAATGGTTTAGCGCAATCAAAAGAAGCTGTCTGAAGCGCCATGGTGAATCTTTTAATACCTGGAAATCTTAGAAACATGGGGTGATAAACTGATATAACAAAAACTCAGCATTTTTCTTCAACCTCTGCTTAGCTTTGAAGGTAGTTTCTATTTCAGATCTGAAGAGGAGACTTGGGTGCTTCAGGGCCTGTTTGGCTCTGACTTATATCAGGGGCTCTAAAAAAAGCTCACACATCATAATGTTCATGGTGGGAGCAGGCTACAACGCGCACACCGTATATGGTTCTAAAATTAATATTAAGGCTGTAATTACCGCAGTTACTTTTCAGAAAACTTTACCTCAGCAAAAGTAACAAAGATGCCTGACCTTGTGTTAGCTGTAAATGAATATCAGACTGACAGTGTGGAATTCTATAGCAGGCAAACAATATATTTGCCCCATTCTTGCCCTTTTCCGCTAAGTTTAACACTTCTCGCAATCCTCAGGTCTGTCTCACCTTACAGAGCAGTTCATTAAGTAAGTACGTATTACTAAACATATTGTCTGGCAGAAAAGCAAATTACTTTTAGGGATGGCAAACAAGACCAGCAGTCCCCCTTTGCACTATCCCCTGCCCCTCTTGACTACCTCAGCAGTAGCCGTCAGCGTGGCTTGCCAGCCGTAACCGATCACTGGTCCACAGACCAGAGCTGCCTCACGGCACCTTATGGAACCGTCGAGTTTGGGATCTTTTCCAGCCAGCGTGGAGTTAGCCTGGGCTGCTGACCTGAACCACTGTGACATTTATTCCAAGGATCAGGGAATGAGAGAAAACTCATTAAGTAAGCAGGGAAGGCCTCTGCCACAGAGAAATCAGGAAGAAATGTGGAAGCTTTATTTTCTAGCTAATTAAAAACCAAAAGCAACTATACACTAGTGATTTTAGGAGGGCCTATAGGCTGGAAACCTGAGGAGAATATGAATGGAGACCAGACCTTCATCACACTTGCTAATGAATTAGCTCTGTGTAAATTATTTCTAAAGCACACTTCTTTCATTCTACTTTATTTTTGCACTCAAATCATTCTATTTCTCTTCACAGGTTATTTTCAAAGGGGACAAAGGGAAAGGAAGAACTGGGGACATTGGACTAGATGACGTGATCTTGAGGAGAGGACGCTGCTCTGAAGAGCATTAGCAAAGAGAATGGACCAGCACAGTCATCTCCTCTAGCCCTTCTCATGCTATTCCTACCAAGCTTTGAAACAACTGCACAAAAAAGAAGAAAAAGTTGGAGAGTGACAACTTCTTAGTGGTCTGCTAAGTGCAACCTCACTGAAACTTCACTTAAAAACATGGAGAGCACGTCCCAGGATTCAGGAACTCCAATCCCATGCTGGTTGTTTCTATTAATCCTTACCCCTAAATCATATTTTGTATGTAACAACTTTATCCCCTGTTAAGCCTTGTGAGTGCTCACACAAAGAGCACTTGTGAAAAAGGGACAATTAATTTCAAATGGTGGCAAAAGAAAGCTCCAGCTCAGAAAGATTTAGTGTTAACTGATATTCATTATCTTCCCATAGTGCTACTCTTTCATTGATTAGATTTGATAGACAGTGGGATTGATCTAGCTTCAGAGTCACCTCAGATTAGCGGAAGCCTGGACCTGAACTTTGGCTTACTGCCATTGACCTTTGAAGAAGGGTTTGCTTCATATTAAATAGCATTTATTTTGCTGTTGCATCTGTATTAACAAAAAGCAATTACATAGAGTAGGCACTGCATCCTGTAATATTGCTACTGCTGTGTTCTGTGTATATGTGTACGGTTATTAACATATTTATGTTTTTAATATTTACAGACTCTAGTTGCAAGGTAATTGGCAGCTGTGCTTTCTTATTGTGCAAGACAGGAGTTCAGCATATTCTTTGATCCCGCTGGTCATGCCAATAGATACGTTACCAAAGTCAGTTAATGGTGCTCATTGAAAAATGCTGGTGCAGTTTTTCCACATTGTAATATGCTGAAGGCAAAAGACCAAACCCTCACCTGATGTAAACTGGCATCAGATAATGCTGTACAAGTTTGCATTTAGCTCAGGAGCAAGCCCTAAAGGGCGCTCAGTCCTGCCAGACGCTCCTGGTTCAGTTGAAGACTGAGCAGCCTGGAGAAGATAACTTGCATCTTGTAAGACTGGGCCCGTTGACACTGCCCTTCCCACAGGTGGTACAAGCCTGGGCAGCTGCATTAATGCTGTACAAACAATTCTGACTGTGAAATGCCTTGAGTGATCTTTGTCAAATGTCCATATTCCATCCAACCCGTCTGTATATAATAAACATTTTATTCTTTAGAACTAGAATAACTATTAGCTCTAGCTGGAACTAAATATTTATCAGAACTTTGGACTGATTTTTTAGTTATGTATCAATCATGCATGTGGTGTGCAGTTTCCCAGGGAATTCTTCTGTTTGGTTTGGGATTTTTTAAATGAGGAATATCTTCTTCATCGCTGCTAACAATTCTAAATTTGACAAAGTAATTGTAATATTTAAGAAAATGACAAAAGATTGACAAAATGTTGTTAGTGGCACAGCCTTAAAGCTTCAAAAATGTATATATAGAAGAAATAGGTCTCAGATCTTTTAAATACAATGTAAAATAAATGTCAGCTTTGTATCATGTCATAAAACCATCATTAAAAGAACCTCATGTTAAGCCTTGCACAAAGTCCACAGACAAAATTGCAAGACCATTAGAGGTCATATTCTAAAGCCCTGTTTCTGACAAAGTACTGTTTTGAAAATATTTTTCCAATTTGTCCCCTAGGACAAAGCACAGTACGTATAGCAGAAGTTTATTTGACCAAACAGATAGTCTCCTGCAAAACTGTATCAAGAAACATTTTGAAAAGGAAAAAACAATGCATTTGTAAACACTTTAAAACTATTTTGCTTCAAATATGATCATGATATTTTTCTCTTACGTTACTTTGTAATATGTCAGAAATATTTGTGAATAGTTGAAATACCTTGTCCTTATTTTAAAGTAATCAGTAAAGGAGGCTGTTACTTGCTACTAATTGGAAATCTTGTTTTCATTTCTGGATCAAAAGTCTCATTTTTATTGCAGTGGAATGAACCAAAAGATGACAATTCAACCAAAGTGAAGTAGCTCTGGTTACCAGGTTTAAAAAAAAAGTACATTTCACTGTAATATGACAAGAGCATTATATGTATTATTCAAAAGGAAGAATGACAGTTTTCAACCTAGCTTTTTTTAAGAACAGTTTCACAGGTAATTTAAGAGCTTCTGCAATATAAAATGTCCATTTTACAAGAAGCGGCAGCTACCATACTTCTACTACTGAACCTGCACAAACTGTTATATTCTTTGGCATCTAACAAGATTAACATATTTTGGTCTGGTTCACCTACAGTGGATGAAGATGGTCTTTACCACACATTACTACAGCTTTCTGAGATTGAAACTCCCTGGTTCAAATGGAAACCGATCTCCTAGCTGTGCAAGACAAAGAGTTTTTTGCCCCTTTACAAATGGCCCTTAGAATCCAGAACTTGAATGAATTCAGAAGGTAAGCAGAAATAAGTACTCAGATACTCAGTACAGAGGAGGATTTGGGGTCTCTGTGTTTTATGAATGGATTTCATCATTGCAATCAAACAAGTAACACCGTAAAGCCCTGTTAACAACTGAAGTCTCAGCTGACAGTGGACATCAGGGTAGTCTTTGCGAGTCCGGCTCTGAAGGAGCTGCTACGTCTGCAGCTGGTTGTGCTGTGATGCTGTATGTGTCACCTTCTCTCAGTGTTTCTGAAGAGACCAGGCGAGGTTGGTCAGTGGTTCTGCTGTGATGATCCTCCTCCAGCTCTTGCTGCGCCTGCCCTTTCAGGCAGCTCCATACAGCCACACGCCTCAGCCAGGAGGGAGCTGATACTGCCATTTTCATGTGAGAATATGGCCTGAGGTCTTCCTATGAAGTAGGTTATAACTGCCCTTCCTGCTTAGGGTTTAATAAATAGATAACTGTGCCAAAAGAGATTCCTGCATAAATACTTAAGGCAAGCAGAAGACATTGCACTAGCTTAATGTGAAAACATCTATCGAATGTACTGTATAACCTCTTGCCAGCTTATAATTTAATGTTTTAAAAAGAAAAGTTAAACTTTTTTCCCCCAAAAAAGATTGAAAATAAAGATTCTTCATAAATTACAGGTACCATGGCCAGTGGCAGTGTGCATTTACAGCATTTGCTGACATCCAAGTGAGTCCAATGGAAGGGACCGATACAAGAGTTTGTTTTCAGGTTCCATTCTATGCAGTCACCTCACCTCTCATCAGAGCCACATCATTAAGTCACTAGCGAGTGCTTTCAATGAAACCCATTCATTCTGGAGAAAAGCTTCCCTAGGTTTCCCTCAATAAATTACCCAAGACTTGGAGGTGAAAACATTGGTTTTAATATAGTTGGAGATTACAATAACCACCCTAATGAGAGTCAGATTAGTCATGAGAAGACAACCCTGAGCAGAACGCTCATGACAGCAGCCTCAGTCATCCTGCTCTGTCCTCATGGAGAAAAGACACAACAGTAGCACCCGCCTCCAATCCAAGTGCCAGGTCTCTCTATATACGCCCCGTTATACGTTGTTCCTCCCTGCAAATGAGGCACAGTAATTGTCTCAAAGACTGCTAAAATCAGAGACTTTGGTTCAAGCTATGCATTGTGACGGTCACCTTGAAACCTGTTCACTCTGCATTTAAAGATATACAACAAGATAAACTATAGCTGTCTGTCTTCAAAATTTTCATTGTGAATGTCAGAAAGAGTCATTAATTGTCAACTGAGGCCCAGTTAAATCCTATGCAATTTTTATTTATATACATCTATATCTCAAACACCAAATTATCAAGTTTTCCTGGTAGTCAGAACACTTTCTTACCTGCTGTTTTATCCTGATGTCCTGTAGTCACACAAGGTTTTATGACTTCAGATTTTCCACACCAATTTAAAAAAAAAAAAAAAAATCAAGATGAGCAATGCATTGGTGTAAGCCTGCACCTTTAGAAAGAAGTAATAGACATTATGGTGGTAACTTCCGGCAGTGGTTTGAAAGAGCACAGAAACCTCTTCATGCTTTGAAAGTTAATACATGCTCAGAGCACACCTGCTGCTTCAAACTGACCTAGCGATAAGTGAGGAAACACTTTATTTGGTTGAGAGGAAGATGCCAACAGACTGAAGATCTTCAGAGGACACAAAGAGACCTTTAACAGTACAGACTGAAGCACCTATAGAGTTCAGACACCAGCTCCACGTAGGGTTTTAGGATTGCAAGTTCAAAATGAATCAAATCACATTCTAGCTGCTCTGCTCTTACCAATTCTCCTTGCGCACTTGTATGATCTCTTCCAAGCCCAAACCCTGTTCCTTAGCTTTGAAACAAATTGTCCTCCAGACAGTGCTCTTGCTGGTTGCTTTGGGCTGAGATAACCCATTCATTTTTCAAAAAATAGGTTATTTTTTATTTACCTCTCTTCTTAAACTTGACAAACAGCCTGGGTGACATTACTGAGATCAGGATAGCAGTTTCTTTTCATAGCAAATAAATAACCCAATTACTGGATCTGAGTGCTCACTGGACTGTTCCTGTTCGGTTGCCTTTTTTCTCCTAACTCCCGAGAGCCAGATGGGATATCATGCTTACACATGCTTGATACATGTCAAAAATACAGATCTATCCCTCATTTTCTTAATAACGTGTCAAACAACAAAGCAAAGTAGACCTGAATTTTCTGGATAAAGACAGAAATAATTCCCTGCTCTATAGATCAGGCACTCTCCATCATTATTTTTCCTCAGATTGCTTCCCAATAGCTGTTAAGAATCAACCAGTTCTTTCTTTACTCTTAGTAATATTTAACCTCATTCTGTAGTAGTGGCAGATTTTTGCCACTTTACTGTTTCCCAGTAATCCAGCTATTAAAGGACTCCCCAAGACCTAGGAACAAGGCTCCGTTGCCATCAAACCACTCTTCTACAGGTATCCCAGCCACCACATCCCTAGAGCAAAAGGGCCATCTATCTCTACAGCACCTCTGTACTCTGTGTGCCAGGAAATGTTATGTATAGTTGTATATACTGTGTGCGTGTGTGTGCACACGCATGCGTATTGTGCCCAATAGGCTGAGGCCAGTATTAAGTGTTTGAGCAAGGAAGTCAAGTATTTACCTAGCACACAGAATAAAGACGGCCCTCTCTCTCTGACACGGCCAAATCCTGCCTTCCTCTGACCACAAGATACTACAGCACTATTCCAGTAATTTTTGTTAACCTTCTACTTTATGCCTTTTTACCTTCCGTTCAGGCCAGGAATAGTCCTCTTTCACACTCTTCTCCCAGGTTTTTCCTCATTGTGCATTTCAACAGCCCATGCTCTCATTTCAGACTCTCATCCAGAATCCTTTTGATGTTCATCTTGAGTTTGGCAAACGCCTAGAAAGACAAGGTATAGTGTGTACTCAGAAAGTGATTTTACTGCATTTGCATGCAACACCAGTGTTAAAGTTGGGGATTGGCACTTACATGGCATTTCAGGGAGACACCATCATTGCTCTGATACCACTGGTGCCTCAGCAGAAGGGGTGACCACGTCACCTCTTCCCTTGCCTTTTGTCCCTGCTCCCCTTTAGGTCAAAAACTCAAAGAAATGGACTCACCAGATTTTTCCCCTGTCAGGATGGTCCAAGACAGAATTCTCCTATGTATGAAGCAGGATTACTGCGGCATGCATACACTGTGGTTCAGTACCTGTGGCTTCTTACTGCAAACAACAAAAAAAGCCTTTCAAAGAAAATTGGCTTTGAAATGACAAAAGGACTGGATGTGTATCTTAGCAAGTGCCTATCTTTCTCCTCTGCAAGGAAGCTGGTAATTTTAAGCTTCCATAGACAATGCAAAACCTCTTGGGTCTGGTGGCATAGTCACATAATATTCCACTTGCTCTAAGAAAGATTCTTCTTTCAAAATGGATCAGTTCATAATAATATCAACTTAAGAGAAATTAAGTCTTCATGAACTCCACAGACGCCACCGCTTTATCAGTCAATTAAACATGCCTGTGACTGTCCTCTGGCTCTAAGGTTACATAGCACATAATACCTGTATCCATACTATTAAATCTATATCCATGCATCCATACTATTAAATCCCCTTCTCCCCAATGGGGTGTCAATGTGCAGTCTATCTGTGGACAGCTGACGCCACGGTGAGCTGACTGCCAGCCATACCCAGGAGCTGTTTGGAGCAGAGATGGCTGGTGAGGGCTGACACCGTGCCAGCATTCGCTGGGAGAGCTGGAGCCCGCGAGGCTCAATGTTGCCGCAGGTCCCGACTCCCCAGAACGGCACCTGCAGAAACAGCCCCGAACCCAGCCACAGCCCTGTCTTGCAAGTCCTGATTTAAGACACGAGAGGTGTGCCCCGAGTACTGTAGGAAGGTGAAGAGAGGGCTCTCTGAGGACACAGCAGTGTGACATGAACAGTTTACTGTCATGTCAGAACACATCCCTTCCTGCAGAAATGCTCTGCCAACCCTGATGCAAACGCACACAGTTTGCCTGTCAGTTTGTGCAACTGGCCTGCTCTTAGCGTGGCTGCTTGGCAGACCTACGTATACAACAGAGCCAGCAAACAAGAAGCCAGTTATCAAAAGCCAGAGCTAGGGCAGATGGCATCAAAGCAAGAGTAGCGAGCACAGGGGAGGGGGAGAGGTTGCTGTCCCCCCCAGCCCCGTGCACTACCTCTTTCTACACAGACACCACTGATACTGGGATGCAGCTGTGGGACAGTCTCCCAAAAATCCCTACGAATAAAATCCCAAGGATGCTCGTATCCACCACCCCCACACCAAGGTCCAGTCCCTAGCAAGGGTTGTGACTGGTGTCCTCAGACGTCATTACATCTTCTTGTACCCCTGGTAAAAAACACTGACCGTGGCTCCTACCGGCAGGTCCTGCAAGCTAGTGAAATCAACAGGGACACACACAGCTGTGTTTCTTGGCTGTACCTCTAAGGTGCTCTTGGCCCATACAGCAGTCTGACATGGAAGGAGAAGGAAGTTGCTCTTGGTGCCCCTCCTGCTGTGGCCCTCGAATGGCGCCTTGTCGGTCCTCCCCTTACAGCACCTTCCCCATCCTCAGAGGGAGCACAACGGGAAGCCCCACGGACATTCCCGCTGGAAGAGCTGCACAGTCCACTCCTAAAACACATTTTCCTCAGATCCTGTGTCTCAGGTTGTCACACAGCTGCTCCACAGAGGTTCTGCCAAAAAAAAAAAAAGGAACCACTGCCAATTTAAAGTATGTTTTTACATGATTTTATTCCCAGATAAGCACAATAATACACGTGTAGCACAAGTGCTCAGAGAAAAAAAATAAGCAGCCAAAAGTATACCCTGGTATGTGATCGGTAACAGATCAAAGCTAACATCCAAATTTCAAATTAAGAAAAAAAATGCTGGCTGACTTAAAAGAACAAGTCTCTTGCCTATTATTTCGCTCCAGCGAATGTTGGAACTTACTCATTGGATCTTAATACCAGTATTTTGGGATGCCAAGTGCAAGTAAACTTTCTCCCCTTTTTCCAGACCTTTCCATCTAGATATAAACACTAAGCATGGCACAGTGAAATGCACTCTCACATCCCTGGCTTCAGGTCTAGCACAAGAGCAAGAGCTCCTCACCTGGGAGCTCACATGATGTGTGCCACCTCAGCGGGTGATGACAACACCAGAGTTCTCAGCAAAGACCATCTTGATGTCCAGCCCAATGTGAGCAGAGAACTAAACCCAAATAAGCACTGAGCAGTGCCAGTTATGCTTTTCAATGAGGAAAATAACTGGAAGACTAAGGATTCAGAGGGGCATCCAAGAGAGACACTTTGACTTCCATCCCTCTCAAGTTCTGAGTTAGCTCAGGAAATGTTGTCTTCTGACCTCAGTTTCTTGGACCAGCTGGAGGACAGGAAAAGTTGTGATCCCATAGGGCTCTTCAAGGTTTCCATGCCCAGATGGGATGTTTAGTGTTCTCAAATATCAAATACACGTGATTCTCCTTATAGTCTAGGGGATTCCTTTAGTCATTGTGCCTTGGAGTGTATAAACAGGGCTCGAAGACACTGAAACTGCTCACTAAATATTAAACCCCACAACTCCATAGTGTACAACAGTTTACACAGAAACCAGGCACCTTTTTTGCATACTTAGAGGTGTCATTCAACTGTGAGCAATTCAGTTACCCTCCTGTTGTATGCCACTGGTTTTATCCTGCTTATAAAAAGATATTTTAATTGGCTGAACTCCATTACCGAAGGCTGATTGCTAAAAGCAAGCGTTCAGTTACCCACAAGGTACATCAGGCAGTTTTGTGGGGTGTTAGGAGACCTCGGCACCCTGGCAGCTTGGCTGTGTATTAGCAAGCAGCACACTCACCCGCTCGCTGGGAAACTCACTGAGAGCTACTCTGCCAGCTTTTATTGGAGTAATTTGTTTGCCAAATAAAGATATGTGACTGGGGCTTGAAAAAATATTCCATTAATATAAAAAACAGGCAGAAAAAGTATATGGTACATCAAGGGATGCCTTCATCACCTTATGGCCTTTGATTCACGTACATAGGTGATTAGAGGGGTAGACAAAAATTGTAGGGGTTCAAATACGGCTCATTCACAGAGCTCCAGTCCACAGGCCTCTCACTCTGGCTCTTCGTAACGCTGTTCCTTATCTTCTATTCAGCCACCCCCTCCCAGGACACCATTTAGTCCGAAGAGCGTGTTTGGCATTGCAGCAAACACACAAATGATGACTAACCCTCCGTGGCTGGCTGGCACCGGGTGGTCCCTAATGCATGCAACTCTTCATTTTTCTCTCAAGTTTTGTCAGAGGTATGAGCTGTGCTACTAAAGACATCAGGCAAATTCAAACTTTCACGTTCCCTGATTAAGATAAGGAGGAGATTTTCCTTCCCTGACATGCAAGTCTGCTTCCTTCCTAATGAGGGACCCTCAGCAGAGGAGACCCATTCAGTACCACCCTCTGCACTAGCTGCTCCAACTCAAATCCCCTGCGTACTGCAACTAGGTCCTAGCACGCAGGTAGCAAACTCCACAAAAAACCCAAATAGGGCAATATCCTGAGCGTGTGACAAACAGATCTGAACTATGACCCTTCCAGAGGCAGCTACAGGTGAAACCACAGGAGCCACAAATGGGGAATGCAAGCAATCCTGCAACTGTACTCACCAGTATGGGACTGCAAAACAACTAGACTCCATTTCTGGCCTTGAAATGCACTGACACACACTTCAGCTGGTGAGTTTTCCAATGGGGGGCCTGCCTGGGACAGCCCAGGAACACAGCATCTCCAAAACACATGAGGCTGCCAATAGTGACTACAAGGTAATCTTGCAGCATGCAAAATAATACACAAGGCGGATTTTCAAACCTCGCTATTAAAAACATCCTTGGAATGATGGCTGTGTCCCGACACTCAACGCGGACAACCCATGCTTCACGTCTCAGTGATGGGGCAACAGCTCCCTTAGGGCATGTGTATGGACTGCACAAACAAGCTCTACCCTTTGATGACCGCGCTTTTGGGAAGACAAACGTCTTGCACCCATAAGGGAACTGTACAGAGCTGCAGCAGAACAGGCGCAGGCTGCTCCAGCGGCCTCTGGCTTCGCCGACCGGCCTTTCAGCCAAGGGGTGAGGCTGTGCGGGAGCTCCCCAAACATGTTCAAGGGACCGGTAGGAATTTTCTCTGTGCATATCTCCACCCCCCTATTTATACTGCTGTAAGTAAGGTGAGTAAACTCACCCACGTGGCAGATAAGAGAAGTGGGCAAATGCTTATATTGTGCACCCAGAAGCAGATAAATGCCATTTACTTGAACCTTCTCGCAAATCCTACTGCTACACGCTGTCCTCTTGATACACAGAGACAGGTCAACTAGCCTAACCTGCAATAGCAGATAGTTAAAAGCAGCAGCACAACTAAAAGCCTCTGAACAGGGGAAGCTTACAAACAAGTTTAATTTGTCTGTAACTTCCAGAAGCCCGGACCTCTGACTCAGCCCTTTTGCCACTAGCCACAGTCAGGCGAGGCATGCCGAAGACACTTCGGACCCAGCTGCCATTGGCTTCTGTGGCACAAGATCAAGTCCTTCATTAATACCATACAGAACGCCTTGCTTCTGCTTAAAATGAATCCTCTTAGCAGCTTGGAGAAACACATCTGACTTTCTCCTGAAGGAATTGCTGAACAGGGCATCTAGAAGGCTGCTGTCCAGAAAGCTAAGAAAACAAAAAAACAAGTTTCGAAGGAACTTGGGCAGCCATGAGACAAGCAAGTAGATCAGACACTCGTGAAATCACCGTGCTCCCTGAGCTGTTCATATGTGATTTATCCCAGTTGCTAGTTAATTTTTAACAGGCATTTCCCCTGTCCCTTACCAAGCAGTTGGCAAACTCACTGCAGAAGAGCTGCTTGTGCTCCAGTAACAAACATCCAAGCAGGGTTTCAAAGGGGATGTAATAAATGGAGTTCTTACTCCAAGGAAGAACTGTTGTTTAAAATCCTATTTCTCCTGTACCTGAAAATGAGCAAGCTCTTTTACCCACATCAAAGAACTGAAATGCATCATCCCTCCCTTCTCCACCGTATTCTGCTTTGTGCTACAGCTTTTTTTCTTCCTACCTAGGTGCAACATGTCATTGCTATCTCCTATGAAGAGTGCTCTACAAGGCTCCAAAGTAGATTCCTTAATTAAACAACAGCTACCAACATTCAAAGTCTTTCACCAAGTGCATTTGCATCAACACTAAACCAGCGCAGCATCAGGGCAAGACAAAGGGAAAGCTCTTGCAGCCTCACATTTCAGCACACTACAGTTTTGCTGCAGAGCTTCCAGTCTAGCCCTCAGTGACACCAACCCGGCAAAAGCTCTTCAACAGACCGACCAACAATTTTATAAGCACGATACTTAAAATACCAGCACTCTCACCTGCAAAATGCAAACCGTCAAGCCACCTCCTCTGGTTCCAGTCATCACAACCCTTTGGGCTGGTGGAGAGGTTGTGCTGCTTGCAATTAGTCCCAGCTGAGGTCTCTAATCCCTGGGCAGAGCACAAAGGCAATGCCCACTGCCCAGCTGCAGCCCCCACAGCTAATGGTGCTCCTGCACCAGGGGACCCAGTGCCAAGCCGACACCACTCCGGATGGGCCCTAGATGTGCCATTTTCCCCCAGTGGGAGCTGAGGTCTCCAGTGGGATAAACCAGCATGGGCACAGCCTGCGTTAACCCAGCTGTGCTGCCCCGTGCACACATGTTGGCTTGCTCGGGTGCCCCTGCACGGCGTGATGGCAGGCAGCCATGGGCATCACAACACCTGCATGCCTTGCCATGGCGGGGTTTCTAACTCCTGGCAGGACCCAATCCTGCCGCCATTGCCCCTGGCTTCAGTTAGGGCTGGGAGCCCCCAGTGTGAACAGATTCAAGCCAAGTCTCTACAAAGCAAACTGGAAAAAGCCTCATTTGCCTCTGAGCCTTCATGGCTGGGCAGTCCACAAAGAGCAACCACCTGAATTTATACAGGCTAGCAAGCCTGCACCACCCACCCCCCAGTGCTGAGGCAGCCCTAGCAGCCGGGATCCTGACGGGTACCCTCAACCGACAGCAGAAGAGCAGGCACTGGTGTTGCTTCTAAGCACAACCAAGTCTTCGATTAAGCAGCAAGTAGCTAAGGCGGTGAATTCAGAACTGGAGTATTTCTTTATCTTGCCCATGGGAAGCGTGTGTGCGTGCTTTGGCGTTAGATGCATCCTCTGCATGGAGGGGGTACAGCTGCCCATCCTCTGCACAGGTTGCTTACTCTCCCCCCCACACCTTTTCCTCCCCTTCACCCAGCTCTCAAAGTTTCACAACTGCACTTTTTCTCTTACCCTCTAGTTTATTCCAGGACCTCAATTTTTTTCTCTCCGTCTTCCAGCTCTGTGTTGCTGCTGTGGTCTTGAGCTTTTGATGAAAAACAGGCTATCCAAGCCTTTATCCTCAGCTGCAGACTTTTAAGTTTAGGCCCCCTTCTACCAGGAAGATTCACGTTAGGTATAAAGCACTGCACCTGGCAGCGTTTGCCAGATCCTGCCCAAACAATAATAAAGTTTCTTTGCCTCAGGACCTGCTGAACCCAAACACTGTTTTCTCTGGCAAGAGAGGCCTATTTACTCCTCAAGATAAATATTAAGCAAACAGGATTTTTTTTTACTTTAGGAACTAAGAAGCTAGAACTTTTTTGTGCAGCCACAGTCACACCCCTTGTGCCTGCAACGCTGAGCTATTTTTAAAAAATTAATTCCTGTGGTATTTTCCTAATAGCCGTAAAGCAGCAGGGCATTCTCTCAGACACACTTTGCTATTATTACTCTGTCTATGCCTCGTGACTATGACCTTCCAAATTCAGAAAGACTAGCCAGCTGTCAAAAGAAAAAAAAAAAAAAATTCTTCTCCTTGTAACCTTTCCTCTATTAGTTGTTTTCCCTGGGCAGCAGTTCAGACCTGGCAGGAAACCATCTTTTAGTTCCTGCCCTACGACTCCATCACATCTTGGAAATGTCCAAGCCCTGAATGTTGCAGTTTGGGCCTTCTGCATACTATAAAAAGAAAAGAAAAACTTGTACATCTTGCCAATGTTTCAACAAGCAAAAGTAGTGAACCAAAACCAAAGTGAAGTACTGTGCCCATCCATGTAACAATGACACTTTCTATACCTGAAAAATGCTATACCATTAGCAACTTAAAATGACCAAGGGGCACCAACATCAGCCATTCCAACAATCATACTGTTCCCTTCATCTCAGGAGATGACGAGTAAATTGAGTTTGTGACTTTGCTAGTAATTCTAATAAAAGCATGAAGTCCATAGCAAATTATGATACAGACCCGTATCAGCTTGGGGACCTCTTGTTAAAATAGCACTCAGAGACAGAGTAGTTAGCTGTTCTCTCTCCTCTGTACTTGTTCCCTGGTTTAAAATACAGAACAACATTTTTTCCAAGGCTATGTAAAGATAAACAAAGATTAAAATTAGGGCAAATATCTCCTTTCCCTGATTTCATTGTCTGAACCCTTACTAAACTCCTCAATAAGCAAGGTCAGACCCCATCTATCTTCTATTCACACACACAATTTATTTCTGCTTGCCCATGGTCTGTGCCTGGGGAGAGTGCTCCCAAGCAATCAACCTTTCACTCCCAGCTCCTGACCCCATTCCTTTTCTCCCACCCTCTTACATTTTCCAGCCTCCTGGGCATCTACTAATGGTGAAATCAGCTTTTTCCTGCCTGAGCCAAGAGAAGAGGCAGTGGCAACGCGCCCTTATGAAGAATAAATTGCCTCTTGCCCTGTTTTCTACCTGCCAGAGCAAGTCTGCAGCCATCTGTCCTCCTCGCCCTAACCCATTCTGTTGCTGCTGCCCTCAGCAACGCTTGTAAGGCCACAAGATGTGGCAAGATCCAGAGCAGCCTCTCATGGCTCTGGTTTGCATCTTGCACGCTGCCCCAGCTACTGCAAATGCACCCTGAGCCAAAAGCCTCTTTCAAGTCAAAAGCTAACTTACTGACACACAATGAGTCCAGCAACTGGTAACAGTGATTTTGAAATTTAAAAAATTTCCCCTGCGTGTTAATGCTCTTGTCCCTCTACTTGATGAGTCTATCTTCAAACTCTGTCCTAGATAGGTGTTGAAAATAAGATACGGTGAGATACATGCAGGTCAGAGCTTCAACCGTTGGCACAGTTCATTTGTGCCACCTCCCTCCTGGAGCTCAGCTACTGACTTCAGAGACAGCAGGACTAAGCTTGGTGTTACCGCTATGCTAGGAAAGTACATTTACATAAATTCAGCTGATAGCAGTTATAATGCAGGTTTTAGTTCAAATGGTGCTATGCTTTTTTTTCATCAGCTGCTTTTCTGGCCCATGAATTCCATTCATTTACTCAGAAATAATATTTAATTCTTATGTATGTCAGAATCACAAAATTTACTATGCTTCTTCCACATCAAACTTAAGGAAAAATAGTTGATGGGTTGCAGAGCTGTCAAAAGCTGAACATTAATAATGGAGTTTGAGATGAGAAAACAACAAACAAAAAGTTATCAACTTAACAACTGACTAATTTCAGAGGGCAAAAGGGAAGGACTTTGTTCAGCAAAAAAAGAGCAAAATCCCAAGAGAAAAAAGTAAGCATTTTTTCCTTCAGTCAATATTGCTTACAATAATCCCAGTGGTTTATCTACCTTTCTAGCCTCTTTATTTGTTCTCCCAGACATTGGAAATAAAAAATAAAACCAACTTTCGCTCCCCTCTGAACAAACTACAGTGAAGTGCAACAGATGACAAGCTGAACGTGCCTCTAGCAGGCGACCTTTATTTATACAGGAGGAACGACACATATATAGAGATATTTTAAATATATAGATCACATATATGTATTTTAAAATATATGCCTATTTATGCATTCAGGTAAAACAGGTAACAAGGGTTGCTTGAGAAGTGCGGCCAAGGCTGGTCAGCGGTGGGAAGGCTGGTGGGAAGGCAGGACCTCCCCAGCCCCTCCCTGGGGCTTGCTGGGGGAGCGGGCGCTACCCAAGAAGGAACAACCTCCCCTAGGGCCAGTTTTTCCCCATTTCACAGGTGCAAATCCTCAGCAGTTTGTCAGTCGCTGCTTGTTATAACAAAAGCCTTCAGTCTCCTGACATTTTAAAAGGGTTCAAAGAAACATAGCATGACCTAGTTACAAATACCACGTGGAGTGTGCATACACACCCACCCCACTCTAAGCCAAAATCACAGAAAGCAAAGTTTGTACAGCCTAATAGCTCATCCTGCCTATCCCCCTCCCCAGCAGGACTCCTCCAAAACAGCGTCTGCTCTGTTGCCTTGCCTGGTGTGCTTTGAAAGCCCCAGGTGACCCCCTCCTCACCGCAGGCATGCAGACTGCACCCCTGCGTACACCCATACTGCGCCTGGCACAAAGAGGCTCTGAGCCACCTCCAGGTGGTACCTGATGTAAACAGATGCCGGAGAGCTCATGCTGCAGTACTTTTCCTGACCTTCAGCCAGAATTTCTGCTTCAGCTAATTTGAAACTCCTCCTCTGGGGAGACCACCCAAAACGTCTTTGTACAGTTCAGGTTGTGTCTTAATCACCTGGCCGAACCTAAGTCCTGCTGCTCTTTTGATCTCCCCTGGTTAATCAAACTGCTTGGTCGCTTTGCCATTTTTGATGCTGCTCTCAGGATTCCTCTCACATACAGTGATCTCCTCCTACTTCAGACAGCTGCAGAGCACCAGGCAGCATGATAAGTGCAGACAGCAGCGCATCCCCACAGCTGGCACTAAGAAGACCAGCGCAATGTGCAGACAGGGCTCACCAGCGCAGCACAGGAGCCCAGGCCGAGCTCCTGTTGCTATCGCTAGACTGCTTTTGAAATTGCAACAAGATAAGGTCTGCCTGTGCCGTGTTGCAGCGTGGTTGCACCGTTTTATTACACAGTCCATTCCCAAACACCAGTTCACAGTCATCTACGTGCTTTGTTCATGGCACAGACAACATCCTCCTGCGACTGCTTCTATGGCAACTTTAAATGCCAGAGAGTTTAAGTGCACCCAAAGGCCGCTGCCAAGCCATTCAGTTACAGCCCTTGCTCCCCTTTCAGTCCATGATTAATCTACTTCCCCCAGCCTGGGGGAATCAGAAGCAGGGACTGCTACTGAGAGAAGAAAAAATGATCCAGAAACAAAGGACAAATAACAATATCCAGATAATGCAGGTAAACCACCACCACCACCAGTATTCTGGCTCTTTGGTGGGCAAATTCCACGTCCCAAATTTCCCCTAACACTGAACAGTTGCACAGTGGCATTTTACATTAAAAAATAACGTAAACTATGCCACCGATCCTACTGTATAAAATAACAGAAGGTTACAGACTGTGCAGTGAGTAGCCACGCAATGAGGCTTCCTGCATGACAGTTCTGCGATATTTTGACACTGTGCCAAAGCCTGACAGCAGCCCTGGATTACTGCCTGTTAGCGATGCCTCTAGGATGCTCTTCCTACCACACAATTCATCACTGTCCTGCTGTTAGCATCAGCACACTCTGAATGCCAACCGCCAAGCTTTGGGTCGGTGTGTTTCACACCACCTTTGTGTTGATGCAAAAGTGATGCCACAAAGCGGCGGGAGAGGAGGCATCGGGCTCTCAGACTAGAAAACATCTAAAGAATTGATGGAGAAAATCCTCTGCCACTGTAATAGATTGCTTTTGGAAAGTCAATAGTGCCCAAACCGGTGATGCTATAATAATTAATAAACTTTAATACTGTGCCATAGTGATCCATGAAAGATCTTATGCTAGATGCTGTATGAACAGGGAGATTTCTGTTCAGGGGAATCCCACCTCTTATGTCATTTGCTTAAACAGACAAAAACCCTGAAACGGTGTTTTCATCTCTTCTTTAGGATATTTTTCATCTGAACAGATTCCTTTCAGAGGAAGAGTGTTCTATAAAAAAATGACCTAAACCTTGCAATACCTTCCTGACAGTGGTACAGTGCAATCATCCAAAAGAAACTTGCTTCTCAGATGAATTCAGCATAGCCTGCTGACAGCACTTAAGGCATTGCTCTCCTCCTTCAGCATTATAAAATTGTTTTTTTCCTGAGTGTAAGATTTTCATTTCAGGTCCTGCCAAGGCTAATATGCAGGATAAATACTCTCCTCACTCATGGCCTAGTGGGAGCTCTCTTAAGCACCTCAAGTTTGCTATGTAATACCTAGGGAAACATGACAATCAACGTCCTATATGCTAAATTATGTCAGACTTCAGAATGCAAGCAGGATTTTACTTCAGCTACTCTGTTCTTCCCCTCCTCTGATACCGGAAAGAAGCGATCCTCTGTAAATCTGAGATATTTTGACTCACAACACTAGGAAAAAAGAAATCAGTATTTCTTACAGGGATTGCTGTGAGCAGAGCTTTAGCTGAACAAGAGCTGTCATAACAGCCTCCTCCATGAAAAGTTAAGTGCCAGGAACTGGGGCGGAGGGGAAGGAGAGGGAGAGAGAGGGGGCAGAACACCACCACCACCCACCCCCCAAAATAGAAACAGATCCATTTTAATAATTTTCTCGCTCAGAATACCTTCCCTAAGAATCACTTTTTTCCCCTTAAAATGGATATATCTTTAATAACAACATTATCAGTATTTATTTTTGTTATCACTTTGCCAGTGAAACTCTGGGCCACTTCAAATAGTTAATCTTTTCTCCAAATGAACCCATAAGTTTTCATTGTTTTCATAGTGGCTGGCCTGGGATGAGTATGTGCCCTGATAAAGTGCAATGACATTTTGCTGAAATGTAACAACTGTACATTTCATTTGGCAAAAAGGTGGAATCTCCTTCTGGAAATTGTTTATAATTCAGAAGCCTACATACTCCTCAAAATGTCTTGGTTACTCAATTACATTCATAATGAAAGAGAAGCCATTCACAGAAATAATCTGTTAAGCCCAGAGCAGAAAATTCATAGCTGAAGGCACACACACCAACACAAGCATGAAAAGACGATGTGAGTTTATCTTTGTTGGACTCTATCTGTAGAGTTTGTGTCAATCTGCAGAGTTTCACTGTCAGTACAGCTACTGCTGTCTGCACTGCCAAGCTAGAACAGACTAATTAAGCCTAGTTAACTCTGAATCCTGCCCCTAATGTGTCCAACAAACCTCCAGATAGTTAAGGAAAAACTTGCCCATTTTCATTTTCAGCAACAGTATGTGCTATTGAGACTTGACAGAGATGCTGACATCTAAATATGCTTCACAAACTTCTGAGTTTTGACTGCTTCACTGTATTTCCTGAATGCATTATGCCTGCAATTTTCCCCCTCTGAATCACACAGCTCATCCGTGTCAAAATAAATTTATCACCTATTAATTTCCATTCTTCTGCTCAGACAGCTACTCCACACCTTCAGCAGACAAGGGCAATGCAATGGCAGGGCATCAGGTTGCTAATCTAACATCACAGCGGAGGTTACAGCATTTCCCCCCTCTGCAGCGTGCCCACTTGGCACTCTTCTGACTGTAGGTTTCTGGCAAAATATATACCAGATCTATTTTTTCAGTTTTGAGAGAGCTCTTTTCTGAGTTTGTGGACTTGGGTGTCCCCCTTATCTCTTTCAATTAAAGAGAGATGCCGTTTTTCTTGTTCTGCTGTAATTGATGAAGGCTTTTTCCCCAAAAACATTTCACAGGGAAGTTAAACCCTACATAGAAAACATTTCACAAATGATGAAAAGCTGTCATCTTTGATAATTCCCTTTTCAAGAGAAAACAACAAAACAGAAAATAAGCATGTTTTAAAGGAGCAAGAGACAATTCTTAAAGGAAACTAAATCCACAGATCTGACACAGCAGTGGTACAACTGGCTAGAGCTCCACTTCTTGACCATCCACGTCAAAAAAAAAAAAAAAAAAAAAAAAATCAAGATGTTTTCTAGTGTGGAGTAACTCAGCTTCTCACAGGAGTGCTTTCCATTTGATTAAAACCACTGCATCCTGTCTCTCAGCCAAATTAAACTCAGTTTTGCTTTAACTGTAATTCTGCTTTACGATGCCTCCTTGTTACAATCAGAGCGGGTGTATTTTTCCATGAGAAAGTACTGGCACAACCACAAAGGAAATGTACTTACCATCACGCTTCCATCCTAATGCCTGATTAAAGCAAAAGCTGAATAAATTAGTTGTTTTCATGTTTGGGAAATCAGGTGGTCAGCACCAGCTCTCTCCCATCCGAACATCATTTGACACTACTGCCACGTGCCAGCGGGAAGCACGGCTGCTCGCTGAATGCTGCTCTGTCAGCACGGCATTGCAGTCCCTCATTCAGAAGATATTAATTCAATTAAGAATATTTAGAAACAGACAAAAGGCAACTAAAAAGCCTGTCAGTCACATATACAGTTTCCCAGCTTCTGTTCTTTGAATATATGAGCTCATCACAGACCTGCCACTGATATAACATGCAAGCTATCAGTCCTCTTGACTGTACAAAGCCTGTAGCACACAATGAACAACCTCTCCACCTCATACCTTTACTCAGCTCAGTGGTAGCATCTTCTCATCCCCAAACTACTTCAAAAAGGTGGCTGCTTTTTGGAAGTACCTTATAATGTTCTCAGATTACCAAAAAACTGTCCAACAGACTTCAGACATGGTTCTTTTTAAAAATAGACCTACAGGATTCCTTCTGTAGCATGAAAATGAAAGACAGTTAAAACCTTGGATACCTGGTGAACACAAGTAAAATCTTCATCCCAGAAATCCAGGTTAGCAGGGGTTAGCACTGTTAGATGAAGAGCTATGCTTTGTCTACACCTTTCATCCCTGAGCCTTGAAGGAAGGCACTCCAGGGGCACCACTGGTGTAGAAGAAACCTGTTAGCAGTACCAGCAAACCTGCAGGTGGACATCTGAGAGTTGAGAAACACTCCTCAAGCCAGACGGGCCAAACGTCACACCAGAACCAGTGATCTGCAACAAATTCTAGTGTCCCGCTTGGAAGCCCCAACTCTCCAGGCTTGGAAGCCCCAACTCTCCTGCGTACAAGCCCTTTAGGTTGCAGAATGCCAAGAGGGTCTAACAGCTCTGATGCTAGATACACACACAGGATCTAATGCTGTCACCATTACAATGGCAGCTAATGGCTTTATATTTTTAAGTACTGCAACAAACAGGTAAATGTTTAGTTCTGGATCCCCATACAAACCACAGGATTATTTAATTAGCAATACTCTATTTCTCTGCATACAACCACAATACTGATGCAGTACTAAGACGTACAGTCCTCATAGTCTCCATTTACTGGAGATATTAGGTACAGGTTTATCCCAGGAAAAAATAATTCAGTGAAGGCTTTTCAAATATTGGAACTACTATATCATTTGAACTACAATAGCATCCAGAAAACCAACCGCAGTTGGACCTCACGTACGTGTATAGGAAAACATATCCATCTCCCAAATGGCATATGCTCTAAAGAGTCAGTCAAATCAGGCACCCACTGGAAAAAGAAACAAAGTTCTAATGAAGTTAATTGAGCAGCCTCCACTCAGTAGCAGAGGCAGCAATAAACTTTCAGTCTCCCCAAACCAGTTTTCTATCCAAGTGTTCATGTTGTCTCACTGGTGGTTAAAAGAAATGGTGGTGAAGCGTACCATCCCCAGCTCAGCACAGCTTGAGAAACAGGATTCTCATAGCTCACACAAACATCAGTTCATAGCACATGAGGAAACTTCAACATTGCTCTTTAATGCCCAGTGTATTAGAGTTTCATGCTCAGATAGCTCTGCCAAAATGGTGGTATCAAATGACAAACTATCTTATCATCCCATTGACTTGCACTGGAATGCACTCCCTGAAAGGCATTTTGGAAACGTCACAAATGCACGCACCCGGAAGCTGCAAAAATAATAACCCCCAGGAAACAAAAAAAGGAGGTAACAATAGCAGAATTCATTGCAGGAGCAGCAGCATATCAGAACAATGACAGAAAATCAAGTCTTGACAACGTACAGAAGTCATGCAGAACAAACATGACTGCTATCACTGTATTAAAGAGCAGGAACGACAGACAAATCAAACACTGGAGCACACAGTCGAGTTTCCTCCTACAGTTCAGTATGGAAGTTTCTGGCCAAAGCAATGTTATTTACTACCAGCTTCAGTATTTCACCTCGGTGTTCAATCAGGGGCAGATCAGATTCAAATGGTTTTCTTTCTAAATGATAACTGTTTACTCACCATGAATCCTAATAAGAGACACAGGGAATGAGACACATCCAGAAAAAACCCAGTCTGAATTGCTTCATTTTACTTTTCTCCTTCTGGGTCCAGATCTACATTGCTGCTCTTGGCAGATGCATTTACCAACAGGAGACAGTGACCAGCTTGTTTCTCAGCTAAAAATGCACAATGATCTTTGCTGAGTGGGACTATCAGATTTGCTTCACTGTTTCAACAGCAGACTGAGCTACTACTGTAGATGTAATCATTTTTTGCAGCTGTTCACTATCAAGCTTGCTGCATTAATGTCAGAAGATTTCCTGTGCTCGATTTTAACTGTAAAGAAATCATCAGGCCTGATCACAGGCTGAGTGAGAATAACATTTATATCCTCAGAGGTGGTAAAATGAAAGAGAAGAGAGACAGTAACTGGCATGAAACAGAATCTGTGTCGCAGGGGAAAACTGGAGACTTGCATCCCTCAGGTTTCCAGTTAGCACTCTGCCTTTCAGCTCCAAGCTGAACGCACTGCCTCTGGAAGATACTGAAGTCTTGCTCAGCAGTTGTATACAAATCCCAAAGACAGTAAGGGAAACAGCCAGGTATGAAAGCTGGCTAAAACCAAAAACACTAGGCATGAAAAAACAACACAATGTTGCCATCAGTGATACATCTGGTAAACAATAACTGAAATAGCTGATGGTTGCAAAAAGGGGAGCAAAGAAATTGGAAAAGAGAATCTGCTATATTATATCAAATAAATTGCTTATTTCTCATAAGGGTGTTACAGTACACTTGTCACGTTAAGTGACTGTCCACAAGACATAAGTGTATATCTGGTAATCTTTTCTTTTGCATGAAATGTTCTGCACGTCATGTTTTGAATGTCTTCCGAGAATCTGAGCTGTTGGCTCACTGAATGAAAAGTGCACCTCATTCACGCGTGACTGTGCCTGAGATTTCACAAAGAGGCCAGACCTACCTGTGGGTCTCTGCAAAGCAAACACCAGCTTCAGTAAAGGCAGTAAACATGTGAATAACTCTTAAACAAATAATTACACTAGCGCAATAGTGGGAGAACGGATGCATTCCAGACTTGTACTCAGTTGAGCGTTTATGGATAAAAAATTTGTTCAGCAACACTTGACATTAATCCCTTTGTTCTCTGTACATATTAAGTTGTTCCCATACATTTTCTGTAGTTAACAGATAGACTATGGGGACTTGTCTGTTACCTGCAAGTACTCTGAATACTGAAGAAAGAGCACAATTTCTACATTTTTTTAATGGTAAAAAACTTTCTGTGCTGACAGTACATTCTGAATGCCTACACAAAAATTTTATTTGACTTTGCAGGTGTCTCAGGTTTCCCATAGCCCTTCTTTCCCCTCTGAATGGGTCTGAAGTTCAAACTCTTCCAGTAATACCCGACTGTAACTCCCACCTGCACTGCCAATATTCTCCAGCCCTAATGATATCTCAAGAGGCCCACTGGGAGCCTGAAGACTCTGGATCTTTTGGATTAAGCTACAGTAAAATATTCCATTTAATTAAGCATAATTTTGTGTAATTAATCTGCACAGAAAGCATTAATTTACCTTGCTATCTCAGACTTCCCCAGAGAAAAACTTTACAGTCAGATGATCCCCACATCTATCGTTGTAAATCATCGTACCTTAATAACGCAGACTCCAAGTACAAAGAGCTTCCCACACGCTCATTCTAATCAAAACAGATATGCTGCCATATACAGCATGATCACACAAATTCCAGCCTTCAGCAAAAACAAATCCTACCACAAGACACTCTGTAGAGCCAATCTGTCAGCATCACCGAGGCTCTCTCCATTCACAGCTCTGGTGTTTCACATGTGTCAGCAACTGAGGAATCATCAGTACGAGCCAACTCAACCACAACCCTAGTGACTAGGCAGTCTAGTTTCCCAGACTTGATCCATTTGGAAAACCATTCCCTAAAGTCCTGTTCTTACCTATTAAAATCAAGCCTGTCTTCCACTTTTATTAAGACTGCACAGGATTTTGCCTGGTGCACTTAGAGATGTGCAGCGCAGTGTGTGCAGAGATGCCCACTTGAGCACCAGCTTTGTTAATTTGCCTTGGAGGATGGAAGAAGTACTCCACTGTGATAGCACCTTGGGGATTCAGTTCATGCGGCATTGACAGCCCTCATCAGCCCTCCCAGTCCTGCTGCTGTGTTGAGAACAACTGCACCAGAGAGGGAGGACAATTCAGAAAGAAATATTTAAAACTGAAAGGAAAAAGACATCTCAGGCCTTGAGCCCATGCTGGGCACCATACATTTGTGCATTTTTAGGTCGTCTCTACCCTGCAGTCAAAGCTGGGCACACGCACGCAAGGCACAGTCACAGGCTTGCACAGTGTCACAAGCAATGTTTCCCCAGCATTCCCCCGGTATGAGGTGTGGACTGGACAGACACCTCCAGAAATATGGGGTTTTTTGGATAAACAGAAATGAACTTTGGTTTGTGCTGAAATGCTTCTTTGTTCTTGCCTCCTGACTAATCAGTCACGAGTTCTGGATAACACTATACCATAAGTCTGGCCTATCTTATAAGGCACAGTGGCATAATGAAATAACTATTCCCTGCAGCAATTTGTGCTCCAAAAAAGCATAGGGATTGCTGTCAATTTGGTCAGTATTTACTCTTACTAGCTGCCATTTGTACAGGTGAGAGCATCTTTTGACAGGACTGTGTGTGTAAGGCTCATTGCCTCTAGAGTAGGGCGACAGCCTGTCATCCACAACCATGCTGCTATAACACAGGGGCAGCTGCGTTAGGACATACAGAAATAGTCTTACACACCGTTACCTGGTTCGGCAAGGACACCAGCATATCAGAGATCAGCAGGTTCACACTCTTCAGTTCCTCCAGGAAATGGAGTTCCAGTGTTGAGGGAACAATCCTGAGGCAACGCAGGGAATATTAAGTTCAGATTCTCCCTCTCCTCTTCTCCTGCATGAGAGTTTCAAATTGTCCTTTGATTTCAGAGAATTTGTCATTTATAGTTAATTGTTATGTCATTACGTCTGGAAGTATCCACTTGAAAAAAATAAAATTAGTTATCCGCTTGGAATAATAGATAACACAATGTACTATGCAGACTTTCTAAAAGCAACATCCCTGCTTTCAGGAGCATATGTGCATCTGGGAAGTGAGGCAGGGGAAGAAGGCAGGAATAAGACAGCCTATGTTCATATATGAGGAGAAAACTGGGAGCGTGAAGGACAGGTCTGAGAAGGAATCAGGGTTATAAGCTGAGAGAATGATGACATTCATGAATGATAAGGTGAATGATAATTCTTTCCCAAGTCTCAAGATTTTGATTCACCAATTGACAAATCTGGGTAGAACATCTGTTATACTCAATAGCTCTATCTTCTGCATACTCATTTGTTTTCACTGACATGAGCTTTCCAAACTTTTAATTATCTTGATGAAAACAACATAATTTCAACTTCCTTAATACTTCACCTTTAAAAGCTACAATAAAAAATGGCTTTTGGTCCAAATACTGTTTTCTTCTAAATATTCCAAAATGTGCTGGGATAATTGTTACTGCTTGACTGCAAGCAAGCACAACCCTAGGCTGGATGTACCTATGTATGAGAAATCCCACGGTTTCTCAACCTCCATGGTTATCATTAAAAAAAACCCCAAAAAACCCAGCCACTCAAATAGGTGGTAAAAAAAATACAAGAAAAGAGAGAGGGAAAAAACACTTCTGAAATGCATTAAGTACATGTGCACTCATACACAAAACCTACCTACAGTATGATCACTCAGGAATTTAATTTATAGTTTTGGAGAGTTGTATATGACCAAAGGTTATGAGCCTCTCTTGCAGCAAGACTTTCCTGCCTCTTCTGTGAAGCTCACACTGAACTAGACTGGAGGTGGAGGAGGATGATTACTTACTGTTTTGCACTCTAGGTGGGGACTGACAGGCAGGCTTTCAACATCAGCCAAAAAGTAATCAGCAATTACAAATTGCATTGTGTGATGAAGACCATGCTGTGCACATGTGGAGCATTCTGGCTGCACACCGTCTCCTCGCCAAGAGTTAATGAGATCATTTTTCTCCTTGGAGGCTACGCCACTGCTAAATCCAAGACTAAAGGCAGCCTTTGCACAAGCAGTACCTCCCATAGAGTAGGCCCCTGAAACAAAACATTACCAAATTGTAGGCTGCAACTCAACAACTACAGCCAAGAGAGGCTCCTCCTCTCTCTGACAGTAACTGCTCGCAAGTGGGA
The DNA here is from genome assembly GCF_034638445.1 of Ciconia boyciana. Lineage (NCBI taxonomy): Eukaryota > Metazoa > Chordata > Aves > Ciconiiformes > Ciconiidae > Ciconia > Ciconia boyciana. The sequence goes on from NC_132938.1 coordinate 58,124,991, forward strand.
TGTGTTATTTGAACGTGAGAAACTCTAGGATCTGTGTGCATACTCTCAAGGCTGTTTACATCCCTTCAACACGTCTTTGGTGGGTGGCCTTTCTCTGTTTTGCTTTTGATTGTTTCTACCCCCTCCTCTTTCCCTCAAAGTACCATCATTATTATTATTATTCTAACTACTATTCCTTAGCCTGATGAAGGCACTCTGGCTATAGGAGGTATTTTTAATTTTGGTTTAATAAAACAAAACAACAACACAGCAGAGAACCCTCAGGTCTTTGAGTGGGTTCAGCCAAAGCTTGACATTTTGATTATCCCTGCTAATTGCTTCTAGCCAGATCAGAATAAAGTATTTAAGGTATTTAAGCCTCCACCTAACTTAAAGCTAGGAGTCATGACGTTATCTTCAACCTGCCAGTGCCTCTGATCATCTGCGTAAGTATCTTGCTGAATCAGTAAAACAGTGCAGGAAAATAACCCTCATGCCTGCTAATACTTGAACTCCTTAAGGTTTCTTATTAAAAAGCACTCCCCTGAAAATGAAATCTGAAACAGGGTCACAGCAGAGGCTTGAAAGAGGATTTTGTAGTCAGCCTAAAACTTCACGAGGAAAACAGATGCAGGAGACAATTCTTTTTTTTTTTTTAAAATCAACTAAATGAAATCAGTAAGGATGAATCTCAGCAGTGAATGCCCCATTTAGGCTTGTTCTATTCCATAGGCAGAATGGGTGGTCTGCAAAACAGGTTAACAATTAACACTAGAGGGATGGCTCTGCCAGCATTTCCCACTGAAACCATTTACAGACTGTATGTAAATCCTGACCCTTATGAGGACAAATTTTCCAAGCTCAAGTCCAAAATGTTAAGTGTTTGGCAGCAAGTGTGGAGGTCAGATATTCAGGAACTTGAGTCCCATTTAGACATTTAACAACGGGTTCAGATTTTTGCAAGTCCTTTGTGTAAGTAACTGAAGACTTCTGAAAATTGGCTATGTGTTACAAGAACCAGTTTCTGTTGCACGAAATAACCTTTACTTAACCTGGTTCATACCTAGTAGCACAGACAGAAGTCTGATTCGTTTCTGCACAAAACTGCAAGAGTCCAATGCTGTAATAACGTATCAAGATGTTATACATCATGAACGGGTGAGGCTTTGCAACAGGACAACACGACATTACAGCAAGTGAACAGGTGTACAGTGGAGATTAGCCTAACCCTTAATGTAGCGGAACAATGGAGTAAACATGCAATTATGCCCACCAACAGGCTGGGGCAAGCATTCAGTCCTTCTCATCTGCTCCCTACATCAGTAATGACAGCCAGCTATGCAAAAATTTACAATAAGGTGAAGTCCTCCATGCACCTCAAGCAAATATAGGCTTAAGCCTAGCTCAGTGTAAGACCCTGGGAATCGTTACTTTCTGATCCCTGCGACAGTCTGCTTGGCTCAAGTTTCAGATGTGAATTTACACAGAGAATAAAACACACCTTGAACTTTCTCACACCGCATCAAAACTCACAGCCCCACCTGCCCAGCTTCCCATTCAAATTGGTGACGCGCCCACTGCTGCACTTCCATCTACGTTGCTTGCTATGGATGACCAACCACCCCCGAAAACTGCATAGGATATAATGCTTAGGGGCTTCTCCAGCATAATCTTGTTCTCACAATACATGTTTGCCTGTGCTAAAAAACCAAAATCCTGAAAACACGAAGCCAAAATCTGAGAAAAAATGCTGGGCATGTTCTTTCGTAACTTGTAACTCAGAAGTATTAAAAATGCTTTTATTGCTTCAACTACAGTAGTAGTTGAAGGTCATAGAAAGAAATTAGGGTCCCATGTGCTAGTGGCAAAGGGTCAGGGAAGGTATAGATAAGAGCTGCTTAGCGGTCTATCATTCCCCCCATCGTGGTTCTGCAGCGATCCTTCTAAGCTCCTGACTGAAGTGAACAATAGTTCTGAAAAGTTCAGAAACTCTTACCTTTTACAGCATGTTTAACAACGGATTTAAGCTCCAGTTCCTACATTTATTCTGGGTTCAGTCATCAGTTCTGTATAAACACTTAAAACCAACCAACCAACCAACCAACCAGTTAAAGGGCTGCAATCCAAAGGACTAATGCCTCTTCCCATTTTCTTAGACAGACCTCACCTCAGTTTTAGGGACTTCCCCTTGACTATGTGCATGCACATAGTATTACTGATAGAGAAAGAGATAGATACATGCACTGCACTACATGTACCAGCTAAAGGTTTCTCAGTGCTTCTGGCAAATTTAATCCTGTCACCTTGGAGGATGAAAAGCCTGGTTGGGGGCCACTGGGAAATTGAAGAAGAAGGATTGGAGCTGCAATGGTAAGCTGGCTTCGGAAAGGCTCCAGGAGAGCCAGGCCTGCCCTCCCCACTTCCTCAGGGGACCAGAGATACCCAATGCTGCTTCTAGGAGGACCTCTCCATCCCTAGGAGAAAGGGCGGTCTGGGCTTTCCAAGACTGGCAGAGGGGATGTGGTGAGTTTTCCTGGACAATTGCTTCTCCTTCCGCACTTTGGCAAGCCCTCTCCCTCCTTGGACACACACACATATATGCAGGTAAGGTACAAAAATAAGGAGTACTCAGTTTGCATACCTATTTGTATTTGCACAAGACCTATGGGCAAAAAACTTTTAGGGCTCTGTAACAGACAAAACTTCCATTTGCCAAAACACTAAAATTCTATTTTGTAGCATGGCATCATGATGACCAGTTGCCACAGCCAGAGTATGGTATTTATTCAGCCTTAAGTACTTCAAATTCTCAGCAAGTTTGCTGAGCACACGAGGTCTGTCCTACTGCAAGCTTAAGAGGATTCACCCAGATCTGGAGGCACATGGAGGGGTATCATAGAGAAGAGATGAGATGAAATGAGAAGAAGCTTGAATAAAGTGGAAAGTGAAGGAAGGTTGAGGTTCCTTTTTTCTTTTGGCATTCACCAGATGACCACCAGAAACACAGGATATCTTCGAGTTCAGTAAAATAAATTCCTAATACCCATCTGTTTAGATTACATGCTACTGTGATCTTTTATTGCACAACTTTTATATGCAGCACACATAGGAGGGCTGCTTGACATTTTTCACTGCCTGTTTTTTCCCCACTACTTCACAAAAAAAAAAAAAGGAAAAAAAAAGGGAAAAAAAAGGCAGGAAAAAAGGGGGAAAAAGGGGAGGGGGGAAGGGTGGGGGGAAGGAGGAAGGAAAAAAAAAAGGCAGCCACCTTGTCTTTGCCACAACGGGAGGTGACAGTTCACGTCACTGTCTCAGGATGTGATAACCCAAGAGCAGCCCCAGTCTATGAGGGACGTTGGTGCTCCTGTAACGAGCAGTGAGCAAGAGGCAGTAGTCTGAAGCACAGCCCTAGGTGTCAGTTATTCCACCTTTTCAGGAAAGAGTAATTAGAGAATAACTCCCTGTTGCCTTCAACTCTCTCCTGCCACCCCCACTGTTCCTCATCCATCATCATGAAGAGTTCTCTCAGCGATTCATTATGAGAGGGCTGCCTTTCCAAGGGAGGCACTGAATGGAATTTTCCACTTCTCCCTCCCTCCCCTTCTGCACGGCAGCAATCTCATTTCATTACAAGCCCAGGATCCTCATGTCACTGGCTTCGGGCATCTGCTAATAAGGAACAAGCGGTTTCCAGGAACAGGAGACACAATGAGTGCATTAAAAAACTCTTCCAAGAAAGAAAATCCATCACATGTTTCCGACAGGGAAGGTGAGCAAAAGGTACGGGCCTGTGAAAAGCTAAATGAAATCCTGGAGGGAGGGCAGGCCTGTAAAGTACACAGTAAGAGCACTATCAGGCAGAACGAAAGAGAGCAAAGAAGGGAAAATACTGGTTTAATATACTAATATACCTGGGAAAAGACTAGTTTACCTACAGGACTTTAAGAAGAAATGTAGGGCAAATATATATTTGCACATATAGTACCAAGAGGCACAAAGCATTTCAAAAGCAGTGAGAATACTCAGAACAACTGAGCTCAGATATATTGCCACAGCACTGGGTTCTAACTCTGCCCATTTTGCTAGTTTCTCCTTCAAAAGTAATTGCAATATTTCTCTCTACATGAAATGGCAAGAACACTTACCTAGTTTAGTAAAGCACTCAGATCCATGTGTATGTGCATGTACCACATGTCTATACGAATATTGCAAAGGAGGAATTTTCATTAATCCAATTCCTTTTAGCTATTCTAGCTAGGTTCAGAGGATCCTCCAAAAAGAGCTGGAAGCTTTTAACAGCCTTGTCTGTTTAAAGAAAGCTGTTTGCTAACTATATTGTTATAGTTGCACGTATATTATACATAGATAGAGCATATAGTTATATACTAAACTAAACTCTCCATGTTCATTCTTCCAGAAGCATATGGTAAATGAGGCATCTTTCTAGACCTGGGGTAGGAGTGTCCCAGTTGCTGAAGAGCTGCCATCAGAGAGCACTGAACTGGTCCTACACTGAGGACATGTAATACTCCAGAGAACCACCAAGTTCCTCTCTTGAGGACATCATCCTACATCTGCCATCACCTATTTCTTTGACGCTGGGAAACAACATTGCTTGAAAAAACAGCTTTACTTGAAATAAAGATTTAAAATCAGAGATATCAGCTTATTCAAGTTTTGAAGTGTTTGAGAAAAATTGCATTTAGAGTAGGAACTGAACCGAGGCAAATCAAATTAATTGACGTAATGGCAAGAAAGTTAACCCTTTTGTGGAAGCTGAATGTTGTGTGCTCACTAAAAGTATGTTTCTGAAACTCAAGGTTTGTACAATACTGTTAAAGTAATAATTATAATTACACAGCAGAAGATAGACTGTGCTACTCTTGTGCTCACTGGTGCCAGAACTATGCACTAAGCTCCCAAATAAGATAAAGTTCTCTCTATGGATGCGATTGAAAAAAAAAGTACAGCTCTGACTTGTTTTGAGTCAGCTTGCTGTGAGAATGCCAAGTGAGAAAAGATTAAGGCTAAAAACCTGTCTTTCAACAGCTGTTAGAACATGTCAGGAATACCCAGAGGATGAATGTATTCAATTTGTGTAAGAACACTGACAGTCTGAAACTATGGAAAACTGAGTAATAGCAGTATATCACATGCTAAATTATCAAAAACAATGACTACTAGCAAAGGCTAAATATCACATGATCGACTCCATGACATTTAGTTCCAAAATTCTGGTCCAGATTTATCTGTTAACACAAATTATTTGTTCCTTATCGAGTCCTTTTAATAGAGATCTGAAGTGGAGCAAAGTTGGATTGGATAGGAAGAGAGAGATCCATCCAAAAAGCTTGACACTTCCTAGCTTGTGGTATTTCAGTGGAGCATATAAACACATCTGTGAGATTTGACCCCCCTGCTATCCCTTCATGCAGGCCTCAGTGCCTATATTTCCCCGTTGAGAAGCTGTGAGAAAACTGTTAGGGAAAAGAATTTGGTGTTTTACTACTGCTGAGGCAGGTAGCGTTTTTATGCCTTAACAAGCCATAGCAGGACAAAAAGGTGCTATGCAAACTGATTTACTTCTCCTCTTCTATGCATAACTTCCGTGCACACAACACAAACTCACTTGAATTACTAAAAGAGATAAAAGAACTGAAAAGCAAAAATAAAAATACTTTCTTATTATGCTCTGACCTCTGCTTTACAAGGGAGGCTATGATTTTATTTCTGGTATTCTAGGGTTGTAAAGCCTGGTATTTGGTTAATTTTACAGAAGGTGTCAATCTTGATCAACATTAAAGACAAATCTAAGTATTGTAGTCATTGAAAATACATCATATTTTATTATGGCCTAACTGCACAACAGTGTTTATTATACACTATTAACATAATTGCTGGATGTAGCTAACCAAAATTTATAACAAGCTTTGTAATACGAGGGCTTCTTCATCACTAATACTATATTCTTGATAGATACTGTGAATTGTTTGTGGGAGTGCTGAAATTCATTCCTTAACAGTACTTACTAGTGAAAGGATTGTTTACAAAATTAGTGATGGACAACTCATGTTGTCATCTATCTTTGGCTTCCCAAGGAAACAGCTTGTTCCTAGGAAAGAAGTATTTAGTCTTTAGTGTCTGCATTGTCCTCATACTCACACATTTTAAGTGGTCACAGAACTCACTATATTTCTTTTTTCTACATCGAGTAAAATTAGGAAGCCTCAATTTAGTGAGGGGAACTGAGCCACCCTGACTATGCAAGACATATCAAAAGTTTGTAGGAAGACAGGCAATAATAGCCTGATAACTCAAGCTACTGCCATAATCACTGGATCTCTTAAAACCCCACAATTATTCCATGTACCTGTTCTGTACTCACAGGACTTTTACTCCTTTGGCCAGCTCAGCTGGCAAGAGCTGATACCATCAGATGCAATGGCTCTCTAAAATGACATAATGCCAGATAACCTTAGACAGACAAAGAAGAGACAAATTTAATATTGCTTCAGTTGGGAAATATTAATTAAAACAGTGATGTACAGCTTTTCTCTGGATTGTTCCCATTGAATATAATGATTACCACATTGATTTCTGAGTCACTCTACTGTATCTGTTCTTTCACACAGATTACTGTGTCTGGAAACTCATTTGGTGTCTGTGCGTTATAGAATATAGCTCCTAAAGCACATAAGGACCTATCACTGGGGAAGTAAAATATGTGAACTACCACAAAGCATGCACTAGGGTCACTCTACCGTCATGTGCGAGACCACTACTAGAGGTTAATCTGAACATGGATTTACATTATGGTTAAACATATTTTGGGAAAAAGCTTTACAAGAAATACTTACAAATTGATTCAGTGGTAATAATATTTTACTGATCCTGTTTTTTGGATCAGTTTCTTTAAATTCTGTGTAACACTGGTTTATTAAATGCTGATATGATAAGACAGCCACACTGCAATATTAAATTATGTTCAACCACATGCTTATGGTAGTACGAGATGAATTTGTCAACCATTTCAAATTGATAGAATGCAGACTCTGTTGTCATAGAACACAAACTGTTGTCTAACACGTATTTTGGTGTTACTATTTAAAAGGCACCACCAGCAGCAAACTTCAAGCCTCATGGTTACTTGAAAGGCAAACGAAGCACTATTTCTGAAACAGAATGCAGTTCTGGCATCAGCTCTCCACTGAGGCTGGAAATCGAAAAGAATGACAGTACTGGCATTATAGCTTGGGATTCAAAGAAAACGGAAAATCTGTAGTTTTGCTAGTCAAATATACAAATCTGATGTTAGCTCAGTCAGCACAGATCAAGTTTCACTACTTGCCCTGGAAAGAAACACTCTTTTGGGAGGAATAATAATTATTTCAAGCAATGTTTGCAAGTTGGGCCCAGGAGAAGGAATTAAAAATAGCAAGATAAGACTGATGACAGTAGTTAAGTTTCTAACATAACAGTGGGAGAGGCCAGTCTGACTCATCAGCAAAGAAAAGATAACTGGAAATGGGAGATTAAAAGGCCACACTCATTCCCACACAATTCCCAGACCTCCTAGTAACTTAATCTGAACACCACAAAAGCTAAATAAAGATATAGCTAGTTTTTATCTTAACTGAAGAAGCTTAATAAACTACCCAAACTGAAAATGTAAATTAAAACTCTGGAATGGATATTCTGGACAACATTCATGCTCTGCAAATAGGAACAGCGAGTATGTCTCAGGACACAAAACTAACAGGCTCTCACAGTCCACTTCTGAATACTAACATGAGTGATGCAGCAGCTGAAGAGCTCATGTGATTTGGGGGTTTTTTGTTTTGTTGAGTTGTGTGTGATGCAGCTCTGAAGTCCAGCTAAGAGATACTTCAATAAGCAACTTCCTTAGCTGGCTAGAATAGCAAGGGAAGTCTAGATACTGATATCCAGAGGTCACAGAAATAACATTGCACCACTGTATTATACTTACGCAGATTATGTCTACACAAAGGCATGGCAACAAATTGAAGTGTAGTGGTCTTGTCGCTTAGCCCAAGGATAGATTAAAGCCTAGAAAAAGAAACAAGGAAAGGATGGTATTGAAATTTAAACCCTTACCCACTCTGACAAATTATTTAGCCCTTCACGCTTCTAGAGATTATTCAGGAGATCAGAAAAATGAATCACCCAAGTAAAAGAATACACACCTGTCTCTGCTGAGCTGCTATGTATGGTTACTGTTTCTACTTCAGAAATATCAGAAAGACTGTCTACCAAATACCCTGGACTACCAGTGGGGAGAACATAAACCTAAAGGGAAAACTCATGCTAAATTTAAAAAAATAACAAACCAGAAGTACCCGAAGTGAACCAGATTCATGAAAGCTGAAGTGAAGTAAACACCACAACTTCCCAACTTTCTGCTACATAAGGGAAGTTGTTCCCATCCTGAACTGGGAAAGTACCACGGCTGCAGATGACCTAGACTTAGAGAAACCAGGATGACAAAGGGAGACAAGATGGGTCCAGGAAGGGAGGCTCCTAGGATAAGGACAAATAGTCTTAGTCTTTGCTCAAAAAAGTGGGCCAAATAGGAAAAATATCTACTTGTAAGAAGCAACCCAACAAACAAACAAAAAACCTAGACACAAAGTGTAATAAAAATCTCAAAGAACTATGTCTGGTCTAAAGAAAGACACTCTATAGTTTAACAGCAATTGTTTCATAGCCTCCAATGATCAATAAGTCTGAGACTGCCAAAAGAGGGTTTAACTCCTTTTCTCTGTTCTCCTTAGGTGCCCACCTGGGTACACTACAGGGAAATCTGGCTGTCCTGGCAGGAAGATATAGACACAGGTGGCTGGGGCAGATTCAGGATGTTTTTAAAATGGTAGGAAAAAATAGCCTGGGAGAGGCTACCTTTTCCAGGCCAAACAGTGGGAAATATTTAGTTGGGATATTTTTCTGCTAGCAGTATAAGACATCAGCTTGGAAGATTAATAAGTTTTTTCTCCTACTAGATCTTTATAGCACCCAGTTGCAGTCTAAAACAGAGAATGACCACGGTACAAGCTGGACAAACCATGGTGCTAGAAACGTACACGTTTGGAAAACCTGGCCTCCAGAAATCTTTCAAGAACTCTATGACACCTGACAACTGCTTGCTCCACCACAGCAGTGCCAAAATTGGTGGGGTAACAGAGCAAATACATTTTGATGCTCTTAAGCTGGGCAAACACCACAAAAACTAGATAAAATTCTTTAATAAGAAATTACCACAAAATGCAAGAATGTTCCTTGTCTATGGAAAAGGAGACCAGAAGCTAATTTTGTGATGGAGCACTTGTCCTACATAACTCAATTAAAGTAAGCAGACATAGTATGCCTATTTATAGGCACAGTTTCAAAAATGCTGACTAAAGTAGTAAGTGCAGGTACAACAGCAACTAGCAGCCATAACCAGCTGTGAGCCACAAAACTTTCCAGGGAGTTCTATTTACATGGGAAAAAAACTCAATACTGTTTAGCAGTTCTTGACATTTCCTGCTTTTACACACATCCTCTCTCATGAAATCTCCTGTAAAATATGTGTAAACATTACTTTATAATGTAAACTTTTACTTAATGGCAGCTTTTAAGTCTTCTGTCAAAAACATATCCATACACAAATGGAATACATAGGCTTTGAATCTTACTCAGCTAAATTCAAAGCAAAGACCGAACTGCGTCATAGCTGAAATCTATAGATATTCAACATTTAAATACTAAAACCAGTTGTATTTGTCAAAAAGGATTTGTTGAAGCCGTTAAATATTAGGTATTTTTCACTCAAAAGATAACTTAGCTTCTCTAAGAATGAAAATATCTATAGGAGATCCAGAATACTTCCTACCAAAGGAACAAGTAGCTGGGTACACGTTAAATCCTATTTTCTCAAAGGCATTCTATTCTTTGTGCTTGCAGTCCTTTTCTAGTACCTGTATAAAGGAGAAGGAAATATCAAGCTGGGATTAAATATATAATATCACCTAACTGCTGTATTGGGTATAGCCCAATATCCACTTACGACAGGCAAATGCTTGAAAAGGGAGTGCAAGAAACAGGGCAAGATCTTTCTCTGGTGGATTCTCCCAGCCTCTCTTAATCAACAGATCAGGAAAGCCCCGAGTTGAATACTGCTTCTCAACCATTGTGGCTAATCGTCAGTCAGAGACAGAACTCTTCCACAAAGCTGTCTCATCTTTATGAGTATTTTTATAAACTGTTGGCCTCTTCTGGTGACAAATTCCACATTTTAAGGATGTACTTTTGGCAAAAGGTGGGACGTTCTATTTTGGTTGCCTCTTTTTCCAAATGGAAGAGTTTCATCAACACAACTAACATCATCTTATTCTGACTCTGTTTTGTGTCCATTCTAATCCTGTGTCTTTTTTTGAATTATAAAACATCTGTGCTGTGTTCAAAATGTACGATATGGGTTAATTCTCTGATGGCATAACTTGTTTTGTTCATTTCATTCCTTACCATCACCAGTATCCTGCGTGGCTTTTTGGCTGCTGTTAGGCATTTGCAGTGATGTCTTATCTGTCAGTGAATTCACTGTTGAATATGGTTAAAACTGTTGTTCTCCAGGGCCCCATGTGTACCCTTTCATAGTGAATCTCTCTGACACTGAGTAGCACAAGGCCTTTCTCATTCTCCATGCAGCCAGGCAAAACTTGGATGACAGTGGATGATTTTGTAGTATGAGGAAGCTTGTTATTAACCTCGCTGCTCCTCTCTGTTTCCAGGCCATTTTTGAAGTCAGCTGAGCACCACAGGCCTCACAAGAGATTATTGTAGAAACCCTCTGCTAACAGAGGAACCTGATGATCTGTCCCTACTTTTCATTTCTGATCCCTCAGTCACTCTGCCAGGCATCTTGGTTTTTTAAAGTCAAAAACTTCTTGAAAGCTTCAGTATATTATGCTGACCTTAGGCCAAAGGAAGTCCATATATATATCTCTCTCTCTATCTATATCTCAGCATGTTGTAATTCCAGAGGGGTTTGTTTTGGCAAATCACAGCTGAGATAAAGGGAGCTAAAAGGTGCCTGCCTTCCCCCATATTCCTTTCACCCGTTATACTTTTCCAGTAGGGTTCTCAAAACCACAGCTGTGGCAAGGTTCAACTACCCTGGAGACAGCACATAGCGACTAGCTTCTGAAGATTCAGGGTAAAATCTTCCGGTCATCGCAGAGGCAAGAACAAAGACTTCCTCTTTCAGCACCTTCCACAAGGTCTCATCTTCCATGGTTCCAGTCCAAAAATACCCTGCCCAAACAACAAAAACCCAAACCCACCACCAGCACTAAAACCCCACAGAACAAGTGATCGTTTTGCCTGTGATTCATAGAGACCGTTCAAAGCCTTCTCACTGACCCCCTCTCTCCTCTCACAACTGTCTCAGTTTTGGAAATCTCTTGTGACAGAAGAAAAATGAAATAAAGTTAGCTGCTGCAACGTTCCCTTTGCCAAACTAAAAACTTGTCATGACATAAAATCCTCAACTAAGGCATATAACCATATCTGCATGGTTATATAAGCATATATCATATAACCATAAGGAAGATAACCATATCTTCCACAGCAAATCCTCATTACCCTAACAGTGAGCTTGTATCATCTAAACTGCCATGTCCCAGATGATGCTCTAATAAAGAGCATAGTGTCAAATTCACAATGCAAGCTAATATGCGACTGTAACCAGGGGAACAGATCCTTGGTGTCGTTTTGTTAATTTTACAGAATACATTTTAATCCCTGCACTTCAGTGATTATTAAGCCTCATGTCACACCAATGTTTTCTAAATTTTAAAAATGTAGAAAGAGAAATCCAGAAGTTTGTCTTCTAAAATATATTCTTCCAAATTCCCATTTAATTTCAGAGCTATACTGTCAGTCTTACATTATCACAACTGTTTTTTCTGGATTAAAGGTACTATTTTCAAGTAGCATTCTTGAAGACATATTTTTTTCTTTTCCTAGCCTTTTCTCCCCCCACATTATTTTTAGAATAATGGACTTGACATGGTAGCAAAGCTAACCTGGGATTTTGAGGGGGAGAAAGTGCTTTCTCCCCCTGCCCCCCCCCCCCCCCCATCTCCTGAAAGGTGGTACTTGTCTGAATCAAATTTATTTTTAGCTTCTCGGCAACAGAGAGATGCCAATTCCTCTTTCTGTTGGTGCTTTCAATACTTTTGGCTTCTTATTGCAAAGTAATTTCCACATCTCTAGTGCACAGTCACCTTACACCCTTTGTGGAAGCCTGCTTTCACTCATCTACAGCACTTGCATCCAGTTTAGTTTAGAAACAGGCTTGCTGGCTCCATCTGTCAGTTTTAAAGTTCATGTTTAAGAAACAGGACTTAAAAAAAAAATGACACCACTAGCTGAAAGAGTAGAGAACCAAAGAGAACTTTGCACCTCCAATTCATACAAGTGATTACTCTAGACTGTTTTCATATGAAAATTAAAATTGCATTGTTTCCTTTTAAGGCATGAGCTTCTAAAATGGAAAAGCACTATTATTTGTGGAATAACTGATCTATAGTCGTAAGACATAGTGTTGTCAAAAGCCTACTTTTCTGGTAAATGTAATTGTTTCAGAAATTGTTGTGTTTGCTGTGTTTATGGAAAGAGTGTTAAATTCTCCACAGAGGAGCAGGCCTTCTCCACTTCCGCAGGATATGATACAATTGGGATTGACTCAGCAGCAGCTCTTACAGTGACTTCCAATCTGGGACACATCTTTATTTCCAATCCAGATGAAAAAAGGCTTTCTCAAAAAGAAAGTAAGTCACAAGATACAGCAATTACTCTTTAAAATATTAGAGAACACACTTTTTCACAGTATACACACAGGTTACAGTTTCAGCTTGTTACTTTCAATATTCACAGTAAAATACTATTGAAAAATAATCTATTTAAGTGCAGCTTAGAGCCATCAAGTGCAGGTTTATTTTGTTCTGCAGAAATATTTATAAGATACCAAATGCCAGCTGAGTTACTTTTTTTGTGTTCAGACTTGATCAACCAGTTGTGTACTACATCAATGCTGAAAGAGGTTTCTTGGAAAGCTTGAAGCTTCACAGTTTTCATCTGTTCCAAATGAAACTCTATATCAAAGAATAAATGCAGAGCTCCTGTGCTCTAGATCTGCAGGGTAAGACACTGATCATCAGGATAGCTTGTATAGTGAAGATGCCATTAATGCCCTTTGGGTTCAGGATATCCATGTTGTACGGTAAGATTTCCCTATTCAGACAGATTGTCCTGAATGTTTACAGTCACTTAAATTTGTGGAGAAGGAACAGTGAGGAGACCGGTCGGCTTGATCTTGTTGATTCCTCCATCTAGGATGCAGACCCTTGGGTATTTGTTTTTCACTAGATGAGCTGCAAACTGAAACAGATATATCATTAACACACTGCCTATTATAGTCCTTAAATCAAAATAACTTTGTGTTAAGTAAGGCAAGTTAAACAAAAGAAAATAAATTATCAGACCCTAGAAGTTCATTCTTTGCACCAACTAGTCCAACACAGGAGCCCAGGCCTGCCTGTTGAAACAGCTGGGATGAATTTAGTGGTCATGAAAGTGTCACACTGATAAATAAAGTTCAGGGTTATCTCTGTTTAGGCAGGATTTTACCTCAGACTAACAGGATTATTTAATCTCAGAGTAATCACTGGAACCCCTCTCAAAGCATGAAATAACAGATATTTTTCTCTGCATTAATCTAACTCCCAGCTTTTTTCTGTAGGTTCCCAAGTGTACAAGCATCACAGTGTGACAGTTTAGTCATTTGCTTACCTATCAAACTTGTCCAACATGACTTGACTTTACAGATGTCAGATATGAATTTGGAGTCTAGCAGCTGTACTCCCTCCCCCCTGCCCTCCCCCAGTCTGCCCACAGGGAGGTTACATAGTGCAAGCACACACACACCCCCCCAGTCCTTGAAAGCCTCTCTCCTCAATTAATTCCTTCCATAAACCAAACACAGCAGTTGCCAGTTTCTGTGTAGCAACTTCATGACAAGTTGCTACACTGATGAAGGAACAATATTTTGTATATCAAAATAATAATAATAGTGATAAAATCAAAATAACAAAAATTATGTATCAAAATATCAAAATCCAAAACCAAAGGAACGTATCACATGTCAAACTTGCCTTTTAAATACTGACTGCAATACATTAAAAAGCAAGCGACCAAAATGGATTAATCAGAGAGAAACTGTAGGAGTTTTACTTTATTACCAATAGCTGTGAGAAAGACTGCCCTGCCATCCCAGTCTTTGAGATTGTTGCTTCATACTTGGTTGACAAATTAGTGCCATTTGTAAAATCACTGAGCGCTTCTGAATGGGCTATGTAAAACATTTGCAATTCCCTTTTTGACTCTTTAATATCATTTGTGATACCATTCCAGAACCCTGTGCAAGCGTGATGTCCAAATAACTAACTTTGCACAAACAACTAAATTACCAACTCAAGAACAGCAGTAGGCACGCCATCCAAACTTAGTACATGGGATTTCTTTTTACATTTACATTCCTTCTAATTACCTGTGACAGTACAACAGATACTAAGGCAGAACAAGATGTACTACATGATTACCTGATCAAGTACAAGTCCTGAAATAATCTCTTTAACAGGTAAGAGTTCACAGTAGCAAAGTTTTAAACTCCTCCCATAGCCAGAACTTTTGCTTCACAGTGAAGCTATTTTATATGTGCAAGGAATTAATTTCTGTCCACTTATGTGTCAAACATAGCTACTGCATTCCTTTCTCTGTGTTTCAGGATGGATTTAACCAGGGAGCGAGTAACTAGTACATGATCTGTAACCACTGAGGAGTTGTTGAGGCAGAGTAGGAAGTCACAGTGGATCCATCAGGACATTTTGGGTTTTATGTTTGTTTCAGGTACTTGCCTAAGGAAGACCAAAAGGAAGATCAATCGCCTCTTCCTCCATTAGTTTGGGTCAGTCAGTACAGGATTCAAAGGATGAAATGAAAAAATCCCCACAATCAAACAATCAAAACAGCTAATAGTAAAGTTAGACCATATGTGGATACCAGTTTTCATGAGAAAAGTAAATGCCACGCTTTTAGAGAGGCTCTCTGATGCAGAGGTCGTGCAATATGCAGAGAGATATCACTAGGAGAGTCCAACCACCTCTCAGTATAATCACAGTCCATAAAGATGTGGTGTATAGCAAAACAGAGACAAAGATATTTATTTCTGTCAAAAATAGCGCTCAGCTGTGCATACCATGAGCTACAAAAATAGTATGTATTCCTAATGAAATACTCCTACCAGACATCTCTACTTCTTATGTACATATCTGTCACCTCACAATGCTCTCCACCTGTGACTAATGGATAGTGCTCTGTCTTGGACACCAATGCTGCTCATAGCTGGCAGAAATGAAAAATAGCAACAGGCGTTCAGACTGAGAGAAAGTAGTATGTTATTTGCTGAGTACAATGTCCCATGTATCAGCAGAGAGGCTCCACTCTCTGTCTACTGCTAATTTTACACTTCCGATAATAAACTGCAAACTCTGCTCCAAGTTTTTGGATGCCCTAGCCAGAATATAACTACCATTCCATGTAATCTGAAAAGAAAATATGCAAACAAATGCTTTGTATTGAGGGTTTGAGCATTAAGGCCTGTGTCCCACTGTATTTTAGAACTGCTTTAGTAACCAAGGTATGGCTGGAAATAAATTTTCTTCACTGCATATGACAAGGGGTTCCTTTATAACCTTATGGTGAGGAATCTCTCACTTCTTGCATGGCCTCTGTGAAGCAAGCACTGCAGAATCTGTGGCTGTTAGCAAATAACAGGCAGAAAGCACAAGAGCACAACAAGATGATATACCACTAGATGAACTGTTTTTTTTTTTTTTAAGTTGTCACAGAACTGTCTGCAGTTGTCTATATAGCTTCAGTGAGAAAGGCTGCAAATACAGCTCAAAATATTGCATCTGAACATCCAGCCAGGGAAAATCCATTAAGCAGGGAATGTACTGTTGGTACCTCACTACTTTGGGAATTAGCTGCAAGTCAGGGGCCCAGAGGCATATACATTGCCACAAGCTGAGAGCTCCCATCAAACTCCAAATATCAGCCTCCAAGAGCTTTGCACATACACCTGTCTCTGCACTGCAAAGAAGAAAAGAGCCAAGGTTTAACTCACAGGATAATAGGATTTGACCCAATTAAACACATTCCTAGTTTTACCTTCTGCCTTTCCACATTGTGTCACTGAAAGTAGAAACAGTAACTTGTGGTAAAGAGTAGATTTAAAAGTAGTCTCTTACTAGCATTGCAGTCTTCCTAATTAAAGCTTTGATTTTTTAACAGTTCTGTTCCTCAGTACATGTTTGTGCCCTCCTCTCCCAGCCAGAGGAGTCCATCTGTCACAGACAAGAACGGGAACTTGTTCACTATGTTTCTGAAATGTTCCAACACCACCTGGTATCTTTCCCTGCCAAAATATACTGTATGAAGCTGGTATTTTCAAAACACATGAAAGTGTTATTTCTGGCATGTGCACTGATGGAGGGGCATGAGAGGAAGGACTATTTGAAATAGCTACATAGACTTCCTCCCCAATGTGACCTTCATTTCTGTTGAAATATCAGTAACTTAAATCCAAGAGATTAAGATAAAAAAATTAATGTCTCCTAAAAAGTTGAAAAAATCAGTGATCCAAAAAAAGCAAAATTTCATGCTTCAAAAGAAGCCCAAGGTGCTCTTCTGAATTAATGCTACAGACCTTCTACAGCAGAAACTGCCATGTTGGACTTCACACATGGGCTCTATTTCCTTTATAAATGCTATCATAAAGTGTCAACTAGAAGTTTAATAACAGGCACCTGAATACATAATTTGTAGTCCACTAAATAAGCTAATGTACAGAGGTGCTCTTAAGACAGAAGATAACATGGTGAGGAGATAAGCAAACAGGTTACATCATCCTTAGTCACCTGTAAACCACCTACATTTTAAACAGAGATTTACTGAAACATATAAAAGTAATGCACAATTAAATTTCCGTTATACAGGTTGATTTTAAATAGAAATGAACCTCTGTCATTTATAAGGTGATTATACCTTCTCGAATTTATCAAATGCTTGTGTTGCATTACTTCTGAGATATATCTGTTTCCCCATACCACCCATGGATCACAGTCCTCTGTAATGCTTCTGTTTTCATTTAGACAACAACACTACTTGGGGGAAACTGAGTTATGCTTATCTGAGGTAGAGGATTAAAGGCATGCTACAAGACACTACAAGCTTTTTCCTTTCTGCCTCAGGTGGCCTTTCCTCAAAATGTACTTCCCAAGAAAGTTCAGTTACTGTGTTTTTACTGGCTGCATCTAGTGTTTAAATTGAACTTCCTCTTGCTACTTTCACAGCAAATATTATATATGAAATGATGAATATGTGAGGAACTTGCTTAATGACTACTACGTGATGGCTTTGGTGAAGACTTTGGAAACACTGTTCCTCTCAAGTAATGCATCAATCAATTCCACATAAAACTCCCTTCCTGGTGAGTATAACTGAGCCAGAAAATTGTAATTTGCATTTGAAAGTAGTCAGCTAAGACTCTTTCAAGAAGATATAAGAAGTCAGGCTTTCAAAGACAGACAAGATCACAGCAAATGCCTATCAAAATTCAGGCAAGTATTAAACATTTCACCCTGTATTCGTGTTGCTCTCAATACAAACAGCGTAACAGGACTGCTCCTTTAAGTACCATCAAAAACCTTAATAATCTGCACATTGGAGCATTTACCAAAATGTTTCTACTACCCTGTTCCAAGCAGTAAAACAACACCTTTCAAGTGTGGACAATGTATTACACTAGGCACATCACATAAAAGACTGTCTACAGCAAAG
The DNA here is from genome assembly GCF_034638445.1 of Ciconia boyciana. Lineage (NCBI taxonomy): Eukaryota > Metazoa > Chordata > Aves > Ciconiiformes > Ciconiidae > Ciconia > Ciconia boyciana. The sequence goes on from NC_132938.1 coordinate 58,142,931, forward strand.
AGTCTAATAACACAACAGCTTGAGCAGCATCATTCCCAGCACCCTTCGGGCTAGCCATCAGGGTTGCTATGTACACACTATTCACTTTCACAGACATTCTTGTGACAGGTTGTAATTAAAGGGCAAGTTGGGAGGGAAGGAGGAGTAATATACTGTACCAGAATACCAAAAAGACTGCTGTAACAAATGTTACCAGGGTATAAATGTTAATGGCATACTCTGAAAGAGTCAGAAGAAAGAGATACTTTAGAAGCTGGAGGAGAAATATCAACCAAATTTTGTAGTACTCATCCTTTTCCACAAGATTATTATTAGTTTTTCATTTGTGAACACATGCTACAAACCTCTCAGGGACTGCAGTCTGTTTTGCTGTATGATTTCAGTCAAGAGTTCACCACTCTGAAAGCACACCATAGTCAAAGTCATCAGTCTAGAGCCTTTTAAACAACACTTCCCATATGCCACAAAGCAGACCCAGCACACAAGATTATTTTTAGTCAGCTACTTCTTATATTAAAGAGTTCCAGATAAACGAAATGGCGCTTTAATACCAAGGGAAAGATAGGCACCTAGGGCCTCCCATATAAACAAAACCGCACCTAGTTAATGGTTACAGTATTAGCATAAACTGAATGGAAGTACAAAACACAAAAAGCACAACTTTGTGCAAACACATACTATGTAAAAAAACCCAACCAACCAACCAAAAAAAAAAAAAATGGAAAAAAGCACAGAACTTACTGCTCTAACAAGATCAAGGAAAAATTCTTTACATGCAGACCTGTCCAAAAAGGAGTGCTTTCCATTCCACCAGTACAAACATACAGCAGTAACTTAAAGGACTCACATGCAAACATTTGAAAATAAGCCTACACAAACAGATATTTAATAGCTGGTTTCAGAATAAATTTTACTGAGAATGAAAGTAGGAGTAAACACTCAAATTTCTCCAAGTAATAAATTTTAAACACCTGCATTTTTAATTTTCCACTTAGAAATTATATATATATATATATAAAATACCCAGCTGAGACTGAGCACTTGAAAATAAAAACTCAATTGCAGAGATTTAGCTGTTGTAACACAGCTAATTTATATTGACCAAAATATATTCAGTGCACCCAATACAGTTGAATGGATTGTAAAACTAAAATGCAGAAAGCAAACCTATTCTATTTTTGATTCAACAGAAAATTAAAAAAAGGTGTCAGTGAACAGAAATACATATTTTTAAAAATATGCATAACAGTTGGCTTGAATACAAAAAGGAAGCATGAGTCTTTCTGAAAGATCCTACCCCCCTCCAAGTCTAAAGATTGGCCTAGATGTTGAAAAATGTTCAAAGAAATCCTTGATAGTGAAAAACCTTTCTTTGTAATTTGCAGTACTTTTTACTAACACTACCCAAACTGCCAGTTTGTCCCGTTTCTTCTTAAACTCCAGGACAAAAGTCTTTGGACCTCCCACACAACGGACACATTCCCTCCTGAAGCAGTCAGTCAGCCCTCTTCAAAGGCTGATTCAGATACAGTTTAGAGAAAAGCAAAACAACATTGCCCCAGACAAGCAGTATGGATACTGGAATTGCCAAATTCACCAATACCATTCTAGCTGGCAATACCCTTACACAAGCCTCCTGGACCTGTAACAGACATTTATTAGTTCATTACCATCTCTATTTCAGTTATCACTATTTCAGATTCTCTGAACCAGAATACCAGGAAATATAAAACACTGTCTCAGAGCTGAAAAACAGCCCCAGAAAGTGATAATTCTATGTAGTAGCCCTGAGTGATATGGATACAACCTAATCCATGCAAGCTCATGCAAGGACAAGGGTGCTTTTTCGGAGGTGCAGCCCACAAAGACAGTATAACCACAGCCAAGACTGACAGGCCTGAAGGAAACTCTGGACCCTGACAGCACCACTCCAGGATTCACGTTCACCATCTCCCATCTTTCCTGTCCTTACAGATCTCCCAGATGATTGAGAAGAGCTGAGATCCTGCTTGCCAATGTCTCTCAGAAGTCAGACATATTTTGACAGGTAAAGCTGAGGACACCACAATTCCTCATCTCAGAAACATCCAAACCTCTGTGTAGTAAGGCACACAGATGGGCCAAACAATGTCTACATCAAACAACCAACTAAAATTTCCAATAACTGTAACCGTCAGTCTCAGTAAAGATTAAAAAAAGAGAACCTATTTGGAGTTTTAGAAATAGCCTGCTTTCCTTGGCACCTACTTCAGAAGAGGAAAAGGAACACTCAAATTCTGCTCCTGAGCCTCCATCTTTCATTTTCCTCTTTTCCTCTTTCATACCTAGCTGGAAAGGGGAAATGTTTAGGTCATCTCTGCTGTACCTGAAGCATTCAGTGCAAACTAAGCAAAGCCACTGACAGGGGCAGAATTACAACAGCGTAACACAACTCCTGGCTTGCAGACCAAGTGTCTTTCTCAGGCTACGTGAAGAGCAATGTACTGGCAACAGCAGCTGGGCTACTTTCTGTCAATGAAGGAAAACACGCATACTTGTTACAATAATAAAAAGGACCAAATAAAATAATACAGAATTTACAGAATAAAATAATGAAGACTTAACCATGTCTTGGGTAGAGTTACAACCAGCAGGATTGTTGCTGGTTAACGAAGCCTTTCGATCTCTTCAAAATACAAGCTCAATCTCTTCCTCTTTAAAGGCAACAAAGAGGCGCTTGATGATTCCAGTAGGCTCCGAGTCTGAATGCAGAAGGGAGGGTGATGCCTTAACAAAACAAACGTGAATAAGAGCCATTCTGGGAATCATAAGGAGCCCCTCCATCCCTGCCCAGATAAAGAGAAAATATCTTCAGTTTTCATTCCAATTGTTCAATCACTTTTCTGCAGAGAATATTTACAAGGAAACGTAGAAGCTAAAAGATGTATAGTGGAAACATCTCAAGAAGTTTATTGCCTGATTCATATTTACTTTCACTCCAGAAGTTTCATTAGGCCCTTCTAACTAAATACATAGAAGCACGAATGCACCTGCCCTTTAGCATTCTATGCAACACCTAATCTTCAGATCACCCTATGAAGTTTCATGGGTATCCATTTATGTTTTTAAGACAGGTTTATAACAAGAAACCAGCTTCAGCATGCAGGGACTTGCTTCTCTGGCAAGGCCTTTTTAAAAGGCCTGAGGAAGATGACAACAACAACAGAAAAATCACACAAACTCAGTGGTAACTGGGCACTTTAACCTATGTGTCTCAGTCTTCATATAAGAAGAAATGCATTTTTGATAGCGTGCTGAGAGAGAAAATGTTACTTTCATATAGATTTTTTTTTTTTCCCCCCAGGCTAGGAATTTGTTATACAAAAAGAAACTTAAATTTGACCCTCTCCCTCTTGCCTTGAAAAGGGTCAGAAAGATCTCATGGAAAATTGGGACTGCTTGTTTTTGCTTTGGAGATAATTCATATATTTTATCTATTAGCTACATGCAATAAGAATGACTACTTTGCTTCAGTAAGTTGTAAAAATTGTCTAGACAACGTATTTATAGCAGCATAACTTATCTAGACAAAAAATAATCAATGTAACAATCAGAAGTTACAATTTAGAATTTATTTGCCTGCTATAAAGACAGATGTTTTTTAAGCTTTGACTTACAGCTTATCTAACTGTCTTTTTCCAAGGCAAGAAATAAATGAGTTGCTAATTATGAGACAGATTAAAGTGTCCTGTATACTTTATTCTGTTATAGCATTTAACTGATGATAAAACACATATATTAAACTACTGGGGAAGCACATATATATTAAACAACCACATCACACAAGCAGAAGCACGTCAGTGTCAAAATTGAGTTGCTGGAGCATGATTTAATATCAAGTAAGGTATTTCTCTTGTTCTAATTTCAGTCAACATTGTGGTAATACAGACAAAAAGTTGGAAACGGAAAGAGATAATGGCTTAGCACCTCAAAGTTGACTGGAGGAGAGATGAATAAGTAATGTCACCCTTCCAAAAAAAGACCCAATCCAATCCCCATCCTATATATGCATAACTATGATCTGCCTTTGCACTTGCTGTATCTCAGACTTTGGAAGTGATAAAAATCAGGAGACGTGCTATTTGCCATGTGCCAAAAAAAGAAGCTACAGTTGAGCACCTGTTGCCCATTTAACTATTATACTCCCAACTGTAACAATCCCTTGCCCATACTGGAATTTACAAGGTACTTATCTATCAATGGATGTGGGAAAGGGGAATTTAATTCACTTAAGAGATGCTGCCACTTAACATATTTTAGAGTTAAAAATCAAAATAGAATTTGGTTGATTAACTCCAGCATAATGCCTTTTATGTAGAGGTTTCCTGCTGTTTTCAGAGACAAACAAGTATCTGCTCTGTTAACAAGTGCCCAGAATCCCCTAGGAGAAGAAAGGCTGGCACAAAGTGAGAACCAGCCTAAAGGAAGGAATATTCTACAGAGAATTGCGAGCCAAGCACCACCACCCAATGCCCACTGCAAGCTCCTCTTTACAATACCTTTATGCTGCTAATGGCACATTCAGTAAGGCTCTTGTACAGCAGCCAATCTATTCATTTAACTTTTAGAGTGAGTAAATTAAATGGCTTAACAAGCAGGATCACCCTGTTTTAATTCTGTCCCAAGGAAGTGTTCAACTAGAGCCAGAGCTATACTGAAGTCTGCAGCACTGCTGGCTTCCTTTGCCTCCTGCTGGAACAGTGCTGTGGTGAAGTTTTCAGTTTTCCCTCTCGCCTATCAAGTTCTAGACAGCATTTTCTTTCCAATTTAAATGTTTTATCATCTGGCACCAAATCAAATACAAAAGATAGAAACAGAAAAGTGTGGAAAGGGGAAAAAGGCATTTTCTTCACGTCTGTTCAGTACACTCAACTTTGCTTTTTTTTTTTTAAATTTAAATGATGCCAAGTAGGCTACTAATATGAAACGTAACTGAAAGATTCAACCTTCTAATTACAAATAGCCCCATAAATAATCAGTGTTTTTTCACACTTACCCCCACCCTCAGTCCTGCATAAATTTAAACCAAACATCTAACAGTGCCAATCTCCATATTTTTAATGGAGTAAATATCAGTGAACGCTTCTGAAAAATTCTCCTTTATGGTGCAGGGTACAATTTGTGGCTCATTCCTTTTCATCTGGAAATACATAACTCTGTTTAGAAAAAATACATTTTAAGCTGAACATCATACAACATTCCTTTGAACAAAACTGTTTTTGTCTCCATGCGTTCAGTTTTGCAATTTTTCATATGATTGGATTACCTAGTAAAATTTAAAAATAGCTATTTTGGTTCTTGTCAAGCCTCAAGCTACATAGTTTTGGATTGGTTAAGTTCATGAATAGTGGCAGACAGTGCTATGCAGCCATGCAGAGTAAAACTGAAATTAGCCTTACAAAATAATCCACAAAAGAAAGGAGTTCTAAGTTTTATCAACACAGTCAAATTGAGGCTGGTTTTATATGTAGTCTAAGGGTGTGACAGAGGTGGTGAGTCCCTACCAGTATTTAGGCTCCAGTATTTAATTAATTTGTGGTCAAACTGGTCAATCCAGTATTTTGTTGCTATTTAAAATTCTACACTCTTTAGTTAGACTTTCAAGAACTCTAAGAGCAAATCAAGAGGCAAAGCAGCATTTCTTTTATGGAAAGCTATAATATTGACAATTCCAGGTAAACTGGGTCAACATTATTTCAGTTACAGAAAAGTCTGGGTTTAGAGGATAAGGCAGCACCCTCTCACGTGACTGAAGTACTTGCACTTACTAAGCACACTGCAAGTTTTCTTTAGCTGCACTGCAAAGGGAACATTTCATTTTCATTTAACGAAGGATTTAAAAAAAAAAATTACGTTTGCATAAGAAGTGTCACTACATTACAGGAGAAAATTGTATCTTCCTAGCTATGATGTAACCCACAACCTGCACTGTAAAGCCTCTGTCCTTTCTTTCCTTCAGACACTTGTTTCAGGTTATTTCTCCGTTCTGTTTTAGACAGCATACTTATAGTGTTCCTTTGTTTCAGATAAAACATTTCCGACTGGTCCTGGAAAACTACTCCCAGAAAATGACTTGGTAGTATGTGAGATATCTCCCATAAAGACACTCATTAGTGAATACCAAAGCACTTTCTTTTTCCTGTTCCTATTCCTATTCTTCAGGAGGTTAGTGAATGGTTAGGCTCTTACTGAGATAAATTAGGATGTTCACTGATTTAAAATGTAATTGTTGAAAGCAGCTGCATAACCCACCATCAAATGTGTAAAATGTCATTTAAATCATCTCCATTTGGCTCTTAGCATTTTATGCATTTTGCATTTGTTCCTTTGGGGGGGGGGGGATTTATGCATTCAGCATTTGGTGAGCTATTGTGATTATTCAAGTTGACTGATTTCATGTTGAAATATTTATCATGGGCTTACCCAGATCTCATGCACAAACCTAGATGAAACTATTTGAGATACGCTGTACAGTCTCTTTTATGCCATCTCTGTTACTATTTAAGAGACATGATACATATCACAAGTTACTTTTCTAAATGATGAAATGCAGGTGAATGAAAGGGATTTCTCCTGCTACTTACAACTCCCTGTATGTATAAAAAACTCCCAACGTGTCATGCTGATGCTTCTGCTGTCCATCACATGAAGACCTTTTAATGGTCCACAGCCCTCCTTGTCATATCAGGGTTACAGTTCATGCCCTTTGAGTAAACAGGCTTAAGAAACCGTGGTGAACTAAAGGTATACCATACTTAAGAGCATGCCTTTAAAAAACAAACAAACAAAAACCCAAACAAATATCCCCCACCTTTCCTTCACCTGAGAGATGAATGACAAAATAAATACTTCTAGTTGCTATTCTGCTGGTTCACAACATCACCAAATATTTAGTTATAAAACGGAATAGGCAAGTCTGAATATTCTCCCTGTCTAGTTAAAGGCACTGACAATAAAAGTATCATACGAAAGTTACCAGTAGGAACCATTCTCCTCTTCACTGAGCACAACTGAATGAGCTAAGTTATTCTAAAAAACTAATCAATACATTGTTTTTTATTAGTAGGGATATGAATTATATCTTATTTCCTTTGGACTTCATAACATACCTGTCCCTACCCTACTTACCTTGTGTGTGCTTCCTACCACCACAGGAAGTAAGAGCAAGTCAGTTTTGAAAACTAGATCTTACTGATGCACATTAGAAATGCTGATGTCACTTCTTTTACATGCCAAAAATAAGGATTTTAAAGCTGAAAAAGGTAATGTTAAATAATTTCATTTCAAAACATCAGCTTTCTCAGATGTTGATCACTTGAAGAGAAATGTCTTTGTCTAGAAGCAGAAATGAACAATGACAAAAAAGTCACCCCAAATCCTGTCATCATACCCAAAGTTACTGATCTGAATTATCCAGACTCCAGCATTTATTTACTACTATCCGTATTCATGCCATTGATGTATTTTTAAGTGTAAACATATCTGTTATAGCAATGTACTTACAGCAGCTGTGTTCTTCACTGCATTTCCTACAATCACGACAACTCTTCCTTTAAAGCTCTGGAGCATGGCAGTTGCCGGGCACTGGATGAGATCCCCTTCTGCAGTAAATGCTGATGCAAACGGGACATTGATGCTGCCAGAAATGTGTCCACGGTTAAAGCTTAGGAAGATCAGTTAAGGACATCTGAAAGGCAGAGAAATCTGTGGTACATGCACAGCTGTAGGATGAACCTGCTCTTCATCCTGGCTGCCGTGATACAAATACAACAGCGTTGGTCTTTTGTGCTAGTATATTTTGACAAACCTCATTTACTCATATGGAGAAAGCAACTTCTGACATTACATAGAAAAAAAAGACAGAATGAAGAGTTGTTTATTTCATAAAGGACATAGCACAGCACTACAGAAACCAATCTGCTAAATGAAACACTTGGTGTAAAGAACCAATATCCACAGTATACATATTTTTGTGGATTTTACTTCAAATCAGCTCTAGTCCGATATAGGAGCCAAATACTAATAAGCCGCTGGAACACCTCTTCCAGAGGAGTTTTATGCAAAAGGAATGAGGTACTTACAATGAGAACCAAAACGAAATAGGGATTATTGCAAAATTTCCTTAAACCTCCTGCCAACCCCCGCAAGCCCCCTACATTTTTGATCCAAACTGAAATTCTAGTGTACACGCACTCAGATTCCCAGACAATAAGCATTATGTATATTATCTGCAGTCCCACTAACAGCGAGCGTGTATTGGGTATTGAAAAGCAAACAACCTACGAGTGCCAGCAACTCTGAGATATAGTTAGTTGTGCTTCACTTTCAAAGGATGACCATTCAATGAGATTTTATGAACAAATTTTGAATGTGAAAGTCTCTTCAATAAAAATTAAGTTGGACCACTACTACCTAGCTTTTTATGAATTTGACAAACGTCTGAATTACTTTCATAGACTGTACGCACATGCCTGGAACACTCCCCTTCCCCAAGAGTAAACAAGAACAGCTTTGAAGAGATGGGAAACAGTGAAGTTCTGCAAAAATATACACAATGTCAAATATCCAGATTAGTCACCCTTTATTACCGTACTTGCAGAAAGCTAATTTAATTTATAATTAAATCCAAGAATCCTGTTTAATAAAGGAGCTGCCTTAAATGGAGGTTAGATTTAGTTGACTTAGGTTAATATTAGCATTCATTTCTCGTGATTTATGTAACAGTTTCAGCTTTATGATCATCATTGTAATAGTGTGGGAAAAACATGGCTATACAAAAACATTTGAAAGAACAAAAGATGATCATGTACCATTCATTAATGTTGTCAGTTTGTTTCTATTTTGAAGGGGAAAATTATGACACCCCTCCTTCACTAATCTGTGCCAACCCCCTTTCCCCAACACCATTTATAACATCACTCTCATTGCTACTAACCAGGGTAAAAGTTCTGAAATGATCATCATTTAGACAGAAAATGACTTTAGACGGATTTAGTTGCTCACACTTATGCCACTGAGTACGCTTAACTGCTCAGAGAAATTTGACCTAAACTTTTGAAAAAGAAACACATTTGATACCAACGTTAGTACCAAACTAGATAGATCCAAATGGTATCTGCTGTCATTCACATTCTTCCTAATCTTAAGTGACCATCTTAAGCATTCCAGCACTAAGACAATTAACCAAAAGGCCAAGATTTTGTGCTACAGACTGAGACACCATAGGTATGTAGCTATAACTTTCATAACAGGAATGGAAGGCTGCCAGTATTTCTGCTAACATGCTTAATGAAATGAGCCTTAGACGAATTGCTGGACAACAGAGACACTGCTTTGAGTATATTACCTTTTCATTAGAAAGTCTTCTGTTACAAAGCTGTCTATTGGGAAAAAGGGTTAGTAGCTCTTGGCCTTGCAACATAAGCTTCATTACAAAACAATGTCTTACCTTTCAAGTGCATCCTAATATGAAATATGAAGCATGTTTGATACTTGTTGAAAGTCCTCTCATGCTTTTTTCAAATTACATTGAAAGCAAAGTGAGAGTGAAGTTTAGCATGACAGGCATAGACGATGAGGAAGACTAACAACAAAAGATAAGAAATGATCATATTTTTGAAACACCTCACAGTGGTCTGTCCCATTTTAAAAACACACGCCACAGTAACATACAGACTGCCTGATCCTATTGTACGGTTTGTTGAAATTTTGTGACAAACAAAAAGACCGTTTCTTTACTGCGAGAATGAACAGGACACCAAACACAGTATTCCTATGGTTTCCCATGTATATTCAGAACTGCTGACAGTTTAATAGCTTTCTATGTACCATATGTTTTCTTCTACAACTGACATACAAACCAACTCATTTAAGGGGTAATTTTACTACCTACCAGGCTGCCTTTTTAATAATGACATTCCCTACCTCCTAATACCAGGAAGATTTAAGTTCACCCATTATTTGAAGGACAGGACATTTTAGTCTACCATAAACTCCAACCAGACAGAAACAGCAGCAGCAGTGATTACAGTGCACTGTTCAAGCTATAGAGATTTTCTCTCTCCAGCATGCTTCCTCATTCAAGAAATATAAATGGAAAGTCTGATTAAAATTTTGTAATATGAAAGACAGCCTCATAAAACCACTTACTTCATAGCAGTCAAATGATTTTAAAATAATTGAAATTTTGAATCCACTCTGCTAGAGTAGAATAGGATTAGTACAACAGTAGAGTAGAACCTATTATCAAGCTATTAGGAAAGCTATAGAAACATTTAACCAAACACCTTCCCTTTGATCCTGATCGTAATATAAATAAATCCATTACTGTACACAGATAATAGCCTTTCAGTGCAATAATTGTAGTCTAGGCATTTTATATTACTTCTCTGCTTCTGCATTCTCCTTGGTTTCTAGGAAGTAGCTTACATAATAACAGAATGATGCATGTAGAAATAGAAACATTATTTAACTCGGTAGTATCAAAGCTTTCTATGCAGTAACAAAAACCTTTTATAGTTTTTAATTCCAGGGACTTCTCTTTTAAACTGGAGTCTAAAAAGCATTATCTCTTGATGAAGAAATTATCTCTCAGAAAACAGCCTGCATTTTTACTATTTTCTGAATAAAGAGGACCACATTTTCAACAATCTAGATCCAGGAATAAAAAAGACAATGGAGTCCAGAAAATAAAGAGTCAAACTACTAAGACACATGAATCTCTAGTTAATTGGAATCCTTAACTGATGCATGAAATTAATACAGGCAAGCAAAAGAAAAATTACTTTTTTTGTGTTCTTTTGACCGTTCTGTTTTATCTACACAGCAGATCACATCACAGGTTTGAGTTTGGCATACAATAAAATTATAATTCCTTGAAAATAACAGTTTTAATTTAGAATAGACCAATTATACTATTCTGTTTACTATGTAAATAATAAATTTACCTCTACATACTAAAAATAATACTTATTTTTCTACTTCACCATACTTTGTCATAAATATTGCTAAATATTTAATAGAGAAAAATGTTAATGGCAGTGTTTTTCTGCATATACAATTACCTTTAAAGTGGTATTTTAACGAACTAGATTAAAAAAAGAGATTGAAACATTATTTATTTAAATTTTTACTACATATTTCAGCCGAAATACTGGCATTGATCCACCATTCACTTAATTGTCTAGGATTTACACTTTTCTAATACGCATGCAGCATGTTAGTAGCATGTTAGACACTGGAATATTTTTTCTAATGGTAAAGATGTTGGGAGCCTGTTGAATCTCTATCATTGGAGATCTTTAAGAGCAAGCCAGACATACGTAAAAGGAATGACCCTCCTTTCTCAAAGTAAAAGGCGAACTAAAAATCATGATTCTTTTGTTATTTTTCTACTGAGTATTGTTTGCCCATTAAGAATGATACCTTGTGACACAGCAAGCTAAGAGTACATCTACTGCAAAAACAACTATCTACATCACCTTTGCTATTATGAAAGGAGCAATACTTAAAAAAAAAAAGATACAAACCAATAACAAGTATATTCCCAAATACTCGGTATAATGTTAAGAGTTACCTCTAATAAAATCTTGTCTTTATTCCCACTTTTAGATGGATGTTGGCAAAGATGTGTGTTCCTGGCAAAGCACATCTGTAAGAAGGACTCCCCCTTCCAAAACCCAAACAAACCCAGCCCTGTAACTACACTACTACAGAAAAACAATTAAAAAAATACTCCACATGCAAAGAACTATGTCTTTGAAAAAGAACAAATAAGTAAGGTGTAGACAAGGTAGCAACCCTGAGAAAAATATAGCTTCAAGATACCTTTAAGACTTTTATGATTATAAGCTAACTAGAAGACATAAATTAGGGCAGCCGTATGGCTGCATTACCCGACAGTAGCAAGAAGGCACTCAATAGGAATTGAATTTCCACTGAGGGATTGGCAAAGCACATGAGCTATCAACTCTTCTCTATCTCCCCTTCCACTTAATTGGAAAGCCTCACACCCTTCCAAAACATTGGCTATATTAAATAGGGAAGGTCTGCTGACAACACCTGTCATAAAAAAAGTAGCATTAAAGCACTTGTGCTACTGGTACAAAGTGGTTTCACTAGACCCACAGCTGAAAATAGGAAGACAAAAATACATTTGTCCTCTTCTCTGCAAACCAGGCCTCTCCATGACAAAAAAAAATATGCCTTCGGTCCCTCCGCTGTACCTCTACCACATCCCTTTCCATTATTTACCATTCTAACATCTCACTGCCTGCAGACACTGAGGAAGTAATTGATACAAGCATGATATGGCAAAACTGGCACTCAAATTTGAAGGATACTCTTCGCTGTTACGAATGTCCACCACCAGCAGCTTTGGCTTGCTAGACTTTGTTTTCTTTACAGGTGTTTTGGAATGGCTCGGTCCTGTCAACTCACACAAATCAATCAGATCTTCTGCTGAAATTCGTGGTGACACCTCTGCCTTCAGGTCATCCAACTTGATGGAATCCCTAGACTTTAAAAGAAGAAAATTAATATTAGAGGTGATAGAATTAGAGACATGGTGTTTGAAACTTCTTATTTGACAACCTCAAAGCGTAACAACCCAGTTAGACAGAAACAGATGTTTTCCTTATAACTCTGAACTAGTCCAAGTTAAACTATCCATGCAGAAAAGCTCCAGAGCACTGTGCCAAATGCCTATCTGCCAATTATAGCCCTATTTCCTGTTGAAGGTGTTAAAAAATAAAATTGTTTGACAATCTGTGCAAACTATTTTAGTTTGTGATTTGTTAATGAATTATTCACTGTGGCTGAGGGGGTCACAAAACTCACAGAACGTTTCTAAGCATCAGAAATTAAGTAAATTGACTAAGAAGCACTCTCTGAAAGGAGAAGCTTGAAAGGCCTCATGCTTGGAGAGGGAAAGAAGGGTAGCAATTGGAGACTTGGCACAGAAACTGCAGGGATGCCTCTGTAAGATACAGAGCTATCTAAACCCCAGGTATTAGCCCAGCCCAAAGACTAGGCACAAATCAGCACACCAGAAATGTAAGAAATAGTCCTGTGTTATAACTCAGAAAATTTGTTCCTTAGTTTTGGGGAACAGGGGAATAGCACAGATGATGACACAAACACAACACCACACACCTGGTAGTACTCAAGCAACTAGATAATACTTAAAATGTTTTTCGTAAGAGAGCCTTCATTGTGAATTATCTCAGAAATATTCCTAAGCGCTTGCATTTCTTCACTTTACATTCTTAAAAGCTCATGCATATCTAAATTAAGGAAAAAAAATATTAACCCTCCTTATTTTTGTGAAGAACAGAGAATGCACAAATCCTGTATTTTCATTAATTACCAACACATACAAATCTATGAACTGCATCAGAAAAAATAAAATATAGTCACCATAAGACAGTCATGAAATGTTTTAAGCCATGTCTCCACCTTCCTTCAGAGATTGTTTTACACTGCTGAAACTTTTAAGTGCCATTACAACTACACTTTCACCCAAAAGAATTACCTTGACTCACTCAAAATAAAGCACGAGGGAAACCTCCAGCTTGTTCAAGAGGGTCAAACTTAGATTCTTTACAAGCAATAGGCAAAAAGATCTGCAGCATGCCCTAGGCTTTTGTCCTTGAGAACACCGGGTTTGCAAAACCTATTTGAAGATCTAAAAGTTAAAGGATTGCTACAGTCACTTTTCCTATTATCACATATGCAAACATGAGACTTTTTTCTTTAATCTCTCAGCTACCCTGGTGGAACTTCCAGAACTATAGCTGCACTAAAAGGTCCTCATATCACTTCAATTAAATGTTGAAAGTGCTTATTTTTAAAAAAACTTTCATACACTATGTAATTAAAAATACGTTAGCATGGACCATAGTGTTAAGAAGTTATAGTCTTCTGCAGCAAGAACTTTTTTTTTCTGTTGGTGCCATTGCCTCAATCTGAAAAATCACAGGAAAATTTTAAAGCAGCTTGTTTTCATTATGCTTTAATCCAGCAGATACAGAGTTAACAGGTTGGTTACATATGTAAAAAACCCAAAAAACATTATGGAACTCAACTTACTCCAAGAGTTATGTACATCAAAGATAAACTTACGGACTTCAGTAATCTTACAACAGAACGGGTTTGTCTTGTGCAATCATCGTGCTCCTGTTCAGCAGGAGGTCAAAAAGAGGCAAAAATTATTTATAACTAAGTCCACAGCTGTCTCTAGTGAGTTATTCTGGCTTGTCAGGAGGCACAAACAAACAGAATAACGAGTATTTGTTACAGGGAGCACCTTCTGAAAGATCTTCAGACTGTTTTGATGTCTTATTCTTGAGGAAGATGACCTATATTAATGAAATAGCCAACAATTTCATCATGAAATTTGCTTGTGCACTCACTCTGCAGTTGTTCAGAACATGAGCACAGACATACAGAGATGGACTACAGAAAGTGGAAAAAGAAAGAACAAATAAAACGTTATCGTGTATTACTTTTCAGAATGAGTCTATATAGTGCAGTCACTTTTGAGAATGAGTCTATACAGTCCAGTCAAAATATAGGTCTTCAAGAGTATCACAGTAGCAAATTTTCTGCTTTGAAAAAATATTCCATTTCTGTCATCTTGTTTTACATTGCAGTGACCATATCGATTCAAGACACTATATGCTTATAGCCAATGAAAAAAATTCAACAGAACAGGAAGGAAATGGAGGTATTACTCATTAGTATTAGCCCAACTGACTGTTGTTAGCTCTAGCTTTTGTTTTGGTTTCTAAACATACTAGTTTCTCATTTAATCTGAGGACTATTCCAAGTTTAGAGAACATGCTAGAGAAAACAGAGAGGTATACACATATTTTCCTGAGTTATGTCTCAGAAAAAGGCCTTCTTAGTCCTTCTGCAGTTAGTAATACCTTCGCTGTAAAGCAGGTTCTCAAAAAGCACTCAAAATTACAAACAAAAGCAGTAATTGTACTTCAGAGAATATATTAGCCCACCAAACTGCCTTTTCCATTGTATATGATAGTATTCAAAACAAAAGAACTTACAAATTGCTAGTCTCAGCAGGTAATTTCCTCCCAACTTCAGAATAATAGAGATCACAATGCTTTATAATCAGAAAAATGCTTGATTTTCTGGATAATGTATTATTTGTTTCAACAGAATAGCCAATAGTCAAGGGAGCCCTGTTTCCATAAAAATAACAGTGTGACAGAGGACATGGCCACCTCCCAGTTGAGTAGCTGGATTTCCCCAAGAGGAGTCTAAGGAAATTAATTGCACCAAAGAGGAGGAGGAGGAACAACAAAGTCAAACTCTTCTGACAAACTTCAGACTTGCCAAATGAATTCAGCAGTCCACGTCTAGGGAATTCACAGCAGACACAAGTTTGCAATATCCAAGAAAGGCAGTAACGTAGAAAGAGCAGTGATTACATAAATACATATTTGGCTGAGACAGCTTAATTTGCCTGATGACTAAAACTGGCAGACATCACTACACTCTCCTCAGGCGACAGCTGCTCCCTCAGGAGAACGTTTGCGGAGCAACACTGAGGAGGGAAGGGAAGCAAGTCCGCTACAAGAAGAGTTCAATCCTTGAAGCAGGGTCAGACAATTACAGGTAACAATAAACACTCAGGTAGCAAAGTCAGGCATTATGAATGTGGACTATGCCAGTGAAGCTGGCTGAGATGACCTGAATAAAGTCTTCTGGAGAAACAGTTACATTATGATGGACTCCAATTACACAACCACTTCCTACTTTTATTTATACAATTCTTGTCTAATTCAGCAGATGGGATGAATGCCACAGGAAAGAATAAAAGTTTAAGAGGGAAGCATAAAGCCTACAGCAGAAAACAAACCAGTCAAAATTCACCTATACTGATATAAAAACATTTTCTCCTTATCTAAAAGTATAAAGCTGCAAGAAGTGCTCCACAGGTAGACACTGTGTCCTGTGAATAGGTTTTAATAACCAGGACAAGCATTTTTTTCCTTTAACTGGGTTGAAAATAAGGAGAAACACATTCAACTGTGAATTTTACAACCATCTTTGCTTTGCTTTGACCTAGTATGTCCGGATCTGCCTAGATTGTATATTTAGTGATACAATATCTCTATATAGGATTTGAACAAAGCTGCAGCCTAAAGCTCCTTGACAAACTTGCGGGAAATAGAATTGCTGAATCAATTTTTTTCTTTCAACAACTGTTTTATCAGACTAATTTATTCCCTTCAAATGGCAAAGTGAAATATGTGCATGCACTTATAAGATCATCTTTCCCAATTACATTTAAAAATCTGACTTTATCTGCTGTATCTGTTAACAACTATATTTCACATCAGACATTTTCTCACAGGAATTTTCTAATGAACTGTCAGTCAGCATAAGCTAAACATGGCTAACACCAAACTGTCAATCCTTCTACCCAGTCCTCCCCACAGCTTCTCTCCATACAGCCATCCTGCTATGGATACCTGTAGTTTGGCACGGGACTTGAGGTCAGACAGCTCTTGAACTGTCATGGCCCCTGAGCACCCAAATCTTGCAGATTCTTCTGAACCATTAACACCTTTCCTATTCCTCTCCACAACAGTGTTCCAGCTGTTGTCTACCACCTCAGTGACTACTCTCTTTGCCTCAGCCCGGCCAACTAAGAGGAGATGCATGAGATGCAGGTGGACATTTTAGACAGGAGGCTTAACATTTGTCCTGATTGCTGGCTTCAATTCCCTGTTTAGGCTTTATTATGTCATTGCAGGCATTGGTTTCCAGCTGTGAAGAACCAGAAGGAACAGTAGGTGAAGGGAGAGGGCCCACTTTAAACCAAATCCTTTGAGTAAGGTTAACTGCTCTCAGAAAAAGTTTATGGCACTGATAGTCTCTTAGTAATTATTTACAAATATCCAACAAATTGTGAACAGGCAGTAGTATCCAACTGAGATTTTGATTCCAACTGAATTAAGTTGCAGGTAGTCACATCTCAGGACAGCTGCTTACAGTATCTTGTTGAATTTGTCACCTGCAATTTTTTGTTTATTTTAAACAATGAAGGGAGCGCAAGGATTATCCCACACATCTAAATTCCCATGCTAGTAATACTTATTACCCTATGGGGGGGTAAAAGCAGAACAATTGAAAAAAAATAGTCAGGATAACCACTGGGAAAAGCTTAAGTCCAAATAGTATGTGACATAAGATGCTTGTTTCTTACCTTCAATTATCCTTCTGCTGTGATCTATTCATTCTTTTCCAAGGCAGACATAGTACATAATTTCTAAAAAAATCCAACCCCTTAACTCTTTCTTTAAAAAAGACAAAAGCTCTACTTTAAGCACAGTGCCAGAGGGTAGTTAAAAGTCCAGTTACACACTTATGTAACGGTCCAACAGTTTAGTCAATATACTCATGGTTTTAGAGGTAATATAAGAAATTGTATACTGACTACAGCACTGAAATTGAGAACTGTGTTCCTATACAGAGATGAACTGCCTGTCGTTACTTAGGAAAGGTAAGAAAGATACACACACGTACACACAAGTCTACATGTGCTAAGCTACTGAGCCTACTACTTAAGTTGCTTCGCCTGTTTTCCTGCAAAGAAGAGAGACTTATTTTAGCATATCCTAACTTCAAGCATGAATCTTACTTTAGACTAGTTCGCTATAAGAACTTGTTCATCAGGGAAGACTCCTTAATCACCAGGCTGGTAATAGGAAAAAAGAGTACTTAAGCTGAAATCTGAGGTCTGCTTGCCTCCCAGAAGTTTCTCTGACAACACCCTAAATTCTTTACTTCCAAAGTACTTACTCTTCTCACCCCATTAATTTTCAAATAGGCCTGGGAATTGTTAAGCCATATGCATTTACTGCTCTTAATAAGAAGAAATAGGCATTAAGAATTTAATTTTTTTTTAATATTAGGAATTAAAGCTGCTTAAGCATTCTCAAATTAGAAGTCAAGCTTCAGAAAGATTAAAGCACTCCAGAACATGAGGTTGGCACAATCATAGCTCCTATCTATTTTTCCATTAGCCTGTAATCTCTTACAGGCATTTCATCCTGGCTATTAAATGAAGATATACTTTTTTTTTTTTTGAGAAAATAAGCAAGTATCTTTAGTTCTGCTGAACCTGAACTTAACAGTCCCATCTGATAAACACAGGAGCTATAAAGCAACTTTTTATCCATGGAAAGGATAACTTTATCTGAGTAGAAGCAGGGTTTCCCCCCTTTTGTCTTTGAAGTTGGCAAAACTTATTGCAGCAAATTTAATACAGAAGGAACTTCAGTCTGAAAGTCAGTATAATTAAAATCTGGGGATCAAGTAAAATAATCTATTCAAAGTATCAAAGTCCTTCATAAAGAAACATGCTTCATGGAAGATGTCATTCCATATTTTCGGAACATAACATTTTGTTTCTGAAATCAATATATGCATGTATATCTAGGAACAAGATGACAAAATCATTTTAAAACCAGCTTAGAAGATAATGGTTTTAAAAGAGTTCTGAAGAATTGATCAGACAGTGAAAGAGACAAAAGCAGGTTCACACAGAAACCACAACCAGATGCAACTCCGAATCAAGGGTCACACTAGTTTGTAGCAAAGACATTGCTGTTTGTGCTTGTTTTTACTGTAAATAACCATAATGGAAGAAAGCTAATGTATTTTTACAGTGAATTCTACCTAACTATAATACTCAGTGTCATGGTGTCATCATATAAGCTTTGGGATAAATATCTTTATATAGAGTAGCACTATTTTATACTGATTAAAATACAGCAGTCAGATGAAAACAACTGGTAGAAAAGAAGAGCGAGAATAAGCAAGAACAGGACACTACAGGACAGATTTGTAGGCAAAGCCACTGCTATCACGCTTTTATCAAAAAAGCAGTTTTCACGACAGGCAGAGTCAGTTTTCAGGAAGTGTCTGAGAACAAGAACAAATACGAACACTGGATTTCAGCTGCATCATCTAAAAGGCTTTTATGACTGAAACCAATCATTACCAGTGTGTTTGCACTTAGTAGTTTTCATGCAAATGTTTTTGTTTATATCCTTCACAATTAAGTAGATGAAGGCAGTACTTAATCCCCTCGGAACATTGTCCTTTGTATATTTATTTTTGGTGGGGTGTTTTTGTTTGTTTTTAAACAAATAGAATGACTCCCATTGCTCCCTTGAATTCTGACGGCCTGATAAGCGAAAAGTACTTAACTCCTGTACCAACTGAGATAGAACGATGCTTAAATCCACTGTTTCTGACAGAAAGAGGCCCATACAGGCAGGAAAGTAGTCTAATGATCATAAGTAAATAAAAAGTAATACATGTCTTGAGACACTCCTTAATCCCCCCTCCCCTCTCCTCCCCCCTGCCATTTTTTATGACCATTATTAGCAAAGGGTCATACAAAAAGGCTTCAGTGTTTTTTGATGTTCAGTCAGGACTACTTACAAAGGAGGAGCAGCCAAACTTCCAGATTTTAGCAACTGTTTTCTGAAATTCTTCAAACACTTGAGAGCCACTGTTCTCTACACAACCTTTCTAGCAAACTCATTCTTACACTTCAGATTCAGTCCTCCCTTGCCATATGCATTCTGCTTCTCATATTTCCAAGTCAAGACATTGGTGCCTACCTTCTCTATGCTCCCTACCTCCCTCTACTTCCTATTTCTTAAGTTTGCTCCATTTCATTTTGCAAGTACATTTTGCAAGCTGTACTCTTCCACCCCCTCCACCACCCTGACTCCCCCACAAAGGTCCCTGCTCCAGAACCCACACCTTAAGGAGTGCGCAAACAGCAACTTTTAGCCAATTCTGATTCATAAACATCCTCCAAATGTCTTAATGCACCATTGTAGGCACTCTAAACAAACGTGAGCGAGCTCTGCTTGCCAAAGGAGCTCATTATGAAGGAAACCTTTCTCTCTTTCTCCCTGGAATAACATAATTGAGTGAATAAGCTGAGTCACCAGAACAGAAAGACAAGTTATTCCCTGCATGCAGCTAGGCAGACATGCTTCAAAGTCTCATCAGTTATTACCTCTAATATGATAAAACAGGTAAACACTTCTCGCCACTGCAGAGAAGCATTTTAAAACACAAAGCTGAGCCATAATCTAGTGGTGCCTGAAAATACCCACAAGATGCTTTAACATGAAATAAAACTTGAAGTAAAAGCAGCAGCAAGAATGATTTTGCAAGCCTTCCCGGCTTTTTTTCCTCTTGATACATGCTCTCTCCTTGACAGGAAATTGTATTACTTTGCTTTGAGAAAAAAATATTACAGAATCTTAAGAATACAAACTGTCAGAGATTCCCTCACCATCTTTAAAAACAAAACCAACAGGAATTTAATATCACATCTCAATGCAAACTGCAACTGGAAGAGGAATTTCCCTCACAATGTGACCAGGTATGTCACTTGGTGTCAGAGACCTCAGATTTAGACAATCCATCTCTTTTCAGGATTCAGCTGTAGTTGCTTTTTATCCACAATTCCTGTTTTCTGAACTGGCATTAACAATGGCAGCACAGCTCTGGGACATTTTCAGTTATTTACCACTGTAAAGCCTGCCAAAGAGCAAAACATACTGTTAAGGCTCTGCCTTACCTGGTGACTACTAAGAGGAGTGCTGAATTTGAGTAATTGTCAAAAAGTTTGAAAATATGGTTAGCCAGACAGTTACCCTGTAAACTGTACGTGCTTTTCACATCAATCTCCTTGGATTTCTGTACCATTCTGCTCATTTTAGAAACCTGGGCCCAAGCTTTGACGAGATATACGTAAGTCATCATTTTAGCATCAACAGAAACATTTATGCCCATCAACCTAAAATGCATGCATTCACGTTTGGAGCACGGGCTCTGTGACTAACTTTTGCTGTAGGTTCAACTTTGCAATCAGTATGCACTCTTTCTTCTAGTTATGCTGTCACACATATTTGAAAATCAGACTTTCCACTGGTAACAATGGCAGATGAGAAAAATATATATACATAGCTGTAACAATTTTACTAGTAGATTAAGATGATGTTGACATGATCACATAGGCCACCAGCCAGTTTGTACCAGGCTATCAACTGCAAGAACGCAGCAACAGCACCAGGCAAGAGAGCTGCATTCAGGAAAGTCTTTTTCATCCTCTCACTGCACTTCCTAATAAAGTTAGATCATAATGACACCGCATCCTGACTCAACTGAGAAAACACACAGCACTTAGCCTGGCCTGAGGTGCATTAAGAAAGGGATGCGATAGAATCCTGGATTCAAGGTTAACCTAAGGCGGGCTCCTATGGCGATCTATATAGAGAAAAAGAATAGGGTAGGATAGAGGACTGGGGAGTAGAGGGAAAAAACACCTTAGGCCTTTGACAGAAATAAATATCTCTGACATAATACACCCCCTCCTCATGTCATGAAAATTCATTTTTATTACATTTTCTCAATAGCGCTGTTACACAGCACTGTGCTCTAAGACATAACTTTCACAGCAGCAATATATGGCATACACAGGAGTTAGTGCATGCTGGAATTAGAGTTGCTGTGAGTGGCAGGAGGTAGCTATGTCTGTGCACCTGAGCGTATTTGTGTGTGAGATAAACTACTAAGATCCTTGAGTTTACTTCTCCAAAACCTGACTTCAAAAATTTCTCCCAAACTCCATTGCCTTCTAATGCTACAAGCACACACAGAAAAAATGTAATACCAAGTGGACCATTTCTCTCTGCAGTATCTAATTGTGCTTATCAGAAGCTGAATAAAGCACTAAGCTTTTTAGATCTGAGTTATTCTGTGTGTTACTTCTCTCCTAAAGCAAATTCACACACACACTGCACTGCTTTTTCATTTTCCTTTTTTTTAGATGCAGGCTGCTATTTTTTTTAATAAAATATGGATTATTTAACAAAGTTTGAAATAAAACTGTCACCAGGAAACCACACCAAGTATTTATATTGGTTGCCAAAAAGACCTATTTCCACTATAGTCCTCCCTCTCAAAGAGGGCCAGAGTCAGTGGTAAAACGTATGAAAACAAAGTTAACAACTGTGTCTTCAGCCAGCCAGCCAGCAATTCAGGACCACTACAGCCTGAAATTTGGCTCTCCTTAGGAGCTCACGAGCTGAGCTCCTTATGTATTTCTCAGGGGAAAATTCTAAAGCATCCTTCACAAAATTTTAACGTTACATCATATCGTCAGCAACCCAATAAATAACTGCCAGCGAAATTATTAAAACACTGAGGTGTGTAACTATTTCCTAACATTCTCCATGCACTGGATGTGCATTAAAAAAAAAGGAAGTGTTTGAAAAATAGCTTACTGGTACTACTCTTCAGTGAGACCAAGCAAATTCCTCCTTGCTAAAACCTGGTTATAACAGAAGGCTTTGCTCCAGCTGTACTTGTGGAAAGAAACATTTGCACAACACCAAGCTTTCAAGAATGGAACCATACCAGCTCACATATCACAGAGATCACCCACCAATAATCAGTGAGGAAAACTGGCATCAATCAATGCAGATGGAAAAAGCACCGGTAAAAACCACAGTGCCACTTTGCAGAGCTCAGATTCAGATTGCCAGCTACAGCTGAGTGTTGAGTACATCTGGGCAGATGTAACACTGGCCAGAGAGATTTTGGAAATGCTGGTTTTCCTCCATTTTTCTTTTCAATATTCCAATAATTTACTTTGGCAAGGACTGACCTCAGCCTATGTTACCAGTGCTACCATATACATTTCAGACAACGTCTTCTCACAGGATACACTCCACAGGGGCTAAGATTGGGCATAGAAGGGAAAAAGAGAGTTGGCTCAAATCCAAACTACTTAACAGCTGTAGCAAGCTTGAATGCACTGTTCTGTTGTGTTTACTACTTTATTATGGGCGCGATCCTTTCTTTATCTTGTAAACAGCTCATTTGTCAATAACTTCCACACCTTAAAGGCTGGTGACGATAGCTGCCATATTCCTTATTCTGCCACACAGTGGCTATGGCTTATGATTTTTTAAAGTAAATTTCTTTTTGCCAGTAATATGGCAAAACTGAAAAAAAAAAAAGAAAAAGAGAGAAAAATCAAACTCCTAATATTTAATTGATCAAAGCCTATAAAACACAGAACCTGTTTTTAAAACAATTTCCAAATCAGGAAAAAAAAAATTTAAAAAGAACATTCCCACAAGATGCAGAGAGAGAGAACTGGCTACATTTTTTTTTTTAAATTAATTTTACAGGTATAATTACCCCCTCCCCCTCAGCACATTTGTTAATCAGTCATGGAATCCCAATTGTGGGAGGTCAAAAAGGTCAAATACACCCAGCTTTCAACTTCAAAGCAGGTATAATCGCAAAGGCTTCTGAGGAAGGACTAGATGGACAATCAGTGAATTCAGAACCTGAGCCTAAGGCTGCAGCAGAGTGTGCTCTGGCTGCTCTGACTGCCCTATTTACATTCACAGCAGACAAACATGTCCCAGGGAGACTCAGAAACCAAGTCTGTACAAAATATGTTTACAATCCTTAAATATGATCTAAGTGAGTGTCTAACAAACTATTAAAGTCTCATATAAATAATACTTAGATTATTATAAACACACTCCTTTAATTCTTCCTCAACTAAGAAAAAACACAGCACATTTGTTCCAATGAGTTTACATTCAATTAAAATAAT
The DNA here is from genome assembly GCF_034638445.1 of Ciconia boyciana. Classification (NCBI taxonomy): domain Eukaryota; kingdom Metazoa; phylum Chordata; class Aves; order Ciconiiformes; family Ciconiidae; genus Ciconia; species Ciconia boyciana. The sequence goes on from NC_132938.1 coordinate 58,166,665, forward strand.
TGCTATTTATATTACAAGTTTAAAAAACCACCACAACATTCATTAGAGACTCTTAAATTAATATTTAACATCAGTTATTTCCTAAGCCTTATATTTCTTGTTTTATCCACTCTGTAATTGATTTAATGCCTTACCTTCTATCAGAAAAAGTCCTAAAACATAAGACAATACATTCATATTTTTAAAACAAAGCAGAGTTGCTTGGTTTTTCGCACCTTGAATACTGTGTTCAGTTTTGGGCCCCTCACTACAAGACAGACATCGAGGTACTGGAGCATGTCCAGAGAAGGGCAACAAAGCTGGTGAAGGGTCTGGAGCACAAGTCTGATGAGGAGCAGCTGAGGGAATTGGGGTTGTTTAGCCTGGAGAAAAGGAGGCTGAGGGGAGACCTTCTTGCTCTCTACAACTACCTGAAAGGAGGTTGTAGGGAGGTGGGGTTCCGTCTCTTCTCCCAGGTAACAAGTGATAGGACGAGAGGAAATGGCCTCAAGTTGTGCCAGGGGAGGTTTAGACTGGATATTAGGAAATTTTACTTCACTGAAAGGGTTATCAGGCATTGGAACAGGCTGCCCAGGGAGGTGGTTGAGTTGCCATCCCTGGAAGTATTTAAAAGACGTTTGGATGAGGTGCTTAGGGACATGGTATAGTGGTGGTCTTGGTAGTGTTAGGTTTATGGTTGGACTCGATCTTAAAGGTCTTTTCCAACCTATACGATTCTGTGATTCTGAGTAAAGAAAGTGCTAAAAAAGGCTTCCTTCAGGTAATTTAATCTGCAGAACCAAAGCACTGGAAGCAGAGGTTTCCTTACACTCCCCACTTTTTGGTTGCTGGCTGCCTGGCTTATGAGTATCAAAGAAACTTCGAAAAGCTAATGAATACACAGAGAAAGTTTTGAAGCTTTCAACAATTCCTCAAAATATTTGCCAGAATGTGATGAGTTTATGACATGTCTAATTAAACCGTGAATTGTTTACTCACTCACAGGCGAGCGATATAAAAAGTGTGTTTTAACCAACTCATCTCAAAAATGACAAATAAACCCAACTTCTCACTCAAGCTGTTGGCAGCTACAATCAGAAAAACAGAGCATCAAAGATGCGCAAAATAAATTAGAAACATTAACTCAGATCTTGATCAGTTAATGCTTTGCACAACATGAACTAAAGACAAATTTGAAGAATCGCTTTCCATTGAGTAGTAGAACAATGAAATAAGAGGACAAAACCAAGTTCCCTAAAAAAACAGAACACAAACCAAATCTGAAATGGGTCAAGGCAGTCAGAAGACCCTTGAAGGAGAATATACATAACAGCCATTACAAACAGCATGGACATTGCCCTTGGACATTTCCTAGCTTGTACACAGAAATGTTGGTATACATTACTCATCATGCTTCTTTTAGAAGAATAGATGGACTTACACAGCAGTTATTCAAGGGCTTAATATAAACCTAGCCAATACATTTTATATGGACAAATATATCCTAAGGGGCACACAGGAAATTAGAAGCAACTGAGCGCTGGTGTATTTATTGCAAATAGGCTTGAATTCCCATCTGTAAGAAGTCTGTCACGCAAGCTTTCCTTGATTATCTGCAAAGAAAAGTTACCATCACGAAACTTTACTCATACTATTTTTTATAAAAACAAATGTTTTTCATGTTTGTGCTGTTTCATCAAGCCATTAAGTCACCTTCCCGCTTAGGTATTTCTCCTACTTCATCAAAAACAAAAAGCTGAACCAGACTGGTAGCATTTAAATCCATGCAACGATCACTAATCATCTGGTAGACTCCAGTTGAATGCTTTCACTTCCCAACATTCATCAGGAACTCCCACCCTTGAAAAGAGGACGGGTGGTAGAAGACCAAGATGAAGACGTAATTGTATCAGCCTCTGGATTTCTGGGAGTCCACCTGCCACACCTGAGCAGACATTCATAAAGATAAAGAAACTGCATCATTCTCTCGCTTTTAAATAAAAGTATACAGGTAGCTGGAGAGAGTGTACATCTCCCATGTTTATAATAAGGGAGATACAGGCATAGGAGAAAATTGTTACATGACAAGTGTTATTTGTCTCTGTGACTCCTGGACATTCAAGAAAAACACTTTGGGAGTTTCCAGGGGATGAAGGTAAGTTTCAGGAAGAGTAAGAAAAAAAAAATCGTCAGTGTACCGGTCAAGAAAAAATTACAGACACAAATTGGAGTAGACTGCTACTAAAATTCAGTAGGGAATTTAAAGGAGTTTTTCCATTCTTATTTATGGCATTTCATCTTTCTCAAAATAAACATGCAAAACCACTTAAGATGTACATTCATTCTCTCTGAAACTATTTCCTCCTTGAGATTTTTATCTCAGTAGAAATATGCTTACTGGCTGAAAGAGTAAAAGATTAAGCAACACACAAGTCCAGGAGGGAAGAGAGCACCCGAGCCTATGAAGTTGCAAATAGATGCCACTAAAATGAAAACTAAGGAACACTAATGATAAAAAGAGTTAAAACAGTTTTGTTTTACTGGCTGCTGATTTAGGGAGAAAAGTGCTCACCCAGGGGCAAATACTTCTCATATTATTATTAACAACCAAAGCACCGTAACATGCAGATACACACAAATATTTGAGTAGCCAATAAAAAGCACTTAAACAAACTGAAGCAGCTTAGAAGGAAAAAACAAATATAGGAGTAGGAGTCAGCTGGTGTTTAGAATTAAATACACTAAACAATGTTTCAAGAAGTCATAAATTACCTTCAGAAGAAAACTCACAGCTTTGTTTACAAAGGAATTGTTTTCTACCCTACCCATGCTCAAATACAGAGGTGACCCACAAATATAAAAGTGGAGATACAAATGTAGTGCAAAGTGCTTGCCCAAATAATGACCAACTAAGTAGGTGGGGAAACAGCAAAGTAATTTTTTAAGAGCTAGACTGACCAGCAAGGACACAATGCTGTTTTAGAAAACCCATTAAAGGCTACTGTGCATACTAAAGATTCAACGCAGATTCCACTGCTTTCAAGTAGGAAAAAAGTTTCCCCATGGCAGCAAACACCAGTAGAGGACATGTCTGAAGAATGAGATAGATAGTTCCAGGATTAAGGTTAAAAAACAAAGAAACAAACCCACCAAACATCTTTGGGTGTAAATAGTGTATTTCACCAATAATTTCAAATTTTTTTTAGCAATGTTGCTCAAATCCCTAAGAAGTGTCATCTTATAAAGACAAATATCCAGAAGTGCAGAACTGGTCACAAGCGAGAGGTAGCTCATTAGTGGCTCACGTTACACAGGATTTTCAAAGTCTGAACTATGGTTCCTGACAGAACCATAACATACTTGGCTTGTATATATCTATCTCAAAATCTGACACACAAAAATACAGCACATGAGAGCAAACACATTTGTAGACTATAACTTAACATATGAATCAGCTTCCTTGTCATTCAGGTGTCCATGAGATTAGTTTCCTCTTTGCTACAGAAAAAGCCTGAATATGTTCACATATTTCTGTATAAATCACATAGCGCTGCTCCATATGATGAGGTAAAAAAAAAACCTACAGCATTACCCAAAAGTACACCTGAGCTTCAAAAGAAGTTAAACCGTCAGTTACACTGCAGTGAATGAAAAGTGCTTTGATGTTAAGTAGAAAGAAGTAGAAATGAAAGAGAAGCCAATAGAAGTTATGGTATTTATTATTCTTCTCTATAACGTATCAAAAACATTAGCTTAATTTCTTGGAAGTTGTGGGATGGATGAGCCTAGTGACTGGCACTATAAACAAACAACTTCTGGTATGAAAATAAAATCACTATTGGGAAAAAAACACCCAAAAAATTTCTCAGGAAATGGAAGAATACTGAAAGAAACTTTGCTTGACCCAAAATAATGGATTTTTATCTCTGCTACAAAGATAAATCTTTGTTCTTTTTACCAGTTCCGTAGACCATTGCTGCTTTCTCCCATCTCCGACCTTGCTATTTCCAAGTCCCTTCACTTTTGCTTGGACACAGAAAGGCACAAGCACATCCTTAGGACTGAGGAGACTTGTCTTTTTACTCTCTTGTCATCATAACATTAAGAAAAGCTAGCACATACACAAAAACGTTTTCACTGTTAGCACTGTCAGGCATCGGACCAGGCTGCCAAGACAGACTGCATAATCTATTTCCTTGGAAGTTTTAATGACCTGACGGAACAAAGCCCTGGGCAACCCCATCTGAATTAAGTGTTGGGCCTGTTTTCTGCAGGAATTTGTACCAGATGACTTTCTAAGGTCCTATCTGAGTTATTCTATGAACGTGTAGTCCTTAGCTCCTTCAGAAAGTCTCTACATGTCTCTAGACCAGCACAGCAGTAGTTGTGTTGACTACAATTCCTGTATGACAACAACCAGTATTCTCCTGTCATTTAATTTTTCTTCCCAGTTGCCTTTCTACATCCACCTATTACTTCATAAATCCTGTAAGCTCTTTGGAGTTTCATGTTATTCTGCATTTGCATGTCTAGCACTTGGAGTCTTGGATTTGTGGCTAAGGCTTCCAGAAAATACAGCAATAGAAATAAAATCAAAACTAAAGAAAAAAACAAGAAAATGACTGAATATCAGACTCAGGTTTAAGGACTACTTAAAAAGTAAGATACACTTGAGTGGCAACACTCTTCTTAGTTTCTTAGTAGTTAGGAAAAACAGATGGAAAGACTAAAACCTAATGCAATTGACCAAATAGATATGGCAGGTCTATATATCCTTCCCCTATTATTGTAACGTACTCATGAATGAATTCTGATTGTAGGAGAACATGGAAGACAAAACACCAAAATAAAACTGTTTAATTTTTAAGAGACTGACTAGATTTATACTGCTGAGAGGAAGGAAAGGAATAATTTCAAATCACCATTCTTCAGGTGGTGTACTTGACAAGAGAAACGACTATCAGATTTTACTGGAGAGAGAAGGGAAAAATAGTTTTGCTAAACTGAGTATCTATTTAATGCAGATATACTCTTAGCCACTGGTTACTCTTTGCCAAGACAAACACAGGCAAAACTCACATACTACCTCTCAAAATAACTCGAGCCATACCTTTAACCTGACATGCCAAGATGGAAAAAGCAGCCAGAGCTGCCTGCGTCACTTTCCAGTTACCTATTTCTCACTGGCAAACTGTACTTTTAATATTTTTCTCCTAAGATATAGCCTGTTTGTAGTTCTGCCCGTGAATCATTGACATTGGTCTGTTGTGGTAACAAACACCACAGAACCGAAGGAGCAGGAGTTGGGAGAGGCAGAAATACGGCACAAGAAAAAAAATAATTTTATTGGCATGTACATCAAAGAAGCTGAAGTTCAAAGTAGTGAAGTTAAAAAGAACCAAAACCCAACAACCTTTCAGTTAATTCTCATTCACTGCATTAGATTGTTCATCAAAATTAATAATATGGCATAGGCTCCAACACTGTGCACTAGCTGACAAGCAATCAGAACATCTGATGAATGTGTCAAATCCCTGTGCTTGGAAGTAACAACATAAATTCCAGTAACTGAGGTTTGGTGGGTATTTTCTTCCCGTCTAAATTTTAAAGAGAAAAAAATAACACCTGGGGCAGGAGAAACATGCAATCTGAACAATTCTCCCCCCTCCAATTCCCAGGTCACTTACTAGGTCACTTTGAGGTGCTTCCTGGTAGTCTGCTGAAAAGCAGGACATTGAACTTCTTGTGCCGTTGCTCTCACTGGCTTGCCGTGGAGGCTGTGCATATTGCCTGTATGTAGCACTCTTCGGGGTCCAGCGAAACAGGTTGATTGACTCACGAACACAACGTTCAATATCAATCTCTGATCAGGGATTTAAAGAAAAAACAAGAAATGCAAGCGTGAAAAATCAGTAAAGCCAATTAACCTAGCTATGACATTGCTAAATATACATATATCCATCTACACCTCTGCCTCTCTCTCCCTCCCTTAAAGGGCACATAGCTTTCAAAAACATTTTCCTATTAAAAACAAACACTTAGAATTTTTTTATGAAAACCTAGCAAAGACATTTTAAGCATTAATTTTATCCCTAGTTATGTATGGAAATCTGTTTAAGAGAAGTGTAACAGAACTTTAACCAATGCAAATACAGGAATATAATTGAAGCCTAGTCACTGTAAGGCATCTTTATTAAATTTCTTTGCAAGTCAGACTATTGACTCTTAAATGTAAGTACATGCAGTATATCAACAGTACATTTCATCCAGTGTATGGACATCAGGATTTTTGGATCAACTGAGTGTCTTATTTGACAGTTAAATACTGCTAAAGCCAGACTGAAAGCTTTCAGTTGTTGAACTTTGTGTGGCCTGCCATTTTGAGAAAGCTACATGTTATCTGTTTGCTGGAAAACAGGAGTTCTTAACACTAATTTGTGCTTGATGGCAAACACAATGGATTTGTTTTAGAGTTGTTTTTTTTAAATACAGTTCAAAACCCAACCAGACATTCACAGTGAAACATTTTGGCTGAAGGAGTGAGGTGCCGTGTGTGACAAAATATTACTCAACTTGGGAGGAAAGCAGACACCCATCACATGGGAAGCATCCTAAAATAAGCTGTGGTCAAATAAAAATTACCGAAGCATAATGAAAAACACATGAAAATGAAAAAAAAAAAGTAAACCTATTACAAATATCATTTCTGCATCACTAAGCATCCGGCATGTATCTATTTTCTAACAAGATGCAACATAAAAACCATTTACTTTTTTATCACTATAAAAAGACTGGTTAGTTTTGCATCTCCTGTCTGCAGTCTCATGAAGAGAAAAATTATTCTAGCTTGCATTTTCAGACAAACCTAGTGTAGTGCATCAGACAACAACAGGTATATTAGCACTTCTTGTGTCTGTCCCAAGCATCTTGGATGATTCATTACAGCACTCAATTTAGAAGACTGAAACATCAGCTTCTATGAAGAAAATAGTGGCAATGTAGCCAAACTTTATCTGTATATCTCAAACAGATTTGGTGCATTGCCATTAATCAGGAAGTTACTCCAGAAACCTCAGTCATTAGCAGGGTGGTAAGCAAAATAAGCTGAAATTGAAGCTTGGGGCAGAATATTCCAGTTGGATGAGATTATTTACTTTGTTTAAAATCTGAATGAATGATGTGATCTGTTAATCTCCCATTCAAAAAGCTGTCCATTTTCAGGTAGGATACAACCTGCAGCATATGCTTTAATTCCATTGAAGACAACATGCTTATGTGCTATCTTAGGTCTGAAATTCTGAAAAATCGGGGACTAAAGCTGTGGTTTACCTAATTTTAATTCTAGCTCTAAACCTTTCTGTGGATGTGAAAGTAAATCACAATTTTCCTTAACCATGTCAGGTTCCCTAGCTACTTGGGATAATACTTGCCAGAGATAAATGGACAATGTGGTATCTCAACAGTAAATAACAATTTTTCATTCTGTGATGAAAACATATTAGATTTTTCATTTTGAATATACTGTAATGGAAGGTTGTTTTTTAGTATCATTTCCAAGGAAAATCCACACAACTGGAGAATTTTACACAATTTCTAAATTATGGTAAAGACAGCAGATGCCTTTCACTGGTTATTATTCCCAGAGCTCAGAATACACTCTGAAGTATGGTCATTATAGTTGCACTTTGTCTAAATTTCTTAAGAGTAATTTTATTTACAAAAATTTGAGAATTTCAGTTCAAGACTGTAGTACATTTATGGTTTCTGTTTTTTTCTGTAAAGAGACTGCTATAACTGTGAGTTATAGGCCTGTCTCCTGAGATTCTTAGCTAAGGAAATGTTAGCAGTACTTTTGTAATAAGTGAGATGAAAGCAGAATTTAGCCAGTAAAAAAAAAACAAAAAACCAACAACCAAAAAACAAACAACAAACCACCAAACCCACCTGAACAACAATAATTAATAGCATGAGAAACATTCAGTTGTGAGAGGGCATAATAGCTTACAAATATCTGAAATTGAAAACAGAGAACTGGGGGATGGAATAGGAATGCTATGTGCAGTAGAAAGTTATGAAAAAGCTAAAAGCAGAAATTGAGATTGACAGTTAAGCATTGAGACAGGCTATCAAAATATTTTTCCTAGAAACAAGCTCTGCAATTCCAAAAGGAATCCATTTAGAGAATTGGAAAATGCAGCAATGGGTTTCCCTAAAAACAATAACCAGTTCTCACACATCAGAGCGTAAGTAAAAAATTTAGGAGTCTGTTGTTCCATCATTCTTGGCTGTTTGTTTTCTCATTTCTAAGCAGCATTTCAGAAGGACAGCGGCCATGCCTGAAAATAAAATTCCATGGAACAAGATGGAATTTTAAATGGTTTGGGAGGGAGGCCATCAAAAGTCTAACACCAATTTACAGTCTGCTGATTAATTGATCTGCTTCCGAGTAATGCAAAACAAAAATATAACAAGGAGATCATGGTTTCCATAAATAATAATAATAATAAAATATATGTGTGCACATAGGCACATGTATGCTTATATATGGGAACGGTCAACATTTATCACCCACAAGGCAGACAAGACTATTGATGTGAGAGAATTTACTCGCATTCTTTTTTTAAAAACAATTAGTTTCAGGATACTGGAGTTTAAGATGACATTAAATGGGTGTAAATATTTACAGAATATTTATTAGTAACATTGCATGAACAAGCTTCACACTTGAGTAACCTTCAAGCCTGTCTTCACCCTTTGTTTGAAACTTCAGTTTAAGAAAAATCACTTCCCGTCAGTAACTAAAACGCAATGCAATCTTTTGCAGCCTTGCTGGATAAGATCTTTTCTCCTCCTTTTGGCTAATAAGTAAAGGTCTGCTGTGCTACTTCAATTCTGATTTCTTCCCATGCCCTTTCAAATATATGACAAATGAGTCAGTCTCCGATTAAATGTCCACCTTCTGTTATTGCACCAAGACTTTGTGTTCACACAGTATTAATCCTGCTTATACTCTTCCTGCTCTCAAGTAACTGTGTTACAAGCCAGAAAACATTAAAGCTATACAGTATTAAAAACATACTGTTGGTATATCGGAACTGTAAATATATCAAGCCAGCACCTAGATTCTTGAGCAGGACTATGAACAAACGAAGAGAGTACCTCACCAGGATGCCAGACTACTTGTCACATGCAAACAACTTAGAAGAACATCCTTCTGAGAGCATGCTCTGCACAAATCTCAAGGCGTCAGCAAGAAGCAAACAAGAAACATTTAGAAAGGACAGGGAGGGACTGCTCACTCATGTACATATAACATCTCTATGCTCTCCAAGGTCCCAACATTGGGGTGTTTTGTAGTTTAAAAAGCACGTGCCTTCTGTTTATATTCGTACAAATTATTTTGCTGGAAAATCTGTAACAAAAACATGCTGACATAACATGCTGTCATTAACTGTGAAGTGTGCACTGAAAAAATTTAAACCTAACTTTAAACATAATATAAATACTATAAAAATAAGGTCTCATTTCAAAATTTAGTATGTCTTCAAGCAGCCTGGTTTTCAAAAAGTGCAGAGCATCTGCATTTCAAAAAGTCAAAGTTGGCACCCAAGTACCTAGGAATTAAAAATCACAAGTTTCATTTTAAAACATTGAGTTTAGGGGTTCTGGCTTAACCGAGCTCAAGTATTTCACAGTCAAGCAGCAATCAAGCCTTACAGGAAACAATTCCACAGCACCAGCTAATTATTCCATTACTTGGCATCAAGAGACTTCTGAGATTTCTAAATATGTGAATAACATGGGAATCGAAAAAGGTGGGGGTGGAGAAGTAAACAAAAAGTAATCTAACAGTAATATCCTGGTTTTGCCATGACCCCAACCCAATATTAAGCCTACTGAAATATTTTGCTCCTTTTCTGAACTAAACTTCCTGGTTGCTCTAAGATGTTATTCATTTTGCTCTGTTCTTGCTAAATTATTGCTCCCTACCAAGCTGCTGCCTCCCTCTGTCAACAGCCTCAACTGAAAAGGATGGCTTAGCCTGACATAGCTGCTTTTTAAGTTATGTATATTTAGTATCTATTATCATAGACACAGGAGAGTAGACTGCACTTGAAACGAATGTTAAAAAGAAAGCATCAGTTTAAAGGCAATACACCTGTGACAAAAGCACATAGAATTTTTTATTTTTACAGCAAAACCGGACGTGCATACGTTGTTCACAGCAAGTGAAAGAAAGTAATAGAGAAAAACATAACACGAACGGTTCTTTCTTAATGAAAATGTACACAGACCAAGTCTTTGTGTGCAGTTAATCAATTCCAGAGCCCTTTCCTTGGGTAACAGGACACCAGTTAAGAAATTTGGCCAAAATAAACTGCTTCTGCATTTTGGAAACAGCCCAGAATTATGGGCTTGGTTTGACCTCTCCATCACAAATAGTTTATTACTACTCTGCCAGGCAACAACAGCTTTCACCACACAGCCATATAAATAGGCCAAAACCCCTCTGTGCTATAAAAGCAGGGAAGCTGAAGAGGTCAGTCAGTTCGATCTCATGATTTCTGCTCTCAGAAGAAATAGAGGTGAAAGGCCATAAACCTTTTCTTTTCTGACGACATACAAAAAGATACACTAAGCCTAGATATTTAAAAGGACAAATCTAGGAAGAGAAGTGGCATTTCTAACCAACATCTCTGTATCTATTACTGCTAGAAGGTTTCTATAAATGAAAAGGTCAATGCAAAATTATTCTTTTCATATAATTTATTTCATACACTACAGGACAGTTGTGTTATTTCATTGTTTTGTGGATAGTAATTTGCTCTTACTTACACACATCAGCATCTTGGGACAAAATTTCAAAGGCAACATAAATAGCAGTCATTAATTTTAAAACTCTTCAGCTAATAAGATATAAGTCTTTGTTCTTCCTTCTACATGGATGCAAGTTGTGCATCTTTCAAGAGCTGCGGGGAGGACAAGTGCTGTCAATCAAGGAGTCATATTTTTTTATGTAATACAGCAGGTGTACAGAAGTTGCACTCAGCTATGTGTTGCACTCAACATTTTTGAGTGTGCAACTCAAAAATGATTGGATACAGAAACAAAGGAACAAACTATAGTACTATGCCTTCAGACAGATTGTATGTTGCACAGCTGTAATAAGGATCAATAATTTCAATGCTGCATTGACAGGCTACCTTGTCTGAGAGCACATTAGTCTACAATTCTTTCGGTATCTCGGGAAAAAAAAAATTGTCTAGACAGTTCTCCACAGTCAATATTGTTTGCTATCTCTGGGCGATATTGCTGTTTTCAGTGTACATACGATAGTCATCTTGTTGGAAAGGAAAGACAACCATTTAAACTACTCTTGAGCCTGAACACTCATAAGCAGCAGTTAGCGTATCAAAAATGAAATAGTCCAGGCCCTTGCTTGGTGAAAGCACATCAACCACCTGCATCAGCATTTAGAAACACTGGGAAAAGAAGGACTTTTGTTTTTATGTAATGAAATCACATGCAGTGTCCAAAGAGCAGAAAAAGAACTTGTTGGTCTCTTGCCTTCATCCATAAAGGAGATGCTCGAGGACTGAGAAATTCGGAATGTATCCAGGTAAAGTGTTCTGTAGCAGAAGGTGATGTGAAGATAATAATTCAAGTAGAAATGACGTATCTATGTGAGATACTGACAGTTCTGCCAAGACCAACAGCAGGTATGTTTGCAGCCTATGTATAAACAAGAGAAGCTGAGAGGAGAGTTATGGAAAGTACAACTATTACAGTGCCTGCAGTTATGCAGTCGTCTGGACCAGTTCATACAACACTTACCAAAGTAGTGAGCAATAGAGAGCAGCAGCAGTAAACACCGAGTTATTCCCTGAGACATTAGACTGCATAAAGGACAAACATGAATTCTTTTCTTACTTGTGATTGTAAAAATTGCTCTGACTCAGCAGTTTAGTGAAAAGGTTTCATAAAGAATGCCTTCCAGCATGGAAACGTGATGCTGTCCTGCACTGATAAAGATGAGCAGGGAAGACAGAGAATGATGAATGACTGTACAAAGAGTAAAGGTTTACTGTAAGTGAACCACCAAATGCCACATGCTATGTCTTACTGAGAAAGAAGACCGCCATAGATTACATGAAGACTGTAATGTCAGCTAAGCTCCGACAGGAAAGTGTGCTTTAAATAGTTTTATGAGGTGTGCCACGGCTGTTTAACAACAGGCTTTTCTACAAACTAACAAAATGTTGAAGACATCTGGTCCCGCCCTAACATCGGATTAGGATACTGGCCAACAACAGGACATGAATTCACACTGTATAATGGAAATAGTCAGATGGAGGCTGCTACGCAAAACCTGACAGATACACAAGAATAAGGGGAAATAAAGCAGATCAGCAGAAGAATGAACATTATTTCACAGATAGATGCTAACCATCTGCAGAAGATGCACAAAAGGGCAGGTTTACAAAACTGCAGGAATCAGCTTAGAGGAGAAACTTGTTAGAAATACACGGAGATGAGAAACTTGTGCCACCAACACAAGTCCAAATTTTGAAGGAAAAACATTGTTTTGGCTTTTCTGTGTTATATGGTTTGTTTAAAATCTTTCTAAAACTAACTCAACACAACAGCCATTTAGCACTCTCAAATACTAGTGAAACTTACCTCCTTTATCCTAAATCTGTGTTTCACAGAAGTAATATGCAAATACTGAAGCTCAGTATGCATTAGTAAAGATCATGTCATCTGAGTTTCTAGCTGGGTGGTAGATACGAGCCACTTCAGCTGTTTCCCAGACATAACAGTTATAAAATTGTAAAAAACTCTACAATCAGAAACTCTGACCAGACCAAATGCTTATAAAACTGATCAATCTTTAAAGAGCCATAAGTAGAAGACCTTTGTATTAGCATAGCTCTCCTTTTGTTAGTCTTCAGGATATTTTTAAGGAAATAATATGAAGTAACTTAAAATTTCTGGTTTTGAAATAAGACAAAAGTTCAAGTAACCTTGAAAAGGAGTACCTGTTGCCATGAGAAAAGGATCAAAGCCTCTAATTTGACCCATTGGTTCCTAGACCAATAATGGAAAAAACATTGGGTAAAGATTAATACAGATATGATATCTAGGTCTGCCTAAGAGTATCCTGAACCATCTAACACCCACAAACTACCACAGAGCAAGAAACATATTATTCAAGACTGAAATGTTATTAATTTCTCACAAATACTGCAACTGTAAACAAGAATGATAATAACCATCTTGCTTACGTACCCATGCTTAAAACTGCTTTCATTTCTAAAAAAAATGCTCTTGTCATTTGGCACTACAGTAGATAACTTACTGAGATGCAAAACTTTCAGTGTTTACCATTAGTCAAGTCTATGTTAGTGTTTCACAGTGCAAAACCAGTAGCTTTAAGTATCTAACATCAGGCCAACCTTGTCAATATGCATTTGTAAATATTTAAAGTTTGCTGCATAATTAACCTACTCGGAAGTCAAGGGAAAAAGTTCCCCTATTCTGTGAAAAAGCTTTCTAACACCCCCTATTTGAATTTACAGATGAAAGTATTTAAGAAGTACATCCCTAAATATCACATTTTTATAACAAAAAACCAAAAAATACCATCTTTAAGACATTTTAAAGTTTTTGTGATTTCAGGATTACATTCCCAGCAGACAATTTCTGGTTTATACTCTATCAGCATACATGATTGCTGAATTTGTTTCCTTACAACTATGCTATGCTGGTGAGTAAATAAAAGAAAAAAGTGGTTTGGTTGGGTTTTTTTTTTAAGCATAAGGATTGAAGAACCATCAAGAGACTGCCTAGCTCCTTGCCTTGCTCTGAAGCCAAATGATATGTGACTAGCCTATCCCCTACAGATGCGTGTCTAGACTTTTTAAACTTTTGCAGTGACAAAGGTTTCACCTGACACACCCCTGATGAGTACTTAGCCCATTTATCACCATTTTCAGAATACAGACAACATTCTTCACATACAATGCGAGCTTTTCCCAGTTGGGATACCTGTCCTTCCTGAAAAAGTTTTGCCCTTCAATGCTAACAATCCACTCCTGAACTTTATTCCGAGCTTGCAATATCCAAGTCTTACCCTTAGGTATGAACCCTGCTCTAGTTCTGCATGTTTAGTTTTGGTCTTTCTGTTGATTTCTGCTAAACTCCAGGCTCTTAGTATATTAAGAACAAAGAAGTTTGGATAGACAGAATCAAATGCCTCACGGAGATTTATAAAGGCAAGAGTTTAAGTTCTTTGAATATGGGAAAGTAGACCAAAGGGAACTGACAGCTATCCCAAAGTATGAGAACGCTGAGAATTCATTTAAACAGACCTTGTTTCTCAGTTCGGCAGAAAGATGTTTCTAGCTCTCAGCCTACATTGCCATTCCAATTCTGTATTTAAGTAGTCATATGTATCTCTATTAACAACACTGGATATACACACCCCCAAGATATACCTACAATCAGAGATGTGCTGCTAATGTACATTTTAATCAAGAAATTTTGACACTGCAGTATTTGTGCAGCCGATTTTAAAATCCTCCTCAATTAACAATTAGAGAACTAAAGATTATTGGCAAGACCATTTATACCTGTACAGGCAAACACACACATTCATCATAACAACAAAGATATAGACATATATCCTATTAGGCATCTTGCTCTGTGTCCTGGTTTTGGCTGGGATAGAGTTAATTTTCTTCCTAGCAGCTGGTATAGTGCTGTGTTTTGGATTTTAGTATGAGAATAATATTGATAACACGCTGATGTTTTGGCTGTGCTAAGCGGTGTTTACACTGGTCAAGGGCTTTTCAGCTTCCCATGCTCTGCCAGGTGCACAAGAAGCTGGGAGGGGGCACAGCCAGGATAGTTGATCCAAACTGGCCAAAGGGCTATTCCATACCACAGGACATCATGCTTGGTATACAAACTAGGGAGGAGCTGGCCGGGAGGCAGCAATCGCTGCTTGGGGACTGGCTGGGCATCGGTCAGTGGGTGGTGAGCGGTTGTATCACTGCTTTTTTTCCCCTTGGGTTTTGTTCTTTTCTCACTCTCTTGTTGTTTTCCTTCTCATTACAATTTATTATTATTATTTTTTGTTCCAATTATTAAACCGTTCTTATCTCAACCCACGAGTTTTCTTACTTTTGCTCTTCCGATTCTCTCCCCCATCCCACTTGGGGGGAAGGGAGAGCAAGTGGCTGTGTGGTACTTAATTGCCAACTGGAGCTAAACCACAACACACTGTCAGCAACATTTTCCATAATTGTAAAAGGAAAAAAAAAAATCTACTGCACACTCTTGCTTTCTAAGCACTAGTCTAATCCTGAACCAGTTATGCTCATAATTTTAATGAAACCCAAAAAAAAAAAAAAAGAGGGAAATGTTTTCCCAAGACACCTTTGTAAAGAGAGAAAAAAAATAATTTGCCACATTTAGAAGCAAAGCTCAGATAGGAGTGGCCTGAATTTTGTCTTTCCATGCCTAAAAATGCTAGTATGTTTGACAGTCTACCTTCATGTACTTTGATTTTATTCCAGGGTAAAGGTGTACAAAATCCTACATGACTAACAGGTGGATTATTCTATTCTCTGAAGTTCCCTTTTGCTATGAAGAGTACATACAGGTTCTATCGCGAAACAGAAGGCATAAGCTGCACCTCAGACTGATTTTAAGACATGCACTAGGAAAGTTCTACTGATGAACTCACTCTTCACTCTTTTTATGAAATACTATCTCTTGAGACAGACAGTCCTTTGCTAAAGGATATTTGATTTTCTTCTGCCAGTGACAACTATGGACTAGCAAGAACACCAATATGAATAAAATAAAGGATTTTGGTATTTTTTTCCTCAGCGTGTCACTCACCGTAGCATTGCTCTTTAGTGTCAAGAAGGTAGAATCTATAGATAGAACTGCATTTTGTTCATGCCACTACAAGTGGAAAATGTGAATAATTAAAAAATTCACAGCTTCAGGTAAAATGACATCAATCTTACAGAGTTTGACACTACCGAACAGCCTTGGTGAGCAGGTGTACCCTAACAAATTACTATGCTTCTGCACCAAAGCCAGCTCCTAACCCACAGTTAGCTGTAAGCCATTAAAAAAAGCAGCAAAACAATCAAAAAACCACTTACTAGCAGCTTGCACAGTTTCTGCTTCATAAATGCCATTATTTAGTAACAATAATCTTCAGGAATTGCATTATAAAATACACCTGCCACCTGCATCTAAAAAAGCCATCTAACATAGCAAAGATGAAGAATATATTCAGAAAAAGATGTTTCCATAAATGTCAGTCGGACCTACATCTTTCAAGACAAGAAAACTAGACACGCTATTTCCTTTTCGCTTCTGATGTCTTTCGATATTTCCAATCCGATTTTTTTATGTTATAGTTATAGCAGCATTATCATGTGCATCATGTGACAGAGACCAAATTGCTGTTTTTCTTCAGATACACTGAAATTTGAAAAAGCAGTCCAGCTTCACTAACTCCATGGTAAATCACTTTGCAGTGTCATCTTCCATGGGGGACAACAGTTTTGAACCTGGGCAAGCTACAACAAAGCCACGTGTCAAAATTTCATAGCTGAAGTGATGAGAAAAGTTTCCTTTTAAAAGAGCTATTACGATGTCTATTCCTCAGAGCCTTAATCTAAGCAATAGGACATTTTCAAAACTGTATAATAAAAAGTCAAACCCTAATCAAAACAATTATTACCTTTGTTTTTCTACTGCAAACTGGCCTACAGAATACTCCACTGTATCTCTTTCAGTCTCTTTAAAGTTGGTGTTTTGATCTCAGAGTTTACATTTTTATTTGAGAAGTGGTGAAACAAATGGGAACAGACACCACTCAAAGTCAGCGTGGGCTTGGCGGCCAACTGCCACTTCTTCCTCCTACCAAAACTTAATTAACTAAATGCAGAACCACCAGGAATTCTGGCACGATAAAAGTGTATGAATCACAGATGTGGGCATACAAAGGATTTTCAGGAATAAAAACAACAGAAAGTAAAATAGTAGCTACCTCGGGTTGAATACATATCTAAAGCAGAGTTCTCTGATGTGCATCTAATTCTGCTGCTGTCAGCAGAAACACATCATTCAAAACTGCACCATACAACCTTAGTGTAGAATTTCCACTATTTTTTTAATTTTTAGTCCATTTCTGAGCTGGATGTAATTCTTCTAAGCATTTATATGGCTGTCGCCACCATGGGATTCAGCATTTTGGCACATCACTATAATGGCAACAGATATAATTGTTTCTCCCACATTAGAGAAATTCTGTTCCTTGGAGAATCGTTTTTGTGGTTTGGTGATAGCTACATCTTTGACTACATGTTGCATCTTAAAGCTACGTGTCTGTGCCTCACAAAGTAGAATCCTCTACATTTTCCACTTTAATGGTTTTACTGTAGCTCCTCATTGCACTGGATTGCTTTTCCACAGACAGTCTTTCTGGACTTCCTATCTGAGGCTCTTCCTTTGGAAGCATTGACTAGCCTGGGGTCAGCAAAAAGACACCTTCCTAAGGTGCACAGCATTAAAAGAACGAACCTTCTCTCGCTCCAAAATTACAGAAGGTGAGGTTATTGTATCAACTAACCTACAAGGCTTCTTTGAAAGTATGCTTTATCTCACGTCTAGGATTGGTGTTTACCTATTCTTTAACAGCACCTGTCCCCATCTTTTGGTAGTTGTCCTATCCCTTCTCAAGGCCATAATTCATCTCACTATGTCAGTGATTATATTGGCATGGACCTCTGGAGGAAGATCTGTTTGCCTGGCCCTATATGGCACCCATTCCAGGTGGGAGTGAATTGGTCTACAGGATCCTTCAACTGTTTGCAAAGAGCTGTACATATCTGGATGCTTCCTTCTTGGGTCTTTCCTAACAAAAGGTGCTGGTGACTTTGTACTACTTATACAGTGGGTAATGAACTTAGTAATCAAGTCATGCTACAATAATCATAATTTTTTAGTAGCATAATATATATTATCACACAAACTTATGGCAAGATGTTAAAGACTAAGCTGTAAGTAAAACTGAAAGTTTTAAAGTAA
Source organism: Ciconia boyciana (assembly GCF_034638445.1). Taxonomy (NCBI): domain Eukaryota; kingdom Metazoa; phylum Chordata; class Aves; order Ciconiiformes; family Ciconiidae; genus Ciconia; species Ciconia boyciana. The sequence continues at coordinate 58,184,761 of NC_132938.1, forward strand.
AGTTACTTATACAGTTGGCCCTCAGTGCATGAAAGAGCCTTCTGGGTTGCAAATTTGCTGATACATAAGGTGCAGACATACTCAAACTGGCTTAGTACAAGCCAGTACTGGTCCGAAAGCAGAGTCCTGCCTCTGTTGTTGGTACCTCAGGAATCACATAATAGTAATGCCACCCTTAGTATCCTCACTTTCCTGCCACATTCACCTGCTACGTATCAGACAGACTAAAGGAAAAACACCGGTAATGCATACTGCATTTGCTCTCTCTGCATCACCCGAACAGGATGAAATTTACTAAATCTCAAAACTACACATAAAGAATTAGCAATGACTCCAGGGTTGGTTTTGTTTGTCTGTCTCAAATACTGCCTCCTAAATCTTCTCTGGTACTTATATTGTTTGAATAAAGTTTATACTTAACAGAGCTCCTTAGACACAAGGAAAAAAAACCCCCACATTTGAAAGAACCAGTGAAAGAATTAAAAAAATGCCACCTTGGGGTAGTAATTTTCTAAACAATCTAATTCTATTTAAGTTTTAGCAGTTGCTTATATGTCCCCTTTATACAGCCCCATGAGGAATGAACTAGGACATTTGTTGCTACAGCAAAGGGGTTTTCCAGTATTTTTAATGAACCAATTATTTAGTCAAATACTTCAAATAGATTTCCTAATATGCTAGAATATTGTTAAAACTACATAAAAATAAATTAAAATTTCCAATAGAGCTCCCAAAACCAGCAAGTAATGCCCAATTTTATTGGGTTTCTAGGTAAAAAATGGCCAAAGCTTTGAGACGAGCATTGGAAAGGGTTTTCAGAATCAAGTAATCAATGATGGCACTGTGCCCCTTCTTTTTCCTCACATCATTAACTTTTTTAGACAGTAGTTGAAACTGTGTTATATGCAGTGAACTGGAAATAAAGCAGTGTTTGTTTGTTTTGTTTTTTAACTTTAAATATACATTTTTAGAAACAGCTACTGTAAAAGCAAGAAATCTTAAAAAAGTGTTCCACAAAGTGGCAAGATTGCAGTAAAATAGCTTTATCAGTCTGAAAAGCAACTCGCTTCCACTGGCAGCCTGAGATAAGCCATTCCAGTGCACAGAAAGCTTAAAAACCACAGGAGTTTCAGACTGTTGAGCAACAACTGATTTTAGATTGAAATTATTGCAGATGTTTTGAACAACATAATCTCTTCTTCAGGGTGACCCAGTTTCAGGTGAAGGTTGTTTGTAAATTACTTTCAGAAAATTCTCAAGCACAACACACAATTTACTTTAACCAAAATAACAGAAGTCCTGTTTGGAAGACGCAGGTGACAAAAAGCATAAGCAGTTAATACTTCTTAATCAGAAATAAGACTCAGGTCAGAAAGAGAAGGCACAAGGCTATAATAATCATATGTACAAAGAAGTTACTGATTACAGAAGTCTCGGCTAGACCAATAACATTTGACTTTTAAGTCACACTAGGATCGTCTTCCATCCTCATTCTTTTTTCCCTTAGTAGTCAGTTTATGATATGCTTTGGATTAATCTCACAATATTCAACTGTGCCACTGTTGACATCCAAAATATTGCAGACATCACCAACATAAAAAAAAAAAAAAAGGTAAATCTTTTCAGAAACACCATTCTACCAAAACATTTCCTACCAGAGTATCAGCAAAGTTGTCATAAACTATAATCAGCAGAAAGCATGTACATTATAACACTACAGATTTTAGTGATTTAATTTTATTATATAAACAGACGTGTATTATGAGAACTAATGTGTTCTTGCACATGACCTCAGCACAAAGTACTTCAACTGTCAGTAAATCAGCTGGTTCAAGACAAATTGGAATACATAATTTAGAACCACTCAGGGGAAAAAAATAGGGAGAAATGACCTTAGGCAAGAAAATAAGTTAAATATTAATGAATCTATATTTAACTAAGACATACAGCTAATAGATGAGGGAGGAGGGAAGGGGGAGACACACAATCTTTTAGTTTAGCACTCACCTTTCAGACCATCTGAAGATATCCAGTTAAATTTAATAAGGGCATTTGAAATGACTAAGCATATAGACTGAAAATGAAAAAATCCACACCATAAGGAATGGCCTAATTAAATTTCTTATAAATTGAAAAATACAGTAGCAATTGCATAGTATATACTAAACTGAAAGGCAGCAGAAAAGCAAAATTTTCAAATCCAGACACATGTTCAAGGGCATACAGTGAGAGACAGAATTTGTGACAATAATATTTACAGAAATCACAGAGCTTCATCTGTGAGGACTCACTGAACTTCTGAGAGACTGATTTATGCAACTATGAACTTAGCCTCAGCCTGCTTGCTGCCACATCCTAGACTACTGCTAACTTCTGTAAACTCTGCAGTTGTGGAGACCGCCACACTTAACAAGAGCTTTTAAACTTAAATGCTCTTCCAAACTTGATTATCTCAGTTTCTTCTGAAAAGGAATGACTTCTGTTTAAATGAATTATGAATTACTGAATTGCACACATGGTGTTCGAACAGAGCCCACTAAATCTATAATTAGCCAAGGAATTAGCCAAAAGTTAAAGTTATCTTAAGAAAGGCCACACAATTAAAACAGTGTCACCTCTTAACCAAGACCTATATTATGTTAGTAAGATCTTGGGTTGGAGAGAGGGAATTAATACAAGAACATAAGTATGTTCTGGGTGCAGTAGCCTTCCAGTTCATGTGTTATGTAAATATTAGTCCATCACAAATGGAAACACATCTTTCAGTTAACAGGGCTTACTCAGTTCAAATGATTTCTACTGTCTCACTAGAAACTTGCTCAGAAATAAGACTCAAACTTCATGGTTAACTGCAATTTTATTATTTTTTTTTTTAAAAGATGCAACACTTGCTTGTATGGATAGGTCAACCACCTCCCACTGAACAAGATGACAGAACTTCTGCACAAAGATCATGCAGCCTCTGATCTGATTTTGAGGGTTCTTTTGAAAGCCTTACATTTCAAATGGAAACTGATTTAACACAGAGCAATTCCCATAGCTTCTATACTGCGTTCCCTAATCGTTTTACATTAATTGCTTCCATAGCAAAAGTTTAATTATTTTGAAAGGAAAACAGGCTGGTACCAGCATCAAAGTGGAAAAGCACTGTTCAGAACAGCACTAAATTATTTTCACTAAGAATTCCCTACCAACTGGATTGTTTCTATACGTGGCATGTCTAAAAACAGTAGCTTACGAATTAGTTACAATCATTCTAAATTTCGTAAGAAAGTACTCCAACCTTCACCTGAAAATAATAACAAGCTCACTCAATTCTTGCTGATGACAGCAAAAAGACTTCATCAAGACTTCATCTACTAAGTTCATCAAGCTCTAGTTAAGACCTACAGACTCTGACAGCGAGTTTGCCTAAATCTACCATAATTTCAAAACACATGTAAGATTTGTAATATATATTCATGTGCAAGCACGTACTTTCTTCAGCAACACACTGGGAATTCAGAGGAAGAGAGAAGAAATAGTTTTTCCTGTACCTGGCAAGTCTGAAAAAAGGAGAATGCATTCATTGAATCCATTAGCCAGAAGACGATCCCTCAGTTGTTGAAGTATTGCAACTCCGATACAGAACGGGAAGGAGGAATTTCCAAGCAGTAACGTATCCCACAAGTGAAAAATTTTGTGCAAAGGAAAGACATCTGCATGATGAACAAGCACAATAAAAAAAACTATAAGCATATAAGTTGATAAAAACATATACACACATGCACACTCTTAAGGAGTTGCCTATATACTTTTTTCCTCTCCCACCTTAGGGTTATTTCTTTTTATGCAGGAGCAGAAAGGACTCAACCTGTTTAGAAAGAGGTTTGTCTTCATATGCAGTTTGATTATTCTGGGAATCATCAGTGTCTTCTTTCATTATTAAATACTTAGAAATGTGCAAGTTTTCAGACTTCAAACACATGAAATTAGGCAATTTATTTTTCTTTTGGTACGGTGCAATTATGCATTAGGACATGCATATCAGTTTTTCCAATAGTACAAAGACATTAATAAGTTAGTCAATAAGCTCAACTACTTAAAATTAGACAAGAAAATTAGTAGAATAGACCAAAAATTGGCAGAATAAAGGAAAGACAAGAAGAAAGGCATGTTAAAAATAGCAACATTTTATATATAAAGCTGAAGGTGTCTCTCGTAAAATAAGCTATCCTTCAACTAAATGGTTCTAACATTTTATTGCAATTCATTGCCAAGGAAACCATCTCCTTGGTTTTCCAAAGGTGGTGATTCTCATGAAAGTTTTAGAAGAATGGACAACTGCAAGAACCAGTGGTTTACAGTCAAGATCTTTAGAAATTGCAATCAAGAATTTCACATTAAATTCTTTGATATTTCATCAGAGAAATAATCGATCAGGTCTTTTCATCCTGCCACTTTTTTTTTTTTTTTTTTTTAATTCAAAGGCTGCCAATGTTGACATAAAATGAAAAAAGTCAGAGAGACCTTTGAGGAAAGAAGATTTTGAATTGCTTTCTAAACTTGCTTTATTAACTTTGTCCTCTTTCATTAAAAGCTCACCAACTTATGAAGTTCTTTTTGTTCCTAACATCCATGCACAAATATCATAGTAAACTAGTGCTAGTAGAATAACAATGTGTCAAAAAGCAATAAAAAGAGCTTGTTTAGTTGGCCTTCAAAAACAAAGCTACTTTCTTTCTTACAATATCTGGCTGAGGGCAGGGGAAGGTGGTGAGGTTTGGTTTTGTTTTTCTTTTCAACTATTATCTTATTGTTTTCCAGTAGATAACAGCTTCCTTTGCGCACTCCTTAAGTACTGCATGTGTAAAATAATCCAGTTCAAATTTAGTATAATACTTTTTTTAAAAAAATGAAATGCTAATTAATGTTAAATCAGGGCAGAAAGCATGTGACAGGCACTGTTGGGAGTCAAATCACAACACATCCTTGCAAATGACAAGCGACCTACTAAATGATAGACACATCACATCAATTAGGAAGGCTTTAGCTGAAAAAGTGAGAAAAATTATGCTTAAGAAATACAAGAACATTTAATCAGAGAAAAAGAATGCATACTCACGTGTAAACATTGTAAGAAACCAAGGAATAGCATAAAGCTGCAAAAGGTGGTGGTGCGGGGGAAGAGAACAACAAAAAAATTTTATTAAGAGAAAGTTGCTTGTGACAACTGCCTATCACATTAAAAATTGCCTAGCTTGGCATGAATGTATTTAAAATGGGAAATAACTGCAGAGGCAGAACTACTTATCACGCAACTTTTAGCCCCTCAGAGAAGCTTTTTCCTCCCCCAGGTCCCCATTCTCATCTCTTTCAAATTACCGGTTGTGATACTGTATTGAAAACAACAACAAAACCAACCACCACCCTCAGCAGGCTTACGTTTGCAAAAAATAACCCCAAAGTCTTAAAGAACTCAAAAACCTGCTCTATTAAACCATCACAGTTCTCACCTTACACATATATACTGCTAAGTAAAAATTAGCAAAGGATGCCTGAACAAGCAAAAAACAACTTGATTCAATTTATCTTTTTGAGTATGGAAAAAAACCTGGTTCTATATAAATAATTAAAAGTGCAAATCACAATTTCCAATAGAAAAATTAACCATATCTACCTTTTTCTCCCATGCTGGTATCTATTAAAGTGTACGCTTGTCAGTGAAAGGCAATACGAATTATTTCATTCTCAAAAGCATAGTGTCATTTACTAACAACTTAAGCATTTATGTTGTTCTACTGTGACCTTTAAAGGCAGGCATCATCTGAAGAATTTGAGGCTGCTTCAGCACTTATACTACGAGACTAAGAACTTGTGCTGCTGCAATGGCTACAGAAAACCTTCAGTTTCTGCAAACTTTCATACTCATGACATCACATAGAGAAAATTCACTATGCATTAGAAGAGCTAAGCGTTTATAACACCTTAAGAGTTTCTCAATTTTCACTGAAGTATTTAGCGTGTGGAAGGCAACAGAATCTATTTTTATGAAACATCGAATTGCACAGAAAGTCCCCACGAATTAGGAATGCAAGAGCGAGATGGCCGTTGTTAAATTTTACTCAGTTGCATAGATCATGTGCTCTGTTTTCCACTTCTGAAGATTTACAGTTAGACATAAAGCTTAATATATTACATTTTAGCTCATAAAAAGTGCAAATTAGTCCTCCTATTAAGCTTTCTGTGGAAGTAAGCAAACGAGAAGCAGAAAGCATTATCGATATTATGTTAATAAATTACTACTTATTCCATAAACTCTTAACTGGGTTATGGCACTGATTAAATGATGCACACATTTGCTGAAAAGCTCTTTAGCACAGCGCGCTCAATTTTATTCCTACAACTTCATCTGAGCATCTGATAGTATCTGAACCACACTGTCCATAAAACTAAAAAAGCTGTGATGACCAGATTGTTCACCACTTTCAATATTCAGGAGGCTTTTATAAAGCTTGGCCTCCAACCTGCCAATTGATTTTAAGGGTTCAAAAACCAAAACAAATCCATTTCTATCACCATTTTCATCTTATAATACATTCACACTATTTCCCCAAGTATATCTTTGTCCTGCCTTCAATAGATGGCTCTCTACTGAATAGTAACATACCCTGTTCCCTGAAATATCCCCTACAGTCGTTGTGATCAGCTAATACCCGTTTACCTGCTTGCTTGTATGCAATATCTTGCTTTCCATGCAGTAGGAAAACAAGTATTCCTAATAGGCTGAGGCTCCTCTTTGCTTGGAGGTACATATTATGTGGCCGTCATTTTGAACTACATTACTTCCTTGGTATTTAAAAGCAATTATTTCCTCCTTTTTGTATATTTGATTAAAATGTTTTACCAAAGCAGATCCACACTTTCTCCTACTTTCACAAACACCTCTATTTTGTATGCATCTACATAGAAATATACAATAAAATACACAAAATTTGAAACATTAAACAGATTATTAAAAGGTAACCAGAAGGCAAAGCACCGCTTTGCTCTAAACCATCCTCACCAAACCTGTCAACAGTGACCTGAAAAGTAGGTCAAACTATTTAAGTAGAAGGTATCAGGCAAGTTCTTATTGAAGGGATTTTCCCCCCTGATTTTCATAAATATAATGTTCTAAGACAAGGAGATCTCTGTAAACCTGAAGAGGTTATGATTACTATTAATAAGCAAGCAAAGAAAAGCCACAACACTGGTGGTATTATTCCACCATGCAAGTCATATTGAAAAACACAGAAAAAAAGAACTGCACTGACTTGAAGTCCTCAAATAAATAGGCTACCAAATATTTATCATTAAACGACTGCCCTTTTAACATACTATTAGTAAATACTGCCCTCTAGCAAGCACTGCCTGGAACAGCATTCTGCCATGCTTCTGTACTAACAAGCTGCTGTTAAAGAGGTTTCCAACCCTTCACTAATGAACCCTGAAACATAATGGGGTTGTGTTTTTCATTGATGCTTACCTCTCTGTAGCTGGGAAGCATACCTAATCTTTAATCAAAATAGCGTTTGAACTGCTGGAACAGCCTGAGAATAAGTCACATTAAAGTAAGAGCCTGTAAAACCAATACTTCATTTTTTAGAGTAAGCTTGAGATCAGCAACACTGTAATTATCATTTTGCTTTACTAATAAAATACAAGCTCTTTTGTGCTTTTAAGTAAGGACTTGGACATTTCTTATGTATGAAGAACACAGCAGTCCCCTAACATCAGTTCCTGTTCAAAGAATCTGAATAAATCCACAGGTTTTTTTTAAGTTACAATTGAAATCTCTTGTCCTTAGACTTGGTTTCATTCTCCATCTTCCCATTATCCCTAGCTGAAGCTTCCTCTCCAATAGTGCTCTGCTATGATGAATTCTGCTCAGTACCTGACCTTGGAGATGCAGTTCATTGTTTTTCAATGGGGTGGAGACATTTACTTGCCCACAGTTAGGTGGGCATATTTTGAGAAGAATGCATCTCCCATTAGACATTCAAAGCTTTTAGAGATATTGGCTCAAATCTTGATGAAAGCCTTTTCCATGAGGATTTTGTTATTGCCTGTTATTACTGTCTGGATTGTTTTATTATTTGACTATTCCTCCAGAAGATGAGAGCTTTACACACTTGTGTCTACAAAAGATTGAAGTTTCAGTTGTAAAGACAATAGTTTTAAAGATATTTAGGCTCAAGGGATTTTGATTCTAAAGATATTTTAGAAGGAATAGCAAGGTGAAAATGAGTGTTAACGATTGTTGGTGGGGATGGTAGGGAGTATTAAAAGGCATACACAATCTTCTTGCTCTGTGAAAAGTCTTTAAGAATAAAGTATCTGTCCTGTATGATCCAGGTGCACCTTATGAACACCATAAAGGCAGCTACAGTGAAGCTATGCACCTGGTTGCAGGATAATGAAATAGAATTATTTAAAATTGAAGGTATGAGTTTTCAAAACATCAAAAATGCAAACATTCTTCACACCTCCTTGTTCGTTATGCATGTATATAACACTTAAGTTTACCAAAAACCTCTAAGAAAATGAAAAGATCTCTAAGAAAGTTCACCCTCCACACCTCATAGAATTACAGAGCTGAGATCAAGGCTAAATACCTATGGTTTTAAAGACAATAAACACAATAGGAGTAATCATTATTCTTGCAATCTTTTATAGAAGAATTGTCACCTGACCATCTGTCATTCAATGCAGTGTGTTATTTTAAACTGGTAAACTGTCATGTCTTCACCATTATAAAAATAATTTATAGATGGATAACAAAAAAACCTATGCTATAGCATGTATTTCACACTATTTTCAGTGTTCAAGACATTTTATGTTGGAGCCTTTCCTTCTCAAAGCTGAAGTCACACTTACAGGAATACAGGAACTACCCACAGTCAACAGCAATGTAGGTAAGTATTCTACCTCCAACAGTGAGTAGCTCATTTGCTTCAGGAGAAGATGCTAAAAACCCTGCAATGGACAGTTGTGAGATAGTTTGTCTGCCATGCTAACTTGCTTTCTACACACTTTAGGCAGGCACTAGCTTAAATGACAACAGAAAGGATTCAGAAAAGGTATCATATATTTCTTTTCTTATTGAATTGTCCAGTAACAATCCCAGATATTGAAGATCTGTTAAGTAATCCAGTCTTTCTTTCTGAGCTTACTAAACTAAAAGACCATTTGACATAGCTACACAGAAAGGTATGACCCCCAGCTAAAAGGAATCCTATTGACCCTTCGGGGACCCCCCCCTTCCTCCCTGGTCATCCTCACCAAGTAGACTGAACCCTGGCCTTGGCCCCCCATCACGGCGATGCCACTCAACAAACATCCAAAATGAGTCACCTATTAGTGGAGGGAGAACGACCCCCCTTCCCACACAGACCTGCCCCCCCCCCGCCCCCAAACACCAAAACTTCAAGGTCCTGCTTGCTTTCTTAAAAGTACTTTAAAGGATAATTTGTTTGTATTTTTAATTTACATTTTATATTTTTGTACATATTGTTAGGACGTCCACCATTTTTAAGTGATCTTGGATTGACCAAAAGGGGGGCTTTGATGTTTGTATCTCTCGTTACCCATCTCTGACTTTACTTGTGCTGTGACCAGGCCCAAATCATTATCTCAAAGGAGAATAAAACAAAACCTTGTAAAAAATTTAAACAAACAAATGACAAAAATGCAAAAAAAAAATTTACAATCTTATTCTGAGCTTTCCAGTACCTTTTTTGTGTATGTACTTTAGCTGTACCATAGATCATGGTTTGTATGAGGTGGCAAGGCCGAAGATAAAAAGGATTTTTTTTTTTTTCTGTCTATGAAGTTACTGGGTTTTTTTTCTTTTTTTTTTGCCTGTTTGATGTACGTGTGAAAATGTTATCCAACAATAAACCAGAATTTTATCTTGCTGAGTTGTCCTAGCAAGGCTGCCTCCCAACTGCTGCTTTTTGTTTTAATTTTCATTTGTTAAGAAAAAAATTTTTTTGCTCTCTACAGCTTCCTGAGGAGGGGAAGTGGAGAGGGAGGTGCTGAGCTCTATTCCCTGATATCCAGTGATAGGATGTGTGGGAATGGTTCAAAGCTGCGCCAGGGGAGGTTTAGAGTGGACATTAGGAAGCATTTCTTTACCGAGAGGGTGGTCAGAGACTGGGACAGGCTTCCTGGAGAGGTGGTCGATGCCCCAAGCCTGGGAGTGTTTAAGAGGCATTTGGACAATGCCCTTAACAACATGCTTTAACTTGGTCAGCCCTGACTTGGTCAGGCAGTTGGACTAGATGATCGTTGTAGGTCCCTTCCAACTGAAATAGCCTATTCTATAAAACCCTGACCTTGCACCTTCATGTTCTGTCTTTGAAATACATACACACATACATAGCTTCAAGCCTATATGGTGCCTACACAATTAATCATATATTTAAATGCTACAGAAAGATGCAGAAACGTTTTGATGACTGGGGATGCAAAGAGAATGCAGATTGAGCCCAATTTTTAATATTAGATTCTACCCACCCATATGCACCTACACAAACAAAACTTGAAGAATGATCACTTTCCTCACAAGATAAAAATACCAGCAAGAAACCTCTCCCCCAGATTCACCACTAGGTAATAGTGTAACAGAACAAACAGAGATAAAGTACTTCAATCGCAGGATTTTTAATTCTCAGTTAGATGAAGCCCTATTACCGACACCTCCGGCATATTGCCAAAAGCAAGCTAAGGTACCTACCTATGATAGCAGCTCCAGCACAATGATATTAAGTAACTGCAGCTAGACTTTGTCATCCCTGTTAATGGCCAGCTGACAACTGTGTCTAGCTTTCATAATTTGCAGCTGAAAGCTCTTTAGAATAATTTATGGCTATAGTTACCCTTTTAGTAATGTAGCACACTTGTTATTCTTCAGTTCAAAACGGTCTGCTGTTGATGTCAGAATTATTCAGTAAAATATAGAACGTGCTATAAAGCATTATATAGGGTGGGGGAGATTATAAACTCTGGGAGAGTGAGCAAAGAACCGTAAGATTCACCATATATATCCCTCTATTTACATGTAAATCACATAGCCTCAGCAATATACTTAATCCAGGAACCACATCAGCTAACAATATTCACAACTGTTCAAGCTTCAGCAGTGTTCAATATTCTGAGAGTTACATGATCCAAAGCAAATGGGAAGGGTGCCAGGAAACACAATCCTTCCTGCAGCAGAGCCTGTGTTTCAATGATGAAAGATTAATCAGGGTTTACTTTGATAGGATTAGTACTCAAGCACGAAACTCTGGTTCAGATCTCATTACTACAGTGCATATCCTTCACCTTGATGAATCCTGTGCTGTCTTGTTACAGGTACAAAAATAACTTCTCTCCTAATCTAAAAGGCAGAACAACTTTTATTTTTTTATATATATATATATTAAAAAAAGACAATTTAGAATGGACAACCTCTCTTCAGAGGTTAGTGTTAATTTTAGAACTAGCATTTGTATTCAATGCAAGGTTGTTTTTTTTTTTTTTTTTTAAAATATACCTCTGGTTTGTAATTATTTACTGCATTACCTAATCATCTCTAGACTGTAACTCTTAAGAGACAAGGCTCACATTTGACTATGTGCTGTCCAATGACTAGCACAACACAAAAACTAAAATATAACAAAACAGGTGATTTTAAACTATTCCATCTGACTTGCAGCTTGAAAGTTTTCAGTGGAGAATTATAACTGTATAAGCAGACACTAGGAGCTGCTGAAAGACCAGCTAACACTCAAGATGGGTTGCTACAGAGCTCTCATGTAGGTTAGTAGCAGAAACGGGGACCTGTAAGATGGTCAGGGAAATTACATATCTACCTCTTCAGTGGGAACTAGTATCCCGGACAAAATACACAGAGGAATTGCTTTGGTCTTCTACAGCCTTTAACAAATAAATATAAAGTGCATTTACATAGTGATGCTGCAAAATTGATTCTCCCTCAGGAACTTAAACGTTGCTGTTACCCATGCCCTTTATCCCCCCAGACATTTAGGCTTTCTACAGATGAATGTTCTTCCCTTCATCTTCCTCTCACTTGCCCTCTTCAGATGTGGGTCCTCAGCAATACATGTGGCCTTCTCAAACATTTCTGTTTATAATGCAATACACTAGCTTTCTCTTCTGCTCATTTTATGCCACAGTATCTTTTAAATTTGCATCATTTATAAACAACATTATTACATTAAAAACACCTCTACAAATGAAAGCATGTTTGCTTTTCCATTATAATCTCTGTAAAGAGTGATAATGAGTATCTGCCAGTCCCAAAGACACACAAATTCACCCAGGAATTGTGTACAACAAATGACTTTCAGAGGCTTGGCCTTGCTGCTTCAACTGAAAGCATTTCCTAATAAGCATAAGGCTTTTCTGATAAAATAAGCTTTATATTGCTTACAGAAGAAATGCATACAAATTTCTTATTTATGAAATTCATATTTCTACATCAACATCTCCTGACTTCAGTTTCCTCCTTCCATTTTGACCTCTCAGTCATCATCTGTTCTTATGAGCAACTTGTAATTACCAAATTTCTAAATGTCAAATATATGATATAGATGGTATCAATTAACAATGTTCTCTCTATAGCCTTGCCTAAATCTACTTTGCAGAAACATCTGCCATAAACTTTGATAATGCTATAGTAGGCAGACAAACATTTTTATAGAGTATTGTCTTGGCTTTCTGGACTATACGCACCTCTCTAAACAAAGGAGGAAAGCTTCACTATTTACAGTGATAGCTAAAAGTGAGGCTTTAAAGGCGGCCTTGTTTTGCCTTTTCCAACATACCCCTTCCTCTCTACTACATTTTGGCTGTCTTCTCAGTTTTCATTTTCCTCCATCTTACAGACTTCTTCCAATGAAAGCATAAAACTTAGACACAAGTTATGCACTTGTCCAATGTTTCTGATAGACTCCAACAAATGACTGCTAAGCATTTTCCAAGGTCTGACATATGTACAGATTAACCATCACCTGCGCGTATTTTTTGTATTACTTGCAAATTGATGTGTGTTCTGTGTTAACCAACGCATTTAATTAGTTTGCAAAAATTTTGCTGTTAGTCATTTATGGCCACATTAATTTTTATATATTAATCCACAGTCTAAAATTATATACATCTTTAAAGATGAATCTGTAAGTTATAATAACTGTCTAGCAGTATTTTTATTGTATTTACCATGCCAACAGAATGGGAAGGACTGAGGTATGTAAAACAACAATCAAAACTACCATTTTATCAGCATACTCAGAAAGGTTTCTTAATATGCAAGTTTCACTTATGTCAAACTGCTACTGAAACAGTCTGGAAAGGCATCTCATCCTAGTTGCCCTCATTTTCCATTTCTTATTTCCTTTAAACAATACTTAAAAGAACCCTTAGCACTTACATCTGGAATAAAACCAATTTCATTAAGGTGGTTACTCAGCTCTGGATCATGGAATGCAATCATCTGGGAAAACACCGTCAGGTATTCTGAAATGACAAGCAAATTCAAGACCTTCATCAAAACCATAAGGCACCACATGCAGATGGCTCACAAAAGAGCTGTAGAAAAGGAAGAACACTATTTTTAATTTTTTTTTTTTTAAACCTACAATAAAACAGCAAGTGAATACCACTACTGTCCTCCTTGTCACCATTATATTCAATACAGAGGAAGAAAGGTTTCATTTCTCTTCCTTAGTACTTCTCAATTTGGATTTTCAACAATAGTTTACTTGGTTCATACTTGGGTTGTGATGCATGTTCAACATGCAAAGTTAAAGACTCTTCGGTACGAGTATGAGCCACAAGATATTGATGGAAGCAAATTAGAACAAGACTGTTCCAAGGATTTTTAAGAGCCAAACTGTTCTAGTGATACACAAAGTTTATACACATTAAATTATATTCTGTGTGGTTTCTTTTCTACAAAGTTAAATTTTGTAATCTAGAAGTTGAGGTTTTAAGGCAATGGAGCTTTAAGGTTACCATCTCCATGTTCAGTAGCATCTTAATCTGTATTTTTTGGAACAGATAAGGAGAAATACTTATTGTAAAAGATAGAATTTATTACATCTTCAGCATGGCACATTAGGCTGATGGGTACAATTTCATTAAGTTGTCTAAATAACACCTGCTTTTAACTGGAATAGAAGCAGACAGCAGAACACAGACACTGACAGATTTCTCTCTCTGTTCTGCCCCTCTCCCAGTTTTGTCCACACTGTCATATGCATTGTTAGAAGGAAGATGAAGAGGCAAGAACATTGCAACTTCCTAACAGACGGCAATTCCTTTTCCTCCATACTCCCAAGAAGAGAGTAATTATAGCCCAGACAGCTATTTGAGAGGAGGAAAAAGAGACAGAGAATGTGAACCCAGCTCCCAGATCAGAGCATGCTGACATCTCAATGCTTCACAGACTACTCTCCCCGAATATAAGCCCCAAACACCAAGTCCATCCACACAGCTCCACAACTCAGCCATCCAAGGTTGCCATTGCTTCCTTTAAAGGCTATTATAAAGACTAGATGCCTACTACTGTCTCTCCTGGGGAGAGCAAATAACTCCCTATTACTCAGTTTGTCTTCATCCCTGAAGTGGCAAAATTAAATTCCAATTCCACTGCTAAGAAGCACAGAAGTGGCTTTGCCGGGATAATTCCACACACAGACACCTTCATTTAAGAACAGAAGTGGGTCTAAACATTCAGTTGTTTATAGACTCCTATCTTACTTCAATCTTGATTAACTGCACTCAAGTTAGCTCCTCTCAGGTTAAGCCAGCAAATTAAGAACGATCACTCCGTAAAATAATTCTATTTGGACTAGAAATTTTAAAAGCTGATTCTGCCTCAGGAGGACTGATAAAAAATGCTCTCACTGCAAGAACACAACAGAAACAAACCACAGTCCTACTGCAAATTATACTTGAAAGGATGCCTAATTCTCCAAGGTAAGTTGCAATAAAAAATAAGACCTCTTGAGCCTGCTTCAGAATTTCGCAACTCTTGCTTCAAGCTGCAAAGATGAAGCCACAGCACACTAAACTTCTTAGGTTTCTGGCATCTTAGGAGCGCCAGCCTCTCACCTCTGATACTGCATCTCTATTGTGCCACAGATGCCTTGGCAGCACTCAGCTGGGGAGTTAAGTGGGTAAACAGACCCATGCAGAGTTTTGTGTCACCAAGGCCAGACTGCACGTTCTCTCAGTTTCAAGCCAAAGTTATTCTTATTCACATGCATACAGGATAGGGAGATAACTGAATCCATGCCTTAAATTCATACCACACTACATGAAAATAATTTTTAAGTGTATCTCTAAGGAGTATCTTACATCAGGCTTATTGCATCAAAACAGCCAGTAATCTCAAGTCAGGTATAGTAAACCAGTAATCTTAAACATTCAGCCGTATGCTGATAAAAACAATTTCACAATTAGCTTCCCTGAAGCACGTTTATTTAAAAAATGAAGATTCGTGCCCATGATGGTTCTCTACAGATATACTACAGGTTGATAAATACTATCTTTATTTGACGACCCAGTCTCATGAAATACAATTACTGTGTGGCATTACGTGGTTAATTAAGGGTCTATTGAAAACACACAAATCCTCACAAAAATGTATCGCTTAGGTCCAGCCAATTGCTGTTGGTTGGAATTTTATTATATGAATTTTTGCTTTACATAACTGGACATTCCATACCCAAGCCCCTTTAACTGCTCTTGCTTCCTATTTCATGTAAGGAAATACATCTGATAAGCTTAGAAAAAACATCTGTCTTCATTGCATAGTACAAGCTCAGAAATGAGGTATGTTGAACTCTGCAGTTCAAAAGATTCCTCCCATCCACCCCTACATGGAAGATACAAAGAAGCTAAGTAGCTAAAATTGCAGTAGGCAGTTAAATCACACATTCTTAACACTTTCTTCCCAGCCAATAAAGCAGGGAAATTATACGGAATTTTCCTTTAAACCTGTATTTACACATTGGCGTTTGACATACGACCCTAGAAAGGATTAAACCAGAATACTGAAAGAATCCTAAAAGGTCCCATCTCCCCGAGTCCTTGATGATGCCAGATGTTGCACAGGAACTCAGGAACGCCTACGCTATTTTGGTTCACAGAATCCTACTGACCTATATTTCTAACTTTGGCTGGTACATATTTTTGTAAAGCCCCTTAGGAGTAACATCAGGGAGCTCTAGAGAGCAAAAGTATTATTGTATGGAAGGGTATACCCCCTTGAGAAAAGTCTTTACCAAGCTATTAATCCTGAAGTCTAAAGCAGCTGTCTCCACAGGAGCATCTGATATAATATACTTACTCTTTTCATCTTTAGACCTTTACTGCCCCTTTTTTCCCAGCAAGCACTCTTTCTTTGCAGACAAAAGGATGCAAACAAGTTCTCCTGAATAGTTCTTCCAAACTATTATTTTACATATTCAGTTCATAACACCTCTTACCCATTGTCTTTCATATGTAAACTCTCCTAACTACTGTGTTCTCTCCTTATGTTAGCTCTCTCCCTATTACCCAATACGTAACTGCTTTTATGTCTAATTATTTTTTGTTGTTCCGTTCTTAATTTCCTTCCATTTTTTTGAAGACAAAAAATGACAGACACCGTTTCTAAGTTGAGGAGTTTCACAAGTTATATACAAAAGAACTTCTTTAAAAGAAATACAAGGACAGCAAGCCATGCTGAAACCGAGTATTCAATAAACACTCATAACTGCTTGCAATTAAAAAACATTCATTACCACCTGCTTTTTTAAACTACTGACGGTTTTCAAACAGCTTCTTTTGTTTTTTAAAAACTGTCTGCAAGACAAATTATCTTTCCAACACAGACTATGCCAAGGTGGCTTTCTGGGTCTAGGCAATTCCTTCTTTGTGTTTCCATGAAATTTACAATTAATTTTCAAGTAGAACAGACATTTACCTCCTAGCTATTTTTTAAATTTCTCTGAGTTACCTATACAGTTGTTGAAGACTGAACTATGGAACATTATTCCTCAGGATTCTCCAACTCCTGTCCTGTATTGAATGACATTATTTTCTGTTCAGTAAGAAATTCCCCTCAAATCCCTAACTCTCTGAATACCATAACTTCCATTTTCTGAGGAGCCCCTAGTTTGTACTGTTCCTCTTCATCTTCCCTCATTGTCAGAATAGCTCCAGTATGATTCTGATCACCTGAAAGGCAGGTCTTTACAATCTAACACTGGAAAGACTACTTCCTCATTTTACAACGTTGCATGATCAACTGACTCTTACCTTGGATATTACACAGAACATTTTTTGGTTTGGGTTTTTTTTTTTTTTGTGGGTTTTTTGGGTTTTTTTCTCCTGCCTGAATCTTTATCCACTTATTTTGTTCCTATTTTTCTTGCACAGCTGTTGTTCTTATTTATCCAAAATAAAGCTTTTGAAAGAAATAGGTGGGTATTTCTACAGTATGATTCTAATTGTGTTCCAATTTTACAACCACTTTAAAAAGTGTATTTATATATCCAGAAATAATTATACTTCTCTTAGAACTAAAAAAAAAAAAAAGAAAGAGGGATTTACTTACCTTGAATAACATGAGAATTATCCTTCAGAAAGAAGTTATACAAATACTTGGGGATAAAAGCAGACATGCAGGCATATGCCAGAGCTGAAAGAATTAGAAAAACGGATGCAACTACAGAGGTAGAAACATAAGTACACCTAAAAAAGTTCATTATTAAGCAGATAATAAGCATAAATACTTAAATCAATCTATGCACAAAAATGATTGTAAAACACATAAAAAGGGCACATTCCTCATTAAAGAATTTTAAAAGCTCCTAAAAAAAGTCTCCTTCTGTCACTGAGCAATCAATAAAAAGATGGCTGGACCTGATTTGCTCCCAGTTTATTTTCCTGCTTCTCAGTGATAAAGTAATGAGACAATGTTTGGAAAGCCATGGCAATGTTTGTATCAAAAAGTGAAGGCCCCTGGGTGAATAAAATTTTAGAAGACATTGTTGCAGTCTTCTGAGTTTTCTCCCATGGAACTTACACCCAGTTTATGCCCCATCAGACTTGCATCTCATCTCTTACTTCAGCTCAGAGACTAAAGATGATAGAATTCAGAAGAAAAAACAGAGTGGAATATCATTATAAATACTGTCAAAAAGATGGACAAAAACATCTTAAATTTCTCAACAGCTCTTCACATACATACCAAATAGAGATTTGAGGGTAAAAACTTAAGTGTTTATTCCCTTCATTAATTCCTGGGAACTTCGCTGAGAGACAATCTATTGTAATACAATTCTTAGCTATGGTGCTAAACCATAGATATAAAAAAGGAATACGGGTTTGTTGTAAATTGTCCAAAGACAATAAATATAATTTTGGAAGTTTCTAAGCAAAACATCAGATTTATAGCAAATATGACATAGGATCATGTTATAAACAAATTCTGTGTTACAACTTTTCTAGCATTGAAAACACTTTTTAAATATCCAAGCCAAATGTATACAGCTAAGTTTGTAAACCAGAACACAAAATTTTACATAATTCACTAGTATTATATTTTGCTTCTATGGGAAGGAAACCGCATTCTACAATCAAAGTGTACAGGAACATGTCCAAGAACAAGAAAAATCTGTTGAAATACTTAAATTAGTATGCACAGTAGGCATAATGGGAATCATTGTCCTAAGAAACTAGTTTTCCCACACACAGACCTTATATAAAGCCAGGTGCAAGAGAATAGAACATTGGACTAGACGTATTCTGAACAAAACACATTCTAAGATGATAAAGGCCACGTATCCAAAGCTGGTCTGATAAGCTTTTAGGCATTTAAAACCATCATCAGCTTTTCTGAACAAAGCTAGTCTGACAGGTTAACAAATAACGCATTCACGTTAAACAAGGCTGAACTACAGCTTCACTGAAAAAGACAAGTACCAGAGAAGCATTTCTTGCTGTTCTATAATCAAGGTTGTTTGTGCTTTTTATTATATATTCATTATTGTACTTGACAATAAACACAGGGTTTGAACCCCTGCTTGAAGAACAGTACACCACATACACTTTTCAAAAACCAACCATTTCTTCTGACCTGTGGCAACAAGAGCTTTAAAATTCCTTTGTAGCTACAGAAAGTTTCCGTCTATAAGTGGGTAGACGCACATCTGTCTACAACTAGATACAGATGACAGACTGTGCTTCCCCTTCACCCCCAGCAGAAAAAGGTACTCACCTTCATTGTTAAAATTCAAGTACAGAAATGGGGCACAAAGAGAGTCAAGACCTAAAGAGAGAAGAGCCATGAAGAAATGGCATAAAGAGCTCATTTATTATAATGCACAAGATAAATTTAATAATTTATCATGAAAATTTGCATACTTGATACTAATTCTGCAATGTCAGGCTTCACATATAATGCTGAGATCAACTGCAAAATCAATGCACGAAAACAGAGAGGATTTCAAATTGTTGAACTACAATGTTGAACTGATTATTCCGCCAAGGCTTCCAAGAAATGCAATCTACCATCCCAAGAACCTGCTCAGTAACTCCTGCAGTTTTACTTTGGAACTGAACAGTAAGCAACACTTTTTTTTTTTTTAAATAAAGTGACTGAAACTTAAGGAGAGCAAATATATAAGAAAGAGTGGGGCAATTTGGCATTACAAATTAAATATAAATTATTAGGATGTAAGTTTGCAATAACCCAGAGATTCATTCTTCAAAATAAACAGAAAGGAAAGCACTCGGAAAAAGCTTACATTGGGCAGGGGAGAGTGGGACGTATTTTTAAGTCAGCCATAGCCTTCTGGTTAATTATCTGGCCTTGCCAACTAGTCAAACTCACCTTGCCAGTACACCAAATCAGGATGGGAAACAACCCAGGCCTTCAATACACGTCTAAACTTTGCATGACCCTCTGGTGATGACAGCAATTCATCATACTGATGGCAACGAGGAATATCAACTTCAATCTGCACCACAGCCAAGCATATAATATAAAGAGAAATCAGGGTAAGTGGGGTAGTACTACAGCAATCTTGCAGTGCTAGAGGTGGAAGTCAGCCAAAGAATGTAGGTCAGACCACCATCATAAACACAATCTGCTTCCTCCATCACTCTCAAAACCAAAACTGAAAGGGGACAGGGCACTCTTAACAGACCTGTCAAAGATTAAAAATAGAGATTGTTTCTTTTTCCAGATTCATATTTTTAAAAGGGTTCTAACCCTTGAAAAAGGCAGAAACAGCAGAAAGCAGATTACAGTTATAGTTTTTTTTCTGACCCAACTTTTCGACTCATTTCAGGTGCTAATATCTCTTTGCTTTACAGGATAATAAAATCAGAGTTCTCAGAACATTGTACCCAATTTGATGGAAAGTATTTCTTCCCCCAGCCGAAGGGAACAGCTGTTGCTCATGATGTCTTTTTATGTCTGGCAAGACTACTTGGAGAACCAAATTGCCCAAGAACCCATTTCTGTGAAGCACAGCTCACCTTACAGGATCTCAGGGTAGTCAGCACTATCTGGTACAAGGTCCAACAGGCACAACAAACATTAGATAAAAACAGGACTTTTAACAATACATCAGTAATATTACTCACCAGACTTTGCTGCTGCTACAGAAACAGTGATTCTGAAGTAAAAGAGGATTTCATTTTCCACATGTTATAACATAATTAAAGTTAAACTACTTGTTCCTATCAGTTTTGCAAGATTCTTGCTACAGCATGAATAAGGTTAGAGGACAGGGGGAACCCTTTCAATATTATCAGCCACATCTGCTGTACTAGGCAAATGACTGACTGGTGGAAAAGATCTTTGCATTACTTCAAGTGACAATATTTGATAACACTGGAAGTCTTACTTGTCTGTCTGTAGGAATCGGTGTGTCTTTATCAATGGCATCATATTTTGCTTGTATGGCACCCTAAATGTGGAAGAAGAATACTTGAATTTAGAAAGCCCTTACTAACATAAATGCATATTATGATGTACACGCTGATATACAGAAGTTGACTGTTTTTGTTAGGTGCTTTAGTCAGCAACTTTTTTTTCCTGAAAAAAATTCTCAAAGTACAGAAAATTCTGACAGCTGAATTTTAACGAAACAATTTTTATTCTGTTGTAATTCAGGACATATAGACCTTTCTGTGACCTCCTCAGTATGATCTTCAGTGATTTTCAGGTGTTTATGCAGAAAGCTATGTACTTGATAGTTTCCCATTTTCAAGTTGAGAGATGCTCTCAATTTAAATTCAGAGGTTGAATTCACTGGCAAGTGGCTTTCACCATCATCTCTGTAAAGGCACTGAATCCAGCTGCCTGTTAATTAATATTGATATTACCAATATACACTACTCTTAAGTAGCCTGTCCTTGCATGAATCCCGAGACAGGCATGCTACCAAGTCCATCTTAACGTTACGGGACAGGGAAACACTGCCCGCATTGTACAGATGGTAAGCTGATGAAGCATGAGAACTGACTCATCTCCCAAGACACAGGCTACAACCCTGTCCAGCAGTTGTTCTTTATCTTTACAGCTTTTTTTTTGGTCATATTATATTGCACTCAGCAGATCACGTCCCAAGCTAAATATCCTAAATAACCTAGGATGTGTTATCTATAAGAACCTCTTTGCTGCACTACTGCAGATTGCAAGCAGGATAGATACAAAAGCTGGGTATTCAAGCAATCTCTGGGAGGAGTCCTCATTTCTGGGACGTTCCTTTCTAGTCCTTTGTCCAAAAGGGTTACATTTAATTTATTTATTTATTCTCCAGTCTTTGGAGGAAGTGAACTGATTGGTATGTGAGAAAAATACATTTGATATGTTTCATCCTGTTTTGCCCAATTATTGCTGACTGGAGCAGAAGGATTCTAACTGCATTTCTCAAAAATATTAAAAATCAAAATAAGAAACCCTGTTAACTACCAGTTGTATTTAAACAATCCAGCAAAATTTGGCTGTATGGGTAGTATTTGTCCATCCCATAATAAAAATTAAAGGCAGTGAAGTTTACATACATTCTCTGAAATCAAATAATATTAGAGACAAGAAGCAAGTTTGTCTGAACATTGTCTTTGCTCACAAAATTTAATGACTCATTTTGTTTGAAATTCCAATAATTCTACCTCCCAAATCTTCAAATCCATTCCAGCTTCCCTGCCAATCACGTTCCTATTCCACTTCCTCCCCAGTCAGTACTGGAACTTCTCCAAATGCCCTCCCATTACCCTTACCTCAACACCCAACAGGGCAGCCCAGGTTATGCCTCTCAGAAGAGGAGGGATGTCAACCCTGGCTTCTTTCCAAATTTGGTTTTTCTTATATGGGTAGGCCTTCAAAGAGAAGAGATTAACAGCAAAAATTGTTACCATGTAACTGAAACAATTCAAATCCCTATCCTGGGATGGTCTTTCCCCCAAAAGACAAATGCTGTCAGCCTGAACAGTGAATGCAAGTTTTACAACAAGTAACACTCCTAACTGGAAGGCTTGGATGGAGGACTACTGTTTGATGTTAAAATACCCACTCCTTCTCATAAATCTATTCATGTGCTTTGATATACTGGATATATAAATTTACTAATGGAAATTTTTATTAGAAGTTTTTTCTTCATTGTATGTTTCTTTTCATACTATGTATCTAACCTTGTTTTATTAAACATTTCTAGTTTATACCTTCCTAAGTACTGCACTTGATGATGTGCATCAGCTCTCTCTCATTCTTAAGCAAGAATCCATCTCTCTGCATACATGTAAATCAGGGACTGGTGTTCCCCCCCCTCAGTATAAAACCCATATTTCTAACGTGGCACTGCTACAGTAAAGACTGGTATTGTTTTCAAGTACCTTACTGCTCGGAAATGCAGAAATGTTACGGGGATATTTATACCTATAATAGCTTAGCCTGTTATGAAATAAAGGATGCAGAAGTATTTTCTTCAGAAAATAACAGGTATTAGCAGCAGTTCTATTTTCATGTGCATACCTGAAAGTCTACTTTTACATTAATCACTACTGAAAAGACCTATTTTTCATATTTTTACTTTCAGTCTTCTTATACTTCTGTAGGGTTTTCTTCCCTCTTTCCCACTGTGGTCTCTTGTATCTCTGCTTCCTTTTTCAATTACTTCATCCTTTAAAAATCCTCTAATTAACAGACCAAATCCAATTATCCAGCATCAGAAAGATTCCATACCTTCAACAGCCTGTCAAACAGGACAATTCTATTTAGCTGGTACTCTGTGTCCCTCTCCCGGATGATCAGAGGAAGGCTAGCAGCCGCAGACAGCTCATTACTACTATTTGAATGAGGTAAAGTTGACTGGCTGGAAAAAGAGTTAGGACAGTAGTAGTGAACAGCAAGAAATACAAATCATTACAAAAAAAAATTAATATCCTGTGATGTATTTCTGAGTCAGAAACAAGTATAAATGGGTAATTTTTAATATTCAGCACAAACGGTTGATTTCCAGAACAGAGAAACAGGCTAGGATCCTCAGTTTGGTATCAAGGCCCTAAGTCCACCAGTGCAGAGTGCTTATCAGCTCTTGTTGACTTTAAGAGCCAAACAAGGACATGTTAGGTTTGCTTTTGGAAAACAGTTGTGTCTAGCTGTGCAGTGTGCCACTCAAATAAAACTAATAACTCAAAATTCAGTCCCTTATATATGTACAAACTTACACACACACTTACTCATCTTCAAGCAGTGGATAAAATGCTTCCCCACCAACATCTTTCAGTCTCTGAAATGAAGAATAAAAATAATTCATGAAGAGAATGCTGTTCAGAACTCAAGTGGAAATATTTAGTGGACTATGAACACTATTAATTAGCAATTCATTTGCCAAATTTAGTAGCTTGCCTTGAGACCTAAGCATTAGCTCAGTCCTCCATCAGCAAAGAAACATACAGCCTTTAACGCTAAAAACTTTTACTAATACAGGCTTTTTGAGTTGATGGAAGTTATTCTGCTTGTAGATAACACTCATCTCATTCATAAACTTATTTCCACACAAAAAATAGCTTCTATGGGGCATGGATTAATAGATCAATAGTAGTACACATAGTTCTTTCTCTTTGCCTTGTTTTTCTACAAGGACTTCCTATCCAAGTAGCTGCAAAGCAACTGCACCACTTGTTTTTATGTTTTTACTCTGTTCAAAAGTTATGCAAATTTGAGTTCCTTTTAGTAGCAGCATCTGAAAGCTGCACAGAAACACAGACACTCTCTGGAAAGGTGACAGACAAGCATGCCTGAACTTTTGCCTGAAGTTTTCAGACATCTTTGGTGCATCGTGATTAATGTTTAATACCATCCTCCCTGCAGTGCTCTGTTTTGCAGTTCAATCCCTAACTTAAAGGCATACGACACACAGCCTGTTCCTCCTGGGATTGACAGAACAGTTCATTCTCAGTTCATTCAGTACTGATCATCTTTTGATTATAAGCATCATGCTCTGCTCTATCAAAGGTGTTTGAAGAATTGCATAAGTTCAAAAATTTATTTCAGCTAACACTGCAAGGTTCAGGCTTGTATCCTTCCCAAAATGAAACTTCAGTATATACTTATTTGCTGCTGTATTTATAGAAGTAGGCAGCAATATCCAAAATGACAGATTAAAAAGTTTTTAAAAAAGCCTTAAATCTGCCCTTTTGTAGGAACAACAGTAGGAGCTGCAGCGCATATTACCTTTAAAATAGCTCTTGTATATTCTTAACCTCCCCTCCGCCCCTCAAACCCCACCAACCAAGCAAACAAAATAAGCCAGTTCTTTGGTCTGTTTTCATGCATTTGTGTGACGTAATGCAAATTTCTACCGAAGAAATATATTTACACAGTATTTGCCACATTGCCCCCAAAATTAAGGTAATGGTGGCAGAGATCAAGACTTCAGGGGTTAATACAGAAAGGAAGGTGACACCTGTAATCATATGGAAAGGTTTTTTATAAAGACTGCGACAGAATTGCATTCGCTACTATAAAAAGCAAGCTGCAAACAGTGCAGCATAAATTTCTCATTCTACAGCAATAAAGCTCTATATGTGCAAAGACATGTGAACAATCAAAACACTTCAGTGACAGATGCAGTAAATCTTGTAACTGATTATTACATCAGGAAAAATTATGAGTTATCATATGTTGATTTTTCCACTAAAGATGGAAGAAAACTGCATTACTGCATGTTGGCAAAATGCTTTGAAGTGATTTTTTGAACTAGTTGTTTAATAGCTATATATTCCAAAGATTAGTAATTAACTATTGGAAACGTGGTATACAACTTTAAGTACAAAGCCTTTGAAGAGCTGCAACTGAATTGAGTCGATCTTTCTTTTGAATATTGTGAGCCACCTGTAGACAGGAATTAAAGAATGCAAGAAGACACTCACTCTCCAATTAGTTTAGCAATCGTGGAGACTATCGGGTACTACAGAACTATTTGGGCTACACCAGAACAAAGCAGGTAACAAAAATAAGGAAAGGGAGGGGACACAGGAAGGGTGTGGAGGGACAGAAGATAAATCAAATTTAGTAAGCTTTTGTAGACAAAGCAATTTAATAGCATAAAACAGAATCTGCCTCCGACACCAAGAAGTGTTCTCTTGGAATCAGTAACACTGTCATTTATAGAAACAGCAGTAGGAGCTGCTGTTCCATATTCCCTTTAAACAAATATTTCTGCAGCGAAGACATAAGAACAAGTGCACAATATTATTCTTACGTTTCGGAGCTGGCACAGAGATAAAGTCACAGTTGTGTCATCTAGGAGGGAACTTCTATCTCGTCCTTGCCCAAAGCTCTCACCATCTTCTAATAAAAAGCTTCAAAAGGGAGAAAAAAAAAATCAGGTCATTTTATAACATAAGACTTGAGTTAGAAAAAAATAGAAAATTCTTACATCAATCAGTTTCCTCTTTAAAACAAAATACTAGCTCTTAGAAGTATACTGTATTGACTCTGCATAACACGAAACCTGCTATCAAGGGAATATACAATCACCTTAAATTATTCAAACAGTTTTTGCTGTAAAAAGGCACATTTCAGGTTTTCTATAACTTTGGTTTGCACACAAAGGAGGAGTAATGAGATATGGGATTAATATTCCCTTTTATTCCTTGACCTGGTACAGACCAGAACTATCATTTATTGTGAAAAGCAAAAATAAAACATTATTGTCATATGAAAGCCATTTCCCACAATGACAAAAAACAAGCAAAAATGTGACCCAAACCTTTTCTGTTGCAGTCCATCTAAGGACACAAATGCATCCAAGAAAGAGTACACACATATTGTCTATTTTGTGATATTTTTAAAGCAGACAACATGAACTGATTTCCAGAAATTAAGCTAACATGCTCAGTATCACTTAGAAGATGGAGATAGACTGCATTTTTGAAATTAACACCTCATCTTCAAGATAGATAGTATGATGAAAAATGTTTTCCCCTCATAATGCAAAAGCACATGGATTCACCTATGGGTACAGAAATAGGCAATCCCTCAAAATCTCACACTAATTTTGCCACCAAAATATCACTTAAAATCTACCTCCACCTTTTTTTCCAAGATATTGCATTTTGGCTGTACACTGACTTCATGTGTTTTTAAAACCCAGAACCAGCAGATTGATCTATATGGACACATAATTATGCTTATTAAGATCAGATTGTAGGATTAAAACATGAATATACTACATAAAATTGCAACATGTGCAGCAGTAAGATAAAAGCAGTAATGACTAAAATGCTGTTACAGAATTATAAGTCATAAAACTAAGCATTTTAAAGAAAAGTAATCAGCTGATCTGCTGAATAATTGGGTTGACCATTCAGCACTGCTGCTGTGTGAAAGGGAATTCAGAATGTGAGAATTTGTTATAGAACATATTAAATTAAATTACAATTACAAATATGCTGTTGAAGCACAGTGAGACATTTTTACTAAAACTTAATGCTATTGGAAAGTGTGTTGAATTTAGGGACTTCCAGTTCAGTATTTTGCACTTCACTTACATTTCTTCAAATTTCAGAAAGCAATATGAAGTGCAGGTAGGCGACAGATCTAAGGTATTCAAATAATGCCTTAAATTGAGTAAGAGGTGAAGTGACATGATTTCCTGCTGTTCAAGAACACTATTTTCCATATTTTTCACACATACAGGTCTTGAAACTAAAAACCAAACCAAAATGTTCTCTCAGAATCACCGGCTTTCTCCATCCATCCTCCTTTCCCTTAAAGTGCTTCCCCTTCCTTACTTCGGAAGTGTGCAGACAGGTGGCTTTGATCGAATGATTTCCTTGTTGACAAGTTCTTTCTCCAAGTCTCCTCCAGCCAAACACCAGAGATAATAAACCTCTTCAATTGATCTTTCTGCTAGGTAATCACTATCTTCATCTATTAGGAGAAACCATATAAAAATGAGTTACAGGTTTTCAGGCAGCTTGTATTTCTTCCTACCACTCTAAACACATATTGTTGAAAAAAAAAAAAGGTATTATGCTTGAAAGGTCCTGGACCTTAATGTGAAATTAGAGGAAAAGTGATCTTCCCTTTGCAAGTCCCTTTAGGAAGATTTAAGGAAAGAGCAGACGGGCAGAAGTCAGGAAAAAAGCAAATATTTCTGCAGTTTGCCTTGGTTCCAGAAAATAGAACCAATCAGATAAATACATTGAAGTGTGGACTTTTGCTTCCTGTGTGTCTTAAAAAAAACAAAACACAACAAAACAACCACAACAAAAACCCCAACAAAAACAAACAACAACCCCCCCCAACACTATTTTGTATACAACACAGCACTAAGAGTAAAAATAAGAAACTAGTGATTCATACTGAGTAGTTATAATCTATCCTCCCTTCACATACCATACCCATACTAACAAGGTATAAAATCTTAGTCCCAAAAATTGTATAATGAGATTTTTTAAACATGTAAAAATTTCTCAGTTCATCAGAAAAAGTTAATGAGGACTTAAGAGTGGTAACACTTTCAGCATATTGTAGTTTTCAACTTAGAAATGTCATCTTTTATTCTAGAATGTGACCTCTTTCACAAGGATTCAGTTTTCCAATACTTCCAAAAATCATCTCATGCTATGATCCAGCAGAACCCAATTACCAATTCACCACACAATTTAGTGAAAAAAAAAAAAACCAACTTACTTTGTACATGCATATGTCCAAATTCTAAAGGCAAAAGATGATAGTGATATTCCAAGCTGGACTTGAATACTAATGATAGCTATTTATTGCCTGAGGTTGGAGCACAAAATCAAGATGCCCTCCTTTGATTTGCACACATCCCTCAAAACATGCTTGCCTTTATCTCTGCCCATTAAACAACTTATTACAAGAATGTAGTATTGTAACATTTAATAGTTTCTCTCCAACAAAGTATTCAAAGAAAATGTGAAAACATTTTATTTTTTCTTCCCCCTCCAATGACATTTATCCCATTACCTGCTTTTACCTTTACATAATTGACTTATGTCTTCAGGAAGTGTTAAATTAGCACACCTTGGAGAAGATGAGAACAGACCAGCAGGTTTGTGGAAGGGAGGATATGCAGAGGATACTTCACTGAACAAACTGTCATGCAGCAATTCCTCTGGAGTTGGCCTTGAATTAAGAAAAGAGAATAAAACGCTAAGAGTAAAGTGCTTCCAAAAATGTTACATTTCAGTAAGAAATGTCCCCAGTAACAAGTATTGGCAAGTTATTTTAAATTATATTGGATTTCAGAAATTTTAATAGCAAAAATGTCTACCAATTTTGTTCAGTTCATGATACATTACACATCACGCAGTCTGTTTATAGCCCAAGTTCAGATCTCACCTTCATTTAATGTATGTAGCAACTATTTTATTAATTCCCCTTTAATTCCTCTAAGGAGAGACGAAAAAATGCAAATGCAAAGCCTTGATTAAAGAACAAAAACATATTTCAGTTTTCAGAAGAAAGTTGTAGTGGACTGACATAATGAAAAAGTACTTTGAAAGAAGAGATTTGAAGAAAGCAGCCCGAATTCTGGCTACAACAGAGCTATAGTAACCAACACCAACTTCCAGACATGGAATCAGTAAAAGCTGTGAACTTGGAATGCCTGACTAGTTTTCTGCTAAAATACTCAGATTCAATCTCAAGGTTTTGCACACTTGATTTCTGCCCCCCTCAATTCTTTTCCTTTAAACATTGAAAAGCAACAAAACCAAGAATTTCTTATAGGTAGCACAAATCATCAGTATTCCAAAAAAGGTTCAGCAACAGGTCTTCTAATTTCATAGTATCCCAGCAGACTTTACTAGGCCTTTGGACTGAATACTTGCCTCTTAGAAGGTTGGAATGTAAGGCATTTCTTCAGTAGTGCTATGACATTTTCAGAAAGGTCCTGGAACGTGAGGAAAATATGGAGGAGGTCTGTTTATTACTGTCTTAATTCAGCAAGCCGCTTAGCTCATACTTAACTTTTAACATACAAGCTATTCCTTTGAGGGCAATAAAATTTCACACATATGAGGTTAGCTGTATCAGACCAAAATGCTGGTGAAGTAATTCTTCTCATCCCCCAATGCTGCATTTGCTTGGGGGGGGGGAATATGAAAAATTTGCAATGTATGCAGCCTTTTATTTTTATTTTTAAATTTAGATATTCTGCACCCAGCTTGAAACAATGCAGTACCTGGGAACTCGCTTCTGCTAATAGTCAGAATCCTTTTACACAATGTCTCAAAATATACAGACACTAAAATTCAGTGATTAATTTTGGGGGTGGGGAGGAGTTGAACTGTATAAACCTATGCTATCAGAATGTGTAAAGCAGACCAGGTAGAAGACTAAATTTCTAGAAGAAAAATACTTAACCCCCAACACTTTAAAGAAAATTTATAACTTACTAAACTATCTTAACATTTACTGAGATTGACAGTAATTTTAGGAAAGCATGAATATTACTGGTACTGGCTATTTGAAAGGATCTTAGATATGTAGTTTAGACTTCAAAATTTTTCCTCATACTGCAATACCTCAAGTGACCAAATAAGTTAAAAAAAAAAAAAATCATATATATGTGAAATAGTATACAACAATAATAAAATGTTTTGAATATGACAGCATGGAAGAGCAAACTAGTTCCACAAACCTTAATAATATCAAGGCAACCATGTTCTTCAGCCAATACAGTTACAATATCATCTACACAGCCTTTGAAAAACAAACAGAATAAAAAGACTATGAAAAAGTGATACCAATTAAACAGGATGTCAGATAAAACCCCACCCCAATAAAAAGCACTTAACTGTGGCTTTTTATTGACATTGCCACAGCACCTGAAAGTGAATTCTCAAAATTAGAAAATTTTTATCACCAAAAACTGAAGCCTAAGAAAGTTAAGTAGCACATCTGATTTAACAGTGAAAATCCTTTTGCAGGCTTAGTAAATCCAGAGTGTCAGTCTCTGCCAAATAAATTAAAACAGTCTTTCCACTTACGGGAAAAAAAAAAAATCCCTGAAAGAACTTAAAAATACTTGCATATAGAAGCTCAAAGTAATTTTCATTTTGTTGCTACTTGCAGATAATACTAGCAGTATTTTATAACTTGTTTTCAACACATTCTTGAGAAAATAATTCCCAAGTCAGGACCTGAATGTTTCTCAGTGGATAAAGGTTACCAATAACTTGCATTCAACTTGAAGGGGACTGAAATGCTTCAGGAAGCTTTCTTAACAAATCACTTACCAAAACAGTCAGAATTTCAGCACCCAAGCACTAACTGTTGAATGAAAAAGATTTTCTACTGACAGTAACTAACTGTAACAGTATTACTATTTGCTTTGGATAATGATAACTTACTGATAAAGCTTCAAATTGCAAATTCATTCTCTTCCCCTCCCCATAGTTTATACATAAACCCCACAAGAAAGTGAGTTTTAAAAGCCACAAAACAGTCCCACTTCCAGACTCATTTACATTAAGCAAAAATTCCAGATCTACAGTAATTTTTTATAGTTTGTAGGTGAAGCCAGAAACAAAAGCCTGGATCCACTAATATATGCTTCTCAGCCCTCTTTTTATTTTCTGTCTTCCTATTTAAGTCCTGCTTCTCCCTGCTTGGGATTTGGTACATAAGCACTGCTAGTGCAGGGACAGTTTTCTTTAGTGTCATACAATTCCTAACTCATTTCAGAAACCTCCTGCAACACAAAACAACAAATAACCATCAAAATGACAACCTTTCCTGAGCATGTTTTTTTATAGGTTGCCCTTACTCTAACATACTCATAGCTCTTCTGCAAAGTTATTTTTCCTGGCACCCACCTCTGTACCTTCTCTAGACAAGCAACCATGCTTCAAATGCCTATTTAATTCTGGAGATGAAAGCTGACAAAGATAAAGTGCCTTAGGTCTGAGCATCACAAGCTGGCTAGTCTGTAAAGCTCTAATTATAGAACTGCTTGGAAACTCAAAAAATTGATTTTGTGCTACTTACCTAACATAATTATAAATTTCAATCTTTCTGCTATCTCCAAACTCTGGAATAATTTTCTCCCCTAAATGAATAACAAAATCAAATTAACAGTTGAATGCTACTACATAAAAATATTTAGATAGCATACACAACCATCTATATACAAAGACAGTGAAATAAACTTCTACACATGAATTTTAGATTTAGGAAAACTATCTGTTAGAACAGAAAACATTATTTACCCCAACTACAGCAGAAACAGTTTCATGCCATCATAAAGAAAAACATGTATCATTTATAACATCTCTTAACTGGAACAAATGCAAAACAAACAAACAAAAAAGGCAAAACAAAGCCCCAGGTCGCCTTAGCAAACCTGCAGGTTTATTATTAATTCGGTAACAGGCTTTCAAAAACTGTATTTTTTCCAATGTAAGCATGAACAAAGGCAATTAATTACTAAACATGGTAATCATCATAGCTTGTATTATTGCACAGTGCTTTTGATAAGTCATCTGAAAATCCCTTTAAAGGTGTTTCAAAAAATATTATTGCATTTTTAAGAAAATGTACTTATTCAAAAGAATAAATAATGATCTATGAACATTATGCAAATTTACAGAAGAGCAGAATACGCAAAAGAAGACTATTTCCAATGTCCCGATCTAATCATTACATGAAACAGGTTCTTGACCATGCAGTTGTCTGACAATTTAGTTATCTTATGTAATGAGACTAAATATCAATATTAAGGTATTTGCTAGATCATACCTCCCAACACAATGTTTTGGCCTTTGAATGAAAAAAGTCCAGTTGAACATATACAAATAGTAAAGCCTATGCTGTCATAACTTATTTCAACTTCTAGAGTCAAATAAGTATTTTCCAAATAAACCCTTAATTCTGTACAGAAGCTCTTCAAACTCTGGTGATAAGGCAGATTCTCCCTTCTCTTCCTCTCCATGAAACTTTATTAGTTTCTCATCCTTTCCAAGGAGAATGAGGGCATGACAGCAATGGTTATTTCATGCTTAAAATCACTATTAAAAAAAAAAAATTATCTAGAGAGTCTTCTTGGTTCAGAAGGAAGGTATTCCTCGCTAAGAATTTGATAGTGCAATCACATCGTTGTGGCTTAACAGGCAGCTGCCCTTCATGGTTAACAGATATACCAAGCCAATATGCATCCTACTACTTGAACCACCACCAATACTGTCCAGGTAGGAATGCTAACATATTCTGATATTTGGACTTGGGTGATGGGCAAAGTGTCATTAACCCCATACTCAAGAGCAATCAAGTTAATGTAAATATTCCCCAAGAGTAACAATCAGGAGAATTATCCTCTTACATACCATGCAAAGCTCAAATAATATCATACCAAGAGACCACAGATCTGATTTAGGGCCAGAAGGCAGAGGCTTCTCACACTGAGTCTGATCACTTGGCTTGACTATTCCCTGTGCAATCACTTCAGGTGCCAGATATGATGGGTACCTAGAAAGACACAGCAACATTAGGTAATATCCTGTCTGTCCAAAAAACCTACCTTTCAGTTACAGTAATCAAAATAATTTTGCATTCTGAGAAACTAGAATTCATAGCAATGCAGATTGTTCTATTTTATTCAGTCAAAATCTACACATTGCAGCAAAGTTTCACTCCAGTTGCAAAATACATAGTGCCTACTACATAAAAGGTCAAATCTTAGTCACTAGCTCTGTCTTTTTGTGAGAGGAAATAACAGCAGCTTTCAAAATACTGTGTCTACATATCTCAAAGAAAACGTATATTGAGTTTCAGCACTAGTACATTTATTTAATGTATCCTAGACCCATATTTGGGGGTGGTGGCAGTATTCCCCTCTATTGACAATGTTCCCATCAAATAACTTTTGAATTTGTAAAAAAAGCAACAAAAGGTGTTGAGGACATATTCTACCTGCTGCTAAATCATTTTAAAATAACATTATCACTTTTTCTGTCAACAATTCATAATAATACTTAAAAAAAAAATATCTGAAATCACCTTTTGAAGGGAAACATCATTACTTCTTTTGGGCATGTCTTTAAGAATCAGCTTAGTATTTTAATTGTAAACAACATGACACCTCAAAAAAACCAAAAAGTGGCAAGGAAACACTGCAACAAAGCAAGTCACTTTGGCTAGACAGTAAGATCACTTGAAAATAAATCACAAAATGATAGAGACAAGAGGCCTACAGTGGTGTGCAATAGCAAAACACTGATTGCGCTTTTTCCTAAATTTGAAATTAGATTGTACCTCCAGAATCTGAGTCACAGGCAACTACTAGCATTTCAAGGCAAATCTAGGCAATAAGGACTGACATCACATAGTTACAGTAACATGCTTGCGTGGTACCCATTCTCTGTCTTTCATTAATTTCACTTAGTCAGGTGATAACCTCTTCAGTGACATTATCAGAAGGTTCTGTGTAAGGGGTGTATGCAAGAGATATGAATTAAAACAGCAACATATAAGAGCGCTGTGCATACAACACATTTTTGAAGATGATTCACAAAACAAATTTATTTCCTGAAAAAATACATCCCTGATATATTTGTGTTGTGTAGCTACATCCTTACCCTATAGGAAAATCAACATCAACACCTTGAGCAGTCATATGGTAGAGTCCAAATTTAGCCAATTTCACATGCCCCTGAAAAGGAAAAAATAAATTATCAAGAGCAGCAGAATCCAATATTGGAAGAATCTGTGTTAAAGTTAAAAAAAAAAAAAAAAATTCAAGTTGCATTAGCTGTCAGAAGACAGATACCTATAAAAAGTCACCCTCTTACATTTCTGTCTCATCTATTACGCAGAACTCCACTGCAAGTTAATAAGGTGCTTATTTCTAATGCTTTTACTTTCCAAGAGCATTAAGTAATCACCTTGTTTGGAACACACAAGAAAAACAGAACTTTGTAAGTTACAGTATATTTTCAGTAAACAAAAAAGGCTTAAATATTCTACTGAACATTTTTCCTGTTTGAAAATTGTTCGAAATCCTGTTTGAATCCTAGAACTCCCTAAGTATCACCACTATTCCCTCACCTTTTCCATTTACCCAGCCTTGCTCCTCCAGTCCTTCCCATCAACTCATTACTATCTTGCTCTCCTTAACTATACCAACACATATTTCAAACAAACAAGTTTTCCAGGTGCTTGCTTTTTTTCTGTGGAGGCAGAAAGTTAACACCAAACCAACAAAAAATAGACATAGGAGTTGAACTGAGGTATTGTTTCTGCTGGATTTTGAATTATACTCAGCCAGCCTGCAGATGGTGCAACAATGAAGGCTACATCAGCGAGCTATTCAAAATGCAGGGGAAAAGCTTAGAAGTTTATGGTCTCATGACCCCCTTTTGTTCTTTTATTGATTTTAGGAGTACCTTAAAATCCTAAAGTACTTTTGCTTGTTAGAGCATTAGTGTGATTTTCATTTGTTTAGAAGTATATAAAAAATAGCATTCCTTTCTTCCTTCCTTCTTCCTCTTTTCTTTATGCCTTCCATGGGGAGGATCTCATTATTCTATCTAAACTGAGTAAGAAGGGGAAGGAGAGAGGGATTATGCAGACAGGCTAAGCTCTTTAGCTGTCAGTTCAGATGAAGCGACTGCTCCAAGTACAACAGCAACTAGTAATTTATCTCAACTTTTATGAGTAGAACCTGTATTCCACACTGACAACTCAATAGTCTGTGACAACAGAATTGACAGACACTGGAATTTTAATAATTTAACATGAACAAAGAAATATGTTGATATCTTAAAAGTCAGGTATCAGATCACCATGAAACACAGGAAGTATTATTAACAGCTAATTAGCCAGAAGAAATATTTTCCTATTCAAACAGCTAGGAACTTGTAACTAATTACAAGGACAACAAGTAGACTTAGATTACCACCTTAAGATGACAAGGGTGAAGAAAGTTGTTTGGGATAGAAGAAAATGGGAAGAGAGAAAAATAAAATCTGAAATACATTTGAAATTTAGGAAATGGGGGGAAACTGTAGTTTAAACAAACAAACCCCCTACACACAAATAAAAAAAACCAAAACCACCACCTTTCCAGATACGCAATTTCTTCCCCATCAGAAGGGCTGTGACTGCCCAGCCTCCATATATGATATAGCATGCTGCTTGTTGGCAGAAGAGGAAAAAACAAAACCCAAACAAAACCAGATTTATTCCTGTAGCTGTACCTTTCGATCCAAAAGAATATTGCAAGGGGAGAGTGCTCGGTGGACCATTCCATGTTTGTTCATATATTGCAAACCTTGCAAAACCTCATATGCTATGCATAAGATCCTTGAAGAACTGAAAAAAAAAACCACAAAAGAAAAAAACAAAACAAAAACCAAACCATGTTATACTGAATGTTTCCCTTTTTAATTTGTAAAAATGTAGAGTGTTCCACAGCTATTCCAAATACAAGTGAGACATTTACAATTCCAGAACAGTTTAAGGGATCAACACTGAATATGGTATGTTCAGTGCCATACACAACTTCTCAATATCCCACAACTAGGTTTCTTCACCCTGAACTGGTCCTTAAAAACAGCAGAAAATTGTGAAAAATTATAATATATTCTCTGTGATAGAAGTGATGAGATATACCTCATCTAATCAGGAAAAAAAATTCCAACCCTCCTTTATTTTTATTTGTTCTTCTTAAGTCTGATACTGATGTTCATAAAAACTTTTGTTCAATTGGACTTTTCTGAAACTCAGATGTTAACTGCAGCTTATCCAGAAGCTAGTGTAGAGGCATGGCTAGATCACACCCATAGTCTTCAGTCATCTCAATATCTAAAACAAGAAACCAAAGAAAGGGCAGAGAACTTCATTTTCAGCACATTTTGTTTTACAGCCTTGGAAGCATCAACCTTACCTGTTTCTTTGGAAAGAAACAATAAAGTTTACCATCCAAACCATTTTGATGTAACTATGTATTTTGACAAAAGTTGTCATTTAGTTTAAGAACTCATAGCTCTAAAGAGGAATTTCTGTGAACAAGTGAGCAGAAATTTGTGCAGAGACTACCAGTATTAGGCTTCCAAAGTCCACCCAAAATAAGAACAGATCTAATGACACCCAGAGAGATTCCTTTTAACTTTTTACCCTCCTCATTTCCCGCCCACTCCCCCTCAGAGCACACTTCAGGTCTGTTTAGCAACTGTATCTCTGAAGACACTGGTTTACAAAATGTCCAGAAAACAAAGAATATCTACTTATAAAGGCCTAACTTGTAAAGTCCCCATTTTTTAAATTTCATTGTTAAAGAATAACATACAATAGCATTCTGTACAAGGCTCACCACCTTCTCTTGCTTATTAAAAATTTGTGCAACAGCAAAATGAGGGGAAGCATTACAGACTGGTGAGAATCACAGAATCGTTTAGGTTGGAAAAGACCTTTAAGATCACCAAGTCCAACTGTAAACCTAGCACTGCCAAGTCCACCACTAAACCATGTCCCTAAGTGCCACATCTACACGTCTTTTAAATACTTCCAGGGATGGTGACTCAAACACTTCCCTGGGCAGCCTGCTCCAGTGCTTGACAACTCTTTCGGTGAAGAAATTTTTCCTAATATCCCATCTAAACCTCCCTTGGCACAACCTGAGGCTGTTTCCTCTCGTCCTATCACTTGTCACTTGGGAGAAGAGACTGACACCCACCTTGCTACAACCTCCTTTCAGGTAGTTGTAGAGAGCAATAAGGTCTCCCCTCAGCCTCCACTTCTCCAGGCTAAACCACCCCAGAGCTGTGACAAGAGAGTGACAAACCAACTAGCTGTCTAAACACCAAAATTAATTTCTTTATTAAAGCTTTATTAGCTGCTATTCATACCTGTTTGAATGCCAAAACTTTGTCACAAGAGTAAATAGCTAGATTTTGACAAAAGCCCCAATTCCAGCAAATTCTGAGACTAAGGCAACACAGAAATAAGGAAAAGAGCTGTTTTAATAATAATCTAAGGCCACGATTAAGTTACCTTACATGGAGCTATTCTCTAGACTCTAACCTTTTTCGTAGAAGGAGAGCTCTGTACTACTTTACACTAGTTGTGACCATACACTTTTAACTTAAATTTTAAGCACAAAGGGAATCTATTCTAACATATGTCCACGCTGCTGTATCTTAGATTGTAGCATTTGGAAGTGATTCTCAAGGTCTTAGCAATTCAACCAAAACCACATGGCTAATAACCACAAAAACAAAACAAAACCCCACAACTATCTCGCTCCTCCCTCACTGGCACTTTTTCTTCCCCATCCCTCCCACCCCCAAGTTATATAATACACCACAGCATCAGACACTGTGTGTCGTGTTTCTTCCCAGTCATTCTTGGGCAGAGATATAACTGTGTTAAAAAATTTACCTTACAAGCCTTCAGCTTCCCTGTATAGTTTTTGGTCTGCAACACAAATATTCATGATAAGGGTTGCAAATGGAATCCTCTCTCTCACTTTTTGCACAGCTTTGCAAAACAAGACATGAAAAATAATTGATGGAGAACTCATGTTTCCAGTAAGGAAACAATTGCATATGAACAATTAGTACATAATGAGGTATTTTAGCCTAAAAAGTGTTTATTTTAAAAAAAAAATAAAAGTAAATATAAAGTGTAATTTTGTGGCCGTTGTGCCTGAGGAGTGCAGTGTGCTCTGGTGGCACTAGGGGGCCTCAGCCACCCATTTATTCTCCATGTTGTCTTGCAATTCATAAAAATAGAACCCGGGAAAATGCCTGAAAATACTGCTTTTGGATTCTTTGCTCTTTAAGTTAAATCCTCCATGGTGTTACAACGACCAGCAACACATGAATGATAAGTATTACTCATTGCACATAATGTTCTTAAGCTCTTGATGCCACCCTGCTGGGCAGAAGTGTTCAGCCAAGTACCTCACCCTCAAGCTGAAGCACGTACACCACCTCCCCTGGATAGAGGGAACTCTATATAACAAGCTCTTCATAGTGCTGTTGCATATTACCTAGTTGTTATTTCATTTATTAGGTAAAACACACTGATTATTACCTATGAGATTTTCATTTAATTGCAAAGGGCCTGACAACACCACTCATCGCTGTAATAGAGCACAAGAGATCCCTTTGCTTTAAACTCCCCAAGGCCAAGTTCAACAGCAGTCCTTTGCTTCACTGGAGATAATTACCAAGGCTATCCCCTCGATTTAGTGGCGCTCAGCTCTCTCCCAGTTTCTACAGCCACTGTCAACACCGTAAGCATTGCAACAGGGTTCTGCAAGTGCAGAAGGTGCACTCATGAAGATGCTTCCAGGCTTCAGGTTAAGCTGACCTTTAAAAAATAAACACAAGTAGAAAAAGAAAACATAGTCCTAAGTGAGGACATTTACAATACCCAATGTTGGTGGTGAGGTCTGAGCAGATTCAGAAGTTTTCTCTGACTATCTGGAAGCTTGTTTTTCAATATAATAGCTAGTGTCAAACTATGATAGATCTAGAGGAGTGGTTTAGCCACTGGGGCTCTTGAACTGCAGAGATTTCAGCACCCTCCTTTAACAGGAAGTGAGGGAAAAAATAAACAGCAAAAGCACTAGAAACAACACAGGAGAAAAGGCGGCAAGACGGAGGCATGGCAGGTTTGACACCAACCATGCTACACCACTGACCTAACAAGAGCTGTAATGACAGTTGTGTGGTGTGAAATACCCTGTTCATCTCAGCAGCTGATGATCATGGTTGTGACTTTAAACTATTGTGAAGCAAATCATTCCACTGCTCAAGGCAGATACGGTAGGAGGCAGTAAGTGTGAGGCATGAAAGTGTGGGATGCACTTCAACAACTGGCAGATCTGAAGGAGCATTAGTTGTCTTCAGTTTCCTAGCTCTCCTAACAAGACTTGTTTTAAGGTTCTTTTCCTCTCCACCAATGGGAGAAAGAAAGAAGCAATAGGAGTTTCTCTGCAAAAGGAACATTTCACAGACAGAAAAAAAGGCATGATCTGTCTACAACCAGCAGCACACTTACAAGGAGCAGGCTTCATTTTAATCCTTAGTCTGCATACCAACAAATCTACTCAGCTGTAGCCTACTCAGCTAGGCTTTTGAAAAGGGTTCTCATCAAGTGAAAGGATTGCACACTAACATAAAATCAAACTGCTTGGATTAAATAATTGCCTGCTTTTTTCCTGGTTTGGAGAGGAAGAAATGTAGCCAAGAAAAGGGGCCATTTTGCGTTCATTCTAGAAATGAAGAATTAAAAGAATATAAGGATTAAAACCAATACCAGGTTTAGGTCTGTAACTTGAATGTATAGAACCATAGCAAAGGAAGCACAAAGGAAGCACAAAGGATAACTGAATTCCTCCCTCAGAAATTCATCTTGTAAGTAGAGGGGGACAAAAACCCCTTTACAAGTTGATATGAGCAAGTTCAGCCGACAGTACAAAACCAGCATGGTTAAGAGAGGCATGTGCATGGCATTTGTGGGTGGAGAAAGAAGGGAAGATGACTTAAAAACACACAAAAATGAGCACTGTTTATTACCTCCAGAATTTGTCAGACCAAAAGCTATACCAGACAAATGACTAATTTCCACACTGTAATAGTACACAGGTGGCTGCACTGTGCCTTCACAAAAAACATTAACTTTTCTACTTAGCAGTCAGCCTGATCTCCAGTGTGTTGAATTCTTACCGTTAAAGCCACAAAGCCATTTTCTGGAAGTTTACTTCAGGAATAATGAACCTAACCTGTCAGGAAACAGATGTTTTAGCAGCATTTCAATCTCTTGTGGTGCTGCAAACCCCACATTTTGTAGATGAAATAATCTGATTGCTTAGGACAGTTTTGTCACTTTTTTGATTCAGACAGAGGAAAAAAAAAAAAGATTCCTCTTAGTGCGCCCACTACAATCTTCCATCTGACTGAGAACAGCTTCTGAGTCAGGGTGAAAGGGAAAAGTTGTACTAGAATAAATTGGCATACTGAGAGTCTTAGCTTTCTTCCAAAGGATCAGATATTAACAAACAGAGAGAGGGGGAAAGAGGGATTTATCAGGAACCAAGTAAAGACAATAAGCCCCTAAAATAATTAGTGGAATGGAGAGCTAAGAGTGAGCATACTCACCCAGTACTGACAGAGCAGTACCTGGGAACAAACATCTAGAGAGAATTGCCCAAGCCATAGGTAAACATAAGCGCAAGATCAAACAAAAAAAGGTTGGAAACACATTTAGAAATTATAAAGTTTGACAGAAAGGTGGGATTCTGAGTTCTTGGAAAAAAAACCAAACACAAACACCACAAAAAACCCCCCAAAACACCCAACAATATGACCTATGTATTTTTCAGTTTGAATGGTTATTTGTTAACTTATTATTTGTGATTATTAATGGGAACAATAATGCAGCTGCTTGTAGAAGCAGGAAGCTGGACTCCAAGATAGGATGCTCTAGGAATGAATAACTTTCTGGAACTTATTAATTCCATTTTAGATAAAATTATTGGTCTTCCAAACCCTACAAAAGGCCATACTAGCTCAGACCAAAAACTATTTGAGACCACTATTCTGTTTCCAAAAAAGATGACAGGCAGATGCCTAGGAGAGAGGGAATACAGAGCAAGCATATATGAAGTGTTCCCTGATATCTTCCTAGCTTTTAACCTCTTTAATTCAAGCTTGCTTCTGGGTTTAAAAAAAACAAAACAAAAAAACCCCCACAAAACCGCCTCCTAAGCATCGCGTCTGGTAATGTCAGAACATAAAGTAACCCCTGCAAGCCTCAACAGCGC
This sequence comes from Ciconia boyciana, assembly GCF_034638445.1. Classification (NCBI taxonomy): domain Eukaryota; kingdom Metazoa; phylum Chordata; class Aves; order Ciconiiformes; family Ciconiidae; genus Ciconia; species Ciconia boyciana. The sequence goes on from NC_132938.1 coordinate 58,226,100, forward strand.
TCGTAACAGGATACCCATTATTCCAAGTCTTTCATCCATGTTCACAGAATATCGCCCACAAGTTACTGTGGAAATTCACAGCCACCGAGTATTCTGTTGGTAAAATCTCCTTGCTGTCTATTTTGTCACGAGGTTCTCTTCATGGTGCTCTGTTGCTCTAACTTCCAGAAAGCCAATTTTAAATTTCAGCTTCAAGCAAAGAAAACAATTGCTTAACTCCAGAGTAGGAATAGTGATTTGGGAAAAATGCATTTGACAGCCAGCAGCAGTAGTCCCTACATATACCACAGATTGCTGAAGGGAAAATAAAAACTACTTGATGCACGACATCTTGAATACTCAAGAACAAGAGGAATGTAGGTCATACAGTTGGAAATCACAGATGGGTGGGGTCAGGAGACTTGACCTATCAAACTGTTGAAATAAAAGAATTCCAGCATGAGCAAAGAAACAATGAAAAGAAGAGATAAAGTTTCAGCATTCATGTCAGTATCATGGAAGTTACAGGTTCACACAAGTTTGTTTTCCTCCAGTTCAAAGCAAAATTAATGCCAATCTGCACATTAATTCACTGTATTCATCATCTTTAACAGAAGTGCATTCACAGCATTAACTGGAAATACATCTTCTCGATCCTCTTTTGGTGCTGCAATAAAACAGTTTAACATGAAAGAGTAATCAGCTATCTCAAAAGATCTTCCTGTCTGCTTACTGTCTCCAGTCCTACCTTCTCCTAGACAAAGCAATCTCCCCTTTTAATGACTTTGACCCAGGCAGCTGTAGCTATTACAGCGTAGTTAATCAGAACGCATAGATGTACCTGGACATCCTATACTGGACAGCAGTACAGGAGCAAAGATAACTGGGGCTGGAGGCAAAGTAGAGGCAGCAGAAAAATCTTGTGGAGAGGAGAAACATTTCTGGTTGTTACAAATGCATTTGTGGTATTTTTAACTGCTTCTGGCCAATTGTAAATTTCACTTGTTTTTATGCTATTGTAACAGTCAACATTGAGTACCTAATCCATTTTGTAGAAGGAAGAAAGCTGTGCCTGGAAAGTACTGACAGCATAATCAACACTTAATGGACTATTTTGAATAAGAGTGTTTCATCTAGTGAAACAAACAGAGACCCCACTGGAATTTGAAACAGACTGGCACCAGAAAGCAAGCCTCATCATCCACTTAACCGTAGAGCACCTTGTTATTTTTGTACCTACTGGAGACACATATGTGGATTAGTGTTAAATCATGCTTCTTCAATGCAATGGCAACTCAAGGCAAGAGGAAAGCAATAACAAAAACTGGAACTAGAACTATTTTGACTTCCCTCAAGAAGGCAGAGCGAGACCAAACAGGGTAAGATTATGCTGATGATACCGAGTTCCAGAGTTTCTCTTTCCTCAGACTTACAACTCATGGGTACATACACAGAAATGCATGCTTAAGGAAGTCCTTTATCAAATCTGTGCATCTTGTTCTAACATTCTATTATTGCTGTAAACAAGTAAACTCTAGAGGAAGAGAATCTCAGCAACCAGGAGTCTTAAGAAGCTTATGGAACTGATACACAGGAGCAAAAACACAGGTTCCTCTTCCAAAGAGGAGTGTCAGACAGGGTCTGCCCTGAGGAAGCACACCAGAGCAACACAAACCAGCAATATCATCAATCACTACCCCGGAACCTGTGAAACTAACACGCATTTGGAATTCAGGAAGGAGATTCATCACAAAAAATTGTGTCTGTTCAAAGTGAAATAGAACCAGGTTGCGAACAGATGTAATGTTTCTGAACTCATAAAAGTGACAATATTTCAATACAGGCAGAACCATAAAACAAAGAAAATGACACTTGCAGTTAGTTCCATTACCGCCAACAATGCAGATAGACTGGTTAGGAGTGGTGTGGCCAAGTGGTTACAGCAAAGGATAAAGTTTGGGTATAATCCCAGCTGAGACAATCACTACACTGACCTCAAGAAAGCCATCTGACCTCCTTATGCCTCAATCAACCAGCTGGAAAACTGGATAAAAAGCAGGACTGGGTTGAAAACCAGATGTGCAGATAAATTGGGTCTTCCTGGGTAAATAAATTACAAAATACCCTATACAGAACATAAAGAGTTTGATGCAGGTGGGAATGGTTTATTTAGCACTTTATTATGTGTTTGATTAAAAAATGGCACTAGGGACCAAGATTGTAAACACTGCCAATTTACTTGGAAATGCATTCACATTATCAGAATGAAATGAACTGGAAGGGAATGCAACAAGCAGAGAATACAAGACCAAAAAAATGAATTTTATAGGCAGAGTCCTCAGGAAGTCTTTAACTCATGCACAGAGGTATTTCACAGAGGATATCTTCAACAAGTTCATATTGCTCATCTGAGGAAACTCAGAAAGTCCTTTCATTCCTTTTTCAAAGTTATAAGCTGCAAGCATGACTTTAAAAGCAACACAAATTATGTTACATTTTTATGAAGGTCTCAACTTGTAATGTACAATAAAAAAAGTCCATAAAACAATGGATGAAGGCACAGATAAAGACCAACATATATGGAGCAGACTGCACACAAAGATTTTTAATAGACAGGTGATTTTTCAGATCATTATCACTCTGGATGATTTAAGCTTATCTGCTCCTCAAAGCAAAATTTTTAAAACATTGCACCTTGAATTCCTTTAAGACATCCAGCATTCGTCCCATAAATTAGGGGAGCAAATGAACAAAGTCCTTTTGTAAGCACATCTTAGAATGCACCATCTTAATGAAACCTCTAGTGCCATCTGGTTTAACACACAGAAGGGGAAAGATACATCCACATTCCCAGTTTTTGATCTTGCCACCGATTAACTTCTGGGAAGTAATTTTTTGCATCTTAGCCTCAGCTGTCTTCTATGTAAAAGGTGTAATAATGATACTTTTCATCAGACCAAAAAGTGCAATGAAATAAACAAAATTTGAATCACCACATGTAAAGATGAGGTAAAGTACCCCTCATTTAAAACCAGATCACAGATTCTGCATTCTTATCACAGACTATACATTCTGAGATAACTAACACAATAGAACTAGATACACAGGTGACAATAACAGAACAAGAGCTAACGGGATGAAAACCAACACAATGACCTCAAAATATACAATAAAGAACTTAACTTCAATAGCATTATATACATGTATCATACATCACATCGCCAACATTTCATTAAAGGTAACAACACATCTCACATTCTCCTCTCCTTCTCCAAAAGGAGTGAACTGGTAAAATATAGGAGTAGAATTAAGATCAACTGAAGTGAGATCTCAAAAAAAAAAAAATTAAAAAAAAATCTTTATTTTGTTTTCTTTTGGACTTCATCTGAACAAATACACGCACCTTTAAAAGGTCACACATGTTGCGATCAACAATCCTGGCAAGGTCTGTCACAATCTGACAGACTCAGGAAACCAATTGGATGACATATAAAAAGCAAATAAGGGAATTAACTGCTGCTAGGATACTCTTCCTTTACAATAAAAGGCACCAAATCAGATCTTCAGCTACTCGGAGGTGTCTTAAGTTAGTTACAAATCAGGCATCAAATCCCATGCTCTATGCAAGGACTATCAGTCCTTTGTATCTGAATGCACCAGCATCTAAATTTCTAGGCATAGGGTATGTTAAGTTTCAACTCTCTAAAGTATAGAGGGCTTGACATTTGTCTATTAAACATTCACTATGCAGTAAATAGGACAAGTAACAGTATTACCAGAGCCTTAAACCACACAATCATTGAAGGAAAAGTGACCTCTAAAGATGCATGATGAATCATCACACAGTAGGCAGCACCTATTTCCTTACCTTCCTCCATGTTAAAGTAAAAGATGTATCTGAAAAACAATTGCTGTTTGCATGCCGAAATGCCAAATGGCAACTACATATCAGTGTCTGGCCCAGACCCTATGCTTTTGAAGACTCCCAAGTTCATAAGAAGTCAGAAAGTGACTTTTGTAGCAAGCAAACTTTGCTTGCTTCCCAAATCCTGCCCTGTCACAATTCTTACATACTAACAGTCTTTTCAGACTTAAACACCTAATATTACATGTTTAAATAGAAAATAGAGGACAGAAAAAGTAATAGACCTAGAAAAGATCATGTCTAAATTATCTCAGTATGGAGAGTTGAGGGTAAAACAAAATCACGGGTTTGGATTTTTCACCATAACCTTTGTTATGAAAACAAAACCAACAACTTCATACCATGGGACCATTAGAAAAGGTAGATGCCCAACTCAGAATGACTAATAAATAAATAATAATAAAAAAAGAAGCCACTGGGTCCACACATTCATGAAGCTAACTTCAAAAAAGAATAGTTCTACTACTACAAGCAGGGGGTGGGAAGGATTACAAAAGCTCATGGTTACAGCTATATAGGTAAGATTTTTCTCTCAAAGATAAAGAAAATATTCTGAAGTAATCACATCTAAGTGATCAAACTCTACTAATCTGGCATTTTAAAAAACACAAAATGACAGTTACAATACAATGGCAAGAGTTGGCAACATTGACTTTGCAGTAAAAAAATTAGAGAAAAAGAATACAATGCATTTCAAAGTCCATGTGATTCCTGTAACTCACTAGTGACAGCACATCCTTTCAGCATATATGGCAGTATTAAAGGTGGTTATAGACTTGGGAAAGTGGGTATCAAGCAGCAAAGCAAGGTGCTCCACAAAACATTTTCATTATCCCTCAGCCAGCTACTCTTCACCTAGCTCATCACAGCATTGCACTGCTGATAAATTTTGCTGATGCACAACTAGTCAGATTCAGGATTTTTGTAATGTAGGAAAGTTGAAGAAGTTGAGGAAGTCTATTTCCCTTTCCTATAAAAAACCCTCTGAGGAACACAAACAGCAAAGATGAAGACCAAGAAGTATTCTTCTTCCTTTGGTATTGCTTCTACACTAGAAAAGTTAAGATTCAGTTAACACACGGTAGCAACATCCATACAACCAGAATACCTTCATATCTGCGAGCACGGTTATTTTAAGGGTCAAATCCTTGCAACTCCCCTTCAAACCAATGATCAAAAGGGGAAGTTCTCCTTCATCCATATGCTTCACACATGCTGTGCAGACATTGTTTCCAATGGCTGAAGTTGGCATGTTAGACTATCAAATCCAGGTATCAGTCAATGCATTCTCTACACAAAAATCCTATTTTGATCTGGGGATTTCTACCCAGCATTCACCTAACAGAACATAATTTGGCCTATTATTCTTTTCTACCACTACAGATGTTTTGAGACTATTACTAACATAAAATGATTACTTCAATTAGACTAAATTTACAGAACACCATTCTTCCACATTTCCAAAAATCTTTTAATGATTTAAGAAAAAATTATACTTAAAAAAAAAGCTAACATTACATTATGTATTGTCAATTACATAGTGTAATGTAAGCCCTTTTTTTTTTTTAAAGTATAATTTTTAAGTATAAGTGTTGACCTAATGTCAATTATGGCAACACTATGTTGACCTCAAGCATGTTTAAAGTGCTCTTTCGAGGGGAAGAACATAATAAAATCATTTTTTATAGTCACCACAGTAATTCACTATAAAGGTTTTAAAAAATATGATTTCCACTCTCCCTGTTCATAGTCAGATGCTATCTTTAATGATTGCTGAATCCACACAGGGAAACAAAAATAGTGTTTAATGCCCAGGCATTAATTTCTAATTCAACCAACAGAGTTATCAGAAATTAGAGTAATTAACCAAAACTGCCCATCCTGTGTTGTTAGTCCACCCAATGAATATCCAAAAGTTACTCAAAGCTTTCAGTCCTACACTTAAAAGAGACACTACCATGTGCTTGTTCAGCAGCAATTCTGTAAAGTCAGCAAGTCTCAGTACTATTTGCATTAATCACTCAAAATTACTGCTTTTCAAAGGTTTGCTGACAGGATACTGCTGATTAATTTCATCACTGCTTTTCTTCCTCCTCCCATTAAGAAAAGAGGTAATACTGCACAGAGTTTGCTAGCATGGTCTTTGCCAGGAAAAAAGGGAAGTGGGGTGGGTGGGAGGATATTACCAGAACTGCCTTACTGTGCTACAGTTAACTTAGTGCAGCTTCCTTCTATACACCAAGGCCAGAAGGAAAACATTTTCTTAATCAAAGGCACAGCCATGTACATATGAGAGAACAGTATCAGTGGACCACCTTAGATTGTACATTTGAAGCACTGTCTTAATAAAACAAACGTTGATATGCTTGAGGTATGTTATTTTCAGATACTAAAGTAGCCTCTTTTCACCCTGAACTGCTATACCATTCAGGCTTAGCTCAACAGGATGACAGAAAATTCTCCTCCTGCCACTGCTGTCTTTATCCAGACGGAACTCAAGCCTCACAAACTGGAAGCTGTAACCTTATATCCACTTTATAAAGATAACTGTGGTTTTACTAAGGCTGAGGATTCTCTGCTACAAAGATGAGTGTCACACCAAGATTTCTTCAGAAACAAACACCAAGACAGCAACATTTTGAAGCTTTCATTCTGATGGGGAATGGGTCAAATCTACATTTGCTCTTAGGAACAACTCTGCAACCATGTCAGTACAAAACTGAAGGTCTTGTCATACTTCCAACTGCAAGCAGAGGAATTATTTCGAGATATCATTACTAAGAGGAAGCTTTCTAAAAGTTTTTGCTTAGAGTGACATTATTCACAAGAAGAAAAAGTTAAAGATATTTTATTTGGAAACAATCTTTGGTTAAGTCTTTCAGCAGGGGCTTTCATTCCTATATTATATAGTTCTTGGTTTATAGCAAATGTATGCATTAAAATAAATTAATTGGGGAATAACCACAGAACTCCTAGTCTGCTTTAAGCATTCTCTCTACAAAAATTAATTTTTTTTTCCTTAAGCCTATTTGTTTGCATATTAGCTTCTCTGCTTATAAGAACATGCATATGCACAGCACACACAGAGGACTGTAACAGTGGTTTTACAGTGCTAAACATTTTTTTTTCCCCATAAAGAAAAGAAAAAACAGTGTTTTATTACTTTTGTAAATGACACACCAGCAAGACAGCTGAAGTTGGCTTGTACCAGTTGTTTATCATCTTTGATAAAATTACAAGAGCAGAAGAAAAACGAGATTTCGGAAATCACTAGAAAATAAAACCGAGATAAGGTTGTCTGCTCAGGATTTGATGGAAATTTTGTACAGAAAGGCACTAAATGGCTAGCCATAGCCTAAGTATAGGAAAGAAACATGTCTCCAATGCTCATCTCATTTTTCACTGTCATCATATTAAGTCTGCAGATCTCTGAAGACCAAAGTGTCTGAAGAGTTAAAATAAAAAAAACCAAAACCAACAAAAACCCCCACCAATGCCTAGATTTCCTTTAGTGACTTTTAAACCTGAATGACTTCTTCTGGAGACTACAAAATATTACTGATAGCAGACAGGAGAGAATTCACATGTCTGCCTTTATATTTTATCATAAACTTGCACAAACTTCAGTTATGTCTGGAAGCCAAACATAAATTAATCACAGAGCAAGCAATTGCACAGGTATGGCACAATCCAGTGTTTTTCTTATCTTTGAACCTCTCCCAGCTTGGACAGATGTGCCACTCTTCACTATGCTGGAAGAGAACAGAACAGATGAGCTCCTGGAAACCCAGCTTTCATACTCAGGTACCCAAAGCAAGGGGCTCCCAACCATTAAAATACTGCCAAATTCAAAGATCATGTATTATGAATTACTGCATAACATGGTTAAGAAAGAAAACATTAGTAACAATGGGATTCTGAACACCATGTCTTCTGCTCCTGAATAAATCCAACATTTTTTTCCTTTTGTGTGGGGACTAAAAAAAAGTCGAAAAATCACTCTCCAGTGCACTAAAAGCTAAAAGAATTCTCAAAACACTCAGACCATGAAAAAAATGAGAGCTCCTCTTCCTCAAAGACCTAAAAGCTGAAGAACTGAGCTCCCTTTAAGAATTTAGCTTCTCTGAGCAGAACAGTCATCTTGTGCACATAATTTAGTGCAAGAAGCAGCCAAGGAATAATCTCCTGCAGAGGTTAAAGATGATCTCGTGACTATCGCACAAAAATCCTTAGGTGGGGAGAAGGAAGTCTGCACTGAAAGTAGGCATTATCATTCTGTTACACCCCCACCCCCCCCAACACACACAAAAAGGTTTTCTATGGTAGCAAATGGTCAAGAAAATAACACAAGAACAAGTGTTCAGAATTTTCAGAGCCTGCATGAGGGCTATAAACGTTATGCCATCTCACTATAGTGGCTCAGAACACAAAAGTAAGCAACCTCACAGGTACTATATTTAGAACTAAAGAATGTGTAGAGATTACCGAGGACATACAGGAAAAAGTAATTACTTTTTCCCTAAGTAGTACACACAAACACACACAAATTCATACAAGAACCAACTATCCTCGTCTACTTTCAGCATCTTACCTGTAATTCTACGAATATAAAGTAAAGCAAGAACTATGCCCCACAACTCCTAGCTCCCCTTGTTTCACTCTGCACTGAAAGTAAGTATTCCATCTTTGAAAAGTAATTGTATCTCTCAGGAATTCTGAGCAAGTAAGACGAAAAGAGGAGAGACTGGACTCTACTTACAGGTTACTTTAATAATCAGCAAAGGGGATACATAAGCTACTTCTATAGGGCCAGCTCACAGCTTTTCTGCAGCTTATGCAATACTAAGCTTTATTTAAGTTAAACAAATGAGAACAGCAACCTTCAGTTTTGTGTTTGCAGCAGAGCTCAAGGCAAATTAAGGAATTCTACACTAAGACTTGAGTTCAGATCACAGCATACTTTTAAAGTATACCCTCCTGATCAGCCCCTCCTACCACACTTGATTCAGAGTGGTTTCAGAGCACACAAACTGGATTCCTTTCAGATGAGCCAGAAGGTAGGATCCAGAACCTGCCTGTTGCCCTGCAGCTGCTAATGGGCATTTGGTCCAGAGCAGGCTGAAGCTATATGGAATCAGCACCTCTGAAAGATGTATAGCACACTTTGCTTTACACATCTGTTCCTACTGGATCACATCACTTGCTAATAAAGAGATAGGCTGAGAAAGGTCCCTTTTCTTAGTACAGGTCACGCAAGGCTTTTTTACCTCATCTTGTCCTGTGGTAACCTATGCTCCTGGTGTCCACAAAGACACTCTAGCACTGTGAGCCAAGGTAACTACAGCCAGCCTACGGGCCGTCCCCACAACTGAGCCAGCTGCCAACCTCAGCCAGCTTTTCCTGTATGAGCTCCTACCCACAGCACCAAGAGGGCACAAGCAGGGGCAAAAGTCTGAGCTGCAGCTGTCCACAGCTTTTTCCACTGCAGCCAGGGAGCATACGTGGTTAGCCTCTCAGGGTAGAGGACTCTTGCCCTACTGCAACTGCAGGCCAGGTATTGAGCAGACATTTTAAGATCATAGGGGTGCTTTCTCCCATTTAAAGTTACAATGGACAACTGCATTTTACTTTATTTTTAAGGAAGACCTATACCTATGGCATGAGAATAGAGTTTTTCTTAATGTTAGCTGTGCCAACTTTCTCCTTCCCACTGCAACAGAAGTGATGGGTCCCTAACTTCCTTACACAAGGAGACGGATTCTCTCATTCTTTGTGGTGCTCCAGGTGGATCAGAAAAATCTCATTAAGAATCTGATCAATGAAAATTTTTAAAAGAAAAGCTGAAAATGAAGTGTCGTTATTAATGCAGTTAACATTATTGCAGATGTGTGGCAGTATGAACTGAACTGACAGCTCAAGAAATCGTGACTAGCTAACAATAAATAATGCTATCCTTGCAGCCAGACAGGGTTGATTTTTTGTTATTCATTTCTGCAGTTCTCTGAAGCACTGCCAGTTAAAAAAAAAAAAAGGGAGCAGGGCAGGCCTGTTGGCTGCTACTTGATAGAGTAGCTGCAGATCCAACACACTAGAAGATAATTAACTTTAAAAAAAAATAAATTACATTTAAAAAAAAAGTAATTTTCAAATAAACAAATATAACCACTAACTCCAGTAAGTACAGATATTAGTAAGAATAACAGAGCATGCTTTCTTTTTTACGAGTTACTGGATAGCAGGAAAAGCACCTAGAACTTCGTAAAACCACACTAACGCAATCTCTTTACAAATTTCTCAGCCTTTGAGAGAAAGGCTGCACCATCTCTGCATGAGAGGATTAAACATTAGCAACAAGCCACGTTCCTAATTAACCCCCTGACCTCCCCCCATTTTATAAAGGTGCAACAGAATTTTTAAAGCTATGAACAAAAATTGCAACAGTGCACAGCTCTTCTCCTAAAGTCAAGCATTTCAAGTAAATCAGTAGACTTTGCAAGTGTTCCTTTAACAAATAATTTGGCTATACCATACTTAAAAAAAAAAACCCCAAACCCTAAATATCTAAGGTTAAAGGCCATACCTAGGTACGTTTTAGTAGTTAGCTCAAAAAATCTGGATCCCCATATCAATGGTACAAATGCTACTTAAAAGTGAAACGGAACGGAAAGTTCCAAGAGAAGAACAGTCTGCAAATGCAGATGATCAAAGGGACTTTGCAACTAGGCCAATAAGCAATAGTGCTGTTAGGAATTTCATAGCTAACAACTAATATTCCAAAAGGCATTAGAAGTGCATCACTTTGATCTATATCCCAGCACGCGTCATCACAACAGGCAGGAAACACCTATCTAGAGAGGTAACAATAAACTTAAGTGTAGCCAAAGCAGATGCCTGTGATTATAAATTAGAAATGTATTAATCAGCATACAATTAATATTAAATTTCCTTGAAAGTGATATGAGAACTGTGGTCACCAAAGGGGCAAATAGAGATGGATATAGTTGCATCTAGGAGAAATCCAGACAACAAAAGTTGCCAGACAAAAGGATAAGAGAAGCACAGCAGACTGTAAATACGCAGGACCTACTCCCAAATACACAAGAAGGATGACTGGCAAAACATAAAACAACAAGCAGTACTGGGAGTACAGGAGACCACCCCTTGCGGGGGCTGGAGAGTGGTGATAACATAAAAATATCAGGCATTAGATAACAGAAGAAAGACCAGTGCACACCGGCTCTTACTTCACTCAAAGAGCTCTCAAGCCTGATTACCATGACTTCCAAGAACCACCAAAGGCCATAGCTACCATTGTTAACTGTACAGCACCAGCTCCGTGGTATTGTATACTCACAGCTAATTTACAATATGTGTTAAAGACTAACATTTTTGTGTACACAGTGATGATTAATAACATGCATGAGTTAACCTTTAGTAAGATGTGTGCTGTTCATGAATGAAATTTACAGTTTTAAACCTTAAAACTAGCCCGATCTGCCAGCCTTCTAAACACTCCTATCACAGCAGTCTCCAATTCCCTGGTATCTATCTAGCTATAAACACAGATGCGGGTGCATATATTCAGTCCCAATACATGTGTGGACAGAAGGAATTTGTATCTGTCCATCTGAAGCTCCTGTTGGTTCAGGAGCCAAGCCATTCAGTTAACTTAAGCGCTGTGCTCATGATATGGTGCCCACAAAATTGCAGGGCAGGGAAAAACGGGCTATACGATGTTTCCCATAACATTATGTTCTGTAAATCTATCATTTCAAGACTGGCACAACACTGATGTAGGGATGGTATGGGACTAATGCAGCTTCTAGGCAGGAAAGCAGCTAGCTTGGAGTGAAGGCACAAGTCTGGGTCTATTTGCACTGTAAAATAGAGGAGCTTGAACACAAAGAGAGAACATTCATATGCACAGAATAAACGATCTCAAACCACAATGACGTTAGATGCATTGATATGCTTGCAAACATCTCTAAATAAAACAGCTGTCTGATCCCTAATTAGTGACAAATGCTCTCCTGAAGACATTGCTCAGTAGTTCCGAATGCAAGAACTTGCACTTCAAAAATATAACCCCTTTCTAGAAGTATGCATTGTATAGCAAGTTTAATGTGTTAGCTCTTCCTTTTCTTCCTTCCTAAAAGCAGGATGAAGTGTCAAACACTGTATTAAGTTAGAATAACCATATACTAACCACATCTTGTTCTTGCAAGTCTACAGGCAATTTTTATTCTAAACACAACTATCATAAATCAACATTAAGATTAATAATGTGGCTTAAATCCAGTAAGATTTGCACAGTGCAAATTTGACGTTTGCTTTTTCAGGCATTAGCTCATTAGTAGTAGTTTGCTCATTTATGCAGAATGGAATTCTAACACTGATCCTTACACAGTTCCTTGCAGAAATATCTCTGCAGGATGAAGCCACCCTCCCACTGAGGATGGCGTTTGGTCTGTTTGAGACAAACTCAACATCCTCTTTCACTAGATACTGAAGACTCAAAACTCTCCACTACTTTTGTTCTCAATTAACTCAGCATAGCTCATCTTCAGCTCAAGATCTTTAATACTGCTTTTAGCATGGAAAGCTGTAGGAAGTGTCTACAAGCAACTACAGAAGAAGCATAGTAGAGGAAAATGTTGAAATATAATTACATACTTTTTCCACATCTACAGACTTTATGTTGTATACAGCCATCATATCTACTTTTTAATAGCAAGAAGCAGACACTATCATAATCTCAAAGAGTAGGATTCTTCTGTTTTCTTTTTTCCTGGAAGAGAGGAAGATAAGAAACAAGTGTGCACTCACTGTTACGTTTCACATGTAAGGGAGACATGGACACGTGCTCTGGGATGTCTTTGTGCTGCCATCAAACATTGCAGCCAACTACACAAGCAAAGAATTTGGTTCCATACCTAAAAAGGTCACTCAGACATCAAGAGCAATAACGTTCACCTCGACTACCTCATGAAAGCTATACCCCTTTTCCATTCCAAACAATTGTTTTCTCATTGTGAGAGGAAAGGCAGTCACAGGAGACAACCTATGCTAAAAGGAATGCTACAGGCAGATTTGCAGTCACACTAAAAATTACTTAAAGAAATAAAAAAAATACTCCTATATGAACAAAAGCATCATTGGACAATATATAAACAAGCCTGGACTAATGGCTCATCTTTCATCATAGCTTCGGAAGTAAAGCATTGGCAAGAAACTAAAGGAAAACTCTACAGACACTAAAAGCCCAAGCTATAGACTCTCACACATGCTTAGGAAAAAAATAATTATAAGTTTGTTTATTAATGCTACTTAATTTTACTACTTCATCATTTGTCCTTGCTAAAGGCAGCCTCATTATGACATATGGGTTTCTCATGTGAAATTCCAACACAGACTTGATTCAAAGCAGAATACACTCAGCCCTTGAAGTTCTGCTCATATGCAGCTCAAGTCAAATCATGTAAAACCTTCAGCCTTTTGATGACTTGCACCTGTCTTACAATATTTTTGAAGAATCCCTGGCTACTCAGAAATTGCTTCCCCCCCCCATCTAATAATCCCTTCTGTAACATAGTTTCACTTCAAGTTTGCCAAAAGCACATTAACAGCAAGGATGGCATAAAGAAATCTAATTCAATCAATGAGAAGACAACTGTTTAATACAGCCAAATAAAATGTACTCATCCAAATCAGTCAGATCATGTTTTCTCCAAACTAGTAAACAGCTGCAGACACAGTCTGCTTCCCATCAAATGTTCCGTGTATAACAAACTATACCTTGTATCTCTGATGGTTCACTAGTAATTTTTCAAAACCATGACTTTCAAAACATATGACAACTATATTTTATTGAAGAAAGGAATAGGCTTAGACTGCCCAAGCCACAAATTGAAGACCAATCCAGAAACAATTGTAGGTGCCAAAAGTCTGCTGAATGTCAGTATTTGCTGGCATTTTTATTATTATGAATACAAGTGCAAACCAACTTCTTCAAAGAAGAAAAACACTTCAAGCATGACAGAAAAGGAAAAGCTCACAACTCCTATTATAACAGCACAGGAGCACAGAAAATAACTCCTTTAACACTGTCTGGAAAAGGTATCCCAAAGGAGTAGTTGTAAATGTGTTTAAAAGATGGAGAACCTTAAAAATGAATTCACATCTTACATTCTAGTCTGTGGTGTCAACAGTGCTAAAGTAACTAGCAACTTTGAAAATCTAGTAAAATTTTGACTGCCACAAACATGAAAACTACCGTTAGTGAGACTGCTGAAGTACAAAACTTCTACCCACTATAATTTTTTGTGACTTATATTCAATTCATTCACAAGAAAAAAATCCTTGCATGCACAAGATGACACAGAGGAAGCCAGCCAGACCGAGACAACATTTTCAAACCTCTGAACAGCAGTAAACTATTATGAGCTTAAATCAGGTATTTACTATTTTTGCTTGACTATGTACGTAAATTCCTATCCCTTTAAAAATTTAACTGACTCCTGAACATACTTCAGAGAGCTGATTTTGCACTAACGTGACTGTTACAAACTAAAATTGTGTACTTTCTCTGACTCAGAGTAACAACAAACAGGACAATAAACCAGGAATAAACAAACAGGAAACAATGACCCAGACTACACAGAGGACAATGGAGACTGGTCTGGTAAAAAATGGGACATCAATGCCTAAAATCCTACTCTATCCTAAAACTCTTATCCATGGTTGCAGCCCGTGTTCCCTGTGGCACACAACTCCAAAAGAGCTCCCCTGCTGTTATTGTGATGCCTTGTGGAAGTACAGTAAAGGAAATTGGAACTAATGTCACTTTTAGAAGCATTAATTGTAGTTATGATGTCCACTTGGCTATCCCCTGAATAAAACACAGAAAACACTAAAGAGCTGTATTAAATTCCGTTTCTGCATCTGGTTACCTATGGTAAGAATTGCAAAGAGCTGACTCATTTCATCCATTTGAGAGTTCTTGAAATTTACCTGATAGAGTTCTAACAGCAGCACATGCTCCTTCTAGGATCCCAAATATGCATCACTCAAAAGAGAAAATAATCTGGCCATAAATTACCAAACACTTACTTGCATTACCCTTTGAAAGTGAAGTTGAGCATGTTACCTTTAAGGACAATGACAAACCATCTTTGTAATTCCTGGAGACTGCTGTCACAGTATTGTTAGGTAAGGAATGAATTCTTGAATATATTACAAATCCAAGTTCTAGAAAATTTTTGGTGGTATGCTCAGTAAAATGACTTACTGCACTGAGACAGAGCAGCTAAGGTAAATGGCTAGAGCTCCAATTTCCGGTATTTGGCCCCTATGTGCAACTGATTCATTAGAATTAGAAAACTTGGTGAAACTCTGAGGTTAATTGAACAAAGAACTCTGCTGCTTTCTTTTTTTTTTTTAATATACTTCATATATTAAGGAATGTATGCTACGCTTGATGCATGACTTCAGGAAAGATTAACTGCAAATAACTACCAAACAGCTGTATGGCCTGTTTTCCAGTATGTATGGAAAGATAGACAGTCCATAATGTAATGTCTTGAATTTCAGCACTAACATAATAGAAGATTTCCTGCTGATTTTACATCAGCTTGTGGTACAGGTGCAAAGGACTTAGGTTACTGGCAAGTGTAAGGAAAATTAATCTAGAAACCAGAAGAGCAGCTTCTCACATTCCATAAACAGTTTATAAAATTAATTGCAATAGCATACACATCAATTCCGGATGTGTAACCAGCTATGCCATCATTGACCAATACAATCAGAATACATGGAAAAAGCCAAATACTTCCCTCCAAAGGTAATTGATATAGACAGGTCATATAACCAATAACTGGGAATTAGTCCATCCAAATTATTCCTGGAAATTTATGGGTCTCACATAAGAACAAAAATGTCTGTTTTCATTAAAAAAAAAAAAAAAAAGAAGTAGAGGGAAAAAGTCAGTCTTGCAAGAAACTTCATTTGAAGTGAACATAATCTTTTAGCTACTACTGCAAAAGCTGTAATTTACAGTAGATGAATCACTAACGAATCACTAATTCATCACTAATGATGAATCACTTAAAGCTATGAACATACATACAGGCTATATTTTAGCCCTATACCTCAGGTGTTACAACATCCTGAAGAAATCCCAATCGGCTCATTAAAAGAAAGATCAGATAGCAGAATAACTTATTTCAGTAAAAACTCTCTCAAGCCAGGAGGAAAAAATAAAGACAGGATTTATGCATCTACTCTCAATAGAGCCACAGCCCACATAACTAAGTAACTTCTCTCAGCATGTCAAAAACCCAAAGTTGCATACCTTAGCAAACTATCTAAAAAGGTCTCAAAAATCTTTCTGGATGCCACAAAACACATACTAGTATAGAGGGGCATAACGGATGTGCATACAGACCACAACAGTTATTTGAGAAAGTTTTGTTTATAGAATTATGATAGAGAAATATATTTTTTTTTCCCCCTCAGAAAAGGACACCTTGCCCCTTGCAAGGCTAAGGCTGCAGGACTAAATTGCAATAGAAGTTGTCAGAGAATTGACACAAATATACTGTATCAAGCAATTCAAAGCAAATTAAAATAGCTACGTGCATGTTTTTTCAAAAAACAGTCAAGAGGCAGCAGATAGTCTGGGCTGCTTCACAACTGACACCAAGATACACATGTTCAAAGAACAGTGTGAGAACTGAATGAAAAAGGAAAGAAAAGAGCTTCTGATGCTTTAAGTATTTCTGGAACTTTGCAGAATAGGAACCTGATGCAAAACTGTGTGAAGGGCTGTAGTATGTTATCACACATGAAAAGCCCTTTACACCTAAATACCTCTCTATCCGAAGACAAAATGGAAGCCATATTGGCCTAACATTCCTCAAGCTACAGTCCTCTGCAACACATACTGTCATACAAGCTTAAGTTCACAAAAAGCTAACACACAGGCACAGGGCATTTTGCATTTAGATTTATCTCTGCCAGACAGCATTGTTAGCATCCTGTTTAGGGGTTGCAAGGCTCGAAAAGCTACAGATCCAGTATTACTCCCTTTATACAAATCTAATGCGGGATGAGTCACAGGAAGTCTATCTGGCTAGTAACTTATCAAACACAGCCCACCTGAGATGCCTAATGTTAACCAGGAAGGCACATAAGAATTTGTTGATTATTTTACCGAGTAATCATCATCTCTACGCTTGCATGAATATCAAGAGAGAAGAAATCTAATGCTTGCTATAAACTTTTCAGAAACTAGAATGAAGAGACTTTCGATTTCTCTAAATGTGTTTTATATTTATGCACGTGTTCTGGAAACAACCAGTTAGCCTACAATGCCTTGCTATCCCAAATGGAAATAATGTATCTCTTCTTCCACTCTTCACACTTTCCATGTTACATATTCTTTGGGACAAGAGACCACTTCTCTGCTCCAAAGGTAATAGTAATAGACTTTAAAATTACAGTTAACACTTTTAGCAACAAGTCTGATGGGGATTTTGTTGTTTGTTTGCCGCTTTAAAGATACAGCTCAACTATTCTATACATCCTACTATGAAAGCAAATATTCTTGACATCCAGCCTTTGGACTTGGTTTTGACCAAAGCCTTGCTGAAGTGACTATATTAACCCAAATTCAAATCACTTATTAGCACCCTGGCATATGTATCTGACATCCTGTCCACTTTCTAGTTAATAAATTACTACATTTCTGCATATGAAAAACATGCACAAAATTCTGTCCTTTCTAGTGAAAGCTGTATTTAATCATCTGCAGACATACAATCTTCAAATTAATTCTTAGGGAGATACTTATCCTGTCATAGGTCTGATTTTATTTTTAAAAAGAAAACCCAAAACTACTATTACAAGACAGACAGGATTTTATGAGTTACAAAGTATTTCAGTTGTAAGCAAGTTCCCTGTAACTCTTCTAGTTTTTAGAATCCTACAGAAATAAGTACTCCCTCTTTCAGGCATGTGTTTGTCTGATAAACAATGTCTTTAGGCTAAACTTTGACAGAGAAAAATTTATATAAACGAGTAAAAGTTAAAAAAAGGTCCAGGACTTTGCCACAGATGATATGTGAAATTATGGTAAGTGGATTTGAGTTTAGCTTGACACCTCACCTCACTGGCTTGCTTTCTCGTAGCAAATCTTCCAGATTCTTTTCACAGTGTTCAGCTGCCACAACCAGTCTCTCTAATTGAAAAAAAAAAAAGTATAAGAGGACTAGAATCCAAATGAGACAATGGGAGTACAGACTTCTCAGTCTACCTATTTGGCAGATGTTAAAGTATTTTGACATACATTGTATGGAAAATTACATATAATTTCAATGTTAAAGATGTACAACTTCTGGATGTCACTACTATTTTCATTTATGAGATACAGCAGATCATCTTTCCTGTTTCCTCATGTAAAGCACTGTCAATCCATCCATCCAGTAACCTCCTAATAAATGTTGAACCCCTCAGCCAATGTCAGTCAGACTTAAAAATACAGGTCTCAAAGAAGATAAGCATTTACAAATTTGCAGAAATCTGTGGCTGGGTTGATGACAGAGAGACTCAAAGTAACATCAGCTTTGAGAAATGGGACTCAGAGTGAGCACAGGAGTTTCAGCCCTGATGGGCCAACTAGCACATTACTAGCTCTAGTACCTCTTGCCCAACAAATAGCTATAGGACTTGCAGGGGTCTCACATGTTACAAAGATTGATGGGCTGGCTCTTAATACAGAGGAAAAGACAAAACAATTGTTGCACTGAAGACAGCAATTACAAAGTAGGAAAAGAAAATGGTGTAAGATGTTACATGGAGGTGTGAGATAACTCCTAAAGCAGTTAGGCTTTGCTACTTCCACTACTCATAGAACAGCTAGTAGTGAATGTTCAGATTCAGAATCAAATCAAACTAAACTATTTCAAACATATTTTTAAAAGAAAACTGTTACAGTAAGATAAAGATGGAAAATACTTTGAGGAACACAAGTCATCAAATTAAAGCTGCAATGCTTGTTACTCAACTCTTCGCTTCTCCTTTTTGAAATCAAAGGACCACTTAAGCTTTCTTTGAAGAAAAAAAAAAAATTCTAGGATTGCCTTCTACAACGTTAGCAAAGATTTACAAGTAGTTTAATTTTACACAAAAAAAAATCAGTTTGAATATTATTCAATTACTTTTATATTCTCCTTTTGAGGGTCTTTTGGGGGGAATGCATACATCTAATTAATTTTTTTTTCCATTGTTTTCCTAGTCTGCTTTCATATTTCTCCATAAGGGTAGAAACTGAAATTTGCAAGAAAAATAACATTAAATCACTATGCATAGGACTGACAAGTGAAAAATTCTGTCAGGATCAGAATGATAAAATTTGCCACCAGATTTGCCATATTATTTGAAAGTGATTAACTGCTATTCCAACCACTAGGAACAGAACAGTCTCCTGACTTCATGGTTAGACATTTTACTTGCTATTCTTCAAGTTACTTCAATTATCAGAAGATATGTTCTCCTTCATATTTATACACACTCAAAAGCCTTCATGTTATTGACTCTTCATTGTCAAAAAGGCCACATTTTTCTATTTAACCATATCTTTTATTTACTAAATGTTATGTTAGCTAATGTCTCTTAACCTTTCATCCCAAACAGTATTGTAAGCAAATCCCAGTTTCAAGAGGTACTAGTGAAAACAAGATGAAAATGAATAAACCTTCTAGATCTCCTGACTGCAGACAATGAAAAAACTACAAGTTTAAAAGGAAATGAAAACACAAAGAATCCCCCACCCCACAGAATACTTCAGTGTTTGGAGTTGGCAATATCCTAATTTTCTAAATATCTGGAACATCCTATCATACTGCATTCTAAAGGGGAAAAAATTACTTGCTCTACTTTATGACACCCTGTAGCTAACCAAATACATACATACAATGCACTTCTATATGGGAACATTGTTGATTTAAAAGTTAAAGGTGGCAACCACTTAAATTGTCACAGGTGTTGCAGCCTTTCTGTGGAAATTAAGTGCTGTACTCCTGCTGAGCTTGCAACAGAATAAGATCATCTGGAGCAGAAAAAAAACCTGAAGCCTGATTTGAGCTAACACTAAGTGTGATAATAGTTACTAAAAAAAAAATCTGTACTAGAATAAAGTAATTGTCAGTGGGAGAGATCTTAAAGAGCTAGAATAAAAAACAAAAAAGGGAAGCTGGCAGCCAAGACACAAGGTAACTGAGACAACAAGAACAGCTGCAAATCAAGTACAAGAAACCTAACTATCACATGAAAATGTTCACAAGATTAGAACATGGCTGTATGAGTTCAGTATCAAAAATACATGTATTTCTATGTCCACACAAAGACATGGCACTGCAATTGAGTACAAGAATTTTACAGTGAGGTAGAAAGAGAAGAAAGTTCTTCGCTTTTATCAGTTAGCATAACACATAACAAAAGAGGACAGACAACTAACCTCTGCCTTAACTCTGTAGAGAGGAAACAAAAGCACCAGTACTGTCAGACACAGCAAAGGCATACAGTCATTTTGAGACTGAAAACCAGCTACTTTATAGCACCAGAAAGGCAATATTCTGCTCAGTCACCTTTAGGTATATTGTCACAAAAATATAACTGTAACCATACATAAAATTTCCTTTTTAAACAGATACTCACCATGTTTACCTCTGGTAATGTCAACATACTGGCAAAGCCTGGGATGGGTGATTGTTTTAAGAATTTGAAATCTCCCCAAAATTTTGATGGAGTTAGGTGTCAGAGGAAGGCCATTACTTCCACAAACATCATGTGGCAGAGCTGAGGCAAAGAAGGTGGAGGCACCCATCTCAGTGTCTTTTAAAGGAAACATCTTTTTCACACAATCTTAAGCCCTTTGGAGCAATTCGTGTTCCTTAAAAAAGGAGAACACAGAGTAAAAATTTATCTGCAAAAGATACAGATTCTTATGACTCAGCTTACTAGCTGTTTACTAAATAATGCAATTAAAATGTTTTTTTCTCTGTTACAGGGGAACAGGACATTTTTGCATAATTAACACAGTAATAATGATAATACAGTGCTGCTGCATCATAAACACTACATTTAAAGATGAAAATACAGTGATAGTTTTAAACACAGATTTAAGAATCAAATAAAACTATTTTTAGGAGCAGATAAATGCTTTAATACAAGCAATGTTCAGATGACTACTGCAATATAGTAGGTTATTTATTCAAAAACCAGTAAAGGTACCAAACAGAAAAAATCTCTTCTAAAATATAGGCCACAAGTCCAGATTACCACAACTTTAGTGATAATCCAGCATCTGTATACTATAGCACTCCTAATATTTAAAGCTATGAAGTAACAGCCTTCTGTCCTACTACCATTTCTTTCCCTACGCGTAGATAAACTGCTAGCTCACACACTGACGCAGTAACAAATTAAGGAAGTAATCTACTTTAAATATTTCTGTGGGACAGTCAAGCGAAACAAGTTAGCTTGCAATTTAGTTCCAGGAGCACTTAGTTTCATGACCATCTTTCTCTCCAGCAGGAACAAGCTCTCTCCTCTGAACTAGGCATTTCAATTCAGTGCAAGCTAAACATTTTCTCTGCACTTTTCCATAACTAACAATTATGCCACTCAAGAATACGAAAATCTAAAACATGCACAAGTAGCAGATGCTTCTACAGTCAGCTAGGCCTCAGATAAAACTGCCTGACCTCTTTTTACTAGCAAACTAACAATTTAATCTGAGGCAACAAGTACCAAAATCCAAAAACTGAATCAAGCCTCTGCTCAGCTCATTTCTGGATTACCCAGATAGTGACTTGAGACACTACAAGCTGTCATTAGGCAGTACTATCACTCTGTACATGTTAACTTCCATAACACATACATACTTGTGTATCAGGATACATGTACAAACAGAGATAAAAAGGCCAAGCTTGTAAGTTCTAGTCTGGAAGTTGTGATGGTGAAGTAGATGGCACTTCCACAGAACATGGAACAAGAGGCCATAGAACAAAAAAACTTCATTAACAAGCTTATGCAGAAGACTAGCATCAAGCTCACTTCAACTCCAGAGACATTACGGCACAGAGTCTGGAGGCATCTGTGTATACAATCAACAGAAATAGTCCACTGATGTGGAAAGCACATCCAACTCTCTTGTCAGCTATAGAATAGTAATTATAAGCTCTAAAGAGTAGAAACAGATATGTAGTTGCTCCAGGAAAAGAGGAGGAAGAACCCTCAGGATCTGAAGCCCGCAAGAGAAATAATACAAAAAGCTTAAAGTATAAACCCAACATAATTCTTTCAAACCAGATGTGATAATCTTTATCATCTTGGGAGCTTCATGAAACAAAAACCAAGTAGAACAAGATTATGCAGAGCACTAACGAAGCTAAGTGCTACTTTTTAATTATTCTTTCAGTCAACATTGACCTGATGCTTTCAGGGAAAGCTATTCTCTCATGAGAAAGTCACACAGGAGAAACAGAGCGTTTAATACCTTAGTGTCTCAAAATTATTTTTTCTCTAAGGGAACAACCTTGTTCCCAGCACAAAATCTCCAGTAAAAAACTACTAAGTTTATTTTGTGAATCTTAATTGAGAGAGTGACCCCATAACAGGTTGCACAGAGATCCTTATATACCAAACATATTTACTAAGTCTATACAAATGGAAATCATGGAATGTACCTTCTGGTTTAAATAATACAGTCCAATTTAAGATACAAAGCAAATATAAGACTGCTCTCATTTGTGGTTTTTTTCCCCTGAATAAACACAGACATGAGATATGTATATTTAAATTCTAATATACATCATCATATTAAATATGAATGCATAGCATTAAGGAATCAAACTTAAAAAAGGAAGAAAATAAATCTGAAACAGCATTGAAGGGTTTATAGTAGTATTTTTGTATTAAAAGTCTTATTTGTAAAGATACAATACTTTCATCTCTCATGAATATTTAATATTTTTTGGAAGTGATTTATTTTAGGATGCCAACAATGCAATTTACAGTTAGAATATTCCATTGGAAAGACATAAACTGGACTGAGTGCAAGCACAAAGATTTATTGGCATGCAGCAAGTTCCAATTGGAAAGTTTTAACTGTGTATTTATAACAGGACCCACATTCTTGTAAAAAAACATCATGTCTGCCAAATGAACAACCTGGCTTCAGAAAGAAAATATGTATTAACCATGAAGAAAAAAAAATAAAATCTTGATTTAGAGAATGAATTATAATCTTTCTTGGCACAACAGTCCTCTAATAATTGCTCTAAAATAAAAAAAAAGTTAATATGATCAGAGCTCCCCCAGATCATCCCTCCCCATAAGGGGAGGGAGAGTAAAATTACACCAAACAGTGAGATACATTATGTCTCTAAAAAGTTAAATACGTAGTGTACAATATAATTACTCAGGTAAGAAATGTTTTCAGTTTTACTCTAGAAAAATAATCTGCCAGATAATACTTCTCTAATAGATCGTTACCTGCAATCATCTGACATTTAGAAAGGAATTTTAATAAAAAGAATTGTTAAATATCATCAATTCAATAACCATTTTAAGAGATTAAACTTTTCTTGTACTAGATCACTTGGCCTACAAGGATGAATTAGACCACCTGCAATGCTTTCAACTAGAGATTTATCACTCACTTCCTTTGGCTAGGAAGCACACAGACAAAAAGGAAGTCATGAGAAAAGCAAAAAATCTTTCCTGTCAGCCACCTAAAGGAATCAGTAAAGAGGTTTAAAAGGTATGCATTAAAACAAGTTCTCGTATTATAAAGTTTATTCTGTGGAATCCTCTAAAGCAATGAAAAAAATTCTCTCTGATGATGGAAAAGAGCTAGTTCTCAATAGCTACTTTCACAATTAAACTCTGATCTCTGTCCTAACTCTCAACTTCCATAAATTCCAGAGACTGACTTGAAAAATAAACCAAGTAGCCCCAAAACTAAAAACATAATCCTTCTACCATCTTTAAAAAGGGCCACACATTACAGCTTAAGCGAAAGGTTGGGTTTTTTTTAAAAATAATTATTTCAGTGTAGTCATTACTCCAGTAACTTACTACCATTTCTAAATTCAAATGTTACACACATTTTAAAAATTCATCTGAAAAAATATATTCTCTAACTATTTTTAAATTGGGGGGCGGGGGGGGTGTTGTTGTTTGGTTTGTTTGTTTTTGAAATCCACATCAAAGTCTGGCACAACTATAAACACAGAGAGTGCTACACATCCTTCTCATGTTCAAGGCATACAATTTTACAGCTCAAACTCACCTTTTCTATATAGAAAAGACACATATTGCATTAATTTTATGATTTAGAGGAATGAATTATATCCTGCAGAACTTCCCTATTACTTTGAAATGAAAAGAGGAAGAGAAAAAGAAAGGTTTTTTATTTTAAACTGACACTAGAAACAGTTAAGGCAAATTCAATTTTGCGATTGAATTCTGGAAATTCAATTCTGACAATTCAAAACAGCGAGCATGGAAGAAGCAGCGAAGACTTGTTTTATTAGTATCATCTAAAATTAGAGAGTCATTGTTTCCAAAGCACCGTTTGTTCCATATATGAGAGACAATCTATCACATCTACGAAATAGGTCTGGCATAAGGATTAGCAGTCCAGAAGTGGCCTGTTTTGCATCCCACGTCTGAATGACCTTCCCTAGTCCACTACCTCCATCCAAGTCTCCCTTAGAAACCTTTACAGTACACAAAACCACTAACCAACATTCTCAGCAAAATCCACCACAAAGAGAAGACCTTTACAAATTCCTATTTAATATTCAGATTATCACTATTTTGATAATCTTTCACTTGATAGCTTTTCCATGCCCAACACTGAGAAAGAAAATACAAAGGGTAGCCCCTCATCTACTGAGCAACTTATTTGCTCCTCTGAATACCTACTGCTCTCAGAGAACAAACATTTTTTCTTCAGAATTTAGCATTTTCTAGCCATCATTTACAACTTTTTCACTGCAGCAGTGCTAAGGCAATTGAGTCAATGGACATGAAGAACTTTGCCCTTAAAAAAAAAAGAAGAATCAAAACATATAAATTTGACCCTCAGAAGCAAATATTGCGCATACAAACAGACCAACCTGAATGAATCCATCCTGTGAAACACATCTATGGTTTCTAAAGCGTCCACATGCGGAAATAAAGACAACTAGCTGTGTGCTAATACCTGTTAGTAATTTGAAATAGCTAGTTATTTAAGTGCCTCCCAAGTACCCAGGTGTAAACGTCCCTTGCCTAATGAAGGCAGCTTTTCAGAATTAAAATGTAATTATAATCAGTACTGCTATTGAATTATTTTTAAAGCAATTGAGAACAATTTCAGGAGAGCAGGTGGCCTGAACATCCTATGCTTACACTGCTTTTCATTAAATCACAGTATTTTCAACAAAGTAGGCCCTTTCATAAGAAGAAATTCTTTCACAAAATATCTTTTCTTCTGCTCTTTCTTCTCTCTTAAGTCTTAAAACATTCCTGTTGCAACAACAGTAATTACTAATTTGATAAAGTAACTGAAACAAAAGATGGAATTTTAGCTAGTGTTGCTACTTCACAAAAAAACCAAAACTGTGATTTGCCTCCCACTGTCCACCGTCACTTGGCTATTCATAAGTTTTACTAAAACGCATAACAGATACTGAAGAAAAGGTGAATTCAGATTCCTATGGAAGGGAGCACAGAAAATAAGTAAGAGTTTGTTAGGACAATCACAATAATGAGCTGGGATATGTACACTTCATAACAATAATAAAAAATACTAACAGCTTAATTTTTGCAGGGGGTGGGAGGACTGTGGCTTTAATTTCGTTCACCTCACAAATCTGTTTTTCATCTGCAGTATAAACATCTACTACAAACACCACTTGTGCTACAGAGATTTCATAAGATTGCTTGAAAGTCTAAATGTAAGCAGTATTGTGTTAAACCAAATGTTTTTCCCTGTGGCATAACATCAAAATGTCCTCTTTTACAAAATTTTCTAACTTCTCTAACATTCATTGAAGTAAGAAATATTCTACCTATAAATAAAGAATAACTACAGTCATAGGCAGATAATTACAGACCATACACACATTAGGCATACTTAAAAAAAAATACTATTTTTTATTGTTATTCTGTCCAAACAGTGCAGAAAATAAACACTTTGCTTCAGATTCCAGCTACATCAATTCAGCAATAAACAGAATAAATAAGTGTGCAAAAATTTTCATTATAATACTGTTACTCGAGATAAACAGAAAATGCAAACCAGATTTTGACAAGGCTCCAATGTCATTATTTTGTCTTCAATGAATTCACAAATTTGGGGGGAAAAAAAAAAGACAGGTATCATGGTGTTTTTGGTACAGGTAACTGACAAATATTTGAAGAGTTATTTCATGAAAATGTTAACTAGTAATTCCTTTCCGTACTGTTGTAGAGATATTAAAGCATCATTTCACTCAAGTGAAATATAAGCCATCAGCAAAGATTAAAAAATGCTCTATGTCAGTAGCATTTGGAGAATTTTGTCCCAGGTGCATGAAAGCCTCTGTACTCTACGTGGGTATTTGCATAAGAAGAGTTACTGGTGTTTGGAGCATTTACAACGTTACTACATAAAGATGTTGCTGCTTTGAAAGCCAGGCCTAAGAGTTAGTGAGACTTATGGACATCTCAAGTTTCATATCTGCAGCTAGAACATTTAGCTAATGGGAAAAAATAACAACACTTGGAAAACAGCATAGAGAAAACACATAACTTAATTTTGATAGATCAGGATAGACTTTTAGTTACAGCCCTCTATTTTATAAACCTGTTATTTCTTTTACCTGTTTATCAGTGTCTCTTGGTTACAGCCTGTCTGCCTGTTTTGCTACGTCAGTGTCCCTGTGCACATAAAGATAGGGTTTGTTACCGTTTGATTTATGCGTTATACACGGCTGCTCAGGAATTAAATCTAGTAAAAGACAAATCAGTTTTAAGCAGTTTGCTAAATGACTGCTAGAAATGCTGGTAACCCCGGCAACCCGGGTAACCTCTAAGCTTAAGCACGCTAGCCAAAGACCCCCCAGCCCCAGGCACTACGCCCAGGCCGGCGCTCGCAGCCCAAAACCGACTTCGAAAAGGCGCGAACCAGCGCTGCCTTTCCAACCGGCCTCGCACACCTCACGGCGCTGCGGGGGAGCGCTCGCCCTGCGCCCCCGCCCCGCCTCGCTCCCCCCACACCCGCCGGGCCGGCCGCTCCCTCAGCCCCTCCGTCACCCGACGGCCACCGGCGGAGACTCCCTCAGCGGGGGCTGCCGGCCTGAGCACAGCCTAGCGGGAAAGGGAAAGAGGAAGGGGAAGGGGAAGGGGAAGGGGAGGGGGAGGGCCAGGGCTGGGGCTGGGGCTGGTGCCGGTGGCGGGGGTACCTTCCCGAGCGCCGCCGCCCCGCCGTCCCCGCTGCACGCCCCGCCCCCGAGCGCCGCGCCAGCACCCTCGCCGCTCCGTGGCGTCACTCCACCCCGCCGGCCGCCGGAAGGACCCTGGCACAGAGACGTCCTACGCGATGCCTGAGCTGTCTTTTTGTTTGGGCCTTTTAAAAAAACAAAAAGAGTTTAACACGCTTCCCCCCGCTCCACTCCTGTGTGTGTGCTCTGCCAGTACTCTGAGAACGACGTGTTGGGCGCCTTGGCCGTAAAAGCAACGGTCGCTGGGGTAGTGAGGCTTTCCTAGGCGCCCTGTTATAAACCTCAGGCGCTCGAGTGGGCAGCTCGGAGGAGGGGGTCCTTTTTCCCTCAGCGGGTGGAGGTGTGTGGAGGCGGCTCGGTTCATGTGAGTGCCTCTCGGTGGGCCTGCGGGGGCCCGGCTGAGTCCTGACGCGGGGGGCGGCTTTCCCCTTCAGCGTGCTCTCAGCGTGCCCGTGGGCGCCTTAGTTGGGTCGCTCCTCGCTGCTGGGGGGCTATGTCATGGCGGTCCGATGTCCTAGGGCTCCATCGCGGGCCGGGCCGGGCCGAGCTCTCTGGGGCGGGCAGGCGGGAGCCCGGCAGGGCCCTGTCAGGTTTGCCTCGAGCCGCCGGCGCAGTGCGGGGGGGCGGCTGGAGCGGGGGTTCTCTGCGGGCCATGTGCTGCGGCGGTGGTCGTAGGGAGGCCGCTACTGTCCTTCTGAGGGGATTTCTCCTGCAGCGAAGGGGCAGGATGAGCTTCTCGAATTAGAGGAAACGGCGTTATGTTCGTTGTTGTTTAATTTATATAAAGGATTTAATCTCGGAGCTTAATGTGCCCTATAGCCGTAGGGTGGCATTACAAATACAGATACCGCACTTTGCGGGGAGGAAGCATGCACCTGAAGTGGTTCTTCTGAAATCAGTTGTGTTCCTTTATTCAGCCCATCGACTGAAATGACAGTTTGGAAGTGGCATAGGGGTGGGCTGTTGAAGAAAACGCTGTAATAGCCTGGAAAGTACAGACACGGAGTAGCTACTGAGCTTTGCATAAGAACGGCTGTTACTAATTGAAAAGTAGATGCTTTCTCTGTTTTGTAAATGCTATATATGTTTGCTATACTTTTGTATAGACTTCAGTGAGTGAAAAACAGTATAATTAAGTATTTGGTCCCTCCTCAGTAGAGATACTTGCAAGATTTAACATACAGCACATATTTTGTACAGGGATGCATAGACTGGATAACAGGGATGAGCTTATGATTTGTTGCTTGTTAGGTTACGTTACAAGTCCACAGCTAACTAGCATAGGGCAACGTTACTGAAGTACTGTATATCTTGAGCTAATCAGTAAGTGGTTTTGTGCTGAGTTTAGCAGCTGGCAAAACGAAGAAAATACTACTGCAAAATAAGTTATCCTTGCGTTTCCTGCTCATTCTGTTTCTTTAACTCAGATATTTATTATTTTTAATACAGTCATTGCTTTTCACAAATAGTTTTGTGATTCGGGATACTTTCATGAAATCTGTAGTAAGGTGAGGCAGTAGTGATTAAATAATAGCATCCCATTTTTGTATGCCCTTATCGTTTGCTTACTGTGTTATTCTCCAGCTATGTTTAAATAATAATACGTTATTTGGCAGACCTGTTGGAAAGTAAACCCAAAATCTGTAAAATAAAACCAAAGTCCTAAACCTGAATTTTTAATACTGGGTATTATTAAAAGGGATAAGGCCTTAGAAATGAGTAACAGATAGAACTTCGACAAATCTTATCAAATAGTCAGTAAAGTAGGTTTTTTTGGTTTTGGGGTTTTTTTCGTTTGTATTGGTTTGTATTTTTTGGTTGGTTTTTTGTTGGTTTGTTTTTTAGCTAGCCTCAAAGATCTTTGCTTGTCAATGCAGCTTCATTGTAATATGTATCATTGTAATATATTATCCCCACCCTGTTGCAAATTAAAAAGATATTCTTGTTATGGTAATTTTGACTTTAAAGAATTTTAAGAAATATATTGGTGAGTTGCTTTGATGTTTTAGTAGCACTGAATCCTGAAGGTGCAAGATGTTGAAGGCAGAGTGATTTAAATCAAAATAATTCTTAAAACTATCTTCATCAAATTTGGGCTCTGGAATGTCTTTTTCCGGTTGTAAATATGAAGCTTGTGCATATTTTCAATATATTGCTATAGGTGTATTTGTTTCTTTTATACCTTTAAATGTAAATAGGGAAAGAAACAACTTCTCATTCCCCAGGCTGAAAGCAGTGGACAGTCTGGAGAGAATGGTATCAAATGAAAAAGGATATTTGCTAAAAAAAGGACATTGTGCAAATCTGAAAATGGTCCATCAGACTGGAAATAATAGGACTCTCGAGTTGTCTAGAGCCTTTAAGACTTGTGGCTTCTGATGATGAAACGTATGTGAGTGGGAAAACAATCTGAAAAATAAAAGTTTAATGCAGAAAGGTATGATGAAGTTGCTTTGACATTATTATAACTCTAATTTAGTATGAATTTAACAGTGGCAGGCTAACCTAGCGCCTCTTCATCGAAGGAGGGCCAAACAACCCATGGATACTTCTTCATTCTTTTGATTTAGGAGATATCCTCTGTAATGGCTTTTCTCCTAAATATATTTGACTGAAGTCTGTTTAATACATTATTGTTATTTCAATTATATATGTTATCCAGGAAGGCTAGCAATGAAGTTAATTGTATGCCATGATGGGGGAAGCAAGCAACCCCCTAGGAATTCTTATGTTTTTGCAAAATCCTTTAAATCAAGTCATGGTGTTGTCTTAAAATTCTTTCTGAAAATCAGTCAAGGGATTCTAGTCTACTAGAGTCTTTGACTTTCTACTGACCTGGAAGTTTCACAATATTATGTTTTCCTGAAAAGAGAACTATAAAATGTCATGTGAGTAATGCTCCATCATGCAAGGCATATTGGTGGCAGACCTCCCTTTTCCTGCTCTTGTTCTTCCTAAAGTTGCCTGCTTGATATCCTTGGTAGAATCGCATTTTTGAAGAAGAGAGTACTAATTTAGAGAATGTTGACATATATATATATTTAACTGTAATGTTTATCACTGAAATTTCCTGCTTGACACACTGAATTCCTAATTTAAGTGACATATCACCACAGTAATTTGATCAGTGTTAACATATTATCTCTTAATCTTTTTTTTGTTTTTCTTCCATAAACTCCATAGAGACCTGGTTGGTTGTGGCTTTAGGAGTTGGGGGGGGGGTGTTGTTGTTTCTTAAATTAGGACTAAAGTAGAAAGTAAAAAACTTTGCTTTTATATTGGTCTGTAATATGTTGAGATACAGTACAATCATTTCAGTTGGCATGAAGCTTTAAAAACAGTTTCTGGAAATATTGTAAAAATGCCTCAAAATATTTCTATACCTTTATTATACAGCACCTTTTATACTATAGAACTGTGCTAGTTTGTATTATAAGATAATAAGAGATAACATAAGGTAGTAATCAGCTGTTGCGATTTGTGTGTTTTCTTTGTGAATCAATAGGCCACTTCTAATATTGCTGCTCTGTGTAAGTTTACTAATTGGCGGTTGAATCAAATTAGGACAGTACCAGTTTCTCAGGGTTTTTTTTTCCTCCCCCTCATTAAAGTAGAATAAATAATTTTATGGATGCCATGTTACTCTGTTCATTTTTGAAAAAGCCCTAAGAATCAGCAGAGGTAGCTTGTACATTCCGGAGGACAAGAACTCAAATAATGGCATCAGAATGAAGAGTGGATCTTGAATTGGCAAGAAAAAAAAAGTAGTGAGATGCAAAATAGGAGATAAGTTTTATATGCAAAATATAAAATTTATAAGTTTAAGATGCAAAATAAGGAGATAAGACCTGCCTAGACTGGGAGTGAAAAGAAAAAATTGAGCTCTCGGGTGCCTACAAATTCCACCTACTTTACAAATCCCCGTAAGCATACTGGGGAAATATCTATATCATAAAAATAATGTAAAGCAGTTGTCATAAGAAGAATTGATCAAGTGTGCGGGAAGACAAACCTGGTATCTACTATAATATTTTTGAACTTTTCTGATTATGATTTGATTGCTGTATGTCACAGCTGCCATGTGGATGAATTAATTCATGTTTGTCTCTTCTAAGGCAGTGTTTTCTAAAACTTAAAGAGCGTCAAATGCTAGACAACGCAGATAAAATTGAGGGCAGCTGCTAGGAACATCAGATGTAAGCAAAGTAAATAGCATCTCTTGTTTCTTGTAGTGATATGAATTATATGATGTCAGTCCAGCAGAGACCCCCAGAAACCCCTGTTTATTCTCCTTCTAAACATTTACCTGTATGGTTATTTTTACCGTTGCCAAGAAACATTTCCCTTGTTAGATTTCCTGTCATGCTGGGGGGTGAGAGGGAAATCAATATTTGGTTTCATTTCCATGGTTACACTAGTATTAAACAGTAGGGGAAAAAAATCATTTCCATGGTTACATTAGTATTAAGCAGTAGTGGGGGGGGGGAAGTCTCTGATGACTTTTTCTCCCCCCCGGTGTGGTGGAAGCCATCCTCAGTCATTTAATATGGTTTCAAAAAGATTTGGATACTTCTCAAAGCAGCCTTCTGAACAAAACTGCTTTCATTGTTTTGATTTTTTTTTTTTTAATATATGTTGGTTTTTGTGGTGTGGTGGGGTTTTTTTGTGGGTTTTTTTTTTTTTTTTGTGCTTGGGAAAAGTGCTTTCTTTTAAAACAGATTCCTTTAAGCAAAAACTGAAAAATGGTTTACTGATGGCTTGGTGACAGCAGATCAGTAAGTCATCAGTTAAAGTTTTCCCAATTTCCTTTTCCCTTGGAGAACAAGAAAATATAGTACTGTCTGCATTATGATGTTAGAGGTCAATTTCTTCAGAGTGAGTGTAAAATTAATACATTGGTGTTTTACTTCATAGGTGGTTTATTTATCCTGCTTTCACAGTTATCAAATCACTGATGCATTTTGTTCTCCCAAATAATCATACTTGAATATGTGGAAATACCATTATTAGAAGGGTAGGTTTTCCTACATGTTTTCTAAAGTTAAATAAAATGCAGGGATATAGAAGAGGGAAATATTACTGGTTTTGTAACTCTGGGTGTAATGAAAAGACCTTAGCAGAAGAGGAGCAAAAGATCTCAAGTTCATTCTCATCTATTATACCTTAATCACTTCTGACAGATGTTTGCCTAACCTGTTTTTAAAACCTTTCAGTGATGGATATTCCACAACCTCCATAGGCAGCCTGTTCAGTCCTTTAGTCTTACTTGAAAGTTTTCCAAATGTCTAGCTTAAATCTTCCTTGCTCTATCCTGTCTGCAGTAGATCTGGTGAACAGTTTAGTCCCATTCTCATACCACCTTCCTTTGCATTTGAAGAATGAGACCAAGTCTTCCATCTATCTTCTCTTCTATAGAAGAGAACTACACTTCTTTCAAGCTTTTTGATCTTCTTTGAAGCGTCTTTAAAAAGTTGAGAGACAGGAAAGGAGAATCTGAACAAAAGTAAATCTCTGTGGCAATTGTGGGGTCTTGAGTATGCATGAGTGCAATGTGAATATTGCTTGGGAAGCAAGCCTCTTGAGCAGCTGAGACAGTTTGCCTAATAATAAAATGTGGCTAGTCAGGCCTTTCCTGCCTTGCCTCTCCTTTATTTCCTCCTGTCTCCCTCACACTTCTTTTCTGGAGAAATTACAAGTTTGAACTGTTTTTGTTTGTTTGTTTTTTCCTTTAAACTGGAGGGGAGAGGCATGGCAAGGGAATAGATTCCCAGGTGAGAAGTTGTTCTTCTCTATCATGCTCGTGGTGTGGTGGTATGTTAATTGATTAATTAATTAGTAGTTGCCTTTAGACTTTTTGAGCCATAAAGTCTTCTAATGGTGAAGTCCATAACAACCATGAAATATTTTGCAAGCAGGCATTTCCCTCATGAAAATGTAGCCCCTGTCGTTCCAGTCAATTGACTAGATCTGGTAGACAGAACAAAGGAAAGCACTTTTTGAGCGTAATAAAAAAATGCTGGTTTGCTTGGGTAGTATGATGGTTCCAAATGTTTTGAGTTTGTCACCATATTCATTTAAGTATTCCTAAACTGTCCAAGCATATGTGTTTGTATTTAAATAAGAAAAGTTCCTGAGCATGCTCTGTGTTTCTGACAAGTGCTTATAAATTCAGTATGGTTAGAAACTTGTAATCAATTATAACTGTGTTTTTAGGCATGGCAATCACTGGCATTCCTGATTACAAAATTCAGTGTGCCAGATCCCTGTTCAGTTTTCTAGGGGACAGTTGCTTATAATGCAAGTCATGGCCTGCTCCTGGGTGATGCTCTATAGTACCAAGTAATTTGCCAACACAAAAAGAAATCAGTTTAATTTATAGGATTTTTTCTAAATGCCAGTTTTGATCCCCTCAAGAAACCATCTTAAATATGGCATACCTTTCAGGACTGGCAGATGGTGGCTGTTTTAGATCTTAGTGTCCTCTTACTTTCTTATTGCTAGCTTGTAAAATAGTTTGCAATTTCAGTTTTCAGTATCATATTTTAAATAACTGGCTGGTTCAAATGGAAAAAGAAGAGGAGCAATTCAATCATTCGTTTGTTCCTTTGTATGCTATTTATTTTGCTATGGTAATTAAGCTACTCCAATAATTCTAATGCTGCTGCTTGCAGGCTAATATTGAGCTGCATTAGCAGTAGTGTGTGATCACCAAAGAATTTGTTTCTGGATCATCATGTATATTCTTCCTCTTGAATGTCCTTGGCTCTGTTCCTCTTCTGTTACTCAACAAATCTTGTCTCCTACCATGGGAGCAGGGCAGGAATGGAGGGATAAAAGAAACTAGGAAAATAAGTCAGCATCTGAATAATCTTTTCTTTGAAGTCTTGGAGCAGACTACCTTCCAGTTGTTCACTTGCGCATTTGTGGTTTGTTTTGCTTCATTCCATTTTGTCAGAATATTGTCAGTTGGTCAATGGCCTTCTGGTAAGGGTAGGTCACCCATTCTGTCCATATGAACTGAGGAGGGACAAAAAACAAAATGTTTGTCCAAAAAACCTTTATTGTCCATACAGAGTGTGAACATTATTAATAAAGGTATGCATTATTTTTAAAGGGATAAGTGAGTGAATCATCTCTGTCTATTGAGATGAAAGAGGAGGTTTCTCTTAAGTTACATTTACAACCTAGAGTCATGATAGTCTGAAATTGATCTATTTTGATGATAAAATGCATCAATGGGGGTCTGTAACAGCAGCTGTAATCACTTGTTGACACTTGCTATTTCTAAAGAAAATTACTCTGATACCTTACTGAAATGGGAATTGGATAAATTCCTCTTTGCTGTGTACAATTTTCAGAGAGGAATTCCAGAAAAGAGATACCTTCCACTGACCTAGCTTTTACAATTTTTGTTATGCTCCACAACTTTGTGTACAATTCTTACGTTCTTATGCCACTTCATATAAATGAACAGCCTAGAAACTGTTCCTTGACTTCAAAAACTGTAGAGGGGGAAGCTTAAACTAGCATTCATATTAAAAAGCAATATATACTGTATTTAACCATCATCTGTTAAACACAATTCATGTAGAACTCATTCTTCTTTCCTCAGAATGCTGGAAAAAACCTGACAGAGATTCTATGCTGGATTAGAGGAAAATTGAATTCCTCTCATAACTGCTTCCCTGGTGTGTCTCATATCCTAATTATCTGAAAGCAGACAGATTCTGAGATGCTTTTTACATTTGAAAGTGGCTGTCAATGCATAAAACATCATCAAAAATTGCCTTGACTTAGCAAATCTCTTCTTGAGATCATTTGGTACAATCTTTTGGCGTAAAACCACCGATTACAGAAGACTTTTATTTCCATTTCCTTCTCATCAGGAGCTTACCCAACATAACTTCAACTGAGCATGAATTAATAGTTTAAAGATTAGCCTCTGACTTCAGGACCCTCTCTCAGAAATGATCCATGGCTATTGGATCTGGTTTCTATCCCAGAGTGTTTCTCAATTACAGTTTAATATACAGCTTTGTAGTGGCATCTTGTTTCAGACTCTGAAGATAAGCGAGCAGATCATTTCAGCAGCTCAGCTGGCTGGGGCAGCTAGGGACTGCTATTCCCACAAGAGTGCACGGGCTTGCACATGGCATGCAGGAGGCACTATGGTTGGCTTCGTAGCAGCTGCTCTGGAGTGAAAGCCCTAAGTTCACATTCATGCTTGTCCTACTGTAAGGTTTGAAACCTTCTGTGTGAAGTGCTCTAGTAATTGGTAACAGTCGCACACTAAGGAAGTCACCATTGCCAATTAAGATATGACACTGAATTGTACACCAGGGAAGTTAATGTTTTCTTAGGGGTCGAATTACCCTGCTACATCACAGTGGGTAAGAAATTTCACATCTGTGTGACCATCTATAAAATCATGCTAATGATAAGAACTAGGCACAGATATTTTTTTTCTTTACATATAGCTTATAATTAAATTTTACTGAGAATTTACCTGCAAATTTGCACTTTTTGAAGATAATAAACCAAGATATTCTAATTGAAAATAATTGTTTTAAAATGATTGGATTTTTAATAGAATAATTTGTAACACAGCAAAATTATAATTTAGCTCAATTTGTCTTAAACTATGGAAACAAAAGAAGCTTTGAATGCATAGATGAAATATGGCCATTCCCCGAAAGCTGCTTGGAGGATTTTTCTGTCAGATACTGTCAGTCTTAATAGCTGACATCAGCCCTCTCAGTGTCCAAGATGAGTGTGCAAGGGGTTTGTTTGTTTTTTGTTTTTTTTTTTTTTTTCCTCTCTGCAGAGATCTAGTAGTAAAAGAGGGGAAAATAATTTTCATCCTGGACGTTTTAAAAGCTGAGAACCTCAAATGGTTCTCACTACATACAACTACAAAGAAGGTTCTGAAAGGCGATTACAGGACTGCTTACTTTTTTGGTACCATTAGAAGACGCAATATTGCTGTGCTTGCTCTTAAGCAGTGCTTAAGTATTTAAGAAGATGTGGTCCAGAAGTTACTCAATAACCAGGTTGCTATTCTGGACTGTGCCCAAAGGACTACTGAGTATACTTACTTCGAAATTGGGTTATCAAGTGCTCATAAACTCAGATATTTAGTAACAGTGGTGTTCCTAACTTAGTTCTTTTCAGTACCAGTGCATGAATATTTTTGTGAGAAGTTATTAATTTTAAATTAACAGAGGGAAGAAGAAGGTGGGGGCACTGCCCTGTAACAGCTAGAGTTTTGCAAGGGGTGCTAAAAGGTAATCCAAGAAACTCTTGATGTTCCCCTCTAGTATAGAATATAGAAAACAACTCAGGCCAAAAATAACCCTTTTAAGATCGCCCTCTTTGGTTTGGGAAGGTCATTTCTGTGTGTCAGCTGGAATAACTACAATAGTCAAGTGTCTTTTGTTTACATGGGGTTTACATTTGATTTATCAGTCTTGGCAAACTGATTTGGTTTTCAAAATGTGAAATAAGCATATAAAATCTGACCAGTGGTTCTCTGTTAATAAGAATGATTCTCATTTTAAAAAACTGTGTTAAAGCAGCATTTGCGGTGCAGGAAAAAGTGGTGGGGTGTTTTGTATACAAAGGACATCTTTCTGTAAAAATTTCATTTGTTTCAAATCAGTAGAAGATCTGAAATAGCTATGTAATAATATAACCCTTTGGTTGATGTTCATGTCTGCGTAGAAGGAAAGCTGGCATTTTGATTTCAAGTAGCCTTTGAATTGTTACTTTGTGCACTTTATTTAAAAATGATTGACAGGTAGTTGCTGAACAGTCTTTGCTTCAGAAGTTGGTTTGTTTTCCTGCTGAGAGCAGCGAAGTCTTCATCTGCAGAAATGTAAATCTGCTGAAAACTTTTTTTCTTCAGAGTTCCTTTCTTTTATCTCCAAAGGGAAAAAATATTCTGTATATTTCTACCATACTTGGATTATATTTGTACCACACTTGGATTTCTACCACATTTTGGATTAAAATCATTGATCCAAAAGGTAGTTAGTTATGATACTTAATAGTTATATCTGGAGATTTTTCTCAGTAGATGAGATGCTTGGTAGGAATTTTAAGTCTCTTCACTCTGTATGTGATGAAAGGAAAGACCTTTGTTTTGAGGCTGGTGCCAGGAATATGCAGTGGTAGATACTGCTGGCCTGTGGTTTTGAAGTGACATGTAGCTGCTTCTGGCTGCTGAGGATTAGTTGTTGTCAGCCCACTTTAGATTTAAAAGTTAATTTAGACTTTTCACTCCACAGCTGAATAAATAATTTTCTCTGCACAGGGTAAGTTAGTATCTTTATAGAAGATTCTCATTAAAATATCATCCTCCTGTATTATGTGAGTAAATTCAACACTGGAAAGTACAATTATTTGTGTGATGAATGAAACTGGGTTGTTGAATGTGTGTGGGAGGGTTTTGCTCATGTAAATAAAATACTGTAACTGCAGGCTCAAAGTTCAGCAAGGACTGCTTTTCCCCTTAAAGCTTTGTTTGACAGCTTTGTTGCTCCCCATTAAGAGATGTTTGCTATTGTTCTTGCATTGATTACAGACACACACATACACGAACACGCACATTTTCAGCTTTAATTTTCTTCAGCTTTTATTTGGCCCACATAAAAGAATACCTAAAGTTTCTGCCTCAGTAAATACCAGTAATTGTTAATGCAGTTGTAGTTAGAGCTGATTCTTTTGCTGTACACCTGCGTGATGTCTGCTGAATGCTTTTGTGACTAAATAATGGTTATTTTTAACCTTAGCATTTGCTTTAACTGAATGGTTAAATCCTGTTTTCCTCTAGCTGTGCTACAAGATACTACTTTTACATGTAGAAAAGCCAATATTAATGTAAAAGTAATAAAATTCAAGATTCTTTTTTACCACAGTTGAACTATGTAAGATAACTAGTAGGCAGGTTTCAGACATTAAGAGTATTGTGAATTAAAATTGAAAAGGGGGATCTATGTTCCTGTGCACTGCCTAACCAATACCATTATTTTGCAGACTATTGCTGACATAATACATTGCTTAATGGTATTCTTATTTCCAGACTCCTCAAGTTTCTGAGGAGAAGGTATCTTTAAAATGTCTTTTTAGCAGTTAGGGTTTTTGACAAGGGTTATTATCCTTATTGCTCTGACAGACCCAAAAGAAAAAGATTGCATTTTGAGAGATACTTTTAAAATGTATTTTTGTTCTCAAGTGAGACCTGTCTTAGGGAGAAGGGGTAAACATTTCTTTCTTCATTACCTTTTCATAACTGCTGTGCCTGCTCTTAATTAAAGAGGTAGTGTGAATGCTCACTTCTTTAGGATAAAGTTACAAAAATCAATAAAATCCCTAAGAATCAGTGTTCTACTTGATATCAACAAGTAGATTTCAGTGCGGTTCTGATTATTCTTCTGCTATCTGATTTATGGGTAGTTTACTCTGTAGTTATAACAGTAATCTAAAGCTTTCACTCCCCAGTAAAACCCTAGAGGGTGAACCACAGTACAGATTCTTCAAGTTCCTGTGGCATATGCTGCCCTTGCAGGCTTGTCCAGATGCAGCTGAATCCACTTATATTTCTGAATTTACAGGCATATGTGTGTGTCTGTAATTGTCAAGTCCATCACCTGTTAAGGAAGTTTTATGAGGATACTTTGAGGCATGAGTAGCAGCTACTTTTTTTTAATATATATATTCAATGGTAGCCACTGGATACGCCGTGGTTCAGAAAATTAAGCTTTTATAAATAAATTTAAAAAACCCCACAACAAAAAACCTGTCAGTTTTTGATGTAAGCTTTCTGTTCCAAAGAATTGGATATATTTTGGCTTTGGAGATTGGTGCTTAAGGTCAAAGAAGCAAGGCAGCATGTTGTGGGTGTTGCATCTTTACCATTATGGGATTTATGTGAGAATTCCTTCTACATGTGGTGATCGTTTACCATAAGATTCTGATAGTACTATTAAAATATTAATGCAGTGGGATCCAAAAGATACACACTGCTGAAAAAATACATAAGGCTGTCCAACTGTTTTGGCATATAAGCTGCTACTTAAATTTCAGGCTGTACTATAAAGCACAACTGGATGAATCTCTACTGAACTTGCAGGGGACCTGGCAGATGTAGTGGGTGTGTAACCTGTGAGGCTTAAGTCAAGCAGTGCAAAGCTGCTTTTCTTGAGCCATGTTGTGAGCCATC
Source organism: Ciconia boyciana (assembly GCF_034638445.1). Classification (NCBI taxonomy): domain Eukaryota; kingdom Metazoa; phylum Chordata; class Aves; order Ciconiiformes; family Ciconiidae; genus Ciconia; species Ciconia boyciana. Next base: position 58,265,758 of record NC_132938.1, read on the forward strand.
CATGTCTGTTGAATTACTGGGCAGTCTTCTCAGATTAATAAAGTAAGTTATATGTAACTTTGTATACTGTCTTTGTTACTGAAAATTTTTGGTAGCTCTGAAGGCAAAAATTTTGTTACAAACCACATCCAAATCACTTAACTTTTGTCTTAACCTGGACAGAACTCCTTGTAGTCATGTCTCTGCTTTGTTTAGTCCTTGGAGTGTCTGCTCAGAGGTGGGAAAGAGTACAAAGTTAATTCAGAATTGGACTGAGACAAGCATTAGTAGAAACTTCTCCCTGAATACAAGTTTAGCACAAGCCAGGATGTGAATGAAATTCCAAGTACTCTTAACTTACCTTAACCTTTTGAATGTTGCAGCTGTGGTGTGTTAAGATATGATGCAGTTAATTAATATATTGTGGGATCTACTAAATCTTGAAATGCAAACTTGAACGAAATGCCAAAATAATTTTTATTTCTGTCTATTCAGTTTCTAATGATCTCTACCATACCGATCCAAGAGATCCATTTTAATTCAAATTAAGTCTGTCATAATACTCTTAAAGTAAAAATTTCATGCTTCTGCCTTTATTTGTTCTAACATATGCCTGTCTTCTTCATTCATTGCTTCTCATAGATTTGATTTTTGCCTGTCTCATTAATGCTGTGACTTGCTTGTGACTTTGGTACATCATTCCATTTCAAGACAGACTTGTCTTCATGTTTAAAAATAATCTTTACTGAGTAACTTCTGTTGCCTCAAAATTAGTACCAGTGGATGGGCCTCTTTTTGTGCAATGTTCCATCACATTTAAAAAAAAAATCTCTTTCATGCTGCAGTGTTTTTTCAATATGAAAAAGTTTGGTTGTGTGTGTTTTTACTATTTACAGCCCTTTAAAATAGGGAGGGGTAGGCTCTTAGGAGTACTAAAAGACCTGTCTGCAGCTGGGATTGAGCCTGATTTATCTGGCAGCCAGAAGGGTTGGACAGTCTCTAGAGCTAACAAATCATTCCATAGGGCTGGCATTGCTTCTTGGATGGACTGTGTTAGACATGTTAGTTGTTTGGAAATCTGCAAAGCAATTATTCTGACTCTCTCAGTGCAAAAGATGTGAGTTGAAATAACATATGGCAGAAATGTACAACTTTGCCTAATAATTTGCTGCTTGGCAAATTGCTTTCAATACTGACTACACAGGAGTTTATAGTTTATGACTAGTTTGAAAATTGTATTTAAGTTCTCAAAAAAAAAAAAAGATAATAATAATCGGGTTGTTCAACTTTTTAAAGCCCCAGTTACAGCAATCGCTTGTTTGGGGTGAATGAGGAAGATAGAATTCTTATGTCCTTTTGCAATTATAAGTCTGCAAAACTGTATTGCCATACTTTACAATAACCTTTTACATTTTAGGCTGTAATTCCATTCGCTCATATTAAAAAGAGCGTTCTTTCTTTAGCAAAATACAAGGATAGTAATTAAAATTTCATTTGATCTTTTATAGTGCCACATTTCTAGTACCTGGTAGGGTGTTGTGGTTTAGCCCCACCTGGCGACTAAGCACCACGCAGCCGCTCGCTCACTCCCCCCTGGTGGGATGGGGGAGAGAATCGGAAGAGTAAAAGTAAGAAAACTCGAGGGTTGAGATCAAAACAGTTTAATAGGTAAAGCAAAAGCTGTGCACGCAAGCAAAGCAAAGCAAGGAATTCATTCACTACTTCCCATGGGCAGGCAGGTGTTCAGCCATCTCCAGGAAAGCAGGGCTCCATCACGCGTAAGGGTTACTTGGGAAGACAAACACCATCACTCCAAATGTCCCCCCTTCCTTCTTCTTCCCCAGCTTTATATACTGAGCATGACGTCATGTGGTATGGAATAGCCCTTTGGGCAGTTTGGATCAACCATCCTGGCTGTGCCCCCTCCCAGCTTCTTCTGCACCTTGCAGAGCATGGGAAGCTGAAAAGTCCTTGAGTAGTGCAGCAACAACTAAAACATCTCTGTATTATCAGCACTGTTTTCAGCACAAATCCAAAACATAGCCCCACACCAGCCACTATAAAGAAAATTAAGTCTATCTCAGCTGAAACCAGGACATAGGGGATCACTGATCTAGTACTGAGAGTCAAAAATGACGTTCTGTGATGATTTATTTGATAATTATTTCTCGATTTTGCGTTTTTGCACTGCAATTTATCAATATTGCTCAAAATCTTGACAAAAAATACAGTGGTTGGGGGGTTTTGTTGTTGTTGTTTTTTGGGGGGTTATGTTTTGTTTTGTTTTTTAATTGTGCTATTAGCTGTTGCTTTTCAAGTGTTTGCCATTGTTCTGCCAAAAATATTTTGGTAGGTCTCCTTTGCTGTATGTGGAGAAGGACCTAGATGAGCGTCTACATTTTGATCATTCACACATATTTGCTTAGGGCCTTAAACAATATTTTTAGTTGTATAAACTTACTTTGACAATGTGAGATTCAGGAAACCTACATTCTTCCCTTGCAGAGCTAACAATATACTTCTGAAAGACAGATGAGCTGGTAGTTAAATCTTAACTGATATGCGCCTTTTCAATGTGGGTGAAATGATATTTAAGTGTAATGGGGTGCACTGTGTCTTTTTGCTGTATTACAACAAGGAAACTAGGGCTTTGATTGGGATTAAGTAGCCTCAAGCAATGCAAAAGTTGTATCTAATATCTAAGATAGTTCTGTTTTCTTTCTCAGCATTACATTGCTGCTTACTGATACCTTAGCCTATTTGTACATGGGTTTAAAAGGCACATTTCTTTGAAACCTGTTTGTGAACAGCTTCATGTTTTACTTTATTTTGCGATTGAGGAATTATATTTTTCCACAGATAAAACTGTGGAAAACCTGTGTTTCTGATAAGTAAATCTGATTCTTCTCTGTCTTTTGAAGGCTAGAAACATTTAATCTTTTAGAATTGCATTTCCTGAGAAGGAGTATTTGGGTGCAAAAGCCATGATTGCATTTTACAATGTGTAACAGGTATAAAACCAGTGAAACAACCAACCTTTTGTGGTAGTGATAGGTAAGTGCATGAAACTTACTGAATATAGCTGATTTCCAAAATGTCCTAGCAATAGAATTATATCACTGCAGATTTGTAACTAAATGTTATAAACCATTTCCTCCCTAATGTCAAATTGAGCTGCTGCTGATCATCTGTGCTTTAATTAGAGTGAAGTAGGGAGATGATCAAGTCAAAACTAAGATTTGATCTCAAAATTAACCATAGATCTCCTCATTTTTTTTAATAGTTTAAATTTTCATAGTTTTGAAAACTAAAAGTGTGATTTCACACTAAAGGTGTGAAATCAAATCAGATATTGTAAATCTTAGCCAAAGATGTTTACGGCATCAGGTCTAGAATACTTTATCAGAAGTTAGCAGAAACCTGTAAGAGAAAATTGATTTTGTTTAAAGCATGAATCCCAATTCTCTGAGACAGGAGAAGATGGGACAAGTTACAACAATTTCCTAGTTGCATGGATACTTTGGTTTAGAGAAAGATAACATAGTTCCACTCTTTTTTTCTTCTGTTTTGATCTGCTCACTACTGTTCCTTACTTTGCAGAATAAAAAGGTGTGATGTGAGATTCTTAAATCTGATTCACTGTGTCCTGACAGTTCATAGAAGTGCAAAGCATAGAAAAGCAGAATCTGGCAAACAGCTGGCACATTCTGTTATATTTATGGGTTTTTGTAAGATTGTCTGCCAGAAATGACCATACTCAAAAAAGATGCTCAGATAGAAGTCTTTGAACACACTTCTTGCAGAAACAAAGTGATTGTTGATACTTTCTATCTTTTACAGAAAGTAGAATACTTTGCTATAAAGTTGGCCACAATAAAACATCTTGAGACATCTCACGGAAGAAGAAAAGGAGTTTGAGAGCTGCTTGAGACTTAAGAGCAAAAGCTTAGGAAGAGGAATTGCGATTAAATATTTTTCTATAGTTTAAATTAATGAAATGTATTTAGCATTGGAGAAATTACCTTTGTGTTGTCAATAACTTTTAGAATAAGGCGGATCCAACTGGTTCTGCATCGTAATGACAAACTTTTAATTTGAACAGAGCATCTCAATTGAAAAGCAAACATATCTTTTTGCAGACTTTCATTTTCTCCTGTAGTGGCTCCTTGGTTGGCGGCTGTTATCTTAGGTCTTGGTTGGCGGCTATTCATGAACATGGCATTTTCTGTAAGGCATATGTTTATGCTGTCTGGGCCATCTTGTGATTGCTGTCTGCTTTTTGCTAAAGATCAGTAGGATTGGCTTTACTGTAGAAATATTTGATTCTTCCATAGGTAGCACAAAGCGAAGAGCAATGATGGGTCGGAGTGAAGCAGCTGTGCAATGAAGAATGCTGTGTAGGTGTGGTGAGCTGTGAAAGTTTACCCTCTTATTGTGGAGGAGTTAGTGTGTATGTGGGAGAGGAAGAGAGGAGCAGCAGGCAGTTGCGGTGATTTTGTTTCATTTTACATAATTTGAGACAAAATTTGGCAACTTTTTGTCTCAACTCATGCTCAGCCAACTGAAATGCGCATGGCATTTGGTTGCGTTAAGGCCTGTGGGAAAGCGAGAACAAGAAATAAGATGCCTGTCACCTAAGTTTTATGCGGCTCTCTACTGACTTGAAAATGCTGAAATAAAGTTGCATCACTGTCATAGATGGACTTGATGCATACATGGAGAACATGTTGATCTGTAGGCAGTAAGTCTTACTATGCAGCCTGCAGGGTAGCTCTCGTACAGTTAGTAATCTTACTTTGTGTGTTGACATTAACAAAGCATCACAAGAAAAAGCTGAGAACTTCGAAGTACTGAGCTTTTTTTAAACCTCCAGCTGGAAAAATGAATGCTTAGAGCTAATTGTTTTAGGTTTTGGGAATCAGTTGGCTTCCAATTTCTGGGTTTTTTGGTTAAATGATTGCTTTTCCAATAGCGAAAAGTAATTGGTTCCATGTTCGGACTATGGATACATTCCAAAAATAATTTTTAGAGTTTAAGTTTTAAATCTTGTCATTAATTTTATGGGGGTTTTGGCTTTTTCTTGCTTTTAAAAACAGAGAATATTAATATTGAAGAGAAAGGTACAACAAGGTTTATATTTTTAGCATCTTGGTGTGTTCACTCTCTGATCTGGTTATAGTCTAAGGTCTAGGCCAATGTTGGTAAACCAGTATTTGTAAAACATGTTGAAATTTTGGGGTAATTTGTACTATATGAGAAGTCTTGATTTATTATAGAGAGTTTGCCACTTTGGGGACCCTTCCACGTTACGTGTTCTTGAGAAACGAAGTAGAATAATGCTTGTTTTCTCCTGTGAGGGTACTGAAGCTACTTAGAAGACCGCAGCAGGCTGTACTTTCTGTTTAAAAAAAGATAGGCAACTCTCTTAATCAGCAAGTAGAAAGATGAGAAATTAAACAACTTCTATGTGTTGATATGTAACTTCATGAATAAGTGCAGGAATTGAGTCTTTCATTTGAAGATTTGAGTTCTGTTATAGTGGTGGAGCAAGTGCGTTTTGGAGCAGTTCTGAATGTCTTGCAGATAACAAAGTAGTCCTCAGAGGTCTAACGTTAAACGGTTTCCCTGAGCTGAGCAACCAGAGAACTTCAGGAGGTTACCATTTTCGGAAGGTCTGAATATAGCTACTCCTTACTTGTTTTTTTAAGAACTATTTTTTGTTTGAAGGGAAAGCAGCTTGTTAGGCACAATTGTATGAAGTGACTTAGCTTTCAGTTGTCCTCTGGAACATTTTCTGCAAAACAGGTCAGAATGTATCTGTAAGAAGATATGATTCTGGTTTTTAAGCTATATTATTCCTGGTTTTCTTTCCTATTTTTAGTTTGTGTATCACCAATAGGAGTTGGTTGTTTGGAGGTGGGGGTTTTTTTTGTGTGGAGTGGGGGGTTGTCAGGGCAAAGGAAATAGGGGAAAGGTTAAAAAAATTTCCAAAAAATCATTGACTAACCTTTGATTGTTGCAGTACTAATGTTTTTAATGTGTTTTGTGTTTTATAATAAAGGGTGGATCTTAATTTTTTTGTGTTATGTGCCCTTTTTAGATATGGTTTTATCATTCTGTTGTATGGGTTCCTGTGCCTGTGCAGCAGTTCATTTCAGCCTGTTGGCTCATTATATTAGTATCGGAAATACCTATTCTTTTGTGTTATTGTTATAATACTAGGTTTACAGAAATTTATTTGACAAGTGGGAAAATGTCTACCCATTGTAATCATGTAACTTCATTTCCAGATCTTCAGTTCATTAGCCAACTTGGCTAAAACCTATAAAATGTACCAATTCTATTCACTTTGAAGTTTTAGTAGCATTTCTGTTGTTGTTGGCAAAGTTTCCACTGCTAGGATTGTGCTCCCCTGAGAGAATATGTAGCTTGCAACAAATCTTACTGGTATGCAGACAGTAATACCCCAGGCTTTGTATTATGCTGTGTTGTGCCATAATAGTTTTATATCTATTTCCATTTGACATCTAAATCAGTAACTTATTGGAATCACTGTTTTCCTTTTTAAAACCCTCTGTTTTCAGACTCCACATGAAAGCAAAATTATTTTCTTATTAGCAGAGATTAATTTGACTACTAAAGTTACTTTAGTTGTCCTGGAGAGATGATTTACTGCTCTTCTCTCCATGAGAGTTTCTTTCTTTTAAAAGAAAAATCTGTTGTGGATGAGTGGAAGGTGTGATGGCAGTAATACTCTTGCATCTTTAAGCAAAGCAGTGTGTGTAAAACAGTATTTGATTGTATTAGATTGCAAAGAAGGGAAGATGTTTGTTCATTCATCACTTTTGCAGGAGTAATATACCCCATGCATCATCTGACTACTGTATCTCTCTCTGGCTTTGTGAATTTTACTTTGAGAACTTTTAATTACACAAGAACTTTTAATTCCTAATTCATTGTCTTTTGCTTTTTTTTTTTTTAAGATATATAGCTGTGGAGAATTGAGTTCTTTGTAATAGAAGATCAGATATCAAATATAAGTTGATACTGAGAGTGCAGCAAAGGTGATAAGTTGACACTGGCATGAGCGTGATTGTTCACCTTTCAGTTATTTCTAAACCTGTTTTGTCTTCAGCATGGCTTTTGTTGCAAATCCCAACAGAGAATATTCGTACATTAAAGACAGATTTAGGTCGTAGTGTCAGAATGATCTTGCAATGAAATGGGAAGCTTTCTGCCAATTTCATATGAGAAGAGGCATTTTTGGGGCTATGATAAAGTTGAGACGCCAATGCATGCATCTGGATTGCTATTTTCTTACCAGTTCTTCCCTTTGTTGCAGTTGATGGGCAAACTCACAGGAATTACATCACGGTTGCTTGTGAAGATCTGCAAGGCGTCTTTTCTTCCCACCTATAGTCAGTTTTCTTTCTTGATTTACAGATGAGGCAGCTGTTAGTACAGATTCTTTCTTCATCTTGATAACTGAGAGGGTAAAAGCACTGTCTGCTGCAGATACAACTGACTGTAACTGTATTTCATCATTCTGTTGCTACTATTTGAGCTTTTATGGTTAGACACAAATGTTGCAGAGAAGGAAGTAGGCCAAATTTCATAGCTTTCAAGAAATAAGGGCTGTACAGAAAGCATACCTAGTTTCTGGAACAGTAGAGAAACCCAGTAAAAGGAGTTGAACATCCTAAAAGAAGGTTAGACAGCATTTATTTGTGCTCTTGCCTTTACTGGTCTTTTGTGTTTCCTGCTTCTTTAATTTGTTAGCTGGGTGCCTGGCATTCCATTTCAGTGGAAACAAAGACAATCAAAATCAGTGCTAAAATAACTCTGAAGGTGTAAACCTGCAATAAAAGTTGTATTAATCAGAGATGAGTAAAAATACGATGAATTCTGCTTAAAAGAAAATAACAGTAAATTCTTAAAGTATGCACAACAACAATGTATGAAGTATTCTGTATATTCTGAATAAATTTATTAGAAAAGTTCAGAAATTTTGGTGGGATGTTTCTGTTTTCTTAGTCTCAAAATTCTGCGTATCCTCAATAAATTTTTCAACTAAAAAACAGGGTACAGGGTTCTCCTGTCCAACCTTTTCCCTTTTATTTCCTTTTTTTTTTCCAATTTATTCAGACCTTTCTTTCTGAGAAGGTGGAATTTTTTCTGTTTCATGAAGGAAGAACATGTTTTCTGCAGCTGGGAAGAAAAGTAGCTTTCCTTCCAAAATACTTGAAAGCAGCTGTCAAACATCAGATTCCATTTAGCGTTGCTTTTTGTTTGGGCTTTGCATTAGGAGGTGGGAGCCCAGCTTATTCACTTATGAAATTTTCTTATTCAGCAACTGATTTTTAGAACTACTTCATGTGGTAAGAGGTGGTACCGTTATTACGTTTTAAGAAGTCATTAATTTTAGACTGTCTGTTGTTTGTCTAGGTTTTTAGCCCGTTTCTTGGTAAAGATGGCAACCAACAGTGCAGTGCTGAACAGACTGGAGCAGAAGGGTGCAGAGGCCGATCAAGTTATTGAATACCTCAAGCAACAAGTTGCTCTGCTCAAGGAGAAAGCTAGTAAGGAATTGTCTATCTTATGATAAACTTGTTAACCAGATGGTTAACATTAAATGCTCATAGGGAAAAATGAGAACATGGACAACTTCATTGGTGCTGTCAGCCTTTTAAGTGTGTTTCAAGTTCTCCAAGATAAAGCTTGTAATAGTAGCACTGCTTCACTGTCTTGTGGTTTGTGGGGTTTTTTTGAAGCTGCTTATTCTGAAATAGAAAAAGCATGAATGAGGAAGGAATACTGATACAAACAGATTATGGAAATTTGATAGGACACAATTGCATTTGCGGGGAGAAAGGGAGTCGGGAAGAATATAAGCCTATGCATTTGCCTGAGTGTGTTACTGCTTTTTCACCACTGTTGGATTCTCACAATAGTGTCATACCTTCAACTTTGATATTTTGTATGTATCGGTATCAGTGAATTAAGGTGCTCCATATTACAAACATGTTCAAGCTTTTTCTAATAGGTTTCTTGGAATTTTTTCTTGTGAGTCTATTTAGGGGACTGAGAAGCTAGTATACTGAGAGGCAACTTGAGTACTCAAGTATTGTAAAAATGGCTATTTCAACAAAAAAAGGATTCAGAAATATTTCTGATTGTATACTCCTTGAAAGTTTCCACTTTTATGGTGTATGGCTCACCATGTTTCACTTTTCTCTAAAAACAAAACCTCTGTTTGTCAAATTATGAATGCTAATTATTGAAATGTGTTGTTTTTAATATAGTGTCAACTCTAGTCTTGCAGGCATCTCTCCGAGAAGAGAAGAAACTCCGTGTGGAAAATGCTAAACTGAAGAAAGAAATTGAAGGGCTGAAACAGGAGCTGATTCAGGCAGAAATTCGAAATGGAGGTGGGGAAAAAAGTCCTGTCCTCATACAACATAGATGTAGTTAGCACAAAATGTAATCAAAACTATCTTAATTCATCTTTATTTTTATCTTTCTATATGTGAGTCTATGGCATTTCTTAGAAATTCTAGATTTTCTTAGGCTCCATGCCTATGACAAGTTACTTAATTCCAACATTTTAGTAATCTGCAAGCCTAACAGGTACATATGCCATATCTTAATCATACGTGGAACTGGTTCTTTGTATGTTTTTGTGCAGTGCCTTTCATAATAAGCCCCAAATTTGACTGATGATGATGACTCCTTATAATACCTTAGAAATTGCCGAATGTCTAACACTTCTTGATACTCTAAGTATTCAATCTAGCATGACTGAAAAATCCCTGTGGAAAATCAAGCCATAGTTCAAAGTACAGATGGGCAGTGACTTATTAGAAAATCTATAGTAATATAAAATTAGAAACAATGTGGTTTGAATTTTTTATTCCATGCTTTAGTAAGACCAGCCTTTCATTGCACTGTTTTTCCTTCTTTGCACTCCTCTGTGTAGCTCTGTTCAGCTCGCACCATCATTATATAATTCATATTAAAAAAGAAAGGAGAAAAAACAAAAGTGAAGTGTTTCAGATCCAGTGTGTCTTCTTTAAAATTACTTCCAAAGAAAGCCTTTTCTGCCCTCAACAGGTATTACTATTTTTACCCATGCTGTCAGTATTGTAAATTGGATGAGATAATATCCAGTGTAGCTGGATGCTAGCGTTCAATCATACTGAATGTCTTACTGGTAAAACAACACATTCAGTCTTCAGAAAGACTAGCATTTTATGAATGCAGAGAATTCTTTTTCTCCTTTGGGCATGATTAAAGCCCTTTCATGTAGTAAACCAAACCAATAGTTTATATTTCTCCATTGTCTGTTAGTCTGCAGCAATTCTTGACAGGCATAGGATATTTCGCAGAACCTCTGTTACGCTTGAGAGAGAAGTCTCAAGGTATATGATTTTTTTCAAGATGGGAAAGGACTAGGAAATTAATATTTGGCTTGACATGCATCTTCCTTTATTTAGGTAGTTTGTCTAAAAGGAAGTAGGACTAAATTCAGATCTTTTCTTTTGAAGTAAATCAGTGTATGTTAACTTTGACAGTATTAAGTAGTTGAGCAGAAAGTAGATGAACACAGAACATCAAAAATACCACTTGAGACATTCTTTCAAAAATCTGTGAAACAAAGTCTTTCCACAACTAGCAAGCAAAACAGCAAGCAAGTGGTTGTTGGTATAACAAATCTCAGATTCAAATTATTTTTAAAAATTGTTTATAAGAACGTAATTTGTGCAAATCACTTTAGTGTTGAAGAGAGCAGGTATCAACAAACACAGTGCAGTTCTTCAGGAAAGTTAATAAATGTCTCAAGTGTAAAAAGAAGCATGTATGCAGAATGGGGAACTGTATAATAGTGACACTAGAAGGATTTGTCAAACAGTAATTAATCATAGGACAGCCCATGTTGAAAGGGACCTTGAAAGATCATCTGGTCTGACCTTTCTTGGGAAAGGGAGCTTAGATGATATTGTCTAGCACACTGATGCTTACCCAGTACAATGATTTGGTAAAAAGCCTTAATGAGATTCTTGAGAAGAGCAGAATGTAGAAGGGAGATGCTTCTTATGCTTTCATCTGGTAAGACTGATAGTGAGATGATGTCCAGTATTCTATATCAGCAGTTTAAAAAGGAATATGAAGGCAATGTGGAGAATTTAGGGAAGGGAAATGAGGAATCAACAGGTCATTTCAGGGCTGCAGGTAATTTCTTAGCATGTGATTATTCAGGCTCAGTTTCTTAATCAGAAAAAAGAGTTGAGGAATTATCTGACAGACACATAAAAATGATTTTTATGTGTAGCAAATTACAGAATAGTCTCCAGCATGACAAGAGCTAGTAGCTAGAAACTGAAACTAGACAAATACAAATGAGAAATAAGGAGTTAGTAGCACAGATAACTAGATGTTGAAATAAACTACAAAAAGAGATGGTGTTTGCTTGTATGTTTTCTTGTATTTAGCACTTTTTCCCCATTTAAAAAATATGTAGTCAGAGGCATTGTTCTTAACTGATCAGAATAATCACATATAGATTGAGTTCTGAAATGTGTTTTGTAATGTTGTGTTTCACTACTCAGCAGTTGTGGTTTAGGTATTTTAAGAAAAATTTTCAGTTGTCTCTACTTTTTAATTTATGTTGGAAACTTAAAATGTCATAGTGTTCAAAGTTCTGGTACCCCTTCTAACTTTTGTGGGTTTCATTTTAGTAAAACAGATTGCAGCTCCTCCTGGTACAACTGTTTCTACAGCTTCGTTTTCAGATGATGTTCCACAACCTATACCAGTTGCATCATCTCCTGATTCCAAAGATCAAATTAAAGGTGAAGATGAAGAAAAGAAAAAGAAGGAAAAAGTAGAAAAAAAAGGTACTTCAGTTTTCTTAGCTGTGATACATAGTTAAGACAATTAATTTATGCAAGTGCTTTTACATCATTTTGGGCACAGAGAAAAAACAGTTCATACAGCCACAGTAGGAAGTGTGCTAGCTCTTAAAGTCTTGGAAATATTTGAAGCTAATGAAGGCCATCAAGTAAGCTACAGATTCTTACTTAAATGGGATACATGCCACATTTCTTTTAATGTGACTGAACTCCTTTATTTAAAAACAAACAAACAAAAACAACAAAAAAAACCTCTGCCCCCAAAACCAGCACAACAGAAAAAAGCAAAACCAAAATACACACACACAAAGGAGGAAAAAAAAAGTGGGGGAGGGGAGGAAGAGGAGGACAAGAAGTTTGGAGAAGTTTTTGGCAGACTGGATGGCTTTCTGTTCTGAGGCTTAGTTAGGTTTGGTTGGTTTTTTCCTTTTTCTTTTCTTTCTTCTTCCCCCTGCCATGGAAACAGTGCAAGCAAAAGGCAAAGACCAGCTCAGCAAAATACCTTGCCAGCAATAGTAGCATAATGTGATACTGAAGGAAGAGTGCTAAACTGCAGTTTTCTGCATCCTCTAAGTATGCTGTTGTGTGGGTGGTTGTGGTGGTTTGTTTTTTTTTTTTCTGGAAAATTCTTACAGGCAGTGGAGTTCCATCAGAATTGATCAGATACATCCATGTCAACACTGGTGAAATTGTGTGGCTAAAGGAAGTACTGGGTAAAGGACATAGGCAGATAGCATAATCTGGTTTTGGCATCAGGGAGGAAATGCAGGAGAAGGGTATGTAGGTTTCCTAACACCTTCCCTCCTGTTTTTCTTTTTTAGCTGTCTTACTGACTTCTGTTTAACAAACTCTCTCAATAGAAGAAAAGACATGTCTGTTACACTTGCACAAAAGTACAGGTGTCTATCTTGTAACTTAAACTCATGTTTTACAATCATTCTCTTATGCAAATTATTATTAATTTGCTATGAATTTATTTGTACAGCTTTTGAGAGTTTGGATATTATACTGATAGGGCATTGTATCTCTTTGATTTTTCTGGTGAGCTGTATGCAGGCTTATACGCTACTTCATATTTTTTGGTGTACAGCCTTTGACACATCAATATTCCACAGAGCTGTAAATATAGAAGCAGAGGCCACATGTCATATCAGGCAATTAACTGTTTTCTTCAAGTATTCAGTGACTACAGAGCAAGTATTCCGTTGGTAAGGAAAAATAAAACTTTCTCGTATTGTATTTCCCCTAATTTGTATAAGTAGTTTAAATTTAGAAAGCAATCTATTTGACTCTTTCCTTCCAGTGACTGTATTTGCAAAAAGTGAAATATAGTATGAACATTAAATAGAAGCGTTGAACAGGCTATTTCTATGGAGTTCAACATCTATTGTAGGTGACAGAAAACAAGAGGGATTTGAGATATTCCATAATTTCATCAATTTCAAGATTAAAAACCAAATTTTACATATTGGTTACTTTGATTGTTAAATACTATACCCATCTCATCTGTTTCCTCTCTGGTTATTCCCATATTCTTGGTTCCACTTCTTGCAAACTTCATCTGTGAGGCTTCTCTGGATATTGATTCTGGGCTAACTCTGACACTGGCCAGAGCAGTGCAGTTCTGTCTTTAGCCTGCGGCATTGAAATGGATGTTTTCTGTGCATCTGTATATATGCTGTGTACAGACATGCTTTGCTGTGTTCTCTTTTCCTTATTTGGTGACAGACTTCATTTCTCTAAAGTGAAATAAATAGAAGCTGATTTTTCGGCTCCAGACTACTGTAAGGAAATGTAATGAAGTGGAGAACAGTGGGGAATGATACCAAGGATAAAGATGGCAGGTCTTTGAAATGATCTTAGGTATTAAATATTAACTATTTTGATAGTATTTTTTCAGTTTCTCTTCAATTATTTTATATATGACCCAGTCATAAACACTAGAGCTTTTTATTCATCATATGTGAACTGAAATATTTTTGAAGAGTTATTGCTTATGTTAAAACAATACTGCTCTTTTGTTATTGGATGTATTATTTAATTTCAACCCTGTACTAGAGCAGTGATAAATGAATCAAATTGTATGCTGTGTCCACTTTTCCTTTTTTGCTCCCTAAAGAAGGGAGTTTAGCTACATTAATATGTAAGCTATCTTGGATGAAAGAATAACAGAATACACTTATTTTAAGTAAGCACTTAGACATTTCTTAATCCCCCAGAGATTATAGTTGTTAAACAAATCTTGAATGTCTTTTAAACAGGACAGTCTTATATACAAACTGGATGTAACTTGCTCATCTTGAAAGGAATATCTAAATAAGCAGCTGAGTATGGGGAGTTGTCATGGTTTAACTGCAGCCAGCAACCAAGCCCCACACAGCCGCTCGCTTGTTCCCCCCCAGTGGGATGGGGAAGAGAATCGGAAGAGTAAAAGTGAGAAACCTCATGGATTGAGATAAAGACAGTTTAATAGGTAAAGCAAAAGCTGCGCACACAAGCAAAGCAAAACAAGGAATTCATTAGCTACTTCCCATGGGCAGGCAGGTGTTCAGCCATCTCCAGGAAAGCCGGGCCCCATCACACTTAACAGTTACTTGGGAAGACAAATGCCATCACTCCAAATGTCCCCCCCTTCCTTCTTCTTCCCCAGCTCTATGTTCTGAGCATGACATCATATGGTGTGGAATAGCCCTTTGGTCAGTGGGGGTCAGCTGTCCCAGGCATGTCGCCTCCCAGCTTCTTGTGCACCTGGCAGAGCATGGGAAGCTGAAAAGTCCTTGATTTAGTGTAAGCACTACTTAGCAACAACTAAAACATCCCTGTGTTATCAACACTATTTTCAGTACAAATCCAAAACATAGCCCTATACTAGCTACTATAAAGAAAATTAACTCTATCCCAGCTGAAACCAGCACAGGAGTGTTGCTTCACTGCTCTTTTTTACAAAATACTATGTATGGATGATGATAAACCCTTGCATTGCCATCAGATAAAGACTCTGTATCAGCAGAACCTCATAAACCATGAGCATTTTCACACACTAGTATATTTGGGAAGTGAAGAATGTCAGCTAAGGTCATCTTGAAGGGTTGCTTTGCAACTGTAACAGTGCAGTTGCAGTGAGTTAGCATTGTCCACAGTCAGGAGCTGTTGTTAAGCACTAGTAACCTGATGACTTGTGATTGTCTAGTTTCCCTTTGCTGGTGAAACACCATGGCAAGACTTACTGGTAATTGCTAATTATTAAAACAGTACTATCAGGTTTATTGATGTGGCCTTTGGCAGAGTGCATATGTCACTTACATACATGTTAGCTACACTTAAAGTTCAGGATGATTTCACTTTACAAACAAGAAAACACCTCTCTCCTAAGGTGGTAATTACTTGTAGTAACAATCTAAATTGGAGTGCGTATGACAATTCTCCACTGGAAACTAGTAATAGAGGTGCTAACTGTTTACTTTTCATTTGTGTTTTACACTGGATTTACACTTATTTCTGAGATTGTAGCTCGCTTTTCCCTTGCAATAGTCATGTACATTATTTATGCTTTTTAAAATGTTTATTTCATGAATTAAACTTTCTTTAATAGGTGAAAAGAAGGAGAAGAAACAGCAGCCAGCTGCTGGAAGTAGTGATGCAAAACCTGTAGATGTTTCTCGTCTGGATCTTCGTGTTGGCTGCATTATTACTGCCGAAAAGCATCCAGACGCAGACACTTTGTATGTTGAAGAAGTGGATGTTGGTGAAGCAAGCCCAAGGACTGTTGTCAGTGGTTTAGTGAAGCATGTTCCTCTGGATCAGGTATTGACAAAATTATTTACTGATAGCTTTTCCTTTCCTAAAGTATCTTAGGACCTTCATCTGCTTATAGGATGTGTTTTCATTCTGCTAAAAGACTTTTACAGTTGTGAAAACAAAAATAAAATGCAAACGGAAGTAATACTTAACAACACTTGCCAGAAAATGGGGAAGTACCCTTACCCCAAATCAGTTCCTTTCTGTTTGCAGTGCTTCTATCCTGGGATCTTATTCTGACTCTTCTGTGATGCCATTGGTACACAGTGGACTCCTAAACCAAACAGATGTGACTCTCTCTAGGTTTTGTAGTATGTAGTAGAGAACCCATAATAACTTTTTTGCTGTCATCCAAACCTTTGAAACTTTTGCCTTCCAACTCTCTTTATAGCCCATTGAAGTGTTTGGCATGGCATAAAGCAAAGACCATGTAAATTTAACTGAGCTGGCAGTGAGTGGCTTAAACAACAGTGGTATGCAAAATGCATGTATTTATTTCCTTATCCGGAATAGAATCTGCCTTTATGCTTTTTTAGTTGATATACTTCTGTTTGACATGCATGGTTTATGAATGTCTTGGGAACAACCGGAGACTTCAAGATTACATTTTCCTTTCACGCCTCTTCTAGAGGGTTAGTGGAAGGGAGAAGTTGACTGAAGGCTGCTTCTAAATTCAAATGCAAGCTTGGCAATTAAAGCAATGCTGTACAGAGCAACTGCAAAACAGGTCATGAAGGAATTGATCTTAGTGTTGAAAAGCTACATTTTCTCAAATGCCTTTTCAATCCCTATTCATGCCCTGTCCCCATGGTAAGACTGCAAGTGTAGGAGGCAATTAAAATTGTGATTGTTGTTTCAATGATACAGAAAGTTATTGAATTGAAAAAAAAGACTGAATACAATAACTGTTCTGCACTGATCACCTGATAGTGTCCAGTTACTGGATTTGCAGTGGGCAAAAATTCAAATTGCTCATTTTTAGCAGTCTACTCTCAAGAAAGTGTGTAGAAAAAATATCTTAAAAGCCTTTCTAAATAAACTTACGAAGTGTACAGAATGCAGCAGCAGCAACAGTCTTTTGTTTAACCTGTTTTCTGTCTCGAAAAAATAATCCAAAGTACTCAATAACAAAGAATTAGGGATCATTCTTGCACATTCTTTGGGAACAGTTAGTTTGTGTGTCTGGTTTTGGTTTTGGCAAGTCTCTATTAGACAGTAAATTCTTAAGGGCCAGCTTCCATCTTTTTGTGTTTTTTGAAGTGTTCAAAAATGTGAAGGCCTGGCATGTGACTACTGCCATATATTTAAATAAAAATGTATATATCAGATCAAGTACTATAGACATAATTCACCAAAATTCAGCTATTTATGATTGCAGTGTTTGATGTGGTAATTTAGCAGTGTTTGAGGCTGTAGTATTTGTATCATCTGATTTTACTTTTGGTTAGGAAGCACAATGTGTATCTTCATTAACATTTCAGTATGCAGTATTTATGGGTGTTCTGTATGCTGGGTATTTAAAATATTTAAAATACACTGGGTGTTTTATTTCTGCCCAATCTTATCTAATACTGCGTATTCAGTATTTATGGGTGTGAAAACTTCTTGCATGCCCACTTTCTATGTGGTACCTTGTGTTTTTGTTCACCACTGGTGGTGGTGAATCCAAGTCAGAAGTTGCACCCTCAAGTATCATGTATAGATGGATACATGTGACATCGGTAACAGGGATATGGTACTGAAGCATGAGATGGACCATGCCAATGCTGAGCACTTTCAGCAGCAGCTGGGGAGAATTGGAGAACATTCTGAAATGTCAGCAGGAATTGACAGATTTTCTGCTACTGCATTTGGCTTTTTTAAGTGGATCTCTGTGTGCTCCTAGCATCAATACTTGTCTCAGGCAATCATTCTTGAAATTCAGACAATTCTCAAGTGTCCCTTTTTTTACCTCCTGAGATCCCCTTTAACCTAAGAGATCCTCATGTTAGTGATCAGAAGTGAAGGACAAGAATGCAGGGCATGTATCTTAAACTTAGCAAGAAGAGAAGAGGCCACCATGAGCCTCCAGAAACACTATCCTACAACCATTCTTTGTGAGAGGATGCATTACAGCTGTATCTGTTATGAACTATATAGTCTCATTTTTATAGCATAAACTTTTCTTTCTACTTAAATGGCTTAATCTTTTTTCTTTCTAGATCATTGTTTAAGGGTTAGTGTTGTCCATCCAGGAATTAGCAAATGGTAGTGGAATTCATATTTCTTTTTCTTAGATAGAATGGTAATTATATTCTTTATACATACTCTTGATCTTCTAATTTTCTTTTTATAGTCTGCAGGTCAAACATGTTTCTATAAATCATAAAGAGCAGTGACTACAGCATGACTGTAAACTTATTGACACATTCTGTGTAATATAAGACACCTTTCTTAAGGCAAGCCAGTTTTTTCCTGTGCTTTTGTAGCATTAGGCTTCAAGAATATAGTAAATGCTACTGTGTTTCTTTTCAAATATGAAACAAATAGAAATATCTATGTAACCAAACTTGTGACTTGTAAATTATATTTGCTGGCAAACTTAAGATCCAGGTAAGCATGTAATAAATTGAGAAGGGGTTTCTGTTGCTGTTGGCATTGCAACTCATTCTGGTTTTAAAGCAATCAGTGTGTCGGTTTTAATTCATATTCACTAGCCATTGCAGTCTGTCACAGTATCTGATTTTGAGATATAGAGGGATAGTTGACAATCAGTTACACAGGTAACTTCAAGGATTACCTAAGAAAAAGAGCAACTTAACACTTGTGCTTCAAGGATAAGGTCTTGGTTTTTCTGTATGGTAAATTTCAGGATTAACTTTTCCATGGTTTAGTTTCTTTGCTTTATTAGCAGCACACCCTCCCTCCGCTTCATTCTACCAGCATGTTGGGAAAATGCATTGTTTTATTCTGAATGTGAAGTAGCTGTGTGTCCAGCCATAGAAACTGTGATAACTAACATTTTTGCTGAAACTAAATCAGTTTCTCACTAGTTGAGTTGTCAGTTTTGAAGTTCCTGGATTTCTGAAACAAAAGGATTGGCTCTTTGGAAGGCCAGCAGAGGTTGTTACTGTTTCAAGGAGATATTCAAGGAGATAATATTTTCATTTCCTTTGCTTATTCTCGGCTTATTTATGTATCAAACACCTCCTGAGATGCCAAAGCCTTATCAGTTCCCTGTAGACATAGACTTGCTTCTGTTTGTGTCCTTTGAAGTGCGGAGATTTGCCCTATTGTTCCTAACTAGAATTTGCTTTACTGGTTAATAACACGTATGCAGAAGGAAACATACGCTTACTGTCCATCTGTGTCACCTTCAGCTGCTTTTCAGTAATACCCTGTATTTCTGATAGAACTTTTCACATACTGGGAAAGGGAGTCAGCTTTCTTCCTTTTTAAAAAAAAAAAAAAAAATTATTTTTTTATTTCTGCCCAATCTTATCTATCTGTCAGGAAACTCCCTAGTTTATTTTTACAGTTACTTTTGAAAAAATAGATTGTTTCTTTTGTTCCTCTAATTTATGGGGTTACTGAGAGTGGCCATCAGTAGAATTACTGGATCTGAATCTTTGTAGGTGACACGTTTCAGGGTTTTATTTATCATTTACTGTAAAAAGATCTCATAAGAGCAATGCAGATAGAATGATATGCGAACATCAGATTCATTCATAGCTCATAAACAATTTTTTTTGCGCTTATTATGCATGAATACAGAGGGGTTTACTATGGTAATTGAAGCCCTGTTTTCTGGAAACTTTACAGTAAGTCCCTTCTATAAAAATTAGCACAACCAGTTAAAAAAAAAAAAAAAAACAACTACAAACTTTTCCATTGTTAGGAAGCATTTATTTAGGTCTAGTTTCATTTTTTCTGTATACTTAGGGAATTGTCATTTATCTGAAGACAGCTTAAAAATTGAGCCATTTATAATAGAAAGGGAAAAAACCCCCTTAAAATAGCAATGCTCTAGTTTTGGCTGACCATCTTGGGGTGGGTTTTTCTTTTTGTTTTATAAAAATATTTATTTAACCTGGTGAGTTTTCTTACCATTTATTTGTGAAATCAATGCACACATCTTAGTATTAGAGAAGCTTTTCAAAAGCATTTGAAGATACTGGTAAAAGTGATGAGATAATGTGTAAGTTTGAAATGTTGATAAATACTTAATTTTGTAACAGTAATCAACTTCTACAGATATACATATATAATCATTTGGGACACTGTGGTTGGAGAGAAAGGAAAGATGTGATGCTAGTTTGGTTTTCTTTCCTGTTAGTTTGATGAAGATGATGATCTCCACTTCTGTATTAATGCAGTCTGGTTTTGTCAATTGTATAATCTGTAATAAAAAAGCAATGTTCTGAAGTCTAGAATTTTTTTCCAGTTAGTAAAAACTAAAGTTGAATACCAAATGCAGAAATCTTGGGGTTTCTTATTCTTATTCTGTTATTCAGTGCTAGATAATGTCTACAACTTGCATTTTAGACTCACTGACATCTTACAACCATTTCTTGTGTTTTGGGTGATTTATATCCATAGCAATAACATAAGAAATTTTCAGTCAGTGAGCTGCCTTGAAACTTATGCAAGATCAACTTTTCATTATAACTGGTTCATTTTGGAGATTTATATTTTTGCTTCTTAAGATGTTCTACTTGGAAAATATTAGTATACAGAATACTTGATCATGTGATTTTTATTAAGTATTAATCCTGAAGTTTTGTTTTAAGTTTATATTGTAATGCACAAAGACTGAAATCTAGAAATATGGATATATACGTATGTGCGCTAGGAGTATGGGAATTAAGGCTTTCTTACTTTCTGTCTGTCTCTTAATGTTCTGGGTGTAATTTTTATTCAGTTTGAAAGTGTGGTTTGTTTTCTAGACTAAAGTGTGTCAGTTTCCCCTAACAAAGTATGTTTTCTCAGATTTACTATTACAATTTTTATTAAAATAAAACAACAAAAGAAGAAACCTAGTTTTACAGTTTTGCTCTAAAAATTGCAGGGCACAGTATATACAGCCATTTTCAGTGGTTAAAAAAAATTCAAAGCATGTGGGTTAAATAAGGTAAAATGTAAGATTCAAGTGAGCTAATTATGAAAACATGTGTACACTTCCAGTACACAGTTTGAAATTTTTATCTATGAGCTAGCCTAATTTGTAGAGTGGGTTTGTTCTTGTTGTTATTATTTGGAAATTGTTTGGTAATAGTGCTATGTTGATAGTGGACTGAAGTGGTGATCTAGAATGAGTAAAGACGGAATGCAAGTGAAATGCATCGCCTAGTTTTTGTATTTCTGAATTGCACATTTTGTATTTCCATGATAATTGTGTCACAATTCAGCATTTACTCTATTATCCACTGGCCAATCTTAAGTGGTTTAAATGTTACTTGTTACTGGTGTGCAGGTGCTAAAATTATGCATCCGTTGCTGTATGCTTCTCTCATCCATGTTAAGGTCCCTTCATTGTAATTCTTTTGTTATAATAAAATAGAGTTCCCAAAAGTATGTGGCATTAAGCATTCGCACCCTTGTGTTTTCCTCCCCTAAGATGCAGAATCGGATGGCAATACTACTCTGTAACTTGAAGCCTGCAAAGATGAGAGGAGTACTATCTCAAGCAATGGTGATGTGTGCCAGCTCCCCAGAAAAAGTGGAAATTCTGGCTCCCCCACCCGGCGCAGTACCTGGGGACAGAATCACTTTTGAAGGTTTTCCTGGTAAGTAGGTATTCAGGAAATTGGAGGAAATAGGTGTGCCAAGGTGACCTCAGTATTGAAGCAGATAAAACAGTATTTTAAAGTTGGCTGCATTTCATGTTGAAATTTTCTGAATTAGTTATATTCAAACTTTAGCATGCTAAGACTGTGTAAATAAAGGATTAAAAATACTTAACCACCTGCCAAAAATTGGAAAATACAAGGAAATAACTGTAACTTGAAAAAGACGTATAGTACTTTAATATAAAATTACCCACTTCCTTTAAGTCTCAATAAGTATTTCTGCTTTTGAAATCTATAGACAAACATATTTGCACTCTGCACGTTACAGTAAGCAAATGTAAAGCATCTTTGCCGTCCTGCGCTCCAGGAATTTGTGCAGCACAACACAGGCCCAGACTGACTCGGGTCAACTGTTATGTGGATCACTGAGTTCTTGATGAACAGTGGTCTTGTAGTCAGGATTGCTGTGTCACTTCATCTTAAGAAAATTGGTCTAACTCCCAATATTTCCTATATTGGGTGGGGTTGTATGTGTGTGCATTTATCAACAAAGTATTCATCTTCAGGATGAATTTGTTGCTCAAAAGTTGGCTTTCACATGTGAGAAAATGGTGTGGCTTTCTGTTCCCTACAAAGAAACATATTAACCTTTTCAAGCTATTGCACCTCTGACAATTTCTAGCTGTACAGCAGTGTTTTCATTTATGAACCTCTTGGCAAGCTCTATGCTTAAACATATTTGCATGAAATACCTTTCATAAATATATTTTTATAATTCTCATGATTGAAACTGATGCTCCAAAAAGAATGTATATTTTGGTTGGCATATGATAAAGGAAGCAATGGTCTATCTAGGTGTGTTTGAAACAGGAGGAAGGCTCAGCTTGCTGTGATTTAATGCTCTGATTTAAAATATTTTAAAATAATACTGTGTTTCAGAAGGAAACAAGTCTTGCAGCATTTTTTTCATTTTTAGTTTTCTGTAGTAAAAGTATACCAAGCTTGCTAGTTGAGATGCAGAATTGGCAAGCTGTACTGAAATCTGAAAGGCTTCAGCAATTGCATTGACTAAATTGTAGGAATACTCACTCATAACTTCTAGTAGTTACCACATATCCGTGAGTAAAGATAGATTTAATATTGGATGTGTGAATTCTGTTACATGCAAGGATACACTCATTCCTTTCTGTTGCTGTGGAAATGGATGTGTAAGAGAGCATCAAACTGTAGAGTAAACCCTTCTAATGCTTAAGCCCTGTAAAATGATGTACAAGTCAGCCTGGGCATGTGGCTTTTTTGAGGGGTGGAGGGTCTTTATTGTTTGTTTTTGTCTAAGACATAATGTTACTCCAAACTTGTATCTCAAGTAACTTCATATACCTGGCATTTGAAAATAATGTGAGAGCTGGTAGTAGTGCTATTCTCTGTTAACCAGCATATCTTTTCTTGCAGATGACTAATGAGACCAGTTTTATAAAAATAATTAAAGCATTTGACTCCATAGTTACAGTTGCAAAAAGCTTTTCCTAGAGCAAATCAGTTATAGAAACATTTGTTTTAAAATTATTCCCAGGTGTTAAGGTATACAGATATTCCATTGACATTTTGATTCTTAAAAGACAGGGAATAAACTAAAGGTGGTGTAAAAGTTGTACTAGTTATAAAGTTATGACCTGCAGCCTGTGATACAACGTTTTGTACGCTTTATATCGGTTTCCTTCTGACAGGGAGCCAAAGACATAGAGCTCTGATAAGTGCCAAATGAAGGCTTTTACAACCCCTTTGCAAAGTGTATACATCCAGGGCTGTAGATCGTAGTCTGAAATATGGCAGCTGTTTCCTAATGTTTCATAAATAGCTGCTCAGAAAAATTGGTAGGTATGAGATTAAAGCTAATCATTGACTTTGAAAATATACCTAACGCTTAATAGTGCACAGTAGAGTGATGTATCTCCTAGTTACATAAAACTTATTTTAAAGAATTTTAAGACTTGTGATTTTATCTTGAAGTGAGTAGGAAAAAGGAAGAAAAAAAAGCATTGGTGGATGGAGACTTATAAAATCATTCTGACATCTGCTTCTGTAACAATTTCTTGTGTACTCGTCTTTTGCATATTGCCTTTGTAAACTAAGATATTAATACTGTTCATTGGTTGGTTTTCGTTTGCTTTAGGGTTTTTTTTTTAATTTCTTTTAGCTAGGGACAGATTGTTGCCACTTACCTTCTTGTCCAAATGATTAACAACTTTTGGTGGGTTTGATTCCTCCCTCTCCCCCACCCAATTTCTTTTTCTGGTTTGGTGTGGGGCTTTTTTGTTTGTTTGTTTTCTTCTTTTTAAACAGCTGGGTGGTTTGGTGGTTTGGTTTTTTCAGTCGTTTGGGGTTTGTTTTTTTTTTTATTTTCTTCCTGGGGAGGGGGGAACTCACGGGGAGACGGGAAAACTGTTTCTCATTTTTTAATGGGGTTGCATGTCTGTGTCTTCTGCTCACCCTTTTTGTGTTAAAATCTCACATGCTTCTTAGCTGCTGTCTCCTCAAAGGCAATCTGCCACTTTACGGATACTGTTATCAGAAGGGTAGAATCCTTGCTATGTCAGATGTCATTTAATTTCAGTGCTTAATTGTAACCATTTATATTCTGATCAGATTTTTTTTTAAAGAATAATTTTAAAGCATAAAGATTCAGTTTGAGTCCTTGAAATTAAAATAGAAAGGACAGCTGGGTTTTATTTTAGTTTGAAGTATGAAAGCCTATGAAGCAACAGAAGTGACAGCAGCAACAATAAAGCAACTCTAAAACACACACAGCTGTCTATCAAGCAGCTTGGAATCAAGTTATTTTTAAGCCTACTCTCTCCACCATACAAAACATTCATGAGATACAGGCTAGTTTTCCTTGGTCATTTTAGTCAAAGTAAACAAATACTATCTTGATTCAAACCAATTGAACTTTCTCCTGCAGAGACTTGAGAGTTTTCCTAGAAGCATCTTGAGTGTCATAGAGGAGTGATTTGATAAGGAATACTGTTGTCTGGAGGAGTGTTCTTTTTTTGTTTGTTTATTTGATGTCATTGCCCTTAGGGGAACTTTAACACCCTTTTATACTCCAATACATGAATCTTCAAGATCTGTTGGGCCTTTTTTGTATTAAGAACTTTACCAAATTTCTGGAAAAGGTCTGATTCATAAGCCATAGAAAAATCATTCCACCGCATGTCTGTAAATACTATACCCTCCTACACAGTAATTGCCGTAAGACAGCAATAATTCTTGGAGTTTTCACAGCTAACTGTGAAATCTTCTTTCTAGTAGTAGTATAATTGACACTTTGACAAAATTCTTCAATGCACACAGGAACCACAAATCTGTTATTTAAGTTGTATAATTAAAGAATCATTCTGGTCTAAGAACCCCTGGCAATTTAGTTAATAACTATCTCTTTAGAAAAAAAGAGATTTTTTTGGACCTTCTACACAAGCTACCAGTGCAGCAGTTAGTCTGTATTTAACAGGTTTCTTTGATGAAAGCTTTGGTGTATGGATGCTTTCTTTCAGTTGCATAGTTATAATCCACAGTGGACTAAGTGGTACTAACTTTTTGTAAGGTCATGCATTACCGCATCTTTTTGCCCCTTATTGCGCTGAGATATATTCTTTCAGTAGTTATTGAGCTGTTATAAAATGGAGAGATTTCTTGCTTATTACAATAATTTCTTTTGTAATACTTAAACTTCTAGACTGAATGACATATTTAACAAAATTTGGGACCTCTTATTTGGTTCTTTTTCTGTAAAAAGAGTGGGAAGCTTATTAAACCATTACAAGTTTAAATTTATTTTATTTATAGAAACCCTTCTAAAGAATATTTTCTGGGAAGAAGGAATGCAGTGAGGAGAAGTCACAGGAAAATGCACAGCCTAAAGCTCTGGTAGTATTTAAAATCGGTGCCTATGCTAATCTAATATGAGCTCACCACAGATCCCAAGGGAGCTTGATGCAGGGTTCCAAAGAAACTTATTAACATCCAAAGCGTGTTTTTTATAATAAAAGTCAGGTTTTTTTCTTACTGAAAAAATTCACTTGCTTTTTATATTTGAGGAGGGGAAAGGAAATGCACAGTGGATCATTTAACATTCTGTTTAATGATTTTATTAGTTCATATGCATTCACTTTGGTCTAAATCCAAGTCTGTCTTTGTTCATGAACTTAAGCATTGAGCAGGATTTTTATTTTTGTGAAAATGTGCAATTAGGTCTAAATGTTTAATTTATTAATGGTATTACTGATGTTTCTTTTAAATATTAAGTGCACTGTGGTTGTAAAAACAACTCTGCTGCATTATTGAATCTTGCTCTGGCAAGGCTAGCCTGCTTAACAGAGAAATCTGGACTGGTCTGCTTCTTACACAGTTACAGATATAGAAGCTACAGAAGATAGACCTATCTACAGGCAGAAGTAACTTACTTTTAAAAGCATTGAGAATGTGAGTAGATTGAACCATTGAAAATATTTAAAGGAGAAAAACAATAAGGCAGGCTGGAATGAGAGTAGTTCATTTAACTGCCTGTTGGTCAGCCAGTCAGGCATACACCAAGCAGTTATGAATTTCAACCAGCTAGCAGAAACACGTATGTTAAAATCCCTGTAGCCTTAATAGTTTTTCTAGCTGGACCTTTGAGGACACTGAGTAGTGGAAGATGAGAGTACTTGACATTCTGCTCAATTGGAGAGCTCCTCATTTTCCTTTAGGAACTCCTGGCTTCTCTGAGAGGATCTCAGGGAGGATCTGTTTACTAGTGTTTGTTTTATGTTTCTTGCTTGTTCTGGAACTTAAGATTTGAATAGTTTGGGCAGAATGGTGCCAATGTGGCACTCCAAGCAACTAAAAATATAAATATAGTGTGTCAACAATGAAATAGCATGGGATCCCTTTCGGCATTTAAATGTGCTCTAATTAATTTTTAAAACAACTGTTTTAATTAGTTTTTTTTAATTTGTCCTGCCTTTGTTACACACAAGAGGTTAAGAGCACCCGACAGCATTATGATTAAATAACTTTTTTAATGAAGTCTCTTTTTTCTTTAAAAGAATCTGCCTTGTATTAGAATTAATTAAATTTACTTGACCTTTGAACAGAAAATAATTGTACAGTGAATTGGTTGTCTTGCTTTATCTAGATTATGTCAGCAGGTAGCAGTTTATTCAGTATAAATCTTTATAGCAAGAGAGCTTATTTAGCTTAGTTTTGTTCCTATACTTTGCATTTCATGCCTATTTAAAAATAGGAAAAATATTACTCTGAAATACTTCACTATTCTATGTAATTAGTTAACAGTATTTCAAAACATTAGTAGAAGAAACCTGTATTTTGTGGTCATTAGAGATCCTTGAATAGTCAGATTTGCTAATGTAATTAGACTGTCAATACCTCTAGGGGGTAGGTAGCTTATCGTGGAGTACACATAGAAACAGGGAGCTGAGACTTATAGAGACTGAGGCCATAATGGCTGAAACACAAGCTGACTTCTAATGCTTTTGTTATTTTAGGCACCACAGCTTGTCATCAAATAGTGCAAAAAGTAGCAGAACAGTGTTGAAACTTGGGGCTAAAATTATATATAGGTATCCTAATTTTGGACTATTCTTGCCTAAGTTCAATATTTCTCAACAGTAAGGGAACCTGCCAAATTCACTTAATTGCTTATAAAAATTCATTAATTCCTAAACTTAAGACACTGACAAACCTGTGTATTGATGAGTAGTGTATTTCTGTGGTTCGCATCTACTTAATTCTTAGGAGTCCTTTTGGTCTCTAGTAAATTTTGTAAACCAACAACTAGCAATGGTTTGATTTCTTCCTTCAGACAGTATTTGTGGTCTGTTACTTACAACCTTTTTTCCCGCTGAAAGATCAGCATTTTGAGAGAGGCTCTCAAAATGGCATTTCCTGGACAATCCCTAATTCCGATTAAAGTTTTCATTTTGAGAATTGCAGGTAATGTTGTTTTCCCTTAAAAGTGTGTGCAGTGATGCTATGTGGGCTGTCACAGGTCTGTACACACACAGAGCTCTTGCTCTGCCTTTTGTATTCTTTGCTATTGGGTTATTCTTTGTTTTGAAACAGGAGATCCTGAGAAGGAACTTAATCCTAAGAAGAAGATTTGGGAGCAAATCCAACCTGATCTTCATACCAATGACCAGTGTGTTGCTACGTACAAAGGAGTTCCATTTGAAGTGAAAGGGAAAGGAGTCTGCAGGGCAGAGACCATGGCAAACAGCGGAATTAAATAAATAAATGGTTATTAGAAGCTTTTTCAGATGTTGAAATGGAAAGTAACGCAAGCACAATAAAAAACATGAATATATTACCCCTCTGAAATGCATGGCTAATACTTTTTTTTTGTTTGACTTGTCTTCCAGAGGTACATAATGTGTTATGCCTCCAACATTTTCACAATTCACTCATTCACCATGCTTACTGTCCTTGAGGTTAAGTGTTTTCAACAGTCATTAACCACTCAGTGCTCAAGACTTACTTGCCAAGGCTTGTTCATGGTAGAACTACAGGCAGGCAAGCATATTTTCTGGATGGCTAAAAGTTTTAGAGGGTCTATGGAGCAAGAGCATCTCAATAAGGAAAAATTTCTGCTGTGTTCCTCGTGTGCTAACTGCTCTTCAAGAGGTGCAGGACTAGCAGTTGGTCAGTGAAGACCACAGTTGTCTTCATTCTTCTAGTCACCTTTTAATAGTTTTTTCTCCTCTTCTTTCAAGCACTTTTCAGATATATTATAAGCCTCTGTAACTTTGTTCTTGGCTGTGTTGTCTCAATAGTCTGCAGACAATTGTAATGGGAAGATTAAACTATGGCTCTTTATGCCCTAAGATATGCAAATGGACGAACTTTCATGTCCCGCAGTTAAGCTGTTATAATGTCAATAAGATCAAAGCTGTCACTTTGCTAAAATAGTTCTTTATCTAGTCCACCTAGATATTTTCTTCCAAATGATAAATAGTGCTAAGAGAATGAATAGCAAATATATTGCCAGAGCTAGTTAAATACTACCAAATAATATTTGTCTCCAATGCCCAAACAGGTATAAAATGAATTGATTTTTTGTTTTAAAGTATTTTTATGCAAGGATATTTTATACAAAAGATGCTTTGGATTTAACAGAAATAGCTGCTTCATTTTTTACAATTGGAATTATTCCATAATAATGTAGTACAAGTAGTCATGGTTGCTATGGTAATAGCCTCAAATTACTACTTTTAATTCATACCTTTTAATAATCTGAAAATAACTATTTTAGATCAATTTACAGTAAACCTTTTAAGTAACTATTTAGAGATACTTCCCATATGTTGGCATATAATACTTAATTAACTGGTTACTGTCTAACCAACGAAGCAGTAAGAACTTTTTTTAACCCTTGAAATAAAAAAACTTATCCACTCTGAATTTTTCAGACTTTGAACTACATCCAGTGAAGTGGGAGAGAAAACAAAATGACAATGATATAAAATTAAAAGGAACAGGTGCAAAAGAAGAGATGAACAGATTTCTTTTTTGAATGAGTTTTGTATGTGCCTATAAACTGTGTTAAGTTTTCATGCATCTGGGAGTAAGCAATAGTAATTAGTTCCTTTATATGTGCTGAATTGCGTTAAGCACATGGGAGCTATTTTATCTGCCTTGTAAACTACATATCCAATAATATCTTAATAAACAAAATTGTTGAAGTTCAAAATCTCAATTTAACTAATCCTGAATCAAGGTGAGGAAATACTTTTACAGTAGATGAATTATAGCTTTTAATACTGGAAAGCTCTTTACAAACTTTGGAATTCAGAGGAACTTCTGAAAGCTTGAAGAAATGAGCAAAGAGGCTCCTTACGGTCTGAACTCATGTGCACTTTTAACTTTTTTTTTTCTTCCAGATCTGTGTACTGTATGAACTGCAATATACAATCTGGTGTAGCGTAAAAATCTAATTTGTGACTACATACATATTAGGAGCATGATTTAGAGCGCTAGTTTATTCTGATTTTGTGGTTGAAGCTAGGATTCTGGATGCAGTAGTGCAGGGTACTCTATGAAAGGCAAGTAGTTTGGTAATCTAAAGAGGTATTTCCAACTGTGTGTTCAGAGTTATTTGGTGTGGATGTGGAATTTTCCAGTTGATGGCTTCTACTCTTTTATTTCTATTAAATGTTACCTACTATAGAAAATAGACAAATGAGCACATGTAAGTTGATTTTACTCCTTGCTATGTTTAAGTAGAAGCACTTGATAATTATTTTGTCTTATAAAATTCAAGAGCTTTCTTAAGACAATAGCTCTTTCCTCTTTAATTATGCTCTTCTGGTTGTCTAGGAAAATGTATTTATGCTGTACTGAGCTCAAAAGTGACAACAGGGTACTTGAGGCACTGTGCAAGTATGCTTCCTCACTGAATCCAGCCTCTTCTGCCTTGTCTGCATGAGTAAGTAGAACTGCAGTGAAATCTTCCCATGTGGGACCCAGAAGTTCCTGTAATGAAAAACAAATCTTAAATAGTTATCTTTCCTTGTTCCTTTTCCCCACTTTCAACTCATATACTTATGCATTAACAGACCAGTTATATGTTCTTTTCCTGGCAGTAATCCAGTTAATGTTATCTGAGTTGCTGAAATTTCTGGGGGTTTTCACCTTCCAAGACACTGACATCTACTTTCAGTGGAAATACATGGTCATGCAGTACTAGCAGTTCTCTGTTCTCTTAGTACACATGTTAATAGAATTTCTTCAGTTAAAAAATGTCTATGTAAATAAGGAAAAATGGTTGTTTAGCTATGCCACACATTAAAAAAAAAAATAGGTAAAATACAAGTAGTTTACATCAGTACTTTCCACATATCCATATTTCTACACTTTTTACAGCTCTTTGAAATTTTTTTTCTTGTGTTGAAAAAAATAAATGATTCATTTCTGTGTAACACCAATTGCAATTCCAGCTGTATCTCACAAAACTGAACTATTCTCAGCAATTCGGGAAAAACACAAATCAAATGCATCAACCGAAGTGATGGGTAAGAGAGTTTGTCTTTAACTGCTGTGGTTCATCTGATGGAGTGGAATGGAGAAAACGAGCTGCTTTTTTGTCAATGAGTACAGAAAATTTTAATATGAATAAGAGATTGGGCTTTCATTTACAGATGTAAATGAAATTACAACTTTAGTGCAATGATGCTAAGTCCTGTGTGTGACAAGAAGACTATTTTGGTAATAAAGTCCACTTTGCAGGGATCTTAACTCTGTAACCTAAATACCAAGGGGTATAAAACTGCTTTAAAGGATACCTTTCTACTCCCAAGATAGCAATTAATCTGTTTTAGACACTGGGGATGAAAAAGTACTAAACTCATACAAAATTTTGGCATAAGCTGTCTAAGGAAGTTTTGGGTTATTTTGGAGAGAGAGCATAGTGCCTTGATTTGTTGAGGACTCAAAGTCAGTGCTAATGTTAGTTCTGAAATCAATATCTGCCACTCTCAATTTATTAGGCTATGTTACTGAAATAAAAAAATCCAGAGATTTAAATGTCAGTAGTCTTCTTCTGTTACGCCATCTTCATTGATATGACATCCCTAACATCCCTAATTTGCAGAGGATTATTGTAAAAACTCCTGATTGCTAAAGGTAGTCTTCATGCTAATGTCTTCTTGGAATGACTTACTGAAATGTAACCATTACTGTTCATATTCCCAGCACCTGGGCAGCTGTCCTGCCCCATTTGTTTGTGGCTGATGAAATCACAGCATCTGGTCTTTTAAGGGGAAAATAACTAAAAAGCCAACCATTATGTAAGCTGAGAGCCAGTTGTAATAATGAAACAGAAGTAAGTGTTGCTTTCTCATTATTTTTGAACATGCTTTATTTCCTTTCCAGTAGGGATTGTAAAGGTCTACTTAAAGAGAAAAGGCATGGTGGCATCTCTGAGGCTTTTAATGCCCACGTGGACTTGATCCAAAACAGTGTCAAACTAGAAGCATGATGATTTTTTATTGGCTTAGAGTAAAAATATTTTGAGTAAATAGTGCTTTCTCGTAAATACCATGAATTATAGAGAGATGGAGAACTGTATAAGGAAAAAGGGTAACACTGAAAACAAATACATGTAAGCTGATAATGAGTAACCTACCAATAGAGAGTAATCAGAAAGAACAGGAGAGCAAATCAAACACATTTTGAAAGCTATTTTTCTATCTATATATTTATATATTGGTATATTTTTATCTACATGTATATTATGTATTTAGATAATGTCAGTTACAGCAGATAATAAGAGTTGATGGACGAGGAAGTCCCTTCCAGTCCTAAAGATTTCTAGAAAGTTCATTAGTGTAAGACAGATGCAAAGTGTAATGTGCAGACTTTGGCAATAACTGAAACCCTTTGTTTCTTCATAAATCTTACAAACCTGGTTCATCTGATCAGGTATATAAACTGAGCAATATCCATTTGCTTGCCCCCCCCCCCCCCCCCCCCCCCCCAAAAAAAAAAAAAAAAAAACCAAACCCAACTGATATGTATGTGTGATAATGAGAAATTTCCAACTGAAAAGAAAGCCATTCTGTTTCAGTATCTCTCCCTATATATCTTACCTCCTTGCAAAAACAATTTTTCCCCCAGGAGGTTCAAAATATTTGCCTCAAGTCAGTAATGCTAGAAATTTTCCTTACCTAGAGTAAATTTATGGTAACTTTCTAGTATTTTCTCTTGAACAGATACAGCAATAGTGACAGTACAGGACAGAGCTAAGCATCCTTGTCCCAAGTCAGTCAGATTTTCTGCGTGATTTTTGGACCTGTTGTTCTCTGCTTTGGTCCTACACAGAGTGCAGAAGAGTGAGGTAACCTGACTTTTGCTTGCTTTAAATAACATTTCTCTTCAACAAGCTAGACCTGTCATAATAAAGCATTAACCGTAATTTCTGAGAGAAAAGCTTACTTTGATAGGTAAATTTGGTTCCTGAATTCCTTTGTGCCAAATCCTATGAACAAAAGAGAGCAGTTCTTGCCTCTCTCTTCTTAGGTTTAGTGTGATAAGTGTAGCTACGGTGTATGGTGTTGGAATTCTGAATTGCATTTTTCAACTGCTGGACTGGGAAATGTTCCAGTTTTCAGCTGCACTTCTCTAGTTCACTTTTGCAGTCAACTCTTCCATAGCTATTGTCACCTGAAGACAAAAGAGTTGCCATTAGGGCAGAGACTTTTATTTATTTATTTGTTTGTTACCTGGATGAACTGAATTGTATGATCACTTTCATCCGGACACAGAGGCAAGTCAGCCCTCAGGACCAATAGAGCTAGATGCAGGCCTTCTTCCCCGAAATGGTGAGCCAGGGCTGAACTCACTGTGTGTCTCACCTGCTCTTTGCTCAGAGTACTGTGAGGGTAGCTTGGAGTGTCAAGTACTCTAACACGGAGAGCTAGCTCACAGCCATTTCTTCGTATAATCCCTGAAATGCGGCAGCTGCATCCAAGGCTGCAGCATGTAGTCACAGAGCTTGGGGAGCGATGAATCTCAAAGTCTGAGCTGCCCAGCAGGCTGTTCCCAGCAGCGCTTTTGCCAGTCTGAGTTCTTCCAATGACAACAAGGTTGATGGTCATCTCATTGCTGTCTGCCATTGTCTATGCTTTTATCCACAAACCTGTCACTAAGTGATGAACAAATAACATGAGCTGTTTCACATAACTTAAAAAAAAAAAATCCAGCAAAAATTGCAAAATTCACTGTCTTTTGAGTGTCCTTCCCTGCCTGAAATGTTTTTTAAGGAATGTGTGGTGTAGATAGACATTCAGTACAGCACATACCTCTTTCTCATCCAAGGACAGATCTTTGCTGTCCTTCCCAGTCTGCTGCTTAGAAATAAGACCCCATGGAAGGTGTCACAGGTACAAGAGCAACCTAAGAGGCTGTGCTCCTAGACTGGCAACAACTGAAGAGCTAGGAAGGAATCAGATGTGAGAAGAGTTTTAGGAACAAGTAAAGCAGGTAAAGCTAAGGGGAGGAAACAGGGAAGGGAGGGAAACAACTGTGGAAAACAGCATTGGCATGCAGGGAGAGTAGGTTATGAAAAGGAGGAAAACTAGGGGAGGAACAAGAGAAAGGTGACAAATATGTGCTGCTGTTATTAAGTGACCATGTTTCAGGAAATAAATCTTTACTTGTTTTTAGGGGAAAAAAAATAGATAGCTAGGGAGAAGTAGCTTTTAAAGGAGCACTTTTTCACAGCAGAGAACAGCTTAGAATACGTGTTTCATCAGCTACCACTGAAGGTGAAATAGACGGTAATCCAAAAGGGCTTTCTGATACAGATAAATATAAGAAGTATGTCGTAATGAAGAACAGAGCTGAAATAGCCCATGCTGCAGGTTCTAACTCCATATGAAATTGAGACTTTGGAAATGTATACTGTACAAACTTTTAGACTTATGGCACAGTTAGTGGAAAAGCATAGTCTGGTGGATGGAGATACTTTCTCTTTGTACTCATTCTCTTTGTACTTTTCTGTCATCCAGTATCTGAAGGAGTTTTGGTGCACGTTAATAATCTAACAGGAATACTGGTTGATAAAATAAATTCAGAGGTGTTTCAGATGGAAAACCATATTGGCAAATAAGTAGTTGATTTTAAGTTATCAGTGACACCTGAATTTCAGAAAGGTTTGGGTGGTTTGGTTTTGTTTTGTTTTAAGGTACTATGTTTAGGTACTCATAGCAAGATCATGGATAATTTTAGAATGGGATTTCCTGTGATTAATTGATTTAGATTCTTGCATGTGCAATTCAAGCTTTCTCCCTCATATTAAATCCATGCCCAAATCAATCTTTCGAAATAACTTCAGTACAAAGCCAAACATTCAAGAGCTATTAACATACTGATTTTGTTACAGGCAACATTGAATATTGTATATGATGATCTTCCTTACTGAATTCACAGAGAGGTTTTTGTGAATTTTTCAATGATCAATTTTTTTAAGAATACCTTTTAAAAAAGACACCTTATGAAATGGTTGTCATCAGTTATTCATCAGTCTAGATGTGCATTGTATTCTTTTTCTGTAGCATAATATGACATGGTGGACATGCACTTGTGCATTCCTTTTTTAAATCATGACCAAAGATTTGTTCTTTGTTTTTCCTGAAAGCAGTCTACAGTTAAATACCTAGATTAATTTCATATTATGTCACTTACCTTATTTTCTCTTAAATTCCTCTTTCATTCAGACCTCATTCATAAACCACATGTGCAGTGTAAAAAGAAGTTCTATGTGAACTTTGAAACTAACAGCAGCAACGTACCATGCTGAGACTGTTACGTGCACATTAATCTGGTTAATCTTTTACTGATAGATCCTCATTCAATTGGATATGTTTGGTCTGTAATTAACACTTGAATTTTTGCAACTTGATTGCAAAAACTGTATCTGCAGCTACTTTAGTGATTGTGTGAAGATATTTTTGAAAGTTACTTGAGTTCTACCAGCAGTTAAATGTGAGAGTGATAATGGTTCATGTTCTTGAATGTGTGTTCATATATGCATGTGAAGAGCATATGCACTTTCTCTTATTACTGCAATGAATTAATAATTGCAATATTTTCAAAGCACAATGCAAACTATATGCAAATGTAAAGCTGTTTGTCTAGATGGATTAAATTAATCTAGAAAAATGGATTTAACTTCAGAAATGATTTGTGAATCACGAAGAAAACTGATGGCTTGCACAACTGCCAGTCATGTGCATTAGCTGTTGGCTCAATAGCTTGATACATTTCTCTTGCAAGCATCAGTCTTTGCCGTGCTATAGTAGCATTAAAACCAGGGATAAAAAGGTTGACCAGAAAGGACCTATCACTTGCTTTTTAGACAATTTCCCACAAGTGGGAAAGTAACTGATTTGAACTCCTGTGCCTTAGTGGAAAATAAATACAAATTTGTGCTTTAATGAACAGGTTCTAGTAATAGAACAAAAGAGTGGAGTGAGCCCTGATTGTCTGTTCACAAGGAAAGGTTTAGATAAGCCACCTCTCCAACTGTAAATCCCAGGTGAGCGGAGGCACGTGTTTACTCCAAGGGTATTAAGATATGTGTCATTACAGTGAGAACAAGTATCCGGTATGTAGGCTGTCTGCGGTGGGAGGAAAAGAGGAGGGTGCTTTCCAGACCTCAGTTGTGCTGGGGACATTGTCATCCAAAATGTAGCTCTATGTAAGAGCTGTAAGTATTGGTTTGTCGCAGTACCAGGGCTGTTCCTGCCTGCCACAGCAGTAGAGTGAGACTTAGTTCCTCTAGAAGCCTGTTGTTTCCCGCTGTGGTGCCACAAGCACAGCCAGTGCTTTGGCAGAAGGTAGGAGCTAATGGTGCCCTCACAGCCTCCTCACGTAAATTCACATCATTCATTATGAATGAGTTTGTTTGTGTTACTTGGTTGTAGATGGCTGTGTAATAATTTTGTTGCTGTATGTTTTTAAGAGCACAGAGACGAGTTAGTTGCTTTCAGACAGCTCCCTGCTCTTGAGCCTGCCTATTCTGGTGGGAGGTAAGACATTAAATCTTTTCCTGTATGATATGTGTAGCCAAGGCAACTACTGATAGTTTCCACTGTGAAAAGCCTTGTGGCTCAATGCTGCGCACAACCTTTGTCTCTCAAGGCAGATTTATATGTAAATTGTATAGCAAGGTCCCTTCATTTGCTAGTGGATACAAACTCAAAGAAGACTGGATGGGGGGTGACTCACTTGTAGAACAAAAGGGTAGGTCAGTCTCATAAAACTATGGATATTGTGAAGATAAGATCCAGATGCTTCCTTTAATTTGCCTGCAAGTCTTGACTTCAGTTAAATTGTCACAGTCTAGCTCTTTACTTTTCATCAGACTGTTCCTATGCACAGTAATGCCTCTCATGACATCTTAGGTAGTATATGTCCTAGCAGTCACATCCAGCTGAGCCAGTAGCCTGCCAAGGAGATAATATGTGCATGGACAAGGATTTAGACTACCAAGAAAGCTAGAATCCCAGAAGCAGAGGAGTGTTGCTATGCAAAATACAGCTTGCCCAGCTGGATGCAGGACAGGGTTTTTATGCTGGCAAGATGGCTGTAAAATTAAGAGTAGTGTAAATGAGGCACTGCTTAAATGATATCTAAAACTTGGCTAAGCAAACTTCCCCACAAAAAAAGGCATTTCTTTCCAGTATTATTATGAATGTAATACAGTCTGAGTTGGGACACATCTGGAAGATCTTACAACAGCACAGGCAGAGGATTTTAAGAAGTTGTCTTCCTGGGAGGATATGACAGGGAAAAAACAAACTGATTTATATGACACTAGCTTAGGCTCCTCAGAGTATGTGGAAAGAGTCCTCCCCAAGGTGGCAGTGTCAGCCTGTTCCACAGGTACTGTAAAACTCAGCTGGGGTCCCCTTGCTCTGGAGTCCTATGCTGAAATAAAATACCAGGTCAGAAATGAGCTGAAGCATTAGAATAATTACAGTAGTCTTCAAACGTCTCCTGAAATAAGAAATGTAGAAAGTGTTTGTCTCTCCTTTTTCAGAAGAAACATTTTTTTACTTTATATATGAAATACAAACAGCACAGCACCTTAATGAATTTGAACAGCAGTAATGGAAAGGTAACAGTTAAGAAACTGGAAGTGTTATTTACTGTCCCTTATATGATTCTTTTTGTAATCAAGACCTTTGTTCTCGCTAGATTTTAAGTTGAGTTGGTGACATTTATTATGGGGCTTTGGATACGAGATCTTAAAATCTACTGTCAGTACGAATTTGCAAAGAACAAGTACAGAGTATAACAAAATTGCCTTGGATGCTTTTTAGCAGTGCTCACTGCCAGTGGGTAAGCTATCTTTTTTGTTTTCTTTGTGTTTAGTTAACTTTATTTTTGAAATTACAAAGAGAAAACCAAAACTGAGCCTATTACAGATTGGCAGACAGGAAGGCTTCCTGTAACTGGTAAAAGAAGCCTTGTACTGCTCCCATAGAAATACCAAGAAGTCAAGAATCTAAGGAAGTAAGGCTCCTAATCTAATTGAAAATGTGGCATTTGAGTATCCAGCTTCTTTAGTTGTCTTTGAAAAACCAAGGCTAAAATAATTTACAAGTAACTGTTGGATTTGTGTATGTCTACGGAGTTAACTAGAGTTGCAATGCATCTTAGTCACATTACTGTGTCAGCTGCTGTTCTATTGTAATCCCTGTGATCACCCAGTTGGTTTGCACGCACCCTAAACAAGCTCTCCCTGATGCTTGTTAGGATATACCAAGCAGGCTAGATCTTGTAAACTGAAATAGCATAGTTTCTCTTTAGGCACATGGCATCTCTTACCATGTGTCATCTTTCAGTTCCCACGCCTTCCCATCCCTTACAGCTTCTTTCCTGATGTGGGCTCTCATTTTAGCCCAAGATGATGCCATAATAAGTAATTTAAGATGTGCTTTGATGAATTTCTCTTACTTAGAGAAAACGCAGTGAGGCCATTTATGGATTGCCACACATGGAGACGGGCTCTTAGCGTTCCCAAACAACATGAGAAATCCAGGAAGGTATGCAGTCCATGTAGTCAGTGTGGCTTCAGTTCTGTTAGATGTGTAATTTCTAAGAAACACGAGGCACATCACTGCTGAGAGAGAGATAGGACAGATCTAGTGATGCTCCACTCCTTTTGGACTGCATTCACAACAAAAGCTTTTGTGCTGATCCTAAAGGAACACACACATAAAATACACTAATGTTTCCTTAAAACAGATTATTTTTTTTTTCCTTTGCTTAATCCAATTCTTAGTATCCGTAGTATTTTTGAACAAAACTAAGCAATTTGCAATCTACAAGATCATGTTTCTCTTTGCAGTATATATGGCTGTTTAGGTTATGTGCTACTACATTGGCATTGCTAAGGGGAAAGGAGGTGGGGTATAGATGCAGACTAACGCTGCAATTGCACCAGCCTTCGGACAATGTCTGTTTGTACGATTGTGGAACCAGCTCCTCAGGTTCCCACTGTACTTCTTACATTGGATTATGGGTTCAGGGTGAATACTGCTGGCAGAAAGGCAGATCAAGGACCCGCCTTGTGTTTAAAAGGAGATTGAGCAGAACTATCAGCACAGTGAGAACATCACCCAGACTTTTTTTTTTTCCTGTTCTCCCACTGAATCACCAAGATCCACAAGATACATCCTCTGCAAATAATAGACAACTTCAAATTAGAAACCAGTGTCTTTGACATGCTGATCTAGTAAGTCTCTGCTGTGGCAGTACTCTTCAGCTGGCAGGAATGATATTCTTCCAAGCACTCCGCTTCTCACTGCACTGAGAACAGAGCACTATAACAAGCCACAGGAGCACAGTCTCTTCTTGTTTCGTGTTAGTATGGTTTGGTGTGACATCACTTTTCAAAATGCTGAGGGATGCATTGTAAAATAGGGTATGTCACACTTACTGTCACAGGCTGCCAGTTTCTTAATTCTCTTACTAATCCCCACCTTCTCCAATTTAACTAATGATTTTCCCCATGGCACCATATAATTTTTTTTTAATATGCAAGCAATGTTTTTAATATACCATATTGTGCTATACTGTCTGTCTCTTGGGCAGATTACTTAGAGATATTTAAACTATCTTGTCTTCACGCACATTGCCAGGATATGTTTTCTCTAGTATAAAGATTGGACATAAGTCACTAGTGCACAGGTTTGGCTGTAGGACTATGCCACAAGGCTGACATGTTTGTGTCTGTTCACTGCTTCATGTGAAATATCCAAAATACCTAAAGAAACAAAGGTGATATTGCAAGTAAGACTATACATATATAAATAATAATTTAAAAAAAACCCCAAACCACACAAAACCCCAAAACCCGAAATCATAAACTGTTGATTTCAAAGGCATGTATTTGGGAAAGAAACAATCATCAGAAAGTATGAAAATACGGACTTAAGGAAGAATCTTTTTGCCCTTACACATATACTTAGCTGCATGAACTCTGTGACTGGCCCCATACATGTTCTGTTGTGACAACATGAGTCAGGGTACCATACTCATTCACCTCGTGATTAGCGTCCAAATTCATCCACATGTGTAAAAACATTTTGCCCCTGGCACAAAAGTCCTGTGAATGGAGAACATATCTGGAAGCTCAGGAAACCCAGATCTGGCTGCTATTTCTGTAACACTCATTCCCTTCTTCTGAGAAGCTCCACAATTTCTCAGTTTCCTCATCTAAATTGTATGGGGAGTGTTCACCTCTTTTGATGATGTATAGTGGGATTTATTTAGCTGAAGGGAACAGATTTCTGTAGGGCAATAACGGCATTGATTGCATTAAAAGTCTATGGGGCCTGATGAGATCCACCCGAGAGTACTGAAGGAACTGGCAGATGTGCTCACCAAGCCCCTTTCCATCATTTACCAGCAGTCCTGGCTAACTGGGGAGGTCCCAGTTGACTGGAGGTTAGCAAATGTGACACCCATCTACAAGAAGGGCTGGAAGAAGGACCCAGGGAACTACAGGCCTGTCAGCCTGACCTCGGTACCGGGGAAGCTGATGGAGCAGATCATCCTGAGTGCTATCATATGGCATGTAGAGGATAACCAAGGGATCAAGCCCAGCCAGCATGGGTTCAGGAAAGGCTGGTCCTGCTTGACCAACCTGATCTCCTTCTACGACAAGGTGACCCGCCTAGTGGATGAGGGGAAGGCTGTGGATGTTGTCTCTCTAGACTTCAGTAAAGCCTTTGACACGGTTTCCCACAGCATTCTCCTGGAGACACTGGCTGCTCATGGCTTGGATGGGTGTACTCTTTGCTGGGGAAAGAACCGTCTGGCTGGCCGGGCCCAAAGAGTTGGGGTAAATGGAGTTTACTCCAGTTGGCGGCCGGTCACAAGCGGTGTTCCCCAGGGCTCTGTGCTGGGGCCAGTTCTGTTCAATATCTTTATCAATGATCTGGATGAAGGGATCGAGTGCACCCTCGGTAAGTTTGCAGATGACACCAAGTTGTGTGGGAGTGTTGATCTGCCTGAGGGGAGGAAGGCTCTACAGAAGGACCTGGACAGGCTGGATTCATGGGCCAAGGTCAATTGTATGAGGTTCAACAAGGCTCAGTGCAAGGTCCTGCACTTGGGCAACCCCATGCAACACTACAGGCTTGGGGAAGAGTGGCTGGAAAAGTGCCTGGCAGAAAAGGACCTGGGGGTGTTGGTTGACAGCCAGCTGAATATGAGCCAGCAGTGTGCCCAGGTGGCCAAGAAAGCCAATGGCATCCTGGCTTGTATCAAAAATAGTGTGGCCAGCAGGACTAGGGAAGTGATCATGGCCCTGTACTTGGCACTGATGAGGCTGCACCTCGAATACTGTGTTCAGTTTTGGGCCCCTCACTACTGAGGTGCTGAATCATGTCCAGAGAAGGGCAACGAAGCTGGTGAAGAGTCTAGAGCACAAGTCTGATGAGGAGCAGCTGAGGGAACTGGGGTTGTTTAGCCTGGAGAAAAGGAGGCTGAGGGGAGCACCTTATCGTGCTCTACAACTATCTGAAAGGAGGTTGTAGAAAGGTGGTGGTCGGTCTCTTCTCCTAGGTAGCAAGTGATAGGACGAGAGGAAATGGCCTCAAGTTGCGCCAGGGGAGGTTTAGATTGGATATTAGGAAATTTTACTTCACTGAAAGGGTTATCAAGCATTGGAACAGGCTGCCCAGGGAAGCGGTTGAGTCGCCATCCCTGGAGGTATTTAAAAGACGTTTGGATGAGGTGCTTAGGGACATGGTATAGTGGTGGTCTTGGTAGTGTTAGGTTTACGGTTGGACTCGATCTTAAAGGTCTTTTCCAACCTATACGATTCTGGGGAAAAAAAAAAAAAAATCATATTGTAAAATGCTCCATAAGGACCCTAATTACTTAAGACATACTTTCCAAAAATATTCCCATGATGCCTGGGAAAGGGTATAACCATTGTAACACTAATAACCACAGAAGTTGCACTGATACACAGGGTTGGACTAGTCACACTGCTGCTCTTGTGTACTCTAATCCTTAAGAGATGTTTCATAGAATGTCAGGAATACAAACCATATAAAGTTTTGACTCAAGGATATGTAAAAATGACACCTTTCTACTCAATAACATGAATATATCTGTGTATTCAGGACAGATTTAGTACTGGGTTCCTTCATTTTCTTATTTTCCAGGTTTTGCAGGGTGTTTGTATTTCTATAGATACAACACATGTTGAGGACTTCTCTTAAAATACCCAGTAACTAAGAACTTGATATTTTTTATATTTAATTCTGGTTATGAATCTTTCCTGTCTTCACTTTGTATACCTACACTTTAGAGGCAATAAGCTCAGTTGCAAAGAGCATTTCTTAAAAACACAAGTTTAAGAAACCGGAATACTAATTAGGAATACTACACTTTATTGTTTTTGATAGTCATGATAGCTTGTGAACATCAAGCCTGAACAGATGCTTTTTATATTTTAAAACATTCCAAACAAGCTGAATCTGAGGACATCTTTCAATATATTTCATTATGTCAAGCCATTGAACATGTAATGTCAGAATTATGCTGTAACAGTTGTCTTACAAGCCAGTGTGGCTTGCTTTGGCAACACAGTTTAGAAAAGTGGAATTTCTGTAGGTGGTTTATTAAAATTCTGAATAGGGTGTATAAGGAAATGGTGCAAAGTATATGGTTACAAAGCTGGTGTGTGGTTTGGGACTGTGAGCCCCAGACTTGGTAATTAATCCCAATGCTTGTAACTT
Organism: Ciconia boyciana; assembly: GCF_034638445.1. NCBI lineage: Eukaryota > Metazoa > Chordata > Aves > Ciconiiformes > Ciconiidae > Ciconia > Ciconia boyciana. The sequence continues at coordinate 58,308,031 of NC_132938.1, forward strand.
TCCAATATCAACTGTCACAAAATACTGTGAAGTTGGAGCTTTTTAAATTGGTGTCCTTTCTGCATGAGGAGACAAAAGGGGCAAAAATCCCCACCTGCCTTTCACAGTGGAAAGGATTTAAGAAATCAGAATGCTTCCTCTCTTCAATGCTGTGTGTGTTGTAGCATCTCTAATGTTCTGTGTTCAGGAATGTGGTACCTCTATAAATTGTGGAATTTGTCTACGATCTTTCAGGGCTTGAAGTGTGGTAGACTATTATCTTATTCAGTGTCTGGAAATCTGCCTGTTGTTGATGTAAAATACAGAGCTGCATCACTGCTTGCTCTTCTGAAATTAAAGTTTTGTAGGCATAGACAAGAAAAATAAAAATCTGTTCAAACACTGCAGACCTGAAGCCTAGTCCCAGTGAGCACTGACATAACTAGGAGCAATGGAAGTCACACTTGAGCTTCAGATACAGCAGAGGGCTGAGAAGTTGCAGGTTGATTGGATTTTTCCTCCACGGTTGTTATGTCACTGCTTGGCAGACTTCATCATCTGCACACAGTGGAAGCTTTGTGCCAAGTATCTTCAGACAAAACAGCCCAAAGTCTAGCGCTCCCCTTGGCACACAGAAAATGTGAACCCAGTTCCTTCTGTTGTCATACACCTTACCTGGTTAAGTCACCAAAATTTAAAGGCTGGAAATGTTAAGGGTATTAATGATACACAAAGAAACAACCAGAAGAAAGTTTTCAGAAGTCAGTTTTCATCGTTTATTGTTTGTTTGGTTTGTTTGTTTGTTTTTCCTTGAGGTCTGCAAACCAGTTTGCCACTCCAAATTCAATGAATACACTCTGCTCTTTCAGGTCCTCAAAGTCTTGATGAGGAGACCTCCTCCCTCCATGCGCCTCCCTCCACATCTAGGCTTTGCTTGTTTCCATCTGCGTATGACTCTCTTTCCAGCCAGGAAGAGCTGGGTACAAGTTCCATCCATTTGATTCCTTAGTTGATAGCATCCTCTGTGCCCAAAGTAAGTTTTTTGTTTGTTTATTTTTTCCTCCTCTATCAGACATCTAGCATCCTGGAAAAAGTTGTTTCTTCGTAGTGCTTCCAGTTCTGATGCAAGCCTGGGCTCCCTGTATGGAGGGGGATAACAGGTCAGAAGGGAAGGCTGATGATTATGTGGCCTCACTAACCCACTATCAAGTTCATGGACTCTGATGAAGTAAGCTAAAGTATTGTCTCCCCTTCATGTAGTCAACTATGGTTTTTATCCAAACAGTTAAGTCCCTGATGTATTTTACAATACAGTGCACAAAACCATGAGACGAGTTTAAAACATGGTATCATGCCATGAATAACTTACATGGGAGAGAGAAGAGTATTCCATCTGTAGTGCAATGCAAATGCAGCACTGCTGGTGGAAATTCAGCTATAAATTATTGTCATACAGAATCACAGAATCGTATAGGTTGGAAAAGACCTTTAAGATCATCAAGTCCAACCATAAACCTAACACTACCAAGACCGCCACTATACCATGTCCCTAAGCACCTCATCCAAACGTCTTTTAAATACCTCCAGGGATGGCAACTCAACCACTTCCCTGGGCAGCCTGTTCCAATGCTTGATAACCCTTTCAGTGAAGTAAAATTTCCTAATATCCAGTCTAAACCTCCCCTGGCGCAACTTGAGGCCATTTCCTCTCATCCTATCACTTGTTACCTGGGAGAAGAGACCGACCACCACCTCTCCACAACCTCCTTTCAGATAGTTGTAGAGCACGATAAGGTGCTCCCCTCAGCCTCCTTTTCTCCAGGCTAAACAACCCCAGTTCCCTCAGCCGCTGCTCATCAGACTTGTGCTCTAGACCCTTCACCAGCTTCGTTGCCCTCCTCTGGACATGATTCAGCACCTCAGTAGTGAGGGGCCCAAAACTGAACACAGTATTCGAGGTGCGGCCTCACCAGTGCCGAGTACAGGGGCACGATCACTTCCCTAGGTCTGCTGGCCACACTATTTTTGATACAAGCCAGGATGCCATTGGCTTTCTTGGCCACCTGGGCACACTGCTGGCTCATATTCAGCTGGCTGTCAACCAACACCCCCAGGTCCTTTTCTGCCAGGCACTTTTCCAGCCACTCTTGCCCAAGCCTGTAGTGTTGCATGGGCTTGCTGTGGCCCAAGTGCAGGACCTTGCACTGAGCCTTGCTGAACCCCATACAATTGACCTCGGCCCATCGATCCAGCCTGTCCAGGTCCCTCTGTAGACCCTTCCTCCCCTCAGGCAGATCAACACTCCCACACAACTTGGTGTCATCTGCAAACTTACCGAGGGTGCACTCGATCCCTTCATCCAGATCATTGATAAAGATATTGAACAGAACTGGCCCCAGCACAGAGCCCTGGGGAACACCGCTTGTGACCGGCCGCCAACTGGAGTAAACTCCATTTACCCCAACTCTTTGGGCCCGGCCAGCCAGCCAGTTCTTTCCCCAGCAAAGAGTACACCCATCCAAGCCATGAGCAGCCAGTGTCTCCAGGAGAATGCTGTGGGAAACCATGTCAAAGGCTTTACTGAAGTCTAGAGAGACAACATCCACAGCCTTCCCCTCATCCACTAGGCGGGTCACCTTGTCGTAGAAGGAGATCAGGTTGGTCAAGCAGGACCAGCCTTTCCTGAACCCATGCTGGCTGGGCTTGATCCCTTGGTTATCCTCTACATGCCATGTGATAGCACTCAGGATGATCTGCTCCATCAGCTTCCCCGGTACCGAGGTCAGGCTGACAGGCCTGTAGTTCCCTGGGTCCTTCTTCCAGCCCTTCTTGTAGATGGGCGTCACATTTGCTAACCTCCAGTCAACTGGGACCTCCCCAGTTAGCCAGGACTGCTGGTAAATGATGGAAAGGGGCTTGGTGAGCACATCTGCCAGTTCCTTCAGTACTCTCGGGTGGATCTCATAAGGCCCCAATGTTCATCCAATGTTCAATAGGCCTTTTCTCAGAACAGAGGTGTTTGGGGACAGCTGTATAGCAGAGACCAAATGGTGACTCCCAGTAAGTTAACAAAGTTTTCTGTCTCCCAGTTAAGCGAACCAGCAGGAATAATTCAGGGCTTCAAGTGAAGTTTAGTTTTGAATTGGAAAAAATAAACATACAGTGAGTTTATGTTTATACGTTAGCTTCCCTATAGCTTAAACAGTGCTTGCCCATTGTCATCAGCTAAGATTTTACAAAACCTTTTTTTAGAGTCAGCACAAAATCATTGATGTGCCATGAAGAACAAACAAGAGTACTAATTTTTCCAGTCTACACCCACAACTCTTTCTTTAGAAATGTATTTGTCTCAAATGAGAGAATGGATTGGTTTAAAAAAAAAAAAAAAAAGGAAACTGTAATGCGGGAACAAAAACTTTCAGCTGTCAGCATTTCCATAACCTCACAAGACCCAATTTTCATGTCTTAATTTATAATCTTGGTGTAAAGAGAAAATGTTCTTGTTTTTCCTGTTTCAGATTTGAATAACTGGATGATTATATATAAAATTTACTGCATTTGTGCAGAAGATGTGGTGTTTTTAACATCTGTCAGAGAGCTGCATCTTAAATTCCTTCCCATGATCATCTTTTGGGTGTTATTTTCTGGCAAGTTTGGGACTTTAAACTCTTTTTGAGACTTCTTATTCTAGCAAAAGGATAAATCCATCCTGATTCAAGAAAGTACTCTGTCTTTAGCATGTATGCAATTAGGATTCAGTGGCTAAATTATCAGTTTCCTTAGAAAAGACAAACTAGTGACAAATTCAACAGTTAGTTGAGTTTTGGTGCTTCCTGAGGGGACTCTGAAGGCCTATAGTGAAGCCCTATGAAATGTATGTTAAATAAGTTGCTACAGAGACACAGCCTTAAACAGACAGTAGAGGAGAAATCTTTCTTTTAATTAGGAGAAGTCTGTATGTAGTGATTTGGTACATCTTTGATACCATCACTTAAGCTCTTGGATATAAAATAGGTTGTCTTCTGGTAGCATGTGAGAGAGTTCACTGGAGGCTGGGGGAGTGTGATAAAGACTTCAGTCATTCTGTGAGAGCTCTAAGCACAGTGTTTTTGCTGTATTTTCTCTGTCCTTTGAACATATAACTTCACTGTAGGAATAAATAAAATAGACACTTTCTCAAAAATGGTAAGAAGTAGCTTCTTAAAGCTGCGATTCTTAACCTACCATTAGCATCATAGTTCCACAGGCAGCATGTGGAGCTGTCAGTCTTTGCAAATGGATGTGTCAGGAAAGGCAGACATCTACCAGAGCATGCTGAGAAAGCATGAGAAATCATAATATGGAAGGAGTTTACAAAAAGAGTCTGCTTTAGTAGGTGGGAGATTCAGTGGCTGTATGAAATATGCGCTATATCATACTGACTAGTACTGCGTTATTCAATATTAGTCCACAAAATTTGGCGTGCTGTCTCATTCCCAATGATAATCACTGTTATGGAAGACTCAGCTTGTGGACCCTGGCAGCTGAAAAGAGGAGTTATGCAGATGACTTCACACTGTTCAGAATTTCTGCATTTGGGGAATATTATGGAATTGCTAACAAATTAGTCTTTTTTAATTGTAGTGGCATGTATGCATTTCCTGTCCCAACATGTCCATGCTTATTCATAGCACACCAAAAGAATCACAGGGGTTTTTTTTGCCTTTGAATACAAACAGCATGAAGAAAGATTATTTTCTAGACATCAAAGCAAATGAAGTCAAAATGACCAATTCAAACACAAGAAAACGGAACAGAAATCTAAATATTGGCCGGTGTTATGCTATTTAATGATAACAAGACCAGCTATTAAAGACAACAAAGGAAAAAGGGAAGAGGGGATTTGCCTATAATTTGTATTTAATCATAGACAAAAAGTTGGTAGAAAAATTGTGATTTAGACTGTAATGTGGTGAAAAGAGCCTTTTTGGACCTTAGTACAAGGATGATGTGGTAATGCAGACTGTAATTTGAATAAGACATATTGGGTACTTAAGTCTGCCTTGCCCGTGAGTGACTTTTATTTATAGTGTTTCACCTTTCAGATTTCTTGGATCTGAATGTACCTAACCTTACTGAAACACAAGTTTAGACATTGGAGTCGCTTAACTGCAACTATCTCTACAGTGAAACACAGCAAACCAACAGTTTAGAGTAAGAAGTTAAATATATCAGAGGCAACTGGGGGATTGTACAGGCAGAGGGTAATTTCTTACATGGAATATTGCCAAGGAATACTAGCTATGTGTTGGCATAAATGTCATATAAGCATGCTTTTCGTTTTCCTTCTTCCCCAATACTGGGTTTACACAGTATAAAACAAAACAAAACAAAAAAAAAGGGGGGAAGAAAAACCTGCCCAAAATGAAAGGGAAAAGTGCAGACTTATGTCGTCCTTTTATATGAGGGAGTGCTGCATGTGTGCAGACCCAGCAGAAAAGGACAAAGTGTTGCACTAGTGAGGAAAAGGCCCCACAAAATAGGGCAGAAGCTGTGAACTGAAAGACATGATTAGACTGGGTGATGCAGGAGGAGGACTCTGGTTTGTTTGTTGGTTGGTTTATTGGTTGGAGGAGTCTAACCTGAGTCTAAAGAATATATAAGTGTGAGGAAACGTACTTGGTGAAACAAGTAGTAAGATTGTACAGCTTTGCTTAGTGTAAGTTAAAATGACCACAACTTTTTTTTTTTTTTTTTTTTTTTAAGCCTTAGAGAACCTGTGTGTCTATTTGCATCTGATATCAGGAATGTAAATTCAGACTATCTGCAAGATTAGGAAAAGGTATTGTGCAGCTGCTGGTGGGTGTCTCTGAAAATTAACATTGGTCCTGTGGCAAAAAGCAGCTGAAACTTCTGAGGCTTAGGACAAGAGTGTCATAGAGGGATGCTCCAAGTAGTCTGCTCCTTCATTGTCTTGCCCCCTAAATAACATCTCTAATTTCCAGAAGTGCTCATCATCCAAGAATTCTCATTTGAGTCAGTAGGAAGGGACAATGTTGCAGTTTTGAATTAGAATTATGAATTTAAGTGCTTAAATGTGGATGTAACAAACAAACTTTTTGTATCCTTCTTTAAAGAAGAAAAAAAAAAAGAAAAAAAAAAAAAAAGAAAGTCCCATGTCTCTGTTCTAAGCTGGTCCCAGATAACCGCAGGGATGGTCTCTGGGCTTTGGGATCTGGCTGCAGCTCCAGCAAATCCTACATCATCACTGTTAGAAGGCTTTGCAGAAGTGTATTTCAAAGGGGAGACTTGCTTTGAGTGAAAGGCCATATGTTTACAGGAACTTTGATCCAACTTCCACTAGCATAAGTGGTAATTTTAGCACTGAATTGTCAGCTTGTCCTCCAAATTATACAGGTTTTGTCCTTTTCTTGTGCATTCAGTTTTTCTTTTCTTTGGCAAGGTCCCAAATATAAAGAGCATCCACTGGCTACCAAACTGTGCCCCTGTCCAGCTCTTTCCTGCGTTTGTCAGGCTCTTTTGAGTTCACCTTGAACCTTGGAGACTAGTCTGCTGCTTTTCAGATTCACCAACTGAAATGAGTGTGGAAAGAGTTTCAAGCATAAAAGTGTGACTGTGACAGTAGCTGAAGAATACTGAACAGGCTTTAATGCATGGAGATATTGAACAAAAGCAGGATTGGAGGACTTGTGTGTAGGCACTCTTAAGCTTATCGAGAAAAAAGCAAGTACGTTGCTCTTGCATTGAGCCAGTAGAACATGACAGTGGTAAAATGTCATTAAGATTCATTCGATTTCTATGCATAACAGTAACTCATGACTCTTAACAAATATGACAGATCAAATTCCTTTCTGCTGCACCCCAGAATAAGTCTGTTGGGTTCATTCACTATAACAACAACAGTGCTCTTTTGGTTTGGTATGCTTATAAATCATTTGAGTAATGCTGGTTAAAACTGAAATAACATTGATGTAAGCGAGACCTTTCACTTCAAATTGAGATGGCAAAATATGCTCAGCCTCTTGAGAGGAAATGACAATGAACTATGGCATACTAAAGGAAAGCTGAGCATTGTAACTCTTGGGATCACATTGAGAAACTCTTTGTAAGGCTATGGCCTCTCACTTCATATTTTCAAGTGTCCAGACTGACTTTAATTCTGTTCAAAAGGAGGACACTCAGACTTTTATTTTTCCTGCAAGTTTGCTTTCTCATTTCTCTCACTTTCACAAAGAACATTACCTCAGAAACATTAAATGGGAAACATGTGCTTCAGGGCTAATGGTATTGCTTCTTTGTAAGGTCAGCTCCAAAGTCTCAACACAAAGGCTTTGTTAATCTAAAGTGAAATAAAAGCAGCTGTCATAAAGCATGTGATATATAAACTCTCATTTAAAGTTGTATTATATTCCTCTTATTGTTTTTAATAGTCTGAATTGAGAGAGAGAAAAATATTTATTGAAAGGATAAAAAGTAGCACTTTTCTAAACTTCTCAAGAAAGGGGAGACCTATATTTTGTCACTAATAAAAAGACACTATCTTTAAGTGCCTTTTTTTCCCCCAGTACTCATTTCTCTTAAGTCATATTCTGTCTACAAAAGAACAAGGAGTGTTCGTATTCTGTAACTGAGAATAGCAAACAGGATAGATAAATTTCACAGCTTTTTCAAGCTGATGAAAGAACATTTTTCCTCTTTCTTATTAAGTTCTCATTCCACCACTCCCAGGCAGGGATTTAATTTTGGTTGGTGGTCCCAAGGAAAGGAATTCTTCCATGTTCCTACTTTATTTTTCTGAGAGTTGCAGGCAACATTAAACAAAATTGCTGTTCATGTCATGAGACCTCCGTGTGTTGATGAATACTGGTGTTTCTCTCACTGCAAATTTAAGTTGCTTCTGTCTTCTGCTGACCCCTCCAATCCCTACCTTGTATCTCATTGAGACTAATGCAATTTATGAGGTTGAGTTATTCCTTGCTACAAATGATCATTCAGTCTTTGTTGGAACAACTTCAGATGTTGCACTTTGAGGCCCAAAGGAAATGGTTCACATCACAGAAGCTTTGTGTTGGATATGCAATGGGGAAGGGTGCTGGCCTTGCTGGGTTGCTTGACAGACAGTTCCAGCCATGAAATCCACAGGTTCTCACCTGCCAGGACAGGGGGTTAGCAGTTGCTAGATATGAAGTTATCCTGATGGTTTTCATTTTGGGATTGTATCTATACAGCTTTTAAGATGCATGATGTTTTAGTTATGCATAGGCATCAAGAGAAAAGTTGCTGCTTTTTTAAAAACCATGGGTCACTGTGTGTGTCTGATTTTTCTCTCTAAAAATTCTTTTGCAAAGACATGTATTAAAAGCAGGACCCTCAGACATAACTTGGAGGCCAAACTATTTCATCAAGAAACTAAAAACTCTTGACAAAGGTAAACTGTGAAACTGAAAACTAAAACTGCGTGCAAGTGTTGGGTATGAACTTTTTCTGAGACTATAATGATCATTTGGCTATGTCAAATTACATTATGGAAAAGTGTATAAATGTGTGAGCAGTTTATAAGATGTTGGTTTGGAAATGTGCCTTTTAATGTATCTCAGTAAGAAAAGAAATAACTGAAGAAACCTTAAACTACATTTTCTTCACTGCCTTGCTGGTCCTCATCAAAGCTATTACCTTGGCAGTCAGAAAACTTGGAATATCTGTAGGGAAGTTTGTTTGTTTGTTTGTTTTTAAAAAGTATATGTCTATTTCTAATATGTATCATGGACATTTATTTTTCTCATCTTGGTTGTTTTCTTCCTAGTGCACAACGGATAATTTAGTTGCAATATGGCTATATAGTCTTTGATAGTGTAGTCAGCAATAAAAACTAGTGACAACTTTGGCACTCTACAGAGAAAAGTAAGAGTAAAAATGGTATTAGTAGAAAACTAAACTAACAGTTCTACAATTTGTAAGCAGCACAGTGTTTCTCTCTCAGTTTCAGCTGTCTTTCCATTTTTCTAACTTTGAAATTAATTTCTGGGTTTATCTTATTTAATATCTGTTTAATGTATTTAATATTTCCCCTCCCCACCCTCAGCAAATCTTTCTGCATTCATTGTAGATCTTTTTAACTGAGTGCTGAGTGTAATTTTATGACAGTATAAAAAGACTTCATTTTCAGTGTACAATTATAGCTATTCTTTATAGAGCCTATATCCATTTCATAACATACATCTTGAGATACTTGTTTTGGTGAACTTTAACTGGAATATCCTCAAATCTCTTTTATAACTCTTTTGGATATCTTTCTTTTGTTTTTCTTTTTTCTTTTCTTTTTTGGGAAATCACAGTTTCTCTTTTTACAGTTCTTCAAGAAATCAGAAACCTTATTAAAAACTGTCAAAATGAAAAAACCATGTTCTGTGAAGCCAGGATATCTGTCTAAGTGTTTTTATAGCCCATTCTTCCTTTTACACAAGATCAAAGCATCAAGGGACAAGAAAATAGAGTGAGAAAAGTCAATTCAAGCTTGCAGAAATCATGCTCAGGCCAAATATTTATCCAGTGATTCATCAAAAAAGTTGCAAAATGTAGTACTGGATTTTTAATGATTGCAGGTTTCACTGCCAGTTCTTGTAGGACATCCTGTTCTGGTGCCGTGCTTTAAAAAAAAAAAAAAAAAAAAAAGTGAAGTAAATACATTAGGTTGAACCATAATTCAGGGACAACTGGAAGCCACTAATGGGATGGACATACCTCATTATGAAGCGGTGGTTTTTAAAAGAATGTAAATACTTATATTGGTGGTGGTAGAAGACTTGTATTTAATTTGATGGTAGAGAAATTTCTTGTAATTGAACAAGTTCCTGTTTCTGCTCACGGAATAAAAGGATTCCTCAAGAGTGAGGCAAGTTCGGAAAAGAAGTGGTACAGGCATGACATTGTCATCTCTCACATTTCAGTTCTGCTGAAATAAAAGGTGAAATTTCAGAATTTCAAACCACGAGATGGTGAGAAATAGGTTACTTGTTAAAGGACACTGATGTAGTTTATAGGGAGCCTTGACACGTGGGACAAAAGGATACACAGGAGAAGCAAAGAGACCCTGAGCTCCATTGGCAAATGAGGCATCGGTTGAGCAAGACATGGTGATAGTAGAAAACAGTAGAGAAAACAAAATAAAACAGAAAGGTGTGAGTCAATATCAAAGAAGGTGAAGGACAAAATAATTGTGAATGCTAGTCAAGGTCTATGTAAAAATTTATCAAGTACAATTGAAAGACGTCTGCATGAAATCTACTATTTTGCTGCACTTTAACATGTACAAACCACTAATACAGAAGGGTTTGTTCCCACATTTTTTTCCTATCAGGAATTGCTGTATTCTAGCTGCTGCCCTTGTTCCCTCTGTAGGTGGCTATATTTCAGATATAGACCTGTTCCTTTTATATAAGGAGTAACACTGCACGAGGAGCTCAGTCTGTGGAGAAGAGGGGCCTTGAGAGGCTTCAGCTCCTGAGGCACTTTCCTGAGTGCCTGTCCGCAGTGCTCTGCATAAAAATGAAGCCAGTCCTAACACAGCTGTTTTTCAGCCTAACCACAGGTACTTTCCACCATGTTTCCTACTGTATCACGTATCAAAAACTTTTTTTTTTAAAAAAAGTAGAAACAGCAGAATGCATGTACAACCATATAACCTATATATTAATGAGATAAGCATATAGGTAGTAAGCGAAGAGAAGTAGATGCTAAGAGGTAACTTCAAAAACTCAGTTTTTTGTTTGAAGCAGCAGAACTGCTACTAAAGATAAGTTTTGCTAACAAAGCATAGGATGCCTGCTATTCAAACTGTGTACTGCGTGTCTGTATCCACAGCTCACTCTACAATTTATTTTAAAACCAATCCACCACCTTTTTTTCATATGGTAGTCTTACAAGTGAGAATACATAGTTCAGTGCAATGGACCATAGTGTACAACCACATATAACCACAAAGGTTATATACTAATGAGGGTATAAAACAGAGAATAAACTTGGAATGAAATGCATAGGAAAACTTTGGCTCTTGTACTACATGGAAAAAGGCAAGCAGAATTGTCTCTTGTGAAACATGAAGGAAATTATATAACTGAAATTTTAAACAGACAAGTTCCTTGGCTTCTCCTTCCAGGATTACTGAGGTAATGAAGACGGGATTCTACTCGTACTTTTCAAAATGTTATTAATGGCATTCCTGATTGCCAATGGAAATATCTCTGGTGACTCCTGATAGCCTGTATTCATTGCTTTTGGAGCTGTAAAAGACTGACTGTTCCCAATCATCTTGAAGATGCCCCTTCTCAGTCACTCCAGGAGACAATTCCCAGCGAAAAATCCATCAAGCTTAACACAATGTACACACCTGTGTACATGTAAGCAAGGAGAAATGCCCAGCCTCTCTAATGTGACAAGAACTGCAGAGAAATGGGCACATGCTGCTCCATGGCGCTCACCCCCTTCTCTAGTGCTGCTGCTTTGGCAGTGTTTTTCACATTCATTGTAGGGCAGCAATGAATATTATACCTAATGTGGTATCTTCACCTTGTTGTTAAAAGGATCAATGCCAACAAAACATGCATTTTAAGGAGATGTCAAATTCTTACTTTACCATAGTTTTCCACATCAGAAAGCATGGAAAAGTATAAGGAAAGTGGCTCGGACTGAATAAGTTGGATAGGAATTAGAGTGCAGGAAGTAGAGGGCTAATTAGCTTTGCTCTCTTGGGCTAATCCTTAAGACCAAACAGTGGAGAGACAATAGAAAAGAAGATGTGACAGAGAAGGGAACATGATTCCCACAAGGAAAACTACAGCTGCCTTGCAATTTTTTTCTTTAGATCATGCACCAAGAGGATTCAAGGAAAGGTTGGAGAGTTTTAGAGCTCTGGGAGGAAAGCCCCCCTATCTTCACCTTTGAAATAAATGGTTTTGTTAATACTCTTGCAAATAAAACAGTAGAAAGAAAATATGTGGTTTGTTTTGAGGTATGCACAGAGGCATTTATTACAGCTGTAAGGCATTGTTGATATGATGCTGTTATCTTTTTGAACCAGCAAAAATGTGGCTGAGTGGTGGTTTAGGCTTTGATTCCTACCACCTGTGCTACACAGGTGATGGCATCCAAACAGGAGGTGCACCTGTGAGCTGCTGGAATGCCATAGGAAGTCTTTGCATAGGATGTGTGTGGGTGAGTGTAGGTCTGCTCTGCGTGGGATTTTTTTCTCTAAAGAAGCACAGTAGTTGTTGATTTACAGTTAGTTATTTTAATTCTTTTACACTGCAAAACTAAAAGAGAAGCTGGCCTCTGATGAGCAGCAGCCTCTGGTTTTCTGTGTTGAATAATGGAGGTGACTGGCTGCTGAAGTGAAGTGAGTGTTGAGGTGTGGGAATTATTAAGGTACAGAAAGAACGCATTTTCTAATTGTAGGGTGGGGATAAAGAGGAGATGGATTGGGGTAGTGGAGAAGTGGTGGTGCTTGATAGGTTAAGTGGAGGATATGTGGATGAAATCTTGTTCCCTGCTTGTAGGTGCACAAAAGGATCTGGGCAGCTCTGTATCCCCATAGCTATCTTGATATTTCACGGTACTTGTTGCCTGTGGAGATGACATTTGTCCCTGTTTATCTGAATATGTCTGTGCCCTTTTGCTCTGTTGGATGAGTTGGGATGTAGAGGGCTTGCTGCCTTTTTCAGGAGTGTCTGAGGCTCTAAATCTGATTAGCAAAGCTAGTTCTTATCTAGGCTTGCGAGCGTTTCAGTGAAGCTGTTTCTGTGCATGTCTAAGAAATTCATTGACTCTCTGATTGCTACTAAATATCTTCAGTCTCTAGAGATTTTTCCTAACTTGTGAGCTTTCTGGGGAAGCAATTGTCAATTTGGTTTTCAGTTGGGCTGCTATAGAGAGATGCAAGTCATTTGGATCCGGATCCAATGTATATGTGGCCAGCTTTCTGGGGGAAAGATGGAGGAGAGGAAAGGCACAAGAAGCAGCAAGTTTGATGCTGTCTGGAAAGGCTAGTCTATCTGAGAGCCTGGCTGCCATAATACTGAACTGAGGCCTGGCAGAGAGACAGGTTTAGGTTTGCATGAGGAATAGTGATTTATTCCTCAAGCTCTACAGCTCTCTGAGGTAAGTTATATGTGCTGTGTGGCTTTAAGTCATACACACATTTTAATTGTCAGATAACCTTCCCAATATAGTTAAATGCCTCACCTTGAGTCTCAGTAACCCAGAGGTGAATACAGTCCTGGAGGTGCTGAGTGGAGAGGGCTTTGTGGTCACAAGTATATGCAGCTCTGTAGTGTGTTTTGTATCTGCTGATGTGTAGGGAAAAGAAAGCTGGTGATGCTGTGGCTGAGTTGTTTACAGGGAAGTAGTTAGTGTCTGCCGTTGTAGTCCTTATTTGTCTCAGTCTGTCATGGGCATCTGGGGAGATGGAGGTGATGGAGCTCAAAACCAAAAAAGAACTTGTACAGGTGTGTGTGGAGGTTAGTGCTTTTCAAAGAGTTGCTCCTTGTCTGTTCATGCTGATCTTAAAATGCCATATATGAATGGAAAATGGTTAAAGTACTGTATTTTTTAACTCCTCTATTCAGTTCATTTTGAATTTATGCAAATAAGTCAGCCCCATAAGTAGTTTGGCTTTTTTTGGTGGTGGTTGGTTTTTTTTTTTGCACCTTCTGACGAGGAAGCAAGAATTTCACCAAGTTTAAAAGAAAAAGAGAAGTTTAGGTTGGAGTGAATTAGTCCAGCTATTGAAATGGTCCTTATTCTGGATGAAGTTGCACCAGCTTGAAGACCAGTGCCTGGCACTGGTGTAAGGCAGGTGTGCTCATGATTAGAGCATGGATGTGAAGTGTGGTTCTGCTGCCTCAGTGGATCACACTAACTATAGGAGGCAGAGAATCAGCTGGTATCAGTTAGCCATCAAGATGTAGCCTCCAGCTGGCTTGCTGCCTGGCACACGCCTGTGCAGTAACAAGAGACAGGCAAGACTTAGGAGTACATTAGGAGACAATTTGACACAGAACTGAGCAGGCAGTGCAGAAGATGAAACAGGGAGTTTTAGAGGTAGGCGTAGAGTAAATTACCAAAGCATTTCTCTTTTCCATGTGTTTAATTTGAGGTCTGACTTCATAATAAGTGATCCCATGTGGTGCTTCCTTAAAGTAATACTTACCTATTGTAATCCTTTAAATATTCTGAGATGCCTGAAGTATGAAGTAATTTTAATCTATTACCTGGAATGTACTAATCACACTCAACAAATTTTTGAACTGCTATTAAATATTTGAGTGTCATTTTTTCCCTTCCCATTCTGCTCCCCCTGCCCTGGCCAGGGTGGAGATATTACTGTTTCTGCAGCAACCCTGGCATAGGTACAGCTGTATCATGTATAACCAAGTTGGTGGTGAATGGTGGTTGAATAGAATGTTTTAGCTGAGTTATGTATGTTTGGACAATATGAATCAATGGTCTCATATAGTAACTTCCTCCTCAGTTCAGCTGGTAGTTTTTAGAGAAGGCATTACTACAGAGGGGGCAACTTTTTCCCTTTTTTTTTTTTCCTTCCATCAAATGTATAATAAACATAGTGACTGTTGCTTTTTACCAGACAGCTTGTATAGCCCTGGCTTGACTCTTAATAAATGTCTTGAAATCTCACCGGGTTGATTGTACTCATTTTAGTGATGTGAAACAAAAGAAACAATGTTCCATGCTTGTAGGTCTCTTTGCAAGGAATAGCACTGAGAATCTGAGGAATGCAAGAGTTTTCCAATAAAAACATCATAGTAATTGCATTAAATGACTGAATCATACATGTAATCTTTCAAATATGTTGGCATAGATTTTGTTAAGACTGACTGACTTGGCTAGTGTGATAGGTGCTATTCTTTAGAAACATACCTAGTGATAATACAAAGATCTTGTCTGATCTCAAAGCAAGGTAGGGCCAAGTGAGGCTAAATCTTGGATGTGATATCTCCTGAGATACAGTAGTTTGCGGAAGCAGATGCTTTTTATTTTGGGAGATGCTGCACTGCTATAAGTGGTCTCTGTAATTATCATCGTGATCCTGGTAATCTGGTGACGCTAATAAAAAATCAGTCAGGTTGGAAGGGACCTTAGGAGGTTTCCCAACACTTAATTCAGAGCCAGTCTAAAGTTCCTTAATTAAGGAAGCATAATAATTTTCCTAGAAAATTGGTGATGCTCTGGTTGGTGCAGCTGCATATGCTGTTAGCCTTCATTGTTGCCAGGTCGCATGAGTCACTAATGTTTAACCTCCTGTCCACCAGGACCTCAGAGTCTTTGCAGTGGAGCTGCTAGCCACTCAGTCAGTTCTCACTCCAGGCCCTGTACAGCTCTTTCCTTGTAGGAGGAGAACTAGCTTGCCTGAGACACAAAATTCCTGCTCTTATTCACCCAGCTGAACTGTGATTTGCATTAATAGTCTACTATCTTTTTCCTATCGTGATTGGCTGTATAAGGTTGCTGCTGCATACTGGTTAAACAGTTGCCATGTTCTACCACCAAAAGGATTGCTTCTTAGGTCAGAATTGATGGCTGTGTAGTCTAGACCTGAGGAAACATGAAGAAAATTCAGATAGTCTTGGGGAATGCTTTGAAGCTTTCTAAACCAAGGACACTTAGACAAGTGCAATGCATAGGTGCAAGATTCAGTTTGCTGGTGTCTCTGATGCTACTTTCAATAGTAACAACATTTTTCCCAGAAGTTTTCCATGTACAGCTCTTGATCAGGTGTAATGCTGCTAAAGTAATATCACACAGCAAGGTGTTTGGACTTATTTAGAAGTTTTTTACCCTACCATTTGGTTTTATGTTTCTATTTTACCCTAATTTTCCTAAGACTCATCATTATGTTCTCTGTATCTTCACTAATGCAGTTCAAGTTTCCATTTGAATACAGCATGACTCACCAAAAGTGATCATGAAAGGAGACATGCTTGTACTGAATAGTAAATAAATAAGAGCTTGATTAATCTGAATACAAGTGTAGGCTCAGAACACAGGTTAATAGTGAAATACTATTAGTCTATATACTAATATATATAGAGAGAATACTATATACTATGAACTATTCTATTTATATAGAATGCAATACTATATATTATGAAATTTATACTTCGTGTTGCTACAGGGTATAGCATGTGAATCCCACCCAGTGAAGCGGAAATGCCATTAAAACCCAGACATTCATTTCTTTGTTCACTATATGCATCCAATGATGTTGTAATTGTGGAAATTAATTGTTTTGTTTTTTCTTTCTTCCACTTAGTTTTTCAATCATACAAAAACTATGCTATTTTCTGTTCCTGTCTCTTTCAGGGATATCTTTAGTGCAAATTCTAATATATATTGCTTGATTAGCTCTTGATGCTGAGGGACAGGTGTAAGCTAATTGTCCAGTGCTATTAATTTAATGAAATGTGGGACTTAAATATCTTTCTCTGACGAGCTTCCAGAAATTAATTTCACCTTCATCTGTTTTTTTCAAGCAACAAATGAGCAGTTACAACAAAGAAGACAGTACTGATCTAGGAGAAAAATGTGAAGAATGAGACACATTCAGCCCTCACCAATCAAAAAGGCATTAAATGTTTGAATTCTATTGATCAGAATCAAAACAAATTTCTTTAATATATATTTCTAGCCTAGTATCACTCATCCTTGAGATCCCTATGAATACTCATGTACATGTTGTAGGAAATTCAGCCTCAAGAACCAGGAGAATTCCTGGCTTTTACTTTTGTCCATGACTGCAGAGAAAGATTTCATAAAGTCCATAGATCACTTGCAGTATGGCTTCAGGAAGAAGTGACTGGGAAAAAACTTGTTTGTTGTTCACGGGGTTGTTGGGCAATTGGTCTCTTCTAGAGACTTTGTTCATCCACTTGGAACCCCATAAGGCTCTTTTGGAAGTGTGTGAAAGAATCTTTTTACGTAATAGCCATATTTAAGATGTCTTTCCATTGCTTCATCTACCTGTTAGGGTTGATATCAACGACTGTTGGATCTTTGCCCCCTATTCCCCTTGTTTATGGCACACCATCTAAATTCAGTCCTTAAAAGCTTGCTGGATCCCATGTGTGCCTGAGATACAGGTAGTCCTGCTTCCTTCCTCCCCATCACCCCGTCTTGCTGGTAGCACAGCCCTCCTCTTGTGCCGAGACCCCTGGTGCCTTATGCAACTGCTGGTAGCCTCCAGCCAGAGCCTGTGCACGGAGGCTTTGTCTATGGTGGCAATAGAGCAGGCTAAGGACTGTTCTCTGCAGAACAAGCCACTTGCACCTAGTTAGGAAAACAGCTGTCTTTTTGAAAGCATATTTGTTCTTGGTTTGTACTAATGTGACTGTGTTTCCCTTCACCCTTCTATCAAGATTCAAGTTTAAGCCTGCATTTAAGCAGTTCTTTATTGCTTAGTGTGACTGAGTTCACAATTACCATGGATCAATAGGGCCCAATTATGACAATTCCCCTGTCATTCTGCAAGGAATAAAGAACAAATGGAGGAAAAAGTCCCTTGAAAACATGAACCTGAAGTCAAACTTTAAGACAAATAAGAATCCGTGCTTGTTTAGGTTTTGTTGTTTGGTTTCTTCTTTTTTAATAAACTCCACTTTTTCATTCTGTTTTTGGAAGTGAGTTCACTATTTGTGCATGCCTGGGACTGGCCTTACTCTTGGTACAAGTTTTGGATTGTCAGCCTACAAGTGGTGAAGCTATTTTTAAAACCTTTAGCAGTGAGTGATCTATGCATCCCCCCCCCCCCGCCCAAGTCACTAAAATTTTTATATTTTGGCATATTCTTGGGACTTTAGTTTGTAGAAGTATTTCTCAATTTCAAGTAGACTATGATACCATTTGATTTTGTATGTAAGAATTTCTATGAGATTTCAAACTTTTTATATCATCTTTAGGCTTGCTCTATTACAGACTTTTATTATTATTTTTTTTTCCCTTGGGTATATTCTGCATTCTTCAATTTGATTTTAGACTGTGATTGCAAGCAAGTAGTCTTACAATTGAGGTAGTAGGGGCTCATAGTTGTTTACAGGAACCTTCTGCCTGTGAATTGGCACTCCATTGCATTCAATTTCTTTGAAATGAGAATAAAAGGTACAAAAATGCATTCTTTTCTATGGGGCACTTCCCTTTTTTTTTTTTTGTAGCATCGAGGACAGCTTATGAGTCCTCAGTTTGTGCCACTGAAGCAGTGTCTCCTTCAATTTTTGAATTGGTGTCAAGGTAATTCCACCTGCAGTTTAAAAAAAATATCTCTGGCAATAGACATGATACATATGCAAAAGTGACACTCTCAAGGACTTTTTCAATTAAAAAGTAAAAAGCATCACAAAATTGGCTCCTTCCAAGGCTTCAGATGAGGTGCAGATATGATAAAATCATTGGCCCTGTAATTTCCTGGTTCTCAAGTATTTATTAAAGTGTATTTATCAAAGGTAATTCTTGACTGCTGGTCCTCTCTGCATAGCGATCTAACTAACTAACTTCCAAAAACAGTTCTTCCTCTTTTCTTTTCCTCTTGAACCCCAAGTTTTGCTCTAGATGCTTTTGACTTAGGGAGACACATCAGAAAATCCTACTGCTGGCACTTATGGAAGAAGGTACGGTTTAGCTTGATGGTTAAACACATGTCAATAGAAGGTGATTTTGCTTGTGTTGGAGGCTTCTTCATAGTAAAACCAAAAATGTATGCTGATTCTTTATGAATGAGACAGCTATACAGATACTTCATGGTTAGGATACAAGCTGAAGGATACCTTTATCAATAGAGAATATATTCCTTCTGAATCTCCACAAAAAATGTGCTGCTAGATTATAGCTTTGTCTGCCTTTGTCCCTTACAAAGTAAATATTTGCATGTTACAACACATTGAACTGCAGCAGTTGTTGTTTATTGACATTATTTATAAATTGGGATTTAGGGTGACTTACAGCCTTTTTAAAATGGTAGAGAATGTATTTCTTCCTGCACCTTTTTGGTGTTAAGTGCTTTGTATGGCAGGGTAGTTGTTGGAAATTGTTACTGCTGTTACTAGCTTAGGTATACAGTAGTAGAGTAGCTCAAATCGGGGATAGTTGTCTGTGAGCTATCTGCTGATGCTTGGTTCATGCAAGTACTTATTCACACTTGCTTGGTTCATGCAGTTCCCTGCTCTATGAATTTCAAAGAACTTCAGTGGCTCTCTGAATTGGCTTAAAGAATGCTGGAAAAATATGTCAAAATCTGATGTTAACTGGATTGTCTTTGTTCTCCATTTGGCATTGTTTTACATTGTTTTTAAGTTGTTGTATAGCTATCCAAATAGATAGGTTGGTGTTTAGAGAGGGAAAAAATAATGGGAAAAGTTAACATGACTTCAGTATTCAGAAAAGCTGGAGTTTAAACATTTGTCCCAATGCTGCAAAGACTCTTCTGCATTCTAGTGGACTGTACAATAGCATTTTCCTTATGCTTTTCTGTCTTTTAGAGTAACATATTCTATTACATTTTTTACTTTCTAAATACATGCAGGAGAATTAGTAAGAAATCTGTCTAGTTATTTAAAAAAAAGTTGGGAGGGGAGAAGAAGAAAGTTAAAAAAAAAAAAAAAATGCCACCACCACTCCCCATGCTCTTCTCCTTCTGAAATGCCCATACCTTTGTTTGTATTGCATAATTAAAACAAGATGATGGTGGAAAGCAATCTATGCATAATATGATAAATTGCTTTAGGACATGTTGAGAAATGTCCTAAGAATGGGTGAGGTACGATGTTACTCTTGGAAAGCAAACAAAAGATCTGTCCCCTCTTACTACAGAGAACCAATGCAGTCAGTTGCTGAACAAGGGAGAGCTAGGATTGTTGTAAATTCTGGATTCACTAAAGAGCAGGGGCCCATATAGCTGGAAAGCGGAGTAGGACTGTGACAGCCTCCCGAGTGCAATATGAGACTAAGTGTTATAGAGCTGATACTGCCATGAGCAAGAGGCATAGGAGGGGGACTGTGATTTGCTGCTGGCTAGACTGGCTCCAGAGTGCTTTCATTTTTGATATGTGGTAGATCAATATTTTTGAAGAGGATATTGTCTGGTCGTTTTGACCACCCAGAAGGATAGTGACAAGAATCCTTCCATTAAGTGGGTTGTAGAGACCAACAGTGAACCTTGAAAAGAGCTTGGTGTTGGCCATATGCATGAGGGTATCTTGGAGCTGTGTACAGAGCCCTGGAAACACTTCTGACTCTCTGATTCCTTGGGGAACAGAAAGAGAAGACAAGCTAACATTGAGAAAAATGAAATATTAAGTGTACTTGCATTTTGCCTTGATGATTTCTTGGAAAGTCCTGTCAGACAAAAAGGCATCAGCAGAAGCATTAGCCAATCTGAATGGGAGTGTGGGTAATGGTTCCATCAACTTAATCTCTTTATAAAGACCACAAATTACATTTGTTTAATAATAATTTAGAGGAGAAAAAAAAAATCACCAAACCCATACACAGTTCTTCCTTTTGTCTTTTATTTGTGGAATCGTTAAACCAGCCAAACCCCACCCCCAGTAACTTACATGCATCCAGTTCCTGAAAACTGAGTTCCTGAAAAATTTAATATAATTGCAAGAAAAAGAGGCTTGTCATTCTTAAATTTGATGAGCAATTAGGTCAATAAAGTCTGGCCACTGTTGCACTCTTTAAGTCACTGAATTTTAAACATAAAATGAGCCTTTAAACTATGCCAGATGCAGTATAAAATTGTCTTGCCAGTATGGCTGCTAACCTGAAATATCTTAAGTAACTGCATATATATTTTTAAACCGATGGAAGTGTGTTGTGAGAGTATGTTCTTAGCATGGATACATTGGGTTGTCTGCCAATGCCTTCTGGGGGAAACTCATCTGTAAACTTTTTCTGGTAACTCTGGTGTACAATGATGGCTTCATAATGAACACAATTAATTGGATTTTTATGAGAATCAAAAATGCTCTTCAGTTTCATTTTAATTGTTCTATTAAGTAAATGAGATGGCTTTAACTGGTGTTTGTTGGTCCAGTAATGAGTGAAAGCAGTATCAGCTGATGAGCCAACTTTTAGTGGAGCAAACTGATCAGGGAAATTGCAGGCGGTAGAAAGCAGTGTCCCATATAGCTAGTGGTCATTTAGCTAGGTTGAAAGAGGAATCAGTTTGCCATCCCACAGCATAAGCACAGATATGGCTTAGTATTTTAATGTCTCTTTCATCTGGAAACCTTGAAAGAACAAATGGATGAGGTCTCCCAGTATCATTGTCTTGTATGTCAGCATTATGAGCTGCAGTGGAATAGTGAGTTACTGCTCGATCTGTCTAAAAACCAGAGGAGACTTGTGTTGCTATTTGACAGGAGTAATTCCTGAGCTTCCACTAAATTCTTGGTCATTGCCACTAACGAACTTTTCATGTCATTGGATGTAAGCTGGACAAAAACTTGCTTGTGACAATAGCGAGATCAAAATCAGAATAGTTAAAGCTTCAGTGCTGATCAACCCTGTTAAATTTGCATAGACTGTGTTCTAGCTGCAGGTGTGTGTTCATGGAATAGATCCACTCCATTAGAAAGACAGGAAATGCAACAGATTTTGAAGTATCCAAGCTGCTATTGAGTAGCTTCTAGAAGAAAAGGATAGCAGCCTGTGAGGGAGAGATGTTTGGAGTTGCTGTAGGAATAGAGACAACAAACAGTGCTATTTCAGCAAACTGATCAAGTAGGAGCACACAGATGAACTCTACTGTAAAGACCAGATGTCTGGGACCTCTCATCTTCCTCTGATGCTAAGACAAGCTGATTAGTTAGGAAAATCAATGCAATTTATAATGCCATTGAAAGCAACTTGATGTCAGCTTAAATGTTAACTATCAAAAAAATTTAATATTGTAATTGGGAATAATATTTTTTTAATGCTGATAAGACAGGTTTAAAAATTAATACAGAATTTAACAGTGATGGGCAGACAGCTTTAACCACAACTCTTGCTTGGGCTGTTCAGTGGTATGACCTAAAGATCTGCTTTAGCAGCATAAGACCTTTAAGTGAAAAAAGTTGAAGTAGTAACCTAAATGCTGAGGTGTTGCCAGTTCTGAAAATTACTCTTAACTATTGGCATATCTACTCATATCCAAGTTTCACAAGAAATGTATGTCACAAATAATGTTACTCAAGGCAGATGTAGCCACTTGGAGTTTCATCTGAGTTTAAAAAAAAAAACAAACCAAAACCAAACCACAACAAAAAAACCCCAAAACAAACAAACAAAACCACCAGTAAAACTGCATTCTAATTTCCAAAAACATGAAATATTTCATATTGCTTGGGAGAAGAAGCAGCAAGATGCCAGCTGATTCCAAAAAGACTGCCACAAAGACTTGAGGTTTAGCGAATATACTGGGTGTTTTCAGCAATGCCTTTGAGGTTCACCCACTAACAGTACTTCTGAAAAAATATCTTTAAAGTCTGCATCTTATTCTTTTGAAGGATTACCAGAATCTCAGGCTCATGCCTGAATTTAGTGCAACATAAACTGCAGCTAAGGCAGAGAAGGAGGAAATGAGATGAGAATGCCTGAAGAGACTTTGAATGTCCTTGCTTTGATGTATTTCACAATATTAACATGACTTCATAGCTGGCAGTATGCAATATATACATGACTTGGAGAGCCAACACAGCATGGCAGCCTGAAACAGAAGTATGTATCAAGAGAAAAGTGAACTAAAGATGTCAGGAGTAAATGCAAAGTTCAAGCAAAATTTTTATGAAAGTGCTGATTGTGGCTCCATAGTTATGAATTGACTCTTTTTTTAATTTCTGAAGAAGGTATTAAGTCCCTGTTATATCTAGAAAGAATTAGAGCATTTCACTCTCCGATTATAGCAAAGAATAAATAAAGATTATGTTGCTTTTCTGTATAGTGTGCGTACCTCTCTGGGTGTTCTTGCGCCTTCTGAAATAACACGTTTTACTTATTGTCAGACTTGGGAGAGTTACTGCTTTCGTGTATGAACCTCTATATGCAACTTGTAATTAGATCTAAGACTAACTGGAGAACTTGTTAGACAAACATGCTATGAACAGAGATTGTTAGCCACCCTAAATATTACAGGCAGAAGAGTAGCCAGCTGTAATGTCTCTTGCTATGCGAAAAAGTGAAGATTGCCATGAAATAAATGTTTAACAAGTGCTTCGCTACTACTTCAAGAGCTTCTTTCAGGCATATGTTGCTGTGATGGGTTCCTCAACCAGTGTTTTGTTAACGAAGTTAAACATCAGTGGGCAGTAGTCATGAACTTTGAATTTATTACATAGCCACCTTGGGATGACTGTGGACTCTTGTGCATCGGAGACTGCTTGCTGTCACTGGTAAATCTGGGGTAGTCATGAAAGGTGCTTAGAAAGATTTCTTCGCAACTTGCCTGAAGGGGGAAGCACAGACAAAGGCGTCACTGTTTCTGCCCCCGAGTTCAGCAGATCTTTGAGTGTTCAGGGTTTTTAAAATTCAGCTGTCGTACTAGCAATCCTGGCACATCAAGGAAATTTTGCTTTTCAGCAGTAATGAGATCTGATTGCTTCAGTGACAAAAATGATGGTGTTTTAACCACTTTTTAAAAATGCTTAGAAACACTAGAGAACTGACGTTCCTAAGATGGCAAGAAGCAGCTTCTTGATTGTCTATCAGTGGCAATTGTTATAAAATCTGCTCACTCACTTTTGTGCAACAGGATAAATTCTGGGAACCACTTTGGAAGTGGAATTAGAAGAAAGGCAATAATTTGACTAGCAGAATTCTTATTTGGCATATAAGGTGGATGACTGTTTTGTTCTTTCTGCTTTCACATCACGTTGACCGGTAAAAAATACAACTTTATTTGTCAATATTAGAAATCTGATCTGGGATTCCTCTAGCTTCTTTTTCACTTTCCTCTGTGTGTGTGTGCTCAAATGGGTGTTTGAAAACTAACCACCAAGTAGAGTGCAACCTTTCAACAGCAGAAGAAAAGTAAGGTCTGTCCTGATGACTTAAGTGGATGCTTCTGTTATACTGAAAGACAAA
The DNA here is from genome assembly GCF_034638445.1 of Ciconia boyciana. Classification (NCBI taxonomy): domain Eukaryota; kingdom Metazoa; phylum Chordata; class Aves; order Ciconiiformes; family Ciconiidae; genus Ciconia; species Ciconia boyciana. The sequence goes on from NC_132938.1 coordinate 58,332,136, forward strand.
GGACCAAGATCTCCACTGATTTTGCTTTACAGACTATAGTTCTGTTTCATCTGTAGACAATTTGGCTTCAGGAGGGAATGCGTGGTCCTGAAACAGTACAATACAGTGACCAGCACAAAGGATGAGATGTGATCTCGGAGGCAGGTCTGCTATTGCACTGTAAAGCTGGAATCCTCTTTTGTTGAAAGATTAAGATGCTGTCTGTTACCCCTTACAGCAGTACTTACAGTTTGATTTCCAGCTTCTCAGCCAAGTATCTGTTGTCAAAAGCATTCATGACTAAGGTAAAAGAATGAAGGATTTTGCCAAACAAATAGTAGAAAACAAAAGACTATCCATGCTCATTGTTGTTCCAGATGAAGATTATATTAAAGACATGTTTAGGTAGCATGGTTAAACTTTATCTTTGGTGTTTTATTTTATTTTTATTTAAAGTGTATTTGCATTTATAATACAGCTGTTTTAATTAGCTAGTCACACACTATATTCATTGTTTAAGAAACAGAGTATGATAATTTGAGACAAGTATCTATAACATATTGCATGTAGCCTCCAGTCCCCTCACTTCAAGGTACTCTAATTCATTATGATCCAGTATATTATACTGATAGTGGGGGAGATACTGAGAGATGCAATGATGACCAAAGAGCTTTCTCTCCGAGTTAATTAGTCTCATCCATTTTTATGCATGCTTCTAAATTTATAGCACAGGTAGGGTAGAATAGTGTTAAGGTAAAAATGTAGTCAGCTGTACAAAGGCTGAAGCCTAATAAGTGAGCGTGGGCAGAGCGAGCAGAGGCTAGGCCTCAGCCAAAGAGGAATTTCTCCTTTTCTCAGAGGAAGGAGGCCATGTTCCCTGCAACGTAGGTGTTCTGCTTATTTAGAAATCATTAGGAATGCACTAAACCCATAGTTTAAGACTACTGACTTGCCAATTTAAAATCCAGCTTTGTGTACTGTGGCAAATACAAGAAGTGAACTCTGTTTTGGTGGAGAATAGTAGCTCTACTATTCCAACAAAACATCAGAACACGGCTCCCTTTTACTTGCTTCCAAAACCCATCATAACTAATTCTTCACCTGCCCAAAGTCCTCAAGCTCTATTAGGTTTAGTGAAGTGTGTATGATGAGCAAACAGTGCTGAGGTGGTTTTTTTGGTTTGTTGGGGTTTTTTTGTTTGGTTGCTTTTTTTTTTTTTTTTAATGGAGGAGATGAGGCGATTCCGCAGCATTATAAGCTCTTATTCCTCTTTTCCCAGGTTACTTTGTCAAGCAGGCAAGCTTGACATCTATGGGGAATGCAGAGTTTCTTTTCTGTGCGTTTCACAAGTTCATTGAAAAAAAATTATGATGATAAAAGTTTGTGGTAACATGTAACAAGAGAACTTGTCGTACAAAGCAGCCTTTGCTGGAACTGAGTGAGGCATGTCTTCTTCCTTTCTGCTTTTGTCCGTACCTCTATAGGACTTAAAATACGATTGTTTTGATAATAGAGACTGCTGGGTAACTAACATCTCAGAATGAAGTAAAGGATTTAATGGATCTGACATGGACTTACAGTACATCTAAAACTGGGTCCAGCAACGTAATTTTCAAGAGAAAAAATAGAATTTCTGGATTCATTCCTTGTCTTGATAGTGTTCATTTTGCAACTAATTTCTCATAAATTCCTTCCTAAAACTTTAAGGTAAACTAAAATAATACTGAACAATGGGGACCAGTTTGTTGTTCTTGTAACATTTTGCATGTGCAAAGCTGCTTCAGGATTTCCAAGCTGACTCAACATCCTTTGACAAACAAAATGCAGTCTTGATAAATGAGCAGCAAATCAAAACAACTACCCTTCCATTTGAACATCCTCTGTTAACTCATTGACACTGATGTAAAATATTTCACTGGCCTACTCATTATGAGCAAACGGAATGTGCTCAAATGAGAGGAAACTTTTTTGGAGAAAAGTGCACGAGGAACTCATAAGAAAGTGTTGAATTATCTGACATGCAGGTATGTGATGACTGTAAAATAATGACAGAAGAGATTAATGAAACAGTTGTGTTATGAATTAATCAAATGTCAGGATACAGTCTAGAGCAGTGGGGAAGAGGGCTTGCATGTACTCAGAGAACTGTGCCAAATGTAGTTTACAAATGTCTCTATGGAGAGCAAAGGACTGAGCTGATTTCAGAGCTCCCCGATGGCTCTGTTGTAAGTGATGTGTGTCAGATCTGGAGAGGCTGTTGAGTGGACAGTCTTGGTGTGAGATGGTATACTTCTTTCAAAGCACTAGTAGCTGTGAATGGCATGCTGGCAGAGAGGGTGTGCAGTGATGTGTCTACCAGAGAAAGCAGTGATGTGAAAAGTCAGTTTGGGAAGAGTGGGTATTTGAACCTCTCTGGAAAGTTTGCTGTAAAACTCAGAGTTAAAATACCCTGGAAATTTGGATCCCTGTATTGCTATTAGGTTCCCAGCCATCACCATAACTGGACCAATTTGTGTACCTGAAATCATTTGTATAAATTGTATAAATCATTTGTCTTGTATCGTTTCATATGGCTGTTTAGTATATATGTCCTCGGTTCATACCATGCTGCTGATGAAACAACCTTGGGATGATTTTTTTTTCTTGACATCCCCCCCTCTTGCCGTGCTCATACTGTCTGATGTCTTAATCCTGTGTTCTTTCTTTATCAAAATGTAAAACCTCTGGTGGCAGAAAACATGCTGAAAATTTGAATGGGGCATTGTCTCACCCCACAGGCAATATTTGGCAGCCTCAGAGTGACTGTAATCACAGCTGCTTTCAAACCTGCTTGCTGTCAGAGGATCTCCCACACGCCCTGTGAAAGCCAACATTAAGACCAGAGCAGGAGCAATAAACTTCTGTCTTCCATGGTTATAGACATCCCAAAGCTGGCTCAAAGGTGTGCTTAAACTGTAGCCAAAATCATCACTTTTCAGTTGGAGTTGCAGAGGTGGAAAATAGCCTTTCCCTTGATATTGTCAATGGATCAGTGTTGAAATCTACAGTGTAGTGATTTACTTACTTGGTTTACCATCTTTCTTCAAAATTCTTGTGCTGGGGAAATATTGATTACAGCTAAGACCCTTTTTCAGTGTGTTCAACTAAAGAACTTTTTGGGAGACCACAGATTTCTGTCTGTACGTGTTGGGGCCCCCTATTCCCATCATCGTACTTGCAAAATTATCCGTGCTGTCACCCTATTGCAATTTCACCCCACAGGAATGTCATGATCAGACCCATGGATAAGTAGGACTCTTGCAACACATTGAAAATATAAACCAAACCAGTTACTCTTTCTGAAGAACTTGTGAAGTTCAGTCTGGGTCTTGAGAAACCCACACAAATGTTCTCTTTTTTTATGGGGCTAGTTTTAAAGTTGTTTTCTTTAAATAAATTTTAAAAGCCTAATGAAAAGGGATCTCTTTCTTTACAAGCGGTTTAATCCCACTGCTAGAGAGGATATAATCCAAATGACTCAGGGGATAGGAAGGACTTTTGCCAATATTCCTGTATTGCTGAAAGATTCACCAGGCAGCCTTCCTAACTGGGAGAAAGTATATTACTGCATCCCTATTAGTTTTACCTCCATCTTCCACCTCCAATCCCCCTTTCTTAAATCTTTAGAGAAAAAAAAAGGCAGCAAGGGTTCAAGTGAAGACCTTAAAAGGAAGTCCTCATTAGTTTTAAAAGGTAGCTTTGCAAACTTTTGGTAAAGCAGTTAACTGAAACTTGACATTATGCAGCTTATTTTCATTTAGTAATGTAATGATGTGGTGATAGAGTATTGCCATTTTAACAAAATGTATCTTTAGCAAGAATTCCAAAAGTTTTGATTTGAAGAAATAAAAGTTGCCCAAACTTAACATCTAATAATAAAAGATTTTTGGATAGCTGAACACATCTCTTCATGTTTTGTTGTGGTTTTTTTTTTTAAACAAATATTTGCCCCAGCTTTTATGTTTTTGGCTCTATTTGCTCTACACATTATTCTAGAGGTTGGGGAGGCCTTGTGGCTTTAAAAAATTATACCAGATGTTTTCATCTTTCAAAAATGCACATTTTCTGAATCCCTTTTGTGGTTGCATGAGTTGTTTAAAATGTTGTGATTAGCATCATACCTATTGATCATAAATCACAGTTTCCTCATCAGGAAACTGATCCTCATCCTTTGCTTGCATTTTATTTATTCATCATTCAGTATTGCCAAATTGTAGTAATGCTGTGAAAATGTACCCTACTAAAACTTTGTTCCCATAAACTTCTTTCAAACGTAGACTTTAGACTATTTGAGTAAAATGTGAATTAATACTAACGAATTCGTATTGGTCCCCAAGTCCTTTGCTTCAGAACATCTTCACAGTTTAAAAAAAACAACCAAACAAAAAAAACCTTCTGATGTTATTCCCTTTTAACTGAATGATTTCTTTTTGCTCCCTATGAGGGTGCACAGCTGAAAGGATTCTCCTGTGCTAGCTACCTGCTGACATAACAGCTGGAACGCCTACAGTCATAACAGCAGAGTCTGATCCAGCATCTCTTTCCAAAAAGAACTGGTCTTTCTAGATGTTCTCTGTGCAACTGTGGATACTGTGCTTTAAATAATTGGATTTTATTTCATTCATCTTTGTTTGCAGTGTGTATTTACCTTCTCATGTTATGTAGCATTCTTTCCTGTGAGCTAATCTGTTGGTTAGCAATTCATAAAAGTAGCATTCAAATGAATGAACACTCATAATCTGGTCCTCTGTTAATTCAGAGGTAAAATTAGCACAGATGCATACATCAAGCCTATCTCTCTACAGCTAGGCATTATATGAATTATAGTAAACAAAAATACAGCTTTTGAGTTCTTCTCAGCGGAGATCAGATGGAGTAGTTGGAAGAGCACAGGCAAATACCTGATTTCATTCTGGCATTAACTTGCAACAGCTCATGGACTATTTTAGAAACCCTCTTTGTATTGTTGGGGCTGAGTTTCAAATGGTGCTGCAAAGTAACGAGTGCTCTTGGCAGGCACAAAAATTCCCTCACATTGGAAGTGATATTAGACTAGCACAAATAGTGTTGCAGCAATAAGGTTAATCAGGTAAGGGAATCGTGTGGGAAAGGATCATTAAAACGTCAGTGCCAGAGATGTTCCTGGACTGCACATAGTGTAGATGATGCTTCACTGAAAAGGAAGGAATGGGAAAGTCTGTTATTCCTCAGCAACTGTAACATAAAGCACTGCTGCTTTTGTGCTTGTACATTCTTTTTCATTTAGCAGCAAACTTCTTGGTGAAGATCAGAAAACTCTTTAAATAACCACTTCCTGGTATGTCCTTGAGTTGCTGATAGCTCAAAGGAGAAGTTGTTTTTTTTTTTTTTTAAGTGTGAGTATTCTGTTCTTGATCATGGCTTGTGTGGGACTGTTTGTGGCTGATTAGTATGTATAAAGTGTAAGTAAAAATCTTAATGATTTGTGTATGTACAAAACTATGACCAAATGCCTTTTTCCACTGTCAAAAGTTGTCACACGTAAGCACTTAGAAATGGCCACCTGACTTAGAAATAGACCCTAGATTTCTTTAGTCTGATATTCTGTGATTTGTGACTAATACCGGACTGAGAGGGAGATGCACAAAATTCTAGTGTATGTTAAAGTAGGACAGTTTCCAATTCCTGTAATAACTGTAAATCCTTTTCTCAAAACCTAAATATATAACGTTATTTCAAGATGTAATACTGGTATTTGCACAAGGATGTGTCACCATTTTATAAGGAAAAATTAAACCAACTTGTCTTAAGGAACAAAACTTTATAGGTTAAAAACAGTGGGAACTGAACGTGAGGAACCGCTGGCAGCACTCAGTTGAAGTGTCAAAGCACTGAGCTGATCATTTTATCAGCTTTTACCTATGTTTTTTTACCTCTTTGGGTGAACAGCTGAGGAAGAACTGTACCTGTAGCATCTATAGCCACTCCTGAATGTGTCTGGCTATGACTGCACAGTTTCTTCCTTGATGAAATTATCTTTCTATAGTGCTAAAGGTACATCTAAACTGCAAGTCTTCAGACTGCCTTCAAACTACCATGCCACGGTGTATAGTTGTCTGATTTTAAGTCCATTTGGGGTAGAATGAGGTATGGTACCATAGCTCCTCCCTCCTCTGCATCAGAAGGAGTCCAGGCACATGGGTCAGACTTGAGGCATACAAACTATGTCCAGATTTAGCCTAAGTTGGGGGAGGGGGGGAAATCAATATCCTTTCCATGAAATGGTATTTGTGTCATCAATAACTACATTAAATTAAAAAAAAAAGCCAGTTGCAGTGAACTTTTAGCGATTCAGAAAATAAATGCCAGTTTTCTACCCAGCATTTCTGTTGCTAGCTTGTTAGTCCCTGACTACTATCGCACATCAAAGTTAGGACCTTCAAAAGAGCTCAGCAAAATTGGTTCTTCCTTGCATGGTTGTCAGGTAGCAAGGGAAGATTACAAAGGGCCATTTCCTTTAAAGAAGAATGTGTTGGGTACTGGTTGTCCTACAGAGGCTCCAACAGTCCATCTGGCAGTGAAGCAGGGAGAGACTACAATAAAATTAGGGAGTCCTAAAATAAGAGATAAAAGCTGAAGATGAGAATCTTTTTTCATTATAGTTCTTCAGCTTCTTGTTTATTCATTTCGTGCTTCAACTGTAAAACTGGAATATGGTAGTGATAGGGATTTATATTCTCTGTTAATGTGAGCTGCAGTTAAAACCTCACGAGTTGAAGGATGGAAAAAGGAAAACCAAACAAACCAGGAGATCATTTGTTTTCACAACACAGTGGGTCACAGTAATACCCCAAATAGGACAGAGGAGAAGAAAATGGAAAACCAGGACTACCTTCAGCAGACTGAGGGTGCAGAGGGTAGGAGGCTACAGATAAAATTGCATTTGATTGTTTTATACTAAATTTGTACCTTGGCCAGAATCCCTGATACAAATTCTTCACACTGGAAAAATGTTTCTCAGGGGAATCTATCTTATTACTTTTTTTCCATTTTGATGAAAAAAAAAAAGTAATGATATGAAGTGGAAAATGTCAAGTAAAATTAATCTAAATATTGGCCTCATGTAACACAATAGAAAACACATTTTACTGTGTGGTGGTGTTATTCACTAAAGACCTTAAGTACAGGTGTGCCAAACTGTCAGGACATTTTTATGGAACTGATCGATTTTCCTTTGCTAGAAAATGCTGCAATCCCCAGGGCTTGTTCTCCCCTTGGACCATGACCTAGAGAAGTTTTTAAATACTTGCTGTGCAAGACCCACCATGCCATTCCTTTTCACACCTATATACAGTCCCAAATGGGGATATTTTCCATCAGCATAGTGCGGCCCTATTACTGCAGTGCCTAAGCATCTCACCTGGACCATTTCTGCTTTCTCAAAGACAATGGTGTAAAAGTAAGGGACAGACACTGTAGAGCTGGTGTGACAACTGTAATCTAAACATAGATACAGTTTGCTTTCGTTGCATGTCTACAGCAAGTCTGCTCTGTGTGTGTCCTATCCCCAACATGTGGAGGTAGGGCAGGAACTGGAGCACCATTTGGAGCGGGTAATGGAAGTCTGCAGCTGGAGTCTGCTGCCCAGGCTTCCTGAGGGTGTCCCTTGGGGACCCCAGTAGAAGAGAATTGTTCATCGATGGTAAGGCTAAGATGCTATTGTTGTACTCCAAAACAGAGAGTTTCTTATTTCATTAACTGGAAGGTAGAAAGCACACATGCTGATGGGCTTAGATGCTTCCAAGTTAAGCAACTACTCTTTGATGAAAATTTGATGCTAAATTTGTTACCAAGTTTGATTTTTAGATTTTTGGAATCCCTTTGGTAATGTAATCCAAGATACACTGGAAACCCTTGCGAGAGCAAGAAATCAAACCCATATTTGCAAGTCTTGGCCAGTTTCCTAAATGCTAGAATGTCCTCCCTCTTGGAGTCTATTTTTCTGAAACGGAGTATTCCTGATTATGTGCTATTTGGATGACAGCTTGAGAAATTTGTAAGAGGAGTGAAGGGTGACCTACTTGCATCTTAATTTTTTTTCTGTGTTCTTAGTGAAGATGTTCCAGTTTAGTAGTTGAATTTAATTTAATCACACATTGTCCAAAAGCTCTTTGTACCACAAATAGCTCTTTTCCAAGTAGAAATCAAGTAACTCTTTAAGTAGAATATGTTTATATTAAAACAATTGTGACTGATGCGTCCAGCACTGCTGCTTAGTTACTGCTATTGATATACACTTTCCATTGTTTTGAAGAGCCATATTGTCTTGGGTCACCTTCAATTCTCGCTTAAGAATCTTTTGGGCTTTTGCTCTGATGGACACTAATCTTCTTTCTTAAATTTTAAACTTAATCACATCTATACAAACACATGTTAGTTGGGCTCAATGTTGAGGATGGATTTTAAGAATTAAAAATAGCATTGTGGCCACAACATTTGATTCATTCAGGGTTAGAAGGATATATAGTGCCTGTCAGTGACATTCTCTGAGGTATCTTTGTTTTGATGTCTATGCATTTGTTCATAAATAAACATCTCTACAGACATAAATAAATATGCATAGACTGATTGTCTCCCGCTAGTGAGAATAGCTGGCTTACCTTCAATACACAACAAGCAGTCAATTTAAATACAATTCAAATTTGCTTATGTTTCTCTTAGCTAATGAGTAGCAAGTGATTTGCCAGCCCTAATTATGGTGTTAATGTGTTTCCAAGAGGCACAGAGAGAATAATTGCCATTAAATTCTACAGTGGCTTAAAGCGGTTTGGTGTAACTGTTTAAACAAAGCAAAACGCAAGCTTCTTTTTGTTACATGCAGTCAGTGGTGGCATCTGAGGCTTTTCTTGTATAACAAAAAGCAGGCAAACTAAATGTCAGATTAGAACTGCAGAAACCCAAAGAACTAGTTTATTCTTATTTGGTAATTTTTTTTTTTTTTACAAACTCTTCTCTTCAGAAATGCATATGTCAGCTCTCTGATGGCATGTGATGTTCAAGGTTGTACAGTCAACTGAGGGGGCTGTATAGAAAGTAGAATCAAAAACTGAGGTTCTTTGTGGGATACGCTCGAGTTGAGTACCACGAAGTAAGCGAGCAAAGATGAGCGTGGGTCTCTTTTTGGTTGGTTGGTGTTTTGGTTTGTTGGAGGTTTTTTTAATGCACTGGTGCAATTTTGCACCAACTGACAATCCCATCACCTGCAACTTGGTTACGTGGCATGTGAAAAATAGCCTGTGTAAGTATAGTAAATCCTTTCAGAGGGTACAGCTGGCTTGAAATGAGCTGTTAGAGAGGATTGTTGTATGGGCTGTTGCATACTAAAATCTCTTTTCCTCTTTTTATCTCTTCTTTTATTGAAAACGTATTATAAGCACTGAGTTTGAGCTTTCCTTGAAAGCTTTAAAAAAACCTTATGTTCATATAGAGCAACTTATGTTTTCCTTATGTAGCTCCTGGTGCCAGAGGGATTGATAGTGCTTTTAGCGACTTAAAAGCCTGCAAAGTGTAGGGTAATCCCTGTCTTTAACTCAGTCCAGCATCCCTTCATCAGCTGTCCTAGTGGGGTGGCTCCTTCTTGTCATAATATGTCTTCTCCACTGTGGATGTATTCAGGCTTGTAGATAGGTTGAAGCTTGTTCTGACAAATGTATCTTATTTTTCATCTTACTCTTCCCTCTAGAAAACTGAAATCATAAGAATTTGTAGGAGCTTTTTGAGGCTTACCTGGTAGTACCAATGTGATAAAGCCATTTGAGTGTATGCACCTGTACATGAATTCTCCTCACTTCTCTCTCAATTTTGTCATGCCAGTTTAGAGGCTTTTCAAACGCATGATCTGCTGACATGTGCAGCACAGAAGTGTACTGTGCTTCTTTGAGCCAAGAGCAGAGACTCCACCACCCCCATCTTCTACAGGTGATTTTTGCTGCTGGTTCACATGTCATTTTTGGTTTACCATTGGGTTCTCTGTCTTAATAGTTCAAATATCTCTAGAAAGCCCCACAATTGTATTTTTCAGTGCTATAGTGTGAATGGCCAGAAAAGAAGCTAATGATAGGGTAGAGCCACGCTTGAAGCTCCGTCTCCATCAGCTTAAAAAGAAACTAAGGCTGGAGTTGCACAGAAAGTATTTAGGAACCTCACTTAAGACACCTAAAAGAGATTTTGGGAAATCCTATTCTAATCTTGTAGGAGTTTCTTTTGTCCTCTTGTTACATGTTTCTGTCCAGATTTCACAGACTGAAACTAAAGCAGGTAAGTTAAAATCCTGGTCCAGCAAACCACATTATAGTATAAAGTGCTTCTCTGGATTGGGATGTGAACCCTTAACTCTACTGAAAGTTTGGTGCTTAGCCACCTTTTGAGGATCATGACGTGAGTGACCTGTCTGAAGATGGTGTTGCTATACCACCAGGATCAGAAGTTGGGAGACTCTGGTTCACCCTTGACTATTGACAGTAAATAACATCTCTCCCCTCACTTCAAACTGAATGGTGGTGGTGTCGTTTTCACTCCATATGGAAAACCCGTTTCATGCTTTGTCTTACCTTGTGTTCCAGACAATGGCTGGGGAAAGACTTCACGGTGGAAAATGCAGGAAAATTCGACTCCGATACTGATCTGAACTGAAACAGTCAGGAAATACCATATTCTAAGCTTAGTGGGTGCTGACAATTTTTTTTTTTTTTGAGACCCTTAGCCTTTAATATGACCCATATTAAAAAAATATCCTGTTAAATTCATCAGCTGTTCCCCACATGGTCTTAAAACACTTTCCAAAAAGGTATCTATGAATGTAACTTTTTTTTTGTTTGAACAGATTATTTAGTGTTTTCTTACTTTTACATGTCTCAAAGTTGGATGTTTCCCTGGAAAGGAAAAAATCTTTAATAGCAGGTGGTATTCCCAGGTTCAGATAACATCTCTTGTTTTGAAACTTTATTTAGTGATGTAAAATAGAAGGATATTTACTAGCATCAGATGTAGTGAATGGAATGTTTTCTTCTTCAAACTTTAAACATAAATCATAATGTTACATTTTAGACAAATTAAGTTTCTGTGATTATTTGGAAGTAGTGTGTTCTCCTTTTGTCATGTTCAGCACTGAGGGAAAAAATCCAGTTTCTGAAAGTAAAATCTAGTTTTATTTTAATACAGGGTTGCATTTCTTTTCTGGCTTAGAAAATCTTTAGGTAACAGATACATTTCAATGGAGTTGCCTCCAGTTTACAAAGAAAGTACTGAGTCATGGCCAAACAAATTACGTGACTGCTTTTCGTACAGCTGTCAGAGGCTAAAATCAGGAATAAAGCACAGATCTCCCAACTCTTTTGTGTGTCTCACTAAACCACCTTACTACTGTGTCATCTGTAGCATCTTCTCTAGCACCTTTCTTTTCTCTGAGCAGGGACATTACCCTTTACCTGGTATTCTGTTTGGGTGGTCCTTTTACATTTGTCAGAGATAAACAATGTGAAAGTTTAGCTGGTTCAAGGAACTATATTATATTACAATGCTTGGTTACTTTAACTTTGGCACATGATCGAATACAAGGGGTGTAATTATATTCTGGAGTTATTCAATATTTGAACAGCTTGGAAAGAACAATCTTCAGGGAGGTGGAGGGCCTGGTTTGATTATAGAGCTGCCTTATTTAGGCCTTACGGGACATTGTTTGCTGGCTTCTCTGTTTGATTCGAGGTGCAAAAGAAGTAAAATACTGACATAAAGATTTGAGTTAGAGCAGCCAAACGCCAATAAGAGTATTTTGTTGAACAATGGATTTGATGAGTAGTGTTTAGCCATGTCCACAGCAGAAGGCATGTTCTCACTGTTCCACATTGTGCAGCTTCCTTATGAGCATGTGTAAGAAGAGTAAAAGACTGAATGCTAGTTTTATACTGACAAATCAAATAAGCGTTCATTCTGGGTGTATTGCCTGCCACCCTAGGTTAGCTTACCATTTCAGTTCCTACTGTCTACTTATGACAACAGTTTGCTGTAGGTCTTAGCTATATGGCCCTTGATCCATTACTAGGAATTTATGGGCAGCATTTGACCCATCAAACATACTTGAAAATTAATGGGCATCTAAATCATCCAGGCAGTTTCATCTTAAGAAATCATCATTCTTAATGTTTCTGCACTATTCATTATCTTAGTTGTGATAAGATGCTGTAGTGATGAGTGCCTGAGGGCCTAAGATGGATATCCATCATTATTTGTGTTTCATTTTGCCTACATAATGTATGTTGCTCTGTTTCTGGAACTGTGTTTAATATGTGGAAGTGTTCACTCCACTTTCCCAAGTTCTCTGAGGTAATGCTATAAAACAACACGTTGTCCCTTAAGACGCCAAGGCAGATGACTGAGGGACATCTGAACCACATGATCTGTCCTGCAATCAACATCTGTTTCAAGATTCCCAGCATGCTGGGAATGATTAATGAGTGTTTTTAAATGTGTTTCACTTTATGAGTATCTGACTGGCACTAAATAGCCATCACCTTTTGCTTAAAAGATCTTACAGCATTTACTCCTGAGCTCTGAAGTATTTACCTTGTTTTTTCTATCTTCTAGCAGCATAGTAATTTGAATACATAAATGCATAGCATACAGCATTGTTTTCCCCCTTGGGACTTCTGAATGCAAACTCATTGCGGATGTGTAGGCTTCCAGGGAATCATTAAGTACAGAAGGTGACTTTTCAAAAAGGTTTGACATTATTGAGAATCAGGAGAAAAATATTTGATCATCATTTGTCCAGGGATCCGGGTTCCTGAGAAAAGAGAGGTTTCCTGACTTGATTGCAGGTAAATGTGGAATTTCCCAGCACCTGAGCAAGTCAACAGTGTGTAGCTATTGAATGCTCTTGACACGAGTAAGGGCCTCATTGGGGGTGGGTTTGCATGGTGCTGTTATGCAATCTGAAGGGCCATGGATGAGGCCAGTGATATGGCAGGAAGAAGCGGGTATATGTTGTTAATTTTCTTTTTAGGTACTCGCTAGAACCTCTGTGGCTAACTCTAGAATAACACCTGTCCTCATCACAAAAGGTTTTGAACAGCAGCCACAAGTAGAATTCCCTGTCCAGGGAGAGCTACTCTGAAGGGTGGGAGTCTGGGAGAGGTCCTTGAGGAAGAGGAGGAGAGCAGGGCTATGAGGAAGGGAGAAAAATCAGCTACTATATTATTCTCGTAGCACTGCATAAGATCCACCTGGTTTTATGTGACATGCCTGTTTTGTAGACATTGGTGAAACCTGGGAATGCAGAATGGGGAAAAAAAAAAAAATACAAGAGTTTGTTCAGCACCACACTGAAACCATTTGCAGCTTAACTGGCAGGCAGATGAGGCATTGATCACTCTCACCAGCTGGACGTTCAGACAATTGCTTTTCTTGTCCTGTTGTTCTGAGGGGGAAAAGCTTTAGTTCTGCATTGACGGTATTTTGCCTATACAAGAGGTTAATCTATCTGGTCCAATTCATAACTATTCTGCAGATTTTTTAATTTTAGGAGAAAGAATTAGCTCTTAAATGCTTTCAAGGATGGAATCCATGTTCCTGCCATTCGCAGACCCAATTTTGCTGTAACGCTAGTGCTTGTGTATAAGTGGCCTTAGGCTGCTCGAAATAGAGATGTGTGGCCAGCTGATATGGCCCCTTGCATTCCTCCAGTTGCTGAGAATTACCCACTTGGGACTAGGCAGTAGATGGACCTCTTTCCTAAATCCAAGGGCCAAGTCCTGTCACTGACACAGTGAGGACAACCCCTTTCCTCCCAGGTGATTCTTTGTTCTTTACACAGCAGATCCTTTTCCACTGCAAGAGGCCTTTCTGTGCTGCATGAATAGCATCAAGACTGAGCCATCAAAATCAGCTTAAAGCCCTTAAGCCCAAGATGTCACATCTGCTTTACAGAAATTACAACAGGAAAACAACATGATTTTTAAAAAAAAAATCATTTCAAAATAAACATTGTAAAAACTTAGTGGAAAAACATCTGCAGTTTTCAGACCATTATAGCAGTTTGTCAGGAAGGTCATGGAGAATTTTTGCATTTTTTTTCTTTGAATTTATTATTATTGCCTTCTATTTCTAAATAGCATCATTTCCCACCAAGAAAGACTTAATTTACGCTGATGTCAGCAACAGCATGTAGCTGTTAGGCAAGGTATACAGGGTGTCTGAAATACTGGCAAGAATATTTGCGATAATTAGGACAGCGCAATAAATATGAGAGGCAACATTTACAAGGGTTTGTTCTTGTAAATTGTCTTAGAGGATGTAGATGCCTGGAAAAAACCCCCAAAACAACAACTTTCCGAGCTGCTAGAACAGTTAGTGGAAGAAGCAAGGATGCTTTTTTTTACATGCAAATAAAAAATAGCAAGCATAGTCACATTTTGGATCAGAAAAAAAATGTTACAGGTATGGCTGCACTAGAAAGGGCAGCATCATGTAAGGAGGTATTGTGCCCATATAGAGTTGCACGGGTATTGGAAGCAATGTAGCTAAAGCTGCATGAGGGTGGGAGAGTTGACTGTGTGAGCTAATTATGTCAAGAAGCAGAGTTGTTTTGATCACACTGAACTTGGCTGGAAATGCTCTCCCTAAACTACTTTTGAACTAGCTTGCAAAAGCTAACGAGGCATCTTACCAAAACTGCACTTCCCTGGAGAAACGGAGGCAACAGCAATGCTAAGCAGGGTCACCCGAGTGCTGACACAAGAGCACTCGTGCTGCTAAATGTTAGCATGGGCACTGGCAGGACTTTGGTCCTGCAGACCTTCCAAAATGCTTTATTTCTTTATGAACTGTTTGCCAGCTCTGCAGATGTGATTGAATAGCTAATAATGTCGCCACTGTAATAGAAGTGTTTGCTGTCTCCTTCTTTCATAGATGCACAAAGGGAAATATTTAGGAAAGCCAGGGTTCACAGGAAAGCCTAAAACAGAATAGTAAAAGCATAAGTCACTCTTGGTAGATTCTAGTGTACATTCAAAATATACTTTCTTGTCATTAGCACTTGAGTAGAAGCGCTGTTACTGCAGGAGCTGAGTCAGTTGTTAAGAGACAGTGTTGTAGTGACTGGCTTATATCAAGTCTTTAAACTTCTGGTGTATCTGAACGCAACCTGGCCCCTGATTAACATTAAGCAAACCTGTCTCTTTAGTTGTGATGTCCTGAAGTACTTGGTGCAACTTCTTATGAAAACACAAAACTTGTCTGCTTTCCAGTGCCCATTTTCACATACGGCTTTCTGTAGCTGACAGAAGGCAGACACTGTTGTACTTAGACTACAAAACTAAACAAGGACTGATTGCAGTGTGAAGAATCAGCGTAAGTTTTGCTTAGGGCTAAGTGATGAGAGTGCTCTTTGGGATTAGCTCAAGGCTCTTCCTCAGACTTCGCATGGCAAGTGGGAGGCCTGTAACAAAGCTAGTAGGATGTGCTTTAGTTATTTTACAGCTGCAAAAAAAGAGCTGCACCATCAAACAAGCAAGATGTCTGATGCTAGTGTTATATTCTATTACCCTGTAATCAGCCTACACCCACTGACGCAAAGCTCTGAATAACTCAGCATGTGCAGAACTCATTCAAGATGCATCTGAGAAGTCCCCTTAAATTAAATTCAAGAGCAAGTGGGCTTTCCAGGTTTGCCCAGAGTTACTCAGGTAATGCAAATGCATTATGCAAATAGTTTGCGGTAGTCAACTTCCATACCAAGTAATGTAAATTAGTGGGAAAAGATGATAGCTTGATCTTGATAACGCTGCATAGACACAAAGAATTTTCTCGGATACTTGTAATGTGGCCAAATTCAAGCAGTTTCCTCAAGCTATTTCTTGGTTGAGATGCTGAATTTCTCCATGCATGCATATGGGCGGGGGGAAGTCTGCGCTCTGCTATTTAAAATAGATATTTCAAATTAATTTACATTAATATCTATTTAAAATAAAAGTGTGTGCATGTGTACATGCATAGATATTTCTTCGGTGGACAGGGATTATTTTATTCATTGTCCTCTTTTCAGGAACGTGCTGTAACCATTTTCCCCTCTGACTTTATATACCTGAACCTATTGTTAGCTGAGATGAGGTGGAAAACCTGCGATCCACATTCAAAATGGTCAATTAGAAATGCTTCCAGCCATGCTTAATGCATGAACTCTTGTCTCCTTTTAACTTTGATTAGCACACAAAGTAGCCCCTTGCTGTATGTTGAAGCAGGTGGCCTGTGCCACCTATGAATACAGCCCCAGTGGGCTACAGAGAGAAAGGCTGCACCATTGTAGGGTAGGATGTGAAAGAACTACCAGTGCTGCTTGGTACTAATGGAAAACTCCGGGGCATTTCACCTGAGCTGACAAACAGCCTTTATACAGTGACAAACTGTCCCCTGAGCACTTGGGCAGGATGAGCTGGGTTTGGCATAGTAGCAGCAGTCTCCAGAGAGATCTGTCTCCACCTGTAGCGCCACTAATTTTTGAGGCTAAAAGAGCAAGAGAGCGAGATGATGATATGTGTGCGTGTACGTATGAGAGAGTTGTGTATAAGCTGATTGTGGATGCTCCGTGTATAGGGACAGACTAAGAACTGGCTTGTTTGAAGAGTCAGGCAGGAAGGCTGGGAACCCAGTTTTGTTCCTGCTGAAGCTGGGAAAAAGCAGCCACTGAGAGAGAGTTGAAAGGGGAAATGGGGAGCAAGAGGAAATGTGAATGGAGACATACTCAAAAGCATGTATTCATATCGTATGTGTATCTTGGGTTGCTGAAAACATTATTGCTTCCACTTAGTTGAACCAGTGTTTACTGCTTTACAGTGAAACATTTACATGTGAGTGCCTCAGATATCAAACCCATCACTGTGGTGTGCATAACAGTATCAGCCAGCTAATGTTGCCGCTATGACTGCAAAGAACTAATGGCCAAACTAACAAACTCAAGGATGCATGTGCAAAGTCAGCAATGTAATCGATTTCTTTCCCAAAATGGTCTAGAAGTTAAATACTGTGAAGAAAGCCCAGAACTTGCACTGAGTTGGTCTAGTTGTAAGGCAATTCTAACACATTTACCAAAATCTTTTTGTTTTGTTTATCTTGATGCTGATAATTACACCCCTGCTAAAGCAAGGACAATACTATGTCTGTACGGATGAAATTTAACAGCAACCCCAAATGGAATAAAATACACTTCTGTGGTAAGTCAGAATATGTAGATGAGATGTGGTTTACAGATTACAGATCTAATTTACAGCTGAGTCCTGTTTAGTTAACAGGCTTTCCCCTCATACCAAAAATGCCCTATTCAATCTCCCCAGATCTGCTGCCATGCTCTTTTTCCATATTTTATATCTAGAGTTTGGATGGTGTAGAAATTGAGAATGGGCCTGTGTCAAATTCTCTTTTCTTCCTCTTTTTCTCCTCTTTGTCTCTCTTTCATTCTCTCTCCCAGACTGATAGTGCGATCCACAGTCAGCAGTAGCTTGTAATGTTTTCCCTTTCTGTGGTTTGGAAGTTCCCCTTGAAGGGATGTTCTGGAAAAACCACAGTCAAGGAAGAACCTGGAAAGAGTATTTAAGCAGAGTGTATGTTCATGGAGGTAGCAGATGTAGCAAGCTATAGTGCAGGTAACCTTTGCATCTAGTGATCCATCTGAAGTTGTAGGATGGAACTCCTGGTGTCTTTGGGGAGAGTCAAATATGCCCTCAGAGAGAGAAAAATCACAGGAACACTCCACAAGTCAAAACTGGTGGAGTTTCCAACCTGGTTTCTGTGACTTATTCCAAATGGAATGCAAATTCCTATAAGATTGCAGTTATTTTTTTTTTCACGCACAGTTATTCCAGGTCCTTCATACTACAGGTGAAGCTGAGCCATCTGACAGTATCTACTCAAAGTGAACAGATTCATGAATTTGAAAAAAATGTACTGGAAACTAATACAACTGCTCAATGTTTACACAATTTGGGTTCTTAAAATAAATAAATAAAACTATAAAATCTAAGATCTAATTTATAATATAGGGAGACTGTACCAGCAATAGCATTGGAAGGTTAGTCTTGAGTAACAAAACTGTCTGAGATTCCACATTATGTCTTGGGAAAATTATTTTCCTGTACTCTGGGTATAGGGAAATGCTAATGTCTTAAGGTGCTCTTGTGGGAACTGTGAATCTTTAATTACCTTCTCTGTTCAAGGCCTAATAGTTGGATCTATCTTGCAGTAGGTGCTCAGAAAAATGTCAGTGAGTCCTGTTGAACTGGTGAGGAGTTCTTGAGATAGAGGTTATTGAAACCATAAATAACATACTAGCAATAAACTCTACCGTTAGGGAGTTGTGATTGTCTGGTTGGGTCTCAGTGCATGAACAGGTCAGCAGAAACAACTTCAAATCCTTTCTTGCCTTGCAAATCTCGTCATTTGTCTCTGGCTGTAGAGTAGTTTCCACATCTGTACCTCTCCAACACATTGTGCCAAGTCCTGTGCACTCTGTTCATGTGAGTCATCACATTGACCTCAGCTGGATGGCTCCTGTGAGTAAAATGAACACGATTTGGCCCACTGCCAGCACAAAAACTAAAGCTAGTCACTGTATCTGGACTTCAGTTTCCTTGATATTTCAAGGTACCTTATTCCAGCTGCCAAACATGGAGTATCTGAAACCCATGTATGTTGTTACTTGAAGATCAGCAACCAGACAGTCCTGAGGACTGTTGCACCACAATGGTTATCCCAGAAAATGTTCCATGTTACGCAAAGGACAAAGATTGTCCTTCTGTCCTTCCATGACTTCTGTTGTGGGCTGTCTTTCAAAATATGTTTTTTATTTCAAGAAGACTATATTTCTTAAGAAAACTTTTAGTGACATGTTTATTCATGTTGGTCAAATGAAAGTCACGCGGCACACCTCCCTTTCTGCTGTGGCAAGCCACACGGTGTTTGATATAATCCCACTATCTTGGGTGAAAAAGAACCCAGCTGAATATCAGATGTGCTTGGCTTGCATGTCGGTGAAACAGAAGGAATGTTACACAAATCACCACACTTTGCAAACTCTATTTTTACTTTGGAACAACCCCCCCTTCAACTTTTTCCACTCTCTTTTCTTAGGCATAGGGTGAATCCAGGGCATTTCCTGAGGTAACTGTATGAAAAGAAGACAGAGGCACCAGGAAAGACACCTGAATATCCTGACTTTTCATGTGGCTTCCCATGTTTCTGGGATTAGGTGTACTGACTGCTTAGCTGATTTTATACTCTGGAGGTATATGAATGGATTTCTGTAAGGGACTGTTCAACTGTTAAGTTCTCTCCAATACGGGAAAGTCAAAAAAGTGAAATGCCATAGCTCCAAATAAGTATTTGAAAAATCAACATATTTATTTACCTTTAAAAATAAGTATAAGACTTAATCAAAGTTATCCACTGCCTCTAAAAATAGAGAATTTGAAGACCTTCACATTAGCACAGGTAATGATTTGATAGGGCTATCCAGCTCTGCTTCCCCACTTCCTTCCTACCAGTGGGAGAACTTAGCACCAAGAAAATAAGATCCTTTTTGTGTGCATGCAAATACATGCATAGCTCGTATAGACATCTAGTAGGTGCGTCTAATAAGCCAGTGAAGAAAATTGATAGGACAAGAGGGACTGTGATATGCTATGCAACTGGGTAATTGCTAAGCTGATGCCATGTTTACTGCCTGTTTTGGTTTATTTTTTTCATGTGCATATTTAACTAACTTAGCTAATTCTCCATAAAGTTAGACATACAGGTATCCCATTCATGGTGGCTGAAGAGAAGTTCTGAGAGCAGCCAAGTGGCACTGACATGAAAATAAGTGTTGGGTTAGTAAAACTGACCAGTGAATGTGAAACAAGAGTATCCCAAAACAATGTCTAGTCTGAATGACTAAAATGTAGAGAAAGAGGGGCTTTTTATGAGAATAGGAGAAACATATGTCAGGTGTGTGAAGCATAAGGTCAGAGAAGAAGTCCATGTATGCAGAGGACGCTGATGCATGTGCTGAAGGGGCAGAGAATGGCCGTAGCCCCTACCATCTAAATTGCTCCACTGGTGACTGTATTGGAGGAATGGCAGGAGAGGGACAAGGCCTGTTTGTGGCCCCACTGCCCAAAGCGTGCATTCACAGGAGGGGCTGTATGACCTGGTCAGGCAGGAGTGACAGCTGTAGAGGTAGCAGTTTGGGTCGCCCCAGAAATCTGCATCTTTTTCTTAGTTATTTCAAAACAAATTGCATCATATTTCAAGCTCTGCGCATCTACAGGTGATCCCATTTAGTCTTGGGACATTGCACAATATATATTCCAGTGCAGAATTTGTCCAATGAGGTTTATTTCTAAAATATCTATTTCAGACTTAACTTTCAAGGTATTACTGCCTTGTTTGCAATGGATATCCAAGTCTGAAGCCAGCAGGTAAAAGTGTTTGGCAACTTAGAGTCCAGCAGAAAACTGCATTTGTTTCACCCAGTGCAATGATAACTTCCAGTTAGCAAAGAAAAAAAAGCTGTACCATCCTGCTGCTGGGAGCTTCAGAAAAATCAGATGCAGACAGAAACAAGAGAAGGACAAAGGAGCCAGATCATGGGAACACTGAGATTCTGGTTCTGAATTAAGTCTGTTTTGTTTCCTTATTCATACCATGCCTGAAACTTGCAAGTTTTCGTGAGAACAAAGAAATTAAGTGAACTTAAATACAGCTGGTTATCCCTGTAGGTACCATTGGATACAATTCAGTGTAATTTATTACTAAAAAGTGAAGGATGTTTTGTTTGATAGAAAACAGACAAAAAGAGGGAATTAACATCATAAGTGAAAGAAACGTGCTCCCTTTCAGCCATGGTATTGGGCTACTGCACTCTGGACGTGACTGTTGCAGTGCATGACGTTCCTTGTTCTGAGCATGCCCTGGGCAAAGAGCGCAGAAAACCACTGCTTCACAAATGCTGCTTCTGGTGAGCAGAGAGCCAGAATAGGCTATTTTGTACTGTCTTGAAGTGAGCTGTCCTGCAAGTGACCTTTGAGCCTGGAGTTTTAGTGGGAACTGCTGCCTCTCTGACAGAGGATGGGGTATGAAGAGTGGCCAGGTGACTACTGCTGTTTAAACATGCTGTTAAAACATGTTTTGTCATCATGATATACCTGCTTAAGCCAGAAATCTTAGCTGGTCATGTAAAGCAATTTGAAATCACTTTTCTTTATGGTATGGCTGCTTTCCTGTCCTCTAATCAATCTGTGCAGGTATTTTACTGTACAGGAATTTTAGTAGTTAGTAGCAGTACAGTACACAGTTTTCTTCCATGAGAAGCAGGTGCTGGCACCCTTAGAAAGACCTTGTCATTAGTTCATAACTGAGCAGCCATGGGCTTGTGCTTTCCTAGGCTAGTTTGTTTTTTCCTTTCTTCGCCTCTCTCCGGTGCTTCTGTGTTGCTCCTTCACTGGGGTTGGAGGGAGAGGGCACTGTACTGTTTGTGCAAAACTAAGCTATAGGCTGCTTTCTTCTGTTGAGCTCCATAGAGGTAGAAGTGAGCTGATATAGACTAGCTGTAATATTTGAAGTACAGTACTGAGCAGAAAGTTAATTTTAAATGTGAACGGGTCACTTGGTCACAAAGCCAGGACATCTCCTAGTGGTCTTGTGGCACTAATGCAGCACTTGTGCAGTTACTAAACAGAGGAAACAAGGTGCATTCACAAGAAAAGTTAGCCAAATAAGAGGAGCTTTACTATTTTTCAAACTGGAAAGCTGCACTGGTGCAAAAATCAAGTGAAAAATTGTTTTATAGTTGGAAATGTATCCAGAGCTGGCTGACCCAGCAGCTCCAGGAAGTCAGAGCTGCTGGTCCAGTCCGGTTAATTCTGGAACTTTTTCTTTCTTTTTTTTCTCTTCCCCCACCCCCATCAATTTCTAATATGAAAACCAAATCATTTCCTTATTTTCATCATTTAATTTGGAACTGGATGGGACTTCTCTCTGTGTCCTTAGAATGATGAGGGCAGAAAGCTCATTTATCAAAGCTCTGCAATGAACAAAGCCAGAGCAGAGCAGCATAGGCATAATTAACAAGGAAAAAATGGAGCTTGTGGCTTGATGCTGATGGATACAGAATGTGCCACAAAGGAAACAAAGCTTTGAGAATGCTTTGAACATAAAACCAGTCTCACGGGATCAACAATCCCGTGTCAAAGAGTAAATTCAGGATAAGACGGGTAAGCTCCACCTATCATGATGACCAACAGCCATACTGTGGCAGCAATGGAGGATCTAGGTACTTCCTGGACATGTTTTGGGGTTGTTTGGGGAGGGAGGAGCCAGTTTACTTATTTATTTTCCCTAGGAATGCTCTAGTTGGATTGAGAATTATTGTTATTGCTAGTTTTATAATGGCAGAAGTGTGTGCCGCAAAGGGATTTTTCCATAGTGAAATGGCATGTATTTGTCTGAGCTGTCATCAGCGTCTCTCTGTAGAAGACCCCAAAGACAAGACAGATATGGCTAGACAGGCTCTGTCTGCATATATGATCATAAACCTACTGTAGCGTGTCATGCAACTGAGCTCAGTGTTATGGGCACCACCTCTGTCTTCTCACCCCAACACTCCTTAGGAAAAGGAAAAGTAAAATCAAATTCCGTTTGACCACTTCTATCAAAAATACTTCATAAAGGATCCAGGAAAACAAGCTTTTAAAAATGTGTGTCTTTTCCCTGGAAAGTGTTTCTTTTACCATATTAACATTTTTATTTTCCTGTTGACTTAGAAATCTTTAATATTCAACTCCTGCAAAAATGTGCTTACATATTCCTAACTCTGCAGTCAAGTATTGGGCTAACCAGTAACAGAGTTTGAGCACGTACAGTGGAAATTACCTTGGATATGAATAAACAAATCTTCTCTCCTGAATAATAGAAAGGAAACATGAACATGCAGAACAGAGCTAGAGAGTGGGTTGCCAGTGCTTCTCGGTGGCAGTCCTAAGCAAAATCAGTGAGGGTTACTATAAAACCCTCTGAGACTCCTGTATTTTGTGATTGGTGGCAAGATTTAAAGCAACAAAAAGGAAAGGAAATGGATCTCAGTGCTGCATCTATATGAAATACAGCTGAATGAGTTAAATATAGGGCTGTTTCTTAAATGTTGGGAAAGAGGAGGAATTCAATTACCTTACATTGCCTTATTATTGGTGTCTTATTTTATATGGATAACCTGCCTTGGTCAAGTTGGCAAAACAAACATGATTTAATGAACCTGTTCACATCTTTATGGATAAAAACATTTCATTATAGTGCAAGCTGGTTGAGGGTTGAAGGGTACGTATAGACATTCAGAAGTGATTGCATTACTGTTCCTTCGTGAGTTACTACTACTCAGCAGATTTCTTTCATTGACTGTGTACTTATTCTTTGGCTAGTGTGAAAACAAACCAATATTAATTAATAGATTCATATTCATAGTATCTCAGGACAACATATTTAATTCTGCAATTTCAGTGAACTAAAAATGTGCAACTTAAAGGAGTAACATGGTATGCCATGGAACTTTTACTGCTTCTGAGTGCTTATGAAACAAGATAAATTTTCAAGACAAATTACTGGTCCTCTGGAAGCTAACTTGTTCACAGTGTTGAAAAAAAAATAATCAACTTCTTTAAATATCCCAAGCATTAAAATGTTTGTGTGTTACATTTGTTGGTTTATATGTATGTTTACAGATTACATGTGTGGTAGAACTCATCTGTGTTAAAACCAAACTTGAATTCTGATTGAATCACTGAAAGGGGCCTATGCAGGGCTTGCTAATTCATTAAAGTCCAGAAATTTTCATGGTGGCCTTAATGATGTAACTGTGCTGTCTTCCTGCTTTTTTTCTTAAATGCCTTTAGGCTTTTCGTCTACTGTAAATATTTGTGAAACACAAGCTTGTTTTTAAAAGTATCTATTCTCAGCTAGCTTGCAATTGCAAATCTGACAGTCTGTTTTCTTTTGCCATGTCTTTTCTTTTCCAGTTCCCACCAACAATTTCTTAAAAATTTCATAATGATTTTCCTAGTGTTTATTTATGGTTTTTGAGAATCAATGCAAACCATATGTTTCAGTGAGGTTATGTGACAGTATTCTTTTCCTTTATACAAAACCACACAATTTTCAATTTCAGCACACTTCCACAACTAATGCTTTGCTTAAATCTGCATTCCCCTGCCCCGTACTCTAATAGTTCTGTTATGAAGAATATTTGGAAAACCCAAGTCAGGAAGGCGGTGGGGGGGGGGAGGGGAGGAGAAAAAATAGGAGATATTGTCTGTCTAGTCACAGCTATGGTGCAAGCCATGAAATGTGAACTCTTTCATTTTTTCTTTGCATACCTCTAACCTGGGAAGATGACCACCTCTGGGGGAAGGAGGTAATTTAATCTCCATTCATGTCAACTTTAATTTCTCTGCAAAGAGGCAGCAGATATGTTTCAGATTCTGTGGGATCATGTATTTTGCTTTGGCGATATAGCATATCTCTGCCATGGGACTTAGGTTAGACCACCAGGTTTCCTTTTCTTCAGACCCTTGGGTGGGCATGAAACCAGACTGTGTAACTTAAAACAAAAGATCTTACCCAGTAAACTGTCCAGTTACCCACTTAGCTTTTACTTTGATTCTTTCATGAAAAAAATCAACAAAATTTGTTGATTCAAAAAATCATCAACAAAAGACCTCAGGAACGGTGAGGACTAGAGGAAAGGTGAGCAGGGTAGAAAAGGAATGGGAGTCACAGGTTGGGTTTTCTGTTTTGTAGTCCATGTGCAAAAGAAAGGGCTAAAAATTGCTTATCTTAAAGGCTGGTGTTTAATAACTGGAAGCTATTTGTAAGTGTTGTATGGTCAACATGATCCTGAAAGAAATGAGTTAGCTGAAATTCCTTAGGGAAATTATGATAATTTCATTACCATTTAGAGGGTTTTTTTTTTAAAAAAAAATCATTAGTTCCTGGAATTAGTAAACCTTGCCAAATTCAAAATACTGCAGTCTTCTCAGATGAATTGTCAGATTCCTAGAATGAATTTTAGTCTTTTTCTTAATGTTCACAGCTCCCTCTTCAATAATTTGAAACTGTGCTGTTGGGTCTTCCCTCACTTAATAATTTGTTTTCTAAGTAGGAGGAACTCTGAATTAAGTTTAAGGACTTGAAGCCCCTCCGCAATAACAAACATGCCATTTTCTGCATGAGTATGTGACTTGCAGATTGTCCTAGCTCTAAAACATGTAAATAAATTGTATATCTAGAAACACTGCTGTCTTTCCTCAATGGGAGCACTGTTCCGCATCAGGCAAGTCACATTTACTTAACTACTGTGTACTCCTATACATGTCTCTGCAAACAAATGGTTCTGAGTGCATGAAGAAAACATCCTGCACTTTGGTCAATAAACAAGATAGTTATCTTCGTGCTAAAGCCCCAGATTAATTCCTTGCTCCAACCACCAAGTTTCTGTTGGGGAGGGGAGGAGGAACCCAGACCCCACCCCCCCCCCCCAAATATCAGTTCTGTATTACCTCCCTGCTTCCCTAACAAGTCTTGCATCCACATGGGAATTAGCATTTCTTTAGGTGAGAAGGCTGCATCCAGTTTGTGGACATCCAGTTGGTGCTCACCTACTGCCTCACAGGTGAGGCTGTAATGGTGGAGACAGGCTTGACATGCGTAAAATGTCAGATGTGGCTATGTGTTTGGCAAGTTGCAAGTGAGCTCAGGGTGGAGATGGAAGTGAAGATATATCCATGGTCTTCTAGAATAGCTTGGAAATGTCTGGTCTGTATTTTCCTCCAACTTAAAACCTCCTATTGGCTCACATGGAATATGGGTAGTTTTTGACTCCAAAGACAGTTGTCACAAGGCAATAAGCAGTACTTGAATATCAACACTGACAGATGCGACAGCCCTTTTTTGTGTAGCTTTTTGTCTTTAACCATTTGGTGGATGGTCACTTCTTTGGAAATAAATGGGTTTCTTATCTCTTGTAGTAGGGTCTTTTTTTTCTTTTTTCCCCAGAGTTATTCAAATAAAAGAATAATCTAATTAGCCTTTAATACATAAATCCCTGGTAATTATTTACTCTCTTCCTTTCACGAGGCACATTAGGTGCTTAAGTCAGTAAAGTATAGGCACTGTGAGCAGATGTTAATGCAGAAGAACAATTCTCTCTAGCAAATGAGGGTCTCCTGACTGTAATCTACAGGTACTTTTGGCCCATAGGACTCTAATATTCAGGAGCAGTGGAGCACTAGTGAGTACATTGATGCCATATTATATATCTGATCTTAGAAAATAATGAACTGGGCCATTTGGAACAACAGCCAAACTTCAGCTGTGGAAATAAATGTGACTGCTTCACTCTCGCAGCTTTCCATGGCTTTTAATTCTTGAAGGGGCTTTTGTTCTTACAGAAAATTCTGTAAGGTGGACAAATCGTCGTCAGTGTGCAGCTTTATCCTGGGTGCAGGATTCAGCCTTCCTGAGTGTGATCTAATATAATGTAACCTTAATGCTATATTGACAGTAGGAGGCTGGGATGCACGTGTGGGTTTTCTTGGTTTTGATTTCTTTGGTTGTTGCATGGTGTGTCATCCGTCCTGTGTGTGTCCCCCCCTGCCCCGTAATTTCCTGGGAGTGTCTTGTGTGGTAAATTTCTTAATAGAATTCAGAAAATACGTATAAAATATCTTATTAAAATGCTGCTAGAGACCTATAACTGCCCCAGGCATAATGCAAACATACAGATGTATTAGCAATCAGCCAGGAAGCAATAACTTGCTACGTTTGGAATGCACAAATATGCTGAGATCAGGTGTTCAAAGCATTGGCTGTTGTGTACCACTCAAATTTCTGGCTGTATCTGTACAAGCTTGCTCTCTGGGATCATGTTTTTGAAGGCTTACTAGTAACTGCAGGATTGGGACTTCTTATCCATATTCACACTGAAGCTTGTGCTGTAAATCATTGTGGGCGTAGCACTGTTCTATTATTTGGGACAAAGGAGGATTTTATCAGAAAACTCTTCTTTGTACTGGGGAGTAGCTTCTCTCAGAGCTCTTGTAACTTGTCCTAGCTTTTTTTGGCTTTTGGCTTGAGTTAATGACTTTTACTCCAGCAATGGTAAGCCAGTATCGCTCAGCATTTCTCCTCTGCAGGCAGAGGACTCATAAAAGGTGCCTTAAGTTTTCTTTATGTAACACACAGTCAGGTCATAAAATCCTGTGAAGTTTTGCTTTTAGAGTTGCCACTTAGCGTGATAGGGATGCAAATAAGTGTAAGTAGAGTGTTATCTTGGCCTACAGCCTCTCAAAAAGGAAATAACTGATATAGAAATTAATTAGGGCTGACAATACTGAAATTGGTTTCATGATGTTTCTTTGATTATACAACAGTGTAATCAAAAGATCAGATGCTTCAGTAGCTCAGAGGAATGTAGAAAGAGGATATAAGTGGCATTTTGCTTTAGTTGGTGTAATTACTGAGTACTTACTGAAGTTAGGTTTGATCTGTTTTGATACTATTGTAATCATGAACAGGAACTGGACTTGTCTCTTAATTAATTTTTTTAATAAATATAAAGCTGTCGGGCCAATAATTATTGGGGCAAAAATGTGTTCTGGTGAAAACAGACAATGAGATGCTAGATACTGTATTAGATTTGATAGTATACAGAGCACGTCTAGTTTCACTGACATTTCAGGTTGTTTTTCTTAAACACTAGATAGGTACTTTCTACGCCTAGGAAACAAACATGGTCATTTTTAAAAAATTGGATATCCTTTCATGATATTATTATACAATGGAAAGCGTGGTGTAGCAAGAAGAGTTTGAGATAAAATGATCTAGCCTTGCAAAAGTATTAGACATGGGACACTTCTGTTGGTCATTTGATTACCTTACCTTAAATTATTGAGGTCCTAGACCCACTGCAAAAAGGTGGGAATTTCCTTTTTCCCTTCTCCCCCACTCCTGCCAAAAAAGAACGTCTTGCTGAAATACCACTCGCAGCAGGAGGTCAGAAGTACTCTGTGTGTGTAAATCCTTCATATTCATCTATGTATTGGGAAATGCAAGGCTGGAGCATAAAATTTTTTAGTTCTGGCCAAGCACGCACAACACCATTGAAGATTACATATTCAGGTGTGGAATCTGCAATAAAGGGGGAAACAAATGCACAAGTAAAACCACATGAGACCAGGCTGTCTGTGCTCCAAGGCTGGCAGAAACATAACTGCGTCAACCAAGCAAGATGCCTTTTAAGTAGTGGGCTGCCATCCAGTTAGAGACATAACCCTGTTCTACATCAATAGAAATGTCATACTTTTATGGGATATAAAATTGTAAGACAATTCCCAAGTTAATGACAGAAATGCATCATAGCTGAGAAATGGCATGTTTAAAAATAAAAAAAAATTATTTGAATTCCGCTTAAGTGCACGACATCAGTCCTTTTGTCAGCTCAGGTGGTAGGAAGGTGTTTTGGTTTTGGTCTTGTTAAGACTCCAAACACCTTTCTTGCAATCACTGCCATAGGCTCATGGATTGGGCATGTTACAAGCAAATAACTTGGCCGGCTCTACTTGCCAGTTCAATTAGGTGGAGGAAATGGTATGTGCTCTGGAGGAGTTGTTAAGGGGTGATGCAGGTCCCCCACTAGCATGGAGTGGAAGGACTGCAGGACTGGATGTGCTCCTGTGAGCAGAGTTCATGGTCATCCTGCTGGCTCTTCAGAAATGTTGGTTAGTGAGTGGTACTCTAGACTGCCTTGGTTCTGCCAAAGTATTAATTCTCCCATCTTTGTTTATCCATGCTGTTTTAATCCCCTGGAAAAAGATCCATTTAGAAGCTTTTACTTATAATCCACATACTTGATTTGCTTTAAATAAATGTTCTTCCATCTGTTTTACCTCTAAAAAACCTATTCAGCTACAGCTCATTACTGTAGCTACAGCACGACAGACAATTAATTTTGTAGATGTGTGAGTATATGTCTACAGCATTAACTGCACAGTAAGAAAGCAAATGTGTTGTGAAGCTAACTAAAGGGGGATTTCTTAAATAGACCTGAGTGTTTTCATGCAAGAAAAAAAATATGTAGATATTAGCAATCTGTCCTAGTGTGGTGAGGAACTTTCTGAGCAGTGTGAAGAAAGATCTCACTATGACCATAAAGGGTCATGTCTTACATCAAAGAGCCTTCCCAGAGCATTTCCTCTTGTGAATTGGTCTCCAGATCTAGCAATGTTTCTTGCTGACTGCATCTTTCGTCCCTGCTTGACAATGATGATTGAAGGACTGCAAGCTTAACTCAGCAAAGAGGGAATTTCCCTCCTTGAGCACAGTAAATTTAAATCGTGTACTTCATGTATCTTCTCCCTTCCAGCTGTTTTAGGTTGGCTTATATTTTGATGAAGCCGTATGTATTTTGAGGAAACACAAAGATAAATTTCAAGTACCTAGAGAAACTACTGCAAGCAAGCATACATTTGAATGGAAGGTCCTTGAAGGTGATATTTCTTTCTATATTATTGTAGCTTTATAGTCCTTAGTAAAACGAACAAATCGTGATGTGATGGTGATGTAGAATTCGTAATGTTCAGTGACTGCCAAGCACAGAAGTGGATAATAGAGGGAGAAAAGCAGTGATGTCAGTGGATGTTTTCTTAATAAGAAATGAGGAATTAGGCTATGCGACTGATAAGCATCCTCTTTAATGCTAGTGTTATATTGTTTTCACCTATGATCTAATTACATGACTCTTAAATAGCAAAAAATGCATTCATTCTTGAGACAAGTGGTGAGCACAGTCTTTCAGAGCATGGGTATGTGCACATCTTGACTATACTATTCTCTGGAAATAAGAGGGCAGTAAAGGAAATGGCTATGCAATGGATCCTGGGCAGACTGGGTAACCACTTCTAATGACACAGTCTGTCTTTTTAATGGGGAACATTGCTTGTGCTGTTTTGTGCTGTTACTATAAATACAAGTCTGCTGAATGGTTTTGTCCATACCTGTTTAAAGTTATGGAACATGGCGGGAGGGGGTCTTTTGGGGTTTGGGGTTTTTGTGGGGGGGTTCTTTTGGGTTTTTTTTGGGAGGGGATTTTTGGGGTTTTTTTTTTAAGTTTCTAGGTTGACTTTTGCTCCAGAGGAATTGTCTGAGACTTCCAATTATTGAAAAATATTGGGTCTTTCCAGTCTATCCCATTGAACAAGGCACATGTTTTTCTTGCCTGTTTTTTGTCCGTTAGGAAATAAGGCTCTTGAGAGTGGGTTGCTGTGAAGTAGGGATTTTAGGCACAGAGAGCATGAGCTATGTACATTTTTACATACTAATGTGTCAACTCTTATATTCTCTCCATGGTTTCCATAAGCAGGGATTTGGTAATATCCTGAAGCCTTCTTCCATCATTGTAGAATGATATTTTTTGTTTTCCTCTATGCTTGCAAAATAAGCCTTCTCAGTTATGCTTTTATGGTTAACCTTATCAGCAGCAAAGCACACACAAAAACTGGTTTTTAGAACCTATAACTTGAGTGTTGCAGCTGTTACAAGGTGTGCTGGCCACTCTTTCAAGTACGAAAGCCATAGCTGTGAAGTTAAATAAGTTATTTGTGGGATGTACTCAAATACATAGACTGTAACCACCTGTAGCACAGTGTGTGGCTAATTGCTCAGAGAAAGGAGTTACAAACCATCATAAGTAATAAAAAGTCACACTTTGCCACGATTCAGACCTCTTTCATTTGACCTTATTTCTCAGACCTGCAGTGCTTGTTGCCTTCTGTGTCTCTGTTTAGCCAACAAGATGGTGAGAAATACTTGGACTGGGTCATCCAGTTAAGGTGGAGGGGAGTGAGAGCATTAGTGCAGGCTTTCTTTTTTCAGTGAGGAAGAAAAATGAAGTAAAGCAGGTGATGTAATGTGGTGTGTGTGCACTACAGAGAGGTCTTTGCTGATAAAAGGTAGCCAATAGCAGGTTTCTGAAAAAATTAGTGGAACTAACTTTAAAAAAAAGATTCACAGGGGCATGCTGCAATTTCTTCTCAATGTCACAAGCATGGTTTATTACTCTGAAATGATGTCAAGACTGTGTAGAAGGGGCACTCGCTTTTCCCCTGTCCCTCCCACAGCTGTCCAGATGGAGTCAAAACCCAAATGACTTGATCTTAATGGTAACTTGAAGTCTAAAGAAAGATGCACCATTATGTTGTCTGGCAACTGCTAAAGAGTTCTGCAGTCCTCAGAGCTAGGATAGGGGTAGCTGTTTTCCACTGACTGTTTCATTTAATTCCCAAACTAAGTCTGGGAACAAAATAACCAGTTGAAGCTGTTTTTTATGTCTAACACCTGATACGTATGTCATGCTTTTTCCTCAAGGGTAATGACTGCTGCTTACTTACTGCTTAGGAGTGGATAATTAATTAACAGGAGTAAAAATGTGCACACTTGACTAGACACTCAAAAATCACATAGGTGATTCCTGGGATTGAATAACATTTTTATTTTTTTTTTTTAGTGTCGTAAAACAGCCTTGAACTGGAAAGGTTCTATTGTCAAAGTATGTGCTAAAATTTTTATGTGTATGCCGTAAATTATTTTTATTACAAATGGTACTTCTCTTACTCTGTTAAGAAGGGGTATTGAATCCCTACCAGTAAAATAGAATAAAATCTTTGCCATGTTTATTGGTGGCATCTTATTGCATAGTATTGGTGGTTTTTTCACAAGTTGTCTTAGTAACTAGTTTAGGTATGCAGAGGTAGGTACACGAATAGGTTTTAAGTGCCTTTTGTTTAACTAACTCTTGTAAGAAGATCTTGGTGAAGCATATGACTATTAGCCAAGTGGACAGGGCCATCAGTTTGCAAAGTGATGTTCCCTTAGTACTTACAAGAGGTTAAAGAAGGCTATATTTAAAATGTGTGTACTAGAGCATTTATTGTTTACCAGCAGAATTGTCATCTTAATTTATAAGTAAAATACATTATGACTGAACAACTTCTTTTTTTTATTTGGTAGAATGTTTTGGTGATGTTTAACTTGAAAGCTACAGTACAGGAAATCAATAGAGGGTCTTTCTGTGGGGGTGAGGCTCCTTATCCTGAGCATATTCACAAGCTACTGATAATTGCTAATTAATATCCGAGACTCAGGAAGTCATGAGTCTGTGGCTGGAGACTAGAGTTCCACCAGAACACTGTGAATGTTGGTTTTAGTTAATTAAGCGTAGTAAAATGTTGGTTTTAAACCTCATGATCATGTTTCATTGTTGCACTCTCCAAACATTCTCCAGAGAGCTATATACTGAGAGCTCGTCTGTGACACTTCTCTGGCTGTGTGTTTCCAAACAGGCTGCTTGAGCATGCATAAAAAAGCCGGGGCAAGCTTGCAGGGCAGTAGGTCAAGCACCATCAGTCATGGACTTCTGATGCAAGAGTGCTCTCTGGGTTTGGCGGTTCACGTGTCGGGTTCCAAAAGGATCCGTCGCAGATGTTGCAATGGTGTTTATGACATAATATTTCTTCCCAACACAGTCAGATCACTGGAAGTGGCCATCAGTAAGCGTATGTGTGGGGAACGCTTGCATGTGTGACTTCATGAGGGAGGCAAGTCAACCATCACATGCTGGAGGAACTTGGCCAAGTAATATACATAAAATTGGACTATGTCTCAGTGCTGTCCCAAGAGGACCTGCATGCAGATGTTAGTGGGGCATTTGCAAAATGAAATCCCATCGAAGAGAACTAAATCAAAGCTGGACTGCTGAGACGTGAAGCTCAAGTTCTTTGTGGCACGGTTTCCTCAAGCAGTTTTTATAAACACTTCCTAAACGTTTTATGAGCTATGAAAACAGTTGGGGAAACTATGGAGCCACAGAAAGGTCACATGCTAAGTACATTGCTGGAAAATGTTCAGTAAAGTTTGAGAACCAGCAATTTACTGACAATGTTATGGACCTCTGACTCTCTGCATTGCCTTCTGCTTAATTATTTTTATTAAGACTTATCTATTGATTTAAGTTTATTTATTTTATTGATTTGGTTTATTTATTTTAAAAAAATGCTCTACTTGCGAGACACTTATCTTAATTTCATGTTCTTTGACACAATAAATTGTCCTGAATGAGAAGGTGAAAATTGATAGGTTTCTGCCTGTGCCAGTATATGGTCTAGATTATGGAAGTATGGCTTATTAATAAATAAAATTCTTCTAAAAAGTGCTATTTTCAGTATTTGATTTATGTTTGCAATTTCCGTAAATGCCAACAGCTTATATTGTGGTCTCTCACTCTAAGTTACTGGAGTTTCTGCTGACTTCCTCTGGGTTGTCTGTGAATATTCTTTGATGTGACTGTACAGAATTTATTCAGTGTGCCGAAGCCTTCTCTGTGCTCAACTTTTGCTAATTTTCTCTGCTGAACAGGTGTCTTCTCCTAGACATTGCGCTGATGGTCTGCCCATATGTCCTGGTTTTGGCTGGGATAGAGTTAATTTTCTTCCTAGTAGCTGGTATAGTGCTGTGTTTTGGATTTAGGATGAGAATAACGTTGATAACACACTGATGTTTTAGTTGTTGCTGAGCAGGGCTTACACTAAGTCAAGGACTTTTCAGCTTCTCATATTGCCCTGCCAGTGAGGAGGCTGGAGGTGCACAAGAAGCTGGGAGGGGTCACAGCCAGGACCGCTGACCCAAACTGGCCAAAAGAATATTCCATACCATATGATGTCATGCTGAACAAAAAAAATGGGGGGAGTTGGCTGGTGGGGGTGCAGCCGCTGCTCTGGAACTGGCTGGGCATCAGTCAGCAGGTGGTGAGCAATTGCATTGTGCTTCACTTTTGTACATTCTTTTATCATTATTATTATTTTCCCTTTCTTTTCTGTCCTGTTAAATTGTCTTTATCTCAACCCATTAGTTTTACCTTTTTTACAATTCTCTCCCCATCCCACTGCAGGGGAGTGAGCAAACGGCCGCGTGGTGTTTAGCTGCCTGCTGAGTTAAACCACAACAGTCCTTTTGGCACTCAACGTGGGGCTCGAAGGGTTGAGATAATGACAGATCTGACCAGAGTGTGCCAAAACAAATTTGTTATAAGCATTCATTATATTAGGTTAATAGTCGCTGGTCGCAATGTTGATTTATTTGCTCTCAGAGTTGTGCTTGTTCTCAGAGATGTGTGGTGTAACACCTTACTTGCTGTATATGTTCCCTGTTGTGCTGTTTATCACCTCTGGGGGCTGGATTAAGGTTATCATTTTGCTGTACTGTGTAACACTGGCTTATGTTATGATAAAATTACTGGTCAAGAGACTAATCTGGTATCTGTACTCAGCATTGCCGTCATCTCCGTACTTAAGGAACCATCTCTTGAAAACTATTAATAATTACACTCGTTACCTTTTCTCCTCAGAGAGCTAATCTATGGGGGAGACAAAGGGCGACACTTTCCCCTGCTCCTTCACCTTCCCCTTCTCCTCCAGGCTAGATACAACAGCTCTTGAGAATTTTGTATATCCTTGGGATGTTCAAACCAGCATGTTCCTATTGCTATGTCTCCTGAATGTGTTTCAGGTCTTGTTTAAGGTTAAACAACTATTTAAGAATACCACCCAGAGATCTGCCCTGAGGCTGGGTAGTTGAGTGGCAGGGTGTGTGGGATAGTATGGGCAAGTACCTAGGACAGTGGGCACCTCCAATGTTTTGGAACGTCACCTCTGAACAAGTGCAGAATCCTGAAAAACTAGTAAAATATTTGGAAAAAGTATGCTGTCACCCTGGCAATTCCACAGAGGCAAATCACTGCAACGTGCGGGGCCCTGGCCCATGCCTACTGAGCCCCGTTCAACACTATTCAGTGCCCTCAAGGGGAAGAGAAGGTCTCTGGATCTGACTATAAAGCAACAGGCATTGCGGCTGCTCCAGCCCTGGCGACAGGCCCTGCAGCTGAACCAGAGAACCAACCCATGCCAGTATCAGTTGCCCCTATACACAAGAAGAAATGTTGGATGAGAAAGTCAGCTTGTTTAATAAGGGAAAAATTCCTACTAAGAAGGGGAACGAGGACGCAGTGGATGAGGCAGGCTACTCTGAAGCAGGGCCATCACGAGAACCGGAGGAGGAAGAAGGAGAACTCATAAATGAGGCGGTAACCACCTGATCCCTGGCCCTGAGTGAGCTGTGAGATATGCAAAAAGATTTCAGCCATTGTCCAGGTGAGCACGTTGTCACCTGGCTGCTCCAATGCTGGGATAACGGGGCCAGTAGCCTCGAATTGGGGGTAGGGAAGCCAAGCAGCTGGGATCCCTTTCTAGGGAAGGGGGCATTGACAAAATGCCTCTGTAGGTGACTCCTGTCAGGTGTGAAGGAAAGGTATCCCCTCAAGGAAGATGTTATACGTCACCCAGGCAAGTGGACCACCATGGAGAGAGGTATCCAGTACCTGAGGGAATTAGCCATGCTGGAGGTAATTTATGATGACCTGGACAATGAGCAGTTATCCAAAGATCTGGATGAAGGCAAGTGCACATGACCTATGTGGCAGAAGTTTGTACGGAGCACACCATTGTCATATGCCAACTCATTGGCAGTAATGACCTGGAAAGACAGAAAGGGACAAACGCTGGATGAATTGACTGGCCAGCTCCAGCAATATGAAGAAAGTCTCTCTTCCTCCCTATGGGCCTGCGTCTCGGCTGTGGAGAAACTGTCCCAGGAGTTCCAGCAACTCAAAGAGGATATGTCCTACTCCCCACCTGTACGGACCAGTATCTCGGCCATTAGGAGTAAACATTCCTCTGCTCAGGAGAGAGGATATAGAGGGTACACACCACGGGCCACCCTGTGGTTTTATCTGCGTGACCACAGACAGGACATGAGGAAGTGGGCTGGAAAACCTACCTTGACCCTAGAGGCACGGGTATGTGAGTTGCAAGGAAAAACAATCACAAAAGAGCATTCTTCCAGGAAAATTGCTGTTCCAGTTTCCAGCAGGTAGTTCCACAGACAGAGTAGAAGGGCTAATCTTACTCCTGATTTTAATGAAGGAACTCCTGACTCGTATTTATGAGGAGTAATGAATACTGTGACCAGGACTAGAGGGGCCCTGCCTCCAGCCAGGTGGAGGAAAGAGACAACTGGGTTTACTGGACTGTGTGGATTTGATGGCCTGGCACATCAGACCCACAGGAGTATAAGGCTCTAGTGGACACCAGTGCACAGTGTACCCTAATGCCATCAAGCTATACAGGGGCAGAACCCATCTGTATTCCTGGAGTGACAGGGGGATCCCAACAGCTGACTGTACTGGAGGCCGAAGTGAGCCTAACTGGGGACGAGTGGCAAAAGCACTCCATTGGGACTGGCCCAGAGGCTCCGTGCATCCTTGGCACAGACTGCCTCAGGAGAGGGTATTTCAAGGACCCAAAAGGGTACCGGTGGGCTTTTGGTATAGCTGCCTTGGAGACGGAGGAAATTAAACAGCTGTCCACTTTGCCCAGTCTCTCAGAGGACCCCTCTGTTGTGGGGTTGCTGGGGTTTGAAGAAAAACAGGTGCTGCTCGCTACCGCAATGGTGCACCGGTGGCAATATGGCACCAACCGAGACTCCCTGATTCCCATCCATAAGCTGATTCATCGACTGGAGAGCCAAGGAGTGATCAGCAAGACACGGTCACCTTTTAATAGTCCTATATGGCCAGTGCTAAAGTCTAATGGAGAGTGGAGACCTTCAGTAGACTATTGTGGCCTGAATGAAGTCACGCCGCTGCTGAGTGCTGCTGTGCCGGACATGCTGGAACTTCAACACGGACTGGAGTAAAAGGCAGCCAAGTGCTATGCCACAACTGATATCACTAATGTGTTTTTCTCAATCCCTTTGGCAGCAGAGTGCAGGCCACAGTTTACTTTCACTTGGAGGGGCATCCAGTACACCTGGAATTGACTGCCCCAGGGGTGGAAACACAGCCCTACCATTTGCCATGGACTGATCCAGATGGCACTGGAACAGGGTGAGGCTCCAAAACACCTGCAATACATTGATGACATCATCATATGGGACAATAGCAGAAGAGGTTTTTGAGAAAGAGAAGAAAATAGTCCAAATCTTTCTGAAAGCCGGTTTTACCATAAAACAAAGTAAGGTCAAGGGACCTGCACAGGAGATCCAGTTTTTGGGAATCAAATGGCAAGATGGACATCGTCAGATCCCAATGGATGTGATCAACAAAATAACAGCCATGTCTCCACCAACTAGCGTATCAGACAGGTCCATTTCATTGAACTATGAACCAAAGCTGTACTAATATATCTGAGAAGACTGCAATGCTTGGAGGCTTTCAGCTTGCTTTCTTTCTGCAGTATTGTCTGTACAGGGAACCTTGGCAAATCAAGCCAGCTTGCCCAAAGTGTAAACTGAATTCAGTGTTATTTTACATGGCACTTTTTATTTTAATAGAGAATAAGCTAAAAGCATCCAAAGCTAAGTACTAAACTGAGACTACAGGCAATGTGCTCGTCTGCCCTGTTTTCTTGAAGATAAGGTTTTGAAATGGTGGTAAGTAAACTAAATGATAAATCATCAGATGTTGGCATTTTCAGGAGCAGCGGCTGTTAATTGTACTTTAGGAATGCTTTATCTTCGTGAACAAAGTTTATACCATGAAGCTTGTGTGGTTAGCTATCACTTTCTCCTCTAGTTTTTTGCCTTACTGCAGAAGCAGTGATGTTAGCTGTGGCCTTTCTTCACCTATAAAAGAAGGGGAAAGCTGGAGGAGGGTGAGTGACTGTCTTTTGGAGTGATGTCAGGGGAGGCTTAATCATCTTCAGATCCCCACATAGCTTGGTGACTGCTATGACAGCCTGTTAGTAATTAGGACAGACCCCACTTGCCATGCAGGATAGCTTTGGAGTGCCTGCTCCCCACCCCTGAGGAGAGCCAGCGTGGGGCCTGACTGATGCACAGCTACTCTCCTGGATCTTTCTCTGAAGTTCAGATCACAATAAAGGAAATATTTGGGAAGGGGGAGGAAGAGCCCACCCCTGTAACATCTCTGTGAGGCAAAAATGCTGTCAGAGAACTATGTGCAGCTATTCAGGAAGTCATATATTTTAGACAACTTGGTCTCAATATTAAGCTCAAACAATACTGAAATCTTCAATAAGCAACTTCTGAAAGAGCCATGTCACCCTGAGCAGAAAGATGACTATACAACAAAGACAAACTGGGTAGAGAGACTCAATTCCCTTTGATGCATAAAACCTATCTTTTTCTTTGATTATTCTCAAACATGCATATGCGTGAGAAAGAAGAAGGGATATTTGGTCAATGTGCTCATAGTTGCCTTGTTCCCTGTGTGCTTCCTTTGTTCATTTTCCAGTTACTGTAGTCCTTGAGACTTTCATTCACTCAAACAGCAAATGCCACATACTGAAACAAATGCAAGCATATTTATGATATCCCTCTGACTTTCTCCAAGATGTTCAGGCTTTGCCTCAACTCATGCCTGTTGGAGAGGCTCGTAAATCAAAGGAAATAAGATGCTCAGTGGAACCTTGCTGAGTGGTTGGAAATCTCTAGGTGAATGCATGTGGGACTGAGGCATTTGGGAAACAAATTTTTGAAGCTGTGACTGTTGAAGTGAAATTGAACGTTGAAGGTGAGCACTCGTGCTTAACTCTGATGTCAGTGTTCAGCATCTCAGTAGCACCAATCCATTCCAAATCATCCCTTTTGGGCCGTTAGGCACCACCGATACAAACTTTTAAGAGACCACCTACGCTTCAGCAAAAGTCAATGGGAGCAAAGATCCTCAATCCTCCTTTTCAGTGCGATTAATAGGTATTGAGGCAAATACATGCTAGCAGGATTTACAGACTTCTGTAATTCTACCCAAGGAGGGTATGTAGCTAATTACTTCTGAAATCAATGGGGGATTATATATCCATGTCCTTTAATGCTTTTTGAGGATCTGACAAGATCCCTTCCTGAATCTATGGGTATCTTAGTGTCTTTGAATCAAGTTCTTAAAACTGTAAGGAGTGCTTATAGGAGCTGTCACAAATATTTATGGACTATATCTCCTGCCACACCCACAGGAGGCTTACAGTTTGAATGTGTTACCACTGCTTTTGCAAATATGAGGGGAATGAAGAAAATTAGTGAATCCTGTAGTGTCAGAAACCACCCCTGGCAAGTATAACTCTTCTCTAGAGTCAAATAAAATTAAAATCATGCACAAGTCTGTGTGTATCTATAAACAGCTTGGCTGCTTGGATCCCACCATGCAGGGAGAGGCAGGAAGCTGACAAAAATGAGAATGATTTAGTGAGGATGGAGTTCACTTTTATAGAGAGGGTAAAGGGGAAAACAAAAACTACTGCTTGAACACTTCTCCTCAAATTTAACCTAAATTGAGGCTTGAATGTGCTCCCATTGACGTCAGTGATTGTTTTATCGTTGGCTTCCCTGGGAGCAGGATAATGTCTCCTGCTTACGTGAAGTGTGGAGGTTTTTTCTCCTGTTAATAAGGTTTCTTCGTGATCCTTACCATAGCAGTCTGAGCACCTCCATCAATGTGACTGGAGTGATTCCTGTGCTCTGCCTGTGAGTCAGATGTGGTTGTCTGCCACTTCAGAAGACGTGAAGTGAGGCACAGAAGGTTTGTGATGCTGTCTCCAGTAGATTGCACAGGAGGAGTCTGGTTCTGCTTGCCTTTTTGCAGATTGAAATTGGCAGACTACCGTAGTTATCCTCAGTAGAATTTAAATGTGAAAGCTGAACTTGGAGGTGAGAAGCCCTGAATATTTTCTGCGGTAAACTCTGGACTGTTAGCTTCATTGTTTAACTGTTGACTTCATTGCTTAAGGAACTCAAAGCTCTTGCTCAGTCCAGCAGAACAGGATTTCTCCCTAAGGATTTAATTGAAAGCCCATTGAAAGAGATTTTTGGTCTGTTCAATTAAACGTGGGTCCAAAAACCTCAGTTCATTCATCAGTTGGTTATGCTGTTTGTGCTAAGACTGACATTTGCTTCAGCTCTTTTCTAGTGTTTATTAAATTGAAAACCAGTCCATACTTTGACCTTTTTTGAGGCATCTAGTTAAGTTAACTGGGACCTAGTGGCTTGGATAGGGGAGTGAGAATTGGAAGACCTGGGCTTTGGTTTTAGGTTTTTCTTGCTTGTTTTAGACCTATAGAGAAGTTAACTTCAGTTTGTTTTCTCTCCTGTAAACATTGTAAGGTGAGTGTTAACCTTATTACACCAAGTGTTGTTTTGATGGCATTTCCTTTCTCCCTGATCACTTATTTTTGTTGTGATCTCCTCAGTAGGAAAGGGCACTTGGCTCTTTTCGAGTTCAAATCCTTATAAAACATTTTGCAAGACTTGAAGGCCTAATCTCAACTCCCAGAAGATGTTTCATTGCTAATGGTTGTTGAAGTGTGCATTCATGAGGAGATTCAGACCACAGAAGAAGGTAATAGTTTTAGGTGCTTTGCAGAGTTCCAAATCTTAAGAGACTGAGCCATAGTGTGAATATTTCAGCACTCCCTGGTTTCCATAAAGTCAACAATAACACAAGGGGCAGTCTTTTTTGTAATTTATTTATACTTCAGTTTCCGGGGGAAAACAGTAATCCCCAAACACTTGAAAACAGCCAGAAAATATTAACAACCTACTTTGATGTTTGGGGGGTTTGGAGAATGAAGAGGGAGATATCTTGGATTTTGTTTGGTGACTAGATGAAGAGTCTTTATCTTACTTGCTCTTTTTGGCTGAAGGGTCTACAATTTTTTATTTGTTTATTATTTTTAACACCTTGGAAAGCACTGTGACAAGACTTAGTGCTCATTTGATGTATGCTTGAATAGAGTGCATACATGGCAATGCTTTACAGCTCCTTTGTGTATAGCTTGATGTGAAACATTTATGACCTTTATTTACAGCTTCTTGTTATTTGGTGTTCCAGACTTGCAATTCAATTTATCTGAGTCTGAATCATAAAGTACTACTCACCACTGTTCAGTTCTTCTTGCCTGGTTTTTCTTTTGCCAGGAAACGTCACTGCTGAATAGTCTTTGCCAAACCCTGGTAGCTGCAGAGAAGCTGCTTGGGTCAGTTGAAGAGTTCTCTGGTATAATCTTGGCTGGTTTTTTTTTTTGTTGTTGTTTTGTTTGTTTTGCCTGGGAACTAAAAATATTTAAAATTGATACAGCCAATATTCTTAGCTAGTTGGGTCTTTTCCAGTAAGAAATGGGTGCAGAATGGAGGCCTTATAAATTCATTGCCCTTTTATATGGGCTTTGAATGCTTTACAGTCCACATGGGATAGTAAAAAGTGTTAAGAAATCAGAATAGTAAAAAGTATTAAGACAAAATACCTAGTTGCTGTCCAGCCCTTCCATGAAGGAAATATTGTGGCTTTCTATCTGAACATGAGAATTTCAGCTACTATAGACTATCAAGAATGTCAACACTTAACATGGTTGTTAAAAAAAAAAAAAAAAAAAAAATCTGTGCCAGTGTAATTTATAAATGACTTTGAAGGATTAAACAACAGACACCCTAGCCTCTCCCAATACAGGCATTGATTTTACCAGGGAACTCCTGTAGACCTGATTCCTTTTAGATAATTTTTTAATTTTTAACCAGAGAGCAGCTTCACCTATCTTAATCTTGACTTTTTTTTTTAACATGCTGGCCAATTAATCTCTTAATTGGAAAAAGATATTACACAGAATTATCTGTTTTTTACATTATATGCATGTAATTTATAACATATGCTGAATATATAACAGTTATGAGTGAACATTTTCAATTCTTAAAAGCATTCAATGCTTAACACTGTCTCCAATATAATCCTGCCTTACCCACAGTATTAGATGTTTTGCTTACAAAATGCATACTCTGTTTAAGACAGAGACACCATCTGTGGTCTAATCTAGCTGTAGTAACTTTTAAAATAAGGAATTAGTTTATTAACATGGACTTTAATTATATGAAAGAAAAAAAATCTAGATATTTGTCCATATTCCTGAAGAAAAGAGATTTTCTCCATATTCTAACACCAATCTCATATTTCCTGGAAGATGGAATAATTCCACCAAAATCAGAAGAACGGTCTCAGTGTAAAGTTGGTGCAAGACTCAAACTGGACCTTAACTGTTAAAATTCAGATGTTTCCTCCAAAACCAGAAGATACTTTTTAGAAGACATTTAAGTCATGTGTGGTGCCAGGTAAGGCTCAAGTGCCTTCTTTTTTTTGAACTGAAAACTGTTCTGTGTCATAAATATCAGCTGAGCTGAAACATACTTTTTTTTTTTTTGGCCATTATTCACAAAATAAACACCAAAATATGATGAAATATAGCCTTAAATAAGTTTTCCTCAAGCTTGATAAAACAGTGAACACTCACTAGCAACATCCGAGGTGAACTGAAATGTTGTCATTGCCATCTGTCGCTGAGGTCTTCACAAGGAACAGGAGAGGGAATTCCCCAGCAGAAGGTGAATGGTTCCTGAAAAATTATTCAGAAAGATGAGCAGTCAGACAAAATGATGAAAACTTGCGAAGACACTGGGTACAGATGTTCATGGTGCGGGTTATATATTGTTTGTAGTTCTTGTTGCCTACCTTTGAGACTGTTAGTGAGAGCTGGTCTCCTGAAAGCTGTATCTATCACTACAAACACTCAAGGGTAAATCTCACTATAACTAGGAAGAAAATTCTGCAGATGAATGTTTTGGCTGAATGCCTTATGAAGAAGGCATTAGGTGAAATATTAGTCTATAGAACTTCCTTTCTTCAGCTGTGTTCAACCTGTTAAAGTCCCTGTTCAGAAAATATCCAACCCACGACTTGCTGAAATCAGATCTGGAGACCTGGTAGTTCTATCTGACTTGGAGGGGGGAAGGCTTTAAAGACTTGAGGAAAATGGAGAATCATGTTGACTTGCTTAAGAAAAATTAGTTTTCCACAATGAAGAGCAAACTTGGATTACTTAAAGGAAGCCAGAAGCATTAACAGAAAGAGTTGTTTTAAAAACGTACTGCAAAAGTACCAGCTGAAGACTGACCCAGTCATAAGACAGAACCTAGGAATAATGGTCAAATTTACTATTTATGTGTTTACTTGCTAACTTTGCTGCATTTGACTTTGTTGATAGTTAACGCAAAACCTCAGAAAACAAAACGTTACAAAATTTCCAAGAAAATGCGATGACATTGTAAAATTAATTTTCTTTTTTTTTTTTCCCCCGAGAGACCAATTTACTAAATAGTGTGTAAATAGAATAGTAGTGACCCTGGGGACTATTCCTTGCTCCCAGCTCTTACAGTGTGCATCATCACTGTTCTTATGATACGGTTGAGTTTCTGAAACATCAGACAAAGAAATTAGAGGAATAAATGATTGTGGGTTAGGTTCAGAGGTTAACTTGCAGGATCATACCATTTCCTTAACAGTAAGAGAAGTTATTAGTATGGAATGCTTTTCAAAGGAGCCTCCCCTTCTTTGTGTCTGCAACAACACATGCCTCTTCAGTACCTCCTGTATGGTTTTTAGTCCAAGCCTCCTTCCCATTATCTATTAATAGCCTATCTTTAAATCCAGTGAATACCAAGCTAATTATTTTACTGCACCCGTGGCCCACTCAGTCTGAAGGATAAAAGGCAAAGGGAAAGCAGAAAAAAAAAACCAACAGGAAAAAAATAATGAAAATCCTACCAGGACTGTGGTTACGAGAATGTTTGCAAAGGTCTTAATAACTGCACTGACATAAAGCATTCTCTCTGCACTCGCTGCAGGTGCAGTATTCCTGCTCCCCGGAGAAGCCTGTCTTTAAGTCTTTTCTCCTTGAGTCTTTCCATTCAAATGAGAGGTGGGAGGCACAGATTGAAAGTGTTTTCCCCTAAGATTCCCCCCCAAAGGTACCAAAAATGTTATGTCTTCAGGTTTGTCAGATGTTTTCCTTGGGCTCTTCCTTAACAAGTTTACCGTAAGGTAGGACACCTGTTATTACATAGAATAGCAATATATCAGAAGGTACCCAAAGTGTAATGGAAAGAGGAAGG
Source organism: Ciconia boyciana (assembly GCF_034638445.1). Classification (NCBI taxonomy): domain Eukaryota; kingdom Metazoa; phylum Chordata; class Aves; order Ciconiiformes; family Ciconiidae; genus Ciconia; species Ciconia boyciana. The sequence continues at coordinate 58,376,317 of NC_132938.1, forward strand.
AAATGAAGGAAGATTTGATCTGTCATCCTGGATAACTGATGGAGCAGTCGGTTGATTTTCCTCTGTAGAAACAGGGCTTTCTGTAGGAGAAGGGACCATTTGTCCCTATAAACTCTGACCTTCTAAACTTCCTGTACTAGATGAACTTCACCTGATCTTGGCACTCTCCTGCAGATCTTTTTGCCCCCCTTTTTGCCCCCCTTTTCCCTCCCTTTTCCCTCCCTTTTTTTCCCTCCTCCTCTTCCCCCCTTAGTACCAGAAAGTAACAGAACTCTTCTTACTCTAGGAAAGGAGATGGGCATGGAAGAACTTGTAAAAAGGAGTAATATATCTTACAAGAATTCAGAGTTCTTATGATGACTTGTTAATGACAATTTTTTCCCCCGATTATTCCTTGTTGTGCTGGTTTTGGCTGGGATAGAGTTAATTTTCCACAACAGTACCTCCTTTGTGAGAGGATTCTTACAGTGAATCTTCATGCCTTTTTTCCCTTAATAATACTACAGAACTGCAGAAAAACTTTGTCTTGTTTTAGTAAGAGTTCCTGACCTCTTTGCAGAGGCTTGCCTTAAACAGTGTGAGAAATTAATGGAGAAAGGTAAGTTAGGACAGAAGATTTCCCATAACCTTTGGTCACTGCAGACATGAGAAGAGAGAAAGATGCTTAATGATTAATCCAGTAAATCAACAGTTTTACTCTGGACATTGTCCATCTTTACAAAGGTTCTGATGTTTGGTGATGAGATTAGATCACTGGGAAGTCTGCCATGGGGAATTTATCCCTAATTTCTGTAAGCTAGCCATTAACTGCTTCCTTCAAGGAACAGACTTCATACCTTTCATCTGCTTTTTTTTTATCTCTCAGTAGAATATAAATGATTTCACTGTCCACTTGCATGTTTAATCCCTCTTTCAGCTTTATCAAGCTTTAGACCCCTTTAAAAAATGTTATTGGTTAACGTCTGTTTAGAAAGGAGAATATCCTGGGTTCTTGTGCTTTGTATCCTGAATAACCTGCCTATGAATATAGTCCTCAATACCAAGCTAATTACAATCCTGAACGTCTCCTTAATCTGTCCATAAATGTGGTAGTGGCAAACTCTTGCAGAGAAAGAGTCAGGAAAGCCTCTTTCAGAAAGCATGAGACATAATGGGCAACATTTTGGAAGCTGCCTATGTGATTTCATAGGCACTAACTTGTTCTGCATGGTATGTATATTTTTAAGAAAGATCTCTTGGATGCAATGTACTGGTTTCCTGCATGGTGTGTATCAGTGTCTCCAGTAGAATATGACTGTGCAGTTAAAAACCTGTCAGGAGGATCGTTCTACTGTAGGAAACTTTGTAGTGGTATAAACCTGTTAGTTGTGGTTTTCCTCCCTTGCGGAAGTAGAGCACAGAGAATAAGAAAGGCATTTTCCTCCCCTCGTTGGTCTGACTGACTCTCATGCTCTGTTGCCATTGGCAGCTATCATAAACCCCAGAAAGGGGTTTAGCTTTGAAGTACATCTTCGCGCTACTTGAGCGGCAACCTTTCTCTTTGCTATTGTTTGGCGGGTTACTTCATGGTCTTGCAGGCTAGAGGGTTTTGCTATCCATTCTGTGGTATCTAGACTTGGAAACAAAGTACTTTGAACACTTCAGCTTAAAATCTTTAGGTCTCTGAGGTATTTGTATACTAATTCTTAAAGATTACTGGAAAATAGATGCGAACAATAATAAAAGTACTTGAGGCAGAGCTGGTAGGAACTCCAAATAGACAACAGTTACGTTAAATTGCAGCTGGGATGGATTTCTCACAAGTGTGGAAATATCAGATGAGGATAATCTTTCACTGGACTATTAATCATTTGCTTGCTTTCCTGTGTCATAGACTGCAACACCTCATTTGTTTCAACTCACTTAACTTATCCTTGCCAGGATACGCATACTCTGCGTACCTGCTACCTGACACGCATCAAGATAGCATTAGGACTTCTTTTGAAAGGTGACAACAAGCAGACAGGTGAAAAGTTAAATAGTTAATGAGCGCTGATGTCCCAGGAAAACAGGATAGTGAGCACAGCTCACCATAAGTTTTATCCAGTAAAAGCTGTGCGTGGCCTTCTGAGCTACTTATATCCATGGAGGCTGCAGATGCAGGTTCCCCGGCCAGACACACAGTGCAGTGAGGTTACACTGCCGCACAGCCAAGCTTCCCCCACTGCTCACCCTGGCTCTGCTGCCTGAATTGGTGCTGGCTTTCACTTTCACAGCTTCAGGCTGATAGGGAGTGAGTGGTTTTAAAACACTGTCAGCCTAGTAACCTGTTGTTCTTCTTTGCCTTATTTTTTTTTTCCTGTTATAACAATAGCTCCACACAGCAGATGCTTAGAAAGTATATCACGCTGACATTTCAGTGGGTTTCTTCCAGGGCTCCTACAGCAAGCTGAAGACAAGGGTGACAGGGCTTCAGCATGCTGTGACAAAGGCTCCAGGTCTTGCCGACCATCCAAGCATGTGTGTAGCACCACTAGTTTCTAAGCCATTAGAGCCCTGCACTGAAGTCCATGCTGCTGAGTAGTTGGTGCTGCTGCTAGCTAGATTAAGTTATTACAGCAGCAAATTCTATAATCATCCTTCTGTTTGTCTGTATATGGAGTGGAAAATAATATTCAAGAGAGACACAGCATGCTACCCCATGGTTATGACATTACTTCCTTCCTACCAGTGCTATTTCATTTCCAAATTTGAGATCCTCCTTCAAAGAGTTGCAATAGTCTCAGCAAATCCGTAAAATATCTGTAAAAGTTTTTTAGCATAGACAATAACAGAAAGCAGCTAAAAAGATTATCTTCCCATGATGAAGCAGACATTTTGAATAAATTGATGCCAGAATAGCCTAACCATTTTTAAAAGTAAGTTACAAGGAAAAAAAAAAAAAGAACTAAAACAACCCAAAAAACTTTGAGTGTTTGCAAAGTGGAGTGAAATTCATGGCTTATGTCCAATTAACCTGTTTTTTTTCTGTGTACCTAGATAAAATTTTCTTTTTAAAGAAAAGTAAGGAGGAAATCACTTATTTAATACTGTGTGTGATTTTTATTGCCAATATATTCCTATATTATGTGGACTTTTCTTGCATGACTAACAACCTTGTAAACTATACATACCCTGACTTCTTCAGGCTTTTCATTCTTAAAGTAAATGTTAATGCTTTATATTTATATCCTTTTATTTCAATGATATAACTTGTTATAACATTCCATGTATTTGGAAACATGTTGTGCTTCAATTTCTGCCTTAAAAGTGACGTTGCTTGCACTTTTGGAGCAGAATAAAAGTTTATAGTAGGGTTGTATGTGTGATGTTTTGAGGCACAGGGCTAGAGCATAGAGTCTTCTGGATGTCTTGAAAAAGGATGTAATTCACAGCAAGGCAAGTTATTATTTTAAAAATAAAAGCAGAAAAGTACATATTAAATTTTATTCTTGCCTCAGTGAGCTCTCAGCATTGTGGCAAGCAATTCATTTCTCTAGCTGCTGGAACCTGTCTGCCAGTACACCCAGGTCTGCGCCCTGTGTTGAGTCTCGGTTACTTCTTACCTGTTGCACATGCACACCATCAGCAGCTTAGCCCAGCTCCTAATAGAAAGCATGTGGTGTTGGTCGTGTCCTTTCTTGCCTGGCTCATGATACTTGCTCACAACAGTTAATGTGGGCACCTTGTGCTCTGACCACTGTTGGTTTGGCCTCTTTGTTGCTGTAAAAACAAAGAAGAAAAGCAGCTAATAACCCTGTTCCTGAGCCAGGCACCAGCAGACGTTTCTGGGTGAATTCTTTGCTCTTCCTTGGTCAGTGGGGACCTCCAAGGCTGTGTCCTCCTGTTTACTATGTACGTGTGCCAGAACGGTGGAAATCTGGGAAGCTGCATGTTTACGTCAGGAAGCATTTGACCACAAACACTTGAGCCTTCAGAAAGGCTGTTAGGAGCTTTGTGCTTTCAGACTCCCATGCCAGCACAGTCTTCATATCTGATACTGCTGTATAAACTTTATCAAGGGGTAGGGAACTATAGGCTAAAGAACTGCCTATGCTTACTATTGTGCATCCCCAAAAAGTTAAAAAAGAGAGGGTTCTTCCCTCCCACCCCCTTGGCCCCTCAACAGGGTCTGAAATAAGGCACTTGCCTAGCAAGGCAAATTTAAAGTGACAACTTATTTTTCATTTTTACTGTTGACATGTGGAAGTTTCATTCCAAAGCTTAAAAACACATAATTCTGAAGTCACATAGGTATCCTTTCCAAAAATGTCTCTTACTGACATTAATACTTCTACCCACATTTTTGGCGTCTCAGGACACTTCCATTATTTATTAATTAATGTTGTACTGAGATGTGATGCTTCTTGTGTATCTCCCTGGCCTTCCCTCCTCCCCAAGTTTGTGTAAATCTTGATGTTTTATAACTGGGGAGAATTAAATCTGCTATTGAAATGGGCTTCATGAATCCCTAGGAGTGCCATAAAATTTTAATGTCTTTGTTATTTAGTGTGCTGTATAAGTCAGGAATAATTTTCTGTTTTTCACAACACTGGACAATTTCTTTAGCTCTGTAGGATCCCTACTCCCTACAGTGTTCCCATCTCCCCTAAATAAACTGGTGCTGTCTTGTGGCTACAAAGCTATTCTTCTGGAGACAGACAGTGTCACAAAGTACACAGTGTGTGTGGTTAATATTCATGGCACATACTTCATTCATAATTTATCATTAACTTATTCATTTTAATTTCTTCCCAGTGGGATCTGTAACACACCAGTGTTATCCAGTTTCTTTCCCCTACAGCTCTGGCCATCTGGAACAGTCTTGCCGCATGTCTTCACCTCAGCTACACTTTCCCATTTCTTAAAACATGTAAATAAAAATTATCAGATATAGAGTCCTAAAATTAGATACCCAATAAAAATGGCTTAGTTTTCAGAGTGAAGGCACTCCTGAAGTTATCACTGAAATCTATAAACCTGCCACGATGGTCAGTAATCAATGAAGAAGCAAGCTTCATATCTTGTGGCCTGGAGGTTTTAAGCCCTAAAGAAGGCTTAGGTTGATGCCTCTCTGTGTTTAACATTTCCATTAGTGCGTTCGTGAGCTTTGAAATGCATCACCCACTCATCTGCGCTTAAAACGCATTGGTGCACTTTGTGGAGCAGTCTGATAGCATGTGAACTGGATTTCCTTCAGCTGCAACTAAACCAAAAAATACACGCCAACCTGCTAGTGGGCATTCAGCCCACAGGACCAGACTACTGGGAGTCAGAAGTAGAGGCCTGTGAATGCCCAACAGTGGGGATATCTCATCTTCACCACCAGCCGCTTCACTCTATGAATATATTTCTACTGTGCTGCACCACTTGCTAACGTATGCTTAGTCTATATTCTTATTCCTACTGGTTCCCACCTAATAAGGACCTTTCAAGGTTGCTTTGAACACTGAAGAAAACTTGGAGAAAAAGATTTAACTCCCACCTTGCTCATCTAGCTGAAATAATTCATGTTGGTAGCAAGAGCATTTAGCTGTAAAGCGCTATAACCTTTGCTTGGCTTCAGAGTACATTTGTTGAGCACACCTTACCTGATTTTTCTGACAGCAGGACTTGATTTCTCCTCACCTGGTGAAATGACCAGTCTGATGACAGTGTCTTAAAGCCTTAAGACTATTTTCCTGTAGAAGTGTTAGTCCTCACTTCTGGCAGTGGACCTAGAAGAAAAAAAGATGCATCAGAAACATGTTATGAAGGATAACCTTGCTTTGGCTTTGGCTTTGGCTTAGCAAAGTCTGTGACAGGGTGCTGTACTTCTTCACCATCTGTAAAGCATATCTGGTTATGTAATTATGTATTTCGCTGAACAGAGTCTTCCTCTACACTACTTCATAATTAAATTTGGTTCCTCAAGATCTTCCTTGCTACACATGCATAAAGCCTACTAGGACTTGATGCCACCATACCTGTGCCAGTTCAAAACATACCAAAGACTGCTTTATTTTCCTACGCATCTCACCCTACGTGGGTTAATTCCCAGCCCTCATGTTGCATAGATGCACTCTAGGTCTTTCCTCCCCAGATTTACAGAACAAAAGGTTTCCACAGACGTCATGTTGTTGAAAGTCCTGTAGTGGGACCTGAAGAGGCACAGTCACAGCGCTTCCTCAAGATGAAATAAAAACTAATTTGGATGTGTTTGGGAATGCTGTTATGATATTGGCCAGGATATTTCATTCTTGAACTTCTGAAATATACCCTGGACTCTCCTTCAGTGGCTAGTAACAGTATTTATAAGTTGTACGTAACTACCTTTTGTTTCCTCTTGCTGGCTGTAATTTTGTCAGCATAGAATCTCTATTTTAGGGCTGGTTTTTGCACATGTGGAACTTTATTGGATGATGACACATCTGGGGCGCACTTTGCAATGTTTCTGTATTTTTGTAAAAATAGAGGCAAAAATAGGGATCTCTATAAATGGGAAAAGGAGACTTTTGCTCTCCTACCTAATTGGAAGTAGGAAAAGAGGACTTTTAATTAAAAATTTGGCATGACTGTTTTCTGAAGTGTGATGTATTTAAGTACTAAGGGATTTAAGGATAAAATATGATGTTCGGAAGGTACAGAAGAAAACTGCAGGGAGTCTATTTGCAAAGGATATTTCAGCCAACGTAGGGATGGTGATGCTTCAGGGATGCCTAGTAATTACAGACCTTGGAGCAGCCGGTATTTTACAAGCACCTTTAACACAAGTTTCATTTCAAATTCTTCTCAGTGTAATTGAACAAGTGAAGGAGGTTGTCCTAGGGAGCGGCCATGCACTGCTGTGTGAAGACACCCAGATGATCTCATTTACTTTACACAGTTTAGCTGGAACAGGACCAGAGTACCTAGGGAGGAAGAGGATGAGAGCAGAGTTACGGAAACTTGGGGAGGACACAGCATTAGGAAGAGGAACAATCAAATGGTGTTGATGGTACACAAATAAGGGAGAAAATGGATGGCCTACAAATGCCAAGTTGTAGCCAGAGGAGGTCCTCAGAGACTAGTAAGAGCAGTTGGGACAGCATAAGGAAGAGCTGTACTGGAGTTGCTCTTCTCGGATTTCAGGCTGCTAGCAATGACTGCACGTTAGGTTAGTCTGCAGAGGAAAGTGTGACCCTCTGCAAGTGGGATCAGGGCTGTTTTTTAAGAGGGAGAGCCGTGGATGCAGCTGGTAAGAGGAAGTGCAATGGTTACCGGCTGCTCATCACATCCTTCCTCCCAGAGGTTTTCATCCTCTCACAGCTGCCAGCTGAGCTGGTCATGTGGATGACCCCACACCTGGTTAAGCAAAAAGGATCTAGGCTAGGTTAATTATTTTAAATTGTATGTCTTTGGTAACCTGTCTCGTGTTGATTGAAAGTAGCTGGAGAATGCTCCTACAGGCTGATCAGTGGGAGGATAACTTCTAGCAGCAGCAGGCTGTAGGAGACAGTAACCTCTTCAGGTGCAGTGCTACTAAAAAAACCCAAGCAACTAAACGGATCAACAGCTGCATGGATGTTTATAGACAAAGCAAAGGAGATGAGTAGGGAGTTACTAGGGCAGGCAGGAGAGGTAAAGAACCTTTTGGGGTGGGGTAAGAAAAGAGTCATTAGACAAGGAAAACAGAGGTTGAAAGTGGGGAAAATAACCCGTGTTCTATCCATGTGGGGTTTTGATGTGTCCTCTGCAGGAACAGCTCTTGAGCCTCTGAGAATTAGGATGATCTTGTGACTTATTGTAGATGCACACATAATATATTTTCTTTTTTAAACTTGGTGTGTTAACATTGTCTATATTAGCATGACAATTGAAAACACTTAGAGACTTATTTGGAAATGCAATAAGATTTAGCTCCTGTCATCACCTGAGAACTCAAATTTCAGATCAACTTCTCAGCATTTGACTGTGGCTAGGAGTTACATTACTGTCTACCTGATCCCCTTGTTAGTCGTGGGAAGCTGTTTCTCATTCTTAGCCTGTCCTGCAAAGCTACCCCCTGTTCTAAAAAGGCATGTAATGTCATCAGTCACCTATCTAGTTGTGGCTGCTCAAGAGTTAATTACCTCTCAAATATAATGAGCCAAAAGGAAGGGGAACCAGCACTGCTTTGCTCCATGTGCACACCTTGGTAGGTTTGAATCATTATAGTGCATCACAGGGGACATGAGCAGAGAACTGAACGAACCTTTTCTCTAAAGCTACGACTCTTTTGCAAAGTTTTAATCAATTTCTACTCTGTGTTTTCCCCTCCAAATACCTTATGCCCTAATGGGACCTATTGTATTTATTCAAATTGGACACTTTTACAAGAAAAGCTATTAAGAGGAAGGACTCAAACTCAGTCCAATTTACCATGTATCCGGAGGCTTAACCAAAACTATTATTACATGAAAGAATAGAGGAAATTAAGAACAGGGCCTTTAGAATACCAAATGCCAGTGCAATTTTTTTCTTAATTTTCTTTGTGTCTAATTAACTCTGTCAGGAATTTGAAAACAATTAGGCACTGAAAAGGAAAAAGGGTAAAATAGTCTTACCTAACTCTTCTGTGCATGTTAAATACTTCCATGCTGCGTTGCAGGCATCTTCTGGACTGAAAAAAATTTAAAAATGGTTAACATGAACTCTAGTGGTGCTTCTGGAAAAATCCTGTCCCCAGTTACTGAAAAGCGTGATGAGAGCCTCCCAGGTAATAACACAGAGGGCTGCAAAGGTTAAGGAATGATCTGGTTTAGATCATTCAGAAGAATATGACCTTGAAAAAGAAATATTTGTTTGGGTGATTTTTTCTAAAGGCAAAAAATGGTGAGAAATGTTTTTAAGAGACTTAAGATATTCTCTTTTGTAAGATTAATGAAGAGTAAATTAAATTACATAGAAATGATAATACCTTGAGAGCAGATAACCTCTTTGTGTTAGGTTTGGTTACTAATAACCCGTTTTACTTGGTAGTGCTGTTGTGATTTTCCTCCAGCCCCTATCCCATTTTTTTTGCAGTCCATGCCTCATACAATCTCGACATCTGCGCCTACTTTGATCATAGCATAAAGATCATAGACTTAATCTAATTTAATGATAATTGTAGGGGATTTCTGCAGGGATAATGATGAGAGCTGGTAGAAGAAAAGACTGTATGTTATCCAAGAGTTAAAAACATGCAGTCTGTTTGAATGCCGCTGCTTTTAAGCTTGATGAAGTATGTGAAAAATCTCATTTCCAGCAAGATTTTTAATTACCTCATGAAAAACTGCCTCTTTGTATGAAGTTCCAGCTGGATATTGAAAAGCAGAAGAGCCTGGAACCTGCCAGTGCAGTCACGACTGCGAAGTTAGGAGGCAGTGAGTTTAAATTCGCATGTAACCCTGTGCTTATTCTTTTATTGCAAGAGCAACTGAGTATTTCCATCAAGACATACATGTCCCTCTTCCAAATAAGCCACGGTGACCTCTGAAGTGACAGAATGCTTCCTATAGCAAGCCTTTTCTGCTACTGTTTTCTGGAGTGCTTGTGTGAGGTTCTGGTATGTGGCCTTTGGGGCAAAAGGAAATGTCAAAAGTATTAACGTTCACCTGTCAACAGAACTGCTCTTTTCCTCTCTGTGTTAACTAAGCATCTCGAGTACACTCGATGCAAATATAATGCTTTATTTTTTGCTGCTTAGAAGCTCTGGTTCTTTTGCCTTTGGCTGTTTAATTTGGAGTATTATTAGTTTTCTATTTTGGCTGGGTTCAGCCTGCTGTTCCCAGGCATAGCGGGTTGCAGGTTTCCTGTGAAGAATTCTAGGAAAAATAGGAAAGACTGTAAATTGCCTCAGCTGGCAATGTAACAAGAGAAAGCGTATCGTGATGGTAAGTCTTACTGCAGTGCCACTGTGTGTTGAGGGCAGTCATTTGTGTCTCACTGGATGTCTTTTTCTACATGCATGCTTTTCTTGTGTCAGGAAAGACTGTAAGATTTCCTTATAAAGGGGAATGAGCTTTTTAGGCTCATTTCTACAAACTCTTAATTTTAAGTTATGAACTGAGAACATGCCCTGAATAGATGATGCACTGCAAATCAAAACTGAGACCTGCATCACCAGAAGGGTCACCACGTGGACCCAGTCTCTTTGCTGGGTTAGCTACAAAGGTACTGACCCCTATAGTTTTTTCTCTGTTGTAACAAGAGTCTTTATTTTGATTCTTACTGAGTGTGGTGGCATCCTGGTGGTGATCTGCCTCATGGCATGCCAGAGTTGTGAATTTTGCTAAGCTTTTCTTAAAATTAGGAGGAAGGCATTCATTCTATTCACTTAAGAGTTTTACAGCTTAAGTGGGAGAGACAAACAGGTAAAGGGAGGCATAGGAGATATGAGTCAAAAGCAGATTGATTGGATGTTGTCAATCACAGGAGCTCCACAATTGTTCTCTTTTATTTTTTCAGTTTTCAAGTTTTTTACATTTCGTGTGTTAGGGTGAGGGTTAGAGCAGAAAAGAAGAGCCAGGAATTTGGGAGAGGTGAAGGGAAGTGCTCAGTTCTAATCCTTTATTCTTTAGTTGAGACCTGCTGAGAAAGGCTCTCCAGCTAACTAAATAGCTAATGAGAAATGTTGCTCCTGTGCCTCCACTTTGAAGTAAATAAGAAATCAACTATTTACATATGTTGGACTTGTAAATATATTTCAGGCTTGTGATTACAGCAAGGCTGTAGATCTTCACAACAGGAGGCCATCTGTGCTTACACTTGTTTTGGGTGCACTTGCTTTGACTGTGGAGTCCTGAAAAAACCTCTGCCAAGAATGGATTCACAGTGGTGTACCTAGTAGTAGAACATAGTCTTTGAAACAACAAATCAAATCCAAAAGCAAGCAAAAATGTCCAGCTCAGGGTGTACAGACATGCAGTGTTTAAATACATTACCTCAAACTTATTGTCAAGAGCTACACAACCTCCATGAATTCAGAAATAGAACTTGGTAGCAGAACAAAGGATGAAGATTAAACACCTTGTGAGCAAATCCCTTTTAAACAGAATATCTTAATGTAACATGGCCTTTGACAGTAACCAGTTTTCTTTCTGTTTTGGTAGAATCTTTGTTTTGGCATAGCAAATAAGTATTTAAAACAGTATTTCTCTGTCTTGTTCCAGTCTGACAAATAGAGTGCAAGTACATTATTTACATGAGAAAGCTGTTTGCTTAACAGAATGAATGTGACCCTGAGTTAACATTGCTGTCTAGATGTCAACAATCTTCATCTAAGTGTGAGTAATGAAAGAAAGATTCTGACAATTCTTAATTGGCTGGTAATCTGTACATTTTCCTTTAAAGTCCAGTAACATTTTTATTGCTGTTTTAGCGATCAGTTTATAACTCTTATTAATATAAACCATCAAACTGAGAGCAGTACTTAGTCATTGCGGGGTCTTTGCTGACTCAAAAGAAGAGCCTCCTTACAGATTTTCCCACTCTTCTCCCTTCCCCGTATGTTGTTTGGGAGTTGCCCTTTGAAATTTCAACTGTAGGTATTAGTAGCCCCTGTGTATAATAGATAACAGGTTGATCTATTTATTTTAAAAATAAGGAGAAATGGTAAAAATAAACAAGAAAATAGGCCCAAGAACTAAGAAAGTCTGCTATGGACCCATAGTCTTCTCAGCTGATGAACTCGGTCATTACTGTCCTTTAACTGTTAAACCGTCTGTGCTTTATGGAAAGAAAAAAGCTTGTCATCTTGAAGTATTTGCACATCCGCATAATATGTGAATAATCAAAGTATATTGATGACTTTACAATGTACCTCCAATGTCTGTTTCAAAACTGTCACAAAAATCTTTGCTCTTATAGCTAGTATCCAAAGAAAAAGTGCCGTAACTTTTATCCCCAAACCGTCACTATTTTCATGGTCTATAATGCTCCAGATTAAGAAGATTTAAGATTCTTGGAAAAAGGTTTTAATGGCTTCTACAATAATTATATTTATTGCATGAATTCCTAGATTCGACTCTTAAAAGCTTTTAGAAACTTGCTAAATCACCTTGGAAAAAAGAAAGCTTTCTAATTGTCTAACTACATCAGTGACAACTGAAAGCTATGGGTCAAAGAACAGAGGGACACCTGGGATCAATTATTGATGTCTGAATTTGATTTTAATAATCTTTGCATGTGAGTGTGGACTAATTTCTTTGTCCTCTGTACAGATGTTTTTATTGGCTGCTAAACAACACCATTTTGATTTATGAAAGGTCATAACAAATTGTTGCAAAGAGGTTACAAGATGTTTCTGCAGCTAATTGAATCAAAAATTATTTTCCTTTCTCCAGGTATATCTGGGAAAGGTCTGCCACAACATTTCATCTTTAAAAAGTATATGAATATACTGTGTCCAGTAGTGTGCATTGTGAAAATCTTCCTACTTCTCACTTAGCGTACATGATTCAGATAGCTTAACTATGTACATGATGTTATGTAGATTGATATGTGAGCTCCATAAAGGGATACAAAGGGATAAAGTGGAACTTGCAACAGCCAAAAGTCTTCCTGAGTGGTTATGTGTAGAACCACGTTCAACAGACTTCATTTTACTAAGTTTCATCACCAGTATTTTTAAAAAATAGACCAAGGTCAAATAGTGTATGCCAGTGAGGATGAGTTTGGGGTATTTTCCTCCAAATTCACTCAGACAGGTGTCTATCAAGAATAGGGATTGTGTGTGTTCCAACCTGTAGGGAGGAAAATGTGTTTTCTGTAAAATTCACATAAGTAGCAAAATTTCTGTTTTCCTCCCAGTTCTGCATGATGGATTACTCTTGCATATTTTGTACCTCCTTTCTCTAAAGACTCTCCATTGCCATCAATACATTCACTCAGTAAAACAAACCAGGAGAAGCCAGGGGAGTGAACTGCATGATTGACATCTGCTATTTTTTTGAGAGCTGACATGGGTTACTAATGAAGTACTATAAAGTTATTCTCACTAACTCAGAGTTTCACTTTCACTTTGTCCCCATACATAGAAAAAGAATGTAGATGGGGGTCTAATACATTTGTACAGATATTTTTACAGTGGTCTGAAATAATCACAGTCTGATTGCAAAGGACCCTAGTCAAAATCTGAAATATAGAAACCCATCCTGATCCACAAATCAGTACATAAATAAATGACTTCCTTTTTTTTCCTGGTAGAAAGCACTCAGCAGCTCCTACTAAATTATTTGTCATGTGGGTTGTTGGTTTCTTTTAAAAATATCTGCTGGCTCAGGTAAATTAGGAATGAGCTGTTGAACACATACTAAAGTCCTTCACTGTATTTGCTATTTTAAAATATTTCCTCAAGAGCTCTCATAAAGGAGTATATAAACTATTTAAAATTTTTCTATAGCAATTTTCTAAGAATATTTTGTTTATTTTCCTCGGCAGGCACAGTTCAAGGCTTTACCTTGCATTAAAGTTATAGTGTAAAGCATTGATGTGATACTGTATTTTTGAAAAATAGAGAAGTTGTGCCAAGTATAGGGATAAGGGACAGAAACCTCCTCAATCTGAATTCACCAACTGGAAAATAAACTGTCTGAGCAGCTCTGATGGAGAAACAATCCTTAAAAATGGAAAATAGTCTTTGTTCTTTTATTGCATTTAGTTTACAAGATGAACAAGAAACAACAGGGCAAATAGCGACTCTTAAGCGATTCCATTTGCTTTATATTTATAGTTCTACAAAAAATACAAATCCCTTCCTCTGGAAGGATTTATACAGCCTCTTACCATCTCTAGAGCAGCTATATTATACAGGATCTTACCCTTTCTTGGCAAAATTTGCTGTGCCTTAGTCCAACAATAAAACAAAGGGTAAAAGCAAAATGAGCGATTTCTAGAGAATTTGATTCTGCAATTAATAAAGCCTTATTCTAAAAAAAAAAACCTCCAAAGTTTAGAACTTCCATCTATGTTTTCCCATTTTTCAACAAACTTACTTGTGGATTCAGCTTTTTTATTCTTTCTGCCAATCATATAACTGCAGGAATTCTACAGTTTTGAGACTTTTTAATTGGCAGCGCCTGATGTGCGATATAAAATCCTGGCAAAATGGCAAACCTCCTTTGACTTACTGAGCAGGGTATCAGAGGTGCTAGGTCTGGCCAGATTCTCTTGCTGAAATAACCTCACAGGTGCTCTGTGGGACAACAGCCACCCTGTTTGAAGGAGACTGGAGGATGGAAAATCTAATAATGATGTTCAGCCCCAAACAAAGTAAAGGTGATGCAAAAAAAGCCATGGGTAGGGGATGAGGCTGACCTCTCCTTTTCAGGCTGTGACATTTGTTCAGATGCGTAGCCTTGAGGAATTCATGGGGCCCTTTCTGCTGTAGCTTGGATGTGTTGGAAACAGCATTATTTCTTTACCATTGCTCACAATCAAAGCTGGCCAGGAGACCGGTGGTTTCTCTTAGGTGTGGATCTTGTTACTGTAATCCATGTGTATGATACCTTAAGACAAGATAACTCCATACAGAACATAACCATAAACCTCTCCAAATATGAGTTGGTAGTAGTATAGTTTATGAGCACCATATGTTAATGGTGCTCTGTGATATGTGTCATCTGCCTGGGGTTTGAGTGCTGTTTGAGTTGGTGCTTTGTGCTGATTTGAAATCTGTCGCTTTTGAAATATCACCATTTCTGAGACTATAAAGCTGCAAAAAAGTTGGTGTCAACAGTTTTACTCCTCTAAGTGTCATGTTCTTCATACTGTTGCCTATTAAATACTCTGACTCTTCAAAAACACTCTTGCCCTTTCTCCAATGAAGAATTAATCTGAATTTGACGGACCAGTGAGCATGTTACTGTTAGGAAATTGTTGCATCCCCGTTACACAATAGGTTCCTTGAATTCCCACCAATTTGTCACACTCAAGATCTTGTTATAGGCAAACAGAACACACCTTATATGCAAAGCCAAAAACTTTGCATTAGTATAATTAAAATCTTAATTGTCTAGTCAAAGGATTATTATTATTCCAGTTACAATAATAGTGACACTTATACTTCAGAGTAAATACAGCCAAAATGATGCATACACACGTTTTCGAGTATCTACCCCTTTCTCTAATGTTATACTTACCCTTCCACTGGCACTCTGAGTCTACAGGTCAATGTTTTCAATCTTGGCGGAAGGGGAAGTTTCTGGTGATTTGTCTGCATCCTGAGTATCCTGAGTCTATACTTGGGAGAAGTCTTTCTCCTCACTTTAGGATCCACTTGCAGGCATTGTTATGTTTGCTAACATGGTCTGCACCTATCTCATTCTTCACTGGTCTGTAATTCCACATTACATTCAAATTTACTATATACAGTAGTTTTGACATATGTTTGAGACTTGTTCTTTGCTCTGTTGGTTACCCCTACAGCTGGTTTTACCCAGCTTCCAAGTACTCATCCCTCTCCTGGCTAGTCACTGACCACTGGTTGCCAGTAGCTTATAGCCCTGGGACCTCCAGGATCATCTTGCGTCCATACTGACAAGGCTATGCTGCTGTCCTATGCCCTCCATGTTGCTTTTTGGTTTAGGATCCCAAGTAGTACTTGTTATTGCCATCTGCTACCTAAAAGTAAGCCTCACGCCATACAGTTACACAAAGCTAAGCTAAAGGTAAAGCTAAGCTAAAGGTAAAGCAAAGTAGGTAATAGCCACCTAATAGTTGTTAGATAATTGGTCTTACAACTAAACAAGCTCAAACACAGCTCCAGGCAGGCCCAGGCTGACACGTCCTGAGACCTCTGCTGGTAGCATAATGCAAACCCAAGGATAACACTTGGCCTGTTACAAGCAACAGCAACATCATATCTACTGGGCAACGAGGCTACAATAGAGAGTTGGCAGATGGCAGAAGTCATGGTGTTTGGGATGACTGAGAGGGAAAGCTGGGGCGGGTGAGGAAGGAGAAGTGTGCTGCTGATTCGACACGTGAAAGGTGAGCATGGCATGAGGAAAGAAATAAGGCATTGATATCAGTTTGCTTTTGTATATCTTCAGATGTGAAAGTGTAAGGATGTAAGTGAGTGTCATCTTAGTGTAGAAGCTTTTCTAGTATGACCTCAGTTTTAGAAAACAGGGTGTTTGATATGTCTCAGTTACAGGACTGTGGGTTAGCAGGATATAGACCAGATACTAAAGAAAAGCCACTTCCAGAAGTTTTTAAAGACTGTCTTCAGCACACCTTGCTGCCACCCAGTGCTTGGACTACCTCCTCTTTGTGTTTTCTGTAGGAGACAATAGCAGGTCTGTGGTCTGCTGAGACTTCCTGCCATCTGGGTGTGGAGAGCAATCCTCACAGGTCCTGTCCCACCATTACACCAAAAAGCGTGCTTTGCTTAAGCGAAATACTTTAACCAAAGCAATCTCCAAGGGGATAAGGGAGACTTTCAAAAGCACTGAAGATCTGTATGACCTCTGAGTATTATTGTTCTTTATCTATTTTTTTCATTTTACTATATTTTGAACAAAATACTGATTCCATTGAAAACTTGATTAATATTTGTAGCAAATTGAAATACTTCTCCTTGAAGTAGCTTGTCCACCATCTCTGGGGGGGGGGGGGAGTATCTGAAAATTGGCTGACCATGCTGGTTAGGGAAATCTCTTCAGCAATTTTCCACTGGTTTAATCAGTCTGGTTTCCAGCACAGCTTCAGCCAGAATGTGGTTAGCCTGAAGTTATTGCAGCTGCTGTTTGAGAACAGCAATAGGAAAGGATCGTCAGTAGTTTGAAGACCAGCTTGGTATTTTGGAGACCAGGCTTAAAACTCCCTGTTCTGCCATGGACTTCCAAAGTGCCTCAGTTCCCTATCTGTAAATGTTGAGCAACAATACTTTTTTACAACCAATGTTTTGTGAGGAAAAACAAAATTATTAAATCTTCTGAAAATTTGGGTGGGAAAAGAAACTATAAAACATATTTGATTGGAAAATCTTTTCTTTCTTTTCTGGAAAAAAAGCCCAACTTTTTATGAACTTAGCAGTCCTTTTTGTTGTTTTTTTTTCTCCCCCTCACCCAGTCCTTACGTCAATACAGTCATGACCAAACGTGGACCCACTATGAAGAACCTAGTAGGATCGTTAAAAAATTTTAAGAAATCCAGGACCTGGAATTCATTGCCACTGAATTATAACCCTTTCAAGAAATAGTTTCAGAAACATGGGAACTGATGAGACTGTTCTTTAATGAAGAAAATCAAAGATGATGAGTTCTATAGGCAGTATTGAGCTAGTTGTCAGTAATTAGCTTCAGATGAGATTGTTGTCTTTAATGTTTCTTGACTATTCTTGGATGAGTTGGAACATACGATGAAAGTGTAATTACAGCCTTTGATATCTTGGTGGATGTCTCAATGCTTCCTGGAAGTAGTCCAACAGGTTGTTTGGCCAAGTGGTTTGTGGGGTAGCCAGTTGCCTATATAAATAAAGGAAGAAAGATAAAACTGTTTAATTGTTCACACAGTAAAAGGTCTCCTCACATACATTTTATGATGTGGTATTTTAAATGCATCTAAGGAAAAGTCAATCTAATGAAAGAACAAATGCTTTTTGTCTTTTATGTGGATTGTGTTATTTGTACGCTTATTGGGTTTTTTTTAAAGTTCAGGCTTTTTAATGCTAATTATTAAAACAATAAGTTCAGTGTGTCTGGGGTGGGGAAAATGAACACTTTAAAGAATACAGTCTGTGAAAGTGGATTCTGATAGGATGTATGTTGGTTTTGTGCTGGTGTGAGTATTGCTACCCTGGGACTACAATTGCAAATGTGAATCAGGGCTTTAGTGTTTTAAAAACAATTGTATGTCATTTCAGTCTGAACGCTTACAGCTTAGTAAAGCTGTAAGCAGTTTTAAAACAAGATATTGAATATAGAGGTGCTTATAATTTAAGATTTCTCTGTCAGATTCACATTTAATAAGACTTCAAGTAGGATATAAATTGGAAAGTGTGGGCTAGGTCTAGTAAGTTGTAGAAAGAGAAAAAATATTTTGGAAACTGAGAAAGATAGTGGCAGATATGAAACAGAAGTAGCCTTATACCCACTGCAATCAGGTGGAAAGGAGCAGGGAGTATTATCCCAGATTCTCTTCTACAGAAGCTCTACAAAGGTGGGGAAGAGATAAGAAATGTCTCACCTGGGTGAGCTACCTTAGAACAGCATCAAAATATCTGGGAGGTAGATATCCTCACTGAAACACTGAGTCTGCAACCATCACCTTGTTGTGAAGGGCAGCTTCAGCTCTTCGGGGGTCAGCAGATGGAGATCTGGAGGAAAAACCCAAACTTAGTTATAATTCAGGTACAGTAAGTGGGAACTGTGAACCCACCAGATGCCAACATGTTTGAACTAGCATTCTGGAGACCTTTGCCCATGGTGTGTTTTCCTTATGCTTTGCTGAATGTCTGTGGAGGAGGATGGAGTGAAGGCTGTCTGCTGCAAGCTGTTTCAGGGGTTTCACAGGTATGCTTCTTGTAATACCTAGCATATGCAGACAAGCATGCCTTGCATGTTGATCTCTCCTTGCCTTCTCCGATAGCCGCACCTTACACCTCTTCTCACTTGTACAGAAAGAATAGTCAAATGCTGAAGTAACTTGTTTAATCAAGGTCATGTAATGAGAATTTCTGTTCCTTGTTACAATAAGCAGCTTAATCTTTGTGATAAGTCCCTTGACAATAGAGTTAGTGTTGCTGTTCTGAATTACACCTGTTTAAAACAGTTGCCCCATAATACTTGAAGTCTAGGTCAGTAAGTTCTGGAGGTATTTCAGAATAATATTTTACAGCATAAAATTTGAACAATTTTTCAATTTAAACAAAATTGGATGACCTCATGGGAATTAGTCATAAGCTTTAATTTCATCTGTGATGAACTGGATTTTTTTTTCATAGTACCTTTTGATAATTGGCATGCCTGATCTATTTGGAACAGCAGATACCTTCCCACAGAAGCTCCCATTTCCATCTTACAATTTAGGGCCAGAGTGCAGCACCGCACATTGCCCACCTTATATTTGCAGGTGGCAGTTTGTAGCTTCAGGGGTGTGGATGAGGATCTGGGATCAACATTTTCACTCTAAAAGGCTGGAAATTTTCCAGATATGTTTGGTAAGAGAATTTGCATTTCAAAAACCAAATGGTGCTACTTTCATTAGGCAACACCTTGTTTCTTGCAGTAATTACCAAGGGATGGGGGAAAGAAAGAGGAAGGAGGGTTGCTACCTGGAGATCTTAGCAGAAAATTGAATTTTATGTGGACTTAAGCACAGTACATTAGGAGGTCTTTCAGTATTAGCACACAAAATGCAACTATGGCTTTAGTCTAATGAATTATCTATGTATTCAAACCATACCTGGTTAATTAAAGTTACCAGCTTTAACTAAGATAAATTAAAGCTAAAACTCCACTCCTTGCCCTTCGGTGAAAATCCATGGCCTTCTCCTTCTCTTCCTCCCCTTCCCTACTCCTTTTTCAGATAAGTTTTGAATACAGTATTCTGGAAAATCTGTGCACAGTAAGTGCATAGCTCTGAAATGAATAATCTTTGATTTTATCTTCCTTAGATATTTCAAATTCTCATTATCTCAGATGGATCCCAGATCTGAAGCTTTTTGTCTGTGGGTGATAATGATGAATGTAAAAGAATTCAGGTGAGAAGCAGAGGCAAGAATTAGGGAGAACAATCTACAAGTAAATTTTGTCTGTAGAAACTGCATCACTGAAACACGTCAAATGTCACTTATATAGGAAGACATTTGCAAAGCTCTAAAAAGCCTCTGAGATGTCATTTTCAAGCACTGGATTTCAATCAGCATGGGGAGTGAGGTGAAAAATGAAAATGAAATTAATAGTTGTAACATTTTTGTAAACGTTTCAGCTAATGAAAATAGAAACCCTTTTTTGCTACTGTTTTGCTGAGTATGCTTATTGGATCTTTTGTTAAATAAGATTGTGTAATTGAGGATAAATATGTGCTATTGTATTTTTATTTGCTCATAACGTTACTCTTCCTGTACACATGAAACTAGTTGTTTGAGTGCACAAGTGAGTTTGCTGATGAACAAAATACCTCAAAACTCAAATTAGTAATGGAATCAAACAGACAATGCAATTTAAAAGACAAGGCCTTAAGAGAATGCTTACAGTATATATAAGAATTAAATTCATAACAAAAAGAAAATCTTACAGTAGGTGCAATCACCAACATTAGATTTGTCTTTGTATGGGACTGGGGGGTCTAATAAATTACTAACTCTATCTGTTTTCTCTTAGCCATGTATATGGTGGTGTCTGTGCTGCATGCCTTTCATTTTTCCTGCGTCTTGGACTGGAAAACGATAAATAATGCACCCTCTGGTATGAATTTCTATTTGTGTGTATTTGGCATAACACAGGAATCTTAGAAATGAGTGAACATTTCTCTCACATCTGGAACATGTCTAAATTATCACCAATAACGTCCCCACTACAAATGGCTGAACAAGACCGTAAGGCACTGTGTCAAATTTAGTTCAATTCCTCTGCCGTTAAATGAACAACCACCAAAAAACTGAAGTCATTACTGTTCCTGAAGTTCTATTTAAAAACAAAGCAACCAAATTTGGAATAATGGCTAGCTTTTAGCTACAAGTTGGCTTGATTTTAAATTGGTTTCAAGAGAGCCTTATCCCCTGTGCCCATACATAATAGATTACGTATTCTGTAATAACAGCAGTGTTTATACTCTGGTGATATTCTGCTAAAATGTGTCTGAGATCTTATGGCTGTCTTTCGTTGAAGTCATTCAGTCCATGGACTTGCTTAGCATCTGAAAAATATTCCCCTCTCAAGATGCACAGAACCATGCCTAGCATTTCTCCTACCCTGCGAGCAGGTGGCCAGCACATTGGTGCAAAATGTCCAGCTACGCTGCTGTCTTCAATTAGGATCCCTTCAAAGCTGACTCATCTGTTACTATGGGGCTCTTGTCAACCTGGCTGCTTTCAACCCATAAGTGTTAATGTGTATTTACCGCAGTGCAGTTGTCAATCATTCACACCAACACCCTCATGGCAAGGATTTGCTCCACAGGGTTAGCAGTGGTGCTGTGGGGATGGGACTGCCTCAACTAACCTGCAAAACTGAGGGCCACGGTTTTGTTTTGTGCATCTGTTCCTTTTATTTTCCATGGACTGAGTAACAATTTACCACCCAAAGAGATGAAGGGGTATATCCCATGCCTGTTGTGTTTGGATACCAGCACAAAGATGAGATGGTCTGTGGTAAAGCCTTGTGGTTTAGGAAATTGTACTGCCTATTTTATTTTTCCAGCAGGGTAAATCAAAGAAATAAATAGAAAATAAGTGATTTTTTTAAAATTTCATTTTCCATAACCAAGGTCATACTCGGAGTAATTTATGAGCGTGCCTTAATACTATGCCCTCCACCCCACGCCCTGTGTGGTTTGCTGCTCTGTCCCATTTTTAAGGAGCAGAGAAATGGGGGCTGGTTGATTTTGCAGACTTTAAACCATTCTTTGGAAGCCTTTTTACTACTGCTAGCACCCCCTCTTTCTTGTGTAGATTCATCACAGCTGTTTGTGGCACAGCATCAGCCGCTGCTCAGACCCTGTAGTTGAAAGCATGCCCTTCTGCAGCCCAAAGGCAAATTAGTGCATCAACTTAATTCTTATGGGATTGTGGCTCTTGATTACTGGGCTCCTGCCACAGAGGTGATTTAATATCTTTTGAGTCTATGTGGACCAGGGTTGATGGAAGGTCATATCCCAGCTCAGTGAGAAACATGCAGGTTTTCACTTTGTTTTTTTCCCAGTTTAGGCCCTGGTGACACTGATGCAATCCTCACCTTTTATTTTCCTTTCCTGTTCCCCACTTCTGGCTCTTGTAGCTTTTTCTAGACTACAGATATGGATGGTGTGGGAATAATGGGCAAGCGTACATGTGCATGCACACACACATTTTGTGTCGTATAAACTTTGCATTGCCTATGAAAAGTACTCCTGCCTGAATGAATAGCGTTAAATCAAAACAGGCTGTGAGAGGGGAACAACAGGAAATGAAAGAACAGCTAAGATAAGTTATTCAGCTGCATCAACTGGTTTAATAAAAATGTCGCTGGTACCTCTCTCCATATACGCTTTGCATTGCTTATATCCTTAGCTCATCACAGCTAGAACAATGTGGTGACTACAAAGCATGTTGGGAGGTGGATGTGGGGGGAGAGGGTTGCACAGTGAAGGAATTGTTACCTGAGCAAGTATCCCAACCTACTGAACCGGTTGGAAACACCATGGTCCATGGTTCCCTGCCATGCCTTTATGCCCAGGTGTCGTTTTTACTTCTGCACAAGTGCTCATTATGGCATTGAGGGGGGAGGCACTTACTACAGGCAAAGTTAAGGGGCCTGTGGACCATCACTGTGTGCTCTGTACTGCGGCAGGGGTTGCTGAGAGGGCAGGCATTGGCGTATTGATGCAGCAGGGTTATTCATCTGCTGAAAGCAACCAGCAGTGTTTCTGCTGGCTTCGAGGGTCTGTCTATAGCCCTGGTTTCATTTCTATTACACCTTTCCTTTACTGGCTGCATGAGAAATAGCATTCAGATCTTTTTTGTCTTGTTAGATCACTTGCACGCCCGCACACACAGAAAATATTGTCTTCTCGTTGTTTTGCTTGATTAGTATCTGCCATGGTTATGTCCCTGTAGGTCTAGGGGTCTCACAGATATAGAGGGTGAGATAATCTAGTGACTCCTAATTAAATAGCTGAGCCATTTTCAAAACCAGAATTTTTAGTGATTTATACTTAGGGTAGGGCATGCACTTCAAATGTACTTTCACAGGAACATTAAACTTTCATAAGCCTCTGCAGTTTCTGCTGCAAATGTAAAATGCATTTCTTCAACTGGCTTTGTCTTCTGCATTGTGTGCAAGGGTGGGAAAACCCAAATCCTGCTAACACAAAACATACCCTGCACACTCACTTGTTCCCTTGGCAGCAAGATGAGAGAGGGAATGAACTGCATATGACTGGTATTAGTCACACTGATTACTATGTCCTACTGGAAGGTATATTGCTCTCTGAAGAGGCCATTACAGGGACATATACCTGCACAGAGCAGGGATGCTCATCCCCAAATATAAGGAACTTTCTCTGCCCAGTCTAAGAGAAACAGTAATAGAACTAACCTAGTAACAGCAGAGTATTTAGGACTAATGGACAAAAATAAAAATGTTTGGAAGTCTTACTAAGTGCTAATTCTGGACTTCCCTTAGTCGCCTTCTCCACCTCTTCTGTTCTCCTTTCAGTAGAGCATCTCTTTTTCTTTCCACAGCGTCTTCCTTGCTTATTCTTTTCTTTAGTTTGCCTCTCTCTTTGGGTTTGCTTCATCTCAGTGTAAATTATTATTGTTTAACTGCCTTCTCTGGTTTTCTGCAGAGCACTGTTTTCTGTGCAGAGACGTTTTTACTCTGTTAGTAGGATGCTTTGCACAGTGGGGTCCTCCATAGTGGTGGGGCTCCAGGGCTCAGTGGCAATGAAATTAATAAAGGCATGATACTTAAACATCATTTGTTTTTATGTTGTTGTCAGTAATAGGGAGGTGTAATGGGCAAAAAACTAGACCAATTGCCATGTTTTGATACTTTGAGCCTGGTTTGTAACAATTATCTGGCAAAAGAGCTTTATTAATGCAGGTTATGTGGAAACCACTTGGCAATATAATAAGACCCAAAGAAGTCAGCCTAATGGCACCCAGATGCTCCACAAAATCATTGGGTGATCTAAGTATGATTATACAATCATTTCTTCCATCTTAACTAGCCTGTGACCAAATCTATTCCTTGGTGATCTTCCTTACTGCACAGCTATGTAAAAATTCCTGGAGCTGCGACAGCTTTTGCCCTTGGTGTAGGAATAAATCCTGCACAAGCATGGCATTATCATGCTATAGAAGAGGCTGCCAGGCTGGATTCTTTAGCGTAGTATGGTTGACTTGCCACAGCTCAGTGTTGTGAAACCAGCTCTTTGCATTGCTATAGCCAGGTGAGCTAAGAGAGGTTTACGGCTGCCTTGTGCTCCCAGTGTGCTGTAAATTAGGCATGATGAATTAATATAGTAGTGAATCTAACCCAAAATTTTAAAAGTGACCATAAAAGCCATTTTGTTATGTTGTGAGGTTTGGGATATTTTTTTTGGTGAAACATAACCACGTTGATGTTTGTTCTCATCTGACAGGTTTTAGTATAATTAGCACCTATAGTAGTGTAAGCTTGATATTCTTAGGCAGTTAAATCAAAAACCTGAACTCAGTTCTGAGCAGGTGGAACAAAAGGTGAATTGATTTTAATTACAGGGCTTTTCAGTTTCATTTAGGTGCTACCACTCAGTCTTTATTTGCTGTCCTCTAGGATGTATTTAGATTTTTAAGCAACTAATCTAGAATAGTTAATTTTAGTCAGAGATCTTAATTTAATTCAAGTTTACTTCTACTATTTAAAAATCTCTTGATCTCTGTGGCACTGCAATCTGGAAGGATTTTATTTTAAAGTTCATTTATATGTATCATCTGGGTTAAAACAAATTTTGTTTTAGGTAACTATGAAAACGTATGAACACCTTAGTGACTTGAAAATGTGCGTTAGTTAGCCATGTCTTTCCATCATTCTGCACTGGTATCCCCCAGTGACTTCATTTAGAAATTGGTATGTTGGGGTCCCCATTGACTCACTAAATCTTTGTTCTCATGAGTGTTTAAACATCAGTGTTTATATTGAAACTGTTTACTTTTCATTTGGGTGAAGGCTCAAAAAATAATTCGTTGTAGTTTTTGTTCTGTTTTGAAAATAAGGAAAAAAAAATCACAGTTTGGTCAGATGCTGTACAGCAAACCGGTATATACTACTGAATTGCTTCTGCATCCCTTTGGGCATCTGAACCTGCTACTAACTGAGCAGAGTATTGTATGACAAAGGACTGCAAAATCACATTCCATGTGTTTGGAATAGATATAGTAAGAATAAAACACAGTGAACGTAGAAATGGAAGAGGGTAGGATGTGACCATCGAAAAAAGAAAAAAAGCTTGCATTTTCTTAGGGCCGGACAGGATAACCTTTCCTGAGCCTAAAAAGTGGCATGATAGAAAAACGATGAAAGTAGGGCAGATTCATGGGTTTTTCCCCACCTGTGCTAGCTGGATGTGAAAAGGACCGACAGAACATGAGGAGATCCCAGAAGACTTCCTGAAGATGCACAGTTTTCTTCTTGGCAGGAACACTACCACTTTCTTACCCAGACTATGACTACATAGGGTTTTTTATGATGAGGATGGTGAGACATGGAACAGGTTGCCTAGAGAAGTTGTGGATGCCCCATCATTGGAAGTGTTCAAGGTCGGGTTGGATGGGGCTTTGAGCAACCTGATCTAGTGAAAGATGTCCCTGCCCATAGGACATTTGTTGCCTCTGTAAATAAGAGGACACAGGTAAATATCAGGTACAAGGCAACAGGTTCTTCAGGAGCCTGCTCTGCAGAGGGTCTGTGAAAGCGCATCTTTTCCCTGTCTTTTTTTGGCAAGCTGTTCTTAGCATTTAGCAGCCTGCAGGTGATGCGAGTAGATGAGGTCCTCATTGTGCTGGTGAAGGATGTGGGCTAGCTGTTTCAGCTGGGTGAGGCTGGGTGTGCCAGCACAGTGCTGGCCTGCAGGAACTGGAGGAGAGGTGTTCACGTGGGAGTGGGAGGAATATAAACTGGGAGAGACTTGTTTGCACCTATTTGTGCCTATGCCAACAGGGTCCTGAAAAGCTTTCCTCCCCTGTTAGTGTTTTAGTGTTAATCACCCTGACTGCTTGCAGAGGAAAATTGAAGTCCCTTTAAACCTTTTCTCTCTCTCTCTCTCTCTCTTTTGTTTTTAAAAATAGGCTGAATAAGCCACCCTGTTTTTTAACATCCTAACCCTCTGTTCTCTTATTTGTTCTGGTAGCTCTGTTCTGGTTTAAATAAATGTTTTATGAGCTTGGCTGACCGTTAAGTGTACACAGTCTTCCAAAAGAGGCCTTGCTAGTGTCTTGTACCCGGACACAAATGTTTGTCCCTGCTGGAAATTCCTCTAGGTACATCCAGGGTTAGATGGCATAAACGCATGAGAGCCACTCTGTATTTGGAAAACACAGCCAGATCATTCTGTCCTCTGCTGTTTCCATCTGTGGAGCTGTCACAGTAGAAATCTAGAAATCCTGTTCCTGATTTTCTGCTTTTTTGCATCTTTTTTTTTTTTCCAGGTATCATGTCTATCCCTAAGATCACTGATTTCTTTTTTTTTTTTTTTCCCCATAGGATACTCCAGCCCTCCACTGCACTTATGCTGCTGGCAGACTCACTAGCAAATTAGTCCTATTTGTGAAAATGTCACTAAATGAAAATAATTGTCTCCAAGACTGAACTCTTAAGGATTTACACTAGTAACCTCCTTTTAGCCTCATAGTTTCAATACTTACCCACAATTAGTAGTCATGTCCACTATCTCTTTTACAGGCCTGGTGCTAATCTCCACTTTTACCAGCGGAATTAATAACTTCCCATATGGCACCATGTCAAATGCTTCAGTGAAGTCCAGTGGATCAGATTTTCTGTGTTTCTTTTGTCTAGAAAAGGAATTACCTTATCAGATAAGATAAAGTATGCTAGCTGTCTGAAACATGTTTATGAGCTTGGCTGAGGAGCCAAAGGGACAGTGCTACCATCTGTGGGATTATGACTTACTGATTTTGGAGGGTTCTTACTGATTTTTGGATAAGAACTGTGCTCAAATAGAGCACTTTGCATTTTTTTTTGTTGCAATTGCCTAAATGTTACCTGTAATCTGCTTTTATTATATTGTTAAATTTTTACCCTTACTAACATTGGTTAACCATTTGAGTTCATTTTCATGGAGTTTTGTCTGCTCCATATTAAACTTGGATATCCAGTGGCAATATGATAGTAACTACTGCGTGAGTGGAGGAAAAATATGCAAAATGTTTAGAAGAGTTTCCTTTAGTTTACTGTGCAGTAGGAAAAAGTCTCTATTATTATTACTCGGACTATAAAATGACTACTAAAAACCACTTGGCTCCATTTTCCTAGTTTAGTTCCTCTGATACCCTTCCTAAAAATAAGATCTGCATCGTAGCTTTTGCGTCATCTGGTCTAGTCATCATACCCCACAACCTACTACTGAAGTGTTTATTAGGGGGCGCAGTAGTTATTTGTCCTACGGCTACACAGTCTTTGCTCTCGGTCTTTTAACAGGGAATTTTAACAGGGAATATCAGTCTGTTAAGTCTCAGTAACAGAGACAAACTTCTACTGAAAAATTAAAAGAAATTATTTCCACTGTGTATCTGGGATTCTTTAGTACTTGCCTGCAATTATCAGCTTGGCAGTTACCAAGTATCATACTGCATATTCTTTGAAAAACAAGTGTCTATTCATAAAGGTCTGAAGAGAGTTGCATCAGTGTAATGCATGCAAATAAAGGAAATACTGCAAGTATATTGATCCTTCCTTCTAGGGACTGATAAAACAAAAAACCAGAAAACATCCTATCACACTTCAAGTGAACAAAGTAAGAATTCCTGTAAATAAATGGCCACCAGGTAAATTACCTCTTATAGCAATAAAACCACAAACTGAAGTCACCTCTGTCACTATAAATAATCTTCAGTGACAAATATAATAATGCTTTTGCTTGTTAATGCCATTGTGATATTGCTAATGTTCAAGACTCAGTGATGATTTTTCTGAAGAAGAATGGAGCCAGTTGTTATGGTGGTGAAAAATAGTCTGGATAAATTAGATTTCAGTGATCATGTCTCATTTTTTCATCCACGATGAAGTGGTATAGTGTTGTCCAAGCTGCCAAATCCATTTTCAAAAGACTGTCAGATTTTCCAACAACTTTCCAATTTTTTTTGAGTAACATTCTCATTTTCATGGGAAAACACTGATGGTTTGTGCAGAGAACTAAAATTGGATGCAATAGAATTATTCTTACAAATAGAGCACTTAACTCTCTGTGTGCATCAGCTTCAACAATGGGAGCATTGAAAGCTCCCTGTGCAAGTGTTAAGTATGAAAACCTACTTGGCTTTTGCAGAAGGTTCCCCCTACGTACACCTCCTGAGATTCAGAAGCTGACATCTGTTTTGGTTCCTTGACTGAGTGTTTGGTTAGGATACAATCAGTACAGAATATAATTCTTTATCATTTAATCCTAGTGGTAGTTTGCTGAATACAAAAGCACATGCACTTGTCCATGTGACTAAACGCTAAAATAGTTAAATATTGAACTGCAGAGAATCATTAAACATGAGCATATGTAATACTTAGAGGTAGACCTGCATATTTGAGGCTGGAAGGTATCTTCTGGTGTGTATGTGTATGTATGATTGTTATGGGGAGGCAAATTGTACTTCTCTGGACAGGTTCCTTACCAGATGTTTCTTACTACATCAGATGATTGAGGAACCGAAGTACATCTGGCTATTAAAATATCTTTATATGGTTACATGATTTATTAGGAAAGCATGGTTGAAACTAGTAAGTTTACAACTATGTGAATAGCTCTTACCAGTATCTGGATAGAGATAGTAAGCTTTGGAACTTAAATTAGACTACAGTGCTGTTCTGTGCTTACTTGCGAGGCGTGTTTGTTTATTTTTAAGATTATTACATTCAGGCAGCCTTCTATTTACTTTATGCTATTTTGGTATTTTTGCTGAGAGTCAAGAGACTTAAATAAACCCAGAGTCTCTATGGATTATAGTTATGTACTGTTTTATACGTGCTGGAAAGCCATAAGCCTTCAGGCTGAGATAACTGCATAATAAACATATATTTTATGAAATAATACCTTTAACACATGTTGCATAAAAAAAAAAAAGGAGGGGGAAGACAGTTCATCTCTGTCTGCCACAACAGACTTCTATCAAAAATAAATTTAGAAGAGTTCCAGTTGTTCTCCCAGTTTTGGAAAAGAGATTATTTTACTTGAGGTTTCCATAAGGTAGCACGGAGCGCTTTTGAATATCTTCAGTGACCCTAATGACACTGTGAGATCCAGATTCTAACGAGCTGGCACTGAAAGGGGAAAGCGAAGGTGTCATTGGGAACATGGAAAGGATGCTTTGCATTTAAGACTTTACATTTTGCCTGTCAGTGATTGCCATTGATGAAGCATTAGGAATTACTGCGTTTGGTGTTTGCAAGGATGTAATGTAATTCAATATTCTCGTACAATTATTGGGCAACTATTTGATCAATAGATAATATTCATTAACCGAGTGACTGAAAAGATGGTTCAGTGTTCCATTCACTCTGAAATACCTGCCGCTTCAGGTGCCAACTCTGGACTTGCAGGTGTTTAACTTCCTCAGCTTTGCCCAGTTTGTTAGAAAGCAAAATGCCATGTCATTGTCACCTCCTCTGAGCAATTTCTGAATACTGTTTCCTTTCTAATATCTGGATACCATCAACAAAATATCCTATCGTGGCACGGTAATTATATATGGCATATAACAGCTCGCATGGCCTCGTATATAACAGAATTGTTACAGCTGCAATGGTGTTATTTTGCCTTGCTCCAAGTAAAGGATTAAATAAAAATGTTGACTTTTATGTTGTTGGTCATCTTAGCTAAAATTCATCAAAACAAGTAGCTAAAGTTTGTTGTTCAGAGCTTAGTTTCTCCTACAGCTTCAGGTAAACCCCAGTGTAGCTGTTCAAACAGATTTTCCTTTAAAGTACTTCTTTATAAATATGATGGCTTGAAACTTCTTATTTTCTAGATGCTGGCTTTAAATATTGAAGGAAAAAACCCACCTCTTTCTAATCTTATTTGCTTTTGATATTATATTTAGCCTCTGGCATTAATATTCACTTGTATTTCTTCCCTGTCCTCCTCCTTTTATTTTGATATGGTTTTAAGAAATTCTAAGTTTTGAAGCAGATCTCCTGTCCTGCAGATTAAATTCTAATGATAATTCTAAACTTAAAAGGTAATCTTTTCCTGAAAGAAAGATGAAATTTTACTCTTCTGAATCAAAATTTCCTTCAGCTCACATATCGTGGCTTCCAACACAGTCAATCTAGAGCTATAAAAAGTAATTCAAACTGTGAAAAAATATGAGGTTTGTCATTTTATTGCCAAAAGAGAAAATAAAGTACAAAGCTGAGAATATTTCATGTTTTGACTAATAGATTTTTCTGAAATAATGCCCAATTCGCAAATAGAAAAATGTTCTTTGTCTGTCTCATGCTCTCCTCCTCCTCTATGGATTTGGTTTCTTGGTCATACTACAATATTCATGATAAATCACGGCCTCTCTTCCTGGTGAGGAGAACAGATGTATCATGAGAGATGCAGTCCAGCCTGGAGAGGAGTGTGGTTGGTAACTTCCACAAGGCACAGTTACATATATATGAACAAAAGCTAATATTTTACCAATATAGATTTGCTTCTAGGTTTTCATTTGTTATGCTTTCTAGTGACCTATCAGTATTTTCCCATGGAAAGCTGATAGTTTTTGCAGAAATGTGTCCATTACTTGGAAAAACAAACTTCTATCAGCAAAAATTTTAAGGCTGAATGAATGTTTTTCCATTGGAAA
This sequence comes from Ciconia boyciana, assembly GCF_034638445.1. Lineage (NCBI taxonomy): Eukaryota > Metazoa > Chordata > Aves > Ciconiiformes > Ciconiidae > Ciconia > Ciconia boyciana. The sequence goes on from NC_132938.1 coordinate 58,407,017, forward strand.
TGTTGGTCTTTGGGAGTCAGTTACCAAAGTAGATAGTGACATTTTATGCTGGCTGGAGCTTCTGTACACAGGTAGTCCCAATGAAAGCATAAGGACAACAAATATTCTTATAGATCCATTTTGATCTATAGCTCGCACAGCCCTCTCCAACTAACAGAACATTATATTTGATATAAGATTTTCTCAGTTTTAGTGAATGTTAGACTTTCCTGATTTTTTTTTTTAAGTGACTTTTCACGGTATTTTTATTTTGTTTGGTTTATCTGGATATACAATTTTTCTGGTAGCTTGGGTTAGCAATCAAGATGCATGTTTAACAAAAACAGAACTTGAGATGCATACAAAACCTGTGGCCAGACGGTATTGAGAAATCCAGAATTGTACACATTGCCATTGCAACTCTGTGGTTTTTTGGCAAGGTGATTTCAGAGTGGAAAACATTTTAGGCTGAAATCTAGGCTTTATAATCTATGTATTTCTTCTAAAAATGCACTTTCATTGATGCATGGAAAATGAACACTACAACCTGTTAGTTTCTACTTGTTTCTTTATACTCTCCTTTTACTCTTTAAGTGATTTTTACTGAAATGTTATTTGCCTCCGTGTTCTCATGTCACCTTGATTCCTGGCATAGCAGCTCTGTAGGATCACACTCTAGAGCTGCATGCATGAGCATAACTGAAAACCACATTTTCCCAGGATATCGCAACTACAGAAACGTACATACCCATTCCATCCTCATTTACTGGGGAGCATCTTACACTTGACTTCTTTTTTTTTTTTTTTTTTTTCTTAATGGTGTAGCAATGTTACCAGTTTTGATTTCATTCCTTTTATGGGAGGGAAAAGAAAGAAGGACTAGCTGGCCTTATACAAACCTCTGTGCAGGAAAGCAGCAAAAATGTCGCTTTCCAAATTTGTGTAGCTGTGTATATCCCAACTCCCCTGATGTATGAATATATTTATGCATGCATACTGTGTATTTGGCTTTTTTTTTTTTGCACAGGAGCAAGCATTTGCTGCTAGTGCCAGCACTGTATCTTATAAAGTTATTTCAATTATACTGGTGAAGAGCAACATGATTGCCAGTATAATTAACTGATGGCATAATACATCCCTAAGCTCATTAACTTTGCTTGGAAAACATTTTATGTAGACCAGGTTTCAGATGCGTAAACATTTTGTGGTTGTGTTTAAAGGACAGAACAAACACACAGTCCTACAGGATAAGATGTATTCAAATGGCTGTAAAAATGCAAAGTATGAATGAGTGCTAGGTAGTGTTATGAAATGTTGGAAATATTAGGAAAGTACAAATTCTGTGAAGCTGGTTTAGTTCCTGTTAAGGTATTTAAGTCCATTTTGGGGTAGCTACTTATTCGAATACTTGTGTTTTGACTGGGCTGAAAAAAGTGACAGGCATGGACAGACTGGCAATAGCCACAGGGAGGAAGTATTTGCACTTCAGCCCTGCACTGATGGCTTTGCCAGGAAGGCCTGGATGATGACAGCGGACCCCCTCTTCCCCACTGGTACCCTATTAGAAAGGATGCCACCTGTCAGCATCCAGCGACCACCTTTGCGAGTGCAGCGTTGTCTTCCCCGCTCTGAGTTTTAATCTCTCAGGACTGGAGAAACATCACACCGCACACAGGCGTGGGCTCAATTTAAAAAGTCCATTCATTTCACGTTGTAATAACCTGCTCGTGCCCTTGACGTTTCCAGTGAATAGAGAATTGGGACATTATCAGTGACTAGTGAGGATGAAAGGAAATACTTCACCTCAGCTGTGGAAGCACCAGCATCTGTTATATTTTAGCTGTTATCTTTGGCCGGGGACCTATAACTGATCTCACAGCTGAGACAGGAACCATATGCATAAAGAAACTCATTTTAACCCTCTCCTCGCCCGTCACTGATGGGTACTTGCCGCATGTGTTAATGTGAGAGCTATTAACACTCCCTCATCAGGAAATGCCACCTAATAGGCAAAGGGTTAATGACTCAATACAGTATTTCTGGTGAGGATGCAGGAAGAGATGCTTTCTTTGTGTGATCATGCAGCAGCAATATGACCAAAAGACCTTATCCAAATTAGTCAGGTATCTGACATACGCTATATGTAGCTATACCTGCTTCTTTCCAGCTCTGTCTGGGGTTTCACCTGATGTTTCATCTACTCTGAGGACATTTGTACATACCAATAGCATCCAATGAATTGACCTATTTAAGGGAAATTTGGGTGAAAGGCAATTTGTTAGTTTTAATATTACATTGGTGGTTTAGCAGGTGGCTGACACATTTAAAGTTGATAAATTGGCGATCAAAGTGTTTTAAAAATAAGAACATTCACAATTTTCCAGAAGCCACAAAATTATTATTAGCAATTATTATTACGTTGATGACGCTAATAATTTCTGAATGCTGTGGCTGTCAAATGGGCTGTGGAATTAAAAAATGAAAGCGAAAAATCAAAACACTTTTCAGTTAGAGACACCCAGATTAATGTTTTATGGTTTTGTACGGTTTTGTACTCCCATTATTTTTGTCATTTCCCACACCTTATAAGCAAACAAACAAAATCTACTCACCTTAAAATCACCTTGTAATTGTCAGTCAAGGAGTTTTCCTTAGCTTTAACTTCTTAATATGTAGCTGAAGCTAACAACCAGCTGTACCATAAGAGCTCCCAAGAATTGATTTGGGAGAAAGAGGAGGGGAAAATTAAAAAAAAAAAACAAAAAAACCTGAAAGCTCTTTACAAGGCAAATCTAATTACCATTGATGGGGTTTTCTTTTTTTCGTCGTAGTTTAAGACCAGCATTGCATGTTGTCTTGAGGTGACTCTGTACAAGTCTGTCTTAAATGGTCAGGGAAAAAATAAAAACAAAAGCCTAAGGCAAGCCAAAGTAAATATTAATTTTGAAACTATGAACTGATATCCACAATGAAGTAACTTCTTTGGCAAACACCTGCAGTTTTGCTTATAGTGTTCATGCTTATACTGACTAGGGAAAGAAAGGATTTTTGATAATTGGGATGAGAAGCAGTGATATGAAACACACTGTAAAGAGGTTTCATGTGCAGTGAATTAAACAGTAAACTTGTTATATTTCCAGTGTTAGGATTGACACATTCTTTGGTTTGACTGTATAATCTCTATTTGTACAAATGCCAGATTAGATACCTTATTTTTGAATGTTTGTAGCCCTTTGCTAGCTCTCCCAGCTTCAAGAAAAACTTGCAATGCCAATGGATGGAGTTGTTTCATTTGGAGGGTAATACAAAGCATTCCCAATATATTGTTCCTTCATGTGGCTCTAGAAAATGTCATTAAAATTTTAAACATTGTACAGCCTATGAAAGCAGTGCTAGATAAACCATTAGCCAATGCATCGCTCTAATTTTTTTAAGTTAAACCTTAAGGCGAAATGTGCTTTCCATATAGAAAAGCAATCGAACACACTGTGTGGCATGCTAAATTGCTTTTTGATGATCAAAATTAATCACTGGTTCCTAGCATGTAGCAAATAAATTAGACAATTTCAAATGGTACAAAGAATTCTGCTCCTGACATTCCTAGTGTGATGTTAACAGTAGTGGGGAGATGTGCCTGCCTTTCAAATAGGCTGTTCGTAGCCAGTTTCTGCTCACAAGACAATAACCACATAAGAAAATGATTTTTTTAAAGTTACATTTCAGTGTCAGCTATATATGAAATCTAGTGTGTCAAAGAAAACTTAATTTCTTCAGATCCTACAGATGTTGAGGATTCAGGGGAAGGAAAGATGCAGAATCTGAAACAAAAACACCATAAAACATGCAAATAGCCTAAATAGCATTTCCTGCTCCTCTGTTTCGTTTTGCATAGGTAAAGAGGAAATAACCTGTTCTGCTTAATGTTGCTTAATGCTTCCTGTTAGAAGATCCTTTTAGTAGAGATTCTTTGCTAAACTTAAGAGTTCTGAGTTGAAGTTCCCAGCCTTTTCCTCATTTCTTGCCTTCCACGCTCCTTGCTCAAGAAAAAAAAATCAGGAAAATTAATTCAGTTGTTCCAAAACTTAATTCAAGATTTTCAAGATTGAATCTTTTTAAGGTTGAATTAAGGTAAAATACATTATTTGCTTTTGTTAAAATGACTGATTCAGCTGCCAACTGAGCTGCTGAGGAGGGCGATCTTTTGAGAAGCTACTGGACATAAAAAATTAAAGCAGAGCTAGCAAACATTTTCTCTGCTGACACCCAGGCAGTCTGGCAGAGAAGATGGAAACTGCTGTACTGAAGCCCAGACAAGTTGGGGGACAGGCAGAGACAGAGTCTCTGGATAGTAAGAATATTCTCTCTATTCCTCCTAATGATTATTTTTAAATGGCAGGAAATTTTAATGTGCATTTGTAATTTAGCAAGGGAAACGGACCACTGTGTTGAGGTATCAGTGTGACAATATGTTATTGCAAACCTTTGCTATCCTTGCCATTATAAATGACTTTTATAAATGGATCTGATGTAATTAAAAAGGTACTCTCAGATACTGAGCAAGAAGGCTCAGGTTGAATTGTGAAAGGTACCTAACACCCTTTGAAATCAATGACACTTAGGTATTTACAATTTCTTCCAATTCACAATTGTGTCCCACCCTGATTAGTCCTAAAATTATGTTGAGGGAACAGACAAGGATTTAATTTCAGCTTATATTAAAACTAAATAAATAATGTAACTACTATTTTCAGATATGTTTGTTCCCTTTGTTCACTATGCCAATATATGGCTCAGCTAAGCCTTCAGATTAAAATAAGTGATCCGTGATACTAATTAACAGATTTATAAATCATTCTGTATGATCAAGCCATTCATAATGTTCCTGTCATATGGGAAGGCGTGTGCAGTTGCCAGAAATGTATTACAAGCATAATGAAAACAAATAGTCCAAAATGCTGAGAAATCAAACAAAGTCTTATTAAAAATAACTTCAGTCACGGATCCAAAAAAGTAATTATTTGCACAGTTCCTATACCCCACAACACCTGAAAATTAGGTAATGTTTAACATATGTCAGATTGTAGGCCCAAACCCAAAGTCAATTGTTGAAGTCTTTGCCCTGGAGGAAAACCATAAATCAGACAGGATATTAGAAATGGCAACTGACTAACGCTGCTCAAGAATCAGGACAGGCAGAGGTGCTTCTAGCTGGTAAACTTGGCAAAGTGCACGTGAGTTGTTCAAAAGCACACTGTAAAGGTGGCTGCACCACTCATGGCACAGCTGTGACGGTGCGTATGTGCACTTGTGTGCAGAGAAACAAGCAGGCTTTAGAGCAAGGTTTGGGTTTCTTTAAAAAAAAAAACAACAAAACTCCAAATAATCTCTTGCTGAAATTCAGCCTATTGAGTTTGAAACAGTTCTCCAGGGGTAAGTTCATTAAAGGGCTGAAATATTTTAAACTGTTTCAGTGGGAATTTTTGCAGTTGTTCTCTGTGATTCTCACTTTGAAGCTAGCGACTATCGACATTGGAAATGTTAGATTGTTTTTGAGGCAAAGATTGAAAGAGAAAACTTTACTCAGCACTCATTAGACCACATCTGGAGTACTGCGTCCTGCTTTGGGGCTTCAGGACAAAAAAGTTGTTAATAGGCTAGAGTGAGTTCAGCTGAGGGCCACCAGGATGATCGGGGCACTGGGGCAGGTGCTCTGGGAGTGGCAGCAGAGGGACCCGGGCTTGTTCAGCCTGGAGGATGGGCAGCCCTGGAGGACCCCATAGCAGCCAGTGCCTACAAGGAAGCTCCTGAGGAAATGCCACCAGCCTCCCTAAGGAGGTGCATGGCAGGAGGAGGAGAGACAGTGGGCATAAATTGAAACAGGGCAGGTTCCCATTTGACACACGGTTTTTACTATGGCAGTCAGGCATTGGACCAGGGATGCCGTGTGGTCTCCATCCTTGGAGGAGACAGAGTTGGAGAAAGCCTTGGGAAATGTAGTGTGAATTCAGACTTGGGACTGCTTTGTGTGGGAGGATGTGCTGGGTAGATGACCTTACAACGTCCTTTCGAGCCTGAAAGGCTCTCTGATCCTAAATGAGGACAGCAGAAGAGAGAGGGACAGCAAGTAAGGGGTGAACAAAATGACGAGTAAAACTTACATACCTTGCTAAAACCAAATAGTTTGATCTGTTTATTTTACTTAGTAACCAAAAGTACAGAGTGACATAATTGATTCTGACCACGACGATCCCCAGGCTACCACAAAAATTGTAGCTCTACAAAGCTTTGCAGTATGTAATGTCGTAACGCCTCGCACTTGTGCAGAACTCCTATCCAGTGATCTCTAACCCTGTACAAACTTGACTAACGAAGACTCAGCGCAGTCCTTTGAGGCAACGGATATATTGCTGCTAATTTCATTTCTGCAGATGCAGCTTGCAGAAAGTTATCTTGACTGAAGTTGTGTTGGGTTTGACTGTAAATTTTTGTGGGGTCGGGGGAACTGGAACAGATCAGGTGTACTGAGAGCACAAAAGGATGGGCAGCTCTCCACTGAGCAGGCATGGAGTATATTTCTTTTTTTGCCTATCCTGGAGCAGCTGATACATTGACATTGAGCCCTGCTTTACTGGTGAATGAGTAGTGGATACAAAGCGCAGGTCTCTCAGCTTCCTGCCCGCTGTCCTTACAATTGGAGATAACGGGTATAACCTCAGCTTATTTCCCACTGATGCTTGACACAGCCTGGCCAGTGCTGTGTGGAAGAGAAAGAATTAAGTCTCCTTTTCCTTGGGAGTCACAGAAAGGAACGGGTGCAGTTTAGTCTACGGAAAGTTAATGCCAGACCACATTTCCTAGATGTGGGCTTTTACTCTAAGAACAGCTTGCACATTACTCAGGCAAAACCAGCTGAACTTTTTTCCTTGCCTTAATATGGTTTTGCCATTATTCATACATAGTCTCTATTGACATTTTCTGTATAAAAAAGCAGTCTACTTCAGATATCAGGAGCTTAAGGATTTATAATCTCATAATCTGTTTAGGTTCTTTTGTGTCTATGAGATTACTATAGCATCTCTTTACATCATGACAGGTTGTTTAACCACTTTGGAAATCTTTGGTTGCCTAGATCTGAGACCAATGTACCCATCTCCACACAAAAAAACCAGTATTGTTAAAAAAAGGCATAAAATACTTATGAAATATCTTCTGTTTAGCTATGAAAAGCCTTTAGGTACTTTATTAATATTTGCCTGATAAACACAACAATTTGAAACCCATGTCACTTGGCTTTCTGGTTAGGCTTAAAGGAAAAGTCAAGGAAATAAATATTCCTGATTCATCCCCTGCAAAAGCAATGGGTGCATCATCATAGTTTTTTCTCTGCTGGCAGGCTCAGCCCCTATGTAATTACCAAAATTAAAAGAAGCACAACCCAAGCAGGTGTTCCTCACCATTCACAGATACAGATCCCCGCAGACAGACATGTGAGTTGACCTAGGAGAGCATTGAGGTTTGGATTTGGTTTTGGTTTAGTTTTTGCCTTTTAGCAAGTCTGACTTTATTAAGGGGAGGTATCGTTAGATGAGCTAATAAGGTTGGAAGAAACAAACAGTTCTCCTGGGTGCCGTGTCTGTTCTCAGAGGCCTCAACGTATCTCAGCATTGATGATAGAGGTCAAGGTTAAAGCAGAAAAGTGAAAAGTGACTGACTGAAGAGCAGGACTTTTTTGATCCTGATTTAAAACGCACAGAAGGCAATACCAGCCTTGGTGTTTGCTTGAGTTAAGGACATAATGCTATTTGCCTCTCCTCTTGCCCCAAGCAGGAGGAAACACAGGCCATGTTTTGGCTTAGGTCTCATGGACAGAATTGCTAATGTGATTTCAGACTCTAGGTGATTCTGAGCTTGTTAAAATTACCTTGTGCTCAAATTTCAGCTTTGTCAACTATTACATTAAAATTATCTTGATACTTGGCCTGGAAATTGATTAAAAATTAACACAGAATCCATTGGCTTTATTTTTTGAAGAATAAGACTGACTTAAAATGTTTAGCTGTGTAGATACAGGGTGAACGTAGCTCCATTTCCTGCTGCTCCTTCTTCTGGCTAACTTCAGGCAGATTGCTTTTTCTGACGCTGGATCAACCCTAAGTAGGCAGCACATGGAGCTGAAATTCACTGTTCCACATCTCAAGTTAGTGTCCTAACCACCAGCCTATTATATTCCACTCATGCTGGAATATAAAACCTCAAATGAGCAATGCCTGTTTGGCTGTGAATAAATGAAATTTAATTAGAAATGTTCCAGCTAGCACTATTCATTGAACGATAATGCTGTGTAACCAAATTGTGAAATTATTAAATGCTTGCTGTGTCCCTAAACTGACAATGGAAAGGTGAATAAAGCCTATTGATTGCTTTTTGATTTCCCCAGTCAGCTTCCATTCCCTAAAAACTGCTAAGTGGTTTGTGCAAGTTTTTTCTTAGGTCTGCAACTACCTTTTTAGAACGTAGCATGTGTGCTTGTTTATTGTCTGAGTTATTTTTGTAGTCCTCCTTGAGTAAGGAAAGAAATCAAGCATTTCATACAATTTTAAAATTTCATTTATGTTACAGATGTGTTATGATTTGCCAAAATTTACTTTTTTTACATAGAAGGGTGTAATCCACTGAAATCAATGTAACAGTCCTCAAGTCTTATAAAATAGTCTTAAGCCTGGGTAAAACCAGGCTGGTGGTTTCTGTGGGTGGGCTGGCTGGAGCCTGTGCTGGTGCAACAGGGGCAGAAGTTTTTGGGGCTGCCCCAGCCAAGAGCTGTAGCTGTGTTCCCATCTCATCCTTTCCTTCCTCGTGCTTGCCCGATTATTAGTCTTAGCCTCAGGCCCTTGAGAAAAACTCTCATTCTCAGCACAAGATCATGGCGTGGTACTCTCGCAGGGAACATTACCATCTGGTGTCAGCAATTCTTGTTGTCCCAGCTCTTGGAGCAATTCATATTTTCCGGACACATGGGTGGCAGGATTTTCTGTGGCTGATTTCTTTTGTCTCTTTAAACGCTCATTCTTCATTGTGAGCCTCATGGGCAGCGGACTCTCCAGCCAAAGCGCGTAAACATGGAGGGGAGCTTTTCCTCTAGTAAGCTTTTTACAATAGATGTCTATTATTCAAAATAAGGAAGGCAGTTTTATAAGGCCTGCGAGTGCACATTTCCCAGTCTGCTGCTTCTTAAATTACCAGGAATGCAAAAATAACCAATAGTTTGACCTCTTAAATCACAAATTGGATAGGCTTACCATTAAAGGACATTGTAAATGTGTTTCCCATTATTTAGTTCATTTGGTGTGTTCAGCAGTGAGCTTTTGGATATTTTGGGGTTTTTTTAATTCTTTACAGAAATCATTTGATAACTTTCTTTCCTGGAGTTTGATTAGGTCCTCTGGACCTACAATAAGAGAAACTGAAAACTTTATAATGAAGGTTGTGTGGAGTTATAATTTTCTTGCTATAAAAACTAATGGGTGCATATTATAAAGTATGGGTATAATGAATATGGGTATATGAATAGTGACCTTCATAAATAAGATCTATCCATCTTTTATGACTGGAGACAAAGATTATACCAGAGAACTGTCCCATACTGAGACGTGCTGTCTACAGTTTACCAGAGATTGCTTTTCTGCCTAGGAAGGAAATAATTTTCTGGGAAATTTCTGAAGAGGGTGGGATCTGTAAAAATTCTGCATGTTGGTCTGATCTTGCTCCCATTTAAATCGCTGACAACATTGTGCACTCTTTGTGGAAGTCCAGTCTGAGCAATGTAAGCATGTATCTTTTTTATTGCATCCTGTAAAGTTCCTATTTGTCATCCTTGTATTTCTTCTAATTTTTTATTCATTGATTAACTTTTATCTTTTAGTAGATCTTCATAACTCGTGATTAGCTTTTTAAGAAGCAGAGGTCCATTTATTGTGGACATTTCAGTATAGAAGTAATAGACGTGAGGGCAATGCTCTGGTTTTACAAAGTGTTTGTGAAAAGATTTTTGTAAGAGCATTTACAAAATTTTTCTGTCTGACACTGGGCTTGTTTGGAAATATTTTCATTATTTTTATCTTTTAAATCTTTTTGCTACTTTTATTTAGAATTTTCCTATCTGCAACTGTAATGAATTGCAAATGGAATAGGAAGGAGTTTTACTGGAACAAGAAAGTTTCACATATGTTATTAAAATAAAATTCCTGTACTTCATTTCAGATTAATCAGGCTCTATATAAGGAAGGAAAATGTGTGTCCTCTGTAAGTCATATCTGTATTTGGGGTATGAGTCGGGAGAAATTAAGTGGCTGCGTATTGTTCAAACTGTGGTAGGCTTGGTCCTGTGCACACTGCCCGTAGGCAGATTGTGATCACATTTTGACTGTAATCAGCTAGGCTCTGTTCCTGCAAAAACTTGAGTAGTTGCCTTTGTTTAGTTAGACATGTGCTAAAGCGTTTGCAGGGTTAGAGCCTGCTGTCATACTTGTCTTTCTTGCATTTGTGTGTTGGTTGAGAGTGTAAGTATGAGGTTCCCAACTGACAAGGACAGTTGCCTTTCTTACCATTGCACCGCTCATATGGAGGAGAAGCAGTCAGCAGCAATTCTGTGGCTGACAGGCTTGGAAGGAGATAGGTGGCTTCATCATAGCCATGACTATGCTGTAAAAATATTTAACTTGTATAGCTTAATTGCTACCCAGTTCGCTAGAAGGTCATCACTGCAAAAGGAGATCTTCTGTTAGCTGACCGGGCTTTGAAAGTCCAGTGCATAGGAGTGTAAGCAAAATTAGGTCCTGATCTCAAAGGATGAGAACAGTTTACCTTTATTTTTCATCTGGGGGGCATATAAAGTGGCCTGCTGTCAGGCAGAGGAAATGAAAGAGGGATGAGACAGACAACTGGAAGTGCAGGTGGTTTTACTGCTTTTGTGATGAAACTGTCTTCTGCCTTTGATTCCTTTAAGGGGAGCATGCAGTACGGCAAACCCCTACTTTATTTCACTGCATGCGAAGGTAAAATGTGTCTCATTAAAATGAGCTTCTAAATGTGTTTCATTAAAATAAAATTTTGAAAAATACTTAGATGATGACGACTAGATTCTCAAAGATAGTTTAAAGAAACGTGCATAGCATTCTGTGAACAGATAAAATGTCATCTGTAATTCTTTGGATATATTGCCTGTAATATGCACTGTCATCCTCTGTTTAAAATCTTACCAGTAAAGCACACAGAATAAAATTGTTATTGGTAACAGACCATTGTTCTAAAATGGCTCTGTCTGTCGAATGAAAGGCAGGACCAGAAATAGATAGTATTTAACTGTGCAGCTGCTTTTAATGGAGATACGCAAGCAAAACTCACATAATGAATGTTCCTAAAATTTTGTTGGGCTGTTTCTAACTTTTTTTAAGTGAACATATTTATAGAAGTTGTAAAGCAGATAAACCTAAAGGTTCAGGATTCCACTTTAAGTGGTTCCATAGGTTGAAAGGCTACTGATATCTCATGGAGTAGACAATTTCCATATAATCAGTCTGTGATCAACTCAGTCTGAGACACTGGATAGAGGAGGCAAATCTCTGTGGTGCATTGAGGAAAGAAGCAGTTTATGTACATATACAACACAGATAAAGGTGTTTTGCTGTCACAACTTTTTCACTGGGTTTTCTCTATGTGTTTTTAGTCAAGTAATTTGAATTTTCTACTTACTAGTAATTTGTTTGGCCTATATCCCTAGTTACGCAGTGTGTTCCCATTGCTTGAAGTACAGCAAAATGCAGAACAAAAGGACAGTCTGTAACCCTAAGAATTTATCATCTTTGCATACGATGAGGAAAAAAGTATGTCCACAGTAGAGGAGAGTAATAAAGGAACATTTGTCTACAGGACAGCAAGTGGTCTCAGCATGCAAGCAACTTAACCCTTGTCAGATTATTTTGGAAGAGCCACCTGTAAAAGAGGGATATGAGCCTTGTGATATGCATGTACTGTAATCCTGTGTAAATACCAAGGTTTCGGTGCAGCCTGGATATTCAGGCAATAAATCTTATTGGAACACCTTTTTTGGCCTGTAATAGCTCAGACAATGAGTGGAACTAGAGTTTGCTGGCAGCTGCTGAGGACAGGGTCTGTTGAAACTAACAACACATGGTTAATTAATGCCACGTCTGTGCATTGATTCAAATTCATCACACAAGCCCAAAGGTGTGTTTATATTCAGATATATCTATTGTTTTGAAACTATTTTCTCTGGATAAGATCATTGCCTACAGGTGCTTGTGACATACCTGTCTGTACCCATTTATACCACTTTCCAAGGAAAAAGGAAAGTTATGCATCAAGGTCCTCACCAGGCTGGTTTCCACACTGAAGGAAAATGGTAAGCGCTGGAAAACCAAATGTGTGTATGTTGTTAAAACAAAATCAGATTTCATTACGGTATTGGCTAAATACCTACAGACACGTTTCTTTTTTAAAAGAAAAAAAGCATTGGGGTGAATGTTGCAAAAAGAAGATGTAAGGGGGTAGGAGAAGGGCCAGGGATGGAATTTACAGTGGGAATCCCTAAGTAAAGGCATTAGGAATTAGGTTATTGCAGCATCCAAAAGAAGAACAAATGGAAATTAGTTTTTAGGGTCACAATGGGTAAGTGCACTTCAAAGCATGGCACGGATTACATGGAAAGAGTAAAACAGGCAGGCTAAGGTTTATTTGGTGAAGTAGTGACTTCCTGTTTCAGCCTGAGGAGATCATTTCTGATAATATCCCTCGTGACCTGTGAAGCTTCTCCGTCAGTGGAAATGACAAGAGGGGGTGAATGACCTATAGCATCACCTGCCTTTGCTTTCGGTAACAGATGCTAATGCACAGCATCTTGGTGGATAGAGGGAGGTGTAACTCACACTTTTGCCTCCCAAAGTGATTCCAGCCAAATGTCTGTCATTATCAATACAGCTGTCACGCTGATCCTTGTGGGTAAGAGCTAATGGTGGGTGTTCGTTTACTTTATGGAGCTTGTGGGGGTTTTATTGCTATGTTTTTTTTAAAAGAAACTACTCAACAATTCCCTTTATAGCCAAGCAGCACATTAGTGCATAGAGTAATAGCGCAATCAAATCCTTCTACGAGGCAGAGGAAAGCAATGCTTCTTTTTTCTCGGAATTTAGCAGCATCCAGTAATCACAGTGATATATGCTAGGTTCATGCGTTCTCCCAGGGAGAGAAGGCAGGGGAATAATAACAGATGCTAGGCTGGGTATCGGTCTCTTGTGATAATAAAAACAACATTGAAGGTTTCAAGTGGGGAAGGCCTAAATGCAGAAAGTGTTGGAAGATCTGGTTGAAGATTAGTCTTAAACCTCACGTGGGGGAAAGGGAGGTGAACTCTTTTCCATAAATCATCCGGATACTTAATTTGATATCAAACATGAACCTTAACATGTGTCATATAATCTGGTTTAATACACATGGGTCTTATTAAAATAGTGTGAGCCAAGGACTGTGCTGATTTACACAAGTTTGAGCAAGTCCTTTGCAAGGCAGAAAACGTACCTTAATTTAGAGTACTTTCATTTAGAAGTAGAACTTAGTATGTTTTTAGCAATTGTAGTAGTTTTCCTCATTAAGGGGCTGATCCAGTGCCTGTTGGTGGTGTTGGAAAGATTCCTGCTGCTTCGCAAAGGGAGATTCATCCCTGAGATGCTGGTGGTTATCTGCGGCATAGTGATTAGGCAGAGAGAGAAGCACTGCTGGAGCAACTGCGACCCTGAGTCCAAAACCGGAGCTGCTTCGGACTGGGGTATAAAGCTGGATGCCGTGAGCCCTTCTTTTTTTTCTTTTTTTTTTTTGTTGACGTGAAGTCTTTGGTTCTGAGAGGGGTGAAATACTTCACTTTTGGAGTAAGCACGCTGGTTATGTTGTAGCTTTGTGACCAGTACCGAAAATCAGCAGGTTGAGCAGACTGCTGCTGTTGAATGAGTCTCCCTCAGTCGGGATTATCAGCCCTGCTTCTCCCACTCGTGTACTCATTGTGGGCTCCAGGCTCTGCTTCCTCAGTACATCATTAGTCACCACTGAAAGTACACTCAAAAGATACCAGTAATTACAGTGTGCTTAACAGGCTGACAGAGGAACGAAAATGCATAACAAAAGCAAGTAAAGGAGGCAGGCTGATTTCTTGAAGGACAAGTCAGCAGCAAAGTATGATTTGAACCATCAGCTAGCAGGCAAGCCTTAAAAAAGCAAGCAAAGTAACTAAATCAAAGTATACACAGACAGTCCATTTTTATCTAACTGAATTTATATTGGTTTCACTGCAGTAATTTTGGTATCGTTGTTCATGATTTACATGGTGTGAGTTAGGTCATACTCTAGTCCATTGTGAGGTGTAGTGTTTGAGGTTTTTTTCCAGTTCAAAACTATATTTGGGAAGCTAAACAAATAGATATGCAAGAAGATGTGAGAAACTTCTGAGACTGAGTGAAAGAGGAGGATTCAATCTGCAAAATATTCTGAAGCACAAAATGCATGTAAAATATTTGTGAAGATATATCAGTTCATAAAATAGTATCTGTAACAGCTTAAAAATGAAGTGAAATCAAGGAATAGAGGAACTGCAGGAATCCCTGCAGGAAAAGAATTGCTAGTTGCGGTTGAATTTAGGAATTTTCAAGCTGCCCTGCTCCAGTCAAAGGACAGAAACAAACTTTTTTATACTCTGACATTTTACAGAATTCCTACAGGAACGCTCATTTAAACAAACAACAAAAAAAAGATGATGATTCTGGCACACTAGAAACATCTTAATCTGACCTATGAGAAAAGATTCCTGAAGAAAGCTGGAAATGACAAAGATGTTAATTTAAATGCAGGAAAATTCTGAACTTCTGTGACCGAGGCACAGGAACTCAACACTTTTAAAAACCATTTCTGTGTTAAAAATATGGATGATTTATTGCCATTGTTAGACGTAAGGAAACTTTAATCTTCTGGGATACCAGATCAGTAGTTCTGATTAATCAAAACAAAGACATAAAAATAAGGTTTTATCTGTACAATATACTTGATCAACCGTATCTTTGTCCTGTTTGAAGCTTCATTTTTTGTTTTACTTCTTACATCTTGAAAGTATGTCAGTCCTTTGTACAAATCTTTTGTGGCACTGAAAGCGCTCTGTTTCCCAGGTGTTAATCATAGTGAATAATTTGTCTTGTGATGGGATATGATCCAACACTTAACCCAAGGAAGGAGTACAATTGTGTTGAACTTAGCTCCAACTGAATCAGGCTCAAGGTGTTGCAAAATTGAACCTTCAGCAAACACTTCACAGTGGCTTTGAACTGGGAGAAAAACAAGAGCTACATGCTGATATCTTTCTTCAGGCAGAACACTTTACTCCATGAAAAGTGACTTTAATGGCACTTTCCATAAAGTGAGGTATTAACATCAGGATATAGCAATGTCTCATAAATTTGATCAAAACTTACACACAAAACAAAGGGGTTTTTTTCAGAGTTATAACCAAGACTTTAATTGTTCTACTAAAGGGTTTGGAACTGCTTTAATCATATCACTTATTATTGCAGGGAGTCTCATGAGCATCATTCATGGGACTTGTGGGGTAATAACTTAGTGTGGTTCAAAAAGGCCTGAATGGTGCGATTTGGGTATAGCTAATTTTTCAGTTTCTTTCTGTTTAAGTATTTTCACTGAAGTGGTAACAAAATAAATGTATTGTACTGAGCTGGAAGGTCACTGCCTCGAATAGCTGATTAAACAATCAGTATTTTCCACCAAAGGGACTGAAGATGAAAATGTCAGAATGTGAGCATGGTATATTAGGACACATTAATTTTAGAAACTTCATTTCTTTTGAGTTAGTAAAAACTAGGAGGAATTACAAGTTCTCCTAAGTAGGAGGGAATATTCATATAGTAGATTGACCTTTGAAGCAACATTGATGATTTAAAACAAACATAGGATGCATAGTTTCCTCAATTGAAGGAGAAATACAGCAGGTGACTTTTTTCCTTAGCTCTACAGCTCTTTCATTCAACATAGTGTGCTGCCTGCTCTCTTTTTCTGTCTGCATTCTTCATACCCTGTCCAAAAGATGCACAATCTCCTTCTCATTAATTCCTTCTCAAATACTCTATTCAGTGTTACCATATGTAACTCCCCCTCTAAATCAGTTTACCTGAGTGGCTTTGCAGATACCTTTTTTGGAGGGGTGGGACATATGCCTGCATTTTTGGTTTAGAAACTTAAACTTTCTGAAAACGCTTAATGCTTTTCCGTATCTGGAAGCAAAGCAATCATTACACACAGCAAGGTCAATGGAAGAACTTTGGTTAAAGCACAGAAAATACAAAACTTTGTGAAAAGTAAAGTAAAAAGTAGGTTGAGAAGTTGTAAGAATATTTAGAGCTTACATAGAAGTTCTTTCTTTTTAATAGAGGATTTGTAGTACACGTTATTTCCAATACCTCTAATTCGGCTTCTGAGAGGTGTGTTTTGTTTTTTTTGGGGGGGGGGTGTTAAGACTCTATTAGTAGTTATCGTCCTTATTACATGAAGCTCAGCAACAGATGAAATCTTGTGTAGTGAAGATTATATATGAATGTGAAATTATATGATAGCTAACAGTTGTAATTAAGGCTCAGTATTTTTTTTTTTTTGCTTCCATTGTGCAGTTAAATGTAAAAAGAAAAAAAATATGATGCTGAAGGTATTCTATTTTTTGGTGGCTGTTAGAGAACAACGAACCTTTCAAATTTCATGTCATGGTATGAGAAAAATCAATGGCAGTGATAACCTGTTTGCAAAAAGTCTGGTCAGACACTGGCTTTGGATTCTTTTTTCATTTGTGTACCCAGGTAATTCTATTTTTTGTGAGTGTAAACATCTGGAGAAACAGATCCACTTAATAATATTTCAACTCCCCTAGAACTAGTTTCATTGGTGACAGAGTTTAGCTTATCCAGATGACTAATTACACTGAAATAGAAAAAGAATAGATACTATTGATTGAGGGAGAGAAAACATCTATATAGTAAAAGTACAAGTTGATCTTATTTGAGCTGACTATTATGGTTATTGTTACAGAATATCTTGCACAGGAGTTTGATTTGTATAGATATGCCCTTTTTTCCTCATTGTACAAATGGGCAATTAAATTCTAAAAATATACCTCATTCCTTGTCATTTGAAAGGAGTAATTATGTGTTTAATGTAATGCTCATGCTTAGTTGCACTAAACCCATGTACTTCAGCTGACTATAATTTTGAGCAGTCAGAAATATTGCTCAAAAATCCTTTATTTCAATATCTCACTGAAAACGTGATCTGTAGGAAAAGATTTTAACTAGTTTACATGTGTGGTTTCTGTAAGTTCATTACCTAACGACTGTTACTTACCACCCTAAACATGCTGTTATGAAACTTGATAAAAATAGCAGAGAACAAACAGTCCAGTCTTTAAAGATGCTCATTGTCATGAGCGTAAAGATCTTCTGCTTATAAATCCACATAATTACCATTTTGTATTTATTTCATAATAATGCCGATTCAAATATAAAACTTTCAGACCTCGCAATCCTTAGGCAAAATCTCATCAGTTAAGAAATCTTTGGCTACAAAATACATTAAATACAAACACAAAATGTAGGATTATTTTTATATAGATTTTTATTGCTTGCTTTTTTGAGTCAATATGGATAGGCTTGTATTCTTGGGCATTCTTAAATCAACATCTTCCTTACTGCTCATTTTCCGTGGATATATTAGAACTGTTCACATACTTTTGGTCTTTATGTTTAAAAACTGCTACAAACACACACAATCATACAAAGAGAATAATGCACAATTTAGGGAGTCATACTGTAGAAGCCATTCAAAAATTATAGGTCCTTTTGGGAAAAAAAAAATTCGGATACCAAATTTGCTAAAGATTAAAGAAAGTTGCTCTGGAAGTGTAAATTATAGGAAGGGGGAGCAGAGGAATTGCTGCTTGTGGATTTTTTTCTTAATTTTGTATTCACAATGTTGAAATATTTATCAAGCATAAAATCTAGGTAACTCAGAAATTTTACAGCAGAGTAGTAATTTCACTGAATTTTTTTAATAGTGTTTCTTACTAATACTGAAATTAAGGCATCTTAATATTGACTCAGTAATATCCTGCATATGGCATTTTAACTGACATAATACATGCTAAATATGAATCTAAATAATTTGGTTCATTTTAATGTTTTTTGTAATACATAATCCAAATTTTCCCCCATAATTATACTCTTGAACAATTCTCTTCTTGTATATGCTTAAACGTTTGCTAGTTAGAGAGATTTAGATTTGTTGCTTATACTCTACATGCTTTTTCTGAATTGTTTGTCTAAATTATGTTAGATGCAGTTTTATATTTTTAATGGGGTAAGCCATGGCATACATATATCATCAGTTCAGTAAAGTTAACAGTTATTTTTTTGGGTTCAAAATTTTTCAGCATGCAGACTAGAGAATGTTAGATTAATGCACAATTTTACTGTGAATGTGAGTGGCTAAAATCTTTATCACATAAATCCATTGCACACTTTTTAAGACAGTGCTTCAGTCTCTTTTCCCACTCCAGCAACAATTTTATTCCTGTTTCTAATCCTAAACTGAACCTCTCTTGATGACTCATCATTGATGGAATTTTTATTTTGCTTAAAATTATCATGTTGGGGGAATACTGTCAATTTACATGAGCTTAAATTTTGACCTGTGGTTTATGTCCCAGTATTACTACTTTTGCTTGAGGCATAGAGTTGAGGACTAGAAAGGCCTCAGCTGGGGAGGGGGGGAAACATTCCTATGCTGATTTGGACAAATAACTTGTCCATCTTTCTGCTTCTCTTATTTAACTTGCAAAAATGAGATCGATAGCACTTACCTATCTCAAACTTTTTTTGAATAGCACTGTATTAGAACATTAATGAAAAAAATGCAGCATTTAATCCATTTGGCCTCTGGATGTAGACTCAGATAGCAGCTCTGTAGGCAGGACTTTGTTATGAAGACTTCCTTTATGTACGTTATGTTGAAGCACAAATGAGGCTTTGCATAATCATCCATTGGCATATATAGGGAGCTCACATCACAGCACAGAGCACTAAAATAATCTTTTCTCTAAACTCGGTAGGGCACTAAAAAATATTTTTCCCGTAGTTGCTTCTGCGTTGGAGGTGCTTGCAAATTTGGAACAAAAAGCTTCTTCAGGATTTGGTCCAAACAGATAACAGATTATAATGTTGCTTAAAGAAACCAAAACCATTTATAACACAGTTGCCAAGTTTGAGAAAGAGCCCAGTTAAACCTATTTAAGTCCTCTCTCATATATCATTAGAGATTTCCCATTCAAAATCTCTCCATTAATGTTATTTATGGACCATTCAAAGTAATATTATTTTATGTTTGGGGGAAATAAAACTTCGGGGATTAAATGTTTTACTTGTCAGTGTTGATTCCAGTAGATATATTTTTCCCTAGCTAAATCCTAGAGTTCTTAAGATAATAGCTTGCACTTGTAAATACTTGTATCTGTGACCCTGATCTCTCTTTTCTCATCAAAAATGAAATAATTATACTTCACAAACAGGTCAGCCAGCCATCCTTTCCTACATTGTCCCACCAATTCTATTTCAGTTTTGCTGTAACCTGAAGCT
This sequence comes from Ciconia boyciana, assembly GCF_034638445.1. Classification (NCBI taxonomy): domain Eukaryota; kingdom Metazoa; phylum Chordata; class Aves; order Ciconiiformes; family Ciconiidae; genus Ciconia; species Ciconia boyciana. The sequence goes on from NC_132938.1 coordinate 58,426,735, forward strand.
GACATTTTATAGTAAAATCAAGAACACAGCTATGAAGAATTGACTCCTGCCAGCAAGATGCTGGCTATGACTTTATGAAAGCAGAGATAAATTTGGTTCAGTTATGTGCCACTCACTCTTGATCAAATCCTGTTGGAGCACAGTCCTGTACTGAACACAATTTCTCCTGGTCTTCACAGATTTTAGAGTAACAGCGGCTGGCCCAACTCCAGGACTCATCATCCAGCTCAGTGTTTTTGTAGGGAAAATCAGTTCTTCCAGCTCCAGCCCTTTCAGTTACTGGCACCTCTGCTAAGGATTGAGTGACAGTTTTGGTTGTGGTTTTTTGTCTGTGATGTATAATCATTTTATATTTCTGTCAGAGACATCCTGAAAAGAAACGCAGGCACCTGTGGTACGTGGGACATTTATCTGATATACGTAAGAGTTATTGCATATTCATGACACAGCCTTTGTACATGTAAATAATCCCTGCAAGGTGGTTCTAATGAGTCCAGCAAATCCAGCCTGGGACTGAGTCTATTGCACGCCATGTGGGGTTGATTTTAGTGTACCAAGGAAGCTTAGCACACCTCGTGTATGCTGCACTCCTCGCACGTTGCAGGTTACCTGTGCGTGAGCCACGGCGCTGGTCTGTACGTGAGCAGCAGTGATTTCTTTAGGGCTGAGTCTGACAGCCAAGACCCAGTCAATCACCAGTGTGCCTCCAGTTTCAAGCTTAATTTTTCATCCATTCTGTAGTACTACACATTTATCAAATAACAAGTAATGAATGGGTCAGAAAAGCATTTCCAAGCTACATGTGTAAGCAGAGGAAGACAACAGTTTCTGGCTGATACCCATAATTAATCGTACAATGCAAAGAACCTGTGTTCAAAACCCAACAAATTGCAGGTTGCTTCATTGATGTGAAGTAGATCTGTGACAGTGCACAGTGCAGGAACAGAGAAATATAAATTCTAGATGGATTTTATATTATGCAGGTTACTGGGAGGGAAAACCATACTTGAGCTGGATAGGGATCTTTCATCTGTTCTGTTACTATATGTAAGACATTTTTTTTCCTTTGCATACTGTGAATGTATTTTGCATCATCACATAATACATTTGTGTTGCTGTGGAGACACAGTAATGTTATTTTCGTTGTCCTAGGAAACACAGAAACAACACCTGATAGGGGCTGTCATACCAGTTTAGATGGATGATTGTTTTCTCTTCTGTCCAACAAAATCTTCCGTTCCCTACTGTACCTGAAATAGCTGAGGTTCTTGTGATCATTATCATTATCTTTAAGTATCCCTTCACACAAAATGGGACAGGCACTCCATGCATGAAAATATTCAGTCTCTGCCATAAGGGCTTTTCAGTCTATGGCACTGGTCCAGCAAGTCACTTTTGCCCTTGCTTAACGTCAAACCTGTGGGAAGTCCCACTGAAATCAATGGGACTGCTCTTGTGCTTAAAGTTAACTACATGCCTAAGTGCTTTGCTGGACTGATGCCGAACTAAAAGTAAATGACCGGGCCGTGGTTCAGAATGAGCATTTGAGAACTTGAGAAAATTTGTGGCTATTGATTTTGGTTTTAAAATGGGAGAGGATGTATTAGCTATCTGTGAGTTTCCATGTTTCCAGCAACTCAGTCATGAAGGGAAATTTTATCATTTGGGGGAAAAAATGAGTTAAAGAGCAGAGGGGCAGTTGTACACAGGGGAACTGGATGCCTTATACCATGGGAATGTGTGTGTTTGTGGGGTTGTTGCAGTTGTTTTCTGGGTGTTTTGTGAACATTCAGCAAATGTTCAGCTTTTGCCTCTTCTGCTGCTCTTCTGTGAAAAGGGAAGCAACAGGCTAACATTATTATTACATTATTTTATTACCAATGAAGCCCCATGTGTTATTTCCAGCTTTTTGACCATGTGCACAGTTATAGACAGAGCTTTGATTTTTGTCCCTGTGTCTCCATAAAATCTGTTTTCACAAAATCTTATGGCTGAATAATCATCTGTCTTTTATAAAGAAACATAGATTAATTTTATAATACTGCATTCAAATGTCAAATATGTAAATATAACTTCTCAATAAAATCAGGTTCATGCTCTGTTACATATGGTTAGAAAAAAATTTCTTTGCTTAGACCATAGATTTGTGCCTTATACACTCTTGCTCATATGTCCATATATACTTACTCATGTTCATTCTCTTATGACCATATTTGAATGCCTGTGGCAAAAAAAAAAAAAAAAAGCCAAGCATTTCAGCATGTAAGAATATCTTTAGTCTATATTTATATATAGACCAAAGTTCCTAGAAGAAAAAGTTGAGAGGTTCAAGCATGAGTCCAGTATAATGATACATTTTTACTCCCTATAGATTGCTTAGTGCTGAAAGAAAAAATACCCTGGAATCCTGCTGGCCTTTTTCCCCAAAGGGCCTGACCCCAGTTACTCCCAGTTACTGGCTCCATATAGTACTGTCAGTAAGAATAACTGCTCTTTATTCTGTGCAAAGCCTTGCAATTTACCCAAACTACAGTGTGTGTGTGTGTGTGTGTGTGTGTGTGAGATAGAAGCAGGCAGGGAGGGAGAGGAAGCAAAGAGGAGCGGCTGGACTTGCACTTCAAGAAAAGGTTTCTTTTTCTTTCTGGAAGTCACTTCTTCCCTTATTATTGTTCTAGGATTCCTTTCTCCACAACCATTGTCACTTCTTGCTTGCTCCAAGATGAGCCGTGTGCGAAACAGAAGATGGACTATGCAGTAGCCCAAGTGTAATTCTTGGAAAAAATGTTAAGTGTCTCTGAGAAGAAATACTTTTCATTAGAAATGTTGTTCGGTGGGGCTTTCGTTCAGGTAAACAGGCTCATAGGGAAGAAAGGAGAAAATGGAGAAAGCAGTTAATAAACCCTGTAATTCTTACATGTTTTATCTGGTGGAGGAAGGGCATACTTGTCTAATTCTTCAGAGATGGCTTGGGTGTGGTGGACGTTTCTGGCTTCATTCTCGGTGGACTCAGAGTTGGGTGTCAATAGCACGCAGAGCAGCACATCTGCATTTTCTGGCCTGGGATAGTTTATTTCATTACTACATCCGTTTGGGGGGAGTAGAGAGAGAGTGAATCTGCTCCCTAGGGGAGGAAATCCAATGAAATGCTTGTGCCAGAGTTGTTCTGTGCTCAGTGCACAAGCTACGTAACGCTTGAACTGTGTAATTGAGAGCTGACTGCAGTTCTCTTCCATATTAAATTAATTTATGTAGGTTTCTTCAATAATGCATTTTAATTTTATGGTGTGAGAGTAAGAAACTAATCTTCAGAGGAAAAGCAAAGGCATTCAGTAAAACCTGAGGATCCGCGTGATGCTCTGCTACCTCCATGGCTGTGCAAAGGACGTTCCAAGGACACGATGGAGGGGCTGCCGTGCCTTGGTGACGGTGCTTCCTGCAGAGCGGGGGGACCTGCCAGGGGATGATTCAGACCACCTGAATTAAGGGCTTAGCTTCCCCCCCAGGACTGTCAGGAGCCCAGCTTCCTACTGTAAGCACTTGGTTTAGATGCTTTGTAGGAAGCATAGATTCCTCTGATAGTTCCGAGCTGAAGGTTGTGTCTGAAACTGGTGGATCTACATGTGTCGTAAATCAGCATATCTCAGTATCAGGTTTGATTCTGGATGACGTTTCCTAGTGTGGACTGAGTAGTTTACCACCAAGGCTAAATTTATTGTTGGGCTTATGATGCATAGACATAAGCAGAAATCCTGACAGCGCTGAAGTTAAGGGCAAAATTATTGGACTTCAGTCTATGCTTCAGTTACACAGAGATTAATTTAATCTCCTGTTAACTTCAAGGGGCTTGGGGGCACACACCCCTAGAGAGTATTTACTATTCCCTGCTGACCTTCCTCAGTAACTTCTTCCTGATTTGTTTTCTCTCTTTCATAGCTTAACATCTCTACTGTGCTGTCCCACAGGATTCCTAGCACTTTCAATTTATCAAGCACCAATTTATCAAGCACATGTCATTTTAACCTCTCCTTGAAACAACTTTCTTCTGTGCAAAATTTTCCCAGTAAAACTGTTTTCATTTGTGGTATTATGCTCCTACCTCTTTGGGGTTTTTGCATATTTATCTAGTGAGTAAGATGTGACATTAGTTTAGATTTTAGTGTCTTGAATCATGTCTTTGTCTTGCATCTTGGTGAAATACTAGATATATTACATTTCTCTAATCCTTATATTTCTTGTTCCTCTGATTTTCCATAAAAGCAACCCCCAGCACTGAATCATGATGAAAATGAACACATAGTCTATAAAGAAATAGTATCCTAAGAAAGGATTGATTCCCATTGCAATCAAAGGAAATCTTTAGTGTGGTGTATGAGCACAAATCAAGATCCAAAGATTTTTATGATCTGTAACCTTCATAATAGTCATAGATGGTGTCAAAAATACTGTTTGATAGGCCTAATCCTGTGTATGACAGCTCTCTTTCTGCATTGTGTTCTTTTTTTAGACACTTGATTGGGAAAAAAATATTGACCAACGAAAACAAGCTCAAGAATGAAGACCCGAAAAGCATGAGAGGAAGGAAGAAGCAATTTAGCCCCTAATAATGAGGTGAGATCAACATACACAAGTATTCTGTGTTGATGAAAGGATGATATGCCTATAGCCTACAGATTTTGAGGTGATGTAGCACAGAAAAGTGTAAACAAGAACAAGGAAACAAAGCTAAAAAAAGAAGCATATTGGGCAAACTGCCTTACAGGAAAATTCATTGATTCTATTGTAGAAAAGGGTAAAAGCACCCTACCCTATTTAAATGTATACTGAAGAAACTATAGAAACAGGTGAGAGATTAGCTCACCTTAGAAAACTCTATCACAAATTGAATTGTCCTTACAGGTGTTTCCTCTTTATTTGAATAAGCAATAATGTCATATTGTCTTTTTTCCAATGTCAATGCTTCAAGTTAGTTTTTGTTCAGCATAAGCTACTGGTTAGTCTTGCCATGCAGTGCATCAATAAGATTTCCTTTCTTCCTCGATAAATTTGTTTCAGCAAACTGATTCTCCAAAGATTATTAAAAATGGGGAAATTGTCAATGACCATGGAATTACCATTTGATCACTTTATATAATTTCCATTTATGTATAAAGTTTTCTTCTCTTATTCTCAGTACTTCTTGAAATAACATCACTGTCTCAACAGAACAATGTGTGTTCCTTTCAGTGGTCAATACTACTGTTGTAATCACTTCAACCAAACACTACATAAGGTAGCGCATAAAATTTCTGCCTGTTTATTTCAAAGTCATTTAGTACAAACACTGGCTGTTCTCATCTGGCAAAACTCCCACTTACTTCAATAGGGTTAGGGTTTCATCCTCTATAACATTTTGCTTTTGTTTTTCTTTTCAAGTGGATGACAAAGATTATAACATTGAAAAAAAATGTAAGCATAAAGCTGAAAAAAAAAGTATCTTTTTAATGGATAACCAAAATGTGTTATATAGTTTTGAGTTGTTGCTTAGGCAGTTTAGGTCAGAGAAGTTTGGTACTCATATTCTGTTCACTGAAATTATTGTACATCTATATCATGCTTAAATGCATGCTGGTATTTTCTTTGTCTTCATGAAAAGGTGTGCTTCCTTTGAAGATCTGTATTCGTCCTTGAAGTGGCGAAAATGAACAGTGCCTCTTGGGTAACTGATTTTAACCAAACTGTTATCTTAGTCCCTTGCAAGGTTTTTCTCATCTCTGTTTCTTTCCGCGCTGCCAAGTAGTGCGTCCAGTAGGAGTGGACTTGTAGAACAAAACGGTGCTGAGGATCTGGTGGCCACATTTTAAGGTGTGCGGAGTTACTTTGGATAAGCCCTAATTTGCTCCTATAGACTGACTGCCCGTTAGCTGTTGGAGTACATCTGCCACCTTAGTTTCATCCAAAAGGAGTCCAGGTTGTTCTCAAATGGGAACTGAAGTACAGGTAAGTGCTTCAAAAGCCCACTCCTGAGCCAGACCACGTAATGTATGTGTGTATGAAGACTATGCAGACACACCCCTTTTTGCCTTAGAGAAGTACTTTCTGGTAGGATTTCTTTATTTCTATCTCTTCTTTCTTTTCTCATAAAATTACTGTCGTCTTACTCTCCCCTCATAGTTTTATCTTTGCGCTGTGATACCTTCTCTTTCCTGCTTCTGCATAATTCTGTCACTGGTCTTTCCTCAACTCATTTGGGTTAGAGCCTTATCCTTTATCATAAAGCAAAAAAGGAGGCATTTGTTTGTAACATATGGCAGAAGATACATGATCTGTTACATCATTGTTGATCATGCAAATAAATATTTCTAGTCTGTAAGGTCTTCTCATTTATGGTTATTAGAAAAGCATCTGTTTCCATTTTCACATGTTCATTGATTTTTTTTTTTTAATTATGAAGATCACAATTAATGTGTACTAGAACTTGATTAGGTATTATACTGATGAAATACAACCAATTTACATGTACCTAAGTCTCACTGGCACTTGTTGAAGACCAGGTTTTGTTATTATAATAAAGAAGGTGGATGGGTTTACTAGGTAAACAGATATGAATACAAGAGAGCCTAAAACTTTGTTCGATATTTATTAAAATGTATGTAGTTTGAATAGTCTATAGTTTAACACAGCTTATTAAACTATAGTATTTTTTATGTAATTTATATAGTCTAATTGTGAGCACAATACAGAGCTAACAGCAGATCTGCAATAAAATTTAATGGTGGTAAGCAAAGGGACAAGTTAAAATGAAGGAAAACGTTATGATTTGCACGTATAAAAGTGAAGTGATATGATCAATGATCCGAGAATGTGAAGGATACCTTAGGAAACTCCTGCTGCCAAAAGAAAATTTAAGCAAAACAATAGACCCCGGTGTCTTAAGCCTGAGACTAACAGGAGAGCTGCAGATTGTCTTCATGTTTTCTCTGGCTGTCTCTGTCTTCTACAAGCTCTTGTTGTCTTCTGTCCTTCCCACAAATTGGGAGTTAGTAAATGAAGTATTACCTCACTCAAGGGAGAAGCAACCTGAGATTATCTAAAATGAAGAAGAGAGGAGCCTGAACGAATTAACAGTGATGAGTTGAAGGCATGGTACCTGCAGATGAGTTTAACAGTTGGGCTACTTAACAGTGTAGATGTGTATTTACAGCAATGCAGCTAGAGGCGTGATCACCTAGGGATTTAATGGGTTTGTACTCATAGAAGTTTGCACTGACAATAGGTTGGTCTGGATCAAGTATTTGTCTTGCAGGTAATACAGACTTGTCACGGGTAACTCATTAGAGTGCCAATGACCAGGCTTGCTAATTGGAGAGAAAGTTCAGAATATGGCGAAGTGCGTGAAGGCACAGGCCTCCCATCCTCCAGTCCCAGGGTACCCATCTTCATGCTTTGTGGTACCTCGTTGTGCTGCACCTAATAGCCAGGAAGCAGCTATTAGCTTATCATTATACCTAAAATTAATATGGGATGAGAATAAACAATACACTGTGGGACTCATTATTTGTCTTCCAGATGCAGGGGGTGAAGAAAATATGGGAGTTACTGTTTACCTTACAATACTCGTATTCTGATGGCCACAGTCCAGGCCCTGACTAATGGTTTTGAAATGTTGAGGACAGAAGTTAAACAGGCATCTAGATCCTGGACCCCACTAGGGAACTCCTGATTAGCACGTGGAGGGCGAAAAGCAAGGGAAGCGCTGAAACTTGAAACCTGGCCAAGAGCATAAAGCCCACAGGGCTTGTGTATATTGCAGGTAATAACAAAGGGACGGTGTCCATAGGAGAGCAAAAGAGACAGTTCAGGGAAGGGCAAGTCAAGAAACCAGAAGACTGAGGAGGCAGATGGAGGGGTCTGGCATGAGGGGGTTTGCTGCACATTTCGGTCATGGCTCAGGGAAGGCACAGTGACTGAGTAATGGATCTGCACTGAGACTTGCCGATACAGGCGCCTTGGTCGTTGCTGCATAGGACCATGCAGAAGAATGATGGTCGGTGCAAACGGAAGCCCTGAAAAGCCATAAATGCCTTTTCAAAAAGCTAATGGGTAAGAACATTACAAAACCTGGCAAACACTGCTAGGAGTTTGTTTTATAGCTTTATTGAAGGAAGTTTCCCAGGTTTCCAGAATGCTGTGCTCTTCTCATACTATTTTTCATTATGCATCTTTCTTTTTTTAACTTATAAACTGAACATAAACCAGAGATTTCTCCAACAATCTGGCAAACTCTGGTGACTTTGGGGAAAAAGCTCTGTAGCATTCTAGTGATCTTTGACTTTACCCCACGTATCTTAAAAAGTAGGGTTTTTTTAAGTTTCTGTAGTAGAAGTATATGCCAATGAGCATATCCCTGGCACAGCTGAGATCATCTGAGGTGTTGCTCTAATTACATTACAAAGATTATCTGGATCTTGGTGTAATTATTCAGTTTAAAAACACCGTCGAGCAACAACATGCAGGAGTTTGGGACAAATGGAAGTCTGGGTTGTATTTTTTAGGTTTGTAAGAAATCAAGTATTGCAGCTGTACTATCTGAGTATAAGGAAAAATTCAAAGAGGAAAGGTAGTAAACATCAGAAATGGAAGCACCTTATTAGGCCGTGAGTGAAGAATTATAGCCTGTGCTAGGAGTATAGACAGCTCTCCCATTTAAGTCAAATGACTAATGGTATGAATTTTCTACATGGCAAGACCATGGTACTTTCTGTCAGAGTTCAGCTTGAGAAAATATCTCATCACTGCCAAAAGTCCTTGGAGAGGAAGTTTCCTTGTTTTTCTTCTTGCAGAGGTTTCGCTGATTGTGTTATTTATGAGAGACCAACCAAAGCCAGGCATAGTTTGCTGGATGCTTTACTGTGTTGGCCCTACTCTGGTAGGGTAAGAGACAACCTCCCTGCCTTGAAGAGATAGTATATAAATACACAAAATGGGAAGGGAAAGGAGAGAGGTAGTACATAGCTATCAATGTTGTGATGATAAATGACACATCAATTCTCCCTTTTTGGCAGGGAACTATTATTCAGGGATTAGAAAGACAAGGAGAAGGGGAGACTTGTGGGAAACAATAGGGGAGGAGAGGAAGACAAGAAGGGCAGCTGTGGAGCACAGCAGAGGTGAAGGGACTGACATGAGAGTGGAACAAGCTTGGATCTAGTTGTCAAGGGCAGTCTAAGTCCAGTCAGAATCGAGAAAATACTTTCGGTATCAGTAGTCCCTGCTTTAGCTTTTTCTACAGCTGCTCTGCTGGCTTCAGTGCCTGGTTGTTGCCTCCTTGCAGCTTCTTTTGCAAAGCTCGCGTGGCTCGAGTCAGAGGAGAGTGGCTCGTGATCTCAGAGGAGATCACCTCTGTGGGACACACATTGCCTTTGATAGTGGGTTGTCCAAGCCCCTGGCATGGCATGCTGCAGGGCAGGGGAACAGGCTGTGGCAGCTGGGACTCCCACCCTCTCCTTTCCTCCAGGCTGAACCTCAAGAAGCCATTCTCACAGCTTGACTGAGAAAGCTCAAGGCTTTTAAGTGTACAGAAAGTATCTTGCACTTGAGTAAAAAGTGTGGCATGGTATGCAGGATCTGCAAGTGTTACAAAAGTAAATGGGCTCTTTTTATATCCAGTGTATTAGAAGTTTATCGATAGGATTTAAATTCAAATTGCAATTCTGAAAGTATGTCTGCTAATAATATGACAGGTGCAAGTGTTGCAACAGCAATGTAACAATTACAGCAGTCCTAAGAAGAATTTATTTAATGATAATTGTTGAAAAGTTCAACTCAAAAGCCAGGAAAATTGCTAAAAAGTCAGTGTCTCTGAAAACCTCACTTGATTTGTCCTCATTAGACAGCTCAGTCAAATGACAAATCAAAAGTGCCCCCCATTTCAGGACTGGCATCTTAGGCTTCTGGATACATATTCCTAAATTAAGTGTTTTGTCTCTGCCAAGCACTTATCGTGTAGAAATGAATACCGGGAAGTTTGTTTATTTTCCTACAATTGTAAATTCAGTTAAATCATTATAGTCATTTTAATATGATCTCATTCAGAGGCAAGATTAGTTCAACTTACTCTGCATATACAGGAAAAAATACAGTAAAAATCTAGCCCTTGACATTTGATATGTAAGTTTAAATTAATTTAAATGCTTAAGATTTTTTATTAAGTTCAAAATATGGATAGTAGATTGTTGGATCTGTATTTTTAGACTCTGGCTAAGAACACACCTTGCTTGAGAACAGCTAAGTAGCGTAAAGATCTTTCTTCATCCTGTGCATTGTCTAGCATATTCCATAAACCTTTTTATATATTATGTTAAAGGGGCTGTCTTTCCCTTTGCTCCCTTCACCAATCAAAACTAATTCCAAAATATTGTTTCACAGTTTGTGTCACTAAATACAGGTTTTTGAAATTTGTCCTTGGTTTTCCTAGCTCAGATGCATTTGAAAAATAATGAAAAGGGCTCTAAGGGACAAAACTAATGCAAGTAGAACTATACTTTTTTGTTAAAAATATAATGTTTGAAAATTTTCAAAATCAGTTGAAAATTGTTTAAATTACATAGAAGTATGGTCCTTAAGACCTTTTTTTTTTTTGAAGGAAATAGGCTTGTTAACAGAAGCAAATAAAAAAGAGAAAGTGGTTTTTAGGTTTTTCAGTGGAGAGAGTGATATAAACAGATGTATGATGGTACAGCTGATTAAAAAACAAAGATAAGTTAATTCCAACATGATATTTTTATATTCAGAACTGGGTGAATTACCTCAGGATTTCAAATGAACTGTAGATTTTGTCCCTCTGTATATCTCTAGTGCTTTTAGGATTACTTTGAAGACAGCGAAGGTAATAGACGTACAGCCTGGCTGCAAAGAGTAAGGGTTGCTTCCAGATAAACTCTGTTAATAGTCATTGACCTCACATTTCTGATACATAGACTTCTGCTAAGCACCCTTAAAAAGGGAAAGTTTTGTAAACTCAGGAATAGGTAAAGGGTAATATGTGAAAGCTCAGTCTCCTGTTACCGCCCAAGCATAGCTGGGTCCTGTGTTTGTCCCAGAGCTCCAGAATCGGTCAGTAAATACCAGCAAATAAAAGCCAGTGGGCAGATGCAGTCTGACTTCCTAGAAAATACCTGAAAGTCCCTTCTGCCCCAGCATTGACCTTCCCAGTTCATGAGTCCAAACACCCCTTCCCTTTCCACTGCAAAATCAACCAAACAACAGAGAAAAAACTGTCCTGAGGCAAAGCAACTTTCCAAAACCTAAAAATAAAGTTATTTCAAGGAAAAAGATCCAAGAAACCCTGAGCAGAAATCTTGCTCCTTCAGGGGAAGGAGTGATGTGATAGTTCAGTGAGACTTCTCTGGTTTTAATGGTTTGGTATTGGCTAGTAAAAGAAAGACTGATAGCGTTAGGAAGAAGGGAGGGAAGAAGGAGGGAAGTTCTTCTACTTAGAAAAAAAAAGCATGACAGTCATATACCAAAGATGTTTCCATGTCCAACTCACCTTTTTGAAGGCTGGCATCATTTTATGGTCAAAAGCTATATAATCGTCACTTAATTTATGGGTGATTAATTATGGTTTCCTTTTGTTCTCATTATATTTCATATAATGTAATGAGTTCCTGTATTACAAAGCTTATTTTGACTTATTTCCTTTTCCTGAGCTGGCAGATGAATGGCTCTTAATAACCACATGAATCAGCCTGGCATGCAGGGCACCAAATAGGTGTCATGGCATTGGTCAACAGGGCCCAACGTGCCCAGCTTCCATGGGCTTGTGCAGAATCACACCCTTATGGGTATGTCAGTGTCAGAGTTGTCCCTTTGAGCAGGGAGACACATGTCCATAACCTCTTCTACAGGCGCTTGCTCTTCTCCTCCAAGGAGAAGTGAACAGCTCTCCTAGACTGCGCCACTCAGCTTATCCATCACGTCTCCTTGAGGGCTGCCTTGCGTTGGCTATGAACAAAATCACTCCATCTTTCCATGTGGGATGCACCGTGCCCCTGGGGCCTGGTCAGGGTTTTTATAAAACCACAGGTGCACATGGCCTCTTCCTTTCCTGAGGAGACCCCTCCTCGTGGGCTGTGCGGTGGCTGGACTGTCTCACCTTGCTCAGTGTGGTGTGGCTCGAGCTGTTGTCTATGGCCCAACTCACCGCACGCTGCCAGTGTGAGAGCAGCTCCTTGGAGAGGCACCTGCCAGGAGGAAAGAAAGAATGCGCCTCTCCAGCTTATTTCCACCTTGGGCCTCATTATAACAAAACAAGGATTGCCAGTTGGACCAAAGTTGAGTCGAGCTGGGACCTCTACTTCTCCGGGAATAGGTCCAAGACCACCAACCATGTGTACAGAGCATTTTACCATCACATCGTCAGGACAAGCTGGAGTCCCCCTGGTCATGGCTGGACTTGGACCAGGGTGCTTCAGGTGAAAGGTCATGGGTTTTAAAAATGGCTTGACAAAGTGCCCTGTTCTTCCCCCCTTCCTAATTAATCGTCCTGTCTAGACCCTTCTCCCAATCAACTCCTCCACCTCCTTAGCTGGCCAAAGCCTGCACCTGTCCTCACTCCCCCTAGCAGGCTGTTTTTAATTCACAGCCCTGACGTCTCCCTTCCATTGCTGCATTTTTCCAGGCAATAGATAAAAAAATGAGATTGACAAATGAGTTTAGCATATGACTGTCACGCATCATTTATTAGGAAAAAAAAAAAAGACTAACTGGAAGGTCCATCTACTGCTTGTTTGCCTTGCCCGTCTGGGAAATGGAATTTAAATTACTGCATTGCTTTAGGAGCAGTCTGTAATCCCAGTATAGCGAAGTCATACGTTTTTCATGGGATGGGAACAGCAGATAATAAGAGTTTCTGCAGTTAGCATGATAACAAGTGTGACGGCAAGGTACGCTTTAAAGTATTGTTGTTGTAGATGGAAACGTACAGCCACAGAAACAGCAGTTCTGCCTTCCTAGGAGAAGACACTGAAGCACTTGCTTGCATTTGCAGGGTGTGTATCTTCCCAGATACCCACAGCTTGATTCACGTTCTTGCTGAAAAGATGGAATAACTTCCCAGAGCCTGTAACAAGCTCACCTTTATGCAGAGTATGAGGTTTTTCGCTCTTGGTTTAGTACAGTATTTTTCTAGCCTCGGTTTGCAGAGTCCTAATTTTTTTCCAACTTACTGACCACAGGTGTGCTTTCTAGCTTAAGCTCTCTGAACACGGGGGTTTCATGGACCACAAGTTGAAAACTGTTGTAGTGTGAGGCAGGACAGTGCTGTGTTTTCATTTTGCTTTAGGAATCATTAACAGAATAACCCCATCTGATGTTTGTGTTTCCAATTATATATGGTAGTAAAAATAGTAAAGATAATAGACCTTCAGCTGTGAACTAGGATACTATTGTACTAAGTGCTATACGAATACAGAACAAAAAGTCAGTCCCAGCACCAAAGAGTTTAGACTTCAAGTACAGAGAGATGGCTGCAGACTGGGGGGACGGAATGGGTAAAACAAAACAATAGGGCCATGCTGGTGGTTCAGCTGCTGTCAAAGATGCTTGTGAGTCACCTGGCTGTTTACAGTTTCTTCCAGAAACAAAGGGTTAATGAGAGTGAAAACTCTGGTTGAACATTTAATGAGCAGTCAATGAGGGGGGCATCATCAGGCAGGGCGCTGGAGCCAGAGGGAGGGAGAAGTGCTCAGGAGGGGTTGAGAGGTGTCCCTCAGCAGCCAAGGCAGCTCTGTGCTCTGTGAGAGGTACGAAGAGCAGAGAACAAGAACCAGATGCAATGAGTGCCAGTTTGTGAAGTGTTGATTACAGGGGTACAAAAGCTGCACCGTGCTAGGGTTAGCTACGGGAAGCTTAAATTATGGCTAGTGATCTTCAAATATTGATCTTAGGCAGTATTTGACCCACTCTTCTCTTCCTGCTCTCTCTACGCTGCTTAAACCCCTCCCTTCTGTGCACCAAGGGTACAATTAATCTCCTCTGTCCTCACCCATCTGAAAGCTGTAGGTCTGGTATGAACTCAAAGTCAAGGCTCTACCTTTACTCAGTGGCAAAACAGAGGCAAGCAGTGGACAGTCATCTACAGGAGCAGGCTCTAACACGGGGCGGGTGAATTACTTTCTCAGTGTGTCTTGTCTATATGACTAACCTTGCCATGACACCTAACCTTCAGACAGTTAAAATGAGCTGAAAAGAATCCTGTGCCAGGTCTCCTCTTTGACTAAATCCCTTATTAAGTACCTATACATTTTTTAAGCATTAAGAATAACAACTTTAAAAATGTAGTAAACTTCAAGTTCCCAGGGATACTCAAAACTACTGTTTCTAGAGACAATGTATTTTCTGACCCTTGTAACAAAACAGAAGAAGGAAGGTTATGCTCCATTTCCCATTGCCAGTGTTACCCTCCTAAGAACTGGAAACCATTTCTGTGATGGGAGCCTAGACAGGGAGGGCTGGAGTCTATAGTTCTTGCTATGACCTGAGGAAATTTTCTAAATATCAAGGTTGCAGTACTATTTTTTTGCAAAAAAGATGCATCACTGATAGTGAACACTTTGTTAGTATTGTCCTGGTTTCAGCTGGGATAGAGTTAATTTTCTTTGTGGTGGCTGGTATGGGGCTATGTTTTGGATTTGTGCTGAAAACAGTGTTGATAACACAGAGATGTTTTAGTTGTTGCTGCACTACTCAAGGACTTTTCAGCTTCCCATGCTCTGCCAGGTGCGCAAGGAGCTGGGAGGGGGCACAGCCAGGATGGTTGATCCAAACTGACCAAAGGGCTATTCCACACCATACGATGCCATGCTCAGCATATAAAGCTGGGGGAAGAAGAAAGAAGGAGGGGACATTCAGAGTGATGGCGTTTGTCTTCCCAAGTAACCATTACGCGTGAGGGAGCCCTGCTTTCCTGGAGATGGCTGAACACCTGCCTGCCCATGGGAAGTAGCGTATTAATTCCTTGCTGTGCTTTGCTTGCGTGTGCGGCTTTTGCTTTACTTATTAAACTGTCTTTATCTCAACCCACGCGTTTTCTCACTTTTACCCTTCTGATTCTCTCCCCCATCCCACCGGGGAGGAGTGAGTGAGCGGATGCGTGGGGCTTAGTTGCCGGCTGGGGTTAAACCATGACAGTATAAAATATATTTTTATCTAGAGCTGACCAAATATAAAAATTCATGATCAAAAATGTTTTCTACCCCCAAATGGAAGCAGTGAAAGAAAATAATAAAAAAATCTTTTCCACAGGTTTTCCCACCAGCTCTAGTTCTGATGAGCTTTAAACTACAGCATTTATTTGAGTATCTCCACAGGTACTAATTTAAATGTCAGCAAAGCTGATATGAGCATTTAACTGCTGATCACTTTAGCAGTTACCGTGTTTGTCCCAAAATCCCAAACAGTCTCACCAATTTCCCTAGATGCAAAAGCCCTAGATGTCCCCAGTACAGCTGTGAAAAACCTCCTGCTACCTCTCTTCAGCTATTCTATAATGCTAACACACGCTTTCAGCAAAAAGGACCATGATACAAAGGCTGATAAGGAGATTAAAATGTGAGTGGCTTTCAGTGTAGAAGTAGCTTGATGAGGAGAAATTAGTAGGTACTAGACGTCTCTTTTCATCCAGCAGAAAAAAAAATCCAAATAAAAACAAATGGGGATAAGCCAAATGTATTTAAATATGGAACAAGCTACCTCCTCTCTTGGTAACTTCAAATTGAGATGACTTTGAGGGAAATATTGTTTGACATCATGTGCAAGTTGTGCTTTAGGAATGTGTACATGACTGTTTAAAAGGGCTAAGTGGCAAAATACAGTGGCTTATTATGCACAGGAGCATTATGATGACTTACTGTTTCTTTCTGACATGAAGAATTTTAAATTCTTGCGTCAGGTTACCTTCTCTCTACCTCTTCTTACTTTATAGCACTTCATCATCATCTTCACAGTAATTTTCTTTCTAAAATACTCAATAAACCCTCAACCCCTGACCCAGTCCTCCTTATTCTCCTCCATTAATCTTCTCCTGCAACTGTTTTCCATTCCTGCGATGATGTTACTGCTGATCTCTGAAGTCTTTTCAGTTCTGCGTTGAGTGTTTTCTGGGTTTGCTTTTATTTTTCAGGAAAGGTGACCCGTGCCACGTGGTGACATAAGGACATTTGATAACATTACTGAAGTGCTGCACCTCAGCTGCTGCTGCTGACTTCTATAGGACTTTCTGCCTATTGGATCATTGGTAAATCAGCCTCTAGATACTCAAAGAGTTTATGTTTCAGAGACGTATTTTAGAGAAAACAGACTGTACTGAAAGCAACAGGAATTTTAACATTTATTTCAAGCTGTTGTGAAGTTCATCTCATGTTTCCTTGACAGTTTGTCTACTCAATTTGTTAGTGCTCAGTAGATATTAGAAACAACTGTTCAGTTCTGCTTTCTTCTACATTTCATGCAATTACTTTGATTTAAATTCTGCAATTGGGCACTTAGAATATTCTGGGTGGGAATTATATAATTGGGTGGGAATAAATGGGTGGGAATATTCCTGAAAGAATCTGTGAATTCTAGCAGTCTATTTTTTTTAAAAGGCAGAAATGTGAATTAATAACCAAAAATAAAATTAGATTTGAACTCTTGGATGAAAACTAATTTCCTGTGTTGTTTCTAGGACACATAAA
The DNA here is from genome assembly GCF_034638445.1 of Ciconia boyciana. Classification (NCBI taxonomy): domain Eukaryota; kingdom Metazoa; phylum Chordata; class Aves; order Ciconiiformes; family Ciconiidae; genus Ciconia; species Ciconia boyciana. The sequence goes on from NC_132938.1 coordinate 58,443,447, forward strand.
ATTACTCTGATAACACAGCTGAGGAGCTCACTAAATACATGTTTGGTCATGTACAAATGAATCTCTTTGTTCAGATGGGGAAGACAACACTAGGGAAGTTGACCCTAATTAAATGTAAGAAAGATGCAACTTAAGTAATTCCACCTTTTGTTAAAATGTTTGCATGCAAAGCAAGATTTCTTCATATGAGTGTCTTCCTGTTCGCTTATTCAGAGAGGCTGTGTCACCAATGGTGATAATGACCCTCAATACATAAATTATATGGCCAGATTTAGGGCACGATGATGGGAATTGCCTGTTTATAAATAATTATTTTCAATAAGTAATTATCACAGTACACCCAGGGTGAAATCCTATTGCTGTAAATGCTGAAAGGTATACAGCAGTGCAATGTGTACACTGATGACATTATAGTCTTGGTGTCACTCAAGCATTCAGGTAAGTTGTGCTAAAGCAATTACGTATTTTTAGTTTGAATCATTAAGACAGTCCCCTGTACAATAGAAGAAGAGTGCTAAATGATTGCACTCTGTCATGGGTGACTTTTAGTCTTCAGCATTAAACTTTAGAGGGAAAATTTCTTCATTTGATTTCTTCTGCTTTTTGAAGATGTACTTATTCTGTGCATTGCACAATATGGTATGTAATTACAATTGTATAACCATATATTTGTACAAGAGCTTTTAATAAGTGAATCTCAAAATGTTTGAAAGTTGGTACTGGTATAAACATAAAGAATTCTGGATTCTGCTTCAAAGCTTCTGAACTTTTTGAATATATGTTTTGAGCTGCAAATCTCATGAAAACAGGCTCTGCAATGGGAATTATTATTGTCAAATTCTATTTGTTGTCAGGCTGGAGATACTATGAGAATTGTATTTTGGCATTTCCACATTTGACTATGCCAGAATTAAAAATCCAGAGGTGCAGAGGAATGAAAATTTATCTGATAAATTCATAGGTTTTGATACATTTTGAGGTCTCACTGGATGTCGTGGTAGCAGAGGGAAGGCCTCTTCCTTCACAATTATTTACAGTCATCCGTATGACTTTCTAATGGAGATCATTTACGACTTGCAGACTGTTCCTCCCATAAACATTGATCTCCACACAGGCTAGCAGGAAGCTCCAGGATAAAGAGCACTAGCTTTCAAGTAATTAAAAAGTTTTAATAACTTAATCCAGTAGTTCTCCAAACTTAACACAATATTGCCAGTTAACAGTGTACTGTATTGGGAAAGGTGGTATCGGCCTCTTCTGAACTTAACTCAATAGAAGAGTTAAACATTATTTGAAACAGAAGAGTTAACTGTTGTTTGAGAGCACATACATGAGGATTTTCTTTTATCATCCGTTGTTCTAAAGAATCATTGCTACAATATCCATAACTGCTCAGACAGTGAGACAAAGGCATTGCCCGAATAATTTTGAGGTGGATTTTTCTAAAGCTTTGGGTGGTCACTGGATTCATAAATGTGATGCATTCCAAAATTCCTGGGAAATTTCTTCCAGAACCATGTTATTCATTACTTTGTATGTATCTATATACCTTGATGGCTCCATTAAAAATTACTGTTATTAAGGAAAGAAACAATATCTGTGAGCCCTATGCTTACAGTTGTACTGAATTATTGAATGTTTCATTAATAGTTGATTTAAAAAAAAAGTTTGCAAGCCTATTGAATGAATATTGATGCATAACATACTCTCACAAAACAAAGAATAGCTTATAAGGAAGACAAAACAGGAATATACATACCATAGCAGCCACACAGGTATACGTTTCTGATTTGTTGCCTACTCTTTGGCAAACTTTGATAATAGCAGTGAAGAATTACGGTATGAATTTTCCCAAGGACTCAAAGATTAAGATTTGCGTCAGGAAATCTTTTTGTGTTAATTATGTATTTTTCTTCCTTTTTCTAAATAGTTTTTTCCTAAAAAGAAAAAAAAAAAAAAAGCCTGTGCTTCTTAAAATGTTAATTTCCTCTAAAAGATTATTTCCTCTGCTTCAGGAAGTTGGCTTGCAGCAAACCACTCCTAAATCAAGCTGCAAGCTGGTACTGTAAAAAACAAAGATTTATTGGTACCAGACATCAGTAAATAAGTAATTGACACTCATGCTATAACAATAAGCAATTCCAAAAAAAAACAGGGAGCTGCCAGAATAAACAAGTTTGCAATGAGCTCCATCCAATGCTGTATATCCATCAGGGTCAGTCCCATCAGTGGTGGTCAAAATAATAGCTCTGGGACCAGCTGGAGTTCTGCAATGCAGCAGCCGTCTCCTGCTTTTGTCTCTTCCTTGCTTCTCCACAGTCTTCCAGTGGGATCCCTAGGCACGGGCAGGCTGTGAGTTATAGCAACGTTGTCTGAAGAATGTGTCTGAGGGTTGGTGACAAATCCAAAGCCTCTGGAATTACTGGGATTTGGATACACAGAGGACCAAGGTGAGAGGCATGCTGCTGCCAGAGGGAAATAGGGCTCAACACTTCAGCTTTTGAGGGACCAGAATCACTCAATCAGGCCTCCCCGCTTTGGATCAGTGCTGTGGGGACGCAGCTCAGGAACACCCAAAGCACATTTGCCTTTCCTCCATTCTTGGTAATTGGGTGGGATATGATGAACATCCATGGTTTTTGCAATAACATCTAATGAAATTTTGAGGTAGATTTCTCCCCTCTCCCTGCCATTTCAAGCTTCTGGCTGGCTCTCTCCAATCCATCCTCCCCACCACCATTTTCTGTGCTTTCTCCTTACCTCCTGCATTGCTACCTTAAGCAAGTTTGTGAAAACCTGGCAGAGCAGTAAGGTAAGAGGGGGCTGCAGCAGACATTTGCCACATTTCTGCAACTGAAAAGTCATATAAAGTTGAAGGCAAAACATAAGGTAAGAATGGGTGTAGGTCCGTGTTGAACTGTAAGCACTCTTTGGTAGCAGTGGGCATGTTAAAAACTGTATTAGATAATAAGGCACTTCGAGCAGAAAAGTTCTGTTCATCTCAGTGAAACGTTATGATTTAAATGAGGGAGCGCAGACCTCTAGACTAACTGTTCCTTCACTCCTGTCTAATGCAGCATCAGAAAGATGCCATACCTCCGACTGGTGAGCTAGGTAAGAAAGCATAACTTTATTATTAGTGTGATTTACAAACAAAATTAATGACAGCTTTGTGTGGAGTGAAACTGTGCCTAGTGAAAAAAAAACAACTCCATTCCCTTTGTCAGGGACTACAGCTTAGATTGCTTGGGGGGGGAGTTTGGGGTTTTTTTTTTTCCCCTCACTGTGGACAGTTATTTTCAGAACACTCGACTGACAATCCAAAGAGCTAGATTTCTTTATTTTTTGTAGATGCAGTCTTATTGTCTACATAATTCTCCTAGCAATGAAGTTTTTGAAAGCTAGAGAACGGATCTCAAGACTCCTAAAAGCCTTGGCTATATATCTAAGCCTTGGCTATAGCTTTGGCCTTCAGGATATCTTTTTTTAAATGGCTTTCCTAGAAGGAAAGGAAACTGGAAGGGATGAAAAATACACATTTTCTTTGATAGCATTTACCTTTCCTTTTGGGGGTGATAAGGCAGGGCTCTGATGCAAAAGCAGAGAAGGCTGGTGGGTTGAGACAAGGACCAGTATAGGAATGCCTCTTCTCAGCCTCTGCCCAAGACAGTTCATGGTGTTTGGTGGGTGGTTTGGTTTTTTTGGGTTTTTTTTGGTTTTTTTGCTGTTGTTGAGACAACGAGCAGGAAAGTCAGAATATGCAGAAGATGGCTTGAATTCTGGTGAATTGTGTTTTAGGTGTCAGGTGCTGGATGTATGCTGTTGAAAGTGGTGTTATACAAGTAAGTGCATAAATCTACTTTAATTGCATTCATTTAAAAATGTTTTGAATCATAAATACTATAGGTTGCAAACAACATAAGACAAAGCAACTAGTACAGTAATAGATACACACCCACATTTATACTGTAAATCAAATATACACTGTTATAGAGTAGAAATCCTTTATTTTTAGGAAAGTTAATAAGTATTTCCAAAGAGATGTTGCATTGCTGAGGCTATTCTAGGCTAATAGGAAGAGTATTTGAATTGTTCAGCAATAATCTCTTCAGTACTTGTGTCATGACAGCAGATTTCTGAAATGTTACTGAGCCAAAGTCACTCTTCATTCCCTTGAGGAGTGACACAGTGAGTGAGAACAATTATCCCCAAATTTAGTTGTTCTTTTATTTTCAAACTTATGTATATTTCCCCAAATTATTAAATGAATGGCTTCTAAACAATCAAACTTCAGTCTTGCAAAACTGCTTGCACGCTATTTAGTTCAGCCGTGTTGCTCACTATTTGTGGTGTGCAACGAACCTCCTGTGCCTATTGTTTTTGTTCCCAAAAAGGAATCTCTGAAGGCTTTGGCAGTCTCAAGCTCTGTTGAAGTCATTGGGCTCTGAAGATGCTCACAAATTTATTATGTTTTTGTTAAAAGTGTTAGAATTTTCAAAGGCCTACCCACCAAAGACTGCAAATAACAGTAGCAAAACCTTTTCATTTTGTACAAACACTAGTGTGACTTGGAGACTATTCCATCCTCCAGATGTATATCTGTTTGAGCAAAGGGTTACCAGAAACAAGTAACAAGGATATTGAGACCATTGCTCAATAACCACAGCCATTATTTTGCAATATTTATTGAGCTCTGCAGGATTTTTCCTTGGTTTTAGTAGCAATATTTTCAGTTGTGTCATATGGATTGTTTCATGTTATTAGAGCTGAATGCTGTTATCTGCCATTTCAGAATTGCTAGTTATAGATCTTGCAGCAATGCACTTGTATGCTGTAACCTATAGCAAAATGCTGTGTAGTTTGTATAGCAGCTTTACCCACCATGGGTGTCTCTGGTATGTATCACTATCCAGGGAATGTATCTGGGTGCCTTTCCTATTTAACCTGGTTGATTGAACATTATGCCTCCAGGTGCATTATTTTCAAAACTTATTCTTGAATGGTTAGGTGTAAACTGTCCCATGAGAAGCATATAGATAGTTGCCACTTAAACCAGTTTTGTAGAAATGACACATGGGGATTTTAAGGTGACCTTCATGTGTTTTATGAAAATTCAGCCTACATAGTGCTTTGAGACACAATTACAATCAGATGCTTTTTCTTGTACAGCTAAAATATATGTATTTTTTTCAATAGATTTGCATATCTTTCCAGAAAGAACTACTCTTCTTAAGCAGCAGGTAAGGAAAAGAATATGGGTAAAATATTTGGGGAGGGATGGGAAAGGACATTTAATATATTTAATCTTATTATACATTTTTCTACATTAAAGTTAACAGGCTGCAAATATATTCTGCTACAAAGCTTTGTGTAAGAAATATCTCTATAAGAAAATACATCTCATTAAACATTTCCTGTAAATAAATTATCCCAAATAACTATGATTTGCAAGAGGAAAAGGGGGGGCAGGCCAATGATAAGAAGAGCTAAAGATGGTTGACAGCCCATTTCTGCAACCCCCCTGCTCACACTGGGTATCATTTTCTTTAATATGTAGTCACAATGAGAGCAATAGAGTTCCTCTGCTGAGCATGTGCTGTGTCAGTGTAAATAACACTTGCAAAATTGGTTCCTGTACTTTTTTAATATCTTGAAATTATGCTATTTCTGAGCCTTATTCCTGTTTCAGGTACACTGGAAAAACTCTGAAACAAGCAGAGTTGCAATGATAGGACTGCAAGATAAACTCTGACTGAGACTATTAAAAAACAGAAGACCCTGTCTCTGAACAGTCCCTCTAGGTCAATAAAAACCAGCTACAGTAGGGAAAGAGGCATGCGAAATACTCTTCTTATTTAGACTCTTACGAAAGATAAAGGAAATGTAGCTGAGGTCTGTGTTCTAATTAGGAAGTCTGAGTCAGGTGGTATAGCTAAGCTATAGCTTTAAAACAACCACTGGTGGAGACATGTCAGTGGAAAAAGATGTCTTAGGTATGGCTGACATGGTCTTCAAAGTTAAACTACATACTAGTGTACCTGCATTGTTTGGAACTGACTAAACAGAAAAGTCCCTTGTGTTACAAAACATGAAAATGGGTAATTACAATTTAGCAGTAGGTCAATTATAGAATCAGACTTCTTCAAAGAAATATCAGTCTCTTTACCAATGTCTATACAAAGGAATACTTGCAAATAAGTAAAATGAAAAAAGTTTAAAAAGACCTGGGAGACAAGTCAAGGGATAGAGACTGTCTTTTTTTCAACCGGTACACAAACAATGTAGAGTTGTCAGCTGTTTCCACAGTCCATGTACTTCCATCGTTCCTGGCACAACAGTCTAGACTGAGAGGACATCAAGTTCAGGCTGAATACATGCTGGAGGCTGGTATGCTGTGACATCACATGATGTTTAACAAGTCATTTGTGGACATACCATCTTCTTACATCCTTTTATGCAGGAGAGGAGGTGCTCACAAGAGCCAACTCCTTTTTGTTTGCTGCCTCTAAGAAACAAATCCATTATACTTCTGCAGAGTGCCATCAGTAGCCCGTTGCTACTAATAAAAATATAAAAATTTGAGTTTGTAGCAGTATGCTCTAAACACCTCAACAAATGTCTACATCATCTGTTATAACACCAACAGTGACACAACTTCATAGCTCTGCGTGTTCGGCACTTCAACGCTCTGCTATTTCTTTTGGAAACGTCTATAATGCAAGTACGTTTAGGCAAAGAAAGTATATTTAGGACTAATGAGCAACCGCCTGTATATAATTCTGGATTCAGCATGCACATACTTGCTTCATCTGTTCAACCCAATGTATACTAGCAGTAAACTGAGGCAAATACAAGCGATTAAGAGCCATACTATGACACTGAACTACATAAAGCATTTCAATTTACCTATGTATAGGAAACAAAACCCTGTTTAAATGCCTCCTCTTAGAGAAACTGCTGATCTCTTGAAATTGTGAGATGGCAAGTTTTCACCTCTTTCATGAGGGCCTGCAAAACATAGCACTCTTGTCCTGCAGGAGTGCTTTCTTTGCTGAAGTGTCAGCCCTGAATGACAAGGGCGTGTGGACATTCACAGTAACTTTATTTTCATTTCTCACACCTGTGATGTGACCAATAATGTGTTGACAGATGAGTCTTCCTGGCGTACACTGCTTCCTATGGGAGTACAATGCATACAATTTATTTAGCAGTCATTACAATGCTGGAAACCCACTGTAGCCCTAACACTGAACCCCTGAAACATCACAGGACGACACAGCAAGGTAAGTGACATTAATTTCCACTGTACTTGTTTGCATACTAGCATTTCCCACAAACTGTAGGTTATTTACAGAAGAGCTGCACAGTAGGAGAACTCCAGCTGCACTTGTGTTTACCACCAGCTCAAAAAGAAATGCATTTGGTGTGACTTCTACTCCTACCCTAACCATTACTTTAGCCATTCCGCTTTCATTTGCAGTCCTCATTTCCCACCATGCCGTAATGCATTAAATACATAAAGCCACAGTCACTTAATACTACCTTCCCAATCCTCATTCAGATTTTCTGGCACACATGAAGTCTTGATTTAGAAGAGGAGGTCGCATCTTTCCATACTTTGCAAGACAGCCCCTTGGCACAGTCACATCGTTGGAAAATCTCCAGTCCATGGGACCCTTTCTTGCGCTGTTTGGTGCACACCTCCCCCTGATGCAACACAGGCTTGCAAATTTTGGTCCAGAAATGGCGAGCACAGCAGTGTCCCTCAATACAGTCCGATGACCGTAGGCAGGGATCACCTTCATGTCCTAAAAAGAGCAACCAAATGATTTTACCTCATGAGAAAACGTGAAAGTACAGATTCAGTGCAGACTGAGGCAAATGAAGATCAGAAAAAGGAGAGATGATATTTCCATCTGTGGCTATTTGAAGGATGTAAACACAAGGGAAGATACGAATTAGGAAGGTTCAGTGGGGTAATTAATGAGACCTGCCGTAAGACTTAGTAAGGAGAATTTCAGCTACAGGATTGTAAGCAGAATTACAAGTGCTCAATTACATGACTGTTACAAAAGGAGGATGTGTGCAATCTTGCACAACTGAAAGATGGATTGTCAGTTGACCTCTGATACGGAGAAGAACACAGATGCTATTTCAATCACAGGAACTGATGGTTGACGTTACATCACTTTTTGAGTCGTGCTGTGAATTCTCACGATAGACATTTACTCCCTGTGAAATTACTGCCTACTTCTGGTTTGTATTGCTGTATCATAACAACAATAACATGATTCGTAACATGAAGGAACAAAGCAGCGTAGTGCAAATGTGATCTTACCTTTTATGTGTGACAGCTTGGAGCGAGGCCTCCCTAGGTTTTGCCATCCCAAATCCTTGCTAGCATAATGACCGTTCTTCTTGTTGCGTGGCCCTTCTAGAGCAGGGATGTGAGGTGTAAGAATGCTTTCAGTTACTGGTATGCAAATACCTGTCAGGAAAAGACAGTCAGTCAAAGATTTGAACAAGAGGAAAAGCAGCTGAGAGAAATACACAGACCAGGATCAAGACCATGAAAGTGCTGGGGCTTGGCCTCAGTGACACTCAGCTCTAATCACACCTCTGTCCCTGATCCTCGGCACCTAACTTCACCGCAGCTCTGCTTCGCTCACTGTCAGATAGTCTCGCTGCACTCTGGCTTTATGGTCTGAGCACCTGGAGACTGCCTCGTAGACATCGCTCTCCAGTCTCCAGCGGAGAGTATGGGAATGCAAACGGTATGGTTATAACCTGCCCAGGGAGAGTAGATCAAGGATTCGTTAAGTCTCTTTTGCTTCCTTAAAAATATGGGTTCTGTGCGGTCTTCCAGTGAATCAAACAACATTGAACGTGGTGCTGTAATTTCAGGCAGCAGCAGCATCATTTTTGGGTTTCCCCACCCCAAAATGGGAAAAAGTCTGGTAGTACACAAGCCTTAAACATAGAAATACTACTAAAGAATATGAAGTGGAGTGGAATGAAGTAGAAAATGAAGTTTTCTGCCTTTAGAAAAAAGAGCACAGTCTCTCCCCCCCCAAAAAAAAAAAAAACCAAACCCAAACTGTTGCTGGGAACACTCATATATGCTATATGAAATAGATGCTATCAAAATGCTAATTTTATGGAGTAAAACCAAGAAATTACTGATGTACCATTGTTGCAGCGGTTCCCAGGGCAGCACATGCCGTCTCTGTGGCAACGCTTCTTCTTCCTCCGGCACATCATGCATGCAGACGTTGCCTGATGAGGACTGTGACAGTATCGCCCAACTTCACATTCCTTATCATTGGTACAAGGATAGGCCTGGTGGGTAAAAGAAAGGTTTACAGTGAAGCACTGTTTTGTACATGGCGTGTATGCAGCCCATTTTAAAAAAAAAAAAAAAAAAAAGAAACCAAAAAAACCACCACCAAAACCCCCAAACTAAGAAACCGACAGTTGAGAAAGGTACCATTCACTGGGGCCAGGAGATGCAGGTAGGGATGCTTCACTACAGTCATATAGCAATCTTTAAGCTCACACTGCTGGTGAAGATTTATCTGCTTAAAGAATCAGGGAGATACAACCAGCTCCGTGGTTGTTTCATCTTTTCTTGCCTCAAACATATGTTGGCACAAGAGAACTCATATTTTTGCAGGTTCAAGCCTCAGGGACAAGAGCTTAAAATTCCACAGTGAAGAATAAACAGAGCCATAAAACTCCTCTCAGTCAGTAAAAATCCTGAAACACACCCTGCAATAGGTAACATTTTCATTTAAAGTCCAAGGAGGCATTTTCCTTTGATAGCTGTCAAACACACTGATGGACAGTAAGTTCAGTGTTCTCACAGTGAACATCTACACCACATTGGTACAAGCTCCTTTGCAATTTCACCACTCCCCACTGGCCCACAGCAGCTGGACTCCTTGGAAGTGAACAAACATCACTGGTCAGCATTTCACTTTGATAACCTTTACTTCACTTATGGGCTTAGTATACTCCTTAAACTTGCCACCTGCTAAACAACACCCTATGATATGCAGCATGGAATATATTTTAGAGCACAAACTGTCTCGCACATGTAATTCCCTGCAAGCAGACACACACATATACAATTCTGCTATATTCATCAAAACCAGCATTATCTTACAGGAAAACTGACTTTTCAGAAAACAGGGTGTGAAAGCACTGTATTCTCCCATAAAGAGAGAGAAAGACAAGTTTATTCCTACAAGAGGAAAAGATGCGATGCTTTAAGGAGACATAACACCACACACTGTGACATTCCAGGATCCTTTCTGCTGACTCCCACACAGCTACAACTATGCTCTCTGTCTGCATCTAATTTTACTGCCTATTAAATTAATCATAGATTTTTTTCGATCCTCAAAATTATACTTGAGGAATTTGTTTACATAAAAAGATGAGAATAAATTTTGAGCACTTTCTGGAAAATGATGTTTACTCTTCCTCAACTAATTTTCTCCAGCATTTTAAATAAATAGAAGTATTGCTTTTACTGTTTTCAAAATCACTCTTGCAATTAATTATTCACCACAAACAAAACGCCCAACTGACTAAGGCTGATTACTTTTCTAATAATGTTTTAAATCAAGTCTTGATTATATTGTTCTCAGGAAAGAAAACCTTGGAGGCTGCTGAGAATTTGCCCTGAAAATTGTTCTTTTAGATGGAGAACTCCTTGTTTCTCTGGTTTTGTGCCATTCTGTTGAAAATTGCAGAAGAAACAAGAGGTCTGAAAATAAAACCAAGCAAGTTGCTCTAGTGCCATTAGTGGAAGGGGGAACCATGCCATTTCCCATGTGATTTCATTAGTTGTTTTCTTTGTCAAAATTTACTTTACAGTACCAAAAGTGCTAGCTGGATATTTCCCAAGCGCTGCTGCCCCATTACTTCTGCCTTCTGAATGTGTGTCTTTGAAGAATGATTCCAGAGTGCAGCTGTTTGGAGTAACCTGACGTATGTGTAAGTCCTTCTCCCTTAAGAATAAACATTTCCTCTTGAGTTCATCCTCAAGAGGATGAACAAAGAAGGCCAGATCTTTTATCTAGGAGTAGCAATAAGAGACAAATGCAAGCACTCACCTGTTTGGTACTCGTAAGGCATAAGTGGATTCTACCTATTCTAGCAAAGCAGAACTAAAGTGCTTTCCCCTCAATCTCATCACTCCTTTCTCTCATTTCTCCAGCAAGAAATCATTAACACTGACTTACAATTTATGATATAGTTACCATAAAAGTAAGGCTTCCCTGACTTAAATGAGACCTTACTAAACTAAGGATCTTACAATGCAGAAAAGCGATTTTATATAGAACTGTGCATGGTTATACTGAGTTTCGAAAATACTAACACCGCTAGCTGGGGGAAATGCAAATACAAACCAGATGAACTAGCTAAAACCTGGAGATGAAGGCATTTTAGACCCTTGTCTGTCATCAAGACCTTCATAACCACATCTTTTTTCCAATATGGGCATGTGGTATACACCTGCAACTTGTCAGCAAGAAGCCTACTTGCAGTTTTCTTTTGGTTCCTCAAATAGCTTTTAAAAAAAGAGTTCCCTGATCCTGAATGGTGTTAATGAATGCTCTCTCATACCATATCTAGCAGTCTGTTTTACTTTTGGCTTTTAGGCTGAGTGACATGTAAAAGATACTTTAAGATATGCATCTAATTGCCAGCTCTCAGCTGTCTTTAAGAATGGTGAAAGTAACAAAAGACAATTTTGACATTAAAAATTTCCAGGGAAAGTGACGTAACTCAGCCTTTAGTCCCACTCTAGAGCCCATCCTAAATAAAGATGACGCTTTTGAAATGAAGAAATAAGCCAAAACATTCACCTACCTAAGGCAAATGACTGCAGCACATCAAAAAAATAGGTTTGTGTTACATGTAGCTCAGACAGCAACTGGCAAATCCATTCAAAACCCCAAAAGACCAGCTACCAGCCAGCTATATGAAAAACCTTCTTGCAAATGCCTGATGCCATCAATTGCCTTGATCTTTCTTCCAAAACCACCATCCATTTGATATCCTAGCTATCAATCACAGGGAGCTTGAAATAAAAATGCCTACATAGCCTTGTGTCTGTCTCTTAAGTCACTAGACATTCATTGGAATAACTCCTGCTCCCAGCAAAGTAATTCGTATCGCTGCACAGCATTCAGTATTAAAACACAAAAATGAAACAAAATAATATAGCGTGTACATAGCCTTGGCTAACAGGGGGGAAAATGTGTTCGTAATTGTCCCATCATTGGCAGTAGCTGAGTCAATCTATGTATAAATATGTATATATTTTCAAAAATATAGGATAAAGAAAACATACTTGTAAAAACGTACATGCTAACAATTGTCTATGCATGAGTCAAGGTTTTCAGAATTTCCTACATCACAGTGCCTGACACACAGTCTTTATGTTTAGAGAACTGCAGAGAACATTTCCTATATACACAATGCAAAGACACAAATCAATCCCAGATGGAGAGGGAAAAAGCAAGCTGTAAACCAGCTCTACTTCCCTAGCAATGATAACTAATTCTACAAGGCACATCATCCCTTCACATTCTTCAGCTATACATATCATTTTCTGGTCGTAAATCTCTATCCACTAAACACAGCTTTGATATTATGGGAAACCAGATGAAACCGAGATAAAATATGTAGCACTCCCTGAAGCTGCATTTAAACAATCTTATTTAATTTTTTTAGCCCAGATTACAGGCAATCAAGTCACCCATAGCATGACATAAACTAGATTTGCCTGTGATAATGAGCTGCATTTTCGGAATGTGTTGTCTGATTAAGAGCATTGCTTGCTGAGATGTTTTCTCCTCAGTCATTCCAGTTACTTTTGTATCCCTGTATAAAAGATACTGTTGAATGCATGTCCAAAAATGTACAGCAAAGATGTACTGGATTTTTTGCAACGTTGGAGGATTCAGGCTAGGTATTTAAATGGGTGCTGCTCATGCTGTGCCAGGATGTCCCTGCATGAGTCCACCAAGACTAACCTTTGCCAGCCAGGTCATAGCAACATGTAAATGTTAAACTTTTCTTTTTGAGAGAGAGAGAATATGAATCTCCATTCCTACCCTTCCTGAATCTATATTCTAAATGCCAAGAGCGCATGATAGAAATACTCAAGGAAAATGACGCAGATGATAGAGGAGAAAAGTTGGGGGGCGGGGTTTATAGTTGAACAAGTCCTTCCAGGAGTACTACTGAGGCTCTTCCTTTTGTATTAACTTCACAGTGAAGCTGAGGAAGGGACTGACTATCTAACTTTTATGACTAAGTGGCTAATGCCATTCCCTTGATTTGAGGAGCGTGTAGGAGTGAAGTTTATTTCTACCTTTGTCTTCCCCTTTTGGCAGAGGAAATCTAACTTAGCAACTTTTCTCAGTGCAATAGGGTTTCTTGATATTTTTGCTGGAGTCATTTACTATCCCGCATATTTTATACGGTCATCCTGAACCACAGAGTTTCACTGCAAGCTGGAGCAATACTAAGTGGTGGGACTGTTGTGCTATGGAGTCGGTCAGTCCAAGTCTCTCTGTCTGGCACTATAAAACGTAATGGCGAAGCACTCCAGGGGGAAAGTAAGACAGACATTGTAACTTGCTGAAGGGTGAGTGAGTAGTCTGATGGCAGACACACTTTATTGAGCTTTGGGAGATAAGGGTTTGAATTTCAGCATGGCCTCCAGCACATACTTGAAGACAATATTCCCGGCCAGTGTCTTAGTCACCAGGCTCTCATTTGCTCATATTATGATGCCTCATTTGTTTTTATGCTGAAGCTACTCCACGCTGTACTGCCTAACTATGTCAGAGAAAGGCAGGAAGAGCCACTGGCATTTTTACCTAGGCTGTGTCATCACTTATCCGGCACAAGCAGTCCTACACACTGCTGGCTTCAGACCCACCCTCAACGCCGAGAGGAGCTGTGCCTAAATAAGTGATTTGGCGGAACAGATATCAGTAGTGACTCCCCCAGAAGCAGTTAACTTTTTTTTTTTTTTAAACACATCATAAAGTCCAAGTGCAGAGTCAGTCCTGGCAGCAGATCATGGCTACAACCACTCCCAGCAGAAGAAACAGCATGGAAGTTATTCATGACCCTTTTGCTGTGGATGCTGAGCAGCACTCAAGAAGAGAACTAAAGTCTCACGTACCACATAAATGACACTATCACTGTGGTTACTGTACTGGACACTCAGCCAGCTTCTCTCTCATACAAACAACCCATGATGGTACTGGGGACCGAGCTGAAGAACAGGAGAAAAGCCACAGCCACTTGTATAGCCAGAAAGTAAGAGCACTGTAGAGCTACCAGGTCAATCCTTCATCACTCTCTCTCACCTGGCAAAGAGGCAGTAGCTACTGCAAAGGTGAGACAAGTGGCTTAAGAAAATGGACACATACATTATCCCAGGAATGGTCTTGCTTCCTAGGTACCAGTGTGTTAGAAATCAAATTTAGGCTACTACTCAGTGTCTTGTACATACAGAATCCTTAGTTATTAATGCCCTATGCAAATACCTGTGCCACTAGGTTATGCTATCACATCCAGCAGAAATGTCTTTTTCTGCTGTCAAAAGACTTTTATATCACGCTTATATAATCTTTTATATTCACACCATGCCTATGAGACAGCTTACCACAAATGAATTGGTACTGCAACTCAGTCTATTACTCACTTGTTACTTAAGGAAAAAAGGTTATTTTCTCTATTTCAATTAATTATACTTTTATAAATTTTAAAATAATAACTGTAAAGGAGGTGGAAGTTGACCTCTTTACAGCCAGTGTGCTAACTAGATGATCAAAACTGGCCTGATCTATAGACAAGAGGACAGAGTTTCCGCTGTCCACATAAGAGATGAACAATAGAGCTTGTTTGCCCTTTAGTCTCGGGACTGCGCATATTGCTTAATATTCCACAGCCATCAGGCACGATGAAGCAACCAACTGGCTCAATCATGGTGAGAGCCTCTCCTTCCTGTCCTGCTTTGGACATAACAGAACTATCTTTCTGAGCAAGGACTTGGTCCCTATAGAGCAAACATATGAAATAGCCACAGGGGTGCCAGGTCTGCTTTTGCTTCTCTCTCTCTCTTTGAAGAACTAGTTAATCTAAAGTAAAAGCATGCCAATAAATTAGGAAATGCAAACATATGCTTTAACCAAATAGCCTGCTGTCAAGACTAATTATAAAGAATGCAAGTCATTGTTTGGCTCCTTGGTTGGGCCTGATTCTGAGTTGGGATCTCAAATTAGCAGATCAACATTGGTGGGACAGTTGCACGCAACACGTGGCCTGTAGAGCTAGATGAATACATCACACATGGGATTTGTCCCACTTGCCTCTTTGGAGATAGAATGAAGACCCTCTCTATGAAAGTCAAGGAGAAGACCTAACACGATCTCACAGGACACAAACCTTTCTAACAATGGAAATCAGAGTTCTCCTTTCAGAACCACATAAATGTGATAAATTAAAATGGAGGGGGGAAGGTGGGAAGTCAAAGCTTTTTAACAAACAAACAAACCAACCAACCAACCAAACTCCCAACTCTTCGTGGGTTGTTTTTTGCCCTGCAAGGCAATTAAACTACTTACTGATAGCTTCTCAAGTGTATTCACACCAATCCATGTCTAACTGACAAACTTCAGCCTAGCTTTCTCCTAGCTGCTAAGCAAACATGTACATTAAGATGTGGATGGGAAATGACTGTCATTTACTACTATTTTGTTTTTAATCCCAAATGAGAAAAGACTTTATCAGCAGCCATCTGGAGCAATGCAGTTTTCCCACAGCACTGCTGATGTTGCTTTTTTCTATTCTTAGCTCAACACAAGCATAGATGATAGCAAGGGATCTGACTGTGCACAAGCAGAAAGCCATGGTTAATTTATCCCACGGAGGAAATCATGCTGTGCTCCCAGACAGCTCCAGACATGGATCCTGTCTCAGACTGATCTCACCAGAAACTCTCAACTCTCAGTGACTGCTGTGGCACAGACGACTCCTGAAAGCAACACTCACAGTAGTTGCAATGAAACAGATTTACTCTGTTCAGTTGCCATGACAAGTTTAATGATCCAATTTTTCTCACCGAGCCTCCTTCTTGTTAAAATAATACATCTCTGACCCACTTCTCTGCCAGACCCAGAGAGAAAAGCAGCATCATCCACCTCTATATTAAGGACAGGCACTTTCTTCTAGCAATAACTTATTTTTAACTCTTCAATTTAAAACACCACTGCTATTCATGAGGTCTGATTCACAGAGTGCTACATTGTGGATATGCATGCTGCAACCTCCAAAGATCATTCCTTCAAACTGTGTGGCTAATGGCCCCAGAAGCCTGCATTATTAAGTCAATAAATATTCATGTTTCAAAGTAATACTCAATCCACTGCTAGACCACCAGGGGAAGAACATTTCTAAAACGTGCAGTAGTCCAGCTCTCATGATTTGCTAGAGACAAAGAAAACTCAGATCTTAACAACCAAAAACCAAACCTCACTGATGTCCCTCCGAACCGACAAGGCTGCAGGACTCATGTGCGTCCTGACTCAGGCTTTCCTCACCCCAGCAAAAATGTCATGGAAAACAACTTCCCATTCTGCAAGCGGTAGGCAGTTGTGCGGGGAGTTGTGCTTAGGGGGAGCGTGTAGCTGCACCTGGCGGAGAGAGAGTCAAACACCTTAAAATAAACACGGGAGTTGTGTTGCCCTGTTGCACGCAGAGCTAGCCAGCGTGAGTGGTGCCTCTCCCAGAAAACCTCCAAAGACTTTTACCGTATGAAATCTCACTCATACTGTGACCCTATGTGATCTCCTGGCCCACGTGGTGGATTTCAATGAGCATTTTAGGTCTACAGCAGAACCTGTTATTCAACAGCTTACAATTAACACCTTTTCTTACAGACCTACCTACATTTTGTGTCCTACTGGGAGGAGGTAGTGTCTGTTTAAAGCTGGCCGTGGCTTCAGGAGGACCTACAGAGAAGGTAATCTGAAAGACTGCAAGTGGATCAATTAAATTCCTGGGTAGATACTATTATCTGAATTAAATTGGCCTTAATTTAGTGCATTTTACATGCATTATGAAGTATAAACTCAAAGGTTTAAGGCACTTAAAAGTGATCCACCTTACAAGTTTATTCAACTTGATTCACCTTCAGTTCCTCATCTAGGTAAAACCTGGAATGAGTTATATTTCCAAATGACTTAAAGGGAAGCACACTATGCCCAAAATATGCACAGATGTATGTTGTTTATACCACAGAACAGCATAAAACTGTCACCAGGATGCAGCATATACATTGTAGTTCCCAAGGCAGCACAGCTATGGGTCTTCCTGTTCTACCACACCTGTAAGGCAAATTATCAATCTTAGACCCATATTGGTGTCACTCTGCTGAATCATGCCATTTCAAAGGACACATACCATGTTTCCTGCCCTACACACGCTGTGCATATACAGGTGCTCAAGTTTTCCCTCTCTACCTCGTATCGTGACCATGGGATTACATAGCAGTGCTTCCTTCTCAACGTTTGGAGAGACCATGAGCCTCCTACACTGCTTGATTTTGAAGGAGGCTTCCTGCTCCATAGAACCGGTACCTTCCAGAAGACATGATTAAAGAAGGTTTGAAAGTTTGGGGAACCGTCAGTTTTACCCCAAATTTTATGGACTTTGTCTCAATGTGTATGATTCATATTGTCTGGTGAACTACCAGCAGCAGCATTACAACAGAGAGCATCAAAACAACGTTAGGTAACAACTGAAGTCAACAATTAGCACTAAATCAATGTGACAGGAAGCCTCTAGGTCTTGATTTTATGTCATTTTTGAATGCATCACCAAAGACGGCTCGAAGAATAAAGGTTTGTTAACACACACTTTGTTCTATGTCCAGCCTTTTCAGCAGACTGCTCTTGCCCTTTTATCTCTGCCTTTTCCCCACCCCTTTTCTGATGGTTTAGCTTTTTAGTTTTGTCTCTAATTGGCTATTTATCATCTGTTCCAGAGTAAGATTCTTCTGGCTTTTTGATCAACATGTTTACTGTGATGGATGAACAGTGGGTTGCCAAAACCAGTTTTCCCTCTGGATCTATTAGCTCTAGAAGTATGGAGTTTTTTATTAATCTAAGAATACTATCCAGATGGAAACAGCTAGCAGATACTATGGCTCACAAAGCACCAAGCATTAAACCACAGGTAGATACTCAGATATTGTGGTTGGGAGTAGAATAACACTGCTGGGAACTGGCAGTAAGTTACTGTTCTAACACCTGGGTCTGAGCATCCCCAAATCATGACGCACTTTCAAGGTGGAGCTTTTATTGGGAACCATCTCTGCAAGCATGTATTCACAGCAAGAAAAATGAGATGACAGCTTTAACTTCTGTAGTATAGCTACTAAGGACATAAACATTCGCAAAATCTAGAAAAAGCAAGGGGGAAACCCTTTCTTATTGAAGTCAGTGCAAAAACTCCCTTTGTCTGCTACAGCGCCTGGAGACAGAATGCTTCCAGGTTATAAACATTTGTGCAGCGTCTGCAGTCCTCACCCTGGGAATGACTCTTAGATATTCCTTGCAGAATACAAAGCATTTAAGACACTAGTTTTCAAAATGAAGTTTCCCTGGCCCTCAAGTTTAAAAGGACAGCCCTGAAAACATGAGTTCGTGTCGGCTGGAGAGACAGCCAGATGCCGTATGTCTGAGAAGGATGAACCACAGTCTCCAACTCAGCAGACTGCTGACTGCAATCTGACATTGTTACTGAATGTCAGCATTATTGTTTGTCTCCCTGATGGTCATTTATGTAAGAACACCTGGCTCATACGCCTCTTTCAATCCCCAGTTCTTTCTCTATGCATCAGAAACCACCACTGTCATCTGATATTCAAAACACCTTCCCTCTTTTCCTGCTCTACATGAGCCCCTCTGCAACGTGATGGCTGTGACTGATCCATTGTGAGGGGAACTGAGAGGGACCAAGTCCTTTGAACTCCAAAGCACCTACGGAGAATTGAAATCAGACATCAAAAATCAGTCAGCCCAGCTTTAATATCGGAACAAACAAACAACACCGGGGCACTTGCACCAGCTCCCACTCTCCAGTCTCATGCACCACAGAGAATTCAGAGACTTGGCCACAGAAGTTCATGAGTTTTAAGTAGGGGGGGGCGGGGGAGGGGGGGTGGTGATATTTCTTCAGTTCTTACATTTGGTCTGCATGAGCGAGACTGAGAAACAGGACGAGTCAATAACGCAACTTGGGGCTTCCCCCTTCATAACAACAGGAAGAATTACAATACAAGCGCACGGGTCCTCATCCTGACTCATTCTAGGAGCAGTTATGCTTGTACAGGGAGCCAGCAGTGCTCATGCAGTGGGACTACCTGCAAAAGAGCAGCTCTCCTGGGAAAGGGCTTGGTCACAGCCAACCTCTGTGAAGTGGTTAGACTCACTGCTGTTCAGCTGACTCCTCAGTAAAAGCAAAAATTATAATACTAGGTTATTAAGGCAAATTATCACCCCACTCAAAGGAGACCAAAGATGGCAGAAAAGGAAAGGACCCCTAACAGCATCATTAAAAAAATCATTGTACTCCTATTATACGATTAAGTTAGAGCTGCCTACCCAACTTCAGCCTGTGGTAAATAACATAGCAATCAAGGTTTCAACACTATTTACTCTTTTTTCCTTTTTCTTTTAAAATGCTCCTGGTTAATTTTGCACAAACAAGAAAACAGGAACAACACAGCAAGGCAAGAATAACTTGTGAGTAAAACCAGATGAACACTAACATATTTACATAGTGTAATGACTTCACTATTAATTCAAACAAACCCAGGCCCCAATTCTCAGAAGAGTGAGCTGAGCACATGCAGTCCAGGAGGCAAGAACAGGGTGGCTTCAGACTACATTTATGTCTGCAGCCCCTGAGTTAGTAGGGGCTGCTCTTAGTTTCAGTCTGCAATAGCCACTGAGGGACCATCTTTCATTCCAGACATTGTACTCCAATGACACCCTCTTCTCAATCTTGTGGGCCCCTTTCCATTTTCAAGCAAGACTTCCTTCAGTGCTAGGCACCACAACACAGAAGAGAAAGGACAACAGGATTTCCAAAAATATCTAATTCATAGAAAAAACACCTAATAGCACAGAAATAAGAGAAAAAAGAGGGGGCGGGGGAATTCAGACTCAGGTCCACTACCTACCTACAGAGGACAGTCATTTCTTGATAAAGGTACCAAAAAAAAAAAAGTTCAGAGAAACGGGAATAATCCTATGCAATTTCTGAATCAAGCCAAAATGGGCCTTGTCCTATTCTAGTCGTCTAGTCATCGTCAGCATGCAATTTCCTAGGATTCTGGCATTTAACATTGAATTAACCATAAATCTGTTCTCCACCCTCAAAATAAGCTGTTCTGCAGCTGAGACTTGTATTTATCCTCTTCCCTGCTAGGTTTTACTGTATCTTCTGAACTTATGTTTTCAAGCACTCTCTTCTTATCTGAAAATAATATTCTTTATGTGGAGTTACGGAATCTCTTCTTTGTTCCTAGATGTCTTGGATGTTGATCAACAAAAAGTCATTAAAAAATTTAATCCTCTATACTTGGCAATACATCAGTCTGAGAGCAGTTTCTTTGTAACAGCCTTTGGAATAAATATCCATTAAAGTTTTTTTTTCCTTATATGGGTCACCCACACTTTATAGTGGGTGGCCCTTTCGTTTATCCCGTTACTATATTTCCACTTCTAAAGCTAAGCCAGATGCAGCAACCTGATATTACTTTTTAGTTCACGCAACTTTATTGTAATGAAAACTTCCGTGTATATCTGATACTTGTTAGGAAAGCCAAAGAAACAGGAACCATGGTAATATTGCACCACCTTCTTGACAACTTTTATTCTGCATGAGTTAGATTCTCCAGGGTACTGCATGCTTCGTTAGCAAGCATTTTTCGCATAGTCAACCCATGTTTGAACTCCTGTTGTTGGTATTATTTGCATTATAACCATGCCCAGAGGCAGGGTCTAGGTGCTATACTTTCTTATAATTCTGCATGATCAGTTCTTTAACTGCTAGATAGTCTACATAAGCAAGACCAAACAAGGGCAGAAAAGATTTTAAGGGTTTTGGTTGGTTGGTTTTGTTTGCCTTTTTTTTTTTTTTCTTTCTTCTTTCTTTTTTCTTTTAAACAGAGGGACCCAAGGTAGTGGAGATTAAATGGCTTGGCTATGCCAAGGCCACATCAGAAGTCCACAATACACAACTAATTTTCTTCAAACCCCATCCACTTAACTGTATGATTCTTTCCTTTTTCTGAACTCGTACCCTTCCTTTCAGATGTGCTAAATATAAGTGAGTGTGTCTTTACCAATTATCTCCTCTATACATGGCTACAAACACAAACCAAGGTGGCCACATTTACCAGCCAAGTATGAAAAAATGTAATCCTACTTTCTCATCATACCCATGGAAGCATATTTTACATAAATAAACTGATTGCCTAAAGCATATTTTACAGATGAACTTACTCTGCCTATTTAACAACTCCCAAACAATTCTTAGAGCACGGATATGTGCAGAGCTTTCCTTAAACTCCACGCTGAAACCAATCAT
Organism: Ciconia boyciana; assembly: GCF_034638445.1. Taxonomy (NCBI): domain Eukaryota; kingdom Metazoa; phylum Chordata; class Aves; order Ciconiiformes; family Ciconiidae; genus Ciconia; species Ciconia boyciana. Next base: position 58,465,140 of record NC_132938.1, read on the forward strand.
TGACCATGGCTATGTGATTATGGCAAAGGAACATTTCCTCCCTTACCTTTTTGCTAGAGTGTTTGCTGGAAGATGTAAAGGACATGTGATTTATTGTTTTCCCTGTATGTCACATGCCATTCTGGGGGCGGGGGAAAGGAAGTTTTAATTAGCAGATAAAAATATTTATAACTAAGTCTTGGGTAGTTCAACTAGCAGCAGTGGAATTATTCAAACGCTTGACGTTATTTATATGTTTATGCTTGTGAGAATATAAGCATATTTGTAATAGCTTACTGTACACAAAGCATGAGTCACCTCTTAGGCAACAATTATTTTCCTAGTTACATCGCAAGGAGGCAGAAAAGCAGACTAGACTGACATGAATGAAAAGTGCTTCATCACAGAAAAGTAATGAAGTAACACTAGATGGCTTTCCTCAGTCATGAGAAGGGTATTTCCCAAGTCAACCAATTCCTTTTCATTTTCCCGCTCTTCAAATTCTCCAGGAGACAGGACTGCACAGGATACTTTGCACTTGAGCAAGAGAGCACACCTCCCTGGCAAGGTGCCCTTTGCACCATGTTTTTAGCACTGTGCTCTGAAGAGCACTCAGGCTTGGGGATTTCTCCCCACCTGCACTGAACCAACAGTTACGTCGGTGGTGGTTACGCACCTACTCTGCTGAAGGAGCTGCAAAAACCACTGGGCAGCTCTTTGCGTATCCAAGTGTCTAAATCCACCTGAGCGTTTGCATGTTTTCTGACAACACGCAGAAAAAAAGCAGAAAACGCACCCTTTCCCACAAACCACTCAGTCGCAAAACAGGCACAATTCTCATTGGCTTCAGAAGTTTCTCCCAGGTAGGAAAATCACCCCACAAAGTGACAAAGTATCACTGTTAAAATGTTAGAGTGTCTCCTGAATTTGGTGCATTTTCCTTGAAACCAATTCAAAGGATCATATGGGATAGGAGCAAATGGCAATTTGCCCGCTAAGAGGATCTCTCAAAACTGAGGCACTGGGACACGCAGCCTTGCAGCTACTTGCTGCCTCATTAATTCAGGAACTTAGCTTCCTGGGAGTCATGCAAAATGGTCACCAGAGTACAGTGGAGAGGGGCTAAACATCAGGTTTTGCCATCATTTCCTAAGCCAGTCTCTTGCCGGCCTTCCTACATGCACAGGAAGGGAAGAGAGGAGAGAGTACAAGCCCTCTGTAGTGCTTTGCTGCTACGACTTCGCATTTTGACCCCTGCCCAGACGAACATGAGTAGAAATGCCCCTCCCTGGAAATGCTGGAATGCCATTTTCATTGCTCTTTGTTTTCCTTGGTATCAGTGGCACAGAAGCTATCAGCTTCTACTGCAGCCTGCTTTACAGGTGCTAATACTCCACATGCTGAGTGTGGATGCAAAGGCTAAAGGAAGGAGGAATGACTCCCTCCACCGCCAATGCCTGCAGGGGAAGGAAGAGCTGCTACTGAGTCCCAGTTCCCACTGTGGGAAGCTGCTGCTCTGAACACCCCCATAAAGCCCGCTCCAAAGCCTGGAGTCTCTGAGGCCATGCTAGAGTTACACTGTTACAAATTAATATATTTTTTTTGACATACGTAGGCATGGTGCACAGCAAACACTGGTATTCCTGAAAACCCATACTTGGTCCCTTTGGTGGTGCACTGTTCTCATCTTAATCAACAGAACCTCATTTAAACATGACACTTCAGGACTTGGCCCAAAGGATATATCCTAATTGCCTAGCAATTAGGATATATACTGTAAAGAGGTAAGCTTTGTCACTAAAGGAAAAACATACATTTTCATCAGTATAATTAAAATGATCAGTCAAAACTCTTGGTTTGAGAGTATCAGGCTATCTTGAGCTGCAAAAATAGGGCATATGAATTACTTAATACTTAGCTTAAGTTTTAGATAGCACACAGTGTACTTACAAAGATTTAATCTAATTTAGGTACCTTTATCCAGGTTTACTCAAGAGAAGAGATTTTTTTCTCAACTAAACCAATGCAATCATGCTGAAGCCTACAGACTAAATGTGTAAAAGAGCATTGGGATCACTGATATCAATGTAGATACTGAGAGAAGTCCCTCAGTAAGCTGTATCATACAAGTACTGCCCATCAGTTAGGCCTCTGTATACTTCAGAATATTACTTGAACATGCAAAGACAACTACATTGCTATTTTGACATTTTTCTATAGAACATTCTGAGAGAACATAATCACTCTGCTCCAAAACATCCCTCTCCAAATCTTTTCTCATTTTTCCTCATCTTGTATTGACAAGATTTACCATGCTTGATCATGAGATCTGGAAAAATAAAGGCAGACGCACATGCTAATGCAGTTAGCCCATTTTTCTTTAAACAGAGGACAAAGTCTGTCTAGATACGCACCTTTGCAATCGTTGACCTCACTATTTCTGTCCCGTATTTTTAAGTCCTTGTTATAAAACCCAGTGAAGGGAAATAGAAGGCACTGACAAATATCAGCATTAGCAGCAGTGCAACAATTTGTCACACCAAGAAAACCCAGCTGTTTGTAGAGTGATGGCCAGTAGGGACTGCATGCTAGGAGCAAAATACAAATCCCTGGATCCTCCCCAGCACCTCTTCCAGCTATTTATACAAACCTTTGCCGACCTTCTTCCAACATTTCTTTCCAGTGTCAGCTTCTTTATACTCATGACTAAGCCACAGTTGTTTACCATATACCAAAAAATTCAAGTTAATTATCTTGAAGTCTTCAAGTCAAAGTACATCTGGTTTTGAAATGAGTCTGTCTTAGGCCTGTCTTTCAACACACACACATCCGAATGGAAAAACGCCTGCGTGTTACAGATTTGCTGAGGGACGTGCAGTAGTACCCTTATCATTCCTATCGAGTGTAGCTCAAGAAAGACTTTTGAAAAGTTCAAAAGAAAAGCAGCAAACTGTTGTTTTAATGAGAATCCATTAGGCAGAACTCTGTTCATGACTCTCCTGGATCATTGTTTTCATTAGCAAGCTACATGAATAACAGCAAAGCTATTTGTACAGCGCTCGTTGCTCGGGTGCAGGCTCCCTCTCTGCCAGAGTGCTGCCTTTTAGATGTTCAATCCAGCACTGCTGTTATCTGCTCCGTGAGACAAAAAATCGATGCAAACGAATGGAAATTTTGTGGCTGGCCAACAAAGGGGCTTTCCCAGCCAAAATGAGAACAAAGTTTTTAATTTATTTAGGAAATCAAAAGGCTAAGAAGGCATGATCTTGCAATCTCTCCTTAATGCGAGTAGTCCTCGCTGTGATATATAATCCCCTGGTGTTGCTGTGCTTCACAATGGATTTACTCATTAAAGACTTAGCACATGAGTAAACATTTGAAGAGCAGGTCATCAATACATGACAGCATAAAAATATTATGCAATGTAAATTATGTGTTAGTTGGAAGCATTCATTTGGAGTTATTTTAGAGCAACTTGGAAAAACTCTTGAAAAGAGGCATACAGACAGTCTGGTTTGTTCACAGAAAAGCTAAGACTGTGTGTGTCAATTTTTCTGAAACACCACATCCACTCATCTATGCACAGAGTAATGTCATGGTCTGACAATGTCCTGTACATCTGAAATGAAACTCTTTCAAAGCTTAAACAATCTGCTTTTGTAGACTAACCAAGTCTATAAATACTTAAGTCGTTAGACACATTTGCAAATCTAAAAATACTTTAAAAACCATTACTGCATTCAGAAAAAGCAGTTGTAGAGCACTCCATAAATCTACTTTTTCTGCTTCCTCTGAGCAAAACCTGTTCCAATTTTGGAGTTAACACTCCAGTTCAATACTACAGAACAAATACATGTGAGAGAATAAACCAGATTACTTTTTGATCCTAAGCCTTTATCCAGTGGTAATTATGGCTAAGACAGTGCTTACATTTAGGCTGCTCCGTACAGCCATCAAACCTACTCTAGAAAATGACCTAAGTACCTACAAAGCGTCCAGTACATGCATGGCCCCATCGATTCTGATGGGATTACTGATTGAAGGTTTTGCCCCAAATGAGGGAATACACGAGCTCTTACTTTGAATATCAGGCTGCTTCTGGTGAAATAGAAAAGACCCACAGGTTTGTTAGGCAAGCCCCAGCTGAGAAGGGTGGTGGATCTCTACCATCTACTGTCAGCTCTAACTTCAGTGCACAGTGTTGCTCCTCCACAGGTCCCTGCTGGATGCCTTCCCACTGATCACACCAGAAGTCTGGACTACAAACCTTTTAGTTCTCCAGATTCTACCTAATTTTGTCCAAAAAAAGAGAGGCCCAAAATCACTGGTAAAACTTTTACCATTGTTTGGGAGGAATTAAACCTATCTCCTTGTTCCCCAGCAAGGTGTCTGGCACTAAGGGAGCTCTGGAGCTGCTCCAGAGCAGGGTGCCAGGGCGCAAGGGTACAGGCACGGGGCTTGCACTGGCAGGTGGCACCTCCCGAGCATGCATGCAGCAAACAAACACTGCTAATAACACTTCATTTCCCCGAAAGTGCGTAGCTGTGGGTAAAGTACAGTGACCCTTCCTCTGCTGCCTTTCAATTAACTGCTGAATCTCATTTTCAAGATTCAGGAACTAACACACTTCAGAAAACACAGAGGATTTCAAAAAAACCACCCCTTTTTACCGAAGAGTTTTCAAGAGGCACTACTACTGAAAGGCTACCAACAGTCTGATGTGGACTCTCGGAGGAGAATCACCAAGCAGCACAAGCAGGAAAATTTAAAAAAAAAAAAAAAAAAAGTGCTTTTTTATAACAGCCTTGGGAATAACATATTGGCAAAAGGAAAAAGCTTAGCACAAAAAGTGCTAAGAAGCAAATTTGGGTACCATTTAGAGACTGGTCTGCATCCATAACCAGGACTAGTGACTACCATGAGCCAGGCTATCACAGATTCTATATGAATTCTACCATGTTCAGCATTTCAAGAGAAGGACACATAGGTATGCTTTCATGCTTGAAAAATGTACTGCCTACCCATACCACATGCACATGCTAAAACCTACACAGAGATGCATTGATGATTTCATTTTTAAAATTCCTCCACTTATCTAGATATATGTCACATGAATGTATAGCAGAAATATGACATGGGACCATGCTGGCATATGGCAAATGATAACAGAATATAACAAACTACATCATTTGCAAGTATTGTTATAACAATGTTATATATAATTTTTTTCTACTGCGAGGCAGCAGAGGAACCTCAGTTACTGACAAGACCTGCATTGTTCTAAGTGAAGTAGAAATAGGAATTCCAGTGTAAATGCCAGAAGGGTTCAAATCTAGCTCTGTAGTGGATTTACAAAGAGCTGAATGAGATCCAAAGTCTTTTAGGATATGTCAACAAATCAAATTGAAAACACAGCTATTCCAACAAGGGATCTGTGTGTACTTACATACTGCATATTGATATACCTGCCATGTAAGAATTGGGTTTAGTTAACGTAGTTAGGAAACCCTTCATTTACGTTTTATTTGCTTCTCCCTTTTGAAAACAGCTTACTATTTTCTTTTTTTCTTTTATGGGCCACCAAATTACATGTGACCAAATGTACCTATTTAGTGAAAATGGGTTCCATTAGTATGTAAACTTATCCTTGCATTGTTTTCTTCTGAAGAAAAATAATGGAGAACAGGTGGTGATGCTTAGCATCAGGCTCCTGTTTCTAGAATTACAATCTACTGGGAGCCACCAGCAATCTCTGAAAGCTGTCATAAGCGCTCAGGAACTAGTATGATCCAGAGCACACCCAACACATTAAAGCATCTTTTGAAAATTTAAGTAGGTGTGACAGGAGAAAACTGGCTGAATGGCACAGGGATTCTAACGTGTCCCTGCAAAGGGTCGTGATTTCCTTCTGCATCCCACAATAAATAACTCAAGCTGGCTTCCATTTCCACAGCAGAAATTAGACATTTAAAAAATGCAAATAGGTACCATATGCACTACAAACCTTTCTGGTTTAGCGTTCAAAATGTAGCCACATTCCTGTTGTTGGAAAATATGGGATTTAAATTCTACTAGAAGAACATTAAAAAGCTGTTCCTTTACACTTATTTATTCTTTTTTCAGTGCCACAAAAAAACCAGCAGTGTTGATAAATATCTCCTTGATCTAGTTTGAAAATCTACTGATGTCACACTGCACAAAAAGTTTTACCCAGTGAGTCACAACACCACATGTCAAATGGACATTTCCTTGTTTTATCATCCCTTCCTTAGCTTACCTAGTAGGAAGGTGTTTAGAAATAATTCTATATAACTGACAACTGTGTTTCCCAACGCGTGCTCATGATGAACGAGAGATGGAAACACCACCAGCTAACAGACCTATACAAGCAAACAAGCATTACAGCAGTGTTTTCAAACTTAGCTCCAATGCTGAGGAGTAGGACAAAGACAATACATATTTGCATGGCAATTTCAGCTGACATACAATTTTACAAAACCAGACGTCGCAGGCTGGCTGATATCCCTAACTACTGTTCTCTGTCAGATATGCCAAGATACACACTTACATGAGGAAATAGTTAATGCAGGTTTGTTTTGTGGCATTGTAGTTCAAGAACGATAGAAATTAAAAGGAGATATTTGCAAGTTATTTGCAAAGTTATTTGCAAGGCTAGGTTTTCTGTTGGTGGAAATTGGCAATCTCCCACTGATTTCCACGAGAATATGTCAAGTTGCACCAAGTAGTTAGATTCTACTTCACATTCCAGATTTCTTGCATAGCTATAGGAGAGCAATGTTACATTTATTATTACTGTGGTTATTTCTTTTGGAAGACCTTACTCAAAGTCAAAGCAGTCCCTGCAAGTTGAAATCAGTTGACACTAGGCTAACTTCAACAGGCTTTGGGGCAGAGTATATATATTTCAGCCATCTTCAGTCTCACCTGTATTAGCTTTCCTCTAAAACAGGAGGCAGTGTGATGACCTGCAATTCTATAGAAATCATATTCTGATTCAACAGTGCCCAGGAAATTCTTTTACTGCTTCTGGTTTTCCTCAAAGTCTTAATGCAGAGAGAATGCCCTGTTCTCCAACAAGTCCCATGTAAGTGTCTCTCCACTTGAAGCCCTGTGGCTACGACAAAAGAAAATTAAAAGGTGCCCATTGCTTTGAAGATAGTACAGAAGGAACTTCACCTTACAGAAGCAAGACAAGCCCAGCCCGCAAAACTGGGAGAGACAGCAAGACAAAAGTATTAGGGGAAAGAGAATGGCAAACATTATTTTTACTTCTTGGCATCGTGCTCACAACAAAGTTTCCAAGATGAAAAGCACAACTGTTGCAACGGGGTTTTTTTAACCTAAGGAACACTAGTTTTTGTGCTACAAAACCTCTTAGTCTTAATTAGTCTTTCCCCCTGAAATCAGGTTGCTGAAGTAAGGCATTATGTTAAATTGTTCCATGAGATCCATCTAGAACCAGCTGGTTTCTGAATTTCCTTAATACAGTAAATATTTCCTGCCAGTTATCACTCCTGTTAATCCAGCTAAAGTAACTCAAATCTCTTCTAGCATATTCATCACCAGCAAAATTCTTGACCAAAAGAATTTTGGTGATGAGTGGACCAGAAAAAGTGCACAGCCTGATCCCAGGAAAGGTTTCATCTCCAACAGATAAAATCATCCTCATCCTGTTTGTGAACTGACCAAATTTAAACACTGGAAAACAATACACATGAAAGCGCATTATGCCATTTTTAAAGAAACCTGTTTCACAATAATTTAATTCCAAACTTCAAACTTATCTTCAAAATATATTTAGAAAAGGAAATTTGCTATGATTTGAGCAGTGAATAAGACTTAATAATGAAAACTAGAATAGTGAATAATTTAGTTTTGAAGAGACCTAATTTCTAGGAGGTTTTTCCCCCTAAGAAGAATGAAAGGTTTTGTGTCTTTAGCAAAACTTCTTGAGAAAACATTTATGACATTTGTCCTTTTCCTGGTACTAGAGATTGCAAAAGCATTTCTAATAACATCAGAGTATTGGTAAAAAACAGAAAATAAACTACAACTTTCCTGCTTAATCCACATACTGTAGAGTCTTAGTATATATTATGCATATGTGTGCAGGTATATAAGTCAGATACAATGTAAAAAATAATATACAGGTCCAAATTAGGATATGCTATTACAGTGAGAAAGCCAGAGACATTCTCCGCACTATACCATCCCTAAAATTATGTCCTTGGGCTAAAATCCTAAAAGAATTTTAAAAGTAGAAATGCTTTAATTACCTTCTGAAAATCTTTTTCCACAGCCTGACTGAACACTTGCAAAGTCGATTGCAGCACAAATTCACCTTAGCCTGGAGCACAAAGATTTTGGATTTAGCTCTTACAAATATAACAAACTTAGAAGTATTGTATTGCTGAAATTTCCTTTCAATTCTGAGGACTTGTACAGGTGGAACAGAATCAGTGCAATTCAGGGAGAATGAGGTTTTCCAAGTTATAATAGCTTAGAGTGATTTTTCTTTTCAGAAAAAGAACCTTGGATTTCAAATACACATGGCTGCTTGAAGAGGCAGCAGAGTTATAACACGGCATTTTAATAGGTTAACTGGCCATTAAGCCCCTACACTACTTTCCTTTCCTCCATGCTTGGATAACATACTACTGCTACTACTACTACTAAACTTAGCTCCATGGTAGAAGCGAATTCTTTCCCTTGTGAAAGGAGACTATAAAGGCAATAATGATGAATTTAACCAAAGAACAACCTTGTTAGAACAAAAGATAAATAGGGAACTGAATGCCTGATTTTCCCAAAAGTCTCATTTTGTGCTCTATTTTTGTTGCCCTCCAGACATAATGATTTTACCATCTTTCTTCAAAGAACAAAAAGCTTCATTCTCAAAATGATGTGTTGCCAGATGAATCTGTCCTGAATTGTATCATTCTGAACTAGCTGGGAGATGGCACATATACATGAATTGTATATATTACATGAGGGATAGCATTCATGGTACCGTGATTTCAACAGTTTGCTGATAAACAAACTGTTTACTTTTTGCCCAGACTGCACTTCTCCATAAGTAGAACATTAGTACCTTGTGGCAACACACTTGGTAGACAAACTGCATTGCCCTGCATTTGACACAGTTGTTCACCCTTCTCAGTCTGTAAAATCTGGATCCAATTTTCAAATGAAAGATCACTTTGCTGAACATTTATTTTTCCTGTGGAATTACTTTACCAATGTTTGGTGAATAGGCTCTTTTCAACCTTGGGGGTTATTTACTTAGATTTTTCTTCTCTTCAAAACGTTGGTGGAAAATGTTTGTCTGCTGGAGAGGCACCACATGCTTCTGATCTGAAGGTTGACCGACTTCTACTGCCTAAAAAGCAACAAGTCAGCAAGTACAAATACAGACGGGAGGTTAAATGATTGTTAAGTATCTAAATGAACTGGGAATTACAGCCCCAGTTTCAAAAGTCTGTTAGATGAGTTGAGTTCCAGTCTAATTCAGAGTCCTGGGAACTTAGATTTCTATACACTCAAGAGTTTCTAAACTGAACAATATAATATCGCAAAGAGATGGATGAGCGAGCGTGAAAGCCGAGAAGGATGGAAAATGAATACAGCAGTAACCTGCCGATTCAAGAGCAAATGCAGGTTCCCAAAGCAAATACTTTCCCTATCTGCAATGAATTGTGATATTCTTCTGCTTAGAATCTGTACAAATTGTGAATACAGCACATTTTTTTCATTGAAGGATTAAAAAGAAAAAAGCAGCTTTTTATTCCAAGAATTTTTATGGGAAATGGAACAGTCCCAGTGAAATCTTGCAGTTTCCATTACATTTTTTTCTGCTTCCTTTTAAGCACTAAAAGCACTCACTACGTTCTGATGTTTCCAGGAATTCTGGAACCAGAATATTTTGTCAAAAAATGGAGTTCCAAAAGTAGAAAATATGTTAGGTATGCATCTTTTTAAACAAATATTCCTAAGGCAAGTTTAGAAAAACTACTGTTTAAAGGCCTATTGATTTAAACAATATCATTTTCAACCTGTGTAATTCCTATTAAACTTTATAACATTTAACACCATTCTGTATTAATTTCATCTGTGTCTGTCTTCTCTGAAAATACTCTACTTCCTATTGTGTAAATGTTGGGATTTAAGTTATCATCTTCCAAATGTTTTGAGTTCCTTAAAATATCATATAGTTATTTCAGAGAGGAGCATTTCCTCATAATGGGGAAATTCAGATGGCAGACAATGACAAATTTTTGGAATCAATGCCATAAAAGTTTAGCCTAACTGATGACTCAGCAGACCAAACATTAGATTAAAAATGATAGGCTTCCGCTCATGGGTGAATCAAAGGAGGGTTTTTACATTTTTTTTTAGTAACAACAATATTCATTAAATCAGGGCTGGTAACTAGAGACTGCAACTAGGGGCAGCAGCAGAGGGAACACAATATTTTTAGACTCTGCAGATTCCCACTTTTGTGTGATGCGGAAGGAGATCTGGTGAAAGTGGGGAAAGACACCCCTCCAGCACTTTTAACACTGTGACTTTTATTTAGGCTCCCTAAAATCTCTGGCCAAATAGATTTGAAAGATAAAGTAAGAGATTCTTGGGTTTGACTGTAATCCTGGGTTGCTCTTTCTCCTCAGCTGTCTGTATCTATTTGTAGATGGAGCCAACCAACCCTGTACTTCCCTAGCGTGAGAGTAGTTTCCACCAAACCTATAGCAACTTCGGAAAAGTTAGACTTTTCAGAAAGCTGTAAGGTCATTCTAACAGCAGAAGTGATAAATATAATTTGCACTAGTAAAGTGTTCTATTAATGCATCACTGACATACAGAGTATATTTAAAGAAGAAAAATCTCACTTTTGTCTTCCTGAGTTGCTTATTTTCATCAGCTTAGAAAACACTTCACCAAGAGGCAGGAGAAAGTATTGACTCCTTCTGCCATGAGCTCGCGAAGAAGTGACACTTACTCTGGTGTTGGGTCCAAGTTTGATGACCTTGTCTACAGCAAACTCTGCCTTCAAAGATAACTGTGTATACAGAAGGGCTGAGAGATCCAAGCAGAAAAAAGAAGGTTGATCCTAAAGGCAAATTTAAGTCAATTCACTGAGTTATACAGAATTTACCATAGAAGCTCACTACAAAATTACAGGATGTATTCATGAAGTTTCTATAAAGCATGAAGATACTCAGCCCTATGTATAATGAAAATTTGGGAGGGAAGAACTTGCCCATGAGCACAAAGGACCTTGAGGATGTAACAAAAGAAAGCAAAAAGAGCCCCCAAAACCAAAAACCTTCATTCTGAGTGATGAATGACTTGAAAATCTGACCCTTTTGTGAAAGTATTTACTTCCGTACCTAACTAAATGGTAGCAAAATTCTTTGAAAAGTCTCCCCTGACTTGTGCATGCTACATACTTTGTAAATCTGTCCTAAGCTTCTTTGTCTACTTCTTCGTTTTTCCATTTCCTTTTCATTGTACTCATGTTTTCCATTCGCTGCAGCAATCTCTTTGGAATATTTAACATGTAGTCTAGAAGTCTCTCTGGATAACAAACCCACACTGAAATTTGCGGGAGTATTCACACTGATTTCAGTGAGCTTTGGAGAGGATATGAAAATCAGTGCCCACTGTCATAGACCCAAACATCAAGCCCAGCAAAGTATTTAAATATTTGCCTGACTAATATTTATATATGCACATCCTAAGTGAGATAAACAAAACAACATGAATGCTTACATTGAACCACATATGCTTAAGTTTCCTGATAAATGGAGGTAACAAGCTGGGTTATTTATGATACTGATAAAATATAAAATTATATTGATTTATTATGTTGATAAAAATAATAAATTATTTATAAACTACATAAAAGTTGCCATAATGTAACAGAGCAAAGTGGTCAGGCCAGTGTCCTGACCACTGTCCTGACCACAAACAAAACCACATAACAGTGTCCTGCTAGTCGCAAATACTCCAAGGAGTAAGAAGATAGGCAAGTACAGAAAGATTCCTCCCAGATACATTCTCCCAGCTTCAGCCAACAGCAGCTTAGACACATCTGAAGCTAGAAGTTTTACCACTGTGTTTAGTACCTACCAGTGCAATCTCTCATCTCTGCGTCTGTCTCATCTCCGTTTGAGCAGTTCCATGTGGCTCCCACAGCATCATGTGGCAATGAGCTATACAATATGAAAAAGTAGTTCCTGGCTGCTTAATAATTTCACACTGTCTGCTCTTGGCTCTTCTTCTACGGCAAATTCTGACTGATTGCTCCCCACTCACCTTTTCCTCACCCTTCATTATTTTATATATCTCTATCCTGTTATCCCATGTGCATCCCTCTTCCAAACTGGGGTGTTCTGTCCTATTTAATTTCTCCTTTGTTAAAACAGTTCTGCTGCTCTGATCATCCCTGCTGTCCTCCTCCCCCATCTAATCCTGACTGCTTCTATAGCCTTTAACAGTTGTTCAGCACCATGAACTTAGATGTAGTGTAAAAATGCCCTCTGTTTTGTTCTCCCTTCCTGACATTTCGCCGTTTTTTTTTTTAATTTAATTTTTGTCTCTCTCTGCTGCTGCTTCAGCATCAACTGATTGCTAAAGTGACTCTAATTTAGAAGTTATCACTGTATGTGCCTAACTGCCATCACATTATGCCATGTACATTGCTTTATACCTATAGAAATGGAATTTTACCTGTGGGGTTTATTTCTCAGATGCTCAGTATACTGACATTTACTGCAACTCTTTGTGGTCCATTTAAGCTCTTACTGTTCTGAATACATTTCATTAAAAACTTCAGTGCTTCACTAATCCCGTTTTCCAGACAATTTATCAATAAGTTGAACAGCATCAGTGTCTAAAAGTTTTGTGTGAAACTGCTTACAGCCTCCCTGCGTTGTGAAAGCTGGCCATTTAGTCCTACTTATTTTTTCCTGTCTACTGATCAGTTATTAGTTATTCTAATCAGTTATGAAATGGGTTATCCTTTCGCAATTCTGTTTCTTTAAAGCTTTTGTACTTGAGCTATAGCTCCGTTCGCACAAGTATTTGAAGAGCAGTGGTAAATTACTTGCCAGAAATGGTGTCGTTTGATTTTGATCTGTCATTAGCCTGGTAAGAGAATGCTGTTTTGAAACATTAACCTTAATATTATCTTTACAAATACGATTAAGTTTGAGTATTAAAAGGGTGTTTTGTGAAGCAGGCTGGAAGGAAGAAGGAAGCCTCAGCCTCACACATGTTATCAGGACAGGACAGCATTTGAGGTTTTCTGTTCTGGAAAATATTCAGGTGAAACATACTGTGAAAATAAACTTTAGAAGAAGCAAATGTTCACAAACTGTCTTCTAGTAGCTACCATTTAAATTAATTTCCTGCCAATGGAGTCATTTAGGACAGAAGGTGATCAAAAGTAAAAGCAGTGTGAAATTTTACTAGCAAGTGGTCAAAGCATACAAGCACAAAGACTTCCAGTGAAGTCAACAGCACCAGGAGCAGCAGAGCTCCCCATCCTGTGGTAACACAGACACGTGTTGTACTACTGACAGCGCACGAACCGTGTTCATGGCTGGTCTTGTCTGCTCATGCTGCTTCAGCAGCAGGGATCACCCTGGCTGAAATTCAGCCCTGTGCCACCTAAGCAGCCCTTCAAGCCCTCCAGCTGGTATCTCACAGAAACTGGTCTGCCTTTCAGTCAATGGGTAAAACTCAAATTTAAAGTGCTACATCAAGAAGTCTTGCATTTAAAACAAACAAACAAACAAACAAAACCACAAAAAAACAAAACAACCCCCCCCCCCAAAACCCCAAACAACACCCCCACACACACACACACACAAAAACTCTCCAACCTGAGACCCAACTACTGACCAACAGCCAGAAGGAGCACTGGAAGTCAAACCAGGGAAAGAGAGGAAATCAAATCCAGAAACTGTCAGTCTCTGTTGTGCAATCTGTTTTCACAGAATCAGCTAAATCTGAATTAGTGAATTCCACTTCAGCTTTTGCTCCTACCGCCGCTATATCCACGGTATCTGGGAAATGACTTAGACACGTCTCTGGAGAACAGCATGGGTCCGGTGCTTCCAAAAAGCCGAAGTCAATACGTTCATGTGTCAGATACATGTGCCAGGGTAGCCGTCCCAGCTGCACAACACATGATGTGTCAACTGCTTTACATCGGGTGGGTCAGGAAGAGGCTCATTAAAGAGAAACACTAAAGCTCTGCTTGCAACATCTCTGCATCCTTGTCCAGTTTTACACTGAAAAAAAATTACACTGGTTTAAGAAAAAGGTTACTCTGGATGGAGACCAAAACCTGTACAGAAGGGCCAGAGGAGCTGTGTCTGGTACATTAGATACAGATCCATCACCTATCTTTCATATCATTATTTCATCGTTGAGGGGACAACATAAATTATTCTGATTTATCTTCTTCTGTAATAATAATTACAACAAATTATTCTGATGACCAAATTCTGACCGTCTTACATAGGAAACGAAAGACAAGAGAGCTCCTTCTCGCTGAGCACACTTTGCAGTGAGGGAGTCTCAGCCAGATTATTTCCTCTGAGCTGAATTTCTCTCCTGTGTGGAAAAGGCCACAACCCTGCTCCCTAAGGCATGCAGAAACTAATTCCCACTGAAAACATTCAGGGAGTTAGGTACATAAACACCCTTCAGATTTGTCCTATCTACAAACAGGGCCTAACCTTTGAGATGGCTTTCTGCACAGAAGTGTGTTGCACCTCTTGGATAAGATGGGCAATGAGACAGCAGGTTTTGCAGAGTAGGGAGCCGAAGTGTGGCATTGCTGGGCAGCATGAGCTTGTGTCTGTGGCCACATGTTTTGGGTGCATCTGCTGGGAAACAGTGCTGGAGGGGAGCAAGTTACATCACTTCTCTGGGTACTGAATTGCCACCACCATTACGGACGTTCCCCTCGCCGGACCTGAAAGCTGTTCCTGAACAAGTGCAGATATCATCATGTGGCTGTTATAGAAGATAACAGGTTTTGTCTCATTTTCCCCATCCTTGACCCTTCCATTCTGACCCTTTAGCTGTAAAAGAGGCTTCAGTCCCACCAAATTCAAGAGTGACAACTGCACCCCAGACCTGGAACTCATACACTGCTATCATACCTGTTCATACAACATACACACTGGCTTCTGCTCATCTAAAACCTTTAAAGCAGTGTTAAGACAGTGTTATCCTACTCTTCATCTGTTTGTTCCTATCGGAGGGGGATTTTGTGGGTAACTCAATGAGACAAGAGCCTGAAAGGGGATACCCCCTCCAGTGTCGAATGCTATCTCGGCTAGCCGGGCCTGTCTGTGGTACATGCCTGCTCAGAAAAATGAAAGATTTTCACAGGGCTAATCCCCGTTACACAGACAATCTGCAGCCCATTTGCTATTCCTTTTTGGCTTTATTTTTAACAGGGCCTTAAAACATATTTTGCCTTAAAATGACAACATTCTTTTCTGCCCTCTTTGTTCATGGGGCTTTGTGTGCTCATAAACAGTTTAAGAGTTCCCTTCACACCTGTGGTGCACATGTGTGCCTGTAATAAAGACTCTCTTATCTATCCTTCCCTGATAACTTAAGAGGACAGTGTTTAAGAAAAGGCACCATCCTTGTGACTGTGATGAACAAAACCAACCCCGAATCCCAAACCTACAGCAGTGACTGTAAGGTCAGCATGCCTGGGGAAGGCTCATTAGAAATCTGCTTTCCCAGAGACTGAGGGGCGTCTCTAGTTTTGCTCTCTGATATTTAAACCCTCCATAACCTAAGTTCATTGAAGTGCACCAATAAAAGAAATTCCCACTTGGATTTTAAATGAACATCTTCTGCCTATCAGGCATCTCCATGTATGAAGGTCTTTAAACATTTTACAAATGTTTTTTAATGAAGCCATCCAAAATCCCTGTCAAGCACAGGGCCAAATATGTGCGTCCCAGTTTGGCAAATCAGAAAAGCAAGCGGGGAAAACCTAAACATGAAACTTTGACTTTTAAACTCATTCTTCCAACCACCCGGTAACTGTCCCCATTCAGTGGTCCATCCAGTTGTTTCTTCTACACTTCCAGTGAAATCCAAAGATAAAAAAAGCTCTTGCATTTTCAATAATAACAACAACTATAATAATAATGCCTTTTAGTTTATAATTTATCTCTCTCTACCACTGTTGTTTAGATAATTAAACCAAGATTTTCATATGCATATAGACAAACATGTAAGCTAAGAAAGCCTGAGTTCCTACATCCGAAATCCTTCGAAAATTTTGCAGTACCTAGCACATTTTATACATTTGTGCAATACCAAAACTTAGAACCTCCTATTTCCCATGTAATAAAAGATGCATCTTCTTCCCCATTCTAGTCACTTCTCTAGAGAAATGAAGGGACAGTCTTCTTTATCCTCCCTACTGGCCCCAAAGGTGCAGCAGAGAGGCTGAGGGGAAGGCAAGCAGACCTGCGGACTCCTTTCCAGCTGGCAAACCCTGCTCAAAGAGATAAGGAAGCAGCCTGTACCATCCCAAGGTTTTGCTCCATCCTTCCTTGACCTCCCTGGACTCCGTGTTGCTTACTTGGAAAATCATGTCAAAAATGCTTCCGAATTATCATAATCTGAGCTATGCTAAAGCTATGCTGCTACTCGAAAACAAGTTGCTCAGAAAATGCCCCCCCGGAGACTTGTTTACACAGCGGGGAGCAGATCAGCACGCATTAGACTGCAGTGCCGTGACCTCTCTTTTCGGCTGCCTCATGCTGGTTATAGTCTGCTTGCACTGACACCACTGGCCAGGCCCCAGCGCCGAGGTCTCAGTGGAAGGAAAACCCTAAGTCAGCCTAACCACAGGACAGTTTGGGATGGGCAAGACTTTCCCGGTCTCCTTTAGCTTAAGCGCTGGTACAAAGTCTGAGAGAAATTTCCCTCCACAGAGAAAACCTTAATCTTCTGGTTAGACAACACCACACACTACAGTTTGATACTTAATAAATTGTCACGAAGCTATAACACAAGTATTCACTTGGTCACTTATCCTTTTAGCAATAAAAAACAATCGGGACTGAAGTTCGGTTGCAATTTGTTGCAGCTGCTGTGTCAAGGACCCCCTCAGAAAGTAATTTCCCAAGGATTCTTCTTGTTAAAAAGCCATTTCCTTGGCAAGGAGTGGGATGTCTGGAAGATAGCAACAAGGACAAAACCAAGCACAGAAGTTTACAAGCATTCCAGAAGAGCATTTTTAAAACCCTGTATTTATTTAAACAATTACAAAAACATTTTATGCAGCGAAGCAGTTTAGCCCCTCCACCAAAATATAAAGTAGACTTTTCAGCCTAACTTTTGATAGGCAGTTTTCCTCATTACCCCTAAGACGACACGTGAGGCAGCATCAACACTTGGCTCCACCCTGGCGAAGGTGTGGAGAGAGGATGGCAACCTCCTGGTTTCCCGGTCCTTCCACGGCTCCCAGGATTTCCAATTCTTCAGTTCTGACCCACACCCACTCTCCCTCCCCACCACAGGAGCTGGTTGAACTACTTGGTTATGAATAATAGACATTGCAAATTTAGCTTTGTTGGGAGTAACAGGAACTGAGAGGGTCTGGAAGAACAACTTCCAGTCTCGCTGGGCAACCCCATAGTGTTCAGCTCACACATTATGGCATGTGGTTGGTTATGTGGGTCAGATGGTATTATTATTACTACCTGAGTGGATGACAAACTGAAATTTAAGAATAACAAGTCTGGTAAAACTTTCAGGCTATGCTAAATACATGAAACAGTCTTCACATTTACTTGGTGGTTCTCATCATCCCAGGGAGTTAATAAGAATCCCCCCGCAAAGAGAAGACTAGTGATGCCAGGCTGTTTATCTCTGTAAACACTCATGAATTTATCATCAGATAACACACCAGCCATGCCACCTTCTCTAGCCTGCCAAATGGTCACCCTGTTCCCTGATGCAAACACAGGATAGTAGCCAGCTTTTTCTTCCCTTCTGCTTCTTCCATTATTATTATCCCTTCATGTTACTCACCATATGGTCTCTCTCTATGTAAAAGCTATATGTTAACTATTTAATTACAATTTGTAACTCTTTCTTTGGTAAGGAATGCTGTTGTCCTGTCTGCCTCTAAAAGAGGAAACGGCCATTTGACATCTCCTCTCTCCTTCTCTCCTGACTGACGAACGACAGGGGAGGTGATGTTTGAAAAAGAAAGTAAGTATCCACCCAGTACTCGTCCTACCAAAGAGGAGAAGTAGGAGACTCACAGCTCAGTCTCTGGGTCCTGGACAACCTAATGCCCCACAAGATAGAGAGAAACACAAACGTATCTTTTTTAAGATAGGAAACAGGATCCTGAGTCTCCCAGGAAATTCACAATGAACTGGATGGGAGGCAGGCTCTGCTCTCTCGTTTTCAAGCCAAAAGAGAAGAAACAGAGAAATACGGCAAGTTCTGCAGTCTGTGCTAGCCCTGCCAGGTCAGGCCAACAGAAGCTTCATTTGGCCATTTTTCACTCGGCTGCTACTGAAGACACACTGCAAAGACAAACCGTCTGCCAAGCCCAAGGCTCCCTAACACCACCTCTTGCTTGTAGCTCTGTGTCCTATTGGACAGAGGTTTTTCCCCTTTTAAACCCATGCTCTATAAAAACTCACCCTGAACAGAGACCATATAAGCCAACGCACCTCTCTGTTATACTCTACACAAACACCCACGGTAAGAAAATCAGGGAAAGCAGTCAGGCACACCAGTAAATCTAGCCATAAGAGTGGGTGGCAGGTGGAGTCTTCCTTAGAACTTCCAGCATTGGGAAGCCCAAAATCTATTTTCAGTAGTGACTTCGGAAAACAACCTAAGCTGTTTGAGATGGGACCCAGGTCCCAATTAAACACAGGACCTGTATTTCTATGGCTTCTTTTGAGTTGATATGAATACTTGACACTGGCCATCCAGAGTACCGTGGCTGTACTTCATGAAACACTAGAATTTTGCTGTAAAAAAAAACAACCCACCAAAAAACCAAAAACACACTAAAAGGAGGGGAGAAAGTCATATGAAAGCAAAAAGGTTAAATACAAGATGGTAGCACATCTATGAGTACTTTTTTTTTTTTTTTGACACAGTCTAAATCTTTCTGATACTTCTGAGAATTAATTGAACTAAGTTAACGCCAACTAGGTTAGTTAGGCTTAGCATTTTGCATTTCTGTTAGTGGCTTTACCATACGGTTCTTTCCTCCGCTTCCAGAGACCTTGTTTTACAGCAAAGTGTGCAGCTTTAGACTATTTGCAGGCTGTCAAGAAGAGGTGCACCATTTTCTGTAGGAACACATAGCAAAAGAAACAATTCTGGAAGCTACTCTGCTCTGTGCAAAAGGAAAAATAAAGGTGCTCTTCCCCCGTCAGATGCATTACTTTCCCTGATGCCATTCTAGTTAAGAATGAGAAGCCAAGAATAAGTTTCCTGCTGCAACATAAACATATTCTGTTTGCAATTCCTTTTAAGAGATCTCTGCTTTAGGCATTTCAGACTTGCAGGGGAGAGATCACACTGACAGCGAGTCACTGATTCACTCAACGAAAGCTGCCAAAACGCGTAGAACTGAACCCTGTCCTCTCATTCACTGGACCGATAAATATCCTTCTAAAAGCATGCACAGCCTGGTTCACACTTACATGATGCACAGAGAATGAGGCAGAGGGCTTGCAGAGTGAAGCAACACCTCATTCCCGAGCATGTGCAGAACAGTCCACCTTCGCTTACTGCTAAAAATGCTAAACCAGTGCCATTTGCACTACATATGTGCAGCATGCATGCCTCCAAGATTCATTACTGTGCATATGAAAACTCAATCGTATCAAAGCTTAGCTTTAAGAAAGTCCCAAGGGGCTAAACCGTGTGCTTATGCGCTTTGAGGGGGAAAAAAACAACAACTCTCAAACTTTTTTTTTTTTGGTAGCATTGTCCCGGTCTTTCCTTTAGTAAGAACCAAATAGCTGCTAAATGAGTGAACCCCACGTTCCCACTGTGTGTTTATAGCCATTCATTTTCATAACTCACGTTCTGTTTGTGTGAACACAAATGTATAAATCGTAGATGGATTTAGGGCCAATCCCAAGAAAACTGTAACTAAGATGAACAAACCCCATTATTTTATTTGAAAACTGCTGTGCTTTGGTCATTTAGTATGACCATATGTATCCTTTTACACCACCTCTCTCTCTCTAATGCTACTTTCTGTAGCTCATTCTAGAGCAAAGGATTCTGCAATGAGCTTGAAAATATCACAAATTCACCTATTTTCACATTTCACTGCAATTTGAAAATTGCTTTGTGTTCATTAAATTTTCCATTAAAATAAATCTGCCCTTCAATTAAAACAGGAAAAATTATACTGAAAAAAAGTGATGGTTTAGGGACACGTATGGTCATTGCACATCCTATGCTTGATCAAAAAAGAAGAGATGAATGTTCATGTTCTCTAGCAAAAATAAAGACTTTTGCAGGCAAAATTAATTTTTAAAAAGAAACAAAACAAACCTTCTGATCTTCTTGGCTTTTGTATGGGCCTTTCACATCCATGGATATGAAGCTCATAGAAGCTGGTTTCAACCTAACGGTACCAGAAACACAGCCTAGACCATAGCACTGAAAGACAAGGATTTCCAAAGAATTATCCTCAGTTCTCTTAAAAAAAAAAAAAATCTAAACAGACTTGGAGTTTTACCGATGCAGGAAAAGCAGAGAGACAGCTTCTGGTTTTCTTCCCCATTTCTGTAGTGTCATACAAACTTCAGCTCCTCAAATCTATCTACCATAAATGTCTAACGACTGCAGTTCTGACACCGACACAAAGCTCCCCAGCACCGCGGTGGGACGTGGTGACAAGCCGTGTGCCAACGGTGGGCCAAGTGAGGGCTGCCAGTTCCAAGTGTGGCCCATTGCCCCCTGACTCTTGCCAGCCACGACCAGCGTGTGCATGTGGGGGCGGCATGAGCTTGGCAGGGAATTCTGCAAGCCCAAGCAGGAAGGGAAGGTCTCTGCTTTGAAGGTGTTCTCCAAATTAACATTTTTACATATATATAAAACTTGTTTGGCTATACTTAAAAAAATTCTCAAATACACAAAACCTGAAGAGGAAGGAAATGCTAAAAAAAAAAAACAGAAGCAGGAGCTTCATGGGACTCCTCCTTTGCAGAGTTAAATTCCTCCTAAATGACATTTCCAGGGTGAGGCATTTGTAAGTACAACTGTAAAAGGACCAAAGGCTCAACTGACAAACCATGAGATATGAAGTGCTTGCAAGATACATCCGGCGTTGAGATAATTAAAGTCAAAATTAAACTTGTGCTATATTTGCATCTGCAAAGCATCAGTTAATCAAACATAATGAGTTAATCAGACTCATTTTTCTGAGGGTAAAATGTAATCATGCTTCATCATCTTTTGTGTTGTCCTTAGACTCTGACAGACTTTCCAGACAGAAACTAACTCCTCCTAAGTATTTGCACACTTGATAGCACATCAGAGTCCTGGAAGTTTTCTAGGCATTGTTGCAATATTAATAGGAAATAGTTGTAGTAAAGCCACTTTATAGGAGCTTTTGCTCTATATTAAGAAGTCAAATAATAATAACAACAAATTGAAGGTGACACCAGGCATGACCCAGGAAGGAGATAATACTCTGCATGCCATTTTTGCAATCAAGAGACAAGCCACTGTGCTATTTAGCAAGGCTGCTGCCAGTAAACCAGTATGTCTCCCAGATTCCTAACAGCAAACAGCAAGAGCAAAGAATACATTCTCTGGTGACCACTGCAGACTTAGCAATTCTGTATTTATTTTTTTATTAAAAAAAAAAGAAGCTGTTGCTGGATGTAATTTCTAGGTATTGTAATTAATTTATTTTTAATCCCATGGAGAAATAATTTATACTGTCTTGGCTGCCAGCTATTCAAGATATTGTGGTTACATTTTTGGTGTTTTTGGTACATTTTATTGTAACATTCTCAGGGCACTGCAGTCAATTACTACATTTCATGCTGTTTTACTTGCTACAAAGCATCATCCAAGCATTTTCTAGCAAGTTCTTGTGGGTAACTACGTCCTGTTCAAGAAACACATGCATGTCCATGCGCTGACAGGTATGAGATCAGTGTCAACTTAGCCATTTGGATTAATGCCTTTTTGGTTTGGCTTCTGTGGTCTCAAGCTTCTTAGCTCAAGCTGTGATAGAGTTTAAAAAATATACTTTTTAAAAATTAAACCAAGTACATTTGGAATACAAAGGCTTAGCTGATATTGGTCTATTGTGCCTCTGAAGTGTTAAAACTTGTCCCAGCTTTTCACTCACTCACTCCTCTCTCTCTTTTTCCAGACCTCATTATCTCTTATTCAGCCCCACAGTTGTGCCAGTCCCCTCTCTTGGCTGTCCCATTTCTTCCCTTCGTTACTGCTGCTCCCGTCGTGCGCGTGGGGGAAGCGGGAGGGATAGTCCCAGCGGGAAGCACAAACCCAACCAGCTACGCAGCAGCAAAGGGAACGAGACACACAACTTGCTGGGGAAAAGAGCTGAAAGAATGGCTTTTGGCCAGGACTTGGAAAGGGCAGAAGATAATAGCGCCCTATAAAGAAGGAAAACTGCTGGAAATAAAGCTTGGTAGGTTTCAGCCTACCAGATCATTAAAGGCGGTTGAGTGCGAAGGAGTGCAAACCCCAGCACTGACAGAGGGGACGAGCCTCAGAGGAGAGAGAGGACTATAACCCAGAGGCAAGAAGTCAAAAAGATGGTGAAGTGAATTAAAGAGGCTACAGAGCCATCATCCAGGTATCTGTTGAACGGCTATGCCTTTCAATCACAGCCGTGATACATGGGATTTTCCCTTTCAAGTTGCACCCCTATAGTTCAGCGAGAGCGCTCACACAGGAGAGCTTGCCCCTAACACAGTGGAAGCTGTATCTAACATGCAGAAAAATTAATCCAACGTCGTTGTTCACTGGCTTTTTTAATTTATGACTCTATTCACTGTATTGTATTTATTTAGAGAGACGATATGTCCAGAACGATTTCCGAGAGATGCTACAGTTTGGAGGTGTTAGCTGTTCCTAGAAGCCATTGCTCTAAATCAAGTTTTGAAAGGAAATTGATGGCAGACAGTATATAGTACTGCCCTCCCCAAAAGTAACGTAGCTTAACATGCACTGTACGACCCTATTTCTGAGCGTATATTTCCCTTGTGCAAATGCTGTAGATACTTTCTGATTCTCTGTGAAATTGGGAAAACATTAACAGTTTGCAGAAAGGGGAAAACAGGAGTGACAGTGAAGAACTGTGAAGACAGTGAAATCTCCCCAATTTAGCACGTCAGTGCTGCTCATTCTCTGTTGATCCAAGGCAGTAAAGGGAATAAGAACAGAAAATAAATAATATTCCTCAGAAAGACATAAAAATGTAAGTCTTACTAAAATCCACATTTGCCCCGCCAGTCCCTCCAGCAAGCCGGATCAGCTTGCTTTGCTCATGTGAGTATTTTCATTAATTTGAACTGGAACTTTGCCTGACAAAGGAGTGCGGGATCTTCCCTTTCTGGGCAGAAGCACTGTAACTACCAGCTGAAATACATCAACACTCCAGATAAGCCATGAACTACTGTATCTGTTGATTTATTGCTGATTAAAGACTCCCAAGTTGCTCCTAGTCCTGAGAATTAACATAATTGAAAATGTTACATTAATATATTAAAGAAATGTTCTGAAAGTGCATTAGTCTACCAAGCTGAACAAGTAAATAGGCTGCTGGCTGATGCTCCTTTCATCAGTTTTGGTGAGAGTTCTCCAATTTCCACTATGTGCATCTGCAGTTGAATGCACAGCTTAGAGCTGTCACAACTGCAACAGCAAAATCCTATTTGTTTTCCTTTAAGCTGCATATCGTTGGTCCTTACTAAAACTATTTCCTAGTTGTAAACAAGACACTCAACTCACCGTTTAATGTTACCAAGATATAAAAGGTACTGCTACTTTTGACACATTAGAAATTCCACTAATGCAATAGATTGTTTTAGAAAGAAAAGCATAGGCCTGCTCTTTTAGCAAATGACATGCAAAACTTCAGCACGAACTCCCATAATCTAAACAAATCAAGTACTAACCTAATAAGAGAGTACTCAAAAAAAAATTGTGAAAATGTCATGTCTTAAGTGGTTGAGATGTGTGACACCGCTGTTAAAAAATGCAGCAGCTTACCAACCCAGCAACTGGAAGTATCGCCAAAGAGAAAGCATTATCACAAAGGTAACTTTTTTTTTTTCTTTTTTTCTTTTCTTCTTTTTACTGCAATTCTGTGTTAATTGTGTTGCTTCAGGCAGATGGCCGAAAGTAACATCTACAATTATTGGTAGCAAATCTGAGTCATTTTCACAGACTACATCAGCATGAGACCGCGCAGGAGCCAGGGACGGAGTCCCAGGGAGAGAGGGTGAAATCAGCACCGACGGCCCTTGACGGGAGGTCAAGCTTTGCTCCCTTGGAGCCAAAGTCACTGATTCTCCAGGGGTCGTTGCTTGTGCTACAAACAGGATATCTTAACATGTGTGCCACCTCTTCTACTATTACAGATACTTACAGTGTTGTCTCTGACTTGAAGTGTACCTTGTGAGTTTATGCCAGTAACTAGAAGTCCCCAGCAAACAATCCAGGTTGGCAAGTAAGGGGCAAATCTTGCAAATGCAACTGGTGGGCAGTGCAACTTGTTGTCCAGGAACTGGGTGAATTAATACTGAATATGATCAATCATTCTCAGCATTGCGCTGAATACGCATTGATGTGCTAAGGATGTTGTACGTAGGGAAAGGTGGCAACACTTCCCCTAAAGGCAAAAATTATATATCATGTTTGGGGCTGTACAGCACAGCCCCACAACTACCCACACTGAAACTCGTGAGACAGATTACACTCAAGTGGGAAAATAGGTCCTATATACCGACTTTTTGTGAATACACAGAAAACAAAAGAAAACCCAAGGAGAACATGTAAGAAAGCGTATCATGCTCCTGTATTTCCTCAAGGTGATTTAACATAGTAATTATTACAATGTGCACTAGGAAAGAGCACAGTACTTTAGTAATATGAAACTTCAGCACAGCATCTGTTACTAAACTTTGCTCAGAGGTAAGGAGAGGCGACCAAATTCTGGGTAAATTATAAAGCAATTGAGTGGCTAGGGAAAGAAAGCTTGGAGGAGTTTAAAAACAAATTTCTCACACGCAAAAACCAAAACTACCACCACTGTTGTTATGCCTGCACACAAAACCAAATGATAACATTCAATTACTAGGAAGCTGATGTAAAACACTTCGGCAAATTCAGTGGATTGCTTGAATTTGCAGCTTCTCTGCTGCTTTAAGGAAAATGTAGGCAAGATACAGACCCTTCAGGCATTGAGTATTTTGCCTTTTTAGTGCTGAATGTTGGCAGCTCCCTTGCTGCTACACTGTTGCTTATGAAAAGCAGCTGTATTTGGAGATACTAATAATACCCAATAGTATAAAATCTATATTTTCTGAAGAAGTCTACCTCCTTCAACACCACAATGCTCAACATTCATACCATCCAAGTTGAGACTTGATAGGGAAGTAGAGGACTGATGGCTTAAAGTGCTGCTTTATAGTTTACCACAAAGATAGTCGAGTGAAGATAATTTTCTATCAGACTTCCAAGTTTCCAAGCAGGGTAGAGAGAAAAGAAGACTGCATAAGCAAGTCAGGGTCTTTTTTTCATGAAGTTTCTATAACCTTTTCTTTCTTCCTTATACTCAAACTTCATGTTCAGGGTTGTTAGTCCCTGCTTATCTCAACTGGACATAACCAAACAAAACTTCCACAAACACTGGAGCATATTCTGGACAAGAAACCTAGAATTTATTTTCTGTCATATTAAGCAAATGAATGTGCCTTAAACTATACCACTGGGACAGCATGCTTTCTTATTCTCACCATAGAGAAAGACATCAGAGATGGACTTCCTAGGTGCGATTTTTAGAACCAAGCTTGTTTCACCATTGTAAACACAGTTTTCCCTTCATGCTCAAATCTTCCTCACCTATTCAAATTCAATTAATTTAGTGTCCTGGGAGTTAACAAGAAATTTCTTCCTTTAATTCTAGCAACCTTCTGAAGGGGTCAGACAAAGAAATGCTGAGATTATTTTTTTTTGTTACTTTTTCTTCCATCAGTGATTAATCGTAAAGAGAAAAACGAAAGGTTTAAAACCTCCCAACTCCCACTTGCACAGTTCTTAACACCAATTATGAGATGATATTGTCCCAGACAACCCCGATGAAGGAAATTAATTAACACAGTAAAGCTTTGAAAACAATGCAAGGGGAGGACTAGCAATTATTTGCATACAGCATGCAGACGGACAGACACTCGAGCAATGAAGCGATGTCCTACCTCTCCTTGCCGGTGATAGTGCTTGGGAGGTTTTCCCATCTGCTCTAGCATTTTGCCCTTCTTACTGCTAGCAAGCGTCAGTCCCTGGTGGATGCCTGCAGATCTGTTGGTTGCCTGAGTTGGAGCCTCCCCCATCAGGGTGGACTTGATGGAGTTCACCTTGGAGCTGGAGCTGTCTAGCTGGGAGCTCTCCACGATCAGGACCGCGGCTAGTAAGAGGAGACAGCAGGAGCACTTATTCCACATCAGCACGATCATCTCCCCTCCCCCCAAAAGGACTATCTTTTTTTTCTTTTCTTTTCTTTTTTTTTTAAGGCAAGGAAAACAAAAGAGAGAGAAAAAAAGTTTTTAAAAATATCTCCCAAAGTTGTTAACAAAGCAATGGATTTCAATGCCACACACTCAAGGAACTGCTGTTCTGAGAGACACGGGAGAAAAACAATTTAAAAAGAATCCCCTAGGTAAAAAACGTGTCAAGTCTATTGGCACTGAGGAACTATCAGGTCTGTGAAGTGATGGCTTTTTCCTCCAGGTCCTCGAGAAGTCCAGGCAGTTCTTTGGTAACTGAGAGCAATACGCTACGAGGCAACCGCGCTCAGGGCAGCTCCCCACCAGTGCAGTCACCAGCACGTTCGCTTAAGCTTCGGAGGAAGAGAGAGTGAGTGAGTGAGTGAGTGAGTGAGTTACTTCCCCCCACTCCTCCTCTCTCGCTGCACAAGCCAGCAGAGAGGAAACTCAAACCAGATCCAATCCAAGCAGCACCGGCAAAAGCTGGGCTTAGCTTTCTTTCACTCTCTCTCTCCCTCTCTTTACTTTTTACTCCCCTCCTCCTTTTGCTGTCTTTTGCCTCAGCCTCTGCAGCCAGCAGGAGTGAAAGCGCCCGGTCTCCTCCTCCTCCTCCTCCTCCTCCTCCTCCTCCTCTTCCTCCAGCCCGGCCGGTGCGGGGCGAGGGGCTCCGGGCATCCGGCGGGCGGGGCGGGCACGGCAGGGGGAGCCCGGGGCTGGCCCCCACCCACGGCGGGACACGGGCAGAGGGGCAGACCCCCGCGGGCTTCCTGCGCTGCTCCCCCTCGCACTCGGGGGCCTCCGGCGGCCCGTCGCTGCCCCCCTAAGTTTTACAGCCGCCGGCAGCGAGTGTCCCTTCCCCCCGTCCCCAGCCCTGGGCCGGGGCCGGGGCCGCGCGTCCCTCCACACGCCGACAGCGCCTCTCGCCCCCTCCGTCCCGCCGCCCAGCTCCACCTCTCCGGAGGCCGCGCTCTCCCCAGCCGGCCGGGGACCCCCTCTCTCTGGCCGGGGGCTGCCGGGGGCGCACGGCCGCGCACAGCCCCGCACAGCCCCGGCCACGCGTGCCACGCTCTCGGCCGCACCTCGCTGCCGCTCCGGCGCCCAGCCCGGAGGTGGAGGTTGCGTCCCGCCGAAGGGGACGGGTGCCGGCAGGCTGCGGGCTCCCCGGAGCGCGCTGCCGAGCGGAAGCGTGTGTCGAGGCGCTCCAGCTCCCCGAAATGCCCAGAAGCGCAAAGCACGTTAGCCCTGCAGTGCTGTGAAGGCACGGGGCTGGCACGCAAATCCTGCCAAATCGTACGCCTGAGCCTCCAAAGTCCGCTGCCGAGGTAAAGAGCACGTCCAGCCGCTAATGGTGCGCTGCGCTATTCCTAAACGTGGCACTTCTCCGTGCCACAGGGCCGCTAGCAACCCGAGAGGCTTACTTTGTAGTCATCTCCTCAATTTCCTTGCCGTGAGCACGCATCCGATTGCTGCGAAACATCCAGGTGCTGCTAACTACACCCACACGCTCCAAGGCACTTGCATCTCCCTGCCGCAGCACCAAAGCCACTGGATTTCAGAAAAAGGAAGGTAAACAGGGACACAGAGCACAAAATTAGCAGAACTGGGGTAAACGCAGCTCTCCCCGTTACCTGCAAAAGATTTAGTGCAGAGAACATCACCATGGGGCACTGCAGTGGAGCAGCTACAAGCCCTTGTCTTTCCCCTGGACATGTGAAAGTGGGGTGGAGGGAACAAAAGAGGGTGAGAGGAGCAGCCCTTCTGCTGTCCCACATGTTCACGTACGAACACTGCCATGTCTGGGAGCAGTACAGAGAACTGTCATGTTTTCCCCTCTCCTGAGGGGTCCCTCCTCTAACCTATCAATCCTTTCCAGTTACTTTACCTCTTTACATGGCAGAAGGGGTGAAGAAGAAATGCACACCTGAAATTTCATTTCTTCTAAATTAACAGCTGTGCAAAAGGAAGTTGCTAAGGCAAGAAATACCAGGGAGGAGCGGGGCACCTTTTTAGTCCCCAGCGCTCCTGCTCCCAGTGAGCAGAAACCCTCCTGGGGCATAGGAGCTCTCTGCAGGCAATACTCCATGGACCACACTGCCTTGGGTTACGTTTTTTTAAATATTGTCTATTTATCAACACGTGACTGGTAGCAGTGTGTCCTAATGTTAGGGCTTGTATTGTATTAAACAGAGCATCTTGTAACGAGTAGATCAACTTAAATCCTTTTCCATAGCTCAAACCTTACCTTGGGAGGATTTAATCCCATCTCACAGGGAAGGTTGTTTGTTTTTTTTTTAAAGTAACAACTGAAATGACATATCAACCCCCAAGACTGGATTATAAACCGTTCTACAGAGCATGGCATTTGCTCTGACTCAGGCTTCAGATAAGCTCCCATTTACTGGTTTTGAAGTTGGAAGCTGTTTTATTAGCACTTGGTTTCAGAAAATTAGGTTCAGAAAACAAACAAACAAAACCTCCAAAAAACGTCTGCCTTCTTCACAGCATTTCCTTTTTCCATCTTTATGCAGCCTTAAATAAACTAAAATCATGTTTCTGTCTGCATCCCTGATAATTCCTGGAGACATGTGTATAGAAATGTTTCTAAAAGATCAGAAAGCAATCTGCAATTTCACAAGAAACTGATAAAAGCCAGTCCTTTTTGATTGTTTTGGACACCTGGCCCTCCTGATTTTTCACCCCTCCCAAACCCAAAAGCAAACAGCTATCAGGGCCACAGGAAAAGCTCTAACCGGTAATTTCATAGAAAGTTGGCAGAGAGCCATGTAAACACCATACACACACAAAATGGGTGAAATCACAGCCACGTAGAAACACGCAATCCGCTCAGACGTACGTATGCAGTGTATACACACAGACGCACAGGCAGCCTCGCGCACAAACACGGGCGTGCTGCCGTCCACCCACCCATTCACGCAGGATCAAGCTGAGATGGAGAAACACAAACTGGTAACAGCTCCCTGATTTCTAATAACAAGTCAATCCTGTGTTTCCTCTTCCTATTACCATGGACTGCCCTAGTCACATTTTGTTTTCTTGCTGGGGATAAACACACTGCAGGGAACACTTAAGTTACAATTCACATCTCTCTTCCTGGTATTCTCCATATATGCCACCACGGAGCCTTAAGCCCTGATCTGTCCTGCTTCATGGATGGTACCAAATTTGTAAAAATATCAAGTCAGCAGATTTTGCAAGATTACCACAAAAATTGGACAAGCAAAATGTCATCTTCTCACCCCCAAGACATTTGATAAAATTATAGGTGGGTCTGGACTATTGATCAAAATATATGGGAGGCTGTGTTAATTCACGTTTCAAACAGCCCCCTTCTCCAAACTGCTTTATACAACTCAGAATTTATTGTATATTTAACTGGGCTCTGAATCTATTAACTGACTTGTTTGTTAACTTTGGTGACAGCAATAGCAACCCCCTCAAATTATAACTTTTTTGGATGCTATCTCTCATGTGCACTCAAGAAATACCTCCACCCACTTGTCTTGTGCTTCACAGAGGGCTATAAGATGTGTTAGTATTTGGCTGTGACAGATACTCTTAAAAAAAAAAAAACAACAAACCCAAAAATATCCATCTATGTTTCTGTTACACAGGAAGGACCAGAAATTTGTAAGTCATTGGTGGAGTATTCTCCACCAGAGTTGCTTTGAATAAGGGAGGATTACAAAGAGAACAAAATAAACTGATGAGACACGCGAAGAGAATCCATGACAATAAAAAACACAATATGATGACCTCATGCAAGTATCATTCAGCTCTTCTTGAAATAAATGGACATGTGTGGTATTAAAGAGGCACACAGCACCTAAAGCACCAGACTGTAAGTAGACTGTCTAAATTAAATATATATCTATGAATATCTTATTAAAATTATTACTTAAATTAATAAATGTAAAAAGCAAGCCACATTCCAAGTCCTTTGAAGTAAATAACAAAGTCCCCGTATATTCATAATCTCTAGAAATTTGAAGAAAACTAGGGAGGAATGCTCAAAGCTTTTCAGATATTTAAGAACAGGTGCCCAAACTCATTTTTTTCAAATCGGTCCAGATTCAGCTCAGTATGAAGGTTATCAACCAGCTGGATTCAACTAAGTTTCCAGACTTTAATTTAAATTTAGTGGGAATGGAAGTGGGTATCCTTGCAACAGGGCAAGACCTATCTTGTAACTCACTGCTCTGAAGGGAAGCTCGTCTGCAGCATCACTGAGGAAATGGAAACAGGTTTTGCTTTGCTACCCTGACAGTTGGTTCCCTCCAGAGGAAGCAACAACCCACTTCGCTGCAGGGCAACTGCTGCCAGACCAACACGCTGCTCAAGACCGAAGAAATCAGAAGTAGACTGAAAGGACACGGAACCTGTGTTGAGAGGGAGCTTTTTTTCTTCTTCTTCTTAACAAAAGCATGAAGGTAACTACAAGATCTTGGTTTGCTGCAACAGTTCTTGTGCAAAGGATAGATAATACTTGCAAAGAAACAAGCTATTTGGTATTTTGTTTGGGTTTTTTTTCCCCACTTTTAACCAGCATTCAGCCCATGCCTCTGGGGGCTGGTCAAATACAGACTTCCAAACCTAGTCATGGATATCCTAAGCTCGTCATTGCAGCAGCTCTTATGTCCTTCAAAGACACAGATTTATTTCACAGTATCTACTCAAATAAGATGGTATGGAGGCACAAATACCAAGAAGCATCTCCGTTTTTCAGGTTTAGGACTGTGCCACTACAACCTAGGTTTTGAGAGACACCAAGAACTTCTAAAACTCTTAAGTGCCATGGGGGGTCTACCAGAAGAACCAGCTACAAAAAACAGTGGTTGTTAAGCACATGAAGTGCACTAAGCAGAGGCTGTCACACTACTGAAGATCAGGCAGAAAGACAGTTTACCACTAAGTTTGGATGCCTAGATGAGAGAAGCGAAGGCCCCCATACTTTGTGTGTGTGTGGTTAGTCCAATATTTCAGAGCAATACAGTTGTTTGCTCAAAGCAACGTTTTACAGCTAATTGTACAGAATAACGGAAGAAGCATTACCCCAAAAACCACAGTCAGTGGCAAATGCTACATAGCACACAGGACGGTCACTAGAAATCTCTTAAGTACCATATTGCAGAGACTGAACCTGCTCCTTGACCATTGCATACATAACCATGAATCTTCCTGGGATCCTTCTGTGGTGGCACTTAATGCCCTAACTCAGGAGGCAGACTGTTTGAAGACCCTCATGCTCAGCTTTAACTGCTAATTCCTCCTGCAGATTTCCAGTCGGCAGAAGGAGAGGCTGTGCTGGTTACAACCCAACGCACACGCAGCGCGCCAGTCAAGAGGGCAAATGTTCATTAAACACCACTGAGACTCCAGCTGCAAACACTGAGAACTACATCAGTGAGCCACAAGTACTCAGGCCTCATTTAATGTTTAAAATACAGATATATTTCAATACAGAAATATGCATTTATATCTCTTTGGGGCATGCTTTGTGTAAGAAAAGTAGGTTTTCCTTTTGTCTTATTTGCACCCATAAAGAGGAGACACACAACAGAGTAAAGCTTGTGTTTATTTCTAAATCAAGTATTCATACCCTGAATAAATGTTGGAGGTTTAAATGTTCCAAACACATATTTCTGTTTAAAAATGCTTTGGTGTTTCTTTTAATTACACTTGTTTATAAAGTTAATGAAAATATTGAGTGGCCTTAAACAAACAAAGGTTTTTGTAGAATTCTTCCAGTTTCGCTTCTTATCCTTGCCAAAATAAAAAATGCCAAAAAAAATTTCAATTTGTTAGTATTTTAATTGAAAAATATCAACATTTTAATTGCTTTTCTACTATCTCTTTATTTTTCTGTATGAACTCCCCCCCTTACATTGTTTGCCAGGGACTTCCATTACATTCATTGTAGCCTTTTTTCATTTTTCTTGGAGGAGAGGGGATTTTATGGGGGCAGGAATGGCATGGAAGAGTCACCTTTTTTTCCTTTTTTTTCTCTTGCCTTTTTTTCCCCTTTTGTCTCTGAAACTTTTTTAAAGAGGAAATGTTTGGAAAAGCCAGAGTCCAGCAGAAATCAAGACAAAAGCAAGAAATAAAGGAACACAAGAAATTAATATGTTCAATTTAAGAACAAAAAGGAAATACAATGGAAATGGGGAGACCCTTTTACCTGACCTCCTCCAAAGGGCCAAAATTGCACACTGTAAATGCAAAATATTATGGGCCAGATTATAATCCTGTGTATTTTACAGCATCTATATTGTAAGCCACTTGACTTCGTTTGAACCAGTTTTTTATTTATACCAGCTTTAGTTCAGTCTAATGTCCTATGTTTTTCTTTCCCTTAAATAAACAAAATTACCTGTTCTTCAAATTAAATCTGTTTTTAATTCTATATAAAGCATTTTGGGATACTTGTTGTATGAAAGACATTCTATAACACAGAGGTGTATTGGTTTTTGTTATTATTTTTTAAGTTCACCAGCTGCACTGAATTTCCATTGCCCCTTACAGCAACTCTCACAACTTGGATATGGCCAAATCTCCCTTAGCACTGCCCCTGGGGCCTACTCTGTCTTTTATTTAATTTCTGACTAAAAAATTCAATCAGTACCATCAAGCAATACCTAGTTTTGCTAAGGCTGCAGCTCAACAATACGACGTTTTCTTTAAAAAAAGCACATTTAAGGAGTTCCTTCCTCCCCTCTGTCCTCCAGCTCTCTATGGGGATGCATTTTGGGTTAATTTCTTTCCTTTTTCACCATTTTTGTATTCAAACCCCCTCAACCAATTTCCACACACACACAGAGAAGGCTTTGCATGGCAGCACAAGGGCAAGAGAGCGCAGGCACTGGTTGTAGGATGGGGACAAAAGGCAAGGGGATCCCCTCACTCCAGCATTTCCACCAAATGCTTCGTGTCCTGGGACTGTGGCCCCAGCAAAGCACCCAGAGGACAGGTTGGGGCGTGCAATACCCAAAAGCATGACAGGTGGGTGACAGCTCCAGAAATCCACGCTAACGCAGTCTATGGCTACCACAAAGCTCTTCTCCACAGGTAATATTTCTATATTAGTATCAGGGGAACGACTCATTAGAGCTTATGTCGTGTTTCTACCAGCATTGAAGTCCATAGGTGTGCCCGCTGCCCCAAGAGCTGGCCCGCTCCTCCCCGTCCTTCCCTCTTGACAGAGGATGTGTGAAAGCTGCAGCCCTGCCCCTGCGACCCAAAAGTGCCAGGGATTCCCTTCTGCAGCCGCTGGGACAGGCTGCCAGGAGGGCAAAACTCTTCCTCCTCCTCAGCCTTCATCCCTGACCGCTCTGTGCTGCGGGGCACGCTGCCAGCGCAGCGCGGGGACGGCGTAGCGAGGTGCTGGCAGCAGCAGCGCGGCATCGCTGCTCAGGACTGCCGGCATACCCAGCAATTAGATCAAGCCAGCGCAGCACTCGCTGGGCTGCCACCACAAACAACCCCTGGCAGGGGTTTGACGCCGGCTGCAGAGCATCCACGTGCTGACGTCGCGCCCGCCCAGCCAGGCCACATCAAGAGGTCCCAGCTCACCTCTCTCTCTAAAGGTTATTACCCTCTCCCCAAAACTGTCAGCAAGCGCAGCCGCTGGTGTAATGGCTGCCTGGCCCGGCTGAGCCGCGACTGGCGGCCCCGGCTGCAGCCGGAGCAGGAGGCACGACCGCAGCCCAGAGAGAGGCAGGCTCACAGCATGCAACGCCGGTCATGGAAACAGGAGAAGAAATATCACATCCTTTGATTTCTGTATTTTTGGGTCTAATTCCTAACGCCATGCTCCTCATGAGCAGGAAGGCAAATGATGCAATAAAACTGTTTTGAAATCTGTATTTATGATTTTTCTCCTGCTGATTTTTTTTTTCAGAGATGAGTACTGAATGTTACTGTTATTCCTCATAAATAACTCCTTTTCCCCGATTAAAACAGTCCAGGATGGTGTCACAGTTAATGAGCGACACAGCGTGCTGTGACTGGCTTGGTTGCTCACAGTTCAGGATTTGAATCAGCCCCTCTGACAACCATTAACCCTTTGGAGTGAGAATCACCAACTTCTTGGGAGGACGACGAAAGCAAAGGGAAGCACTCCCAACACCAAAATTAATAACCGTTGACAAATGTTGCTTCAAAAGCCAAACGTAATAACCAGTCAATTTAAATGATTTTAAGTCACTTCATCATTTTCTCCAAAACATCTTCACTGTGTCACTGAACCGAACTCAGCCTGACCACACTCCCAAAGCGGTATACATTTCAGCATTAATCAGAGAAAAAGTAGGTTCCAAAGGGAAAGGTTTCAGCAAAATGCAGCAAACGGGTGGGTCTCATGCCCGGGAGGCCACAAGCTAAACCCCCTGGTCTCCCTGACGGGCGTAGATGGGAGCGAGGCACATGTGCGGAGCGAGAGGAGCAGGCACGGTCAGGCGGTATTTTCTCCTCCTCCTCCCGCGCCCGTGTGCAGGACCGCTCCTGGCCCCACCAGCGTGCTCCCCAGCACGAGGCAGCGCAAGGAAGATGTATGCGAGCTACGCTGCGCACGCACAACACGTGGTTTTCCAGAGGATCATAACGCACAAACCAACACACGAATTCGCGGTACCCAGAAAGACAGCTGACTTGATATGGAAATAGCTGAAATTTCAGCCTCCCTCCCCCAGCTGCATATGTTGAAGAGTTATTAAAACAATAAAAACACTTATAATTAGCAAGTCTACATACACCCATTTTCTTTGCAATATTCTTGGCAATATTGGAGCCAAGTTACTCAAACTTTCCAAAGAAAAATAACCGTAAGGAAAATTCCCTTCTCAGGAATGAAAGCAGCAGAAAATTATGAGGCTGAAAAGGGAGTTAGAATGGAAACCATTGTGCAACCTTAGCTATAATAAGTACTAAAAAAGCTGATTGCTGTTTATTACATTTATCTCGTGTTTTCTGATAAATGCAGTCACATCTGAAGACTGTAAAAAAAACCTGACCAACTTACTCCTTTCATTCCAACATGCTTGCAATAATTGGCAATATATAAATAAAGTAAATGTCTAAATAAAAAGTAATTTTGGAAAAAAAAAGGAACATTTTGTTTTGCAAATGGATTTAATTTCTGGGATTTTTTTAAAATTCTGATTTGTTTCAATTGAAAGAGTTTTTCCATGGAAAAGCCAACTTGAAGACTGCTTTCTGACCACCTACAAAGGTATGCTTTGCAGGGGACATGATGTTTGTTGTGAAAGAAGAAAAATAACTTTCCATATGCAATTTTGACAAAAGTGGGAAAAGAACAAATCAGTATCCCACTCTTGCAAAGCAGAGAAAAAGAACCTCAAGCTAGGACCGAAGATACCCCATCTCTTTGCTCTAGCTGTTGTTGAAAGTGGACAGAAAAAAAGAGGTTCCATCCATCTTGTTTGAAGGACATTGCCTATATGGCTAAGAAATAAAGTAGCAGCAAAATCCAGAATTATGGGACTTTTTTTCCCCCTAAAATCTTCGAAGAGGGTAAAATTAGGATAGCCACTCAACGAACTATGCAGGCTGCATTCCTGGCTATTGCACAGGTGACGGAGAGCAACTGTGAAGCTCAATAGTTACAGGTAAGAACGCATTGCAGTTTTCCTCTTGTGCATGTATGTTTACGCTCCATTCCCTGGTTGCAGTCGTTTCCCTGTTTTTCTCTCAGTGCAAGAAGACGACAAAAAAGATCAGAAGGAGAAGGAAGGGGAGCCTCTCCTTTTTGGTGTGCAGCCAGTGTGATAGAGAGAAGGGAGCTTGCTTCACTGCTCGAAACACAAATACCCCAGGGAGCATCTAAATTTACTCCCATTCTGGCATTTGGTAACTCAGCCCCACTCTGGCTTTGGTAATTCAAAGACAATAACTATGTAAACCTCAGCCTAAGCTTCCTTCCCAAAGCTTGGCTCTTCCTAGCACTGTGCTCCAGGGCCTGCTCTGTCCCAGATTTTTCCAGCTGAAAGAGTTAATCGGACCTTTTTGCCAGCTTTACCCAGCATAACTTTTCTGGGAAGAAGTTAGCACTTGAACCTCAAGTGGTGACTCGAAGACCCCTGCAAAATGAATTCATGGTTTAAGTCCATTGACACCAATGGAGTTACAAGAGGAACAGAACTGGTCCTTTGCCTTTTTTGCTATTCTCCACAATAGGCAGCTCTATTTTTCTGCATAACAAGTACCAGAATACTGAATGTACTGGCTGCCAAGAAATGCAGAACAAACAGACTTACATGTTTTTCCCTTTATTTCCATCATCTGACCTTTGCTTTTTATTTTTTAGGAGCAAGCTGCAACTTTATTTACATGTATAATCTAGATGAAATGCAAGTTTGTGTGTAGAAAGCTATGTGGACTTTGATCTTTGAATTTGATTTTCCATTTTTTTCAAAGCAAAACATGATGAATTAATGGAAACATGGAAATGTTAGGTTTTAGAATGATTCTCATTTCATGTTTCTGATTCTTTCAGCCCAGGCTAGATCTTTTAGGCTTCCCTAGAGGCTTGAAGCATTAGTTCATAGTCCAAAATATTAACTTGTATCCTGACACAGTAGGTACTGAAATCACTCGTATTGCCCAGTTCAATAACAATAGATTTTGAATCCCCACAGAAGTACTCGACTGCAACAAAAGGTGCTACTAGCCACCTCAAAATTGTACAAAGTACCAGTAGTGAGAGAATGAATTATTACATTATTAAAACAGTGGCATTCAAATTATCAGGAAGAGAGCAAAAACGAATAGGAAAGGGAACAAGTACTGAGAGTCAACAGGAACAAGCAAATCAGATAATAATCCAGGAATATTTTTTTAAGAGGTTTTAACCCAGGGTTTCAAACCTGCAACTTACTACATTGACTCTTTTTCATTCGCCAGTTTGATCAATTTTGGACATTTCATTTATAGTTTAAAATCTCAAATTTTTTACTTCTATGTATCTGTGTAGACTTGGCTCTGATTGCCAATGTGCAAAGAATACCTCACTTCTACTCCATACTTTATGTCTGCGTCATGCAATCTTCCTAATTTTACACACCAAATGAAAATAAGTTGTGATGATACATGCTAAATCTTAATCTTTCTTGGTCAGGAATTTTTCACAAAATAACAGTAAATAGTCTGCAATATTGAAATGGCGGGGAATGAAGAAGAAAGAAAAATAAAGTGCAAACTTCTAAGTATGGCTTCTTATTAAAGCAAAGCATCAATTCTGATATTAATTTTAAAATTCTGTATAAATTTACTGAAAAAATCTTTTATGTCCATGTCTCCATGCATCACAAGCATGCTATTGTGATAAAACCGTAATACTTTATCTAAAACTCTGAATGAGAGAAGGTTCTTCACAGGGATTCTATAAGTAATCAAAGGGAAAT
Organism: Ciconia boyciana; assembly: GCF_034638445.1. Lineage (NCBI taxonomy): Eukaryota > Metazoa > Chordata > Aves > Ciconiiformes > Ciconiidae > Ciconia > Ciconia boyciana. The sequence continues at coordinate 58,503,370 of NC_132938.1, forward strand.
TAATATGGGTTTACTGTTACAATATATGTTTTATTAATTTTTTTAACATACATATTGTCTAACTACGCATCTTTTCTGTTATCTGTCCGCAGTGGTTTACAGATGATCAGCAGCAGCATCACTGGGGCAGGAGCGGGGAGTGTCTTTGTGGAAATAACCCCCTCCCAAATTGCATGGTACTATTTTGTGACCCAGTTAAAGGCTAAGAGACTATTCTTTTTATTTGCTACCACACACAACCCACATTGTCAGGAACAAACCATCAAAGCAATCCGGATGGTTACTATCAGAGCTAGGTATTCTTCAGAAAGGGGGGGGGGGGGGAAAGGAGGAGTGAGAATCTAGGGCACTTTTCAGAGGACATCATCTACAACTCAAGAGTTTCTCACTGGAACAACGGTGAAATGAAGTGTAAGGCAAGTGCCCAACCCAAAGTGGCTGGGAGGTGCAGCTCTGCTACTTCAGTGAAAGCCATTGCCTGTTACCATGCCTTCATTATCAAAGAGAGAAAATTCCCTCCCCCAAAAAAAGATCAAGACGATTAGAAGCTCACTTGCACACACACTCTCTCTCTCACTCTGACTTTAATATTATAAAAATTACTGTTCAGTTACTAAACATTGAATTTACAGATGACCAGCCATTACAGCAGCATTTGATAGCTTTTTCATTCTGCAGCAACGTGGATGCCACGCCTGGTTTCGACTTGGAGGTTGTATTATTTTTTGATTGTGTTGATTAAACTGAGAATATACTTAATCTACTCTAGTTCTAATTCTTCATGTGATCTTAGGAAATAGGACTATTTTGTCAATACTGTGTTTAAAATTAGCTCTAGAGGACATGCATTCCTATAGGTCCATTGTTCTTTTCAAAGTGGGGAAGATGATTAATGCTTCCAGAAGACAAGTGCGGTAGCTGGGGATGTTGTACAGCAAACTCAGTTAAACTGAGTTAAACTCTGCAGTTCAGAAATTAGCTTGTTTTTCAAAATGCTCCTGGGATGAGGAGAGCAAAAAGCAACTCCCTCTGAAAGCTGAAGGAGAGGAGCATATGTCCCTGCATCTTTTAAAATCTCTCAGAATTGTTGAATAGACCTCCTGTCAGTCTGTCAGATACCGACCTTCCCAAGACAAATGAAACTATCTCAGTTTCACAGGACTTGTAAAGCAAGAACGTATGTAACCTGCTTTCTCAAAACACACGTGCTGCAAATAAAGATATCAAGTGTACTGACGTTTCTGTATTACAGCTTAAAATAACATCCTGTGTGATGCCTATATGCTGTGCTGTTAGCTCAGTTTTGGATTTTCTAAACACTGGGTTTGCTTTCAAAGAATAACGCTCTGGTTCCTGTACAATACATGAGTATATTGGCTCTTCAGCTGGGAAAAAAAGTTAAGAATGTGTGGGCTTTGGCTTCAAAATTAACCATGCTTTAGTAATCTAGTATACTAAACTGTTTCTTATTAATGTATCATGCAAATACTCTCCAGTCCTCCCGCAAGTCTGACACTTTCCCAACATATCAATAGCAAATGTTCTGTGAAATGCAACTTTTCTGATGTAGGCCACCCTGACTTTCAGTGTGATCTCAACCCACCATCCAAATCTTCATTGCAGATGCAGAATGGGGTTCTTCTTTAATAAGGGAAACAATATTAAAAAAAAATGTTTCTTGCTAATTTGATACATTGCGTTTATTTTTCTTCAGTAAAGAGCCAGCTGCCTTTTTTTTTTAAAAGACTTTTTTTTTCCCCTAATTATGGCTGAACAGAATTAAGTTTGTTGTGTTTACCGAGTCAGAATGTAAGGTAATTTAGGGGGATGGTTGGTATCAGTCCCTCATTAATCTAACTATTTGACTTAAAACACAGTTTTGAAGTGCATCAGCTTAACCCCAGCTGTTTTCCATCTTAATGCAGATGAGACGGAGAATGTACCCAGGGACTTTTGTTACATGAAAATGAGCTTCGCAGAGGCTCTGCGACAACTGTCCCCATCTCCCAGAGCAGATTTTTATTTAATGTTGCTGTTGCTGTGTCACCTGGCAGCACCGGCCACGTTCACGTCCCTCCTCCGGCCGGTGGATGTGACTAAGCGAACACACAGTCCTGTCGTATCGAGCTCCAAGAGCTATTTTTCAGCAAGTTGGCTGGGTGCTGGCTGCAGAAGACAGCAGGGCAGGTTAACCTGCTATTCAAGTGGTTTTGTGGTTTGCCCCGGGCCGAGAGCTGTCCCACCTAGACTGCTACCAGCACCAGACTGACGCTCACGCTCGCCGTTTCAAAGCCACACTAGGCTGCAGCCTGCAGCGCAGGCATCACCATAGGTTCTGGCCCAACAGGAGATCGCTTAAAACTACATATGAAGGGTAAGGGAGGAGTATATAACCACTTATGTTTAGTTTTCATATACTTACGGTTTACATCTTTTGCACTTAATTAAAGCCATAGTGTTATCTAGTCTCCTCTGTGCCTCAGTCATATCATCTTTCAGAGGCTTTTTATAGGCACAGTTGCAGAAGAGAACCTTGAGGAATGATTAAGGAGGATAACTTGTTCTAATTTTTAGCTATTACATGTCCAAAGTGCTGCTTTTTATCTCTCCTCTGTTTTTTAAATTATCTGCGCAGATGCATTATGGTTTTTCCCCCATAAAACGTACAGTTATCAGTTCACAAAGGGAATACTAACAGTGCAGGAGAGAAAAGCCATGTGAGCTGTGCAAAGGCAGATCCAGGGTGACTCAGTGGCTGAGCAGAGGAGCAAGCACAGAGAAATAAGAGTGCACATGTCAGGGGTGGGAGGCAAAGTGAAGAGCTTGGAAGCTCAGGTGAGGCTGGATGCTGACCAGACACTGGTACCCAGACGACACAAATGAAAAACTGAGAGAGAGCAATGCCACGATCAGTGACACAGGTCAGGGAGAAAAATTTAGCAGATGTGTTTCAACTGAATTGCATACCAGAGAGGAGCTGGCAAGTTTCAGCGGCCACTCATGGCCCACACAAACCTTTCACCTCTTGCCTCTTTAGACATGGATGGGAGATGCAACAAACCACCTCAGCAAACAAGGAAGTTAGAGAGTCCCTCTGCAGGGCTCTTCGCTGCCGAGTCCAAGAGAATTGCTGGACTTTGTTTGTTTGTTTGTTTGCTCTCTTTTAGATGTAGCTCTTGGAGCTAGGAGATGAAGAAGAATGATGCTTTGGAAAAAGACGGGCTACTGCTCAACCAAGTTCTCTTTGTACCAGGAAGAGTTTGAACTAAAACAAAACCTAAGTGAAGGAGTCTGGAATTTGGCCCAGGACTCCCAAAGCGATGTCTTCTGCCATATTTCATTCATCATCTCTTCTTACCCAATCAGTAGTATACCCGTGTCCTCTCACTTCAGCAAATACAAAGTTACAGTTGTAAGTGACATAAATGGCTTTGCACTCAGGCATAATAGGAGACAGGACAGAAAAATGAGGGGGAAACCGGTTTTGCTAGACTTATTTGGATTATGCCTTTTATTAACCCCAAAATTGAAAGCAACTGGAAATACTTAGGAAATTCAGGAGATTTAAGGGTTGTTTATACAGCAGATGAAAACAACTGACCCGAATGCCTCTATATTTTAAAGCTCCAAGGTAGGGGAATAGTTCATATATTAAAAAAACCCAGGTCCTCCAGGTTCTATTGCCTACAGAAAACTTAAATCTAAAATAATTGTTTTTAAAAATTTATTTCCTTTAACATGTGTACAAGATTAAGTGGTTACAAATAGAAATGCTAGATATTCTGAAATATTTATACTGAATATCCGAGTTGCTTATTCTGGCTGCTTCCATAAGAAGGGATGAGTATGGTATCTACATTTTTTTTCCAGAGAAACATTAAGAAAAAACAGTAAGAACAAAGAAGTGGATAAAATGAATTCAGAGTAAATTGCAGAGCATACCTCTGCCTCAGTTCCTGGTACAGAAAAGGCACTATATGCACACTACAAGATTAATCTAAACTTCCTTTCCAAACAATGTACTCGAATGAACAATTGAAGCAAGTGAGCTGCAAGTCTAACATTTTCTATTTGCAATGTAGCTATATCTGATTTATACATTTTTTTAATTTTTTTTTTCTTCTCTTAAATCAGAATTTCTTTATCTTCAGGATTATAAAGTACGGCCACATGCCCTCTAGTGAGTTACACAGCAACTGCATCTTGCTGGGTGGAGAATTGTCATCTCCTTTAAGAGATGCTTCTTTACTGCGTGCTGTTTTTCTCTCAAAGTTATTCAACGTGGTTTGAGCTCAAGCATTCTGACTCATGTAGTTCTCTGTGAGTCCCTATTTTGAGGGCAGTAAATGAAATGTCCTGAATTAGGGAACACAAATACTTAGTCCAGCAAGCAACATTTAAAGCAAAGCTAGACTTTGGAACTACAGAAGTCCTGTTGCTCCAGCAAATTATCAAATATCAAAGGCCCAGTGTATCAAGAACGCTTTCATAAGAGTTTTCATATCTCTTGGGGAAAGAAAAATTCCTAACCAGAGAAATAAATGCACAGGGTGTTACTGATTCAGAAGCTGTAATAGTTGTACTAATACACACACTACTGTTATGGCTTGGATGTGCTTTTCTGTGTTTTGGAAATAAGCGCTCTCTACCTACACACCACTGAGGGAAGCGGACTGAGGCACGTCTCTGAACATCTCCTAGAAGGAGGCCCTGGGCAAGTATCTTCTGTATCATGCCCTTTTGGACTGGATCATCTGTCCACTTTTAAGCAGTAGCCACTTGGAAATGGAGCCCAGCTGGTGCTGAGGAAACAGTGCTTGCAGCAGGTTTATACCATGCTAATGTTTGGCGGGCGGATATTTAGCCTTCCTCTTCAGTAGGCTCTCATTAAATGCATCAAGATGTTTCACGGGCCACATGTGCTTTCTATGCCACACACAGGCTGGCATCTCCCGCTTTAAAGCAATGCTCTCATTCTGGCTAGATAATTCAGGTCTCAATCAGCAGCTTCACCATTCACATGAGTAAAGTTTAACATGTGCTTAAAAGTTTACGGGATTGGATTATTATTTTTTTTTTTTAGGATTTTTTTAACAGGATTACCCAAAGCTTGCCACAGTTCCTTTTTGCTCATTTGTGCCCCCCCAATGCATCATTACCCACATCCTTAAAGAGTCTTATTCTGTCATAATACATAATATTTGGCCTGATACTAATAAAGCCTGATTCATATGAAAAGCATAAGAATTGCTGTTGCTAATGGTAATAATGAAGCATCTTATTCACTTCATACAAGTTACAGATGCATGGAACATGTGATTCCTATTTTATGATAATGATTATCATTCTCCATAATTAATAAAAAATGCACTATAATTATTCTGAAAGCAACAACAACAAAAAATAGAGGGAAGTTTAGTATTAACCCTGTTTCTCTAGATATGCTCAGAAAATGACATAATACATCAGGAAAATTAGCTGCCGACATACAGATTAAATATTACGTTTGGAATGTCAGTCTCATCTGAAAAGTATAAAATGCCTTTTTGAAATGTTAATTGAATTTTTTGTGACAAATGAGGAACTGTTGTATCAAAGTTATGCAGTGCATGTAACTGTCACTCACTGCTTTGCCATGTTACCAGCTTTATACCAAAAAGCAGCATAGCAAATGTATTTTCCAATCGTTAGGCTTTGGCATATTTTCCAGCCAATAACTCTTGACCCGTACACGTCCATGAAGTCCTTCTTCAGCTATGCTAGCTTTAGCTGTGCACTTAGCTGGTAGCTTAAATGTATTTCAGCCTGATTTTATGGGCTCACCTACCTAAAGAGACGCATCAGTCCTAAAATCCCCTTTCCGTAGGGAATAGCTGCAGATTATAAATATGTTTTTAATGTAAGTCTATCTCCTCTACGTAGGAGTTTACGTAGGAGTTACTACTGCTGTCTGAAAACCTCATCATCCCAACTGGAGTAGTAGCTGGAATTTCTCCATGATGGGCAACAACAAATGATCTTCGTATGAAGATGGTTATCTGGATGCAGCAAGGCAGTTATTCCAGGGGAAATTACGGCTGACAGCATAACAGAGCCTGGTTAGTAATCCAGGCGACATCTTGGAATATGTAAAAGATTAAGTAATAATGTCTGGACTGGACCAGATCAAGACAAATCAGAGTCCAGTGGGAATTTTAGTGGCTAAAAGAGCACTAAATAATCTCAGGAATCCATCTAAAGATTCAAGATGAAAACATCTCCATTCCTTTGCTTATATCCCCTTGGTCTGGTTCACAGTTTTGTTGTTGGTGGATGCCTATCTCTTTAGCCAATGTCTAGCCTGGCTCTTTAGCCGATACTTTATAGCAATAAAATACATTATTTATATTAATAAAATTTATTTGTTAGCAACAAAGTCTGATTCTTACCAAGTATGGTCTCCTGTCTTTGTGTAGCCCATCATGGGTCATAACCAAAGGAAAAAAACCACAAAGTTTTACTATTCACATTAGAAGCCTTCATAACGGATGAATGTTTATTTCCAAGCTTTCACCCAGAAGTAGAGATCAGAACATGTACAGGGGGAGGTAAAATTACATTTATACTTGAGAGGAAGGAAGACCATCTCTTCTGTATTGACAATGGTCTGCTGAATTTCCCTACCTAACAGGTATCCCTACCAAACTAGAAAGTTCATGATCCTAAGATAACTCAGTGCATTTGGAAATCTTGCCAAGAGAGCCTTGACCTGGTGTATGTACACATCATTTTTACAAATACGTATTTATTTTTAATATCAGTCTTGCTGTCTCACCTTCCCACCTAAGCAAGAAACAGAGGTTTGGAATTTGCCACTGTCTCCTTATTAACTCTGTGTGAAAATGTTCTTCCCATGCTCTTAAGACTTTACTCAGGACAATAACCTCACCTAAACCTGCAAACCGGCAACATAAGGCAGCAAGATAATTCATTTATAAATTGCTAAATAAAACAGGACAGCGACTACCATTCATCTCTCCCCCATCTAAAACCTTGTATCCCAGCCCTTCTCATTAATTTAATGTTTAACAATCTGCTAGCACAGTCTCCCCACTGTTGTAAAACACTTTTAGGGATGATAATTATAAAAATATCCTGAGCCCAGTAAGCATAATAATCTTTGTAACTAAGATAACTTGGACTCAACTTTCAAAAAACCCAAGCTAGACAGTTTTCTCCGAATGATTGTGGTATTTTTTTAATTCTTTTTGTTTGTCCATGCCCCAACTTAAAGAACTGTGCATGTAGGTTTCAGAGCTTCTGAGCCCCTGCAGCTCACCTCACCTTCAAGAAGGTTTTTCCATAGCTCTGACATAAACACATTGGAGGAGAGCAACAATAGCAAACCTGAGTTAAGGTTACATTTGGAGTCCCCGTAGAAGACATAACTTACAGCTCACCCTCTCCTCCTGAGACGACTAAATTATGTTGCCCCCTGCATTCAAGTCCGTATGTATTTTAACTGCTTGAAGGTAGATAGGGGTTTGGGGGTCTTATGGACCATCACCTGGTCCATAAAAGAGACATTTTCTGAAAAATCAAGAGCAATGTTAGAACCTTTGTCCCCTCCATCAACTCTTTCAGGAACTGTTGTGCTGATTAGAAATGATGCTGGCACAGGCTCACACGCTGCCCTCTAGGTAAGACAGATCTTAAGGGCAGATCCTGTGCATCTCCGTATTAGGTCTCAATAGCAGTCCTACTTAAATCTTATGGTGTAGGACACGAACGTCTCTGAAAGCACCATCCCAGGCAATAAATGATAATCAAATGTGCTTCAAAAGAAGTTAAGCAGAACTCTGAAGACAGAACAAGAAAGCAGTCTACATACACAAAACTTGTACTGTGTCATAAATCTAATCTATGGCTCTCATTCAGAATTAACTGCTGTGCTCTTGCTCTAATGAAGTACAAGGCCAACATATTCTACCCACCTTCACTGAAAGCCAGTAATAAAGCTGTATGTGTCTCTGTGCAGCATCAAAACAGATTTCACATGATTGTTTTAAATAGCAAGAGGACTGCATGGAAAGATGTCTGTATTTTCTTAATAGCTGTAACCACACTACATAGCACATGTCAAAATTCTGAAAAGAGAACAGATTCCCAATGCTTTGTACAATGTATATAGTTTCTTTGCTTTGATGTCTCTGCTTCTTTATTGTATTAAATTATCTGGATTTAAAAAGACAAAAAAAGAAGGTTGTCTTTTGTCTTATTACTGAACTGTCAAACATTATTTGAGCTAAGAGAACAGCCAGGGCCTCCAGAACAATTTGGGGAGTGGAGGAAGGAAGAAGGAAAGTTGTTAAGTATCCTGCTTATTTGCACAGCTAGGTATTTCAGCCACAGAGATTGCAGGGGGACCACATTGTTCTAAAAGTTACTGTAAGTGACTTTTAAAACTTAGACAAAAAGGGATCTACCCTATCACTCCTTAGGGGAGTCCTGCATCTCTCTCCCACTACGTTTTTCTGCAGTTCTCCTACTTCTCCTATGTTCCGCAGAGGGGCTTTTGCACTGCAGGATGGAGCGGTGATGGCAAGTGTCTCTGGTCACTGCTCTGGGGATGGGGCTGAGGTTTCTTGCATGCTTTTTCTTCTAACAAACAAGCGTGACAGAGAGAAAAAATCCATTTCTCTTTTTTTTAATACCTAGGGAAAAATGCCTGCCAACAGGAATTATATTCCTTCCACTGACTTTTTTTCTTTACCTGGAGCATCTTTAAAATCAATACCAGCTGTTGTGGAGAAGGATTTTGGTGCCCTAAACAGAGATTTATGACTTCAGGAGAAGGAATAAGCAAGAGGAGCACAGAAACCTCATAGAAAAAAGATTCTGCTGCCATGGCAGAGAGCTGTACATCAAATAGACCTGTCTCTGCAGAGGAGCTGAAAAAGTGCTCCTTCAGATCACTCATGCAATTGTAGACCTGGATAAAAAGCGTGGCCCTTTGAAGTCAAAGGCAAAACTCCAGATGACTTTAGCCTGGCCACAGTTTCAGCTTTGGACTCAAATTTGAATGCAAATTTAACAAATCACCAGGCATAATATGGTTCAGGTTATTATAAAACAGGCAGAGGAGAGAGAACTGACTGTGCCGGATCGGCATCCTGTGTGCTGGAGCAGAAGACTCCCTCACCCTTCGCTCTGGCTTATTCAGTGGGAGTTTCCACAGGCTCTGCTTGCTACGCAGCTCAATAAAGGCACAAATTCCAGCCTGTAACCCTGAAAATAGAGTCGGCTTTCATTGAACTGAATGGTCCCTATTGTAAAAATAGTCTCTAAAGTTCACATTCAAGGGTCTGGGAGACTGGGATCTGCTGACCTGGCTTGAGATCGTCTAGGCCCTGGACATTCACAAATCTTACATAGCATCAGAAATGTTCAAATGCTAGCAGATTGTGATAAATTACCATTTTGAGGTCACAAGAGGGAGAATTAAGAGTTTAAATGGAAAAACGTTAGTGGAAGTGACATGAACTTACAGGTCTACAATTAATCATATTTAATAAATGTTGCTCACACATTTCTTGATCTAGAGCCAATGGCTAATACCAGCATGAAGAAATGTAAGCTCCTCCACCCTCCATGTGCTGCTTCTGGGCCATAAACAAAGCCTGACAAAGAGCGGAAATGGATAAGGTCAATATTTATTCCTGTAGTACAAGCTAAGCACAGGGTGTAGGCAGGAGAGTGCAAATTTTGTGGGGCGGTGCAGGGTAAATCAGTTCCTGGAGGGCTCCGCGCAGCAATGGCTGTACCGCTTCTTATAGCTCAGGTATGTTCTGCCGCTCTCCTTAGTGCAGACAAAGCATACATTTGTTTTCTAGTTTCTTATGTCAAATCATTGATATGTAAAATACATAGAGCTGGAAAGATGACTGCTAGACACATAATATCCAGGAAGCTCTAGTCTTTTTCCCCTTGAATTCCAATACTTATAAGAGTTTCCTTTAAGACAGGGAATTCACATATAAAAATTCATAAGAATGTAGACCAATTTTATATGTTTTTATATGCTCTACTTTAAAGCCTACAAGCACAGTAGCAACATCATTACCAACGCTAGGAAATAAGCTCAGATTGCACGTGAGATAGGGGAAGTCACTGAACATCAGTGGGACACAGCAGGAACAAGGAAATTGGCTTTGCCACCAAAGCCAGCGTGCTATAGACCTATACACTGAAGCTCCAGTTCCAGCCTTTCGTTTGTTAGCATCAAGGCCAGCTTAGGCAACGCTTTCCTCTTGCTCCCTTCTCCCCATGCCACCTCGCAGCTGAGCTGGTTCAGCTAGCCATAGGACCACATGGAAAACCAGTGGAAGGAATTAATCTTACACAAACATAAACATGTACAAATATTTACAAAAACGGTCTTACACAGATGAAAGCAAAAAGGGTTCTTTTAAGCCAGAGTGGGCGCCAATGATGGCATTTGCCATGCCACACAACAGCAGCATCAGCAGTACTGTGGGCCAGCATGGGACTGGAACAAACTGCTGGAGTCAGAAGGACAAGCAATGGATGGCACAGGGAAGGCTGGCTGCAATCACAGGCTCTCAGCAAGATTAATACTTGTTTCCCATTGATAAATCAAGTCCCATGAATACCACTGAAAGCAGAGCTGGGAGTGCTGTGAAGGTCTGATGTTTAGCACTGCTTAGGAAAAACTCAAGATACCTTGAAAGATGAAAATTCACAGCTCTGACTTTAAGAGGTGATGGTCAGTGATGGTTCCTCACCCTGATAGCAACTCTGATTACACCTGATTACATGCTTTGCTATATCAGATCCCAGTCATAGCTGCACATATAGACCAATGCTACATTTAATCCATCACAGAAAAAGAAAAAAAAAAAAAAATCGAGGCAGGAAAAAGGTTTAAATGCATTTCTTAAGGTGTCTTAGACTTGCACCAGAACTGACCGTACTTGAGTGCTATCATTTTCCAGGCTGGCATTACAAACAATTTTGGAGCCTGCTGTAGTATAAGAACAATTTCACCAACAGTAAGCTCATTATTTAAATACTGAGCATTAACCCTTTTTTTTTTTTTACTTGGCTACTAAAATAGAATTACTTGATTAGAGTTCCTTCTAATGAGGCCAAGAATTAGATCTTTTCTCTTAGTAAGAAGCCTACTTAAACAGAGGCTTGAAAAAAGGTGCAGGTTTCTTCTAATCTTCTTTAAAATGCTTTTGCCTTCATTCTTGCAAGAATTCAACACTGAAGCCTCTACAATCTAATGTAAAAAGGTCTGTTTCTGTGCAAAGACTAACACTTGAGAGGTCCTGACTTTATTTGGTCCTGGAATAAAGTCACCAACAGATTCATTCACATTAAGAAGTCATGTAAATACTGTCTCATAACTCCACATGTAACTTCATTCTAACAGAGGCACCTGTGGTTTAACAAGCATTTTATTTGCCATGGAAAATTGAAGGATGGTGTATGGCAGCTCACACAGAGTGTCTTAGTCTCCTGAAGATACATGTGACAAAAAACTCTCAGCAAAAGCCAACAAAGCGAGCAGCTGCTCAGCAATCAAATAGTGGCGCATCATTTCAATGTCATGAAGCTGAGTTTACAGCAGCAGTGCTCACCATTTAAAATCAGCCCTTAAGGAAAGCAATTGCTGAGACAATCTTTTTTCTTCTGCTATACTTAGGACACAACAGCCATGGGGAAATTCCAAGCTGCAAAATCACCCTTGGTGGTTTTGGCCTCAGCCACATCCTGCTCCAAGGTATAGGATCGAGCTGAGTGCTCTTGTAGAGAGGAAAGACGAGACAGTTGGGGAACATACCATCTTTCCTAACAGGGAGGAGGAAAGCCAGAAGTGACACCACATGGCATGTTCTACCACGCATGTAGGTAAACTGGTTGTTTCTTAAGGCACAAACAGAAAAACAGCACAGCAGCTCCCTCTGTAATTTCAAATATCAGAAAAGAAACCAAAAATGAATTATATTTGTCTCATGATTTGTGAAATTGCAACACTAGCAATACCAGCAATTTTGCCCAGAGCTTAGCCCCAGCTTATGACAGGATGTACACAACTGTGGGAACTAATCTCTTCAGGAATTGGAGGTAAAAATGCATGAGCCATCTCTTTAACCAAACAAAGCAACACACGGCATGTTCCCCTCCTACCATCCCTCCCCAAACTCAGTAACCTCAAAATCTAACACTCTAGCGTAACGGGGAGAGAAACAAGGAACATATTTGTTTACTTTTTGAAACATCTTGGATATCAAGTGATGCCTCATGCTTAATGCCTGAGACGAGAGGATTACTCTCAGCTGTAGACTGGAGAACTGACAAGGGAAAATTTGAGTTACATTTAGTAAAGTGATGAATTAAAATCTTATTAACTATTGACTATTAACCCTCACCAAATGTGATGTCTACAGGAGCTCCCTCTTCCTGGCAGGATCCACCAATGAACACTTTCTGCCTACCTCAGTGACCTTCTAGGAGAGGGGTTTTGCCTTTTTAACTCACTTGGTTTTTTTTTCCTACTTCTTTGGTGATGAGTTCAGCATGGAAAACCGTCACTGAGGCAACATTATTTAAAGCAACCTCTAACTTACATCTCTTACTTGAAATCTCCTTTCTTTACAGAAAACACGTAGCCTACTCTGCAGTAAGGATCTCCATATGGTAAATGTCTGTCCTATTACTGCTCGATCATTTCCACTCCCATTGTTCACGCTCTGCTATCCTCTTAAGTAAATACTTCCATCAGAGATGGGTAAAATATATACATTCTTTTTTTAAAGGGAAGTGAGAATAGAGATCATCGTACGAAGAGTGCACACTGAAGTCTTTCCTACCTATTAAGATCCTCCCTTTTTTTTTTTTTTTTTTTTTTTTTTTTTGAGTTTTATGCTTTGCCTTTTCTTACCTATTTGATTCTGCCTGCAGTTGTACTCTTTGAAACAGTGTTAGGGTCCTGACTTGTTTGTGTTCCTTCTACTCCATCAGATCTCATCTGCAAAACACATATCTTTGGGATAGCTTCACTCTCATTTATGGCACTGATAGAGCTACCTTACCCCCAACATTTTCCTATATCTTGCTCTGAGCTGCCATCTCTTACTGTGACTGTGTTTTCATGCAGCATGATGGAGAAGTATGACCTGAAATATGAATGCCAATATGACAAATTTTCCTTCAGAAAGAAAAAACAGTCTTAATTATGCCAATTAGATTAAAATCTAATTCTTGGGAATGTGCACACATTTAACAAGAGGACCTTACACAGGAGCTATGCCCCAAAAAGAGGGCATGCATTGCTAGCCTCAAACCCTGGATTGCATGGATTTCTCAGATTTATGTGGCAGGTTTCATTTGATCACAAAAATTCAAATATACACCTCAGGTTTAGCTGAACACAGTTTCAGAACTGCCTGGGAATGTCACATTCTGAAACCAAGGTATTTCTATAAAGTTAGGACTTGACAGCTGAGCGTTTGTAGAGCTGTTTTCAATTATAACATTAAGTCCAACAGTTTAAAGCCAAGACTCCTAATTTACAACAGTACTTGTTAATTTACAACACTGAGCTTGTATAACGTTTAAGTAAACACTGCACTTCTGGATGACAGAAAGCTAAACAATGAAATAAAACTTCAGAAACATATCTACTCCTGCAGTTTTCAAAGAGCTTCCAGTTCTCCAAAAACAAACAGCTCCCAGCTGCCCAGCATTTATACTCATGCATCCTGTACTGCTAAATATGTAGAGAGAAAGGGACCAACAGCCTAAACGTTTTTCATTCAGAAGATCCTTCCATCAAATCAGAGTTTAAAGGTAAATTCTGCTTTCATCCACTGTATTTGGGTTTGTTTTGTGAAGGGAGGGAAATGCAGAGGAGAAAATAAACACTAAGGATAAACACAAAGCATACTTTATTTTTACCACTCAAGAGCTAATGCAGTCCTCAAGTTTTTCTTCCAATTAAGCTAAACCCTAGTCTTTTTAACAAGCATTCCAGCTGAAGTCAGCTCCCTCACGTTTCTGCTTTCTGTGGCTGAAACAACTCAAATTGCAAGCTCTTCTTCCTAACCATCCATTGCCTCACCTCCTTTCCCACTAAAAAAAAAGTTTCAGCTACCCATTTTTTCTTTTTCTTTCTAAAATGCCACTCTCCTTTTCTCAGTCTTGCCAAGACCTCAATACTAGGGCTGATCAAATAAGTAGAAGCTGTGCAGAATGTCAGTTTTTCAGAAAAATATCTTAAATGTATTTGTCTAAAAGCCCAAAATAAGTTGGCACTGGAAACATACTATTTTTCAATGAATTATTGCAATTGTCTCAAGAGGCATAAACTTCATTTAAAACAACCATTTAACCGAAAATCTATTTTTTGACTAAACCATCCCAAAAGCCTGCTGTTTCAAAAACTCTGCAGAGGATGATCCCCTTTAAGGTCCTACTTGGATTTTCCCTCGAGTCCATAAAATCAGAGCTTTCAGAACTTTTGAGCTTTATACTCAAATAAAGCGGTTTGGAGAACATTTCAATATGGAAGCCCTTGAAGGGGCAAGAATGCAGAAAATGTGTTTCACAACAGTCTTCCATGGTACAGAGTATGAAGAAAGGACTCGGAGACTGGAAAAGCTGAGGCATGTTCAAAGAAGTTGAGAGCCTGAGGGCAGGTTTTGCAAAGCCTAAATAATTACTTGAATAACACTGGTGAGCCACGGAATAGGACCAAGAGCATCAAAGGCCTCTTAGGGAGAAATGGGATAGGACAGTGGCTTCATAACGGTTTTGTGAATATGCACTATTCAGGACGTACAATATCATAACAAATTTAAAAGGGTTTAATAGACATTATTTTTTGAGGGTGGGTGGGAGGGTGTGTCATGTTACCAGCAACATTTAGTCTTTTGGGAATATTCTGCATATTTGTGAGCAAAACATTGTGTAACAGCCTAGGAAAATGCCCTCCAGACTCTCTGCCAGGTCTTTGGAGCAATCCAGCTAGAAACATATATAGCCTAGTCCAGAGAAAGGCCAAGAATGACAATTCCCTCTCAAATTAATGGGATTTTTGGGTGTTCAGCATCCCACAGTTGGCCAAGCCCTTTATGTAGCAGTAATTGGAGACAGCTCTCTGACTTGGGCAGGGAAAGAAACTTGGGGTTGACAACCTGAATAGCACTCTGCCCAAGTGCCTATTCAGCTACTGTCTTAAGACAGATATCCTGACATTAATTGCTTTTTTGAAAGCAAAGTTCCCAAGGACACCAGTGGGATTCTGCCTATGTTAGCAAGGACTTCAGGCTTTGAATTATTACTGAATATTACTGATAAAGACATTAAAAAAACAACAGGGAAACTCTCCAGCAAGATCAAATATCACATGTATAGCTTTAAATTTTGAGAGTTTTGTCTTTTTTTAGGGTCTAGAACAAAGATGAAGATATATCGCATTGAGGTCACCTCACAAAGAGCTGAAATTCCTATTCAAGTATCACTCTGCAAGTAATAAATGCTTTCAAATACTAACATGAGACAAAGTCAATCCCTACCAAAAAAAACCAAAAAACCCCCACAACCCAGAAACACGATAAGAAAAATATTATCTCATCACAATACTTGAACAGGAATGAAAAGCAGGCACTGAGAGCTAAAACAAATACTGAGAGATGGGAAGTTTGAAGCAGAAGGCTTAACATGAACTGGAGAAAGGAAGGGTGTAATGCTACTAAATGGAA
The DNA here is from genome assembly GCF_034638445.1 of Ciconia boyciana. Classification (NCBI taxonomy): domain Eukaryota; kingdom Metazoa; phylum Chordata; class Aves; order Ciconiiformes; family Ciconiidae; genus Ciconia; species Ciconia boyciana. The sequence continues at coordinate 58,519,140 of NC_132938.1, forward strand.
AGGTTAGTATTTTACAGAAATAAATTAAATTAGACTAAAAGATAAGTACAAGTCACATCAAACCAATCTGCTGTCCTGTAACCGGATACATGCCTAGTGGATAGTAGAGATGCAATAAATGTCATAAAGTTTGAGCAGAGCAAGTCTTTTAATACTGTCTCGCTTGACATTTTCATAAGCCACCAAGGGAGACAAAGACTAGATGAAACACTGTATTCAAAGAGTTCTTATTAATGGCTCACTAACAGGAAATACATATGTATATATGTGTGTGTGTATATATATACATAGACATTCCCAAGGAGCCTGTCCTTAGTTAGGTATTTCCAGTATTTTTAGGAATGGCTTGAATTATAACACTATCCAGGGAATTAAATAAATGCTTTAAGTGGAAAAGGGCTACAAATACAATGAAGACAACAATTATTTTTCATAACAATACTGATAACATTGAGAAATAATCCATGAGAAATAATCCAACATCCACGTGGAGCTGTGACTAAGGAGTACAAAATGCATATTAATATGCCTTTTTTTCATTTAGCAGAAACAGAAGGCACATGAAAGAACGTATAGCTGATAAACTCTACCCACAGTTAGACCACACAATGCAAGGAGCCTAAAAAGAATTGCCAGAAAAACATATCATACTTTTAATTAGTGAGAACTTGTAACAACCCATGGGGCTTCAAGCAGGACTAGAGAAACACAAATGTGAAAGCATTAATCACAGCTAAAATTAATATAAATAAAACAGGCATAAAACAGATATCTATGTTCTCTTTCTTGCCTCCTTGTTTTTAAGCTTGTTTTTATGTCTTGCAAGATCAGGAAGAAACCATATCATCTAGTTCCAGTTATATTTCACCCAGGATTGCCCCAAGGTCACAGAAAGAGAGCGGTGGTGGCGAAGGGTTGGGAAGAAATGATATAACATTATGTAGGGATGCCACTAGCAAAACAGAGCAGAGGCTCGGTATGAAAGCGTGGCACAGCAAATTCCACCACTCCCACCTCCCGCAGGGAAGAGGGTTTCCATCAGCCCAGTCTCTCTCCTCACTTGCCCTCCCCTGGGCTCCAAATGCCCTGTCAGTATGCACATTCCACATTCCTCTAGCCTATCAAAGAGATATTAATACATTCCTAGCGTGGCATTCAGGGGAAAATGTGTGCCCAAGAGACACAATTATACTCCCAACTGTCTCAAAGTGAAATACGGTCCGTCGCTATCAGGAGATACAGGCAAGGCATAGGAAGAAACATATTCACAGGGAATAAAGATGATGTGTGGGTCATGAAACTGGAATTGAGCATGGTTTGTTTGCACGGCTGTTTTTAATTTACACCTCCTGAAAGCACCAATAAGCTTTGGAGATATGCACCAGTGCCGAATCCCATGGACGTCAATGGGACTGCAAGCGAGTATGGGGCTCGCCCAGGCTGCATGCTCAGAGATAAAAACACGCCTAAGTGTCTGGCTGGATCAAGCACCTATAGACCTTTAACTTATACTAATTGACAGAAGAATGTCCTCTTGCATTAAATCAAAATGGGTTTTGTATCACTTTGTGGATAACTTGGTTATCAAGTATTGGACACAGGCCCAGATGTTGCACTGAGAGCTAAGTAGTGCAAGGGTATGTCATCACAGTTTTCAGTGGAGCTATAAATCTGCTGAATTGCTGTGTGACTCTTGTAACACCAAACTGAAGTGAACTGCATATCCTAGCAAAATAAAACTTTTCATACAGATTACTTTTACGGCGTGTTGCCTTACATTGCCATTTGCACAATAAATATCATATTTTGCTGTTCCGTAAAGTCATGTAGGAAGGTTTGAGGTCATACACAGAAATACATAAAAACTGGTTTAAGGAAAAGGATTCATCCCCACAGGCTATGAAATAAGGCTCTGAGACAGTACCTTCAAAATCTGTTGGAGTCCAATACAAATAGGATTTGGACTCGAATGAGGGGATTTTCCACAACACCTGTGGATGTTTTTAATTCCTGCAATACATGTTAAGTCCCAAGACTGCATCTGGCAGTGGTCAGAAAGATTCTTCCTTTCCTGTCTCTAGTTTCTTTGGTAGTAACTGCTGGATCACACTGACTTTCCATTTGTATTTCCAGACAACATAGTATGATAGAGGTTCAGACACCTCAGACATCTTTCCCTCTTCATCTAAAAGAGGTTTATTCTAGACTGCAATAACAGCCTTTTCTTAACAGAATGTAATCTGTTTCTTAGAAAACACAGAAACAGAAAATTACTTGAAAAGTCCAGTATAAAAAACCATTATAAGAATTAATAAAACTGATGCAACTACAGTGTATCTTTCATGTTTCAATATTCCATTCATAACTGATTGGAAAAGCCTGCTCATTAACAGCAGTTGTTCTAAAAACACACAGTATTTGTGAGTTACAAGCACACGAGTAAAGGAACTAGAGATCTTTACAAGCAAGCTTTTGACTTTGTGGATTCCTTAGTGGTTTTCCAATATTAAAAAAAATAATAATGAAATCTACTGAGCACTTGTTACCTCTTTAAAGAAAAGTAAGTCACATAAATACAATGTTCGTCTCATCTATCAAAACACATTCCAGATATATTCCATATCAAAATATACTCTAGTATATACTCCAACATACACTGTATGAAGGCACAGCTGCTTGTTCCATTTTATGAATTTTGAGTAAATGTTCAGGAGATAATGGGGAAAGGGGGAAAAAAGGCACAGACAGCCAATGGAGAAAGTAGGCATGTATGATATGACACCAGTCCGCTCATTTCTTTAATGCATCCCAGCCTGCATGAGAAAGCCTTCTGAGGCTCCACAATCAAAACTGTGTGATTTCTTACTCAGAAAACCCTAGCGCAACAAAATGAGCCTTGCAATGTGACCCAAAGGACAACAAAGAAAGTTCTTGGCAGAACGATAAAAGGTTCAATTTCCATAGCTATGGCCCTCTAACAGAGTATGTCCCTTTTTGATTAAACCAACTATGAGATCATCTCCATCACAGAGCAAACAACTGCTATATTGTCATGCCAGGAGTACGTTGCTATTTGCACTAAGGCAGGAAGACTTTCTACTTAACACTTAATTTATTTTTATTTAAACATTACATAGCTGTAACATAAAACAACAAGAACCTGGTGCTGACGGGTGTGATGATCTCTGCACTCCTGCGCTCCACATCCAAAATGGCTTTTGGTCTTTTCAGACATACGTAACAAACACGGTCACTCCACTGAAGGAATGAGGTGATTTCTGAGGCTACGTATTCCCAAAGTATTCAAAAGTAGTTGCAGACAAAATTTGCACGTAGTTCCCAAAATCAATTTCTCTTCATGCTTTTTGTTATCTTGATTAAAATCTCCCTTGGGACAGATATTTCTGAATAAAAGTGTCTTATTTCTTAATAAAGGGGTTTATATAGCATATTTGTTGAAGTTCTCTTGCTTTCTGCTAAGACACTGCCATAGAAGGACATGTAACAGTCATTAAAGAAATCACCGATCAAAGCCAGTTTTATAGACGTAAGTGCTATTGTTTTTTCACAAATTTTCATCTCAGGTCTTAAAAAATACTCTTGTCCAGCTCAAAGTATGTTTCAAGTGAAGGCAGAGGCATCTACGAGAGGTAGTGTAATAAATGTTTCCAGCAAATATTATCAGAGTTGCTACCCGCTAACCCTATTGCAAACTTGTGTGAATGGAAATGGATTTAGCAAACAATTTGCACTAACAGATATTTGCACCCTTATTATGGATAAAGGGATAGGAAGGATATTTGTCTCCTTCTGTAATGTTTTTTCTTAAACTTGCTGTAATCATCAGCTATCCCTCTACTGTGCAAGAAATGCAACTTCAATTAAGAACGAACCTGGAGGAGTATCCAAATCACTGAACCTCTTATACCTCAGCTTCTACGAGATTTAAATTTGGAAACTTACAGCCATGACACCCTTCACTTTGAAGAAGAACACACCAGTATTAAGATTTTGTTCAGGCGCATGAAGTGTCCTACAGCTGTAAAAACTCAGTTCATGATCCAATTATGAGAGGGGAATAAAAGATACTGCAATTTGCCCCACTCCGCAGAGCAGGAATGCAGCAGTATTGAAACAGCTTCCAGGCCATGATCAGGCAGCACCATATCATGAGCAGTTAATGTCCGGTACCCCAAAGAAAGGTTTGATTGCCTAAGAGTGACTGACAGGGCTTTGATGACTTGAAATATATGCTGCCTCATCAGCATTTAATACCATTTCCAAATAAGAAAGCAAAGGAGGAGAATCAAAGCTGACAGAGAAATTGAAAGGGGACCAGTGATGATGTCAGTGTTGCTAACTGCAGTATCTATATTCTTTTTATTTGATCCCTTTCCCGTAAGTAATCTGGGCTGGCATAGAAAAGCTTTGTGGTATTTCAAGTTGTGATACTTCAAAGCTCTGTGCAGTAGCAACAGGAGAGCATAAAAACACTAACTTGGATCAGTAGCTTCAGCTCAGGATGACGAAGCTGGTCACTAGCAACGTGCATCAACAGGGCTGACCCTAGTAACTGCCTTCACCCTTGCATGAAAAGTCCCTTCCCCATGGCCTGACCACCTGCAGAAGATATCCTTTCCTATTTAGAAATCTCCACCAGGATGAAAATTGGTTCTAATTCTTGTTCTAATGGTGCATTTTCTTGCAGATTACCTGATCTCTGTGAAAACACATTAATCTAATTATTCTGCTTGCCACCCTCCTTTGGATTGACCACTGCATTAATCACATACAAACATTAATTACCATTGCTAAAGCAAAAAGCAAAAGATGGAAGTCTTCAATCAAAGCCTCACAAATCAGTAAAAGAAATGAGAAAACAAAAAAGTTCAGTTGCAAATATTCCTCTTCCAAGAGTGAGCTGTAACTAATTTAAAGTACATGTTAGAAAGGAATATCACCTTGTTTACTGAGAGCTCAAAGACCAGGGCAAATAAATGGCTCCTGAGAGGGTGATACTCAGAGACAGACAGTAATTCACTGTTTCAATCCATCACAATCAATGACAAGAAATGTATCAGAATAGTCAGCTCTCCTTTTTACTCATTACTTCCCATTAAATGGATTAAGTAGCTTAAACCAAACGTGCTGGTTCATATTAGCAAACTGAAAACATATCTAAGGATGTTCTCTGCGTAAGATTTTATGGCTAATGACAATTGATCAATATGATATTTGGAAAGTATCTTTGGGTTTTGAAATTGGGCCTATTTTGCTTCCAGCAAAAGACTGTAAGACAAATATTCAATATGCCCTTAAGCCAGACCTATAAATCAATTAATAACAATTTTGAGCTGTTTTTGAAAGCTTGGCCCTGTGGACATTTGTTCTGAAGGGTAGCAGGTGTCAGGAGATTGCCTGTGTAAAATTTCTGAGTGATAATGCTCCCACCTGGCTGCAGCTACTGCTCCAAGCTATGGTTTCCATGCTATACCATTCCTACATGAACAACTTTGAGGCATCACAACATGAAATATCATGTAACGTTTTACACCACCCCAGATTACTTATGGGAAAGGAACCGAATACAGTTGGCTCTTCTACACATAGCCCATGTGCTTTCTATGAATGTTTTATAACCATAGCTGTCTTTTTTTTTTTTTTTTTTTTCCTGCCGAGGAGAGTAACTTGTTGCAGAGGCACCTAGCCTGAGCTGGGACTTTGCACATTTCACTTTATTAGCCTTCAGGGAGAATAAAGAAGAAAAAAATCCCTTATTCGTCTGTTTTGTGTTGCAACAATGCAACTATAGTCTGATGTTTTATTCTATATTATTTCCAGTGATAATATTAACCAAAAAGACAGTGATTTTTTTTTTTTTTTAAAGAGGCCCAAGGCTCATATGCAGAGGAGCTGTACAATTTTGCATCTAATTTTGCATGGAATCTGCCTACCAAAATATACAGGAATGGATCAAGAGTTAAAAAATTGGATGAAAACCTTTGAGAAAAATGCATGCCCACAGTTTACTACAATTAAAATGTGAAAGGTGTTTCCTCTGAATAGAAATAGATTTTTGCTAGGTCGCAATGAGAAACAGGTATTACTATATTTTTCAAAAGCAAATAGTAAGTTAACCACCTCCATGGTTAAGTTCTGGTGCCTATTCCTTCTTGACTTGAAGTAGAAGTCATCATAAATTACATGTTATTAATAAAAAGATTCCTAGAGCAAGGATTTTGCTGAAACAATGCTATGAATTTTTGCACAGTGTAAATAATTTTTTAACTATAAAATAAAGGAAATGTGAAAGTCCAAACTTCACCTGTTGGCTCCACATCATATGTTGAAATTCAATTTACATGTTCCCAAACTGGCTTGAGGGAGCAGATTCATGCAAAGCCAGACACATACACTCCTCACAGATAAAACATGACACCTTTCAAGCGCACAGGCTAAAGATAATTGACATTTACCACATTTACACCTTTTTTTCCCATTAATTATTTTCACACCAAATTTACAATTTTACTTCACTCAAAGAAAGCAAACACCTCTCTCTTATGGGGAACTGACCCTTAATTTCCCCAATAGTGTCTTCATTCTGCAATTTTATTTTATTTTTTATTTTTTCGTTCTTTAAATAGGAATGCGTTATACAAGCCACTGGGTTTGTTTGATTGTGGCACTTCTAGGACTGCAAAGCTCTCTTACAGCTCTTGCATGCCTTCTCATTGGGTCTGGATTACCTTACTTTGGCCTACCAACCAAGGTATCAGCATGCCAGACACCTTCCCCGATTCCCCCCAAACCTTTTCCTGCACTGGGGAAGCAGCCAGGATCCTGATGGTACCAGTGGCTCTCATTGACTTCATTCCTCGAGGATGTAGCTCTCCAATTTTTCCACCCTGCAGAAGGACAGAGGGGTGCTACCTGCTTTCAACACATCAGAGGGTGGCTATTCTTATTCCGTGTATTATCAGAAGATCTCAACTTGATCACCACAGTAGGTCCAAACCCTCATCCAAAACAAGAGGAACCAACTTTTTAACACCGTGAAGCTCCTGGGAGGGCCTGGGTGCACTAGTACTTGTGTACAGTAAACACTGGCATCTGCTGGCAGCCGGGCGAATCACAGCCCTACCTTCCCAGAGGCACAGCGGGGAACATAAATACACTCATCTCTTTCAAGACAGTAGCATATGCATGGATCGATACCCAATGGAAAGATGACCAAACCTCTGATTGCGACCATCGGCTATATCAACAGCCTTGCAAGCCCCTCGTGAGGATATATTTATATTCCTGGCAGGAAACTTGAGTCAGTTCAGAAAGTTTCTAGTGCAAATCTGGTATGAATGGTTGACCTGAACTCCAGGGGAAAAGCTCAAAAGATAGTACAGGTGGACAGGGCTTCTGCATGTGGAAAACTGGATGCTCGCGTTTTGATGATGCTGCAATTTGTCCTAGATTAGTCTTAGACCAAAGCCAAGTCATTTGACTGACTTCAATATCATCAGTATAAAGCTCTTTTGTTGACACAGATTTAGGCTGTAAACAAGTGCTCACACATTAGTACGTGCCTTTTCAATGAATTCCTAGCTAGCGCTTAAAACAATTCTTCATTTTTACTTCAATCTTCTGTCAGCATAGGGCCCAGCCTGGCAAGAGGTTTTGTGGTATCAAATGCCATTAGTGAACACAGACGTCAACAGGACTTAAACCTTGCACAATAGGGCCTCCTCTCCTCATTAAAAAAAAGAAGAGGGTTTGTGTGTGCAACTATTGTCATTCCCATATATTTTGTTGTCTGTTTCAGTATCTTCTATTGCATCTCTGCGGCAACATCAGGGAGCTTTTCTCGTGCAGAGTCTAGACGGATACTGCATATTTGAAATAGTGTGAGTAGTTTGGAATGAGGTTTGTTTATGAGTCTGGAGTTTTATGTCCTTATCTGAACCAAACTGCTCATGCTTCTGAGCGTCACACACTGTTGCTCATCAGAAAGTTGTCTCTCCAGACAAGGCACATTGCTCCCAATTTAGAAGAGTGAGCAAACACATTTGAAGCGTAACAAAATTGGAAGGGGCTAATGAAACAAGTACAGAATGATTCAAAGTCTCACTTAAATTCAGTTCATTTGCTTTCTTCAAAAGTAAGATTAGAGAAGAGTAGATTAATGTCCTTGCATGCCTATCTGAGAAGAAAAGGAGGGGACTGATAAAGGCAATTGAAACCAAGCAGATAAAATACAAGATCCAGTGGCTGAATCTGTAAAAATTCACATTAAAAATCAGAAGTGTATTTTTTCCTGAGTGAAGGTTAACCATTCAACCAGCCAATACACAGCTATCATTGACTGTCCCTCACTTGCAGCCTTTAATTCAAGACTGGATATTCTTCAAAAATATATATTGTGTCCCAGACAGCTCCTGAAGCTCTGTAGAAAACATGGATTAATGATTTACAAGCCTGAATTGTGCAGAGAGCCCGACTAGATGATTTTAACAACTTTTGGCCTTCAAAATGTATAAATACTTGGTATCAAATTGAGGATGTGAATAATTCCTTCTCCATTTGCTAATTTCAGTGACTTCAACAGGACAACTGAATGGCTTAAATTTGAGCATGGGATTACATGTAATACTGACATAAGACCGCAATTAGAATCTGTAGGAGGTTACAGATGTCTCTCTAAGTAAAGCTGATCATACAGCAGCTAAAAATCCTATAGCATTCTCAAGAAGAATAGGGAACATTGCCCAGTTCTCACTGACATTTTATTTTTCCTCTCAGGAAAACCTTTTTAGAGATTTGGATCTGCTTAACAGCTGAGAGTCAACTACTCTTTACAGAATCTGTTATGATCAGACATTTAAAATGCTTTGAAAGTAAAAGAAACTTGGAAAGTTAAATGATGTTTCCATTCATCTGACTTCATTCCAAGTCTGTAATGCCTATTACACATCAGCTGGGTTATATTTGAGACTCATTTTAAGTAGTAAGCAATGTTCTGGAGGTCAATATAACTTTTGACCTGATGCATCACAAAAGGTAGATTTATAAACAATATTGACTAGCTTATACCTAAGACATCACATCAAAACTATGCCATGCTCTTTCTCAAATTCTTTCTTGCTTTCTTCAAGTTTTTTAAAGAGTATGCCATTTTATGCTACATAAGTCTCTCATTAAGAGCCTTAGAGCCTTTTATAGGTTTTCTGGATTCTCCACAAATTTCACCCATAAGTAGGAACTAATCTGCCCCAGGCTGGAGTCCAAGTACCATGTTTTATAGCCCACATCTTGCAGGCGAGCCTCACAGTTGCCACAACGACTTTCTGCATACGGTACCAAAATCTGAATTGTCTGTCCTTTTAAGACACTGCACACTGTATGAAATGACCTGCTACTGCAAAAGCAGCTACGGCAAAGCTAAACAAATCCAAGTGCATACTTAGAAGTCACTTCTTCAAGAAAACACAGTTTTCAAACCTGTATTTTTGTTATTTTAAATACTTCCCTATGCAGTTTATAGCACCTTCCAGGAGGTACAGGAACAGCAAGAAGGCAAGACAGTGAATATGGTGGGTGTGTGCATATGCATATTTTTAAACACAAAAAGCCCCCCACAAAAAAATCTTAGGAAGGCTGAGAAGGAAGGCCTTCTAGCCTTCCTTGTAAAAGAAGTGTGAAGAAAAGACTCATCACCTCGTAGAAAGATCCTGCCTAGTTGTGCAGTATCTGAGGTGGATTTCACATTCAAAGCAAGAATTCAAATTCCTTGCCTAATATATATATGTATGTATATATAGGAATGTGGATGTGCATGCATGTATAGCACATGCACATCATGTATGTGCTTTGTTTGCATTCATGGGGCGTTCTACATGGATTTTGTGCTGACCTTGCCTGAAAGCTGACAAGGTGCTTGGGAGCCTCTTCACTGACCTCAGCAAACTTTGCTCGGGCCTCTCAAAAAGCACCAGGGGACAATCTGAATTCCAGAATTACGTTGCTTCGAGTGGTTTCCAAGAAGGCAAACAAGAAACTTGGGGTTTTATTCCTGATCACAGAGCCTTCTGAACTTTTTGGGGAAGCCTTTGAACTTCCACTAAATGTGATCTGTTTAATGCTTGGATCTGTCGAAGAAGAGGTGGTCAGATAAAACTGGGCTGATGTTGAAATTACTTGCTTCCAACACCTCTACAGTTTAATCACATCTCCCTGAGCACCTCTGTAAATAATTATTGAATTAGACATTCAAAGAGATGACTGACAAATAGAAATAAGGGAAATAAAGATAATCTATCCTTTTTCTAGGCATCCAAAGGGATGCAGACCTACAACAAAGGAGCTTTATGTGTTCCACTGCCTACCGTAAGCATTAAACTCTTCATGGCTGACATGTCTTTGGAGCTGAAAACTGTTGGCAAAACATTTCTTGTTTTTGTCTCAGTCTAGGAAAATGAGATATTGTTTCTGTATTAAAGTACTCTGAAATGAGTCACCTACAGCAGTGTAACCTGCCATATCCATTTGGTAACAATAGAACAGACATCAATTTTCAACCTTATCAGAAGTCACCAAGGCCGTAAGTATTAGTGGCGCCTACTGAATTTTATCCAGGGACCTAACAGAAAACATCTGTTCTTTTACTTCACAGCAAATCAATAGATTAAGTCGACGTTCTCTTTTCTCCTTTATTCTGTTCATTAAAGGCATAGGTTTTCTTTCATTTTTCTTCTTTCTTTTCATAACTTGCTTCTCCTTGCAAGTCAAATCCTAGTATATTATAGAGATTTCTATGTCTCTTTCTGGGCTTACTTGGGGAGACATGTATCTATACTCTAGCGAGAGACAAGCAGAAGTAATTATTTTTGAGGCACATATCTACAAAGAGCTTGGTAAAATTATACCTAGTATTTGGACTGAAGCCCAGCAATACTAAAAAAAAAAACCAGGTACTAAACCAAAAACATACCAGGACAAATAATGTTTATTGCCTTTTTTCAAGTCTATAATGCATGTTACAAAATATGATGCTATTACTAAAAAATCCACCTCTGACCTCATACATTTCACCAACGTGCTATAACATCACAACTGTCAAGTATGATGTGCTTTGCAGAGTCACCCACATTATGACACTTATTTAGATAATTCATTACTAGATTCAAAACCAAACTATGTTTGTACACATTGTATCATCCCACCAGTACTGTACATTAAGTTTACACCAGGACATACTAAACAATACAGCCTAATATCCAGCCTAATGTGTTTATAAATGAAAAATTTTTTCATTTATAGTTTTCATATATAATCATTCTACTATTTACTTTGCTTAAATAGTAGGAAAAAAACAGGCAATTCTGGACTAAGAGGAAGAGAGATTAAAGTAGAAGTGATCAAAAAACAGAGGCAGAAATTGTCATTCTGCTGTAAACAGCAGAATGAGTATTAAAAATTATCACCCAGAGAGCAGAAATGAGATTTTCTCTACTTGCACTGATGTTAAATATGTCTAAATATAGCCTGAGTATTACAATTTTTTCCCTGAAATGACAGCTCCAGATAGGGATCTTTAATATTAAACTGAGAACAATTTATGTACACAGTTTGCACCTTTTCTCTTACCTGTGGAGATTCCACATTGCTTATGCAGTCTCATATGAAGCCAAAAAATGATGAAGTGTAAGTTAACATACCTACTTTTCCCCACGATAGGTAGATGTAAATAAAACACAGGAGGGGCATGTTTAACTCGAGCTGAAATTACGTTATATTAATGATATGCATTGCAAAGGTGTTATGAGAAGTGTATCATAGTTTTATTTCCTGGTGTACAAGAAGTTGATAAATATAAACAGAGCTAGTCTATAATAAGGTGATATGTAGAAGTAGATAAAACACTTTAAATCATCCAGCAAAGATAAATCACTGCCTGATCTAGATAACAAGAGTTCTGCTAGAACACTTCATAGTACATTGCATATGTACTACAACCTGGCAGAAGCTCCTACATAAAAACAGTAACATGGGAACAGGGTCCACTGTTCATCCTACAGGGTCCACTGTAGCATCCACTGCCTTACAACGATTTGGATCATGGCTTTTGCCCCATGTCATGACTGACTTAAGTCACAGTAAATCCAAACCCATTTTGGCTCTGTGACTTTGAAACACACAATATAGTGACCCCAGAACCACGTCATCTGAGATTTTTCCATCAATTTAGTGCAGCACCATGGGAGCCTTGCCACTGGGGCTATTATCTGTCAATGAGCTAAAGCTTGAGGGAACTTCTCCTCGCAGCTTGAGATGAGGATTAGGAGAACTTTGATTGGGGAAAAGGAAGTTATTACTGGAAATTAATGGAATATGGTGTCAAGGCAAAAAGAGATGGAAATAAAGAAACATCTCTTAGAGCAAGAGAAAAAGCACAGAGAAGCAGAGAGAGGAAAAAAATTAGAGAAGCGGCAATCCACAGCCAAGCAAATATTAGTCTGGAAGGGTGCAATGGCCGTGCACCCCAGACCTGGGATACCTTGTCAGGCAGGAAGGGAACTGATTTAACTGTCATCTGATGAATGACAGAACAGCAAAGTCAGTCTAAAAGTGGGATATTGTCGCTTTCTATCTCAGTTCCCATGAACAAAGCAGATTTTTTTCATTTGAGATTTCGCTTTGTTAGCTATTAAAACAAGGATGCCTCACTTGCTACCGAATAAAAACAATAAGAAACGGGAGGACCCAAGATGACTGAAACAAAACTCCATAAAATAATTAAACCTCAGACCTACCCAAATGCTGACATCAAATGCGTAAAAGTCATTGATAGTTCTCTGTCTCATTATGGGAAACAGAGATTGATGAAACACAGCTGTGTTCACAGCAATAGATGGCATACATCATCATTTCCACAGCATTCACATTAAATTACTTAGCAGCTATAGTGCCAGTATAGATTATGGGATAACCCAGCCCTTTCTTTTAATCTCAGGCATCTGGAATTTCAGGGTCAGATGAACCTTTTTTCCTTCCCTGTTTTTTTTTTTTTTTTTAGGCAAGACAGATGAAGCAATAATACCAAAAGTATGAGAATACCAAGTCTCCTCTAAGGAATACGTATTCACATCACACTCAAAAATAACTTTTAAAGTAATTCCTAAATTTTAATATATATTAATATCCAACCACAGGAGCACAGGAAAAGGGAGAGAGGCTTGCTTACACTAACAAGAAGTTCAAAAAACGTCCTGTAAAAGTATTGGCAATGCAGCATCCTTCTATATGAACCACAGCTGTGTGACTTGGCTATTTTCATTGCATTAGACAAACTAGGAGCATCATACCCTCAGAAAGGCAGCTGAAGTGACAGAAAGTCCAAATGATCCCTTCTAACCAAAACTAGATGGTACTTAAATGCAGGACCATTCTGGACCATATTAAGTTGATCCTGGAATCACAACCGAGATGCTTAAACACAGGAACTTTAAGCACTGAGAGATTCAGCTGAAATCCAGCTGATGTGATTAAAACTGGGCAAGTGCTTTACTTGCCAGTTCAAGGATTCAAAGGCAGGGTCTGTACGTAAAGTAACTTTTATTTTGAAAGCAGACTGTACAAATAATAAGCACTGTGATTCTACTGTGTTTAAAAAAAAAACAACACCCAAAAAACCCCAGCAATGTGCAGTTAAACAGGAGGCCAGACTAATAAAAAGAAACCCCTGTATTTGCAGGTTATTGTTCTCAAAAATTAAACTCACCTTGATATCTAACAGAGTAATAACATAAGGAAGCAGCAACACAGTAAAGAGAATGTCTTCTAAAACTGGCAAGCAGTGGTTTAGTCTAAACCACAATGTAAAGTGTGAATAATAAAAACAGGAAACTTGGGACGTCCGGTGGACCAATCTCTATAAAATAGGAATAGCCCCAGGAAACCATAAGAGTAAAGCCACTTGACCACGTTACTGGTTTTATGAAAATAGGTTCCAGAAAAGCCCCAACTCACTTGTGCACATTTTCATGCCATAAAGATCCTTTATGTTCTACAAAATTTGAGTTTCCCACCATTTCATTTTACTAAACTTTGAGGAGATTGTTACATTACAGCTTTTTTTCCTGGTGTGGGTTGTTGGGCTTTTTTCCTTGTTATCAGCTCCATTTACAATCCCATTTTTGTAAACTTTTTAGGAAAGGTCATAAAACCCCTAGGTTAAGTACTAGCAAGTTCAGTAATAAAGAAGGTGCACAATTTCACTTAAAGCAAGTGAAAATTATCAAGGTTATTAAAGATGCTTAGCGCTCAAAGGAGATTCTGATTTGTTGTTTGGTCACTGTATTTGTGTAAAGGGCGTTCATATTTATGAGGTTCATCACAATATCTTAATAAACTACAACTCAGCTGTCCTCAGCCTAGCAGTTTTAAAACATTTCATATGAAATAGGTAAATATTCTGAAGTTCCATTCAGCATCATGTATTTAATGCCCTCAGTCACTTGAACAAAAAAACAGAATATATCCTATTTCTTGAAAACTTCCCACTGTTATTGATGACACCAGATGGCTGTGGCCTAACTGGTTACAGGTTGTGTTATATTTATTTCCACAAAATAAAAAACTGTGCATACCACAGCTACAATTTTAACCTGAGATCTGACAGCACTGCCAGCCCGCTCTGTTTGCACAACATCCGACCCCAATTTTCATTCTGATCTGAGAGCACCTTGGTGCTCCCGTACATCTGTTTGGAAGCTGCAATAATTAATCCAACACAAGGGGATGATATTCCACCTCAAAGTGTATCCCAACAAACACCCCTTCCAGCCTGCTGGAAAGAGATGGCCAGATTGTACCCACTTTGCAGAAGTCGTCACCTCCCGTAGTAACTCTGCTTGTAACGAGACAGAACTAGGTAAAAAATAAGAATAGAGGTAGAGGAGCAAGTATCCAACATTGTCTTCTGGGATATCTCGGAGAGAAATGAATACAACTATCGAGCACATGTCATTTATTCCCCTTAATCAACCTTGCATAGCAACCCACTGTAAAAGGGCAGGACTACTGAGGGAGAAACAACAAGCAGTTCTTTCAAGCCAACTGAGAGATTCTCCACATAGGAAGACACTGTCTACCTGGAAAGTACTCTGAATGCTTTTTTCCCCAGTCTTTAACACCTAACCAAAGTCATATGCTGCAACTAATAAACTCAAGGCAATGCTTCATCTGCCTTAGCCTACGTCTCAAGCATCCCAGGACACTCACGAACCCAAATGACCTAGGGGAGCCAAAACACACTATTGAGCAGATCATTCCATCATTTCTCGAGAACAAAACAGAATCATTCACCTATTGTATATATTTGTACACATACAAAAGTACAGCTGTGCACAGCTTTCCTCAGAGAGGGAAGCTGTAGCCTGGACCATTTTCCAGGCTGGGTGGTAAGGTTTCACACTCCCCAGTTTTGGCAGGTTGCTACATGTCACAATGACATTTCTTTTTTCTGTCAAGGCCAGATGCTTCCCCCCCCACCCCCCCCTCTATTTTCTGTGTTTGGGGAAACACCTCTCTGTCCTGGGAACTTTGCCTGCAAATATTTCCCTACCTGAAATATTTGCCCTATCTGAAAAGGAGCTTTGCAAGTCCCTAAATCCCCATTCTAATTGGGGGTCCCAAAGTTTGATTTATGAAGCAGTAACTAAGCCATATTGCACTGTGATAAAGCCATTCAGTAGTCATACAACTCTGTAGCAGCCTAGTATATAGCTGGTTTTAAGTGTGATTGCTTGTTCCATTGATCAGATTCAATTGCAGAGCCTGGGGAACAGTGATGTATAGCAGTAGACTATATTTTAATTTTTACTTAATTTTTGATCCTCTGGTGAGTTGTAGCAGAATGGGTATTTGCTGCTTTAGCTACGTTGGGGTGGAATCTAACAATACACATACTGAGTAGGAAGGGCAAATTCTGTCCTGCATCCATTTTTGCTGTGCTCCCACGTGCTGTTGAAAACAACAGAATAAAAATGCAGCATAATTGACCGATGTTTTATGCCTCAGAGTAATTTCTCCATCCATGTATCTTCACTGCTGTTATTCCAAGGACTGAAGTCATCGCAACCAATTCAACCTATGTCTGACCACCCTGGCAGAAAACTCCTTTAAAGATCTGCACAAAAGGCACCAGGCAAATTACAAAGACCATTTGCCTTTCCTCTCTCGTAGCATCAATCACAGTGCCTTTCCATGCTCCCCAGGATCAAGTACTTCCCTAAGAGGTTACTGTATTTCTTAAATAGCTATATTTTTAGCTCCATCTTCCTACATTATATACCTACTGTATTATATACCTACATGCCTCAGATGAGTACATGACTCGCAATACATCCTCACCTCCTGCTGTCCACAACTTGCTCAACCACAGAGCATGAAAAAGGGATGCCTGCTTGTTGATCACCATTGCTATGAGTGACCACGAGGAGCAAGTATTTTCTCCTGACTCCATATTCTTGCATACCCTAAGCTGTGTCTTTGAGAAGTGAGCCATTCAGTGTTTCAATCTATTTTATTCTTCCTTCTTAAAAAGTGCTCTCTCAGTGCGGAAGCAGGTGACACCCTACAAGAGTATTTTTGATATGCAAATGTCTGCGGGGGCAGCTCTCTGGGTGGGCCGTCTCCAAGATGGGAAAATCCCCAAGACTAGCTCCACAGAGGCCAGCAGCACTTACACAGGGAGCAAGACAGCAGCAATGGATATTACAGTAACTGTGCTGGAAAATTCCCCCCTCCTCCCCTAAGCATCTGTTCTACATGTGTTGAACAGATCTTCTTTGTCTCTTGTCCAGCAACATGCGAGTGAACCCGAGTTCCCCCAGGGAATGGAGGGATACAAGAGAAGTCAGCATAAAGATTTGTGCTGGAAGGATAAAAGATAACAGCCTGTCAAACTGCAGACCTTTAAAGCTTAACACTTTCTTTCAAATTTGCTCTCACACTGCTATCCACTGCCAAAATATAACAAGTTTGTGACCCCAACTTAGGTTTACTGCTTCTTATCAAGACATTTCACATGAAAAAAAAAAATTGGAGAAAAAGTACAGTGTATAAACAGAAAAATCTAATCGGTAACTATTTGTATCTTAAAATTATGGTGAGAACTGTTCAACTTTTAGCAATCACAACTGTGCAAGACAGCCTACAGACTCAGGCAAACATTTTCTTTGGTCATTTCTTTGCAGAAGTGACATTATTACTTCACACACATACACATACACCTTCCTTCAGCTTCCTCAAGAAGTTTCAATTCACGTTTTAACCCTGATAAATTCAAAATGCCAAGACATCAGATCTTGTGTAGTGGAATGACCAAGCCACCTAACCATGTGAACTTAATACAATTGCATGCAGAATCACAGAGTAATCCAAGATCACTCAAAAAAGCATGAACTAAAACTTGGGGTTTTTTTTTAGCTTAGGGTGTCCCCATGAAAGCACTGTGCAAAGGTTCCCAAGCTCCGTGCAACACAGCTGGCTTCAGAAAAGTACAGTTAAGTCAGAGCAGGACCATCCCTGAAAAAAAGAAGTTCCACTGACAACTAAAACATATTAGCACAGTATGATAACAAGACCATGTTGTTTTCAGGTCTCAAGACCCTAGTAAGATATTTAGTTGGTAGCATTTGTCTATACTGGTCCTCCTGGAGTCAGTCCCATGCTTCAAATTCACAGTGTAAACAAATTTACCTCAGTTTTCAGACTGTAGCACATGTTAAAGCATTAGTACTTCAGACTTTGCTTTGAGTAATTCACACTGTTTCTGTAAATAATTTTAATTAGAGGAAGAAAAAATGGCCTGAAAGCCATTCGACTGTCGCTCCCTGAACAGAAAGACTGCAAATGCACATCCTGAAGGATACAAAGCACGTACTGAGGTCAAAATCTTCAGCTACTTCACAAAAGAATTGGGAAAACTAATACACATGCCTGATGTGTAAAAATGGTGGCCCAAATTTTTAACATTATCAACTAATTGAATTAATGAATATTTTGAATTTTACACTGTGGAACTGCTGTATTAAAATGCCTGCCTACTCTCTTCTCAGGAGGCAACTTAAACAACCATGAGATAGGATAAACATTATTTTAGAGCCCAAGAGGCATCTCACTGGTATTCTGAAATGGTATTTATTAGAGGTAAAACAAATGATCAGTACAGGAAGCACTCATGAGAAAAGCAAAAAAGGGAGGGCCAGTGGAGACAAAGGGGGAATTTGGGACAAAGACCATTTGGAGAGCTGAGATGGCAGGTCCTGCTTCCACAGAGGGGTGGGAGGTGGAAGCTGTACCTGACTGCTGCGCCAAGGAAGTGCTGCTCCTTCCATACCCCTATTTCTGGCTGCCTCCTGCATGCTCTGGCATCACCCTCAGGGTTTCCATGGGCATGCTGCAGGCAAATAAGACACACTGGAATTGCTGGAAGTCATCCTTCTGCTTGCCTTGTCTGCACCTGGAGCCAGCCCTGCGCAAGCTGTATGAGAGACAAGAAGGTCGGCTGCTTCCTCACACATCCATTCCTGGCAGAGAGGGGTGTAGTACAGCAGTACCGGTTCCTACAAAACCACCTGTGACCCCGGAGTCCACCTGTGGAAGAGCATGCAGCATGTGTCTGAGATCACCTGGATCCTCCATCCCTCATCCTGGGGGTTTGCTCATTGCAACTCTCTTCTCACAAAGGCCACCCAGGAGCTGACTAACAGGGAAATCTATTAGCTGCTGTTCACCTGGTCTAAATTTTAAAAGGTGAACAAGAAGGTCCATATCCTATTGTGAATCCCCCGTGCTCTCCAGTCCCACAGACTATTCCATTATTGCTTTTCTTGTTGAGTACAGGTCCACATTTTGATATTGTGCATGATGGAAATTCTCTTGGTTTTCTGGAATTCATTACAACCTTGATCTACTCCAAGCATACTAGAAAGCATGAAACAATAGAAAGAGCCTTCCAACTGTCACCTTGGATTTGTCATCAAATGTGGAATATTATGGGAAAACTTTCAAAAGGTGAAACATATACCTTCCAAACTGGCAAAATAAGCAAAACAACACTTCATCATGTTTAACTGGCCCTCAGGTGTCTCCCTATACCATTTAGCTATCACTGACTTGAAGTTAGCTACAGTAATCCTGTCAGATGGGTTTAAAGCTTTATCAAGGGTCAAAACCATGCAAACAAAAATTCCAATCATTTCAATACTTTTAAAGTGTGATAAAATATATATTTTAGCAGTAAGACTCTACTGCCTTACGCTTAGCCAACAGTGCATCTTTTAACACAGTGTGGACAGTTAAAGTTACCGAACTGTATCAGCTCATTTCTAAGATACACTGCAAGCCATCAATGAAATCTAAACAATGGAACTTCTCGGGTCCGTTATGCCATCTATTGAAAAACCTAGTATATTTCATCTACAGTAATATCAAGACTGCTCTCTGAAAACTTGAAACACAGCCATTGGCTTCTGGTCTGAAGTAAAACATAAGCATTGCTGTAATTTAAAATGTGTTAGTTGTAATATTTTCTTCCATGTTTTAATCCAGTGGAGTGTGCATTGGCTGAAACCCAACAGGGAATTTTTGACAACTTCTGCACAGATAGAATCACCAAAACAATTTTAAGTGACCTGTATGGTCGGTTGGATAAAATTTGTAATACAGTAGCTGTATAAAGATAGTCAATAATTGATTCAGCAACTATTCCTCATGTAGTCATTTTTGTTATTAAAAAAAAAAAAAAATTAATGCTGCAAGCTTTCTGCTGTTGGGTTGGTATAGAAGCCAACCTTTTTCCTTGGTATAGAAGCACTAAAATCAACAGCCTCTGCCTCTCAGTAATAAAAGTATAGGCCCATGTATCCACATATTAATACTATAACATTTGAAGATTCTGACTCTTGGCTAAAATGAGTCCATCTGTTGTGCTCTGAGTAAGATATTCCCATAAAATACAGATGCAATAAGAGATGTATACTTGCAGTCTCATGCTTTGGAGTTTAGGAAAAAAAGCTAAACCTTCTGTCTTGAAGAAAAAAATATCTAAGGCAAACCAACTAAGCACAAATGGCTTCATCTTTTGATGTTGCTGGATCAAGCATTCTTTGCTGGCATGTTCAGAATCAAAAGAAACATCCTGATAACGAGACATAGTGTTTTTGTGATCTTTTTTGATTTCCTGTATTAACATTAATGAAATAAAGAAGGCAACATCTGAAGTCTAAGGTCTTCATTCTTGCATAGCACATTAAAAAAAACCAAAACAACCAACCAAAAACCCACCCAAAGTCCTTTGTGGCCACAAGAGAATAAAAAAAGAGGTTACTTATACATCCCTTAGGAAAAAGACATATACATTTGTTTTGTGATATGCAAACCTATTTCTCATTAAGTTTAATGTTCTTTACTTACTTCCCTCATCTGTTTGCTCATGCTCCATTTATGTGAAAATTCACATAAATGTTCAGGTCGTTTACACTGCTCATATCCTCAAAACAGGGTTTACCTGAAGCTAACATGACACATAGGTACATACTGGCCTATACACAACATGAGCTTCACCTGTTGCTTGTGTATTTATGATCCTTCTATAGAAGGAAGTCTTCTTAACAACCCTCTCACTCCCTGACCTCCCAGAAAAATTGTTTTGGGAAAAATAAAATCTAATTAGGTATCTATAAACAGATATGTTTTTCTTTTCCTGTGTATCAACAGTGAAAATCATCTTCCCTCAAGTAAAATACAGTTGGAATACAACTTTGGCAAGTCCCATTGCTCTGCATATCACCTCCAAACTAATTTCAGAGGAGTCTCTATATCTGGTTTTTGTTCATTCCCACCATGGTGAAAATACAACAGTTCCAATTTTAAGTACAGAAACACCAGCAGCAGCAATTTGAAAACTGTTCCAATTAAATGTTCTTAGAAAGACTGAAAGTTTTCAGTTCACTGAGGTACTTAAACGTGCATAACTTTAAGGATAAGAGTTGATTGTATTGGCTTCAAACAAGATTATCCCCAAACTGGACCTTTAGGTATATATAGCTTTCCTCTGCTTGAGCTAGAAAAAACACCTTCTTTGACTCAGATTTAATAAGGTACAGCAAATACGTGCTTAAGGATGGTACCTTCTCAGTCCGCCAAAGAAGGTAAAGTCAGCCATAGTGCAGAAGCGCTCCTTATTGTTTAAGCCATTTATGCTGTAGAAATAAATCACTGTTTTGTATGCGGCTTTGAGAAAAAGAGTCTTGAGTGCTACCGTGTACCGGAGGAAGAGTGTTTGTAAGCCTCTTGTTAGCCATCCAGGATGCCGCAGAAAAAATGGGGCCACAAGCAGTTTTCCCTCTCTCTCTCTCTGAACACACAAGTAGGACTCAGTACAGTCAGTAATAACAGGCCCAAGGAACCTGCGATTTCCGTGCTTCCCCACAGGACATCCTGATGGTTATATGCAGAAGATGTGTCCTAGTCTCTTACTTTCAGTACCAGATCCGCAAAATAACATTTGGTACAACAGTCCAAACTTGATCTACCACCAAAGTGGACAAAAATTGCATATCTCTCAAGTCAGCCAGAGCCTGAGTTGCACACACTTCGAGACGGCTACTGAAGGACAGAGGTCACCTGTTCTGCCAGGAAATTAAACCCACCAGGGCAAAGTCACCCTCCCCAAACACATTTCCACTAGCAAAATTCTTCTGGATCAGTTTGAGCTGTTATAATGCTTACCAATGAAACATTTGAGCCTGTACTGGGCACCCTAAAATTGGATTTGCCATCTTATTTAACCACTCCTAATTTTCACTCCTCCTTGGTCTCCTATCTATCTCAATTTTGCAGCCAGATACAATTCTGAGCAGAGTGCAGTCTTTGTAATGCTCAAATTGGAAAAAAGTTCCCCTTGCATTTGTTTTATGATTATACAAGAAGTTACCCCCACATAGGTTTTTATATTGAAGCATAAGAGAAATGAGGTATGAGAACAGATGTTAGTTACAATTACTTCACTGAACTTAAAAAAATAAGACAAAGCACTTTTAAAGAATCTGCAATTTTTTCATGTTACATTCTCTAAGAAAGTATCTTTCACTTAGATATCAAAATAGTTACAGCAGTAATTAATGTTATACAACCACTGACTGGACCAGAACATGCTGAAAAAGAGCATCATTCTTTGGACTTTCAGTTTAGTTACTTTATCATTCCTATTAAAGCCTTATTTCTGGGTATCTAATTTCTCAAAGCTTATGCCTGCATAAACATTTAAGCTCCTTATTAATATAGCTGAGCTTATTTCTTTTTATCTTAATATATTCAGTACCTCAGAAGGCGCCACAGCTGGAATGCAGCTCTTGGATACGATCATAAGTGCTTCAAAGGGAATGGGAGAGGTCAGCATGCCTGAAAGAAAAGATATTGCCACTGCCAAGGACCAAAGAGATTGTGACAAGCTGGGAATACAGGAGTTAATACAGAAAAGGAAAGATAGCTAAGAAAACCAGGGTCAGAACCAGTGAGGTTCTAGTGGTAGGAAAGTTAAAATTCTTTGCTTTCTGAAAAACAACCACAGAGCAAATTCCACAAACAGAAAAAGCCTTCACAAGAGGCAAGTGAAGGCTGATAATCCAGTGCAGGGCTACAACAAAGAGATTCCTTACAGAAACGTGAATCAACTTAGGTAAAACAAAAGCACTTTATAAATCTATATTATTTCTGAGAAACAGCCCACACTGGTTTTTGTCAAGCTAAAACGTTGTGAGGTTCTGACATATCTGAATAGTTAATTGGGCTGTTTGTGTGTGTGCATACACATGCATCTTTAATTTTTGGCTTTCAGCCATACTGGAAGTAGTGAAGTACCATAGGAAAATGCTTCTTGCAAAAGACACATAATGTATCAGTTTTGTTCAAAGTAATATCAGTAAATCAGTGTAAATGAAATCAGCATTTGCCCCCAGTTGGCTCAGAGGAAACAAAGTTCTAAACTTATTAAGAAACTTCAAAGGAAATATGAAAAGGAAAAGGTCTAATGAAAAGGAACATTTATATGGAGTTTCAAGTAGTTTGTGCCCATATACAAATATTTGTTCAGGGATTATTGTTAATGAAAATTCTTCTTATTGAGTTCAGCCTTTGTAACATCTTTCAGTTTTCCTAAAGTTAGCCACATCCAGCAAAACAAGCACTCCAGATGTTGTAGTGTTTTTATGATGCAGACAGTTGTCTTGTAGATAAGGTCACCGCAACCATTTCAGTTGTCTATGTTTCAAGCCACATTGTTCTTGTCCCAGTTTCCCTACACACAAGAAGCTGAGCTCCTTTCAGGTAAACAGTAAAAAGCAATGAAGAAAACCCCACATTTCACACATTCATACTTTACATGGTCCAAATACCCAAGCACTCCCACATTAACTCACTGTCCCCAGCATGTGTAACAACTCTCATACCTCTGTGAAAACTTCACGTAACAAATACTACATTTGCTAGCCAAGTGCAACGACAAGCTGACAAAGATTGGTGAAGGACAGACAAGACAGGAGAGTCATTTTGTCCACTGAATGAATCAAGATAACATCTTATCAGTCAAGAGGGCTTAGCACATGCAGGAACCTGCAACTGATACCATCAATGGCCCAGAGTCCACAGTAAATGTAATTGTTTTTATAGAAAAACATTTAAGCTTTGGGAAAAATAGGGTAGAGACTACAATTCTGGAAGACCAAATATTCTACTTTTCCCATTGTCCCACTAGTACAGTCTTTAAATGGATTTAGGGTATGTCATCCTCCAACTACAGGTATATATCCCTTGGCCCTTGTACTCAGACCCATCCAAGTTTATTCATTGCAAATGCAATTCATATCCGCTGCACCTGGATACTAGATTGAGTATGTCATTCTTCTGCTTGTCAGCATCCTCCAAAGTACAGATATGTTTGATATTATAAAGGAAGACAGATTAATATTGAAAATGCACCTTCCAAAAGCCTATGTAAATACAATCACTGTATTAATTTCAGACATTTGGGAATTTGACAAAACTGCATTAAAACAAAAATTATCAAAAAGGCTGTTTCTAGTCAGAAATTGTGCTAGCAAGTAAAGTTATGCTAGCAATGTTAAAGAAATATACACAAGACCAATACACAAAACAAGTTGCTAAACATACATTATTAAGTATGAAAATAAAAATATGCAACTTAACCCCACACACACAAAAAAAAACTTGTTTAAAAAAAAGCTTCACTGTTGTTCTACATTACATTTTCCACTCCTTTCATCCAGATTAGCAATTGCAGCTACAGATTCCTTGGGTTAGAGACCGTCAATAGTAACATAAAAATCTATATGCTCAAAACATCTCTTTTACAACAGGTCTTAACAGCTGTCAAGTACCATTTACTTTGGGATGTCCATCTCCAATAGTGATGCACTGGTGGTAAAGCAGTCCAACCCATAATCCAGATTCAGAACAAATCCAAAGTTTCTGGCAAAGTTCTTTGCCTCATGACAAATCAAAAGTTGCTACTCACATCATGACTCCAGAGATACTGAATGGACATACTTGTTTACCCTTTATCCTGCTAAGAGAGAGTAACTGAAATCTGAGCAAATCCTAGACACAGCCATGTGGTAAACAAAGACTGCAAAGCATCCCATCATAGATAATATAGCTATTACCAGCAATGGTTACTTGTGCCTCATTGTGCCTTGTAGAGGATGGTAACTATTGGAACAGACACTGAACCATCAGAACAGATGAAGCCTGGAAACAGCTCCATCAGTAAGCTTTGTGAACCCATGCAGATCTCTCTTCTGCACCCAATTTCTGTGGGCAGAATTTTCCAAGGGCTGCAGGATCATGGGCCAGGTCCCTCCAAACTGTGTGACTGGTAAAATGAATCTGATTTTTCACCATAGCACATTTAATTTCTTTTTCTCTTTCTATGTTTTGAACCTGAAGATAACTAGAAAATGCAAGTGTCATTTTCCATTTATGCCATAGACTGAATTTTTCCTACAATATATCTTGAATTGTACTTTTAAAAAACAACTCTAAAGACTGAGGGTTAAAAACCAGTATCACTAAATGTCACAGAATTTAGCATTAAAATTGCTACCAATTTTTGGTTTGAGGGTTACCAATCCTTGTTTTGAATTAATTTGGACAAAGTCATTTAGGTTTGGTGTTACAGTTTTTACATGCTCTTAAACAAAAAATTTGCAAACAACAGTTTTAGTTGATTTTATTTCAATTAATTGCAACCTAGAAGTCTATATTAATTTAGAAGGGCTCACAAACAGCAAACCCCCTTCAAGTCTCTGATTCTCACACTGAGAATCAATGCATCTATGCTTTTTCCTGACTTACATCAGAACTGTCTGGCTATCATATTTACAATTACTATCGTAGTTTTGAAGCCAGCTTTAGTAAACAAGAAACGCTGCCGCAAACAAACTTACATGCTCTAGTTACAAGCACTACAGCTGCTTCATGAAAGGAAGAGCTCTTGGCAGCAGAGTGCCTTCTAGGACAACAGTGGAGCAAAAGTTGAGTAACAGATGGTCTAATGTCCTCTACTGATTCATTAGAAACATTTTTTGCAGCATTTGAGTTTTCCTTGATGACTTTTCACCTGAGTGTTGATCACAGTTGGCTCCACTTAGTTCATAGGAGGTTGATCATATCATGCACTCAAACTGTCCCTCTGCTGGTCTGCAGTGTAATATACAGAACGATAATCTATTTGAATTGACGATTCCTTTGTAAATGAAGCCAAACCACAAGGCCAGAACACTGTGACTGCATAGAAGGGCAACGAGTGACATGGGTTATTTACTGATTGATACTTCCCTATAGTAATAACACAAGCTTCTATTGGAGAACATCTGGAAACATTACAGTGCAATAGTTCTTTAAAAATAATGAGATCTATCAATCATTTGTATGACCAGAGATTCATGTTGTCTATAAAACAACCAGACTTGATGCTACTCACTCACGACTGGTGATTTCACTTTGGCCAGGACCAATAGGTATCTGCAGAGCAGCTGCTGTAGTCATAATATGGACTATCTTCTTTGAATGGATTCACGTGCCAAGACTAGAGAGTGCATGATGTAGAAAATAGCTCAACAAAGAAAAGAACAAAGCCACAACTACAAAGGTAAATAAGTCAAAGAGACTTAGCTCGGTAAGATTTATAGGAGTTATCAAATCTTGAGCATGACTTCAACCATCCAAATGCTAACAAAAATCAGAGCCATTGGTTGTTTATTTTTTTTTTAATTATGCCACTTCAAAGAATACAAGTAAGTAATGGTATTATTAATTCTCTCTCAGTATAAACTAGGTAAGACTAATGTGTAAGAAGGAGATGCTACCATACAGGGTAAGCAACGACAGGCCTGGAAAAATAGAGGTGGAATTCAGTTTTGTGAGAACTTACCACTCACTAGTGGCAGCGCAATTTCAGAAAAGCAAGCCCAAATGCTTACATAAGTGACTTGCATTATTCATTACAATATCACTTAGTTCTGCAAAGACAAGCAAACTGAACTGTCAAGTCTTCCCAGCTGTTTCCTCTCTCCAGTGTTGCACAACTGGTCAATCCCACATCTCCTGCTCACTGCACATGTTGCAGTGCATTCTGGTGAGCGTGAGCAGGGCGTGAATGAGGAACTGGAGAAAGGGAAGAGAGGAGGAAACAGTGCAGATGACAAGGGGGAGAAAATGACAGTGAGGAATTCTTGAAGTTGCAGAGAGGGACAGAAAAATCAGAATTTGATGTGGTAGCTTAAGAGGTTCTGCATTGCTTGGGGCAAGCAGAATACACTTGAGTTTTTTAGTTTGAGAATTTTCTAATGGCTCCAAAAACCTGAGATTCAACCTCAGATTTCACAGATCAAATCCTTGATCAAAAATATTCAGACTTGGGCAACTAACATTAGACACCTCTTTCTGCATGAAGGCATCAAAACAAAGGTCTGAATTTCCTTTGCAGCTTCTACCAAGTGGAATTATTTCAAATTGCTGGAATTAAACATATATGGAAAAGGAGTTACTTGGATCCAAAATATGACTGACCACCTCTTTCCATACAGTTTTCCACGAAAACTGAAATAATTCTAGTTTACTATCTCAATTTTTTGAGTAATTCTCATTTACTATCCAAAATGCCATTTCAGGAGAACCTTTTGCCTGGAACGCTGAAGTTCAAGCAAATTTCAAGTTTGGTGCAAAGCCCTGTACTATTTCAATAGCATTTCCTCTACTGTTCGGCCTCTACTCTTCTCACTAGCTTTTCCTTTCTTAGTTTTCATCTCTTTCTCTAGGTGAGGAGGAAAGAATTGGCTAGCCAGTCACATTTCCATAATAAAGGTAACAGAAACAACTCTGGAGTAGATAAATCAAAGCTAGGGAGAAATGCACCGACTTCTATCAGGCACCAATCTACCCTTTCAGCAACATTGCTGTAACACTACTTCCCTCACTATCCCAATCATTTAGTCCTCTCTTTTAAAAAGTTATTCTGAGGGCCATAGAAGAAAACAAAAGAGTTATACAGAACAGTGCAAAGTACAAGTGATCAATGAAAACGTGGAGAATACAGAAACCTCGCAGGCATGCAGAAGACCAATGAACTACCCAGGTCACTAGAAGTAAACAAAGTCTGATTGTCAATTTGTCTATTTTTTTCACCCAAGTTTTGGGTGAAAGAAAGATCTGCTATCATCCATTTACACTAATAGTATATAGTACTACCGCATCACCTTAGGGAAACCTGGCCAGGACCATGACATGATGCATCTTCTGATACAGAACAGGCAGCACTTCGTGAGGCATAGCCTGGCTTACACAGAAGCCAGCTCTGGACAAGGTACAGAACTCACAGAGCAAGAGCAGCCCAGAAGGCAGTTTGACTTTTTGAGTCACAGTGTTTCCTGGCTACTGTCAAGCAACACAAGGATTCATTGCCGTTACCCAAAGCCTATGCTTTCTGAAGACTTTAGCTCTGAGAGCCTCTTCCTGGGAAACCTTGATGTAATATATGTTGTCTTGTATTGGCTGGAGCATGCTCACTCTCCCCTTTTACTTCAGCCAGAGCAGAAGTGACACTAAAAGGACTCTCATTTGACACCAGCTGAACTTGCATCAAGACCCATGCTCATGCCACCAGATGGAAGACTCAGCTACCCTAATGTCAACCATAACCAGCAAACAAGGGCAACAACAAGAGTTTACAAAAGAGTTGGTAATAAATCTGTTTCTCAAGCAAGTACCTTCTATACAAGTACATGCACTACAACTTAGTACTTGGAAAGCAGCTATTTATAAGCAGAGAGATGAATTAGGCTCATTTTTCACATTCAGTACAAGACAGTTTCTCAAGACCAGACTGATGAAAGGGGTGAATGCCGAGTCTGAGGCCAGATGGAATATTGCCCTTTCAGATCAATGCAGAAAAATGGTCGTTTGCCAAACAAATAAACAGAGGGGAAAAAAGAAAGCAAGCCTAATTATACCAACCTTTCTAAGAAACATTTCCAAAAATACTTATTGGCCTTATCCGGAATGGAAAGTTTCAGAAGGAGCACCAGAGGTGTTTTATTTTAGCTTGGCATGACTAGCGAAATTATAGGAATGATTTCCAAGTGTGGCAAATGCAGCTGCTTCTCAAAGACACAGTTTAAGGGTTCTACATAAAGCCATAAAACCCTTGAGAGACTTGTAAAGAGCTGGCGTCGTTTCATTTGAATTTAAGAACTTTTTCTTTTTTTAAAGAGCCAGTTGGATTCTGTTGTAACAGAGCTCAAGGCAACACCATTAAGACAATAGTGGGAATACAGTGGTCAATTGCTCCAAAGCATCACCATGTTCAAGGCTAGGCCCTCTAAAACTCCTATTAAAATGACACCAATCCAAAGATTTCAAACAATGAGAGGAGAAAACTTGCCAAGGATTATAATCTCCTTTAGTTTTAGCAAATCACAGTTACTGTACAGAAACAGGCAGAAACAATTCAGAAGAAGAAAGAAGTAAAATGCCTCATTAAAGCTTGCCAGACTCGTGTTGTGACTACAGGAAACATTCCTGTTGTGTATGAACTTTGGGTGGGGAGAGATATACGAAGGCTGGTGGTTAGCCACAAAGAGGGCTTTGGACTAGGCAGAGATAACATTATATAGGCACTTTGCCAAGTATTAACTTTTCCCTTGAGGGGGGTCATACTGGCCAGTGCAGCGATAGGGGAAAAGGCTAATACACAAGCAGAAAATTTCTCAGTTTTCAGCATGAAATTCTTCATAAAATATAAACAAGGAGGAATTAAAAATTGATAACTCCATTGCTGAAAATATTTTGGTCGTTTGTGATGCTGACACAGCCGAAGATTGCTCCCGGCAGTACAGTAATATACCGGTTTCCTATCAAAGCTGGGTTTTGACTTGATAAACCACAAACTCATGTCCTTTAGGTGGAAAGCTTTACACGTTTGTCCTCTGCATTTTTGAAAGGCAGAGGTTTTCTAGCAAAAAGGTGATTTGACCAAAATAGTTTTACGAATGAGACCCAGGTTGGAAGGCAGCAGTAGGGTTACAGGGGTCGGTTTGGCTTTGGGGGTAGGCCCTGGGGGCATTAGCTGACCAGACACCAAGTACGTTTTAGACTCACACTCAGGAAGTCCAAGCTCCTTTGGACTCTTTCGTTCACCTCATGGCTCACGCCAAACATTCACACAACTTCTCTTACTTTCTCCTTCATACATTTTCTTTCCACTGCCTCACAGGAAAGCAGAAAGACTGTTAGGAGTTTGTTCAGGTCTATTCTGCAGATCTACACAGCACTTGCATCTAGGGTAATGGATGAGTATTTAACATTTGGGAGACTGCTGATGAAGATGGGACTTTCCCAAGGTTCATTCAGTGTTCATCTTACATGTATCAAAAATCCCAATTCCTCTGCTTTAAAATTTCCAGCATATATTTTACATTTCATTTCCAGTGCACACACACACCCTATGTTTATGATTTACTAGGAAAATTCCAACATGGCATTCAATAAGAATACCAATTTTTGTTGTATTTATCATTCTTTTAAAACCTTGCTGACTGTAATTGCAGATTCCAAGACTGCAGGACTATTTACTATAGTGTTAATCTAAAGCTACAAATACCGTTCATCAAGAAAACATAAAAGGAGGTTCTGTACATTTCAGAGATTTATCCCAAGCCAGCACTGCTGCATAATGCAGTAGAACCATTCATCCTAGTATTTCATAGAAAGATGAAAGATTGTGGTTTCCACAAAGTGCAAATGTCAACAAATGTCATCCCTGGCGAGCAGGAAGGAAATCATAGCTCCTGGACATAAGATATTTAACTGAAAATACTCTCTCTTATATAAAGCAAGGATATTTTAGTTAAAATATGCCAAACAAGCACTAAAATTATTGCATTTTTGTACAAGGGGTGTGAAATGACCAATAAAATTAAGCCACTTTCATCCAGTATAGGTTAAAAGATGCACTATAAGACAAGAACACATTCAGAAACTAATTACAAAATAAGCACAGCATGTGGAAGCGGAGCTTTTACAGTAGCAAACGTCATCAAGATGAAGAATGAATATTTTACAGCTATATTTTCAGGCACATTTCAAGTGTGCCTCACTGCATCAGGTCTTTAGGCAAGGAGCTTGCTGTTCTAAAAACAGATTCACAACATTGCTCATCAGCTGATTTTGAATATAAACAGTTTGAATCTTCACATGTGATGAGAACAGAAAATGAATGTTCTTAGAGTACTGTAATTCTGCCACGTCCTTTGGTTTCAGCAAGCACTGGAGCTGGCTTGAAGTTATGGGGAGTCACTGACTAGCCTTTATTTTGAGAAAGTCTAGAATTTCTTTACAGCAACACAACACTATATAATAATCAAAAGAATAATCTGCATACCACTTCATTCTTTTTTAAAAGCAGAGAGAACAAGAGAAATGAATTAACCATTAAGAAATTTAAAAGCATGTATTTCATTCTGAGTGTCCCTTCAGTGGTAAGGATGATGATTAACTCGGATTACGCATATCAACTGTTAAACTTGTCTACTGCAACGCCAATGGGCATGCTGAGCCTTTTACTTCTAATAACAAGTATGTGATTTTTCCCCTTAAAATTATGTTTCTTCAGATAGAGGACAAGCAGTCTAGCTATATTTTATGCTAACACTCAGTCCCCAAGTCACTGGTTTTATTTTCAGCCTATTGGTTAGAGAATTAACCCTCTCCTGTTTTTCTTCAGAACAGATAATCAGTAACTGTTCATACAATCGTGGTAACGATAACCAATTTCTCAGGCTCTGCCAAAATGAAATATGCCTGCAATTTCCTATTTTCTGGGTCCTCTTTTTCTCCTGTCTATCCAAAGCATCAGCTTTCTTCACTGCTTTGTTTCACAGTTGAGACTCTGCCAAGATTCATCATTTCCTGCTTACACAGCAATCTAAACCAGACCTTTTAATCAGATTCTCTATTGTGAATATTTTTCCTTTTCACTTTTACCTAAGACTCACGAGCCCTGAGAATTAGAGAAGTGATGGTTTGTTTCCATCTTCTCCTCTCATTTCCTTTCTTTTATCACATATCCAAACATGATTTAAAGGTGAATATACACAAAAATGCAGAGATTGTATCTGAACTCATCTCATTTTTTATGCTAGCTGAGGGCACTGACTAAATTTAAGTCAGTTTTTATCCACAAATTTCTAGGCAAGGATCAGTTCAAGCCATCAGTTTAATACAGAACCTATCGGCTACAGATCACAAACCAAAAGACCAATATTTCACATAAAAGTATTTTAAAACCGGGCCCACACTTTTTAGAGAGCATTTTGCCCAAATTATTATTACTTTGCAATTAAGAAAAGACTGAGGAATGTGAATTCCAATGTAATTTCATTGTTACAAGAATTATCAAGAAAGACAGGAAACTTAATTTAGTTATTCCAAGCCCCAAGCGGCAGATTTTCTTATCATATTAATTCTTGGGCATGGGAGAGAAGGAAAGAAATTTTCTGTATTCAACATAGAGCAGTTTTAATTTAAAAAAAAAAAAAGTAATATACCCCCTATTTGCTATGTAGGTTCATGTTATCCTCAGTAAAACATGGTAACAGTTTTACTGACAGTTTATGTCTTATATTACTGGTTAATAAATATATATTAAAATAAGCTTGTTAACACTACACATATCACAGTAGTGGATTCTTTAACAAGCACAAACTGATATACCTGTCATTAGCCCAACAGGAATGGTAGATGTGATTTTTTACTGCTAGGATGTTAGTCCACAAGTTTATAAGCTGTCATTTTGTTAACTGCAGGCAACATGGGGCAGAAAAGAAGCCCTCTAACACTCTTCATCTTCTACAGTTACATGTTGGCAACTCCATCTCCTATTAACTTCCAAAAATTAGCAATAATTTCAAAGCTTCTTTCATTAATGATTTTAGTGATTGAATGGCCTAGGGAATTGGCTAGAGCTCAGTGTACAGCCCCTTCAATTGAGAACAACCCTAACTTGTCACTCAGAGTAATAGTTGTCTGAAGGTTAACTTCCTTATAGCATAGTTTGGTGGACTCAAAGACCTAGCACAAAATGGGCTGAGAGCAAATTCATACTAGATTCAAGATCAGACTACATTCCGTATACAAATTACCAAACTAACTAATACACATTCTTACAGCTCCATAGTCAGGAGCATGATGCTACACCCGACCAACAACCTGGGCAAACAGTTTGGAGATATGCCTGCAACTGCTACATTGGTAAATGATGAGCTCACAGGTTGTTGTTGCCTTTATGCTTTGTCATAAAGCAAAACTATTCAATTCCTTACATATTTTATTCTTGTTAATACAATTGCTGCTGTTCCTATTAACTGTGTAAGTGTTTAATGCTTCTCTTTCTATCGTTTTAAGAACATGATGTCCCTATCCTTCACTTGTGAGTTTCACAGATTTTTTTTTCAACTTTGCTATTAGAGGAACTCCACAGTCAGAAGACGAGCATTTGAAAGGGGCTGGAGCCTAAATGATTTGTATGCCTCTCACAGCTCAGGTTTCCGGAGGAAGCTTTGAAGAGGTGTTGCTTGTTAAATGCTAAATGCTACAGAAAAGGCTTCTAAGACTCTCTCTCACTGGCACCAGAGTAATTTCTAAACACCAAAAATCCTTGTGTGTCACAGACTCAATTCTCTATTTTCATAGTTCGCACTCTAGCTCACCAGAGAAAGAAAACAAGATAATAACTGTACGTTTTCAAACCCAATTTTACTGAATACCTTCATTGTGCATGTATGAATAAGCAACAGTTTTTGCATTGAAACATCTCAAGCTTACGTTCCACATCTACTGAATGCTCTTTGAACTATGGCCTTCTTGTTCGTAATCATTTTAGAAAAGCACAGAAATACTAACCTTGGGTTTTCTCCTCACCCTTTTCCCCACAGATTATTAGCAAGTAGTATTTTAAACAATTCACATTTCTATGGCGTGTTGTAGAAGCATTCTGCATCTGACCCCATAATACAATGCACAGTAGGCAGTATGTTACCAGAGGCCTGGCAGGGACGTAAGACCAAAAAAGGGAGGGGTTGGTCACTGGAAGGCCGATAAATATACTAGCAAGCATCATAAAAATATACAAACTATATTGATTTAGAGCTCTTCTCAAGAGTGCATAGTCCCTTGCTCTTTTAAAAACACCCAAACTCCTCAAGACTTGCTTACAAGAAAGGAAAGAAACTAGTCCTTTTCTAAAAGTTCTGGCTTTCCCAGCTGTTTGAATTGAATTGTCAGTTTCTGTTGCCCATTCGCCCTTAGGGTATCTTGTGTTCCTTCAATACTCTTTGGACATCACAAATGGAAAAGCACCACTTTGAAGGAAATAATAAAGCAATAAGACATAAGCAGTTAAACTAGAAGTTCTTATCTACATCTAAATATGACTTTTGTAAGAGAAAGGAGATTTCAAAATATTATTGCTAAACAGAATTCTTTTTCCAGGTTTCCTATTAAGTGACAGAGACCTTTTTAAGGTGGTTACAGTATTAAATAGTTCAACATATAAGATTAGTGTCAGAAGGTATTGTTTATTATAAAGAAGAGTATCACGTAGTAAATATACCCAATTGGTAGAAAGAAAGTGAATAGTTCTTAAAAGTGTCTTTTCTTTTTCATATCAAAGTCCAAATAAATGCCTGAAAAAACATTTGCATCTTCTGCAAGGTGTACGAGAAAACCATTCATTGATTAAAAAACAGTTCTCACATGTAAAAAGTAGAGCATTCACACAGTTCAATACATTAATTCCCACAGTTCAATACATTAATATTAGTTGGCAAAAACTGTTTTCACATTACAATCTGTATAAATCCACAGAAGTCCCACGAATACTACAACTTTAACAGGGAATGATTTAGCCCAGATTCATTCACTTGCTAAATAGAGTAGTAATTATATCTGAGAGATGGTAAAGACATGCCATTATATTGGTATTTTAGTCTTCATTAAGCTTTCTCACAGCTGTTATTAATTTGAAAATTTTTACTGCGTTAATCTCGGAAGTTTCTGAAGCTATCTTATTTTGGAAATTTCTAGAAAAATAAATTACTCAGTCACAAGTTAATTATACAAGCAAATTTTATCCACCTGATGAAAAGGTTTGGCCTATAGACATGGATTACCCTGATAGGATTAGTTTAATATGTCAAAGTAAAATGTCTTGCAAGATCTGCAGGGCCTAGAGTAGATGTTATCTGCTTGCAATTCCAAAACTACACTGTCATCCCTAAAGAATTATCTAAAATTCATACTCTCATCAGTGATAAAACAGTTTAAATTTGCTTAAGCAGACAATAGTTTAAAAACAGTCTCTTCCACAGTTCTAGCCCTGTTGTCAGCTTGGACTGGAGGTCGAAGATCTCAGTCATACGGTGCTGATCTCTTGCTATGTCCTGAATGTAAGCATTTTTCTATAAAAAGTAATGTAGAATTGACAATGCTACAACCTACATGATGTTAGACAGAACACCAGGTTGCATTCAGCTCTCAAAGAGACTAACACAGATCAAAAATTGGTCATATGACTACATTTTCTTTAGCCTACAAGAAGCCCCATAAAAGACATGTGATAAGGGAGGCTGACCAGAAGTTGCCTGCAGAGAAACCGGATAAATCATTTGATTAGGTATTAACAACTGCTAAAGAAAAGTACAGAAAGCCAAGAAAAGTTCAGTACCTCTGGGAAAAGCACAACCTGAATCTCTCCTATCTTGATGAATGTGGAGCTCAGTCTCACAGAATTATGAGTTCTTAGTCATAACATAAATAGCTCAATATGAACATATTGCATGTATGAACAGCAGCAATTACAATGGAAGCTGATACTTGAATTCCTTAAAAAAAAAAAGGCATTGAAGAAGTAAGGCTGCAAGAGTACCTAAGCTTTGACAGGCTCCCATATTGTGGCCTTCCTCTAACTCCTGTGGGCACAATACACATTCAGAGTAATGTTCTCCACCATAAGTAATTCAAATTAGGAAAGATGAAGGAGCGAGTGGAAGATCTAGAAACGTATTTGTGATATTAAGCGGTATGGCAAAGCTAAGCTGTAGGCAAAACTCTAGTCCTTATTAAATGACAAACATTTCTGTGGCATGGATTCTCTTCTGAGATCTCATCCAAGGAAGGTCCTTGAGATATCCTCATAATTTTAGCACACTTTCTTCCAGAACCCTATGCGTGCAGGAGAATCCAAATTATTTTCATCTGGGCCATTTAGTTCTTTTGAGGGCATTGCATGCGTAACCAGCCAGACATACAAACTGGCTTCACACAGGATTCAAATGCCATTTGTCTTTACTTACTATGCTGCAGTATTTTTGAAAAAGTCCCTAGAGGATGTGAAACCGTCTCAAATACTCTGGGATTTGTTCTCAGAAAGAGAGAGTTGTTTCAGCCCAGCTTAGCTCACTGTCTTTGACCTTGGTCAACAAAACCACCTCCCATCATATAAGCATGCCTGTATCTTCTCTCTTCCTGCTGAAAGTATTTTTTGAATCTCCTCTAGTCCCTCTTACAACATCTGGCTTCTTTGTTCTGCCTTTATTAATTTTCCACTACTTCAAACCTCCTGCCTGCAGACAGGAAGAAAAAAACCCTGGCTTTCTCAGCCCATTGTCACAAGCTATTTCCATCTCAACAACTAACTTCCACAAGGTATCCCTGGTCTGCAAGGAATGTGGTGAAGCCCTGGTCAGCAGCATCAGAAATATGTTTGAAAGAGACTTTTAAAAAATTAAAACGTCTCATAACTCCATTAAGTCAACCAAAACACACTAGCTACACACAGATTCTGCAAAGTTATCAAAATCATAAATACTTGTACGTGGGAAAGTTCAGCCTAGAAATGCTTGCACACCCTTGGGAAATGCCACTGATTTCCCTCCCAAAGTTTATTGAAGCTTTATCCATGTGGGCATGAATTAACACCAATTTATAAATAATGGATAGTGAAAGACAATTTAAATAAATTATCTGCAAACAACTTACAAGACAAAAGCTTTTGCTTGAAACGTTCTCTCAGCAATTTCAAAACAAGGAACAAATTCATACAAATCTAAGTCTTGCACTTAAATAGACCGCAAACTGAAAAAGGGCAACATTTGCATATATTATTTACTACAAATGGACCACCCTTCTCTTGACGAAACTCTTGAAAGGCTTAGGGTCATCTGACCTATTGTGCCTTTTCAGCTTCTTCCTTCATTTTACAGAACAAGGAAACATTTGTATATGCTTTAAGCAAAAAATTCTAAGGATCAGATTCCAAAAGGAACGCTGAAAAATCAGGCTGTGGGCGTACAGACAAAATACATACATGCAGAACGTTTTTAAGGTAGGCTGCACAACAGTCTGCTAAGTAGAAACAGACACCTGTCTGTAGGTACACACCTGTGTTAATGCCAGGGTGGCGTCAAACTAGATATATATGCACCTCACTCAGTTTCAGCGTAGCACAGCTATAGGAAACAGCCAAATCAGGCACATGTGCCTGGCCGTGACACTGGAATGTGGACAGTGATGAATCCTGATGTATAACGTCCATTCAGCTCCTCAAATATGCATGTGGAAGAAATATGTATTTTTAATGTAATATATTATCATTGTATATTAAAAACATATTTCCAGCATTTACAATATATTGTAACTATAATGAACCTGCCACCTTTAAATAATACGAATAATGTATGGACAATGCTGTATGGCACATGTGCTTCCTATAGATGAAAATAAAATATATTTGACAAACAGTCTTAACTGTCTTCCTATTCTCTCAATACCTGGCCAAGTAATGACTGAAATTGGTGGAACAGGACTGGGCCAAAAATAGCAGTATGTAGGTAATGGTACATAGGTATATGTAGGTAATACCATGAAAAAAACGGAGCAGGACATACACTCCTTGTTGCCAGTTAAGAATTACATGGGTATTCAGTAATATTAATGTAATTGTCAAAATATATGACCACATAGATATATTCTCACCATCTCTAGAGTGCTTCAGTATTGACAGTGTATAAATTTTAGCAAAAGGAGACACTGAAACAAAAATTTCTGTGCTTTTCAAAAAAATGTCCTAAAAATACAAATCTGTAGAAATGTGATATTCTTATTTTTTCTCTTAGAGGAGAAAAGGACAGCCCCAGAAAAAGCTTAATTATTTTTTTTTCTGGAACAGTGGGAAAACTATTTGGGGCAGAGCCCACTTTTATAAAGATTAATGAAAGAGTGGAGAATGAAGTGTAAAACAGATTAAATGTTTTATAGGGAACATAAGGCCGACAAAGGAATATGCTCTGAATGATAAAGACCATACAGTCCACCACGACTTCTTTTGGTGTTGAGAGAATATTTGAAGAAGGAAAGACTGGGAATCATATTATTGGAGTGGTAAACTACACCTCATAATCCACATTAAAAGTAATGATTAAAAATAAATGAGAAGAACAAGAGCTGAGCACCAGTTATGATGCACTATTTACACTACATCTTTGTAAGCTCCATGTCTTGCTTATGAAGGAACTAGTTCCTTTTAGGAACTAGCTGCAGCTGGTTGCTTAAAAAAGTAAGAACAATAAAAATAAATTGCTAAATAACTCTTGTTCTTCCTCCTTCTGAAAAGAGATGATTTTCTGATTGTCAACATCCTTTTTGTGTGCCAAGTTTCATACCATTTTATATCATTGAGATTTCTGATGGTTTTTTGCCTTGCTACCTACTCAATGATCTAAAGTGCCAATGTAAAAAAACAAAAACAAAAAAACCACAACAGAAACAAAGCACTGAGATGGATGAAAACTGGAATACGGACAAAACATGAAAAACAGCTGACTTGGGTTTTTTTAGGGGGGATGAGGAAGAATGAGCACTATTGGTCAGATATGATTAAAAGTACAACCCCTGCTCCATTTTTCCTATCTTGGAACATACCACTTTCTTCATTAACATTTAAATTTGAAAAACAAAGCCAAAATGAACTGGATAACAAGCTCACCAAAAAGAAAGCATTACTTTCTGAATATTCTGTACCAAAGAGTAAAATTGTGGCATGGGCTTTTTTTCCCCACTTGATTTCCTGCTGAGCTGGTGAACAATTAGAAACTCTGAAATCTGAGCACAAATCTTGGACACAAGCTCGCCCACACTGCTCTTCATGAACCTACAACATGCTCTTTACCAGACAAAGTGCAGAGACTGACAATATACGGCTAATCCTGGGTGAGCACAGATAGACACACAAGTCTATAGGAAAGAATTTGACGTATAATGTGCAACAGGATCATCCAAATAAAATATCTTAAGCTTTGCATTTCATTTCTTCACAGGAATATGGACCTAAGATTATGTGTTATCATACAAGACTGTGTGACTGCTACATTGTTGCACCAATTACACTATGTCAATGCTATTTTTCACATAAACAGTGTTGACAGAAATGTATACTGCAGCCCTGCGGCTGTAGAAATGTGCAAACTCCCAAATGGAGCTTTTATTTTATCCACATTGCTGCTTGATAAATCTGCTATCTGGTTCTTTTTTGTTCTCTGTCTCTAGTCTGTATTAGTGCTTAAACTACAACCCTGGCCATTAAGGAATATTGTTATACAAGAAAATTATCAGCTCAGAGAGGAAAGTAATTATATAAAAGACATCATTGTTGTAAACTGAAGTGCTTGATTGGAGGTATTTTATAGCTAGGAGTTATAATTTTCATAGCTTAAAGCTAACTTTAAAAAATAAATAAATCTTCTAGGAAAATGTAAAAAGAAAACAGAATCTCAATTCATTTTCTTTTCACTGTTGCCTTGTCCATGACGCAGGAAGCCTAACAAGCAAGTGCCTATTGAACTCATTCAGCTCTATAATAGCTTTTGTGTTTCCATGAGATTGCAATATGTTAATTTAATTTGGAAAATGTTAGTGTACTTTTTTCTTATCCCTATAGACTTAGGTCCTGCAACTATCTCTGAAATCAGTGAAAGACTGCCAGTAAGTACATTGAAAGTTGGATCAAATCCCATACCAAGGACTTCACCTTATTTTGATTTAGATTAAGAAGAAACAATTGGTTTATGACTTTGGTTTCAGTGTCATAGTATATGAACATCAAAATGCTAAATTCAGTTATATTGCAGTATATACTTAGCAGGTGACTTTGGAATGAAGGATCAGTCCCAAAATCCAGCAGATCAGTATCCTAACATTTACAGTCACCAGCACCTGATAGAGCAGAGCGGTCCAAAGTCCCGAGGAAAGTACATATGGGATAACTGTCTGCCCACGGGATGGACCAGCTCAGATAAAGGCTCTGGACACCCACATATAGTGTTCTGCAGCATCTGCTCCTTTCTGTCTCATCCCTAAGACAGAATCCAAACTTAGGAGTTATGCAGGACAGATTGTTTACACTAAATTTTTTTCTTCCTCTCTTGGACTCAGATATCTGAATCAAGAGTAGAGAGGCCTTTCATCCACAAAACCTAAAGCCCAGTCCTGCTGGAAAAGATACTTTTTTAGAGAATTCAACAGATTAAAAACAGTTTCTATGAAAGAAGAGTGTTATCTGCCTACCGTAAAAGAGCAAAGAGGTTAAAACAGTTACCAAAGGAGTGGGGAAACCTTCCTTAAATCTACTCATTAGACTAAGAGGATTCAAACTGACACTTCCTACCTCTCTGCAAAGTGTCGTAACACAAGTTGGGAGCCACTGGGAGAAAAAGTGCTATCCAGCCATCCTTTTAAAGCTGGGCCTCTGTCTAGTAAAGAATGCATCCAGAAGGTTGGCCTACAAAAAGAACAAACAATAGCTGGGCATACAGATAGCAGTGCTGTGTCCCGGTCAAGGTTCATGCTCCCAGGATTTTTTCATCCATTTACTATTTCATACAAAATTGTAAATAATCTCTGGAACAGGGAACAGAACTTCTACAGTTACTAAAATCAGTTCAGATAATTCTAAGTCATTTTGTTATCTATATACAACATCCCATTCCTTTTTGACTCAGTCAATTCCTGCTTTCCATGACTTACTACAGTGGAGTTCCCAGTCCAACCACACTTTCTGTTGGTATTTCTTTTCATCAGTTTTGAATTTGCTTCCTTGAAATTTCATGAATGTGCCCTTGTTGCACTACCCTCTCTGAAACCTTTTTTTATTGTTTTATTGCAGCTCTTTCCTCTTGTCTAAGGGAAACGATCCTAGCCTTTTCATTTTAATTTCTTTTATTTGCATGAGTAATTTTCCGCAAGATAACTAGCACAAAGCATTATTCTAAATGATACAGCAGAGTAGGTTTCTATAAAGGCATTTAATATTTTCCATACAATCCTTCACCCTTACACATTCGAGTGTATAGCTTACATTTTCAAACACAGCTGCACACTAAACTCTCTATAGTGACATCTTGACGTCACTAGACCAATCAACACAAGCTATTAATATATATATTGAATGCAGATACACCATGTTCGACTTCTTTGGAGAATAGGAAATACTCAGTATTTTATCAGATTCATTAATTATTCCATTCATCCCTAAATTTCTTACATGTTTCAGGTTTTCTTCATCTCTTCAGAAATTCATTTTTACCACTCTGTATGGTACCACTACACTCTGCCTGCTGATCTCTGTCATCAAATTCAGTTAGAAAAAACATACTGCCAGCTTACTATATTGAATATAAATCCATTAGGAGGTGTAAATGGAAAGAGAAGGACAGTCATTTAATCCTCTTCTATGTCTAGGTTGCAAATTTCTGATTAAAAGCAGAAATTTGCTATGGAATCAAGTTGCTCCAGAAAACAGAATAGCTGAATCACAGAAGTAATAGAACTGTGTTCCTTTTGCACTGGAAACACACAAACTAAGAGCACTCGAGGGATGAAAGAGAGTGGTTTGTGTCACTCGGGAATTATCCCATCGTCAAAGAAATTCCTCAGGAGCCATTGCCATTGTGTTTGCAGACCCTCTGAGACAGGGCAACTCAACAAAGGCTAATAAATTACGTAAAACACATTCAGCTGAAATTGCATGTTCAAAGATATAGGAAAAACACAGACTCGCACATTCGATGGAAAATGGTGAATGATGTGAAATCCAATACAAACAGGGAAGACCCACTTGTTCCTCAGCTGCTCTTGCCTGACAAAACTCCTTGGAAAAGGGGTTCTGATCTAATATCTAGGAGGTGTAAAATAAGGATATATTTCTAGAGTTCAGAAAAAAGAAACAGAAGGAACTAGTGCTGAGTCTGCCCTTCAGAGTCACGGACCACCATGCAATAAATGCCTTGTACAAAGATCAAAATGAGCCCTACATTGCACTCCCTGCTATGTTCCTAAGTGGTGATCAATGAGAGTTCTGGGTTGAATTTGATAACTGTGAAATAACTGTGTGTGTATTATTGCAACAGTTAGTTTTACAAATGTTTGAGGAAAAGTTTAGAAGAAAGTGAGGGATCTGTAAGTCTCACTGCAGCTGCTAACACCAGTTCTCACAAAATACCAGCTGTCTGGAGCCAGAATTTTACAGAGGATGTACCAATTCTGGCTGGAGCCAGAATTTTATGGAGCGATCTTTAGCAATCATTCCTATAACTATGCATACTATTTTAATATGCTGTCAAAATCCAGAAATAAACTTTTTGTCTGCAACTAATTTTTGCAACTATAGTGCAATCAAGACAGCGCCCAAAAATTTTGTATAATTAGAACTGCCATCATACATGAGATTTTTCTAAACTCTCTGTGCAGGATGAAGTGCCTGATACCTTCCCGACCTACCAGAAGAATTGCGGGCTGTCTGAAAATTTATGGGAAAGATGTGTAAAAGAAAAGTATATAGGCAACCAGTGGAATTTACAGAGCCATAAACGCTATTGAACTTAGTAAAATGAAAACCTCAAGCAGCTACACTTCAGAACAGTGCACGTGCTGTTTTGGATCCTGAAGAAGTCAATCATACAGAATAAGATTAACAGTGAGAACTTCTGGAAAGACATTACTTGGGTAGATTGCTAAAACCAGATTCTACCTGTGTTATTTTCTATGTGAAGTGGTTAGCCATCTAACGTACAGATAAGCTATTCTACAAATTAATACATTTATATTTTTCAGTAGTTTCATTTAAGAAAAACAAGCCTAAGGTGCCCAAGAAGATGAGCTGAAGAGAATGCACTCTGTTACACAAATGCCTGGACATGGCGCAAGGCCACGTTCAATTTTACCTGAGCTACTCAATAACAATCTGGACTAGGCTAAAACTGTAATTAGGCAAGGCAACAGGTTTAGGTTTACAGGCTATACTGCTGATGCTTTGGTCCTGAGCTCCAGTTTATCAAGCTACCATAATTATGGCAATATCGGTGAAGTCTCCATTTTCTACTCTTTCCTAGAGCTCAGCCAGCTAGGCTTCTGATGCCCTGTGACTGCTGCTTCTTGTGCCGTGTCCTGTTTCCACCCTCCCCCTAACTGCCTGCTTGCTTATTTCTCCCCCCATTGTTCCTCATTAACAGAGAGTAACTAAGCAGCTCTCTATCAAGGAAATGTTACTGCTACAGGCACAGCACTGTCCAAAATAAGGCCATTTATTTCAGAACTTAAATCTGAACAAATGATAAAGTTTAGCTTTACAATATTTTTTTCCAATACATTTGACCAGATGTGGACCTAAGCAGCAAAATCCAGAAATCAATTTATAGCTTCTCTAACATTTAGGAATATACACAAGATTTTGATTTTCAGATCCATCTCTAATAAATTATTTGTCACAGAATGTTCAGACATCTTGAAATTAAATGATTGTCAGGATTTCTTTTGTAAAGCTCAGGTTTTTGTATCCTTAGACAACTTCCCTAAAATATGGACGTTTCAATGATTATTAGCAATCCATAAAGTGCACCGTACTGTCACTACTTTTCCTATTATGGAACATAGGAATAGTAATTTCACACACTAAAAGTGATGGGAAAAAGTCACGGTGCTTTATCAGAACAGAAAAAAAATTTTCCCTAACAGATGTACTTATTAATGCAATACAAAGAGTGTGACAGCACAAGCTATCGGGGAGAACCTGAGGCTTGAAAATTATTCAGATGCCATGCATACAGGTATGCAACCATATATTTTCTCCCTGAGGCAAACTTCCCACTGACTTCAGGGTCAGATTTGCCCTGAATAAGAGGGAGAACCTCCTTAGAAAGATGCTGCAATACAGAACTTTCTTGAACAACTTCTCTAGGGACCTTGATGCTAG
Organism: Ciconia boyciana; assembly: GCF_034638445.1. Lineage (NCBI taxonomy): Eukaryota > Metazoa > Chordata > Aves > Ciconiiformes > Ciconiidae > Ciconia > Ciconia boyciana. Next base: position 58,563,076 of record NC_132938.1, read on the forward strand.
CAAAAGTGCCCCTAGAGAGCTTACCCTATTAATTTGTCTCTGGTGTTTAAGCTCTAAATAGATACCATAATTTTTTTGAGAAATAGCAGCCCTGTGATATTACTGACTTAATTTTTTTTTTATTTTTGGAACAAGTGTTACTGAGGATTCAAAATTATGGCTACTTACATTGCATGGCTAGTGTGAACATAACCCTATATGTTAGTGTAACAACAGAATCAATCCATTAGAAAATACTATTTTAAGTCATAACTTTCAAAGATGACAAACTATTGAAAAGTGCTTACTCTGACATACTTAAAGCATGCATGAGAAATCAAGCAAGAAAAAAAAACCAAAAAAAACCTGAACATCCACACCCCTCCCTCAAACTAGCATCAAACCCAGTTTACCAAGCAAGGATCTCCAAAAGCGGAGTAATGCCCCAAATTATTTCTGAAAGTCTTTGCCCAAGTGGTCTTCCTCTGCCAGAATTAAAGAAAAATCTTCAGCATGCAAGAATCTGTGCCAAAAGATGCCGAACACCAACACTCGAGCACTTTTAGTAGGAAGAGAGGTGACAGCACCTGACAGGAGGAGCAAAATCCAGTGCTGCTTTAGGATATTTGATACGCACTTCACACAGCTGAGAAAGTAGGTCTGGACAGTTTGTACACTCAAGCCACATTCTTGTCTCTTCTGTTTTCAACCTGATCACCTCCTTATGGACCTTTATATTTCACACAGCCTGCACTGCTCCTTTGTGTGCAATTTAACAAAATAGTGCGCACTATCCTGCTAGAAAACACCAGAGGTTATACGACCTGTTCATGCTTTTTAAACATAATGGATGTCAATCTGGTGGAAGAGGCTCCTATCCAGAATGATACCCTCGATGAAATTGTTTTAAAATCAATTTGCAATGCAAAACTCGTGTCAAAGAAGCAAAAAAGCAAAGAAAAACTATCATTACAGACAAAAAAGATAACTCACCACCATCAATCACTTGGTTTCCAGGTGTTGTTTCCTTTTCCTGTTGAAACAAAAATATTGTGTCAGACACCGGACTCAACTCTGCTACACAAAACATTCAATGGCTAAACATGTCTTGCTATTGATCCGTTTCCAATTCATTGTACTGCTTCCCCCCAGATTATTCTAAAATGGCTAAAGAAGCACATTGTTATCTGTGGCCAAACACTGCCATGCTGGACAAAGCCAATACAGCTAAAGATATGATCAACCAATATCCTCAGATGAGCATTTCCAGTTCCACCTCTTTCGTTCAGTCTTCACATGGAGCACCCTCAGATCATTCTTGCAATCTTTCTTGTAAAAAAAGCTGTTTCTCAGTACTGCACTGTTGACAGAATGACAGAGCCTAAGAAATTTTTATAATGATCTGAATATTTTCACCTAATGAATTCTGTGCAGCAACACAGAAGATTGGTGGTGCCATGTTTTGTTCTTTTTCTGCCATATTATACAATACAGAAGACCAACAAGCCAGAAATAATAAGAAAATAGCATTATAGGTCTTTTGTATGCTATAGGACCCTAGTTCACTGCCCTATCTATGGCCACAGAAACAAAAGAAAGGTTTGGTTTTTGTTTTTGTTTTTTTTTTTACCCTGACATAGGTTTTGCATATAATAAAAATTCCTTGTAGAAATATGCTGGTAGAATAATGCCTGCAGTCTTGGTTAAACATCAGCTGTTCAAACTCAAATGCAGATCAGCACCCAATATTGTACAAACTACCAAGCTTTTTACATTGTTTTACATTTCCTTTACAGTTTTCTATCATTATTTGTCCCAACACCTGCAATCCTTAATTATCCTATTTTTCACAAACATCTCAACAGAATATTCTGAGGAAAACATATACTGAGTTACACAGATGGAGATCCAGGTTCATAGAGTGGATGCAATTTAAATTTTTGGTCACAAACGTGACTGAAACCTGAATTGAAGAGGAGAATATAGATATTAGTAACAAGCAAGTTCATCAAGAAGTAAATTTAGCTCAGTATTATCTGTACTGACAATTGCATCAATGCCTTTCAAGATATGGGAAGCTTTTCCAATGGAAAAACTCATGCCTAAAGAGATAAATCCGGCTCCACACTGTGATTTATCAGAACAATTGAAATTTGAATTCTCACAAGTGGAGACCAGAATAAGAAAGCTCACTGGCATCTATAGTTGCGAATACTACCTGACCTATGAGGTGGGTTTTTTTTCATCAGCCAGGAGGATAGTACATACAACTGAAACAGACTGTTTGAAACAGTTGTACAATTTCCATCCCTGGAGGCTTTAAAGAACTGGCTGAATCTGTGACAAATGTTTTAGGTATAGCTAACCTTGGTTTTGGATACAGGAATAAAGGAATTACAGCTCAAGATGTTTTCTAGCCCTACTTTCTACAATGCTGTGATAGAGCAAACATTTCAATGTAAATACTCTGAGCATGGATTTAATCATGGGCAGTACAGCCTGACAAGCAATACAGTCTAAAGCATGCCAATTCTACAATAACATTAACGTATTATTTATTTTATTGGCAGCGACAGAACTACAGAAAGACCATTAATAAAAACGGAGCCCCTCACTTGTCCATCAGTATCGTGACCCAGCTGGTACTCCAAGGACCCTCATAGCACAGCCAGACTAGGATCTTGCCTGAACTTGATATTTCTTTGTCACCACCACATCGTGTTTTCCCCAAACACATCATCCTTCAATACCTGCAAGACTACTAGAAAGAAGTGGTTCTGCTATTATCACCAGTCAAGCCTTGCCTTACTATCACAGTAAGCCTCTTCTGTGCAGAGGCTGGCACCCAAGGAGCAATTCTGCCCCCCCTGAAGCGCTCTAGCTGGAGTCCTTGGGCATCTGGAGCCCATTCACAGGAGCATTCCCAGAATCATGATGAGACTAGAAAACCCACAATGCTTTCAACAAGTCTCCCTGGAGTAATTATAAACAACCCAGCCATGCACAAGATAAACAATCCCCAGTTCAATTGCTGAACAATTACTGTTGCAATAACCAAACAGAAGAACAGAGGTTTGTGAACAATAATATTTGAGTCCCAGGAGATGAAGAGGAGGAAAACATCAGATAAGTGTGTTAGACTCATTCCCTACACTCAGGGAAGCACCCACATTTGTTCTTGGCTTTTCATTAATCATATGCTCTGACGTATACTCATCCAAGCAGATTTTGTTCTGAAGGTAATATAACATTTATTAACGGAAAAGCAGAGACATTCTTAGTAAGTGAGATGTCACTTCTTCCTGAATCTTCAAGTGTCATATTTGCAGATAGAATGTTCTTTGAAAAAAGGAAATGGAGCAAAACAACAGCTGCAAGGACAATGAAAACCATTGCAATGTCTTTATTTTGCTAAAAATCTTTTTATGAATCATTACTAGTTTTAATTGCAGTAGCACTGATAAAAATGATGTACTTTGAACAGCAAAGTGGATCTACAGTCTTTCATCAGGGATCAGATGTTTTAAAATACACTTAAGGTGTACCCTGTATGCAAGCTGTTTGCTGTAGATTAATAAAAGCATTTGAGGACTAAAGGTAGGCAAGCATCACGGTGCTAAGAGATTGTTTCCAAAAAATTGAGGTATTGCCATTTCCACACATTTGGGGTGGTATTCAATCAAACTGGAACATCAGTTAATCCAACATAACAACATGAATTAGCCAAAGGAATAATTAGCCAAAGGAATAAAACAAGTAATTAGAGGTAGTTATGGATCTAGCCACTTGAGTAATCTAGGCCATTTGACCCAGGGAGCCTTAGAACAAGAAAAGTATGAACAGATTAGTTTTTTCAACTAAAAGGACAGTAAACCTGGTCATCTGTACTGCAGATTAAAATAGTTTCTTAAAAATGCAAACGGATTCTTCTTATTTCATGAAATGATGCAATACTAATTTTGTTTTAAACAAAGGATAAGTGATTTAACCAAACTATAGAAGACAAGATTCTGATAAGATCTTATTATAAAACCTCATGTGGGCACTGTTTTGATTTCATTTTCCATGCCATTTTATGTTGCATGTGGGTATTCACAGATATAAATTTTCATCTACAAAAATATTCTTAGTTACCTTTTCTACCTATGGGATTTGTTTGTAGGCTCATATAACTGCCCAAAGCTATCCAACCAAAAAAAGGTCATCTCATTAATTTTAAAATTCAAGTCAAGCAAATTGCACTCTGATCACAGAAAATCCACAAGGAGAAACAAGAGCTAAATATGACAGTGGGAAAAACATGCTTAGCTCTAGCTTTTAGAGATGTGAAACACATGAATTGATCACTTATCTTTCCAAAACTTCTCACAGAACACCAGTAGACTCTTGAATTACCTGAAGCACTACTTCCATGATTTTCACTTGGGCTCCGTACAGAGTATAATACCACATATGCAAAGTTTCATGTATGCAGCCATGGAACAAAAATGTCATCCCAAAACTGTCTGCACTCATGTTTGAAAGTTCTGAAGTAGGCAGCTACAATAAGAACAAAATGAAAAAGGCAACAAGTTGTCTTTTTTTACAAATTCAAGATCCCTCCCATTGAGTATTCAGGCTCTTTTTTCTGCTACAGCTTCAGTTCCAGCAGAGAGAGGGGAATCGGAAGGAGGAGGACAGACCACCACCCTGAAAGCTGGAATGAGATGAAAGATTAAAGGCATGTGAAATTGAAAAGGGGGAAGGGAGCAGAGCAGCTCCCGAGTCAACGGCTACAGCAGCAGAAGTTTACAGTCTTGATTTTCACCTCACAGACATAAAATCTTCACTTCTTTCCTTAAGCCCATGTTTTAGACAATTGTATTCAAAGGGTACAAACTAACACTGCTATATTTTACACAAGAGGAAGCACTGTCTAGAAGAGAATCCAAGAAGCAGATAAGGTCTTCTCCTGACTCTGAAGCTGAATAGCCTTTGTACTACTGTGCTACAATCCTTTGACCTTCCTTCCCTTTGGATGAAGAAGTCTTAACGTGCCTCTATGACAGCCTATGAAGGCTGCAGGTATTAATTTGGTATTTGGCATTTAAAATTTATTGTGCATAACTTTCAGAGTTCATTTTTAAAGCATTCCATATTGCCTCCTGCATTATTATCAGAGCTACCATAGAATACTACAGGAGCCAAGCTATACCAAGAGAGAGCACTTCTGGAAATATCTACCCTAGGGTACCACATGTAACACTGCTATCAGTTCACAGGGCTACACCATTGTAGAAGAAAGAGGCCCATTATTCTACACACTGCAGGTTCATTTTTCAAGTTAGTTATGGATTACACAAATCTGCAGCTTTACCTAAGTGTAGGGTACCCAAGTGCCCATGTCATCTGTGCTGTCACTTTCTCCTACAGGGAGAAAGAGAAGACAGACAAGGAGTGAAACTGCTATGGTTCTGAGCTACCACCCTTGGAACTGCTTTGGTCCCCTTCCCTGCTCTCTTAGTCTCTTATGACCTCTCTTCAACCTCTTAATCAGGTTAAGTATCAAAAATAGCACCTCATTATCTCTAGGCACACTTGGGAGGATAAACACTCTAAAGACTGCATGTTAATTAATTAAGCATTGGGAACCAAAAAGTTCCAGGCTGGCTGCTTTGCATTTCATAACAGTGGGCTAAATTTTGTAAGGGTTATGCCTTACCCTAAGCAGGTTGTTTCAAATAACTATGCCCTACAACAAGCAGTAGAGAGGATGTCTCTGTTTTTGTTCCTAATCGCATTTGTGTGTTCTGGAGAAGAATGGCTTGGAAATGTTTTCTTAGTAATACTTTCAATTTGATCTGCCATTGTTAATTGAAGGACACACTATTTCATTCTGTTTCTCTCCCTGGCAGCCTGCATAGCAATTGCACACAGTAGCTAGAGACAAGTGGACTAGCAGTTCTGGAATTGTGAATAGGAAAGATGAACAATTTGAAAATTAATCTGTTCTTCTTGTGGGAACAAACAACTGAAGTATTTATAAAAAAAGCAGTTTTACACCAGTTCCATTTTGCTGCACACCGAATAATGTCAACCTATTATGAAAAGTTTTGTACTATTCAAATAGTAAATGAGCTCCAGCTCCTTCCTGGAGTTCATTATTCTATAAACTTGACTTTCATGGGGGTCCAAAGGAAAATAAAAGGATTTTTGAGGAAGAGATGCCAATTTCAGCTGGAGATTAGCGTGCTTTATTCCACTGTTCCTATTGTACATGACACTGGAGAAGGAACTCCTAGATCAATCCCAAAATGTGGTTTGTTAGTGAGGTTGGCCTGCTTACAGTATGTAGCATGAGAGTCATGCCTGTGAGAGGAAGAAGAAAAATACAACCCACGGAATGTGGACGCAGAAACTGTTTTTTTCCTTACTATAAAAGTCAATCCTATTATTGCCATGACAGCTACTTATTTTTCTTTTGTTTTCCTGAACCAAATCTTCAGAAAGATCACACTACTAATGTTTAACTGCAGGTGACTTCTTTTTTTTTAAAATGGAAATAAAGTTTTCTTGTTAAAATGCAGAAACTAGTTCTCACTTCAGCATCCAGATCAGTAGATGGGTTAACACACGTGAGGTGCTGAGCTCTTCAGAAAAGCCAAGTCAGATAGTCAGAACAAAAGTCCTTTGTAGAGGCTACATTAGTGTGTTATTGTTGGTGCATGCCATGGGTTAGGCTCACTTTTCCCAATAACGTTAAAGAGGATATTGAACAAGTGTTCCTAGCTCAAGCGTTGGAGCTAATGTTCTGAAAATTAACACTGGCAGTTTTAACAATTGAATACATATGATTAGTGAACTCTCATGAATTAGATTTGCAAAGCAATTACATGTATAAATAACTGCATATTCACTGTGAGAATGATGGCAAGCAATACTGAACAGTGGGGCCAAGCTTCTTTCCATGACAAATAAGAAAGGAACTTTGTTCAACTATACATCTGAAAGCATGGTGAAGAAGAAAAGACTGATAGTATCAAAAAAAAAAATGCGGAAAATAAAACTGCTTCTTATTATTTTAAGCATCCTATTTGAGACATGAAATAATACGTCTTTTTTTCAGTGTTTAAACCTTGATAGAATAAAACTAAAGAACCAGCAATATAAAAGAAAGTGCTCAAAACAGGAGGCATAAGGCGTAGGGTGTTCTGGATAAAGGCAATCAACTCTTTCTCTCTATAAGGTTCCATAATTTCGCCCCTATTATAGCTTTCTGAAAGGAAGAAACTTAATCCTTTATGATTTTTTTTTTCTTCAGCACTTTCTTGAAAGTTCTATCTATATGCATGTGAAACTATAACTTCAGGTACTTGAAAGAAAACCAGTACATGGCCTAAGGGAAAGGATGTTAAAGTATTTGAAACAGACGCTTTTGGGGAACAAATAACTTTTTAGATGCAGAGCACAAAACTTTTTGGGGGGTGCTCTTCTGTATCAGACCCAAAAAGTTTTCTTTCAACTAATTTAATTGACTGATTGGTTTACCAAACCAGATCATGTTCACATGCAGCCATCACAAGTGGGCATTACTAACAGCATCATCTTAGGCCACCGATTCATGCAAATGAATGCACATATTCCTGACCCATCTTGGGAACCCCATCAGCATACCCACACAAGCTCAGAACTGCCCAAGTTAACCGGGACACCCTGGGAGGCAGGCTGTGTTAGCCTGGACAGCAGGATGCAGTGTGCATGCAGACACAGCATTTCCAGTATAACACTACTTTATTCAGACCCAATTCAGGCATCTCTGCGTAAGTCACATCCCTTGTGCAAAAGAGGCTGTCTGTGCTTGAGCATTATGCAGGTTTGATGTAACCTGGAACTCCTAAAAATCTACAAATTAAGTGATAAAATAAATCACAACAACAACATTTTATTTAATTGTTGATTTTGTAAACATATTATAAAAATTCCAGAGCAGGTTGGACCTCGGGTCAATGTATCCCCAATTGTGCAAGATTTCTTCCATATGCATTCTATTTTTTAAAACAATTATTTTAAAAAAGGAAAACCTCAAATGACAGGGTTTAATCAGGAGAGACTATTCCACAGTATAATATCTCTAACCATTAGGATGGTTTTTTTCCTCCAGATGTTTTGGCTAGAATTTTTCAATTCCACTATTCCCAGTCATGGTCCCCTTTTTTCCAAGCCCGAGTTCTTCGCCCTCTCTGGAATTTCCATGTAACAAATACAAAGCCATCATGGTCTGTCTAAGAAATTGTTTGGCCAAACTTCCCACGTTTAGTTGCTTTTATCTTTCCTTATTAGTATGTTCCTCCACCCCCTTGAGCATGTTTAATTCTTCATGGGCTGTGTTTGAGAGTAGAGATTAAAAAAATGCAAAGAAGAAAGATGTTCTAAGATAACATCAGATTTTTTTCCAGCTAACTCCATAATTAGAACTCGTTCAAAACTGTTCTAGAAGAATATTTTCATAGGTAGGACATCATTGGTTATGAGGAGCAACAAACAACATCAAACAAAGCAATTTGTCTGAAGCACTTAATCCTAACTACTTCAGATTTCCACATGGTTGACACATAGGAAACCGATGACATACGTGGTGGCACTAAGGGACTATGTGATGGAGAGAGCTGAAGGAGAGGGTCAGCGCCACAGGGGTGAGAGCTAGTATCTTAAAGGTGGATTACATAGTAACAGACATTCATGAGATACAGGAAGAGCAAACATCTGGAAGGCAGATCAAATTATTTGGGCAGGGGACGACGACATTAAAAGGACTGAATCTCAACGATGACCCCAGTCTTCAGTGTTGTAAGGATTAATCCAATATTAAGAGTTCATAACATAGAAACTTCAAAACAACATGTCAATACTGCGCTGTGACAGATTTGTTTGCATGTCCAGAGAAGGGCAACAAAGCTGGTGAAGGGTCTGGAGCAGAAGTCTGATGAGGAGCAGCTGAGGGAACTGGGGTTGTTTAGCTTGGAGAAAAGGAGGCTGAGGGGAGACCTTATTGCTCTCTGCAGCTACCTGAAAGGAGGTTGTAGAGAGGTGGGGTTGGTCTCTTCTCCCAGGTAAGAAGTGATAGGACGAGAGGAAATGGCCTCAAGTTGTGCCAGGGGAGGTTTAGACTGGATATTAGGAAATTTTACTTCACTGAAAGGGTTATCAAGCATTGGAAGAGGCTGCCCAGGGAGGTGGTTGAGTCGCCATCCCTGGAAGCATTTAAAAGACATTTGGATGAGGTGCTTAGGGACATGGTATAGTGGTGGTCTCGGTAGTGTTAGGTTTACGGTTGGACTCGATGATCTTAAAGGTCTTTTCCAACCTATACAATTCCGTGTTTTAGATGTACCTGAAGCAGCCAGCTCTATCCTAGCCAGGGTAGCAAAGCACAATAGTACAGCACACTGACAAAACCCCAGTATATATTCAGTAGTTAAAGTCTACTGTGCTGCAGACCTACTACTGTGCATGTATAAACCATTTTTCATTGGACAGTTCAGACATGCCATGAGCTGTAATCGTTCCTCTGATCACAGCAGGGCATACCCAACTCTAGATGAAGATGTAGATATTTTTTGTTTTTTCCTTCTAGAGTTTGAGAGTTGTATGCACCTATACAGAATTACATAAACTCATATATACACGAACACACATGTGCGTATATTTATATATGGATTTAGGGTTCAAATTTGTGACTCTGATCCATGGAGTTTCAGATCCAAATCTGGATCCAGATGCTTCATTTGGGGAAGCGGGTGCAGGGAACAGAAGGATTCAGAGTTCTAATGTGCAGCAATATGGATAGAGGTTCTGAAACTAACACAAACTTTGTGCAAACAAAGAACAGAGATATATTTACATTAAAACTAAGGAATAGCAATTTTTATCTTTTTAACAAAGGAGAAGAAGTTCTTCAGGTGCCATGTGTGTTCTTGTAATAGCTGTCCATTTAGACTCAGATCTGGCTCACCTGTGAAAAGCTGCTGTTTCAATCAACTCCCAGTAAAATCACAACACACCCTTTGTGTGCTGGTGGGCACAAGAAACATTCCCATATTCCAGCTCACTTCCTTGAACACAGGGATTTCTGCTTCCTACACCTGAACTGAGCATCTCTTAGAAATGCTAAGACTACCAGGGAGAAAATGGCACTTTATGTATTTCTTGCATAGCAATACATTTGGCCAACATGATACAGGACTGTTCTGCAAGAGGGCAGAATTTATCTCCCAAGTAATGGGCCACATTATGCTGTTAACCCAGGGCAGAGCGAATGCCTGCAAAACATGAAGTCTCAACATAAAGTATACTGCATGCTGATTCTTATTCCTTTTCCCAACCTGAAATCTACATTAAAAGGAGTAATCAGAGACAAGAGGACTGTGACTAGCAATATACAATGTAGTACATTTTTAAAAAGCAAGTTCTTTTGAATACTTTCCATCTAAAGTTTCCCCTCTCTGGGCACCAACCTCAGAGGTTCAGCACTATGAAGAGGATTATTTATGCTGAAGCTGAAGTCCATAAAGATAAGTGAACTTGAAGTCTTTATAAATAATTTTTGAATGGCAAGTTCCTGAATTCAATCCACTGATATACTAATACATTACAGATACAGTCTCAAACACATTAAATGTCATTTCTTTCTCACCTGGAATAAATTTTAAGAATTAGTACAGTGCATTAATTCAGCATTTTAGCCAATTTATTAACTGGCTAAAGCAGGAACCAGTGTTACAAAAAAGGGGGAGAAATCATTTCAATAGATACAGTATATGATCTGCAGTCCCATAAAGCAGTAAAAAATTTTCTACATTTGTGCAGTGCCAAAATTAGGACCATCAGCAGGAGAAACATACAGGATGTAAATTAGGAATAGTCTTACAGAGGAACTAATCAGATACATAGATAAAACAGGTGAGATTTGCAAGGATCAGAACATAGACAATATGCTTATTTACCAAGAACTAGAAAAACACTTTAGAAGGAAATATGCTAATAAATACACGACCATGGGGATGCTCTGACTTACGACATCTGGCTGTGTTCTTAAGAGCTAAGATACAGTCCTCTAAATCCATCACAATACTTGAATGCAACTACTGGCAGGAGCAAAGGGATTCAGAACATGACCTGGAATTGAAAAATATCCCTATAAATCTACAGAATGCTTTTATGACCTTTTCACATATTGGGGTGGTATACAGGACTGTAGTGTTATGGGTACATTTAAAAAACCTTTTCAGTGTCACTCAGAGGTCCTTCTGACTGGCCCTAAGGTCTTTTACCAGTTCTTTGCTGAAGAGCTGTACACAAACCGGCATTGAAATCAACTTGCACCTCCCTTTCTATTGTTGGAGCAATTTGAAAAAAAAAAATAAAAATCACAGTGTTAAAAAACCTAAAGGCCATCCCTATTTTACAACTGTGCAACTTCCCACTCCTCCCCAAGACTCCCCCCCAATGCTTGGCGGCATATACAATTACAAGTAAAATTAGACAAGTGCAGTGGAGGATTATTAAAACAAACATAGCATGTCTTGTGGAGCAGTATGAAGCCATTCAGTAAAAGCAGACCTATCAACAACAAAATGCAGCTGTTTGACAAAATAAGACAGATTTTTCTCATTTCTGAACTGTTAGCTTTACCTGCCAAAAGATAAGGCATTGTAAAGCGCCAAAAGATAAGGCAGTTTAAAGCACCAAAAGAACTAATGGACATTGCTGATCAAGAGAGTGACAAGAGGAAAGGGCAGGTAGAAGCTTCCAGGTCATGGGCATACACAAAACTGCAAGTGGAACAAATAGAGGATCGCAAGTCTTTTCTCAAAACTGAGCTGAAGCTATGACTAGCACAGCATCACAGCTACACATTAAAGACTCCTTAATATAATTGTTTCTGTATTAATGAGATCCAGCCCAATCTCAGGCAAAAGTTTTTTTTTCTTAATGCAACTTTGATTCAAAGCAATTGGGAAAAACACTGTGGTTTCTAGAGCTATTTAGTCTAACCAAATGTGGGCAGATCCTGCTGATAAAGGAATGATTTAACTGAAATGAATTTCTATAATCAAAAATAAACTAGGCTAGAGAGCTCCAGACCAGTCTGAATGAAAGAAAACTTTAAAAACATCAATTATTTGTTGCAGCACAGTTAAATATTAATGCATCCTCTTTAAACTCCTTCCAGTCAATCACTTAAAAAATGACAAAACACAGGGCTAGAAGGGAAATAAAATGTAATGTCTGGCTAACTTCCCCTCTGTGTAATATGCAAACACTGGAAAGTCCCAAATAACTTACACAGACGCAAGAGGACAGAACCTGAACTTCAGAAATATATAGCAAAGCCCCCATTTAGGCCAGACTTGAGGCCCTACTACAGGAGCCCCTTCTTGTGCTGTCCTGCTGCAGCAAGTCTTAAGGACAGCTTCTCAGTTCAGTTCCATGGAACAAAGAGAGACAGCCACCTTTCCACCACCCCACAGGAATCACAGAGCAAGTAAACCAAGTCAAACGTAAAAACCAACAGACCTCTCCCAACACACACATGAAGCTTCTCCTCACAACTCAGCCTCCCACACAGCACTGCTGGCTGCAGTGGCTTGCAGCCGAAAGCCATGAAAGGAGATGGGGAACACCTGGTCCCCCCTCCCCAGCTGAAACCTATCCAGCCTTACCCAAAAGGGGCCCCGCAGGGCATTGGTTGCTGTCCTGTAAACATTTTAGATGCTCTTTGTGTGTTTGGACTAGGGTATTTTCCCCCTTTCCCTGTCTTCCTAACCCAAACCTGCAAGTCCTGGGTGTTGGTCATTCCCAACAGTGTCAGAAGATTGAGCAGAAAGGTTAAGCAGGTCAGTGCGGGAGGGTGATCTCTCCAGTATTACCTACTGGGGGGTATCACACCATTCCTATGCTCCGGAAACCTCGACAGCTTCTCAGAGCTGTTTGTTTGTAATCTGGTCAGCCTACTTCAGCTTGCTGGTTACATCACATTTTCAGGAGAAAATATCTTCAAAGCATTCCTTACCCTGTGAGCTATTTGGCAAAAGGAGAATGATGACAACTCTTCCTCCTCTGGCTAGTCCGAGAAACCCTGTGTTTCCTTTGCTCTTTAGATGTTCTGACCAAAAAACAAGAAAAATATTTGAATTGCTCCAAACCTCTCTTCTTTAACCTGCAAAATCAGGGTAAAATCTAAAGTCTATGAAGACATTTACAAGGCATTTTCAAATACATGTTTTAACATATATAAGATAACATCTTCTAAATACACGTATTGTACAGATTACCCTATACTTTCCTAGTTTTCATGTGCTGGATCGTGTGTCCCAGCAATGTTCCCAGTAACTGCCAGTACCCCAGAAATCCTCCCACAGATGCAGCAGCCAGCTTGTCCTTCCACAGTCAAGTCATAGGAAAGAAGGCAGCCGTGCCATGAACTTTTTAGTACCCCAGCCATCTCTTGCTTTCAGCAAATTCCTGGTTTTTCTGTATGTACCTCTGAGAGGCATGTGTAGACAGCAGGTACCTCAAGCCAACTCAGAGGCCATCCTTTTTCCTTATTCAAGATGAACACTTCAATTGCAGTCTTCCATTTGTCTTTGGCCACTGGGACAAGCTTCAATTTTCTTCTACAAGGCATACAGCATTGTGCCTGCACCGAATAGCCAGGGATGCCCCTGGGCTGGAAACTAGAGTACAACGTAACAGGATTTGTATTGCACTTTGCCTCCATCTGCTGCCTTCAGCAGTATTGTCCCCACGTAAACCACTGCCTACCTCGTCATTTACTGCCTCACAAAATCAAAGGGGAAAACTTCTCCCTGACATATGTCTCTTACTACCTGTCATTGTAGTAGCATCTCCAGGACGCAACCAGGTGGTCTACAATAAAGGAAAAGATTATTAACAAGGGTGCAGAAATACAAAGCAATGCAACAAGAAAGGAAGAAATTAAAACTAAAGATGCTTGAAAGAGGTCAAGTTTTCCTCCTTGTGCAGTAATAATCCTTAGATTAGACCACTGAAACATCACCTGCAGTGCAGTGGAAAAACTATTCTCTGTTTTCACAGACTAAAGTTTTTTGCGTCAGCCTACATACTCAGTTTTCTACAGCCATTTGCAAGCAATAAACATCCCCTTATCCTGAAGGCTCTTTTGACATAAGAATTTCATTTACTGAGTCTCAGTTAACACCTAGGATGACTTTGCCTTCCAGATCACACTGAAATTGTAATTTCCTTCCTTTGAAACACTGTAACAGTAAAACAGGGCACATTCTTCTTCAAATGCTGTTTCTGGAAAATGACAATTTTTTTCCCCAAACACACAAACGCTTGAGCAATACTCTCATATTAAACACTGAGGACAAGTTAGGTCCTTATAGATATACAACTGCTCACTAAGAAAGGACTCATTATCTTCTTTCTATGTTTCCAATGTCATCAGTCATCCTTAAAGACTTCCCCAAAACCATTTTGGTGCAGACATTACCATTAATTATAAGTGTCCTCCTAGCCCAGTTTCCCAGGATGCAAAGTCATTTAACTACAGATCATTAATATTAACATAGGAGACCACATAGGTGCATAAAATTGGAGCTGATCTGAGCTGACTTTGGGCTTTCCATCTTTTCGGTGACATATTGCCTGACCCAGACAAAGGAGTGTTTTATATTAGCAATAGGAGCTCCTGCTCTATTTTGAGAAGAAAAAATAAGTAGCCTTCACATAATGTTATGCTGTCTCAAAAAAGACTCTTAACAGTTCATTTTGCAGGGTGATTTGTTCATTTATAAATTGATGTTGCAGCCAATTGTAATTTTTTTGCCTGAAATCCTTATTGTGTTGATTATTATGAAAAAAATTCCGTTGGGGATTTTGGCTTTTTTTGACTAATTTAATCGGAATTGTTTAAGCTATTTATTTTACACTCTTTGCAAGTATCATAGCAAATGTAAAACTTCCTCAGCTACAGATGCCTATGCTTTTCCAACACATAGAATCAGTCTTACAGTACAGTCCATGTAACACACAGACAACATAATCATTTTGTTTCATTCCTTCAATGTCCAAAGTTTACACCTCATATAGTAAGGCAGCTATATTATTCTTTCTTTCCATAATCTGCACACATCTCTGTAAATAAACACATGCATTCATATCAGATGCAACGAAACAAATACACATACCTCCATTTATGTCCAGTTTACCATATTTATTAGTCACAATTGACACATAGTCACCATAATCCTTAAATCTAGTAAATGCTTTGAACAAGATAAACTTAGTTCCTGGTCTACCTGCCCCAAGTCTTCAGATCAGTTTTTCTTTCTTGTAATTACACTGTCATTTTCAACAAATGTTTTTCCTCTCCTGCTCTACAGAAGACCCTAACAAACAACAGTGAAAACTGAGTATGGATTAAAAATTTCCCTTTTATGCTATAACTATCCACAAAACTATTCCATAATTTGTGAACTGTGCCATCATACATGTTTTTAAGAGTATCCAACCCTGAACAATGTTAGAGTAGAAACAAGCAGAAATTTGCTAGTTTCTGGAACAGCAGGGAAAGGAAGGTACAGCCTTAACTCTGCTCCCTGAAAAGCACAGGTATAAATCATTCCGCACCAAAGAAAAGGGAAAAGGCGTCGTGGTTTAACTCCAGCCAGCACCACGCAGCCACTCACTCACTCCTCCTCGGTGGGATGGGGGAAAGAATCGGAGGGGGAAAAGTGAGAAAACTCATGGGCTGAGATAAAAACAGTTCAATAGGTAAAGCAAAAGCCGTGTGTTCAGGCATCTCCAGGAAAGCAGGGCCCCATCATGGGTAATGGCTACTTGGGAAGGCAAACGCCATCACTCCGAATATCCCCCCCTTCCTTCTTCTTCCCCAGCTTTATACGCTGAGCATGGCATCGTACGGTGTGGAATAGCCCTTTGGTCAGTGGGGGTCAGCTGTCCCAACCGTGTCCCCTCCCAGCTTCTTGTGCCCCCCCAGCCTCCTCGCTGGTGGGGTGGGGTGAGGAGCAGAAAAGGCCTTGGCTCTGTGTGAGCCCTGCTCAGCAGTAACGAAAACACCCCTGTGCTATCAGCACTGTTTCCAGCACAAATCCAAAACACAGCCCCATACTAGCTACTATGAAGAAAATTAACTCTGTCCCAGCCAAAACCAGCACAAAAGGGAGGAAACTCCTTGGCATTCTAGATACAGGACTTATTATGAAATAGATCTAATCACTAGAGGTTAACCGTAAAACCATAGGGGTAAAAAAACAACAGCGTGATTTTCAAATTGACAGTATGAGATAGATGAGATATTAAAACAAAATCCATAGCTAAAGAATTCTAAGTTCTGTTGCTTGGGAGGGAGGTGTGTTGTTATAGAAGGCAATACACAAGTTATGGAATATGGAAATTTTTTGACAGTGAAACTGAACAGACCCAATTAGTTAGCTGGGGTTTTTGTATACAAAAATTTAAAAGTATGGATATGCACCTCAAATGTCAGGAATACAATTTGAAAAAGAAAACAATATTGTTGATAGTTACAGCTATTCACAATGCTAGTAGGAAATACTAGCATATCATTTTGCTTTAAAGCTAGTTATTCCTTCAAAAAATAAGGTGGAAACACATAGGGTGCAACTTTGCAGTGACGTGATAAAAACCATAAACATTTAACTATTTTATTACTTGTTGCGCCTTCTTGTACACAAGTCCATTTTCAAGGCAGGGGAGAAAAGATATTATGACAAAATGATTGTCATAGCTTAAAATTGCACTAAGATTATTTAAATGGACTGAAAATGCTGAAAAGTATTGTAATGCACTATTTTAGGTCGGGTTTCCCCCTTCTGCACACATAAAATTTGTCTTTTGCCTAGCTTTGCCACCAAATAAGTTCTTTCTACAGGAACTACTGGAGTGTTCAGTGGATCAAAGCTAGTCATAAAGGTCTGTGTTCCTGCAAATCCAGTGTGTCTATGTTTTACTTTAGGCACACGAGTTGTGACATGAAACTTACAAAAGGGATGATATACACAGCATTGAAGATATTGATAGGAATGTACGTTCTTAAAGATTTCCACACAATAGTTTTTTAATGGACATTAGATTGATAGGAAAGGATGAAAAAACAGAAAGGTACCATAAGTGATTTAAATACATTGATGTACTATTTGTACTCTAGCCTCTTCTTGTATAGCCTTTCCTTACATTTAAGTAAGTTTGTGATACTGAACACAAAAAAGAATTTATGTTCATATACTAAAGTGCATTTGTTGCTAACTGTGCCTTAACTTAGACTTTATCTTTTTGATAAACAAAACAAAAATAAATTAATCTGTCGTTCCTTTATTCTGAGCTAAAATGTTTTGCAGCAGGTTAAATACAGTAGAAATTGATCAAAAAGATAGCTTTCATATGAAATAATCTGTTTTATTCCTCTTGTAATAGTATATCTAAGTATAAAAGCATCCAGATCCACAGGACATCTGAAATTAGTCAGAATTTTAAAAAAGAGCAAAATTTTGAATGAAATGGACTTTTTGCAGTTGTTTGAATCCCAAGCCTAAAACCTCTAACCCTGAAAACCACAAGAGAGTCAGCTGGTTTTTTCAACCTTAGAATTTAGAAAGCCTGTTCCCATCTGAAATACAAAGATTTTACCTTCTATCATTATAGCTCCCTAATAAAAAAAACTTTGAGGGTTTTTTTTTTCTTTTCCATTGTAGACTTACTAATGTAGTTGGAAAAAAATAATCGGAATTGTATAGTCTGACAATTCTCCTCCAGAAGACAATCAATGAAACGTGGAAATTTTGGTTTACTCTGTAGCTACCATATACAGTGAATACACTCTGTATGGCCTACAAAGTAAAGATGAAGAAAATGGGACAAGACAATAAGCATCCATTCTGCTTTTAAAAAAATATGCACCTAATCACTTTAGTGGAGAATTTTATTGGCTTATCTAAATATCTTGATTCTTCTCTTACTTTACACCCCTTTTACAACCATTGTTCCACAGAGCTCATCAGAATTACCTGCAATTCAGGTCTGGATCCAACCACTGCCAGAGCCTAGACTCCAGACTGAAGAGCCCTGGCCTTTGGAGAGGCATCAATTTTCTCACTGTAAAACAGAAGCAAAACTGATTCTGCCTGGCTTTTCAAAGGAAGAACGTGCTAGCAATGAATATGAAGTAGGTCTGGCAACAGTGCACGTAATGAAACAGATGTACAGAAATCCCACCTTGCTTAAATTGATGAGCTGGTCACTCAGGACTCTCTGGAGTATAAGACTGTACCTTATTCCTTGGACTATAGTGCTGTTCAGCAGGAGCTTCTGATGTCAATGACAAAGCCAGAGGGACAACCAAAGTTGAAGAACAATTTCCAACAAGACATAGGAGCCTTCATTTCCTTATGTTATACATTCTTCCACGTATAGATTTAATAATGCAACAGGAGCAGGACTGTCACCCACTTTTGATCATGATAAAGGATTGCTTTGGGGTCAACTCAGCTAAAGATTCAGTATTAGTTCCAGCAAAGCCAGGATCTTTCAAGGTCTTGAAGGTCAAAAGAAAACTAGTAGGAAGATAACACTTCAAAGGCTCCTACTAATGAGACTACCAATTATTTTACTCAACTTCTTTAAAAGTTCCATTAAAAGATGAAAAGTGCAGTCTCCCAGGTGACAAGGATTGCAGTAGGCCAGTCAGGACATTCCATTAAGAGGCATTAGACCAAGTCCTGTGTCTTCGTTTTAAGTTTGAGGCTTCTCAGAACCCAGATTTCTCCAGAAACCTTTACCTCACCTTCTGTCTCTCTAGACTCCCATCCATGGTGGGCACTCCACAGCCTTCTCCTTTTATGACCTTCAGTGAATTTGTTGCTTCACTGTCCTAAGTTACACCCTGATATAAACATATATTTGGCCAGATATTTCATAGCATAGGCGGTTTTTCATCTTCTTCTGAAGAACCGGATGTGGAATACTGCCAGAGACAAGACACTGGATCAGGTAAACCTGATTCCCTGAGGTGAACAGGGAATCCTCTCAGGTACATCGCTAGTCTCGCTTTCTGTTACCGTGACTTTTCAGGAAAAATACTAGGTGCGAGTCTTCCCAAACCCTTCATCATCTAAGTGCCTGATTATTATATTGCACATAGATGAAAACACTTCATACTGAAATGTAACACACTAAGTCAAAAAAGCAAAAGCAGAATCATAATCAGAGAATGTTATGCCAGCCAGTCATGTACAGAAAGAGATGCAGAGCCTGTCAAAGTGGCACTCACACCCCCAAAGAAGTGGTGCTGTCTTTAATGGGAGGAATTTCAAAGCTGCCTCCTGAGTAAGTTAGAGACAATTACCTCGCTGAGAGAGAACAGAGAGGAGACTGAATGTACATGATGTGTCTGAATGACTTTGAGAAAAAAGATTGGCTATGAAACCTCAAATATTTCACCAGGTTGCTTTCTGAGAAGCTCAACCTGAGATGCACAAAATCAAGGCAAAGAGAATTGCTGACTACCTACATCAATCTGTTCAAATCAAAGAGACATTTTATAGGTTTTATTTTGGTACAAAATACCTGAGATTTTTCTTACATTCCTTAGCCTACATTTTTCATAAAATATTTACCTGTGTTGTCTCTTTCAAATATTCTGTTTGAATATTACTATATCATCATTTGAGTTAAAGATAATGGGATAATAACCATTTATTTTTCAACCAGTAGTATGGCAGGTGTGAAACTGGGTGAAATAGGACCTATTAACAAGTGTTCAGCTCCCCTACACATCATCCTAGGCTGTCCAAAAACTAGTAGGCTGTAACAGAACAGTATGTGTACAGGCTGATTGTAGAGTTGGTATCCCAAGAGTCATATGCAGAAAAAGAATTTTCTAGCGACCAGCAATGGCCAAGAAAGCCGACAGGCATATGGCAAAGATGTGAAGCAAACATGACCCTCCAGACTCAAAAGGAAATTTATAACAATTGAATTCTTGGGACCACAGAGATCACCAGGTCCGTTTTTTTCCCATCTTAGACTGTGAAAGACTCTGTGGGAGAAGTTCTGCCTCACAGATCACTGAGGAATATAGCACCTACTTGGGCTCCTGTCACTACAAGAGCCTCAAATATTGTTCTTTTCTGCCTTGAGTTAATCTCCTGCTCAGTCTGAAATGCTTTACACAAAGTGGTTGGTCTTCAAAAGGGATATTTGGGTGAAGTATATCTCCTGTGATAAACCAGAGATATAGCAAAATATTCTAAAATTTCCTTCCGAGTTGGGACTTTCTGAAATCCAAGCTACCCAATATGAATCCATGAGGCTATATGGAGCACTAAGTCTCCTCATCTTCCACTTTCCAGGTTGCTGCCAAATTGTGATTCTGCCTTCATTCAGCCATAGCATGTACCCAGAATCTTTGTTGTTCTGAGATGGCAGAGATCCAGATAAATAGCTTGAGGTGCTATTGCAGCAGGTAGTAAGAAGAAAGGATTGTGGCTGCCAGCTATTTAGAAGTAAGAATGGACTAATCTGGGGATGCAGCCTATGTGCCAGCACTTGCCCTGAATACATCCGATCTGAATGATCTACGTCGATTTATGTTGAAATAACATACATAATATTACACAGTTAAAAAGGAAGCTCTCTTGATAAAACTTTGCTAGCTTAAAAAAAAACCCCAACAAACTAATGGACTTGCTTTCCCAGACTGTTTGACAATGGAACAATTTCTGTGGAACCGATTTCTTAGATAGGATGGATGCTTTCCATTTCCTCAAAAACCCTGATGGCTTAATGGTTTAAGCATTATTCATTCCCTTCTGGATTGGGCTGGTAACAGCCTAGTAATGTGAGGTCTATTAAGATTCTCAAAAAATCCTGGATTTTGCTTTGTTTGAACTCTTAATTATGAATTCATTTGGGCTGAATAATATCCATGATATGCTTGGAGATTTTGCTGTGGAAAATCCCTTTAATAAAGAACAACAACTGAGATCTTGAATTATGCAGAGGTTTTTTTGCAATCCCCAGAGCACAGAAAGCCTTGAATGCTTACCAAAGAGGGTGATGCATGTCTACTCCATCTTCTAAAAACACTTCCTCCTTCAGATTTACAGTCACTAAGAACACAGAGCAATTGTGATCAAAAGAAGCAGCAGCAGCAGCTGAAGGGAAAAGTGTTCATTTCTGATTGCCTCATCTGGACTAGAAGGGGGTAACAGAATAACTTTATTACACCAGATGCAGTGAAGGGCTTTATTTCATTTAATCTGGAGAACAGAGGAATTTGTCACATAGAGAAGATGAAAATAATCTTGTTCTTCTCGCCACCACCCAGGCATGATGGTTATTGGCTGAGTCCACAGAAGAAGCTGGCGTTTACGATGACTATTTACTAACTTTCTCCTGCATGACTGTCCTAAGAGGGCTGGTATTTTTCTATGCTCCAGAGACATTTTCTGTTGAAAAGTTATTTTTGTTTGGTATTTGCTGGAAAGCATTTGTTTTGGGAATGTGTGCTTCTGGGATTTGTGGTAGGCTCGAAGTTTGAACTGTACACCATAGCATCCTATTTGTTCATTGGTACAGGCTTTATATTTAAGTTGGAATTCATTAACACTTATTCTTAGAACCTTCTGTATGCCAAAGCCATTCTTCACTGGTAATGTACACTGATAACAAACGATGGCCACAGATGTTTGGTTTTGGGGTTTTTTTACTCTGTATCCTTCACTGATAGTCCGTATACCATGTCATTTATTTGTTCGAACTTAGTTTTGAGGGGTTGTATAGACTGTAATTATATTTACACCATTAATTCAATATTATGGCTCTGGGTGAAGTCCTTTTTGAGCAGGAGCTTTGGGCAAAGTTAATAGATATGATTCATAAATGACTTATTTTTTTAACAAATAGATTTTAAATGCTACTGTTTCTGACATGTTAATATATTACAACTTCTTAGGACAAGGGGTAATACCTATACAGAATGGAAAGCAGGGGAGAATCAAGCCCAGTATTTACCAATGAAGGAAGGCCAGGCAAAGGTATTAAGTGCATTTTCTAGAATATAGAAAAGGAAAAGCAAAAGTTATTAATTCCTTTTCCTCTAAAAGGAGAATGACAAGTAATAACTTGTTTTCAACACACTGGCAGGTTGATTAACATATCTTTGGCCCACAACGCAGCCAGGAAATTGGGATCCAGATCATGTCCCTTCAAGTAGAGTGTCCAATGTCATGATATGAGGTTGCTCCCATTCCAAGCCATGAGAGAGTACACAGGGGGCAAGTACTTCAAAGTTAGATACAAAAATATATTTCTGTGTCTCCACTCTAAAAGTACAGAGACCAGAAGTGCCAGACAAATCAGATCTTGTAAATGTGACTGACCATACAGACATCTTTCTGGAAAAAAACAGACTTTATGAAGATGAGTGCATAATGGCCATAAACAGCTCTCATGCAGAAGTAGTGACACAATGCTAGGAGAAAAGAAGAAAGATTTTGGCAGACAGGCCGTCTAGCAGTTTTTGGTTCAATTCAGACTCTTGTCTGAATTGAGCTCTGTCACTCATCAGTAGAAACTCTCTTAGTACTCAGCATGTTTCTACTACATGTTTCTCCTGTTTTCCGGGATCTTGACTATAGGACGAGAAACCAGCACTAGTGACAGAAATCACAGGTAAACCACGGGTAAAAATCTCTTTGAAACACAAAACAATACGCCCTCACACAGACACTCACAAAACATGGTTAGGCATAATTCTTTCTAACGCCCTTTTTATATTTCAATTTGCAAGAATAATCATGCCTCAATGCCCTACTTATGGTCTAGCTGGAATCCCACTTGTTATGATGGCTAATGACGCAGGAGTCACTTCATCTTTGGTATCTTCATAGCACTTACAATCTTTCCAGTTTCCTTAGTTTCCAAGGCCACAGAGGTGAAGCATGATTACAGGGGCTTTGTAAGTACTCAGAACAGCAAGAGGAGGGACCTTTGATGACCCCGTAATGATCTAATACCACTTGAAATCCTGTCCTGTCAGTGTTTTTGTCATTGACTCTGCTTGCAAGCTATTTTTTTAGACCCAGAAAGACAGATCTTACTTCTTCTTCACCCTTTTTCATTGAAATGTCTCATTTCATTCTCCTAGGGCCTCTCTATTAGCATTTACTCCTTCCCCCTAGTTACTATACTGGAAAGAAACACAGCATCTTCATAAAAAGATGGGAGGGATTGTCAAGCACTGGGAGGCAGTGGCTGCTAGTTCAGAGAACAGAAAAGTACAAAAAAATGCTTCTGAAATATGCATTCATGGTGCACAGTGTCCTGTGCCTGAGGAATTGCACCTACTTTCTCCATTAGCTGCACAGAGCCAAGGTCTATCAGGTCTGCATTATTAATGCTCCAAACTATACATTATGGCGCTAAATATCAGAGGTGCCTAACTCTGTTTTAGTCACTAGAGTAGGCACTCAGTATAAAATCACCGCCAAAATCCTTGTGTTCTGTTAAATAGGGTAAAATTAAGTCATGCTTTTGCTAGATTAAACTGAAAGGTTAGCAGCGTGTTCTGAACTGAAATTCTTTCATGCTTGGCACAGGAGAACTGGAACACCTTTCCTAAAGAAGATGAACAACATAAAAAATCGGACTGTAATTCAGTAATACTTTGGGCTTTTGTGTAAAAAGCACTGGCTGTTTCTGCTGGTCCAATAAGCTAGTTATTTCCTTGCGCTGACTTCATTCACATTGGTATAAATTTTTGTTACATTTAAACGCATTTGTTTGTTAGGTGTGCAGCTCCCAATTCTGGAAAGCGCTACGTACTAAGAATAGGCCGTTAAGAACTTTTCCTTTCCTGGATCACAGCCATTCCAAGGAAATTGGTAATAGTCCTTATACCCAAGCTAACTTCACCGATTCCACAACTTCCTTTCTTCTTCTTCTTTATTCCCCATCTCTCCCGTTCCATGGGCTACCACTCCGCTTTTAAGCCACTTATGTTAGAAGACACTGACGTTACCGGGCCGTCTTCCGCCGCTCAGGCAGAGCCCGTGCGCAGCGCGCGTCAGCGCCGCGTCAGCGCCGCGTCAGCGCCGCACAGCCGCTGCGTTTCAGGGCTTCCAGCGCCACCTGCTGCGGGCGAGGGGCCGCAGGTGAGCCGGCGTTCGGCGACGTGCGGAACGCAACTGCCCTTTCCAACTGGGAGTAGCCCTGTGAGCAGGGGGTTGGAAAAGATGACCTCCTGCGGGCCTGCCCAACTCAAATAATTTTATCATTCGAGGAACAAGCTGTCAAAGCAAAGGTATGCAAAGCATGATGATTTTTTCCCCCAAAGTGTCAGTGCTATAGAGCCACAAACCTGCTCTAGATCTGAAGCTCTAGCTCTTTGCTTCTTTCCCTATCGCGGCTAACACAGATTTTGAAATCAGAGTCTAGTAAACAAGTGGTGACACCAGCACCAAGAAAAGATCAAACTATGTATCCTCCACACATCGCAGTCCTTGCAGACAAACTTCTGCTGTATACCACTTACACGAAAACTGTGTTTCTGGAAAGAAAAACTTTAATATTAATCTCTGGCTGTCATGCCTCAGGCTGGGCTACCAGTTTCATGAGTGAACAGAGCACCTTCGAGAAAAATATATTACTCATCTTTTCAGCTGAGACAATTGGAATTATTTCATGCTGAGGATGCATTTGGTTTCCACTTTCATTTCTGCTGAGAACCTGAATGAATCCAATGAAGAAGACCCATTTCAGAATCAGAAGCATTGATGGATGCCCATGAGCCTCAGTGAGAAAGAGGAGAGTTACACAGAGCTTGTTGAAGCAGAGGAGCATCAGGCAGAAGGTAAGTCCAAACTAGCGACGAGAAGAGGAGCAGTCCGTGCCTAGGAAGGACTCTGCCTGGAAGAGGCTCTCCCAGGGCTGTGATGTGAAAGGTCCCATTTCTCTCATCAGCCGTATCACCCAGTGAGAGCAAAGAACTGAAACTGATTCACATTAGAGAGAATAAGCAGTAGACCGGGATGGGATTTCCAGTGGTTCTATGAGCAGCAGAAAGCAGCTGATGATAAATTGTTTTAAGCACCAAGAAAAACCTGGAAGAGGCAGCTGTGGACTCATTTTAAATCTGCCAACTGACATGCTCATAATTCTTTAATCTGTGGTCAGCAGGCTAGTGCCTGAGCACAAACACTGACTGATTACTGCTTCCCTGTAGGCAAGGGTAATACAACAAGAGATGACCATAATGTAAAAACAATTCCCACTCAGAAAGCCAGCATTCTATCCCCTCACTTCTCGTTTTCACCTCAGATCCTCTTCTGAGAGTGGAAGAATCACATACACCTTGTTTCAGTCCCCTGCCCATGGATAAACTCAATTCTGTGAAAACATAAAAATGAAAATGAGTAACACAAACCTGCCCAGCAAATTTGCCTTATATCCTATGCATGTAGAAGCTGCTTCCGCAGTTGCCTTGGAAAGAGTTTTTTGTCCTTCCCTTTAGGCTATGAGGAAAATACCTGTTTGGCTGACTAACTTTTCTCAAGCCAAAAAAGATACGTTAGCAATCCTCAGGGGGTGAGCAGCAGTGGCTCTGGCTAATGATAGCAGACCGGAAGAACTAGCTGTCCTATCTGCTGGAGACCTCATCCAGCAAACCACTCATGGCTACAGCAGATGTTAAAGCTTTACAGCCACATTTGTTCTCCCCTCCCAGCAGCAAGCTCTCACAGCGCAGAATTGTGGAGAACAATGGGGCACTGGTACCTTAAGAGTGCGCAGGATACAATATAGGATGGCCAAAGGCCTGCTCCTGTGCTCTTCACCGGCACGCTCAGCCTAGCCTTCTGCACACTCAGCAGCTTCAGGGCTGCACACCAAGGAAAGAAACAAACCAAAGAAATGCAATTGCTGCTCAAGTTGCGTGCTTATTTTTGATTCATTTAATCAAGGAACTGAATTACCGTTACTGTTTTTCAGCACTGCTTGTGTTTTATGTTTCTGGAAACATCTTAAACACTTGCAAAGCGAGCTTTTGGTACTGACGAGCTTGGTTTATGCTATCTTACGCAACTTCACAGCTAGAACATTTAAAAGCTTTACAAGATATGAAGGTGGGAGAAAGAGTCTAAAAACATAGATCCTGGGTTACAGTTCCAGGAAAACAAAGTTCACAATTTCTTAATGATATTTGAGTCTTTTATTAGTTTCAGGTGGATTTGTGCCTTCTTTACAGTTCACTTTCCATGGATACTCCAGCAAAAAGTTTAATGGCAGACACAGCCATCAAAACAAGGATTTCTAAGAAAGGAGTACAGAAAGTGTGCCTAATGTTTTTTAAAGTGGCAGTCCCAAATGTCTGTGCTGAAAAATTTATTTTAAAGTTTGTTCTGAATACCACTAAAGTCTGTGGAGATCATTATGGAGGGTCTAAAGTCAAGCTACAGGAATATCGTGATTCATGCTATTATTAATTTGCATCACAGTAACACTTAGGAGCCTCATTTGTGATCCATGGACTTTTTTGAGTGAGTGATCATACACAAAGAACAAAAACTGACCCCCATATTAATGACACGTAACCTTCGTTTGAAGTATATTTTGAATACTCACTATAAATTGCTTCTGAACAAGCTACAAGCCAAACTACTCTGCAGACACTGTTTGGTGAATAATGCTGAATAATGAATAAACTCTAGAAAATTGCAAGCAGAAAGGCACAGCACAGACCAGGTAATTTTTTCCTCATGCTTTGTTCATCCATCTCTCCTCAGCAGGTATTTCTGGGGCAAGTTGCCGTGGGTGGTGTTGATTTATTTGATTAATAAATGTCTGTTCACGTACTAAGCAACCAGTGAAATAAAGTCTCCCTGCAATAAAAGTATTTTATATATTGTCGTAAATTAAATAGAGTCTTTTAATGCCCCAAACAGTAATGTATTTTTAGTAATCATGTTCCCATCACATAGTTTTAATGTAACCAGTTCCATCTTCGAATAATTTCTAAAATAAAATGAGATAGAATTATAATGTGCTACAGCTGGTAAGAGAAAAATTCTATTCCTCCCATACTAGGTCAGTACCTTTAGGGCTTTAAGCGTGATACAGGGCATACTCCTTATCAGCTAAGCATGATACAGAAGTCAAGCCATAAATCCAGTGCAAGAGGATGTTTTAGCATCAAAAGCACTTCCAGGTTTATTGTCAACCACACCAAACTTCAGCAAAATCACCTCAAAATCTTTCCCTTTAAAGGGTTCTTTCAGTAAAAATATGGTGGGATATCACAGATCAGAGATAAAAAACACATCAACATTTAAAAACCAAAACATTTTAAAGGAGAAAAGTTGTATAGAAACTAATTTGCTACACATGTTTTACACATACAATACAAAAAGGGGTTTCTACAACAACATATGGAAAGTATCTGAATCAGTAAGACAATGACCTTCATAAATCACTCCAGGTTCCAACTTTAAATTATGTCTTGTTCCTCTCTCATGGGATATTCTCTGCATCTCAGACAAACTCATGGTTATGTGTGCACAGTATTCCTAGCTTTATAGGGAATGATGTCATATCAACACATAGAGGGTATGTAAGATGAAGAGTAAACACATTTTTACATGACTCTGACCAGATGAACCCACAAACTCCACTCTAACACTTCCCTTTGGCTTAAGGGAATTTTTTTTCTTTGTACGTGATTTATTAAATGGACTCACCAAAACTTTGGGGGATTCCTCTTTAGACTTTATTTATGCAACAGCGCACTGTGGGTGGCAATGGCCAAGAATAATGTGGGACAGAAATCCCATTTCCCTAACCTCAGGTACATGAAGGCTTCAGGTTCATGCAAGCCAAAACACAATTGCCCATGGATACAATTAGAAGATTTATGGGATTTTGATCAAAAGCATGTTACAATTCAGTTAAGACAGCTGCTTGTAGCTAGTCTTACCTTTCCCTTCTGGTCACGGATATGTTTACTGGACAAACGTAGTATATAGTATCAGCCTTTTGTTTTGTCTTCAAAAGCTACAACCGGGCATATTCCTCTCCTAAAAATAATGTAAAAAGAGAGTATATAACTGTACATGCTCCAATTTTATCTTCTGTTTTCAGTAAATGCCTACCTGTTCATTCTGTTTGTATAGTCTCAAATGACCGCCTGAAACTAACACAACTTTGCCCGGTGATTTTAGATGCTAACAATGTAGCTTTAATTGCCTGTTCAGTATGCTCTATTTCTTCTCTAGAGCTTTCTTATCCATAAAGGTCTTCAGAGAAAATTTCTGGTAATTTTAGTCAACAATTTATCAGTCAATACTTAGAAAAGAAATGTCTCCAAATCTAAAGTTTAGTTATACCCATAAAGGCAATTATCTGCACCCAGCACGTTCTCATTCACTGGCTGCTAAGAACTATTTTCATAAGGTATGTATGCAAAGTCCTATCTGCCCACTGCCTTTGTAAAGCCAAATGCAAGAATTTACATCATGCTTCATGGACATGATTGATATCATAACCAATATATTTCTATCAAATTATTCTTTAGTGAAATTTTAGTGAAGGCAAGATACAATAAAAGCTGAATTTTACAGTGCTGGCCTTGAACATACATAGGTTTGAACAGTATATGTTTCAAAATCTTTATTATTGAATATGTAATAAGAATATAATCCTTTGAAAGAATGCTTGAACTACTACTACTACTTTAGTTATTTGTGAACTAACTGAACTTGTTCTGGAATATGCTGACACATGATAAACACAAAATCCTAAAACTCAGCTTAAATGAGGATCATACTTCAGTAGAAATCGCATATCCATCTGTATAGTTCAGTTGTATGTGGTAAAATAAACATTCTTTCTCCAGCTTGCTAACAAGGGATTTATGAATTAATAATGTCACTGATTTGCTTAAACATTTAAGTCTGTATGGTTCAGGATCTTCTTTGGCTCTAGAAACCAGAGATTGTTTAAAGCAATTAGACCAAAGTGCAGCAAGTTGCAGTTCCACATAATGGCTGTGTGAAACACTAAACAAAAATTTTCCAAGTTTTCTACCAAATAGGAGCAACTAAAAATCAAAAACTAGTCTTAAATTGTTTTTTTTTAATGTAATAGATAAATAGATGATTACTACATTTTTACTAAAATGGTAGCTGTTTTTTCCTAGTGACCTGCATTTGAAGTGATCTTTAATGTGAAATTGTTACACAGTTGTTAGAACTTAAAGAGAAAGAAATGAGGTGTCAGTCTGCAGTCCAGAGATGATTCTGGTTTCCAACCTGAGACCAGAGATTCTCATAAAATAGCATTTGTCCTCCCTCTCAAACCATATTCCCAGGCAAAGTTAAGAATATCAAACCCAAACAAAAAGTTTAATAATATTCAGCTTTAAATCAAGATATAGTTTGGATGTACAGTATATACGCAAAGCACAGCCACATTGCAATAAAGACAAATTAATAAACCACAACTTTATAGTGCAGGTAACAGTGAAAAGAAAGAAAATACCACAGTGCTATTTCTTAAGCAAGACACAGTATTTTTTACTTTACTGGTGGTAAACAATTCCGCTTCCCCCAAGGGTGGCAGGATCTGTCTCATATTTTCAGAAATCAGATCAGCTTTCAGATATTTTCAGATCAGCTTTCTGGAAGTAACCAACAGAGCTTCAGTGGAAATTTTGTGCCCTCTCCCACCAGGAGTACACAGGTGAGTGGACAAACACTATGAAGAGCCAGTGGGGGTAAACCCGGCCACTTGGAAATAAAAATTCTTGTTCATGCAGGTGCATGTTAATGATATTCTCAAGCATAGCTTTGAAATTCACGTTACAGGTCTGCCTCTCTGTTTTTCTGCATGCAGAGCCAAATTTAATCCCTTGGATAACTGCCTTGCCAGCTCACACCATAGAGATGAGGTAAGGAACAATTCTACCCTTTTTAACCTAACACAGATAAATTTTTCTATATGTAATATCACTCAGTTAAATATATAAACTGATGAAGTAGCAGAAATGTAGATGCTGGATTTATATTGCTAAAGGGTATATATATAAAATGTCGTATTAATTTTTTTAAATGCATTTAAGTTAATGGAACTAGAAGATTCTTATTTGAGATTCATCATGACTAAGTAAAGTCGTTCTGGCTTTCTGATGTCTGTTTCCCTCCTCTGAGACTAGCCACATGAACGCTGCCAAATTTATCACTTCTTCTTGGAATGTCTCATTTGCATCCTTTACTGCTCATGCATGTGCCAGAACAACTGGATCAGGACTTTCCCCACCAGCTTCTGCACTGCAGTCATCAGGTTTCCTGAGCAACCTGACTTCCTCCCCTGAAGTGGAGGGACCAGAAAAATTCCTGAATGTAACAACTAGTAAAACCCCTTTCCAACACACTATAATGAGGCCATGCCAATAATTCCATAGTCAAGAGGCAAGAGTTTCCTTTAAACCATAATCCCAATATTGAATTCCTGTAACAGAGGGAAGGAAAGGCGCCTTTTGACTTAAAATATCTCCTGTCTAGACCATACCCAGAGGAGGATATTTATCGCAAAATAATCAGACAAACCATTTTTTAATTATGAGACACTGAAAAATCTGAAAGTTCAGAGTGTGGGGGTGTGCCGTTTGAAAATTATATTCTTTCTCCCTTCTTTTTCCCCCTCTCTCCTATTCAAAGGCTAAAGAACTTCAGAGATTAAAAACTTCCTATGCAAACCAGCCCTCAATGGGCACAAAGACCTATTTCCAACAAAAAGAATGATTTGGATATACGTGAAATGATTGGCACAGAGGTCAAGAGCTTCCCTGACAAAACTGACAATAATTACAGTCTTTGCCATGCCTTATGTAAATTTTTCATATTTGTGCTTTACCTGTCTATATTTTATCTTCAAGGACATGTTTGCTTACAAAAACAGTGGTGTGTTGGGTCTGTACAGCTGTGGGTCAACTCCTGCATCACTTAAATCATAGGAATTTGGATATTCAGCATCTTTGAAAAAATACTTTTGCTTATATATTTAGGGGCCTAACTTCAGGCAAGCGATCTGTTAACTTTTCATTATGGAAGTAAATTACAGCATATAACCAGCAACTCAGCTTGCAAACCTGTCACAGATTTTTTTTCTTCCCTCAGGAATCACAGGTGGTTCAACTGACCAAAACCAAATTTACTGCATGAAGTCTAAGCAATTAGCTGAAATTCTATAGTTTTCTTACAGACTGGCAGGGCAGTTACCACATTTGGTATTCTCTGAACAGTGGGTATGATCAGAAGGATCTGGACCCATAGACACAAAGTCTTCTTTCCCAGTGAGCATCAGCCACCACTGCCACCAACTTCAGTGCCTCTGCCAGCTTGGAAGGTCTGATAGGGAGAATATTTCCTTAAACTATAGGCACCCAGAAGTAATACTGCTGCCCTATAGACCTGTTTCCTTCTTCTAGACTATCCAATGTCACGTGGTCTGTAGTGCTGAAGAGGACCAATGACAAGTTTCAGACAATCGTCAGTCATTTTCTCAAAAAAAAGCCAAACAATTTTTCCTATAAACACAACAACCCAAAACTATCAGGGGAAAAAGGTGAAAACTTAAAATGCCCTCACAGTCCATTGCTTCTCTTAAAATAAATGTGCAACACAAAATATCACATTGCACATTCCACATATAACCTCCTTGCCCTTGTATTTCTATGCTGCCTCAGGCTATTGACAAGCTGCCTCATAAACCACCACTCACCAGCAGCATCTGGCAATTTTTAAAGTTCTGTAATAAAAACAAGAAAGGGTTGATCAATTTACTTGACACTTAAAAATAAATCTAATTCAACCAGGGATTAACAGCAGAATTTTTAGGCCAAAGAATTTTGCCAGCAAGAGTTATACAGGAATAAATACTGACAAAACAGATTTCTAATGAACTCCTGGTCCTGATTTTCATTACAGAGTAACTACCATATCTAAACAACACAGATTTCCTTGAGTTTCATAGAATCAAAAAAGGTTTCTTCGATGAGTGGTTGCTTTAGGGACCCCGGGTTCTGACCATATGCAATCTATTTTTGGCTTTTTTTAAGCCCAGGTTTTGCCAAAAAGTTAAAAGCCTCATTAGTAGGCATGAAACATGCTCACAGAAGTTGCAGGCTCCAGAGGTCATGCCAGCAAAGCTGATAAACTTCTGTGACGCCTCCAATAGTTTTTTTGCACATGCTGGTTATAAATTTGTAAGCTCCTGAGAACTATACATGGTGCCTCATGGGACACCACCACTCTTGACAGCCTTCTGGAGAGGTGTCAGTCTTAGGTGAACTTCTGATGCAATGGAGGTCTCGCTACACCTAGAAGTGCAAACTATTCAGTCATTTTGTCATTTTAGTAAAGATAAAGGCATTTCTTCATAAAAATGCTTAGGTAAAACAGAATTAAGGCTGGGGATACATTGTCCTTTAAAATACACATCCCTTAAATGTCAGAAAACCTGGACATTTGTAGTTAAGCTCCTTATCTCTGATGCTGTAACTTCACTGTTCTTCTGTCTCAAACCGTTTATGCCAACTCTCTTTGCTACACGGACCAGACAACTGTCTACCCCAGCATCTGACTTCCACTCTGGACAGCAGATTACTCTCCTTTGGTGCCTTCAAATATTGAAGGGAGCATGACGTCTGGAGGCAGACTTGCTCTGGTGGAACTAGTATGGATGGGAACAGACTAGAATTTGACATTGGACTCTCAGTTTGAAGACGCAGGTTTCTGCTGAACTTCCTTAACTGAAGGCATAAAGCATTTTCAAAGAGATGAAGAGTAAATCTCTGCTCAGACTGCTTGGATATCGTGATTACATGCCAAGAGATTTCAGAGCCAATAAGAAAAAACATGCCAGAGTTAAATTGAAATGAAACTGGCTACATTACTTGTGTAGCTTTTGCATTTCTCTCTGGCTGTCTCTGCTGCTGATTGCTACCATTTGGTTTCAGCTGCCTTGGGCACTGCTCCATCCAGTTCAAAATTAATTCTCGCAGTGGCCAAAAAACTTAGGAGACTTCTTCTGTACTGGGGTCCCCAGCCCGTTTTCAGAGATCCAATAGGTTCAGATCAGCATCTGCGCTTTTTACTGCTATCCAAACTAGAACAAACCTCTGAATATTTTGAGATTCACACATCACCACTATACTATTATTTCTTAGACACTCCGTGTTGCCAGTATAAATTAAACAAGCTTTGTAACCCATAGTTATGGCTACCCATGAAATACAACATGAAGTACAATGGAGAGAACACAGCTGCACTCACTTTAGTTCTACAGGCCTACACAGTTTTGTCAGATTTGATGAACTCTAATTACATTGAAATACCCTTCCTCTCATTCACGGTCAGAAATCTTCCCCTCATGTGCATTTGTCTCTGTAACACACTGCACCAAGGGGACAGAAGGAGGATGACAGCCTTACCTTTTAACTCCCTGTCCATCCTAAGAGCTGAACAACGGCTCATATCACATTGCAAACAGCAGTTTTATGGAAACAGGGTGACCCCCTAGCCTAGTAGTAACATACTATTTACCTCAGGCTTCTCAGTTATAAACATTAAATAAAAAAAAATCCAACAAAAATCTTTTCATTTTCCACTATTTTCCCACACTGAGAACAACATTCTGGTTGACATGTGGGGCATGATACTACACAGCTTCAGCAAGGAATGTTACACTCATAAACACAAAGCAAAATGTGATGAGTAAGTAGGACACAGATCACAGGGAAGCCTGATCTGGCATGAGGAAAACACAGCTGAATAGCCATCAAGTTACTCTTGTCTCAAAACCAGAACAAGGCCCCAGAAGGGAGTATAGCTATTATTAACTCACTAAGCCGATCATGTCGTCTTTCACCTGCTAACCACCACACTTTTACCCTGGCTTTTGAGAACAAGGCCAGAGGAAGAAAAAAGGCTTTCAGCTAGTTAGGAAACTCATCCACACTGAAACACATTGGATTAAAGCATGGTAGGATGGTCCCCACCCAAAAGCACTAAAATTGTCCTCCTACCAACTTCTCTCTTGCAAGGTGCACCTGGAACCAACAGGGGTGGTAGTTTGTCCTGTTCCCTGCTGTTGATGGGGCAGTTTGTGGAGCGATGTGGGCAGCAAGACTGGGAGCCACGTGCATGTGTTTGGGTCAGAGACCACCCATAAGCTTGTTCTCACAGTGCAGGCGGGTAGAGAGCAGCCAATACATGACATGGGCCTGAAGAACACTTTAGAAGTAAAACAGCAATGTAAAGAGGGATGGGAGGGAGCTCTTTTGGGATAGAGGGGTTTTTGTGTGTTTGGTGGGTTGATCTTTGTTCACTTTTTTGAAAATGACACTTTATATATAGAAAGCAATAATTTCCTACTCCTGTATTAAGTTAAATGGTCTAGATCTGTTGACTTCAAAGCAGCAGCATCAGTTTACACTGACCAATAATGACATAAATCTGTTTTTATTAAAACCATAATAGTTTGACCTACAGACTTCCGCATTTTTCCTGTGATCTTGTGCTAATTGCTCACTGCTTGCTAATTTAAAGTGCTATCAGTCTGAGGTTTGTTACCCTCTTTCCATTTCCAACCAACATGATAAAAGTAACTGTAGTTGAGGAGAATATTTTTACAGTAAGTAAATGCAAAAGACTCTGAAAGGCTCTAAAAAAAATCCTTTGTAAAAAGTGAGGTAGACATTTCTTTATCATTTAAAGTACTCATGGCTCAGAAGTTGACATATTTTTGTGTGTTAGCTTACTGGGTCAGACATGGAGGCTATTGTTAAAGAAAGTGGAAGCAGATTGTGGGAAAGAATGTCCTAACTGTAGACCCAAAAACACATTTCACTCTCACTGAAGTTTGTGGTAGTGATTGGTTTGACCCTGAGGTGTTGCATGTACAGTAAAAGTGGACTGAAAGCAACTGAGACTGGTTTAGGCCTAAAAAAAATTAGGAGATCTTCACTGAACCATAAAAAATAAACAACTAGGAGACTGAACCTTATTGTGAAAGGAACATAACTCAATTATCATTACCTCACATTAAATTTATGCAGATTTCACAAACACTTCCTTGCAAAATCATTACCTTGCATTAATTCTTCAGCAAAATTAAATATACAGTAAATAAAAACAAATATTCTGAGGTGCTTGCATTATTTCATGGAGCTATCCATGAACAGCATCTCACAAAAATACAATTTCTGGTTGCACTTCATCCTGTGAAAGCAAAATTCAACATTTTATAGGCTAGGCATAGCTTTTTCTCAACTTCTCATATGATCAATGATAATAATAATAAAGCTTACCCTCATTTTCTCTTGCTCCTCCAAAATAAATGAAAGCATTACATTAACCTCCTCCTGAACTCTGTGGCTAGTGAAAAAACCCAGGAGATGTTTCTAAAATTTCATTCCTTACAACTGGTGCACCAATAGTACTTTTGTGGTTGTAATAAATTGTTTTGCCTGAGACAGTTTTAATAAGAATAGATCTCCTTCCAATTTTATTGTGGTTAGCATAAAGAAAAGCTCCCTCATTCTATACAAATTTGGTTTTTTATAATGAAGAAACTCAAGGCTCCATAAAGAAATGAAGACATGTTCCTTCATATATTCATAAGACAAAAGTTTTGGAAGAATATCCAAATAAAACTGGGAACATATCTATTTTTCAAGGATATTTATAGATATAAATGAATCTGCACCATTTGAATTAGTTATGCATTCTGTATGATCTGTGTCTAATTTAAAACATAAAATCACTAGCACTCCAACTCAGCTTTTTTTCCATTCCATTGAATGCAGTGTTCTGCTCAACTAGTCAGAAACTGAGCAGGAGCAAATAACTTATTAATGATTTCTAAGACATACCTGGCAGAAAGCTTGGGAAAAAAAAAAAAATTCACAACCAAAGTCATTGTCAGAGATAGATGCAGGAATTCATTCTTGTTTGTTTCAGAAGGTTGTGGTTCATACTAAATCTGCTTCGCCAAAAGATTTGTCCCTCTCCCCCTTTTCTGGGAAAACCACTCATTAGTGCCAATAGGTTTTTCACAATATGTACTTACATTAAAAAAAAAAAAAAATCTAAGAAATATATTTTCCTATCACAAAATGCAGGAAAAAGTGATAAACTGTTTCAAATTTTGATTCCTTCAGTGTGTGAGCAGTCTGTAAAAGACATGACGTGGACTTGGTTGTCTGAAAATAAGAAGAAAATTCAGATTCTTCTATATGTCTTACATTGGAAACCTGTAAACTCTTTTAGCAAGGCATTCAAAATCACTAGTCACTTTGGAAAATCAAAAGCTTTTACACTGAGCCCCTCCAGAGTAAAACCAGTAAGACAAGACAGTGCGACTGCAATTAAACTGAGACATCATGGTTGTTCTTTTCAAGGTGCAACCCTTCCATCCGAGTTCCTAAGTGGGATTTTTTTCATGAGGACGCATGCAATGAATTTTTTCATAATTGGATTGCAACAACCTGACAAAGACTGAATGGTGGCTGCATAATCAGGTATTTATCTGCAGTATAATGATACAGAAACAATAAATCTGTCCCTCTGTGTTCTAAGAGACATAGCAGACTCACTCACAGGAAGAAAACAATAGATGAAAATAATTTTTGGCATTTGAAATTTTTTTTACGTTTAGTTAACAGGGATACTACCTTTTATTTATATACATATATCCAGAACAAACATTTAAAAAACAGATGGCCACAAAGAATGTTACACCCTGTTTAACCATTATATTCCAATAATAAAACCACAACGTTCAGAGCAACTGCAACAAAGTCAATGCTTCTTTAATAGCTTCATTTGGGATTTGAACTAAGAACAGTCACAGTGCTACCATTATTAACATACCTACTACAAACAGACTAACTACCAAGCAACAAAAAAATGCCAGAACAGAAGCATATCCTTTTTCCTACCATTCATTGTTGGAATGCTGTTTCACTGCTCAGAAAATGGCTCCTGTCACCCTTTTCTCTTTGATTTAAATTAAGGACCTACATTATGGAGTTCATCCCACCTGCTAGAGCCACTCTTTTTTGTGCAAATAAATATCAATTGTATCAAACCAACACTGTATCCAAGAGCTGTAAAACAACCTTTGGGAGGTCCAAACTGAGTAAAGTATTGGATAAGGCAAAGCACATCATTCCTCCATTGCAGAAGAAGGCCTATTTATCTCTTCTCTAGCACGTCACTCTTTATAGTTGTTTTGTTATCCACATCTCTGTCTTCTTCCCAATGCTGAATGATCATAAGTTTCACAATCTCAAAGTTTTATGCCAAACAGAATTCTAGGCAGACCTAATGAAAGCACACCCAGAGAAGGCACTCAGCTGCCTCGTCTTTCTCATAATCTTCCTTCATCTCCCTCTCTCCCTCTTACAGTTATATCCTTTCTTGCCATGTTAAGCCCTTCTTCCTGGGCTGCACGTTACATCTGCTGCGTTGCCCTTAACCTAAGAACATTCCATTTTAAGCAGCTTCCATCAGTCCAAACCTCAGCAACCAAGAGGCTGAGTACAGACACAAAAGAGATTGGAAAGTGCAGAACTGAGAGTGTGGATCCAAAAGAATAGTTTTCTGGTAGTGTAAGGGCAGAAAATAAAGAGGAAGAAAACAATACAATGAGATGATAAGGAAGAGAGAAAGATCTGGCATGGGAAAAAGAGAAAACAAACCAAATCTACTAATACCTGATCTTATCTTCACTGGCATATTGGGCAAAATTGCCAAGGGTGATGGTTTCAGTGAATATGAAATATTTTTTTCACACATTTCTGAGCAGTCAAAAATTTACTATCCAGTTGGATTAAACATTTTTCTGAGTCCTCAGTTGAATCTTGTGTTCATATTTTAGCATTTTAACCTAATAAAATTTGAGAAATATTTATTTAGG
The DNA here is from genome assembly GCF_034638445.1 of Ciconia boyciana. Classification (NCBI taxonomy): domain Eukaryota; kingdom Metazoa; phylum Chordata; class Aves; order Ciconiiformes; family Ciconiidae; genus Ciconia; species Ciconia boyciana. The sequence continues at coordinate 58,601,095 of NC_132938.1, forward strand.
AAAGAATAAAACAATAAATTTAACATGCAGAAAATCAAAATAATATGTCTTGAGAATATCAACTAATATTTCCCAACATTTTGCACTACTTACTCACAAAGTCATAAAATATCAAAACAGGCAATTAGAAGCAAGAAAGGAAAACCAAACATCTGCAACTGAGATTTGAAAACAAAGTGTATACAAACAGAAGGCAACTACAGTTGATAATATTCTATCCATCAGTGGAGTATTGCATGTGAAACTATTGAACCAAAATATCATAACTGGGGTTTTTGGAAGCAAAGTTTTAAGTTTAAACTGTAAAGGATATTTTCTGCCATAGGTGAAGAACAAAAGAAAATAGTAAAGTGTTTAAAAGATGGATGTAATGAAATCAGGAATTTAGACTGTTGCCTTTTTATCATCCAGTACTTCAGAAAGCAAGGATAATGTGAAGCAACAGTTAAGAATTAAAAAGGAAAAGTATTTCTGATTAGACCTTCAATAGATGGTAAAATTATATATATTTTTTTAAAATTAATCTTGAAATCTTGGTAAAAAAAAACCTGAAAGACTTCATTCACTAGGTAGTATACAGAAAACAACAAGGTATCAGTAGGCCAGATAGCTTGAGAATACTCCAGGACATAATTAAGAAAAACCTTATGTGGAATTAACTTAATACAGAGCTAAACAGTAGTCCTCTGCCTTTTCTGACTTCCATATCTATATGTATTTTGCAATGGACCTGAGACTCTTTGATAGTGAATCTAAGCCCTCTGAAAAAGCCCTTTATTCCTCCTAGTCTCTCTTTGCAGACTGTCTTTACATGCTTGTGTACAGTTGACAGCTACTGAACTAAAAACTTATGAAGGTAACAAATGTCAGTTGATACTGTTTTAGAAAGCAATACTCTTGTCAAAGACACTTGACTTCCTTCTCAAGGGTTATGACAGAAAACGTAACTGCCCGGATGTAACAGATACACACATTTACAAGATCTCTGACTTCATTCCACATCACATTCAGTTTAAATCATGAACAAGTGAAATGCGCCTTAGATGGCTTAAAAACAAAGTGTTAGAGTCAGTATTAGAAAAAAACATCAAATGGCATTATTTCTTGTGGGTTCTACAGTATTAAGTCTCACTCAAATGAGCATTGTCTATACCTTCCAGAAGTCCTTAATGATGATGACAGTAGATATAGTAAAGTACAGCAATAACAAGGAAGAAAGGTTTTTAAGACAAACTGATCTGAATTTCCTAGTAACCTGCATCCTCTCAGATGATATTAATTTCAATTCTGTGAAATACCAAGTAATGCATTTGGGAACATGACATGCAGGCCATACCTACAAAATAGGGACCAACAATCAGGAGCCAAGGCAATTAATGAAAACCAACTTCTCAGAGCTATGCTGTGACTTAAGAGGCTGTCATGCCTTTCAGAGAATGCAAGTGGGAGACAAGACAGGATCTCATCTCTGCATGCAACAAAGCACAAGGGAGCACCTCATCCTCTTTTGCTATCTGTGTTTTCTCTACGTTTTTCAAAATTGTTCATAAAAGCGTAAGTACAATTGAAAGCAGCATTTTTCCTTCCTAGTCCAAAGTAGAACACAGCTAAGAGATGCATAGAGACTTTTGGCCAATTTTAGCACATCATACAGTATTTCTAGCCACTGTCCCCCGAGATCTCACTCCATCCCACTCTAAGCTTTTCTCAGTGTGAGTTTGAAAGCTGCTGACTATGTGAATGACTTACTGACCTTCAGTCATCCCCATCCCTGCCCCTGATGAGGGATTCTCATGTTTAACTTTTGCAAAACTGTAAGGGATTACACTGGGGGCAGCTTATATACACAGACATATAGGCACGCATCTACATACGTTTGTGAAATAACACGAAGTGCCAGAAGACAAAGTTCAACAATGCCCGTCAAACTTTGATCAGGAATGAAAAAAGCTGTTTGTTCAAATCCATGTTAATGCACCTAATTAAAAGGTTCAGTTTTCAAATCCACTGAGTAAAATTAAATTAAATTAAAATTAAGCCTCTTAATCAGATGCCTATATATAGTCATAGAATCATTTAGTTTGGAAAAGACCTTTAACATCATTGAATCCAACCGTTAACATAACACTACCAAGTCCACCACTAAACCATGTCCCTAAGCACCACGTCTACATCTTTTAAATACCTCCAGGGATGGTGACTCAACCACTTCCCTGGGCAGCTTGTTCCAATGCTTGACAACCCTTTCAGTGAAGAAAGTTTTCCTAATATCTGATCTAAACCTCCCCTGGCACAACTTGAGGCCATTTCCTCCTGTCCTATCACTTGTTACCTGGGAGAAGAGACCGACCCCCACCTCTCTACAACCTCCTTTCAGGTAGTTGTAGAGAGCAATAAGGTCTCCCCTCAGCCTCTGCTTCTCCAGGCTAAACAACCCCAGTTCCCTCAGCCGCTCCTTATAAGACTTCTGCTCTGGACCCTTCACCAGCTTCGTTGCCCTTCTCTGGACACGCTCCAGCACCTCAATGTCTCTCTTGTAGTGAGGGGCCCAAAACCAAACACAGTATTCGAGGTGCAGCCTCACCAGTGCCGAGCACAACGGGATAATCCCTTCCCTAGTCCTGCTGGCCACGCTATTTCTGATACAAGCCAGCATGCCATTGGCCTTCTTGGCTACCTGGGCACACTGCTGGCTCATATTCAGGCGGCTGTCAACCAACACGCCCAGGTCCTTTTCCACCGGGCAGCTTTCCAGCCACTCTTGCCTAAGCCTGTAGTGTTGCATGGGGTTGCTGTGGCCCAAGTGCAGGACCTTGCACTGAGCCTTGTTGAACCTCATACAATTGGCCTGAGCCCATCAATCCGGCCTGGCCAGATCCCTCTGTAGAGCCTTTTCACCCTCAAGCAGGTCAACACTCCCACACAACTTGGTGTTGTCTGCAAACTTACTGAGGGTGCACTCGATCCCCTCGTCCAGATCATTGGTAAAGATATTGAACAGAACTGGCCCCAGTACTGAGCCCTGGGGATATACTGGCCCCAGTACTGAGCCATCTCTTGTGACCAGTCTCCAACTGCATTTAACTCCACTCACCACAACTCTTTGGGCCCGGCCATCCAGCCAGTTCTTTCCCCAGCGAAGAGTACACCCGTCCAAGCCATGAGTAGCCAGTTTCTCCAGGAGAATGCTGTGGGAAATGGTGCCAAAGGCTTTACTAAAGTCTAGACAAGTCTACTAAAGTAAAGACAACATCCACAGCCTTTCCCTCATCTGCTAAGCGGGTCACCTTGTCATAGAAGGAGATCAGGTTGGTCAAGCAGGACCTGCCTTTCATGAGCCCATGCTGGCTGGGCCTGATCCCCCGGTTGTCATAGAGACTCTGTTTATTATCCAAGCCAACAAAAATAGTAAGTAAACTTTATGACTTCCAATATGAAAAGAAAATACACGCTGCCACTATAAGCTGTGTAAACAGCATTAGCAACAACTGCTACATCTCGTTCACTTAAGAATTACAGGTTTCCAGATTTATTTTCTTCTCCCGTACACATAGAACAACTATTTCCTTAGTCCCTGAATAATCTAACTAGATTAAAACCTCACTAATGGAAGACCAAAAAGCAAGACCCCTGAAAACAACACAGTGTACAATGTCACTCATCACATTTGAGAAAAAAATGGCCACTGTTTCTGCAAACAGGTGTATTTCATACACATTTGTGAAATAGAAAACAGGTTACCTAAGTATGTCAAGCATATTTCTGCTATGACACTTGGATAATGAATAAAAGAAAACTTTATCTTAGCAGCACACAGGGTATGGAAAAACAGGCAGCTTTTCCCTGTATCTCCAGCTCAGTGATTGCTTTATTGGTTGGCTTTATCACAGAAGAATTTGAACATTTCCAATTAGAACACTGAAAAAAAAGTATTTTCGTCTCTCAAACCAAAGGTGTTTTTTAGGTGAGTATGGTTTACCTTTAGTATTAAGCCATGATGAGGCATGGATCACAGCATCAGACAAGGCTAGGGTTGCCTCTCTACCTGCACTACAACTGTTGAACACAGCTGGATTGCAAGGGAACAGCTACCAAGATGAAATAAAAGATGCTTCTGTCAAGCACGCCACCTAGAAATTCCCTCACATTCTCCCGTAGTTTGAAGGCTCAAACCTTTTCTGCAAGCAGGTATCAGCAAGCTCTTTTAAGTGAGATCTTCCTGAGAAGCACTCATGATGGAGATAATGACTAAGAGGAAAACTCATGTATCGTGTGACACCACAGACACTGCCACGCTTAGAACATCCCTTCTGCTATCCACCATCTGCTTCCGTTTCCACAGGTGGTCTAGAATATGGAACAAGGTAATAATTCACAATAATCACTTCTCATCCATCTTGCTGACAACAGCTGTAAGGAAGGGGACCAATCACATCACCTCCTCCCACTGTGCAAAAGACTAATAAAGATAAAGAAGAAAAAACAATTACATTACTCTGCAAAATATTCTTTTATAATTTTCTACAAAGGCAAATATGAGAGGATAAATGCATATGCTAGCTATACAATACATGATCTCACTTGCAGTGCATTAGAGAAAATATGCCCAGCAGCATATTGTTTGGACATATGGGTCACGTTGACTTTTTGGCTGCTTATCATCAAATGCCAAACATGGGCATGCAGAATAATATTTGCTTCTTTTATTCTTCATCTAAAGAAAAGAATTTCCTATAGGTACTTAAAATATAAGGATCTTAAGGGACACAAAAGGCTTCTCCTACTGCAGGATTTGCTTTTAAATTTTATTTTTTCCCTAAAAGGCCTGATTTCTGACATCAAGAGAGCAAAGGAAATAAGGATAGAGGTCTCATTTCTGATTAAAGATGTACCAACTAAAGAACATCCTAATTAACGAATGATAAATTGTCTGGGGTTTAACAAAGACATTCCCATTTTCTAGATTAATTTTTAGTCTCTAGAGTGGTTTTCCAACACAAAATAGAAAAGGTTAGCGTGTTGCAGATCATATGCAGTTTGGCATCAAACTGCATATGACTTTTGTTAGGATATGCCATTATGTCAGTGCATTCGAACAGGATTAGTGGTAATCCTTGTCATTTTTTTCAGCTTCTCTGATGTTCTCTTTTAAGCCTGTTACCTTTTAATTTCATACTCTGTGAACAGAAATACATTCATATAATTCTGGTGGTCTTCCAAAGAATACACCCAGTGCTTTCAGTATGTAGCACAGATTACAAAGATAATCAAATGAAAGGGAGATACGGTGATTGCTTTTTTTTTCCTGCCTGGATAAAGAGAAGGAAGCAGGAGTGACTGCAGGCCGGCTCTTCATTTCATATATGTTTCTTCTCATCAGCTCAGCTTCTGACATTTAAGGAGAATTATTATTCTTTTTACCACGCCTTCATTTACAGAACAGGCCAACAGTTTTCTACATATTATACTGAACCCATGTGGGAAAACATATTTATTGTAATAATTGAGTTACGACTAAGAACTTCATAATGAAATGGTAATAGTACGTAAGACTTTCTTCTTCAAAGCACAAGCCTTTACTGCTCCAGCTAATGGAGAATCCCTGGCAGCCTGTGACAGCTACACAGCTGAAACCAAACCCAGCCATAATTTCCTCCTGTTCAATAGAATTTCAGTCTCAAATATCAGTAACGCTGTACCTTTATGGACATAATAAAATAGATTTCATTATTCATATAAAGGAGGAAACTTTTGTTTGTTTGCTTAACATAAAAAATAATTTTCCAAGCCTGTCTCAGGGCACTTAATAAGGACCTAAGCAATTAAGTTTGGATCGTTAGTGCAGGAAGATCCTGTATTTTGTTTAGATTCGTTTGCATTTTCTTTCCAGCTGACGTTAGTCAAATTACAATATCAAACTTTTTATCCCTCAGAGCCCATCTGAGTTTTCTAAGAATCTGTGGAAGGTTAGAGTCTTACATTAATAGGACATACCTAGGTGGACATGAAAGCAGGGGGGAAAAAAAGTCAGCAAAAACAGCATTGCAGATTTGCATTAAGAACATTTGTATCTGCCTTCTTCGTGTGGTTTCTGTTCAGCACTTGAAATGTAACTCTGCGTGGAAAAAAAAAAAGTCTTGTTAAAAAGTTCTGCTGTTGCTAAATGAGGTCTCATTTGCATCTGCTGACAAAAGGTTTTATTAGCATAACACTGTAAAGCCAACAAAACCAACAGCAGCAAAAGAGCAAACTGTCCTGACAACTTTATTTTTCTTAATGACAAACAGAAAGAACTGCATGATAATTGTCAAACGAGCTCTGGGGCTGATCCAACTCAGTCTGGTGTCTACTTAATTTCAGTATTTGACTTCAGGAAGATCATTATTGGGATCCAAGTGTGTAGCACTGACAGTTATTATAATTTCAAAATTATATCTATCAGGTTAGTTGGCTGTGACCGACATTTAGTAAACCCATTTTGTACTTAATTCCATGCTCCACTTACCTTCAAATTATCCTTTCCTTTGAAATTTGTTCCAAAGTCCTGAATAATATTGCACTGAAGCTCATAATCATCCCAAGTTTCCTTTCTGCTTTGCCTTAAGTATGCATACTATCTGAGATATTCTTGAGGGACAACCTGACTAGACAGACATACTAAAAATACTTGGTAATATACCTAAAGTTTTAATATAAGCTTTTTCAGAACTCTGGGAAAGATATAATCTAATTCTCCTTCTCTCAGTTCATTAAGATCCGAGTTTCACTTTTCTTTCATTATGGGAGCTTCTATATCCCCATTTCTATTTTCTTGCTTGCTTTTATCCCTTTGTTTCACCTGAACTTTGATGCAAGCTAAGAGAAGTATACTCTTGGGAAACTTGCCTATACTATCTCTTAAACTCCTCTCCCTCCTTTGCACAGACATGCAAATGTGGGAAATTTATGACACTGGTAGAATGTAAGAGCAGCCATATGAGGTCACATCAACAGTCCATTGAGCCCCATACCCTTTCTCCAAAAGTGGTCAGACACATGACGAGGGAACAGTACAAGAACACAGCAAGCAGCTGGGGACACTGTTCCAGAGTATGCTTTCAGCTGCTAACATTTCTCAACTTCAGAGCCTTCACGGGCAGTATCTTCACAGTATGTTAAATTATGGTTTACGGCGAATGATGAAGACTCACTGACCCTGTTGACTAATATAAGTAATCTGCTCTGTGACCATGCCAAGAAAAATTTTGTCCTGTAAAACTTGCATGGTAAGACTTCACAGGCATGGATTTGATGTAGCTTCTCCCGTATTAAGAGAGTAAGATCACTCTCAGGCCCATAACCACCAAACTAAACGACATCCTAAGCAAGTCTCTATCACTGTAATCATAAGTTTTCAAGGAAGCAGAAGAAAAATAAAAAACACAACCACATAAAATATCACAGTGGATAAGAATGTTTTATATCTCAATTTTATATTTAATAATCTATTTGTCTTTGAACTTGCTAACAACAACAAAGAAAAAATGGAATATTATATTGATCTGGGATATATTCTGAACTTCATTAACAACAGAGAAATCATTTACAAAAGACCTAGCAGGGATGTAAATGACAAAATAAATATAGAAGGGGGGAGGAGGATGGAAGCTAACACAGTACAGTTGGAGAAAAAATAATTGATAATACCAATAGTCAACTGGAAGAAGAATGTATTGTCAAAGAAAGTTAATGTTATTACGTATCTATATTGCAACAGTGCCTGGGAGACTTGCTGAGAGCATGGCCCTACTGTATGAGGAGTTGTGTAAAAACAAAACAAAACAAAAAACCAAGAAAACAGCTTGAGTCCAGTCCCCAAAGACTTCTTTCTCTGATGGCAAATCAGGAAAGCATGGCTTAAAGTTACATCATGTCATGGACCAAAGAGGTGGTCCTCTGCTCTTAATTATGTATAAAGTTGCAGCTGTTAATGCGCTCTTATACTTTAAGTTACGCTACTAGAAAGATATAATGAATATGAGAAGTACAAATAATTTGGGGCTAATTTATATTGAAAAATTCAGAGTGCTAAATATTAAAAGTAGGATATGATTAAAAGGTCTTTTCAAACACTGACAGTGAAAACTTGGAAATTTGAACAGAAATAAATATCAGAAGTACTTTTGAAAGGCAGAGAGAAAACAGTTATGTATTATTAACATGAATAGAATGTCACCCTCAAGGGCAAACCTCTACAGTATTAGCATCCCACAAGGCGATTAAGTTGTTTTTCCCTTGTGTAACAAGATCAACTACTTCATATCCAAGAGTAGGAAATTATAACTACTTTACCAGATAGGTAGCATTTCCTCATATGACTTCATCATTGGAACAACAACAGCAAAAAAAAATCATCAAAATGGTACAGAATCTGCCTCAATCCCACATGACATCAAGCAGAAATTAGGTTATGTTAATAGAGAATTGCATTTTTCAACCCATACTATATATCCCTTCCAGTATATTTATGTATATTAAAGCAGATAGAGAGAAGCTTTGCTATTAGTTGTCTGTTATGTAAATGATATAGTATTGTTTAATGCTTAAGTAGCTTTGACTCACTTTGCAAAGAGGTATTTTGGTTTTGGAATTTTGCTGACCATATGTTTGGAAATTGACTTAAAGAGAGATGTTTCTTTTGAGTTATACTGCTGTGGTAGTTTTCACCCCTTTTAAGCCAGGCCCTATTTTTTCTGCCAAAATGCGCAATTACTTGATAACTAGCAGAATCTGACTTAAACTTGTATCCTCAGTACTGACGTCCCAAGTGGCTATCACAAATAGGCACTGGAGGGTAATTAAACCAACAAGATTGCAGCAAGTGGAAAGCTTGCTTATCTTGTACTTGTCAGCATGTATATAGCACAGCTTTCCTCTCTGCCAGGAGCCCCTAAAGCTCTGTGAAATTGGAACCTCCTGCTTCAGCTGATTGTTTGGCAAATTGTTCTTGTGCTACAGCTGAGCGCAGGTTTTGGCCACAGATTATTTTTACAATATTTTTAAAACACAAACCACTGACATTGAATTTTTTTAAACATACAACTTTGGTGCACTGTTGGCTAGTTGAGTGTCTTTATGCAAAGCCCATTCCAACAAAAAGAGCACTGTTTACTCCAACAGTTTCGATCTGGACTGAACGATAAACACATGTTTATTTTCTGAATTGACAATGATTCAAAACACTTCAGTGAGGTCCATCCACTGCTCTAGTCTTTCATGAATACTATGAATTATCCAACAGAAGCTGCCATGCTGTTGCAGGCAAATTATTAAAAGGAAAATCTGTTAGAACCAATCCTGAAGTCAACATCAAAGACTAGGGGAAGAGATTTTTAAATGTTGAGTTTAATCACAAAAGACACCACATCCTCTGCTTTTCACTCAGTGGAAGAAGAAAGAAACTTCAGTGGAAATTTTGCCTGAGAAAGCAGTTCAGAATTGGGTTTATTACTGGTCTTAGGATCCATATCAAGTTAAAAACTAGTGGGGATTATCTGCCTTGTCTCAAACACTGACAACAGTATCTATGGCTTTCTGGGGCTGCAGATAGTCAACTTTCTGGACAGCTTTTTAATATCTGATGAACTTTGTGATTCTTAAATGATATCTGCTTTTCATGTCCTTTATTAATACTATAAATTAGTGATTATTAGGCCAACAGATTAGAAAGCAAAGTATCTGGGATCTAGTCTGATCTTCAACTGTTTGCTATGTATCATCAGTAAATTATCTCTTTTGCTCTATTTCACACTCATTCACTGCAACTGTTAAGGAATACTGAAGAATAATACTGAGAACTGTTTACTACTCTTAAATAGGTTTGTATGGCAGGGTTTTAGTTTTGCTCTGGTCATCTGCATGGTATTGTTACACAATGACACTGTTGAAGGTCTCTCTGAATTTGCATAATGTTGTTTATGATTTGTCTCTGCTTAAACCAGAACAAACGTAGACCCAGTAGCCCCATATTCCAACGTGAATCAGTGAAGACCCCTGTGCAGATTTGAAAACTGTCTGAATTTAGGTACAGTGATTACAGGTTAATGTTTTTCATGAGATCCTCTGAATAAACGCATATATTAGGAAGCAAGATATAAGCAATACTGAAGTAAATATACCTGATACATGCAACAATACTCTAACAACGGTTTTGATCTAATAATGTAATTTTCTATGCCATTGGCTTGTAATGGCCATCAGATACAATAACAAGATGGGAAATTAGGTGGGGAATATATTCAGTAAGGAACTTAAGTTTCTAAAAAATAACAACAGCATTGCTGACTATAGAGGCTAACAGCACTACTAACTAAATTTATATTGACCCTGATAAACTAACAACCAACTACTGCCAGTGGAAAACCTCCAATAAATTCAAAATGCATTTTTGAAGGTAGGCAAGATACCACTGAAATCTTGTTTTGACACCAACACCACAGTTTCCCATCCCTCTTAAGCCTTTCCAAGGCAGGATTAGTAGTGCCTCAGGTGTATTAGGGAACTCCTTTTTTCTCTATACTACTTAGTCCCATGTCTGTTCCCCAAAACTGTCCCTAAGGAACTTCACCCCCTCTGAAGGCTGCAGTTCAAGACGGCAGGGGGAGCTGAGCCTGTGTCCCTTAGGCATATGCAACCCCCTACATCAACACAACTCCCACCAGCAGAACTGCATTGACCACACCAACACAGTAGCTCTGCTCCAAGTCCTTGCCAAAGAGACAGGAGCAGTGCCAGCTGTAGATGTAGAAAGAAATGTGTAAGGTATCAACACACATAGTTTTGGGAGGGTTTGGGCATGGGCACAGAGATGAGCAGGGGCACAGTACTGCCAAACCAAGCTCTAGAAAGCAAAATGTGTTGTAAACACTGTACTATTACACAGCTACTACATTAAAGCCACAATACTACTGTGGTACTGATATACTATTCATCACTAGTTCACACTTGATAATCCTGTATATTTAATGAAATAGAGTCTAGAAAGTTAAAAATTATCCATTGAGGAGGCAGGAATAGTATAGTCATTTATTCTCTGCATCAGCTTTGCCAGATGTGTCTTTTAATTCAACCACATTAAGTGATGATTATTTGTATTACCGTATTCACTAGCAGCTACAAGAAAGCGGTGTCATGCTTACACAGAAAACTTAGCATTTAAATAGAAAGGAAAAGATTCCTTCTAGACCGAGGATCAACAGACAGATAATGCAAGGCTAGGAACAATGAAACCAGTAGGAGATAGATGCCTAAGGAGGGGTGGATTCACCAACAAGGCAGAAGCAATAGCTGTGGTAGGACAGAGCAGCATGAGCTCTCCATCCTGTGGGACAGCTGCATCCCACTCAGCTAGGCACCTCTGAACATCTGGCCACAGTGCCTTGCTCCAGGTCACACGGGAAAGAGGCAGCGAAGCCAAATCCATTTCTTTCACGATCCAGCCTAGCTCTTAATCATAAGAGAGCCCTTCTTTTGGGGGTTGAATTTACTATGTTTACAATAAGAACAGTGTACCCAGAACACTGAGACAAGAATGCAATAGGAGTGCTAGGACATAGATGTACTTTTTCCCCCCTTGAAGCAGTTGCAATTGCAGTCAAAAGGTTTGGGGCTTTTTTGTTTTGGGGCTTTTGTTTGGTTGGGGGGAGGGCTGGTTGAAGGGGTGAGTGGGAGCTGTTAATTTGTTTTTTAACTAATACATCTGATCTGGAAGGTTTCAGGCATTAAAAGCTACAGCAAGACAGTTCCAGACTTCTTATTTCCAATGCCACAAATAACAAATGATACTTGTTATCAATGAGTAACCCACATCAGACAAATAAACCACTGTAGAAGGACCAGTTCTGGTAAATACAAAAGACATTCACAGACATTACACAGAAAAAAACAAACCATTAAGGTGCTTGATGCAAACTATTTGCCAGGGTTTAATGTTCATTGTCCAACAAATGGGTTACTGATTTATCAATATACATTGTGCCAGTTGCACAAAATCTCCTATAACTATAACTTGGACAATAACTTTATTAACTATACCTGACTTATTAAATTCTATCCTCTTATTCATGTAATAATCCTCCATATCACTTGCAAAGCAACAGGGTACTCAGTGCAACTGATGATGACAGTGTCTTGCTGTTAGTAGAAAAATAATCTTTCCATTGACTTGAAGGGGTTTGGGATGAATATGTTTCCTAGAAAAATGCAAAAGCAAATGGCTTGATCCCTGTCTTCCTGAGACTCACTGTGGAACAAGTGAGAGATTTGGCCAGATGAGCTTAATAACTTCATTTGGAATTATTTATCAGCACTGATCTGAAAAGCTTGTTGACATCAACCTGTACCTCACTGCTCAGGAAATTATTTACTTTTTCCCCTTTCCCTTTGCCCTTTTAGCTGTCTTGCCTTTAAGCTATAGTGAAAAGTTTATCAGCATAACTTCTACATTTAAATCCTTCTCCACCAGCAGCATGCTTTCAGTCTCTGTAATTTCCTCTCAGTAAAATGGTGGTTAAAATTGTTTCCAAAAGCATTCCCAAGCTTTTCTCATTGGTTCCTTAGTGGCAGAATAACTGATAGCTGAAGTGCTATATTCTCAGTCTTCATATGTAATATGAATTTAGTTTTGCCTTCCTTTAAAGATGCAGAGTACTGAACAGGTGGTTTCAATTCATTATACAATTTACACTGTGGCTCACTCAGCCAAAATTCAAGCAGAAAGGTAACAGACATGGTATATCAGAATACTCAGAATAAGGAAGCAACAGCCAAACCAAGAGTAAAATTATTTTGCAAATTCACTGAATGTTTCTCTAAGCTTTAAGATGGTCTCAAGTTTGACCCTGCCCCCCCCCTTTTTTTTAAGGCCTGAGCTCAGTAAATATTTCAGCATAACCCTAACTGGGTATCTGCCACAGAGCAAAGTTTAGGCACCATTTGACTATGTTTAGTCAAACAATGCAGTAAAGAATCAGGTCGTTAAAGTAAAAGAAAATAGATTAATCACCAGATACATGATAAGACAGAGGAAGGGATGAGATCATACTTGGTCTTCATGCTTCTACAACATACTTGTCTGAAAAATGAACAAGCAGGTTTACCTTTTCCAGAAAGGTTTCACTCTTTTCTGGAAAACGAGTAGAAATATGGAACCTTACATTCCCATTCCTGAAGAGATAATGTTTCTAGTTCACTCGGTCACCTTTAGAGGTTGGAATCCAGATAATGAGAGTGCTGTCAAGAGAGAAAATTCTCTGATGTTAAGTCTGGCACTGAAGTCTGCCTTTAGTCTCAGAATTCCCAATCTGTGTACTGCGATGCAAGCCTATGCTTTTCATAACAAAAATAGAGAATTTTGAAAAGGTACATACAACTGTATGTAGCACTACTGCCATGAGTGTTACATCTGATTATCTGTTGACATTTTTATTATGTTCTTACCCCATGACTGAAGTGTTACTCACCCATGCTGCTCCTGCTTCAAGAGAAGCCTTCTTAAGTAAAACTCAATCTTCAATTCTCCAGCTAAAAGAGAATTATACTCACCATGATCAAAATAGAATAAGGCAATCAAGAAGCATTACTGCTGCTCAACATTGTTGTTTGCCTAAAAGGTGAGACAATTGGTGGGAGGTGCTTTTTGGTAAGGTAAACAAAGTGTATTTGAAGTTAAGAAAATTAATAGCTGAGGAGCTAGAGCTGGGGGGAATACTTACAAAACTCTGTCAAAGAGACAAAGGCAGATGAACAACACCTGAAAAAGGTCAAGCCCTACAATGAAGAATTCTATACCTATTTTAAGGTATAGAGGCTCCACTTCTACAGTCTCCAATGTATCCAGATGCATTATTCATCCATTGCTGGTCAATCTTAGTCGAAGTAGTCAAAGTTGTTTGATTTCCTTTGGAACGTATCAATTCACCTATGTCAATATGCATATGAAGCATTTATTGAACCATAGACTGTTACAGAATAATTATTGTTATATAGTTTATTATACTATATAATCCTTATTATAAGCTACAACAATGGACAATATTTACATTATTCTGAAGCCAATTTTGTCCTTCTGAATTTAAGGAATTATAAAGTTTTTACTCTGAATCCAGCTCGCTTTGGACCTACAAAAAAGAGCAAGTAGTACATTTTCATTGCTAATTAAAAAAAAAAAAAAAAAGTGTTTCTCAGTCTTTGAAATACATATTTTTCAAATGAGTCAGATAAATTCACATTAAAAACCAAATTAATACTCTTCTTGGTATTTTCTTAATTGTTTTTCTATGTGAATACTTTCCAGGTTCCACCCAACATCAGGATCTGGCAAAGATATTGAAATAAAGCCAGGAAGGACACTTTCATGCTCTTTCCAGCTCCCGTCAAGCTTCTGGCATGCAACTTGTTCAGCCGTCTGTGGGACATGAAGAAGAAAGTGGCAGTGAAAAGAGCATATGCATGACAGCAGTTAGTCAAAGTCAGCCCAGCGAGGAGACCACTTATAACATTCAAAGCAACAGAAATAAGTGGAAAAGAAAAATACATCCTAACCCAGTGCAGTCATCCTAGGATGTGATCTTTCTGATTTTGCCTATTGTTCTATAACATGAACTGGGACAAGACCTAAGCCTTTGGCTGTTTTGTGCAACAAATGTGTCCATAATTGACGTTTTGAAGACACATTACCAAAGGTCCATCTTGGATATCTTCATAAAGCTGATTCTGCATGATGTTGAGTGCTTTAGCCACCCTTGAGTTCATCGGAAATCAAAAATATCCAGTGCTGCTTTGGATCAGATGTTCTTAAGAAATGCAACAAGAAGAGCCAAGAATTTGGTTGAAAACAGGTAGTAGTCTGACACAGCTGCTATGTAACAGCTCATTAGTGGTTTCTGACTGCTCCAAGGACAGTTGGTAGATATTTATTTGGAATGGACACATCTGGAAACAATAGAATCATAAAAAAGGCCAAGAGAAAAATGAAATAATAAAACATTGTGCATACAGTTGTTCAACACAGTTGGGCTCTGGTACAAAATACACTTGATGTTCCCTTTCCTGTAAAAATAAGAATATAGGTGAAAGGAATTACTTCTGTTCTTTCCCTTCCTGAATACAATGAGTTTATAGTAGAAAACAAGTAGCAAAATATTCATTACTTTTTGACTTACAGGTGCAGAAACTCAGCTGTCCAACAACCAAAGTAAATCCTCCTCAAAATCAGGCTCCCTCTACTGCCCACAAATCAAGATGGTAGTTTAATGTCCATTTTACCTCTTCATGGGAACTGTACAGTGCCCTCTTGCAAGCCCTTCTTTACAGAAAAAGCTTATACCAAGAGAAACTGGATTTATGCCTAAACCCTCTGTGACAGACAAGATGAGGGGTTTTTTCTGGTTTTTTTTTTTTTACATTTCATTGCTCCTGTAAGAAATTAGGTGGACAACTTGGAGAGGGGTGTAAAAGACTGTACCTGGCAGACACAAGGCAAGATTGATGGAAGAAGGTGAGAGGGATTACAGGATGCAGCAGGCCAACGAGTTGCAGCAGGAAGCTTCATATAGGGGACAGAGTCACTGAATTGACAATGGTAAGGAAGAGCCTGAAAAAACAGAGCAGGCAGGAGAACTGGGGGGGAGTGGGAGCAGGGGAAATCTTTAAACCTGTCATGCCTCTCCCTGTCAATCACTTTTAATTTACTTTACTCAAGAAGTTAATTACTCTATTTTTTTATTGTAGTAAAACCTAGCCTTGAGCTTAAAAGCATTTGAGTTAATTTTATGGAAATCATAGGAGGTCTAAGGCATGCTAATACTGAGCAATCTTTGGCCTCAAAGCCTTTTCTTACAGTTTGCAAGGATAACTTTCTTCCTTAAAGTGAAAGACTACAGTGAGAAAACAATTGAGAAGACAGTATTTTTCCTTAGTTTTTCCTGAAGTTCACCTTTTCTTTTCTTTTTTTTCTTTTTTTTCCCCCTTCTTTTTGCAACCTGAAGATATAGATTAATGAAGAAATGGTAACTCCCATGGAACAGACGTTCTTCTACAGCTGAGGAAGGTGATACAGTATAAGGATAAATAATTTTGTTGTCTTATAAGATGGAGGAAAAAAGTCATACATCTAGCTTTGTTACAACAAACAAAAGCAAGTATTTTTATTCCAAAGCATGTCCCTCAAAGTGTCTAGATTTTCTTTCATGGGTCAGTTTTAACATCGCAACAAGCAATTTTCATCAGAGCAATAAGATTTCCCCCCCCCCCTAAATAAAACCTCTTGTTTTTCCCTTTTCTCTCCCAGGGTTCATAGAATAATTTAGGTTAGAAGGGACCTCTGGAGTTCATCTGATTCAACCCCCTGTTCAAAGCAGGTTACTCAAGATCTTGTCCAGTTCAGTTCTGAATAGCCCCAAGGATGGAGATTTCACCTCCTCTCTGGGCAACTTTTTGTAATATTTGACTACCCTTGCTGTGAATATAACCAACTAACTAATAGCTAGTAACTAACAATTTCATTTGTTGCCACTTGTGTCTGCTGCCTCTTATTTCTTGCTATGTACCTCTGAGAAGTGTCTGTCTTCATGTTCTCTAAACCCTCCTGTTAGATAGCTGCAGGCAGACACAAGGTCTCCCTTTAGCCTTCTCAAAGGCTGAACAAAGCCAGCTCTCTCACCCGCCTCTTGTGCTTCATGTGCTCTAGTCCTCTGATTATCCTGGTGGTCCTCCCCTGGCCTTACTCCAGTTATGTCAATGCATGGCCACACTTGTCTCATGTCCTCCTTGTCTCCTAGGAATCCCAGGTACTTTTTGGCATAGTTGTCGCTTAACTCTAAAGCAAAAAAATGAGTTAATATTCATAATTTTAAGTAGATATTCTGGTGAAAGATCCTAGTGTTTTACTTTACCAGGGTCTTAGAACTCTATCGGTTCTCTTCCTGAAGAGCTTGGATTTGGTCTTAAATTGTGAAAAGATGATCGGGCAAAGATTCAGAGAGTATTACAAATGCCCTTAGAATATAAAAACTACAATTATAGTGCTCTTGCATGTGTTATTCGGGCTATTCTACCATAACCTTGCATGATGAATAATGAATCAGGTATCTTTACTTTTCAGTCCAATGTTGCATCTTAATCATCTGTTTTTTATGGAAAAATGAATTGACTCAATGTGAATAATAAATAAAAGCAATAATCTAATTTTCTTCATTTACAAATAATTTTGGGCTGAAACTAAACTATTTAAACTGTTGTTTAAAAAGGTCAGCTAACTAAGATTTAATGTAGCCAAGGGACTCTTAGCTTACATAATATCAAGACAGTGGAGGAATTTATAAATAAACTCTTTCGAAAGAAAGGCCTTCTGGGGAAAGGATTATGATGTCCTCATCATACCAAAAAAAAAAAAAAAAAAAAAAAAAGAAAAAAAGAGAAAGTCTCTATTATTCTTTCAAAGATTTAAGCAGCCTTTACAACATATTTTTAAATGTTTTAATTGTATGAAAATCCTGAATTGAAATTCCTGTATCAGAGAAGACTACATATTTTGTTTGCTTATTTAATTTTGCATGTCATAGAACAAATAAGTTCTTCCAGAGTTAATTAACAAACAAAACTGTGCTATTTGTAGTAAAACTAATGGATCCAGGTGGTGTTCATGTAAATCTCTGACCTTCTCCCACAACTGTATCTAGCATTATTTATGAAGATTAATCAAATCACCTCCTCAGACCTTGTTCTTGGGGTAAATGACAGTACAGTTTTCTTTCAAGCATGGAAAGAGAATAGAAGAATTCAAAAAGTTTATAAATCTGAAGACAGGACACCAAATGTACTCAGCATTTGTTTTTCATCACAGGATGCCTTATTACCATTATATTTTCTTATCTTGCAATGTTTTTCTTCTTCTATGATACTGAAAGGCTGTAAGGTCTTTAGCAGACTGCTTCCTAATTAACTCAAATAAACAGTGTTCATTTCAGCAGGCATGTGCCATGTATGCCAGCAATAAAACAGCCATTGAGACCTCTATAATTCTTATCACCCTCAACAATTTGATGTAATAACAGCATACTTTGTATCATAAGGTTTTAAAATGTTATCTTCAGGTGTCAATTTGAAAAGCATGAATAGGTATAATATCCCATACACTCTGAATGGACTTTCCAGTATATTGAATCTTTCCAGTATAATGAGTGTTGACCTGCTTGAGAGTAGGAAGGCTCTACAGAGGGATCTGGACAGGCTGCATCGATGGGCCGAGGTCAGTTGTATGGGGTTCAACAAGGCTCAGTGCAAGGTCCTGCACTTGGGCCACAGCAACCCCATGCAACACTACAGGCTTGGGCAAGAGCGGCTGGAAAGCTGCCTGGAGGAAAAGGACCTGGGCGTGTTGGTTGACAGCCAGCTGAATATGAGCCAGCAGTGTGCCCAGGTGGCCAAGAAAGCCAATGGCATCCTGGCTTGTATCAGGAATAGCGTGGCCAGCAGGACTAGGGAAGTGATCGTGCCCCTGTACTCAGCACTGGTGAGGCCACACCTCGAATACTGTGTTTGGTTTTGGGCCCCTCACTACAAGAGAGACATTGAGGTGCTGGAGCGTGTCCAGAGAAGGGCAACGAAGCTGGTGAAGGGTCTGGAGCACAAGTCTTATGAGGAGCGTCTGAGGGAACTGGGGTTGTTTAGCCTGGAGAAAAGGAGGCTGAGGGGAGACCTTCTTGCTCTCTACAACTACCTGAAAGGAGGTTGTGGAGAGGTGGTGGTCGGTCTCTTCTCCCAGGTAACAGGTGATAGGATGAGAGGAAATGGCCTCAAGTTGTGTCAGGGGAGGTTTAGACTGGATATTAGGAAATTTTACTTCACTGAAAGGGTTATCAAGCATTGGAAGAGGCTGCCCAGGGAAGTGGTTGAGTCGCCATCCCTGGAGGTATTTAAAAGACGTTTGGATGAGGTGCTTAGGGACATGGTATAGTGGCGGTCTTGGTAGTGTTAGGTTTACAGTTGGACTCCATGATCTTAAAGGTCTTTTCCAACCTGTACGATTCTGTGATTCTGTGAATATAGAGAAGAGGGGTATTAAGTTCATGTACTTCAAAAGTATACAATAGTTTATCTGTATTTTTAGATAGATTTTTATATAGATTTTCTTTTTTCAGATTTTTGAATGGAGAGATTTTTAGATGTATCCTAATACTGTACATTTCTAAGATGGCATAGAATACTCTATGGCAAAATAAGTTTGTTTTTCAGAATTAACAGCACATTTAAACAACTACAGTATTCTATACGGGACAGTTGATATCAATTTGTGTGCAGGATGACTACATAGTAGGCAATGATGTGATACATACATCTATTTGATATGAATATCAATGTGATTTTACACATATTTCATTTTTAGCCAGCTAATGATCCACTCTTCAAGTGGCAACCTTGTGATTATGAGTGTGTGTGGCTGTATGCCTGAATACAAATACATACAAAAGCCTTGAAACCATATGAAAAACAGCCACCTTCAAACTTGGGTGTTTTTGGAATGCACTCCCCCCCACCTTTCCCCTTTGGGCCTATTAGTACTACTGATGGCAATATGCAAAGCCATACTTCAGAACTCTCAGGATTTTGATAAAGGGCTGTAAGTGAGGATTTATTCAAAGTACAGTGTTAGGTTAGCAATGGAAATACTTCAATTCCTTGTAAACAGTGCTTGCAGTGCAAAAAAAAGTTTTTGCTTTCATCAAACAGGAAAGGTACTCTGACCATGGCAGGGACAGGAGTTATTTTATTCCCCATCTCTGTCTACTTGCACCTACTTTATACTGTTACAGCTCTCTGTGTAACAAACAATAGCATCACACTGCCATAACAGAGTACATAGGGCCCAGGATTTTTATATAAAAGTTGTTTACTTTCTACACATTTTCCCACCACCAAATAACAACGTTACCTTGGTAGGGGCTGGACTGTGTGGTTAGTACTGTAAGCCTAGTACTCCAAAAGAAACACAGATCTGCACGCTTGAGTTACTCCTTTAGAAAGAGAAGTAACTTACCATGAGGCAGTAGAAGGAAGAACCTGCACACACAAGCAATTGCCAGGGGGCAGCTTGCTCTCTCTGTGTCAACATCGCTGCTTTCCACTACCAGTTTGTGAGTTTGCACCATTGACCTCTGTGAGTGAATCAGTGCTTTCCTGTTGAATACTTTGTAGTTGTAGTATACAAAGTTGTAGTATACAACTTTGTATACTACAAGTTGTCATGCAGCGGTTCCAGTTAAAAACATTAGTAAGAATAATACATTAAGAGTCACACTACTTGATATAAAACACTCAATGATTTTTTTTTTTCCAACCACAATGAAGAATAATTTGCAATTTATGAGCAAGAATTTTCCAAAAATGAAGAGTTCCAACCCTCTCCCAGCAACAAAAACCATAGCAATCAGGGCTGGCAGCTGGCATGCTAAATTTCAGCTGGGTAAAATTAGCAATGCCTCACATGTGGGAGCTTAGGAATTGAATTTGCCTAGCAAAAATGCAACAATTCTGTGTACAAACACTTCTGTTCTAAGAGGTTTTAAAGTCCCTCACTACCATAGATGTTTATTTCCATCTTTATAAACTACAATGAACTATTTTTTGTTCAAGGCTTGTATTAATATCTTGTTACAGGGAAGACTAATTGTCCTAAAATGATATTTTTTTCTCTGCAATTACGTCTTCTGTTAGGATTAGCTAAACACCTAAACTAAAAGTACTTTCCATCTTCATACATTTCTTGCTGAAATCAAGGTATACCTCTCCTAGGTACTCTTGTTCATCTGACATTCACAGCAAATGGTTGCTGACACTAGTCACTGGAAATGAGCAAAAAAATGCAGGTGATCAGCTTTCAAACACAAAGCCAAAGCGGTATATTAGAACCATCCATACCTGTGCATTTCACGCTTGCCAAACAGAAATGCATAATGGGTAATACTGGTTAATAATACACATATTTTCAAACTTTTAATAAGTCATTACCAACAATGCTGGGTAAACAAAAATTTAAACTTAACAACAGTGAGCAGCATTGTTTTTTGAAAGAAGTTAAAAGAGCTAAAACACAGTTTAGCAGTTTTAATCATGAAACGAGTTGTCACTAGAATTGCCTGCCTGCCTGCTGTTTATGATTTCCATATTCCAAGAGTTTTTCTGTAATGAAGCCACAAAACCACCAGGCATTTACCCCTATTGGCTTTTCTGGAGTTCATAGATCCACCAAGCAGCACAATCAGGAAATACGTTGTTCCTCTTTTGACATCACTAGCCTGCTTATGTTCCCCTCAACCTTATAAGGAAGAAGAATCTGGTCACAGCTGAATGCTTCTGCAAGTCACATTCCTTTGTCACTGAAGTCAGAGTGACATATGCAATCTGGGAACTTCTCATTCAGGACAAACTATAGTACAGATGAATATATTCCGTAGAGGGACCTTCCTGTGGATCAACTGTATACCTTTGTATAGCTCCTCCTCTGACCTACGGTATTTCCCCTGGATACTCCTACGTCATGCCCAGTTTTGTCTACAACACCTTTCAAAGGCATGTGGCCTATTTGTGAAACAAGAGAAGGAGAAACCATCACATCTCTAGGTAATTTGTTCCGGTAATCATGCTCACTACAAAATACATCCCTGTTTCTCATTTGAATTTCTTCGACCAGTTTTGAGACACTGTTGCTGTGTCTCTATCTAGATCAAGGATCTCTGTTCCTCCCCAACTCTAACCTAACTTAGGCACTTCTCAGTTTCTTTTTGAATTAATTGAATGAATGATGGAGCATTTTAAATGCCTTTCTGTAAAATGTTTTCTAGTTCTAAATTTATTTTGATCTTATTCTGATTTTTTTGTATTCTTCCCTCCTGTGCTAACCTAAGATAGAATCTGATGCCAATCTTCCCAGTTCTGTAGAACAACAGAATCCCACACCCCTTCCTACCGCTGTTCCTGTTCCCTGTTTATAAAAATTAAGAACTGCAGTAGCCATTATAGTCTCACTGCAAATAAAGTTTCAACATTTTTCTCACTACAATGCCATAATCCCTTTTAGTGTTTGCACCCTACAGAATTTGCACACTATGTTGATCTTCCCACTATTTGAACCACAGCTCTTATGAGAAATAAATGTTGAATTCACTGGCTGACAGGAAAAAAAAACCCAACCCAAACAAACAGAAAAACCCCATAAGATGAGCCTCAGTGAAGGTTTAAAGAAAGTTCACTGCTCGTCCACTGAGCTTGGTAACTATCAATTATGAAACACTAAGGGCTATTAAAGAGTCATTTTCTGAAACATAAGAATCTTGCATTTTGTCATTGCTCTGTGTAGAAGGAAGGTCAGCTTTATTTTTTAGAAGGTAAAAATCTAAACTAGGGCTATTAAATAAATTACTAGAGCTCATAGTTTTGCACTACAGTAAGACCACCTTCCAAGGCTCACCTTTTAAGTTATATTTCATTTATTCCGAGAGACAAAAATCCCATCATCTCTTCCAAAGCTCTCCATGAAGCTACAAATATCTTGATACTATGATCAACTAGAAGACAAACTACAGCAACGGTGTGTAAAAAAGAAACCCAAAACACCACAATGTCTCCAATTCCCTTCCTTATAATTTTTAGCATTAGGAATAGAATTAATATCTTCTAATCAGTTCCGTATTCTCTTGCCTTGAGCAGTACAGGTGCCCAAAATGCAGATGAAACTTAGAGTTCATACATGCTTTCAGAGGTCATGTGTTTCAGGGTTGTTCCTTTTTTCTTCTTTCTAGTAATCCACAAGACTCCTGGCTATAAATTGTTCCTTCTAGCAACCACATGCCATGATTTTGCGGGCTATTTTTATTCATTAATACCAGCTGCTTCACAGTGCCTGGAGGTAACAGAAAAAATATGTATATATGTTTTAACCATATGGTAAAAACTGGTGAAGGCCTTTTATGTAGGATAATCCATATACCCAGGGTAAAATTCACTCTTAGGCAAAGACCAGGCTAAAAGGCCTGTTCCCCACTTGAACCTTCAAGGACCCACATCACTTCAAGTTTCTGAGCCAAATCCAAATGGGTACATTTGCATTGCTCCCATGAAGTCAGCAGAGCAACACCCATTTCCATCAGTGTGGATTTTCTGATCAAGTGGTAAGCAAGCCTTTATTAGCCTTCTGTACAGGGACAGATTTTATCATTGCACTTCAAACTAGAGAAGCGTAGGCTCTCTTCTAACAACCATTAGTGATGCTACACTTTGGTTCCAAAAGTGTTCTGTTGCCGTCATTGCTAAACAAATAAGGTTTTCTCTGAGATTATCTAGTTCCAAAGTTTAACATATAGACAAAAATTAAAACGGGGATGAAATAGCTACAAAAATAATGTATTCAGATGACATGTTCTAATTGTCTAAAGTATTAAATAAAATCAAGGACATTAAGTGCTAGCATATAATCAAGTGCTGACAGCTTTACTTTGGCAAATACTAAGTTTGAGCACGGTAAGAAGTTTTGTACCTCTTAACCAAAATAGTCCCGAACACAGAATCATAGGAGACATCAGAAAAAAATATAAGAAGATCAAAATAGAGAAGGAAACGGGGTTGACAGAAGAGTAACAACAAAAGAAGGTGGAAAAGAGTCATGGATGGATTTATCCAGGGGTACTATTAGGATCCCAAGCTAAACTAATTCCAGGAAACTATCTTGATTTCTTTTTCCAGAGGTTACAGATTGTTCTACGTGACCCTTTCCTTTCCAGGATGATCTGCCAATTCAGTTAATGGATTATTTCTAATTCATGACATTTCTGTTACATAGCAATAGAACAGGGGGGGGGTTGTATGCACAAATGCATACATTTGTGAATTTTCTTTCATATCAGTCTCTCATTTTCTCCTTTACTACTACTTTCAGGTATGAAATATTTTCTCATTAATATAGCCAACATATTCTCTGGCATAAGAGAAAAGGACAACCAAGTCCTATGAAATCTTCAGCATTCATTTGTGCTGCAACTTAATTTAAAAACTGGACATGGAGAAAAATACCCTTGTATCATCAGGGACATAATGTCTTCAATATTTGCCATTGGCTTAAACAGAAAAAAATTCCTAAGCGTGGGACAAAGTTATACCTACTTGGAAAGCTAATTCTCACAGAACTCCTCAGTGTTATAGAGTAGCATAAATCTCTTTAAATGACACCAAACTGAATTTTACCAAGTGATTAAATGAAAGTTAACAGTGGACTTTTTCCTTACTATATTATCCATGAATATCAAGCTAATTCAAACCATGATTTTTATATTCTATGTATTACAAGAGAAAAAAAAAATTAAGAGGTTTGATTGAATCTAAAATGGCCTTTATGAAATCCTGAATAGTAATAAAATCTAATAGCAGTGAAAGTCTCTTTACCTTTGGCTTAACAGGAAAACTTTTCTCAGTGATATTAACTATTCTTTCTTTGCTATTGTACATGCACCATTAAGTTAAAACAAAGTTTTGCAAAACCACACTGAGTGTGCAACCTGAGTAGGGAGGACACCATGTGGAATTCTGAAAAGCTTCCTTTATGTGTTATATGTTGACTTAGTTCTCTAATGACAATATTAAGAGGCCTAGGTGGTTTGTCTAGGTAATTTTGACAACTGGAGTAACCCGCAAGTGCTTAAAATAATATTCTGTATACTCCCTTAATCTCCAAGAAACCTTCCAACACTGAAAAAGACACTGTTTGCTCTTCCTCACTGATTTTTCATATTACTGACTTCCAATACGCAAAGCTTGGTTGTATAGCATATATCTTTTTCCCAACTGCCTGGAGAGAAAGAATGACAGGATCTGAAAAATCATGTTGTATTAGTTCTGCCAGAGGCTATGCATCCATCCTCTGCACAAAATAACCAGACTAACCAACCACTTGGCTGATCAAGCAATATGGCATCCAGCTCATTCTTCCTTATCTGTATTAGCCTGCAATCCCAACAGGGATAATCATGTGGCTTTGTCACTGAAGAAAACAGATGAAACTCAATAGAAACATATGTTGTGGTTGAGATACTTTCTCGTTTTACACATATCTCTCTCTTTATATATCTATACATGTATATACAAACACTTACAAATACCTTAGTATTTCTTGAATGTGAACCACATTGAAGAAAAAAAATATGCCTCCCAATTGTCACTTCATTATAAAAAAAATCTTTATATTACAGGCAGAGTTTTTTCAAAAACCCTCTCTTGTATTTCTTATTATGTGATTCCTACTAAATAACACTTAGCACTGGAACTCTACAGAACTCTACAGAAGCCAGAAAGGATCAGTAACAAACTCACCTCGTGATCATACGTTAGGATAGAACTCACCTAGCAACACAATTGCACCATATCAAGTACACCTTGCTCACCGATCAGGCAACTTGTCCTGTGGAAACAGACTAGCATTTCTAGTGCACATTCCCAGTAAATGAGAAAATCATCACAACATGAAAAACAAATGCAAATTTAGTTTGAAAAAAAAAGTTTGCTTCTAACATGGCTGAAGATTTATGTCTGGTTTTAATGTTAATTCAGCTGGTTAAGCCACAAGTAAAACAGTTTAGTTTATGAGTGATAAGGATAAGTATCATTTAGTATAAATCCAGAGAAACCAAAAAACCAGAAGTGACAAAAGTTAGATTTGGCAAGTTCTTCTGAGAAGTGATAAAAAGCCCTATCAAACAGTAGAAAGATGAATCTAGTCTAATTTTATGCCCCTCACACTCTGATGAATCAGAATTCCTTAAGATGAAACAGAAGCCTATAAAACTACATACCCCAGAAACAAAAATGCAAATATTTTTGTTTAGGACTTACAGTGAAAGAAAAATTATTAATTTAATTCATTATTTTCTTTAGGACAGAAGTAGCCTGATGTTATTACACTAAATGTAGGATTCCGTCAGAAGGAAACGAAACAAAAAACAACAAACCAAACATCAGTGGCTAGATATCTCTTTCTTAAAAAGAGAAAATAGAGAGCAGAAAGGACCATGTTTCAAAAGTTCTACTCAGATAAATATACACTCCACAACTGTCTGCATAAAAGAAAGCTTAAATAAGCCTGTAATTAAATCCTATTCAGTTCCTGCTTTTTTATTTGGGCAAAAGATCAGAGCAAATGCAAATAAGCGTGTCACATATGAACAGCAGGTCTGGCTGGTATTTAATTGTGAGGAAGACCAATACAGTCCTGCTTGTTCAGCAGAACTCTGCAAAGGGAAGACTTTCATTCTTCTACACATATTTACAGAGAATGTTCAATTTCACCAAATAGGACAGAAGGAGAAAAAGAAATCCCTCAGCAACCGCTGAAGTTTTCAACAATATTCTAATCTTCCAATTAAGTTATTCTAATATACAAGACAGCAAGGCCTGTTCAGCAGTGTCAGGAAAAGATCAAGTACTGACTCCTGCAGTGAAACCGCAATGCCCTTTTTTTGCACTTACAAAATTACTTTTCCAGGGACAAGATTCACCTCTGAAAATAAGAGGGCATCTGCCAGCACTGACTGCCGCAGAAAGAAGATCCAAGTGGCTTTGAAAGTCTACCAAGGCAAGAACATGCTAAGCCAGCTGTTCCCATAGCAGCCTGTTCTCACAGGAGTCTATGTAGCACTTTGCGCTGCACCCATTAAATTAATCCCAGAGCATGAGTAGTAAGGGCAGATCTGCTGTTACCCCATTGGGAATTATATCTTCTAATTAGTGCAAGGTCAACAGGCCCACAGAGAGGCTGTGACAGAGCTCGTAGACATACTCATATGTAATAACCATCAATCTGCAGATTCAACTTTATATTTTCAGCCTGGGTTGAAAACACTTCATGGTACCAGACACAACAAAAAAAACGAAAACATCAAGAAACTTACTGTTGATTAAAACAAATTTAGCAGCTCTTGGATAATTGAAAGTCAGTTTAAAAACAAGAAATGGTGATACTCAGTTCTTTGAACAAGCTTAATCTTGCAGCTTTTATGCAATCAGCACTTTAGTAAAGAACTCTGCTTCAGACCAATATTAGTGAAAACACTAAATTCCTTTCATATTTTGTCTGTACGGATTTGAAGTTTTAATGTTCCCCCACCCCCCATTGCAGGTTTGGTATATTTCTACTTGGAGAACAGCGGGATTCTCTTTTGCTCTTTGTTTTCAAAGAAGCCTGTAACAAATACGCCTTTTTAGTTATTTCCCAGTTTGTGCATCGGTACCATGGATGGTGTTAGAACAGTTCTGTGAACAGTTTGCAAATGAAGAGCTACCAGATGCATCTTAATTGTCATACTGCAAACAAGGAGGCTTTCCTCGCTACCATGATTATTTATCATTTCACCTTGAAATACTGAAGAATCATGGTCTTTATGTCAGATCAGCAGCAAACAAGGTTTAATCTCTATCATCCATATTGCTCATCATGGAAGCATTAGAGAAAACAAAATATAGAACAATGGAGAGATGGGGTCAAAAGATGAAGTATGTATTATTAAGAGACATTAAGAGAAAAAGGTAACTGAGAACTCCTCACTTTTTAAATTTCAGTTCGGGATTTCATTTGCTTCCATGCCACTTAAGCTCGTCCTGTTTTTCCTCATTTTTGAGGAGAAACCATTCTTATTGTTGTACTAACAAAGTGATATATCATGGCAAGAATAAAAAACCTCCTACAAATAATTGCAGCGGTCTGCTCCCCGATCTGGCACAAATGCTTTCAGCAGGCTTCACACTTACATTGCCACTTGGTATTCCATAGATAGAAACATACAGAAGTATAGATAGAAGCATATGGAAGTAAAGCAGTCACAAGCAATTGCAACTATCTTTACCATCTCTCTGGCTACATCAGAAGAGCAGCTTCTGCCCAATATGGAAAAAATCTCAGGATTTCTGGAGCTGCAGCTGCTCCAGCCTTCATAGCTCCAGTTAAGAAGCAAAGCTTTACTGGATTTGGTTGGGATGGAGGTAACTTTCTTTACAGCCCATATAGCACTGCGTTTTAGATTTGTGAATAAAACAGTATTGGTAACACACCAATGTTTTGGCTATTGCTGGACAGTGCTTGCATAATATCAAGGCTTTCTCTGTTTCTCAGCTAGTAGGCTGTCGACTGGAAGTTTCATGTCACTGGCTGTGACATGAAAAGCAGCAGCAGAAGCATAGAGAGGTGGTGAACTAGGACACTTTGGTTTATACTACAGTAACTGTTGCCTGCAGGTCCACAAATATGAGGGAGAGGAAAAACAAAACAAAACAAAACAAAAAACCCCACACCCCCAAAACCACAAACCATGAAAACATGCTCCAGAGAGAGTAAAAATAGCAAAGCTCACTGAAAAGCACACTCAAGAAACCCAAAAAATCTGGCTGTGAAAGAGATCCTGCATCTGCCACAGCAAGAAAGCAGCTGAGAGTCCAAAGAAAACCAGCTCCTGGAGCCCCACAAAGATAGCTAGAGTCCAGGTAAACCCTAAGTATGAAAGGTCAAGGCCGTCAGGCCCAAGACAAATAATCCCAAAGCAGCTAAGGCTAAGGCAGCAACCACATGGCAGACAATGCTTGCTTTTCTAATCAGAAAAGCAAGTGGAAGAACACTAGTATGCTACATGATTTCTTCTTACACTGACAAGGTTCAACATTTTGTGTACACAAGACTATTCTAGATGAACATTCCACCAGATCAAGTAATGGTATTTGCCTGGGCTCCAACTCTCTATCTAATGTACAAGAGATCTAGTCCCAGAGTTCAGGGTCTCAGTTCCTCTTTTGCTCCACTTCTTTAACTGAAGGGCAAGAGTCATCTTTCCTTCAGATGCTTGCCTTCTAAGCCTTGCTTGGTTTGCAGCTGTTGTCTTAGCTTTGACTGGGTTCTTACCTGCATGTGTAGTAATGTACAAACCCAGAGAGCCAAGATATACCAGCAACTTTTTTGTATGTGGTGGATGTAAAATGGAGTTTGGCCTAAATGGGAACATGCTAACCCCTCAAATACTGCCTACTCCATTTATAATCTTCTTTTATTCTTTCCTTTTATTTTTGTTCTTGTCTCTTTGAATGCTTCTGTACTTTGTTTTTATAGACTTTTTATATTTAAATTTTATATAGACAAAATTTATGAAAACTTATTAACTGTTATTTTAGAGTAATGGTTTTAAACTTGTGAGCTGCACTTCCCAGAAAGCCTCACAGACTACCATTAAAGGCACCTCAGAAGATAACTAAACAATAACAAGATTACAGGCTGACTAATGCTTACTAAAACAAAAAAACAATTAATCAAAAAGCCCTACAAACCTGTAATAGTCTGCAAACCAAAAAAATATTGTAGGCCCCTATTATACTGGCCCTGACCAAAATCAGAAACTCCATTTTCACAGAACACTCTCCAGCCCCTTCTCTCATAGTTTTCACGGCTGACTGATGCAACTATAAACTGCATGAGTTCCCTTGTAAACCGCCATGCTTCCCTTGGCACATCGAAGGCGAGAAAATTTTCAGCCTGAAACAATAGCAGAGTATTTTATGAGAAAATTAAGAAAAAGATACGAGAGCGGAATGTACTATGAGCACATATTTTATTAAAATTGCACATGGAGATTGAGCAGACATTGAAAATTCCACAGGAACCATGAAATGCATAATAAATTCATACTGCATAAAATCTTCTTTGATGCTGCAATTCTTCACATTAGTGGTAGTCTCCCTGGGGATATACACAGCCACAAATCTCTGGGTTTTAGTGGGCTGGCCTTCTTTAATTTGTACTGATCATTTTATAAGCCACTGCCTAAAAAGCTCCTAGTTTATGTTTTTGTCTATTTGGCTAGTTAAGATAAGTCCATTTCTTTGGAAACGCCCATTGTGTCGCATTTAAGAAAACAGTGACTTACCCCTTTTCTGTCAAAATAAAAGACTGTGTATTCCAACATTCAGTCACAGACTTAAAGTGAGGAGAGTTAGCATGCACTCTGCAGTCTCTCAATACAATCAGATTCATTTCTCCACAGGCAGCCAGGACTTTCTTAAAGTTCACATTGATGAACATCAATGATGTCTTCCAAAGTTAACATCACAAAATCAATGTGGAAAGGCAACTACTTCCTTAGCATTAGTTTCAAGATCTACAGACACATGTAGGATAATAATCAAACCAAGAATGGGTAAAGAGGCTGGATTTTCTTTCATTAGTTACACAGTTACGTAGAAAAATCTGAAATGAGGAGTTGTAAGTTACATATAGGTGAAAAAAGTCAATTAAGTATGTTTAAATGAAAAGATGAGTTCACTTGTTTGAAACTGTCTAGTGTAGGGTTGGTCTAGATAGACCACGATTTTCAGTTCATTGACAATATTCAGCAAATCCTCAAACTGAAGACAATGTAACTCTTTGAATAAGAGAGAAAACACATTGGTCCCCCATCAAGACACATCTTTAAGTATGGAAATTGAAAGATCAGGACGTTTATGTTTCATTTTTCAAGTACATTAAAAAAGTGAAAAGGAAGCTTTTTTTTTCCAGAAAACCACTGACTGAAGAATGTTCATTTCTTTCTGCACATCTTTTACACAGAACATGCTGCTTTGAATTTGCATTTATATCCCAACTATGATTATTGAAAAGGCACAATATTCTTTTGAAAGAATTACATGTTACAAGATGTGGTCTTTTATTGTTAGTGCTTGAATGGGGCTATCCTGGAATTCTCCACCATCAACTCACCATCTTTAAATACACTTTTCCCCAGCACATTAAGTATTTGACAAGAAATCCTCACAACATGAATGGAGGACATCCCTGAACCAAAAGCTTGTATGAAAAGGAAACCAGCTATAGTTGTTTTAATAGTTGAGGAAAAATATGTACCCAATCTCTACATAAGATTGACCTTTATGAGACTTTTTTTTCCTTTGTACAGAGGGAAAAATGACCAAACTGCTATAAGTAAAATAGCCAAGAATGTTTACAAAGAAAAACTTTAAAACTTTAATGTTCTTTGCAAAGCCATTTCATTGTGGAGCTCGGAAGTGTGCATGTATTTAAAAATACTCACAGCTAAACAGTAAAAACTATGAAGAATCACTGCCATTCTGAGTGCCTCTAACTACCAAGTAAGGCAAACAGATTTTCAGTTTTCAGAAAGAAGCAGTATTTTTCCTTGAAGAAATAATGAACAAAGGAGTTATTTATAACTGTCTCTAATGAAGAAGTGTCAATAATGCTTAGCATTTTGCACTGTACTTCTGATGTTGACTCTGATGGCATGTTTATTGCTCTCCTGTCACATAGTATGATAGGAAATTTTTGCTCATATAACACTGGATCTTTCAGACTGTATCCTAGTTTAAATATAAACTATAATAGTGCTAAACTTTTTCCTAGTGGAAAGTTATGCTTAAACATGATCTTGTCTCATCATTGTCTTAATTGTCTGGAAACAACTGAATCAAATGATCAAAATATTGTTTTTCACAGGTGGTGGATGAACTATAAACAAGGCAGAACTCAATGATGCATGAGCAATCCTGCAAACAACCTTCCGTGGACTATCTGGCTGCAGTTTTCCATCCTACAGTGGGCAACCCATTTGAATCCAATGTTTAAGGGACAAGGAGTCAATCCTGCTTCCACTTAAGCCTTTGAGAAAGCTGTTGATGAAATCAAATTGATAGTACAAAAGCCTAAACGTTTTCTCTTTCTCTGAGGAGCACTTCTGAAATCAGAGAAATGTTTCCATGTTAGAGGAGTGGTTTTGTCCTCCTGAACAAAATGGCATGTTTTGTAATAAATAAAATGCACCAACAATGTTCAGGGAATATCAACATATGGATACTGATGTCTCTCATCTGTCTCATCACAATTATTGCAACAAACATTACTATCAATTGTTACTGAAATAATTGATTTACACCACAAAAATTCAGACATAGGTCATCTGGGTGGAAAGCCTGGAAATCTGCAGGTGCTCAGCAAAAACTGAAAACTCACAGCTTAGACTGCAAGTCTTTTACTTGCAATCATAACTGCTGTTATGAGATGAAAATGAGTGGATATGGCCAAAATGTTTGTATTCTTCTCATACAATGCAATTTAGAGTGATGAGCGTAGGACTCCACAGACAAAACAGCTTTTTTTGCAGAGGGTAAAAACAAGATTTGGGCACTGTTTCCACCCCACTGAAGTTTATACGGAAACTGATTTTTTTTTCCCTCCTTTTATACATAGACAGGTAGCGTTCTGATTACAATCATCCTTCAAAGCATTGTGTAGATGGATTTTAACATGAAGGTCAGGTGACAGTCATACTGAATCCAAGGATCCTTGAATTTTATGGCATATATCATCTCTGTATTCTCTGTTTTAAGCTGGAGCCATTTACTGTCTAAGAATTCCAGATGTGGCTTTAAAGCAGTGTTTTCTAGCTTTCAGTGTAGTTGCCTTCCCCCCTCAACTTCAAAATTATCTCAAGATGAGGTTTCTAGGGCAAACAGCTCTGGAAATGTTGAAGGCATGATTCTGGCTCATGCACATATATACCCTCCCATAAAGAAGAAAAAAGTGATTTTAATAAAGACTAAATAATGAAAAGGGATACAGGTAAAAACAATCCTAATACCACAAGAGCAGACACAGAGCTTGCAGGAGACACAAAGAAAACCCTTCAATGGACACTTCAAAAGCCTAGTAAAAAATCCAGCTATATTCATAATCAAAAAGGTTTTTGTGAAATGAGAAAGCAAACTTAAAAGAGGCCCTGCTATTTCAGCCTCAGGCTTTCTTCAAGGTAAAACAACACAACTAAACAGAAACCTCAGCACAATCTTCCTTTAAATCACATGTTTACCCGACACCTGTTTGGCTGATGGCAAGGAACTCTCATATCCAATGAATTGGCCATTGAAGGCTTTAAATTTACACTTGGCAATCTAGCTTTTCAGCTCCATCCTGTAAAAAACTCTAAGCATGAAAAAAATGGAACTCTTCCCTTTAACAGCATCTAAATCAGGAGTTTTGGTAAGCAAGTTTCCGAGACCAATTCATACAGAACAACAAAATACTAATTCTGAGCTATCAGTTACTTTCATTCTAGCATTTAATTTGGCCAACTCACTCCAGGCTGAAGTCCCTATTATTTTACAGGTGGTGGTGAAGGATTCTGTGTCAGGTTTGAGGAGTAGAATACCATTCCTAAACATTTCTTACTAGTGTTCAAGCACCACACTAAATCTCATTCCTATAGATGGATAAACAGACATGCATGAAAAGTTAAATGAAAATTCAGTTTCCATCTCAGTTTCCATACAATTCCTGTGTATTCTGCTATATCAAGTGAAGGAATAGTTTTCCCTTTCCCTGTCTTTGGAGATGGTGCCAGGATGCAGTAAACTTATCTTCTGACTCACAGGGAAGCAGAGAGAAGAGCTTTTTTTCTGTGTTCCTACAGTGCCTAGCACAAAAGCTTAAAGGTTCATGACCAGAGATACAAGGGATGCCACGTGCGTAAATACTGAAAGTGACACACACACACTTGTTTTTGAAGCTGTCAGTGTTTACAAGGAAAGGGAATAATACATTGATTAGCACCTTTAATCCGTCAGGAAGGGAAAAGGATCTGGACTATTCTGTTAGTATTTGGTAAGGATGCTCAAAGTAACTTTTATACTTTTTGTAGCATGGAAAGGCAGTAAGTTTAACCCTCTGTGTGACCCACCTGTGGAACTTTTTGAAATTAAGGGAATATGAAATGCAAGGGAGGCCCAAACTCAGGCCAGTTACAGTATTGGCTACACAGCTCATGGTAGCCCTGTTCTATTTCTACCACCAACATCACTACCACGCCAAGACATCCACTCATTTCCTCCCCCTCCTGACTTCTACTGAATTATTCCAGATGTAGAAGCTTGGTTAGCTCCAAACTGCATCTAAAAAAACCTGTGACCTAGTCTACATTTTCCATTTCGCATCTCTGATGTACTACTGACTTGTTAGTGCTCAGATCCCCTACTGAAAGAAAAAAAATCAGACATAAGTCAGCATCCTCAGCATTCATCTACTATATTTCCATCACAACCTGTAGATCCTTACTTGAAAAGTTACCCTGAATATTCATGTTAGTCAAAAACAGGCATATGGGAGCTCACATAGGAAAACAGAATTCTCAGCCATGAGGTTCTTTACAAAAAACTTGCCTTTTTCTTAAATTGCTCATAGGTACTGCAGGAATCAGTGTCATGTGGAATTTATCATTTCACCTAGGAGAGGCAGTAATTTTGTACCATTTATTCAACCCCAAGGATTAGGGTTTGGTAACCTCCACCTACCTCATTAATCCTTGTATTTTGGAAAGCTGAGTCCATATTGTCCTTGTATCAGCCATACGGATCGAGGGTGTTATTACTTTCATACATCACATGCTACATCAGAATGATAAGCTAGAAGTGAATAATCATCCTGAGACTGTACAAAAAGCACAGGATAATAGCCATAAATTATCCTGTGCAAGAGTAGCAGGTAAAGAACCATTTATAAGGTAGATAATGTAGAGGCAGAAGGTGGGAGGCAGGGGGAACATGATTTGACATTTTTCATCTTAATGAACAGAGTAAAACTCCTCTTGTTAAAGCAAAATGACCTTTAGAAAAAGGACGTACTTGATTTTGCTGTTCTTCATAAGAAAAGAACATGCCTATATAACTGCTTAGATTCATGACTCAGGCACATATCAGTATTTTTCCAGTAAAAAAGAGGTTTTTAGGAACTGAAGAAATGAGACAATGGAGCTTTTTCTTTTCCCAGCTGGAAATTAGGTCCTGCTTGTCCTCATATCCATCAAATGGTTCAAGAGTATTATTACTTTTGTATGGCATGTTCCTGAGGTCATTGCTCTTTGGTGACAGAGGTATGGGAAGACAGGTGTTGGGTGCAACAACCATTACCTCATTAGTCCTGTTGCTGCCTCCTGGAAGACACCCAACTGTTGTCTCAGAAAAGCCTCAAATGCCATAGCACCCTTAATGAAGTTGAACCTACTGTTAAAATCAGAATGTTAGGACTGGCCAACTGACAACGCTACCCACTGAGATAAGGCAGAGAAAAGCTAAAGAAAAAGAGACACTGGCAAAAGAATAATTTCTGAGGTAGCCCTTTCCTGTAAGTATGGCTTCCTTAGATAAGGCAGCTGCAGACAAGGAAAAATTTGAACACTGCAGTGAAAACTCATGAGATACAGGAAAATACTGTTGTATAGAGCAAGTCCTGCCCACAAATCGAGCAGATGCTCCTGTTCTTAATCAGCATTATGCTAGGAATGCCCTGGCTGCTGGCTTAAAGTTAGAATAAACCTGAAAGCTTCTTTAATACAGATCCTTGCAAGGAATGCTTTCCAGAAGCACTATAACAACAGGGTCTCAGCATCAAACTAGCTAAGTATGAAAATGAGATCTGCTTGTTATCACCGTATTAATTTGCTTGAAGGCATTCCTGCTTCTAAATTAACTTTACAGGATGATTCACATTCATGCTTACCACTCCCACTTATTTTCTGGACTTCATAGAGCACACGTAGCATTTTTAAAACATTAACTTCTGTAGACTTTCACCTGTGTTTGCTATTTTGCCAAAATATTTTCATTATCTTTCATCACAGCTAGCAGAAGAATCAAACCTGACAGCAAAGAGTCTAAACTCCAATTTCCAACAGCAAATCCCATTTTAGCAGCTGATAACTCTTGTTTACCTTCATAGTTAAACTTGAAGTTTTGCATGAACAGCTGCACACAGATGAACTGACTCTTTCTTCTGGATTTCCCACATCCTACATATTGATACAATCTAAAAAGAAAGCCAAGTTTGAAGAAAATCTGTTCAGCAATTCTGAAGAAATAAGCTTTACACTACCAAAACACCATCTCCAGTAATTGTTGTGGTTTGCTAATAAACATGCCTCTTGTCTTTTCCCAATTCTGCCTTACTTTCTATCAGAGGTGAGAATCCCATTAAAAGATACTTTCTACATCTCTTCAAAGAGACAGAGGAAGAAAAGAGAAGGAAGTAATTCTCAAACCATTTTTCTTAAATACTACTGTGAACACGTAAACAAAGATAGCAAGTAGCATTCGTCCCATTCATTACACAGGTCCCTTCATCACAACCTTCCCCCTGCCCAAAAAATTCTAGATGAACATATGCTTCATCCAGGCTCAGTAGCAGGCCAGTATCAACATTCTAAAAAAGATTTTGAGCTGGTTCCTCCTATATACACTGTTTAACAACAGAAAAGTAAGTTTCTGTGAGAAGGATTTGAGATAGTTTCTAGCTATATGCTAAGACAGGTTATGACTGTTCCACTGATTACCTGCAAATGCTTGAAAAGATCCCAGTAGGTCAGTGTTACTTTACACTTAAAGAAGTGTTTTACTTTTCATTTTTTATGTTTTCCTTTAGCAGTTAATGTTTCACATACTGAATTAACCAACTTCAGTATCTTTGAAGAATCCTAGAAGAACATATGCTTTGTCTTTCAAGCAAGCAAATCTGAACCAAGAGAAGGAGATTACTCTTTGGAGACCTTGAAAAATAGCCAGAAAATTAACCTCAGGACTAAATATTTGTACCACAGGAAATTCCAAGATCTAAGGATTTTTTTTTATTTTTCTTGGAATAATTA
The DNA here is from genome assembly GCF_034638445.1 of Ciconia boyciana. Lineage (NCBI taxonomy): Eukaryota > Metazoa > Chordata > Aves > Ciconiiformes > Ciconiidae > Ciconia > Ciconia boyciana. The sequence goes on from NC_132938.1 coordinate 58,637,850, forward strand.
AACATGAATTCAATGTTTGTCTGCCATACTTTTTTTAAAGTTGTAGTAGGCTGAACAAATATATCTGGAACCAAAATCTGGCAAGTTATATCAAACAAAATAAAACATTCCCTACTGACACCTATGGCAACAAGCACATATATATATATATATATATATATATATATATATATATATAAAAAATCTGGCTTAGTTATCAATTCAGTGTGAAAACTAGATATTTTCTTTTATTCATTACTTGGCCAACTTTACAGGCCCACAGCAGAAGAGAATCACCGGACAACTCAATGAACTCCAAAACTAAACAAAGAAAGCAAAAAAGTTTAATTATGCTACATAAAAAACTCTGCTTTTTGGTTACATATAGTGAGAAATTAATGTTAAGTGCTTCTGGAGATGATGATGAGATAAAGATGAGGACACTTTTACAGATGTTTTAAAACTTACTTTTTCGATTTATAGATAATCTATCCACAGTTAAGGGTCTAACCATTACATTTTCTCCTACAAACTACTAAAACCAAATACTACCCAGCAGTTTAAATAACATTTGAAAAAAGCTGCATCTATTTAACAGCCGCAGAACTCATAGGACAGAGGCAGTAAAATATAAAAAAAAGACAAGAGTTAAAAATCCTACTGCAAGTATATTAACTGTAATAAAAGAGAAGACATTAAAACCAGCAGCTAGTTAGGTGCCAGGACATAATAGAACCCATAAGGACAGGCTAAGAATGATGCTAAGTTAGGGAGAAAGAGTTTGTTTTCAGAGAAGAACTTCCTGACAGACACCACAACAAAGCAACATGAACGGTGACTGTGTGGTCCCCTTCTCGTAAATAAATCAGGCGTCAAAGGTTGATCTGCAGTTAATAAGAGGCCTAAGCCTTCTCCAAGGATTTGTAGTATTCTGTCAGCACAGTCCAAGCCTTAGGAGCCATGAAGCCTTCTGGTGGGTTTTGTCCTTCTCGAGCCAGCTTGCGCATGCGGGTCCCCGATATAAATTCAAAGTCTTCATGGCTGAGAGAGTAGGAGTAGGGGCAAGGGGGGAGGGGGAGAGGGAGAGGAGCAAGGGAGGGGGGGAAAGAACATATTTTAAAAACAGGCAAAGTTGCTTATATTCCTTCTGCTTTCTTGATACTTTATAACTTTATTCTTGGGAGTATAATGCTGTACAGCAACTGTAATTTCCAGACATTTGGCCATCAATACCAGTAAATCTCTAGAATATACACCCTCTACAGTATTCAGCTTAGGTAACTCCTGAAGTTTAGCAGCATGGTCCAACTGATCTCCTGTGGGCTGAATTGAGTCTGTGCTTCCATTTAGCCTGGCTTGCTCTCTATGAGGAAACAGGGGACTGCTGTTAAGAGAGACCCATCTCCTCCACCTCCCGTCTCAGCCCTCTGACAAGCAACAGCAGCCATCCTATTTTGCACCTTGCCCTGCCGTGGCAGCAGACCAGCCCTATGTGCTGGTAGAAGGTTCCAGTGCTGGTTGAAGAAGGTCATTTCAGTGCCACTAGAGAATGTGAAAAAAACAACATTGCACAAAATCTTAGTGAATGACTGTTTGCAGAACAGAGAAGGTAAAAGTCTCAGAAGTCTAGGGGCAAGCTCCACACCTTCTGCAGCTGGGCCATTGCAAGCCACTGAGCATGCATATACATATATATGCATATCAGTAATGTGGCACATACAGTTCAAAATAAAGAAAAAAGCAGGGGAATAATAAAATTACCTTCTCCTAAAGATGTTTTTCCCTAAAAAACAGAATTCAGTTGGACAAATGCACAAATGAACCCAGGTCAGGATTGTTTATCATTGTTAACATGACAATCTAAATTAATATTAACTTCTCAGGTATGTGGTCATAAGCAGCAAAAGCTCCACAAGTTAAACTCTTACTCCTCACAGGACTGAAACAGTAAAAGCAAGACTAGAATGCCAGAGTTCTACCAAATGCTCCAAAGGAAAAAATATTTATTCTTAAATTAAATATGCAGTTTTACTTATGCCATTTGCTCAATTTGCAACATCTATGCATTACTCATTCTTTACTTACTAATTCTTTACTCTGTTTGAAATAAAAGCCAAGTATTGATTTCAGATGCACATGCCTTAGATAGAAATAAGATCCAAGTGTGCACATCAGAGGGCAAAACTTGGCTCTAAGTGCTAAGCTATGCTCAGTAGGGTATGAAATTAGCAAGATGCAGAAAATTCCACAGTTCCCTTTCACAAAACCACTAGCCCCATAACTTTTTGATTTGGATTGTATACATTTACACAGCAGCACTGCCATACATGCTCTTTTCTTATTGCTCTCAATTTGGGACACTGTAGGTTCCTGGAGTGCCACAACAAGGCAAAAAAACGTACTGTGCTACAATTCTGCAAAATATAAATTACATAAAAATGAAAACTTAAAGTTGATGTAAGCCCATGGGAGAAAAAGTTATGTCACTGCTATTTATAACACCTGAAAATTTTGCTCCTTGGCAGAGAGATGCCTACTGTTCACTAACACTGCTTGAAGGTAACTTGCGTTCTTTGCAAAGACCTATTTCTACAAAATATATGTAGGGAAATGATAAGCCTGGTTAATTCTAGCGAAAAAATACTAAGTCTTCAGATGATCAGGAAAAGAAGAGTAAAGCAAGTGCTACAAAGTTTCTCCATGTGTGTTTTTCTCCACAGTGTGGTAGCAATACTGAAGATTGAGCATTAAAAAAAAATGTTAGCTGCTTTGTCCCCTCCCTTCCTGTTTTCAGAAAAACACTCAACTTCCTCCCATGCCCTACAAGTGAAATAAAGGTACTAAGACAATAGATTTAGATATGCCATATAAGTTTGCTTCAATATGACCCCCAATTCCTTTAGCCTCTTCTTATCCCTAGTTACATAAAAAGCAGCTCTAGGAATCAGAGATACCAAGAAAGAGAAACACGAGAAGCAGCTAAGGACATCTATAGAAACTCTAAGAAAAGGAAAGAAAAACATGAGCGAGGATCATTTAAGAAACTTACTACATTCAGCATCTCATAACATTTCTAGAAATGTTTGAAAAATACTATTAAAAAGTACAAAAGTACTAATGATGCCCTCTCATTATCCCAAACTTCTCTTTTGAATGGGTTTTTCCAGAAAAAAAATTTACCTTAATTAGTAATCACTAAAGTGACTGAAATGGAGCTTTGGCAATATATACAGTATGTTGAAACAGCACAGTAATTTTTGCCTTTTTAAAAATTATGGCATTTGCAATTTTATTGTTTCCAGTTTAATCTCCACTTTTATACTTAAAGCAGAGTATTTGAATAACTCTCAATACTCACTGTCTTTACTAATGGTAAAAATCACATCTCTTGAATATCAGAAACTGAGATTTCTACTAAGCAGAAATACCTTATCAGTACTGGCACTGTGGTGTGATGTGAACCATGAGCATTTTGAAATAAAACATACCAGTATGGGTAATTTGCTTTTGTGGAAAAAGAAACCAGAAGGAAGAGTCAAGTAATTTTGTTCACAGTGAATTTTGAGGATATTAGGAGTTACTCTGCATAAAATGGATTTGACCGGAACATGAGAGGGGGGAAACATTAGACCATTAAAGCTGCTATGAAATATAAATGCCAAAGCCATCCAAATTAAATTCTCAAGTGAGATTTGGAATGACTCTCAATGAAACTTAACACAAGCCTTTTCTGGCACACAGGATTCAAGTGCCCTTGAAATTTTTATTCAGTGACTCCTGGAATTAGCTTTCTTTGAGCCACGTTGTATGTTAGTAAATACTTGTAACATTGATTTGATCTTTTACTACCAATTGAGTTTGACTAGTATTGATGTAATATTTGGTGCCAACACAATTAAAAGCATTCTCCAAAAGAAAAACGAAAAAAAGGCAGAAATAAATCCACAACAAAAACTTGTCAACAGAAAACCAGTCTTGAAACATATTACATTGAGACTTGTATTTGCTCCACAGCATAGCATCCTAGAACACTATTACACTCACAGTGTGGAAAGAGCCTTACGTACACACGCTGTGAAATCTCCTTACTTATGGAGGACAAGGCTAGGCAGACAGAAAATATATAACTCTGCTGTGCTCTCATACATCTAGCAAAAGGAGAAAAGGAATCTTTTCTTACACTTTAGATTGTGCCCTCCTTCCACACACAGAGCTATATGTATATACAGACACCCACAGGTGCACAAGTGTGCTGGTTTTGGTTGGGATAGGGTTAATTTTTTTAATAGTTGCTAGTATGGGGCTATGTTTTGGATTTGTGCTGAAAACAGTGTCTATAACACAGGGATGTTTTAGTTGTTGCTAGGTAGGGCTTATACTAAATCAAGGACTTCTCAGCTTCCCATGCTATACCAGGTGCACAAAAAGTTGGGAGGGGACACAGCTGGGACAGCTGACCCCCACTGACCAAAGGGATATTCCACACCATATGATGCCATGCTCAGCATATAAAGCCGGGGAAGAAGGAGGAAGGGGGGGACATTCGGAGTGATGGCGTTTGTCTTCCCAGTTAACCGTTATGCGTGATAGAGCCCTGCTTTCCTGGAGATGGCTGAACACCTGCCTGCCCATGGGAAGCAGTGAACGAATTCCCTGTTTTGCTTTGCTTGCACACGCGGCTTTTGCGTTACCTATTAAACTGTCTTTATCTCAACCCACAAGTTTTCTCACTTTTACCTTTCCGATTCTCTTCCCCATCCCACCAGGGGGGAGTGAGCGAGCAGCTGCGTGGGGTTGAGTTGCCGGCTGGGGTTAAACCACAACAGTCCTTTCTAGCGCCCAACGTGGGGCTCAAAGGGTTTGAGATAACGACAGGTTTGATTGGAATGTGCTAGATAGAATTTATAGCTGTTATTGCTGTTTAGCTATTAATGGGCAGGCTTCTGTGCTTGCCATGGGGCTTGCTTGCCTCACTGTATGTTAGAGTTTAGTGCTCATTCTTAGCTGCTTTTTGCTTTTGCTGCTTGCTGTACTGCTGATCATCTTACTCTGCTGTGCCTGGGAACATTTTGATAACAGCCAAGGCCATGCGCCTGGGCTGGCAGATGGCCAGGGCATCGCTGCTGTTTCTGTGCTGCTGTACTGGTCAGGCTGGAACTCCAGTGTGAACTTGAGTCAAAGGGACTGTGACCTGTGGATGAGTCCACGTGGGAGCAGGACACCCCAAAGTGTCTGTGGCTGTGATAAGTCCACACCAGAGCAGGTACATCTTGAAGCGTCTGTGGCCGTGGTTACATCTGTGCCACAGCAGGTATACCTCTGAAGGGATTGTGGCCCAAGGATAAGTCCACACTGCAGCAGGTACACCTCAAAGCATCAGTGGCTGTGCATGAGGTCACCCTGGAGCACCTCAAAGCGTGTGGCCATGGATAAGCCCATGACAGAGCAGGTACTCCCCTGGAGGGATTACAGTCTGTGGGTAAATCCAAGCCAGAGCACGCTCAAGGGGAGGAGTTCATTGCAATGTTAAATCAAATGGTCCGGTCCAAAGGGACCAGGGGTGGAGACTGTAATGGAAATACCTTTAAATTGTTGTAGCCTGGGATTTGAGTTGCACGTTATAGGAATTACTATAGCAGGAACCACCGGAACCGATGGAGGACAAGTCTTACAGAAGCAGCGCAAGTGCAGCAGCAACTTGAACCTGAGCTGGCTTTGGTGCCCAATAACTCCACACAACACACCACCTCTCCTGTCCTGAGTGACCACCATAACATGGAATCCAAAGTCATGGACTAAATTAACTCAATAGACATTTTGTGGACATTTCTGGACATTTTACAGAGGTGGTCCATAGAGTAAGGGAAGGATATCTGTGTATTATATCAAGGACGGGGCAGGGGGGGTAATGATAATCTATTGGACAGTGTGAGACCTGAGCATGACGTAAATGGTATGGAATAAGGAGTGGAGAATGTGCTGGTTTTGTCTGGGATAGAGTTAATTTTCTTCACAGTAGCTAGTATGGGGCTATGTTTTGGATTTGTGCTGGAAACAGTTGATAATACAGAGATCTTTTAGTTGTTGATGTTTAGTGCTTATACTAAATCAAGGGCTTTTCAGCTTCCCATGCTCTGCCAGGTACACAAGAAGTTGGGAGGGGACACAGCTGGGACAGCTGACCCCAACTGGCCAAAGGGCTATTCCACACCATATGACGTCATGCTCAGTATATAAAGCTGCGGGAAGAAGAAAGAAGGGGGGGACATTTGGAGTGATGGCGTTTTGTCTTCCCAAGTAATTGTTATGCGTGACGGAGCTCTGCTTTCCTGGAGATGGCTGAACACCTGCCTGCCCATGGGAAGTAGTGAATGAATTCCTTGTTTTGCTTTGCTTGCATGCACAGCTTTTGCGTTACCTATTAAACTGTCTTTATCTCAAGCCACAAGTTTTCTCACTTTTACCATTCTGATTCTCTTCCCCATCCCACCAGGGACGAGTGAGCAAGCGGCTGGGTGGGGCTTAGTTGCCGGCTGGGGTTAAACCACGACAACAAGATAATATTTTATATTTGGAAAGCAGCAAGTGATTTATTCAGAATAATACAGGAACAAATTTGTGCTGTTGATTAATCTTCAAGCTATTCACAGTAACTGAGCAGACTCAGAGGACACTACAAACTGTGCACAGAAGATTAAGAATTCATACACCAGTTCTTTCCTTTCTCTCATTTACAGACACTAATGTTTTAATCTGTTAAATGGATTTCCCTTTTTTTTGTTCATCCAGTAGTTATTTTTTACTATAATACCACAAGTGACCACAGCAACAATGACAGCTCTTTATGCTTTTTTATGAGCTCAAACACTCTAAGAGCAGCGTGTGAGGCTAAGATTTCAAAGACCTTACAGCTCTTGTGACAAAACAAAGAAGTTATCACCAGTTTCCAAGTGGGGAAACGACTGCATGAAGATGCCCACAGTCCTACAGGAAACCTCTGCCATATCTCTGAGGTGTCAATACAGTGCCTTAATACAGTAACTGAGGAGAATATTTTTTCCACTTCAACAATTATTCCCTACAGGTTTAATCTAAGTATAAATTATATTACATAATTTATTTTTCACTAGGGAACACTAAAGGTCAGTCAATCTTGGCAACCCGAACCTTCTGTTAGGGTATCTGGCACTGTGTGAACAACGTTCTTGGAACTCCCATTCTCTGTGGAGGGTAATGTCTGGTGTTCTCAAGGTCTTAAGAAATTACTCTAAAATACAAGACTCATGATAAAAGTACAGACCATTCATTCATAGTTTTGCCTATTCACAAAAATACGGGGTTTTGGAAACAAATGTATGGAAATAAAACAATAATATGACTTCTTTGCCCTGGTGTGGCTTCAAAATGACTGACATATTCTGCTCAGCTGGTAAACTTTAGATCCGATTAATTCCTAGGACAATTCACAGCCTCCTTATTTGGGGTTCAGTCATTTAACAATTCTTGTCCTCCAACTTCACACTTCCTGAACAGGATCCGTCATGAGGTGAAATCTAACCTTATAACCCTTTTCAGAAGGAATTTTCACTGAATTTAAATTTGCCTTTGCAGCATCAAGTCATGACTTACACCGTAACTCCTACAGGAACAGAATGTTGTCCCTTACAGTGTCAAGTCTTTGTTATGTCAGTCTACGTTATGCCTTGGGAATGCCCCAGGATGCTGAATGAACCAGCTAGTATCAGCTAGGTTCAAAACCTAACTGGCCATGAACAAACTCTCTGTGAAAGTAGAACATAATAATGTGATTAATATCAACACATGCAAAGCAAATCCTTTACCTGCTGTGAATGAAATTCCTTTCTGACTGGCAGGAGGGTTTAAGTCTTCTGAGCTGCTGTAGTGTTTCATTGTATCCTAAATTATGTACTAACATTAAGTGGGAAACCATATTTCACATAGCTAAATTAAGGAGGACAGTCAAGTGTGCTTATCTCAGCCTCTTACTATCACTTGAAAAATCAGGTATCACACCAAACAAATTTGGGAACAGTAGGTACTTAGTTGGAAGCGCTGTCCTGTTAAGTATGACTTGGTAGTATTAAAGCAGTCATGACAACCATATTAAAGGTCCTGGGAAGAAACTGTGTGAAGTTAAAATCTCTCCTCTTCAGATACCCATGCTTCATTCACATTTTACAGAAAGCATGAACAGTCTGCTCCAGTAACCTTACTTATGGGTTTCTTTTAACCAAAATGATGTCATCAGTTTTCTTTCAGGACAAAAAGAAAAAAAAAGCCATTTTTCCAGGCACTGCTGTGGCTTTTTTAATTGCCAGACTAATTTCCTTTCTTAATTGAGTTTTTTCTCAGCAGCAGTCTGTGGCTGCATTTTATAGGACTGATCTTCTGTAAAGAATTGAGAATCTCTGTTCACTCAAACAACTACTATTATTAAGCCACCAATCCCAAATTATACTTGTCTGTGGTAACTGTTTGAGAGGCCTTTTTGGCTGAAGAAACACACTAACTGTTTTTCTGAAGGGATTTCAGCATTGGGTAGGGATTTTTTTTTTTTTTTTTTTTTGGGGGGGGTGTTGGTTGCTTGGTTCTTTGGTTGTTTTTTCTTTACCCTTCAGTCTAATAGTGGTTCACAGATCAGATATTAATTTAGAATTTCTCCATTATAACTAGAATTTTTCCTATAAACTTTTCCAAAACATGTTTGGACATATTCAATTATTGATCCAAAATTCTATGAAATGAAAAAGGGTAAAACTATGATAAGCAAAGGACTGTACCAATATTCATACTAGTTTCTATATTATTTTTTCAGGATTCTATGCAAGTGGAAATGCTCAAGCTTCCCACAGAAACTTGGATTAGGCTTGCTATCTGACTTCAGCAACAATAAAAATTGATTTTTTTTTTTTATTATCATCCCCATTTTGACCAAAGGGAAAATAAAATTAAATTAGCTCTACCTGTGCTGCTATATATAGCTTCAAATGCATTCCTCAAATCCCTTTACTAAATCTTATATTTTTGAAAAAGATGTCTAAAACTGTTTTAAGACTGTGGTTCCATGAGGTGCTAAGCCTAGTTCTAAGATGTCCAAGAAACAAATTAAAAATTGTGGTGGCTTCATGAGGTAAAATACAATATAGTTTCAAGTCATTCGTTGTTCACAGATCTTAATATTTTAAAGGGTAACTTTAGTCTAACAATTTATACAAGTTAAACTTTGTGCACCACTCTGCAACTACAGTTGCTGTGCAGCTAGTATACAGGCTTTTACATCAATCTTTTCTTACCCCCTTTCCTCACACACAATGCTCCATGATTATCCCTGAAATCAACCAGAATATCTCTGCTTTTCCTTATAAACAGGGGGACATGTAGATACACCTTCTGCCAAGTGACTTCAGCTCCAACACAGCATCACAGCAGCTCAACATTGTTAACCAGCAGCATGAGGCCCTGACACTCAAAGTTAAGTCATGTTCTCCAGACTGTTTCCAAGCAGAGATACTGGGCCTACTGAAACTCCAAGGGCATCACGTATTCTGGAGGATACTAATGGAAGTGAGAAACAAACTTAACTTCTGTATCAACTCCACAAAACTGCACTTGCGTAGACACATTTGGGAGCTGAAGACCTTGAGAACAATGACCTCTTAGAATCACAGGCAGTACACCTGAGAAGTAAGGGCCTTTGTTACTAATCTGGAGGCAGGGCCAGTGGTAGGCTTTTTGATGCTTCCCAGGCTTGCCACCAGGTCATGAGCAGCCTAGCCACAGCAAGGTAGCAGAGTTGCTCAGTATCTTATCACACATAGCTGTCCAGTACCAACCCAGCAATGTAAAAACCTACACCCGCCGGCATACATGGAATGCTATCAGGAAACATTACATCTTTCTCATAAAAGCTGAGCATGAATGTTTAGAGATGTCACAAGCAAAGCAACTCCCTGCCACTCTTAATGCTGCAGCCCCAACTTGTCAGACATCCTTCTGGCAGTTGGATCAAGCTTTTGGTAACCTCTCACCACTAGCCAAAGATTCATCCCCCATCATCCCCATGGCTTGGGATTGCCTTCAGAAGCAGAAAGAATTCGCTGACATCAGCAAAGACCCCAACTGCAATAACCTCTGCACGTCTTTGCTGCCAAGCCAGGTGTTGGTCCAACTCTGCCAAATTAGAGAGACACCCAAGATAGCAGATGGTGTCCATTATGGCTTCTCACAAGCACCCTCCCAGATAGAGGAGTCTAGGAGGCCTGAAAGAATAGATGACGACCATTCAGGGCGAGAATAACTAGTTCCAGCAGCTAAGACACACAACTCAGCTATAGCTCAGTCCAAGGGAAACCCACTTGCCATAACCTTCCATGCATCCGTTAGTGATGTAAATTCTTGAATTACCTAGTTGGCTGTCAAGTCTCCAGGCCTCAAAGAACTGAGAAAGGTGCAATAGAAATCAAGCTACCCGTTTCCAAAACAAGTCAGAGCAATGCTTCTATGCATGCAACCTTCTTCCGTGCATTTTCATGCTGTGTTTTTCACCAGATTTCCATGAACATCACTTTCACACCCAAGGGTCTTCCACCAGTACTGATCCTCTCATATTTCCAGACAATCCTCTGTTCCCTGCCATCGTCCTTACAGAGTCAAACACAACATGGTTCAAGAGTCTGCCAGATTTTCAGCATTACACAGACTATCTTGAAATGTAGCCAGCTGCACCCACCTAAACTCTAACTCTGTCGGGAGCCTACCACAGTGTTCTGTCTACAGCAAGCAGGAGCAATAATGGCTCTCTCTTCAGGGAGTCTACGTGTGTCCACATTGCCATCTAGAGGATTGCTGCCACACTCCGGTCCACCCTGCAGTTTACAAACAGCATCTAGGGAAGGACAGGACAAATGGTCTTACATTTTGACAGCAGCAGGGCAAAACTGCACACTAGTAGCAGCATGGTCTTTTTTCCAAGACAGTGACAGAAACAGAAAAAAAATGCCTCAAACCAAAGGATCCCCACAGGCATGATGAAAGGATAATAGGGTGTGCATAATGCAGTCTGTGACAAAAGACAAAACCTCTTACCATTTGCTCTGGCTCATGACAGACATACAATTTTACTCCCCTTGATCTATATCAAATCTATCCTGCTGAGAGTAGAGTATCAATGATCACAGAATCAATATTCTTCTACAAAGATCTTCTGTTCCATGCAATGGGAATTCTGGCCTCTCACATTGCTACTCCCCTTCTATTCCAAATTATTAAGACATGACACACCAGTATAACTATTTCACTTTAATCTTTGTGTATTTATCTTCTAAAACTTGCTGAATGACTTGGACAACAAACAGGACAAATATCCATAGTATCTACTACAACAGCCTTTTGAACCTTATGTTATAATGTATACATGTTTGCATAAAACTAGCAATATTTACATCACAATCTAGTTACTGTGCACAGCAATGAGGACTTGTAGATACATCTCAAATATGAAAGGCACAAAGGTAGTGTTCAACAGCTAGCTAAGAGGCAATAAGTTTAGGAAAAGTCTTTCATGTCATATGCTAGGCGTATCCTTCCCTCTGATTTTAGTCCTCCTAATGAAAATACCATACGTATCAGGGCATAGGTCTGATCTGATGCTACTGTCCATAGCTTCACTTGAGAAAAAAAAACCTGCTGCAATGCCATCCAAAGAGAAGCTTCACAGCACTAAGGAGAACCTTACGCTGGAATGCTGCCTATATGGGAGGGAGGAGGAAGGAAGAACATCATCAGCAAACTAAAACTGCTAAGTAAGCCTCCCTGATTAGCTTCAATTTTAAAACATCTGCAATGTAGCCAATCATCAAATTTCTAAACACATATGGACATCGTAGAGTAATACACAGTGAAACTATTTTAATTCATGTCAGATTTCAACAGATTTGCCTGTTATCATGCTGCTTATGATTTCCAAACAACAGAAGAATATACCATAAGTTATATTTAGTTATGTAAGATATGATAACACTTTGTGGCTTTTAAAAATAAAAGCAGACTAATTCCGGTGCTTGGAATTTACTGCTGAAATATAAAGCAGTTATATAACTTGCAATCAAGTTAAGGTTAAGCCAGCACACTATCTACTAATAAACATAATTCATATTAAGAAAGACACAAGCTGCTAAATAAAACTTGTTGGTTGATTGTCACAAGCCACAGTGACATCCTTGGTGACTTCTATATTCAGTGTAACTGCAGCATAAGCAGCTGAAGAACAAAAGATAAGAGATGGGTTCATTTTTACAGATCAATCCATCCCATGCTGATTTCATTCTTTCAAAGATGAACTGTGTTGTACAGACATACTTCTTTAGTTACAAGCAGTAGGAAAGAGTCAGAATATAAAAAATATAAGTTTTTTAAAAAACGTCTTGCTTGACAGTTTGCATTTCAGTACGAACTTCAACTGTAGTTTGATGTAAAACAAAAGTACAGTTCAATAATCTGAATAAAGAGGTTTAAACTAAAATGGTAAGTCATCTTTCCCAGTCCCACTCATTGGCTCCACAGCAACACAGTGAGTTTTGGACTCCGCTATGCCACATGAGTGAAAGATAATATTGGAACATGCACAAGGTAAAATTACCTGTCCTGTAACTGCATCAAAAAAAACCAACCCACCAGCTGAAAACCCTGGGACATACAATGGACTTAGGGCATCATTTTGCATTCTTGTTAGACAGAGCAAATAGCTATTTGTCGCACTCTCTTGTCCACTATCTTCTCCCTGCTGCACTCTCATTGTTTCTTTTCCACCATATCTGATGCATACCTGACACCTGAGAAGCATATTTAGAAAGATAAACCAGCAGAAAGCTAATCTTACTATTACAATAAATAGTAATATTTTTCTGTCGATTTACAATCTGTGCCAACATGTTCCAGAATTAGAGAAACTCCAGTACCTGGGAGGAAAAGGGAAGCTTCCAGTGGCAGCTAAAGTTGGATCAGGTTAGTTGTGCTGTGAAACTGCACCCAAATCATGCTGAAGTCAAGCTGCATTTGTGATCTAAAACCACATCTAAATACTGCCATCTTTGAGCAATATGAATTTAATTAAAAACAATTTTTTTTATGTGGGCAGGAGGTAAAAGGCAGCCATAGCCCAAAAAGTCTTAAAACAAAAATACAACTTACTGATCAGAGTTATAATAATCCATGCACTTCTTTTTCTTATTATAAGCTGCAACTCTGAAGGGTACAATTTCCAGTGCCCGGAGGCCTGGAGCCATTGTCAACACTTTGGCACCATGGGTTGGTTCATACAGATCTTTCCCAGTGTCAGGATGTGGCATCCCTGCTGGATCTCGCCCTACAATGTAGAAGTTAGCTCCTGCAACCATCCGTGATCTACAGTGCCACTGAACCTAGAACAGAGATAGGGAAAAACAGTTAACAGAAGAAAACGGTCAAAATATGACCCTTAAAATGTGCATGCCTTGTATAATTACCACTTTTTCCCCTAATCAGACATGATTTTTACTATGGAGCCACAATAAAACAAAGAATCAATTACGTGAATCTTGAGTGCCATCGCACAGCACATACAGGACAACCAGGTGATCAGCCCAGTCAGCATGGGTTTATGAAAGGCAGGTCCTGCTTGGCTAACCTGATCTCCTTCTATGACAAGGTGACCCACTTAGTGGATGAGGGAAAGGCTGTGGATGTTGTCTATCTAGACTTCAGTAAAGCCTTTGACACCATTTCCCACAGCATTCTCCTGGAGAAACTGGCTGCTCATGGCTTGGATGGGTGTACTCTTTGCTGGGGAAAGAACTGGCTGGGTGGCTGGGCCCAAAGAGTGGTGGTGAATGGCGGTGAATGGCATTTACTCCAGTTGGCAGCCGGTCACAAGAGATGTTCCCCAGGGCTCAGTATTGGGGCCAGTTCTGTTCAATATCTTTACCAATGATCTGGATGAGGGGATCAAGTGCACTCTCAGTAACTTTGCAGACAACACCAAGTTGTGCAGGAGTGCTGATCTGCTTGAGGGTGAGAAGGCTCTACAGAGGGATCTGGACAGGCTGGATCGATGGGCCGAGGTTAATTGTATGGGGTTCAACAAGGCTCAGTGCAAGGTCCTGCACTTGGGTCACAACAACCCCATGCAACGCTACAGGCTTGGGCAAGAGCGGCTGGAAAGCTGCCTGGTGGAAAAGGACCTGGGAATGTTGGTCAACAGCCGGCTGAATATGAGCTAGCAGTGTGCCCAGGTAGCCAAGAAGGCCAATGGCATGCTGGCTTGTATCAGAAATAGCGTGGCCAGCAGGACTAGGGAAGGGATTATCCCCCTACGCTCGGCACTGGTGAGGCCACACCTCGAATACTGTGTTTGGTTTTGGGCCCCTCACTACAAGAGAGACATTGAGGTGCTGGAGCGTGTCCAGAGAAGGGCAACGAAGCTGGTGAAGGGTCTAGAGCACAAGTCCTATGAGGAGCAGCTGAGGGAACTGGGGTTGTTTAGCCTGGAGAAAAGGAGGCTGAGGGGAGACCTTCTTGCTCTCTACAACTACCTGAAAGGAGGTTGTGGAGAGGCAGGTGTTGGTCTCTTTTCCCAAGTAACAAGAGATAGGACAGGAGGAAATGGCCTTAAGTTGTGCCAGGGGAGGTTTAGATCGGATATTAGGAAAACTTTCTTCACTGAGAGGGTTATCAAGCCTTGGAACAGGCTGCCAGGGAAGTGGTTGAGTCACCATCCCCAGGAGGTATGTAAAAGATGTAGATGTGGTGCTTCGGGACATGGTTTAGTGGTGGACTTGGCAGTGTTAGGTTAACAGTTGGAGTCAATGATCTTAAAGGTCTTCTCCAACCTAAACGACTATGATGCTATGAATCACCACGAAACTTACAGCTAAGACATACTATTCCCCTGTTTCATTTGCACATTAGGATACTTTACAAGTTACTTCAGCACAGTGTTTGGAATAGTATAATCAGGGCAAGAACAATGGGGCACATCCATTTCTTAACTGAGTTCTTTCTGATGTTGTCACCCTCCATCCTCTTCCTTTTACATAAAAGGATTAATGCAAAACCAACTGCTTTGGGAAGCTTAGTGAGATCTAGCCATATATTGCTCTATTTTAATCACAGTAATTTCTCTAAAAAGACACCCTGACCAATATATAGCTGCAAAACATCTCATTGGAAGACAGACAAGATAGGCTACTTGAACACAGTGTTCACAAGTGATCTAATCAGCCTATCTACACATTGAAAGAGAAAAATTACCCATGCTCAGCATTTTCACGTGGTGCATGTGGCAAGGATGTTGTCCGAGGCAGGACTTTAACACTTAGTCTGCATCAATATTAAGACCCAAAGGACATATAAACTAGGTACATACTGCACAGGAATGCTTGAAATAGGCTTTCAGAGAGCACTAACTACTTATACCACAAGCTTCCAAGATGAAAACTGATAAAGCAACTCTAGCTTTGGTAAATATTTAGTCACTTTTCCCCAATCATTTTGAAATAATTTGATTCTAAAACACATCTATACAAACTGGGGAGGAACCAATGTCAAAATCAGAAACTTTAGCTTTACTGAATTTTTGCTTGGATGCACCAGCTCCCTTCCACCTCATATTTGAATTATTGTAAATATTGATAAACAGTTTTCCCACATTACTTTGCTGCACATTTCAAAATGAGTGGTTTTGTAACTAACAACTTTATTTTTACTTTTTTCCTTATAGCTCAGTTACTGTTGAAGGTAGGGGGGAAAAGATACTTCAAAGGAAATTCTGCACAGACTATTGAATCATCCACACCCTACAATCAAAGAAATGCCTTCAAATTATTTAGAAATGCATCTCTTACTAAATATGGTGAGAGGATTTTTTTTCTCTTAAAGACTGTTTGCAGTATTTACTAGATCCTAGACTGTTAGATATGTTACACTTATGACAGTTTTTAGACTTACTATGTTATAGGAATGTTGGTGAATTCTCTTAATTTTTATATGTAATATTTTCAATAGAAAATTTACCTATAAAGTACAGGAAAAGTAAAATAACTATTACATTACTTTAGGTAACAAAGACACACCACTTCAGGAAATGTCAGTATGTTCTCATACTGGGAAGTATTCTCCTAAAAGAATTGTCATACCGTCTATATAGCTTAGTATCTGCCAAAGGCTACTCAGAGAAGAGTCTAAAAAAACCAGCAAATATGTAAAAGTAGTTTCTTATATGTGCAGCCTTACCTTCAAACAAAACTAAAGGGCCTACCCAGTAACTACACAGTGTAAAATAGCTTCACAAGTTGAACAGTAATAAACATCTGTCAAGTACTAAAGGGAAAAGAAAGAAGGGGAAGCAGGAGGGTAAAAACCCACAAATCATAGGACAAAAGTTGCTGCCACTACCTTGTAGTAAATGGACAATGTGATGGATAAATTTTCCTTCCATTACAAAAAAAATTTGCATCTGCCTACTGCAAATCTTTACATAAAACAAAATCACAGTGTTTCATATTTTAGTCACTGTGCATGCTGTTCTACATTAATAAGCTTTAGGCAAGAAGCTCAAAAGTGATTTCTCAAAGTAGTAACTAACTTAGTTCTACTTTAGTTCTATAACTAATCGTTATAGGATCTATTCAAGAAGGAATTTTTGCTGTCAATATGGACAGAGTTCTGTAAATCAGTAGTCAGATAATGAAATTAGGAACCAATCATGAGTTAATGAGGGTACCTTTGGTATCAGTTTTCATCTTGACCACAGCCAGACATTACACATGACGGATTCCACTGCTATTCAAGCATATAAGGTGCTATGGAAGCATCTGGATGCTGATAGCTATGCTAATAATTTTAATATTTATGTTACAAGCACAGAGTGGGCTATACACATGAAATTCGAGCATACCACAGCAGCTAGCAGCATATTTTCTGAAAAAATTCTAGCGTAGTTAAGAAATTTAAGTTTCATGTTGTCATTTGGGTAACAGCAAGTAAGAACTCAATTTTTAATAAGTGAAGCTATTTGACTAAGACAATTTAGAACAATGTAAACCACAGGTTTGAGACCTAAAACTAGCAGCTCTTGTCCCATTTCTGTACATCCATACTACTTCAGAACATATTTACTTTCCTAAGCAGGTGAATTTAATGCATTTTGATACAGAATTTTCCCTTATAGAACTGTTTCTTTTCTTCCAAGGTAATTATCAGGAATGTTAAAAATACAAAAATGCTAAATTGATACTTATGAAACATGTCCATTAAAAATCTTCACAGACTGGAAGGCCACATCCATCCTGTAGATAACCATACTAACAGCTGCTTGTTGTTCTCTAAAGCACTTGTGCTACAGAAACAAATCTAGTACCAATGTCTTTAAAATGACCTACGGAAAATGATTAAAGGAAGAGTCTCTTTTATTACTTGGCTACAAACATTGTCAGGCTGTACTCTGAGGTCACTGGAAATGCCATATAGGTTAGGAGAAAACTCTTTTTCTGTTCAGAATAAGGATTGTGGATTTTGTTCCTCCCGATATGCTCATGAATACAAGACTGAAGTAGAAGATTTCTGTTAATTCTCACAAAAGGTCTACAGCGAACAGTACAAGATTCCCTACAGTAACTCACTCACATGCCTCAACTAGATCTGGACTACAGTTTTTTCTCTGGACTGAAAGGTTGTGCAAGCTCTGTTTGATCAG
This sequence comes from Ciconia boyciana, assembly GCF_034638445.1. Taxonomy (NCBI): domain Eukaryota; kingdom Metazoa; phylum Chordata; class Aves; order Ciconiiformes; family Ciconiidae; genus Ciconia; species Ciconia boyciana. The sequence goes on from NC_132938.1 coordinate 58,655,578, forward strand.
TCAACTGGCCAGCAGAAAATAAGCAACACCTGTCTAATTTAATTCCACTGGTGAGATCTATCTATCAAAAAGCTACCACAGAGTTAACCTGTTGAGCCTGGTCAGAATTTGAACTTCCTGTGACTCAGGGGGTGGGGAGAGAAAAAAAAAGTAATGAGATGGAGAACCAATATCCCCTAGAGGAACTGCCCTCAAATGAGAGCATTTATTCTCTTTGCTGCTTCCCACAAACATCTAGGGATTTCAACCCAAGACCTGGCTTCTAAATAAAGTGTTGCCAAAGAATTATTTCATACAAAAGCCTTGAAACAATTCTCTCTGAATTAAGCTTAGGAAAAAAAAGGCTTTGTTTATTTTTTGGCAATTTGTGTAAAGCCCTCCAACATACAAACTTTTTGTTTAACAGTCATAAAACTTAAGTATCTTAACATTCAGGACAACTATTTGGTATGTTAACAGATCTTATAATTCCTTCTGAAAAATACTTTAAAAAGGGAGGAAGGATTAATTCATTATCATACCCTTATAACTGTAAAGAAAGGAGCACACAAACCCAGTATTATCTCCCACCATTTCCAGCAAAATCCTCCAATATAGAAGTTTCTTCATAGAAAAATGTTTGGGTTGATGACAGAGGGAGACTTTACAGCCTGGTTTCCCAAGGAAAATTAGTCTCTTCTCTCCATTAAAAAAACCCACAACGCACAAACATCAGGCATAGCACAAAATACTTTAGTGCGCTATCAAATGGGTTTTGTTTTGTTTTAAACTCTTGATGTATTTACCTCAGTTGGTCCAGCATACATCATGGGGGAAGGGAATATAGCCACCACTGTTGTTTCTGGATTCAAGATTCCCTCCTCCAATACTGCACCATGTTGCTTCATGCGCCATATGAGAGGAACGTCATCCTCCTTTGTCCAGCCTCCAAGTGGATGCAAGAGTAAAACTGGGCGCCGGTAGCCACGTTCCAAAAGCTGCTTATGAGTATCCTGCATTAAAAGAGCATGCCCATTGTGCACCGGGTTGCGTAACTGGAATGCAAAGACAGCATCTATGGAGAAAAAAAACAGACAAAAGATTTAAGAAAAGCAAGTTATTTTATCAGGAGTTGTACAACCATAGAAAAATCTTCAAACAGTACAATGTTTCCTCTGAACTCTATTAAACAAGTATAATAGCAGTAGTCACAGGCCATTAAAGTATTATGAATTATTATAAAATCATTATACTCAATAGGCAAAACTAATAAAAACCAACCATACAAAAAAAAAAAAAAAAGAAAAATCAGCATCCTTCATTTTTGAGATTTCCACAGAATTACTCTAGTTTCTCCAATAGCTATAATCTTCTCTTTGGATTTTTCACTTGCATGAGCATATAATATAAAGTTAAATTCTAAGAGGAAATCAGACTATGCTACCGGTCTTAAAGGCTTACTGTATCATCAGGAGAACAAATGGACATGTTTGCAACAAAACAAATAAAAGGGGATTTAATTTGCCTTAATAAGTTTCCTTTACCTAAACAGCTTAGTAGAGTTTACACACAGTAAGAACAAAACAAGACTAACTGCTATTCCAAAGTATTACAAACCCCTTGACAAAAAACCCTGATGCAACCAGGATTTCTCCCTTCTGCAAATTAAGATGAACTAAGGTACCCTGCAAGACAGCAAAATCACCATAACTGAGAGGTTTCCCAATAAGGAACGAATGAAATCTAGAGAGCAGGTTTTTTTCAGGTATCAAATATATTAATTTAGGGGCTAGCTAAAAAAAAGCTAGCCTCAAACCTGCAGATCCTAGAAATACTGACCACACTGAAAAAAGACAGGAGCTCAGCACAAATCTCTGTTTGCATTCTTGATGTTAAACTCTTCCTTCACACTTACAAGTGCGTAGCAGCTGCCTGCCAGTCGCTGCCAAAATGAAGGCAGTGTGTTTGATTGTCCTCTGCTGTAGGACATTACTCAGTCTCTTATTTATCTGCCTAACACAAGTGCTTTAGTGAGAAAAACGGTTTTGTTTCTTCTGCAATATAAAGCTAGCAGTTAGCTCACGTTTTTTAACTGTGATACATTCCACTTTGCACCAGTCCACTTGCATTACTGTCATAAGCTTTGCTCCCCAGAAGCAGCATGGAACAGACTTAAAAACAGAAGAGCATGAAAGCTCAGCACTCAATCATACCTCTATGGTTTTAGCTGAACCTAATAATTTTTAAATCATGTTCTATCACATTTTAACATTATCTTTTCTTGCATTAGTAAGATGTCTAGTGTGCATGGAAAGATAAAATTCAGAACTTCGGGCATTACTAGCTTCTCTTGTGTATTTAGGCAATGCAATGCCTGAGATCATAAAAATTAATACCAGTAAAAGGCAAAGAATGCCACCTAAGAGAGCATTCAAAATCTTCATCCTTGAAACAATGCTAGCCCCCATGGTATTGAAGCAGTAAGCATTTGGATAAATCTTTGCAGGAAGAAACAGAACAAGAAAAATTTACTCACCGGCATTCATTTCCTTGAATTTCTGCCTTAGTTCAGCTGGAGTGAGGCGGTATTGATCAAGTCCATCATTCCAATAAATACGATCAAGGACCTGTAGATCTCCACCTACAAGCCAGTTCCCTTGCTCCATAACCATCTAAGAAAAGAAAGGAAAATCCTTGTTAGAATTGGTTTGCAGCTTCTCCTGAGCATCTAGATCATTGCAATGTGGGCACATCTTTACCAAAGGAAGAGTTCCAGGTTAATTTTATTTGACAGTCTCAAGTAAAGCATCAATGTTTTTAAGAAAAAAAAAAAATCCCTGGAACATAGTCCAGACATGTTATACCATGGTGCAGAAGAGATGCATAAATCTTCAGTAGGCATATGCCTTTCTTTCAAAATAAAGGATTTTTTTAATATATAGAAATGCAAGTAGCCAGTATTCTTAACCAACATTATTACATGACAAAAAGAGATAGTGTCTGGAAAGCCTAATATATTAAGTACAATGTACTTGCACACTTGATAGTTGTTGGTCAAAGCAAATGCAGTTCCAGTATCACCCTGCAGTTTACAAGATTCTGGTCAGCAATAAAGTAACAAATAAAACAGTTCTGATTAACTACTCACCCACTTTAATTTATGAATAAAATCAGAATCTTTGAAGTAGGATAGCTTTTGGATTTGTTTCACAGTAGCACTTTACCAAGGCAACATATATTGTACACGCACTAGAATTCTTTTGATATCTTCAAATATCACCTCACCCTTTATCAAAAAATAATTATCGCAAGCTGTTTAACATAGTCTAGCAATGGCCATAGAAATCACTCAGAAATTGTTAATTTCTGAGAAGGCATTTGCTTTTGAAGATGGAACCACAAAAAGCTTCCAAGTTTCATAGACATTTCTGATAATTTTTTAGCGTTATGTAATTTAAAGATGACAACAAATGTTGATATAACATAAGACATTACATACTAAACTCACAAGCCAACATGTTAAAATTAAGTGTGGATTTTTCAATTTATTTTTGCTTTGAGATAGAAGACCTGCTGGAATTAAATGATGCTACAGTCACTACCCCCTTCCCAAAGAATATGCCAGACTTTAACATCTTACCAAGGTGGGGGGAAGGTGTGATAAAGATATGAAGATGAGAACACTCTGCACTACAGTAACTCTCAGGCACCCAAAGATTTCTGATTCAGAAGGGCCATCAGATTCATGTGCTGTCATGATACTACTATGCACACGTTCATATGCTGTCATGACACTACTGTACACCCCAGTACAGACAAGAACATAGTTCCTCATCTTCTACATTAGTTTCAGCCATGTCATTCTGTAATTACTGATGCATTATAACAAGTCGTTCAAATCTTGTCTGCATGAGATTTTCTTGGAATTTCTTAAACTTGTTCAGTTTTCAATAAAGGGGTAATTTTATCTTCATCAGCACAGAACACATCAAGGGCTTTGAAAATCTTCCAGAATACTCTTACTTGTATCTAGCAGGAGATGTCCTTTTTCAGATATACTCCTGAATACAACTTCAGTTAGTAAAAGAATGTCATTACACATCAATTTTTTTATTAATTACACATTAATAAAGAAGTCAAAAAATCCACAGTTTTCACATATGTATAACTACTAGTCATACAGATACTTTTAGAACACAAAGGCTTTCTCTTTTTAAGAGCAAGCTCATAATTTGAGGTTTGTTTGATTTCAAGTCATAGTTGTAAACAAAAAGATGCTATAGAGACAAATAGTGAAAGAAACATATTTTGGCTCTGCAGAACTAAGATGCAATACTTACATCAGCTTGCAATGCTGCATTTGGTTTTGCAATGAGTATGTTACAGTTAGAATATTTCAGTATGACATACACATAGAGATCAAGATAATAAAACATACTGAACACAATGGATGGGAAATAACTCCCCAGAGAGTTAAATGATGAACTCTCCAGGAACGGGGTCTATTTCAAAAGCATCTAAACCAGGCAGTTCTCACATGCTCCACATGCAGGCAGAATAGTTTTCTTGCCTTCACAATGCATATATCTGCTGATTAAGGAGATGAACCATCTGGCTACACAGAGGGATGCGTTTCCTAGGCACACTAGAGGGCAAAGTTCCCTCTTCTGTAGCACAGATTCTACAGTACATTCTAAATTCATTTTATGTGTATATATTGACATTAGATTTTCACACTAAGTGCAGACTATTCAACCCCTGCAGAGAACAAAAAAAAGTCACCTTTGTTTCTGCTCAAATGTTTTAATTAGTTCTCAAAGTAGTTTTGCTGTTGAAATGCACCAGTCACAGACATCAGCTTCACTTAATTTGCAGCTCCACAAACAGTGCAGCTAATAGGACTAGATTTTCAACTTTTAAACACACACCTTGATATAGGGATGTTCCTTGCACGTTGTTCCCCATTGCCTAGCACAGCGTTCCTCTTTCCTGTGCTCGTAGAATTCGGGATTACGGAGAATGGCCACGCGGCGACCTTCATACACCAGTGCAATTGCTGTACACCCGTCCAGTGTTTCTTTGTCTTCTTGAGTAGCCGTTAGCACTATAGGCACTGACAGATTAATAACTCCCCCTGCAGAGTGAATTAAAAAAAAAGCCCTTATCCTTAGTAATGGATATCAATGATATTATGAAAGTCTACCCTCCTAACAAGCTACAGTCCAGGCTGAACTACCTGTTGTGTGATACACGTACAAGTACTTATTTTAACAGGGGTTAAAAGCAACTTTTAGAATGAACTTTTGCATAAGATACATGTGCTATAAAAATGTGGAAACACTGAGGTTTGAGAAAGAGCAAAGATAGTACTGAAAATAGCAAGCACTTCTAGCTGCACACAAGTAGATTGTGAAGATCATACTTTTTGGGGGATGTCAAATTAATATCTTGTTCAAGAAGCTATACAGTAAGCAGAAATACACATTTTTAAAAAGTTCATCTAAAATATTATGCAAGATTGCTACTGGAGTGGATAATGAGTAAAAAAGAAATAGCATTCTCAGTCTCTATAGCCATACTTTCGGTCCATAAGAAAAGTTCAATGCAACAAAAGCAGCCAAATGTACCCAAGTAGTTATCATATATAATTCAACTATTTCAAAAGGTGACTTTTGCTGTTTACTTAAAACTGTATTCAGATTCAAGCAGATATATTTCAGAAAAAACTGCTGAGTCAGGCAGACATTTTGCATAGTTTGTTCCACTGAAAGCTTACCAGCTACTTTACTTCTAAAACTAAACCAATATATCTGAATTTTAAGGATATGTGTGGTCCTCATTTTTAAGCATTTACTTTTCTGCTAGATGCTGGAAGTCTTGTTTTTCTTGACTACAACAGTGAGATTTGAGAAACCCAATGGAATAAATACTGTAAGTCTCATACAAAGGCTTGAATTCTAATGAGCATACGCTTGCTGAAAGAGTACAAAACTTTTGGGTGGTCTCCAGCAGAAAAGTCATGGGCCACTTGAAGTTAATGGGGGTTTTGCTATTGGCTTTAGTGGGGCTAAGACTCTAAATAAGGCTGATTTCCCCGTTATTTGAGCAATACATTTTTTATAACCTTCTCTCAATTTTACCTTAAGTGTGGTAGGAAGTTAAAAATTATGAAGCTAGATGAAGAGTTTAAGAGAAAAATAGGTCCCCCCTTCCTTCATAATGCGAAATGAAAAGCATCCTGTGCATCTCCTCCAAAGTTCAGTCTTAGTGCTCAGAGTTACTTTCAAAGCAACTAGGTCATAAAATTGAGCTTGGCAACAGTCACAGAGAAGGTGATTTGCCACCCCTAACTTGATAATTTAAAAAATCCTTTTGCTTTGCAAACAAGTAAACAAGTATTTCAAACTGGGAAGAGATCTCAAACCTGTTGATTATTCAAATTTTGTCAGTGACCAATAATAAATATATATCATCTTTGACATCTGTCTTCAGCCACTGTACAAATGAGAAACTGAGGCAAAGTAGTGGAGTGAGTTTGTCAAGTCACAGATGAGCACAGTGTCAGCTTGAGACTATTTTGGATAACTTAAGCTTTAAAGTGAGAATATCAACACCTGCACTGATCTCTATAATGTAGAAGTCAGTCAGTATGAACATTGTATTTAGAGCCCAAAGGATGAGATTGCATTGCAGGTATTAAACAATTTCCCTCTCTTCAAAATCAAAACCCTGGAAAATGATTGCTACTATGAGACTCCAGAACTAACATACCAAGCAGGGAGGAAACTTTCAGGATGTTTTGACTTAACCATTGCCACTGCTTCAAGTAGCAAAGCAGCTTCAAGGCAAATTACATTTTTTTAAGAAGGTTCTCATACATAAATGTTGCAGTAGATATCTAAGAAGAGGAATATGGTAGCATCTAGAGGAACATGACTGTTCTATTCAAGCTTAGGACTGAAAATTGTTTCCATCAATAAGTTATTCATTATTTTTCATTACTCACGTTTTTTGCAGCATACATGAGGTACTAAAAACAATTGCAAGAGAAGTTTAAAAACTTGCAATATTGCTGTATCTGAAACACTCACCTATACAAGGTCTTAAAAGCCTTATAAAAATTCTGATTTATGGAAGACTACAGGGCAGAATAAGAAGCTACAAGCTCTTTTAGCAGTTTAATGCATAGCATGCCATCTGCAGAGTATGTTTCACCTGGATGGACACACAGAAGGCAAATGGAATGAAACCAAAACCAGCAGTCCAAAATGATACTGCAAACTTTAGATAGTCCAAAATAACAGGATGACATTATGTTGCCTAGGATAGTATCCAAGACTTACAGAAAAGGGAAACAGAAAATGTAAGAGGGACAACAGATGTCTTGATCATAGAATTGAAAGACAAGTGACTTTTTTTTTCTGCTATTTTGCCTCCAGCAAGAGAAGAGTAATGCAGAAGGAAGTGGGAAGACAGGAATTTTTACTATCCCTCTTTGATATAGAGTTCAAAAAACCCTTGAAGGCTGGAGTAAAACAGAGCATTCAAAGAGGAAATTCAAATTCCAAAATCAAAAATCCACAATCAAATTCCAAAACCTGAGGATGTTATCACTTGTTGACTACCTTAACTAATGCTTGCTCTTAGCCAATTGGTAATGCAAAATAAAATATATTTCATTAAATCATCACAGCATAATTACTAAGTCATAGTAATTCAATTACATGTGACAATTGTCCACACTCAAGCCACCTCCTCGAATTCTGATTTCATACTTTCAATAGCTCCAGCACACAGGTCAGTTTGTTGTCCTTTCCTTCATTACTAGTACAGAATAAATCTCTTGGCACACAGATCTAAACAGCAATTAAACTGCAATTCTGAATTCTAAAATTAATTTCTTCAAAACAAATTAGAAACGTGGATTTTAGGTTTAAATGTTTTTAAAAAATGAAAACATTTGAAAAATATAATTTGTAAAGGCAAAAGACATTCAAACTCTAACACGATGGTAGGTATAAAAAGAATAAAACCATCAAGTTTAAAACTGCTCATTATAATATCCTATTCTCTTAGCCCAGGTTGTACACAAACCTGATAACATGTTACCACACCAGTACTAAGAAGCAAAGCATTAACAATATTTTAGAAGTAGGATTAGTTTGCTCAGTTTTACAAATGGTAAGTTTTACCCTACCATCGAGGAGACAGTCAAAGTGAAGGCACTGTAGGTATTCTCTCTCTCTCATAAAGCCATTCAGTGGTGTTGCCCAACCTTCCGCTAGCACTTGCACCCATTGCATATCCACCTTGTAAAGAAATGGAGAAATAGACTTAGAGCAGATAAAAGTTGTTGCTTAATGACTGACATCAGGTATTAATTATAATAGATCATGATTTACCCATAAAATGCAGGACAGTATAAGTGGAAGATTTCTCAGTATTACAGTTTTTAATCACAAAGAATTCAAAGTTTCTACAAGAAAAGAGAACAACTTGTTCCTCACTGTCCATATTTTTGGCTATTTTCCAGTTCTTACACTAGATCAAGTTTCCATGTGTTAAAAACCAAACCAACAAACAAAACAAAAATCCCACAACAACAAACTTTATTTGTAAATGTTTGATAAAGTTTAACTTAACAGAATTAGAGAGTCCCACTTGCATTTATTTTTTTAACAAAGCAAGACAACCAAGAGGTAAGGGAAAAAAAAAAGAAAAAAGAAAAAAAGAAAAACCAACACAGACAATTACCACAAAAATATCTGAGTTATGAGGGTGAATATTAAGAGGTCTAATCTTAAAACAGATTACAAAGAAAATTTTTATTGCAGAAACTAGTGAGAGAATCCACAAGTAAAATTCTCTCGGGACTAGTACTTATTTTAGTTTAAGAGGTATCAGGTTACAGGGAATTTCCTTCCTTAGCACTTAAACAGTCACACTATGACTTAGTGTGTGGCCTCTATTATTTCTGGACGAGCATTACTAAGATTTGGTCAAATCTTTGACAAGGACAGGTTTTGCTTGTGCAAGTCTCTTTTGCAAAGAGCATGACTAATTTTATTACACTGTTTAATTTATGCTGAGGAAAGTACAACATACATTTTCTTCCCAAGCTTATGTTATATACTTGCTTGATATTTAACAAACCACTGGTTGGAGGTGGAGGGGGAAAGGATTTGTTTTTCTAGATAGGGAGCAATTTAGAACAGGACACTACAGAAATTTAACAATGGTGACCTTAAATATTTATTCCTCATCAAAGCAATAAATAGTTTTACAGACACATATGTGAAAGGAATCTAGTAAGATGCAGTGAGAGGAAGTATTAAAATTCATTAGTAATAGAAGTCTAGGCAAATTTTAAAACGATTTAATTCAGTGCTTAGTACGTTGTCTCAGTCCTTTAAAGTCAAGTTACTCAGTGCAGACTGTCAACTCTGACCTTAGTCAGCTCCTAGGTCAAATTCTTAGCTTTAAGTTCTAGTAATACTGTCAAAAAGCCAGTGAAAAATACTCATGCATTGTATCTGTGTTTAGGCCTAGTTCTCCAGAAAAAGAAGATGAGGTAGAACAGAAACACAGCCAGAAACAGCTTTGTCTAATTTATCTGAGTTGGAAAATAATGCATTGTCCTGGTTTTGACTGCAATAGAGTTAATTTTCTTCCTAGTAGCTGATATAGTGTTGTGTTTTGGATTTAGGATGAGAATAACGCAATGACACACTGATGTTTTAGTTGTTGCTGAGCAGTGTTTATACTAAATCAAGGACTTTTCAGCTTCCCATACTCTGCCAGCAAGGAGGTGCACAAAAAGCTGGGAGGGAGCATAGCCAGGACAGCTGACCCAAACGGATATTCCATACCATATAACGTCATGCTCAGTATATAAACTGGGGGGAGTTGGCTGGGCTCAGCAACTGCTGCCTGGGGACTAGCTGGGCATCCGTCAGTAGGTGGTGAGCAGTTGCATCCCTTGGTTTTCTTTTTCCTGGGTTTTGCTTCTCTCTCTCGGTGTTTTCCTTTTCAGTAGTTTATTATTATTGCTGCTGTTGTTGTTATGATTATTATTATTAGATTTTATTTCAATTAAACTGTTCTTATCTCAACCCATGAGTTTTCTCACTTTTGCTCTTCAGATTCTCTCTCCCATCCCATGGGGGCTGGGGAGGGATGGTGAGAGAACAGCTGTGTGGTGCTTAGTTGCCAGCTGGGGTTAAACCACAACATGCATTTAACCAAAATAAGAACAGAGTTGATCAAATTGATACATGCTTTTCCACATTTTCTGTGCTGGAAGCCAGAAAAGTAGCATATGTTCTAACCAGAAAAAAAACAATACAGTAGATCTGATCATCTCTCTGTAGACTTAAGTTTGCAACCGTTTGAGCCTGGTATATAAGGTTACTATCGTTCAGCTGAAGGTTACCAACAAAGAGAATCAGGAAGCAGTAACTGATTTTCTTCATATTTCTAAGTCATTACAATTCAAATTAAAATTATTTGTGTACATAAACTGAAAAAAAAAAGGTATGCCAGGCATGGTTTAGTCCATGGATGGGGCAGGGGTAAGTCATGGGAGGAAGTCACTGTAAATTTAATGTCCAGGTTTGGGATAAACTAAGTAACACTATACCAGACATTATTTCTCTCAAGAAAAGAGGGAAAAAGTCTATTGAGATGCATTCTGTAACCAGTACAGTTATTTCAACTAAATATACTTCCACTGAGCAACAGATTAGACCGTCTTTCAACTTCAGCAATGAGACAAATGAACACACAATACCTTATTTATTTCCAAGGTTAACAGAGACTCAGCATCAGTTTTGGCCAACTGTAGCTTGTTTTCTGGCACATAAAGCTCTTTCACTTCATAAGAGGCATCCACTGGTACAATGTCCTGTATAAAAGGAATAAACAGAAATTAATGTTTGCTCAGAATGCTACTTGGACACTGAACACGTGGTCAAGAAGTAAAATTCTAATGTTGCACTACTCTATAGCAAAAGTTTATTCATTAAGCAATTTTTACTCATTTGAAAAACAGCACTGTTCCAAGATTATGATATATTGCTAGCCAAGCTGCTGGCTTGAGTAACTAAAGTGAAACATTCTGACAAGAGATTTTTTTCTAAACATTAAGTACCCCATATGACATTTACCTAGTAAATATTTAACTATTGAATTAAGTGCAGTTTTTATGCCTTATTAATGCCTACATTATCTACAGCAGAAAGGAAGACTATGCTTTTATACTTGCTAAAGAAATAAAAAAGTTTTAGAGACTAGGCATTTATAAATCTAAGTCATTCATTATACAATGTACATTAGAAGTGATAACATGGAGGTAAAAAAACCAAATCTTTCTCAACTGAAAGTGATTCATACAGAAGTACAAATTAAATTACCTACAGCTAATGACGTAACACCAGTGTCCTAATCTATAACTAACGCTTAGAACATTTAAATGTGAGGCCATCTGTGCATATATATATGCGATAAACTGAAATCTAGTTTTATAACCAGAACACGACAGAACATAATTTTTTTATTAAAAAAAAAAAAATCAGTTTTCCTCCATGCATTTTAAACAAGACATTCTCACTGCATGATGGTCAAGGCTCAAGACCTTAAACTTCTCAAAAGATATGAATATAAGGATAAAAACATAACTAAAATAAAAAGGGAGAAGGCCATCATGATAAAACTTCAAAGAGTCTCCTCTGACAAAGGATGGTGTAAAGTGTCAAAACCCAGCCAAATGTTCCAGTGATACTCAGAAGCAAAAAACAAAAACAAAACAAAACAAAAAAATCAGTGAAAAGCAGGTGACAGTTCTTGTTATAACAGGTTTTTCACAGTTTTGGAAACTTTCGTAAAGTAATGCTTTACTTTTTGAGGAAAAAAAAAGCTCACCCTTACAGCAAAGTATATACAGACCCATAAGAAGAATAAAGACATTATCTTTATTTTTCCAGTATATGCAGCCCAGAGTAAATAGGTATGCCTGTAGGAAACAAAGTTTGCCCAAGCATTTATCAGACATTATGCACTACCTCCATGGAAAGTAAAACAAAGGAAGTGGGAGATAAAATGACTGCGGGAGTGAAAAGACATGGTGAGTCTCACTGGCTGTTACTTAATTCATTTCTCCAAAGACAAATAAAAGGAAAACAAATTAAACTAGCACTTAGAAACTGTGTTTTATAAGGAAGAGCTCACTCCGTTACATATCAGACATCATTTGGGAAGCTGATTTTATTAGACAGTAAGTTAGGCAAAACCTGCCTTCTATTTTCTCTGCCTGAGCAGCAGCATTACAGCCCAGGAAAGCTGCAGCAGACTCCTGCCACAGCAGTCAGCCCAGAATCAAATAAAGGTATGGCCTGCTGTAACGAACAGCAGACCTTACAAGCAAAGTATAATGACCGAGTACACATTATGCTGCTTCACAGAAGATTCCCCTCTGGACCCTAGTTCATTACCATGCTAGAATGTCCTAATTTTACAAGCCATCAAAAGCTTAAAATAAATATGCCTATTAAAAAGGTCTCTTCAAATATTATCCTGATTTTAGTGTCCCACTAACGGGCAAAACAATGGAGAAAAAGGTTTAACAATGCAGTTTCTGTCAACAACCTAACTCATTGTAAGGATGTAAACAGCTTGAAGACAGTTCTAGCAACACTGAGTTAGACATTTAGAGAATTTGTAGGATTAGTAAGCCTAGACTCACTTGCAGACATAAAAGTGATATTTAAAACATCTTAGATTAAAAAAAAAAAAAAACCACAAAAAAAACCCCAAACCAGCAGCAAGAGGAATCCATAGGTCTTTAAACTGTATGAATTTTAAGAAAATGCTAGGCTAGCAAGCCATCTAGTGACCACCTTAAGCTAGTAACTTTACTCAAAGGTTCATTCTACCAAAGGACAAGCTACACTATATTCCTCAACATTTATTATTTCTCAATGCATTCATATAAATAATGGCAAAATAATAAAAAAAAAAAACAAACTGGCTGATTTATGGGAATGTGCCGCCTCAGACTGTGGTGGTAGGTTCTTTGCTGATGCTGTCTAAAATCCTCAACAGTCTGTAAAGAAAGGGCCTTCAGGCAAGTTTCTGGTGGATGGGTATTCACAAGTGACATCCAATTTACATTAGTGAAAGACTAGTCTTATAAGTTCATATTAATAGAGGTGTGAGGCTACTGAATTATTTATATATGGAAAAAACAAACAGAAGTATTTGTTTGACTATAAGCTGAAGTTTTGGTACCTGTAGCTTGCAGAGAAGTTTTTCAGTACTTCAAGTACAGGGAAAACTGAAAAGTGCAATGACAGCCATGTTCTTAACAGAGAGAGGTATGATTTTGTGGACTGAGGGCCTCTTCTCTGCCCATCAGTTGTGTTCTACCACATTTTAAATTCACTTGAGCCATAGAAACACTCCTCCTCTTGTGCCAACAAGAATTTCTGACCCCAGCCATTCACTGCTGTTTCTTTCAAATGTGTAAAGAAGCCCTTTACATATTTGTTTTGGTAAAATAAGTCATGCTTAACTTACATAGCACATCTATATCAACATAAATCATTTTGACCAAAAACATCTAAGAGATACTCATACAAACCTATCGGTCAGCAGATCTAACTGGATGAGTGTTGCCTAACCGGAGTCTCTGCAATTAACATAGCATGGCTCTGAACCAAAACCTTGTCTGTGCCTTTTCCCAGAATACAGAAGTTAAAAACAAGAGAAGAAAGCAGAAGAAATAAGTAACAAAAACGACACCACCACAGTATTTAACTACTACACAATTCAATGTATCTGAAGCTTGTTCTTTAACAACTCCAAAATTATACATGCTTTTTTACCAATTTGAGCTACTGAAATCTATTTCTATAACATTCAGTAGTATATTTTCAGAAGAAAACAACCACAACCAAAGCACACATACCTCAAAAATAGGAAATCCATAAATTAAAATACAGGAAGTTCTGCTTACTTTCCTAAGCATGAGAAGAAATCAATGTTTTATTGACATGGGAATTACAGAAGTTGAATACTGAGGTGTTTTTTTAAAATTATGCTTGAAAGCTTATACTGGTTTCTGCTCACTCTGGCTTACATCTTTACTGTTGTGTATTTACATCTTTGCTGTAACAATATAAAACTAATAGTATAATCTTGTATATGCTTTACACAGAGCATGTTTTTTTTCCCCCAGCTTCTCACACAAAATAACTATTAGTCTTTTCACAAAATTACAGAGGGGCCTCTGGAGGTCATCTAGTCCAGCTTCCTGCTCAAAACTGGTCCCAGTACAGCAGGCTGCTCAGGAACTTGGCCAATCAAGTTTTTAATAACTCCAAGGATGGAGCATCCACAAACTCTCAGGACAACTTGTTCTAGTATTTGATCATCTTTATAGTGAAAGGCTTTTTTTTTCCCCCCCCATGTCTAGTTTGAATTCCCCATGTTTCATCTCATGTCTGTTGCCCCCCATCCTACCCTTGTGCACCTCTGAGAAAAGTCTCCAGTCTTCTCTATACCCTCCCATTGGGGTGCTAGAAACAGCAACAAGACTTCCTTTAACATTCCCTTCTCCAGGCTGAACAAGTCCAGTTCTCCTCAGCCTCTCCTTGTATGGTGACGTGCTCCAGCCTCTGAACATCTTGGTGGCCTTCCACTCAACTCACTCTAGTACATCAATGTCTGTCTCCTACTGAGTGAGGGAGGAGGGCACAAACCTGGACATGGTGTCCAGATAAGGTCTCACAAGTGGTACATAAAATAGCAGAACTGCTTCTCTCGACCTGCTGGCTATGTTCTTGCTATTACAGTACAGTATGCAGTTGGCCTTCTTTGCTGCATGGGCACATGTTTTCATAATGCTGACAAATGTTTTTATAATGCTCAACAATTTATTTCAGTTCTCTTGTACCCTCCTCATGTCTTAGAAAGAGAGATACTTTGTTTAGTTATCAAAAAGGCAAGTTATTCCACACAATGTCAGCATATATGAAAGTTAAAAGGTTGCTACAAGTTAATGTCATTGTACTATATTTCATACAAATGCTACCTCCAGCATTATAAATCATTTATAAAGTCCCCATGGTCTGCACTTTGTCTTATGAATCCCAGTTTGTCCCACCCAGTCACCTTTTGCTGTAGGTATTTGGTTTGAACACTGCATCCAAATAAATAACAGTTGCATTCGTACAAGTTTTCTGCTGAAATGATTTTGAAAGCAGAAGGAGATGGGAAAAAGTTTCATGAAAAATAATGATTCAGTACCCAGCTAGCAGCTGGGTATAGTCAATTGTGTCAAATATACTCCACTGAGTGCCTAATTTACAGTCAAATAATGAAAAAGTGGGCTGAAGACCTGTAATGCCTACTCTACATGAGTGTTACAGATATTAAAAATAGTAAGCTTGCATGTTTGCAAGTTTCTCAAAAAAAAAAAAAAATACTGAAAGATGTTTTGGAGCCTGCTGTAATTCACAACGATGACCAAGGTGATCACACAAAGTATTCTTTATTATCAAATTTTTGATAAGTGAATGAGGAACTAGATGAGATTGAGAACTTTGCTCCAGAGAGAATCATTGTGTTGTTACAGTGATAGCTGCAGTATAATGTGAGGTAAAAAAAACCAACCAACAACCCAGATGTAGAGAACAGCAGAATCCTTTTCTACATATTTTCCAGGAACCACCAGCCTCAAGCTTAACATCTTAAAAAAAAGAGACTGACCTTATAAACCACAACAACAAAGAACAACCCCTAACTTCTACTCTGATCCAAATTCTCACCACTCCAAAATACAGAATTTGAATACAATTGCAGGGAATTGTGTGATTATAGCTAGGAAATCAGTACTATAAGATACCATGAGGACCATCTCCCCAGATGCAAGTATAATGCTAAGCATAGGTAAGAACTTGGCTGTAACTGTTGGGGGACGGGTGGGAGACAGAAGAAGGGGCAGAAGGTTATACATAGACTGACAATGGATTGATCTAAATAGTAGCAGAAATGTGTAATCAGATTGCAGTTTGGGGAGTGGTATTCACAGAGCCACCGTAAATTGATGTCCGTAAGAATGGGACTTTTTATACAAAGGTAGTTAATAGTTTCAAGTTACCTACTAGAAAGGCAACTCTTTCCTTGTACACTTTTGCACTTCTTTAACAAGAAAGGTGGCATTCCTGAGCTATGACTTCTTCAGAAAATATTTTTCAAGCTAAATATTGAACTTTCCATAGTAAGGAAATATGAACCTTTTGCAATGGGCTAGATCAGCTATATTTGTTGACAGGAAAAACAAGAACGAAAACAATGAAATCTTTACAGCCAAGCACCCGCACTAGGCTTGTCTGACTCCATTGGAAAATATCAACAGATTGAAAGCCAAATTTATCAAGCTCAAAAGCCACACAAGCCTTTCTCACTGGGGAAAAAAAAAGTGTGCAAGCACTGATTTGTATAGTACTGAAAGCAGTTGGGGAAAAAAAAGGGAACTCTCTTAGGAGATACTCATCAGTACCTTGCATTCTAGGTCCCTAAAAAGAACTTTAAAGTATCTATTGCATTTACATGCAAAGAAACCAAACCAGGTGACCCTCAAAAATAAGTGATACCACACAAGAACTTTCCAGGTTCAACAGCTGCTTATTACTCCTGTTTCTGAGTAGTTACCTTCCTTTTTCTTCCATAAAGGATTGAACATGTTTTTGGAAAAGACCTGATAAATTTATTTCAGAGTTCTTTTCAAATATTATGAAAAATTCTAAGAACCAAATAATTCCACTACCTATAAAAGAACAATGTTTCAAATTCTTGTTTAATAAATGTGTATCTGTGTATATCTGCCTATCCCTATCTCAACACACATTTATACAGTTCCAACTGTCTTCTCTTTACTGCCATTGTCTGAACAAGTATAAAAACAGTCCTTGAAATTCAAGGATTACCAATACTTTGAGCAGACTTCTTCCCAAAGTTTTCCACAGCCATTGAAACAAAACAAACATCCCAAATTATTTTTAATGCTGCTGGCCTATGGTCTTTTTCTTTACTAATCACAGTGGATTATTAAAGAACACCACAGACACAGCTTGTTCCAACTAAAGGAAACCTACAGAAATTATATTCTCAAGATATCCCTGTATTAATATATTAATATGGCCTGAGAACAAGACAGGCCTGTTCAGCCATGCCTTGGTTTCATTTTCTCTCATTAAAGTAAGCAACCACTAAGATACTTTGGCACCGATGATACTGTTGCCTACAAAGAAAAAAAAAGTGCTAAAATGGGCCTTAAGCAAAGGACAGAACAAAGCTGAGTCGGCTAGAAGCCAGCATTCAGCACTGCCTACCAAGTGCACCAATGCAAGACTTTGGGGATCACTACCCTGGCACACATGACATTGGTTTCTACAATTATGAAATGTACTGAATTGTTCTTCTGAGCAGGAGGCACAGAGCCTCCCGCAGTCAGGAACTGCCACCTCCCATAGGTAGGACTCCTACATAGCACTCTTTTTTCCTTCCAAAAAATATTGAGATGAGCATTAGCATAAAATTTAGAATTCTACTGTGGTTTTCTGCCCTGTCTTATCTCCTGAGCAACCTTGAGCAAGCAGTGATCTATTAACAGAGTTTTCTTGAAAATTTAGCTACAAGAGACTAAATCTCTCCAGACCTGTACTGGCACAGAGGGTTAAAATTAACTCCATGCTGGCTACATGATGAGGTCTTTTGCTTGTACCAACTTCAACACTTGGTGGAGCTTTACTCAAGCTACTACCCACACCCTAAATTTAGAGAACATCCACCTCACAAAAAAACATGAATAATTGTCTGCTAGAGTATCTAAATTAAAATAATTGTCTGAAATGTCATCCCACTACCCACTGACTATAGATAAGAATGTAAGGAGACACATTTCTTCTACATGAGTAGCAGCAAATTCTGGGGGTATGGTTTCAAGAGGATAAAGCCATCTCATGGCTGCCTTCACTTTCAGTGAGTTTTGGGTTTGGTGTTTTTTGTCTGTTTGTTTTGTTTTCTGTGGGTGGTTTGTTAGGGGTTTTTTTGTTAGTTTCTTTGTGGGGGTTTTTTTGTGTTTTTTTTTTTTATTTGGTTTGGGTTTTTTTGTGGGGTTTTTTTGGTTTTTTAGGTTGGGTAATGAGCTGAATCCACTTATCAGACAAAAGGAGGAGGCCCAGAGGCTTCAAAAGGGATGGTGTAGATTGCAGGCATGAATGAGGAAAGAGACCTACCTTTTCAGAAGCTATGAATCATTAACTCAACTCAGCCAAGTCAAGAAGATCATCTTCCTGAACTGGTCATTACACAATTGCAGGACCATTTTTACTAGTGCAAGAAAAATAGTGGAAACAAGGGAAACCAGACACAACCATAGCAGCCCCTATTTAAGCCAGCTCAAATTTCTCTGTAAATGCATCCCTGTCTCTTCACATCTGCAGTATATATTAATTTGTATGCTATAGAGACAAAGTAAAAAATTTCAGACACTTAAAATTGCTAGCAACCTATTTTAAAGTCAGCATTCATCATTGGTTCTGTAACAACTGAAACAGTCTTCTCTCCCTTCCAGTTATCAGTTATGGTAATTAATATAAATTAATTTTCCACTTGTCCAAATCTTATTTCACTTAGAGATCAATGCTGTTGCAATGTTGAGGTCTAAAAAGGAAACACACAATAGGACAACTTTAAAAGCTAGAATTTAAAGACGTATAAGCCTTTAACTCTTAAAAACTGTCTCTACTTTTCCCAGTGCATACATTCAGATTGCAGGCACAAATGCTTTGAAAAAAGTTTCTAAGATACATCAGCATTTCTGCTCACCCTCTCTTGAAGAAGTTCCACAACTTGTTGTATACAATCATTCACATCACAGGAATCAGTTTTCAGCACAAGCTCTGGGGCTTCTGGTTTTTCATACTCAGAGTCAATCCCAGTAAAACCTACAGAACATAAGACAAAAATCTTAAGTGACTTTTTCCAAAGATGACTATTTTAACATTGTTCACAGACGTTTTTCTAGATATAAACCAACACAACAGGCAAGAGCACAGAGTTTTAGCTTCCTTAATACAGGATTTCTTAGGGAAATCAACAGTTCTTTATCAGAGCACCTGCTAATCCTACTACATGACTGCATCAAACTTCAGCATTCTGCAGCACATACATAGCACATTTTTGTTGGTGAAGTTATTTGATTTATACTGTGAATAAAGAAAGGAGCACCAGCAGAAGAACTGTGCACATCAACCCAGAGTTAGTCATCCATCAGCTGTCCTTCATTATTAGCTGTGATTTTTGTTGTTTTGGGCTTTTTGTTTGTTTTGTTTGGTTGGTTTTTTTAACACAAAGCTCGATGTGTAACAACCAGTATATATGTAAATTTACACTCATGCCACCAAGCAGTACTCCGAAGAGTACGGAATTCCAACACCTATTACATTAGTTTAGCTAATATACCCATCTTAAAATAGCTGTTAATGTAAGGTAGATATGTGTGTGTTTATTATAGTTATAACAACTATTGTCATAGACTGTACAAGCTACCAGTGACACTTGTTCTGGCCTACTTAGCTACCAATCTGCTTTGAAACAGAGGAGATTCTGACTAACCATGCATAAATGAGACGGAAAAATCAAGCCCAAAGGCAAAGCATATAAGCACTACAAGGCAGATCTGCAGCAGAAATATCAGCTGGCCTACAGCAACTGAGTATCTGCATCCTCTACAGTTGCAAATGCAAACATTAAAACTCGTGTTTTTCACTTCAGACTTAAATACCCTCAAAATTAGTAGCTTAAATCCCCATCTAAGAAAAGAGATCAATGCTGCATGTGATAAAGAAAGGCCGGTATCTGTTCCAAAAACTGTATACTTTATAAGTATCTGATTACTGGAGGAGTGGGAATAGGGGGCAAATAAAGTGTCCCATTACCATTGCCAGAGAAAAAGATAACAGTTGCTGACATGTCTTGTGAACAAGCAAGTTCATTTAATTTTCATCCTTCATATGTCAGATAGGTCATAAGATACAGCCACTGCTAAACCCACTTGGAGCTTACTCAGGCACTGTATACCTCACTACCACTTCTGAAGTAACACAATTCCATTATGGGGCTTGTAAAATTAACAAAATATTAAGGAAGTTCTACAGCACAAATAAGGATTCTGTACAGAACTATATCTTTGTATCGTGCTATCTCAAGCCATCTTGCTTTGATTCTGAGCAAACCTTAGTTCAGCCTTATTTATTCCTGGTCTTCACACAATATATTTGCTAGTACTAGAAGTATCAAGCAACCAGCCATGTGGAATGTCTTAGACTTCTTGAATTTTATATCACTTTTAATTAATGGTGAGTTCACCATTACAGCAACTGTGAACTCAGCCCCTCAAAGTGATTACTCTAAGAACTGCTTTGCTTCTTAATACAGGTAAAAAGTGCTATCGTCAACCTCTGCAAACTACCATATAACGCAGAGCAAAGAAGCACTTGAAACAATACTTGCAATGAGTGATCACATATTTAAGCTTTTTTTTATTGCAGGCTGTACCTAAATCTTGATCTGAGACTGGGGATAGGAAATCATTTTCATGGGCCCTAGAATAGAACCCCAATTTCAAAATAAAAGTATCTTCTGAAGTGTTCTTAATGGTCTTTACAGAAAGATGGTGATCATGCTTTACTTTTTGGAAGAAGTTAGTAACTCTTATTAATGCAATTCTTTATAGATTTTAGAGAGAATCAGGCTCTTTTTTAACTAGTCAATGGACACACAAAGGAGATAGACTAATCCTCAATCATAAGAGCTTGCAATAGAAACCATGTAATCTGCTCAAGGTTTTTCAATGTGAGGATAGCTGGTTTTGCCCTTTTACTGTCCTATGCATTTAACTAGTCAGTTGCATGAGATAGAAGTCAATCCCAATTTTCTGCTCGGTACCATCCCCAGTCCATGCTGCTTTTAAGGGTGGTACACTCATGGACTTGAGCACATCCACTTATGTGGAGCCAAGTTACACCAGTGTTTCACTTGTGTAGAAAGGATGTGACTACATCTAGGTTCACCTTTAATTTCTCCAGCCCTGGCTTTCTTATAGAGTCCTTTAACATCTCTCTGCTCACAGACATGCAACGGAGCATCCACAAATACTTCAAAAAAAGGCAAACTTGCCCCTTCATGAATTCGTCTGGCATTATTACGATCCTGAAAGAAAACAGAAAAAAAAACCCTAAAAGATTGCACCCACACATTATTATTGTCTTTCTGCTTTCAAAGTCCATTTTAAAGAAGCTGACAGTAAAATGTAAACAAGTTTTCAAAGCTTGAAAAAAAGAAACATGATTTGATCAACTGATGCCCTGCGAGCTACATCAGTTTGGCTACGGTTCATCACATGGTAAAAGCTGACATGAAGATCTGAGATTTTTTACATTAACCTGATTTACTAAAAAAAAAAAAAAAAAGACAAACCAAACTGAGGCACAGAGTACAGAATTTTCTATACCTACCCCTATCTTAGGAGTTACATCCCCAACAGTTACATCTTCCTAGCTCACTAAAGTCAGAGGACCTGCTGCTCCTGGTGTGACCACCCTTCTCTCCAGAGCACCAGATTTCTCTACATTCGTTAATCTGACAAGACTTGTATAGTCCAAATATTATTTTATTGGTATGGCTTGCCAAGCATTGAAACAATTGGTGAATTTCATTTAGAGAACAAAAAAACTTTCAAAAAACCCACTAAAACCATCTCTTACTAAATATGGTTATTTTTCCTCATATCTAAAGACTTCTGTTTTACTGCAGGATCTTGAGTTCCCCAAATTATTATCAGAAGAATTGTTTGTACCACTATAATTGAAGAAATAACACCTTGTCATGCTGTGAAGTGTCTGAGCTACACCCCTGGGTCATTCTTCAAGATACTTGGTGCTCACACATTCTTTTTGTCTCTCCCATCCATATTCTCATACACAGACAAAAAAAGTCTTCACAAAACAATGTGAACATGGAGTTAGGTTAATTTTCAGTATTATCTAATGTCATGTTGTATACACAGCATGAAAAAGTAAAAAGAACTACGGGTAATTAAACGTTTTTCCCTTAAGCCACTTGGTAAAATACAGCTCACACCATTCATTCACTGAAGGAAAAGTTGCTTTTAAAAACAATTTAACTGAGTCTTCAGGTTGAGTGTATACATAGTCTTCATATTTATAAAGTACTGGAATCTACATGGATTAAACAAGATATTGTAATTTTAAGACTCTCTCTTGGAGTATCATTTGGATTTGTTCCTAATGTTAAATTAATAATTCTGCCTAATAGACTGAAGGACAGGTTCCAGTTATAGGACTAAACTTTTTTATATTTAAGATTAATGTTTCTGAAATTTGAGTAATCATCTCCAGAAAGCAAAAATGTCATAAAAAAACCAAGCAAGCATTTGATTCTGGCTAAGTTCAGCGAGGGATTCCTATAACTAAAATTCTGAGTGACATTTTGCATTTTGTATTTTCCTTACACTTTATCTAGAGGGTTTTCACATTTACCTGAGTATAAGGAGAGATGAAACTAGTAATGCACACCAAACCAGCATCTGCAAACAGTTTAGCAACCTCAGCAATACGACGGACATTTTCTTCTCTATCTTCTGGTGTGAAACCCAGATTCTTATTAAGGCCCTGGCGAATATTGTCACCATCCAATGTGTAGCATGGAATGCCATGGCATACTAAATACTCCTCCAGTGCCATGCTCACTGTAGTCTTCCCAGCACCAGATAGACCTGGAATATTCAATAATAATATAAATACACATTATAAGCATAGAAACAAGTTAGGGCAAATTGTAGTACGTGTACCACTGCTAGTATGAAAAACCCAAAGTGACAGGCATCAGCAACAATGCCTTTCGGAGAAGTTTACCTGCAATATAAGCCAAGTGCCTTTTACGCAGACAATAGGTATAGGGAGAGTAAGGCACAAAGTGAACTGTGCAATTAGAAGCAGATAAAAGACTTTGGTCTTGAGAGCTGCTACCGCTTATAGAGGTGGTGCACATTCCCCACTGCTGCTGCTGGCAGTTGTTACTACCTGAGCAAACTAAATGCAGAACCCCAACACAGACTTAAGACATTACATTTACATCAGAAGAGGAAGATCTCACAGTGAAGTGAATTTCAGTCAACAGAAGAAATAGGATCAGACCAAACCACACTCTGTTCTTACTCCTTGCAGAATAACAGCACTGAATTAGACACCACAGACACAACAAAACTCACTCAAGACTCACACACAGCAGTCACGCTCCACTAACCAGTGTGTTAGCAACAAGCAAAGACAATGTTAATACTAAACTTTGGTCCAGTTCAGAATCTTCAGCAGACCTTTAAACAATTGAGAATTCTTGCTGGCACTAAAAAGTCTACTGTTTGCTTTAAGTTGGAAATGTATTTAAATAATTTTCCAGACTAGATTTCAGGAGTTTCTGGAGCACATGCTTCAGTTTATACAGAGCCATCAATTCCTAAATGGGACACAAACTCAGATCTTCATAAGATGACATCAATCCTTTGAGTAAGAAAAAAAATAAGGGAAATGGTAGGCTAAAAAAAATAGCACTAGTGGGTGAAGAAAAATGTTTTTATCTTTATTAGTGGTGGTTAAGATTTATTCTAACTTTCAGAGAAAGAAGAAAAAAAAAAGTCACACAAAACAGCAGTTTGGTATTACTTCCAAGACCTTTACAGCAAAGGATGACAATCATGCTAACGAGCATGTTCTAAGAAAACACAAAGTGCAAAGGAAACCTTGACATCTGCAATAGTTTAGGGTAATGTAAAGAAAAGGAGTCATTGCATTGGTTCCTCCACTCAATTTAATATGCAGAAGATGCAGAGCAGACTAGTGATAACATAAGAATATGCGTATCCCAGGACAAGTCCTACATAAGAACTTAAGCCAACACCTCTCTCTCTCAAAAAAAGCCCCCGCATCCATCTCACAGATTTCAGTATGGTTTGGCTCATACTCAGAACTCTCAAAAAATTGCAGAGTTGTGAATAATGACCTATCATCATCTATAAAAATTACCTACATTTTCTTGGACAACTCAAGTTTCTTGTGTCAATGCTTACCTGCCTACTTTGAAAAAAGCAACAGCTATACATGATGAAGCTGAATGTTATGGATTAGGCCAGAACCGGCTTCCAAAAAAGGAGGTCCTGGTCTCTTGCCCTCCCCTCTCTCCACTCACACCATCCTACCTCTATTATCCCACCACCTCTGGTGCCCATTAGCCAACTCAGTTTGCTAATCTTTTTTTTTAAAAATTTCTCTTTCTTTTTTTTCCTTTTTTGTATGTGGGGCAAGGCTGTCTTAAGTTCACTGATGAATCATCTTGTTGATCACCTCAAGGTTGGGCTGGGCAAGCACTACAGCTTGTGCAAGGCAAAGAGAAGGAAAGCAAGGCTGGAAACAGAACAGTCTTCTTTTGGCAGCAATTAGGTACACCCCCACTCTAGAAAATAAGCATGGCAGTCCAAATTAAGATTTCAGCAACTTCATCATTTACTTCTCATTGATGCAGTCTTCGACTTGCAATTTTTGTTCCCACATCTAGCTTGCTATTCACTCAAATGCTACAGCTTTTCACACATCATTTGGTCTCCAACGTGTCATGAAATGCAAAAGTTAACGTTATATAATAATGAATTTTAAAAACAGCTTTTGAGCTGACAAGTCTTTAAAATAACTTACAATCTCAAAATTGCATATTATTTTACACATGAAAGGAATGCTTTTCCATATTTTTGATACTTTCCTCAGGGTTTTTTTCACTAGGACGCTCTGGTGTGACAGCACAAGACATTGATTAGAATTTAGCTCTCAAATAAATCTTAGCTTAAAAATGAAAAGTGATCTCTGAAATAACTTCCCGTACACTCCCACCCTATGACTGCTGATGAGGTGAAAGAATCTTGAAGGGAGTATAGCACCGTTTCAACTTTTATTCTAAAACCCAGCAGAGTTCTGAAGACTCATGTTTGCACAGTTCTAGAATGGGTAGTATTGCTTACTTCAATACCTACAGTCCCTTTCACTTCCTAACATTAGTGCTCAAACATCGTCAATAACCTAGCTTCCCCGACACACTCTTCTTAATACCTTACAGCCTTCCTACTTTTCTATATTCTACCACCACCCTTCTTCTCCTGAAAAAAAGGAAATTGGGCATTAAGCTTACATTTGTTTAAAAAGAATGACAACTGGAAAATGTTGCCATGTAGATAATTAAGAAAACATTTTTATCATCACCTTTTTCAAAAGGATATTAATGAATTACCAGGAGAAACAGAAAGGCAGCCTACCAGATCATTCGAGCATTGAGACAGGCTGGAGCTATGTGACAGAAATAGGGAGAGAAAGGGCTCCTTTTTTTTTTACCAAAGAAATACATGACAGCAAGCTACTCTATCAAATCTGTTTGGAATGGCTCTCAGCAATTTATCATCAACTACTGCTTTACTTTTCACACACATTCATTAACACTAGTGGAAACAAATTTTACTTAGTGTAGTAAGTTTCTCTAATACTCTGTGAAGATCTTTTGTTTCGCAACACAACAGTGCTCTAAATGGTTTACAAACTAATTAAATAACACATTTTGTTGTATTTATTTTTTATTTTCAGTTTTAACTGACAAAAAAAATCCAAAGGAAATATGTTAAAGCTTCCAGGAATTTTGAAAGACAGAACAAAAACATTCCCTCACAGTTATGAAACAAATTTGTCTTCCAGAATTTACTTACCCCCTCTTTTTACAATCAAAGCAATTCAGTGAAAAAAAACACGGTGCTGATTTAAAAAATAACTCCCAGTATGCATTGCATCAACATGCAATTGCTGTCCAAAGGCACAGGTTTACATTGAAATGTTATTTCAACCAAGGAGACAAGAACATACCAAAGAGAAGGGACCTTTACAGAAAAGATTCAGAAACACAGACTCTAAAAAAAAGAAAGTTAGGTTTCATTTGTTAATAGGTAAAATGTACAGTAAGAAGAGCCAGAATTGGTTGAAACACACGAAAAAACCCCATACACTCCAAAACTCAACCAGAATTAAGCAGCAGACAGTGCCAAATAAACAATGCTCCTAGAGCACTCAACAAAATACATCAAGTTACTATCTGTCCCAGAGCAATTTCTTGCTAGTCTACCTAAAAATAGTAATAAAATTGCATCCAGGTCTTAGATTCCACAAACATTCAACTTTGCATGAAAAAAAAGGACCTACAGCTTTTCAGAAGAGTAACTAAAACAAAAGGATCCTCAGAAATCCGTGACTGTACCTGTTAACCAGACTGTGCATCCACGAAAACCACTTCTTGTTCCTACCACTTGGCCTCTCTTATTCCTGCTGACATGATGAGCTTGGTAGGTAACATTGGTTGCCCTCTGCATTCCCTGTAAAAGATGACGTTGATTAAGTCTTAACTTCTGAAAGGGTGAGCTGGCAAAGCATAATAAAACTTATTCACAGGCACAAAGAAAGACTTGGAGACAGACCAATGGAAGTAAAAACAATACTCAATCCATCAGCTGCAGCATAGATCAAAGGACACAAAGGAAATTAGAAGAACCACCCATAGTAAACCACATCCCTTGTGCTCCTTCTGTGAAACTTGGGATTGCCAGGTTAGTCAACTACTACTTTCAATACAATATGTTTAAGAAAAATGAACTATAAAAATAAAGATGAACTGCTAGAGCTGCTAGACTTGACTTTTATTCAAGTCATTTAAACCTAAGAAGATCAAATGGATTCTCTCCCTCTCTGAGCTTACGGTTTCTGTCATAAACCAGACAAACATTGGCTCATTTTTAACTCTTAAGAGGCTTCTTCATTGCAAACTATGCACGTCTGGTCCAACTTTCAGTTCAGCAGACACACCTCCAAACCACTCTGCCTTTAACTATGATATCTTCAGTCTCCAGAATTGAGACAGTTACATATTCTGAGTGTTTAAAGAAAGTACTATTTCTAAGCGACTTAAAGAATGTACTTAAAAAGATGCGATTCTTGTAATATAATTTTAATTAAAACAAAGCTGGTTACAGACTTTCTTAAAACTATTTATTCATCATAATAAGCTGCTGGACAAATATCTTAAGTAAGATGACACTGCTGTCAAACACATGTCACAATCTAAGGCGAGGAAACCCACAGGAAGATCAGCCTCAGCGTTCCCTTAAGCTTTAATGGTATCTAGTTATGTGGATTTTGTTCATAAAAGATCAAGACCTTAGATAACCAGACAGAGCATGAATAATCAAACAGAGGAGAAGGCTTAAAAAAAAAAAAAAAGGAAGTGGGAGGGATTAGTGGTATATGTAACACTGCTTTGACTTCTCTTGCTTACAAACATATTGCAAGATACTAGCACTACCTTCTCTTTCATCATGGTATCAGTGCTAGCTGGAAAGGAAAGCACTTGTGACATTTAATAAAAAAAGAAAGAAGGGAGGATATTCATCTATGGACTACTAGCAGAGAGCTGTTCATAGTTTTAGAGAGACACGACAAAGTAGGGTTAACAGAAAAATGGTATCTAGCTGGTAGCTTCAAGAACTGCTGCTACATTATTCTTCTGTAGAAAAACATTTCAAAAGTTTCTCTATAACTTAATTGGAAGTTATGAATTTGTGTGATTGTATGTCCCCACTTCTATACACAGCTGGGTGCATAGTTAATACGAACAGAAACTCAAGGTAGGAACAGATGTTCAAGTTTTTAAATACAACTCCGTAATTCAGTGGCGACAGTCCAGCATCTAAAATTAGATGAAGACTGAATACCAAACCATAAGAAACCACCACCTGCAAACAGGTTATAACCATACAAAATGAAGTTATACTTGCTGATTGTGTTATCTTCAAATAATTTATCTACTAAAACAAAGCTGTTTTGCACACGATATCAGTGCAATACAGCTAACTAAACCCAGAAGTCAGAGAGTCAAAATATCAAAAAGTCTTTCTTCTTATAGTAGAAACAACTATGCACTACATAAAATTGGAGATCTCAGTGAGCAAATGCATAAATTGTAGAATTAACAACAACAAAAATAATTTACATACTTAGCCTTCAATTAAAAGAAAGATATACTGTGAATAATGAATGTACACAGCAATTCAAATTAATACATTAATAGCAACATGCTTTCTCATTAACTCCAGTTGTACTCTATTGTACCAGGCACTGGATAAACAGAAGACCGTCTCAAAGCACAGCTCCCATGCCACTGTCTCAGTAAACTCTTTTACATTAAAACATAAAAACACACATGCTTTGCTTTTGACTCCTGGCAATAAGTTTATTATCAGACTCAAATACTTTGGAGGTCAAATGTCTCATCCAAGGAGATTTCTTCCAGTCCGTATTCAGTAAATTACATCAGTTTTCTTTGTTTTCCAGAACTAGCAAAGCAGCAATGAAACTGATCAGGGTATTGCACTAGGCTTACAAAACAAATGAAACATTGAAGCAGGCAAGAGGGATTCTTAGAATGATGAAAAAGACACAACTTTAAAAAAGAAAAAACAAAGTATCAAGTAACAAATCAGCAGAGATGACAAATCACAGCAACAAGAAGTCCAACAGATTGCTAGAGTAGAAGGCACACAAGTGCAACAGAGCAGCCAGCAAGCTCAGCGGTGGGACAATAATCCATCTGTACTTCAGAAGCATGTAAGACTAAAGGTTAAAGTGCCCAAACAGTCTGCATGCATTCAAAAACACGCACGTCCCCAGCAGCCCCACCTTTTGTTTATGTGCTCATCCACACAAACAAGACAGCTCAGTATTACTCCTGGGCAAAGTAGTAGCAAAATCCTCCTTATCTTCCAAGAGAAAACACCTTTTTATAGAGGTGCTCTCTAAGAGTTAATAATTTCGCAAGTCATTCTCTCTTGCTGCAAAAAAAACCTAGTAGTGTTTCCTAATCATGTCCAGTTTGCTACTAGATGATTCACTACCACCACTGAGCAACAGAAGCTGAATATTGGATCCTCAACAATGGAAGTTTTTAATTACTATCCCTGATATATACACTTACTACAATTATTGACGTGGTACAGAAAAAATACGCAGGAGCAGAAATCAATGGCTCACATTGGTTGTGCTCTTGAATTATTTAGCCAGTCTTCAAATTCCTGTACATAAAATTTGATGAGTATCAACTGATGAAATTAAATGGCCACCCAAAATGATAGCAGAAATAAAGAACAGTCATTTCCTTTTACACTATATGAAAGCCTCGCTCACCTTGGAGATCCATATTATCAGTGTTAAATGAAACATAAGAAAATGAGTAACAGAAAAACTCAATGTGATGAGCCAGTACTCTTTAAAAAAAGCTATTTTAAACTTCTTAGCCTAATTACATTCACTATAATAGTTGCTACTGAAAGGACACACTAGATTTTTGTAAAGGGGCTAATGAAAAAAAGGGCATTAATCTCAAAGGTCATTTATCTGCCTTTTAGCAACCATCGGAAATTTCCTCTCTGACTTGCCCACAAAAATATTTCTTCCACCCCGTGTTACACATTAAGTGCCTCCGCACTACTTGTACAAACACTGCATTTTAATATTTTCCCTCCTACTCACCATGTTAAATAGAAATAATGCTTCAGTCCACTGTGTTTCATTATAACAGTAACATCAGCTGAGAAGGCTGACATATCCTTCCTTTCTTCTCTCCACTATGCTCACATGAAATCTGAAGTGCCATAACAGGCTAATATCTTTGTATTGAAGAAAAAAAATTGGAGTATCAAAGTAACAAGCCTTTCACAGATGTGTACTGAAGAGTTGTAATAATGAGAGAGCAAAGAAGGATGATTCTGCACCTTACTTTTTTTTTTGGCATAAAGTAACCTTTTAGCTTTGCAGGTAGTTGACCAGGGAAATGAATACAGACATCCAAGAACTATGGGAACAGAGAAAGAAAGAAGATGGGGACCAAAAGGAAATAGTAACTCTGTCAATTTCTCTATGTAAACATTTGCCGAGACAGGCTTGACCCATATTTTTTTTCTTATCTTATTCTCGATGTTTTGCCCAGTTGCAACTATAATTTTTTTTTGCCAAAGCCAAATCTGACTATCAGTGCCAAACACCTTTGATGTAAGAACTCAGATCCAGATAAGGAAGAGCAAGCCCAAGTTGCAACACCAAGATCAAAAGACAGCAGAAATAAAAGATTATTGCTTAATTGTTTCATAGTTAACAGACAGACCACTACTCTGCCATAAACTGAATTTATTCTTCATTATTTCAGAGCAACAATGCAACATTGTGCTTCTACAGTCACTTTACATCAAATTTTAACTTTTCACAAAGCAAGACATCTGAGGTCGGAAGTAAAGCTTTCAATGGCAAGCAGAGACTCCCCAAGCTACAGCACCAACTTGAGACAGCTTTGAGGTTGGAAGCATCAAGAAAGAACTGTGTAAAGAACAGGCTTGGTTTCTATACAAAGCATATATAATCAAGAAGCTGTGACTAATTCCATATTCTGCTGCTCTAAGATGACAGCGTTGATTCCTCAAGCTAAGTACTCCCATAAGCTAAAACAGCAACACATTCAGCATCACCTCTGAAATGCAGTCTTATCTTTAATGCCTTTCTCATTTCCCAGTCATCTCAGATATTTTCTAGGCCATTTGCTAACTCGGTCACCACGTGCCTCTTATAAGCCAGGGATAGCCCAACAATAACACATTTTAATGACATTTATTCTTCAGCACTGATAACTCAACCAAATGATGGGTTTCTTTTTCCCTCCAAACTGCTCACCTCAATAGCCAAAGAGCAACCTGGGCAGACTGAACATTGCCCAATTTCTTCGTCTACATACAAACACAAGCAAGGAGAAAGACATAGTTCCAACATAAAAATTTTACTACCACGGATGCTAAACCAACGGCACTTCACCTGAGAGTCTGTTCACATATTTAGGTGAGGTTTCAGGACCTGTTAACCAAAAGATCTTCCAGGAATGCCTTCCAATAGCTACTTTCTCAAATTCTGGCTTGAAAATTTGTGCTTTGATTTGGACAATTGTCCAAAGAAAGGTAAGCCCCGAAATGATATCTGAACAATAAGATGTTTTCCAGTTATTAAGAAAACTAACAATTCACCAATCCATATTCTGCCATAGCCTACAGCATTACATTTTCTCCCACTTACAACAAAAATTCTTACTTTTATCCTCACAACTGCCCTCCAGAACGCAGTTTGCCACAGTGATACTGATACAGTAAGGCATCTAAACACCTTCGCATGTAGCACAACCCAATCTGCCAAAGGCATGCTCTCCTGCCACTTACACAGACTAGCTCGTCTTTGCCAGACGTCCTAATACTGGGACAGTTTCAAAAATCACAGCAGCAGAAAGCAGCCAGAATCTTGTACAGTACTGTGGATACAAGCAACTCGGTGATAACTGTACTATAAGGAGTATATCTTCACTTGCCACCTGCTGCAGTAACAGCATGACCAAAAGCATAGACAGCTTTTTCACCAGTGCTGGAGGGGAGTCGTTGGCTGGCATCAGAGGGAATGGACAAAAACAAAGCCAGAAATGCCTCTGCTGAGTATATCTCAGAAACAAGAATTGGAGCAAGTTCTCATTAGGAGTTACCTACAAAATGATGCAACACCTCAGTCATTGTAGGAATTTGAGCTACGCTAAATAAAGTGTTCCACAAGTCTTCCTACCAAGCTAGTGTAATGGCAGTATTTGTAGCTATGTTGTGTGCTGCTCTGTAACTTGGAGTTTGCTGTGCTCAGAGGTGGGCTTGGTGAGGCAATTTCCACAGACGTGTATTTTGAATAGTGCTGGATGCCTAGAGAAAGTTTGGAAGCCAAGGCTCTGCCTACTCTCCTAGGGACTGCCGATTCCATCGGGGTATAATAGGTCCCTTTGACTTTGCTCTCAGCTGAACAGACACATAGTCAGAAGTGCCAGAACATTCGTCTGTGGAGCGTGTGAATCAGTAGCATTTTTTTTCCTGGTGAAGCTTATTGGGTTATAAAGAGCATTACAGCAGAGGTCTTCTGAAGAAAAAGGGAGAAGCGGAAGACTTCCTCTGCTTGCCACGTAACATATCGGGAGTTGCTAACCTCAACTGAACTCAACAAACAGTTAATGTCAAGTTAACTTTTTTTTAACATATGATTTCCCCCTGGTTTGGACAAATCCATGTTGGCTTTGCTTCTGACAAATAAAATGATACAGAGTAACTTTTGAATACACTTTGTTACCCCCACCCAGACCTGAAATGATTTATTTCACAATCTTCATAACATCTGATTTTGCCTTTTCCTCATAGAAATTGAAAGAATGTAACTTACCAATTACTCCCTTATGTAAACAAGTTTGAACTTGTATGCAGTGGAAGAGGCTTGGACAGGCACAAACATCTACCAAATGCCTTTTAGTACAATACCAATTTCCCCATTTTTCATGCAACCATAAGACTCTTTTCTTCTTCTTTAATAGATTTGTTATTAAAATAAGAAAGTTGTGGCCTGTACTACTCGCAGCAAGACTTCAAAGACTGTTTTACAGTGTTACTTTCATATCAAATGTTTTCTGGATCTTATCTCTCATCTGTTTCAGCTCAGCATTGTTTGAAAGAAATCATACTTTTTTTTTTCCACTTGTCTTGCATCATCAAAAGTATCAAATGTTCTCAGCAAAGGCCTGCAATGTATCTTCTAAATAGCTGCATTTTCATCTTCGCTGTAAACCGATCTTCCCCCATCTTTATGAACAAGAATGAAGGCTTTGGTTAGGCTTTTTTTTTTAAGCCCTGTCTCAACAGTTTTCCACGTAACACCCACCGTACAAAGAACCTCAGTCTTTGGCCAACCCAGGTTTATGAATGGCCACATTGTATATCGCATTCTTAAGTCTTCCTTCTTCCAAAACGCTAGAAGCTGAGGGCTCACGACAGAAGAAGCAGGGATGAAACCCCCAGACCCCCGGACCTCTCCGGAGGGGTTTCCTGCCCTTCCCCACAGGCAGCCCCCGCCTTTCCGAGGGCAGCGACGGAAAACCAGCACACTGGAGACAGGGCGCAGCCGCCCCCTCCGGGCTGCGTGGCGACACTCCCCTCAGGGAGCCCGCGCGGCCGTTCCGTTAACGGTCCCGGCTCGCGGCGCCTCGCGCGCAGCAACCGCCGCGCGCGCGCGCCCTCCACCCCGCATCCCTTCCCGCCCCGGGCGGGCGGCAGGGAGGGGTGCAGGGAGCCCCCCCGTCCCGGCTCCCGCTGCCACATCACCACGGAGCTCGGCCGCTTCTTCCTTTCCGTCCCTTCTCTCTCCTCTCCCCCCCGCCCGCCCGCCCATCTGCCCACAGGCGAACCGCTCCTCGCCCGCTCACCCAGCTCGGCGCCCTGTTGCTCAGCTTGACTTTCTTGCACTGGCTCTCGGGCAGCTCCATGGCCGCGGGGACAACGAAAGGAGGACGGGAGGAGGAGAACGCGCCTTCGCCACCGACGCTTGACGCGGATGGAGCTGCTGACCGCCGGGGAGCTGTGCCGTGTGCGCGTCCCCGCCCGCGGCTTGGTCGAAGGTGGTGCAGGGAGGAGCCGGGCCCGGAGGGAGGGAGGGAGGGAGGCGGCGAGGAGGCGGGGGCATAGGAGTCCAGCCACGCGCGTGCGCCGCGGCGTGACGCGCGCCAGGGTGGGCGGTGGCCGCGGGCGGCAGCCACTTCCGGCGCGGCCGCCCGGCCGCTGCTGCCTCCGGTGGGCGGCGGGAGGTGCCCCGCCGGCGAGGACGGCGCTTTGCCCACCAGAGCAGGTCGCTTCATTCCCGCCCGCTCCGCACTGTAGCGTTACACTTGGGCGGCGCGATGGAGGTATTCTCTCTTGCGTGTGATGCGTCGGACTGCACCGTCAGTCCTACGCGTTTGGAAACGAGGACGACTGCCGCAGGAAGAGGCCGTTGGCCTGCTCCTACTGCCGGGATCGGCCGGCTGGCAGCAGTAACCCAGCAGCTCCCCACCTTCGCCAGTTACCGCACAGAGGTGGAGGAGAGGCTGTTATGCCCCTGAGGCCATCAGGAAAAGTTGGGGAGGGGCGCGAAGTGGCTGTCTCATTCTTCTGTGACAGGGCAAGATAAAGAGATAGCCAAAGCAGAGCGCTCTTTCCCCTGCCTTTGAAGACAGATGGGGCTTTGCTGCAAAGCTTTAGCTTTGGAGGTGGTGACACTCCGAGAAGCAGCAGAGTGGGCACGGGTGGTGATGTAGTCGTGAGTGACTTGGAAGGCGAGGGTCGTTTCGATTAAATCTCCCACCTTACAAGGATTTCCCCAACAAACAAAGCTATGCTGTCCTGCGTTTCCTTTCTAGGAAACATCTCTTATTGTGAATTTACAGAATCACAGAATCGTATAGGTTGGAAAAGACCTTTAAGATCATGGAGTCCAACCGTAAACCTAACACTACCAAGACCACCACTATACCATGTCCCTAAGCACCTCATCCAAACGTCTTTTAAATACCTCCAGGGATGGCGACTCAACCACTTCCCTGGGCAGCCTGTTCCAATGCTTGATAACCCTTTCAGTGAAGTAAAATTTCCTAATATCCAGTCTAAACCTCCCCTGGCGCAACTTGAGGCCATTTCCTCTCATCCTATCACTTGTTACCTGGGAGAAGAGACCGACTCCCACCTCTCTACAACCTCCTTTCTGGTAGTTGTAGAGAGCAATAAGGTTTCCCCTCAGCCTCCTTTTCTCCAGGCTAAACAACCCCAGTTCCCTCAGCCGTTCCCCATAAGACTTGTGCTCCAGACCCTTCACCAGCTTCATTGCCCTTCTCTGGACACGCTCCAGCACCTCAATGTCTCTCTTGGAGTGAGGGGCCCAAAACCAAACACAGTATTCGAGGTGCAGCTTCACCAGTACCAAGTACAGGGCCATGATCACTTCCCTAGTCCTGCTGGCCACACTATTTCTGATGCAAGCCAGGATGCCATTGGCTTTCTTGGCCACCTGGGCACACTGCTGGCTCATATTCAGGCAGCTGTCAACCAACACGCCCAGGTCCTTTTCCACCAGGCAGCTTTCCAGCCACTCTTGCCCAAGCCTGTAGCGTTGCATGGGGTTGTTGTGACCCAAGTGCAGGACCTTGCACTGAGCCTTGTTGAACCCCATACAATTAACCTCAGCCCATCGATCCAGCAACCAGAAGTTCTTGGATTCTTACTTCCACAGAGGAACTGCTTTAGCACTCAGGTGCTAATCTTAAGGCGGAGATGATGCCTTACTAACAAGAGTTACATTTGCTGTCTAAATATTAGTCCATTTATATTAGTTCAAGAAAGGAATTGCTTTAGCACTTAAGTGCTAATCTTACGGTGGAAATGGTGCTGTACTAACATGAGTTGCATTTACTGTAAAAATATTAGCCCACTTAAAATCTGTCTGTAAATTGTTTGTTCTCTTACAGTTTAAACAGGAAATAAAAAGGCCCTCTTTGTGGATGAATGTTTACTCCTGCTATATCAGAAAGACATCCTTCCAGAGATACTAAGGCGTTGGTTTAAATTCAGATTAAAAGCTTAAAATCCTTATGCAAGGTAGATGACCTCTCTAAAATCAGGAAAAATAATGAGAAATGCTCTCAGGCAATTTGAAGGTCAGATAGCATTAATACAACGTAACTAAGAGATACAACAATTGCAGTTATTTCTTTAGGCTTGACTTGAATGATGAGGTTGTACAGCATGCTGCCCTGCAAGTAACTGTTCGACAGATGGTCCCTGGCTGTACATGGATATTCTGACCATGACAAACAGTGACAGAGGCAGGGCCTGGATTTTAATTAGCAAAATCTCTCACACAATGCTCTCCCAAGCATGGAAAGAGAACCAGCATACTGCCGTGGAACAGGGAGTTGAGGGCTTCCCTCTGTTGGCTATTCAGCTATGTCTAGGGCACGTTTAGTTAACTGCGCTTTGCACAACATTGTTTTACGTGGCTTAAGAGTAAGTCTAAATGTTATTTGCAATCACATTCTTTTTAAAATTTTACTGTTACTGTATTCTAACTGTATTGATATAGATTGGTACTGCTCATTCTGCAGTCTGAGACACAATAGTGGAAAGACGGTAGTTTGCAAGAGTTGTAAATTAAATCAAAAAACACAGGCAGCCCACTTTATGCAAGTGACTTCTTATAGGTACATTTGGCTCCCCTGTAATACTCAGACATTGACTGGGAGCAAGACACAGTGGGTTTTTTTAAATGGTCTGCATAGGAGTTTTGCCTTGGTCAGCTGTTTGCCAGCAAGGAGTTCCATCTTGTCATGGGATTTTTTTGCCACCTAGTTTCTAAAGGAACTGTGTTGGATTCTGATTTGAAGGTTGAGAAAACGAGGCTTTGAGCACTGGTGAAGTTTTAGGTTATGGTATTTACAGTTTGGGTAATCACAAGAGAAGAAAATGCAGTTGTATTTATCAAGATGTATGCACAATACTGCCCAGACAGACTGAAGGTGAGGAGCTGCATGATTGCTTCCACAAAATATTGCAAAAAAACTGATGAATGGACCATATACTAGTGAAATCTGAAGTGTGATTGCAAATATAGACACTGGTGGTCGGACAGATGACATAATCTTAGAGGTAATAAAAAACCAGTTCTGAACAGCAATTCCTAAAACAGTTCACCTTTTATGATTACGCTAGCATTCTAAAATAATGTATACATACATACACATATATAATATAGTAAATTATTAACTATATAGTAAAGCCGCGTGTATAGATGAGGTATATTGGGCAATAACCAACATTCACATATTTTACAGAGGCTAATGTCACAAGCATAGGTCATATTTCATCAGTTCTTCTCAACACTGTTTCAGTGAAAATGTAAATATATTTTTGGTGTACAGAAGTTTGACATATAAGTCCATCCAGAACTGCCCATGCATTTTTCCCCTCTAACATCTTAACCTCCTTAAACTATTAAAAAGGGAGATGAGAAGAGCATTCTTTAAACATAAGAAGCAAAGATATGTTAATTTATACAAGGATTTGGGGAAAATGAACAGCCTATGAACTCTTTGTAAGGTTATGTGTAAGTTCTGCGTGGCTATTAAGGGGTAAGTTCCAATTTCACTTTCCTGAAATCCTTCATGATGGATTGATTTAGATATCCAAGCCAGGTGTTTTCTGAACTTGAAAAGCAAATTTCTGTGGGAGCCCTTAGAGAAATTCAAATCAATACACAATCTCTGATGAATTGCTGTTATTTCTTAATCTGCTTCCAACCTGAGATCAGAAAGTGTTCTCATGGCAGCAGGTGCTCTTGCAACCCTTCTCAATGGAGCTAATGTGCTATATGCCTGTGCCCTTACTAAATGTTAAAGTCTGGTAAGAGAATGATGGCAGAAATGATATTATGAGCTAGATCTTTGGCTAGTCTGAGCCCCCAAAAAGCAGACCCACTCTACCTCTGGATGAACCACCAGGAGTTAGTATTCTTGAGTTGATTGTGATGCTCAATACTTCTGTCAAAGAGCTACTCTGTAAAGTGACCATAATAAATTTGGGTTTAACATTCTTGCAGGAGCAACAAAATCAAAACATCCACTACTGTTGTACTTAATTTCAAAAAGGGAAATTACATAAAAATGGAGGTACTTGTTAAAAAGGAATTACTAGAATCTTTATAGGCAGCATGGGGACTAGTTAAAGAAACTGTGTTGGATTCCAATTTGAAGGTTGGGAAAAACAGGCTTTGACCACAGACGAAGTTTTAGACAAAGCAGCCTACACCCACATAATACCACTGAAGAAGGACTGACAGCCCAGAGTAATTTCTACATATGGAAATGCTGACCAGACCAACTCATAGGGAAATCCTTTCAATTCTACAAAGCAATAATGCCATAGAAAATAATTCTCTACTGAGCTAGCTTTTGCGTAGCCAGTTATACTATCTAATACCAATCAATCCCAGACATATAGTGAGAGTCCTAATGTGCATTATTTAACATTATCAAACAGAGAGATACATGGTACCATACAGTTTCTATATCCAGTAAAATCTGAGCTACTGACCACATTGGGATAAAGACGAGAAGATTTATCTTAGGTTATATTCCAAAGAAATGTACAAATTTGCAGGGGAAAAATACACTTTTTAAAAAAAAAATATTTATTTAATCATAATATTAAAAAATTATTATGTCTGAGATTTACTTTTTAATATAGTGTTTCACCAGGCAATCTGTCCCAAGATGTCAATTGGAACAACAGAGCTAAATCAAGCTTTAGGATGTTCAAAAATAGACAAGATTATTTTGAGTAGCTTCCAGACATCAATTATAACATAAAAGGAATGTCTGAATTAGACTTGACTACACACCAGCATCAAAGTATTCTGCTGTTAAAGACTGACCATCTATTTATATGACTGATATACGAACCCAGAAATGCCTTACCTATAAATATTATCTTTAAGATGCATGTTCTCTTATTTCTAGGAAGAAAAACAGTATTAATGAAGCATTCTCTAGAATCCACCTACTGTAGTCACTTTCAATAAAATGAGAAGTTAGGGTAGAAATTCCTTTAATACTGGAATTGCTTCTCTGGTAAGCATTCTGATCAAATTCTGATGACATGTAATGGTCATGTAAAGATGCACCTATGCACCTATTGAAAAATACCCAGAGCAGTGTAACTCACGTAGTCATGCAGGCTGTCTACAGTTTTGCTTTTTTCTTTTTCTTTTTCTTTTTCTTTTTTTTTTTTTTTTTTGAGAAAGGTATCATCTTCAGTGTAGATGATGCTGCCTACATAGAAAAGGCTCATCACCGTTCTGTCAGGATTGTTTCCAAACTCTATTTCTCACATAAATCATCTTCTTTTGACACCATTCTGGTAAGTGAGAACTTCAGAATGCCTTTTAAACAGATTAAGCATTTTGTTCAAGCTCTTCTCAAGGATTTTTCAACACTGGAGGTAGGACCATGAAGCAATCTCTAGTGGCTCTTAACCATAAATTCCTTATTCAGTGGTCTCCTGTTGGAGGTGCTATTTTTCTTCTGTCACCAGGTTTGTGTAGTGGAAAAATGACTGCCAAAAGCTACCTGAGATTAACGAAATGAATGTGTGGATACTTCACCCGTAATGCAACTTGGGTTTGCAGACAAGATATGCTCATCTCCATACAAAATACGCAAATGCAGGAAGTCCTGTATAACTCCCATATTTGAGAAAGATGGGAATAGAGGAGATTTTTCTGGGAACCCATTCTCTGTCTTTAGCAAAAGCTTTTAATAAATTCTTTAATATTTGGACTGATATGTATGCCCAGCAGAAGAACAATCTGGCCCAGCTGTTCAAAGAAGCCACAGAAAGATCAGCAGAAATGCTAATAAAAACACTGGGTGATGAAAATACCATTTGTTTTCTGACATACTGCTGAATTGCAACTCAGATTTCTTTTCATGTCCCACAATACTGAGGATTAGAGCTCTCTTCCCAATTATGTTGCCAGTATTCCATCTGCTGAGTTTGCTCTTTAAACAGATAAACTCACTCCATGTGCCGTCAGTGTTCAGAATGAAGTGGTCTATTTTGGCCAGCAGTGAGAGGTGATGATGGTTGGTGGCCAGTTCCAGGTAATACAATGATGTTATGAGAAGCTGAACAGATGTCATACAAGGTAGCAGGATACACAGCAACACTGTGTTGTCTGATGGAAGGCTGTCTCTGACAAAGTTCAAGAGAGGTAGATTGAGGGAGGTACTGGCTAGCAAAGAGAGACAGCAAGGGGCAGTGCAGATACTAGAATTCTGGCTTAAAACTCCTGTAGAGTTCACAGGGTGCTCACTCTGTAAAGTGAAATAAGATATGATTTTAATAGTGAAACAAGGAAGCCTTCCAGGTGTAGAGCAAAAGTGCATAGTGCACAGTTTTGAAAAAGTTGATCTTCATGCTCCATATTTTGCAAAAAATGCACATCTCCTGTAGAATGTTCCGAGTGCTGGCATTTCAACTACTGTAAAAGCTGTGATGACCACTAGAGGTCATTCAATGAATAAGAAATAATTCAGGCTATTGCCTTTCAGTTTGGTGATTATCTGGTTTGGGGTTTATTTGTTTTATTTTGTTCTTTGTCCTTAACAACATAAAAGTTAACTTTACAAGAGAGCTAAGTACTGGATTTCTGAAGATAATTGACTATCCATGTACCCTATAGGTACACAGTGACTGTAAGTAGACCTAGGTGACTGCTGACATTTTCAGGAGTGCTAGTTAATTTGATTGGGAACTAGACATATGCCTAGAAACCAGAATACTTCACTGTGTGCTTCTCTGTGTCTTTAGGTAATTAACACTTTTAAAATAATCTGGTCCTAATTCCAATGTTCAAAAATTCAAAGATATTTATCTCTGTGACAAATGTCTATTTTTCATATAACTTTATTACAAATTTAGGTACTATATAATTTCACCTTGTTGTATCAGTCTTTGACAGATACAAGGGCAGGCGTATTGTTTATTTAAACATCAGGAGCAAGACTGGGAAACTCTAGACAGAGGGATCTCTAGTGAAGCAAACTAAAGACAGGATAACTTTAAAGGTGGTTTCTCTATTCCTATTAAAGTCTTTGTTCAACATTGGAAGAAAACGACATTTTTTTCTTTCTTTTTCCACATCTCTGGATGTGACATTATGTGGGAAAAAAAATCTTGTGGCAATCCTGTAAATAAGCTAAACCTCGTGGGATCTCTGGGATTAGGAATGGAACAGAAGAAGGTTATCAGGCAGAAAGATAGAGAAGAAAACTGGGAGAAGGATGAGCAGTTACAGCTCCTGTCAGGTGAGCAAAAGATGAGGAACAGATATGCAACAGTTCTTACCCTAAAGCCAAAGACGGACCAGCTCTTCTTAGCTATGATCCTAGTAGGACAGACAAGCTGAGAAAGAAAGTGAATGTGAACTAACACTTTGTTTTCTTAGGGATGAGGACATACAGAGGTCTTTCACACTTGTCAACAATCCCAGGACATAACGTCCCTAGGACTGTTTTTGCCAAATCACAACTGTTGAAAGGGAAGTTCCTTCCGAGAGAGTAGATGGTTTTCAACTAAAATAAATATATTGTACATAAAGATTTGTAAAGTAATTTCTATTGTCACTGTGCTATTGAGTTGCTTTCTCACAAGCTACAAGTATTCTACTACTTTCTGTTTGCTACTCACTACATACATCATTTAGCTTAATAATAGTTTTTGTCAGTAGAACACAAATTTTCTTTAATGAGGAAAGCCCTTTCTCAGAAATATTTGTAATACGATTTCTTTTTCAGTCATTTGATTTGTTGCAAATGGGAAGTGAGCCATTAGAGAGCTTTTCAATAATTTATTGCTCTCAACATGCAAATCCACCTCCTAAGAATAACACATTTAGGAAAAAAATATCTATCTCATCTTGAAAAGATTTTTGGACAGCTAAATAGAGGGCTGTATCACAAGCATACCCACCTGCTCGAAACAACTGTAGCAGCCTGACTATCTCTTTGCTATGATTAATAGGATGAAATTTAACAAGACCAAATGCCAGATTCTGCACCTGGGACGGAGTAATGCCAGACACAAGTATAAACTGGGAGAGGAGTGGCTGGAGAGCAGCCCTGCAGAAAGGGACCTGGGGGTGCTGGTCGACAGCAGGCTCAGCATGAGTCAGCAGTGTGCCCTGGCAGCCAAGAGGGCAAACCACATCCTGGGGTGCATCAAACACAGTACCACCAGCCGGTCAAAAGAGGTGATTATACCACTGTATTCAGCGTTGGTGCAGCCTCATCTTGAGTACTGTGTGCAGTTCTGGGCCCCACAGTTTAAGAAGGATGTTAAGGTCCTTGAATGTGTCTAGAGGAAGGCAACAAAGCTGGTGAAAGGGCTGGAAGGCATGTCCTGTGAGGAGCAGCTGAGGACTTCGGGCTTGTCTATTTCGGAGAAAAAGAGGCTGAGGGGTGACCTCATTGCTCTCTACAGCTTCCTGAGGAGGGGAAGTGGAGAGGGAGGTGCTGAGCTCTCCTCCCTGGTATCCAGTGACAGGACGCGTGGGAACAGGACGCCTGGCGCAAAGCTGCGCCAGGAAGGTTCAGACTGGACATTAAGAAGCATTTCTGTACCAAGAGGGTGGTCAGACCCTGGAACAGGCTTCCTGGAAAGGTGGTCAATGCCCCAAGCCTGTCAGTGTTTAAGAGGCACTTGGACAATGCCCTTAACAACATGCTTTAACTTTTGGTCAGCCCTGAATTGGTCAGGCAGTTGGACTAGATGATCGTTGTAGGTCCCTTCCAACTGAAATAGCCTATTCTATTCTATTCTATTCTATTCTAATAAAACCATGGCACATTTTTGAGAATGTGACTGATGTTTACCCCAGGAATTATTTCTTCTAAAGAAGTTTAATAAAAGTTATTTTAGTTGTCTTTAGCAGTTTTGGCAAATACACAGAATTTCAAGCTCTATTTTTTTCTAAATGTAAATAGCAAGTTCCAAGATAATTCATAAATAGAATGTTCCCCACAACAACTTTAAAAGATGGAAAAAAACATTCTGTATGAAAGTGTTACAAGCTACAAGTATTGTACACATGGATACTAAAAGATAGATTGATGAGTTACCACAGAATCACTAAACTTTGAAAAGTAGCTTCATAAGAATCACCACTGAAAAAGTACATTAAAGGCTTCCAGAAGAGTATGATCTGCTTGTTAGAAAACAGGACAAGGATCATGAAATGCGTACTGGAAGGGAAAAAGTAATTTATACATTATACCTCCATTATTTGTTGTTCAGTATCAGACCTTTTGACCTAAGTTTAGGAGGAATACCCAGAACTACTAAAGCCACGTAGATGCCAACCATCCTTGAAAAATGAGTACTTTAAATAAGTCT
This sequence comes from Ciconia boyciana, assembly GCF_034638445.1. Classification (NCBI taxonomy): domain Eukaryota; kingdom Metazoa; phylum Chordata; class Aves; order Ciconiiformes; family Ciconiidae; genus Ciconia; species Ciconia boyciana. Next base: position 58,698,635 of record NC_132938.1, read on the forward strand.
GCAAAATTACCACTTGACTCTAAAGATTTTTGGCTTGTCATTCTATGTTTCAATTTCCCATTCTGTAACATATGAATAATCATTCTTTTTACTGTAGCTACTTAATTTGAGGAAAATGCTTTGAAACAGAAGACTTTTTATACACCCTAAATATTACTATGTCATATACATTAAATAATGTTATTCTACCATGGTGGCATTTACTAGTATAAAATTATAAAATGTATTTTGGTGGAGAACACCCAAGGGCCAAAGCTAACAGAGTCTCAAAACACATTTCTAGTTTAGTTCATAAGGTGCTTAAATCTAGCGACTCAAGGACAGGGAAAACTCTAATCTAAAATAATTAATCAAACTACAGACATTTTCCTAAAGGTTAAAAATATGGAATTATTTGCCAGATGTGCAAGTCTGAAGCAGCTTTAACTGAAAAACTTTCTTAAAGACATCTCTAAGGAACTTAGAATTAATATTTCCCAGAATAACTGCTTTAATCCGCAATGGGATGCATTACCAATCAGAGTGACAAGCAGAGCTGTTGTTGTAAGCTGTCTTGGTGATACTTCACACCCAGAATTGGTCACTTCCTGTGGCCCCCCTTCTGGTTAATAGTGGCAGCAGCAACAGCTGGTTGGTTGGTTAGTTAACTAACAGCTAACTTGGTTCCCAAGTAGCAATCTCTCACTTCAGTGCCTTGGACAGATGCTCGTCTCAGCCTGACTTTACTGTGGCTTTGGTCGGAGCGACACAGAGAACAGCATGTGAAGTGTTTGTACCCGGATCTCTTACTGACTTAAGTTAGAGCAGACGATTAGTGCACTTAATCAAATCAAAAGGAGCTGAAGGTTTTAGCCCTTTTTAAGAGGCTTTCAGCCCAGTAGCTAACAGGATCAATCTCTAAATGCTAGAGTAATCGTTTATTTCCTTTCATTCCTTTTGATGTCTGAGAACAATACTCTTTGCTGTGCTGACAAACACACCAGTAACATTGAAATAGGAAAAAAAAACCAAAAAAAAAATACTGGCAGTTTAACTGTTCTTTCCTGTGGGTACAGTCAGTTTGGTCAGACCTATTTATCTGGTCACCTCGACTCCTCTCTGTCTCCTCAAAAGTTCTCTCTTATGACTGTAAACAATGTAAAAAATGAGAGGGAGAGTTATAAAGGTCTCTGAAACACAGACCTTTCAAACCTTTTCAACTTTGCAATCTCATTGGAGTAATCCTTTGAGTCACTAGAGGTCCCTAACCATAGAGCTAAACGAGATCACAAGGGTTACCCCCGGAAAAAGGTCTGGAATTATTTTTACTGTCTGAAAAAGAAAGCACAATCTCTTGGGCAAACTCTTCAGTGAGCAGACCAGATGGGATTGCATCCAGAATCTGACATTCCATTCAGTGACAGCAGATAATGTTTCCAGGCTGGTACCTGTCTGTTCAGCAAAGCTTCAATTTTGAACTGGGAGAAGAAATCCTGAAAAACATAGCCCCAAGAACGATGCCTTGGAGGCCTTCAGAACAGGACACACTGAGGTGGGAGAAGAGTAAAAAGAGCTTCTTTCATTATCATGTGAAGAATGGAGAGAGCGAAGGAGGCAAAGAAACTGGGAGAGCAGCTATATATCTGGCGGGAAAGTTTTTCTCAAATGTCAGCCTGTAAAATGTCTCAGTAGGAATGAATCATTACTTCATGAGCACTGTAAGCATGTGTCCTTATCATGAATCTTCCTTTGTTGTAATATCTTTCTGCCATAAACACTTCTAATCATATCAGCCTTTCTCCCCAATATCAAATGGTTCATTTAATATAGAATCCAATCAGATAAACTGGATGACTGTTAAACATTGTAATGAATATACTGTGTCTATGTGGAACACATTTGTGCTCATGTACCTATTGTAAGGATTTGAGTAAGCTGTCTGAACATGAACTGCGTTTACCTTGGACTTAAAATATTGAATGTAAGCCCATATGTCATTTCTTTACCTGCATTTTGAAGCAGAATTCCATGAGAAGTTGGCATAAGATCATAACATTTTGGCTATTATCTTTTGGACAAGGAGATGCTTGTATTATACCACACCCTTTCTAGTCTGCAGCAGGAGAAAAGGATGAGGCATTTAAGCTACATATCACCTGGTTCCAGAAGGTGATAACAAAGATAAAGAAGTCTTATGGAAGAGGGCCTGAGAACTTAAAAAATATTAAGAACTAGTCTACTTGGGCATTTTCACCTGACACAGGTAGAGCAATTGCAGGAAGGAGTCCTGTCACATTGAACAGATGGACTTCTCGTGATTTGAAAGAAAAAAGTGCATTGCATAGAGCATTTAGATACTGTTTTCTAATCAACAAATTTGCTACCTTATAAGTAAAGACAGATCATATTTTAGTTCTTTTGCCACATACTACATCTTTGCCTTCACATCTATGTATGCCCAAAGAACTAAAACATAGCCCAAAATGTCCATGCAAATCGAATTCTTCTTGAAAGTGCGCTTAAACAAAGGAACCTGAAAAGTCAACAACAGGCACAGGAGTCAGTTTGTTGAACTGTATGTTCGGTTTCAGAGGGGAGCATTAAAGTTTGCACCTCACGGTACAAACACAAATGAAGCCACTGGAGTCTCTTCAGACTCCAGAAGCTTAACACATACCAGGCCCAGTGGACTAGGAGCAAACAGCACAATCTGGTAAGTGTCCAAGGGGCAAACCGACCTGGTTTGTGGCAGCATTAACTCATGTATTACATTGTGTTTGATTTCGTCATGACAGATGTGGCTGCAGTTTGTTTGGCACTTCTAAATCCTTATAAAGGTTAGGTCGGTATATGGCCTTTAAAATCCATGGTTTAATATGTATTAACTTACATGTTAATTCACACAAAGGACTCAAGTAATGTTCAAGAGAATGTCTAATAGTAATTAGAGAAATCTTAGGAGATTTATTGTTGTGATGAATAATTTTTCATATTAACAGTATTACTCAGAGTTGGATTGTAATGATATAAAATACAGCCATGCAGGAAAAAGAATGTTTCAACAGTGTGCTTTTGTTCTCTAGAAAATTGTGCTGCAGAATCATCTTTCAAGATGTTATGAGAGAATGAAAAATAAAGCTCACAGTAATTTGAAAAAAGAGAACATCTGAATAGGAAGGACAAAGAAGCAGAACGGAAGAAGTTAAATGAGGTAGAAAACAAAGAAAGCTTTGAATTTGTAAAGCAAGGTCTACCTCTGGCAGAATCATCACCATATTCATATCCAAATTTTCCTTTATACAAAGCCTCCCATTTCAATCTTCTGTTAGTCTGAAAATCAAAGCAGATGATCAAGATGAAATTACTTGAAATGCAGGCATTCATCCTTTCAAGAAAATTATTCCTCCCGAGTAAATTTTAGAGACAAACATCAGTGCTCCATAAACATCATTGCAATGCTTCCAGCATTCTTCCCGAGTAAATTTTAGAGACAAACATCAGTGCTCCATAAGCATCATTGCAACGCTTCCAGCATTTACATATTCACTGGTGACTCAGGGTAATAAACACCATGGTTGTTTTGACTAGAAGAAATGGTTACATCTAGGTTTAGCTTACCACATGTAAACACAATCTATATGCCTCAATTGGCAGTCAATCAACAGGAGTGCTACCTAAAGTCAATCTAGAGTACAGAGGGGAAGAAGCATGAGGATTTAGTTGGTTAGGTTCTAAGCCAAAATGCTTCTACATAGAGCTCTGACTTCAATAATTTACCTAAATAATTACATTGACTACCTTGAGGTAAGGCAGCTTTAAACTCCCTCTCTGTAGGAGCTGGGCAGTGGAGCAGACTGAAGAGCATGGTCTTGTTACTAGAACAAGATGGAATATTGCCAAAGGACTATTTTATCCATATTTCAACAAACTCTTTTTTTTTCTGGGGGGGAGGGGGAAGGTTGTTGTGTAGAATTTTGTCATAGAAAGGTAACCTGCAATGATCAGGGGAAGGGTCATGACAGGAAATACAGTTATTTGTTGTTTATGTTACTATTTATGATTTCAAACTCCTCCAATTAACCAAAAATACAGCTCAGACAGAGATGGAAATTAAGTTCCTTCTAACTGAATCATTTTAATTTTGCTTATTAAGTTTTTCTTTATCCTTTAGAGCATCTTTGCTGCTTTATTAAAATTCTTTGAATTAGGGGTAGTATCTTCACAGCAAACTCATTAGGCTTTGTTTCCACTCACATTGATTTTACTCCCTTAGCTTGGTAAAGTTGTTACTTGACTTCATCCAGAACATGGTTTCAAAGCTGCACAATGAACAGCTGGCTACCTGCTGTGGGGGTAGCTCCATGGGATCCTGAGCCTTGTCCTTAGTCCCTTTGACCTGGTTAAACTGACCTGTACCATAAAATTACTTGGTTTCTTGCTGCCAGACACATTCGCCTTGCCTCAAGTGCCTGGAACCATCTCTGTCTACTTGGATCCTAAATATTGGTCTATACACACAGTTTTTCAGCAGAGTTATAGTGACCAGTCCCCAGTGTGTGGAGACAGGATTTACCAGCAGAAGTTCTTGTTTCTGAGTCTGGTTTTAGCTACTGGCTGTTGTCTTCTGTTTTTTTCTGTTTTGGTTTGGCAGAGCTAAAAATGAATGAGGGGTGCCTTGTAGAACCTGTCATTATGGCACTCAGTGAAAATTGCACCAGATGAAAGCCTAGAGCAACTATTGTAGGAAACCACATCAAGAACCACTCTGTGTATATTTACACAGCAGCCTATAAAGTTTTATTCTGATGTGACATATGAGTATGTCCTCCATAATCTTCCTGTGTAATTTGAAATTGTAGAAGTACAGGTTAATGTATCTTTTTTAGCTCAGAGAACACATTCTTCTCAGAGAATTTCATAGGTTTCTTGGGAAATTTCCCAGAGATATAACTAAGGAGGGATGGGCTAACCTGTCAAAAACAGAAGAAAAGACAAGATAAAAGAGAAAACCAAGATAAGCAACTTACACACTTGTCTTTTAAACAATCTATGTCTGTATATATCAGGGAAGTGTAGAACCTGAACCTTTGTATTACACCAAACTATAAAACCAGTCGTTTCTTCTCTACAGATGCTATGTCATGAGAGGGTTCAAGGCACAACATGGGCTGCCAAATCTCTCATACAGAAGAACAATTTGTTCGACATGTAGAACACAAACAAACTTCTCAAAGACTTCCCCCTGCACTTTAAACAATGCAAACTTTTCATGTTATTTACTCAGAAAAATTTAACTGAGATCCAGCAGGTGGTTTTCCATGGCTTCACACTGCATAAGATTCGCAGCTCAAAGAAAAAAAAGAGCAACCATCTTGTTCTGAGATAACACAGTGATATATCTTCCGACTGAAGGAAAACATGGTTTGACAGTCCCCATACAAAGTAACTCAAGAACACTCCTCTGCACTCCATGCTTGTCAGAATCTATACAATTTGGCAGGTTTGGATATTTTTGTTTGCTCCTCACTTCAGCCTTACCCTTTGCATCTAAGACCACAATTTTCAGGCCACTGGCTTGAAAGGCTCTGTTGTAGACCAAACGTTTATAGCAATCCTTGTGATATATCTAGACAAGGCTGGCCTCTCTTCAGAATCTGTAGTCTCTCACTTCAGAGCTCAGATTTGAAGCCCTTGATTCATTGTGGTGTAAAAAAACTGAAGCAAAATGCACTCTTTGGCAGTAAGGAAACCCACAGGCTTCTGGCCCTTTTCATCAATTTATCTGATGCCTAGGAAAGCAGAGGCCTTCCTCCATCTTAATAGGCATGTCCCTGAAATAGCAGACATGGTACACATTGACCACCTATTTACATTTCAGGAGGACATTAACCAAAAAAACCCCAACAACCAGGAGACATTGTTTTCAAAGATGTAGAATAAGCTACTGCATCTCCTTTAATACCACTGTTAAAAAAGGAACGCATCAGACAAGGAGAGCTTTCTTTTCGGATGCTCTGGCTTCAGGAGAAACAGCTCCAAAGTATCTGTGGCCTAGGCTTTGTACTATGAGTGTTAAGAGAGTAAGACAGACAAATATGAGAGAGTCAGAACCTAGAGGGAAATATTAAGGCCTTCCATATTTCCAGATAAATGGTCAAACTTTAAACCCATGCTTTACAGAAATTCTAAGGTGAAGTGCTTTCTTTACTAAACAAAAATCAGATTCTCTGGCGTCATTACTGGGTATGCTAAATGGCTTCATTTACCATGGATATTGCAAAGAAAAATCCAGTTCCCTACGCAAGGAGCAGGAGTTCAGATTCCTTCTTGAAATTTTTGCAATTCTTCTTCGTGATCCCTTTCTACAGCATAGGGCAAACAATAAAATTATTGTTTCATCCTGGAATGGTATTTTTAAAGTAAGTTTGAGAGTGATGTTGTAAGGATTAAACCACAAGTTTTATTTTTCACATTAAAATAAAGGATATAAGGACGACAGTTTCAGATGCCTTAGAGATTTCAGCTCTGTAGTGCTCTGCTAATATGGAAAAATTCAATTTCAAATATCTGTTACGCAGTAGGATTTGTACCATTCCTTATGGGAATACCCTGATCTTTGTTTTTGCTTGTGCCCTTTGCAAATTCTGACAAAATTCTCCAGAATGCTGGTCAGTCAGAATACTGTGCAGTTGATGCATCTTTTCTCTTTTGGTGTCAATACAGGAAAAATCATCACATGTTAATTAGGAAATATATCTGTGAAGGTCAAGATAATATAAACAACTGAAAAAAAAATCACTTTTTAAGAACATAGCATATGACAGAGAAGAATGATTCAGACGAAACTGATTAGTAATTGTTATGGTAAATCACAGTGACTTCTAATAACAAAGACAAGGAAAAACAGGCATTTCAGCAATTAACTTAAATGAGGTACAGTTACAGCGAGGCTCCTCCTTTTATCCCCAGTTTAGATACAACCCCTGTGGATTTGCTGACCATTAGGCAGACAGCCAAATGAGTCCTGTATAGTTGTTGCTTTAGGCACCTCAGTTCTACTCCTAATAGCACTGTACTCCATACCAAGCTTATTTTTGGAATTATAAAATTTTAAAAAATCTGTTACTTTGTCTGAAATGGTGAACTGAAAAGCAGAGGGTTAGTTAATTAAGTGAACAAGGCAAGTATTGTATCATGTTACAAAAGATTAGTAAATGGAGTATGGGGAGAGAAGCGGAAGTAACCAAGTAAACTACAACCCTATTAAACTGACTTTAATAGTATGCAAGGTTTTTAAAACACACAGCATAGGAAAGAACAATTAACGCATCAAGGTCAATGGAAATTTGAAAAACAGTGGAGAGTAAAAAATCATTTTATGTGAAGCAGACTATATGAGATCTACCTAGTTGCCTTATTTCAGATAAAAACAACTCCTTTTTCTAGTTAAAATAAGCCAAATAAGACTAATTTTGATGTACCTTACTAAACAATTTGTACATTAGCCCATCAAAAATTAGCCCACAATGGGAAAAAGGCCTCACTGTGAGAGAAAATAAGAATTCAGAGGTAGGAAACGAACTGGAATCAGATCAAAATTACAGAGAAAAACACAAAGTCCTTGATATTGGACGGCTTGTACTATCTTCACTACCAGGGCAAAAATACAAAGATTCAACCTGTTGCGTTGAAAGGGGAAGTGTATGTTTGGAGGAAAGTTACTAGCAGAATTCTCTAGGATTAGTTTGGAGACTAAAAATAGTGCATAGTATCATAGCTAATTTTGGCACAGCATAAGTGTGTGCTTATGACATTTTCTGATGACAAAGTCTGGAGGCAGTGTCAAACTAGAAAAGGCTTGGAATATCATAAAGGTCACTGAACTTCAGTTACTGAAAGGCGATGAGGTTAAAATGTACAAAGTGCAAGGCTGTACACTTTGGAATTAATAACAGGAATTTTCTATTGCCAGTCAATAGTTCATAGTTTAGAAAAGATACTTAGGTAAAAAAACTAGTATATTCATCTGTTGCAGCAGAACTGTGTACTACCAGGGAGATGAAGTTATGAAACCCTCCCCACAGTTTTCCTATAGACAGGCAAGTGTACAACCTATTATGTAAGAATTTGTTATGACCTTTTCTGAAATAATGTAAAATGGGTGACAATCTTGATAGAGGAGATTAAAAGGATTTACCTTATTTAGCTTACTATCTTATTTCCTTATTTAAAGAAAGTCTGAGAAAAGGTTTATTACTGCTCTCCAAATATACTGGGGATAAAGGAGGATAAGAGAAACACCGAAAGGAAAGATACTTAAAGTAGAACTCAGTTATTGGCATAAGATCACCAGAGTAAATTGCCATTAAAATTTATCATGGAGACTAGAAAAGTTTCCAACTGTCAGGGACATAAAGTACTGCAACAGCTTCCCAACAGGAGTATGGAGGCAAAATACCCAAACCTGTTTTAAGATGAAAGCTTGATAAATTTACAAATGGGATTATATGACCCATTTAACTGCTGCAGGAAGGAACTAGACTCCATAGTCCATGAAATCTTTTCTGATCCTGTGTTCTATTTAGGAAAAAGCAGATGAGAAGGCTTAAGCAATGAAGGAAGCAAAAGGCAACAAGATTTCAAACCAAATATAAAGGAACAAAATTTAAATGAAATGCAGCTGTGATCTGATCACCAGCACCTAGGTAAGCTGGCAATAAGGCAAACTCTCTTACTTGAAATTTCAGAAAATATTACTATTCTCTTTCTTTTACAGCATACCCAGCTGCTCTTACAACTACAGTTCTGGGACATTTCCAAAGCTGCTACAGGAGATAGATTTGTGGCCTGTCTGAGCAGTTTTACTTCTGTTTCAGTTTTAGCAAATGAGGGCCTGTTTTCACTATACTGATAGTCCAGAGCCAGAACCTCTTTTGATAAGGCTCCTGTATACCCCCCCAAAAAACCCACTTTGCTCCCCAGGGATATCCCCTATGTAGCAACAGTTTCAAGTCTTAGCTCGAGAGTGTTTGGCAGAATGGAAAGGAGTTCCTGTAATTTATGTATCTATGACACCTTTCTACAGCTGCACAAACCTGAAGGTTTTGTTTGCCCTAAAGCTTAGCTGGTTTTGCCAAAAAGAGCAGTTAGTCCAATAAAAAGCAATTCTCTTTATAAACCTTGCCTCAAGCATCTTGTAAACAACAGGGGAAAGTCAAAAACCTAAAAGCAGTTCTTGGACTACCTTATTTACAATGGAAACAATTTTCAAAAGTCTACATAAAGTAAGTCATAGCCAATTTTTCACCCCTAGTCTTGGGTTCTGCATTTTGGTGCCCTTGTTTGGCTGGATGCTCGTCTCTGGTTACAACCAACTACCACAGTTGCGCTGCCTCCATCACTGCGAGTAACTGCATTCATTCCCTTGCAGCAGCCATGCCCTCACTGGAGCAACCTCCCCTTGGACGGTCTTTTCTCCCATCTCCCCAGCATGGGTGAGCCCAGGGTACGCCAACTCACTTGAGCCAGTATCTGCCTCAGGCCAGAGCCTTCTGCAGCAGCTCTGAGGGGGCAGCTCTCACCTCCGGGGCTCTGGGGCCTCCCAGCGTGCCTCTCCGGGTGCCTGTCAGTCAGGCGTCACCCCGGCTCCAGGCCAGACGCCACTTGTCACAGGCCCCTGCGCCCGGGCAAGTGCGGGAGGCCTGAGAGGTGGTCCTGATGCTCGGCTAATGGGAGCAAGGTTGCTCTTTGGCGAGCAGAAATCGTGGTCGCCCACAAGCGCAGGCCCCGGCGGCCCTGGGGCGGCGCGCGGGGACAGCAGAGGGCACTGCGGCGGCCGTTGGCGTTGGCCGTTGGCGTTGGCCGTTGGGGCAGGCGGCGAGGGCTGGCAGGCGGCGAGGGCTGGCAGCCGGCGCCGCGGATCCCTTGGGCGGAGGCAGGCCGGGCGGAGAGCAGGAGCCGGGGCCCAGGGGCCTGCGGCCGCCACGGCCTTGCCGGGGGCCTGAAACCTCTGCCCGAGTCTGGCCGGGAGTGGGCCGTGGGGATGGACCGCTCCGGTGTGCCGGTGCACTAGAGTGAGTGGCAATCCCAGCGCCTCAGGAACAACTCTCATCACTCCTACGTTGTCCCCAGGCAAGAAAACCTCACCCTTTCCCTCTTACTTGTAGTTAAACCCTCCAATTCAAAACAAAGTAGCCCCCTTCTCCCCACAAAAATCAGCTACTTTATCCATGACTCCTCTCTGTGTGTTCCTGCAACTTATGCTTTTCCACAAAGGTATTTCACTGTAAGGTCATGACTTGTAAACTCTTCAGGTGGTCTCCTCAGGCAGCCAAACATGCAGGCTGTGCTTTTATTTTAAGGAGAAATGGGAAAAGCATTTGATTACAAAGGATGCTCAAACACACCCCTCTAATTTTGGTTTCTTCCCACTTTAAGCTATAAATATAGCTGAAGATTACAAAGGGTCATAAAGTAAATACCAAAAGACAACATTTACAATTTTCCACCCAGCTACACCCTAAACCAATAATGTATGAAAATCTGTCCAAATCTTTGAAGTGCTATGATAGTTTGTTACATGACAAAACACTGGGCTTTCTATGTATTTATTTAGCCACCTACCACTCCCTCACCAGGGGAGGTGGCTAAATCCATTTGTTTGCTATACAGAAAAACATAATACTAAGGGGAGTTGTATTTGCAAGTTATTTGTATTACAAAAACATTAAATGAAAGCAAATTCATGCTAACAATGTATCTTTCACTTGTACTTGCATGATAAAATCAAGATCTGCTTTTAATCTATTTTGGAGGGGCGAAGGAAGCCTTTGATCTGATACACCTATTTTCTCCTTAATTATTTTCCTCCCACTGAATGTTTTTCCTATGATTCTAGCAAGCAACTTTTTAAAAGTAATTTTGACCTTGGATCCCATTAAGTAAACAAAACAAAACACGGAAAGATAGATTACTAGTAGTATTTGTGCTCATTTGGGAGCACATTGAAGGCAGCAGTTGGTACAGATGATCTAATTTAACCAAATGATATAATAAAGCAATACTGAGGATTAGGAAGATTTCCTTTCCCTATTTAAATTCTCTGTCGTCTGGATTATAGTGCCTCATGCCTTCCAAAACCAGATTCTATTATTGCAGCTGATGGAATTATATCTGAAGACCAGATTTTTTTTCTGCGTTAGGAATTTGTCAGGTTGCACTGCCTACTTTGTGTTTTAATCTGTTTTTTCCAAAGTGTATCTCTCTGTGTTCTCTATCCAGTTCTCTGTGATGTTCCCAACCTAAGCAAAATCGCACTCTTGCTTCAGATAGACATCCTACATTGTGATTTCACTTCAGAGCATTATCAGCATATTTAGTATGAGTTAAATCTCAGATCTCTTCTCATATAGTTTGGTCTACTGAGGTTCATGGAAACACCTTAATGGATCTGAATTATCTCAGCCAGGTGCTGGTTGAAGGATCAGCATGCTTATTTCTCAGGAACAAATGGTAAACTTTTCCAGTAGGAGTGGACTTGATATTTGTAACACAGCCATGTAACACAGCTTCTCTTCTTTGCTACATTTGTAAGAAAGCCTTCGGTTTATATGGGAAAGCTTGAGTAGAATCCACTGAAGTCATGTGTAGTTTGGCTGCTAAGGATTTGAGGAAAGCTAAAAGAAAACATTTGGTTTAAACACTGGATTGCAGTGGTGTGCTCTTGGAACAAGAACAAAAATATTTTGCCATTAAATGAAAATATTTTTAATTACAGGAGAAACCACACTGAGTCTGTGATGCCTGTTTGAACTCTTGTGTCTACACAAATGTATTAACAGTAAATTTCAAGTGTTTCCATCAGATGGCTACTATGCATTGGATGGGATTCTTAGTGCAAATAATTCTACAGTACTATATAATAAGTTCTTCCTAATATGAATAGAAACTATGTTGCCTCATTTTAAACAGTTCTGACAATTACTCAATTGTCTATGCATCTAAAATTTGTACTGTGCATCTAAAAATCATTAAAATCCTAGTGCTATGTGCATAGGTGCAAGGCAGCATTGATAGATATGTGCTCCAGGCATCCCCGTACGCTGTGAGATAACTAAAGTTGTAAAGTGTAAGTTTTGTTAACATGCTACAACGTTTTTTTAAAAGGAGGTATTTATAGGCAAGTTAACCTGAAATTTAGTGTTTCTGCAAAGGAAAGTTGCAGCTAGCAAAGAGCACACATTTTGTCTCTTCTGTAATTTTAGACAAGAAGGGAGTAACACTAAACCAGTTAAAACCACTAAGCCAACTGCAATTACTCAAGTAATTTACTGAGATTACTCAAGAGCATAAGTGTGGGTACTTATGAATGTGCCATGGGATTTATCATACCTGTAAGGAGTTCTCATCTCAGCTCTCAGTTTCTAGGGAACAGAGTAGAATTTTCCAATAGTATTGGAAATACAGCTTTCCCTATACCATGTATGTATTAGGCTCAACACTGGCTTAATGGAATTATGGCATGCTACTAATACTGCATATCGGTTCACTGCCTAAAATTATTGAGGAATATTTGAACTTTTATAACTGTAGCAATGAAGATGAAACAAAGATGACCCTCCATGAAGTGGAAGGAAAGGCTTCAGGAAAAATACTGTCCTTATGTCTTTCAATGTTCCTTATTAGATACCCAAAGAAGGTAGTTTTTTGAGATGTACTACTCCCCCAAATACTGATCCTGCCAAAAAGCTTCTTGACTCTATCATCAGTCCAGCCAAAACATTATGTGGTGTGTATGTGCAGGCTGCACCACTTTAAGAACAGTCAAGAGAAATGCTTTGTGTTGGTTCTTTGAAAAACACCATTGACAACAATCTAGATCATAAGAGTCTCCTCCCAATACCAAAAATTGAGTGGGTACTACAGACTGTGAATAAAAAAATAAGACTAAATCTGAGATGAGAGATTGTTCATTACTGTTCATTAATTTCAGGGCCAGATTATTTTAATTTGAAGCTGTACCTCATTGCCTCTTTCAGGACACAGAAAATAAACTACCTTTAACATGTTCTTCGGAGAACCCAGATCTGTCTGATAGGGTAAGATTCATCTCATTTAACTTTAGCCGGGTATGTATCAGAACTAAGCTAGTTGCCTGCTCTTCTTCTATAGCTATAAGAAAGAGAAGAGAAATGATTTATCCAAGCTGCTTTTGAATGGGGTGTGTTAATTTCTGTCTTTTTAGATTGGCTAAAGAAAGCCTACATTACTTACAGTAAATAGCAAAGTTTTAGAAAGCCAAACCAGACAAGATGAATTTCATAGACTGCAACTTGGCTGCCGTCATATCTCTTTCATATAAAGATTAACAGTTTTGGAGCACAGCTTTAATCCTTCAAGAGTTAGCTGCATGAATGTGTGTGTATATATTTATAAATATTTAATAAAAATAATAAATATTTAATATGTAAATATTTAGGGGGTTATAGTGAAGAATATGTGGAATCAGACCATCCAAGGGAAGGTTGCAATAGGACATTTAAGTCAAATGATAAACCATAACTATTTGAATAAGGTTGATCTCTTTTTATCTTTATAAATGTGATCTATCTAAAGGCAAGTTACATGGGAGTTTATGGGGCAACTGAAAAATAGTGGGCTTTGTATTGTAATTATTAACATAAATTTTATTGGTCTCTTCCTTCTTCACAGGTCTTTCCGGACATGCTTCACTAAAATGGAGGGTGAGTAAATACATCTGGATTTGGTACAGAGAAGTAAACTGAAATCGAACAGTCTAAGCTGAACTCCATTTTCCAGCATCTAATCCACTTACCAATTCAACAGTACATCTTTAATTATAGTAACATGATTTGTAATACGTTAAAGCAGTAGGAAAGGCTATGCTAGATCTGGAGCAATACATAACAAGAAAGTAAAAAAAAAAAAAAAAGCAGGTTTTACTTGCAGGCTCTAAACTCCAAAAGACTCTCCATAGCACAAACTAAAATACTGCAATGCCTTGAGTGTTTCCTGAGAAGTTAATGGTGTTAAGGCATCTTGAGAAACACCTTTAAATCCAGCTGGTTTTACATGCTTTAGCATGTAATCCCATTACAGTTGTCATGGAGTAATTGTGCTTTATATGTAAGATTTTTTTCTCATTGATATACTTAACCTAATTCTCCAACGTCTTATATGCGATAGAAAGTGAACAGAAAAATTTGTACATAGGTAACTGAAGTCATATACGTTGTAGAGCTGTAGAGTTATGTCTGCAGTGTTTTGAAGCAAAACTCAAGCTAGATTCAAATGAACTAGCTCAGCTACTGGAAGCAGCGTAGCCATGGCAGCAAGCAGTTCAGTGTCAACTGTAAAATGTGCCTGTAAAGGTAAGTAAATATTTGGACAACTTGCTGGCACAGAGTTCTTGTGCTACAACAGTTACACTACTTAGCTATTTTACATGCCGCTCAGGATGACCTCAGCGTAAGAAGACAGCATAGCTGTACCATTGGCTGCTCAATGCCTTGCACAACAGGCTTGGAAGCACTCATGAAATGAAAAAGAAAAAGAAATGGAAAACTATACCAGTTCTTTATGAGTATCTGTGTCGTAATCTCTTAGTCAAAAATGTGAGACTATAACATATGCTTATTCCTAGTCTTGAGCTGTCAGTACCTTTTCTCTCCCCAGTACTCAAGTATCCCACATTATAGTGGAAGGGATAATAATTATCAGTGTATCCAATGAATATTACCAGTTCTTGTATGTGTATGTTTTCTATAAACAATGTGTTTACATATTAATTTAATTATTCAGATGATCACTTTACAAACTTACTTTTGTTTCTGCACTGTTAAACTGAGGAGTCCAAGAAGACCAGTGACTTTGGCCAGTACTATTTCAGGGTGCCCACTGAAGGCCTGATTCCATTCCTCCTGAAAATTGCAAACCTGGGTCAGTTCACTAAGTTGCTTTGTAGTGCAGCCCCTGTTCAGGGCAATATACATGTGGTAAGACACTATTCAATGTGTTGAAGAGTGTTAGTCTCAAGCCTCTAGGGCTGATCATTTAATATCCACATGGTTTTGTTTCCTGCCCTGAAACAACATAAGCAGGCTAGTACTTCTGGGGCAAAGAGATACCCATTAAGGTGCCTTCTGAGGCCTGTTATCTAAACTAACTTTGCACCACTGCTTTTATATTCAGTGTCTGAGGGTGGTTTTTACATGGTGATTGAGGTAGTATTAGCAACCCAATGATTGTTAGAAATCACTATAGCTTAACCAGCTGACTTTACAATTCTGCTGCCCTTAAAATGGATTTCAGTAAAGGTTTTTTTCTAGAATCTAATTTGGTTTAGACATGAATAATTTACAGGCTTCTTTTACAAGACACCACAAAGGATCAATACAGATATAAAACATACCCACTACTGTCTATGCCAGCTATTGCAAAATGCCACGCTGTTCTTTTCACAGAACAAATTGCAAACATATGCACCAATTCAATACAGATTATTTTCTTTAAATCATACAAGCTATCCATTAATTCAGTAGCTAATAGTGATTTTTAGTTCTTTTATCTTTCTTCTAATTACAAAGTCAGATACCAACAAAAAAAAAAGTTGCTTTTCAGTGCTCAGCTTAGGGAACAATAACGGCTATTCATTTCTCATGGTTTATTTATATTTTAAATATGTGTACATATGCTAATAGTTAGAACCTGTGTTTCCATAATGGGAGTAGCAAGGTGTCTGATACATATTTTGTCATATTTATGCTTTTATGTACTTATGCACAAAAGAAAATTGGACATCAGGAAATGCAGTTATTTAGATGGCCTATACTTATTTGGCTCTATGGTTACAAATAGACAGAAAAAGGCATAGAAATGCCTTTGTCTGTGAACATCTGAGTATGATCTATGCATCTAAGTGCATAGATCAGTCTTTATACTGTTATAATTAGGTTTCAAAAATTAATATTGATGTGAATGATGATAGCTGGCTCTGTCGAGAATGATTTGGATCTGATTTGAAAGTTCTGCATTTGAGACATAAGTTTTGTAACTGAAGCAAATCACATAAACAGAATTCAGGAGAATCTAGAATACAGTGATGCCCTAGTATATAACCTGAAAATTTAATTGACATTAATATCTGACTGGAATCTAGTTGGTTAATCTCAAAAAGTGGACAGAAATCAGTGTAAGTGGTTAGTTGCTGTAAACAGCAACATCTTAAGATAGATTACATCTACAACACACCCAGCATTCATAGTTTTTACTGTGAAACCTCAAAATTTTTTTCTAGAACACGTATATGCAGAGTTTACCAGCCACCAATACAAGATAACATCGTAGTCAAGATTTGCCTGGTTCCAAAAATAGTATAAAATATGTATTTTTTTAACTTCTTTAAGTTTGGAGAAAATAAATATTTAGAAGTTACACTTAGTTTATAATCAAAACATAAATTTTGCCAAACTTCCAAGTCTGACAGGTTTTACTAGTTCTTGTCTTCAAGTTTCAGTGATGAACCAACACAGGATTTACCCTTGGGGTAAACAGTTTGTATAATGTCGAATATATGACTATGTGGAGTATAATACAAACTCACCCTTCCCCAGGTCTGGCCATTATTGTTAAAATTTAAATAACAAATTAATATGCACCTACACTTTCATTTGACCTTGGCTGCTGTCAGTGTTTTAAACCACATTCCTCTACTGCCTCTGCTCCTGAGAGATTCTCTAGTGCATTTTATATTCTGGATTAAAATTAATGTTACCCAGCTGCCCTTATGGGGGGTATTCTTCTGTATAATATCGGAATGACTCAGCACTCCCTGTGCAAGGTCTTAAAACCTAGGCAACTACCGTTAGCATCTAGTGATGTGTCTACCTTGTACTTTTTCCTTTGAAGCTTACAAATACCCTTCAGAATCATTTGTCAATTTTACCTCTCCCTATTCCCATTATCTATAGTGGAGGGAAAAATTTAAAAAGCCCAACCTCACTTCTCTTCACTTGCAATAGTTTAGTTTCATTTGCAATGTCAGCAGAGAAGTGCATGGCTTTGGAAGGTATTAGTTAACTTCCTTTTCAATGTTAAGGGTTCAGAGACACCCCTAACAGCTGTAGCAACAGCTGCAGTGATAGCAGGGCACCACTGGCAGTGGCAGCTCTTGTCCCTGTGTTAGATTCTGCATCATTTTCAAATCACTCACTGACCAAGAGCAGTGCACATACCACAGAAATTCCCATCGGAAACTCCCATTCTAAGGACAGAGCAGAAAGTATGCCTTTTGATGTGCCACACCAAAATAAAGAATGCTACATTTTTTTTCTACTAAAAAGACTATAAGTATTTTTAAATACTAGATATGATAAGACTAGAAAAGGTTTCAATTTACACTTCTATAGTCTGGTAGACCTTCAAGAAGTTCCACATTTCACTTGAGCGATGATGAAATGGATTAAATATCTCTACTGCTGCAGTCTGCTGAACCGCCTTCTATTAGCATAGTTAAATAAGATGCATGTAAGTTTGTAGAGTATTGTTTCTTGAATATCAGGGATAAACAATTTCCTACATTTGCTAATTGCAGTGGTACATGAAAGAAATATAAGGAAATGTTTTAATAATTATTAGGCAAATGGACAATCCTTGCACAGACTACTAATCCATCTTTTAGTTGTCCTGAAGTTGGATTCTGCTGTGTCAGTTCCGTTGTGATATTTTAATCTTTTCATAGTTGATTTCCTTTCCATGCTTGTCCTTATTTATAAATTACCACCTCATTTTGTTCTAACATACTATGCTTTCTGTTTCTATATAAATATACACGGATTTTCACCTCAGGAACCCCCCTTTTTAGGCACTGTGGCACAACATCTCTCTAATACTTAGCTAACTTCCACATACTTCAAAATGCCATGCTAGTGGTAGCTCAGGTTCAGAAGAGGGCTATAGCATCTTAAACTGTAATGGACGTACATTTGTGGCAGTGTTTCTGTCAGCACAAAATCACCTGATCACTACTTGTGAGGGTCAGGTGGACAGAAGAGGCCAACATGTCATTTGCCATACACTGGCCAAAAGCAATGGGTGGAAGGAGGGCTTCCACACTCTGGGACAAATTGGAGTTGATTCAGCCACTCATACTCTTGCATTAAAGACTGAAGTTGATAATTTAGAAAAAAAAATAGTGGAAACAGACATCAGCACGAGTAATGTTGCTTGTTCTCTGCAAATGTGAATCTTCTTTCTGTGAACTTAGCTTGGATAGCACAAAAAGTAGGCTCAATTTATTAAAGAAAGGAGCTTCTTTCTTGCCTCATTTTTACCCGTTGTCATCAATCACTCTTTACACAAAGAGAACACAACATGAACATAATGTTGTTCTTACACCCTACTCTTAGGTTTTTTCCTAAGAGTTTAATCCAGTTTAAAAGGGTTTTTTACCTTGGATCATTTAACTGAGCTGATTTAAAGTACAGACACAAATAGGTTTTTTTCTCATAGCAAAGGAAGAATTAAATTCTAGCACTTAGGTAGGAATGAGTACCAGGGGAGGAGGGGTTTGGGGGCAGAGGGTAGCAAGAACCTCTTTAATTGGCTTTGCCATTCAAGGAAACTAATGTCAAATTTAGTTGATGGTGTAAAATGCTAGTTCTTCAGAATAAAAGTGATTTTACCCCTACCTTGCATCCAGTTTTTAGAGATGAGAATGTCTTCAGCAATTGACAAAACTTGAGAAAACTTGACAAAGCCCAGCAAACTTCCTTATTGGTTACACATATAAGGTAATAATTACTATTAAAATGGAACAATTTAAAAAGTTAAATCGCATTTCCCTACCTGTACTATCTATTATCTGCACTTCATGTGTTATGCAAAGTATACACAATGTGCACACAGTTAGCTGTGCTTTCCGTTTCTTTTTTTGCATGCATTAACATTTTCTCCTGGTGTTTGGTGTATACCCACTTCAGGAAAACTTAGAATCCAAATAAATATTTTCCATTTTAATAAGAAAACATATCAGTTATTAAATGTCAAAATTGTCTATCAGAGCTCTTTTCTCAGCTCAAACTGACAATATTTTTATATCGTCTAACAAATAAATTTATGATCAAAAGTTATTAACATTTTGATCAGACAGTTACTAGAGATTTGACATTGGTTAATGTGGTCTGAGCGGTTACTGCTTACTCAGCAAATGTGCATTCCTGGCTTGCTGCAATGTTTAGTAAAATGTGTTTGTGTAAAATACTATGGAAGGTGTTGTAAAATAATTTTTCCTTCACACTGTAATTGTCTGGTGATGATTACAAATGGGGATTGTTAGAAGTAGAAGAGGGAAAGGCGAAATAGATAGAAGGAGAAAAATGTCCCGGTGAAGAGGTTAAGCACTGGAATTTCTTGACCAAAACCCTACGGAATCTATATCCTTGGAGATATTCAAAACTTGACTGGACAGTCCTAAGCAACCTGATAGAGCATTACATTTAGCCCTGTTTTGATAAAGGGTTGGACTGCATGACCTACAGAGGTGCCTTCTAACCTAACCTCTGCTATGATTTACAGTCAACTGTCTGTGTTTCAATCCTTTCAATCCATTACCTATGTTTCAATCACAGGAAAAGATGGAAATACTGTAGGCCAGACAATTTATAATAGAAAATGGATACTCAGTATAAATTAATGTTTTTGTTTCCACTTGTACTATTTTAAAACGTAGTTTCCAGACTGACTTGAAATATATTTTTTTAATGTGTTTATAGGCTGAGCTGCTCTGTATTAACTCTAAAAAAGGCATTTATCATGGAAAGCTTGACACAGAGTTAATTTTAGAGGTGCTAGCAAATGCTGCTGTTATAAAGTCTCTTTTCCTGTTTATGGTAAGAACAGATCTCTTTTCCTCGTACTTATTATCTTGCCAAAATCAGAGGTCATTAGCAAGGTGAATCTCTGTTTTTTCAGTGCTTCTGTCAATATAATTTTAGGAAATATACAAATGCTGTACAATACAAGTTTTCAGATGGAAACCTATGAAATTTCAAATAGTTAAAGAAAGAGTATTTTAGTCCACATTTTTCCCATTACTGTTATTGATGTTATTTGTGTTTGGTATGAAGGATGTCAAGATTTTTTTTTTCCCCAGAAACTGTATGGGATATATTGTTGAAACATGAAGAGGTCCCTGCAGTTTCTCTTACACAGTTAATTTCTGTAGCTTAAGAAGGAGTTTTCTAAAAGCTGAAATAGTTGCAACTAATACAAGTGTACATCCATTAAGGCTTAGGATGCTATGGCCCATATCTTAGCTGAGCTAACATTAGCAGTACTTAAACAATACAAGCAATATACCTGTATTAAAAAAAAAAGGCAACCTATTTAGTATATAATCATGGAAAACCCTGGGAAGTCAGTAAATGTATAATACAGACAAACTTAACTTTTCACCCATAGTCGGTAATACAAGTGCAGACGTACAGTCAGTTTTCCCGGTTTTCACTTTTAGGTGAGGATCTCAAAAGTATTTTAAAAAAGGGACAGATAAATGGAGAGAAAAATTAGGGTTTTTTTTCCCCAAAATGTATATAAACTTATTTGAGGGTTTCAAAATACAGTCCCAACCCATCAAAATCTTTGACAGAGGAGGCTGGTCACAGGTCCCTTGTAACTGGGCTGTCAAAAAACAGTGAACACTCATAAAATATAATTAGAAGCAACTGCCCAACATTACAATGCAGAGCTGGAAATTGAATTCCAGTCTTCTATTTAAAAATCCTAAGATAAACGCTAGATTTACAGTGTTCCCTGTCTTCTATGCTGTTTGGGATTTTTTGGGGGGGGGGTCAGGCTAACAAAGTTTAGCATAACACTGTGGGCTTCTGTGGCCTTCTTTCCCTCTGTAGTATTCTTGGAACAATGTTATAATATGGTCATGTTAAAAGGATTTTTCCAGCACTTTCTGATTCTGAAGTTCCTTCTCATATTTTGTGTACCAGAAGCCTGATCTGTCTTGCATCTGTACAAGCACGCATATAGCCACTCCCCCTGTTACTAATATGTCTGAATTCTGGGCTTATTTCAAATTTCCAAGATTTATTTATTCTAGACACACTAGTTCCCACTGATAAAAAATGGTGTGACATTGGCTTACAGTATATAGATCAGTGAGCTGAAGTCAGGAATCCTCATCATGTTTCTGATGTGCAGCTGAACCTTGACGAAGCCACCACTGTACAATCTTATTTTTATGTGATAACTGGTAAAATTGTACATACCTTCTTTTCTAAAAAAGCCTGGAGGCATATGGATTAAAAATACTGAATATTATATTACTAATAACAAATTCTTAGAAAAATCAACTGAATATCCATTGCATATTAATCTTTCAAGGAGGATTGAAAACATTAAAGTTATGTAAAACTTACGTTAACGCTTAAAGAAAACATCCTTACAGTACGTAAAAAATAACCATATCTTTATTTTCTTACTGACTTAAGTGTTTAAGTTATTATTCTTCAACCAAGTTTTAACTTTTTGTCACCTTGAGAATCATATAAAGAAAAGAAGGCAGGTCATACAAACCTTGAATAAACATAAGAATATACAGAAAGCACTGCAGCCATCAGAAAATTTGCAGAGCACAGGGAAGGAGTAGCAGAGGAGGATGATGAACAGGGAAAGTTACAGTAAATTTAGGTAGAAGAAAAGCAGTCATAGTATATATGCCTCAAGACTTTGAGTTTTGTAATTCATGACTGGCTTGGCTTCTACCATCAGTAAGAATTAAAGTTTTTTACAACTGAATAGTCACTGTGAAAATTAAATATTTATAACTATACCTAATCTTGACAAGTATATTATTCTCATACTACAGCTACTATTCTTGATAAAGAAAATTTAAGTAGTAATTTTAAATCTTGCTGAACAGAAATTGTTGTTGTTCTCAGCCTTTTTCACATGTTATCCCAAATTACAGAAAAAGGGATATAGGGCTTTCTTCCATTTTATTTTGGAAACTCCCTCCTAGATCAATATAAAGAAAGAGCTGGTGATTAGCACCCATCACCTACTTGGGTGCTAAGGACTGAAGTAAAATGTGATTCTGGATTTGTCTTAAAAATATACTGTCCACAAAAATATTTCTAGATATTTTATCATATAGAAATGTAGTGGAATTTCTAGGATTTTATCAGTGACCTGCAGAACTTCATGGATTTACACTAATACCAAAACTTTTAATCCAGTACCTCCCTAAACACTTTACAGATTTAGCAGAAGGTCAGTTAGAGCAGAGAATAAATTTGTCAGAAGAGAAGCCTTCTTTGTCAGAAGAGAAGTGAGGACCTAGCAGCAGCCTAGCAATGCTTAAGAGAAAGTTACCATCTAAGAGTCCGATGCCAGGCTCTCTACAGAGGGGTGCCTACTCTAAAAATCTGTTTTTCCCCTCTTTCTGTCTGTACCAGGAGTCAGAAATACAAACAAGGCCATGTGTACTAGGGACTGTCTCTACTTTGTCCTTCTCCTTGTCTCCATATGGCAGCAAAATAACAATTCCTTAAGATGTAAAGAAAGGCATTTTGAATTAAGTAACAACAGCTTTTAAAAAGAGATTTAAAAAACTCTCAGTACCTCGAAATACAATGTTTAACTAACTTACATAATCACTGCAGCATGCAGTCTTCAGGAATCATTACGTAGACTCCACTTATGGCTCTTAGATGTGAAAATACTTTTCCACTGTATTGTGGATCGTGCCATCCCCAGCTTGCATCTGTCCCATGCCCCAGCAGAAAGGCATAGAAGAAGGAGGTCCTAATTAACTAACTTCCAGTTGCCACAATATCCAGTTTAGCCATGACTGCCTACTACAGCATAGTTCTCTGTTGTTGCAATATTTTTCTGTTATTCTCATTAGCCTTTTCCTCTACATTTTTGTGAAGAAATTAACAAAGTTATAAAATAATGTTTAGAAAATACAAGTATCGAGCAGAGTAGGAATAAGAGATTTGAGTGAGAGTGCATACTGGATGTTTACAGTGGGTTTTTTTTTGCCTTAGAAAAGACCACAGGTACTGCAGGTTTTCCAGATAGACTAGAAAAATGCTTGCCTGGAGTTATTTCTATGAGGTGATCGACAAAGGCTGCTTTTGGTTCAGGGAAACATGTTAAAAAGCTTCTTCTTTTCATTAATTACATTTGATCAGTAACTCACTAGGGATATTATTGTCAGGGCTGTGGATGCCACACTTTCTCATAGCAGTTATATGATCAGCGGTGTTTCCACAAGTCACTCGGTTATTCCTGAGTCAGAAAGGAGCACTACTCTCCAGTCAGAGCATAATATGCTTTGCCTTTCTTCATACTCTGAAAGGAAGCTAAGGATCTTCATATTTCTGGTTCCAGTATAGTTCCTTCTTCAAAGCCTATGACCCTGTAGATCTTTCATTCTTTTTATGCCTATCCCTGAACTGGCATAATGCCAATTCAGCTCAGCACATAATTAATCAGTATTGATTATATTCATAGTAGATACAAGATTCCCATCAGCTTCAGATTGCATAATACTCTTCCATTGCCATCTTACTTTCTATTGCCTTTCCTAGTGTGTGCAACCTTGGAGACATCTATATTTACAACTCCTTGTGATTTATTTATAAGAGCAGAACAAGAATCTCCACTCTTAACAATGAAGACATCTCAAAGGTCTGCCTACATATAAACTTGTAGTACCTAAAGTCAAGATTATGCTATGGTGGTTTCCATTGAGATATTTCATGGAAAACTGTCAGCCTCCTCATCTCTTCTGAGATCTGCCCCTCTTCTCAAGCTAGAGACTTGAGAAGACTCTTCATCTTTTTTCTCATCAGATTATAGGAAGAACCCTTCTCCCTGTATTATGACTCACCCTTTCTGCATCCTCCTCCAAATCAATTAAAAAATATGAATCAAAGGCAAAGACACTTTAGAACACGTTTTTACAGCAGTAAATGTACATTTGGCAGGACATAACACTACCCAGATCCCTTTACTTTGGCTTCATGCCATCAGAAGCCATCTAGTCACATCTGTGTGATGATACACACAAACTGGCATAAAGACTCATCAGGAAGTGCTTTTCAGTCTAAAAAATTATCCTTTAATCAAAATTTTCTAAACTGGGGCCTTTGCGCCAAATCTCTTGGCCATGCGTAGAACCATCTTCCCATAAGTAGAACCAGGGCATTCTGCTTCCACATAACAATAAGCCCCAAATTACTTCTGCATACATTTCAAATACAGTGGAACAAAGGTCTACATACATCTTTTCACCAAACTCATTTGTCTTTTGAGTCCTCTGGAAAAGAAGACATGTTAAAGCCCTGCTAATACACAGAATATCAAAAGAAGCATGTCATATTTGAAATTCAGAACTGATAGATGAATCAGCTCTGTCTTTTGCTTCTTCATATCTCTGAGGTTCATGACTCATTCACTTACTTGAAGGGTATCTGTCAGAATGTCTTTAGCCGTTATTTCATAGTCAGACTTTATTCTACAGTCTTGCACAAAGTAATAGCAAGATTTCATTTGAGACTGTTTTGTATACCTTCCACTATTTTTCCTCATACCTTTTTAAACTCTTGGAGAAACAGGCATGGGATTGTATTAAGATCTTACATATCTGAGGAGCATCACACCCTACGCAAAAAAAAATTAACCCAAAGCAGCAATCTTCTGGCATTCACTCCATAACTTCATTAAGCCCTACTTGTTCGTTGCTGGTCCTTTTATTTAAAAGGAGAAAAAGCATCTCCTATTATGCTAGCCAAAAAGAAAACAAAAAAAGTGAGTACTTTGGAAGGGCAAGTAGATAAGCAGCTAGAATAGAAGGATCCTTTACTCCTTTCTGTCCTTTTCGCAGCTTTTATCAGTATTGCCATTGCGCCTCTTCTGAAGCTTCTTGCATTGCCTGCTACCAGAGCCAGGACGGCAGATTAGATAGGAGGTTACCCTAGTATGATAGATCTCTCCATATGTTTCAAACTGAATTTACATTCAGATGATAACAGCAGTCACTTTTTTTTTTAAGTAGGCCACCTGTCCCTCATGCAATTGTGTCAGCTGCTAAGGTTTAAAAATAATTTTTGCTAAAAAAAAGTCTTCATACTAATAGAATCCTAAACTGTAAGATAATGAGATAAAAATTATATTGCTCATAACTTCAATGGGGAGGGGAAATCTTAGCCGTTTTGGATTGCTCATTCACATTCCAGTCTTACTTCCTTTTCCCTCTATTTTTTTGTCCTTGCCCAGCTGAATAAGATAAAATTCTCCTTCATAGAAAAAGCACACACAGAGAGACAAAACGAGATCATCTAGCAACTCCTGTTCAGCTACTGTTAGTTTGTATTAAAATTTAGGGGCTTTTTGTTTGCATTACTAGGGAAAAGCCCTATAAACTTCTTGTTGAAGAGGACAGTTGCTAGCAGTCAAAGGTTTAGCACAAGTATTCTGCTTCAGATGGGCCTGCTGCAAAAAATCCTAAGGCTGAGAAATGAAAAGGAAGCTACATGGGAAAGCTGGGATCAGAGAAGTTAGAGAGGAAAACTATTCAGGAGCATGAAGAGAAGGTAAAGTAGGTAAGACTGAGTAGCAAAGAAAATGGGCTAATTCAGCTGTCAGTTGACTTTGTGATAATTGTTACAGCTAAGCAGTCTTCTCTTAATTTTCATGCATGTAATGTCTTATCCAGAAACTCTTATGATGTTACAGCCTTAATAAGCCTTTTCAGCTGCCTGGCATCATTCTTCTGATCTACTAGTTGTTTCCAAAGATGTCACCTCTTTTCCTAAAGAGGTTGAGAATGTTTCCCACACTTCTGCTTGATGCAGTTTCCTGGAGTCACCTTGATTTTCAAATTTGCAGATAAGAGACAATAAACCAGAATTTATTCTTATTGTTCCCTGATCTCCTGTTTCCCCCCTACACCCTCTGTCAAGTAAGTACCTGCACTCTTACTATTTCTTCTGAAGCCTTGTTTCATATAAGAAAAGCATTTCTTCAAATGCTGTTGTGTATAGAAAGAGCTCTGAAGCTGGAGTCAGTCATTTTGGATGTGTATATTTTTAGATAGAAAATCAATTTTTGGCTTCAGTCTTAAGGGAAACTGGTTTAAAGAAACTGAACCAGTTCTCTTATTTCACAGCTTCTAAAGCATGTCTGATTTCAGATAGTTTGAATACTAAACGCATTACCAAAACCAAACAAGCAGTCGTCCCCCCCCCAGTCCCACCCCGCAGAAGTATCCAAAGGAAAAAAAATAGGGTAACTTTGCGATACAGCTTTTTCTGCTTATGTAAGTGAAACATTGAGGAGAAAGTGCACGGTTTGTTTTCAGTTATTGCTTTGTTAAAAAAAAATTAAAAATCACTGTAGTCTACATCAGTTTTTCTCTTTCCCATGAGCCTTAGCAGGGAGTAGAAATGCCACAAAGCTTCAGCATTTTTTTCCTGAAATTATCCAAGGATGTTCTCAATAACATGCAAGCCTTTGGAAAAATAGTTTGGAAAACTTAGTGTCTCTGCTTAGCTTTTGGTTATGAAAACAGCTAATATAGCAATTTTTGCGGAATGAAGTCCTGTATGAAGTCCTAAGATAAGACAATAATCACTGGCTTTGTAAGTCTCGAAAATTAAACGAGAGTAGCTGGAGGAAGCCCCTACCCTTCAGAGATGCTTCAAGCAGTCCCAAGCTAGACGGGCTGCTCCTGAAGACCAGCCTCGCTGACAACGGCAGCTAGAGGCGGCGAAGCTCCGTTCCCGCCCGGCGGCAGGCAGACGTGGCGGCAGGCGGACGTGCCGCCCGCCAGAGCCAGAGCCAGAGCCAGAGCCAGAGCCAGAGCCGGGCACCTGCGGGGCGCGGCGGGCTGGCTCCTCCGGCCGCCCGCCTGCTATTGGCCTGCCGCCGCTTCCCGCCTCCTTTGAAAGCTTGAGAAGGGCGGGCGGCAGCGGCGCCTCGGCAGTCGGGCGGCGGGGTAGGGGCCGGAGCGCAGGGCCTGGGCAGGAGGCCGCAGGTAATCGCCGGGTGGTTGCGGGGCGGCTTTCTTCACTCGGTTTTTCCTCGAGAGGCTTGATAGGCGGGTTCGGTGGACTTTGGTGAACTTCACGGAGGTTTCTTTGCTCACGGGTCTTCTTACAAAGTGGTAGCGTTAATCAAAGTCTTCTAAGTTTGTACGCTTAGTGGTATAGCAGTGCTTGTCTTGACAGCTTAGTGCTTTATAGTAGGTAGTGTTCTTTTTCTTTGCATATTTGAGTTCAGCTTCTACTGACTTGTTAAGGTAGGCTTGCTGTTTAAGCAGCTGAACTTGTGTTTGTGCTAGCTGTGATGATTTCTAAATGTGTTTCTTAAGGTCCGACTCCTACAATAGTAGGGCAGTTCTATGTACTTTTGAACTGTGATGCTTATGAAGTAATGGTGGAAAAATTTGTCTTATGATTTCTTTTGTGGATTACCTTTTCATCTACTTGTTCAGTTGCCAAAAAATAGTGATATTAATGGGGAACCTATAAGGTAAGCTTTTTTCCTTGCTCTAAAGCCCTTGATGATGAAAAAGAACTGGTGAATTGGTTAAAATAATTATCTGGAGACATAGAATTCATGTCATCACTGTAATGCATCTAATTCCAAAATTGTGTTAGGTGTTGTTAAGTATTTAGGTGTTTGCAGATGAAGAATCTCTTTATGAATTGATAGTCTATGTACATTTGGCTTTAGTGTATCTTATTCTTTCATAATTGGATGGGAATAATAAATCATTCTGGAGTTGCTTTATCTGTTTCAAGGTAGGAGTATCAGCTAGTGCCTTCATAGATACAGTAGGGCTGCTGTGAGAATTGGCGTACAGAATATAATCTTAGGCCTGTATAGAAGTAGTTTGCAGGGTTACCTTGATTTATATGCTACTTGAAGAAAAAGCAAGGAAGAATTATGAGGGATTATACTTGGGGGGGGAGGGCAGTGTAAAATACCTATGTATCTTTTGATCTGCCCTTCACACAGCTGTAATAAAGGCTACAAATATATGTGTACTCATTAGAACATATGTGCTTATTAGTTCTTCCCTATCAAATTTCTGCATAGATGTCTGTTATGGCTTGGCTACACAAGTAGACTATTTTTTTGTACTACTGTTTACCCAGTCCATAAACTGTAAAGTCAGCTTGAACTAGAAATTCCTATATGGTTCTTGCTTCCCCCCACACAAACCCTATCTTGCAGCTTTAGTTCTGTCCCATGGCAGAACTAAGCAGGATTCTGGTGGTAGCTGCCTTTGAAAACTGCCTGGGTGTCTCTTTGGAAATAGTCAGAATTTTAATGCACAGGCTGGCTGTGTTCGTTTATAGAATTACTGTTTCCAATAATATCCCTGCTGATCTCATGAAAGGGGAATAAAATAAACAGTAATGAAAAAGATGCTGGGTTTGTTCCAGCTGAAAGGAACAGTAATTTTTTTCCTCAAAACTCTTCTTCTCTCCATCCCATCTGCCTCCCTGGGAGGTGAGAAGGAATGTGACTTGTATGTTGGTCTCCTCGTGGAATTTTGTATGTGCATGAGAGGTTTCTTTTGCCTTGTAAAATAAATCATCATTCTGCAAGTCTTAAGTTCTCTCCTTTGTATTTCCCGTCTGAGAAGGACCTTGTGAAGTTAATCTAGTTTAAAATAATGATCAAGAGATATGCTGCTAATTCCTCTGCCAAGTTTTGTGACTTCACAAATATGCCACTTGCTCTCAAAAGTTTGTTGCTATGCAAGACTTGCAAACAGTAGTTACCAAATAAGTTACAGACCATCTCCTACAAGCTACTCTTCATAAGATGCGCTTCTGGGCTCAACGGGAGCTCCGTGACCAAGTTCTACGCTTCTTCAACAGGTCACCTGTGAGGATGGACTTGTAGGGTTGGGTGTGAAGTGTAGCCTTGAACGGAGTGAGCTAATGTACTGTTATTTTTTTGTGCTCTCAAATGCAGTGTTTCAAAGAATAATATTTAAAACTAAAGAAAGGACAGTGTTTCAGGGGGCTGTTGTATCTAAATTTAGAAAAATGCCAGTAACTTTTCCCTTCTTTCCTTTTAACCTTCCTTCCTTAAATGGCTTTTTTAATCTAAAAAAAAAAAAAAGGGGGCGTCTCTGTCTAGCGTTTGCTATATCTATATGTATATTTGCCTGTAGAAACTTTTTTTTACTCTTATTGCTGTTTCTACTCTTGAACTGTTACTCCATCAGTCATTATCTTCTTTGTCTAACATCTTCAAGTAAAACCCCATTATGCAAAGACTTGCATGTAGTTAAGTGTGTGCAATTAAGCATATGTATATGTCTTTGTAACCAGTTAAAAGCAAACCCCCTGCCCTGCCCGTGGTACCTCTATCATTTTTTCAGATTTGTTTTAAAGCATGCATTACCCAGTTATAGGAATTGGGGGGGGGGGGATCAGAGCAGGTAGTGAAGAGTGCTGTGAGGTTCCAACAGATTTCTTTGATTCAGCACTACAGGTGCGTATGTGCATTCACCTAGCAACAGGAACAGCAGCAGTCTAGCTGAATTGTTTATAATATACTATTCGTGTTAAGCCTGCAGGAGGGAAAACTTAAAATCCTGGCATCCTGTCTGTACCAGCACTCTGCCTGTTGCTATTAGATCAGGGTAGAGTTTCCCTGTCCCACAGAACTCAGAGTGCAGAAAACGCTTCCACCCTGTGCTGGAATAAAGCAGATTCCCCTTTCCCTTCCCCCAGGCTTTTGTGGGAAAAAACAAAGTGTGAGCAACCCAAGCAGAATCGCCAATAGCTGGGTGCAGGGGGCTTTCCAGGGATGTAACAAATACAAGGTCAGGTGCCTTCCTTGAATCCAGGGCAGTGAACCAGGCCTTCTTTCTTTCATGTGACTGCACTTGTCGCTAACGCCGTTTGACTGTAGGGCAGGACGCGTGTATCTCGGCCAAAGCCAGTTTCGGTGTGGATGAGTTGGCAACTTCTTCCCCCTCTCTCCCCCCTGCCAATCCCATGCTTATTACACTGGAAGACTCCAGCAAAATGTGGTTGCTACATAATGATGGGGAACTCTTTTAAAAACAGAAGAGGGAGGAAAAAACCCTACCCCTCCACCCCCGCAAAAAAAACCCCAAGCAAAGCCAGGGGTGAAGACAGGGGTGAAACACACGAGAAGCAGGGGTTCGGTGACAGTCATCCTTCATCTGCGGACAGAGTTCGGGAAATCCCCCGGCAAAACCGGGAAGCCTTTCCCTGCTCAGGGCCGCGGCGCTCGGCTCCGGCCTGGCGAGGGGGGTGCGTGCGGCGCAGGGCCCGCCGGCCGGGGCAGGGCTGGCCCCGAGCACCTGCGCCGCTGCAGGAGCCGTGCCTCCGCCACCGAGCTGGCTCCCGGGGCGGCAATGCTTATCTCTTAACGAATGTTTTTTTGGGTGCAGTATAGATGTCGGTATCCGGTTTTGCGAGCTGACTTAACCCTTCCCCCGCGGCCGGGGGGCTGAGCCGCCCCCCGAAGAGACGTATGCGGTCTGAAGAGGAGAAGGCGGCCGTGGGCATGGCAGATGGGATCCGGGCGGGGGGGAGCCGTGGAAGGGCACCGGCATCTCTGCATCTGCCAAGACCTCGCGTACCCCGGAGGAGGTGCCATCCCCGGCGCAGTTAAGGCGGCTTGGCCGCGCCGGGAGGAGGCTCCGCCGCCGCCGCCGGGGCCGGCCGCTCGGGGCGGCGGGCAGCGCGCGCGCGCAGAGGCGCGGGTCGGGGAAGCGGTGGCAGCCGGGGGGGCCGGGAGCGAGCGGGCGGGGCCGCGCCGCGCCGCCACCCGCCACCTTTAGCGGCGGGCGGGGGCTCCGTAGAGGTCCTGCCGGTTTTTCTAGCCCTGCCTCTGAATAGCAGCAGCGCCGGGGTGAGTCACTGTTTGGAAATGGAGTGGGCGGGCGTGTGTGTAAGAGGATGAATGATGTCAGGGAGGACTGTGGCTCTCGCGGCGAGCATGAGACTCGCGGTAAAGGCAGCGGCAGCCCCGAGCGAGCGCTGACCGCGGCGCCCCCCGCCCCGGAGCCGCTCTCCAGCGGGGGACCGCTTCCAGCTGCGGCGCTGCTGAGGTAGCGCTGTGGGCAGGGGACCTCTGAGAAGTGTCGCCGCCGCTGACGCCCTTAAAGCCAGTCCCTTTCGCCAGGAAGGAGGAGAGTCTGAGGCTGTGAGAGGAGCAAATTGCAGGGGAAGGTAGAGATTGTGGCAAACTTCCTAGCTGCTGCTGCTGCGTGCTGCTACCTCAGTGGTGGGAGTGTCTGGCCATAAGGAACGGCAAAGCCCAAACCCTGAGGCTCCAAAAAAGACTTTCAGCTGCCTTTAGAGGAGGAACTGCCAGCAGTGCAAGCTTTTGCAAATACAGCTGAGTAGGTAAGTTGGGACGGCACAGGTGGATTAAAAGCGTGGCATACCACAGGTACGCACTTAGAGAACCTCTTTCACAGAAGAGCTCTGCATGTGAACTGGGCGGAGACTGGGAAGAGCAATCCTACGTGATCTCTTCTATTTCTAGAGTATGTATGTTTTACCTGTAGAATAGTCTTAACTTTACTCTTGAAGAGGCCCTTCTAATTAGGGAGGGCACCTGCTGTTTTGATTTCTCTTGTAAGTATATAATGCATGGACCATACTTAGTTTGCTAGTAAAATTTTATGTTCTTGATGTGGGCAATGTCTGCATACCCCTTAGAGCAGTACCACATACCTAGTTGAACACGGACTTCAAAATGCCTGATTTCAGCTCAGGAAGGTAAGGGATAGCTATAAGGATCATAATGGTGTTTAAAGGTGGATTGTTGTAGGGTTTGTTTGGGGTTTTTTGTTGCTCTGTCTGCTCTGCTGAAGCCACTCTTAAACTTCCTGAAGTGCAGCTAAACTAAACTTCCTGACTTAGTGGCAGAGTACATATCTATTAACATTGCATGGTTTCTGGCTTAAATTTAGTTCAAAATCCCTGTGAAAAGTGGCTAATGCATAATCTTCTGGCAAGATAATAAAACTCCTAGAATACAATGTAGATTAGCTGTTGTTCAGTTTAATCCATTTCTAATCTTTTTATTTGATTTTTAAGACCTTAGAAAATCAAATATCTGTCTACCCTGAAACCACTTAGCAGCTATTAATTTATACACAGTTAATTATATAAGTGGGTGGTTCCGTAGAGGTATTAGTGTAAACCGAGCAGGTGCATGATATTTTCTGAGGCAGCAGGCCTTACAGGAGTTTTGGCAAGCTTCACTTTAAGTTGCATTTATTAAATGGTTTGCCTAAAAAACAAACTGCTTTTTAAATTATATTTAATGTAGTTGCCTATGTATATTATTATTTGACAGGGCAGGTCTTTGGAGACTGTATAGCCTTATATACTTTTTCTCTATGAAACCAATAACTTACTCTTTATTTTAACCTAACTTAAATGATCTAGGGCTTAATATACTAGAAAGGTCAATGTGCTTGCTTTCTTTTTTTTTTTCCCCTTTTGGATAGGATTTACATTGCTTTTCAGTAAAATTTGAGATCTATGTCTGATTTTAGAGAAACATATACTTGTGTCTCTGTCCTTCAGAAAATATTCAGATGTACCCTGTGTAATATGTGCAGTCACAAGGGGTATTTGGACAAATCAAAGGGGGGGTGGTGGGGGAAACTTCAGGTGAAATTGTAAGGTGATGACAATAGTATGTAGATAAAGGCCCCTAATGAGATTGATTTCTGTACTGTCCTTGAAGTGAACGTATACAATGGAGAAATGAGAACTTGAAGAGAGTAAAGATGGAATTTTTTTATACTCTTAGGTTGGTAATCTGAATCTAGAATGACTTTACCCCTAAATTTTAAATATTGAGCCATGGTTGGCATGTTGATGAGCATCTGTTTTTCTGGATCATAAAAGCATCTTGTGATTGTAATATAAGACACAAAAATGACAGGGCTTAAAAATCCTGTTTTCATAAACTAGTTTTCTTCTGAATTCAAAACTTAATGTTCTAAGTAGACATCAGAAGTATTATATCATGGATGCAGTATTGTGAAAAACTTCATATTTCCTTATCAATTTAAAAAAAACCCAAACGCTGCCCCCCCCCCCCCCCGTCTCTGGGAGAGTTGAATAAGCGACTTCATCTCAAGTATTTTTCGTTCTAAAAACCAGAGAATTCTTTATTTGCAGTGTATTAGTATACCAATTAAAGTATGAAGACTGGGAAGTAGTGTATTGATTTTTAAGGATTAACAAAATAAAAAAAATAATATTGAAACAAGTGATGGATTTAAAATGAGTAGTTTTTCTTAAGGACCAGCAAATGTAAAAGAAGGTTTTTGAAGAAATGGCTCATTCCAGTTAAGTCTCCTAGTATAGAAATGAACTTTGAAGACACAGATATCTGTAACAATTGCATACATCTTCTGTTTGGATTTTTTTCTAATTTAGATGGGCTGTTGGCCTACAATGTTCTTTGATACTATTTGTGGGGAGTGGACAATACAGATGCTGTGACATTTTATTTAGTATGGATATGGTATTGCAGTGGTCCGAACAGATGCTGGGAAGATTAATGTAACACTAGGTCCACTGTCTTCAGAGATCTCTGTCTGCTGGGAGAATTGTTTGTACCATGGACACCACTGTCCCGGAAGATGCTGCGGACACTAAGAATGTCAGGCATCCAGGCACCACTGCCCCAGCAGATGCTGAAGACCTTAAGAGCTGCTAATGGGAAAGTTTTATGTAACACAGATAGCTCTGTGTTGTCCATTTTGCACTTTTTTGAAAGATATTTCTTAACTATACTGAACCCGACTGTTTTAGTGAGGCTCCAGAACTTAAATAACCACAAGTGTCTCCTATATGAGGACACTTGCTTATGTTATTGCTGTTTGTCTTCCCCAGAATAGCTCTTGTGTGGAGCTGTGCAATACAAAGAATTAAGTACTTACCGATATAGTTGGCTTTGGAAGTCTACTTTATAGCTGTTGATATGAATTTTAATAGGACTAAACTGTATACTAAAACTAAATCAGCTTCAGGAAAACCTGTTATTTACCCTCTAGCTAACATATATGTAGTATCTGTAATACAAGGGGCCTACTGTGCCTTGAGGTCATGCTTGTGGTTGCTGAGTAAAGCTTCCTGCCTTACTGTGTGCTAAGTCCCTTTCAAAATATGCAGTGTCAAGTGTGGGTCCTCTTACTGGTTTGCAGTCTGATGGCATTAAAAAATATTGAAGTCTAGTCTGTTGTACGGATGAAGAAATTGAAGTAGTTTGTCAGAGTATCTGAAGCTGTTGAATTAATAATTGCAAATGGAATGGTTCTTAATAAACCAGTGTTCAGGTCTAAATCCTCAAAGAAAATAGTTCTTTAGCAAGATTACTCGGGAAAGCTTCATTGCATTCACTCTAACAAGACAGTTTTATAGTAAAAAAAGCACGTATTCAATATTTTACTATTTAATTTTCCAGATAAAATACTTTTTCTCAGATGTGTAACCCTAGAAAACGAGAACATCCTGTTCGCTTGAAGGTACCTGAACAAAAAAGCAGGTGTCTTGCTTTTACTTACCTTCCCCAGTTTATGTAGGTTAACTTGTGACTACGATGTTTAAGTTTCAAGGACATCCCACTTATTCTTTATAAACTTTGTGAACAAAAACTAAGTTGCTGCTATTAGTGGAAGTGTGAGGCTTCCAAAGGGTGAGCTTTGCTGTTGCACAAAGCAATGTCTTAATATTCCTGGCTTTTAGAGTTAATTTCTTGCTGCTCCCTTCTGTAGTCTTCTGTTTCCTTTTCTTTATATATTCAGATTTCCTTAGGTCAAATCTTACTAGAATCCTGTGCAATCCAGTAAGCTTCTCACTAAGCTTTGCAGTGTTTTTATGTGTCTGTGGTTACTGATGCAGAGTGGACCAGGGTTGTACACCTGTTCTTCCTTGAGGAAAGGATACTGAGCCTCTTGGGTGCAGCACTGAATGTTTTGGAAAGTTGCATCAGCTTAACTTGGTTGGTTTAAGCTGAACTGATGCAGAGAATTTATGGACGCTTTTGCTTAAGAATGGCTAAATTTATTTTAAATTCATTCAGCATTATTTCTGATTTAGCAGTACTCTGGAATCTTAAATGGAGTGTGTAGAGTTGAATTCAGTTTCTTAGCTAAAACGTAAGCATATCATGGCTGAAATTGAATAGAAAAGTTTGGAGTATAAATAATGATTAAAGGTGTATCTTCAATTACAGTAATGTTACTTTGAAAGAGATGGATGTCATGAAAGAAATCGAACAAAGCAAGCAAAACAAACCCAGGAAGCTAAATATATTTAAGCTGTTCATTCTAATCTGCCATCTGAGAACTTACAAACTGCCTGCAGCAGTTTGTAATCACTGGGTTTTCAGAAACTCCCCAGGCAGTTGGTAATGTTCTTAGTGAAATATGATGTTTCAGAGGCAGGTTTACCTGTTACTTGTCATAAACCAGTATGTCCCATGTAAAGTTATGTAACTTTTATTCATTTGGGAGAGAAGATCTTTTTGCCTAGTGTCTCTGTTGATATGTTAGGCCCAGATCAGTCTTGCTACTGTCTTATGCTCAAATGTTCCAAGAGTGAAGTTTCAAGTACTAATATGGGTTAAATCATACTAGTATGTTTATTCATATCTTGGTTTTATGTAAGTTCTGATGGCAAAGTGTCACTATGAACTAGCAAAACTTACTGGAGTTTGCATTTGTAGAGTGTAATTTACAGGAGGTGTTTTGTTTAATCGCAGATCTCTGGTGTTCATGCCTCTAATACTAGAACTTAAATTTGGTTTGGTTTTTCTTTTCAAAATCTTGGTTAACTGTAAAATAAGTGGGAGTTTGTAACCTTATCGGAGTGCAGGAATCTGTCCAGCCTCAAAGAACAAGCCTCTGGCAGAGCCTGTCTAGAACCTGTATCTTGTAAGACCTAGCTTAAAGCCCTAAGCAAAAGGTAATGGTTTTCCTTTATTTGAAGTGTTATTACAGGTGTTTTGGCATATGTTACCTCCTCAATATATCTTTAATAGAACACTTGCACCTGTAAAAGTCCTTTATTAAGAAGTCACCTGCTCTCACTGATTGTTTTTTCCTGTTGAAATATGTTTGCATTTCTCAGTTTTTCTCTTTCTAGAGCTTTTTTCTGCTTAGCCTCCTAAGATCTTAAACTGTTGTGTGGTGAGTGCTGAACGACTTCTCACAATTAGTTTCAGTTATGCGAAATGTACACAACAGTGACAAAATGTTTACTTATGCACACACCCAAGTTCCTGCTTATGTTCACTCTAGTGCTGGACAGTTGGTTAGTGGAGCAGAGTCTCCTTATTTAGGTGACATAATTTGCTAAAGAGAAACAGCAGTAGGGAAGGTCATGCCTCATAGTCATTAATTCTGTCTTTCGTATGGAGGGCACGGTATAATCCTATAGCTTGTTGATAGTTCTAACAAGTTTCTACAGTAATTACAGCTCATCTAATTTTTTTTTGTACTTCCCCTACATCAACCTTGTAAATGGGAAACAGGACTTGCTGTTTTTACATGCTTTATAAGGGTGCCAAATACCACTGCCCATGTCTTGGTTTGAGACTGAACACAGACTGTATTGAAGCAAACTGTTCCCATCACTGCTGCTGCCTCAAAAGGACATTTTAAAAACTGGAATGCTGTGTTACTGTCTTAACAGTGCTAAAAACACGCTTACTGTAGAATTCTGTTTCATCCTCTGCCAGTTATTCTGGTTCAAATTTATGTATTGCATTTTCAATATAAAACCAAAAGCATTTAAACTGAAATTTTGAAAGCAAATTTTTTTGTTTGTTTAATGTTGAGATAAATTAGTTGCTATGAATCTACTTTGGATTAGTTCGTACTTACTAGTTTTTCTGGTAACTTACCTATTTCAGGAGTGTATAGAAACTACCAATATGTTGTAGCTTAAAAAGTTAACTCATGTTACTTTTGGTTCCTGTGTATTAGGAGCCTGACAAAATTCCTACCAAAGCTTGTGTGTTTTTCCTGTTTTCATGATACTGTACTAATCTGTAAGGATGCTATGTAAGAGTTCTTTACAGAGCCATTCTCAGAAGCATGAACTTGTCTTCATTTGATTTCACTCTGATTTTATATACAATTTTGAGTGTGTGACTTGACAAGAGTTTGCTCCTGTCTTCTGGTATACCACCTTGGTCTTGTAGAGGCTCATGAGCACAACGCTTGGCTCTACTTAAGTAACAAGGCCAACTTAGGACACTTGCTCAGCTGTAGTTATTGAAGAAGTGCAGATGCTCAGTCTGCTGTGTTTTCACAGAGTTGTTTTGTTTCACTGCATATGTATACTTCGCATGCAGCTATAGGGAGTGATTTTGAAATTTTTTGAAAAAAACAACTCTACTTGATGTGGAAAATGTGCCAGAATGCTAAAGGTGGTCCTCCAAAGTGAAGCTGTGTTTCTTTCTGTCCTGTGAGAAAAGGATTGACTGAAATGGGTAGAATCGTGTATTGACTATTAAAAGTGATCATGCACTAAAATAGAAAAACAACTCTTCTCAGTGTTTCTGTTTTCCTAGAAGTATGTTAACTTCCATGATGGATTTCAGTCTTGAGAGGAAGGGCTGTGGCATCCTGTTTGGCTCTGAAGCAAGAAGTATTAAAGACATTGATCCTTCTAAGGTGCCATAGTGAACTTGGAAGTTATTATGAAGACAACTTACTGAAGAGTTGAGTGTTATGGGTTTAAACTTCTGTGCGCTCCAGTGATTGTATCCTGAATTTGCAGACACTATTTAAAATTCATCATCTTAGCTGTATTTACTACCATGAAATTGAATACTACATGTGCTATATAGCTGAATGGCAAGCTCTCTCCACTGAGGACAGCTTTTTTTTTTCTGTGGTAACCATGGTCATTAGCTTCCTCTATGCAGTTCTTAAAAAAAAAAAAAAAAAAAAAAAAAATTGTCTAAGCTATTTTCATTTGTACAAGAAGGCATAAGTATTATGATAAGTAGTCACTTCCTCTGTGTAGAACAACTAATCTATGTAAAGTAGGGTGGAATAATGTGTATGTCTATGGTAAAAGTCAGTAACTTGTACTGACTTTTAAAAGTTAGAAAGATGGATGAAATACATCTCAGCTGACCAACCACAGGACAAGGCACAATGCCTGTCAAGTGTCAAAGCTGAAGTACTTGGGCTAAAGAAATTTTCAGCTCTAACAAAAATCTAAATAATTACACTACTTGGTCTAAAAGTATTTTTCATTTATATGTAGTGTTCCTTTTTTTTAAAAGCATAATTCTACAGATTGCACGCAGTTTACACTTTCCTGTGTACACTGCTTTCTAGTCATTGGACAATCTGAACAAGATAAGTAGCTGCCTGGCTTAGTTTTACTCTGCAGGATGAATGTTTCCATAAACAGTTTCTGGTTTTGTTTTTTTTTTTTCTTTTTTTCTTAATTTGGACTTAGAGAAAGTTTAAAATAAACTCTTAAACACAAGGTTTGGATTAAACTCTTTAGCTCTTTTACATTTGAGGAGCTCAGTACCGAACAACTGAAGTTAAAAAGGGACACTATTCCCCCTCAAAGGCCTGGAGTGCAGAGAAGAGTTGCAGGAAAGCAGGAGATCTCTGTTCTGTTGTGCTGCATTGAGGGCAAACACTAGAACTATGTTTTTTTACCTTACCCACAACTTTTTTTGAGTGTGCATGCATGTGCGCTTTCTTCCTATTCTCCCCCTGCATCCTGCTGTAGTGAAATTGGACACAAAGCTTTTAGCACTGCAAGCCTTTCTAGAATGTGCTTAAGGCAACACAGTTTAGTCAAAATTTGACTGTGATGCATGTAATATGCAGAAAAGGTTGTTGGTTGTCAAAGTCTGTATTGCAATTACAGGCACAACTGCAGGAGGAGTATTGTACTTAGACCTCACATAGTTTGCTCAAAGAACTACTATCTTGATTAGTCTTCTGTAACACTTATGAAAATGCTTACTCTGGTTTTAATGATTTGTATTACTCAGCAGGTGTTAGACTGATATTACAAAGCTTATGATTTGGTGACGTGTTGCTGAGAAAGGAACA
The DNA here is from genome assembly GCF_034638445.1 of Ciconia boyciana. Taxonomy (NCBI): domain Eukaryota; kingdom Metazoa; phylum Chordata; class Aves; order Ciconiiformes; family Ciconiidae; genus Ciconia; species Ciconia boyciana. Next base: position 58,737,780 of record NC_132938.1, read on the forward strand.
TGAAAAATCTACTTACGCGTGTATTTATAGTGATATTCTATAGTGTTTTTGATTAGAATCTGGTTACAAGCCTTTCTCCTTTCATCAAAAGGCTTGTAAACTGCAGGACACAGTATTTTTGTTGTTGTATATTTCTAATAGTGGGATTCAATGGAGTAGACGACAGTCTTAGTGGACAGAAAATGTGTTGTTATTTAGGATGACTTTTTTTGTCTTGTCGCTATTATGACTGTTTTAAAACACTGTTTCCATACCTTTCATCTCCTCTTTTCATGAGTCCTATAGGTCTAGGACAGTTCATAGATCAAGTTGAGGAGCAAAGGCAACCTCTGCTTCTTTTTTTTTTTTTTGCCAGTGCTGTGTCACTTCATAATTCCAGGTATGTGAATTGTAAGTACGTGGAGAGGTTTTCTAGGTGTACACTTCCTTAGTTTAGAATGTCTTGGGCATTGTTTGAACTATGAAGTGGCTGCTGCTTGTTTCTCTGCTAAATCTCAGTCTTTGACACAAACTCATTATAAGCAAAATGCCAGACTTGGTCTGAGGGAACAGATTGAAATGCTTCACCTGAAGCAAGTCTGGGGAGTTGAAGGCATGTAGGCCAGATGTACTAATGAATTGACCTATACCTTAGCTCAACAGGACCTTCTTCCTGACATCAAGGCATCAAAAGTGGTTAATCAGTTTTGGCCTAATATTTTATGTACAGCCTGATGTAACTTAAGCCTAGCTGTGTCTGAAAGGACCTTTTTGTCTGTGTTTACCTCTTAGCCAGGCAGCACCTATAGAGTGATTGCCCATGAGGTATTTTTGCAGATAATCTAGCTATATTTCAAATAGATCTTCACGTTGGTACATGCCAAACAACACTTAGCCTTTTACCTAACAGTTCAGAATGGAGTTACTACTTTAGAGAAAGTATGTAGGTGTGTGAGCACCCTCTTGTCTTGGGTTATTCTGTGTATGTGTGATGAAAATAGTTCATATAGTTAAACTGAATAGTAACTTGTTCCCCAGTTTTTTGGTTTGGTTTTGGTGTGTGTTTGTGGTTTTTTTTTTTGGTTTTTTTTTAAATTGCCTGCTGTGAAGTCTGTGCTTCAGCTCAAATGTTGAGGGATAGTGGAAACTAGAGTTCTTGTTGGAAAGTGTCTCAATATGTGTGTATGAATATTCAGTGTTCTGGTGTCTGAACATGCTTAAGGAATTTCACTATGAATTCTGACCCTGGCCACTTCAGGTGACTGCCCTGACTGATTTCTTGCAGAATAAGAGATCACACCTTGTACCATCATAGGGCTTGTACTGTTGCCCCATAGAAGCAGAGTTGAATAGGTCTCAATTCTGTCCAAATGAGTTTCATCAATCTTACTGTCAGACATGAGGAAACTTTGGAAAACAGAGACTGTTTTCTGAGTAGTCCTTTTTAGACTAGGATAGTTTATCACTTTGTTGGAATTGAACTATTTCAGACTTGATATAACTCTTCTGAGTGTGATAGCTTTAGTATAGCTATCTTAGGAATGTAGGAAGAAACACTTTTGGCTTTGGAAGATGTCTTTACTCAATGTCTGCTCTTTACTGCTCTAGACAATAATTCTCTCAGATTGTGTCAATTTGCCCTACCGTTAGAAGGTCACTTCTGAAGCCAGTACATGAACTATCCTTGCTGATAACGTGCAAATCTCTTTTGGCATAATTGGTATTTTTGAGGAAGATTCATGCAGGAGCACAACAGAAATAGCAATATGTAGTCAGATGTGCTTCTTCATGAGAATTCACCAGTTGGTAGACCAGAATAATTGTTTTTACTGTGCCCTAATTTTGCTGAGTTCTGTGTTCTCTTCTTTAAAATTTATTACAATATTTCCAGTTGAACGCTTAGTTCTTTCCTTAGACTCTTGTAACTGATCATGTGGAATTAGTTGATTCACCACTTACTGTACACTATGGTTACTTAGCACACATTCACAACATCACTGGTCTTGGTGAGTCTAGAGATGAGACTAACTTTATTCTCTTAAACAGTTTTGTCTGCAGTTCTGTCTGCTGCAGAATCTGTTTGTCACCTTGTAGTTACAGTCTCTCTGCATTTCACATTTCAGCTAGTCTATTTGACACCTCTTTGTCTTCCCTTTCCGCTCCCAAATCAGTGTATATATAGATGTCTGGCTGGACGTGGGATAAGAATGCTTTGAAATGCTTTTTGAATCATTTTTATAAAATGCTTTCTATTTAGAAATAAGTTTTAGAGCTCTAGGACCTCACATGAAAATGTGACCAAGAACTATGAAATATATTTGTAAACAACTTTTTCCAAATGTCCTTTCTGAAACATTGTTTGCTCACGCATTCTTTTCTGCCCCCCACCCCTTGAAATTTCTCATGAACAGTAAGACAAATGTCAAAACTGGACTTGGGTTCCAGCTTGTGTTTTTTACTGTGGAAATAGTATCTTGACTCAAAATTTAAAGTGATAGTGGTGTTTCTGTTCAAGTCTTTAAACAAAGAAATGGAAAATAAACAATATTTGGCTGCAGCACACTGTGCAACTGATACAAATACCATTTAGCAGACAGTCTGATTGGCCAGCTTGTATTTCCACCTCACATTCATGCTTGATTAGTTTGAGTGATCATTTACTTTCCTATACTTTAACAGGTTCAATGATAACTAGAAGCCTCCCGTGGGCATAACGGGTAGCTTATGGAGTGGAAATTACTACCTGAGGTACGTGGTACAGTGTATCATAAAAGCATTATATGTTGATTCAGAGTAACCTCAGTACTTTCACACCAGATCTTACCAATTGGTAGGGTAAGATCAGTATAACTCCGGTGACTAGATTAATTTCATTTGTACCTTTTTAATCATGCTGTATGTGCATGGACAAGATGTAGATGTTGCAAAGCAGTTGTCTAATGCTACAATGAGAGAATCTAGTGATGGCTTTTCTAGGAGCAATGCTGAAGATGGTACTCGGCTGTTTTCTTGCAGGAATAGTTTTAATCTTGCCGTTTTAGTAAATAGGAATTTTGGATGAGCATCACCAGCTTTCTTGTTTAAATCCTTTCTGACTAACTTGGTTCTTTAAATCCTTTTTAAAAGCTTTAAACAAGCAATAAACTTCTCAAACTATTAGGTGGGAAGAGGAAGGAAAATAAATGAAAGGATTGTTGTGAATGGTAAAAGCCTGTATGCTGAGCCTCATGAGAGGCTTGGCATAAAAAGATTTTGTTATTGCGGTGATGTTCAATGCAGGGTTGTTAAATGCTAGAGGATAGAAAATATTTCTTACCAAAGGCAGGGAATAATGAAATAGGTTTGAATTATTTTGGAGATGTTTAGTTAGGTACTGAGGTAAATAGTAGCTTTGTGAGGGGCAGTAAAAACACATTAATAGTATTCCTGGCCTGTTCTTCTGACCTGTACAGTGAGGCTCAAATGGAGATAGCAAAATGTCTGGGAAAGGTATTCCAGAAAGAATTTGGGTGATATTTGTAATGACTTTCTACTGCTGTCCCACTGTTACCATCCTCTTGAAACTTTACTTAACAATGATACCCTGTGTTGTGGGGAGATAGCGTGCCAGGCAGGAGAAGAGCTAATTCTAAGGAAATGTGTGTTCTGTTCATCAATCTGTGGCAGAAACAAAAATGAAGAAGGAAGTGTTGAAGTGCATAGTACTTAAGTGTTTAGTATTTAAAGCTAAACAGTGTCATCTTCCCTGACTAATTAAATAATATAAAAAGGAAATGTTTTTTTCTTGTCAGCATAATGTGGAAAGTATTTTCTTCTATTAATAGAAAATCTTGAGCTAATGGAACACTTGAACAAGTTTAAGAAAAATTATGGGACTGCATTGGAAGCTGAGGTTGTGATAACTTTTTTTGAACAGTTTTAACTGTGTAGTGTTTAAACTTCATGGGTAGAATTTAAGTGAAAAACCCGGTTACCCATTATATAGGAAACCTGATATAATTTTGGTTATTGCAAACTGGAAGCTCGAATATTATGTAAGGATTCTGTGCTGTTGTTCTAATCCCCTACATATAACATCTGTGTGAGTTGATCATGGTAGTCACTGAAATTGTTCAGTAGTCTTAACTTCTCAGTGTTAGAATTAAACTTACCTGGTTTTACTTCTGAAAGTGTGGCATGAAAAGCTGCAAAAAAAAGTGAGAGGGAAACAAACATTCAGTGTGTGAGCTGGACTTAGATTTGGGTGTCTGAGCCTGTGAACAAACAGCTTGAAAAAGAGGTCTGAGTATTCCCATCTCTATTTTACTGCGGGTGTTGGTTGTGATGTGAGATGCTGTTGCTGCTTGGTGGTAGGTGGGGTTAGGAACTGGTAGTTGTGGCAAGAAGGCAGAGGGGAAGAACAAAATAGGGAGCAGATCATGTTTCATGATCACTTTCAGCCAATCTGTGTGTTTACCGTCAATGATAGAGGATGTGTTGTGTCTGTATCATCCCTCTTGCCATCCCTCTTAATATTCATTAAGCTTTCCAGGCAGCTACGTCAGAGTTGAGCAAGCTGAAAACTGTCTAGGAGTTTTTTGGGTGGGAGAGGAGAAGGTATTCAGTGACTCCTGATTTGTTTGATAGTGTGTAGTGTGCTAGGTTTTTAGTGTTGGCACAGAGGGTAAAACATTGATCAGGATACGTATATAGAATGCCCTAAGATAAAGGGTGGAGGGGAGGAGATACTAGTGTTTCTGAAAAGGGATGTTTTCATTGCTTGAGCCTCTGAACACAGCAAGTGTTGCTCCTATGTAGAGATCCATAATTTGTAATGTGCCAGTTGAACTGAGGGATATGTGAAACTAGCTTATAGTATGATACTAATCAGTTTTAAATATGCTCTGTCCTAAGAATTCATGTGGTGTCTTTCTGCTATCACTAGATGAGGATTACAGTTAATGGTTGTCTCTTTAATGTCATATGCCTTGCAAGGACTAATGTCTGTATTAGGCTTTCGTTAAATGTGAGTTATGAACCTCTGTGTATACTTCAGTGCTGAAATAGCTTTTGTCTGGGTTGTACAACTTGTGCATGTATTCCTTACTACCTGCTAATGTTGTAAAATACTCTGCAAATTTAAGCAATTATTGTCCTCTCACTTTAAACTTTTAGGAAGAGGGTTCTTATTGCTGCAGGAAATATTTGAGAATATTCTCATAAATGTGACCGCTTATTTTGGAGTTGGCACTGCTGCTTTTTGGGAGTAGCACAGGGGGAAAATTTGACAGGCATTATCTTAAAAATTACCCAAATATTTTTAGGGTGTATCACTGATAAATTTACTCTAAGTATGTGACTACTTCTTCTAGCTGCCTGATGGCTGATAAGCTGTAGCAGAGTCACTTTAAAGCACACATTAGTCACCGTGATTCTTCACCACCCTGTACTGAAAGTGGTGACTAATCTCTGGGTCTGACTTTCCATTATGAAGTGCAACCTTTACCCTTGGTAACTAGGTGGAGGATTTCACAAAACAATCTAAAACATTCCTGCCTTCTGTGCCAGGCCCCCCACCCCACAGCTGGTAATCTGCAAATCTGTGTGAGCTAGAACGGATGTTGGGCATCAGATGTGCTGCTAGGCTCTTAACAAATCTTTAAACCTTGCTGTCTCTCTGAGAAGTCGTTGGATAGTTTGAGAAGCTTTGGATAGTGGTTCTTCAACAGTGTCTGCAAAGCTATGGCAGAATGAAAGCAATTAGCAGTGAGAAGCCTGAGATGCTCAGACAGCAAACTAAATAAAAGCCTGATGATCCAGAAGTTTCTTTTGGCACTCTTTTGGAATTATTTTGCCTGGTAAGACTGAGGTAGTAGAGTGACCTCTACTCTTTGTAGAGTGTTTACAATAGTCATTTTTAATGAATGGAAAAAAGGCTGTAAGCCCAACATTTCTTTGCAATGTTGCAAACTATGCAGTGATAGAGCCTTTTTGCCTTTATTCAAAAGCAGCTTATTCAGAGCTTAAGTATTGGTTCAGATTAGCAGACTCTTTTGTCCAGATCTGAAATACTGAAACAGGCTCATTTTGGAGAGGATGGATTAAATAGGAAGAAGACTTATTCTTAATCTCATTCTTCTGGATTGAAGAAGTTGAGGGAGTCCTTAGCCTCTTGGAAAAAGGTCAATATTTCTGTCAGCTCTGTTGAAAAGGGATTTAGCAATGTGCATTGGCAGTGAAGGCAGCCAACGCTATCCTGAGCTGTATTTAATAGGAGCATAGCCAATATTTATAGGGAAGTGATTAGTCCTCTCTGCTCAGTACTTCTTAGCTGTATCCAGAATACTGTGTCTGGTTTTGGGTCCTTGATCCAGGAAAAACATGAACTGGAAGCAAGCCCAGCGGAAGGACCGTCAGGGTGGTCAGGAGGCTGGAGCACAGGCCCTGTGAGGGGAGGCTGGGGAAGCTGGGTTGCTTCAGCCTGAAGAAAAGAAGGCTCAGGAGGACCGAACAGCAGCTCCTTCATACCTACAAGGAGGTCATCAGGAACATCGAGGCCAGGCTCTTCACAATGGTGGGAGGATGAGACACAAGGGGCATAATTTGTAATAAGAAGTAGATACAAATAAAGTAGATTAAAAAAACCAAACAAACAACCTTACACTGTGAGAACAACCATACAGTGGAACAGGCTGCCTGGAGAGGTTGTGCCTCTTTGGAGGTGTTAAAGGTACAGCTGGATGAAGCACTGAGCAATCTAATCTGATGTCATAGCTGATCCTGGCCAGAGGCCTAAAAGACCTCCTGAGGTTTCTTCTAACCTGAATTATTCTGTTAGTGCTTCTGATTCTACAGATGTGACTCTGACCATTCTCAAAACCTTTGTTTTAGGAAAGACTGTTAACCTGTAAATAAAACCATCTTTGTTTGCGCCATGTGGGTTATTGCCAGAATGAGTTACTCTAGCACTAAAAGATAACAAATAATTGCTGTTTAACAATATAGTGACCTTCGTTCTTAAAAGATAAGGGTAAAAAACGGGGAGGAAAATCTAAGCCTGTCATGGTGTCAGGTTCTGAAGGACCTTTAAAGGGCATCAGACTCTTAGTTACCAAATACTGTCCTCTTGAGTCTGGGGACCAAACAGTTGAAGAGTTTGAAGATGCCTTCACATTAAGGCAAACCTACTCAGTAGTGTTCAGAGTGATAAAAAAGCTCAAAGACGCTTTTTTTTTTTCTTGCTTAGGTGGTCAATGGGGTCCTGGTGAGTGCTCTTAAGGAAAAATTTACATAAATTTTATTAATAATCTACATATTTACACATATGTGGGTGTGAATATTTTTGTGCTTTTTGGGACATACTGCTGTGGAACACACTGAATGCTAAATGCCAGAAAAATGGAAACTAATATCCTTCTTACTATTAAGAGGTGTGAAGAAACAGAATTCCACAGAACTGGTAAAACTTGGATTGTACAAATAGATACCCAGTAACCTTGAAGCTTTTCCCCTCTATCTGGGTAAGTGTAGGGATTTAGTAGTCCTAAATGAGAGAATTGCAAAATCCCTCTCAAGAGGTAGAGGGCATATCTGCTCTATTTCTACTACTGAAAAGAATTTTATACAGGGTAAGTAGTTAATGCTTTTTATAAAAGTTCAAATTTATTGCAAGTGACAATCTAATGATAATCTCAGCTCAGAGCATTTGAATGAACAGTACTTCTGTAATACAGCTTTATCTTACTTGTACTTCTTTAGCATCCCATGAGCAAGAAATGTGTTGGCAGCCTATTAGAGAATGTAGATAAACTTGTAACTTTTAGATAAACTGCAGTTCACTTTGTGCATGTATTTGTATATTGTAAGCATAAACACTGTACAGCTGAAAGATGAACACAGCTCTGAAAATATTTTTACTGTAGGGAAATAGAAATGATAAGCAAACCTATTAAACTCAGTCCTGTTTCTGCATACCTAAATGTACTTTGCTCAGATCTGGTTTAGCAGTTGGCTTTTGGTTTTTGGTGGGGTTTTTTTGGTTGTGGTCATGTCCCGTCCCATCCCCCCTGCCAGTGGTCTACATGCTGTGACGCATACATATAGGATGGGAGAAGGGATACTGTAAAAACAAACTGAGACCTGGAATGCTTTTTTTTTAAAAAAAAAAAAAAAAAAAAGAAATCCCAAAAACCCAGTTTTTATTCATTGCTGTCAAGGTAGCGGAGGCTACCCAGCTTCTTTTCTAGTTCTGGTCCCATAAGTAGTCCTAAAAATTTGACTGAAGAAAATACAAACTAGCTAACAGTTGTTTCCTGCTAATTGTGATATAGACAACAATATGATACTATAACTTTCTCTCATGTTATCTCCAATTCTGTAGGTTTTTTTCTGCAGTACTTTATTTACAGACCCTTTTTCTACAACTACCAAATACAAGAATATATTACAGCTGTATCAAATGTTTGAGCCAACCTTAACGAAAGTGAATGAGGTTTAAGCATACTATTGCCTAGAAACCTTCTCCATCTTGGATACGAGTGTGTAGCTTTCCTTAATGTCAGAGTAGATGGATCTTACTGTTTTGGATGCTCTTGTTCCAACAGTATTGTTCATATTTGGAAAAGCAGGTTAGGAACTACTTATTTGGAAGGCCTGTGCAAATTGTGACTATTTGGTCCTTGATAAATTATAGAAGTTAAAATATTTTGAGAAATGTTACAGAAGTTCCAAATACTGGATGAGAAACACCAATTGTGAGCTAACTTTATGTGTAAATGACCTTTATGTGAAAATCGGATGACTAACAAGCTAAATAAAACTCCTTGTTATTCTTAAGTTCTAGCATAAAGAGCCAAATGTAGATGTGCTTTCCTGTCTCAAAGCCGTACCCCCAGTCAACTATTTTATTTTGGATGACAGTCAAATGGGGATGCAGAAACTAAAGGAGCTATTTGCATGAGAGCAAGTAGAAGCTCATGATAAACAGTTAAACTGCTCTTTTTGCATCTTTTTAACTCTTCAGATTTTCTGTGAAATATGTTGTTCCTTGTGGCAATTATGACTTCTGCTGTAATATTGCTGGTTAAGAAGCTCTGCTCCTTGATGAGGGTATGTGTCTATTTTTAGAAGGTATTGAAGTGGTTCCAAAAAGAAAACTCATTCCTAAAACCTGGCTTTATTCCTTACAAGAATTTTATTTATCCTTTTGGGTTACTTGGCCAATTTTGTGTGAGTCTTTTGAGACTTCCCTAGTGGATGTTCCATAGCTTAGAGCAATTAAGTTTGATTTTCAGAACCTAGGTGTTGGCAAGATGGCCAGGTCTGAGCATTGCTACATGGTTACTGAAGAAGTCTAAGGCCTGCTACTAGGCGGTTTATGGGCATATCCTATTTTTATATGGGGGCATTCCAAGTTCAACAAAAGAAGCAATAGGATATCTTACCTAAATTGACGTAAGGACAACATGGAAGCTGAAAGGAACACACCCTTCACAGGGACTTGGATCGATATGTGAACTGAGGACAGGAAGTTGGCAGAAAAATCTGTGAACTTCTGGGGAGTCCTTTTATAGCCTGTGGCAGAGGATGATTAGGCTGTTGGTGCTCTCTGTCGCTTCTCTGGCCACTCAGATTGGCAGTAAGGGACTGAAAGCTTCAAGCAGAGTGTTTTTCTTTTTCGTCAATAGAGTTTCTGCTTTCTTTTAGAATATGAGAGAAACAGGTTGAAAAGGTACTATAAAGGAAAGCCTCTATGTTCTTACAGATCACAGATCAGATGATGTATAGCACCTTGAACTATCAATGTAAACAAAGGTTTGACCACAGTATGCACTCTGCTTGAAATAATCTTGATGAGCCATCAGAAATGGTAGATCAATATGCCTTACAATCCATTTAAAAGTACCAGGAAGGAACACAACTTTTCCTGCAAAGCTGTAGGTATAATTTTGTGTAATAAGTTAATATAAAAACCTGAGTGCCACTCTACGTGTAGGTTGTTAGGTTATTGTTCATCTGTAGTTCAGATGCTCTTTGATCTTTAAAGCTTACTTGGATGTCATTAAACATCTGAAAAAAATCTTCTTATGTTACTAGTGGTGTTAGGTATTTGTGGGGAAGAGAAAGAAATAACTAAGATTGCTATTTACTGTGATGCTCTCTGTTCTTCAGTAAATGCATAATTCTAAAAATGTTTCAACTGTGCAGGATATAAAATGTATGAAGTTTTTATTGTTGATCTCTACATCAGTGACTGCCATGTATAACATAATGTTGAGAAGAAGGGTCTCAACTTAGTAGGTGAGTGCTTGGTAGGCTTGTGTTCCAAAACTTAAGGAGTTAGGTTCAGATTTTTTTTTTTCTATACTGTCACTTATGCGTTCTGTTGTATGCTTATCTTTAGTAGACAGAGGGAATAGAAGAACATGTGTGTTAAGAAAAGCACTTGGAAAGTTGAAATGTTGTTCTACTACAGTTTTAAGTAAGGCTGTTGCTTTTGCAGCTGCTCTAAAAGAATGTTCTTAGTTGTAGGAAGCATCAGAAAGGTTGTGGCCTGGCTGCTGGGTTAAACATCCCCTTCTCTTAGTGAAACAGAGTTTACAGTCTGATTAGTAAAAGGGAGAAAAAGCATCTGAAATAACTACTTGTTTTCTTTGGGGGGTGGAGAGTTGTTCGGGTGGTGTGTGTGTTTGTTTTCATACAGTTGTTGATTAGGGATTTAGAAAAGGTCAACCAGTGACAGTGGATTTCAGAAACACTGCTGAGAGGTTAATTTAGAAATGTTTCTTGACTATTTCAGTATAATTTGTATGAATCTCACAAATTTGTGATCTGAACGCTTACCTCCTCTTACTTTCAGCAGTAAGAGCAGCAGCTAGGAAATCAGTGGGGTTTACATGCTGACCATGTTAAATGTCTTCTCTATTTGGGGGGGTGGGACCAAAACACAAACACCCTACTTTCCAGTTTTGGTTTTAGATTGTCCTTGCTATCAAGAGATCAGTTACTGGACAGGTTTTTCCTAAGCAGGTTGTTTTCTGTTAAGCCAAGTTCTGTGATGTACGGTTAGGGAGACTGGCAGCTCTAGTTTCCATCATGATGACTTAATTGTACATATAGCGCGGCAAACTGTGGCAGCCTGTGTTAACATGCAGAGTCTTGAGGTGGTGGTAGTGTTGAACTTCTCTTAGAGAAACAATTAAAAAAAAAAGATAATTATAATTTGCTGGTAGAGAGCGATCACTTTGTATGTGATAATACTACTTTTGCCATAGGAGCTGAACAGAGTAGTAAAAATAGGTACATTACAACTCCAGGAAGTGGTTTCACAGAACTTTAAAGATGGGGGGGGAAAATGGCTTTTGTTTTGACTAGAGCAATGTCAGTTCTGTAGAGGTGAACTGTATTCTTTTCTCTTTGTAGAAAATGTTATAAAATGTATGCACTTACCTAATATTTTTATCTAATTAGATTTTACTGAATTAACAAATGCAGCCTGAAATAAATCCTGTGCGGTAATGAATCTTGCTATTTGTTCCTCTTTAAAAAAAAAAATCTATTTAGACATATTTTTAAGTAACTAAAGGCCAAACACAAATCCATTTGTAGTCTGTTCTACATATAGGTTACCATAACTAAGAATCTAATCCAGAGGTATATTTCTCAGTTCTCTGAAATTTCAGACATTATTTAGTGGGTACTACAGTAGCTATGTAGACACTTTTTTACTGTTTTCATTGAAATACTCTTTTAGCTCCAAGAAAACTTAATGGAGCTATCCACTGAGTAGATTTTCTAGATGAATCTAGATTACTTTATGCCTTACAAAATCTAATCCTGTAGTGCCCTTCTGTTTTCTGTCCTATCACCTGGACTAACAAGATTACCTGATCTGTATGGACAAACCATGTTAATAACTGTAGCAACCCTAGGGTCAAAAAGGAGATATTTTGTGTGGAATACAAAAGCAATAAAATTCAATATTGCTGCAAACATGGATTAGTCTTAATTCTCACAACTGATAAAGCAAGTGCTGTCATGATCATTAAAGTCTGTGGATCTTGTCCTTTTAAAAAAAAAAAAAAAAGCCTAAATTGCTACTAGTTCCTAAACTGATCTGAATTTATCAAGTTACTCAGTAGGAACTGGCATGAATTATTTCACAGTAACTACCTGTCTCTAGTTTGCCTTTTGACTGTGTATGTAAGTAGACTTGGATGGAACTTAGAATAAGCATTTTTAAGATATTTTGTTCAGTGTCACATTACTAGTTCTGAAGGTTCTCAGTATCTGTTTTGGTTTTTTGCAGATGATACAGCTCTAGAGGAAAGAAAGATTTGTCTTCACGACTTGCTTTACAGTACCTAAATAGTGAAAGCACAATGGACACTTTTTAGAGTTTTACAGAAATCAAAAATCATCTAGGAACAAGTACGTTGGACTTTGAGGAATAAGAGACTTTAGAGAGCCCGGGAATTGGTCACTGAGAAACCCGGTTTGGCCATACAGCTGGGGAATGAATACCATTGAGACAGCAAAACTTGAAGAGCATATGGAGGGTCAAAACAATGATACTTCTAATGGCTACTCACGACCTACTCTCTCAGTCAGTGAAGAGAACAAAAATGGCACTAGCAAACCAAAGGGCTTGTCTAATGGCTTGCGAAAAACAACAAAGAAATACCCTGATTACATCCAGATTGCTATGCCTGCTGAGTCTAGGAACAAATTTCCTCTGGAATGGTGGAAAACAGGCATTGCCTTTGTCTATGCTCTCTTCAACTTGATTCTAACAACTGTTATGATCACTGTGGTCCATGAGAGAGTACCTCCGAAGGAGCTAAGCCCTCCCTTGCCTGACAAATTTTTTGATTACATTGATCGTGTGAAATGGGCTTTTTCTGTATCAGAAATAAATGGAATGATACTAGTTGGATTATGGATATTCCAGTGGTTGTTTCTTAGATACAAGTAAGTAGCTGTATTTTTTTTTCTCTGCCATATGTTTTCAGAACATTGTTTTCCCTCTTTCACTTTGGGTAGAAGAAATCTTGTAGTGGCATCTGTAGCAATATTGTAGAATATGGCTGGCAGAAAAATGACAAAGGGATGACTTCTTTAGAAAATGTTCCAGTGTCCATGCTGGGTACGAAAACACAGGTTTCTCCTGATTATTGAATAAGATTTTTAAAATCTGAATTTGACACCTACGTTGTACTAGTCAAATTTATTCTGGGATTGGGCTTTTCAAAGTGTGTTTACTGACATAGCGATGTTTTAACAGAGGAAATCATGATGATGTAAAAAATCTCATCCAAATTTGAGGAGGAATGCACTGTCCTCTACAGCTAGACTAGAAGCTTTTTCCTTTGTCTTCATTTGCTTAAACTAGACATATTTAAGTCAAGTACGTGGTTATAATATGGGAGTAAAAAGAGAAGGTCACTGAGTTGAGGAAAACTATGCCTGACTGCGCACTTAAGTTAGACTGAGGCCATGTTAAATTGGTTGGACAGCTTTGGTGGGAGCTTTGTTGGGAGTTATGTACTATTATGAGCTAGCAAGACTAGAACCTGAAGAAAGACTTTTTAGTATTTGATTTAGAGAAATGTGTGATGAAGAGCAGGGGGTGGAGCTGCTCTCTAATTCTAGGGATTTAGCTATATAATAAAGCTAGAGCTCCATAACTGTTATATGTATATCCTGCATGTGAACTTTGTACTCACTCTTTTCCCCCCCTTCCCTTACTTTCAGATCAATAGTGGGACGCAGGTTCTTTTTTATAATAGGAACTTTGTATCTGTACCGCTGTATTACTATGTACGTTACCACCTTACCTGTGCCTGGAATGCATTTTCAGTGTGCGCCAAAGGTAAGAGCCTTTGTTCCCTAATTCTTGCCTTAGTCTCTGCCTGAGTCCTTATGGCTCATTAGAGCAAATAGAAGATAATGTTCCAGGTTTTATTTAATAACACAAATTACTTTCAGTTGATGTCTTCTGAAACACAAATAGTGATAAACCAAAAGTTGTGTGATACAGAAAGAGCCTCAAGCCATTGCTGCAGTTAAGATGCTTTAAAGGAGAGTACCTATGTTGAAATAGTGCTGCTACCGATTGGTAAACTTGCTTCTGAGGCTCAAGCTAATCACTCTAATACTGCAGCAGTGTTTTTTCTTACATGGTGCGATACCTAAGGTCAATATTGTAATTTGTAGGCTCACACACAAGCTTGTGTTGCAGTATCCTTTTAAAAATACACCCCCCGCCCCGTTTAATCTTTAAACAGCTAGGTGAAACTGAGTGTTTGCCTAGTATCTATGAGAAGTCAAAGGCTGATCCTAATGCATGTTTAAAACAAAACAAAAAAATCCTCTAAATCTGTGTAAGTCTTGACTGAGTTTGTAACCAAATCTAAAATTAAGGGAGTTTGAGGTTTTTGTCCTGTAGAAACACTGCTCAGCTCTGAACAGAATGGCAGAAGTGGTATGCAGGGTTGTACGGTACTGGAACCGATTTTGAATGGGTTTTATTCATTCTGTCAATAGCTATCGTGAGATACCTGACACTATAAATGTAATGTTTACCTTCCCAGTATATTCTGCATCTCATTCTCATACAATGCATATTTCAAAATAGCCTGGGAAAGCATAGGCAGAATGCTAGTGTTATCAAGCTGATCTTTAGCACTTGTCAACTTTGATATGCATGCTTATTTAAGAAGATATGAAAGAAAGCCAGCCAAAGAAAATGAGGATAATTTGTGTCCTTTTCTCCCTATCTCCCTGAATCCACATAAGTTTCGGCAAGAAGTTTACCCAAGTCACTTACTGTGTATCTTAAACTTTTTTTTGTACTTTTTTCTGGTGTTCTAGTTGAATGGAGATTCTCAGGCAAAGGTTCAGAGGATCCTGCGACTGATTTCTGGTGGCGGTCTATCCATAACTGGATCACACATCCTATGCGGAGACTTCCTGTTTAGTGGTCACACTGTGGTATTAACGCTGATCTACCTGTTCATCAAAGAGTGTAAGTGATGGTGTTTCAATGCACTTTTCTTTTCCACATCTGTTGTACTGGGAAAACGCATGATAAAAGTGCATGTAAAAACTATTGCTCTCCAAAAGTTACTGGTCAGCTGTACACAGACTGTACATGTATGGGTTTGAAATACAAAATGTGACTTTGAGCGAAAAATGGAATGTGGGTGTAGTAAAAGTGGCGTGGGCTTTAGTTAAGGGCTTAATGTGACTAGGCATGTCACTTCTGTCTTTATATAGAATGTTTACTGGTTGGTTAAAGCAAGCTAGCTTTTCATTATTCCTTGACAGGTTATTCAAATTTTGGGTAAAACATACTATAGTTAACTTTGCAGATGAGCTCTGTGCAGGTTGCCTGATATACCTTAGTTGTTAAGGAATTTTTGTGGCTTGAGCACAGTGCCATTGCATGCTTGTACTACATCCAGAAGCAATGTTATTTCTTTTAAGTGTGCTGTACATCAATTACTCCAAACAATGGAAAGTTGATTTATGCTCCTTGGATGTCTTCTGCTAGAGTCTCCTACTTATGCCTCTTGAAGTTGGTAAGAATTTGGCAAGCACACAAAAGGTATAGTTGGGGTTATGGTTTCCCCCTTTGCTTTACATTGCTATGGGGCATGGGGGGGAATCTTACCTGTGCTGCACACACAGCATTGATTGAAGCTTTGGAGAACTGAGCACCAACTTCTGAATCTGATATATGGTAAGCAATGCTTCTACCCTGGGAACTTGGCCATTTATGAATGTGTAGTGGGGAGTTCCCTTTCCAGTTCACATGTTTGGAATTGGAATCTTCTCTCCTACTGTTGTGTTCCAAACTATGCAAATGCTAGCTTGGCTCATGGGAGTGTGTAATTCTCACTGAAACAAAAATAAGACTAGCCAGCATCAGTTGAATGCCTTCCTTTTAATAAAATGTTGAGGGAAGGAAGTGTTGCAGTGCTACATTCTGCCTTAAACAAAAAACACGATATAAAAACGCCTGTTTAATATGACAAACTTCAAATCTGTGGATGCAAGACATTCTTCTTCAAACAGTGATTTAAGATGCTGATTATAGTCTGCTGATTCTTAGGCCTAGGTCCTTCGGGTAAAGTGAATGTTACTGGGGGAATGGCATGTGTAACTCATCAAAATTACCAGAACAGTATTAGGAAAATAGCCTAATAATAGATTTGAATGTTTGCCTTGTTTTGTGTATGTTACTGCCACTTAATGCTGGTCACATACTCTTTATATGTTTAGTACCGGGAAAGATGCAGGTAACCCATTATTTTTGGGGCTAGTATAACTCATGTACTTTTATCATGAGGGGTTGGACAAATTGTATTGTACAAATTCTTGTAATAAGCCCTTTGCCTAATTGTTAGGCATATATTTCAGCGGAGTTGTGCTCTATAAACGAGAAATGCATAGCTTTCCTTTTTCTGCCTCCCATATAATTAGCAAAATGTTATCTGAGCAAGGGCTTAAGCCCTATAATTGCTCTGAATTAGAGGTTGCTTATGGTATTCTTTTCTGCTCTTCTGATGACACATCTTCAGTACAAGATGCATTCTGAGGTTTTTATTATTTCTGGTTTAGTGGATTTTTTTGCTCTGCTCTTCTCTTCCTTTCATCCTTTGCTGCTGCTTCACTTATTCCCCTGCACTCCAGCTTTTTTGCCCAGAATAGTTATTTACATTTTTAGCCTTGGTATGTCTGTCTTGCTTGGGGCTGTTTTCATCAACTTGTTGAGGTGACTTGGGTCCTTATTTTTTTGTTGTGGTTTAGCTTCAGTTGGCAATTAAGTACCACACATCCGCTTGCTCACCCTCCTGCCCCCCGGTGGGATAGGGGAGGGAATCAGAAGGGCAAAAGTAAGAAAACTTGTGGGTTGAGATAAGAACAGTTTAGTAATTGGAATAACAACAACAAAATAATAAATTGTAATGAGAAGGAAAAGAACAAGAGAGTGAGAGAGGAACAAAACCCAGGAAAACAACAAGTGATACAACCGCTCACCGTGTGTTGACCAATGTCCAGCCAGTCCCTGAGCAGTGATTGCTGTCCCCTGGCCAACTCCCCCCAGTTTCTATACTGAGCATGATGTCATATGGTATGGAATAGCCCTCTGGTCAGTTTGGATCAACCATCCTGGCTGTGCCCCCTCCCAGCTTCTTCTGTGCCCAGCAGAACATGGGAAGCCAAAAAGTCCTTGACTAGTGTAAACGTTACTAAACAACAACTAAAACATAAGTGTGTTTATCAATATTATTCTCATACTAAAATCCAAAACACAGTACTATACCAGCTACTAGGAAGAAAATTAACTCTATCCCAGCTGAAACCAGGATTTTTTTTTTTAAATCAGTAGATACAGATTTGTCTGCAATGTTTTGGGAGAGTTAAGAGAACTTACTGTTTTGACACTTGCACCAAAACTTAAGTCCTCCTATGGTAACTATTTTGCACGGGCCTTTCAAACTACTACTGGGTAGGCTTGCAGAGATCAGTAACTTTTCAGCCAGTATTGTGTGAAAGTGAAGGCTGACCATTGCCCCACAAGGCAAGGGGTGCCAAAACCTCCCACTGTGACTGAAATGAAGCCTGTTGGCCTGTCAGAAGTTATGAATGGTCGTTGTGACACCCAAGGCATTTTTCAATGGGGAAAGAAGGGCAGGGGAACTTTTCCACTGAAGTGGCTTAAATGCATTTTGAAGAATAACTTCACTCCCATTTGTTAATCTTTAATGAAAGGGTATGAATTCACATACTGTACTTCCCCGTACAGTGTATTTTGTTTCACAGAACAGAGGCTTCATACAAAGTAGTTAAAACCTAGGAATTAAAATAATTGTCTTTTCCTGTTTAATCTGTGATCTCTGCTCAGGTTATAGCGATTCTAGACATTTTACTTGAGTGTAAGTTTACTTGAGCATACACTGTAAAAAGAGGCAAGATTCAATACACCTAAGTAAAATAATCAAAGTGTATGTCTTGCCTCAATTCTGTCTCTTCCTCTGCACCTCATACCTTAGAAGTGATTTAACTGGAAAACTTACTTAATTTGACTAGAAAATGGGTGATGGTGCTGTCTGTCTCTAGCTGCAAGCTCATCTTGGGTTCATTTTAACAAAGTAAGGACGCTTCACTAAGTTTGCATAATTCTTTAGTCTTGTTTTCTGTGTTAAAACAGGGTTCTTGTACCAGTGTGGTACAAATGAGTTATGTTTTAAAATTTAATAGCCTTAATTAAATAATCTTTTTTATCTTTTCCCCTTTACTTTGTGGATTGCTATAATAATGATATGGCTTTTCTTGTGTGTTTTTTCCCATCACCTCCCTATTTCACAGATTCACCGCGTCATTTCTGGTGGTATCACTTAATCTGCTGGCTAATGAGTGCTGCTGGCATAATTTGTATCCTTGTTGCTCATGAACACTATACCATAGATGTCATCATTGCTTACTATATCACCACACGGCTTTTCTGGTGGTACCACTCAATGGCTAATGAAAAGGTGAGTGGCAAATACCTTTAGAATCAATGCATAGCCTGCATTTGTTAATACTGCTCAAAAGTCAAAATTAGTTCTTAACTTAGAAGTAGAAACAGAGGTTCCATATTGAAGTTTAAACAAACGGGGCAAGGACTTTCACTTTACTGTGGTTTAAGTAAATATTTAATGGATTAAGACGTTCTTTTTTGATCTGTGCCTGTTATTAAGTTATTTCAAAATCTATTTTTTTATAAAGTTATCTTTGAAATTCCTGATATTTGGCTTTAAAACATTCTTTTTTGAACTTCAAGGTTTTATTACTGTAGTGGATGTATTGAATAGCCCTTGTTTGTCTAAGCTTATGAATAAAGAGTAGTTTAGTAATAAAATTTCTGACCAACCTAAATTACCTAGACCATCCTAAAATTCTAGTGACAGTTCTTCTGTAAATGTCACTGAAAGTACATTGTTCAGAAGGTATCTGCTACAGTTTTTTCAAGAATGCTTTCAAGTAGGAGCATACCTCTCAAGCCATTTTAATATAGCTTTCAACTATTAGTCATCAATGGAAACAGACATGCCTGAAAGGACTCATCTTCGAAAAGACTCGAGTGCTTCATCTGCCTAAATTTTGTACAGCAACAAAACATCCCTTTGTGTTAAAGATGCTCAGTTTGTAGTATATATTTGGACTATGATGTATATGCTATCTCAAGACTCTCTCTTTCTAGGTTAAATGCACCTTGTCTTTGCAGAAATGCATGCAAATATATTGCATTTTTGTAGTTGTCTTGACTCAACATAATTGATTATAGTGCTTTAAACTGATTGTCTGTTTCCTTTTCCTCTTTACCTGCTTGTGCCAATACAGACTTTAAAGGTCTCTTCGCAGACAAATTTTCTCTCTCGAGCATGGTGGTATCCAATATTTTATTTCTTTGAGAAGAATGTGCAAGGCTCTGTTCCTTGCAGCTTTTCCTGGCCGATATCTTGGCCTCCCAGCTGCTTCAAATCTTCATGCAAAAAGTATTCACGGGTTCAGAAGACAGGAGAGGACAATGAAAAATCTACTTGAAGAAAAGAAGGAAAGCATCTGCTCTGTTTTTTTACCAAAACATTAATGCTGTAACCAAAGTTCTTAAGAGGACTACACTGTAACTGAAGAAGTGGACCAAGCTTCTGTGCAATTGATTGGAAAGAATTGTAGACACGCATATAGCCATTTCATATTTTCCTATCATCAGGCTGTACAGACCTATTCTACTCTTCAGTGCTAATAGAATGCACCACTGACGGGATTTTTTATTAAAGAAAAAATGGAGCAGGACTTTGCTTTACTAATGAGATAGAGGTGCCAAAGACCACAATAACACTTCAATTGCTAACTATCACTCATCCACAGAAGCACCCAAAAATCTCATCTTCAGAGTTCTGGAGTGCGTAAGGGCAAAACCATGCTAAAATGTAAAGGCACAATATTGGTGTGTTGAGGTATACATAAAAAAACCAAACACAATTGTGGGAAGTGGTTTGTTTGCATTATTCTTGCTAATGAAGGTAAGGCCTTTGCGTGACTGGTACAGCTGGAAGTTAGTCTTGACGTTTTTACATTCTGTGGGTATGAATATCTTATGACCCTAAAATACTACTTACCATCATTATCTCCCACATATTCTACTATATACCGATTTTTACATTTTTATTAGTAATTTTATATTTAAACTGTTGTGCTACTTGATGACTTTGCAAATTAGGAATAGCTGCTAACATCTGAGCTCAAGGAGCCTAAAATTTTATTTTTAAAAAAGGACACGGTTTCAAAGTTTATATCTTTAATTGCAGTTTGGCCTTGTGTATATAGCTATACAGCGCCTATCAGTGTATGTACATGCATATACACACAAAAGCACACACTGCTGTGTAGTTAAACACATATTAAACAAAACTACTTACTGGAAAGAATGATCATACAGTTCTCAATTCAGGCAAAAGTCCTACAGATCTCACCTGCTTGAGGAATGCAAGGCCAGGTCCAAAATGGGGCTATATTTAAAATAAACTTTTTAATTTTAGTAGCTGTCTTTTGCTGAAACTATGTAGCAAGTTTGCTTGGGAACCATAGTTCTGCATTGAATTTCTTTTTTACCTGTTGGCATACATTTCTGTGACTTTAAAAAAACCTGAAAAGTGCCAAGGTGAATACCTACAACAGTAGCATTTCTTCAATTATTACCTAAAACCATTTCATATTAAATGACACTGTGGTAGAACTCACGTGCAGATTCCTTTTTTTCCCCAGGGTTTCAGTCCGAGTAAAATGGCTATTTAAGCAAGTTGGCTGAGAATGTGGGAAATTACCATGGCAAACACATAACAAAACCACAAATTAACAGCTACCTGGTTCTTTTTGGTTTTTATTGTTTTGTATTGTTGGAAAAGCAAAGTAGAAAATTAGCATACCATGTTTAACCATTTATGTTCTGTATTAATTTCTCAGTTAACTCAATTTTATTTTCAAATCTTCAGTAAAACCTGATAGCAAAGATAAAACTGCATTAAGTGTTGAAGTGATACTAATATAAAGGAAATGTTGCTTATTTTAAGAATGTATTGAACTGAATGACAAGTGTGAATACAGTTTAAATAATGACAACTTGTTTTTAAAAAGTCCAGTTAAAGTTATAAAATGCAATACAGAGTATTCAAATATGATTTTTTCAGTTAAGGGGATCAATTGCTATGAGTTGTACATGAGAATATTAATGTGCATTTCAAATATTTTTGTGCATTATCAAAGTAATACAATAAACAATGTTCCTTACAATACATCCTTGGTAAAACTTAGCTAAGAAAGAAATTCTGCTGATGTTTGGTTTTGTTATTTAAAATAAGCTTCTGAGAATCTTATAACATGCCCCTGGAAGTTGTGTGTGTATGGGCATACCTGTATTTTCATTTGCTTGCTCCTGGCAGACCTTGAGCAGCTATAAGCCAGTATCAAAACATTTATATGAAAGTCCTTTTTCTGTATCATATAAATGAATCTGTTCAATGTCAGTCTGCAAACCTCCCAAGATACTTGTTATATCAATACTACTTCATAGAGCATAATATTTTTTTTTGAAGCTGAATTCTAAGCTTTGTGGTATCTTAAATACAGTCATGTTAAGCCACTTGTAGTAATACTATCTTCTAGAAATCGTGAATGAATTTTATTAGTGGTAACCATGCCTTGAAAATAACATGATGAAAAGTGTTCCAGTAAGGAGCTTAAACAGTGGTGGCTGAATAATAAATACTTTGGTAGTCTAGATAGCTAATTGTCTGCGTAACCACCACCATGTCTCAGTGGGATATTTGTAGTATATCTGCAAAGTAGAATTTCTTCATGCAGGATGAGGTGTTTGGGGATTTTTTACACTTACTCCTATTTCTGGAAGGAAAAAATATGAAAGTGATGAAATAGAACCAAGTAAAGATTATGCTTTTGTTGGGCAGTGTGAGCTTTCATTCTACTGCTGAATTTGATAGAAACTTCTATTGTAATTCAAAAGGAAAGTTTAAATGGCAGCCCTAGCTCAAAATACTTGATTCCTGTTCTGGCTCAGCCCTCCCTTAAGTGCTTAAATTTTCTCCATTGTATCAAAGCCCTCAAAATGGTGTGTGTGTTTAACTAGCAGAAAACCCCACTTTTCTACTATCTCAACAACTTTAAATTGCTTTTGTAAACTTGAATGGTATAGATGTATTTGAAGACTCTTTAGGTCTATGTGTAAGGTGATGAAACGGGGTAAGTAATGGTATATGCTAGTGCTTACTACTATAGTAGTCTATCCAATACAAACCACAGTTGGTACATAAAAATTCTTAAAATTAAGAACTGAGTGATCATTGCATATAAATACTATGAAGCTGAAAATATGGTTTCATCCTAAGAGGAAAAAGGATTGCAGTGGGTAAAAAGAACAGGAGAAACTTAGACTTCACTTAATATACTGATCACTTGATTGTAGGCTTATTTGGGCTGTATATGCCCCATGTTTTGCAGTATGTCACTGTAATTATTTTTTCCTGGAGTTACGATAATAGTCTTTCTTACAGATGTCACATGAGCTGCACCTGTGCTGTGACTAAATAAAATGCTCCTTCTCTCTACTGAAGAGCATTTACATGTTGAACTTCCCAGACAAAAAAAAAAGGCACTGCACTTAGTACACCTGGCATATCAGTATGACTTACATGCTGTTGGGTGCTTTGCATTTATGAAACAAGCTTTCTTAAATGCCTAACCTAAATTTAAACCTGGATTTAAAAGGTTAACTTGAGTATTTAAAGAAATGTGCTTCTACGTGGTCATGCTACAGATGCTTAATTCCAATGCCAGAAATGATTAACATATACTTGAAACCACTGTAAATTGACATTTTTGTGGTATGTGCTTAGCACTCCCATGTGGACATAAATGGTACTAAATGTTAATTATTCTTCACTGCTGTTTTCTTGGAAAGATAGCTACAGGTGGGGTAGTAGCAAAAAGCTGTGCTAAACGTTGCTATGAACTCTAGTATTGGATTTGCTCCCCCCCTTAAAGGGGGGGAGGGGAGAAGGAAGGAGGAAAAAAAAAATCAAGATTGTATTTATATGTTAAGATATACTACCTTCATGTAATAGAGAAATAAAGCTCAGTAACAGAGACAGAACGGGGAAGTATTTTAAGAGATGAGTGAGACTTCTCTTTAATTAGATTATTGCAAATCCACTTATCTGTACCTTAAATCAGAATCTGTTCAAACTCTGGCTTTCTCCCATCAGTAGTACCTGGCTAGACAATTTATCCTAAGTTGTTTGGTACTAACCCAAATTATTTTTCTCATTTCAGTAGATATGAAGTGTGATTTACAGTTCTAGAGACCAGACCCATTAACTTCAGCGCAAGGTGAAGTCTTCCCATTTACTTTAAATGAACTTTCCCACAGCTGTGTTTTTAACTTAAAAACAACAACAACAAAAAAACCAAAACACAACTATCTTAAAGATTCATGGGGTAATTTTGAAAACCTGTCAAATCTATCAGATGTACTGGAACCATTTTTTTCTTACTGGCAGACTTAACAGCTGTAAAGCTCCGTTGTCATCTTGATATTTTTACATGTGTTTTTGACTTACCTAGAAGTCTTCTATAGGCACACAAAATTAGAGCGATACTGTAAGATCAAACATTTCTGAGTTTAAGTGTTCTATACCAGGCATTATAAAATCAATGTCTTAAATTCAGTTACTGAAAAAAGGGGTCTTAAAAGTAAATACTTCTGCTGGACACCATTAAAATGAGTGTTCCTACCTAAGTGTGCATGAGAAAAATAGCCTAGCGTGCCACTGAAGTAGCTTATAAGTTAGCCCTCATATGCTACTCTATGATGCTTCCCAGTGTCTTAAAAAAAAGAAATTGTGCCGAGAAACAGAATGAAGACAAAGGCGTTTGTTCTAGTATTTACAAGAAGATGAAAACATTGAAATAGATGGTGATCATATATTGCTTTTTACATGAAACTGAGCTACAACTACACCTAACTTCTAAGTAATGTAGAATTAAATTGTTTATGTGTAATAGTGCTGGAAAAAAAACTATAAGGAAACAGGTAGTATTAAGCACTTCATTCTACAGTACAGATGTGTGTCTTGTGCTGTGGACTGTGCTGGTTCTCATCCATAACTTACCATATAAAAAGCCAACCCAACTCCGTGAGAGATGCTTGGAGATTTTAAAATATTTAAATATGATTAGCAAATTTTCATAAGCTGTTCCTCCAAGCTGTCACTAATAGTTTATAAAACAAGAAGAAAGTGCTGCAGTGCTTAAAACATACTGAAGCTTTTTCTAGTTGGCTCAAGTTTCTGTGGACTTAACCATTTGATTAAATCTTATTAACCTAGAAAGTAGCATGTAAGAATTTCAGGCTAGGTACAGGTAACTTAAATATTGTAGGAGAGAGTTCTAGTTCTGAACTCATTGCTTATTTTGGTAGATAATCTTTCCTAACAAAACAGTTAAGACTGCCTGAATGATGTTTCAAGATGAAGTAACAATGTTGTGCAGTTGCTAGTGTGTATCTAAAATACTGATGTTGAGGAGACCTTCTCTCCTGATGAAAATTAGTGCTTAAAAACTCAGGAAGATTTGACTTGTTTTCAATGAAAATATTTTAATTCCTAAGGACTTGGAGTTTAGCAGATACTATGAGAAGTTTGTTTTCTGTGGCTGTTTGCTGTGGGCTAACCTTTAACTTAAAGATGCAACGCAGGTAGGAGGAGAGGGCAAACCAGCTCCTGCCATAAAAAGTACTTTGACTTTTTGAATTCAAATTATATTGGCTGCATGCTGCAGGCAGTCTTACCCATACTACAGTGAAAAAAGATGTTGTATTATATGATTATATTTAGTGTTCCCTCTTTTTCAAATGATTCTGTATTGGTTGGCCCAGTCCTTCCCCTAGATGAGGAGTGTTTTTCTCCTTTACTTTCTGTATGGTTAGTCATAACTGGTTTTAGTTCACGTAAATGTCAATAGAGAAAATGTAGATCCACTGTATACAGTGCCTAAGGTGTTTTTAAAGTCTCTACGCATGGGTTTCTTTGAGCAGAAATACTCTTCTTTCAAGCTGTGCCTATATAGTATTAATTTCAGCTCTTGTATTTGCCCTCAGCATAATAAGGTCTTTAGGAGGTTAGCATTTGTGAAACTGCAAAGGCTTATTACAGAAGAATTTCCTTTGTGCCAATTGAGATTAATTTTCACAAAATAACTTTGCTGAAATGTGTTTGGAGGTGACTTTTGGCCCCCCCCCTTTTTTTTTTTAATTAAAAGAAAAATCAGTCAGAAACTAGCCTGAAGTAAAGGCATCTTGAGCAGCTGGGGACCCAGGCACCATGCAGGCACGTGTGTGCAGAGATGGGTCTCTGTGGCATACGCAATACTGGATGCAGCACACAGACTTCTCTGGGAAGATAAACTAGGTTGTATTTACATAGTAGGCTGTGAACCATCTTTGCTTGTCCTTTTGAGCTCCTTTCAGACTGAGGGCACAGTACCAAAGGTGGCAATAGCTAAAAAGTGTAGGGAAGATCACTTACAAATGGGAGAACTATGTAAGGGGCTGAAAAGGCATACCACTGTAAAACCACTCATCAGAGAGCTGTGTTCTAATTCAACAGACTGTATAGTCTGGTGTTATTTCAAGCATGTGAGTTGCATTTAAAATGAGTAGGTCTGTTTTCTTTTTAAATTATTATTACTATTATTGTTGGGGTTTTTTAATTAGAGATGGCAGGAGTGCTGAGAATATGAAGAAGAAATTTATCTCCCTGCTTACTTTTACCTCTACCAGTGAAGTGTTTGTATATAGGCCTTAAACAACAATACTCAACTCCAGCCGGTCTTCCATTTTGAGTAACTTGTTATCAGTGCTTTGTTACTCTGTAAAAACTGATTTTGCATTCCATTTTTTTCATACTTTGTTGCCACTCAAAATGCTGCTTACACTTTAGCCTAGGCTGCTTTGGGCTCCTGTCTTTATTTGTGTCTATTAACTGCCTCTTCTAAATGGCTCAATACAGAAGAGTAGGATTTACATTTGAGAAGGCTCCAAAATTAACACTAAAGCCAAAAAGTATTCTCGTCAGACACATCTTTGCACAATTTGAAACTTGAAATTATTTTCAAGTACAAAACCTAACATCCTAGGGCATACTTTTTATCTCAGGAATCTATTCTTGCTCTTTAAGTGTTTAGTATATTCATTTGTGTTTATTTTCCTGATTCAGGAGAGCATGTGTGCGATGAGAGAAATTCTGGGTGTTTTGTGAGGTCAGGATCACACTAAGGAACCTGAAAGTAAAGAGGAAATGATGGTTTGCTGTGGTTCTCAAGTTTTCCATGTGACTTTGAGGAGAACTCTAAAGACTTCTGTAAAAACAGTACAGGATGTCACTTTTAACTGCAACATGGTTTCATCCTCATCAGCTGACAGCTTTTCTTGCATGATTTCTCGTAGGTTGAATCCCTAGCTCTGTACATTAATTGGAGCTATGTATCCAACCTGGGAAGAACTAGGCAAGAAAAGCTGTTGGCTGCTGAGGAACCCTAGATGGTAATATAGGAATGCTGTAATGCTTGCATGACAAAGAGCTAATATAGGGCCTCTCTTTTATAGCTTTAGGGTCCAGTTCTGCAAACAATGTACAACATAACACTACCATGACAAATGATACTACTCGGAGTGCTGTAGTTTCTGCTAATGTTTGCAAACTGGGCCTCACTTTTACATAAATTGTTCATAATTAGCAAGAGTTGGCTTTTATGTTGCAAAACTTTCAGGATGACACTTTCTAGCATGTCAGCTATTTTGGTTAAGTGGATGACAACTGAGTGTTGTGGTTTGCTGTATACCATGAGATACTAGAGTTGTGATTTGTAAGACGTTGCAATCTATGTTCGCTGTGTTTAAAAAAAAAAAAATTGCACTAGCTGTACTTTAAAAAAAGCAATAATGTGAGCATCTTGTAGCTTTTATCTCCAAAGGTGCTATCTGTCATGATCACCTGCACTGTTGACCATGAATTTGGTAAAAACATGTTAAAGAAATTGTCCTATGTGGTTTACTCAGCACATACAAATTGAAACTTTTTATAGTCAGCCTGTGTACTAACAAATGCAATACTCTGTTGGACTACTTACATGACCACACACATCTTTAAAAATCAAAAACCTATGTCCATTTATGGTGCTAATGATCTCTTAAAAATTACCAAGAGCTGGTATCCTTTTCTTACCCATGAACATTAAGGAAAGCTGTTGTGACACCTTTTCAATAAAGCAAAACTTCTCTACATTTTAAGCCTGTTCCAAATGCTTTTTATGTAAATATGACCCTTTTCTATTTCTGTTTTATATAAAAACTGCAAAATATTATAGTAAGTATTTTTAATGCAGGAAAACATTAGGATTGTATATGGGTCTAGACTACATGTCCAAGGTTAAATTTTCATACATGCTTAGGATAGCTAATCTTCTGAAACTTGGTCTAAAATATAAGAATTGTATTGGGTAGGATTAAGGCATAGGCTAATAGCGGGGGGGGGGGGGGGGGGGGAATTCTCCGGCTTCGTCATTGTTGAAGCCTTAGAGAGAGAGGATGTGAAATAGACAAAACTGTATTAGGAGAACACTGATTATGCAGTGTAGATCCATCTGTTGCTGAAACTTCTGAAAAATAAACTTGTGAAGGACCATGACCGTGTAACCAAACAGAAGTGAAACTTGACATAATTATCAAGGCAATTCATAGTAGGACATCATAAAAACACATGAAAGAGCCTTAAACTAGGATTGTTTAGATTGTGGAACAGCAAAGTAATTTTCTAACTTTGTTTCAATGCTTCACAAGCAACTGTCTCTTCAGATGAAAAACTATCTTGTGCCTTCTGTTGCAGAAGATAATTGTTGCTTCCCACCACACCACCACCACCGTGCCCCCCCCCCGGTTATGATTTTATGTTGCATATAATGAAGGACAATGCACTTCCAAATCTTCAAGAGGCATCTTTGGGCAGCAGTACCTATGTTTTATCTCCATGGAGAATACAAAGCCTTTAGTTCTTGTTAAAGGCCACTTACTTCTCAACTTGCAGTTGTAAAAGTGTCTGCCTGTGACCCATTTGGAAATCCTACTATAGTCAACTCTGAAATACGTATGATGCTCTTAATTGATACAGACATGTGAGCATGCAGAGGGGGTGCCATGTCCAGGTACAGACTGGGAAGTCAGCAGGGTGCAGGTACAAGGGTACAGTCTGGAACACTGTGGCACACTTCCTCTGCTTTAAAGTAGTTGCAGCCTGAGGCTTTGGTCGCTAAACAGCTGTCTTTCATATACTGGAATAAGTTCTCTTGAATCACTTGCACCTAGTACTTCAAGAAATAAACAGGCTTCTCCAAGATCTGTTTTATGGAACTTCTGTGTCTGTGCAAAGAATATTCCAGGCTAGAGTAACTTCATTTAAAGCAGGAACAAACCCACCGTCTAGGATAAAAGCAGCGCTGGCTGGGTTTTTTGTTGAGTGAAGATGGATAGTCTAGTAACAATAGTCTGTGTTGTGCTACTTCTCTCAGTGCTTGCTTTACTAGTAGGACACTTGGAAGAGCCAAAGATAGAACAAAGTTATCCGTAACAGTTCTAAGCCACACTGAAATATAACTTTCTTATCTTTTAATTACTAGATGCTTCAGAGAAAACTGGTTGTCTTTTTTTGATTTACCAAAAAAGTGCAATATTTACAGAAATAATGATATAAATGGCTGCATGTTTAAATGCCCTGCAAAAATTAAACCTTTGCAAGCATGTGACACACACTTGACTGAGAGCAGATTTTCCGCATTAGCATCTGCTGTGAGTTACAGAAACATGTTTGTCAGTGCACCAGTCTAAGTCAGAACTTTCAAATATTTTCAATGTTCTTTTGACAAGGAGAGTGTGTTTTTTGAATAAAGTGCCTGTGGAAATAAAAATCCAAAAGTTGCCTGCAAGCTTAAATAAAACATATAAAACCACAGCCCATACTTGAAGAGAATGGGTGCTAACTCAACAACTGTGTAGAATAACTGGTCAACAGTCATAGGTGTTGATAGGATTCAAAGGCTAAGATAAAGTTTGAGAAAGGAATATTATATTGCTTTTGAGAGTTTACTGCATTAATTAAACTTCCAATGTTTCTGCTTGGGTCTTAGCTCTGTAACTTGGTTATCTTTAAAGAAAAGGGAGTTAATTTGGACTATTCTATTTTTTTTTTAAAATACTCATTTTAATGAGTCCTTACTCTGGTGGGGCTTTTTGTTGGCTTGTAACATGGAGGGTTTTTTACCTGTTAAAAGTAGAGTCACCAAATGCTTTGGTTGCTCAATTTAGGGCAAAACAATTTGAGGAATGGATTTTCCTTAAGTGCAGAACTAAATGGGGGTGTTTTTTATTACACTCATACTAGGACTGAGGAGGAATGATTTCCCAGGAAAGCATTATAGTGCTAAAATGTGTATATGTAGTTATTTGGGGTATACAGAATATTAGTAAAGTACTTGGGTATATTTTGTTGTTAATTTTATGCTTTAACAAGAGGCTATTTAGTTCTAAGTTTAATTGGAAAAACTGACTTTAATGTTGCAACAACTTGTTATTTTGAAGTAGAAACAGCCATTTAATGATACTTCAGAGCAAAGTTTACATTTGATCAGTAAATTCACTTAAAACTATGGAAGTAGTTTAATTTTTATTACAATTAATGTGAAATTTAATCTCTGGACAACCTAGAATTGGCCATATGCTTCTGAAACCATCTTCCAACTGCATATGGAGGCAAGGAGAAAATTTCTTTATCTAGTGCTACTTCTCAACTAGACTGAGAAGTGAGGCTAGATTACTCTTCTGTAAAGAAAATAGGCAAAACCAGTAATGTTTCAGCTGTGCCGAATAGTTTAGCTTCTTATTTTCAGAGTTTAGCTTCTTGTTTTCAGACTGCAGAACTTAAACTTTCCTTGAGACTCAGGTTTAAAATGTCTTTGGATCAGATAAATCTTCACCTGTGTTTTCTGTATTTTTCTAATAGATGCATTTTATTGGTGTACATTGTAATTAACCACTGAATTTCTGCCAAATACGGACAAAAAAAAAAAGCCACATTCTGTTCTGCTAACTTAAATCTGTGATTTTAGTTTTTCTACTTTGTTTCATCCATGGCTAGTAAAATATCCATTTGCTGTTTATATTAGATTAAAGAGAGATTGCATCCAGTTGCCTTAATTGCTTGGCAGAAAACTGACCTTGACCATTTGAAGCTTTATGTATTTCTACAATTCCTGTAACTTCTGTATAATTGCAATAAAACCTTTTAATATAGTCCAGCCACTATTTTAAGAGCCATTTGTCACTATCTTTACTGAATGTTCAACTAGTTAAAAAAACCAACAGCCTTTGTAATGGGTAAGCACCATCTGTTCTTTGCATTTTTATTTTTTGGGGGTCACTTTAAAGGTGGTGTACTTGTATTTTGTCCACAGTGCTTTCTCTTTTAGTGATGGAGCATCAAGAACACTTACAAAAATCACTGATGCTGCAGCAAATGGTTTGGAAGACCATGCAGTAGCATTTTTCAACATCTAATTACCTTTTGTAGGGATTAAATTTTAGGTTGATCAGCTGGATAAAGTGCACCAAGGTGTATTTCATAGGGTTTGGGAAGTTACCCTGAAAACCAGTTGGGGGGTTTTTTCTGTGTGGTGGTGTATGGGGGTGGGGGTTTTTTGGTGGTGGTTTGTTTGTTTGGTGGTTTTTTTTAATGGGGAAGGATAAGAACTAAAACCCTCTTTCCTCTAAAATTTAGGTCCAGCTCTGAGGAGCCTCTCTCATGGCTGTCCTGCATTTGCCAAGCAGCTACTTAACCTAGAGCTGGGACATTGTTCCAGGTTAGTCCTTGGTTATGAAAACAGAAAATTTTAGTGTTACCTAGAAGTGCCAGCTTTTGTATTTGGGAAGGGAAAAAAGATCATCTGTATTTCCTTTCCTTCTAAGCCCCAGTAAAAACCTATTTTTGCATAAGGGGCAGTTGAAAGTAAGCCCGATGAGGCTGTGAGGAGCAGTCGCTTGGTTTTTTACTAAATGGACCTATGTGCTTATGTTAAATGAAATCTTTTAAACTTGGACTACGCCCAAGTGCAGAGTCAGCTTTTGACACCCCCCCCCCCCCCCCCCCAACAACCCTCTGCAAGAACTAAGTTTGCCTTTCACCGAGTTTACCAAAGCCCCCCTTACGCTCTGCAGGTACATGTCTGGATGGTGTACCCCCCCACCCCCCGCCAGCCTGCGTGCTGGCCCCGCGCTGCACCCGCGCTGCGGGGCTGGTGGCGGCGTGTGAAAACCCCCCGTAAGCTCCGGGCCGCTAACGGCCGCGGCGGGAGTGGAGCCGGGCCCTGCGTCGGACCGCTACCCGCCCACACCCCGGCGGCGCGGGGTCAGGCCGCCGCCAGGCCTCCCTTGCCGCCCGCCCGCCCCCGCCATCTTAAACCGCTACGCGCTGGGCGGGGAGCGAGGGCGGGGTGGGGGAAGAAGGAGGGCCGCGGGGCGTGCCGCCGCCTGAGGGGATGGCGGCGGGGGGGGACATGGCCGCTTGGACGTGGTTGCTGCGGGCCCCCACCGCCACCGAGCTGCTGCTGGCGGCCCTGTGCTGGCTGGGCTGCTACTGGCTGCTGCGGCGGCTGCGGGCGCCGCCGGGGCTGCCGCCGGGCCCGGCGCCCTGGCCGCTGGTCGGCAACTTCGCCTTCGCCCTGCTGCCGCCGCCGCTGCTGAAGAGGTGGGCGGGGGGGGTGCGCGGGGGCGGCCGGGGCTCCCCCGCCTTCTCCCCCCATGTCTTCCTCACCGGCCTCACCAAGATGTACGGCAGCGTTTTCCGGCTCTTCGTGGGCAGCCGCCTTTTCGTCGTCCTCAACACCTTCGGGGCGGTGCGGGAGGCGCTGGTGCAGAAGGCGGAGGTGTTCAGCGACCGGCCTTCCGTCCCCATCGTCCTCATGATCACCCGCAAGAAGGGTAAGGGCCCCCGGGGCGCGCCTGCCGGACCTAGCGGCGCAGCCCTAGCTCCGACGGGGCTGGCAGGCTGCTGGGGTGCCTGACGGGCCGGAGGCGCGGCCACGGTGGGTCCCGCTTGGTGAGCTACCGCACGCTTAATGCACTGCCAGGCGGTACTTGGCAAGAATATCGAGCGGGAGCTGTTCGGTTTTGTGGCTGCTGTGCTGAAATTTATAAATAACTGTTGTGAATTACAGGCTGAACCATCTACTTGCTTTTTGCTCATCGTGTGTGTCCCTTGCCCTGCTGGTGACAGAAAACATACCGAGAAAGTCGCCCTACGTTTAGCTGAACATGCAGCATCCCCATGAACTTCGCAGTGCTGCGGCGTGCACGACAGATAACGTCACCATGACTGAAATGCCTGATCCCTTTACCTCTGTTTACAGTAAAGGGAATGGCCTTTGTGCAGGGACTTAAGGAACAGCTAGTCTGTCACCTAGCAGCTTTCTTATTTTAGCTATATCAGGAGAAGAAATTTCGAATACTTTGGCAGCAGCATGAAATAATTGTGCACTTCCCCAGTTCTTACTAAGGTAACAATGGCTAAGGGCAGACTTCTGTGGAGTCCCGTAGCTGCACAGTCTGTGCTGCCTGCATGCAAGCTACTGTTGCTGAGATGTTTGCAGGTGTGTTATTCTGCTTGTCAAAACTTACTGAGCATATTTGGGTTTTTTTGAATAGGTTAAAGCAGAGTTTACTAGCTTTCACAAAAAAGGGTGTGGGGAGTTTAAACATATGATGGTGATATCACAGTTAGAATTTCTTCATATTTAGTCTTTAGGTCCATTACAGATCTTAGTGTTTGTGGGAAACTACCTTTCCTTTTTCAGTTTAGGAGGGGTAGCCCAAAAGGCTTGTTAATGTGCTAACTGTATTGTGAAACTTGTTTATCTTTTTTTTTTTTTCCTCGAGGCCAGGGAAATCTATTGGTTAAGTGCCTGAAACTTTTTCTCTTCATTTTTTTACTGTACTAGAATTACACCAGTAAAGATAAGAGGAAAATGAGGGGCCTAGAGCATGTTTATTAAAAAGCAGTCTGGTATCATTGCTGTAATTGGTTTAAAGGATACAAAAATAAATTATTAATGACATTGGTTTAATTATACTGGTCTGAGACAGATCTTACTGGCACGTAGCTGTTGTTACAGTGCATGAATATTTTTAGGTACAGTACATTTAGTAAGGACTGGAGGAGGAAAGGGGAAGAGCAGTTAGACATTAGATCAATTTTAGCAGTGCCGTAAAACTGCTCGTGGTGGATTTCTTTTTCCTTGAATGCTGTGGATTTTGTATGTTTCTTGTTTTTTGCAGACAGTTCTCTGTTCAACTTTTTTTGAACATGGTGATACAAGAGGAGCCAGGGCAGTTGATGCATGCTACTTCCAAAGAATTCATGTAAATGTCTGAATAAGATCTCTGATAACCAAGTTAGCAGCTTCCATGGTTGGATGCTCCAGGGGAGTCGAAAGTGTCAGGAGCTTGTTGTCCAGAGCATGCTGCGGCCAAGTGCAGGGACCGTGCCTGCCTGCGTTGCGCTGCGGCAGGGACGTTACATTGCTTTACATTTAGTTTTTTTTGGAAGGCCACCTACGTTCAGGTACAAGGACTGTTACATGAGGGTTGCCCAGTTGTCCATAAAACAGACAGAGCTGTTATGTATTGCTTACGTTAGCTGGCGCAACAAGTTGAATTGCCGCAGATGTGAGAGCATTGTAGAATGAACTGCAGGAGTAGTGTATTTAGAATACACAAAGGGAAAAGTCAGTGAATATGGGCAGCGTGGGCCTGCCTGGCCCCCACGCAAGGAGGTTCTCCAAAAGCTGCTGGAAGTCACGCTGCTCTCATTGGGCTGGCTTGGGTTTAGCGGTGGCGTGTAGGAGATGACCAAACTTCTGCAATGCTGCATTTGTGCTACTGGGAAGGCAGTTGCTGCAGAAGCAGTGGGGTAAGAGATAAATGCTTTGTGAAAGCTTTGTGTTTTCTTTGTTTTTTTTTTTTTTTATAGTATTGGTACAATGTAAATTTCTAACCTCAGTTTTCAGATATTGTCCTTACGAGCTCTGGGCTAACAAATGTTTTCTTTTTGTGTGTGGTTCATAGAGGAGGTGGATGGGTTACAACACTCAAACTGGAATCCCCTTAAGTTTGGTCTGGGAGCCTCCCGTAGTTAGTTTCGGGAGTTCCTGGGTGAGACTTCGCTATGGATCAGGGCAGTGACAGTTGCGTTTGTGTGTGCTAGGAAAGGAATTGATAGAAGCGGGATGATTGTGTAACTTCAGATCTACTGCTCACGACTTGGGTGCTACAATGCTGGGATGGTTTGAGTCAGTAAGCATCCATTTTGGATTCCTACATCTTTGTTCTGTAAACAGACTACCTGGTGTAAACTTAGAGGGCTATTTTCTTTTAAGCTACCTTTTTTGTTGTAGTTTTTTGTCTTTACCCTGAGCTGACCTGCTGGGTGTGTTACAGAAGAAAGAAAGGCTTATCTCAGCTGTGTGTGGCTCTATTGCTTGTAAGATGCAAATAAAATATTGTGCCCAGGGGAGAGCAAGTAGAAGTATCAGAAATGGCAAATACTGCATTTCAACAACTGAGTAGCAAAGAAGGGAGGCCTTCTTGGGTGGATGGTAAGTGCGGTGAGAACTTAAGGGAGAAGGTAGGGGTCAATTCTTAATCAAAGGCTTCTGTACATATGCCTGTGGAAAAAGAAATACCAGAGTGGGGGGAAAAAATAGGTTTTGGTGGTTTTGTTTTAGTAAAGCATTTTTGTATTCTATAGGTATGAGAGGTAGCAAAGACTCAATCCCTAGAGTGGATGGAGCTTGAGTGGTCATCTGCCTTTATAGTCCTGCCCTGTGCACATCCAGATGTGGACATCGGACAATACAGAAGTTAAATATTATTAAATGTTGTGAATTCTGTGTTTGTCAATGTTCCCAGTATTGCAGCAACACTGAAGCTAGTAGTGAGAAATTTGGGCAGGTGGGAGGGAGTTAGCCTTTGCCAGAATTTGCTTCTCGTAAGGATTTGAATTTTTAATGTAAAAAGGGAGAATAAAACAAACTTTCTGTTGTTCTGTGTGTTTGTTGCTTTGTTGGTTGTATTGAAAGCTTTTCATTATCCGTTCATAGAAATTAGCCCTCTAATGAGCATGAAGTCCTCGTTATTCTGGGTTCTTGTTGCTTCAGAATTTATTGTTGTATTTTCTTCAGAGTTTTTTTTTTTGTTGTTGTTTTGTTGTCTTGCTTTTTTTTTAAGAATAGAGTTGTCTGTGCTGGGTACTTTGACTTTTCAGGTCATGCAGAGATTTTCTTTGAAAACAGTGAAGTACTATTCCAGTATTACTGCCTGTCAGTGATCCAGTTGACAGTTTTCTTTCTTCTCTTATCTCTGTTATTCTAACTTTATGCTCCTCCTCCTTAATCTGTCTCTTACGTTATTCTTTCCCAATGTGCAAATCAATTATTAGTATTCTGTAGTAGTTTGGGGTTTCGGGACTTCAGAAGACATCATGCCACGCAGCCATGCCCTGTGCAGGACTGCTGGAGAGACTCTAAGCGTGGGGAGGTTTGTTGTTGGTGTTAGCCTTCCCCCGTGGCTAGGAGAGTCTTCTTTACATTAAAGACAGTAGATCTCTTTTCTTTTATTAAGGTATTTGGATCCTAAAACTAATTTTCCTAATGACAGAAAGGGGAAGAGATTGTGGATGTGTAGTCTGTTTTGGAGATACTTGTTGTGGGATAGAAAGTGATAGCATTGTTTTGCTCCAAGAAATCCACATTTCTTCCCCACCCCAGCTAAAGGCCCTGAAAACCCAAGTTGGTTCTTGGCCAAATTCAGCCCCAAATAAGCCTGTTTTTTCACGTACCCTACTTGAGGACACCAGTGCTACCAGGAAACATTACTTGAGAAAGGAAATCTGAAAAGTTTTTTGTTCTGTTTTTAAAGTGCCAGGGAGTAGACATTTGACTAGATTTTGTAAGGAATGCCTTTATGCAGAGAAGATGAAGTTCAGCTGATTCTCAGCTTATTCTGACTCTTCATAATGTTCTCCTTATTTTGTTTAGGGCTTTTGAAGCTAGGTCATGTGTTTGTATTTTTTGGTCTGTTGTTACTACTATCAGTAGATGAAGTAATCACAAAATCTGGCTAGAAAGATTACCAGCTTTGTTACACTGAACTATTTATACCTTTGGGATTGCAGACCCTTCTGAGTACCTTTATCTCATTTACGTATCTACAGATTTCTGTTTCTAGCTATAGATTTCTTATTTGTTTATTCTCTGTTTTGCATTAGGGGCTATGAACATTAAGTTGTAATAGAAACGTAGGTAATGTTAAGTACTGAAACATGGTGCATCTTTCTGTTGCTAATTTCTTATGGCCATTTCTCTTTCTTTTAGATGTAACATTAAGATTTGCAGTTGACAGAAGAATTGATGTTGCTTTTATAAAGCAATTTTTTATTTCCAGAAAAAAACCAGATGTGGTGTCACTTTACTAGAAGACCAAAAGCAGAACTAGCCCATGTTTTGATGACTTTAAACTTTTTCAGGTTAACCATGGAGAACATTAGAAATAGCAGGTTCTGTGTTTTGTTATGCTACAGTATCTTTGGTGTGGTCTGTTAATTAAAAAAAAAAAGATGTTTCTGTTTGTAAGTGAGCAATATTTATACTTGAAGCTAAGGGATTTAATTTAAGTGCTGTTTCATAATGACACAATCATGCAGAACACGTGCCCAGAGGCATCAAAACTGCTGAGATGCAAATCAAGCAGGTTTTTGCCAAGTGGCTCTGAACCTGTCTTCACCTTCCCAGTTTGTTTGCAGCATGCATATCCTGTATTTTGATTATAAGTTAAAGAAAAAACTTGCTTGTAATAGAAATACGTACACACGCAAACAGTATTGAGAAGTTTGTATAACATGAAGGGGAAAAGAAATGCAAACCGGTTTGTGTTTTAATATCTTCTGTTCTGCCTCACAGAAGGAATTCCTGTCTCGGGACATTGAGGAGAAAAGGTTATAGCTAACATATGTCCTAGAGTAACAGTTCCTACAAAATTTTTATCATTTGTACTAAAGCATCTACAGTACCTTTTCTCCATCTATTAGTGTCTTACAAAGACTAATAAAACTGTTGACGTAACTGTTATATTCATTTCACTGATTGGGAGAAGGCTATAATAGCTTTTTCCCAAAGCTATTATAAAGAACCTCGTGCTCTTTCTTTAGCTCTTAGCCCAGTGCTTGGGTTAGATTCGCTATGTATTGTTTCCCTCTCTTCTGGCTCTTGAGTTGCAGGCCTGTCTAACTATTTCTTCTTGAAAATAGAGCATTTTGGTTTCAGACTCTCCCTTTCTCTTCCAGGTGTTATTTTTGCACCTTATGGCCCTGTCTGGAAGCAACAGAGGAAATTCTCTCTCTCAACACTGCGTCATTTTGGAGTAGGAAGACACAGCTTAGAACCTAAAATCATTGAGGAGCTGAAGTTTATAAAGGAGGAAATGCTGAAGCATGGAAAAGATTCATTTAATCCTGATACGATCATTCGCAACGCAGTGTCCAATGTTATCTGTTCCATGGCCTTTGGCAGGCGTTTTGACTACGAAGATGTTGAGTTCAAGACGATGCTGAAGAACATGGCCCGTGCTCTAGAGCTAAGTGTGAACAGCTATATGATCCTGGTCAATATCTGCCCTTGGCTGTACTACCTTCCCTTTGGGCCTTTCCGGGAACTTAGGAAAACAGAATTAGATATTACTGCTTTTCTAAAGAAAATAATTGCACAGCACAGGGATACACTGGATGCAGCAAATCCCAGGGACTTCATTGATATGTACTTCATCCATGTGGAAGAAGAAAAGAACAACAAGGAGAGCAGTTTTAATGAAGACTACCTATTTTTTATCATTGGTGACCTCTTCATCGCAGGCACAGACACTACTTCCAACACATTACTGTGGTGCCTGCTCTACATGTCTCTCTACCCAGAAGTACAAGGTAAGACTATTTTTATTCTAGGTGTTTTGTTCCATATTGTAAAGCTCTAGATGGATGTTCAGAAAGAGAAGCAAACAGCAACAGTAGAGAAGTCATTTGGAGTGCAAATAGTACATGTGTATGTGTAATTTGGAAGGTTCATAAGTAATCGGACATCTTCTATCCTACTCTGCTATGATGATCTCTAGGTTAGTGCTATATATTGATTATCTAAATGGCCCTTTAGTCTATACATTTCTTCTGTTCTGGGAAAATTTTATCTTTCCCAAGCAATTCCAGGGAATCTTAGCGTGTTTCAAAAGCTTTGGCAATTGCGGCATTCCAGGCCTATAGTAGTGATACAAGATATGTGAGATATGTAGTGGTAAGGTCTGCTTTCATGCCTCCCTGAGCAGGGAGGTTCTTGAGCCTAGCCGCAGAGTCTGAGGAGGTGAAGCACTGCCCACTGTAGAGGAAGATCAAATTAGAGACAGCTTAAGCAAATTGGACTTAGACAAGTCCACAGCACCAGCTGGTCAACGTCATTGCAGGGTGAAAAAGACACGTGGAGCACGTGGCCCCAAAGGAGAGGCAGAAGGAAATGGACTTGTTCAGTGTTAGGGAAAGGTGACTGAGGAGAGACCTTACACTGTCTACAACTACCTGACCAGAAGATGCTAAGAAGATGGAGGCAGTCTCCTCTGAGGTGTGCCATGGAGGGAACAGAAGCATCAGAGACAGTCTACAACAAGAAAATTCTGATCAGATACTAGGAAAAAAAATTGCCCTATGAAGATAGCAAGGAGTGCAACAGATTGCCCCGAGAGTTAACAGAATCTCTGACTTTGGAAGTATTCAAAACTCAGTGGTGTATGACCCTGAGTAGTCTGATCTACCCTCAGAGTTGGATCTAACTTGGAAGATGACTTTGCTTTCAGTAAGGGTTTAGATCAGATGACCTCCAGAGGTTCCTTGCAACCCAAATTATTTGATGGTGCTATCATCTGGTTACTGTTTGTGACAGAGTTCTAGAAAATTACTTGTAGATTTTTCTGGATATAAAAAATACCAGTGGTGCTGGAGAGGTTACAGTATTAAAATAGTACTTGCTAGAGTTGTATTTCAGGACTTAGGATAAATCCCCATTGCCAAAGACTTAAAATTAATTTTGGTTAAATAATTTTCTATCCTGAGTCTTGTTACAGTACATGTGGTTGCAAAGCCAGTGTTTGCTTTAGTACTATTTAGCAAATTTAGATGGTTTAATTTAAGAAAAATAAAGCAATTGATTTATTAATTTATTAGCAGCTTCTCCTAAAGTCCTACATAGCAACTGATTTCCACTAGAAAGATTGTTGGGTATCTGCAGACTGGAAACCTTGGCAGGATGGACAGATTCTACTTAGGTGATTACCTCAGTTTATAGTAGTGAAACATTTCCCCAAGAGACCACTGCTTTGCCCAGACTTCTTGCTAACCTGCAGTGAAGAAGGGTAAACCTCAAGTTATCTAAGAACAATATAAACCTGGAATACTTTTATCAAGTATTTGAGATTTTGAGGTTTTCATGTGCTGCAGGTGTCTTGCAAATAAGCAAATAGATACTTGTTTACAGCACCTATCTGTCTGGCATAATCTCTTTAAATAGGCCAAGATAATAATATTGCACAAAGTCAACCAAATTGTTGAGCAAAGATTGCAAAATAGGGCATCAGTTCAGTATACAGGAGAGAGAGTCCACCGGGGACAAATGTAAAATAAAATTTTATTCATAGGCTTATTCTATTTTTAATGGTTGTTTGTTATCACTGCTTGACTTGATATGCAGTTACATTAATTAGATATGTTCTAAATTACACAAATGAGATCTAGAAGAGTTCTGTGTTTGGGTTTTTTTAACCCCTTTCCCTACTGCCTGGTACTCTACATGTATGTGCTAGTCAGTTTTCTCTCTTCTGCTGATCTTTAACAGTTTTATTGCGTCTCTCTGATTACCCCTTTCCTTACGCTATGGCTGTTGTCAAACAATATAAATAAGCTCAGTAGTCCAGAGTGTATCACTTAGCTATGTAAAGTGATTATCTTACATAAGGAATGGGATACTAGAAGTATCCTGCTTGCCTGGGAGTCATATATGGGCCTTTTTTTTTTTTTTCCTGGTAACATGTTTCTCTTATCCCCTAAAGGAAATACCTGAATTGCATAACTTTTAGCAGTAGCAAATGTTGCAGACATGGAAAGGCAAATGAAGGGCTATCAGGGGAAAAAATCGGAAAGAATGTATTTGTCTGTGGAAGCCAGTTTTGCTTTTTACATGGAAAAAGAGAAGGGTGGGTGTGCATGTGTGTGTGCGTGCGTATAGGGAGGCAGTGGGGAGTATTTGGTTTGTTCTGTTCCCTGACTTGGTTTTGGTACTTGACTTCTGAAGATCTGTGAGATTTTTAAATATATGAAATGTAGTGGAGCAGTTCAAATAACATGCTGTTAGCGGAGAACTCTTGAAGTCTATGTTTTTGCAGTTGGTAATGTGAGCAGCAGTTTGGCTGCTTTCTTTATAGTTCCACATATCTTTACAAACTCCGAAGAAATGTTGTTCAGGATAAAATACTGGTGTGACATTTGGCATGAGATGGTCTTTTTTTTTTTTTTTTTTTTTTAATATCAAAAACTTTACTCGTTTAAATTACTGTGGACGTGCATACCTGAATACAGGGCTATAATGTGTCATTAAAAAAAGTAGCAAAACCCCACAAAGCAGGTACTCGAGAGCCACACCATTAGCAAATCTCTTGCCACTGAGGTATTTTTTGCAGTGTGTTCCTCATATGAGAACTTGTTTTACTAGCAAAGGCAGTAGGTGGCAGCAACTGTTCGTTGAACACAGTTCGTGCGGTATTTCTGAATGCTTCTCTGAAAACAGAGGAACTTTTTTGCATTGAGCTTTTATTTAATCTTGAATCAGTGCTAAGGAGAGAAAAGAGCAAAAACTCAGAGTATCAGCAGCCTGGATTCTTAATCTTGGAAAAGGCAAGCAGAAGAACCACAAACTATTCAGGATATCAAGGGTAAAAAATGAAAACTAACTTTTATTATTTTTGATTAAAGGTTAATTTTGAGGTCTCCTCTTTCAAGATTCTTTTCCTGTGTAGCCAGATTCCAAGTTAATTGGAAGAAAAGGCGCATTGTCCTGCACATAGGTATGCTGGTTTTGGCTGGGATAGAGTTAATTTTCTTCATAGTAGCTAGTATAGGGCTATGTTTTGGATTTGTGCTGAAAACAGTGTTGGTAACATAGGGATGTTTTAGTTACTCTGAGCAGGACTTACACAAGGGTCAAGGCCTTTTCTTCTGCTCACCCCACTCCACTAGTGAGGAGGCTGGGGGTGCACAAGAAGCTGGGAGGGGACACAGCTGGGACAGCTGACCCCAACTGACCAAAGGGCTATTCCACACCATATGGCGTCATGCTCAGCATATAAAGCTGGGAGAAGAGGAAGGAAGGGGGGGACATTCAGAGTGATGGCGTTTGTCTTCCCAGTTAACCGTTACGCGTGATGGAGCCCTGCTTTCCTGGAGATGGCTGAACACCTGCCTGCCCATGGGAAGTAGCGTATGAATTCCTTGCTGTGCTTTGCTTGCGTGTGCGGCTTTTGCGTTACCTATTAAACTGTCTTTATCTCAACCCATGAGTTTTTTCACTTGTACCATTCTGATTCTCTCCCCCATCCCACCAGGGAGGAGTGAGCGAGCGACTGTGTGGGGCTTAGTTGCCGGCTGGGGTTAAACCATGACAATGGGTGAAGCAAATCTCGCATCTTGGAAATGTCTATGAAGAGAATTAGTTGTATGCTGAGCCTTTAGTGAGATGAAAGGGGCAAACAAATACTATGACACTTTGTGGGTCACATGAATGAGAGGGGAGATAAGCTGGTCAGCTTCTGTTTTTCCTTTGCAGAAGGGCTGTGTGGGGGAAGGAGCATCTGCTGCTGCCTTTTGGGGGAACTGGGAAATAGCTGAGTTTAGGTTCTGTGAATAGAAAGTAGGAAACAGCAAGAACAAGTTAAATGGCTTTAACGCTTGCAGTAATAGCACCAGAATTCCTGCTCCAGAATGAAGTATCTAAAGCAGCTGCATGAAAAGCTTTCCCACCTCTTCACCACCTTTCCCAGTTCTGAGAACTGGATCTCCCCAGGGACAGAGGCCAGCTCAGGCACACACTGCATGCAGTCTCTTTTTGTTCATTTTTTTAATGCAGGCCAGAAGATTGATGTTTTCACCATTCAAATGACTGTATAGTTAAACTCTTAAACTAAGATTATGAATACATTTGGAACTGAAACAGAAACAGAACTTTTTCTGTACTTTTCCAATACAGAAGTGCTAGCAATGCCTGTCATCTCAGTAGCTTTACTCTTGACAGTTGTCAAGATTGCGCTTGGTTGTTTTGTTCTTAACTGAGTTCATTCTTAAGGCTTATGTTGGTGTCGTTATTTCAGCTAGGGATCACGTATCTTGTAGCCATTTTTGACAAATCTGTGTAAGCAGTGAAGCATAGACAAATGAAATTGACATGAAGTCTTCTCACATATTGTGCATCTTTTTTTATTTTATTTTATTTTTCTCACTCCCTTTGAATAGAGAAGGTTCATGCAGAAATTGAAGCAGTTCTAGGACATGACAAAGTTCCCTCTCTTACCCACAAGGCTCAAATGCCCTTCACAGAGGCAACCATTATGGAAGTGCAGAGGATGACTGCGGTTGTTCCCCTTTCTATTCCTCGAATGGCCTCAGAAACTGCTGGTAAGCATTTATAGAGACTTGTTAATACAGCGTTTCTTTTGTGGATGAAGGTCTGATGGGACATCTAGTCAGAATTTACAAGAACCTCATTTATGTATTAGACATGTAACCCAAGTGTGTAAAATGCCATTTATAGAGAGTAGGTGGGCTTGAGGTACTCCTCTATTTAAGCAGCATGTCTGACCTAACATCCAGAAGTTTTCTAATTTACACTGATTTCTTTTCTGGGGGTCAGCTTGTATTGACTGATGTGCTTAGTGGTAGCTGGCAGCTGAGGATCCACCTTTGTACCTGAAACAGCAGAGTTGTTTTTGGCCATCTGACACAGAGGTCTGAAAACATCAATTCAGAGCAATTGGTTTGCTAAAGCTTGAAAGGCTTGTACCATTGAGCTCCGCATCTACAGAAAACAATAATAAATATCCTTTATCAAGGCATCATATGTTTTCATAAACATAGCTGACCACTGGGTAAAGTGTGTGGGAGGTAGCAATACTGGGCTTTCAAATCCAGTACTGAATTGATCTGCTTTTTTAAATGTTTTGGCTTGCAGGACAGTGAGGTGCTGAAATGAGACTAGTCACTTTAAAACCCTTTTGTGATAACAGTTCAAAACCTGTCCCTCTTCCTTACCTCCAGCTTCACTGTGGTGGGGCTCTGTGACAGCACAGGAACAGGAGGAAACAGGATCACAGCACTTCCGTGCCGCAGAGTGCATTTCTAACGATTGCTGCTGCCTTTTCCCTGCAGGGAGCTGTTGGTGTAACTTGATGTCTTTCTAGCTGCTCTGGCCTACGTGATTCTGACCCAGGCAGGCTAGCAGAGATCACCTTTGCCTTAAGCTCCTGCTACATTTGCAGCCCGCAGCTAGGGATCTGTATAATTGTTGTGACATCTTCTAGTCATCTTTTTAATAAGTGTAAGTCTCCCATGTTTACTTCTAGCAACTTGTCAGATCCTCTGTCTCTGTCCCTTTGTTTGAAGTGC
The DNA here is from genome assembly GCF_034638445.1 of Ciconia boyciana. NCBI lineage: Eukaryota > Metazoa > Chordata > Aves > Ciconiiformes > Ciconiidae > Ciconia > Ciconia boyciana. Next base: position 58,781,702 of record NC_132938.1, read on the forward strand.
TGCAGGGATATACTATTCCGAAGGGCAGTGTGATCGTGCCCAACTTGTGGTCAGTACACAGAGATCCTAACATTTGGGAGAAACCAGATGAATTTCAACCATCAAGATTTCTGGACGAAAATGGCCAGCTAATTAAGAAGGAGGCATTCATTCCTTTTGGAATGGGTAAGATATCCACATGTGGTCAGTAGCTGGTTGGGGGGGGTGGTGGTAGTTCAAGTGTAGGGCCTTGGAGGCGTGAGATGTGTACTTAGGACCAACTACAGGACTTGTTTTATTATTGCAGTTGGTGGCTTGCAAAATGGGTTGGGTTCCTAAAAGCTCCAGTTGCCAGGCAGAAATGATGAACTGTTCTTTGATAATACTTTTGCTATGGGTGTAAATGCTGTAATATGAAGCAGTACAGCTGAGCAAGGCTTAGACTCAAATACGGGAGACCAAAGCTTCAGAATTCATAGCTTAATAGTAGCTTGAGGCTTTCTGTGTTTGGACTATGCTAGCATAGGAATTGCATGTGTGTTAACAAATGGATCAACAGTATAAAAACAGTAATATGTCTCTTCTAACTGTTCTTTAGGTAAACGTGTGTGCATGGGAGAGCAGTTGGCAAAAATGGAGCTGTTCTTAATTTTTGCAAGTCTAATGCAAAGTTTTACCTTTTTGTATCCTGAAAATGCTGCAAAACCATCTATGGAAGGAAGGTTTGGTCTAACTTTAGCTCCATGTCCATTCAATATAATAGCTTTGAAGAAATGATATAACGTCAAAAAAGATTAACAAAGAAATACTGCACTTTTAAAATCCAGCTTTATTTTGTTTCCATCTTATTTTGTTACTGTCTTTCCAGAAAAACACCAACTTCATAGGCTTTCATAGTCAGTGAGAATGATCCATTTACACTCTTGGAAAGAGAAGATTTTTTTTTTTTTTGTCAGCTGTTGCATTCCACAAATTAACTGACAGCATAGTTTGCAATTTGATATTAAAACTTGCTGGGCTTAACCCCTCTGTCTGTAAGCTATTACTGTCAGTTTGTCAAATATTAATTATGGGAGAATGGTCCAAAACATCTGTTAATGCTTTAGCAAACAGTAATTGTTATTTTTGGTAAAAGCAGTACATAAACATTTAATTTATCAAATGAATGAAGGACATCATCTAATACCAAAAGGATTAATGAATGAGAGGGTATTAGCATTTTCTGTGTAAAGAAACATTATAACTGAGCTTAAATAATGACAAATACTTTTGGGAAATGACTAAATGACACTTCTTTTAACCTTGGAAGATTCTCTCTTGCAAGTAACTCATAGGTGTGGATTGGATTGAATCAGTGTGGATTTCTGGATTCAAACATTCTTGACTATCAGGGCTCACGATAAACAAGCAGGTACCAATTCTGAAAACCCAGGCTTGGAGGCCAAATGAATCCTTGAATATACCATGTTATTAACATGAAAGGAGTGTGCAGCATCTTGATGCAGATGTTTTTATCTCAGAATATAAATGAGAGCAGATTTCTCTAACAAGAAGCAGAAGTCTGTTCTCTCTGGTGCCAAGCAGATATTCAAGACTTCCGTGCTGCCACTTCACATTCGCTGTTTTCCCCACGTCAGCAGTGGCTGCAGTCTGGACAAGACCAACAGCCCGCTCATCAGGGAGAACTCTACTTGCATAATCCTGAAGTTGGGGCTTGCACTCGGGTTTTTAATTTACAGGCAGTGTGGACAGTACTGCCACAACCTGTTTGGCTTTGGGAACTGGAATCTTACTTCAAATATGGCATCACTACGGCACTACAGATGTAGGTCTTATACACTTAGGCATGGAACATGAGGAATCTGACAAACTTGAGGTTTGAGTATAAAGGCTTTCTCTTTGTTATCTTCCATATGGAGTAAAAAGATTTGTAGTTCATACAATATTAGTGTATCAGTACCTTACTCTTTTCACATGCAAGATTTTAGTGCTGTTTACCACTATCAAACCAATTGCCAAGGAAACCTGTTGTTAGGTGTTTCGGAAGGGGGCACTCAATCTTGCCTTTTATTTGAAAGATCTCTCAAACATCAGAATCGACTTTTTGGGGGACATGTAACAATTAACCTTTAAATAATTGTTCTTAATCATCCTTAAATCTCTTTATACACCTTTTGATCTAGCAGAATTTCATATCAGATGAAATAAGTACATATGTACTCTTTTAGAAATATCCCCCTCCTTGGAGATATAGAAAATACTAGCAGTCCTCCTCATGTCAAGCTTACAAGACTGGAATGTGAAATTGACTGTAAAGTGGAATTGGGTATTCCATAGCAGAAACTAAATCTAAATTGTAAAAGAAGAGTCAACTCTTCAGCTTTAAATTAACCTCTGTTTTTGTCACTTTTTAACTTGAAGTTTTAGAAGCCTACGTGCTACGCCCAGCAAAGACTGTAAGATAGTTATTTTGGATTTAAATTAAGGTTTTCTGTTAGCTGTTTTGAATAACAGAGGGGCTTAATTTCTGAAAGATGTATTTGGTTGGTCAGGTACCCCACTGTGTGAGAACTTCCAGTTCTTTTATATATGCTAACGTTTGACTTTATAGGTTAGCCCATGCTTGTGTTTTTTCTTCGTATGAAATTTTTGAAAACCCCATAGCACAATAAAAAGTTGAGTTCAGTACCAATGCTAGTAAACTTGCACTAGAAGCTGACAGTATTGGAGTAATAAGCACTTATTTCTTTAACTTTATATTTTGCAATGAATAAATAGATTCTGTACAGTTGGGATTTTTGTCTGGAAATCCTTAAAATGGTATATGCTTAATTGCAAAGCTAAAATTAAGTGCTGATAATATTTATCTTTCTGTTGAAATGCCTCTTTAAGCAACGTAATGATGTTGGTGTGCAACTGATTGCTTATATAAAATACGTGTCCTTTTAATCAGTGAGGACACATTTGAAAAGCACTTTAGTATTTTTTTTACAGATTCCAAAGAAGGCACAATTCACATAATCCCCTAGTATGTGGAATTGTACATATTTGTGCTTGTTTTGCCTGCTGGGTTTAGTTTAAAATGTCACCATTGAAAACTATCCTTGGAAAATTATCCTTCTACAAATAGTACTTTGAGATGCGGTTTTTGATGATGCCTATAATCAAATGCTGCATAGTGCAACAAGCTAAAAATACTGATGTGAAGGTGCAACCATGTCAATGTCTGCCAGAATGCAAGACGCTGTTGGAAATGACAATAAAGAGCTGCCTTTCATGCCTTCCAGATGCACTGAAATTTTCACAGGGTGCCATGAAAGTAGCTAAACAATAGCATAAAAGCAACAAGATGTTTGTGGTTTTAAAAGTGTGTTGCCGTCTTTGGTAAACTGTAAGTAAAGTGGTAGCAGATTTTGTTTGTGTTTGTAAATGTATCCTTCCCCTCCCTTTTTTTAGCAGAGGAAGCATCTCAAATGCCTTATTGAAAAATGTATGTTTATATAAGTGGATGGCTATTTCTGAATGCTGAAAATGTCTTTATTTCTAAAAAGGACTTCAGACTTTGCTTCAGTGTAATTTTATTTTTAATAAAATAATTCCCAAGTGTTTGACAGCTTTGCATAGTCATTTTAACTAGTTCCACTTGTTGACTGAGCTCGTGGTGTTTGGTGTTTTACATCTTGCAAAGAAAGCTTTTGAGTGAGAAGATGTTACAAAATGTTTTGGATGAGGAATGAAGGAGGTGGGGGAATAAAGTGAAATTGGGAAGATACAATGCCAGGCACATTATGAGCAAACGACAGAAAGAGTATGTCTGTTCATTCTCTCAATGCAGTTTTAAAAACACTGTTACTGGGAATAAAAGGAGGAGAAAGAAGAGTGGAGATGAGGAAGATAAAAGGGCGAATGAGTTGCCACCAGGAGGAGATGCACAGTTTGAGGAACGAGGTGGGAAAGAAAACCATGGGCAGAGTCGAGGTGTAGTTTTGTTGGACTCCTGGCATAGAGGGGTCGGAGAGCGGAGGGCAGAGAGGGATGGGGGTGCCCAGGGAGAGCCTGGGGCGGGGGGCAGAGAGCTGGGGCCTCTGGCCCGGAGGGACCCCAGGGAGAAGCAGGAGATCCTTGCACACAGAAGGGGAAGGCCGAGCAGGAGACAACCGAAGCGACAACCGAAGCTGGGGAAGGAGTGGGTGTGAGCGCTGGCTGTACAGAGGGCTGGGTGCTCAGGAGGAACAGCTGTATGTGGAAATCCTGTCTTACATCCTGGAGTTAGGTTGCAGGTGACTTGGCACAGCACTATTTTTTTAGGGAATTTAATGAATTACCTGCTCAGCTGTCGTTTGTGTACACAAGGAAGAGTAACTCTGAGCCTCTGTTTGGGTAAAGCTGTTTCTGGCAGCTATGTACTGCTCCTGACTAATCTGCTGTCAGATGAGGCTGAGTGAGGAAGGAGGATTTTTTGCATTGTGCTTTTGGTACAAAGTGCAGAGATATGAGAATACTCTGCTTCTTTTGTTTGAAGAAAACAAGTTGCTTCATGTTTACCCTGATGCTGACTCAAGTAGAATACGCTGTGATTGCAGTGTTGTCAGCTGTTGCTGAGTTGGAGCGCCAGTTGTTCTGGCGATAAAGGAGTTAGATGGAAAATTATGGTAGCCTGCATCTGATATAATGCAGCCATTAGTATTTACAAAGGAAGGATTTGATTTTTTGTTGTTGTTTGTTTACTATGTAGTTTGTGCTGGCCTGAAAATGAAATCCCCTTCTAGTTTGGAAATACTCTTACTACGGAGTGCTTCTAACTCTGAGAAAATGAGCTGCTACAACAGAAGCGTGAACATGTGGAAGGAACTGCAGTGACCCCGGCCGCAAAGGGCAGACCTTAGAGCAGCCTGTGCATCAAGCCTGCCGGTGGCCGAAGGCCGGCCGGGGGCTAGCAGGGCGCTTTAGCTGCGGGCGGCAGCGTTTCTGTTGTGCTGACCTTGCTGTCGCTACCTGACTCCTCCGAAGGAGTCGAAAGCAGCGAAGGTGAAGGACTCGAAGCGCCTCTCCCCGCGGCGCGCAGCCGGGCCCGGGGGCGGCGGCCGCCGCCGCCACCGCCCCCCGGGGCGGAGCGGGGCCCTCGCCCCGCCCGGCTGGGCCCGGCCCCGCCGCCGCCTCTCGCTCCGCGCTCCCCGCCCCGCGCCTTCGCCATGGCCTTCGCCACCCGCCACTTCGTGCGCGCCGCCTCCTCCGCCGCCGCCACGGCGGCCGCCAAGAAGCTGATCGTCAAGCATGTGACGGTCATCGGCGGCGGCCTCATGGGCGCCGGCATCGCCCAGGTGAGCGCGGCGCGGCGCGGCCCGGCCCGGCAGCGAGGCGGGGGTGAGGGGAGGCGGCGGCGCCATGGCGGCCGTTACGCGGCGCGTGCCGCGGGAGGGCCCCTTCGCCTCTCGCTGGGGCTGGGGCCGGGGCCGGGGCCGGGGCTCGCCTCGCCGCGGGCTGGTCGGATGAGGTGCGGTCGTGCCGGCGCTCGGCTCCCCCCAGGGCTGCGCTGGCAGCGGCCGCGGTTCCTGCTCTGCGGCCAGCTGGGGCCCCTTCCCGGGCTGAGGCGGCAGGGAGAAGCCCGGCTCCAGCCGCCCCGCGCTGCTGCTCCTCGCGTCCCCTTCGCTTCTCGCTTTCCGCTTAGGGTTTTTACTTAAAGCGGAGCCCAGCTGCGGTGTAGCGCCCTGCCCCGCCCCCGAGCGAGAAGGGGCGAGCGCAGGAGGGGCGAAGCCGTCGGTCTCCGCTCGCCTTCCCTTGCGGAGCGTCACGTGCGGGTGCCAGCTGCTGGCCCGGCCGTGCCAGCTCAGACGGGTCGGGTCGCCGCTCGGGTATTCGCTCGGAGTTGCACGGCGGGAGCAATATTTAAAAAAAAAGAAAACAAAACCCGAAACAAAGCTTCTCCGACTGTATTATAGTTCGTGTTCAAATTATTTCGCGCTATGCTTTTTTCAGCCTGTGCTTGTGGGAGAAGTAGCGGCTGCTCTTGCGCTGGAGGGGCGTACGCTCAGCAACGCCTGACAGTCGTGGCCCACAAACCAGCCGGACAGCCGTGCCTGCTGGAGCCTGCTGTGGGTCTCGCCCCGTGGGTCTCACCCCGTCGGCCTGCCCCGTGCGAGGCACCGTGGGGAGCTGGCGTGGGCAGCAGCCTGTTCATCGCAGCCCAAGGATGGGGGCTGCTGGGAGCGTGGAGGGACACACCCGTTCTGCCGTGTTGGCAGACTTCTGTGAATTTTGGTTTTATTGCTGCGGCGGAGGAGAAAGCGCTGCTGCGCCGCTGCTGCCCAGTTGCTCAACATCCAAACTTTTTGTTCTTTTGCTAATCCACACATCTTCAGGTCAGACAGGTAGGCAAGAACCACCAAGGTCAATGTTTTAAATTGCTTAAGGTGGTTCTTAAGACAATGTGTGGGCATTTATAAACCAGACAGTGTGTAACGATATTTGGGAAATGTTGGTCCAAGAAAGAAGCTTCTTCTGACTTGCCAAGGGAGTAGATCAAGTGACATTTTACAAGTTATTAAAGTAGAATACAGCAGCTAAAACAAACATTTAGCTGTCAGTCATTTGCAGAATTATGAATTGGTTAATATTTAAATAGGACTGATTTTCCCAGGGTTTAATCTCAGGCCTTTGGCTTTCAAGTTCATCTTTAACTTGATAGCTTGGGGACAGAAGACTGAACGGTCCTGTCAGTGATTTAAGATTTAGATATTTACTTAATTCACAGAAAGAGCCTGTTGCTCAAGATACCAGGGTAGTTCACAAACTTCACGAAGAGTAACTGGAGTATGCAGGCATCCCCACGTGGAAATTGACAGTGAGATTGGAGTTCATAAATAGCAATTCTCCATTTTAATGAATTAATGGGTTTCCTTCTCAGAACTGAAGATTTCTCACATTCCTGGCAAATCTGTAGCAGGAGGAATATGGGGGCTATTTTTTTTGCTAAGGAATTAGCTAGTTGTTTATTAACTTGCCTGGTAAAAACACTCCTCTGTACCTTGATACTAGAGCTTGAGGTTTCCACTGAAGGAACCATCAAAGAACAACTTTGAAGAAAGTTGTTCTCATGTTTGAGGAAGATGCACACTATGCAAAGGTTATAATTCTGCAGGGAAAGTGAACTGATCTGCATATTCTGTTAGACTGCACGTTTTCAGAGAGCAGCTTGTCAAGAGAAACATGTCTGTTATTTGGCAGTAGCAGGGGTTGCAGTCTTCTACCACTGTTAAGGACCAAGGATTGTTTTGCTGACCGTCTGCCTCTGATTTTATCAATGCAAAATTATCTCAAAGCAGAGATGATTGTAACACTGAGTGGGGTCTCCTCTGCACGCTATTAATAAAGCTTCTCCTCCCTTTTAGAACACTTAAGAAATTGTCTCTCCTCTTACTCATACTGTCAGGAGAAGCTAACCTCTGCTGAAATGTTTGGCTGAAAGCCAGGAGTTCATAATTTCTGATTCTGCCATGTGAACAGCACTTCTGTATGAAAAAAGCATTAATTGACTCCCTAGCACTCTTGTGTTTCTTATTTAGTATTCTTAAGATCATTGGATAGTAGAGTCTGAGCAAGCGTGTGTTTGAATTGCAAGGAGATGGTATGACCTTTTGCCATTTTTCTTTTTTCCTGTCTATGTAAATATGGTAAGAATGAGGTGGGAAAAGGGAGATGTTAATTTTTCTAGGATTTTTTGCCAACTGGTGTAATCGTAAATGGATAATCAGGGAAGCATCTCTTAAAAGTGTGCTTGGTATTGATTTTTCTTCTGAAGAGTGGAGGGTCTTGCTTTGCCATTGCAAATGATCAGCGCCAGATGAAGTGTTAGGAGTGCAAGCTTGGTTTAAATGTTTTTTATGATTCAGTTGTTTTTATGAAGTGGCCATAGTGAAAATAAAAAAAAAATAGAAAAAAGATGGATAAAGAAATGTCCAGCTGCAGACTGACACCTTGTTAAAGGTATACTGCTGCTGTCCAGAGGCAGTCTGGCATTTCTTTATTTGCTGGATTAGTGAGGCAACTTGGATGAGAATAGCACCATACTTTTCTTCAGGAGATATCTCTGTATTTTTCATTTCAGCTAGCTTTGTTGGAGTAGGTCTTCTGGGCATGGGAGAATCTTTACTCTCCAGGTGCAAGGTTAGATGTAAAGTAAAAGTTTGCAGAAGGTAAGCTAAGTTGTGTGACTTTAAAAACAGCCAGTGGAACCATGTTTTAACATCTGTTTTCCACAATTATTATATTACAACTCTGTTAGTTCAAGAATTCTGAAAATGAAGACAGGCTGTTGCTAACTAACGAGAGAAATGTAAGTTAATGAATAGTGAAGTAGCAGATAATGCGCAGCTGATTTTTAATAGGCTGTTGCAATGTGAGAAAGTGACATTATATGTTTGAAATTAATTGAATACCAACCAAAAAGACAACCCAGTAGTGCTGTCTGTAGCTGAGCCAGTGTTTGTACCAAGTGTGTAGTAAGGAGAGTTTGTGGGCCATGCAGGTCTGTACAGAGTCCTGGAGTGGCGAAGGTTTCACTGCTACTCCCAGCTCTGCTCTCACCTTCCTGTTGTTGCAGGGACATGCTCACGGCCTCACAGCAGAGTTGTGTTACGCTGCGTCCCAGGAACACAGGGTTAGCCATCCCTTGTGCCACCCATGCACCCTGCCAGCATTCCAGTTTTGGTCTTCATAGCCCTTCTTCCTGACAAGATCCAAGGATCACTTGCTGTTTCATGACAGCTTTTTGTTCTCTAGCCATAGCCACAGGATTCAGCTGCCTCCAGGCACAGGTAGCATTCTGCAGACAGCTTGGGGGAAAAATGGGTTTCTTTTTCCTTTTCTCTCAAGTTGTTTGACACCTTTATCCCTTCCCCTGCGCCCCAACTGTGTGCAGGTTTTTATGATTTTTCTAGTAAAGTGCATAAGTCTTGAATCAATGTTCGTTAGCTCTCTTTTGCCTAATTCATTGCGTAGTGTATTGTCTGGCCCAACACGAATCAATATGGTTCGTTGTTTTATGATACTGATGTTGAATCTTTTTTTTAACAGGTTGCAGCAGCCAGTGGTCACACTGTGGTGTTAGTAGACCAGTCAGATGAAATCCTTAAAAAGTCTACAAAAGGAATTGAAGAGAGTTTGAAGAGAGTGACAAAGAAGAAATTTGCGGATAAGCCTGAGGTTGACATCATCTTCTTTATACCTCTAGGAAAACTTAGGAGAATAAAACTATCATACTGAAGTTCTGATATTGTGTACAGTTATGTATTATAGAGCATGTTAATATATGGCTTAAAAAGAAAACTTTTTCCAGTGTGCTGAAGAACTTGGATTTTTTTTTTTTTTTTTTTTGATTCAGGGAGGTTGGAAGATGTCTTACCTTATTTTCTTTCCTTTGTAGACTGCAGCCTTGAGATAAAGATTTAAAACAACTTGGTGACCTTTTAAAACAGATGCTAAATGTGAAATGGTGCCAAATTATTAATCTCAGTTTACTAGCAAGCTATCTTTGAGTGCTTACCTGGGAATGCACCAATATTGTCCAAAAGCCAATAGTCACAAAATAGTCTTAATATCTTTGTAAGGACTTTTTTTTTTTTTTTTTTTTTAAGACTTGGGCACAGGATTACTGCAAAGGAAATTAAAGTGCAAGTTTAACTACCCTGAAGTAACATGAATTAGATGTATAAGACACTTTGCATTTACATTACTGAGTAATACATACAGCAAGTCGCTGTGATGCAGTTGATGCATCTAAATTTATATCCTAAGTATCCTAAGGGTTATTTGTTGCTATGCCTGTTTCTCTAAGTTCCACAGCAGATTAAATTATTCTTTTGATACATATTAACATATATAATATATACTGGTATTGATGATTACCAGCATGAATGATGCAGCAGACAAAGGAAATGAAAAAGGGCTTGTTTGCATGAGGGAGTACAGAAGAAAAATTATGGTAATACCAGGATAACCAGAGCAATATAATTTCCCGTACATAATTATGGGGAGTCTTTTAATCCAAAAGGCAATTGTTTACATGATGCTTGTACTTCATATATGACATTACATTCTAGCATGCAGGCATGTTTTTACTTGTACTATGTCTCTATTTACCATTGGTTCAAAGTCTTGCAGTTCTGTTGATTTCTCTCCTCATGAACTATGTCAGTGATTGGCAGATTTACTAGTCAGGAAACAGAATAGTTTTTCCCCACATTTGCACTGAAACTGTAGTGAGTGTAGGCCATTTCATTTCCTGAAGTATTCATGAACAAGCACGTATCTGTTCATAGGAGTGAAACCAGTTATGCTGAAGGTTGGACTGCAGCAAATAGTCTTCCTAAAAGAATGAATTCAAAGATCTCCTATTTGCTTCAAAGCAGGTTTAATTGACTTGGAAAATTTTGTCAGTGAAAGCATTGTATCTGTATATACTTGGAACTTTCTCACTGATTTGGAAATGTGGCAGACTGTCTGAATTTTTGAGGGCTCAAAAACACTTCAGAGCACATAAGGGGATTTTCTTGTAAAAATAAATTGTAAATAGACATTGCAACTTCTTGGAAATGTTTCAGGCTGGTGCGGAGTTCATTGAGAAGACCTTAAAGAACCTCACAACAAGCACAGATGCAGTAGCAGTGGTCCACAGCACGGATCTGGTGATAGAAGCCATTGTGGAGAACCAGGAAGTTAAAAATGAACTCTTCAAGAGGCTGGATAAGTTTGCTCCAGAGTAAGTTTGCTCCAGAATACTGGATCAATACAGTATTTTTCCTGTTACGTTTTGAAACTTAGACCTTTGTATCTTCTGTTTTTATTCTTACACCGTTAGTTCTGCATTGTCTTAGCTGCTTTTTTTAAAAACAGGAGTTTTTCTCCCTTAGACTAACTCCAGACTGTCACGTGGTATGGAATAGTTGTTGTGCCAGGTGCATATGCTACAAACACTTTCAGGTGTATTCAGCCAGGTGTATTTACTTGTTGCATTGCTTCATTTGATGTGCTTCCGGGTATGTTTAGTCACAAGGTTTGTCCATCTACTCAGCAAGGTCAAATCCAAATGCAAACGCATAACAGTAGAATAAGCTTGTCCTGGTCCACAAGGTATGGTTAACATATGTGTTCCCATATTTAAATAGAGAATTGGGATGATAAAATACTTGTTTTCAGTGTGCCTAGCATGAACAAGTTTTACGAAGTCTCAGCCTCTTAGCTGTAAGTCATACTCAGCTCACTAGTGACTTAAGTGAACTCAGTTTACTTTGTATTAGAAGAGTTTGGAGATAGCTCATTGCTGGTTATTGTGTGTGAGGTAAAAGTACATAATTTCTTACTGTGCACTCACTCAGTTACTTACAGTCCTTGGAACTTTCTTTGAACTATATTTGATAACTGTTGGAAATTACTTTTGAGTTACATCCAAACACAAAAATGCTGTTAAGCGAGCGTGCAGTCTCAGAAGCTTGATCCTTGTAATGGATGACTCAGGATCACAAGACCTTGACTGCTTGCAGGTTGAGGTTTTAACTAGTACAGCTAAATCTGGGGGTATTGGCTAAGAGGTATTCTAGACTGTCTAACTAAAGAACTAGGCAAGCTGCGGTTTGAATATCACTTCAAGGGAGAAAAGATGTTATCATTAGTTGGCTTCAGCCTGGGGAGATTTCCAGGCTGTCTCATATGGTCGGTAATCAAAATTACCTGGTACTTCTGAAAACAATAAATGATCACAAACAGCAGTGCACTGAACACGGGGTAGCTTGCTGTTACCCTTCATCTGACAGACAAAAGTAAGTAGGTGCCTTCGGCAATTATCAGGATACCTTGTCATGATTAGATTGTACTTATTTTGTGAAAACAGACCATTGGTTGCCTGAGTCTTTGTTCATATTCAGCAGAGAAAGCTAATGAGCAAATTAGAATGTACTAAATGGCAAACTGTCTAGAACCAGTCAGCAAGGAAAAGTGGGCACAGGGACTTGGAGCCTCATTTAATAATAAGTATATTTGGAACACCTGAGGCTGTTTTTCGTAAGACTGAGCTGTTTATAAGCATAGCTGCCTTAAAACATAAAATTTTACATTACAGAGTGTTAAAAGATATTGGGAGTTGTTCAGATATGCTCCTTCCTGTGGCAAAAGGCATGATTTTGCAAGGTTGGGAAAAATAACATTAGACAAGAAGCCTTCCTTTTTAAGAGAAATGATGGTAAACATACAGATACCTTACATGTAGGATAAAGAAAAGGGAAGTGAATGGTGAAGAATATGGGTTGCAGTGTAGAAAGTCTAGGTAAAAAGAAATAAAAGCTAGTAAAATAGTGAAACTTAGTACCCAAGTGTTTAAAATATTAGCTATTAGATACAAATGGTAATTTGTAATTATGTGAGGAATATAGAGTAGCAGATCATGTGAGCAGTGTGGGGGAAGGCAGAAATGTCTAGTGAGTGTTCTTCTGTATGTAGAAGGAAGCAGTAGGCTTTATTCATTCTGCACGGCACTGCGGTGGAATGGAAAGCTCTCCCTGTCAGTGCAGGCATCCTACAGCCTTCGCTAAGATTCAACGTTTCAAAATTTCTAAAACTAGTATGTGGACTAACTAGTGGGGGTGGTGGACTTGTGGTTGATTGGTAATGAAGACAAGATTTGTTTAAAGATAGCTTTGAGTCTCTGGGGAAGCTTTGCTTCTGTGGGGCCCTGGGCATTAATGGCACTGTGGAGTGTATGTCGTAGGCAGAGATCATGAAAGACCAGGCTTCTGAGGAGGGAGGACTTGTCTGAATTCAAATCTCGGGACTTACCGCAGGGGTAGCTGATCGAAACGTAAGGGGCTGTGTATTACAGTTGCTCAGACCAGATGATGAACTATGCCTTTGGAACACAAGCTGTGTGAAACCTTGCATTTTTCTTCTTTTGTACTGTATCTCATGTCTCATGTCTTTCCTCAGCTGCAACAGCTACATGTTCATCTCCCATTTTTGCACTATGATGATCTTTCCAAAGAAGATAAGTCTGGGGACAGCACAAAACCAACATGTTACATTAAAAAATCAAAACAGCTTATTTCCTCTTCCTTTTTCTCTGTAAAATAACTATAATTTCTCTGAAAGTGGATCTATAAATGGAGGGGGGTGAGAAAGCTATTCTTTATTGAGAAAAGTTTTATTTGGGTGTGGGGAGTGAATTTCTCTTAAGTTTTCAGAGAAAATGTAATGAGCCAGGAGAGTTTGGCAACCCCAGAGAGCATTGGGGTATTCCTCATCTGGATAACTGTCCAGGTGAAACAGTGACTGCTGTTTCTTGGATGCCATCAGTCTGAGTGCGTACTGGTTTATATTCTTAGAGCTTTGCAAAATTGCTTGTGTATGTTATATTCCTCTCGGTGTTACACTCACCCTCCTAATACAGTAATTGTTACTGTGTTACATGGTCATCATCTTCAGAGCAGGCGATAAAGCATTGCTACCCACTCTTCAGTTCTGTTTTCCTTTTCCTGAGTTGGGTTAGTCTCACGTTTCCATTTTGAAAAGGTCAGGCTAGGGTTTTTGTAGAATATCCCCACGTTCTTTGTGTCTTTTAGGCCTTGAAACACTGCAGCACTTTTCCAAACAGGATCATGATGAACATGACAAAAGAATTTTTGGGTATCCACTTGAAGAGCTCTTGCCTTCTGTTTGTTTCTGGGTGGTGAGAATGCCCATCAACATCTTAGTCTAGGATTTATCTTTAGATGTGGAAACTCAGCTAGGAACTGGCCAGTGGTTTTCAACTGTTTGCTGTGTTAGAATCAGTGTGTTATAAAACTGTTACAAAAGAAGTGTTGTTCGGTGCTCACTGCATAACGGAGCTGGACTGCAAGAGTCCGTTTTATTGAAATGGTATGTTTCTCTGGTGTTGGACTCTGTTTTTAATGTCTTCCCATGACCCAGTAGATGGCATCAAGAGAAAGCAATCCGGGGCCTGGAAAAGCATCGCCAGGGCTTCACTAGTACTGTTGCTTTCAAAAGCCTTCCAACTCTGCTGTCACCTGAAGCGTGGATTATGTAATTCTAAGTCACAGAGGCATGTAAATTCTGTTTTAAACTCAGTTGAAAACAATTGGTCGGTCAGAGCAGAAAGTGTAAATAAAATGCCCTTGTACACAATAGAAATTTAATGCTTTCATTCCCAAGGCTTTATGTTGTGTGAGGCTACAGTATTCACCCGCAAAAGTGATGCTGAGGTAAAATCTCTTACTTTAAGTGAACCCAGATATAAACCTAGCATCTCACAAATCAATGTGCTTAATTTTTATATGAATATTTGAATTCTTTGTATACAGTGGCACATTTGCAGTGAAGATGAGTGTCTTTTGGATACATTGACCTTGCAAGGTCAAAACTATGAAATGTAGAATACTTTTTTTAGTATCCCACCTCAGAACAATATAAGGCCCACTTTATGGTGGGGAAATAACAAAATAATATTTGTAAGAAGTGTAAGCAGGAATTTTCAGGATTTTTTATTTCCTTCTCCATAACAAATTCTCAAAAACTGAGAAAATGTAATAAAAAATGGAAAGCAGTGTGGGGTTTTTTTATCCCCAAATGTTTTCTTTTAATGCCACTATAAGATGTCCCCACAACTTGGACATAACTTTTCTGAAAGCTCTGTTGTGAAGCTCAATTATATCTTGGTGAAATGTAAACAAAATACCAATATAGATTAACATTTGATGAGTCCAGTAGGATAACTTTTTGAAAGGTCAGTAGGATACAGCCCAGAATGGAAGGTAGGGTTTCATCTCTAATTTAGTTTCTGATTTTTGTGGTTTGAAGAAAAAGCCGTTTCTGTAAGTTTTCAGTGTGATGTCAATATAGCAGGGCTGTTGAGGTTCTGAGAGATTTCTGGGGGGGAAAAAAAAAAACAACCCACAAAAAAACCCCCAAACTATTATAAATTGCAATTAGTGAATATGGTTATTGTCTGGAAAAAGACTTCATATGTGTCTTAAAATTCTTGTGATTTTGTGTATCCTTTGCAGTGTCCTATGCATGGCAGTTTTTATCTTTTCTCTGTTTTTTTTTCCATCAGCTCTTTCCTCTGGTGGTACATTTGCTCATCACGTCTACCATTGATCATTATTTTAAAAAAAAATAGATTCCAAATTTTTCTTAAGGCTCCAAAGTGCACTTTTGACACGCAAATGATTTGGTTTCTGTAGATGTGTAAATGATTAACAATAGAAAATACCATTAGGTTTCCAGTATTGCTGAAGAAATTACCTGGAAGAGATTTGGGGAGTTAACAAAAATTTTCTACTTACGGTCTTTTTTTCCATCACCTAATATAAGTATTCAGCATACTTACTTGGGAGTCAGAAACTCACACAGCCCTTCCAGTGGTTATTTCATCATTGCTGTACTTACACCTCAGCAAAAGGACCGTAATAATCTGTAGGGATATTTCTGAGAATTCTGTGGATGGTTAGCCAATGGATGTCTATTTATGTTTACTGTACCAATCTCCTACTGTCAGAAAAATAGCTATCATTTATGCAATCCATATGTTTCTTTTTACCAGGCATACGATATTTGCAAGCAACACTTCATCCTTGCAAATCACGCAGCTGGCTAACTCAACCACCAGGCAGGACCGATTTGGTGGTCTCCATTTCTTCAATCCTGTGCCTATGATGAAGCTTGTGGAGGTAAGTGTTTTATAACATCATCATAATAACCACTGTAGCAGAGCAATACAATTATCATCACTAAGAATTCAGTTAGATGAAAGAGTAGATCTCAGTTTGCAGCTCTTCTGATGGGGAATAAGCTAACTCTACTGATAAGTGGGTGGTGCAGTCTCTGTTGAGGGGCAGGTTGAACACAGAGGTAACTCCTTCAGTCTCAAAGCTCCGAAGTTCTCCACTGAACTGCCAACAGAGGTGCCGTTTATAGCGATCATTTCAGGCACACAGGCAAGCTGATTAATAAGAACTACTGACAGCTTAAACAAAATCATCCGATGACTGACAGAGGAATTTGGTTGCTACTAGTGTAGAAATCTATAGAAAGTGATGTGCAGATAAAATCATACTGCCTTGTGACTTTTGAAACAAAGTCAGTTATGTTTGTTTCAGTGTTCCAGATGATTTGTCTGGAAGTATTACAATATTTCCCAACCTTTAAGGAAGTGTAAAAAGAAGTTTTTACATAACTTTTCAGGCACCTTTTCTAAACATACTGTTTTAGGCTACATCATGCAATTTCTAATATACTGCAATGCAGCACAGAATAAGAAATAATCCGATATTAGAGTTTATCTGAGCCTCCAAAGTAAAGATCACATTGCAGAAAAACTGACAGGTGTCTCTTCTGCTTTTTCTCACCTTCCCCTGTTATGGCTGACCTAGAACTTAGAAACTCTTGAGTAAGTGAAAATAAACTTTGCATTTTGGCTGCTCTGCCCCAAAGTCTCATGTACTTTGTGCCCTTAAATGCTGTAAGTCTTTTCCCTCTGTCTCATGAGTGATTAGTTCTAGTATTGCTTTGGTGACAAGCACTTCAAATATGTTCTGCCTGCCTTTTGAACTCCTGAGATTCACTTTATTATATTTTTTGCTTGTTTCCCATTAAAATACCTATTATGCAGTTACTTGCTCTGTGTCTTTGAATGTATTATTCTCTTCCTCCCTCTTTTGAAATGTTTGAACCTTTTGGCTGAAATGAACAAATTTGATTCAGAGTATGGTTGTCTGACGAGGGCTTGGACACTTGCAAATTCTCTCTCACTAACTTCTGTATCCATGTGGATTTTTTTTTTTTTTAGTTCAATATTGCATCCTGTATATTGTGACTAAATGCTCTGGGGAAATGTTGTAAGAAGAAAAGGAAGGAATTTTGTAGGTTTTGTTGGAGATAACAGAAATCTTTAGCATAATTCCTTAGGCTAACATACGTTTTATTGATTTCTGTGCTATGAACTACTTGTTGGCAGTAATTTATGTCTATGGATTAAATGTTCTATGCCTTGTCTCAAGCCTAAAACAAATGATAGTCTTTAGAAATCTACACTAAGCCTCTGTGAGGTT
Organism: Ciconia boyciana; assembly: GCF_034638445.1. Classification (NCBI taxonomy): domain Eukaryota; kingdom Metazoa; phylum Chordata; class Aves; order Ciconiiformes; family Ciconiidae; genus Ciconia; species Ciconia boyciana. The sequence goes on from NC_132938.1 coordinate 58,798,774, forward strand.
TGAAAAATACAGAAGATATCTATCCTAATTTGTAAAAGACAAAACAAAGTGATCCCTGTATGACTGCTATAGTCAGTCTTTATAATTAGTGGTTTTTTTCACCTGAGTTATGAATGTCCTGGCCCAGAGTCGCTCCAGTTGATGAGTAGTATTTGAAGAACTTTAAAGCACAGAAGCTGTGCTTTTAGTGACTTGATCTTGAAAGGCACCAATATTAGTAAATAAACACACATTTTAAGGCTTTGCTTTTGTTTCAGATCTACTGCTGTAAATCAGGATTGGCATTGACAAACACTGTAAAACAACATTTTCTATATAAAACAGATGTTTCAGTTTGACATAATAGGGGGAAAATCAAGAGAATCACCCACACTATAAAAGATATAACTGAAATTGCCAGTCATCTGTCATGGAAGCTGTCTTTCATGGGTCACAAGTCTGCAGTGCCTTTGAGTCTTATCTGCTATTTTCATAGACTGTTGGTCTCATGCTCAGGAGTGCATAGGTTTGAGGGGATTTCTTTCTCTAATGATCCAAAAGACTAGTGCTAATGTTTCAAAATTCCAAAGTGTATATTACAAATTCATTCTTGAAACTTGCAGTCTTATGTATCTCAGATATTTTTATCTAATGTCTAAGTAAAAGAATACTATTTTTTCTGCTGAGAAACAAGCCTTTTCCTCAGTCCTAACTGTTTTTTTGTGTTGACCTTACATCAGTCATTAGGACGGGGGGAAATCTCTGTGTAACTTAATTGTATGAACAAGGAGATCAGCCTTAACTGCTTATGCATAGCATTTTTCAGTTACTGCACATGGAGGTCAGTTTCAACACAACTATCATAATCAGTTCAGCTTCTGCAAGTCTTTTTTTTCTTTTCTTTCTTTTTTTGTGTGTGTGGGGGTAGGTCTCTATTAAATGACTTAATCCATCCTAACTCCAGTGAAGTATAGAAAATACTACATGTGACAAAAGACTCAGTTGTGAAGAAAATCAACATGGAAACCTACTACTCAAAAGCTAAGAGGCTGTCACATTATTTGAAAGATAAATTTAAAATTTTCTTTAGAATTAAGTGTCTGTGTCGTGTTTACATTGGGCACAGAGTAGATGTTATAACTCTTTATATCGGGAACTATGTCTGTTAATATGGTTCCCTAGATTGATGCCATCATGTTTCCTAAGGCAACAGAGACTATGTAGCTTTTAAAGTTGTCCTGTTATACTATAATCTCTAAATGGGATTCCAAAGGATGGTCCCTTTTACCATCCATACTGGCTGAGTGGGAAAGTATCTTAAAGAAACACGTAATTTCAAAATGTGCAAAATGCTGTATCTATCTTTAAAATACATTTCTCTGTCTGTTACATATATATCCACTGAAACTGGTTTTTGTAAAACAAATGTTTTGTGAATTTCTGGATAGTGTTCTGGATTACAGTTTAATCATTGCTGTACTGGGAAGCGAGAGGGATTCTGCTCATAAATGTGCTTACGCTCTCCCCATCTTCCCTCTGCCCAGGTCATCAAGACTCCAATGACCAGCCAAAAGACTTTTGAATCGCTTGTGGATTTCAGTAAAGCAGTAGGAAAGAGTCCTGTCAGTTGTAAGGTGAGTACATTTTAATTGTATACGGTTCAGAAGGTCTGTTCTTGAAAACTGTTAATTTTAAGGTGGTAGATTTTAGTAGATGTAAGAGCACTTCAAGAATTTCCAGGCTGCTTTTTGTCCAGTTTCTCTTCCCTATTAAAAGCATTTTAATAAAGAAAATGCCCACATTTACAACAAATTCTGCAAAGCAGGGTGACTCTAGACATCTTGTGAGAAGCAGCAAAACTCACAAGTATCAGGGTTTACAGTTTTTGGTTTTTCTTTTCCAGTCCTGCAGAAGCCTTGACTGGAGAGCTTAAGCAGGAGCTCATCTATAGCCATGCTAGAGACAAGACTGCTACCTCTTGCACTGTGAGGCAGTTGGATGGATCCTCCATGGTGTGTGCTCATTGCAAGTTTTTCTTAAGACTGCAGTAACTAGACCCATATTAATCTTCATTGCTTTGCAGCTTTGGTTTTTTTTCTCTAGAGGACACCCTACTTCCGAAGCACACTTTTTCCAACTCCATTAAGTTGTGGTCTGGGTAGCTTTATGCAAGCTACTGCCTTGAGTTTCACAGCCCCCAGGAGACATTTGGTCATAAAAAGAAGGGCCTGCAATCCGGTAGTTACCAGTAATTCAGTGTCTGGATGCTGGACTCTAATTCTGGCTGTACTGCTAAATTGCTCTGTGGCCTTAGTTGACTTTTCCTGTTTCTGTCACAGTTTTGCAGTATGTAATGTGCAGAATATCTGATGAATTATTGTTTATAAATTAGCTTGGGTAGAGGGTAATGCAGTCTCCATATCTGAACTTTTTTTTTTTCTAAAGTTCCTGTTTGTAGAAGGAAAGTTGCTTGGAATTCTCTGGATTAAATATTGAGATAAAATGGAATGAACAATAAACATCTGAAACAGTAGTAGTATACAAAATAATACTATATTTGCAAAGTTCTTTCTCTTTTCTTTGTATTTTTTATTTTGATTAAAGTTTGTGTAGAAGAAGTTCTGTATCAGTTTGTTACCTTCTTCTGACAGCGTGTATCTTAATCTTTTCATTGGTAGCATTGGTGTTTGCTATTGAAGTGATCCTAAATTTCAAAAGCATGGCTTACCGGTGAGCAATGGGGGAAAAGTACACTATTTAGCCAGGAGTGTTTCTAGTAGTGAACGCAGAAAAAAACCTGTTAGGGAAGAACTGCTCCTCTCGTATCCTTCAGGAAATTGTATCAGCAGAATTTTGCTAAAGAAAAGGCATTTGCCAACTGACCACTTTAAGTTGTTTTAAGATTAATTGAGTTGGGCTTGTAGTAGTCTTACTGTTCTCAGTCATGATAAATGTTTATGTGCCATTCCTTGTTTGCGAAATTCATCTTTTGTGTTTTACTGAGCAGATAAATCATATGAAAAATACAGTTTAGAAAGTACCAGAAATTGATGATTCAATAAGTGTCTTCATCCACTTTTTTAATTTGTCGTGTAGCATTTGAGTGTAGTACTGGTAAAGAATGTTTATTTACAATCCCTTTTTTTCTTTTCATAGGATACTCCAGGGTTTATTGTAAACCGTCTCTTGGTGCCATATATGATGGAAGCTGTTCGACTTTTTGAGAGAGGTACTTGTTGGGATATTGACTTCAGGGAATGTTGACATGTAACACTGCTAAATGTTATATCCTTGCAGAAAAGCCTTGGGATTCCCTCAAAACTTCCAGACCTCAAAGGCTGGAAGTGAATAGTGAACATCAAATATGAGCCAATATGTGTAGCTGGAAAGACCCTTGTCTTCACTTTGAAATGTCAGTGTATGCAGAGTCGTAAGGTACTCATTATTTGTGTGGGAAATTTCTGGTGGTGGAAAATGTTTCTGGTTTGGAGATGACAAGGTGAATGTAGTGCCATTGTAAAAATATCCTCTGCCAACTGATCAGGAACCTCCCTCTCTGCATCCCAAGAGACATTAATGAAAGTGGTTGAAAATCCCATAGTGGGACCATTAGCAAAGTTCTCCTGAGTTCACTTATATTGGGCTTGTGAAATAAAACACCAGGTGAGGTGAGTACTATAATACTCAGTGTCACACTACAGTACTGGCATACAAGTGATTTGGGCTCAACTATTGCCCCACAAAACCTCCTGTTCCCTTCTATGTCCTTTTTTAGACATAGGTTCTTTAGGAACTCCTGTCTCACTGCTGGTCTCTTTTACGTTAATACTGAGGGTAGGTAGAAATAATCACGAATCTCCAAAGAACCACTAAATTTTTCAAAACATTGATAATTGTTTTGAAAAGGAAACAAGCCAATAATGTAGTGGATAAGGAGGAAATTATGAAGTATAATTGCTTTTATTTCAAGTGCTCTGCTCATAGCTGCGTGCTACTAAGAATGTCATTTGAAACATTTTGTTTTTGAAATCACTGCTTTTTTACAGATGAAAGCGCTCCATTATCAGGATTCTACCAAATATGTTTTAAATATTAAAAATCTCTTTTATAGCACATGGAAGGGATGGTTTGATCTCCAGAAAAAAATATAAACCAACACTACTTGTTTATCCATCAACAGATGTACCTAATTACATCTCAAAGGGAGAAAAGAGCAAATTTAGTGACTTGAAAGGCAAAGGCATGGATGCGAGGGGGCGTTATTCTCTTAGAAAAAGTCACAATTTTAAATAAAGTGTATGGGTGTTCCAGTGTGTGTAAAAGGGGTGCCTTTAAGTGACATGTATCATTATGCATATTTCAGGAGACAATAGAACTTTAATTAAATGTAGAAGAAAACAGTCACTGAGATTGTATGTTAAAATTGACTGTTCTCTGCCTAAGCAAAACAATATTTTGATTTCATCTTTATTCTGTTTGTATTTTTGTATCATACTGTTCAAAAGTATATTTCCAAACTTGTTAAAGTTCATTCATGAATTTTTAACTCTAATGAAATCTATTTAAAAAGCTGGTTAATGTTTTGAAAAGCCTGATGGCTGTCTTCTAATTCATATTTTCCATTGAATCAGGTTAAATCTTTATCATATCCTTTGCGTTAATTCTCAGAGTAGACACTTGAGCCAGATTGTCATCCACATTAGTATGAAATTTGGGTCTCTTTCCTGGCAACCCCAAGCACTGAAATACCATTTTATTGGATCAGTCCTTGAGTCTTTATTTACACAAAGTCTTCTTGGGTTAAATGTGCACTTTTGCTTAGGCACAATACCTTTAGTATATGAACAGTGATTTAAACAGTGGGCATATTATAAATATTAATGTGTGGTGGTCTGTACTGCCCTATTCCTAGTGGAAAACCAAAAAAAGCAGTCAGTCAAGTTTCTGTGGAATTCTGCTTTATACTGAGAGACTAGTATGAACTAGGGGTACAACCTGTGTTTGCCCTTTTACTAATTTTAATTGTATTGTAATGCAACTGTATACTGTCAGGTGGCCAAGTCCCAAGTTTGACAAAGAAAGTGGGACAAATCTGTTGATAGAAGTATGTACATCTGCATCAACTTCAGATGAGTTGAGGATTTATGTGTGTTTGAATTTGGGGAACTGAAATTATGTTAGAATTAAGTAAGGCTAATTTTCCCAGTTTCTCAGAAAAAAAAAAAAATTGTCATCTTTAAAGGGTAAAAGGAGATATATAAAACTTGTTACTTCATACAGAACTTTCACTGAAGTTGTTGCCTTTACAAGAGATTTTGAAAATTTATTTCTAAGATGCTCTGATCTTAGGTGCATAAGTTGCATAGGCTATGCCTGCCAAGCTTTTGGACACCCTGAATGCCTGTACACATCGAGCATGGAGGTTATTTAACAAGTACCTCTGGGGTTTGTTTAACTTCGTCCTTTTTATAGGATCTGCAAAGAAGTGCACTGCCTTTATCAAAATATGTATTAGAAATAAGCAGTAGAGGTGCATCTGCTTTCATGACAGTATAAAATATGCATTCCCAGCAAAAGAATGAGGTGAATATTAACTGTGACAACGTGGCAGTGCAGGATTTGTACTTTTATAGGCACAGACTGAAGTAGAAGTAACAGATTTCTGATAATTTTGATTATTTTTTTAAAAATAATTTTGGAATTCACAAATTTAACTACACCTGCACAGTCTCTTCAGGTCACTCCTATCTGCCATCTCTGGGGCTGACGGATATCTTCCGGTGAAAGCTGCTGTAACTAAGCATGTTACTCAGCTGCTACTGCTCCCTCCCGCCATGCCTGCCTTGTCCATCAGCTGGATATCACTTGCCTTCTGGCTGTTGTAGAGTAAGGGTAGCTCTGTCCTGCACATCATTCAAAAGCTGCTGCTGATCTCATGAAGCTGAAATTGAGATCTTTCCTTATTTACACTATTCAGCTGCCTCTAAAAGAAGCTCTTGATTCTTCATAGTGACCAATTCTTCCTCTAGTCTTTCTGACAGGTTGAGCACAGTAGCTGTGGCTCCATCAATAGTGTAGGGATCTATATTGATATGCAAGAGGAAGCTAAAAAATGGAAAGCAGGCCTGCAGGGCTTTTTTTTTTTTTTTTGTGAGAGATTCACCTTTATACTCCAGCTTGTGGATGCTGACTCCAGTGTTTGTGGTTCTGAAACGTGCAGAGATTTCTGTGAAGAGCTGCACCAGGGTGAAATAACACCCTGTTAATTATTTATAAGTGGTGCCAAGTAGATGTGGAATCTTCTCTGTTCATCAAACTGTCAATCTTTTCTCTAGGAGATGCATCAAAGGAAGATATTGATGTTGCTATGAAGCTTGGGGCTGGCTATCCCATGGGTCCATTTGAACTGCTGGACTACGTTGGGTTGGATACCAGTAAATACATTATAGATGGTACTGCATGCTTATTTTCTTCTGTTTTTCCCCTTTTTAGCTAAATAGTAGATGAATGTTCTAATAAAAATCTGACTCTTAATTAGTTTAAACTGAATGTTTGTGGCATAGCCTTTTAACTGTTGAGGGGAAAGGAATGAGAATTCAGCTCAGAATGCTGTGTGAGTACAGCATTTGTGGTGTATGCCTGTCCCCATGCACACAGGGACAGAACAGTGGTGGTTTTGCTGACTTCATCAAGTTCCAGTGGAAAATAATAGTAATATTAGTGGAACTTTATAATGAAAAAGAATCAGTGGGAAGAGACACATGTACTGGAGGTAAGAAATTCTGATGAAAAGCAACAAATGTTGAGACTCCCTATCCTATTTCTGCCAGCCATGTTTTCATTCTCAATTAATAGGAAACCCAGTAAATACCTTAAAAGATGTAAGTATACTATCTCCCTTTCACTTCAGTTGATAAGTGGATGAATGTCAGTACAATAAACAAAAAAAGACATAATTGCTGACGGCTTGTTGATGGTGGTTGTATTATTTTGAATGAGCAGCTGTCCTGGTTTTGGCTGGGATAGAGTTAAATATTCTCCGAGGCAGAATGTCACTTTCAAAATGACATCTTCGATGAAACCACTTTTGCTTTTAGCCAGTACTGTGGAGTAGTGTTATATTGTTCTGTCTGACCATGTCTTTCGCAGATATAAATTCAACTTGGAATTTCTTTCCACTTGAATTTCGTTTCAGCATAGCCTTTGTTTTATTTCCTTATACTTAAATGCATTTTAAAAGTTCTCTTTAGTTTTTTTTAAAGTATTAAAAATGCTCAGTCGTGGAGATTATAAGGTGTTCAGAGTAGACTATGCTTAAAGTCCAATTGCTAGATTTGCTCATAATCATCAATACTGATCTGTGCTTTATGAAGCTGTATTGAAGGGTCTCAGAGAGTCTAGAATAAGTTCCAAACCTGCAGTTTTCTGACCTCTTAATATTTTTCTAAGGAGATGCAGATCTCAATTACCTTTGCATATGAACAGAACTGTTACTAATTCATCCACTTCTTTTCTTCCACCAGGATGGCACTCATTAGAGCCCAACAATCCTCTTTTTGCACCCAGCCCACTCCTGAATAAACTGGTAGAAGAGAAGAAGCTGGGTAAGAAGACTGGAGAAGGATTTTACAAATACAAATGAACTCCAAACCTCGAGAGGTGTTAAACTATCTGTGTATGCTATTCAGCATTGCCGTATTACAGGTGAATTCTGTTTAAACCTCCCCAAGGATGGCACAAGCTGCATTTAGAACATAACCCACCTCTGAACTGAGTGATTGCACTAGTTAACTACTTCTCTGCTGAAAGCTTGATTTGGTAGATTATTTTTTTCTTGTAATTCTGAAAAGCTTTATATGTACAGTGCCTTCATGCAGAAGTTGATTTTTCAGGTGCAGGACGGAATGACAAGTGAATTTATGTATTTGAAACATTATTATATTAACGGGAAAAATCCTAAAAATAACCGCACTTTCTTAAAAATAAAATTTTCAACAATTCTGTATTGAATGTCATGGCTTGCAGTTGATGTACTTGGTTGTTAGTCCACTGGGTGGCAGTCTCTTTTCACACTGGCAAATGTAGCAATGGAAAGGCAGTAAGTTGTTTTGTTAGGATTTTTCTTAAATGCAATGCTAATCTGTAGGTGTAAATTACAGTGCCTTGAACAATAATTTTTTGAATGTCATACTGTTTAAAAATAAAAATAAAAATCCTGCAATAGCAGGCTGTCACCTGGACAGAAGGTTCCCAATACAGCATTTAAAAGCAGAACTCATTATTTCTGTTGGGATTTTCTGGCATTTTCAATGACCAATTGAGGGCCTCCTTTTCCTAGGTGCTGTAGAAACATAATGAAGAGGTGGTTTCTATTCTGAAGAGCCTAATACATAGATTTGTTTTTTATTAAGCTAGGAAGGTGGTGAAAGCTTCCATGTGCTTTCTAGAGTCCTGTAAATTGGCTTTATTTACTGGTTATTCATTTTAAGTGTCATTTTTACACACTACACTGCTACTGTAGTTGAGTACTTCAGGGGATTGAAATTGGAGTCTGTGCTGTGTAAACAAATAGGTGTGTCTGGCTGTGTGAAGCACCTTCTGTTTTGCAACTTGTATTTCCTTGGAGCTTGGCAGAGCCTGGATTTGTTCATGGTGGGAGTGCTGCAAATGCTGCAGAGCAAGTGGGCATGAGGGTTGGAGTTCCAGTTCAACTGAGCAGTAGTCTTCTTTTACTTTCTGTATTTTGGATCTGCAAACTGACTGCTTATATATATTTTTTTTTAATTAAAGAAATGATGAATAATTATTTAACTCTGTAAGTTATAGAGTTATACTCTTCCTCCCTCCCCCAACATCTCATTCAGATTGCATATAAAGAAATTGAGGCTGACAGATGTTAATTTCATTGCACACGATCACACAAGAAATCTCTGGGTAGTTGGTTTATTGGATCCTGGTTCCTCATTACAGATTTTCTGATTTTGAGATGCTTGTCTTGAAAGAAAAGGGTTAAAGGAAAGAAATGGTACTGTAGACAGTCTCTTTCCTTTACTAATATATTGTTAAATTGAATTGGTTTTCCTAAAATACAGTCCACTTCTTGCACCTGAAGTCTGTTTCACTTGAAGGTTCTTAGTGCCTGTAATTCAGTTTAGTGACTTTTAAGTGCTGCAGGGTGAAGTTAGCTTCAGAACTGCTGTTTTCAGTAGTAATTAAAAATGAAAACGTGTATTACTCTTGTGTCTTAAACAATGCTATTTGTTTTTACAAAAACATTTGGGCAGAATTAACTTGATGCTGCTCCCTTTAGTTGGAAGATCATCTTTATTTTTAATTTGGAAACGCTTAGGTTTATAGCAAGGCATAGGCTATTTAATAATAAATTTGCAAAATATTTTTCACTATTAAGTGTGATATTTTAGGAAAACAAACTTTCTCTAAAACAGTGTTTTCCTTTCAGGAGCTCTAACAGGTACAGTATGTATATATGTAACATATACACGAAACCTGAAAGAGGCATTTGTAAGGTTGTCTTGCTATTTCAGAAGAGACTTCTTTTTCTCTGTAGCAAATAGGCCATGTGGAGGTACTTTACCGGTGGGTGGGGATGGTTTATTTTATCAGCATGTGGAGTACTGTGCCAGGACGAGCAGAGATGAGGTAAAGGGCCAAAACTTCAAATACTCTCCCTTAAATCTATCACAACGCATAGTAGTAATTGAATGACTGAGGCCATTGAATCAAGGTAAGCCTTTTCTTTTGCTCCTCAGTGAGGAGGTGTGGAGGATGTAGAAGTCCCTTTTTGGGTTCAAGATCATGATGAAATTGGTCAGAAGTAGGATATTTAAATAGTCGCTCCTGATTTCTACAAGAATTTCTGCAGCTTTGACAGTTTAAAGATGTCTAGGAGGCTTAAAGAATGAGTAATGAAATAAAGGAATTGTCTGTCTCCACTTTTCCCTCAATAAAGATTATTTCCCAGCCCTTGCTATGCCTGGACTTGATGCGGAGGTACATGAGCCACCTTCCACTGCATGTAGTGTTGATGAGTGAAGGGGAATCTCCTGCTAGTCAGTCCCTCAGACTAGGACGCGGTACATCAGACCTGCTCTCACCAGTCAGCCCTTCCTGAATTTTTATTAGGGGAAAAGAGATTGTGGAAAATAAATGAGGGATAGAAGAGAAAGGAGGAAGGTTGTTTGGTTTCTCTCACTGCCTACTTTTAAAACCTTTAGTCTTCGTTATCCTTTTTGTCAGAAGGCCTCACGGATTTAGAGCATTTGCCCCACTTTGGTCAAAGCTTTGAGATGTACGCTTGGCACAGCTTGGGGGCAGCTTGACAGCCAACAGCTGAGGAGTCGGACGTGAGCCCAGCTACTGCAGCTGGGAAGATGGCTCCAGATTCAGCATCTGGGTCATTTCAGCTGCCAAGCGTGCTCCATCTATGGTCATCCTAGCTGCTGACGCGGCTGGGGAGAAGACGGGAGCGCAGCAAACTTTACAGAGGGAGTTGAAAGCAGAATCTTAATTGGACTGGAGGAGGATGCTCTGCATGAGTGGCTTATGGAGTGTAAAGTGCAAGAGGCAGCAATAAAGTTTGATCCAAAGAGGAATTAAGCATGTAGAAGTTAAAATTTGGCTCTGCTCTAACAAATGAAATATTCTCCATTAATGGCACTGAGCACAATAATACTTGTATGTGGGTCAATAGTAACAGCTGCCTGTTTGTTGCGTGCAGATGTCCTGAAGTTCTAAATCTGCATCTGTGTTTGCAAAAGTCATTGAGCTTTTCCAGTGTATTACTGTAGGAGATTAATTTTCTTAGAAGATACGGATGTCAACCTGCAGTATGGATTTGAATCTGGAATGGAAAGTGGAGTTTGTTGCTTCCTCCTTCCTTCATTGTGGGGACTTGCAGAACATTACCTTGGCAGAAATTTAGTTGGGAAAACAGCATTGCCAAAGAATTTAATGTATGTTAATTGTCTGTTGATGAAGTGTAGCCCCTGGAAATTAGTAGCTGCCTTGAAGTGAATAGCCCAGCTCTGTCCAGATGGGAGTTTTGTGAACCTGTGCCTTATTTTACACAGTAGGAAAAAGGGTTGACTGAGCAACTGCATAAAACGACTTGAAAAAGTATTTTTTTTCTTTCTTAGGCAAGTTGTATTTTTTCCCCAAACCGTCTGACCCAAAGGTTTTGAAGTGACAATGCAAATGTCCTTCAAAAACCAGTTGTTATAAATGGCAGGCTATTGACAAGAACGGAGTTAACTCCAGCATCTAGCATGGGCTCTTCAGAGCCATGAGATCCAGTACTACCAGCCCAGTGCTCCAGCAGTGAATCAGGCCTCTGAAAAGCATGGTAGTGGCTTGAAAATGAGATTCAGAGTTTTGTTTTCTTAATGCCATATTTGGTGGTGGTTCTCCCAGTGTTTGTTCTGTGGATAAGACTTTCAGATATCTGTGAAACTTGAGGTTTGTCAGTCGATTGCTTCTGTAGATCCACTTACTGTAAATTAGTGAATGTTTATCAGGCTGGAGAATTAAAAAAAAAACAAAAAATTTGCTCTATGAACCTAAGTGTAGCGAGATGTGATTGTCTGGTTAAATCTGTACTTGTTATTAGAAAGAGAAGGGCATCTGAAAAAGAGGTATTTCCAGTTTGCCCACCCAAACAGTTGTCTTGGTCTGAAAAGGTCTTGTGTGTTCCTGATTTTGTGCCAGGCCTTGGACAGTAAAGTCTGCAAATGAGTTAGGTGTAAGCTAACTCAATGTAACATATTCCTGTGGTCAGAAAGTAGGTGCTAGAGGATGTAGGTACTCGCAAATGATCTCTGTTGTGTTACTTGGTACTTTAATTGCAGTGCAGTATTGAGGTCTGAGATCCCCAAGGATGGTGTGGTTTGGGTGTGTGCTGTGTAGTAGCTTAAAGGTGATGGGATTGCATTGTTCCTTAGGGAAAAAAAAGAGTATGATCAGCCATGAGAAAGTGTGTGCTGTTTCTACTTCTTTTATTTCATGAAAAATTCTCATTGCAAAGAGATTGGAGAACTTCTGTGAAACCACAGAAGCTTGCTGTTCTCTAGTGATTTTTTTGTGTAAGCTTCCACTGTGTAGCATCATGAGATATGAAATGTTTCCCATGTCTCAGACTATTGCTCTTCAAGCCTGTGTCCATTTTGATAGATGTATAGCTGATGGTTATTGCAGATTTCATACTAATAATTTTTATTAAGCTATCAACATATAATTGCCAGAACTTAATGCATGCTTGTTATTCTTACATCTAGAGAAAGCCACTTTACAGTACCAAGTGGCTTTAAAGATGTGGGCAAACCAGAAGCAGTTTTTGTAGTTTGTAGTGACCAACTTTCTCTAAAAATTTACTGCTGACAGTTTTGGAGTTAATTTTTTCAAGAGAGGCAGTAGTCTTCTTGCACCTGTAGCTAGGGTGCTACGTTCTCACTTTTCTAACTAGTACCACAGCAGTGACCCACATCTCAGTATTTTTATTCACTACAGTTTGCAACCACGTGAGCAATTATGAAACTGACTGTTTCCCTGTGCTGTGATGCCTGTTTCCCTGTGCTTTTTGGAAGAGCAAAAGCAAATGCTATGATTCTTTTGAGAGCTAGATCTTTTCATGTTATATGTTTCTTCAGTAGCTTTTCCTGTTGTTCACAGCCAGAGGGAAGCGCTTCTGCTGAATTCTGTTAGAGAAGGGTTAAGTAGAGCCACAATCTGGTAACTGTAAAGATGATTTGTAGAATGATCTGTCTTGAATTTTATGATCTTCTCAAAAGTTCACGTCAAAACTGAAATCCCTTTTTATGTACCATTTGCTATCCAGTATACTTTTCCATTTATAAATGCAGTGCTATGCAGAGTCTTAAATTAAATGTATATGATCACAGAACAGTATGTAATGAGGTCTGGGGTTGTTACTGATAATATATTAATCAGATTTAGGTTTGTATGCCCATGGAGCAGCTTTGCACTTGTTCAATTCACTCTTCTCTTTTATTCCCTTAGAGGTTTTCTATAAATTGCAAGTAACTCACACCAATGCATTCTTTGCAGAGAAACTAGCACCTTAAAGCTCTAATGCTGGCTGGATGTTTTGGTTGCTTCTGGGGTAGGAATAATACAAAACACCAAACGTAGTTATTAAAGGAGCCGTTTCTTTTGTCATGTGGTGGTATGAGGCATCACAGTGAGGCGTAAGGCCAAGTTTAGTTTCCAGCCTTGGGTCAGATGCTGTAAGTTGGCCAGGGCACAGGAGGATATTTTAGCGCCAGGCTTTTGCTTGGCGGGCACTGAGGAACTTGTCGCTTACTTTGGCTGTTTCATGCTGCCAGATAACAGGATTTTTTCCTAGCCTGTTGTTCAGTGCTGCTTTGCTTGGTGCATCTCTGTCCTGCCTGGTAACAGCTTCTTCTATTCTGGTCCCATTTTTATGCCAGCAACCACTTCTAGGGTGGTTTTCTGTAAATGAACAAACCCTTACAGTATTTACTAGTTAAAGAATGCAAAATTTTTGTCATTAGTAACCTAAACCCCCCATTTGGAGTCTTGACTTCAGCAACAAAAATCTTGTGGATTAACCACTTTCACCAGCGAGAGGCTTTCTGATGATCTGTGGGAAGAAGTGTATGCTTGGCGGTAGGTCTACAGTAAACAGCTGGAATTTGCATGTGGTGAATTAGCACCAAATAAAATCCCCCCTTTTTTTGCTTAATTATCCTTGCATACTCAAATGGATCTATTAAAAGTTTGTGCAATAGAAATTGGTAAAACCACATATTTACAATAAGTGAGTTTTGATTGTGCACAGACTGAGATTTGTCTGCTCTGCTGGTGGCAGGGCCTGTGTAGGTGACACAAGGGTCTATGATCTGATGAAGGGACCACTCCGTTCCCTGACTCCTCCTCGGCATGCAGTGATGCCCTGAGCCAGATTGAAGCGCTCCAGCCATTGGGAGCCCTTGCTTCAACTCTGAATCTTCAACTACTTCCCATTAACTTTGTTTGAGACCTGCTGTTTTGAGTCCTACAAAGCTGCAAGCATAAGCAAGTGTAAGATATACTGCATTTATATTTCACAGGCTTTTTAGTTGTTGGTTTTCTCTAAAGAGGTTGTAAAAGGTAAAATGTTTCTGACGGCTACTTGAAGTTTCTCTGAAGACGACAAGAGGGCTAATGGGTTCCTTACAGCTGATGTTGCAATTCTTTCTTACTTGCAATTTAGGGTGAGATTTCTAAAAGCCTTATGTTTCAGTTGGAAGCCTAGTGATGTCTTCCAGAATGTCTAAGGAGGTGAGGCATCCAGCTTCCAACGATCTCTTTTCAGCACTGAAATGCCTCTCAGAACTTAAAGAAGTAGTATTTATGGAAGAGCCTGGTTTTGGGGGTCCTAGTTTTATTTAAATCTTGAACTTAATTTTCAAAAGAATGGGGAATATTAGAAGAGAACTAGCATGGATTTTAATGACAAGTTCCCCTATCCCGCTCCAGTTCTTGAGAGAATGTGAAAGAAAACAGCAATTTTCAGCCTTTTCCTTCTCTGTTTGCTGTTTATCTACTTTCTTGAACACAGCATCAGTTGCAGGAACAAGACTCTGCTCATGCTGCTAATTATTAATTTCAGGCAGAAGCAATCAGACTATACTTCTAACCGTCAGAAAAAATACCGCCTTCCGATTTCTTCACCCTCCCGCTTCACTTTCTTTTGAGCCAAAGGGTTATCACAACGGCTTATGGGTGGATTTCTGGGTGCTATCATGACATTAGTGTCAGAGAGTGAGCAGCAAAAGTTAAGCACCCAAATAATGTTTTAAGTGCCTAAAAAAACTTGTGTGAGTCCTTTGAGGAAGGAGTATGGGTGAAATAGGCTACAGGGAAAGACTTCATTGAGAGAGAGCTGATTTGAATGAGGCTGTGGATTCTAAAACCCAGTCAGGGTGCTTTTAGGTAAATGGCAGTGTGTGTGAAGAGTGAGATCTACGATAAGCATTAAAATAGCTTACTTTAGGAGACAGAAGATACTTAGAGAATTTAATTTATTCAGTACTAGAGAGATGAGGTTTTTAAGGTGGTAAATTTTTATTTTAAAAGGAGAGAGAATATGGGGGGGTGGGAAGATGCTGTTAATTTCACATAAGTTGTTTTCCCAATACCATCTTTTTTATTTCTTTAAACAAAAGCATTAATTGGAACTGAGGAAGAAGTCTTTCTCTTTCTTAGAGACTTGGCATTTTATTTTCGGCTAAGACTGAAAGGCATTGCTGCCTAAGCTGACGCTAAACTGGCAAATCTATGAACTGAAGCCAGTATTGTTACTTGGATCTAAATTTGTAAAGACATTTGGTTGTCTTAGAATAAAAGTTGAGCATACAGTTTACCTCAAGGGCAGAGTTATACTCTAAAGATTATTTGCACAAGTTTACAGCTGAAAACATTGCTTATTGACACGTGACATTTAAAGTAGCACGTTGGTGGAAGGGAAGAATAATGGCAAATGATGATGAATGTGTCAAATGGTCATACAATAGACAAGATCTTCACCCGCAGGCTCACTGCTTTTTAAAGGCAAAGGGCAGAGCTTTTCTACAGTGGCAGCTAACATTACAAGGTGGAAAGTTTCCAGTGAAGACTGTGATTTTGAAAAATTGCTTTTATTGTGTTTTTAGGGAATGAACTGTTTCAGTGACAGATAAGACCGGGCTTAGCTATGGCTGGTATCAGTTTGAGTTAGAATTTCATTTTAAGTCATATTATGAGAGTAG
Organism: Ciconia boyciana; assembly: GCF_034638445.1. Classification (NCBI taxonomy): domain Eukaryota; kingdom Metazoa; phylum Chordata; class Aves; order Ciconiiformes; family Ciconiidae; genus Ciconia; species Ciconia boyciana. Next base: position 58,814,538 of record NC_132938.1, read on the forward strand.
TGCAAACCCGCAGGCACCCAGCTCAACTTACAACTGATTTGTATTGAAGTTGGGAATTAAAATCTAAAAATCAATCTAAATAATTAAATTAAATCAGTCTAAACAAAGGTAGTGCCCATACAGCAAGCTATCCTGATTCAAGTATAGCTATTTGCTAAGGCTTGCTTGCCCACAAAGCTTGCTTTCTTTTAACTAATACTCCATATAAGTTTTTGGCTACTGGCAGGGAAGGAGAGCCACTTTCTCTGCCTTCTGCGTGGAAGGAAGTTCTTTTGGAGAACTTGCTGGATCTGCTGAGCAATAGAGAGAGAAGTATCAAAATTTGATATTTGACATGGCAGCTGGAAATCCAGCATGTGTTAAAGGATTTTAGATACCTTTGAATAGAACTGATTTCAAGATGTGAATTAGCAAGGACATCCTTCAATCCCAACTAATGTATGCTCCAAAGAACTTTGCAGGCATTCCTGTTCTGTTTAGGAGTTGTCATGTCTATAAATTACCCAATTTAACTAAGTATTGGCTGTGATGTCTGAAAAAAATTGGATTAAATTTGGTAAAGGGACAGGTGCTGTCCTTTGGTAAAGGACAGAGAAAGTGCTGCCTAGTCTTCAGCAGTCATAGTAGTGGTGGGTAGTTGGGACTGGTGTTACGCTTTTCCATTTTGTCTTTTCTGTGAGCTGCTAGTTCTGCTTCCCTGGGACCATGGAAGGGTAATGCTACAATACTGCACAAGAGAAAACAGCTCAGGTGAAACACTTAAATCCACACCCATCAATTTACTCTGTTCTCTTACTATTCTCTGAGTTTTTCCCATTGCCTCTGGAAGTGAGGTAACTCCCAAACAAAAATGACAAGGGGTTAAGCTAGTGAGACAGCTGTTGGAGTAAGGTGATCTGAATAATTCTTCGAATGTTGGTTGATAAATACAATATATTCCATGTTTATATAATTGTGTGGTAGCAGTTATAATAACTATACCTGTAGTGTAGTTGTATGCATCTCATTTAAGATATCCCTTAATTCTTCTGTCTGTGGTTTACACTAGTTATATATAATCGTACCTGATCCTCACAACATATCTGTGAGCTAAGGAAGTACCATCCTTGGAATGCGTTTGGGGAACAGATATACAAGGGAAATTCTTCCTTAAACTGACCTGAAAATAGTCTTTTCACCCATTCTTTCTTCAAATGGTATTTATTTCCAAACCGGACTGAACAAAGATACGGTATAGGTGTTAGACCTGGGCTAGATTTGAGTTCATCTTTTTCTGTTCATAGGAAGTCCAGCATCAGGTCATGGAAAGGGGAGACTGCTTCCCAGTGGGCGAGAGCACTTAGCAGTGCTGTTCCATCAGCAGGGAAGCCCCAGCTGCCCCTGAGGACAGGGCAGGAACAGAGCAGTCAGTCAAACACAAGAGAGAAGTGGGAGGATGGAGAAACCCTAGAGCAGGAGTGAAATCGAATGGACCAGAGGAAGAAGGGAATAAACTGCTTGGATATTGAGAAATTGCTTGTTATTCTGTTTCAGTAAGTAATCTCAGTAAATTCACACTTTTAAAAAAAAATAAACAAGGTGGGGGGTAACTGCTTTAGAATACCATCGTAGGCAGAACTAGACTGCTCAGCGGTTAATTGAGTGCTGTGAGTGGTTTTATTTCTGAGTCATGCAGTTATACCAGTCCCACACAAAGGGAAACTTTTACACCATATGTCAAAATCTTCCTTATGCAATCTGAATTTTCAAACAGTGACTAAAACCACTCATTGTTAAATTTGTTGAGGTACCTTAGATTAACATGTTTTGATTGTGAATTCTTTCAGGACATTGTACTAAAACGTTGGGTAGAGTTTGAGCTGGCGGGTGTTTACAGGAAAAAAGCAGTGCCCATTCTGTGATTCCTCAGGCATGGTTTGTCTGCAAATACGATTACTGCCTATCTAATTTAGGATTGAGCAGAGAGGAAGAAGTTGTTGCTGATGATGTTAGTCATGACAAAATAAAACAGATTTCACAGGAGAAGAGTAAGAAGGAAACATATTTCAGGGTAGTGAAAGCAGCAACTAGATTTTAAGAAACTTGTCCATCTTTGAAACTGTCTGTCAAGGGCTGTAGCCACTGCCATGTTCTGGTGTGTACCGTCTCTTCTTTTATTACCCAGCACTTCACTTTCGCAGGCAGGTGCTGAGAAAACCTAACCCTTGCATAGCATTTTGCTTTGTCAAGATCTGAGTCCTTGTTTCTGTGGCTTGTTCTCTTGTAAAAGAAGACACAGATATGGTCCTACCTCAGTCTAATCAATATCCTGCTTAGCTGTAGGAAATTACTCCAAAGAGTTGCCTCTCCAAATAAGCGTCTTGACCATCATGAAGTTGTGGAGTATGTTATTTCGTTACCTCTTCTCAGCACAGTGAACAGGACAGACCAGTTCTTGGGTGAGTTGCTCTTCTGGTATGAGGCAGATGGAAATTTTTCTCCTAGCTCTGCTGGTTCATGTTGGTTTTCCATAGCTGAGAGGGATGAACAAACCTGTCACTTACTTATATGTGTGGGGTTTCTGGGAGGTGAGTTTATCAAAATGTGTTTTGTAGAAAATCATTCCCAGGAAGAAAACCTTAGTATCCCAGACCAGTAAGCAGTGACTATTGTCTCAGCCAAGGAGCCGCTGCTTCTGTGGCTCAGTGAAGTCAGGGTTGTTGCAGGAGGAGCATGCTAGCCAGAGAGAAGACATCATCTGAAGCCCATGGCCTGAAGGTATGAGTATCTACCTGGACGGGGAGCAGAATTTTAGTCTATGCTTTGACCTGGCTGAAAGCTGGTGGTTAAGATGTTCATTTCCCATATTTCTGGCAGACATGTCCCTTTTCGTGGGGCTGCAGATGCTTGTTTGCTTCCTTGCTTTCTAAAGCTGATCTTTGTATCCATGAGGAGACTCACAGGGTAAATTCATACATGAATCCAGAGGTTCTCTTCCTGGTCTGTCATGTGGAAAAATGAATGCGTTCAGGCACACTTTCTAGGTTTTTGGCTTCATCTCAGCATGTCTGCGTTTACAGCAGGCCATTTTCCTGTTACAGCTGCTCTTCTTTTGGCTAACTTCCTTCTTAGCCCAGCAGGTTTGTCACTGACCCGACTTAGGAGAAATGTGTTCAAAGCTGACAGGCTTCTGGCTATTTGTGGAGTCGCTTCTTTCCTCTGTAATGTTCTACTTTGTATTAGGTCCTTAGGCTGGAGGGGAGCCTGCCTGGCATGTTAGCCCCCTCGTGAATGCAAGGGAACAAACTGCAGTTACGTTATTGGAGAGGTTACTGGGCAGTTCTTAGTCTCTGCAGTGTCCTTCATTTTCTGCCTGTCTTGCTTTAGCCTAATTAGCCGCCATGTAGATCAGAGCAGGAGGCCATCAGGAAACAGGGAACGGTTGCTTCAAAGCCTTGTGCACTGTTGTGGTTTCAAAGGAGTGCAGATGACTGATGCTCTGGATTCTGCTGTCCTACAGCCTGGAGCAAGGATTGGGTCCCTGAGGTCCCACATTTGCTGCAAATTGACCTAACCATCAAGCTATCACTTGTACAACTAACTTATTGCCTTTTCTGTTAGCCAATCCAAAGCGGAAACTACAACAGAAGATAATTCTCTTGAGTTGGTGAGTCCCTGTAAGTACAACTAGTGAATCTGTCGTCACTTGCTGTGTGAGAAGCCAAAGTTAGCCTGGGGCATTGTTCTTTTATGTAACGGAGGGGAAGTGGCGCTGGTCCAGGTGATCCAGAAGCCCGAGGAGCCAGACCATCCTGTGATGTTGGCCTGATTAGCTGTAAATAATCCCGGCTCAGCTGCCCTGTTGGGTATCTTTGCCCTTCGCTGTTGTTTCGGTGAGGGGGAAGGACGTGTGTTTCCTAGCTGCGAGGATATCATCTCCTGTGTTTATGGATGGGACTACCTGCACCGTGATCTGTGCAGAACTGGTTTTGGCGCATGCATGGAATGAAGTATGGAGGGAGAGAGTGGGTTTATGAATCCTTGTACAGAAGCGTCTGGATAATTAACTCAGCCATTAGGTAGGAGCATTTAAATCCTTAAAGACATTTTCTGTGGGAAATACAAGGTAATCATCTCCTCAGGCACCCAAGAGAGACATGGTTTGATGCTGACTTCTGCCTTAATTGCACATCAGGAATTTCGGTGTCATTTTTGAGTCTCACCTGGAATAATGTATTCGGTATCACAAGGATCTAAACCTAGTCTTACTGCCCGGGTAACACCATCATCACTAGGCCATTTTTACTAGCTCACCTGTCTCCACTGACCAGCTGGTGCAGTACAGTGAGGGCCCAGGGCAATTTGCTCTTTCAGTCCCACAGGAACAAACGCCGATCGGCAGTGGGGCAGGAGCGGACACTGACCCAGGTCACACGGTGTATTCCAGGATAGCGCGGTTACGCTGTTTCAGGTGCTCTCATGGGAGCATCCTAAGCCTTGCATATTAGTCAACCTTTCCCATAGTTGCTATATGCGAAAGGTCTTTGATCTATGAATGAGCCCAACACATGGTGCTTGCTCACTCTATGTTAACAGCAGAGATGTTATTTTTAGCTCCTGAATTCTTCTTCACTATTAAAGCTGAAAGACCTTTCGTCCTTAAGACAGGCAACTGTTCACTACATAGTGTGTTTGGGACAACGTGCTACATATATAAGGGTAACACCTCTATTGGGAACAATTTTTTTGCAAAATGGGTAAGTGGCTTTTTAAATAGCCATTAAAAAATCTAAATAAAGTAGTTGTGTTTTAAAAAGAACTGTTATCTTTGGAACATGTAATTTAGAGAACTTGCTGCAGTAGTCCTTGATTTAGAGCAATTACTGCACTAAAGTACTTGCTTTTTTCCCTTTAAAAACAAAAACAAAAACCAAACCCAAACCCCAAACCAAAAACCAGACAGGTTTCCAGCAAAGGCTGGGATAATTGACTGGAATGGAAATGTAGCCAAGTCTTGCAAAACGCCAGTATACAGCTGCTGTTCTCTCAGAGGTCTTCTCCTGCCATCTGAGAGTGTTCCTTTGCCTGGTCACTTGTTTTGCTTTTTTTAACGTAATCACTAGTTGCTAGAAATAAATATTGCAAGGACTAATATGCTGGTTACATTCTTACAATTGGGTTTGTGTGCAATGCATGCTGGTTGAAGAGGAAGCTGTTTTATAACATTTTAAATTATGAAATTTCTTATGCAACAGAGCTTAAGGGTCAGTTATAAACAATCTAATCGCGTAGCTTCCTTAGGCAGTAACTCACCTGTGTAATTTCTTGTAGCTCAAGCTTGACTCAGTCCAGCCTCACACCAAACAAGATTCAGGAGCTAGAGTACAAGGTATGCAGATTCAATGTACAGTTCATAATACTTATTTTGCAGTGGTGCTCAAAAACCATTGGAATAGTGGATCTATGGCTACAGTGGGTTTTTTCCTTTTGAAGTCCTTTAGTAGAAGTCAGGCAGCTGTGTCTGTTTCTCAAAGCTGTGGAATACCAGTCCCTGAACAAAAGGGGGAAGGTGTCAGAGAAGTTGCTGGTAGTGTTTGGGGCCTAAAAGACTCAGAACACCTGTATTTCCAGTTTTGAAGCATGCAGAGGAGCTGCTTGCTGTTGCAGGAACATCTCAGGGGCACCATTGGCAGTAGGCAGGCCATGCCGACTGGATCCGACACCATGAAACCAGGCCCTCCGCAGCTGATTTTGCCACCAGCTCCAGTCCCTGACCGTGGGATAATTTATACAGCTATAAGAAATAAAACTGTAGTCTCCTACCCCTTGTGTGGGCATGGACTGCAGCCAGAAAGAAAGGAATCCATGTTCCTGATCATCATCTTAAAACCACTGCTGCATTCACTAAGATTTTAGTAGGAAACTGAAGATGGGGGGGGGGGGATCACAGAGCCTGGTACTTCCACTTGGGCCGAATCTAACTAAGAAGTGTAAGGGAGCACTGAGCCTGCCCGTTCCTTACTCCTGGTATGAAAACAAGAGACTTCTGCCCTCTTTCAGAAGAAAAAGAAAGTAATCTTCCAAAATGACTTTACTTCAGGTGAGCAAACAGCTGAATAGACACATTGCATTTCTTGTAAGGGAAGACTGAGCCAAAAGTCTTCAGCCTTAGAAGCGACTGTGCCTTCCTGGGCTTGTGTCAACCTTTGAGGGATTCTACTGCACCAAGTGTGAGCCATTCTCTTTTTTTTTAAGCCAGACAATTGACTTTAGTTTTATTACAAAGCTTTTATTAAAAAACAAATGCTCAGCACATTAACTCAAACTGGAATGACAAAAAAAAAAAAAATCGGTTGACAGTATTTTTGGCAAAGGCTGTGCCTTACTATTTTAAAAAATGGGTACATCAATGCTCATTTCAACAACTGGCATAAAATCCCACTAACAGGCTAACAAAAACAGATACAAATACAGAACAATTGAAGTAATAATTCAAGTGCTGGGCTTTTTACAAGGAGAAGGGGAATGGGTGAGAAGGAGAACTCACTGCAGTCAGATTTGCTGGATGTATTGCTTATGTTTACAGAGTAGATGATGCAAGACTGACGTGTCTACTGACCAGCTGACTGTTGTTACATTTATTTAGTTCTATAGGACACTGTATTATATAGACTGAGAGGCCACTATTTGTTACAAATAGTTTAACAAAAAAGCCACCTTTTTTCCATACAGGTTTTTCCTCTGGCAGAAAAAAAAAAAAAAGAAAAGAAAAACCCCTTTTATTTAAAAAGTATTTCAGATTTCTGACACTTGTTTAAAAGCTCATACCTAGTAAAATATACACCAAAGAAATTACAAACTAAAAGTTAAAATATAAAAGCATTCAAGTTTCTTAAAAAAGCTAAAACCAAAATTGATCCTGTCGCACCATTAAATAAAAAGAAGGTTGAGTGTGTCATCCTGGTCCAGGCAAATTCCATTCCTCGATGTGCTGTATGGGGCAGCTGTGGTCTACGTTATTCTGTTGGCTGAAGCAGGCAGAGGCAGCCACGCTACTTTGTTTGCTGACTTGATATGGACACAGATGAGACGGGGGCTTAAGAGTGCAAGGCAGAGGTGGAGTGAAGACAAAAGCTGCTCTGCTGACCCAGGAGCTCATTTGCTCTATTTATATCAGGGCTGGACCTCGTGATAGTGAAGGATTTTGGCAGTGATTGTCTTTATGATTCAGTGTCTCTAGCAGTGACATCAGGGTGAATGACATCCTAGACAGACTCCTTGGGGGTGGTCTGTGTGGATGAAGGACACACCTAGGGTTTAACAAGCTTCCATCTCCAGAAGGGGTCCTGGTGTCGCCGCCTTTGCTTTGCAAGTTGAGAAAGCATTTCTTTTCCCACCTACAGGGAGGGGAGAGAGAGAGAGATAAATACTATATGAAGCTTTTTTTTTTTTTTAAATCCTTCAAAGAAGCTGGTGATGGGTCACTGTAACTACAACACAACTGTATGAAGTGGAATGCGTCCTTTGCAATGTCAAAGTTAAGTGCAGTTAATTGCTATTTGCTCTTGCTTGAAGTTTGCAAGAATATTTATGGAGTACTTTGGATTGTAAATAGATGTCCACACCAGCCAGAAAGGTGGGGTTTTAAGCTATTTAGACATTCAACACATTACAGAAGTAGTTCCCTTTTGTAGTGGATTTCGTTTATCTGCAACATTTGACCCAGGTATCCGTTACAAAACTAGACCTCCTCAGGCTTTGGTACTACAGTGGTTGAGGTCAATTAAACCTCTACTTCAGAGGTTCAAGCTCTACTCCCTGCAGAAATGAAGAAATGCTGTCTTCTGTAAGCAGCTGGGTAGAGGCAGGTGGTGGGTGAGGCTTGTGTGAACACTGACCCTACCATGCATCCACAGGACTGGGGAGGATTCATTCTGCTCTTCAGCAGGGTAGGGTGCATCTTCCAAGTTGTGTAAGAGTCACGGGCCTCTTACCTAGCAATAAAGTTCACTAGGATCTTGGAAGGATCGATGTTCTTACAGCATGTGAAAAGGCCAACAGTGCAAGCCTTATGGGTATTGCTCATCCAGAGAGGAACAGTTCTTCATCATTAGGTCTCTGGGTTACATCAGCTGACTTATGCAATTGCTAACTCAACCATCACCCCTGCCCTTCTGACCCAGACAACTGGCTTATAACAGGGACTCCACCCAAAGACTGTCTAATGAGTCAGGCGTTTTTCCACAGACAGACACATGCTCTCCAGTAATGGTCTCAGGATTATTGGTATCTCAAAAAAATCTATGTTAGCCTCTAGGCCTCCAGGTACTACTCAGCTGCCAAACAAGTAGAGGGTTCAATGAGCAGAGCTTTTGAGAATGACCAAAATTAGCACAGGAATGCAGTTCGGTGGAGAAGGTGAGTGGATTTTCACCAGGAGAAACACAAAGTGCTTAGTCACACAAAGAAGATACACTGCCAGCACCTTGAATCACGCAAGGCAAGACAGAACAAGTTTATGAAGAAATGGTTTAAACCACAAGTCAAACTTCTGTTAGACTAATCATAATAGATAGACTGCTTGAGCCTGTAAGAGCCACAAGCAGAATTAATCAGCAAATATTACAGCAGCAGTATTTAAACCAGGGCCATTTATAACTGGGCATCCACCTCCCATCTGCTGCAGCTTCTGTGTAAGCCATTACAGCACAAAGCGTTTTGCCCGTACTGGTTGAGTACAGCTCCTGAGTAAGGAGTTACACATGCTAATGTACTCCAGGGTAGAAAGCCTCCAAAACTGATTTCGGACCCTTTGACTTTAGTGAGTGCAAGCTGAGGCCCCAAAATCTTACTAAACAAATTGACTCCTCATCAGAGGCCACCCACGTGACCATTGTTTTAGTGGAAAGGATAGTTGAGGACACTGAAGAAGTTTAGCTGCACGTTAAACTTGCTAAGGTAGCAAGAACAAGCACAAATTTATACCAACCTGTCCTGTATAGCTTTAATTTGATGGACTTGCTCCCCTCCCCCAAATACCACCATCCCTGATACATAATGAATAATTTTCACCTGCTGCTGGTAGCCACAAAAGGACATTTAAAGCCACTGTGGCCTCTTAAACAGCACAGCTGAAAGTCCACTGGCAAACCAGTGGTTTCAACAGAGGTGGTCTGTATTGACTAATTCAGTTCCTATTTCCTCATAAAACCAGCCCAAGTCCCAACTAAAAAAAGCCTTCCGAGCTTCCTGCCTTTTTTTTTAATAAAGTAGCACAGTGCTCCGTAACACATGCGGATCAAAGAGCTGCAAAGGGCTCTACCTTTCCAAGGAGCACGAAAGAGAGGCCAAGCAAACAGCAGAGGAACACTGGGGAGAGCACCCTGCAGCTTTATATTTATTTTGTGCCTTTTCATCCCGGATTTTCAAAGGTTTGGTCCAGGTTGCTCTTCCTGGGAAGGTTTTCCTCTCAGTCTTACATGAAAACATTCAGCTTCCTGTTGAGGAATGGCCTTGAGGCGCCAGGCCAGTAGTTCACAGCAGTCTGATACAAGCGCTGTGATTCAGAGCTACTCCCCATTAGCAGCCAGGAATGTCTACTTCACCGAAGGAAATGAAATGCTCTTCTGTTGAGATGGTTCCCTGCCTCCTCCCCCCTTCCCTTACCAGCAAGCTGTCTTTGAAGTCAGGAGGTTAAAATAACGACTGCGGCCTTGCTCTGGCCCTCTGCTTTTTCAAACAGCGGCCATCGCTTCTTTCTCAATCCAAATGCAGCTTTCGCAGTGCCTTTCCATAGCCCCTCTCGGCGCCTGGTTCCCCTGCTCCAATAGAGAGGCTGCAGATGCTGTTGTGATTCTGCAAGGGGGCAGGCACAGCGAAGCCCCAAATACTTGTATTTCGAAGTGAATGCTGCAGTACAGCAAATTACACAGTAGCCATCCTGAAAACAGTATCTAGAGCCCAGCCTTTCCCCAGCTGCACATTAAGGCTACACGCTGGAAATTGCTTCTACTGCTGATAAACCAAATAATACCTAAAAAATACAAATGATGATGGTGTTGCCTTACAGATATAAAACAGGTCAAATCAGGATTCTTTTCAAGAAACCACAGGCATGTGCTAAGGAGACTGAAGACTTCCCACATCTAAGGCTTCACTGGGGGGCTGTAGCTGAAGTCTCGCCAAGCGAGGCATGCCCTAGCAAAGCCCAATCCACAAGTGAAGTCGGCGCAATCAAAGACTGCAATTACAGCTCCCTGGCTGTGGTTAGGCTTCAAAGAAAGTGCTGCAAGTCACATTTTACATATGTGAAGTCTTGAGCCTGAGCCACAATAGGAGGCACTGTCTGTGCCATTACCAGTGTACATCTGACTGCAGGGGGAAGGGGGGGGGACACACCTCGAAAAGAAACAGAAATAAAATTCAACAATAATTCAGTGTAAAAAGAAAGGCCTTACTACTGAAGAGATAAAACTGTGTTTCAGGAATCACTATAGTAAACCTAAAGCCTCCTAACAAGCCTGGGCTCGATGGCTGAGGGCAAGAACATCAGAGGGGGATCACAAGTCCTCCCCATGCTTGGGAATGAGATGGATTGAAGGGTGGGTCTGCAGGGGCCTTGTGCTCCTCCTCTAGTCTTTAACTCCTCTCCATTTTTCTAGAACAGAATCTGCTAGGGAGAGGATTATGCAGCTTCATCCAGGTCATGCTAATCGAAGAGGCTATGGAAGAAAGTCAAGAATGTCTGGGTCGGTCCAGGAGTAAGCACAAAGTAAAAGAGATAGCTAACCCTTCACAGAAAGCAAGTAAAAATTTTACATCAGGTGCTTTTTTTCTACACCTTTCCCCACCATAGGTTGTTTTCATACAGTTGTAAGAAGAGACAAGATTACATATAACAGCAGTTAAATGTACTGAAAAAAAAAAAAAAAAGAAAAAAGTCAGTCTCCAAACCTAGCTTTTAATCCAGTACTTCAAACAACATGGCAAGCTCAGGGACCCAGCAGCTGAAATTGTCATTTTCTTCTGAAGTCCAAAAGGAACACGTTCGACTTACTGCCAGGGTTTATCCAATACTCCAGAAACTCGGGCATGCAAAATCAGGTCATTATTTATCAGAAAGGTTCACGCTGTTTGTGAAGCCCCTTTGTATTTTCTTCAGCAGCAGAGCTGGAGAGTTTCAGGCGCAAGCAGATAGATGCCGGCGCTGCAGTCTGCTCCTCTTCCTGCCCAGCTGTGCCATGGTTTGTGGGGTTAGCCTAAACCAGATCCTTGAAATGTTCGGGGCAAACAAAAACAAACACTCCACAACCTTTGTTGTTTCTAAACAAAAAAACCACCTCCTAACAAAACCCCAGTCATTTCAGTAATCCGATTTGCTGCAGGGTCCCACAAGCTGTTACAGCACATGGATGGAGAGACCTACGGGAGGCAGGAAAAAGCCCTCTCTGCAAGAGCTGGATACCAGCAGGCAGCAGAGGAAACCTTTTAAGCTGCCTTTGTTGCCAAAGAAATTACATAAAATTGTACCCTAAAACTGTAACAGATATTGCCATGTTGAAGCTATGTCTCTACTAAGTTTTTCTTGGGCTTTTTTCTCCCCTTGCTACTGTTAGCCTCAGCCCATTGCTGGTAACTGTGAATGGAGACTCCAGTAACAAATTATCCACTAGCATTTTAGATGCCCTGAGGTAACTAGTGTATATACTGAAAATACCTCTCCACTGACTACAGGTGGAGTCTGGAGTCCTAACTTCTGTCCTCTTAGCTTGGCCGAAGCTGGATGCGTTGAGCAGCAGGAATACCCCCCGCCATGAGTCAGAGACCTCTTCCAGAGCAGGTTAGTGTCAGCACGGGAAACGCCCAGGTATTTTAGGGCTCCCGCTTTGGGCGGCTGAAGTCAGTGATGCCAAAGCAGGTGTGGCTCTTATCAAAGGCCCCCAGTGTAGGCAGCGTGAAACTAGAAGCTCTATCGCTGAGCTACAATCTTTAAAATGATCCTACTGGAAGACCCAGGACGTGTTTTTCCTGTTGGGGGTGGGAGGGGAGAGAGGTTCCATGTTTATAATAAAAAACAGATTACCTCTAGACAGCTGTCTCTAGCAGCTTCTTAAAGAGGAATAAGATAGTAAAAGTGATCTGCAAGGGAGGGGGAAATAGGCTTGTGCCCTTTTTTTATCTTTATGTCGTATAATAAATATTCAGGAGACTATTTTTTAAATTATTTCATAGACTGAGAGCTGTGAAGAAAGATGCATCAGTTCTAGGGGCACTGAAATTGCTACTTCAGTTTTCACCTGCTGTAACAGAAAAGACATGAAGTACTGGTAAAGTAGTAAGTGAAAATTCTTTCAAAAGAAAAAATAACAAAGTTTATAACAAAGTTTCCTTTGTAGACCATCTTTTCTGCCACAATTAAACATAGGTTAGAATTTACACTGTACTTTGAAAGACAATCTCAACGTTTACATTTTCTAATACATGGAATAATTTAAATAGTTCCTTTCATGCAACCAAAGGTAAGTCAGATGTAACCTGAGTATCTTCTTGAGCTTCATCAACTCTTCTACACACAGGCAACACTACCAGTGTAAGACAGCAGTACACAGAAACCACTACAGAATTCAAACCCATCAACTGCACTTCGATGCAATTAAGTCATCTCAGCAGAAAATCTCTACTGGTCCAAAATACACAAGCCTCCTGTTGTATATCTCAAAAGACACACATATGGGAAGAAACCCAACTATTCATCAAAACGCAGTCTCACCTACTGTCAAGGCAAATGCACACACCATAAAACTAATTATATGTAGTTATTTTGGCAATAACATTTTACCTTGTGTAATTTCAGGTATCCCTGAGATGAAGGATAGAGGGCTCTCAAAACTACCAAGTTTAATTCTGATGCAACTTAACAGTAATGAGGAAACATGTATCTTACTTTTGCAAGGAGGAAGCAACTTCAGAAATTATGTGTCTCTGCTCAGTTAAGCCTCCTTAATTCTCTTACCCCCTGAGCTCTACTGATGCCTGTGCCAAGAAGACGAATTCAGAGAGATGATTGCTGGTACCATTTCCCTCAGTTCCATCTAACCCTGCTCACACACGACGCCCCAGTGCCAATGACACCTTCACTGCACAAATGCTTCCAACGTTTGCTCCTACTGCTGGAACCAACAGCAGAAAGCTGGTGTCCTGAAAGGTCAGACTAAAACCCATACTGGCTGCCAGTCTCATGTTTACCTGGCTAGACAGTGGTGCTTCAGCTGGCCCAGCGGTGAGCTTCCTTCCCTGTACAGCTTTCCAGTCTGCACACTTTCGAAACTGTTTATATGGCACAGTCTTAACAAGCAGGTAAAGGATCAGAGATTTAAAAGATGACTTGCATAAAAAGTCTTAAAGTAGAGGATTAAGGAACTGACTGGTATGAGAAGGTTGGCTCTATTAGCAGGGACTTTTGCAAGATCGAATTTAGGCTTTTTGGTTTGGTTTTGTCATTTTGGTGGTTTTGGTCTTCAGGGTGGCTGGTTTTGCATTCATGTATATCAGAAGACTTCTTCAATCCAATCATAATCTCTAAAAGTCAGAGGCAGACAGAAACAAAACTCAGTGCTAAAGTTTGCTAAGCTTTGACAGAACTGCATTTGAATACAATTCTGTTGAAATTAGAGGACAGATTTCACCCAAGCTTAGTCTCCAGAAACAAACGGGAAAGACTTTGACAATGTCATAACAACTTGCTTTCTAGCTGTTCAGGAATACAGTATCAATTTCTCATTTTGAAATTTTTAATGTAAATACACTAAAAAGTGAAAATGCAATACAGACCTGAAATGAACACTAAAATGCTGAGGTTTTTGTCCAACTGGGAATGAAACCACATTTCAAAATCTTATGTTTTCTTTATGAAACAGTTTGTTTCTACAGAGTTTTTTCTCATGACCTTAGAATTCTCAAGCTGGTGGCGAGTTTACTAAATCCACTAAAATACACCGTTTTCATCCAGAGAAGAATGGTGCACCGGCCGTCAACTCCCTGTCCCCACCCTCTCCCACAGGAAGAGTTAGAACAATAGTCATCCCACTGTTCCTTCATTCTAGCCCAAGCCGCCTACTGCTAACACCTCAGAAGTGAAACGATATGGGTTTTTTTAATCACTTGTAAATGTGGCTGAGTTCAAACTTCAGTAGGCATCTCTAACTCCACAGCAGCATCTGCAACTTGAGCATCTGTGACAAAATAAACAGGTTCTAGACATTCGCCTGCTGAATTATCTACTTTTGCCCTTTGCCAGTGTCAGTTTAAAACATGAAATGCTGAAGGCCAGCTTCATAGCTGACCGTGCTACATCCTTTGATTGCAAAAAACGTTTTGTAAACACTTAAAAGATTTTCTTGTTTCTCTAATCCCGTGTCTATGCTGATTGTCTAGTTGAAAGCGTTCTGCTGCTTTTTTATTTAGAACACCTACGCTTGGCCCCTACCTTGACTTACCCTTATCCCTCCCATAGTCTCTGATTGCACCCAAAATAGCTTTTATACCCTTCCTTCCTTCCCTCCTGCACTTCACAAGGCTCCTCTGCCAGGCTGGTAAGGGGAAAGGGGGAACGGGGTCTGCCCTGCCACACCTCTCCCAGCAGGTGTCAGTGCCCTTCTGTACCTGCCACCCGAACGGGAGGCGGCTTTTCTTCAGGTTTGCTCTTTCGACGTTTTTCTAGATGTCAGGGAGCCCGAGAAAGAGAGGAGGCTTTCTGTCTTTCACCCCGGCAAGATCAACATCAGGCCAGAATTAAGTTGCAGGAGGGGATCTGTCTGAGGGCTATATTCCTTGTCTTTGGAAATTTCTATGCCTATCTGAAAAAGGCTGAAGTTGACCAAAGTATTCAATAATATAAATGTTTCAGTCCAGCAAATTCTCTTCTGTTTATTCTGTCCCTCTTGCCTGTGCTGCAGGCCACCGTTCATAGGCAAAACAGGGAACAGGGAAACATGGGTCACACAGGAAACGTAATTTCTAAGCACATCAGCAAAACATGTCTGCACCACCATCACCACACAAATTCTCACACACACTAACTTCTGCGCAAATCCTCCAGGCTCTGTTTAAAGCTTCTGAGCAGTCAAGGGGTATGGAAGGGGTGGAGCGTTTGTTTCATTTTAAACTACTCCAGCAGCAATTTCAAGAGCACTAGACAAGCCAGGTTAGAAAACATGTGCCTCAGAAAGCAAGGTACCACATCCTCTTTGCATCTCCTTTCCAGGATGCTGGCCAGAAACCCATGGTCAACCATGACCACAGTCATTAGACGGTTCTTTTCCACAGTATTCTGGCTGTAGATTGGTCCACTTCATAGTCTGCTTTCACAGCCTCACTCCATTTTATTTCTAAGTAATAAGGAAAAGACAATCCAGTCATAAATTGTTTGTTACAACACTATCCAAAAATCACTTCTGCACTGAAATTTGGCTCTAATTTCCATGTAGGAAGTTTGAAACGTTATAGATAATTCATTGTTTAAAGTTAAACAGTCTTAATCTGATCCTTTTAAGTGCTTCTCATTGTAAATCAGTATTAGTTAAGTTTTCTAATTTTTGAAAGCTTTGCTAATCTAAATGCTAATTGTCATGGAATTTTGCAAGCCACAAATACACTTCTCACAGGTTTTCAAATGTCTGTTAAGCTTCTCTATCACTCTTTTTAGCCCTTGAAGACATGCCAAAACACAATGTTAAATTATGTAGCTTGTGAGGACTTCCCAATTGCATCCTGCCATATGTCAAATGATGTGCCTTTTACAATTACCGTACATAGCAAGTCATAAGAAGTTAACTATTTGCACGTTGCAGAACAAATCAGGAGGAATTTTTGTTACTACCCTGCTATTTCCTTGCTGATTTAAAAATACTCATGAGATGCTAAAAATTAGCTTTTTTCCCTTCCAAAAGTCAAGTTGGATAGGAAATCAGGAATATCCACTTCTGACACAGAATTGCTCCCGTTTACAAGTCTTCTAGAAGGTTGTGCTTAAAGTAACAAGAAAACACCCACCTTTCTGAAAGGTGCTCAACAGACGATCTCTACATTGTCCTTAATCTTAGCCTTCCTCATTTTCCCTTCCCTCCTGGCCTCTCCCAAATTATTTTTTAGCATTATTGGGTCTTATGCCACTCTCAGTTGATTTCAAAAGGAGAGAATAAATAAGAGTTATTTCTTCAACAAATAAACGTTCTTTCAAACATTGTGTTGGGCCATGTCAACTGAAAACAAAATCCTGCTTGGGGACAGTTCCACAACTCTTAAAGAATGGTGACATGCTTTGGAGTACCCCAGAATAATTTACCAAACGTTGGAGCACCAAGTCACAGTATTCCTAGAGTACTCTAATATTAAAGTGTTTTACAAATTGGCCATTCAGCAGGCTGGAGAAGATCGCAGAACTCAGCTAAACGCTAAGCAGTGAAGCCATAAGAAGCCTGCTGCTGTGTACAACCCTGGGCAGAGGAGCAACTTAACACTACCACCTTGACTTCACCGCTCAAATCATGTCTGTGCCAAAAAGCAGGTTAGAGGTCCTCTTTAAAAATCAGTTATGTGCTGAAGTGTTCATGGACAAAAAAAAAAAAACCAAACCAAAACCCCACACCCAAAATGTTCACAGTATCTTAAATCATTTCTGTTTGCATGTCTCTTCCGTTACTTTCCTCTGAACATCCCACCACACAACCCTCCCACCATTTCATCCTTCTCACTTACATCACCGTAATTACAGCCCTGGCTGATCTCGAGATTCTTTCTTTGGTCTTGCCACCTACTCATTTCTGATTCTTCTCAGATAACAGAACGCTTGTCTCCTTCCCAGACCTCCCACCCTCCTTCCCCCTCTTCCTTGCACCATCCGTACGGGTAAGAAAGCTAGTGTTTTCCTGTCTGCAAGAGCTCTTTGCGGCACTCACTGAAAGGCATTCCCAAACTTATTATCTCCATCCAGTAAAGACTACAACAGCTCTGCTGTGGGCCTGGTAAGATATTACGCTTGTGGGCAAAACATTCTTTGGATTAGGCTTGCAAAGGGCAAGAGTCTTAACCTTCAGAAGTTTACTTTGAAGTCTGGCTGATTCAGGTTCCCTAAATCATTCTGTGCATTTACTTCCAGCCAGAGCACATCTGTACATCTCCAGTGGAGAGCATTCACTCGGCACGCAACATTTAGTGAGGCTGCCTACATGCGCATATATGGAGTCAAGAGCACACCCCCCTTCAGTGGAAGAAGATACCTACTGTTCTCATACTCCGTGTTATAAATTGCACAAGGACAGAGAAACAGGTATTACCAACGGTTTCCACACCAATACAGAGCTTAACAGGAAGGAAGGAAGGAAGGAAGGAAGGAAGGGGTGTAGAGGTAAAATGGAAAGAGAGAAAACCCACATACTCAGAACATTCATCCTCTTCTATTTCAACTCATCCTCTACTATGGAAAATGCAAACAGAGAAACTCCAACAAAAGTAGTTCAGTGTAGGCAAGGCAGCCATCCTTAGATTGCAAGGCATCCAAGAAACCAAATATCCCCCAGTTTTTAACTGTCACTTGAACCTTAGTTGCATTCCAATCCCAATCAAGCGCTGTGTGTCAATTCAGATAAAATTATGTGTGTTTTCCTTACTGGTACTGTGTTAACATCACAGGGAAAAATACAACAATCATGGACCTGGGCAACTAAGCTGAAATATCAATTATAAAACTCAAGGTTAAAGGCACCTTTTTTTTTTTTTCATTAGGTATAATACTTATGGTGGTCACTGTAACTAACGATACTTTACAGCCACATTTGTTGTGTAGGCTACAGAACCCAAATGCTGCAATCCACATCTAAAATCAGCATGACTCAGGCATATTGCAAAGGGCAAGACTGCTTGCCTGAAAAACTTTTGCTTAGCAGGAAGAACAGAACAGCACACATTTTGCCTTTTCACTTTACTTCAGCTTTCAAAAAAAACAACCCCAAAGTCTTAAACCCAACCAAGTTTAGACTAACCAGCATAGTGGCATATGCACAATGGCATATGGCATAATGGCAACAGAAGAGGCTTGAATCATGCTGATGGACTGACACACTGCACAGAGCAAACTTAACTTGGCTTTCTCTGGCTGAAAGTCCAAGCAGAGCAGAGGGCCAACAGGAGGCCGCTTTGCTGACCAGTCTGAGTGCCAAGGGATCACGTGGCCAAACAAGGCAGAGCGAGAGGGGAGAAAGAACCCATTTCTGTTATAATGCATAGGTGAGTTTAGGAAGTGTTACTTTTTTGCATGATTCCTGGAATTCTCAGGCATCTTCTGAGAGCAGTCTGGGTTAATTAGACAGTGTAGAAGCAACTTTTATGTCAAATGAATGCTATTCCTACTAGAAAACGTATCACACTGAGAGGAAGAGAAGGACCAGCCTTCCAGCACAAACACTGAGAAATGAGGATCTCGCTGTGGTACTGTGTGCACTCACAAGCAGACTAGAAGGTGTTATTGGATATGTGTAATCACTAGTCATTCCACCTTCAGTGCAGATTATATGATATGATTGATATGATATATGAAGAGAGAAAACACACGCGGGAAATACAACGACAAAAAAACCCGTACCACACATGAAATACCACTGTACAGTTGAGGGAGAAATTCTTGATATAACTGAAATACAGTCCCATTTTCTTAGCAGATGTTTTGTTAGTATACAGGTGAATAAATTTTAAAAAAGTGTACCCAGCCAGCCAGCATCTTGTAGATGTCAGCACATAAAATGTACTCTGAAGCCAGCGTCTAACCTGCTCTTATGAACTGTGACAGTCTGCTGGCTGGGAGGGTTTGCACTGCTTAATAAACCCATCCCTGTGCTTCACAGGCAGACTTGCAGCGAGTCAGTGAGGTATGGTCAATTTGAAAATATTAAGGTTAAGAAGTGAAATGGTGAACACCTAATAGATAGCCGGTATAAAAACCATCAGTAGTCAAAGTAACATTAGCTTTGGGATATGATACTTCTGCAATTTTTGCTAAATTCATATTATTGCATAAAATTTATAAGAAAGCTTATTTTACAATTCAGTTTCATCATCAGGAAAGCTTTAGAGATGTTCTTACCATGCTTCAGATGTAGGCAGCTGTCATTCTGGGGCCTGTACCTGTAGAAGATTGTTTTCCTTTAACAAATTTCTGTTACAGAGTTTTTGCACATTCCAAATAAGTTTGTTTGCTACAGTATTACATGGATTTTTTGGTATGTTTTTGGTTTTGTTGTTTGGTTTTTTTATGGTTCTTATACCAGCCATTTTTGTTGGGGAAAACAGGGTGTTTCTTTGTATATATTTTACAGGCAAAGAGGAGACCTCACTGATGCTTTTAGCCAACCTACTAGGCAGCTGTTAGTGTACACAGAAATGTAAAATACAGCGATAAAATACAAAAAAGGTCACCAGTGTCCAATAATCCCACACAGTATTTGAGACATAGTTAAGTCTAAGGATGATACAACATGGATTAAGGAGAAAAGCAAAGGTAAAGCAGGACAGCGATTGCAGCAACACGTAAGTTCAGCCAAAGATGTGGATGCCGTCAGGACTGCTGCACGGAAAGGCATAAGGGAAAGGAGACATGTACTGTGTGCATTTTCACAAGCTTGCATTCAAAGGGAAGTATCTTAAAACATCCATTAGAAGCAAGTGTTAGAGAAAAGCATGTAAAAATTAAATAGCGCAAGCCCTGGTTTCTAAAATACACCTGAGGTGAATGGTACGTAAGAGTTGGTCATAGCCTACCTGATGCTGATTCCTGCAACTTTTCTCTCTTCCTCTTCTTTTTCTTCCCCTGAAAAACAGGAAATTTTGCCATACAATTACATGCACAGAACTTCTTTTTGCTGCTCCCCCACCTCACAGCATAGAAACGAAAGCCATCTGGACACTGAGAAAGGAAACAAAACTATTGGTTTTGGGGTAGCTAAAACCTTTTCTAACCCACTTCCAACTGTTTCAATGGTAACAAGGTTTGCTCTCAGCATCTATGGAGAAATACGCACATGAGCAATACATATTTTTATATCCACATGGAATTACAATTTCTGGCAGTTTTTCAACTAATGCTGACAGCTGCAAGCATCTAAAAGACTTCTCACGCTTAATAATCTGATGACACATATGTTGATATAATAATTTATGGCTCTTACAAGAACTCTTCACTCATTCAGATACTTACACTATCATACATGGCAACAGCAGACAGGGTGTTGAAAGTACCTAGGACAACCATGACTTGTCCCCAGGGTGCAAACCAGCCAACTAAAACTGTTCTGATAACGTTCATACCTTAACAAAAGCCAAGTCTCGTATGGCTGTGCCCAGAGAACGTGCTGTGCAATAACCAAATAGCAGACTGCTGTACAGCGGAGCACCCTTAACATGACCAAGGTGCAGGACAGAAATGGATGTCTGGCAGCTGTCTTTCTTGGACACCACACTGGCACCAGCGTGCCGGCGCAGGCTCATCGTGCCAACCCACACACTCAGCCTTCTCCCGCACCCCCATCTATGGAAAAGGCCAGAGCTCCTGGTTCGCACAGTCTTTCAGGAAACAAAAGGTCAGTTTAGACCCACAATTTTAAACCTCAATCATTTTGCATCGCCCTAATTACCACTTTGATATTCCTCCATATGACTGCTTTTTATTGTCCTGTATCGTCAGTCAATGCTTTTTTGTTTTGGTTTGGGTTTTTTTTTTTAAAAAAAAAAAAAGTCATACCCATTTACATCTTAAAGAAGCCTTTGAGCTGCCAGGACAGGCTCTGACAGATGAGCTCTGGCAAACCCTGGTGCAGTTGCTGTAAGCGGGACTGCAGCCCGCTGTCCATCCTTCCCCCCAGCCAGAGGCTACCCCACTCAGCACGGCTGGCAGCTGCCAGCGCATGTCCTGGCATAGACCGTGCCACGCACAGTGGCCACAAACTGGAAGGGCTGAGCTGGAGGGACACATCTTTCCATTAGCTGGCTCTGCAAGGCGACAGGATGGACAGCAGGTGATGTGAGAAACCACCTCAAACCACTGCAGTGCTCACTGACGGACAGCAAGCGAGGGCCCCAAATACAGGCTACGGCAGATGAATTTAAGAAGTCTCCAGCCTGCTCTGACAACGTGGGCCTGCCTGACTCTTAAGCTCCTGCCCTTATTTATCCTGAGGCTGGCAACAGGACTGAGCAATGCCTTGTGAGTGAGCTCCCAAATACGGGACCAAGACTAGAAGTTGGAAAGCAGATTTCAAGGGCTCTGGGAAATTCCGAGTGATATGCTTTATCACTTAGGCACCAAGGCAATACTTCTGCATCAGTGCAGACGTTAACATGGAAAAATCACGCGAGGAAAATTATGTTCTATTCTCTACGTCAGGCTGACTTCAAGTGCTAAAACATACTGAAAGCTGATCTGAGATCTGTCTATGAGATACCAGAAGTGGAGGAACAGAAGGAAAAGGCTGGGTTAAAAACTAGCTGTCAGCATTCCCAAATGAGGTAGCTTCTGACAACTCCAGCACACGCAGACACTACCACATTATGAAAACACTGTGCTGCTTGTGACTATCACACAACTTTGCAGGACTACTTTGGGTGTCAGTAATAAAAACATAATAAAAAGCACACAGATATTGTCAACAGTTGAATAGCTCATTTGCGACACAATGCTTAATGTTTCCTTGAAATTTCTGAAATCCTGAATAACCAGGCAAACCAAAATAGAAGAATTAAAACCAAGTAGTACATATTTTTTAGTTCTACTGTTTTGTGAAATTCAGCCACGTGAAACAGAAGAGTCACCCCTAAGTCACTTCCAGCTCTCAAAATAGTGCAGTAATATCTGTGCTAAATGAATACAATTTCATTTTCTTAACTGCTCAAGTTAGAAAAAAACGAAGGGGAAAAAAGAAAAAAAAAAAAAAGACATATACCTGAAAAGGTTTCGGTGATAAACTGTGATCAACTATGATCACCTTCTCACTACCATTGCAACAAACGTGTGAATTCCTGGAGAGGCAGAGAAAAGGACTGCAAGAGGAAGCCAGCAGAGTTCTCCATTGTAACATATAGGACTGGAGTATGTCAGAGCTATACTTCCACACAGGACGTAGGTTGGAAGCACATCAAAGAGAGAATTCATACGTGCCACCTTACACACTCCGAATGTCTATCAAGGCATTTAAGAAACTGCAGGTCCACTGCTTGTGCTATATGGCAGTAGGCTGTGGCAAAACACATCAGGTTCTCAAAGTCAACATAACCGAGCATCACAGGACAATCTTGAAGGCTGATGTCCAGTAAGCGTGAGCTAACAAGGCTCCAAAGTGGTTTGATTTCCCAGCAAGTAAGTTCAAGACAACTGAAATCCCCATGTTTTCGGGGAGTATATCTCTGAGGCCCTATTTGTTGCCAGGTATATTTCAAGACAGCTCTGTTGACACGGTCTGGTCACTGGAAATAAACCCTACCTGCATAAGGTCATGACAGCTCATCTGCTAGGAAAGATGACTGTATAAAACAGGCAGAAACAAGCTGCTAGGGCTTACAGTAGTGTCTGTGCTTACAAAACTGGGCACGGATGTCAGCAAAACCAAGGCATTTGCTTTGGAGATGATCATGTAGTTTCTGTGTCAATGTCTTCCATGCCAAAGATCTCCCTAAGAGCCTCTAGCTTACAATGAAAATTTTGTTTAAGCTGAACAGTAGCTGTGCTGGATTGGAAGTGCTGGATACTTCTACAGTTTCTGTTAACACTGTATTTAGGTGCCTCATACTCTTTAACGTCCACAAGACATCACTGAAGTAGAGAAATACTACTGTCCACCTAATACAGATGGAAAACTGAGCCAGATATAGCATGTACACTTCCTATCACAGTAAATAATGTCACAGCTGATGGGGGGACGGAAAGGAGCCCATATCTCAGGCTAGGATCCGTCTCTCGGGGTTGCAGCTTGCAAGTTTCCTAACATAACATATGACTACACTGACAGCTCACTGTAAGCACAATAGTATAATTGTGCAGTGCAAGCTGTGCAACATGCTATTAACATTTGTTTGATATTTAATTATAAAATAAAGAGTAATTGTAAGAAAACTTCTTAGCTTCACCAAACTGTATAAAAGCAGAATCTATCATGAAGTTTACTTATACAAATTTTGCAGGCTTTATTTCAGAGATAGACCATTATCAATTACTTTCAGCTGAAGTTCAGTTTGCATTAAGATCCCTGGGCTTTCAGTTCTCTTGAAAGAGACACACCCCTTTTGTGCTCAGGTCTAAAGATTTCTGGATAGCAAGTGATCAAATAGAAAATTATGGAAAATGCACAGCTGTACAGCAGAACATAAGCTTTCAGACAGTACTGACAATTGTCTTAGAAAAAAAACTTTCCATGCTAATTTTTTCCCCTCAAAAACTGTGACCTTCAGAAGAAGCATCTCAGCAACAACAAAATCTTAAGTTCTCCGGATGCCTGAAGTGCAAACAAATATAAGACTTATGTTACATGTTTGTTCACCACCCCTCCATCCAGAACTTTCCACAAGTTAAAGAGAAAAAGAAGGAAAAAAAAAAAGTTAGGTAAAGGAAGTTAATTTGAAAAGAGCCTTCAAGTGAGTGACTTACATAGTTGTCTCTTGCAGACCAGCCTGGATAAAGCTGCATGTGTAGCTGCCTTTCTTTACGAGCTAGTTCATAATATTTCGCTTGTTCTTCACGGGAGAGAGCATGCCACTGCAAACAAAATAAGCATAGCATTAGACTAGGAAATAACTCATACCTAGGCAAAGGATGACATGAGCAAGTGTTTTTGTGACTTTGATTCAGTCCTTCCCCACTGCAAAAATGAAATTCATTAGCAATTACAAGCACCCGTGTTTATTAACCAACTTTCACACATTTTTCAGCCCTGCAACTGCCAAGTGCCTTGAGCAAGACAAAAATAATTTATGGAAACAGCTCACCAAATAATGTGCTCACAGACCCATGCTCTCACAACACTACTTTAAAAAAAAAAAAAAACCAACCCCCCCCCCCCCCCCCGCAACCGCACCCTTTAGCTCCCAACAAAACAGAAAGGGTTTGTGCTGCTTTTAAAGGGCATCAAGCTCCCCACCACAGAAGGGTTTGCCGTCTTGTTTTTAAGCAGCAGCCACACACAGGTTTTCAATGCCAACGCAGAGGGCTTTCTGGGCACCACCAGGCTCCTGTTCCAAGACCAACCTCTAAGTATTGAGCTTCAAGGTACCTGCTTTCTGATTTCTTCTTGTTGTAATAGAAGAAAAGAAAATGGCAACTGCAAAAAGTTTCTAAGATACAGAAACCACAAAACTATAGTCTTCCAAATTACATGAATTGACCTCTGTAGCCAAGTAGGGATAAAGTTCCTGCTTTTATGTACTTAAAAAAACCCAAAACCAACAAACAAAACCCCCTCACAACTTGCCCGTTTGAAAAGGCACCAGGTACATCAGTATCTAATAATTTTGTTCTTGTTGAAACACCTGTCATAGACCTGAACCAAAAAGAGTAAAGGCCTTTTATTTAAAATCAGGTTCCATGGCTGCAGTGTTAGACATGTCTTCTTGTTTGACTTTGACAATGTGCATGGGGGGGCAGGAGGAGGAGAAGATACTTAAAAAAAAAAAAAAGACACTAAATCATTAAGACACTCATGCACGAATAATTTACATAACTAGGATTTCAGATCACATTTGTAGGATTTAATATGTGGTTTTGTTACACGTCAGAAGATGTGAACTAGAGCGCTTGTCTAGCTTGAGTTGGCAGGTTCGATGTGTTACTGAGAGCACGGCAGTTCAGCCTGTTCGCAGCCCTCAAACTCCGCGCGGCATTCCCCAGCTGGAAGGTAGTGACCATTACGCTGTGGCATCACAGAGCCCAGCAGCGTGCAAAGCGTCAGCTCTTGAGAACAGAGGTGGTTCCTGTTCCGGAGCGGCACAGGGTATAGTAAATAGTGACCAGGATGACTGAACACAAAACATTTGATAATAATTAATCTCCAAGCGATTATACTGGATAGCTCATGCGTTGTTTGTACCACAGTAAAAGTGGAATTTGAGGTACTTTCACGGAGAACAGTAACTTGAAAGGAGGAGTCCGAGCTGTGGAAAAAGCAGGCAATGGAGCACTGAGGCTTGATTCATTACCAAAATGGAGGTAAATAAGCCACTGCCCTTATTCAGGCCAAGTAAACAAGGCTGACATACTAAGCAACTAAGATCGATTGCTGAGGGAGTGAGAATGAAAACATGATCCTAGAGACCTGCATGAAAGAATGGAAAAGGCAAGCACCGAGATGTCCTTTAAGAGGAGGTAACTGGAACATCAGAGAAAAGGCAGAAGGCTGCAGGAACTGGGACAAGTACCAATAGATTTCTGCTCTGTGGGGGACGGGGGGGGGGAGCAGTCTTCAGATTGTAACAGAGAAGTAGCAGTTAAGGTTGTGGACTGACTTCCCACTTTAAAAGCACAGGGTTTTCAGGGAGTTGCGGTGCCTCTCAATACTGCCTTCGTCAGTGGTCAAGAAGAGGGGTTCACTGAGCAAGGGGGTTTGAATAATCCCTACTCAAACTCAGATTGATACAAAAGTCATCCCTTTTCTTATTTCTGGGACAGTCAAGGGCAAAATGGGCATTTACCTTTGCTGCTTTCCCTTGGAAGAACACCACTGACAGTGAACATGAAGTTTCTAATTGTGGGTTGGCCTGCATTTTTTTTTTCGGAGCATGGAAAGAACAAAACATGCCTACAATGCCACAGAAGCAAATGGCTCTCAGCAAGGCTCTGGGACATATACCGGGATCATCAGTACTTGGCTGTTGACTTCAGAGACATTGAAAACTTGACTGGACAAGTCCCTGAGCAACCTGATGTATCTGGACCTGCTTTGAGCAGGTGTTGGACTAAATGGCCTCCACAGGTCCCTCCCAACCTACATGACTTTGCAATTGGACCACATTATATTCACTTTTGAGTTCCATCTCCACTGGCATCCAGCGTTCATCTTTGAGCGATCCCCTCCTGCTCTGATGGATGCCAGCCTAAGGGAGGACCCAGAAGGTGATCTGAATGCTCCTGCCATGTGTGAATGAGGATATTTCATGCCTGAGGTGCTGACACCATGACATGAGTAGAACAGACACCAATTTGATTATGTTGCTAATGCTGAAAAAAGAAAGTCAGGACACTGCTTTTATTTTTAGTTGCATGTTTTATCTTCTATAGCTAATTTGATAGTTGCACATTAGTTAGCACCTTAAGCAGAAAGTGAGCCATCACACCCAACTAAAGGGAAACACACACAAATTAGCAGCACACATGAGTACACACACACCCTCCTGTACATACCCTTCTGCCAAGAATCTGGTTGATAGCTGCGCTTTCTTTCAGAGTACACTCTGCTACAACGTTCGCTCTCATTTCTTTCATGTACAACATGAAAGCATTCAGAGGTTTCTTAATATGAGGTCTTTTTGGCTCTTGTTCTTTTCTCTGTTCGTGCTGAGGCTTCCTAAAACGTGGTGGGGGAAAGGGAAAGGAGGGGAAAAAAAGTATCCATTTACCTTCAGCCTAAAAAAAACCCCATGGAAAATTACCAACCTGTGGTTACAGTAGCATTTAAGTAGTAAGAATGAGAATTTCAGTGGTCATGTCCCATCCACTTTCATACCTTTTCAGAGAACTGACTTAATTTAATATTCAGGGAGGATGTCAGGTTGACATTCTCTAGCAAATAACATTTGATCTGTGAATCTGCTCCAAATTCGTCACTTGTCTCAATTCTCTTTTTGAAAGGCTATCCACAGTACCCTAGAAGACCACTGCTACAGGCAGGAGGAAAGCTCCTCATCCACTTTTTTTTCTTAGGCCTTTTGCCTTCAAGTACTAAGCAAAAGGGCTGCTTTTTACTAGTAGGTTTTGCAGTTAAGACCTTTTCCAGCAGAAGTTCGTGAGTTCACACTCAAGCAACATCCACAGGTAGACAGGTCCATGATTATGTCTGAATCAAGATGACTGTTGCTGATAGCTAAGTAGTGCTGGACTGGAATGAGAAATGGCTTCATGTCTCATTACTCTTCCCAAACAGCAGCCCACATCTCCTGTTTTAGTTACAGGAGAAGAGTTAAAATTCAAAGAGGACATGAAAGGCACTTTTTTTTCTTAAACCTCCTTGACTCTTCTTCAGATGGGGTTAGTTCTCAAACATTTATAGATTAAGGGCTAGTGCAGAAAGACAGACTCACACATGCATTAGCTCACTGTCGTTGTGCGGATGTTCTTGTTTTACTTGAGGTGTTACAATAGCTGGGTGAGGGATTCCAGTTGTGTGAGGGCCTGGAGGACCAGGAATCATGTGATGTGAAAACCTAAAAGAGAAAACAAAGGAAGGTCTGTAACCCTACTGAAGACAGGCATCAAACACATGACAGCGGCAGGATGCCCCAAGAACGCAAATGCTACGGAGCTTGCAATGGAAGACAATTCTTTAAGAATGCATAAAAAAATATTTGGGTAAGATTTGTGCGTTGTAGCCCACTTATTCAACAAAAACAAACAAACAAACAAACCAGTCAGCATTTTGGTTGTAAATAAGTTATTTTATTACCTTTCAGGCAAACAGTTTTAGCAATGCACACAAGAAACATTTAATGGTTGTACTGTTGCACTGACTAGCAATAAAAATACACATTTCTTAACCAAAAACTTAATTTCCACACCAAGATATAAACATTCTTAAAATATCCACCACCAGCCAACGCAAAGGAGGGAACTGCCATGCAGAAACAAATAAAATAAAATAAAAGAAGAAGAGTCTTTTCAAGAAGTTTCTGATGGCTCTCTAAGGAATCTCTTACTTTTCAAGGTACTTAAGCTAAAAGATTTTAACATCACTTCACCTAAACTCACTATCCTTCCCTCAAATGCTTAAAATAAAAATAAACTAAAAAATCCTGCATCCTGGAAAATGGGGGGGGGGGACGACACACGGGACGACACACACACGACACACAGACTTTTGTCCTAAACCTTCCTTTCATTTGTACAAGAAGGAAAATGAAAAGAAAACCAAAGTACCACTAACTCAGTCATCCCACCCTACTAATCCAAGTCATCCTCAAAGATAGCTGAGATCGATTTTGAAGGTGCTGAGCATTGCAAGCTCAGGCACAGCAGAAAACTTGCATGCTTTATTTTGAACTGGTGGAAAGTACCATTAACATCAAAAGCAAGCTCATGCTCCAAAGGTTTGCTGAATGAGTGCTGGTTAAGGAATCACATCCAGCGTCTCCTTTCTCCATTCCCTAGTCACCTTGCCCTTTTCCTTCATGCCATCAAAATAAAGCAAACACAAAGCCCCGTAACCAAATCAGGTCATTTTATTATGGAGAAAGAATGGCGTTTGTTCCCAGTCACCCTGACAGGCACATGCTTACCATTCCCCTGTAAAGAATTGAAGGGACAGTGATAATCCAAAGGAGCCCACACAAATAGAGGCAAGAGGACCCACCACTTATCAGGTGGTGGCCTGTCTTAAGTCCCCGTGCAAGAGGATGTGTCTTCTACAGGTCACACAAAAACCCCCAAGAATGGTATATTGCAACCTTGTATACACCAAGCACAGGATGCAGAAGCTGTCTTTAGAGTGCAAAAGCAGAGCAGAGGAGGTCTGGAGTGTGTCATGGCCAAGTCTCAGTTAGCATTGCTTGCTTGCACTTAGACATAAAGACACAGTGCCTGATTCACACACCAGTACAAATACACTGTGCTGGCATCCCTTGCCATTAGTGGCTTTGGGCTATGAAATACCTACTTGCGAGCAAGTTTCCACACAGGGTGATACCTAAATGATTCAAGGCTAATTACCAACAACTTTTAAATTAGAACTAGAGAGCGCAGACTAGAGTGACAATCCACCTGGCTGCATACTTGCATGAGCAAAACCCAAGGATGCACACTGTATGTTGCATCTAGAAATGAACTGATGACTCATTTCAGATGAAACAGCTCAATTAATTGTTGACAATTCACCAGTGCTCCTAATTGCAATACTTCAGAGACTGCCAAGAGAATGCTGAATGAGACCAGTGTGGGATCCAGGCAAACTGTATATACACAAATATGTTAAATAAAAATGTACGCATAAAGTTTTAGCTGACTGAAAAGCAAGCAAAGGCAGACCAAGATGCAAGCAGAAGAGCAACTTGCCCTCTAACGCCAGCAGTTACTCCCCAGTCAGTCATTCACCTCCTACACCTACCTGGACATGGAAGGGTCGACTGAGAGTGAGGATGGATAGGGCTGCCTGAATCCACTCGAGATGGGATATACAGGCTGACCTTGCCTGAGGTCACAGAAGAAAGGAACCCATCAATCATACGATACGGTATCCAGTAGT
This sequence comes from Ciconia boyciana, assembly GCF_034638445.1. Lineage (NCBI taxonomy): Eukaryota > Metazoa > Chordata > Aves > Ciconiiformes > Ciconiidae > Ciconia > Ciconia boyciana. The sequence goes on from NC_132938.1 coordinate 58,843,994, forward strand.
TACTGTAGAGTTACAAGCACTTGATGGGAACTCAGTACTAGTCACAAAATATAGTAACAGGTATCACTTTCAAGAGTTCTGCTGTATTCAAAGCTAACGAATACTTGAACACTTTGGACTTTCTCCCTCGCTATTGAAGGATTCCCAATCTCAGTTTCTACTGGGGAAGAAAGCAAAACAACCAGCCTTCCTCCCCCAAAGCACACGTGCACGCACACACACACATGCGCATGCATGCACACTCTCTGCCTCTATCCCTCTCTCACCTAGTTTTAAAAGCACTGGAATCAGATTTGGCTAACTAGCTCTTAGAAAAGAGGCATTTTATTCCAAATAGTTCTACTGTAGGTCAGTGCAAGAACACCAGACTGTGAACTGTCAACCTAGAAAACCTTTTGACAGTTTTATTAAGTCTTTGAAAACTTAGGACTCTTTCCATTTGCATATTCTATAGTGAGGTAGAATGGCCAGCTTTTCTAAGAAAATAGAACTTTATTTGATTAAAAAAACCCACAACCACCTAAAAACCCACAGCAACACAAGTCCATCTTAAGTACTTAAAGTTCAAATGTTGCAATCCAGTAAAAGAAGCTTGTGTGAAATTCTTACTGCCTTTATACTCCCAAATACAAGGAATATTTTGTCACCAGCCTGTCATTTGGACTCCAGTTTTTATCATCATCGCTACATTTTGGTTACTTTCAGTTAGCAACGGTTCAGGTCGTGACTACAATTAACACCCTGAAGTAGCATGCTATGCTAATACAAACAAACACCAGTTCAGCCCAAATACCTGAACCAGCCCAGAAAGACCACCCCACAGATCAATCCTATTCAAACAGTTACTTATTGGCTGGCAGATCAGCTTTCAGAGGGGAAGAAAAGGGATACTGGCCTTTGTAAGGTTGAGGATACAGGTTTCACACTTGGAGTACATTACTGGAAATGAGCAGCGCTCAAAGGGAAGGGGGAAAAAAAGGCGGAGGAAGTCTCAGCAGTGCTACCACACAGAAGGCAGCTGGAAGCTGTACAGCATAAGGGATGGCTGGGTACGTCCTGCTGTCAGTGAGCGCTGCTGAACACATCCCCAGGCCTTATAAGATCGGATCTTGTCTCTCCTCTTCTTTCTCTTTTCCCTCTTCCCTCCCCCCAGCCTCTGCATCGAGAAACCATTCAAAAGAAATGATTGACCACATCTGGAAAACTGCCTGGTGGTGGTGGAGGTGGGGAGCCAGCTGAGCAGCAACGAATGGGGAGGAGGGGACAGGGAAGTAAGAAAAAGAATAGAGAGTCAGATACTTCCATATTTTAGTTTGGTATCTGATAACAATTTGTTCCAAAAAGGCATGTGGCACTTCCTGAAAGATTTGCCAGCAATACAGCATTTCATCATCTTCTGCTCTCTACTTTCTATGCCTATTGTCATCTGGATCATGTTTCCCTCCCATAAACACACTAAAAAAAAAAAAAAATCTGCATCGCTTGTTGCATGGGCACAGATTAGTCAAGATACAGATTCTAAAGCACTGAAATTGTTGCTGAGTTTCCTTATTCCTTGCTCCAACAGATCTGAGGGCAAGTACCTATCTACCCCAAGCAGACATGAAGCATCCTGCCAAATCGATTACTCTGAAAATACCACGTGTTTCCTCCCAAAGGAAAATGACACCCTGAATGGCAGAGAATGATCCTGAGAGGGCTAGTATTAGCAAGAGCAGCAAAATCTCCCAATGACAGAGGCTTCTCTCCATACAGAAACTGTAAAAAGGAGCAGACTACAAAAGTTTGTTCGCCATTTTGGTGCAGTTTCAAGATTTCCCCCCCCACACACACTTCAAAGTTCCTTCCTACCTCCCCTCCCCTCAGTGCCTGCAATTTTGTTTATTAAAAATTTACATTTAATTCCTTGAGAACTGTTTTCTGCTATCTTTCCAAATGCCAAGAGCCACAAATCTGAGCCATAAGAAATATATAGACTTCAAAGTGAAATCTACACACTTCAATTTCTGTACGTGTTCAAAAACCAGATTCAATTCATTTCAAAGATCAACTTTTTTGATCTTTTCAACTAAAATAACATAGTAATTTCTTACTGCAGCAACATTCTTATTTTGGAAATGCTGCGATTGATTCAACAACAGCGAATGGAGTGAACATGCACCTTTGTCTGAAAAGAAGCTAAAAGATCTTACCAGCCAAGAGGTGGTGTTATCTGTCCAACCCCCCCTGGAGACAAGGGATAGAAGGTAGGGAGATCAGGAGCTGGAGGATGCCTGGACATGCCTGTTAAAGAGCACAGAAGAATGAATGACTTTCCCCTCAAAATACTACACGTGAGCTACAGTTCACAGCTAACATGGCCAACGCTACGATGAAATTAGTGCTCTAGGTAAGAAATAACCATGTTCTTGGTTAGTGTTAAAAGCAAAAGGCTACCCATGCTACCTTTAAAATAATAAATAACTTGCACATGATATTGCAATTCAAAGGGAAATACTGGAAAAAACAAAGTGGAAGGAGGGAACAAATGCATGGGTAAGGGCCTGCACACGTTTAGATCTCCTGTAAAGCGTGTTAGGCAATACTGTCCTCTCAGTGGCTTCACCAAACCCGATCGGATCCTGAGGACCTCTTCTAACACAGCATGAAACAAGAGGAAAATAAAGTGTTGTCAAAGAGGCAGTGCAGCAGGGCTATTAGATTAGGTAAATTGCTACTTGTACATTTTCACGGGTTCCCTTATGGATTCACAGATTTTGGAAACTTGCTACCACAGAGGATCAGTGGTTAATTAAGAATCATTTTCAGGCCTGTAATGGTCACACTTGATATGATTCATTTGGTTTCCAATTGTCACTCCAGCTACAACTAAGCTCTTCATCAAGTTGACTCCTGTGGGCTCCAAGGTCAATCTGTTTTGCATTGGTAGTATTTCATGGAAAAATAAGAGTCCCATCAGAAATGATCCATCAGCTCACATTCCCCAGAACACAGAGTCCTACAACTGCAAGAATCACCTCAAGATTAAAGCTAATCCTCGTCCCAAAAGGGTCCGCGGTCTCCATTCTTCACCTAAACCTCGTGCCCCCAGGAGACACGGAATTACGGTTGCAGAGGCCACAAAGACATCGGTTTATTTAAATGTGTTTGGGGAAGAGGGGGATGGAGCAGAAGGAATTGTTAAGTCTACTTCACATGTTAAATCAGCTGCTTTAAAAGGGCATTAAATATTTATGTGGTGACACTCCAAAGGTCCAAGACTGAGTGTGTACTACCTTGAGACTTGGTTTATAGATTGATGCTACTGATTTATTTCCCCCTCTAGTCTGTATTTAAATCTTCTGAATTTAATTATAAGATTTGAAAAATATCCTTCAGGATTGTGCACAGAAAAGGATGGAAAACAATACTGGTGGTGTCAGTGTCTCAAAAAAGCTAAATTCTCAGACTTGGGACCACAACCTGAGGATCATATTTTTGGCCAGTTGTCTTTTCAAAGGTGTAAAACAGCTGGTGGCTGACAGGAGAGGGAACACTTTATATATCCCAGGTTTTTTTACGTGAGAGGGAATGCTCTTTTAGAGCAGTTTAAAAACAAAACAAAACAAAAGGTGAAAAACAAGCCCAGCCTCTCATCTTTCTCATCTCTGGTGACAGTTGATGCTCCTGGGAATGATGACACGACCTTACCCCACCAGACCAAGTTCTGCACAAGGAGCTGGGCCACTCCTTCCCCAAAATCCGCATTTCTGACGCACGGAGATGACGCTGCTCTTTCTGCACTAATGCACAGCGGTTATCGCTAGTCCAAAACTTGTGGCCCCTTATGGGGGGCTGTCAGCTACCTAATGCCCAGCAGGAATATATGCCGCCAGCACTCTACGAAGCAAGCTTTTGCTTACAGGAGGGCTGAGAAAAAAAATAAAAAGGAAGCAAGAAGCGACCGCCTTTAGCAAGGCAGTGGCTGTGTGTCCATCCCGAGGTGGCTGGTGTGCAAGAGGCAGTGCTTTGGGCAAGCCGCTGTGGGCCCCCCCGCCGGGGGATTTCAGTGGGGGGAGGAGGGCATCCCGGCATCTGGGCTGGGGCACTGGGGCAGCTCCAGACCCACGGTGGGAGGCGAGGACAGAAACAATGGTCGGAGGCGTTTGGCAGAGGACCTGAGGGAAAAAAATCCTCTCTTCACAGCAACTGCATGGGCCACTTCGCTGGGGCTGCTCCCACATGCCCGCGGCGCTGAAACAGGGAGCATGGAAAGACCACACACATCAAGGAGACCATCACAGCCAAAACCAAAAGTCTCCAGCCCGCATTATCCGTCCCCATCTCCACCGGACACTGTGCAAAGGGATCGAGAGCCCATTCGGGAACACTGGAGGGGCACGAGCTCTGTGCCAGAGACGCCCCTGCCTGTCCCCCGGCAGAGCCCCTCTCTGGGCTTGTGCTCGGGGACGGGGACGTGAGCGGTGGGATGCACCGGGACTGGACAGGGGAGAACGCGAGATGAGACAGAAGGGAGAATGGGCAGCAGAAACAACAAACCAGATGTTCAGTTTGGGTCTGCAGGAGAGGAGTACGAAAATAAACCAGGGGTAAAGGCAAAGAATTGGGGTGCAGGAGGGCAAACCCATTGCGCAGAGAGTGAAAACCTCTTGAGCTCACGAACTGCAGCAGCGGGGTGTGCCCCAGCCGTCACAGCCAGCTTGGGCAAGAGGTGGAAATCCCATACTCTAACACGTGGCACCCGTGGGATTTCAAGGAACGAGCATGAATATCCTTCCCCCGGGCACTGATGCAAAGGAGGAAGACAAATGAGGACTCCATTTGCTTCTTCCAACTCTGAACAGGCCAGGCTTTCCAGGCAGAGTGCTTTTCATATTCCTACTCCCTAAAAAAAAACCAAAAACAAACGCAACCAACTAACCACCAAACAGCAAAAACCACATGGCCATGGTATTTTCTGGATGTAGCCCATGTTACTATCTGTGGAGCAAGGCCAAATTAAAAACTAGGCATTCAGGGAAAGTCAGAACTAAAAAAAGTCTCTCTCCCTGAACGATGGTGGCTAGACACCTCTCCAGATAAATGAGACAACTGTGCATGTGGACGTGTGCCCAGGTAAAGCAGAGCTTCATGAACTTGTCAACTAGGTGTCACACCATGTGGTGGGACACGTGTGTGCAGAAAGAGGCAGGGAGAGGCACCCTCCAGCCCCAGCCCCGGCACTGACAGACTTCACGCCCACACACCGATGTCCCGACTACAGCGAACACCTTCGTAAACCCTCTGCTCCCTCTCCTTCCCTCCTCGCCAGCAGTTCTCCTGCGCAGGTTTCTCCTCCCTGGGCTGCTTACCCAAAGCCTGGCTCAGACCCACGCCATCTGGGGTCAGTCCTCCCCTTGCACCCCCCCGACAACCATCACATCCCCCCCAGCTCCTGCATCCCAACGCAAGCAAACACACCCGGGGTTTCCTGGGGAGGGTTCACCGGGGCGCTGGGCAGGATGTCTCGGCACCTCGGAGGCTGTCGGCGCTTCCCCGGGGACCCACAGACAGACCCGGAGCGGGGCTGGTCTGATGCTCCCAGACGAGGATCTGGGGGTCTTTTTTGTTTGTTTTAAGGAGTCCTAGGGGCACAGAGAAAACTGACACCCACAACTCCAGCATCTAGAACGATGCTTTCTGCAGAAGGCAATGGGCATCAGGAGGTTAAGAAGTGTCATGTTTGCAAAGCCTTAACCTGTGCAGGCCTGAAACTGTACTTTATGGGCTACGCTTCAGTTATGCCAACTGACGTATGGAAGAATTCAGACAGCCAGAATACAAGGACATAAAATACAATTTTGAGTAAAAGGGAGAAAGAAAAGGTGTCGGTAACACCACTACTGAAGTACTCTTCCCCCGTTTTCGGGAAGGTGAGGGATGATTGCCGTTTCCGCATCTGCACGCTGCAAGCCTCAGGCACAACAGAGGATGGTGAGGACTGGCTGCTGCTTATTGAGATTTTAAAAGATTTTGATGAGCAAAGCAAGCCCAAATTATCACATTAGAAAGAGCACGAAGACTTAAACGGCCAAGTTAAATATCAGCATCATGGCAGAATTACAGTCTTTGAAAGCACGCATGCATGCCTGGAATCCTCCCTCTAAAATATTAAGAATAAAGCCGTATCAGCAGCATGGGGGGCACTGGGACTGCTCTGCATCCCTGCCGGGACGGGACGGGCTCACCTTGTTTGGAGCTGACGTCAGAGGGGATGTGAGACGGGTGCGACCCCGGGGAAAAGTGCTCATCGCTGTAGGTGATAAGAGGGGTGAGGGGGTGAACCGCATGAGAAGGCTGTACCACTGGCACCTTGTTTGACTGCAAGAGAAGAAAAAAATTTAAATTAAATAGTGTTAGCGACGTGGGGCTTCTGCATTTAAGAAAAAAAAAAAAAAGGCACTTCCAAAATGCACTTTTTATGTATTTGTATTACTGAAGGGAGTGGGGACAACATTGGGGCTGGCAGACGGCAACCAGGTTTGCTGGCAGAATTGGCATCCTTGACCCACCAGTGTCTGAGGAGGGATGCGGGCATTGAGGAAATGCAGAGAAATGGGTAGGGCCGGGGGCAGGGGGAAAGGCGTCCGGGAGACACGGAGACGTGGCCGGAGAAGCGGCGGCCGGAGAGCCGCAGGGCAGGAGGAGCATGACGCCGGGCAGGCACCGCACACCAAAGGCTGCGACCGCAGGACGGCAGAGCCGGCGTCAGCGCTGACGAAACCCTTGGGTTACAGGACCAGCATTAAAAAAAAAACCCAACAAAAACCAAAACACCAAAGGTTTAAGGTGCAGGTTTGCCACATCTCCAGCCTTAAGAGCAACACAAGCATCATCAACTTCACTCCTCCTCTCCACCGCCCTCCTGCGCAACCGCGGCACGGCGCAGCGGGGACAAGCCCCCAGCCTTGCCAGAGGGTATGACGGGCTTTTCCCCTGGCGATTTTACAAACTCCACCTTGAAATCTCCTGGTCTGGGTAGCAGGTAACCGAAAAGCCACCCTTAAAAGCCTAATTTCATATATAAGCGGTTGGCAGTGGCCTCTCGGAGGGGTCAGTTAGGGAGGAGACCCGCTGACCGCCCAGGGACAGCTGGGAGGCCTCTCGCCACATCACGCCGAGGAGAAATCAGAAGCGCTACAAACACCCGAGAGGGTCTCCAAATGGGTGCCAAAGCGATGTCCACGCACGCCAAGACGCACGCTTCCCATCGGCCCTTCCCACAGAGGCGCGGGGGAGGGGGCACTCGGCGTGATGGAGGGACACTGCCCAAAATCATGCTCTTGGATCAAGGCTGCAAGACAACGGGACTTGTCCATCCTGATGAAATGCTGCCGTATTAACGCTGCTTGAAACACAAGTTGCTCTTCCCATGGTGGGATGAGACACAGCGACGATGCCAGCGTGTAACAGGCGCTACTCATTTGTACCCCGCCACTCTGTACACTGCCCCTTAGCAAAAATAATTATGCCTCAAACAGGTTTTTATTAAAATATATTAAAAAAAAAAAGGCCAGAAAAAGCAGTAGGCCTTCAGAAAGAAACACTGATAAAACTCAGTAATGACAGCCTGTCAAATACTGGGAATTAAGAAAAGAAAAAAGAATTTAAAACCCCAATGAAATTAATTTTCTTTGAGCTCGCTATTGAAATCCTGGCACAAACAGATGTTAGGACAATACTCCAAGTACAAACCCAGGATTTCTCTGGACTTCTAGAAGTAGAAGGGTTATTAAATGGACAACTCAATTTATTGTTAAGGCCGGTAGGAATAGAGGAAAGGGAGCAAATGGGAACCAGTGCAGCATTTTCTGCTTGCCTTGTTTCCAGAGCACCACCTTAAGGAACTTGCATTAGCAGGCAGTATCTTCTTAATGTCTGACCTATCCCTCCAGTCATATAGCTCAGAATCTGGTGCCATGAATTTTTGCTAAATTATGCTATCCTTGCTCTCCTCTTAATTTTACGGTTTTCAACACAGATTTGCTTTCCTGTGGGAAAGAGATAAGAACCTGAGGATTTTAATTTAAGCTTCGGCCTTGTCTTATATTTTGCAAGATGGAGAGAGAAAGCAGCGCCAGTAGGTGTTTTAAAGCCAACAAGCATTAGGTCCATTTTTGTGACCAAATAATAAAAGCAATATGAATTCTCAATAATATATATGAGTTCAGTTGTAAAGGGGATAGCTCAGACTGCTATTCATCTTCCCTGTCTGTATAAATTCAACAAAAACCAGATGCCAACAAATTTCAGACGCTTTACAAATCAGGCCTCAGTCTTTAGCTATGAGACTTGTGGGCCAGCCCACCATTCAGCAACTACTTTATCAACAATAAACTGTATATTATGAATAAAGATCAAGCAATAGATGTATTTAGGTCACACACACGCAGCTGCTAATCAGCATTAATTTCTTAAAATTTAGTAATTAACATCTTGTATTATACTGGATGTAATTGTCATGCACGCCCCTGGTATCAGGGTTACTTGCTTTCAGAAATCACCCATTTGTACTTTGAGCAAGCCAATCCCCATACCCCCTCACTCTCCAGCATCCTGCAGATTTTATTATTTTCTAATTCTTGGCACCTTATCCCCTAAGCCCACAGCAGTGGCTTTCAACGGGCAAAGGAACCGTGAGAAGTCAGGAGAAAAGCAAACCGCTTGTCAGCAGGCTTAAAATTAACATATAAACGGGCCGTATGGCCATTAAGAGCATTTGGGGGTATTTGGGGGTCTTGCAGAGCCAGAAACTGGGGGGGAAAAAAAAAAAAAAAAGTAATAATAAATAATAACAATAATAAAAAGCTCTCCAGCCTGCCTGCCCCACACCGTTTTGGGAGGACCTCGGGAGCTCTGGCCACCTAAATCCTGCTGGGCACCCAGATGTGCCACCGGACGGGGGCTCAGTAGGCACAGGCTGAGCCTCCCCGTCCCTGTGGTCCCACCAAGATGACCACAGTGATTAACGGAGGAGAAAACACAGGGCGACACATGCAAAACAAAACCAGGATGAGAAAGGCCTGATGACATATTTTCCAAAAGCCCTATGGACTAAATCGGTTCTGCTATGGCACCTGCCCTACAAGTCAACCCAGATGGGTTATCTGGGCCATCCTCCCAGAGAGGGCTCAGGACAGGAGACCAAGATCTCGTATGCAGACCTTGATGCCCCTCTTGCCGCCCTCTCAACCCTCCTACTCCTGGCCCGGGGCGAGGGGTGGAGCAGACTGGCCCCACACGCCCCGGCCAGTCCCAGGGATGCTGGCCTGCACCCTTCACTCTTGGGGATATCTGGACTGGGGATGATGCCGAAGCCCCTTCCACCACCTACTGCTCGCAGTGGGCGTTACTGGCCCAAAGGCTTTTCAGGGCTGAGTGACATGGGCTTAGCGTGTCCAGAGAAGGGCAACAAAGCTGGTGAAGGGTCTAGAGCAGAAGTCTGATGAGGAGCAGCTGAGGGAACTGGGGTTGTTTAGCCTGGAGAAAAGGAGGCTGAGGGGAGACCTTCTTGCTCTCTACAACTACCTAAAAGGAGGTTGTAGAGAGGTGGTGGTCGATCTCTTCTCCCAGGTAACAAGTGATAGGACGAGAGGAAATGGCCTCAAGTTGTGCCAGGGGAGGTTTAGACTGGATATTAGGAAATTTTACTTCACTGAAAGGGTTATCAAGCATTGGAAGAGGCTGCCCAGGGAAGTGGTTGAGTCGCCATCCCTGGAGGTATTTAAAAGACGTTTGGATGAGGTGCTTAGGGACATGGTGTAGTGGTGGTCTTGGAGTGTTAGGTTTACGGCTGGACTCGATGATCTTAAAGGTCTTTTCCAACCTATACTATTCTGTGATTCTGTGACATGGCCAAAATCCTACATCACGCTGAGGTACAAGACAGTGCCGATTAGCCTCCTCTTGCTGCAGCCCAGTGTCTTTGCCCATAGGCTTCCTCCTCCCACAAACGTGCCATCCCCACTACATTCACCTGCCCGAATCCTCCGAAGACGGTGCATACAGCTGCAGAAGCACTTGAGCGATTAACAGAGACCTGAACCCAGGGACAGCCGATCTGGGTCAATGTGGTCTCCATGCAGGGGGAACTCGGTCCCCCACACCTCGCTCAGCCCCGGCTAACCAAGCCAGCAACCACCACGGCTCTCCCCGGCACACTGGCGACATTTACATCTAATACAGGCACGGTTTGCGGAGGAGCTTTTCTCCTCAATACAACCTTAAAAATCTTCTCCTGCAAAACCCGACCAGTCCACACGCCTTCGTGAGACAATTACATAATTACCCATTGTCCTACATGAGGTTCTTCAATATTTCAGTACAGAAATTATACTTCATCCACCCACCAAAATGTAATATTTTGGTGCAAGCTGGTACCTAAGCAGCTTCTAGAAACACAGTAAAGCAGATGAGAATGCAATTCTCGGTTCCAAGACAATCTGAGGAAGTTGGACGTTCATTGAAACTGTTCCTAACGCAGCTCCAACGCAGTGTACACGGTGTACTTCCACGCCACATCAGTTCTGTCACTTTCATTAAGCTCTGGGCCTAAGCTTCTTCACACACCCTGGAAAGTAAAGGAAATTGAACGTACAGCCTAGCTCAAGGTCTGCAATTTGGAAAAAAAAAAAAAGGCAAGCTAAAAATGAGGACCTGTGGCTTACAAAGGTATAAAGCTTTAAGACACCTTGTCACGCAGGTGTCATAACCCGTTATGAACGTTAAAGGTTAACGGCGAAGGGATTGATCACCCACGCCTGTGCTCCACGGGACTCAGCTGAAAGGGCCACTCGCTCCTGAGTGACTAAACCTTGGTGGCCTCCTTCTTGGGGGCCACTGGCCCATCAGGGCCCCAGTCCCACAGCACAGCCTCACGGCAGAGCCGGCAGCAGCACCCTTTGGGAACTGGCCTTGCACCCAAAGGAACTTTCCCCGGCCCTCCGTGGGGCACTTCTGCTGCTTGGACATTTGCTCATCAGCTTGGCCTTCACAGCCGGGATCTGTTATTTCTCCCAAGCATGTGCTCAGGCTGAGGCGAGGCGATGCAGGCAGGGGACAGTCCCCTGAAGGGACACCAACAGGGCAAACAGGCAGGGCTGGGAGAAAATACATCTACTGGAAACAGCAGGAGCTGAATTATTTGACCAGTTAGTGCACGGAGGAAGCTGCTATTCAGTTTTATGACCGACCTGAAAAAAACCCAAAATCCCCAATGAAACATTAGTGGGCAAAGGGTAAGAGCTCGCAGGGACGAGGACCCTGACCCAGCAGTAGGCATTACCCTGGCAGGAGCTTTGCCGTGCACCAGACACTGGTTTAAAACTATTGCTGCATGAAAGTAACGCAGGAACAACCGCCCAAGTCAGCACAAGAGCAAATGCTTCTCTTGCAAACACAATCACAGTCTGCAAGCATCAGGCTTGAACCATACCCGGGCATTTTGGGCAGGGCAAGGATGGGGGGTAAGAAACCCCCCGCCGCAGCATTGGCACAGCTGCTGCCTCCCCACGGGAAGCGGCTCCTGTGCCAGACGCAGCGCCCAGCACCGGCGGCAGAGCCCCTCTACCAGCACACAGATGTGGTAGTGTTACTCACCGTTTTAAATGAGCATTGTCCTCTCAAGGAGTACACTTTGAGACAGTTCAAATTAATCTCCAGTGAGTCAATGGTGAAATGCTGCATCTCAGATTCAGTCTGAATCCAGCAAGCTTTTCCTGACTTTTGAAAAGCAAGACTGCCAGAAAAAAAAACAAAATCCAAGCCCTCCTCAAACAGCTAGCTAATGCTTCAGCAAAGGCCTGCACCTATAAGGTATCCTATAGGCAACAAGTGTGCAAAAACTATAAAAAGCCTGAGAAAGCCACGGCAAAAATGCCTGTAGGTCAGCGCCAGGCAAGGCGGGCGGCTGGGAGCTCCTGCTGGAGCTGGGGGGACCATTTGTTCCAGCTGCTGCACAGAGAAAGATATTAAATTAATGACCCTTCAAAGGATGCACAGCTACAAAAGAGGTCGCAGACGGGCAGGGAGGTTCGCAGGCAACTGCAAGCAAGCGAGCCTGTGCACACAAGACCCAAGCGTCCCCGGGTCAACACCCAAAGAGGTGCTGGGTTGATTTTTTGTTTTGTTTTTCCCCTTTTCTTTAAACATGAAGCTACTTCTAAAAAGCCAAAAAAGGCCCCAGCCTGTCTACTTTTCCTCTCCTGTCAACAAGTTGTGTGTTGGATACAGGCACCAGCAGATGGTCTTCTCAATTCAGACTAAAATAAGCCAGTAAAAAAACCCAAACAAAAACTTAAGGAGAACCGCATGTATTGCCTTTTGTTCCTGAAAGAAAGGGTCATTTTGGAAAAACACGGCTTCAAGTTTTTGACAGCAAGTGTCAAATTCAGGAGGGAAAACACAACAACAGACAGCTCCTCCAAAAAAAAAAAAAAGAAACCAAAAAACCAAAAAAACCCCCAACCCCAAACCCTTCCACTATTGCTACAGCAATACAGCAAAATAAAAGGACCAATGACTTGTTGGAGGATTTGAGGATACCTTGACCTGAAGAGACATTAAAAATCCGTCCATTTTTAGCCTACTTCTGGTTTCTAGAGCCCTGAAATCATCCTTAGGCAGCAGGTTTTAGCAAACCCAGGTGTCAGTTTCAGTTGTCCTTTCAAAACAGTGATAGCACTTCAATGGCTAAACTAACTCTGTATTTATGCCTTTGCCAACCAGCTGTTGCCATAAAAATGCAAGACCAAGAAGAACGTCCTTTTGGAGCAATGTCAAAACCAGGCCCATGTCCTGGTTCATCACGGACAAACTTTAGCACGGGGGGACCAGAGGTGGAAGGAGAGGAGGTAACAGGATGTTGTTTTGGCCAGAACTAGTTACCAATAGATGAAACAAGCTAATCAACACCAGCAACAATTGCAATTACAATTTGTCACCTCCCTGGGAGCTATTGTACAATCCCTTTCCATAGATAACTTCGCAGAGATGCAGCAAACCCGATATATAGAGCGCTCAGGCTACTCCCCCTGTCCCCAAACCATTTATTTAGAGCAAATAGTTTTATGTCCAAAGCCAACCTCCTTCTGGACTCTTGACAGCAGAGATCATTTTATGCTTAATTTTCAAAACCTCCTCCAATCATTAGACGGTGCAACTGGGCAAATTACGTAGCAGATAGGGGGGTGGTGGATTTGTAACCCTACTTTTAGCCTCACTTGAAGCTAAAAGGAGCAGGGAGGGGAAAGCATGCCCACAGGAACACCCTGCTCACAGGAAACAGGGGCTTAGGAATATTGTGATTTATGAAAGCCAAATAAAAAAGGCATAGTCTTTTTACCCTGCTTCACAACTTGGCAATGGGAGGCCATTTATCTCACTGACCTTTCGTGCTTACAAACAGCGAGGGTGACACTCCAGGGACTTGCCGTGGTAAGGAGGCAAAGTGAAATGCTACATCCACTTCGATGTGAAGCTTTACGGCTTTACAACTGCTAACACTCAGGCAGAACAAAACTAGAATCAAAATTGCACATTTCAGTGGGTAAACTGATTGCTAGGTGGCATCAGGAAAAAATCCTCCTGGTCCCCCTTTTCCTCACGTCCTGTACTTCAGTGCTTCGCCAGGTAATTAAGCTGTATTTAGTACTGGGAGCCAGGGAAGGGGAGAACAAGAAAGTTACTTTAAGTCAGTCATTGAAAGCTTCCTCGCCTCCCCGGGACACGTTGCATCAGGCGACCGCAGAGCCGCAGCAGACCAGGAGACCCCTGAGAGATGGAGAGGAGAAGCTGCCAGCGCATCATGCATTGAAGGAGGCACCCGGGTCTTTGCTAGAGCTTCCTGCGGTTATTCAGGAGCAGGAAAAGTTTGTGCCCCTTTTCCAGCTGCCCAGACTGTCTTCCTTTTTGGGCAGCCCAGCACAGCCGGCTGTAGCTGCGATGCATGGGAAAGGCAGCTTCATGGCCAACGGTGCTGTGCCATGGTCTGCAGGCACAAAGATCAGCACCCGAAGCAAAGGGAGCATCGCAGCTGGAAACGCAGGCAGCGTACGAGGAGAGGCAAGAGGGGTCGGAGCAAACCGCTCTGCCTGAAGCCCGAAGGGTCGGCACACAATAAAAACTTCAGTACAACAGCCAGGGGAGCATTGCGAAGAAAAGAGTAAATGCGATTTGATAAAGCCTGGGATAAGCATCTATCTAGATGGATTACAATCAGTAACCGGATTCAGGTTAATTGCCATGTTAGTGAGAAACCCCTGCACTAATGGCTTGTCTACATTCTTGCCTTTTTCCAACTTCCCCCCCCACCCCCCTTCAATCTTGGAAATTAATATAGCACAACTCTGATGTTTTTTTGCTGAAAAGTTGTAATAAACATTTGAGTTCCCTCAAGACAGCTTTAAAAACATGGGTGTTGAATCTCTGACAGAAACACGCTTTATTGCAAGTGTTCATTAAGCACTGCCATTAAGTAAGTGATTAAAGCACACCCAGTATTAAAATAGCTTGATTAGAAATCCCCTGCTATCTCCGTTTTCTTCTCTCCCGTGACTTCTTAATTTGTTTGTTCTCGCCCGCTCAGGAAGGCTGTCGGGAGACCTGGAGCGCTGGTGAACCACGCGGGGAGCCAGGCAGGTCTTTGCAAGGCTCCGATCGGGGAGGACAAGCCCATTTCTATTTACATACTGCAAGTTCACATATACAGATTATACTTAGTGTTTCACAGCCCATTAGTTTTAGAAATACGTACTATCGACTGATAGGGCATTAAATCACCAGCAAAGCCACATGCTCGCAGGGAAGAGTTTCCCTGTTAAAATATTTTGTAGCATTTTATTTCGTTCTCCAAACTCAGCACTGGGTCCTCTCTGACAGCCATTAATTGCCTGTAAACATTCTGCAATTTGCCAGCCAACGCTCTTTTTAAGCTCCAGTTCCCACATGATGGTCCTTTTAACTTTGCTCATCCTGAACAGTTCATCTTTTTCCTGATGTAAATATGTGCACCAAGAAACCCACACCCAACAAGCAGCAACCTGCAGCATCAAATCACACTCGACCCCAAGAGTCACTAAGCACTCCCAAAACCTGGTAAATGGGACCGCCAGCGCTGGAAATACTTAATTCTCCAGATGGCAACGTCCCATGGGCTGCAGCATCCCAGCCTTTACCCTGCACAGCACCCCTGCTCCTGCCTCATGCATCCTTGTCACGCACAAGCCGGTCCTGTCAGCTGAAAAGGCATTTTCCCCCGTTGTTTCCTGACCTGCCCAGAGCCCTTTCTGTTCTTTGTTGGCCAAGGGGAACACAGGCACTGCAACGTTTTAACAAGCCCAAGCTCGAGCCTCCGAGTCGCAGGGGTCTGGCTTATTAATTGCTTTGATGATAAGGACCGCTGCCCTAAACCAGCAGAGGAAGCCCGTGGGACATGAGAGGAACTGGTGCGCAAAGCCCGGCCGCTTGCCGGCGGGGGATCAGCAGGGGCCTTATGTGCCAGGGAGCCCTGGGGCTTTTGGGCAGGGGGAAAAATGCTGGAGCCCATGCTGGTGTCACCTCTTCTGCCATCTTCAGCTCCTCCCTCGGGATAACGCTGCTCTGGTTTCCTGTCACCAGAGCCGTCTGCTGAGTTAAGTCAAAGACACAAGCCTGTTTTGCTTGCCTCGAGGTTATCAGCATCCTCGCTCACAACAGCTTCAGCATCTTCTCCAGGGTACTCAGACCCAGGAGCTAATGTGCCTCTCCTGGGCAGAGGGATGCACTTCGCTCCAATATTCAGATGGGGGATTCCTCTGCACCCGCAAGCACCCACTTAAATCAAGCATGGAAACAGCTCAGGCAAGTGAATGCCATCTACTACATAAACATACAAGTTTTGTGAGAAAGCAGGCGGTCCGACGGCAGCCTCTGAAGCCTGGCGTTCCTGTTCTAGCAGACAACGTGCGTCACAGGATGGGACGACTTTTCCTCATCAGCCTCCTCACGTCCCACAGGATACAGACTGAGGCTCCTGGGGGAAACCAAGAAAAAAACCCTGTCCTGCACCCTGGTGACAGGAAGATGCCTTTCGGCATCGCACAGGCAATGGATCAAAAGTGCTTGAAATAAGACGTCCACTAAAAGTATTTACATTAAGTGTATGCTACAGCCTATTCAACACCACATGCCATAACAAAGACCATCAGAGGCCCAGAAGACCGAGAAATAGGTCAACTTCTCTTTGAGCAGCAATTTTCAAGATGCACTGAATAGAAATGTTCTTGATTAAGAAAATGCGAGAGCATGACATGCATCGGGGAGACATCTGAGCTACATCTTAGCTTCATCTCAGAGAAGCTAAGAACAAGGGCTCAGATGCCTGTGCAAGCACCTGACACACCTTCATATGCCCAAACCCCCTGTTCACCATGCTTGAATTTGTAACTTAGAGGTTGACCAGGCAGCAACTGCTTACTTCTAGCAAAACAGAGGTGAAGCTGTGCTGGCCACGCCATCCAACATGACTGACGTTTTTGGAAGTGCTGCTGCCTCATCCGCCTTTTAAAAAACAGGGGTGGTGGGAGATAGAAATGGATGTGAAGGAGGAGTGATGAATTTGACTCCTTGGCTGGTCCTTGCTCCTGGCAAGCCCTGCTCCCCACCACGCCATCGCTGACCAAAGGCTCCCGCGGGGTAACCGCTGCCGAGGCCAACCCCCTCTGGCCCTGAAGTGGTGGGAAGGGCTGCCCACGCTTTGTTGGGAGGAGACCCCACCGCTGGGATTTTAGCCGCTTCGGGGGGGATTTCCCAGCAGAACCGGAGCAGACACATGCCCAGCCTGAAGCCCAACGCCAGCAGCCGGGGCTGCGTGTGTGGTGTTAAGGTCGGCGGGGGCAGGCAGGGCCGGCTGGGATCGACGCAGGGGTCGCCCGGCGTTTGACGGGGTCTGAAGGAAGCACCAGAGGGGCCAGTTTCTCCAAATTCGAGGTTCCCAGGCACTGCTGACCCTGCGTACACACTGGAAAAAGTTTTCACGAAACTTCTCTGAGTCCAGCTAAACCGTATTAACAGACTTATCCAATAACATGAAAATTCAGGTTTTAATGAAAAGTCTTAAGTCACAGCTCTAAGTGATTTGGACTTTTCTGCTAATGGCATCTGCTAATGACCAAAGATTTAATGCATCAAGTCTTAGCATACATCAGTGCAAACAATATAACCATTTAGTGGAGGTAAAAAGTCATCTCATTAGACATCCATCACTGGATGTGGGCAAGATGGTCCAAAGGCTTAAAGTAAAATATTCATTTTTAAACTAAAAAAAAAAAAAAATCCCTAAAAACGTACAAATGATTAGGCCAAAAGTAGCAGCCTGCTAAAGCTTCACTAGGATTGAAAATGCAAACTGCAGCGTTTATCTGGAGGTAAAACGCATTTGCAAGTACTTAATTTCTGCAGCACTGTTCCACAGAAGGCAAAACCAATTTTAACAGGAATTAAAGCAATAGGGCCCTCCAGAAACAGGATGTCTCTTAGACAGGTTATTTGAACCATCAGTAGAAGGTCACAACAGGAATTATTTCTCTACCACATTGTGCAAGATGACTTCAGTACAAACAAAACTGTTGAAAAGCTACTAACTTAATTTTATAGATCAGTCCCACGAGGGTTCGTCACGTCAATGAGACACAAAAACATGCCCTAAAATTACATTTACGTGTAGCTAAAAATATAAAAATCACAGCACACAGCTAAGGACGAGAAAAGAATGACTCGAACAAGGCACGGGCTCAAAGGAGCAGGGCTGCAAACACTTTTTTTGGCCCAAACCATCAATGCTGACTGTTTCATTTGGACTCTTGGCGTAAACAGGACCAATAAACCCACCACAAAATACCGCTGGACACTGAGCTATGGACACATAATCTAAATGCTCAGTGTTTTTAGTCCCATTTGCTAATTGGCATCTCAGAAGATACAAAGGGATTGATGCCTCCCAGCCATGGGCTGCCGGTGGGAGATGACTCAGGTCAGGGCAGTACTGTAATTATAACGGTGCAAGCTGTCAGCCTGTTTGCAGGAGAAGTGGAAAAAGGAAGGGAAAAGGGATACCCAGAAAAGACTGAGCACCCCATCTTCATGCCTGCTGTCTCCCAGGGCAGCTTAGGAAAGATTTTTTTCCCCTCCCCAAAGAGCAGACACAGCAAGCTCACGGAAAGCCTTGCCTCCAGCTGCAGAGAGGAGCCAACAAGGGAGCCCTGGAGGGATGCTCCTACATCAGCTTTGGGGCTAGACCAGCCTCCGAGAGCTGCCCATCCCTGCCGAAACGCACCCTCGAGACCCAGGGAGTCCTTTGGGTCCCTGGGACCCAAAATGCATCCTTCCCAGCGTTGGCGGCATTGGCTCTCCTCCGGCTTTGCTCCAGCCCCGTTCACCACCCATCCTCGCCTCTGCCCCACCACCTTGCGCTCGCCCCCAGGAAGCTGCCTGGACCCCCTGGCCCTGCTCGGCTGGTTTTACTGCACTGCACAGCACCCTCGGGCTCCCCAGAAACAGGCATTTCCCACAGTTTTCAGGCGTTGCCCATGCAGGCACACAGCCATCCTGGGCACTGACCCGAAGGCTGTCCAGTGGCTGGGGTGGCCCCAGCTTGGGCAGCCCGTGAGATGGGGGGAGATGGGGGGAAACGTGGGACTCACCTGCTCCCCCTTCCCACCCCGCTCGATTTGGTCTGTTACTACTAAGTTCCTTCCCCCAGTTGGCCACAGGGCTTAAAAAAAGGTTGCTGGTATGCACAACACACGTGACGCCTTTTAAATCCTGCATAGGATATTTCTGCCTGCTGCTGGACTTGATTTTTTTTTTTTTTAATTCAAGAGCTGCCCTTTAAAATTTGAAAATCACTCTTAAAAGGAAAAAAACCCCACCCTGCCCACAACCTAAGTTTTGTGCAGCAGGCACCTACATCCTCATAAAAACCCTGGGCTGCACTTTATAACATGGATAGAAGTCTAAACATCATAAAAAAGAGCCTAAATTGCCAGATTGCCCAAGCCTCCAGTAAATCACCCTTCCAGATGGGCTTACGGCTGAACACAGAGCCCCACTAGTAGCGACGGGTCGCCCCGCAATTATATTTCAATCCTACTAAACTCAACAAAAATTATATGAGAGTTATGCTTGATTTCATTAAAGAGGCACTTCCGAAGTCTACCATCACCCCGTCATTACCAACAGTTTGATTTTTCATGCAATTAGCGCTCCTCTGTGCAATTAACTCCCCCCCAAAGCGTGGCAGGGGAAGAGGTGGACAATTTCTTATCATAACCGCATCCCTCCTCAGTACTTTTCATTGCAATAAAGGCTGTGCTTAGGAGAAATACAGCCACGTTAGACTCTGCAAAACACCGCTAAACAATTTATCAGGAAAAAAATCAGCTCATGCCAGGAGAGCTTGGGGAAGCATTCAGCACCTCTCCCCCCTCCACTGCCGACAGGATGAATGGTTGAGAGTGCCAGAGATGCCCAAACGCAACGCTAACCCCCTGGGGTTTTTCTGGGGTGGACACACGAGGTATCTACATGAGACCTGCCTGTTGCACATGCGCTGCCGTGGGGCAGTAAGCCCCGAAACCGCTGCAGCATCTGGGGTGGGCTGGGCAAACTCAGTCAGCGACGTCCCACCCAGCAACCCCTCCAGCTGCTGCCACCAGCCAGGAACCACTGTGGTGGAGGTCTGCAACCACATATTGGAGAAAATTGTATTTTTTTTAACACATCCCCCCCCCCCTTCTCTCTTTCCCCTGCTCCCAGCAGAACTGGCAGGCTCCCTCCCCATTCCCAGCACAGTAATTCGGAGGTCAGGACCAGACCCTCCCCTCTCCTCTGCAGAGGGAGCACGCTTTTTAGCTTGACACTCTGGGATCTGAGGATCATCTGGAGGTTGGGTGGCAGAGACGGGCGCTCCGGCTGCAGGCCCAGTGGATGCTACACACAGACACATTCTCAGTTGGCTTGAGAGGCCGCTTGTCCACAGCCAGTTGCACAGCTTGCCACCTTTATTTGCAGATGAGGTTAAATTTTTCCTGCCCTTTTATTCAAGAAACAAGCTGGGAGATAGATTCAGGGACATCTATTTCAGACCTTTAAACAAGGAATCAAGTGCTCTGTTCTAAGGAAAATGTAATTTAATTTTCCCCTTTCATGGCAGTAAGTGCCCTTGCTGTGTAATATTGCATACTGCTGGAGAGAAAGCATGTATAGGTCTCTTACTCCTACTCTATACCTAGGATAGGGATACCTTAAGCTCATTTAAAAATAAAAATTACCCCAAATTTCAGACTGTTAACATGCTTCCACCATCTCACAGGTGCTGGGTCACAGCCAAGACGCTATCACGCCATGAAACGCAGGCAGAAGAAGTCCCCCCCGCCTTTCATGTGGTTTCAGTGCCTGTGCCTGAAGACAAAGCTGGCAAAAACACCACGCCAGCCAGCCGGGCTCAGGACAGTCAGCCCCCAGCCACAGCCAGAGATGGGACCACGAGCCACAGGGTGAACCCACGTCACCCCGACTCAAGGGGTGCAGCCCCTCACGCCACCAAACTAGCACAGATGCAAAACCAAGGCATCTAATGTGCAGAAGCGGAGACGGGATTTGCTCATCTCGAACATCTCTTCCTTCCGCTCGCCCTCCCCAAACCTCCCTGTCCACACACAAGCTGCTCGTGGGGGATAACCATCTCAAAATGAGTAATTAAATACCAAAACAGTGAGAAAACAATATCCTCTCACAGGAAGATACTGTGGATAATTTCTCATACGCCCAGTATTTTGGAACTCACCATTTGTATCACTTGCACAAAACTAGGAGCTAAGAACATTAGGAAAGCAGGTCCTTTGGTGTAGCACAGACACAGAGCACAGCTTTTCTCAGCATCGAGCTCTCTCGCCCTAAGTCAGAGGAAGGAAACGCTGCCTCCCCCACAATTTTTTTTTTTTTTTAAAAAAAAAAACACCTTTCCTCTTCAGAAAACCCAGGCCAGGTGTTACATGCTCTCGACATCAAACTAAGGCCAGGCTGGCTAATCTGTAGGTTCACTCGTTAACGAGATAAAGGGTTTCAGCGCGGCGCTGCAGCCTGGGCTGTGGGAGCCGTGGGCTGGAGGAGTGCTGCCGGCAGCCGAGTGTCACTCCTGGAGGAATGCCTGACCTTTCCCGGGGCTTTGATCATGCTGGCTCGCAGCGTGAGATAACCAGCCCTTTGCAGAATCCGGAGGTAATAAAAAAAGCAGCTTTGAGGCCTCGTGTTTTTGCAGGGAAATACTTACCTGTGTTCTCAGCACACTGCCTGGTCCCCACTGCCACCCTCCCCAGATACCAGCCACTTTGAAGCCAAACCCATCGCTGTCAACTAGGGGAATCGTGTAAAGTGTTCAGGTGAGAGTTTTCAGCTCTTGTTGAATTTTTCTTAATTGAAGAGGATACTTGCGTATTGCTCTTACAGAAGATGCACGTACAGAGACTCAAAAAAGAGCAGAGCAACAGAAGTACGGTCTCCAATTAGTACACGATTAAGCTGTAAGTAGGATAATAGGAGGAGAAATTTTGTATCTTGCACAAACAAGATAGCAAAAGAGATAGATAAAGGCACAGAAGGGGAATAAAGCTTTATCCCCGGTTCCCCTCTGAACACTGAACCCATACAGAAAGGACTGGATTTGCTGAGGGTTGTTTGTAATTATTTTAAAGGGGAGGTGTCTTTCTCAGGACAGTTTATGATGGGCAATTTAAACAAGCCAGTGTAGTGCCAGGTTAGTAAAGCATGAAACACCTGGAGCCCTGGGTTGAATGTGCTGAATCTGTAAGTGATAATTAGATCAGTCTTGAATACTTCCTTTAATGAGTCTATGCAAGCACCACATCCACCCAGCCTGCTTTTGGTCACCCACCTAGAAAAGTTCACAGGATCTTCTCAGGCTGGGGTTGCTTTGTTTTCTTTGAGCCCCTGCAGTATGGTCTCTAAAGTTGAAGCTACCGTTCCTCGGTGCTCTCTGCAGGTTGTACGCGAGGCGCGGGGCTCGCTCTGCGGCACTCCCCAGCTGCAAGCAGGCTGATGCCAAACCCAGCAGACCTGGATAAGTTACCCCTCTGGGGGGAAAAAAAGTTGTGCTCAGCTATGCTGTCTTCCTCACGGGGGTTAACTATGTAGATTTCAGATGCAAATTTTACTTTAGGGCAGGCTTTATGGTATTAAGAGTCTCTTTTTCAGCCTTCTGAAATTTCATATGTATACATGCTAGAGCTCTCTCATCTCTGTTAATTGGGTTTTGTGGAATTTCGAGGCCCGGGGGCCAAGGGGGGAGGGCTGCTGATTAAAGCGCGCCGTGCAGAAGTGGATGCAGAAGTGTTGCACAGTAACAGGAGGGAGACTGAATTCCTACGAGCTACCTGCCTTCACGCACGCGCCCCGCCTGCCGCTTTGGAGGAACCCTGGTCTTTCACCCCGGCCTTCCCGAGGATGCGAGGACGACCCCCGCCTCCTCCGACGGGCATTGCGGGGAGGATGCTCGCCTCCGCTTCTCTGGTCGCGCAAATCGATTTGGAGATTTCAAGGCTGGTCCGCAGCTACATTTCCTTATTGCACGGTGCCTGTATCCTTGCCGCAGACCCAAACAGGGCCATCTCCCCACAGCCCTAACCCCAAAGCGGTGGCGATGCGGGGCAGGGGGAACCCACACTCTGACCTACACCCTTCAGGACTATTAAGGAGGAATAAAAGGGCGTTTAATCTCCCTTCATCCCCCTTCATAACCCAGCATGCACATGTATGCTGAAGCGCGTTAGGCTGCAATGCCTGAATTCATGAGACGACGTGTGTGGGTGTGTGTGTCCATCCGTCCCCACAATGAGGGCACAGAAAATACCCGTTCCTGCATTTGGCTGAACTGTATCTCTCCGCATATGAGGATCCAGTCCAGGAGCTTGCTCGCTAGAGCTAAATACAGATATTCACACACCCATTATAAATGCAGTCTAGTTTCATTTTTAACCCACAGGAGGGTGTGGAGGGAGAAGACATCAAAGCATGGACACAGGCTACCCTGGCATTCTGGGCGTGCAATTTTATCTTCCCCTCATTTCCCTCCTCTCCAAACCAGCTGCTACAACTATCATGATGTTTGCCCTCCGGCCAGTATGCTGGAAAACTGGCTTCCAAGGCAGTCATTAATCTCTCCCTATTACCCAGCTGGCACAGGATTTTGCTTAGATCAGAGGAGAGTCAGCTCTGTGCCCTCCGAAACACCAGTGGCAGCTCCCGCAGCCACACGTGCCAGGCACCCACCGGCCCCGCCGCCTGCACCGCTGCGGCAGAAGGGCCACCACGCGAGGGACACATAGGGTAAAACCCAAAGAAACACGGGCACCAAAGGGCACTGAAAGAAGACGTTTGATGTGAATTGAGTAAAACCCACCTGTCAGCAGTGATGGTGAGAAGAAGTGCTATGCATCTTTGGGGGAAGGTGGCTCGGATCAGAGCTAAGTTTAGAGGCTGACTTCTTGCATACCAATAGCAGCAGAGAGTAGTCCCTACGTATGCGAGTTATGCAAGTGAAATGAAGATGCACATAAACCTTCAGCAAGAAAACGCAGCTCAACAACATTACGCTTTTCATTCAGCCATCAGGTTTCGACCCATCTGGGGTAACAGGGCTGGAAATACACAAATAGGTACGTGGTACGTTGAGCACAAGCCAGAGCTGCTCTAGTAAAGCCAAGCTGAAATGAGAATAAAGCAGGCTTAGAAAGTAATGATGCGCGCTGCTGCAAGTTTGTTAGGGAGATAAAGTAACAAGATGCGTGTTTTGTGCGATTACCACCTGAAAAGCAGCCATTTTACTGTCTCCCACCATATACTGCACTGTCCCAGCAACACTGTGAGGCAACATTTTACCATCTACATCAGGACAAAAATAATCTTTTCAGAGAATACTTTTTTTGTGTGTTGATGGGGTGATTCATACCAAACCTGTCACATCCTCTCAGTAGCTCATTTGCTACTTTTAGAGGGGAACAACAGGGCCCACTGAGTGCCCTGTGTACACATACATAAAGCTGCATTTGATCTGTCAGTAGGACTGTAGGTTCCCCCAAGAAGAAGAAACACACGGATGAGTTTTTGATCTTCCTTAAAGTACTGCTTATCTCAGCTTTTGTTTGTTTTCTGTTTTTTGGGTGTGGGGTAGCGTCTGATGTGAATGCCACCCACCATAAGCTATCCGGGCAATGAAACAACCATCATAAACCACCGCTGGAACAAAAATAGCAGCACCTTTCTCTCCCCTGCCTCCCCAGGGCACAGGCCACATGCAGGACGGTACTGCCAGCATGTGCAGCTACAAGTATATTTTGCAGATCACAAACTCAAAGGTGCTAAGCATGGGTCTCCCATCATTATCTTGCATCCAGACACTCGTTAGGGAACCGCAGAGTCCTTCCTGATGGCTGCCAGAAAGAGCAGCCCTTCCCAAATAGCCGTGGAGCAGGGAGGGATGGTCCCCCCGGGCTGCTGGCGGGTGCAAACTCCAGCTTGGCCCAAGGAAAGCTGCTGCCTGTGGTACAAAGGGGTGGGTGAGCATCTACAGCAACAGCTCAAAACAGTTCGGTCCCACGCAACAAGCCTAAACCATGGCACGCTGAGCCTTCCCCTGCTGCCCAAGTCTTCATCTTCTCACCCCCTCCTCACCACCTAGAGGGAGTGCCAGTCCACAGCTAGATGCGCAACTGGGTGCAACAGCAATGGTACCAAATCCTAACTTGAATGGGGGAAGTGGCCTGAAAGGGATTTACTTGAGGCTGCAGGTTAAACCAACCTTCGCCCACACTTACAGCTTAGTCCCTCTTACCTCCGGAGCACGCTGGCCAACCACGGCCACGCCTGAGCAGGGGGTAGAGGTCTCCAAGCAGCTACGCTCCCACCAGCTTTCGGAGCGGAGAGAAAGGACACAAAACCCAGTGACCAGGCAGAGGAAGAAGCTCTTAATTAGCAGGAGGCAGCAATCAGCTGCTACGCTGCCTGTTTTGCAGCAGCCGGCCGGGTGAGCAAGCGGTGCGAGGTGCTGCCGGCGAGCGCCACGTGAGCTCTCCGTCCCTGGCACATCCTCCCTCGCCGGGAAAGGACACGAACCCCCGGGAAGCCCAGCTGCGGAGTCTGCTGCCGAAATCCTGCAGGGCTCCCGCTGAAGAGCACACTTAAAACGGATGCTAAAAATAGAGCCCGCGCTGATGCTATATTTAGTGGGAGGGTGCACGCTGTCGGAAGGGCCGTTGTCCCCCCCAGCAGCAGGGGCGAGGCAGGCGGGCATGCCCTCAGGAGGGTCCCACATACCGGCACACAGCACGAGCGTGCCTCAGGAGAGCTGCGTTTTCTTACGGAAAGGCGAAAGCAGGCTGCAGGAGACCATTTGCAAGCCCGCTGGGTAGTGTTCCCTGCTCCAGAGCAGCCGAGCGGGAGGCAGGAGCCTGGCCCTCCCTGGGAGCTGTGCCACTGGCCTGTCCCACAAATGGATGCTTCCTTCCCTGTGCCCGGGTTTTTCTACCCACGGAAGTGAGATAATGCGCGTCGTGTTCTTCATGAAGCACTTACAGACGCGTTGCTTCATCCAGGCACTCAGGAGAGCCAGGCATAGCTGTAGGAAATAATATTTAATAAGGGCCACTGAAAATTTGTCAGCTAGTGAAAACACAAAACGTCCTGCTTAGCTTGTCAAGCCAAGCATCTGTCAAAACCCTCGACTAACCATCTCCCAAGTACCCGTCTACTGGCTGGACTGCTTAGACGACAGGGGCAGATGCGGAGCCAACGCGACACAGGCACCGGGCTCCGCACCAGTGAGCCCAAAGGGGTGGTTTTGCACTTTCCACAGCTCGTGCTGGCTTTCCTCTCCCCCAGAGCAAAGCCAAGGGGATGCGCAGCACGAGGAGGAGAGGATGCCGCGCGGTCCCCGTGGATGCTGCACGGGACGAAATGGCACCTTCCCCCCTTGCCTCGCAGAGCTCGGGGGGGCAGCAAGGCAAGGCAGGGGGTGTCCCACCTCCAGCACCCAGGAGGAACCACTGAAAGCCAAGCTTCTAATTAAGACCATGGCTTCGGTTAATTGAGTCCAATTCACCTGTGACATGAAGAGCCCCAATCCCATCAACAATAATGGAACTGCATCGGCTTACACCAGTAATGACTTCAAATCAGCGGCATAATAAAGCTAATTCAATACTTCTCCAGGTCCAGCTGATGAGGCTGCCACGGGAGAGCAGGAGACAGCCTTCCTCCCGCCGCGCCGACACCTCCTCTTGAAGAGAGGGCAACGTGAACGGACGGAGGGTTACAAAGGCAGGAAATGTAAAAAAAAAAGTAAGTTTCCAATAACGAGACGAAGGCTTATTTTAAAATTGAATTACTCTTGGGGGCGACCCCGCGCATGCGCTAACGACGAAGAAGTGCTCCCCGCAACTACCTGCTGGGCCACGGAAAAGCAAAGCCCTGCAAGGCGGCCGCAGGTTTCCAACCCGCTGCCTGCTGCTGATCCACCCCTCTGAGCCGGACCCACCGATTCGGGGCACCGGAGGCAGAAGTCGCATGGCATGCGTGCTGCGTAGCGCCCGCCGGGGCGTGGGAAGGAGCTCGCGGGCGACGGCCGTGCACTGGCAGCCCCGGGGAGGAAAGCGGAGCGACATGAAAGTTGCCCGACGTAGGCAGACATGCAAATCAGCAGCTGCGACGGCAACCTCCTAATTGCCACGACGCCCGCTGCTCTCTCGGGGCGGGGGCTGGGGGGGGCCAGGAGGAGCGGGAAGGAGCGAAACCCTCTCGCCGGAGCAGGGGACATGCTGCCGGGGCCGGGGTCGCCCCGGGACAGCCCGAGCGCCCCGAGGGGTGGGAACGTCACGGCTTGGCCCCCGGCCGCCCCACACAGGCCACTGCCTTGTGCACACAAATTTGTCTCTGCCTCCAGCCAAAAAAACCTAAGCCGCCACTCTTCTAAAGAGATGCGCATTATTTTAGAGCAGTCAAGTTATGACTGGTCTGATTTCCATAATACATGCTCTGCAAACATCTGCCTGTTATTTAAGGCTCGGCTCCACTGGGACAGAAGCTGAACAGGGCAGACCTTTGAGCCAGCGCGTCCGCAGAGGGCTCCTTGCTGCCGGAGAGACCTCGGGGCAGAAACGCGGTCGCTCCTCGCTCCCGCGGCCGCAACCGACTTCACGTTCCTGCAGTTCTCCCCAGGCGCTGCCGATGCTCTGCCCCCCTCTCTGGCAGAGTCCCTGCTCACGCCGACGAGCACCCCCAGAGCCTCTGCCACCCGCAGGAGGACCCAGCCGGGGTCATCTTGCCCAGAGGGACACGGGCTATGTATCACGGGCGTCTAGCAAATCATTTGGCACCTTCAGGTTGTCTGCCGTTTTTGCAAGCCGACTGTCGAAACCCGAGCGTCCCAATTAGATGAAGTTAAATGCTGCCCTGAACGGCGAGCGTTGCTGGCAAGAAAGTTATCCCTGCGTTATTGGACTGCTCCCTCCCTACTAAGAGACCGCAAATTGGTGTTTACTTTAGAGGCTAAGTAGGCCAGGTTTGGGAAATCGCACCCGCCCCGCCATCCCGCAAGCTCCGGCTTCCCGGGGGCTCCCCAGAGGCCGCGGGATGGGGCACCGGCTCCTGGCCACGCACCTCCGCACCATGCCCTGGCTCTGCGTTTAGCCCCTGCTCCGTCCCAGCCTGACGCAGCGTTTGGCTGCTGGTTTTATTCCTTGCACGCTGTACTGGGAGAGCTGAAATAACCGCGTCTCTGTACTGCAGTGAGTTGACACAGGCTAAATCAATTAGCTGCTATTGCTGGGATGCTCAGCCAGGCCAGATCAAAAAAGACAAAGAAAGAAAAGCCCCACGCCGAGAGGAACCAGGCCCAGTCAACACATTTATGTCCAATACTTTAATCATCATATTTGAAATGGGAAAGGGAGATGGCTGATGCTTCCCAAAGTGACGAGGTGCAGGCTTGCTTTCCTAGGGCAGGAGGGGCAGAGAGTACAGGCAGAGCGCTGCAGCTCCCATTCACATCTGCTCTGTCCTTTGTTTCCGTTCAACACACACTTCAAACAAACACAAAAAAGCAAAATACTCTGTAAGTTCAGTTAAGGCAGTTTCCATTTCAGACTGGGTTGTTTAAGCCCTCTAAGGCTCCTAGCTCATCCTGATTCAAAACAGCACATTCTGGAGCTTGCGCTTAGCATCCTTTAGGAAGGACACAGAAAAGATCACAACGCACCACATGCCTCACATGCCCCACTTCTCTGGGCAGGATTTATTATTTTGCAGTAATCTTTGCTCTGCATCAGCTGTCCCAAGGACTACCGGTCTTCTTCCCACTGACTTTTGCAAAACCACACCAGTCAGTAAGCAGCACATCCCATGCCCAGCATTTTGAGTACCAAGCCCTGGCCCTGTTTTTGCCTCTGCAAAACATAAAATATTTCTTTTGAGAGACTGGCAATTACGGCTGACAAGACTTTACCTACAGTTGGGGCTGGAGGAAACCAAAACTGGTAAAGGATGAAAGCGGCTTTGCACCACCCCGCTGTAGCTGGGCAGCCTCCAGCTTCAGCTCAACCCCTCATACAGCCGCTCCTGATTAGAAGTATCATGCCATGCTGCTCTTCACTTCAAAGAAGACAACTGTAAGGAGAACTATTAAAGCAATTAAAAAAAATTATCTTTAAGATGCAATCTACGCAGAGACGAATGGGAATAATTATCAAGCTGCAGATTTTTGTGTTTTTTTAAGGCAATAACTGGCTGAACATTTCTTCTTACTAGCATTACCTACAGTAACTTCTACCTTATCAAAATGAGATACTGGAGATAGAATTTTTTCACATTGTGGGCCACATCTTCCATACCGTATCTTGTAGTACTATCTATGCTCACTAACTCTTTTCTCGTTCAGTTCATAATCCTATCAACACCTCTGTAGCAGCTCATGCAATTGTTTACATAGAAAAGCATGATTTATGCTTTTCTCAAAGCAGCGAAGGCAGCAGTTCAGCAGCCTGAAGTGAGAAGAGCCAGCCCCAGGTTACCAGGCAGCTGCCTGAAATTGCCTCCTCAAATTCTTGGTGAAGAGCAAGACCTAACATCAGCACCCTTGCCTCAGCTTACTTGCATCTGCATATCCTGAATCCTTTATTCTTCCTCTTCTGCTCTGTTGTCCCACCTATGAAATGGATATTACGCCGCAATGCAGATGGGAAACAGGCCCTGAGACATCAGCTACTGGGCTGAAGTCGTGCGTCAACTAGACTTTCCCAAATCCTTTGAATATTAGCGCATTCCAGGTATTTTTGCACACAATGCACGATCCATGTCTATTAATCACTTTTGGTTGGATAAATGTGTTTTCTGCTGTTGGAGTAGCTATTACGTGAAGCATTACCTGCCCCTGTCTGCCTCTCACATGCCCATGGGCAGGTACCAGCACCAGCCCTCCTGAGCCAGGGATGCTGAGAGCCGCCTTGAGCTCCTCCTGACGGGAGTCGAACATGCGCGCTGGCCCCTATTATAAACACCTTTAAAGATGCAACAGAAACAGAAGCAGCTCAAAGCAAAGACCTCTTCCCAAAGAAGGCTTTTTTGGTTTGACTGCACCCCGAGATGTCGATCCTGAAGAGGGCCACAGTGGGGTTTAGCTTGCGTATCGCAACTTTGGGGCACGATGCTCTCTTCTTTGCAGGTTAAGACTTAAGCCACGTACTTGATTCAATCAAGACAGTTAACTGGCATTAAAGCTTTCATGAATTAGCTATGAAAAAGGGTTAATTTTTTTAAAAAATCTATTTTTAAAATTCCTTTGCAATTTAAATTTATTGGGAGGCAGAGGGAGAGGGGGAAATATCACCACAAGGAAACAGTTTTACTTTTTTTGAGATTATGCATCTTTCACCAAATACTTAAAAAGAAATCTCAGCTCATATTTGTAATAACAAGGGATTATCAGAGTCCTTCATTTACTGTTGAAGTCTGCAGTGAAGTTTCGTACCTTGAGTGAGGTGCAGCCTAATCCCTGTGATTACATTTAGGAGTGAGAGGGAGGTGTGCGGAGGGTGGGGAGAAGCAACTTTCATTGAAGACAACGCTTCAGGCAGCCCTGGAGCAGACTGGATCCAGTTTGAAAACAATTGGCAACCCTAAAACTTTTTGATAAGATAAAAATTCATTGATGTTGGCTCATACTAGGCCCACTTCAACTCTGCACTTGTCCTCTGTGTTTCCTTGGCATATCTGTTCCTTTCCTCTATCTGCTTTAGCATAACTTTATTTTTCTCTTTTATCTTTAGCTAACTGCACCCAGGGACTGGAGGGATTGATTTTTTGTTTTGACTTATTGTTTGAAGATCTGTAACTCAAAGCAGCTTCTTGCACCTCTGATGTCTAAGCCTGAGCAGTATAAAAGGTAAAGCTCATCCTGTGTACCAAACTGAGCTGGGATACCATTTTATAATCAAGTCATCTGTGTTTTATTTTGCCTTTTTGGGAGGAAAACTATTTTAAGACTTTATAGGCAATAATACTTTAAATAAATATTCTCATGGCAGATACTACACATGCCAGTTCTCTTTTTTAAAGACAGTCAGCTATTGCTCACCACTCAGGGGAAGAAAAAAAAAAAGTTCCTAATTAAAGGAGGCCATTATACATCAGAAGATATTTTGAGCATCACGTCACACTACCGACAGCCTACTGCAGCCAAAATGTTACCATGCAAATCTACAAACACTCTCACTCAGAGATGCATTACCACGAGGCTAGCCTAAATCCCTGCTGGGAGGGGAAGGCAGGAGACGCGAGATGTGCTCGTCAATGCCGCTCGTAAACAGCGATCCCTCATTGCCATGTTAATACCACCCTGTCCCGAGATATGGAGGGATGGAGAAGGATTTTTGTTTGCTTCCTCTGCCTTCTGAGGGTCATACTTGGGAGATTTCTCCTTTTCCCAGGCAATTCTCCCCCCCCCCCCCCAAATACTGCTAGGCTGTTTTAAACAAGCAGTTCTGCAGGACGCGGCACCCAGGTTTCTCACTGCACATACGCATTTCTGTATCGTAGAAAGCCGATAGCCACGGCACACACCAACTTTGTTTACGATCGCCCGTCTCTGCTATTCCCTGAAGTTGCCCAGCTTGCTGAAATATGGTTACATATGCAAACATTATCTCCCAATTGTAACCTCATTTTCTGCTCTGCTGGACAGCGTGACCAGCATTTGTCATCTCGCCGCCCCCGCCCGCCACATCATTCATGTGTCTATAATTGTCATCAAGATGTGGCATGTCAGCAGGACTCCCGCGTCCGCTGCTCCCCATCTCCACGCAGTCACTCAGGTAACAAACCCATAATCTCGCCCTGTTTTCATGATGGTTGAATTACACATAATTGTTTCTGCACAGTGATTGATTTCTGCCTGAATAGAGACCTCTGCCTTTTTTCAATGCGAGCGAGTGGCAGCCAAGTCTCTCCATCTAGGAGGAGGCAGCAGCCTTTGAAGAGATCAAAGCCAAGGCCGCGAGCAGTTGTGCGCCCTGGGAATATGGAAAGCCTTTATGCTCTCAACCCCATTTCCAACATCATGTTGGATTGCAGCTGCATTACATTCTGCCAGCATTCTTAATGCTTTTAGTATTGACTCTGACATCACCGATAGCTGTTTTAAAGTAACAAAAGCTGAAGGATGACTTATTTTCACAACTCTGTAATTGGAACATGCAAAGTTAGGGGAAGGGAGCATTTGTTTTTAATCTGAGATACAAAAGAAAGCACAGAAAATTATATAAGTTCCCCGAAATTAAAAACACGTTTTTCATATGGAAAGAACAGAGGGGGCATTTTTATAGCCTAGACCACACAAAATGAACTGATTATGCACATGCTTTTTCAAGCCTAAAGGCTGAAGTAAAAATACAATTGGGCAAGCGAGTCAAATTGGGAAAAAATATTGTGACTCACGGTACGTTTAGTGACTTTTAGCACCTGATGCAAGGCAAAATAATGCAGATGTCCAGGCTGTCGCCTCCCCTCTGCAGCTCCTTGTAGTAAACGGACAGTGGTTCGCTTACCCTAA
This sequence comes from Ciconia boyciana, assembly GCF_034638445.1. NCBI lineage: Eukaryota > Metazoa > Chordata > Aves > Ciconiiformes > Ciconiidae > Ciconia > Ciconia boyciana. Next base: position 58,876,182 of record NC_132938.1, read on the forward strand.
ACCAGGCACACGGCACATGGCAAACAAACACTAAATCCCCATTAGTCATCTAAAAAGATAAATAATGATCTAAAAGTGTGAAACACTGCAAAGCTTCCTCTAAGACTTCCTTTCCTCCAGTCATACAGACAACTCGTAGGCTGCCTCAAAACTACTCTTGCCACAATATTGTTTTCAGGGGCATCAAATGCTCCCACGCTCCTCTCTCCTCATCTGGCTTCGCTGGCGAAAGCAGAAGTAAATCTCTATAGAGAAAGACTGCCCTGAACTTTGATTAAACATATGTCTACACTGCCCTGAAAAAATATTTCCAGGGAACTTTTAAAACTTATCAGTGGAAAGGAGGGGGGATAAGGAGGATGTAAAAAGCGGGAGCCCGGGAGGGTGCAGCAGCTGAACTGCTCTGTGTCCGTATGCTGACCAGTCTGAGCACCACTGCTACTTTGACAAATATTTTTATTCATTCTAAAACCACTGAATAGGAGCTTTTAAGAGCAGTAATTTTGAAATATGGTAGCTGCCATTACAGTGTGCAGAGTGGTGAGAAAGGAAGAATGTGCAAATAAAGCATAAGCTGTAAAGAAGTAAACATTATAAGCTGTAAAGAATTAAACATTATGAGCACCCATGTATTAGCAATAAAAATAATTTCCTCTTAGCTGTATCATTTTTCTTCTGCTGTTCTAACACTCCTTTTTTCCCTGTAGTCATTAAAACCTCGACTCAAAGACAACAGCAAAAGGATCTGCCCTCCCTCCCTGTGGACACAGAGCTTATGTCCATGTCATTTCAAGGCTGGGAAACTGTCTCATTTTTACTTTGACTGTTCCTTAACACACAATAGCCATACTGAGGCTAAAACTAGAGCCAAACGTAGCAAGCTCTTTACCAACATGTAAAAGCTTATATTTTTTTAGTAGTATTAAGACAGAAGTCTTTTCTGTGTTAATCGAAGGTTTGGGGGTCTGTCCCCCCCCCCCTCTCCTAGCATCCCCAGCAAATTTATTGCTTCCTCTGCACAGCCTGCTTTCTTAAATCAGGACTAATTCTTTGCGGCTCTGGTGTCCGCTCTGATAAGGGGAGGGATGCTCATAAAGCAACACTGAGGAAAGAGCTGCAAGATACAGAGAGCCGGAGCAGTCACTGTAAGCAGAGGTATCTGCTGCCATGTTGGCGGGGCAGCTAATTCAACTTCTGCCTATCCCACAAGGAGTCTGAAGTACCTGGAAACGAATGCCAGCCTCCAGAAACCGTGCAAGCAACATGCATAGCATTGCAAAGGTCTCCAAAACACTCGCCGCTATGAAGAAATAGCAGCAGAGAAGTCACTTATACGATGCTGCAACCCTGCCTTTCAGCGTCAAACCATTACTGTGATGAAAAAGTATGTTTTACTGTAATTACTGCTTATTTTCCCTTCCAGGGACTTTGTTGTTCATTTGCAGAGGATTCACTTGCTACTTGATTCTTCTGCTTGAAAGCTTGCTACTTTTTTGCACTATTCACTGAAATTTGAGAGACACCATTCAGTCCAAAAGAGGCATGCGAAGGCTGTTGGCCAGCATTTCGTACTGCGCAGCCCACCACATACCCCGCACAGGCAGCTCTCTGTGCCCAAGCAGAGGCACAGCTTCTCCTCACGCAGGATTTTTCAGCGACCACACCAGCGAGGGCCAGGGGACCTGGCAGCAAACCTCACCAGTTCCTTAAATCCTGATCCCTGCAAAGTGACGACCTGCGTGACTGCAGCAAACTGAGTTTTAGGCTTGGCTGTGATGTTGGGGGACGTGCAGCCGCCAGCTGTGGCCACCGCGTATAGGCTGCAGCTACAGAGCTGCAAAGGAAGAAGAAAACAACACCGACGACCCGGGTAACGCTGGGGAGGCAATGCCACCGGGACACGCCGCTCAAGAAACACAGATAGGAAGCTGAGAGCTGTGCTCCAGCGAGCACAGCCTGTGCGCACATTGAAGTAGCAGGTATTTCAGGACGCCCAGAATTTTAAAGGTTCCAGCTTCAAACCAGCCAGCAGCTCCTTCGCAAACCACTCTTCCCACCGGAGGCTGCTGAGGCGCAGGGCACAGACACTGCTGAGGCCACGGCAGGTGCCCACCAGGGCTGGAAGAGGAAGACGGATGCCATCACTGCTGAGATGCCATCCCAAGTAGCTGATTAAGAAGCAGCAGAGCAAGGTCCTCCCAGCCCCATGTTAAACGACAAAAGCCCCACCACGCCAGTGCCCTGGGGAGCCGGATGAGAAACCCTGGTCGGCCATCGTGTGCAAGAGCCACAAACCGATGGCAGCCTCCTGGGAGAGGGAGCGCACCGTGATGCTTATCTAACCGCGTTTGGGCTGAATTTCTGAGAGAGGGACTGAGATGAAGGTGGGGTGCAAATAATGATGCTGAGGGCAAGCAGCCTGCTCCCCCTGCGGGGGGAGAGCAAACAGAAAACGGAATGGGAAGATACAGGTGCTGCTGCGATGGCAGGGAGGGCAAATGAGAAAAAACAAAGTCTGCTTTTTGAAAATAAGTTTTTAAGTTAATTTTCCTAAGCCCCTCCTTGCTTTTACTTAGAAACTTCAGTAGGATTGTTTGGTCCTTAACTGAAAGGCTGGGTATGAAACACAGCCACAGCCAGCACTGACACCAACTTTCTTATCTGCACTGGTTTTAAACCTCTCATTCCCTCCCTCCACGCACATCCCACTTTTTACTTTCTCAGACTTCTGGTTTGTTTTTGTGGAAAAAAAAAAAACCAAAACCAAAGAAACCCCAAACCAAAAACAACCCAAGAAACATATCTTTATAAGCAAGCTGTCTTTCAGGTGGGTTCCTGAAGCGAACTCAGGAAACGTTCCCACCTCTGCCATCACATTCCTCAGTCTCTGAACAAATGTTGCTTTTTTGGGTCTTCATTTGCAGAAGCTTCCTCCCAGACTGTGCCTCTGCTCTTGGGAGCAGGGCGGGAGGAGGCAGGGGATGTGACCCCCCCCCGCCCCGCGCTAGCATGGGCACCAGGGATACCTCCCAGGAATCTGCCAGCAGCCACCAACGCACTGCGATTTCCACGGGTCACGTCCTCACGCTAGACTCTACGTTGGGTAATTATACACAGAATTTACCTATTTCATGCTTAATTACACAGGCACAAACTTTTGCTCCACCCCAAAACAGCTATAACCTACCAGGATGCGTTACTACAGGCAGCTTTCCCAGTCCTGGCTTAACCCCCTAGGCTCAAACCTCAGTCACTGTCTTAACTAGCCATCCCCTCCTGGGAGAAGCCACCGAGCCCAGCAGAGGAGAGGAGCTGCAGGTAATGCATGAAAGGCCATCGTCAGCCCATGGCTGACTCGTGAGCCAGGGGCTCCCGGGCTGTGAAACGCTGCCTCCAGAAGAGAAGTGCGAGACCCGTGCGCAGGCTCTTCTGCTGACTGAACCTGAAAAAATGCTTTGTCCAGAAGATGTTAGCCAGAAAGAGTCATTTAATGGAGGAGGGCATTTTTTGTGCAGTGAGCACAACTGTTTAACCAGCAGAACGTATTTACAGGCAGTCCTGGAGCCAGAGCTGGAGGATAAGCTCCACAAAACCCCCTCTGAAATCTCCTTCTCCTAAGAAGTCTGCCTCTGCCCCGAACACAGGGGTTTCTGAACCGGCTTTGATTAAACCATATTTCCCAGCTGAATATTTATTGTTCTGCCCCATTGGCCTGTAATATTCTCATTTACACACATATCCCTGGAAAGAAAAAGAAAAAAAAGGAAGAATTTAAAGTTTCAAAGGAAGAGGGAAAGCTTTCTACACAAGTTGTTTTAGGAGGGCCCTTGAATTTAAAAAGTTTCAAGCAAAACAGCATTTTGACCAGCTCTCCTGGAGTCTCTTAATATTTCCTTGTTCCAAAGTATGAAGTCATCTTTTACAGGTCACTCCGATAAGAAGCTTAGTAATTGCCAGTTTAAAAAAAAAAAAAATGTTTGCAATAGTGCTGTCAAACTGTCTGGGGAGTTGCCTAATAAATTAACATTTTTTTGCAGTTCTCCTATTCCGAGTTTTCCTTCTGAAGATTTACATCTAAAACAGGATCTCTGCACTATTATCTTAGAAATATCCTCAAAGTAACTGAGAGAGGGGAAAAAAAGTCACAACAAAACCAGAAAAATCCACACGCTTAAGAGCTAAGCTTTTTAAAATTTTATTTCTTTTTTCCTTTAAATCCAGCACAGCTTCCTTTTCTTCCTGTACCGGGGGTATTTAAGACACAAAATAATGTGTGAGAGAGAGGGTTTTTGAGTAACACATTTTTCAAATCCAACATGCTCAGTTCAAACATTTTTTAAGCTGAATTTCAGTTGCGTGCAGGAGGAAATCGGGCAGTAAAGAACAGACACAAATACAACCCAGCATGCTAGTGTCAGAGGGCAACGAAACAAAAAGCTTTAGGGGCGTTCTATAGGCTAAATTGTTTTAATTGCTTATGTTTTTCGAAATGTATTTTTTAGCATGTCCGATATACAGCTTATTTCCTCAATATCCTCAAAAGCTCTCCCTGCGCCAGCTCGGTGAGCGCGCTTTCCCTTTCCGTGCGGATCCCCAGCAGCTGGGAGGAGACCCGGGCAGGCTGCAGCCTGCCCCACCGCCCCGGGCTCCTACACCTGACCGTCACCCACCTGCTCGCTCCCGCCCTGCTCCCAAAAACCTCCTCGAGAGGCTGAACCTGCACGTGCATTTATATTTGAGAGAGGAGGACCTGTACGTGAGCCTAGGGACAATTTTTACTCTTCGCAGGGGCTGGCTAACTTATGTGCAGACGTTGAGGGGAGAAATCAGAGTCTCCCCAATTCGGAGGGGTCCCTGCACTGCGTCAAGCCCAGCTATTCTCCTGCTTCGCCTCAACTTTTCTGTAACAAGTGTTCCTTCGGTTTAAGAAACAGAAACACCGCCAATCAGGCTGCAAGGAGTGCCACATGATGAAACAAGCTGCCACGAACCCTAAATTGAGGAGGGGGCATGGATGTGAGAAGGAAGCCACTCTGTAAAAATGAATTCGGAAAGCTGCGTGGTGGGAAGACGTCCTGCGGTGCCGTTTTCTGGTGTGGCTGCGTGGGATGTAATGGGTTGGTGGCGGGAACCTTGCTCACCGTGGGGGTACACGGGAGTTACACAAAACTGCAATGAAGGCAGCACAGGACTGGGGGGCGGGGGATAGAGCACAACCAAAAACACAATTACCACTTGTAACTGCAGCTTCCTAGACCTGACACAGCACCAGTCAAACTTCAGAAACTAGAGAACCTTAACAAATTGCTGGGTTGTGGCATTTTAACAAAGTAAACACATTTGCATCACTGGACACAGTTTATCTGCATTTTAGCACATCGGCAGGGAAAAGGCCTTCTCCCCAAGCCCGGTCTGTATTTGACAAGCGTTGACACCTTTAATCGTCACCTCCATATTGTACTTTTTTTATGCTGTATAAAGCTTGCCAATGCAAGATTTGGGGGGGATGAAGAAAGATCAAGGCAAGAAGATATGCCAAAACTGCGGAGAGACAACAGACGTTCACAAAGAACAAATCTCTGAGGCAGTTCTGAAATACAGAAAGAGGCAGAAAATTGAAGAAATAGAGCCTTGTAGCATAGCTAAGTGACCAGTTACTGAGACAGAGTGTTGGCTCGGAGCAGCTGGTGTCACTCAGACCCCAACCGAGAAAGACGGGGCCTACAGGGATAGCTTTTTAGAGCTCACCACTCTCCACCTCTGAGCCAACAAAACTGCCCAACAAAAGCCCTGTGTTCCCTTTCCCTGTTTTTCTGGACGTACATGACGAATCAGACCATTTCCAGACCGGTTTTCTTTGGACAACTCCTGCATCCCCGTCCAGAGCTCCCTTCAAGTCAGCCAAGGAGGAAGCTGAGCTGCCATCAGCTTCGTTCGAAGCACCCGGCCTTTTCAGGAAGCACTTTGTGGCAAACGCCACATGAAATCACCGGCTCCCACAGGGCTTCTCCCCCGTGCACCAGCCTGGCTGAAGCAGACCTGCCCGCTGACTTGCGTGGCACTGTCTGAAGTACAGGGCTAGAGTACTGAAAACGCTTGGATAGACAGACGCCTCTGGGAATTAACTGCTCTCGGGCTTGCCTAATAGCTCCTAACCAAAGCGATTCTCTGGTTTACGTGTTACAGCTGGTGACAACAGTATGCTTACTTTTTAAGTTAAACTGCCCATTTTGTAAATATTCAATCAAAGCCTCGTAACTTTACATTTGTGATTTGTGCTGACTAAGCTCATCCTATTGATTTTACTCCTCAACCTTACCTATACCCACAGCCACTTAAAGAAAATAAACAAACGTCAAGTCGGCATTTCGGCTCCATGAAAACGCTCTTCTACACGAGGGATTCGGTATCTTTGAAGATCACAGGCGAAGATATTCTAGGTCTGTCTTCTAGGAAGATATAACCACCGCCAGAGGCCAGGGGAAGGCATGCCACTTCTCCTCAGGCAGTTCGGACCACTTTTCTTCCCCTTGAGGGAACAGGCAAACCCTGGCTGATTAGCACAGTTGGCACACGTTAACTCCCTGCCGCACTTTTAGCTCAATCCCAAAGATTCAACGAATACATTTTTATTTAAGTGCTCAATCACTTTCTTGCTGAGAGGACAGATTCCTTTGAAGTGGGAAACCCAAACTAAATAAACATATCCACAAGATCCAAGTCTCAAAATAGAAGGCATTGGGTTGCTAGATTGACTTATTCTGAATGCAATTTTTTTAAGTGAATCTAACACTTACGAAGGGCCGGAGTGACAGAGACACTAATCCCCAACTGCCCGGGCAGGAGCAGCACACCAAGCAGCTGCGCTGCCTTTCCCCAGCGTCCTGCACGAAGGGACCAAACCCAACAGCCAGATGAGAACAGTCTTCCTGCCAAACATGCTCTACGGCCAAAAGCAGCTTAGCGATAACTGCCTGCTAGCCAGGACGTGGGCACTTTGGGGTAAATGGGAGTCATTTACGCACAGCTGGAGCATCGTGGCACGTGGCTCCCCTGCAGCAGTGGGGAGGACACACGCCGAGGACAACCTGCCCTCCACCAGGTCGAGGACCCACAGACCGCCCGGCTCGCGGCAGCATTTCCCTCGGACCAGCCACACGCTGGATCGGTGTCCGACTGTGCGAGAGCAACACAGGAGATCACAGCGGGCCACACGACGCACAGACCTCGAGCTGCAAAATGTTCAGTGTCCGTACCAAAGCAGACGCTTGCGCGTGTGTCTTCTTCTGAGAGACACAGACAGTGTTTTACTACTAGCAAAAAAAGCACGTGCCTCTAATGGGGACTTCAGAAATATTACAGCAGCAGTAAAATGCTTTTGTGTGGGTTATTTCCTTCCCATATCAGGAGGAGTTTTCCCTAACTATAAACAGAAGTTAAGTACTCGGGAGGAGCCAGGCCTGCGGTACCCAGGCTTTTCGATGCCTGCAGCCATGCAGCGCTCCAAGTATCTGGAAAAAGTCTTTTCCTCTTTTGATGCCTGAACCTGTGGAGCTTCAGGCTTTCTTCCTGAGCCATATTCTCCCTGGCACTCGCAGCCCGTAACAAGCTATTCTTATTAACATTTTTTCTGGACTGGGATTAAGTTGGAGAAGAGGTGGCGCAGCACCAAAACAATAGGAATGACATTTTGCTTTTAAAACCACCTTCAAATGAAAGCAGCAGTTTATATTGAATTAACTTTTACAGTTTATATTGAATTAACTCCTAGACATATAAGAAAAAGGAGATTTAGGACATAAGCATACACACATCTTGATATACAAAAGCTCCAACTTTGATGATTTGTAATGGGTGGGGTTTTTGATTACACCTCCATTGAAGCCACACACATGCAATTGCTGCCTCTGGACTGAGACGTCAGGAGAACATTTTCTTTCCCCCTTGCCCGTTCGCAATTAGATAGATTTACTAATTGCATCACCCTGACACGGAGAAGGCAGCAAAAGCAGAAACGGTGTTTTCTTCACCAGTATGTGCCCCAAGACCACACTCGTGATGAGCATACGTACTCAAGACTCTGCCTGGATCGTGCCATCTTATCATGTGCAACCAGATCAAGCTTCAGACAAAAGCCAACCTGGAGGCACTGCAGTAACTTCTTCTGCCCCCTTTTACAAACGGAGAATTCATTTCACTAAGGGGAAGAAAGCACCACCCAAACTCGGCCCACGACCATTCATGGCTTGGATTTGTGTTTCAAAGAGACCTGGCTTGTATCTTAGACTGATCAGCTGTGACGCTTGAGTCGCAGCAGCTGACAGACGCATTTGCAGCAGTGAGGTCCCTCTATTAGCCCTCTTCTCCCCCGGTGCTGGCATTTGGCGCGACCCACCAAGCCCCTCGGCAAATAGTGCCAAAATTCCTCCCTGTGCAAACCCGAATAAATCCCAGCAAGTTCTGCTTCCATAGTCAGGAAGCTTTGTGCTCCTCCGCATCTCATTTCCAAGTTATTTAAGGAGCTAATCGGCATCATTCGACTTCACTGAGAAGACGTGCGCCACGCAGGGTGAAGCAGCAGAGCCTCAGTGCTGGGTGAGCAGCTCCGGCTTGTTGAGCCCCTTGGCTGCCTGGGCAACCCATTTCCTCAGGCATGGGTCTGGGGTTGCAGGGGGAAGAAAGAGACGTGCGACAGGACCACAGCTGCCTACAGCCCTCAGAGCGTCCTGCACCAATGCCAACCCAGGGATTAGTGCAAAACTTTCTGATGGGTGATACAGGAGCAGGAGCTGAGCCCCAACATCTGTGCTACAAAGCCCATTTCACGTTGGGCCAGGGAGCTTTCAGCTGACCACGGCTCCCAGCAAGTGCCTACAATTGCACATTCAGCAGAAGCTGACTCTCAGGAAATGACAATACTATGAAAAATCAGGTTCGTGTCCTTCTGCAGCTGGATATGCTAGCTCTAACACTCCCGTACATTCCCCTCGGCGTCCCAAAAATTCCCCACAAGCAAGTGAGCCAGCCTGCTTTCACAGGGACAGCAAGATGCAGCTAGGGAAATAAACCCCTCTTACTGAGGCTTTGTAGCCACTCATTCTTGCTATTTCTACCCTCTTCTTCCTCCTGTCCACATTATCTGCACAATTTTTCCTGGGACATTAGCTCTTCAAGACAGGAGCTATCTCCATACCCCTTGCAGAAGCACACAAGGAATATCCAAAACTTGGGCAGGGTAGGGGGGCCCTGCGTATAAACACTCCTTGTGTTCAAACTCTCTTAGCAGAATTCCTCATCGTTTTCAAATGGATACGCTGTGTTTTGCAAGTCGCTGTAAGGTGTTTATAGGTTGTATCCTCCAACCTAACACCTCCAGCTGCTACAAAGAGACAGTTTAGCCACGAAGAAATAAACCCAGACCCCAAGAACAGATAAGAACAGACAAAAGGGAGGTTGCAGAAATCATCTATCTTCCCACAGAAAGTTTAATTCATTGGGAAAGAGGGAGGAACAAAGACAAAATGATTTTCTGCATGAATTTAAGACACAGAGAAATGATTATTCTTCTTCAGTCATCTCCTTTGTCCCCACGTTCCCATCAGACAGGTGAGAAAGGTTTGCTACCCCAAAACCAGTCCTGTTAACGAAAAAGTAAGAAAAAACCCACACATGTTAGAAAACAAACAGCTGTCTCCATCTCCCATCTTCAGTACCCCCACGATGCTGAGAAACTCACCAAAAGATATCTCGAGCACACAGGATGCACACTCACCAGGTGTTACTGCGGTTTTAGTACCACCACGTGCCACTTCTCCTGCAGCCACCCAAACCAACTGCTTTGCTTCTTCACTTACCCAGCCATCTGATCAGAACACACACTGCAGCGAGAGGGTTGTACCTGAACTCGTGATTAACACTCTCCTGCTCCTACAAACCCAACTTGTAAACGGCAAATCAGTGCCAGTAAAATATAAAAAATTAAAAATTAAAAATTTTTTTAAAGAAGGAGAAAGGAATATGAGATCACTCTAACAATAGCAGATTTAGGAAACTTTGAAATCTTCCTCATATACCCTCTCCCCTCCAAACGCTGCACTGAAACCACACTACAGCTTTCTTCTTTTAAGACTTATTAGGCACGTTGTGTCCAACTACAGATTTGTATTTTCAATTTTACAGAGCAAGAATATAAAGCGTTTGCTTTTTTTTAAAAAAAGGCATTTTTTTCCCTACATATTTTGGTGAAAGTAACTTTTTTCCCATTCCAAGAAAGCTTTGCTCTCTCTGTGCTGGCGCAGCAAGCCAAGGCGACCTCCGTCAGAGATGGTCCTCGTCCTGGGCCTGGCCACCTCTCCCCGGGGGTGCATGCCCTGGGCGGTTTGCAGGCAACCGGGTCCTTCCAAGGGTTTTTGCCGGGCGGAAAAAAGATTCAGTGCCCCAGGGCGGCTTTTTAATCCTGCCTAACACCTCCAGGCAACAGATGCATCAACAAGAAGCGGCTTTGTCATGCAAATGGCAGGGCGCAGGTACAGGCTGCAGGGCTGCTCCACGCACAAATGGCTGGGGACTAACACCCCAGGGGAGACCTTCACCTCCAGAGCTGGCTCATCTCGGCTGCTCCTTGCCCCCCAGCCCCGGCACGTCCCCCCGAAAAGGGGAGCAAAAGCAAACCTGTGGGGCAGCGGTTGGGACCCCACAAAGGTGACCAGGCAGCAGCGCGCAGCGCTGGAGCTGTGGTTAGCCATGAAGCGAGCAAGCGTGTCATCTCCTGGACGCGGCGTTTTGATCTTGCGTGCATTAAAACCCAGCTGTCAGCTAGGAGACTAACAAAGATTATAGTTCAATTAAACAAAAAAATTATTTAATAACTCAAGCGTGTAGCCTTGTGGTTAAACTGAAAGAACTCCAGGCTTATGTCAACATTGCAGCCCTGCAACGGCACTATTTTATCGAAATAGTGGTGCTGCTCTAACATGCAAGAGCAACACTGAACTAAATTAGCCCCTCAGATGTTTGGCAGGCAGCTTTACAATGAGAAAGCAGATGCGTTTCCCCCCCTCCTCCCCTCCAGCGTGTCCACGTAGGATGGTTCCTCAAGTACCTGAGCAGACAGCCTCCAACAAGAAGCCAATATTCTGGGGGCATCGATGCCAGATGAGTAAAGAGCAGCAGCCCCACCGCACCAATGCGTGGAGAAAATCCTCAGTGAATAATTAAACTGGATTTTGTTGTTCAAAGCCTTGCACCAGCACTAGGGACTTTCTTAGGAAAGTAATGTGGGAAAGAGGGGGTAAAAAAAGGTCTGAAGTTTCCCGGTCCTCAAAGGAGCAGGTTTGAGTCTCGGTGCCCTCTCAAGAAGCTGCATCCTTTTCCCCACAATACAGCTGAACTGAAGTTTTCTGTAGAGCAGCATTTACAACAACAAATATCAACAGACCGTGGTCATCGTGCTTCACCCTAAATGGCTGTAGGCCTCTGAACTGTAATTTATACAGAAACAAGCTCCTTTTTAAAAACAGAGCTATAGTAAGCAACATATTGCACAAGATTTGCATCTTTCTGACACAAATAGTGACATATAAAAAGGGCAGATCCATGCGTTTCCCAGTGCCAAACCATTCCGAATCCGAACATCCACTAATTTAACACGCTTTGCTACTGTCAAATTACCAATACAGATTAGGCCCCCTCTTTTTTGTTTTTGAAGTCAAAAGCCACAACCCTGAAGAAAAATCAAGAACGTCGGAGAGCAAAATAATGCCAGTTGTTTGACAGAGACTGCCAAGTAAAAATCTAAGAGCCAGTAAGACGGAAAACTGCTTTATCACAGGGAAATAACAGCATCCAACTTCTCATATCACAGCACACACAACTGCAGCAGCATTTTTTCAGCAGGATGCTTACAAGCAAATTTTTTTTCCTGCTCCACTCCAGTTCTACTAATATAATTTCCACTGCTCATTTTAACACTGTCTCCCCATCACTCTACACATATACCAAGAGGTTTATAAAAATAAATTGGAATTGACTATCCAAAATAAAAAGTACATTAAAATCCATTCAAACGTGCATCTACACCAATGGAAACAGAGGGACCAACCTGGAAGAATCAGTGCCCACCACAACATAAAGGAATGCTGTAACTATTGCGTCACGGTTGATATTAATTCCTAAACAACCATTTCACAATTTGTGGCTGAAAATACAGAGTATGTTTCAAAGCAATACTGCCTGATACATAAAGCCTTCACGCAGAGCAACTGATGGCAGAAATAAATATCAATCAGCAAAGAGCAATGCCATATCTGAAGGCAAAAAAAAAAAGAATCAAACCTTTTCATCTTACTGACAAGCAACTTCAGCAGCTCAGCTTCCAGCCCTCAATTTTCCTCAACAAACTTAGAGTTAAAGCCAGAAAATTCACATCTGTCCCAGTCACTACAAAGACGGCATTTACATCATTCCGCCATACATTATCCTACAGTCGTAAACCAGGGCTCCCCCCCTCCCAAAGCTCCCAGCCCTGTTCAAAGGACGTCAGACACCGCAGACGTTAATCTCCGCTTTTACACCGCAATCGCGACCGACACCTCTAAGAGCTCTCAAACTCCACTGGATGGAGCCTCCAAACAGCAGAAGTGCAACTTTCACCGTAACCGAAGCTACCCAAAAACCCCGGCGTGAACATGCACTGCAGACCGAACAGGAGGAAACCCAGCTCGCCGAAACCGCTCTTTGGAAGAGATAACTCACTGTTCTGGGGATGGGTGGCGACAGAGATCCATTAGGCATGTACGGGTCGTTATTCATATTTGGCATCATGATATACCCAGAATAACCAGAGTATGATGGTCCCTTGCTGTATAAGCCACTGTCTGGATGCTTTCCTATGGAAGAGGAAACAATGATTACATTATTCCCCACATATGCATTTCTTGTAAGTTAGAGCACTTAAACAGGTACTGTGCATTCATAAAAATGTTCCGCATGCAAACGTTTCCTTACTCATGGAAACTACCTCCGACAGAAAGTGGTCTGCACCAATTCGTAATAATATTTTTTAAGAAGAGTTAATTCTTAAAGGAGCAAGTACTCTCAGTGAGGAGTTTATGCTTAAAATACGGAATAGCCTCAGAGTAACCAATTTATTTTGCTAGTCCCGGTTCAAATCAAGGCAGAAACATCAGCAATGACATCACATTTCTCAAGTAGCAGTCTTCCCCCATTTTATACATCCCTCTAGGATTTGTGGATTCAGAAGTATTGCCAGTATGGGTTTCCAACATCACTGTTAGGAAAGGGAGGAACAGGGCAGCGAAAACTAGATATAATCATTTCCTTCTCTCGCTGAGACATGGTGTGCAGCGAACAATTCATTCTGGCCACGCTCATCGGGAACAATTAGAGGGCAGGGGCTGGCTTGGAAGGAGACCCTAATGATTTGGGTGGGGGGGAGGCTGTTGAACACACATGGCTCTACAGTCAAGAGGGAAGCCAAGTGAGGGAGGCTATTTTGCAGGAAAATAAAGAATTTGGGTCCTGGTCCTGCAAAAGGGGGTGAACAGGTCTCCCACGTATATGACGGTTGACAATGGTACTACCCGAAGGTGAGGTTTTCAGAGGATGCAAGGCTGAAAAGAAAACTATACAGAGCCGACCTCCTCCCCCTCACTGCCAAAATGCTGCAAGCATGGACATTATTGCTTTTAGGCTGTTTAATGACCCATTTGGAGAAAAATCGCCACAGAGTCCCAGAAAGCACCAGGACTGAACTGTGTCTGTCTTTGTATGGAATTTATGATCTGCTTTAGTTTGTGATGATAAGCATTTCATTTTAAACATACTCTTTCCATCCTTCACAGCACACATTCTTTGTACGTGTGTCCAGCTTCCTAAGCGATATTCAACGAACTCTGTTATCTCCTCTGTCCTCCTCAATGAAAATTAACCAGCTGGTACATTAAAAAAAGCAAGAGGTCTGTTCATGCTTAGATTTGGAAGAGGAGATTTAAGCGACAGACTTTGGCTATGGGGAAAACAGCACAGAGTTTCTGAACACACATAACTCGGCTGCACTGTATGAGTGAAGAGATAGATGTGTTTAAGCTGATATCCTAAAAATAGTTATTTCTTCAGCGAAGATCCATTTGGCCTACTTATCAGTTTCTAAACAACTGAAATACCATTTGGTCACTCAAGATAAACGTGCTGCACATTCATCTCCTTTTTAAATGCGCTTTGAAAGCACCCTGGCATCCCCCTTCCCCAAGAGGTACTAAATTTATGTTTCCCAAAAGAAACCAAGCTCCAGTTTGAGGACCGTGCAGAGGCTCACAGGGGGACTAAGAGGGACAGTATCGCAAGACAGGACCGTGCACTTCTCACCTTCCTCGGGGTGCTCTCTGCCTTTATCATGGTAGGAATCCTGCGCTTGAGTCTGCCTGGAAACCTGACCGCAGGGAATCCACCATCAGAAAAGAAGCAGAAAAAGAAGAGAAGTCATTGTATGGATGCTCATTTATCGATCACGGCGCTACAGCTTCTTGTAGAAAGAAAAAAGTTAGGGCAAGAGATAAGGATCTTTCTTTTCCCTCTTAAGTAAGTCGCTTGGAAGGCAACTGTACCAGAAACGTTTGTTTGTAAACGATCGTTTTATGACAACGTTAATAACTATGGGGCTTTGCGAAGCGTTTCTAGCAGAAGCGCCCTACGTTTAACGAAAGGGGCTTATTTCTGGAAAATATTTGGAGCTTCGGCGGTCAAAACACTCTTGGTAAAAAGATACCAAAAATAATAATGAAAATCACGTTGCCCTCATTACCAGATCTTTAGGAAAAAAAGAAGAACCAACCAAAAAAAGGGAAGAAAAGAAAAAAGAAGAAAAAAAAGCAGGTTCCCCGCTCGCCCTGAAGTTGTTTTAGCGTCGCGAATTCCTTCCCAAACACTTTTATGCAAATCCCTTAAAGAGTTTACGGCTAATGCTCCGACCCCGCTGATTTTACCGGGGAAATTTAATGGCTGCATGAGGTCTAATACCCCCGCACCGTCGGGGGACTCGCGGGAACTTTCTCGTCCCGGGCCGAAGCGCGGAGGGGGCCGCTCCCCCAGCCCATCCCCGCCGCGGAGAGGCGCGGAGGGGCGCGCAGCCCGCCCGCCTCTGCCCGCCGCCCCTCTGGAAACGGGAGTTGGGGTGGGATGATTTTGGGTTTTAGGGGAAATTCGGGGTTTCCCCGGTGCCCCGCCAAAGCTCCCTCCCTCCCTCCCTCGCTCCCGGCGGCGGCGGCGTCCGGAGCCCGCCGGCATCCCGCGGCCACTTCGCTCCGCTCCGCGCTCCCCCGCGGCCGCGCACCTCGTGCCCGTTGGCGCCGGGGGCGATCTCGGACTCGTTGACGAGGGAGGACTTGATGTCGGCCAGGTCGCCCTCCTCCTCGGGGTGGCTGATCTCGGCGAAGATCTTCTCCTTCTGGGGGTCCCCCTCGTCCTTGAAGGGGATCATCTCGTCGGTGGCGCAGAGCTCCGGGTCCCCCCCGCCGCCCCCGGCCCCCGGCAGCTGCGGCATCCTCACGGCAGCGCGGCGTCTGCTTGCGGCCGCCGGCCCGCCGCGGGAAGGGGAGCGGGAGCGGGAGGAGCAGCGGGGGGAGGAGGAGGAGGAGGAGGGAGGAGGAGGAGGAGAGAGGAGGAGGAGGAGGAGGAGGAGAGAAGAAGGAAAAAATCCCGTCAAGTCCTCGGGGTTGCTCTCGGCAGCTGGAGACCCCCGCCCGCCCGCCCCCTCGGGGCCGAGGTACCCCTGCTCCCGCACGGCCACGGCCCCGGCCCCGGCCCCGCGGGGAGCCTCGCCCCGCCGCGCCGCACGGCTGGAGTAAGTCGCAATACACCCGCTCGTGTCCCGCCCGCCCCCAGGACGGCGCCGGGGACCGCCCCCCGGCAGCCGCGTCCCCCCCCCCCAGGGCCCGGGCTCACCCTGGGGGTGAGGGGACGCGGAGGGGAGCGGAGCCCGCCCGAGTCCCGAGTTTCGCCTCCGAGTGAAGTTGCCGCCACCCGGGCGGGCCCGAGTTAAAACCGCTGGGGGGGCGGGCAGGGGGAGGGGGCGCCCCGGGGGACGGGGACGGCGCTGCCCGCGGCGCGCACCCACCGGGCCTTTGTCCGCCCTTCGCCCGCGGCTCCGGGCACGGCTGGGCTCGGCGCGGCGACACCGCGGGGGGCGGGGGGGGCGAGGAAGAAACAGCCCCGGGAAGGACGGAGGGAGGGAGGGAGGGAGGGATGGAGCGGGCGGGGAGGCTCCCCCCCGCTTCCCCCCGCGCCGGCGGGCAGGGAAAAAAGTTGCCGCCGCGGCGCCTCCACGCCCCCGGCCGCCTCCGCGCTCAGCGCCCGGCGCGGGGCCGTGGGCCGCAGCCGGCGGGCGCGGCGCCCCACGGGGGGCGGCAGTGGGGCGCGGGGCGGCGCGGCGCAACTTCAGCATCGCGCCCGCCCGCCCCTCCCGCCGTCCCTCCGCCGTCGGGGCGGGGCGGGGCGGGGGCGGCGGAGATGAAAGGGGCCGCCGCCGTGACTGACACCGCGGCCGGGGCCGGGGCCGGGGCGGGGGCGGGGGCCGGGGGTCGGAGCCGGGGCCGGCGGCTCGGAGGAGTGGGTGCGGGGCTGCCCGCGGGCAAACTTCGCTCGGGCTGCGCCGAGCAGCCTCTGTGTGTCTGCGTGTCTATGTGTCTGTCTGTGTCTCCGTGTGTGTGCCCATGTGCATGCGTGCGTGTGTGTGTGCGCGCCTGTGTCGCACCGGGGGGGCTCCGCCGGGGCACTGCCGCTCCTCTCCCTCCCCAGCCCGGAGCCCGCCGAGGGGGCACCGGCGCTCGCCGCATCCCCAGGCAGACAGACCTGCGTTTTTAGGGCTGCTTTGTTGAGACGTCCCGTTGGGGGGGGTGGGGGGGGGGCTGCGGCCACATGGCGCTGCTCGGGGAAGGGGAGCAGGGGGAGAGAGCGAGGATTTGCCCGGGCGCTGCCCGCGCCCGCCTCGGACGAAGGGCAGAATTAGCACATCGCCATTAAATCCAGCAAGTGCCCGGCAGGAATGCGTAGTAGCCCCCGGGCGACAGGGAGAAAACCGGCCGGGGTGAGCTCGCCCCGGTTGCAGACCGGTAAACGGAGCCGGAGCAGTAAGCGAGATTCACCCCTCGCCCCGTCCCATTCCTTCAGCGGTCGGGCTGCCCCGTTAGCTGCCGGCTGGCACGGCATCGCCCCGGTGCAGGGTACGAGTACAGTTAAAAAAAAATCGTCCAGACAAAAGCAGGCGCCGCGCTTGGGAAACGTCAGGATCCGCAACTTCTTTTATTTTGCGAACGCGATGGGCGCACATTTTGCAGGAAACAACTTCCCATGATTTTGGCATCGGAAAAGTGCGGTTCGTGCTTTGCACATGCCCCGCGAGGTTGCTAAACCTTCAAGCGCCGGGAGACGGAGAAACGGGAACGTGTGGATGCTCAATCCGTTTTCAGCAGATGCCGGGCTCGGCGCGGCGTGAGGAGCGGCCGGCGCGGCGGCAGTGCTGGCTGGACACGGGCGGGCTGAGCCCGCTGCCCACCCCGCCGCTCGCGTCCCTGCATCATTGCCCGCGAACGAGTAATTACGATCCAGCTGAGAAGCCCCCGAGAAAGGGAGCAGGGAGTGGGAAACGGGGGGTGGACTTGTCAAGTCGAACAAGTGCGTAAAATAAATAATCGAGAAAGAAAGAAATTAGCATTGTAAACCCTGGGAAGGGGCTTAAGTGTGCAACGCTCCCCGGATGCAGGGACACCCCCCCCCCTCCCGACGGCGGCTGGAGAGAGGCGATGGGGAAGCGGTTGTTGGGAAAACGGCCACTCGGGGATGGTTTGTGCGCGGAGATGCCGCCGCATCCCTCCCGCCCCTCTTCCCCTTCCCGGCGCTCGGCGGGCACCGGGCACCCGTGCCGGGGGAAGGTGCCCCGGGCCGGTCCCTTTCGGAAAAGACCCTACGGCCAGCGCCCGAGCCTTGCAGCCCGCTCCCCCCGACGGGGCGGCCCGGCCCGGGAGCAGGCAGGGGTCCCCACCGGAGGAGCCGGCAGCGCGGCCAGCCGTCTGTGCCATTACCGGGTCCCCCTGGAAAAGCAGCCTCCCCCCGCCCCTCCGCCGTCCCGGGGTCTCCCCCTTCATGTGGGCTGGAGTTTTTCCCGGATCAGTCTTTTGGTGGAAGGATTTTGGAGGCAGAAAGGGGCCGGGGGGGCGGCGGGGCGGGGGGGGGAGGTGGAGACCGTAATGATTTATGACAAGAGGATAAACTCAGGAAACCTCAACTCCAACGCCAGATTTGACTGGAGACAACACAAAGCTGTCGCTTTACTCGCAGTTCGTGGGGCTGGGGAGGGGGGGCACGGCCGGGGGAACGAGGCCCGGGGTAGGGGGGGCGCCCCGCCGTGCCCCCGCCCGCGCCCGGCAGGACCGCGCCGCCGGGAGCGCGCCCGCCGCTGTGCCCGCTGCCTGCCGGCACCCGGCTGCCGCGCGGTGCGGTGCTTTAACAGGGTTTGGTTTTGCCTTTCAGGTTTTTTTTTTCTTTTCGTTTCAGCGTGGGTTTGTATTTTCGCGGGTTTTCTTTTTTCATTTTTGACGGGTTTGCGTTTTAGCTTTTTTTGGTCGTTTGAGCGAGCTTTGGCGTTTTAGAGGGTTTTTTCCTTTCTTTTTTTTCCTTTCTTTTTTTTTTTCCCTTTGGTTTTTTTTTTGCATTTCAGCGTTGAGGGGGACCGCACTTCAAGCGCTCCCCGACGGCCAGCCCGGCTCGCCCGTCCCCGGGGAGGGGAAACCCGCCGTCGGCCCCGGGGCGGGCCGAGCACCAGCGGTCGGGGCAGCGGGACGAACCCCTCAGACTTTCGGGGCGAGGGGGAAACGGGGTGCCAAGGACCCCCCCCCCCCCGGAGCGCAACAAGCGGGGCGGGGGGCCACCCTCGCGTGCGAAGCGCCCTCCGCCGCGGCACCCCCTATATAGGGAAGGGCGGGAGCGGGGCGGGTCGGCGGCGCCTTTGATGTCCCGCCGGCGGCCCCTTTCATCCCCCCCGGCCCCCCCCGGGCCCTTTGTGTGACTAAATTTGGCAGGAGCATGGAGGCGCGCCAGGGCGCCCACGTGTGCGCCGCGCTCCCAGCTGAGCGGGCAAGGGTTTTCTTCCGGGTAAGGAGGCAGCGGGGGAGATCAAAGAGTTTTGGGAGCTGGAGCCGAAATGTGCAGTGGAAATAAAATAAAATGGTAAAAAAAATAATACTACAAAAAGAAAAAAAAGAAGGAAAAAAAAATCCTCCGGCCTGGACGCGTGCCAGGGAGAGGGGGGAGCGCTGCGCACATGGTGGGGAGGGACCGGCGGGAAGGAGCTAGTTGTCTCCGGGAGGGGAAAAAAAAATAAAAATAAAATATACTCTTGCAAAGGGGGTTGCAGCTATTTTCTGAGAAGGAAAAAAAAAACCCAAACCAAAAAAACAACCCTTTTGTTTAAAACCACCGGGCTGTGGAGCCAAGCCGGCTCCGCCTGGAAGTGCCGCCCGACGGCGCGTCCCTGCGCCCGGCCGGGCCGGGGCTGCGCGGCCCCTGGGGGAAAACTCCTTTACGTTGACCGACAAACGAGCAAACAGCGGCAAAAAGCCCCCCTCCCCCCAGCCCCAGAGCCCCGTGCCAGTTTGGAGGGAGTCTTTCTAGGCAAGCCCTCCGCGGGTTTTTCTTCCCCGGGGGGGAAATGTCGAGGGCGGCCCCCCGAGGGGTGGGTGCGCTGGGGGGCGGGCGGCCTTTGCGGCAGCCCACGCTGTGCCCTGCGGCTCCCCGACGGGACAGGCGGGCACCCCGCTGCTGAGGTGCAGCACGACTGTTTTATGAGCTGTGGGGTGCATGGGTGGCAGAGCTGGGGTGCGGCAGCGGAGCCCTGGGGGACCCCGCCACCGCCCTGCACACCCTGCCCGCCCCGGGCCCGTGGCGACGGCCACCCACCTGTGGGCTCCCACTGCTCCCGCAGGACTGCAAAGCACAAAAAAGGACGTAGGGTTTCAAAATCTCTCAAATCAAGCTTTTACAGTGCCTCTTCAAGGCAATGTGACGGAATTATGTGTGTTCCCTGGGTCTGCGTTTGCCACCCTATTTAGATAACATCCGTGATTTACGTGCAAGTTGAATATATAGGCTGAATTCCCAAATTCCTTCTGAAGCAAATAAATCCTCCTCCGTCAGGATGTGGGGTGAGCAGGGCCCGAGCAGGGATGTGACGATTAGCCCTGGGCTCTGCAGCGTTATCGCTGCGGCCTCCCGCACGCACCGCTGCTGCGTGGCACTGCCGGGGAGCCAGCCCCGGCCTGCCTCAGGATGCATGAATGTATTTAGAAATATGGACCTGTTCCTTGACTCTAAAACAAGGGTAATACTTCTAAGCCTCTTTTTCACCCTGTGAACATAAATGCGATGTTGTGCGTAAGAGGCTCGCTGCTCCTCTGACAAATGCCATAGGAAAAGCTGTAAATAACAGACCTGGATGGGTTTTGGGCAAAAACCAAAGCGCCCTCACTCTTGTGTTGTGCCAGGCAGACGGTGCCTTTGGCAGTGCAGTCCCTTTTCAGTGCTTTTACTGACGCAGGGTCCAGAAAGCTGATGTGGCTTTGGATTTGGGTCCAGGTTTGGGTTGCAGACACTGTGGCCTACAGCCCCATGACCCACATGCAGCTGGTCATCGGTGTGGGTTGCCTGCTGTGGTCTCCAGACGCTGCTGGGGCTGTGGGGTCCCGGATGCTGAAGCTGTGATGCCAGTCCCCAGCAGCCTCGGGCGACTTAGGCAGGGGTGGTGTGGGGAGGATTCCTCACCGTGCCCATCATCATTTCCCTCACGGTGGCTAAAAGGGCTTCTTTCTGATGGTCTGTGGTTGGGCGAAGTCAAGAGGATGCTGCCGAGTGAAGGGAACAGCTCCGTATTTGCTGCAGATTTGTGCTTTGAATGGAGGAAAAAACAAAAAGGGAATAGTGTGTGCTGGTTTTGAAAACCCAGTTATTATGAGTCTTTATGAGATGCGGACTCATTTTTTAAAATTATAACAAAAGGCATCCTGGCTATGTTTCTAGCAGCTATATCAAAGAGTAACTGCACTTCTCATTTAAAGCTACTTTGGAAGAGATCACATGTAATAGGTATTGGGATTTTAAGAGTGTATATGTGCTTTTTGCTTTTTAATTTACACATCCAGCTTTCCAGTTCTGGGATGCCATTAACGTTCTTAGCACAGAATTACTCTATTTAAAGAGCTAGGTTTTCTCAGCCCTTGCGACAACATGGGCTTTATGAGATTTGAGTGGGCAAATCTCACCAGCGCATTTTTACTGTAAGAGCTTTTGTTTAGAGGAAGGCATTGGTGGCTCAGATCTCACAAATATGTTAAGTTATCTTATTTTGAGATTAAAATAGCAGTTCAGGGACTGCTTTCTTCTTTGTTCTTTAATCGCAAGATAAAATACAGGGGAAGTGGCACGGTTTATTCAAATAAATGGTGACACAAAGTAGCTTGCGAACTAACCCTTACATCGAGCAGTGCCATTGCAGGATTATTTCTGATGACTCATCAGATCAGATAATCCACAGCGTGTGGATAAAAGGGGAGGCAGGACTCAGAGTCAGAACCAAACCCAGAAAGCCACACACAGGAGAATGCAAAATGTGAGGTTAATGTTGTATTAAAGGTAAGACCTGAAAAGAGCACAGCAACGTGTTGCCCTCCAGCAGGGATTTTTAGGCTGGGATTTTTGAAAGGACCAAACAGATGTTCAAAGGGAGTAGAGTACTACATCCCCGAGGGGGCCTTTGAAAATCCAAACTTTAGTAGTTTTGTTGGACACTACATTTATGAGAGATTCTGGCTGAAGAAGTGTGTTTTAATTGCAGAGTAGCAGTTTTGCCCGTTTACGTCAACATTTCCTATTTTCTTAGAGGGGGAAGTTCTGCTCCTGAATAAATAAATGTTACATGTGGCCCAGAACGGATGAGATTTTCTCCATCTCCGAGAGCCAGGATGCTGCACCCGGGGGCAGTGTCCGTGGGCAGATTTAAAGGCCCCTCCGACCGAGTCCTGCTTCGGCTCCTCTAGCCTTGCACTCAGGAGTGCCAGTGCGTGTCTCACACTGCGACTTCTTGGATGCACCAGGGAAAGGCACCGAGGAGTTTTTGCCAGGGGTTTTGTGCATGCGTCATTGGAAGCCTTACGCTGAAAATGTTTATTTCTATTGGTACTTGCTCATACAGTGCAAAATTAGTATCTGTAGCCCCAGAAGTACGTGAGGTGCTTTGTGGAGAAGTCAGCCTTCTAGAAAAGCCCTTGGCATGGCTATAGCTAGGCCTGTTTTGGAATTCAGCATAAACCAATTGATACATTCTGCCAAATATATAATGAACATGCAGAGTTGACTGTGCACCAGCGTTTCCTCCTAGCTTCTGAAACAGCGACCGTTCCCTTTCTGTGCTCCCAACGAAATCAAAGCATCTTGTAATCCGTCGCTTGTTTTTAAGTGACAGTAGTCCTCTGTGCCCTGACAAATATTGCTGGCAGAAGCCTGGTAGCTCCAGACAAGGTCCTTTGAAAGAGGTGGGAGGGGAGGGAGGCTCCGCCGGCAACTTTCCAGCGGCAGCTGTGCACTAATGGCATGGGAGTGTGGGAGGCTTCTCCCGGGTTAGTAAGAGAGTTCAGCAATGCGGTGAATGTGTGCTCCCAGTGCGTGACTCCTATTTACTTTTTTTGAATTCTCTGACCTCTGTCTGACCAAGTCCGCTGCCCATACGCAGCTGGACGGGGAGGGGTTGCAGCAGCCAGGCTGTACCAGGGATCTCGCTGACGCTCAGAGAAACGCGCAGCACTCCCCTGGGGGAAGCGTTTGAAGCAAGTAACGAGGGGGCGAATTTTCCTTCTTGCTGAGGGAGTTATTTGGTGGTGGGTCTTATTTTGAAGTACCATCTCTCGCTTCCCAGGGAAGTAACTGCCATTAATTTGCCCGACAGAGGTATTAAACAGTAACAGCTGAATGCCAAAGGCAGTGGTGTTTGCTAGGGAAGTGCCAGAAGAAGACAATTAGGAGTTTGCAGGAGCCTGGGGTATTGTTCAGAGCCTTGTCATCTCAGCATCACAGCTTCACGGTTTCAGGTCTGGTAATGATCCAAAAATACGCATCTTCAGGATGACTGGAAGGCAGAGAGGCACGGTGTATGGGGACAGCAGTTAGGGCTCACCTTTCGACGAAGAGTGAGATCAGTCCGAGTTGCATCTGACCGCTCCACCTTTAGCTCCGTTCTCCTTTGCATGGGTCTCGTGGGCTACTGTGTCCACGTCCTGGGAAAACGGGCGGTTTTGGCTTGCAATTCAGAATTTCAGGAAGGCTCTCTAAGGCCGAGGGAAGTAAAGGGATGCGAGCAGAAGTCCTGCAGGCGTGGCTGGGTTGTCAAAGGAGGGCGAACACCACACACGAGGAGGTTTGGGTCAAATTCTGCAGACCTTGACTCATAATTGTGCTGGAGCAGGGACCTACAGATGAGACTCTGAGCTGAAAAAGAGTGGGATGACATTAAGGGCAGCATGGGGTAGGGGAGAAAACTTAAAGCAACAGTAAGTGAATGGTTGCACTTACTGTCACAAAATTCCCCGTGTGGTGCTGGCCTGAGTCTCTCAGACCACGTGCGGTTCCTGCTGAGTTCAGCCAGAGCTGTGGGTGCTCAGCCCTCCTGGGAATAAGCCCTGCCTTATGAGGAGGACGGTTTTTGCCCTGCTGGAGAAGGGTAATGAAAGCGAGGGACCTGTTGAGACTGGCCAGCTGACTTGTGGAAGGTTGAAGGCAGACAGTCCAGATCGTGGCAGTTGTTGCTCATCTGCCAGGTCGGGCCGTTACGCCATGATTGATCAGCCATCTTCTGGCTTGCATATCTCCACAGAAAGCCATGCTTTCTACCTTACCTCCTCTCCTGCTTTGTGCTGGCCAGAAGTAAGGAGCAGCTGCAAATCTTGCGTATCTGGGTGAACCTCCAGCAGCAGAACCGACAATCCTTGCCCACCCAGCAAGGCTTTTCAACAAAACAAGGGACTCCAGCTCATAATGCCCTTCTTGGCTAAAACACTTTAATAACTTTTACTAATTTCAGTACACAATGTGTAATTAAATTACGAAGATCCTTCCCTTAAGATGTCATGGAGGCTGAAATGATGAATGGATTCAGAAAAGGATTAGGCAAATTCATTTTGGCTATGAAACATGAGTGGTCAGATACAACCTCCAGCTTAAAAAGTCCCTGAACCTCCAATTGCAGGCAGTCCTTCCGGGCACACGAAGGTAACGCAGCAGAGGAGTGCGGAGTGGGAAACCGAAAACTGCAGAAACTGACCCAAACACGTGCTGTGATGGAAAAGTCAGATGGCAGCAATCCGATCTAACTTAAAATGAGATTTAATATATCAATCAAGAGGATCACCTTTTTTTCCTTCAGAATTTGAATCTATAACCAAGATTAATACCAGCCGATGTGTGTATGCCTCTACTATGTTGATAATGAAATAAAACTTCCCCTGATTTCTTTGTCTGTCCCTTGAGGAATTCAGTCTTTCAGACCTCTCTCACAGCCAAGACTACTTTTTATAACGTTTATTTATATTTGCTGGCCATGAAGCATCTAAACAGTGTTTCATTAAAAAAAATCTTTATACAAGAAAGATCAGAAGTGTTGCATGGTATTTATATTTCTTTAAAGAGGGTATCATTGGCATGCAGACAGGCTGTGGCTCGACATTATATGTTAACAAAAGATCATCCATGAAACATTCACCGTAACAAAAATAATATTAGATAACTAGAAAAATTAGCTTTTAATGGGATTTAATGTCATTTGTGATATATTATTTTGACTTTCGTTTTCCCTTGAATGCAAGCAAACACCTTGTTATGCTGAGCTCTCTTCTTTTCCTCTTACGCACCCTGCATTTAGCCCTGATTCAGGCGTAGGATTCGCCAGATTATTTTGCATTAGAAGAGTGCTATCTTTAGCAAGAGCAATTAAAGCGAAGGGGCTGCAGGCCAAAGCGCTAGAGCTGTATAAGGATAGCAGAAGCTGTAGATTAAGCTATATATTAATTACTCGGTTCCCTACTTGGAGCTATGAACAGTGAATTCTTTATTTTTATGTTGCATTTTTAAGGTAGTTTGAGGTTCACTAAACCCAACGCATCAGGAGGTTTTGGATGTAGATATTGAAATGGTGGTGCTTTAGGAACTACTATGTTGTTTTAAAAAACAGCTGATCCAGAGGCGGGTCCAGAGGAAGGGTGCAGAGCAGCTTTTGGGGGTGTTCAGGTCGGTTGCTTTATGCAAGCTCTTGCTCAGGGATGCAATGAACGGGTTTTATTTCATCCGCACCCAGGCCTGTGCTGGTGGATTTGATGTTGTGGGTCTGAACGAAGGTCTGACTCGGGCAGGAAGGTCTCCCCATCTGCTCCCCCTCCGCCGTTTATGGAGATGCTCGCGCAGCCTCTGATGCACACGGGATGCTCTCCGAATTAGCAGGTCTCTGTCCCAGAGGAGCTTCTGCTTTGAAAGAAGCTCGTATCTTTGAACTTATTTGAATTATCCTCATCCAGGAAATGAATTATCCTTCAGCTCCTTCTCACCTCAGAAGCTCCCTGTCCCCTCAGCCACGCTTTTGTCTCCCTTGTTACTGCTGCACATCCTCCCTGTGAACTCTCCCCACAGCTGGGGAAGCCTGCAACCTCCCCTGGGAGCTGCTGCTAATTTCAAGCCAGGCACCAGGGCAGCTGCCTTATGCCCAACACCCAAGCAGGGGAGGGGGCCCTATTAATATTACTTTGTTCAGTTGATCTGGATCTTGTAAAACATATGTGCTTTCAAAAGTCCTGACTCTGACCTGGGAAACAGGTGGCACCTCATAAGCCTTTTCAAAGGGAGTTCTCATCTGCTGTGTAATTTAGGCCCCTGCATTAAATATAACTCAGTGTGGAGCAATGCCTGTAACTGTCGTGCTTGGGCCAACGTCTGTATGTCGGTTCAGCGGGGCTCTGCGTAAATGCGAGAGCCCCCACTGCGCACCCTCAGCCCAGGCTAAGGGCCTCTGCCTGCGGTGGCTGTCGTCTGTCACGCAAGCAAGGCATCCTTTGAGCCTTACTCCTGTCAAAAGCGCAAGTAGCCATTTACTGTGTGGTAGCGGAGGAAACGGCAGCAGCAACAATTTTCACACTGATTCTGAAATCCACCCCTATGATAACGGAGAGATTACTATAATATAAAGTAATTTAGTAACATGCAATAGTTAACATTTAACTTCCTGCCCCTTTTGTTCTGCCAGGAGCCTAAATGTCGGCCATCGCTTGGGTGATGTGGGAAAATCACGGCTTGAGATTGACCCAGGTGCTCAGCTTCCTTCAAGATCGCTATGTGGCTGGAGGATGCCGGAGAGAGGCGCGAGCTACCGTCAGACCCAGGAAGAAAATGCCGGTGCCCCGACAGGATTGTTGGAAGTGGTTTCGAGGGAAGATGGGCCAGGCTGGTTGAGGACAGAGACCGCAGGAGAGGAGGCTGGCTGGTGGGCAGGCAATGGGGGAGCCGTGCCGCCAGCCGGGCAGGGGAGAGGCGAGGAGGCAGCGGCTTTGCTGCAGGTGGGAATGCTCAGGCGCAACTGGTGGCTACACCACACGGTGTGGAAGAAGATGGATGAAAGATGGGGGAAAAATCCTTGAAAATGGCTCCCTGGCCATCCCAAGGCTGGAAGAGCTTGCTAGGTGTTCAGCTCTGAAAGCACAGCTTGTTAGAGGCTTACAGCAGCCCTAGGTCTGACGTGACATAGCCTTCGCAATGGCCCTCCGGGGAGCCTTTCCCTCCGTGCTGGATGCACCGGGAGCACAGGCCCTTTTGTCTGTGGAGCTATGTGCAACAGACAGATGGTCTGAAAATTGCCCCAAGGTCACTTACTGTCTCTTGGTCTCAGTTTTATGAGACTCAGACATGAGGCCAACAAAGAAAAAGAAAACAGCATTGACCAAGACCTAGAAGTATTTAATGTCAATTGTTCCTTGGTAAAGGGGAGAAAACACGAACTCTTCATGGAAGAAGTCAAGGAGCCGATTGCCAGAGCCGCCGTGGTGCTGCTGGCCTTAGGGTCCTCCTGTAAGAAGTCGTTTGAAGGAGGCCGGTCGATCATTCCTAATCTCTCGGCCTTCAGCACAAGGGACAATGAAAGAGTTTTCAGGCACAGACTTTCAGCGGTCTTGGCAGCAGTTGCTTAAAATTAATCCTTGCTTGTGGTTTCAGAGACTTGCCTCTTGGAGCAGGCCCATGGTATCCTCTGTATTTGTACAGTGAGGAACACAACGGGACTCCAATCCCAATTAGAGTCTGAATAGACACCTATATGTGCGTGTGCATATATGTGTGTATGTATACGTATAGCATATATAAGCGGGCTGAGCAGCTTCGTTATGAACATCTCTGTGGCCAAGGCAGTGGCCCAGGCAAGCGGACCCAGAAGGGTCCGAGATAGTCCTCCTTTCGCTGGGCCAGCAGCACAGCTCCCTGCCTTGCCGCAGCAGAAACCTTGCTCTCCCCCTTTCTTTGCTCAGGTGAAGTGTACTTGGCACACCTTTTTCTTGGCAATCGTAACACTGCAGGTCCGTGACAGTCACAAATACTAAATATATGTTTTATTTTAATTTGTAAGTGCTGCTTACGCTCTTCGGGTAGCTCATGTGGAGGGTGGTGGCAGCCTGGTGGGGGCCTCTCAGAGCAACAGCACTCACTTTGGCCATCCAGCACAACGCAGTGTGCAGTACCGCTTTGGTTTTGAGGATTGACAACGTCTTTATTTCAACTAGATGGCCAAGCTGGGAAGCTGGGAGGGATTTTCCCGAGGGGAAGTTTTCAGCCCTCTCTCTGGGAAAGATGCGAGGCTGCCGAACCAGGGCATTTTATTTGTTGTTATCTCCTTGCACACAGCTGTGGGGCAATGCATGTACGCCTAGCTGGGCTAGTTTGTGGGCTATACTTTTCCTTTCCAATGAAGGGCTTTCTTCTGTGCAACTTACTGTATATGAAAACAAGCTGTTGTGCTGGGCTATACCATTAACCGTACTTATTTAACCTAGGAGGGTTTCTGTAAACAGTCCACCATCTGTTTAGTAATGGTGAGAGTAGGTCTGGCCATTCAGACACACCGGGGTAACGGTAGAGCTTTATCGGCAGGAATCTTGCAGGAATACTGATTCATTTCATTTACACAAAAACTACAAGGAGACCTCTCTAAGTTTGTAAGGCTTTAAATGCCTAAACCAATATAGATATATATTCTTTGCAGTGTGTGAGGAGCCTTTGCTGATGGTGTCTTGGGAAGGGAGGGGGGACCTCTCACAACTGAAGGAGCCTCATAAAGCTGAAGGAGCCTCACAGCAAATGCTGTACCCCGGAGCCCTTCTTCCTTCAAACTTCACAGCATCTGGCGCAGGCACCTCTGCCAGCTGTGAAGGTTATGGAGTAGCGCAAGTAGCAAAGCTGCAAGCCATTTGGAGAAAAGAAGTAAGACACCTGACAGTAAGATCTCATGTGGAGGTGTCGGGGACACCCAATAATTGCACCTGTGTGTTATTGAGCAACCTCAGTTTTGGGGTGGTGTTGGTGTTTCCTTGATGTACAGGAGGATCTGCCCCACTTCTCTATTACTACCAAATTCTGAAGTCATTTGACATAAGAGTTGGTCAAACATCCCATCCCATCCTGTTCACGTGCTTTCTTGTGTGTTTTAACCTAAACATACTTTTTCAGCAAGATTTTGGAGCAAGATTTATTTTTAGTTTCTTTTAAGGCAATTTGGAGCCAGAAAGGAACAAAAAAGCCTCCAAACCCCAAATGAAACGGTGCCACCGAACAAAGGGGCTCTTGTTTGTAAACTTCCATTTTAAAGTGGTGTTGCATATTCTACTGGAACAGTTTTTCATCTTTCACTTACACAGCCCAATTTTTTAAATACTAACCTATTCAAGAGTCAAGTACTTTTTAGTGCCTTTTTGAGTGTCTATTCAGTGCTGTGTCTGTTTCCCAGAAAGCTGAACTCGCTTCTCTCCCATTTATTGATCCTCTTAGATAATGTCTCCAACGAGAAAAATGAGAGTGTTTCAGTTCGCAGAGAAGCAAAGTTAAAGAGACTGAGCTGAATCTGTCCTGTAGTCTGTCAGCCGCAGAGCCTTCATCACTTAATGATCCTCACCTCATGTTTCTGCCACTTGCAGCACAAGAACAGGACTCTCTTTCAGAAAAAAACAACCCAGGAACAACAACAAAAAAATCCCACTCCCTTGCTCCCCCCTCAATTTTCCTTTGAATCTAGACATGGTCTAGCCAGGAGAAATTTTTTTCTCTGCACTTCTACCTTAATATTTCTGTCTACATTGCTTTGCCTTTCTCTGCCGCCAAAGCTAAGTGTTTGCTGAATTAAATAAACCATGCCGCGTCGACAGAGCTTGTGAATGCTGCTATTGTCACCAGAATCCTTCCACTGATCCGACCCCAAATCCTAATGCCAACTCTGTGCTTACTGGTGTCGCAGTAAGCGGGCAAGGATCGATCACACTGACGAGGCTAAGAGAATCTCCAAAAAGCCATTTTACAGGCTGGTTTTGTCACCAAACGGCAAAACTTCAGGTGTGTTATACCTGGTCTGGTTTGGAATTGGTCCTGTCTGTCCAAAAAGGTATTTAAATTAGTAAATGCTCAGTAAATTAGCAACATATTAGAGAAAAGCTTTTCGTCCTATTGCTGAAATAAAAATAGTTGATTATTTCAGTTGCAATGTTAATAACATTGGATTTGATGGATTTCCAGTGTTTGCATAATGCAATAGGGGATGGTGCAAGGAAAAGGATTGTTCCTATCTGTATTGTGGTGAGGAACCACAATGTAAAGTCTCTAAGATGAAAAATTAGAGCCATTTCTAACCAGATAGTTTCTTAAGACCTTAAGAGAAGAGGTCTGAATTCTCAAAACAAAACCATAATAATTAAAGTCCCCTAATTTTGCATAACCTAAATGCCTATGCACTGTTGTATATTCCAGAACCAAATACTCTTGTGTCCTACTGAGAAGTTCACGTAAAAAAATTGGGTCTACTGCTTTTGTGTGAGGTCTAGAAACAAATGTGTCTACCTTAGACTCCCGTCGCTCTTTGTCAAACTACCCAGTAAAAGAACATCCTGCCTCAAATCCCACACCATTATTTCCTCTGACACCTATTGTTTCTTCTCCTTTTGGGCATACTGAACAGTAGCAGCAGAAGAGATGCTTTGGGGACTTATGGTGAGGAGCTGATGGCTCAGGCCAGTGTTGGTGTTCCAGAAGTGGTATTGGCTTAAGGGTTTTGGTTTCTCTTTTAACATATTTGCGTGAGGCAGCACGATAGCCTTTTTTAGCAATGTTTTCCTTTTCACTTTGTTTTTCTTTCTGACAACATAGCGCACAAAAACTCAATGTGGTTGTATAGAGAGCTGGTGTGTGAATGACTCACGCTGTCTCTAGACATTGTATTTCACCAACGCGCGTCCTAATCTGAGAACTATGGTCTCAGCCCTGTGGTTTAGGTGAGTCACACTCAACCCAGCACCTGGCAATAGGAGAAAGGCAGCTTTCGCTGACTTTTCCCAGTTTGGCCCTTGTCAGGGCATACTTACTGCTGGGTTACCTGTGGTCTCATGGAAGCACTCTATCTGTTGCACTGACCTTTGGCTCTTAGGCAGGGTCCCCTGGCTTTATTGATGCTTTGGTGTCAAAGAAGCTTGGAAGATGCCCAGTTTCTCAAAAAATGGGCCCTTTCTGTGTGAGCTTTCTGGTTTATAGAAATAAGGGGAATTATATTCTTCCTCCTTAAGACATGAGGAGAAAAGTGTCATAGTTTATAATGCTTTCAGGTTCGTAAGCAGAAGCTCTGGGCTATTAGGGCTTGCTCTGTTGAGGCTCTGGCATCTCAGAGGATTGCAGGAGAGCTGGCTCCCATGGGGCCACAGGCTTTGGAGGGAATGCAAGAGCATGGCAGCAGCAAATAATTTCCTTCCTTGGCCAGGGGAGACTGAGAGACCTGCGGCTTTTACAAAATCTCGTGTTCAAATGATGATGCCAACCTTGCTGCGGCAGCGACCAGCAGAGTTTGGGTTACCGTTTGACTCCTGCTACGCAAGCAGAGGCTGGTGCCAACCAAACTGATAATTCATGTCCACTGGAATTCAGATTGCAGCTCAGAAGTGACTCTTTAAAAGCTCTGGAATAATTATTTCACCTGGAGTTGGAATTTTTTTCTCCAGGCTCGACTTACAGTTTATAAATATGTGAGATAGGAGATTGGTAATTCAGTTTATAGTTTGTATGAACCCTGAAGCTTATGCTGTTATCTATTATAGAAATGCAAACATGCTCTTTGATGTGTTATTCTCAGTGACTTGGGAGGATAAAGACGGAATACTCTATGGGCATTTGTAAAAGAAATTCAGAAATTGCAAGTCTACTAGGACCTAATAACATATTTTCTTCCCCCCCCCCTTTTGCAATCTGCTTGATTACAGTAACTTAAAAACAAGAGAAATATTGCATCTGTCTAGGTTTCTGCAGTAGGAGAGCTCAAACTGGTTTCCCTGCTATGCCGAAACCCCTTTTTTGAGTATGCCAAAAGTTTATTATATCATAGCGGAAGGGAAATTTGGTGCCACATATCTATGATTTATTCTGTTGGACGGATTTTCTTGCTATAGGAGCACCTCCTGCTGGCTCTGCACTGCACTGCCCTTGGACTGCTCATGTTTCCCAGACTTGGGAATAAGAAGGAAGCCAAGCGAGATTTCTTGAGATAAAGGAAAATGATCAGTGTGGGACCAGCTCTGCCACTCTGAATGGTGTTAGGGACGCTCTGGTGACTGACACTACCCAGTCTGCTACAGACACATATTTATATAGTCCCGAGTGGAGCATTGGTGCTCCACTAACTCAGTTCAAGAAGGTGGGAACACACTTTCTGTTCCCACATTTCCACCGTGACCCAGCTGAAGTTCACAGAATAGCTGGCCGTAAAACGCGGTTAATAGGGAGGTAAGAAACAGCAAGACAACATTGTGCTTGTCCCTGGTAGCTTCAACTAGTCCATGAAAAATAATTCAGAATGTTTTTCCACCAAAAATGCAATTTTTATTTTAAAAAGTGAACATCTAGTGGGTTTGTGACCATTTCAGTGAATTTCATTTGAAAATGTAAAAGCCAGATATTAATAAGTCCTTTTTGATTACTGCCACAACGAGCAGCTTCAGTGTTTTATTTCCAAGCAAATTTTTCTTGAAGGTTTGTGTTATATTTTTTTAGGAAGCAGTTTAAAAGTAATTTTTTGAAATGAAACAAGTCAAACTACAAATGATATGTTAAACGTAACCAAATAAGCTATCCTGACCAGAGTGTTTTTTTCCTTGGGAAACTAAAACAATTGAAAATACTTGCTGTCATTCAGACGCACAGCAAAAGTAAGTTTGAAATATCAACATTTCCCCCAGAAGGAGAGCACTGCAGCACTGGCATGTTCCCTTTGGTGATCAAAGCTCTTGGGATGGATGGAGATGACATAAAGAAAACGTGGTTTGTTCGTTTAAATGCAGTGGGTGGGGAGAATGAGAAAGCAGAGTGTTGTAGGGAGTAGGACTGAAACAGAAAATGAGCAGTAAAGATCTGTTCGTCAACGCCTATGACTAGTAGTAAGCATTAACACTGTAGCAGCATTTACAGGCTCCTGTTATTTATTGTTATTCCAATAGTATATAAAGAGGCCGTTGAGACAGACACCAGAAAACAAGCACAAGAAGACACAGACCTTGTCTCTACAGCAATTAAGGTTTTGTTTTACAAAGGGAGGACCCATGGTTTATGACAAAAACATTTTCTTCTTTATTGTCCTGTTTTAATATTTCGACACACCCTAATGAAAACACAGCATGCCACAACAATGCCATGCTGTAGTCTGTTGTCATGTGTTTTACGGCTGTGTGTGCCCTCCGGCGTGTTTCTGCAGCTTCCTCCCGTGGTTAATTGTCACCTATGGCTGGCTGCTCCTAGGGAGGATGCCACAAAGGTAATCGATAGGGTTCAGATGACACCCATCGCAAACGCACACGCGTCAGCCCAGGCAAATGCTCAGCCGGGACAGTGCCCACAGGCCTACACCCTGTATGGCACACATTTTATAGAAAGAAAGACTAAGAAATAATTTGGAAATATTGTAGAAAATGGTTTAAAACTTCTCTGGGGCTATTTTGGTAAATCTTGCTGCTTGTAAAGCCAGACTCCTTTTATCTCATAGGGACTGAAAGGCAGAAGAAAATTATGACTAACACATTTTTAAGAATTAGAAAAAATAACCTAACCCCCCATATTTGGAATATTAGACTATTGCCATTTAAGGCTGTGATTTTCAAAAGAGCTTATGGGAGCGTGGCATCCAGACCTACTCCTACCCCCATTGAAAAGCATATTAATTTGCTATCAACTTTCATGTGAGGGATCAAAACTCTTCAGCTCTCACTGAATTTCCCTGGGAGTTTGGTGACTGTTGCAAAAATCCCAGCTCAAACCTCCTAGCTGTCACTCTCCTTTCAGGGGGAATTGGGTGCCTATTGCGAAAATCCCAGGCTGAACAGCCTGATAACTTCTGGCTTTCAGGGCGGGAAGCAAGCACTGTGCATCCTACCCAAAAGCCAGCAGAATCTTCTGCAGAATCTCTGCAGAATCTCGCTTTTCCAGCGCAGAGGGTTTTGACATTTTGGCCTTAGCTACATCCCTCAAGCTGGACCGAGTATGACCTGTCTGAGGCTTGTGATGGGTTTCCTTTATCCAGGGGTCAAGGAGAATCTGCATCTGGGCAAAAGAAAGCAATATTTGATCTGGCTGTAGCGATCCGTTTCTATTAAGTAGTTACTGTTTGAAAGGTGCCCAAAAATTTGCACTGACAAAAAGTAGGTCTCGTGAGCTGGACGAGGGGGTGAAGATGGCTGGGGCAGTCACAAACATATATTGCCATACGTTCCCAGCCCATTTCAGTGCCACTGTCACACAGATGCCTTTCTCCTTCTGAGGCGAAAAGTCATGTATGCGTTATTTCATGTGAAATTACTGCAATGAGGTCTGCGCGGTGGCTTTGCAAGTCAGCACAGAACATAATCAGCTGCGGTCAGTGGGACGCTGCAGGGGCAGAAGTAGTCACTTGTACAAATCTAATGATGAGACTATTGTGTGTGGGGGTGTGTGCTTGCGTGTGTGTACGTGGGGGTGCACACCCTGGTGCGTGCAAACGCGTGTGCAGATGGACAGAAGCAACGAGAGGGACTGCTCGTGGAAGAAACAAATCTGCTTTGCACTGACAGCTCCAGATCTGTGCTTTATTTAGAAGAAATAATGCTCGTGTATCAAACAAATAAACCAGCTTGCCAGTGCTTGCCAGTGCTCTCAGAGCGATGGTAATTACATAGATTTTTGGTCAGTCCTGTCATATTTACTCCACTAAGTTGATTAACCTATGTAATGAGTACAGGACTGTGACCAATACTGACCCCACATCAAAGGCTGGTATTGCTGCTGTGTGCTGACCTGAATTTTAATTGTTCACTAGGTTTTGTAATTAAACCACAAATGTGCTAAAGAAGAGATTAGGCATTTTAGCTGGCAGTGTATGCATTTTCCCAGGTGTGCCAATTGTATACACTATAAAACGTCCGATGCCCGCCTCAATACGCAAGTATCTAATGACATGCCACTTCACAGATACCTAAAGCCTCTTCTTTTTTTTTGCTTGATATCTTAAAATGGGGAACAAACGTAATTTATATGCTAAAACTTTTCTATATACATTACTGTGTATCACCAAAGCTCTTGCATAAAGGTATATAAATAAATCAACAATGAATAAATTAGGACTTCAAGTGTCTGTGACATTCCCACAGGCTTACACGCTCAGTCCTCAGAGTCCAAAAAAGCTACTGCAGACAGATGTGTTTTCCTTCTTCAGGATCATCAGGATCATCTGTTGCTTCAGCCAGCGGCTATGCCAGACTCAAGAGAAAACACGTTGCTCCTTAGATGAAGACAACTATCAGAAATAAATAAGAACATTTGGAAAGCTACCCGCGCCTCACTTTTGCTTGAAAGACGCTTCTCTTTTGGAAGCTCTCACAGCATAGAAGAGAGGAACTGCTCTGCCTCGTTCCACATGACGCCTCCCTCTCTCGTTTTGCTGGAGAAAACCACGTGTTTTGACATTGAGTTTTCCAGCGCGTGCTGCCTTCTACCTCACATGCCTGCTCCTTTGGCGAGGAGAAGTCCAGTGTCTCTGTTGGCACAGCTCCCTGCTTTGCTTCTGACCACACAGAGGAGACGGAACTAGAACGAAGTGGGTTAATCCAGTTGCGCTGGAAGGGAACAACTGGGAAGAAGATCCATCTTTCATTCATAATATTTTGTTTGAAACATATGGGAAGAATTAGGAGCTACATTTTCATCTTGATGAGCTGGGACTTGGGAACATGTCTTGAGATTTATGCAAGACCGTGAATTTGGTCTGAAACTATTCTTCTTTGGTGTGCTCGTGCTTCTTCCATCTCCCTGTGATTTAGTCCTCCTGTGATCTACCGGTGATGGGTGTCGTCAGGACTCACAAAAAGTTGTTGACTCTGTGGATTTGATTGTGAGCAGAGAGCTTGGCTGAAGGAAGAGCAAAACCCAGATTTGTTTCCTATAGGAAGACTGTTGTGCATAAGGAGTAATGAGGGCAAGATGAAGAAATGTGGCAGGTTTGGGGAGTAGCAAACTCTGAGATACAGGCTATTTGTCTCACACCTTTCATAGCTAGAGTTCTTCTAACATGGGCAATTTGCAGTTGTCTACTGATACTTTGGAAAAAAATAATTTCGTATGTGGCTCTGTAATTTACTGGGATGGTGAGACAGTCCTAGTCTTTTTTTTATAAAAAAAGAAACACCCTGCAGACTGAAGAGTACCCACCTGGCACTGAATACTGTCCTGTAGACACTGGTCTTAACGTTAACATTTGCAACGTACTCTCCAGGGACAATCTCCGCTTTGTTTTTCTTTCCTGTGTGCTGCCCAGGAAGCCCAAAGGCATCTCTGGGAAGATTTTTCTTTCAACGGGGGAATTGTTTGTTCAGCCACATAGTTGAGTTCACCCACTGGATGCGTTTTTTCCTTTGCAGTGTGCTCCAGTATGCCTTGATCCACTCTGAGAGCCTCAGAAGCCAACTGAGCATTGCTTGGCTGTGAACTTCTCTGCCTGTTTCCCAGCTCAGGTCGCTCGCAGGCACAAGACTTTGCAACCTATTTCGGTTGGTCCTGCCATGAGTGTAATTTCTGCATGCTGGAGTTTTTAAAAGCACTGATTTACGTCATACTGGCATGGGTGTACTGACATTTTTCTACCGTTTTGCAATAGTTATTCATCCATTGAACCATGTGACCAGCCTTGGAAAATCAGTGAGAACTCTTAAATGCTCACTGCTGGACTCTATGAAGAATGACGCCTTCGTTATCAGACCTGAATACGCACAGGAACCTTGGTTCCTTGTTCAGAAGCACCCTCGCCTTTACAGAAAATACCATACCTGAAGCCTGCCGTCTCTGGCCTTCTCAAATGTATTTGCAAGGACTGAGCGTTAAGTAAAATACCTGCTAGCTAGAGAAAATAATGTAGCCCTGCCCGAAATACTGATGTGGTATTTTCTTTAAGAGTGCCTGCATGCACCTGTAAGAGTAGATTTTAGATTGTAAATAAGACCTCCAAATTTTCCTCCTGTATCTTAAGCTTGCAATGACAAAAGCCCGTGCAGCGCATAATGATGCCTCCAAACAAAAATATATAAATGTGCTAAAAAAAGAAAAGTATTTGCTTTCCAGAAATCTCAAGCTCTATGAAATAGCTTTTGACTCTTAAATTGAGACAATAGTATTCAAATAAAATTAAATGGGGTAACCCAAGATTGAAATCCTAATACAAGAATTAACAGGGAAGAAAAGTCATAAACAAATTACTGAAATATAATTTTAAGGTAAATATGTTAATTTAAAATAAGTTTGCATACTCATTTGAAAGATGTAATTTCAAGACAGAATAACCAGTTTAAAATTAATATAATTTATTAACAATTAAAAATTATAACACAAGCGGAGGGAGGTTGGAGGTGAAATATTGAGTTTCCTTTGATAGGTAGAGTAATTATGAAGTATGCTTTTGAAGTTCAAGAAGAGAGCCTTAGGACACAACATTTTTTAAAGTAAAAATTGGCTTGCACTCTGTTCAAGTGATTTATTTTGCACTAAGAAATGGGTGTGAGACATGATGTGATTTAAAATGTCATCCCTTGATGGAACTGCTTGAGGGTGACATAATTTTTTTTTTTTTCTGTTTTCTCTCCTTTTATTTATATATTTGGCTGGTTGATTTCTAAAGTTTTCTATCTTAGAGAATCTACTGAAATTATGCAGAAATTAAAAAAACCAAACCACCAACACCCCCACCCTCCCCCAAATAAAACTTTTCCCTGAAGTTCAGGAAGCTAAAAGCTAGAGTCTGGAGGGAGCCACTGGGAAGGAACACATTTTTCAGCTGCATCCATGTTGTTTACCTGGTGGCTGCCTTTGAGGAATACCACTTGTACGTGCCACCAAACAAATGCATGTAACAAATGTAGGAGTGTTGCTTGTCTTCAAAACCAGGCTGTCCCACACAGCCCTGGACAGGGAGGACCGCTCCTTGTCTGTCCTCTCTATGTGCCTTTTTGCAGGAACGCTTCTAAAACTTGGGACTGGACTTACCACCTCTTACAGTTTTTCTTACAAGCAACACGTTATGCGA
The DNA here is from genome assembly GCF_034638445.1 of Ciconia boyciana. Lineage (NCBI taxonomy): Eukaryota > Metazoa > Chordata > Aves > Ciconiiformes > Ciconiidae > Ciconia > Ciconia boyciana. Next base: position 58,914,103 of record NC_132938.1, read on the forward strand.
TATATGTGGTAGCTAGTCAACGTGATGACTTTTGTGACATGTTTGCTTGCACTGGGCTTTACTGGCAGGAGGAGGCGAAGCTGGCTGTTGTGGCAATGGGCCCGGAGGACAGAGGTGGTGCTCTGGCCGAAATACACCCTTGCTTACTCATCTCTTGTAAAGTTTTTGCTTAACCTCAGTGGCATTTTTATAATGCCTGGTGATTTTTATGATAAATCTCACAACTTTTGTTCGAAGACCTAGCTATTGGAAGCAAGGGATTTATGTGAGAATCTCATAGTTTTAACTTCATGGAGAATCTCATGATGTTTTAGCTACTGCTAGCCGAATAGATCTTGAGGGTCCTGGAAGGTACAAGCATCCGGACACACAGTAGCTCGGCTGGGCAGCTGTAGGGGAGATCCACCTGCGCTTGCTACCTACGGAAATTAAAAAAAAAAGAAAACCACAAACCCTTCAAGTTTCACACAGATGTGCTCTGGAAAGCCCTGAGATGTGGATGCTCTTCTCTCTCTGAGCTCCACCAGCTCTGTGGGGCTGAGCAATTGAAAACAAGGGGAATGTATTTCATCACCAGCATGAATAAATTATAACCGAATACACACAGGGCACAGATCTGCCAAGTAAGAGGAGCCACTTTTTTCCTTGTCACTTTTCAAATAAAATTGCCATCTAATCTAAAATACAGCAGTCTTGCTGAAAGTCTGTGAATTCTCTTTGTACGAGGAGCTGTAGCAAAGTTCGTAGCCAGACTTGTTATAAAAACACAGAAGTTAAAAATAGCTGTGCAGTCAGGGAGCAGGATCCAGCTCTAAATGGGTGGCCCAGTTTGCTCTCACATTCAAGTATCGTAAACAGAAATCAACCCTTTTCTTTTTAGGCTGCTGCTGATAGCTTTTTTTCTTGCCATGGGGAAATGTTGGCGCTTCCCTATCATCTGACAACTCTCGACTATTTTTGTGGTCTTTGTTTGTTTGTGAAAGGTCTGTGTCAACAAAGTACCAGTATCATTTTGACTGCGAGCAGCACATCAGTGGGAAGGTGTTTCTAGTGGAGGAGAGGGAGCAGCTTTTTTTTGCAGAAGTTTGGAAAGATTTCTGCAGGAACTTTGCGAGGAGCTCGCGACACTTTTATTCTGGGCCTTCTGCAGGACTTGCTGTTGCTCTGGTTAGCAGACAGAATTGCTGCTGCACTGGGAGATGGATTGGCTCCTGGTCCCACTCTGACGGCCATGAAGCCTGCACGCATTGCACAGCCCAGTGTTTTGGGTGCAGCAATGCTGGAAGATTCACCCCAGCTGTGCCTCACACCAGGCGGCAAAACAAACTCTAAAGGGCTGAGGGGCTGGGGATGCGGACTCCCATCTTCCCTGCTTGTTGTGGGTAGGGACTGCTGTGTGTGATCGCTGCCCTCCTTGTTGCACCGTGGAGAAAGCTGAGGCTTTAAAGGAGGAGGGGTAAGAGATATCTAAGCTGGTATAAGTCTGTTATGACTAGAAGTATTATTTTTTTGCTGAAATGCTTGGTTGAAGAACTGAGGCGAGTTCTCCATGTTTTCTGACTTGTGCTGATCCCCAGCCTTGCTAGAGCCTGTGCTGTTTTACTTTGCAGGCCTTGTGTATGTCTGTGAAATATAGCACAGAGAGATCTATCCATCTCTGAAATGGAAGCATAATATTTATTGATCTCACAAGGGGGTTTTTTGAGATAAATTTTTCTTTTGTTTTTAACCGTAAGGCTTTTGAGATGGGGTTCTTGTCTTTTGTGACTGCTTGGTGCCAAGCGGAGGTGGTGTTAGAGGCAGACTGTAAAAAGTGCTTTAAAATCACTGGATGTGAGGGCTAAAGAATGAAAAGGCATTCCTTTATTTTCTTTGTTTAAAAAGTTGACAGTCCACAGAAAGCTGTAGGCATGTTCTCCATTACTAACTCATATTTTAATGTGTGGTCTTAAGAGAGCAACAATATCTGCTGTTTTTCTAAAGCTGGCATTCCTAATAGTTTACACACCTCTGCCATATTTTGGCTTTATCCCTCACCCTGTATCTGTTGCCCAAGATGTATTTGATGATATTGTAGCCTATGGTGTCCTACTGCTGAATCAGCTCTTGCAAGAGGCTTGGAAAGCTGTTACAAAGCTGGGAAGCACACAGCTAATCCATAAAATCTTAAATATATGTAAAGCAAAGTGCAAATTACACCTACTAAGTGGAAATTGCTACATATTGCTGCAGCTGAATCACAAAATAGTTTTCAGAGTAAATACTTACACCAACTTAATAGCCTAGAAACAGTTCCACTGTTCAAACAGCCTTCAGAAGTATCAACTAATTTGGAAGAGTGGGCTGCCATTAAAATAATAATGAATCCAGTCTTGTCCTTTCTCCTTGGTATCCTCCAGGCTTTCTCTGGTGGGGTTTTTTGGTGTCTTTTTGTCTGATTCCGTAAAGCACTAGGAAAATTTTAATCTCAAACGCAAGCTTAAATCCCTCTGGGTTCAGAATAGCATTTCAACATGTGCTTAGAACTTGGCACATGGTTGTCCATGGCCTGCGTCCCCCTCTACCAGCAGCAAGACCCAGCATGGACAACCACGTGTTGTCTCCCGGCTAGTGAGATGTTGAAGTAAGGGGGCAGTAACCCTGCTCTTGTGCTGCTTACTCGTAAATAAGCATTTGAGTATGAGTCTAATGGTTTGCATCGTGATGGAGAGATGGGATGGCTGCTGCTGCCCAGCAGGCAGTTTTGGCAGGCCATGGCTGGTGACCCTGAGCTTGCATGGGGCAGACTGCCAGCACAGGAGGAGGCGGAGGTGCGTCATGAGCCAGAGAGTTTGCTTGTGTCTTTCTTTTCCTCAGTAACTAATTTGATGAGCACCTACATAAACACTGTTCCTCACCCTTCCCTGTCTCGGCTTCCTGCGTTGCAGGCTGTGCGCAGGCCACCACACCAGCCCCAGCAAGGTGATGGGTGGTGCAGGAGGTTAGGGTCCTAGATCCTGGTGTTGCTGTTGCCCTTCTTTGCTTTTAGGTCCCCTGCTCTGGTGGGGCACAGGTGGTGGGGCTGGGTGGCCACACCACCTGTGTGGTCAGTAACTACACTTCCCTGGTGTTGGGGTCATTGCCCTGTTTTGCCTGCTCTGAGGATTTAAAAGAACTTTCTTATCACTGGCAAATATCAAAGCTGGTGCGACTGCTGTGTGTGGCTGAGGGTTTGCAATATGAGAGCCTTCAATACTGATACTATACCTGATGCCGTAACAATTTCAGCTGCTTTAGCAAAAAATATCCAGGAAAGATCTCTAGTCCTTTCCCAGAGGGGAGTGGGCCTATTAAAAGGAATGACTGAGAACCTGCCATGTTGCTGGCATAAGCCATTTGCATATTTAGCTAATGAAAATCATACTCGTTTTAATTTCGGTGAAGTTTCTGCTGCCCTGCAGGCTTGGTGTCTTGCTTTGCAGTTCAGGAACTGCTGGCCACATGGTGCAAGGGAGCTCCTTCCTTCTGTTCAAGCTAAAAGGATGCTCTAGAAATTACTGTGGTGATCTAGGACATGGCAGGTTTATGTTCACCACTCTGCTCCCTTACTGCCTGCCTGTGTGATATTAGGCTTAGCCTCCCTGTACCTCATCTCTCTGTTGAAAAATAGACGTAGTGAGGACACAGTGGTGGTGTGAGACTGATAAAAATTGCCTTTTGATAGTACAGTGGTGTTATGGTCTAAGGTATACTTGCAGGTGAATACAATCTAGTTTCTATATATTAATATCCAGAAAGCTTGGCAGTGGGTTGCACAAAAGCTGCTCCTACCATTCTGAAGAAAAAAGTAACAAGAAAGTTACCGTACTTTTTTAGTTAAGGACTTCTGGACACTACAATTGCAACAAAAATAACTAAATTCTGCTTATTGTGGGTCTCTTTGGGTGTTTATAAGAGAGGTTACCTGCTGAGCTCTATGCTGCCTAGCCGGGGCTGCTTCTGCTCTGGGAACTGGTTTGCTGATGGCTGGGTATCTGCGCTGCATTGCAGGGTGCAGTGGAGACATACCTCTAGTGCCTGATTTCCAAAGCACTGCTCTCTCATGTCCAGCAGATATTCCTTGGTGACTGCTATTGCTTCATCAACTGTGGTTCAGGTTCTCTGTATGTAATACATAGACTGGGCATCAAATATATAGAAGACTATTATATAGTGCCTTTTGAATTTCACGCTCATAAACACTGTGAAAGGCTACCAGGGCCTTACAGATTCATAAGAAAATTGTATATTACTTATACATTTCTTCCAATAAGTGTAGCCAATGCTCAGCGTCTCTGAGGACCAGATCTGTCCTTCTGAAATAATGGCTAAGTTAAAAAACCCCCAAACTTCTTAGGCTGAAAACCACGTTATAACTATTTGACCTCATTATTTATTGAAGAACACTGTCAAATCTTAAAAAAGAAGAAAATAACCCATATTATACCTGTCACAAGTAGGAGGACTCCATGGATGTGTGTAGCCCAGCTGCTGAACTGTTGGCTCAGTTTCTCTCAAGGAGAGCTACAAAGCCACATGGTGTCTCCGGGTACTGGATTTTGTACTTGGACCTCTGTATTAAAACTCATACAGAGTGACAGCTCCCTATTGAATATACATCTGAAGAGCCGCAAGAGTGCAAGTCATTCCAGCAAGGGTCTGGTATAAATTAGGCTCAGTAAATTGGCTCCAGATAAGTCTATTTTGGACTATGGAACATGAAGAACTTGTGTGGTGTACTAAAGCCTCCTATTTCTTACCCAAACCCTGTCTCTTTGCAGGGAGCTGCCATCACAGTCATAGAAATAAGGATCTAGAGGCTGGCAGGTTTTGGTTGGCAAAATCCTACTGGATCACATTTTGCACAAAGACTGCTATTAGCCTCCTGGCATATTATTTAACAACTGGGAGACATGCAGTGGGATCTAAGAGCTGTATCAGATATTTCATTTAGCTCTAGCAAGTTGCCTTTAAGTAAGTGGCAGCATGCATCTTGATTTTGATATATGCAGCCTGAGATTATGGAAGAGGTAGACATGGTATAGTTGTTTAAAGCTCAAAATATGTTTTAAATAATTGATTTCCATGCATCTAAAGTAAAGATCAGTTATTCAAAACATTTGTATTTGCAAAAAAACCCCAGTATGACAAAATAAATACTTATAAATAATTTAAAACATATTTGGAGGCTTTTAATGTTGCAAAATGTGTCTCTAATGGTGGTAAAACTTCAATAAATATGATTTAATAATTCTTTGTATATTTAATACATAAGCACGCTATTGAGTAGAAAAAAACCCAGATTTAATTAAAAGTTTGGCAATGGGGGGATGAGTTCAAAGCCAGCTTCTAAGTTTACACCTGTTTTGTGAAAGGCATGCACAATTATATGAGGAGAAACTGGTATTTATGTTAAGAATCCCTAATTATTGATCCAGTGCAGGTACAAGCCAGTGCTTCATAATCTGATAAAGCTGCGCCAGGGGAGGTTCAGACTTGGCATTAGGAAGCATTTCTTTACAGAGAGGGTGGTCAGACACTGGAACAGGCTTCCTAGAGAGGTGGTTGATGCCCCGAGCCTGTCAGTCTTGAAGAGGCATTTGGACAATGTGCTTTAACTTGCGGTCAGGCAGTTGGACTAGGTGATCGCTGCAGGTCCCTTCCAACTGGACTATTCTGTATCAAGTGAGAAATGTTTGGCCATGCTCTCCAGGCTATTAAGACCAAGAAGTGCAAAGTGAATTATTTTAAAATGGATGGACGTAGCTAAAGGAGAATTTCTCTCAACTGTTGAGGTTTTGACTGGTTAGTATATATGCCAATAATGTTGTCCACCTCTGCAGAAAGCTAAGGGATGTGCTTTTAGGGGCATGTCAGGGTGTAAGAGGTAGAGGGAAGTACTGCTAAGCTCAGTCATCCATTGGAGTAAGGACTGGGCCACCTCCTAGGAGAAGAAATGAAGGCAGGACTTTTCCAGCTCTACCCTTCCCAGAAGCTGGGCAGCTGGCCCCAGTCCCTGTGACTACTTTCTGTTCTCTACCCCTGGCAGCAGTGCATGCCATCGTCCCGTTGCTGGGGAGTTTTAGTTCCATGCCTGCATCTTACCTACTGATGCAAACAAAAGGTGAGGTATAATTCTTGCTTTATGACAGAAGAGGCAGGCTGGCTGCCCTTCCTTGGGCACAGTTTCTGCTGACTTCACCAGGTGCTTCCTTGGAATAAGGACAACAGAGCATGCACCAAAATAACATTTAGACACTAAACATTTGGTCTCACTTCAGTCTCACTTGTAATGTAATTAAGCTGCTTGCCTGTAAAATATTCCCTTCCTGTAGTAAATTAGCTGTTATTCGAACTCCAGTTCAGATACCGAAGTTCCCTTCCCATAGTAAGATCAGTCCTGGCAAAAGTAAATATAGATGAACGTAATAATTTTGCAGTCTGTAGATTTTGAGCTGGTTTTGACTGTATGCCTATTATATACTGTCATAATGCAATTGGTTTCCTTGGAAATAGTTGCTGATTGCAGTAATTTGAAGGCTTGTCTACATGAAGTATGTTTAATAACTGAATTAGGGTGTGAATGTAAATCACATTAGCTTTTCTTCAAGTCCCTACGTGGATACTCTTGCTCTGAGTGCTTTCATAGAGTTTGGGCTAATCCACACCCAAAGTTAATTGGCATCTTAATCTGTTCTGTGCTAACTTCTTCCATGGTTGGCAGGCTAAATCAATATTGCTCCCAATACTAGGTATTGCTCACAAATCACATGTATCTCCTTTCTTTCATTTGTTCCCATTATATAGCAGTGTGATTATATACTCAGTGTTTCTGAAATATTCTCAGCCTGGAATTCCCCAGTTAGAAGTGAAATGTTTCATGTTGTGCGTGCTCTCTCTGTCTCGGTGTGATGACGAGGGTACCTACATACATGTGAAACTCCTAGGTCTCTACAGTGAAGAAGTTTAGGTGAGCATCTATCTTCCATACTATCAAATACTATTTTGCGTGCTTTTATGAAAAGGGTAATGCAACACAGAATGCTGTACATGGGTTCTTCCAGCTCTGAATTAGTCTCTTTTATCTGTCTCTGACCACAACAGATGTTGGCAGCCTTTCTATTCCATATCCTTAAGTCAGACTAAGAATATCAGTTCCGCTTAGAGAAGCTGTAGGGGAAAAATTAACCCTTTCAGGAGGCTTTTTCCTAATTTATTTTTTCTTTTTTTTTTTTTTTAAAGCTCTTCACTTAATTTAAAGGAAAAAAAGTCAGCAAATGTCCAAAATGACATACATCTTTGGGCATCCTCAGTTTAAATTTCATAGAAGTGCTCAGCATTTTCAGCTTCCCTCTTACTGGGGACACAGACAGAGGTTAAAAAGATCACTGTGAATGTTTCTAATATACAGTTAGCAAAGGAATTTGCATAGAATAGCAGCAGTGCTGTAAAAGGCTTGTGAGTATAATCGTCAGCATAGACAGTACTGGCCAGCTCTGGAAAATTAGCCCCTCTTGCCCTTCACACACAATCAATCAGTTCATTCTATTGCACTGATTATGGTATGGAATATTATTTTAAAGTTTTGAAGAGAAGCAGCCGATTTTTCCCTATAGGCAGAATTAACAAGAGCTTCGCATACCTAGATTCTCTTCAGGATAACCTTGGACCGTTTGCTTTCATCTTAAAACTCAAACAAAAGCAAGCAAGAAAAACAAAGCCATGAATCTATAATTTAAAATAATTACAAATGTGCGGATACTTTATTTCTGTGTTTTACTTAAAAAAGCTCATCAGAAAGTCATAATAAAAAGACAACACTGTATATTTACACTGTAATAATTTGAGAAGTGCCAATTATATCTCTACATAGCCCTTGAAGCCTGGTCACTGCTGCTCCCTCTTTGAGATGACCGGCTATTGGAAAGACCCTGGCAATGGCAGAACCAAGCCAGCATTCTTCTTACCGTTCTCCTGCTGCACCCGTGCCTCTAACAGAGCCCTGTACAGCCTGATGTGTAGCTAGTTACATGTCTTCAAGGGAGAGGGCTGTAAGGATCTAATTTTATTGACTGACATGGACTGCAGAAGCATACACAGCTTGCTCATATCCTTTGTGGAGTTGGAAGCGGAGCCACCTTTTTTCTTTTTTCCTTTTTTTCTACCACAGAGAGACGCCATCACATATGTTCAGAGGCTGATGAGCTGAAAAGATCTGGGAGCCACATGTGACCAGCAGAACGAGCGTCAGCCTAGAGTAGAGTTTCAGTGGGAGATGACTTTTGGGAAAGTTCCCACAGAAATGCCATTGTAGCATTTCTGTCCTTGCTGGGCCTGATTTCATTTATTCCGAGGCTACTTTACATGTCCCTGGCACTGCAAAAATACCTTAAAGTGGGCATAAAGCACACTTGCAATCACATCAGGGCTCTCTGGCATTGCCAGAAGGGTGCCAAAGGGCTGCCTGTGTCAAGGCAGATCTGGGCCACCGTGTTTATTCATACAGTAGCTTCTGCTGAGTCACAGTGTCTGCCTCACAGCCAGGAAAAGGAAGGGCTTGTTTTCATTAGGGGACATCAATGCTATCTGGTGGCTGCAGAGGACTGGGGTGCAGAGCGTGCCGAGGGAGGGTCACAGAAGGCTTTCTGGAATGCCAAAGCAGGAACATGTTAGTGTGATGAGCGATGCAGTCGGAAAGATATTTTTCAATAATACAACACAACAGTCTATCCTTAAGGCTTAATCTCTCAAGTGTAGAAAGTGGTGGCCGATCCCTCCTCTCCCCTGAGAACAGAAGCGAAAGACCTCAGGAGGCTGGGATGACTGCACAAGCAGGCAAGTCTCCAGCCAGTTTGCTTGTGGAAGTGTGGGCATCACCTCCTCTGAGGGCAGACCTGCAGGTCCCCCGGCCTGAGTCAGCCTCCAAATTACTTGCCCCTTCAGAGAAAGGAACAACAAAAGCAGGCTGGGGGAAATGTAGAGGAAAGATAGTATTTCCTCCAAGTTACAGGCTTTTGAAATCTCAGGTAAAGTTTGTTATCCAGCTTACAAGGGACTTTTTGGGTAGACAGGGTGTCGAGGGAGGGAGTGGTGGGGGTGGTGGCAGTGGGGGTAGGTGGTAAGGGGAGGGCTGCCCTCAGAAACCATAGGTTTCAGTCATCTTGTTTGGTGCAGGAGATGGGGCTGTGGAAGCCAACAGGTTCCTGCTGATGGAAATGTGAACTGACAGCTGCAGCCTTCCAGCAACCTGCTAGACGCAGGAGGAGGCAAGAAGATAAGCAAGGGCACCCCTCAGTCCTCCCTCCGGATGCTAAGAGGGCATAGTGAAGTCTAGAGTTGAGAGGTCCTACCTCTGAGGGAACTGTCCTGACCCCTGGCTGAGAAAAAAATATCATCCCACTGATTTCTCAACTGATATCTAAGTATTTTATATAAGAGACTCGTAATTTGGGGAAAGCTGCAAGGCAAGCATTTCAGAGGCAGTCACCCCCACTGCTGAGAGACTGTTAGGATGCAGCGGAGAGGTTCTGGTCTCTGCCTCTGTTGGAATTGATTCCTGATTTATATCAGATCGTACAGTACCCACCAGCACCCCCTTCCTGGATCCCTGTCTCCTGTATTGCCAGGGTACCATTAAGGGCCTCTAGCCAGCATACTCCTGCGTACATGATGAGGATTCATGCCCTCTCAGGCAGAGAAGGGATTTGAGACGGGGTGAGTGCTCTATCCACTTTTAAATAAGCGGGACGTGCAGTGGCCTTCTGCAGTTTTGTGCATCTGGCCCTTTGCTTCATTTGATTCTCCTCCAAGTGCCCACAAATAAAATGTTTCATACTGAAAACATGTTTTATGCCCAGTGAAATGGCTTGCTTTCACTGTTGTAAGAAAAGAAATGAAAATTTCAGAAGGGTTGCAGTCAGAACCCTCGCCTGTCCTCCCTATTTGGTTGCCAACCTGAAAAATCAGTTATTCCTGTAGTCCAGCTCCAGGCATAATGTCAACATGTAAGGAACAGATCATGAAATGTCTTACTGTGGTGAGCGAGGGCTTTGGAGCTTCTACCCAAGAGACTTTTCTTGCTGGGAATTGATCTCTCACGCTTAGTGTGTGATTTAAACAGCAACATATCCTGCAATTACTATAAGATAATGTTAACTTATTTTAGAGCATGCCAGGCCTGTTGGTGAATGTTGTCTAATAATTGGTAGTCAGAGGGTTTCTTAGTTGCTTGTGGTAATGTGGTCTTCCTCTTTGCAGGATTATCGGTCTTTTAAGTGGGATCCAACAACTTTCCTCAAAAGAGTGGAATACTAGATTCAGCCAAGAAACACTTTGAAATGATATTTAACCTAAGGCTGCCAGTGTTACAGAACATGAAGGGATAATATTCTCTTTCTCTCTTCTTCAAATTCACATGCACATGATTAATTGCATTATTTATCCATAGCTAGATACTGTATAAAGCTCTGTCTTGATTAATCTCCATTGCAATTCAGCAGTGAAATATTTTGAGGTTACGTATGGTTTCTGCTCAGTGTTAATTTCTCTGTTTCATTAATATGTACTTTTGCATATATATACAATTCTAATATACTGGAGTTCTACTGATTATTCCTTTTATGCTTGATAAACATCTAGTATTCACTGAAGAAAATGGGAAAAAAAAATTGAAGATGAGCCAAATGGCACAACTGAGAGCAATACCCTGACTTCCTGTAGTCTAATCTGTGTGTTTGTGGGATGGTTTTCCTAAAAGGGTTCCTAAAAGCATCCTAAGTCACTTCTGCCTTCCTAGGAATATGAAAAAGCCCCATTGTCCCCAGGTTTGGGGACAATGCAGTGTGGGACAGACATGCTAGAGATAGCTCTAAACTGGATTAAATTCCAGAAGCACCGGAAACATAGTCTGGGATATTTAAAACTGGTCTAAGAATAACACTTAAAGATAGGAAAGGTGTAAAGGAATGAATTAGGTGCTCAGAAGGTTCTCTCTTGTCTCTGCGTTAATGCACTCCTCTCAGCTGCCCAGTCCAGTGTAAGCCTGGAGCTGACACAATTCCTCCAAATTTACTTTATTATCTTTGTACTAATTAGGCCCAGTCCATTTTTGTGAAGTAGGTTATTGTGTCAGGTAAACAGGCCATCATGGGTGCTCTGCTCTGCTCATTGTGAGTGAGTGTGCATGAATATTCAGAGGTCTGTGAACCTGAAAAAAGAAAGGCTGGCCTGTCATCCAACAGGTAGATATTGAGACTTGAAAAGGGCCCATCCAAATCACGTTAACTTCCTTGAGGACTGGCGTAGTGTTGGAAGAATACAGGGCTCAAGCTGCTGGATGCTTGGTTATCTTCCTGCTGGTTTGTTTTGAGGCTGGAGAGTTCTGTTAATATTAGTGCATGTTCACATGAGTCATCGAGTCATGTCGCAATCACACATCCTATTGCTTCTGCTAAAAAGGCTGTGGGTAAAATACACAAGCTCAGATTTTCTTTTCTCTAGGTTTGTTCTGCTGTCTGGGTCTTTTGAAACAAGTTTCCATGTGAAATAGTCCCAAGGTTAAACTCTGTTACTAACCCCCTATGGCAACTAAGCAGTTTCATGAACTGGCTACTGAGATCCTTAAGGAAAAAATCTACACTTGTTGGGCCAGAGCAGGTTTGTTTTTTTTTTATCATGATCCTCAGTGACGTGAGACTTTGAAATAGTGTTTCAATTTGATGGGCTATTAGTTTCTTTCTCTTCTGCATAATATTCCTTTCTTGCCTGCGTATTTTTATTCTGGGATATGACTAATATAAAAATGTATTTTGCCTCAATCAGTGACCACTGTTGCAGACAAATGTAGCTTTTCTGATGTTTGGTTCTCAAGGAGTGTTCAAGAATAGGGTGTGGAGCATCCCTGAGACTGTCCATCTACGAGCTTTGGCTACATTTGGCCACCCGAATCTGTAGACTGAAATTCCACTCTGCTGTGGTCATCTTCTTTCCTTTCATCTCATGTCTTGAATGTCTCCTCCATCTTGTTGAAAAAATAGGGTTGGAAGAGAATGGTAACTCCTCTCTCCTATTTTATTGCCATCTGATGTTTTAGCTACAGATGGTGGCTGACTAATGATGAACATCCTGTTCCCTTCTGCTGCAGGAAGTCCACATAGGAGAGATAAGAGCACAGATGCAGCGGGAGCCTGCTGGGCTCCCCACTGGGGCTGTCTGACTCCCCGCCCTGGAGACGCTGCTAGTGGCAGCACTGTGCTGAGCTCCCAGAAACTAGGAATGGCACAAGAGATTGCTGTGTAACTCCTGATGCTTCTTGGGTACTTGCAATGGTGATGCACCTGACCGACTGTTTGTTTGGGTTTTTTGTTTTGTTTTGTTTTGTTTTTTTAATTAAGTGCTGCAGTTTTCTGAGGTTGGCCATTTTAGTCCATGGTTTGCAATTTTTTATGGCTTCATTTGGAGAAAAATACACCCCTGGTGATAATATCTCTGCTCAAATGTGACTCTTCTACTGAGCGAGTGTTAGTAAAAACGGAATAGATCTTCAGAGCAACACAATTGTTCAGACTGGAGAAGAAATCCCTGCAGATTTCAACTCCCAGTGTTCCTGTGTCTTGCCTGGGTGGATGGAGTAAAGAAATAAGGAGGTTCTGAACTGTTAAGCTCAGCTGCAGCAAACTCCCCAGCCTGAGAAGATACTACTTCTTGAGCTATACAGAAAGCGTGAGCTATTCAGTCTCCCTTGAGACAGGAAAGCTCTGAACTCTGCAAATAAATGCACAGTTGAATCCAGTCCTTTAGTCTTTGAAAGGACCCTGAGCAGAACTTGAAGTTGCCTGGACTGGATGTGCTGAACTACTCTTCACTCTTTCTGCTTTTGGCAACTTGGAAACTTATGTCTGTCCAGTTTCAGGAATACTGATCCTCAGGAGTGATAGAGCCTTAATACGTAGGTCATGGCAGAGAAGACGTACAAAGATTATGTTGACCCCAGCATGAGGGAGTTGCTAGTTAATATTATTCAACGAATAGGAAAAGATACTAAATTTGTAGGCTAAGCTTTTTCTCTGTTTTAATGCTCCATGGATTCCAGTGTTTGGCATAGTAGACTTCATGTGATAAATTACACTTATAGTTTATTTTTACTTGCTTCACTTTTGCCACCACGTTAATAAAGTCCGCAGAACTTACTTCAAAATCCTCAGAAAAGAACTTAGGTAGCCAGCTAAGATATTGTAGCCTTGAGTATTTTCTTCTTTCTCCTACTTGCCTCTCTAAATACTACAAATGCCTGATGTACAAAAAATAAAATATTTAGGGATAAACTGAAACTAGATTTAGGAAGCTCTATGTCACAAGCATGTAGGTCTAAAAATAGGGTATTTCTACTATTAGTGATAGATTTTCTAAGCCTCCCAAAGGACTACACAAGAACTCCTTAGGACCAAGATGATGGATGTTATGTAGCGTCATTTTTAGGCATTTTTCAAAATAAGTGGCTATTTTTCTTGCCATTTGGGAGCTACACAGCAGGATTAATGGTGACTAATGCAGTGTAGGTTTAGACAAAAAGTAGTCCCAGCAAGCAATTTTAAAAGTCTCTCCAATGTTATCTGATATTGTAAATAGGCATACGTGATCACATGACCTGATTTGTTGGCACAAGTATGGGATACTATCTTTACCTTAAAGTAGCATATCATTTAGAATAATGTAAAAAGTTTTCCAATACCCATCCTCAAGTATTCCATATGTACTGCATTTCACAATATTTTGCTATATATTGTGCATCTTACATGTGCTGTCTCTCTGGCAAAGTTTATCAACAGTTAGACGTTTTACAAGTATCTGTCTGTATATACATTACTGTTGGTGATCCTTCCATATATTAATTTTACTCAAGGTCACAGGGGAAGCATTGTTTCTATGCCTTGGGAAAAAGTTATAAACCTTATAATAGAGTTGCTTTATAAAACAACAGCTGAAAATACTTTTTCTCCAACCCCCTATTTTCTCCTCCTGCTTTTCGACACTTTCTGCAAAAGATTAGTAATTTTTGGAAATGAAAACATCATAATCCTATAATATACCTAAGCTCAGAAGTTAAGTTTGGCAATCTTAACTTCAATTAAGCCCTTTTCTTTCCCCACAAAGATGTGAAAATAGAGGAAAAATGATTGAAAGAAATATCCTAGGCAAAAATTTGCGAGTAATCAAGATTGTTGAGAAAAGAATGCCACTTTTGATTTAGAAAATACAGCTAATAAAACAAACAAGCAGTGGACTAATTATAGTTGTGGGGCAGCTATTCTGTGAGTTGTAAAAATGAGGATAATGGTCCACGCTCAGGGGAGAGCAGGGGAGTGGAGACAGAGGATGCTCAGTTGCGAGTCAGGCGAATTATGATACTTCAGCATGTCTAATTGTCTAATGCTGCAGTGTGTATAAACTAGGGCAAACTGTATATTATACAAATTAAAAGCAACCCAAGGCTGTCTCCTTTTGTATGAGCTCTGCTCTACTGCAGAAGAGTTGGCTTTGATGGGAGTTGTGTTTTCTGCGTTGCTCGCTGCTTGGCTCTAGCAATATGGAAGTGGAGGTGTTATTCAGTCGGTTTTGAAAGATGCAGTTGCATCAGCACTGTGTTACTGTGAAAGACTATAATTTTGTCTTTGAATGATCTCCAACAGTCCCTCTGCCTTGTCTTCAGAGATTTAAGTTGGCAAGTGCTCAGCGTTGCTCTAAGTCATGTCTTTGGATGTGAACTGACGGTCCTTGTGACCTTCCAAGTTGGTGTGCGGAGTGTTGCACACGGGATGTGCTAAGGGGAACAGACACGGTGTTAGAGCAGGGAGGCTTTGCATCGTCTGGCTTCAGGCATCAGAAGTACTTTGATTAGGAGCTTCATCTCCCTGTAGTGAATGCAGAGACAGGCTCCTCAGAGGAGAAGCTCAGGGTACCTAGACTAGAAGCCTACCTCTTTCCAAGTTTTTTCTCCGAGTTTTGGAATTACAGCATCTGTAACATCCCTCCTAAAGATATTAAGACCTGAAAAACTCTTGTTTGTGAAACTACTGAAAGAGATGAGGCCTAACACTTTCAGGAGAGGAAGAGAGAAATAATGGAAGCTAACAAAGTGTAAAAAATTGCAAATAGTGAAGAGAAAGTAGCTTGAACTTCAGTTTTCCCTATGCTTGAACTTCTGTTTTTCCAACATGCTGCCTTCCAAACTCACCAAGCTGTATCACAGAAATGGAAGGTGGCCAGCTCTGCTCCTCAGTTGCCTCCATGGATATTTACCTCTACTAAGCATCACTGTCTGCCTTTTCCTCCCCACATCCCTTGAACTTATCTTTTAATCTTAATTCAGTTCCAGGGTTTTGGTAATGTTTAACTATCTTGTTAAAGATCTTAATTTAATCCGTATATTGTCTTTGAGTGGTAGTAAAAGCTGGCTAATAAGAAAGAAGTTAAACTGTGAGCTAACTTTTCTGTGGTGGGAAGGCCTTGAGGCTTGTGTCCCATCACATGCTTTCCTGGACTGGGTCATTCAGAGTCTGGCTCTGTTCCAAGCTTCTCCTAGCACTGGGTGCTGTCAGCTGCTCACGTGGGATGCCAGTGAGCCTCCTGCGTCCTAAGGACTGAAACCATTTGGGCTCCAGCCTTACCAAACATTATTTAATTTTCTTCTGGAGTAACTTAAACCTGTGCAAAAATTAATGTAAGGTAACAGGATACTTAATGTGAAAGGAAATGAGTCAGTATGGCACCCGCCTATGGTGTACAAATAAAAAGCAAGCAGGTGCTTCTTTTTGGCAGCATCATTTTACCTGGTGCTGAAGCATGGGAACAGTAGCGCTTTCACTCAGGCAGTATGTGAAATGGGTGGTGTGTTTTGTCATCCTCACCTAGGATGAGAAAATATCAGGTAAGGAATTTCATCTCTCAATACCCAAAGTCAAGTTCTGGTTTTAGTTACCCTGCTAAAAACTAAGTAGCTGCTGTCCATGTATCACTGTAAAAAAAAAAAAAAAAAAGTCTGCCTTGAAGAGATAGGAACATAGGCCCTGTAGAGAGACTTGCAAAATCCTTATGCTTGGACAAGGATGCTTAAACCCCTGCCTCTGCTCCCCCTGCACCAGAGCTGAGTTTATTAGTAATTTTCATCTTTATAGTGTCAGACTCTTTGGTTCTGTTCGGGACTGGGGGAGTGAATGGGAAAATGCTGAAACCTGTGAGAGGGCCTGAACCCAAGGGCTTACCTGGTTCAGGCTGAAGGCTCATCAGATAGAGGTTATTAAGCAATCAAGTTGGAGAGTGTTTATCAGACGTAACCAGACTTCTGAACTGCTTGAAGTTATCCTGTCAGGAGTTGAAGGTCACAAGTCAGATCCTTCGTCAGGTTTCCCTGCAACGAGCTTTCAAAGGTGAGAGCCAGCACTTTGCCAACTGCCAATGTAAACATCTCCTTTCATAGAATGCCAGCAAATGTTTGCATATGCAGATATATGCATACGTCTCTAATTACCCAAACTCCTTCCAGGGCCAGAGTAAAAAGAAAGCCACAAAACTATATCTTTAAACACCCTGATATAAAACCACAGATCTCAGCACACCCGAACTTTGGAGAGTTTGAAAACCTTATCCCGATTTGGATTTTGTCTATAACGCACATCTCTACTACAGCCACAAGTTCAGTACGCTCATGCCTTTTAGTAGTTATGCAAGAAAATACCCAGAGACAGATTTGTGTAATTAAAATCCTGATTACTGAGGGGATCAGCATGTGATGAGGCACGAAATGGTGGCTAATATCTGATGTTATCTTGCAAAAAAGAGAGCCCTAAAGCTTGAATTTGTTTAATGCTCGTTTGGCTTCCCATATTTGAATGATACTGATCATCTTTTGACAAGCATTGCTGATGATAATGGGTGAGAGCAGGAGTGCTACTTGCTTTGGTTTGCATTGCTGAGCATGACATTTACAAGCAGAGAAAGGCATTTGTTTCAAACCTTTCAAGGAGTGTTTTCAGAGCCAACCTTCTTGAGCTTCACCTTCCCACTTCTGTGGGACTCTGTGCTTGCAGCAGCTGACCAGCTGCGACCCAGCATCACCACCTGCTAGCAGACAACTCCTCCAGTACTGCTGAAGGACACTTCTGGAGCCGGCACTGGTTTGGGTACGTGTCTATGAAAAAGGTTATATGATATGTTTGATTTCTGGAACGAGGGACTGGATTTGATGACCTAAAAGTCCCTCTGAGAACTAGATATGCTTGTATATTGTGAGCCTTCCTCATGAATTGGAAACTTGGCAAAGAAAAAGACCAAAATTACTTTATTCCCTCTGAAATGTCAGTGCTTCTGAAAATCACATCCATAGAGAGCTCTAGTTAGACACTGACAAAGAATCCTTGCCTTTAATTAAATTGTAAGTATTTCTTGGTAGTGATTACAGTTATCATTTTAATTATTTCCACTAAGTACAATACCATTGGCTCACACTGGAGCTTTTCAAAATGCTTCTCTCTACCTAGAAGGACAAATAGTGTGCTCTGATAGTGAACTTATGTGATTTGGAGATACTGTAGTTAACAGAGATTAGTGTTCCTACGATTTTAAAGATTTAGCTGTCATCTTTCATTTACTTTTAAACCTCACTTTTCTTCTTTTTTTTTACCCCGAGGGCATTACAGAAGGAGTTTCTTGTTAAATTTATCTTGGAGTTATCCAAACTGAGAAAAGAAAATTAAAGACTACCCACAGTTCCTACAAGAGGTGTGGAAAACGCAGAGATTCTCCAAGCATTATTGGGGGGGAAAAAGGGCAAGAAAAGAATGAATATAAACAATTCTACCATGTAGGTCAAGAGGGCATCCGAACTTGCAGAGGATATTGAGTAGACTGGAGATAGCATCCCAGTGCCTGTGGAGTGGGTATGATGTGCCAGAGCTCCCTGGTGAGCAGTCGCCTTGTCCTGCTTATCTACTCCCTGTTGCCCCAACCTTAGAACTATGCAAATCGCCTCCTGTCCCAGCACATGAGCAAGGGGACCTGCTCCTGCTCTTTGATCAAGATGACAGCATCGCTCACATGAGGAGCACATTTGGTGCCATATGATGGAGCATGTGCATCCATATGAGGTTGCCTGATCTGAGTTGCATGAGTCCTTCCTGTCTCTGGCTAGGGAATGATTTAGGTGGGACCCACTGAATACCTCTAATTGTGAGTAGTATGTATCTGGCCACACAATAAGAAAGGTGTCCTGATGTAGACCCCCCCAAAGGTGACTATCAGAGGCTTATTGGACAAATTGTCCACCTCAGAAGTAGGCTAGCCACTAAATTAGGTGTTTGTGCTAACAGAACATTTAGTCTATTTCATCCACAGAGGGGAAAAAAATCATACTGTAAACTTGCAAATTCAAGATAAAAAATCTTTTTCTTTGACTAACTTAATTTTGCAAGAAATGGATTGCAAAGAGCATCATTACCTATTCTGTTTGTTTTCATAGATGGGACTGTCCCTAATTCACTGAACTCCATATATCTGTCCAGTTCTCAAGGAGGAGGGAAAGAAATGAAAAGCCTTCTCTGTCCCAGCAGGACAGACAGTAATACAGGCAAGTATTGCACAAGTCCCAGCTGAGAACACGTCCTCCAGGCAAACAGTACCTAAAACCACTGGCTCCAAAGCTGTCTCTCACGTGCCTGAAAATGCCTCACCAGGGACTGAAGGGCTAGTTCAGACAGAAACTAGGGGTTATTTGTATTGGTTAGGGCTCACTGAATTAGGCACAGTAATCGGACAACTTCTGTTCAAAACCACTACCAAATAAAAAGGAAAACAAGATGATTTTAACATTGATTTAATAATTTCAGCAATATGAGGAACTTGAGCTCTCTAAAGCTGGTTATAGGTAATGCAAATGCTACAAGGTGCCATGAAATATAGTAGATGGAGCAAAATTTCCCGGAGAGGTAAGGGGGAGTTTCTTCAGCTAGAAGAGACTTAGTTCTTGTGGAAGTGTCCTATTTCAGTTTGTATTAGCTGCTGTAGTGTCCTACGAAGTGTACTGATCCAGTGGGTATGATGATATCTGTCAGATCTGGTCCCCAGTATTAATTCCTGTAACTTTTCTCAGTGTCTGAAATTACTGAGTAATTTTTAAGTGCTCTGCTGGGTGACAATTGTTGTGATCACTCATTCTTCTTTGTTTCAAACTCAGTGTATCTGTGTTTTCCTCCTGATATTTTCCCACTTTCCAAGTGCTCTTTTAAAGTGTTTCTCAGAGGTTCTCTAATTGTCTACATGTCATAATTCCCCAAACCCATTAAAATAAATGTCATCTCAGCCTGTAGCATTTCCATATGTAACCTTGCCTGTAAAAATAAATGAACAGAAATCAAATACTACTTCATTCAAAGTTTCTGCTTCTTAGATAATTTAAAAAAGGCATCTATTATGTTAATAATTTTAGTTATTCATGTCAACCCTTTATTTCAAAACTTGTGCTTTACCTCTTTCAAATACTTGCAGAAACCTTTCATTCTTCTAACCCTCCTCCAGCTCAGATCAACTTGTTTTTCCTTTTCTCCTTTTGATTTTTTTTAATAGCCTTTTTTTTTTTCCTTGCAAACCTTAACTGGCTCTGCCTTCTCATTTAGTTTCTTCCTCCTCCTCCATTTCCAATACAGATTATTCTTTGTCCTTGGAGCTTTGAGTGGCCCCGTGTGAACACTCATCAGTTGCTACTGCTGCTTTGCTGACATGAGTGTTGCAGTGTGCAGAACGGGAGAGTCAGCAATGCTTGGACCTTGATTATGAGAAGACCCTCCCCCTGCTACTTAAAACCTCCCTTGCAAACATTGGAGGGGAGGGGAAAGACATGGTGGAGCTGATATATTAATACACATACAATAGCACCAATTGCCTGCAGGAGTAAAAAACCCTGAACACCTAACTTGAGAAGAAAATTAATTTTAAAATGTAGGTCATATGCTAATACAGCTCCCAGTGTAACCTGTGTAGCACCACCAAGCACAACACAGGAGTGGATTGTGCCTTCTTGTTTTTCTTGCTTGCTATATTTGCTGCTTTCTGTGTGTATACAACTAAATTATCTGTCAGACTCAATGACCACATTAAAGAGAGGATTCCTTAATCTAATGGTCAATAACAAAATGTTTGCATTATTCTTATAGTGGGGACTGCTGATACTCTTCCTTCATGGCTGATGAGCAAAGGATAGAAAAGGAAGGATTTCTCCTACAATCATGTTACCCAGTGGGCAGGCTGTGTTATGGGGGATGCTTGCTGTCCTCTCTGTCTTGTGCTTTACAGCAGTTGTGCCCGGATGTTCTGGTCAGGGGGCTGGAGAGCTTGGACCTACCAGCAGAAGCAGGTTGTGCTTTGTGGCTGCCTCCTACATGGTGTGAACTGACTTAATGCATGTGCACAGTATGCCTTGGTTTACATGCATGGAGTAGGCCCAGTGCTTTACTGGAAAGTTGGATGTTCCTTCTCCTGCATGCCCTTCACAGTTTGTCCATATATGAAATCTCTGACTGTTGGATGACCGTTCAGCTCTGATGGGATGGTTTTTCTACTGCTGTTGCAGTTGTATCTTTACCACATGGTTCAGACCTTTGCAAAGTTCAGGATATTTAAATGGGGGCTGTGACAGATTTAGAGCTGCACAGTAAGAACTTATGAATACCATATGCTGACTTGGGTTATTGGGCTGTTTACTGCATAATGATATTGTTTAATTTAATACAGGGGGATGGAGAGAAATAGGCGAGGGAAAAAGATGCAAAATAAGCTACTTCCCAAAAAGTTTGAGTAATAAGGGGCAATGCCAAAACAAGAAAGGCAGAGCTTATCAAGAATAAGCAAGAAAGCAAATGCAGAAGTGGTATTTGAGAAAACAAAGTGTCTTAACACAGAGGGGATGCTTGGCTGTTTGAAGCCCTAGAGCACCTATCTGGTAAAAGGCTGAATATGGGTGTCTGAGGAGACTGAGCTTACCTATGTTAGCATCTGGAGGAAGCAAGCATAAAGGCATATAGCAAGCCTATCTACTCTCACTCACAGAGCCGGGTGAAGTGTGTAGTGTGCGTTAAAATGGGAATTCAGTGATGCCAATTAGTATTGCAGGAGTTTATTTTTGTCTCTTTTGGTTGTTTAAAAAAAATAATTGTAAAAGGATTTGTGTTTTCTTCTAAGACCATTTTAAAACATTGTCCTTCAGTTTTTGTATCAAAAGGATTAAATTACAAGTCAAGCAAGACATTGTTTCAGGCCAGTAAATTTCTTTTTTCCTGCCTCAGCTTTTCACTTCAGTAAGAAAAATAAGGGGATTTATGCAGAGCAAGGTCTCTTTTGGTTCTTCCAGCAAACCATAAGAAAATCAGTCCATACAGCTGTTTATAGTTGGTTTGGTACTTTAAAATGTCCCTCCTCTAAAAGCTACCAATAAAAAAACCTCACAGATTTTCTTTTAAGATGACAGTCTGATCACTGACTAGTTGCAGTCTAACTTTGATGGAAGAACTGGGAAGTGGACCTGATAAATGAGAGCAAAGGCTTTATCGAGTACTTCCACCCAGTACAGCAAGTGCATCAGAATAATGCATGTTCCCCATGCTGGCAGCACTGGGCTGGCAAGCAGCTTGGCTACCTCGTATCCCAGGAGCTGTGGAGATGTGGCTCCTGCTGTGCACATAAGGGCTGGATTTCTTGGCAGACCTGTACAGCCCACCTTGATCTCCATGTGTTTGGATCTGGAGTGGTTTGGTATTACTGCTAGCATGTTTCAGCTGGCAAAGCGGGCAAAAAGCAGAGCTAGTGTAGGCATTGCTGAAAGCAGCAGAATCAAGAAATACTGAACAAGAAACTGCCCATTTAAATGTCTGCTCAATTATAGTGGTGCCAGTTTGTCCCATGTTCGTAACAGTTGTGCCAGCATTTTTACAATAAACCTTCATTATCTAAGTTTTATCTGTCCATAAAACGTTGCTTTAGGCAGGTATGTGATATATAAGATAGAAGGGAGGAAAAACGTAAATACCTATTACAAGTTAAGTTATAAGTGGGCATCGTGATTTTGAAGAAAATATTGTAGCTTGGCCCTATCTTGCAGTAAAGGTATGCCAGCTGTGGAGAAGAGCTAGGACCCTTGTTCTCCTGATGGAGTGGAAAGCTGAGAGTCTGTCACCTTGCTGATGACTGCCCAGTGGGGTTGTGGTGCTTGCATTAGCTGTCCTGGACAGGATGGCAGCTGGCTGTAGTACTGCATGCTTTGGTCTGCTAGCCCTCAGTTGAACTGGTGGTTACCACATCTGCTGTGATACAGCCCTCAGACCAAGTCATTTCATGTCTCCGCTAAACTTCCATACCCTCAACTCTTGCATGAAATGACATGACACATTTTCCATCCCCTTTAGCTTCTTTTGTCTTTGCCCTCTGCTTTTATCTTTTGTTTTTGGGTTTGGTTTTCTTTTTTCAAAGTAGGCAAAACAACGAGGTTTTTTTATGATGTATCCCAGCATCACAAGAACCCACAAACGAAAAATTCAGCAAACCAGTGTTACTATTCCCACACACCTATATGTTTTTCTGTAGCTCTACGCTCTCCTTCTTAGAGGCACAGCTTTCAATGCCCTCTCAAGAAAGAAAAATCATTCAGAATGAGAAGGTCTTTCCCTGGTTGGCTTTTCTAATCTGCTTGACTTTCCTGCCTCTATCTCAGCTGTCCAGGTGCTTCTGTAGTTCCCTCAAATCAGCTTTGACTGGCTCACATCCATTAAAGGGCCTGCTCATTTACAGCACTCTGGTGACATGAGGAATTGGTGACATGGGGGCTATTGCCCCCATTTATTTGACAAAATGTAGCCCAAATGAGATTTAATGACTTGCCCAAAGGAAAGCAGCATGGGCAGCAAATGACTAAGTCCGCTGTGTCATAAGGAAAAGGCAACTTTCCTTCTTTTCTGGGTAACTCATTGTTTTTAAAGAAATTTGGGCAAGATATTTTTAAAAAGCACTAAATAAGATGTTATATGAGACTATCATGTCATACCTTAGTTTATAATCCCATGAGTTGTGTTTTCAGACTTTTACTTGGAGTTTAAATGTGCAGTGTCAGTTTTGCTCATCCATTTGTTACATCTGCAGGTGTTCACTTTTGTTATGTTTGTGCAAATCGGGTATTTAAATGTCAAAACCCCTGATATGATCATGTCTTTGGCTCATCTTCCCTGTGTTGAGGTAACTGCAGGGGCCTCTGATTAAGTAATGGAAATTAACAAGACAAATGTAAACATTTGTTCAAAGGGATTGTACTTGGAAACCTTAATTAGAGGGCATGAAGCCATTAAAGAGTAAAAGCCTGCTGGCCTGGGGCTGGCGGGAACACTGGCCTTCACAGCTACAAGCCCAGCCAGTTTCTCTGCTCTCTGCTGCTTTATTTGTTTTTAGAGACACGGTTGGAATAGTCCACTTTTTCAGTTAAGGCTCAGACACTCTTCACCCCCCCCCCCATACCCAATTGAAATACTTTATACAATGTCTACTTTCAGCAATGTCTTAGAAATATACGCATGTGCTTCTTTCTGACACTTAGTCTGGCTGGTGTAGAGCTTTGTAGAAATGCTCATTTTGTAAAAATTCTTTGTTAAAATTAATGCAAGTAAATAAAGCATAATCTGCAAAAGCCATAGATGTTTTTAATTGCATGGGAACAGCACTGAACCTCAGCGGCTGGTGACTTCTCTGTTTTAAAAGATACTCTGCTTGACACTCTTCAGCATGTATCTTGCAGGCCTTTCTGTTGCTTTCAAAGAGCATGACCAAAGGGAGAAGGAAAAAAAGAAAAAGTCATATTTTTGCATTTCTGTGGGTTTAAAAAAAAAAACAACCCTAAAAAATATCCCCTAATGATAATACAAATCCTAGTGTTACTTTTGTGGTTGTGAAAAGGATGTGTATGGGGCTGGGCTGGGATAGAATTAATTTTCTTTGTAGAAGCTTTTATGGTGCTGTGTTTTGGATCTGTGACCAAAATAGTGTTGATAACACATCAATGTTTTAGTCACTGCTGAGCAGCGCTTACACAGCGTCAAGGCATTTTATGCTGCTTGCGCTGCCCCACCAGCGAGGAGGCTGGGGATGCACAAGAAGCTGGGAGGGGACACGGCTGGGACAGCTGACCCCCACTGACCAAAGGGCTATTCCACACCATATGGCGTCATGCTCAGCATATAAAGCTGGGGGAAAGGAGGAGGAAGGGGGGACATTCTTAGTTATGGTGTTCATCTTCCCAAATAATTGTTACACGTGATGGAGCCCTGCTCTCCTGGAGATGGCTAAACACCTGCCTGCCCATGGGAAGTAGTGAGTGAATTCCTTATTTTGCTTTGCTTGCGTGCGCAGCTTTTGCTTTACCTATTAAACTGTCTTTCTCTCAACCCATGGTTTTCACGCTTACCCTTCTGATTCTCTCCCCTATCCCACTTGGGGGGTGTGGGGGTGAGCAAGTGGCTGTGTGGGGCTCAGCTGCCTACCAGGGCTAACCCACAACAGGGCGGAAGCATGTCAAGGGGAGAGTAGCTGTTGGGTACTTGGCAGCCTGACTGACGTGAATCGTCAGTAGAGGGCACATGATCTGAGACTATGAAGTCAAATTTCACACCTCACTTCATGTTTTGCGAGGCTGCTTCTTTAGGATAGCTGGAGAACGTGCTATCCTAGATAGGTAGGATGAGGTAGGAGCATGGGGAAAGGAAGGAAGTTATGGATAAGAGAGTACAGCTGAGTACAGTTTGTAGAGGAATTGTGTCTGGAGCCAAAGGAGTGTCTTTCTGAGTTGTTAGGGTGTTCTTCAAAGAAGTCAGCGTGAATGTCCTTACAGTCCTCCCCTTGACAAAAAATCCAAGGCGCTGCAGATGGGTGTCCTTCCCTCCTGTAACGTCAGTAATCCACAGGGCTTTTGGATGGTGGCCTCATTCTTTGAGAGCTAATGTGCATGATCAGCTGGTGAGCTCTTGGTCATCTTATCAATTCTTTACACCTTGTGTTTTCTTCTGCTGTCTTGTTCCAAGAATTACATGCAGCATCTCCAAAGGCTATGCCAATGCTCTGGTTATTTTATTTAAGTAAAACAGTCAGAATTCCTGAGGGTCAGAAATCACTCCTATTGAAGGTTCCTATGGGATTAAGATTGGAGCCTTCATTAGGGCCTGACCAATGAAGCTGTTAGCCTGGTCCGAGAAATTTAATGTCTGTTACGCAGTTGCAAGTCTAAGTGCTGGTACTGGATAAGGAGAACTGCCTGGATAGTGTTATGTTACTATGCTAAGTGAATGCAGTCCCAGGGTGACTGTTTCTAAAATGCATAGCAGAATGAATTATAGCACATGATTGAAAGGAATGAATTGGGTAAAACTACTTTGATGCCAAAATGGCTTCAAATGCATGCCTTTTTCCTACTCCAAGAGGCTTCACGGCATCTGGTGAGTAGGCTATGATCTGCACTTGTACCCTGCAGGGTCGTTCGTCCACCTTCTTGCTTGCTGTGCGTACTCCCTGCAAAGTTTCCTTTCAGGTGGCCTTGCGGTATTGTGCATTAGAGATTCATGAGGAAAATCCAGCAAGTGCTGCTTGAGATTTTCAAATGACAGGCAGATAGCTATTAGCATTAATCCTCTTTCTGTATTCTCCAAAGAGCTCTTTGACAAGGGTGTGTGCAGGACAGGAAGCGCTTGACAGGATTCAGTTCCCACTCAAATCCCTCTCTTACAAATGAAGGAAATGAGACCCTCCATTATCCCCAGCACCGGTGCAGACAGCCTGCCCTGGGAGGCAATCTCTCCACTGGGGCATGTGGTGGGGGACGGTCTCCAGCATTTGCCTAAAAGGCCACCCGGGAGTTGTGTATATTTGGAGAGTGATAGACACTGAAAGTTATGGTCAAGGCACAAGCCTGCAGCCAAGAGCCCCTGAAACAGCACGGGTATGAGCACTGCGTGGGGTCGCATGGGCTTTGTGGTCCCCAGCACCCGCATCCCTTCTCTTCCCTTGCCTCTGTGTGATGGATGGATGGCAGCAAGGTAGCTCTCCTGCCACTGCTAAAAGAAGGGTGATCCCCACTTGGCCAGCTGGGCACCTTCAAGTCCCGCAGGGCCCACCCAGAGCTGTCGGCAGCCCGAGGAAAAGGGGAAGGGGGATTACAGGGGAAGGGTCTTCTTAGCTTGAGAGGCTCTGCACCTTTGACTTGGGAGCAGTATGGGTCAATGTTATTTCTAGAGGACTAAGAATAGGTTATCCTGCTGAGGTTGTGTAAGTGGGACTGGCAGTGGGATCGTGCCTAGGAAATAAGGGACGTAAAGCTTTCCTGTCCGGAAGGCAGGCAGCCAGCCGGCATGGCCATGTCTGACCATCAAAGTGCCAGTCTTCCAAGGCTGTCTGACTCGCGTGCTGCACCTCACAGCTGTAGGAAGGATTACTTATTGCTTAAATACAGCACCTCAAAACTGACGTGTTGAGTGAGAATTTGCCCTGTTCTGGTTTTTGTAAGTAATGAACTTCACAATGCTTCTTAAAAATAAATTACAAGTTATGTATCTTCTTTAAAATATATATTGTTTATAATCTGTACCTTTAATAGACATAAAAGGGAAGAAGTTGGCCTAGTGGGTTGGCTGTAGTGAAAATAACCTTTCTGTGTTGCATGTGTATAACTCAGTGTACTGTGTGGACCTGAGAATTTGAAGGAGTCTGATCGTAGTTCAGCTGATGTCAGTGAAATTACAGATTATAAGCAAAATCAGGATATGTCTCACTATGGCCTTCTTTGAATCCACACTTCCTTGATCCACGGTTGTAGCTGATTTACAGTTAGTCAGTGACTCCATAATTCCAGACTTTTCTGCCAAAACCCATCAGCCTTCCCCATGAAGATCTAAGCTTTTCTTTGGGAAGGAAATAATTTAGTTAATTTGCTGAATAAGTATGTGGTAGGGTTTTGTGGGTAAGCCTAAGGGAGAAGATTAAAATCACAAAACACATTTGAACATCAGCTGGCTGTATGAAATACAAGACAATGAAAGTCAAGACAGTGACAACAGCAATTTAATAGTTTATTTAAAAATCTATAGCATTTTGCTACAAAACTGCATAGTGATCTAAGCTTTGAAATGCTTGTGTGTATGATGGGGTACTACAGCTTCTCTTATATCAAGACTTGGAATTAAACATAAATGGCAACTGGAAGACCATTACTTTAGAAAGTCTGAGGATGCTCTTCCCTCGTTTGCTATCTAATGATCAGTCTAGCTATTGCCACATGTGAACTCTTAATCTTACAAATACATTACCTCAAGGAAATCTGCACTCAACATTTGCATTAAAGGATCACTCTTAAACAAATTCCACCAACAACCATGTGATAAATCCTGGCTTTCCAAAAAGTTGATTACTGTCTGCTTCTGACTGCCCTGCTGGCATTGTATCTATCTCAGGACACTTACAACTGTTGACCATAGCTTGATGTTTCACACATGAAAACTTGCCTGTGAAAGTTTCACCAGACCACGTAGCTGATTTGAGCAGCTAGCAAGTTTAAACATCCCTTGCAGGAAATCCCAATCTGAGAAACAAGGTAGGAAGAGACAAGAGGGTTCAGGGTCTCCGTGGGGAAGGAGTGTTATGGGACCACCCTATTCCCTACACTGCGCAGATTTTTTAAAAAAACTAGGCCAAAACCTCTTCTGGATAGAAGTGGTTAGTTAAATTAATGTTACTTTATGTAAATCCAATAAGTGGTTCTGACCATGAAGTGACCAGCAGCATAGAAACAAGTCTGAAGTTGGAAGAACAGACAGGCAGGTCCCAGGAGCGTGAAGGTACCTCACGTTTAGCATTTCCCTGCCTTTTGGGTTTACTTCACCAATAGCTATGCTGTCTCATCACTGCAGATGGACACCATCAATTCAGCTTTATCTTGTTCGTATTCATAGACCCTTCTGTGAAATATCCCAATTTCAACCTCAAGGATGCTACAAAAACCAAAAGCAATTTTTTCTGGTGGTCTAGAAAAGTAGCTCTTCTAAGGGAGAGAAATGAACTTCCCCTGCTTATAAAATTAAAAAGATAAGGAAAATGGGGCTTTCAAAGGCTTCAAGGACAGAGTATTTTGTATTTGGCCTGACTGTGGACAGATGACTCTGTACCAAACTGGAGACATTCTTGAGGTTATCCTGGTAGCATAAGATTTGGATTAGCGATGTTTAGGCCTGTTAAAACATCAATTGAGGTTGGGACCAAGGCTTTTCTTGAAATTGCTAGTAATAACAATGCCTCCATATCTGTGGAGTCTGTTTAAAAGAGTATGATGAAAGGAAAAAAAGCTAAACACTCAGTTGCTGCCCCTCTTAGTACTTTAGGATATCTCAAGTTCAGCATGAAGAAATCACAAACAGACAAAATAAAAAATAACTAAAAGACTTGGTTCTAGAGTGTTTCATTTAGGGATCTCAAAACTACTTTCCTGTATGTGGTATTGCAATCTCTGTTCAAAGCAAGGCAAGCTCTTAAATCAGATTAGTTCATAGGTGATGTGGCCACCTCTCTGTTGCCTTCCTGAAAACTCAAGGCTCATGGCATTGCACTTTATAATGAAGGAAGACTGAAACCTTTTTTAAGCAACGGAGGACTTTTATGGAATCCTGTAACTCCAGAAAAGGCAATAAGAAACTTTAAACACAGGACTTGTGATAAAATAAGTTTGCAGTACTATGTATTATATTCTGCCTCGTCTTTGACCACAGGGTAGGTATGTTTCATCTGTCTGCGACGGGGAAGCTGAGACAAGATGCAGTGATGTTATTCCTCCCAGGATCACAGTATGAGGACAAACCCCACTACTTCTCACTCTGACCCCATTGCATAGGCCATTGAACTAAAGGCCTCTGCTGTGCTTAGCTTAATGATGCTTACAGTTAACTGCTACAAATCTCTTTGGGGTTTTATCTTGGTTCTTACGATGCTTATTGTGGTTTAAGCTATCAAGATTCAGAGTGCATGTGAGTGGCATTTTGTAACTGAAAGGTGTTTTCCATTTCCATTTTGTTCATAGCCCTTGAGTTAAGTCACCATGGAAAAATGCCAAATAATACACCCTTTTTTTGGCAAATAAATGTAAAAAAACTTGACGCCTCAAGCATATTACATGCTTTGCAGGAAATTCCCAGACTTTTACAACAAAGAGACAGCCAGGCACCGTATCAGCTCTTCAGAGCAGATCAAAATTGCAGTTACTTGCAGGCGTTGTGGAGCTGAATGTCAGAGCCCACCTCTTTGAGCACCATTCACAGGCACCCCTTTCTAGGTGCTTGGTATCTGAGTTACATTCTGTGGCTACTGTTTGTCTTTAAGGGGCATGATTATATGAACCAGATGTCCATGGCAAATTCAAAATGCTAAGAAGAAAAATAATGTGCATCTATATTTGTCAGTTATCTCAAACTGGAGAGCCCAAGCGTATAACACATTACTGAGGTACTATCGCATATTTCATTAGTAATAAGAGCACTTTTTATATTGGAATACTTGAATGTGTTTGGGGTGAATAGGTAACTTCCATCTCACAGCAAGGAATTTAGGAGTTGGGCACCCTATTATACAAAGACTATTTGATTTGTATCTATACAGCATGTGCTGATAAACCTAACTGCATTTTAATGAAAAGTGTTTTATGTGGGATCAGACTGTCTAAAGCAGAACTGCCCTGGATGAAGGGCTGAGCCTAGAAGACACATTATTAATAAAGCTGCTTGTGCTCTAGCAGAAGGATGTAAATTACCTGATCCATGTTCTCATTTCATTGCATCAGCCTTCAGTGCTTGTGTCTGGCATGCCAGTAAAAAGTCATGGGAAACTGGGCTCCCGTCCTGACATGGTGCAGCACACAGCGAGGACTGAACAGTTTGCACATGTACAAACCTTCAAGGCAAAATAAGGGGGTTTTAGCCTTACTTGTCTCCATTCTCTTCCCCTCATTTCCTGCGTATTACGATCTGAAGGGTGGGATTCTCCCCAGGGAGACGCAAGGCCTTTGTGGTGTACCAGGACTGACCTCTCTTACATAGGCTTCAAACCAAACTAAACTCCACATCTGAACAGCTCTGATTTTGGGGAAAAAATTCAAAGCCAAATCTGGACTTTGTAATTCAAGTCCCTAGGACAGCTTAAAACAATGGTTGTACATGTACTGTGACTCATACTTGGGGTGTGGGTTGCTGACTCTCTTATTGTGACTGAAGAGCAAAAAAAAAGCTAGGGGCAGGACTCCTAACCTCATCCTTACATTTCATTCACAGATAGCAAAATTCTGATCAGAAGCTCAGTGAAGCTGATACAACAGGATCAGCGGGCTTTGGTTCATGCCACAACTGCAGGCAACCATTGCATACTGACCTGGACCAGTGAGGCATATCCCTGAATGCCACCTTTGTTTTATGCCAGGGAAATTTTTTGGATAAAGCTGATCAAAGGGAAAAGTTATTGCACACACTCCACAAGTCTGTCTGAAAACTAACTTCCGTAATTTCTTTTATTGGTCTTATGCCCTCTGGAGTTCCTAGAGCAAGTTTTTCTTGCCTTATGGATAAAAGAGGTGCCTGCATGTCCCAGAATGTTTTTTTCCCCAGTCAAATGATTCGCTCAACATGGAATGACCTCCCTTTTCTCTTCCTGTTTACCTGTACCTTATTTCATGTGATTGGGCACTGGGGTATCACATGGTGATGTGGGGGTGTAAGTAATTTCCTTCCTCCCTCTTAGGATCTCAACACTTTTATTGTTTACTTGGATTACACATTCCTTGCTTCAGGCTGCTTTTCCCCTGCTACAGCTTTTTGAAGACACTGGTAAAATTTGGACTTCTAGCACTTCTTGTAATGTAATGTATAATTTGATCAGATAAATGTGGACCTCCTGTAGAGCCTAATGATATAAGGGAAGGCAACTGTGAAAGGGTGCCAAGTTCAGTGCATAAACATTAGTAGTTTTGATGGCAGAGTTCATGGTGGCAACCCTTTGTGGGAGTCCTACATCACTTAGGCACAAAACCTCCTCAGCTGGACAGTACAAAATTGTCTTGGACTTCAGCAGAGCCAGAATTTAAAGTTTTGGTTTCAAAAAAGTTGGGAACTGAGTTACTGATATATACCCATGTGATGAGGAACCTAAATTTATAGCTTGAAGACTTAATTGTGTAATGTAGCAAAAATGCTCAGGAAGCTCTGAAAAACTTCCCTTTTCCCTCACCTTTTATTCTCACTTATTTAATAGCCTGTGGAGTACTGCCTTTCAGTTATCCATCTAGGAATGCCTAAAAGTCTGAGACTTCTTCTAGGACTTAAAGTCTGGAAAGCATTTTATGGCTCCAAAGTCAGATTCTGCTGTTACTCAATATTTGTGTGGAGCTATAGGTGATTTACATGGCCTCTGGCCCAACGACATTGCAATCTAAATTGAACTCTACAAGACAAGATGCTGAGGCAGATAACACCAAGAAAGGAAATGGAGGAGGAATCTGCTGGACAGGTTTATGGGCTGTTTGGAAAGTATCATTATGCAGCATGTCAAAAACTTTTTGCATTTTTAAAAGTAGGGCAGTGATTAGCCTGTTATTATGCGGAACAGCGTTGTGGATTATGGAGCTATAGGAAATAGTCTTAAGGAAGGGGTTGCATGAAGCCTGTGGGAGCAGATCCATAATAATCAGACTGTGTGCTGCAGAAATAAATATCCTATTTGACTAGAAAGCCTGGTATTTTTTTGCTGCACTGAAATAGAGCAGTGCATTTGAATCTAAGATGAACATGTGAAGCACCCAACACACTTGGGTTTTTTCTTCCAGTTGCTTTTGAATTCAACCATGAGCTAAATAAAAAAGGACCCTGCCTCCTCCTGCTCCATAAGCATCAGCTCATACTCAAAATAAGTCTTTCTGTAGGTTAAAAAAAATGACCATTTTTATTGTTTACTATTATTTATTATGTTTCCTTTTCTACTTTGGGTTTCTGAAAATCTTCTGAATTTTGAAAGACTTTTTTTTCTGATCCCTTTGCTGCTTTGCTTCTTTTTACCATATTCCCTGCATCAGCTCAGACTTCCTGCAGCAATTACAGGCTTTTGTTCTGCCATGTTTTTGGACTGATGTCCTTGAGAGCTCCAAGCCCTCTAAATGGTATTTCTTGAGGAAACTGGCAGTTTTATGTTCCTCGCTCAGTTAGAATATCAAGAATTATCTGCACTGTGCTGACACTCTTAGTTACAAGGCAAGATCAGTCTTTTAAATGCACACATAGAGTTCAGTTTTAATGTTGTTTTGTGACTATCTGGAATTCTTTTTATGTACATGTTTCTATTTTATCAACCATGTATCGTGCCGTGTAATCCTGCATGCTTGCAAAGTATCCATCTGTGGCCAGGGAAATAACTTGGATATTGTTTAATTTAAAAAATGACCTTTTTAATCTAAAAAAGATGATGCATGTAGAAATAAATGAAAATAATTAGCATTCAAAGATATTCTCTTCAGCCTGGGATCAACAATGTCCTGGCCAAATTACACCTATAAGCAGATCCAAAGACATTTCCTAAAGCACTGAGCATTTTATTTCTCTAAGAGATGACTGGGTTAAGTCTTTCTCTGCTCTTGACCCTTATTTGTTCTGACGTCTTATGTCTCTTACTCCAGAGTGCTTACACGCAGCATGACCTATGATATTCTCAAAAGTCTGACCTCCTAACAAGGGCATAATGCTCCACAAGTTAAACGTGAAGTCAGGATAGCTTACCTACCTTGTTCTCACATCTAGCCAAGGCTTCGATTTTAACAGGAAATTCTGCTGGAGGAAGGAATATCTTGCCTAACAGTCATGTAAAAATTCAAAATGTGAGAACGTTCCTACTTTATTTTGATGACGAAAGCAAAGTTTATTGCTGACTTGCAATGGGAGTTTTCTATTACCCCAAAGTAAGTATCAGCATAATACTCTGAAATAATTTTCTGGCTCAGGCAAGTTGGCTTTCCATTATTTACTGGATGATATCGCTATTCTTATTCACTGTTAAATCCAATTTGGGCTTCTGGGCTGAGGGTGCCAGTTTTGGCTAATCTGACACATTCATTTTACTGTATTGCAAAATACACAAAAAAGTGTGCCCCTGGCCACCCTAGTAGTGCTGGACTCCATCAGAGATCCAGCAGAGCCAGGCTGGCTCTCCTGGGGGATGCAGCCCAGGGTAGGGGAAGGGAAAGGAAGGTTAAGGGAGACAAAGGTGGCCTCGAAGCAACTTCCCACCCTCTGTTTTCCTGCTGCTCCTGCAGCTCTCGTGGGAAATGTGATGCTTTGTGTCCTGGTGAGATGGCCCAGAGTAGTCTTGAAGAACGTGTGCTATGGGTCCTTGTTTCTGCCCCTCCAACCTCTGGTATGCTTGTGCTGGAGCTTCATGGGAGCTTGCACAAGACAGCCTATAGTTGTACTGTGCAGTGCTCACCCAAGGGAATCAGCAGTAACAAACATTGCGATTGTTTGCCTTACTTATGGGAAGAACTCAGTCATTTATAAATAGATTGGCAAAATTTAGAGAAAGGGGCTAAATCATGTCCTCTGATATAGGTTTCTGTGGAAACGGTGCTGTTTGCTAAGGGCATAGAGCCAGTTAGCCATGCTGCATCCCTCCCTGTGCTGGTAGGTGTGCGGATGATGGAGTGAGCGTGTCTCGCTCTCATACCAAACCCTTTGGTATTTGGAGTCTGCAGTAAAATGCCCAGGGCCATCAAAATGTCATGGATTGCCTCAGTGCCTCTGCCTGTGAGGCTGGCGAGCTCTGCGGTGGGCTGCAGGCCAGAGCACTGGCACACCATGGCTCCATCGCTGCCCCCTCACCTGGGTTTTCTTTCGCTAGAAAGCAGGAGGTGTCAGATGGACTGCGTGCACCTGAGGCTCATCAGATTCCAAGGGAAAATGTGAATCTGAAGCTGGGAAGTGCTCTCGGGATCCCCAGTGCAGTCAGACCCACTGCGACCAGAGTTTGACCGACTTAATTGTACCATCCTTGGCAGAGCCTTGTAGATGTAGGAAGGAATCACTGGGTCCTGGGGCGTGAAATATGAGCACAGCCAGAGGGGTTTTCTCTTCCTACTGCTTCTGCTTGGAGCCAAAGCAACATTGTCCTAACTCATAATTTATGGCTGTTCTTTATAGCAATAAAAAAATTGGAAAGAACCTTTCTGGCACCATTTGCTGAAGTTCTCCTTCTCTTAACGCAGTAAAATGATTCATAATTAGAAACTAGAGTACTTTACTCACTCTGCTCTGGTTATACAGAAACTCATTAAGCACCATGCATCCAAGTGCACTGTTTTATGTAAACAAGACCTCTGAGAGAGATAAAGATGTCTGATAAAGATCAAAAGGAAAACAGACTAATACCAGGCCACATTAATAATGGCCATGTCATGTTCTTAGAAAACAAAAGTCATCTGCTGTGCAATTATTGTACATTTCACAGCAGGACAGGGGCAAGGTAAAGAACAGAGATGTATACGGAAAGGCCAGTTATAGATTTTAGATCTGAATGATTTAGTTGCAGCTAGGCTTGAAAATTTGCATGATTTTCATTCCGTGATGAAATGGGATCGTCTCTGTTGTGCTCCCAAATGCTTAAGACTGGTATTTTGTGAATGTTCTTTACTGAAACCTTCAGGATGCGGTTGTATTTCACACTGAACTCGTCTCACCTTCAGCAAATGAAGCTGTCAGAATTTGTCTTGTTACGTCTAGGTAGGCTTTAGATTATCGATGCATTTAGCTGTGGCCTCTGCTGTTAATAATGTATTTAAACTAAATGGATAGTTCAAGTTTAAAACTCTTCCTCTGGCTGTGTCCCCTGGTGGTGCTGTGTGGATGGTTTGAGCTCTCTGAAGTAGTTTATCTTTTCCCTCCGAGAGGCAGAGGTTTTGACTACCTCAGCCTCGCAGCCCTGCCGTGTTCTCTGTGGTTTTTGGAGGGGTCAGCCCTCCCGAGCTGAAATCAAATGTTCTGCTCCCTTCAGGTTTTTTTTGCACGTACTGTGATTCTCGTTTCTGGAATTCAGAAACCAGAAAAAGTACAGGAGAAAAAATGCAAGTAGAAATGGCATGGGGAGGCTTTCAACCCAGTTTTATGGAATAGAGAGAATTAGGTTTTCCCTGTGATAAGTCCTTCGGTTTGCTTAAATATCGAAAAAGGAAGTCAAACCCCCAAGCTCCACAACCTGTGGAAGATCATCAAACTTACATAACTTGAAGTAGCCAGGTCTAAAGACCTTAAACACCTGTATACTACATATGTGTCTATATAACTATACATATATCGTTAATAGATAAAAATAGTTATATACTATAAATCTATACAAGCATATATACATATGCATATACAGATGCACTTAGTAAAATAGCGCACTTTTTTCTAGTAAAAAGCAGGGTCTTGGGGTTGACCAGTCTGAGAAGATATAATATGTGACTTCCACAATATGACTTGCTGCATTCCAAAATAAGCAGAATTTAACTTAAAATATGTCATTAACAGCCATTTGTATTATCCACATAAAGCGATGTAAAGGTCAGACATTTCCACTGAGACTAGATAAACATGCCAGAAGTATGCTAGCTTGAATTTTAACTGAGATGATTTTAAAGGCACAGTTTACATAAATATTTGTATTAGTGTACTTATATGAACTGAGCCATCTTAACTTTTTCCATAGATAATCGTATAGACTCGGTGAAGTATAGGCTGTAGGCACTTATGCCATGCCTTTCACTGACAACAGTTCTCCTGTGTAACATAATAGGCCCGATTACCACCAGCACTGAAGCAAATGGTTCAGCCTCTTTGAATCGCTCTTTATGACCAAACTCTCCAAGATGTTTTCTGAATAAACTGTTAGCTTCTTCTCTGTTCCGTTTTCCACAGTTAGCGTCTGTGGCTGATGCTATGGGTTCATGATCAAGAGTTCCCAGAGCTCAGTCTTCATGTATGTGATCACAACTTGTACTCTTCAAAATGATAATGAAACCTCATTAGAGCAATGGGGCTGTTAGAATAAAGGCATGCTGAATATGACCATAATTGATAGATTTTGGCCAGTCCCTTTCAATGCCCTTCCAGTGGAAACGACCTGTTCTTCTAAGTCACTTGGTGAATTTAGTTGAGCTTGCTTTCTTCAAATTGTTGTTAAGCTCTTTTTCTATCCATTAAGTTTTTGACAGTCTCTGTAGAAATGACTATGGTGCTCTTGTCTATTAAAATATTTTCTGTCTTAAGTACTTATCACTCTTTCTGCATCTCTGTGGTCAGAGGCTAATGGTTACCACAGTGAAAAAAGGTTCTTAATAAAACTGAAAAAGTGTCTGCTAATCCCCTGGAACCAGGAGGGTCCAAACTCCCAAAAGATTCAGTTTCAAGGAGTCCTCTGTTTTCAGTTTGGGTCTCAGAATAGGTATTTAAGAACTGCCCTGTAATCCAATTGTGGATGGGAATCATAGCAGAAGGCTTACCTGCAGCCCATGTATTTTCTGCTATTGAAGATGCATAAGCAATGGATTCTTAGCTGCTATACAAATGTTCCAATAAAAAACCAGTAGCTCTCCACTGCTGCCTCTGAAGGACACTCAAGGAGAGAGTGAGCTATTGCTGGAGTGTTAACTTGAATGGGCTGAGCAGAGATAAGATAAAATTTGCTTAGTAGAAAAGTACTGTGCTGGTGCTAAATGATTAGTGGACAGTTCTGCTTTATGCAAAATGAGTCTCTCAGTTTGTACTTGCTCAGCTTACGTGTAAAACAATGTATTTTCTAGCTGCTGGCCTTCAAATCAGATGAGATGTCAAATGAGGTTCCTCCTGTCACTCCCCAGAAGTCTGACTCAATGGAGATATGTACCAGGTGAGCACACTGAACAAGGGTAAGCAACTTTCCTCTCCCAATGAGCTTCATGTCAAATTTCTCAAGTGGCTGAGAGCCTCCAGACTTGTATCTTGGAGAGCCAAGGAAGGTGCAGTTCACCAGTGGGTGCAGTTCACACAGAAGGAGATGATTGTGGCCTCTCACTGCAAAAGCAGGAACAGAGGGCGTAAAAACACATGCCAGAGAAACTTAGCAATACTGGCCTCTGCTCTCCCTGCTAACTCACTTCCTTCTACAACCGCAATTTTGGACTGGCACAGGAGTTACATGATTGCTGAGCTTTGTTCCTGGTCATATGATTCATCCTCAGCCTGAGAGTCCACTTGAGCTTCTTGCAAACGGCACGTACTCAAAAGGCAGAGCTTGACAATCCTTGCACTAACCTATCTCTGTGTTAGACTCAATGTAGGAGCCACCTCAAAGGAGACAAATTAAGCCAATGCCCAGTGTGCTTGAAAATCCTCCGTAGTCCCTCGTGTATTCACTTCTCACTGCTCCAAAATGTAGCTGACACAGAGGCACTTCTATGTCTTTCTCCCTTTTTTTGCTGTTTTTATTATTCTTCTTTCTTCCTGTATTTCCATCTTTATGCTGATTATCAATGATATTCAGCTTTTGGCCTAAGCTTGATGAGTTGGATCTTGAGGATTTGGTTTGTTTATTGAATATCCATGACCCAGATGTTTTGGGGGGAAATCTACTGATAAATTAGACACAACCAAAGTATTAGATGGAGATGATGGGTTGCTGTTATTGCAATGCAATGCTATTATGGTAAGTAATAGTAAAATCATAAATTTACCCTGCTGAATTCTTGCAGACATAGTCAAGTGGATTGCTGGAAAGGTTGTGCATCAAGTACCCAACTCCTGGTCAAATTGAAACTGAAAAACCAAAAAGCTGATTGGTGTTTTGTTTTTTTAATTGTTTGCAAAGATTGAGGCAGCTTGAAGTAACCAAAGTACCAAATATTTTCTAATGGAAGAATTGAAGTGGGCCATGTGCCTTTCGTAAGTATCTCCAGAGGATTTACTTCAATCACAAATCAAATGTAACTAAAAGTAAGAAATGCTTCATGCCCATAAGATCCAACCACAATGGAGTTAACAATGAATTGATTTTATGCTAAACTGTGTTACATCCCAAACCAGCAGCAGAATTCAAAACCGCTTCTACAATGGGAAACATTAATGCAGCTGCCTGAATAGGATTTTTCCCCTCTCCATGGTTGGAGTGCGGTGTACACTTCAAAAGACAGGGGCTCTATTTTCACCAAACAAATTGTCATTTTGTTTGCAACTTTGAAGGCCAGAAAAATCAATTAAGAAAGCAAGGCAAACAGGTCATGCAGTGGCAGCAGAATAGCCCTCCGTACGCACTGGGAGGTGCTTGGCACAAATCGCATAGCGGCAGAAATGCACCGATGGCAGCTTTTATGGTAGCCCTCCTTCCCTGTCCCAGCTGCTCTCTGCTCCCCATTCTGTTGAATACTGTACTGTGAAACAACTGACTTTTCCATCCGGTACGCTAAAATCCAAAGACCGCTGCATGTTTGACAGGTGTGTTGCTGTTAATCTTAGAGATTTTAAAATAAAACTGGGAAAGCGGAGGATAATTGGTCAATTTGTAGCCGGGAGGTGGTACTTGTTTGAGATACATGCAGATTATGCTTTTCTCTACCAGTGCAAAAATCCCAACAAACGATCTGAAAGAACAACCGGCACTGGGGTGAGGATGTGTGTGTGTGTGTGTGTGTGCGTGGTGTGCCTGGTAGGGTTTTCTACCCCCTCTTGCAAAGCACAGGCCTTAATGAGTTCCAGGGGGACAGTGGCTTGTCAATCACAATATACTTTTCAAGTAATAGTCATCTCTGCCCCATCACAGAACCACAAGGCATGAAATAATTAGAAAGCCCAGAGTAACTGCTCTGTTTTACAAGAGCAAAATCCTTGTGTGGATCATTTACATAAACTTGTCACTTCCCATTACGGTTCTAATGCAAGCTGGGTAATAATCATGGGACCAGGAGAGGGGAGGTCAAGGTATGATGCTCCTCCATGTTTGAAGCACAAGGTACGCATGTGCCCAGCTTTCCATCCCCCACTGAATTAATGTAAAGTATCTTTTATTTTCCATTAAATAAGAACTATTCATGCTGCTATGGTAGCAGACTATGTGCAGCCTCCTCTTCTTAAGAGAGAAAAAAGGCTTTTGCGTCAAGCCATTGTTAGGGGAGAATTCACTTTGAGGAGCATTTCAAAGCTGATCCGATTGGGGAAGGAATAATATTAAATATTTGGTATGAAATATTTATAAGACGCACACACGAACATCTGACAAAGTAGCCTGGAAAATACACATTCTTGTCTTTGACAATTTCAGCTCTTTCTCTCTGAACGAGAGGGTGGAGAGAAGGTGTGCACATAGTGAGAACTGTGTATGTGTATAAATGCATCTAAACACACGCACGCATACACACACGCAGAGGCAGACACACTTGCGTACAAACGCCTGAATGGGTTGATGGGATTTAAGGCAATCTGCATCTGAATACTGCTCTCCAAAGATGGTAGCAATAAGGGCTTGCCGAAGTCTGTTTTAATCATTGTGAACGAGAAAGCTCTGCAGTAACGCCTATCGCGAGGGGCATCCGTAGAGTAACAGAGGTGATGGCTGCTGCTGTTGCTGCTGCTGTTTTCCAGCAACCATTTTGTTGGTGTTCTTCATCACTGTCGTAGGGCATCATCTGCATTTCTGCCACAAGAAAACACGCCTCTGCTTTTTTGCACGGATTGACTTTCCCCACATGCATCCCTGCATGGCTCTTTCATTTTACTTTTATTTTAAAAAATGAGTACAATTGAAGATGAGCAAAGAGCAGATTTGCTTATAGGCAACGAGAATTGTATTTTTTTAACCTTTTCATCTCTTTGGGATTAAAAAAAGGCAAAATCTTTTTTTTTCCAAGGGTCTGAGAGAGGTTTCAGAAAAATGGGTTATCACCTCATTCTCAGTCCTTATGACAGGAGATAAAGAGAGAACGTAATGGCTCACTCCCCGTGCATTTCACTGTGAATGCCGTAAGGATGGCATATATTAAATAACCAGGATAAAGGAAACCATGTGATCTGCTGTCCTTGTAAGGGGATCTAATAACTCTCTCTTAGAAACCTGATTTCCTTTTCCTTTGTTTTTTTTTTTTGCCATGTCTCTTCTTTGCCTGCCCCACTTTTGTACCAGCTGTAGGCTGTTGTTATTCTCTGGCGTAAATGCCTGTCTGGTTTAGGCTGTAAACAGGTTGGAGCAAGACCCTTCTGTCTGTCTGTCAAGACCCTTTTTACACATGCAGTGCTATACACGTATTAATTAATAGCAATGGTCTTGATGAACTAAAAGCCCATATATTTCTCTTCCTGTGGGCTGGGGATTCACTCTCTCTTCAAAAATTGCTAGATCAAATGCCCCAGGCAGGCTCCATGCATTGTACAACATGTTTTCATGTGAGCAGGCAGCTCAATAGCAAGGCAGCATCGTTTGCCCTCATCTGCCAGCTTTTGTCTTTGAGTGGAAGTGTGGGGCCTGGTGAGAGGTAGGATACGAACTGTGTCCAGACTCTGCTCCTTATCTCCGAGATCACCAAGAGGGAGAGCATTGTTGATGGATTTAAATCAGCTTTTTCCCCCCTTGTGCACAACAAAAGTCTAAATCCCTTTTCAGGCCAGATTGCTCCATTTCGCTGCATGGGCTAGGCAGATTGGAAACATGTTTGTCACTCAGCTTTTCTCCCAACCTAATCAGTAGACACTGGGGTGGTGGGATTTCAGTGCTCAGTGTATCACCCTTTAATCTATGGAGTCGGCCTTTAAAAGCTGCTGATGCTGTTGCTGCTATGTGTGAGCTGCTGCTGTCTTTCATTTCTGAAGACAGATATAAAAATAATGTTAACCACCAGCGTAAGCAGAGGGTTTAGCAGGGATTTGAATCTAAAATGTGATACTTAACACAGGCCAACTTGATTTGGTCCAGCAGAGCTGAACCCCTTATTCTGTTATAATAAAGTGTGTCGTATATGGAGAAGATTGCAGTGGGATTTACTGCCTCTGTGTTTTAGTTCTGCTGCTGAATGGGCCTAAATGGTGAATAACCATAGGCCACAGGGAGCTATGGTTGGAAAAAAGTGGCTTGGCAGACCTGTCTGCAGGCTTCAAAGGTCTCTCTGGTAGCACCACAAGCTCACCGGTGTCTTTGCATTTGCTCAGGTCCATAGCATGCCGACTTCATCTGTGCCTGATACAGCAGTCCTGAAGGGACGAATCATCACAGCAAGCAGGTGTAGAGAAGCAGGTTAGCTCTCGTGAGTTTGCAGAGGTCAGCAGGATGCTAAGAGGGAG
This sequence comes from Ciconia boyciana, assembly GCF_034638445.1. Lineage (NCBI taxonomy): Eukaryota > Metazoa > Chordata > Aves > Ciconiiformes > Ciconiidae > Ciconia > Ciconia boyciana. The sequence continues at coordinate 58,955,532 of NC_132938.1, forward strand.
AGTTATGTGATAGGTGTGATGAAGGATGTTAAAAGGTTTAAAAGAATGTCGGCTCTTCAGGGCAGAGGCTGCAGCCCTGTTTACACACACAGTCTGTTATCTGCATGCACACACACATGTACCCATTGTGCTAAGCACAGCCTGAAACAGATATTGACTGAGGTCTCTAGATAAATAAAAGATAATTCCTTCCAGGAAAGAAGTATTTCATTGACTAGATATGCAGTAACATTTCTAATTTTTTCTGCCACCAAAATATGCTGTGGAGAAACTACCTTGCATCCCCTTGAACCACATCTGTGCTGTTCTGTGGTATTAAAAGGTACTGGTAACACACAGAATTGCATCTGCCAGCCCCATATAATGTCCTGTACGGCCCATGAGAAGCTGGGGTATGGAAGGAATGCGGAACTGGGCACTTGGGAAGCAAGGGTGGTTCAAAAATTCAGCCCAAATGTTCAAGCTTAACACTTTGCTGTGAGGAGGGGCTGGCTGGGTGAAATCAAACAGTTTTTCAGGAACCCATTGAGTTCATTGACGGATGGGGAGGAGGGCTTGCTGGCACTCCTGCCAGTCTGGCATCCCAGATTCCCACCAGCCTGCCTCTGGGGGCACTGGGCCCCTGCCTGGAGCTCCGACTTCCCTGAAAGGAAAGGAAACTTTTTAATTTTTCCCCTCTTTTCATCATTTAACATACAAGAGAGTTTTGAATGAAAGTTCCATTTTCAGCAAGCTCGAGTTCTTTCTTTTGAGCGGTTGTAGACTATGGCCAATTGTTTTGTTTAAGTGCTGAGTAACTCCTTTTAGTTTTGGCTACCCAAGGACAGCGAGAAAAATACCACTCTTCTTTCAGAAACTCTCCTTTGTTTTTGGGAAAGGACACAGATTTTTCAAGACTCTCCAGATTCTCTCTAATCCTAGAAGAGCTGGAGGACTATAAAACAGGCCATAAAAAGGCAAATTTTCCTGTGTGTTTGTGATGGTACTGATGGTCCCAGCCCCTACTCCTGCCTGGATTAATAACTGAGAATGTTCTCAGCAACTTTCAGTATCCAAGTCCAAAACTTCTAATGAGATGGACATTGTCAATACCTATGGCAAGAGCTTTTGTCCCAGTTATGAATAAATAATGATTTTTTTTTTTTTTTTTTTTTAAGATGCCATTCCAGTGGGTGAATCTAGAAGTGGGGGCTGAGGATTTCAGTGTCTTGCTGGATTGGTCAGTAGCAGAGAATAATTGAGATGGATCCTAGGTAGGGTCTCTGAACAGCAGAAGGAGATGAGAGGCCGTGATGAAGATGTTAAAAATGAGACAAAATGGGAAGGAATAACCCATATCTCTCAAAAAAAAAACCTTTCATTTTTTCCAACATGACAGTTGAAATCCTGGATGCAGTATACTTAATGGTACGAGTCCAGCTGGCTGGTGGGACAGGCGTTTAACCCAGTTCCCTGGTGAACCACGTGCAAGCAATCCATATGAGGACTGCATGATAGTGAGAACCTGGCTCCAGCAGTGGGAAGCAGGGAAAGCAGGTGGTCTCCTAGCTGATCTCTCTGTTTTAAAGCAAACTGCATACACGCACATGTATATACGTATTTATTTATAGCCAATTTAATTAAACAAAATTCCTTACAACCTGAGACTGCACAAGACAAGATTCAATCAAGAACTGCTTTTTTTCAATTCCCATGTTCAAACAGAAGTCCCTAAGAAAGGAGGGCTGGATATTCCAACACAGAAAAGTGTTGGCTTTTCAAACAGATTGTTTACAGAAGGTTTTAGTTAAATCATCTCATTGACTAACAAAGATTTGAGCTATGCCTGTGTGAATCACTGATACTACAGGTTGGGTTGACAGCTAAATAGGAAAAACTAGAGAAGAAATTCAGCTCAGTTTAACTGAAGGTTTTAACAAAAGTTTAGCTTCAGCTGAGTAAAATTTTTTTTTTTTATTTTCACTAGGATGTGAATAGGTTTTTCTCATTCAGGACAAAATACTCAGTGTCAAATGTAATGTTTTGTTTTATGGCACTTTTAAGGAGACGAAATGACAAAGTAGATGCAATCCCTTTCATCCAAGAACTCAGTGATTAGGGCACTTATTCTGTATGTGGGAGGCCAGGATTACATTCCTTCCTCACCTTGAGGACATTCGAATCGATATCAGTCAGATATTAGGGCTTTATTTAGGTGGAGGAGAGAGCAGTTCTTAACTCCTGTTGTTGTTCTACTTCTATTGCGAAAATACTTGAAATATTTTGGAGACCATGGAGAGAATAATTTTGTGGCTTAGTGCACTCACCTAGGAGAAATGAGATCTGTGCTCCAGGCTGCGTTACACTGACTACTTAATTTAAGAGTGGAAACGTCTCCTGGAGCGGGGACTGCAATCCTTTTCTGCTTCCCCCATGACTCGTCTAACCATTTAGTGATGAAGTTATTTTGTGCACTGAGCCCTAATGAATGATTTATTCTATGTAAAATAGAACAGATTGAGCAGGAGAGGCTGAGACAGCCTGACCCCAGACTGCCAGCCTGGCAGGTAGGTAGGTTAGGTTAATACGTGGCAGACACTGGCTCATACATTGTCCACGCCAAGGCAGAGATGGGACCCAGCTCTGCCACAGCCCAGCTGAGTGCCTGAGTGACAGCTTTCCAGCTACTCTGGAAAACTTATAAATCTAGCAACAACTTTATTTTCTCTCTCCGCCCCCCCCCCCCAAGCTAAAAACATTGGCCCAATGTTAAAAATAGCTGCGGGAAGATAAGAAACCACAGTTAGCCAAAAAACCTTTTGCCCGGTTCTTTTCTTGATATCCTAGTCACAACTACAAGTTGAAAAAGATAATAACTGATACTTACCTTGATTACTCAGTTGTATGCTTGAGAAAGGAAAACTGAACTTTAGTAAGACCTTAGGCGCTATTGTCAGATCAGACAGTACACTAAAAAACACTGGGACTATAAAATGAATATAGAAGACAAAAGGTAAATAAGCTTTGCAATTACAGGAGCACTTTTTTTTATTTCCCTTGTTTCTGGGGCTGAATCCTGGGACAGAGCTACAAGAGGCAGTGCAAGTAGCATGATTTTAGCAATGGAAACATTTTTAATCAAAGAAAAATATCTCAAAGAAATTACCAATGGAGTGGGACAGTTTCCTTCCATCTGGAGACTGAAGGGAAGGATGGACAAAACACCTAAATTGTGGTAAGGGCAATCCCCTGTAGTCAAAAGGATTACCTAGATGAGAAGGACTTTCTCACAACTTTAAACTGTGTTTTATTCCTTTTCTTGCTTCCTTTTATTCCTTCAAGTAAATCTCCTTGAATGAAAAACACTGAAAGTCAGATGGATTTTATAATTTTTTCCCTGCTTTTGCACTATAAGACTTTCTTATGCTCTCACGTTAATGCTTACCCTGCTTTCTTCTCAAAGCGTAGGTCCCTTCCAGAGTCACTGCCATCAAAAGATTCCCTAGCTGAGAACGATGCCAAAATAAACTGCTTGAGGTCCCACCTCCCAAGACTCTCAGGAATTCCAGCAGAGACTGATGAGTTAGATTTGGCACCCATTTTGTATTTTAAATATATTATTTTTCCCCTCTAGGTCATGGATATTTAGACAGATGCGTTTAGAGATTTGCAAAAATTAAGGGAATGACAAGGTTAGCTCACTTTGTGTTATCTAAGTGACCAAAAGAACCCAGTCATTGCCACAGCAAGCGAGCAGGACATCAGGGCCCAGCTGTTCTAGGCTGTGATGGAGTTTGTTTTGTTCTTTCTGTTAGTAACACGCTCCGTTCAGCAGAGGTGTTAAGACCCTTATGGCCTCCATTCTTGCCAGTGTCATTCCCTTATAACAATACTTTGTACGTTCGTATTGCCTGAGATGCTAAAGTATTTGCTCAGACCTCGTGAGAGACTGAACTGGGCACCTGATACCACCTGTGAAAATCCCACTTGTAACGGCTACACCTTCATCTCTGTGCTTCTGCTGGAAGCAAAGCTCTTCTCCTAAGCAGAGGTGGCTGCTGTGGCTGCCAGAGAAGGAAAGCCTTTTAATTGAAGTGTTACACCTGAATGACTGTTATCCCTGCAGGAAAAAAAAAAAAAAAAAAGGAAAAAACCCTCTTGGGACCAACAAATAACTAATGAGGCTGTCTACTGAGGAGCAGCAAGAAAAGCATGTCACCTTGTCTTGTTTGGTTTGGCAGAGCTGGAGTGCTTATAAGAGACGAAGCTGCTACAACTTGCCTCCCCTGCTCCCAGAGCTGCGCAGCCTCCGCTGCCAAAAGCACTCTTCCATCGCGGCGCGCGGCAGGTAAGTGTCTGCCAAACGACAAAAGACAAACCTCCTAATGAGCAGCTGAGGGCAGGGTGGGGACTCCAGATAGAGACAAATCTATGTCCCTCAGGAGATCTGGAGCAAACCGATCAGTATAAGAAGTATTTCACTGCTAATTAAGTCTTGATCCTTTGGCTTCACTTAAAACAGTTTGAGAGTATATCAAGTTCGAGAGCAGGTGCTGACTAGCTTGAAAGCGCTGGTCCATCAAATCAGGTAAGGGTTTTATATTCAGAAACTCCCCTAAAAGCGAGACTGTAACTTGCTAAGTGATAGATATACCCAGGCCCTTTCAAGTATAATGCATTATTGACAGAGTTATAATGCTTCTGACTTACTTTTATTCCCCCAAACACTTGCAAAATTCCCCTCTGCTCTGAAAGAGCCTCCTCTGTCTCATGTTCTGTCCTCTTCATTTGTGTGTGTGGAATGAATGCCGAAGGAGACATAGCCAGGTGCAGCTCGGAAATCCCAGGAGTAGTTGCTTCTGCTCTTCCTGCCTTGGTTTGGAATCCACATCCAAACAGGAAAGTCTGATTTTAGAGGAGATGCCACCTCCATTCCGTTGTCTTCAAAACTTGCAAAGGTTAAGAGCAGAAGAAGGTTGGATGCACAGTACATCTTCTCCCCAGGTGCCAGAATATTTAGGGGAGTGGTCACCTTTTATTACTTTATAGGTTTTCATGACTGACCAGAATGAAGGCAGGCCCAGAAAATGTGCAAGTGAAAAATAATTAGTTGCATACGCAGTGGGGAACTGAGATAGAGAGGTCATTAAAAATTTGGGTTATGTTCTTCTGTATCTGAAAAACTTCTTTGTTAATGATCTCTCTGCTACAAAAAACAACAAAGCAGTTTAGAATAAATAAAAAGCTGTACCATGCCTCCCTACTGATATGGCTGCCTGAGGACAGAATGCAGAATGGTACATACGTACAGCAGCTGGAACTACGACCAGCTCCAATTGCTCCCGATCTTAAGTTGCCTTAAAATCATGGCTAAAAGATACATTTTTCTTGTAATTTGCTCTCTGAAATTTGGGTCTCTAACGCTCACTTTAAAAAAAAATCTTTCCAGTGTCATAGTACTGCATTCATGGGGCCAAAAGCGTTTTATACCTACCTCATCAGTTGAATGAAAGGGATATTTAAAAGACAGAAAAACATTTGCAAGTACAGCAGTCATTCTTTTATTATTCCTAGTTGCATTGTCAGTGTTCTGGAAGTGAGTAAGCACTCTAAAATTTCTGGTGTGCCTTCAAATTTCTGCTGCTCATACTGAGAATCCGAACCTGCTATCCTGGTGATCAATACTGGTAGATGGATTTTCTTCATCATAGTAAGGTTTTAAGTAAGATCTTCCCTCAAGTGTTGTGGTGCTGGTATTGTTACCAGTGTGCTTCCAGCCTTGCGGAATTTGGCAGACAGCTGACAGTGGGAAATTTCTTTTCTCTGGAAAGGACAAAAGAAGAAGTGCAGGGATGTTTTCTTCCCCAATATCATGCCTTGTCATGAGAAATCTTTGCATGGCTTTCTCTGTCTCTCCTATTGCTGTGTAGTGCCCTTCTGTGGCTCGAGCTATGTGGTGCTCTCAACACTTTATGAGGTTTTTCACACTGCCGGCTCCTGAACAGTTAACACGAGGCTAGCGGGCCAGCTGCTGTCTAAATTAATAGTGTTGTATGGATGTAATTGGAGGCAAAATTTCACCCTGCAAGAGAGAAACAAACTTAGTCCAATGTGCCTTGTACTGTGCAGCAGATCCGTGTTCTTCAAGCTCCACTAGTAATGTGTCATTCGCCCAAATCACTTATGCTGATTTTGTAATGAGGACTCTTGGTGCCTGCGCTTCCACTCATAGTTCTTTACTACCTGAACAAAGAAATCTTCCTAATTGGACAGAAATAGTGAAAGGATTTCATTTTCTATTGACAGATCCACTATAAACCATCCATTAATTAGTTATGATAGCTACACCTGCTGAAGAATATTTTACTGAGTTTAAACATCATAAGTAAACAGAGTTGCCTGGCATGATGCATGGATAAGTGGTTGAAGTGTAGTGTGACAGAAATTACGATATAGGGCTGCATATCCAGAGCATCCCTATTTAGATCACAGAAAAATAAGCATTAGTGTAGGTACATTGTGATATAGTATCTCTGATATAAAACTGGGTGGTTTCCTGAAGAAATTGGACCTAAATAGTTTGCAAAGTGAAGGACCTGTGGAGGACTCTTGAGAACCTCTGTCATCTGGACCACGACACTATAGGTCCAATGTAGTTGAGGAATTAGCCTATTGTTTTCAGCAGGGGAAGAAAACAAGGGGGTTAGTAAATTAAGCAAAACATCCAACAACATTAGGCCATCAGTTCTGGTGGTTATACCTTTCATTTGCTCTTAATTTGGAACACTGGAAGATTGTTAATGATGTGAGCCCAGAAACAGAAGTTGGGAAGGAAATAAGAACATAAGACTGCGGCTCTCCAGTTAAAATGCGTTTGTGATGTCAGTTCTTCATCCTGCTGTAGTCCCTTTGTGCTCCAGCAGTGAGGAGGAAAGCTGCTTAACATTTGTCTCCATGGGTTTGGTTTTGGGCAGGAAGGACTTGCACATGAGGCTGCAGCCAGGGAACGTGCACCTTCTGACCCAGCGCCTTTGGGGCAGGGCCCAACCTGATAGACTATTTCTGGCTGCAGAGCATCATTGCCTCCTTTCCCGAGGCCCTTTTTGCCAGGTCTTGCCAGAAGCTAGCACGAGAGGTCACAGAGCAAGAGAGAGGCATGTGGGTTAGGAGATCTAAATCTCATATGCAAGAACTGAAACATGGAAAGCGATCTGGCAAGCCCCATGAAGGCATTTTTTTTAGCATACTCAGCCAGTCCAATGTGCCCTTTCAGCACTGCCACTGTACAAGCAGTAATCTGTGGTGCATTGCACTATTTCTTTCTGGTTGCCAGAGTCCCTCTTTAGATCTACTGTAAGTTAGTGAGTCTGAAAGGGGTGAAAAAAAGGCATGAAGTTTACTTAATCTTTTCCTCTTTTCCTCCATTCCTGCATTAGGCAGAGCTTGGCACAGCTTGGTTGAAATGGTGAATTGGTGCCACTGGCTCTATTGCTTTCTGAAGTGGTTAGTGCATGGGTCAAAGATTTGGCATGTCTTAAAACTGACCCATTTAGCATGTCTAAAATTGACCCACTGAGCCCAGACTGCAGTCACACAGAGTGGCTCAGTGAATGCCATGTCAGATATTGCTAGCAGAAATAAGGCGTAAGACCTTTATGCTCACACATCCCTCGGTTAAAAGACCATTCTCACTCGAATTCACTGAATCATCTTCTACACTAGATTCTCATGCATGAGTCTGAAAATAAATTATGCATCCAAATTAGTGTTAGAGACCATTGTATCTTTCCCAGCCAATACTGCCTGAGGCTTTTGACGCTGATCAGGATGTGGATAATTTCCTGTGAAGGTGGAAGAATTGTGAGATACTCTTCAAGTAACAAGAAATAATATTTAAACTGTGGTTGTTCTTATTCTACAAAAGTTTTAAAACATTGTTTGAAGCTGGTGTGCTGGAGGAAGTAAGCTAAAATCAGCTCAATTCTTCTTCACCTGAATTTCAGTCCCTTCCTCGAAAGGGGAGAAAACCCCACACATTGATGTACTGCTATCAGTTTTTGGAGGAACTGAACAAGCCCAGTAGAAATGTTAAGGCAGTCAGCACGCTCCTCACCGCTGTCTTCTGGCCTCTCTCGGGGGTGGATACACAGCACCTCCAAGATATGGCAAATGTCCAGTTGCTTGTGAGGCCACGTCCCCACATTTGAGCTTGGAGCTACCAGCTGGCAGAGGCAGCAGCCCTGTGCTGTCCGGGTGGTTGCAACCAGTGGCTTTGAAGTTCTGCCCTTCAGCTATCTCCTGTTGCATGCAGCTTGTGATACATGAGTCTGTGTCCTGCAGCTGTCACCATTTAAGTCAGCAGGCATTTGAAGCCATGCTGGCCACCCTGGGGAAAGGGGCAAGAGTTGAACAAAGTGTTCATCTTCAATTAAACCATTGGGATGCCAGTGCAGTCTGATTCCCTGCCACTTTCTCCTCTAAAACTAGTCTCATGTTTGAGCTTTTTAATATGAAAGAACAGCTGCCAAGGTCTGCTAGTTAGTATGGGTTTGAACCAAAGGGGAAAATCAGTCAACTGGTTTGTATGTGGGATGAGCTGATTTTTAGGTAGTGATTTCAATGTGCTCCAGCTCCCCTTTAGACTGCTGCCTTCAGTTTGAAACTTTGCTGCTGAATGTTAGAGGAAGCCAACAAGATAATACCCAGGCAGCTAAACCAGCAGAAGAGTTTTGAAATGTTTCCTTGCAGTGAGCCAAATTGAGCTCCAACGTAAGTGCAATTCCTACTAAAGCCAGTTCTGAAACTACAGCTGAAGTCGGGTTGAGACCAGTGGTCCCGCTCTTCATCTTGCATTGCACTATCTGGGTTGTCTTCACCAGAAAAGACTTCATCATGCAAAGATTAAGCAAGAGCAAAATACGACCCACCTGGCTGCTGCACCCATTTAGTCCTGGGCTGCATTTGCTCAATTATCTCTTTTTTGTCTTTCTTGCATATCGAGTATGCCTGCCTGTTTTGAGCCACAACAAAAGCAGTAACAACAGACTTTGACACCTGTGTTTCCTCCAGCTGTGAGTCTCATCTTTTTTCCTGCAAACTACTTTATCTGCTTCAGAATGCGGGGCCAGTTCTCAGAATTACAAATGCTGCTCTGCAACAAATGGTCTCTTCCTTTGCTTTATCTGTACAAGTGTGCGCTTCTCGGTCTTGTTTGACTGTTTCTATGAACTTTATGTGCTGCAGGGTATGCCCCTGACTTATGGAGTGAGTTTCATACAAATTGCATAACAAAACAATTTACAGTGCAGGCTCGCATGTTTAAATCCATGGTTATGTTCTTACGGATCTGACTTTTTCTCTCCCTTACCAGCTGTCCTCCCTTACTGACTAGTGCTGATAACAGCCCTGCTGAGAAAGCAAATGGCAGATAGCAAATTGCTGCTTCTAAAAAAAAAAGGGGGGGGGAGTGAAGAAGCAAAAAGCAAAAGAGGGTCAGAAAAAGTTATTCTAAAATGCAAACTGCTGTTAAGCCTGAGTAACTAGACTGGCAATCTTTGATAAGACTGGAATCATTGCCACTGAAATGAGTGGAAAGTGTTGTTGTCATTCACAGCAGAAGAGCAGCAAAGGAATTTATGGTATGAAAGTTGTCTGACTTCTAGTGCATCTGTATACACCATGTGCTGGGCCACTTGGCAGGCCAGGAGATTACATAAAAAAAAATATCTTGGAAAGTCTTCGGTCTTTGTTTAATATATCAGAAATGCTATTCTTCCATAACCAGAGCAGCAGCTCTGTATTAGAAGTTTTAATACAGGGTAGGGAAATATACCCAGGAGAAATGAAAGCTGTCCTGCTCCCATTTCATGAACTTCCAAAAGGACGCTGAGGATAGAATAAAAAAAATATGGTGGGCAGTAGCATAAGAGTAACTTCTGACCCACACCTTGCTCATTAAAAGTCATTAATGTTTACAAGAAAAGTAGACAACCCAAATAAAATCACATCCTATAGACTTTACATGCTGTATTGCAGCAGGAAAAAATAGTACAGGTAGAAGAAAAGTCATTGCAATGCTCCAGAGGTTGTAGCCAAGAAGCCAGAAATGTGGGATGTAGTTGAAATCTCTTGGACAGCTTTGAAAATCTTACCCTTAGTTTCCAACACTGAACCAAATTTAGGTCAGCCTCATCCACCTGCTTCCCCTCAATGGGTCTGAGCAAGGAATTCTGTATGGGCAGACATGTCTCCCAGCCTAGATAATTAATTCCCTTCATTTATTTTAATTTAATTAAAACAGGAATAATTTTACATCACCAATTAGTTGCCACTATTTTTATTTTTTTTTAGTGCTTGCATTTAAGTCAGCTGGAAAGATCAAATAGACTTGTTCATTTCCCTCTGCTTGTAGTTTTTTTTCGGTCTACTTCCTGTTAAAGTTGTTATGCACACTACCTTTGGCTTTTTATTTAAACTCTACTGTATGTTTTCAACAATATTACTTAAACTGTGTCTAATCCTGCAAGTTTCTTTTGTGGCATTTGTGGTCTGCTGGACTTTCCCTTTTCTTTCATAATTATTTGGAGCCTTTAGCATACATTGGTAACTTCAAATGTGCAAAAGGGTTCACTCTTCTGGTTAGGATTTCTCATACCATACCGTACACCATTTTATAGCCCCAAAACCCAACTTATAAATATGAACAGATAGCAGGTGATTACATTTGGAGAACTGCTACTTCATTGTTTTGGGAATTAATAGGCAGCCTGCGACTCATTTAAGCCAGTCCTTAAAAGCTTTTGTTCTAGCTTATAAGAAAGGGTGATCCTACTTCAAATAACTTCTCAGTCTACCCTCAGCCATTCCATTCTGCATTTTGATCAAAAAAAGCTCAAACTTTGCAAATATACTTAGCTTACCCTGGCATATTTGTGCATAGGTAATAAAAAGCTCATTCCTGACCTGGCTGCATCTTCTAGTCCCTTTATAATACTTTGCTATATAAAGTGCAGAACACATACCAGGCTCAAAAATGTATTTGTAAAGGCCTCATGGTCTTTACATGACTATTTATTAGATGGTTCTTCCCACAACTAACAATAAGAATTAATTCATCAAAAGATATCAAGAGAAAGTTATTTGCATAACGGGTGCATCAGGTAAGCTTGTACTTTTAGAAAAAAGTATTAGCTCATGTATTTTGGCAAACATGGTAAAATTTTTATTATCCCATTACACCCAGTCTGAGAGAGCCTGCACAATTTCATGTACTCTGTGATAGTGTTGCATATACATTTAAAAGCTGTGCATAAGCAGCCTACTTCCTCTTACTGTCATTATTTCACAGTCTGAAAAATGATACTGTCTTCATATAGAATCTCGTGTAACATGATCTGGAAAATATTTACTGTTCTGTTTTTTTGAACCACTTGAATTAAAATGTTATTTTCTTTCCATAGACCTCTGCATCAGGATAATAAAAATACACACAAAAAGTCTCCCTGCTTTATAGGTGGTGAAAACGATTTTTACAGAAGTATATGAGCTTTCATCTCATTTGAATTTTGTAGGACTTTTCTATAAGGACAGAATGTCTGTAAAATATTATGTTACCGAGAAAGGGGATTTTCTGCTTGAACTGTTTTCTGTCAGAGCTAGTTCAGATAGACTGGACAATGAAACTATCTATTGTAAATTACTATTTTTGCATATGTTTCTCTCTGACTTCTCAGCTGGTCCGGCCCACCTCTAATGGGCAATGGCATTGAGAGCTGTGCACTTGCCTCTGGGTCTGTCATGAGGCTTGGCTGGAGCTGGACCTTCTGAGAATTGGCACAGCACACTTTCACACGCTGCAAAAATAATTTCTTGTGCTAATCCCTCGTGGCATTTACATATTACACAAGACCCTCTTTATAGAAGAAAAAACCCAACATTTTCCCATGACCATAGTTAATGCACTGTAAATCTGTGAACTGTTGGATCTGCGAGCCACATCTCAGGATACTTTGTCCTCCAGAAAAAGACTTGATACAGCAGTATGCTCTGTATCAGAGAGGAAAGTTCTGGTGTGGTTAAAACATCAGTTCTAGGCTCGAGAGGTCTGAGTTAAAATTTATGCTCATCTACTGACTGCTGTGTGACCAGTTGTTAGGGCACTACGTAAACACATACCCAAACTAGCTCCCCTTGTGATAGACACAAAATTCAGGAGTTTAAGAACAGCTGCCCTGGCTCAGTCTGAGGGTTCATTGAACCCACTATCCAGGTGGTTATAAGCAGATGCACAGGGAAGGCTAAAAATAAGGAAAGAAATACACTTCCTCCAAATACTCTCCCAATTCCCAACATTTCATAAACCTGATGTGTGGGTTTTTTCTATTTAATAACACTAAATGTCTGTCTCTTCAAGGGCATTGTACAGGTTCCCTGTCAGCCCATGCAAACATTTTCCATCCACAACAGGCTTTTGCAGGGAGTTCTGTAGCAAACAGAACGGTCTTATTTTCCCTGAGCCTTGCTCTTGCCAGTTTCATTTGGTGCTCCTTAGCTCTCACGCTGGAAGAAACAGCGAACAGTCAATTTTTATCCGCCTTTTCCAAGACACACTTTAATTTGCTACACTCTATCATGTATCACCTGTCCAGGTTGTCTCTTTTCCAGGCTGACAAGTCTCAGCCTGCTCAGCTGTCCCTTCAGTTCCATACGGTGGTGGCTCTAATGCTTTTTCACTAGTGGGGATCTTGACAGAAAATTTTGCAGCAAACTTGTGTCTTTGTGTGTGCATGTGCAGATATCTATGTTTATATATAAAATATATATTTTTGTATATAAAACACAATGGAAGTTTAACAGCAGTACTGTACAAAACAAGAATAGTATAGGATATTTATTCTAAAGCTGATATTAATAAGATGAGGTTATTAAATTATTATTCATTGGAAAATGGGAAAAAAGTAACCATTACCTCATAAAGGACTTTGTAGCTTTCTCCTGTGGGCCCCCTTTTTACCTGAATGGCTATGTGCCCATTTCTGTGGAAGTGGGAGCTCCAGCAAAATGCCCACTGAGGGCGACTGCACAGCCAAACGAATGCCCAAGAACTCTGTAATGCGTTTGTTGAACTTGTCTTTCAATATAGACTTTGTTCAATCTTGTTGAGGAGAAGGAAGGCTGAATCTCACTGCTACGCAATAACTTCTCACCACTCACTTCACAAGTGAAATCACAGGCCAGGTGGGGTTTCAGGACCTTCTGACTTTCTCCCGCACAGTGCTTGCGCACTCAGCCTGAGTGCATCACGTCCATCTCTATGACTTTGGGGACAGCTGGGGAAATGCCGCTGAAGGCTACTGTGCACAGACAGCGAACTTGTGATGTGGGGCTTGGTGCTAGTTGCTGCATGGCCGTGCTCTGTGTCAAAGGCAAGCAAAGCTCAGAAAGAATTTACAGATGCTCGGAAGATCTGGTTTCTTTCCCACTGTTCCTAAGGTAGAAGCCACCCTGATTCCTCATTTGAGCTCATCCTTGTTACCCTTGTCTGAGCATTTGAACCTGTTGTTTTTGCAATGAGGGGATAGCACTGCACAGGGCACATAAAGTGTGAGCAAACCATGGATTTATAGATGGTATCTGTAGTGACATAATGGTGTTCTTTGCTAGGAACTGGGACGCTTCCTAATATTTGGTTTGTTTGGGGCTTTTTTGACTGTTCCTGAGTGCTGAACTGATATTTAGGAAAGTAGGCAGTCCAGTGTTTGCAACCCAAGCAGAAAAAAAGCTAGATCCAGTGTGGGCAACAGGATAGAGCATAACCCATTGCAACCTAATGGAGGAAACGAATGCCTGTTCTTTAATAAATAAATAAATTTTTGACAGATAATTTTGCTTAGGTCTCTATTGAATTCATGTAATTTAATAAAAGTATTTTCACAGGTGGATTTGACTAGGATGGAGAGATGGAGCTCAGCTGCTTACTTCAGGACTGGAGGATGGTGGGGAGCAGAGGTGCTTGAGTAGGGTCTGGTTTTGCCTGCCTTCCACATGTATTTATACAGCCATCTCTGCCTTGGTTGGTTCTGAAGCTGTTTTTTTCTGAGATTGTAAAAAGTACCCCCTCTCTGGTGCATCAGTCTTGCTTGTTTACGAACAATATGCAAGGTTCTCCTCTGCTAAAACAGGGTGAAAGTAATAAGGAAAGAGTTGCTGTGGTCTTTAACTGCACCTGTTCCAGGAGTTCTTTTATTTTTCTTCTTTCTTAGAATCAAATTACCAATATCTTAGTCAGTTGCTGATTCAGGAGTGCAGCCATGCTGAAATCCTGTCCCCTTTTTACCTCTGCACAGTCAGAATGAATAACAGTGTGTATTTCCTCCACAAGATGATAAATACATAAAGTACTAGGTGCTTAAATATTTTGGTAACAGGGCACCAGATGAGCATAAAAGATTTTTAGATTATTTTCTTTGTCTCTTTTTTCTTAAGCTCTCATTTTTTATCTTTGTTCCTACTCATGCACCGAGATTTGTGTGCCTGTAGGCTGCCTAAACCTGATGTGGCGATCAGTGGAAATGAGGCCCTATCAGATCAGATGAATGCTTCTCATCTACCTTGGTGAAAAGTTTCTGAGCTTAGCTCAAACCAACTTTACTGTCCATCAAAGAGCTGGCTTTGCTTGAGACGTAGATGAGGAACATTCATACAGTCCACTCTCATGGTTCTGGTGGAGAGGCAATAAATCTCCAGCAGTGGAACACTAACAAACTAAAGAAGGGCTAATGAATGATGCATGTGTTTGTCCATGTTCCTGGTCACTGTTAAAATGCTTATGGTTCATCTATGCACAAATGCTCAGAGTTGCTGGGGAAGTAACGCAGGCTTTCACAGCAATGTTCCTGTGCTCCCTGTTCATGGCAATCCTCTTCTTAGGAGCCTTGAGCAGAAAAGCATCAAGACAGTGAGACGCTGACTTTGACTGATTCTTCTGAGCTGTTTTTGATCAATCTTAAGCCCACAGCCAGGAGTCTTTTTCAAAAACCAGAGATCTCTCTTAGAAGTAAAGATCCTCTGTACTAAACTAGAGATCTGTCTTCTAGTGAAAAAATACGTTCTGGAAATTTTCCCTCTCCCTTGAAATCTTATCCTTAGTCAGAGTAGGAATGGTTTCAGCTAAGGAACACAATCTTTCACAATACTCAACTGAAAGTGTGTAAAAATACATGCCTATGTGTTTTTTATCTCCTTCTGCTTCAGTTTAACAATAACCCAGCATATGACTCCCTTAGTTGGCAGACTGCTTACAAGGAGTCTGCCATTTCTATTGCTGACATCTCTCTTGGTTTTTACTCCTCCAGACTGTGCAGCATATTTAATTAAATTTTGAAACTTCAGTATGAAGTTTAGGAAAAAATAAAGATAACGTTCATGGGGAGAAAAAGGAATTCTTTTAAAGTCGGCTTCATTAACTATTGGGCTATTAAAGTGAGGGTCACTTTGCCCAGACTGAAATAACTGGATCTCCCTAATTGCATTTTATTTGAATTATTTCTTTATTTCAAACATGTTATGCTTGTTAGTGATTTAATATGACTGGAAGCATAAATTAATTATACCTGGCAGCTAATTGTAGGAAAGTTATGGTGATCAATGTTTATGCTGGGTTTTTTTAATGTCTACCTTTAGTTTACATACTTGGATCAGTTCCCTCCCAATCATGAATAAATATTTGCTGCTTAAATGTTCCCATGCAAATTGGATTAATTTTAACATATTCATGGAAGAAGAACATCACTGCCTACCCTCAATATTAAGCTAGCTGAACAAGCAAAAGTTGGGTTTGTTTTTTTCCCCTGCTTAAGTAGTGAATGAACTAGACAGACAGAAAATTCAGCACGAGTTTGCTTATCCCAAATGGTTTGGGTGCATCCAGGGTATTTGGAGAGATGGAGGTAAAGGCAATCAAAGAATTGACCAGGAAAGCGACTCTTCCTGGGGCCCTAACCTTGAAGAATTTCAGTTAAGCACTGCTCAGCTAAAGGGGATGGTAATTGGATAAACAGGGTGGTAAATGTTTGGGTTTGGATATGGACAGACCTCAGTGCGTGCCGGTATGTTTTTCTCTTCATAGCATCTCATGCAGCCTTCGTGTCCTCTCTGACACCACTCAACCGCATCGCATCCTGTGGTGTAAATGCATCACGACTTTGGCACCACAGACTCTCCTTTCTCTCCATTTCATTAGCTGCCATTTAGGGTGTGGTACAAGGAAATGTTCCCCTGGGGCTGTAAGGGCAGAGGGGCTGTACTTTTTCTCTGTGTCACCAGCATTTTGTGTCATGCTCAGCCCCTGCACACTGACTCTGGGAATATGGGCAACTGATCCTGTGTGATGCTGACTCTCTTCTTGTAGGCAGCTGGTAGCTTCTTCACAGTGCTACATCCCGATGGTGCCCTCTGGGTCATGTCCTTTTCAGGGGATTGCTTCTGTTTTCCTAGTTCTCCTAGCAATAGGCACGGGTCATGCCTTACTGGAAACTGCGCAGTTGAGGAATGCTCCTCTCTGCATTTGTCAGCTGAACTGAACAGTGGAACAAGCCGTGAAGTGGAAAGCCCTTTTAGTCAGAGATGTGACTCTTTTGGCTTTTTTTGGCAGATTAAGCGGTTGTAGGAATGCTGCTTCTTTTGAGACAGCAAGTTGCTGAGGGCTCGAGCATAGTTCTTGTGCCATAATACCATACCAGGAGCAAGCCGGAGACAAAGGCACAGGGTTCAGGCAACGCTATAGCGCGAGAGCCAGTAGCCAGCTCTGTAAGCTCTGTGCTGCGGAGACTTATTATTCACAGAGCAGGCTGTTTGACTGGGAAAGGCGTCATCATGCAACAACGTTTGGGTGTTCAGCACTTAGACAAGGCAGTGTGCATAGGAATTTTAGGGGCCTAACTCTGGGCATCACGATTTGAAAACCTCAGACAGGATACTGAAACCAGCTGGGAAAATGCCGGGATTTGTATCATCACTCAGACTTACCTTTTCAATGGTTAAGACAGTTGGATACTAGTTGTATTTACTTGCTTCCTGATGTCTTAGAGGATACAAGATCTCCAGGCCAGTGGAAGAAAGGAAAGAAACAGATTCAGTTTTTGGTTTTAAGTCCCTTAGACTTCATCTTTGACACCACAAGATAAATAACACGCACAAAAGTTCAGCTCTCCTCTTCCCACTGTGGTGGGTGTTGCTAGAGGTCCTAGAGGATAGGAAGATGGAGTCTGAATGATGTAAAGCTCAGCAATGAAACAAACAGTCATCATATCACAACTTCCAGCCTCCTCAAGCCCCAGAACAGCAAATCTGACATCTGTCTGTGAGCACGTGCACATGTACCTGATCGAAGCCTGTGAAGCTTCTCCAGTGCGTCCAGAGTCACGATGCATGCACTCCCGGAGACTCGAGTGCCTCCTGTGATGTCTGTCCCTCTGAACTCCTGGGATACATCACACTTCTGTGAGATGGAGTCGATTCTTGCACAGTTGATGGCCGTTTGTCTGAGATTTCCAGATGTTCCAGCTGCTAATTGTCTGGAAATCTGGTGGAATACTGCCCAAAGCAGTTGAGTTGGCCAGCTTGAAATGTCTTTTACATGTCTAATTAATGTAGTGTGCACGTAAAATGTCTCCCTGTGCAAAGAGGACCAGGAAAGAAAAGTACAAAGGCAACTAAATTAGAACTACTGTTCTTTGTGCGTCTTGCAGACCTTCGTTTTCACATTTCTTATATCAATGCTATTATTCTACCAGCATGCAATAATAAATATTCAGCAAGTGTGTGTACATTTACATATGTTCTGTGTCATTTTTAATTCTTTTGTGTATGTTTCAAATTCAGCTGCTTCCTTGGCACCATAGCATTCCTTGTACTTTTGGAGTCATTTAAACTTTGTCTTGTGAAGCCTTGTGCCCACTCATTTATATCAGGTTGAACATACTGAGAAAATCTATCACACCCAAACACCAGAGACGAGTCTATGGACTTTTTCCAAGGCTGCTTTTCCTAGGAGAAGTTTTTCGATCAGATGCTAAGGGTATGGCATTATATCTATGTGCTGTTTACAAAGGATGATTTGAAGCTTTTTTGTAGTTACCTATCTGCCTAGTGAAGTTCTGCAACTTTGCATTTTCGGCCTATGGTAACTGGAGTAGTTACTCTGTCCGTTTCCCTTCTGCTCTACACTAGTTAAAATATTTAGTGATGACCCAAAGGAGCACATGAGATCCTCACTGATTACCACTGCAGGTGACACAGGACTGGAAGAACTAAGGGTTATGAAGAGGCCAGTGATACAGACCTTTCTGCATGAATTGATCAGGTAAGGGAAATATAATTATTTGAATGTTTATACAACCAGGATAGGATGGAACATGAGGGGATAAATACTAAGGCTATGATGACAGAATGGGAGACTGTGCCTGAGAAGCAGTGAGTACAGAATTGTACTCACTGTACTCACTCACCCCTGTGAGTACAGTGGTGGAAATTTTTTAGATAGACAGCAGAAAACAAATTCCCAGTGTAACACCATCCATTTGACTTAATGACATCCTTTTAAGATGTTAACCATCGTTGGAGGTATGAGCAAGGAAACTTAAAATACAAACAGAGAATGTCATAGCAAAAATAAGTGTGAATTCTCTGTGGTAAGGACTGTCACATTCTGCCATCAGCAATTCCAAGAAACTACTGAGAAGTTGGAGACAACTCGGGGAAGAGATGATTGCTCAAGGAGGAAAAAGTCCTGTAGAGCATGTAGGAAATCTGAAACTCACTCTCTTTAGTTTACCTAAAGGTAAATAGTAAGAAAAATATTGATCAGAGTCTGCCAGGACCTAATGTAGTACAAAGTTTGAAAATAGACTCTTCTGTTCGGGAAAGGATCTAATTCCTGGAAATTGAAGCAAATCACATTTTAACTAGGGAAAAGGTGTGTATTTCTAACAGAGAGGGTAATTAAGCATTGGAATGTGTATTCTTAATTGAGAAACATCTACAGACTATGCAATTTCTTTTCTCTTTTTTTTAAAAAAGGTGGCACCATTCCTTTGGAAGCAAAACTAAGGGGAGTATTGTTGCATGAGAAAGGGGACCCATTCCAATTTTACAAGAATGCTTATTCAGCTGAGCTACTTTAGTTTGATCAAAATTGTATAAAATAAGAGGATTTTGTTGTAGCAATTTCTCTACGTTTTCTACTGTCTTAAAAAATTCCTGTAACTATTTAATGAAATAATGTTGTTTGGTATCTGTATTTTGTGCCTTACCACCATGAAGTATTGAACTATGACAGGGTTTTAATGAGAACCCTACCATGAAGTTTCGTTCAGGTGTCTCCTATATGTGCCTCTTTGTGGCCCAATAGTCCACTGCATCTTCAGCCAGGAGGAAAGATTATTGCTGGTGTCTTTTGTTGGAAGGCCATTATGCGATTCTGACATTTAGAAAAGGGAAAAAATGTGAACTGAAAAATCCTACCCAGCATTATTCTGGAATTGCTTCTTTTTATTCCAAAGTATCTGTATTTATGGGAGATATTTAGTATGGGAACATTCATAATTTTGTTTTAGGAGGTCAAGAAGAGGTAATCTAGACGTGGGAAGCAAAACTTAGAAGAAATAGGATTTTTTTGAGTGCAGTTACCATGTTTTTCATGATAGATATGCCAAAATAAAGAAATAGAGAATTTAGAATCATTTGATAGAAGGTTAAAATTTCATTTTATGAAGAAACTTCTCAAAAATCTCTCTCTCTAAAAGCTATCACCTGTAAATTGAATTTAAATGTGCATTTTAAACCATAGCTTTTCCTAATGCTCAGTCATGATTACTTCTTCGGTGGTCTGCATATAGGAACAGAAATTGTACATTGTCTTTTAGGTGAATATAAAAAGGCATTGGAAAGGGGCTGTGAACATAAGGAAGAGCCATGTTTTATGTGCTTTAATCTATTGCACTTTCAGAGTTTATAAGCAAACAAATGCTTTTCCTAGTATGCTGGCCTTGCAAATTCAGTCTGGATCAGAAAATCAAAGAGTCTTTTCTCTTTTGGCCCTGCCTTATTCTCTTGTTGCTCTTTTGTCTAAATGGGGGAGGAGGAGGTAAAAAGGTTTGGGTTTTTAAAATTTCTTCTAATGTAATGAAAGTTCTTCTAAGAAAAATTGTCATACAGAAAAAACAGCTGTATTTTTCCATACATTTGCAGGAGAAATGTTGGACTGACTTTAGATTCTGTGATCCCTGGCATGGATTATCCAAAACTCACTGGTGATAATGGCTGGTATTAGATGCTGGCATCCCCTGCTGGTGCAGCTGGCAGTTATCAGTATTTTTTGCCTGGTGAACTGTTGCCATTGACAGTCTGTGTTTATCTTCCATTTTCTCGGACTGTATTATTTTCCAGCACTTTAAAGGTGATATGCATTGGGAGACCCTCTGGTCTCTGGTCTGGAGGGCTGTGGGATGAGCATCCACAGTGGGAACCTTGTTGTCACCCTGGGAGCTGTTCTCGAGGTCATTTCTGCAACCACGAGGGTTAGAAAGTCGTTGCAGTTGTTCTAGAGTGAAGAAGAGAGTGTCTCATAACTAAGGGACTCTACGGAGGAGGGGTTGAAAGAAGACATCAAATATCACAAAATTCATAACAAAATGGTGCAGGTTGACCATGCTGTGTGCTCTCACCACAGGGACTGGCTGAAGCTGGGAAGGACTGTGATTTCTGTCAAAAAAAAAAGAAAAAAAAGGCTGCTCAGCCTTTCTCAGGCTGAGGTAAAAATGGTATTTTTTTCCACTTGCCATCTTTTGTCTGTGTATATGGGTGTTTGTGTTGTATATGGGCATCCTTGCTCCCCCCATTTTGGCAGGCTGCTGAGCATGTTTTGCTCCCCAGTGACAATGTAAGTGCTCCTGGAGCTGGTTGTGCATTAGCTGTCTTCACGAAGGAGGGAATGGCTTAATTCCACCAACGAGGGAGAGGGAATAGCGTGCCTCTGACTTCAGCTCGGTGTTTTTGTTAAAACAAGTGCGTGCCTTCCCATTGATATACCTGCTCATCAGATCAGATCCACCAGGTCTGGACCTGACCCGTTGTTCTACCAACAATATAGTCAATTCAGTAGCTAATACACGCGTAAGATGAAAGCTGAAAATAAACACCTTTGCCAGATACAGTATACATTTTAGTGCTCTGCCAGCTACCAAGGGACCATACTTTAGAGTATTCAAGTCAGAAGTTGTAGGAGTTACCACAATATTTCTCAATGCCAAAAGTCAGGTCTTTTAATCTTCCATGATAATAAAACTACGTTTGCCCTGATGAGAACAAAGGGACGTAATTTTGCCCCAGTAAATGAGCTTTTAAATGAGTAGAGTTCAGCTCATTGTTGGCACCTGAATGCACAGCAAGAGGTGAAATTAAAATTTTAATATATACTGTTGAATCAACATGAATGAAGAAGAAAACAAAAGCAGGCAAAAATAAAATAACTATCAAATGGGAAGTACTTAGGGCTAGACTTATATGATGTTTCAAAGCATGAATTGTAATATGTGTTTAAAATACGACTGTTCCTTTATTCTCAGCATGTGGGTTAGACTTTGAATATGGAACAAGAATCCAGCCTTTTTCAGAAGCTGCATTCTTAACAAATTATTCTTAAAATGAAACTGTTTAATGAAACTGCTTTTTAACTGCTGTATAAAACCACGCATTATTAACGGACGACCATACATAATATGATATAACACTCTGCAAGGTAACAATAGTTCTGCTAGCTCATTCTTACGCGGTTTTGAACTTTACTGCTTTTGCTTTAAAGTATAACAGGCTAGGCACTGTCTTTGCCAGAGACCAGCGCCAAGTGTAAAGCACAGCTCTACTGGCACAGCCTCAGCCCCGGGAAGTTCGGGGTGTTTTGCAGAAAGCAGGTGGGCGAGCAAGGCGTACACTGCAGGGCAGATAGCACAGCTGTAAGATGCGGAATTCCCCTCAAAAGGATCGGCACGTCTTTGAAAATGAATTCACTGAAATAAAAGAGATTTCTGATGCAGGGGAAGAAAATAGGGTTTGATTAGTTTCAAATTAACTCTTTTTGTGTTTGTTTTGCCTTCGTCTCCCTCTCTTTTCCCCTTTCTCACCCCCTTTTCCCCAAGAGATGGTTTTCAAGAGAGAATACAGGGGATGTTTTAATCTTTAAAAGGTGGTACTGGACTGTTGCAATAAACTCTTCAGTGCAGCCTGCTTCCCTGTAAACACAGAGCACGCTGGAAGCTCAGTATCTATTAGGAAATGCATTCATTGATTCTTTTCTCCTTAGAATGCTTGCAATAGATTTGTATGACTAATTATTTTTCGCTGTGTATTTTTGTGGATGGTGACAACACAGTGCACAAATTAGGAAGAATGGCTGCAAGGCATTTAGTGTTCCAGTGCTCTTAAGGGACTTGCAGGTTTGCAGCACCTAGCAGGATTTGTCACTATATAAATGCTATGCAGTATTCTTATTTATTAACTGGCTGCCTGAATGAAGATCCTGAGATTTTAATGCCAGATTTCTTTCCTTATATTCTTGAACTTACTTATCATTATCAACAGTTCAAATGTCAGTTAAGACCTCAGCAGATGCCCTCTCCAATTTTTTGGAAAGTGCCATAGCTTTCTACCCTCAGAAACTACAGTAGATGGTAGCTAGTGATGATAGGTCATGCAGAAACAAATCAGCTGCCAAGCACTTTCAGAAATTTTGTTTTATTTTGCAATAGCAGAGCTTTCTCTGCTCTTGCTGATCAATGTGAATAGTTTCATGGCAGTGAAAGTCAGCCAAAAAAAAAATTTCTCTTTTGCATCTGATAAAAATTTTATTGCCGTATCAAGCTCCAAATAAAACTCCTACTCTTTAAGCAATTCCTGAAAAACACAAATTAATTTGGGTTTGAATAATACCCCTAAACTATTAAAGCTGCCAACTGAAAAAGGAACAGATAATTAGGAGATGACAACAGACTGCACAAAGCCAGCAGAGGAAAAACTGGAACACAGCTAGACAGCAACACTGGCCATCTAATCCATTAACAGCCTCCAATAATTGTGTTTTGCTTTTTCATTAAACTGGTATAAGCACAAAAAGACATTACTGAAGTTTTAATCTCCAGCAAAAGAAATCTCCTCCTGCCTAACAGCACGCAGCACCACACACAAATGTGACTTCAATTAGCACTACCGTAAATTTTAATTTAGCACTTGGTAGGAGCATTCAGCAATGTATGTAAGAAATAGGGGCTGATGCTCCATTAAAGACATTCCATACGATTATCCCATTGATCCCTTGGTTCATATTTGTGGGGTGAGTAGGAGGGGGAGGATTTTGGAATGTAGAGCTCATGAAAAATGCCAGAAGTCTTTTTTTCCCCCGAAGTCTTCTGCACCTTTTCCTGTAGCTGCGCTTTGCCTGTTGTCAAGGTGTCACTGTCACCTTCGAGGTGCCTGGGGACTGAGCTGTCCCGTTGCTGTGTAGGCTGGGACGTCGCGGCCAGCAGCAGCACAGGTTTCCTCACGCTGCCCAGCCAAGCACATTATTCGCTGCACGTGGAAAACACCCACCACCAGCCCAGTGCCCTCCTGGCAGTTGCTGCCATTTACTGCCCTTGAGGTTAGCTTTTGTCCCGTGGACATCTGCCTTCTCTAAGCATGACTGGGATGACCCCCAGGACACTAAAGCATTCTCATTTCATTTTA
Organism: Ciconia boyciana; assembly: GCF_034638445.1. Taxonomy (NCBI): domain Eukaryota; kingdom Metazoa; phylum Chordata; class Aves; order Ciconiiformes; family Ciconiidae; genus Ciconia; species Ciconia boyciana. The sequence goes on from NC_132938.1 coordinate 58,979,286, forward strand.
CACATTAGCTGGCGAGGCTGACCACAGCCTAACAGGTTAATAGTTAGCGTTGATAGCTGGCAATACTGTGCGTTTCAGCACTGCACTGTGGAATGTTTTCTGGTTGTGACCATGCAAAGACGACTTGCAAATTCTCCAGTATCCAGCTCCATCACGGTGCACTTGGTTCTCCTTTTCTACAGGATTATCTTGTGTGAGTAGCATACAGGTTTAATTCTACCAGCCAGCTGTGATTTGGGTTTAGCACATTAGAGCACCAAGAACTTTGTTGTTGTTGTTTAAAGTTATTCCCTGGTGGCAGCGCTTATTTGTGTTTAAACTGCAGATGCCTGCGTTTATACAATTTACATTGTTTAAAATGTCACTATTATTTGTTTTTAAAAAATTCTGCTAGGTTTGACAGAGTATATCCTGTGATTTATGGTACAGCCCTGTGCTATGCCATTTTAGTGAGGATCTTGAAACAGGGCCCTGTGGTTTTTTTCCCCCTTTTGCTGTTTGTTCTGCTCTTTAATTACATTCATATCAGCTACTTTGAAGTTAATGAGACTGTTGGGATATGTAAAAGAGAATCCTGTATTGATTTCACTCCTAATATCTTATCTTTGCATCTTTCTCTTCCTGCATGTAATGTGTTCTGAGTCACAGTTGCTGACATGTTGTGATGGGTGCAATAGCTTTGCCCTGACATAGGGCTTTAGCGTACAATCCAAAAATAAGAGGAAATAGATAGATAAACACAAAATGCTGTTCTGCCTTCTCATTTGCTCATTAAGCCTGGCATGTAAGGAATATAATTCATTAAAGTTGCTGGGTTCTGTACACATCCTAGGTTATAAGAACCATTTTTTTCCTGTTTCTTTATAAACAACCCTTCTGACTTCTTGTCTCCCTCCCCTACTCATAAAAAAAGAAAGAGAGTAGTATAAAACATAGCAAATGATAATTATGAGGCTGGGATACACATCAGCCTATGCTAAGATTCAAGGCCAAGTTAGGACTTGAGTTTAGGTACAATGCAAGCGAAATGTTTAATTGTTCTTGTGCCCATCAGCTAGAGCCGGGTTCTTGGATACAGCCAGAAGATGATAGAAGATGGTCTGCTAATGTGAAGGGTACAAGTTTTCCAACACCAGCTGCTCACATAACTGTTTTAGTACCTGGAAAAGAATTTTGTAAATGTAGCTAAGCCATCAGATTTCATCTGGGATTTTTTCAGCCAAACTCAGTAACTAATCACTTTGTGGTTTTGGAGCTGTTTCCGAACTTGAACCCTCTGCATAAGCTCAGGTTCCCCTGCTCTGCTGCCAGGTGGAAATCCCTGCAGAAATGTTACTGAGTAACTTTTGCTCTGTTCCAACTGCTTTTTCGTGGTTTTGCTTGGCAACCCAGAAATGCCAGGGACCAGGAGCTCGGCAGACATCCGTTCCACTCCACAACCTGATTGACCAACTGCAGTCACTAAAAACTAGTCGCATATTTTTAATTGGAAGTCTTAGTATGCCGTCTTTCAATTTTACCTGTACACACTCATTCAGAAAGACTATCCTATTACATGCTGTTTTTCTCCCATTTATAATAAAAACCGTGATTTACACTTGTGATACCAGACCATTTGGGGTTATGTGAGAAGCCTCTGTTGGCAGCGAAGCATCCTAGCATTCAGTTTGGTTTCAGTTCGCATGCGTTGCCAAATTCACCCAAAAATGATTAAAACATAACTCAGGCAACAAAATTTCATCCCCTTTCCCACCAGAAGGTTGAATTTGGTTACTATATAGGATCAGTAACAAGTTCTTCTTGTTAGTGCTGAGTTTGAAATGTGTAATTACACCTGAGGCCATGTTTTATTCCTGATATTTTGCCCAGCCCAGTTCACCACAAGGCTTATTGTACCTTCATAAGTGATCAGCTTGCATTGCCTATATTAAAAAAATCTTGATCTCATGTAATTGTTTTACTAGAGTATAGTATGAGAATAAAAATGCAGCAATAAGGTTTACAAAGTTCACTCCTCACTGTGGAAGTGCTGCAGGGTTGCCAGGACCCTATATAGGACCCTATATAGCAGCATATGAGCAGAGACAAGAGATGGCAGGACTGTAGGTGTCTCTAACAATACTCTGTTAAGTTCTTGATCCAGTAAAAGATTTAAGGACACTCTCAACTGGAAATAGCCAAGGATTTTTTTTGTTTGTTTTTATAGTGTTATTTGTGTTCTTCTAATGCACATATGGGTAGAAGTGCTTTGCAATATTGGCATCTAAAAAAGCTAAGCCCCAAAAGGTATATTATACCCAAGGTTTGAAACAATGTAAATATGATCGTCAAGTGCCTTTCTTGAATCTTCCAGTGGCATTTTCAGCTTTACTTCTTTGTCTCTGCTGCGCTGAAAATCTTTGTCATGGTTCAGAAGGGTACCTCAAAATTACCTGTGGATGAGGATGACAGACTTAATAGTGAATGACAAGAGAGGCAGTATGGACACAATCGAGTTCAAAACTAAGTGCAAAAATCACCTGGTCTTAACATGAATGTGTAGTTTGGCTTCTGATTACATCTGGAAGAACTACTGCAGTAATTAGACCACTGCCTTGCGGCTTAGGAGATGTGTGTTAAGTTCTCTGTTGGTAGCCTAGTCAGCTCCAGGAGCGATGCTACCCGTTAATTGCATCCAAGCTTCCTCATCTCGCATGAGGATGCTGCACCCACCCGCCCTGGGCGCCCGAGTTGCTGGGCTGCAGCTTGAAGGAAGAAGCTACTGGCTTGCAGCTGAGTCTGGTAATGGCCGTGGGTTTCCATTGCTGCCAATTGACCAAGCACAGTGTGGCTGCTGCCTTTGGGGTTAGGCTCTGGGCATCTTCTGGTGAGAAAGGGAAGGAAATAACAGAGTGGGATGGCAAAAGGGGAAAGGGAGAAGCAAGAAAAGAGAAACATGAGAAACAAAAGAGAAATTCAATGGATATGTCGTGATAAATTGCAAGGCCTTGTGACAACTCATAGTTTTCACACATCGTTCATTTGCATTGCAGTCTGTCCACAGAGCTATCGCTTTCAGAGTTTGATTCTAACAAACAGGCACTGTCAATCTTGCTGTGATCCCATCAAATCATGTGAAATAGAGCTGGAAGGGCAGTCCAAAGGATGGCAAAAGTAAGCTCCCCAAAGCAAGCTCATTTGTTGTCCTTTCATCGCCATTCATTAGTCACTCCCTTTTCCCTGTGAATGTCGAGTCTTCTTCCAGCAAAATGAAGCAGCTTCAAATCCCAGAAAAGGCAGTATTAGTTGGAAACCAGGGTAGGAGTCACTGTATTGCAACAGTTTGCGGCCAGAAAGATTCCACACACAAATATACTGTGTATTCAGTGTAAGCTGTATGATAAGTCCAATGTATAAGACCAGACTGTAAGTAAGGACAATGCTCTTCCATCCTCTGCTTTTTGACCAAGTAGATCCCTTGAAAGGTCACTTCACTGGTTTCTGTCTCCATTGCTCCCCTGCAAAATGATATTTCCCATCTTCAGAAAGCTCTTTGAGATGTCTGGGTAAAAATCTCTACATCAAGCCTTAAGTATTTTTTATTATATATATGCACACTCACCAAATGTATTTGGCTGATATAATGTTTTAATGAATTCCTTTACTGCAGATTTCTGTGAATTCATTGTAATTGCTAAAACTTTGTATTTTCCTATTCACCAAAAAAATCTGCTCTTCATAGTCCTGTGTAAAAATAAACTCTATTAATCCATTTATTTATTTTTTATTTAAAATAAGATTATGCTTACTACAATTCCATCTGTAAAAAGTGTCTTGGCATATCCTTTTAGAAAAAGCTTATCTAATCTATTAATCTTTTCCTAAATTCAAGCCTTTCCTACACCATTTTGCAGTAAAAATGTATTTTAACACAGAAGTGAAATTCCCTAAGTACAAAGCGTTGTTTTATTCTGTAAAATTATGTTGTCAAGCAATGACAGAATAAAATTTCCCCAGATAGACAGAAATGCTGCAAAGGCCCAATTTATTTCTGTTCTAAAATATGGATTTTATGTATCATTAATCATATTTTTGTTATGAAGTGGCAGGAAGCTGGCCTAAAAGTCTAAAATAAAATATACTTCATTGTCACAGGGAAATCTACTCACCATCTGAACAGCTTAGGATTTTGATTCCGATACAATGAATATGAGGCACTTTCAGGCAAGAAAAATTATGACATAATTGGCAGAAGTCCCATCTCCAGATGGAGGAACTTCTAAGACTGACACATCAGCCTCACATAATTTATGTTATGGGAGAAATAAAATAACTGAACCCCCCTCTGATTACTCCACCCAGAAGCAAGGTTTAAGCAGGCATGTTCTTTGAATTAAGCCCAAATTCTTCCCTGAAGTCTTCAGCGAATTCAGAAAACCATGTTCTGGAAGATACACAAAGGGCAATTGCTGCAGTTAGGCCTAAGCTGTAGGACCCAAGAGTGCTTCACAAAGTCATTATAGATTTGCTTCTGCTCCTTCAACTACATCTTAGAGATTTACGTGCCTCCTGCTCTTCTAATATCTAGGTGCCTACCAGCCTCTATTTATACTTAACACCACTTCTGTGTAGCAGAAGAGGATTTTTTCTCAGATGGAGAACAGCAGGACAGAATAATGAAGTAACTTGTTAGGGAGAGGGAGCTGAACCTGTACCTCAAGTACTGGACCCTTCTCTCTCCTTTAGGCAGCAGCTGTTCTGGCTCGTGCAGAGCTTGGGCTGTGTAAGACTAGCCTGGCAATGCGCGGTGATGCAGACCACTTGTGGGCCAAGCCAGCTGGATGTGTCTGTGCAAAATGATATGCTTACCAACACTGGAGGTGGCAGGCAGGAGGAATACTCGAACTAACTAGGAATTGTGACGAAGGTTTAATGAAATGTTCCATTCTCATATACCATCTTTTGGGCATCACTTGAAAACTGTCAATGCTCACTTTTCTTCCCATCTCTGATTCTCCTTGGTAACAGAGAATGCAAACTGAAGAGGGAGAAACATGAATATGAAGCCACTAAGGGTTGGGAAGCATCTTTTGATAAGTGCGTTTTTTCTAATCTTCTGTCCTCGGTAAAGGATGCACTTGTTTTTGTTCAAGACACAGTCACTGGAGAAGGCTCTGTTAAATATTTTCCACTAGCCCTCCATATCCCTAAACTTGGTTGCCAATGTCCCTCACGCTTAGGTAGTAGGGTATATTTCCATGGCAATTGTGACATAAGGGCTTAGCTAATTTGTTAGCTAATTTAGGAAAGAATTAAGTTAATAGCTTGCCTCAATATCCATGCAGATATAAAAAGAGATAGCTCTTTCAGTATATGCTCTGCTTAGAGCAGACACTAATATGGGGTGGGAGGCCAGAAGTGGTCCCCTGAAGTCTACTATTTGCCTGCTGCCAACATGGCAGTCTTGCTGTTGAATACAGTCATTAGAGTTTAAAAAGAAATTTCCTTGTTCCTGCTCACTGGCCTCTGAAGTATCAACAGTTTGAATCTATTTATGAACGTCCAAACTAAAGGTGTGACATGCTTTGTCTGCAAAGTGGCAGGAAGCTGGCATTCTGCCTAACTTTCTCTCTATTCCCAGCTTTTATGTGGTAGAGAGATTTATGGGTCTTTCAGTTGCTGGTTATTTTTTGTTGTTGTTGGTTTTTAAAAAATTTTAAAAAATTATTTAATTTGTGCTCTTACCTGAAGTGTGATGCTTTGGATTGGAGGGTGGGAGGAGTTAATGAGACAGCTTTGGTATGCCCCACTCTGGTAGCCTTCACACCAGCTGTATGTGCTTGTCTGCAGCTTTCCTAGCATGACCATGTCGCTGCAGCACAAGAGCTGTGGTGCTCAGCCACCCCCTGTTCCTGTATCCTCTCTCTGACATCGACCAGGATGTGCAATTCATGAGATGTTTCAAATTCTGAGGGTGTTTCTGCCACACCATCAGCTAGTCCAAGAAGTGGGATGAGGAGTGTAAGATGAAGGTAGAGCCAAGGTCTTCTGGGTCTGAGCCTGATGGGAGAAAGAGGAAAGGAGGAGGAGAATGGACACAACTAGAGGGGTGCTCCTCTGACTAATAGGGGTTTTAACAACTACTTTGGGAACCACCTGTGCTTTTAACAGCCAGTTCCACTGAACTGTACTGACCTGCCTCCAGAAAGCTTTGGCAAGCACCTTTACAGGGACATTTATAGGATAAATAGACAGCAGAGATTTTTTTTTCTAACCCCACAATTTAGAAGTTGGCTTATGTCCTAAAACTTGGAAGATTTGTACTCCCTCCAACGGTCTGTTTATTGTAATAATCATATTTCATTTTTAGCTCTTGCTGTTGTGATTCTTGTCAGCCACACAGCTCTCTGGTCTCTTGAAAATGGTGTTTAGCTCTGGGTCTCTTGGAGAATACAGTTGGAAGATAGGAAGTTGTGTTCCTTTAGGGATCCTATTGATGCAGAAGTTTCTAAAAATAAGGTTTATTCCACTTTAACTAATGATTGGTCATTCCCAGCCCTGCTTACATCTTCTCTCATCTCCTTTCTACTTACCTCAGTAATTTTATTTTCATAACATAACTCAGAAAGAAGGGCTGTGAAAAGTATGAGCTAATGATCTGTCCGGTTAGGTCTTCTGAACATTTGGTCTTTGTTGTCATATAGTGCTAGTCTGGATGATACAGTACCACCTAGGGGTCCTATTGTCCAATCCTATTGTTATTCCAGTAAAGACTTACTGAAAGGTCCTCCACTGTTGGGAAAGGACTCCTTTGAAGTGGGTTCTTTAAATATAACTCCATGTTTGTAGAATTAAACTGTGGTCTGAAATAGGGAATATCATTCTCTATTAAATTCTGATGTTCAAATATCTGTAAAAGTTAATCCTGCCTTCAAATAGAAAATACGTTTCTACCTGGTAATAATTACCAGAAATGTGAGCTAGCTGGAAATCTAAGGAGCACACACGGTGTTTATGTGGCATGACAGAGTTTCAGGACTTATCCACATACAGTGTGAATCTACTCACTGCTGATCTGAACAAGACGTAAGTGGAGCAGGTTGCAAGTCTTGTCTCCACGATGTGAAGAAAAGGGCACAAGGCCCTTGCAAGGCCATGTATACCTCACTCCTGTGCTGGGTAATGAGTAATGAAATGTAACAAGGCTGGGTGATACGCACTGAGATCTTTGCTGTAGCCCAGTGAGGTAGCCCTCATTCAGTATGTTTGATACCAGGGCAAGTTTGTCTTTTAAAAGAGGAAATGTGCCAGCCTTGGTCAGAGAATGCATGTGTACTCTGCCGGCGGTTTTCTGCAGCATCTGTAACATGGAGCGTGTTATTGCAGGTTGCTCTTTTATCCTCAGCGCTAATCAGGTCAGCTCTGTGCAATCCCCCAAAGATACTGTGAATCATGCATCTGTGTTCTCACTGTAGCTCAGCTGAAGATGGGTTGGAGTCTAATTCTCCTAGCTGTTAGCCTCTTTGGACACATTAAAGCCTGGATGGGATTAGCGCCCAGTACAAATATGACTGCTGTCTACAGGAACCTTCATAGTGACTGCTTGAATGGAAGATCCTTGAGCTCTTACTATCTACCTTCCTGCAGTGCCTTTTTCTTCTTTTTTTTTCATTGCTTGTAACTGTGTAAAGCTGGTAATGCGTACACTGAAAACTACCAAGAGACCTCTTGTGAGCCTCATTAAGACAAGGCTTAAAACTTCTCTGAGATTAAGTTGAAAGTCTGATCAACACCCCCCGCAAAAAACAGCAGGAATTTTTATTAAATCATTCTGCATTCATGCTTAGGCACCTGGGCTGTTCTTTATTCTTGTGTCTGTCTGTCATTTGGTATTTTACTTTGCTTAAAATTGATGAAAAGTAGTTTTATGTATGGCAAAAAAGTATAAAATGTTTATGTACAGTAAAAAGTAAATGTATGGATAGTAGAGAGAGACTCAGAGTACAAGGAATGCTGAGAGTCAGTTCTGTATGTGAACTTGTTTGTTGGGTTTTGGAGGACAAAGCTGCTACCTGCTCCTTCCAGAAAGGAGTCACACCTATTTCATTCAAAAGTTCAAAATGAGTCATGTATCATCTGTACTTTCCTGCAAGTGAAAGGCCTAGGAGGAAGAAAATCTACATACAGTATTCTTGGCACTTCTATAACACATTATTTCTTCAGAAGCTTTGTACAAACATTAATTCATTAAGCTTATTGCTTTGCCACCATCACTTGACCCTTTGCTTTCAGTTCTAGAGCTGATGCTGTTATTGAATTGAACTGCCAAACACTCAGACTCAAAACACCCCATGGAAATAACATCCAGTGAAGCATCAACCTGTTGGAGGAAGATGTAGATTGTGTAAGATTTAGTGGGTTATTAGAACCACTGGAAACTGTACGCAATTACTGTAACAACTAAGAGGAGGTAAGAGGACAACAGACTGGAAAATTATTTTCTATATGCTCTCTGGGATGATACTAATAACCCTCTTTTATTTTCATGAGGCCAGTTTTATTAGAAATTCTATTCAAAGGGCACAACTGGCAACACCTGTCTGTAGCATGAAGTGTCTATTTTAGTGCGTTTAATCCTGTGGTGTCTTAAGTTAAAAACATTACCCGTTCAAAGTGTATTTTTTGCATGCAGGCTATAAAGAGTAGTTAGCATCTCAGCAGAATGGCTGTCATTTATGTTACGTTATTGCTGTCCTCCTCCATGCCGGACAGACTGTATTGTACTAGATGTGCCCCGAATGAGAGCAAAAACATAGTCTGTGCTCAAAAAGCACTTATAGTGTAATTAAAGAGCAAAAAACAATAGGCTGAGAAAAAGGGATGTTTGGGAGAGCAAACAAGCAATAAAACTGAGAGGCAGAGGCCCTAGTACAGTAGCTGTCAAACCGTTACCGCTTTGCTTACAGTGCCGTGATAATAATCTCAAGGCAGTTGTATCAGCTCCCTCCACAAAGACACACAGTGTTAGATCGAAAACTGGTGTCAAAGTGCTGCAGTTTTCTCTAGGAGTTTTCAGTGTGAACGTTCGTACCCTACAAATACAGGCTATGCTTGAAGACCCTTCGTCTGTCTAAACCAATTGCAAACTCATCGGAGCAGAGGGAACCATCGTGGCTCCTTCATGTGTTGGCTGTGCCGACAAAGAGGACTCGGCGGTGCTGGCCTGTGTGGTCAGGGGCTAATTTGCTGATTAGTGACTTTTTTACCAGCCTCACCAGCACTCTGGGCTGGGCTCTCCCTCTTCCTGGGGTCAGGAGGAGGCACGCTCTGATCTCAGAGCAACCCTCAGGAAATGGCTTAGGGAAGGCAAAGAGGCCTCAATGAATTTCCATGTTAGAGAAGACGCTGAAAGAAATATCCCGGCCCAAATGAATGGAGCTATTCATTTCGGTGGGGTGTGGGTGGGGAGAGGCTGGGATCTAAAAGACCTGCCAGATTTTGTAAAGGCCCTGCACTATTCCTGCAGTGTGTCTCTAACAGCCCTGGCCAGCCTCTTCCATGGCAGGGAGGTAGCAGTGAGGCATCCTCCCTGACTGGTGGCTGCTCTCTCACCGCCCTTCTAATTATAACGATACCTGCTTTTTCTTCATAATCTCATCCCAGCTGACTTTGCCTTCTTCACCAAGGTCCTGCCTGACCTTTTAGCCCCTTGTCTCCTTTCCCTCGCCCCCTCACTTGACTTACAAGCCCAGAGCAGCACTCCCACTCACTGAAAGAGCCTTGCTCCTGTTTTCCCAAAACACTGGACCTTCTCTGATCCGTTTGAGCACCGCTTTCTCTCTCACCTCTCCATTTCTTTCAACAAAGCATATTTACCCTCTGCCCCTTGCCTCACCCCGCCCTCTTGAGACCTCCAATCCATTAATGTCTATCACTTTTTTGTCACTCTCAGCATCCTCTCCCTGCTGTCTGCTCTCCTAAGTGACCTCAGCTATTGCTTCCCTCCACTTCAGTCTTTCCTTGATCCTCAGCTCTTTCTTCAGTGTCTCCTCAGAAAATCTGCCCCATGAACCCACTCAGCCCAGCTTCACGACAACAACTATCACCACATTGTGCTTGTCATCTTCCCTATTTATTTTGCTTCTTCCTCCCTATACGTACCCTGGCCATCACTTACTTACACTCAGGAAACACTTTCCTTGAACTGTCCTGACACCCATCTCTCCTTCAGATCCTTTTCTGAAACCTCTGTTTGTGTGTTGATACAAGCAACATTTAGGACAGAAAATGTACACTATTCTTCTAAACGTCTTTGTATGTTTTATTCTTCCTTGCCCTTTGTTATCTGTCAGTTATTTTGGTGTGATCCTTCATATTTGAGTAACATATTCTTGTTGTAACACAAAAAAGTAACGGTGCATGGATACATCCAGACAAGAGAGCTGAACTCTTTTCAGCTTTTCTTGCTGTCAGAAGAGGAGAAAGACGCTATACTTTACTCTCCTTCTAGGAAACACAGTCTCCCCAGTTTGCTAATTTGTCTGTCAGCCTGACCATGTACAGCTGCTGGTGGTGGGGATTGCACACTGATTTTCCTCTAAATTCACCCCAAACTGTAATTTCCATAAATACCTTCTGTGCTCTGCACAGTTTTTCTCTAAAATCTGTTCTACATTGTTTTCTCCACATTAGCAAGTGAATTAATACTGCCAGCAGCTGATGATTCCTGAAGAGGGAAGGCACAGTAGGGAATCTCTGTCTATCATGTCTCCAATTGGTTATTGTTTTCATATCCTCGAGCCATTACCAAATTTGCTAACAGTATTTAACAGCAAGTCCAGGAAACAAATGCAATTTTCTCTGCTCGTAAAAGGTTTATTCAGAAGTGCAGCAGCAGCCTGGAAAGGGTCAATGAGGGCTTGTCTACCTCCAAAAACTGTGGCTGGAGCCCAGGCAGGATGGGGCAGCAGGTACAAGGCAGGAGGGTGTTTCACTCCAGTCCCTCTCGGAGGCAGCTCTGCAACAGGACAACCTGCTCGGGGCAGGCGCAGGGGCTGCGGTGTGGGAGCCCACCGCTTTTCCGTGCCCTAGCTAGCGTCAAACACTCTCACCGTTCATTTTTTGTATTCAGCATTGCTTATAGTTTATTATTATTCTGCTGTATTTGTCATGATTATACTTCCCTGACTCTTTACTGGAGAAACTCTTCTGATTTATTAACTTAGGATGAGCTTCATAGTATCTCAAATACTTCTACCAGGCACTCAAAGTATCTATTTCTTGCTCTCTTTTCTGGGGGTTATACCAGTTCCATTTTATTTACCCTTAAACAAATGTGTGTAGGATTTATATGCGTTTTTAGATTTATTTGGAACCTTGAGTTGTTTGACTGCTATTTCCCGGAGAGCTGTCATTAAGTTTCAACCTGCAGCTGGTTCAGGAGTTAATTCTTTTTTCCCTTCTAAAAAAGCCTGTCCACAAATCCTTACAGCAAAGGGACTGGAAGAGCATTCCTCCTAGAAAGAATCTTAGTAGCTGACCTTTGGTTACAGTATTTGCTAGGAGCATTTATCTGAGTTGGCATGAAAAAATAAATAATGTTAAATTAAATCATATTTTTGATACAATCATAAATTTGAAAATAATTCTTGCTTTCTACTACTGATGCTGGAAAAGTGAACAGCTAGAAATAATGCTGATTACAAGGACTGTAGAATAAGCTGTAGAGCTCCAGGAGGAAGTCTTGATTAAAGACAGCGTTAAGCTCCAAGCAAAATGGAGACTTAGAAAAATCTTTCAAAACTTGTAACTTGAGAATGTTTGCCTTTATGGAAGGGAAGGAAGATGGATGATGCTTGAACTACGCCTGAAATAAAAGTGCCTTTACCCTTTCCTTCTGATTAAAGCTTTTAAAATTTTCCTGAAATACTGTGATTGTGCTTAAACATATATTTGCTTTTGAAACCTGACTAGTTTCAGGAGGTTTCCTGTCTTAATTATAGAAGATTTGCGCTCAGTTTCTCATATCACACTCCTGTATTACAAAAAAAGAAAGCTGGAGCAAATCTTGCTGACCTCTCAACCCAGGAATTGAGGAATCTCTCAAACTAGTAAAATGTTTCAAACAAACTGAGATAAACTAGTTTCAAAATGAGGAGGCTTAAATATTTCCCCTTTCAAAGCCACTCCTCATGAAGATGCTGGTTCAGCTCTTCCCTCTTCGAGGCTTCGCCCTAGTTGTGGCTCTGGCTGTTGTATTCTTGCACCTGCTTTTCTTCTTGATGCGCAATAGCTTGAGGAGCTGGAAATAACTATGAGAGTGCAGAAGATCATGGAAAGGTCAAACCTTCATACCCAAATCTCGGCTATATCTGCCTCTCCTTTTTATGCCTTCCTTTCTTTATGAAAGCTTTCTGAACAGCCTGGCCTTCCTTGCACCTGACTGCGTGGTCCCGTTGGAGTCCTACCAGCGACTGCAGGCTCGAGCTTCCTGTCTCCTCCATGAACTGCACCTATCTGTACCTAAGACAGCATTTTGCTGTTTCTCTGCTCTATACTTTATGGTGTTTGCCATACATATGTTCATATCACTAAAGAAAAATAGCTACAGTCAGTGAAGATGTGATACCCCATTCCCAATAGCCCTTGCTGCTTCTTGCTTGGGTGATTAAAGGGTTTCCCCTCCCTTTCCTCCCTGTAGACCTTCCCTCTGCCACCGCTGCCTCCAGCCAGGAGGGCAGCGAGGGCCTCCTGTAGGATGTGTCCTGGCCCAGACCGTAGCGGTTTCTCTTTGAGTGAGCCAAGCCTCCTCACTGCCCTGAAAGCAGAGCACTTCCCTGTCCCTCCTGCCTGCCAAGCAAGAGCACGGACCAAAAAGTGCACTGAAGCAAAGAGGAAGCCCCTGTGCATTGACTGTAAGAAACACAGGCTGTAACTCTCCACTCTCTGAATTACTATTCTTACAAAAAAATCAAAACAAAAAATAAAACAAAAGACCTCGTGGGCTGGTACAACTTCTGCTTTTTGTGTATTGCATAGAGCAGGCCTATTCGGAGAGAGGAAAAAAAAGGAGTTATATTCAGGTGCCAGTGAGTGGCAGCTTAACTGAAATATTCATAGTAGTCCCGACAATGATGATAGTGCTAACACTTTGATCAGCACCTTTTAATCTCTCCTATGATAAATTAAAAAGATTTGTCATCTTAATCTCCAGCTACTGGAGTTGGATGCAGTCTGGTGCCCAGATGACTTGTCTGGTGGCCTGTCAACTGTAAGGAAGTTTGGCTCCAAGACTACTTTGCTGTAACAGTCTAGGGCGTAGAAAAACAATGCAGACTTTGGATGCATTTCATTTTGATCTCTGGAGATCCAACAGACTAGTCATGACTGTGAATGTGGCCAGTTTGTAGGGAAATTGTCCCACATGCTGATCGTATATCTGATGTCCAAATCTACTCAGTGGCATCAAAGGGTTATCTGCAAGGAAACAAGAAAGGAAGTAAATCTGAAAACAGCTCTGAAACTTGTACGCAACATCTGAAAGGGTTTGGCCCCCTTATGAACTGCTGACAGTTTTGTCGCTGCAGTCTGTGTGAGAGCCATCAGAAACAGTGGAGGAAAGCAAAAAGCTAAGACCAAAGTAGAAAACAGTTTGCCTAGGTCTAATGAACTGAAAATGGAAAATATTAATTTCCACAAGCACATCTGCATGATGTGCATTGAGCATGCCAGAGACTGAATGGAAGGGTACATACTGAAGGAAGATAGAGTAACTTAGTAGGCAGATTATCAGTCCTCCCTTAAGAGTAATTTTAGTGACATCAGTGCATCTACATTTGAGTGACTTTGTTCCCAGGTATTAAAATAAGAGTAGTTTCACAGGATCTCTTTCATGAGGTTATTGTAAACACTGAATGGAGAATAGCAAAGCCTTACTTAGCAATCCTGAAAGGCAGGTATTAGCTTGATTGTAGAGTACAAAGGAATTAAGGCCTGGGAAAAATAAATTATTTGGCTGTGGCTGAATTACAAGAGGAACTATATCTATTTGGCCATTGCTCAACAAATTATGGGAGAAAGCAGCAACATGAATGTTCTTCAGAAACTTTTTTTATTTCTAGGAGAGGACAGGGACTATCTAGGGTCCCCAGACATTGACTCCCATTGTTCTTACTGTAGACTTCCTCTATTATCTTCTTCTAGTCTATAGGTGGCTGCACAGCATAGATTTACTTATGCTCTCTCTCAAAATCATGTCAAATTGATCTGATTTCCTCTTAAGTCTGGATAACATGACTTGTAAGAGGAACAATCATTTGACTTTACTTTGACTTTAGTAAGGTGTTTGACATTCTTGGGGACGTAAATTTCATTGCCTTAAGATGATGTTATGAACAAATGGGGACAAAACTGTTCTCAGGGAATGTTGATCAGTTCCCTGTCAAATGGAAGAATATGTAAAGCATAGCTGAGATTTGAGATGAGTCTCGTTCTGCTTGATGGCTTTCATTACTAACGGCAGGCAGTTAGGCGATGGAGTAGAGAGTCCTTACCGCAATGACAGCAAGCCAGAGAGGGAGAACAAGTACGTCAGAGATGAGCTCTGAAGTCCAAATGACCTTGATGAACTGGCGACGTGGTCTGAAGGGAGCAGGATGCTTTTCAGCAGGGGCAAGGAAGAAGAGCAGCACAGCGCCAGGAGTAATCGGCTGCAGGAACAGGGAGTGCAGAACTGGGTAGGGAGCAGAGTGCTGAGGGGCTCGTACTTCAGGCTCTGCATGGCATGTGGGTGGCTGAATTCAGAGGGTGTTAGGTCCCTAACCCCGTGGTTAGTTGTGCATATTGTAGCTGCTTTGGGCTGTATTCTCAGAAGTACTTAGGAACCCAACTTCACCTGAAATCAGTGAGAGTTTGACTCCTAAATACTTTTTAAGAATCTGGATCCCTGTTCCTCATCTGTAAAATGCAGAAGATAATACTTTCCTCCCTCGCAAGTGTGCTGTTAGCATAAATATGTTAGAGATTGTAAAGAATTAAGATGCTCCAGCAATGGGGATCATATAAATACTTTAGATAAAGCTGTTTCTCTTTCCTCCTTGCACCTCTCTACATTTCAAATTAGACTAAAATTAACCCAATATAGATTTCTCATCCTTTTAGTATTTTTATTCAGGCATTTACATGCTTTACAGTGCTGTTTTTGGCACTTTTCTCCTTTAGGGCATGGCACAGAGTAGCACTGTCTGAGAATTGTGGATAAAATGGGACAGAAAAGCTGAACATGTGGATACCAAGAAGGTTTCCTCACAACAATAATGATTGGAAAACTCCCAGAACTTTCCCGTCTTACATTTGACAGTCTGCTTTTTTTATGACTTCATAGAATATCTTGAGTTGGAAGGGACCCATTGAGTCCAACTCCCAGCTTGTGATAGATAATCCAAACGTGGGATTCCCCTTCCCAAGTTACTTCCAATTAAATCTCTAGTACCCACCATCTGGGAGTTTGTATGTACACTTTTAAGCGTTGTTGGTTAAATCCTTGCTAGTTGCAAGCCTCCTCTTAGGCTCCAAGAAACACAGGCATATTACAGAAATATACAGGTGTATATGTCTCCTTGGATTACACAGTGAAAGGTTCAAGCAGTTCCACATGTAGTTCTTCAGGAGGGTTTGAACCAGCAGAGGACACTCAGTTATCTAGTGAGGAGATCTAGTGAAGATAACAAAATGGATGGACAGAAAGTCTGTCTTAAGTATTTCCAGAATGGGACCAGATAAATATTCAAGAAATGAATGAAAGAATCTGTGCAAAGCCAAGAGAAAATGCTATGAACAGAGAAGCCCAAATCCATCTCCTTTTCTTTTGAGATGAGCAGAGTAGGGAGCTAGACTTGAACATTTTGAAGTACCTGTTGAATTATGGGACAGTTCAAATTTTGATCACAGTGTCAGTTTCCCAGCTGCTGGGGGGGGACGCAGGACGGTGATGGAGCTTGCTATAAAACAGCAGTGTCAGTATTTGGTAGGGGACTTGCATAGTAGCATGACAAAATGATTTTACTACTTATGTGCCTTTTCTTCTGTTCACGACACTTAACATCAGAAGCAAGGTGACCAACGGCAGTGCTACTAAAGTCAAGTCCTGTCCCCAGTGGCCCTTCGGGGCTTTCTATTCCACTCAGGAGAAACAGGTCGGACTGAATGAGAGAGGAATTTTGTGTGCAGTTTTTGGCAGCAGGAGAGCAAGTGGAATGGCTGGATGTGCTTGAATCTGGAGCCAGAGGGACCAAAGGGAGAGCAAGAGGGAGGGAGCCAAAAGGAAGTCGTGTCTGTTTGCTGCATGACTGAAGTGGTGTTGCCTGCAATACTTGAGCAGGAAACGAGGTGTGTGTTGGACAGAAAAGTAAATATTTGTGGTGTTTTGGTTTTCAGGAGGGATAAGAATTGAGACTTTATAAATCTGGTGAAAGAATTGGGTTGCTTTGATGTGGAATTGGTTCTGGTCTGTAGTGGAACTGACGTGTTTTGTAGTTTCCAAAACCAGCTTTAATAAATATATGTTTTGAGGTGGCCTATGGAGAAAAATTATCTTCAGGATTTTAATATTCAAGGAGAGACACGCCTGTAAGGACTCTTCAAATGAACCTGGGTTGCTAGGGCAGTTTCTGTGCCTGTGACTAAGCTCGCTGTTAATATGGCAGCAGGCAGAAAACCAAGCAGAGCATTCATTGGCTTTATCTTGCTACCCCACCACACGCCGACCCTGTTCCTCTGAAGTCTCTTTGAGTTTAGTAGGAGCAGATCCAGCCACAAGTAGGCAGGCAGCAGACCACCAGACAGAAGAAGCTACCCAAAGATTTTAGGTCTTGCCCGTGCTGGCAGGATATATGGATAGCAAAGCATTGCTCATGCGCTGCTTTAAGTTGTTTGCAACCAGATGTACTCTGGTACTGTTTGGCTGCATAGCGCAGCTGAGGCTGCAGCCTTCTGGGAAAGCATTCAAATTCGTTGTTGTTATAAATCCAAGCCCAGTTACTACGACCTGAGGCCGTATCCTGTTCGCTGCCCTGACTGCACAAGAAATCCAAGCAGGCTTTGCAAGAAACACCTGCATGGCTTTTCCAAGTGGGTGCCAGTGTTTTAACAGAGTATGCAATATTCATCAGCAGTTAAAGATCAGGGAGATATGGGGCAGGATGGACTACAACCTCTCTGTAACTTTAAATGGGTTTTAAAAGCAAAAATATAATCTTTCAACACGTGGCCCCATTGATTGTTAGTGCCAGGAGTGCTCAGAGTAGTACAAACCAATGTACTAGGCTGTATTTTCTTTAATAAGTCTGTGCAAGGAACAGGAGATAAGAGGGCTAGGAAAAAAATTGCAAACACCTTAGGAGCTCGCATATATTTTCTGAAGGAAGCTTAGGGAACTTCCCTCACAGAATTTTCCACATAACTCCTCATTTGATAAATGTTTCTTCCTTAAATGCAATTTTTGTGTCATCTTTGATTTTGAGGCTGGGACACGTCTGATGGCTGTGCCTGCATGTTTGTGAATGCTCTTTATGCTTTCTTACTACACGATTGTGAAATGTCTGAATGCGCTTTGATTTGCATTATTTCTTTTCTCTCTTTCTTCCCATCCCCATTTTCAGCTCCCTTTTGTCCTGAGAAATTAAATAATTTTCGTTTTTGGCAGCAAAGCGACTGCCTTGTTGGAATAAAGATGTCTTTTTTAGCTGTGTCCTCTTGCTGCATCCCCCAGGCCAGACTCCCGGACAGGTCACCCTGTGATGGCACCGGAGCCCGCCTGGGAGCAGCGGGAGCGCTGTTACTAATTGCAGAGCCAGGGAGGGGACGCTGGGGCCAGCGGGCCCCCTCGTTGCCCCCTCGGCGGTCTGGGCCACGCCACATGCAGAGCGCCTGCGTCAGGAGGCATAAGGCAGCCAGCAAAGAGCCCACAAAGCAGAGGAGCAGGCTCCCGCTGCCAAATACCGCGTCCTTATGCTCTGCGTGCCTCGTCAGAAACCCTGCAGCACAGGCTTGGCATTCAGCCTTTTCATTGCCCTGCCACATCAGCAGGAGGTTTTCTGCCAGGGCCGGCAGCCTCCTACACCACAGTGGGACCCAGCGCCCAACCCTGGGTGAGGTGAGGGCTTGCTCTGCCCCTCTGAGGTGAGCAGGGAGCTACCTGGATGTACAGCTGGGCTGCGTGCCCCTCCACATTTTGGAGGGAGGTAGCAGACCTGCAGGAGCAGGGTGGCTGGCAGAGCAGCCAGAAAGGCTGCAGCAGGCAGCGTGGCAGAGCAAACCTGTCCTGTGGCTCCCGGGGGGCTGCGCTGGCAAGCACGACCTGTCCTCCCACCCTCACCTGGACGTGGCCATGCTGGACGTGCCACTGCCCCTCCTGGGTTACGTGAGCCATTCCCCACCTGCAGACTTGCTGTCACATTGCGTGTTTGGTTGTAGCCCCTGTGCCTTACAGGTGAGTCAGGGCTAGCTGTTCTTCTGCTGTCTTGCCCCAAAACATACAGTCTGGTGAGCAGCAACAAAGTGCCTGGAGCTGTCTGAAAGTGCCCTGCGGGCTCGAGGCATGGGTGCAGATGAGGGCACATCAGCACAAGGCTTGTTTATTGGGACTGTGCTTGGGGAGAATTTAATGGACAGTAACAGAAGAAAGATGGCTTATATTTTTCATACTGTGTGGGAGCTGGGCTAAAAGAAGGTGTGTGGAAGGCAGTGGCCAAACAGTGTTCATCCTTGAGTGCTGCCAGGCTCCTCAAGCTACTGTGTGTGGCCTGCCTGTGGCCCTTTTGGCTAGCAGTCCTCTGCAGATGAGGGTAAGCCCTGTTGTTTGAACGGATGTGGCAGGCTTCCCCAGCTCTTGCTTTCCTAAAGCCCCTTGCTTTGAAACCTGAGCCTCGTGCAATTCTCAGTAAGGACCATCCCACTAGGGAGGCTGTTACCTGGCTTAAGGGTAATGTCTCATGACCCCTGTAGAAGTCCCCTTCCAGAGCACCTGGACCACGTCACTAGCAGCACACCTGCCAGCACGACTCATGCTGTGTGCTCGCTCCTCGGCTAAGAAAAGCCCGCAGCAGGACAGTTGTCAGATCCAGCTGGGCTTTATGCTTACACCAGTGCGCCGGAAAACACTGCTGTGGTGGCGTGCGCCATGTGCGTTGTGTGCCGCGCCAGCGACGTCGTTTCAAGTGACGGGCATGACTTGCCCTGGAGGTTGGGACGATGCAATCCCACGGTGAACGGATAGGACAGCAGTTCACAAATACGTTGCTTTTAAAATGTGTCATGGTATACGGAAAGGAGGAGAGCCTGTCATATACAGCACAGTTTCCCTCTCTATGAGTTATCCCAGGAGAAGATTAGTGCCTCTTGCTTCTTCCAGTCCCTGCCAGTCCACAAGAAGAAGAAACACAATGTGGGGACAGGATGCCATTGCTATGACTGGATTGCTGTCTCTGCACAGTCGGGCTGCGCCTGTGGAAAGGGAGCACTGCCTGTTCCTTGTGCTGTAAGACTGGAGAGTATGTGTCCCCGGTTGATGCAACCCTGACTCTGACAAGCTGGGTGGTCTCAGCAGAGACTTTTAACCTCTCTGCACTTCTGCTTCCCCCATGTATAAAACATGGATAGTAATAATTAACTGTTTCACAGAGGTACTGTGTTTTCATGTCCGTAGCGTGCTTTGAAGGGGTAAAGTACTTAGCGCTATTGAAGCTTTTCAAATGCAGCTGTATTTCATTGCGTGCATAACAGAGAGTGATATATTGGTTTAAAAACATATTTGAAACTCTTGATAATTAGGAAGTTGGGCAACAGCAATTAATGCTTTCAGACATGGTGTTACTGCTCTTCTCCAAACTATAGCTCATTTAAAATGCTAGCCCTATAATTTATTAGCAATATTTAATACCTCAGTGACCATAAAACTTAGTGTTTTATTACCACTGATTAACATACGTTTGATGTTCTGCCCAGTGTTACACAATCCAAAACAAATTACTCTCAGGAAGCTGGATATTATATAAATACAGAAAAGCAATAAATAATGCATTGGAGAAACATTTTTCTGTGGGTTCTAACATGCCACAGTCTCTTCAAATGACTTAGACTTCTTAGGCAATTTCTCAATCCTCCAGGAGTGTTTGCACCAAAGAACACACTTCACACCATGCTGGCTGCTACTCTTGCTGCCCGTTTGCTGGTGATTCCTGGCATCCTGTCAACCTCTGATACCACAGGCTACTCATGCCCTAGCAGAGGAAACTTGGAGTTGCTTGGACAGAGTGTCTTCAGTTATGATAGTCACCTTAATAAGCTACAGATGTGTAAGAAACAGAAAGGCTCTTTCACATTTCAGGATGCTTTTTTCCCTCTTCTCAATCTGGCTTGAAGAAAAAGAAGAAAAACTTTACAAATGCATTTATTATTGGTTCTCTTGAGCCCATTTAAGGCACAGCTTGGATAAAAGTAAGGAGATGGGGGGGGAAGGGCGATTGACTTAAGGATTGCAAACTGTTCAGAATAGATTTTTCTCAGTTAGGTTTGATGGTGTAGCTGTGATAGGTACCTGTTGAAAATCACAACCTATCTGGTTAGATTTTCATTAACCATGCCCAAAATGTCTCTGCAAATATTGATGGTTTCAGAGAATTCAGCTAGGACTAAGAAATCCAAATGAGATAGCTCCAGTTGTATAGCTGATTTATACCTGTTCAACACCACAGTGTCTATTTTTCTGATGTGGTCAACTTTGAACATTTCTGTCGTGGGCTTTCATGGAACAGTTATGACCCAGTTGGCATCTTGAGACTATGTATTAATAAAGAAGGTAGAAACTTAATCCTGATGGAACTGTAGCTCCTGATAGAGCTGACAAGCAACAGTCACCCTGCTGTGAAATTCCCCCAGCCTGCTCAGACTAAGAGGCCACTTTCTTGCTGGGGTCTTTGTTTCACCTGTCCTAATACCAGGGTCCCCATTAAGACCTAGTAGGTGTGTCCAGCAAAGGCCCAGGCTCAGGTCAATAGCGTCTGCGTCCAGTAGGGCAGACTTGGGCTTCCTCTTCCATTTTAGAGAGCTAGAAGCTGCAACTTGTAGAAAATGAGTATTTTGTTTCTGTTTAAAGTTGCCTTCACATTGAGGGAAGGGAGATAAAATTTTTCTTCCTGTGGCAGTATGGATTTGTACCGAAGAGCCTTTGCTATGGACCAGGTAGATACTGCCCAGACACAAAACAAAATGTTGCTTGCCATCCTGAGGAATTCACTGTTTGAGTCTGTGATGTAGAAGAAGTGGGAAACAGGGAAGACGAAACAGTAAAATGATGAGCCAAGTTTCTACCTGCCATAATCCAGCCCTGGCTCAAGCATGGTGAACGGCTTAATGGCTCCTTTCACACTTCTGCACAGCCATATGGTATTTGGAAAAAGCATCAACCTCAAAAATGTACTGACTGCACACCCTCCCTTTTTCTTAAAACTTTCTCTTGCACCAAACGTATTCTAGTAACAGGAGGTTTAGTCATTAGCCGAGTTGGGTCAATAATAGATGTTTTGTTTCAGTGGCTGACTTAAAATTGGGTAGGTCAAACAAAACCATATATTTTCCTTCTTTTGGTGAAACAGCAAAATGAGAAAATTCATGTTAGAGTCAACCTGGACAATTTTATTCAGCTGCAAACAAAAGGATTTATTACAGTTTTGGACTATTCAGCTTTCTTTCCTAGTCTTGCATAGATCAACCTTTAAATGAAACGGCATTGCACAATGACAATTGAAAATTTTGTTTTAAAACTTTGAAAAAAACCACTTTTGGCATCTTTGAAATGAAAGTGCAAAACTTGTCAAGTTTTTTTCCCTGGCTTTTGCATGAAACCAAATTTTTGAAGGATTTACCAGCAGAAGTGTTGCCTATCTATTCATAAGCCATCTGATAGACCATTTCCAACACCAGACCTAAGCACCTCCCTCTTCAAGGAGCTTTCTGGCAGATCAGTACGCAAGATCAGAAAACGTAGTTTTTGGAACCCTGTTACAGACTACTTACTACACATCTTAAAGTTTTCACTTCTTCCTTCATATTGTAGCAATATAAACCAGAGTTTTGTGTTGTCACCAGGGAAAAGGGTTGAACTTCTGTCTTGCTGTGACCTTGCTGTGTGTGAACTAGAGACCAGATGCTGCTTAACCCAGTCTTGCAGACTTTGTTCATAAAATGTAGTGCTCACACAAATGTAGGCAATTTCAGCCTACATTTTCCAGTCCTGGAGAGTATATTCTGAAGCTGACAAAAGCTAGGAATTTTTGTTGCAGCCAGTGCTAAAGTAGAGGACATCCAGCTCTTTCTCAGACTCACCCCTAGCCTATCTGAGAGATTTCGCTCTGTAAACTCTTCTCGTGAACATCTGCTATTTTCTCTTAGAAATATCAAGAATGAGGTTGTGAAAACACCAATTAAAATTCACAAAGAATTGCTAGTGACTTGTTTAGCATTCGCTAAGGCAGATGAGAGATTTGGGCGCCAAAAGATAAAAGGATTTTGACCCTGTGATTTATATGTTAAGAAGCCTCCCCCCTCCCCCATTCTCTTTTTATTTTTTAAACTCCCCTTAGTCCTACTGCCCTGCAGCATTGCTTTTTGAGAGAGGCTAAAGCAACTTTCTATTTTCTCATGAGTGCATGTCAGTGCCTGTTCCTTAATTCTACATCTGCCTTAAGTGCATTCAGGTGACTCATAACTTTGTCTCTGCGCTTAGTTTTTTCTCTTTCTTCATTTATCAACAACAACAACATTATGTGGGCAGCTTTTTTTTCTCCTAGTCTACTAACCTGGAAAGCCATGTGAGTAGCCCTGAAGTGAGCAAATAATGAAATATTAGACAAGATGGTGAGAGGAAATGAGATTGTCCTTTCATAATAGTTTGGTGATGAGTTAAGATCCCTGCTGCTGTTATCTGGATTTATACTCATCCATGTAGACTAAGCACGCTGCCAGTTTATACTGAAATGGCTTATTGTTCTTCCATCTCTCTGCCGCGGCACAGATCTTTTTGTTCTTATCGCTCCTGATGCCTTAGACTATGGTGCCCAAATTACTGTCTTTGGGCCATGAGAAATGGACCATGAAAATTCACTCAGCCACAGCTGTATACTGGGACTCTTGTGAAATGGAGCACCTGTGAAAAGGGACAAACTGCAGGAGCTGTTCTTGTTCTAGCAACCCACCCTGGTTCTCTCTTTCCCCCAGGAAGAGTTACTGCAACTTATCTGTGAAAATTGCATGTACAACAACCTCTGAGAAGCATGTGCAGGGGAGATCCCATGATACATGCCCTTTCCTTGTCCCTGGAGTAGGCATGACTGGAGAGCCTGGCTCTTACTAAGATGTTCGTGGCAGACAGGAATGATCATTTACTCTTTTTCTCTATGGTATTGAACTCAAAAGGTCCAGCTGAGGCCAGAATATGCTGCTGTCATCATCTGCTAAGACAGTAAGCATGGCAGTCCCTCATTTTGTGGAACTTGAAAAAAGTCATCTTTGCAAGGAAAATTACATGTCTAAATTCACAAGAAATGTTGTTCCCACTGTTGCAGGAAGTGTCCGTTATCACCAGCGTGTTCAAACAACAAAGCCAAACTGAGCCTTTGTCAAAATTTGAACAGAACGTTTCTTGACAATTTGGAAAACAATGGTTTGTTCCTTGGCTTTCTTTTCCCTATCTCTAATCTTGTTTACTTAGATAGATACAGGTGTCCTGGAGCTCAGCAACATTCATTTACTAAGAGTACCTAAGCTACTGAATTAAATTCCTATTCAAAGTATAGGGAAAGAAATACTTAATAAAGATCAATGCTCATTTCAGTCAGTTACACTTAATGCAGAACATGTGTGTGTTTGGGAAGGCAATGGAAAACAGTGAGCTTTATGCCACATCTTCTTTTGTGCCCTTACTTTGTGCCCTGCTGCACCAACCCCGAGGATGCCTTTTGGTTGTACTCTGTGTACTCCTGGTTGCTGCAACTTTTTGGTCTTCTGTGTAACGTGTCCTAGGCTAGGAGAGTGACCAAGAAGTGTGTCAAATGAAATGCATGACAGGCTCCTGAAGTCAGTGTTTAGCCAGCAATGTGGATGTATCCCAGATGTTGGAGGTTAGGTAAGTACTACAGAAAAGTGTCAGCTGCCCATGCTGGGTAGTCTTTTTGGTCTTTTTAAAATATCTGATGATGTTGGCTACTGTCAAAGTCAGGCCACTAGTCAGATGTGGTATGGCTGTTCTTATGTGTATATATGTGCATAAGTAGCAGGTGCAGGTAGGGTAACTTGCTAAAGGCTCTTTCTGAAAGTCAATACAGAACCAGGAATGGCGTCTGGCTTCGCATCTGGAGCTGCCTGCTCCAAACGCTCCAAGGCCCTCTGCCAGGTACCGTTTTTACTCTGGGACCCAACGTATGGTTTTGCCTTGGTACTCTACTTGCCCATGATGCTACTGCCTCAAGGAGGTCTCAGGAGGGCCCCAGACCTGGCCTTAGCTGGGGGACAAACTTCCTTGCCTGTGAGAGGCTAAACAAAGTCAGACGTCTTCCTGTTTCAGTTATTCAAGGTAAAAGTTGTACGTGGGTCGCCTTTTATGTGTAAGAGTAACAAGGCTGCTGTTTGTTTTTGCACCTACATATAGGGATCTTACTGATGGTTTGCTTGCCATCCTCCACCCAAACGAGTCATGTGGGAAGTCACTTGGGAGAGTCAGGAGCAAACCAGGTGCTGACATTATCTGTTCTTGATATCTCCCATGTACAAATATAAACAGAAGGAGGTTCTCCTTGAGTGATGCTGGCGAGCGAATTAGCTTTGAACTGTCTGCCCATTTGGGAGAAAACATGACTGTTCATTCCAAATATGTCTTGGCAGTATTGTTAAGGATGCATTTTATGTGTGAACCTTATGCCATATTCTATACATAACACAGACATGGCTTTCCAGAAGCCTCTTCTTACAGGCAATGGGCTGCAGGCTATGTCATCTCCCAGGTGCATTGCTTAATGCTAATCTCATGAAATGCAATGTTCACACATGCTTGACACATCCCTGTGTGCAAAAAATCACTCCCTGAATCCAAACAAATACCTGTAAACAGCGGCAAAAACAAAGTTAATTTGTCATCTGCAGCCCCAGTGCAATTACAGTGTACAAGGCAGACAGAATGAAAATAACGCCAAAGTCCCAACCACCAGGGAATCTTGAGCTCAAGCCAAGTCTCCTTCCTGTGCCCGCCTTCGTTGTGTGTGTTCGAGTATAAGACTGAGCATTGTTAAAAGACCTTCTGAGAGACAAACATGTTTTTTTTTTTCAAAACCCAGCCATAGTCTTGCAAAATGTCATACTTCAGGGAGCTTGAGCCGCTATCCGGAATTGCTGTCCTTCACGGGATTTTTTAGGGAAGGCCTTTTGATCCCATTTTGTAGAGCAGATAAGCAACATTCCATCTCATTTGGCTTACAGTGCCACACAGACCGCTCATATCTGCCCTGTATTTTGCAGCCATTCTAGGCAGTGTATTTTAAACTAGATCTTGCAATATGAAATGCAGGAAGACAGAGTACTGTCATTCTGTTTTTGCAGTAACTGCCAATACTTTTAACAAGGGCTTTCCTCAAAAGAGGCTTCCAGACTTAGTCTGGGTTAAACCTTGTGGGCAGAGTGTCTGTATTACCAGGGAGAAGGAGGGGTTTGGGCAATGTATTAATTTGTTTTCCCATTCAAATCAAAATGCTGGCTCATAACCCAAAGAAAGAAAGAAACAGTACCACCCAGCAAATAACCTTTGCTGAAAGCGTTCCTGCTCTGCTTTCAGAAGTCGATTGAGTATGTTGGTGCCAGACTGCTAGGCTTGCCTAAGTCAATATGGCAACCAGAAAGACGTCAGGAAATGAGAGGCAGCTTCTTTCAGTGAGTGCGAATTGGCCTATTGCAAAAGGATACTTCAGTAGCCCTTTTGTGATTCCCTGGGCTACATCTCCTCTGATATAGGTGCCTAAGCAACTTCAGAAAGGAGATGAGCATCAGCAGTGTAGAGGAAGTTCCCCATTGATTTTTGGGCAAATTACGCCAGTATATTCCATGTATCATGTAGCAATTCACATGGAGCTGAGTTCTTCTTCACAGCGGTACATTTTCAACACAAAGAACTGTTTTCAGCCTATTTTATCACTATCTTTTTTCCCCGAGCACACATATCCGCAAGTGTCTACTTCACTTGCAAGGGTACAAAATGGATACGAGGGCGGATTTTGCCCACCAAGTCGAAATGGTCGTATTATCCCTACTCATTAGTGAGGTAAGCCATTGTTAATGCCCGCAGAAGCTTTCCAAGCTCAATTAAGTTGTACCACTGTAAAACAAATGTTTGCAATAGGGCAAACTACTTCAGCTCACATCCGGACAAAACCGACAGTGAGTAGTCGGCAGGCTGCCCATATTTAATTACATTATCCTCTGCCTGCAGTGTACCACAGGCCTCTGGAGGCAAGCCAGGGCCATATTTATCTCGTTTATATTTGCTTGTAATTTTTCATGATTGATTGAAGTTTAGGAAAATCATTATGTTTAAAATGCCACGGCTTTGGAAATAGATGTGTTAGAGACTGTGCCTTGGCTTTAAGGAGTTGCACTTTGATAAAGCTGCCATGGAAGAAGAGGTGGAAGAGGTTCCTGTCATCTACACCAACACGCAATATATTTTGTTCCCTTAGTCATCAGGTCTTGTTTTTATGTGGCCTCAATGGATCTTGTTCGAAGTTTAGCTGATGTGAGAACAGGATCACATTAGATGTATATAGGCTTGAGGGAAAGATGGATGGCTTATGAATCCCAGGGGAGTGATAGGCTGATGGGGACAATTCAGACTGGTTGATTCAGCAGGTGTTGCTACTGGTCCCAGCTATCTGTCCTTCTCAGTCTTTGGCTGCTCCTGAATCAGCCCAAGAACTGTTAAAATTAACAGTGCTGATGAGGGATTCCCAAGGACCACCATGTTCCGATCACGTTGGTTCCCTTGTGATGAAAACTAGGATTTTGGAAACTGGTTCCTGAGCTGCTGAGTTACCTGTGTGGGCAGGATGGGGCCAGCAGCTGGGGGTGCTAACCTGGACAGGCACTCCAGGCTAACTTGTCAGTGAGACCTGTAATAAAGGGGGAAAGAGAAGAAAGAATTATTGGTTTGAGTTGTAACTCAGCCATAGTGGTCTGCAGTCTGCCTCCCAATGAGCATTTATTGGTCCTTCATGGTTAACTCAGCAGAGAGGGTCAAGACTAGACTTGCATACATGCTGGAGTCTTTTTTTGCTGAATTGGGGTCTCCAAAGGCAAAGCAACAGTGGGTCTGAATAAGTAGCCATGTTTAACCTCTGGTTAATGATACCGTTGTAACTTGACAGAAGTCATGTGCAGTTAAGCATCGTGGAATAGGTTGCTTCCATGTTTGAGTTGCATTACCATCCATTATTCTGAACACACAATTTTAAAAACAAAAGTTGTAAAAATGTTGATTTTTGTTTTCCTCCCTAGCCATTTTGAGGCTAAATTTTCTGGTATGGGCTCAGTGGATGTATCTACAAAAACGTCTTCCTTCTGCATGTGTAAACCCAGTAAGAGAGTGCATGTACTTGCATGCAGGATCACCCAAATCTCATGCACTGGTGTGCTGCTCTGTGGTCATCGCCTCCTGTCTGCAAGAACTGCAAACTCCTTTAAAGATATGTCCTTATACTACCCAAAATAGTCTTGCTCTGTTTCTGTCCTCTCATAGGTTAAATTGTCAAAATGAGTGAATAAATCATGTAAAGGCAATTCCTGGCAGGTTGTTATATATCTGGACAGGTAAAGCTGTGGTAGAAGGAAAAGAGCTTCTGACACAGTTTGCCAAAAAGAAGGCTTCTAAGTTTTCAGCTGGAATTTGCCTCTGAACAGCTCTTAAAAATGAAAGTCTATAATGATTCTGAAATAAAGTTTCCAAAGTTGTACATCATTTTGTTTATGAGTAGCCTGAGGGAGAGAAATTCAAGAATCCCTTTCTGGGTTTCTCAGATTACCTGAATTTCATCATACGTAATAAGAAAATTATTTTGTATTAAATATAAAAGGTGTTTTTCAACAGTTAGGACTTGCTATGACTTTATTATGCTATAACTTTAAAATTTTATTGCGTGCGAGTAAGAATTCCATACTTGTTTTTTCTTAGACAAAGGATTTTGATGTTGTTAGTAATATGTATTATAGTACCATAGCACCATGTGATGCTTGCCAGGACCAGGCCATTGTACGTTGGTGCAAAAGAAACACGTAGAAAAATCCATTCTCAGCCTTACTTGATGTCTGCCTGCCAGTTTGTTTTTATCTGTCTTTGTTACGGGTGGTGGTGTTGATGCACTGTCCCTTGTGTAGGGGGTCAGCTTCGGCTGAATTCCATGTCAGCTTTGTGGGTAGGCTTCAGGAGGACTCTGAATGACACTTGGTCCATGCACTGATCCACTGCACGGAGACAGATTTTACTTCTTGAGCATTAGCAAGTGTTCAATTGTAAGCAGTGCCCATGTGTCATCGACTTCAAAGAGCTCCTGAGGTCAGTCAGAACTAAGTTTATTGAGAGTTAAGCGTAATGGCATGTCCCAATAACAGTTGCACAGAATATTTGTTTAATAATTTTATTTATTTATTTATTTGAATTCATCCCACCTTTTTGAACAAAAGTAAAACCCCATAACAGACTGTTGGGACGTGGATGTCCTTGCTCTGGAAGGGCTGGACTTGCAAACCTTGAAAAGGCTATAGGGCTTCTGGAACTTTCAAACTCTGCCTGGGTACTACAGCAATATTATATGCAGAGAGACAGGTGGGTGCATGTGCTGGCAAATGGGAAGATGGCAGTAAAAAAAAAAAAAAACAAGCATAAACTCACCTCCTTGAAAAGGTGAAAAGTGAATATAAACTATATTGCACAAGTTACTCTAATCCTCCATTATATCATCAGTTCTTGCTTCTGAATGGAGTTTTTCCAGCTGTCCTTCAGTATATTTGTGTATCATTTGTGATCTTACACTGTTCACGTTCATCAACTGATAAAGCTTTCCAGATTTCAAAACAAATCTCTTAAAACCTTACTGCAGAGGAAGATGACTGTCTAGAAAGGATTCAGGATCTTATTTTAGTTGTCCAAAGGTCAGCAGGCAGAGGAAAGAATTTTCTACAGCTCTGAAGTAACTTCTGCAAATGCCCTTTTGCCCTTAGGGATACATGTGCATCTTAGGTGCAGAAATTCTCCAGCTGACTTGATATGAGCTAACTGGAAGCAGGACAGTGCACAGTAGAGTGAGACCACATCTGGCTCTGCAGGTCATATTTTACCATCGTTATGTCTCCTGAGTCTGAGCTAATGATCCTCGAGATCTCATGAGAGAAGAGTCTCTGGCTGTGGCTCATGTACATCACAGCTGAAGTATGTGGAGGAGTGCGCACACAGTAAATCAGATTTAGCTGAATTTACTAAGCCATGGGTCCAGCTTATTCACACTAGGCACAGTTAGGTCCAGAAGCAGCTGGTATGCTCCAACAGTGGCTCTGTGGTGACAATACCTGTATCCAAAAGGTGCTGGAGGAGGTGTGTTGCTCTGAGCGGGCTGTAGATCTAGAAATCCCAGACAAATCTCCAAAGTTCTCAAATTCTACCTTGACAAGATTTCCAGGATCAAAAAGGTGGGTGTATGCAGCAGAGCTACACATTTTGTCCTAACTTCTTGGGCTATGGTGCATCGGGACCTGCATTAACATGGTTGGGATTCAGGTTGGAATGCAGCATAAGGCAGAAGGCTAGGGTGAAATACTTAGTACCTCTCTGCATGTCATTGCCTTGTGTATGCTGGTCAGGTATCTGCAGTAACCCCTGTTGCTTGAGAAACCACATCCTAAGTCAGAGAGATACTTTTAAAACTCTACCTGAAGCCCACAGCTGTTATACTGATGAAAATATTGTGGGCTAGATTTTGTTCTTCATCTTAGTGTGTTCTGTTTTCCCTCCTTTAATCTGCTATAGATTTGCGGCAAGGGTCTGTTTTTATGCCCAGTTCTCCAGCTGGGATGAATAAAACAAACAGAGGTCAAGTGACTAATTCAAACCCAAACAGTGCACCAGCCCTTCAGCTAGGGTTTTAGAATGAGCTTAATGATTTTTAACTCCTTGCTGTAGCTGCTGCTTTAGACTGTTCCCAGCAGGCCGGCTATCAGGTCCACCAGGCTGCGGAGGACGACAACTGGCCTGTTTCTTGGCGCTGAAACCATCATGGTACAAATTACCGTCAGCCCAGGGAAGAGTGTTTGTGCCCGGTGTATGGACAAGTATAGAGCACAACTCTGCATATGTCTATTATACAGATTACACTGGGTGTCAGCATTTAGGGGGCATGCTGCCTGCAATTAGTCATCAAAAAAGTAAAGTCTGTATATGTGGTGAATGTATGACTGATCCTTGAAACTGAGATGGTTAATTGAAGGAGATTGTGACATATTCAGAAAGAAAACAGATACTGCCTGATAAGGTTCTTTGAGACCACAAAGGCCTGTGGTAGGAGCAAGGAGACAGAACTAAAGCCGAGAGGGTTAGAGTGCTAGACAGCTGACTGAAGCCAATGTTGTTTGAATTAGAGTTGGGAAACCGATTGCCCTGTATGTCACCTAGCTTCCGTCCCTTCTGCAGGAACATATGGGCTTTTTCCCTTCTTCTTAGGGTTCATTTGTCCCTCTCCTATACGTGGTTATCTGGAAGGGATAGGGATGAACAAAAAATTCTTCCCCTTGCAATGCTACTTGTTCCTTGGGGGGGGGTGCTATTCCCTGCCTGCTCCTCCCAGTCAGCTCAGCACTCCAAGGGGGATGAGAAGCAGCCAGCAGGCTGTCTTCTCCCAGGCTGGCCAGCTGCACGGGGAGACAGAGACAATCCTTTACTGGGATTAGTAACTGTGAGGCCTTGAAAGGGAAAACGTGCCTAGCAAGAGGGCCTTCTACATGACTCCCACCAGAGGGTTGGGTCTAAGTGGCACAGCCTTGTCCGTAGCAACTTGTCTGTTCTAGTTTTATGTGACTCAACAACAGAGTTTCCACTGTTTCCCTTGCAAGACTCAAAAGAAAGCAGGTCTTACGGACCAGATAACCCTTCCTTATTCATGTGGAATAATCCCCCTAAGAAGTCATTCATGGGTAAAGCAAAGAGAAGCTGTCCCTAAAACAGCTTTCTGCATATGTTTGAGCCAGTGGATTCCTGCATGTACACTGTTGTATTTGTGGAGCAGAACACACAGGCTAGGAGCAGCCTGGGGTATGTGAATGTAACTTCTCAGCCATACGAGCAAAACACCTCCACAAACAGGTCCCCCTGCACCTTTCTGGGTTCTGCTTGAATGGAGAAGTAGAGAAACAGGTCATGGCATGAATTCTGTTTGCACAAACAAGGAAGAGCATCCCCTACATATAACACAACAACCTCTAGTAGGTGTTCAGACTGCATGAAACCATGAAGCCCTCTGTGCATGTTTTAGGTGATATAATTATCCATCTGAAGGAAACAAATTTAACTCCTCTGTGGTTTGGACTCTTTCTTCTTAGGACTGGTGAGGTCTGTGACTCATTATGAACCCTGAGCCAGAAAGAAGTATTACACACTTAAGTAAAGACTTTGGTGAGCTTGGACTATCAGGTTGTGAACGCAGTAATAGTTCCAGGCTCTGGAGAGAAGCCCCTGAAGAACTGAAAGACAGGTGTCTTGTTAACCGGTTGACACAGCAGTTCCAACTTGTCTTTTGGCAATCTGCACTTCCAAGGAGTCAAGTGCGGTGGCCTTGATAACAGAAGGGGCTGCCTTTGGCACAGCTCAGTAGC
The DNA here is from genome assembly GCF_034638445.1 of Ciconia boyciana. NCBI lineage: Eukaryota > Metazoa > Chordata > Aves > Ciconiiformes > Ciconiidae > Ciconia > Ciconia boyciana. The sequence goes on from NC_132938.1 coordinate 59,011,212, forward strand.
TTTGAGCAAATACGCTCTCGTAGCGCAAAGGAATGCCAGGTAGATGATGTCAGAGATTAATCCAAAACCTGTTCCTGCTTGTATTGCAATCCTTCAGATAGATTGGGGTTGCGACGAGTGAGGCATGGCTTGATAACTTGTCCAATGGGACAGCTTCAGGGGGCTGTGTGCAATAGTCAGATGAGGAGTGACATGCAGAACAATGAGGAACCCCGCAAGCCTCATCAGCCAGTCTCCCTTAATAACAGCTTGAAAGGATTAAATCTTTGGCTGGTTGCACCTTACATTCAACCAGACCGTGTGCTTGGAGACAGCACAGCATGCTGGTGACAGCTCAAATTAGTGTGCTTTTGGTGAGGCTCTTAAAATCACCAGAGTTAAAAGGAGATCCTGGGGTCAGATGTGACAGTATCCAAGAGTCTGTTAAGTTTCATAGTTGAGAAAGAGCAGAGACAGTTGCACTAGCTGTTTGTGAGGAGAGCAAAATCACCTCAAGCCTTGTCTAGATAAAGTTTAAAAGTGATTTCCAATAAATCGATCAGTGTAGTCAGTATGGGATTTGGATCAGGATTTCTTGGGCATTTTTAAAAGAAATAATACTGGAGCTTTTGGTTATGTCAAGGATCTTGGCAAATGGTTAACTCCTTTAGCACCTTCTCAGCTGGTGTCAGTTGTGGGCCATCAGATATAACATCAGGCCAACACTTTCATGCCCATGTTTTCTTGGACATGGTATATTAAGATAGCAAAAGTGTCAGCCAGTTTGCCTGAGAATAATGGGATCGTGTCCCCATGCATTATGAGCAGTCAGCTCATTTTGTCATGTTAAAAATGGATTGAACTTCTTGAACAATTTCTTGGCTGCCTGTCCTCTAATGTAGTTGGAAACGCAGGGCAGCGTTGACTCCTTGGCAGTCAGGCTTGCTACCTGGTCAGCATGAACAAACCAAGGAAATATTCCAGCAGCAAAGGCTGCAATGACAATGAAGTAGCACAGTCTGGGACCACATCTGCAGCACCAGTTTGCTCAGAACACTTGTGCTAGGAGTTCTTACTGGCTTGCAAAAATGATAAGGTTTAGCAAAATATTTCACTTCTGCGTTCATATGGATTTAACATCCTTGTTAAATTTTAAGAGAATTTAAAAATTGTATTTTTAGACAATCACAGGAATGACTTGTGGCCTACACAAACCTCAAATGGACAACTGTATATGTTAACTATGGAAAATTTTGATTCCTGCAACAGTAGGAAACTCTTCTCTGTAATTCATGCATAATTTTATCTGTTGCTATTAAATCCCTTGAATGAGGCATTAGGGCCTTCGTTCCTATGCATGATAGAATTACATCAAGGCAGTAAGACAGCTTTTCACGAATAACCAGAAGTGGTGTCTGTTGCTGTGAACTACCACAGAGTTGAATGTAACTTGTCAAATAGTTTTGGAGGCCTCTAGGTCCTGGCAAGTCTATTGCCATGAAACTCCCATGATGAAAAGGTGGTGAAGTTCAGCTCTTGTTTCCTTTTTCTGGGGTAGAAAGCTGTGGTAGAAGCTGAGCTATCCAGGGAATGCCTGTGTGGGTTTTGGCACAGGGGCTTAATGGATTGTCCCTATTGGTATCTGTGAGATTAATGCCAGCTGCAATGATGCAGCAGTCCAAGAAGGATGGCACTAGCCCCACCAATTTTACATTTCTCCTTTATAAAACTTAAGGTACTTGGTTTCTTAATAACCTCCAAGTTTCTTGAAGTTGTTAAAAAAATATGCGACAGACGGACAGACAGACACACACCCCCCCACCCCCCCAGACAGAAACATTGCTGAAGAATATCTGGAAAGCAGAATTTTCAGAATTCATTGCAAAATTATTGATGCAGCAGAAATTCCAAATTGGAGATGCCTGACTCCCCACCAAGATGCTAGAGTCAGTCTTAAAGAATAAGGTCACATTGATAAGAGTACATGGATAAATATGATCCAGTGGAAAAGAACCAGTGAGGCCTCTATAAAGGCAAGCCTGACAACTTTCTGTGAGATTGTCAATAAGCCTGTGGATAAAGGGGATCCAGCGGACATGTTACGCTAGGATTTTCAGAAGGTCCTTGACGACATTCCACACCAGAATATTTTAAAGACATAAAATTGCTGTGGGGTTAGAGGAAAGGTTTGCTTTCAAACTGAAAGCTGATTAAGGGTGAGGAAGCTAAGAGTCACTTAGTGGCAACTTTTTGTGATGGAGGAAAGTCAGCAGTAGCATCCTTTTGGGATCACTACTGGGACCAGTTTGATTCTGAATCTTCACCAGTGACAGAACAGGGAGTGAAGAGTGAAATCTCTAATTTTTGGATAAGCAGTTTTGGGAAATCAAATGCTACACCGATGGTGAAGAACATCCAAAGAACCTCATAAAACTCAATGAACAAAAAGGTGGTGGATACAGTTCACTTTAGGTAAATGTGAGGTAATTAGTCTAGGAAAAAGTGATCTTAACCAGGCCTACACTGTGCTGGACTCTGAACTGTAAGTTACCACTTTCATAAAAGAAATCTTGAAGTCATTACCAGTGATTCCCTGAAATTCTTGGCTTAATGTGCTGAAGCAGATAAAAAGCCAACAAGATCATGGGCATCAGCAGGAATTATATTGTCGACAAGACTGAAGATGCATTTTGCTCCTGTATAAAACTGGTGTGTCCACATCTTGAGTGCTGGGCACAGTTCTGGTCTCTGCATCTAAAGAAGCATATGATGGAGTTAGAGAATACCCAGAAAAGGATAACTTAAATGATTGAGGCGAGAGCGCAATTATCTTACAAGGAGAGATTAAAAATGCTGAGACTTTTCAGTTTGGAAACAAAAAGGCTGAAGGGGAATATGATTGAGGTCTGTATCACATGAAGGTGATGTATAAACTAAATGATGAACTGTTACTCAGCACATTCTGTAATACTAGAACTAGGAAGCACTTTGTGAAAGTAGTAGGAGATAATTTAAAAGACATAAAATAATCTTTGATAAGGCAGGTAATGAACTTTTGGACTTTCTTACCCAGGATGTTTTGGAGACACAGTGTCAGCAGGTTCAAAAAGTGATTAGACAGATTCATAGACAAGAAGTCTATAAACAGATATTAAAAGGAAGAGGCAAGGATATACCCTCTTGCACTAACACAGCTGCAGTTCCTGGGAAAGGAAAGGAAAGAGGGAAAGGAACCAGAGAAAGTAGTTAGCATTACCTGTTCTCCCTAAATAGCATGACTTGATGTCCTGTGGCGTCCTTGCCAATGATCAGCTATTTGTATGCTTGAGTTAGGTCTAATCTCATGACAAGTTTTCCTTCAGCAATAACACTGCATGGCCAATTTATAGCAGGTGCTGGTATGAGGTACACTTAAGACTGGGATTAGTGCACTTATGATTACCACACATTGCAATGACACCATTTGGCTTATAACTTGGTGCAACTGATGTAGCCTGTTTCTTCGTGAGGCTTGCTCTGCGGCTTCTTTGCCAACGAGATGCTCAAGTTCTTTGTCAGTCTTCAGGTGAAGGGGAAGAGATGTTCTGTACAGACCAGCACAGGCAAGATACTGTAGTGGAACAGTGCTAGTCCTCCCTGATAAAGTCCCCATTTTCAGAAAGTACTTGAGGGAATTAAAGTTCTTTCTTAGGGAGGTTCTTGCTGGAGGAATTCCTCTTTGAACAGAGTCATAGTGAAAACTTCACCCTTGCAACTTCCAAAGGTATCGCTGTCATGGCCCCTGTAGTCTCAGAGACAGGACAGGGTGGTATTGGCCCTATTATACACGATGATGCAAAAAGGAAGGATTTAAGGTGTCTCCATTGACAATTGTCACCCCTCAGCTGGATCTGACTTCCATTTTGCAGCTTTTTTCATTAGCCAATACATGTCACTGTTATGGACATGTAGTAAAAGTCTCCTCATTTTCTTGCTGAAGAAAATAAGAATAATTGTTGCCCTTGGATCAGTGGACTTCTGTGTTTTTTCCATGGTTCTTTTTCTTTCTAGAATTGATTCTCACTGGCTTGGAATGAGTGTCTTGCTAAATAAAGACTATCACAGATGTCCTCCCCAGCCTCAGCAGAGACTTGGGTGATTGGTCTTGGCTGATGATACTGATGTGGCTGAGTTCCCAAAGTTCCAGTGAGTTTCTCAATGACAACTGTGATGACAAAATGTGCCTGTAGGGGTTTCCAAAATATGAATTTCCTTTATACATATTTGCATTCATTCAGTGCAACAGGCCTTTTCCTGGGTGACTGTGAAGTAAATTGCACTAAGGAAGGAGATACAAAAATCTCCCTCCATCTCCCTCTCATCTTGCCATCTCTAGAGGAGGCAATTTCTCAAGAAGCTGCTGAAGTTTCATTGTTCAGATATATGATGCAGCCCCATGATAGGCAACACAGGTGACAACAGCCTTGTTAGCTTGCTGGTTTTGCTTGTGAAATTGAAATCTGTGGCCAGTGACTAATGATGTAGTAGGCAAGAAATGTGCCTTCAGCAAGACTACAATTTCACTGTATTTCTCCATGTGAGGCAAAGCGAGAACTATGAGCAATGTTATGATGACAAATGTCTTAGTCCCACAGAACTACAAAGGGAATAGTCTGTTTCTGATTGGGACTGTCTATCTAGTTGGCTTCAAGATGATATAAAAGTCATGCATAAGGATCCCATGATACGGCTTGAATTCCTCAGTCTGTCCCAGAATTGTCATCTCAAATTGCAGGAGGGCACGTTCATTTATATCCCACAGTGGCAGAGCTTTTATTGCAAGTGCTTGCTGGTTGAAGACTCCGTTCACCTCTCAGTGGCTCCAGAAGTCTTGCTGCTTGTCCCTATTCCTCAGCAGGATCCAGTCCTGATGATCAGAAATTTGATGGCTTATTTATGGAAAAGACTGCACAGACTTGAAGCAGCAAGCAAACATAACTTTTTCATTGTCAGTACTATGAGTTACAGCAGTGAATGAATGGTTGTCCTGCATTCCCCTGGCTGTTGCTGGATGAAGAAAGAGGGGAAGGAACAGGATACCATATGATTATTTTTTTTCCCTTTGGTATAAACAAGAAACAGAGCACCTCAGATAGATAGGCATTAATGCCATATAAAACTGAGGTGCTCTTATAATGCATACAAAGCATATATCTTCACCTGAGGGGAATGTGGAAAGACTGTGCACCAAAGAACTGATTATTGCTTCTTTGAAACTAGAGCAATTCAAGTGTGAGCCTGCTTGAAATGCCTGTTGGAAACCTCTTTCTGACTAGAAACATTTAGAGATAATTTGTCACATTGATCTTTGCCATCAAGAGCCAAAGGATAGAGGGAGAGATTTTAACCTCTCACCTTCCAAAGTGAAGCCCAAAGGAGAGGAGGGAAATGCCAGGTTCAGTGTTTCCATGGACGAAAGAGGGACCTACCATGGGCTTCTGTCACTTCTTTCAGCCACAAAACTGGGGTGGAGCAAAAGCAGGAAAACCTCTGCACATAAATGTGAGGCGAAGTGGTTTGGTTCCTGCCTAGCACAGGACAACAATCCAGCAAACATATGGCCACCAATCTAGTTATCTTCAAACAGTGAGAGAAAATCCATTAAACAGAAGAAAAAGCTACTGCGAAAACACAGGTGGTGTGCAACAACCAATTCTGGGTATGCGTTTCTTCAGAAAAAGCACAGGAGTGACTTTACTCACCGACCATCTAGACTGTCTAACCATCTCTCCATACTGATAAGCTGGGGCGCAGAGAAAGCGTGGGGGATGATGCTGACAGAGGAAATAGGAGCAGAAAAAGCACACACTTTATTTATGCAGAAAGAGTAGGCCCTCAAAACAGGCTAATTGTTTAATTTAATGGGAAATTGTTGGAGAAAATGCTTACTCAGGTAAATTGTCACTGGGAGAACAAATTTAGAAATTTCTTTGCTTAAGTGCCTTGCAAATCTGGCTGATGCTGAAATACAGCTTTGGGGTCTAATTTGAAGATACCCATTTATCTTGACCTGAAAGAAGAGTTACCAGACAATACCTAAAGCGCCTGAAGAAAAGCCTTGGGGAAGCTTGTGTGCATTAGTTTTGGGTAGTGCGGTTTTACAACAGGATGTGACAGCCAGTTCTGGTCTGCACCTGACAGCCGTCAGGTGCTCTCCTCCCAAATACCCACAAAGTCGTTTCTTCAGCTTTTGTCCCTGATGCATCTCCCAAGAGGCAGGAGAAAATTGTGATTGGGTGGGGTAAAAGTTTCTGTCTCCCACACACCTGCAAGATTTTTTTTAAAGGAAGATGTGGCAGGAAAGTTCCCAGTAGCTCACTGTAATGATTTTTATCCAATGTCTAGTGGTGTTTGTTTATTCTAAGCAGTATTACTTTCATCTGCTTAAAGGATATAATAAAACCTCTTACAATTATTATGGGAGCATCTACCTTGATTAGCTCTTGGCAGGTAGGACTGCCTATTGTCACCCCCCCAGTCGTACCCCCCATAAGCAGTACAATATTTGATCATGAAAGCCACAAGAAATATCTCACATTACTCAAATGAGACGGTACTTTCCATTTTAGTTTACCTCAGGCAAATTAAACAGGCCCCCTTGAAACAGTGACAAGAAGAGTTATAGGAGCTTAGCACCAGACACCAATTACGATTTGAGAACTAAATGCCATAATTAACAAGATGTATACTTTAATCTAAAGCAACCAAATATGTGGCTGGATAAAGAAAAAAGGTAGGGGTAAACTCTGTAATTATAATAAATCGGTGTACCGAGGAAGTGTGTACCTTTGAGGTATATTCTTTTATTCTGCAATTAACTTTCAAGTGTTCTGCTAAATACCACCCCCTTCCACACACACATACAAAAACTTCCTGGCATTCTCACTTTCCCCAACCCCTGAATAAGTATTTATTTCCACAGACGCTTTTCCTCCTGTCTGTGGATGATAGGTGTGCCAGTAGCTGCGCATGGCAGTTTTCCCCCTAGCTCTGGACTCCGTCATGGTACTCCGTCATGACACACAGATACTCCGTCATGGCCCAGTTCTGCCTTCAGGAACGGCAGCGGGAGCAGTATTTGTACACGCTGCTCAGCGCAGAGCTGGGGCAGTGCTGAGTGCTTTTGAAAATCTCATTGCAAACTCCTCTAGCATAAAGGAAGCTTCAAAGAAATACAATTTCTCACTAATATATAAATAACATGTATTTGTATACTTGGCTTTACATTACTATCTGAGAAACAAAATAATGCTCTTTCTATTTTTCCTTTAATATATTTAAAGGACAGCCTAATGCATCCTTTCAAGAGCCTTATTTATACAAAACTCTGCTTTTGCCATATTTCTGCCATCCACAATAGACTTTTAGGATGTACTACTAATAAAACATCTTGAATTTCTCCATGCTCTTGCTAACAAAGATAAGTGAGAACTCCTTTGCTTTTTAAGACAGAACAGTAGCCTCTTCTAATTTAGCAAATTATGTGCCAGAACCAGACAAGTGAAGAGGAAAGGAGAAGGGACTGTTAAAAGTGGAGCTTTGTGAGTGTAAGATGAATGTGTCAAGGTTAAAGTATTCCTCTAATCCCAGAGTCAGGAAGGAAAGCTGCAGCTAATAAAGTCCATCCATGCAGTTTTATTCACTTGCATGCACTTTACTAAAGTAAGAGGTGCAGTCTGGAGACCAATTACAAACCACTCGTCTGATTCTTTTAATCCCTTTATTTCCATATCTGATCAAAATAAAGATTTATTTTTTTCCTACATCTAAGGAAAGAAAAAAAACCCTATATTTATGTGCAATGCATTTTTTTCTGTTATTGACATGCAACCTCATATTTTACTCTGAAGTTTTTCGGTTCCTCTGGCTACCAGTTTCTTGTGGCTACGCATGGGTCTAGATTTGTGTTTGTTCAGCATTGTTTTTTGACGGTTTGAGATGGTTTGGAAAAATTGGGACCAGAAAGGTCAATTCTATTAGAGAGCCCCTGCTTTAGGTTGCCCCTTGGCAATGCCCACTGAAACCAGTGCCTGGAAACGAAGGACAAGCATATGCACAGCAGCAGACAGAACTGATCCCTTAGTATTTTCTGGTTATGCAATATATTTCTGTTTTCAAAATACTGTCATCTTTTCTAAAAACTTGGAGATGAATTGTGGTACAGTTGTACCCACAGTTTCAGCTACAGGCAATCAGAGACAGCATTAAGGACTTGCAGTATTTAGAGCAAGAGCAGGGGAGAATGCTGCATTTTGAGGATCCACCTTTGACAGATCACATATCTGGGAATGCCATGTGGGAGCGGTGCAGGGCAAGGCAAGGGGGTGTCCCTCGCCTCACCAAAGGGCATTTCAGCTATTGCTGGTCATCAGGGAATGCAGTGAATGGTTCAGAAGCTCCAAGTAGTTTATTCAGCACTGTGATGAAGGACAGAGAAGGTTAAAAACAGAAAAACCACAGCTTAAGTGGTTTGAGTGCCAAAGTCTGCAAAAGCCTCGGTATATGTGTTAGTGTTTGGACATAGACAGAGACTTGTTAAAGAAGGTCCTGTCTTGATTGTAAAAAGATGGAGCACTTAATTGATCCTCTCACTCATTAAGGATATGTATCCTCATTAGGGTTATATAATATCATTCGCCATTTTAGAAATTTGCTATCTGCCTTTCATTGGTCCTTTGAGTGATCTCTTCAAATATGTTTTGTTCTACCCAAACCTAATTAATAGCCTACATTATCTTCTCGGTAGTGCAGCGTGAGTGAACATGACAGTTACTTCTGGCATTCAGTGTGGCAGAACATGTATTTTATTCTCTTAATCATTACGCTCCAGATGCAAGAAATGCCCCACATCAATGAAGTGAGCTTCAGTATAAGTCTGCTGTGCAGGTGCTAACTCTGCAAGCTCTTTCTGCTCCTTATCACTTATTCCCTCCCTGTTGCTCTTTCACTCTGAGGCTGTGTATCTAGTGCTGCTACCCAGCAATGAGAATAAAGTGAGTGCCTGCGAGACAACAAACCCTGAAGTCTGACTGTTGCGCTACTGGTGATAAGATGTAAGCTAAGATTGCATAACTCTTCCAGCAAAGGAGTCTAGCTGCGAGTGAGATACTCTGAGCAAAGCTCGCAGGGTTTGATTCTGTCCTCAGATAGGGAGAGCCCCAGCGATGCGGAGTACCTTATCAGATCAACCACCTGATTTTACAAGATTTGCAGAATGCTGTGCCCTTAAGCTAAGGCAGATGCTGAGCACTGGGTATGCATTGCACTTTCATTCAGCGATGTGTAATTTCTTAATACCTTACACTGTGACTTAGAAACCGTGCCTCATGTTAGAGGGACTCACTGTAGTGCGACACCAGGCTCCATTGCTGACTGGGCTCTGTTGAGAATTCTCTATCGAGAATTACCTGAATGTTGTGAATTAGTGAGAAAAAGCCAGAGAGGGTCTGTTTGGATGCACAAGAAGAAATCCAAGGTGCAAAAAGGTTTGTACCCACCTTGCAGTCACGCAGTGGCCAGCTGTCTGTTCTGGACTGATGTACTTAGCACAACCTGCTTTACATGGCCAGGAACAGAGAATAGATGATTATTTAAGTGATGTGTGTATGGAGATAATGAGAAGCAATTAATGCTACTTAAAGCTTTTGCACCATGGTTTGGTCAGATGTCTGGAGAATCACCCTCCCCTGATATTTACCTGCTTTTTTGCCATTTCTCTCTGCAGCGTCTTATTAACCCAAACGTACTGTGAGACTGGTCCACTGGTTGAATCAGGTTTGCAGGAACTGTCAGCACTACTGAGCTTATCCATTTGTACGGGAATATTGAATATCTTTGTTAACTTCTGACAGTATTTTCACTCTTTACTGTTCCCTGGATTTTCACACTTCTGTGACAAGTATGGACCATTCCCTAATTTGGCATTACTAGGCTAGGATAATGTTACTGAAACCTGTTGACTGGTTGCTCTTTGTGTGCTTATGTTTCTAATGGGTGTTTTGTGTTTAGACAGGGAAGTGAAGTTTGCAGGACAAAAAGAAAATGCACACAGCTGGTCATGTTTGAATTTGTAGCCTGCTCTGTTACTTGTAGGAATAAATCTGGTATGATTGTGGATGAAAGTTTCAAAACCATGTGGTGGATCTATTATTTTTGGTAGATACGTGCCTAAATATGTGCGACTGGCTTTATGTTCTCAATCTGCATCTTGAAGCATTTGCAAAAGGTGGCAGAGCTGGAGCTCCTGGTCACTCCTTTCATTCTAGGTCACCTCTTGACAAAGGTTTCTAGGCACCCAAGCCACTTTTGAAAGTGGGGTGAGGATCTAAAGCCATTTAGATGTCTTCACTCCCTCCCAAGCAACCAGGCAACAAGGTCTGAGCGGTCCAGATCAGCCTGCACCTGGGGCAATAATTCTCTGCAAACCTGTCCCATGTTCCTGCATCCTTGCTGTTTCTTCCCTTGCTCTCAAGCATCTGTGTTGCGTCTCTGTGCTGGACCATGTCAAGGTGCATTCCTAGTCCATCAGATCCATTGTGGGAGACCTTGTGAAAGGGCATTGGCATGCTCATGTGATTTTTGTCTGCATTGCAGAGGTTGTGATTCTAGAGGAGCAAAGCTAAAAGTGTCTACAAGTTGCAGTTTTGGGAATAAGATTTAGGTGTATAAATCTTTATATGCACTTGAAAAATTTTACTTTTGCTCTTAATTGTTAGAATTTCCAGCACATTTTTGAGTTTGGCATGATTTCTTTCCTTTGTGTGCATGAAATACTTGCCCATATCTCTTCATGTATCTGTATTTATACATATGATACAAATAAAAGCAGATTTGAGGGCAAACACTGTAAAATATTGCCTGAGGATTTAAGCTGAGATGTAATATGTTGCTTGAAGGCTTTGGACAATATTGCTTGAACAAAGGAACTCTTTTAATCCAAAAGGGTTTGTTTACTGTAACGACTCTCAAACCCAATCAATATTTGTTTTATTAACCTGTTGGGTGGTTCAGTTTAAAGTCTTGCTGTAGTTTGTTTGAAGTGGTTTGTACTTGGAAGCTCTGTGAGAGGTAAACAATGCTGAGAGTCACAGCAACAGTGGCCTATTGTATTGAGCTATTCCCTTTTGTACGGAGACTGTTGACCACTTGTGTTGTTTTTGAGGATATCAGCATATGCTTCTTTCCTGACACAACCTCAAGCATTCAGAAATCCCAAAGGCTGGTAAATATTTATCGAGATGCTTTAAAAATATTTTTCTCGCAAGTGTTTGGCTCTGCTGCGCAGTTTTCTTCTCTTTTAACATTGTGGTACAGATGCACGAGGAGGTGAACAAGATCATTGTTCATGAACATCAAGAGCAATGCAGCTGCGCCTGATTATATTAAATCATATGATGACGTACCATTTTTGACATATGCAGCTTCTCTTTATTGTAAATTAGTCACCATAAGAATCTATTTTCATTAGTTAGAACATTAGTGTTTTGCCTCTTTATGTTTTGCATTATTTAGAATCATCATGGGCTGAGTTGTTTATTTACATAATTAGCTCCATATGCCTTCACTACGTTCAACATCTGCTTGCAACTATGCGGGACTCCTGTCCCTTTAAGAAGCTGTGCTGGCCCTGAAGGCAAGCCTGGGAGATCTCCTCTGGGCATCTTCATGAGCCTACAGTCTTCACCACCTTGAATGGTGATGCAGCAGCCACTTTGGAATTAAAATATACCTTTCCTTTTTAATTGGGATAAAAAAAGAAAATTTCCATGCCTGTGATTGCCAGTGATAGCAACGCTCACCAGTGAGAGGTTGCATGGGGAGGACCAAAACGTTCTACAAAACCCTGGTATTGTCTTAGCTGCAAGGGAGCAGCCTTCTCAAAAGCTGACTGTGGCCTCAATTCGTTATGATTTTGAAGCATCTGTAGTCCTGCCAGACTTTCATGCTCAAAAATCCCGAGCTACCCTCCAACATAATGTGAGGTTGATGGCAAGATCATGAGATTTAAAAAAAAAATAAATCAGTTCTGGATTCTTTTATTTGCCCTTTGATGTTCAAGCCCTTGGTGGTTCACATTTCCAAGCTTTTGTCTGAGAATATGAACGCTAGAAACTTTGCTTTAAACGAAAGCTGACAATAATCCAAAATTACGTGATCCCCGGGACCTATGGCTTTGACCTTCCCCTGTATCCCAGATTTGAATATTGCAGCATTTGAAATCCCGGCTTGTGGTCACTCTTTGGTTGTCCCCATCAGTGGTGCTGCGGGTGTGCCTCGTAAAGCAGCCATCCCGCTCCTCTGATCCTCCATCTGCTCCTCAGCTGATCATCAAGGGGATGAAGCCTACGTGCTCCAAGCCAGGGCAGGGAAGCGCCGAGCAGAGGAATAAAGCAGCAGCGGGTTTGTAGCTCAGCAGGAAGGAAAACTGCAGACCTGCGTGCAGAAAACGTGTGAAAGGGAAATATTAAAAAGGGGGCAGGCAAAGGTTAAAGAGAAGGAACAGGCAACCTAAATGTGGTTAGGTGCAAGAGGGACCCGCTGTCTTCTTCAGTTTTTACTTTGTTTCTGGGAAGTGCCACTAAAGCAGCCTTGCTCTGGTAGTGGTATTTTCTACATCATTATCAGAGTTTCCACGTGTGCCTGTGGAGTGAGCGATAGTACCCAAGTGCTGGCAGAGCCTAAGCTATCTGACTGAGTTTAGACATTAAATATAATTTGGGAGCATGGTTCCCCAGTGAACGCTTCAAAACAGTGAAGGGTGCTTAAAGGTGTGTTAGTCAGGGGACATAAAATTCCCCTATAGCTGCTGCTTCCTTCTGATTTTATATTCTGTTTCATGAAAATACTAACTGCGAGTCCCCCAGATCTGCAACACGTATGCCGGGTAGTTAGAAAGGAAACTTGGTGCAGCCAGGAGAGCTGTGCCAGCCGTCCTGTCAGTAGCGGAGTGCTGCTCTGTTATTTACCAGTTTTATTGCCCAAACCCTCAGGGATTAGGGAAGAATTACTGCCCCTTTCCAAAGGATACCGACACTCAGGCAGATTAAAGACCTTGCTCAAGGTTGCGCACAGAGTCTGTACTTAACCTGACAAATGAATTTAAGCCTCCCGACTCCTAATCCGGGGCCTTTTCTACTAGAGCAAAGATAACTAATCTGGGCTCTTGAACTGTATGTGGCGTGAGAGTGCTTTCGGCAGGGCTGGCACATGAAGGCAGCGGCATCCTGCTGGCACGGGCTGGCCAGAGCCGGCTCCCAGCTGCGGGCTGAGGTGAGCTAGTGCCGGGGTGGCCCTCTTTGCCCCCAGTAGTAAAGTGGTGGAAAGTGCAGAGCCGTCATATTCAGCCTTGAGAGTTTGCCCAGGGTTTCCCATCCACTGCCCTGTTGAATGGCATCGTCTCAGCCAGGGACTCAGGACATGGTTAGTGCCCCAGCCATGTTCTCACCTCATATCGCAGTGAAAGGTAAACGTGTTACCCACAGAAAGGAGACGTAAGACCGTGGGCCGGAAAGGAGCTGGGGGTGAGTTTAGGTACAGTCTTTGTGTCTTGTAGCTCTGCCCCTAAAAGAGTTTAATGTGCAGTTAGTAAACACAGTAAGTTTTGCCACACTGCTCTGAACCATTTTTTCCATCCTGTACTTAGCTTACGTATGAATGTTGGGCAGATTTACCCCATCTATGACTACCGCGACGTTACAAAGTGTACATTTCTTCTCCTCCTCCTCCAACGTGTGCTTCACCCTTGAGCTTCCAACCTGATCCTCTTTTGCTCCCCAGGGTTTAGTTCCCCTGCACCGTTGCAGTGGCTTTGCAGGCTTGGCTGATACACTGCTAGAAATGCCCGCAGAGAAGCATCCTGCATATGGCCGATATGATTCATGTTGTGCAAGTGAACACACTCTAACAGCTTTAAGCAATTGGTAATTGCCCTCAGGCTCTGCCCCTTCCAATGTTTGCCACCCCAGCGACATAAGACGTAAGGCATACCAAGTGTGATCTATGGTACACAGTGGCCAGAAGACGTTGTTCTGGGCTAAGTATTGCTGTCGGTCATGGGCCATCCGACATCTCACAGAGAACACCACAGTGGACTGTAGCATTAAATCCTCTCTCTCCAATTATACTGAATGCCATTCATTTTGGACAATGCACAAGAACGGTTTTTGTTATTCATTACCAAGTCCTCTGAGGATTTGTCTTTTTTTCTCTCTTTCTTCTGGTGATTGTTCTAAAACCCTTGAATCTTTAATTAGAATGAAAATTTGCTTTATTGCTCAAGAGTCTCAACAATATAGCAGTTTGGATGAAATGCTCACAGTCCAGACACAGCTCAGCATGCTCCCTTCTACACTCTTCTCACCCCACCACTCTCCCATGTGCTACGCATACATACCCACTTTTCTTGCCCCCCGTAAATAAATTCAGTCCCAAGACTTCCACGCAGAGAGATGCCGTACAACCCCCACTGCATGTCCAGCTACCTTCTCCATCTCCAGCTTGCTCCTTTTTCTTCGCAATTGCTCTGTGTATTCTCTCTTCTTACCCTCCTCTCCTTAATGCCTCCCGCACTGGTGTCCTGACACTGAGGTCCTGACGCTGCGACTACCACTGCAGGAAAAAGAGCACAGCACTTCCTTCTCAGTGTCTGGGTTTGTCTCCTGGCTGGAGTGGTAAGAAGAGCATCCCTTGAACGCTGACTTGTTCTGGACTTTCAGAAAGAAACGCTTTTCCAATGAACTTGAGCTTAGTGTTGTGAACCTCTGCATAAATTAGTGGTTTAACAAAATATCCATCTTTACTGAAAGCATATAAAGTATTTTCCTTTTCGACAAAGTTACTTCAGTAACTCTGTATCACTTCATTACCCAGCCCTTAGAAGAGTGCTAAAGCAGGCGGTAGTCCCCGAGTCCATAGGTCGCTTAGCTCTTCTCTGCTGACACATAAGGATTGCTCATTCATCAGATACTTTTTTTTCCCTTCTAGTAAAAAGGGACGGGAAAAGTTGAAACAAAGATGACTTTATTCCTGTTTTCTGCTTTCTCAATATTTTTTGTCCAGGGCTTAAGTGGGAATAGTGTTCCAAAGAAAGACGAAAAAAAGAAGTGTGATTGAGTACAAGCTCCTGTTTAAACAGGATACATTTCAGGCTGCCAAGAGGACTTTTACAGAACTAAATATAAGGATCTTAACTGAAAAGGAAAATTGATTTAATATCTTGACACAGCCTTTTTGATTATTTATTTTTACAAGGGACTATTCATGTGTGTGCATGATTTCTTAGCCTTACATAAGCGACATGCTTTTTTGCATCTATAAATATTCAGGTTAGCGCACACAGGGCATTGATTTTATGGGTGACACTAGGTCGTACATTTGTTGCAGAGGGCAAGTCAGATGCCTGGCTCATAATTTTTTTTTTTTAAAACGTGTAATCCATGTGTTTCAAAACACTTGCTTTGTTGTTGAAGAGACGGCCAGAAAAAAAAGCTCAGCAGCTTGTATTTCGCGCAACGGGGCTTTTACCATCTCGGCATCGAGCAGAAAGATGAGTCTGCTCATGGTGTTTACCCACCTTGGGCCCGTGTTTGCCTAATGTATATGAAAGGGATTCTGTTATCATCAGGCAGGCATTCCGGAGGAAACACTTCCAGAGCCGCAGCCCAGGGAGGGGAGCGGAGGATGCTGGCTCCCACCCACCCGCGCCCGCTCCCACCCACGGTCTCCGTCTCTCCAGCACCACCTAGCGAGACCCCCCCAGGGGGGCTTGAGATTTAGGGGGCCGCACCGGTGGTCTCACCGAAAAGCGTGGATATGTTCCTCCTCGTCGATCGTAATTTTTCCAGTCTGCGTTGCTATCCGCTCTGCTTGATCACGGATATCACCAGATACCGGGGCTCATGAGTGCTTCCTCTTGGCTTTTACTGCTGTTCTGCACGAGCCGGGAAAACCGCTGAGCTTATTTTTGCTTTGGCTTTCCCATCTGTGTAACACGTGCCGTGGCTGAGTAAGGTTAATAGGAGGCATAAATAATCCCTAAATAAAGGCAAATGACCAAGAAATCCTGAACTCAGATCTTCTGATAAAGTTTTGCTACTTAACGTCTGAATCGCTCTCGGCTTTTGGTGCGGCTTCACTGGCCCGCTCAGCGCACACCAAGCCGAAGGCTGTGCCTGCGTCCCAGGGTGCTGTGCTGCATGGGCCCTGGCCAGAGCAGAGACTGTTTATTTAGAGCTAAAAAGTAACATTTGGCGGGTGGGAAGGGGAGATGAGGGAAACAGATTGGGGCAGGATGCTTCTGTAGCGGAGTAGATGGGTCGCTCAAAGATGCGAGGGAGCAGCTCGCCTGGCTTGTGACAGGACAGGACATCGGCGCTAGGAATATGCCCAGGGCTTTGACTCCAGAAGTAGAGGTGCTTCAAAGCAGAATCTATCTCAAAACTGAAGCAGGCTTTCCCCCTACATTAACTGAAGGGCAATAATGCCTGAAATTCTTTGTAGAATAAAACCTAGCTGACAGATTTATGCTGGAGTTGCTTTAGCTTTTCTTGTTCTGGGCAGGGGGCAAGACTGCCCTGTAGCCTCCATGGGGACGTTTGACAGGGGCTGTGTGCCCAGCATCCCACGATAGGAGTGCACAGAACTGTCACGCTGCTGTTCCACTGCAGAAAGCTCCTGGTTTCAAAGAAAAAAAATCATAGTCGCTCTGTATTTGCATAAGGTAGAGCTCAGAGACCTTCTGGCGAGCAAAAGTAGAAATGTCTTTCCCCCAAATGCAAGCAGCGCTTGCTAATCAACTAGTGTGTTGAATTTTCAGTCGTAGCTCAAACAGACCTTCCCAGTGAACCATGTCAGCCTGCTAACAACAGGAAGATGTCTTCTAATAGACTGGTCATAACTGGGTCCTGGGTTAAATATACTGAAAGGCCCTCAGGATATGATTAAAAACTGGTAAAAAAACAGCACCATAAGCTGCAATTCTGCCACTTTTCTGTCCTGCATCTCCTAAAGAAAGGAACAACAATTCAGAATTTTCTTCCAAGTCTCATAAAATTTCAGTTTTCAGTGTGTATTATTAGAAACAAGAGCTGAAGTTTAACCACTGAACAGATACTGTTGTGAACAAGTCAAACTTCCCCACAGAGATGCCTTAGCTCTCACCTACTACCTGAGGCAGGCTCCACGCCGCGTCTCTGCTGCGTTGGCAGTGACCGTGCCTCGTAGCATCAGCTGCCCTGTGAGATGCACACCCATCCGAATTCATGTTTTGGAGGGCACCAAGCAGACGTGAGACGTTAATGTTGTTTGATCTTAGTTTCACTTCTGGATTAGGTCTCAAATAGCTCTCAGATTTGTGCCCTGGTTTAACAGGGCACCCCAGCAGGCAATACCTTCCTCAGCATAGTCTTGTGTTAGATTAGAGAGTGAGGCAAATAATCTTGTCATAGTTTATGGAGGCAGCAATCTCTCTGACTTCACTGAGGTTTCTCATACGTTTAGGGACCCTGCCTGATTCAGGCCCACAGACATTATCAGTTCCCTGATCTGTTATTTCTTTGTAAATTCAGTAGTAGTTTGGGGAACTGTAAATTGTCATCCAGAATTTCTACCAAATCACATCTACCCTGGATTACTGATCTGTGTTTTTGCAGATCTGGCTGAGGGTGAAGTTTGAATCTGAGCAGCTGCCAAACAGGGCATCTGTCAAGAAATTTACATACTGTTATATTTCTGTAGTTCTGCACTCTATGTAAATAATATTTGCCTCCTGGCATCTTCCGCACAGAACTGATTTCCTCCCTGTGGTTTCTTGCCAGAATCTTGGCCATTTCAATAACTGAGACTCACACTGAGACCTCAGAAATGTTAATACCCAAAAGCACTAAAATCACAGAACACTGCATGATTATGACTATTCTAAAAACTGTATTAAGAATCAAATAGGCCATAGCTAGAGAAACATCGTATTTCCTTGCCCCAGCGCTGCACCCCTTCGTAATGCAACAGATGGAAACTGGAACAACACCTGCTTAGTTGATATTTGCACTCTGGAGGAAGGTGGGGCTCCTTGGCCAGTACAACTATGCCAGTTCCCTTTCACCCAGCACCAAAATAAGGGGATCGGGGATGCATCAGAGTGGTGAGAAGGTAGGCTCATCACCAGTTTCACCAATCCATATGTGATGCTACATATCCCATAACCTACGGCCAGCTAGTATAGTGCTCCTCTAGCTTAGTTCAGGAAATAGCAGCAACCTGAGAGTCAGGAATTTATAACCAGCTCCCTAAGGGTCTCTTTAATCTTGATCCAGGAGAGAATGCGTCTCCAGTCTTTATCAGCAGGATCTTCCCAGGCAGGGTCTGATTCTTGTCTCTGTGAGTGCTGTATCAATGGAATCATATGTACATCTAGGCGGCTAAATAAAACAGGGCCAGGGAGCAAGCTGGACCACAGATTGCCTTTGCTGCCTGATGATTAGCACACTCCTGACACGAGCCAAGGAAAAGTGTACACGAGGATTATTCCCAACTGTAAGTATGGGCACCACCATGCCGTTTGGCTCCTTCCAGCTTCTGTGGTTTGCTTACCTCCATCCACGACACCGTCCTCCCAGGCTCTGCACCCTCAGGAGGCCCCCTCATGCCTACCTACCCCAGGGCATGCAACGTATAACCTCAGCATCTTGCTATGAAATCTGGTAAGCTGCAACACATTATTGCATGCACTTTGAACTGAAATAAACACATGAAAAATAGTAATTATGTATTAGACTGCAGGGCATCTGTGGAGCCTACGAAAGACTCTGGCAAGTGCTACACCGTGTGGTTAGGCCATAAAAGGTCCCTGGCCCTGTTTTATTAGCTTTATAGGCAAAGGTGCTGGCATTAAAAATCGTGTTACTATGTTTAGCATGCTCCAGACAATGTAAAAATTCAATGAGCTGTGTAATCCACAAAAAGGCATCAACCCATCACCGTGTCTAAAAACAAGTAGAAGGGTTGTGCAGTACCTGTGCCTCTCTTCTTTTGCACAATATTTCATATTCTCCCCCGTGTTAGCTACCCTGGTAGAGGCCTATTCTGTTTTCAAAGGAAAAGATATTTTATTACTTAAATGCATAAATCACAATATTATCTCTCTATCTTGATGAACTATGTTTTCTAATGAACACATGCATGTCCGTATTAATTGACACTCATTGAAGGGGAATTTGGTCCTCGTATTTCTGAAGCTGAACTGAAAGGCATTCATAATTCATTCTCATTATCAATTTAGCTTTGCAGGAAAAAAGTATAAGAGATAGGAGCTTCTTCGCTTTTTTCATGCCTTTTTGGGAAAGACACTATTTATATGTGATATGCAATCAGATAGAGGGAGTAAGTGTCTGGAAAGTGAAGATATATCGAATACCTAGACAAACATGAACTGCTTTGAATTATAGCACTACAAACCCAAACCAAACCCACTGACTCTAGGTGAAACTGCTTTGGTTTTAGAGGACTATTTTTTTCTGGGCTGTTAGAGTACAGACCAGAGGGTGCTGCGAAAACCCACCATGTTGTGTCATATCTTAGCCTCGTCTGTCTGAAAGGGAAGATTTATTTGCTTAAAATCTTCCTTCTGAAACTTAGCTGGTTTTGGTCAGTGCAGCACAGCGATATGGAGGCGTCTCTCCGACCCACTGTGCCCATTTGTTTGTGTGTTTGATGTGGGGGCTGCAGCAGGAGCCCACCCAGCAGGCAGAGGTCAACGCACCTTAACCGTGCACGCTGTGCTCGCGCCTGCAGGCGGTGGGGACGGCAGGCGAGGGCGAGGCTCTGCCGTCGCAGGGAGCACAGAGGGACCCTTCACCTGTGAAGCCTGAATAGGCAAGGCACCGAGTCGGGCAACGGCACAACAAAAAAAAGCAGGGGATGGGAGATGAAAGCATGTCGCCAGTTCGCTCCACGGGATCTGTGCCCACGTCCTGCCGAACGTGAGTGGCATGGGGAGATCCCACCCCAGCAGGAACACTAAGAGCCGTGGCGTGTCGCATTGCCACAGGGTCGATCAGCAGCAGACTCGGGCAGGATCTACTTCATTTTCAAAGTGTTTAAAAGAGGCTGATGGTAGAAAGATTTTTATGGTGGCCTCCTTCCCTCCCACTTTGAGATCATCCTAGCCTGTTGAGCTCTGGGGGGTGGCAGATGCTGCTGCTCCTTGCGTGACTTCCCAGAGCGCGGGAGTTTCGCTGGGGTTCTCTGGATGAGGGGTGAGAAGCATGCTGTCTTGCTGTTATATGTTTATATTTTTCTCCAGCAGTTGTTTGTGGTAGATTCACATAAAGCAGTGAACAACTGGCCCTCATTATTTTTATAAAAACGTCTGCTTGATCAGATCATACTAGGAGAATCACTTCAGTCTTCTTTTTGTATTAATTGGTTTATTTCTTCAAAACGGATTTTATTTTTTCCACGGTTCTACTGTATTTTCTGTGTATCTTCTGGAGCAAAAAGAAATCAATTCTTTGAACAAGTTGCTTCTTTCAAGATTTCTTTCCTTGTTTAAGTGGGCTCCAGTGTATTAAGAACGGAGCTGGATGCTGCTAAGTTAACAACATTTCCAAACATATTCCTTGGGTGTTTCTCTACATTAGCTATGTTTAGGGAGTTGCCATGGAGGTGTATTTGCCGCCAGATGAGTCAGAATTATTTAAATATGTCTGTCTGGATCAGAAGGTTTTATTCCAAATTATGAAAGGTGTGCAAGCATTCATCTTTGAACAGCCCCTGCCCCTGCAGCTCCCTTCCTGCCGGCTTGCTGCCACTTTGTTCTCAAAGCACTTTCCCCTTTCAGGTCCTCTCCTGCTCTAGTGCCTTTGCAGGGGTGTCTTCTCTGCTTCCTCTGACTGGAATCGAAGGCAATGAGCCTTTCCACCACAGACCTGGTGCAAACCTTTGAAATCAGGGGAAATCTTTTCTTCCATTGGCTTCGCTAGGTGTTTTATTACCCACGCCCCGCCTGCCACCCTTCAAGGGAATTAGAAGTAGTTTCAGGGTTTCTCCCTTCTGAATCCCCAGTAAATGTGGAATGACTGGGATGTCCTCTCTCTTCCTGTGCTTTTGGCCTGCCCAATTTCTGTAGGACCTTGTTCTTCAGAACTGGGGTCTCCTCATCCAAGGAAATGTAAACAAGAGACTGAAAGAGCGATTTAGGGATAGATTCTCTTTGCTGGGCATTGCATCCATGGTTACCTTAAAAATATGCCCAATAAATCACAGGCCTAAGTGGAAGAAAGAAATATTAATAGAAGAGTGATTTCATGTGCTGAGAAGCCTCTTTCTTGTTCCTGAGGGCTGTGAGCTGGAACACATCTGAAATTCTTCTCTAGCTTGTCGACAGCAGAAATAAGTGCTCGGGCCTGACACCAACAGAGCCCCATGCTGTTGTGGGCTTGCAATTGCAGTAGCCCTCCTTTGTCTTAGGTGGGCTTTCCTCTGTCTACAGGAACATTACATCTCCCTGAGCATCGAGGTGTTTAGTGAACAATTGTTACCTAGTTTCTTTTAATTTTTTCCACATCCTCCGAACTCTTATGCTATCAGAAAAGATACTATCAGTTACCCCTTTACACACACCCACATTGGTTCATATCTGCAGCAGGTAGTGTTAATTGCTAATGTCTGTGGAGTTGCACATAAAGGTATGAAGACCAAAATAGTAAACAGTTGTCAAGCATAATTATGATATACATGTGTGCATGTCTTCATTTGTACAGAAAAAACAGCTTCAGAAATATTTTGGTTGTGGTCTTAATCCAAATTCACCAGCCTCAGGTTTTTGCAGAGCCACTTATCTCTAATTCCGCATTACCTCAAAACAGGGATTTCCCATGTTACTTTTTACAACGCCAGAAGCGCTAGTCAAATGGAAATAGGTCTGATGCAGCCATATGGAACAGCATGACCTGGAATTGCTTGCTTTTGGCTGTGGGCAACCTTGCTTTACCTTTATGAGAGAGTCTAGAGGAAAACAAAATCGTTAAGAGTCTGCAGGTACAGCAAGGTGAACTCTGTGGTACTGAAGGCACAGAAGGGCAGACGATCAGCTGATGTCACTATTCCCAAAGTTTTTCATTAAGGCTTTGTTAAATTAACCTCTTTCCCCAAATACACAGTGTTTCAAATTGCAGGCAAGACAGTATGGACAGCAGGAGTGGTACCTGATTAGACCAAGTGGACACTCAACTCTGTTTCATGAGCATAGATTTTGACATAGTATTTCTTCTTGGTTAACTTCTACACAACAGAAGACTAAGTGTAATTTTTGATTTTCATTCTCAGCAAACTGATGGGGTAAGGTTTGATAGGAATGTATCTACCAAGCTTTCTTCAGAAACTGTCCTAGGCACATGCATCTTCTCTACCTCCTACAGTTTGTGTTGTCAGTGACACGTGTTTCTTCTCTGACATAATCATGATATCAAAATCGGTATAAACCTGGTTCTTACCTCTTTTTTTGGGTCACATTAGTCCGTACTCCAGCAGGGGACTCTTACTACTTGTGCAGAGTCAGCCGTACGAGCACAGAGTGGCTCAGAAGTTAGTGACAAACTGTTATGTCATTAATATCCAGAGCCAGAAGGACTGAAATATCTGTGGATGTGTGCTAATTTTTTTATTGTGCTTTTTTTTTGAAACGGTATTTCACATCTAAGAAGATTCTTTGCTCTCACAAAGCCTCACTTCTATCAAAAAGTTTTGTATCACCAAAAAATACTGTAAAATTTAAAGGAGCTGAGTGACAAAGTTGTCACTGTCAAGAAATCTCGGAAGAAGCAACATGATCAGTCTGTGATTATTCCCATTTGCAGCAAAGTCAACTAAATAGTTAATCGTCCAGCAAATAGTTAATAGTCCACCAAATGTCCTCCTTCCTTGGGACCAAAACACTCACTGTGCCACCTTTTGCAGTTTCCTCAAACGTGATCTCACCCCACTGTATGAGTTCAAAGTGATAATAAGGAGAGAGGCAGCTGAGGTATTCATCTTTCACCATATCCCAAGAGGTCTGGAGCATTTGGTCTTGTAACACTTGCAGCCTATGTGGTCTTGGGGGCTGGGATCCTCTGGTTGTTTGGGAATGGGGCTGACCCATTTGTCCTTCCTCACCAGGATGTGATTGACTGCCAGTGCAGGTCTCCTCTAGCAGAGCTTTCCATGAAGATGTGGAACGCCACAGCCTGAGATGTTTGCCACCACAATGGTCTTTCTGTTGATGTCCTTCAGAAATGGCTTCCTGCATGCAGAGTATCCTCCATATTCTCCTGGAAGCTGCAAGCTTGGAGAAAAGCAAGCACAGAAAATTTAGTAACTGGCTCCCCAGATAAACACAGATTTACCACTTTCATAGATTTGTGGTAAAAAATCAACTTTAACTGATACTCATATTGCTTTTAATTTACTCTATTCACCCTGTGTAATGACTTTTGCTTGCTGCTGCTGCTATCTACATTGGGATGTTGTCTTTTCTATTGCTCTTTATTGGGCATAGGAAAAGTACACAAACTTCTGAGCTGAAAACATTGAAATATATTTAGAGGAGAAACAGACTAACTGAAGACCTCATTTCCACCCAGAAAGGTTGTATCACCAAAATTATTGTAAAATCGAAGGGAATCAGCTTTTTAGCTTGCCTATGCTCTTCACATTAGAAACTGTAGAGGCATTTAAGTTCAAGCACCTACCTGAGCCTTTTAATTGAGGAAACTTGGCTCCCTCTGTAGTCAGTGAGGAGAAAGAGAGAATCATCTCAAGATAGTTCCAGCCTAAGAGATCAAAATTGGCTTATTATTTTCCATAAAGAATCAGACATCCTGCACCATAAATACATGTTGCAGGTTTTTGCAATTTGCTAATGCTTTCATGCATCTTTCATTTACTTAGTTTCTCACTCACTGAAAAAATCTTTACAAAAATATTCAGGAACCAGAGAAACTTGCATGCAGGATTTTTCACATATTCTAAGTTCAGGTCATGTATAACGCTTCCTCTTTTGAGAATTTGGATTAATTATTCAAACTTTTAGAAGAGTCAACACTGGTCTCTGAAATTGAGCCTTATATCTAGTGTCACAGCCAATTAATGCAAAAACCCCACAAAGTCGGCTCATCCGTGCTGTTTTATCTATACGAATGGGATTTCTGGTAATGGTTTCACACACCGTTCTTTAGCTTTTTCCACCTCTTCTGCTGATTTGGCATATAAATATCAGCCTATTTACAGTACACACAGAAGAAATTTTGAATATTGATGAGGTTTTCTTTTGCTTTAAATGTAAAGGGCTTTGTGCCACATGAAAGCCTGCTTTCCCTCTCTCTTTCTAACACGTTACTTTACACAGAAGTTAAATGACTTTTTTCTTAAGTGACGAATGTGACCAAAAGGTTTGAGAGCCTATAAATCAAGCAAGCATGCTTTTAAGTTGTCGTCTACCTTTTGCAGTGCAAGTTAGGAAAAAAATATCATCTCATCTTCCATGACAACGTAGATACAGCTGGTTGGACTGGAAATAGGTAATGAAAAAGTGTAACACCTGTCTGGGTGTAACTACCTTACTCTGGGGCCAAGCACAAGTCTTAGTTTGCTCTCCTGTTAGCGGGGCATGGGAATTACTCATCCACTGAGTAATTGGCATTGCCCTCAGAAGGTTCTTCCTTCTTTCTCTGAGATATACACACACACATAAACAAATGGGTCTTTTAAACTATTAGGATTTCTTTTGAGATTAGAAGATATTTTCACTACAGTATTTGACAAGAAATGGAAACAAAAGTTCTCAAAATATCTTTGGAAAATTTCAGGATTTTTAAAACTAGTAAAAATAAGGGGTTTTTTCTCTTGAAATTGTTTTCAGGTTTTCAATAAAAATAAAAAAATATAAAACAGTATTTTTCATAAAAGAGGATCTGTCCCTATCCAGAGATTTTTGTTTTGTTTTGTTTATTTTCTTTTCTTATCAGTCTGACATTGTTTCAGGATGTTCATGTCAAGAGATTACAAAACTGCATAAAACAAGCCCTGCCATTCTTGTCGTAATTTTCTCTGTAATATTACTGACTTCAGCATGGCTATTTGATAGTATAGTTAAACTGAGTGGAGACGGCTTATCCTTCTTCCAGCAGATGTTTTGTCAAATTCATATCTTAAATCTATTGCTTTTTACTGAGTTAAATTAGCATTGATGATTCATAAATTTTTGGCCAAGTCCAAACAGATCTCCCATTTATCCTATTAGAAATTTTGCTCTCTGCTCTAGGATTTTAAGATCATTATTCATTAAAAGGAATGCTTAACATTAGTAAAACATGTTTTAGTGACTAGTGTTTTTGGAAGGTTTGTTTTAATAGAGTTTATAATTTAAGAACAGAGTTTGCACATCTTCCAACGTATCTTAAACTTTGCTTTATAAATTACTACAAACTCACTAAGAATTAAAAAAGGGGCATCAGGAGCTAATATCAGTGATGAGAAGGATAAAAGCAGAAACCCAGTAGCAAACACTGCCTGTTTGAGCTAGAGACTTGAAACTTTCCCCAGCTTGTGGGTAATATCACATTTCCCCCTCCTCTGTCCCCACCCTCCTACTGAGATCAAAAGACAATATTCCTGCCTCTTTGTAAGCACTGTGCCATCTGCACAGCTCCATTTGTAGAAGCAAAGTCCGACTCATCCTCTGTTTCCTCACTTAGATGTATGATACAGTCTGTACTGCCAGAGATCTGATGTGGTAGGAGCAGTTTTCTAATGTGTGAGCCTAACAAATTGAAACCTGCCTTCTGTGCTCAGTCCTAGTCGAAGCAGCTTCCCACAAAGTCAAGCATCAAGATCACAATCAGTGTTTTGAGGCAAAATATGATCAATGCATGCTTTTTTTTAAAAAAATGCCACAACGCGAGTGGACAGAAATGCTGTTTATTAAATATTTGTGGCCTGATACAGTTGTCTGCTCTTTTACTACACTGAGGAAAGGTAAGATGTATAGGAAGCCACAAGAAACGTTCTTCAGATGGTGGCCTCTCCATCACCATTCAAACACGCGTTGAAACCCCAGCTGGCTGGAGGCCCAGCTGTCCCTGTTGGCTGGGACACCACTGCTTATTTCAGTGCGGCATGGCAAAGCAAAGCTTCCCATGGGTATTTCCAGCTCCATCAGTAGCGCTGACAGAGGATAGAGGATGCCCCTCTTGAATGGTTATGGACTAAATTAGCTGGAGGAAAGAATTTTTAAAAGGAAGTAAAAATTGTAATTGACAACAGGGTAGAAATGATTTCTGAGGTGGCCGGCAACCGGAACTGCACATTTGGAAGCAAGGATTCTACTGGTTTTAAAGAAAATACCTGCAAGTCAAACCAATGATCATTCAAACAAACAAAAAACCCAAAAGGAGATATAAGAGATGGGGGTGGGGGAGGAACAATGAGAAAGTTCATAGCAATCTGTATAACCTAGGAGCTAGAATTTTAAGGAATAGAGGGGGAAAGGGATTCTTTCTAGAAAAAAACATGTCTGGTAGGGATAACTCAGGAATGATTTAGTCTCTTTGGAATCAAATTAGTGTGATTACTAATTTGATTAGTAATCACACATTAGTGTGATTAGTGTGATTACTGTGATTAGTCAAATTACTACATTAGAAGTATTGCTAATAATGCAGAAAAGATGAGAATGCTCAGAAAATATTTCACTTTCATGTTGGGAGTACCCAGACAACATTTCACTTTGGTGTTGGGAAGATCCAGATGACGTCACCAGCTGTGGATGAAACACTTTTCACTCCAACAGTAGCTCAGGAGAATTTAGTGTTAAGCAGGAAGTCTGAATGTGGACATTTTCAGTCTGCAGGTCTTGTCACCCTGCTCTGTTGGTGAATCCAGGGCATCCCTTGACATTTTCTAATGCTGTGGGTCAGCATTTGTTTATAGGTGATCCCTTCCTGGTGTTGTCATTTGGACTCTCGGAGGACTTGCCACAACCCTCAGGCCCTCAGGTCAGCCATTCTCTTTACCTCAGTGGTTTCTTGTCTTTTAGTGCTCTTGATAAATTGCTGACATTTCTGGCTTCAAGTTCTGGGGTTTGCCTTTTGCTGCTTCACAGACGAAAGTTCAAAACCTTGAAAACCCCCTGTGCTGCATTTCTTCATGCTATCATGCTATCATGCTTCATGCTATCATGCCATATCATGCTACAGGTTTTGTATCTGCTTGAATTACAGGGAATATATATCCACCTCTCAGAAAGTATCCCTAAAGTATGGATGTCAATAAACCCAAGGCATCCAGGTCACGGTGGTGCAATCCTGTCTGAGACCTTGCAGCGCAGCTCCAAGACTATGGAGCTGGTGTAGGAGAAGGAGGTGCGTTCACTATCCCTCCATAGCAGAAATGCGTGGCTTTGCAAAGACTGAAGAGCCAGGCCACAAATTGTCAGGAAATGCCTCTAGCCAGCAACAGCAACAGCTCCGGGCAGGTCTAGAGGTGGGCTGTGGGGAAGTGCAGTCCACTTGCACTGCGCCCAGCCACAGTCTGCTCTGAGTCAGCTTTCCTGAGCCAGGTCCTAAGCTCTACCAGTCCTCACTGCCCTTCCCAGCGCAGAGGTGTGAATGGTGAGAGGATAAGTGCACCTACACTTCAGATGAGCTGTTTGTACATCCTGCTCCTATACATCCTGTGTGGATGTATGTTCTGTACATCCTACTCCTGTACATCCTGCTCCTATGCGTGAAGGCTGTTATGGCAGGCAGTCGCAGATAGATGCACTTTCCCTGCACCCCTGTTGCATAGATGCATCTTCCACCTTCAACCGCTCCAACAAGGAGAAAGCCTTGTGAGCAATCTGCTACCTTTCCCCAAGCCTGGCTGAGACAAAGCCCTCCTCTGAACCCTGGCAGAGCAGAGAAAGCATCACTACTGTATATATATGCAGTAATTGGCTTGCATATTACCCAGTTTTTCTTTATTCAGTCATGCCCTGTTGCACACTGGGTCTGTGCTTGGTTTATGCTATCAGCAAATTAAAAAGGGGAAGTTCATCAGTGGGGTTGTACAAATTGTCCCTTGACTCAGCAGGAACAAGAATAAGCTGCCTCCATTTGAAGAGACTGTACAAACTGTCCGTATTTTGCTGCCTCTGTTCGTAAAGCTCTTGAGAGTGTAGCATATTCAGCTGTTAAGAAAACTGCCATAAGGTCTTTACAACACAGACAAGAGAAGAACCAGTCTGAGGTATGGTATTTTGGTTTAGTTCTCTGCT
This sequence comes from Ciconia boyciana, assembly GCF_034638445.1. Taxonomy (NCBI): domain Eukaryota; kingdom Metazoa; phylum Chordata; class Aves; order Ciconiiformes; family Ciconiidae; genus Ciconia; species Ciconia boyciana. Next base: position 59,039,518 of record NC_132938.1, read on the forward strand.
TCAGACAACTGGCTGCAGCCAGAGATACCAGAGCCGCTGTGAAGTAACTGATTTATTGGTAAGAAGATGAAACTGCTACTGCTGCAGCACTTTGTGTAAAATTCAGATTGCCACTTTCCAGGTAGATGAAGATGCCTGCTTGTGCAATGAAAATGTCAAAGTAGCCTCACCTTTATGTGCTACTTTTGAGATGTATGGAATGACGGATGGTTAAGGGAATGAGATTAACAAGCAGTCACCTAAAATCTGCTCCCGTGGCCTGCACATGAAATTTCTCCTGGTTTACCTATATAGAGCTGGAGATGTTCATGTAGCAATGCAGTAAGATAATTTATTAAACAGCACAGTCCCTGCCTGCTGTGCTGCGGCCAGAAGCAGCGTGCTCTGCTGCAGCAGCCTCCCAAGGGGCACACTGAGGTCTAAGTCCTGCAGGACCCGGAGCTGGCTCCGTCCCTAGCCTCTCTTTTGAAGCAGAGCTGTGGTGCAGCACACCACTACCTGTGAAGAGGACCACTATTGCCCACGTCCAGCAGTTGGTCATGAGCCACCACACGTACACACATTGTGGGATTTTTTTTTTTTTTAAATGGCATTTTTTTAATGTGTCAACAGGGCTTCTGAGCCTTCAGGATGCATTGAGTTATATTTTCCAGTTCACTTCAAATGGAAAACTTAAACATTTATTGCGCTTAAAGGGAACTCCTATGTAATCCAACAGCTGGCTTTTTAAGAAACTGCCCCATATTTTTAGCCCAGGATCCCCTCTGTGGATGACTCTTTCTTGGTTTTTGATGTTTTACCTTTGTTTAGCTCCACGAACATCAGCAGAGTCCTCTTTGTTTGCCCAGGGGAAGGCAGAACAGGACCCAGCCTGTTCTCCCCAAGAAGCAGAGCAGGGAGATGGTGTACTAAAGCTCTGATAATTTCTCTGGCTCTGTATGTTTCCTGAGAGAGCTGGAAACAAAATCATACACACAAGTTATTTAGCTGGAGGTGATCTATGAAGCTAAAAAAAAAAAAAAAAAAGGAAATAAAAAAGTTGTGGAGGGAAGGAAAGAAGATAGCAGGTGATGGCTTTTGTAACAGCAGACTATAAAATGCTACTGTCTTTTAGGATACATCTAAGTGTCTATTACAATCAGAAAACAAATTTCTCTGCTCTAGGCTGGTCTAGTTGCTCTGAAAGACAGCGTTTGATAGCTTTGTCTCAGTGAATGGATCTCTTGGCTTTTGGGCAGGGTACAGGCAGAGCAGTCATAGGCCTGTCCCCATATACCATGCAAGCCTACCCCTAGTCATTCTGATGTGACTATGGAAGGGCATTTTGGGGAGTGCAAGCCACATAGCTCTCTGCTATTCTTACTGATTGCTGTGTATGCATGTGAATCGTTCAGATGAGTAACAGCTGACAGGGTTGGTTCTCTTCCCATTAAAAATAAATTGCAAAAATTGTATTGATTTCAGTGCAGGAGGATTGGACCCTTAGCCTCCAAGAGGATATTTAATATATTCTGTTACTAGCATCTTAATAGGATACAGCTATACTATGCTGCACACGGAGCTGCATAGGATACAGCTCCCTCAGGCTGCTTGACAATATGCTCTCCACTTCAGAGACTAGTACACAAATACAATTTTTACATGCTCTGTCTTTAGTCATGCCACAGTTTTGTCAACCACATCACATTTTTCTGCCTCGGGCTGCGGTGTGTGCTGTTAACACATGTCTCCGGACTCAGGTCAGCAAGCACAGGGACAGCGTTGCATTGCTTCTGCTTTCACGGGACTTTCCTGTCTTTTCTTGTCATGCAATTAACTTGCCTTATTCCTCTTTTAGCTTTTTTTTCCCCCTACTGCACAACATACATAGCCACTCCACCTTTTAGCTCAAGTAGGCACCAAAGAGAGAAATAGTACGCTGTGTCAAGGCCCCATCTATATACTGAATTCTGCTAACCATGCTGATTTCCAGCTGCTGAAGATTTAGCCCATGACAATTAGTCTCCTTAGCTTGATATTATTACCCTGAATTGAACTGTAACAAAGCAAAATCCAGAACGTCAAAATCCTTTTCTCTTAGAAGACTCTAAAGCTATATTTAATGTAAATACAATGTAATTTGTACAATTCATTCTACTTTATTTTATTTTTCAAGTAGATGTAAAAAATGCTGAAATTTAGGAAAAATAAATACCTCTCTATCATATGACTGTTCTGAGTAAGGGAGATGTACTCACTTTCTTTCTCAAATTGCCACCAAATCTACTCATCTTCCTCAAATTTTCTTCCACAAGATTTTAAACTTGTGCTTCCTTAGAACTGATAGATATTTGTCATAGGTTGAAGTCTCGATTAACCTTTGAACTCTTAATAATTAACAAGGAAAAAACCTTTGGCCACATTTTCAGAAATATTTTCCCCAGCCATAGAGCTGGTCAACAGCTTTCCAATTTTCCATATGAAATTTCATAAAAAATGGAGGGGGGGAACAACCATCAATATAACCCCCAAACTAACACCCAACCTGCTGCAGTTGGAGAGGCTGGGTGCTGTATCAAGTCAGGGGGTCTTTGCTGCTCCATAGCTCCATGGGCAAGGTTTCTCCCAGGATGCCGGCATTATTCTGAGATTTCCTTCCCTCTCTCCTTGGACTGATTTTGCCATAGCCTAATGTATACAGCAATGAAATAGATGAAAGCTGACCAAGGGCACACAGAAGGCTGTACAGCTGTAAGTGCAAATCCCTTTTCCTCCGTTCTTGTTGACCGACCTCACCCCTTAGAAAAGCTTTTGTCTAAGAAAAGCAAAATCAACATTAGACTATGTAGATGCATGACTTGCTTTGTCTCCAGCAGCAGTAGTAGCTGGATGAACAAAGAGACTGCTCGGCTTCCTGTATTTTCTGGATTCAAAATGGAGAGTACTTTACAATAACAGTTACTTCTTTCATCTCGGAAACACGCCTTCGTAAAGAAAGCGTAGTTAAACAGAAATCATAAGGATGTCTCTTTCTGGTCTCTTTTGTAAAAATTTAGTGGCATCACTTGTTTCTAATGCGTGAGCATTCATTTCCATCATTGTAAATCTTTTAAATCAAAAGAGAATGAGAAATGTTAATGGCAAAAGGAAGAAAGGGCTTATCTCTGAAAAGTTTCTTTCTCCACTGCACATCAAATCAAAATGTAAGAGACAAATTGGTCTTCAAAACACAGTTGCATCTGAAAGGAGTTTAGTAGTAGGCATACACTCACAGACAGATTCTGGCCTCCAAATACAGTTTATGATGTATCATACAGATGAAGATGATCACCATATCCCTCTCTATTTACTACTCCACCATGTTTCTGCCTGGGGTAGGGAGTTAGACGAACTTCATTTGTCTGTGAGACTCGTAAAGGATGTTGATATTTAAGTAGGTGCTGAGGCTACTGCTAGGACTTTGTGCTGCTCCTTTAGGGACGTGTGGTTCACAGGGAGGGAAAGGGTGGCCAACAGAGCTTCAAGCGACCACTCCTAAGCCCATCCTGGGCTTTTCTGCAGCTGCTAGCCTAGTTTGGACAGCTGCATGGGGAGATCTGCCCGTGCTGGGACAGCCATCCCTTTTACCTGTGGCTGCCGTATTGCCTCAGGTTGCTACAGCCTTAGGGCTGTGGCCCTGCCTTGCTCTACCACCGCATGGCTGGTTCTGGCCATGCAACTGTACATTTGTCATCTTAAATTCCTTCACTGGTGACATGCCTAATGAAGGCTTTTAGACCCCTTTGCTGTTACATATCTCTTCCCCAGTGCAAAGGGGGAAGATGTCCCTATGTAAACACTGGACAGTACAGTGGTTTTTGTTTAGAAGCAATAGTATAACTTTATTACAGCCCACGCTGTCCTGATTTCTCCTTCTGCAGATAGCTCAGCATAAGGTCTAAGCCTCTCTTTCTGCTCTAGGCACTATGTGGTCTGATTACAGCCATGCAATGCCACATCCCACTCTCAGGGGACAGCTGATGGTACTGCAGTTGTTAGTTCAGACCATGAAACCTCTGGGTTTGGAAATGGCGCACACAGACTTGCAAGAAACAGAGGGAGAAAATGCCGCAAAATACTGTGGAGTAAACAAGATCTGGTTTGCAGAGGCTGACTAGAGACAGCTCGGCAGAGGCACTTCCTAAAGTCACAAATTTTCTTTGCTGCCTCTGTGCCTGCTTCCTGAAGGACTGAAGTGTTTTCATGGAGTCCAGATGTAAGACAATAGGTCAGTATAATTAAATACCCAAAGCAAAGGCATATCACAGCTGCTAAATTGTATAGTTAACACCAAGAGTTAGGCTTCGTACATCAAAAGTGTCATTCAGTTAGAGGACCTCGGATACAAACCCACAGAACAGTCTCCTCTGCCAGGCAGGTCAGGTTTTAGGATCTTAATTATTGAGGTCTTCATGTAGACTAGGCATCATGTGTGAGAGAGATAAAAGACATCATTTTGCTTTTGGACAACTATGTTTACATTGACATTTTTTAATGATCAGATGTTGCTTGTGGAAACATTGCATTCTCAGTTTGGCCCCAGTAATATAATATTCATAAAACCCAGCAAAAAAAGAGTACCCTGGTATACCATAAAACTATGTAAGATGTGGCATTTTATGTAAAACAACAGGGTGGTGTAGGAAAAGCCTCAGTACTAATTCTGAAAAGGGAGCACTCGCTTGCTTGAGATGCCCTGCTGTATCAGTGGAATTTTTTGCATGAACAGCTGCTCACTGGTGTGAGCACAGGCTGCAGGATTTGGCCAGTTGGTACCAACTGAGCTTTGATAAAAATAAGGCCCAGGTATAATTTTTAGTATATCCCATGGGCACCCTTTCTCGTGATTTTATCTATGCGCATTGAAAGGAAACTCATCTAGAAACAGACTGACGTGTCACATCATGACATTAGTACCGTGTTACATTTTGTGGCCCATGTTCAATGCAGCCCTCGAGTGATCTGTTCCAATAACGCAGATAACAGCTAGTAGGATGATTCACCCATCAAGCAATAACGAGCAGCCATTGCATCACCTTCTGTTGTTTATTGTACCCTGAGGCTTTTCAGAATACAGTTGCCTTGATAAAAAGATAAAAGAAAAGAACATAAAACTTGGGTGAAAGAAAATTCTTATTAAACTGAATCTACTTCTCATCTTCTCTTTCTCTGTTCCCTTTAAAGTTATTATTAATAGGGCCAGACTGTTTGATAGTGAGCAAGCGTTTGTATGAGAATCATTACTGATGGAGCCACACCTCTGAATGGCTGTTCGAGTCAATGAATAGATGAGGCCCAAAGAATGTAGGACAGATTAGAGCAAAGTCCAGCCCAGGAGTGAGAGACGGCTACATTATGGGGCAAATTCTGAAGACTTTGTTCCATCTACTTGGATTTTCTGGAGGTCAGTAAGAACTCTGCCAGCATAAGAGAGCTGAGTAAAACCTGAGTGATCCCCTAGGCTTTGAAGCTATAATAATGTTTATGTCTCAAGCTCCGCTCAGAGTTCATAATGAGCATTAATTAAATATACCTCAGGGCTCCCTATGCAAGAGCAAAATACTCTTACTCCCATTAAAGAGAGTGAGGAAACCAGTCCTTGTACAGGAGGGCTTGCAGCTTCTTCTGGCTCTGGTCCTATTTAAAGGACTTTGAGTTGCCAACTGGACATCCAGGGAAATGTTGATCAGTTTTAGCTGTGACATTGAAGATTTAGCTGTGACGTTGATCTTGTGGCTCAATTTTCAGGAGTGCTGACCTCCTCCAGCTCCCTGTATCTTCAGGCAGAGATGTCGGTGCTTAGAGATCCCTATGCCAATATTCTGTTTAGCTTTAAGAACATCAGGTAGAGCAGTACTCTATTTAGTAGACAGACAGTGCAAGAAGGTGTTGAAGATAGGGAGCGTACTTCATCTATGTGAGGTAGGCACTAAGTGCTAACTTAGTAGTAAATACACCTGAATCATTAACCTCGGAGATCACCAACAGGAAGTCCTCTCTAGTCACCAAAGAAATAATTCAATGAATTCAGTTAAGTAATTAAACAAACACATTGTTCTGGGTGCAAAATGAGATGCTAGATTTTACTCTGGGATGCAGTGTTAAACCTTCACAGCTTTCTAGTGGGAGTGCCGACAAACGTTTTGTTGCAGAATGCCCCACTTGATGTGTCATCGCAAGCCAGAGCATACAAAGAAACAATGACATAGTTTATTATCCGTGAGCCTCACGCTGAAATACTTACAGAAACAAAACTCACCCATTACCATCATAGGGCCATTTGCCTAGATAAGGTCTTCTGATCAAATGAGACTTCAGTTGCCTATCAGCTATTTTAGAACCAGCACCCACAAGAACCTTGATAACGGTGAAAGCCTGGAGGGTGGGGAGGGCCTTATTGTACAGTAACAAGTTATCATGGTTCATATTCTCTTTTGCTGCTGCTGAACACACTCTGCATGCGACCAGAATCTGCTCATGAGCATGCAGGACTTCTGCTCTTTGTATGTCATGCGATGGCACTAGCAGTGCTCTCTGTGTAAGCTCATGTTGGAGTTTAGGGCCACGGCCAGCACTAATCTCAGTGAGGGGTGAAGAAAGGAGACAGTAATGTTGGTCTCTTTTAAAGAACAAGATGGAAAATGCACCATAGATTTTTTTCTAGAACAGGCTCCCTATGGGCTGTCAGTCCTGCAATACCAGGCAAGTGTTTACACACAGATCCCCCACACCATGTGCCTTTGAGACTATCCTACCAATAAACTAAAGCAAATCATCTGCACTTTGTGTGCAGGTTCCATTCATCCTATCGTGTAGCTCCAACAGCATGAGTGCACGCACTCGTAAGAATTTCATGCTAATATGTTCATTTCTTTGTATTCCTCCTAAAAACTTACAGAGCTAAATCACTCTCCCCTTTTCCCTAGATTAAATCCAATTTATGGCACTCCTGCTTTTCTGAAATACTTATGGTTTCTCCAAGTTTTCTGTGGTAAGCTTGAAAGCAGAGTTTAGTTTGTAATTCGTGAAATTTTTCTTTAGTTTTTTAATCTAGATTATGCCATAAAAATCTCACATTTTCACTTTGTCAGCTGCCTAAAGTAAGGGAAAAGTTATAAATTTTTACCCCATGTCTAGGACAAGACTTTCCTTATGGCAAAGTGACCGGCAGGAGGAAACTAGCCAGACAGTCTGAGTGACGACCTGGGGGGGGCGATGGAAGCCCCTCTGGGACAATGCTTTTTCCTGCTTCTGGAAGTCCCTCCTATTTCCACATTGGCTTCTGCATCCGGTACTTTACCAGGATTCTCTTTCACATCAAAGCATCTCTCTCCGGGCTACACATGTAGGGGCACAGCCTTAGTTTCTATGGGAAATAGTTTTATCCCAAAGGAAAGGGAAAGAAATGTTTGGTTTAAATATGCTTAACACTCCCCCTTCTGTATAAGGCGCTCTGTTGTTGCACTTTCTCTGGTCCCTTGGGATATCAACATGCTCTTTACCACACTCAAGCTTATTTTCTTAGTTGAGGTGTTTAAAAGGGGCTGTGGGGGAATTTTGCTCTCATCCACGTTGGTTAAACAAACATCAGGCTGAAAGCTTGCTAAATTAATTGGACCAAATTCTTTTTTGCTGGTCTTACCCTTAGGATGAGTTGGTCCCAGTTCTACCATTTGAAAGAACTCCATGATGCAGACAATGTGGAGTTTCTGCTTCTCTCCTAAATTTATTAGAAACACAGAAGGAGCCAATGTATGGGTGATAAAGCTGCTGCTTAGCTTAGTGAACAGACAGGAGGGATCCATGAATTTGTCTGGAAGTTGAAGTCAAGGAGGTTTCCTCGATAAAGAGCTCTAATCAGAGATGAGCTGCTGACCCTATATTTTGCTGAGTATTTTGTGTGACCTCAGTCAGCCCACAGAAGGAAAAGAAATCTTTGGAAATGAGACTGCTCTTGAGTTGAGTGCACCTCTTGAGTAAACAATCTACAAGCAAAAGTTGCAAGCTTCGTGATAGCAGTTATCACGGCTTAAGGATATTGATGTGATGAGGTTTGTAGCTGATACAGAGGAATAAAACAGATGAGCTTTTGAGCACACAAACTCTTTTTCAAGCTTAGCGAGAAGACAAGAGAGTGTTTCTGATTTGACTGTGAGTGTGGGACTGTTCAAAACTACCCAAGTGCTTGCTGGTAGCCGTGACTGATACCAAGGAGGAAACACCCCATGATTTCCATGGTGGGGAATTAAACCAAACCTGGGCATTCTAACCACACAGACTTTTCCTTATCCCAAATACTTACAAAACAGATGTAATTTGGTAGCCCAGTTATTCACTTTCTGAAATCTCCTGACTTTGTTTGTTATTCCACTGTTGATGCCATTAGTTCCTCCCCCATTTTCCTCAGTTGGCATTTAATCTCTTTGGGTTGGTTGCTCATGCCTTCAGGGTCACTGGGTTTCTTTCCACACCAGGTTCTTTGATTCTGCCTCTATTCGGGAGCTGGTTAGTCTTTTGATTATTTGAAATGCTTTGAATGCTGACTTTAATTACACTGCCTTGTAAGAGGCTCTTCTACAAGGGTTGCTAACTGCAAGGCCCCTGACTGCCTCAGTAGCCATGCTGCTAGGTAGAGAAAGTGTGAAGGAATACATGTAAATGTTTTATAAAGACAACAGCCACTGGAGTGCAAAATTGACATATCACCTTCAAGAATGCAAGACTTTGGTTTGGTTTGTTTGTTTTATTTTATATATATTTATTGGTACTAACAGAAGCTAAAATGCTTACACCTACCATGGAAAAATGCTGAATCTGGAAACAGATCTCTAACGTCTCAGTCAGAAGTGTGGCATTTTTCTTAGGGACCGATTGTTGGCCATGGCCAAGCAGGGCCCAGCAGAATTGAGGATGTAGATGAATTGGAGACTGTCCAGAAGAAAGCAACAGGAATGATAAAAGGTTTATAAAACATGAGTGATGAGGAAATGTTGAAGAAACTGAGTTTGTTTAGTCTAGAGGAAAAAGACCGTGGGGGAAAACGTATGAGTTTTCCAATATATAAACAATTGCTTTAAAGAGGACAGCCATCATTTGTTCTCCATGGCCACTGTGAGAAGGACAAAAATAAATCAACGTAATTTGCAGCAAAGAAATTTTAAGCTACACTCTGGGAATTAGGTTTCCTCTGGGTGTTGAGCCCTTTCACTGGCAGATTTGAGAACAGGTTAGACCAACACCTGACAGGGAGGAGGTGGCTAAACCTGATCCTGGCTCACGGGAAGGTGTGGGACAAAGTGATTGCAGGAGATTCTTTCCAAGCCTTACATCTTTATAAATTTATGAAGGAGGATTTTGAAGGGAAATGGTTTTGCCTGGGTAAACATGTAGTTGTATTTTCTAACTGGTCACTCCAGTCACCCTGATGCCACTTCACCAGTAAGAGATTATGTCTTCTTTGTGGCAGCTATACACTGATGTGGTAATTTTGGGAACAGCATTTTAAAGTCATACAGCTACTCTGTTTAGCAGAAGCTCCCGTTCCTTCCTCTTTTCCTCCATGAGGCAGAAAATCCTTCTTTTGGGAAATATGTTTTGGTCTCCCTCTTGCAGGACTTGGAGGAGCCTCGTTCAGGTTCTCCACTGGTTTGAAAGAAATCCCCAGTCTGCAATCACAACCAATTCCAGTCTTTCCAGCAGGGAAAACGACTCATGGTGCCATGGTGGGATAACACAGCTGCGTATTCTAGGAGCCATCACACCTTAGGCCAATTGTTCTGGGCCCTCACTGCCACCTTGAGGAAGTTTTCAATGCACGTTCATCTGATGTGACGGTATCGGGCTCCTCAGTGCGCGCCAGCTGCTGTTGCATGGTCTGATTTGCAGTCCTGTTTGCAACAGCCGCAGGAGTGCGGTATTTGCTGTGCCTATATAACAGGGAGATTACATCTGAGCCAGGGAAAGGTGCCTTCTGGCCCAGCCAGATGGTGGGTCAAGGACAAAGTGGAGGAGCAGCTGAAAAAACTGAATGTTTTAGTAAGGATTTTAAAACCACTAGAAAATTGCAAGGCTAATACATTTAGGCAATAGAGGAGGTAGACAGAGAACCTTCAGAAAATGTCCTTCCGTGTTTTTACCTTAGAAGCATTTTCCAGGGAATGATAATTCATTTATAATTAATTGCTAATGTATTTATTATTATCAATATTGATTTCAGTTGACAAGGCAAGACATAAAGTTAATAAGTATGAGGCATTGTGTGCAAAACCCAAAGTACCTCCAGGTTCATTGCTGTGCCAAGTAGGTTGATCAAGAGCCAGCGTCGCAACACGTAGCATCAGGGGACCCCTTACTGCCAGTCTGCCAGAGAGGACAAGAGTCCTGGAGGCAGAACTGCCTTCAGCAGAGGAGGCATATCCAGGCAGCCTTGAGCAGGCCACGGGGGAGGTAGTATACTTCTGAGATTAAATCCTATCTGTGTCTTAATGGAGACAACTCCTCTCCACAGTATCTTTCAGCATCCTGTTAATTAAAAGAAAGAGTAGGATACATTTACAAAAATAAATAAATTAAAGAGAAAGCAACTTCTGCCAAAAAAATGAACTTTCATGTTCAACATTTGCTTGAAACTAACTTCCCAGGACCCAACTTTCTCGGGGAATAGCCTGTTATCAGATAAAGGAAGGACTGAACAAGAAAGATAATTCCTTTGTTATGAAAGCCACCCCCATTTATCAAGACTTCCCCCCCAGCTTTTAATGCTCACTGACTTACCTCTGATCTCTTGGCATTTTTGTATTTTCCCACCTGTCTGTCAACCTCCTCTGAGGGTATTTTCCTTCTTGAAGCTAAACTTTGCAACACAACTAAAAGAAAGCAAACAGAAATGGCTTCAATCACTCTCACTGCTTAAAAATTCATAATCATTTCTATAGCCAAAGGCAGAAAAGCTAATTATTTACTGTCCCAACCAGTCTTATCACCTCCCGGAAAAATGTGCTACTGAGCTGGCTGCGCCGATACATCTGCAGAAGGCAGCTCTCATCGCTGGGACCCAAGTCTACTAGCATCACCAGTGGGAGTTTTTCAGCTTTGAACAGAGCTGCTGCAGCAGGTTAGCTATAAGGCAGAGGAGCTCAGCCACCAGGGACTGGGAAAACAGCAATGTCTTGCTTCTCTCCCTAGTGAAACTTCTGGCCATCTTGATATTGGCATTTACAGAAGAGTGAAATATTTAGGGAAAGATTGTGATTTTTTTTTTTCTTAAGTGCAGCCCAGGTAAGCTTGGTACGTAGGATATTATGGAAAAGAAGGACCAGAAGAACTCTGGCTGATGCAGGCAGATACCCATCCAAAAACTCTTCCCTGAGTGGTGGCTCTGCCTTTCTGTTCATTTGCTTGTTTGCTTTTTATGGAAAGGTGCCTAGCTGTGGTGACTGCTGTGAGAGACTGGGGCGATTAGGACTCACTCTCACTCTACCCCACCTTATGTTGCTGTCGGATCCCACTGGAAACCCTTCTATATGGACATCCTGTTCCTCATCCCTTTGAAGCAACTTTTTCCCTCTCCTTCTTATTGGTCTTCCAAGGGCCTTTCATAATCTGCCTCCAAACTGAGTTCAGATCCAACATTTGTGACTTCTGCATAACATGTTCTGGACCAAAAAGGCCTTCCCCTTAAAACCTCAAATTATTTGAACTCCCCCATCCAAATTCACAACAGACTCTTCCTCCCTGTCCTTTTCTTTGACCAGACTCTTGCTTTTTGTTGTCAACTGGAGTAGACTTCCTGCATTTCTCAGTCAATACTGAGGAAGATAAACTTGAATACATAGCCTATACTGAGGTAGCACTGTGGGCTACCTCAGGCGCTGTCTGCTGTTCTGTATGAGAACAAGACGATGCAGAAAGCTACAATGTGTACCTCATTCATATAGCTGACATATTCTAAGCCAGCAGAAGCATTTTAGTAGTTTTAATTCAATTTCTCATACATTTTGCTCATAGGAATGTACATACATAGTACGTACATAATTCTGAAAAATAAGGCTTTGCCATGACCAAAATTCAGAGAGGTACAAAATTTGAACAGAAATCAGGTTTGAGCAAGATAGAGACCAGAAAGGAGTTTTACTTCATAGTGATAAATAAAGTATTGGCAGTTTCTTTATGTGCTGTTGAATTGTAAGAACTCCAGCTGACCTCTAGCAGCCTTTAATTACTATAGCTGATTAAAAAGCCTAAAGGCCTGGATCTTTCATGGTGGTTAAATATGAGTGGTGGGGATCTAACTGAAGATGGCACAGTCAGGGACAATACAGTGGGAATGACATGGTGATAGTACAGAGAGGGTAACGTGGCCATCAGCACTGGGGCTGCATGTGGCAGAACTAAGAGAAGCAGCAGATCTGAGACAGCGGTGATGGGAAGGGCCCTGGCAAGGCGAGGAACAAAGCTGTGGGAGCAAGCTGGGAGATGAAGGAGAAGACACTGAGATGCCAAACATATCCGTGCTTGGCAGGTAGAAAAAGGTAGACTTACATCATATGTTACAAGTGTATTTACATCCCATCATTGCTTTGCCCAGTGAACGTTGTGGAAAGGACCGTGCTATTTGTAACACTTGGAACCGAATTATGCTTTTGTGATATGCATCATAAAGCAACCAAGCATAGATACAGGCCTAGCCTTGTACCCAAGAAGCCTAACTTGTGCCAAGGCCACCCCACAGAGGTGCTTGAGGATTCAGCATAGTGTTTAGGTCTAGACTTCAGTACATTCGGACGGCCGCTCAAAGCTTTGCCCTGCTTTTGCTCCACCTTGGCCTTTCCCACCCTGGCTGTGCCCCAGCTCCTTGACGTCCCAGCTCTTCCCTCAGTTGGGCTTTGTCTTCCTCTCCCGGCCTCGTCTCAACGCCTTGCTCTCCCTGCCCCGAGCACCGCAGCCACCCTGCCTGGCCTGAATGGCCAGCAAAGGCTACTGCTGCCAAAGCTCCCGCCGCCTTGCCAGGGGCAGCGCCGCCTCCTCCCCGCACCCAGCTGGGGTACTTGGCTTTCCCTCCTGGGGCTGAAGCCAGCAGAGTTTGCTTGCTTTAGGCAAAACCTCTAGGTAGTTGAAGTCTGCTATTATTTCTGGCAGAATAATTATACTGACACATGCACAGGGAAGTTTCTACCTTTTCATTTGTTTTCATTGAGAGAGTTTAGTGCTGTTTCCCAGGGCTGCTAAGAGCTAATAGACTGCAGTCATGAAGCAATGCCAGGATTTTTCCCTTGTGAAGGCACAGAACTAGCGACCTTCCCCTTCCAGGAAAACGCTGACTTCTCTTCTTCCCGTACTTTCACTCTCCCACCCACCCACCCAGCACAACTCGATGTTGTGTTGATCAAGTAAATGGTACAGAAGGATGCTAACATCTGGGTGTTGGCACTGTGTCTCCCAGATGGCCAACACTCTTACTTCCTCCTTTTTTAAGATAAAAGGGTCCATATTAAAGATGGTTAAAAGAATACTGGAGAATTGATCTGAACACAACAAAGTGAATAGATCAAGTTACATTTTCATCCTCTACTGCCCTCTGTTGAGGATGGATCTATCTGCAGAAGGAAATCTAAGTTATTCACGACACAATGCCATTCAGCTTAGAGATTTATCCCCATGAAAATCATAAATTTTCAGTCCATATGTGCAGTTCAGAATGCATTTTCATTTGCAAAGCTTATCAGTGTGCTTTTTGACATATTTATTGTATCTATTATTTGCGGGTTCCATACATGAAGACAAAATTGTCATGGATTAACCATCCAACCCCCTGGATGTGCTTAGGGAGAACCTGTTGTATTAATAACCCAGTTGATAACCGACCTATTATGATAACCCAAAATAACCCATTTGGGACATGATGATGCCAGGTGGAACCTGCCCTGTAGGTTCCACATACAATATATTCCACGTACAATATGGCAAAGGCCCTTTACTTTCACCCTGACCTAATCAGCTCAAATTTCAGTGGATGAAAGAGCAATTAGCTGTACTAGTCATGCTTGGAAACTGGAATGACAATGCATTTATGTAATAAAAAAAGAACTCAGAAGAAAATCTGCCTCTTGACTTTAAAAACGCTCTCTGGCAATGTGATTCCTTGGCAATATCATTCCTTCTTTGGCAATATTTGTGGAAAAAAGTAGAGGAACAGAACGAGTTATAGTGATGCTAAGAGAAAAAAATAGAAAAGATGATCATGTCCTGCATTTTTCTGCCACTTATCATCTGAAGATCTCTAAAGGCTTTATAAGTGATTGTTTACAAAGTAATTATTTGCGAAGTAATTATGTGCAGTTAATTATCTCAAAAATCACAGTGGACAAGCAAAGATTGAATTTGTTCTTGTTTTGCAGATGGGGAAGTTTGAGAAAAATTAAAGTCTAAAATGTTTAAATCCAAGGTGCCTAAAACTAGGATTCTTCAGTCTCCTCTTGTCCTTTCAGAATAAAAACTTTGATATTCAGAGTTGTGTAGCACTTCCAGCTACGTAACGGGTGTCAGGAGATTCACACTGATAAACCACATGACCTAACATTTTCTTGAAATGAAGGTATCCTACTGTAACGTCTTCATTGTGGAGTTTAAGGCTGAAAAATGTTGTGTTCTGTATAAAGCTGTGAGGATCTGAAAATTAATTTGCACAAAAATGGCCCCTATTTGGGATGCTGATTCCAAATGAGAGTGAGGGAAGGTGCACTTTTCCGGGCTTTCCTCATGTCCCCGCTATTTTGCTAGGTGCCCACTGATGTTTCTAAGTTCTCCTGCCCTTGACAGCTAAACCATGACAGGCTCCCCCCTGCAAAATTTACTCTTCCCTCCCTTGTATACAAAATGGTGTAATTTTTACAGAAGTTGGATTTTCCTGACTATCTTCTGCATCTCAGTTCCATGAAATGACAGGTTTACATTCCAGCAACATTAGTCCTTTAGTACAAATCTGAGCTTCCTGAACAGGGAGCTGGGATCTTAAAAAGAAAGGCATTCTGCTACTAATGCTCTTATGGCATTTCATAAAAGCAATAATCTGTCCTTTGCCAAGCAAGGATTCTCTCCCACAGACCATCTATGTGGTTTCCATCTGCACATTAATTGGAAACTGCTTGGGGTAAAAAAGTATGTATATGTTTCAAATTGCAGCTGTTCCCATGCACTGGCAAGGTGCAGAGAGCTCTCTTCCCACAGCCCAGCCCTCCAAGGAGAAACCGCAAGCTGGCTGCAGACCCCGAGCAAGGAAAACCTGGGGCATTGGGGCAGTATCAGCTGGACCGAATTGGAGCCATATACCGCTCCTCACTGGAAGGAGCAGTCTGCCTGTTTTCGTGTGGCAAATGACTACCTGCTGGGTATGCTCCTGCCTTCAAGTCTTCAGCAGTCTCCTCCTCTCTGCCAGCTGTGGTTGAAGGAACATGTGTTTTGTATCGTTTCTGCCAGGTAAACGTCTTTAATGCCCCCAAAACTTATGCTGATGACTTCCTTCAGGCATGTGAGCCATGAAACACCTAGGAGAAGCCTAGAAACACAAATGAGCACCCTGAGCACAGAAACTAAGCTGAAAAGCAGCAGAGGCTGAGCAGATAGACTACTTCAGGGCCTCGCTGTCTTACTCAGACCCTCTCTGGAAACTGGGGTTTTGCTCATACAGAAAATTACAAGGACCCTGAAGAACAAAAATTATAGCCAGTAGATCAGCTTTGCCTTGCTTTTATTAGGAATGGTCCAACAGTGGCTTATACTTGATCAGATTAGCACAACAGCTTTCTCTCTATGCAAGGGCTGGCAGCCTGGGTAACATTCACCCTCCAGGAGCACTCACAGAGCAAATCTAGGAAAGGTTTTACTCATAAAAAGCAGACTTGAGCATCTCCTCATGTAGGAGATGGTAGGCACAAGCAACCAGAGAAAGGGCCTGGATGGGTTGTATGCTAACTGGAAAACTGCTTTGCAGACTCGGTCTCTATGCTGATCCCGCTTGCAAACTCATCCTTGGGATCTCTTAAGAGAAAAATATCATTTATAAAACATCAGAGCAAGTTTATCTGTTGCAGAAGCAAGCTTCATTCCATGGATATCATTTTAGCAGTGGATCCAGATAGTGATCTACAGCAGTTTAGTAATCAGAAAGATTTTTACACTGGTCTGAGATAAAATCTCTCTCTGGTCTGAAATCAGAGAAATTGACTGACAGTCTCTCTACCGCAAATAAATAATATAAAAGAAGAAAGAGTCATATGGAATATTTATTATTATGATTAAAATAGTTAGCATGTTAATTTTAATTCAATGTAAATGCAGGTTTTATGGAAGGAAGAGTACATAGCTAAATGCTATGTAGCAGTTTGCCATTGCTACAGGGACATCATCGCAATATAGTTAAAGCCCCATCCTCTGTTTCAGTGGGGCTGAAAGCCTGGTATGAAATGATGAAAGCAACTGAAATTGAATAGCAAACAAAAAAAGTTCAGACTTGATCAATGATGATGAGAGAACTCCAACTGGGTTCTTTTGGGAGCAATGATCAAGAATTAAAGTCTTGATTTTTTTTAAGCTAACAAATGAAGCTTCTTTATTCTACTTAAATGGGATAAGAAAAGCCCTATTAAAGAGAGCTAACTGTAGTACTAATCTGCAAGCCACATCCCTGTTGGCCCCAGTAGGAAAAAAAAAAAGAAAGGCTTCTAAAAATGTTTAACAAAACCCACACAAAATGAGAGGAACAAGAGATAACGCAAAGATGTGCAACTTTGCCTCCACAAAGGAAGAAAAGTCTGTTTTCATAACTGAGGGAAGAGGCAGGAGCATGGGGTGCAGCTCTCATCCCTTCTGCTCCAACCTCCAGAGTTTACAGTCTGCGAGCTGACTGCAGAGGGGCTCTTGCCAGGTGTATGAAAGGGTGGCCTGGGCTTGGGTTGTTGCATTTCTTTTTTGTTTTTGACTAAGGACTTGATCCCCCCAGGCACCTGCCTTACCAGGATTACTTGCATTTCTGGCATGAATGATCTCAGCAGGTGGCTATGTGGGGGCATCGTGCCAATTCCTGGGCAAGCCTCAATATTGGCCCTCTCTGCTGTCACACTGGCAGCCTTTAATGTATGCTCATCTCCATATAAGTATTGCTTAGGCTCCAAATTTGGCCAGTTGTGAGATTATTGCACCATCTGTAATCTGTACGCTCTCCTGAATTGCTGGCTGGCTTCCTGGCTAAGGGGATCTTTCAGCAGTCCTCCTGTATCTCCTCCCATGTCCATGTGCTCTTGGTGGCACCGTTCAGCATCGCTGATTTGACTCTAGCTGGCAGGGAGAGCAATAGCTGTGAAGATGTGTCAACATCACTGGATGCCAACATGTGGAGGCAACCTGAATGCATGCCTAAGACTCATCAGGAATTAAGATGTGGCTGCTAAACCTTGGGGCTGTTTCTGCACAATCATGGTGACCTGTGCCGGCGAGATTAGTGACAGAGTAATGCCATAAGGACACCTTCACAGTGCCGGTAGACTAATCCCTCAGCAAGGGAGGAGACAGAGAGACAGCACAAGTGAGATGAGGCAGAAGATCCCTTGGCATATGTATAGCAATAAGTTAGGAAGGAACCATTGATATGAGAATTGAGGACAAAATACCCTCATTAGTCTAAGACATAGAAGGGGGGGGGGGGGGGCAGGGAAGGAGGAGAGAACTTGGTCCCGTTGTACAACTACACAAAGCAATAGTTGCACCAGAGTCTTACATTACTCTTTTTTCACATGGACCAAGAAAGTCTGTGAATCAGTAACCAAAATACAGTTTCCTCCTCATCTCAGATCAATGTTTAAATGCAGAAGAGCTCTCGGTATGCAGATTAGGACCCTGAGCTGGTTTAGCCTCAAGAAGAGGAGGCTCAAGGGGAATATTACCAATCTGTATAAATACTGAGCAAGGGGGAGTAAAGAACACAGAGCCAGAAATACAGGAAATACTAAAGACAGGAAATTCAATTTATACATAAGATAAAACTTATTTACTGTGAGGGTGGTGAAACACTGGAACAGGTCGCTCAGAGAGGTTGTGGAGTCATCATCCCTGGAGATATTCAAAACCCAATTCAACATAGTCCTGGGCAAACTGCACCAGCTGACCCTGCTTTG
The DNA here is from genome assembly GCF_034638445.1 of Ciconia boyciana. Taxonomy (NCBI): domain Eukaryota; kingdom Metazoa; phylum Chordata; class Aves; order Ciconiiformes; family Ciconiidae; genus Ciconia; species Ciconia boyciana. The sequence continues at coordinate 59,057,703 of NC_132938.1, forward strand.
AGCAGAGGGGTTGGACTGAATGATCTTCAGCCATTTTTCCCTTTTCACCCAAACTCATCATAGTCTCAAATTGCAATCTCTTGAGGAGATCAGTACAGTTCTTAAACTACTTCTCACCAAAGATATGGGATATGTCCCGTGAAGATGTGTGCTCTTACATAAAACTCACAAAGTCTCCAAGACTTACACTTTTAGACAAACATTTGCCCCTAAAAATACAAGCTATATAGTGCTTCTTGATTTGCTGTTAATGTTTGCATCAACTAGAGCAGTGATGAATTCAAGGCCAAGATCAGGCCCTTTAGGTGAGTCTCAGAACTCCTACCTGCTACACACAAAACCCATTAGTACAGAATTGTGACACAGGATAATGAAGTCATTTGTCCAAGCTATAATGGGTCAGAGTTTTGACAGTGACTGCAATGAGAGCATGATGAGGTCCTTTGGGTTGGGCTATATTTTTCAAAGAACTAAACCTGATTCCTAATACTAGGAAGTATGCTCAAATTACATGGCTATATATTTTAAATATAAATTCCTTTTAATAACCTGGATTTAATGCATTTTACAATGTATTTATTATCTCACACTGTGATATTTTGTAACTTAGATTTTCAGCTAACGAGTAGCTCATCTAATGAAAATAATGATTTTTTCATGCTGTACTACATGGAAACTTAAAGTATTTCAATTAAACAAACCACCTCATTAGTGTGCCTTGATAATATAGTTGAGTTTTCTTTGATATGGTCAGAAATATCTAGCATGCTTTTGGGATGCAATCAAACTCTCCAATAAACTTGTTGCTAAAGACAGCTGCCTAGCACCATGTATTTCTTGAGCAGTCAAATGACCTAGTTTAGAAGTGTTTGAAGCCATTTCACACTGTGGAAGGAGAACAAATTAACCTTGTTTAACAAGTAGTTTTCAATTTGTGTTCCAGCGCTCTTCCACACTCTACCATCTCCAGTGCAGTAGCACGGCCTTATTTCATCCTCCCTGTTACATATCACATATACTTAATGCTACAGCTTTGGGAAGCACCTCTCACCTGCTGCACGGACCCTGGCAGGAGGCACTATCATTGCACTCAAAATGTATCTGAAGCCACAGGGCTGGTTATCTGAGGTCTGCTTTGCTCTTTTGTGCTCTAGGAGGAAAAAAAAGAAAATCACGGCCATTGTTGCCTCTCACTTTGATTTCTTTGGCCTGCTCCCATGAAAGGCTTGTTCGAATGAATATTGCAAAGATAGCAGAGGAACCTGCAGCAGAAACCCAGCTTTTGGTCGAGCCGAGACCAAACTGAGCTACATCTTTACCGCAGAAGATTTCTGTGGCTGCAGCTAATGCTTGTTGGGATGTGGGGTCAGACCTTTGGCTATTATAAATCAGCACAGCTCTGTTCAGGGAGCTGGTTTTTATCAGATGAAGATCTGGATTCACATTCCCATCATTTATCTGAGAATGAGCATTTCTGGGTAATACTTTTTCCATATAGGGTTAGTGTACATTAAAGTTACAGTGAGGTGCTGTCTTTTAGGCTCTTCCCTTGAAAAATTTGGTTCAGATCTGGCTCCCATCATAGGCAAAATGAGTTGCAGGAAATCTCTCTGGTCATTGAAAGTAATTAGCTACTCCCCAGTCAGCTGCAGTGGACCATACATTAAACATAAGATAGCTTGACCTTCTGTATGTATTCACTATAAAGTAAAAGCAGAGGCAAAGGCATTTAACTAGGTGCAGCTTAGTCCCCGTGCCAGCTTACCTGTGGTAACCTTCCCTTTCACTCTAGTCCCTAGCCAGTTCTTCAAAATAGGACTTGAGCGTGGCTTTTTATCACTGTTAAAACCACATTAAACAACAAACAACCAAGCTTCTTACACACCAAACTTAACTGGCGGGATGTAATAGATTTGGGAAGCTATGTGGTATCTCCCATCTGCATTTCTTTCTCTCTCAGAAGCAAAACTAGACGGCAGCATGCTACTTTGGTTTCTAATCAAGTTAATTTTTGATGCCTTCTGTTCTGAGCTCAAAGATACTTGTCTTTGCCCTGTTGCAAAGAAATATTTACACCCAAAATACAAGCTCCCATCCACCTACGCCTGCCTGTTACAAAACCCTACATTCGAAGCTTAATATAAGTTGGCAGTGTCCCTTTAATCAAAATTTAATGCTTGTCTTCAATCTCCTCAAAGCTCTTAAAATCTAGAGGCTTTAGAAGGGAGAGAATCATTAGTGCCTCTGTCCTCCTTTGCTTCCCAGCGAGGGGGAAGTTTGACCATGGGGTGTTAGGCAAATGCAGGGTTTGTGTTGCTCTCCACAGAGCCCTGTTTCAGGATCAGACTGTCAGACTTCTGCTCTTTCTGCTGCTCACAGGGAGGAGCGTGCAATCTAAAAATCTGCTTGAGAACAAGATGCAACGCTTTTCTTCAGAAGTTCAGAGGAGGCCCCTGCTTGCACCTGCCAGCTCTGTACAGGCAGGTACTAAAATTCACATCTGAGTGTGTCAGAAATACTGCATTCAGCTGTCTCAACTTCTGTCACAGGCATATCTGCTACGAGAGGAATCAGCCAATTAGTCTGGGATGTTCAGAAGAGCTCGGTTCCCGCTCAGTCATTCCGACTCCTGGACCTGTGAGAAGCCTGGCTTGCTGCTTGGCAGCTAAGTGCTTGGAAAGCTGGCTCTGAGCCCCTCTGAAAATTTGGCCTTGAATCTGCAAATATGCAGCTCAGAAACCCCCGTAAGGAGCAGCCAGTCTGATCCCAAGCATAAGCCAAGTTCATCACAGCTTCATGAAAAAATAACACCTTCTGGGGTTTTTGCCATGCACAGCAAAGTACAGTGTAGCAGAAATATTTTGTAGGCAGCTTTCTGTACAATAACCTGCTGCTCTGTAGGCACAGCTACCTAACATTGATCCAGGCGGTTTTTTTCAGCACAGCATCACATTTTGTGTTGCTATCAAGCAGTGTGATATGCTTTATGTTTTAATATGCTCCATTGTTTTCTTCTCAAACCACTTCCTTCTTCTTCCAAATTCCCTTCAGCCATGGCGATCTTGTGTTATATGGCATTATTTCTTTGTTGCAAAACTTCACAAATACAGATATATATGGGTACCTGTAGGCATTCATTTTTTTCTGTTAAACACCAGTAGAAGTGTATCTGGACAGATAGATAGACATTTTAATGTGTCCCTAATTTTTAATGTACTGTTTAGGTTGTACCTAGCGAGGAATATCCAAAGCCTCATGTGCGCATATGCATGCTCTCTCTCTCTCTCTCTGCTTCTCTCCCTTTTGCATTTAAAGTCTGTAGTAACGTGCTGGACTTTTACCTTTGGAGAATTTGACTTACATTGTAAGTCAAATTGTAAATCTGACTTACATTGTAAGCAAAATTGAGTTGCGGAAGATCATTCTAATTATTGAAAGCATTTGCCTAATCTTTAGCATGTTATAGCATGGTCATTACCATTTACAGTATGTTACAGTTATAGCATTTAAAATATGTTCACAGCAGGGCACTACCTTGATAGCTGCTGTAGTGAAAACCAGTGTGAGGGGACTATATGCTGCGTAGAACACAGTGTGACACTCTGAAGGGCAGAAAACTTGGTCCAGTGAATGAGCAGTACATCATCGTTCGAAGGTAAATAATTCTACATTGTTTTAAGATGTACTTATCTACACAGAAAACACATCCAAAGGGATTGTTACCTTCCTGTCTTCTTGAAGAAGGAAGGCATAAGGAAGAAGAAGGGTAGGGAAGCACAGGGAGAAGGCAGGAGACAGCTCCTTTCATAGACTTAGCACTGAGATATGGATACACTTAACTGAAGGGGGAAGAGGGGATGCTTTCTTCTGTCTTCATATGATGAAAATAAAAAGTGATCAGGATAGATTTTTGTTATCCTCTGGGCATTAAAAACTTAAATACAAAATGCATGACTTATTATATCTAGCCAGCTCTTAGGGGTAAATAGGCAGTATGGGGAATTAGTTGTTGTTAATTGGACTTCTGAGCTGAACTCCCAGGGTGCTGCACTGCAAGCATACCCCTTTTGTTTTAATATTGAAACAGGGAGAAGCCAGCTCTGTGATGGATTCATTCCAGTATAGAACAGCAGAGCACGCTAAATCATCTTCATCCAAATACTCAGTTGCATTTGTTGAATGTAAATATTTTAGGGTTAATTTCTACATGTACTATACAAGGTATTTGGTTTTCCATTGGCTATTTTAAAACTGTAAGGCAGATCTTCAAGTAGCATAAATTGCCTAATTGTTCTGCAACACCTGAAGATATGGCTCGCTGTTTCTTAAGTCATCATCTAAATACAGAAAACATTTTCCATGAAATTTGGGGCGCTCGATTCTGCTGCCGGTGAATTGAACTCTTCAGAATTGCATGGCAGTAAGAGTAGTTTCAGTGATACGATTTTATTACAAACAAAAAGTGCAATCTTGAAAATCATATTTTGTGTTGTTTTAGCAACATCACACACTGTATTTCTTCTTGAGAAAGTTTTAATAACAATCACAAAATAAAACCAAAGATGTCTCAGATTCGGGAGACCCAGAAAAAGTAGGTTTTGCTTCAGGCTTTTGTTCTAGGAGCCAGCCCAGTCTGCACATGCTGAAAAAAGTGATAAAGTAGTAATCCCCAGAGCAGAGGCCAAAGGTCACACATCTCCTTTAACACCCTGTTGTAGCTGATCCTCCTTGCATAGCTAATTGCCACTGGTATAATCCAAAAGGTAACAGAAAAAAAACAGGCTATCCTTGCATGTTCCTGTCAGTAAAACATCACAAAGAAGTGCTCCTGAAGTGCTCAGAAAAATAACCTAGGGAAATGTTTAAATGAATTATAAACCCCTTAGAGAACCTAAGCAGTAAAACCTTCCTGTACCTCTTCATGTATCTTTAAATCATGAACACAAATATATTTTTTAAAGGGACGCTGCTGCATGATTGACCTTTCATTATTCTTTACCTCTCCTCTCACCCCGGTATGGTCAACACTTGCCATGGTAGGTAGCACTTCCTATTTTAAAGAACAAAGCAACAGCAAAATGTCCAAAACGCCAGATCCCTTTGACACTTAACCTCTCACTCAATAGTTTGGTCCCAGTCAATTCAAAGGAGTTTTATTGTTTATTGGACTTGAAATGAAGTCTAGCCTATACCTTTCTCACCTGTTCATGGAATCCATGTCAATTTATGGCGGATGTTTTTGAGTCATTTCTTGTGGTAAGCAGCTCTGTGGAAAGGAGCAGCTACTCCTAGTATCTGGTGTTTACTACTCTCCCAAAACTTCTGCAAATAAAGAATTGCACACTAATTCTCCTCACAGAATCCCTGAGATTTTATTATATAGTAGCATTAATTACTCATATTTTAAAACTGGGAAAGCTGGACTTAGACCAGTTAGGACTAGCACTTAGGTAACTAGATTGTCAAGGTGTTTGAGAGGTCACACTGAGCCACCCAAAGACACTACATTATGGACACCCAAAATCACAGTAACCACCATCAGTGCCCACAGTGTTGATTACTCTGCCATTGATGAAGAGATTCACCCAAGTCACCATAGGAAGCCGTGTCAGCGAGGGCACTTTGCCCTTTGATCCAGGGCGCAGGACGCTGGGAGGCACATCCTCCCTGTACAGCAGGAGAAACGCGGCCATACACCTCGCCTCGGGTGGCTGCTGTTGGGAGAAGGACCAGCAAGGTGACAATCCCAAGCAGCTCTGGAGATGTTTCCAGCGCAAGTCTTTCTGGAGATGTAAGCTGCCTACAGCATTATACACATTGCTGGGAAAAGACTGCCTCTGTGCCCTTGCTGCCTGGATGGCCAGAAGGAGACAGAGCATAGAAGACAGAAGGAGGCGTGAGCAGCAGACAGGCCTTGCATTTGACACTGAGGATGAAATACAGTTTTTACAGCCTGGAAGAGCTGCGCAGAGCCGCTTTATTTTTTCATTGCTCTGCACCGTAGATGGGTGGACCGATATAACACCGCTGTATCAGGAGGACCAACACAGGAGATGCCGTAGGGCAGGGACCCCTACTTCATCTTGGGGACTGGATGACAAGCAGCCGTGAGCCGCCACCACGCAGACTCCATGTCCCAGCTGTGTGCTCTGCCCGTGGGCTTGGCACCCTGCTCCATCTTAAACACTTTCCGCAGGGGCAGGGGGAGCATGCACAAAGCGTAATTAGGTGTTGTGTAGGAAGGACGAACTCCATCCCAAGTGAGATGGAGGATTGCATGTCTCCTCCAGATGGTAGGATTATTTTTTTTTTTCCTAAGGCAGCAGAAAGTAAGCAGGTGTGAGTATGGGGCCTACCTGTATTGGTTTTAATCAGCAACTTTAAGCAAACTCAGTGTTCTCATCAGAAAAGGGGAAAAATAAACAGCTGAGCACTGTGATTCATTTACACTTCAAATATATTTTGAGTTGGTTATTCCTCAATTAATCAAATAGCTGGTGTATCCCTAAAGTAGTATAAAGTGACACGCTGTGTGAAATCAATTTTCCCTTCCAAAATCATTAAATTCAGTAGCCTGTGACTACATCCCTGCTAATTCTAGTACCAGTCCTTTCATCCTCCATTAACTTTGGCACGCCTAACAGGCTGTCAAAAATAATTTCCCAGAACGTAAATAATTCAGAAATTAAAAATTAATAAATAATAACAGAGAGCTACTGGGAGATAGACTGGGTCAATTAGTCAGCTCTGCATTCTGTTTCTTCGCAGCAGGGGGGCAGCCACATTCGTTACTAGAATCTTTCCTGCGATTCCTAGGTCTGATTTATGGCTCTTCATTACTGGATCCAGTCAGACACAATTACCTCCATCACTATCTCAGTTCCTAACTTCAAAGAAACACACATTTTCTTGTCTGCTTTTTTTCTCCTTGCAGCAGCCTCAGCTTGACGTCCCTGGAATTTCTTCCACGCGGACTAATTAATAAGACTTTGACTTATCATATTCACTTCTCTTCTTTGATGTCCTACCTTAGTCAATCATCCTATTTAATTAGAATTTCAATGATAACTTTACTTATCTCGTGGCTAGATGTAAATTAAAATAACGGGATTTTAATTCTCTTTCTTACGGGGTTATGACATTTCTGACAGAAAAAGTTTCAACCCAAATACGATATTATGTACTTCCTATGCTAGGAGTGCATTCCACTAAATTGTTTTTCCCTTTGCTACAAAATAATTTTGCTTGTTTAACAAGCTCCACTGAAATGGAAATGAACTACAGTTTCTCATAACGTAATTTGCACAGGTCCATGTTGTGGAAGGTTATGTTGATATAAATGAATATAATCAGATTGTGACACATGCCACATAGTTAATGAGGAAAGGGAATGGGATTTTTAAGAAAAAAAATAGCTCTGGAGAGACAATGGACCACAGGACCTCTTCTTTCTGTCCTTTCTGGCAGTTGCTAGTACTTTTCCAAGGCTTCTCGCTTCCTTCCCTCATTTACAGACCTAATCCTGCTGGCTGTATCCAAGCAGGACCTGAGGTTGGATTCTGATTTCAATGAGAAATCTGAAACACATATCCATCCGCTGTTCATAGAAATTGTATTGTGGCTGCAGCTTAACATCAGCAGTATATCCCTCAGCTATCACTTTTTTTTCCTCTCTGCAGTACCTAGTATGTGTTTGCACACAGGCTTGCTTTCCTTCCCATACCTCTCGGAATTTGCCCGTCTAGGTCAGTACAACAGCAAGTGAATACAACTGAAAACAATCTCTCATTTTTTAATTGAAGATTATGATGCAGGACAGCCCTGGAAGGATCCGTGAAGAGAGGCTGATGGAACAGCGGAGTCCTCGTGGGGCCTGGGAGATGCCTGGAAGTGGGACAGGAGGGTAGGAAAGTAAAGGGGGATGCTTTCTGGGGGTCCAGCTGTGCTTATCAAGCCTTACTCATTTGGGCACTCTCACTCTCACTCTGGTGGAACTTCCCATGCGATCAAGCGAATGGTTGTGCACATAGATAGGGACTTTCAGAAAAGAGAGGAAAGGAGAGGACCATTGGAAAAGAAAGCAAGAATGGTCAACATATCAAGAACTGGTCTTAAACTGTGAACAAAGCGTTCTTCTGGTGCAGTAAACAGAATACAATGACAACTTGCTGGCCAGTGCAAAATGCACCACATTACTAATCTGCCATCAGAAATTATTATCTTCCTAATCATCTCTGTTGGAAAAGAGGTTTCCAGTTTTACACTGCCAATAAGCAAATACAGCCTGGAAGCCAACCTCCAGTTTTCTTAAGGAAAAAAGCCTACATCTTCAGGCTCTATGCTTCCACTAACATCCTAGGCAGAGAAAAAATGGGTTTTATAGGATGCCACTATTACTTTTCCAAGTCGATGGGTTGTGCATTTGCTGATCCATCCCCTTTGTTGTATTCAAGGAAAGAAGAAAGTGCAGAAAGAGTTAATAAGAGATGTCAGACATGGAAAATAACTGCTCCCAAAAGAGACGGTTTGGTCCTGTGAAGAGGTAGGAGTAGCAGAGAACATGAGAGAATCACTTGACTAGCACTAATCTGTACAAAATGGGCTTAGTGAGCTCCTGCTTCAAATCTTATCCTCACATTAGATAGCATTAAACCAGTTGTCATAAAGCTAACATTTCTAGATGCTCTGGTGAGCCGTTTGCCTGACAGCCTTGTTCCTCTTACAAAATAAACTGAAAATGTTTGAAAAACTAGGCCAGTGCATCAGCAGAAGCGAACCACTGGAATTTAATTGACAGCCCCTAAAATTTACGCCAGTTGAGTTTAGAGCCCAAATCGGGTAAGTTCAACAAAATATCTATACTGTTGTTCAATAATAAAATAGTAACCTGTTGCACTGATAACATCTAAACTAAACTATTCCATCATAATTTAATAGTGTTGTTCTTTAACAATTGGATTCTGTTACACTTTTATATTTAGGCATGATTATTTAATCCAATTTAATTGGCTTTCTTATTCCCCTCAGGGTTCTGGGCCTAGAAAGTTCATATTAAATACTCTAATTGCTCTGAAATTTGCTTTTCGTCTGAAATATGCTCCTATTTTAAATATACCCTAAAATCTAGTTCATACATATTTCCCCTTCTTTCATGAATTAGAAAAATTCTGGTGTCCATAATTTGCACTTAAAAAGAGTCAATAATTAACCAAAATAATAATTATAGATCGAAAACAGGGAGGATGCAGTACAATGAACTGCGAGTTACAAACCCATAAATAAGGCCAGGAGCACACATCAAAGCTTTCCGAGCACCCGCCACTCTCCAAAAGCAAAGCTGAAGCCGCTAACGATGGCAGCAGCTTCCTACATATTTAATGCGCAGTCCCTGGTTATTGCTGTAGAACATTGCTCAGGCCAGCGGAGCACAAGAGCATTCCAGGGCTTACAGCCACTGGGCCCGATCCTGCGCTCCTTGCAAATGGCGATTTCCCATTGACGCTGTACGAAGACTTTGCCTGTGCAAGTCAGCATCAAGTGCGGCAGCGGCCATAACATGTTCACGTGCTGCGAGAAGGAGGGGATGAACTTTGTGCGGCAGAGCAGGACCACCACCAGCAGCAGAGGCTGGGGAGCAGAAGTGATGGGAACGCGTGCTTTAAAATGTCTTGGTCTTTGATGCCTCAGTGCCACATGGTGGGATGGGAGCAGGATCCATTAGGGAGACCACAAGTGGATAGCAGGGCCTTCCTATCGCCAGCCAGCTGCTGATTTCAGAGCGGAGAGGCCAGCTCTGCTTGTCAACGTGCTTCTCCCCTTGTCAGGGACCTGCACGCGTGGGATGGGAGCTGAAACAAACCTCTGGGAGAAGAAGTGTAACCTGGTAGGGCTCCTTCTACGGACCGTTCCTCCTTCCCTTCCTGCAAGAACAGTGCTTAATGCAATTGCAAGGGGCTGACAGGGGTAGCTTTTGTGTGTTTATTTTTTAATAACCGCAGATTTGGCAGATCTGACACCACTAGAACACCGTTGCTGGCTGTTGACAAGCCATCTTATGCTCCCTTAGCTCTTGCTGTTTCCTTTCTTTTCTCAGGGATCTACCAGAGGCTATTAAATACGAAAGTCAGAAAACACGACCCAGCTCAACAAACCCAGCTTGTAAGATGCCCACTGCTGAACATGGGAAGGGTGTATTAAGGGAAAGATCAACTAGCTGTGTCCTGTTTCCCCTATGCTTTTCCTAGGTAGCTATGGCTTGGAAATGGGATTTTGGGTTAGGTGGACTTCTGACCTGACCAGCAGAGAAAGTTTTATGTCCTCATATTCCTGCCTGAGCGCGTGCCCTGAGCACGTGAGAGAGAGTACGTCCCTTGGTAAACAGGCAACAGGATCTTCTGCGCAAGACTCCCAGCGCGGCTGCCGGCGCGGCGAGGAAGTGTTAGGCGAAGGTCGGTATTGTGTTGCTCTCCACAGGGCCCAGTTTCGGCACAGCCTGTCAGACCGGTGCAGCGCCGGGAAGGCAGGCGTCGGGCGCCTCGCGGGGAAGGGAGCGCAGCGAGGACAGCGCTGTGGTGGTGCTCAAGGCCAGGTGTTCTTCAACGGCTTGAACGCTGCAAAAAGCGGGACGGCGCACACCTCTCCCTCCCCGGGGAGGCTGGCAGAGCAGGCGCGCAGTCTTCGAGGGGGACCAGCCTTTTGCCCGTGTAAGTTTTGCGTAAGAGCGCGCGGTTTCTAGGTGTGTTATCTGCCGGTTTGGTGTGGAAAAGCGTGTAAGAGTGATTTGTAATTTAGAGCTTGGAACAGCACACTGAAAAATGGCTTATGGGCCTACAACTATGTAACTACCATAAAAAAGAACAAAATGTTCTTTCTCAGGAAAGAAGCTGGTGTTCTAGAAAAACGGATTTTCAGTCAAACATACAAAAAATTAAAAAGTATATAGGGAGAGAGCTTGTGCGTAGGATCCCTGGGAAAAGTGAAGCATCTGCAGCAGAGAGGATTTTGTCGAGCTTTATTTACCACGTTCCCCCGGCTCCAGCACCTCTGCCATCCCCGCTGCCCGCGGCAGCGCTGCCGGCCCGGCCGGGGCTGCCCCCGCTCCTGCCGCGGAGCGGCGCCCCGCCCCGCCCCGCCTCACCGTACAACATGGCGACACACCTCCGCCTCCGCTGCCGTACAACATGGCGGCGCGCTGCCCCGCCGCGGCCGGGAGGCGGGCCACAGCGCGCAGGCGCCGCTATTCCTTCCGGTTCCAGAGCGCCACTATTTCAATGTTGACCCGCGCGTTTCCGCTTCCTTTTCCGGGTCCAGCGGCGGCAGGTATGGCGGCGGGTGGCTGAGCTCTGGCGGCGCCCATCCGCCCCCATCCGCGCCCCGGCGGGAGCCGGGGGCGGCCAACGGGCCCGGGGGGCTGTGGTGAGGGGCCGGCGGCGCTGGTTCCCGCGCTCGGGCCGGCGGCGGGGGCAGAGCTGCGCGGCGGAGAGGCCGGGCCTCCCTAGGCCTCGGCGGCGGGGCTCCCAAGGGGGGCCCGCGTCTCCCAGGCCTCAGCGAGCCGGTGCCTGGGGCTGCGGTGCTGGGCCCCGTCTCCCCCTGGCCCAGGCCCGAGGAGTGCCAGCCCCGCGGTGGGGGGTTGCCCTGAGGGGCTCTGAAGGCGCCTTGTTGGAGCGTTACTCCCTTGCGCTGCTGCAGAAGCGGGGTACTGCGGGTCTCGCTGCCCTCGTTGCCTTGTGCTGGGCCCAGAGAAGGCTGCGGTCTGGGCCTAGCGTGTGATTAACACAGTTTGCTGTCAGATGAGATAGGAAGCGACAGTGCCGTGTTTGCTTCAGCTCATTTTTCAGCCTGGCCAGCGAAGCTTATGTTGACTAGAAAACGCAGCTGGTAAAGCTTTAAACAATTTTTTAGAGGAGCACGACATCATACAGGCAAGACCAGGATGTTGAACTGCGTTCAAGTTAGTTTGGATGAATCTTCATTACAAATCACATTCTGTCCACTGTCACATGTTTTGGCTTTTTTTTTTTAAATGTAGTTGTGTTGTCTGTTATTGACGAGGAAATGTTTTAATTTTGTTAGTCCTAATATAGAATCAGTAGCTGCTGATTCAGATCTAGCTTGGTGCTTCAGTGCCGGTGATGCTGTGATATGTGAACTTCCATGTGAACGTTGGGCCCTTAAACTAGTGCTGCTTTGTTTTTGACTAAATTAGGTGTAAAAAATGGTTCAGCGCCTGACCTACCGCCGTAGGTTGTCCTACAACACAGCTTCCAACAAGACCAGACTGTAAGTAAGACGTAGTTTCGAAGAAAACTTAATTTTTAAGAACCTAAGTTGAAGTTTTGATTGTTACATCAACAGAGTATTTTTCTGCCATATTTAGGTCCCGAACACCTGGGAACAGGATTGTTTACCTTTACACCAAGAAAGTAGGGAAGGCACCAAAGTCAGCCTGTGGTATATGCCCAGGAAGACTTCGTGGTGTAAGTATTAGCCTTACTGGCATAATGTTTGTTTTTACAGCAATGTTTTTTTCAGTACAAAGAACCTTTTCAAGTAATATGCCTGTTTCTTGATGAATTCTTGTTGGAACAACTTTCTTTAAAATATTCCTATCTGAATGTTACAAACTTTAACTGGTAAAACAAGCTTTGAAAGCTTAAAGAGCAAGTGCTTTTTTAATGCTTGTGGTTCTCATTGCTGTTATATTTGAACCTTCTTGTTCTATAAATTGTAACTGGCTGAAGTCTTTAGAGTTAAACAGAGATGATTCTGTAGTAGGTTTAAAAGTCTAAATTGGACCTATTAGGTAGGCGTTAAAAAAACCACATAAGCCGAGTTTGACTTTCAGTTTTAGAAAAAAAGGAATTAATGTTTTTAACATAATTTTCTCCAAAATGTGTTCTTGGTGTAACACCATTGCTCTTAACAGTGATGGGAATGCATGACTAATGTTTATCTTGGAGAATTTCCTACACTTGGGAAAACAGTCTGTTTTATAAACGTTTTTTTAATGATGAATGTATTGGTGAACCCCTGTGGTAGAATGAAAAGATCAGCCTAGGAGTGCTGAAGGTGGCATGTACAACAAGCTGTGACTTCAGTCACTTTTCTGCATCTTGAATAGTCAACTTCAGGTGGTGCTGCTTTTTTAAACTATCGAAGTGAATTTTCTTTATATGACTGTTACCCAAAATTACTGTCTTATGATACACTTCTCATTTTTGCTTTCTGTAGGTTCGTGCTGTGCGTCCTAAAGTTCTTATGAGGCTGTCAAAAACTAAGAAGCATGTTAGCAGAGCCTATGGCGGGTCCATGTGTGCTAAGTGTGTCCGCGACAGGTAAGCTTACAGAAAGCTAATGTTATTCTTGAGGTTACTTCGTATGAGATTTTTGCATCTCACTGTTTTCATAATGTGGGCCAAAATTTTGAAGACTCGTCTGACATTTCTGTAGTAAAATGGAGGGGGTAAGCATGGGGCACATGAGCAGTGATGTGTGTGATTTTTGCCCCATGGATTTGAGCTAGTTACTACAGGTGGAGCTCCTTTGTAGACACTTCATGTTCTTCATGATTTCTTACTGTAGAGAGTTTATGTTCTTCATGATTTGTTAGTGCACTGTTTCTTTGGTGCTAAACAGTCTGCTCATTCTGGATTTTTATATTCAGCCACCATAGTAAAGATTTTTCTCTTCTGCTGTCCTATTCTTTTGTCTTATGCAAACATACTAGTGTAAGATCAGTTGAGCTTTTGGCTTCTCTGGTGTTTTGGGATTCAAAGATATTAATTGGTTGCATATTAAGCATCTTTATGTGGTTAAGCTTTAAGATGGCCTTTGCTGGGCCTCACTGAATTCAACTGTACAACTATAATGTCCTATGCTTCCTTGGCAAGTTGGAGGAAAAAATGTGTATTACAAAGAGTTATGTCATCTCTGTGAATGGTAGTCAAAGCAGATCTCCGGAGTCAGCAGTCTGATGCCATTTTTTTAGTCTGTAGTGCAGATCTTGCCAGCATCCTTTTTTTTTTGCTTGTGTGAGTTCTAAGTTAAATCACATTAGGTGCCACTGAAGATGGGTTGTTACAGCTGCAGATCCATAGCATAACTTTTATGTGTTAAAAGCCAATTTTTTTCTGAGTGTTTTCCCAAACATTTTATGAGCTTGGTAGGTCATTTTTAATACATGACTATGCCTTATTAGTATTTCTCCTAAACAAAAACACAGTCACCTCCTTCCCTGTAATTGGCAGGTTTTCTCCTGCATCTGTTTAGGCACGTTTGGTAGGTTTTGTGTACTGCGGCAGCAGCAATATATACCAAATGCATATGGAATGGCAGTTTAATGTTTCAAGGTAGAATGGTGTGTAGTATATTTGTGCTCTTAACTCGAAATCATCAAATAAGCTCTTGATGTGAGTACTGTCACTTAGGTCCATCTGCATGGTGGCCCTATATGTCTTCCAGAAATAATCATGTTTAGGCATGACTTGACCTCCCAGGTTTACATGCAAAGAAGCTTCAGTCCTGAGAGGGGACCTGTTCTTGTTTTGGTAACTGGACTCACATAACTTTTCCGTAGTTCTGAGGAAGAGAGCTGACCACAACTGGTCACATCAATTCTGACTTTAAGAACAGCTAAATTAGTTTGCCAGTGATGAGTTTTGCCTTTTGCCTTTGAAGTTAGTGAAGGTGGCAATTTTTCCAATGTTCAGACGTCATTTTTCCAATGTTCAGGTATTGCCTTGATTGCCTACAAGCTGCTCACCCTAAATTTGCAGGCACACTAGGCCTTCTTCCCCACAGTTCGACATTCATACAGTGCCACTGTTCTGTCTTTTGATGCTGGTGAGAACATGGATGGTTTGTCTTTTTATGTAATTGTGGAACTAACACTGCATATGCAATGAATGTTGGAGACAGCAAAACTAATTGTAACTTTGTCTTATTTTTGTATTTTCACTTAAGTGGATACATGTTCTAAAGTTGTTGTTTTTTCTTTCTAGAATCAAAAGAGCTTTTCTTATTGAGGAGCAGAAGATCGTTGTGAAAGTGTTGAAGGCACAAGCACAAAGCCAGAAGTCAAAGTGAACCTATTCGTAGTTTCAGCCCAATAAATGAAAGCTCCACTTTTCTTGTGTCTTGTCATTCCACGTGCTAGTCAAAGCTGGTAGGAGCTGCTTCTCACAGCTTGTTAAATGCAGAATTGGGTTTTGGTGCAACAAAACCTGTAAGTCAGGATGCTGTGTTCTGTGCTGTCTGCAGACAGGGAAATGAGGCAGGTGGAAGGAGGTCTGGTTAAACAGGACTGTCTCTCAGTCCTGTAGAGGGGTTGGAGTAACTTCGAGCAATGCAATTTTTTTTTCATGGCAACAGCTGCGTATGATGTCATCAGAGGACTTGGCTTAGAAGATTAAGTTAGAAATCTGAAAAAGAAAAGCAAAGGGAGACTATGACTAAAGATGGGAAGAGAGATTGTCAGACGAAGAAGAGGCGAGCTAGTATGGGCCTAAGGTAGATTTTTTTTTTTAATAGTATGTGCTGTAGTTATTGTTACTCAAATCGGGGGGGGGGGGGGAATTGTCTATCTTGTCGAAGCCAGTGCTGTATCCACCAGACAGTTACATACTGCTACATCTGGATCTCCTGGAAGAAAGCTGTTGTATTCTGTTCGTTGTTAGGTGGGGGTAGACCTTTAATGGCTTCCAGAATTAGGTTTTACAGTAGCAATTTAGGCCTCTAGTATTGAAACTTGAAGCAAAGGTCTGTTGGATCTTTATCACTGAGGATGTAATGGTAATGTAAAAAGCAATTGTAAAAGGTGGAAATGGGCTTGTTTTGCTGCTTTGCTTCATTCTGTTGTGTATGGAGAACTGTGAACCTGCCTCTTAACACTACCCAGGAGTGCTTGAACACCCTCGGGATAATTCTTGCACTACCTATGGGTGCAGTGGTATTCCTCACCCCCAGCTCTACTGACAAGAAGTAGGTATCTGTTTTTACCAATAACAAATATTTGGGATTTTTAAGTAACTATTTTTTCAAAAAGTAGTGAGCTCAACCACTGGAATAAGGAAGGAGGAGAAATAATTATTGAGCATGCAGACTTACTGGGAGCACTGAGGATGCCATTTGAAGAGGTTTCTAAGATCACTTGTGGAGTCTGCTCAGGCTGTGGCTCAGGGATGTGTGCAAATTTCTCCTCCTGACTGTATGCTGTCTGTTTACACCGTGCCTAGCTCTGAAGCTTCTCAGGCTGTGCGGTCAGCCAAGAAACAGATAAGAGAAAACTGAGCTGATGAAAAGACCTGTCCATTCAGTGGCAGCTGGCTGGTACCTTGGGTCAGCTGCCTGGAAACTCACAGGGGTGGTGTTGGTGCCACCTAGGTTTGATAACAGGAGATGGCTGTAGTCCAGGATAACTGACTTAACACCATGCATGGTGAAAGGAGCTGTACCTCCCCAAGAATTTCTTCACACTGTCCCAAGTCATTGAAATAATTCTGCTAATATTCTCAAAATGGATAAACGTGGCAGCTAACTCATGTAGCTTTAAGTATGAAGTGTTTCTTTCTCCTCGGCTTGGGTTATGCTAAAACGTGTTCCAAAGGCTGTAGCTAATTAAAGGAGGTTTTAAGACTAACATTAGTACCCTGACATTTTTAGGTGCTGTTACTATAGTTAGTTTACAAGGTTAAAATTTTATTGGGTGTTGCCTTACTGTGCTAGTACTTCAGTACCTTGGCATGCTGGAAAAATGGCTTTAAAGCAGAAGTGGCAAGTAGGGCAGGCCTGTCTAACCTGCCCCAAAAGTGCTCTTGTTTTGCATTAAAAGCTGTGAGATTAGAGTTTTCCTTGGGGCTTTTGGAAAGGAGGCAAGATGGAGGGAGAATACTTTTGGAATAATTAAGAGAAATGTCATAAACATCTGTTGACAGGCAAATGGCACTGAGAGGGAGATTTTTCCAAACAGGAGAACTGAGACTGAAAACTGCTAATTATAATGACATGATTGCACTGAAAGGCAACTGAGGTATGATTTAGGAGAAGTAGTATCACCGCTGCAGGCAGAAATAAAAGCCGTTACCAGGCAAGTGTCAGTGAAATGGTAATAAGGCCCTTAATTATTTTTTAACGGTTTTTGAAAAGTAATTCTCTGAGCAGATGGCTGCAGCGTAGGTATGGGGGCAGTCGTTCGGGGCGTGATACCCCTCAGGGCTGCCGGTGCCCTCTGCAGTGGGTAGTAGGCTGGATGGCTCGGCAAGGCAGGGTGTGTTTACCTGGAGCATGCGCTTTTAAACGGGCTCATGTAACCTGGAATGAGGGGTTGGTATTGAGATGGTTTTTACTGCCCTCTCCAGTGTTAAATTGTGTGTGCTGAAAGGCATCAGTCTTCCTATGTATGGGTTTTGGGGGTTTTTTTTTATGGACCTGTTACTTCTCTTCAGCTAGCGCTCCGATTCAGTCCCTGGCTGTCAGGTGCCTTTTCTGAAGGAAACACTTCCCGTGCTGTCAGGAGGCTGTACCTCAGCTCAAATAAAGGTGTAGAGAAGACAGCAACTGCTCTGAGAAGGGCTCTCCCCTGTCCCTATTCATCAAGCAAGAGGAGCTAGACAAGCTTCTACTCAAACTGGGGAATTTCTCTCCCTTAGGTGTTGCCTGGGTGCTTCTCTCCACCCTGAGCCTCGGCTGAGCTGAGGACAGTGGGGGGTTGGCCCTCCGGTCTCCTCCGGCTGCGGGCCAGGATGGACACCACATCCCGCCGTGCAGGCAAGAGGCATCCCGGCCCCCGCTCCCCTGCAAACACAGGGCCTCGCGTGAGGCCTACTCTGGGTCTCTTTCTTTTCCTCGGGCCCGTGCCTCCCCAGCCCGGCCCTGTCAAGCTCACACCCGGGGTGTGGGTTTTCCTCCTCCCCCCAGGAAACTGCCGCAGCGCTCGGAGGCGCTGCGCCCAAGGAGCGCTCCCGCCCCTTGGCGGCGGCTGCGGGGCCGGTGTTGCACCTCCCCCCAGGCAGCGTTCCGTAAGCGAGGCTGGTGCCGAGCGCTTATCTATCCATACGCGCACACGCGTGTCCGCGGCCGCCAGGGCCGGCGGGACCCGGGAAGGGGCGGCCACGTGGCTGCCCGGCCCGCCCAGCCCGGGGGCGGAGCCCGCGCCCCTTGCCCCGCCCCCGCCCCAAGCTCCTCGCCGTTATCCAGCCCCGACACGTCAGGGCTGTTGGATCCTGGCAGGTGAGTAAGATGGATAGGTCCCCCGGCGGCGGGCGGCCTGCGTTTCCAGGTGGTTTTGCGCAGAAAAATGTCTCTACTTTATATCGGTCATTTTCGCCCGGGCGTCACTCTTGGGTGGTTTCGTTTAGGTTAACTTGTTTTTAATTTGCTAATTTACCCCTGTCAGGACGCGGCAGCCAATTTCCGTTTCCGCCTTCGTGTCCGGTCGCGGAGGGCGGCGGCGGCGGGGCGAGGCGGGCAGGGAGCAGCGGTGCTGCGGCTGTCCCTTGGGCCGGGCCGGGCCGGGCCGCGCCGCACTGCACTGCACTGCACTGCACTGCACTGCACCGCCGCCATGGAGACGCTGTACCGCCTGCCCTTCGCCGTGCTGGAGTGCCCCAACATCAAGCTGAAGCGGCCGAGCTGGGTGCACATGCCCTCGGCCATGACCGTTTACGCGCTGGTGGTGGTGTCCTACTTCCTCATCACCGGAGGTGAGGCTGGGGCCGGTGGGGCGGGCGGTGTGAGCGGGAGACCCTGCTTACGGAGTAGCTCCTCCTCTGCGGGGCGGGCTGCTGGCCCCTGCCCCGGGTAGCAGAGCCACTGCGGCTGCTGGCCCCTGCCCCGGGTAGCAGAGCCACTGCGGCTGCTGGCCGCTTGTCCGGCTCCAAAGCGGTCGTAAAGCGCGGACCTCGGCCAGCTCCGAGCGTCCCTGCGGTGTTAAAGCAGTTCTGGTGTTGGCTGCTACGAGTCAAAGGTGATGCTTGCTTTTCTCCCCGCAGGGATTATCTACGACGTGATTGTGGAACCTCCCAGCGTGGGGTCGATGACAGACGAACACGGGCATCAGAGGCCGGTGGCCTTCTTGGCTTACAGGTAGGAGCAGGGTTCTGCCCCCGCAAGTGAGTGCTGCAAATGCCTAAGCACAAGCGAATAAACCCGTCTAATAGAGCTGTGCGTCTCCTTTTTTTGAGGTCTCTGTGCAAGGCAGGATCTGTTCTATATTAGTCCTTGGTATGCAAATATTAAAAAAAAAGGGCAGCATTGAAATCAATGGAAATAGAAAAACTCAGTCCTTTTAAAACTTTTAAAAATGAAAAGTCTGGTACGAAAAAAGTTTTGCGCTAGCAGTACTTCTCTTTCTTCCGAACCCTTGCTATTAAAGTTGAGTTTTATAGTGGATGCGGACACATTTGGTCATATTTCATAGCAGCATACATAACGTTTGTGAAACTTTTGGTTCTGGCCTTTTAAACTCTCATGTAATTGGGACTCTTGTGTCTGAGGGTGGGGAACACAGTTATGAATGTGTAACAGCAGTGTCTTCTTTGAGTCTTTTGCTTCTATTACTAAAAATAAACTAGAGACTGCTTAGTAACAAATCGGTCTGAAGAGGGTTAAATCTACATTTGTAACTGTGTTTTTTGTGTGTGTGGAAACAAATAATGGCTTTTGTTAAATACCAAAAAAGTTCTTTGAATCTGTGAGGTCTGTGACATGCCTCATGCACAGATTTTGACTTGGACTGGATGTAGTATATGTCTCGGACTGGCTTGGATTGTTGCAATGTAGATGAATCCGGCTACTGCAGGGAGTTGATAGCACTTTAGTACAATTCAGTGAAAGCAACATGAAAGAAGAAGAAATTGTTTGTTTTCAGGATATGAGACAATAATGATAATCTCATTTCTGTATTAGCATCCACAGTAGTTTCATCCATGCCAATTTTATGAGGTTGCTAGTATTGCTAATTACATGGATAGGAAAAAGGTTCGGTGACTGTGGGAAGCAGGAGACTCGTGATCCAGGTGTAATATTCTTTCTGCATCTTGGCTTCCCCTCTCTCCATCTGAGATTTGCAAGAAGGAAATCGAGCAGTGTGGACTGACAGAGAGCCAAGGCATTTACAGGCTGGGTCCTCACAATCTATGTGCAGGCTCAGCGAGCCGGTACCAAACATACGGCAGGCAAGAACCGCTTTTGCTGTGTGCTGGAACCAGTAGATGTGCTTCATGCGCTGACATAGTGCTTTGAGTGTGATTTGTACCGAAATGAGGATTCTGGCACTGCTGCCTAAACATCGGAATGGAAATAAGACTTGGAAAGCTCAGTGGCCCAGGGGTCATGGTTCCATGCCTCAAGTCCTCTGTGAAACCAGGTGCTACTTTGGACTAGGTGTTTCTGAAAACTGATAAGCTTGTGTGGTAGCCATTAGTATACACTGTTATGTATAAAACCACCAGTATGCTTGACTGGTCTCCTTGCAGGCTATCAGGAGATAAATTACATGTTAAAGCCTTAATGTAATTGCATAACATCAGTTTCCATACCTACTTTTTGTAAGAAAGTAAGCCATCAAAGTTAATCATCCTGTGTATTTGTACAGCTAAAGCAGGTTGAGTAGATGGTGTTTGAAATGTTACTAGTTTTTTTAAAACTAATATTTTTCTGACTCTCTCTTCTTGCCTTCTCCCCCTTTTTTTTCTTTAGAGTAAATGGGCAGTATATTATGGAAGGGCTTGCATCCAGCTTCCTCTTCACAATGGGTGGCCTAGGATTCATAATTCTGGATCGATCCAATGCACCAAATATCCCCAAGCTGAATAGGTTTCTTTTGCTCTTTATTGGATTTGTCAGCGTGCTTTTGAGCTTCTTCATGGCCAGAGTTTTCATGAGGATGAAATTACCGTAAGTGATTTAATACTCTTTCAGCTTTTCTTCTCTTTTGTGGCTCATGTGTGCCTATGTTAAATTTAAGAGTAACAGAAAATACAATGAGGTATGCTAAAGATCTGCAGCTTGGCTACAAGTTGCTTTTTTTCAACGCTTTTTTGGAACAAGCTGCCTTGAATGAGGTGGGATGCTTTTGGAGTCAGCTACTGTAAGATTGTGCTGTGATTAAAAAAAGGTGACAGTTCCTGGTATGTCAGAAGATATGATTAGCGAGTCTGACTTACAATGAATTTTAAGGTAGACTGAGTATGTACTGGTCAGGTAGAAGTAATTACAAGGTAGGGCTTTGTGCAAAAAGCAAGTGTCGAAGAACTTGAAGAAAGGCAAATGAGTACTTTATAGTGACAGTGTGCATGAGAGATCATAACTAGAAGAACTGATAGCAGCAGTAACGAGTGTTCAGAAACATCCAAAGCAGTCCTAAAGTAAAGGTATCTCAGGGTTTTTTTTGTTGCTGGAAAACTGAACGTAACATTGAAGCATACAATATATGTGATGTTTTAATACATCTGTATTCACAGATCAAGAAGTAGGAAAGATCTGGAGCTTTTGGGCTATGCAAAATCCAAATGCAGGATTTTCAGGTTTTTTCCTCCTCTTTATTTCTCAGTCCATCTATTTCATTTAGAATAGCTGAAACCTGATGTTTGGATGTACTGGTAGTTAATTTCTGGAGTAGCTCCATGAGGTGTTGACTTAACAATGACAGTCATCCCTCCTTTCTTAAATATTTTTTTTAACTTCTGCAGTGTAGTTAAAACTTTTGTTTCATAACACAGAAGTGATGGGTTCCCTGGCAGCAGGTAGCTGGATAGGGACCTGCTCTATATTTTCTTGCTTCATCGATGCTATATATTTTCTTGTTTCATTGAGTACACATGTGTCTTAACAGTTATCTTTCTTAAACTCATTAAAGAAACAGGGCTTCAGAGAAATGGAAGAGAAAAAAAGATCAGAGTTGTGTTGAGTGCCAGAAAATGTCGGGTTATACTGAATATCTAACTAAAACTAAACACCGGTAGTTTGTGTAAAGGGTACAAACAAAGGAACCTTTCATAGGGTGTAACCTGGGCTTCAAAAATTCCAAATAATTACTGAAGCTGGACTGAGGACAGGCTAATCCATTTTCAGTGTTCATTGAAGAAAATCAACTGAGGAAGGAACATATAGTTAAGCTGGCCAGTTTGTACCTTGGACAGGATTTATTGTTTTAAATAGCCTTGATCGGCAGAGTTTTTGGCAGTCTGAAGTTTTTGTTTTAAGACCATATGTCTCTTGATTTTTGAGGAGTGCTGCCTGTGCTTGCTAACTTTTTTCCTAACTTAAATTTTTTCTGTAGGGGCTACTTGATGGGTTAGAACCTCTTGTGGTGTATGAAAGCCCAAGCTGAATTTACTCCTCTTCATGAAGTGTTTAAGAAGCAGCAGCAAGAAACAAATTCCATAGTCACCATCAACAGGAAAGAGACCCGGCCATGAGAAACAACTGGGGAAAGAGTGCTTTCTCTGCAAACAAACTCTCCCTACCAATGGCTGATTTGTAGTTTTGAAGCAATGTTTTATCATTTCTGTTTTAGAGCTTTCGAAAAGAGCAAGCTACCTAGCTGGGTTTTTCTTTTATATCCCAACTCAGTACGAAATAGAGAACCTATCTTTAGCTCTACCTGAAATGATTATTAGCCATTGGCTTGACAGTTCTTTGTTGCAGATCTGTCTCCTCTTCCCTGTATGGGACAATTATATGTGTGAATCAGAGAAGAAACACCTGAAACATTTATTTCCAAGTTATAATTAGGAAATGAGTAACTTTGGATGCTTTACAGTCAAAATACAATGTGTCTGAAATGATTTCAAAGGCACCTTTTGCCTTGATATTAATGGTTCTATGTGAGCAAATCCAGACATGCACTGGGAAAGGCAAACTGTATGACTGTGCATTTCTTTTTGAAAAAGTGTACAAAAGGAGCCAAATAAAACTTATTTTCTACAAAATTATTTGAATTCTATGCAGTTTCTGAAGCTTTTTCTTGTGTGCATGGCCTGTTCTACAGGCTTGAGATGCCACACCATACCATGACCACATAGTTTCAGCTTTATTTTTCACTATTGGATAATGAATTTTTTTTTTTAATATCAGGGACAAGAAACCTCATATTTTCTTTGAACTTGTACTGTATCCAAATGACATACTGTATCAATAGCCAAGAAGACTTACTTCTGAAGCTGCTGCTTTTTTGTGTGAGAGGCGAGGCTCCAACTTATTTTGTCTTCATTTTAAAAGATTGAATGTTACTATCACGTTTCATTGAAGTAATGTATTGCATTCTGGGGGAAGGAAAGATCCATCTACATCTCCATAAATGTCTGTTTTGCAAGCCATATGTGTTTGAAGCACTATTTTCATCTGTATAATAACTGTCAGTGAGAAATGTTGTTTATTCCTGTAATTGTGTAGTAAGTATTACTGTTCACGTACTTAATCAAATTTCTGAGCTAGCTGTTAATCATCTGCCCTCAGGATGTGTCACTTCCACTCCTTCATTCTTACATACAATGTGACTTCTGCATTTGCTCATCTTACATGTTTGTAATTAAGATTTAAGGTAGCTTAAGCTGTTTTATGAGGCTTATAACTGCAAAAGTTTCCAGTCTTTTCAAAGTGCTTATCTTTTGGTCACTCTGGTTTTGGTGAGACATATGCTTACCTCCAAGGGTGAGTACTGATATTATGTAAGTAAATAACTGGATACATAAGTCAACTTTTTAAACGCATCTGAGAGGGAAGTCAAACCAGAAAGTCACTTCACTGAGTATAACTGAGCTCCCTCCAGCTCAGTCCTTGTTCCACTGCAGTTCAGCTTCAGCCTCCAAGTTTGCAGCTGATTCTAAATGAGCATGCTCTTAAACAGTGGTTTTAATGGCATAGCTGAATGCCTGTGGTCTATGAAATGCATTTGATTGTAATTGCATGCTAGGTGACATAACGTGGAACAAATAAAGCAGACTTATAATTGCAAGGTAGAAGATAGTTTTGGGAGAGTAAAACTAAGATGATGACTCTGCAACAAAAAAGGTTAAATGATCAGTGATGTTTCTTTGGTCACAGGCTATGAACTAGATCTGGTATGATCCTCTGCCAAAGCATGAGGCACAGAGAACCAGAGAACAAATGCAGAGCAGAAGACAGACCACCCAGAAATTAGGAGTGTGCTAGGCAGGAAGATGTCAGAATGCACAACTGGAGATTGGTTCATTTTGGATGCGGGTTGGAGGCTTCTTGGTCACCCAAGAAAAAATTTCTACTAAGCACTGTCAAATAAACTGCAAAGAAGAGGTATTGCTATGTGTTATAGGAATCCCATTTCCAGTTAAAGAAAGGCTGGTATTTTCTGTAAACATCTGCTGTTCCTTATAGGTAACAGCAGGTGGCCTCTACTGTAGGGATTTAGGAAAGTAATCAGAATATTTCAGTGCCCAAAAGAAAACTTCCTGTAACTAGTGA
The DNA here is from genome assembly GCF_034638445.1 of Ciconia boyciana. Taxonomy (NCBI): domain Eukaryota; kingdom Metazoa; phylum Chordata; class Aves; order Ciconiiformes; family Ciconiidae; genus Ciconia; species Ciconia boyciana. The sequence goes on from NC_132938.1 coordinate 59,082,141, forward strand.
CAATATCCATCTGTGTTTGGTGTTCACATCTTCTAGGGTGAACTGAACTAGATTGTGGGGTTGGAAATTAAAAACAAAATTGAAACACTGTGATAAAGGTAAAGCAGAGCTTATAGGAACACATCTTTCCATGATTAAAACCAGAAGTTTGGCCTACTTCCAAATGCAACAAAAAGAGTCAGGGTGAAGTGTAGAGGTCTTGATTTTCTGGCTCTTGCTGAAGAAAATACTGAATCCATGGCTCCTCTGTAGGCTTCAGTATAATCTCTGAGTGATGATGCCTAGTCAATATAGTCAGGAAGAGATATATAACCTGTTTAGCTTTTGAAAATTAGTATATACATATATGAACCCTTAACCATCCAAGTGATCTTTTACTTAATTAAGCAGAAAAATATCTCTAGATAAAAAAGACCAGACATTCTGGTTTCCTTTTTTTCCCCCAATATTTTTTCCAGATTTCTGCAAGTTGTGGAACAGTAACATAGAATCACAGAATCATTTAGGTTGGAAAAGACCTTTAAGATCATTGACTCCAACTGTAAACCTGACACTGCCAAGTCCACCACTAAACCATGTCCCTAAGCACCACATCTACACGTCTTTTAAATACCTCCAGGGATGGTGACTCAACCACTTCCCTGGGCAGCCTGTTCCAGTGCTTGACAACCCTTTTGGTGATGAAATTTTTCCTAATATCCAATCTAAACCTCCGCTGACACAACTTGAGGCTGTTTCCTCTTGTCCTATGGCTTGTGACTTGGGAGAAGAGACCGACCCCCACCTCACTACAGCCTCCTTTTAGGTAGTTGTAGAGAGCGATAAGGTCTCCCCTCAGCCTCCTTTTCTCCAGGCTAAACAACCCCAGTTCCCTCAGCCGTTCCCCATAAGACTTGTGCTCCAGACCCTTCACCAGCTTCGTTGCCCTTCTCTGGACGTGCTCCAGCACCTCAATGTCTCTCTTGTAGTGGGGGGCCCAAAACTGAACACAGTATTCTTGTTGTGGCCTTACCAGTGCCGAGTACAGGGGGAAATTGTTACAGAGGTATAACTGTTAAGTAAAACCCGTAATATTTTTTTACAGATAAGTTTATTTACTGGTATGAAGTAGCCCACACTGATGCCTGAAATAAAACTGACACCTTAGATTGATGCAAAATATTTTTAAGCACCACCATTAGACTTTCTTACTAATTTACAGCATTCTAATTCTAAAAATATTGTGCTTAATGGAATTTTGCTTAGGAGGCTGAAAGTGCTTCAGTTAACTACTTGCAAAGCTGGATACTTGTTCACAGAATGCTGCTTGACATGGTTACTATAATCTACTTATTTCCAGTTCCAGTTGTGTATTTTATATGCATAAATATATGTTCTTAATATATGAATTAGGAAGCACTAGATATTAGACTTCTTAAGAGTTACAGTCTTAGAAACTGAGACAATCCTAAATTTCTTCTGCTGCTCCCAATACAGGGAGCCAATGAGGAAGACAACAATTCTTATTTATTTTCCTGACATGCATGGAAATCCTGCATACAATGGAAACTGTTTTCCTACAGCATAGCAATGTCTGTGACAATGTAATTGGTATTGCACGTTTGTGAATGTGATGATTGTATTTTTCCTTCAACATTACAATTTTCCTCACAAAAAGGGTTGCAGCAATAGCTCTGACCTATTTTTAGAATTTCTAATTGCCGCTTCTCAACTTTGCAGTTACTTTAGAATATTTTTCTTCCAGAACATGGTTAAAGAGGGTTGAAACCATTACAAGAAAGGAATTGGAACAATTGTAAGAATCTTAGAAGGAGAACATTTTGTAATGCTCTGCAGTTGCATTGAGGCCTTTCAGCTCTGCTGTTGATTGGAAAAATCTGGATAAATCTGGATTTCAGTAACAGCAAAAAATACAACTAATGCATCGAACTCTCCTTAAAGGGTAGTGATTCATGGGAAGCAGCTACTAGAAGTATGAGAGTTTCTAGGTGATTTGGTTTCTTTGGTAAGAACTAATTATGCTGGTGTCCTTTTTGTTTGACATGGATACCCATCAGCGAAGAACTGGACTGAGACCATGAGCTTGTTTTAGAGCAACAGCTGTGGCACTATAATGGGAGTCAAGCATGTCTGACTTGCACCACGTTTTAATTGGCGATAGAGATGCGAGGCACTGCATTCTGATCTCTAGTATCTTGAATTTATAAGGCAACTTGCCGAGCTCCTGTTTAATGATATCAGTTTAGTTACTAATGTTCTTCGGGTATAAGATGGAGTTTCACTTCATCACGTAACTATCCCATATGGGTTCTATAAATGCCAAAGCTCTTAGACTGTTGTACCTGCAGGCTGCAAGAAATAGTATTTAGCTGTGAGTAAATCAGATCAATATGGTATCATCCGCTGCCTTATGCATGCGAAAGACTGACATTTGTAATTTCCTTCTTTTTTTTGTATCAGTTTTCACTACAAAGATCGATGTTGAGGTGGGGACTGGTATCCCTTTGTTGTCAGTGGTAATTGTACGCTCTTAGCTGGAAACAGGGAAAGAAAAATTTTGAAAGGACTCAGACTGGTTGGGTTATTCTAGAGTAAACTGTGAAAGTTAAACTTTTTCTAAGTTACTTAGTAGACAGGCTGAAACAATTTCAGAACTTTTAGCTATACCTGACAGCTCCTGGATGATAGGTAATATGTCCACTATATTCAGTATTCCAGTACCTCATTTGTCTTTAAATGCAGATGGAGAGTGTGAGGGATGGGGAATAATAAAAAAATAAGCTTAACTTCAGTCTGAAGAAAAAGCTTTGGGGGGTGGGGTAAGCATTTTAAGCACCTGGAAGAAAATGGCAAAAGGATGAGTAGCCAACTTGGATTTTTAAAGAATAAGTCATATGAAGAAAAAGCCATACGTGAGAGTTATGGGCCCCGTGGATAGAAGAAAAGCAGATGTTTAGGCTGTAGCTTTTGATACTGTCTTGCATGTTATGGAAACTTGGCTTAGCTGAAACAACTATAAGCTGAATGCAAAAGTACTTTGAAAACCATTTTCAGAGACTGTTTACTGATTAGTTGATGTCCTTTTATCAAAGTGGAAAGTTTTTTTTTTTTAGGTTGGTCCTGTGGCTAGTTCTGTTCAACACCCAGTGACCTGAATCGAGTAGGGAGTACTTACTAAATTAGCCGAAATCATAAAACTCACAGACTGCTGGGAGGGCAGAATTAGGATGCATAGTGATCCTAACAAACCAAAAAGAGTGCCCTAAAAAAAGTAGACTGGTTTATTCTTTCTAGGAACAAGTGCAAAATACCAATGCTACTCAAGCAAAATAACTGACGAAATGTGGGATTCCTCAAAGTCCTTGGGTTCTGCTGCACTGCAAGCTGAAGAGGAGTGTTCGCCTTTTGTGCAGCAATACAACATCACACTGAGCTGTTTGCAAAACTTTTAACTACAAAGTATACAAGGCATAAAAGTAAGTGTGAAAGGAAAGGAGTAATTTTGTTTCTGCATCAGTAGTAGGTAGAGCTTAAATAGCAGCAAGGAAGAGTTGGGATAATACTAGAAAAATGTTTTTGAGGGTAATATAGTTGACTACTGGACTAGATGGTCTATGGCAGTGGTGGAATTTCTGCTGTGTGCAGCTTGAAGAACAGTCTAGGCAAATGCCTGTTAAAATCTGCAGATACATCTGGCCTTGTTTTGGGGTGAGTGATTGGCTTCTTGAGGTGTCTTCCAGCAGCTGCCCATCTTTATTATTCCATGGATGAGAACAAAACTTTTGACCTTCCAAACACTGATGCTTTCTGTCTTTAAAAACAGTTATGGAAAGGTCTTTGTAAATAACTAAATCTGTCCTTTAAAAATGTCCTGTGGTGCAGTTGTAGGACAGAATCCTGCTGGCCTCGGTTCAGCCTGAAAAAATCAAGTAGTTATATGACCTAGACATGACAGCAGAAAGTAGCTCCATTAACTGCCTACTGCCAGAACAGAAAATGAATTAGCTGTTTGGGTAAGGAAAATAGAAATGTATGGATGAATGTTTAAGGCCTTTTCCTTTCCTAATTTCCATGTTAGTCTTCCACCTAAAATGTGTTACAACTAGGCGGCTGCCCGAGTAGCTGCCATATTAGAACAGGACGATGCGTGGGTGGAGGGAGCCTGTGATATTTCTAGGACGTATTTTGCTGATGGAGCTTTCTCTGTGTTTCTGCCTTCTCTGAGCTGGAGCAGCAGTAAGACACTAATATGCTTTTCAATTACATGGGCTTCTCCAGATCCCTCCTTTCAGGAACTGTGCTTCACCGACCCATGGAATTTAACTTCTTTCGTCTTTTACCCTAGCATGTCTGCCTCTCTCCTACAGCTGGTTGTTACACCAGCTCTGAACTACTGTGTTTCATCTCCTTTTACTGGCCTGCTGCTGGCAGGAGCTCTTTTCGGAGGATTTACACTATTGTCTTTCAGCAGCTGCCATCCCTTGTTTCTTTGCTGTCATTCTAGACTTCTGAGTTTCAGGACACCGCTGCTGGTTTTGATTGCTCTCTTTCTAACTGCTGTGGTATTTCTGCCTTCAAAGGGTGTTATTTATCAGTCTCCTCAGCTCTTCCACTCCTTATTACTCCTCCTCTGGTACTTTCTCTTTTATCACACCGAAGTCCATCACTTAGCCCCACCAGCCACTTGGTGATCCATGAGCCTTGCTCCTCTTGATTTTCCTACCTCTGTTCCCTCTACTCTGACCACAGGTCCTTTAATTTTCCCTGCTGACCACTGTCTGAGCTACTTCACCCTGCACTGACTCCACACTTCATTAGCTCCAACTGTCCGTGGCAAAGCTCAGCCTCCTGGCTTCTCTCATCCTTTCAGCCTCTCTCATCCTCTGGTTGTTCCTTTGACTGTTCCAGTTTTCTCTTAGCTGTCTCATATCTTTGTCTTTATTGTTCTACACTCTGCACCATCTGTTGTGCTGCTGCCTGCATGACTCATCCTGAAAACAATAAAAATCCTACTGCATCCCCAAGCATTACACTAGGGAGCCAACGAAGGCACTCCTGTATCCAAAATCTACATCAACAGCAGTCAAGCCAAGATCCGCAGGGAATTCAGGTACATAATTTTTGTTTAAATCAATAGAAGTTAACTGCCAAATACATCTGAGAATCCTGCCAAAGTTTCATCACAACTCTAAGAAAAGGAGGCAATTGTTTCCTGGGGCTGGATTTAAAAACACCTCTGCAGGGATAACCTGAAAGTTCTTAAGTTTCTTAGCAAGTAACTATTTTTTTTCTGCACATACAATTACTGAGTGTTTTATGAGCATAGACAACATATGGTCGGTACACAATGGAACAAACTAAGAAAAATCTGTCACAAATACCAGGATTCATATACACAGTAGACAAGGCAATAAATACGAAAGTTCATAAAACCAGGGAAATGGAATGTTCTGTCAGACCTGTTTTAAAGGTACACAAGGCACACAATGCTTAAAACCACTGCTACTTAACAAAATTATTAACAAACTAGATTTAAATCATCATTTGGTTTCATAGCCTAAGCAGGAATAATTTTAGATGTATGAGGAAGATTTTCCTTCTAATGTTCTAAAAGGCAGTAGAAACACAGTGACCTTTCTTGTCTCATCTAACACCTGGATAAACCCAGGCTATACTTCACTGAAATCAATGGAGACAGACCAGTGCAAAGAGGGAAATCAGGCCTGTAGTATTTTGGATGTGTCTAAGAGTTGTGTTTAACCGCAGCTTGTTTACTAGACTGTGCCTGAGCAAGCCTCATTTTACCTACTTTGGATGCTCAGTACAAAGTATTGCCTTTGTGCAGCTACATTTGGAAAATAAATATCTTTTACTTAAACATTGTAAATAATAGCTGAAGCTGACTAAAGAAATTCTTTCTACCGTCGTAGAAAGATGTACTTTCAGCATGGTTATTAGCTACTACTCTTAACCTTTTTCAGCCTCGACACCTTTTAATTTTACATATCTGCAGTTTCAATCATCTGTTAAGCCCTTGGTTTACCACTGGATGGCAGTCCCTGCAACGCTATTCACTGAGAAGGAAAGTCTGGTTTTAAAAGTAGCATACTGAAATCACGTACTTTGTACATTAATATGTACGTGAAATATTACAGGGGTGAGTATATTTGGACCCATTTTTCTTGTTGCTAAAGTATAAGTATGTGAAAAGCTTTTCTGTAGATTTCTTTCACTTAAATTTATTTTCCAATTGAAACTTCAGGGCTTAAAAGCATACAAGAGGATAACAACTTGCACTTCTATGGCACCACCCAGCCAAAAATTTCAAAGCAATTTATACAAACTAGGTCAATTAAGAAGTCTGCGTGTGTGTGTGTGTGTATACATATATATATATATAAAATATGCTGACTTTATACATAGCTCATAAAAGGGAAAAAAATCTGGAGTATTACAAAGTTGTATGAATTACTCAAAATTACAGTGTTTACGTAGAGAGGTAAAAAATAAAGCCTCAGTCTTTTGATTTAACATCCACTGTATGTCTGATGGTGGGGAAGGAATTAAATGGCTAAAAGGAACTGACTATTTAAATGGTTAAAATACAGTAAGCGTAGGGATAAGAACTACTTAGTATTGAAATTATGACTGATGTCCATAAATTAGAATTAAAAGTCAGAACATAGATTGCAGAGGTAGAGAAAGCCTTGTGGACTTCACCAGGATTTCTCTGTGGTTAGAAAGTAGGGTGAGTTTACTACCACAAGGTTTTAGAAAAGTTCCCACCAAAATCTGGAGGTCTCCCTGCTGGCATGTGTCTTGAAGCATAATGTGAAAAATGAGTTGATAGAGCCCCCATAAAATACGGCAATCTATAAGACGCATTTACCTAGGTTAGTAGGGACTTCACCCTAGCGTATTTTAAGGCAATGAGAGTCTCTTGTTTTGCTTGGATAGAGATTTAAAGGGCAGCTTATTACAAATAAGTCCTGTAGATGTCTCTTCAACAGTGAAAGGGAGATAAATGAAAATAGGAGGAAGAATGTGTGCATCAGTGCCTGTAGAAAATACCCCTTTCAACACCGTTTACAGATGCCTGCATCTGAGCATTTCAGAGCATTAATGCCTGTCACACAGATGGCTGTTTTTATGCCCTTTTACAGATGGGATGTTGAGACAGTAAAGTGACTAGCTTAAAGTTACGTAGCAGCCTACTAGCAGATCCAGGAATAAAATGTAGATCTAATTGTCAGTTCTGCATCCTACCAACAGCGTTAGGCACTGTCAGTTCAGCAGCAAGCATTCACTAGAGTTTTTACAAGAATTTTTTTTATTCTAGATATTTTCAGGGTAACAGTGACTTTTGAAGTGCTTTTGTCAAAGGGCACTTTATGTAGAAAAAAAAATTTGCAGCAGCATTTTATTGAAACTTTCAGCACAGTACTTCCTCTCCTGCTTACTAGTTTGTTGGCAAGCTCTGTCTCTTCCATTTCCTGAGATGTAGACTGGTTCACTGCAAGACCATTCCTGCTGTCTCCTTCACCCTCCTTTACATCTCATACATTATTGAAACGGTTACTCCCAGCTCTCTCCAATTAGTCCATTGTGCTAAGCTTTCTCCATTGATAAATTTTCAAAGGAGTGCTGTCATATTTCCACTTCTATTAGCCCTCTTGCTTGTGCCCTATAAACTTCTGCTGAAATATCACATTATTCCTTTCCAAGCACACCCTCCTTTAAAACTGCCTCTGATCCTGTAGTGCCTCCGAAATTAGAAGACCAGAGTTCAGCTCCAGCGCTGAGACCAGCCCGACAGTGCCTCTCCATCTCCCCTTGCTGCCCATTTGTTCGCAGCCATCTGCTCCATCTCGCCCAAGTGTAATTTGTAAGCTCCCTGGGGCAAGGGCAGCCTCTGTTTCCGCCACACCTTGTCCACATAAAGGACTCCTCGGCGCTTTGGTTACACCCATAGTAGATTTTGCATTAATTAAATTTTATCATGAGAAACCCTACCGCCAAACTCCTGACCAACTGTACTGTATATTTCCGTCAGATTGAGGTTTCAGATTACTTTCTTTCTAAAGCTCTCTTTGCAAGCCTTCCACAGTTTTCCATGCACAGCTTTCCCTCCACCCTCCTCCCCAGCTTTCTGCTCGCAGGGAAGTGCCGGTGCCCTCATTAGCGTGGCCCAGTTCTCTGCATTTCCGAGGCCTTTATTCAAACCCCGGCCAGCGACTTTCTCCCTGTTTATTCTGTGCTTGTCTCTGCCTGGGAGCGTGCCCCGACACACCCTCCTCTCCTGCCCAATCCTTTCCCATGCTGACGCAATCTGTTTTTTGGTCTGCTGCCTGTCCCGAGAGAACCTCGCTCGCTGTCCCCACACGGTCACCTCCTCTCAGTTTTCCCCTCAGCTGGACAGTCTTGGTTGGGCAGACTACTGTAATGACACACAGACCATGGGTAGATAATCTGGGAGACAAAGCACATCATTACTTTTTATTGTACTTTGTGCTGACACCACAGGCAGAGGCAAGTTCTGCACGGGGCAAGGCAAACGGCCACGTGGCAATGAAGTTACAGCAGCTCCAGTGCAGTCGGACACATATGCTCATCCTTTCTGAGTTCCTGTCCCATCAGAAATGGTGAGGACAAGGAAAAATTGCAGGAATTTAATGATTTAGTACTTAACTGCAGAGGAGGCAGGATGTTCAGTTATTGTTAATGATTCTTTCACTTCCTAGGCTGAGGAAAATATCCCTAAGGAAAAAATGTCCCACAGGGTTAGAAAGACCAGTCGTTCATTACCCATTAATTTGGAGTACAGTCCCAAGCTTTGTTCCTCACTGAGATACAAGCTTCCTTATGGTGTGAACACACATGAGTCCAGGGTTTTGGTTTGTCCCACTGTACAGACAACCATGGCCTAGCTGTGACTGGCATCCAGAAATATAGTACATTTGCCCAAGGTTTGGAGATGTCGTTTAAAGTTTTCCTGTTGTATGGGGAGTGTTTATAGACTTCCCCAGAGCACACAGTGGAACCATATTTGTGCTCTGAAATTCAGGTGGTGATCTATGAGTTGCTGTGTTGCCCTAATAAATTCAGAACAAATTATATCTGCCTGAAAAGTCTCCTGTATTCTCTTGTGTTCATTTAGGAAATGGAATTGCACATAGATTAAGTATTAGTGGACGAAAGGAGGTTGCTGTAACTCGTGCCTGCTTAGCCATGATGTAACATGGTTGTAAAACATTTTATTAAAGTCTTTTCATAACTGAGATGCCCTTGCCCTGTACATGTTTACTGGTCTCATAGTGGGGGCTTGGAAGAGACTTATTATAGCAGCTTTATGCTATGTCTGCACTGAAGGAACATCCTTTGGTCCTAAGGAGCACACAGTGGGTTCACATACCAGCTTTAAGGCAGCTCCATGCTAATTGCCCTCCACATAACCTCTGACACTAGTGGCCTTTGATGATTCCTATTTCAGATTTGTATTTTCTTGTTGATTACAGAGTATACTTTTTGAAATTACTGTTATTAAAAATACATGGTCATTGCTTGTTCTGTGGTAATGCTTAGAGGAGCAAACTCACATTGGGTTTCATTGTGTTGGCTATGCAAACCCATGGATGGCATTGCTGAGCTGACAGTAGATTGGGTAGGGAGGGAAGAGGAGTCTGGTGATGAGAGAGCTCTTCCTCCAGAGGTACTGCCCGCTCCACCCCTCCAACCTAAAGTCTCAGATGGACTTGCATACACAGTAGAGTGGAAACATTTTGGTTCCTGCCAGAAGGTTGTTTCTGACACATTTCAGGGAGTTGCTTGCACCGTACATTTGACGTATTTTCTTATCACCTTGAGAAATATCTGCCAAGTTTAACTCTTACCTGTTTTTGCAGTTTGGGTCTCTCCTTTGCTGATTTTCTCCTGGAGCCTCATTGCTCCACATTTTACTTAGATACATTGCCCTCTAGGGACCTGTGGAAAAATTCCCTGGTGGGAATTGCTTCTGGGTGGACTGCTGGTATTTACATCTGTGAAAGCTGGATGTTTTGTATCCTGTGAACACAGACTTCTTTTAAAGCCAGACAGTCTGAGAAATATAATTGCACTGCACTTATTTGATGACTGCAAGGATACATGGTTTTGACTTTTCTTATTAATGCAGTACTTTTTTTGTTGATGAAGGGAAGGACATGGGAAGTGTACTATCTTGGTCCAAGATCTTTCATATGATTACAATTCATCCTTACTAAAACCCAAGAGTGACCACCAGGATAGCAGAGGATGTGGGTTATTTTGAATAGCTTCTGTATATACCATTTGTCTATGTGACTGTTGATATTGTAGGTGCAAAGGGTTAATCTTGTCCTAAAAGGATTACACATCTGCAGGAAGGCAGATGATACTTAACCTAATTACTGAAATATTTAGTCAGCCAGTTCAGGCACTAAAACATACTTTTCTTCCGAGTCAAAAAGAGGGCATCCAGTATAGGACAGAAGCAGAACTACAGCTTCCTAAGCAAAAAAGTCTGCTGACTGGCTGAATCAGTCTTATCTGCTGTAACTTACAGAAAAGAGAGGAGAATGATAAAACCCCAGGGGAAGGGCAGGAGGAGACAAAGATATTTACCTTCTGCTCCTTAAAAAGAAAGTTCTTTTCAGCAAGGAGAGTCAAACTAGAGGTAATGCTTGAAGAGAAGTGCACCCGGTATTGCTCTGGAAGATGCAAAAGACTCTCAGGAGGGGTTAGGCAACTGAGATGGAGTCCTGTGCTCGTGTTTCAGATGCATGGAGCAGCAATGATAGGTATGTGTCACATGGTGCAGAGCTACCATGTGGATGCTGACATGAATTAGGTTATCCACACGCCACAAGACAGGGCTATGCAGAGATGCTATGGAGTGCTGGAAGCAGCACAGCTGCATTAGCTTGGTGCCATAGAGATATAAAAACTTGTTTGGTATTAGTTTAGGTGCTAATGTTCACAGTACTGTGCTGCTTCAAGGCCTGAAAATAAGTCATTTGGTGATACCTAGTTCTTCATTGTGCTGTGTAGACATACCCTGTATCTTTCATTTCATTTGTGAGTAAAGTGGTCGAGGTTGAGAATTTTCCTTTTGACAAATTGTGTATAAGGCAGTAGGAAGATGGAGTTCTGGCAAGAGCATGTAGGGACTGTGGGGGAGTCTTGGAAAGTTGTGCCTTAAGGTCTTGAGGACCCTGACAGGGGGAAAGAAAGAACATCATTGCTGGAATCTGGAGAATGTTTTCAGGTCAGATGTCGTGCCCCTGTATGAAAAGTCCTCCCGGCCAGAGCAGTAGGAAGCAAAACTGAGGTCCAATACCAAAATATGCTGACTGTTCACAGAATGACCTCTGTCAGTGTTGTAATAATTTTCTTCTAGTTTTTTATGAGCTTCATTTTGTTGTTGTTATCTCCTTGCCCTGTTTTAAGCTTAGCAAGAGAAGTTAGATCCTTATGAAGATTCCCATTGATACCAATAAAAATCAGCAGTGCATGTCAGCGAAATCCTGACCAAATGTGAGTTTTCCCTGCAACATCATTCATCTCGGGATTTACCAGAGAAACTCATTCTTTCCTTCTTTTATTTTATAAAAAGATGAAGTACGTTCAGTTGCTTGCAGTTAGTAGCATGACAGTGATAAGCCATTAAAAGAGGATAGGGACTTTGCAGATGAACTCAGGAAACTCTTGCTGCTCATAAGGAACTCGGCGGCAGTGATTGTGAGGGAAGCTGACGGGAGCTCTGGCAGAGCAGGTGGGGTGAAGAAATGTGGAGTTAGACATGGAGGGATAAACGGGAGGGAGGGAGGAAAGGCAGTCGTATCCTGGGATTTGTAGGTGGTGACAAGAAAACTATATTTGCAGTGACAGTAGATAGTGAGCTGGTGGGACATCTGTCATCCTTACTTTTCAGCTCTATGGAAAATACTGTTAGGGCTTCAAAGTCATATTGCCTTTTCAAAATGAAATGATCAAATAGCATGTTTCAGGGAGGATCACTGTCTACCTTAATCCCATGCATGATCTTTGCCTTTTGCCCTTGGTTTGTTAATTCACTCAGCTGTTTTGTGCACACTTATCAGACATGTAAGAGCCAGGCCAGCATTTCTCATCATTATCAAGGATGATACCTTGAGCTCTAAAGAAGTCACATACATGGGTAAAAGGCTTGCGATTTGTACAATATATTAGCTACTGGTTTAAAAAACATGAAAATCAGTGGAGCTTTATAACCCTGTTGTAAACAGAGAAAGACAGACTTTTAACTGATGGAGACAGCACCTGCAATGAAATATGCATTATGAAACCATGAGCATGTTCTTTTATCACAGGACACTGTTGGGAAATGCATTAACTGTTAACCACCAGTTAACTGGCAGGTCAGGCAGACAAAGCAAGGATTCAATGTAAAGGTCTATTACCTCTTAGAGCAGCCCTAGGTGTGACAGCTCAACTGGGAAGCTAGCATAAATCAGCAAAGTCTTGTCAGTGTGCTTCCCCTGCTGCTGTCTATTTTGCAGTGATTTGGGAAAGAGCGTATTTTGGTCTCTGGAGATCCTAGAATGGTCAGCAGTTACTCTCATGAATACTTAATCAAAGCAAATGAGTCTTCTCTATGAATAAGTATAAACTGTCTGTGCATCCACATTAAAAAAATTAAGTGCTATAAAATATGACTATGACATGTAGCAAAAATAGCAGCTGGCTGTATTTCACTGATAGGCTATGGCTTTATGAAGAAGGACTTTAACTCCTCAAAGAAGAGCTGAATAAAAAAGAAGGCTAATGATTACAAGTAAAGAATGTTGCTTGGGAAAAGTATTAGCAACTCATTAAAATACCTGAAAGGCAAAGTAAGTCTGTTTTGCTTCTTAGTACATTATGTGTAAAAGCTTTCAAAATTTGTGTTGCCTTGAGTATAATTGAATGTGTGTTGGAAGTGGAGGGAAAGCAAGGTGTGAAGATATGTGCTAGAAGGAATCCAGGTCTTGTCCACTGAGCTTGCCAGAACTGTCAAAATCTGGGGCAATGTAAGAGACCACAGTCTGAAAAAGTGTCAAAATAGAAGGATTGCTAGTCATACCAGATAAAATTCTGCTTTTGGCAAATGGTGAAAGTAAAGTTTCAGAAAATGTTTGAGCCAATCTAACAGTGTGCTGCTGCATCTAGTTTAATTCTGCATTTTTCTGAACCCTCAGTAATTTTGTTCAAACCAAACCAGCAAAAAACTAAACCGTGAAAAAAGAGTGATTAATTTTCTGCTGGCTAAGCTTCCTGACCTGGTTCTCCATAGCGTCAGATGGGTGCCCGTGCTGGCCAAGGAGAAGGGTCGGAAGACACAGCCAGGGGTCAGAGGAGGTGGAACCGTCCTTTTGAGCAGCAACTAGCTATTCAGTAAGGCACAGTTTTACAGTATGTCGAAGCCAAAATTAACTCAAATGCTATGCAAGAGGAGCTTCAAAATAATACTTTTTTAGCTAGATGATCAGAACTTTCTTGATCTTTTTCTGAGAACTGTGTTCACCCCCATGAGTTTTTGCATATAAAAAGGAACATAAAGTTTAATATTCCAGACTGGGGTAGTCACAGAAAACTGAAATAGAAAATAAAACCTTTTGGAAGTGAAATGAGGGGGATATAGAAACATGAATTCAGTCACACATCAGAAGTCAGGAGAAAGGATGCAAATCTGTTGTTTTACTTTTAGATAGGCTGAAACATTTCAAATAAATAAAAAGCCCAGAGCCTTACTAACAAATAGCACCAATTGTCCACCTCCCACCAAGTCTTTTTATTCCCTGAACCGGGCCGCCAAACACTGGCACTCAGGGCTTCATTTCCAGTTTGATCTTGCAGTTGGCACACAGGTAAAACTAGGGGGTTTAGTTGGAGGCCCTCCAGACAGGAGCGACAAAATCATTCAAACATCTTCCCATTTGTCATGCGATTCCTTTTCTGGATATCTTTTTGGGATGAGGGGTGTGTGTGGGGGGGTGATGTACAGTGGCACGGTGGGTAAGGAATTGCTTTTTCTTGTTAACTGTATGTGATGACTTCCACAAGTGGATTGAATCGTCTGTCTTTACTAGGCAAAATACCTAAGAAGTTCACGAAGTATTTTGCCTGAGCAAGGACTGGAGAAAGGGGCCCAGAATGTGAATTCAGTCCCTGGGTCACCTGTGGATCAGTCACCCGAAGGCTTAAATGGTAAGTCCCTTCATGGCCCCGTGTGCATCCAGGGCAATTTCAGAAAGATCTAACACTATCCCAGCCTAACGGGGCCCCAACTTCGAATTGCTGCTATTTGAATTGAGGTAAGCCATGGTCCTTTTCGTATTTCTGCTAGGAAGTTCACCAGGCATGTCATGAAAGGTTATCAGTGTAACCCAAGCGGCAGCCATCGCGGGATAAAACCAGGCAATTTCAAGTAGAGGGACAAAAGGTCAGAGCACTGCAAACCCAATACTGCCACCAGCATCTTGGGTTACAAGGTTACGGTACAGGAGAAGGAGGGGGACGAAGCGTAGCCTAGTAAACACTCAGTCAGCTCTCAAAAATAGAAAGTGACATGGATCCTAATGGGAGAAATATGAAGCTACTGTATAGTACATATTCACCTGCCATTATCACTTACATATGCTGAGAGGGAGGGCAGCTGGCTCCAAACTCCTCTCCAAAGAGGAGAGATATTTTTAAATAAAGTTAATGCATTAAATTTAAATTACTTTGGCAGCAGGAGAGACTCTGGAACCTGCATGAACATTTTGGAAACGCTTCACTTTGGATAACAGTATTTCATGGTCTCTCGGGTTGAATCAGTGTTGTTCCAGCAGTTTACGCTCAGGTAGAACTGAGTATAGAAATGATAAAGCTCTCTTTCTGATACAGCCTTAATCCATTTGAACATCCTTTTGGTTAAACTACTGCACGTTTCCTTTTCATTTGCTGTATGCCAGAAAGCAGGTCTTTGAGGGACTATCTTCAGTCTGTATTCTTTGCTTCTTAGGAAACCTCTAAGTGGAACATAGTTCATTGCAAGTGAAATCCCCTTGGTGCCATCTTTGATTCATGGGTATCTCCTCTACTGCATCGTCTGCACAATTCTATATAAGACAACAGTTTATGTACTGTTGTCTGATACAAGCATAGGGGAAAGATTCTAGCTGTGAGATTTACACTGCTGTTGCAAAGTGTATTGGAAATAAATAATGCAGGCATAGAGAGTAACTCAGCAGTAATACAGTTAGCTAAAAAGTCTCACTTTACATTTGACAAAAAAATAGAAGACCCCACAGTAAGGAGGTTGGCCAAAAGACTCCATCAACTGTTAGTCTGTGTAAGCCAGAGTCCTGTTAGTCTCCAGCTATGCTTCTGAGTCAGCACAATGTGCTGGATTAGCTGGAGCACCAGGCCCTGCTCTGCCTCTCAGTGCATGTCAACACTGGAACAAACCATAAAAAACCAGGTTCTGTTTCACAAATAACTCCAAGGCTTTCAAAACTTTTGAAATCTTCTGAAATCTCTAATCAGACATGACTTTGTTGAAACCTCTGCTTGCAGAGTGAAAAGGTCAGTCTCTGTATTTAAGTTTTTCTCCCTTATGTACACTGGACTTGCAAAATCTAGTCAAAAACGTTGAAACTGATAGTTCAAACAAATGTGTTTGGTTTGACAAAATTTCTGAAGCAAAATCTATTCATTAAACAGACCCAGTGTAGTTCCAGCCTAGTAATTCAGAATAAGGCAGCTGGAGGGACGGGTCTCTCACTCAAAAACTCCTGCACAGAACAGGATTTTTGTAGTCACTCCTTCTCACCACGTCTCAATCTCACATGCCTCCATGGCCCTGGACCAGCTGCATGGTTTTGGAACTGTTTTGATCAGAAACATTATTGCATTTTGGTCCTGCATAAGGGCTGTTGATGTACCTCTGCCCTGTACTGTGTGGAACTATTTATTTGATTCTTTTCAGACAAGCCATGGACTTTTACTGTCCTGATAAGTACATTCCTAGTACCTGGAAATAGTGTAGTGTCCTGCTGCTACCAATATGTTCCAATGTATCTGGGAAAATTCCTGGGTATTTTTGTAGGAGACCTGCTATGATTCTGAATAAAGAGTGAATGAAGCTTCCCTGTCTTAAAACCAGGCTGTCTAACTGTTTTAGATAACCGGAACCAAATTACAGTACTTCTCCTTTAAGTGCTTTAAAGTTTTATTATCTTTTTTTAATGTACATCCAATCTAATGCGGTGCAAACAGTACTGAATTGGGCTTCCAGGGGACATGCAGACACGCTATGCAAGTGGTATACTGTAGTAAACCATGATATTTGCATGTGTATGCCATGCCAGCCTCTAAAAACACAATTAGCTCTTCTTTTTATTTTGGTATCCATGACCAAAGCACTGATCGTGCTTTGCCAGTGTAATACAGAGATTGCCATTTCCCAGTGATTACTCTTTGTATTTTATTAGCAGTCAATTCTCATAGGAGCCATAAGCCTGGACCAGGCTTTCAGTGTTCCAGGTGCTATACAACTAAACACCAACATGACAGTTCCCCAAAAACTTTCAACGAAAGTAAATAAAGCAATTCAATAGTGACATGCAGCCTCTTAATATTATACTGACAAACCCTAAGGAAATTCACAAGAGCAAAGGACCAGAAAAGACAGTTAGGATTACCTGGTTTGTTTTATTACTATATTCAGCCCAACATCATGCCTGTAACCTCCAGCTAAACTGGAGTTTTTATCTGAAAGAGCTGGAAAATAAAGGGAGTTAGGCTGGAGACACAGCTGAGGAAGGAATTGAAGTTAACATTGGTCACAGTAAATACAGCTTTGAGTAGATAGATGGATGATGTCAGTGTAGTCTGGAAGCCGGGACTGGGAAGATGAGCTGGATGTCAGCAGACAGTAATTCTGTACCTCAGGACCCACCATAGCAAAGGCTGCATTCAGATATTTGTTTTAAAAAAGGAAGGAGAAAGAGGGAGAGATCAGAGTCAAAAATTGCAGTAGGGCAGTTCTGGAGTAAGTCTGACAAAACAGGGGCATTTTAGTAGCAAGACAAGTAGTCAATACAAAACATGTCCCAGTAGACACCCATATATAGTAATATATTTATTTATTTATAGCTCTGCTCCACAATAATGTCAGCCTTTTCCACACTGATTATTAATTTCCTCAGTCATCAGAGACACAAAAAGGGAGACCCTTTAAATACAGATAAAGAGTATTTATTGAGCGCTTTTGCCTTTTTTATTATTATTGACTAAGCTACCTGAGAGTGTTAACAGTAACTAACTAAAACCAAATGATTACTCATGGTTGATGTCATATGTCCTACCAGGTTGCTCAAGGTTCAGTAAGAAATTAAACATCAAACAAAAACCCCTGCAATAGCTAAATGAAGCAAACCAACTAAATGATAGTTTATGGAGATTCTGTTGCTCACAAAGACTGAGTCATGCTCTCACCACCTCTAAAGGGCATATCTGCTGGCCACTGCTCCCTCTGCCCTCTGGTTAGCCTGGATCATACATAACCCGGGAAAAAAGCCAGCTTTTGTGATTACAGATTCCATGAAATTCACGCAAACAGATGAGTAGGGTCAAAAGCTTGTTGCTCCTGAAGGGCACAGGCAAGTCACTGAACCCTTGCAGTCCTAAGATGGTTCAAGAAAATCTGAATCAGGGAGGGGAAAAACAAAGAGCAACGTCAGTCATTTTAGACCGCTTGTTTCAGATGTTACTAGCTGTGTAATATGTGCTCAAAAAAACCCAATTCCTGCATTATTTTGGGGAATTCAAATGATGTGTAGTGTTTCTTGTGCATCCTTTTATGTTTGTTTTCCCTATGCCTGGAGCTTTTGCAGTATAAAAACATAGAAGTCACATACTTACCCAGAGCTTGGAAAATATCCTCTCTATCTTCCAGTCCGACATCAGTCCTATCACGCAGTCAATGCACAGTCACTAATTTTATAAGCCTACTAGGATGTTATATCACCTCCTATGAAAGCCTTTGATGAAGGTGACTCGACTAACACAGTAAGCAGGTTATCACATTGCATAATTTGCTTTACAGTAAAATTAGATAAGGACTCAACCAACAAAGTTTGTATTGAGATCCACATTTTTCTGAGACTCGGATTCACTTACGTAATTTAAAAAATATTGTTCCTGGACTAACTTGTAAATTCTCATGTAAAGTTAGACTGTCAATTGCAGAAGGACTTAAGGCTTGTACTTTCAATCTTAGAAGAAGTAGAAATAAAAGTAGTAAAAGATGTTAGGGGGCAAAGAACCTAATCTTTTTGTACTAAAATATAAATAGTTCTAACTATTTGTCACCTACTCCTGTGACCCAGAATGGCTCACGTCAGTTAGCCTCCAGAGTGGGGTGCCTGCATCCAACGTAACTATTGGGAATGGTCTCTTACCTGCGCTAACTCCCTAACTATGTCCAGAAAAGTTTTGAAAAAAGCTGTAGGCCAACATCATGCAACACACTGTGAGAACAATTTAATAGCGTAGACAACTGAGCTGCTATACCCAGAAATGTTTGCAGGCACTGCTAGCCATAGATGGGGCCTAAAGTTATCTGACCTTTATTTTCAATTGAAAAAGAGCCAGGTTATTTCTGCACTGTTTGTGATACAGAATGTGATGGTTCATATTGAAAAAGTTTCTTCTCCCTACCAGCCTCCCAAAAATGACACAGCCTTCCAGGAGGGATGTATTTGGGGAACACCAGAGCAAAGAGCAGAGGCTCCTAAAACAGCATCCCATGCCCTGGGACCAGGGGTGGGGAAGGATGTGTGCCCTGGATGCTGCCAGCCCTGGTGGCCCCACAGGTACCTGCAAGGCTGTGGTGTTTCGGAGGGAACTGTTGCTTTGGTGGAACAATTTCTGGTTTTTGTAGAGCAAAGCCAATTGTGTTTTTACAGGTAGCTCCTGTCCCTCTGACAGCCGCTCTGGCCTGAGGGCTTCGTAGGGAGCTAAGGGTCTGTCCTGTTGGGGTTTTTTGTCTCCTTGAGCATGTCTGTGAAGAGCTTTCAGCGGTGAGCAGGTATGACTTTCCCTGACAAGCCACGTGGGGTGCTGTGATAGTTTGTCAGCGGGGTGATGCAAGGAGAGCGGGGTGCCTGCAAGGGGACAGCATCTGATCATGTTGAACAGTGCTGGGAGGTGGTAATGCCATGTGCTGCAGAAGACACCTAACTCTACAGCAGCCTCTACGTGGATTTGGCAGGAGATGTGTTGGGTTTAGGAAGTGAGGCTTAGCCTAATCGTATGGCCCACTAAGGGTATTTTTCCTCTGCCAAGCTTATAGTAGGTCTGTGCAATAGTGGTTCTAAGTTTAACAGATGAAGCAATGCATATTGGAGAAGTTCTTCAGCCAGAAGTTTATTTTAAACTTTATGGTTTTAGATGTGTTCCTTGAAAGTGTGTTTCACCAGAAATTGTTACCATGTCCATGAGGCAGGACGTGTTTTTCTGAAAGATGTTTTCTGAAGTGGCTTCACTGAAAGCCACTGAACATACCCTAAAAGTAGAAGACAAATAAATATTCCAATATGTTACTCATTTTTTAGAAAAGCTGCTGATTATTTGAGGTCTTAGTTCATAATTTTTGATCATTTGTGGTTGGCAAAGAATTAACCAACTAGATTTTACAGAATGGCCATGCATGATGCAAATAATATACTTACAAACCAACTAACCTTACAGTGAAGCCTTCCCCAGGCAAAGAACATGGTACCTCTTGAGGAGCAGCTATAATCTTACTTTTCCTTATTTTACTCATGATGAATTTGGAGAGGGGATTAGTTCGAACTACACTAGAGCCCGGTGTTTGTACAGAATCTAACGCAGGGTTTCATGTAGTTTAAACAGTCTGCTGAGACTCAGTTTTCAGTTCAGGTTAACTGCCTTCTACCCAGGTATTTAAGCATGCTCAAAATCAGCATATAGGGGTTTGAAGGTGAAAAGGGAAGTAGAGGTTCTTAAGCTTTGATACCAAAAATATACATTTCTGGGAAAAGCAGAGATTGCTTGCTGTATATTACAGTAAGCACTAGGAAACCAAGTGATTGCATGCAACATTTTGAGCACAAACCCTGGAAGAAGTGTAGCTATTTTGCTGTTATATTAATCTGCACTAAAGCCAGTTTTGTAGGGGAATGAAGTGTCTGCTGTGAGCTAGCTGAATAGAGAAGTGTTTCAAAGTGACTATTAAAAATAGCGTGTTTTCACGTGATAGTACAGCTAGTCTTTGCTTCTTTTTTTTTTTTTGAGTAAATAAAAAGATCCTAAAAATCGACACACAAACCAGGTATCTCCTTCAGTGCCATTGTGAATTCTGCCCTGACTTCTTCCCTTTGGGAGCGTGACTAGCCACAGTGGAGGAAAGAGATTCTGTTGTGGGCAGGAGGAGGACTCTGGAGATCAATTGCTGGAGCTTCACTGCCCAAAATCTTTGCAGATGGCTTCATCACTGCAGGTCAGGAAAGTGTTTCGGGCACTGCTTATCAGTCGGTGCTGCCTCTTTCACTCTTGAGCGTACCAACACAAAATTGAAGCATGATGTGTAGCAAAGCATAATCCTTGGGGCTTGTGAGTGCTGGAACTAGTGGTGGGAAACAGAGGATGGGGAGGAGAGAGCCCACGCAGCAGGCAGAGGGGAAGTATAAGTGGTAGGGGCTCAGAAGGCATGGGGGGACAGCAAGGAGGGGGAGAGGTAGCAGCAGTGAGGCTTTTCTCTCCCTTTCTGTCTCTGTTTAAAGAAAGTTACACTTGATTTATCCCGTGAACAAGCTACCATATATATCCCTCAGTCACTGCTTTCAAGAGAGGAGGAGTTGTGATGGATGAGTACGGCATTATGAATGCAGTGGAAGTCTCTGATAGGATGTGGGGTGCAAAGGAGGATTTCTTTTTCCAAACGAACGGTAAACATAATTTCTCAGACATTTACAATTGCTTATTTAACTAGAAATTAATGCTATGAGTGAAGTGGAGCCAGGATGATTCTTGTTTACAAGCCAACCTGCTAACTCTTTCAACCAGATTAATTTGTGTTGATACTCCCTTTTAATGGTATATTAGTGCAAGACAGCATAACCTGAGAGTATGTGAGCTGGTGGAAACAGATGGAGTGTAGGTTTGTACTTCAGGCTATCTATGCACTTTGGGGGTAAAAGCACTCTGTAAATTCACACTTTTTGTGTTTCATACAGTAGTTTGAATGCATGAGACTGGGGAAACAGGCACATGAATAAAGATACTGATCCAAAGCTGTTGTGACTTGCATAACTTCACTGAAGCCAGAAGTGCCACAGTAATTTATACCAGATGGGAATATGGTCCATTCTAACAAATTTAAGAGCTGTCTTGCTTAATAAATCTGATGAGCAAGCAGAAGCTTGATACGTCCTTTCATGTAGAAAGCTCTGTGCGGTTCAAATGTTTACATAAAAGTTTCAGGATGGACATGCATACTCTTCTCTCTGTCTCCCTTACTCTGAGAGATTGGTCCAGACCTTTGAAATGCTCATATTCCTGACAAAATGTGCTTCCAAGGCATTTTAAAAAAGAACAGTCCATGGAGGCAAGGAATTCATGCAGAATAGGTATCAAGACACTTCCCTACAGCAGTCATAAGCAATGTAGATAGTCTCTCCTAATCTGAAACATCTCTTCTCTTTTAGATTGATTCTGCTATACAAGTTAGTGGAAGACCAGTGGAAGACCTCCTGCTGTTATTCCATGTCCCTGAGCTCAGTCTGTATCATGCTCTGGCTGGATACCTTCATCTGAAATAAAAGATAGCACATATAGGTTACTTGAAATTTATTCCAGTGGCTCCCCACCCAAGCCACAGAGGGTCTCAAGTGTTAATGTGCCTAGTTAAGTATTGTAATGTTGCCACACTCCGAGATTTTCCATATCTGAAAATGCACTGTTTGCTGCCAGCCATTTTCTGTTCAGTCCATGCTGCTGCTGAAGCCTAGAGCATACTCCTGCTAGAGACACTGCATCTCTTCTTTTTCTCATTTTGTTTTCTGAAACTGAAAATCATCATCACTGGCGTGTTCAGTGGCTCTTTGGGTATCATCTCCAGCAGCACTCTTCATCAGCAGAATCTGAGGATTGCCCAAGTCCTGGTGTGGTGATTTATAGTTGCAGTTTTGCCAGAGTAATGAGTGCCTCTGGTGGGCATCTGTATGAGACTGGTATCTAACTCCCCAGCCTCAGGGTACACCATCCAGTACCAGACACTGGCTCTGTTCACCTCTGGAGCATCCTAGAGCCATGATTTGACACAGATGAGATGAATACATCTGATGATTGAATTTCTATCAAATTTGCCAAAGCACACCATATACAGTTTATAGACTCTATGCTATCTGCAGCAGGACAGTTTATACTTCATCTGGCATAACATCTGTCAAAATAAACTTCCCCTCTCTCTGCCCCCAAAATTTAATAAGCTGAATCTGTACTGAATCAGCTCTGTGTAGCTTGTGGCCACAGTGTTTTGATCTGGTAATAGCCAGCCTAAAACTGTCACATCAAATCCTGGCCCCAGGTGTATGCTTTGTGATCAAGAGCACAGTACTGAAAACTGGGCTCCCTGCCTAGCTAGCTGAAGGCCAGGACACAAACACCAGTTCTGTTCAGAGCACCAGCTTTTAGGACAGTCAGAACCACAGCCAAGGAAAAGAAATACAGAGTGCCTTGAATGATCTGGAGTCATCTATTGCCACGTCTTTGATTTTTTATTATTTTTATTTTTTATATATATTTTTTGTTCAACAGTGGTGCCAGGCATTCCCAACAGCAAGAGTGGCTGCATACGCAGAGGAGCGAGTATTTCCTTTTTGACTTTATGAGCCCCCTTGGAGGAGGTTGATCATCCCATTCTATGAGGGTTAAAAGTCATCATGTAAGCAGTTCTGGCCTGCTCTGTGGTACTGGAAATGAGCATACTGGTTGTCCCTCTTGCAGGGAAAAGGAGTAAAAAGCTGTCAAAAGGGCTACTGATTGCTAGTGTCATCATTGCTCTGTGCGGAGACTCTAAAAGAGTATGGCAACCAAAATCTTGCGCAAGACTATGGACCTCTCTGACATTAACGTTATCGGCTGCCGTGGCGATTCATTGTGCAGCTGTAGTGTCCAAGCTGATCCTCTCCCTACCCCTTGCAGAGTTATTGAGACAGAGCCTGCTATGCAAGCTGCATAGGGCGTCTTGAGTGCCATGGTCCTCAAGTTCTGAATCTAAAGGTACAAGCAGAGGCCTCAGATACCCGGAGATCATTGGTTACAACATTTGCTCTAGAATTCAAGGTTGTCGGCAGGAATTAATCAATAAAAGGGTTCTCCAGAAGGACTTCCTTCTTTTTTACTATTCCCTTTAACCTTACTGCAGAGCTGAATTAAATGTATGCCAAAACGCCTACTGAAAAGGGAAGGAGAGAACAGTGAAAGACAATATCAAGTTCAAGTACTTGTAAAAAAAGAGCTCCCAACTCTGATATGTGTCAGATCCCAAACTCTTTCTTTCAGAGTGGATTAATCTAAAGTGGAACAAGGTAGACTGATTCCAGAACAGGTTTTCACACCCGAGTTATTCTGCAATAGTTATTGCAATGTACATGTACACTGTCCTGGTCAGAATTAACTTTCAAGTGCAAACAAGCCCTTCCATTACACTTGAGCAAATTGCGAAAACATTTAATAAAGGTAATTAGTTATAAAATCTGCAGTGGCATTTGTAGTTCATTTTGGTTTTGCTTTTCACAAACATTTTGTGAGCTGGCACTAAACCCCCTATATTTTCCAAGCAATAGGGAATCTTGTCAATCCTTCTGTGGCAGTCTTTGCCCAAGTATTTATACCAGAACTTTTTATGTGCCTGATCTGAAAATTGTTAAAGAATCAGCAACTCAGGGAGCACTTGAAACTTAAATAATGAAATCTCTGTGAACAGTACTCATAGCATTACAGATGTAAATTATTCCTGAACAGGGTCACACGAATGTTTATGACTT
The DNA here is from genome assembly GCF_034638445.1 of Ciconia boyciana. Lineage (NCBI taxonomy): Eukaryota > Metazoa > Chordata > Aves > Ciconiiformes > Ciconiidae > Ciconia > Ciconia boyciana. The sequence continues at coordinate 59,106,236 of NC_132938.1, forward strand.
TCATAAAGGGAACACAAAGAGAACTGTCAAAATCATAAGCCTACACATTCCCATTTGCCTGGACAATGGCCATCACTAGCTTCATTATCACGGATTTGTCCTTCAGTGTACATTAGCGCTGATATCTAAAGCAATAGGAGGATGAAGCTCCCTGTGCCTGTTGTGTCAAGTTTCAAGTCAATGTTGAGTTTGTCGTTGACATTTCAATTGCAAGCACACCTCCCTATTCAAAGGATGAATTTTGGCACCATCTCCTTTAGTTAATCCTTTTAAAAGTGCTTAAACGTCAATGGTAGTATTTGGCTCTGCATGCATGATTTCTGGGCAACTACTCAAAACTTACTAAGCAATAATCTTTTTGTTTAATCATTCACTGTGAACGTTACATAAAATGGACTGATAACAGAGTCATGAGACTCTTTTTTCCACTGGTATTGTACAAATGATGAGACTTGAAAAAAGTTTTTGAAAGCTAGGCAGTGCAAAATTAAATTTGCCACTGCTGTGAGAAACAAGAACTTTCTTCAAACCAGTGGAATTAGATCTCCTTAAGTCACTAGTGTGTCTCTTCCCATGTGAAATAGATCACCTTTTGGAAAGCCCAGGTACTGAAGGATTGATGCATGCTGTTTTGTTCAGTAACAGGCAGGGCAAGGGAGATGCAATGCACCATTAGAAGCTGCATAGGCTTTTATGGAGCCTAACCAAGAGGAAACACTTGTGTACTGCCGAAAAACTTCAACCAATTCAAGAAAGCCGTCATTGCATACCCACTGGGAGAGACTCCTCGCTCTGAGATGAGGCAACGCTGCTGCTCTAAGGCGCTCAGCAAGTATATAGTAGGGGCTGGATTGTAATACCCTCTAGATAGGCAGTAGCAGGAGAAACATATGGAAATGCACTGGCACTGCTACGTGCTCTGTTGGCTGGCAGAGATTTCTCCCGTTTGTCCTTGTGTTGTGCATTTAGAAGGTGCTTAAAGTTGTGTGATTCTTCTGCTTCCTTGTTTGTCTTTCCCATTTGCCTCTTGCTTAAGACAACCTGGCACCCATGGGCTGGAATGTGTCATCACTTTCTCCTGTGCGATCTGCTCTTCATGCCTATGGTCCAGTTGCCATGAACCTTCCTGCTTGAGCAGCCTGCTGCAAGCCGTGTTCAGCAGGAGCCAAAAGCAATGTTTGCTTCGCAAGGAGACATTGCAAATGAAGCGCTATTCATTTAGAGAAGGCAAAAAATACAGCAATAGAAAATGGAGGTGTGACTGGCGGACCACTCTGCAAAAATGAACACTGTGTTTGGGCAAGCTGTTGGGTTGTTTATTGTGTAAGTATAAAGCACTTAATTCAATAGAAACCAGTCTGGGAAAATGGGAAAGAATAGACCTTGAGGTAATTCACCATTCAGCAAGCACAGAGGGATTGTTACCGGCCATGTTACCGGCCATTGTTACTGGCCAAAGCTGCCACCTTTGACTTTCAGTCCTCTAGCCATCAACCTAGGAGCCTGCCTTGAAACAAGGCAGGAGGGCAGTCTGTGAATGGACCGAGAGAAAGGGGATGGGGGAAGCTACTTGTGCCCCTTTCTCTCCAGGTACTTCTGGGGGGGGGTGTGAGAGGGACAGTGAGCAGAGATGATTTGCATCTAGGGAATTTTGAAGCTACTAGGTCTGTTGGTGAATATTCCCGTAGGCGCTGTAGTTTTGCTTCTAAATGGGGAAAAAGAGGTGTTTTGTTTTCAGAAAGCTAGGTAATCCATGTGTACCACTGGTCTCAGACATCTGAGAAGCAGGATTGTGGGTGCTTGAACTCTGCAACCCGTAATGTCAGTGCCATGACACCTAAGCCTGACACCTAAGATACTGCGCTGCCATGTTTCAGCAGGGTAGCTGTCGTGGGGACAGCACGTAAGATCGCAAAGGGGTTGTAGCTTTTGACAAGTTTCCTGTGTGTACAGTTAAAGAGGCCTGGCTATTTTTGTTTACAGTCATTCTGTAGGCTTTTAATGTTTTGAGGGTCCCTAAGGCATTTTTGGTTGCAAGGTTTTCCACAAGAGCTCATTTCTGACAGCATTAATAAACCAGGTTAATCCATATAACATGTTTTGGTGCAAAGATTTACTCAATTTGAAGAACAGTATGCAATGAAGACCTGGACTCATAAGTGATTTTTTTTTTTTTTTTGGTTAACGTAGTCTAATTTGTCAACCACACTTTTACAGCTCTGTGTTTTTCAGGATTTGTACTTAGATGGTATTTCCTTTCTTTCCAGCAGTGGCCTACAGATATCTTACTGCCTTTCCTTTGTCTTGCTGCCTGTGGAAATATCTTTGCCCATGACAGCAGTATGCTGAGGTATTCCTAAAGGGCTCACCTGCAATTACTAGTGTCTACCTAAGATCCCTGCCTTCATAAAATTTATTTTGTTCATCGCAAAAATATGTCAAACAGTGATTCCCTCTGTTTCACGTTACATTTATTGAACATAAAGAGATTGCCTCACAGATAAATTGCTTTGGAATACATCTGTATACATGTTTCTATATGTGTTTGTGCATATATAAAAAGATATATATAGACATATATGTATACACCTCCCCCCCATATGCATAATGTACATGCACACATAATAGTTATAGAAGAAATGCTGGTATAAACAGCTGCTATTTGTTCTTCTAGACTGTTCTTCTAGAACGTGAACTAGCAAGTTTATACAGAAGGCAGTATTGTCAGTAGCTGGCAAACCTTTGGGACAAAGAGGAAGAAGATGTTTGGTAACTTTATGAACGCTGGAAGACAAAATAAAGTGAACAGAAAATATATCTGGAGGTGGGTACCCAGCAGCACCTGAAGGTTTATGCTGCTTTGGCTGTACTATGGGAGGAGGAAACGTGTGCAATACGAAGTGCTCTCTTAGCATGCTTTCCAGTGTGCCCCATGCCCCTGCTCTCAAATCCAAACTGGGGAAAGATTTATAGTGTAGGTTAGGTGTAGTGAAAAGAGAACAGGACTCTTGTGGGGATGCAGGGAATAAATAACTAGAAAAAGTCTTCTGAACTTCATGTAAAGGCATGCGCATTTGTGGGCAAATATCTTCATACAGTGTTCGCAGGTAACTCTCCAGCCTCTCTTGTGAATCAGGACGTAGCTTAACGCCCTTTAAACAAAAGAGTGAAGGTGCAGTCCTTACTTGTATATATTTGTTATATTTACACACCTATGTCGGAAAAAAACTTTCTTACATCAAATCAGGCTTACACTGGAACTCATTATTTTTTCACTAGAGTTTCACCACCTATAAGTGTCCTCGTTCAGCTGTGAGTTAAGAAAGCAGCATTAAATGCCATGATTATTTTTGCATAGATGTATAATTTGGAAGGGAATCTGGTCTTGTCTCATCTGTACTATAATGCTGTTCTTCAAAGGTGAATGTGCAAAATATAGTCTGTTCTTATAGTCTAATTTATTTATGAATCGTATGATCTGTGTCTTGCTTAATAGAGAGTAGAATAAAGCTAACAATTGAGAGCTGATTATAAGTGCTGTGAACAGAAATCTTTGCTCTCAAGAGCAAGCCACTGAAGCGTGTTAGCAGGACATTTTCCAGATGAACTCCTTTCCTGCCTTATTTTGTGACTAGAATGAAGGAACTAAGGAATGGAGACCAAAAGCTTTCTTTTTGCTTAAGAATTGCCCTGTGCCAGCTGAAAATGTATGTACAGATCTTTAAGCTTCCTGGGAGATGCTAGCCAGACTGCTTGCTTCCCTCTTGTTCTGTTGTTGTGGCTCTTCATTGCTTCATGATATTTCGCATAATCAGTCTCAGACTTTGTACTGCACATCATAGGGCTTTATTTCCTTACAAAACCACATGCAAGTAGGAAATAACTGCAAATAAGTGGTAACTGCAAATAAGCAAATTGAGCTAACTGTACTTTATGACTTGCAGTCCTATATAGTCAGGATTGTGCCGATAAGGTGATTAACCTTTAGAAACCACCACGAAGTTTATTACAGGTGTTTTTATACATGGCAGTAAATAGAGATGTTAAGTCAGTCACTTGCTGAGCCACATAATGAATCAATAGCTAAGCTGAAGCCAGGAATCCTTTTCCAGCCTTTCATGCAATCACAAGACTTTCTGCCTTGTCGATTATTAAAGACTTTTAGCAACCTTCAGTGAGCCGCACCGAAACACATTTCTTCATGTTCTTCCCCTTCCACTTCCTTTAATTTTTTTTTATTCCATATTGTTGTAAATGTATGTTATTGTGATATTGGAGCAGTGTTTACCCTAGCAGACACGAATGGCTGTGAGCAGAGGTGGGAGAGACTGGAGGTTGTTTTGCTTAGTGCAGAATCGCGTTGAGCCGTGAAGCTCAGTGAAGGCATTAAACTTTTGGTGCTTTGTGTCTAGGGTCTTCATTTAGGCCCAAATGTGTTTCCTTATGAAGTATCCGCATGAAGCGTCCTCCTGTGTAGACTTCTCTCTCATGGCCTTTGTAAGATACCCTGCATCTCTGGAAGCTGAAGTCTACGGAGACGACATGACACAGTCCAGTCATACCACAAGTTGGTGGGAAATGCAAAAACATAATTTGTCTTTTCTAATTCAGCTTTTCTGCTGAACCACAGGCACCAACAAAATCAAATGTTCCAGCTGGGAAAATACAAATGCGTATGGGTAGCAGAGATAGGGAAATCCCGTCACAGTCATTTGGCCTTGTCTTCCCTTGCATAATCCTCCTGCCAGAGCTTGGCTGGCAGCAGCACAAGCCAGGTCCAGGTTGAAAAGGGACACCACTAGAACACCTGCTCAACTTAGCACTGAGAAACCTGGAAAATTAAACTAACCTTTCTGCTGCTACGAGGTAATTTGCTCTGCTTGCAAGCATTAGTCACTTGTTTTTTCTAAATTATTATATTAAATGGAGAAAAAACAAACAAGGTAGGTCAAACATGCTTATATGCTTATATGTGTATGCACAGTACATAACCATAGGGTATAATGAATACTCTTTCACTGACATCCCAGTTCCTTACTTTGTCTTCTCTAGTATATTACCGAATGCAGCTTCTTTAACACTTTCTGTTTTTTCAAGTCTTAGCTTAGAGTATCTGCAGCACTGGGAACTTACTATCCAAGAGATGCCTTTACAAATTCTTGTGTCCCATTTTGCAAGAGACATTTAAACAGCCTTCTCCACTTAGAAATATTTTTCTGATGGATGTTTTTGACTTCTTTTTCTAGACTCTATCTTTTGCGTGTTGGTGCTGAAAGCTGTGGTTTTAGATTAAGGCGTCCCAGGCCCAGTCAGATATTTGACCCATACTTTTACCACATTAAAAATGAAATTTTGTCTCTGCTTTATGATGTTCCTTTTTCTTTTTTTGAACAGAAATGCCTCGCACATTGCAACGACACATGTAAAATAAGTATTTCAGGCTTGCCCCTTGGTCCCCTTCATTCATCTCCCTTTTTTTACCAGCTATCATCAGAGCTTGCTTCATCTGGGGCAGGGGGGGGGAAACAGGGGGATGGGACAGGACTTTTCTCCTCTGGACTTTGGTGTGTGGGGCTGTCTGTTAGTTCACAGCCACCAAGCTTAACAGCTGTGAATATTATAAATGTATTATTATCTGATAAGACTGTGTTGTATGTCTAAGAAACCATACATCTAAAAAGCATCAGGCAAAATATAATATTCCTGCATAATTATTCTACTCAGTGTATTCCCATTGCAATGTTTAATGGGGCTAAGGCTGAGGCTTTTTTCCCCAGATGTGGACATGCAGCACGCTCTGTTTCCCTGGCAGTTCAGTGGTTTAGTGTTGACACGGCAACTTTTGATCCTGATTCTTCTCCCCAGAACAGTGCTGTCTAAGGCACAGCTTTCCGATTCCACACAGGTTCAGTCCTGCTTGCTTTTATGTAGGGGAATTAACTGGTGGTGGGTTCAGACTCTCACAATGTCACACTTTCATCAGTATTTGCAGCAAGCACCGTCCTTTCTTTTTCCCTTGTTCTAACCAGTCTGTTTGCTTAAAAGTCTTAAATGTGCAATATAAAAGTGATTGAAACAGTGGTAAACGCTGAGAATGCAATAAAATTACCTTGATTCAGCTTCCAGTAGGATGATGAGCTAGAGTGAAGATAAAAGTAACTAACTCCAGAGTGTGATGCCCACTTGGAATGGAGTCCTGCCTTTTGCTCACCCCCCAGTCTCTTCCTCCTGCTACGTCTGGTGCAGGCTCAGGCCTCCTCCATGAGCCTGTTCATTAGCCTTGCAGAAAACTGATGGGGGAAAAAAGTGTGGTCTTATTTTTTTCTGCAAGGCTAGTGAGTTGAACTGGCTTACGGAGGTGTCTGATGAACGTAAGGGCTAGGGTGGACGTTGAACCATATGGCTAGAAACAGGAATTGCACAGCCAGGACAGGAGAGGTAGAAAGAAGAGGAAGGGAAACAGAGTTGGAAAGGGGAAAAAAGCCTTGCCTATTCAGTGGAGGGAATATATTTGATCAGCTCAGCTGACTGGAACTGCTCTCTCTGTGTTTAGTCTGAATTATTTCTGCTTCCACTCTCCCATCCTTTAGTCAGTCTCTTCTAATTAGTAAGCCCTTCACAGTAGGGATTGTGCCAAAACTGAAGTTACTTCCCTCATCAAATAGGTGTTACTAAAGAATGAAATTAAAACAAAAAAAACTCTTTGTGGAGGACATAATAATTACAAATAAGAGATTTATTTTTATGGAAGAATTATTCAAGGATCATGAAACAGAAAATAAGCCAGCTTGAGGATGTTGGAAGACGTTACACCGGAAACATCAATATTAATATAGCAAATTGTGGAAAACATGAAATTAGATAAGGTGCTCAATTTTCAGTCGTATCAGTACGGTCATTAGCAGCAATTACAAAACAGCAGAACTTAGGGTATTAAAATTGAAGAGGAAATACATTTTGTCTTTTTTTTCTGAAGTACAAACCATTTGTAAAGCCCTCAGTGTCTTCCACACCATAGAGTTGTGCATGTATTAAAAAAGAGAAGCAGGGCTTGTGTGCTCTTGTTGAAATTTTACACTGACAAGAAGGCAAGTCAGTCTAAAGTATCTGCAGCACAGATAGGCAGTGGCTGCAAAGTGGTTGCATGCATGTTTTATGCACTGGTCCTCTCATTTTAGTAATCTATCAAATTAGTATAGCCATTTGTGTGTCAGGATCCCATGCAACTGGTATGTGACTCTTCATCACCACGGACAAAAAGTAACAACACTGCTACAACAGGATCAGGCAGTAATTTCCATGACTGTCAAAACAACTAAAATCCATGGGAATGCAAGCTGGGCTGTCCCTGGGAACCACATTTTGAGAGACCCTCAGGTTAAATTCAATCAATCAGTGTGTCTGAAATGATATATATTCTACTTGCATATTTTTTGGACTGAGAGGGTTCAATATATAAACTTTTGGAAAAAAAATCATAAAATCTTACTCTATATAAATAGTTATCTATAAAAGTTGCTTTATCCATAGAAAACTAGGATCCAGATGCTTCATTTTCTTTGAACATAAAGTGAGAATGCCCTGTATAAACATCATGTCTCTACACACACAGTGGTAGACTCTTGGTAGAGCATCGCTGACATTAACAAAGCTACACCAATTTACATCAGCTGGAAATATGGTCCATAGGACCTAAGTTACTCTGGAAGATAATAACGATTTCTCTCTCAAGCACTGTCTTGTGAATTCAGCCATTATAACATGGGAAGTAATTAACATCTCAATATTACATATTGAAATTTAAAATATTGTAAAAATAGCACGTTAAGCATATAATTTTAAACTTAATAGGATTGGAATTTGCTTGTATGGTGGTTAAGCTATTCAGATTCTGTGTAATATGGGTAAATCTACAAATTTCACTGAGTTTGTGTACCTATATCAAGCCTGCCATCAGCACCAAGGTATTTTTGTATCACTTCACCATTCTGTCACATCTAGATTTCAAGCCACATGGTGCAGCTCTCATGTATCTGAAAAGGTATTTTAAACTCCTACTGAAGCTAATAGGAATTCAGCCAGTTTATGGAAAGTAGGACTAGGCTTCAAACAGATCCTAGGTCTCGGACTATTGCACTCTTCGTCTCAGAAGCAAGCCTGACAAATTCAAACTGAATGAGGAAACTTTCCCTCTTCATGTTCTTATTGGCACTGAGCATTTTTTAGCATAAAGCCCATTTTCTTGTCTGCAGGCAGCTCCATTCATATGGCTGATGCTTTCATTTGCACCTTCTGGTTGAGAACTCCCTTCAGTTGTCTGAAACAGAAATGAAATGTCAGTGAAGGCATGTGCACGTCTTCCAACAGGCAGCCGTTGGACTTGGTTCCCATTAGGTAGCTCTGCCTGACTCTCCCCTTTTTAGTGGCACAACTTCTTAGCTTTGAAAGAAATTGAACCAAATGTGTACAAATGTCTGTAAGAGGAGGCTTGCACCCCAGATCTAGTATAATCTGGACAGCAAATAATCCATAGCGTCTCTGCCTTAATTACTACATCCCTAGAGAGGTGAGCCATTGCCTTCCCACCATTCGCAGCATCACTGGAAAACTCACCAAAGGACAGCTCAGCAAGCTTTCCTACAACACAGTGGGTGACATGTTTTTAAGGGTATGAGAAATTATATATGATTTATCCAAAGCTGGGGCTGCAACCTAAGAAGTCTTAATTTGGATGCATGTCAGCCATTCCTACTCAAAGAGCTATGGGGGAAATGAAATCCTTGGAACTCTGTGAAAACTTGGACACCTTCCAGGCTGAAGGCTTGCTTAGAAAGCCAAATACCCATCAGTAGCACGCAGTACCTAGAACTGGTAAAATTGTTGACTGCTGAGCTCACAATTTTGAGCAGCCCAAAGTCTGGTTGGTCTTGTTTGCACACAAGGTGAACAAGGTGAAGGGCTTGTCTATAACACGTTTCTCATTGTAGGTCTGTATTTCTCATCTCTTTTTAGATTTGTCCCAGTAACACAATCCTCTCAGGCTTGTAGTAGTGGGTTGCGTTCTGAGCTCAGTTTCAAGGCACAGAACAACTTGCACCACCAAAAATGAAGGCATGCTCTACCAAAGTAATTTATACTTGCTTTGCCAAACACCTATCTGAATAAGAGTTAAAAAAACCATTCAAAACATACTTTTGTTTTACACTGTGCATTTGTAGATGCATTATTTTCTGTCTTCATTCCAGTTGCCTCTTCCATTTCTAAAAAAAGAAATAAAATAATTAAATTAAAAAGAACCAGGGGTAAGTAAGCATACAGTCAATTTAACAGCTGGCTGAAGTAAAAAATTCGTAATCAGCTATTCCTCTGGGCGTTTATCACAGAGAAGAATAACTGAAGAATGATGAATACTTCCTAAAACATTTTTCTGAGGCAATGTGATTAATGTATCATCAGGACTGTGTAGCTTGGGGGCGTTTAGAGAAAAGAACAAAATTAGCAGCTTGACTGTAGCATGGGGGTTCAGATAGACTTTTCAGAGCTGAATTCTGCCTTTGTCCAGCAGGTTTGTGCTAGTCTAACTCCAGTTGTTATAATCTCAGGAGATGGGAGCATTCAATGTAGAATGGGCTTGGAGAGTCCTTACGCTAATAGTATACCTGATGTTATTTTCCCCTGGATTGGTCCCCAGGTAGAAGATAAATAGAACCTGAAAACCTTCAGGCTAAATTTGAGTGAGACAATCATGTTCCAGTGCGCCAGTTAAAAAAGAAAAAAAAAAGGTAGAGCACATTATGGAAAATTTCACCAGTGTTTCAGCAGTGTCTTTCAGGACTATGCTGAATTAATATATTCGCTCCTTAACGTATAGCATATGCGACCAGAAATGAGTAGTAACACTGAGTCTGTGAGAGAAAGGATTAAGAGCAGGATTTTGCCTAAAAGTTTGGATGAAGTACATATGGGGCTTTTTATTTATTTATAATAATTGGCATTAAGAACAGCAGTTTGGACAAGTGGTAAGAAATGTAATTGATTACTTTCCCTTGCATGTAATGGCCTAGATTATGGTGGCTGGTGTTTCCAACGGGTCATCTGGAAATGAACAAGAAGAGTATTCCTTCGAGCACTAAGCCATACATACCTGTGAGAAGTGCATCAATTTTCTCCACTACGTGTTTTGCATCTTCCATTGTGAAACACATTGGTGGTTTAAATTTTAGTATATTTCTGTGGGGTCCGTCTGCACTAAGAAGGATGTGATGCTCTTTCAGCCTGTAGGAAGAGGAAACTTCTGTGTTAAACACAGGTATAAAACTATATTGTGTCCTGTCAGAGCCTTCAGGCTGAGTTATATTTTGAAACTTTTCTTTTTCTAGTACTATGTTATCAAAAGCTACACAAATTTAAACTGAAATTAATAACTAACTGCTGGGGAATATTAGGAGCGTTTGATCACTGCACATAGTCTTTAAAAACCATTTACTTGTAAATAAGGTGAAGGGCTTCAGCTGTGGCTGGTGTCCGCTTTTGTTGATCTTTCACCAGATCCACTCCAACAAACAATCCAACGCCCCTGGAGTAGAGAAAAAAAATACAGACAAGTGAAATCCAGTGTCAGTAACCCAAGCCTTCCTCTGCAAAAGCAAAACCTGTTTCTAACAACTGCAATTCCCCTCACCAAGGCGCAAGCAGGGAAGGAGCAGGAAAGAGAGGAGACTTTCTCTTTGGTTGTCTTTTGGCACTGACTACTTCAGACGATCAAATGGGATAACAGATATTTCTGGATAAATAAATTCAGCTGGCTCATTAAGGCTAGATGGCCAGTTAAGAATGATAGAATAATTTTCTTTCTCTCTTATCCTGCAAACCTCAAGCCAGGGAACTGTGGAAGACAACCAAAACCAAGAACTAAAAAAACCCCACAACCCAACACCCCACCCCCCAAAACCTGAAGGCAGTTATCATGGTAGTAACGTAAGATGAGGAAAACTCATGCTAACATCTCCAAATGCAATGGACCACAGATTTGAACAAGGGCTCCATCATTCCAACAGTGTGCTGACAACTGGGCTATTGCATGCAGATAGCTCTTTCTGCTACTCTCTCCCAGAGCTTTTCTAGTGGCTACGCTTATACCTAACCAAGCAGATGGATGGACAACTTCTTTGAAAAATATATTGCCTTATAGTATCAGTTTTGGGTAGTCCATTTTAAAAAAGAGGTGTAGCATAATGATGACATAAAGTTTCTGTGTTCCTATCACCCCAAACTTGATTTTTCTAGCACAGGTCTTTTTCTTCTCTGACATTGCTGTAAGGCACCCACCTGATATCTCCCACTAAGGGATGTTTCTCCTTCTGCTCAGCCAGCAACTCCAGGAGATAATTTCCTACACGTGTAGCATTTCCTTGGAGATCTTCTTTTTCTATTACCTCCAGCACAGCCAAACCAATAGCACAAGACACTGGATTGCCTCCAAACTGATAGTAAAGACAAACAGGAAAACAAAACCCGTCAGAAACATTCATCTGTGTCTATCCATGTAGTTTTCACTTGCCTTCTCCTGCTTGGCATGTTGTGAGGAAAGCTTGAAGAGTTGGGGATTTTGTGCCGTGCAGGCTGTGGAGCACCGTCCCCCACACTTTGGGCAGTGTAAGAGGCCCAAGGGAGGGGCTCCCTCTTCCTCCGCTTCGGGTTTCAGTAATTTGAAGATTTCACAGCTGAAGCGTTCAAGCTGCTCTCATGATTTGCTGATCACATGTGCAGGCAAAATGCTCCTGTGAAGAGCAGTGCGTGATAGATCTGATATTTCTTGAACCAGAGGGTATAAACTGCATTGAAAGCAAGGGGATTCATGGTAGCTGGGAAGAAGGCTCAGTTACAGGAACAGAAAGAGGACTCAGTAAACAAGAAGAAAGCTGCTCCTCTGTGGCATGCACGCAGCTCAAATGTTTCCTGGTAGAGTCACTGTTTTGTTAGGTGACAACTGCAGAGTAAAGTCTACCAGCGCATGAGCCCCACCAGCACAGATCCTATCCCAGAAAATGAAATTTTACATGGTCAACATTTCAGAGGGCGGAGAGAGAGAGAGAAGTAAGGAAGAATTTATCTGTATGGATGTGAGCTGAGATGCATGACTTGCCAGAGAGCTAGTGCTGGTCCATATTAAGATATACCACTTGGTACTGAGCATATTTCAAAGCCTCTCCACTTGCTTTTAGCTATTAGACTGCAGTTGACTCAAGCTGTTAGTAATGTGATGCAGTGATGGATGCAGATATTAGCTGAATCACCTGAACAACTTCTAACTGCTAAATGCAGACCAAAAGAAAAAAAACCCAAACCTTCACCTACAAACTTACTGTATTGAAATACTCCAGTCCAGAGGCACCAAAACTTTCAGCGATTTCCCTTGTTGTGACCACACAAGACATAGGGTGGCCATTGCCAATGGGCTTTCCCATGGTGACGATGTCAGGTACAAAGTCTTCGCCTTGCAGCTGGAATGCCCAAAAATGCTTCCCAACTCTGCCAAAGCCAACCTGGACCTCATCAGCTATGAACACTCCACCTGCTGCACGCACATACCTGAAAACAAATAGAATAGCTTGAATGACTAGTACTGCAGTACACGTCTCGGGTAGACAAGCTAGGACAAGGGAGTTTGTATTACAGAAATTCTCCAGTGTGAGACCAGGTTAGGAAAAAAAGAAAGAACATGGCTGCTGAAACACACCTATAGCTATTTCAATTCATAAAATTTTTAGTTTGCTAAATGTTAAGAAAAAAATCTGATATTTTGATGCAAAATAGGGGTACTGTAATGGTACTGCAGGGTTGTATCTATGATGGTTCATCTTCCATCAAACTTATGGCCTGAGGATTAAAGATAGAAAAGGAAAGACAATTATCCAGCTAAAAACAATTATTCAGTTGATTTTCCATAAAAAATAGAAGTGGAATCATACTCTTCAAAAAGTAGAAAGCAACCACAGATAGCCAAGAACAAGAGAGGGTGATAGCTGAATTGATTGGATAAGCCCATAGTGAAAAACTTGTTTCTTTGGTTAGTTTTCCAGTTATGCCCTTTTGAAGTGATGTACGTACTCTGCCACTTTCTGGAAATAGCCCACAGGTGGAATTACTTGGCCTCCACAGCTCTGCATGGATTCGGCTATGAATGCAGCAATCTACAAAAAACAAACTCAGGTGAGAGCTGTGTTCATCTACTTGGCCTTTGCACAAACATCTAACAGTCTAGAAATAAATGTTTAAATGTGTGCCTTAATTTAATCACGCAATGGGTTGGACAACTGAGGGCTCTTGAGAACAGTTATGGCTAAAGAATTTATTCATTTTGTAATCTGGGGTGCCCAAATTTGCAGTAGCCAGGGCCACCTTTGCAACCTGATGGGAATACAATGACCTTTGTTAAGCCCTAGTCCTACAGCTGTTGAAGTGGAAGACACTGGTGTCAGTGGACATTGGATCAGGCTCCTGGGAGCTCTGTAAATTTATTTACAAATTTCAATTTACAGGAGACACACAACAGTATTTGCCATTTCCCCCCAGAGGTTAATGAAACTTGCTTAATGCCAAGGCTCTCCAGTAATGGATATATGTGGTGATCAGCTTTTCTGTTCAATCCTGAACACCAGGTAGAGGTGGGTAGAAGCTGAACTGTAAGATGACCTGAGCCTACACTTTGGGCACCCCTGCCTAATGCAAAAAACTACACAAGTAAAATGTCAGCATGAGGCACTTGACAAAAGAGGAGAAAAATTCTACAGGTGAAATAATTCCAGTTGCTAGGAATGAAAAAGAAAGTTATTTCAAGTCAGGAAGGGTAAGAGCAGCGGATCAGATACACTGGAACATCAAAATTCGTTTCTTGTCAACAGCAGAGGTCTACGCAGCAGAGATACGATATTACCCCGAAGTCTCAGCATAAGTCTGCTATTTAAGGGATTGCATCCCCACACCACTTGTGAACCCCTCCCTGAGCATCAAGAGGTCTCTCTGGGCTGGTGCAGTCTTCCTGGAAACAAGGCCGAGCAGTAACGTGTAAAGAACCGTACACTATATTTGAAGAGGCATGCTACGGCCAAAGAGTACGAAGCTTCCCATAGCATGTGAGGCTTAGCCTTTAGCACAACTTGTCCTGCCACAGGTCTATGTCACCAAAACCTAAGAAATATGCAAAAGAAAGGAAACAAGGGAAGAAAAAACAAAACTATCCGTTAGTAGAGAATTTAAAAAAAAATTATGAAGAAACTAAAAAGAAGAGTGATGTAAGTCCATTGGACTAGAAGGGAACATGTTGTTCCAATCTCCACTGACGTCTTCTATGACTTCAGTGGGCTTTGGATCAAGCCTTACATGTCTCAAAACGCTAATGCCATCATACAAAACATTAACACACATTTTTAGGTAAACCTGTTCAGAAATTGTCTGGTTTTATCAAGGTCATATTGTATATGATTGAAAGGTTCACCTTTTTAGATGACTCCAAAGTTATCTTAAGCTACTAGACTCAGAAATGTAGTATCAAGATTTTATCTAGCATATTTTCTCCATGTCCTGGAGACTTTTATATATCCTTTCTAGAATTTGTGATGTAGTTTCTCAGCTGACCTCAAAGCTTGCCCTAAGATATTTACAATCTACTGATTCAATGCATAAAATAGGAAATTAAACTGCTTTGGTTGTATCTATCTGCTTATTTACAACTGTATTATTGATCCTTTCATTGATGCCTAGAAAAATTATGCTAAGAGCATCAGGTAGAAAAATGGCCCATTTTGAACACAGAACCCACCATAGAAAAATGAAGGGCAGGGGGAAGCAAGGGAAACATGTCCTTAGTTGCCTGTTTCATGCCCCCATTCCACACTTAATAGATGAAGCCTCAGCATTTCTAGAGCAGAAAATACACACCTTGCGTCCATTCTTCTGTGTTTCTTCAATAATCTTTTTCACCTCTTCAGCATAAGCACTTGCTGGATCTGGGTGGTCTTCCCTGTATTTCCCTCTGTAGATATCTGGGGAAGGAGCCTGGAAAGACCAAATTTTTTTTTTTTTTAAAGCCCATCCTTCTATGAAACAGTTAGTTACTTTCTTTTCTCTTGCTCTGCATTTTTGTCTTTCCACACAGATAGATAGTAGGAGTTAGTACAGCCTGAATTTGTGCATAGAATAGCAAAAATGCTTAGAGGAGCTTAAATTCAAACCAGCCCTGTGATGTGTTCAACATTTCTGGAGACAACTGTTGAAAGAGCCATCATCTACCTCATCCTCCTTTCAAGACCATCCCTCCTCTCCCCCAAGACACAATACTGAGTCCTCATCCATCATCTTATTTCAGATTCTTGCAGAAAGATCCATTTCTGCAACTAGAGAATGGGGTTTTCCAGTCTGTCACTTCCCTTCCAGCATCCTAGTCACGGTATGCATCTGTATGACCTTCAAGCCTCTACAAACAGCGTTGGGAGAGCTTCAGTAAATAAGAGAAAGGAAGTGGTATAAAAAGGTGGATACTACTTCGGCAGTATAGTTAACGCAAGGAAGTCTAGATAAGAAAGACCTGCTTGGTGTACATCTCTGGGCTGAGAATGATTTTTGTCTTTGTAAGATACACAAGTTCAGGCTGAAAATCAAACAATATCCCGCTCAGTTGGGCACCCATGAGCTCTATACCCAGATCTGTGTGAACTTGTGGGGTTTGCCTTTCCAGTTTTTGGAAGTAGGCTCAAAAGTCCTGCATACCTTTAGCCAAAACAACACAACAGATATTGGCCAGTTTCTTCAAACTGCATAACTATACAGTGCAGTGACTCAGGAAACTTGTAGCTCTATAAAGGAAATCAGTCTCACAGCTGAATACCCTCTTCGAAATTCAAAAGCAAACAATTTTGCTGTATTTAATCACTGACAAACAGCCAAGTGTATGTACTTAGAGTACATCAGCAAAACAGAGAGCATCAGCAAAACAGAATGAAAGTATATTTACACCAGAAGCAGGTAATTCAATATGCTGCTGCATTAACAGCAAAAACAACAAAAAGCAAAAAAACCACACTTACCACATGCACAAACTCCTTCTTGCTGTCCTTTCCCAGCTCATTAAATTTATAGGGACTGATGTCAATCAGAGATGTAACATGGCCATGGTAAGCACTGCATGAGTGTTAAATATCGAAGTCACTTTTCACCAAATGTATAGAAGAGCTAAATTTACAACTGTGCCCATAAATAATCCAGAATAAGCAACTGTATCTGCAACACAGTAGCACTGTTTGTGAAGGGATCTTGATTTAATTTACTCAGTCTTTCTCTTAAAGGTGATATGAAATTGCTGTTGACTTTAATTTGCTAGCAAGACTGGAAGGAGGAGGGGTTTTTTTCTTGCATAAAATCAAGTGCCAGCATGGGGACAGACCAAGATGATGTCCCTTGGACCCCACCACCTCTAAGGTGGCTGCCCTAGCAGCCTTACCTGGCACCTGAAGGGTGGGTCCAGCTCCCTCATTTCCAACCTTTGGGCCTCACTCTGGCCAACCCAAGCATTGCAAGCTAGACCCCAACACCATTGCAAAGACTCTCAAGAGTGTGCATTGCATCAGAAGGTGGGGATCTTACACAGCAGTAGCACACTGCTACCTGCCCTGAAGGCCCTACAGGCTAGACTGTTTGGCAGAAGCCACTTTCAGGATAAGGATGAATATTGTTTGACTATAAAAGCTTTATATTGCAGAGTATGCTAAAGCTGGTTACTGCTGAATCCAATTTGATTTAGAAATGAGGAAACAGAGAGTTTTGAACCTAAAGCGTGTAGCAGCTTCATTCTCATTCGGGGAATAAACACTTTTGTTCAGCCATAAACTTGAAGCGAGGGGAACCTCAAACCAAATCAAAGACATGTCACAATCTCATAGTAGCACACACATAGAGTAGAGAGGATGTTTTTTAATTCCTTTGTCTTCTGCCTTTCTACTAACCAGTCAACAAAATCTGCCAATGGACACAAAGAAAGGACAGAAAGCCCACCCTGACTGGGATGGTAGCTATGGCAAAAGCCTACACAGCCTTGGGACATGGGCAAAGAAATACCCTGTGGTGTTCAGGAAGACAAGACATTGCAGTGAAACAGTGACAGAGCCAGCTCCATCCTCAGCCTCTCCTGACGGAAGCTACTCTCAGTGGCTCCAAATCTTGGCCACGTGAGTCAAGGAAGGCTAATAGGGATCTGAGCATGGCTGAGTCAAACAAGCTTTGTGCTGTTCAGATCACACGTGCTCTTGCAGTTGGTCTGGCTGGACTTTCTAATCACAACCTGAGAAGAAGATCCAGCCCTGCAGCAGCATAACCAACCCTACAGCTGCATCTAGGATAGGGAAACTCAGAGATGTGGTTGGCCACCTTCCCCATGGCTGACGGCCCTATCAGTGCCTCCTTATTTTGGAGCTGCTTGGTTTTGTGTGCGTAGTTGTGTTCACTGGAGGAGAGCTGAGCATTGGTGCAGCACCTCTGCAGAGCTACAGGATCTTTCTTCTTGACCGCTGAGTATTTATTTGTACAAAAAGAAACATGTCCAGCAGAGTGTGACAAACAGAAAGCCCTTTCCAGAGCAGCCCAGTGGCCAGACCACTCATTGATGTTGAAAACCAACATTCAAGTCTCTGTCCTGAATTGCTTTGGGAGTCTCTGTGGGAAACGCCCTGTAACAGGTGATTGACCTTCTGGGGTGACTGACAGGCTTATTTTTCAGAGATCTTCAAAACTTGTGTTTATCTAAATGTGGAAAAGGGATTTCCTGACCTGTTCTAGTACAAAAGCAACAAAGCTTTTCTTTCAGCAGGCAGTGGAGTACAAACAGCAGGGGGTTGCTGCAAAGCCGCTTCTGAAGTAATGGCAGGAGTTGCTGGCTGCATTCACATAAGCTACTCTATGTACTTACTTTTCAAGGGTGATCACATCTTGGTGCCCATGGTACTGCCGAGCCAGTCGTAAAGCAAGATCATTTGCTTCAGACCTGCATAATAACAGATACAGCCGCAAAATAGTGAGGAAGCGCTTCCAATTAAAATGGTATTCTGACATGGAAGAGGCACAGGACTAATGGATATAATAGATCAACACAGCAGGCTCTGTGTTAATACAGATTACAATGCTAAGGTTGAGACTGTAAATGCCATGTAAGAGGGGAAAGAAAAAACAGCTCTTTGTAGAAACAGCAAACAAAGAGATGCTTTCTTTGCCTCCCCCAGTTTGCTTGTAGACATTTACCTCCTCTTGGTACAAATGAGACCGCTTTGCAGCTGAGAGCGCAATGCAGCTACAAACCCTTGAAGAGCAACAGCACGCCAGCCCCGTCTCCCACCCTCCACAATGGCTCCGTCCTCCCCAGCACTTGCACCATCAGGCAGCAGAGAACACAAATCTGCTCCCCAGACAAAGACTCAAACTTCCAGCCTGACCCGTAGCAGCCCCTCTGCTCACAAGTCCCTGCAGGTTGTTCTGGCAACATAAGTGATCACAGACTAAATGGACCGCCTGAAGAAGGCTACTCTTCCTTAGAAGGTGTTTAGTAGGCATGGAGGTGTTGGGTTGACGGTTGGACTAGATGATCCTAGAGGTCTTTTCCAACCTTAATGATTCTATGATACTCATTTCCAAGGTCATATGTCAATTTACAGATAGCATTCACCAATCTGTACATAACGTTCACCAATTTGCAGTCTAATTTGCTTTTCTTGCTTCCCCCCCCCTTTTTTGCATAGCATTCAGCAGACCAGTTTCATGTTTTGGCTCTCTTGCATTGAGCCAGCACACTCAATATGACAGCTGCAAATAGGAAGGATCCTTCAATCAGTACTGGAAATATTTTTGTTGCTTATTACTAAGTCCTACTTAGTAAGATTTAGACCAAGCTGTTCTGAGTGTCGATCTCAAACAGGAGCAAAATAGTCATAATGGAAAAAAATAAATGTTCAGACATACCCAGAGTTAACAAAATAGCAAACAGAGAGTTTCTCGGGCAGGGTGGCTGTAAGTCTCTGCGCGTACTGAACAAGGTTGTCATGCAGGAACCGGGAATTTGTGTTGAGCAGTTCCATCTGTTTTGTTGCAGCCTTTATCACGTATGGATGACTGTGGCCAACTAAAGAAGAAAATAATTAGTTATTACTAGCAAGCAGTCAGTTATTGAACCACACAAGGAGATTCAGAGAAGCACTGTGAACATAATGACGTGGAAGAAGTGTGTTCTGATCCCTATTGGAAATGAAGGAATAGAAGCAGTCTTGCAAGTTAAACTGCTTACCATGTGCAACGTTGTTGATACAGTCTAAGTATTTTTCTCCTTTCTCATCAAACATATATTGGCCTTGAGCACGCACTATCTTCAGAGGGTCCTTGGCAAAGAAAACTTTGCAGGAAGGCCTAAAAATAAAGAAGTAGAAAATAACACCATTTTAGTTTTCTCATTTTTTCCCCCTCTGAGTTTCAAGGGGGTTGATCTTTTGCAGCTCTGAAGACAACAGCCTCCCTCTGCGAAGAACTTGTCAGTGGTTCAGATGGTGGTCAAGCGGGGCTCTGGCTGAAATCAAAAAGAGCCACCGCGTACCTGCCCAGGCACAGTGGGAACAGAAGTAGGTCTTTAATAAGGGCATGACGCTGTCTGCAAGCAGCTTCACAGTGACTGCAAAGTTGTTCCAAGTCCTTATATGTCCTGCTGCGTTTCTAGGCTGTAGCTCTGTTTGTTTACAAGCCTTACAAACATGTATGGCCAATTAACTCGCTGGGAATAAAACTACGTTGTTAAGCACTGCTTTATACTATAGCCAAAAATTCGTTATGCAATGGATGACTGTACTGTATAGAGGTCACATTCAAGAACAAAACACTAATGCCTTGCAGGCTTTATTTTCAGAGGTTCTGAGCAGCTCCTAAAAATCTCTGTATCTCATCCTGACTGCTTTGGATAAAATCTCTAAAAGCGGCTTTTTATAAGCACCTAAATCACACTGGCTTCCAGCAAAACTCAAGCTCCTTGTAAAATTATCGAAAGTACGCTCTAAACACTCTTTTCTTTTTTTCTTTTTTTTTTTGACTCTCTTGGAGAACATGCCAGCTATGTAATTATATTGAATGATATTACTGAGCCGAAGGAAAGTCTTCTGAACTTTTAGTAATGTTTATATGGCCTCAGATAAACACAGTCATTTCCAGGTAACTCAGACAGTGCTGCAAAGGCATCCCTACTGTCAGGTATTTGTAAAGCCCAAATGTGACTCCTAGAAAGTGAAGTCGTTTACCTTCTCATAGTTTCTAGCCCTGTTGCATAGATCTTTTCTGACATTTTTGGCTATTCCTCTGGTACACTTTAAAAGCAGTGCACATCACCATCATCGGCCATTTCTTGACTACAGTTTTTTCTTCTGTTAGATGTCAGTCCTTTCTCTGAAAGTTTCTTTTTGTTCACTCAACACAGCCCAATCCTGTAACCCTTGCACAGGCAAGAGTCCCTTAACATTGAGCTGGCCCCTAAAGAGAGGCTGATGTGCACGCTTTATGAAGCCGTGACTTTTATGAATCTTTAGTGAGCTTTCTATACGTTCCACACATTTAGGATGCCATTAGTAAATAGCCAGTGCCGGTTTTAACAATCTGGACGTATTTTTCACTTGGCGACACCTACTGAAGAAGGAGGAAATAATATACGATTGCAATACAGCGGGATCAGACACACGCACAGCCAGGACTATTGCTCAGGTCACAACTGCAGGCAGCCTTCCTGAATTCCCCCCAGTTAGACGCGGCTTAAGAAATCTCCTCAGCTTCATTTAACAGAGAGAGACGTCTATTTTTCAGGAGGCTGCAGTTTATTCACAAAAAGACCCCGCACAGCAGCAGCATCTTAGAAATACACCTGGGTACCCCATGCTGGTTGCTGGCTTTGTTCGATCTGTTAAAAAAGCGAAGTAGCGCTTGATGTGCTGTGTTTTAACGAGGCGGCCCAAAGACTTGGCAAGCTGCAGGGCTGCCAGCTCTCGCCCTGTCCCCGCAGTCCCCGGCCGCGGGGACCTTCTGCCGGCCGGGGCTGTGCCCGCTGCCCCGCACGACCTTGCCGGGGGCCGGAGGGGCTGCCCGGCGCTGTGAGCCCCCGGCCAGCGCCCAGCGGGTCCGGCCGAGCGCTGTCATCGCCGGGGGGGGGACGGTGCAGCCGCCGGAGACCTTCCTCCTCCTCCTCCTCCTCCTTCTCCCGCCCCGCTCCCAGCCGCTCCGCCGGCCCTACCCGATGTGCTTCCTCCGCAGGGCGAGGGTCTCCGCCTTGCTGTAGCGCTCCTCCATCCCGCCGGCACGGCACGGCACGGCACGGCACGGCACGGCACGGCCACGGCCACGGCCACGGCCACGGCACGGCACGGCACGGCACGGCACGGCACGGCACGGCAGGGCCCGCCCGGGGGCTCCCCGCCTCTTATGCCGGCGCCGGCCCCCGCCAAACCCCTCCTCCCTGCCGCCCTCCCGCCTTCCCCGGCGGGACGGCCCGGCCGCCCCCCCAGGGTGTTTCTTTTGGGCGACTGGTGTTTAGCTGGGGCTCGGCCGAGGCTTGCCCCCGCGCCTTTGAGTTTTTCTAACGCTGCAAACCAGCACAAACTTGAGAACAACCGACTTGCTCCGGAGGAGAACCGGGCAACCAGCCAGCTCCGACTGGCGAGTGTGCCATGCCGGTGCTTGCTCGCCTTTTGTCCGTCATTCTGGCCGTCAAAGTGCTTCTGCTACAGACATCCGCGAGGGGGGGGGGGGGCACCAAGCGGTTGATTTAATCAAAATTAGGGTCATAATTCAAGGACCATCACAACTCCTTATCGCCCAGACTCTGTTCGTAAGTGTACGCTGAGATATATACTTGTATATATCCATCAAAGCCAGTACCCGTATTTCTTGTAAAGCGGGGCAGATGAGGAAGAGCTATGGTTTTGCTGTGTTTTTATAACTGTAAGTAGAATAGGGCTGTAGCCCTGGTGCTCTGATGCATTGCTACACCCTTTTTCAGTGTAGGCAGGATGCAAGTGTAGCTAGTCGTATGGTCTCTTTCTAACCACAGTGCCAATGGAGAAGTGATTTGCTTGCATGTGGCATTCCTTCAAGGCTACCCTTGATAACCATCTCGCTGGACATCAAAGCCCATGAGAAAAGGAGGGGATGATTTCATGGGGAAGAAGGGCAGAATTCACATCAAGAGGCATCCCATTCGAAAACAGCAAGCGAAGCTGCTGGCGGAGTACCTCAGCTTTACCTTCTCCCTGCCGCGGATGCACCCTCTCCTCGTCTGGAGGCTGCTCCTTGAGCTGCATGGACAGACAGCAGCAAAACCTGCGCCCACGTCCTTGCCACCCCATCTGTAGCTCATCTGTGCCACCTGCAGCGCTATGTTTGGAAGAGTTTTCAGAGAGCATATGTAAAGCCACACAATTTCCTGTGCTGATGATACTTGTCTTTTCTAGATCAGTATCCAGTAAGTCATCCCAAATTTTGCAGATGGAAGAAACACACCTCCTGATTTTTACATTTTTTTTTATATCTCTGCCAGTAAGCCACCTTTCTGCTTCTCTAGGCAGGCATTTCTTTTCCTACAGGCATTTTCTTGAGCTTCTTCAGACAGTGTTAATTTTGAAGCTCCGCAGCTTTCACATTCCTGCTCCATCGGAAACCTTGCCTCACCAACCAACAAAACAGGCATGTAGCAGAAGTGGTAGGAGGCATCAGCAGCTACACTTCTATATCCCAGCAGAGACGGCAGCTGCCTGTCTTCAGTGCCTTGTCCAGGCAGAAGGAGGCATGGACTTAAAAGATACGAGGGAGTTGTCAAAGCTGTCAGCTGGAGCTGTATTGTACAGGCAGAGATGAGATTCATTGATGGGTCTTGAGAAGAGAACAGGCACTTAGATCTGCTAACATCCAAATCGAGCCTAGGCTAGAGCCTGTCAGGAATGCCATCTGCAATGCTTTTCTATTTTGCCTGCGTCTCTGAAAGCTGGGGAATGATATTTAGCATAGGGTAGTAGCAGTTCAAGTTGTATGTGTTATATACTGGACCTAATTGCAATCCCTTGGTAACAGTAACATAAAGAAAGGCTAGAGCTCAGGCAGTGAAAGGCAGCATGCCAGTCTGTGAGTCCGAAGGCATGTCAGGAGGGATGATTTTCCGGCACCCAGCTGGTGCCTGCCCTCAGTCGGTGCCGAGCACAGCCTTATCCCTCCTCTGGGGCTGCTGGGAATGCTAACGCATGGACCACAAACAGATTTAAGGGATATGCAAGCTACTGTGCTTCTGCTCCTTTACAAGCATGCATCAGCAGCCAGCCCTGCTTGTATCAGGGCTTTTTGTTCCAGGTTTAGCAAAAGAAAGTTTGTTCATAGCTAGGTTAGTTACTTGAAGCAATACTAAACTTCATCAGGAAAGCTCAGAGCGGTAGGTGAGGTAGCTTTTTTGGAGGGGGGCGGGCATTGCTTCTCTGTTCCTTCACAGCCATGGAAAGAGGCTTAACAAATATCCCTCCCTCTTGGCCCATAGTTCTTGCACGCTTTTTTGATATTATCAGCAGGAACAAGCCTGCCAAGTCTCGTGTGTAGAGCAGAGAAGGTCTCCCCGCCCCGATCAGCAGAGAGAGACCCTGCCCGAGACACAGCACTTTCCAGCACCTTGTCACTTGGCTTTTTCAGACCTCTCCTGCTCCTTCCACTTGCCCTCATAATGCTGTGGGGTAAATACTGGCAGCTATTTCTCCATGATATAAAGAATTATTAAAATAGTTTGGGTTTTTTAAATACTTGTGTTTGTGGGGTTTTTTTAAAAAAACATACTGTTTTCTCCATCCTGCTCTGTTTGCTTTCTGAACATTTTAATTGATTTTTTTCCACACTTGTTTAAGGGCTTTGTCCTGGCAGGGTACCAGCAACCAGCAGCCTGGCTCTCATGAATAATGAAAAGGAGTAGTAGTTCTAAGAGCTATTCAAAGTACCCAGGTAAGGTGCCTTCATCTCCCTATTTAACTGCTTAAGGAGTTACTGTACCGCTGAAAAACAATGTATTGCTAGTGCATCCTGAGAAGCAAACCCATGCAGTGATCCTTCCAGCAGGCCCCGGAGTCAGTCGGGCGCAGGGTGTGTTAATTGGGTACAAATCAGCCCAGGGGAAGGCAGACAAGAGCAGGGTTATAGGGCTATGTTACTTCCTGAGCTTCATGGCAGTGTCGCTGTCCAGAGCCATTTGCATGCTTGCTGGGTCCTGAATAATTTTTGTGGAGAATCGTTTCAGTGCTGAATGTACCAGTAGTGTTTGCAGTTCCAGATTTTTAAATGGCAAATTTATTCTATGCACATCTTTCTGACACAAGTTAATTGATATAATCGTGAGAGTTGATATTTTAGATTTTTTTTTTTTGGCCATGTTTGTTTTTATCAGTTTTTATCTCAACCAGAAAAATTACCTCACAACAATCTTAATATGCCAAAGAGAAGAAAGCTCCTAAAAGCTTGCAAAAAGTTGCTAAGGACTTGTTAGCTCCAGGAGGGAGCAGCCAGCCAAAGGTGATGCCAGTGAGGGCTTGTGACTGCTCAGTTTAGGTGTAGGCACTTGGAAAACTCAGTCAAGCTGTAAGCTGCCCATACAGAAATAATCAGGATATTTATTAGTTATTGAACATTCTGTCTTGGTGTAAGCACATGAAAAACCTGCATCTTGGTTGATGTGACAGGAGCTGTGTCCACCTTTGATCTCAGAGAGAAACTACAGCAGCTTGAGCACAACCGTACTAGCAGACTGTGATCTCTCTGAGGAGGTTTGTGTACAGTATTTTCCTGAATGCTACAGGTCATGTATATATATTTGTATGCATGCATATATATATATACCTATGCATATATTTATATATATGTGCATATAGACACATGTATACATACATATATATGGAGCATCCAAGCTCCAAGTTTTGAGCAAGAATCCAAAACCACTGTATTTTTCTACTGCAGCCAGGAGAAGGGAGAGGAGAATGCCCTGTGAGTACTCCATCTGGAAATTAGCAGAAGCCAACAGAAGAGAAGACAAATTAGTAACCCTGGGAAGACAGGAAGACTCTGCTTGCAGGAATATGACTTAAATGTTTTGGCATTCCCTTGTTTGTTTTCTTTTAATATTTATTTGGGTGCAGTTGTTACTACTTCCTGGAACATGGATGCTTTGTCAGCACCTTGTGTTGTTCTCTTTGTTTTTAAACATTTCTTTGGGTGTGGTTATTATAATAGAACCACTAGTTGAAGCTGTGTGAGATGAGGAACTAAAAAGCCACTTCTGTTGCATTTTTTTGACTTCTGTAGAGTCCCTGTTACAAATGGGTAGGGATTAGCAGGTAAACCTGGTCCACAAAGCAGAGTTGGATGTGAGTAATGGCCTTTAAGTACTTAATTAAAAGCTCCATTAAAAAAAAAAAGAGCAGGAGAAGCAGCAGGTATTTCACATGCAGCTCTGCGTGTGCTTTGGCATGTCACAAAATTATGAAGGAGGTATCTGGGTAGGAGGGAATGCCAGAGGAAAGTTGTGTCCCATGAGTGCAGTAGGACGTGAAGGCTGTAGGATATTGGCTAGCTGAGGTTTGACTTTAGAGGGAGCGTGATACTGAAAAATAACAGGGAGGCAATAAAAGGCCTGAATGGGAAACCCACACACAGTTAGCTCTAGCAGCAGCCAGAGCGCGTTGGTTGGTACCACACGGGTGATGACACTACCAAAAATTTGTAGACTGCAGGCCGAGTGCTTATGGTGACTTGGCTAACATCAGAGTAGCTACGGCACCGAGAGGAAAAAAAAGTGGGAATTGTCCAGAACATACTTTGTCTTTGTTTCTTGGCAGGACAGCTGCAGCAGCATCTAGAACACCTTCCCGCCTCTACAAAAGGAGAAGAGAGGAGAAAGCTGGAAGGAAGAAAAGGCCAAGAGTGACCGGAGCAAAATCGAGGACTTCGCCTGGGTCAGGACTGCCTGGCTGGGGCGGCCCCAGCACTCGCAGCCCTTGGGGCCGCACATGCAGCATGACAGCAGCGTCTGCTCTTGGCATCGCTGGGCGCTTCCTTGGGGACACTGGGCACATGAAGCTGTAAGTACCTCATCTGGGAAAGGGAGCAAAGCTATTTTAGTCCCCCAAGAGTCTGAAACAGAGCTAGATAAGATTAACGGACATTTATGGAGATTACCAAGAGTTAAGAGTAGAGGTCAAACCCCTACGGCGCTCATTCTCTCTCTTAGCCTAGAGTGACTGCATTTTTGAGGTGAAGGAAGGGGAAACAATGGGGAGGGTTTTGTTTGTCTGAAATATTTTGGGATTTAGAAAACCCAAACATTTAAATAATGCTTTGAAGAGATTACAGCTGCTGCCCAATGTTTTACTTTTCAAAAGAAGTCCTTTGTTCAAGGAGACTCCTGCAAAAATGTGTCTTCTTAGACTAGGGTGCTTGAAAATATACCATTTTGCAATAATTATTATGCTCCATCTTTTCTGAACAAACTGGATTTGTGGTACAACAGACCTGCACATTTTCTAGCCTGCACTGTTACTTGTGACACTGCCTGCGTACATCTTTATTTCTCAGCAGCTCGGGTTTATTTTTTGCCTTCAGTAATATAGAAGGGAGACTGGTGATTTTCAGCTTTATTTCTTTGGATCCTAGGATGCCTGTGGACTTGCCTAAGCCATAGTTTCGACTTCTGGTTAATACATAGATCCTTGCAGCTTCTCCAGAGCAGGGAAAGGCTCTAAGGTTTGCAGCAAAGCTCCTTCCTTACGTACCTTTGTGGATGCCCGTAGCCTGTGCTGCCTGTTTAGAAAAGATGACTGAACGGACTTGACTTTGAAGGGAAGAGACATATTAAGAATAGGAAGAGCGAGGTGGGTTTTTTTATTGCATGCTGCAGGAAAATGGAACATGTTGCAAAGGCCCTGATTTTTGTGTGAATACTGACTGACACGACCTGCACTAGATTTCAAACTACAGATTGGCACAACGCAGCACACGCTTTTTCCAACTCAGAGAGACTAGAACAATTTTTTGCACCAACACTAAGAACTTTATAACTATGCAAAATCAGCACCAATGGTTGGATTAATATTTTAATAATTACACACTTTTTACATTATGAAAATAAATCATAAATAGTGTAAAAATAATTCTGAAGATCAACTTCTCACAAGCAAGAAACAAAATCCGAAGTACAAAACTGAAAGAAAACAAAACAGTATTCAACTGAAAAACAAGGAGAAGTTTTAATAATAAAAACAAAAGCATGCTGTTTGATCGGGTTCAATTAAGTCAGGACCAGAGGCCACAAGAAAGTGGTAATTAACAACAAATTAAAATGGGTGATTAAAACCTTGCAATTCTTTACACTACTCATCAAAAGAGGTCTCGTGACATATTTACAGTGCTACGACACTCAAAATATTTCTAGTATTGATAATATGATATTGACCCATGTGTTTTTCCCCCCAAGCATTGTAATCCTTGTCAAATTACTTTTCTTTGTATTTTTATCTCTTCTACTGCATTTATGAGACCATTTGCAATACAAAAATAACGGCACATATAGATGAACTTAAAAAAGTAAAAAATACAAATAAAAATATATAATATTTTCCAAAGGAAAAAGTCAGATACATACATCTTCGTAACATTTTTAAAGTTGTGTGATATTTTCCCAAACATGTACAATAATATAAGAATATCCACATATATGTTAACAATATGTAAAACATTCTTCTACCAACCCAACTCTTCATAATACTTCAGTGAAGTGTGCAAGTACCAATGGTATCTGGGAAATTCATACAATTTCTTTTTTAAATAGAAACAAGTAAAACACTAACGGTCCCAGGTTAAGTTAAGGCCCCCTGTTTTCCAAAGAAAATTCAATTTCCAAGCAGCATTGATAATTGGATGCTTTTAAAAACAAAATGAAACAAAAACAACACTTCAAATCCTTTTTTTTAAATACAAATTCCACTTGTTTTGTGGAGTATCTTTTTCAAATTCTGTCAGAAATGATGGTGGTAGGCACTTGTTTCTAACAGCATTTAACGAATCCAACCACCATGTAAAATACTTCAATAACAGAGGATGCAAGAAAACTTTCATTTGTACATTACAGCAACAATCAGATCCATAAAAGCAAGTTGCAGAAAGGAAAAAAAAAATAAAAATCAGGTGTTAGTTTTAATTCTGGTCACTGAAATTGAATCATTTTTCACAATGACTAAAAATTAGACTTTCTTTTGACCACTATCTTTGCAGATATTAGTGTTTTGTGTGACTCTCTAGTGTGAAAATTTAGGTCTCTCATTAGGTAAAATACAGAGATTTAAAAATGTAATATAAGATGGTCAAGCAGCAGAGATCAGGAAATTGGAAAGGAAAGGTCAACTTCTGCATGCCTTGAACATCTTCATCACATTCAATAGACTGGGAGTATCTCTGCAGTTTTTACTCACTGAAGTGGCCCTGATTTCGGCAAAAGCCCACTGTTGAAGTTGATAATATTCCCCTTGTTACTAAGCACAGTACCTGGGTCCTTCCTTCTGCATGTCTCAAAGCGCTTTGCAAGGGAAGGATGCATCGCTCTCCCCGTTTCATTGCTGAGGAAAGGGAGGCACAGCCAAGTGAAGAGCCCAGCATGGCTGAACCCAGGTTTACAATCCTGGTTCCGCGGTGGTCAGTGGGACAACTCTCCCTAAACCCTGATGGGATCCAGGATCCGAACCACATCTCCTGACGCAGCCACCAGCCTTACACAGCACCGCCTCCCCACAAGGACCCAAGGTCTGCTCATCTCATTTGGGGTTGCATCGTCTCTTCTGCTGGCAGAACTGAGTAACTGATGCTTGTGTGCGCTCTTCCACGGGTGTAACGCTCAGTGGAGCCAATGCTAACTTTCCACACTGTACATCAGTCTTAAGAATGATCCCTTTTTAAACTCTCTACTTTACACATGTGCAGGTATATGGATTTGAGCATTCTGAAACTCATTCATACTACTTACATGGTAGACTAAAAGGATATATAAAAACAGCTGGATGAAGAGTGTCATTCTGCCTTGCTACACTATCAGAATGTGACATCAAAATCAGCAATAAATAAGAATATAAATCAAAAAAAGACATTGTATCATTGTTCCATGAATTAATGTTTCATGCTTTACCTCAGGAAAAAATAAAAAGGTGTCCAAAGCATCCTGAAAGAAAGATTCCCCATAGCTAATCTATGAATATGAAGACAAGGACCATGTATGTCAGACATATTCCATACAGTGCTTAAAAGACTTGCTGCTTCTGTAGCCCGACTTCTGCACAATGTGGTTATAATAGACTGCAGTAACAGATGGTTACAAAGCTTGGTATGAAACAAATACTGAAAACTCTCAAAAAACAAGAATTAATCATACCTGAAAAAGTCAGGGATATAGAAACTGTGTAGACTAATACCACTACACATTTCTACAACTGAAAAGACGGGTAGAGGAACTACTGTTCCTGTCACAAACTAAACAAAACAAATCATATCTATTTGGAGGAATGCTACTAAAAGATACAACAACACACGGGTGGTTCAAACTGTAGCTTTGCCATCAAAAGAAAAAAGATATACTAGCACCAAAAATAGTTGCTTTTTAAACAAAATAAACATGTTGCAAGTCTTCACAGGGTGCTTTTCTTGATGAAATATTAAACCCAATTATTTTTTTTCTTGTACTGAACATGCAACTTTTCTAGATACTGTTAGGTTTCATTTCAAGTCAATCTTTGAGATGCAAATATTAATGTCAAATTTATGTATGTAGTTTAGCCTGTCAAATTAAATTGTTTATCTGCTGTTCACTCATGGTCATTTAAATGGAATGAACCTTTCATGATATTGAACAAAACAGAAGCTTAAAAAAGTTAAGTCAGATTATTTGGAAAAAAAAAAAGTATTCCTACCTGGCAGGAGTTAAAGAAAGAAATTACTTTACAAGACAGAAAAGAAAGAGAATAAAGGTGCTTAAGTGTTTCTTCAGCAGTGTCTCAGTGTCAGGGAGTTAAAGGAGAATTGAGTTTTGACTAATGCTTAACAGTAGTGTCTATAATTATTTCCTGAATGAAGAAATCATGAACCAAGGTTCTGCTAGCTTTATTGATGCATATAGAAATGGATGCTATGAGGAGAGTTTAAAAATATAGGTATACAAATTTAAAAAATATGGAAGTGCTAATGACAGCATGCATTTAATAGCTCTTTATCTTGTTGCTGTTTCTTAAATGGGTTGTTTGTGGACACTCTTGATATGGAATTGCTAAAACATCTAGCCAGATAATAAACATCCTACTGGATTTTGCATTTGAATACTCTGAGGGACATTTAAGAAACATTTCATCTTACTGTATGATTGCCAGTATTTGATATTTTATAAAAACGTTCAACTTCTAGTCTTCACATCTATAATATACCTAGCCAAAAGTGCCAAGTCAGGACATAGGCATAAGAGACTCTTTTCTGTTAGGTGGACAGCTTGCTTCTCAGCCTGTTGTTTTTTGAGACAGTGCTTCTTAAACAAGCGGACTAAAACTGGCAATCAGAGGGCTTACATGGTGCTCCTCTTGTCCCCTTTCTGGAAAGTCCCTCATTCACATTACTGCCGTAGCACTGTGATTATTAACACTTTATATTCACTCTATGCCGTGTGAAGGCTTTTACTATTATAATAATGATTATTCAACGGGTTGATACTTGCATCTCTGAAAATTTAAGCAAAGAAAAACATTTTTCCTCATATCTGTGAACACCTGTTTATTTCTTACTACTGGAAAGATGGAATTGAGCAGTAAAAATATACATATATTCAGTATGTATATCTATATAGTGTTAGAATTTTGTTTTTATTAGCAAGGTACTACTAGATGGAGGCCACTAAATTAAGTTTTAGTTTTAAAAATCTATGGAAGATTTTCCCCCATGAAAAGCTTTTTTTGTCTCTGATATACCAAAATGACAATAAAGATTTAGTGAAGTGAAAGATCACATTATAGTGGCATTTCCATTGATCTGAGATTGTGAAGCAATATGAAAAGTGCAACCACAGCAAGTCCCCATCTTCACGTGATTTAGAAATGATGGAACAAAGAAAAATGTGCATTCCAAGAAGGGCAAGGTGCCTGCACATGGATGGAGACAGGCTGTCTTCCTCGACTTTAGTTTTGGTCTACATATGAAAGACAACTCTCAGAATAGTAACTAAAAAAGTTTGTGATCATCCTGCTACACACTAGTAACGGAAGTGATATATAAAAAGAATTTCCATCTGCCAAATATGGCACCATTTTTCATAAACTAGTCTCTCTTAACTACAGTGCACCATATGAAGACTCAAAACTGGAAAAAATACCTCATGGCAAAAACTACAAATGTGCACAAATTAAGTATTTCTAGCAATAAAAAAAGTGGAGAAGCAAAACTTTGCCAATGTTTCTCTAGAAAGCTAGTCATCTGAACAGAAATGGAGAAATATTGACACCTTATAAGCGTAGTGTGATGACAAGTGTGCAGTGGTAATCACACAGACTTGTTTCTCTCCAATGTCTTTTGAATAATAATGTCCACTAAGGTCACTGTAACAGCAGAAAAAGAACAAGATGAATAAATCAGTCTGTGAAACACAAAAATAAACTCTTTTTTTTTTTTTTAGACTTAAAGGTTTCAAAGACTGTGAAATAAAAACTGTTAATACTGAAACAAGATGAACATGTGGCTTGAATTATTTTCTTCAATGCCATCATCACAAATGTTGAATAGATTATTGAAATGCATCCTTTATGGCAGCAGTTATGGGAAAAGGAAAAAAAATTAACCATAGCTTCCAAAATTCTGCAGAGAAGTTCAGCTAGTTTTGTGTAATTTAAACTGAATCACCTGAAAACCACACCATGGTACATATGTCTCTGGTCAGTTCCATTCTTCTCCTCCTCTGGAGGATGTTCTGATTCATCCCCGCCTCAAGAATGCTTTTTCCTCCAGCAGTCCCAAAATACAATACGCAGAGCACATACTCTGTCCACCCTTGAGTAAGGTTGAGAAGCTTCTGGTCTCAGGCGGTGTCTGCCATCAAATGATCCCTGCAGCACCTCTGTAACCTTTTCAAACAACCCACAGAGAAGTCTGGTTTCTTCTGCAAACTTCTTTCCTTCTTGATTAAGGACTCGACAGGGCCTATCGTGAATGTCTTCACGACCGTGAGCAGTGCAAGGCAAACCGATGCTGATTAACAGCCGGGCCCCTCTTTGATCAAAGGGGCCAGGTGACCCGCAAGACTGGAAGCCATCCACCTGCAGCTGGAGCTCTATTCCCCCAAAATTCAAGGCCTCTTTCTATCCTCCTCTGGATTATCTCTTTTTAGCAATAAGCCATGGTGTGACTCCCTTGAGATGACAAAAGGAAACGATTCAGAAGCTGGAATCAAAGGTCACCGTGAGCAGCCATTTAGCACGTGACGTGATCACACAACAAGCAGGTTTGGCACACAAACTCATGCTTTTAGTCCGTACAGGCAGATATGGTGGCATGAATCAGTGAAGTGTTTAAGATGCACATGGAAGCCAAGTCAGTAAACTCCAACGGCAGCTGGTACAGTACATTTCATAGCATTTTGCTCTTATTTGGTCACAATTTCTTGTAAACTAGTTCATGGCACTCACTGTCCATGCAGGTCCACAAGCCAAAATATAAGAATTTACAGAAATAATCAGATTTCTATTATCGATCGTTGTATCGAGATCTCTCTCTCATTAGAGAGAGAATCTTTGCAGGTTTACCCTGCAGTTATATATCATCTAACTGCAGATGTAAGTGAAAAGAAGATGTACACATGGACTATTGCAAACAAGTAGAAGCAGCTACATGTAAACATATCTCAGACTTGTAAAATCAAATTTTCAGTTTTCAACTATAAATACAAAAAGTGGAGCACTATATACACAACTTCATGCTTGTAAGGTTAGATTCATCACTGCAGAGACAAAAAGAGATACAGATTAATCAAATTAGTAAATGGATATTTCGGATTTCTATTCCAAATACATAGATATGGCAGAGTTGCAAATATGGATAGTTCTTTCCTCAGCACCAGCTATTCTTCAGAGATAAATGCACCCAGGATTTCACTTATGCTTTATGTTTTCTAATGTATTATACGCCAGTATCCCTCCACCTACATTATTCTGAATGCTATGTTTTTAAATCTAGCACTGTCTAGGTTAAATCTTTACTAAAATAATGTTGCCAGTTAACATTAGCATACAACATAACAATCAGGAGAATTTAGTGAAGAATAGAAAGGTAAGGCAAAGAGAAGGGCAGGATGCACTGTTCTTCTAGGGATCCCAGAAAAATAATATCATAATAGAGCAATATAAATATTTGATAAAAATGCCATATCCATGAGCTTTTATAAAGAACAGGAAGCAGTGATCACGTGCAGAAACCGAAGGATGTGTGAGTCTTCATATGAAAGAGAAAAGTCTTGGACTTTCCAGAAATCTAACGCTAACTGTTTCTACAATACTGCCTCAATGAGTTATTACTTCTACATATTACAACCTCATCACACCAACTACTGAGAGGTCTTATTTTGCGTTGCTGCATACATCTAAGAGGCTCTGAAGTATATCCTGATACTGTTCAGTATGGCTGTGACAGGCTTTTCTGTGTGCCAAGGACCTACTGCCCTTGAAAAGAAACAGCTCTGCCCATCCTACCTTTTGCCAACAGCCAGGCATTGGTAATCCATCAGGACCCTGTTTCAAGGGAAGGGGAAAAAATAAAAAAGAGCATAGTTAAGTTTGATAGGATAGATATTCCATCAACATCTGTTAGAATAGCTGAAGCAGCTCTGACTTTTTATCTAATAAGTAGCTACCTGTTCCTAACTTATTTCCTCTCTTGTTCTCAAGGTGAAGGGAAAACCAAAGGAGAGGAGGTTTACACTGTAAATATATACATGCACCTCTCTGCCATAAAGATTTGTTTTTCCCTAAATCATTAGAACATCTTCATCAGTTTCTCATTGCTGTTAGAGCTCAGGCTGCATATTATTTTAAATATAATCTGTTATTCACAACAATCTGTAGCTGAATGTACAAGATCAATGAGCAAAAAAATATTATCACTTTTATCTGGAGAGTATTGTGTTTTATGGGCCCCTAGTACAAAGTTAACCCAATGATAAGATAGCAAGACTCAAATTTGAGTAAGATCTTTTCTGTTCACTTTCATTCTTAGCTTTTGAATGAAGCAGCAAAATCTTAAGGCCTGAACATACCTCAAGTGACACAGTGGAAGAAAACATCAGTGGTGGGAGCAGGGCAGTACTGTAGCACTGATTATTTCATCGCTTGGACAATATGGCCATCTAATTTCTTCTTATGTTACTGGAAGTCACTCCATTTCTTTTCTGTCACCACCCTCCTTTCACATATCTCCACGCTTCCAGGAAGACCAGAGCCAACTTTTGATCACAGTCATACTGGTTTTCATGGAACTAATTTCAACTCACATGGCTATACAGGGCTTATCCAGCTATATGTTCAGAATTAGGAGCACGTATCAAGTTACTAGACTATACATGAGCAGAAAGAAAGATCAGGCCTTGATATTTTTTAGAATATAGAATAACAATACTTGTTGTGTGAATTTACATGTGAAGATAGTGGTTAATGAGAATTTTTGAATGTGCTTGCATGTAATCTGATGGGAATGGCTGGCTGCCTAAAGCAAGAAGCGGTGCTGTTTGCTTAGCAGTTTATTCTAGTAATTACCTATGAACAGAATATTTTTCATCTATCAACGATTGTTAGTGAATCTCCAGATATAAATGATAATACAGAGACAGAGAAACATTTTTAAATTACAAAAGCATGCTTGATTATCCCCAACAAAATATGAGATATGGTTACCTTTAATTGTAAGCAAACAAAATGAACTATGGAATAATCTTAATGGACTATGCATTTAAGATTAAAACCCATTGACTTCAAATTAGAAGTGCTATAGTCGAAATAAAATCTACTTAATTTAACATTCATCTTAGACCGTGCTTAACCACCAAACAATATCAGAACATGCAGATCAAATTTTACTGCGAACAATTAAAAAGAAAATCTTCCTTGTATCTTTAGGAAATGTGTACGTACTGTTCTTTTTTCTTTTTTTTAAATGGAAAGGAATTTAAACTTACTTTGCCATTAAATAAAAATCACTGTTGCCAGATTGGTACAAGGGAGAGGGTCAACAAGTAGCATTTTAGTATAGGTGGGAACTTGAATTCATGCTAACATAGGGTGGGGAGTGTCGTGTGTATTCCAGGAAGGTAAGTTCCAAGGGTAAGACCATTAAATTGAAGACGTTAAATAACAAAGACAGTGAGGGTTTGGGCTGCAGACCGTTATCTTCTTACAAACCTCAGGTAAGCTTTTCATTTCCAGATCTGTTTGAATACTATTTGATAAACAGGCCAGACATCAAAAATATTACTTGTGTAAGGTCTGGGAGATCAGGCTCCAGCTTCGCTTACTGGAAACCTATGACTTGATTTTTAGATATTTTGATATTTACATCATTCTGTACATGACTCTCATTTTGGCCAAATCCTGAAAACATGCACCTAAGACTGCATGGATTTGAAAGGAAGTCCAGGGTGCAGAGTAGCTCTGGGCAGGCTAGGGTGAAGAACTGAGCCAGTGCAGACAGAAGTCATCAGACTTGATTAGAAGTGGACATTGTGCTGGATTTCTACAAAGCCTTGCGTTCAGGGTAAGTAAGGCAATAGGTATTTTGTGAGGAAAATAACAAACCAACGATTCTCAGGGAAAATGAAGGAAGGACACAAACTTATAAATTGCCATGTGATGTGGGAGCAAACTGCTGAGAGTTAGGTTTGAGGTGTCAACAAAAATGTGTGTTCTCTCATTGTGGTTATGATCACTGAAGCAGCTGGTTTGTTCATGCACATGCATGTGTTACGTGAATAACGTAAAGTCAGCTCAGAAAAACATTACTTTACATTGAGAATGGCTGACTACAAACAAAGGAACCGCATGCAGGGTTGGTAGGAAAGAGAAATACTGTACCAATTGGCAAGGGGCATCCAGCCCATCCAGGCCAGGCTGGCCTGGCTCCCCTTTTTCCCCCTTAATTCCACGGAATCCCTGTTTGTAAAGATTAACTTGCAATGTTACTGTCAAGGAAATGCCTTCAGTATTGACTTAGCTGGAGTGAACAAATAACAACAGAGAGGCAAGAGGAGCAAGCTGACCGCTGCGGTGTGATTTCAACCTGTGGGGCACTGACTCTGGCACATCCCAAATTTGTTTCCTTTCCAATATGTTTGGTAGAAAACAATGAAAAAAAAAACCAAACATGAACAAAACCCACAAATCTAGCCTGAAGGTCTTAAGTCCGGTGGTTTAAACCAAATTAGGAGGTTGACAAACAAAGTCTGCTCCAGAATTTGCCAGAACTTGAGATAAGGCTGCGTTAACAAAGGGGAACAGTGACACAGTAGCTGGTGCTTGTTCCTCTCCCCTCATTTCTTATTCCATCAGTCTACAGCAGGACAACTGATTGTCCAATACACAAGTGAGACGTACCAATGGGCAAGGTGCATCTAATCCAGGAGCACCCTGTTCTCCTTTCTCCCCTTTAGGCCCCTTTTTGCCTTTCTTTCCCTTTTCCCCCTGTGGATACAACGGTTTGGATAAAACAAGCTTCATTCTTTTGGAAAAAAAATTAAAGAAAGATTGGTTTAAAAGTTTGGGGTTTTCTTTTTAAGCCAATGGAGAGCTGAAAGGACACTTACCACTGTGTTCTGGTTTGGATGGTGCATTATGTGGAGAAATAAATTATATGATCACAAGCAAGAACTGCAATCAGTCGGTATTAGTTTGTGTTGATATTTCATATCAGTATTATGAATGTTTTGAATCCTAGAACAGGGCTTGAAATCATTGATTTCTTGAGACAGAGGCAAATCTGCAAATTCCCCCAATCCACAGTCCAAAATAAGAGGTCTCCTATTTGTTCGAAGTGATAGTACTGAAGTGCACATGCACACTAAGCTGAATTTGTCAGCTTCCCTAGAAGATTTGTCACTAGCCAGAAGTAACTTTGCGAGGGCAGAGTACATCAACATAGTCTCTCCAAAAAAGACCTGTGGCACAGATGCTTTGCCGGGACGGCTGGTCTCTGGCTAAACTCCATCACCTTCCACGGTGTCACGTCAAGGGTGAACTTGGCCTGGAACATCCTTTGCTGAACTGACCCTTTGACCCTGGTAAGAGTTTGGGACAAATCCTGTTCTCAGTGGTGTCCACAGAAACCCACAGACATCACTGAGGGTGCACTCCCGTCACTCCAAATACAACATGACCATTTCAAACCCTGTTACAGGAATCAAAACATTCGAACTGCTTGATGGAGAGGTGCTATGACACTTTCAATGATTTCATAATGTCTTGGTATCATAAAGTAATCAGAAGTGATAATTAGATTCTTTATTTAAATATTCCAACATTTAAATGTTCTCTCTACTGCAGGCAACGTTTCATCTACTTATTTTACTGAAATTCAGTCCTTTGATTTCACACTGAGTTTTCCTTTTAAACGTAAAGCTTCCAATGCTTTAATTACTCATGGGAATGAGTTGACTCCCCTCAACAAAACTACCTGCAAAGATGACCTCACCTTCAAGCAGTATCAGATGTGTAGAGAGTTCGTTTTATAATTGATTTCACACCAGTTGATCACAATGGTAAATGAGTTTCAGGTTTGCTCTCAATTTCACAAAAATCAAAAAAGGTTCCGTTAAAAAAAATGAAACAAATTGGACTGGGATT
Organism: Ciconia boyciana; assembly: GCF_034638445.1. Classification (NCBI taxonomy): domain Eukaryota; kingdom Metazoa; phylum Chordata; class Aves; order Ciconiiformes; family Ciconiidae; genus Ciconia; species Ciconia boyciana. Next base: position 59,144,209 of record NC_132938.1, read on the forward strand.
GTAAAAAATGGGATAGGAAGGATGAGTAAATCAGGAATATCACAAAGAAATGGGAAAAATAGTCATAGGAAAATTAGTATGACATTGAAGAACCAGCAAGCGAGGTTGTGGCTATTGGGAGGATTTAATTTGTGAGGAAAAGGGTAAAAAAGACAGAGGAATTGTAAGGAATGAAGGTAGAAGGAGAAGGAAGGAATGCCCCTTTGGAAAGACAGATGGATTTTGGTGAAGCATAGTAAATAGACATTTAACTAGTTCCACACCAGTACAGAAAGACTTAATCCATTAACAAGAGAGAAAAACCATTTTTACACAATTAAAAAATAATTAGCTATATCATATTTAAAAAAGGAAGGAAAGCATGTTATTCATTTAATATCATAACATACTTGACACATTCAAATGAAAAAATCTTTTCCATTAACAAAACATACTGCATTCATGACACGATAGGAGCAAAGTTTCTTGTCTATCTTTTCTGTGTGCCAAAAAGTCGCAGGATAATATTTAGGAAAACAGCAACCCAGACATTACGCTTCTTTACCAAATTATAAAATTGTGATAGAAAAAAATCCCCACGAGTCAGGAACTGTAAGTTGGCTAAGTTTTCCTCTTAAACCTACAAACCTGACAGCGTAGCACAGAAGCCAAATAGTTTCAGGGTCAAATCTCATGTTATTTGTGCTCGATGTAACACCAATATATTTGCTGTGAGTGTATGCAAGCACAGAGCATGGACATACTCCAAAAATTAGTCTGAAAATGGACAGTACAGTTTGGTTTCTGACTCTGTTAAATATCTTTAGGACTTGTATTTCTTTAACTTGTTGTGTTACAAGTCAGCAGATAACTATTTAAACTTCCAGTTTTGCAGGGCAAACCTATGATCTTATTCAAGCCAATGCAGCAGTCATCTGTGTGGAGAATAGCCTGGATTTCCTGAGTACTTTACTACTTTTTCCACAGACTGAGTTCTTGTCTCTTGATCTTCACCTCCTTACCCTGAACTATAGAGAACCACAGGAGATACGGAGAATCTACATCTGATGAAGATTAAAAAAAAATTCCTTCCTGCCCTTCCTCAGTGCCTAGAGAAATACAAATTTGTGGCACTTCTGTAATGCCATTATTGTTGGAACAATCTCCAGTCCTCACATGCACAGATTTTCATCAATGCAGAGTGTAGGGGGAAAAGGATGATGCCTTTCCAGCCACTGTTGTGATACATCATACTCCTCTGTCAATATTTATAATAAGAGACACAACTGCACATTTGGGATCAGGGCCCCCTTCCCTCCCTCTCCCTACAACACAATCTCTACCTTTTGCTAAAGGTTATTCCTTTTTAAAAGGAATTTTATTTCTATTCATATAACTTGAAAATACAAAATGAATTGTACAAACCTTTTTCATGCTGAGTGCTCCTGGACTATAATTTTATATGAGTAATTACAGCTAGAACATTTTTGAAATTATTTTTACAGCCAAGTTAAGCAGACATTATAATGCAAACACTGACTTGCTTTCACTGTAGCAGAACTCCTGACAGGCTAAAATAAAAATTATCAGTGTAAGACTTATCTCAAACTGAAGAAGTAAAGATTTATTCCCTGCTTATCACAACGTGTCTATAAAAAAACAGATGTCACTGGTTCTCAATAGAATGTTAGTAATGATATATATTTTTGCAATGCAATTTGAATTAAGTTTCTTAACTAGAAACTTGCTAATCTCAACTTGTGTGATGTCAGTCTAACAGCCAATACTGTAAGGAATATTTAAAAACCAAGAAATCATGAGCTGGCCCCTCAACTTGTAAACTGGTTTATCTCTATTGAAATGGGTGCTGTTACACCAATTTGGTAATAGATAATTAATAATTAACATAAGGAAAAACATCAGAACTGAGAAAATTTGTTATAATGAAAGCTTCTATTAATTGCATTACTTTGTGTCTTTTGAGAGTCAGCCCTCCATTTGGAAAAGGAACTATTGATGCAGGCAAGGTGGTTTTGGTGAAACCAGTTTACTTGCAAGATACAAGTATTCCCTCATTTCTGGAAAAAATGTGTCAAAACTATGCAACAGAAGTCTCTTTCACAGAGGTCTCAGCCATATCTTCCCTGATTTTCCACTGAGAAAGACCTTCCTTTGCCTTCTCATTTTCTTTGAATACTCTGAGAATTTTTAAGGCAGAAATTCCATCTCCATTTTCACTCTACAGACTTCCTGGCAATCTTCTTAATCTGAAAGCCCATAAGATAACATGGTTTCTGAAATATCTGTCAGACTTGCTAAGTGCTTTATCCCATGCATTCTCCTCAAGAAACAGGTTTCGCCTTTTCCTGAATTTTTAGGGGGATGGAGGACTAGACTTCCTAGGAGATGTGTCCTGCAGCCCAAGAGAACAAGGCTACATGGGCAGCCTGAATCGCAACGGAACTCCAAAAAGGGCCTAACTGTGCCTTGTGGCCACACACAATTCCCTCGCCCTCTTGCAGCTGGAGGTCCTGTGAGCTATTTAGTCAGTCTCCGGGAATAATGAACTAATACGCAAAAGCAGCATGCTGGACTCTAGGACATTAAATTTTTTTACATCCTGAGTGCAAGAATCTCAGCTGTTCTGTTTTCACATGATATCATATTTATATAAGCTAACTGCTTTACCAGCTTTCCAGCTTTTCTTCCAGAGATCTTCTGGGGCTTTGATGGCTGTATTTTGTCTGCCTATCTCTAGCTGTACATGGAAACACAGACTCAGGAGGCCTGGTTGGAAGGGGCTTCTGGGCCTAGTCTAACCTCCCATCTTGAGCGGGATGATTCCTGACCCTAGACCAGGTCAGACCAGACCAGGTCCTGCAGTCCTCCACGGGCAGTGGTTCAGCCACCTCTGGGCAAACTGTCCCAGTGCTGTGCTGCCCTCCTGGTGAACAAGGTTCTCCTAATTGCCACTCTGAACCTCCCAGGAGCAGCTTGTGGTCCTGTCTTTTCCCATTTGCCATTACCCAGAAGAGTTTTGCTCCACCATCTTTGTCTCCCCTTCAAGTAGTTTGGCCTCCTCTTTGTCAGACTAAGCCAGTCAACCTCCTTCAACCTCTTCTATCGGTTGCGTGTGCCCCAGGCCCCTGCCAGCTTGGTAGCCGTCTTCCTCTCCAATTTCTCAAGTTTTTCTTGAATGGGGAGGCTCAAAATACTATCTGCAGTATTCAAGCAACCTCACCAGGACTGATTAGAGAGGGGTAATAACTCATTTTAATCTTCTAGACACAACCCTTCTAATGTATCCCAGTATGAGAACATACTGTTAAGCTCATTTGATTTGGCACTTACTGTAACTCCCACTTAGCACAGGCTGGCCATTTTGCCAGTCATCTATCAGAGCTGGCAGTTATCAGTTATACCTTTCTACTGATAACTGCTCTCAAAAAAGAAAAGCTGTTTGCTTGTGGGACAGACAGACCTGTAGCCTTTGACAGCAAGCAAGAGCTCACCATTCATTGGGATTACTCTGCCAGGTCAGACACTGCCTTTATAATATTCATAGAGCATCTGCTTAAGCAACAGTTGTTCTGCAAAATCAGTGCCTTACCAGTGATCTCTGAGCTCAAAATAAACAATATAACAAGGGACAGAAGGGAAGGATACATTTCATAGTACCCTTATCAATGCATTCTCGGGAAGTGTTTTGCCTGACAGTATTAAGAAAAGGAGATGAATTCAAACAGCCATGGTGACTGTTTGGTGACAGCCATGGTGACAGCATTTTAATCCTGCTTCTTGTTTAAGATGCCGTGATGGGCAGTGGACCTAGTACAACCCTGTACATATCAGCTAGGCAAAAACAGTTGTCTGAACTAGAAAAATCACCTGCTGTGTGTACGGACTTTTATATTAAGTGGCTTGGTGTGAGTGCTAATTCAGCAGTTTTAGCAACTGGGCTCTGTGTTGGTTAGAAACAGGGGAGATTTGCTCATGAGCTTTCTCTGTATGCATTTAGTCCTAAATTTATTTTTACGAAACATATTTCCAGGTCACTGTGTCTGGACAGTGAAAATGAAGTTAGGCTGTTTCTGTTAACTTCACTGTCTAGTTAGTTTACCAGGATGGTAGAGTATATGATTTAATTTCAATCCACACGTATCATGAAGTACTTAATGGTAAATGAGACATTGCCAAAAATAAAAATTTAAACAGTTCCTGTTCTTATCCATTTGGTCTGGGACAGGTAATGTGTACGGCATGGTACGCTAGGATCAACAGTTATACTGCAAATACTGCCAAGGAACAGAGCTGGGGTCTTCAGCATAAAATTACTACCACAACGACACATTTCAGTGATGTCTGCATTAAAAATTTCAGACTGACAAGGATTTTCAACAAGCCTAGGATGGATAGAAGAAAATGAGACTAAAAACAAGCCGTGCTTTGGGACATGTTGATATTACTAGTTCTGTGCATAAATTTTCATGTTTTTTCATGATTTTGCTTAGCATGTATCTGTGACCTGCCTTTTGGCACACAATAAAAATAAAGATAAGTTTTAATGGGACAATTTATAGCATAAAGACAGCAGAACTGACTAGGCTGAGGAATCAAGCAACAGTTAATAACACTGTGGTCACCTTTTCTCCCTTTTCTCCTATATCACCCTTTTCTCCTCGAGGACCAGGGAAACCCTATAAAAACAAAATGGACAAAGATAGGTCGACATTTATTCACATGCAGGTTAAGCTTTCAAATGCTCTTGGAAAACATAAAAAAAGATGATTTCACTACATGCTTTGTATGTATATGTGTGTTACGTGTGCACACATGCATGCACACAAGAGCATGTGAGACAAGCAAGTCATAGTGTTTGGTAGAGTCATTTTGCCAGCAATGGAAAGAAATCACATCACTCAAAATGGCAATAGTCTGTGCTATGTAGCATATGTACGTTCTGGAAAAGACTCCTCCAAGTTAGGGATTTCAGTGTAGGACTAGAGGAAAAGGCTTTCAGTAAGTCTTTTTAGCATGCCAAAGAAAGAGCCTATATTTTGAAATGTATCCCTTACAAGTTATGGAATTATTCTCTTTAATTAGGATAAATTTACTTAACCAAATGTTAGTGACTCCTTGTTCTTCTACAACTGAGTCATGAGTCTGAATATTTTCTTACCAAGTGCAGTTTTTCAGCCTATTGACTTCCAAAGGACCAACTACTTGTATTACTAAGCACTATATCTGGTGCTGTCTGTCGATAAGGGCTGTATATTGCATAATTTTTGTCCTCTTTACCATAGAGAAAGAGCAAATGCAGCATTTAGCACACTCTGTATGTACTGCATGCACACTAAATGGAAACAAAGGTGTTACACTCAGTAAGCTATTTCTTGAAAGATGCTTACCTACCATTAAGAGTGCATTAGTCATACATATTACTTACATCAAGGCCAGGCTCGCCATCTTTGCCCTGCCAAAGAACCATATAAACTACATTAGCGTCCCTAAGCTGTGATACCAACAGCTGCCTTGATGCCCGACTTCTGCGCTCCCTCTGTACAGTGGTACCCCATGTTGCTAAGGCTGTACACACTGCATTGCTGTTAGTGAAGGACGTTTCTGTCAGTGTTTAACATTTCCAGGAACTGATAACTTGACTGTAAAATTTTGCTTGACTGTAAAATTTTGTTTGTACGCAGATTCCAGGAGTAGGCTAAAAATACAGAAAAACCTATCATTTTTCATTTTTAGTTCACAGGAAGGGGAAATGGAAATTAGATCTTTTTATTTAACTCACACAAGTGACCCTCAGCAGCCATGCACTGCAAGCTAATGTAACACTCCATGGAGCATGAAAACTGTCTCTAGTCATTGACTCCTGATCCAATTAAACCACAAGTCTGTATTCCAGCTTAAATTAATTAATCAAACAAATTAGACTGGAGAGGGTATGGAAACATCGCAAGTCTCTTGCAAAGGCTGGTTGTGCCTGGCCAAGCACAGTTACATGGCTTTTCTTGTGTCAAAGTACAGAACAGACATGTGTATATATACACACCTGACCCAGTCATCAGCAAAGTAAACAGAGTAAGTCAACTGATTTTATTGGGGCTATCCTTGTTAGGCCAAAGGAAGTTCTCACTCATATTTTAGAAATGAATAATATCATTTAAATGGTTGATTTAAAGCATACCATCTCCACCTATGAATGATCAACAATGAACTTCTCAAATTGCTTCTGAGCACATGGCACAGAAATGAAAATAAAACTGGTCTCTGAAGTGTCAAACAAAACAAAAATATGATGGCGAAGTAGCCTTGCCACATGGAAATCCAAGCAGCTTATTGACATTAAAAAAAATCACAGCTTTCCACAGTTCATCCTGAACTCCTGCCACTCTCGCATGGTCCCCAGACAGCTGATGGGCACAGGCTGCAGAAACAGGAGCACTTCCATTCTGGATTTCCTCTCTCTTGCTGGTTCACATCAGGTCTGTTTCATTACTTTTGCATGACTACGTGCATGGGTAGGAATCTAAGCCTGCAATACAGACCAGTGACCTTGCACTGTCAGGGATTATTATCTATCTTTGCATTTTCCAACTCATGGTATTGGTAGGTGAAAAGCAGCCATAATGCACACAAAGTTTAATAAAGGAGTGATGAAAAGCGCAATGTGTACAAACTATGTGCAACTTACAGGCAAGCCATATGGTCCTCTGGGTCCAGGGTCACCTACAGTTCCCTTTTCACCCTAAGAAAAGATTACAGAACAAGCAAACAAAAACATTGTCTATCTTAGATAGAAATTATCTCTACCAAGTGCTTTAGGTTAAAGTTTCTGCATTCTTAAATCTTTTGAGTGAAAAATATCCAAGCTCATTTATTTTTATTAAATGATTAAGGGGGCGAAGAGAAGGTATGTATTACTTTCTAGGCAAAATGACTTGCGGGTATGTGATATTACATTTGGTTTTGAATCCATTAGTAACTGAAAATATTTTTCAAACTGAACTTGCACCGATTTCAATTTCAAGCTTATAACAGCTGCAACTTCGCGCTCAGTAAGAATCCAATGTTGTAATGAAAACTAGGGATATACAGCATCAAGGTCCAGCACAGCAGCTGAGATGCGACACAGTGACAAGCAAAATAATGTATCAATCAAAGCTTGTATTTAATCAGGCAATGCTATTAACAGTGACCTTGTGAATATTATCCCATACACTGTACTGTGTTGCTAACTGCTCTGTTGGATTCTAGGTTAGTGGTGTAAATACCATGGTTTATTAAATCAAAACTGTATTACTGTGCAACACAAACAAGCACAGAGATTACTCCAGAAATTTGATCTCATTCTGCACTAAAATCCGTGGAAAAATTACCAGTTTCCAGAGGGATGCTACAAAAATCATTTTGTAAGCTTAATATAGGGCAAACTTTTCCAAATGAAATGAAATTTCAAGGCGACAAATTTCAGGCTAACAGTAGTAATCATCTTTGCTCTCCAATTGTTCTTCATCAGGATTGATATGGAGTTAAACTTCCTGCGTCAGCCAACATTAGCCCCTGTAACCGTGAGCACAGCCCTCTGTGAGCTTGTTAGGGAGGCAGGGCTGGTAAGTAGGTGTGGGCAGTGGTCTTGTTTCAGACTATGGTACTCTTTCCTCTGAATAAAATCCAGCAGAAAAGCCATACTCTCTTGAGAGAACTAAACTGCTCAAAGTATTGATGACATTAAAACCAAAATCCTGACCACCTCCAGTTTTCAAAGCTCCTACTCTGGTTTTCTTATGTAGGGTTATTTGGATCCCTTCTTCACCTCCTTTTCTTAACATAACCTAATGCATGGCTTCATGCAAGGCTCCTGGCATACAGAAGTTTAATCCTAGCAATTGCTGCACTTAAGCTCTTGAGATAATTCTGTGTACAAGATCTTCTAAAAATCTGAGTTATTTACTACTCATTATTAATTCATTACCCTATTATTAAAAGCACAAGACAGAGATGCAGATGTATGCCTTTTAATAGTGGTGATCATGAGCACAGCCAAGTCCCTTAGCACAGCTCTGAAAATGGGCTGCTAAGTCTCAATTTTATTGACTGGATAATACAAAAAAGCAGGCACCAGAATAAACTGAGTCTGAACCCGTTGTTGAATAATCATGGCAGTAAGAAGTTTGTCAGAGTAACTGACATTTGATCTGGTTTTAGATACTTCATATTTTTACACAGGTGGACACTGTCTATACTCACTTTAGTCTAGTGGTGATTAGATGTGTAATGTCTGATCTTTCTGGATTCTGTTAATCTCCAGACATTTCTGAGCAGCACTTAGCTGGATGCCCTTGCAGAACAATAGGAGGTATTGAGAAGTAACAGCTGATTTTCAAAACAGTAAATCCCTTGCAGCTTTAAAACTTTCTGCTGAGAAGAAACTAATGTGCTGACCTATGTACACAACAGCTACAAAACTGATCAATACTTGAAATATGTCAAGACAACAGTTAAGTATCTTTTTTTAAAAATCTTTGACAGCAAAGACTACTGTATAAAGTCCTCTCAAGATAGGCCTATAACATTGCTAAACATATGGTAGACATAAAGATACTGAATGTATCAGTCTAGGAAATAATCTCATCTGTTATGTAAGAATATGTTTAGAGAACTATATCTCACAATTTTTTGCCTCCAATACAAAGCACATGCTGAAATGTGTTTGGAATATCAGATGAGGTCCTGAATGTTTATGGATTATATAAGATTGATGGACTGTCATGGGCATACTGCCCTCAGCCATCATGATAAAGCATTTATTTCAGGGAAACAGACATTCGCAAACTTCAAGAAAGTTTTTAATATCTTTTTGTAAGACAATTCATCAGTGTCCAAAGAACAGAAACCATAGCCTTTGTTTTTGCTTCCTATTTCACTTCAGTCTCCTGAATCATGGGTAAATATGAACTACCATTTGCATGAATAAAGCTGCATAACTGGTGTCTCCATTAAGATTGATACGGAGATTTCATAACACTGTCACAGTGACAAAAATTTTAACCAAATTAAAGAGAATGCACTTTCCCTCCCAGTACAGAACGTGTGTGGTGATGACAGTGTTGCACAGGCTACACATCAGAGAGCCAAAACCAAGCTCAAAACCAGTTCTTTGCCATCAAGGCAAGAGTTTCAGGAAATTAGCATTTCATTAATTTTGTCTTTCCGTTTCTTTTAGATCGACAAGAAGTTGGATACACATTATGCCTGTCATTACTCCTCAGGTTTACATGTCCCCTTTCACTAGTAGTAGTTTATGATGTTTATCTCTTTACCAATGTTTTCTATTTTCTCTCAAGACAATATATAAGTGAGATTAATAGGTACATAGCCAGATTCAGAGGCCTATTATGATCAACTCCTCCATTTAATGAAGATGGTCTCAGTAAAAGCTCTCTAAGCACCTAGAAAAATGGTATTTTCAATAGCCAAAGAATTTATTAAGGACTGTAAGACACCAGCCCAATAAATTATATTAATTCACACTATTAATTACCCTTTCTGTTTCTACCAAAAGAAATGCACAAAACCACAGTATTGGAACGTTCACCAGTATCATACTTCAGGAAGTGTTAAATCCTATGTTAGCTTTTAATAATCAATGAAAAGTTTAAAGTTTAGAGAGAAAATTACATGGTTAAGCTCACACAGTGAGTTAATAGCGGATTTGTTCTAAAATTCATGTTTTCCTCTTTTCTAGTGACATGCACTATTTTCCTAGTCTACTTTCTCACCATCTAAATAAGTTTTGTATGAAGACTGTCTGATGTTTTCTATTTTAATTAAATAGCTAAATTGGAAACAAATGAACCAACCCTAATTTGCACAACAGCCCATTCTACCTAAGAAGAGTAATTCAGCATTGCCTAAAATGCAGCCTATGCAACAATGAATCCATGATTTCTATAGAAGAAATCACTAGGCTTCAGTTTGATTATTCTTGCTTTCCTTAACTTTTAAGGAAACATAAAAACATAGTAACCAGCATTTTACATTTATTCTTTTAAAGTGAGATTGTCTTTCCAAATTTTAAATAATGTAGATTCAAGAACGTGGTTATGTTTCATGTTAGGAATCCCTCGTGCCTTTCTAGGTTAATATTGGCCCAAGGTTTTTCTTATCAGTATGGACAAAATGTGATCCTGTCCAGTGATAGTGAGCAGGTGTACTATGCACCATTTTTAATTAAAAGGCAAAGTCTGAAATCTGCAGGCAAAAATGTTTTCCTCCTGCTTTCACATAAACAAGTTCAACAGTTGCAAATGCAAGTTGTAAAACTGCATTAAAAACACATGATTTTTTATTTAGGTAATGAGACATATATCAACACCAGGCACCTGTTAGATAACTATGCTACAAACAACTCCTCCTCCCAAACAGTATTGAATAATTAAATGAACAACTACAGCAATAATCTTGCTAGTTGATTGCTTGGAAATAAAACCTTCCACCTTTCTTGTGAACTTCCTCCCATTCATTTAGCTACACAGAAAATGGTGTGTGTGCAGGAATTTCTTGCACACCTTAGTTTCTATATTTTTGCAAATCTGTCCCTCTGTGCTCATGCAATTATTGAACTGACTTACATCACAGCAGTTCCTATCCCCTTTGTAACTACTACTTGTCAACAGCCATGGTAGGGCTGGTTCTAGATCCAGCTGTATGACTTATTATGACCTTGGATACTTTCATAAGAAAAAAGAATTATAGTTATCTTCCATACATTAGAAGAATAGTTTATATTATAGCACATTGTTTTTGAGGAAATTTCAACCGGTAGTACATACGCATATTCTTCAAGATAAAAGCTCATAATGCCATAATAAAATGTACAGTATTTATATATGCTTCTAAATGTATATCTCATCTAAATTATTTCCTGAAGTTCAGAAGATGATGTTCAACTATCTTTTCACAGAGCTGATAGGGAAAAAAAGTTATGTCCTAGTTGGAAAAAAGACTTGTAATCCCCTAGGAAAAAAAATACCCAAGTCCTTCAGACAGTTAGCTAGCCTGAGTGGTAACTACAGTCTACTGTTCCTATTTTGGACTACACCGCATGTCTTGTATTTATTTCTCAACACACAGCTCTGTAAAAATGAATCATCAAGTCATGCATACCTTTCTCAGATGTACTGCTGTTAAAGCTAACTGGACCTGTGCCATATGGCTGCGTCCTTAATACAGCAAGTCTGAAGTGGTTTTAGCACAGCTGTTTTGTTAAAGTGAGAAATTCAAAGAGACAACATTCTGGGCTGGCAACTCCTTGGAGGTTTTAGTTAGAATAAGGTATCATCTTTTGATTTGTTGTACCAGTTGATGGTTGTATTGTTAAAGATATCAGGCTCACAGTTAAAGATTAAGGTTCCTATCCTATTTCCATTGGGAACATTTACTGTGAATATGTCAAATGAAATAGGAGGACTCCTATCTTCTAAGCTTAAAAAAAAAGGAAGAAGAGTTTAAATTTTATAGAGGCCAGAGAAGTTTTTCAAGATAAAACATTTAAGTGCAAAGAGGTGAGAAATACTCATTTTTTTGCCATTGCATACATATATAATCAGATCACACTACCTTCTTTTGTCCCAGTTTGTTCTCTCAATCCATTTACACAAAGTAATGAAACCAACCAAAATTATGTTCTGTGTAGCACCGTCAACTTGAAAGTCCTGCACGTTTCTTACTGATTAGTCATTACAAAATACCAGCTCCTCTGAAGTTAATGAATTACAAAATCAACCCTTAAACAGATAAATGTGTGTGTAACTAGAATGCATATGCAGTTCTGGGCTGATCCTTAAACAGATGAGATACTGTTACGTTTAGTAACATCTAGGCACACTGTTAGTAGCCATACGACATTTTGCCATTGCAGGAGTTGCTTTGTAAAGAGAAGCACACGGACCATATACTTACTCTGTCTCCTTTAGGACCTGCAGGGCCATGGGGACCAACTGGGCCATCTACACCCTACGAAAGGAAACAAAGAGGGTAAGAGAGAGGTCTTGTTCTTTCAAGTCTTTAGTTCTAATAGCTGTCTTCTAGCCAAGAACTAACATGGAATCAGTCTTCACCCGTTGAAAATTCAGACTTAATTGTGATGGCACCTGGCCAAACAAATCCTTTTGGCTTTCAAAGGGATTTCCACCTATAAGCTCTCCTGTTATGAGGTAACCCATCTTTCTTCTAGTTCGATTTTACTTTATTCATGGAAGCCATCAGATTTACAAAGATTTTAAATTTATTGAAAGAAATTTTGCCTGGAAAAATGGAAGGGTCAACCAAAGATTTTTTTTTTTAAACATTGATTATTTTTTAAATTGAAATGTCCACCTGTAAGGTGGACTTACCTGTTGCAGTGATCAATGGGAATCTTACAGAAGCCTTCAAGTACATAACTCCACTCCTCTTTCACTTTATCCATTTCTTTATCATTATAAAAAGCAAATGATTTAACATTTGTTTAATATGAGAATGCCTGCAGCAGAACCCCAGAACCTCTGCATCCATTTCACTGATTCCATATTAGCATTGAACAAGTATGTCTTCCTGCATAAACTAAATCCCTAACCTTACTCAGGAAAATAAGCACCCCAACCAAGGCAGTTGTCCAACCAAAAATCAAAAACCAAACAGGCTTTTTAAGATCCAGAGCTCCTTCTACAGAGAATTACATTCTCCTTCCCACACACATTGCCCTAAGAGTCTGCTCGAAGCCCTCTCTTATACAGCATGGAAAATGCCTGCGGTGTTTGGCCTTCCTTCCTCTGTGCAGTGTGTGAGCACGGCCGGCGGAGCCGCTGGAAAGCACACGGACTCGTAATGAAGAGTGACACAGAAAGACGAGGGACTCACCCGGGGTCCTGGCTTTCCGTCTAAGCCAGATGCTCCCTGTGTGGTTAGGTGGAAGCATGGATGATGGGTACAACACGAATGACAAGAACGTGAGATTAGTAAGCGGTGCTGATGAATCAACATAATTCAAATGTACAGTACAAGTAGTGACAGGGTTCTGGAATGGGTATCACATTACTACAGCATGTTAGTTAAAAATTCACATAAAACATCAAGAGCCTGATTCTGTCCTCACGTTAGTGTAACATCACTGACCCACCCCTGCCTTCACATCACAGTATATTAGACCAGAACAATGTCAAGCTATAGGAGTGCTGAAAACACCAGATGTTAGGGTGTTTTTGAGCCTTAACACACAAATATTTACTTTGTCATTTACTTGCATGCTTTCTAATTTGTGAATAACGACAATACTGAATACTATACTCCACAAAGAAAGAAAAATGTATGTTAGCCCTGATAGGAAGTATTTAAATGCAAGAATACTGCATTATGCAGCCAACAAAATCTGGATCCTGACTACAATGGCCTCATTCATTTCCAAGAGCCCGGGAGACAATCACGTTTCCTGTTTTCCCAATACACTCCCAGTTCAGAGCACAGCCAAGGGCTGGAAGTGGGCAGCACCCGGCACTTCGGGCTATTTACCTCAGCATCCTTGGGGACGGGATGACCTCTGGTGGATTTTATGCGAATAACAGAGCAGCAGCGAAAGATCTGCTCGACTCTCCCAGCACTGCTGGCAGTAACGCTGGGGCTAGGGGGACCAAAACTATTTGGGACCTAGGGAGTAATCTGGGCCAAAAAAAGCGCAACCCCCCAAAAACCCCCAAACAAACAAACAAAACCCCCAAACCCCTCATTAACGGTGAAAATGAGCCATTTTTAGAAAGTCAAACACTTGGACTTTGCTCCTTAAAATGACATTTAGAAAAAGTAGTAAGCAGGACCAAGACAAGATCTATATACTTTTGAAAAACTAATGGCGTATTTTGCTCTGGGTTAGAACAAGCATTTCTGGCAGAAACAAAACTTTCTTCTTCCTTTTAGCCATTTTCAGGGGTTGGCTCAGACCTCCACAGCTCCCTCTCTACATAGCTGTAACTTGAAAATGATCTTTTTTTGCAAAATAAATTAAAATTCTCAGTGAAGCTGACCTTGTCCACAGGCCCTGCACATAATTCTTGAAAATATTAATCAGAGGGGTTTGGGTTCCTTTGGGTCAACTAATTCTTTTTCCTCCATTTTACTATTAACAATGTAATCACATGGAGTAATCCTCACATTTAAAAAAAAAAAAAAAAAAAGGAAAAATGAACTGTTTTTGTGAGGAAAAAATAAAACTAACTTTTCACAGTGCTTTCAAACACACAAAGTAAGCACACAAAGTATTTTCTCTTTTGTCAACCTAGATTTCAAGAACTAGAATGTTTCCACATGAAAATTTATTTTTAAGGTCCTTAATTTCTTTCTAAGAAAAAATTTATGCCAAACACGCAGAATAGAAATTTTCTAAAGAACAAGGCAAAAGTAACAATCCACCATCCCTAATGAATGACCAAAAAAAATATATTCCCTAAACCAATTTTTAACTTTCCTCAGTTAGACCTCTCCATTTTAACTGCGGAAGTGCAAACAGAGGAAGAATAACTGAAGAGACGGGGGAAAAGGGAAGATTCCTTTTTTAACGCAAACACCATACAACACTTAAATAACAATATGACTAATGTAATGGGGGTGAAGGCATCCTTGTGACACTGAACACTTTCAAAACACTGACACATAACAAAAAAAACCTGACAGCACTGGGTATTACAGGACATTACTTTGGACGATAGCACAGATTTGGGGTAAAACAAAACAAGACTGATGCTCTGCTCTAACATGGTATATTCTATGTATGCTGTTGAGTAAACCAGAGTTGTTCATCAGGAGTGGAAAGAGAAGTTTGTGATTTGCACTGAGATTGAATAGTTTGGTTTTTTTACTTACTGGAAGACCAAGGGGCCCTCTGTCACCCTTTTGACCTGGTTCACCCTTCAATCCTTTAAGACCATTTAACCCTGGTTCACCCTAAACATAAAAGTATAAATGCCAAATTTTTGGTGCTATAATGGGTATTTAAGCTGGGATAGAAGCAGCCAGTCTCAGAAATGGCTGCAAATTCCAGTTTGAAACAAGGACACAAATTCAACCCTTCTCAGCTTACTGGCAATTTACATACTGATATAGTACTGGGCAAAAGCACTTGGGAGGTGTCTGCTAGAGATTTAAAATCTGTGTGAAAAAAACTACAGGAAACTTATGAGTAACAGATTCTTTTGAATCTTTTCCTAATAATTATCACTACAGTTAGATGGTTTGAATTAAGCATGAGTTTCAGGGTTTTTTGGAATTTCCTCAAATCCCATAAAACACCCTATGCAGGTAATTCAAACTGAAACAAAACTATCAGAAAAATAAGCCTCAAAACTGAAGGCTTCTACAGTGGGATCTCCTGAAAAGTACATTTTGTAAGGAAGCAATATTTTTTCTTACAGCAAACTGGAATTTGCAGCAAAATCTTACATAAAGATATTTTAAACCTTTAAGCATACATAATTAAACAGTGACAAATTAAAAGAAGCAGTATAGGTTATACAATGCAAAGCTCTTTGGGAGGTCCATAGTTTGTGTGTTCACAAGAGAAGTTTAAACAACATAAGAAATGGCACTTGACTTGTTGTGATTGTTAAATTATGCATAGGCTATTACATTTAACATCACTAGGAGCATAATTGTGGGCTTGGAGTTGCCAATAAATCATTCTCGCATCAAGAAAAACTACCTCAGCTTGAGGGCTGCCCAGTCAAAAAGAGTACTGACCGCGCCTGCCTCTTTTGGGAAACAGAAATACGAGCGTATTTCATCCAGGCTGCTCCCCATGGCCTTGTTCCTAGGTTTCCCTTTGATGTATTATGTTACCTTATATCATATTCATATTTTTTTAAAAAAAATCTGAATAGAATCTAGTCCACTGCTTTAAGTAACTCCAGACATCATCTGCCTGC
Source organism: Ciconia boyciana (assembly GCF_034638445.1). Lineage (NCBI taxonomy): Eukaryota > Metazoa > Chordata > Aves > Ciconiiformes > Ciconiidae > Ciconia > Ciconia boyciana. Next base: position 59,160,150 of record NC_132938.1, read on the forward strand.
TTTGCACCCTGCCTAAGTACCCATTTCTTCATTCTTCTTCTATTTGACTTGATGTGACTTTCAGAGCGGTAGCACTGAAAATGCTGAAGTTTTGGAAACAGACCTGAGAAATCTCACAAAAGCCTGAGTCTCAGGCCAAAAGCCTGAGGTAAGGCAGGGCTGGTGCTAAGATGGAACAGACTTGACTTCAAAAAATGATTTATGACTCAGGCTTCTTGTGCCAAGGTAACACAAACAGTCTCATAACGATTCAAACCTGTGATTTTCTGTCTCACACCTTAAAAAACCAAAACAAAACCCAAAAACTAAACCAAAAAAACCCTCCTCCTCTTAGTTATTTTTTGAGAAAGGTGCATGTGATTAGGGAGCCATAGTGATTAAAATGATTATGCCTGACAACACCACTGGCCCTAATGAATGCTATGCTATAGTGTCACACTGAATTTTAGTTTACCGGTGATTACTGAATTAAAGCACAAACTAAAATATTGCAACTCTGCCAAAACCCGCTTCCCCCCTCCTGAGCTCTTTTCATGGGCTTAGAGAGTCCCTACAGTGTATCTTCATGTACTATGCTGTGGAAAATGTTCAAATAGGATTGAAGACCTGCCTGATCAGGGATTCCAGGCTGGAAAACATGAAAATACACACATGAGGTTATGATGGGGAACTTGCAAAATGTGTGAAGGAACTGGTCAGCAAAGTACATGGCACCTAAGAAGGTGGAAGGCCATTCATACTGGAAGAAGTAGGAGATGCAAGAGAGCATAAATGAAGAAGAGTTTATTTGACTCCATTTCCTAAGCGTATAACACGCTTCTATGTTCAAAAGTAATTCCAATTGCAAGTGCAATGGTGAGTAGCTTGCCCATAAACAGAAAACTATATAATTTAGTGCCGCATCAGAAATAATACAAAAAAAGGATTCAGCCAATGCTCAGGAGAAATACTACTCAGAAACAATCACAGAAAATTTTAAAAGCTTTTAAAGCTATCTGTTAATATTAAAATCTGCTTTAAGGTTTAAGAATATCAGAAACATTTATTAAATGAGACATAAGACAAAACATAGCTGCATGCATTAAAAAACAAAGCATGACACTTTGCAGACATCAAGAACATGACTATTCAAGACAGCCATTAATTTACCTTCGGGCCAGGCAGTCCATGAGGTCCCTGAAGATAAAGATATGATTTTTCATTACGAAAATATGCCACAAATTTTTAAGAGTTTGTTGCTTTATAGGGGTGCAAGTTGCACCTGTATTTTTGTGCTCACAAATGAAATGCAGCTGCCAATAAAGCAACTGTAAACACCTGATGCAGAGAATGAACCAGACCACTAGCGTGTTAACATTAACATAGGCAGGTGCCATTTGTTTCTCTACTTCCTATGAATTTTAAGACATGCAGAAAAGGTCCTAAATTAGGTCCCCCTCTAATGGTCACATACTCTCATAGCACTTTATTAAGCAGGCATTAAAATGACAAGAGGGCTTAGGCCATTTCTAGCCCTGCTCTTCCTCCCAAGCTTACCATAGGGCCTGGAGGACCATGTGGCCCTGGTGGTCCAGGTGGTCCTATCATCTACAGATAAAAAACAATGGCATTAAATCATGCAGAGTAAGGAAATTCCTCACAAATACCAGAAAGTCAGACTGACCCTTCTTCTGTTGGCAAGCACTGACAAACATAGCAATGCAACGGTGCACATTGACAGTGTATCTAGAAAGAGGTTTAGGAATGGGAATTATTTTGATTCAAAAGACAGGGTACCTGAAGTGTAGATTTGCCTGTGCCATATGGCAGTGTGCCTGTCTCCTAATTCTTACTCCTAGGGTCTAAGATACACTTTAAGACACTATGGGGAAAAAAAAATAAATCTCTCTAAAACAAACAGTACTGAGCAGGGATGCTTGAACTTTTAATACTTTATGGTATGTGCTCCTTAGTTGTCTCTCTAGTACATAATCTACAGAAACAGAAAAAGTTGATGTGTGATTCTATTCCTCTCCAATACTGATGGATGGAGAAGATACTAAATTCAAGCTAGGGTTTGTCATATTTTCAAAATTGCCCTTTGTCTCTCCTTTTATTTCATTTAGTCCACTTGTACCAAGAATTCCCTAAAGTCATTAAAATAGGTAATCAAGTTGCTCAGCATTTAGTGCATGCATATTCTGTGCTGATTTTCTGTGTTCCTAACAAATCCATGGAAGATAATTTTGTGATGATATTTACAGTTTAATATCACCTCTCTTCCTGGGTTTAATTCCAAAGGGATGTTATCATAACCTGCAAGACGGCAGCAGGGATGCTAAATCAGCTCTCCAGACCTAGGCGCAACCCCTCTGCTACACTAGCTGTTGGTGATGGCAATTGTGGCAACAAAATGAGCTTTGAAACATCAGACAGAGATTCCATCATCTGTGAAATTTCCTGAAAACTGAAAGCCTTGTTTCAAGTGAAAACAAGCAGAGTAAGATGAACGAGTTAGTGAATTAATTTGTAACAAAATAATTTTCATTTCAGAGAAAGAGACTCAGAGATACAGGGTGCCTAGTGTGCCCTGCAATGGCAGAGGGTAACCTCTTTGACTCCTCAGAGTTATGGCTCCAAATACCCCGGGGCACGTCAGCACTGACAGGGTAGTGGTAGTTAACTTCTGCTCTGAGGTTTCCTAACTTACTGTGCTCTGATAATGTCAATCACCCATATCATAAAGGTATTGTGTGGGGAGGTGGTTTTTTGTTTGTTTTGGTTTGTTTTTTTTTGTTTGGGTGTGGTGTTTTGTTTTGTTTGTTTGGTTTTAAATGCCTTGTTTTGAAAAATCAGGAGACTGTCTGGTCTTGTAAAACTAGTCTCTATATTGGGTCACATGTCACTATTCCTGACATCGCTGACGTCAGTCTAGTCCGGTTCTCACTGGACTTTCTGAGATCCCCAGAATACAAGGTGTTGAGAGAGATTTATTTGGTTTGTTGTTTTGTTTTGGGTTTTTTTTTTTTCCTTCTTCCATCAGGTTTATCTCTCTACTTTATCTCACAAAGCATTTATCTTTTGATTCATTACAGAGTCAGAAGGCTTTCACTAAAATGAGCAGGTCTGTTCATAGTGAGAGAATAGAACAGAACAGGATTATATCTTTAGAATTTCTTAAACAGTATTTAAGTCTATGACCAGAAGTCCATTAATTCTCAAAAGGGCAAATAATTATTCAAAGAAGAAAAATATTTGAAAGTTCAAGTGTAGGAATCATCAAGGATGTCAGGAAAGATCAGTCATGAATATGAAGTATTGTTCAGAATCCAAAGTTGGAGAACCATTGCTGGACTACTATGTTCATTGCAACATCACACTGAGACTTACTGAAGGACCTTGGGCACCAGGCAAACCAACGTCTCCTTTTTCGCCTTTCATACCATTGGCTCCCTACAGAATCATTACAAAACAGCATTTATAAACAGCTTTAATCTTATTATCAATCAATCTAGAAATGATAAGATTTATTTGCAAATAATTATAATTTTTTTAAAAGAATAATACAGCACACATATAATGGAATTCCTTTTTTTAAATTTTGGTGTTACTTTATTAATAACTGTTAACAAATGTAAAGGTATGCTTTTATATTGTCAGCTATCAATTGTGGCATGATATTTATGACAAGTCCTTAAGTTGGCATCCATTCATGATATATTGTACTATGGATACATTTTTGGAGTTGTTTCTATTTTTACTGAGAAATTTCATTTGTATGTATACATCTATATAGGAATAGGAAGAATGCATCCCATAAATATTGATGCATTTTCTCTCCCTCCTCAATATAAGTCATCTGAAATTCCTGACAAGTCTTCAAAACATAACTCCTTTCTCCTACAAGCTACACTTACCCAAAGCTGTGCTATACATTATGAGAGGTACAATCTGATCAGCATGCCGACTAATCTCTCTCTTCCCAAAGCAATATTGTGTTTGACTCTAAATGGAATGAAAAGTTCTGACAATCTTACACCTCCTCCTAGATTAGCTGCAGAACACTCTCAGAATTTTCCTCTCCAGTGCTTTCTGTCTCATTTACAATTGATCAGCACTGTTGGAAATTCCTGATAGTGGAAGAGAGAAAAAATACAAGTATTTTAGCCAAAATTAATTCATTTTTCATACTCACTGGCAGGCCAGGCAGTCCAATTCCTCCCTTTTCTCCAGGCATTCCAGGATCACCTGTATCTCCTTTTGAGCCTTTAGGACCCTAAAATATGTACTTATTCAGCAAGTCATGTAAAAAACCAAACGCACCAACAGAATGCCAGGTTTGATCCTAATAAGCAGAATAAGTCATTCTATGGATTGACCTTTGTTACTGATATGTAGAAATGCAGCTATTATTAGACCACAGAGTATGCAGCAACACAATAATTATATTTATTAATTATTATAATTATATTATTATTTAGATTATGAAATCTAAGCTACAACTTGGGACCACAGAAATAATCTCCTGAAATAACCTACGGTTGTTCACATGATGTGCGCTACATGATTTACGCAAAATGTACCTGCTCCCCATCAACTCCTGGAGTTCCTGGGGATCCTGGTTCACCCTGAAAAAGATAAGATGGAATTGGATTATCCCAGTTGTCCCAGACATTAGAGGAAAGAGGCAGTGCTAAATGAACTAAACTGATTAGTAATGTCTGAGATTAGTAAATTGCCATAATTAACAACAACAAAACCAGAGAATATTCCATCAAAACCAGCAGCACATATACAATACCTGTATGCAACATGTTGAATAAACAGCCCTACTGATGAGGCGAGTACACAAACTTTGGGTTGTATGAAGGCCAGACAAGTGCATAAGAAGAAAGAAAAAAAGAAACCCCAGAAGCCTGGTGAAAAGACCCCAATCTAATGGAAACTTTGTGTCAGTTACTGTAATAAATATGGAATCATGGCTCTCGATACATGTAGGGTAGACAGAGACTTCATGTTTTCTTTCCCTGGCTAATATAAATTACTCAGTGAAGGAGTTCATATTCTCAACATTGCCCTATGCACCAGTTCCCGAATAGCATTCTCCAAGGAAGCAAGTTATATTGATGGGTAGAGACTATGATACTGGAAACAAACTCCTGTAAGGTTGAATTCTGCTTTACGTCATTAATCTTGAATGGGAATGCTCACCCATATAAAGGAACACAACCTCTTCCACACTCCAACTCCTCTGTTTTACAACATACTCCAGGCTGCAGAAATGCTGGGTAGATACTAATGCAGAAAGCCATTTCTGCACACTTAACTGTGTATTCCATTATCAATTTTCGTGTAGAAGAATGAACCTGGTTTCTCACAATTTCTCAAAACAATTAACATGTATAATGCGATGTATTTCCGTATGGTACCTTGGATGAAGCCTAAAATTGAAATGTCTAGTGTTGTTATTGAAGAAACACATATTTACTCTTGGAAGAGCTTAGAGTCACTGATAGAAGATACGATATATCCAGTATTTAAGAAATAGGAGAATTATCTCAACTAATTTAAGACCAATTTAAGGAGGGTCCACTAACTGCAACAATTTTTTTTTTTAAAGTATAGGCAAATTTATTATTTAAATTTTATAGAACAGTGCAGCATATGGTATTCATTGTCTCTGTGTGGGCTGCTCACTAATAGTTCTCGTACTATGTGTAGCACCAGCCAGGTGGGATTAGCAGGTTTGGGTTTGCAGCCAGGCTCCTGCCCACATATGCACGTTTTAATTTGTACTGAGATTAGAAAATACTGTGCTTATTTGGGTGGGCACCACCGTAACATAAAAGGTGCATTTACATGCACTCATAGTGTGGGCCAGCAGTGCCTTGCACACGCTGTTTTGCCTACCTCATTCCCACCCAGCCAGAAGTGATGCGTAGGAGCCACTGTCTGGTTGTGCAGCTACTTTGCAGACACACAGACACCCTCTGCAGCAGAAGTCCTAGGGAACAGCCTCAGTGCAGATCCAAGGGGGAGATGCTTCTGCCCTGTTTCAGTACTAACTGATTTTGCTGGTTCTCAGCTGAGCATCTATGTGTGGCAACTAAACAAAGCACCTATTCTGGAAAGCTGTCTTTCAAAAGGCTAGGATGCAAAGTTTGAAGCATACCATATTCAGTAAAATTACAATTAAATATGCTGTACAGGAGAGCTCCATGTACCTGTATGCACACATCAGTTAAAAAAGCAGAAAATACCTCCACCCTTCAGATACAATGGGTAAAATAAGGAAAATCACCTTTGGCCCTTGCAGCCCTTGGGGTCCCGGTGGTCCTGGTGGCCCCTAAATAGAAACATACAAACCTCTCAGTTTCTAAATAAATTCCTGCAGGACTTGCCACGTAAACACAGGTTGAATGTTAATATAGCTACTGTAACAAAATGGGTTAGATTTTTAACACAAAGGGGAACCAAGACCAGTTATGGACAAGTTGTTAATCTATGACAAGAAGGGTGCCACAAAAACCAACATTAAAATAACAGTACAGCTCATATTTTATAATACAGCCCTGCTGCTCCCACTGCTGAAATGGCAAAGCTCCTCTTAATGGTGGGGAGACCAAAACTCACCTCAGCCACATTTGCCAGCCCTTACATCCTGATCCAAAACAATCCAAGGTCAGGAGAAACCTCCAACTGATTGCAAAGAGGATTCTGCTAAAAGATGCTAAGTGCATTTGGGGATACCCAGTGCTTTGTGAAATTGCCATGGAATAAGTTGTAACTATTTCTTTAATTTCTACCTCAGGCCACGGACACAGGGTCACGTATCAAATACTGGTCTGGATGGTGCACAGTGGGGATGCTTTTTTAAAAAAAATAATTTAAAAATCCCCTCCATTAATATAGAGAGAGCATTTCTACAGATGGGAAAACAGGACTAATAGCAATCTTGCAGAGAAGAACTTGAAACAAAAAGAAGAATAAAATAATTTGCTTATACCAAGTCTGCAGCTTTAAGGGAAGGCTGAACCTGCAATACTGTAAGCATCTCGTAGCTGGTGTCAGTATTCTCAGAAATTGTGTCTGGCCTGATGTGGCTAAGCCCCCCCACAGAAATTGGCTGGAGTTACAGCACTGGAGTGTTCAGTCATCTGCACATTCTGGGGCCAGGTGCTGGAAAATTTATCTTTATTTCTGAGATCTGATGAGATGGGACAAGAGGATTCCTCATACTTGGGCTTTCTACTTAGCTTTACTTATTTATAGTTAACTGAGACAGGCCTTTTTCAGAAAATAATTTGCATCTGGTCTGAAAACTCCCAAATGATGTTTCTTCACAAGCCAATTTGAAAGTACTGAATTTCTGCCCTGAAAATAAGGTTGATAATAGAAAATTGTTTGGTACTCAAATCCTGCTTCATGTTTTCGCTCGACTCCAATGTAGACACACAGAGATGGGAACATACACCAAAAATTCCAAAGCAGCTATCTGCCTAGATGTGTACCTGCAGAAATACTGAGTTCCATATTTTCCTGGTCTCTTACCTAGGTGTTTTGCCATTAATTCAGCAGAGGCAGAACTGATTCCATTGTTGGATGGCTTTCAACAATGCGTTCTCTGTTATGGGAACGCTAAGCAAATAAATAAATATATGTGATGATGAACAGAGTCAACATCCAATTAAGACATTTCCTGAACTGGCAGAATTATGAACATGCTGTGACACAAAGGAGAAGTTCTGCAACACACAGTAAGTTGAGCGATAGGAATTACCGTGACAGTCAGGGTGGCAATCCTCTGTTGGCAAAATGTATTAAAAAGAGACACCATTACCAGACTTGAACAAGGATATAAATTATTCTGCTTGTTACAATTTAGCATCTCCACAAAATCTATGCTGCATCTGGGATACACCATGCATCCAAAAAAACATTAGGGTGAAAACCATGTTATTTTTAACTCCCAGTGTTGTACTAGTTACTTGGCTTCTATGGAAATCAGGATTTTACATAGGTGAAGACTGCAGGTTCTCGTACAATTCAAGTGATCAAATAAATGATGACTAAATAGCAAAATAATAACAAAAATCTTCAAAAGTTTTTTTAAACATTTTAGGATAACATGATGAGTTCGTTTCTTAAAGTGAATAAAAGACTTGCCCCATGTTTTGCAATCTCTGGCGGTTTTGCACCACTGTTTAATTAACAAATACAGTTCCTAGAGTGGAGACGTAACATTGATTTTCATATAGAAACTCAGACCTAAAAAAAAGTGAAGTTCTAAATCCAAAACTGCTGGCCCAGAAACTCAGCTATATACACAACAATTCTGCTTTAAATGATTGGAAAGACAAAAGACATTTTAATCATGGAAGGAGGCAAAATATCTTGACCCACCACTATTTTTTGCCAAAGAAGAATCTAAAAGTAAGTGAAAAAGCATTTAAAGTAATTAAAATGCTTGTCTATATTTTTAAACAGAGTAAAACCCCCAAATACTGCTGCTTGCACATGCTTTCCTGTTGCTTGTGAAGAACCTGCTGGCATATATGGAACAAGAAATATTTAGCTTCTCTAATTGCTTTCCTATGTGCAAACAAAAGTTTGCAAATCTTCTGTTTTAAGCTTTAAAAGAAACTTCATTTGCCAGTGCAATAATATATACTGTTATAAAAAATTTGGAACCTGCTCAATACACACTATTTTAAAAAAAAGAAGTTCTCTAACAGATGAGTTTAATATATTGATGTCCTTTGCATTTAAACATATTTATGGAAATATATCAAGAATTTTAAAAACAGTGAAAAATTCAGTTTATCTAATATGAAAACGTAAAATAACCATTGCAAATTACTGTTTGCATGTTCATGCTAATGGGTTCCTTTTCAGCAGCATATTCAGATTTTGATATCTAAATTTCCTGTACTTCCTACAAAGAAAGTGGTGTAGTTCCTACAAAGGTTAAACTTTTGCAGCTACTGCCTTTTGCCTTAGGAAATTCTGCAGAATAGGCCTGAAGAGCAATCTTGATAGACACACACATATTTTGTATCTGGTCCCCCAAGTGAAAGCCACATACACTCAGCAGGTGTCTTGCTCAAACTATGATGATAATTTGAAGATTGCAGTTTTCAGTGCTGATGGACTAAGACATCTTATTCTCCACTGACACATGAGATTGAGTAGGAGGCACAAGACAAAGTAACTGAATTGTTCTGAAGCTTATAGGCTGCTTGATGTTTATTACTAAATTCTAAAAAAAGCAGACAGGCAGCCCAGATCTTGCAAACTCTTGTCAACTTCTTAAATCAGCAGGCCAAATTCTGTGCAAGTTCACAGGTCAGTGCTGAGCACTGAAAGTTCTCATTTGCTTCTATGGGAGAGCTGCAAATCTCAGAGCCCCTAAGAATTTGGCACCAGGAGACTTAGGCATGGGTGCTTGCCATCTGAAAGGACTGAGCTGGATTTGGCAAGGGTATTTTTGACTGATCCTATATAATCTTACATACACCGTCCTTGCACAGCCATTCCCGTTAATATAAATTATTTGTTGCCCTGGATCAGAAGGTGATGACATTTGAAATGATTTACAATGTGATAAGGTCCTCCTAATCTGTTTCAACCACCACAATAGGCTTTAGTCCCTTTTTAAGACTTCTTTATGTGCTGCAGATTTTCTGAGGAAGCTTGAAAGTAACATTGATGCCAGACTTAAGACACAAAGACAGGATACAGGAGATACAGGGGTTAAAGCCCCTGGTAAATCTGTGTCTGGCAATATGCAACATTAATTTGGGGCTACTTTTGGCATCTACCTCAGAGAATGATTTAAAAGACTGAAAGTTGTGTGTTTGAATTCCCTTAAGGGTAAACCAAAAGAGACAGGCATAATGCAGAGCCTCAGAACGTGCCTATGTAGACTTCCCCATAGACACAACTCACACTGAAAGAGTGGACTTAGCCTTGACAACATACAGGCTTTTAGATTTTAGTAAAGGCAGTGAGATTTTTTTATTTTTCAAAACAGTCTTGAAAACCAAATGACTTGCCAGACATCTATGCACTCCCACTGAGTAAATGCAAGACAAAAAGTTCAGCGGCTTCAGTGAGAAAATGATCAGATGCACAATGAGCCAAATTCAGTCTTCAGTTGCACATAAGCAAGCCATTCACTTTGGTGGCGTTATACTGCACAGAATTTGCATCTGAGTATACTGCAACATAAATCACCTTGACTGCAATGACATATGTCACCTTGGTACTTTGCTTTTATGCAAACGCTCATTCATTCTTTTTGTAACCCCACTCTAATCCTCCACACTTTTCTGCACACCAGTCAAAATAAGTTTTCTGGAAATGAAGAAGTGGGAAGACTGGTGCTTGGTCTATTTAACATACTCAAGTTGCTGATTGAATCCACAGCTTGCTAATGGAACCATGATACATGGTTTCCAAATCTCAGATATTCTGCTCTTTGCATTTTATAGGAAGAGGAGGAGGAAAAGGAGGAAAAAAAGAAATGTCAATATTATACTACATGAACTGAAAAGCAGAAACTTCTGTTGAACCTGTATGTGGTTTATTACACGAATTCAGCACTAAGCACCAGAGCCAGCAATGAATCAGCTTTATCCTCATTAGATGATGTCAATACTCTCCAGGGGAAATGAAACTAATTCGCTCAGCTAAATTTTATCAAGGAAACAGTTTGTCTAACACCAAACAGAAAACCTGGTTTCCAAATGTATAAAGAGATTCCTGATTAATAAGCTCAGCAAATCTTTGCACACAAAATGTTTTCAAGGCCTACACAAAAGAGAAATACAATGATGTCAGATTGCTTTTTCCCAGACCAGACTAAGCCACTCCAGCCTTGTTATGTTTGCATACCTGCAGAGCTTCATGGATATTGCCATTATAATCAATTATCTCTGTTGAGCCTTGATCACCCTTCTGTCCAGGTGGTCCCTGTAATATATGTTCCATAAAAGTTTTGAGACACCTGCCAAAGACTACTCTAGACACTTAACTACTGACACATACTTTGACTTGATTGTGCAGTGTTGGAATCTTGTTGTACTTACAATATATTACTACAAACCACAAAAGTTAGCATTAAACTAAAGATTATTTTTAAAGGAAAACAGTTTTTTAAAAAGATAAATATAAACAAGCTAGTCAGTACACAGTGACTTGTGCTGCAGTGGGAAAGCAAATATGTGAAACCTCTGAGGTTAGATATTTAAGCAGTTCCTATACTCTAGTTCTGTATTGGCTGTGAACATTGTCAGAACATCTGGCAGGTAACATCCTGCCCATGAACTATGAACAGGAGACTGCTTCAAATAGTAGCAAGGGCTGTTATTCATATTAAAGGCCCGTTAGCAACACACATTCCACCAGTCAAGTGCCCAGTTTCACTGGTTTCACTGGAGTTGCTGCTACAGTTTCAATTCATAGTGTGGACTGAATCTAAGAGTACAAAACAAAGTTGACTTACCCGTGGACCTGCAGATCCTGTGTCACCTCTGTCACCTGTATCACCCTATGTAAAAATGATATTTGAAAACAGATATGCCATTTGACAATATATCACTTAGTTCTTCCCTTTTAAATACGTTTGCCTTAAATAAACCAGTTTAAAAGGCCTCTCACAATAAACAGAATGTGGATCTAAACTAATTAAAGAAAAAATTCCTTCAAAATCTGTGTAGTGGCAGGGTTGACAATGATGCATTTGGTTCAGTGTGAATTGTTACTGAGTGCTGTTTTGGGTTGGAATAAGAAATCCCAAAGAACCAATAAAAGATGGATTAGCAATTAAGTAATTTATATAACTTTCCTATTCATAATAGCACTATTATCAAAAGCTTTAAGAGAAAGCTAGAGACATGAAATCACTCAGTCTGAAGTCTGATAACACTCAACAAATTCTTCAAAGGTGTGTTCAAAGTGTATAAACTTTTCTTTCTGCGATCATGACTCCACTGATTTTCTGAACTTCCCTGCTCTGAGTTCTTGCCTCCCCTACAAACACAAGATTACTGTCAGCATTAGAGTTCCTTTGACTTCCTTACTGCAACAGACATAAGATCTTTACCACCTTGCACACAGCTTTTTCCTCCTGGCTATTAGTAATATGTTTCAAGTGATGGAGGGAATTTCAAACATGTATGCATTCATAACCCAGCATCCGGTGACTATGATTCATTTTGTTTCACAGTCACTTTCATAGCAAGCTCTTATATTTTTATGTTACTTGAAATTAATTTGGGTAAGAACTGCAACTTTTGCTCCTGTTGAAATCTATAAAACTTTGGTACAAGTCAGGGAAGATTGATTAATTCACCAGTGGTAATAGAAAACACAGAAAACAGAAACCTTTCATAGAGCTTATGAAGGAATATGGAGAGCAGGCTGGTGGCAGGACATAATCAACATTGTGCCATCTGCCTTTCCTTTCAGCGCTGCCTTGGCAGCAGCTAGTGAACATGTCACTGGAATTGTTAAAAAAATAAGTTTCCAACCACTACATTGACTTCTGTGGGCCAGATTTTCAAGACAGGTATGCATATGCAGGAAAAATGAAAATCGTATATCCTTTTTTGATAAAAAGGAAATTAAAGGGGATATCTTTATCGTTTTGGTGCATTTGGGAGGTCCTCGGGTACTGTAGGCAAATGAGAGGCTGATTTACTCTTCTATTATCACTCTGATGCTTTAATCCCCTCATCAACTCCCTCACTTTCTAATATTTCTTTCTGGTGAGAATGAATGAAGTTAAGTGGTGCTTATTTAATCATATCCTTAAGCACTGTGAATGGGCTGCTCTTCAAGGACCTTACAAGTACTGCAAACAGTATCCTACCAGCCTACATTGTCTCATCATCTGTATTCTGACAGTAGACTCAATAACCGCCTAAACAAATCTATTTTCTTTTTGCTTTGACTCCATAATATAACATGAAGGAGTCCAGTGAGCACAGTATTTGCACAGCAGATGAAGTAATAGAAAAGCATATATTTTATCTCTCTCTACATATATGTGAACCAACTATATCTATATAGAGATGGATGAATAGATAGATAAAATCAAAGCAGTTTTTTAAAGAAGGCAAAACAGTAATGTAACCTTACAAGTCTCGCCTTTGTAGTACTTCTAGCCAGCATATCTCAGCCTGCAGTACGTGGAATACTGCTAATTCCTAACTCACCAAAGTGTGGATCCACAAAATTATTGTGAAAATCAATTCAGTCTCCACAAGCATAGTCAGGTGTTGGTTCCTGGCATGTGGGAGGACTAACCCACATCAGTTACACAGAGAGAAACCAAGTTGCACAGGGAAAACCAGAGCAGAGTGGAATAGATGTTATAACAGAAAAAGAACTAGAATCACAGTGTTTAAAACACACAGGATTTTACTCTAATAGCTAAAGCTGAAAGTCAGAAGGTTTCACTTATAAAGAACCCTGCAGACTGTTACAGGTTCTTTTAAAGAGGTAAGTGAAATGTTACAAATAATTTCTCCTAAAAATCATTGTATTAATTACTCCACAATTTCTTTACTACTAACCTTTGACCCTTTTGGGCCTCTAGATCCAGGTTCACCTGTTTTCCCCTGTTTGAAGGAAGACAGACAGGAGAAAAATGATAGAGAAATGGGAGTGCACAGAAAAAGAAATTAGTAATGACTAACTACAGTATGGAACAGCAGAAACAGTTCATTTTATATGACCAAGATAATGAATCTGTAAAGGCACTGAATTTAATAGCACCCAGAGTAATATATTCTTTAACACCAGCATACAAAGGCCACAGATTCCATCCTTCCAAAGGAAAAGCAGTATTAGCGTTAGTAAAGAGTAGACATCGTTAACACTGGTTTGCAGGAATGACCTATGCCATTCCATAGCTCCTGAAAAATGATAGCTAAGAGATAGAGAAGATAGTTAAATACCCTAAAATAAAGTGTTACCACAACTTCTTTTCCCAACGGTTCAGGTGAATACAAACTAACTGGCCAAGGAGCATAGAATCTGCCTTTTTGTTTTCAAGATGTATTATGAAAGGAAAACTTGATGGTATTGACACAGTGGAAAATATTAAGACAATGCTAAAATGTAGTTAGAATGATCTCTTTCTTACAGAGTTAGAAAACAGCACGCAAAATGGATTTTCTCTGCATTCAATAGCTACACTGGTCAAAGAGTTCAAACTTCAATGCTGAAAGTTAGGGACCTGGAGGTCAGGACTTTAGCTGTAATGAATTTGGCCAACTCCGTGACAGTGTATGCAGGTAGCATCTTTACTTTGTAGACCAAATAAGAGTCCATTCAGACTGCAGTTCCACAGCCGTGAACACAAAACTGCCATTGTCTTCTGGACCAAACCGGAGTATTTGACAGCATTGTCATTTAAAAGCTCACTCACCAAGTTTTTGTTCTATTTTTCAGCAGGAAAAGATGTGTTCATAGGTGTAAACCTAACAAAACATTTGCAATGTAAAATCAGACTGACCTTTGGTCCAGGAACTCCAGGTTCACCTCGCTCACCCTTCCCAACAGGGCCTGCCTCTCCTCTGTCACCCTATTGCAACAGATACACATATATCACAAAATACTGGGCAGTCTTCAGCACACCACCAACTCAGCATAACCAAAGAAACCAAACCATCAGAAAAAAACATTTTCAAGTTCATCCATGCATTGGAATGGGTTGGGGAACTCTGCCCTGAGTAAATACAGTCTTCTTGAAGGCAAAAGAAGAGGGGTTCAAAATGGAAATGGGATTTGTAAGGTATTTTTTTCCCTGTTCTGAAAGGACTGGAATAAAGATTCCCAAACTGTGAGACTCTTTGTAGGATTCATAATATTCTAACTTTGCCATACACTGGCTAAAAAAAAAACCATAGGAAGAAAGAAAAAAATACAGGTTTAGTGGATCTGTATTTTCAGAGTCTGGTGTGTAGTATCAAAGTTCTAATACCTGCACACACTTTCAAGCTTTTTTTCTAAAAAAAAATTTATGAAAATATAGTTTCTTCAGTCATGCATATTCTGCCTCTCGAACAAATAACTTTTGGGATGCTAACATGAACAAAGGCAATAGATGAACTTAAGTTATGAATGGATATAACATATGCCTTCACATTGTTTGAGGGCGTCAGTACAAAGACATATATATCATAGCACTGGTCCATGAACTATGACTTTCCACATTTTCCTCCATTAGTACAGTCTCAGTCTCTGCTACATGCTGAGGAAGTTGAATTTGACATTGGGTCTAAGGGCTTTGCACCAGAGTGTTGGCCAATTACCCTTACCTTTGTTCCTGGTAGCCCTGGCAACCCAGGTTCTCCTTGCGGACCAATGAAACCTGGTTCACCCTTTAAAAATACGAGAGGAATGTTAGATTATTTATTTAGCAGTATGTAATTACAGTAACACAAGTTTCTTTTGGATAGTATTTTCTCTGTATTGCTTACAGCTCTCCAGCTGTGATGCAACAGTTATACAGACATACTTTTCATCATGGGTAACTTTCACTAGCATAAATACTTGTAGCAAGCCATCACACAGCACATGAAATGCAAATGAAGCAGAAGGTGTCAAACATAGCTTTTATGAGGTTAAGGACTGTTAATGTGCAATCTGGACTATAACATAATATACCAAACTAATATCAAAGCAAGTCTGAAAGCAGGAGGGGAGTTCTGAGCGATTCCTAAATTTAAAAAGGGACAGTTCATTTCAGTTATGTGTTATGCCGTAGTTTTCTATTGCAGCATGTGAATAGATGGGCAGACAGGGTAAGGGTATGACAAAGCAATGACAAATGGAGAAGCCAGATGGTACTGTTACAGTGTGTTTTCAAGGGAGGTACTTAGCTGCATCATCCCCAAAAAGGAGATCAAAAGCGATCTCCTCTCAAGTCAGAGACTCCCAGCACCATGGTACTCTCCTTCCTCATTCTGACAGTAAAATACTTCAGTTCTCTGCACCCAGACAACTCCTCTGGCTGTGAACAGCTGGGAAAGAGCCACAGCTCTCCTCATTCCCTCTCTGTTCTGCCCCCTTCCTGCCCATTCGTTTGTACAAACATAACAGACAAATAGCAGGAATCAAGCTGAGTTGCAGCAGAAGCAGCATTAAGCAGAGGAGTAAGGACATATTTTATTACCTATCTCCATGCCTGAAGGGGGATAATGGAAGATTAATAAGCCATATGTTTTCCTTCACAAACTCTCCTGAACAAGGTTTTCTGCTATTTAATCTTGCACTTTTTCCACATAAATTTGAATCAAGATGTACCCACAAGCTATTGTAAATTTTAAAATCAGTAGTATAACCAAATTAATAAAGATTTATTTATTAGCCTTTTAACAATATCCCTGAACTCAATGACTAAAATTTACCCATCAAATGCCTCTTTAAATAGCTAAAAGACAGATGTGTCATAATCCTGTATTGATATAATTACTGACAACATATAGAGACAGTGAATATAAGCAGCTGGATAATATTTCTCTTCACTTCTTTGCCTCCATAGAAATACAGGTATGCTGCATGGGGCAAGCAAATTAGGAAGTATTCTTGCACATTCATCTGCGCTCTCATCAGCAATCCATCATTAACCGTTCAAAGCAAAGAAGGTCTCTAGCAAACCTATAACCAGAGAAATCTTTCCTGTGGCTATATCAAGGGCCATAGCAAGCTCTTAGTGACCTCAATCTAGATTATAAAAAAATACAACTAAATAATGAGTTTTCTCACATGAAGTTCCAGCTGGCCACAGTTCAGAATATGATAACAAAGGAATAAACTAAGACAACATGTCACAGAGAAGCATGTTTTTTTGCTGTCATAGGAAAATAACCTTACAGTGTATATAAGTCTTTGTATCAGTGCACACCAGCAAGAGTAACATAAGGTTGTCATTGCAGATGGAAGCACTTTAATGTCAGTAAATGAAGAACAATGCAGCTTCAATCACTTATTTTAGAATGAGAAGGTACTCAATAGCCCCAGATTGTTTTAATACTGACTTTACCAGCGGTAATTTCTTGGCTAGCTAATTATGACTTCAGGCAGCAGAAACATGCAGTGACTACATGATTCAATCTTTTCAGTCGTAAGGCTTAGAAGTGTCATTCAGAGGTTGATGCACATCTTTTGAGTCAAATTCTTGCACTTTGCTCAGGACTATACCAGTTGCACACCACAAAAAAGCTTCTGGCCAAAGTCCAAAAAGAAGTCCCACCTCCCCACAAAATCTTTAAAGAGACAAGAAAAAGGTGCTTTGCAATAGCTAGTGGCATCAATAATGGAAAAAGCTGGTGGCTTAATTAGCATAAGTAGAATACAGATCTTATATGACACAGAGCTTTAAAACATTATCAAATGTGGAGTGGAAGAAGTGGTGTGTCAGTAGAGACTAGGAATTGTCTGGCTGAGTAGCAACTCTGCTGAGAAAGACGTGGCGGTTATGGTGGATGCCAAGTCGAACGTGATCCCACAATGTATTCCTATCACACATGAAAGAAACTGCAGTAGTTAAGGCTTGGCTACATTAAGAAAAACATGTAATTCTCCCTCTGTCTAGTGCTAGTGAGGCTAAGTAGATTAAAAGACAGATCTGATTTGCCATCGGAACTAAGCTTCTAAGTAAAAAGACAACATGTTTGGATGATTTGAAACTAAGCCGTGTCCTCTCTAATATTTCAAATCTCTTGAGTGTAACCACAGCATAAAGCATTAACTAAAATGCTTATTGGGTGTACTTCTGCACCATTCAAAGTTAGTGGAGGTAACAACTGTTTTCAGGTCTGTCTCTGGCATTTCTGTCTCAGTTACTCAGAAGAGAAACCTTTACAATGAGAAGCAACGCCCATTCCTCGTACGTACTCTATCCTGCAATTACATTCTGCAAATATTGCTGGCTTCCTGCTTTATGTTGTCCTTTATGCCACTCAGAAAAAAAAAAAAAAAAAAAAAAAGAAATTAGAATCTATCAAAATTAGCACTGCCAATGATGTGTGAAACATAAATAAAACAGTTCCTCTCAGCAAGGCGTGCTGATGTCCCTGTTATGCAAAGGCAAGGGAGAGACCATTCTGATTAGTCAATCACACAAACATGATGCCAGAGCCATAGAGGAATGCGGTTAGGAAATCAAGCACTAAGGGTTTTAGTGTTTGTTTTAAACATATGACATCTATGATTTAGCTGGCACACAGCTGCAGGAAAGCAAGAGAAAAGGCTTGCTCGGGACTGCACTTTGATTTAACAACATTATAGCTCTGGGATTCACTGAAGCATCTCCTGATGTTAAGTCTCTTGCTTAAATGAGCTCAGAATTTGTTCCAAACTACTGTGAAATGCTGAGAGGAATGCAAGAAATCAGTAACCAAGGTTTATAATACTTTTCTAAACATCTCACTACGACTTCTTACAATAAAAAGAAAGTTTTATCTAGTGAGAATCTACCACAAGCTTCGTTGCCTGCTAAAGCAAGGGCAGGGAACACAAAATCTGGAAAGAGGAGTTAAACAGGTAGGTGTTGAAAGAAGAGTAAGGAACTCCCCCCTCTGAAATACTGTTTGGCAGCTGTATAGAAAGCCATCAGCAAGTGATGACTCTCTGCGCATTTTAGCTTAACCCTTTGGCACAGTTATGAAATCACTGCTTAGAAACCACCACATTGCACAGGAAGTCAACAAGATGAATTCCAGCATTCAAACTTCATCTACTGTTAGGGCTTGGAGCAATTTGTATCATATGACAGAGGCAACTTGGTATTAAAAAAAAATCAACAAGCTTGTGAATTGCTTCCAGTTTACAGGATTGATTTGTTACCTTTTTAAGAATAATTTTTAATGGCTTGATATGTTAATATTTTAAGAGATGAAGAGACTGCCTCTATGCGTGCTCTTTTTCACCCTCAAATGTTTGTCAACTGTAGAAACACTAGTGGGTCAGACAGCAAATGATATACTACTATTCACAAATTTGTTAATGTTCATTTTTACCTCTTACCATAAAATGTCTGAAACGGAAAAGGGCCCTATAATGGCATGCTGTATACCTCACATAAATTGAGCTCCATCAGAATTTAATAGTAAAAAAGCCACCTTGTAATTTACTGCAGAGGATAGTCAAATTTTTATGAGGATTATTATCTAGACATATTCATAACTCTTTTCCATGATGATCAAAGCTTTTATGGGCTAAGGCAGAGGCTAGCTTTGATATCAGAGGTTAACCCTAAGACACACTGTTCGCTGTCACTGTCTTCTTTTAAGTTTTATAGAACCTGTAATTGCCTAAAACTTGTTCTTTCACTTGAAATGCCATGTGCAATGCTAATTACTGTTTTAAACACCACTAATTTGGCAAACGTTTATTAACAATGTAGTTCTAATACTGTACTCAGTTAGAATTAGCCTTCATTGCACAGCTGAGACACACAGCAACACAATTATTTGAAATTTGGTTCTCACAGACAGGCCTAGTCCACTTCCAGTGCCTGAAATACACAGCTCTATGCTGATAGAAGCAATCAGAGAACAGCAGTTGTTGGATGCACTGTTTTCCCACAGAAGGCTCTTCCTTCTATAATTATTCTTCTAATGAATATAACACACATTTTCCCATCCAGATCAATCTTTGGCTGAAAAGAAAACCTGTGCTACAGAAAAGTGCCCAAACCATCAACTTTTCCATAACAATGAAATAAATTCGCTTCCATTTCTGAAATTACAGAAGCTATCCTACTTTGGTAAATAAAAATATTTGAACTTACTGATAAAATATTTTGTTGTTGCTAAAGCCATAAAACACACAAGCCAGTTATTCCTTTTACAGATAAAAACTGTGCACGAGCTCTTAAATATTTTTTTTTTTAAATTCTCATGGCCACCTTACTGTTTTCCTTCTACATGAGATTAATGCATTATTTTCTCTATGTTATAGAAATGAGACTAGACCAACCTTGAGACCATGAATTTACAAGGAACAATGTGATTTCAATCCTTATCCTTATCTAGTGCTATGAACTAGAACTAGCCAGAGAAATTTAAATGTCAAACTCTCACCTTTATTACATAGTCCATTGGTCCTGAAATCTTTCATTCAGTGCTGGGACCACAGCAGTTCTGCTCCTCCAGGGCTGACTGCCAGGTCTGCCACAGAGCCAGGACACACGCACCTTGCCCTGGTGTTCACTTGCAAGTCTGAAGGTGCCAAGGCCAGGACTCCCACATGCGCACCTCTGGATGGCAAGCCATATCAAAGCATCCAGAATTTCTGTGGAGGATTCTGGTGATGTGGGTCCATGCCACAGCTTCCATACACAGAAAACCTAGCTGTGTGGGCTGGAGGAGAACCCTGACATGCTCCAACATGCAACTTGGGGGCAGGCTCGGGGCTCCCAAACTCCTGCCTGTAGGTCTAGCGGTTCTCCAAACGCTGCCCACATCTGGCATGGGGCAGACTGCAAAATCCTCAAAAGCCACAGTCCCTGGGAAAGCCCAAAGTTTCCCTTGTGACAAGCGCTGACATGGAAGGGTCCTCATTTTAATCACTTCAAGAGACCAAGGTGTGCTTGTCTTAAATGTTACCCTGACTCACTCATAGGCATATTTAAAACAAATCCACTATGATGCCCTTTCCTTGCCTAACGCTACTGAGAATTTGGAGAACAGCTATGGCAGAATATGTATGGCAATGAATATGAACAGCTATGGAGAATATGTATGGCAATTTGGAGAACAGCTATGAAGTTATAATAAATTGGATTTGGTTCACTGGTGCCTGCGTTGATTTTCCAAAAATTGCCATCTGCTGCCCTCAGACTTTTTCCAAGATTGCTATCTAACCAAAATACTGCAACTTTTCCACTCTGGAGACAAGTGAGGGCCAAATTCTGAGGAGTCTAGAACAGAGCAGTCTGGGGCATTTGATGAAGCTGTACTTGCTCGTGCCTTGCCTGCATCTGCGGCACTCAGCTCCAGTGAAGCGATTTCTCAGAAACTCAGCCCGCCTTAGACTATACAAAGTCAGAGAGAACGGCACCTTATACTTTCTCACTGTGAAAGGCATTAAAAGGACTTTATATATAGCCTGATGTCCATGGGAATTTTGCTCTCGGGAGGACTACAGTATTCAGCTCATAAGAAGGAAATGAGCAAGGTAAAAGGAAATCTGATAAAAAAAACCTAACCCCATTTTATAAGGTCTTTGTTAAAGCTTTTCATGCTAGTTCAGAATTGGGTCCAGAAATGGCCTGTTAAAACAGGCTGTCTGCCTCACTCATCGCATTTGAAACAATATCTTTACTCCCTAATCAGTCTCTAAACTTAGAAAAACAATTCTGGTTTAGAATTTCCAAATGCATGTTTAGCCTTTATGATTCTTTTAGAGTTAAAGTAGTAAAAGGTACTACCTTACAACCTGGCTAAAACCCTGCAGCTTCACAACTAGCCCTACTTTGTATGACATTTATTGCTTTTTAGTGAGCCTAATTTTCTCATCCCTTTTAAGTTCTGCCTGCTTAGAAGGTATGCTGCTTTGGAAGGGTGCTAGCAGAACCAGTAATAATTCTGATTAATTCTGCATGTGTTAGTCATATCAAGGACTTCTTACTTCAGGGCTAATTATAATTCAAGTCAGCATGGTACCTACTTTTGAGGATTAGAATAAAAACAACTTGTTGTAAGAAGCGCCTCATTTTTAATTCTTTGCAATGACCAAACTGCTAAATTATTAAGAGTCTGGCCCCAAACTGTTTTCTTTAGAAAACAGTTAGATGACAAATCTAAGGAATTTTTGTTGCTACTCTGAAAGATAAAGAACTTTATTGCACACACTCATTTCTGACCATCTAAAATTGTGTATTTGAGGCATAGAAATACCAATATGAAGTCTTCTTTGTGGATGACAAAATACTTGATTTCTGAATTCAACAGAATATTGGACTCTCAGATTATTCAATTGTGTTCAAAATCTAGATTTGAATTGATTTTCTTTAATAAAGAAAAATCATACTATGCTATAAAACAGATGCTGTGAAATAGATCCTTATAAGCTCAGTCTTCCAACTAGTAATAGCTTTAGAGGAAACAACATCCTGTGTTTCATTTACTTATGTTTTAGCCTTTCCCAGGAAAGAAAATGAGAGCTTTCACGATTTGGATGATATAGTTTCTGATGGATTAATAAGAACTGCATATATCTTGAAGAACGCCCTAGTAAACACTCCTGACACGTGTATACCATCCAATGTTAATGATGATTTCATTTTCTGGCCTTGATTCTCAGAATTAAGTCTGGGAAATTACATGTCTACCCTATGCAAGTGATTACTGCCATAGCATATGGAAACCAGACAGCTAGGAATGAATGAACGAGGCTAGACATGTAACTACATACATTCAGATACATGTTTGTATATATACTTCCACTCTGGAAACTGCATACTGAAAATTAGTTGCACAGTAGCGTAATTTTTTTTATTTTATCTTTTTTACCTAGCCATGCATAGAGCTACTTCTGAAAACTAGCCCTCCAAATGCAGGTACTAAGCCCTATTTTTTTAGATCAGTTCCCATTTTCACCCAGAACATGCATCATTATAGTCTCCTTTTCAGTATTTGACCTATACTACACTACACATTTTCCTCTACTCAGACAGATGACCCACTCTAAGAACACTGTATGTGAGTGATGAAAGGTTAGAAATTAGCTTACACTTGAATATTTCAAAATATATATCAGCTAAGGCAATTGCTGCAATTAACATGTTCTGCACATCTCTGTATCTAGGATTTGGAGATGCCTGTCACAAGGTCAGCTGGTCCCTTCCAGCTCCTGAGTTCAGGCTAGAAAGAGTTCTGAGTATGGTGACCTATAGGATGAAGATGAACAGAAGCCTGGGCAAGAATATCTGAGTCCTGAAAAAATGGAAAGAGAGAGATATAGGCCCTGCAGGTTTCCTGGTGACAGTCACTAACAAGGAAGAAAAACAGGAAGAAGAATGGAAATACAGAAAAGGAAAAATGCATTAGGAAAATGAGCTCAGCCTTCCCAAGAACTCCTGGGGGAAAAGGGAAGTTTGAAGAACTTTTCTGTAGGTGGTGAATGTCGTTAACTCCAAAATGAAATGCTTGGAACTACCATTTACTTCAGATTTCCTTTCATTTTGCTACCAGATGACAAGAGCAACATCTAAACGCATGAGCTTCAACAACAGTCGCTCTCTTTTCTAAAAGAGTTTAAATAGGAGACTAACTTCTATGCATCCAGCTTGAAAATTCTGCCTCTCATTTTCTTGGAAAGTTTTCTTCTGTAACAGAACTCACTGGATGAAAAGAGTATCAACTCTTCTAGAGCCAAAAAAATAAGTTCTGTGGAGCAGCAAGTTTTTCAGTCTTTACATGCAATTAGGAAAGTCACAGGATAAGATCTTGGAGTATGAACAGAAAAAAAGAAATTTAAGTACAGAACAGATGAAAATTAGAACTGTATTTACTTTAATAAAAAGAAAAAGAAAAGAAAAGAAAACATGATTCAAATTCCCATATCCTTATCCAGGTTCTTCTGAAACCTTGCTCAGGCACAGTCCCAGGGAAGTCAATCCAAATTGTATAAAAAGATACAAGATGCTGCATACTGGCAAGTCTATTGAATCAGCCAGTTCCACTGGATTTGAAAACACAGAAAACTTTCCCTACCTCCCAAAAGCAGAAGGGCTAAGTACCCTTTCTTTTCTTGTGCCAAATCATTCAACAGCAGTTTTCTTGAATGCGATAGAATAAAAACATAGTTGCACTCACAAGCTTTGTTTCAGTATTTGTTTTAAAAACAGAGGGAGAAAATGCCAGAAATGCTAAAGAAAAGCCAGATCCTGCATGAAGTGCTGCTATTGAGAAGAGGCTTGTTTTCTGTGAAGGCTTCCTGGTGCAGTGATGAAGTTGAGGACTGTACTGCCCAAATGCCAGAAACTGCAACAGAGTGGATTTGGGAGATGTCTGACATTACAATGAATAAGGGTATGCATGATTTCCATTACAGTAAGTGAGTGCTGCTTTATACATATCACCCCATAAAAGTTATGAGATAAAACAGATATATGAAGTTTGTGTTTCATAGAAACTATTCTGCGGCTGCTTGGCGTCAGTTGGGGGATATCAGTGTGATGAGTTAATATTCTGTGTTTAGGTGCCTTACTGGCTTCCCGAGTGACACGGTGGAACACATTCAGGGGCTCATTAAGTTTCCAGCCATTCCTAAACAGCAACAGGTGCTTGAGAAACATTTCTCCAGCATGTCACAGACAGCTTCATCACTGTCTTGGAAATAACTGACTGCGCTTGTGTTTCCTCTATGGCACCAACTGACAATGAGGAGAGAACGAAAAAGAACAGGAAGAACTCCCAAAACATCCACATGTGCATAGTGAATGGGTCTAGAAAAGTAATAAAAGACCCTGCTGCATGCCCTGAATTCAGATATGATACTTGCATGTCCATCCAATGTTGCTGTTCACTCAGACTCCAGTATCACATTCAACCAAACTCTAACGGGTTCCCGGGAACATTGATTAATTAATTGAAATGTCATTATAGGAAGCTGAAACTTTTCCAGTGATTAGCATTTATTAATCCTTTAAGTAGTTTGGCTACATGTTCAAGTATACTGGACTGGATACGTTGGGAAGCTTCTTCAACCATGAGAAGGAAGACGAGATGTAGCTGGAAAGATATGGTCCACTGCCTGGCATGGCTCTTCTGTTTTCACAGGCTGGTTTAGAATTTGTAAGGAGTGCTATGTATGTGCACAGTTACCTAAAACATTTCATAATACAGCCTGCCACTGTGGAGAGATTCATTCACAAGAAAGCAAATTTGTAGTTCAACTAATAGATTTAAAGAAAAGGAGACTTCAATTCCTTACACAGTAGTCAAAGGATAAATATTTAAGACCAGAAGAACTACATTCAAGAGTTTCCTATGCGTAGGATATCCCTGTATCTTGACGATCTTTTCTTTACATGGAAGTACTAGAAGATACTAAAGGAAATTCTTTCAAAATTAGGCACCATGGAGTCTTCTCTTGCCTCTTTCTTCTCATCTGTCTTGAAGATGCCTGTACGTATCAGTCCATCAACATCCAACAATTCCAAAGCTGTTTAGAGCATAAAAACTCTGTAAATATGGTCCTCAGACAACTAGTTTGTTCATTTGAAATCACCTGTGTGATTTGAGTTACCGTATGTAAAATGGATATAAACTTTTGTTATTTATTTACCTAATTTCCAGAAAATATATTGTCCCCATTCCTTGACTACTTGGCTGGTTGAACACAGGTTTAAGATATATTCATTCATCTACAGGAATTAATGCACTTCAGATGCACTTGCCACCTAGGCCTAACCTTTCAAGCCTGCTTGGGAAATGTGCTTTACCAGTAACTCAGGGCAAAAGCCAGAAAACAAATAGAATGTGTTCATTTCTAGAACATCATAGGAAGACACAAATTTGGAGAACATTCTGTAATTCCAATTATATGAGACTGAAGAAAGATCAAAAAGTGCAGTGAGAACCCTAAAGCTTTTTAGCTGCAAGGGACCTCAACAGAAAATTTTGTAGAAGACTTTTGAGTGTGCATGTGCATGCCTGCATAATATAACAGAAAATGAAGAGAACACCACTGCAGAAAACAAGAATAGTATCAAAATAATACCAGCAATACAAGAATATTTAGTTTTTCCTGCTGGGAGAGAGATTAAATGGCCACTGCCTTGTATTGAGCCCCTTCACTTTCTCCTACATGCTCCTGCTAGTGCTTCGCTTGAGTTGCCAGACGTCCATCTCACAAAGTTTGGGAATAGCCTGCAAAATCTCTGCTGACAGCTACTGTGCTGGCACACAGATGCACAAGAACTCTGTAGTGTGTTTAAATATTAGGAAAAACTTCTCTTATGGAAACTTCTTACATGTTGTAACAAGTTCCTAGGTGTTGTAATGACATCCGCGAGGTTTGTACTACCTCTGTTGCATTATGCCACCACTGCATATCACTATTAAGATAGAATAGCAAAGACATATCTTAGAGAGTTTTATAAAGTCCTGATGGGAACAGACCCCAGAAGTTCTGAAAAAAAGGTAACAAACAACAAGGAACAATCAGGAAAAAAAAAAAAGTCATTGCTCCAAATAAGATTCCTTTCAATTTTGTGCGGTAACACCATGATAGCATCAACAGATTGCAAATCCAGACAATTGGATTTCCTCCATGCTCAAGTTTCTCATCCAGTCACTGTTATTTCAAAGTAGCTTTCAATCAACATCAGTTTACCGGAAATTCGTTTCTCCACAAGATATCACTGAGGTTGTTCTTGGAAATTGATGAGATTACTTTATCACGGTGATACATAATTCTTTGCTAAAACAGAGGGTGAGAAAAGGGGCTAAACTACTGCTTTTTCTTTGCTGATGAGTGCCCATATGCCTAATTCCAGCCATTCTCTGGTTTCTGCTACCACTTCTCATGCCACAGACATAGTCTCTGCGACAGAAAAATCAAGGCTTTTTCTATAAACTCCTTAATTAAACAGAGTTTACAAATGCCTTGAATCAAACAGTACGCATCCTGCAAGTCTGATGTGACCAGATCTGCTTTGCTCTCTCTTATGCACATTCTGCTAGCTTGCTTGTCACCATCTAGGGCGCATCTAGCCACCTCAATGCAGAATTGCACTAAATGGAATTTCTTCATTGAACCGCCACTAGTCTCCCTCTGGCCTAGATTTTTAATAGAAGCTAGCATTCTCCAAAAGGGTTACTATTTGATCAAATTATTCCATTTTATTCTGCAGGCAAATGTACTGTTTTTCCACTATATCCACTGAATTCCGAAACAAATTTTCACTGGGCAAAACTCCCACACTTCATCCATTTTTCACTTCACATTTTGCTTTTCAGGTGAATCTGAAAGCTGCCCTTCTGAGCCATTCTTACCACCAAGAAATAAAGCTTAACAGCAATAACTTTCCCAGAGCAGAAACTCAGATTTAAACTTTTTTATTTACTTGCTGATGATATGCATGGACATGCATGATCTGCATGAACATGGAATCCCCAAAGACCAGCCCTAACCCCAGCTGGTGCTCCCAGGACACTGGCACTGACCTCCAACTAGGCTACCTCTTTGCTCACTATTAAAGTAAACAGAATAGGGATTGCTGTCAAAGTTCCTTATAAAAATACAGTTCCATCACATGAAGGACTCTGCTCCTACATGATCTTCACTAGTCAATCTAGGGTTCATTCTCACAGAAAATGAACAATCTCCCTGGGAACTATATTTTCAGTATTACAACGTACAAACTTTAATATGCACATTCAATTCTTCCCATAATTCACTAGAAACGCAGAAGGGACGTTATGCTTGAATGCTGTGGCAATTCACAGGTCCCTTGAGAAAACCACTGCAAATGTTACATTCCATGAGATAAATCCTGCATCCTACCAAAATGGACAAGAGTTTGGCCTCTGGCTTATCCCCCTTGTTATTGGAGAAATGATATAAACTATCTCCTGAGGTATGCACAGGCCCATGCTGGAATGCAAAGAAAAAGTTTCAAAGAGATTTTGTTCTCCGAAAGAATAGTCTTTGCCACGAAGAAGCAGCAACCACTCTAATCTGCACTCACTCAGGATATGTGAATTCACTCACTTTGTGCAGCATTATACAGGTACAGGTACAGCTCAAACTGTGCAAGTGTCTGCAACTCCCAGTGCAACCACTTATGCTAGAACTAAACCAACCACATGTCTTTTGTATCAACTTACCTAAAGATCCCAGACAAACCGGAAGCCAGGGACTAAACCAGGTATTAGGTCAGGGGCTGTAGCTAATACTGAATAGAATCTTATTAAAACATTTTGACGTGTCAGTGGAAATCACTGCTGTGTAATGGAGCACAGAGTATTTTTGTCGACAGAGCCAGTTCTCCACAGCCTGTGTATAATTAATGCAGTTCTTTGGCTGGAGGCTTGATACATTCAGTAGACTACTGCTACTGGAAAGCACCCATCAAAGTGGAAACCAAGTAAAACTTTGATGACAAGCCCCTTCCATTAAATAGAAATATAAAAAACTACTATATTAGATTTTTTTTTAAAAGCACTAGAATGCAATGTTCTACTTCACATTTGAATGTAAGATATACTGTTTGCTTACTCACAGACACTTAACCAATTTTCCATGTGAAACCTTTCTGTGTCAATCCCCAGTTCAATACCAGAGACTCAGAAGAAGATATAGCACAAGCACAGTAAGTCCATTTTAGTCACATTCTTGCGGTTCCCCCCTCTTTGTGGTGTACCCCCAGTACAACAGAGACTACAGTTTATTTACCTTTATCCCAGGGAGTCCAGGAAGCCCAGGAAGACCTGGTTCACCCTATACAGGAAAATTACATAATATTACAGACATTATTCAGTTACGGTCACTATCCAGTGAACACCTCTGTATATTCTGCAGCAAGCTAAAAGAGCATAAATGACCGCTAGTCAGTTCAAGCAGGACTGATATTTTCAAAATAGTGACTTAAATGTACAATTGGTAAGAGTCATGTTAAGAACTTAAATATCTTCTGGGAACCTTAGATATGAAGATGACACCCAGGTAGAAAATCCATGTCAGGAAAGCCAAAAATGAATTCACATTAGCCTTCGCCAAAAGAGAAGAAAACAAGCAGCACCGGTTCATTTTACACGCTGCCATTTCAGTTCCATACTTATAACAGATGTTTAATTCTGTTCCATTTTCAACTCTCAGCTAGATATTGTGCTGTGTAACTGTCTGATTTAGCTACAAAGCAATTCAGAAGAGCTTGGTTTAAATTGTGCAATTCAAGCAGGACTGCCTAATTATAACTGGGCCATCATTTTTATAGAGCTATCCGTAGCATCATTTCAGTGCTTGCTATTTATCTGTGAATATACATGGTGTCATGAAGGATAGTGGGAATGTAACCTTCTATTGCTTTACCCAGAAATGCCTTGCTTATTTAAAATTGCAATAAAAAGACCTATAGTACTGCATTTGCAAGGGTAATTTTGCAACAGGAATTGAAAACTGAATATATTAATTTTGAAATGAAGTTGATATTAGTCTAAGACAAGAATGACAACATTCGCACAAATGGTCATTTTGAGATATCAGCTAAACGGAAAGATGTTGTCTAGGGAAATAAAAACGATGAACAGAAAAAAAAAAGAGCAATAACATGTGAAGAAAACATTATTTTAAAGGCTGGAGATTTTATTTTAATACAGAGATGGATTCTAACCAGCACCTTGGATCTGAATATTCCCTGAACTTTCTGGAAGCTCAGGTCTGAACTCTGAAGCCAGCTTTTACCTTTATAATGAGTTGAACTATATTCCAGATTTTATACACTCCTGAGCTTTACAGAAATCCAGATTTCAACTCTGTGGTTTAGGCTGATTCATACAGACTGTGCTATTAAAATATTCTATATATGTGTGTATACACACACACTTACATACATTCATACACTCACATAGACATGCGTATAGATACACAAACATAAACACATGTATACATAATATAGATGTTCATCAGACTACAGTACCCAAATACACTTCTTTGAGGCAGTAGTATTAAACAGACTTGGAGAGCTAGTAACAAAATTACATTCTGCCACAAACTGAAAAACACAATAGAGCATCTGCAAATCACTTTACCAAATGGAGTGATTTTTAAATGTTATAGAAGGATCTGATAACAGCTTCTTTGTCCATCTCAGTTACTCCAAAATTTTAACTGTTCACATTGCCTAAAAGCACAGGAAAGATCCCAGTCTCAAAATATTAACTATAAAATGAGATGAAAGAGTAGAGGCTAGGATACCATTTTCAATAGACACTATTATTTCTTGGTATGTTGCCTAACACTTTCTAAAGCAGAAAACAGGTTGTCACTCTTGCAAAAGGATAATCCTTTAAAAGGCCTCCATTGCACTCATTCCTGACAAAATGCTAGCTCCAAAACCCTACTCCTCTCTCTTCCAGTTTCTTACCTGAGTAGCCATACCTGCCACACTGCTACCGTGACCTTTTCTCATCTAATTGTGGAAGCACTAAATTTCACTTCTAAGCACAGCATTTGAAGAATTATAACTGATAATCTATTAGTATTGCTACAGTAGGTCACTGTTTAGTCTTGGGACAGAGCTAACCTCCATAGACCCACACATAACAAGCAGAAAGGATCAAGCAAAGCCAGTTTAGAGTCACAGTAATCTAAAACAACTAAAATGCCCCTCTCAAAGATACATTAAACAATGTGAAAACTCAATGAAATCACTAGTGCTTCATTAGAATTGGTATTGTAGATGAATGCATAATATTTTGTTTTCTGAACATTTCCTGATACAAAAGTTCTGAGTATGTTTTATGAGAAGAATTATTTTTAAAGAAACCAAGGCTGTATACTAAATCCATCTCATAATGCTAAGGTTGGCAGGGCAGGTTGTTCTATCACCTCTGCAATACATATGGCACACAACAGCCTTGTCAGGCCATTGAAATACCATCACATTTCATTTCATGTAAATAATATTCAGTGGGGAGCTCGATATTTATCTGCCCTTAGAAGATGGATAAGGAATAACTGGAAGAAGAGAAAGAAGTAAAATATAAGGAAGGAGGGAAGATACAGGAAGGAAATAGGAATGGGACACAGCAGGAGGAAAAGTATTGAGATGACGTAAAGGGCAGAGGCATGCCTCCAGTTGAAAAAAGGGTCCCCCACAACCTCTGGTGGGGTGAACGAGTCCCTGCTAAGCAGGGGGCAGAACAGCAGACACAGGGCACCTGGCTGGAGGAGGCACTCTGAATGAGCTCATTACGGGAGCTGCTGGTTCAGGCTGGAGACATGAATGTGGCATACTGGAAGCTTGTGAGGTGGAGTGGAAAGAACACATTAATCCCCCTTTGGCGTGAACAACAAGCTGAGACTACAGAAAGTCTGAACTGCGTACCTCTCACTTATCTATGTTACCTAAATGAGATCAAACCTGAGTGCCTGGGGACTGAGATCCAGGAGCCTGCTGATAAATCTAGCTGCTAGCTGCTAGCTTTGCCTCCATGGCAGCCAGCTAATGAGAGTATGAATCTCAACAGGCTCTTAAGTGCATTTTCTAGTTTATTACCCAAGCAAAGCATACACTGCAGAATGCACACACTGAATGATTCTGTGGATTAGATAGCTTTAAACTACTTTGATTACCTTTCCTAATTAAAGCTGCATTTTACTAAAGAACTGCATTTGCAACCATAATAGTCTTTGTTTAGTCTTTATAATTGATGACAGTTATAATTTCTCAAACAAAAAGACTTAACTTCTTAGTTTGCTTTATATTTATAAGTGTTTGGGGGTTTTGCTTAGTCACCGAAAGACCTTGAGTATTAGAAAATGGTTGTACTGCCATTCACTATATAGAATTTTAGCTCTTGGCTGTCTGACTGGAATACCTGCTAGCTAAACTGGCAGCTGGACTCTGCTCCACTCTGGCAGCAGTGGGTAATTTTCAATGTTATAAGAGGCAAGAATGGTGCCGAAGGCTCCCGAGGGAAACCAAGTACTGCAAAGCAAAAATCTGGTTCCCTCATTGTCTCTTCTCTTTGCCCTTTCACCACCTCTCCCAGCAGGACCTGCCTCCTACTCTCATGAAAGGCAGCTGAAGGCACAGCATTCACTGTGTTTGATGTACTATGGATTCAAAGAGGAAATTCCCCAGCTTCAGAGGGCCTCATGCAGCACAGAGTCATTATAGCTCCTGCTGGACCTTTACTTGCAAAAGCAGCCTCAGCTACACAGCACCCGGGGGAATTTGTTCCCCTGGAAGGAAGAACAGGGCAGCATTAGCTGGTCTATGTCCTTCCAAACATGCTGCATGCCTCCGACAGTTTGATTCCCCTTACAAGTATATGGGAAAGGGTTTCTAGACAATATTTATTTTCTTCCTAATGAGATGTAATAATGTACCGTAGTCTGAACATTAATATTCAGTCACACATGCAGGGTTAACTTGTGATCACTCAAGGGGCAGAGCTGTTCTTTGTTAGTCTTACCACCTGCAATTGGGTAAGCTTTCAATGCAAGAAGTGCGCTGTGGCTAGAAGAGGAGGTGGGTTATTCTAATATTGCTTTTCATGCAAATTAGTATCATCATTCCTGTGCTTTTTTAAAATACAAAATTATCATACACCAAATGCGTACAGGCCTTGGGCTGTTAAATTGTACTGCCTTGGGATCATGCTAGTACGGGTAAGTGGCACTGGTAACATCTGTGTAACAGTGTTTATCACAAATCCAACAGAGAGGAAAGGAAAACTGAACATTTCCAACTAATACCTTTTGTCCAGGCCGTCCAGATTCACCAGGTTCACCCTAAAAGAAGAGATGTGAAAGGCATGAGATCTGACAAAATGAATTAAACATAGAGCTGGGGAAAACCATAACATTAACGGTACCTGAAATGTCCATGATACTACAAAGTAACACAGACCAACCACCCCTCTTCTCCCTGTACAACTGCTTTATAACTAAATTACCTTAATTCCTGCAGCAGAAGAACCAGGGTCACCCTGATACAAAATCCACAAGAAATAATTACACTTATTACATATACAGTTTTTCAGGAAAAATATAACAAAACATCCAAGAGTATAGCAAGATTATATAGCAAAATAACTATATAGCAAGGTTATCTGTTCTCTGTGCTGCTACATAGGAATTTACCCAATTAATTAAATCAGTGTGATGCAGAAAAGGAACAGTATTGTTTTCAAGAACATGCAGAGAGATTTAGTTTCACTCATCCAAACAGCATAATAGTTAACCTCAAATTTCACAGCTAATAATGTAGATGCAATAATTGAGATTTTATATAAATGTACTTCATGAAGCCAGAAGATGGGACATACTGTGACATCTCTGAATTGCTGATATAGATTAAAAATAATTTACTGCCATTGACAAAGAATATGAGCAATCTTTTTGACCTAATTCTACAGATGGCAAGTGTCAGGTCTCAACTGACAAAGATTTTTGTGCTAATGAAGGTTAGCCTAGGAAAAAAACCCCAGTGACCTATGTGTTTATCCCCATCAGGACAGGTCATAGCTCTATTTCCACAGCTCTTCAGCATATTTAAACTGATGGTTTAAGGCAGTTAAGTGTTATACTTTACAGGATGAGAGCGCTATAGTAATTTATGTATTCAGGAAAGGTCTCTGTTCTGAGGAGGCATCTAGCATTCAAAAAGATTTGCCTGTGTTTTGCTGGGTTGACTGGATTTGATAGACAGTGATATGCACAAGGGCAGAGGATCGGTGAGTGACCTGGGCAAGGAAGATTTTAGCTCCCAGTTTTGTACAATTGTCACAGGATCCTTACAATTCTTGTATACTCACTTCACTGCATTTTTTTTCTTAAATGACACACCAAACAAAAATGAAAAAAAATAAATTAATGAAAAGTTTGCTAGTCAAACTACATGCTGTTGAAGATGGCTAGAGTGCTTATTTGAAGAACTCATTATTCAAAGTAAATTTTGATTGTTCATTGAAAGTAACAGGTTGCTACACAGTAGCAACTTCAAGCTCCCCAACAGCCTGCCAGTGATTTACACAGGTACCATAGGAACCAGTACTGTAATCCACTTTGAAGATGTTTAAGCATAATATAAACGTTTAATTTTCTTTGCATTAAAATACAATTGGGATACCCATTCCTGATGGTTCGGTGAAGCTGGAGGAAGCATTCTGTGAATGCCATAGTTTTAAAGTTGGTTTGGGTACGGGGTCTTTTTGGTAATAGTCTCATAAAATTAAATGATACCATGCTCACTGTTCTTTGAAGAATAGGAATAGATTTTCCTCTACACAGTTACTGCAGCTCGCTCTTGTGTGAAGAAAAAACAAAAATCAGTTTTATGAAGGGTTGATTCATGTCTGGAAACCTGAGCTGCCTCATTTTGATAGACATGCATGAGTGATACTGCTGATATCCCTTACAAGCATGTACAACTGCAAAGCCTCAAGGACTTTTTATAGCTATGAAGTGGCAAAGCAACTGGTAAGAGACATTCATCAGTTAAACATTTTAAAGGATAGTGATGGATATGGGGAAGATAAGACACAAAGTATTTATAATCCACCTTCAGGCAAGAATGAAAATTAATATGGGATTAAAGAAAAAATTATGGTACAGCATGTTCTCGGTTCTCTGATGAGTCAGTTTGAAAATGAAGAAACTTTACCAGGGGAACATGCACACAGAAAGAAGATACTTTGTAGTTTCTAGGGACCAAGGCTACAGTAGAAGAGTGGAAGCAAGAACTCAAGTCTGGCATTGACACTGTCTTTAGAGTAGGACAATTCAACAAAGACTGTTTCTTTCTTAAGTCACAGGTCAAGAAGTCGGCACCCAAGTCCATATTTCTGAGATGGTACAGCACCAGGTACAGCAGTTCAGACAACAAAGCCACATTAATTGCACAAACAGGAACCCATTCCTAAACCAAGTCTGAAACTGTTGTCACCTGATCTCTCTCTCTCACCATATAAATGAAAATGTAGTATTTATCTCACAGAAACATTATTTAAGCTTTTAAAGAAATGTTTTTAAGTTTCTTGAACTATGAATTAAATCTCTTAAGCGTAGGTACAGCATTACGATCTAGTGTAATGGTCTCTGCATTTATTTACATGAAATTAACAGCTTGTTTCCTAAACAGGAAGGGTTTGTACATGTACATGGTTGAACACCTGAGAATGGAATGGATACTAGCCTTATCTCTGAACAATACATCCAGCAGCTCTCTTAAAAACAGTCTTTAAAAACTGAGCCTTAATAAGTTTTACACTCCTCTCCACAAGTGTTCAGCTAGCAAAAACTTTCAGTACTCATCTGGTAGTGAAGTTCTGTAATGTAACACATGCCCCAAACTTTTCAGAGCTACCCAAATACAAGGCACAGGTTGTGTAGTAGGGAAAAACTGTAACAGAAGGTATGTATAAGCATAATGCATCAATAAGGCTCCTGTGAAATTTGCTGGAATTCAATTTCATCTGCTGCTTTTAAGACAACAGATATAGTTTTAATGTTAATCTGCTGCCCAATAGAAAGCACCCAGCTGAAAACATAGAAGGAATGCTATTGAGCTACTTTGAAACCCTGCATTATAGCAGGATTTATAGTAAAGGTAAGTTTAACTGCCTCCTCAGGATGATCATGACACCAATAGAGAAAGTGCAGACACAATACAGAAAAAAATACAAATAAAAAAATATAGAAAAAAGTCAAGGCTACTTTGTGAACATGTTAATTAAAAGTGGCTGTAATAGTCATTCTGATTTCCTCTAACAATTATATGATTAGTGATTGCTGGGCAAATTCATACTGGAATAATGATCATACAGCAAAAACTTCCCCCTATGCTGAAGAGCAGGAAAGAATACAATCCTTGTTAAGTAGTACAAATGTAATGTAATGACACCAAGTTTAATACTCACTCCTAAATTATCTGTCAAAAAAACACCCTCCTAAGCTCCCTACAAAGTGCTGTTTGCAGAGCTATCTGTCAGAAACTTTAAGCTGCAGCTCTCCTATAAGATCTGGATCTTTTTTTCTGGGTGGCAGATTGCCTTCCAGGCAGGGAAAATAGAGGAAAAATAATGAAAGTCAGCTAAGTCACAGTTCTGCTCACTCTGTTACAAAAAATCATGCAGTGGATTCTAGCCTGTTACGGTTAAAGCAATGCACTCCACACAAACAGCATATATTCCCCATGTCACCACCCAACCCCTGAAACATATATGAATCTTGGAAGAGATGAGAGACTTCTGTATTACAAAGTTCAACAAGTTTATTGAAATTTCTTCAGGTGTAGCAATATAAGAAGTCTCCTGATGACCTATACTTTCCACAAGTTGATCCCAAATAGACTGCCAAACTGTTGAAAGCTCACGCAGAAATATTTAAAACATTATACTTGGGGAGAAAGGATTTCCCACTGAAAGAGGGAGAGAACTTTTTCTTTCCTTAAACAAGATCCCAAGCAGGGCACTGTGCGCACTGTGGGCCACAGTGCAGTATGGGCATGCTAGTGGATGCAAGCTCACTCTAACAGTTGATAAAGTAGAAAAGCAACAAGTGAAGCTGCACTAGGCTTCCCAGAGAGATTATTAACTTCCCATTTACTTGTTGCAAGACTAACTATCTGAACAACAATCTCATATTTGCTAAGAGATTATATTCTTGAATCACACAAAAGCAGATCAAGATGATGTTACCAGCATATATTGTGTAAGTAACTAAAGAAGGTTCTTAAGACTTTCATCTGGGTTAATAAGCATGACTGCAGATGAAGTATTATTTAAATGAACTCTGGGAATCAAATAACTTGACTATTCTTAAATCTAAGGTCTATTTTTAACTGCTGATTTTAGAATAAGCCCCATAAAATCCTCGTGTTCTTGAAAGCATAGCTTTACTGTATCCAAATGATAGGACCTGAGAGATTTGCATGCATTCTTTACCAGCTTGATAAATCCATCATAAATTTCTCCTTGCACTAAACTGATGTGAGTTGGTTAAGCAATTACACATATAGGAGTACAAGAAGAAATTTTTATGCTTCTGCCCAAATGTAGTCACTAAAATGAATATTTTTAGAAGCAGATGAGTTCCAAACTGATGGCCAGAAGAGTTCATTATGACTGACACTTCTTGTGCAACACAGGCTTTGTTCTGACTGCTAAAGACTATGACTTGTGTAAGTAAAGCACATTTAAAAACTCAAGTTCAATTTTTTTTTTTCAGTGATACAGCATGAGTCTCACATAAAATAAATGAAAACTAAGTAAAATAAAATTTTGACAATGTCTACTCTTTAGTGACTTCTGTGACATGTTGGTACTTTGCAACAATGAACTAACAAGGTAGTCAGTGAGGTTATTGCTGATGTCATCTGGCAAAAAGATTTAAAACGTAGTTTTTATCTTCAACTCTCAATTGTCCAGCTGGCAATTTGGAGGGAAGTTACCTATCACGATACCATATTTTTTGTCCCATATTGGTTTGGTCTCTCTCTTTGAGGGGAACAGAGAAGGGGAAACGTAAAAGGCTATATCAGAAATGGCTATAACTCAGCAGACCTAGTTCCAACAGTCTGGCAGGTTGTGACCAAAGTTTCTGTATGATGCAAATTTCAGCAAAGAGGAGTACTAATTAGAGACATGCTGATATATCCTGTACTAAAGCTGCTGCTGTATAAGGCCAGGAATTTTATGCTTAATTGGACAGAACAGTGACATTTTTTCTGCTGTTCATAAAAATGAACTCAATCAAATCACTCAGCATCTTTACAAAAAAAACACAGTTTAAAATGCATTTTTCTTTTGATCAAATTATTATTTTCATTAGCTGGTTATACTGTAAGCATGCCTAAAGCACGTATTTTCTTCTCTACTAATTAGTGTACCTTTTCTCCTGTGTCACCCTTCCGTCCATTTTCTCCAGCATCACCCTATAATTAAAATACGTATTATATTTTAATGATTTTATGTAAGCACACAGCATGCAGAGAAGAGTCAGCATTCCAACATGATTAGTAAGCTAATTTTGTTAATCAGGTAGTCAATCTCTCTATGACATGGTCAGGAAGCATGGTTTATATAGCTGCTATGTCTTATACAGTCTTCATTATAACTGTAATCCCTTTCACCGGTCCTCAAAAAAACCCACAAACTATCAAATAACTATCTTCCTCTCGGTATAGTCTACAGACTTCCCCAGTTCACTGTGGTTTAGCAATGAAGGAATGATTTCATGATGATTCAGCATTTTAAATTACCAATACGTATGTTTTTTTCCAACACAGAGACATTGACCTAAACGCATCTATATCAAATTCAGGTGACAGTTACACAATTCCAATACTTTTAATCAGGATTCTCAAGTAATTTATGGCATACACTCTCTGAGTATGAAGTCCTTCATGAATGATTCACAAACTAGAAAAATGTCACTGAATGCCACTCCTCCAAGGAGCCACCAAAATATTGCTACATAAATTTTATGCATTGTTTATTGTTAAAAAAGTGATGTTCAGATAACACTTCTTCATGGCTGGGTAGACATTTTCTACTTTAAAAACAACTTTGTAAAGAAACATTTCAAAAGATTTATCTATAAAAAGACCCAATTTCCAGTTATAGTCATATAGCCATATAATAAGCCCAGACTACACCAAGTCTTCATTGTATGTGAGACTATAGGCCAAAAATTTATATGGGACTTGAAGTTCATGTAAAGTGTGAGAAATATTTTAAATGCCAAAAATATTGATAAATGTTGAGTCTAAGTAGGCTAATAAACATTCTACTAGGTCTTGGTCAGATAACCAGTAGTAATATTCAAATAACAATATTTATTCAGTATCTGTCATATTGCTTGAAAACCTTAATGTAAAATTCCATTCAGAGGATTTATAACAGAGACCTTGTTGTATATCACAGTCACTGACACAATGGGAACTAGCTACCAATCTAGCAGCACTTTAATTAAGGGCTTGATGACACATGGAAACACAAAACAGTAACTGTTAGGAATGTCATCCCAAGTTCATTTGACATGATAAAGCATATTGAGGGCATTTATAATTACATTTTTTAGGAAAAGACAAAGAATGATTATGGAAAAGTATCATAACTTTAAGTAACAGAAATTCAGTATATGTTAAAATTTATAGTTATTCCTTTTGTGTCTGAAAACAAACAAAGGATTACTGAAGCTCTTCAACAAATACAATCTTACCCAAAGTAATGATTTCATGAAAAGAGATTCCCAGTTACATACTTCTACATGTGGGGTATAGACTTTCAAGACTCTCCTGGATTATTTTTATGATGTGCTTTTCAAAATGTGAAATGAATTGCCTTTGCAAAGCATGCTTCCAGCTGCTATTACATGGATTTACAGATCTGGAAGTGAAATTCAACTGCAGCTGCAAAGACATGGGTAAACATTTCTCAAGAGCAAATTGCACCTGAATACAATCAACTTACTTTTTAGAAACATGTCTCAGTGTACTCGTAGAAGGTGAGGCTGTGTACAGATTCCTACTCAAATAAGGCTTACACCATTTCTCAAATTGCCCTTGTACAGATGCAGAAGCTTGACTCTCAGTGTGTACTCTCACACAGGTGCTCCTACTGGCCACTCTCCCTAGAAGAGCAGAATTACACCCACATTTTGTAGTGTGGAGCTTGTTCCGCCCCCTCATCTTGTCTCAGCATGACTGTGGACATGAGAGAAGTAACTCTTTGCTAACTCACCGCAAGTCAGAGCACCATTAGTGTACCATTTGTGCTGCTGGTACCTCTCCAGACAGTCTATAGCCTAAGATCATTGGGGCAGATTCCCTTGCTCTTACTTAAACTGATCCAAGCAAGAATGAAGGACTCTACTTTTACTATACGGAGAACTGGTTACCCATATATCATTTAGAGTCTATGTAGCTATCACGCTGTTACCTAATTGTTTTAGTCCACGCAGGTGACAGAGCATTGAAACTACGTTATGAGAAATGTGTGGATCTCTCATTTATTCAGACAGGGTCATCTTTTTCTGAGACTAATCATAGTTAGGATTAGTTGCACAGTTGCTCAACTGTGCAGCCTTTAAAACATGACCACTGCTCTCTCTGACTAATCCCACTGCAGTAATCGCAGATCAGTAACTTCCATTAGTAGGTATTATTTGACACTCACAAAGGCTGCACAACACCGCTCAAGTTCTAGGTAGTAGCTGTATTGATTTATTTTTAAACTCGGAATCAGTGCGCTGGCAATTCTCCAAGCAGTTCTCCAAAACAGAACCACCACAAAGAAAGTAAAACATCTCACCTTTTCTCCTCTTTCTCCAGGGTCACCCTGATGAAAATAATTGGAGCAAAGAAGTCGTAAGTTACTAACACAAGCAAAAATCTAAGTGTTAGTATTACTATCATTAGTATGTCAATTACTAGCAATTATGTCACTACTGATGACATTGTCTCAGATGATGAAATCCACCAAGAAAATCTTCAATAAACAACAAAATATGTAAATTTAATAGAACTCAACAGACAATGTATCTTCAACATAATTTTAAAAGATTAATGATTTGCATGTAAAGACTTTTTTCCCCCATTTTGTCCTAGATTAAACCCTGACAAACAGGCATATGTCTTTGGGAAGTGGCCTGCCAGGA
Organism: Ciconia boyciana; assembly: GCF_034638445.1. Classification (NCBI taxonomy): domain Eukaryota; kingdom Metazoa; phylum Chordata; class Aves; order Ciconiiformes; family Ciconiidae; genus Ciconia; species Ciconia boyciana. The sequence continues at coordinate 59,200,488 of NC_132938.1, forward strand.
CCTAGGTGACTCCTACATTTGGTTCTCCTTATTTTGGGAATGAATAAAGGAAAAATCCAAAGGCCAAATGTGAGGGGAAAGTCTTATGATTCTGTTAATGGCTTAGAAGGCTCCTCAGGAGAGACAAAAAGCCTTGAGTGTCTTGAACTAATTCATAATTGATTCAGAGCAAAGAGCCTTTGGTGCTCCTTACATTCTCTGTAACAAAAAGATGGCTTATAGCCATTCTTTTTTCAAAATTATAACTTGCTTGAGAAGCTGGCTCAATGGCAAATGCACTTTTGCACACCAGCCTGACCCTGACAACTCATCTCTGCATTTCTGGCTCAGAACTGCACTCTGGCTCATCTTTGCCCCTTCTGATGGCTGGCAGTCGCTAGGCAACCCAAAGACTACAGCTGTGAATACAAATTTAACATCAACTACCATAATTTGGCTTCTTCTGTATACAAAGTAAGAAAAGGTCATGCTCCCAAGTGGTTTGTTTTCATTCCTGATGGACAAGCAGCCAGTCAGTAAATGTAAAGAACCTGCCCTGCATGTCTGTCAGCAGCAGCGTGATGCACAGAATCAGCTGAGGAGCACGTGTGCACCAAAGACGCACGCTCACAGCTGATGGGATTAGAATTCAGCATTACCCGTTCCAAGAGGCCCATAGATCCCATCATCTTGGACATATCGAGCCTTCTTTTAAGATAAGTTATCATAAGCTTTAGGTTCTGTTTCCCTCGTTCAATATTAAAACAGCAGAACAAATTATTTAACCATAAAATATGTGCAGAGAGACATTCTGATGTAACAAATACAGGCCGAGACATGCTCCTAATGAGACTTGTTGCTAAGTTCCATAATAGCAGGATCAGCCCTCAAGGCTTAACCCTGACATTCGTCAAAGAATTGACCACAGTAGTTCTTGAAAAGAAGTCTGAAACACATTGTAAAGAGCATAAACAAAGCCTTTCTAAAAAGGTCCCCAAATTCCCAAACACTTGCAGGCGTATTGCATTCACTTGGCAGTGGACGCATATGCGTCAGTGCCACTGACTGGAATTATACATGCACAGCAGAAGAATATGCTTCTTTATAGTGAAATGCGTAAAGCCTCTTACAGCAGTGATCACTGGAGGGAGCAGATCATTAAAAGCCAGTCAGAATATAAACCCAAGTTGGAAAGCCTGACTGTCATCTATACATGCACTCACGTACCGTGTACTTCTGGTTTTAATCCATTTTCAGTACTGACCTTAAGTCCTGCTGCTCCTTTCTCTCCTGCTACACCAGGCAAACCAGGTTCACCCTAAAGGCAAAGAAAACAAAAGATGGGGTTAAGAAAGACATGATGAGGTATATATTAACAGCATTTCACCTACTGTCTCATATAGGGGAAGTAATGATAAAAAAAATTTAAGACGACTATGTGAATATGTACTCCAAGTTGGGCACTAAAATGCCTTATTTCATCAGGTAGGGTGGATTAACTCTAATTAAGTCCTGTGTAGATAAGAAATAATTCTACTGAAGGCAGTGGAAATACACAGGTCAAACTAAACAGAAAATAGAACTGCGACTTCTGATTCTGAAAAGCTGGCCAATTAACCTTAAGAGCATAGTCTTCCCAGCAAGACTGCCAATGCTTTTCTCTTCTCTGCAACTTAGAAATACTGCAAGAAAGGCTTATCTTAAATGATTTTGACATTTGTGCTTCTGGTCTCATACAGAAGGCAGATAATGAAGAAAAATGAGAAGTACCCATTCCAGAAGTGGAAGAGTTTGGAAGAATAGGCAGCTTTTTAATTTTTTAAATATACCTTACTTGTCCATTTTTCATACTCTTATACCACTGGCTGAAAAGTAGATTTAAAAGATTTAAAAATTTTCAGCATTACATCAATGATCCAAATTTTGGGTATGTTTAGTGGATAGTATATATATATTCTTCCACAGTTCAAGGAGTCAAATAATTTTCATAAGTCAATCAACAAATAACAATTATTTACAAACTTCTTTTCTTCCCCCAAATTGAAAAACCAAAAAAACAATCAAACAAAAACCCTCCAAACCCAAACAAACTCTTAAAGACATTTCCTAGTGTTTAATTCCCAGATTTATGGAAAAACACACATATTATTTATGTTAGGTAAAATGATAAAGCAATGGCTAGACTTTATTGTAAAACAACTAGGGGTGATGGCTAATTATGTAAAACCTTCTGCAGAAGTATGCCTCAGTTTCACAATACCTGTTGTCTTTGGTAACCCTCGTGTACACAACTGCATTGCACTTCCGGGGTGGCAAGGCATGTTAAAATAACATCCAAAAAAAGATCTGAAAAAGCCTACCACTAGGTTCTTCTATAAGCCCTTTACTACAAAAATGTATAAAAATGTGTAAAAGTTAAATACAATAACTAACATATTAATCAAATTAGAAACTGTCATTCATATCAGAAACTCAGTGGACAATTTTCATACAGTATTCAAACTTAGTAGACATGATGAACCAACCCTCTACTCAAAAGGTGCAGAGGTGTTAAGATAAAGACTTGTTCCAAATACAACATGTATCTTCCAGTCCTCCATAAAAGCTTTCCATTAAGAAAGGACTTTTCTCTTTCTTACTTCCACAGTCATATTTTAATCACAGATATATAAACTCTGATTCTCCATGAAAGCAGGCTCCATTCTATTTCTAAATTAGGTAACAGGATCATGAATTACATTTTAATTTCATCAAGAATTGGACTATTTCAAAATATGAAACAAAAACATCGAGGTTCTAGCAAAACTCTAGTGAGGTATTTTCCAAGCCAGAGAAAAAGTGTTAGGTACCATTAAACTCTCAGGGAATTAAATAGCCATTTGAGTCAGCCCTTTTTCAAGGCTCCTTTGTACTACAGTAGCTTTAAGACTGATATAGTAGCACAGGCATTTGATATATGAGTGGTCAGGGTTTGAAGCTGTTGGAGATTAGGCCTAAGTGTCCTAAAGGATTGACCTAAAAGGCACTAGAAGAAAACTGCCAGTTGACAAAAGGAAGCAGAAGGGACCAATGAATATGCACTTGTTTCTCCTCATCCCCACACCCCAAACAAGTTTGTTTCTGTCCCCTTCATTTTAAAACAGCTGCTGTCGGCTGACACTTTCAGGGGCTTAAATCTCTAATCAAAGGGTTGACATCCCAGGCTTGCACTTTCCTCCCAGGTTTACATATCAGTGCTATGAATGCAGAGAGCTACTACTGTGACAAAAAGGAGACTACAAAAATGGGACAAAAGAATTATCTTATTTTCTTTGGAAAAAAGTGAAAACCTCAGGCTGTCACCTAAGTCTGAGTAAATCCCTATTCATACCAATAGTCTCATTTCTAACCTATATGCAACTTTCCTATGGCCAACACTACAGTTCTGGCACTGAAAGTACTAGTCAGAGGCATTATCACAGCAGAAATTAGCTCTGGAAATGGGAAAGATTGAAGGCAAACCTAGAAGAATGCACAGAAATGACCTTGTAGCTTTATGCTTTTGAAGTTATTATCCTTCTATTTCTAATGGCCAGAAGAACAGGGACTAAAATAATTTTCGGTCATACAATATTCCTTTCACTATTTTAGAACCCTATTTTCTTGTCCATACAAGGAATCAGGGAGCAATAAGATGAAATAAAAATGTACAGCACATAAGCTACTCTATATCCTACCCCTGGTGAACATTCCCAGTGCACAGCAAAATGAGCTTTGTGCCAGGGAGCCTCCCTTTTTCACACTGCATGTCTTGTGGGCATGGCAGAGCCTGGCTTTATGTGTAGATATTTTAACAATTCCATTAAAGCCTAACATAAAAAAAACAACCAACCAAACAAAATCAAACCACTAAGAAACACCACCACCACCCCCTCTAAACCAAACCCAAAAAAGAGCAAAGCCTTGACAGACCTCCCATCAGTTAGGAAATTCCAAAAGTAGTTGTGAAGCAAAACAGAAGCTAACATTTTGAAGGCGAGTAGATTGATAGCTCTTCCCTTGCTATACACTAAAATACTGTGTTATTTTAGGAATATTGGTCCAAAAAGATTATTTTGATTCTTGGCATGACAATAATTTAAAATATTTCTGTTAGGAAGTATAGTTAATTACTTTCCTTCCATTTATTTACTTTTATGTATTTATTTATCAAAGCATATCTTAAAACTGGAGTGCAAAATGCTGTATGAGTACACTTCAGCTCCACAGGTTAGTGCTGTGGAGATGACCAAAAAGTATAGCTGCCCTTTAAAAGGCTGAAGACAGTTACACTGCTGTTCAAGGAGTGATGCATGCAAGGCAAAACTAGACATTCAGCAATGTCATCTGATGCAGTAATTTCAATCAGACTGCTTTTCAACTTGGTAAAATGAAAGAACCTATAAAACTAGATCCTTAATCTCACATATTTTTTACATTCACCAGGCCGTGGCTAATGTCTTTCCTGACTCATATTGCAGTCTCTCTCTAATAGCACTGACAGCAAAGGTGTTAGGCTGCAGAAACAATTGTCTTCTGCACATCATCTAGCTTTCAAATCGAGACAGCATATTTTTATTTTTTTTTCTTTCACAGAATGGTTGAGGTTGGAAGGCACTTCTGGAGATCATCTGGTCCAACTCTCCCTGCTCAAGCAGGGTCACCTAGAGCAGGCTGCCCAGGACCATGTCCAGACAGCTTTTAAGTATCTCCAAGGATGGAGACTCTATAGCCTCCCTGGGCAACCTGTGTCAGTGTTGAGTCACCCTCACAGTAAAAAAAGTGTTTCCTGATGTTCAGAGGGAACCTCCTGTGTTTCAGTTTGTGCCCATTGCCTCTGGTCCTGTCACTGGGCACCACTGAAAAGCGCTTGGCCCATCCTCTTTGCACCTTCCCTTCAGGTGTTTGACCATGTTAATGAGATTCCTCCTGAGCCTTCTCTTCTCTAGGTTGAACAGCTTCAGCTCTCTCAGCCTTTCCTCATAGGAGAGATGCTCCAGTCCCTTACTGTCTTCGAGGCCCTTCGTTGGGCTCTCTCCAGTACGTCCATGTCTGTCTCGTACTGAGGAGCCCACAACCGGACACAGTACTCCCCAAGTGTGGTCTCACCAGTGTTTTTTCCCATCTAAAGAGTAACTTTGTCTATGGTACGTCTGATTTTAGGTCATAGCTTGCCTTTCTGCAGTCATGAACTCCTGAGAAATCATCACTCAGGGACAGAGGGACTGGAACCACTAAAACACAACATGTTCTAAAACTTTCTAGTGCCTATGTAAAACACAACCCATGATCCCAATTAAAATTATAATGAGGGCCACACTGCACCCTCACACAAGAAAAAGATGTAAGACCCAGAGAAATTGTGTGAAGCCACCCTCAGAACATCCCCTTGGAACTTTCCCTGAAAGGGATGGACTGTGGGGAAGATGCTGTAGGAAGATGTGAAATGTCTCAGTACTCAGCTTAAAGGAATTGTCACTAGCCCTTTCTGCCCTTCCCCTGCATTCTTATTCTCAGCTAGACCACACCACAGAACCTGTGCTGTGCAATGAACATCACGTGGGATAACCATGATATACCGTAACAAAAAAAATTTCTCCCTACTAGCATTGAGATGGGCCACATACTGCCTCAGCAACATGGGGCTTACCTGAACACTGTGACTGATAGAGAAATAGTCTAGTAGGATGCTGTGGTAGCAGCACCATCTTATCTGAATGTACTGTCTACCAAGGTTTTGCTGTACTTGTAAAAGCAGTAACAAAAGCAGTAACAATTCAATAACCAGAAGGATGGTCCTTTGGACAGCACACCAGAACACCTTGGTTCAAGACCTGGCACTCTCGAGCCTATATTAACTGTATAACTGTATTAACATTGATGGACTGTCTCTGTCTTTCCTGTATTTGGGCAAAGAACATCCTTCAGCACCCTGCCCAATAAATAGGTATAGTAATTTCCTCAGATACTCTCCTGGTAGGGGCAGTCCTAATGCTTACACTGAAGTGAATCTGAATTTGCTGAGCACTCAAATGTGTAGAGCACTGCTTGGGCTCTGCTGCTAATATGAGAAAAATCTGTCAATACGAATTCATAAAACCTACTTCAGAACAGGTCTGAAAATGTATCACCAACTAGAGTCCATATCAAAGGACTCAAGGCAGTTGAAAGCATGCTTCTCCTTACTGGAGTGCTCTGTGCCCTGGAGGCATATACCTTCATATCCAGAATTAATCAGCTAAAAATAACGTGGCTGGAGGCCCCAGCTTTTCTTGTTTGTAACAGAAAAACAGCCTGGAGGCTGCTGTTCTGAAACAGGTTTGGTTTTGGGGACATACATAACTCTGTCTACACCAGCTGGTTGATATCCACCTCGCCCTGAGAAGAAAGGCTGTCAGTATTGCTATATTTTTCAGTCACTAGAATGTAATCAATTTTAAGGATAAGGAAATACAAGAGGCCCCCAAATCCTATCCAGTCTAATTTTACTCTAAAATACATAAATGAGGACAGAAGGGAAAAAAGTGGTTTCTCAGACATGTTACTGTGATTTCCATTTCAAACCAGGGTTGAATTACGTCCTTTCAACTTGCTTTTCACTCTCCTCAAAAGTAACTTAAAATTGTTTGTTTAAGGACTGGAAATCTCTCCTGGCCCACTCACCAGCTGAAATTAAGTGGAAAGACTCTTCAACAAGACTCAGCTGGCCTGCAAACCTGTCTGAGAATTTGTGAACTACATTTAATGATGTTTCCTTCCTTTATACTTCTGTATTCAAAATAATGTTAGTACACGCATACCCTTCCTAATTTCTCTAAAGTTAGAGAAATTACTTACATACTTTCAAAATGTGTCCCCTACATAGTACAGTACGCCCTGAAGGGGAAACACATGTAAATTAGAGTAATAAGAAGCATGAAGAAAGCAATAAGAAATGTGCACACCCAGACTCTAAGTCTACTGATAAGAAGGGAAATTCTTCTGAGGTTTATCAAATTGCTATTGTCAAACTACTGAAACAATTTGAAATGAAGGGATCTATCCTGACCATACATTCTGTTCTCAATACGCCCTTAAAAAACCCCAAAAATACCAAGTACTACATAAGAAAAAGCATTCAATGGAAGTAGAGAGTGAGGGGTTTATGCACTCCAGACAAACTCCTATTTAAAACAGTTGCACAGACTCCAGAAACTAGGTTCCTTCAGGCCAAATGCAATCCTTACTTAGGGAACCTCTCCTTTTCTCCTTGTGTTGTTGCTGCAGTCACTGGGAGTCCTTATCAAATCAGTATCACTTAACAAATACCAGAATATGTATTTTATACTTGCAGTTGAACTTTCCAAGAACCCCTTTGTGGCCATTTCAACATGATTAATGTAGGGATCTGATATCCGTAGATCACTGCAACCTCATATCTCCATGCAGGTATAATCCTTTTTCGTACTATTCAAGTGCCTGAGGACCTCTTGCCAGGGATCGAGAAAGGGAAGGTTATCTCCCAGAGCATCTTGCTAAGAAGCAACCTGCTAGAGGTGGCTTGCACAACAGTCTGCAAAGGAAAGGAAGCACTCAGAAAGACTCTCCTTGCTATCTCAGAAGGTTTCTGTCCATCCCAGGGACAACACTCTCTACAGGTATTATTAGGCAGCTCCTTTCCAGTTACTGTTCTCAACAAGATAAGCAGAACGTGGTTATAGTTTCCCAAATGTAGGAACAAAGAATGTAAATGCCCTTGCAAGGCTACCTGTAATGTTCCATTGGATTTGGCCTAAAAGAAAAAAATGTGTGAAGTTTTTATGGCAATAATTTTGCTACTATTAATACAAGAAAAATCTACTAGTTAACAGTCCTGCAAAAACATGTGGGTTGTGTAAAATTACACTTACTCTAATATCTAGAGATTGTCTAAGAGAAGTGGTTCATGTGTTAAGGGATTAGAAAATTGTTCTAAGTGCACTCAGAATTTATGATGTCATTCCCAGACCTATTGCTCAGACTTGTCAATCGTCTCCCATAATCCACTATTTCAATTAAAGAAGAGGTGAAGGGAAAGGAAAAGGAAAATTACAGAGACACATATAAGATGGAGATGACCTAACTCTGTATTATTCAACTGTTTAAGAGAAAGCAAAGCTAATTCATTGCTGACATTCATCGGCTGAAAGATATTTCATTGTCCAGATGAGGAAAGCATTCCCACACACACTTAATTTTAAGCATGTGCTTAACACTCACTGCCTTTTAAACTAAGAAAAAATATTAACTTGGAACTTAGTGCACTGCACATGCTGCTGTTTGACAGAGCGAGCTTACTGATTAATAGGCTACCAAGACAGTAGGGCTTTTGTAAAGCCTTTTCACTAGGTAACTTCTCAAAAGGGGATGACTTGCATCACTTATTCAAGTTGAGCTCAACTATTCTGCAAATCAACATCAATCTCTATGAGTAAAGCCAGGAGTGCCAGCAGCCAGCTCACAGTACAGCCCAACTCTTAAAATTACTACTCTGGTCTTCATTCAACAATATCTTCTGTGTCACACTGTACTGAGAATCTGTTTTTTTCATAGAAATTGGAAGAATGGACCTTGTAGTAGCAAAATATTAGCATGGGGGTCCTAGGCTGCACTATACTTTCTAACTTTAGGTAAATACTGCTTCAGTTTAACTTTATTTCCACCACTATTTCCAAGCTAGCAGAATTTGTTATCTACTTATTAAAAGAGATATCAACATTCAACTTTCATCTGCTTAGTAGTATATGAAAATAATACATTTTCTGCACATAAGGAAGTGCTTGCTAGTCAATATCAACCAACAATTGTGAAAACAAACAAAAGAATGTGACCACATTTCATTTTTATCTGTATGGTTTTGTCCTGGTATGTAGATTTTTTTTAGTTTAGTAATAAAAGGTCCTTTTTTCTTAAAGGTCAAAAGTAAAATAGTCCAGCTACATAAAAGTACATAAAAGTATGCTGACATCTTTATTAAAGTGGTAATAATTTAAGAATGCCTTCAAAGTTTTAGATGCTGTAAATATTGAAATAAATCAAATAAACATAAAACCATAAATTGAAAATGTTAGGATCTGTTTTTAAAGCACATTTTAAAGTTGATAAACAGCATTTAAAGATGTGTTTGCATTTTCCCTTGACCAAAGGCAATTGCATATTTATTTTCTTCCCCATGAAACATGACGGCAGGTAATTCTATGTGGTCTCCTAAAAATAGACATACAACAACCTTGCCAATACAGCTTAAAAAAAATTCCACATCTCTCAAAATGACACTCTAATAATCAGATAAGTTTTGCACATTTGACACATTTGATTTATTTCATGTACATCCATTTTTTGTGCTCATCTGAGTGAAGATTTCTGGCTAGAGTTTGTGTGATGATGCTATTAAAAGTTAAGCTTTTGGATAAAATGTGAATCATCAGTTCTATTCTATTCAATGTGGTTTGCAACTTGACCCTGTCCAGTCTTCTTACATCTTCCTGCACATCCAAAGAAAATCATGCTACAAAGTGTGTCTTCACCGGCTTTTCACTCATACTTTGGTCACAAAATTTACTTGAATTATGTACAGCAACAGCATCTGCGTTGGCAAGTACTGTCTACCATTCATGTTGCAATTGAATGCAGCTATAAAATATGAAGGAAAAAATCTCAGGTCTTAATGCAAATTTGTTTAATAATATTTTCTTATAATTTCTTGTGTGCTATATATAGCTAATTCTAAATATTTGTTCTTTTTTTGTTCCACAGTAGTCACAATACTCTGAATATTTTAAAAATAGGTTCCTAACATTATCAGTATCATTAAAGTGAAATAACTGATTATTAAATCATTTCTTACAACCACTGTCAAAACACAGGTCTAATACTGTATATTATGCTATTAGAAACAATATATCCTTTTTGTTAGGAAAGAGGAATTAAAATTAAATTATTTGAAACTTCTTAGCGCTTTTATCCCTAAGGTGTTTGGGGAAAGAGGCAGAAGAAGGGATTGTATAATATGATCCTTATACACTACCATCTATTGCTGCTTAAACACGGTGAACAACCTATATCATACATTTTACTTTTTCTATTCCCTGCAAGTGCTTTTGAAGTTCATTAGGAATGTTAGCGTTTGTGTGAACAACAGATGGATAATAATGTTTACAGTCAGAGAGGGATATTATTTAAACTTCACCACCCAGATTTGCCAACAAACCTTAGCAACGCTGTGAAACAGCCCTGCTGTTTTACTATGACCCCCCCTCATGGAGGGCCATGCTGAAGTATGAGTTAACTTGGTGATGGCACTGAAAGATGACACTGACTTGCCTGAGTTAGCATTTCCTCCCAGTTGTGTTCAAGAATATTTCTATTTGATTTATTTCTCTGCATTTTTGTCCCCAACTTCAGTTTCACATTATTCTCCACCTGTGTCTCCAGTCTCTTTTTATGCCCTATTTATAGGTTGTATTAACAATGTATTGGCACCGTATAAATACCCGATATCAACATAAGTGTATGTATCATGGGACTGAGTTAACAAAAAGTAAAAAAAAATCTGCAGAAAAACTTAGTTTGTAAATACATTGTCTAAAGTTACACGCCACTAATACGCATTTCTCTCTGGAACCTATCAATCATCATCAAATCTGAACATCAGACTTTCAGCTTAATTAATTACATTTGCTGCCTGTTCAAGTAAAACTAGAAAAAATTACTTCAGAGCACAAACCAGATCGTAGTCTTTTCCATGAAGCCAATTTGAAACCACAGCTCTGGATGCAAGGTTGCATATTGCTCGTGAACAAGCCCTAAGTAGCTTTAATCAACTACATAAATAATGGCAGTGCTGACAAAGTCAGTGAACTCACCACTTGTCCGTCTCTCCCTGGAACACCAGGCACTCCGACAGAACCCTGGTGGGAAACAGACGCCGGTGTTTAGCAAATTAAACAGGTCATGAAACCTTTCATCTCTTAATACAGTACTTAGGAATGATGGTGAATGCTTGCTTATTGTAACTGCAATAAATTTTTCAAAAACTAATTTTTATCCAAGCTGAGCTCTCTTTTCAGTTGACATTTTATACTGACTAGACATGTTCCCATGTTGTACATTTTAACGACTGTCCCACTGTATGGCCTCTTCCAGAAACAAGCTTCAAGCTGATGGTCACTTTGTAATGTTGTGGATGCTTCACAAGAAATGTAAGAATTAAAATACAATTCCATTTAATGCTCTCGATAAATTTTGAGAGAGATCCTACACAATTGAACACAGCACCTGAACAAAACCATTAATGCTTCAAGAGGGATGCTTCAAGCTCAATAACTGGTAGTGCCAATCTATTTTACAGCATTTAAGAGATAATCTGCAACAATTCAGCCTGACGGTGCAAATTACAGATACCCTTTTAAATTGTATCAGTATTACTGCAAAATTACCAGTATTACCAAAATTTAAAAGCCAACACAGGCCAAACACAAGGAGCAGACAAAGGAGGAGAGCAAAATATTAGTATTGACTTGTGACACTGGATGGATCTTTTTACAAAGCTCTCACACTGTAAGTTTCTGTATGATGGACAATTTTTTTGAAGGAACTTGCACAACTGTTGGTACCGATGTTCAGTGAAAACCTGAGGTATGAGGAAAGCAGGAAAACGGCATGGGTTACACAGTGTTCTCCTCTTTTTATATAATAATGGTGTTGCTCAGCAAGAAAACTGAAAGCATTATTTTTATTTTTCATTTATAAACACCTTAACAGGATACAAAAACGTGATCGCTATTTGAAAGGCTAGCACCCTAAAAAGGGGCCAGGGGACTGGAAAAGGCAGAGGCTTTGACAACAGTGAAATGTGCAGTTTCCCAGGACCCTTAAAACAAATAAGTGCCCTGTGGATCCCTTCATGCCCTGCTTTCTCTGCGTCCCAAGAATCAGTGCATGACATTTCCCTCTCTATTCATATTGGTTAGAGGTTTCACTAGAAATGGTTTAGTCAAAGGACACCAAGACCCAAAGGGAATGCACCCAAAATGGATGCATATGTTTGTCAATGAATAGAGTTGAGAAATCCTGTGAAACAAGACAAGGAAGCAACCCATGAGGGCCTCAAAAAACCTCCAACATTTGAATGCCCAGGAGGCTCCAGCTCATAGCAGAGCTGCAAATCAGTAAGAAATAATACACTGGCATCCCAGCATATGTCCATGACCCAGAATGCTCTCCCCTTTGGCATTCCTGTTGCCTCTTTTTGCTGGATACATGGTCACGACTGCTAGCCACTGCAAAGGGGCCCTAGTGAACATTTTCACATCTTTGTATAATTTTTCCAGAAAACTGGAAGACAAAGCTCAGGAGGGCATTAAACCATCAGCCTCAATAAACTATCCTATTCATAACAGTCTTCTATAGCTGCTGATTTTTCTTATGACATAGGATCGTAGAAAGTGTAAATAAAGCTGATTCTACCATACCAAGTAAAAGTTTATCAGATATGCAAAAGCTCATCAGCACATGGCTTTTGCTGATGCTGTACATGCAAAATACCCTCCTCCCCAAGTCTTAGGGTATAATTTTATAATGGCAACTTAGGCATCAGTACAGCTTTACAATGTCGCATTCCTGCATTGCCAAACATGAAAGGTAGTCCTCTCCTTCAGCCTGAAAACTCTGTACAACTCACAGCTGACAAAATTCCACCAATTTATATGCTTTCGGATTACATTTTTACATATCAGCACGTTTTTCTTTCTTTTGTTCAAAAAGTTCTGTTTGAACAGATGCAAGCAAAACTTCCCCTTAAAGATTATCTCAGAAGAAAACAAACAGAGGTGGCATCCTTCTCACATATGTTAACACTACTTATTCCTTTCCTCTCTCTTTTTTTCTTTATACAAATTAAGCCTGTTTTATTAAACATCTTCCATACAACTTTTTAATATCAACTAGAAAATGACTTGCCTTGGTGGTGCGTGGGTGAGATGCTGGAAAAGTGCCACTTACTAGCTGTTACTGCTGATATATCTAGGACTGTTCTAATGGTGTAATTCCATAAATCCTAAGCTCACTCCATCAAACTGAGGCAGTCAGCTTTAATGACTGTAAATAATGCTGAAAGCATTTGCAGGAAGTCAGGTCTCAGGTTACCGCAGGAACAGGAAGACACCAGCAGACCACCTGAACACTGCCAACCAAGCACCATTTATCAGCAACACCTATGTCCTTTGTTTCTGCTGCTCAATTTTTTAGTCATATGGCACTGATCTACTTGAGTAAGGACAAGCATTTAATCAGAAACTCTATCTCTCCACCTTTCACGTTTTAACTTTGGTTTCCTAGTCGTACCAGTGCATGAATAAGAAAATTATAGTGACCTTTTCACCTGAAAGTTAAGCAGACAGATTGAAAACAGTCTGCTCTGCATTGCTTGAACTTCCTATGATAGGGGAAATGAGAAATCTGATGTCTCACATTATATGGCTGCATTTTGCAAAAACAAAATTCAGAGCCTAAACTAACTGATTCAATGCGGTGTACAGTAGCTGATTCAATTCACCTTTTCTGCTCGCAATTTGGCACCAGGAGGAATAATCACTTTCACAGTATCGTTGTTTATACTATACCTTTTGTCCCGGAGGCCCCTGAGGTCCCTGCAAAGGGAAAACAATTCAATTAACATCATAACTCTAGCCAATTTAAACTGAAATGACCAATTAAAACTGTCTTATTGTGTAAGCATTCCGATACTGGACTGAAACCAGCTGATGTTTTATACATCAAGGAAAAGTAAAACTTTATGCTCAAAATGCACAATGGATCTTTTCTCTTCTCTTTTGGAACTGATCTAACTACTAACTGGAAGACTCAAATTTTCCCCCCTTCTAATCCTTTCTCTTCCAACCCATCTGTTTCTTCTAATACTGACAAATCTGTCAGCATTAAGACGACTGTGGTTTTTCTCTTTCTGACATCAGCTCATAGCCAGTTGTGTGTACACAGTAATATATCTGCTCGGCAGCATAAAAACAAGGTTTATGCAAACAAGTATTTTTAAGATAGAGAGAAGCATAAGCCTCAAAGTCTTCTCACCTTCTAGGTGTCAGCATACATGACTGTGTTTTACCCAACACATGATCTGTGCCATCATTTGCAAGTTAAGAGAAAAATCATTAAGAATTAACTTCAGAAATCATTAAGAATGCTCTTGGGAAGTAAAGAATCACCATTTTGTCCCCATGACCTGAAAAGGCAGGAAGAGATATCTCAATTCAGGAAAGCTTAACTGCTTAATGTCATACAGGAGTCAAAGTCTCATTGATATTAATAGGACCCATTTCTCATCTGGCATCTCTGAAGTATCCAGGTGGTTTATTGCCACAGTGGAGAGGGGAGGCAGCGGGGAAATAGATCAGCTGACCATGTCTTTGACATTTTGGCAGTCTGTTTTGGTAAGAGCCAGACCATGTCCACCGCAGTTCTTACGCACTCTTTTCCCCATGTTCCTATTATGTGTGCTGGTGCTATATCAAGCAAGGTGAATTCTGAGTCCATAAGGGTGCAAAACAAAAAGCCAAAACTGGAGAATCCAAATCCTTCTGATGTGTGAAAGAATAAAAGAAGAATTGATTGATATCAGAACTGCAATTATTCAGAAATTCATCTTGAACAAAAGGATTGCTGCTTTGAAATGTGGGGTCAATTTTATTTTTAAGGTAGTGTGAAGTTAGGCAGAATCCTCCCCTGTTGGTAGATGCAGGGCTTGTTGCAATATTGCTCTGATGCAACTTTAAACTGCTAACATGGAAAAGCTCCACTGGTGGTAATTCTGGTCCTGAATCCACTGATGTGGATGAAAACCTTGCAGTTTTAAATATGGATTCATACATCTAAGTTTGGGCATTGTACCTTGCAAAAGGTTGGAATAGATAGTGTTGCTTCTTGAAACTTCTGCCTGATTGTCTCAGCAGAACTAGGGTCTTGTAAGCATCTCCTTTTGACTGTAGGGACAGATTTCGTTAATGGAAAGCCACCTGTGAAGTGCAGGGTGACAAGTTTACTCCCTTGTCTTCAAAAGGAAGCGCAAATACCCAAGCACTCAGCACGTGATGATCAGAGCAGTGAGTAGAGTGTTCATCTCCTTTTTCAGACTGCAGAAAAGTCCCCCCAGCCCACTGCGTTTCAAAAAAACCTGCTGTTTAAATCAGGTTTTCTTTTCATTAAGTACCCGAATTCTAACCCTAAGATTTGCTAGAGGCTGAGGACACCAGTAATGCTAAATGTGGTAATTGAAGAACAGCTTATTTCTTAAGCATTGCTTGCAAACAGTCTCCAAGAAAACTAAAGATGGGAAAAAACCCAGATAAAACAAATCAAGAGGATGTTGGTACATGAGTGTGGCCTGCTGGGTAAGGAACCATGGTTATAACAACATACTCCACAAAGAGTTTTCTTCCCTTTCTTCCAGAGAAGGGAGCAAGTTTCTTCCAGTGCCTCCCCTTCTTCTGTGAGAAAGATGCAAATTTGGCTAACAACTTAAAAACTCCAAGAAATTAATGCTCAAACTAGAGCTTTCCTACATCACCGTTACCAAAATAGGCTCCAGATGTCTACGTCCTGGGCATCAGTTATCTGTTGATCTTTCCCATATTAACCAGTTGCATTTTGGGCGTATTCCAGGTCTTAAGAAAAATCCCTCCACCAGTAGGCCAAACTGAATACAGAATAACTGAAGACTACCTTCATAGCTCATACCTGTTACTTTTATGTCCAAGGAATGGATATAGCCTCTTTAGTTTCTAACTGCTTAAGAAGCTAATAAAACCTTCTCAAGACATTCAGCTACATCGAAGTACCATTTGGGAGCCCTCAATACAAAGTTAACTATTTGAAGGTAAAATGATCATTCACTTATTAATACTGTCCCCCAAAGTAAACTGTTAAATGTGTTGCTCTGTTGAGCACTTTGTGCCTGGTGCTTGCAGCTGTCAGCCTCCGGGATGGATATAATTCAAGACATTCCAGATGTCTCCAGGAAAAGATCTTTCCCCTGAATTTCCCCCTCACTGTTGCCATCATTCCAGCTCCTCCAGAGGACTTATTCAATAAGAAAATATTTACATAGTAGCATAGTCTTGCTTTTATTGTGCCTTTAAAATTAATCACTTCGAGAAAAGAAGCAGCAGATACGTATAAATAAATATTTTATACAATTAGCAGTTTTCAATTTCTGGTACTCAGCCTGGAAATGGTTCTGGTGTCTCATGCCCATTGAGCTACCATGCCACTTGATGACAAGAACAGTCCTCAACAATACAACTACTTCAGCACTATGCTCAGAAAACCAATTGCAATTAAAAGCTTACCTAAAGTGATATGTTTCACAATTTACACAATAACAAATATCCTTTGAATGTTCAGACTGTAAAATATAGCTGAATAGGAACAATTTTTCTTTAAAGCACTGCTCCCTAGCATTGGGAAAGAAGCTCAAAGCCACTGGAAACTTAGCAGCTCATCCATTGACAGCTCCCATGCCTCCCCCACATAAGCCTGCCAGCAACCACTTAAATAGAAAACCTGAAATTAAATTACTAACAGAAAACAGCTTCACAAAAATGTAAACCACTCCAGAATTGCTGTAAAGTGCCTATTTTCTATTACCTACGTTCTCTGAGCAAGGCACAGAATCACACTGGAGATATAGAAATAAGCAATACAATCTGGGAGAAAGAGAGGAACACGAAGGGATAAAATAAAAAAAGCCCAAGACTTAAGTTCATTTCCAGAGGTATAATTGATAGCTTCTAGAAGAATCTATACAGGAAAATCAATATGACCATGTGGATTTTTTTTTCCCTGTTATTCTATTGAACTGGGAAGAGTGCTGTGTTGCCCACTTGGTGAACAGACAGTAAGATCAGCAATCAAAATCTCTATGTAGATCTTGAGACAGGAGAGGCAAGAAATATGTGAAGGTTTCCAACCAACTCCTTAGATTGTTTTGTTTTTTCTTTCTTTTTCTTCAACTATCCTGTGTTCCATAACAGCTGCAGTGGTATACTGGCCCTTCTGGTTGCTCCAGTACAACCAAAGGCATGCTTTGCAAATGCAGACTTGGCTAAACTTCACTTTGGATAGCTCTTCTGCCACTGGGTCCAGGCAGCCCAGTGCAGCCAGCTGCTACCACTGCTCCCCACCTCATTCCCCTCGAGCCCAAAGCCTCTGCTCTGCAGTGACCAGGCATGTACGAAACATGCAGTAGTCTTCAACTAGTTGGAGGCTCGATCTGCTCCCACAGGTAACATATTGTCACTCAGCTTCTGTCACCATCATCCCTGGGACTATGAAGGAGGTAAAACAAGAGCCTTTAAGACAAGAGCTATAGAATTCTGTCAACTCCTGCATATATATATATATATCTATATATATATATAAATAAAATTGATCAACAAATCACTCTATAATAGTCTATGCAGATGATGTTGATAATAACTATTTGTCCTTTGCCTGTATCATTGGAAGCTGCCAGAGTTTCCATGTAAGGATGCTCAGGATCAGCTCCTAAACCATTGGTGACTAATGTTAAAAAGCTAATTTTATAAAGAGTATCTAGGCTTCAAAAATTCCAATGAAAGTTCATGAAAACTGTTTGGATGAAGTGACTATTTAGCGTTTTTGAAAATTACACTACTTTTCTTTAAATTGACACACATTCACTGAGAAACTTCAACTGAGAGGGCTGAAAATTTTTGTTGTGAGAGTTGCCCAGAACAGGAAGATGACTAAATATGATAAAAATTAAAAATAGTTCTCACTGTTTCAGATATCATGAACAATTCAGAAGAACCCTTTGCCATCATGTGCAATTGAGTAAACTAGCTAGGTAGCTATGACAAGCTATTATAGGGCTTCACTGAATTAGGTTCTCATTCAAATAGCTCCTCAATAGGAGGATGGAAAAAGAAGGTGCGTTGCTCCAAAGAAATTCAGCTACTATCTGTGTTTCTCTGGAGATGGAGAATTATTTGATAGTTACTTAAGCACTTGGAAAACTGGGTAACCAAGGATAAACAAATGTTTATAGATGTCTTCTATGCAACTGTGTTTTTAAAAGGTAAAATATTTCCACTATGAATGCCACTCTTCAATCACTGTTTTCTGAAATCAACAGACCTCCAGAGCTTGTACCACATCAAACCTTGGCATCATAGAAATGATCAAATGAAGTTGGACACTTCAGTTGGGCCTTGACAAATAACTATCTAGAATAAATTAAAAAAAAAAAAAAACAAACTGAAAAGACTGGCCTAAATGTATTAGAACAAATGTTCTGAGTTCCAAATTCTTCCTAGACCTCCCTTCTAATGTTACAATTATATTTTCCTTTTAAGCTTATTCTGTTCCTTATGCTTTAGCAAGCTGCAAAATAAGAAATAATTCTGCCCTGTAAAGGTTAAAGTTGCAGTTTCAAAGCACAGTAATTCAGGGTGTGATACATTAGCAACAGCCTCTCAAGATGTTTTTGTATTCAACTTCTGATGCTTCAGTTGCTTAACATTAAAAGAAATGTATGAAATAGAAAGCTTGGGCATTTTCAATTTGCAGGTCTGGGGCAGCAGTAATGATTGGCTTTACAAGGTATCAGAGTTCATGGAGAGTGAGCACAAACACCAAATGAAAATGCCTAACAAAAATATAATGAAAAAAAGAATGTTTTTGTATACTGAAAAAGTTAAACAGCAAAATATGTCACAATGGTGCAATACACTGTCATACAAAAACTCTCTTATTCCAAAGCTTTGCAAAAAAAAAACAAAAAAAGAAAAGTCCTGTTTTTTAAAACTTCCGTACTTCCTATGTAAACTAAAAGCTCTTTGTAACTAGAAGGCCTCTAGAAGGTACTGTGTCTATATTTCTATGGGACAAAAGAAGTTCCAAGACTGTCCCTGAGAACAGATATTTCCCCTTTGGTGCCTATAAGAATCATTAAACTCTTAGAATAAAATCATAGAATCATTGAGGTTGGAAAAGACCCTTAAGATCATCAAGTCCAACCGTAAACCTAAAACTGCCAAGTCCACCACTAAACCATGTCCCTAAGCACCACATCTACACGTCTTTTAAATACCTCCAGGGATGGTGACTCAACCACTTCCCTGGGCAGCCTGTCCAATGCTTGACAATCCTTTTGGAGAAGAAATTTTTCCTAATATCCAATCTAAACCTCCCCTGACACAATTTGAGGCCATTTCCTCTTGTCCTATCACTTGTTACCTGGGAGAAGAGACCGACCCCCACCTCGTTACAGCCTCCTTTCAGGTAGTTGTAGAGAGCAATAAGGTCTCCCCTCAGCCTCCTTTTCTCCAGGCTAAACAACCCCGGTTCCCTCAGCCGCTCCTCATAAGACTTGTGCTCCAGACCCTTCACCAGCTTTGTTGCCCCTCTTTGGACACAGTCCAGCACCTCAATGCCTGTCTTGTACTGAAGCCCAAAACTGAACACAGTATTCAAGGTGTAGCCTCACCAGTGCTGAGTACAGGGGCACGATCACTTCCTTACTCCCACAAATCAATTTCTTACCAGTCCAATGGCATAAAGAACTTAAGAAGGAAACCTGTACTAGCAGATGTACATGAAGAGCAAAGCACAGGTTTCATACAAAGTATTCATCTGCATTTCAGTGGAGCCTGTGTTCTACCCACTGATCCCATTTTCTGGTATGTAACGGGTACATGATGTAATTCTGAAAACGTGTTCCTGCATGGTTGAGGAGTGTTTCATAAAGATTGCAATTTCTAGAGTACTAGTATTGAAATGTGCAATGCTTTAGTATTGATGAATCACCTAGATAAAAGAACGACCAGCTAAGAAAGCAGATTAACTATGATGGGAAACCTCATAAAACTTCTGATGAAGCAGTGTCCCCTGCCCATGCTATCTTATCTTAATTGATGAAAAGAGCAGCAATAACTATTAATTCATGCTCAGGCAGAGCTTCTTATCATCATTCTCTTAGTCACTGCTGTGGCAGCCGTTACTGAAGTACAGAGGTTACAAAATGCCAAAGACTATTTTTTCTGAGATTTCCTGCAAGTTAAGGCCAATGCAATTGTATTGGGGGAAAAAAAGAATAGTTGCTGTGAGGGGCATAGGCTGAGAATTTCCATTTCATTTGCTAGTTCTTAGTAAACTTTTACAGCTAAACAGCTTAAGAACAACACCTTATAAAATTTACTATGAACATGCTACCAGAATGAAACAAAGAAGGCTGCTGCAGAACTCTGGCCATTGAAAACGAAATCACAATTAGTAGTTTCCCGGAGGAGCTATGAAGATTCACACCAGCTGAGGATCTGGCTTTGGCCATTGGCCTGAAAGGCTGAATTGAATCCAGCAGCACTTCCCAGTCAGTTCTGCCTGGTCCCTGTGAGTTCATTTTGTTCATTTTAACCTAAGATGAAAAATTAATATTAATTAATTTTAAAGATGTGACAGTCTGCAGACTGAACTTCAAGGTTACACTTTTCCACTGTCTTTCACAGAAATGGCAATGTCCTTTGGAAGAACATCCTACTTACTCTGAATAACTAGTAAAAGGAGTAACATTAGGTCTTGTTTGCTTGAACAGATGCCCAGCAAGACTGCATAAGCACAAAACTACTAGTTTGGAAAACAATATATCTTAAAGCAGAGGGATTTTGCATTTGGGTTACTCATTATAGTATAGATTTCTTTTGCAAAGAGACACCTTTACCTGAATTCTCTGGTTATTCTGGACTGTTCTGTTCATGCAAAACAGAACATCTGTAAAATTACTTATCTGTCTTTAAAGCCAATTTTGGGGGATAAAATAATATACGGGGTTTTTTCAGTGACAAGAAGTGGTTGATTCATACACTGAACATGTTTAAATTTAATTCCTGTCCAAGGAGCTGAAAACATTGCAAATTTTGATCTTCCAAATTTTTATTACTATGCACTAGCTTAAAATACTTTAAATGTAAAAGCACCAAAAACTCTCCCACGTGGAAATTGGAAACAGAAACACCCCATGCACACCTTCTATTCTATTGCAGTTTATGAATCTGAAAATGTTGATCTATCAGTGTCAGCCTTTGAGATTTCCCATCACTGACTCACTTTAAGTTCGCATGAATAGTCTGCAACCAGAAATCCTAGCTCTTGGGTAGAAAAGAATCACAAATTCATCTATGATTCATTCAGAAAATGAGAAGATAAAACAGAAAACCTCTTGTATGGTATTTAAGAGTCCTTATCACCAGGAAGAGCAGACAAATAGCATGGGAAGAAGGATGAATTATGAGAGGCAGGACACAACTTTGACTGAAAAAGTTGAAAAGCTAAGGAAACTATGGGCATTCCCTCTTGCATAGCACACGTTTTGCTAGTTACACATAACATTTCAAAACTTAATCCCTTTGGTCATCCCACTGCTTGGCCTCCTTCTGAATTCTCTTAATCCCTTCTGCACAGAGGAATGATATCTTAAACTCCTGTAGAAGGTAGTTCTGCAGGGCTTTCAAGTGCCATGGAAACTCGACACAAATTGCAACTAACTAGTCATTCTTACATTCCATTCTAACATATAAGATGCATACAGTCACACCTTTCTAACTTAAACCTAAGCCTCCATCTCATCTAAAAAGGAATTGAACTCTCTTGGCTCAAAGAGAAAACAGAGTCTTCCTGACACAGCAACATATAGAGCCAAAAAACCCTTGCAAACAGCTCTTCCCAACATCTCAACTGCAAGGACAGAAGAGCAATAGAAGCACACTGGCACTGATAATCTAGAAAGATTTTCAACAGGGCATGAGACACCCACGTAAGCAACAACTCACTTTCCTAAACCTCTCCTCTCACCACCCTGCCCCAACCCACACATGCTTACATTGGAAATGGGGAAAAAGAGTAGCCATTCCCCATCTTCAAGACAAATTTCCCTTGTGCACCTAAGATAGGTTGAGCTCTCTCGTGCCAAAGCAGAACTCATGCCGGAGAACTCAAACATTGTCATTCTCTCTATATGGTCCAAGCAAACCTCCCATGCCTGACCGGGAGAAAGGTTGTTACTGCCCTCTCTCACAACATAATCTGAAACATGATTTTCTTTTTCTTTGTTGACACAGAACTTCATTAAAAATGGAGGAGAACATGGCAGCAGATTCTCGGTTGGAGTCAATTGCCGCGTCTTCACTAGAGCCACTGGATTTCCTATTTCACTGAAAGGAGGACATGAACATTCCCAGAACTCCAAAGGCATTAAAATTATTTCAACTTTTTGTGAATCAAGGCACACATTGTTTGAGTAGGTCACAAGTTACTCAACACGTGTAATGAGCTTGTGGTATGTTCTGAGACACAAGCTGGAAAACACTGTTACCTGATTATCTACTACCTTGTGCCCTTCAAGAAATTTATTCCACATCTTGTAAGAAGAAAAAATAGAAAACT
The DNA here is from genome assembly GCF_034638445.1 of Ciconia boyciana. NCBI lineage: Eukaryota > Metazoa > Chordata > Aves > Ciconiiformes > Ciconiidae > Ciconia > Ciconia boyciana. The sequence goes on from NC_132938.1 coordinate 59,222,976, forward strand.
AAGTAATTTCAAGCTGAGCCATTGTTGGTTCACAGGTTAAAACTGAGTTTACCAGCTCTAGCAATAACCTGTTCAACTAGAAATACCAAGGGATGTTACCAAATACAAGTGTTAAAACACTTTTGAAAGAGAAAAGCTTCTATCCCCGTTATTATAATCTAGAGGACAGGCTTGCAGCTCTTCTTCACTTGAACAGCACCATGGGATTTAAAGCTGCTGAAAGTGTGATCCTATAGGCTACAAATAGCCTTCAGCTTCCACAATATTCAGCAAGTACATCCAAACTGTAGGGATTGTTTCACAGCATCTGGTGCTCTCCTTGGCTGTATCTTGCCTCCATCCTGGATGAAGAACCAGAGTACATGCCACAGTACTTGCTTCTTACTGGAAAGGGCCTTGGATATGTGGTCAAGTAGGAAACCACAGTACATCCCCAACAAGTGGACCTCTGTGAGACCAGGACTGGTAGTACTTTATGGGACCCATCAACTTCACAGTTTCAATTTCATCAGGAAGAAAAAACAGGAAGCTAACTCGGACTTCAGACTCTTGGTGTGAAACAAGGCAAGTCCTTACAAAAGAATTCCTGCAGAATTAACCTAGGAGCTCCTCTGGGCAGAGATATCCATTTTCATTTACTTTGAAAAGATAATACGTGGATAATGCAAAATAAAAAAAATTGCAGGTAGGCAAACACCTGCGTTCTCCACAGCAAACTATACCTATTTTCTCTGGCAACACAATTTTACAGCATACTTGTTGGGAAATCAGCCATTTCTGCAGTAATGTCTCAATTTCCAATATGGAAATAGGTATCTGAGTGCAGAAATGCATGACAGAAGATGTCAGAAGCAGCTAGACAGCATCTGAATAATTGTAGCACTTTCCACGGGGAGGAGAGTCTGGAAATCTGTACTGGCATAAAGAATATGTCAGAAGCACCAAGAAGAATAAAAAGAAATTAATTACCTCTCTGATACTCTGATGCTCTTTACTTGATCTCTACACAATCTAACATTTAAGCTGTCAGACTGACTTTTAGAGCAGGCATTTAGAGCTGGAAATTCATGTAATCTGGGATCTTTCTCTAACACAAGCTTGCTGATTTGATTTTTAAAACACCTTTTCTCCCTATTTAAACACACCTGCATTTAGAGAAACAGATCAGTAGCAGCTCTTTAGTTCTTACACACAGATGGTTACTTTAGAGCAGTGGGAATCTTCTGAACATGGAGACTAAAAGGGGACGGACTATGTTTTGCTTTAAAAGCCTTCAGGGATTCTGCGACGCTGAAGATCTGGTCTTGAATAGAAGGAAGACACTGTTGCAGAATCGGAGTGAGTTTTGTCCAGAGGTCAAATAGGAGAATATTCCAAATAAAACAAAACAAACAAAACCCCCTCCCTTCCCAGCTATTGCACCTATTATTAACAGGCCCTCAGAAACCAAAAGGACAGAACAAAGAAGAGCCTGGAAGCATGCTAAAACACTAGGTGGTACCTTTGGGAGGCTTTGATTTTGGTTTTGTTAAACCATTATCTCCAAATGAAAAAGTACAGGACTTTAACTGCCTGATCATAGGAGGTATTGCCAAGTCTCAGAATCTTAGTTTTTTCTTCCAAAAGATATTGGATTTTGTCAATTCAAAATGTTTTGCAATTTGTCAAGGTAAAATATCATCACACCTGTTTAAAACTTCATAAATTCAAACAGATAGCAATCATATCTGCACTGATTGCTGAGCATAAAATCTTCCTCCTCAGAAGCATTCAGGAATCAAAACCACATGCCACGGGCTACAATTCTGTCATCTCTCATAAAAATAAGAATGACCATGAGTGTTTAAGGAGATCTTAAGGGAAAAAAACCACTGCATGTTTCACAGTTCTGGGAATATGTGACAGGCAGAAACTTCTGATGCCTTACCCTGTGGCTGAAGCTGATTTACAACCAGTGGAGCTTCAATTTGCTTCCAAATGAATAGGGTTAATTAGTTCCTGATGCAACAGAAAACATCTACTCCCCTATCTGAATATTTGTAAAAAATGCATTCTTTTGGCTGTTACATTCTCACACACACACAGAGGAAAAAACCAAAACCTCAGGGGAGGAGAATATTCTGAGAGTTTCAGTATGCTGTGCTGTGTCTTCACTGTTCCATCAGGCAAAGGGCCAGAGCTATTGCCACAGAGACAGCTGGGATTTTGGCCCTTAAAACAAGTAGATGGTTCTTGTGCTGCTCAATGGTGTCAAGGTGGAAACAGCTCAACTTCAGAGACAGTGATAAGTGGGGGCCAGGAACTGGGAACACCTGGCTTGGCTCTTTTTTTGCTTTGCTGTACCCCTAGCTGTTTTATTGCCCTCTACTTCTGCAAGCTTTAAAGAAGTTGGCCTTATATGACAGGTGACTGTATGCAAAAAGAGGACGTTGTCTTTCTCATGTTTTCCTCACAAATGAAGCTTCAACTAGTCTGCGACAAAGGAATGTTAGGAAATACACAGCTATAAAGCTTTTTGGTATTTCACGTTTTAAAAAGTGTATATGTCATGTATCTGTTGCAGTTTCTTAGCAAACTGGAAGAGTACTTACTGTCAGTCCTTGTTCTCCTGGTTTTCCTGGCTCACCCTTGAAATAAACAAAAAAGGAGTGAATAATTTCAGTAACATGTCTCGAATTCAGTTTTCTACATAATAATAAAGTATCTTAAAAATTCCATTCTTAAACAGGTATGGCAGCTGACTGCAAATTAAATATATTACTTTTTTGCTTTTTAAAATAGTAGGTCAAATCTCAGACATTTTGAGAGGCAAAGTACTATTTCACAATCATGTAATGGTATAGTTTTCAAGGCAACAGTTAAGTATTGGTGTCCTGACTCTGCCCCTTGGTTCCAAACATAATATTCCATTCCAGCCAGTGGTGCTAAAGGACACAGGGAAAGGTTATTTTCACATATGTGCTGAATCCCACTGTTTACATATTCCAAAATTACTGCTCTGTGTCATCACCTCAATCAGCAGGCATAACTTACCATTGCAAATTATCATGTTCCTTAAACCCAGGAATACTGGTATTCTGAAGCCATGCAATAATTACTCAGCTGTTAAATACCTGGATTGGCTTTCAAAACAGTAACTCATCATTTTTCCAATGTATTCTCTTTCTGTGGGCACAGTTCTACATAAAGTCAGAATCTATCTTCTCCCCTTTCTTCCCATATGAACACATACAACTGTCTGTAGAGACAGTAAAACATATCAGTCATACAATATGGGCTAAAAATACCCATCCAAAAAACAGAGTTCCTATAATTTCAGTGATCTGGTTTATAGATCACTCCCTTGTAAACCCAACAGAGTATAGGGCAGTCCATGTGCTGTTGCATCAGCACAGCTTCAGGATCTTCTTCAGCAGCTTTGTCATAATAGAAAACCTGTCAAAAAACTGATGAGAACTATTCTGATGTTGTTGTTCTTGGCAAACAAAAAGAATCAGAACTGCTTCTCTGGGTATGTGCACATTGCATTCAGAAGCAAACATGTAGCATCTGCAAACACACCGAGATACCCAGGAGAGAGAAACCATGCAGGCACAGGTTTCTGACAGCTAATTACCCAAACTTGTTGGACTTCTCAGCTCACTGAAGCCTTCCTAACTTACATATACAGCAATCACACAGCCTGAAGTGAGCATCAACATATCCCCATAAACATCGGGAAATAATGGTGAAATAATTTCAAAAATGTGTATTATCTGTTGTCTTATTACCCACAAAAAACTTCATTCTTTTACTTCTTTTTGGAGGTGTTAAAATTTTGAAGTGTTTGTGCTGGTGTCTGCACAATGCAAAGGGAAGGCATCTATTCTAGGTATCGCTCTGTAGGAAGGCAAGTATGTTCTGGTTCCAACAGGTTCTTCTGTTGACTTCCAAAGAAAGGCTTAGCAGAAGGCTGCACAACCCTTTCTTACACCCCTACTCTTCCTTAGTGCTCTCTCTGCTGGCAATAGGCCCAACAGCATCTCCCTAAGATTTCTACCTCCTCAGCTCTAAAGATTTCCTGCCCAAGAAACCAACACATTTTCATCTCTAGAAGCTTTAAGTATCTGTAACAGGATGCACACTTCTGGGATGCAAGGTGGTGATGACACAAATGGAGACATGTGGGCACACAGGCTGCTCCTCAACCCTGCTACACTGTGGAAGAGAAGTAATGGTGGCTGCTGGAGTTGCTCCCCGTGCCTTGCTACCCTGGCTGCCTGACTTTCTCGGGATACACAGCAAGTGTATGGGCATGGGGCAAAGCAAGGGCCAAAACATCATCTTATAGCTCTGGTGATTGTAAAGCTCCTTGCTTGAGAAGGACAGGCTGGAAGCGAAGCCCCTGCTTTGCCTAGCACTGCAAAAGAGAAAATAACTGCCTTCTAATGGTGGTTGACCACTGTAAGGACTTCCTCCTATAGCTCTGTGATGCTGCAACTCATAACACAGTGCGGCTATTCTTTTGTTGTTCATCTCTTTAGCTCAAAGGTCCACGCAAGCCTTTTAAAAATACAAAGCTGTCACTAGCTCTCGGCTAAGTTTTCCCTTTACAGCTCTCCTGCTTGACTGTATATCACACAGCCATGGAGGAACAAGCCTTTTGAGAATCAGCAACACTAACCTGAGGGTACAGGACAGTAGCAAGGAGCAGGACGGTAACAACAGTCAGCAATCTGGATGGTTTCTATCTGAGTGCTTGTTTGTATCTGACTCTAAAGCAGTATTACGAACTGATTTTCCATAATGCTATAGGGCTTAAGATAGCCACAGCTTAAAAAACTATAAAAAGAAACTCTCTCTTGCCATCTAAAGTCAAAATCACTACAGAACTATTATAAAATTGAATGACCTCATTGCATGAAATGCATTACTTTCCTGTTATAAGAAACAGTAATGTTCCCTTTGCCAAGAAGCACAAAACCCCAAGCAACACACAGTCACGTTGTAATCAGCAACACCGGCTGATTCTCCTAGCCTTTTGTACATGAATTATAAAAATGGTATCACTGCAGTCAGAAATGGGTTCTGGTTTCACTCTCACCCTCACTACATCAAACCAGAAACAACTCTGCTGACTGCAGTCAATTTTACCACATTAAAAGAACACAAGAGGCCCAGATGAGGCCCAAAGCCTGATGTGCTGCAGGACTAACAAGAAAGGAGTAGGTGTCAAAGTAGAGCATCGCAATGGAAGCAACAGACTTTTGTCCTTTCATAAACTTGAGGTAGAACTTATAAGGGCAATGGTGGTAAAAAACCCCCAAGACTGCAAAAAGCAACATCAACAAAAGCAACCCTAGAGTACTGCAGGCCTTAATTGCCAAGCCTTGCTGGATTTTCACAGGAAATTTTAGCAGAGCCTTACTGTTATCATCATGTTATGTTATATTTGTACAGTTAATACAATTTCAGATGAGGCAACCTGAATAGGGCCAGAATAGAAGTATAGATATTTTCTCTCTTGGTTTTACCTAAAAAGGCTCTGCATGGAAATTTTATGCCTTCCTGTCCTGGCTCCAAATAATGAGCTACGCTTTTTCTTCAAAAAACCTGTTTCTGTTTCCAGTGCTGGTCCTCACCTTGCTAGTTCCCTATGTGCCCTCTCGGCTGTGATCTTTACTTATCATGGGGGGGGGGGGTGTGCATCTGCACTTGTGGCATTTCAGTTGTCTCGTCTCCTTCTCTGTGATTCCGTTTCCACACTGATAACACAGTGGCATTCATGATGAAAAGAGTGGTACTTCTTTCAAAAGAATGCAAATTAAGGAGGCTGCAAAATATAAAGCTAAAACCATACTCATATTTTGCTAAAAAAAAAAAAAAAAAAAGTCCTGCGTTTATGCATCTGCTGTCTGATCCTGTGCCTAAAACAAACAATAAGCAATATACTGGATTCTGCTGGGTGTTCTAATGAAATACAGGGGACGAGCCAAAGAAAATGGTACTGTTCTACTTGTGCAAAGATGGCAGAATCTGACTCCAAACTTCATCGTACTCTGGGCAGCTTTTAGCAGTTTGTTACTTTAATTCCATGATTTTTGAGGCTAAATCATTAAGAAGCAAGAAGTCAAGCCCAGCCACGCTACAACATCTCAAATTCAGCTTTATCTCGAAGTCTGAGTAGAAACGTTTGCTAATTGTGGAGTGGGGCAGACCCTCCGCACGCAGCTATTAAACATCAGTGAGCAACTGAGAAACCTTAGAATGTGCAGGGAAACTGTCAGGGGTGGGAGGCAAGGAACCTAGGTGTTACTCTTGGCCCTGCTATGAACTTGTTCTGTGTGTGAGGGACTTCAGGTACACCATGAAATCTGCCTGTGGTTCAGCTTCCACATGCCTTTCTTGCCAATCTTACCTCAGAAAACATCTTTGAACCTGAGCAAACTGAGCTAGCACACACTCGAGAGGAATTTGGACACCACGACAGCAACAGACTAACTCACCGGTATGCCAGGCATCCCGCGAGGACCATCTTTGCCGGTATCTCCTGGGGGTCCTCTGGGTCCTGGTGGCCCTGGAGGCCCAGGGGGGCCAGCTTGTCCTTGGTCCCCCTAAATCATCAAAAAACTTCATCAGAAGTTTGCTTTAGAGGCATCACCCACACAAAGAGACATTCATTTACCCAGAAAGAGCGCAAGACAGGCTGGAAGAAGCAGCCATGAGCTGGACAGTGGCTTCTTGACTGCTTATGGCAGAGACTGCACTTTGCCTTGAAGACCAGGGGTTATATCTGTCCAGTGCAATCAGCCACAGAGCAGAAAGCTCAAATTCTAAACTGCTTGTCCGACCACAGGACATAAGCCAAAATTTGGGGTAGCCTTGCAATATTTTACTCATCCAGTTTTCCAGAGCAAGTAACTGTTTTCAATAAGCAGCTGTTTGCTTCACAATTGGCATAATCATAACAAAGCTGAGGTAAAAAAGAAAAGTTGCGTGTAAGAATATACAGTTTGCACAGCGATTTTCCAAGCCCCTCAATGATGCATGGATAGATTTAAAAAATGAGCATGGAAAATAACTGCTTTTCCACAAAGTTGTACATAATTTTTCATCTGTTTTGGGGAGCTGTTTTATAGTGACAATTAGCTAACTCCCTTCATGATTTATAGCTATTAATTTGTAAAAGCCAACTTTCAAGAGAGTTGCCAAAACATATTACCTTCCTCTTTAAAAAAAAAGACACCAAAAAATGGTGCTCAAGTTATAATTTCCAGCACACCACTGCAAACCACTGAAAAAAGCTGACTGCACCTTAAACGTGGATCATTTAGCAAAGCTACCCATAGACTTTTAATTGTTAATATCACTAACAATCGCTTCATTCCAAAACATTTTCAAATGAACAACCTGCTATAAGAAGGCATCTGACAAAAAGGTCCAGCAAAGAGTAAACTGAATGTAAAGAAGAACCAGACTCCAGTGAGATGAAGCACTACCTTAATGAGGCGGCGTTTAATGAGCTGCTGATCAGCAGAGAGAAACCCATGATTGATTTTAGGGAACACCATCTGATCAGGCAGGTGAGGTCAAAGGTTGAAGGTCAGAGATGAGAAAATTGAAGAATAGACATCAGAAGGCCCGAGAAAGAAATAGAGACATATTCATTAGATTTGTAATAGCTAAAGTAATATAAACCGGTGCTTCTGCCTGACAGAAACTGTGCATTCTCTTTTGAAGAAATTGACCTCTAATGCACAGGACATACCACTTTATGAATTCATCATATACAATGAATTAACTGTGTAACTTTTTTCTCCCCAGACTTCCTGTGAGAATTCTTCACTTGTAGTAATTTTTTCATTACCTGGGCTCTAAAAATCAGTATTTTTATACGCTGTTCTTTCAGCAAAGCTTCTAGAGACAAAGCACCAGTTCAGCTTTCAGTCAGATGTTCTAACCAGCATATCGTGCCATGAAGAATGGTGTCATTTTAATAAGGACTGGAGTTCCAACTTGACCAGATTGCTTCAATCCTTCCTGCTTAATTTGCAAATGCGCTTTCAGATTAAACCTCTGATATCTAACACAAATAGCTGACTCTATATGTAACCAGTATAGAGTTCACTGACATTTTCCACACTCCTGCATGCCTCAGGGAAGCAGAGCTACAGACAATTCTCATCTGAAAATAAAATACTGACCAAGATCACACAGAATGTGGGTGCTGCCGGGGGCAACACTGTACACAGTTATAGATTTGATCCCATGCTTGGCATCAGGAGTACTTATACCAATGCAAAGGCGGTGAGGGTTGTCTTAGGTCCACCATAAGGAGTCATTGGTATCCCATGGTAAAAACAATTTTTCATGTGCACTTTTATGCTGATACAGAGAGACCTGACTGAACAGGTACGTGTCAGCCACAAACCTTGACGGTGAGGATCTGATTACTGTGCAGAGCAGCGACTGTGGGGAAGCCTGGCAGACCCTAGGGACACAGCACAACATGGTACCAAAACAGCACAACACAAACATCACAGAGACAATTTACTAACAGACAAACAGAACGAACACTATGTTTAGTATACCCCATATTGCCTACTGACAGGAAACAGCCTCTCTGTCATATGGGAAACAGAGTTAGGTTTGCACTACACTGCAGATGCAGGTGGTTATTTTACAACAAGAATATCAAGAGATTTTAGAAGAGCCAGTCCCACAGAGGTGACTTTCCTTAAAATTACAATAAATTGTTATGATCATTTGACAGTTGTTAGACTATCAGCTGGCAGATGACTGTGCCATTTTCAATTAAAACGTGCTACAGCACTTCAAGAGAGCTACAGAGAAAGCTTTGCTCAGGATTGCTGCAGAACTTGACAGCAGTGATGGTGGATTTTGAAACGCTTTGTATAGTTAACATCCTGCTCCTCATGTTCTGTTTAACATATGACATTCAGCACATAAACTGGTAGTACATACACAAGTATAAACACTGAACAACAATCTACTGCTAGATCTTGGGTAGTCTGGAATGGCCAAGGTCAACGTTTTCAAGACATACATAGCAGCATTTTCATATCCAGGGCAAAATTCCACACCCTCCCCCCCCCCCCAAGCGCTGTATGCTGCATATGGTTTCTCATATCCTACTCTATCAACATGTGCAGAACTTGTACTGTACTGGTACAAAAAAGAAGTGTGGTAATCGTGACCTGCTGTGACAATACAAGGGGTGAATGTGGCTCTCGGTTCAACACCTTTCTTGTGCTGCCTTGTAGGGTGCGAATTAGACTTTCTGATAAAGCTGAAACCTTATACAGTTGAGCACTGAACTCGTAAAGAAAGAAATCCCCAAGTCCTCTCCTTGCCCTTAGCATAGTACACTGTCTGAAGCAGAGGCTTGATCAATGGGGGAGAGACATCAGGCTGAGGAACACAGAATAAAATATAGTCTGGTAGCTCTAAGCTCTCTACATGCATGCACGCACACGTGCCACCTCTGTGAGGTGGAGCCGGTGGCACAGCCCCTCTGTGAGGCCTGGAGCGTACGGCTGCAGGGTTGCAGCTTGGCACCTCCAAAAGGGAAGGCTGCGCCTGGCTCTGGCTGCCAGACAAGGCGGCTTCCAAGAAGTCCTGCATGAAGGCTCTGCCAGGGCAACCCACGTTGCTGTAGTGCACAAGCCCTTTGCAGCCCAGGCGGCCTGGTTGAAAGCGCCAACAGGCAACAGCAGCCTGCCAGGTCTCTCGGCTGCGGCAGATTCTTTTGACGTGGCAACTATTTGCTCTATTCATCTCCACATGCAGTCACATCAGAGATCCTCTAGATCACAAAGACCACGCTGGTCTTTACAAAAGAAGGCAGAGTAACTTTCTGATGCACGTTTGTCCTTCGCTAGCACCTTTGAGTTGCGTTCGGCAGCTTTATTCCTGATACACACCCATGAGACAAGGAAGCCGAGACCCTGTAAGAGGATCCCATAAAGCCAGTGGGAGTTTTACCAGCCTTCCCACTTCGTTCTGACAAACTGTGGTGTGGCTAACTGCATTGCTCGGTGACCTGAAATCTCCTCTTGAGAAACAAATAAAAAGAAAACAAAACCAAAAAAGGCTAGAACTCCAAACATTTAAAGAAACTCACTCCTGAGACACTGCTAAGACTGGAATGATACATCATTTAGAAAACAGATGTATCAAATTTGCATTTATCTTATTATGGAATATAAGTTAAACAAGTTATTAGATGGTAACTTGCCAGAATCTTTACATCTGTGACTCATTAGCCCTGCTGTGCATGTGGTCCATTCCTCTTCTAGATAAAACTACAATACCCATGTAATGGAAATGAGTACAAACAAGAAACCTACAAAAGAACTAAAATCTGAGTAGCAAGCAATAAACTTGAAATCTAATTTATTAAAAAAAGGGATAAACAGAAAATATTTTAACAACTTCATTTTTACTCATCAGCCTTTAGGATTACAGCACAGTAATGTTCAGTTACCTCTAAATGTAGCATATTTGCAATTTGACATTTTAAAAAGTGGAAACTCAAACCTCATATTAGTTTTGATTTATTTCATCTTGATCACAAAGGAGAGCTAAGAATTATTTAAGAAAGGGGTTTAATTGGAAAATATACTGGTTTGCCAGGAAATATTTTTTTTTTTCCTTGAGAATAAATGAAAGAATTTTGAAAGTTTTGTGTAGCTCCACACAAAAACATTTACATAGGGCACTTCACCGTCCAGCCCCAGCATTCTCAATGCTTCCCAACACTATACAGGCAAGTTTAAGAGTAGCTATCAGTACTGCAGTCTTCTGCCTATATAAACAACACATGAGAAAAGGGGACAACCCCATTCTTCCATCAGTGGCTTAGTAACTTCTTTCAGCTTGTTCCCAAGTAGGATAAAGCTTTCTTTCCTTTGCCCAAAGCAGGCATAATCTCAGACCTAATGGTCAGAGACATGCAATGCCAGCTTGGACCTGGACTATCTCCCCATATGTAACATGCATATTTGGAGAGAGCCAGAAACACAGGAATATTAAATGGAACCCAACAAAGAAACTATAATGGGTGCATAGTTTTCGCATGCGTGGGAGGCTTTAGGAGGCATTGCATCTTCTGGCATCCATGAAAGATAATGTTGGCACACAATGAGCTTCTAAAAAGGCATAAAAAGAGCTATCCGTCCCACAAAATGAGTTTTCTTCCTTTCCTGTCACTCTGCTATAAATATAGCCACAAATATCCCCTAGATCTGTTTTATTTTTTCTCTATCTAAAGCTGTTCTCAACGATGGATTCAAAGTTACTCAATTTTCTCTTTATTTGGTTTGATTCTTGAACTGCACATAGGAAGGGCTCTTGTTCTACACCCTGGGAGGCCCTCACAGAATATAAAACACTACAGTGACCAACAGCGACCACTGGCCCACTAAATTCCTCTGCTGACAGCAACTCAAGCTCACCCTGAAATGCTAGCTGGTTACGATTTCTAAATTAGCACATTTGTGGCATGCCTCACTGCAATTTTTGCCCAAATGCCAAGCAAAACATGATGTTTGGTGGAGGCTAACAGGCATGTGACTGCATAATGCAGCGCCCTGCTTACCTACCTGGAAATGTACATAAAGCCTACTCGTCCCCATACAATGGCTACTGAGAAAACCGAAGGATGCCGGAACATCATATCGTTCCCTCTGTCTGATTTTTTACTTAGATGAAATAGTTCTCCTGTTACATCCATCACAGCCTTCAAAGATGTAATTCCTACTAGCAGTCCTAGATTTTTCACAATACCCTCAGATTTGTTCATTGGTCTACATGAGGTCAATATAATAAGGTCATCATAACCTTGTCATATGGCAAGTATAATAACATTAAGCAACAGCATTACTGGTTTTACACTATGCTGCGTACACTCCATTTTGAGTATTGCATTTGCTTAGTAAACTAAATGTCGCAGTCCTCCTTAGGATTTTCCTTCTGACCTGTCATTAACCCAAGCTGCACAAGTTTACATGTTCCTGTGAAGACATGGTAAATGAGACAGGAATTACCACCTGCTGTTCACTTGCACTTCCTAAGGTTACAGCCAGCTGCTGCTATTTCACATCAAATCACACAGGCTTCAGGCCAGAGTGATCCTGACACTCTTTATGGCTGCTTTACCTTCCCCCAACACCACCTCCAGTTCTAATTAATCCTTCGGACCGAGTGCCAGTCCTGCAGCTAATTATTGTACCTGCCCTGGGGAATACAGTGTTCGGTATCACCCCCTACGGTGCCACGGACTCTCAGCAGGAGCTCTTTTATATAATCCCTTTTATCATAACTGCTGCTTTCTCCATCATCAAATCTGCTAACTAAAACAGTGCACCGCAACAAGACGAGGATCCAGAAATTTCTATTCACTTAGGCAATCATTCAGCAGAGAGTATTAATTTGAATACATTATGTAACAATTCAGACTTTGTATTAAAATAATAAAACTGTAATGTTTAAGAACTAGCAAAAAAGGATCATTATAAAAGTGTTATTTTCTATAATGACCTCTGTACTTTCACAGTGAACTCTACCTGACACTACACTCAAAATGAACAAAATTTCTCTATTTTGGTCCTAGTATTAGATGAATTTTCAGTGAGGCAAATATCTTTTCCACACAACTCAGTTACGAGTTCTGATGAGTGATCACAAAATATCCTTCCTGAAGGCAAACCTACTACTCTCACTGAAACTGGCGGTAGGCATCCAGTTAACTTCAAGATGAGTTGGTCCTCTCCAAAACCAAGTCGGTTCTCACAGCAAAAATCTTCTGTCCTGGCTTATGTTTCTCTTCAAATTGTATAACCACTGCAGTTATGTGAAGCAGGTAAGTGGTTCAAGGCACTTAGGACTGGATGAAATATTTTTAAAAAGTTGTTTTCGATCAAATTGCTCTAACTCAAGCATTCAGTATTGCAGCACTTTTGTGGGACAGCTGCAGTTTGAGACAAAACAACTACATGATGTTTTCTCAGTCACGGGGCAGGGCTGTAGAAAAAGGAACAGGATGTACAGAGACTTCCTTCCTCACCATTCCTCTGGCATTACTAAAAAGGGGCAAGATGCAAACCAACTGGTGGTGAGTGAAGACATGCACTGCCTAGTTCTTAAGACAGGAATGACAACATCCTTGTCTTGGGAGCAGGTATGTGGCACTCTCTAGAGTGTCACAGCTGTTCTGCATTCCCCAGGGGAACCTCAGGAGCCAAACATCAAAGGCATATCTTGGCCCTGGAGAGTCATCCAAAGCCAAAAGGACGCTCCTGTGAACTCTGAAAGGAGGCACATCTCAAGTCGGAGTGTCCCAATGCTTCAGACAAAGTTGGCAGCCAGTATGATCTGAGTTCTTTCCTAACCTCTTCTAGTTACAGAGCTCTGAGTTACCTTGCTCCAACCTGTTACCCTTGGTTTAGCTTAATGGAAAACAGGGGAGCCACAACAGCCTAATACTAGTGAAGCAGAACAGATAGTTAGTCCCAGGAATGGAGCAGGTAAATACCCCTGTTGCCTTTTGGCAGATAAGGAAACAAAGTCTCAGAAGTTAAATTAACTTCTCACAGACAAATTGGCATTAAACCAGACATCCGGCAATACTCTCAATGATGCTGCTTTGGTGAAAGCTATGCTAACAGAAGGAATCATGAATGGTTTTTTAGCCTTCTTATTGTGGCACACTAAGAGTATAGTTTGAAACAGTGGTTAGATATAGTTTATAACCTGAACTATAATTTTCCTTACACAGGACAATTAATAACAGAAGAAACAACTACGTGGGTAGGCATACTGGCAAAGCAGGAATTTAAAGCAGTACTGTATTTGTACTATGTGTTTGAAGTAACACATAGTAAACCAGAAAATATGCTTTTATACACACATAAAAATATCACTTAAGGGAATACCATCACTATATCACCACCACTGCCGCAGCTTTTGATAGCATATTCATATAAATGAAACCAAAGAGTATTTAATCAGAAAAGAAAAAGCTGGGGACAATGCTAATTTATGCTAATGAAAGCCACACAGTCCTTCTATTAAGGCAGATAAACTTCATGAGCCGTATTTATAGAAGAAACTAAAAGAAACTTTAGTAGGATATAATCAAACATCATCAAGGACAGTCCTGGAAGAAAGTAACAGAATATGTTTAAATTATGTAAAATTATATTTAATTAACATAATACCCTGATTATAATAGTATACATTTTTGCTTTGACAAGATGTTGAATGAGGATAAAAATCAGCAGCATGCACTGTTTGGGAACAAAGCTTATTACATCACTGATTTACCTACATTTGCTACAGTTAGCAATGCCTCCAAAAAATGGAGTCTTGCTTTTGGTGAGGCCAAGAGCACAGATTAATTTATATACTACTATCTATTTCACGAAGCAAATCTGTTCCTTTCTCAAAACAAAAGTGCCAACCTTTGAATGAAACATAATACAAAATATGGTAGCTTTAAAAGAGGGTGAAAAGTTAATGATCATAGTTTAATCATCACTCAGTAACTAGTATTTTCTGATTTATGAATGAGGTACGGATTCTAATGACATGAATATAGGTTTTCCATTTATTGTCAGTAGGAGCAGGAGAAGGCCCAAAATATTTAATATATATTCCTTAGAAACATATTAACTAATAATATGGAACAGTTTATAAAAGTTGTGTCTATAATGTAACAAGTGAAGCAATGCTTCAGTTTAAAAAGATAGCTTATATCTATATATACACACGTATTTGTATTTAGTTATTTCAGTAAATAGACTGCTTCCAGGACAATTTCTGTCAATATTAGATAGTTTTTAAATAGTTTGCCATCACAGAAGAGTAGAAACTGCAAAATTTCTATCGTAAAACAAGGATTTCTCTCTAGTGGGCAGCAAATAAGTAGCAAATGTATTAAAAGTAAACAGGGAAGGGGAAAGGGTTAAGTAGGAAAGAACATTACATCACTACCCGAACCTAACTGTTTTAACCGTACACAAGGAACCTTTTAAATCTTCAAGTCAATAAAGGTTAACACAGTAAAATAAGCTTCTGAGTACCTTTCTTTTCTAGAACTTAATCTCTTCTGCTGAAGATATTTTAGAGTTGTTATCAGTTCTGTGCAGATCCAGCTGCTAGGAAACTTTACTTACACATACCAAAAGGAGAAAATAATTTTATGGAAATACTTAAGTATGGCTTCTGGGTGGTTTCTCATTGTACCTAGACCAAAACCAATTTAAAGGTAGCTGCTAGCTGATGATTTGTAGACCTGATAAACAAGGAATCTCTCATGTATCTGAACTAAAGGACAGAAGATATTTATTATGTCATTTACAGAAGGATGAGAACAGACTGATTAAGACACTCAGTACTAGCTGTTCCATTCCCAAGCATTCACCTCTGAAGATCTATTTCCATTAATCAGGGTACAATCTCTACTTGGACAATATATCCTTTGCAATCCTACCATTACGAAATCTTCAAAGGCTTTTTTTAAACTGGGGTAGAGCTGAGCAACTGGAACCGAGCAGTGGACTGACGTAAGCATTTATTCTAATAGTCCACAGGGTAAAAGCCATCATTTTTAATTTTGTCATGGCTCAGTACAGTAATGCAAATCTCCATGGACATGTCATGAAGCCATGTCCTCTACAAAAAGAAAAGCATCCAAAAGATTTACTAACATTACTGTTTCTTACACTGGTATTGCAGAAAGCGAGTTCTGCATTTGACCTAAATGCTTAGTCTACCAGAACTTTAGAGTAATGAGTAGAGATCTGATCTAAAAATATGTAAAGAGATCAAAAAATTTCTTCAAATAAGATCAGGATTTTTGAATACATCCACCAGTACCTTGTCTGTGGTCTCACATGACCAAAAGCTATATTAACCTGCTGCTCAAACTCACATTCAGGGCATGAATTTCAGCATCACTCACACTACTGGAATGTTGTTGTGGCTCACATTTTCTACAAGCAGTATGGGCATAAGTAGATCAAGCCACATGGCGTTATGAACTAGAGCCCTTATACCATCTCTGTATGATGGAAGAGACTGATCAGCAGATTACTTCTGAATACTTAAGAAAACCCCTCAGATACTTTAAAAAAAGACAAAAGAAATCAGACCCATTATTCTAAAAATACAAGTGCCTGACTTCTGGGCAGTATTTGCAGGGTCGGGTTCCTACTAATTAATTTATTGAAGATATTTTCAAGAAAACCTGAACTTCAAAGCAGTTCAGTATATACTCAACATGTCCAGTGACTGTGAAGTTTCAAGATAACTGATTACTGTTTTTACAGTTTTGAAATTATTTCAGAAAGAAGGATCTCTCAAAAATCTCAAGGCCCAAGGTGAAAACTTGGGTGGGGACAGAAAGCAACAGTTTCTTGTTTCACAAATATTTTTCTTTTCATTTCAGCAGGATTTTAAAAGTTTAAGGTCTCATCTTGACCTGGACAGTCTTTACATTTTATTTTGGTTTCTTTTACTGATGAAAATGCCTGGAGGAAAGAAAGCAGCTTTTATAAAGAATAAGGGTCATTTTGAAATTTCAGTCATAAAAATGACTTGGAACAATAAAAATCTTTGCTAAGCCAAATGCTAGTTTCAAACTAATATTTAAAAATATAAAAACAAAGAAACTTCAGGCTGCCTAGTTTCAAACCAATATTTAAAAATATAAAAACAAAGAAGCTTCAGGCTCCTTATCTGTAAAAGATGAATTAGGTTTAAAATGTCCATCACTTTTTGATATTATATCCAGTCTGTCTGCAAACTTGTCAAATCCAAATGTTGATGTCATCCCACAGTCACTTTCAGGTACAATATTTCTCTAAAATAATACTGTATGGTACTATCTCCAAAACCATTTATTTTACATAGGGAGTGATGGAAAACTGTGTGCAAAGGTAACCAACCAGGTTTAAATGGGTTTAGTTTCATTTGGTGCATGACTGGCTTACACATATAATTTCCATTAATTATATTGTAAATCCCCTGGCACAGCAAGTTGAGCAGATTCACCCTGAAGACAGCCATCAGAAGAGATAACTGCTGTACCATGAAGCATAATTTGGTCAGAGGCTTCGTAGTACTTATTACTTGTGAAATACACAAGGCAAAAAAGGAGAAGCTGCTACAGAACACATTCAGACGCACTTCAAAAAAGATAAAGGGAAAACCAACAAGACTGGGCAAATTACCTAAATGATACCCATATACTTGAAAAAGAGGTACGTTATTACAATATGCATTGACTAAACAATCAATGAAGGTTCAGCTAGCCCACAAGGTGCTATTCACCACCTCTTCCTCTCTACTGCTGACCTTATTCAATTCCTTTTCTGTATTCAGATATAGAATTCAGTATCAACTGCCAGCTGCTGCTGCAGATGTAACTTTGTGATGTCCTTAACCGTGAATTCTTTAGGTTGGATATTTGTTGCTTTTTAGCTGCACTTGATTTACCAAAACCACAAAGTAGCCATAACCATGATTTTTATGGTCCAGTGAGGACTCTACTGCCTTCCAGTATAGGGGGTATGTCTTGGCAAAGTGGGACACAACAGTCTCTGTGTAGCAGATATTCCACCTACAAGGTAGCACTGAACAAACTTGCATCTTCTTATTGGGTATTGCCAACACTTCCAAGCCCAGGGACTGAAAGCCACACATGCTTAATCACTTCCTAGTTCTTACATCCCTCCAACATTTTGCCAAGATTTCTGGACCAGTGGAGGCTCTGGCACCTTTACTTTCCCTCCAAAACCGTCCTGCTTTCCCATTTTATGCCACTATGAGAAGAAATAGCACCATCATTCCCTTGTGTTGATACCACTTCATTTGGTTTGCTGTGTTCAGACCTCTGGGTGTTTCCCTGGAAACTTCCCCAACACTCATAATTCCAGATTCTTATCCTCAGCTGTGTAATACTCTTTACAACATTGCTTTTCCATATTTATTTGCTACTGTATCCCTCTCTGATACCTCTGTCAAATTTGCTCTCCTGTTCTGAACCAAACACCAGTTCTTCTGAATGTAAGGTCACTTAGTGCAAGCACCTATGCACAGACCTCTGACTTATGCTTTCTGGACGGAGCATTCCCTCCTAAGCCACAGGCACTGCTCCACTCTCCTCCTCTGCCCTCCCTCCTCATGTTCTCCATGAGGTTCTGTAGCATAGAACCAGCCAAAATATACAGCCCAGCATGGCTTCTGAGAGATAATAAATTTGCTTAGAAGTTAAAAGGAAATTTTTACATTCTTTAGAACCTTCAGTCCGTGTATTAGTTAGCCTAGATAAAACATGTTCCTCACATTGTTACTCTCTACTTCCTTTGTATTTCTTTAAATAGTTTCCCAATTCTTCTTTTTGAGCTTCAACTGAAATCATATTTAAAGCTGTTCACTAATAGGCCTCTGTCTTTATAATGTGCACTCATATCACCAAGCATAACAGGACACCTAATTGAACCCTGTAGGTAATACAACACTGGTAGCATCAACACCAAATTCAGCTATAAAAGCATGTTGTTACTTTAGATAATCTTAGTGACTGCAAAAAGTAAAATAAAATAAATAAAATAAAATAAAATAAAATGAAAGAAAATAGTAGAATAAAATAAAATTGCAAATTCAAAATACTTAACATAGTTGACAGAAAAAAAATCCATGGAACATGCTGTTCTGGAAAAATTTATAAATGTGTAACTGAAGAGAGTCACTATACCATCAGAACAATGTAACCAAATATTTTCTAATGAAGCACAGATGTAAAGAAGAATGAACTGGCACAGCCAATCTACCTGAACTTTCACCCCTGTATTCCTCTATTTCTCTGTTAAAATAAGCATGATATTTAAAAATTAAAAGAACCTTTATATTTCCACAACTAAACCATGTTCTGTCTAACTGTCTGGATGTATTTACGAGGTGATAATATTGTTATTATTAAAAATACTAAATACATACAAGTCAGGAAAAAGAGCTAATACATGCATACATTATAGTTGTTTATAATCCACTAACTACTAGATACATTTTACACGAAATGGAAAAGTAGAAGTACATTTATTAGAAACCCACCGGCCCTCTGCATTGTGGGAGCCCATGCAAGGCGTGAAAACATTGCTGGGGAAACTGAAAGGTTTGGTTAGGAAAGCCAGCTTTTATACAGCAGAGCAAAATCACTGTGAAACCTGCTTTCGCCCATAATGGAAATTGTGTTTTTTAATGCATTACTTACTATTGTCACTCAAATCTTCCCAGACACTATCTGGTCATGTTCAGTATTACCGTCCTGCAGACACTTACTTCAACATGCAGGGTAAATGCAGCTAATAAGCATAATTAGCTCAGACAGTGTATTTAATTTAGTTTTGCACTAAAGACTAATTGCCTACTCAGCGAAGGGGAAGTGTAACATTTTTTTTAAGATGCTTACCCGAGGGCCCTGATCACCTTGATCTCCCTGCAAAGTGGAAAGATGAGATGATAGGTTTAACACAGCATCTGTGTGCTACCCAGCTCTCTTACATAATCTAACATTACACTGCGTCAATACAAACGGTCTCTTTAGTTCATGCTGGGAGGGCTTTCCATTCACCTTGTAAGTGTCACCCATACATCAACTCACCTTCTCGCCTTTTGGACCAGGAGGGCCCTGAAAGAAACAGAAGCAAAGATGAATTACTGATACTGACGAAGTCCCGGGACACAGCAAGAAACAGTCTGCGCCAACCTGCAGTTTCTGGCTAACAATGTGTTTCCTTATCATTTTTCACTCCAAATGCCAGGGCTAGTCCAGAGAGGGCTTCTTCACTGTATTCATGATAGGCATTGCGCAGTTATTTCTTGAATAGTTTGCTCACCCCATATGTTGAATCAGACCACTTAGACAAGCAAAACTATGCCTGAAATGGCAAAATTTCTGTTGATTTCAATTAGGGGCAATAGTTTATCTCCTATCAGATAACAAACGTTTTCTGAGACTGTAAAACTTATTTGCAAGTGCAGCTAATAAATTCAGAGGCGTATAAATCTGCCATGTATTTTGGCACCCTCCTTGGCTTAGATTGCCAAAGAAAAATGGATTAGGGAATCTAAAAGTAGTGTTTTCATTCCTATCTTTGGCAGTGCTGAAGTTGATGTTTAGTCCCAAGCACGCTATTTTAGGCAAAATGAGCTCTTCGTATAACATGAGTTTGCAGAAGTAATATTTATTGTTACTTACCACCAGACAAATGGTAAGGTGACAGAATCACAAAACAGTGAGGTCCTTTCCCATTCCATTTTTATTGAGCACCTTCCAGAAAGCTACCAGCAGGTTTCTAAAACACTAGTTTTCAGGGTAGTGTCTTGGGAATAAAAATGCTAGCAGTCTGCAGAGAACTGGCTGCTTACACAGTGCAGACTCTACCTCCAGCTTTCTGAAAGATAGGCAGGTGTTTCATTACAAAGAAGGATCTGAGGTACACATGAAAGCAGCTGGAAACAGAGAAGGAGCCACCCAAGCAAGCTGGGTCCACTGTTAGAGAGTGTGTACATGTGCACACATGTAGCACGAGAAAAGGTTGCCACCAGCAACATAATTAGTAATAACCAAGCGCAACCTAGTTGAGCTGAGCACGTTTGGACCATTTCACAATTTAGACTAGTAAAAATTCATGTGGTTCACATAAATGGAAATGGAAGGACAGTCTGCTGTGTATTAAACATGTGATCAACCACATGCAAGTCTTTGAGAATCCCTATTGTAGCCAATTTTCTGCTTATTTTTAAGGGCTTCTGATGCATGCCAGAGAAGAGCATCTGCTGCTAAATCTTTCAAGGAGTTAAAGCATATGCCTCTCCTTCCATAGCCTGCCACCTCTTCCATCTCTGCAGAGGACATAGAAACAAGTCTGCTACCTGGTGTCTCCATGTCTCCTTCAGAAAGGACAGTGCTCACTGCAAGCTGAGTGGAAACCATCTGCTCAATTAACTATGACCCCTCTCCACTTTGTCTTGCCCTGCAAGAACTTGCCCTCTTTAGAAACAAATTAAACAAAATGACTTAATGAATGGATACAACCTTGCTGCACTTTTAAGGTTTCTTCATCTACTTTTTTTATACTTTATTCCTTACTGCCCCTTTCCAATGCACATGTTCATATATATACACTGGAAACTACATGCAGCATTGTCTACTGTTAGCTATAGACTCCACATATACTTACTTGGAATTTGCATTACAGTAGAGCATATTTTCTGTAGACCCATTTTAAAACACACATAAGTGCCATCAAGCTTGCGAATTCGCAAACTCATACCATCAGTAACACAGTAACTGCGGAACAGGAAGAACTAAAATCACTCAATGCTGGCAGTTACCGCCTTTTTTAAAGTGAACACTGAGCACAAGCGAAGGGCTGTGCTCATGTGTTCTATCTCCTTGAATTATCAAACCATTACTGGCTCTGAATATCTTACTGGCTGCAAACTGCAAATAACATGACCCCTGTCTGCTACAGTCAGAATCATATTTCTTGGGTCTTGGGCGTGAAATTATAGATAACATGACATGACCAAGACTGCAGACAGATGTTGGCTTTTGGATTATGCCGCGATTGTGGGAGTTGTTACTGCCTTCATCCAGATGCTCAACACCATTCTTATGCCCAAGGGTAGCCCTGCTTCTGACGGGTTTTGGCTCACAACTTTTCTGAGGCGTGCCCGCCACAGCTCTGCCAGTTGGTACAAACTAAGACAGCAGAGACTGCATCAGCTCCCTGAACTAAGCTGGGTCACTGGAACAGAAACAAGTTAGAGCGTGCTCACGTGAGAGGTTCAGCCAGCAGCTCTGCAGGGCTTCTAGACCATCTCCCTGGTACAACTGCATCAATATGCTCAGCTGTCTCCACCTGCAGAAGTGGCCCCTGCCTCTCTCCTGGATATTTTCCTCTGTTAAGAGTTCTCTGAAAGCACAATCCATACGCAAACGTCTTTTTTTTAAAAAAGGCTGAACCACATATCTCAATTAAATTTTGTTCTCCTTTTTCTGTGCCAGGTTTTCTGAAGATTACCTGTCCACATCATACGCAGAAATCCAAGGGTTTTTTCATTGCTCTCTATTGGGCAAAGCCAGCAATTATGACTGCTTGGTGTTTGCTCTTCCTCAGTGCCACACACTGTTGTTTCTGTTAAGTCATCCTTCCAGCACACAAATGTTTCATACAAAGTCTTCATCAATATCTGACAACTTTATTGTAGCAGAAGTTAAGGACACCTTTTCAAAAGGCCATAAGAGCATTTCTGGTGCGAACATTCTCACATGTCTCTGCACTTGTATTTGCTATGCTTTTGCTTTCCACCAAAAGTCTTGAAAAATAAACAAACAATTGCAAGCAAAAATAGCTCTTTTGGATGCTAGTGAAGAGAACCAGTGGGGTTTCATCAAAAGAAAATTAATACAATTCTTTCATGGCTTGTTCACCAATCTCTGGCTCTTCCCCTATTATTTCGATTGTTCTCTATTGTTGTTGCAACTCTAAAAAGAAAATTCCTATCCTCAGCCTTTGACATGTTCTTTCCATTTGTGCTGAGAAATTCTCCCAAGGTTTTTACTGCAGAATTTATTAGTGTGTGTACACTGAGTGGAGGCAGGGAGGAAGAAAAATCTGAGGGAAAGTGGGGTTTGCGGGGGTGGGGTGTGATTAGGAGACAGATTTGTTTCAAGGAGGGCAAGGTTTCTTCTGTTTAAGGGTATAGACACAAAGAACAGAGTGAGTAAAATATCACTAGCTTTGTAGGCCACAGCATAGACATCCTGCTTTTTTTCCCAGGGAGACTTCTGTGCTTTCGTTTATGAGATGGCAGAGATCAAGCTGCTAGCTGCTGCACAAATGTGAAAGCATTTTGTGTAAGTTATATGAAACGTCTGAGGTCAGAGCATTTCTGAAATAACTTTACAGTGTTTTCACTGGAAACAGAGGCTCTTTTCTCAAAGTGTAATTATCTACTCCAGACCAGTATACATTTCCAAGGAGAGTTTATAGCCTGTTTCACATAAGCAAGGCCTTGTAAATCACAAACACATGCAAAATCTGCATTCATAATTAGGCGACAAATACTACTGTTTTTAAAACAAGGTCTTCTAAAGCAGACTGAAAGGCCTCCAGGCACCTGCCAGCCAAGAACAAAGCTGAAATCAGGGTCAAATTCATTCAACAGCCATGTTCAGGATTACTGGCAGGTCACCTTTTTTTTTTGGCTATCAAAATCCCATTTCCATTCTCTGATGAAATCTTTACATTATTATAAGTATGTGTACAAGAAATAGAAGGGCAAGAGAACGCAGTACTAGAAAACATGAGAATGTGGTCTTCATTCAGACAACATTCACCTTAGGGTTAACTGAGTGTGATCAGCATGATTTTTCACACAGCTGGCATTTTATAATTCATTCCCTCAAAGATGCTAATTTTGTATTCCACCCTTGTGGCCATTGCCTCCTTTATAGTTTTGCAACAGTTACATTCAGAGGACCTCTTAAAAAGCCAGTACTTGATTTATATTGGTTTTACAAACATTCAAAATTATCTGAATTCTTTTATAGATAGATTGTCTTCATATTCCTACTGCTATAGATCTGCCTTTAACCGTAACACAGGCAGTTCTACAATGACTTCGCCGAAAAGGCTCCAAGCATTGAGGGGAAAGTAGAACTGAAAATAGTAAGGGATTCTCAGGAAGGGGTTCAAAGAAACAGCAGTGTTTCTGGGTTCTGAGAAAGCTCCAAAGTCAGGGCAGAGGAATCCAGACTTTTAGTGACTGTTAGATAACCCATATGATGCCACTGCAAAAAGGACCTGCCAGTGCCCAGCACACGCTGGCAACAACCAACCAAGCAGAATCAGTTGGACTGTGACAGTCCCAGGTCCCAGTGGGATCATCCACCTTCACGGCTCTTAAGGAACCTGAGATGCCAAACTCAGCAGCTCTCATCAGACAGAGCTACCACAGAAGACACAGGTAATAACCTTTTAGATACAGTCACTGCTTTCCTACATTTCAACAACAGCCATAGGCTAAGGCAACCTGGCAGCTAGAGGACTGAATGTAGCTTGCAATATTCAGCCTTCATTTGGGATAAAAGAGCATACAATGCATTCATCCTAGCAGCTACAGCATCCACAATAAGAGTGTAACTTGCAGCATAAGGGAGTAGGGGCCTTGTGGAGACGAGCAGAAAAGTGAACCGGACAGTCCAATGTCATCTAGACAAATTCAAAAAGGAAACCAATTTGCCAACTTAGTTTAACCATGTTTTCACAACTAAATGACATGCCATACATTGCCAAAGTTAATTCAATTCCTGCAGTTCATTTTGAGGGTAAAAGGTGGTTTCAGCACATAACAACAAAGTATCCAGTTACAAAAGTAAAATTTTTTCTTTCTTTGAAATTTGGCTCATGACTTTCACGATTACAAGTTTCTGACTGGAACAACAATCCCCAGTCAAACCTATAGTTGCTGCAAAATATTAGGATCAGGTATGCTGAATCATAAGAAGTTACACAGAGTATTAGGAAACACAATACTATTTCAAAGTTCCTACACTCATTTTAGTCTTACGTCCACTATGCAAGCCCTGAACTACTGAGCAATGTGGTTTTGGCATTTGCTGAACTTGGCCATGTTTGCAGCCAGTGTTTACATACGCTAGTTTACAATGCCAGCATCTCACCTTGCATCAATTTTACAAGTGCTCACAAGCATTTCCAGTGAATCTGAACAGCTTCTACCACTGAAATTAAATTCCCTTCTCTTTTACCTATTTTATTCTTCCCCTGGGATGTGACTGACTTATGGTGAAAACTTTAAAGAAAAAACCTGACCCACCACCCGAAAGACTCTTACCAATCTTTCCTTTGCTCCCCTTATATTCTCAAGTTTTTGTTACAATATTCCAAGGCAGAGAAAAGGAAACCTGAATATTTGACACAATAACTATGCCTGACTTAATAAACATTATGTAAATGGATGTAACCTGAGAAACACAAAATTAATATATTTAACAATCTAGATAAACAGCTCGGTTAACATTCACATCAACAAGTAAATTGTAAGCGAATCCTGCTGTAAATTCATACAACTGTATTCAGAAGTCAGTGATTTATGCCAATACATAAATCAGACAAGTTCATAAACTGCAGGCAGGAGAACACGATCTACCCAAAATGCATCAAGACAGCATTTAGACTGTAATTTAGACATTCATTTCTCATGCAATGCTCTTGTTGAGACGTGGGTGCTTTTTTGAACTTTATAACATCACTCACAAAAATCAGCAGATTGCATCACAAGCTGCAAAGGGGTCACTGCTAACTGACTAGTTTCAGTACCCAGGAAGAAGCATAAGGCTCGGTGTCCCAAGCAAGAACCTGCTAGAGGAGGTCTCCTCTTCCTTTCTCTGACATACTTGCTTTCTTTGATTAATCAATAAGGCTGTCCTCTTCCCCACCTTTTTCTCCCCTTCTACAGACAAACACGATGTTTTTCTTTGAAAACCTACAAAACTCAACACAAATAGTCCTACAAAAATTTCATGGTACGGAGAGTATACGACTATGTATCCATTGCCTGACCATGGAAAAAATCAAGGATCGGCTTTACTACTGCCATAAATGAATTTAAGCAGACATTATAATCTGAATGAACTGTTAAGTTTCTTATGAATTGAGTAGCTGCCATACATGCCAGTAAGACCAAAGATATGGTGACAGAAAAATTTGTCACATTATTTAAGTATGAAAATGTCTTCTGGTAAAGTCAAAAGCCTCCTGACTACCACTTACTGCTCAATGCACTGTAATACATGTATCTCCTGAATCTAAGCCCTCATTGCTTTGTCCACAGTGCGCCTTCCTATTCTCCTACTTGCTAGATAAGCAGAAGTTTACAGATGATATTAGAGTTTTGTTGCAATACTGTAAAAAACTCCACAAAGGAAATCCCACTCTACTAAACATGTAAAACAGCATACAAAAACACAGATGAGAAAATCTAATATTGCTAAGTCTCTCATTTTATAAGAAAGCATCCAGAGTTTCTGTTTTCAATAACGCCATAGGTGCGAGGAAGATACAAACACATGATCTTGGTTACATCGAAAAGACAGAAACACACAAATTTTTGGCTGGCGTTCAGAACTGTAGGAAGACATTTGAAAACACAACTGACTGATGTGTGCCCTACAGAATCAAAATTCTTAAAGCAGACTGAACAGTGAGCTTTTTCTACTATTACTGTTACATTTGCTATTTCCAAACCCGACTTAGGATTTTTTGGAGTTCAATCCATGATTTTAAAAATATTTTTTAGTGACAGTACAACAAAATACCAGTTTCAATGTTCAATACTTGGTTTATAAAACATTCAAAAAATGAGACATGTTTTTGATACAGACTGGTTCGGGCTTCCTACTCTTCCACCAATCCTCCAGCAGATCTCTGTCTCATTACATGTCCACCTGAGACCTGAAAAAGCATCATATGCTATCTTAGAATTATAGAATAGTTTGGGTTGGAAAGAACCTTTAAGGGTCATCTACTCCAGCCCCCCTGCAACACAGGGACAGGGATATCTTCAACTAGATCAGGTTGCTCAGTGCCCCATTCAACCTGACCTTGAATGTTTCCAGGGATGGGGCATCTACCACCTCTCTGGGCAACCTGTTCCAGTGTTTCACTGTCATTGTAAAAAATTTCTTCCTTATATCTAGTCTAAATCTACCCTCTTTCAGTTTAAAACCAATCCCCTTTTCCTATTGCAACAGGCCCTGCTAAAAAGTATAGTATGACTGAGATTAACTCCTCATCCTCCAGTATCTCAGGTAGGCTGTCCTGCACTCCTTTACCTTCACAGAGCCTCCCTACTTCTTCCTCCTCTTCCTTTCACTGCATTGAGAATAGACACTTGAAGTCCCACTCCATCCTATACTAGATTACTATGCAGCAGATTATCTTATGCATCCCTGTTATATACTCTCCAATAGGAATATACATATGTGTGTGTGTGTGTGTGTGTGTCTTCACATGTGTGTCCGCATGTGTGACCATGCTGGTGGTGGAATTTAAAAACAAGACTGAATTTCTATGTCACCATTCACTCAGTAGTTGAGTGCTTACGTCACAAGTGACAGAAAAATTAATATATAGCATGGTAGCTATGGAATAGGCAAAAATGAGTCTGCTATCAATAGATGAAAATATTTTTTATATGTCATGGGCTTCTTGATAAGATTCAATAGTTTACAAGATTCAGTAACAAGAGAAAGTGCAGTTGACTAGAGTCTTGTACTTTCAGTAATAAATATTCACTGCAGTCAACAGATATGATGCCACAGAAATTCAAGGAGCAATGAATTAACTATAAAAAAGCATGTTTGGGTGACAGGAAGACAAAGAAGAATGAAAGGCTGCTGTCAAATTTTACAATAAAAAGAACTAGAGTGCAAAGAGTTTTCAAGGTAGATTGCTTCACCTTTTCCTCCAAAGAACTGCATTTAATGTTGTGTCAAACTACTGAAGCAGGAAAGAAGTTATAGCTCTAAACAGTTTTTATTGCCACAGGCTTCACACCTTTTATTTTGCATTGAACATTAAAAAGGATATGAAACAAAGGAGAAAAAATAAGTAGCACTGCTTAACTTCCCAATTATCCACATTTATTAGAATAACAATGGCATAGTACCACTCCAGAGGAGTTTTCTTCATTTGCCAGTGAGGACTGTAGCAGTAAACAGCCAATAAGCAGACTCTACAAATATAGAGCTATTTTACTCAAAAAGCCTGGTATCCTTCTGCCCCCTGGTCTAAGTAGATGCATTAGGTATTGATGCCTTGAACCCAATCAAAACATTCTACTTTATGGAAGCAATTAATATGCTCCAAAACCAAATGAGAACTTGGGAAAACAATAATAAAAAAAAAGAAAGAGACTTAAAAGGAAGACCAATATAGTCTGGTGGAATTTAGGGCTTATAAAACTGCAGGGATCATGGAAGTACATTCTGGCTTTCTTTCCCAACACAATAGAAATTGAAAAGAAAAAATTACACCTCCTGCCAATCAAACTCATGAAATCCTCTTTCCAGATTTTTGAGATAAAAAATATACCATTAAATATTTTTTATACTTCCTTTGGTAGATTTTTATCCATAGGCAAGCTCTCTCATTTTTTCATAGGAGCTTAGTAAGAAAATAGCTCCTCACTGGGAGTTAACAACTTCCTGTTATTTTCAGAAACAGTAGTTCACATTCTAATATTTCTATCATTTTTTACCTAAAACTTGAACAGTGGCTTCTGTAATTCAAAGGCCTCTGGTGCTTCCCTGATTGCTGAGTGGCCTGGTAGATAATTCAGCTGAAATGACAGTGTCCTTTGCTCATTTGGTCTTTTTTGTTTGACTTAGAAGAACCTTTTTGATGAGGATGACAGGCTGAACTTCAAGCATTTTGAAGAAAACAGACGAAAGGAAGAAAGCAAAGGAAGGGGAGAGTTTCAGAGCAATGGAGATTCGCCACTACCAGTCACTAACTACAAGAGAAGTACCTGTGGTCATTGAAATATGTCTTCCAAGCTCCCTAGCCTTCTGGATCTTTCAACTTTACTGTCTCCATTACTACTGTGTAGAGAAATAGCATACAAATATCTACCAAGCAGATCCTCCTTTGACTGGCAATTGGGTCAAGGAGGAGATTTATGTACTTCATTAACAGATGCTGCATAGGCCACAGCTCTACAAAAAAATCATAACCACACGGAAACAAAGGATTGAAATACCTGAAAAATTCTCTGTTCATCTACTTGAAATAAGGACTAGTTTCAAAACAAGGCAGCTAGTGAAATAAAAGTAAGCCGATTCAAGGAAAAAAACCCCAACTTGATTGTTGTGACCCATACCCATTTCATTCTGTTTTCATAGATTCTCCCAGTTCCCCATCTCTCTCTTTGGAAGAAATTAAAAACAACCTAAAATTAATTACTGAAAGCACTAAGATTAATTTCAAAGAATCTGCTACTAAAAGCCTGGTACCCTTTTTGAAGGATTTTGGCCTGTACCTTCTATCATATCAAGGCATATTTACATTAAAGTAATAAAGGCTGAACTTGTGTAAATGAGCAAGACTGGATAGCTCACATAAAAACAAGTTTTTGCAGCTAACATACATTTGCAGTATTTCAACACTAAACCTAATTTCAGCAAACTGATTTTAACACAGACTTTTAAATAGGGGATTTCAATTCCATTCTTCCATTTACTGTGGTGAATCCACACTTGTTTCAATAGCAATGCCCTGAGTTTCACTCAGTATTTCAAAGGCATGTCATTCTCTACATGCACTGTTTTTTCTTTTCCAAACTTTACTACTCAGTACAGGATACATTTGCTCATTCAAGGTAGTAGAATGCCAAAGAAGGATTTAGATATTTTTTTTAGTGTTGTCTGCAAACACTGCTATAAATTACTACTGTAAAAGAATTGGTGTGTTAGATAACTTAAATCATGAAAGGTTAAAAGAAAACAGCAGTAAAATATTAGTATAAAGCCATAGCTGTGTAAAATATAGCCCAAGGGATAGAAAGGCTTCTGAGACTGCAGTATAACCTCCACAGATTAAGAGCAATGAAATTATTTCACAACCTAAGTAACTTTTTTAACATGAGGATATGCTAATGCTTGGGAAAAACATATTTTAGTGAAACACCAATATACATTTCTCTGAGGATCTTATCCTTCTTTCTTTCCTATCCCCACCTTGCACATCCTGTAGTCCCTTAAATAGTTTATGTGCATGCCAGGCTTGATCGGTACCCAAACAAGCCTTTTTTAAAGAACTGCCTGACAAATGTAATGATAAAAGCTACACTGCACAAATCCATCTGAGGCAACCTGTAAGTATGAGGTTACTGCAAATGTTTCCAAACTATCCTAGCTACAGGCAATTGCTAAAAGAGGCAAAGACTTGACACTCTAAGTCTTAACTCTAGTCTTGATGGGGATGTGTCAACCCTTAATCACAGATTAATTTATTTGAAGTTAATGAGTATATAGAAATAAAAGCGCATAAAAATAGCATATAAAATAATGTATGTGTTACAGTAAGACAAGCAAATGCTAGTAGAAGAACTAAACCTTTCATTTATCTTCCTCAATTTCCTCATCTTCAACAAAGGAAAACTACAATGACATACTTCATAGAGGTATTTTGAGAACTGTTCAGATTTGTAAAGTTTGAATTGAAACACTGGATAAATACAAAGGAATTTTTGTATCAACTACAAACATACACATACTTTTATACATAGGCATATTATAAAAGTGAGATGACTGAAGATATTTTTGTAACCTTTAAGACTGGCAACATCTTTCTTTATACAGGAAGCAATTTAAGACAACATAAAGTTTATTAAAAACAAAACAGTTTTCTCCTCAAGACTAATAGTTTGGTCTACAAAATTCAGAACATCTTCAGGGGAAATTACACACATATGTATATTTATACTTAAATGGATATTCATTCTTTTTGGCAAATGATCACTAACAGACATACTGTGCAATGCAACTGGATTGTATTTCTGAAAATACGTGATTCTCTTACATGTTTCTCAGCAGCTCACAACTCTTGAATGTTACTGACGGATCTCAGCAAAAATGATTATTAGGAACTCCTATGCTATTTCAGGGACAGCCAAAGCATTTTTCAAATGTAGAATACTGGATTAAAGCTCAGAAACAGAATGGACACTTCCATGCCATGCTCATTAATAACATTACTGGCAGTACACAAAACACTCCAATGCAAGCAATTGCTGCATTTTCTATTTTTTCTTCTTTCTCTCCTCCAAATTTCACTGATACTTACAGGAAAGAATAGCACATCATCACAGCTCTTCATGCCAGCACGAATTCAATATAAAGAACCTGAAGCATTTCTGCTAACATCTAAGGTTGCTTAAAGTCAAATTTCAATTGACAAAAGTGTCACTCTATAATGGAAAAATACAAATTTTGAAGCTTCCATCTGGCAGCCTGAGATCCAAATCTCCTAGGTCTGCTCTAGTTTGCAGGACTTCCAAGCTTCCAGCACAGAAAGTCACCAGGGCTCTGGACTGATAATGGGTGATCAAGGAAACTCTGATATTTTGAAAACCTTGTGAAAGACTGAGGTCTTAGATATCACAGCATTATCTTTAAGTCACCATAAGCTTGATGAAATACATATTTTTATAACTTCATTTCATTTTTCTTTTTTTTTAAAGCTAGTGAAACTACTGGGATCTGCAACAAATTGAACTGGAATTCAAAGCTGAAATACAGCATGAGGATCAGTAAAAACAATAAACCGGTAGGATTTTAATATCAAATTAAAAACATGTGCAGCAGGATAGTAAAATACTATATAATATTCTTGAACACAGTGCAATACTTTGCTTTGACATAATTCCTAATAAAACACAGAACACACTAGTGTATTTCTGCCATCTGTAGAATAGGATGAAGAAAATATAAAGGTCATTTGATAAAGAAATGATTTAGGAATACAAGAAATATTTCAGAGTTAATTATATTTTGACAACTCTGTACATCTCATAATGGAACCACAGTACTAGGCTTGCAATTGCTTTTTTGTACTCATATGCACTCTGTTAAGCTAAGCAATGCTATATCAAATTAAGGATTACGAGTCATTTTTGCTTCACAGTTCTTCACTTGGTGTTAGAAGATCTAGTATGCCCTGGTGACAGCTGCAACTTCTAGATGAATAAGTGGAATGCTAATGTGTGATTCCCCATAACATTTATGCTAGCATATGTAACTAGTGAATCAGACCTTCATGTTTATTTTATTAAAACAAAACCAATTCTTTTCAGAAATTAATGATGCCACCATAAAGAAAAGTTGGTAACGCCCTACAAATAGAAAGTTCTCCTTCATGTTTTCTTTGAGAGTTTTATATATTAGTTTTTGGGTTTTTTTTAATTATTAGAGGACTTGTTTTTTCAGAGCAACAGTACCATAAATGGTCACTACGTGAACTACAAAATGAGAGGATCAACTTCTAAAAGTTTTGGGCCAAACAGCTTGAACTTCATAACAACAGAACCTATTTTACGAGGGCATCCAGAGCTGACATTACCTTGCATGAAGAGCTCTTTTCACAGAATTCTGTACAATGAATATTCTTATTTTTATGTTTGTAGAAAATCAAAACCTAGTTTGAATTGGTAATTGTTAAATTAACAGATTTTAAATCCGATATTTTTCTGAATCAGGTAAACAAATCAGAAATAAATTATCACTTCCAGGAAATGCTGTGGAACATTTGAACATCTTGCTATTTCAGCACAAGATTTCCAGAGATAGTTACTGAAATCATAACTCAAAAGCATGCCTATCGGAGTAGGTAAAAGAACACAGTTGCACAGCTGGGGTAGGAGTCTGGCCTCTGCCTTGGCCATCTGACATTAGATGAACAGAGCTCTAACAAATCTGATTATCCCCAACTAAGTTCACTTAGCAGGGTACTGTAGGAAAGTCATTAATCTGCCATTAGAGGCTCCTTCACAAATCCTGGCAAAAGGGTGGAAAAAGACAAGTAAAAAACCATGTTGGATGCAGAGTACAATGACCAACGCTACCAGAATTTTCCTTGTTGATGCCTTGAACTTACTCCCCTCAGGCTTTTTAAATTATGTGTGGTGCTTCCTTAGTCTTGGTACAACTGATGGTCCAGCATAATTTGCCCCTAAACCTCCAATTCTGTGCTCTCTTCTTCACAAAGCAAAGAATCCTCTTATTTGCACTAATGTAATCTGCTTAGCTGAAGAGGCATTTAACATTCACAGCTATCCTGGTTTACACCTGTACATAAGTCTACCGGGGAAATGGAAGCGTTTTATATTTTAAAAGTGCTTATTGTTGTTGTCAATTCCTTTTAACAAAACTAACTTCTGCTTTATGACATACAAAGCTGAGAAAGCAACATACTTTAAAACAATTAAATACATTAACTCTTTCTGGGAAGATATATTTCTTGCATCTTTTTTATCACAAACATTTATGTACATATCAGACAGTAAACGAAGTTTTGAGCATGATTTCTCCTCTTACATTCTCTGATGTGGTTCAAAACGACTGAGCTATATGGTTATAAACCTGACGGGAGACAAGAGCTAGATACTTGCTTCTTATTTGGCAACTAACATAAAATGAAAAGCCATTATGATGGCATTTGTTTCTTCAGGTTCACAAGCCAATATAGGCTGAGTGTTTCCTAAAAAGATCGCACAATTTCAATAGTGTTCAGGAATTATATTACAGCTTTAGAAAGGAAGGAAAATGGTAAACAAGTGGTAAAGCTCTGCCCACTAAATACATATGAGACTTAGTACAAGCTTGTTTATTTATGTGATGCCCTCTGTTAAGATTACTTTCTGATCTCAAAATTGATAGCAAAATGTTATTAGCATCAATAGGATCAAGTATTTGTCCTTGTTATTGGTACAGATGCAAGTAAGAAACAGACTTTTACATACTGTGTTTGGCTGTCTTCCTATGTCTACCTGGCCATTAGATGAGACTAATTATTTTTTAAAAGACACTACAATAATCTATTTCTACTGCTGTATATAAGCCCAAGCTCTCAGGCTAAGCCTAAGCTTATTTTCATTTACACAGGTATAACTAATTAGTTTGGACTAATTAGTTTGGACAGTAGTTGGGAGGAAATGTGTGGCATGCATATGAAAACTTAAAAACTACAAATGTTTTAAACTGACTTAGGAAGAACTTCTTCAAAAGACAAAAAAACCTGTTATTTATTCTCTTTCAGTACTTGTCCTTCTTTACCAAAGCCTAACAAACTATTCGTTCCCCTTTCAAAATACATTTCCTCCTTACAGTACCTGCCTCGACATGATGTCAAGGTTCTATTTTCCTGTATTTGACACCCACTGACATCAGTAATACCTAGGGCAGGACATGGGCAATGCAGTAGCTCTTTGCACTGTTTACATGCTACTGAAGACACTTCAGAAGAAACAAAAAACAGAACCCAAATCTTTAGATGCAAAATGGTATTTGGCTCCCTTTAAACGAAGGATCACAGTAATAGGGTGCATCGCCCCAATGAATTTACACCAACTTCTAACTCATATTCTGATTTCTATATAGGTAATCACAGTTTTACATAAGGAATTAAGAAGAAACTAAGATGCACAAAGTTTATTGAAGGAATTTCGTAACCTACACTGAAATAATGGCCTGATGGCATCTGACAAAGTATGTACACGCACATGTAAATATATAGAACAAAGATAAAATCGATCCATATTTCCCTAGAAAACAAAAATTTGAGTGACTGTACCTGTTTTTTGTTAACAAACTAATTGTTAAAGTTTGATAGCAAAATCTGACCTGCAACTCGTAACTCAAAAGCAGACTAGCATTTGCATGTTCAAACTGAGTCATACAATCCTTCAGTAGGATCCAAAGATTACAAAGGAGCTTAGGGTATCAGCTGCTAGAAGAATAAACACCCCACAGGATCATCCTCTAGAGTGTGAACAGCTGATGGTCTGGATACAACCACCAGGCTTCTCTCAGGAGCAGCAGCTTTACTGCCCTGTGTATCTCAAGGTGACGAACTATTTCTCCAGCCTTATGCTGATTCTGTCCTTCATAACTGTACTTCTTGCCTCCTTCCTCCACTCTCAACACAAGTAGAGAGATTCTAGGCATTCCTAAAGGCAAACTGCTGGGATCGAGGAACACGGAGCTTAAACCTCAATTATGGTGATCAGAACAAAAGAAGTATGTCCAACTCCAAGGGTCTGACAGGTAGAGACCACTTTGCAGCATTAGTCAACAGGACATATTACGTACCTTTTCCATAGCTTAAAAACACATCGAAACACATACATGACCACTTCACTT
Source organism: Ciconia boyciana (assembly GCF_034638445.1). Taxonomy (NCBI): domain Eukaryota; kingdom Metazoa; phylum Chordata; class Aves; order Ciconiiformes; family Ciconiidae; genus Ciconia; species Ciconia boyciana. Next base: position 59,257,990 of record NC_132938.1, read on the forward strand.
TACCAACTGCCCCAGTACTGAATGGCATGTGCTGAGAGGACTGTTTAACAAATCTTGGAGTGCAGATGGATATCCAAACTACCAAAACTGAAAGGGAAACTCAGCAGAACTTAAAATACATTTTCTATACACAACCCCCTTCCCATCCTTCCTGCTGTCAGATACTCAACTCTTTCCTAAGGTCTAGGATTCTCCCTACCATCACAGTGTTCTCTAGGAAGCGATAAACAAATCTCTTACATATACTGCTGCCATCCAAAACAGCTCAAAACTATGGCCTATGCCCTGCTGGCTCTTTTCTCAGGCCTTGACAAAAACCAGAAAACAAAAAGTTAAAATGGTTCCCACCGGCTCCATTGACAGCCCAAGCCAGTAATAGCCTGCCTAACCCTGAATCAGAATCTCTGCCATCAGAAATTAAAAAAACTCTAGTCACATACCCTGAAGCTTGATGGTGAAAAAGATACATGCATACATTTGTCACCAGAATTGCTATGGTAACCCTTTACCGTGCACACAACACTGGAAAATTTCAGACTGAAACAACATCACTTCCACAGACATTTCACATATAGGAAAACAAGAATCTCATGAAAACAAGTATCAATCATTAGTATTTTGTCCATTTCTAATGCAGGTTTGAATAGCTGCCAAAGAGAAGGGAGAAGCATCTGTGGGGCTGCTATATCTCAAAGTCCCACACAGAGAGCGATCACGTATGCTGACATGAGAGAGAAAGTATGTTGCACTAGAGGTAGGCCAGGGAGAGGATATTGCCATGAGGAAGAAAACAGTTGGCTGACTGAGACAGTCCCACCAAAACACCACCCTGTCCCACATTTATAGTTGTTAATAGTTTAACTTCAGCAGGACTTCGTAAAGGATCATTTTGTCTTCCTTCACCATAATACTAAATGCACTGTTTTCTAATATTTATACGAACTTTACTTCTAAACAACAAAAAAAGTTAAAAATAACAAGCCTCCTCTCTTCACTCAGATAGTACATTCCTTATGGAATTAACTTTAGACTAGAAGCTAAACTCTGTTCTTTGACAAACGTGAATACTTCCATTATATTAAATAGGAGATGTATGTGCAGAGTTTGGTTGCATAGATTTATTGGGAAAATAAACCTTTCTGGTACAAGCTAATCTAAATACATATTTACATTCTAAATAAGAAAAAGCAGATATTATTTGGGGTCACTCAAAAGCCAGAATTTAAGTTTCAGCAAAAATATTAAAAATTTTATTATTTGCTCTTCTACAAAGAAACTCAGTTTACATGGTATTTGAAATAGCTTTTTTTTTTTTTTAACAGAAAACCAAAATCATAAGAAGATATTTCATTTTTTTAAAGGTTATGCTAGAAATTGTTTAGCTATTGATCATGGCTCTACCTTTCAGAGATACAATAGAACCATGAGCTTTTTCTGAAAAAAATGCTTGTGGGTTGTAATAAAGCTTCTTTTTACTTAAAACAGGAAAACATGAAACAAAATTATCTTTTGTGGTGTATTTTTGAAGAAAAGAAGCAGTAAAAATTCATATATAAAAAGGTAGGAGGTGTTACTGATCTGTTATGAATTTATATTTGTACCCCATAATTATGTATGTGTTGGGTGGATTTAGTGTGTACTTTTTGAAAATCATAGCAAAAAAGAATAGGTGTTAATAAAATACTGAGTGTAAAAAGGATTAGAATTTATCTTTGATCTTAGAGTAGACTTACATGGCTATGACATCAAAAACATTCTAAGTGCTTCTTTTGTCAGCATAGCAATTCTGATCTTTGAAGCCAGGAAGCTTTTAACTTCCTAACCAAACCGAGCAATACTTTTCATTTCGGATTTCCAATGGACACAGTTAAGACTGCGGAAATTACTGACAATCATAGGTGGCTGAAATTTCTTCAAACAGTTCTTTAATGAGAAAGTGAGGGGTTTTGAACTTATTTTAGTGTACGTGAACAGGTTCTGGTTTATATTGATACCTTAAAAATAATTATTAAAAGTCTTGAGATTTTCAACCACAGCTTTCAACATTTTTAAAATGCTGTCTCATGAAGTTATCTGGATCTAGGTGTCAGTTTAAGAGGAAAGACATCTAAATGTACAGCTTACATGTAGTTGCCTAAGACATGCGCATGTCAACATAGGCTAGAGAGCAATTCAGCAGAACAGTTATTAGATTCAGTAGCTGCCTATAATCAGAATCTATAATTAAGAGGCACAAATGTATGCAACTAGTGTCATGTGAGAGGTTCCTGAGGTATCCAGGACAGCTGCCCATGACTGACAGATACAACAATGGTCCAACACAGACTCCAGCCCTTGTACATACGACAGCCAGAGGCTGGGCTGGAGACCCTGGATCATCTCATGCAGCAACGAACACCTGTATGCAAGGAATGTAATTGAGCCCTAGGAGTTTACAATGAGCTGAAGAGGTCTCTAGGTGCACTGAGTACTGACTCAACCTTCACTGCCTACAAGGAGTGTTTCTACACTTCACATGTCAACACCTCCACACAAGCTTCTAGGTTTAGGCATCTTGATCTAGAGCTGAATCCAGCTCTGACTGTCTCATGCCGTTATGACTTCCTCACCAGTGCCCTTGCAAGAATTATCCCTGGACTCAATCAGCCAGTCAAAATGACTGAGTACATACATATCCTCCTGCCACAATACGAGCATCTTGAACTGAAAAGGAGGAAAAGGCAGTATTAAGAATAATGGTAAGTGTTGCTCAGAAGAATGGCAATGGCACAGGGATGAGCATTTCCACTGGGAGGAACTACCGAAGTTAGGATGTAAGAATTCTCATCCTAAGTCTTGTGGGTTCTAGTACCTTGTACCTATTTTCTGTATAATTATTCAGGGCACAGAGAAGTTGATACAGCTTGGGGGGTGGGGGGTAGGATTTTTAGAGGGTTTTTCCTATGGTTTGCATCCCACTTCTCTTACAATCGTGACAAGATTTCTCTGCCTTTCTGCCCTTGAAACAGCACTGAATGCTGCCATCTCCATTGTGGTTCTTTGCCTACAGCTACCTCAGGGCATTTCATGTAGAGATATGAGCTCCAAAGGCTGAGAAGCTGTTTATAAGCATTAAGCAAGAGACACTCTCCCGGCAACTGAAATGTGGGAGGTGGGGGCCCAAACCCAGAGGGAAAAGACACGGGTGGCAGCACAAGTCAACATCAACTAGAGGGCACCCCACAGGCTGAAGGAACAGCCTCAGGTCCTCAACAGAGCTTGTTCAGAGCAAGAGTGCCACACAGAATTACAATCTCTCTCTTCATTGACCCCCAGCAGCACAGAGGCTGAAGATACCTCTCTGTGTAGGCCACACATCAAGAGCCTACTGTGAAACATAAGTGCTATGGGGGGGTGGTCATTTCCAATATCATACGGACTACTTATATACTATTAAATGGAGCCTGGCACTGCAAGGATACTAGGCATTCAAACTGAGGGGGATGAGGGTCTGTAACACAAACTGTCTTTCAACAGAAAACAATTATTAGAAACAAGAAAATCTGAGGAAGATGCTTGCTTCCCATAAAGAAAATCTTAACTTAAAAGAATTATCAGCCAATAAGGCTGTAAAGCCTTGACTTTCAATTATGATTCTGAAATACAAAAGGCCCTCACAGAAATCCTGGTTCAGGCAACTCACTTCTGTTAAGATGGTCCCACAGACCAGAGTTTACTTCCCATAATGCATCTTAAGTATGCAAAAAGGTAACAGTTTTTCAACTAATTTCACTAAGTTTGGCTTTGGTATTGGCTTTTCCTCCCCCTCCCCCCCATTTCCTTGCTTTTCCACATTTCTATACTACTGCTCTAACTCAAATAATTTACATTTCATTTTTGCTATACCTAACGTTTCCTTTCTGCTGGTCAATTTCTACCTTAGAACTAAAGTTAGATCCCTAGATTTCCACATCTTCAATTACAGCTCACCAGACAAAGTTCTACTATTCTTAAATAAAGCAGAACGAATCCAAAGCAGTAGATATAATTAATCAAAATAGCTAGCAGTGCAATATTTAAAATAACTGAGGGCTGCCTGGATTATAGCAACATTATTAGCCTGTGATTAATAAGCAGTTGAAGTATTACATTTGCTACACATTTGCTAAGTTATTTTATCTTGCTTTAAAGTTAGGTGGCAAAGTTTCAAGCCATAGTTGAGAGATTTGCTTTATTCAATATTACGTTGTTAACCCCACCATCTGGTCAAACAGCTGAGGGAACTCAGGCAACCATATGGGGGGGCCCATGTTTCTCTCTTGGGAAATATTTGCCTTACTGAATTATGCAACCGTTACCAGTTTCTAGCTTATTACAGTAGGATTAAAAAACCCATCAAAATACTTTGTAGATAACCTGAGTTTTGTGTGCCTTGTATTTAACCTTAACTTATGTGGGAAAATAAGGTGGCACTTACTTGAGGACCAGGCTGACCCTGAAAAACAAGAAAAAGATAAGGTTATGGAAAGTTATGACAAGGATTAACTCCTTAAATAGTAGCAAATAGTTACAGTACTCTCTATTAAGGAGATAACAAAAAATCCAATAACTGTATTGAAGTCAGATTCTGGACTCTTAAGTCTGTATTGAATTTGAATGTTTTGATGAACCTTCTTGCGATTAACTGATTCCAGAAATAAATTACAATAACACATCATTGAACATGCATTTGAGAAACTTCATACTTTAGATAGTCAGAACAATACAATTTAGAAATGATAGAAAGACCTAACTTAATCATTCTCAAGTGAGAAAGAATCCACAGATGCTGAGCTGATTTAGAAGTAGGTATTGGGTACTTTTTCTCTATTATGGCTCACCCCCATGTTCAAGGAGGTGCTAATTACTGCCTATTGAATGAACACAGTTTAAAAACTGGAGGAACACATTGCTGGGCAAACAAGTCTTTTTGCCATTGCTGCAAGCACCACAGTTTTAAGCAAATATAAACCAATATTTAACCCAGCAAGTCAGCAGTAGATGAACCCTTGTCTGTTAGCCCAAGAGGTAGCTGGTACATTTCCTCTCCCTTATTTATCAACATCACCTTTGGACCACCGCTAGCCAAATGGAGAGACCCTCTGCACACTGAGGAGGTGTATGTATCTCTTGTTGCTGCAAGCCCTTACAGAGCAGACTTCCTATCACTAAGGTCCCTACTCTAGGAAAGCCAGTGAAAGTCATCAGTTATTCTAGCCCTCTCATTACAAATTACTTGCATGAAGCAGAATTATATTACAAAACAGTATAGTAGTTGTGACTATGAACTACAACCACCCGGACAATCGGCTCACACTGTAAGACAGAGACAAGTATTTATATATTTCTCCTTATAAAGAGAGAATTTCTTAAACTCCTAGGGCTAGCTTAGCTTCTAGTGTTTTATGACACTTCAACAGTATTTCAGTTGAATTGAAACTACGTTTCCTTTTGTTGAAAGAAACTGAGCATGGAGACTTCTTATAAGTTTTATAAAACTTCTTCACTTTAGCTAGAAGGTACCGCTACACAGAGTTGAAACTTTTCATCTGAACATCAGGAAACACTTTTTTACTGTGAGGGTAACCAAGCACTGGCACAGGTTGCCCAGGGAGATTGTGGAGTCTCTGTCCTTGGAGACAGTCTAAAGCCGTCTGGACATGACCCTGGGCAACCTGCGTTATATGGCTCTGCTTGAACAGAGAGGTTGGACCAGATGACCTCCAGAGGTCCCTTCCAACTTCAACCATTCTGTGATTCTGCGTGATTTGGGCGTGGGGGGTGGGGTGGGGATGGTGAAGCATTTCAACTGGGAACTATTATCTACAAGAAAAGCAGCTGAAGAAAAATGCTTTTTTTAGTAACTAATAAGATTTTGTTGTGCTAAATTAAAAACCAGAAAACCATATTTTAATTCACATGCAAGTTTTTAAAGATTTTTTAAAAAAACATAAGAAATATTAGAAATAATGTTACAGAGGAATCATGGTAAAGTACAGAATTATTGTGGCTATCTAATCCTTACACTGAAGGCAGCCTAAAGCATTCCTTGTTGTAGATGCTGCAGTTTTGTATTAGTTCCTTACAACAACGCTGCACTATAGAGGTTTTCAGACAAAAAAAATACTGGCTGAAGTTTGCCAGTTCTAATATGAAGTAAAATTTTCTGAATTGGTCAGTTCTATGAACTTACACGTCACACTGGGTTAATGAATACAACTGGGACTCCTCAGCACTCAGCCTTTACCTCAATCTTCCTAACACAGCAGGTTTTAAGATATTATATGCTATATCTGATCCTAATATCATCAGGAATTGCTTACTGATGCAGTACTAGGCAGCCTGTACAATAAATTTGTATAAATTAACTAAACTGAGACCTATGCATGCAAAATTTTATATACAAACTCACAATACATTTGTCTCACAAGTATATCTAATGTTGTAATACATTTTGACCAAATCGTTAAAGACTGTCTCCAAGATATATATATTTAAAAAAACTTAAATGAAAGTCTGAAATTACCAAAGTGTTTCAACAAAATTTTGATTTAAAGCAGTAGAAAGCAAATAAACAGGATATATTTATTTTTAAACAAAAATATTTGAAAATTGACACTTTTTTTCTTCAATCTAACTTAGACATATAGGCTACTAAGTGTCGACATGGTACATGCTATATGTATGATATAAGGGACATACACACATAACACAAACATACCCAGAATTGAATGTCAGGGATAGAATCATGCTCCCATGAAAGTGTTTTCTACTCTCAGTCTCAACAGCATTACCAGTTTGCCTTTTTGTTATTGTGCATTTATAATTACTCTTTTATCATGTCTGCAATATGGAGAGAGCAAAGCTGGAAACTGAATTTTTATAGGACAATTGTTTTTCATGGTGACACAGAACTTTATGAGATAATGGGGAATGTAAGAGTTGCATTACTCTTAGTTTATATACGCTGTCAATATTGCAATTATCCTGCATTTAACTGTAAATTCAGATGCTGAACACAAAAGTACTCATAGCAGGATTTTTTTTAATCCTGTTGGCTATGAGCTCCTTGAACATGGAAGGAACTTTGCATTAGCAAAGTTAATTATTTTCTGTTTTTTCAGTTGTTTCCAGTCCTTCAATTTGTATACTCTTAGATACTAGCTACTGCAGTCACAGTATAATTTTCCCTTCTCACTAATGATCCAGTAAGTGACACTAACCAGAGGATGCAGCAAGCACTATATTATGGAACTCATCAGCTCTGCTTACAAAGGTACAGGTAGAAAGAGGCATCACAATACTGACCTTTTTGATTGTAAAGGGTCATTGTCATAGAACAATTCAAACTGTGGGAGATGAAGAAGAGGCTGTTCATTTTGCCTCCTCTCATTTTTGTATGTTGTGAAAGGATCAGGAATAAAGCTCTGTGAGTTACTTTTGTGTTCATTAAAAAACCCTCTAACATGAATACAAACTAATATTATATTTTATTTGAGCAAGTTCAATCTCAATTATATGCTTGTGTTCCCCAAATGGCTCCAGGATTGCTGAAATCACTCTGGCTCACTGCTGCATAAATTGTTCCCAATGCATGTTACTTGTGGATTAAAATGTTTTAGCTGGAAGTATTTCTCTAAATTTTAGATAAAAACCAGGTGAAAATACTCTTCAGGACTGAAAAGTCAGCATTATTCCATTTTTTTTTCTAATGAACATGTCTTTGTTCAAATGTGTTATGTACTCTCAAATTGATTCATTGATTGTAGCACTGACTGCTGTTCTTTGCACACATTTACAGATCAGTCCCAACACCAATAACTGATCAGATGTATTTTAGTGGCTGCTACTTTGAACCTCTGGGTCATTGCTCATGTACTTGCTTATCCACTACTGATTGCTGCTTTTTATTTTTTTTTTTTTAAGTCTACATTACTACAGTGGGTATAGCTGCATAATATATCATGGTTTCAGCAAAATCTTCAGAACAATTTTCCCTTCTATATTCCTATTTAGTGACTTAATACGTTATTTTGCAGGAAAGAAAGGGGCTAAGTTTGGCAGCCTATTCTAATTACCATGATGGAAGGTCTTCTATGGTTGATAGTTAATCCCTTCCTAGCAATTTAACCTAATATTAGCTGCTGATACGTAAATGATACTAAAAGAAAAAGAAAAGATATATGGCGTAGTCAGGTCCAGCTGAAGTCAACAGGTAAACTATCAGTCTGCTAAAAGAGGAGATTAAAGAAAAAGCCTATTGACTGGAGGCTGCAAACATTGCGGAAAAGTTACTTAACAGCAGCAAGAGATGTCAAGGAGCACAGGAAAAAGTCTTAAGAGAAGAAAATGGAAGCTGACACTGCAAGTTAGCAAGTTGAGCTTGCAGAGGAAACAGGGCTTGTAGCAAATGAAACGACAGAAAAGAAAAGATATATTCAGGATATCAAAGAAAAGGACTATCCTGGAAAACGAGAAAGAGAGAGGGAGCAAAAACAATAGCATGAAAAAGTGCAGAAACAATTTTCACAGCTTTTGCATGATTTTAATCTTTAAAGAGCTGGGAACATAAACTTCCAGGCTCATACATCCAAATATATGGATATACAAATATATACACAAATACAAATATATTTACAAATGCATTGTATAAAATTAAAGGTTATTTCTAACTTCATTCAAGTAGCACCTCCCTAAAGAATATCTGGGATAGCATACAAATGCATTTAAAATGAGACATGGGGCTGTTCAGATCCAATCAGCCAACAAAACCCAGCAGAGAAATTAAAACACAAAACTGAAGAACCTGTGGAAAAAGGAAACCAGCAAGAGCAACAGATATGTGATCAGAAATAATATCCTGCTCTTTGAAAGGCACCACCAAACTACCATTGTGTAGCATTCTCTGGACAGACTACCCAAGTAGGAACATTTGTCTTCCAATCTAATCCAGATAGAAAATAATAAGGAAACAGGAGTAGCATGGCTGACCTCCATTTCCTTGGGTAGACACAAAAGCCTGGAGTGACTTTTCGGCACTCTGTTAAAATCCATGCTACTGAGGTTGAAATAAGTTATGCCGAAGGAAGCCAATATGTGATTAATATACATTTCAGCATGAGCAATTAAAAAAGAAAAAAAGGAATATGTGCAAGACCTAAATTACACTGGTTTTGAACAAATCACCTACCAGCTTTCCATCCATACCAATCGGACCCTGGGATAATCAAAAGTCAAAACAAAATGGAACAGTTAAATCAGAAGAATGCTGAAGATGAGGAAAAATATACAGACTTGGGGAATACTGCGGCCTTTAGAAGATGAATAACTCTATGTCAGCAGTTAAATGCAATACCTTAAGGATATTTTGAGAATGAAGGCACAGAAAAGAAACAACAAAAGAAGCAGAGCTAAGACAGAATTAATAAAAACAGTATGGTGGGAAGTAGCCAGGCAATAGCTGGTGTTTAACAAAAGACAGGTTCAACATGCAATGAAGGAACTGTTAGTTTGGCAAATCACAGTGGCACGACATAACAAAACATATGAAATAATGCATCTGGCTTGTGTGTTTCTTTAAATAACTGAGAAAACAGAATAAGTAGCCTATTTACTGAATGCTGTTATCACATGGTTGCAAGGTGAAAAGAGCAAACACTTAAAATCTCATAACTAATCTGTATTTAAATTAATGTTATAATAACGATAGTTAATAAGAAACTTCAGCTCATGCAGTTCACTGAGGTACTAAAGATTTCTGCCTGTACTTTGGCCAGGAATTCTTGTGCCTTATCCTGATTTCTCTTTTTTCTCTTGGGAAACATGGAATTATCCTTGCTGATACTTTACAAGTTACCTACTTCCTTCAGAGTCCAGAGGTTGATTCCTGTTAAATGGATGCAAATTCTGGAAAGGATTTAACGTGGATATATACTGTTGTAACTCAGTAATGGTTCTATGTCAACTGCATGTTTAGGTGATCACAGGAGAGAGAAGAGGGCTAGAGAAAGTTGGATTAATTTTACATTTGATGTTTAATTACTATGTCTTCTGACAAATGAACAGTCAAGTTACCTTTCACTGACAGCGGAATAAGAGCAGGCAGAGAAGTTGTTTCTGCCATTAAATTCCTCTTTTAGGCTGAAACTGTGAGCTCTCAGGTCTTTGCCCCATGTGAAAGGGATACTAATTTACGTCTCCTGGGGAGAATTTTTCTCTTAAATGCTGGCACTGCAGCCAGACTTTCCCCCTGGAGCTTCACAGGCACTCTCTCAAGACTGCCTTCCCAAGGCATACAGCCCCTTAGGACCGATTGCTCACACTGCTTGATTTGGATCACTGTTGCTGAGAAGACAGCACGTAACATATTTTCTGGGTTTATGTTGATGCATTTTATCTTTGTTGCTTTTTGCCCCCTTTCTGAGCACTACTTCAGCTTACGAGCAAAACTCAAAGTGTAATAGTTTAGTCTAAATCAGGTGTGCGGAGGTTCTGCTGACCCCCTCACCCAGGCGTGCATCTTCCTACCTTCTGCACCATTACTAATAGGTACTATGGTCATATGAATGTGCCGGTTCAACCAGCTACCAAGAAAGTAATAAACACTATGAAAAAGTGATGCCATATCAATCCAGTGAGTTCCCTAGCTATCTGTCCTCTCCCAGCCTAGATCATGGACTCTGCCAAAAATTCCAGACATACTTAGTATGAAAGAGGACATCAGTTGGATGTATGTATTGTGAAACTCGTGATTTTTGGTACATTATTGGCTTTCTAAGAAGCCTGTGCACTAACCGACTTGTCAGATCCAATAAAAAGTTACTGTGTCTGGGCAGCCCTACAGGAATAAAACCCCTTACCTCTCCTTCCCTCCAGCTCCTACTGTGGTTTTCTGTCACATCATGAGTAGATGACATGCTGAGAGTGTAAAGCAGGTCACCAGCATCTTGGTTATCTGCATGACCACTACCTATTATTATGTGCTGATGTCCTGGGAAAGTTTGTGACTGTTGGGATGACCTACAATATCTTTCAAATGTTATCTCTGAACAGTTCTTCCCTGGTATCCAATAAAGCAAGCAACACTTTCCAGTGCATTAAAGGGACAGCTTTTATTATTATGCTTCCTCAGTGTCTCTTGATCCCACACATGCAGCACACATACAACACTTAATAATTTTCTCATAGTTATTTAGCAAATTTCTAAATATAGTACTGTACACCCCAAAAAACAAGGCAAGTCTGCAAATTAGTAGCTTTCCCAGATTTTTCTAGCACTGTACTACAGGATATTTATCTAGTAATACTGACACACAGTCTGTTGCAGGTGCAAAAATGAAGGCTGAACTGAATCCTGGCTATGAATACATTTACTTCTAGAAAGCAAACGACAGATATTACCAGTTAAAACACTCAGCAGTAAGGTCATGGTAAGTATATAAAGTTCCCCAGAGGGCTGCGTGGGCAAACAGCTAAATTTAACTGTTTGGTCTGCTGCAAGCTTAGCCCAAAAGATTTAATTATTCTTATTATGAACGAATACAGGAAAGAATTATACAAGTATTTGTAGAAGGAAAAATCATTACAAGGTCAAACTGTTGGCTTAGAGGGACCAGCCAACAGCTCTTGCAGCTGTAGCAGTGCTTGTATTTTGCATATAAGCACTGTTTTCAGGGAATGTTTCTTTATCATAGAAAAAAAAAAAAAAACTATTTGTATTCCCTTACAATGACAGGCATTTTAACTACTGTTAAATTTTTGCCTGCTCTTTATCCATGCTACGTAGCTCCTGCACTTGAATTAAAGGACTATGTATGGCATCTTGAAGAGTGTCAGTAAAGAAGAATCAGAAATTCCGTGTAGGCTGAAGAGAAGCACCTGCTCACAACTGAAAATAATAGGAATTTCCCCCATGATTCCCTTTGTATCAGGACTATTTTGTCTCAAGTTCGGGAAAGTCTTCTGGGATTTGCTTTATAGAATAGGAGAAGAAAGATAAATTTGCTTGAGACATACTGCCCTACAGGAGGAAAAAATCTATCTCTGTAGATAATAAGTCATTACTGTGAAAATGAATAATATTCTTTCATTATAAAAATACTAAATCTTTAACAGAAAACATGGTAATTTCCTTCTTTCCTCAATTACTTCTTTCTTGTGTTGGAAAGAGAGAGAAAACACTTTTCAAAAATGGAAATCAGAATTTCCACAACTGATTCAGGCTGGCTGATAAAGAGAAGCTGAAATAGTACATAAGGCTACTTCAGGATGCACTGAGAAAAATCCTATAATGTGACAATATTTATTGAAATTCATTACATGATTGCACTGGAAGTCTCACGGAATACTCAAAGACATTTTCATTTGTTTTGAAAGAAAGACTTCAAACTATAGTCCGTCTGACTTAAACTTGATTGTCTCTAGAGCTGCGCACTATATAGTTCAAACTAATTTCTGCTTTGTTCTCTAAATAACTGCTACTACAGATTAGCATGTCATTTTTGACAAGTACCAAATACATGGTCTTCTATAACACAATCCCTGTAAAACATTTTAGAAAACTAAAGACAATGCATCATGAAAGAGAAGGGGATGAGTAGATTTATACAACAGACATGTACACTAATTATTTGTTCACTTACTGTAGATACTACAGATGGTATTGAAAATGTTTCTTCTGGACTATGCATTTCCTTTCTAGGTTTCCAGTATCATTTTTAAGTGTGTGCTATTACTGGATATTTTCTTACAGTATTACATAGACTTTTTTCCAAGATCCTCAAAAGCAAAGATGTTCGTACAGTAGATTTTTTTTCCAAATAATACCCATCTATTTACTTAGCACTAACTACCTATCTAATAACCCTAATATGGACAGAGATAACACATGGGAGGAAGGGGGATATGAGTGACATTTAGGTCTGGTTTTGTGAAAAGTAGCTTCCACTCCTCAAGAATACTGTAAATATAATATTTCTCAAAGAAAGATATTTTTAGTTAGATTTTGAATGCTCCCAAAATTGATTGTTTTCCATTTTAGCAGTATCCTTTTACATATGGGTTACTCTGGAGGTAAATATTTTAAGGATTTTAGGGGTTATTGTTAGAAAGTGAATATATAAGCAAATGCATCAGAAACATTTAGTGTTCCTATCAAAAAGATAGCCAGTATTATTACTTTAGGCAGCTTTACTGCAATATTCATTTCTTCAAAAAATTCTGACTGAAAAGTGAAGAAAAGTTATCACTACTATGTGATAAAAGAATCTTCCAAGGGAAGGAAAAGAGGAAGATATGGATTATCTTCTTACTCCACTCATCCTTCAGTGATCCTTTTCACTTAAGGAATACTAATCAGAAGACTGAGTTGTGAACCAGGAGATACATAATAAACAGAAAATACACATAATTTCTTCTTTATAAACTGTGAACAACCCTCTATCTAAAGGAATTTTTTTGGTTTTTTGCTTTTAAACAAAATGGATTGGCATATTTTAACAGTGCATAACTTTGGTAGGTTTATATTCATTGGAAGTACACAGAGAAATGTATTTATTGCAAACACATTCTCTGTGGGAAGAATGAGGAAAAATTTTGACATTGCAAATTACTCCAATTCTAGTTTTGTGTATAAATAAATTACAAGCAGGCCAATTATCATCTCCAAATGCATAATGATTTCTCAGACTTTGATGACTCATTGTTTTTCCTGATTGTTCAGTGTGAAATCAAGTATATTGGAAAAAATTCTCTCTCCCGATGCAGACCATAGGTGTCTGAAATGCTCTGTATACACAAAATTAATACAGAAACATCTGCATCTCTGAAAGAGACATGAATACAGAAAACTGAACAGAGCCCCAGTAACACCATGCTAGATGGTGTTTCAATTTACTGGAACTTACTTCATGGCACAAATAAGTGGCCAAGTTTATTTCAACATTTCTGATGGCCAGTGTTGGCCCAACAAATAAAGCTAGTGAAACATAACAATGCCATAGCTGAAGCTGGCTGCATACAAGTATTTTCTGGACTCAGTTTGCAGTGCACTGAACTAAAAGTGATTTTTCACACTGACTTTAATAAGAGTGTGATTTGGCACTCAGTTGTCAAAAAAAAAAAAAAAAAATCACATTTTAAGGTCTCCCCCAGTCATTTTTTAAAAGTCTTTTAGATCACACATTTGGCAGTTTAAGATATACTAATTTAGACTATCACAGCACAGTTCAGAATTAAGAAACTCTTATCTGATTAAATCATGTGACTAAATTATTCCACATTTCTAAACAATCTACAGTAAGCTCGACTGTTAAATTGTTACTTGCAGAAATCTCTTATGTCAGTACATATACAATACGAGATTCAGAAGAAAGCAGGAATCTAGCTTTACAGCAGCTGTATGAGCTGCATGCCAGTTACCATGTCAGACTGAGTTTAAAAATACCTATGTGGAAAAAAAAAAAAAAAATCTGTCTCAAACAGCAGGTTTGCAGATCATCCGCACTAAGTTCAAGTAAGGTGAAAGATGACACATTGTCTTTTCAAGTCACCTATTTTAGTTCAAGATTGATAGAAGTTAAAATACCCACAACTGTCAGGTTTCCTCATCATGATACCATTAAAATGACTGATCTCCATGACTTTCTTTTTCTCTCCTTTGGTTAATTACAGGTTTATCAAGGCTGACTTTAATTAGATGTAATATAGTATTCCTAGCAAGGATATATAATTCCTAGCAAGTCTGATAAGGTTTCTTTTTAGTGAAGTTTTGTTTTAGAGCTTATGTGGACAATAAGCATGATAGGCTCATCAGCTAGCTAAATTTCTCCTACTGATTAAACATTATTGGTTCTTTTTCAATGACTGGGAGTGATTGCTATTAAGAGCAATGTGAGCAAACAGCCCAGGTACAGAAGTCACTTGCTCCAAGCCTGTGAGGAAAAAAAGTGCCCTAAATCAACTTGCAACAAGTCTCTCTGGCCAGCAATCAGGACATTACTGAAAAAAAACCCCAAATAACCCAGATCATTTGGGCTGGAGAAAACTTTACTGTGAAAAGAAGGAACTACAAGAGTACAAGAAAGATGAGCCTGCTGTCTAAAACCCCTTTACCACAAAAAGCAAAGTTTCTGACAAAGACAAACGAAGCACTACAAGGCTCTTTGTCCATTTCAGGATTTCCTGAATTCTTCCCTCAAGCAGTTCATACTGGCTACTACCTAAGACAAAACTCAGCTAGATGAATCATCACCTGGAGATTGCAAACTAAGTATAAATGTTTTCCAGGGTAGGGATTTAGAGTTTTAAATGAAGTTTTTATTTAAAAAAAAACTACAACATTCACAGCACTATGAGGCTGCCTGATCTTATTGACCAGCAACTTATGGGTCCCATCTGAACTGCTAGAGCCTTTATCTCAGTCAGACTTCAGAACCAACATCTTGCTTCTCCTAGGCTCATTCAAAACACTGATGCAAAATTAATCATTCAAGATTTGAACTATAACCCCTCCCCAATACTCCACACTTTTTATTTCAATGGAAAAACTACATTCCATTAAAAAAAAATTAAAAAAACAAGAAAGAAAGAAAGAAAAAAGTGCATTCTTAAGTCCTTAACAGCCTCATCCTGTAATTCCAGGAATCTCTCATTTTGTTGCAAGCCATGCATTAACTTTCTCATCAAAAACTCCTACAAAATTGCCTTTATCAAGCCAATGAGGATCTCAAAGCATACCCTGGAAGCATAGAACAGACTCAGAAGCAAGGTCCTGATAAAACCCGGAGAATGAAGAATAGCAGCACCATGATTAACATTCAGACTACACCTCCATCAGCCAGAAAAGCTACAGCATGCCTAGGCTAGGCTCTCAGTATTGAGACTTCAGTTCATGAGCATAAAGGTAATCAGAAGTTATTCCAATTTATATTTTAAATCACCTGCCAAGTGTGGTGCCTTCAGTACAGAGAAATATGCAGCATGCACATGTAAAGCAATAAGCCAATGCTAATAGCAAGCTGCCAAGCAGAACTGGCAGGAATCTTACGTGTATTTTGCTGTTCTTGTTACAGAAAAGAAAATGTTTGCATTTTTTCATACTTTTTAGTTTCTTTGAATTTCAAGAAACAAAAGGACATGTGACCTGAAGCTATGAATTTCATGAAGTGGCTCTAGTGTCCATATGAGCCTAAATGAGACGATGTAATCATAACGGAACAAGATGGAATACGAGGGACAGTTTCAAAGATTCCAGAATAAACCAGAAATGCTAGGTACAGTCTCCAAAACTTTTCCTTGGACCAACATCACTCTAGATTACAAGACTCCTAGCTGGGAGCCCTACATGCAGTCTGAATACTCTAATAGCTCCTTTGCAATTATAAGATGGGCTGGTTATGTCTAGAAGTAAGCAATTTGGAGAAAGAAAAATTGTTCAGAGTTTGGCTATTCAGAGAGTGGCTGAACTACAAAAAAAGTGCCGCATATGGTAACAATAAGGGAGTACAAAGAGTTCTGTGCAAGAAAAATTATAGTCACAGCTTTTCAAAAGCGTATTTCACAGCTGAAAAATAATTGCCGAGATACTTTTTATTTTTATAGTTTATGCAGGAAATCTGACAGGCAGTTTCTTGCGGTGCAGATGCATTTTTGAGTATCTGAGCACTATGATTACTCTTTCTGCTGAAATATATATGTAAAAATCCATGAGAAAGGACTAGGCAGATCTAAGTTGGAATGAACTCTTCTAAAAGGCTGTAGGCAGACATCCTTCTATTTATCATGGCCAACATTGCACACATCGCAAGTATATAGGAAAAAAGAGCCAAATATGACTGTGAACCTCAAACTGCAAAGCACCTTTGTTGTCTTCATATATCAGGCTAGCAAGAAGATTATTTCCAGACAGACACTGTGTTTCCTCTTTGTAGCCTATACATCTCATCAGCATCTGCAACATTTGTATGGTCATATCTGTATGACAAATTACTGCAAAGGGAAACTACTGTTGACCCCAGAAAGAGTAAGAGCCACATAGTAATTCCCCATTCAAGTTATAGTAAAGAATGGAGTCATGTGGACTCTGTTTTGTTTTGGCTCATTTTAATTGTTTACCGCTGACTAACATTGTTTACTGTAAACTAAAACTCCAAGTATGAAATACCCAAGTCATACTCAGATATTTCTTCAGGAGGAAAAATGAAAAGAAAATTGTAAAATGAACCTGCCTAATCCTGGCAAATCATATATAGTACATTGAATTGAGAAACAGCACATTGTAACTGCCTGCTCTTAAAAAATGAACTGTATTAAAATTGTGATCTTAAAGTGCTTACCCCCATATGCTTCACCCATCCATAAAAACAGTCTTGTGAAGGGTTGCAGAACTATGTGTTTCCATAAAAATACTTCATTATGCTACTGAATTCCAGCATAGCTTAACAAGTACTTGAACACGGGGAATATACACACAGACCAGAGAAATCTCCTACATTGTACCTAAAAGTTCTCATTTCTCCTAAAGAAATTGAAACTCCTGTATCCATAAATAGAAAGCACATGGCTAATTCATCAATGCCAACATCACTGTCTGAATACATTTGATGTGGTTGGTGCCATGTTGATGAGAAAACAATAAACGGTGAAAAATGTCACTTCTCAAAAATTAGCTGGCTAGTATTCAGTGGGAGATAGATTGTTGTAACAGCTGTGGCATGATGACTTTGATGAATTAGATTTTTGTTCTCCTGGAATAATTCTGAAGAATCTGTTTCCTCACACCACCATGGAAGTGAATCCATTTGCTCACTGAAGTCCTACTAAAGAACAATCTTTCTTGTTATCTGTGTTTTGACGGCTTTACAGAATATGAAGAAAGTCCCTTTCACTTCTTTCAGTCAATCTCTTTTTTTGTTTCTACAAATCTTCTCTTTTCAGGGGGAATGAGGTCCATTAAGGAAAAATAAAAATACAGTCTTTTGGTAAATAACACAGTATCCTAGAGAACTAACCTTCAGAGGCCAATTTTTGACCTTCCCTCAGTGGAACCATCAGCTTTGGAAGATTAACAAAACTCAAGAGCAGGTATGTAAATCAATGTTTGCTCCATTAGGATAGAAGAATCTGACCATCATGCTCCTTTTATCGGTCTATAGAGGTGCATATTTTGAATGGGGCTCCCAGGGAATTAAGAAAAAGATAAGGCTGCCATGGAGATACTTCACTTTTGACTTACAACAAAGGAGATCAATCAGACTGTATACATCTCCATAAAAAAGGAGAAGAGAACAGTTACGAAGGATTTAAAAGAGAACAAAACTAAAAGCCAAGGTACTGAAGTGTTTATAAACAAACACATAGATAAGAACCCCAATCTCTTTCGACTGTCATGTGGTCAAAGAAAGCTTTGTTTTAACAGTTCCAGGATAACTAAAATGTTAATGTTCATACCTAGTCCTAGTCCATAAATGCAGTATTTCCATCTGGGATACAACATATGAAAACAAACTTGTGCAGATGCACTGCATTAAAACTTAAACTCCAAAGCAGGTGCTTTCAGCTATGCGCTGCCATATGTGCTCAAATACTGGAATATAAAATTCTGCACATGCAAGCCCATTCAGACACTTCTGCCGTGTTCCTACCAGATTTAAAAGGCACAAATATACATGCAGCTAGTTTAAAGACACTACTGTTGTCTTAAACACACCATAACCTAAATAATTCATTAAAAGTTGATGGTACTGCATACAAATCTGTCCCCTCCAAAATGACTTGGAACCCATAAATTCTCAAAAAACATAAATCATTATGGAAAAACTATATGAAGCACACTTAAAAAGATTATTTCATTCCAGGAAATAAAGCAGCATTCAGGGATGCACTACAACCTTTTTCATTCTTTCTTCCTGAAATGTTTCCCCATACTGTTTTTAATGATGCACCACCTGTTCTATTTCCCAAATTTTACATGAAAAGAGAGATGTAGAATCAAAGAATCATAGAATTGTTGAGGTTGGAAAAGTTACCTTTAAGATCATCAAGTCCAACTGTTAACCTAGCACTGCCAAGTCCACCACTAAACCATGTCCCTAAATGCCACATCTACACGTCTTAAATACCTCCAGGGATGGCGACTCAACCACTTCCCTGGGCAGCCTGTTCCAACGCTTGATAACCCTTTTGGTGATGAAATTTCTCCTAATATCCAATCTAAACCTCCCTTGGCACAACTTGAGGCCGTTTCCTCTCATCCTGTTGCTTGTGACTTGGGAAAAGAGACCAACACCCACCTCGCTACAACCTCCTTTCAGGTAGTTGTAGAGAGCAAAGAGATCTCCCCTCAGCTTCCTTTTCTCCAGACTAAGCACCTCCAGTAGCATGTAGCAATATAGTAGGATGTAGCAATGAAATAATTTGTATTTTAAGAAAGGATTATTTCTAGTCCTTGAAGAAAAATTTTCACAGAAATCTTGCCATGATTAGTACCAAAACTTGGTTTCCAGAGGAACGTCTATTTCTGTGACTATGAAAACAAAATCATTAAGCCTGTAATAACAAAGATTATAAATTACATAAAGTGTTCAGACAGGCATACAGCATCTTTATTTGCAAGTCTGTGCTTTTACTAGTTATATTATTTCAACTGGGGAGCTGAATGCTACCTCATTTACTGCCTTAATGTCCTGTCCCACTGCCCTCAGACCTAATGGCCTTTTAAGCAAAACACTGGACACTGCAATTTAAACCCAAAGTGTAAGACCTGGAAGTTCATGACAAGGTTGAAAGTAGCAGGTTGACCCATTCACAAGAGTGTGGAGGATGAGGAAGAGGAGCAAGAGGGGAAGTTACATATTCTTTATTGTAAGCCCAGGTGTAACTCATGCCTGGAAGCTGACAATGAATAGTATCCAGATAGGAGATAATGTTTGAGATAGGATAACCTTCTATTGGTGCCAGTATTTTTATACAAGATTATTGGGAAAACTTAAGAACTTTCTGCTTTTCAGTATTTCACTCAAGAGCAAACATCAAAGGGGTTAAAGAGGGCGGAAATGCTGAGCCTTACATCAAAAAAAACCCAAAAAACCAAAAACTGTTGTCAGAAGTAAGCAAATGCTCGAAAGAGTGTAGATGCAAGACCATATTGGGTGCCAAAAGATTTGAGAGACCTCAAAACAATATTGATGGGCAAGGAAATGGAGCAAAAGACAGAGAAGGAAGTAAAGAAACTTTAAGGAGTCCAGGAAGGCTGGACATTCTTTAAGGAGGAAGTCTTAAAGGCACAAGAGCAGGCTGTCCCCAGGTGCCGAAAGATGAGCCGGCAGGGAAGAAGACCAGCCTGGCTGAACAGAGAGCTCTGGCTCGAACTCAGGAAAAAGAGGAGAGTCTATGACCTCTGGAAGAAGGGGCAGGCAACTCAGGAGGACTACAAAGGTGTAGCAAGGCTGTGCAGGGAGAAAATTAGAAGGGCCAAAGCTGAGCTAGAGCTCAATCTGGCTGCTACTGTAAAAGACAACAAAAAAATACTTCTTCAAATACATTAGCGGCAAAAGGAGAGCTAAGGAGAATCTCCAGCGCCTAGTTGACAGGGGAGGGAACACAGTGACCAAGGATGAGGAAAAGGCTGAGGTACTTAATGCCTTCTTTGCCTCAGTCTTTAATAGCAGGGCCAATTGTTCTCTGGGTACCCAGCCCCCGGAGTTGGAAGACAGGGACGGGGACCAGAATGGAGCCCCCATAATCCAGGGGGAAATGGTTAGTGACCTGCTGCACCACTTAGACACTCACAAGTCTATGGGGCCTGATGAGATCCACACAAGAGTACTGAAGGAGCTGGCAGATGTGCTCAGCAAGCCCCTTTCCATCATTTACCAGCAGTCCTGGCTAACTGGGGAGGTCCCAGTTGACTGGAGATTAGCAAATGTGACGCCCATCTTCAAGAAGGGCTGGAAGGAGGACCCGGGGAACTACAGGCCTGTCAGCCTGACCTCGGTACCGGCGAAGCTGATGGAGCAGATCATCCTGAGTGCCATCACATGGCATGTAGAGGATAACCAAGGGATCAAGCCCAGCCAGCATGGATTCAGGAAAGGCAGGTCCTGCTTGACCAACACTGATCTCCTTCTACGACAAGGTGACCCGCCTAGTGGATGAGGGAAAGGCTGTGGATGTTGTCTCTCTAGACTTCAGTAAAGCCTTTGACACCATTTCCCACAGCATTCTCCTGGAGACACTGGCTGCTCATGGCTTGGATGAGTGTACTCTTTGCTGGGTAAAGAACTGGCTGGATGGCCGAGCCCAAAGAGTGGTGGTGAATAGAGTTTACTCCAGTTGGCGGCCGGTCACAAGCGGTGTTCCCCAGGGCTCTGTGTTGGGGCCAGTTCTATTTAATGTCTTTATCAATGATCTGGATGAAGGGATCGAGTGCACCCTCAGTAAGTTTGCAGAGGACACCAAGTTGTGTGGGAGTGTTGATCTGCTTGAGGGGAGGAAGGCTCTACAGAGGGATCTGGCCAGGCTGGATAGATGGGCCAAGGTCAATTGTATGGGGTTCAACAAGGCTCAGTGCAAGGTCCTGCACTTGGGTCACAACAACCCCATGCAACGCTACAGGCTTGGGCAAGAGTGGCTGGAAAGCTGCCTGGGGGAAAAGGACCTGGGGGTGTTGGTTGACAGCCAGCTGAATATGAGCCAGCAGTGTGCCCAGGTGGCCAAGAAAGCCAATGGCATCCTGGCTTGTATCAAAAATAGCATGGCCAGCAGGAGTAGGGAAGTGATCGTGCCCCTGTACTCGGCACTGGTGAGGCCGCACCTCAAATACTGTGTTCAGTTTTGGGCCCCTCGCTACAAGAGAGACATTGAGGTGCTGGAGCATGTCCAGAGAAGGGCAATGAAGCTGGTGAAGGGTCCAGAGCAGAAGTCTTATGAGGAGCAGCTGAGGGAACTGGGGTTGTTTAGCCTGGAGAAAAGGAGGCTGAGGGGAGACCTTATCGCTATCTACAACTACCTGAAAGGAGGTTGTAGAGAGGTGGGGGTCGGTCTCTTCTCCCAGGTAACAAGTGATAGGACGAGAGGAAATGGCCTCAAGTTATGCCAGGGGAGGTTTAGATTGGATATTAGGAAATTTTACTTCACTGAAAGGGTTATCAAGCATTGTAACAGGCTGCCCAGGGAAGTGATAGAGTCGCCATCCCTGGAAGTATTTAAAAGACGTCTGGATGAGGTGCTTAGGGACATGGTATAGTGGTGGACTTGGTAGTGTTAGGTTTATGGTTGGACCTGATGATCTTAAAGGTCATTTCCAACCTATACGATTCTGTGATTCTGTGAAACTCAGTCAAGAATGAGTCAATACAATAAAGCATCCATGAAGGGGAAAGCCTAGAGCTATATGTTCACCAGCTAGATGGAGTGTCTAAAGGGAATTTTGGTTTGCTAGTAACTGGCTCAACAGAGGCTACTGAGAGGATGCTGGAAGAATCTTGTCATTTTAATTCAGAGCCTCAGCAGCGATGCTGCTTCAAACTACTTCTGCAGTTCCTTCTTATTTTGTAGGTGAAAGGATATACAGGCCCAACTTCCAAACAACTTATCCTGACAATTCTTTTTCTTTTATGGCAAATACCATTTATGTATTTTTGAAATTTATATGAAAAGAAGCAGATTTTTTTTTTGTGGGTTTCGGGCGGGGGTAGCGGGTTTTTGTTGGTTTTATTTTTTTTTTTACATTGGAGAACAAAAGCTTATCTCTATAAAATCTTCCTATTCAGTTGGTGCCCGTTTTCACCCTCAAGCTATTTAGGAAAAGCTGCTAAGTTTCTCCATACCCATACATCTGCTTTTTGAAGCTTGCCTATCTAGAAACAAATTCAGAGATTTTTCTGCTTTGATTCTGAAATCCCCTTTTAACTCCAAGTAGAGCCAGTGTCTCATTGCACAGCCAGAAAGAAGTCTTTCCATCTTCCTTGGAAACTGCTGCACAAACAGAAACAAGCAAACTCAACCAACAAAACATTTAACCAAGGAAACAAAAGTTCCCAAAATCAGATCAACCTACAGTATAGAACATGGGCTACCCCCTCAGCCAAGAAAACCTGAAAATCCCAGTATTTCACACCTGTGCCTTTCCGAGCCATATTCCACCAAATCATACGCTCCTCTAAACCTGTTTTCTGATTTCAGTCAAATTATGCAAGTTAAATTGAAGTTCACCAGAGCTGAATAGGTGAATCCAAAGACAGAATATAGTTCACTGAGACAGCTTTTAAAATCCTAAAGCCTTTACCAATCTCATTAGTCCATTCAATCTCAAAATATCTAGACTATTCTTTTAAGTTTTGTGGATCCACAAACGAATACATCCAAATAAAATATTTTCATGACTTTCTTCTGACATAATTAATTTTCAAGCTTATAAAAAGATTTTTGCAGAAGCTGGTGACTGCATGAAGAACAAAAATGTGTTTCTTTGCATTCCATCTAGGGAGAAACAATTTGTATGTGATAGCAATACCAGATTACACTGTACATACCGTAAGGGCAGAGACCTAAAATGAGAGATCTCCTATCATATGCAGAGCAGATTAAAAAAAATCAGGATAATTGATCCACATAGCTGGAAGTAGAAACGTGGAGGTCATTTTCTCTTCAGAGACTGGCTAATCAGTCAGACTACCTGACCGAAAACCACAGGCCTCACTCAGGAGGAGTATTCCTACTAAAAAAAGGAACCTACATTTGCACTTTCACAATGACTAGGAATGCAAATACTACGTTATGCATGACAAAAGTTACTGAACTGCTGTATGTTACTCTTGGTGCTTTTGGAGCACTTTCTTTCAACCTTCACTCTCACCTTTGGAAAACTGTACCGTTGTTAACATCACCCTCTGAAAGTAATTGCAAGTAGCAAACTAAGATTATTGCAACTGCTGGAGGCCAAAAACCCAGTATACACGTCTAATACTACTGAACTAAAATACAAATTTGAATGTAAGCCTTAAACTCCAGTATAGTGATACTACTTCTGTTTCACAAAAATCTGTGTACTGAGAAATAAAGAACTTCCTTAGCACCCACAATTTGTCTCCTAATTTTTTCTCTTCATAGGTCCCAATTCCACTTTGCCCTCTCGTAGTAAGTGGTACTTATTTTGGGGATTGCATCTCTGAGTAAGTGCTGTTCAGCATGAACAAAAGTAAAAGAATCTACCCTTACCTTTGTTAATCTTAGTTACAATTGATCTGGTAAAATGAGAAACCTTTACAGAAAGAACAGTGTGCTAAGTAAGCTGACACTTGCTAAAAATTCCAGCCTTCCAAGCAGGAGCAAACAGCAGCTTATTTTGGTAAGAAAATCATGTAGCAGCAAGAAACTGATTTCCGTATTAAAAACTTAATATTCTTTTCAACTGATGAGTGCTCATGTGCATGATTGTTTTTCATCATGCTCCTTTTGCAAGGCAAAGCTGCAAACGGTTAAATTCCTCTCATTTATACTGGGAATATCTACCATGAATGTGTGTGAAATAATCCAAAAAGAATTCTTAACTCAATGGTCCTCTGTTAGATTATCAGTACTATGCAGATCTCAATATTAGCAAAAATAATAAATGTTAACTGCTTTACCTTAAGCCAAAGCTGGGGGTGGGACGGGGACGGGAGGGGGGATGGACTTTGTAAAGGTGATTTATGATCTGTATCCTACACAGTGACAGAAAAAAACCTTCAAATTGACATTCCACACTGCTTGTATAAATCTTTCCTACCAGATAAGTATGTTTGCTTTCAGAAACTGCTTTAACTAACCTTGATTTTGATATGCGCACATGTAGCTGAGAAAATGAAAACAAGGGCAGTCCAAACACCACCCTAGTATTTTCCTTGTGATGTAAGAGGCAAGATGTACACTAAATGTGCCCATCCCAAAGATCCCCAGGAATGGAGAAAAAGTACTTTAAGGCTTTGTTCTACCAGCTAGCTTCTGGCATTAAAAAAGAAAACCAAAAACATAGAGCTGAGAACCTTATTAGTTTGACAAACGCTAGCCAAATCATTTCTGGTGTAATTACCCGATGATGCCAAATTGAGAAAATTGATGATCCCAAATTGAGAAATGAGACCTAGAATTACAATTCCTATCTGTGTGTATATTGGGAAAACATTTGGAACACAACATTTTTCTCCAAAGTAGTTTGTTTCATAAATAAAGCTATATCTGTTACACTGGAGGGTTCCATCATGCATTGTGAGGAAATGACTGGGAAATTTCAAGTGGCATGCCCAAAGAAAGCAAGTATGGATGATCTTAGGTACAGTTCAAGCATTAATTATGTCTGCCAAAGCATAAATGTGAAAATCACGACTATAGCTTTCTGCGTGCCACCTGCTTAGCTGCCAAGCCGAACTCAGTGGAGTAGCCTAGAGAGACCAGAAATTTATGTATACTGTCAAATAAATGACAACCAGCTTAATTCCTTTCTCTACCTATACGTCTTTTATCATAAAAGAGGAGAGGGTAATTTTTAAAGCTGCAGAGGAAAATACTGAAAACACACATTTAATTGTTAAATTACACCTATCCAATCTATCTACCATCAGCTATAATCCTGTATTTATCTGATAGATATATGGGGTTGTATCATTTTGAACTGATGTCAGCTGTGAGCCTAATCCACACTGATTCACACTAGCCCACAGTATCCTAGCATATCCTAGCATTATGTCCTTTGTTCTCACCACACACTGACATCTACAAAATGCCATGCAGAGATGTGGATTTTGCAATACAGGAGTTCTCTGTCTATGCATTTGAGATGGAAATTGCTAGTTTAAAGAAGGGTCTTGGAGCATCCAGCATATGGTAACAATTGTATGTATTAGTAATGATACATTGAGGTTATCTATTATAATTTTGTTTTATTATTCTACTAATTTTTTACATCCTTATTTGTAATGCTATGTAGAAAATGGACTAAAATAATTTAGAAAGTTTAATGAGTTTAAAGCAGAACACACTATGTAGGAGGCATTTATTGCAGTACAAGTAATTTCCTTAAGTGACCATGTGAAGTTTCTGCTTTAGCTTATCTATGGCAATTTCTTTTTATAATTGCAAGGAGGAAAAGGGTGGAAATATCTTCTGATATTGCTGGCTTTTGCAGATGAAGCAGTTCTTACTTCACTATCACAGTCACAGACATGGAATATATTGGGGCACTCTGAGCATTCTCCAGGGAGTTGCAGGAATAAACACTGCCTTCTCTTATGCACTCAGCATTACATGAATGTAACAGATGAAAGCATTCAGCCCATGGTTCATTCAAAATGAAAACTGGCTTATAAGAAGCTAATAAACATGTTCTGATGCATAGCTTCAAATATCATCTGTGACACAAAAATTAATAGCAACTGTAAGCTTAAGAGGCCTCAAACTTTTCTGTTCAAGTCAACTTTTATGATTATCTTCAATCACTGTAAAAAAATTAGCATACAAAGAAATTAAACTGATGAATTGTATTACGTGTTATTTACAGATCCGAAGGTCATAAAAAACATTACTGTATTAATGTGACTGACATCATTACAAAGGCCACAGTTATTACTCAGCCAGCCATGTGAATTTAGAGACTCTCCCACAATTTGTAAGAAAAACTAGAAGTTTATTTGCTGAGTATTATTAGTATGTTCTCAGCTGCAGTATTTTTCTAAAAAATTACCACATTCTTACAGCCTTCCTCTGGATCTCATGGCACAGAAATACTACATAGTTAATCTGCTTAGCAGCAAGTATGTGTTGAGCCTGTTTAAATTGAAGTGTGTATTTGGGAACCGCATAACTGTTGTGGATTCTGGTGTAGTATTATTGACAAATATCCTATGCACTGTGTTGTGACTGTTAGGAAGATTTTTGAGGTGCCATTGATGTTTTCTAGGAACAAACAATTCAACACAACTTGCCACTATAGGCCAAATCAATACCACCGGATGGAAACAATTGCAAGCAAGAAAGGTGTAAGTCACTTTTTTACAGAGTGGACTTTCTCTCTTACCTATCTGAATATTAACTGCCAGAATGCAATTTCTGGTACTGACGTTAAAAATTGCAATTAGGACCATATCTATGGTTTGATATCAAGGCAAAATTTGTACTTAAGCAAGTGACCCACCTCTGGTTGACCTTTGTTCAAGGCTCACATCACATAACACAGGTATGACTTGAAAAAGGTCATACTGGTATCCATCACTTAGAGCGATCAATTCCAGCAGCTACAGCTACCATTGAGTGCTGGACTTGACAGATGTATCCATGGAAAAGACTGAAAGCATCCTTTGCCTACAGCTGTAGAAAGCTAGCTTAACTTCATGTGTGAGAGTGGAACTGAATGCCATATCTCCCCAACTCTTAGTCCTGCAGTTTCTGGCCTGACTATAATAGAGAAGCCCAGCTCTCATTATAAGCTTCTGTGACAGGACTGTAGCACTTGTATACAGCATACAAAGAAGTCTAGGGACTGGCTGTGACAGATCAGTATTACACTCCACGTGAGCTGAAGTATGTTCTTGGAAGACTCGCTAACAACTGGCTTGTATGCAGCGTTTTGGTGAACCATGGCAAGACTATTTGGAGTTCCAATTTGTTGTGGTGAATGTATTAATGGAAAGTGGTTATGTGAAATAAGAAAAAAAGGTCTAAGGACTTAATTTATACTCATCCTGAATAGTCACTTGTTTTCTGCTTAATCTAAAGCATTGACATCAGCTGGCAACTTTTAGGAAAAATGAGCAAAGAGTACATGTTACAAATAAAGAAATCTGTAAACCCAGTAACCTTTTGAGATGGACAGCTGACCCACTGTATCTCTCTGAAGAAAGCAGAGGATCCACTCCCTGAGAACAAGCAAGAAGTGTGAGGCAGATGGATCAACTGAAAACCTCACATCTCCCAAGCCAATCACCTCTGCCTGGACTAAAAATAAGGATAAGGTACATAGAACTGAGAAAACACATACTAAGATCACAGTACAAAGAAGCTTTTGAGATTCCAGATGTTTTGAATTTTCTGTGTATTTAAAAATAACAACAACAAAAAAATTAAAACCTGAAATAGTTATCAATGCTTCACTACCAAACCTGAAATTTATAGCAAAAGTTTTGCTGGTATATGTTTAAGATGTTACTTTGGTCAAATGCCAGATATAAAAGACGGTCTGAGAAGACACCTGTTGAGAAAAATAAATGCTGTAGAGTGGGAAACTTCTGCAGGATCACCAAGCCAAATCCTCAGGGTAAGGTCAGGAACTGACAGAGCCACTCCTTGAGCTTAGACATTTATATTTCACTACAGCTGTGAAAAAGAGGAGACCTGACTAGCTACTGGAAATACCACAGCTGTTGCAGAAGTGCTTAATACTGCCACAGGCTGTGCTTCATCACAGATGAAAAACTCTCAATATTTGGTCATTTCTTCTCATTTGATTATTCCAGTTATGTTCATTTCACAGCAACTGAGCTGCCATAGTATCTGGGGTTGAAAAACTTGCCTTTGGATGGGATTAATTTTACATACTATATGCTTTATTTATACTAAAAAATAACAACAGAATGAAGACTACTAGATACATCTGAACTGACACAAAAAGCCCAGCCAACACCCATCCCTTTTTTTGGTAGACTTGCACATCAAATCTGTTTGTAAGTAAGTCTTGCCAAGCAATTCTTTTATTATTTTTTAGCAACACTAACAGTGAAGAAATAAACTGGAAAAGCAGACATCCCACAGGACGCCCTAATGAGAAAACTTTATGCATCAATTGTATTTAATTTCTTATGCTAGAAATTGATTTATGTCACTTAGTTTTAAAGAATATATAAAATTCCTCCAAAATCAAATGGGTACTCCCCTAACTCTGTAGATAGCCAGGAATCTCCTATGAAGACTCTCCCAGAAACAAGGTCAGTTCCAAACCTCGGTCATAGCCAAATTACTGAAATGTCATACCCACAACTTGTACTTCCAATCATTGGCAGGTCCTGTAAGATATTGGTCCTGATGTCTCACGCACAGATGAGAAACATTCTCCGAGACTTGTGCTCTCTGATGATGTGCACAGAATTGGAGGCAGAGACAAGAGAAAGAAAACCTCCAGGGTAACCTTCCCATACAGTTAAGCCTCCTGCTGCTGACTCACAATGGCATTGTGTTTTCTCATTTTTAAAAAGACAACACATACATAATATACCTGAGAATATACAGTACCTTTTGTGAAGTTATTGCTGATATTGAAACCTTGCCCCAAGTACCCACGTGAGTATTTCTGTTTGGTTTTGCAACTTCTTTATGCTTCTTAAAAAAGAACAGGTGGGAGAAGAGCCAGATTTCATGGTTGCTTAATGCAGGCAAATACAAAGGAACCCTCAAACATAGCCTTGCGTGGTTGCTGCACGGAACAAAGAATGAAAGCTCAATGCTTTGCCCTACACAAAGGTGCTCTTTCCAAACTGCACAGGAAATTTGCCCCATATAATTACACCTGAGTTTCATGTTATGAAAGGAAGGATGAAGAAAGAGGGAAGGGTCTGTGCTACACTGCTACTTACTACACATTTGCCTACACAGCCCCAATCTCTAACTGCAGAAAATGAAAAGAGACTCAGCAGAAAATGAAATAGGAAGCACCATCAAAGTCAAAGCAATACAGCAGGACAATAAAATGCCTTTTTCCAATTTCTCTCAACAGTAGTTTTCATGTTCTTCCAAACCAGGCCTATTTCTTCAAACTCAAACATCTCACAGCCCTTCTCTGTTCTACCTGGAATTCTCTTTGCCTTTAGGAAAACAGGAACAGAAAGGGGGGTGAGGGAGAATCAGAGCCTTCTAACAGCAGCCTGAAATTCTTTACATATGAGGATAACAGCTTGTCTTATGGCATATTTGGGAACATTTCTATGAGTGCAAAAATCAGAAGCGTGATGATAAAGACATTTTCTAAGCTAGAAAGAATTATAACAGGCTAAAGTATAATTGAAATGCTCTTCCTGTAGTCCTAAACTTTGCCAGTTTGTTATCTTCACCATTCGGAGGTAAGTCAGGCTTTCAAGAGCTAGGAAAATTTTTGAGCAAGTAATCATATTTTACAGTTACAGGACAACAATCTCCAATTTAGACACAACCTTTTTCTGCAAGAAAGGAATCTGTCTATGTTTCTTGAAGATGAAACAAGGATGTTAGGAGAAATGGGATTTAATACAAGGCATATGGTCACCTGGAGCAGCTATAACCCTCCACAGCTCCTAAATGTCTTGTAAATGCATCAGGTGCTCTGCAGACCGATATCATGGAAAGACGTAGGAGAAATTTCCCCAATCCCCTCTTTTATGAAGTAATACTATATAGGCATCTTCATATTCTGACGTTTTATTCTGAAGATAGTGTAGCTTTACCACCATATATGCAACAACTTCCAGGATGATTTACTTGGATGTTGAGCTTGATCTGTACCCCAATTTGGGAGAAGGGGTAGGAAAAATTTTCTCAGTCTGCTTCAGTTTTTCAATGGAAAACAACTTCTCCCTATTCAACCAGCTTATGAGATTCTTTTTCCCCTGCAGAGCACTACACGGTTTGTGTATTTGGCCTCTTCACTGCATTCACAAGCTGCTGGGGGGTTTTTTGTTGTTTTGTTGTCGTTGTTTTTTCCAACTTCTAGCGTTATTTCTGAAGTGACATTGTCATACAAAACCCCTGCAACAAATGCCTGTGTTCTAATTCTCTAACATTTGTGCACTCTTTTGTTCTCTTTTATTTAAGAAGATGTGATAGCCTATTGCAATTTTAAACTGAAGTTGGAAGAGTTACAACTCTGAATTTGGTCACTCTCTGTTATACAAAGCTCTTAATGAGGAAAAAAAGGAGCTGTACCAGTGTATACTTTTTATAGTATTCATGGTAGCTTACATAATAACCAATTAATCATGGTTTTGTAAACCCCTTAATAACTGTGTTACTCATAAAAGTAAGTGCAGCTTATTTTCTTGACTTTTGATACCATATCTTCCAAGGAACTTAGATTTCTCACTGTAATTCCTTTTACTGTTGTTATTATTATTATTATTATTATTTCTTAAGGTACCTTTAAAGTTAGAATGAACACAGACAATGAAAACTTAAGTCTCTGAGAAAATAACCACTAGCTTTTGTGAGATCACACTGTTATGTTTTGGCCTATTGAACAGACAGCTTTTTTAGGTTATATGTGGCAGATATACCCCACTATCCTCACAGAATATCCTATAAAATCCAATAAAGATTAAAGCAATAAGGTTTCTACAGGAGTTAAATAGGACTCTAGAGGAATAACTTTAAACACTAATAGCCTTTTCATAGAGCTCTACAGGACTGTATAAGTACTTTTAAAGTGCATTGCACTTACTGTTACATATTTCTCATTCAAAGCAGGAGGATATGGTTGTAACTGAACAGGTCAAAACAGCCAGCCAAGTGACGACTTGCAAGAACCAAAGCCAAATTCTATTCCCAGTCATTTTCAAGCAAGAAGAAGCGTTCAATCAGTGCTAAGCACTACTGAAGGTGCACATTTGCCTGCGCGCGCACAGATGGCTGCACACATGCACAGAAATGCATTCAGACTAAAGTTTGCCCATAATAATGCCACTATTAGACCCAGCAATTTCAATAACATGGCTTCCAAGAACATTTATTGTCTTCAGATCCCACAACAAATCTCTTCAAGAAAACAGCTGGATCAGGACAAAGGACTGGGCCTTCAGGCTCTAAAGAAAATGATATTTTTAAACTGTCCCCGTGGAGCCTTCAAAACATGCATGAGTCCATCACTAATACATTCACTCATTTTCTCAACTTACACATCAGGCCAAGAAGTTAAATCTATGAGGCTTTTGTGCTTTGCACAACATAAACTTTACCTTGTGCATTAAGGTCATTAACTGGAATGAGGAACACCGAAGATATTTAATTTCCACAGAAGTCATGACCTAAGAGCCTAAGGGCTGGTTTGTTTTCACTGTGGGTCTCTTTTCTTCTAAATCCCAGTCTTTGTATATAGAGCTCACAGATGGATGATGACCAAAAAAGTTTTTTTAGCAAGCTTTTCACTCCATCTTGTCCTCCACACACTTGTGCACTCACCTATGCAGATTAAGCACT
This sequence comes from Ciconia boyciana, assembly GCF_034638445.1. Classification (NCBI taxonomy): domain Eukaryota; kingdom Metazoa; phylum Chordata; class Aves; order Ciconiiformes; family Ciconiidae; genus Ciconia; species Ciconia boyciana. The sequence continues at coordinate 59,290,192 of NC_132938.1, forward strand.
GTAAGTGAAACAGGAATGTCTACCCTGAAACCTGATAGACGGTTACAGTATATCCAAGCAGGTTTCTTGATACTGATGATGGATCCCTCACCAGCTGACTTTCAACTACTCATAATAGTAAAGACAGGCATTGGATGATGTTTCGTTGGTAAAATTTCTTAGTAAACTCTGCAACTACAGAAGATGCCCAGAGAAAAGCATTGAAACGGGCTGCATAAAAAGAAGCATGACCAGCAGGTCGAGGGAGGTGATTCTCCCCCTCTACTCCGCTCTCATGAGACCCCACCTGGAGTATTACATCCAGCTCTGGGACCCTCAGCACAAGACAGGCATGAACCTGTTAGAGCAGTTCCAGAGGAGGGCCACAAAAATGATCAGAGGGATCTCTCCTACGAAGAAAGGCTGAGACGGTTGAGGTTGTTCAGAAGGCTGAGTTCAGAAGGAGAAGAGAAGGCTCTGGGGAGATCTTATTGTAGCCTTTCAATATATAAAGGGGGCTTATAAGAAAGGTGGAGAGAGGTTTTTGTTTTGTTTTGTTTTGTTTTTACCAAGGCCTGCAGTGGCAGGATAAGAGGCAGTTATTTTAAACTAAAAGAGTGTAGGTTTAGATTGGACATAAGGAAGACATTTTTTATGATGAGGGTGATGAGACACTGGAGCAGGTTGCCCAGAGAGGTTGTGGATTCCACATCACTGGAATCGTTCAAGGTCAGGTCGGATGGGGCTTTGAGCAACCTGATCTAGTTGAAGATGTCCCTGCCCATGGCAGGGGGTTGGACTAGATGATCTACAAAGATCCTTTCCAACACAAACTATTCTGAGATTCTATGGTTCTATGAAATGGACCTCTACCTGCAGGTGTTCAAGGTATGCAATTTATATCTACCAACAGAAACATTTTAAAAATTCACTGAAAAATTAGGCATCTTCTATATGAAATCCATAGGCAAATCAGTATGGGACAGCCCTCCATGCTATACTATCAAGTGCTCAAAGTAAGATCATTATCATACTTTATCAGTCGCTATGGTGTACATATGTGTTGTCTCTGAAATGCATCCACTAACACATTTTGTCACTTGGTTTCTAATACACACGTGACAGTAGACATATACTTCTTTCCTTGAATGGGACACTGAAGTCAGTTTGCCTGACTACTTGAAAGAAATATATTATTAATAGATTTTAGAAAGATGCATTATTTCATATTTTTTTTTTCAGGCAATAAACCCTAAAGATATCAATGAAACTGACAGAAAAACAACTCACATACATTATCAGAAAATTACTCCATGATAGACAACGCAGCCAACTGCTAGGACCTCTGTAATAGCATTTTACTTTGCTCAAAATGCATTGAATGAAGCAGTCAAGAGAAACAGTTAAAAGAAAGGACTTAGAGGTTCATATGGCAACTGTGCAGCTCTCTAACATGGAAAATTGAGATTCAGTATCCTGCTAAAGAATTTTTTAAAATTAGAATTTAAAAAAATTTTGTATGCAAGAATGCAGAAGTTCAACACAAAATATGTACAATGTCAAACAATAAGGGCATTGCATTTATGTATTGTAAACACTCAGGTTCTTTTTAAACACTTCTCGGGGGGGGGGGGGTGCCTTTTTTTTTTAAAGGAAAGTCCTACATTTCGTAGGCATCTGAGAAACAGAAAAAAGATCTTTTTGGCAGTAATAAAGCAAAACCAAAATACAGCAACATGATTTTAAAGTAATATAAGCTATCATAAACATATGATGAGTTACCGGATAGCCATTTCGCCCTGGTAGACCCTGGTTGAATGAGATGAAATGGTATGACACACATTAACAACACAGTCATGACATATGACATAACAAACATGCAGAGAACATTACTGGCAAATTACAGTTTGCATATCTATTAATTTTTTATATGTGATGATATTACAAACCAACAAATATGAAATAGGTACTACACAATGAAGAAATGAGGCTTTGGCAATGGAAATTATATGTTTTAACTTAAATAAACATTCTAATTAAAAGGCTACTGGCTACTTTGGTTGCTCACTGAAATTCCTTTTGTTATGAAGACAATTATCCATGTAGACTGAGGGGCAATATGTGGTTAAGAGAAACAAAAAGTTTCAGTGCCTAGGCGGTAAAGTATTAGATACATAGGCTACCACCAGAACATAGGTGCCGAAGAAGAAATTTGAGAATGCTATAACAGATCATAAAAACAAATTGAAAGCCCCAGCCTTTGACTGTTATCACATGTGACGCTCAGTAGTCAGGTACAAAGAAAATAAACGGAGCACTGCAGTAGCCTTTGAAAATACAACATACACCTAATTCCATGCAGTGCTATGTGGGATATACAAATATTTGCTATTTAAAATGAAAACTATTACCACAGTCTCCCAGGTGAAAACAATAACTGAGTTCACAACAGTTGCCCCTAGCCAGACTGTAAGTGTCTATGAAAATAAAAAAGTGAATAAGGAACAGAAATTACATTTTTAGATGCCTTGTAGCAACTGAAACCCTTACTGCCTGTCAGCAAGATGAAGTCTTGTAAGTTTTGAATATGAAACTTGGAATTTTAATTTAGATACTTCTTAAAATTATTCAGTCTTGGGAGCTATTTCAGGTTTGTGTTAATATTGTCATGATCTAGACTTTTTGTTTGTTTGTTTTTAAATGGACCTATACTAAAACAGTAGGGAGCTGAAGTCAAAGACATTTATAACAAGGCACAGAGTGACCTCTGGCCACATTGTCTTGCTACAGGAAAATCACTTGCATCATGATTTATGGTTGTTCTTTCTGTTTCATGAGAAGACTGCAAAAGAAATTGGGGAAGGCAGTGTTTCTTTCAAATAAACAGCACCATTATGCATTGGCTTGTTGCTTTTGCAACAAGCCTGGCTTTTCACTGATGGCTTGTTAAGTGAATTTACCACTATGAACTGCTGAGCACATGGTCAAAATCTTTCAAGGATAAGTAGTATCACTGCTCAGTATATACAGTTAACAGTAAAATCATTATGTCACAGCAGAAATTCAATGTATTAATTCACTGTTCTCAAATATGCATGTAGCATAGAATAGACAGATAATCTGTCCTGAAAATATTGTGGAAATACTATCTGTATCAAAGAAAAAAAATAGAAGTCTGCAAACACTGTAAAAGAAATACTGTTTTAATGGTCACACTTTTACACCATATGGTTCAGATGCATGGCATGACAAATACAAATGTTTGAGATGTATGTGTTTAGTCCTGTTCTTCAAGTCAGACTTTTGACCTACCCTGGGAGTATACAACAAAGCAAACAAAAAACAAACAAACCCAACCAAAACCCAAAACAACCATAAAACCCCAGATGAGAGAAACTGTTTTCTTACAAGCAGGATTAGCACAAGATTCAATCAATTTACTGAACTGAGTCGTATTATTTAATATTTTACACAAGCACTTACTGGCTTCAGTAACAATTACACTGCAATGAGCTGGACAGCCTGTATATCTCCAAAGAACAAGGAGCCTGTGCCCCAAGAGTTTGTGATAACTGCAGAGGAAGTTACTGCCCAGCAAAAGGCAGAGTGACCGAGTCTGGACTTAAGATAGCATACTCGCACATTTTTATGCTGCAGTAAAATATCTGTTGTCAACTCATAAGCAAAATGAACATAACGTACTTACGTGGAATTGTGATCCAAACTGCTATCTGGAGTGCTGAATATAAAGCTTTATTGTTTTAGAGACTTTTTTCTTAAGGAACTTTCTGATTAAATTTTCAGCTCCAAGATACTTAGTGATTGTTTACACTGTATAAGTATAAATATAAAAATTCCCTCTTGATGACACATGATCATTTTATCACGGTGATAACTTAACGGGATCTAATAGATTTCTCCCTGATTCTGGAAGAACCAACAATGTATCACTGTACTTACAGGAGGTCCTGTGGGGCGGGGGAGAGGGAAAGAGGGTAAAAAAAGAGAAAAAAAGAATATGTAAGCTTATGAAGTTATTAAAGAAAGACACATATGTATGAAGCCAAGCACAAGGCCTCAGGATTGTAAGTGAGCAACACTGTTAAGACACTGTACACATTTTCCCATTCAAGTTTAGCCATAACTTTTAGCTTTGGTTGTGCTTTGCAGCTTACAGCTAATGCCTAAATTCATGTGCTTACCTTACCAATTCTTCACTTACAGTCATGCAATCTTATGCAAGTTGCTTCTCCATCCATTTCCATGCAATTTCATGCCAGTCCAAAAATACCAGCCATGGAGTACAATTAATTTTGTCAGACTCCACATAAAGCATATGTAACCACATGACCAGTTTCAGTCAGCCACGCAGTTGGCATTTGATCACAACTTGGCTGCAAAATTGCACAAAGTACCCTTGGCATTTAACCTTGGCATCTCGTCAAGACATACGTGCACCAGCATCTTCCAGCCTTCCAACTTTGCCCATGAGGGAAGGTTTCAGTGGCCACCTGACAGTGCTGAACTTTCTTTTCATCACCTTTCTTTCTCAAGGCACACATATAAAACGCTCCCCATTAAAATGTCACACTTCATGAAGTGATATTTGCACATTTTTTCAATTATTTAGACTCAAAGACTTTTGTATAGCAGTTCTTGGAAACATTATCAAAGGGCCACAAATCAAATCTACTATTTCAGTCTTATTAAGTTGAGCAGCTGCAGCTCCCAAATCAATGGCATTTCGTTAAGCTTTTATGCCTCTCCCTAATTTCTGAATAAAGTGAAGTGCAAAAGGAGTATAAAACAGCAGCAGCTGTACTTTGAGATTGCTTTTAATATTGACAGCCTTTTGGTTTTAACAATGCAATTTTATTGTCCAGTAACTAAGGCAATTTCTTTATCCTGGTAAACATTCTTAAACAGCATTTTAAGGTGCAGGTCTGTTTTTAAATGCTAGATCAATTTCCTTTGTTAATAGTTTAATATGTGTTTATTTGAGATGTAAAATGAATCGGCAAGCATCCTGCAAAGTAATTGCCAGGATCATTTCTAAGACAATCTTCAACCATAGAATTTCCTTCTGTACCATAGCATTTTTCTCTGAAGCAAATAGTAATCCAACACTGAATGGGAACACCAAGGTGATTTATATTAACCTTTGGCAGGGCTTGGCTTCAGTTTTGTGATGCAGGAAAACATGGAAATAGTTTTTAAGAGCCAGATAAATGATCATTTACAGAGATAAGAAAGGCTACATAAGATTTACAGAGATCAAGTTGATTGGAAGATTTTCCTAACTGGCAGATTAGACAAGACAGCCAAGGAGATTAGAAATGCTCATTTTCTCCTGCATCGCCTCCAGAAAGTTCACCTTTATGAAACACTCAGTCCCACAAGGTAATCAACAGTTCCAGCTCCCGTGAATGTCAGCAGGAAGAGGTGCTCAGCATCTCATAACATTGTCTCAAATGAAATCTGAAACTCCACACCAACAGTGGGATTCTCTCACCAGCAACCTCCCTGGTACAGGGTAATGAACCAACAAATGTTCTTCTTATTTCCATAAGAACTTAATTGCTACTCATTTCTAGTAAACAATTTCTCTCATACAGAGTAGTCTACTTATCACATTATTTCCCTGAGTACTGACATTCTTAACATAAGGAATTTTATTTCCTTCTTTATTTCCTTATAAAATTGTTCATCTCAAACCAAGGGGGCGTGAAGCAACACTGACTTACAGTACTCCAACTACTGACTTACATGGAGTTATTCTAACTTGCGCAAGTGTGAGAAGACAACAAAATGGTTTGACAATTACCAATGTGTTACCAATGGTACCATGTCAAGCATTATGAAGCGTGCCTACAAATTAATGACACCCAAGTCTAGAAAACTATCTGGAAGGCCACCAGGTATATGCCAAGGGTCACAATTTTTTACCAGAGAAGTTTCAGAACTCGCTTTCAGAGCACACAAGCAATAAAACTAAAAATGAAGGCATGCGGGGTACGCAGACATCAAATAACAAGGCATCTTATGAAATTGAAAACTTACCAGTCTCTCCTCTTCTGCCCCGCTTACCTCTTTTCCCTGGAGGACCTAAAAAGAAGATGGTGGGTTGTAACTTTTTTCTTGAAATTATATGTAGAATATTATTTGTGTTTGGATGTAAGGGCATTAAACAGATGCATTACATGGAGTCCAGAGACTTTGGCTGAGCAGGGGTAAAAGATAACCAGAATAAGATTCAGGAAGCTGAAGATAAAATTGACAGCTACATCACCCACGATAGGCTCTCAGAAAAAAGGCTGGGAGAAACTTTAGAGGTCATCCAGTTCATTACTCTTTCTCAAGGAAAAAAACACATCTAAATTATTACAGCAACTTCCACTGGCATTTTTCCCCGGTAGTTTACTGTTCTGACAAGTGGAACATTTTTCTTTATGTCCAACTTGCTGCACTGAAGCCCATCAATTCTTATGCTTTCCACCATGAACCCCAGAGAATAACTTGTTTGTTTCCTTCCCTCAGAAAAAGTCTTTGTATTCCTCAGAATTGCTACACCATCCCTTTGATCTTCTTAAACCAAACTTATCACAGGGCTTTAAATTTCATTCAGTTATTCTTGTATTAAGCCCAAAGATTAGCATGCATTTATAACAGCAAATCTTCCAGAAAAAGCATCCAGCCTCCATCTGAAAACATCCAACAGATGAAGAAACCATCACCTGGCTCGCCATCCCCCAAACATTAACAACAGCATATGTGTTGTTAGACACTAAGGTGCTTTGCTTCCAGTTTATATCTGTAAGCCGTAACACAACAGTTTAGTCCCTGTATGCTTTTTGCTAAGGAATCCTTTACTACTGATTGTCCTTTCTCCACAATAATTTACATACTATAGTCAGTGTCTTCTGCCACCTCTAAAGAAAAAATAAAACCATTTTTGTCCCTCATTTCTGCACTCCAACCTTCAACATCCCTTCTAAACTGCAGACATCAGTACAACATTCTTCCTCTCTTCTTGGTGACCTTGACATATTGTTCCTGAAAATGCCAGGGAAGTACAGTGGCACTTCTCCTCGTACAGCGAGGAGGAGAGGCAGCAGCTGTGGTGGTGACACAGAGTACTGAAATGCTGCTGCTCTGAAGAGAGAACCACAGGTGGGACCCTCAAAGCTGCTGAAGAGAGGCAAGCGCACGCGTGGGATTTCCAAAAGCAGCGACACATGCAGGAGCACAAGTACCTCTGCTGTGGCTGTATCTCACTGGTTGTAACAGGTATTAGGTGCACAGGTGTTTTTGTGCAAATAGTTAAGGAACTGTCTGCTACTTTAAACAGCTACAAGATTTTACAAATCATCTGAACTATCATCCCATGGTTTTTTAAATGCACATGAATGTCAAATCTTATTTTGCATTATATATTTGCAGCAATCTGGCTTGAAAGACTAAGATGCTGAAAAGAAACATTAGTGATACAATTTCAATATATATGTGAAATAGCATTAGTCTGCCACGGAAATAAAAGAATATTGATTAAAAAAAAAAGAAGAAAAAGAAAAAAAGAGGAACAGCTCTTGCCTTGAGGGTAGGGAGGTTTATTCCTATCAGAACATATAAATCTCACTAAAATCCTTCTTTCTTTTTCTGTTTTAATAATTAAAGTAGTGGCATAATGCAATGCAAGTTTAAGACAACAATATTGTACAAAGCAAGAATGGCATAGGATATTCATTATCAATAGCCACTTAACAAGACAAGAATATTTTTTTATTATATGCTGAAAAATAGCAAAAGTGTCACTTCAGTGTAGAGAACCTCACAACTTCCTCCTGAAACACTCCAGCCTCTGCAAGACACATCTATGGAAACTTCTTACACAGGTAACAGCATGTTACAACACGTATGTTTCTATACACACATACTTCCCCCACCCCCCCAGCTAACACTGATACTTATTAGAGTCCCTATGCATGCACATACCTCTGCAGTAAGTCCTTGGTGGAGATTTCCTGGGCTATCCCCAAGCTCACAACACACCTGTGCAGCAATTTGGGCTGATCACAAACTTGGATGTGCAGGAGAAACTTATAAGGTTCTTCACCAGGTAACAACCTGTCTTTCAGCATATAACAACAAAATATTCTCATCCTGTTTTGCAGAATATTATTTTATTAAACTTTAACTGTGCTATAGGTGTGCACATGCACACATACAAACATGTCTACTACCAAGTTTCCTTTTGAGAAAACAACAGGACTTTGAAACTAAAAAAATTCAGCTATAGACCAGCAAAAGGCATTAAAGCCACTAACAGAAAACCCTGAAGGTAACTTTAAGCTATGAATTTTAGAAAGGAATGAATTTTGTCCAGCAAACCATATTTCTGTAGAGCATTAAACTGCCAGTTTAGTAGCTGTGTACAGTGACGGCAAAGAAGGGGCTCCAGTTCAGTTCAAGCGTTGATCCCTTATAAGCTGTTATTCTGAGATTACTAGATTCAGATGTACATGTCAATCACCAGAAAAATGCTTATTATTATTATTATCATCATCATCATATTTCCAAAGTAACCACACCACTGAAATTAGGAAAATTACTCTAGATTTACACCAGCATTAATGAAATCATACCACTGCCCTGACCTTTGGCTCGCCAGGCCAGCAGTATTTAAGGGCCACTGAGAGATGTGAATCACTTCTCCCTCTCATTAAAAGCTTTTTTGATTTCTGCGCTACTCAGGTCTCTGTCAAGGTGGTGGTATTTGCAAATCTCTTAGAAATTGTCAGAAGAGAGGTGGATCTTGCAAACTTCTACTGGGTTTTGGGGACCATTTGAGGAAATAATTTTTATATATTTATCTATTTATTTATTTTTTACCAATACAAAACAATTAATTTTAAACAGTTAATCACAGATGGTTCCAGCTCACAGAAACGCTAACACTCACATTTAAGGTCATCACCAGATGACCTAGTACTTCAGAAATTAAACCAGCTTTCATGCTTTCCTGAACAGGCTGCTGTCTCTAAATCTTAACTGCTAACATCATCTGTTGCTCCAAGAGTTTCCAGTTATCAAAACCTTGGGCATTTTGCTATAAATATTAATTTTCCATCTGTCTATAGTTTTATAACTTTGCACTAATTGGAGGATTTGGTGGAAACTCATTGTAGCAGAAGGAGCAGTGAATAAAGTTATACTAGGCACAATGTCATCTTACAACAAGTCCACAGATTTTTACAGCTTGCCTAAGATATACAACATATGACAACTATTCTGAACTTTCTTGCCCAGGGTAAAAATCTCTCTACAATATTATCAGAAATGTCCATGCTGAATTGAATTTAATCCAGAGTATTTAAAAGCAGTTTGTTTTGAACATCTTTTTATATTAAAAATAAAAAACTTAGAAAGAAAAACAAAAGTTTGAATCTCAGTGGAGTGAGCTGGGTTAATAAAGATTAATGATACTGAGCAATAAGCAAAAGCTAGTTTATAGTAGCCAAGTTTACCAATACATTGTTTTCCTAAACTCACTAGGTTTACCTCTCGTAGGGAGTAAGAGTAAAATGCCAGAAGATAAACTCATTTTCATTTTTAACTTAGTTTAGCTTAAAAATATTTGCAATTATTTTATTGTTCCGACAACATTTATGAATCTAATTTTTATGAGGAGAAAGTTTAGAAAGGATTTTTTTTTTCATTCAAATGTCAAAAAAATTAATGCCACTGCTATTCCATATCTACCAAGGGAATTTTGAAAATTAAAGAAATTGGGGGTGGGGGGTGGGTGGGGTGTGTTATATTTCCAAAAACTAAGAGTCAATTACTTATCTGAATTTATCTTCTCAAGCACTAGATGTCAGCTGCTCAAAAAGTTTTGCCTTTCTTACCTACCCATAAGGAACTGGTAAACAACCAAAAAAAATCCACAAACAAAAAAACCCCACACCCCCCACACAACCAACTTCAGCCAGATAACAGCTTTAGACTTTGACACTTGATTTTTTAACTGAAATATAAACAATAAAAAGTCAATAATAAGGCTGTAACAAACAATTTCTTCCCCCTCCCCCAAATTCCTCCAATTAAACCTCAAAATTCTTCTCAATCTTTACTAGAAGTAGCTGTCGAAATAACTACTGATGTACCATTGTAGAGACCATGTAGAAAGAAGAATGTAACTATTAACAGGTTTTCCAAGACATTTTCAAAAATATTAAGCACAACTTTTGTGACATTCACCTCCTGGTAACAGGTATCCTGATCTTTGCAATCAGAAATCTCAGATGACAGTGATTCAAATCAGAAATAATTAGTACAGACAGACTACGGTCAGATCATTGCTGTGGTCCTGGAGAGGTTGCCTTAATGTGCCTTATTTCTTTTTAATAATTTAATAGTTTGTCCTCTATATGCACAGCAGTGCCAGAGGTCTGCGGCAGATCTGCTATTTTTATACTGCTATATGGGAGACAGTTTTTACTAGAGAAAAGCAGATTACAGTTGTACGTACTCCACTATATGCCTTGCCACATATCAAAAAAGGTCACATAAATCAGCCACACATCTTAAGGGGCGGGAGCCAACATGCCACCTTCACACTACAGAAAGTGCACTTAGGCTTTAACAGACAAGAGAATCTATCTTAATCTGATATTTAAGAACGCCATAAATCTTAATTTAGATCTATGCATTTTTTTAAATCAGATACAACAGATGGAAAATACACTCTTTTAAAATGTATTTATTATTGCATTTTTCCAGTGCTTGGGCTTGAATCATGAGTTAAACTATGAGATCATTAATTTATTAAAGACACAAAAATGTAAAGATGGTGTATATTGTTCACACATTAGACAGAAAAAGCAGGATTTTCTTCAGTTCAGTTCTCCATCTACATTCTAAAAAAGAACATTCCAAAAGCATGAACAGGGTCTTCTTGCTCAAAGGGAAAAAGGACTGACCTATCAAAAGCCTAAAAAAAGAATAATGTTTTGCTTCTCAGAGATACATTTTTAGCTATAGAAGAAATAATTTACACTGTAATAATGCGCATTTATGAGGCACTGGAAAAACTGGTCTCAAGTTTTTAATCGGTATGGATGAGTGACGATGACCAAGTTACATTGCTTCACACCAGCTAAGAACTTTGAAAACAGAGGGATAGACAACATGCAGTTTGCCTACATCAACCTTTAGCTCTGTAACTTTCTCTTAATCTTCTAAAGACTAATCTTATGCTGTTAAGAAGATAGGTTCAATAATTAAGTGGCCCAAACTGGGAGAGGAAGTTATGCCATAACAGTCGGGTCTTTCAAAAAAAATCCACATATTCATTTTTAGAACTAAGGGTGATACTAGCACATTGTTACACTGGCACCACCTGTATTCTTTCATTTATTGATACAATTACAGTAAACAAACTCTACTTTTCAAAGCAGCAGACTGGAGAACAACAACAACAAAAAACATTTAGTGCATGAGACCTAGAGTGCCTCTATCAGCACCTGCCAGGCATGTCAAAATGCTTTGCCATTTGGCCATCAGCCGATATAGAAAGCCAAGTTAGTCCTAATTTTGGACAGAAGTACAGTGGCATTATCAAGTCAAAGGAAAAGGATTTACCTATCGGGTTATACCACACTCTAACAGCTACTCACTGTCTCTGTAAGTAAGAGCTCCTACACCAAACCAGCTCACCAACCTAAGGATAACAGAAGAGTTCAGGATCCTGTTCCCTGTTTTACTGATGCGCAGGACCTTGCTCACATATCGCTTGACACACACACCGCTACTGTTAAAGGTAATGAGTATTCCATGTGTACATGAAAAGAAGAATATTTTCCTGGCAATTTCAAAGGACATCCATTTCAAGCGCAGTTTACAACAACATAAGATTTTGCCTGTCAAGTCAGAATGAATGAATTGGCCCAATTACATTTTCAGAGTAAATCCTGTGCAACTTTGCTGAAGTTAGTAGAGTTACTTCAGTATTGTTAGGCATAAAACTGCCAACCTTGTTGAAATCATGTGATTAAAATATCTAGAAGTCAGCTGAACCAAACCACCCAAACTATCCTTTCTGATTCGACTGTAACACTGGCAAAATAACTCCTGTTGGTTGCATTTCAAGCTCCATCACCCTAATTTGTCAATGGATTCAGCTCTCTCCTTTCCCCTTCCAGACTACCACCCAGCTGCCATCATTTAATCCCATTCCACATTTCTCCCTGTCAAACAAACTCAGAAAGGACTTGCAGTACTGCGCTGAACAGAGGCAACCCCGCGCTGCTCACAGGGAGAGGACCGCTTCCCCAGCAAACTGACACCTCTGTGTTTTACAGCCGTAGGAGCACCAAGGGACAGAACAGGCCAGCGACACAGGCAGGCAGCAGAGCAGAGTGGCGGCCACTGAGCCTAACACCTCTTCCTGTGAAATATGTATGCCACAGGCAGCATGGTGACTCCAGTTAATGCTGCATGATTAACTGCCCCATCCTGCTAGCCTCCTCCTCCTGGAATGGTCACTGACTTCAGCAAACAGTACTGAAACATCCCAACAGGCTGAGCTCTCACCCAACGGATGTTTGGGCAACGTGAGATTCGACCTACGCATCCACGGTCCTTTCCCATAGCACTGCCATCAATTCCATCCCAAGTAGGGAAGAATGGGAAGATTTCTATCTCTGAAGCTGAGCACGTTCTTACAAACACTGCATGGATCTGTTCCAGCCTACTTCATCAGCCTTTTTGCTCTTCCTTCTTTTCTCAGCTTTTTTTAGCTCACATAACACTTGGACTCTTCTTTCCTCCCACTCTGCATAATCATCCCACCTGGCATGTCAGTCTTCTGCTTTGTACCTCGGTCTGTCTGGGACAGCCTGCCTGAATTTCCTACCTCATAAAATTACCTACCTCATTTCAAGCCTCAGCTGGATAAATAACATTCATTGTTTCACACACAGTACATCATCTTTTTGGCTCACCATGAAACATTATTGCATTGCAGGGCTTAGATACATGTCAGAGGCTGTTATGCAACTTGGCTGAGGAAATGCCAAAATCAGCCTATCTGATCCACAGCAAAGAAATCTGACCTCCCTAAGTCAGATTATTTGTACCACTTCTGTGCATGCTAAATGCCATCTGATTAGAGGCATCTAGCCTAGCATCATTTCACTAGTACCAGATACTACTGAGGGAACTCAAAGAATCCCATGATCATCACTTGCAAGATAGCCAGAACTGCGCATACACATATATATTGTCTCTTTTTCTTCTCTGGTAGTTAAATATGCTTGAAGCATGAAAGGTAACATCCCTTCCAAAAATTCAAAAATCATTCAGTATTATCATTCTGAATTAAACCTATAACTATATCAATGTCTACTCCTTTTTTTCCTTAACCTTGTAAAATTGTTGGCCTAAGAAACTACGTGTGACAATAAGCCTCACCGTGTAAAACATACTTCAAGAAGTATTTGTTTCTTTTGTCAATGGTAAGTTTACTGTCTCGTAAAATTGCAGATGTCTCCTTCTACATTGTTATGAGACTGAGAAACTTACATTCCTTACCCAGCTTCTTGATACCATTGTGCTAAATAGCATACACATTTTTAAGATGTTCTCTTGCTTGTCTCCTTTGTGAGGTGAACATACTCTATTTCTTCAATCTCTCCATCTGAATTGTCTCCGTATGATAAATCATAATTATTATTACCTTTGCCTAAGCTTTCTCTGATTCTGCAGTGAGGCTTTTAGCATAAGGCCAAAACATCTCATGCTTTGTCCACAGTCCCGAGCTCTCACTCCAACACGACTCCTGCAGGAGGAGCACTAATGCATGTCCAGCAGAGCTGCTCTATACCAGGAGTCAGCACCTGGCGAGGAACAGCGTGACCCAGCCTTTCCTGCCAAGCCTGGCAAGAAGCATCTCTCAGCCCTTGGGTTCTCAAGCACTTTCCCAAGAGCAGGTCCTCCTTCCAAGCACTGTTTGTACCCAAAACTCATTTTCATAATTTCTCTAAAGACAGCTGTCGTGGTTTAACCCAGCAGACAGCTAAACACCACACAGCCATTCGATCACTCTCCCCCAGTGGAGAGACAGATGGATGAGACAATCAAAAAAAAGGTAAAACTCGTGGATTGAGATAAAGACAATTTAATAGGGCAGAAAAGACAGGGAAAATAATAATAATGATAAAAGAATACACAAAACAAGTGATGCACAATGCAATTGCTCACCACCCACTGACCGATGCCCAGCCAGTTCCCCAGCAGCAGACCCCCAGCCAGCTTTTCCCCTAGTTTATATGCTGCGCATGGCATCATATGGTGTGGAATAGCCCTTTGGTCAGTGAGGGTCAGCTGTCCCAGCTGTGTCCCCTCCCAGCCTACTCGCTGGTGGGGTGGGGTGAGGAGCAGAAAAGGCCTTGGCTCTGTGTAAGCACTGCTCAGCAGTAACTAAAACATCCCTGTGTTATCAACATGATTCTCATTCTAAATCCAAAACACAGCACTATACCAGCTACTAGAAAGAAAATTAACTCTACCCCAGCCAGAACCAGGACCGTATCCACACCTTATTCTATACCATCTACATCATGCCTAGGTCCCACACCTTCCAATACATCCCAATTAATCACCACCACCTTTCCTGTATTTTGATATATACACACAGATATCATTCCCTTCGTCTGTGGGCCATCCCTCTAAAATGTCTTTTGAGTTCATTTAGTCTGTGACTTTGGGCTCCATCTGTCATAACAGTCCTTCAGGGCAGGAGAGATGGTGTGTGGTGTTGGATTGTTGCATGTTGAAGCCAGTTCTGGTTCTATCACCACTGCACTTGTCCAGTTCTATCACTGCTGCACTTTGCTTGGTTTCATCAAAATTCACTCTCCATTAATCTGGATGATTCTTACCGTAATACCGTTGATACCGCATATAGCAACCATAGTAGTGATGACATACAGTATTATATAGCAATTAACATCATACAATGCAAATCATTGGCTATTCTCACCCAAAATCAAATCCCCTTGAGGTACACATTGGACTTCCTCATCTTCCCGCATCACCCACCAAGTGCACCCAGGTCTTTGAGAAAAAGCAATCCCATGGATGGGTTTGCCTTTGCTTGAAGCCGGAATAACCCAGACTGTCTTCCCCAGCACATTTTTTATGTGCACTACAGGGACTTTATCCCCTTCTACAGTATGTAAAAGTTTTGATTGGGCAGGGCCAGCTCAATTGGCAGATTCCCTAGTGTTGACTAATGAGGTGGCCTTTGCTAAATCTGTATCCCAGTGTTTGAATGTCCCAGCACCCATTGCTTGCAGTGTAGTCTTTAACAGTCCATTGTATCGTTTGATTTTTCCAGAGGCTGGTGCATGATAGGGGATGTGATACACCCACTCAATGCCCTGCTCTTTGGCCCAAGTGTCTATGAGGTTGTTTCAGAAATGAGTCCCATTGTTTGACTCAGTTCTTTCTGGGGTGCCATGTCACCACAGGACTTGCTTTTCAAGGCCGAGGATAGTGTTCCGGCTGGTGGCATGGGGCACGGGATATGTTTCCAGCCATCCAGTGGTTGCTTCCACCATTGTAAGCATATGGCGCTTGCCTTGGCGGGTTTGTGGGAGTGTGATATAATCGATCTGCCAGGCCTCCCCATATTTATATTTCAGCCATTGTCCTCCATACCAGAGAGGCTTTAACAGCTTGGCTTGTTTGATTGTAGTGCATGTTTTACACTTATGGATAACCTGTGCAATAGTGTCCATGGTCAAGTCCACCCCTCGATCATGAGCCCATCTATATGTTGCATCTCTTCCTTGGTGGCCTGAGGTGTCATGGGCCCACCAAGCTGTAAATAATTCACCCTTATGTTGCCAGTCCAGATCCACCTGAGCCATTTCAATGTTAGCAGCCTGAGCCACCTGCTGGTTGTTTTGATGTTCTTCAGTGGCCCAGCTCTTGGGTATGTGAGCATCTACATGACGTATTTTTACAACCAGATTCTCTGCCCGGGCAATATCTTGCCACAATGCAGCAGCCCAGATGGGTTTGCCTCTGTGCTGCCAGTTGCTCTGCTTCCATTGCTGTAAGCACCCCCACAGGGCATTTGCCACCATCCATGAGTCAGTATAGAGACAGAGCACTGTCTTGTTTGGCCACTTTTCTTGTTCAGCCAGTTGGATGGCTTTCTCTATGGAAAACTGACTTGATTCTCCTTCTCCAGCAGTTTCTGCGACTTCTCATATAGGAGTCCAAAAGTAGCCTTCCACCTCCAATGCTTTCCCACAATATGACAGGACTCATCAGTGAACAAGGCATATTGCTTCTCGTTTTCTGGTAGTTTATTATGCAGTGGGGCCTCTTCAGCATGTGTCACCTCCTCCTCTAGTGATGGATTCTGAAATCTTTGTCTTCTGGCCAGTTCATGATCACTTCCAAGATTCCTGGGTGACTGGGGATTCCTATTCAAGCCTGTTGTGTAATCAGTGCAACCCACTTACTCCACATAGCATCAGTTGCATGATGTGTAGAGGGGACCCTCCCTTTGAACATCCAGCCCAGCACCAGCAGTCGGGGTGCCAGGAGGAGCTGTGCTTCAGTACCAACCACTTGTGAAGCAGCTCGAACCCCTTCATATGCTGCCAGTATCTTCTTTCAGTTGGAGTACAGCGGGCCTCAGATCCTCTGTATCTCCAACTCCCAAACGCTAAGGGTCAAACTTGAGTCTCCCCTGGTGCTTTCTGCCAGAGGCTCCAGGTAGGGCCATTCTCCCCGGCTGCGGTGTAGAGCACATTTTTTACGTCTTGTCCTGCCCAGACTGGCCCAAGGGCTACTGCATGAACTATCTCCTGTTTAATTTGTTCAAAGGCTTGTCGTTGGTCAGGGGCCCATTTAAAATCGTTCTTCCGGGCCACTTGATAGAGAGGGCTTACGATCAAACTGCAATTTGGAATATGCATTCTCCAAAAACCCACAATGCCTAAGAAAGCTTGTGTTTCCTTTTTGCTAGTTGGTGGAGACAGAGCTGTTATTTTGTTGATCACATCCATTGGGATCTGATGATGCCCATCTTGCCATTTTATTCCTAAAAACTGGATCTCCTGTGCAGGTCCCTTGACCTTACTTTGTTTTATGGCAAAACTGGCTTTCAGAAAGATTTGGACTATTTTCTTCTCTTTCTCAAAAACCTGTTCTGCTGTATTGCCTCACATGATGAGGTCATCAAATGTATTGCAGGTGTTCTGAAGCCTCACCCTGTTCCAGTGCAGTCTGGATCAGTCCATGGCAAATGGTAGGGCTGTGTTCCCTGGGGCAGTTGATTCCAGGTGTACTGGACACCCCTCCAAGTGAAAGTAAACTGTGGCCTGCACTCTGCTGCCAAAGGAATTGAGAAAAATGCATTAGCAATATCAGTTGTGGCATATCACTTGGCTGCCTTTGACTCCAGTTTGTATTGAAGTCCAAGCATGTGCGGCATGGCAGCACTCAGCGGCGGCATGACTTTATTCAGGCCATAGTAGTCTACTGTTAGTCTCCACTCTCCATTAGACTTTAGCACTGGCCATATGGGACTGTTAAAAGGTGAACGAGTCTTGCTGATCACTCCTTGGCTCTCCAGTCGATGAATCAGCTTATGGATGGGAATCAGGGAGTCTCGGTTGGTGCCGTATTGCCACCGGTGCACCATTGCGATAGCGAGCAGCACCTGTTGTTCTTCAAACCCCAGCAACCGCACAACAGAGGGGTCCTCTGAGAGACTGGGCAAAGTGGACAGCTGTTTAATTTCCTCCGTCTCCAAGGCAGCTATACCAAAAGCCCACTGGTACCCTTTTGGGTCCTTGAAATACCCTCTCCTGAGGCAGTCTATGCCAAGGATGCACAGAGCCTCTGGGACAGTCCCAAAGGGGTGCTTTTGCCACTTGTCCCCAGTTAGGCTCACTTCGGCCTCCAGTACAGTCAGCTGTTGGGATCCCCCTGTCACTCCAGGAATACAGATGGGTTCTGCCCCTGTATAGCTTGATGGCATTAGGGTACACTGTGCACCAGTGTCCACTAGAGCCTTATACTCCTGTGGGTCTGATGTGCCAGGCCATCGAATCCACACAGTCCAGTAAACCCAGTTGTCCCTTTCCTCCACCTGGCTGGAGGCAGGGCCCCTCTAGTCCTGGTCATAGTATTCATTACCCACTTCTTGTAAATACGAATCAGAAGTCCCTTTATTAAGATCAGGAGTAAGACTGGCCTTCTACTCTTTCTGGGAAACTGCCCACTGGAAACTGGAGCAGCAATTTTCCTGGAAGAACGCTCTTTTGTGATTGTTTTTCCTTGCAACTCACATACCCGTGCCTCTAGGGTCGAGGTAGATTTTCCATCCCACTTCCTCATGTCCTCTCTGTGGTCACGCAGATAAAACCACAGGGTGGCCCGTGGTGTGTACCCTCTATATCCTCTCTCCTGAGCAGAGGAACACTTACTCCTAATGGCCGAGATACTGGTCTGTACAGGTGGGGAGTAGGACATATCCTCTTTGAGTTGCTGGAACTCCTGGGACAGTTTCTCCACAGCTGAGACACAGGCCCGTAGGGAGGAAGAGAGACTTTCTTCGTATTGCCAGAGTTGGCCAGCCAATTCATCCAGCGTTTGTCCCTTTCTGTCTTTCCAGGTCATTACTGCCAATGAGTTGGCATACGACACTGGTGCGTGCTGTACCAACTTCTGCCACATAGGTCATGTGCACTTGCCTTCATCTGGATCTTTGGATAACTGCTCATTGTTCAGGTCATCATAAATCACCTCCAGCGCGTCTAATTTCCTCAGGTACTGGATACATCTCTACATGGCGGTCCACTTGCCTGGGTGACGTATAACATCTTCCTTGAGGGGATACCTTTCCTTCACACCTGACAGGAGTCACCTCCAGATGCTAAGGACTTGTGCCCCTTTTCCAATCACTTTGTCAATGCCCCCTTCCCTAGAAAAGGATCCCAGCTGCTTGGCTTCCTTACCCTCTAATTCAGACTACTGGCCCCGTTATCCCAGCATTGGAGCAGCCAGGTGACAATGTGCTTGCCTCAACAACGGCTGAAATCTTTTTGCATATCTCGCAGCTCACTCAGGGCCAGGGATCAGGTGGTTACCACCTCATTTATGAGTTCTGCTTCTTCCTCCTCCTGTTCTCGTGATGGCCCTGCTTCAGAGTAGCCTGCCTCGTCCACTTCTTCCCTTAGTAAGGGAAAAGTTTCTTCCCTTATTAAACGAGCTGACTTTCTCATCCAACATTTCTTCTTGTGTATAGGGGCGACTGATACTGGCATGGGTTGGTTCTCTGGTTCAGCTGCAGGGCCTGTCACCGGGGTTGGAGCAGCCGTAGTGCCTGTCACTCTGTCATCAGATCCAGAGACCTTCTCTTCCCCTTGAGGGCACTGAATCGTGTTCAACAGGCCTTGGTAAGTATGGGCCAGGCCCCAGCATGTTGCCCTCAGCAGCGATTTGTCCCTCTGGAATTGCAAGGATGACAGTATACTTTTTCCAAATATTTTACTAGTTTTTCAGGATTCTGCACTTGTTCAGAGGTGACGTTCCAAAACATTGGAGGTGCCCACTGTCCTAGGTACTTGCCCATACTATCCCACACACCCTGCCACTCAATTACCCAGCCTCAGGGCAGATCTCTGGGTGGTATTCTTAAATAGTTGTTTAACCTTAAACAAGACCTGAAACACATTCAGGAGACATAGCAACAGGAACATGCTGGTTTGAACATCCCAAGGATATACAAAATTCTCAAGAGCTGTTGTATCTAGCCTGGAGAAGAAGGGGAAGGTGAAGGAGCAGGGGAAAGTGTCCCCCTTTGTCTCCCCCATAGATTGGCTCTCCGAGGAGAAAAGGTAACGAGTGTAATTATTAATAGTTTCCAAGACATGGTTCCCAAAGTATGGAGATGACGGAAATGCTTAGTACAAATACCAGATGAGTCTCTGGACCAGTAATTTTATCATAACATAAGCCAGTGTTACACAGTACAGCAAAATGATAACCTTAATCCAGCCCCCAGAGGTGATAAACAGCACAACAGGGAACATATACAGCAAGTAAGGTGTTACACCACACATCTCTGAGAACAAGCACAACTCTGAGAGCAAATAAAACAACATTGTGACCAGCGACTATTAACCTAATACAATGAATGCTTATAACAAATTTGTTTTGACTTGCTCTGGTCAGATCTGTTATCTCAACCCTTCAAGCCCCACGCTGGGTGCCGAAAAGGACTGTTGTGGTTTAACCCGGCAGACAGCTAAACAACACACAGCCATTCGATCACTCTCCCCCAGCAGGATGGGGGAGAGAATGGAAAAAAAGGTAAAACGTGGATTGAGATAAAGACAATTTAATAGGGCAGAAGAGACAGGGAAAATAATAATAATGATAAAAGAATACACAAAACAAGTGATGCACAATGCAATTGCTCACCACCCACTGACCGATGCCCAGCCAGTTCCCCAGCAGCAGACCCCCAGCCAGCTTTCCTCCCAGCTTTATATGCTGAGCATGGCATCATATGGTATGGAATATCCCTTTGGTCAGTGGGGGTCAGCTGTCCCAGCCGTGTCCCCTCCCAACTCCTTGTGCACCCCCAGCCTCCTCGCTGGTGGGGTGGGGTGAGGAACAGAAAAGGCCTTGGCTCTGTGTAAGCCCTGCTCAGCAGTAACTAAAACACCCCTGTGTTATCAACATGATTCTCATCCTAAATCCAAGACACAGCACTACACCAGCTACTAGAAAGAAAATTAACTCTATCCCAGCCAAAACCAGGACAACAGCTCACTTTAAATCTGCAAGTTTCACTCTGCTTCATCTTTCCCCCTAGCAATACACTGGCTCAAAATGAAATTAAAGGCAAAAATTTAAGCAAGACTTAATGTCTTCAACTATAAAGAAGAAGATAAGCCTTGACAAGCAAAATGTACATAAAATTCAATTCTTGGCTATGGGTAACCACTGGACACTCCTTCTTGTTTTCCATCTGACCAAGAAGTCCAAAGATACTTTCCTTCTGTAACAGCTGCAGTAGAGGATTCACAGCAACCCTGGGTTTTGAGCATTCCCTAAACACTGCATAACTTCCACTTCTCTCTCCCTCCACCTACACTCCTCACAGATACAGCTTTCTGGCATGAATGTACTTCACCTGTTTGGTCCTATTCAGACCCAGGCACTGGGAGTGTTTGAAGTCAGGTTTTCCCTGCCCACCCCATAGATAGTTCGTTGGGTTGAAACTGCCTAACAGCTTTGCGAATGCTGCTGGTGCTGCTCCTTGGGGCTAGATGCTTGAGTGCTGAAGGGATATTTCCCCTTTTAGTTGCTCTGCTGGCTACCAGCTCCCAGCCCAATCTGAAGACTGGGCTCATTAAACACTACATAAAACATCAGGTACACATATCTTCTCTTAATGCCACAATATAAGGTGGGTTATCTACTTTCTACAGATACCACACATGACCTTATTAACATAGGTAATAGGTGTGAGAGCAACTTGTTCTGTCTACAAACCCTTCTCCCACCAGTTTGCATTTTTTTTCTCTGTGTTTGTTTCATTATTGTTGTTTTCATGTTCTATATGAGTGACCAGTGGTCTAGCAAAAATGGCACCACTAGTTCACCTAACAGACCTATAGCATATTTTGCATCATTCTTCATCCTTATGTATGGTAACACTTTGGCCATGTCCTTTTCCACAGCTGTAGTTTTAGGAGTGCCTTCACCGACCTATTCATACAAATATCACAAACCTTTACTGAACTACAGCAGTCTTGTGATGCATTATAGTCCCAAAGTTGAATCATATTGACATTTTCTCTCTTTCTTTTCTGTTCAGTAAGAGGAGGACTGGAATAGGAAACACTGCTGCTTACGTGACCTCATTTTAGGAAGACTTAATGCAGAACAAATAGGTTCTTGAACTTTGCATTTTTCACAGGTTACTGTGCTGTGGTAGAACATGTGTAACTGATGATATTTAAAATACTGTCAGAGGTGAAGACTCACATTTCTAAGGCAACCAACAAAATTATTCACCTCAGATCACAGCTTTTGTGTGCAGCTACAAGCTAGAATTATGATCTATCTTGCTAAAGCAGTCTGAAATAGATCCCAGTAGCCTGGGCTGGAACAATCCACTGGTTCTTACGGACTAAATTTTAGTGGTGAGGCCACTAAACTATTTTAATGAACATATAACACTCCAAGCACACATGGTCATCTTTGCAAACACAGAAATAGCTGCTATCACCTGGCTGACAAATATTGCTGAGGGACAGCTGAAGTATGTAAGGATAGCTATTCTATACTAGCAAGGCATGAAAGTCTTCTCATCATTTCAACTTGCCATTCCATTGTATTATTATCATGCCATATCAATAGTTGGCCCTATGATGCAAAAAGTGTATGTCATGTTGAGAAAAACTATTTAAGCTTCATTTAACTTTTTCAGATACTAACATAGATGAAATAAGAAATAAGGTATCAGAGTTAAATTATTCTTTGGCCTCAGTAGAAGAATTTAAATTACCTTTAGGAAGATATTTAGACACTTTCTGAAGACATGCAGCCATACAGGATGGTTAAGTAACTACACAGTACAAATGTAGTTGTATAAAAGCAAAAGCTTCAGAATTAAAAGTCCTTAAAACCTAATCCTGCATCCACCTTTAGGAAGTCATGTTATATCTCAGTGTCAAAGTTCTGCCATCAGGAAAATGGCAAAAAACAACATAACAACAGTGGAAAGCACATCGTCTTTCTCAAATGCAGCGCTTTGGACACGCTAACTCTCAAGTAGAGAGTCTGTCACAAGTCAACCTTTCACTAGTATCTACACAATAACACAGGCTATAGGTCAGGACAGAGAGGGACTGCAGCATTTCAGGTAGTGCTGTTGAGAAATAGGGCCTTTTCCATGTCAGTCAATGCAGTCCCCCACCCCAGTAAATGGCAGGTGCCCTTCCATGCACCAAGCGCTATGCAGACATCTATCTTGGCTGTGGCTTTCATGTTACTTGTGTCGAGTTACACTCAGTCTGAGTGATTTTTCGCTTAAGCACATGGTCTTGCATGTGCATGGGAGACTTTGGTCATTACTTTCTTTGAAGGTTCACTCTGACCTAAGGAAACTCATGACCTCAAAGCTTCCTCAAGCAACCAAAGGTGCCCAACTCTTATCTCCTGAGGAAAAGAGGACACCTCTCCCATGCCTCAGTGGGATGAACACAGGCTTAGATTTATGGGCCCCACCAGGGCTGAAACCCCCGCAGCATGTTAGAATTAAAACAGCCTTTTCTATTTCCTCCCAAGTCCTACATCAATTTATTCCTTCTGCTATAACTTCCCACCAAGTTCCTCACATTCTTTTCCCTTTGCATTTCATCAATCTGATTTTTTTTTCTGTTTTGTTTTTTAAAATGCATCCTTTCTCTTGGCTGGCCATATGGCTCTCAGCTGACAGACCTAGTACAACAGCAACTAGGTGCAACAGCTGGAAAAAAGTCCTGCTCAAGCACCCACATGCCAATTAGACACCCCCTCAGTACTCTTGGGAGATGTAACACAGGCTGTTGGTTTTTCTTTGGAGCAGTTGCACCTCAGTGCAAACATGGGCGTGTTAAGCACATGAAAATGATGATTTTTCCAAGGCTTATAACTTTGCAAAATTAGAGTGTCATCTTTTCCCCACACATGACAATAGCAGAAGGTCATACAAACCTGATAAAAATACCAGCCAAGGTTAAATCTCACTCTCTCACTCCAAATTACGGCTACATGAGATTTTATTAACAAAGAACAGGCAAAGCCAGAATACATTTCCTTTAACTTTCATTCTTAAATGGATGGCCCTGTTTAAAAAGAAACATCAACAGACTGCAGTTAAATTTTGGCAAAAACATAAGCCACTGAAAACCGAGTCTCTCAATGGCAAGGGAGAGGCAATGCTAATAACAATATGTCAGCTACTCACAACTCCTATCGCGGTAGGTCATGTTGTTTTCACTGGCAATAGTGAAAGTAAAAGTACCTAAGGATCAATGATTCAGATTACTCTGAATGCTCATCATAGGTTGGGAGTTTTGCTACAATTTTCAGTGAGTATCGATTTAGATTAATACAAGTGCTTTTGAAAATCTCACTTAAAGTGCTTTCAAATAGATTTTTCACTTTAAATACCACAAAGCTCTCTGAAGACAAAGTATGACACTCCAATTTCAATTTTTATACTGTTCTGTTACAGCACCTACAGAACTAGTCACTTCTTGAAAAGAGTACCACCTTTTAAAATAGATTTAACCCAACTTTTAAAATCTGACAATACTAGCAATATTGCCTGAGATTTTATTGAGAGGGTATAAAATTTATCATTTTATGTACTATGGATATGATACTGAGGTAGCTGCTATGTGACCAAAGAGCAAGACACTTTTTAATCTGCATTTGAAATGAACCTGTAAAAGCAAATGGCTTACCAAATATATCTGTTGACAAGCTGCAGCTGAACCAACTACATGTTTAAGTGACTACAGTATCTTTCAGGTTTAGTGCCTTTTGTAAACCTGCAGTGATCTACCTTAAGCTATTTATAAGCTACTCAACTTTTCCACATTTTCTGGTTTTTCTTCTCAGCTCAAGAGCAAGCCTAAAATCCAAAGTATTGACACAAACAAGTAAAATTTCCATCACATAATTTGTCATATCAGTTTCATTTTATTCTAAAAATTTTCTCCTGCAAAGTCACTGAATAGCCTTTCTAGATTTTTAAAGATGTGGAACAACATCATCAACACCATATTCAGTTAAAACTGTACAACACAAATGAAACAAATATTTAATATCCTAGACTATCTCCACTTACATTGTGGAGTCCAGGTGTCTCCTCTTACTACCAGATTTGATCCGCATGCTTAACTTTTAAGCCATGATTGACAAGACTTTCGTGATTATGATGACAGATTAAAGTGTTCATTGAATTTAGGGGTTTTTTATTTCAGTTGTGACAGTAGTGTACTGGGAGACAATGAAATACAATACCACAGGATTAAAGGCAGCACATAACTAGTCAGGCACTGGTACTGCAATCATCTTGGTCTAACCCACACATGCTGATCACCCATTTAAACATAAAACCCTACCCTGAGCAGAACATATTCCTTTCAAAGTCTTACTCATGTGCCTCCTCTCATTTCTAACATAATAAATATATCATCTGACGAGGAGCTTAGTGACAGCTGCACAAGTTAGTTCTAATTACAAAAAATAATAAGTGGCTTTAAAAGGTTTGATAAGTCTCTATTGCATAACAGCACCAAAGCAGCACAATTATTGCTTACAAGCAAAAGTAAATACATAAAAAGAGTGCCAGGACTGCCTTACTCCCGAACCCCAAATGTCAGTTTCTTCTGGATAATCTATGAAAGAATCCCCTCTATTGATGCACCATTCACCTACAGAAAGGGAAAACAACAAACTGAACAGAAATGCTTCCAAATATTTTGTCTGAATTAACACAGAGGTACGCAACTGCCAAAGACCAAAAATAATAAAAAGGAAGTAACTTGTTCACTTTGGTTTACATCTTGACTGTGAACTTTTGCAGTGACACTGGCTCTGGTTCCTAGGGAGACATGTATTCAACCTGACGGACAGCAGTAAAATATCATTATCCTGGGCTATATCCTGCTCCTTAGTCTTATTTCAAACAGAATAAAATAACAGAATAACTCTGCCTGAAAAAGAGTCTTCAAAGAAAGTACAATCTCCCATGCTTTAAACACTCCCGTGTGACTACACTGGTGAAATACAGCAGCGTGTCTTTGATCCACTGGACATTACTTCAAGTTGAGATGCGAGTGTGCTGGATAATGACAATAAAAAAAGACTTCAGCAGGTGCCAAAACAACCAGGACTTGGATTGTTCTTGCTATACAAGTCTCTTTTGTAATTTAAGAGGACAACCAAGGAAAGTTATACTAGGTCAGGCTTGGAGTAAGATTAAAGAATTAATGGATGAAAGTTTATTATACTACTATAGTGACTGGTTTCACTATATGTTTCCAATTATTTTTAAAGTGTCAAAACTTGTCTAATATAAATGTAAAGCTTAGTACATGTCCCACATATAGAGAGCTTGCAGAAAGCAGCACAAGAGAATGGATGCTCTCAGCTGCTTCTCTGTGACCAGCTGTATCTTCGGTAGCTTGGAAACCATCCAATGCTCTAACTTTGTCAGCCAACTGTAACCCCATGTTGAACTTAAAGAACTTAATCCACTCTATTATTGCCTTTTCACAGGTGGAACCTGTGCCCTTTTCTTTTATCAAGGTCTTTCTCGTGACATAATAGAGACTCCAAAAATCTAATGACTGTTCATATAGATGATCTTTTACCCGTACAAAGAAAATGGACTAGCAGTACAAATAAGTAAAAATATTCCATCTCTAGCAAAGCACATGGAGTTGATCTATTAGTTTAGACAGCCAGACACACAAATATACATTCAGTCAAGTACACACACAAGAGAGCTTTCTACTTTAAGGCAACTGCAGAGGCCCTTATCAGCTTTGACTGAGGCAAGTCTTCTCCTGAAGCTATGGGGCTTTTACTTGGGCAAGTGCTGAATTAAAAAAAGCATCTTGAGATTTGGCTCAGTCTCAAAGAAAAAACAAAGTAATGGATATTATTCATAATATATTTCAAAGCTAGCTGTCCTCTTACACACAATAGTTTACACGTTACTGTGTAAATAACAGTTAAAGATCTTTATACACCAAAGTTACACACCAGTTAGTTACAACCTGCTATGGTTTATGCTTGAAGATTAGCTGCAAATGTTACTCACAGTATTTTCAGAGAGTGAAATAAAGACATTAACAATGTTTTTTACATACCTCCTACAAGCACGGAGTCAAAGCTAATTAGACTGGTACTTAAGGCAGTCACGTTAATCAAATTTGTAGATAGCAGCATACTTTTCTAATTGTGTCCATGCATGAGTGTGTATGTGTGTAAGCCAGTTACAGAAGAAACACACCTCACTGTCAACAGGGCAACCTGCTTTGGCCTTCCACCTACAAAACACAACCATAGCTTTCCACAATCAGTAAGTAGCAATGACATTTGAAATGCAATTACAATAATGGATAACTAGCTTGGAAACAGTGAGGTCTTGGCTTTTTACCCTACAAGTCAAGCTGCAAGGAGCCTGGCATGTTTTGTGTGAAGAGCTGTTGAAAAATCTGGCTCTGAACATCACAGCATAACCTTCAGGGAGCTGGCCATAAAGGAAGGCTCTTCCATGTACAGATGTTTGAGCAAGAGTTACATTCTTAACCTGCCCAGATGTGACATATTCAAGGTGTCACAAATGGAATAAACCACTTCTTACAAACATCTTTCTTGGTGAAACTAGACAGTATGACTTAACACTGACTGAAAAGAATGGGATGTTGAAAAGCACTAGGCTCTGTATTACACCTAAAATGCTGTCCAGAGTTAATAAATTTATATGGTGCTGTACTTAAATATCCTGAAAGCAGAATTTACAGGAAGTTAAACATTAGCACTTTGCTATGACTAAGTGTTGCATTTTACTAGAGGCAGGGAAAAGCTATATTCATAATATAACAGGAAGTTATATTCATAACCCCCACCAAGGTTAAGCATTAATAAAAGAATCATCTTTTAAAGTTTAAACTTCAAGGACTGTCTGAGTCAGCAAGTGAGACATCCTTCTACCCCCTTACAGTTACAACACTGTCCTAGCAAGGGCCACAGACCTGCCAAAAGGGTCCAGCATTCTTGTGAAAACAACATGTGTACAGAGCTCTCGGGGGAAAAAAAAAAAAAAGTAGTCTACAGCTTTACTTAGATCCCAAAATCAGTGATATGAACTCATATGTTCCTGAACAAAATACTAACTTGGCAACAATGTTTGGAACAAGTTATAGTTTGCATATAAACCTACTTGGCAAGCCAGACAGCAAGGTATTGGAATAATTTCTCTTGGACAAAGGCATAGACTAACTCCTCAGTGTCAGTCATGAACAAGCATGCTAGGGTCTGGCAATATTTCTCAGATGTTAATACAGGGTCATGATCATCTGCTGAACATCAAAGGCCAAACATCACTTCTGAATTAAGACTACAATATCAACCCTAATTAAAGGGGTAGTGAATGCAATCAGCGAAAGCTTATCCAAACTGAAAAGACGCTGCAAAACTACCTGTTTACTGTGGCCCTCCAAATGCAGCCATAAACCAGACAGTGTTAGAGTGCACATGCGTGCATGCATACATACAAACACGCACAGAGAAGGAAGCAAGCTTTAGCAGACCCAGGAGAGGCAACCCCTTTCTATGGGCCACACAATGCCAAATCTGAAAGTCTACTAGGTCCTCAGGTAAGTCACACACAAATAACAGACCATAGAGCAAATGTTAACGATATTATTACAAAGTTTAGCAATATCACTATAACACAGTAAGAATTTCAGAGAAGAAAAGGATTTTTATTGTTGTTATTTGCAACTCCTCACTTATGTACTTAAAAAACCTCTTGCTGAGAGCAAAAAATTCAAGTTGCCCAAGTTAACACTTAAAAGTAATCAGGAAAAAAACCCACAGATTTCATTAATAGTGAATATGAGTGTCTAGTCTCTGCCAGAGACAAATGGCCCAAACAAGTTTAACTGAATTAGATGACAGACAGATTCAGATCATGTCATGAGAAAACTGAAAGACAAAAATGTATGAACAATTTAAAATTAGGACAACATTCACATATTAAATAAAGGCAGACCTTTAACTATCAATCTATCTTTTTGAAAAATTGTATTAATTCCTGTGCAAAAGAACATCCACTCAGATACTGGTGCGATGTCAGACACGTACCTTTAAAATCACTTTCTAGCGGAATCGAACACAAAGGAAGAACACCTCAAGAATTTAAAACGGTGTTGAAAGCAGTACTAGAAGCAAGCACTTTTGGATGAGGATAGATGGGAAGACAAAAACCTGCAACAGGGTCACTTAGAGGCTCAATCAGAGTTCAACAGAGGCAGCCCATTCACTTTTATGCTCTTGAAACTCTTGCTCAATTCACCATGAAGAGAGTACTTTGACAGCCAGATACTGAGTCATGTAGCTATTAACTATTAAAAAAAACATTTGGTGGGGAAAGGGAGGAGGGAGAGAAGCTTTCTGCCTTTTGGGTCTTGATGGCCTGCAGAAATGTCATCACTGCCAGAAAATGTCCAGATTTCAGCTGCTTCCTCTTCATATCCTTTACTGTCATTACTGCTAATATGTTTAGCAGATTTCCCTCTTCTCATTATCACAATAGTCAAAGAAAAATATTTTTCCTTCACTTATGGAACAATCAGTAAATGCAACTAGCACCCTATGATCAAACCTTGATTTTGATTATTCAAGGTTTGACAAAGATGTTACTGCTTTCCCTCTTCTAAGGTATAGCAAGATATAAGTAACGTTTCCTCTAAAAATAAAATCCAACAAGAACAAAACCCAGAAAACAAGTCTTGCTGGTTGGTTCAGAAGGTCTCTGAACCAAATTTCTTTCCAATTCATAAGCCTGGTACTCCCTTGCCTAAAGCCTGTCTAAAATGACCTATAGACAAGGCATGTTCTCCATTGAGCCTCAGCTCCCCCAGTTTTGAAATACAGATAAGGTAATGAATACATGGGGTTGGTTAGGACCTTTAATGTAACATCTACTCCCTTCCAGTCTATTCAATTAAGGCTTTTTTTCAGTGATATTCACAAAGTATAAGCCTCTTGTCCCTCCTCCTCTCAAGCCACAAGCTTTCTAGCACCACATTACAAATATTATACGTTTAGTATGCAGGCTATTACAATTTTCTCTGTAAAGCACTTGAGATCTACGGAAGAAAATGCCTAAGAGCCAGTTACTGTTAGTAGCACCATTACTATCAGTGCCAGTGGTACACTGTCTGTCTTAAATAATACTTAGTTAGTGTTCCAGGGTACAATAATGTAACTTTCACCATTCAACACACAAAAAAGTAATGTAAGGTAAAAATATATACTTTGGATATACAAAATAAATACTTTTGCATCATAATAAATTCATAATAAGTAGTTGCCTCATTTGTCAGACTGTTATGCATAGCAAAAACTTCTGAATTCTTCTGAAGAGTTTTGCTATAGATATTATGGCTATTAAGTAATTCATTTCTTCTTCATAAGCTTAATCAGGAAGTACGCATCCAAAAGTTTTTACGTTAGAGTATGCAAAGTGTATGCAATGTAAGTAAATACTTGAGGAAGAACAGCTCACAGCGGTGAAGTTATTTGAAATCAGGTTATTACTTCTGCTTGACGAAGCTGATTGAATATGGAAAACAGTTTGCTAGCACTAGTAAAATTGCAGGTGCTTACTACCAAGGACCTTCTGGAAATCTTCATGTATTTATAATCTCTGGTTAATACAGATTTTTCACAGCAGGACCAGCAGGGGATTAATGAAATTACCTTCCAAAGTCTTCTAAATGGCATAAACAATTCTAAGATTTTGTTCAATGCTGTCTTGCAGTTCTCCCAGACAGTGAATCGATCATATGGAAAATAAAGGAGTATCAATGGTACCCAACTCATTTGCCCAGCATGCAATGTAAAATCATGATCCCTGAGTTTTTCATACATCTCAGAGAGCTGAAAAATTCAGTCATGACTATGAAAGAATCTTTGCCCCACTATGAAATTTTGCACCATATGGACAGAACAGGGTAGAAAATACTAGACTGGAGTCCAAAGTGCTCATTCATGACAGTAAAGGTGGAAGTATTTTTCTGTTCCTCCCTCTTCCTACAATCAACAGTCCTCACAGCCTCCCGCATCCAGCACCAACTCCTGATACTCAGGATCAGTCTCAGTTTTCGGAACTACCTCAATTCTTGCTGGCTACCCAGTGTAGAAGCATCTTCCAGATATCTCTTTGCTTTCCATGAGACCTAAGGGTATTTGTACATATCTAGACATATAATACTAGTAGTTTCCAGAGTGCACTTTCACAAAGAATGAAAATGTTAACCAAGCTTCCAAAGTATCTCAATACTTTTTCCTTGTCATGATATTCTCCACACCTTCCATAGCAGTAAAGTGCATAGGCATCACTCCATTTTTCATAATTAACTTTCCAAGCTCAGGATGATGTCACATATAAAAATTACCAAAAAAAATCAGATTGAGAATTGCAGTCGTTTTAACCCATGTTCACATTCTGTAGAACATCACAAGTAACCGTCAATTTGCCTTCTTAATTGCCATACCATATGTGGAAAACCTCCTTCAGTTAATAACTGCCTGAAGAATGGGAATTTTTGATGAAAGGACATAACGTGTAGTGTTGGGAATTAGTAGGTTTTATTTTGTTTTTTAAATAAAGTAATGAAAATCTGTCAAGCACACAACTATTATTTTGCCATCTTTGCATCGACACACCGAGAAACCGTTCTAAGGACTATACCAAAACTCTTAAAGGAGTTTAAACTGCTTTCTCAGACAACACACAAACTAAGTTTCAAGGCCTAAAGAGAATGTGAATAAAAATGATACTTAATTCAGAATCCTGCTCTGTGTGTGAATATTCTGAAACTTTTCAGTATCTCTAATATCTTTGCACTAATTTGCTATTTTCATCCTATCAGGAGTCACTCATTTTGGTTTCTCTTGAGAACTTAGGCTCTCAGGATCACATCATCACCATAATAAACTATAAAAATACAGAAACTAAAAGCTAAAAATTGAATCACTCAGTATTTACAGTTGCTATACTTTGCACATGAAGACAGTTTATTTACTATCAGTTCTTAGAGTAGCCATCTACTGTAAAATCTTGGTCAAGTAACATTAAAAGGATCTAATCCCCTTTCTATTTTCCAATGTGGATTGCCTCTACTTCCTGTAATATTCAAACTATTACATCAGGGAAGAGAATAAATGTTTTGTATTCACAAATCATAATAAGCTGACTCTGAAACATTTATTTAATAGGATTATTATGTATGAGAATAATATTACATTACTATGTTTATTATTGTTTCTGGCAGTGCAAGGTCAACACGTATGCACCTATAACGTTCATACTATCAATATACTACTCTAGGTTTCAAACCTGTAAATACTTATCTTCTCCTGGTATTGTGAGTACTTCTGCAAATTAAAATACACAATTTCTACTCCATCACAGCAGCCAATACAGCAATCTGTAGTACGGGTTTTAAGTTCAACCTCACAATGACAGGATTAAGAAATATACTTGTATACTGGTATTTAATGGATCTAAACAAAATCCTCAAAGCTAACAAAACAAAAAAGCAGTCTGTGCAGGATCATTGGTTTTCTTTTTTCAAAATGAAAATCTCTTTAAAGACATTTTCAATTATTTCAAGGTCAAGACTTACTTCTCAAAACTCACTACTGCTAATAAGAGGAGTCATTTACCAAGCACTGCAAGATCTTTAAAAGGCCATGTATAAACATCACGTACTCCAGAGCAACAGTTTATATCAGCCCAGATAGCTATGGCATGTTTTCACATCAGTGACTTAACATTATCACTACAGGAGGCCTAAATGTTTTCTTAATAGTAAGCTATCTTCTTCAGGAGTTCATGCCAATTCTACAATAGCCACGTGCAAACTTGCAGACTGGGATTTTATTCCTGTCTAAAGCAATGAACTCTAAAGACATCTGCAGCTGGGCGTAACGCCCAGGCTGGTACAATTACAATGCTATGTCAGCTTCTCATTGTTTAAGGTGATGGATTTCATATCTGGGCACGTTATCTTGCTGGAGTCAATGGTATTTTTTTCTTGGAAGCAAGCTGGAATGGCGTAAGACTGTGCCAATTTCAAAGCACTGTAATGTGTTTCTACAGCCTTTTTCATAGGTAACATTATATAGCAATTTCTATTGTGTATCCTGCCAGCACTTTATCCTGAACAGGTGCTCAAGAAACTTTCAGACTATTACAGTGCAATGCATTTGAGAAAATCAAGGTATGAACACCCAACCCTCTCAACAAGACAGCAACAGTAGCATGCAAGTAGTCTGGCATATTAAGTTTAACAGGCCCCTCAACAGGATCCCACCTCATTTATTAGATCAAGAATCACATGTTACATTGACAAGGGCAAAAGAGCTTTAAACTTTGAAACAATAGACAAAATTCATTCCCAGCAATAGTTTCCAGTTGTATTCACAACTGAAGAGAAGCCTTTTGGCTTCCGAATATCTTCTTGTTACTCAGCCACCACAGAATGCAGTGTGATCCAAAATGTTTTCCCAAGGCTTACTCTTGTTAATTCAACACTACTAAAATACAATACCTTTGGTACCATGAATAAAATATAACTGCCCATTTACATATTTGAACTTACAGTCTTTGAATAAAGGTTTGTAATATTCCATACAACACATAAAAAGATTGTGAATGTTAAGTGTCTGGTTGAAATGTACAGCATCTTGTCTGATTCACAAAATATGAAAAACAACTGATACAGAGTTCTCTAGAAATCAGTGCTGGGTAAAGAGCAAAAAAGAATCCACTCTGTGCCTCCCACGCCCACCCACAGCAACCAAAAAGCTACTGTTTAAACATGATTCACTATGGGACACTTCATAAATATTCAGACCATACCAGATATACGTTATACATTAGCTGCTGTACATGCAAATGTGCCCTGATGAAGATAGAAACACCAGTTCCTGAAGAAAAACATAGGTACAGTCATATAAAAAAGAATCAACTGAAATTACTTTATATAAATAACTTTTTAGAAATAAATATACAGGTTTCCACAAATATAACTAACTACAAACAGCTTTGAAACAGTTGTTCCAAAGATAAGCACATAAGAAGCTGCCAATATTTTGAAAAGCCATAGAGGGATAACTTCCCACTACAGACCCTGCTCACAGGGATACACTGTCAGGCATTAAAATTACCTGAAAGAGGTTCACAATGAGACAAGAGGCTGCTTCCTCTGCCTTTGCAAAGGCCTGCACTGTGCAGCACCAACAAGCCCTAAAAACTGGTAAGTGGGCTACCTTCACAAAATCTTCATTGCAGACCTTCTGTGAAGTGTGCTGTCAGCACACACTGGGGCCAGGTTATCCTGGAAGGACACATTTCCAGATTCATAATTCATTTGTGCTGCGTGATTCTGGGCAGGTCGTAAAACTTCTCTGGGCCTCAGTGGCTCTCTGAATGAAACAGGTACAACGACCCCAAACTCTGGATGATGCTGATAAATGTGATGTGTGCAAAGCAGCTTGAGATCATTGATCAACATACTGTAAAAGAGCAAACTGTTACTGGTTCAGCATCATCTGCCGCTCCATGCTTGGGAATGCAGTTTTAGGAAAACATTGTACAGAAAGTCCCAATATCTTCACAGACCTTTTAAGGAGCTAGTTAAAAGTCCCACCAGAATTTCTCAGGCACCTACAGAGCATTATCTGAGTGCCACAAACAGATTCAATAACGGGTCCAGTGGCAGAGTAAGTTGCATTGTGTTGGGCAGCAGGGGTGGAGGTAAGAAAAGAGTTATCAGACAGTGAGTAATAGAACACCTGCTGTCACCTATAGTCCGCTTTGAATCCATGCTATATAGTTTCATCACCGATAGCATCAGAGTGTGAGTAATGCTGCAGGCCAAACATGGACCTGTCTGTCAACCTCCTGGTGTTTGGACAAAATGTCCTGAGAAGCTGATGTAGTAGCGACATTCAAGAAATGCAGGAATCATGGCTGGAGCCCAGCCACTCAGCAATGGCATTAGTGATTCACGCTGTGGGAGTTATTCTTAAATTCTATGAAACCTTTCATTGTATGAGAGTCACATACATGGAGTCAATATGGCCCCTCAGGACTACTCAAAAGCTTCCTCGCTTTTAAAGCTTTTCAGCACTGAAAAGAATTTGAACTGATATCTCTAAATTGAAGCATGAGGGCAGACAAAAGTGCTGCAAAGCATCCAGACATTCTGTCTCACTAATGCCGGCCTGACCCGCTGCCACGCGCTGACCCAGTGCACTGCTCCAGACCCACCTCCCAAGCTATCGTTTGCACAGGTGCAGGACAGGACTCCAGACTTAAATGGAAACAACATAAGCGCTGCTCATTTGTCATGCACAGGATGCGTGGTTAAGACCTAGAGGCCCTCTTCTGCACTTTGCCTCCTCAGCATCTCAAAGGAAGTAAAGGGAGACACACATGCCTACAGACAAGGATTACAGGAGCTGGATCCTGAGCCCCACTCAAACCAACAGGGTTGAGTTTTCTCTCTTCCCTTACAACATCACTGTACAGAAGAAAAAAAATTTATAGTCATGACTCCGAGAGTCTCCCTCTGAATCTGAATTAGCAATTCTGGCTCTTTCTAAAGTCATCTTTAGTCTAGGAAAGCTTCCACCAATTTTAAAGATATGTTTTCTTGCATATGATCTGCAGGGTTTCTGGTACCTACTGCAGCAGTACATGCTGCAAAAAGGTCAAACATCTCTACACCTGTTTCCTAAATCATCACAGGTCTCAAAAACCTGAGAATCAATAGAAATATGTACAAATGCTTCTTTATCATAGAATCACATAGTTCCATATTTATACTGGAATTATATAAGCTTATATTGGGTTAGGAAAAGGATATGTATACCGTGGTGTTCAGATCATTATTATACACTTAGAGCTAATGAAATCTCTGCCTATGAGCAAGAAGTTCCCTGAGAAACTGACTTTATAAGCTGGAAGTACAGTGGTAGTCAGCTCTGAAAGATGATAGTTTGCTTTCTAGAAAGGATTTCAGACAAGTGGCACTGAATCAATAGCTACTGCTCTTCTCTGATGTTCTGTAGGTTCTTCAGTCAATTTAGAGTTGCTGCCTACCTACAAAGAACAACTTAAAACCATTAAAACCCCTCCAAATTTATCCAAGTCACTGGAAAACACAAAACCAGCTTTCAGGGTTAGCCTCAAAGTAAAAGAATATCTTTTTAGGGACCCTTTCACCTTGCCAGAACTCAATCACTGGAGAAAGTACTACATTTCAGGCAAAAATATTTGAGAAGAAAAAAGCTTCTACAAAGTGCCTCTGAAAATCCAATTTCTAATTATTCAATTACTTGAGCTCTGTGGCTCCCTTCCATGTGAGGACAAAGAGGTTGGCGTGGAGGGGATGCAGAGATCAGAACCATAGATGGACGGTGCAGAGTACTCTGTTTATTGACACATTCGTAACTACAGGGCTCCTGTATCACCAAATAGGTGGCCGCAAACAAAACCTTACTGTGGGGCTGCCATTAGCCTGTCTGGTTAATATTCTGCCCAGAATTCTCGTTTTCATAATACACAACAGCAAGTGTAACCTACCCAAGGCACTGCCTAGATAGATGAGACATGACTAAATCTGCCCAGCTCAAACTGACTAGATTAATCCAGCATGTGCTGGATAGCAAAGGTAACATTTCTTATAAGACATACAGGCAGGAGGCCAAAGGGTGATAGAAACCACAGCAGCAACCACTAATTAGCCTCAAGGAAGGAGGAAGTCTGAAAGCTTGGCCCTGGGGCTACATGACTATGCCAATGATCTAATGTAGAGAGCAATAACTAGTTAAGACAATAGTCCCAGGACAGGCAGAGGGGCCGGGGGAAGAAATGTGATACATGCATGTCAGATACCTTGTAGAAGCTGCAGCCCGATGAAAACAACTGCTACATGTAGTAGCTGAGCTGTCATCCACACACCTTGCACGTGACCCGGTTGAGTGAGTATCCCATTCCCCCGGCACTGAACAGGTCTGAACTGTAGGACTGAGCTCTAAGTTGTGATATGCATGTGTTTGTAGAACAGGAATCGCTACTGACCCACTGTATCGGTCTTGCCAAATAAATACATTTTAGATTATACGTCAATATGGGGTGTGGTTCTCTTCAGTGGCCACCTCACCCCTTCTCCCATGACTACTTCTGAGTGTTAGTAGCAACTCAGTGCATTACTAACTATAGTAATATGAAGACTCATAACTGCTTCAGAAAAGTTCTTAGAAGAATTAAGATACCAGGAGGAAAAAAAGGAAGAAAAAAACCAAGGAGTATTTCAATGACCTCATAAAAAAAACCCAAGCATATGAAGTTTGCAATGTAACGCACAAATGTCACATTCTCTTTTGGAAAGGTTAATAACAAAAAAATTTTAAAAGAAAATCCAAAGCTCTGCGCCTCACATCTGAAAACATGCCAGGCATTTGCGCTTACAAACAAAAATTACCTTGAAATGACAGAAATCATTTGTGGAGAAAGACAGAATGTTTTTAAACTAAATGATTTCTCTTGAACAAGGAAGTCTTTTTGCAATTATATAAAGCAAGCATTCTAGACAGACAAGGAAAGAGACACAGGAGTGTTGTCAAGCTTTTTCCAAGGTTTAGCCACTTGATAAAGCCTTTGATAATTTATTCATGAATGTTTAATCTGGGGCTTTAATCTTCAAACGGTTTCCTAACAGATTTGCTTTATTTCCCTTCCATATTCTGCCCCCACATAGTTACTTTTTAGTTTTGCAAGTGATTTTCTGTATCAATTAGCCCAGCAAGGAACACGTCCATCATCCAAACTTAGCTACGCTTATCACAAATTAGTGAAAACTAGTGGTGAAAAAAGCCCCCTCACATTGTTTACTTAGACTAAATTAAAAGGTACATTTCTGGCATATGAGGCAACCACTAAAATATAGGCCTTTCAAGTACTGAAATGTAAATGAACACTTTCCTTCATCTCTAGTTTGCTGCAAGTGTTACTGTAATGGTAATTTATTCATAAGAGTTACCGAGAAATATTTTCCTTGTCACTTTCATTTCAAATACTAACACTTCAGTTTGAATGTCCAGAAGAATATAGTAGATAGAAATTACACTTGAAAGTTTATTTTCTCAACCAACATCATCCGAGCTTATAAAAATAACAGCACTCTAATGAGTGAAGTAATTATTTTGGGCTGAGTATGAGGTACTGAGGGATGAAGGCAGGAGGACACAGACGGACAGAGAACAGGACTTCCTAAGCTCATGAAAGATGATGCTTGTGGCAGTGTTTCTTGAAGAATCATTTATAAGGATAAACACATTAGCCAAAAAAATTGAGTATAAATACCTTCTATAACTGCACTGACCAGCGTGGAGACTCATTTCCTCATTTCTTAATATTGTGAAAAAGGAAAAAACAGATTCAGTCAATTGCAGTGTATGTTTATAAGAGGCTTAGAAAGACATGAAGAGCTTTCAAAAGCAGCTACTGTCGCTTCTGAGGTCAACAAATTATTTTAGGGTCAACTATGTCAACTTTTCACAGCCTAAGTATAATGTGTAGCAGAGTATTCCATTCACCTTTTGTAACAAATGGCAATTCTTTAGCTAGAACAGTCATTTAACCAATTTCTTTCTTTAGAAATTGATGCAGTTGAATGAGGTCCAATCTGAAACAGCCTGATGCATTTCAACACTTATCTTGAATAGTCTGCTGCTGGGCCTGCATGTACAAGCAGAGTAAAAGATTTTCCAAGGACAACGCTCTGCTGTTGACTATCTTAAATCAGAAATGAGCCCCAAACCTGAACACTTGCTAACAGAATCACTGAAAGCTAATGAACCCTTAAAGCCATGAAGTACTGAAAGCCATAAAGTACTGAAAGCCATGTTATTTATTTAGATGCCCAAAAAAGACTGAAGAACCTAATGTCTTGGATTATTACTTACTGAAATAGACCCTTCACCTGGATGTCAACAGCACATAAAGAGGAAATTTGGATATCAGTTACATTCCTGTATTTCAAAAACACCTCTTGTTTGTCAGGCTCTAAAAATCAGGAGTCGAATGTGAAGAAGAGATTCGGCACACATTTGGAGTATTATAGAAACATAGGTACATTTGACAAACCAGTTGATAAAAAGGTGGCTTATTCTAGGATAAAACCACAAAAAAACAAAACTGCCATACCTAGAGATTTTTTAAAAAACATAGAACAAAGTACTACATTTTATGAAAACAGATTTTTTCATTTTATGATGCAAAGCTCCTCTTACGTATTACTATATCCTGAGTTCTAAGGATTAGGGTTTTTTTTGTGATAAGACAATCCAGCTATCCAAATTGTTTCCAGAGGTTTTCATGTTATGAATAACATTCCATAAGGAAAATTTCAGTGCAGACTCCCATAGTCTGGACCTCAATTTTTTTCCCCATTCCAGACAAAAAGTAAAGGTGATCAAAAGCTCTTAATACTAATGGTATCTATATATTCTGATTTTCCCTGAGGTTAGGGCATTCAAGGAATTTGCTGGAATGAAAGGATTTGATGACTGCATGGAATAAAATTAATTATACATCATTATAGTTCAACACAAACACCTACGGAGAGGTGAACTTGGTTATCTAGGAGAACCATCCAAATTTGTAAAACCAGGAGTGGGCCTTCCCAATTTAGGTGGTAAACTGTCACTGCATTCCCTTCATCATATCATGACAGCTCACTGTTTCTTTCACTATGTAAAACCCCTTTATTTTGATGTCATCCCATCACTTGACTAATTTCTCCTTTCACTGTATCATTATAGAAAACTTTTTAGACACAGCTGGCACATCTCCTAGAAACTAATTACATGAAATATGCAAAAAGCAGCACCCTGCTCAATGAACAGAAGCAAAGCCACAAGATACTGAGGTGCTAGCACAGTTTTCACATGGAGCACAAAAATTAACACATGGTGGATTTATGATAAAAATGTACACATTCACATGGGAGATATGTCCTCAACAACTCCTGCCACATGTCCTCAACAACTCCAGCCTATTCACTGGCTGTGTCACAGCTGAAGCAGTGTCTACAAACCCCAGGTGGAACTTCTTGAGCTGTGACAACCATAACTGTATGAATCTTTCCATATCTGCACCCAGTGCCAGTCACTGTCATAGGTACAACCTGGACAGAGACCACTGCACAAAAGGTACTTCTTTTGCAAATGTGAACATGCAGGGACCTCATGAAGTGCCTAATCTTCTCCTTATTTGCTTTGGGACAATTAAACAGCACTTATTCCACCACCTTTGTGGCCTCCTCACTTTGAAAGGTTTCCCTTTCAATGCTTTGCTACAGCTGACAGTCAGTTCAGAAGGAGGGAACCTTTCAGAAATGGTTCCACAGTCAGCAAGGGATCCACCACACAGCGGTTCCCTGGTGATACAGGCTATGCCCTACTGAGAAACAAATTTCCACATTCTTTTCAGACTTTTCTATTTATTTCAAACATTTCTTTAGTACTAACAAGATTTCCCCATCTGATTAAAAAAGAAAAAAAAAAAGCTGACAAAGTGTACCACTACCAGAACAGGGAATCATTAATTCAGACAAAAGGTGCTGAGAACAGGCAATTTTACTCTTTCCTGAGTGCACTGTAGTCATTACAGAGATACCTTGTATTAAAAAAGGGTCAATCTCTAAAGACATGTCAGAGATGACAAGTATTGAAAAATGCAAAATAATTGAAACCAGCATTATATTACAGTGTAATTCAAAAACTGCATAATACACAACTTTCCATTTGTTACTTAGAAGTATCTCCCCAAAACTATGACCAAGGCCAGATTAGCCTTTTTTTTTTTCCCCAGGTAAAACCTAAGTGCCACACAGCTCTTCGCTGGTGAGTGACATCCATCCTTTCTAACGCTAAGACAGTCCCACAGATCACTGCCAATCAACCCAACTAGCAAATGTG
This sequence comes from Ciconia boyciana, assembly GCF_034638445.1. Lineage (NCBI taxonomy): Eukaryota > Metazoa > Chordata > Aves > Ciconiiformes > Ciconiidae > Ciconia > Ciconia boyciana. Next base: position 59,331,061 of record NC_132938.1, read on the forward strand.
ATCTTGTTTTTATACAACTTGAAGATGACTTAGCAGACAGGCTACCTACAACCTCCCAGCTAAAGAGCCAAACCAAAGCTTTGATGAGGTGCAGTCAAGAATCTGTACAACAGCCTATTAACAAGCCTCCCCAGCACGGAGCGGGCAGAACTCCTGAAGTGTTGTTATTGGGAAAAAGGTGGCAATCCAAGCTGTGGAAAGTGATGGCTCAGTCTGTACTTGGATGGGCTTGTCCTTTATTAATAACATGTGATCATTTATTTTTATGAAAAGGAAATTATTTCCACTAAATTCTGCAAACAAATTCACTGTCATTCAAAAGCATTTTTAATGAACATGGAGAGAGAGCACGTTGCACTAACACAGAATGTCCTGTGAGGGCTAAGAAAGCCTGTGAAGTTATTCTTCGAATGTGTTTCCATGTGGAAATAACCTGGCACCTAGCCCACAAAACAAACAGATACCTTGCAGTCTCACAGTAGAGCTATTTTGGGAACCACGATGAGTTCTAGAAGCTTCACAATAACATAAGAAATTTCTCCAGAGACACTACTTTATATTGCATTTAACAGGAACTGATTCTGGCCTCAGTCAACATCCTTTCTCCTTGTCCTCTGTAAGGAATGATTTACTTATAGCGATACAGCAGCAGAGGCTAAATTAAAGAAAAAACACACACAAAAAAAATCTTTGGAAGAAGGCAATGCATGCTAAGCAACAAAACACACTCTGTATTTCAGGTCACTTTTTGGTCCAAGGACAACAGACCTTCCTAGCTGTCTGTGACAGCATCCACTTGTAGCCGTGCATATGTTTTTAACTTGGAGACTTACTAAGGCATGAGACTCATTTCTCCATGAAACCCAGTTTAAATTCAGCACTGTGTACGTCACATTCTCCAAGTTGCCAATTATGATGCTGGAAATGGATTCACCATTTCTTGGAAGCAACATTACAGAGAAACATAGAGTAATTAAAAATAATTTTAAAAAATTAAATATATGCATTTTAATACTCAGTTCTTAGAATCTCTGTAACAGGTTTGTTGACCCACTAGCTACAGAGGAGTTTCAATAAAAAGGCTAAGGAGCATATACATGTTTTATGGTTTGAAATATCTGTATCTAACACTATTCTGATAGAACAAAGCTGCACAGTCAAGAAGTCTGGTAGAACCTTAATTTTATCCCCTTTCATCCTACAGCATAGGAATACATTACACATTAATTAAAAAAATATTTTCTTGCATTTATTCATCATCTGTTTATCTTTCAAATATTTTGTGAGATGTAAATATCCTTCAGTCAAGGACAACAGAAAAAAAGATAAGTTATTTCTCACCTTAAAGAAAAATTTATATAGCTCTGGATATAGCCTGACTTGTATCTGAGTGATTCTGGCAAGTTCCTTTTTGAACCTGCATTTTATTCTTTTATTTTTATTTCATAGAATATTTATGTTTGCAGCTTAATTTCCTCCATAATGGCATTTTAGGCATTCATTAAAAAACTTCATGAATGTGGCTGGAAGCAAGTACTCATCTCTGCAAGTAGTTTTAGGAGAAAAATCTCAGGGTGGCTCTGCAGGCTGGATGTCCCACTGTTTTCTAATCCTCTTGCTATTACTTGACTCCATTTTCTAGAAAACTGTGCCTTTCATTTATTTTGTGTCAACACTGATTGCTATTACTTTTCTGCTCCTTTATCAACTGCAGTCTTCTAGTTATCTGCTAGCATAGCTGAAGTTGGGTATTGAGCTGAAAACGTTATTAGGTTGCATTGCTGGAAGAAAAGAAGGCAAAACAGCATGTCTGGAGTCAAACCACTGTAGCTATGGAAAGAGAAAAATTTTCAGAACAAGTTACAGCTCTATGTAAAGGCAGTCTGCAGCATTCAAAACCATACTCCAATAAAGGATAGATGTTTGCAACATTAGACTTCACTGAGTAAAATGAATTAAAAGCTTTTCTGGTTTTGCAAGCAATTATCCAAAGGTTATAAAAAGTGCAACTCCAATTCTCCTTTCATTTATACTTCATAGCAGGATTCATATATCATGTTCTCAGATTTTATTACCTTACCTGTCAAGAAGTAAAGAAACAGCTATTTCAACCAAACTGTTCAGTTAACAAGCTCAAGTCTGTATGTTCAGCAACTGTTCGCTCAATGCATGAAAACTGTAGCTTGCCATACACAGAGGCACCCCATAAGTTACATTCACAACTTTTTCTGAATAGTTCATTGTAGTTACTGCAGGTTCAGTTACGTAACAAGCTAACACAGCTATCCTCCGCTTACAGGAATATATTCTTATTGTACTGATAACTGTTTAATACATAAACATAAACCAATCAAAGTACATAAGTGACAGAAAATACCATACCTCATTTAAAGATCTTTAGAAAAAAGAGGTCCCTATTGAGATCGTGCCAGCTTAGAATCACTGAATCATTTAGGTTGGAAAAGACCTTTAAGAGCATCAAGTCCAACCGTAAACCTAAAACTGCCAAGTCCACCACTAAATCTTGTCCCTAAGTACCACATCTACATGTCTTTTAAATACTTCCAGGGATGGTGATCTAACCACATCCCTGGGCAGCCTGTTCCAGTGCTTGATAACCCTTTCAGTGAAGTAAAATTTCCTAATATCCAGTCTAAACCTCCCCTGGTGCAATTTGAGGCCATTTCCTCTTGTCCTGTAGCTTGTTACCTGGGAGAAGAGACCAACCCCACCTCGCTACAACCTCCTTTCAGGTAGTTGTAGAGAGCAATAAGGTCTCCCCTCAGCCTCCTTTTCTCCAGGCTAAACAACCCCAGTTCCCTCAGCCACTCCTCATAAGACTTGTGCTCTAGACCCTTCACCAGCTTTGTCGCTCTTCTTTGGACGTGATCCAGCACCTCAACGTCTTTCTTGTGGCAAGGGGCTCAAAACCAAACACAGTATTTGAGGTGCGGCCTCACCAGTGCCAAGTACAAAGGGACAATCACTTCCCTAGTCCTGCTGGCCACACTATTTCTGATACAAGCCAGGATGCTGTTGGCCTTCTTGGCTACCTGGGCACACTGCTGGCTCATATTCAGCTGGCTGTTGACCAATAGCCCCAGGTCCTTTTCCACCAGGCAGCTTTCCAGCCACTCTTGCCCAAGCCTGTAGCGTTGCATGGGGTTGTTGTGACCCAGGTGCAAGACCCAGCACTTGGCCTTGTTGTACCTCATACAATTGACCTCAGCCCATCGATCCAGCCTGGCCAGATCCCTCTGTAGAGCCTTCCTACCCTCAAGCAGATCAACAACACTCCTGCCCAACTTGGTGTTGTCTGCAAAGTTACTGAGGGTGCACTCGATCCCCTCGTCCAGATCACTGATAAAGATATTGAACCAAACTGGCGCCAGTACTGAGCCCTGGGGAACACCGCTTGTGACCAGCTGCCAACTGCATTTAACTTCATTCACCACAACTCTTTGGGCCCAGCCACCCAGCCAGTTTTTTTACCCAGAAAAGAGTACGCCCATCCAAGCCATGAGCAGCCAGTGTCTCCAGGAGAATGCTGTGGGAAACCATGTCAAATGCTTTACTAAAGTCCAGGTAAACAACACCCGCAGCCTTTCCCTCATCCACTAAGCAGGTCACCTGAGGTTGGACCACTTATGTTCAGTATGCCCCATTTCCATGATCTTTACATGGTACACTAATACCAATTCATTGCCTGGTTTCCAAACTATTTTAGCAGCATGTTTTGCAATTTTCCTTCTACATGTATGGGAATCCTTTTTCATTTCTTACTACTCGCAGGAGAGTTTGTCTTAATCCATACATGTACCTAGTGCATGATGTAAGGTTCACAGTTTGGTTAGCAGGTTGTCAGACTTCAATTAAATAATTTACATCACACAGCATTAATGCATGGGCTTTGGCAATACATCTCATGCCATCTGTTTGAAAAGTTTTGAGAGCTCAGAGATTAGTCAGACAGAAATATTAATTCTTACTTGGAATGCATGTTGTGATATTTCATTTGCCAGTAAGCCACAAAGGAAAGAAATCTTTGAAGTATTAATTCACTTCACAAAAAAAATAAACAAAAGTAATTTGGTGGATCATCTGTAGGGTCAGGTGAACAAACTAGACAAAACCAAGAACTAACTTAAAACTGTCAAGAGACCTTTTACAATTCAGGCCCTTTGGGGGAAGGGATAAAAAAATAAATGCTACTCTGCTAGGTTTATATTGGCCATATGTAGAGAACCAGGTAAAATGGTAAAACATCTGATAATATTTTAATTCTAGGCTCTGTAGATTTCATCTATTCATAACTTGGAGAGAACTTCTGAAGGAATTTTATTTTAGGTAAAGGCTCATGAGAAAACCCAGTTGCATCAAGTATACAAAAATAACAAAGCTACTCCCACAAAATAATCTCTAGAAATAAAATCTTGTAAGTAGGCATTACTTTCTTTAAGGTTAATAATACTAAAATCCTTTGGCTTGGTAAAGAACAGAGCCTGGGCTGAAGGTAAACACCACATGAAACAGAGGGTTTTGAGCATGACAAAGCACTGAGCAGACCAAGGTGGAAATGCAAGACTCGGCAGTGTTCACACAGCTAGAGCCTGAGAAAGGGCATCCAGCACCCTAATGGTGCACGATCCTCTGCTGAAGGAAGCCAATGTATTGCCTAAGAAGAGGAAATCAACACATGCCCGATAACAGCTCAACACCTATGAGGAAAATAAAGAGCTGTGTCAGATTTTGATGAGAAAAAAGATTAGAGTGGCTGATGGGTAACTGTGATGGGCATAGGGTTGTTGTGTGGGAAGGGAAGAGGCAAAGGTACAAACAAGGTTTACGTTTCTCTTCAGAAGTCCCTCAGCTGGTTTGTTTCCTGAGGACAAGCACTTGTTTTCCAGATCTAATGACTTCAATCAGAAATTCTCTCATTTTACTTTAAACAATATGCAGGAAAAATAACTTATTGATGAGTTATGATGTCACCTCCTTTCTAGGTGTTCTTAGGCTTTATATAAGATATTCACTACTATTCATATTATTGACAGTTCTGCACAGGAATTCACCACAACAGCACCAATATTTCACAGCACAGAGCTATTTCTGATCACAGGGCTGCTGCTGGCATGTGAACTTCCTAAATCAATAGTATGTTATCCTAAGTAAATAAGAAATACCATTCTTAAAGCAGTAAATGAAGTTCATTTGAAACAATGAGGAAACAACATCCGCAGAGGGACAGACAGCCTATCGATTTTCCAAAGATCTCCTCTACGCAGTCCTATTACATCACTCTACAGCAGAGTGTACGCAAAGGCCTTCATTGCTTCGGACAGTAATTTATAGTCCTTCATCAAAATCACGTGCTTCCTGAAAAAATTCCTGGACTTACAGCATGCTGCTTTTATTTAAGCAGACCCACTGCTGCTACATGGCTTAAAGCTGACACCTGCTTTGCAAGACACAAGCAATTGAGTATGGTCTGTGTGTTCACAGAGAAAGGGGTACTTGATAGCTGAAGTGGAACGTGATGGTTTAACACAGGGGAAGACCGCAGGAAATAAAAGGAGAGACCTAGTTGCTGAAATGTATTAGCTTTTGCCAGTGCTGTTCTCTCAAAATATATTGTCAAAGCCCACATATCCAAAGGTAATAACTTAGAAGACATGGGTAACCACCTGCTGTGCTCCAAGCTAGTGAAATGTTTTCTAATGTGCAAGAAAGTATGCTTGAATCTAATTTAATTACCTTGGGCATGCCAGAAGAGGTATCCTTTTCCATTTCTCTTTCTTTCAAAATAATAATTAAGCATTTTTTAGTATGAGACTAGCTTTGATCCCAAATTTACACCAGCCGTCATCACCATCACTTGAAAGCACTCCTGTCGTTTCCACTTCTTTATTTAACAAACTTGGAACATGGGCTAATCTCACTCAGATCGCTTCACCTGTTTGTAAGAAATTTAATACGTACAGGGAGGGAGAGACAGAGATAAAGTGACATGATGCATCACGCTCCTTACGCCAACAAGTTTTTTCATGGAAATCACTATTTGGCAAACGAACAAGTCAGATTACTGAACAATGTGCCGCCCCCAGTATTTTGTCTACAGGGTATTATGTAACAGCTGCTCTACCAACAATACTTTCCCTTTCTGGGGGGAGGTAGGTAGGCAGTAGAAAGCAGTTTCACTTTCAGCTCAAAGAATCTTATTCCCTGGTTGGGAAAGGTAAACCTAACAGCAAAGGAAATTACCAACTTATTGGATAGACAACGTTGAGCTCATTCTAAAACTTCAATGGTAGCATGAGGTGTCCAAATCCAGTATTTTGATGTCTAGACAGAGGGATGCAGTATTTTAATGCTTTATATATACCCATTAAATAATGGAGCAAGAACAAGCCTTTCATGCAAAGCTAGTACATTACAATAATTTCATGAAGGCAGTCATGCTAGTCTTCAGTAAAGATAATACTCCAGCCACTTTCAATACCATGCTTATATATTACCTCATACATATAGTGAGAAAGAAATTCAGGAAGTTCAATATGAAACTGGCAAAAGTATGAAGTACAGCAGGAGTTGTTTTGGAAGCAAAACCAGTACTCAAACAATTCCATTCATCTCTGTGAAGGAGAAATATATTTTTTCCCTCAATTCAAAATAAGCTGTGTTTTATTCCACAACTTAACAGAGGCTTTAAGAAAACACACAGCTCCATTGATCCACTTGGCTTGCCTATCACAGGGTGCTCAGATTCGTATGTCAGAAAAGGCATATTGTTTAATGATCAAAGCCAAGGGACTGGGAATCAAGCCATCTGGCCTATTTTACAGAAAAAAAAAAAATATATAAAATGGATTAATTGATTAAAGATAGGTTGGGACTGTTACTTGCTCAGGCGCTTACCAGAATAGGAGCTCACAAGGCCTTTGCACTTCTGCAGCAACACTAATAACTAGGCACAATCTCAATCTCTGCCTTCTCCCAAGGCCAAGCCTGTATATGGCTGATATTTTGTACTTAAGCCATCACAAAAGTAGGAGGAAGGATGAGCAAAGAAGTTCCCCTGGAGGGGGGCTAACTTGCCTTTAGCTTTGAGAGAAGCAGAAATGCTAATGGAGACCCACACCTTCCTTTGGAGTGGCACTTGCCTGCCTGCTATTAGGTGTGACGCTCTCCTGTGCGCACAGCACCACAGGACGCTTGCATCTAGACCTTTGCCTCCTGAAAGCCTGATTTTTACATTTTCAGCCTTCACAAAATGCTCTAAGTTCCTTGCATGTGCACATTAGTCTTGTGACGAGGAATAATAAGCACATAGTGTAGGTTTAGATGAAGATACAGGTGCAGAGCCTCCAAAAACCGTATCACTAGTCAGGTGCTGGGCTTCTACGCAGCAGACACAAGAGTCAGGGGCTGTTCAGGTGTGTCCTGTGGTAAAATCTGATCCATTCCATGGATTCTGATCCATCAGCATGGAAAATAAAACAACCTAAATAAAATTGCTTGGTTTAAACCACCCGTGAACAAATCGGATACCGAAAAATCATAATTGCTTCTAGAAATCTCATTAGAACAGAACATAAATTTCTACAGTTTGCCAACTTTGATCTCATTTGCCATGTCACAGGATAAAAGTCTGCAATGATAATCTGGTGTTTGTTCATCCACGGAAATTTGTGAATCTTTACAGCACTGCCATTGAGATTCACAAGGTCTTCACATTTTGGAGACACTACAGTTGACCAGTGTCCAATCTTTCTGCTGGGCAGTGTCATGCAGCACTGCCAGCTGCCAGGGGCTGCCGTGCCTGCACCCGCCTCAGCAGTTGCCTCGTGTGCGCACGCTCCGAAACCGCACTGCATCGGAGCAGCAGACCAGAGCCCCACTCACTGAGCAGGCACGGCAGCAATGAGCTGCTCTTGCCCTCCACCCGCTCACTCCTAACCTTCCCACAGGCACCTCGGCCTCACACTGCAGTGGGTTGAGAAGTGAACCAACTGGACCTGTGGCAACCTTCTCCCAGCTGCCATCTCCTCCGGGGGGAAAGAGAGGGAATCTGGCCCTCTCACTGCCCATTATCAGATCGTGTGCCATTCAGCATCCCCAAAGATGATGCCACCATGGGCTGGATAAATGATCTCAGCAGGCTACAGGCAGTCTAGAAACGCCTGTGGTAAACGAGTTATTTCATCGGGAGGTTTGGAGTGCTTTATCAATGATGGAAAGGTAATAACGGCTTAAAATGCCGATACATTCAGATCCGGCATGAACAGCATCCAAACAATTAACAAATTTCTGAACTCCTTTTCCAAGCAGCCACACAATTAGTGTCTCCTCCTAGGGACATTTTTTGGCCCAAGTCCTTTTTACTTTTGTCAGCAAACACCAAACACTATTCCTGATTCTCCTATCATTGTGTGAGACTACATCTTTTATTGCTGCCTTAGCACCAACAAAAGAAATATTGAACACATTCTGATACTTAACTTACTTTCTCCCTTCTAGTTACAATTAGATGCTTCAGCTCACAAAGCAGTGAGATGCTGGCTTTTTTCCACTACCACCAAGCTCTGCTTTCAGATCTCACACAATGGCCCTTGAATTGTAGGAACTTATTCTATCTCTCATTCTTGATCTAAAACAGATGGAAGTGGAATTCCAGACTTTGACTTGTGTAAGTTAAGAATAATTTAAAATAATAAAGCTCAAGGGCCAGATTACATGTAGGAAAGCAACTGTGGGAAGTCCTTGGAGGGCATGAGATAGAAGGCATGAACAGACAAGAGAAGAGGCCAGATACAGTAACCCACATGAATATAAAGTTTTCTTCACTCTGTTTCAAAACAATTATACAGTGAGATCTTTTAGTACATGTTTATACTTAAGCACAAAGATAAATTTCCTGATTTTACAATGCATGCTAAATGTATCTATTTGCACTAAGGCTTTTATTTCACACACTTCATTGTGAAAGCACAGACAAGTATATCACCTAGTATGAGGCGACTTCATTTGTCAGCAAAGGCTCCAACTGCAAATACTGCAATTAAAGAGGAGCTTCTGGTAGAAAAAAAAATAAAACTGGAGACATCTGAACAATAATGAACTGTTCAGATTTTGATTACCCTTGTGCTAGTTCAAAAGAGCATTGTTTTTCTATAATTTTTATCTGAGAACCACAGTACAAAATGTTTAAATTTCATCTGCTGTATAGTTATGACACTTGATGTGAAGAAGATTTTTCTCTAAGCTACTGCTAAATCAATTCTTTGTTTCTGCAGTGAGCACAGGACTGTGAGGGCCCGATTCGAAACTAAGTACCCTACAATTTTATTGAAAGTTAAGGCAGGAAACATACAGGACCATGGAAAGATGGTCCCTAAGCAGGAAAGGAGAATATTTTGTTTTGTCCCACTTGTACCACATCACTTTTATAAGAATGTACAATTAGGGATATGTCTTGGAAGATCTCAGACAGGAGTAAATTACTTTTATAGAACAATTTATTTTTAATTATATTCAACAGAGTAGGGATAGAACAAAATAGCTTTGTATGCAAAGATGTCAAAGAAAGATACGGAATATGTAAATGGGTAACCTTAGAAATGGACCATAATAACACAGAGTCCAGAAGTACAACTTTTTAAAATGTTCCCCTACTGTCTCCTTGAGTAACAAATTAATCACCATACTTAGCGTTCTTGTTAGCCATCCATACAGCACAATCTTCCCCATACCACTCAGACTAATGTGGAAAGGTACTCTATTTGTAAAGGGCAATTCCTTTCAGTCGCCTAAGGACAATAACCTTAGCCTCAATTAACTTGACAGTTTTGAAATTCATATTTCAACTGGGAATCAGCCTCGTATCACAGCTCATGACATCCCAACAGACCTCAAAAACATCAACTAGTAGTGAAACTTTCTCTATTCTATTGCCCATAGCAATACAGTTGTTACCAAACCAACAACACTACAATACCCGTATTTTAACTTCATTCCCCTAGCACCAGGCTGGAGATAGCTATTTCAGAACACAAATATTCAAGAAAAAAGTAAAAAACACAGAAACATTAGGAATAAAAGGCCACCTGGCCCTGAATATCTCCTTACTTTAGCATGGTGTTAATGCAGCCATCCTGTTTTCTCACAATATCCCGCAAAACTGCCTTTCTCTAGAAAGAAATCTAGGTGTGTCTTGAATTCATTTATGCTTTTAGCATCAAAATAGCTTCCCCATAATTTATGCCATATGTTTATCATCCTCTCATGAAACACCCCATAGCCTGAACAGAAATGGACAAAAGTTTCCCCATCAAGCTGACATCTGGCTGTCTCTTTCTGCTCCTCCTGGGCCTTCCCTGCATACACACTAAGCTGACTGAGCTACTGATGAGTTTTCTTTTCTCTCCCCAGTGAGAAATTCAGAACCAGCAGCACCCTATGTCTCACCTTATTAAAAAAAATGGTGCTGAAGTTGCAAGAATTCTTTTTAAATAAATGACATGAAACCTCCCCCTTTTATACTATTAAAATATGTATTATTTCCTTCAACAATTAAACACTTTAGAAATATTATTATCCAAGACCAATAAAGACCAATAATACAATCTCACTTGCAAGTCTCACTTACATTGACGAAGAGTGTAAACCGGGCACATCCTGGCCCTTGTAATAAGGTTTGCCAGACATGTAGTTTCACGTGACTTCTTTATACACCAGTACAAGGAAATTAATTCAAAATAATCCATTTAATGTTCATAGCATTAAACTCTGACCCAAGAAAAATGAGTTCAGTCTTGACTTTATCCCAGTACCTTGGCATTCAGAAGAATCACAGAAGTTGTACATTAATCTCTTCCCACTCTACCTGTAAGGTGTTCTGTGAGGGACAATGCGCTCTTCCACTCAGAGAAATGCTAGACCTGGATCCACAGAGAAAATCCACAGTATCTCAAAGGGCCATCCTTTCATGGCATTTTCTGATATAAGCTAATTTGGCTACCTTATTTTCAGTGAAACCTGAAAAGAAATCTAGATAATATTAGTAGCAGAAAACTGATGGAGAACAGTAGAATGCCATCTTAGAACTTTGCTGACAATTTTGTGACACTGCAGAACTTTGCCCTTCCATGGCAGGGCCATCAGTGTGTATAGACTCATGAAGAACAAGGGCTACTCTCCATGAACAGTTATTGCACCAAAAGAGTATCTGGCCACTCAGAACAGATGTAATACAAATTCCTTATATTTGCAGCACATCCATCCATACAGGAGTTCTTATGACTACAAGGAAATAGAAATCTTAAATTAAACCAGAACTCAACTTCTTTATTTTGCACACATACTTCAGAGCAGAAATAGAAGCAACCCACAGTATTATTTAATCACTGTAACACCGTCTCACAGTGTAGTTAACTCCATGGTAGAAGTTAACCTTCCACTTGATCTAAGTGTCACAGATTAAATTACACTGGAGAAATGAAGAGAACTTGGACTTAAGAAATTATTTAATCTTAGGCCTTTGAAAAAGAAAAGGAAAAGAAAAAGAAAAGAACAAATAAAAAAGATCAATCGGGTATATCTGCTTAAAGGAAAACTGCATCACCAGTGATTTTATTGAGGGAGAAGGCATTAAATGTTCCTGTAGCTGATGACTGAGAAACAATTTCCCTTCTATTTTGCCACAATACATGACATTTTCTTTAAACACATCCCATTAAATATTGTTCTGAAAAATCCTTCAGTTACTGAAAGGGTTTCTAAGGAGCTCAGAGCACTGGAATTTCAAACCCCATAGGAGAATTTGGTTAGAAAGACAGATGTGGTCATATTCATGAAAGTTTGTTTTCCATATTCTTAATCACCTCCAGACATTGTAGAAGTCATATTGTGCAAGAAAGGTATAGTAACATATGCTTTGTTTGCTGCCTACAGTGTGTGTTACATTCCAAGTAAGGATTAAGTATCTGTTTGGGAACCAAACACAAACCTCATGCTTTATCAATAGCTAGAGAGTCCCAAGATTGATAACATTACTGAACATACTTGAGAATTAATTATTTTTCTTTTGCAGAGTGAATAAATTAATTATGTAATTTAGAAACCACAAATTCTCTTTTACAGACTTTTGATTACATTAGCCATTAAAAAAAAAACCTGAATACAGGATCAATATCAACAGAAGTCCACCTCAAAGGTAAGAAAAGTCATGAATTAATTCCTGCTACAATCTTCACGTGAAGCACACAAAAAAGCTTCTTTTTCCAATGCTCAAACTCTGTTAGTGAAGAGCTTAAAAAAGAAAAAATAAGCAAAATCTTCTGCCAAGCAGTTTTCCTAAAAAACTTTGTTAGCACATAGCATAAATAATACTTAATTCTTTCCTTTCTCTGATATTTTGAGGCAATTGTTACCAACTGAATGAACACATGGATAAAGCTTGCTGTCAAAAACCAAATGAAGTCTGAGACTTACGGATGTTTTTATGGGGAAAGGAATGATTAGCAGGTGAAGTTAAGTAGATACTGCCTCATTAAGCTGTCACATTACCTTTCCTTATTGTCTTTCAGTTTCTAATGAGATGAGAACACTAAATGTTTACCAAATTACCATAAAAAAAAGAAAATGCTCAAAATTATTGCATTAGCCAATGAAAATTTGCTCCCGTGACACAGAACAAAAAAGCAAAACCGATCTGCATGTCTTTCCTTGCCTATTTTTTTAACAATATAAACAAAGAATAATCACAATACCATGCCGCACTTGCATGGTACAGCTGTTGGCAACTTAAGTCAAGAAAAAGAAACAGCAAATGTTGATTATATCAACAAGTTGCTTCTCTAGAAAATAAAGACAACCAAAGAAATACTGGTGTGTTTCAAAAAATGAATTGACAGTTGGAAATGTGTTTTTAGCAATTTTCCCTATTCACAAAAATAGTCCAACTCAATCTTTCTAATTGGAGTACTAGTCAAGTCAGTTTCTGCAAAATTTTAAGTCAGCACCTTTCAGCACCCACATAATATTTCTGAGGAGAAAGCATAGTAAATACACTGTTACTAATTCATGAGGCAATATCTTTAATGAAAAGAGATTTTCAACTTGTATTCATAATCCTCTTCCTTATGTCATTTCATTAACCAAGAAATGATAGCTCAGTCACTGAAACTACAAGCAAAAGTAGGCTGAAGCAAACATTCAAGTTTTTGCAACTTTTTGATACTTAACTCTTGATTTGTTTTCCCACAGTATTGTTCCATATACCCTTTCATTTTAACACCTCATAATGAATTCAGATAGCTTTTCTGTTATGGGTTGTTTGGTTTGGTTGTGGTGGAAAATTCTGTATACTCCATTCCACATACACATTTGTTTTCCATATGGGTGTTATCTTTAAGATTTCAGTTTATTTTTACGTCTTCCTGTATATTACAGTGACTAGGCACTGAAAGGTTCTTGTATCCCGTTAAAGACTAACTGGAACATTAAATTATAGGTCGAAAGAGATTCATTTAAAAATAAGATTTTAAGGACACTAAATTGACATAGATTAAGCAAATGCAGTGAATATGCTATGAATGCAATTTCAAAAGATGCATAGAATATTTCTCTGGCAAGAACAGATCTCTCAAACAACAGATATCTTTTATTCCAGTCCTTACTTACATTCATACCTGATCATTGAGGACTGTCATTCAACACCAATCTTTTGTCAGATGTGCTACTTCATTATCTGAAGTTGTCACAGCACTGGCTATGACTGTTAACTATACCTTCAAAACTAATATAAAGAACAAACTGCAGGTTCCCATTTATTTTCCACCAGCTTTGTCACAAATTAAATTGAAGGAAAGTACCTTTACACTCATTGCCTTCCATCCACACCAAAACGCCCTGAAAGGCCTGCATTAGCAGAACTTTTTTTCACATTTCTTGGTCTTAATCTCCCACCACCTTTTATTTCTCTGTACATTTCCCAAATAGAATTCCTCTAACCCTTCTCTTCAGAGAGAATGGGTGGTTTAGTGATTATTATAATTTCTTTTTGTGTTGTTTATCCACTGCAAAGTGAATGTAGTGAAAAAGAGTCTACAGCTGACACCATCAGTCATCTGCATTCTGGAAATAATCAACCTGTTGCCTCAAAAGCTAGAAGTTACTCTATACAAATTTTTTGACACTGTGCAAGTCTGAACGATTGCAGCAAAGCATAGTCCTTCAGACAAAATTGCCACTGAGTAGTAATGTGCTGACAATGTTTTTCTTTAAACAAGGTGTTAATTTCTCAGAAGTTTTCCATGGTCAGGATAAAGAGAAGCAAGTCAGCTAGAGAGTGGATCCCCATGATGAGGCTCCAGGACAGGCTGGCCTCAACAGTTGTCTGTTGACACTTGCTGATCTAAGGACTTTGTCAGAGGACATTGTTTCCCAGGTAAACACTTCAAAGCTCTGGGAAAAAGAAAAAGCCAGACTAAGAAGCTCCTTCCCATTACAGCTCATTAAACTCCGGGTTGGGTCTAGACAGCTTGGCAAGCAGTGAGCAAAAAGATAGAAGCAAGAAAAATGAGATTCATCTTCAGCAAAGCATGGATTGTACCGCCGCCTCTTCCTCTTGTGGACAGCAAAAACTCAAACCCTCCTACCACCTGTGAAGGCAGCCCCAGGAAGGAGGGCTCGGCTGCCACTGTCACTGCCACACTAGCCTGGCAGCCAGCGGGGAAAGGCAGGCATCCTGCTCACTCCCAGCAGACCTGTCCAACAGAGGAGAGCTCAGCTTAATGCCTAGGGACAGCGCAGGAAGCTTTCCCTGTTACTCTTTCAGCACTCAAGCCACCATGTTCATCAGTATCCCATCTCTTTCACTGGGAAAGACTAAGTGTTATAGAGAGGGCTACTGAATATTTTTTTTCTGGTGGTTGTTGGGGTTTTTTGGGGGTTTTTTTGGTGGGTTTTTGGTTTTGTGGGGAGCAGCATCACTGTTGCCTTGCATCAGTAAAACCATATTCAAGCTATCAAAACAAGAAAAGTTAACTTGAATCCACATGCCAGGCCAGTTCAGTCAGTGCAAGAAACAAAGAAGTGCAACAAAGAAGAATGAAGAATTATGTATGCTCTCAAATCAGCCTTCACTTCAAGCTTTTAATTCAGTTATTTTTCGGGGTGCTATATAGCTGCATGTTTAATATTTCTAACTAAAAATAAAAGGGTGGCGAAATCCAATTTTATCTATTAAAATTCACTAAGTAACTATATTAGAATAAAAATCCAATTTTATCTATTAAAATTCACTAAGTATATTAGAATAAAATATACTTAAGTTCACTTCAGGTCTTATGAGAAGAAATAGACAGTAATAATAATTCTTATAACAGAGAATCTTTTAAATAAGAGTTATTCATGATGATTATAAAATCTTTCCTAAGGTATGAGTACTCATTTTCTCAATTCCATCAAAGGCTATGTGTACAGCTTTCTGTACACCCCTCATGGTAACAGCTAGGCCAGAAACATTTTTCTAAAATAAAATATTGGTGGCAAAAAAGATTCCTTCATAGCTCTATTTGAGCAAGTCCAATAGCTGATGGCCCCATTCAGCTATCAGTATCCATTCTCACACCTTTCCCACAATCCCTTGCCTCAGTTGGTTCTACTATCAAACTAATAACACTTTTTCAAAAAAATAAATACTTGAAACTATTTAGCTCATTTATCAGCTCATTAGAACAGTGTAATCACTTTCTCTAACTTATTAGGTAGGTATAATTGACCTTGAATCTTATTTTCCTGTAAGAAAATAGTCCTCCTTCCTGTAAGAAATTACTCCTCAAAGTCTGGAGCCCTATAAATGAAAAAAATGAATCTTTTTCAATTTTATTTTTGTTTAATGGAAATGGCAACCAAAGTACTAAAAGACATCTGTAAATTACTAAAAATTTCTTCTCATAAAGTCCTGCAATGATATCAACTATCAAACGCTGTTGCGGAGAACAGTCTTCTCTACGGTGAATCATTATACCTCAATTACTGGAGCTGAAGGCATATCCAAAATGCCAGACGGCACTCTTCACAAATATCCTTTAGTCAGGCTCTGCATTAAGATAACCACACGTCTAAAATGAGTCAAAACTCTGGAGGCTACAGCATTTACTCAAGACACACATGACAAGAACCTTGTCTCTAGGTTGATGATTACATTAATCTACAAAATACCCCATTTCTTTCAGTCAAATGATTCCAACAAGTTTACCTATGAATAAAAAACTGCTCAGCAAGACAGGAGAAATAAATGAGTTGACAAGATGACATCTGAAGTTCCATATTTTCCTAACACTGGATGAACGGACTAAAGAAAAAGACAAATTTTTTAAAAAGAAATGTAATAGCAGTATTGGACAACTGTGAATAATCTCTTTCCTATGATGTATTTCCCTGAACAACTAAGCATGGATAAAAGTTCCCTTAACAGAACAGGAAGACAACTGCTTCTTTAACCCCCTGATGACAGAGGCAAATTGTTTCGTAGCTATGGGGAGAGATTTGCCATGAATGTGCAAAACAGATCTCTCCCCCTTGATATTATACAGAGCTACAGCACTGCAGTTTCAGTGATCAAAATTCTTATTCTCCTTGGCATGCACCTTGGTGATATGAAGGTTTTTTACTTCATAAAAAGTATCTAATTATTGAACGGTCCTTTGCTGTTGGCAAAAATCCCTACCCAATCTCTAAACATTATCTATCTGTTTTGCAGTTTAATTCTTTAGCCATACAAAAAAAACCAAAATCAAAACCTACTTTTTTAAAAAATCTGTTCTGATGTTAAACAAACTCGTTTGGAAACCATCAATATTGCACAATGAAGACCATTATTTTTTTTATGTCTGTTACTATTTTCTCAAGTCTGTTTCCAAATCTCTACTCTTCAAAAGCACATTCAGTGAAATTACTCAACTGAGTGATTTCTACTCAACGCTAGGAATAAAGAGCCTATAATCTGGTTGTAAATTTTTGAAGTCTAAAAAGCATTTCCCGTTGTACCAGTTACAGCTACAATTAGGTTTTTACTATTATACATACATAAGTTTTATCATCAAAAAACCCCTCAAATCACATCTTACATTTCCTTACATTATGTATTTATTACATCTGTGTTCTGTATGCAGCCGTATAGGCTTTTTTGTTTTGGGTTCTTATTTCCCCTTCAGTAAGCATGTTTCAAGAAGGAAGCGAGAGGGAGAACTAGGACAACTTTAGTGTTCACAAGAATGCCAATTAGAGCTGAAAACCCTGAAAGCTGCACTTATCCAAGTGACCAGCAAAGCACAGAAAGTGGAAAGATAACAAGTCCCTCATGTTTTTTGCTCTGGCTATGGCCTTTCTCTTGACATAACCAAAAAAAGATTCTGTTTACGACAGCAAACTCCATGACAGAGCTCTTTGTCCAGTAGCTACTGGCCTTATACCAGCTGATTGATTCACACAGAAATATGAAAGTATCAATGTATCAGTCACATTATTTTGTGATTTGATACATGTTAGTTTTCTAAATAAACATATAGAACGAAAACATGGAAACACAGGAAACCTATTCCTTCATGGAAAGTTTGTAGTGGAAATGATTACTTTGCTTTGGCCCTATCTTTAACTTTCTTTCTTAACCCACCTGGATAGATGAGACTGTCCAAGTACCCATATTTGTGGTAGCTCAGGTTACACTTTCCTTGAGAAAAATAAAATATGCTTCCTTGGGAAAAATCAAATATGAAATCATAATTAGCGTTGTAACAAGCTGAGGATATCTTAAAAAGCCTCTGATGGATCTATCTTCAGATGCATTGTAAAATAGTTTTCATTACCATACAAAGCAGTATTTTTGACAGATTTGTTTTGCCAGAAGTTGTGCATCAAAGAAAAGGAGTCTGAGCCACAGTTGTCTTCAGGCTCTTCTCAACTCCTGCATATCGTTTTCCACACAGATTACAATTCATCCTGATGCACAGAGCTGGAAGAAGAATCTACCTGAGTCCTAACAGGAGTAATCCGAGTAATTTTTTTGTTACAGGGATACTTTTTGTTCTTTGCTCTTGCATATATTCATTGGGCACCATGGTATTTTAATTAGGGTGATTTGTATGTGATGTAGTAACCCCCCTCAGTTGATTCTGAAATGTGAATGATAATTGCCTCTTCTTACAGGTCCAAAAATGAAGAAATTTGGCACAAAATTATGACAGACAAATGAGCATAAGAAAAATCCAGTACGTGAATCCTGTCTTTCCCCTGACAGAGCATCAGACTAACTGAGATTATTTTTGAGGAGGTGCTCAAGTAGGATAAGAATCCACATGGTGCAGGGAGGGGTGGGGTAGAAAATGGTCATCATTGACAAAGAAGGAAGAGTCTCTAGGTCACCAGTACAAGTGCTAATATTTATATGTGCCTGAAACATACCTTGACACCTACAAGATCATCAACTGCGGAATAAAAGTCAGCTGAGACTAAATAATAAAGCAATTTAGAAGCCTGAAGGGCAGAGAGCTTTTCTTCAGCCTTTTGTAGGCAAAATCAGAGCTTGAACAAGTGTCATTGGATATGGTGTTACGGAATGGGGAATATAAATTCCTGCATTATATAAATGCAGTAAGAGAACAACATACTTCAGAACTCATCACTTAACTGTTTCATTACTAATTTACTTCCTCATCCCCCCTCTGATAATCTGATAAAATAATTTACACCGCAGCAAAGACAGGAAGAAGCTGTATGCTAAGGAATCTCCATTCTAAAGAGCACACTATATTAAATATTAATATGCCTTCCTTGGTATTGTACAGGGTATAGACACAGAAAGGAAGGAAACTATGACTCACATTTTCCACTCAATTTATACAAAGGCTGCCATTAACATACCAACAACCAAATGCCTGCAGCAAGGAGAGCATAACCTCTTCACCAGTAAATGTAAACTATATATCCACATGCACACACCTCAAGAGGGTCTGATTACACCCAGTGTAATTAGAAACTCAAATAGTTTATGATATCTAAACCCAAGATGCATACATAGTCTTAGGACCATATTCTATCCTTGGAAGGATACTCACAGGTTGCATGGATTTCCACGTTTCATTGAAGCACTGCAGTAAAACAGATTTTGATAGCAGTTTTCATATTCAGTAGCATTTGTCTCTAGCACATTGTAATGAAAATATGATTTATATTAAGCCTCACTGCAGAGCCCCGATACTGACAAATTCAAGTTCAAACCTATCCTCTTCTATGCCTGCTCTTAGAGAGTTCATCTAACTGCTGATCTTCTAATTAATAAACAAATGGATGATTATCAACCCATTGTGGTCAGTTTATGAAGGATACTTTATCTATCTTTCAGGAAGCAATGATTTCTTTCACTACATCATAAAAGCACCTCTCTCTCACAAACACTACTGTGTACCTGGGAAGATGTTGTTCATCACCCTTCCCACTGTACGTCTACAGACAGCAGAGAGCATGAAAACCTAACTCTCAATTCTAATGAGAATATGCTGGCATAACACCAAACAAAATTAGTGGTACTTCACTCTTCAGCTTCAGTGTTAGACTTACCTATGAATAATCAAAATTACCTCAGAAGAAAAGATAGGGGAGAAGAGAAGGGGAAAGGGACGAGGCAAGACCACAGCTGTAACTCAAGGTGCCACGTAACAGTTCTGACTTGGCTATCTGCACCATGAGAAGCAAGTAGGTAAGCCTCATGTGGCCCTACCTGCCCTGCAGGCCAGTAGGTACAGCCAGTCAGACCATGGTAGCACTGTGGCTCCATTTCTCTACATGAACATTCAACATCATTAAGTAGACATGACAGGAAGCCTCAACTGCAGCTCTCTACAACAGGTCCAGTGCCTTGTCCCCCCTTGGTGATAGGAACAGAACAGCATTTGTGGTTTGGATAAGGGATTAATCCCATGGCAGTACACTACCTAACTCCCTGATTTCTTGGAGAGGGTGTGTGGAAAAGCCTTAAGTATTTTGACAGATAATAAAGTTCTGCAGTAAGACCGATATGATTGTACACTATGTGCTCTGATGTCCCTTGAGTGATGCAAAGTATTTTATATTCATTAAGAAAACATGAGAACAACTTTCATACTGAAGCATGCAGACTTTGCCTTGTGCCAATTGCTAATTAAAATCTGAATAAAATTTTCCAAAATATTCTTACTCAATATTACTACACTTATTTGGCTCTACAGATCTTACTATTAAAAAAATAACAATGAAAACAATATTCAGGAACAGTGTGTTAAAAGTTGGCAGTAACATATGAAAGCACAAAGGAAAAGAGATGGTTCACTATTTCTTCTCCGTACTGCTGAAGTATCAAACCTTTAGAATAAGCATTATCACTTAAACTACTACTACTACTACTACTGTTTTGGCATGTAGTAGTCCAAGGACATCAGCCTTGGGTTCCACATTAAAAAAAAGAATACTCCCATCCCTTTTATCCATAGAGTAAAAAGCTATCAATATGATGGGCATGACTGCCAAAAGGGAAAGGTTCTTAGCAGAAAAGCCTTCATCATCCAAGCCACCCTTACCAAAAGCTAGCAGAGTTAGTGAATTATTCTTATACTTCCCTCATTTTCCATTTCAAAATGCCCCTTGTCTTCTAGAAAAGATATTTATGTAAGGGATTATTGTTTACCATTTGCATTTACACAATAGGGAATTTTTCAAGTGTTTCATATATGCTTGTTTACCATTGAGCAGAGAAAGAAAATAATTTTCCGTGGAATAGCAGTAGATTTCAAGATGCGCAAATCCAGAGGTTCAGGTGGTTCATAAAGGACCCCTATAAAAGCTTACATTTCAAATGCAGTTCATGTAGCAAATCATCAGAACTACAGAAAGAAAGAAATCCTTGTGCAAATCAGCCGTATTGTTCTCTCCACTACTACTGCTCAGAACAAGTAGTTCAATGATTACAGTTCAGACTATATTTAGGATAAAGTAAGCAAAAGGCATCCTGCTGAGAACAAGAAAGAATGGAAAAAAAGATGACCATACTTTCCAAGAAAAGCTTAAGTACAGTTGTTGATGGAAATAGTTTTTCTTTTCCATAAGGTATATCCAAGGGGTTTGTAAATTTAAGTTTTCCTTGCTTACTCCTAGGTGGTGAAAAGGAAGAGAAACCAGACAGCTATCCATTAGGGGAAAGACTTTGATGTGTCTGCATGACTAATGAACACACCGATAAAAATCTATTCCTGTAAACTTTATAATCTATTTAACACGTACCTTATCCTCAGTGGAAGGGAGCACAGTCCTTCAGGATGTAACACTATAATGGAAACCTCTGTCAGAAGAAATGTGGTACATAGCTGAGGATCAGAAAAAAGCGTTCATACCCAGTACGTGTTTTATGGAACATATACCTATGCTGCCACACAAAACTCAATATTTTTAGGGAAAAGGGGGTTTGCGGGACTTTTAAAATTATTTTGAAAGTATGTTTTACTCAGACATATTATTCAGAAGCTGTTCATTGACCATATGCAGTTTCATTACAACAATTAGCTTAGTTTGCCAAATAGAAACATTTTATTTTTTTATTTTCCTGTTTCTGCAAATTTAGCTGTGTTTGAAAGGTAGTATTGCCTCTCTTGCTCACATACAACCTAATTTGGGCTGGGTGGGGGATGGGGACAGACAGGTTTTGGCCATCTCAGTCTTTTAGTCCAAAAAGACTAAGCCAGCACACCTCAGAAGTGTGAGATGCCAAATCTTCTTGAGAAAAGACTCAGTTCATCACCCAAAACTCAAATTAAAGTGCAAATAAAGCCAAGCCAACAGCTTCAGCCACTACTTACATCTCTGAACTCCCCAGCAGTTCTCCCCTCACTAGTATCACTTCAAGGGAACAAACCTCAAATGATAGACGCTAGTGTCGGAATAAAGGGGAGCAGTCATGCTTTTCTGCTGAGACAGATCAACTCCTCCAGATGCAAGACACACATACTTTTAAATCCAAATCCTTCCTGGTCTAGCAAAATTAAACCCAAAGTTATTATAGCTCCAAAAATGCATACAAAACACATACACATGCTCTTTCAAAAGACTGTAGGAAAGACTACTTTCAGATTCATCTAGCCCTCCTCTATCCACATGCTGTTTGGTCTGGTCCAAAACATACCTCTAAAAGCAGCCACCCCCCACTTTCTAAAGCCAGGAGGAAGGTCGCAGCCTAGTCCCAGGTGCAGGGATGCACCCCCAGCTCCTCACCACCCTGCCTACCGCTGGGACCCTCACACCCCCAGCAGCACCTGGGCACATCAACCTCTTCATAACAGGCCCTTCACAGCACCTGTGGCACCCCTGTTTCCCCAGCTCACTCCCAGGGAAGGAAAGCCCAGAACCTTCACAATCACATCAACTCTTTTTTAGGGTCAAGTGGTGAAAATTAGTAAAATTTTATGCTTTCAGCTAATCAACCCAGAAACAGTTCTGCTTCATCCACATGTCAATGTTTCGCTTAGCCACATCTCACTTGATTCCCTGAGAGACGGTTAAAGTTTTCAGTGAAGAGACACTAGAAAAGGCAGTCATCTTACAGTTCAGAGACTCACTTTTACACACAAGAGATTTAGTACACTCTCAAATAATATTGAAAAAGAAAAAAATTGTGGCTTCCATCCAAATTAAGGTGATGCATAGGTCACTGCATCTATATCCAAAATTTGTTGGTATTCTTGATGCTGGTATTTCCCTGCACTAGCTATGTAACCAAAAACATATCCTTCACTTCAGTTGTTCAGGGAAAAACTAGGGAAATTCCATTACAACACAAACAAATCCTTCAATAAAGATGATGAGACAAACTCTGCTGTCTCTGGTTTTGGCCCTATAAACAGGGAGATGGAGTCCCACACCTCAATTCTGCATAATGATCAACTTTGAACAAATCAATAAATTTAGCTTTATGTTTTTCAGTTTCACATTCCAACAGCTTCATGTTGGACACTGTTGTGACCTAATAACATGAATCTACTGTAATTGTTAAACTTTCTCCTCCTCCAACAAATTAAAAGCACACAAATATTTCACATACATGTTCCACTTTTGGTCTATGTAGATGCTTTGCTTACATGTGTCTCCTTTTAAAGCCAGGCCACTGCATGTTAGTGCCAGCAAGAATGTAAATCTTCAAACAATAAGGTATGCTGATACATAACATTTAATACCCAGCTGACTAAACACCATAAGTGTTTGCTTCAATGTCATTACCACCTCTGCCCACACCGAGAATATCAAATACTGTATAATCACAGTGCTATGACAATAACAGTTCCACAGAAGGCTGCCTGTGGGACCTACTAGTATAATAATGGCTCTGTGAAACCTAGTATGCTACTGACTATAAAAAGTAGTGAGTTTTGCAGAAGTATGTTCTGTGTGCATGTGTCTATTTGCACATGTAAATGTTTGCATGTGTACATATGTATAGATGTGTATTTGCCCATCCTACATCAATATTAAGTCTTCAAAGATATTAATTTTAATAATCATTGAACATTTTAAAATAGATTTTAAAGGACTTAACGTTGCATAAATGCCAGGAGAAACTTCTTATTCTCAAATTACAGCACAGGTTGGATCTTCAAAAGAGCCTAAGGGTCTAATGTACATAGTAGAGATACAGGAGCTAGCTCTAAGTGAACCCATAGCAGGTGTAAGACTCGATATAGCCCTGTTGGCATGGAGCGCTGCACTTCTCAGCAGAGTAAGTTATCACGCACAGAGCTCCATACTGAAGCCGCTGAACTGCCTTTGCCACTAACTCCAACGAGCTTCTCTAAAACTGAGCACAAACTCAGTGTGAACAGAATCAGATCAATGTTAAAGCTTCTGCATATTCAGCATCAGGCATTTGGAAACTCCTTTTGCTGTTGCTGAGCTTCATGCAGCATTGATACTTAGCAACTACAAAACCCTTTCAGTTAGGAATGAGAACTTATCCTTGTGGGGATTAGCCTTATATTTGCATTTGCTTTACATATAACAAAAGCTTCAGCTATCTCCCAAGCCTGATCATTAGCAGGGTTCCTCTTGGACCCTACTTGCTTAGATCACGTACAGAACTCACCTTTTTTCCAGCACTCTGGAGTTAACTGATTCACTTTGTTAGTATTACTCAGCAGGGAGAGTACCTCAACTGTTATGACATGGTTTTATCTGTCTGTTACTGAGTAAAAAGGGACTGAATCAACAACTGCATACAGACAAATTTTTCCTGAGAAAAATCTGGACCACTGCCAAATGCAAAGTCATGTCTTCAAGAACAAATCATGGGGGCCAGTGTTATGATGGGGGAACCTTATCATAGACAGCTATGAGTTTGAAGAGGCCTCCATGGTTGTGGTTACTAACCAAGCAAAGAGGAACATCTGCAGATGCTGCAGTTGAAGCAACTCTAGCTTATATCGAGAGTGAGGTAATGCTTGTACTTCATATTACATTAGTTAGATCATTACTGAAATTAAGTGGTCATTACTAGTATCAATTTTAAAATGTGAATCTGACAATTTGGAAATGGTTCAGAGAACAGCTAAATAGTATTATTCAGGGCGTGGACATCTGCCTTAGAGTGAAAAGCTTAAGCACTTAATCTATTTATTTTATCAAAGAGAAGGTTAAGATGTGACCTGATTATGGTTTATAAGTATGATATGTAGCTACACTTATCTATGATAAGTAGCTACACATGAACAGACTCCTCAGATTAGACAGCCATTTACTCTAGCAGAGAAATGCATGGCTAAATCCAAGAGCTGAGAACAAGGTGAAGGTATAAATTTTTAAGTGAGATGAATTAACCATTATAATGACCTATGAAAAGGTAAGACAGATGGATGGGGGTTTTTTGTGGTACATTTAGTCATAAAGCATTGTCTTAATAGGTATTTACTAGATGAAATTATATGGCCTGTTATCAGAAGAAAAGAACTGTCTTTACATCCTAAGGACATACACAGCCTTACATTATGGTGGCATTTTCACTTCAGGCTGCAAAGCGATCAACGCAAGCTACTGGGCAATTACATGCCAGTAAGGAGCTGTCAAAGAAATAAGGCAACTAAATTATCTTCTCTATATTCTGTCTAAAATCAATTCCACTTTGAAGCACTGCACAGAGATGTGGATATGCAAATCTGCCTGCACATGCGCACACACAAAAAAAACCCTCAACAAAATGAA
This sequence comes from Ciconia boyciana, assembly GCF_034638445.1. NCBI lineage: Eukaryota > Metazoa > Chordata > Aves > Ciconiiformes > Ciconiidae > Ciconia > Ciconia boyciana. Next base: position 59,356,333 of record NC_132938.1, read on the forward strand.
GACTTTTGTTTCCAGTCATTAAACATTTTTACAATAAACTTTGCTCACTGTGAAACTCCCTGGCCTAAAGAACAATGTAACAGAGAGATAAAATGTGAGCAGCAAGATGCCTAGCATTTAAAGGCCCTGGCACCTTTTCTTTCCTTTCTCTCAGCAATATCAATTTAACACAATGATCAGAAGGTAACACAAAGCAGTGTGACATTTCAGGATGCTGCACATTACAGTTTCTCTGTATGCCTTCACTAGAGTAGCAGCAAGAAAAACTATTTCACTCTTGAGCTCTTCTGCATCTCTAAGATCTGCTTTGACAAAATAGTTCTATCTTCCATTGAACTCCCATTCCCCACTCAGAACAACTGCCAAAGAGGATATCAGAAGGCAATAAATAGCATAATGCATTAAAAAATAAAGCCAATGTAATTGCTTTTGATCTGATTCTTATGCTAAAAATACACTGAGGAGCCTGAAGAAATACTGTAAATGTTCTGAAATGCGAGATCCTGCTTGGCCCTGTTTGGCTCCTTAGAATACAGGGTTTTTTGGTATTTATGCAGGACACTATACAAATGATGATGAGATTTTACTGCATAGAACTAGTATTCTTAATCATGTTTGGTAAAATATCATTTTTATATCTCTGTATGGCATTCAGTATTTCCTTTATTTTTTTTTTCAATTGCAAAACAATGAAAATTCAAGAGACCATTAGATTGTGACTGAAAAGTTAAAACTGAGTTGTGTTGAGAAGCCAGTGTAAAACCTGAAAATGAGGAAGAGAATCAGCTGGCTGTCTTAAGAGGCAACAAAATGATAGAATAAAAATGCTGTGTTCTTCAAGGATACAATAATTCAATCCAGGGAGTAACTACAACACAATGTTCATCTCTTCAAGAGTAAGAAATTTTAAAAGATAGTAGGAAAGCATAAGAGAACTACCATTTTACTCTGTCTTTATGTTTACAGACACATACTATACAGAACTGAGTTGGGACCTTCAGGACTGAGAACAATCAAAGGACTATCATATTGTACGGTATTTACTCCTTAGCTAATTACAGTTCATGAGAAAAACACAATCAGCAGGAGGAATTTGGTGTTCAAGAAGCACTAGGCAACGTCAGTGACACAGAGGTCAGCAGAAGCTGAGGAGGACTTACATGATGAAAACACAGGGAGGCATTCTGCATCTATGACATCTTTTTGTCTTCACAGGTGCAATGTGCCTGTAATTAAACCCTTCCATGGGCTATACCATGTTGGTTTGGGGTTTTGTTTTGTTCTTGGTTCCTGCATCTCCTGAAAGTATAGCTCTGCTTCAGCTTCACGACTGTCTCAGTTGCCACATGCCTCTGGGAAATATGGATAAGCCAGTGACAGTACATTCCCAATATGATTTACGGTTCTTGCAGAAGTTCTCTCTGTGGCTCTCCTCTTTTCCACAGACATTTAATAATCTCCCAAAAAGGTACAGAGGAGGTGGTTCAATGGGATTTCCTGTTTTACAAGATGAAAATATTCCTTTTTCCTCCTTCCATCTACCAAGCTATCTGACCAAGCCACAAAACCTTTTTAGGACTTACGATAGAAAACGTGGGTATTTTTTAAACTTTATTCCTGATATTGATTTGTTGGAATGTGGTTAATACATCTTTCCAGATAGTATACTTAGAGTGTAACAATCATAGGTAGAAAGACAGGCTAAACTTCAGCCACTTCATTACCAAGAAAAATTATTTTTCCATAATGTATGGCTGTATTCAGGTGTTATTACTAGATGTATAAACTCAGTGAAGAGGTATGACAAAAAGAAAGGGGAATTTACTCTCAGTGACACAGCAAATCTAAAAAAGACAGAAAATAAAATATAATAAAATAAAACAAAATTATAAAAACAAAGTAACAATAGAATATAATTACATAATAATATATTATTCATAAAAAAATAAAAATAATAAATATAAAAAGTAAAAACAAAACATAATTACTCAACATGACGTAATGATGTGGACACAATCTTTGCACAAACGCATATTCATAAGCCGTTTAAGGCAGATGATTGAGTACCAGAAGTAAAGTCGTACACTCCCCTCCTGCTGATCCTATGGTGGGAACAGTAACCTCCAGCGAAGGGAGAAATTAGGCAGCTCAAAATGGTAGTTTTAATTAATGTCTCCATATATGCCAGAGACATCCCTTGTTATCATCCAAGGGAGCATCATCCCTACGAACGCACAAGTGAGACAGAAGTTTCATCATGACTTTAAGTAAGAGTTAGCATTAACTTCACAACGATAATTGAAAGTGGGTCTAAAAATCCCTTAAATACCTGTTATTTTACTTTCATCTGTGCAAGATTTTTTTATTTTTTTAAAAAGGAAGGACTGAGATTTGAGTGGACAGTAAGTACTTCTGAAGCTGTCTGAAGCACAATTCTTGCTGCAGCAACAAAGTTCATAGCATGTTTGCCCCTCTGACCTCATTCACCCTAAAGAAGGAATTGCTTCACTGCATTCCCTTTATTATATGATTTCAGTCCCCCTGCTGTTCTCATCTAGCTGTTTACCAGCTTGTGACTACATGTACATTACTCAGAACAGGAGCCACAAAATGTGCATGGCTCTGTTACACTCTTTCCTTTGAACCTTCTCTGCCTGCCAGAAGGTGATGTAGCACATTGCAGTTCAGACGGTAGGATTTTATGGAGGATGATAGAGCATCATTAAAGGTCTATTAAAAAATATCCTCTTGGCTCCAAAACTGTGGTTTGCCTCACTCAATAAATTACAAGTGACAGGTCTTTCACTTTGCTGACGGGCCTGTTGTGTGAGACAGTGTGCTGTTGCTTCATTGCCCCTGTGAAATTCAGTTTAACTTTATAATGTTTCTGCTGTTGTTGCTGCTTTTGGAGTTGCAGTAGGATTACTGATAGTATGATTAACCATCTTCATTTACAACAATCACAGGAGAAAGATATATAAATGAATGAAGTGTACTAACTTTTCTATGAACCTCTTAAAGGTAGCATCATGATGACAGGTGACGATTTGCTTACTGCATTTTGCATTCAGATCTCAGATTTATGCAAAAGAAAAGATGAAATCTTCTATCTGGATGACATTGATCTAACTGCCTCACCTTTATTTCAGCAGAGACATGAAATATTCTGTCTTCCTCATGCATTAGTTCTGAACAGAAACTGAGAACCAAAGTTGCATGTTATGTAAGTGACTATTAAATAGAGGATTAAAAACTCAATTTTCTATCCTTTCTTACTTTCTATTCTGCTGTGAAGACATATTACAATTGTGTCTTGGGTTGAAAGGAAGTTACAATGGAAAACAAACAGCACAATTAGGAATAAAAATAATTATGCATACTATGTTCCTAGAGTGCTAAAGCTAGAGAGTTATTTCATACTACTCAACTCTCTTTGCATGATCTACCTCTGCACTGGGTTCCACTATAACACATTTTCCTGACAGGCATCTAGTCATAAAAAGATGACACTTGAAATGGAGATGTACCATTTCTCTGTGTTATGCTCCAATGTTTAATCATTTTTTTATGCTCTATTTTTAGTTTTCTGTTATTTTAACTGTCACTGGTCCTTGTTCTTCCTTTCAAGTCTACAAAAAAAGCACCCAGTACACGACATATTTTCTTCAAAAAAGATACTTAGAATTATGAAGTTATAAACTTATCTTTTTTTGATAAGCTAAATCTTTTTCCTTTAGCAAAAGTCACAAGGATATCTGAGAACATAGGAAAGAAGTTTCAATGCGTTTATTAATTGTATGTTGTTCCATACACTGTCCAACTAAACCAGTTATGCTTAGAAAGCATGGTAAAGCATCACTCAAAAACACATGCACATACCCCTATATGTAGGCTGCTTTCCATTGAATCAGAAACTAATATACCAATTTTAAAAAAAAAAAAAAAATTTAGAAGTGCCGTATTACCGGAAGTTGATCCAATAACATCTCTGGTGGAAGAATTGAGTAGTACTTTCACGCTCAGTCCTTAAATAGTGTCATTCAGGTTAATCATGACTGCGTTCCACTAGCAGAACATATTCATACTCAAGATTTGGTAGAGAAAACTGCCAACATAAATTGAATCATCAACTACCCACACACTGTCTATCTAGGTCTCTTATGAATGTTAAAACAAGGTCTACTTAAACTCATCTTTACTTTGATCTGCATACCTCTTAAACTTTGTAAGGTCTTACCAGGAATCTTCTAAGATACAATATCTAAGACATTTTTGTCCTCTACTTCCTAGAAGAAAAAAAAAAAAAAATAAACAAACAATGGCCTATTTGTGAAGGGCCCTACCACAGGGACACTGCTGTCCTTTTTAGCTTTGATACTTGATGATCTATGACACCCCCTGCTTATCTCCATCTAGCAAGGGCCAAAAGGGGAGAATAAGATTGCCTGTATTGACCTCCAAATGCTTGTAACACTTTGCAACACTCAGCGTGACTGAATCTCATGCTTCAGGGCTTCAGCCAGATGTTGGAGAGGTCAGGAACAAATGCTATTCTGCAGTTCACCGTATTCGGGCAGGCCTTCCCATGGACCACCAGAGACTAGCCACAGGTTCAAAGCAGATATGAGATGAAGTGACCCAGTGTTCAAAAACTGCAGTAGGAATCCGCCTTTGAGATACCTGACTGGTATGTGACCAGTTCACATGCTCAAGGCAGTACCGATCACCAGACCATTCAAATATGAGAAGACTTCCCCCTGTGTTAGACGAGCAAGGGCCTTTGGTTTGTTTCCCGATTCTCCCCTCCAGTACAGAACACAGGCTTTCCCTGGGGCCACTGGGATATATTTTATACAACCTGGACAATACAAAAGGCTCAGATATTTACCAACACATTTGTCCCTCTTGCTTACTGCTTATGGCATGCAGTCTTTCGAGGAATAAAATATTTTCATTACGGTCTCTGGGTAAAATGTATTGCCTGTGATATACAGGAGGTCAGCATAGGTTATCTAGAGGTCCCTTCCTGGCCTTACTATGAAACTTTGATATGAACTACCATATTTTTTAAGGGGCTGATTCCAAAGAATATTTTTGGCTACTTCATTGGAAAATGAAGTACTTTACTACTATAATCTGCTTATGTTTCCTTTATTAGTACCATGTATGTGTACACAAACATGTATGTACATATGGATCTGTATATACATTGATATACAGTTCTATGCTCACACGCATTAACATATAAATGTAAGTAAACAGCATACACAACAAACTTTTTTTTTTTTTTAATGAATTGGTTTTCTTGTTCCTGGACCAGCTTAACCCAAAGGAAAAACATGAAGTAAATTGCCTGTGGGTTTGCTCTCAAACAGCTCTCTGTGCTGGACAGGAGGGTGAGGCTATGAATTATCCACTGGTCATCCGCTCACACCGAAACAATAATAGACAGTCTGAGAACAGCGTCCAGCATCATTGCTAGAGTTCAGGAACTGTGTTCCTATTACACGCCTCTGTTTTAAGAGGTTTAAAAAAATGGCATTAAGTGCACTTGCTTTAGGCCAAATTTGGGGTTGAAAGGAACCAATTCAGAAGGAAACATGCTGAACAAATTAACTCTCTTCCAGTATGCTACTTAACCATTTTAATTAATGTGAACATTGATAAGTGAAAAGTCAGCTAGTTAGGATTGTTTATTCTGAGCTTGCAACTTAACAGAAAGGGGTCAATTACAGAATCATAAGCAAGAAAATATGTACATGTGTGAAATGGTTCTTAATAGCGTAAAATTATTATTTTTAAGTGGTCCATTCAAAGCATCATCATTGAGTATTTCTTGCCTTTAGATTTTGAATGAAACTTGGTAACTGATTTGTCTACACCGTTTCCTTGCTCAGGAGGTAAAAACCTCTAGGTTTTTACCAAGGTGGTGTGCAGTTTGCTCTACAGAATAAAAAGTAGGCAAGATTGCTAAGACAGAACTTTCAAAGACGAAGAAAAGGAATTAGTCATTTGCACTAAGAAAGCACAAAAGAGGGAGAATTAAAACAGGTCACAGAATACAATCCCAGTCCATTGTCTGTGGAACCATAAACTGATTCTCTCTGTTTGCACTCTAAATATCCACAAACGTATTACTAGTAGCATGTTTAAAAAAAATAAGAATTCACACTGTATTGCTCAGAGGGAACTGAGTTTTTACATCTCCTCTTTGTTATTTTCAGACTTTTTTCCCTTGTATTTATGAACATATGTAAACACCAAAGTTATGTAACACCACAAGTTTCAGACCTTGATCTGCAAGATAAAATTCACGAGTTAACGGCACTTTTTACATATGTATTTCCAGGATCAGATCCTTCTCAATGATCTTGCTTTCAGTCAACAATAACACTTGTTGTTAAGAAATTGTAAAAGCAATACACAATAGAATTAATGAAAGTTACCTCTAAAATATGTATATTCACCTTGACAGTTACTGAGATTAATGTTAATGTGAAATCCTCGTATCATTGCATACAACACTGTATTCTTTACTGCATCTTGAGAAATATACTTAAAGTCACTTTGCTAAATACTACATAACAACAAAATCCTTTTAGCTCTTGTTTGCAATCTACACTTCACTTAAACATCTTAAAATCACAAAAGCCATCCACAGAGAGGGATTTAAAAATCATTACTTTAGAATACTTGTTTAATAGAAAGTGATGGCTTAAATGCTACAATATGTTCCTTGAATATCTTCACATTAAATGGTAATTGAACAAAAAGCTGCCTAGCCCTCTTCAAGGGCAAGTCCCACAAAGCTCCTCATTATCGTAATTTCCAATTTGGAAGCCAAACTAAATAACAAGAAGTAATTTGCCAATTAGAACTTCCTGCTCTTTTTCCCTTTATTCCTTAAACACCATTCAGGGGCTGAACCAGTCAAACACTTTTAGCTTCAAAACTGCAACTGAAAGAATTTAATTTGTGTCTCTCCACGGTGAACCTGTCAAGAGGCAGCAGTGATGCATACCATGTCCCGACACAACGGTTGCCCTTAAATACACAGAGAGTTCTCCACGTACTTGCTCTGCCTAGGGTTTCTTTTCCTCATTTCCTTCATTTTGCTTCCCCTAAAATATACACACACACTTTTCCAAATTTTAAGACTTCTCATCAATTATTTCTGACATATGGAAATGTCCCATGGACAAAATTTGTCTTTTGTGTTTGAGAAGCTTTTAGAAAGTAAGAGGCACATAATGATAAAACCAACACAAAAGAGTGCTCAGAAGAAACAAGGTTCCATTCAGCTGGTGAAAGCCACAGAGCCCAGATCACTCCAGAGAGATTTACAGCTTCAAAAACAAGACCATGTATGAATTCTGCTGCATGCCATCCTGAGAATTCAAATCCTGACCAAAAATAATGAAATTGGTTTACTTTTCAGAAGCTCATTTGAAATGTGTACATGCAAGGCCAAGTAAAGGTGTACAGATGTATGGTATGGTAACAGCGATGCTCAGATCTAAGACTAGGACTTAGAGGACACTAGTCACATAGGGTTTCAGCATTCCTGCAAGCCTTTCAAATTGGGATATTTTTTGTTTGTTTGTTTGTTTTTTTTCCTGACCAAAGTGGTCAGTGAGCTCATATGCCTTAATTTCAAAGGAGGCAGAGGGAGATGGATGGAAATGGAAAATGCTTTAACAAACTTAAGCTAGAAACTTCGTCACACATAGTGCTAGCTCAGGTATCACAGCAGTCTTGTCATGATGGTGGGGGGGCAGGGAGGAACTAATTAGCTAAGCACCATGCTAACATAACTACAGTCCTTTCAGTAGGTAAGCAAGCCTTTCGATAGTACACAGCCACGTCGTTGTGTTATACTGCATTGTGCCATGAAGAAAAACTCTAAACCTTGGGAAACATTTAACAGCCACGCTCACTTTTGGGGTCAATAAGTATATTAGGCTGGAGATGCTTCACAACTGAGAAATTAGGGAAGCTCCATTTTAACCCATGTATATCACCATTTCAACTTCCAGTCACTGGCAGGAAATCAAAAGTCCATTACACTGACTATTTAAACATTTTTTTCTCTTGCTCAACTGTTTCCGGCTAAACTCTCCTTTTTTAAGGGAAAATCTTCAAAATCTAAAAACACAAGGATACTTTTACCTCATACACACTGTGTGAATAACATAGGAGAGATTGTTCAGGACAAGTCTCTTTTGGGCCTTTGTGATGCTGTCTGTGCAGCTATTTTGTGGCATAAGTGGGAGGCAAGATTTGAAGAAGGCTGCAACAGAGAGAAATCAATCAAACCTAGTCTAACTTATACCATACAGCTTGAGTAGCTGAACTGGGTTTGTGAGAGGTAGTAACAGATAGTATTTCTTGTTATAAATGATGCAGAAAAGATACAGTAGGACACATGCGTATGTGATATGTTTCCTGGTTAAAAAGATCTACAAGGAATAACAACAAAAACACAAACCTAAGGGACCTGTGCAACCCTGAGTACACAGCAATGATTGTGACTTACATTGATATATCTAAGGCAGGTTTAAATCAGACATCATGGAGGTACTGATTGCTCAGCCTGGGCAAAAAATCTCCATGGGAAGTTTGCACCTGCCTGTCTTTGAGTTAAAGACTTTAAATTTGACTCAGGGATGCACCTGAGCGAAGTACATCCTCCTTATGCTGAAGTACCAGCAGATTGCTATTTGAGAAGCTTTCCTAGTCCACCCAAATTGCAAAAGACAAGGGGAAGAAGTGAGAGAGAATAAACACCTCCATATACTGTTAAACTTAACATCACTAAGCTAGGGTGGGCTTAAAGTCAAAGAAGGTGCCTTAATAGACCTAGGCCTTGATCATTTTGCCTTCTCCAGCATGGGAACCTGCTGTTTTCTAGGTACATGCAGCTTGTCTGACCGAACAGATTTTCTGGTTTTTTACACTGAGCATAAAGTTCAGCACTTTTGCTGCCTAGTCCAGTCAAAACATTCCTTCCCTCATTAACCCTCACAGAGTATAGCAGGCATGTGGATAACAAACTTCTGCCTAGCAATCATACCTAACATATAAGTCTTTGCTATATAGAATGAAATCTGAAATAGAGATACTGTGAGCCACTAGATAAAAGGTTTGTAATAAAGCACTACAACACTTCAAAAAAATTGCATCTCTGTCAGTCAAATTCTACATTCAGTCTGCTGGCAAGAGGCAAAACCAGAAAAGAAAGAAAAAGCAAAAAAAAAGCAAAGCATGAACAAGAGCATTTAACTGGTCTACAAGATGATAAAATATCATTAAATCACATTTATTTAATGATATTCTATATATATGAGAATATAAGTTGCAATCTCATTTATATATGAATTCTGGTGGGAAAGATGAAATATAGCCTCTGGTCATCTCAAACTAGAGCCTAATAAGAAAAACTGAAAAACAAAGGTTCATTCATAGACCATCAGGATACTATAACTATATACTTCAAGATCAATCTTGCTGTGGATACTTTGAAAATTGACTTACCCCACTGCGGTTCTAAAAATAAAAAAAAAATTATTAGACTTCTTGAATTTTGAAAGTCTTTGGCAGTTTTCCTCAACTCAGTTAATCAACTAATACCTCCTAAGGGTTCTTCTGAGACAACTAAAAATCCCATTTTCATAATACTCAAGGAATTATGACCCAGTCCTTATGCGTGTGGTAAGACCCAGGCGTGAATCTATGAAACAATACTTTGTTTGGCAAAAAGATAAATATATGTACTTGAAGAAAAATCTTTGCAACTTTCTAATTTATTTTAACAGCATGCATCAGAAATAATTTAGTTCAAAAAGAGAATGAGCAGGGGAAACGGAATTAAATGCTAGAAAAAGAAATAACTTCTGTAAGTTTACACTAAACCTCCAAGGAGCGACCTTCGCAGTATGCTGAAGTCATGAACAAATATATAAATGCTTATATTAATATTCACTAGAAACAATATACCTTTATACAGTATATATTACACTCTGAGATCTCAAAGCACATTATCAACCATGGCAATATCCCAGTTCCATGTGACATAGGCATTACTACACCAATTTTCAGGGTAGGTAAAATGAAGACAACACCAATTTTTCTGTTTTCTTCCTAAAGAAAAGTAATTTACTACAGTCTCATGTTCCAAAAACAAGTGTTTGCTGAGTGGCATATGGAGGACAGCAGTGGGCAAAGTCCCTTGAACTAGATTACTGGATCTGGAAATGCCAAAGAACTCAGTAATGGCTATTTTCTAAGCCACACACCGTTCAACTTCTTAACAGGTATCATTAGTCTCACTTTTAAATGACCTCAGTGTCACATAATCCAGCATCATTCAAAATACTTTGTCATTTTCCTATCAGACAGCTATGCATTAATGAGATTGCACCCAAACCTGTTCATAGCAAGTTAGTCATCAACTAATTCCATTTTTGAATTGAATTCTGTCAGGCTGTGAAATCTTTCTTACCTACAGAAACACAGGTAAGTTTTTTAAAAAGCAAACACATTTTAATCTTCCACTCCTACCACATACTTCATACAGTCAACCATGACTTGCATACAAAATGTACAGATATCTGAAGCCCAAATCAGGGCTCCTCCAGCTCTCTCTACCCTACTGCAAGCGTGATGAGAATACTCAAGGCATTATTCTTCTGACTCTTGCCTGCAGTTCATTTGGCTGATGTGAATACATAGTGATAATCTGGGTCCACAAGAGGCCTGTGAGACCAATTAAGAGCACATTCAAAATACTGTAGCAATGAAGTTATGAAATTAAACAAACATTAGAACACCATGCTATCAGATGTGAACTGGTTTACACTGCCAAGGGGCAAGGCCATGTATTCTCAAAGTCTGTCCTAAACCATGAGCCAGTCTGTCCCTCATCCCACACTTGGGCAAAAGGAAGGAATCTGAGGAAGAATGTGACCACCAATGCACTGCCTCCCTTTGCTGAAACCTCACAGAAACATCTCTGGGTGGCCCATATGCACTGGTCTTCATTTCTGGGGATGGTACGCACCAGGAAAACTCATGAGAGGAAACGGGAGGAAGCAGGTTGCTACAAAACGGCCTTTCGTGACTGTTGTGCTTCCCTGGTATCAAAGCTATTTCTGCAATGTGTTGCATGGGGAAAATTGCTCACAAATAGGAAGTCTCTGTCACACTAGTTCAGCCTTTTAGTTTTTACACAGAATATATAGCCAACTGTAACATTTTATTGTATCAATTAACATTCTCTGGAAAACTCATAATATGGTGTATTAACACTAAAAATACGTAGCAATACATTCACATATACAGTTATAGTCACTCTTTGCTGTCCCTTACTGTGTCAAAGGATTTGGTGGTCCAGTTCCTCAAGAACACCTGTTAGCCTCACAAAACCCACCAGCATAATTGGCAGTTTATTGGCAGCCTGAGCAAGGAGGCCAATGAGTGGCATGAAGAATGAATCGCCCTCAGAGTCCTGGAAGCGTCGTTCCGTAACGTGGCTCAGGCAGACTGGCAAGGAGCTGCCTGCATTAAACCTGTTCTGCCAGTGAACATTCCTATTCAGTAAAAGCGATTAAGCAGATACGCAAATACAGCTCTGCTCAAGGAATCACACAAGCACAAGGTAAATGGCTGTTGACTTCAGTAAATTTCAGCACATGTGTCCAGGTCCTACCATATCACTTTTTTCTTCAATTTCAGTAAAGCCAAAGACATACTATAGGAACAGATAGAGGGAGATGTTCTCAGAGGGCACCAATCTTAGTTACATTCACAGCTGCTCAGAAAAAACACAGCCTGTTAAGTCCCACTGTCTGTGCCATTTTGCACAGCAAAACTAGAACTGTCACTGGCTCCTGATGCCGCATGCAGCTCCCGCATCTTCATCAATTCACTTTGTTTAATACAAAGAAACTGACAAGCTGATGAGATGGGATCTTCAAGATATTTATTTTAGGAGGTGTGGAAAGCAGAAACTGTTTTGCTGTTACCGCAGGCATTCTAAGATAAATATTGCCAGGTACAATATTGGAGCATCTATGACTCAAGACCAGATTCTGCTGGTGGTTAATACTGTATTCGGAGAATAGCCTTAACTTAGTACTAGCTCATATTCAGCCCACATTTTTAAAGCAATTAGGTTATTCAGCATTTAATTAGGAAATATTTTATAAGGTAAGCTATTTTCTTCCACATATGATGCTTCTCTCCATTTAGCATTTAGAGATAATGCTCCATGCTTTGAAGCCTGTTTGTTTTATAATATATAAAATGTTCACTATAAAGCATAATTACCATAAATGTAGAACTGGCTGCATAATAATGACTTGTAATTAAGAAATAATTTTAATAATGAACTTAGGGGAAAATTCATGAGCCTTACTGTTTATTTTGGTAATATCCTAGAGACGATGTTCCACTGGGATAAAAGTTAAATTAGTTGGGACTCCTTGAACTTCACAGGCTTCACATTATGCACTTAAGAGCAGAACAAAGAATCCCACTAGCTTCAGTAATACAGGAATTAATAATTGTAGCAAATACATAGGAGAACAGATCAAATACCATTTTGAAATAATTGATATCCCACCAATGTTACTATTAAAATATTGAAGCAACTAGTTTTAAACTCTGTAATTTAGTAAATCATTTAATTCTGAAATGAAGTATTTCCATCTCCTGCTGTACTTCCCAGTATCAGTATTTTAAGTAACACAGCTTTAGAATTGGAAACATTTAATCACAATAAAGAAACTAAATTACATGACTGCTTCAAAACTCAACACAAATAAAAATGAGTAATTTGCAACTTCTACTTCAGCTGAAATATTATTTTTAATGCCCTAACATGTACAAATGTATTTATCTAGGTATTTATTAACAGCTTCTCTCTGCAGAATCTATGCACTGAGAATGATGGTGCCTCAGTATTTATGCCCGTTTGGCCTATGAAAAATGAAAAGCAGAAAAATGCAGCATCCATCAAGAAGTTTTTTGAAGCATAAATGTTTGCATTTGAAGGAATATTCAACATGCCTCATCAGGGTCTGAAAATTGACTCTGCCACTACTGCTAGAGCAAGCTGAGAATAGGCTTGAAATAATCCTTCAGCAGTTTGGTGATGGTACCACTCGAAGTGATATCTGCAACGTACAGACCTTCACTTCCAAGAGCATGTAGCCTGCCCCAGCTACCTGGTAACTAGTTCCATCATGGAAGGGCAGGATGCAAGGCTGGCTACCCATCCTCCACTGCAGGCCAACGCAGTGGTCCTCCGTCAATACGAGGAACTGCTCTAGTTGCTTGCCTCGTCTGTGACTCTTTAACACCTATCATTAAGGACTGAATCCACAAAAAGCCTACTGGATACAGTTAAATGAGGAAAAAGCCACAGAATGGATTTTCATTACCAATGAAAATGGAAAAAATCTAGCACTAGAATAATTTAAACAAGATTGGACAACATGTACTTTGAGAACCATCCTGCTTGAGAAAGACAGCCACAGGATAAACTTCTGAGGCTTTTCTAGTCTTTCATTCCTACAACCACCAGAAAGAAACTAATATACTATGATGACATTTAGTAAAAACCTGAGACCATGGTTTGCAGTTTTGATGATGCTATCAGAGGCAACAGGCTGGGCAATTCACAATAAAAGACAGTAATACTTGTAAAATTAAAACTTTACTCAAAGTAAAGAAAAAAAAAAGCAAAAACTAATCAAAATTTATACTAGGAAAAGATAAAAGACCCTTGAAGCAATTTCTTAACTTGTTCTGAGACAACTGGCCTGTTTGGGTTTTTTGTTTTGTTTCAAACTAGAAGCATCAGGGCATTCTAAAAAAAAAAAAAAAGCAAGGCTGCCTGTACAGCGTGTCTGACCTCCACATCTAACCCTTAGCCTACTGGGAAAAAGCAGCACATTCCAAACCCCCATTTATCACTTATTTTAACTGTCATAAATTACTTTCAGTGCTATAAAACAAAGGGTTATAATCCAGTAAAATATTATAACTCCAGAACGTTTATTCATGCTTAGGTATCAATTTTAAACACCCTACCACCCCACCCCACCAAATTTGCTTATTATAAGAGCTGGTTTCAACAGCTGTAATTCATAAGTGAGGTGCGCTTGCTGCAGAGAAAAGCAAAGCAGCATTTGGTAGCAAAGTCTGATCCTACATGAACAATATTGTAAGGACTAACAGAATATATCTAAACAAAGCTTTCCATTGACCCTGCCTGCTCTTCTGGACCCAGATATTTCATGCTGTTATTCTAGTTTTATTAACAGATTTTCAAATGTATGCTGAAGTACAAAAAGACTGTATATATAAACTCCAGATTTAAATTCTACTCTTAGCTCTCCCTTTCCATACCCAGAGTAACTCCACTGGTTTTCCATTAAGTGATCCTGGAACTACATAATAATTACAGTGCTAATTCTGGATTTATTCATCTAAGATGCATTAGTCTAATGTTTTACAGCATACTATTAGTTTTGTTCACAAAATGCATTCATAATGCCCTGAAGCAATTCTGCTTAGAATGGTAGTATAATAGTAATATAGGTAAAACAGGAAAAAAGTTCAAGTATTCTTCTTCCATATGAGAAACATGAAAGCATTTACAAATTTCAGGGAACTATCCACTTGCCACCCCTTCCATTCTCTGTTTCTTTCTCTCACACACACCCACCCATGCTCACCCTCACAAATTTTATTTAAAAACCAACCATATTTTATATGGTCTCACCAAATGGACAAAAATTCCTTATATTTAAGGTAAGAAAACAGCCCATGGGAAAGTAAACACAAACACGTCTAGCAGATGCACTTTCAGAGTAAGAAATTTTACAGGGGCTACATTTAAAAAGATGCTTTTCCAACCATCTGCCTGAAGAGGCAGAACTGAGCTGGTCCTGTCAGTTGTCACTGCCACAGCTCAGAGTGTGCAAGCTCTAATTTGACACTTCGGAAAAAAAATGCAATTAGAAACGCATAAAAGGAAGCATTTAGACATTGCTGTTTAGCACACTGGCTAACCTAGTGTGTAGGTGTCAAGTAAAACAAAAAGATAAAGAAACTTTCTAAAGGGGTTTGTGTGGTCCAGATAAAAGCAAAGACCTTTAAAGACTCAGCTTTTGAAGTGGGGTTCCCAGGACTAAAACATGGACAAGAGTAAAACACATCTTCATTTCCACTGACTCTTCATCTCCCACCCCACTCCTTCCGCCCCCTTTTCCTCCAAGGGAACACCAAAAACTCTAGAAAAATAGAAATATGACCTGTAAGTATTTAAAGAGCAAGCAACTGAGGAACAATGCAGTAAGGCATCTTCATGCATCTGTGATCCATCTCCAAGCACCTTGAAGTTGTACTTTATCACATTCATATTCTAATGGGAAGTATCACAGCTTCGCAGATAGCTTTAGACATAGACATCGGGTTCAACTCAATTTTCTGAAACAGCATCTTTGCCAGCAATGCCACACCAATAACCAAATCATACAGATGCATGAAGTTGGCCTACAAAAGACAAGACAGAATTTTGCACAGTATCCATATAACCGTAGACTCCATGTTGTAAACAAGTAAAAGGCAAAGAAAAGTTTATAAAATTTCAGTTATACACCCTTTTATCTGAGTCCTGACAGACAAGGAAAAACTGTTGCAATGAGAGAAGTTTGATATGACATTACCAGAATATCGTATGGACACAGCTCTTGAAGCAAGAGCTAATACACGTTACACTACAGACACACAGTGAGAAGCATGTTTAACAAGTTAGTATAATCATTCCTAGCCCTAACTTTTTTTTTCCAAAATATTTTCAGTTCACCTTTTTGAATTATTTCCAATAATATTGTTACTAGTATTAACATGACTACCAGATGAAAGCACTGCACAGATGACATCTTTCAAAAACCTATATGGATGCAGTTCAGCAGTCAAAAAACATCTTCATGACCTTCCAGTCAAATCCCCAATTCAAGCATTCATTCATGTTTGCCACAGGGATTTAACCACAGCTTTGCTTACAAAATCCTCTTTGTTAAAGGCTTTCCAGGACTAAAACATGGCCAAGAGTAAAACATGTATTTGTTTCCACTGATAAATCTAACATCAAAACTTCCCAGCTTTTCAGATATGAGCAAGACCAAAAACTCTGTGAAATTTATATAGTCACGCAGCCTGAAAATTTTAGTAGGTAGGCCACCAACATCACAAAATAAATTACATTTCAGTGGCCTTCTGGGGTGGAGTGGGAGTTAGTGATCCACCCAGGTTCCCCCTGTTCTCAATGAACCCTTAAACACGTGGATCTGTAGACAATGCATTAAAAGCCAAATCCATCAGATGCTAAGAGTTGTGATGACAACCATCCTCTGTTCTGTCCTTCCACACTGTAATTTTTCACCCATATAATATTTAATATATGGTAGCATGTATTAACCAATTGCACAAGCAATTAAGTCATTGTTTTCACTCAGGTAAAGAAAAAAAGCTGTCATTTCCCTAGTATTTTCTTTACCTTAAAAATAATATGAAATAATCCAGTTCTACAAGGAATCTTCTAACAATATCAAATAGCTTCTACCCAATTAACACAGTGATCTTTAAAGAAGACAAAATTTACATTTAAAAAAATTTAAAAATCCACATTTTGAAGAGTATTTAAAAATACTAAAATTAAAAAATCTTAATAGTATCCTTTTCTGCTGAATGAATTACTGCATTAAGACACATTTTTTCTTCAACAGTCGTATAGAATGTACTTCCTTCCAGTGATGATACATTAAACGCTTTCTACAGTAGATTTATGGCAATGTAATCCACTAATGATCCCAACTGAGAACAGCCTATGTGATTAATATGGTTTGAGGTACGGTACTAGGTTAAGACAGTCTATATGACATGCTGAATACATAGTTTTCACAGAAAAGGTGAGGATGTGTCCAATACTATTTGGGGTTTTTTCCATTTGTAATTTTTCAGGCATGGATACCAAACCCACCACATAAAATAGACAAATAAGAGTAAACTCCCTTTCCTACCTTCACTAAGAAGATGCATAAGATTAAAGGACTGTTGGAGGTGGGGGGAGTTGAATGGCACACATACATATTCGATGTTACTATCTTTTTAACCATTATGGAAGTGTTACACAGGTCCTTCTCAATATCTGTCGAGCAGAAAACCAGTGGCAATACAGTTACTTCTTAGCTTGCTGTTTATTATTCTACTATGGTAACATAGGAATCAAGCTCTTTTGTGATAATCTTTGGTATGTTAGATTTGATGCATAAAGGGAGCCACTTTTGATTGAATAAAAGGCATTGCTAACTACTGTAAGCACACTGAGCCATTCTTTCGGAAGGCATCTTCAGAAATCTATCATAAGAGACAAACAGCCCCTACAGGTTTTTCTAAAGGGTCTGAGATTAGGTGGGTAACTCTCTGCATCATTAGACAATATTTAGGAACACTTTAAGCAAACAATAAAGCCCTGCCCATATCTCCTCTTGTCTTTACAACAAAAACATAAAAACTGTCAATAAAATATATAAAATGCCTCCTTTAAAGCACGTTTGCCTTGTTAGGTGAACAAATTATTTAAGTGTTCTCAAACAGTGCAGTGAAAAGGCTAGGTCTGAAAACCTATTATATCACAATCTCAGGCAGCCATTGAAATTCTGATGAACTCTAATGAATCTTACGGATTGCATTTTTTCCTTTTCAACCTTTCCCAATTACTCTAATAATAGTAAATAATTTCCTGTAGGAGTGGCACACACTGCAGTAGTATTCAAAGAAGTAAACCTTCTGTCAATTCCCAGATAAATCGTGAATCTGTAATCCTCAGTCTGTTCTTAGGTGTTGACCAGCATCTTTTTCTCCAGAAGCTGCTGTACCAGAATGTCAACAATTCAGGGGTTTTTATTCCGAAGTTCACAATTCTTCGCTATGGCAGATTTTTGCTTTCACTAAAGTTGAAGCAGCCTTCAAATATTACACCTCTGGCTAGCACAAGATGAAATTCCAGACACAATTTTCTCTTTTATGGAGGAAAGTATCAGTTTGATCAGTCAGCAAACATAAGCTACAATAGCTCATACATTCTACACTCTTACCCGACATGCTGGTATTTTTCTAGCTTTTTATTCTTGAACATCATCAGTAATTCCAGATGTGACCATCTATGACAATCATAGCTATTCCACTTAAAGAGCTGCCAAATATGTACCAAATCATGAAATTATCATTCTGCTCCTGTGACACCCAAATTAGTCAACTGACATATTGTTTAACATCTTATATTAACATTGATTTCTGCTGACTGAAAGGTACAGAATCTAGTGGCTATGGTGGGAAAGGGTAGCCCTAGACTGCTTATGAAAAAAAAGTCCAACTGGCATAGCAATAAGCAATCCTACTCATTGTACTGCAAACACTAGACAAGGTCTCCAACACCCCCATGTGAAAGGGAATAGGTTATCTAGAACTTATCACCACCCTGGCATATATCCTAAGGGTCAACACCAGTATCTGCCTTTTAGCCTGTGTCTCTCAGTTCTCCTGCTCGGCAGTTCTGGTTCTTGTCTTTGGGCACTCAGGCCACTCCATACAGGGGGAAAAGAATATCCACTGTCAGAGGTGCAACTTCAGCATCCTCCTCTGCCCTGCTCAGCAGCTGCACAACAAAGAGGGGAAGAAGACAGCACTGAGCACTACTCCACTGTACAGGCTTAAAGTGCTCATTTATCTTCCCTTTTGGCATTTCTGCTCCTTAATAGGGTGCTTCAAACAGACAGGAACAAACATCATGTTATTCCTGGTGTCCTAATCAGTGGGGATGATTGACTTTTCTGACTATATTCATGTACCCTCACACTGCTCTTTTTCCTGCATCCATTTCTGCTTTTAGTATAGCCAAAGAAAGCCCAGTCTTTTCCTCCTCTCTGAAACTCCAGACTTGATAACAAGTAGGTGTTTGGGTTTTATTGCATTTCAAAGTGGTGGTGTTTCTCATGCCACTTCCCTGCTCTTTGGGCTGCAAGCAACACTAGGGAAGATCTAAGCAATCATCCCTCTTTCTTTTTCTTACAGCTGCTAAGGCATCAAAAGAAGCAGCTGCAAGTGAAAAGGGGAGAAGCAGCTACAGAGTACTCCGCAGACCATCAGCAACCCACTAAGCAAAGTTTTCGAGCAAATGAAATAAAGACTAAGCATTAGAATTGATTACTTATTATTTCAGTGACAATAAATTAACAATCTAATGTTATTACAGGTAGATGTTACTATAGAAGGTTGTCTCCTCTGCAATGTGATTTTAAGGGTACAAGAGCCATACAAGATCTCTTAGAGAGCAGACAAAAATATAAGAAAAATTAATGTCATTGGGGGACCTTCACCCAAACAAGGCAATTCACAGTTCAGATTTAAATGAAAATTACCAGGCTAAAACAGACAAGTAACTATTTTTGCCATAGAAATCTTGATAAGTAGTTGTCAGAGCTTGTTTCTCTTCCATTTTCACCTACTGGTGGAAATCAGAAATGAACATGATTTTGTTTTGGGCTGATAGGTAGAGAGTGTAATGAATATAAATCTCATAGTCTCTTCTTAGTAAATAAGGCACAGCAGTGTAGCCTGTATCAAGTGCCTCTGACACCACCAGCAAAAAACTCTATTCAGCTTAAAGGAAGCAACATCAGGCTCATTGCTAATCAATCCCTTTCACAGAGACGTAAGCAGACTTTAAACACTTGGTATTATCATAGGAATGAAAATGTCGCGGAAGTAAAAGTACATATCTGCGATCATGCTCTTCCTTCATGTATACTGATAAAAATCAAGAAAGTCAGTAGAGCTACTCAATCTAAGTGGGATGAGAAAGAAACTATCTGTCAGAATACAAAACTAAAAAAAGAGAATATTCTTTACAAATTTGAAGAAATCTTAAAGATTTCAAGTTAGTTAGTTTGTTTTAATCCAGGGGCTTAAAATACTCCTTAAGCCACTCTTCAAATCAAAAAGTGCCCTTATTTTTTCCTAAAGGTTGCAGAGAATGTAATATAGCTCCTCTTGAGAGACAACAAAAATAGAACACACACTCATATAGTCTGCATGGACCAGAACCATTAACAAAGGTGACACATTAAACCATGTGTGATTATCTCTCTACTTATTAAACTCCTATGTTCAGCTGACGGAACATCATGCATTAGCAAGGGGCTTTTTTACTGTGATGTTTGTAACACGGTGTTCATCCATATTATCAACACATCTGCGAAACCCAAGCTTTACTACTCCAGCTGCCTTTTACATGCACAGCATGAGCAGTCATTGACACAAGAAAGTATTGAGCTGGCACCAGGCACACAACCATGTAGCCAACACTGACATACACCGCGTTTAAATAGTGCCATACCATTCCCAACACTGTAGCGCCAGTATCAAAGGCATGGACATAATTGAAATGCCATAGTCTATGTCTCCAAAGCTTCTGAATACCTCTATATAAAATTACAGTTATGTTGACAAGCCACCTGTTAGGCTGAAGAAAAACTGTGTAACATTGTGCCCTTGTGAGGCCACCTTTTACTGCATGTCCTCACGACATTTTTCCTTTTCCCCAGCACACCAGCCCTGGTGTGTGAATCCCCATGGCTGTGTGTTCAGGGCAGGGCAGTCAGGCTATGCCTGCTGGAACCCTGCAGTGGCCCCAGCTCACGAGGCACGTTGCCTTGCTCAGCCAGGGCACGCTGCCCGGGAACGCACAGGTCCCGTCACCCCTTCAAGCAGTGCCGCATGCTCTCCCACAAGCATCAAACCTCACATTTATTGCAATGGGACAAAATGACAGGGGCAGAAAGAGAAGAGGCTCCGTACTGTAATGGGAGCTCTATGGGAAAAGAAGCTGCCCAAAAAATTCACAGGTCATATATCACATTACTGAGTTGGGGGGCGGGGAGGGGAGGTGGCTAAGACAAAACTATTCTATGATCCATCTCCATGACTAAGGATTTTCATTTTTAATTTTTCAGATTCTCATCTGTCAAAGACTCTCCCACCTATAGGCAGGGTGTATACCTGTTGAAAATATCAGTTTTTAATATTCTGTACTTGCTTTTCAGTACACTCAAATACTGTAGCATTGCTCTCATGGAAGATTGGGATTGTGAAAAGTGATCTGGGAGACAATATCAGATAAGAACTACAACACAGAACAGGAGACAATTTCAAGGAACTTCCTTGATTCTATTTTTTTTTTTTTTTAATTCATTGACTTTTAAAAGTTTTAATTGCAGTGTTGTATACCAGAAAAAAAAATCCATATGTTGATAATGGGTGCTGTCTGATCTTTAGATACTCAGATTAGGCTGTCATCTTACTGGCTCCTTTTTACAAAGGTAGTTTAGAGTTTCTGACACAGCCATCTTGGCCACCATATTAAGCATTCTAGCTCCCCTTATTTGCAGCTTAAGAAGAGAAAATAAGAATGACAAACCTTATCATTTTGTCCACAAATAAACTTCAGCATCAATTTGGGGAAATCCTTTTTAAGTGCTGCAGAGCAGTCTAATTCTACAGCAACCGCGATTTTTGCTCCCATACAAAGACTGCCAGCTAAGCTAACAATTGTAGTAGCAGCTTTTTTGCAGTGTGGACACCTGTTCACTACAAACTGAAGTAAGACAGGCTACTCATTTCACATAAACCACCAGCTGTTAGATGGTACCAGGATTCAGTGACTACTGACCTGAGATAGATTTGAACTGGTGACCCAGGAGTGGAAGACTGTATATCCAATTACGAATCCACGCTTAAAAAACTTAACTTGCACTTTTTAATTGCATTCTAATCTCAAAGATCTCCATTTTAACAAATGACCCTCATTTCAATGAAATGCAGGCATATCTAGGACTTTGTTCTTTTTAAATTGTGGATTTAATTGCACACACACTTGATTGCATTATATTGTAAGAGAGTATTGGTAAATAGCTATTATCTTGACTTCCTAGTGTCTCTCACCATACATGTAATAAGAATGTACAGGTTTTAAAAAGTCTGTGCCTAAAACAGAATGGGGTTTACAATTTCTTTGCAGCATATGAGTTACAGTACAGAAGATATTTAAGCACAGTTGAGGTACCTTCAGCAGTTCCAAGCAGTTGGAGGACATGGGATCTGATAATAAGTATTAGCAGATGGTTACCATTAAATGTGCAGAACCAAAAAAGACTACTGCTCTTAAAAGCTAGGAACAATTTGACCTGGAGAGCAGAAAAGCAGCTTAAGAGACATAACAGAGACTGGAAGAGATGGTAACATTTAACAAGTCCTGGAGTGGTGGTACTGTTCTCGGTGTTTCTGCAGTAAAAGAAACGTGGCAGCTGCACCATGTAGGTTGCCCCTGTTTACTGGAGACGGAGGAAGAAGGAGGGGAGAAGAGGAAAACCAGAAGAGAATAGGGAGAAATACAAGCAGCTTTGCACTAGTGGTGAAGAACTAAATATCAAGGGTATATTTATTTATTTATGACTGAAGTGGCATAGATGCACAACACAGATCACTGTACTCAGCTTGCTAGATTTTAAGCTAGCGTGGCCCATCTTTTGTGCAGCCTAGATATAACCTAAGCCTCATGCAAAATGTTCTGCGTGCATTCTAACTGGTAGTTCCACTGCCAGAACAAAGGTAAAGACAGGAGACTTCAAGTCTGATTTTGAGTCCGTAAGAATGTAGAAGTGAAAATGCTTTTGTAAACACCCATTCAGGTGTAAGAACCCATTCAGGAGTAAGAACCCATTCAGGAGTAAGAAAAGAACCCATTCAGGAGTAAGAAAACTACACACAGAATCTTAGACTGTAGAATTACAGGTTTACTGAACTTGGGGTCTTTGCAAGTAAAATGTTTCTGAATAGGTGCAAGTGTTACAGGTGGGAAACTTCTGAACAGATAGGACATCTAAAGTACTACAGAAGCTGACTGACAGTGAATGTGGTCAGGTAGGCCTGCGAACAATCTACAAGAAAAACAGCAGGCGAAGAGAAGCTATAAGCAGCAGACTGTTCGGAGGGAAAGCCATAAAACTAAAGATCACAAAATAAAGCCCCCCCCAAAAAAAAACCGCTGACCTTCCACATGCAGAGAGTAACTCATGCACCCCAGTGTTTGAGGAATAAGCCAAATTCGCTTGTTATAAAAATTTATTTTATATGCTACATAATGCACAATATATTATGCACAGAAAAAAGTAGCAGTCATTAAATTTGGATATTTTGGGAATGGAAAAGTACTACCAGAACTACTTCATGACTTCTTATGGAAAACACCAGAATAGCAGCAACTCAGATCTAAGTAGATTTGGAATTTTGACTGAGATACACACGTGCAAAAGGAAGTTATGGGATTGCTCAGAGGGAAAGTTTTCAGTTAGCCGTTAACCACAAAGCAACAAATTAGTCTGTGAAAAAACTGAAGGCTCATCCCTCTTGATTCTTTAAACATCCTATATATTTACAGCATCCTATGAATGCTAATGACTGCCCCAAATCACAAGGTTTATACTTGGATTGAAAAAAATCCCAGTATTGATGTGTATTCTGTCCCATTTGAACATAACTCCAAAGCCTGCTCTATATCTTGAGTCAGATTATTGCCTCTTTAGGATAATCCCCAACCTTTCCAGAATTTATTTCTTCTGTAGTGAGGGAAACTTGTATTCATTGTGCAAAATCATTAGTTTTTCTGTAAAGCACAGATTAAAAATTGCTAGATATTGGATAGGAGCCTGGGCCTAACCTATCTGCATAAAACTTTCATCACAAGATTACGCACAAATAACTTTCACACAGTCATTACATTGTCCTTCTGACTTGGGCTGGCTTCAGTGGAGTAAAAATAGTACTAATTTGTTCTTGTCAGGGCCACAAACAGATGTGAAGTGAAAGCTAGTCAGGCAAGCTAGTAAACTCACTGAATTATATGAGTATCTTTAAATGGTTATATCAGAAAGAAGAGGTAGATTATAATTCTAAAGGAAGCTTGCAAGGTTATTAAAGATGAAAATACGCTGACTCAAAAGCACATAAACGTATATAGACACGCAAATATACATATGCATACATACATCTTGGCAAATCTATTTTTATGCTTCAAAGCGCCCAATATCACACATTGTCTGCAGCCTATTTTCCTGCAAAATGTATTTCCGCCTTGCAGAGGCTGGCAGAGCAGACTACAGAAAAAAAGACTTTTTAAGTTTCTCAAGGTAATGAAAGAAAGCTTAATCCACGCAGCTCCCTTCTGATAGGAAAATTCATATTTGAAATGACAACTTGCATCACGCTGAGGCAATTTACAGGTGACAAGATACTGTATTAGCTCCCCAATGAGTATAATATGTTAAATGGCAATTCAGTCTTAACTATCAGCCAGCCACTGTAAAGGGAATAAAAGGACAAGTAAAAACGAAACTGCACGCAGCAGTGGAGTTGCAGGATCAGTATCAGCAGCATATGGTGCACTAGCACCGAGAGCAGGCAGCCAGCTCTCCCTTCAGGTCCTAAGCGAGCCGTGGCTGGGACTGACCATGCGACTGGGAGACTGGCAATCACAGGCAGAATTTGTGCTGTCCACCCACACATTGACAGCGCTTCTACTTACATGTTAAACAACTCCCTCCGCCTCTACAGGGCCACCACAGCACAGTTTACACAAGGCAGTAAGATACAGTTTTACAACACATTTTTAACACTGCTGTTTCAAGCTCCCACATGACTTTGCTCAGGATTTGACCCTACAAACTACGAATATTTGTTGGAAAGCTACATTCCTAGAACATGATGATAGGCACACATGATACAGGGAATTAGCGATCACCTAATCAACCTTGGGAAGATGACTCAAAATCTTGAGCTTCTTTTTCCTCCCACCATATGTTTCTATCAGTCAGGAGCTTAAACAAAACCAACATGAAGTTATGCATCTCAAATACAAGTTCATAAACAAATGGTATTTAGATTTTTTTCTTTAAAATCATGCTTATATTATTTACTCTTTGCATATTCATCAGTACTGTATGACTAATATTCTCCTTTAAGGCCTATTACTGAAATCAAACATTGCTATAAAGTTATTAAGATGACTGTACCACGTTTGATTATATAGATAGTATGCATGTATGTATAAAACCAAGTATTGTTAATGGCATGATTCAGCAAAGTTTTTAAGTGATTATACTTAAATCTTCAAGGCATCAGAGTCTCAAAACAAGCTAAAAAACCAAAACTATATGCAATCTGAATTGTTATGGGAATTTTCTCTCTGTACCATATTTATACCAAAGACGAAGCAACTGCCAAACAAGACGTAATTTAGAAAACTCTAACCACAGGCCCAGCCACCACCTGTACGTTCCTTTAAGTCTGAACCTTGTCCATTGGTACAAGCTTGCCAAGTACAACATTGGTACAGCATTGTACAATGGTACAACATTGGTACAAGTTTCCTACAATTAGGAGAAGAGTGGCTGTTTGTTAACCCAATGTCAACTTACACACTGGGCCAGTAGTCAAGGAGGAGGAGACGTGTGGCCTTTCTGTTGACCTGAATGACTAGGTGATGACCTCTGTGGTCCAGCCCATAAAGGAAAGGGAGCACTTTAAAACAGTCATTATGATTAATGGTTTTCCCAGGCTAGGCCAAATGAGTAATTGCTCAAACAAAAAACCCTCAGGCCCCAAATAGTTAGCTTTATTACCTGCAGATATCAGATATCTTTTCAACTTTTAATCCTCTTTGCTGTAACTGGGAATTACATGGAACCTCTTTTGATTTGTACTGTAGGAATTCAAATTAAGCTTCTCAGAATAAAAATGTATACAATTAAAATATATTCCACCTGCAAGGCAAAGATGTCTTTAATAACTCACTGTTACACTGAACTTTGGGTCCCAGCTAGTGAGCTTTGCTTGTAGCATTCCAGTATAACTTGCAAAAACTTGATTTCCAAGGAAGATGTTTCAGAAGAAGAGATAATTAACAAGATGAAATTGTGAGAAAATTAAGCATGGTTTTTTGAGTTCTTCTTGAGTTAGACAATTGTCTCTTATTGTTTTGAGCACATTAGCAATCTGTTCTGTCAGCTCAAAAACATTTCCCATGCCAAAAATTGAACAATTCAGTATTATGAAGTACCAACCTCTATTTTAACGCAACACATGCAAAGTTATATATATTGTTGCCCACAAGTTCACAAGAGAGCTATCAGTAACTTCTTGACAGGGTGTTGCTAATGTTTACGATTAAGTGAAATGTTGCTGGCAAGAACACCCTATTGGTTTTCATAACCTCTCTAATCTGCAAAGGGATGGCAAACTTAAGAGATAAAACCCTGAATATCCTAGTAAAGCGCTGACCTTTCCTAGCCACCAAAAGTCAGCATGAAATCGACAGATAACTGTGCAATTAACTGTAGAATTCATGTCATGTGTTGGTGAACAGGAGGACACTCCGTACAGAGACCTGAAATCGCTGGGCACTAAATTTGCATGGGGGGCTGCATGTCACATCTGCTGTATTTCAGTGCAACTTGACTTCAGAATCAGGCCTGATAAATTTTTGTTCACAATTACTTCTTAAGCATCTTTTTCAGTCTAGAGGGTGAGCAGAGCACCTGTTAGCCTTAAGGGAGCTCTAGGTCACAGGATGATTGCACACTAAAAGGTTTTATGGCCTAGGACAAGGTCAGGGTCTCTGCCATTTATAGAACACCATAATTGTTGTCAGAAAGCATATCCTATAACAAGAGTCTCAAAGCCAACCTAATGAGCATATGCAAACATCTCCAAAAGACCTTTCCATTATTAGCAGTTCATCAGAAGGAGTATATCCCTGGAGAACCAAAAAAAAAAAAAAGTAAAAATCTGTTAGAATTCCAGAATTACTGGGCAGAAAATCTCCAGAACTGCTGGAGAAATTACTATGATTGGGCACCTGCTATTCGCTTACCTAACACTCACAAATATTTTTCTTTTATTTCACTTTACTTTTTTTACAGTCAGAGGCGCCACCCTTCTGCCTATATCCATGGAGATAACAGTTCTGAGTTTGCAATTCCACAACTTATGATTAATTTTAAAAAGGTTACCTGGAGAGTTTAATGGAGAATCCATACACTGCAAAAGTGAGAACACAGAATCATGAAACACTGCATTCAGTCCAAGAGATCAGTATTTTGTTTCCTGTGAGGTCAGTGATTAAGTTCTCACAGAAAAATGCTAAGCAGTCTACAAAAGTAAAGGTTAACTGACCACTCAGACCTGTTTGGGACAAAGGCTGACAATGATATATGCTATATAAAGTAATTTATCCTTTTTCTTTTTTTAGTTTTATCTAATCTTGAATGGTACTTACAGGTTATGTAAGGAGATATATCTTATGGTCTTATAACTAAAAGCAGTAAATAACAAAAGAAATCTTTGTATGTACTTCCTTGCTTTGGAAAGGAAAATGACATTTAGAAATCTGAACCCTTGAAATGCTAAGGTAATTGTAGTGTCTCTATGCATAATCACTAAAACTGAACATGAAAATATTAAAGTGCAAATGTTTACTTGCTTTTACATGCAGGTAAAAATAGCCATTTCTTTCTTTTTAGAAAGATTTATTCATTATATGATTTTTTTTTTTCCCCTCAAAATCAGCTTTTTATATCTCTGGATAATATGTTCAGGAAATCTTTACCTAAAAGGTTCCCTTTCAAGATTGCTGCCCTTATCACCTGCTCTCTCTTCTCTGTCTTGCCAACCTTTATAAAAGTTTAAACTCCTGACATTTTCTGCTTCTTTTCTGCATCTGTAGTTCCAAACCTGTCTATCTGAATTGGCTCATATATTGGATTAAAACTGTTCTATAAAAACTGGCTTCAGAGTGAAAAAGAATGTCAGAATTGGTTTCAACTGCTATGAGTCATTACTTGGTACTATTCTTTCAATTACCTAGCTTCTTATTTTTGGTGGATTGAGTTCCTGCTCCCTTTTCCAAAGTGCTGAAAGCTACTAAAATTCTCTCCTCCACAAAAAGGCCACAGCAGAGGGACTAGAAGGTAGTAGAAAACACATCTTACTCTACTTTCCCTAGCACCATAACCTAGTCTTCATTTTTCTTAAAACATTGAATTATATGATGTTTTATTCCTCTTTCCCCTCTAACTTTTCCAGGTGAAGCACCTATTGCTCATTTTGAGAATCAGCTCAGTTATATCAATAAGGCAGCAGATATATTTAACTACTACCATGAAGGATGAATGCTGGCAGAATATGGCTATAAATCTGTACTTCCCTGTATCACACCCTTCCGCCCAATCCCCCACCAAGTTTTAGATGTAAAGCGTTCAAAGAACTGCTGACATGCAGACACTATTAAGAGCTTGCAACCGTCTAAGCTGGCATCTGGCTGAAAGCACTCTCCCACCCTTTACATTTTTACTGTTAGAGTAATAGAAATAACATCTCAAATGGAACTTCTCCAAGTTCTTAGATACTTCTGTCCTCCCAAGAGTGTTCTCAGTCATGTCCATCCAAACTCTTACAGCTCCGTAAGTTCATATAAACCTTAGGAAAGAGACATTTGTTTAATCACACTAGTGGCACTCACCATTGTTCTCTGTATCCCCTCCAATGACTGAGATCTTGGTTTCAATTTTGTATGCAATAGTTTCAAACTCACTTCTATTAGACAGCTCAAATAATGCCAAATGTGTTAGGCCTGCAGCGTTCCCATGATCTGGAGCCAAAACAATATCCAGTTCTATGTTCACACGGTCATTTGACATGTTCCTTTTGTTTAAAAAAGGGTATTACCTTATATTTTCTTGCTAAGTAAATTCCAGAAAAAACCGAGATCTTCTTTATTATTATAGCAATCAGTATCCTATGTACTCCTTTCACAGACATAAATGAGCAATCCAAAGCCCTAATCAGAAAATAAGCCTCTTCAAAGTAAAAATAAAGCCTAAGTAATATAAAGCTTTTTTGCAGACTAGGCTGTCATACCTCTTGAAAGGTTTCAATCTATATATTAGTAATTTGTTTTAAATGTCTGCTGGGCATAAGACCCATTCATATTGCTAAGGGATTTGTCTGAGAAAATACATTGATACAATTTTAATAGCCTTCAGTAGACAGATATTGTTGACAGCATTCCACATGAAACTTTACTTGCTGGATGATAGAGATGTCCAGCACTTAATCAGGAGCTTTATCCATCCATTCAAATTCAACATATGTTTACCAAAAGACAGCTGTCACAGCTGCTGGGCACAGAATCCAACTGTGGAATAAGATTTTAAAACCTTCTGAAACTGCCATAAGCATTGCTCCTGTTTTGGTCCTGATTTTTGTATTTTCACTAGAAATACTGGACATAAACTGCATGTCTCATAGCACTTTGAAAATTCAATCTATTATTAAAGAGCTGAAGTCAGATTTAAGTTATTTTACTACTTCTATTAGGTATATTTTGTCTATGAAAAGAACAAGCAAGTAGTATAGGAGAAAAAAGACTTTCTCTTCCTTCCTGTCTCCTATTCCTCTCTCTCCAAAGCCCTGGAGATTGAGCATGTTCCTTAATTGGTTTCAGCCTGCTATATCCATCTTTTCAAATCACAGTGCACCAACCAGGAGTTAAATTCAAATTTAGGTACAACAGTGATGAAATACAAGATCTGACAACACTAGATTATTTAGTCTCTTTTAATCCTGTTCTAACTGGGGGAGGGGGGAAGGAGGAGAAGACTTCTGCAAAATACAACGAAAGAGGTCCCTTTGTTAAAAAAGCAAAGTCTAACAAAAAGAACACAACAGGGTTGAAGCTTATATTGTGAGCTCTGTAGGACAACTACCATCTTCTTGTGCCATGTTCACACCATGCCTGACAGAGTGCTGCTAGCCTATGACGACTAGAGTTTCTAGGCACTTCTACAGTACCAAAAAAATTATTAGGACTATTATTGATAATCCACAATCAACTGGATGGTGACTTTTTAACACTTCGAGAGACCTTGTGTGTCTGAATGCTCAATGAATATCTAATGCATATCCCTGAACACAGTGCCTCCTCAGCCTGGATGTAAGTTATTAAATTTGACCATAATTCTTCATTAAAACATAATACAGAAACATATATGTATGCACAAATTGATGCAGAAGGGAGGGGAAAAAAAAGAATCAAAGAGAGTGAAATTGTTTCTTGGGAATGGCTGTTGGCATAATTTTAAAATATACTTTATTTATATTAAGTTCCAAGCTGTGCTGAAGGGTTTCAGTAGCATATATTTTATTCCCTGTTGGTAACAAATGTGTTTCACTTGGCACCACTGCTATATCAATTGTCACAGCCTCCATCCATCCATCACTAGCTAATTTTCAAAACCTGAAAGATTTTCTTTTAAATACAGCTGTAACTCATTAGCTTCTTTTTGCCAATCCAGTTGCAATGCACTTCTTCAGTTCCTTCCCCGACACACAGACCTTTCTCACTGAATGATAGCCCATTTTCATGCCTTGGTTTTGGCTCTAAAATCAGTAAAATTAGAGTGTCACAAGTATGGTCAATGTAACTCTGTTATCCTTTCTGTTTCTGGCTCTCAATTAAATTATTAAGCTCTATTTTACCAATATGTTTGTCCTCTTGAATTTATTTGGGTTGTGTGTACCACAGCAGGGACAGAAGTGCCTATCTAATCAGAGCAGAAATTACTGGGGAAAGGGGAGGGGAAATTGATAGAGTCATCTTTCACATCCAGTAATACCTTCTCAAGGTACATCTGACAACAGACTGCACAGGTTTATTAGCTCATCACGTGGCCTGTGGAGCTACCAACCCTATGTTGACAAAGGAGTACATACTGTGTACCATCTACTAGGAAGCCCATCTAGGCAGAGACAAACATCAAAGACTCAATTTACTGAACCTGTTCTACCTCTGTGGGAAAAACCTTTAGGTCTAAATGAATCCTGAAAACAGGGAGCATAAAATCCCAGCCGCACACAGATAGAACACTGCCCTCAGCTACATCCACATTTCACAGATAGAGTCCACAGTAACTGCTTCTGCAGGATTACAAAAGAAAAGCAGTGTTTTCTCTGCCTGACATATCTGCCACCACAGCAGAAGAGGGGGATGGTTACAAACTGTAGCTTCTTGAGTTGTGAACCACTGCTCACAGACCATAAACTGTTCAGTTTGAATCTGTACAGAAAGACCAAGACTCTTGAGACCTGAGGAATCTTTAGTCCAGAGAAGTAAATCTAGACTTCTTTGTCCTTTTCTTGAATTCATTTAGAAATTATAGCCAGACACAAGAAATAGTCCCCTTACAAAGTTTACGGTCTCCACAAAACATCCATTTAATGCTGGGAGCTTTTCTATAATGCCATGATATCATAGAAAGGCTTAACAGACACTCATCTAGAACTACAAACATGATTCACCCGTTGTGAATTAAACCACAACAAATTGTATACAATTAAATAATCCCTGAAGCTCTTGTTAATAAAGCTTTTTATATCTCTACCACCATGTAATCCTTCTCATTCTGTTTTTCCGTGGAGATACACAACTATACAGATGTAGACAGAGGACATGCAGGACTATAGTGTGATGTGGCTCAGGAAAGCTGGCTGAGATCGTACTATGTTGTAACCTTTTAGTTTATTGACACAAAGCAAGAACGAGTAGTAGAAAGTTCACCACCCTGCCTGGAGGTGTTCCTACCCAGCAGGTTCCTGGTCTAGAAATGTTGTTTACCCTACTGGAGTAAGAGGAGATCAGGACAAAAAAACCACTTCCTGTATCTTCCAAAACCAGACCAGCTACACATTGCCTCTTGCTCGGTATCTACAGAAAAGCAAAAAAGAAGTCCCTAAAACAGAGCTTTTTCAGAAACATGTTGCCACCTGAGCAATTATTTTGCACTGAAGACTCATCTACAAAGTGCAGCTTAAACAGAAGCTGAGTGATCCTCAAAATGACATTAGTATTACTTAAAGTTTTGTGCAGAGCATCTGGAGTGTCAGAAGGAGTCTTGAGGAAATACCACAAAATAAACAAGCAGAATAAAATGGTGAGTGCCTGCAAGTCAGTGTTTTCACTTGCCAGTTCATGCATGAGGGACTGTAAGACCACATAACTTGCTTAAGGTGAAACACTTTTCTTGAGTTATGAATCCTTCTGCCATTTGTAAAACAGTAAAGCTAAGAGCAATACAATGCCAAAACCATTTACTTTATAATATATCTACAATAACAAAAACTCTCTCCACTCTGACACAAAACACTTTCCCTTCCTCCTCTACAAACTTATCCACAAAATGGGTGTACACTAACAATACCAAAAAAGTACCGAAGACAAATAGCTTTATTCCTTGCTGCATATTTCCTGCCAGTTTTTCAGAAGATAATTTCTAAGTGAATTACATAGAATTGAGCACAGGTGCCCAGGGGGTTGGCAGTGGGAGGCTGCAGGGGTGGCCTCTGTGAGAAGAGGCCAAGGGCTACCCCATACCAGACACAGAGCTGGGTCTAGCGAACACCAACAGAACCACCACAGGGCACAGCTGAGCACCCCAGTCAAGCTGGTGGCACCTCTGAGAAAGGGCAGAAAATGCCATGCAGGCAGAGGAGGACGGGGTGGAGGGGGGGGGAAGAAAAGGAAAAGACTGAAAAACAGAAGGGGCAACACCAAGGCCAAAGTAAAAGGAGGAGGAGGTGCTCCAGGCTTCGGAGCAGGTATCCACACTCCAGCCCATGGAGGATCCCATACCAGATCTGGTGGATATTTCCTGAAGAGGACCTGTGGCCCATGGAGAGGACCTGTGCTGGAGCAGGGGAAAAGCATGAGAGAAGGAGCAGGAGAGAGGAACTGCTACATACTGACTATACCCCCTCCCAAATCCCACCTGTGCCACCTGGGGCAGGTAGAGGAGTGTGGAGTAAAGGAGTGAAATTGAATCAAGGGGCAGGAGGGGAAGGTTAACATTTATTTGTTGCTTACTACGCAAATCAGTTTTAACAGGCAGGAAGTTAATTTTCCCCAAGTCAAGTCCTGTTTTGCCTGAAACAGTAATTTATAAGCAATCTCCCTGCCTTTATCTTGACCCACAAGTTTTCTCATTTCTGTTTTTTTCCTATTTTTCCCTTGTCCCACTGAGGAGTGAGGGAGTGGCTAGGTGGGCATTTTGCTGCTAGCTAAGGCTAACTCACCACAATTAGTGATACAGCTTCTAAGATTTTCCTTGAGATTTTTCAATCATTTGATGCATTTGACAGAACATTAATTGTTCATCCTACATTTTCCATTTTCTTATGTCATTCTTAGTCATATGCTCTGTTGGATATCTTACATTTGTCCATTAAACAGCTGTTAGTCTTCTCTACATCGTATATTTGCCAACTTACACTAAATCGCCATGCCGAATGTGTCATATTTTCAACATGTTCTTTTTACTTCAGAGTAAAACTTCCTCTCAACATCTAAATTGTTCTTCTTGCACTTCTTCTCATTTACTGGCTAGCACCAGAAGTTGTCCAGTACACATCTGTAACATGTTTAGTGATCAGACATTTTGCCTTCCCTGGTAGTTGCCTGGTACTGCAAGAGCCACTCTCCCAGAGGGCATTTTGGGAGGAAGGATGGGGTGGCTCATTTTATTTGTTTCCACTCTTGATGGACCATACAATATCAGGACTTCATAACACATTTGCTTCTCATTATCACTAGCTATTTTTAGTATTTTCTGCATGTCTCTCCCAGATTTCCCACCTCACTTCTCCAAACAGCCTGAAATTCCTATGTTTTAGGATTCTCCCCTTTCATTTTAATTATATCTTTATTTTAGGATTATTTAAATTGCCCCAAGTCAAGATGGACAAGCTCATATTCTCTTAGATTCCTCTCTGATTCTTTCAGATATATTCCTATGCAGGAACAGAAACTTAGTGCTAGATTACAGAATCATCACTGAATTTAACTTACCATTAATTGGTATTAGTTTATCTTGTTCATATTAATGTGTTAAAGATAAAATACATATGCAGATACACACATTTATCTAAATCTATAAACACTAAACATTGTAAGACTAAGCAGTAGTTTAAGTCCACTCACTGAATAGTGAAAGATGCAAATTTGATTACCTCATTTAATACCAACTTAATTTGTTTTTTTCTGAAGTCAAAACAAATGTGTTCATATTTTAAAGTCAAGACCAAGCAAAATATATTTCATAGGACTGAGACAACAGTTCATAATTTTCCAGAGAAAGAATGCAGGGAGGAGGAAATTAAACAAGCATTCTTGCATATATTTCCTGATGTTATTTTCATTATGGAGAAGTAAAATTACATTTACTCCCTTGACAGCAAAGGTCAAACAATCTGATAAAATGTAGGTAATGCACTGAGAATGAGTGATGCTTAAATGAAAAAGTCATGCTATTTTATGTAGCAAAAAGTGTTCTCTCTTCTTTAGTCTCTCCATATTTCTAATATATTTATGCTTAAGATAACAAAAGGGTCTACAACCAAACTAAGGGTCAGGGGACCCTTCTGAATTATGTACTCACATATCCAATAAAGATTTAGCCATCCATGACGTTTTCATAATGATAACATACCTCCTTTGCTAAGTACTTGTAGTTCAACCACAATATTGCTTTTTAGCCTAATCCTTATCCTGTATGAGTACTCACAAGCCTATTTTATAAATTTTGTGTTTCTTTGAAAGAAGCAGCACTAGATATTACCAGTGACCATATGTACAATAAGAAAAATGCACCTGTTGAACTCATCTTACAGGATTTGATTTAAAACCCCTTGGAATCAATCCTGAACATGGCTTTTTAGCCCTCGGAAACCAAAAAACTGGTCACTCATCATTATAGGTAAGTGTATGCTATCAGGTGTCTTCAAAATCCGTATGTGTAAAAAAAAAAAAAAAAAGTCTTCCAAAGAGTATACAATTCATGTAGTGTTCAGTAGAGTTATGTTCTGCTATGGAAGCATTTTACAGAGTTGTAGAACAGCTATCAGTGTTTACTGCACATGAAGTTACTGAGATGTTCTAGAAAAACATTAAAAAATGCTCCCCTGAAACACATCAAGAACACTACTCACTCCACCCACCAGCTGAACAGCTGTTCACTGCCTTGACCTAGTGATTCTCCTCCTAGACCTTAGAAGCAGACAAAAAGTGGCACGATAAAAACCCAGGGCCATATGAGATTTTTTTCTGAAGTTTTTTACTTGCTCATCTGACAGCTTTAATTTAATTTCATGGCAATGCAGCTGTCATAGGTGGTCAGCTCCTCAGGGGTTCTGTATAAAAATCACTATGAGACAGACAGACCACATAACTCAGATATCTAACATGCAACACAAATCTGTGGCTTTAAATACGTGCACCATTATATTAAGCTGGACTGACTGAACCAATATTGATGCTATCCTACTTATGAGTATTGTCTTTCAGGATAGCAATAGTTTACTACTTTCAAATCCAGTTATGATCAGCAACACCATATTTTCTGGTGTGGACACCTGATACAAGCTTTCTGCTGATTTTTGCTTTGAATTTTTCTCTTCCTATTAAAATCCCACTTTGGTTTGGCAGCTCAGATTTGAGGTTACCTCAGACTGCCAAATCACCATTATGGAATTCTGTTCTTTTTTCAACTCGGGAACATTGCCATTTGAAATACTCTCTAGCAACCACGTGCAGTGTCTGAGAAATGATGATCATTCTCTATTCCGGGTACAGCAAAAGAAGCATCTGAGGTATTACTGATCAGCAAAATAATCTGAATACTAACTTTTTTTTTTTAATAGCAATATGTATACAGTTGCTCATTGGCCCAAGGAACTAGTCAAAGCCTAGGATATTGTTGGGCTATACCAAATGTAAAGAGAAGTATGTGACTACTAAGTTGGCTGTTTCTTTGGTACTGTTCTATTTACAGTATTATAACTAATGAAATGTAAGCGACAGAAGCAAGTTTCATGGGTGAGAAATTCAAGCCTAGCTTCCATCCTTTGCAAATTGCAAAACCAACCCCTTTTATGGATACACAGCCAAGCCACTGCCTTAGTTGAGTCGTTTCATTTTGCTTTCCGTGGGCTTTCTATGACCTTTGAACCAGTGACCTGGCTCCTACCTATTTAGACCACCCCTAAAAATCTTTATTTGACATGGCTTCCACTCTCTCGTGTGATCCTGATCAGGGTCCTGAAAAATATTTCTATAGCCTCTGATGCTGCTCTAGAAAAAAGCATTTAATTTCTCCCTGTGCAACTTGAAAGAAAGCTTAAGCAAAGTCTAGACGATAGACCAAAGATTCATTTGTGGGCAGCTGCCACAACTCTGCAACACAGAAATATTATTTGCTGAAGGAAAACAAAGATTAAATTTCATGCTTGAATTTGCTGATAAAACATCAAGCTCTGTCAGAGTCAGCCATCAAATTTACATTAAGTCTCAGAGCTATTTGCAGGTGTAGCTTTACCAAATGAAATCTGAAGCAGAAAAAAATGGATGGGGTATTAAAAAAAATTCTGGTCTTCTCCACCATTTCCTTCAAAGCAGACCAAAATACCATGCAAAAGAATAATTCTATCCTATAATGTTACACATCTTACACATACACCATTCTCTCGTCACCCTTATGACTCCTTTTAGTTGAAAATCCTGGAGGTCTTGGGGACAGTAATCTCTGGGATGAAATCCTGATTTTCTCCCCTACCCTCAAATCATTGTAAAACCCCTCTTGACTTCAAGACCACCAAAATGTCATCCTATATACCAAATGTATCAATATCCCTATGCATCGTGAAAGCCGGCACCAAAGCAAAGGAGCCTTGGTGTTTGTTTCTTAGTTGTGATGCCTCCAATTTTTATGCAAATGAAAGTTAGACTTGGCTGCTGAGCTCTCGTTTCCTTGCCAAAAACAAACAAGAAAATGCTTGCCTCAAATAGAAGTTATGAGAATAAAAGGGATTTCTTTCAAATTTAAAGCAATAAAACCACCGAGCAATCTCCTCCTAAAAAAAGGTTAAATATTCTCTTCAATTCCAGAAAATTATTTTAAGGAGGAGTTAGGCACACGGTGCACAGTTGTGCTCATGACTTTTCTCTGCTGTAGCGCTGTATTCAGTCAATCAGCAACAGGTGCCTACATCGTTAAAGTCTGGCCTGTTATTCTTCAGCAATACAAAGCAGCAAGTTCTGCTTTTTATCTCTTCATATTCAAACGAGTAACAAAACCTTCTTCTAACCATGTCGACACTCTTCAGCCCAACCCATCAATGTGTAGCCGAGTTCCTTCAGGGCTAATGAAGTGGGTACCATCTGCTATCAATACTGTCCACACGCTCCCCGGTCGAGACTTGTTTCAGGCCAAGTTTCTCTTCTGAGTTAACGGGAGGTGACAAGCCTGGCAGTTCGCAAATTTTCCCTGCATGACTGATTCAGCCTGGCTGACCAGATCCATGCTAATGAGAACGTGCCAGCTCACAACAAAAACATTTTTGAATAATTTAAAACTTCAGAGCTTTGTGTGCCAGATAATACAACTCATTGTTTAATTATGGTGCCAGCAGGATCTACATGCATCTACTACAAACACTGTTGACTGCAAAATCGTCATCAGACTTAACTTTATAAATAATGCAAGAGGAAAAAGAAGCAAGAGTCCACGAAGCCAACTTAGTCAGCAGTGCCCTTTATCTTTGAAAGAGAGCTAAGCATTCACAGAAATACATGAAGCCTCAAAGTCAAGAATATATGAAATGTACTTAAAACATTATAGCTAGTGTCATCAGTCTTGCTGATGCAGATGAAAACAAAGTTTTATGTCCTGAAATTTTTCAAAGGCAATACTTATCCTTTTTTTCCTTTTATCTTGCTTGTGGAAGTGTATCACCAACACCATCCACCCAGGAAGGCAGAAGTGAATCAAAGAGGTGCTTCAAAACAAGCAAAGAAAAAAATATCTAAGACACTGGCTTTTGTGATAGGTCACATCATGGCACACTATGCCATTACTGCAAGCCCTTCAAACTAATTAGACTAGTCTAACTTGGAAAATCCTGCCATTAAGTGCCTTCCTACACAGGAGTATTTTTGACAAATCCATCCTTAACTACAGGAGTTGAAGTCTGGTGATCCCAAATACTGGTGAAAATTCAGTCATGAAATCTCATTTGTTTCAGTTTAAAATGAGTTTTTAACCCAAGAGTGAGTTTGGGGGTTTTTTGTTTCATTTTTAAATATTTGATATACTGAACCTGTAACAATTTTTGAATAAGAAAACCTTGCCAGGCTTGAATAAAACCAGCCTGATTCTTCAGAACAGTTGGCACCAGCAGAAGAATTGCTAAATTCAAAAACAGTGTAAATACTCAGCAGCTCTGAAGAGCAGGCCACTGTTATTTAGATGCTTTGGAGCTGATGCAGATCCTTGGTTCAACATTAAGTTGGGGATGTAGACACACTCTGAGCATCTCAATACTACTTTTTGGAATAGAATCAGTCTGACATATTTCCATGAATTACCATAACTCAGGCATAGCAAGCTTTGCAATTTTATTGGATGCTTTAATAGACATGGACAGGCAACTGTTAGAAGTTTTGTAACTACTCCAATCTTTCCACATGCCATAGAAGATTGGCACAGTGCTAGAATAGGTAGTGTAATAAAAGCCCAGTTGGAGTAGCAAGAATGGTTGGTGAATTAACATTCTATTAAAGGAAAAAAAAAAAAAAACACAACAAAAACCACCCCCACCCCCCATAAAGGTTTGGGGGTTTTTTTGTTTCTCTCTTCCACTATATGTTATGCTTTGACAACTGGCTGTGTGTTCAGAGCTCCACAAATTATGAACTGGCCTTTGTTCCAGGAATCTTTCTGTCTTAATTTTGACAAGCCTTTGGACTTCTCTTTTTTTTTTTTTTAAATACGTTGCAGCATGATTAACTTAATGCTTCCTTTACAGATTTATTTCATTTACAAGAGAAAATTTTGTGTTTGACAACCGAAGAACATGTTCTGCCACCCTCATACAAGCATGTTCTTGTCATTTCCTCATACCTTATTAGCACTTTCCGTTCATTGCAAGTTAGCGTTCTCTACACTATGACCACCAAAGGCGACAGTCACCATCTGTACCCTAGCAGCTTCATGGGCTGGGCAGCTGATTCTGGAATTCCTCCAAACTGGCAAAAACACATCCTCCACCACGTCACAGACTGCTTTGCACCCAACCTGCCGTGACTGGCCCCAGCTGCACCTGACACAACAACTGTTTGGACAGCTCCAGCCAGTGCTACTGATTTCAAAGCCCTGTACGGTTAAACTATGCATGCTGGTCTCATCCTGGTTATACCACGCTCATCTGAGACTTCTGATATGTTGTGACGATCCCAAACATTTGCTACATCTCCTTTGGACTTCAGAAACTAAATCCCGATTCAAACTTCCATA
Source organism: Ciconia boyciana (assembly GCF_034638445.1). Lineage (NCBI taxonomy): Eukaryota > Metazoa > Chordata > Aves > Ciconiiformes > Ciconiidae > Ciconia > Ciconia boyciana. Next base: position 59,395,914 of record NC_132938.1, read on the forward strand.
GAACACCTTCGTACTAGAACTTTTTTCCCCTTTTAATATTACTCTCTGATACTTTATTATGTAAGACTTGAGCTGCAATATATTTAGGTGTCACATCTGCTGAAAACCTAAAAATAACTTAAAAAATAAATCCTAAAGATTAGACATATTTCTCTTCCTCTTCGTCCATCTCTTGCATCTCCTTAGCTAAGGTGCAAGTATAGCTGGGGGGGGGGGGCGGGGAAGGGGGGTTTAGACAAAATGTTGGATTGTTACTGTTACTGGTACTTCAAGAATTCAGAATCTTATCTTGCACGTTAGGTGCTAGCCTCTGCTCCATCCACCTTCTTTGGGGAGTCCACCAGCAGTTCTGAGCTAATTACAATGGCTGTACCCCTTCTTGCCCTTCCTATGCTTACATGGGTTTGGCCATGTTCTATATTAAAAGCACATCCTTTTTATGAAAGAAAGGCAAAAGCAGGCTCCACTTCATTTTCTGACTTAATTTGTGTGTCTGGCTATTTCAGCACAACAGTTCTATTACAGAGATTAGGAAATGCGTGAGCTATTTAAAAGCAAACAAAAAAGATGTCAGACTTTATGGCTAATTAGTTAGTGTTCATAAATTAAGCATTTTAGGCTAAATACCGAGCCAGTTTTTTGTCGTACTAAGGGACAACAGGTGAAGACTGCTGATAACAAGATGCCAAGAAAGCCCAACACCACCAGCATTCTTACATTCCTGTAAAATTTGGGCAAGGAATTTGCAGGCCCTTCCTCTGAGGTGTGAGTTCTCATTTCCCAACTTATCAGTGAGGCCAGGTTTCCCTATCTCTCCATTTGCTTCTTTGCGTCCTATTCCCACTTCAGAGTTCACCCACGTAGTGACCTCATCTCTAAAAGATACGTGGGAGGCCCTATACAAGACCTCTATTTTCTCAGCTGCCAACCTTGCTGTGCCCTCACCGTTATGTCATCAGAGGAACAAGGAGAGAGAGAAATGAAGGGTTTGACCCTAACAAACTCTGGAGCAACATCCGTGTACTGTGCTGAGTTTGCTGCCTGGATTTCGCTCCAATGATGATACCTTCCTTTAAAATGATGCAGGGTACAAACTATGTATGAGACAGTTGTTCCACAAGCTTCACCAAGCAAAGGCACTGCTGAAACTGGTTCTTCAGGTGTTTATGGGTATAGGAAATTAGCTTTCTAAGACTAAAGGTGGCAAAATAATCAAACTGTTCTAAAGGTGACCTGCAATGACCTCTTCCAGACAGACTATAACCAAACCATGGCAAAACTGGAAGGATTAAGCATATCATCTCTGCAGCAGCCAGGATGCTTTCACGGTCCCACCCTTTTCAAACACACGCCAGAAAGGGCAGGCTGTGGTTTTCTTGGCCTTTGGGGTCCTGTGACCAAGCAATTGGCTCAGTTCCAGATGTAAGACTTCAAGGAATATTGCTTGTAGGATTATAGTGAACTAAATATTAAGCAGATAATGCATTTTATTAGTTTAGGAATGTCTGGCTTTATTTGGAAATTGCACTAATAGGTCCAGAATGCCTGTTGCCTTACTACTTCTGTGCAAGTCAGGTGGTGCTTCCAGAAGTTTCTCAATAAGATATCCTAGTTTTTTCTCTTGTTTTTTGGCACTGGAATGAAAGGGATGTACTGGCATGTAGTCTGAGGACCACATCCCCATTCTAATGAGGTGTTAGAGGGCTGAGTAGAAAATAATTCTCTTGAACAGGCCCTGGGTGTCTAGTATACAAGTGTAATACTGGTATTTTTATAACTAGAACCAGTCGTGACTACTTAAAGCACAGACTGAACAGGCTTCAATGTCATAGCTTTGGGAAAAAACTAAAGTTACTTGGAAAGCTCAGCAGAATCAGGATATAGCAACTTCAGGGCCATGCTTCACCATGTCAAATGCAGATTCCACATTCAGTAAAAGATTACTTCCCAAAGCAACGAGAAAAGAGAACAGGGATACTTCTGGGTATGATTTCTCGGTAGAGACACCTCTTTCGCCACAGCCTCCAACTAGGCACATGCTTACAGTGTTATCTCCAAGTATGAGAGACAGATTTCTACATTGTCTAGTCCTTTTGCAAGCAAGCATCTGTTAAAGACATTGAGCTGTATGAATAGTAGCTGAACTGCGCAAAGTCAGTGCTGGACATGGGCTTTTTTGAGATGTATGTCACCCCTAACTCCCAAGCTAAAAGGCAAATTTCTGCCCTCCTATAATACTGAAATCTGTGCTCTTGAGAGTAAGTACTTTGAGAACTTAAGGTTGGGTACCTTATCTAGGTAGCAATAGGGAGAGTGCAATAGCCATTTAGGGCTCTGAAATTTTGGAAGGGCTGTGTTCCATCAGCTCCCCTATGATACTAAAGCCAGAGTTAGGGTAGGACAGCATGCTGTTACAGACCTTAAACAGGCACAACGCAGGCTGCTGCTGTAATAGCTTGCCCTCCTGTCTGTTACTCCTACGTTGAAGCTACATGGAGGAGGGAAACTGCAATCTACCTGTGAACACACAACAACAGGGCTCCCTTGGAAATCCGGTGGGTATAACTGCCCCTTTTGGGATAAAGTTTGGGTCTAATTGCAGCTGTAAAACCAGCCAAAAGGTACCAGAATGCCAAATCATGTGTCCGTGTGGCTAGTGCCCCTAACCACACTGTGCCTGTGCCAAAAATAAGTTGTAGCACATTCCATTTGTTCAGCAGACAGCTAAGCAGATTCATTACAGGAAACATTACAGTACTATAAGGAAAAAAATCTTCCTCCTTCAGAATATTGATCTTGTCCTCATTATCTTTTGCCTTTACAAAATCCCCCATGCCAAAACAGTAATATTGCAGTCTGAAGAGGCAATACTTGATCTCTGAAAAACATATCCAGAAGTATGAGAACTTCATAACTCAAAATAATCCAAGGTAATGCTCACAAGGGATATAAACCCCAGTAACAGAAGTGGGATTTACTATGGGCTTACATTTGGAAGTGTGATTAAGCACTCATCCAAACTGGGACAAGCTGCTGAATTAGGTGTCAAAGCAGGTAACTACTGAAGTTTGATAACATAGTATTATACTAACCCAGTCACTCTGAGAGAGGCTCCTTGTAGAACAAAAGCTGGTAGCAAATTCAAGAAAAATAGATAAATGCTTATGTGAGTTTAAGAAATGAGGCACACTATTGCTATTAAACTTTGAAATTACCTTTTTCTAGATTTCTACAGCATATCTTATTCATGTCTTCTCCAAAACCTAAACTTCTGAAAAATAACTGATTTTTGCTGAACAAACTCAAACTTATTGCTTGAAAGAAATTTTTAAAAGTTATCTAAACACAAGCCTGACTTCTGTTTTTTCCCATAGTTTAAACGCCTGTAAAAACATAGTGCCATTACACAGGAAAACCACAAGGAGCCATTACTCAAGTTCTACTCTGATGTTTGCAGACGTTTTGAACCTATCCTCTCCACATAAATTTCCAGCTATTGTAAACAGAGTTCTACCCACTAGACCTACTAGAATTAATGATATGGAGAAATGCCACACTTTGCATTCTGGAAAGCACATACTTTATACAGCTTCCAGCTCAAAGCCAGAATGAGCATAGTGGCCAGATCCACACTTGGTACAAATTGGCATCATCCCACTTCACCACTGGGGTTTTTCCAAGCAATGCCAGCTGAGGAGCCATTAAAATGTAGTGACATCTTTGCATCACAATAATCTATAAGTGGTAACTGCAGATAAGCCATTATAGCAGGATAGAAAATTAAATGTAGAGGGAATTATAGGACTGCAGACCCTGTGCCTTACAGGGTTTTTGTATAGCCCACCTTCAGTATGCTTTAGTAAAACCTGTGAAGCTAGGCAACAAAGAATGCAGGTTGTGCCCATACAGGTGTGTAGGAGAAGGTGAAAATGCTGAGGGCAGGTAGGCTCCTTGTAGTACACAAGGCCAGAACCACTGTCACTTGTACCAAGGAACAAGAAAGACCCATGTCATTGCCCTACCATCTACCGTTATAATCAGCCAGTCAAACCACTTTGTCAACAACATACAGCTGGAAATCCATGGCATTGGGCTTATTTAACCATCTGCAGAGAAAGCAGCCATCACACAGGAAACCTAATTCTCAACTACCTTGCATGTATTTCGTAGTGGTGTAACAGCTCCTGGCAGTGAAAACTGGAGAAGTGTTGAAGAGCTCAGTCTCACTGTAGGTCGATAGACTTATCAGGCTGAACAGAAGTCACTTTTCAGATTACTATTCACATGACCAGAGCAGATTTAGACCAAAGTTCACTGCAATACCCAATTATACATATGACCTTGTAGGCTGGCAGTTTCCCTGTGGGAAACTCAGAAGAGAATCCTAGTTATCTGATTTGGGTGATGAACTTCAACAGCTGAGGCTATGAACCCCTATGTCTCTTCATTCTCTCTCTGCCTCTCTCCCCCAGAGAGATTTTACTCATCACCCACAAGAAACAGAGAGAAGTGAAATGAACTTCAGCAGCTGTTCTGAAGAGGCCAAGTACTCACGATCTAGCAAGCAGACTCTGATGTTCCTCCAGTGCCCAAACTCTGAATCTGGTTTTCCTTTATAACCAATATAAACACTATCCCAGACACAAAACAGCCAATCTGTCAGGATGGGCTCAACAAAATACCTTACTCAAAGTTCCAGGAATTATAGCGATAGACAGAAGCTAAGAGCTGATCAAGTGAAAGCTACTCATAGTGTAATTTCTCTGGCAACACCACTGTCTTTCCCTATAATATTAAACTCCTGTCTATCTGAGATGTTGGGAAATCCTGTACGCTCCAGAACAGTGTATTTCAACAGTAGTGACTTGCAGCCATCAGTTAAGGACATGAACTTGCAAACTGGCTTTCACTCGTGACCTTAGTCAGCTTTGCACTGAGGTCCACATAGGTAGATGGGAAAATATGTGCTTTAATCTGACCTGCTGACTAGACCAAAAATATTCATATTTGATTAGGATCAAATGTGTCACGTGAGAGGCTGATGGACCAACATTTTCACCCTACTTAAAAGTAAGTACTTATTTTGCTAAATAAAATGCCACTAAATAGAAAAGTGACATAGAATTCCCCCATGAACTGTCCTTTCTCCAAATAAAATTTTGGGGAAGTAAATATATATTTCAGCAACTAGAAAGCCAGAGCTCCCCCCTCTCTAGCAATTCTTGTCATCTCTCTGACCTTAGTCTATCTTTTTAAGATCTTGCCTTACAAAGAATTCCCCACAGGTGCCATGCTTTGCACAATCAAGGTCCTAAAGAGCAGGACTCTGTGCTGAGCAGGGTGTAGTTTTGGTTCCAGGGTAGCCAGTACAACAGGACCACAGTCCCTTACAATTGCAGCTGCTCTTAAAATACACATATTAAGCAACTAGTGTTTGAATCTTTAATGTAACTTTTAAGAAGTAAAGTCACAGTATCTCAGGGGTTTTTTACATTCCTTATGAAAAGCTCACCTTCCAAGCCCTTATAATTTCTTTTTTTTTTTTTTTCTTTTTTACTTTTCTAAATCATGTATGTTAGCCGGATAAGGTAGGGGAACCCTATCTTCACCCTCCCCGACCCTACTTTTTCAAGAACAAGGCTGAAGGAAAAACAAATAGTCATATGGCTCATTTCAGCTCACAGTTCCTTAAATGGTCACAAAACAATGAGAGCACACAGATGCCCATCCACTTATCTCCATCTTTCCAACCTGCTTGGCAAACTCTGAGGACAATACAGAAATACACCAGAATCCTGGCCTCAGCAGCGTTACTGGAGTGGGATTTGCTGCTGCAGTATATAATTCTGTGAAGAACTGCAGGCAGGCAGAGTGAAAGGACAGTAAGACACAGCTGCAAACCCAAACAAAACTCTTAGGTCCAACGTTAGAGCCAGCAGCTTTGTCAGCATACCTTTAATGTAAACAAAACATAGGCTGCACAGTACACCCTCAGGAACACAGCTGAACAGCAGCCTGCCTCCTACTACCAGACTTCCTCTGCAGCATGAAGACAAGGCTCAGGATTCATGCTTGAGACCTAACCAAAATTTACAGGTTTCCAGACCCTATCATCTTGAACACATCATGACACACAGAAGCCAAGGAAAACAAATGAAATTCATGTTTTACTGGGTCCCACATGCTGTGATATTTCCAAGCCTACTAGCATTCACCAAGAAACATGCAGAACAGTCAATTCTGAAAACAAATCCATTACCAGGACAGAGCACGGAACAAAATCAACTCAACAAGCTACTCCATGTGTTTTTCATTTAACTGTATTCTGCAGAGGAAGTGAATTTGGTACATAATATACTTGGCTTCTGTCCATATTCTTTTTATTATTAAGCTTGGGGGGCAGGAGGGCCAGCCCCCGTCTTTGCAGCCCCAATTCCTCTTCCTTCTTGGTGTAGACTCACTCCCACTCAAAGCAGATGGCACACAAGAGTCACCTATTCAAAGCGCGATGAGGGTACTACTCTGGCAGTGAAGTGCACACAGGGAGATACTTTCCTGTGTACTGTAAACAGAACACATGTTGTACATACATTGCAGAAATATTAAGCTGGATCAACAAGACAGGAAGCTGGACTTAGAGACCCTGGTATGCATACACGGTAGTAGAGGAAAACTGACAGCAAGCAGAGCCAGGCAGCTTTCCCTTTGCCCTTAATGAGGTTAAAATGGCAACATAAAGATGACTGTACAGCTTGGCTGTCACCCAAAAGTTTACTCTGAAGAAAGAAATTTGATTTACCAAAAATTCTGCACTGGATAGATACCATATGTACAGTAAGTACATATCATCTGGAAGGATATATCGACACCCATATTTACATATTATATGCAACTGACTGAAGTGCCATCTAGGAAAATGCAACAGATAACTCCAGCAAGTTAAGCTGTTCCTTCAGTGAGTTACAGGGGACCCCTTTATACAACTGTTGTTACTTATTACCCCAGAACATTCCACTTGCATAAAAGTGGAAGTCGCTGCATATACCTTGTTTTGTAAAGCATCTGTATAAAACAGAACTATTAGTCAGCTCTCCCATACAAAGCACAGAAACAGGTTAAAGAACAAAGAGGGGAACTTACAGGTGAAGTGATCTATTGTGTACAGTACATTCCTTCCACTGAACCGTATATCTAACCATGCTCAAAATAATAGTATAAACACTAGAGATTAATAAAACTGTGAGTTTTTTATTTTTAGTACTAAACTAAGGACAGCTTAGGCACAAATCTGATTAATCTAAACCACCTTTCAAAGCCTACACTTTATTGCCAAAGTTTTAAGACAGATTTTGGTACTAGATTTGATTTCTTTGTCCAGTATATGAGCTACTACTCAAAATATAAACAAGTTACTAAAACACAAAAAATTGCCAGGCTATTTCTGCATTGTTATCATGATAAATCATTCATCTACTTCCTTCATTAAATACCACCTGATTATTCACACCCGTATTTAGCAAACATTCGTGCTTTGTGCTACAAATCTAATCGCTGACAATCACTGACATGCAATTATTGCTTAGCACATTTATATTCATTATTCAGATACAATTTAAAGATTAGCTGTATTAACTGTGAAGTTCTTATGAGTCTAAAAGTAGACTAAATGAGTGTGTCAACACAACTGCATATGCATCTGCACATGTAAATTACTTGTGGAAACTATTTCTAATGCAGCTAAAAAAAAAAATCTTCAGTTGTGCAGGAACAGATCCATGTTTGAAAACAGATAGCTGCAATAGACACATGCAGCTTGATACCTACTGAAAACATGTTTCTGGCCATAATTATGGACAAATTATTGGCCAAATTACTGAAATTATGGCCAAATTATTCTAATTAAATTAGAATCTAATTTCTGACCATAATGTTCCAGGACATAATTTCAAGGCAGCTAAATCAGCTAAGGAGACCCAACCAGTCTTGTGATGAAATTTTGGGAAAGCACTATTTCTACCCAAATCACATGATATAGAAGGTGCCCAAAGAGCCACTTTACCTTCAGGGAGCTAACACGCCTGTATGGCTACAATGCAGTTATATAGCCCTTGGCAAAGGAAACTTCTCCTGTTTCCCATCTCTGGATCGGAGAAGCTGTAAAGCACTACTGTCAGACTTCTTCCCTGAATGTTTAAAATCCTCCAGGGAACAGCATATTTATTACTGCTATACATGTAGCTATATTCACTAATATTTAGTTATTATCTCCAATAACATTTTGTTTCCATATGAAATTAATGCAAGAACGTTCTGCTACTTGGAAGTATTCAGGCTTCTCAAAAGAATATTCCATATTTTCATATGTTGAGTTCTACTTCCTTTCTAAGTTTGCTTGCAGTTATTTTATTCCAGCCGAGAAGGTATGCACAATCTCCTTGTCACTTACAAACCACCCAGCAGGGGTCTTAGGTAAACAAGCCAGCATAGCTCCCCACACCTCAGAAACACAATTAGATCCTGGGAAATAGAATTACTCCATCCTTTCCAGTTAACAGTTTACTTTAATAACTACATCGAGTTGTGCTTGCAGCTACAACAGGATACATCTAGGAACACAAGAACATGAGAGCCCTCCCAGGTCATCAAGTTCAGTGCTGTACTGTTATCATACAGTACCTAACGAACCCTGTTTCAAAATACTTTGGGATTTTTGACCCAATCACTCTCTAATTAGAAGACTGTTCCAGACCTCTGATTTAATGATGAGGGATTTTTTTCTAATTTGCAGACAGAACTTATTCATGTCCAGTTAAATTCGATTTGGAAGCAACTCGAGCTACTTCAGATACCTATAACCCTAAATGAAAGCAAAATTCAATCTGAAAACTTCAATTGTAACCAAATAAATTTCAATCTAGAAAACAAGTGAGGAAAAAAATATGACTTAATTTTAACTTCTCTCCCAAGTGACTTGCAATTATGAAGAGACTTTTAGTTCTGCAAGAAAATAGATTTTAAAAACCTCAAACTTACCTGATTACCTGTCAATCTACTGAAAAGCACAGTCCAGCAAAAGAGATTCCTGTGAGATTCTGCAGAGTTTGAAGGAAATGCAGGCTATAATGCAGTGTTCCAAGAAGGTTACAACACAGAGAGAAGATACAAAATCACTGGCTTTTTTTCCCCTGCCAGCAGGCCTAACCATTTTAATCAGCATAAGAAACACCCAAAACCAAAACGACTCCTTTCAAAAAGGATTTACTTCATTCAATCCTTCACTTGTTGGTCATTTTGAAGCAAACCAGACTACTGTCCCATCCAGATCTGCCTGATCAAAACTTCCAGTAAAGACAGAAGCAACTTCTATAAGGTCTAAGAGGGATTTTGAAATGCAAGAATTATAAAATTGTCATCTAAAGATGAAATTAAGATGGCCACAGAGCTGACATTGTACTTTTGGGGAGTTGTCTGCTTACTGCAAAAGGATCTGGCCAAACATTTGCAAGGGGCACTGAGTAAGTACACTTTTCCAGCAAGCACATCTTTTCAATCCACAAGTGCCTAGAGTCAAAATATTATGACAGCAGTACAGGAGCTGCTCATGTAACCACATTGTTACATGAACACTACCACAGAAGGGTTAAAAAATGCAGATGAAAAATGACTTGGATATTTTTCTACTGTTCTGCAGATATTCTTGTCCTAGAAACTCAATTCTTTTTTTGTCAGTTCTCAAAAATGTGTTCTAAAGGTTTTAAATCTACACTTATATGCAGAAACAGTTTAAAAGCAAATGCAGAATTTATGTAAGCTGGAATTAACAGACACCTCCTTTGTTCTGATAGAGGGGGAATTGCTAAAGGTCAGAGTGGTTTCAGTGTACACTACAAAAGCTATCAGTCACAAGAGAGCTGCAATACAAAAATCTCTGTATAGAAGTTGATGGCTACAAGGATACAGCCTAAACTCCACTGTCACTGTGTTATAGTAAAAGGCACACCAAGGAGAAACTTCCATTGCCACAGCAAAATTTGCACCCACATTGCCCCAGCCAAGCAACATATTTTGTGTTTCTTTTATCAATAGTGAGAGTGCTGAGATATCAGAGAAACTTTTCTAAAAATACAGTCAAAGCTTGGGGGGAGGGGGGAACATTAGAGAATTTTGACCTCTCATGTCATCAGCCTCACTATCATACAATGAATGATATGGAGATGAAAAAAGTGACCATATAACTGGTTAGATGCAGGCAAAGCCAATAAGAAAGAACACGAAGGCTTTACAAAGTCTCACACAACGACAGACATTTTTCAAGGCACAGACCTCCAAAAATCTTTAGTTAGAACCATGTCAGCAGGTACAACTATTTCAAGTCACACATTCTCTTTCTACTCTCCTCTTATAGGGGACAGAAGTAAGAACTTCTAAACAAGACAAACACTGAGGTTACACGTTACAGAGTAATGGAAATATTACTGTAACAGCAGCTGGCATCAGCATAGTGTCTTCTCTTTCACAGAACACAGCTCAGTTCATCCTATCACCTTTATGAAAACTGCTTGGCAATACATAAAAAACACCAAACAGCAGCGCAGAAGAGAAAATAAAGATTGATCATTTTGGGAAACATGGCTATTTCATCAACACCAGCTTATTATATTAGTTACTGTATGCCTCAGGGTAGAATATGCAATGCAAGGCTTGAGGAGATCCTATACCATTGACTGTAACCAGAAGAACAGATTAGACAAACAGAAGAATCATTTTACTTTATTGACTGTACTGTACTGAAAACAGGCAGAATAAGGACTAAGTGCCCTCAAACTAAAAATTTTATTATATATATTGGCAGGCAGCAAGATTTAGAATATCATCAAAACATAAGAGAAGGCAATACAGTTAAGCCATTATTTTTTTTTAAAGTCAAAGGCAAAAAGAGAGTCAAAAGAAGCAGCATTTTTTCTTCCCCCCCCCCCGCCTTTAGGGGAAAGCACTTTTAATAGAGAACCAACTAGAGAGGGAGATCACCAATGGTTAAGACAGATAAATATAATTATGTGGTTAAGTGAGAATCAAGCAAAGGGATCAGGAACTTCATTTAAGACCAAACCCCAAGAAATACACAGCGAGGAAACTGAGGTACATGTCAATTTTCTTTTGGTAGGACATGATTTGTACAGATTTAAGCAAAAGTCTGTTGGATTTCTCTGGGTTTTTCTCTAAGTCATATTTTTCAGTTACTACATTTCCTGAAAAGGTGAACTGAAAAACCATGGTCCAGAACATTAGAGCTTTAGGAAGTGGTGTAGTTGACCCAGTGTGTTTAGGGAGCTCTAAAGACAGCTTAACTGCAAACTCTCCTTCCCATGAAGTTACATTATACCAAGACCCTGTGCCTAAGGGGAATGTCGGGTAAACGGGGCTGGCTCCTTTACAGACCACCAACAAGAAGATTTAGGTGTACCATGGGTTGAATACTGTGGCACCAACCACAGTAGCCTGGACAGCATACAAAATATTATCAAGGAGTAACAACTACGGTTCAGCTCTACCCAAATCCATCTGGAACAATTTAATGGAAACCATTGAGTTATTACAAGATTAACATTTATGGAAGAGGAAGCAGATTATGTCCCACTTATTGGGTCCTCTTCTGATCTAACTCCAGTGTTAGGGTGATTTTACTCCAAATATTTCAGCGAAGTAAAATTCACAGCATGGAAGCAACACAGCGAGAGGAATTCAAGGGAGATCAAACAACCTTTGCCTAAACAGAAGTTAGCTAAGGCCACAGGCAAAATTGCAACCTACTCATTCCTGAGGAAAAATAGGTTTTAGGGCAAGACCTAAAGTGAAGAGTGCCACCTACTGAAGTGCCAATACACCCTACCGAAAACTAGTTTTTTCCTGGAAACCTCCCAGCTGCATAATGACCAAGCTAACTTTGCAAGATCACGAAATCACAGATTAAGAAGATCTGGCTGCAAGCCACATAAAAGCAGACACTGTACAAAGGCCAGAGATGAAGAAAGCATTTGACATTGGAAACAGATGGAAACCTAAGAGGTCTTTGTTTGTTTGCTTTGTTTATCAGAGATTATCCTAGACCCAGGACTGGGATTTATCTGTTTAGATTTATCATAGAAATCAAGCTGTGCTTGATCACAGAGACCTGAATTTTCACAGTAAAAATATGGGACTCAAAAGAACTCCTCTGGTTCGGTATGCCTTTTTGACAAACAAATACAATTTCTCAAGGCTCCAAGGGACCTTGTAATAAACTGTTCTAACTACCTAGTCCAGCTAATCTATTTTTCCTATTCCTATTTCTACTGAAGGAACATGCAGAAACTCATAATTTCAACAGATAGATTCCTGGTTTCCTGCTTCATTTCATTTGTAGACAGTTTACACCTCTTTGTTCCTGTGCCAACATTATCCCTGAACTTAAATATCTTTTTCTTCCCTGATGATTAACCCTGTTGAATTCATTTAGAGGCAGGAAGCATTTTTCTTCAGCTTCACTTTGCAAGGCCAAAGAAGCCAGCTTCTTTAGACTCTCATAAGACAAGCTCACTTCCCTACAGTGATTTGTACGCCCCTGCTCCAGCATGAACTCACCTTTTTGAACACGGTGATGCAGTACTCCAGATAAGGCTTTAGCTTGATATTTGTTATTATTTCTTTGGTGTGGGGGAGCACGTTGTTTGTTTGGCTTTTTAAATACAGATATGCCACATTGAAGGCTCAGTCCTTTACTGACTGAATAAAACTCAAGTCTTTCTCCTTTTCCAGGGATTCTACCTGCTGGCTCCCCATCTTACACTGGAAATTATGATGACTGTTACTCCCTAAATGCATGACTTTTCACTTTTAACTAGACTGTTTTATCTCTATTTTATTATTCTAGTCCTCAAGGTCATTCTATTTTTCTATACACAGTTTTCTGATTGTCTTTGGATTAATGATCATTTCTTTTTTTTCCTCCTTATAGGTAGAATTCTGCATCTCTGTGCTAAGTTTATTCATGAAAATATCAAATAAAATTGTGTTGAGGACAGAATTGTAGAATCCTGTTTACACTACACATCCTTGTAAAATGTTGTTGTCTCCCTGGTCACTTAGGTACCTACACTTCCAGAACTAACCCCATCTTCTACAGATAAATTATTAATATCTCAGGTCCTTATCAAATGTTTAGAAGTCCACATTAGACCAATTATACCGTCTGTCTTCAACAAGACAATTACGTTACAGACCAATTTTCAGTATCATCTCTCCCAGTACTTTATTAGTACTGGTAAATACTGCATTATTTGATAAATCCATATTCTGTTCTGTGCCATTACATGCATCCATACATTTCATAACTCTTTCTCTCAGAATTTAGTCTCTCATTGGCATTTCATGTAAAATAAATTTGGCAAGGGTCTGCAAAAGCAAAAGCTGAGAAACGTGAAGTTAGGCAAGAATGCTGAAGCCACAGCACGTATACTACCAGGGAAACTGTTTACATTCTCCTCGATCTGTCAAGTGGAAGAAGAAATTAGCTTTATATTAAAGAAATACTTCAATTATTGCTTTATAATCCTATACAGATAATAATTTACAACTTAATTACAAAGAAAACATAAATGGATTATTAATAATGTAAACAAAAAATGGAATGGTAAAAGAGGAACTTTTAGTTCAGTCCATAAATTATTGTGCGTTTTATCCTTAATCTGATATCTGACACCAAAGCAACTCTGGCTAACATCCTGTTTACCCTCACACTGGGTTAAGTGAAAGACTTCATTACTTTTGGGTGAAGTGCCAAGTGTTTCAGTATGCCCCGTGCTGATTTCGGAAGCTGCCAAACATTGAAATTAGAAATGAGCATGCCAGCTGCCCCTGTACCTCATTCTGTGTATATATGATACTGCCAAGTCAAAACAGCCCACATCAGATAATCAATTAGCTGGAGGGGGGAAACTTAAAAATCTTGGCACAGCCCTAAAGTATGGTTAGAGAGATGTAAATAATATCAGTGCCTGCATGAATAGCAAAAGGGACATTCAAGGTCTTACTATTAAACAGTCGCCACTCCCTTTCTTACACATGCTCATGTTTGAGCTCTACTATAGCATCTGTAAAAAGCTTCTAAGGCTCTGGCAACCAAAGTACCATGTCTCCCTCTCAGTTTCCCAACTGGACTGTATATCCTTCCATTCCTTCCTATTTTAACATAAAAGTACCATATGCCTCCTTTCAAAGACTGAGATGTTACCGATTAATACATCCTAATAATTCATTTGTGAATTCTGATTCTGCCTCCCTTCACAAGGAAAGAAAATGTGAAAGAGAAGTGAGCTCAAACAAGAAATGAGAAATGAGCTCAAATTTATGTCCTTCCTGTAAGAAAAAAGGCAGCCTTTTACAATGAGGGCATCACTATAATTACAAGCCAAACTTTAACCTTGAGGGTATTCTGATTGGAGTTGTAGCACCATTATTCTTGTGTCCTTTTCCATGGTTAGTCACCATTATTATTATTGCTTCTGACTGCTGAATAGTTAGGAAAACATCAGGAAAAGTTCCAAAAGGGAAGAAAATCAGAAAAGCAGCATGCTGGCATAACTTAGGTGAAGGTATACACAGAACCATTTATTCAGGAATTCACCTAAGTTCAGTTCTGTATGCACAGGCTGGACAGTAGTCTCATGTTTCTGCTTGTCATGTTTTGGACATGCTGGGGTTCTCTAGCTAATGAAGGCCTTACAAAGTGTATCATAGGGTAAGTTCCTATATTTAGTATGGTCTCCTCAGGAGGAGGCCTGCAGGTTTGATGGTACTATTTTCCTTATGAGGCTGATGCCAAAAACAGGGACCTGATCATCAAATGTTATCTTTGCATTTCCCTAATCTCAGAGCTGGACCTGAGGGTAGTAATCAAGGGAAGTAATCAAGGGCCATTCAACCAGAATCCTACCTACCCTTCTCATTTCACAGCTGCTATACTTTGCAAATAATTAATGAAGGAAAGAGCAGACATTTCCATATAGCTTCCCCTGCAATACTCTGCAGCCATATAGGGAATAGGCAAAAGCTAGGCTTCACAAAGCTCGAGATTCTCACTATCTGGCTCTATCCTAAACTTGGAATTGCTCATGCTGTGCTGCTTAAGTAAACAGAATACTAGTTACAACTATTTAAAACTACATCCATGAGTGTTTTCCTCCAACAGATGCAACACATCAACACATTCACTGGATGGGAACTCTCAATACATACACTGATGTCCACACACCATCACATCTAAACTGGTGCGTGTAAACTGTACTTGCCAGAATTTCCCTTTTAAGAATGAGATATACACATCCCAATTACTGAGGTCCATAATACCTGTCTTAGTAGAATAATGTTGATATGCTGCTTCTACAACAGCATTTTATCTGAGCTAGTAATGGCTGTGGACATGAGCTAATCTTGAGAAGACAGTTTCTATATCCATCTACACCTTGTACTTTTTATCTTCACCCACAGATGAAGAGAGACTTGACTGTAATGATTACAAGGTAAGAAACAGAGCAAGTTTAGCAATTTGGGCATGGCCAGCAAGGCAACAGAAAAGCAGCAATGTACAGCATATATACTCACAGCAAGAGAGTCACATTTTCAAAGACGGAGCAAATTCTCTCTTGCTGGACAGGACTTAGTGGCTACTACAGAATCTCAGTCCTGACTGATGCATTTAAAAGCAAAACCATAAATTCTCTGCATTGACCAAAGCAGGAGCTGGTCCTTGAAATTTATTATTGTATTACTCATTAGGAGGATAAAAAGACTGGATTTATCAACTTTATTATTATTATTATTAAAGCAGTCCTAAACAAGTCACCTAAGTTGATTAAATATCCTGATATACCCTTCTGCATCTCTCCAAATTCTCTCCCCTGCCCTCGCAGAGTGTCATCAGTATAGCTGGCTGGAAGAAATACCTAAGCATAATGATACTAAGAGTAAAATACTGCTGAAATGCTTTAATCACCCTTTGGGCTTTGGTAAGCTCCACAGTTGTGTTGGCGACTTGAGCTTTCTCTTCAGATTTGCTACAAGAATACCAAACTGATAGGTCATCTGTTTTTTTTCCCCACAGCATTTAGATTTACTATGAGAAATCACTGAAAACAACATTTTCCAATTTCCCATATGCAAAGCCCTTTGTAATAAAAGCCATATTTCCCTAAATGCACTTTCTCTTCAACACCAAGCACAATTTCAAACCAGCATTAAAATCCTCATTTCTAGAAAAGCAAGACAATTCTGAAGACAGGGTCCCACTGAATGTTTTTTCCTGTCTCCTTAAGACTCTGTACTTTCTGACAGGGGTTCTATTATACCTGGAAATCTTCCGTGTTAATTACTATCATGGCTATTAATTACTTAAGTAAGGAAAAAAGTTTATAGGGCTTTAAAAATGCACTAAAGATACACTCTCTTTATGACATGGGTCAGATTTTGTAACAAAATGGATTGCTAAACAATACCTATCAATATTAATTCAGTTCTAAATATATTAATACTGTTACAACATTTAGGGCAGATAGCTAAACTATTTTCCAGATAGCTCTACGCAGTATAACTCATCACTGCTGTAAGACTTTATTTTGCACTCCCTAGACATGGAGTTAATCATTACCATCACAATGATGCAGTATTAGCCTAAGCAACCAGCATAAAAATCACATTCCACTTATAATGATGATGGAAGTTAAATGACAGGCTGCATTATGATAAATCGCAATAAAGCTAATGTAAAAGCAGACCGAAGTTTTGACTACCTATAGCACTACAGTTAACAGGATTCTTGCCTTATATAAATTAAGGTGGTCTGTGGCCACATGAGTACTCTTCAGGCACACAGGCAGGACTGTTCTCAAACTGCGGGTTTCTCCCAGGCTGGCATACAATTCTGTGAAGCAGAACTTCTTCAGCAGCTGTTTAAAAACCAGCCATTGCAAGTGCAAACACTAACACCCAGCCTGGGAAACACAGAGAAAGTAGCTAGACAAACAGGTGGGTTTTTTATACCTTAACCCAGATGTTGCCTTTTTTTTTTTTTTTTTTTTAAATATTCAGGCTACTGGGAAAGAAACCCTCACACATTTTTTCCCTCCTACAGCCTTTTCAGAACATTTTCTCTTCAAAGGGTGCAATCCAGCCTACAAAAAGTAGCAGGGAGCACACTGACAGAAAGTGAGCTCATCACCATTTGAGGGAATAGGGTACTTCTGCAAAAGTGGCAGCCAATTGTCATCTCTGCCTTCCAAGAAAAGAGCTGGTAAAAGCCTCGTAAGTGATTCTGGTATCTGGCAGGAAGCTGTGCTAGAAGGGAATGCCTGAGACCTCTCTCTATACACTGGATGTCAATGTAAACACTAAGAATGTCAGAGATCAAGCATTCAGTCATGTTTTAAACATCAGACAGTCACAGTTTTTCATCCCATACTTCATATCACCATAAACAGGCACCAAACGTGTCAAATGCATTGCTCACTGTGGTAAACAAGCTCAGTAACATCAGCGCTTCAGCTTCCACACTTTTCTCACCTCTTTCCACACTGATGTTTTGTGTAGCAGGCAAAAGGGTGCCTGACAGACCCTCACAGAAAATGAAAGACCTTCTTGCCTATTGGACTTCTAAAGTATTTCAGTATCTAGGAATGCAAATAGATGTCCCTAAAATCACAAACAGGAATGAAGTGCCTAGGCATTTTTTTTTAATCCCAAGAAATTTCTATGCATACCTTTAAGTACCCAAATACCTTGAGAATTTGGCCTCTGGAGCACTCGAGTCAATTGAAATCTTTGTGTCTACAGAAGAAAAAAAGGCATCACACATTATAAAGCACAGTGTTATCTGGGAGATATTATAGGATGATGTCAGCTATGTGAACTGTGGTTTCTTTATTTGGCTCATTACATTTTGTCTTAACCATTAACTGATTTGCTCTTCAGTAGACGCTTGTTTGAACCTTAAGGCTCCTTGAGATTGAACAGACCTCCAGATCATTCTAGGTACTTGTATTAGCAGTTTAACTCACACTGAAGAGACATTCAGAAATGACCATACAGAAGACATCTATTAAAAACAAAAGCAGTTCAGTAGAGACAAACAGATTGTCTACAAAGGCCATTCATTAAGCATGCATTGGCTTTTTTGGCTGCGGAATGCAGGGGAAAAAAGTTGACCACAGAATTTTAATTATGTTAAACAAGACTCAGCTAACTCTGCCAGTGCATCAAATTTGAGTTTAATAGCCCTCAATCAGGTATACAAAGTGCTGAGCGTGGCAAAAGGGGCTGCATTGTATACACTTATGCTGAAATACATTGCTCAATTGAATGAAACCTTTTCCCGAGGAAGGAAGACAAGACAGGCCTGAAGTTCTCTCCAATTTATTTCTAAATCCATATAATAAAACCAAAAGTATTTACCAAGCAGTTATTTCAAAAGCACGGTTTACATTTCAGAAAATGAGGTCTAAATCAACATTTAATTTGAGCAGATGGAACCAATTTTCCCTTTTGTAGCGCAAGCACACAGCATTCTTTAACCCTGAGTTGCTTCAACACTTTATTGGCCTGATTGCATCAGGTTTCAATATGTCCAGTTATAACAAGGCATCATCATGATCCGCAAAACAGTGATGTCCAGCAAGCTACACATAAAGAAATAATGGTACCTTCAAGGTAAAATTACACACCTACAATCCAGTTCCTTGTGGACTGAGCTTCCCCAGCTAAAACAGCAAGTTGCTACAAGTTTCCAAGTAATTTTTTTCTGCTGTAGGTCAGCTGAAATGCCAAACTGTTTATGCAGTCCATTACTGCCAGACAAGATGTGCATGTACCCATCAATACACAATGTTAATACACTCTCTCATTCAGGTGCCCTAGCATACTCAGGTTAAATTAAGTGATCCATTCCTAAGTCCAGGCACCATTCTAAAGACAAAAACCCTACACTTTAAATTCACCATAACAGCCTACTTAAGGGCAAACCTGTGCTTCAGAGAACTGCACATAGGTCAGCTGTAATAGGATCAACTAAAATGTGACAGAGTAGAGGTACGTCATATAGGTATGTTGTATAGCTGTCCTTCAAGAATCATTTAGTTTACAGTAGGCTGTTATGAAAAGAATCACCGGTACAAGTCCAAATCAGACATCAACTTTGCAGCTGGTGTTGAGAGTGAAGCAGGTTCCCAGAACTCCCCTATGCCTAACAGCACCTGTTCACCTATTCAAGTAAATAAACTCTGTTTTAAAGATCTCCCCCATTTACCTTCTGAACACGGGACACTAGAAGCCTTAGTTTGTTATCAAATCAAAGTTGAACACTTCTGCAAATAGGATCCAAAAATGTACTGAAAAAAATATTCGAGAGATACAGATCATTTCAAGAGTTTCATTAGTTGGAATTATTTCTCCTTTCAATAATAAAAAAAAAAGTTCACAGCTATTACAAGAGCAAATAGCAATGAATGGCTTACTGGGATTAATTCCATTGATTCCTTTGTGCACAGTTCACTGAAATTAATTCTTTTACTTCACACTCATATTTATGTGAATGGCACTCATCCTTTGACCTCCTGCCTAACCCCACACTGGAAATGCATTTATGCAGCACAATTCACACTTTGTTAGGTCTTCTTCCAGAAAGCAAATCCTTATTCAGGCTGTAATCGGGGCATCAGTGGGAGTTCTGTCCCAGGACTGTGTTTCTATGGCTGTTATGATGGCTTATTGTCTATTCTATGAACTTTTTCAAGAAATCTGACAACTGGCTGACAAACAACCCAGTAATTTCAATAAATTCAGATATTGAAACCTGGAAGAAAGCATTATGACTATCCATCTCCTTGGACCTCTTGAATTTCACCAACTGATGCTTTCAATAGCCCCATAATTTCTACTGGAGATAGAGCATATCTCTTAGAAAGTCATTTGATCCTGATTGAAGTGCTTCAAGTGCTGGAAAATCCACTGAATCAAAAGATAAGTTCCAGTGTTTAATTACTATTATTTTCTTTTAAATCTTTCATTCAACAGGAGAAAACCCAACAATTTAGAAACATTTAGAAATGAAGACAAGAAAAAATTCTCAATATGTGGTTCACTTCTAAGGAAGAAAAGAGTCAAAGTGATAGAACAGCTCAAACTGGGTTTTCCTTCTTAAAACAAAAACACCTCACCAAGATTTTAAAATCCATTAAGCTTTAGAAGAGGGTGGGAAGAAAGCTAAATAATTTTTCTCAATGACTTTCTAATGGTGGTAACCAGCAGAAACATTTATGCACCATGTAGTTTTCAAATCTAATGCCTAACAGACAATCTAAATTAAAAATTAGTAACTTGAGAGTCACGCAACTCCTCAACAGTACATGTTGCCATACAGGAATAAGAGAAATATTTGTTGATTTACTGCTTTCTGGCTTTTGATGATCAATAATTCTTATCTCATTAAAAAAAAAAATCCTATCTCACTTTCCACTGTGTTTTGAGACCTCAAAGATCACGAGTTTTCAAAAGATTTTGGGGATACCTAAGGACAGACTTGCCTTTGATTTTTGAAAAAATACTACTAAAGTTTGTTTAAATTAACTGGGGAGTAACTGCTCGTAGTGTCATTTGCAAAAGCCTAGAAGTACAGGAGAGGTTGGGGGTGGGGGGGGGGGTTTAAGTGTCCCCCCCAATATAGAAAAAGAAATACCATTGCAATATAAGAGCAGTACCGCTGAAGAAAAATATTAGATAAAATCATTCTTTGCCTGTTAGAGCATCTAATAGATATTTCCATAAAAGATCACCTATTATTTATTCTCTAGTTCTATGGTTCTGTACATTGCAAATGGCATTATTTAAAACAAACAAACAAAAATCCTTCATTTTGTACAGCCCTGTAAGACATTGCTTCTGAAAGCAGAATTTGAATATTTAGTTTACTCACAGAGAGAGAAGAAACACTGAATTTTATAGTATGCGCTTTAAGCCTCTAGTCTAGAGAGCTAATCCAGCACCTTGTGTTGGTTAAAGCAGAATTGCCCAGTACTGAAGTTTTAATTTTGTAATTGTTGCAGCTCAGTAAGTACCAAAAACATTTATATTCAGAAAATAGAAGTCCACTACATTGAATTTAGTTTATGGAGATCTATTCATATGCTCAGAGTTGGAACCATTATAAATGTTTAGCAAACTTTCTGCTTAACACAGGTTCACACAATTTCCAAGATTAAGTCCAAATGTGAAGCTTGCAAATCCAGCACTTCTCTAATTCGCCACAGATTCATGGATGTGACTCCTGTCAAGACACTTACCTCCAGATATACAAAATTATTCAGATATGCAACTCTTACGCAGATGATTGACTACATTTAAAGTCTGAAACAGGTACCTAGATAGTTTCTCTGCATGGGAGAGAAATAGGACTCCTGTCCTATTCTTCAGTGACAACCACTTTTATAAATAAAAAATTAGATGCATAAATAGTAATGATGCTTTTCTTTTTCTTCAACAGTTCATATCATTAATGCATTGTTTCTGACCAAACCAGCCCCTAGCAGAGAAAGACACCTATACAGCTAAAACTAGGGCATCATTTTTAACCTGTTAGTGTAAATTTAGTGTAAATGTAAATTTAGTGTAAATCTTATGTAATTTGCATCAATACATGGGAGGGCAGAAACTGAAAGTTTGATCCTTTGCTCTTTAGGAACTCCATCTGCAACCTGTATTAACATTTCTTACCCATTTCTGTAAAGTTCTTTAAACACTAAGTAAAAAAAGCACCACATAAAGTAAGTTAATCTCTTTTTTTGTGGAATGCAGCTTTTCAAATTTGACTGTGAAGCTTTTTCAGTGGCATAGATGCCTTTTCTAAAATTTTGGAGCAAATTTAAATGTGCCACACAATTCTGAAGTTACTTAACTAGTTTCAAGACAGTACAAGAATTTGTTTATCAGACCTTCTCTGGATCAACTGAGATTTTACACAGCAATATATGCACCTCCTTCAAATCAAAGAGTCCTAGTCGTTCCTTACACAGAACAAGCTCCATAGCTTCAGTCAGTCTTTCACCCCTCCCTATGACTTTTAGTTCTACCACATCCTTTTTGAGACAGAGGACCAGCACTACATATGCACCAAGGAATTACGCCATGATACTATGAGTTTCTTTACCCTGTTCTTTTCCACGCAATTCCTCAATGTTGTGACATCAATGTGGAAGTTGATAAATACAGGTATTTTTTTCAGCATGGAAAGTAATGGCCTACTAATGAAAGGTTCATTTATACCCTTTGTGGACACAGAACCAGTGAGCAAAACACTATGTCCCCATATGAGGGGGAGCGGAGAAAAAAAAAAAAAAAAGAGACAGACTGGGCCTGATGAATTAAAATTTGGTATCTTTTCTTGAGCATCCTGGAATATGACCACACTTTTTTTTTTGTGCCAAGACATAGTATGGACATATTCTTCTTTTTTTAAAAAAAGTATTGCATGTTATTAGCCAGAATTAGAAAGAGCTAGTAATAGAAGCCACCCTGTACTTCACAGAACAAGTACAGCAGAGTCTATATTAATAAAATATTTATCTTGCCTAACAGCCACTCTTACTGAGCTTTAAAAAAACCCAATAAATTAGACTGATTCCTTATCAACACAGATTTCCCCAATGGAAAAAACATGTTTACCCCCTTCAAACAATGCTTTTTTTTTTTTTAATTATTATTATTACTATTTACCCATCAGGCACTTTTCAAATAACGTAGCTGATATTTAGATCTGCCAAGGGCAATGACTTACAGAGTAAAATGATTCAATTCCATGAAGAAGGTTGGGCCATGGGTTGTTTTTTTTTCCCTGAACTTGGATCTTAACTGATGTCATCAATATTAAGCTATGAAGATGTACTATCCTGGTAGATTGGGATCCTCTTTCTTCAACCATTACTCCAACATGCATCGCTATAAGGACAGTAATCAGATCTCATTGATATCTAAGCCCAGTAAAATTTATAGCAGCTCCTTTTTCTGCATATGAAATAGTCCAGTGTCAATCTAAGCTTTATTACTCTATAGGAATATTTCCACATAGTTAATGCGAATTGGACTGAAGGACTGCATTTTTCTGCAATTATGGCTGTTATTTCCACAGATCAGTAAAATGAACCTAACCCAACCTTTACCTGGCATCAGTGCATTATTATGCTACAATATCATTGCACTTGACACAATGTTGCAGTAGCATTAGGGAGTGTTGTTTCACCACAAAAAACCCCTTATTTTCACACCTTCCACGTCAAAACAACATTCTCACATTGTAATTCACTTTAAAAGGGTTTGTTTGAGGTAATACTACAAAAATTAGACATGACATTCACAATTAAATCAACAAAAGATGAATGTATAATATTTAATTATTTTTAATGTACAGTAAAATTAATCAGATGTCTTTTCATGTCTTTCAATATTATCAGCATCCAGAACGACCCACTAAAGACACTGCTAGCTAGTTTTCTCATCACCACCCTCACTCTGAGCCTTTGTAATGTCTCTGCCCTATTTCTCATGAAAAATTAAGGTTTCTATTATATCAGCTTCTCATTATCTAAGTTTTGTTCCTCAAACATCAAAAGCACTTCTGCAGTACAAGCGCCCACAGTATAATTTGCAGCTCTAAAAAACTACATAAACACAGTCTTAAGCACCTCAAGTTAGAAGTCTACAGCTGATCACATTGCCAGTATCATGAGCTAGTTTTTGTTACATGCAAACCTGACTTTAAAATCCAAGTTATTAAAAAAGAAGTTATCTCTAATTAAAAAAAAAAGTCAGTTTTATATAACATATTGGAATGAAACTGGCAATTTTAACTGGGAGAAAAACAGAATTTTAGTAAGTCTGATGCTTGTATTAGAACACGTATAGATGGCATATTATGTATTGTGAACCAAGGTGGTAGGCATCCAATTAATGAGACCATCAAGAAATGCTAGGTTGACAAATTCAGAGCTGGGGGAATCACATCCCTCATGAAAACACCATACAGGAGATCCTCTTAACAGCTCACATTTAGAATGGTTTTAGATGCAAGAGTTAATAGCCACAAAACATGAAATATTGTAAGATATTATATTGTATAGGGTATTTAGTTATCCTGTTGGGTAATGACTACTGAAAGGCAAGCCTTAAAACTTCTGCCTCTTACTGAAGAACAAAACACTTTAATTCAGCCACTTATTCTACTGCTGGTTAGACTTAAAATAACTTTGATGTCTTGGTTTCAGCGTGCATTCATTTTCAAAAACCATCAAGAGAAAAAGTATTAAACAGACAGAGCCAAAGAAGCAGCTGGCACCACCACTATGTGAAAAGAATGTTCCCCAAAAGTTCAAGCATCTACATTACTATCCATCATGGCTTCCCCTTCTAATATTTCAAAGTCATAAAAAAGTGCTAATTGCAGTCTTAAGTGAGAAAGAGGAAGTAATAGACTGATGGAATGAGAGAGGATATGGGGCCATCCAAATGTAGACAGCCATGCCTTCTGCTTCCTGGACACTGCCAATATCACAGATTTGCTAACACTTAACAGAGGTCCAGAGAGAGAGAGAATGAACCCGAAGGCACACAGCTCTTTACAGGCTTTACTAGAACCTCCAGATGTCCTGCGGCCTCCTGAGACACAGTTCCCTACCCTCAGCTCTCTTGGGTGTTCTCCAGAATACATATTTGGATTTAAAAGCTCAGTACAAAGATAAAATGGGGGGAAATCTTATACACAACAGGAAGACATTCAAATCTTTGGGTTTAGGCTTCTAGCTTCAGGTAACTAATTAAGATGATGGGCTGAAACAGGGATCAGTCATTTCAGTCTCTCCAAATAAGTGCTTTTTCCTCTCTCAACACACCCTTACTTCTTTTTCAGTGCTTTCCAAATCTGCAATAGCCTTTGGGAACTGGTTTCTCAGGGCTTAAAATACTGCTTACCCCACAGGAGAGCAGGAAAGTACCTAACATGCACTATGCCCAGAATTGCATGAAGTCTGAACAGAAGACATGCATGCATCAGGTATGTAGAGTAGACTGTTCAGCATCAATGTAGAAAGCAAGCTTTGGGGGTTTTTTAATACTCATTAAAAATATGGGTAAGTTTATGACTTCCCATAAAACAGGAAAAGAGGAGTTACTAATAGAAACTCTTCAGTACACATTATCTGTCAGCTTGGGTAATGAATGCCTCTCAAGTAGAATCTTACATTCTTCACAACTCTGGACACACATTCAACTCTGCAGTAGCTGTATGACAACTAATGACTCAAGAGTAACTCCACTCTCACAACATAGCTATGGCACGCGTAGATATACCTGACCTATTTTGAAACTGACTAGACTGATAATGAAAGAAACCACCGCCATTGTAGCAAAATCTTCCCAAGGTCCACAGAAATCACCTAGCATCGTTCCCTACTTTACTATTATCTCCCAGATGGCCAGGGTATTTCACGCAACTGCAACCACTGTTTCAAAGTACATTGTAGATCCATCCTTCACTACACCAGTGTGAGAGAGAGGGATTGAGCCTATGTACTACATAAGCACAAACTAAAACACTGGGCTCGTTCAGGAGATATAGGATCTTGTACACAATATATACCAGAACCTGAATTAGCCTTGTGTTTAGTAACCTGTTAGAAAGCATGGCATATTGCTGCTATGAAACCAACCTGGTCTTTTGGCTATTCTGTCAAAGCAGAATATTGCTTCACTCCTTTTTGTGCCTTGTCAACCTTCCTGACTTACCTGAACGCTAGGATTTTGTAGCAAGGCTTCCCTCCAGATCTTGCTGCTGCAAAACGGGGTGTATGTGCGTCTACATGGAGAAAGAGTGTACTACTTTGCATAGCTGCAGCACAGGCACCCACATCAAGCTGAACTTACAGAAGTACTCTGCACCTTTTTAAAACATTACTCAGAGCAGTAGTGGCACCAAAGACAGATTATGCCTCTGGGACATCATTGTGTCACTGGAGCTTCCTCTGTTCACTGCCCCCTCAACCCAGGCACATCGCAAAAAGCACATTCTAGCCCACAGCCAGAGTTTAAAGTTTAAAAAAGAGTCAAGGTATTCCATTTGACACAAGTTCATAAAACTACCAACCTGGTATTTTTCAGTCATCTAAAAACTATTACTCTATTCTCTAAGTTCTTGAGCAGTTTACATTTCAAAAGAAAGCGTGTCATTGTAGAATAATATGTTAAAAATTGCCTGTAACTGCTTTGAATGCGCACTCAAAATGGGATTAGTCTTTTCAAAGAACCCAAACTTTTGGCATGGCACCCACTTTTCATCTTGTCAGAGTGCTACTTGATGCCTGTGTATAACCAGCTACATTTTTTGTTGTTGACAAAAAACGGTTTAGTGCAATGCTTGAATAAATTACACAAGAGACATCTAAAACCGATTTTCTTTCAAAAAGAGATCTGTAGTCCCCTGACTGCCGAAAAACTGAGGCTGGCAGGGCACTTTCAAGTGAGATTTAAAACTCCCAGTACAGCTGTAACTTCCCAGATGTTTTTAAAAGCCTCTGTCAACAGTCATCCCTGCCCACTGGACCTGTACATTTCATAAATTCAGAAAGTTAGAGGATATTAGTAAGTTGTACACATCCTATGAAACTCTTCACCAAATGAACCAGTTTACATTGAAACTTGACTATGGAAACCCTCTAGATGTTGTTAGTCCTAACCTATCACGATCTTCTTGACAATGGAAAGATTGTTCAAAATAAGTTCTTGCTCACGAAAATTAGTTTATTGGCAAGAGAAATTCCCCTTGCTGATATCTGCAAATCAAAATTTATTATAAGAACTAGAAGCGATGCATTGGAGGAATCGGTGCCCTTATGCACAGTACTGACGCTATGGAAATACATTCAGCAGGTGTAAATCAGCGCTTTGACTTCAGTGACATTACTCCAATTTGTGCTAAGTGATAATCTGACTCACAACATTTAATACCCTTCCTGTTTAATATCCTCAGCCCCAGGAAAGAATTAAAAACACTTAGTTTGTTTCTGTCATTCCGATTCAACTATCGGACAGCAATGAAGTGAATGAATGCTAAGACCATTGCATGCAATTATAGTTATGCATTTTCACTAGACAGAAAAGTAACTTGACATTGTTTCAGATCCTTGTAAATTGAGGTCCAGATAAATGAAACTGTGTAAAGCGCTACCATATGACCTACCCTTGTCATTCTGGAAAACACATCTGCCTTAACAAACTTGAATCAGTATGATCCAAACCAGTCATGAAAAGAGAACAACTTGCATCATGTTCTGTTTTACTTACAACTCTTATCACAGTCCTGGGAGTATGATAACAATACCTCTGTTTCTTGAATTGGTAACCAGATAGTTGCACATAAAATATTTTAAATGTGATAGATTTCTTACAGAGAATAAGAACTCTGGTTTGCTGGAGGTATCTATTCAGATGAACATCACTACAGCATAAAAACTAGAGGGACACATTGTCATAATTTTTTTTTTTAATTAAGGATGAAGAGTAGATCAAATCATTTCTGACAGTACGTTATGAAAACAAGCTGTTGAAAAATTTTTCTTGTGTTCTTTATTTCAAGGTTTCAGGTAATCCCTTGATTATTATAGTCCATTATCTTAGAAGAGAAAATGCATCTTCTTAACAGTGTAACAATGAAAAAAATGTTTCCTTACATGAAAGAGGTAGGCTGTAGGTTGAGACGCTATGATTTCCTCAGACCTCACAAACAGCTCCTCTGGGTTATTACTTCTTCAGAGTAACCAGAGAGCTGCAAGTGCTAACACTGATGATTCACAGTTCATACTAAAGCCATTCTGCAGCATGGCCTGCAGGCAAACTGTGCAGATGGTAAGGTTGCCATTTGTCAGGTAGGAATTTAGGTGCAATTTAAACTCTGCACAGCTACAGATTTGAAAACATTTTTTTAAAGCTCCAGGCTTATTTTCTTTCATTTTTTTTTCCCCACAGCAAATATCAGAGCTGACTTAAGGCACGAGCAATATAGCAACCTGTAGGAATACCCTGAAGAGGCAGTGCTTTACCTCCTCTGCCTATGCTTGAGGGGACAAAGATTGGCTGTCGTACACTACCAACTGACAGACTACTAGGAAAAAAATAAGGCAATGTGCAAGGGGGCAAACACTGCTGCAGGAGTAACTGTCTTCCTTAGTCTCTTCCCAGCAACCCCAGGAACAGAAACCCCCCCCCTCTGAACACGGGACTTACTGGGTCCCTGCCTCAGACCCTCCCTTCTCCACCTGATGCCCTCCTGTTCCTGTGAAAGGAGAACTCAGCTGTGGCTCTAGCCCCTTCTCCTCCCATCCCTTTTCCTCCCTAGCGGCCCAAGCAGCAGGTGGTGTGGGTGGTGCTTTCTGTGAGGTGGACAGGGTGGAGGCAGGCCAGTGCCTATGGACAGAGCAGGGAACCTGTGGTTCTAAGGCTGAAAAGGTGCAAAGGAGGTCCATAACCCAGTGAATGCGAGAGGAGAGGTGGATACACTGTGCAAGGCCCCCATGCTTACACCCATAACTCCATAAAGCCTGGTGCATAACTCCAGGTCCTGCTCCCATACTCTTTCCCACTCAAAAATCCCTCTGCCTTTTCCAGGCCATCTCACCTGCCGGGGATTCACCCAACTCCTCCAGCCAGCCACTGCACCTCACCCACAGTCCAATTTGCACTACCACAAGATGACCGTCACACCCTTACCACTGAGAAGCCTTGAATTAGTTCTGGTACATGTGAGCTTATCTATCTATATACATCAGTAAGAGCACAGAAAAAAGTTGGCTTATTCATTTACGTGAAGAAATACATATATATTTTATAAAGCGTTCGGGAAGATACTGTGAGTCAGACTTCAGGTATTTACTATTATCATTATCATCGCTATTACTGCTGCCACAATGGCTATACATACTGAATAAATTCCATTTTAGTTAAAAATCAGGAAAAATACTTCCCTCCCTTCTCTGAAAGCAGACTCAGGCCAGTTCCCCCCCCCCCCATCTTTCCTGACCTTTCTCCTAAGCTGCTTCAACCACGATATAAGGCAAATGCCCTTTCCACCAATCCCAGGAGGATCACCTCATTGTAACAGCTAGCCTCCATCAGGATGTAACTGTTTCTGGCATAGGAAAGAAAAAGCAAGAGTGGCAGGAAAAGAACTTGCCAGATAACCTTTGTGCAGTGCTGCTTTTTAGCTGTGCTTTTGGCCAATGCTAGCCCTTATAAATTAGTGCAAATTAGAACAGGTCCACCAGAAAGATTATAAAACTTTCCTAGCAAACAATGGAGTTTATCTGACTGGACAGATGAGGATGTATTTGGCTGCATGGATCAAAAATATTTTGACACAGAGTTTCTTATTAAACATGTGGTTATATCAATATCTGATATTTGAAGCTACATCTGGCTGGCAAGCAGTCACCAGCAGTGCTCCTCAGGGCTCAATTCTATTCAATGTTCTGTTCAATGTTTTCATCAATCATCTGAATGCAGAAGTTGAATGCACCATTAGCAAGTTTGCTGATGATACCAAACTGGGAGGTGCTGCTGACTCTGTCAAGGGATGAGAGGCCTTGCAGAGAGATCTAGATAGATTGGAGCATTAGACAATCATTAATAGCATGAAATTTAACAAGACCAAATGCCAGATTCTGCACCTGGGACGGAGTAATGCCAGACACAAGTATAAACTGGGAGAGGAGTGGCTGGAGAGCAGCCCTGCAGAAAGGGACCTGGGGGTGCTGGTCGACAGCAGGCTCAGCATGAGTCAGCAGTGTGCCCTGGCAGCCAAGAGGGCAAACCACATCCTGGGGTGCATCAAACACAGTACCACCAGCCGGTCAAAAGAGGTGATTATACCACTGTATTCAGCGTTGGTGCAGCCTCATCTTGAGTACTGTGTGCAGTTCTGGGCCCCACAGTTTAAGAAGGATGTTAAGGTCCTTGAATGTGTCCAGAGGAGGACAGCAAAGCTGGTGAAAGGGCTGGAAGGCATGTCCTGTGAGGAGCAGCTGAGGACTTTGGATTTGTCTAGTTCGGAGAAAAAGAGGCTGAGGGGTGACCTCATTGCTCTCTACAGCTTCCTGAGGAGGGGAAGTGGAGAGGGAGGTGCTGGGCTCTCCTCCCTGGTATCCAGTGACAGGACACATGGGGATGGTTCAAAGCTGCACCAGGGGAGGTTCAGACTGGACATTAGGAAGCATTTCTGTACCAAGAGGGTGGTCAGACCCTGGAACAGGCTTCCTGGAAAGGTGGTTGATACCCCAAGCCTGTCAGTGTTTAAGAGGCATTTGGACAATGCTCTTAATAACATGCTTTGATGCCTGAATTGGTCAGGCAGTTGGACTAGATGATCGTTGTAGGTCCCTTCCAACTGAAATAGCCTATTCAATATCAAAATATTTTATGGACACATTGCTAGATCTAATCTTGTTATTTATTGTGTGTGAATTGAACTCCATTTTCCCATTTCATGTCAGGAATGAAGACAAGTACACAAGCACATACATATGTAAGGTACTAGAAGTAGTTTCAGTTCATGCCAAATTGCTAAGTGTAGTAGCAATCTTGAATTATTAGTAGTACTGAATGCTTTCACCGTAATTAAACATTAAAAAGAGTTCAAGAAGATTGAAACAAAAGAATTCAACTGTATCTCCATGAAATATGTGATTACACCTAAGTTTTATGGAACATGCATTTTGTGGTAGACTTCTATGCTACAACTGCACTTTTTTCTTAAACATTTACATTTTCCATTCAATGGTAATTCAGTTTTCTGACCAGATAAGATATATCAGATAAAAATACATTCAGCATAACAGACAAGAAAAGCTGCAGTAACATTGTACTGCCATATCAAATAGGACTGCAAAACAAAAGGACCTTTCAGCCATCATTCTCCATACATGTCTCAGTTTCTGTATACCGCAGAGACAGAAGAGGAACTGATTTATTAAATTTAATCGGGCTACCTTCCGGAGCATGCATCATACAAGCATTTGCATGGCTGGGCCAAATGGAATTCACTGCAACAGAATTTATTACACAAGTGTTATACAGTTCAATGAAATAAAATAAAGGGAGGGGGGGGAAAGAAAAAAAGACCTCAAGTTACATCCAGTGGCAGACAGAAAACAAAACGTGAGAAAGATTTTTCTAAATTATTTGTGAGGAAAAAGTCCATGCATCTTAATTTTTTTTCCCCCAATCATCTCTTTTAGAGCAGTTCAGCCAAACTTTATTAAACTTGTCAGCATTGCATTCCTTTATGTATGGATAGACTGCTCCTGAAAAAGGTCAACATAAAAAGCACAAGCAGGCTTTCAACATCAAGAATGCATGCCTTCTCTTTTGACTCCTCCCCTGAAAAAGAACTTTCTGAAAAACTCACGTCCCTGTAAAAGATTGCACTGCTGGTAAAAGAATCTGGAACTTTATCTTTGCACACTCAACTACTCTGACTTCTGTCTTGCATCTATTTAGGGAGGTTCTGGAATGTAGGACCTTTGTTCCTACATATGTATAAATATGCTATAGATGTCAATGGCAATGTAGTTCTTTAAAAACTTTGGATGTTAATGTTAGGCATCTAAGCATACATCAAAAGATACATTTTCCCTTTGAAGTCGATAGGAACACTTTGAAATCAACTGCTTACGTAAGTGTCCAAATACAGAGTGGTGTGCCTCATGTTAGGTACTCCAGGTGAAAAGTTTATCTACATCTTTACTATTGTAACGGAACCTGCACGCACCACTACTGACAGAAGTGCTCTGTGACAAAGTGTAAGCAGTACAGAATTTTCCACCTAGAAATACAGCCAGGCACTGCCACAAGAGCAAAGCTATTCTGCTCCTACTGAAAGGCAGTGGGAATTCTGTCTTCTGTCTAGTGACAGTTATGGGGTTTTTCTGGTGCTCCACCTTTCTCTTCCTCTAAGATTCTCTCAAAAATTGCAACATCTGTACCTGCCCCCATTCTTATGGGAGGTGATGGTATACTGCAGTTCCAGAGAAAAACGGTTCATTAAGATTCATCCTCTGCTCCTAGTTGTGCCATAGACTTCTGTGGAGTTAGCTTGGACTCTCGTCGATCTAGCAGAGGAAAGTATGCACTAGACTACATATAAAAGGCTTTGAAAGTCCATAAATTAATTTCAGATGAAGGGAGAAGAACAGAAACACGTATGACCTTCACAGTGCTAGAAGGAACAAGGCATTACATCATTAATGTGTCTGGTTACGTGATGTAATGAGGAGGTCAGCCTCTACCTTTCTTTTTTTTCCTATCACAGAAAGACTCATATTTTCTATATGGCTCCAGGGACACACACATACTTGGTGTATGCATTCATAAAAACCATACATCTGCACATCAGTTCTTGTAACCTTGTACCTACCCATCGAACTGACACATGCAAACACCCAGGTGCACCTGCAAATTTTGTGGCAGCATTAGTCAAAAGATAAGTTTAGACTACATATTAGGGGAACATGAGCTAAATAGCCAGTGATTTAAGAGGCAAAAGTTCAGCTGATTTAAATCAGTATAGCACCATTAAAGTTGGATGTATCTCAATTCCTCTTAGCTGAGAATCTGATCCTAGCATACAATCTGTAAAAAAGGGGAATAATCTTTAACTCACATGTATGTGCACATGCACACACAGACACAACCCCACGGAACACAACTGCAAACTCGGTGTGTTATTAGTATTTCCTTTAAAAACAAAACTGTGTTCTCCAGTATTAAAGTAACATGAAACAGAGCAACACTATCATCCTTCATATCCACAGGATTTAAAGTACTTCCTCTTCTACTTATCAAGGCTCAAGTTTGTGTGAAGTTATCAGCTGTAGGAGGATAAGCAAAGTACTGAACCTAAATAAAAGAAAATTAGCTCTCAATAGTACAGTGCTTTCAGCATTACATACACTATGTGCTACATTAGAGAATTTGTGTGAGAAATTTAGATAAGAGGCTGTTCAATCCAATTCCCCCTCCTAACAGGATGGCAGTAGTGCTGGACCTGGTCTTATGAAGCTGTGACTATTTTGTAGAGCTATTCTCTCTTTTTCTCCCTTTGCAACCAAGACAAGGGCATTTGACTCAAGCAGCCAGGGTTTTCTTCAGTAAACATGTGGTTTCAGCCCACTTGAAAGGATTAATGAATCCAGGTCAAATTCACAGCCTAATTTCATCTGGGGAAAAACAAACTAAGAGCTAGTGTTATAAAACCTCCCT
The DNA here is from genome assembly GCF_034638445.1 of Ciconia boyciana. NCBI lineage: Eukaryota > Metazoa > Chordata > Aves > Ciconiiformes > Ciconiidae > Ciconia > Ciconia boyciana. The sequence goes on from NC_132938.1 coordinate 59,429,286, forward strand.
CAGAGGCTGGAATGGTTCCCTCTTTACCCAACAGCTGAGTCAGAGTACTGTGGATACATGGGAAATCTGGGCTCCACCTAGCACATCCAGGGCAGCTAACACAAAGCTCAAGCTATCAGATGAAAGGAGATGCCTTCTCAGTAGTTTAAATCTCCCTTTTTATTCACAACTCCACAGAGTGTCCAAAATGAAGTATTGTCTCTAGTCAGACACACCGTTTCATGCTAAATGAAGCATCAGTTTTACCTTGCCATCTTAAAACACATAAAAATGAAACACTACCTTTGGATCAATCTGAACCAACTTAATTTTGTAATTTTATGCTTTTTGAAGTGCAGGTGTTGAAAATACCTACAGCCTTTTGCACTGTCTTGTACACTCTATTCAGTACTGCTTAGGATGAAATCTAGATTTCAATTACTCACCATCTGGTGCAAATATCGCATATATGCACATATATGCAATAGTCTCCCCAAGTACAGTCAAGTCAAATTGCCCGTTCATCTTTTCTGATACTATACAATGTAAAAAAATCGCAACTGCAAAATAACATTTAATGATTTCATTCTATTCAGCATGCTGCTTTGTAGAGAAAGGTTCTTTCCTTTGAGCTCCCAGATGGTCTTAATTAAAATAGAGTAGTTTCTAATTTACAGCAGGAGACATTTTGAAACTGTTGTTGAAGTAGTATTAGTGAAACCCCAATAACCCAAATCTCACCCCCAGACAGGTACATCAATATCTTTAATGTCTCTAAAGTTCCTGTTGTGTTCATAAGTCTTCTTTATTTTAACAATTGTACTGTGCTTCCATAGTACCTTAGCACCTCCAAAATAAATAAGAAGTTTCACATAAAATATGTGTCATCACATAAAGAAGTATTTATTCCTTTCCATTCTTGTATCCCCCTCCTTTGAGTTGTTTCAGCTCTGCAAATAGAGACTAAAACATACAGACAATAAACTTTCTGTCTGGAATATAACTAGCAGTCTTGCTTTTTCTCTCAAGCACATCACATTTTGTAAAAGCGTGCTCCAAAGCACCTAAGTGGGATACCATACCTCTTTGCAACACACTTCTCATGCATCCCATCAGTCTGCTTTTCTTGTAAACAAACAGCCAAAGAAGAGTGCCATGGGTACAGCTCAGTAACTCAAAGCATAATCAACCAATAACCCCTCTAGGACTGCAGATTTTCAGTCTCATTTCTAGCTAGGTTTTTACAACAGGTAGTACTTTGCTTTTATGCAAACACATGTGTAAGTTTATTAATAGCTTATGACCAAAACTAAAGCCAACAGGAAACATTTCATAAGATTTTGTATGAATTGGAAATGGAATATCATCTAGTCCCACTGGATTTCATTTACAGCATGTGTGATATCTCCCCCTTACACCAAAATTATACATACTTACCTAGAAGAACACCAGAACAACAATATTATTAACGTGCTACATAAACATATACAAAATACATTGTACAGTAAGGAGAAATCAGTTGTTTACCATACCAGAAAGTTTGGAAAAGCTCAATATGAATTTTTTTGAATTCCCCGATAAACTATTTTTTTCTCCTTGCAGAATTAATTCTAAATCCTTGGCAATTAACATATATTGCCCTATTTTCTTTTTACACTTCATGAAATAAAAATTTTAGTTTCAAGTTAAATTGACTAGCACTAACAGTTCAGCCATACCTCAGCCTCCAGGTATGGCTCTTTGAGAGAATCACATCAAGCAAAAGTATGTTTCAGAAGAGTAAATTCCCTGAGCTGTGCACTGTTTCAGTGATAAACTGTAAACATGGGTTAATTTAATCCAATGCAGTTTAACCAATGGTGTGCATCCTCATTTCAGCATCTCAGTAAGGTGCCTGATTTGTCAAAATGAGTGACCACAAGCTGTTCCCAATGGCTTCTCACAATTAAGGATTACACATGAAAAACTGTGTGTAAAAAGTACCATTAACATATGGCTTTTTATATATTAATCTTTTCCCCCCTTCTCTGCTGTTTATTACCTTTCTTCCTCCTCAGCCTACCTAATTGTCCCCCCTTTGCCACTCTCCTACCTTTTTCTTCCCACATTCCTACTTCTAGACTTCCTCCATTTTCCCATTCCCAAGTGCCTATCAGTGTCTCTTACTGCTATTCACTCCCATTTGCTCAGTCCCCAGCAACTTTCCTTTCATGCCTTTTTATTTGAGGTATTTTTATATGAGAGCAAGAGAACACGACGCCCCCAAGGATCACTCTTCTTTTACTTGTTTCAGTGGTCCTGTTTCCCACCCCATTTTCTGTTTACACCCTTTACTTGGAACAGTTCTTTAGAAAAAGGACTCTGTCTTCTTTTTGGTTTACACGAGATCTAATACAATATGATCCAGGCCCCGACTGATGTTTTTGAGTGATTTGCAATGCATTATCACAAATGCTGAAGCTGACAATGGAGGTTTCCCCAATGCCTGTACGCAGATTGCTCTAATTAACATTAAGGTGACATACACGTTGCATCCATCCCCAGGGAAATCCTCACATATGAAGATGGCCACAGGTTTGCTCATCATTGCCAGGAAGGCTATTAAGTGGCTTCAGGAGGCCCAAGGATCTAGTTCCCTTTTGAAAAGGCTTTCCATAATACACTTTCGAGGGAGACATGGCAGATGTCTGGATAGGGGTACCAAAAGGAACCATCTTGATTGGTTTAATAAACTACCCTAAATACCAACAGTAAAACAGCTGGTTTGCCTGGATCCTTGGAAACAACAAAGAAAAACTGCAAAGGTCTTGAAAGGAAGATACCATGTTTACACACAAATCTGTATGTGTGTTGTCACTCTCTCCCTTGTTTCCCTGCTGTGTAATTCTACCTTAGCCCAAAAAGAAAGGTCCATCAGCCAGTCAGAAACTGAACTCTGCTTTATCGGTATTTTATTTTACCATCACTAAAAAAAGTACATGAAGTAATATGGCTCTGTAGCAATTGTTTCTACAACTCCATTACATAACACCAGGTGTGCAAGCAGAAGATTAGAAAGCAAAAGGTGAAAGGGAAAAAGCTGAAGAGAAAAGAAGGCAAGAGACTGCTATGAGAACACATACATGTACAGTTAAGAAAAAAAAATCTCAAATTCCTTCCTGCTACAGAAGTCAGGAAAAGACTACACAACACCACGCTAAGCATACAGTAAATTTATGGCACTTTTGGAGCATGGAAATAAACACACCTATAACTTGCAAACATACCCAATACCCTGGGAGTTCTTCAGTCTCTTCAACCCAACAACGGTCTTGAAGTGCTCACCAACAAACGGCTTCCCCACATGCGTTTGCATGGAAAACATTACTTAGTTTTCAGTCCATCTTTTCTTAAGTCAGTATTCAGGCTTTTTCTGATACTCTGGTAAGCAATTACCCCCACTAAACATTTCCAAGTAAACAATAAAGATGAATGGTTTCTCCTCATTTAATCTACCGACTTATAGGGTTTTTGGATTATTTTACTTATTGAAAGTGGAGACGTGACCTCAAATATTAACATGCCTGATAATTCAGCATTATTTATCAGATGATAGCCTGGAGAATTATTGTCCTGCTTAATTATTTACTCCTCAATCCTCCTTCCTATGAAAAAAAAAAAAATTACAGTTCACTGCTCTTAACTGTTGTCAGAATAAATATGATTTAGCCACGTCTAGATTTCTCTGATCACTGCACTTTTAACTGATGCAAATGAATTTATTCCTAATAAAAGATATTTTTGAGCTTCTGCAATCACCAAATATACACAACCCCTATATTAGCCACTGAATTTTCATGGAAACAACATCATGATCTTTTAGTAAAGGAATTCAGTGCAAACCTTGATGCCTAACTACAGCATAAATTTTAATATTTTTTTTTCTCTTTTCTTAAAAGCAGACAACTTTCCCACTTGAGACGCTGAACAGTGGCACCTGAAATTCAGACTGCCACAACCCCCAAGATCCAAAGAATGACTTTGTTTTGCTGGTGATTTAGAGACTGTCTTTAAGTACCCTTTGATGACTTGAACGCTTTCATTCCTTTATGGTTCAGACTGCCCATTTCCTTTCAAGAGTCGAAGCCTCTGTTTTTCTCTCTACTAGATTTTTCTATAAGGGCAATGAACTTGCTGGGAAAATTCTTTTTCATGAAAAGGTTATGCAACAAGCTACAGAAGTAACCCTTCTCTCCAAACTCCCACAAAGCATATAGAAAGAAAACAAGAGACAGTTAAGAAAGTGGACTTAAAATGTTAAAAACTAAGCACACGTTTGTTAATTTTTGTATTAGGTGTCCTTTTTGTAGATGGATATTCTTTTCATTATCAGGGTTGAAGTTTTACAATTACAAAGTCACAGTGAAGGACCTGACCATACCAACATTACTCAATATCCTTTAACCACATCCTTAAAGCTATTTCCTACAAAACCTTACATGACAGAACTCCAGTGGTTTCATAAGAGCATTCTCACCGGCCTTTGGTAGGTCACAAACTGCTTGCAGCTTGATAAACAGTTAGTCTGCCTCCCACTTGGGCCAAACACCAGAAAAATAATTCATCACTGCTGGTTTAGTACTGCAGCAGCGGAATGAAGGTCCTACCTACTCCCCTGGTTCCCTTGCGGTGTTAGCCACAGCCGCCTCCTGAATCCCAAGCACTGCATTTCGTGTGCCATCTACTTGGACAGGAGATATTTTTGAACACACTTCCAGAGACAAAATTCATGCATCTCAAAATCTATTATAATGCATGTCATCCTCAAAAATGTATTAAAGCGACTGCTCAACAGTACTCAAAGCATTCAAATATAACGTCCAACCCATGATATCAAGAGATTTTTTTATTTTATTTTTGTCTCCCCTATCCTCTGCATCCCACACCACCTCTTACAACAAGGAGCTCCATTTCTCCTCTCCAGGGAGAATGCTGGCAATCAATTTGCTTTCTGAAATAGTTTTGGGACTCCAATCACTTTTGAAGTGTAAAACCAACAAGTATAAAGGAAAGTCCCTGGAGTCACGTTAGTCAATACAGTGAAATTCACACTTAACACACAGAATGCTAATGAAGACAAACTATGGTTATTTTACTGTATGCTACATCATTAAAAAAGTATTTAAAATATGTATTATTTCCAAAGACTCAGTTTTAAGAGCACACAGACCACCTGAGATGTTTAAACACGGATGATTATTCTAAAGTGATAAAAGCATTACCTCCTACAGGTCCCTCTTTTTGTCAAATTAAAGGTAGGAAACATCTCACCCAAACTGATCTGAAAGGCACATATATCCAGCTCCTTCATTTGCTAGAATAAAGTGTTTTGAAAATCTGTTTGATCATTGAAACATCTCAGGACACAGATATTTCAAGAAAAAAGCATCCCATTTACAGGCAAATCATTTTCTAAGCAAGCAATTTTTGTTTTACTATCATTTTTTTCATAGCATCACTTGTCTTTTTGCACTATCCCCTTTAAATCCAATATAAAGACTTATGTAACCTAAGCCAGCTGCATTTGCCTAAATAATGACAGAATCCTGTAGTCTGTCATTTCAAAAGTGACCCCCTTTTTTTCTTTTTAAACTTAACTTGAAAGCCGTCTCACAGTTGAATTCAAAAGACAAACTTTTGCCCTGTCTGAAATGCAATTAAAAAGTAAGTCAGCTAACCATTAAGAACACTTTCAAGTTCTATTTTAGCATTTTAAAGCTATTAACATGCACTGCAGTTATACAAAGCAAAAAGACACTTTCTCCCCCTCCCCCAATCAATAATATGAAACATTAATCCACAATATAAAACACACATGCAGTGGCTAACTGGATTATACAATTATGGTTTTACATTAATAAACAAGATGAGGCGTTCATACAAGATACTTCATGTAACTACATCTATTATTAAAACTTAACCCAAAACCTAAGTAGATCTATCTTCAAAGACTACAGAAGAAAGCACATGGTTCTCAGGGATCATAAGATTAAAAAAAGCCATTTTTTCCCAGCTCTCCACATGTTTGATGGGATGCTATAGCTGCTTCTACAATTCCGTTTAGGTTTTCTTTAGTGAAATGTGCATTTAAAGTTGCTTAATGCTGAGCCTGACTGGTGTGGAAACTGATGGGTTTGTCTTGTTTTACAAGCAGGCCCAGGTTAATCTAAATATTTAAACTACTGATCAGCAGTGTTCCTGAAGTGTGTATATTTGGCTCAGTTCTAGTCTCTGGTAAATTAACAGACTAATGCTGTCGACACACATGGCAATATTCCAAAGTTACAGATGTAGATATGACAGCAGAAATGGTTGCACCTTTCTGTGCATCAGGGACAATTAGCAGTTATCTGCAATCAGATAAGAATTAAGCTAATCATCTCTGTATTAGATCAGATAGAACTCTGACTTCAGGGGGTTATTCTCAATATACTTTTGTATAAAGGAACAATATCTGTCCTTCAAAAATAAGCATAAAAACAAGAAAATAAACTGAGTGCTATGTGTCAAACATTCCCTCAGTACAATAGCCTGAGCAGTTTGCTCTGCCAGTGTGACCAACGTGTTATGCTTTGAGTCTGCTGCTCTGAAGATAACCTCCATTCAGAAAGTACCCCTTTGAATTTGAGGCTGCTCACATATGAGGGCTGTTTGCTTTTCTTAGTGGTGATTGATTGTTGGGTGTTGTAGGGTGTTTTTATTTGGGGGGGGGAGTTACTTTGTTTTTAACTTCAGGACCTAGCTTTCACTGTCTTTGAATACAATGCAATAAGCTTGGAACATCATGTTCTCAAAAAAGAGCACACACATTTAAACAGATCAGGTGGGTGTATTCATCTGATATGAGGACATTAAGGCATCTTTCAAATTGCTTGGAAGTTTAAATTCATTAGTGACGGGCCAAAAGACTCAGCAGATTCTACCAACCTCTACTGAACTTAAAGACATCTCCAAAAAATATCTAAGATCAAAGCCTTTGGATACAAACAGACAGCACATCCAGAAAACTCCAGTTTCACAAAGAGAACTGGGGATGGAAGGAAGGAGAATAACTGTCATCAGCTTTCTCTGTGTTTTCATACTTCAGGAATCCTTTCAGGTGCATTTCCAGCTACAATACAACAATTTCTGACCTACAGTCTCTCTCTTCCTTTTTATACATGAAGCAAGTTGCTTTTATGGGCAAACTGTCTAGTAGTACTCATATGGTCCATATGAAGGGTCCAGAATTAGCTTTTTTTACTCAATATTCCTTGAAGGGATCTAATCAAATAACTGGATTTCCATTAAATATCATATGCACTTCCGTAAACTTTCTTTGCAAAATTACAGCAATTGTCTATGATAGGGAAATCCAGAAGTTTTTCATTATACTTTTCCCTCCTCCCACTCCATACTCTATTTACACATCTGGAACCAGTAGAAAAGCTACAGTATTAGTACAGGCAATAAGAATCACAGCAAATCCACTTACAGTACAGACATGCTATTCCAAAAAAATACTGTCATTAATGGATGTTTTTTCCCCTCCAAAGTTCACATACCTTCTGAGGAACAACAGAACTATTCTTCACCAACAGGCAATACAGAAACATACATATACAGACAGAAAGGTATAACACCTCTTGGTTATTGGGCATTTCTGCAAAATCAGATCACTTAGTGACCTCTGCAATCACATCTGTCAGTAGCACTACTATGGCCAATGCTCAGGAGCAGTTCTGCAGAAGGGGAAAAAAGGGGGTTTTTTTGTTTGGCTTTTTATTTTCTTTTTATTTTCTTTTTATTTCTGAACAAGTACTGTGATTGTATCCTCCCCTCTTAACTTTGAGTGTCCTCATTTTACACCCAATTATAGCCACAGTTATATACAAGGTTCAATTTTAACTACTTCTCCTTTCCAGCCAAAAGACTACTACAAATAAACTTTGCTGAACAGGGCTGAAGCATGCTTACCTGCTTTTTATCATCTCTCAGAAAAACAACCCTGAGACTTGAAAAAGCAATATATGCCTGTAAATTCCATGCACCTGAGTAATTATTGTAATTAATATTCTAAGAGGTACAAACTAGTGCATCAGGTAGTGATGACAGCAGATTAAGCATGCAGAATGCCTGCATGTTGATACATTTTACAACCTCTGAGATTTATGTGGAATTGCAGCCAGTAATACAAGTTTTCCTTTTTATCTTCACAAGTATCACTTTTATCTATAAACAATCTCAAATTTAGCAACCACACCAGACAAAACACACAGAGGGACTTATCTTTAACACATCCTACTTTTGAAAAAGATTATATGGTTCCAGAACTGGGATCAATGAAATAGTCCTACACAGAACATGCCTGGTTCACTGCAGCACTACTCCAAGTGCATCCTTCTGTTTTAAGATAACTGTATTAGCTGAGGGAGGTTTTGTTTGTTTGCAGTCGGGTACTTTTACAGAACCTTTCATCAGTTTCTTGAGAGCAAAATACGGCAGCAAAGTTTGCCTGCAATACATTTAATTGCTTTCAAGCAAACCCACAAGTTTCACTAAGAACCAGAATGAAGTTGAACATTCACAGATCACAAGACGTCTTTGTCACAATCTTTCCCCTTCAGCTTCTCCTCATTTGTTAGACTGTTTTCACAACAGTCTCTCCTACTATCCCTACTGCTAACATCAACTTCTTATCTCATAGGATGAAAATAACTTAGAGACATTTTGCTTAGGCAGATGGAAATACTCTTGTAAAGCTACTTCACAAAAATTCTCCCAAGACAGTATCAGAAACTACCGCACATTTTAGGTGTAATGAAATGCTAGTAGCACTCCCTAGAAATTCTGTGTTGGCTTTGGGGGGGGGGGGGGGGGGGGGGGGGGTTGGGTTTTGTTTTGGTTTTTTACAATCATGACAGTTTCTTAAAATTGTGCCAATTTGTTTCAGATTGGGGTGAGTTAATTTGCCAGGGTCAAATCCCAGAATTTGGATTCAAGTTGCAGCTAAAACAACACAAAAACAAAATCTCAGCTGCAACTACCATGTTGTGCTGAAAATATACATTTGGCTCAGTCTCACAAAACTCACCTCAGAAATCAAATCACATTCTTCAAAGAAGGTTGTTAAACTCAGATTTACACTGAGACTGGGGAGTTTAAACTGTCAGACAGCTTCCTAGCCAGGAAAAAACCAACATGCTGACATGCATGTTCACAAAAAGTCTTCTAGCAACTTCATCTTCCTACAAAAAGTGCTTTTCAGAGGCTTTTAATACTGCTTGCAATAAATGCAGGATCCAAGGTCTGCAGGGGGTAGATAACTCTTTATAGTTTTCTCAAATCCTCTTATTCCACCCACTCTGAGAACTCTACAGCCCAAGTTTAATGAGTGAGTGTACGGCAGTTCCACTGCAAAGCTCAACCACATTTGCACCCACCAAAAAAAAAACCCACACAAAAAAACAAAACCCCAAATCTTTCTTCTTCTGCAAGTGCTTTACAGAATCAGGCCTTGAAATACTAGTTTGAGGTCATGTGCCTATGCATCACTGTGTCTCAGCCTCTGAAGTGCATTCTATCTTCAAATAATAAATGCCTTTTATTGTTTCAAGACAAATCATGTTGTCTGTATTGCATGAAGGATGTGTGAATATTCAGCAAACAAACTCATGATTCACTATGGTCTTGAACAGCAATAGGACTTCATCATAATTCCAAGCAAATCTGATCATTTGTAAAATCATTTTTTAAGAAATATAATTAAAGTTTCATGTTCATGCATCATGCTCAGATGGTGACATTTCTGACATTTTCAATTTGAGCAATGTCACTAAGATGGAGAGGTCTGAGATTTACTCATTTCAGCAGAGCCCTGTTACATGCCAGTACCTACTTTAAATAATCAGAATTTTTAAGGCCTAACCATGTTCTATCTGTACAGCTATTTTTTGTTTGTCTTCACAGACCATTGACCAATTCTAATATTTTGGAAGTGAAAGAGTCCAAAGTGCTCAAAGTCTAGACTAAATGCTCTTGGCTTGATGCTTCTTTCATTAAGTCTGGTACAACTGGGCTGCACTACAGGCACAGTATCATTGCCAATGGAACAGCAATTTTCAATCGTGCATGAGACTGCTGAGGGTAACTGGGAATGTATTCTTCACATATTTGATGAAAAAATAGATACTTGGCTTGTACTGTATTACATCTTGGCCCTACTTTAACAAAACATTTAAGTGTGTGCTTGTTTGTATGTGTTCGTAAGGCAAGATGTATGACATATATCATCATAGTAAGGACTTGCACTTAGACTGATTTCAGCACCTAGTGCCCTTTTCAATTAAGTCAGTGAGAAGCAGGTTCCAGAACAGCTTCAGAAATCCAACCCTCTCTTACTATTTAAAATTCCAGGTCTCCTACTTGCATTAAAATTATTGGCCATATAACACCTCTGAAGAATTAGGAACTCTACAGAAAGTAGTAACTTTATCATAACCCCTTAAAATACACGAGTATTACAAAAACATAAAACTTGTTGTCGTGGTTTAGCTTCAGTCGGTAACTAAGCACCACACAGCCGCTCGCTTACGCTCCCCCTGCAGTGGCATAGGGGGAGAGAATCGGAAGAGCAAAAGTAAGAAAGATTATGGGTTGAGAGAAGAACAGTTTAATAATTGGAATAATATATTAATAATAATAAATAATTAAAAATTGTAATTAAAAAGGAAAACAACAAAAGAGTGAGAGAAGAACAAAACCGGGGGGGGGGGGGGCGGGGCGGGGACGGGACACACGACACACGGACGACGACACGGACGATGGACGGACACGACACGGGACAACAAAACAAGTGATACAACTGCTCACCACCCACCGACCGATGCCCAGCCCATCCCTGAGCGACAATCGTTACCCCCCAGCCAACTCCCCCAGTTTCTATACTGAGCATGATGTCATATGGTATGGAATAGCCCTTTGGTCAGTTTGGATCAACCATCCTGGCTGTGTCCCCTCCCAGCTTCTTGTGCACCTGGCAGAGCATGGGAAGCTGAAAAAGTCCTTGACTAGTGTAAACTTTACTTAGCAACAACTAAAACATCAGAGTGCTATCAACATTATTCTCATACTAAATCCAAAACACAGCACTATACCAGCTACTAGGAAGGAAATTAACTCTATCCCAGCCAAAACCAGGACACGTACAAACCAAAGCCATGAAATCGGATAAAGTAAAGCACCCATCTGTTACAGGCAGACAACGCTAAAGAACAAGGTTCAATTCAAAGGACACTGAAATATTTGTATCACCTTAAGCCAGGCTGGCTGAGGAAGCCTGTTTTCTTTCTTTGGTCCTCACTATTTCTACCTCCATGCATTTTTTTCTAGGTAGTCTCCAACTTCTCCAGTTCAATAGTATGACCAAGATGGAGAAGTCCATACTGAAGTCACTTCAGAGTCCAGTGATAGCTAGGGAGATGCTAGATGTTATCTCTTGTTTCTCAACTCAACACTGAGTTACTCTAATATTTTCAACATAAAAACAGATATCCTGATCCTTCCACCACAAAACTTCTCTCCATGTCTCCCAACTCAAGAGCAGTGAATAAATTCCTGGTCACTCAGGAACATAATTTGCACATCATCTTGGACTCAAGCCAAATGTGAGGACCTGTATGGAAGTCTATGCCTAAATGTCTTCTCTCTCCATCTCTTCGTTGGCACTCCTTTTTCTAATGGATCAATGCTTACCTTCAAGTTCTTCCACATTCCCAATAATCTCGTCTCCAAAACATCAGTCTCAATGCCTAAACAGCAAATAGCAGTGTCTGCCCACTTTTGTCTTCTCTGGTTTTCAAAGCAGTAGCTTTCAAAATAGCTTTCCCATCCTGCCCTTCCCATTTTGTAAGATATCTTCAAAGATCTGCAAAGTTTCCTTATTATCTTCCTTAAAGTCCCACTTAAAAAGACAAACCCTCTACTTTTCTGCTACAAGTCAATGTAATCAAATAAAACAACTTCATAGCCCTAATGGTGTTAATTTCATCAAACAATTGCCTACTATACTAACTGATATTGCCACACTGTTTACATATTCTCTCCACGAGCCTGTATCGAACTTACCTTTTCCTGTTACCTCACACTTAAATTGTAAACTGTCAGGGGCAGAGGCTGCCTCCCCATTGTGTTTAGACAATACTTGGGACAACAAAATCTTGGTCCCAGCAGAGTTCCTAAGCACTATGGTAATACTGAAATAAATAAACACATTATACATAAGACTATACCTATATATCACTTTTGATCACTATTGTAATCTGTTCTATATAGGAAATACCACCTTAAGAACTTCCTAGTAATGTAAACTGAATTTGGAATGGTAACACAATTCCGTACTGTATGTGGAAATACACCATCTCTCTACTGAGACCATATTCCTACCTTTGCAAGCAGTTAGGACTGTTCTTTCAAAATTCCTCCTCTTGGTAGCTTATTGCCAATTATACTTACCAGGAATAGAAGATTATTTAGTGTCCTAACGATATACTCGCAAATGAAGCAAGTCTTAAGTTTTGTAATGGTGCTTTTGCATGGGGTAGGTTTTTGGTGTGGGTTTGGTGTGTTGGGTTTTTTTTGACAGAATATACACTGAAATGAGCGAACTTTCCAGTCAACAGCTGCCACTTGCTACACAATATTACTATAACATTTTTAGGGTTCTTTTAACAATGTAGAATTGTCCAGGTCTTGGGAAATGGTAAAGATGTTATTTAAAGTAACCAAGATTTCCTAACCCAAAAAGTTACTGATGACATGTGAAAGTTTCCTTGGCAGTGCACAGGTACAATGTGGGAAATCGCTTCACTTTTAAGTGATCAAGTAGCTGCTGCATTATTTAAAATTCACTAAATATCATCAACATTCTGCTCTATATTAAAAAAACACCCACACCCCAAAAACTACACCAAAACTGCTGACAGTTACAAAACCCTCTCAAACTAATTTAATGAAAATCATTACTTACCTTTTCAATACTGTTACAACATAATTAAGATGTCTGTTATTTCAAACTCACATTTCTAAGGTCATATAAAATAACAAGTGCTGTTCTAAGATATGCCTTTATATCACTCTTAAAAAGTTAAATTGCTTAAATCTTAAGGACAGACTATAATCCACTGGTTACAAGAAACAGCCCCCTAACTGACATATTCACACAATTTTTATGCACCTTTGCATTTTCATAAAAGAGAAATAGCCATCAGCCCAATTTGAATGAATCTAGATCACAAAGACATTTCCTCTTTGCCCCCTTCACACTAACAAATCCCCCAAAGACTACAGACAAGTTTCCCATCACCACAGGGGGTGCAAAGGCCAAAAAGCAAACTTAATGAGGCCAAACGAAGGCCTCCTCTTGCAGAACTGTTAATCTTACTCTTAAGAGAAACAGAGGTAAAGAGAACGCATAAAATCTGCAAGTGCACAAAATCACTTGTAATAAAAATATTTACAACAGTTCTTTTGTCCAAGGTTATCATCAAGGGCTTTAATTCAGAGGAACTAGTGGGAATACAGTTCCTCTTATTAAGATATACTAATTAGTGTAATATATACAGTTGTCTCCTTTGAAAAGCAAACCAAACCCATGAGATGAACAGCAGGGTCCTGAAAGGACCCGCCCACCATCTTGGATTTACTCCCCTGAGGATGGAGTCCCAGAAGCTGCCTCTGAAGCTTCATTTCTTTTCATGTTGAAAACCTTCATTTACAGGCATAAATAACAATGGCATAATCATTAGCAGCAACAAAGCTCAAACTTCATCAAGAACTTGCTGTCATTCTGATAACGACCCTCAGAATAGACAGGCTAATCTACAAACTGGCATCTAGCTTTCAAATTGCAGATTGTCAATGAAATCCCTAAATATATTTCCCAGGTCTGAAACATGACTGTTGTTAAGATGCTGGTCTTAGTGCTTCATTTTATATGTGCACATAACCGTGCTTGTTTGGTTTATAGGGATATCCTGATCCCTAGAGTTTGCAGCAGCAATATAAGTACAGTTTCTCAAAAATATTATCCCATGTGCCGGCTGACTGGTAAATAGCAAGTTCTAGCAGTCAGCAACTGCCTCTGAACAGCTTATTTCAGGTGAAAGTAATTTTAAAGCATGATTTTGGATACCAGTTTAGATGGTAAGCTGTAAGTGCCCGCCACAAAAGACATCATCTCTACCTGAACACCACTCCAAGAAGCAAGTTACTGGAGGCTGGCAAGTGTGTTTTGGTGAAAAATTACTCTGTGTTCACAGCTGACAGTGATATTTTCAGTTTTATGTTTCTGATTTACACATAGATATATTTGTATCCAGTGTATGTTTTTCTGCAGATCTGCTACTGGCCAAAAGATATAGCAGTAAATGTACAGATGTTCTTAAGAAAGAAAAAAAAAATCAGTCCATCACCTATTTAAAAAGAAAACCCACAACACCAAACCAGATCATTCTTATTTTCATGCACATTATTGCCATAAAGCTTGTGTAAGTCAAAACATATCAGTCATTTCACTGGCAAAGACCTCTGCAACATGAGCTTATGAGGGTTAGCATGGGTGAGAATGATTAGCCTTGTAACTCATGCAACAATTCTGATGATGCCTAAGGAGAAATAGTAGCCAGCTTACCCTGCTGTTGACAGGACTAGGAATAATTGTATTTTTTGTCACTTATGTCAATTATACTTCAAGTCTTCATACACATATGGAGCAGACAGTCAGTGAAGGTGTTAATTTTACAAGTCAGTTTTCAGAATTCAGCCACGCTTTAAAGTCATGTTTGTTTAATCACTGCTGCCACCTCATATATACGGAAACGATGCCAACAGTACTGTTTTTGACGGCAATGTTTTTTCATAAAAGGCACAGAAAGCACCCAGCTTGATCAAACTGTGACTCAAACCAAATAGAGGCTCCCCTTACTGTGAGGCCCTTGGTTTTTCTGAACCTAAGGAGCATTCATGCACCATTCCAGCATTTAGCTAGCCATACCAACTTCTTAAAGGTTTAAGGAAGACATGGGGAGAAATGAGGAAAAACACATCAGACTCAGACTCCGTTAAATCTTGCAGGAGGTTTCCCACTAAAGTAAATTCATTTATGAAGAACAAGAAAGGTAAAGAAGGTTTGTGGGGAAAGGGGAATAAAGAAGTACAGCAAACAGATCCATTCCAACCAGGACATATACATATGTAAAGACAGCTTTTCCAAGTGTTCCCTGAACAGATTTCCTAACAATTTCAGAAGTACTAAGGATTTAGAGAAGTATGTTCTATCCTAACTCTTATTAATATGTCTTACTGTTTATTTTAGAAACAGAAGTGCATCTACCATATCAGTGGTCACAATTTCAGTATACACTGTGCCAAAAAAGAAAAAACTTCACAGTTTCTCGCAACACTACTGTAACCTACTGAGTCAGCAACAGCATACAAGCAAAAAAAAGCACTGTGAAACTTAACTCACTCTCACATCTCCTGTGGCATGTTTACTTTTTTACTTGACAGTCTACCAACCAAGTATTTACTAGAGCCATACTTGCTTGACTTGCATGTAAAAATATCACCAAAGATACACAGAGCCTCACTGAAACCAAAGTAAAAATTCTTACCAAAAAAACCCACATACATGCCAAATAGAATGAGACCAAACACTGGCAAGCAGGTCTACAAAAATTTAGTCACTATGCTACTAAAGCAAATATACGTCCAAAAAGCACTCCCCTCTCCCCTAAGTCACGTTAGCAGCAGAGTTTAAGTTTTATCTTGGCTATTTAGAAAATTACCCTTCAACTTTAAAATCTATGAATTTGTTGAAATAAAATCATCTGACTGCAATATTTCAGTACTACCATTCTATGCAACAACAGAAAACTGGAAAAGGGAGTACTGCCAATCTCTTACCTCCTCAGGACCTTTCTCTAATACACAAGCAGTACTTCTTAGCCCCAGTTTGAGCTATGTTTCTCCTTTCTGATCTTGGGAGAAAAAAAAAGTATATGTTTCTGATATCAATGTTACACCTATACCTAGATGCAGTCTATCTTAAATTGAATTCAAGTGTAAAGATGACAGTGAACAAATCCTGGGCTTGTAAAAAGTAGTATCTATGAAAGGAATTGATGAAGCAATGAATCAGTGTTTAACTTGCAGGATGTTTAACATTTGAGCAGCTGAGAAGCAATACTGGAATGGATTTCCAAAGATCATCTAGACTATTTCCAGTAAGGGCAAAAGTTATCGATATCACTCCTGACAGATATTTACAAGTTTGTTCTTAAAAACATCTTGTGATGGAGATGCTATAACCATCAAATAGAATCTGTTCTACTGCTTACATTGTCTTCCGTAGAGAGGAAAAGAAATAAAAACACACACAGCTTACTTTTCCTTCTTTTTTTCTTTTTGCAGTTGACTTGTAGGTATTTGAAAACTTACTCCTCCCCTCAGTTGTATCTGTTCTAACCTAAACCACTCCAGTTCTCAAACTCCCTTGGATCTACAGACTTTCTTCTGATAGCTGTTGCAGCTGTGCTCTGGACCCCCTTCATTTGAGCCATGTTTGTATTTAAATGCTTCCCAGAACTAGACAAAATTCTGCAAGTGATAGCTCTTCCACTCTGAATTGGTAAGGTATTTCATACAGGTAGCCTGTTTCAATATACCTGCATGCTGTTTGTCATTTCTTATAAGAGCGTAACACTGAACTTATGCTCAGCTTGTGATTGACTATAAACCCCAGAAATTTCTTCAGAATAGCTACTTTATCAATGTCTGTACAGCAAGCTTATTTACATCCAAAGTATTTTGTACTCAGCCTTACTCAACTGTACCCTATTTTTTTCAGATTATTTCTCCACTTGTAAACCTTTCAATTGTGAGACATCTGAATTCTAGTTCAGTCCTCAAATATACTTCCAGATCCTCCCAAGTTATTGTTCTAGAAACTAAGACGCACAGAAAACAACAGTGGAAGGAAGACCGAAAGACAAAACATCTTTCAATTTCAATCCTTAAGTGTGTAATTAAAACACTTCTCACTAGCTCACTGTGCTGGCTTTGGCTGGGCTAGAGTTAATCTTCACAGTAGCTAGTATGGGGCTATGTTTTGGATTGGTGCTGAAAACAGTGTTGATAACACAGGGATGTTTTAGTTGTTGCTAAGTAGTGCTTATACTAAATCAAGGGCTTTTCAGCTTCCCATGCTCTGCCAGGTGCACAAGAAGCTGGGAGGGGACACAGCTGGGACAGCTGACCCCAACTGGCCAAAGGGCTATTCCACACCATATGGCGTCATGCTCAGCATATAAAGCCAGGGAAAAAGAAGGAAGGGGGAGACGTTCGGAGTGATGGCGTTTGTCTTCCCAGTTAACCGTTACGCGTGATGGAGCCCTGCTTTCCTGGAGATGGCTGAGCACCTGCCTGCCCATGGGAAGTAGTGAATGAATTCCTTGCTTTGCTTGCATGCACAGTTTTTGCTTTACCTATTAAATTGTCTTTATCTCAACACACAAGTTCTCACTTTTACCCTTCTGATTCTCTCCCCCATCCCACAAGAGGTGAATAAGCGAGCAGCTGGGTGGGGCTTAGTTGCTGGCTGGGGTTAAACCACAACACTCACCTGTTAAAGCAACAACCAAAGCAGTGCTAGACAGCTAAAAACAATGTGTAGATGAGTTAAAATACACAAATCATGGCATAAATTATTCTGGTGAGAATATGGTATGTAAAGGGAAAAGAAAAAAGTTTGCTATGAGAACAGGGTGTGCTCTTTTAATTTTGGCACTATGCCATGGGCAGACAAGAAGTCATGAAAACAAGCAACATGTGGGAAAAATGCAGTTTTAAAAGTACTATTGACATAAAGAGAACAAATTTTATCCTAAATATCCTAACTTCTTTTATCAACTTCTAAGTAACTGTAAATATCTATAATATTACCATAAAATAAAAAGTTATTCACTTGTCATCATTTGCTTATGAGAACCCCTCAGACCTTCAGAAAAAGTACCTTAGAAACTTTGATACAATATAAAGTTACAAGCCTAGGTATTTGGAAGATGTTAAGAAATACAGTGGGACAATAAAGGATCATGCAAACCCGACCTGCTAAATTTTGATTTACTTATGCAGAAAAAAGGAAAAAGACAACTTTGATAGACATCAGCGATAAATGAGATAAGATCCAGGCAATAAATGAGATATGATCCAGGCTACATTTGTTACATGAATAAGACTTTTTTTTTTTAATGCTTCAAGACTAATGGAAGGCAGGGGAAATCTGTAAATTTGTATGTGACAACTGGACATTTAAGTGTAATCTAAATTCTTAAAGCCAATAATTCAGAAAAAAAAGAGAGCTATAAGCGTATATACAGGAGTGCACCAATATATCTGTATAGCTACACATGCAAATAAGTAGCTAAGGACATAACACCTCATATATATGTAATACCTACCCTATTAACACATCCAGCCAACATCAACATACATCTGTTCGGGGAACTTGCACCTTCTTTCTAGAAAATGCAGTCCAATCATTATTTTAATGGGCAAGAAGAAAGTAACTTAGAAGTGTCTCACCTTATTAACCAAGGCTTTCTTTCCAGCCTATATATCTTTACATCTCAACAGCCATCTCTACATGCAAAGAAGAATCTCCCTAGAAACCAAATAAACAATAGAAGTGCAAACGCCATGTTATGCCTCGAGATTCATCAGAAGCATTACCTCAAAAGCTTTATTATTGACAGTGATTCCTGGCAGGAGTCAGGGAGAAGGGAACTTTACACTGAATACAGCTTTGCTTTTCACTTATTAGCATTAGTTGCAATGCTGCCAAATAGAAAAAACCCTCTCTCATCTGCAAACAAAACACATGTATGGAAAACAGAATTCACTTTTTCAAAGTCACTTTTTTCATATATCTTAACTGTAATTGGCTAAAACAAATACAGTTTCCAATTCAAAATCAAGGTCAGTCTAACAAGTGTAGTAGTGGTGGAATACCACGGGTCCATCAGGAAGAACACACTGAGCTATTTTAAGCTATTTAATGTAGTAGTATAAGGGGTTTAGAATAAGTGCAATGCACTGGAAGTCCAGCCCAGTAACAACCCAGATCTTGCATACTGTGCAAAACAGATTCATAACCCTTGAAAATAAAGTATTTCAGTATGAGTAGCACTCCATCACCAACCATTAAATATGTAAAACCTTAAGGCTGGATTAATCACCTAGATACTTCCTGTATATCTAATTTGTGTCCATCCAACAACAAAAAGCAACTGACACCAATGAATAAAGGCTAATATTTTTCAATAACTGTGGTGTATTTCAAGAATCCTGTAAATATTCATCATATGAAGTACTGCAACTTTACCTAGTTCTCATTCAAGGCAGATGAAAATATTTCTACCAAATCAAGTAATGCAAGATCAAGTCTCCAGAGAAAAATCACTTTTGATTCCATATTAATCAAAATAAGATAAAATTTCACAGTTAGCTGCAAGGAGCTGTTTTTCCTCTCACCTTAAGGGGACACACTGAGATAAAATGGGCCATGACTTCTGTGAAAAGGCTAGAAGAAAACGCTAATAAAACTCTGGGAATTCTATTCCTCCACTCCCTTGATATCCTGTAAGACCACAAGCATCTAGGAATGCTGTATGGCACTGAGGGACACTTCATTGCCTATGGCCAATCTCCTGTTTCACTCAGTCATTTATCAAACTTGACAAGAAAGTTTTTCATTAAAAAATAGGGGCTTTTTTTTTGTTTTGGTTTGTTTGGGTTTTTAAGTTTCACTTCAGAAAAATCAAAAGAGGTATTTGTTTGCAGGCAATTTTTTTGCAGTTTTCCATCACCTTTCTTAGCAAATAAGGCTCCAAGATTTTTCAAGTTCCAAATTTTTATAAGAATACTATAAACTTCCAAGGGTAGAAGATTTTTGCTAGTTCTCCTTTTGTTTAACAAAATTTCCACCAATAGTCTGTTCAGTGATATTTTTTTAAGCAAAAAATTTGGTTTATCTATAATACACATCCATATACGCTAGCTCAAATTCCACGTTTTCGAACAGTAATTACTGAAAAATACACTAAATGTGAGAACAGGTTAGAAAGACAACTTATTGCTAACAACACTACTAAGAACACTTTGACCCTATAGTTCATCTTTTGCAGCAAAATTTTTGAACCATTTTTTCCATTAATTGTATTCAGCTGTTGGCAACCAAGTAAACCAGCAAGATTTGTATTTACTCTTACTCCAGACGCATACAGTGAATGGGCAAATAAAAGTGATATTAACATATTATCACTAAAAGATATTGTCATTGACCGCAAGAAGAGCTGTTCCACTCTGGAAACAGAAAAATAAAAAAAAAAATCATACTAACTTTAAGTATGTCATATAGGGATAAAAAGACTCTCGACCTCCATCTCATTATTTTATAACTGTTCTTAGCTGACAGCAGAATAAGAAATCAATTCTTTCTCCCTGTAGTTAAACCAAAAGGCATTTTTAGACTCTAAAAAGGCCAATGTCATAAGATCATATTTTGTACTCAACTGAAAAAGAAAATGAATTGAATGGTAAAATGCAGCATATTTAATGAATGCAAATGAACCGGAGCTGCCTGCTCCTGGTCAATACATCAGTAGTTATATTATTTGCAGCATGTTTAGGAAAAATTAATGTTATGTACCTTCTTTGCTAATCAAAGAGCATGTAATTAACTTTATGGAAAAAAATTGTCATTTTATTCAGTTCAATCATTTGACAGCGCAATTAAAAGAACTAATGGTATTTTACCAAAACGCAAACAACAGGGATTTGGAACTACTGGTTCTAGCCTTCCTTTTGATTGCATTTCAGAAAGAAAATGGGGGCTGGTTATATAGAAGGTACATATGTATATAATGACATCCTTTATGAAGCTATTGTTTTACTAAGAACCCTATTTCACTTCACAAAAGGGCAGTCGTCTTCTCTCAACAAAACAGCTGAAAGGAAAGTAGCAACAAGTAAATGTCCCCCTGCTGTGTCTATGAAAAGTGTATGCTCCCATCACGAAGCAGCCATGCAATCTCACTTGGTGGGGATGCAAGCGCTAGTGCTATTGTATATTCTGCATGACCTCAAGTGGAGAAAACCAGCTGTCCATTTGCCATGAAAAGGACCCCCATGAACCTCTCCTCACAGATCACTATAGTTTCCTCCCAGACTTTAAACTGATGGCTGTCACAAAAAGTCCTCCTCAAGCCACTTTACTCAGCTGCTTCACAGGGTTTAGACTGAGGTGACCAATCATGGCCTAACAAAAAGATTAGTGTGTCTGAACACAATGCCATACAGAGATGTGAGTAACCCTCTTTGCCATCTCCAGCAACACAGTTTAAAGAACACTGAAGGCAGTCAAAGAAAGAGAATGCTTGGGCATCTGAAAGAAAGACGACAATTTGAGGAGATATCTGTCTTCATTTGAAAACAAGCGTTCTTTAGAACCAGCAGGAATTTTCCCAAAGAGTAAGAAAAATTTGGGCTGCGTGACTCCCTATCCAAGTGCTATTATTAGCAAGTGACTAAGTTAAACAATTACAGTTCATCTCAAAGTATGATTAATGGCAACATACTAATATTGTGCCCCACCAATCTTTTTCTGTAAAGTCCCACACTTTACAAGACAAACAGACATGTGATGGGAATGTGGTCACTAGGCTACTAAACCAAACATATAAATTACATGCCTCAGGAAAAAAAGAAATCTGGGACCATAGTTGAAGTCCAGTTCTAGCAAAACACCAGTCCATAGGAGGGATCAGAGTTCAGGCCCTAGCTGTTGTCCTTCCTGCTCTACACAAAGCAGGAAATCAGAGAGATAAAGGACTGACAGCAACATGGTCAAGCAAGGAGAGATAACAGCTTTTGGAGTAAATCCAGTCCATCCTTTTGCTTTTAGGACTACTTCAACTTCTACCATTGGTCTTGACACTAATATGTTTCAATAGAAATAGATAACATGCAGAGTGTGGTAGCTCCTATGAGCTTTGAAGAACACTGCTACAAGCACAGGGGAAGCCAGCACATGCACTGTTTTCACGCTTCTGCTTGCATAATGTTACTACCAGACCAGAAGAGAGTGATATAGAATTGGAAAGACTTATGATCACTCCCTTGCTTAGGGAATAACTTACTACTAGTTCACACTAGCCTCCATCTTCCTGTAAATTCCTTCCTCATCAGCTCCACACAGCAGGATAACACCCTCTGTCAGGAGAACAACATTCAGACTATGCATTCTCCCTGCCCACCATTTAGCAGGAGAAGCTGAGGGTGTACAATGACTCCTTGCTTATACACATCATCTAGGAGACAGCCCAGAAATATAAGGGGCACTTATCCCACCTTGTGCCACTAATTGCAGGACCTCTCTCCGTTATTTTTCAATGGTCTGGGGAGTCTGGAGAGGTCCTAGTTGACTGGAAGCTGGCAAATGCTATTTTTCAAGAAGGGTAAGACGGAAGATTGGTAATTACAGGCCTGTCAGTCTCACTTCAGTGCCTGGTAAAATTATGGAGAAGGTTGTTCTGGGAGTTACTGAAAAACACTTGAGACACAATGCAGTCATTGGTCATAGCCAGCATGGTTTCCTGAGGGGAAAGGCCTGCTTAACTAACTCAATTTCCTTATATGACAAGGTCACCCATCTAGTTGACCAAGGGAAGCCAGTAGATGTGGTGAGCTTGGATTTTAGCAAGGCTTTTGATACTGTCTCTCACAGTATCCTTCTGGACAAAACGTCCAGCATACTAGCTAGACAAGTCCCTAACACGCTGGGTGAGCAATTGGCTGACGGGTCAGGCTCAAAGAGTTATAGTAAATGGGGTTACATCAGGCTGGCAGCCAGTCACCAATGGGGTTCCCCAGGGCTCAATTTTAGGGCCAGTGCTCTTTAATGTTTTTACAAATTATCTGGATGCAGGAATCAAATGTACATTAAGTAAGTTTGCCAATGCTACTAAACTAGGAGCAGCTGTGGAATCCCTCAAGGGTAGAGAGGCCTTACAGAGAGATCTGGATAGACTAGAGAGCTGGGCAATCACCAACTGTATGAAATTTAATGAGATCAAGTGCCAGATTCTCCGCCTGGGACAGAGTAATCCTGGTTATACATACAAACTGAGGGACAAGGGGCTGGAGAGCAGCCCTGCGAAAAGAGATCCGAGGGTTGGGTTGATGGAAAGTTGAATATGAGTCAACAGCATGCCCTGGCAGCCAAAAGGTCCAATCATGTCCTGGGGTGCATCAAGCACAGCATAGCTAGCCAGTCAAGGGAGGTGATTGTCCCACTCTAGACTGCACTCATGGCCCCATCTCGAACATCGTGTGCAGTTTTGGGCTCCTCAATATATGAAGGACATCAAACTATTACAGTGTGTCCAGAGGAGGGCAACCAAGATGGTGAAAGGTCTTGAGGGCAAGACTTAAGAGGAACAGCTGAGGTCACTTGGTTTGTTCAGCTTGGAGAAAAGAAGGCTGAGGGGTGACCTCATTGCAGTCTATAGCTTCCTCAAGGGGGGCAGCAGAGGGGTAGGTGCTGATCTCCTCTCTCTGGTGACCAGCGATAGGACACGAGGAAATGGAATGAAGCTGCGTCAGGGCAAGTTCAGATTGGACATTAGGAAATGGTTCTTCACTGACAGGGTCAGTCACTGGAACAGGCTCCCCGGGGAAGTGGTCACACCACCAAGCCTGTCAGAGTTCAAGGAGCATCTGGATGATGCTCTTGGTCATACGGTTTAGTTTTAGGTAGTCCTGCAAGGAGCAGGGATTTGGACTCAGTGATCCTTATGAGTCTCTTCCAACTTGAGATACTTGGTGATTCTATGATTATTCCAGATTTTAACAACCCAAACAGGGATCTTCAACCTTTTCATACCACTGCACACAAAGAAACTTACAAAGTGCAGTGGTATGAAAAGTGTTAATTAATGCTTCCATAAAGAAAGGAAGGGAACATCTGGGTTCAGCAAATAGTGACTTTTCAAGCATAGCGTCAGGAAAGTGGGGAATGGGAGAGCTAGTTCACAGAGTTAAAATAACAGTCTGAGCTAAACAGAAAGATCACCTCTTGTGCAAGTATGAAAAAACTATTTGAGTAGAAAAACCATACATATGCAGAATTCAGTCATGTCAGCAAGGAAATTAAGATGAAGGTCCAGCTGTATACATGGGTCTATTTTTTTTCTGTCCCTCAGAACTGATGTTTTGAACACCTCTGTAAGACTTTTAGTAGCTTTATCTAATCACTTCTAAACAATCAACAATCCTCAGAACAATACTCACTAGGTCTGTGAAGTATTTGAGATGTGAGAATAGGTAACTTTCCCATAAAGATAAATATATTTAATAACTTCTACTGTTCAGACTGTCCCCAACTGCAGCCAGAACTCTTACAATATTACACAACTAATTCTGTATTCCTAGAAGTAGATATAGACATAATGTTCTTGCTCAGAGATTGGAAAGAATAAATGATAAACTGAACGGTAAATAAATAAAAAAAAAAAGTATTTCTATGATGGAAAAGAACTATATATAAAGCTAAAGTAGATGATAATGGCTGCACATATAAACAAGTATGCACAAGGATCAAAAAAAACAAAAACCAAAACCCAAAACAGAACAACAAAAAACCCCAAACCATCACAAGGCCACACTCAGCTCCCAGATTCCAGAGCAACTAGCTATTTCAGTTGAAAATCTGTGGGACTATTAATGGCCTAAAATAACATATTTGCACATATTAGGTCTGATTATTGTCAGTCAGAATTCCAGTTAAAGGCTACTTTCACCTACCATTAGTTAAAAGTAAAATAATGTTTGGATATTAGAAATTGTGGTAGCACAAGAAGCTACTTCTATCCCTGCATAAGTCATCTGAGCTGGCATTGCCCACCTGTTCAATTAAGATTCTTCAGGGTTGGCTTGTTTTCAAAACAAAAACATCCTCCAAAAAAGTTCCCAAAAGGTTACTTCAGTTGCAAATTTATGTATTTGCAACTACTTTCACACGTAATGATTCAGCAACCTAAGGGAAGAAGAAAGAGAACTATACAAGATCCCATTTCAGTATCCTCAGAAAATGAACGTGCGACTGCCAGCAATGATACTTCAACAGATTTCATCTGATTACATCCTGTGCTACTGATCAAAATGGAGCACAGAGAGGTGATTACCAAAATTAAAAAGGAGAGGAGAGGAATGCATTGGAGAGAAATAAACTTTTGCTCCTCAAGACAGTAACTTTATTCGAAATTGTGAATACTTTGTACTTGTAAGTCTTCAGCACACTTTGGTTAATATAGTTAAATCAATTCTATTTTACAGATGGAAGAACTCAAATATGAAGACATTCTACCCCACCTTTACAGTCCTGTAAAGGAATACAATCACAACACAGAATTGTTACTTAGTTGTCCTCACTGTAATTCATTAAGCACAAGTTTCCTCTAAGGTGCATTCCTTTAAACTTGCTATGAGAGAGCTTTTTCCAGAGTGTTCCAGTTATGATAATACACATTGGAAACAGATTAATTTCTCCCTATTATCCTAAAATGGACTGGAATTGTTTGGAATACATCAAAAGACCACCTTGTAACAGCAAATCATTTTTAAGAGAGAAAAAAAAAAAAGTGAGGCGTTCAGTCTTGCTGTATTTCTCCCTCATTGCTGGTCATTCAGTTTTCAAGGTTCATGCTTCTTTTTAACTGGCCATTCTAACAGCTTATGTGCTGCCTCTTAATTGAATGTGCTAAAAGAAAATCCTTCTACCACACATTAGGATGTGGCTCAGCCTGGAATTCAAACTAAGGAATTATGCAAAGCTGTCCTAAAGTGAAATCCACAACTGTCAGACTTAAATACTAATCTCTCTTCACTAAGATTAGTCTCCCTACACTAAAGAAATACAGTGCACTTACATGCTTGCTGCATTGGAAAAACACTTCATCTTCACAGACAGAAACATTTCCAGTCTTCTACAAACATGGCTGTCATCATTACAAAAGACACCAACTCTAAGTAAGTATTGACAACGGCTGTCTAAGCACTGGTTCATTTTAAACTGATGCCATGCCACTGTGTCTTTCAGCCTCTCTGGTTCATCAGTATTCTGCGTGCCTACTGCCAGGAACCACTTGGGAAACTTATGCAAGATGATCCTTACCAAACTGTGACTTCTTCATAAACACACATACATAGCTACAGCAAACACCACGATCCATTTCTGTGATACCACTGCACTCATTTGTAAGTGTCAACTAAAGCCATTCTCAAACCGCATATTATTAACTGAGACAAACAAATATCAAGCATCCACCAGCAGAGAGAACAAAGCAGAGTTCAAGCTCAGCACTGCCATAAGGACCACCTTAACAATGACCGCACTTTGGTCTACGCTGGAGTATGTCTGCACTGAGCACATCTCCTGGTACAAGGACCAAATTATGAGTCAGGAAGTATTTTTACTGAAGTTTGAGACAGCTATCCTGTCTGAGAGGTGAAGCGTGTGAAATCAATAGCATATTAATCACCTCTATGTCAAGCTGAAGCGACAGTTCTCAGCATTCAACTGGCAGTAACCAGTAGTACAGCAGTGGAGGTGCAAATATTAAAGGAACATTTGATAAAAAGCAGCAGAAGAGTTGACAGTACAGAGACTCTCCAGCCAACACTTAACAGTGTTTTTCATAGTGATGCCATTGGGCATTATCTACATGTAAACTCTGTGACTGGAGAAGAGAATATTAAGACACAGACTATGGAGTTTATCCTTTTAATCCCATGCAGCCATACCCCTATGCTCAGGTATCAAGGCTTCCCCTAAGAACATCAAGGGAATCAGAAGAGGAGCTTACTCAGAGGGTATGGACACAGGGTGGGGAGGAAGAAGCGGGGTGCCTTCAAGCAGCTGGTTCTCATATTCTTAAGAGACTATTAGAGGTGCCAGCAAAAGGAAGTACCTCCTCAAATTAAGATGCATACACTTTGACTTTCAGCACTGCAGTCCTCCATGAAAACCCTACCATCATCCAGCTGAAGCACTGATATATAAGAAACCTTACGTCACTTCCTAGCAACACAAGTAGTACTACCAGGACGAGCTAGGCCTTAGTCTGTAGCCAGCTGTGCTCTTCTCTTACAGACTGCACATGATCTTAATCACAGACATATCTTTGTAGAGAGCTTACTTACTGTCCTTCAAATTACAGGGTGCTGATCTGCTTTCAGATATGCATACACAAATCTGTCACTGCAATGGCAGCCACAACTCTGATAAAAGATTTTGGTTTCCAATTTTCAATACATTTTCCTGGTTTCAAAACTCCTGTGTTCCCCCATTCCCCCACCCCTAATTTTAGAAAAGATCTTCTAAATAGCAGTTTTTCAGCATAATCTTAAGCACAGTGTGCCAAGAGTGAGTTTATACTTATGGAAGGAACATCATTCATAAGCCAGACCTTTAACATATTCTTGTGGTATGATTTTTTTCTGTGCTATTATATTCAGAGAAGGGGTACTGAAAATACTCAAGTGGAAGGTAAAATAAATGGATTTTTCTTAAGACAGCATAAACTGCAAATGGCAGAACAGCAAAGGCCTTAAAACTACTTATTTTCTACAGTCTTCCTCCCATGATATTTACAGCTCTTACACTACAGCCCTTTACTCCTAAGAGTACTAAAACTCTTCAAAAGGGTAGGAAGAGCCAAGTTCATGAGCTAATTGGTTCTGCTTCTTTTTTAAAAAAAGAAGAGAAAATAAAACCTTTCCCTCCCATAAATCTTCGCTGCTCAGAGGAAGCACCTCCCAGGTACCAGCAGCCTGCAGTAGTACCAGGAAATGGCCCGAGCCAGCTATTTCAGTCAGCGGAAGGCAGTGGATCAGCACCTGGCTTTATGCAGGTTTTCCCGGCTATAGCGAGCTATATTCTGTGCTATGCCACCATGACTCGGCAGGCAGCCTACTGCGTGTCCAAGTTTTGGCAGAGCGAAAGACTACCAAAACCATCGTACTGCTGTGTTATACAGTACAGCGTACTGCATTACAGAGAGGATCAAAGAGAAAGACCATTTGATACCATTCTTCCTCTCCTCAGAACTTCTTCAGCTGAGCTTGTAGAAGAGCCACAGAAGGGTAGGGGAAGCTACTTAGAGGGACTCAGGTCCAGCATTATTCCCTGTACAGCCTCCTTTTCAGCCTCCCCAAGAATCTGTGAATTTGTGACCCACTCTCCATTGTAAGCCCAAACAAGACATATTAGCAAAGGTAAACATGTAAGGAAAAAAAAAATCTGTAAGTCATATTCCTAAAACCCCAAATTTAAATTCATAAGCACTTAAAACACACACAAGTCACTAAAGAAATTTTCTGATATACTTGCCCACACAATAATTGCAAGATGAGTTCCATGCATGAGGAAAACTAAGATGATAGTTCTAATGCCTAACACAGACTAAACTGAAAGTACTGATTTCAATAGACCTTCATCTATTTCCTCACGTAATTCATCTGTACACATTCTAAAGAAAACTATACCTTCTTTATACTTGACAGCTTCCTGCTCAATTTAAGTCAGTGTAAGACAAACTATTGTTGCTTAAAAGCTACATTGCTTCTTGGTTGAGCGTGTCTAAGCAGAAGTCTCTGAAATCATTGTATTAATTTTCAGAACATTCTAGAAGAAAAAGTAACATCCCAGTTTTATCACCTCTGTTATTACACTTTCTGCGTTCCATTTATTCTTTGCCCTACAAAGGGCTGTCATCATCTCTTTGATAATTATAAGATTTCAGTTAAAAGATTTACATGTGTGTATAATAACTTCATATTTCTTCAAAAAGCTTGCCAAACATCTTCATCTGTTTCAAAGCTTTCCAAGCACAAGAAGAAAACATTCTCCCCAAACATGCATGCAATATTTACAACTGCATGTAAATGCCTGCTCCTATAAACATACATCTGCATATATAAACGAGAATAAATTTTAATACACACCCCACACCCCCCCCAAAAAAAAAAAATAGAAGAGGAGGGAAGGAGCAGGAAGGATAGGAAGTTTTATAGTGTGCATCACAGACAAGACTGTCTTCCAACGTACTTAAAAAGCTGTCTTAAGGACAGCACAACGATCAGGTTTTCTTCATGAACACGAAGGATGGGACAAGTGCTTTTCTTCACAAATAAGGAAATTGTAGCTTGCCTGCTAAGAGCTAGGCAACCTGTGGAAATATTTAAATAGTAGATTATTTTATCTTAGACACATCTATGCATCTGCAATTTCTTGCACTACACATTTACCTATTTACAGAGCAGCACATTTTTAACTGAGGAGACTATTTGCATGAGGCTGCTGCACTTAATCACAAAATAAAGGCAGATCCAACAACTTGTTGAGCCATGACTGACTAGACACTGCAGTTGTGAACCACATGGAAGGAAATAGCTGGCAACATTTGCTCCAGAGAACAGAAGCATGAATAAGATGATCTCCTGGGGTATCAACCCAACATTTATTTCTAAAGTTGTTCAAGTCTACATAGAGAAAAAATAGCTGTATTTGCATGAAAGGTACATATGAATCTTGCACTTTCAAATTTGGCACTCAGTTCTGAAAATTTGTACTGACATTTATATTTATTAAGGTCTCATAAACAGCTTCTTCTGCTTAACTTAATCTCATGAAAAGGCCCAAGCAGATAAATTTAAGCAGGCACTGCTCCACTGTAAGTCTAACCAGTAAAAACACAGCACTCCACAAGCTTCCATAAAGTGAGCCTGCAACATCGTGTTCACTATTGTGTGTATTATCTAACTGCAAGCTGCAGCTTTAATCGTATAGGGTGAAAACTGTTTCTTCCAGCCTGTATTATTCTATGCCTTCTTACATCTTCTTAATAGTTTTAAGTAAGCAGTCTGATTTCCTTTTTGTGGCTGATCTAGGAAATCAACTGAAACAATGAAGGGGAAGAGTGTTCTGTGTAGAGGAGCCTTCCTGAAGAGGCTGTAGTTAGCAATGTGACTCAAGTTCTGTGTGTGTTAAAGATGGATGGTTTCACAGGGTTGGTAACTTGAACATATTAATTATATGGTTCTATCTGGCAACCTAAAAGGCCCTATAAAAGACAGCTTCTGTCAGTCATGCTGTTTTCAAAGCTAGCTGATTTTTACTGCTCTAAGTATACAAAAAATAGACAGGTAGGCTGCAGCCAGTAAGTTTAGAAGGGAGTGAGAAGGAGGATGAGTGCTGTAATGCAGGTGCAGCAGTGCTGCTGTTCTGGCAGCACGTTCCCAAGAACCCACTAACCTTTAAGGAACGGGGCAGGGGGTGAGTTTGGCTTAACAGAATTCAGTTATCCAAGCTTTAAAGACTCTTTAAGGAGACAGATGCATATTTAACAATTTAAGAAAGAAAAAACAAAAAACAAAACACACACACTAAAAGCATTGTTCCAGAAGTAGGCTTAACGGCCACTTCTCACACTGCAAGACTCACTGTACTTGAACTGCTTTGACGCTTCAGCAGTTTGAGATGGACAGCTGCCACATGGAAGGACATATAAGAACATATATTATATGTTCTTATATTAATCTCATATAAGAACAGTTAACAGACAATCAAACCTTCCTTTTAATATGCTTTTTTTTGACAAAACTGTGCAAGTTCAATAAATTTGAATTCAAGTCATAGAAAAACCTTTTTTTTATAATAACACTTTTGTAGTCAAATCAACCCTTGCTACAACACCACTGACATCAATAATATTACAAAAGACAGAAATCTGGTGCAGTCTGCTGTCAATCAGCTCTCCTTTGAGACACATTGTGTTTCATTCATCATGATGCACACCCTACCTCCTTACCCAGAGGGAAGGGAATTAAAAGGTCACATCTTAGCCAATGAAATATATTTAGCTATTCCGTGGGGAGAAAACAGTATCTCTAATCAGTCATCCAAACAAGACAACAGACTACCCAGAAGGTTGCATGCTGCTGCACATCAATAAACATCTTTATCTAGGAATTGAAATGAAAAATATCAAACCAGTGAAGGTATGAAAGGGGAACTCAAAGCCCTGTCAGAAAAATTACAAAATTAGAGCTGAGCACTGCATTCAGCAAATAGATAATACAGACATGGCAGAAATAACTAGTGCTGGGAGCTAGGTTCAGATAGCACACTCTGGAATTTTAAGTAACAGGGAAAACACTTTGGATACTTTCTACAGCTATCTGTATTTTCTCTTGGGTCTCTCTACCAGTAAACACTTAAGTCAGCTCCTCTTTTCTTTACCTCTTCAGTCTTTACAGAACTGCTTCACTGTAATTGTAATTAAAAAAAAGTAATACCCTGCTGATACCTATTTTGGGATCCTTTTAATCCCCAAAATTGATTTCTCCTCCATTCTTTCAGCCTCACTAATCTAAATGCTCTAGGAAACAGTCCTTATGAAACACATGGAAGTAAGAAAGAGTGCCTAAATTGTACTTCCACTGCATGTCAAAACAAACATTAGGTGGGTAGGAAGAAAAAAACAGTACTGGGATGCTAAGAAAATATGTCGATTTTTGCCATCCATGCTGCTACCAAAATACATACAGCAGGCTCATCGCCTCACTGAGGAACTGTAGCTGTAGAACACAGTTTTCCCACTAGAATTACTATAACCAGAATAAGACTAACTGATATTCTCTATCCCCCAGAAAAACCCTTGCCTTATGGCATTTCATCTCCTCAATGAACAGGTTTATATACACACAACTACACTGAAACAAGCTTTATAACCTGATTGCAGCAAATTACATAGTGAAATAGGAGGTACTTCGAATGCCAAACCATCAAGCTCTTTAAGACTGGAACAGAGAATCAAGATGACACGATTACCAAAACAGCACAAAATAGCTGGCTAAGAAAGAAGAACAATGACAGTGTCCATGCCTGGAAAAGCTTTGAAGCCACAGGTATCTGAACACAAGAGGAATTAAAATGCAGGTTTCTTGACAGGAAAGATACAAGAGAAAGAGCAAAGGAACAAACATTGGCTGTGGCACAAAAGAAAAACAAAAGTAAATTTATTTGGTCAACTTTGCCAGGTACCCATCAGTGAAGTTTAGCTAATGTTCTGCAGAGAAAAAGAAGGAGAAGAAAACAAACAAAACCCCAAAACCTGCAAACCCCATCATTTTATGTGCAAGCTATAGTGAACATACATACACAGTGTGTCATAGCAGTTAGAGATAAAAAACATCTCTTATGTTATGCAACCTATCCCTTGTCAATGCAGAATTAAAGAAATGTATGGCATATAGGTATTCCTACTTACATAATACTGTTTGTTTGTTTTTTAAAGGAATAAATTCATTATAGAGATCTTCCTCAAAAGAGAAGGGGAAAAAAAAAATTGCTTCCCAAAACTGGCCAAAAGGGACATGCAGAACCATACATAATCACCTGCTAGCCTTCCTGCTGACCAAGGTTGAACTTTCTGTGCTAGATGACTTGACTCCTGCTCCTGCCAACATCATCTGACTCCAGGAGCAGGCTCTGAGGACCACTTACAGAATGAGACATCATGGCACATGACCGTAAGCATCAGCACTTAACCCTTACAATATATAAAGGATCAATTCACCAAAACATGCAAGCATATGTTAATTTCTGTTGAAGTCTACAGGTCCTAGATATACACAGGAATGCTTCCTGGAAGAGGAGAGTCTGAAGAATCTAGGAAAACCGAAGAATTTCTTAAAACTCTATTGAATTGGGAGTATCCCTGTGCTTTCTGCATGTTACACTTTCCACAACAGTGTAATTCTTGGCACTTGGTAAGAAGTATCCAGCACTGTGCTTGACTGTTCCTCATAAAAGCTGATTATGCTCCCGCAGCCATTTAAAGGAAGATTCAAACATATTAAATAATTACCTACACACCTACTTTTTTTGATCTTTTACAGTAGAGAAACATTAATTTACAATAAATAATAAATCTGGCAAAGGAAAATTAATTTATTACGCTTAAAATAATTTTAGCCGCTCCATTTGCCCCCCAGTCCTATGTGCAGAAGGCGAACTGCCAGCAGTGACTGCAGCACTAGTTGCAAGCATTGGGTTTAAGCTGGCATTCTTGTTAGAGCTGAGGTAATTTAAGAGGAATGTCAGCATGCATTTACTTTTCAAACTTTATTACTCTGCTTTAAGAAGAGAAAGAATGCTTGCTATTGTAATTTTTTAAATATTTACAAAATCTTTGGTATCTGGTTTTAGTCCTGCAGAATTAAAATCAAAACTTTAATATAAGAGAGACACAACATGATGATATAACAGAAAACTATAATTAGAAAAACCACATTTAGTGAAAACAAAGTCTTTAAAGAGAAATGTGACCACTCTTCACTTTAGGCAAAGTTCAAGGCTACTGTTGAATTAAAAGGAGCTACATGTGGACAGGTCTGCAAGCTATGAGCAGTTGTGAATCTGGCTGCCTTTGATACTCAAGCCATTCAAACCCAATTTCCTTTGAACGGCCAAGTTCCTACCATGGAGAGCCACAAGAGGATGAACATCTCAAGCTAATGAGATCTATACCAATTGCATAACTTTAATCCTAAATCAGAGGCCACATTCTCACCCTCCTGTCTGCAGGCTGAATTTCCCTCTCTTCTTTTGGTAGAGAACAATGTAACCTCTTTTTAAATAATCTTTATTTCTCTTTAAAGAGCAGCATGATGGAAACTGCCTTGGTGGCCATTTGGCAGCAGCTTTTCCTCACTGCATAAGGATGTTTCAAAAATCACCTCTGTTCCATGAAGGCTTTCCAAAGTGACCTCTAACAGAGATGTATTTTGTTACTTCAGAAACCCAGGGAAGAAATGCAGAAGCTGAGCAGAATAAAGCAGCAAAATGGAATCAGGTGGGGAAGAGGCAATTTACTCTTTTGGCTTCACAAATAGCGGGCAACAGAAAAACCACTGTGTTTCCATGATACTTTTCTTGTTAAACCAAATGCCTTTCTAAACGCAGTAGTCCAAATTTGTACTAGCAGCATTAAGGATTAAAATAAAAGCCCATCCTGTCCAGTCGAAATGGACTTCTAACAAGCAAAGTGAACCAAATGAAGAAACAGCAATTTATTCGCTCTGTCCCCTCCTGCTCTGCCTAATGCCTGCTGTTAGGAAGGCACCGTACTTGGGTGGCGGTGCCACTCAGCCCTTGTTCTCTCAGACACGGCTCCCAAGACGATGCCATTTTGAGGTAGACACCTGTCCACTGGCAACAAGCATGAGAGCATCTACTCATTTTAAGCTGTCCAAAAGGAGGCTATCGCATGGCAACATCTTTCAGTCACTACAAAACTTGCTTCCAAACTGAAATAGCTACCCAGGGGTGAAAAGCTCCATATCACATTTCTAATCCCTATACCAGATAGTATGCTTTTTTTTTTATTTTATAATGATTCATATAAATTTTCCTGATCTTATGAATCTTGCTCCCTTGAAAACGTTTCCCAGATCACTTTGACTTTCATCTAGCGAGGATTTTTACAATGCACATCAGGAATATTCTCTTGCTCGTTATCTATTTGATAAAGCATACTTCTTAAGAAAAAAGGTCAGGTAAAAATTGGTATAATGTGGAGCTCTAGTGGTAGTGGGGAAGTAAAGCAGCACTTAACACCAACTGTGAAACAGTAGATACTGACCTTTAGTATGAAAACAGTAAGCGAAAACACTGTAACAGATGAATTTAAACAAGGAGAAGGAAAAGGGAGCGAGCTTGGCATCAAATTCAACAATGTTTCAGGCTCACAGAATACATCTTTGCATACAACATGACGAGCAACCCTCATTTTTAGTGCACAAACTTGAATCTTGTAATTTATTGCAGTTAAGCAACAGAAAAAATAAGATCAACACTGTATGCTCATGGTAGCCTTAAAGGAAGAAATTATATATAGTACAGCAGGAAACCAATGTTCCTTACCAAAACTAGCTGGGAGTTGAGTAATTCTGCATGCTCTTTTAAAAAAGAACAGTCCTAGTCACATATATTGTCCTTTTCATGCTAGCCATGGTAACTCCTATACCAGCCAGTAAATACCCTGCTCTCAGCTGTATCATCAGCAAAATACTGTACCAACCATTGCAGGCAGTTTTAAACACTGAGATTCAGTAGTCCTATCAGACTGATGAGTTTGGCAGGAATTAAACCCTGAACTAGAAGATCTCTGTCCTTATATAAACAGTACTATCACACATCCTATTGGCAAACATCAGCTTAAGTCTTGCTGACAGTTGATATTCCACCTGTAAAGATGTTTTTTTCAAACAGAGTGGCAGGATACGTAAAGCATACTGTGTCTAGTGTGCTTCATCACATAGAGGATGCTGGAATTCCTACAACACCCTGTGAAGCACTGGCATTATTTTCTGAACTTTTAAGATGCCATTGGAACTTGGGTACATATTAGCAGAAGTTTATAAAGCTAAAACAATATTGATAGTTATCAGACTGACAAAAAGCAGCACGAAAAACACAGGAAACATTGCAGTGTGTGTGTGTATGAACAACTGACCCCAGTATTAGGAGGCCCCATTTCCAAAGTCAAGCAACATCACCGGTCGCATAAACACACACAGTTTTGAGCCCTCAGTATGAAACCTGCAATCCCTTCCTAGGGGAACTGCTTTCATCCCCAGCTACAGAAAAATGAGACTGAAAAGCTCTTGTATATATTACTGGTAACTTGCAATGGCCTCTCCACCCATTTCAATCCATGTTATAAATTGTTCAATATTTTTGCTAGGAACTTTTGTTCTGCTTCCCAAGCTGAGCACACAATGCCTTGGTTCAGTACCACCCCATTTAAGACAGAATATATTTCTTTGTGCTAGGGTAGACCATTAACTTCTTCATAAGTGTTATTGTTTGGCATCACCCAGCCTAACGGGGCTTTTTAACTAGCATTAATTCCAACCCAGTGCCACAGCGGAAAGAGATGATTCTGGGCTTTACAACTTTTCCACCCAAGGTACAGCTGTTGATTGAAGAGGCATCCCCTGGGTCTGACTTACGTGCCTTTGGAAAACAGGGGATACCAAAGCCCCCAGAGTTACAAGCCTCAGAGAGGAGATTTCCAAGCTGTATCTGTTACCTGGTGGGCAGTTGCACTCTGGAGGCACTTCTCTCGCTACTCGTATTTTTGCCAAGTGCTCGTAGGATTTCTGTGGGCGAGAGAAGCAACGTGAGGGCACTCGGCGGGCTCACTCCGCCACCGCCAGCGTTCCCGACCGCGAACCGGGATTTGCCGCTATTCCGTAGGGTGCGCAGCCAGCGATGACTTCTTCACTTGGACTCGACCCAAAGTGTCTCACTGACTTCTCCACCCCCACAACAACACAAACAAGCCCGACACCACCGGCTCTCTCCCACCTCCGCCGCAAGTGCCCCCCCGCTTTTTTTTTTTCGCCTTTTTTTTTTTTTTACGCGCGGTGCCGAGAAGTGCAGGGACTGAGGTTCGGGCACGGCGGCAAGTCACGCATGAGAAAAGCGTCGGTGGGTCCCCCCCGAGCCCCCCAGCCCGCCCGCCCCAGCAGCTGGGGGCTCCCCCCGCCGCCGGCGCTCGCCCCAGGCCGCTTCCCCCCCGAGCCGCCGGCACCCGGGGATGCGGGCTCACTTTCCCCGCTTCTCCCCCACCTCCCGCCCGCGGAGCTGCTCCGGCCGCCCCCCTCACGGCCTCAGCCGGCCTGCCGTCGCCCCGCAGGCATCATCGTCCCCCCTCCCCGGCACGCACGCAGGCCGAGAGCAGCCACCCCCGTCCCGCACACCTGGGCGAGAAGTCGCTCCACTTTCTCCTGCATCATCGCGTTCAGCTGCTCCAGGGAATAGCCGGGCAGCGGCGGGAGCGGGGCGGCGGCAGAGAAGCCCCCTCGGGCGCCCTCGATGGCCGCGACCCTGGCCTGGAGGTCGCTGGTCCGCACCCCCAGGTAGACGCAGGAGGCCGCCGCCAGCGCCGAGAGGAGAGCCGCCAGCGCCGAGCCGCACGGCCCGGCCCGCCGCGGGCAGCGGTCCCCGCCGCAGCCGGGCTTCCCGCTGCCATCCCGTCCTGCGGCTCCGCGGCTCTTCCCCAGCGTGCTTTTACACCCTTCAGCTGCGGCAGCTTTGATTTCCTTTCCTCCGCCCCCCATGGAGGCAATTAGTTTACAAACAGCGGCAACAAAAATAATAACGATAAAGTACGAGAAAATAAATAACAAAAAGGCGAAATAACAATATCTTTTTAAAAAAACGCGGTAAGTAGAAGAAAAGCCCGCAACCGGCTCACACACTTTCAAGGCGAAGCGGCGGCGCGCACCGCAGCCCGCACCGCACGCCGCCCGGCAGCGGGTCGCGACTCAGCCCCGCAGCAGGGGCGGGGTGGGGGGGAGGGGGGGGGAGGACTGCGGGGCGAGGAGCCAAAAGCCGGCAGCAGGGCTGGGTGCGGGGCGAACCCCGCGGCTTCCACCCGCCCTTCGGAGGGAGCAGCGTGCTCTGCTAACGGTTTGCCACTTGTCAGAGAGGTTTTCAGGCGCGGCGCGGCGCGGGGCGGGAAGCGCCCCCCCTCCGCCTCCCGCTCTCCTCCCGCCGCCGGCGGACTTGTTGCTCCCCCCCACCTGCCTGCCGGCGCCCAGCAGCCGCGCCGCGCCAGGCGGGGAAGCCCGCAGGCAGCCGGCAGCCGCGTCGCCCCGCCAGCAGGCAGCCCGCGCTGCCCCGCTGTCAGCCGCGCCGCGCCGCGGAGCCGCCGCCCCCGCCCGCCGGCCCGCCTCCCCGCCCTCATCAGCATAATTTATTCACCTGGGCGGAGGAGCGGGCCGGGGCGGGTGGTCAGCTCGCTTTGCATAATGCATGCGCGGCGCGCGGGGCATTAGACTAACAGACGAGGGGCGCGGGGGCGCCGCGGCCGCGGGCGGGCGGTGCGGGGAAGGGCGGGGCCGCGAGAGGCGGGCTGCCCGCCCCGCGAGCGCTGGAAAGCCGCGCGGATTTGCGGGGGGTGTGACCGGGCCGCCGTGCCCACGGCGCGGGCACGAAACGCGGGGAGCGCGCAGTCGTCCCGTTCTTTTTTTAGAGCGCGGAGGGTAAGCGTGTATCACTCAGCGGCCGGCTCCCCGGCGAGCGCACACACGCGACGCGAGGGCTCGCCTCCAAGGGAGCAGCGTGCGCTAACTCCCCGTTGCATGGAGTCGGTTTAATTTTAGCTGATTTTCTTTCTGTTTGTTTATTTACCGAGTTGCTTCTTCACTGCGTCGTGCACGCCAACCCGTTTTCATTGCCCCTGGTTTGTACGACTGGAAAAGAAGCATCGACATCCAAAGAACTGCGCGCGTGGCCTGGTGGAAAGCTTGTTGGTTTCTGTTTCTTTCCCCTCTGCCTCTTATCTTCCACATGCTGCATTTACCTGCTGTAGTTTGGTTCTCATCTTGGCGTTACCACAGTGCCTCTCCAGTGTAGCACTTGGTGTGGCATTTCTTGTGCCCAGCAAACTTCCCGAACCAGAGAAATTTCTCAGCACGGGACCAGACTCTGAAGGAACACGTAGGTCACCCTGGCTGGCATTTACTCACACAAATACTAACGACTTACAAGATACAAAGACTCGTGGGATGAAAAAGAGACCTGTCCAACTATGGCACTTCTCAGATAAGACTGAGAGTTCTGGTGTGTACTACGAATCAAGTTTCCTTATGGAGTCATATTTGTGCGGTTTTATTACCTATTGTTTCCCAAGTATTCGAGCAATCACAACTGCCATGAAAACATGGATCCAAAAAGCTTTGTGGGTTTCACTATAATTACTTAGACTTTGAATAAAGCATACCAGAAGTTCATAGCTAGTCATTTATTCTTTGTAATTTGTCTTTCTCCTTTCTAAAAAAAAGTTTCGTGGGCTCTAGTCAGGGAGAAGAAATCATGATGACATAGCCCTAGGTGATAATTTCTTCACGATAAACAGTTAATAGTTGCAATGGACAGTTTGCAAACAAATTCCCCCAAGCGGCACATACCTTATGATCAGGACTTGTGAATAACAACCGCTCTTTTCAAAACAAGGACTTGGTCACAGACTATCTCTTGGCAATAAGAAGACAAAATGGTATTTGGAATGAATAATCTGACAGAAGAAAACAAGTAATACCCACATGCTCTTATTTGGTGCATAGCATGGGCTCCCTGAGCATGGTATGAGCAGTACCCAGGCTGCCTTGGAGCGGCTGGTGGGCCAGCGAGGCGCTGGGAGCCATCGGCGCCAGCTCCAGCGCTTAGCATTACCCCCTGCTGTTAGTAGCCAGCGCCATTACTCACCCCTGCTCGTGGTGACATCCAGCAAAGCAAAGCTGCAAACCCTCGGGAGACGATTATCCTCTCCGGTTTATGCAGGGGGTTACGGAGGCGCTGCTGGGGACAGGACGGCTGCCCGCACCCCACTGCTGCCTGTGCCCTACTCAAGTGGGTGCTGCCTCCTCTAGGCCAGGGTGAGATTTCCTCCCGAGATCAGCTCTTATTTCAGCGCAGATATGGGTGTTCTCTGGCTGCTTCAGTGCCCCATATGGGGCACAGACAACCGTGTACCCATATATCAATGTGACCTGGCTCAATGTTTTGCTTGGCCAGAAGATGCAGTCTTTCTGTCCAAGCATCTTTCTGTCCCAGCATCATGCTATCCGTTTGTTTTCGACAAGGCATATTCCACATCAGAAATGAAACAGCCTGAGACAGAAAGTCTCTCGTTGCATTAGATTTACACATACTTGCCATCGTAAAGATTGCTAAATGAGCCAGATCCCCGTGTTCCTGTAGGACAGGATGCAAAGCCATGGATAACAAATCTCATGCTACATGTTTCTTATTCTGAAGAGGTGTGATGAGAAACCTTTATTTTTCTGTCTGGGACAAATAGAAAACTCTGCCGTACTAGAATCAAAGCCCGAACCAGGCAAGAAAAACTTTAAAATATCCAAGAAATTGTTTTTGTGCTTTTTTTCGCAATGGGTAGCTATACCACTACACACTTGGGAGAAATGTTAGCCCTGCCTGGTCTCAGCTCTAAAAAGAGACAAGGCTCATCCATTCCCTGTGTGTGTGTCTGCTCACATGTATCCTCAGACAAAGGGAAACATGATGAAGAAGAGTGAGAGGAGAAAGACCATTGCCAAGCCTTCCTCCTTGCTCCAGCTTAAAGTTACATTTTTCTTTTTGCCAAAGCTTGGTTCTGGAAAAGGTGTCATCTAAAAGTTTGTTAAAATGCTTAGAAATTATTCAATAATTACAGAATTTGAGAATAAATTATTTCCAATAGCTTTTTTTCCTAATGTGTTTTCATATAGAAATAGATACCAGAGAGTCTTTGAAGATGCAGATTAGCAGTGTCCTCTTCTCACAGAAAAACCATGGTCATTTTCCTGACGGAGGCATATTTATCCACCTCACAGCAAGGCTGGTCCAGAATAGACTAGACTGGACTACAGAATCTCAGCGGCAAGCTAAATTAAGCACAGTCTGATTAAATCTAGCACAGGAGTTGTTTGTGTAGGTGAAGAACATAACACAGCTGGTTTACCTGTTATAAAATTATCTGGTCATGCCTGCCCAAATAGGGAGCGTTAAGCAGCTGTACCCTCCCGTGTTCAGTTACTTGATACCATCAAGTGGACAACCGGCAGCTTTGCAGTACGCTTACTCCATCTAAACACAATAAACTGGAGAAAAAACATGTAAGACTCAGCCTTGCTGCTTTTGCCGGCTTTCCACAAGCGGGAGGCAGAGCAAGTCCAGGACATGTGTATGTTCAGTGCCAGTGAGCCTGGTTCTTATTTTGCAGCCGTGATGATGCCAGAGTCAAGAAGGCATCTACTTAGGATCATAGCTAAGATTGAAACCAGATTGCTGTAGCACTTTTGAGAATGCTATCCATGCAATGAAAGAACTGGTTTTCTTTTCTTTTTTTTCTCTCTCTTAAAAAAAGCCACTATTTTTTACAATTTTTATTGGTGAAGATTTATAGGTTTTGAATTAGAGAGAGTAACTTGGTCTAAGGAGTCAAACTCCTACTCCAGGAGTAAACCAGATGGCTGTTCACATGGGCAAGCACTAATTTAACTGCTTGCAGTCAGGAACTGTATCTTAGATGTTGCTGGTCACACTTAAGGTGATATACCATGCAAGTTCAGGTTACAAAACACTTAAAAATGCTTAAAAAGCCCGTTTTGTACCTGGTAGCTAGAATAAAGCAGCTTGAAATAAGAACTGTACCCCAGATTTATTGAGCTGGCCATTAACATGTGCAGGTGGAGTATAAGAAATGGCAGATCTGCAGCACTCCAACTCAAACAGTAGCAAAAAAGGAGGAGAATTTTAAATAAGGTCTGCTGAAGTGCTCATGCACGCAGACCCAAGGCAGCCACGCTTCCCACCAGGAGGGGAGTGCTCTCACTTTGAAGATTCGAATCTCTAAACGCCACGTTTCAGCAGATCTCGTGCATGACCAGGCCAAAGGTATTGACACAAGATGCTACTGTTTGCATTTCATGGGTCTGTGTTTGAAGATGTGGATGGTGTTTGCAGATAACAATTTTCCACCAGACAGGACTAGTGTCTGGAGTTCTTTCCATATTTTTATGTCTACAGCATGCCGTATTCTGGCTGACCAATCCACAATCCACTGCTGGATTTCTTTACCAGATACAACATAAACTTGTGATTAGAATTATGCAAAAATAGATCAGTGAAAAAGAAGCACTCATCTGCTGAAACAACAAGCTGCATTCAGTTTGTAAAATATTTTGCATACATGGTCAAGAAAGGCAGAACGCAGAGAATAAATACAAATAGAAATTGGAGCCTGGGACTCTGTGTTGGAACTGAGGTGACACACACATGGATAAAAGCTTGAATGGTTAATAATGGTCATGCAGGCTCCAAGATAGAGTTAAAACCTTCTATTCCAAATGTTCCCGCTTTCAAATGGACCTTATATATTACTCATTATACGTGGACTTGAATTGTATCTGCATTCTACTGCTTCCTCCATTCCTCTCACTCCTGCTCAGTTCAGCCTTTGAATTAGAGTGCATCTTGCATGCTAAGTGAGATTTTACTCAACTTTTGTATACTTATATGGGTAAAATGCAAGGTAGAACCAGAATGCGGCACTTCTGTGGCTTGCCTCACTTCTCAGCTCTCTGGCAGGTTAGGTAGTGTGGTATTTCTCATTGAGCTGCTCATAATACCTGCCAAGACAGCACAGAATCACCAGAAAAACCCAGAAAACAACTTACTTCACTGTTTTGGGAAAAAAGCTGGAAAAGTCTTTCACTTTCAAATATCCAAATTGATTGCCTTCTGTCACTTTAAATTTAATATGAGCACATTAAAGTACAGTATACATGATGCAGTACATTAATATACTTAGCAGATGAATAACACTTGCTAGTGATTTAATACTTAGATATACTCATTTCACATCTACTGTACAAACACTTCATATATTTGAATCTTTAAGTCAGACTTATCTTCAGACTAGAGGCAATTGAGTCACATGAGCATAGGATTTAGTTTATTAGTTCCATAACCTTACTGGTATTTTGGCAAACCTGATAATAAAAAAAATAAAAAAACCCTTGCATCTGGATTTTAATATATTTCACAGGATTTCCTTTTTCAACATGATGAAACCAGCTCTCCTAGACCTACAAACTGACTGATTCAAGACAAAATTCAGACCCTCTGTGTCATTCTTTACTAAAATTCATGAGCATTTTTCATGTGAATGTATTACAAAACACTTCATAACAGATAAACCAACTATCTCACATTTGTCATAGCTTCAAATACTTGCTTTAAAGTGCAGTTGACGCTTGGGAAGCCCTGGCAAGAATTTTACTGAATGGAGAACCATAATCAGAAACGGGACGAGGAGACCAGACTTGAGAACCTCAGACTGAAAAAAAGACATCCTTGCCCTGGCTCCAGGCCAATTAATATCCCTGGGTTCCCTGGTTTGTTTATTTGTGTATGAATGAGCACCACGGGAATTCATGGGTCTTGGCGA
Organism: Ciconia boyciana; assembly: GCF_034638445.1. Lineage (NCBI taxonomy): Eukaryota > Metazoa > Chordata > Aves > Ciconiiformes > Ciconiidae > Ciconia > Ciconia boyciana. Next base: position 59,472,488 of record NC_132938.1, read on the forward strand.
AAGGCTGGGAGGACCAGGTTCGGACGAAGTGTTTCCGAGCCTGCAAAGTCCTATATTAACATGTAACTTCTTCACTCACATGAGTAGTCTGATCCAAATCAATAGGATTAGTCATTAAAGTAAACTTTCACATGTGCTGGAGTATCTGGAGGATATGAAAATGCCAAGGTAAGGGTCAAGATATAGGATCTAGCACAAAAAGCTAATTATACAACAGGGAAATTTTCTACATCTTGTTAATTCTAAATTTCTGGTTGCTTTTTTCCTATCTTTTTCACGTGAGGTCATTACTAAATAATTTCTGTATGTGCAGAAGCAGTTGCTTTTAAGAAGTGATTTTATTTCTCAGATAAATTATTACAATAAAGAGTATTCTCCTGGGAGATCACAGTGGAAACCACCTCTGAAAAAGGCAACAGTAACTCTGAGGATATTTTTATGTTCCAACACAAAGATAAAAGTTACCAGAAATGTAAAGGTGAAGAACACAGGACATTGGCAATCATAGAATCATAGAATCATTATAATGCAGATAAACTAACATTTCTATAAGCACTGTCCATGATTTACATCCTTAAAATGGGCTGAAGCTTCCGAAACCTACAGACATTGTGGGTCAAAGATGGAAAAGATTATTGTGGGACAAACAGTTAGGAATCAGAAAAAGCAGCAGCAGGAAGGAAGAAGATTTGATTACCAAATTAAAAGGAAGGAGCCAGGAAGCAAGCAGAAGAAAAATCTCTGTATGGATTTTAAGAGGGTGAGGGAGTTAGTTGCAGCAGGAATTCGTCCCTTGGTTCAGTGGACAGTGTCCTCCAAGTGACTTAAAGACAGATAAAGTCTGGTGATTTGGGTTTTTTTCCCCAATTTGGAATGAGTATATTGCAAGTAATTTATCTGGAATAAAATATCTTCTTACAATCACTGTATATTTGAGTATCAGTGCTTCATTTTAAACTGGCCTCCACAACTCTGCTCAGGGCCATGTTCTTCTCTCTGTTTAACCAAATTTCTATGATGATACCAAGTGAAAATCCTTACCAGGATGTCCAGTACCCTCAGTTATCTTCAGCTTTCCTTCTTGATGCTATTAGTGATTCCTCGGTCCTCTCGAGGTTTCTATTTCATGTTGCTAGGCCTGAAGAAGGCAGTGGTGGGCTCTGAAAATTTATCTTTTCCAATCAGTTGTTGAATCTCTCATTACTTCGGTGAGGTCCGGGCACAGATGTCTATGTGCTCACTACTACCTCCCCAGTCAGTCACATTACGGGAAAAAAGTGCCGCACCGTTCAGCAAATTGTAAAAAGTCAGTAGTCCAAGCGCAAGTACTCTCATAACTCTCAAAGCTGTTGTACCTTGAAAGTAAAATCTGATAACAAAATTAATTTCAAATTTGGTTTCCTATGTTACAGAATTCAATGAGATGTTGATACAAATTGAATGTTTCTTTTTTTTAAATACAGGATGACTGATTTGAGGCAAATTCACCCTACTCTTCTGAAGACAATCAGAATTCAGCCACTGCTGAAGATAGATTCAGGATAAAATACAAAAATTTGAACAGATCAAACTTGGATTCAACAGAAATCCCAATTGTATTGCTTCTTGTATTTTTTTTCCGTGGTAATCCCTAATTTGGGGTCTCTTCCCAGTTATTCAAGTACAGTTTCAAAATGTTATGCCATTAGCAGCTGAAGATTTTAATCCACTTTTGAAGGACACAAACAAAGTTTTCTTTGTTCATACAAACAAGTTTGTTCAAATCTTTGTTCATGCTTGTTCATACAAATTTTCCAAAGAAAAATCTTTCCTTCCTGATCATGCTCAGATCAGGTGTGTATAGCAATTCCTTTACTGGGAAGATAAAAATGCTCAACTGCATCACACCTCAGGCAGAAAACAAACAAACAAACAAACAAAACAAACAGAAAGCCTTACTCTAAAAGGCTTATCTGCAAAATAACTGCTTAGTTTCTCTGGATCAGAAGAAAGTAAATTTTAAGCTGCCTGTAAGCACATGACAAAACCTACCCAACAGGGTTACTACCAGTTGCAAAAGGAGTGTGTACTATGGATTTAACTTTTCTCAGGTGTTTTGAGAATACACCCTGGTTCTCTCAGACCTTTTATTCCTACCAAACCACCAGCTGTCAGATCACCCACTTACCCTCTGCTTGCAGTGGACTTGCATCTGCCACATGTGCTACAGAGCGGGAGCACATGAAGACGGCCAGCAGGCTTTCCAGAGCTCCTGGCTTGGTGACTGACACTTTCTCTTTCTCTCTCTACAGAGGGAAAGGAGGAAAAAAGCCCAATTCCTTGAAGGTTGCACAGTTGTAAAAACTTTGAAAGGGTGGTTTATAGCACACGGGATGGTCAACCGTTGAGGCTGATTCCAAAAATCAATGTTAGAGGTCTCTTTCACATGTCTCTCCGTCTATGAACAGCAGTGTAACCTCTTCTGTGTGAAATTCTCAGGGAAGGAGAATGGGGTAAGATACCTGTGATATCTGGACAAAAAGTTATTATCACGAAAATTATGGAACTAAGGTGTCACTGAGCACAGCTTCTGGAGAGTCACAGAGCTAAAAAAGCAAGCTCGTGGTCAGAAAAGTGTCTGAAACCCGATCACGAATGTTTAGGACATTTTTCCTTGCCACAAGTATAGAGATAAAGGAGGCCAGTCAGGAGATATTATCAGCTAAAGAATCCATAGATCTCCTGTAGATTTCACAAGTATTCACGTGAATAAGCATAATAAAATAGCCCGGCTGCTTGGGATTACAGGTCCCAGCCTTGTGTCTGCATCATCTCAACTCCGTCAGGCGGCCAGCTGCCAGAGACTTTACTGCATCTTTCAGGGGCACAGATTCTTCAAATTACTGTCATAGACTTCTTGTAGCTGTCATATTCTTTACACGACTTGTATTATTTTTATGCCAAAAGTAAAGTCAAGCTATTTTGTCTTCCCTATTTGCTGTGCCTGTAAGAAAATTTAAGTCTTTGATGATAATGCTGCCTATGGAGGTCTAACCCAGTGAGTACTCACTCAAGGGAGAAAGGGACCACTAGGTAACCTCTTAATTTACCATCCTTGGTATCAGTCATGCTCCTTAGTCCTGGATCTCTTCTGCAGGGCTTCCATTTTCCACAGCCCTGCTATGCTTCTTCCTCACCCAGAGCCCTCCACATGTACGCTTCCCAGAAAATTGCACTGCTGCATTATAGATGTCTGCTTAGACGTCAACACAAGCTTTCCTGTTCCTTTATCTTTCCAAGATTGCACTGTCAAAAACAGTCAGCTGAAAGTTACACGTGTGCTAAATGCTCTCTCTGTCGCAGTCTCTCAGGGAGCTGGGAGAGACACTGTCTTTATAGGTGAGCAGGAATATATCGGCAACCGGTCATGTGAGATTGACAGCAAGTGTCAGTAATGGTGGGGGCTGATACGGAAGGAAGCTGGAGGAGAAGGGCAACCCTGTGTTAACATTGCAGGAAGCAATAATGTTTGGAGGGAAATATGAGGAAAGGGAATTTATTGTGGCCTTTTATAGTTGAAGGCAATGCTCCTGTGGTGGGTTGACCCTGGCTGAATGCGAGGTGCCCACCAAAGCCGCTCTATCACTCCCCTCCTCAGCTGGACAGGGGAGAGAAAATACAACAAAAGGCTCATGGGTCGAGATAAGGACAGGGAGCGATCACTCACCAATTACCATCACAGGCAAAACAGACTCGACTTGGGGAAAATTAATTTAATTTATTATCAGTCAAATCAGAGTAGGATAATGAGAAAATAAAAACTAAATCTTAAAACACATTCCCCCACTCCTCCCTTCTTCCCAGGCTTAACTTCACCTCCGAATTCTCCACCTCCTCCCCCACAGTGGCGCAGGGGGACGGGGAATGGGGGTTGTGGTCAGTTCATCGCACGTGGTCTCTGCCGCTCCTTCCTCCTCAGGGGAGGACTCCTCACGCTCTTCCCCTGCTCCAGCGTGGGGTCCCTCCCACGGGAGACAGTCCTCCATGAACTTCTCCAACGTGAGTCCTTCCCACGGGCTACAGTTCTTCACGAACTGCTCCAGCGTGGGTCCCTTCCATGGGGTGCAGCCCTTCAGGAACAGACTGCTCCAGCGCGGGTCCCCCACGGGGTCACAAGTCCTGCCAGCAAACCTGCTCCAGCGTGGGCTTCTCTCTCCACAGGTCCACAGGTCCTGCCAAGAGCCTGCTCCAGCGTGGGCTTCCCACAGGGTCACAGCCTCCTTCGGGCATCCACCTGCTCCGGCGTGGGGTTCTCCACGGGCTGCAGGTGGATATCTGCTCCACCGTTAACCTCCATGGGCTGCAGGGGGACAGCCTGCCTCACCGTGGTCTTCACCAGGGGCTGCAGGGGAATCTCTGCTCCAGCACCTGGAGCACCTCCTCCCCCTCCTTCTTCGCTGGCCTTGGTGTCTGCAGAGTTGTTCCCTTCACATATGCTCACTCATCTCTCCATCTGCAATTGCTGTGTGCACAGCAACTCTTCCCCTTCTTCAATATGTTATCCCAGAAGCACTACCACCATCACTGATGCGCTCAGCCTTGGCCAGTGGCGGGTCCATCCTGGGGCCAGCTGGCATCGGCTGCATTGCACATAGGGGAAGCTTCTAGCAGCTTCTCACAGAAGCCACCCCTGTAGCCCCAAAACTACTAAAACCTTGCCATGCAAACCCAATACAGCTCCTAAAGGCTCTTTCTTGATCGAGCAGAAGTAGGACTGAAAGAAGAGAATAGACAGGCTTTGATGGTGGGGGATAATAGCACTATGGATGAAAAAGCAGAAGAGCAGAAAAGATCTATCACAGTGACACAGAACACTTGATATTTGATGCAGCCATCTTATCTGGGCTTGACAGATCTCAAGATCAAGAAGCTGGCCTCTTGTATGTGGAAAGGCTGCCCTGTGCACGGCGTTGGGAACGTCTCATAGCAAGAAAGTGTGCAATGGACTTAAAGAAAAGTGTCTTCCAGCTGAGAGTTTTGTTCCAGGCTGGTTAAAACCTCTAAAAACATGTCTTTCTGATGTTTCTGGTTAAGGACAGCTCGGGTCTAAAATTAAACAGCCCTTGTGTTAGAGGGACAGAAACAGACCCCAGTGGGCTTTGGGAGCAGCATTCCCCCGGTGGGACAGGAAAGGGAATGTTTTTGATCGCTGCAGCTGAAGTATTTTCTGCTTGATGTGGAATGCCAGGTGGGTGAGCAGAGATGTGGAGCACAGAAAGGCTCTCTGGAGAGGGGTCTATTATGTTTGGGGTTCGCTTTCCTGGATGAAACAAAGAGAGGAGAAAAGGTTTGGGGAGAAGTCCTCTCCCAGGGTACTTACTCGTATGTCTGCTTTCTGACACATACCTACTCCACACCCGCGCTCCAGTGGTTTTTGCCTGACATCATGTTTAGATAAACTATCCTCCTGAAATACTAGGATGATTTGTGTATAATACTTCATTATTATTGAATGTGGACTTCTACCCATTTAAGAAATCTTATGCTCTTAATTTTCTGTTTCATCTTGCCCTGGAGGATAGTTAGGTTCTACTGTATTTTCCTGTACTTTTCTGTCCTCTGTGATTGTAAGTGTTTGAGACTTATTAAATATAAAAGCTCTTTGATATCAGCTGGAGCACAGCTGAGGATTAAGCCTGCCCCTCAATACTCTGCCTGCTGCTGTCACGTGTAAATCCTATGTAGGAATCGCTCCCTTCTACAGAAATCAGCCGTAGCCTGCATGAAACATAGCAGATGCTTCGCAAAACAGATCCGAAAGGAAGTGAAGATACCTTTTCCAATGAACTTCGTGATGAATATAAAATCCGGCATCAGAGCAGCTTCCCTCAGGAAGCCAGCAAATAGGCATCTATAACTCACTCATCTATAAAATGCCTCCTGGAATCTTTAATGGGTGTGAGCAAGCGCCTGTCAGCTTTCTGCCACATGGGAAAAGATGGTACCGGCGATGTGCTCAGAAATGGTGCTGCCAGGCTGGCGTGCTGTGCTGCTCGGGAGGGGGCTCATCACAGGCACCCACAGGTGCCCGGGAAATGCCCCATCCGGGCCTCGAGCTTGGCTGGCCTCGACTTAACAAAAGAAATCCGACAGCGTCGCAGTCCTTGGTGTTATGACTGCAGGCAACAACACATTAATGTCTGGAACGTAATAAATACTTAAAAGTCACCAAGACCAAATCAAACTGGTAGTATTGGTCATCAGAAGGGTAATGAAATTTGGCCGTAAGGTGGGAATCTACTTTTTTTCTGGCAATGCTCAAATATTTTGCTGCCACGGTCTCATCAGCTGTACTTTAGTTTTAGTTATTTGAGTCTCCATTAACGTGTCTGTTCTGGAACTAATTTTTAGGTGGTTTACCCAGAGGAATACCAGTCCATATGCTTAAAATAAAATGGGGGAGAGATAGATATATATATACGTAGAGAGAGGGAATATTTTTTTTTGCAAGTGATAGCATGCCTGTATATGATTACAACGTGTAAAAAATACTCCAAAGCCTTCTCCTCAATCCGTGTTTATAGGAAAAGTCCCATACCCTTATAAAAGAGTGAAGAGTTCTGAAACCAATACCATAAATCAGCTGTAAAACTTCATGAACTACAGCTGTGATGTAAAGCTTCCTGGACCTGTGTGAGAGTCTGAGGGTCTTTGCAGCCCCTTGGTTAGGTAGCTGTGCTGCAGGCTGGTCCCTCCTCAGCCCTCACCATAACCGAACTCCTGCTTTGTTTCTTAGGGGAGCTGCATGTTGCGTTAGTGGTTTCATCTGGAGGCTGGTCTGTTCGGGTTTTGGTTTTTTTCACTAGATGCTAATTTGAAAAGATATACTGACACAGAAATGCAGATAAGCCGTGGGCAGGTTTATTGCTGTAGCCCTCCCATTGCTGCCATTCATGCCCTTGCGAATCAGGGTGTGCTGGAGCGATCAGCTTTTCAGAGGCATCTGCCAGAACATCGCTTCTTCCAGATTTGAGGCTAACATGTATTGATTTATTGCAGTCAGGAGATGGGACCCATCAAAATTAATCACCCTCCGTGTTTACTTCCCACCTTTGTTGTTTCTTCCCGTGGTTCCTGTGATCCCCCCCAGTTAAAGGCCTGTCTCATCTTCCCCTTAGCTCAGAGACAGCATCCTTCTTTCCAGCCGAGTTTGTCCCCTTTCCGACTGCAGCTGCACTGCCACGCCACCCTAGCTCTGTAGGTTTCTATGGAGATCTACTGCCAAACACTCACTGGGGACTGACCTGCTACATCTTCCTAAACGCTTCCAGCAGAATCGTATCTCTGTACAAATGTTTGCAGTGCTGTCTCTTGACTTTTTTTTTTGTGTGGCTATATGAAAAATCATGCAAGGAGGTGTATTTCATCATAGGATTTATCACATGGCATAGTGAAAAGGGGAAGGACACTATTTACAGTAATGTGCTGCCAAAAATCTATATATCTTTGCAGTTATCTGCTGGCTGGTGTGAGCAGTAGCTCTTTATTATGGGCTACATATCTAGTGCCATTACTACAGGTCAATGAGATCTACTAGTGGCAAGGAAGCTACCTGGGTTTAGGGTATGGCTCTCAAATCAACTCTCTCTTTATTTCCTCTGTTTTATTGGTCTTATTTGGTTTTCCCAATGGCTCACTCTGTGCATTTGTACTCTGCATTTTTTTAGAACTTAAGCAACTTGTTTTGGCTACCTCTTGTGCTGCTCCAAATTTTGTAGGATCCTATTTAAGCCCACAAAGGTCACTGTTCTTTCCCCACGAGCTGTGTATTCAAGTCCCATTAATATTAAATAGGATTTAAGGGAATACACTGAGGAAGAATAAGCCTCTTAAACACCTCTTTTACCATACCTATTTTATTTCTTTGGCATTTCTCACCTCTTGAAGCTATTTTCTTATTTCCCTGTCTATACAAGCGTAGACCACATCTCGCCCTTCTAACAAGACTCCCTCCCTTCCCCTGTTGAGGACTTTCAAGGAAGCTAGGCACACAGCTCTTTGCACTGTTTTCTTTTTCACTTCCATTTAAGAGCCACAGTTTGCTTCCTCTCTAAACCCATTTCCATTCAGAGACCAAAACTACTTCTCCTCTGTTTTGCCCTGAGAAGGAACATGTACTTGCCTGAAGCCATACGATGTTCTAAAACGAACATAAAAACTCATTTATTTGTTGGCCTTCTTTGAGCTCTTTAAAAATATAAAACTTTTTTTGGCAGTATCTTTCATCCTTAAGTACTTCACAAGTTACGATTCTAGCACTGCCCAAGGAGTGCTGTGGGTTGTAGGGTTGGGCAGCCCTGATGGAGTAGATGGCTTGATGTGGGTCCATTTTGGAAAGGAAGCGCTTTCACATGAAGTTCAGTCTCTGTCCATAGGCAGCACCGCTGACATGTGGCAGCCATTATGGTGGACAGAACTAGGAGTTAATACACAGCTTCATGTGTTATTTCCTTCTTGAAATGATGCCCTGAGATAGCAAGTGCCATTTCTACATGTCTCCAAAAGAGTAAACAGCACTTCTGTACTCACAGGAACCATTTAGCTTCAGTCTCTGATTCAATTGTTTTTCCATCATCCAACAATGAACTGCTAAATGAGTTGAAAATCTGTTCTGAGCTAAAGATGTCTTTTCTGTAGTACTAATTGCTAACAAAGTGAAACAGAATATCAAGATGGAGGAGGATAGAAGGTCACTTGCATGCAATTTAGTTTAAAAAAAATGATTTGGGGATATGTTAGCCATGGCTTAGACATCTTAGAATGAAGGCGCTTAACACTTGAGATTTGGAGGATGTTGCAATTTATCATACAAGAATTCTGCTCTAATTGCCTGTAAATAGCTTCCAAAGATGTCTGTATAGCTTCATAGTTTACAGTTACCTGGGTAGTATGTTGGTCACAATTTTTAGCTTTGGGTGACAATTTCAAAGGGTCTCTAGCTTAGTCAGTACCATTTTTGCAATGATTGTTAGTTAATCTTGCCTATCTTGAGTGCCTGTGGTATGAACCTGTAATCGCACAGGGCCAATAAACCTTTATTTCCCAAGTGAGCAAGGTAGCTGACAGTGTAATGAAGGAGCGCTTAAAGAAAGTAGCATTTCATCTGGAAAACTTACAGCAGGAGAGGGTGAGAGAGAACAAGGACCCTATCATGCAAGGTAGCTCTTAAAAGGTGTGCAGAATAAAGGGTCTGTGTGAGCCATACACAGGGACTCCAGTAATAGCTCCTATGTTAAGGGGAAAGTTACCACATTACTGTTTGCTTTTTACTCTTTTTTTCCCCCCCTCCTGTTAACAGTGGCCTTGTGAGCACCACAAAGTAAGAGCTTTGGCTTGCGTTCACTTCGAAACCACCACCGCTGTTTGCTGCAGGGCTGTCCATGGCTGGTTGCTCTGCCGGAGGCGGCTCCTCCGCAGCAAATGGAGCACAGCAGCATCCATGCACCTCAGCCCCTCGCATGCACAGCGCAGTAACCCACAGAAAACTGATAGTGGTAGTAGCTTTCTGAGCCATCACCAGCATGCCAACACGCTGGCTTGTCCCTGGCCTCTGCTATTCCTCCTGAAGTCAAAGATACCCCAGTCATCAATGCCACGGTCTTCCTTTTTGGGCTTCGTTCATGTCTTTACTTTCTTTCTGGGTCACTACTGTTTTCTTTAGCTGTTGAGCAGGGCTGTGTAGCCAGCAATCTGGGAATGTCTCGGAATGAAACACGTTCCCCTGGTCCTTCTCTGCAAGACAGCACCGCAGGTGGCAGCTCCTGCAGAGGGGAAGCTGCCTGAGGTGGGGCGGCAGGGAGGGACCGCTCCTTTGCAGCCCAGTGCTGAGGGTCAGGATTACACGAGAACCTGTTTAAACAGACAGAAGAAAGAGAGCGAGATAAGTTCTTGCCCTCCAGATCTCAGAAGAGTTTGAAAATGCGAATACTAAAGGCTCAGACCATAAGTGAACTTGAAAAGAAATTGGTTTTGTGTACTTCGAAGATTCACAGCCAGTCTCATGACCTTTTCATGAAGACCTGCCGGATTCATGCTTTTTGAGTCCTTCCCGTTGGTGGAACGGGTGATTTACCTTTTGGTTCGTTCTCACCGCTGCTGATACCTCAAACACATTTACTAACGCAGGCAGACTCCTCTTGCACGTCAGGAGGCAGAGGGGTTGGGTTTGTCTGAAAGTTATGCAGAGCCATGTCACGGCTGACCTGTTGGCCGGCGTGAGGAGCTCAGTGTGGGGAGGAGAGTCCCGGCAGGCGCAGGGCCCCTCGCAGCAGCACCGAGGGGAGAGCACGTGGACCATTTCTTCTGTGCATCTGCACAGGCAGCGGCGCTCCCAGGGGAGCAGCGCAGGGAGGAAACAAGATTTTCCTCATTTACCTCCTCATTTACCAGGCTGGAATAGGGGGGATTATCTACAGCATCCAGGAGAGCCTTTAGTCAGTGCACTATTAAATAAAATGGTGTAATTGTGAAAAATAGCACGGAGCATTTCTGTACTGCCCGCTGTGCTTCATAAGCACGTGCAGAGCTTCACTAACATGCCGTCAATATGTACGGTGGCACTGAGAGCACGGCATATGGAGGGAAGGTGTGAATAAATTAAGGTTTTTCTGTGTTACCAGATCACCAACAGAGAGGCAGAAAGGGAGAGGGGCACCTTCGGGCAATGCTCCTGCCTACAGCAACAATAAGAGGTGCTTAGCAGCTGCTGCCACATCAGACTGGGCATACATTAATGCTCTAGCTCAGAGCAGGAGCGTGCTTTTCAAGTGAATTGCCTGATTACCCCCCATTACCATGTTCAGGTCGGCAGTCTGGGAGCATGAGGCTGGATGCCTCCCTGCTGGAAAAAAACAGGGCAATGTGGTTGGGGACGAAGCCCCTGAAGCCTGCGCAGCGTTGGTGCTGGGTCAGGAGCACCCGTGGTTCTGCTCTGCAGCTCTGCTCCTCTTGTCAGCACTGCTTGCCAGGAGGCCACGGCCTCTGTGCACCTCTTGGTAAGCCTAAGATGGGACAATGTATATGCAAGGTGAAAATGACAAGGCAGGGATCACGGCAAGGAACAGCTCTTAAGTGGGTTGGAGGTCCCAGGAACTAAGGAAGTTCTTGATGGCTCCATGTGCTGTAGTATGCTTAACGTAGTGAAACCATTATGTTATTTTTAGGTCCAGTTTTCGCATGTGAGGTGCGAACACAGGCTTCGTTTTGTTTTTAAAGGTGTGACTCTTCCTCCGCAAGCTGTTCTAAATATGTGCCTCCGTGTTTAATGTGCCAAAATAAATGTTCTGCTACATTCTGATTCTGGTTTGGATTTTGTTTCTGAGTTTTGAGCCAGTAATGTGCACAATGACAAATTTGATATCAGTGTTCAACACCATCGGATACATGATACTTCATGGCTATGTTGCTTTGGTCATCTTTCTTCCCTTCATTAAGTTATTGGCTCATTCATTGCTAAGAAAAATACAGAGAGAGGAAAGTCTTAGAAAGAAAAATTAATTTAATTCCCTGATATGAACCCAAACCTGTGGCCAAATTTTTCTTTTTTCTTTTTCTTTTTTTTTTTTTTTTTTAGGGAAAAGCCTGTATTCCAATTAGGTTTCAAAAAAAGCCTGATTTTTTTCTTTTTAACAAGACTTCTGATCATGTTGGTAAAAGTTGAGCAAGCATTACTGATTTTATTTAAAGCCTCAGCTGCTCAGGTAGCCACCAAATATAGCGGAGCTCTTACAAGAACAGTTTGCAGGATTCTAGTATTGTTTAATTTGAATACAAACGCTAGTCTAGGGTTTCATACCACAACTAGACTTAACTTAAGTGAGATTCTGATCTGGAGCCAAGCTCCACATCTGACCCAGCTCCAAATATGTCAGAATCCCAAAATATATTTTAAGTATACCACATGACAGAGTCCCAGAACATCATGAAAATTTATATGATAAATATATCCAAATAGGAATGCTTTCATAAATAAATGAGTTCTTGTGCCATTGAGTCCTTCTGCCATGGTGTTGAGGATGCAGGGTCAGGTCCTTGACCATTTGCACAGAATAGGTTTCTGTCGGGCTTACGGACTTGGAGTGCTCCAAAGCCACGCGTGAAGAGCACAACGTCATTTGCAGAGATGAGAGAAAGAGCCAAACTTCTCAAATGCTACAACCAGATGGCCCAGCGTGTAATGCCGCGGCTGCTGCGCAGGAGGGGTCCACACTGAGCACTGCTGATCCTCAGGCCAACTGCAAGGCACCCATTTGTCTGAGAGATGCAACGCCACGGGCTCCAGGGCACCCGGGCCTTGCTCTTTGGTGCTCTCAGCAGGTGCTTACCCAGCGACAACGCGGCTTCAGACCGCATTGCCCTCCCTGCCACTGGATGGATGCAGCACTCACAGCTGCTGCTATCCGGAGGGGGAGAATATGATTTTGGGGGAGGGCAGGAGGAAGGTACCCATAAATGAAGGAGATTTATATATCCCCCGCCCCTCTAGATTGCTGCAGATCAGCTGGCTGGTACTTGGAGATAGTCTTTGAGGAAAATTCAGGGATTTGAATTCATTCATTTCACAGCAAATGAGATTACTGTAAAAGAGGAAAGATCCCAGATGCTTGCTCTCTTTGCAAAAGAGCAAATGCTCTTGCATGATTTTTTAGACTAGGTAATTGTAGCACCTGCCTTTGCTGAGTTGTGTAATGATGCAGCTCACCTTTACAGTGACCTTCAAAGGAAAAAAAAAAAAAGAGGAAATAGCTCGTATGCAGAAATACCTATAACACATCTTGCAAGAAAAAACTCTGAAGAGCACTTGCCTGCTGGCTATGCCGTATGTGAGGAGGTGGGGGCTGGGACTTCACCCTGGATTCTCACACCATTCCTCTTTTACAACCAAAGGAGGTGACTGGTTTCTGCTTTTTCTTAGCTGTTTTTCCTACGGCTGGATGTGTAGCCTGAATAGTTAGGATAGGAATTCAGTGCAGCACTTCCTCCTGCTCACTGCTATAGCACTGCAAACATGCAGAAGAGAAGGAAGAGGGACTGCCCAGCTGAAAGCTGGTGGAAGTGCTGTGCAGGGATCCCTCGCTACGCCCACTCTGTCGCCAGTATATACACCCAGTATATAAGCCAGTATATACACCCAGCCTGCTGATCCCTACTTTATGCTTCTACAGAAATGCCTCCTCCTGGCCAGCAGTGCCAACTCCTCCTCTTGAGCTATGAAGAAACATTTCTGCAGACCATGAGGGATGCGACACAAGGGGAAAGAGAGGGAGTGGGGAGGATGTACTTTCCTACCTAACACATCCATGGAGGACAAAGCGTAATTTAGCCCTTTGCTTCGTATCTAGTTGCCCTTAGCTGCAATGCAGCCAAAAGAAGCCTGGTCTTTATTTACTTTTCAAATTTCTCAGTTATGTTAGATAACTATTCCTCAAAAGAGCTTTCTAAAATAGGCACACAAAGGGTGTCTGCATCTAGGACCGCTCACTTAATGGAGTTACCTTGCAGGCTGAATGAGTTTCAGAAGGACCCTTTTAAAACTGTATCCTGCAAAAACTGGTGCCATTTATTCCTGTTAAAAATTACGTTTAAGCAAGCAAGGGAGTATAATGAGCTATGTCCAGTTTCCACCCAACTTCAAAACTGGACAATTTTTTTGTTCGCAAAAAGAGACCTGAATTCAGCAAGCCCTATTCTTTGCATATTCTTGGCTATGAGACCTGCTGACGGCCTGAAAGCGCTCAACATCTCTCAGGGTGAGGACCTCAGGACCACATTCAGGGTAAATACGGGTGGCTGAGGCTGCGTCCGAGGGAGGTCTCACCTGACGAGCAAGAGCACCAGCCGTGCCTGCGTTGCAACGCGGCTGCGTGGCGGGGCGAGGGACGCAGCGCATTCTTCTCCCTGCCACAGGCATTCCGGCAGAGGCAGGGAGGCTCAGGGGCTGCCAGCTGCTCGGCCCTTTGCTGCTGGAAGAATGCATCTGAATGCGAAAACTTGTCACCAGGCTGAAGCCACCATACACCTGTCCCTCCTGTCAGTCTCCTGCAGCAAAGTCTCACAGGGACTTAAAAACTCAAGCCATAAAAGTGGGATTTAGCTAGCCTTATTCTAGAATGCAATATGTAACATCCATGCTCCATATGTCCCGTGATGGGAATGTCCTTTTAAACCGTGCTATGTAAACAAGACAACAGCTGTGGAATGGCATGAGTCGTCCCGCAGTAATTCAGAGAAGAGTTAGGCAAAACTTTAGAGGAACATTCCTTTTTGTCAAATACCTATGCCCAGAGAAATGGGAAGAATGCGTGATGGGGTTCAGTGTCATCTGCTTTTTTATTAAGTGGCAGATCTGTGAGAAACCTGTTAGAAGGAGGAAGATGGCTCCTCCAGCAATGAGAACAGGGGAAACTATTTCTCTTTTTCGTGTTGTTAACAGTCTTGCGTCTAGCCTGGAAAGATAACACGTCGGGAAGCTCCTAGCACTCACCTTTTATAGGTCAGCAGTGTGGGAGCCCTGGAGGAATGTACTCTGGTAAATGTATGGAAACAGCTGGCTGCAGCTGAATCGGTTGTTTCCTCCCTGGAGATAAATGTTTGTCTTTTTTTTCCCCGTTTTCTTAAAGTCTAAATTAGACTGCCATAATGCAGAGAAATTTCCTGATACTTCCAGTGAAAGCATGTATAACAAATGCAATAACAAGCACTGCTCAAAGCATCACTTTGTCTGTTTGTTAGCTGAACTGAGAGGAAAAGGATTGTGGTTTTCTGTTTGTTACTTTGGTGGGCTTTTTTTCCACATGAAAACACATATATTATTCTATATTAATCTCTGGTTAAACAAAATGCTTTATTTAACTATAAATCAAACATCTTGGCTGTTCCCCATCCCCCTTTCCTTTATTAAACTTGGATAAATTGAAACTAAGCATCTTCAAATTGCAGGTCAAGGTGCTTGACCACTCTTAAAAAAGCAGCCCAATGGTTTGATTAATTTGATTTTAACCTGAAAATAATTAGTTCTACCAAACTTTCATTATTGGTTAATAAAAATTCTAGCATTACAATTTTCTTCTGTTCCAGTTACAATATATGTACTGACTTTTGTAACAGACACTAAGATTTAATATCCTCCTAGGCAAATATTGAGCAAGACAAGAGGTCAATATTAACCTGTCAAATCAATAAATCCAAACATTCACACTGGCAGTAGTTAATCTGCTTACACTTATTTCAAAAAAAAACAAACCAAAAGCCAAGATTATCAAAGAAGTTAAGGTTGCTGAAACTCAGAAACATACTTATTTATCACATAATTTACAAAACTAGTAACAAGTGTTTACTTGGAACATGGAAATTAAAAGTTAAGATCGTCATAAATCTTACCTACTTTGACCTAACCAGAAACTAGGAATCATCATCACACACACACTTTTCACTTGGCTGTTTAAAAGCTGCATTTGACTAAGGCAGCTTGTAATTTTAGTGCCTCAGAGCAGGCCTGCAGGGTCAAAAGTGAGAATTAGGTGCACTCTTTTCCAAATACCTGCTCTGCTAAATACCCTGGCTACACTCACTTGTACTGAGATACTGGTAGCTCTGGGGGGAAAAAAAACCTCTTGGGGAGAGGAGGAGAGATTTTATTGGAGCAGTTTCTTCAAAGGTCTGGGTAGGAAGCCAAAATCTGCATTTGCGAAGGTTTTCAGCAAGGAAATAAGTACAAGGTGTCCATCCTAAAGAGCTTTCCATCTGTGATTATGGAGCAGTAAGACTTCCTAGCAATGGTTCCAACTTCCCCTAAAATCTGTTATTTATGATGGCCTTGTGATAAAAAGTTAGTATCCTGTCTGAGTTACAGAGAAGTGGGCATACACCTCATCAAGCTTTCAGAGAGGATTTTGAAAAGTATTTCCCACTTACTGCATTAATAGCCCAGGGTTTGAAAGAGGTACAGTGCGGAAGCTGAGAGCAGAGCGGGAACGGTCTTCTTTCTCCTCTGCAAAGCACATCCTTGAATAGGATATTTAAGGTCTCTGGACCCTTTCTGTTTATTTCTAGAACTCAAGCAACATCCTGGTTATGGACTATCTGTGAGCTGGAAGTGCAAATCGCCATGCAAATGAGTACACCAAGGACCCTTATTAATAGAAAGGCAATAAAGACTCTTCAGGAAAAGAGAGGGGTAGCAGGCAAGGAGAAAAGGTTCCCGTGGGTCAGCTGTGGGGTTAGCAGAGGGAATTCAATGCTTAAAGCTGAACCATCAACAACCTTGGTGATGTCCTCTATTAATAATGGTGTATTCTCTTTGAGTAGCCTGCCCTAGAAACCGTATGGATTAGACATCAAGTCCCACATGCTTTAGCAAGGGAAAAAGAGAGAAAGCATAGAAAAGCTAGGCATTCCTTCACTGTTGAAGGCAAAGGAATAACACAAAGCATGCAGGAAAATATTCTTAATAAGGTGTGTAATCCAGTTGTGAAAAGGGGAGGGGAAATACAACTGTAACACTACCAGTTTGATCCTAGCTTTCAACGTTAGGATCGTGGTTGTATTCTCTGCCCTTCATGTTAATGCAGCTGAAGTGGAAGAGGTTTGCAGAGTGCCATTTATTTCAGTTGTCAGCTGTAGTCACCGATCACCATCACTTGTGCTGCGGCTATGCCCCCATGTAACAGGATAGGGGTCCCCATTCTGCTTGGCCTTGATGAAGTATAAAAAACATTGACCCTGCCCTGAACAGCTTACCATCCGACCAACAGGCAACAAGCCTGAGCAACATAAAAACAAGCGGTGAGGCGGAGGAGGTGCTAAAGGGAAGTTTATGGCATTTCTGCGTCACAATGCATGGCTTTATACCCAGCCAAAGGTGTCCAAACAATTTAGAAGTGTTGAGCTTATTGTAAAATGAGTAATTAAATGATAACAGCTCTGCTCAGGCACGGTTCCATGTGGTCCCCTGAGCATGCTGATCTCTGAATATGGGGTAAGTCAGTGAGTTCACGCTTAGGTTGCATTAAAACTTTGCTTTTCTCACACAACTCTAAGCCAGCTACAAAGAGCTGTAGAGGAGGCAGGGGAAGATAAAGTCGGTTGTGGAGGATGAGGATGATGGCCATAGAGGAAATACCAGCAGCAGTTGGAAATATGGCAGTGGGAGTAAATTAAGGTATTGGCCTACGGCATCCATGTTTTCCAGCAGCCAAACACAGTGCTGAGAGCTCAGAGGCCATTGGTACTGCACATGAGAGCAGTTGCAGGAACTAAAGGTTTGCCCAGTGTGTAGTATGTAACTCTCAATGACTCTCAAAAGCAAAAAGGAAGATGCATCGGCGAGCATGTTCAGCAATTAGGCACTTGAGGAAAAACAGCATTACAAGACACGCAAGCTAAGTAGGTGGATAGACGGTGGGCTTGTCTACAGGGGAAATTCAGCACCGACTAAGCTAAGGTGTGAATTTATACAGCCCTAGCTACTCTGCACTAGCTTCCTGTGTGGATAGCCTTAATCTGTACTAAGAACGCCTTTGTGAGCACAATGACACATTTACTACAGGAGTTAATGTAGAGCAGCTAATGTGCTGCAAATTCACACCCCGGCGAACACCATCCTGCCTGCCCCTGCTGATTACACAGGAGTGCTTTTTCAGCAAGGGGCACTTCCAGTGACATACAGCCAGGGAAAGCGTTTCCAAATGCTGATGCTGTATCGGGGCAGGGCTGCCTCTGCAACCTCAGGGGCAGAAAGGGTTAACAAGGATTGAACAGGGATGCTTGTGAAACAAATAGGTCTGGATTTTTTGATAAGATTGGGAAGGTATCCCTGAGGAAAAGCTTTTTTCCTGAGGTGTCCCAGTACTATTTTATATTATTAAATAACTCTTTGAATATATGCATGCTAATATGCTTTATGTGTCCTATAGATATGATTCCCTTTCACCACATACAAAAGTTTATTTACCTATTTGTTGGAAATGGTGAAACTGAAATACAAGTGAAATTATGTACCTGAGATCACATCTGGAAAGGGACCCCTAATCTCCTGATACTAAGCCCTGCTCTTAGGGAGTCTGATTGTCATAAACCACAAATTTTTGTCTCTGTGAAGGGAAGAAAGAGCTGAGACTTTGGCCCAGCTGTGAATCTGGATCCAGATTTTGTAGCTGAGGCATGACAGTATATGATGAACCAAGTAAAAACCGTGCTTGCTGGAATGCATCAAAAATAACACTTTAGAGAAAGAGGCTTTTAACAAATCCCAGTCACTTCTGAAAAAATGTTCGCTTTAATCCTACTGACGTTGCTGAGACCCTTAATCCTGGAATTGTCTCGCTTACTTGAATACACGTGGGGGGAGAACAATCTGGTTCTATGGAAACAAACATACTCTTTTTATAAGTGATAGGTTAAGCATGCAAAGTCTGTCATTACCATAATGACAAGAGTGATGCTCTATGAAGAATACTAATGCATCTGTACTCATTCCATCACGGAGGGCATGTCACTTTTATTATTGAAAGCTGCTGATGTGAATAACACAGAAAGGTTTCTCAACATTTCCTGTTTTGCTGAATAGTATGTCACATTGTCACAGCACACTGTTACATGATCTGGTAATGAAACACCATAATGCACTAGTGCGTGGAAACAGACTTAAGGATACGGGAGAGTACATTAGCCCTCAATTATCTGGCCTTGGATGGCCTAAATCTCAGCCTTCTGGATGCTTTCATGTCTTGTATAAATGCAAAAAGCAGCATTCAGAACTGACAACCAGCACGGGCTGCAGGAATGTAACAGCATCTTCTGTGAAGGCAGACAAAAAGGTGTGCTGCTGTACATGGAAATATTGGGTACTTATCAAGAGACCTGCTGGTAACTCTATCTGATTTTACCCTTACTGTTTTACAAATAAACAAGCTTCCATAAACACTCAGCTATGTTGTGTACGCTGCAGCTATATAAAGAAGCTGCAGTGTGCCGCTTTGCAGGGATGAAGCTGTTTTACAAGTGAATGCTCCAATAGGAAACATCTGTCCCTTATTTATGGGCATGGTTTAAGCCACTGAAGTGCTGATTCTTTACTCTTTCCTCTCCCCTCTCTCCTAGTGGCCTATTCTACAGTTTGCCAACTATTCCAAATGTGCTTCTCTTATTTCCATACCTGAAATTAGCCATGATACTACTCGATATGCTGAGATTTCTGATGCTTAGCATCTAAGGAGATGTCTACTGCTTCCTTTCCAGCTCCGAGAAGGTGGGTATGGAGCTGGTGAATTCCTCAGAACTCTGAGGCAGCCAGTTGACTCAGGCAGGGAATGGCTCTGTGTTACCATATCCCATCTGCAATGCTATCATTACATGGTTGAATTGCAGTTTCCATTATAAGCCTCATTTTCCGGGCTTTGTAGCTCATCCGTAACCGGCCATTAAGGTTGTCAGCCCAGCAATGAATATTATTCTAAGACTTTGTTAGAAAATTGGCTTAGCTTGCCTTTTTTTTTTCTTTAAGAGCTGAAGTCTAAAAATAGTTTTTAGATGTGGGCTGTGAAAATCTCGACAGATCGCAATGCCCTCACCAAAATATCATGGGTACTTTGACGCACACTCTCAGCAAACAGAGCAGCACAGACTGAAACATGGAACTTGAATTAAGGTTAATTGAATATCTTTCTGCATCTTGTGTGCCATGCTGCTCCATTCCTGGCCTTCCAACTCTTATTAGAGACACTGTCTATATTTAGCTTTCCCACACTAACCCCATTCGGTCCGCATGTTGGACTCGGTCTCGCAGATTCTTCGTTTAGTTTAGTTTTGCTCAATTTCAAAGGCAGAAAAGAGCACTGCTAAACACTCTCTATACCTCTAAGGAATGTAAAATAAATTCCATGCTTAGATGGTAGTTCAGAGCATTATGATTATTTACAGTTGTGAGTTTCACCCTCCCTCTGCTACCTAGCTATATTTGCTTGTCCATCTATGTCTCCACTGGGCAAAAGTGGAGACTCACTCTCATGGGAAGGATTGCAAGGAGGAGGTACTTTCTGTCCTAGTTACCAAGGCCGAAGGAAGAACAGTGCTCATTCTCTTGTCGTAGAACATCGTCAGCTTCCAGGATCCCAACAGCTTTGTGAAACCTGGGTACAAGAAATGCGAGCCATATTTTTGGATGTATGTCTTTTGCCTCTGCTCTGGCTCTGGCGCCCTCTCGTTTTCCTGCAGCTCTGAGACATGTCTTCAGATGGGTATCTCAAAATGCTTAATCCATTGCTGAACATCTGTAGTGTGGAAGGGTCAACTCATTCCCTCTTGAGCACACCTGAGCTCCTCTGCAGCCATAGAATTTCCCTTTCAGATAATGTGGTTGTGGCAAGCTGTCTACTATGCTGTTGAAAAAGACTTGCATCCCTCCCTTGATTTAATTCTGTGTCTTGGTCTGACTGTTGGATTACAAACCCTTCGGAGCTAGGGGAGGGAGCTTTGCTTTTCGTTTTCTTGCAAAATGCTGTGAACACTTGTGATTAAGTCAGGCAAATGGCAAAGAGTGTGATAAATTAATAGCCTTGCCAATTGCCTTTGGAAACCAAAATTCAAGGGAATTCAAGTAGAATTCCACTATTGGATTGTGACCAGTGACCTACTTTCAAAGCTGATGGAGACAGTAGGAAGCCTAGTGAAAAAGTTAAGACCACTATAATATTCTAATACGTCACTAATAGGGAGTTTGTGCAATCATATTCCTCCTCTTCCCATCAGTTTAGTTTTCCAATTTAGTAATACAGTACATGATTCCCAGCATGTGTATCAATGCCATCCAAAAAGTATGTTGCCCCTCAAATCTTCTCTGTCCCTTTGCCAAAAGTTGCTGCTCTGATGGCAGAGACAGCATAGCAGGCAACATGTCAGCTCCACTGATGCCACAGTGCACAAGCCAATATATCAACTTAAAGCACCACTGTTTCTAGTTTATGTTAAAATACTGAGCAGGGCACTGCTGCTGAGGAGCAGGTACATCTCCCGCTCTGTCACTTCTGCTACAGAAGCAGTAACCTTGAAAAACGGGCAGGACAGCCAGCTGGGGCAGCTACGATTTAGTAGCCACTGCCAAATCTGACAGGGATCACAAACCAGAGCCCTCAATTTCACCTACGTTATTCACCCATGCTGTATTAACTCGTTCCTATCGGTTTTTACTGCTTTGGCTAACATATGTGGATATCGTATTGCCTATTGCTTAGCCAAGCTTGCTTCAGACTGCAACTGGAGAGAATTCAGAGAAAAGCAATGCAATGAGTTTGTCACTAACTCTTCCGGCAACAACATACCCAGGAACCAGGCACAATTAGTCCAGGATCCTACAGAGAGAAGTACCGCTACCTCCCTGCTCCACATGCATAAGTAAATCACATTTCTTTACGTAAACTCAAATGCACAGTAGAAAACTGAAGCTTTCCCTCACGTTTCCCTTTTGCTTGTTCAGTTTCTGAACTCTTAAGTTTTATTTCTTTTTGGAATGCCACTGCTAATGTAAAGGAAATTAAATATCAACATTTCTTTCAGCACTTTTTAATCATATGCTTTGTGGATAGAACTTATGCTGTTAGTAAATGCATGTTAAACCTTGAGAAGATTACAGTGCAGCCCTGGGATTTCAAGAAACTTCAGGGAAATAACCAGTCATTGTCCCACTGTCGTGTAACAGCTACCTACAGTGTTAGAAGACAGAAAATGAATACTGATTAATACATTTCTCTGATTTACTCTAAATGCAAGAATGAGCTAACAAATGAAACCTAAATTAATTTTTATAGGAATGAAATTTATTCCATCCAAATTCATATCTAAAGATGGTAAAAGTCATCTCTTAGAAAGAAATGAAGTAAGACACATTATCTCTAAACCCATCTCTTTCCTAGCTTCACAAAACAAACATAGACCTGCCCTAAGTGAGCCCAACTCCCTGAAAATAAGAAATAGGTAACTCCTTCTAACAGGTCTACAATTTCAATGTATTTTGCTCTCACTTAAATTCAAAACTGTGCAGACAGTAACCCTTTTTTAAGGGGAAATTGTGGTCCTAGGGGGAATATGAATAGAAATGCCTCAAAGAGAGCAACTGCCTATACCAGAAAATGAAGCAATAACCAACTAATAATGTGTCCTTGAACCCAACAGTGACCAGTACTCTGAATAATTCTTCTTCTTCAGGTGCACATTATGCAGGGGCCTTTTGGTATTTTCAGTCCTTGGAGCAAGGCTCTCCAGTAAGCTGTAGCCAACTGTGAATTTAAGATACTGCCTCAGCCCAGTGTGACTGCTGTCTTGACACAAGTTTGTGCCTTGATAGTTCACCCTGCTGCTTGCACCACTCTTCATTACAAGCCAATACAGCTTCCTCTTATCCTCCTATAACCTCTGGAATGATGAGTTTGCGTTCTGCTCAAACACCAGCTAACAATTTAACAAAGTGGGAGACCACCACAGACTTACCAAGCCAGCAAAAACCATTACCCAGCAGAATGCCTTCTCTTCCTTTTGCACTGCTGTCTTATGGACGTATGCACCTGAGTCTCATTAGCAGAAATGGTTTACACTGGGATGTGCACTCCTGCAAAGATTGTTGTCTGTTTTCTGCATGTGGAGTGGCAAGAGTGGTGGGAACCTGCAACATGCAGCACAATATCTGAATGGGAATAAACAGTGACAAAAATGGGTTTGCTACTTAGAACTAAGGTGTAAATCAGTAGAAGACCAAAGATGCAAATGGTGAAGTAAATTCAGATTTGATATTTTTTGGATGCAAAAGACACCAAAATGGATTCTTACTTAATCAGAGGCTAGAAGAAAGGTAAAAAGCAACTAACAAAAGAACTTGTACCTGGGTCTGGAAGACTAATTTATTTGAAGGCAATATCTTACGTGATTTTCTTGTTAAACTCACCTATCCTTACAGCACAAAGTTATTACTTTTTCACATGCATTACTGTAAAAATATTTAGTGCAAATAACACTGCTTTCCCACATACATCTACTTTTTAAGCATTTTGCACCTGAGGTGCAATTTCTATGAGTACGGAAACTAATTCCTCACATCCTACTAGTGAATTTTTTTCTGGCTGTGAGTGGTTATGTCAGCACTAGAGCCTCATGGGGTATAATGAATGATTATGCACCATACTAGTGCTAAACTCCATTATTATGGGACTTGTTATAGGTTTCTTTGTATACCTGCTTGTTCTTGTTAGTTACGACTTTAGTGTCAGCACCAAATGTCAGTTGTCTGACTCTCAACCTTTCCATCACAGGATCCCTTTAATATAGACTTCCCATCCAGCAGTAAAGGAAAGGCCACGTAATCCCCCCCAACACTTAATACTAATGCTTCTGCATGATACCCATCAAAAAGCAAATAGTCCACCGCTGCTTTAAACCTGGTGGAAGGCCATGTTTACATTTGCATTTCAGGATATACCATTTCAGGATAAACTAGCACCATTTAACAAAATGGTAAAACTCTTCATGGCCCCTGGGAAACTAATATTGGTACATTCCCAACACTGACCCACAAGCAGAGTTCCAAAACAGAGGAGCTCAAGGCCAGCTGGTTAGTTTTACTGAGGTTCGGTTCCCGGAAAAGTAGCACACGTCACCTCCGCAGCTGGGGACTGAGGCAGTGAACTGCAGCTGCCCCCTGGGAGACCTGTAGGGTCTGGCAATAAATACAGATTTCCCACATGTCAGTCTGAGACCTCGGTGAGGTCTGGGCAAACTGTGCTTAAAATCCTCACCCACGCCGGAGTGCCCCATTTGACTACCCCTGCTCTAAAGCGTCGGAAACATCTGTACTAAAAGCCACGCTGCGGGTTTGCTAGGTGAATTCAGTGCTCCTCTGTCTTCCATAAAAGAAGGTGAGTGGCTCCCAGCTGTAACACAGAAGTCTACATATCCTCTAAAAGCATATTTTTCTTTCCACTGCAATTGAGATACACTGCCTTCCCACTTCTCTGTGCAGGGCCAAAATATATGTTATTGATTCATTATGAATAGCTTTGCCTAGCAGAGCTTTGCCTATTCTGCAGGATAAAGAATCCAAGAAATAGGGCTCAAAAATGGTGGAAGATAATTACTTTCAAGACAAAGGTTGTAAACAAGCTGTATGCTATCTGTAACACCTTATTTCCTCATTCGCAGCTGAATCCTTCCTCATGAGAAAATTTAGAGGGGACTTTGCTACCATATTTGTGGTGAAGCCACAATAAATCCAACAGGATATTCCACTCAAGGGAGAGATCTAGGGGGGAATGGTATAAATTGCCAGCAAAAGCAGAACTATTTCAGGGTGGTCTACTTAGAACTAACTTCTCTGCTTGTTGATTATGTTGTTGATGGTTGGCCAAGATTTTTTTCAGAAGTACCTAAAGTTAGCTCACAAGGTCATACTTGGGAACGTGGATAAATGGCCCAAATTACATACATTCTGTGCTCCAGCAGCTCAGCCACCAGTTTAATTATGAAGGAAGCATGCTGCTTATTCATCTTCCTAAACATTTTGAAAATCTTGACCTTTGATTTTCAACCAACTGCGATGCGGTCTCTATCTAATCAACAGTTCTTAATCTGTTCAGCCAAGAAAAGAAATAAAACTCTGTACACGTGAGACTGTAAAAGGCACAAAAACGAAGAGTGAGATGAATCGAGTTTCCTCAGAATGGCCAATCCAAGAGCAAGCTGCCAACATTCCCACTTTTTAGATGCTGGCCTGCCAAGATCAGAGAGCCTCCTTCAACCCTTCCTAAAAAACCCTAGCCTGCAAGATGTTAGCTTTGCTCTGCAGTATCGTGTTGTTGAGGGACCTTGCCAGGAAGCAAGTGCATGGAATTAGATAGCAAAGGAGAGACTGAGGGATCTGAAACACAAGTGGTGGGATCACAGTTGGGTAGCACTGAAGAAGCTGGCGCAGACCCAGTGAGCTGTTTGCGGTAATAGAGGAGAGAATTACTACAAACCCTCATCCTCATTCCATGAGAGCAGTTGGTAGCTGTTAACTACATGCAGACTATAAAAGGAGAATGAGAACCGGCCACCTTCAGCCAGAAGAAGAATGAATAAAATGCATTAGGTCTCCTATATATGAAGAATCAGAAACCTATACAAATAAACTATTTCTGCAACAAGGCACAGTGCCAGCAGCAACAGTCTGAACTACTAGTCTGCTCTGACAGCAATGAGAAATGGCAGCTACTCAGAGGACATCACCTTAAAATAATAACAGCAAAAAGTGCCCCAAATCTGCATATGGAGCTCACTGTCTGGCTTTTTTAGGAACAGAAATACTTTGGCCATAGACAGATTAGTTTCTGGGTTTGGCTTTTGAGTAATTGAAGGAATCAGGCAGTGATTTAAGAGGAGTGGATCACCCAAAGTCCATACACGGCTTGGCTGTGTTAGCAGAGCTTACTGCTCTTATCTCATCTTGCTTGATTTTAAAATGACTAATCATCAACACAGCAGGGTACATGCAGAAAACCAAAAGGTCCAATTCCGCAGTTCTGTTTGCATAAGCCTGCAGTAACTCACTTGGGTGAGTGGTCAGTAGAAAACTGATAGGAGACAAGGATCTGACCCCCATCTGGAGAGTCTCAAGGTAATTAAAGGACAGAGAAGGACAGGGCTTCCATTAATGTTAAAAGCATTTGTAAGACCAGATTCCCCCTTTTCCTGTGAAAATGTGTTTAGATACATCTGTGTATTAAAAATAGAGAAGAGACCCCCTACAGATTCATACACACGGAGCTGAACTTTGTGGTGGGGTGCAGTTAAAGTAAACAGTGGAGAATGGGAGGGCTGGGAAGAATGGATTTGACCAGACCCTCCAGTTAACTGTTTTAATTCCTTCCTTCCTCTTACATTTTATTTCATTCCTTCAATTAGTCTGCGTATTTTTCTTCTGCAAATTAATCACTAGGGAAAGATGTACTTTTTAGAAAGGTTAAAGTAGTGCTGGCATTCTCCTACCAGGCAAAGGAAAAGTGTCCAAACGCAGCTCCAAGAAGGTCCTGATTGCTCTGATGAGCACTGAAAACACCATCATCTGCACATTAAAGGGTTTTCCATTTCCCCAGTGCTAGCTTTGAAATTAATTTCATACAAAAAGCTTCATGTAACAGTGGCCCTGTCTGCAAGTGGAGCAGCATTGGCATCAACCACTATCTTTAGTTTCTTTCTCACCCTCTGTGACTGTAGACTGGTTAATCAAGATTCTTGACCAACTGGGTATGTCTCCCATTTTGATACTCCTAGGAGCACTGTTAATCCTCCTTCCAAAGGACAGCACACATTTAAGATTAACTTTTGTAAGAATTCACTGTGAAATGCTCACAAGCAGCCAAGGGACTCTTCAGGCTTGACACTTGCAGATCAAATATCCTATGATTTGCTTGGTGAGACTGTTCTGAATGTTGTCCTGTCATTTACGGATCAAGTCTAAACATTTCATCATAACCTCTCACGTGCAAAGCTCCCGCCACTTCCTCCTTCAAATCCCTTCCTAAATGCATTTCCTTTGAAAGGCTTCCAATGTTCCTCTGCTCACCAATAACATCTGCACCCACTTTATGGTAAAGTAATATCAGCGACTTGTGCCTAAAGTAGACTTTGTGCTGCCTGTAACAGGGCCTAGTCTTCCATCTGTTTGCAAAGCGTATATGTATCTTAAGATCACCCCCTTCCTTCCCCCAAAAAGCAACCAGAAACTGATATAATCCAGGATCAAGTTTTGATGGCAGACCCTCTGGCTGGGTCCCGCCAGCGGAAAGGCTGAAGAAAACAGCACAGTCTTCCAACCAGTTTCTTAGAGAAAGAAAAAAAGGAAATATTTCTATTGCACATAGGAATGCTTGGAAGCCTCACAAGTACGCTTCTCACACAAGCAATATTCACAAGCCTTATAGAATAGAAATAGCAAAAATGAAACTATTTCTCATTATGCTCCTTGTTCTACAAGACATACTTTTCCTGGAAGCTTAGGGCTTATCAGCATAGGCTTTCTGATCAAGAACAAGTTTTTCAGCTTACCCAATTAAATTTAAACAGTTACTTAATCCTTTCAGTGTATATTTATCTCCCTGTCTTCTCCCTGCAAAGCCCCACAGAATTACAGTTGGCTTATTGGCAAGGCTGACCTGGAATTGTGCCGTAACACCTGATTACTGCTGACCCCCACAAAATATCAAATGTACCATGTAGCACATATGTCCCCTTTACCACATTGATTTCCATCTTCCTTGGGACCTCAGACACCCACTTCCCACATCCCACTCCTACCTCTCATGCTGCTGGTTTTGCCATAGACCCATGCCTTGCTTCCCGTTGCTGCAGCTGCCAGATGGTAGCTGCCCTGCCTGCCTTCAGCAAGGCAACAAGTGGGATCTGGTTGCAAAAGTGGCAGCAGCAGCAATGGAAGCTGTGTGGAGGCAGTGGCTGGGGAGAATATTTTCCAAAAAAACGGCACCTTAAAGAATATCCATTTGCTTTAGGTGCACAATATCGTATATCCATACGGGGGGGCCATACATGCACAGATTGTTGAGTCTGACTGGGAGTCGAGCTACTTATTTATACACTATTCTGGACTTTTAATTCTATGTATTTAGATACCCAAATAAATGGCCTCTTTTTCTGCAAGTCTGAGAACTGCATTTACTAAATATGGAAATAGGGTATCTAAAAATAAACACAAAAGTATGAAGACATTAGCCTTATTCTATAAAATGGGGGCAAGAGAACTGCAGCTACTTATATGTCCAAAATAATTCTAAAAAGTATCCCTTCTCCCACCCACCCCTCAAAGAGCCCTGAGCAAAACCAAACAAAACAAAAAAGCCTTCACAAAAATTCCCAGAGTTGAGTGAACATGTCAAGAAAAGCACAGAGAAAAGATCACTAGTGATAAGTGGGCTCCCTGTGGATGAATAGCCATTTATGTTGCCAAAGGACAATACAAATTTGACATCATTGTTTTACTAATTTTCACATTCTTCGTTTTATGGCAGCAATCATCGTAAGCCAGCAGAAGACAATACTATCTAATGGCAAATGAACAACGAAAGCACTCACTGGCATCCCCAGTCACTGCGGAGGGTGATAAAGCTACACAGCAGCTGGAGTTTTGCTACAGCGACAAGCAAATATAAACACCTAAATGGAGTTTTCAGTTAATCTTCATATTTTTGGAAGTCCTTCAACACAGCTCCAGCAAACGCTTTTCCAACACCTTCGTTTTGAACTGGAATCACCATTAAACCTATCGGGTTTCTGCCTAGACATAGAAAATCCCCTTACTTGAATTCCCAGGCGTATTTGTAATTTCTCTGTTTAATGACACCCCTGAATTTTAATTTCATTTTATCCTGGAAGTTTTTTTCAATAAATGTTTAAGTCATATTATCAAGCGGGCTAAACCCTTCCACATACAGAAACACAGATCTTTTTGTTACCCGAATCCCAGCAGTCAATATTCTAGATCAGAGAAGTAAATTCCTGGGTTAGTAATTTATATATCAAACTACAAGGCAATGCCTTTTTTTTTAAGCGCTGAAGTAGTCCTCCCAAATTACTGCAAACTGTGAGTTACTGTTTCACTCAGCACAACAGTCTTGTACACATTTCTGTCTCAAATTTCCCCTCTAAATGCCTACAAAAAAACGTGCCATGGCTGCGCCTGAAGTATTTCTGCCTTGCTTTTTGTCTGCCGCGGCGCTGGGGTATTCCGCGTCCGGCAGCATCTCCTAGTGGCCGCGCTGCCTCTGCTCACCGGGAAGGGCAACGAACAGGGGAAGTTCTGTTGCCCACCGTGTCGCTACATTTCCATGTGCTTGTGCAACGGAAGGAATCAGCTAGGATCAGGCAGTGGGACTAATGCTGCACAGCCGTATTTCCCTTTGCCGAAGGGAGGGCTGCCCCTGAGTTACAGAAGGATCTGGCAACGTGAGGGTCATAATCCTTCCCACCGGGAATCTTCCCACCGAGAGAGGCAGGGTGGGCTTTGCCAAACGGCCCTGTCCAAGGGTCCTTTGTGGGAAGAGTTTCTCCAAGGCTCGAATCAGATATCAGGTCTAATTGTGTGCTAATTTATACCGGTGTAACGCTACTGAATTCCTGACTTTTATCAGTTGAAATGAAAAAGGTGTCTACTTACTTTCTAAGCAGTTCATAATGAAGAATTTATTCTCTGCTTTATCTGGAAAAAGTGCTTGCATGAAGTTACAGAAGTACTGTGGATAGTTTCCAGATAGGCAACAATTTACAAAGAATTGGGGGAATGCCTCAGTACTTTCTGTAGAAAGGTTAGAGAGATGCATGGGATTTCAGTACGCTAAACGCAGTAGAGAGATTATAGACACTGTTAACGTTACAGACGCATTTCATAACGTTATAGACGCATTAACAATTATAGACGTATTTCAGCTCTAATCTGTAGCTA
Source organism: Ciconia boyciana (assembly GCF_034638445.1). NCBI lineage: Eukaryota > Metazoa > Chordata > Aves > Ciconiiformes > Ciconiidae > Ciconia > Ciconia boyciana. The sequence continues at coordinate 59,501,997 of NC_132938.1, forward strand.
GCAGGCTGGATCTGTGTTCGTCAGTGTGCACAGAACCAAGTACAGTGTTTTCAACGCTCACAGGATGGGCGTAATCCTCTGAGCCGCTGGACGCCCACTGCATTCCCTTTGGCCATTGCCACAGCAGCACAAAAAGCCCACATTCGAGAGACAGTCGCTATTCAGGGCAGCTTAAGCACCCCCTTAGCTCCTCTTGAAGTCAAGATTAAATGTCAGTCAGGCACATGTTTGGGGACTTTCCTGAATCAAGTCAAGTCCATTATTTGGAAGGGAACTTGCCTACTGAATTCATTCCTAATCCTGGTCATTATATCCATGCTTGCATTACCCCAATCTGCAACTGTTTGGAGTTTCAGTATTGCTTTTTCTGAAGCCTGCTGAGGAACGTTAAAACAGATCAAGTATTCAATCTCCAGCAGTAAAAAAAGAAGCAAAGAAGTAACACTGAACTTGTGCAGGAGTGTGAGCTCACAGTTTCCTATCGTCTGTGTAGATAAATCAGAGTACTTCTTTTTCTGTTTCATATGGGTTTTGATCTCTGCTCCACTATAACTTCTCTGGCAAGGGAAACATCATACAGCAGTAACAAAACCAGCATTATTTATTTATTGAGCACTCCCTGTGTGATTGACATTTACAAAACCCGGAGGGAGACACAGGCCCTGTCTCAAGGGTCTCGCAGCCTGGAGAAACAACACAGTTTAGAGTCATTGGCCAGACAACAAGACCCAAATATGTGAAACTCAAACAATTCACCATTTACATTTAAATGTTGCTTTTTTGGCCGGATTAATATAGAAAGGTTTAGCAGATGAACAGTGTTTGGGGGAAAAATGTAGACTGTTTCCACTGCAAAGCAGAAAAGGCAGAGAAAATACTATTTTCATTGCACCCAGAAAGATTAAGTACACTTGAAGAACTAGGGGATCAGATCTTCAAGAGGACTGCATGTTGGTGCTCCGTAATAGGTAGAATTCAAAAAAATCCTGAAAATAACTGCATACCTCTTCAGTCTGAAGTAAGAATTAGAAATGTGTTAAGCGTTGATGTGATCTTGAAGCCCAGGACCTGCAGCGCTCTCCTCTTCATCCTCTCTGCCTCTCTCTCTCCCCAAAACTCCTCTGTTAACCTGTATTGTATTCTCCCAGGTAGGAAAATCCCATCTAAATCTAAACTGATTCTCTTCTTTTTCCTCAAAGCCCAAAGAAGGTACTGCAGCACAAAGGGAGCGGGATTATCTCCAGGGTCTTTATGAAGTGGGAGAAAGCTGCTGCAGAGATTGCAATCAGTTTTCTCTGAACTATTGCGCAACCTGTCAAACTAGGCAAGCAAAAGCACCTATATACTATTAGTAACCAGTATCATCGGCAATGCTGCTTCAGTTCAAATATTATTTCAAATATGGGACATCCTACTGATTCTCCTGTTATTTGATTGCCAGTAATGCTGCCATATTGTACATTGCTTCTGACATGCTATACACTAATGGAAAAAAAAATTAAACAATTTCAGTAAATCCCACATTATTTTTTTTAAATTCTGAAAATAAATGACCAACTTTAAAGAAGTAATGATTTTTTTTTAAATTTACTATTATTCCCTGGTGTTTGTTGAAAATCAGTGCTTTTTCTAATTGAAATCCTTAAGAACTAATGACCTCAGCACATTAAATGTGAATCCTGGGGATAGATTCATGTCCAAAGCTAGCAGAATGCTTCTTGGTTACGGCTCCTGCAGCTGGGAAATGTGAATGCCTGCTGCTATTCTCAGGGGGCAATTTATTTATGGTCTCCCCTGTGCTTGACCAGCTCTCTTCATGAATGCATTTACTCGGGGAATAGTAAAATAAAATCTTTGAGCACAGGCTTCTCAGCTGCTCACAGGTCTCCAAGGAGATGGGAAAAGAGGTCCCTCATTTCTCTGCTTTCTCCATCCCACATGTAAAGGTTTTGGTCCTGTGACACAACCCTGGTGTATAAAAAGAAAACACCGTGGAACAAGAGCAACAGAAGTCGTCACAGCTATGGGAAGTTAACAGCATGAAAGTTTGTACAGGAAGGCTGAGTTTAACCCCAATTGCCCTGTTCAAGTCTAGCCTAGAGCTGGAAAGAAAATAGCTGGAAAGAAAAAAAAAAAACACTGTGACATGATGGCATTCACTGCTTCCTGAACAGCTCCAGACTCTCGGGGGTGAATGTGTGAGTGCTCCCAGTTTCAGAGACTTCAGATCATATCAGGTTAATTTATCTCCTATAAACATAATCCCCACTCTTAGGAACAAGCAAACTGGGGGAACAGGGCCTGTCCAGTTGATTTTTCTGGCCGTATTTTGCCCTCGGAAACTACACAGGAACACACTCAGACATATGCTTAATATCCTTAATCTAGAAGGCACTTGAACACATTATTAACTTTGGGCACATGTTTCTGAAGCAGAAGGCTTGTTTAAATACTAAAAGGAATACAAGAAAATGTCTGTTTTGATCTTCTTGCCAAAATGAAAATAAATAAACAGATCTTTTGAGTCAGCCTGATATGAAAACAAAAGGCTTTTTGACATCAAGGAGAAAAGGAAGGGTGATGGGAGCTGAACCCAATGTGAATAATTTAGTTGCATTTCAGGTGCTACCAGTCCTTTCATCACCTTTCCTTATTTTGCATCCTACAACAGTCAAAAGTGCTAAAGAAAGTACTTTTGAAACTGAAAATATTGAATCACATGTCCAAATGGTGTCAGGCCAGAGCTGCTTTCTTTGCAGGTAGTAAATAATTTGTCAGCAAATGTTCATCTACTTCCAGAACCGACCGCAAACTGGGATCTCAGTTACAATGAAAGCAATTAGGTAGATGTCAAAGGAGGAGAAAAACCAGAGATGCCTCTCACTATAGGCTAAGAAGCAGTGATGTCTGTTTGTCCGGAGTCGCAGCAAGCATCTACAGAAAAATAGTTCGCCTCATAAAATAATGCCTCAGATTGTGCTACTTGTTCTTTTGTAAACAAAACACTTCCCCTTTGTCCTTGCAGGTGTGACCTGCATCTGCACTATTTCCAGTACAATATGAAACCACACAGTACAAGCTGCTCTTAAAAGATAAGATGGCAGAGACCTATTTTCACTTCTTTTTAAAGCAAAAGCATGACACCAAAAGTAAGTTGATCTTTGCTTATGAAAATTTACATTCTATGTTAGAAAAATATTTAGATGTAGGCACTTTATTACTGAAAGGAAGTCACTGCCTGTTATTTTTATAATTTTATGTTGTGGGTTAGTAAATATTGCAGTCTTAGCAAAAGAGGTGCTAAACGGAGGTGCTCACTCCACTGCTTCCTGTTTAAGGTGAATTTGAAATTATAGTGGCACCACTTATTTCAACAGAAGTCAGTGGTGTAAAAATAAAAGGTGAATTCACCCACTATGAAAAATGAAATTAAATTAGGAAGCAACTGCTGGGAAGAAGCTACAGGTAGGTAAAAAGCCACAGTTGTAAAAGCTCAAAGTAAGATTGAGATCGTTAAGGCTGTCAGAAGAACTATGAACACAAAAGGATTTTTCAGATGGGTGGTTTACACATCTGAAAAGATTTTAAATAAACATGTGTTTCTCCATGAATGCTACTACTTAGCTTGCACTTGGAAATGAAACTGAGCATTACTGTTTAATTTTTTTCATGCATATAATGTTATATGAATCACCTTCCGCTCTCACAATCTGTAAGCTCTTTTTTAAATTACATTTATTTATTCTTCCGCACAGTGAAAAGCACTTCCCAGGTTCCCTCGGCTGAAAACAATACACTGCTACTCATTAAAAAATCTGACCTTAAATAAGTGGCACTTGATGGGGTACTATGACTATATGGCTGTAAAGGGAGAATGTGTCACTTTATACAATGCTTTTGAGTAAAGTTTTTCCTACCAGTGCGGAGCTTCATGTGCCCCCTCCAGAGTTAGTCCCACTGAAGAGGACGAGGCAGTCAGTGCAGAATCTGGCCCTGGTCAGCCAGAGTCCATAATGTTTAATTGATGTGACAAGCTTCCCAAATATTGCCAAAACATCTTGTGAGGGGAATTTTTCAATTAGTTTCAGAGGGCAGCAGTCTCTTCAGATAAGGATAGAGGCAATTTCAGTGTCTTATGGTGTTTCAAATGCACACAGAAAACCAGAGTTTCTAAAGTGTTACTGCAAAGTCCTTGAGGTTTACAGCATTAAGCTGCTAATCCACAGCATGGTACTTTTAAGTTTTAATTGTGCTTCAATGTTTTAATTATCTTCTATTTCAGTTTTGGATCGTTTGATCTACAGTTCACATGAGCCTATCTCATTGCCATTGTTCACATGAGAAGCCCTTGGAAGGCAAGGGTATTACCATGTGACTGAGCTCCTCAGGACCCAGGGTGTACATAAATAGCGGAGCCTGCGCAGTCCTATAATGTAGGGGAGGAACTGTGTCTTTTGGTTTGTGTCTGTGGGTTTCTTCCTGCTCATGTGAAGATACACTGGGGACCAGTGACATAGACATCCAGAAAAATTGAGAAACTATTTTTAGACACAAGTTCCCATGTTTGCAGTACATTTCTCTTTTAGAAGTAATGGCAAGCTTTGCTTTGGGGGCAAGCAGCACATCTGGAGCCACAGGAGGAAGAAGGGAGCTCCAGTGTTTCAGATGAGTCATTGTTGCGTCTTAATGGAAAACCTATAAAAAACCAAACTGCCAGAGACTAATAGATCTTTCAGGGGTTTATTAGTTTTACAGGTCTTATAAAAATTACTGGAAAAACATAAAACTTTAATAGCTGAAAACTGAAAAGTTTTCATGAGCTTAAGCTTGGCCTGTTTGGATCACGGCATCACTACGCTTCTACAGCTGGGATGTGGCACACCAGCTGCAGAAATTTCCCAGACTCTCTTGCTTTTGTTTAGCTGTCCTCCAAGGTCACATGAAAGCTTGTGGCTAGAGTTTCCCTTTGAACACAATTTCATGAAAATATTTAGATCTCTAGATATAGCTGAGGTACTTCCTTAGTCATAGCTTGCCTGGTGATTTCTAAGTACTAATGCCATAGGCTGAAGTTTGCAGCTGATGAAACCACCCAAAAGTATTACAAGTCTAGATATAGATATATATGTTTATCTACACTGTGTACTCAAGGGGCTTACCAGGCATAACTGCCAATCAGGAGTATCAATTTAAGTAAGAATTTATGTCATATTTCCAGATTTGAAGAGGTATCACAGAAATTATAGACTAGGCTGTGAACCAGGACGAGACCCATCGTTAGGGGTTACAAGATGGAATAACTACTCTGACTTTCAGTGTCAGACAGAGACCACAATGATTAGCTACATCCAGCAACTATCAGCTGTAGCAGTTAGCAGAGTTCATCGTGTTGGTCCAGAGAAGAGCTAAATCATTCTCTTACATCACTTACAGCCACCCTAGGATGATGACAATTAGACTGTTGTTAATGCCAAGGTAGTCAAAGGTGGCTGGATCACTACCATCAGGCTGGCAATGGCAGTGACAGTCCCCTTTATCATATAATCTGCATAAGGACTGGTAAAGATTATGTCTGTATAGAATGTGCATGCAGAAGATTTTCCTGAGAGCTGGTGAAACCACAGCCAGGCAGATCCTGCTGCTTTCTGAGCCTTTTCCATTACAGGTATAAGAACCCCAGAAAAAAAGAAAGGAGGGGAAAAAAAAAAACCAACATGAAAATTAAGCACAGTGCAGTCTTGTGTACCCAACCTGAATTCATGCCAAGTGCTTCAGGTGGACAAACAGAAGCCCTGCTCATTGCTGAGACAAAGAACTCCTCTGGAGTTACCTGGATAATAAAGAAAATAAACTACATGGAAAGTAAACCTGTACACGTGTAAGAAAGCTGAGCTGCATCACAACTGATTTCTCTTTCTCTGTTAGGTTTTAGATCTTTGAAAGATTTTTATTTAAAATGGAACATGACTACCCTGGGGCCTCTTCTACTAATTAGCCAGCTACAAATGAAGTATAGGACAGATGTCACCCAGCAGATGCAGGGATTTATCCTCAGTCAGATGCAGAGGTCACCCAAGCAGAGGCACACTTTATAGTGACATCAAGAGTCTTGATTTGCCTTTCTCATTCTGGAAAGCAATTGCACTACAGTGACTACAGGCAACTTACCCAAATATAATGATGCTAACACAGTTTGGGACTTGTGATTGTGAAAATGTGAAGCTTTATTACTTTGCACCGAAGCGGCCCACTTCCTGTAAGAAAAGCAGGAGAATAATTAGAAATTTATTAGTGAGCTAGGGTGACCCACAGCTATATTTTGTTGATGGAGATTATAAAAGCACCTAATTTTGGCATTCCCCTTGTGAAATGTATGGCAAAGTGCAAGAGACTTGACTTAGTTATGTTAAAGCTCAAAATTATTTCTAACTCAGTTTATAATGATTTTGTTCCCAGATTTTCCTCCTTGCAAAAATAACTCTTGATCTCTACGTTTGGACATTTAATGCCCCTTTTATCATATTATGGGTAACGAGATACACTTTCATGTTTTGCTCCCCCAAACCCAAATGACAGAGGGATCTTTTTGTGTCATTGCAGAACTTCCTGCACCAAAGGTCAAAATAAATCTATTAGTAATTAAGCCTCACCAACTGGCCAAAGAATTTGTTACGCCTGTAAGCTTGTTGCTAGACTAAGTGGAAGCAATGGCCTAGGTGGGCCATCTCACATGTTATTTGTTGCATGATAGCATAAACAGCAGACATTAATACTCACTTCTTACTAATGCATTCAGATTCATTATAAATGAGGAAAACAAAATTAATGGATTTGAGTTTACGGTGGATTTCTATTAGGGGCTTGTGTTCTAGCTGCCTACACATCTGAATTTCCTAGGAATGAATGGGTTTAACCACAGTGTAATAGTTGTTTGTATAAAATAATTAATTAAGGTGTGTAAAAGGTTTTGTAAAAGCATTCAAAACAATGGGAAAATTCCCAGTTGCGTCTTCTTGCTTTTAGCACAATGGTATATATCCCCTTGTGCTTGATTTAATGTGTAATTTTCACAGATTGTGATATAGGATATATTTACAGTCTCACAGTACAAGGAGTTAGAGAAACAAGACTTTGGAAGGGGAAACCTTTGTCAAAACACAGATTCACATGTGTTGCAAGCTGTGACAAAAGATGGTCATAGTACAAGGAAACAGTTACACACCTTCTAGAATGGCACTGAGAGTGAAAAGACAAACCAACTGGTTGTCCATATTTCTGAATTATTTTGCTGTCATGCATTAATTTCACACAAGTACTTTGTGTGGGATGGAGGATGGGTTACAAAGAAGGAAGAACAGCTTTAACAGTGGAATTGGTTAACCCTATCACAACAATATAGCCCTGGGAGGGACTTCAGGAGATCACATGCACCAAAGCTGGATGACAATCCAACTCTCATCATGTTTGTGAAACCCCTGTTAAGAGTCCTTCAATTATGGCAACATCACACCATTCCCATGTCACCTAGTCCTTTACTATCTTAAGGTAATATTTTTTTCTTAATAGCTCACCTGAACTTTGCTCACCTGAACTTTTTGAGCCTGTTATTTCTTTCCCCGGCTTATTAGGACATGGAGAAGAAACTATTTCTTTCAGATATGGATCTACAGCCTATCAAAAGACTAACGGAGGCCTGTGCAAGACACGTGTACATAGTTTGATAGGGTATGAAGGCTGAGAAACTTTAAAATACAGTTGGTTCCTCCAATATTTAAGGATGCCCTGCATGCTTCAAACAAATAACAGTAACAGTCAGAGATGGACCATATGCTTAGCATACAGGCAAAGTAATTTTAAAAGCATTAAAGTATTTAATGACAGACATGCATAATAACCAGTAGGAAAAACAGTGTACAAACAGGGAAGGAACTGATCAAATATATGTAAGAAGTAAAGGTGACTCAGTGTTGTTGGACCTGGTCTTGGCAATATGATCACCAGTATATGTTATTGTGCTTTCCACTTCTGTACATAATCAATAAAAAAACCTGAGCAATGAATTCAGTCTTGAATAGCATCTGAGTGAATGACAGATGGTAGATAGGTGGTGGAGACAGACAAACAGTCAAAATTAATATGGTTTAGCGTGTGATTGACTGCAGAAAGTGCTAAATTGAGTGGAGATGCTTTGCCAACAGTAGCCAACAGGGGAGGCTCACCAACACTTTCCTTTCCGTTTAGAGAATATATAGAATATATTCCATACAAAGACTGAAGCGCCTTGCCTTACCTCACCTCGCTCTTCTTTGTCAAGGCCTTTCTGTCTATATAGATAGTGTATACACACTATATATAGAGAGAATACACAGTGAGCACTTCTAATACAGAAAGAAAAGCCTTGCCTCAGCTCACCCTGCCTCACTGAGGCTTTTCTGTTTGTCTGTAGAATAACCACAGAGGGAAAGTTGTCACTTCACCTCACCTCACCTCGTGAGGTCTTTTCCCCCCGTGCAGAGCACACACATTACCTCTATGTGTTCCCGGGTACATATATCCCTAAGATATAGATAGCATATATTATCAAAACAGACAGAAAAGCCTCAACCAGGCAAAACGATGGGAGGTGTATGTGTAGCCTCACCCCTCCCGGCCGGTCCGCCCACACCCACAGCGTTACAGATGGGGCATGCGGCCCCCGTCACCCACAGACTAAGCGGGCCCCGCCGCGCCGCTTCTCCCTGCCACACGGGCCGTTCCCCGCACGGAGCGGGGCAGGACAGCACCTCCCGCGGGTGCGCGGGGCCCGGCCGGGCTGCAGCGGCCGCCGCCCGCCGGGAACCGAGAGCTGGGAAGGCGGCGGGAGGCGGGGCGCCCGGCCTCCCTCACGGCGGGCGGGGCGGCGCGGCGGAGGCGCCGCCAGGGGGCGCTGTGGGCGGCGGCGTTAACGGCCGCAGGGCGGCGACGGCGGGAGCGGCGCTCGGGCCCGCCTGCGCGCTCCTGCCCTCCCCGCTCCCGTGGGGCGGCCGCGGCCTCGGCCTCGGCCTCTCGCCCGTTGGCGACCCTCGGCGCCCGGCTGCCGTCGGGGCGGAGAAGAACGAGGAAGAGGAGCGGGTCGGAGTGAGGAAGCGCTGCGAGGAGCCATGTCCGCGCCCGCCGGGCTGCCGCCGCGGCCCGCCGGTGCCACCGCCGCCGCTTACCCGGGCGGGCCCGGCGCCTCCCGGGAGGCCGCGGCCTCTCAGAGCGGTGCGCCTCGCTACCAGAACGGTGAGGGGCCGGCGGCCCGCGCGGGGCCTAGCGCTGGCGGCGGCGGGGAGAGGCCGCCCGCGGGGTTCCCGGGGCGAGCTGCGCTGCTGCCTCACTTGGGGGCCCTGCGGGTCCGGGGGCGGGGGGTGCCGGGGGGGCTGCTCGTTTTTCCCTCCTCCTGGGGTGGCGGGAGGCGCGGGGCGCCGAGGCGGCCGCTGTGGGGGGCGGCGTGGGCGCGGGTCCGGCAGAGGGCCCGGTGGGCCGCGGCGGAGCCGGCACGTAAGGAAGGAAGCCCTTTCTCTGAAAGACAGCAGAACCCGCCGGAGCCGCTTGGGAAAGGCGCGTCCTCCCCGGGCCCCCGCCGCTGCATGCGGAGTTAACTTTAAAGAAGGCGCAGCCTCTCCCAGCCTCGCTAGAGGAGCGAGGGACACGGTATCCACTTCCTTCTCGCGAATTTGGGTCTGCTGGCTTTTGTGGCGCTCGCTTTGTGGCGTTTCGGCAATGCTCCGGAGGCCAAGGCACCTCCAGGCCTCGGCTCTGGCAGTCGTGCACGAGTACGGGCAGAAAACCACGTATTGTAGATGAGAGTGCTTACTTCATAACTGTTTACGAACTTAAAAGTAGTAGGTGGATAGGCGTTCACACAACTGGATCTTGGGTTTTGAGTTGAATAAACAAGATTGGACCAGTGAAATGTGGGTCACTGAAAAACAAAGGTGAAATAGTTCGAAGTCACAAACTACTGACTTGCTTTTCGGATGGAGAGGTAGTGAGACTAACTGTACTATGAACTAAAATAATTAGCGTGCAGTTCCTCATTTTTAAATGGGTGCGCTATAAAATCAGTTCTTTATTAATACACCTCCTTAACTTTGCAGAATGCCTGTATGATCTTCGTCCCCACCTAATGATGGTTTAGTATCTAAATTGGGCCTCTTGCTTCCATAGAGTTTTAGCTCCTACTGTGAAACCCTTTGTTTTGTAGTCAGGCTATTTTGTGCACAGGCGTTTTTTCCGCACAGATCAGTATGCAGGGTAACGACCTACAAAATTTTTTACTCATGAATATTTCTCATGTCCAAAGGGGTAGTTAGGCAAAAAGCACTTGCGTGCCTATAAAGTAGGTTTTGAGTCAGTTTGCAGGTAATGCAAAAGTCACTGAAGTGACTGAAAAGGAGGGTACTTAAATGGTAGATTTTAGGGAGATACTAATGCCTCAGATGTGTCCAAACGTTAGTATTGTAATGCTGAGTTTTGCCAAAATTATTCAGAAAATGCCAACTTGTATGGCTTTCAATAAAAAAACATGTCATTATCAGGACACAGCTACTACAGCATCAGTAACCTGGAATTGTGTTTCACAGAAACAAATAGGAACTGACATCATACGTTCTCCTTGGTTTTTTAACTGAATGAAACCGTAATTTTAACGAGCATCGTTACTTTTTGTTATTTTAATTACTTAACTCCATGTTGCTGCTAATATTCTTAAAAACAGCTTGTAGTAGACCATTTATTTTCTGTGAAACACTTTTTCTTTAATGCTGAGAAATTTATACACTGTTCAGTGATAGTCTTGACTTTTTATTGTATAACTTGCTGACTACTCAACTTAACTCTGGTTCCTCTGTTCCTTAAGATATCTTACAGTGACGGATATTTGATAATTTGTAGGCAAGAACTCTGAATTTGACACTTTGTGTGATGTACAATAGCATTCCAGAATTTTTAGATTAGTCTATATGTCGTCTTTTAGTGCTAATCTTCTGAAGTTACAGGATTTGAGGCTTCTTTTTTTTTAAATAGTAATAGGAGGGGGAGTAGAGGGGAATAGTAACAGAAAAAGACTGTACTGGAAGTTTCCATTCTGTCCAATAGAAACTAAATTTCACAAAGAAGATTGTCATTGCTTTTGAAATCTAGTTTTACGTCAGTATAATGGAGTTTAAATGTAAGATACTTAAGTGAATACAGCTATTTCTATGTTGACTGAAAGAAAACACTAGTGCATCCTTTCAGATGTTTAGAGTGCTCTGTGTTTTAATTTCATAAAATGTGGATTTTTCAGGTAAAACTTTGAAGTTACTGGCATCTGATGAAAGAGTAGCTGTTTTTTGCAGAAAGCAAGCAACCTGTTGCACATACAGTGATATTAAAAAGGATGTTCTGCTTTGTTTTTAATAAGTTTTGCCTGGTCCAATGACCAAGTCCATTTGAGACCCTTGGAGACTTAATTTTACTATAATTTAGTTGTTTTATGGGGTTTTTTAAAATTAACTTCTTGTTTGTATTTTATTAATTTTTTTCTTGTCTCTTACAGTGCTCTCAGTTTGATCCTATGCTGAAATTAAGTGTTTAAAAAAACAAAGAAGCCCTTGTTTGGGATGTTGTTCATAAGTCTGGGGCTTTAAAATACAATTCTTCTGAATAAACTCTTGCAAGTTCAAGAAGCTTTTATTGTAGTAGTCTTACAGGTGGCTTTGTATCTAAGTGGAAAATGACCTTCCTAATTTCAGCATAATAAAATGTTGCTTGTTAAATCAGTACTGAAAGATGATGTATCTTTCCAGTAGTGATGGAGGACTTCAGTGCTAACAATTTAATGTATTGAAATGTAATGCTGAGAGGATAATTGTATTGACTCACCATGGTTCTCCAGAAGATTTTTGTCTGATGTTGTCTACAACTGGTTTGTAAGGTTACCATTGGTATCTCTACTAGCGTTTTGGGACCATAATTTTCATTATGACATTATTTAGCCTTGTTTTCCATCCCTTCTCAGACTTTGGATCTTTTGGATGGTTTCATTAAATTTGATCAAGAGGATACAGGTCTGAGAGATATGAAATCCCTGAATATTTTGTGAAAATGGGAAGCTGGGTGAATGAAGGTGCTAGACATTAATTCCAGGACTGAGCTGTTGTGAGAGCTCAGCAGTGGCTTGATTTTGCTGGCTTGTTTGCTGGCAGTTAACAAGGCACAGTAGTGCTGCCCCAGTCTATCCCATAAGGGACATGTGAGGGAGCTGTGGTGAGTCTTCTCTGCACGTGGGTAAAGGGCTGTTAAAAGTTAACAGAAAATTACCAGGTGTTCTTGGCTAGAAAGGAACTTGGTGGTGTAGGGTACATAGACTACCTGTAGATAGGGTATGTGGCAGATGGCTAAATTATTCAGGTGAGAGAATGCATGGACATAAAAACCAAACAGACACGACACTAGCAAGCAAAGCTTTACTAATTCACATAGTGGAATAGCCATAGTGCTGCCTTTTTTTTTTGTGGTGGCCCCCCCCCCCCCCCCCAAAAAAAAAAAGTTATAAGGCTTTTGGGGCTCACCTGTTAATGTCTGTGTAGTTATACATTATAATATTATAAAGTATTAAGTTGTCTGTAGAAGGAGGGGTTCACTGCTTTCATTATAGAGGTGGCATTTTAGCAGTACACCTTCTGTGTGCAGTTAAGGTTTTCAACTCCTCTCATGGAGTCTTTTTTTTTGAGAGATTTGTCACGTGTTTTGGGAGGAAGGTAGAGTACCTGAGACATCAGGACAGATTGTGTAATTAACCAGATTTCAAAATGACATTGAAGATGTACCCAGATTTCCAGTGTTGAAAACTGTCCAATTATCTAGTCATCATTAGTAGCTTCAGTTACTAATTGCAGTACAAAAATTACTTTCTACTCACATTCTTTATTATAAAGTGGACAAAAAACGTCAGATAATGGGAGTAATCTTTCATCTGTAATTGTAAAACTTGCTTGTAAAGGATCAGGAGTTTGAAATCAAAAATATAATTTTTCAAATGACAAGCATGTCTCTCTTAGTGAGACCTTCATGGGATTTATACTCTTGTGTGCTCATGTATAGTTTTATAGGTGTTTCTGCTTAAAAATGTGAAAAAGATGACTTGGGCATTCTATAATGTAGAGACTGATATCTTGTATCAGTAATTTAATCTGTCTTTATTTATGGTGTGTGTTTCCAAACCAGAGCTAGATACTGCAAGACATTGCAGTAGATGATTTGATGTGCAACCTTTTATTTAGAAGTCAGGTGCTCCTAAACCAGTTTCTAAATTATACCTGCACAGTTAGTTTATTCTGCATATTTTAGTAGAACAAATGCACAAACTCTTCAGAGAAATCATCTTTTCTTGCCATCTTAAGTGATATAACCGCTTAAAGCAATAAGCCTTGACAGACATAAGTTATTGGTGTGTTTTTGAGTTTGCTCTTTCAGACTTTAAAAAGCAGGTTGAAAGTCTGACAAAGTTCATGTAGCTGTTAATGACTTGCTAACTCAAAATCATTTTCCTTTAAAGGAGAATAAACTACAGAGCTCTATGAAGCAGCTCACACTTTTTCAAGAAGATAGTGAATCAGAAGCATAGTTACATACTCTCCTCAAAACTCAGGCTGTAATTTTTTTTAAGCTCCTTATGCTCTCTCCCAAAGTGCCTTTCTGTCTTTTGACCCAGCAGTCCAAGCTACTTTCTCTTCTACTCAACTTTCTGGGTTGTCAGTTATGAAAAGGCATTTTTAATTTTATCAGAAAGCAATTTTGGACAGTATGTTCCTTGCTTACAGGATTCCGTTAACAAATTCATTATTAAAATTGCCTTGCAAGTTCATCATAGAACATCTGGATGTTACTTGGAGAACAGTGACTTTTCAGAATTTCAAGACAAGAGAAGTAATACTTACATTTTGTAATCATTGTAAATATAAGGGGGGAAATCAACAATTCATTATCATAATGGCTGCTGTTTAATTTGTGAGTGCCCTAGTGCTGTGCTTATGTTTCTGTTCACTGGGGGCTGGGAAATAACACTATAGTCATTCTGCGTGATGTAAGCAGTAGGGTGTGGTAATTTTAAGAAAGGAAGTTATCCAGGGAAATGCATTTGTGGTTGACTAGAAAATAAAAATAGGGTTCAGGAAAAGAACTTGAGGAAGAACTTTCAGATTTACCGTTGATCAGTTGTCATTGAAAAAAAACAGGTTGGACAGAGTTAACATTCAGTCTCTAGCAAACAAATACTTGTTTGACCCTTGCTGGGCCAGTATGTAATTAACCTCTAATGTTGCAGAGCCAGTTGCAGTGACAGCAGAGGTCAATTTCTCCGATATCAACGTCTCTTATACCTGATGTATGTATCAGGCAGTAAACAGAAATGAAGTGCCTTGTCAGATACTCTGTAGTTTCATCAAAATGTTAGTTTTCATAAAAGCACAATACAAAAGAACACAGAAGACAAAAATAATCGCCCTGCAACACTTTATCTTGGTCACCATGTTGAGGTTTTGTAAAGAAGAGTACCTGCATTTTCATATATTGACATATTGGTTTGACTGTAGCTCTTCATTTACCATATTCAGTCAGTTTCTTTAAGATATACTGTTGTATTCAGACACTTAGAAACATCAGTTTGGTGCTTATTGTTGCTCACTATTTGTTTAAATATTAACCTCCTAAAAACTCTTAAAAATATTCAAAGTACCAATGTGAGGCATACAATCTTGGCATGGAAACCTCTTTCAATAATGGAAGCAATCAATTTTTCTGTTACTTCTATGTGTATTTGCAAATTACTTCAAATACTGTATTTCGCATGCATAATACTTGGTTTGTTCTCTTTCTGCTGATGGAAATAGACCTCAAAAATAGTGACAGAAAACAAGAAGAAACCAATTGTTTGTTAGAGTAAGTACAGACTTGATTGGCATTACTAGCGCATGCACCTTTAATACATGTGACATTTTCTCTTCATTTCAGGTCCTGTGCAGAGTCGGATGCAGTTCCCCTCTGGCTATGGCTCGCATCCTCCAAACTATAGTGCGCCCTCAGGACACTATTCCCAAGTGCCCAGTAAAGCTGCTGCTTCACATTTGGATAATCAGTATAGAGGCAGTTACTACACTACTTACTATTCAGCACCAGCACAAAATGTTATGACACCTTCTGTGGGTACCAATGTGTTGAATACACAGGAATCACAGCAGTTGTACAACAAAACTCCTCCCCATACAGTGGGGTCAGCTGAAGGACTTATTCAAGGAGCAATATCATCTGCATCCTACTTGCATACGAGTGCTCAGCAATCATATTCAGCATTTGGTAATCACTACAGCACTTCTGTCAGCTCTTCAGTTGCATCTCAGGGATTTCCCCTTAATTCTGATCACTACACCATGCCCGTGGTTTCTAGTGCCGTGTATCCTAATGTTTCCTATCCTGCAGCTGCTGGCAGTGTGTATGGGCAGGCATTTACCTCTCAGAGCCTACCTGCTGTTGGACAGTTCAAAGAGACAAACACGTTTTCTAGCCAGAGTATATCAGTACCTCATTCACTTCAACAGCATGTTCCCGTGGGATATAATTCAACATTATCAACTATTTCATCTGCTCAGTCTGTTCAAGACAACCTCAGCAGGAATCTTACTGCATCGGTTGCTAAAGGAAACAACCAAATAAATACAGGTATGGTATTATTTGAAGGTTAGTGAACTTCCAGATGTGTCTGGGAAAGATCAGAAATCATGTGCTTTTGTCAGTTTGTACTTGTTCACTACGTGAAATTCTGTATTGTGATTTTGAATTCTGTCCTTATTCATTCTTGAAGCTTTTCTCATTTGGTTACCACAGTCCTCTGAATAGCAGCTAATCATATCACTGACATGTTTCTATTAAGAGATGCAGAAAAAGACACTATTTGGGGGTTGGTTTTAGTTAATTGTTTTTTTTTTTATGTAAGTGGCCTTGGAAGGGCATTTTTTAATGCAGTTTTGAAGGAATGTGTAATTTCTGAAATATGTCTATTAATCATAAAGGTACTTTTTTCCTTTTCTGGCTAGAGAATTTTTTTAAGTCATGATCTGTGTTGATTCTTTAAATTTTACGTAAGTGAACATGCATGCACTCTTTTCTTCAGAAAGTTCAGAAAAAGTAGAAGCCTACATGGGTTTGGAGGCAGTTGGGTTTTTTTTTTAATTAATACTTTTGATAAGCATTTGAATGAGAGAGCAATTTTGGTGGTTTTAGCTGATTTTTGTAAGCGACAACTTGATGTTTTTAGTATGGATGTAGCTATAGAGAATGAAGTTGCGAAGGTGCCAGTTCAGGGCAAGTACACTCAGTCCTTGCTAGTAGCTGCAGCTTCTGCTTCATGGGAAAATTGAGTACAAGTTCATAGGTAGGTTCATACAAGCACTTGGTAGGAAGAATGGAAGAGATTAGAGATGTGCGAGTGCCTTCCCATTGAAACATCTTGCTCTCCCTCAGAGAGCAGTAGCATGTGCAGGAAAATTCTGGTTTTCTTTCTGTACCGGTAATTTTCTGACTTCATGCAGTTTTGTCTTGTAAGCTGTACAAGATTAATGGTTTTCTTTTTCTGATGAGACGGATATAAGAGAACTGTAGAATGTTTCCTTTTTTATGCCAGATATTTCAGATTATAGTTTGACACTGGAATTGTTTTAGGAGTCCTTGTAGCGGAGGTTTTCTAAGACCAAGGGCTTATGAAAGAACCATGGTTTTGATGATGGTAAAGCTTTGCCTGGGAAAAACAACTAAGCTTAAATCAAGCTCATCCAATCCATACCAAGGTTGAATTTAGTTTCAATATTTCTTTTTTCCCCCCCAAGACTAGGATGTGGAGTGTCATCCTTCAGCTCAGTTTTAGTAGTTTGAATATTAGTATTTGAATTCTGTCTCTGAGATGATCTGTGTGATTTTCTTTAATATTTCAAAAACATGAAACAAAATTCTGTTTAAAAAAGAAAAATAGGGAGCTCCTTAAAAAGCTTCTGAAGTTAATGGCATTTCAAGGCTGAGCATAAAAATGAATTCTTTCAAGGACTAAAGGTTTAAAACTCCGGCCAAAAAAAATGATTGTTGAGCGCAGAATCTACAGCTGGTCTTGGCAGAATGCAGGTTTCGTTCCAGAATAGTAAGATTTGCAGTAGTCACATGAGAATGACTTATTGTTTGTTCAGACTGTTAGTGTTTTATTTACAGAAGTTTTTAATTTAAATGCCTGTTAATTTTATTTCCTTTGAGGATGTCTTGAAATATATTATTTGTTCATAACAATATATTTTTTTTAAGGAATAGCTGTTTTAAAGGTGAAACAGTGGAGCTGACCAGACCATGAAGAGCAATGTGAGCAATGGATGGTCTTATTTCTGAACCATTCAGTGCTGCTCTTAAGGGAGTGATTAAGTTAATACATGGCCTCAAGAAGAAGTAGTAATATTACACTTGAATTTCAAAGAGCTCATGATAGAACTGGCTGTGGTAGTGGTGTGTAATAGGTACAGGCTTTGCAGCTACGAAAATAAACACTGATCCACTGTTTCTGTTACACTTCAGTAATACTGCAGTACTTGGTTTGTTTGCTGGACTGCAGGCATAATTACTTAAACCACATTCAAACTCTTTCTGAGCTTGTAGAGCTGCTGAGATAAGTATGCCCTGTGCTTCCTTGCACAGTGGACTGGATTGTGGGACTGATTTATCTGGAGAAGAACTTTTTTATCTTCCATCTGAATCCTGGTTCAACCTCAGCATACAAATGTTTCTGTATTTACGGACTGGGAAAGAGCAAATAAAGGTAGCAATCGGTAGCTAGGCTGAAGGAAGAGCTGGGTTGTTTTATTACTAAATTCTAAAGAGTTACACCATTTTTGAAGTCTGGGGCTAAACAGACTGCCTCCAATAATATCTGACTTTTTTTTTAGTCTAGAATTCAACATCTTTGGCTAAAATATATTAAAAATTCAATTGCTACAACACCTGGCTAATAAAAGATGGCAAATAATTGTTTGGTCCTGGCATAATTGATTTACTTTTTGGGACACTGATAGGCTTTCTAAATTTCCCAGTGTAGTCTTACTGTTCTCAGATGGTGTCATTTTATATATAGTATTCTAATTGTTTGCAGCCTTTAAAAAAAGGAGTTGGATCTTGAAAATTATTTGCCATTTCTTGTACATCCTCGGAAAGTGTCTGAGTGCAACACACAAGGAATTTAGGGAAATGATGAATGATTCATAAGAAGGAATTTTTCTGAATATTTCATCCTCCCTGCTGTTCTCCAGGAAGGAAATGATGATGGAAAACAGTTGCACTCTGTTCTGTGCATAGTTTTTAGCAAAATTGCTTGAAAAAATATAAGATATACTGAAATTCCGAAGTGTGCTTTCTGTGACTGTTCATGTAAAGAAATTTTGATACACTATCCTACCATTAGTCAAAGTGCCAGTAAGACAGTTTGCTGTCATTGCTGCTGTGCTGTAAAAGAAGACCCCTCACAATCCTTGAATTATAAATAAGCAAATCTTAGAAAGACTGTCACTCAGGATACTACTCCCCTAATGTATTTTTCAATAGCAGTTTTGTGCAGTCAGTGAACACTGAGAGCTCTCTGTGATGAAAATGAAACATTGTTTATATAGAAGAATGCCATGTTTTTAATAAAATGTGTGTGCTTAAACAGGACTTGCTCGGGAAACAGGCTCGCATAAACTTTTCAGAAGTTTGGTGATTTCTGAATTGTTTTCTACTTGAATCAGGAAAGTTCTAAGCATTGGACTTACAATTGGATTTTTAAATAATTCAATTTGTGTAGGGCCTTGGAAAGCCCCCAAAATTTTGAAGCTATTAAGATCAAACTGCTGAGCTGCTGTAGGTCATGTACTGACACAGAACTGCAACAAAATCTTTTTCTAAAACTTTGGCAGCCACTCTCTGAAACCACTGAAGTATTTTCAGTGAAGCTTGCTGAAATTTCACTAGAAGAAAAGAAGAAATCTATTTTAAGAGGCATCTTTTGCTGGAAGTTGACCTGTTTTGATGAATAGCAGCCAGTGAGAATAATTTTCTTTGTATTAGGAAGTATAAATAAAGTAGAATACACATATTTAATTTGAGATTTTTCTGCTTGCTGCTTTAAACTAGTTTCATCTAGCAAAAAATGCCCTCTTCTAGTTCCAAATTCTTTATTTCAGCAGAACAGTGTTGATACAAATCTATCCAGAAATGATGTTATGCTATGTAAATAACAGACTGTATTATTTAGGCTTTTTGTCTTTCTAGGTCAGTAGCTTTCCTTAATGTTTTTCCAGCTTATTTCAGCTGAGATCAGTTCACTCTGATTTTTCTTGGTGCTTTTCAGTCAGTGTGGATGTCAGCCAGGATTCCCAAATTTTACTGGACTCTCCCCTCCCTCCCTGAGGAGAGGGAGATAGAGAACTCCTTCTGCAGGTATATGGTACGGGTTTCTTTGCTTCCTGGATCTTGTCTACTGTCCTGTAATCATAGGCAGTCTGCTTGAGCAGGAGGCACTTTAATTTCTTTATCTAATGCACATACTTCCCCTTAAGTCAGATCAGGATCTAAAGTCCTTGCTGCCCCAGTTCGATAGGAATGTAGGCTATAATCCTGTAAATCTGCTAATATAGGTATGGTTGGAAAAAGGGGAAGGACTGCAGCTGAGATACAGAAAGTCAGGGAGATAGGATGCTCTTGAAAACCAACCTGCAGGGAGGTGGTAAATCTCTCAGTAGAAATTGCATGTTATGTTGGCGGAGGGTGGAGGAAATTGAGATCGCAGCTGTAGCAACTCAAAAGGGATGGTTCTTGCATTGCTTCTGAAAACTTGAGAAGATACTGTGGTGATACACTTTTTAACTACTACCTGTAGGTCTCAAGTTGGAAATCAAATAAAAACTTTAAATGCTGGCGTATAGGAAAAATTATGAATTACACTGCTAATTTGCACAGCTCTGCAGATTCTTTCTGTAACATACCTTTTAACTGTAGATCTTTATTGGTACATGACTTTATTGGTACATGGCTTTTTGGTCATTTTTAGTGCAAGAAATGTTCATGGTTGAAAGGCACGAAGGAAGACTTCAGTGCACATTAAAGGTTAGTGGAGTGGAAGGTGAAAAACAGGAAATACTGTGTCACTGAGATTGGGTTTTATATTTAATGCAGCCTGACAAAGCTCTTGGCTTCTCATGACATCAGTTGGTGGGAATGTTGTATGGCTTGATCGGGCTTGTCCTAGATAAGCTGATGGGAAACTTGTACTCTAAACTCGTGTTCAGTCCAGCTTTGTCTGATGGATGGCTAAAATATGCCATCCTAAATTGATCAGTACTTATATGACAGGGTGCAATCTTCTTACTGGCTAGAGGGAAAAAAAAAAAAAAGATAGCCTAATTACCATAACTGTAGATTGTCTCATGTGGTGATAGTTACTAATGATGTATTTTTAAAGATTAACTTTGTCCAAGTGTTTCCTTTGGTCTTAGTTACTTATGGCTTTCGAAAACTTTCCAGAGTCACCAAATAAAGTTTAACATGTAATTTTGCAGGTTGAATTTTTGTACAAAGAAAAAATTATGTTATTTTTTTCTCAGAGTTTAAAAATGTTTTCTTACAATACATGTAAAGGAGATATCTAATTTTGAAGGATATTTTGGAAATTTTGTTTGAGAATAGATACTAGTACTTGGCAGGAAGGTATTACATCTTCAGCGAATCCAGGTGTAAATGGGTTTTGGCCTTGAACATGTGACACTGTGACATTACAGCATTTAGCATGCTCTACAGGAGTGCTTAATGCTGCAAGCATTGCTGTATTGACTTGAAGTGTGGAAAATACCATAACCCCATAAGCAACTCTCTGTGGTACAAAACCTGGGTAAGCGCACTAATGTCGCAAAGAACTTCCCTTGTCATCTTGCATATCTTGTTTGAGGAAGCTGTGTAGCTGCCCTAACAAGAACATTTCTGCTGACAGGTGCTGGTGCTTCTGTGGGGAGTCTACAAGACATAATGTATAGAAGCAGAGCTTATAGCAAGTACATTTCAATAGGAAGTGCTGCGTGTATGTACTTTGGAGAAATACATATTTTTATTTTGATAACACTTGTGAAAAAGCAGAATGTATGCTTGACTTTATATTTGAAAACTGCATAATAAATTTCCATTAAGGTGGTTAAAATGAATGCTGTTAATTTTGGTGGTAAATTAGTTAAACAGAAGGATCATTTTAAGCTGCCTCTGCTTCTTCCCCCTCTAAAGGAAGCCTCAACTTCCCCATAAAGTCCTTTCAGATATCAGCTCCATTATTTAAGGAAAAGTCAAGGACTGTGTGAACTACACTGCTATATGTGCAGAGGAAGCAAAGTTAATATTACATGTGCATCCTCTAGTGAATTCTGTAACTTAAGTACTGTACAAATACAAAGAGTGAATTTTGTTCTTGATTATTTTCTATGTTTGTTTACTGAGTAGTATTGGTCAAATCATTTTCTTTCTATTCTTATTTTTAACAGTTTGGTCTGACAGGTTTTTTAGAAAGAATCATAATATGATGAATTTTTTCAATTTATAAACAAAGAGCGACCCTCTTAAAAGCTAACTTAATTGAAGTTATATTGTCCTTATCTGAGAGGAATTTCAACTGGACTGTGTTAAGTCTCTCAAAGCACTAATCTGACTTTTTAAAGCAGATTATATCTAGTCCAGATGTTTAAAACACATCAGAAGTTCTGGGGAATACTCAGGGTTGATTGAAAGAGATTGCTTTGAATATGGGTCTCAAATGGGTCATGAATACCAAAACTGCAAAGTGCCAGCCCTGTGAGGATGACAGAATACTGGTCTACTACACAGCTGACTTTCAGGTTTCCTGCCTGTGGGAGGAATATTAACAGGGCCTGTCCCACATGGACTGCATTCCCCTTATCTGGGAAGAGGAACCTGTGAAAGCATGGAGTTGTGGGGATGGATCAAAAATGGATCAGTTTAGCTTCTGCTTAATCTTGATCTTACTACATCATGCTTTCCTTTTTGCTGGTACTTGTCAGAGCAATTTGTTCATTTTTATGGAGTTTTAACACTATAGGTATTTAATTTAAAAAAACAACCAACTTTTCCATATATACTTGTCTGAAGGCATCTCTGAAGTACTGTATTGTTTTTGTAGTTATTGTGAAATCAAATGTGATTGCTTGCATTGTGTAATTGTCTGTGCAAATACAAACAAAGTGTTCTTGCTTTCTTCTGATGTTTTCAGGTGGCATTGATTCTTCACAGCCTGTGCACTCTGTGAGCCAGAGTGTTCCATTTACCAAGCCTGGGGCTGGAACATTTGCTTCCTCTGCTGTGATCTCATCAGTAAGGACACCTGCTCCAAGCCTTTCTTCACAGCCACGATCTTCACCCTCTGTTACACAGTCACCAGAGCCGGCCCTTCAGGAAGGTACTAAAAGGGAATGGGAAGTTACAGTACAGACTTCTGCCCTGTTCCACATGCGCACATGAATGCTGAAAGCTTTATTGCTGCTCTTCTGCGTTTGTCTGACTGGAGTACACCTCTTGCATCTCATCAGGCTCCCTTAGTGTTCTTGTTTTGTACCACCTTGGTTCTAGTTTCTCTTAGCTCTTCTGTTTGATTTCCTTTGACCATATGTCATCTTTGGCTTGTTTGTCTTGTTGGAAGTCTTACATGTCTCTTCCTCAAAAAGCCTTTCTTGTAGTTCCCGTATTCTTCTAAAAAGCTGCTCACTATTTTAACTTCTTGGAAGAAGGTCTTAAAAGTAGCTTTTGTAATCAGTCTGTATTGAAAAATCGGGTGTAAACTAGCAATTTGCTAGTGCTAGCACCGGGAAACAGAGCGAGTTTGAGTGTTACATTCAAACAGATAGAATTGTTTTCTTATTCCCTAGATGTAAGCTCCCTAAGCGGAAAGCTGCTGCAGGAGTTCTTGTGGGAGAACAGAGCAGTTCTTGTATAAGCTCCTTCCTATTCTGATGTTGGTAGCCTCTTGACAAAGAATCAGTTGGGTCTTGAGCCTTCTTCAGCCATGCTAATTCTGCCCCGATGATTTGACTTGCCTCTTGACTGTTACATATTTCTCTATCTAGTATTCCAAATCTAATTTGCTATGCTGATTTTTTTTGTTTTGGCTGTGTTTTTTCTTGGTAATTTCAGAATTTTAAATTCTTATGGAAAAAGAACTTGGTGTGTGAGGTAGAAGTAGGCATTAATTTTGTCCAGAACAATGTGGTATGTCTAGTGTTCAAAATAATTCTCAAAGGCATGGTGTGTGACTGTCACAGCATGTTTTTTATTCTTAAATTTCAAAGTCCTCTGACATAAATGTCTAAATTTCCCCTTTTCCTCCATTTCCTCCTTCTCCTGGTGGAGTGGAGAATGTAAAGAAATACCTCATTTGTGAATGAGCTCTGTATATCTTACAGGCAAAAGGATAATTCTTCATTGCTATCACGTCCTAAGTACAGTGTACCATTTTAAGGAAAATGATAAATCAATTTTTGGAACTGGCCTTGGTTCTTGCACAGTTTTATAGTTGATTTTGATACTGGGTAGAATTTGTACTGTAGATGTGCTTGCTAAAAAAACCTGTTGCTTCATCTTCCAAAGAAATCACATAACCGTGTTTCTAATGAGAAAAAGGATTTTAGCTGTTTAACTGTGCTTATCTTGATGTGCAATATATATATGTTCGTGCAGTGATTCCTGTATAATGTGTGAATAGTTGGTACATTAAATACAAATCACTGCAGTGGCTGCTGAACTCTTCACTAAATTCAAATACTTCCATATAAGTGGAGGTTAATGCAATATGTAGCTGAGCACACTTTAAAACCAGCAGTATACCTATGTCAGGAATATAAAGATAGGTTGTCAGGAGTTTGCATTGATCTAGTTGTATTTATATTAATATAATCAATAATAAATCCATGAACATGTCATCACGCACGTATGTTTCTATGTTTAGATGATATTTTTATGAGCATTAGAAGACTTCAAACTCTCTCATTTAGTTTCATTTGAGGAGTCTGAAATACATAATGTACTCTTGCAATACTTTTTTAATCAACAATTAAGTGTGATAACTTTATTTGTAGAAATTAACCTACTGAAAAAATAGAACACCTACTGAATATTTGTCTGGGTTGTTAGAATTCCAAGTGTGTTTCTCATGCAGAGATTAAATAGACTGCTTTATTATTATTATTATTATAGAGTAGCGTTGTCTTCCTGAAGGCATTCCGGAAAACTAGTTTGAATTAATTTTTAAAGTGGATTTCATTGTTTTAAGCTCCTGTGTGGACATTCCTATACAGAATTAAAATATTCTAATTGTTTGCTTGGCTAAGTTCTAACAGGACCAAAAACTTGAAATGTATTAAAGCCTATTTAATCTTATATAAATATCCATACAAATTTAATGCAGATAATCTAATTTACTTGAAAACAGCATCCTGGAGATGAACTTTGAGAATGTGTGTCCTGTCTGGATGTTATTTGTAGACTTCCTTAGGTTTTATGTTGATGAGAAGAGCTGATGAGTAAATTAAAATAATTTAAAGCAAAGAGTTTAAGAATGGAGAAGAGGAGGGTTCATTTTGTAAGAACTACTATTTGTAATATTAAGATCTTAATGCTGTAGTAAATTCATTGAAAATATGAGGGCTATGGGTAGAAAGCCAGTTGAAGAGCTTCAGAATATAGTTTATTTTTGCTTGTGGTTATTTCATTTCCATTTTTGGTGGGGCCTCCATTATGAAACTTAAGCCACATAAAATATACGCCTTATGTTTTAAAGTCTTTCATGGTATGGGTGATTGTACTTAAAATAACTAAACAGTTGGTTTATTTCATAGGCAAATGAGTTCTAATCCCAGTTTATCCTTTTGTGTTCTCCCACCTACCTTTCTAGGTGTCTGTAAAATATAGTGGGATAAAGCCTTAGAGTGCAATATTATTATATTACAGGTACAGTGGGAGAAGGGTTTAGAAATTTCCAGTCCAAGAAATTTGTGACTATTTAAATTACATGGTTGCATTTTAAGCCAGACCTATGAAGTAATCTCACTCAAAATAAATAATTATTTCAAAACAAGCTTTTGCAGTTTTAAGAGTGGGAGATTTTAACATTATTAGCAACTCTGTAAAAGATACTAAGCGGAACTGAGTTGTCACAACAGAAATCATGATTAGGCACATGGTGGCACTTAGAACTGCTGTCTTCAGCCACCCATTTCTGCCCTTCGGTTGCTTTCTCCCCTGTGCTGGCCTACTAGTGGCATTGCTGGGCAGTGAACCAGGATTGGAGACTTCTTCAGCTGAGAATGACTTTTTAAACTAGGTTATTTTTTAGCCAGATCAGTTGTCAGATTGTTTTTGTGGCTGGACAGTTGTGCTAACACAATGCAGGAGTGCCTGAAGGCAGAAAATTGTAGTACTGCTGGCAATGAAAATAAAAAATCTACACAAACTCATAAGGCTGGTGAGAGTCAAACCAGCCCTGCCTCCAGAGGATTCATAGTGACATAGTTAATGATTCCTTAACTTCTCTGTCACTAGGATATTTTTTTAATCTCTTTTTCTGTATTCTTTCTGAACACATGCATCCTTTATGTATGTGACCAGTGAGTGGAAAAGGGGGAGTTTTAGTGGTAGAAGTTTGTTTGTTTTTCAAAAAAAGCATTCCAAAACCTCCAAAGTAGCATTAGTAGAAGGACTAATTCAGTCTTTTTCTCTCATCTGTCCATGCTTGGAATTTTTGATTGGCATGCCCTTTCCGGGTAGATTTACTTACTTTCTTCTCCTATCTGTGTACATGGTATTTGTTAGAGGTCTGTCTTTGCACTCTCACACTATGCTCATCTTCTTTTACTTTGGCTCTCTGTGTTACAGTGCATCTCTTCTTGTCATCCTGACTTTTTTTCCCTTTTACTTTCATGTTAATTATTTTAAGTTGGTTTTTCTCCTTCACAATAATGCAGTTGGTTCTGTCTTATTCCTCGGTAGCTCTCCCAGGCCTGAGAAAAGACCTAGTCTCCTTGGCTGTAGTCTGGTTTTGTGCAGAGAATGGTTTTCTTGTGTCCTCCTTATCAAGTGTGTCCAGTAGCCCTCGTAACAGATGGGACTATGAATCACTTCAGTCTTGTGGTTTAGCAGTATAGAGAAACTGAAGCATTGCAACTCCTCGGTTGCACTTGGGTTGATTTTGCCTTCATCATTGTGACTATTTGTATTGTGGAGAAACTTGATTGGAATTGTAGGACTATTAATGCACTAAAGTGAAATAATGTCAGTCTCTTCATGCACTAACCTCTGTGTGAAAGTTCAGCTTCTCAAGAATGTTGTGATACGGTTTTGCTCTGTTTTCTTTTTACTTCCACTGTTTGAATAGATACTCTTCACCTTGATTCTGTTGTTTTTTCTTAAGTGAAATTGAAGTGGTCCTCTTGGGTTCATTTGCTAACCCTTTTTTAAAAAAGCCATGAAACTAACAGCATTTTTAGCCCATAGTTTAAATAAAATAAAGGTTGATATAGTTTAAGTTGTGGATGGGGGGATTACCAACCAATTACCATAATGGTTTCAGATTATGCATAACATACAACACTTCTGTAGTGCTTTACAGTGTTAAAATAAAGAACATTACTCTAATGGTGCCACAATTTTTGGGGGAAAAAAATCCCAAACTCTTAAGACACTGAAAAATTTTGAAGAGTTTTGAAGAATTAGGATGTTTTCTTGCTATAGCAATCCGTTGGATTGCTAAGAGAGAAACAGTGGTCACTTTCATTTATTTAAGATGTCTCTGCCTGACTACAAGCATATTTAAAATCCTTGCTAACCCTGCCCTGTGACAAGAGAAACTTAAGATTTCTTGGAGGTGCAGAAATTGCATCAATAATGAGTAATGTAGGAAATTAATTATAAGCCATTGCTGCATGCTTTACTCTGTTTTAAAATGGTATATGTATGTGTGGTTCTTGTATATTGTTCACATATGTTCAGAGTTGATATTAAAAAAAAAAAAAAACCCAAGAAAAAAAAACACTACCAAAAAACCTTATAGATTATAGTTTGGAGGTGACAGTGTTAACAGTTGTTGCATTGTCACCAGATCTTAAAAGTGGATAGTGTATTTAGGTGCTTAAATATGGGTCTGTGAGCCTGAATTTAGGCACTAATTTTAAAATAAGACTAACCAAGTCTTTGGGTTTTTACGTAGCTTAAATTTAACTGACTGTGTTGCTGAGGTATATGTTTGTACTCTCACATGTACTCTCGCAGCAGTGTATTTCATTAGTTTCTGACAGCGTTCAGAATTCCAATGTGAATTATTCCTGTCTTAAAAGGGGCAGGTGTGCCAAGCAAAAGTTTAATATTAATGTTTTCATAACACAATTTGAGTTTATCTGGGAACTCCTTTATTTCTATATATTAACTTATGAAAGTATTCCAGTGGACAAACTGATATTAAATACATATGTAGAAAGTCTGTGTATGTGTTTAACTTCCTGATATACATGTGCATACGCGCACACAGATATATGTAAAATTTCCTGCTAACTTCCATGTGCTACTAATACTTTGCCAAACTAGCGCACTAAAAACTGCTTCTGCTATACTGCTCATATAGTTCATATATGAAACTATAGTTCTATAGTGTAGGGTTGTAGATTTCACTTTTTGCATGTTGGAATTTTCTCTAGAATGGCTAATTTCTCTCACTTTTAATGCAATGATTTGTGACTTTCGTTTCTCATCTTTCCGGTCTGTCTGACTCTTATGTTTGTGCTTTCCACTTCACAGGCATGCAGTATGGTGGATATGTTAATAATCAAGCTAGCTCTGCACCAGCTCCCTTGTCATCAAGTTCAGATGATGAGGAAGAGGATGAGGAGGATGAGGAAGCAGGTTGGCTTTAGCTTTACACCAGTATCTTGTTCTCTTCCTACTCAAGTTTTGTTCCATATTTCCATCCCGTGACACTTTTTTTCCCTTAAGACAAGACATCACTCTGAGTCATCATGTAACTAGAAACTTCATCAGTTAACTAGAAATTTCCCAGCTGTTATTAGTATAGTAAACAAAAAGGAGTTCAGTAGTGGTCAGCAAATGGTCTTTTTTTTTTTATATTAATATCAGATGTTTTATGTATCTAAAAAAGTAATATTCACAACTTGCAAGACTCCCGTATTTTTAATACTTTGATTTGCAGTAGGTTTTAAGCTCTTAACCGAAGATAACTAGCTCTTGAACTTAGACTGATAATTGCTTATGTTAAGCAACTAGATGCTGTTTGTATCATTACATTAAACAGTGTTTACCTTGTTTCTCATTTTACATATAGGGAACTCTTACAATTAAGGTAATAAAGTAAATATTGAAAGGTGGTAAGTGTGCTTTTTTAAGACAGTAGATTAATCTCTGCTGCTGCTTTTCTCTTTCTAAGATATGTCTCTGTGGTCAGGCACATAAGTTCAGTTTTAACCTTCTTGCTTTGTAGGGAACTTTAAAAGTTTTGTTTACTTTTTTTTAAGCAGCAGTTTGTCCTGATTGATTGAAATGTTAGTTCTTGGTTACAAGGATTCTCCCTGTATTTTGTCAGAATAGCCTGGTTTTGTGAGTTTGATGTTTCTCACCACCTTAGTTTCTTGGATGGTAACTTTTTTTCTTCTAACTTAAAAGTCTTTTGCTATATATATATGAAAGGTAACAGTGTAAAAAGGTTTTTGAGATTAAACATTAGGCTTCTACCCTTGTTGATAGATGGAAGTAATAGCGCATACCTTGTGCTGATACAGTACTCCCATTTGTGTGTGCTGGCTTTGAGTATTAATTTAGGATAGCAAACTTTTGTAACTTTTCCTTTAAGCTTATAATTCATATTGTAACTAGGCAGAAAAAATCAGTGTCGTATAATTCTGAGTTTTAATAAAATAATTAAATCGTAAAACTAGAATACTGTGAAAATAGCTTAGTGCGCTCTTAATGATGTAATGAAGAATGAAGCAAAACAGTGATGACATCCAGGTCATAATTAAGAACAGTGTGATGGGTTCACGTTATCAATTTGAATAATATTGATTCAACTGTTATGTTGAATTATTAGTAGAACATTAGAAGAAAATAGTTGCTGCTGCTCTTTTCCCAAGGAGGAAGGCATTTTTAGCCGAAGACACTTATCATTGTTCAGCCAGAGGACAATATTTGGAGGGTGCAATAGTATCAACATAAGTGATATTATTGCCCCCACCCCTAGCACAAGTATTAGGATACTTTGCCTATCGTATGTAATTTTTGCTATTTCAGATTATCACTTCAGTTTCTTTACTTTCTTACCCTTTGTGTGAATGCATGTGTGATAACACATTCAATCTTTCAACAGGCTTGAGTATTAGTATTAAATTACGCATAGTAACTCTTGAATAACTCTTCTCTTTAAATCTAAGGATACTTCCTAATTTTAGATACCAGGTTTTTTTCTAATGCTATGAGTCTAATTAGACTTTACCAGCTAGAAAACAATTCCACTTTGGGATATATAGGTTGCTTTGGCTATTGTGATGCAGCATCTGTTTGAACTCCACTGTCTAAAGAGTAGGCTAAAAGAGCCAGGAGAGTATTTTGTCTTTTTTATTTTAGGGCTACCTACTGAATTTTCTGCAGATAATTATCTTTGCCTAATCCCATGCCAAGGGTTCTGTCAAAGGATATGTCAGGGGTTTTTTTTGTCAATCGCAACCTTGGCTGCTTACTTTGTTCCCTAAACCTACCAGAGATAAAGTTTTCATACTCCCTACCATCTTTCTCTCTCAATTTCTGTACTTTGCTAAAGCCCGTAGCCTTTCAGCTATCATTGTATTTAAATTTATCTTAAGCAAAAGAGTGAAAGGGCACCCAGGTTCAATACATAGGCTACCTGATTAATAAGCATCCTGTTTTATGCCCCGTCACCAGGAGTTAATGTAAATCCTAAACAGATTTTGTAGACAGGTTTCTAGTTCAGGCTGTGCTAGTGATTTTATGAAAAAATAGGTGTTGGACCTCTGGTTGCTTGTGTTTGTGTAGCTTCTCAATTTTTTTGTCACTCTTACCAGTTAGATCTTCAACTATGTCGGCAAAGAGTTCTGGAAAACTTTTAAAGCAAAAGTTGTACTTGGTAAAATAATTACTTAACTGTAAAAGCATGTTATAAGTATTACTTTTGTCTAAGCAGTGTTTTCTAATATTTTTTTCTTTATAAAACATTTTTTTCTGTCTTCCTAATATGTTCTCTGGTCTAGTACTTATTATGCTAAAGTAAACTTTGACAGCTGTTGTAGCTTAATTTAAGCATAGGAAAACTGTTGTTTAATTTTGTGGAAGTTCTTGTGTTTTTTATGGATGGAGAATCAGATTTCCATGACACATGTGACCAGTTTAGAGTTTGAAGCTACTTTTGGTCTGCAGGAAATTGTACAACTTACTGTTTTTGAGTCAACTATTTGTTTTCCAGTGGAGAGTAGAACAGAGCACAATTCTTGTAGGCATTGGGATTCTGACAGTTCTCAAGAATATGTTACAAAATTTGAAAGTTCTTTAGAAGTAAAGACCTTAAGTGAATGGTCTTCAGTAAATATATGGGATACTCAGTAACAGGATTCACTTTCTTATTTTAAGTTAGGCAGACTTTGTGTTTCAAAATATCTGAGATTATACTTTCTGACTAGAACTTTTCTGTATGTCAGAAATGATGCATAGGTTTGGGGGTTTTTTTTGCAGTAGTAGTAGAAGTACGACTAAACTAAGTTGCATTATTTTTACTTACAACATGCTTTTAAAATATATTCTTTCATACATTTGTCAAATTGGTTTATCTTAACTTTTCTAGCAGAGCTTGGGAAGTATATAATATTTCTTCTTTGCAACTCACTGTGTCATTAATGTATTCTTAGTGAAAAGAGCAAACTCATTTTATGTGCAATTATATTATAGATGGATATAATTTTATGAATACAATTTACTGTGGGAAAAACTCTCTAAAGAGTGACATAGTGGTTAAATCAGAAAGCTTGAATTAGTGTCTTATATGTTCACAATGCTTATATCCTCTTGGTATTTTTTTGAAATGCAGAACTAGCTTCCTGTCAGACAAGAAAAACTTATTGAAAATTCTTAAATCTTGATCTTGTTGACCTAATAAAAGTCTATTTTGGCTTCTCTGTAGTAGGACTTACCAAACCTTTAAAAACTGCGCTTCTGCTCAGGGAACAAAATAATCCTGTTTTCTTCTGTTTCTAGGATAGAAAGATGGATAAAATTTGGTAGGAAAAGCAATCTTGCAGTTATGTTCTCTTATAAACTTCAGGGGGAAAAAAAGGGAAATTTACGGTGAAAAACAATCTGAAAACTAACATTGTATGAGTTTCACAGTGTTAATGTATTATTTAAAATCTATTGTTAGTGTTACGGTTTTTTGGAATAGTTTTTCTGTTTTAGCTGAATGCTTTAAAGGCAAAATGTTCAAAAACAATCTATACAGTCATGATGTTGCCATGGTATTAATGTGTCACAAATGTCAATGATGTTATGTTTCCATATGCAGGAGTCTCTTTACTTGGAAATCTCAATTGAAGGGGTTCAAATCTCAAATGTTCCACTATTGAAGTTCTCCCTTGAAATACTTTCAGCTTCACAATGGGATGTGTGGTCACAGTTGATCATTCTGAGCAGAACAGTATCAGTGAATCGCTTTTGAGTTTGTTCTGCCATGAAAGTTATATGTATAATTGTCTTTTTTGAATTCTTAAATATACTCTTTCTTTTCTGTTGCACTTCATGGCTTGGGGTGTTTTAAGGAGCAGATAAATTTAATCTCCTTGACCCTTTTTCTTTGGAAATGTATGTGAAATGGCACCAGAAGAAATGTTTTTAAATATATTTTTGTTTGCAATGTTTTACAGTAAGATATTCAAGATATATGCGTAGAGTGAACTAAAAATTAAGCATTAGGATTCTCTTGAGTACTAACAACTATGTGCCCATGTGCTTTTTTAGTTTTGGCTAGTTAACTTTTGTTACTTACTTTTTACATAGTTACTTTTTACATAGTTACTTTTCGATGTACCAAAAGTAACTGTTTATTCTGACTGAAGCTGAGAACTCTTGTCAATGTTCAATGGAAAATAGAAGCTTTACATTGAAAAGAAAGCAAGCTCTGAATTACAACAGCACAGAAAGGAGGAAAGAATTAAATACTCATCAGTTTTGCTAGAAGGTGGGGATGGTGCATAATCACTCTGAAGACGATGGAAATCTTCTGTTGTTTGCAGTTGTGAAGGAAGTCACGGTAGAAACTTTTTAAAATGTTGTAGTGCATAGCTTCAGTTGATGTAGTCTAGAAAGAACTTTTAATTTATTGAATAATATTTTTTTATTTCAATAAACAACTTCCTTCATTGTTTTTGTCCTTTGCCCATTGATATCTCTCTTACTATTTGTTGGGCATGTGCTTGTTTGTTTGTTTTTTAATATCATGTTGATTGTTTATCTCTTCCTCCCCCTCCTCTTTGCAGTGGTAATAGCTATCAAGTCTTAGGGCTACAGTGGTGTTTTTTCCCAGGATCTCTCTTGACAGTTTCTTACCAAAGTTTTTAGAAAAAATTCTCAGTCTCTTATTTCTGAAAAATTTGCTATTTCTGAAGCACCTAACTTTAAATTATTTTCCTCCCCCAGCAATTGATAGTTCCTCTACTACAAGCAGTGCCTCTCCTGTTCTGAACAATTATGATGCCCTGGAAGGAGGTGGCTATCCAGGTAAGCAGTTTATCGCATGTTAATTCTGAATTGTTTGTTTAAAGACTTAAATGTTTACTGTTTATGATTTTTTTTTTCCCTATTTCTGGTGGTGTTTATTGTTAATACGTAGGTGAAAGGAAATGCCTATGAAAGGAGTGGGGGCAATCATCAGAGAGAACATACCTCGCTTTTTTATCACTTTTCACAGTTTTAACACTGAAGTTGGAGTAACCATTTAATAAAACTTCCCTTTATCATAAGTTATACTTTCCGTTGTAATATTGAGGGTAGTGCTGAAAGTATGTTCTGTGTGAAAGCAGACATCTTTCTGTAGGTTATACTGTATGCCTGATTGTGTTGACATTAGTAGGTGATAATAATTGACACGCCAATGAAGTTTTGAGAGACCAACGATACTAGCTTGCAGAGACGCTTGGATCAGGTTATTTTCTTCTATTTTTCCTCATTTAAAGAAAATAGCTGCTATTTTGCTTATTTTTATCTCTCAAAATATCAGGAATGTCAGGTTTGTTCTAAATGAACCTACTAACGGACTACGTCAGTCTTGAAATCTGTAGAGCTGTCATATTGAGAGCAGGTGGAAAAGATGCTGTTCAGTGTAGGTATGTTAGCCAATATTTTAAATTATAATTGGTTTAATTTGGGGGGCCTCCCCCTCTGGCTCTTTTGCATTGCTCTGGCCTCTGAGAATGTCACAGTAGTTTGCTTAGTTTGGTGGGTTCTTGTGTAAAGTGAAATCTCTGTCAAGTAGAAAGCTGGTACTGCTATCCACATAGGGTCTAGCTCATGCAGTAAGAGAAGCAGAGGCATGGCTGCGGGATTATGAATTCTAATTTCTCAGCTAATAACTAACCATTTTGGTTCTGCTGAAGGCATATTCTAAAAATAACTTGTTCCTTCTGTTTTTCTTAAAGAGTAACAGGATCAACTTTAAATTTCTTTGATGTGTTGATTATTTTTTTTCCCCCCCTCCTCCTCCTGGAGTGCTCATGCCAAACATAGTTTCTTGAGTGGTCGGTTTCTTTGCCTGCTACTTTTCCCGGTAGATTTTACCAAGCTTAAATTATTGTGAAACTTAGCTCACATTTGTAGACATTTCTAAAGAGTAGCTTCTTCTCTTTACAACTCTTCAGTTTTCTATGAATTTAGGTCTATTTGTTACTTACAATTTGGCCTTTAAAAATAGTGGGACTAAAGTGTGCTGCAGCTGTGCTGCAGTGATATACAGGAGGGACTTGCATTACTTCAAGAAAAGGTCTGTGTCTACATTTAGAGAATAGTTCTGTCACCTTAGCCTTACATTTTAACAGTATTCATAAGTGGTAGAGGAGACAATAATCATGAATGGTCTCTTGTGGTTTATGTGAAGTGCAAATCTTGGAATAAAATGTGGTTCTAAGGGGGTTTTATTTCTTTTTTTTTTAATACAGTTGAAATACTTTTTTTTTTAAGTTGCTTTTTTTTTTTTAAATAGCATTTTGTTAGTAGTTACACAAGTCTATGGTCATCTTCCCATGTATACCCCCCCTTTGTCAGCATAATTGCAGTAATCTTCCTTGCTAATTTATTTGGTCAGTGCAGATAACTTGATGGATAATGCAAAAACTTATAAATGGAAGTGTTGTTTGTTAAATGTTTAGGAGTTTACATTTAAATTAAGAAAGAAATAGTAAGTATATTCAATACCTGTGGGATTTCTTTTGTCCTTCCAGAGACACGTTCTGCGACCAGCAGCCCAGTTCCTGCTCCATCAGTCCCCCAAGCATCAAAAGCTTCTAAGCCCTTTGGTTATGGATATCCAACACTGCAGCCTGGCTACCAAAATGCAGCGCCACCTACTCCTGTGCAGCCGAGTAATCCAGGACACCATCCTGGGTTTCAGCACTATCCACAGGTTTGTATTTTTAATTTAAAAGTTACTTCACGAAGTAACTTAATGGGGAAAAGTCTTTTCTGCATGATGTATTTCTTTTTTTACGCTTTCATATTTTATTTTTATAATTTGAGACAATAAATGTTAAGTATAATATTGATGTCATAGCTCTGGATCTTAGCTTCTTATTAGAAGGCTTTTGAATTAAAATGTTAAGTGTATCTCCAAATAGTTAGGCTTAACAAGTTTGCTTCACCAGTTATTACCAGCATCCACAGTTTTAAGGTTTGGTGCTTCAAAGAGCTGTACTTTATTGATAGGAAACCATGAAGAAGCATAATGAAGTACTTGATCAGCAAATATACATTTGATCAGAGCACTACTATGGGCTATGATCTCAAGGATTAAATCACCTTATAAGCAAGGCATGGCACAGGGTTCAGATGAAGGAGCTCTGTAGAGCCTGTGCTGGGTGTGTGGTGGAGCAGGCTGCCTGCATCTGCTTTATTTTCATGGTAAAGAGAGCACCAAACACCCAAGAAGTTGTGTACAATCACCTGGCTCCCATTGCGCATGTAACTCGCCCAAGAGCAGTGAAATCTGAGGAAGAGGCAGGCGCTGAGGCAAAACATAAATGCTGAAGCAGTGCAGAGAACTGTCTGTGTGAAGTGGTGTAGAAAACGAAACATACTGATTTACAAATCCCACTCTCTGAAATAAGGCCCAGCTGGCAAATGTATCAAAGCTGCTGTTGTAGGTGATCAGAATTCCTTACTGATCTGAGTGTAGTACCATAAGTTAGCATATAATATCCAGGAATCCTTTCACTGTTATGGAGATAATGTAAAATGTGACCTGGAGGAAGTGTTTAAATTTTCTTTTTTTTTTTTTTTTAAAGTTGAAAGACTTAGCTTCATCTGCACTATAAAGTGAGATGGAGTTAGGCTCTTTTCAGGAGTACACAGTAAAAGAACAAAAACCAAGAACTGCAAGTTGCAGCAAGCGAAATTCCAATTAGACATACAAGGAGAAAATTCTTCAGAATGAGAGTGGGGAAGCACTAGAACAGATTGTGCTGTGAAATCTTCAATCCTTAGATATTTTCAAAACTCAGCTGGACAAGGCTATGAGCAACCTGATCTAACTTTGAAGTTAGCCTTGCTTGAGCAGGGGGTTGGGCTACCAGACCTCAAAGGTGCCTTCCAACCTAACCTTTTATCCTCTTCTGTGGTGTTCAGTTTTGTTTTAATTTAAAAACAAATATATAAAAACAGCTTCTGTAACTTGGAAAAGTTACATTGTAACATCTTGGGGGGTGGGGGGGCAATTGTCAGCCTTTCTAGTAACTTTTTTCTTATGCCTGGAAAGCTTGAAGGGTTATGTGTGACTTCCAGTGTTGGCTTGTATCATGAATTTGAATTTTGTCCAATGATACATATTTGGAAGGTATGTCACATTTGTCTTAGCATTTTTAAATTTCCACGATACAACTCTCTTCTTGTTTGTTTGGGTTTGTTACTAACTACTGCTGTATCTTTTTTTTTTAATACATGTCTGGAAGAATTGTGATTACAAGAAGATTTAAGGTTGTTAGTTTAAACGTGATTGTGTGTTTACCCATTTGCAATGCTCTTACTTTTTTCAGCAATATCCAGGTGTGAACCAGCTGTCCTCTTCCTTAGGAGGGTTAAGTCTACAGCATTCTCAGCAGCCAGAAAGCTTGAGACCAGTAAACCTTACACAAGATAGAAACATTTTGCCTGTTTCTTCAGTTCCAGCACCTGTGCCTAACTTGAATTCTGATCTTAGGAAATTAAACTGCAGTCCAGAGTAAGTGTACTATGTCTAGAACAGCATCTTACATTTTTCAGTGACTAATAATTATTTAAAGTGTCAAAAAAGTCTAAACTGACTCCTGACTTTAAATCTTTGTGATGAGCTAATATAACCCCTTTCACTTGAAAATAAGTTTATCCTCTGCATCATTACACAAATGTTGAAACTGTCCTGCCATCAGAATACATTATATGCAGTGTGAGTGCAGCTCACTTAAGCAGGTTTCTTAATGTTTTAATCTTTGCCTTGCTTTATCCATCTAAAAAAACTCCAAACTATTAATAAACACCTTAATGTTATGCAGTACATCTCATAGAATGTTTTTGTAATATTGCATAGGATTTTTTTCCAGAAAATTATGATGATCATGCTTAAATATAGTGAATAAACTGTGCATATATTTTACTGTGGTAATCCTGCAATCATGATGTATCCTTTCACCTCTAATTAACATTAAGTAGTATTATCTACTATCCCAAGTCAAGTGCAGCTAAGTACAATGGAAATTGCTCTCCTCCAAAGATCTTAATTCTAATTCCAAAAGAAATTTTATTCATTGCCCCAGGTTAACTCAGCTTACTGTCCTAGTGACACCAGAAAACAGAAATCATAGTCCCACCAGAAAACAGAAATCAGAAAACTGTGGGTCTTGAAATCATTCTTAGGTCAGCGCTATTCATGCATTGGGGTTTTTTAGTGCCCTTATTTAGCTTTAAGTCAATCCTCCACTTTATGTACACAATAGAAAAGATTTTTGACTTTCTCAGTATTTGAGATCCCTTTCTACTGTTTTCTTATATAAATATTACTTTCTGAGAACTAGTAAATACTGTATCCCTTCTTTAGTTCCTTCACCCCAAAAATCTTTTTAATGAATAAAAAATACATCATTTTACTTCAAGTGTGGTACCTAAAGCAGTTTTATCTCTATTGCAAGTTCGTTTTGGTATACTTGCATTGCTGAACTACTAAATTGGGGAGCGGGGGAGTATTTTTTGTTGTTGTTTCTTTAGGAGGCTTTTTCAATCTCTTTGCATTAATTTTGTTATTAAATCAGCTTTGTAAAACATAGGATTTCATAAATTTCAAAATTCTTTAAAATCAGGTGTTAACGCAATGGTTTTAATGTTATGTTGAAAATGAAATTTTAAAAGATGTTTTTATTTCCTTTCAGCTCATTTCGATGTACATTGACAAATATTCCACAGACACAGGCTTTGTTAAACAAAGCTAAGCTTCCTTTGGGTTTGTTGCTACATCCCTTCAGAGACCTAACGGTAAAGTAGCTAAATTTTTTTTTTTAGTACATGTATTTAGTATATGCAATTGTCCTATTTTTGTTCAAACAATAAAATATAAGGAACTACTAAGTCCTAAATTTAACAGAAGTAGCAAAAACTTGTTTGGGACTTACAGAGCAGGAAGGGAAAAAAGCCTTGAAATTGCTACTTCATTGAAATTCATAAGGGAGGAGCTTTGGACAAGTCCTTTAAAACTTTTTCCTTGTTGTTGGAAATCTTTGCCTGTGGTTCTCTGAAGCTCTGAATTACTACTCTCTGTGTTGGCTCAGAACTGTCAGATATCTCTTGAAAAGGTGTTTACAGTGCCCTCTTGAAAAGAGGTGCTCATGTTGAATGTATTACTGGCATGATAAATGCTGTCAAGAGAAGGTAAACACAGTATAAGATTGAAGCTGTGTTCATAACTGTTAAGGAGCTCCTCTCCATCTAATTTATTTGTATTTATGTAAAAAGGTGAATAGCTGTCTGGTATGATGTTTTTTCATGTAATGTATGTTCTTTGTGTAAGATTTGCTGTCTGTCATGTTTAGTCACCTAAAGTTGTCTTGTCTTTCATAATTCCTCTTACCATAGTAGCTGTGTTATTGTAATTATGTAACTTAAAGTAATTTCATTAAAAATCTTCTTACATCTTTGATTTGTGAGATTGGATTAAGATAATAATTAAGACAATCAATTTCTTCTGATTTTAAAGGGGAGGATATTTTTAATAGGCATCATTATTACTCTATGAAAATGAGCTAAAAAGATAAAAGGAAAGATGGTAGAATATCTAGTCATATGAAGCTTTTATACACTGTACTGCATAGTAATATTTTCCATAAAATGTATTATATACCTTTGTTACAGCTTTCCATTGTTTCTTTTTAGCAATTACCAGTAATAACATCAAGCACAATAGTGAGGTGCAGATCCTGCAGGACATATATCAACCCTTTTGTTTCTTTCATTGATCAAAGGAGGTGGAAATGCAATCTGTGCTATAGAGTTAACGATGGTAAGTTTTTGTAGCAGGAGATGCTTGCATTTATAGAATCTCTTTCAAGTATGTGCATTGTATCTGTCCATGGGATACTTAAGAACACTGTCATTTTAATCTGAAGATGTTTTTTAAAATCTCTGTATAATAAGTCAGATGCGCTGTGCATTTTCTGAAGCAAAAGGTTGTTTTGCAATTTTCTGGGAGACTAAGAAAATATAATCATATTATCTGGATTACTTGTATAATGAAATCAACTTACACCATTGACTGGTGTTGCAATATGCAAATGGAAACATGACGACAGCTAATACTGTCTGCAATCCAGTCCAGAGGTTATGAGAAACAATGCAGATTGAAGCTTGTTGTTGTGAAATGCTCTATTTGCATTGGTGTTTTAAAGTTGGGGAAATATTGCTGTTTAAAATAAGTGTTCTATTGTTTCAGTTATTTAACTTTGATGTTGCTTGGGATACTTGAAATGTTCCTTTATTTTACGTATCTTTAATGTGAATTTTTTTCTGTTGTTAGTGATAATTGAAATATGTCTGCATTAGTTTGCTTGTGGCTGCCATAATGGTTTTTATTTGCTGACAAATATATAAACCTTTTTTTGTGGAAAAAATAAATTTTTTTATAGTTCCTGAAGAATTTATGTATAATCCTCTGACGCGATCCTATGGAGAGCCTCACAAACGGCCAGAGGTCCAAAATTCTACAGTAGAATTCATTGCTTCGTCGGACTATATGGTAAAAAAAGTTTTCATGGGAACTTCAACAACAATTACATGTTAATATAAATGCATTTGAAATTAATGTTGCGTATTGCTCCAATGGTGTGTTTTAGTTTTCCTGTGAAGGTCCTTTTAACACCATAGAATAGTTAAAATTCATCTTTATTTTGAATTTTGGCAAATGGAGATATTCAGAGGCTTGTCAATTAAAGGGAATTGTAATGTGTGTAATTGTCCAATGTAGTTTAATGTGGCATAGTCTGGTTTGAGTCTGATGCAATGTGGTTTCTGGGTTTCTCCCTCATTTTGAAGAGGTTTTGAAAGACCAGTAATGGAATAACTGGAATTAAGTTGAGTTCAAATTTTTAGTTAGTAATTGTGACAAACAATTCTAACTAGGAGTCAACCTACAATTGCTGTGATAGTAGTCTTGTCTCCAAGAAAGATAAACAAGGCCTGGGAAAAGGCCCTGTTCATAATGACATTATTAACAACAGATGACATTATTAACAGCAGCAAAAATAAATTGTTCTCTTGTCTTTGAATTGAAACACTGTGGCCAAGACATTTGGCAGTTAATAAATACAGCTTGTCATTATGGTTGGGAAAAGGATGTAGGTAGAATATTTTAACCCCATTTAATGGATTGCATTGTCCACATCCTGAAAGAACAGTGGTGTTTGGAAGAGTGAATTCCATATCTGGCATCAGTGTGTCATGTTTGAGTTGACTGTTGGAAGGAGAGACTAAAATATCCAATTTCTGTTCTGAAGCATAACGTTGTATGCTTATTACAAATGGGAATTACTAACCACTGGGAATTGTGGTTGAGTCTGTCCACATGACTCTTAGTTAGTAAATCAGTTTTATTGCATAACGTATACCTTGCATTTTTCCAAGTATTCCCTTTTCCCACTTCCCTTTCTAATGACTAATCATTTTAACATTTCTTTAAATATGATTTTTGAACATTTTCTTTATTTTTATTTTTTTACTTTGTAGCTTCGTCCTCCTCAGCCTGCGGTATATTTATTTGTTTTAGATGTGTCTCATAATGCAGTGGAGGCTGGATATTTGACAATAGTCTGCCAGTCATTGCTGGAAAACCTAGACAAGTAAGAATATAAATAACCTTTTCAAATTAGCTAACGTATTACTATGAACATTACTAGCCTACAGTTTTGCAGAAAACTTGCATATAGTGTTTAAACATTCTGTCCCTAAAGGACAGAAGTTCTGTTGCCTGAGATTCTGAAATGCAACTTAAATGTCTAAAAAAACCAAAACAAACAACCAAAAAAACCAAACCACCAACCAAGCAAAAAAACCAACCCCCCAAAAAACCCAGCTGTTGAAGCAATTTACGTGATGAGAGCTATCTTCCCTGCATGTGATTAAAGGTGGATCTGCAAATAATTTACTTATTTATCTGCAAAGAATATTTAGCTGTAACTTCTAACAACATGTTGATTGTACAAACTTCTATAAAGTGTGCTTTTCCCTCCTGCCAAGACCAACAAAAATAACTAAATTACAGAGATTAAATTGTCTGGTTCTTGCACTGAAACAGCTGAGGTGCTGCATATGAGAATGTTGTAACCACTAGTGTGAGACTGCCTAGGTGAATTGTGTTGTCAGTTTGGTTTTTTTAAATCACAGTTACCTAGATCTACCTATGCCGCTTTCTGTCTGTTCTCATTTTTGCACTGGAACAGTATGTATGGGATTGGTGATGGTGCTTTTTGAGGGAGGGTTGATAAACTTCACTATGTTTGCGTGTTTTGAAAGCTAATTTGCATCCTGTGGAGGCCTCACTCTGAAAATTGTTTACTGCAAGTCTTTCTTAGGAAATTTGATTTTAATTTCTGATAAAGACACCAACATGTACAATAAAATTCTTCACTTACACTTATTGGTTTAGTCTTTCTTAGTTCAGATCTTTACAGGTATTTTGTCAACAGATTCTCAGAAACATGCTAAATATTTTAGGAAAATTCATAAAATCCCATGCAAAGACTATAGGAAAATCAGTACGTACAGTTAATTTATATACCTAGATGGTAAAAACAGTATTTGCCTCTATTGCTTTTGTTCACCATCATGGTTTTCAGCAGTTGCTGATGTTTTATATTTTATTTGAGAAATCCTGTTTAGCTTTTCTTTTTGTATTTTTAATGGCATACATAAGAATGTGGTCCACAT
Organism: Ciconia boyciana; assembly: GCF_034638445.1. NCBI lineage: Eukaryota > Metazoa > Chordata > Aves > Ciconiiformes > Ciconiidae > Ciconia > Ciconia boyciana. The sequence continues at coordinate 59,543,814 of NC_132938.1, forward strand.
GAGAAATAAGTATGTTGCATTGTAGAGACATTGGATTTTGGTTTAGAGCTGTAAGTACTCTGTAACTACATGAGTAAATGGGTTTTTTTGAATCATGAAAGAGCAGAATGCACTATTTTCTATTGAAGAACTGAGAAGACTACCTGCTTTTATGTGTCAGTGTAATGTTTAAATGAACCTACTAAGTTCTCTCTTGGAACAAAACATCAATATATTAGTGAGTGCTTATCTGTAATGCTTAGTCTTGTGAACTGTATCATTATCCCAGCTTTTCAGAAAAAGCTGAAGAAATATTACTTGTATTCATGTTTCAAATCTCCTTTCTTCTGTTCTCCCTTCACCCCTGTATACATGAGCTGAGTTTCTGCTGACATCAGCAGGAGCTGTGTGTATATATGTGTCTTGAGAGAGAAAATTAGGACTTAATAGTTTATTTTTTAATGCTTCAGGCTGCCTGGAGACTCGAGAACAAGAATAGGGTTCATAACCTTTGACAGCACTATTCAGTTTTACAACTTGCAAGAAAGTTTATCTCAGCCTCAGATGCTGATTGTCTCAGATATTGATGGTAAGTAAAGAGAAAATGGAAACTAAATTTTTGAGAAGCTACTTTTTTTCCCAGAAGAAAGATCAGACTCTCTCAAATGTTCTGGTATTAGGTCAATTTTATTGAATGTACAGGGAATATATTTTTTAAAAATAATCTTACACTAACTACAGAGTAGGTGGTGTTTAAAAAGTTAAATTCAAATGTCAATTTTGCTTTTAATAAAACAAGCTTTGTATAGACTGTATTATTCTCTCTAATATATGTATCAGAAAAGTAGACTGTATTTCATGGTACGTATAGCAGTGGGCAGTGAAATGTTTTGTTCTATTTTGATGTTATTTTTTTCTTGAATAAAATGGTTTTTTTCCATTTCTCCCTGCAGATGTTTTCCTACCTACACCAGATAGTTTACTTGTAAATCTCCATGAGAGCAAAGAGGTATGATTGCTCAAAATAAATCATTAAATGTAAAGAGTTAAATATTCAAAATAGAGGTTCCTTTTAAACTTTGAATTGAAGCCTATCTTCATAATACATAATTCCAATGCTACTTTTTAATTATAGAAGTATTACATGTTGGTTGTTTGTTTGCATCATAGTTTTTAAAATGATGACTTTGTTTTCCTTAGTGTGTTGAAACTAAGCTGAAATATTTGGTACTGATTGTTCCACTGCAGTTAAGGCAATACAGCTTTCTAGAAATAGCAGAAAACCTCAAGCTTGCAAAATCTCATGAGCACCTTTCAATCTGTTCTGCAGCTGATAAAAGATCTATTGAATGCGTTACCAAATATGTTCACCAATACAAGAGAAACACACAGTGCTTTGGGCCCTGCTCTTCAGGCTGCGTTTAAACTGATGTCTCCAACGGGTGGTCGGATATCTGTGTTTCAAACTCAGTTACCATCTTTGGGAGCAGGGCTTTTGCATTCCAGAGAAGATCCCAATCAAAGGTCAAGCACAAAGGTACAAAAACTTCCTTTGCTATTCATCTCATGAGACTAGGGATTGGCCATGTCTTTCTGACTTGCATGGTTCTGCAGATCAACTCTTGGTTTTTGTTTATAACAATTCACTACATTTTAATTATTCAATATCTGTGTTTGTGCATTTAACATCACTAGTACATGTATGTATGGTATTACTTGTTTCAAAGTGCATGAGCTGTCTTTTTGGGCCTTTGGTCCATAGCTTTTCTTGGCAAGCAAAAGAAGCTGCAAATATCTCTGACTCAGTTAATATCAACCTGAGTTTTGAACCAAAGCATGGATATATTAAATTGTAGACCTAAAACATGATTTCTTGTTATTTTTATGGCCTTGTAGTTTACAGCATCCAGTAAGTGTTACATAGTTACATGTTTATTTGTATGAGAACGTAAACTTCCTTGACAGTAGGATCATAACTGCTTGTAAGTACAGACTAAAAGAATATGGAGCATAAGGAAAATAATTTCTGCAGGTGGAAATGCCTATAAATTATTGCTTAAAGGAAACTTCCTTATGATACTTTACTACTGAATAGTAAGGCTTTTGTTCCATGAAGTCTTAAGAGAGCACGATCGTTGTCTTAACTCTTTCCTGTATAATTTATTCACCAAAGGTGGTCCAGCATCTTGGTCCAGCAACGGATTTTTATAAGAAGTTGGCACTGGACTGCTCAGGCCAACAGACTGCTGTGGATTTATTTCTCTTAAGTTCACAATATTCTGATCTAGCTTCTCTTGGTAAGGAGTATCTAATGTATGCATTCACTCTTTCCACACTGTTGTCTGTCTTCGGAAGCATAGGCTACTTCAGGAATTCTTAAATCATGTAAATCTTTTTGCACTTTTGTAAATGCAGCTAATGCTGCAAGGGAATTGACTTGGAAGTTGATAGCAGTAAAGAACAAGAGTATTGGATTGGTGGTATCAGACAACTTATTCTGGGATTTCACAGTTTTAAATGAGAAGGTACTCTCCTGCTCAAAAACAGGAAATAGCTGGATAGCAAGGAATTAATAAAGTTTAATCATAGGGGTAGAACAGAATTCTCATCTTTCAGTATTAAACCAAGATTTGTCTCTGCGCACACACTTAACTTTGCCTCTACACCATTAAATATTTCTGCACGCACTCCTCTTAGTTGCCAAAGGTAGCATGCTTATGGAAGTAAGCATATAATTAGATAATTGTGTATTGGGGTGACTGTCTTCAGTGGCCCGAGTCTGGGCCCGTTCTCGTTATCTTACAGATGTGGGTCATATCAAGAAAAAGATGAACATAGATGGGACTTGCAGAAGGTTGGACACAGTTTTTGTGTCCTGACTTCATGTTATGGTTTTACCTCTTAATAATATCTTTTCCTCCTTCACAGCTTGCATGTCCAAGTATTCTGCTGGATGCATCTATTACTATCCATCTTTCCATCGTAGCCATAATCCTGCTCAGGCTGAAAAGTTACAAAAAGACCTTAAAAGATACCTTACAAGAAAGATTGGATTCGAAGCAGTTATGCGCATAAGATGTACAAAAGGTATGTTTTAAATACTGATTCCTATGGAAAAGTTGGTGTAAGCATGTTAACTGTCATCTGGAACGTGCTTAGTCTTTAGCAACATTAGATTTCAGGTTATTTGTCTTTCACTGAAGAGTAAGATAGTTGCCTTCTTTATGTAAGTTACATTAGTTTTTGCCATTTGGTGTTTTGTTTTGTTTTTTCCTTAAGATGGCACCATCTTGCTTCAACTAAGTTGACATGTGTAAGGGCATCATTCGGTTTGGAGTGTTCAGAATTGAACGTAAACTCTACAGGACCGTGCTGAAATGTCTAAATGATTCACATAATTGATTCTGCGTGATAGTTAGAATAAGTATTTTTACTGTTTTCTTAAACATAGCTTGAGGGCTGTGGGTTTTAATTATTGATAGGAGTTTTTCATGCTGTTTTAACCTCATTCTGAATTATTTAATCCTCTTCTAGGTCTTTCAATACACACTTTTCATGGGAACTTTTTTGTACGATCTACTGATTTATTGTCCCTTGCCAATGTCAATCCTGATGCTGGATTTGCAGTGCAAATGTCCATCGAGGAAAGTCTGACTGACACATCTTTGGTTTGTTTTCAAACAGCTCTTTTGTATACTTCCAGCAAAGGTAAACAAACTCAAATGAATTGGCCACTGGGCTTTTTGTTTCTTTTTCTAACATAACATTTGTATAGTGAGTTCCACAGCCTTTCCTTGTTCTCTATACCCTAAGAGAATCTTGTCAAAGTTAGTGAGCCTACTTGGCCATAGTGTAAATCTCTATAAAATCTATTTTGATGGGAAAATGTAATTTATCTCCATCTTACATAGAGTTGATTCAGCAAAATTCCTTTACTTAAAAGGCATAGCATTGTTACAAGCAATACCATGTTTGGTGCACACTTTGTCCAAAATCACAGATCCGTGATGGATTGGAGCAAGTTGCTAGTACATTGGGTGGGCATAAAGAATAGCGGCTACTTACTATTGTGGAAGATGCCACAAAGTTTTGGGATGGAAATCACTGTACTTCATTTGTAGGATCAAGACACTTATTATGGATGTTATAAGCTAGTTTGGGTTATGAACTTGTGCTGATTCATAAGTTGAATGCTTTAGAGCATTGCAGAATTTGAAAAGGTTAAGAGACAGGAATGGGAGATAGTGTTACAGCAATTTCCTGACTGGTGTGTTTTTACAAAATGTGTGCATCGTAGATGAGAGGAGATATACTGTAATGACTGAATTTGTATACCTCTACCAGGAAATATTGCATAATGATTTTCTTCTTATTTTTATTAGGTGAACGTCGAATTCGAGTGCACACACTTTGCTTGCCTGTAGTAAGTTCACTGGCTGATGTATATGCAGGAGCGGATGTACAAGCAGTTGTATGCCTCTTAGCAAACATGGGTAAGTACAGACCAAGAAGACTCAAATATCTTTTTGTATGTTCTTAATTTTGCCAGCCGTTTAAGTGCAGTAGTGAATGAAGCCTGGGTATTGTAGAAAAAGGTTGGAGTGGAGCACACCGAAGTCTGAGAATACAAAAGATGACAAAATCAAAGTTATACCAAAACTATTAACTGAAATACTCCTTAGTCTGAATGCTTAGTTGACTTTAATCTTTTACAAGGAGCCTTCTTACATTGTTCTCTAGAGTTTATTAAAGGGCAAAGAAACATAACACACTTTTGATCAAAACTCTCATTTTTGTATTGTCATAATCGTGGTTGTTATTGCAAACTTTAGCATTCTAGGATTACTTGAGAAACAGAGTAACTCAGTTTAGTGAGTTGCTGGAGACTAAAAGGGAACTTCTGACAACAGCGTATCCAAGATATACATTAGTTTTCTGTGCTTCTATCCTGTCATTGCTGATTTGAGGATTCTTACTTACCCCTGCTTGTGGCTCATAAGTAGCTGCTTCATAGACTGATCTCTGCCATTGAACGTGTATGGCTGTGTGCAGCATTTTAGTATATGCTATTAGGATGTTATAGTGTATGCTATATGCTATTAATGGTCAAATACATTAGAAGAAATAAATAGTATTTCTGTATCTCGTCTTAAATGTGCATTCAGTCCAGCAGGTGGCTTCCTCCAACCAAGGGATTTGCAGCCCTTTCTCAGCAGAGAAAGATGAAGTTTCATTTACACTAATCATAATTATGCCACTGAAATAATGGAAGAAATTTCTTATGGGGAAAAAAAACCCAAACCAAAAATAATTGCTGCAAATCTTATCTTGGAGGTAGGACAGCAGAGTTTCAACAATAGTTAAGTTATTTGTATAAGGTTTAAAACAGGATTTATATTTAGTCTCGAGTATATACCACAGCTTTAAACAATTTTTTAAATTCTCCAAGAGTAGGAACTAGGCAGCAGAGACCAGCCACACTGTATTTTTTTTAAGCATCATGAAAGTGAGTTGCTGTATGGGCAGCTGTCTTATTTGCTCCTAAAAAAAGTTAGGACCACAGGTGTTTGTTGGGGGGGGAGGGGTTAAATCTTAAAATATCACCCAAAAGCACAACTAATATTTTCAAAACTCAAGGGAATGAATGAGGCCAACTCTAGTAACTTATTGTGTCCTTCTAACCCAACAGCTGTGGATCGCTCTGTTTCATCTAGTCTTTCGGATGCAAGAGATGCCTTAGTTAATGCCGTGGTAGACTCCTTGGCAGCATACATGTCAACTGCCTCAAATCTGCAGCAGTCCATGCTGATAGCACCAAATTCCCTCAAGCTGTTTCCACTGTATATTTTGGCCCTTCTCAAACAGGTATGTATAATCTAGTGGATTAATGTTTGATATTTAATTCATTGTTCCATTTGAGGAATTCTTCAGCTCTAGGTCAAGCAATGTCTGCACTTTTCTAAAATTATGAAAATTGGGTTATCCTCTTTGAGCTTACAGGACTTTCATGTAAAAGATGACTGTGTTAGCTTATTTTAAATGATTAGTGCCTGAACAGTTTATTTGTTTACTTGATTTTGAATTTTTTCTATTTTGTCTTATTTTGTTTTACAATGAAAATAAATATATATAATCTAATAATTAGCATTTCTCAGATTTTGCAGCTAATTGGTGTTGCCCATAAAGATTGTTGGAAGCTGCTTATTAGTACTACTTTAATTTTATTTTATGAAGAAAAAACAAGTCAAATATTTTTCAATGCATATATTTTGTACCCTAAAGTACTAAGAAGGAAAATGAGTTTCCATGGAGATACAATGAAATCTGTTACAGAAACTGAAGTGATATAGTTTAAAGTTCACATAGAAGTAGTTACTACTTTTTGATTTAATTTTTTTAAAATATCTTTGTATTACCAAACATCATACTTAAAGAGAGAACTTACTGCAGGGTTTTGTTAGCAATACATCTCATAACTTAAACATTTTCATGTCTGACAGTTCTTTGCTTTCTTATCATGAATAAACCTTTATGTAAGTTTGGTAAGAAATCCAATCATAATAACTTATTTTCTTTGGCTTAGTGATTACTTCAGTCACTAATATATTGATTAGGACTTCTTTGGTACTTGCATAAGTAATGCAGTTAATGGTGGGGAAAAAACAGACCATTTATTATCAAGAGGATCTGTGTAAAAGACAGAAGTAAGAGTGCCTGAGAAAATAAGTTGTTTGAGGGTTTTTTTATTATCTTTGTTAACAATAATAAAAAAGCCTGGGATATAGAGAAACCAAAACCAAAATGCTTGTGGCAACCAGGGAGGACTGATGTACGTAGCTTTGTTGTAGAAGTGAATGTGAACTTCGATTATAGGAATATTCTCCATTGAATCAGAATATGGTGCTTACTCCATTGTGTCGCTTCTAACAGCGATCATTTACCAATTGCTTCTAAAGGAGATCGGAAAAGTCCAGTACAAAAGAGAGTTACAAAATAAATTTTATTCTATGAGAGCCTAGTTTCTGCTATAAAACATGAAAGAATATTTCCCTTCCAAAGCTTTTCCTTATCATTTAATTCTTACTAATATAAAATCAGAGTTAATCTCATCTACAGAAATATCTTTTTTGAACTCTGCTAGGCTCATGTCTTACCGTGTTATCTTGCATCAGTGAGTTTCACAGGCCAGTAACATTTTTTAAGAATAAAAATGTGAAATGCTGGCCCAATCACATACAAATTTTACACAAAGTGGGGGGGGGGGAATTTTTTTATTCTCCCTCATCAATAAGGAGGAAGAATGGATTAAGTCTTACATGGTATTGTGTTCAAGTTGTATTTGAGTAAGATTCTATTGTATCTCAATATGATATGTTTCTTTACAAAAGCTTTGCCATCTTTGCTTGACACTTACAAAAAATCTGAAATACACTGTTTAGATGTGACATCAAATACAAGATTTGAGTAACAACACTGTTCTCTTACAGAAAGCATTTAGAACAGGCACGAGTACACGCTTGGATGATCGCGTATATGCAATGTGCCAGATGAAGAGCCAGCCTCTTGTTCATTTGATGAAAATGATACATCCCAACTTGTACAGAATAGACAAGCTGATTGATGAGGTAATGTATGAAGTCTGTTTTACAACATTTTCTAGTTTTAATGGTCTGTTAAACCTGATGTTGTGCTGCAGTAATTGAATTAAAGTTGTTATTGTAATGTAAGCAGAGCATTTTCCGTAAGTTATTAAAAAATCAAGAAAAACATTTATTTTCAAGTTTTGAGTTGCAATTACAGTAGTGTGTTATGAGCAGAACTGTGGTTTTACTTCACCTTGTTTCAGTAACCACAATAATTCCATGTTTTTCTGTTATACAAAGAAAGCAGAGAAGATTGCATGCATTGGAAACACTTCCAGTGTGGTTTTGTGTTTTAGAACTGTCTGGGGGAAATGGATGAAGTAGATTTGGTGGAGGTTTCTAGGTTTTGTATCCTGAAACTAGATAAAGTTGCCTGCAATAACAAACTTCCAGTGGTTTCTCAGACTGATGTGGATGAAACAGAATTGTACTTCTGGGTAGTCACGATCAGACTGAGGACGTACTTCATGTATGAAACCAGGTTTTATTAGTTTGCCTTTTACAGAGGTAGCCTAGGAAATGGATGCATTTTTTAATAGTAAGAAGTAAGATGGGATTTTATTTAAGGTCGAAATTAGTTGTAATTACAAAAATAAGGGTTTTTTTAAGTAAGTTTTCATGAGTGTGTTAGTCACTAGTTTTGGAAAAGTATATGTAGGAGTTTGTTTTTAAGTGTCGTACAAGATTATATGGTAACTTGAGTAGTTTCTCTGGCAGTTGGTATTGTTTAGCACAACCTGTGAGCTATTTTATAGTCTCAAAGTTTCTTTTAAGGTAGTTCTTGTGTGTGCGAGTCTAAACTCAGTGTTCTTCAGTGGAATTGATTAGTTAGTCTTTTTATATTTCTCCCCGCCCACACCCCCTGTATTTGAGAAGCCAACTTCTCCAGCTAACCTTGTTACATTTTTTTGTGGAACACTGAAACACTAAATTCGGTGTGTGAGTGCTGTAAAAAAACAGCAGTGTCTTTGGGAGATCCAGTTTTATTAGCAGAGGATTTCAGATCAGTTATTTCTAGTAGAGTAATGCAGAAAACAGGGCTTATTTGACCTACTGAAATTAATTGACAAACCATATTTTAAATCATATAACAGAGTGCTAATCTGCTATTTAGTACTACTTTGGTTTAAAGTATTTGCAACAGAGGCTGTTCTTAAATTTCTTGTTTCTTTAGAAAATTCTATTATATATATTGCAGAAATTTTTTTAAATTTTTTGCTGGTTTTCTTTTCTCTTGAAATTCTTGAGAACATTGAGTAAAGCCTGGAACTTTCCCAAGTGGAATTCAGTAGCTTGATTTTCTTAATTATGAAAATTATGAAAAAAGCTTCTAGTCTATTGCATTATAATATGGAAATTTTAAAATAGTGATTTTTTTTTTTAAAAATAATCTTTTACCGTGTGGAGATGTGCTTAGTCTCTAGACTATTTTTTCCCCCTACATTATTTGCAGAATGCTTCACAGATTCTTAATAAATATTCAGCCTATTTTTATATTGGAGGGGGAAGCAGCTTTACTCTGAAAATACTGGGGGTTCGGTGTTTTTTTAATGTTTTTGTTTGTTTTTTATTGCTGGGGAGAAAGGGGGGGTATTTTTTAATAATGTCATTGCTAACAGCCAGATTGTTTAATCAGATCAGTTATAGTGCCCTGTGGACAAACCCATGTCTTGCTTCAGGAAGGATGTTAAATCAAGGAACTTTCTGTTACTTGAATGCAGTAAAATAGTGAATGCTTATAGGGAGTAGAATTTGATGGTTTTCTACTCTTGCAATATTTCTAGTGAAGTTGAATGCAATGAAAAAATCTATGGAGTTTTTTGTAGAAAATTTAAGTGTAAACACTAGAATTCTTTTGAAAGTTTGGCATCTATAGCATGAGAAATGTTACATACACATCTTAAATGAACTTGCATTATTCTTTTTCTAGGTAATAAAGTAGCCTTTAGATTAAATAACATTCTAGAATTGCTTGATGTGCATAATCATTTTAGACTTAACATGACATTTTGTTACATGAGAATCTTCAACATTTTGCTAGAGATTAACAGTGTGTTTTCCTGTTTTATTTTACCTGGTTAAGATAAAAACCAGGATTTATTTATATTCTAGTGTTATTGAGTATTGGTTTTTGTTACAGAGTACAATACATGTAAATGACAGAGTTGTTCCTCAGCCACCTCTTCAGAAGTTGTCTGCAGAGAAGTTGACAAGAGAAGGAGCTTTTCTTATGGATTGTGGTTCAGTAAGTTACCAATTTCACATGTTCCTTTTGTTTAAAAAAAAAAAAAGGCAATATTTGCTGAATTATTACCAGCAGTCAACTCTCAACAATAACAGTGTAGTGAATCAGCATTCCAGGTAACCTGGCAGTAATCTGTGTTCCAGTGAAAGACTTTTATGTTTTTATCAGATGAGTATCTTTGAGGTTGCATATTATGGCTTCAGAGGTTAATTTTTTTCATGCTAGACTGATCAGAATATACCAAGAGGTCATATCCCCCCCCCCCCGAAATAATGGATTTCCATTTTCCAAAATGTCTCTTAATGGTTATTAAATTGTATGTACTACAGTCTCTCTAACAAAGCACTTCTCATTAATGCAGGAACCTTCTCAGTTACACAGAAATATAAGTGGTTTTATGATTTGTGGCTTGTGTGACATAAGAGTTGCAAGAGTGAGGGACTTGTGGGGAGTGAAAAAAAATCTGTAGATACAGTTAAAGGTATTAGTAGAAATTATACTAAAACACATGTAATTGGATAAAGCATTATGCTACTTGAATAATGTTATAAAACAATTATGCTACTCTAATGGCAGTCTAGAAAGTGCTTGTATAAGTTCAGGGGCCGAGTGTGAATGTCAAACTAGCTTCTGTCTCCAGATGTCTGAAATAATTACTATAATGTGTTTTCATAATTGATGCTTTACTATGACTTGTTTAGCTTGGGAAGTCAATGTGCAGTAACTGACACAGTGGTGTGACTTTCTAAAATTTAGTTTTTTCATTTTAGGAGGTAACATGGGAAGTTAGTGCATTAATTGTTCCAGTATAGATGTGTCCTGCATTCTCATTCTTTCAGTATTTGCATTCTACCTTTTTTTTTTGACATTTAATTATCTTATTCCAAATGCTACCAATGTATTAATAAGTAAACATACAAATAATGAACATAGAGATGTATATATGAATTGCAGCTGGAGCTTTCAAGTGATTCATTTGCATGAAAGGTATTATTCTGGTGTTATTCCAATTACTTGTCTCTTTCTCTAAAATATATTCAAGGCCTTTACTAAAACTGATTCTGACATCTTACAGATTTTTTACATTTGGATTGGAAAAAACTGTGATAACAACTTCATAAAAGATGTCCTTGGATACCCAAACTATGCGTCGGTACCACAGAAAATGGTAGGCGTTTTAATGAGCTGTGCTGTATAGTGCTTAAATTTGGAATTTATATTTAATCTATTTTTTCTGCATTTTCAGTTTTTAATTATGTAACTATGAATCAGAGTTGTTTTTTTTTTTTATTGCGTTCTTTCTAACCTCTTGCCACCTTCATAGGAGACAGATAGAAGTTGTCAAATGCTTTCAAGGAAAGAATGTAAACATGTAAATTTTGGCATTCATGGAATGCCAAAAAATTGTTCTATGACATTACTGCTTTTATTATTTTTATGGAAATACATGTGGGCTCACAAGAATAGAATGGGATTTCATAGAATGGATACAAAAATTATTATTCAGACGTGTTAATTGTTAAGATTAGAGTTGTTTTATTGATATCATAGTTTTCAGAAGGCTTGTGTTCTCTGAACCTGATGTAAGATACCAAGTCTATGGTACGATGTGATAGGCCTGTAAGTAAAGGGTAAGAGTTAAGTTTTGCTCATCTTTCAAGCCTTGAGTCAATGTTAAAAAGAAACACTTTGAGCTATCAGAATATCAAAGACCCTTGGATGTGTGTTTTGGTGGAGGGGTCTTTATGCTATAACCTGTACCTATAGTCTTGTGTGTGAAAGACAGCAGCAATTAAAGGGAAGACCCCTCTTCTGTGGGTAGTGATTCCAGAATGTCAACAAGTGGCAGGTAAGGATGGACCCTTTTAAAACACTCTAGAAAAGTTCAGAATCGAATGGTTATATTCAGATAGTACCAAAAATGTGTTAGTCATTGTAGAAACACATAGGAAGATATTTTCTGCTTATAAAGCTTGCATAGTATGGAGGGGAAAAGTGACAAGTGGTAATTATAAGAACAGGTTAAGAGTGATGAGCTTTAAGAGTACTATAAAATTGGACTGCTTGTTCAGAGTTTTGTATTTTGCTTGTATTAGCAATTTAAAACTGTCCCCTCTGATCAGCTAGTGGTAAGTATTAGTTGACAGAATTTTCAGGAAGAACGTGGATAAAGGAAGGGTGATAATTTAAAAGCAAAGATAACAACTTTTGTTTATGTTAGGTTTTTTCTCTCATTTTCATTATAGTAAATGCTATATAACCATTGAAAAAATAAATTGTTTTCCATTCATTTATTATGAGGGTAGCAATGGAACTACTTTTAAGACAATTAATATGACATAAAAGAATTGATTACAGATTTAAAAGGTTATATTGGCCAAAGACTTGGTATATTTAGCTTGGTGAATGGCTCAGGTTTTTTTAATTCTGTTTTTTTTCAGCTCATTCCCCAACCAAATAGTCCAGTATAATCTTTGCATTGGAACTTGCTTACAATTCAGATTTCACTACTTCATGTTTTGTTCATCTTTTCAGTGATGCAAAATGCAACATTAGGAACTTGATTGACAGGGGAAGATAAAGGCAAGAAAACTGTGAAAGCATTTTGAAAAGATGACTTTTTAAATGAGCTTGCTTTCTAAAATCTTTTTCACTTAAAAGGCAGTTTAAGTTATAGAGGTACTGCTTCCTACAGAACAGATATTACTGAATTTTTGTACTTTAAGCTGAAGAGAAAATGTGTATATGTAATCCATGGTTGGTAATTTCTTAATAGAAATTGTGGCTTGGGTCACGTTACAACTATCAGGATCTATTTTTTAAAAAAATAGTTTTGATAATAAAAGTTTATGACTTCTTTCAATTACTTTCAACCAGACACAGCTTCCTGAGGTAGATGCACTTTCTTCAGAAAGGACACGATCTTTTATATCTTGGCTTAGAGACAGTAGACCTTTAAGTCCAGTTCTTCAAGTGATAAAGTAAGTATTTCTGTTAGATACTGAGTAATTACTGGCATCTTGTATTTACAGTTTCCTATTGACACTGATGAAAAGTGGGAATATCTGACCTGGAAGAAACTGAGTAACATCCTCTTTCCAGTTGATATAGTGTTCTTATCTAAAACCCCTTAGCAGCAAAGGTCATCTTTGAATCTAGTGCAAATTCAGTTACTAATAGTTTTATTGGTATGAATTAGTTGCATATTTTTATATTGTTAATATACTAAAGCAGTGGATGTCCTTATGATCAGTGGGCTTAACCAGGTTGATTTCTGGTATAGCTTTTATAATTTCAATGCATACATATAAAAAAATTTCAGTTAAGGTTAATAATCTGTAGATGGTTTAACAATGGTATGTATTTGTTACTGAGCTCCATAGGACTGCAGTTGATTTATGACATATGAGGCAAGTTCTGAAGCCTTTTCAAGCTATGACCCGCTTAAGGAAGTTTAAATTCTAAACTCAAGTATAAATATTTTATACATTGTCTTCTCTAGACTACTCAGTTTACTGAGCCTGATGGGAGGTCACATTTTAAGAGAGTATGATGACTTTCTTCCTCCAATAAATAATGTTTAAGTAAAGGACTGAAGCTCTTCAACTGTTGGCATTGCGGCTGCTGCTTGAATTGCGAGTAGTGCTGAGAGACCATAGGAAATAGCAGAGCTTTACTGCATGCTGTACTATACCAGTCCAGAGGACTGTGTCCCAGCAAATTTTTATTGGGGCAATAATTTGGGGTACTAGGTTTACCTTCTCTGTTCTATTGCCAAATAAGAAAAACTGGGGAGGGAATTGAGATTACATGTAACCAGAGATATAAATTTTCCAGTTTTTTACTATTTTAACAGGATTTAATTTAACCCTTTCAGAATTAATTGCCACTAGCATATTTGTTAACTACTAAAACAAAATCACTTTTGTTTCCTTTTTTGTGTTTCTACAAGATATTTTAAATGCTATTTCACCCACTTTTCTACCATTTTATACTTCTTAAAAAGATGCTGTTTGATAGTGTGTTACAAACTTTAGGATTTTTTTCTGAACTTTGGATTATTTACAATTGTAGTATCTTTGGATGGAATGTAGACTTGAAAGGACAGTAAGCAATTCATTAGAACTTATGCCTCTGCTTGAATTTACAGTGGATTTTTTTGCTCAATGTGTGGACTAAAATACCTTCCTCTCTTCTTTCAGAGATGAGAACCCTGCCAAAACAGACTTTTTTCAGCATTTAATTGAGGATCGGACAGAAGCAGCTTTCTCATATTATGAATTCTTACTTAATATTCAACAGCAGATTTGTAAGTGAACAAGGAATAAATAGAAGAAAAATCCCGACTTCAGATAGAAGCATGGGCCGAGAGAAGCATATGGGAAAGCTACAAAAGCAGATACTTGTTCTTCACAATATACAGTGACCAGCACTGTTTTGGAAGCTTTACAGCTAAAGAAGTATACATTTCCAAAAGAATTTTGCAGATTTACTTCAGTCTAAAAGTGCTAGGAGTGATGAAGCTGTTTCACTAGTAAACTTTAAATTGGTTTATACACGTTTCCAGTTGTGCAGCGGTATGGTGCTCTGTTTATTGCAAGCTGGTGAATTTATGTAGCTATGTGGGATGATATTTCTTAATGAAATGTACAATTAGGTAAAGCCTTTTTTCTTACATTTATTATAGTAGCCCTTCCAGATCCACATTCTTAACAGAGATGTCAAAGGGCAGTGCTGTATGTTGGTTGTTTATATGAATTTCTTTTTAAAAGGAATGATTCATATTTACTAAAGACTTCAGCGAATTCCCTGTGAAAGTTGTAGAGTTTCAGTAAAGTACATCAATTGTAGAAATAAAATATATAATGTACATAAATATTACATTTGTAAAGAAAATGTAAAAAATGTAACTAAAAAAAAGACTTAGCTCAGTGTGCAGAATTGTTGAGTGCTCAATGATGAATTGTTTTGTCCCAGGCTAGACAATTAAGTTGACTATTAAAACATGCTAAAAAAAAAGTATCCATGTAGAAAGAACACAGCTGCTTCTTCTGTTAATTTTAGGTGAATCTATTTATGATTGGCTTACTAATTAAAAATATTTTGCTTTATCATGTGTTTTTATATTTATGGAAGTATAATCTTTTTGCAACTAAACTCTTACTGAACTGAATATTGAAGAGAACATGTTTACCACTTCATTTCACAGACCTCTGGAAGGGAGGAGAAAACACTGCATAGTCTGAAATGAGGTATTGATATAAAGTTCCTAAACCCCTTACTTAAGTATTATCCTAAAGAAGGCATATCTGTTAACCTTGTTTTAAGTTTTGTAAACTACTGTAGTCTTGGTCCAGGTTTCTGTAACTTGTGTTGTCTGCCATTTAGAGTAAGCATGGGTAATCACTCTCACTTGATGATTTGATTTCTGCTGTGATCTAAGGAAAAAAAAAGGGGGGGGGGTAAAAATTAATTACCTTATATCAATGAAAGTAAAGGCTTTAAAATGTCAAAATTCAAAATGTAATCACACTGTTGCATCTTCCTGAAACCTTGCTCTTGTTAACTCATGGTTTGGGCTTTTTGATAGATTTATCCCAGATTTTTAAATTCGGTTGTTAAATTGGGATGGTTTTGGTTTGGTTTTTTTAGAGGCACATTAGAAACAATTCATAAAGCACAATCACTCATACTTACTCTTCTGAACTTTGTGTATTTGTTTGGTTTAATGAAATGTGACTACAATGAAATGATTACAAAAAAGTAAATTATGATTAGTATGATTACATTTTATTTTAAAGTAACCTTGAAAATGCTAACATTGCATTTTACCTGCCATATCCCCTGAATCAAATAGCAAGAAAAAAAATACTAGCTATGGGTTGCAAATGCTGTAAAAGCTGCACTAATTAAATTCTGCAGGTGGTGTTATTCTGCATGTTAGCACAAACTCATTGTTTGGAGAAGATACCTTATAAGTTAAGTCTGTGTGTTGTCCGAAAACTAAATGTGTTTAAGTTACCCAAAGATTACTTAAGAGAAACTTCCCATTTAGTAAATTAATTTATCATGTAATAAATGTCTGAGGCGATGCTGAATGTTGTCCCTAAATCAGACCTCTAGGACTTCAGTACTTGTTTGTAGATTAATTTGCATTGGGTGAAAGCTAAGTGCTGCTGAGGAGTGGGACATCTTAAAAATCATTTGTAATTGCAAAGATGAGAAGAGCATGGTATAATTTTAAATGCCCTATGATAGATGCTTCTGACTTGTGAGTTTGGTATTGAATATCTGGGAACGTACTATGCCATAATTAATTGCAACGTATTCTGTAAACCCCTTACTTAAAGCTTTATTCTTCTATGGGTTTTGTATATAAAAATTATGAAAAGTAAATCTTGAGAGCTATTTGTTCAGTAAAATTATTACACGGCACAGAGAATCTACTTATTTTCTACTAATTATAGAGCACATCTCCATTCTGACTGATCTTTAGTTTAAATTTTAAAAAGACAGTCTCATAAAAGTATCTTGAATTTGAAACATCTCGGGATTTAGTGTTTTGAACAATAGAGTATCTGTAGGCATGGCAAAAGCATCTAAAAGACAGTACTTATGACTGTTTAGATCACAGCACTGTACCAGAAGATATATGCCCAAAGATTAATCCCTACCAAGGGATGCACTGTGAAGCTCAACAAGCTTTTTGCCTACTCAGTAAGATTTTGGAGGAGAGAAAAGGGGCATGCTTTTGTATCTGTTTAAATAAAGTCCTGAACTGTCTAAAGAAGATCTCTAGCGATTTTAGGGATTGAACTCTTCCCAAAATGCCTTCAACACTGCATATAATATAAATCATGCCTATTTTAATGAAGAATTTAAGATTCGTTGGGGAAAATGTTTCCTAGCCCCAGCTAAGTAAATCTTTGGGGGATCAGTTCAAATTCTCAGCATTTTAAATACTGAGTGGGCGTCCCTTTCCATGTCTTAGTTCTAAAAGCAACATCTTATACTTCTTTTACCAGCTAAGTAGTATGGGATTTCCTGTTGGAGAAATTACAGTCCAGGAAGCTCTTACAATGGTAGGACACGTGATGCAGTTCCCAGAGAATTATTACTAAGCTTGATTCTGTATTACGTTCTTGAGCTTATTAGAAATAAGCCTATTCATTAATCTTGATGTAGAGCTTCATGGCAATGGAGAAAAGATGACCAGGTGCAGGCGATTTTGTTTGGCTTTGGTTTTCTGTGCATTTTGTCAGATACTGAAAAGATGGTTTTGTCCTTAGTGTTGTTTTTAAAAAGCCAGAATCAGTTGTTAGTAGTCCTGAGAGTCAAGAGCTCTTCAGTAATTTTAAATGTGGAGTCTTATGTTTTTTCAGGCCAAATACATTTTAAGAATTTTATGCAAAATTTCCAAGGTATGGGACAGAAGTGGGTTTATGAGGGAATAATTACAACCTCAATCGCTGATTTCTGTAGTTCGTATTAACTCATGTATAAGCATCCTGAAATCCAGTCCTGAAATCCATAAGAGTCCAACAATCTCGTTGTTGTTTCAATTTTAGAGTATATTTTGGCTCAGTGCTGTATTCTTATTGGGGGCAGGAAGTAACCCTGCAAAAGCTTAGTGGCCAGTTTCAGTAATAGCAAGTTTGGAGGTCTGAGGCTCTAACTAGCGATGAATTTATGGAATATCCCAAATACGTGTCAGTTACTATGTGAAAAATTACTTTAGTGACTTTTTGTTTGAAAGCAGTTCTTCAGATTTTAATGTCTATTAAATTTTCTATGTAATTATTTCTGGTAGTTTACTCTGTTTAAAAAAAATGGTGGAGGGGGGTCTGCATACGCTATTGCTTCTCTGTTTTTCATAAATGAGGTAGAATATAATTCAGAATCACAAAGGTTAAGTTCTAACTAGAATAATGTAATAGTAATGCCTGTTGGACCCAGATAATTATGAGATTTAGCATAACTATTTTTTTTGGTACAGTTGTGTTGGGAATTTTAAAAGTGGGGTGGGCAGACTGTAGTGACTTATTGGTGTATCTTTCTTTATCTGTCAGTTCCTAGAATTAAAAAAAAGCACATTTCTAGCAGGCTTGCATGCCTTTACTTAAACTGACACTATGTTACATTCAGATGCAGGAATCTGCAAAGTGTGGTTACAACTACTGCAAATAACCAGGATTTGCAGTCTTTTGAGAACATTTTGTTTTTCCTTGCAAGCTACTGATGATGCCTTTTCATGAAAAATCCAAAGGCATCCTCCTTGTTTGAGTGTAGCAAGAGAATTCTTACATGGTTAGTGCCACGTAGAAGAGATTATTACAAGGCTAATGAAAATTCAAATAACCACATTATGGGTGCTTCTTCAATTCATGCTCCAATCCTGAATTCTTACTGATTTCCACTTGCAGGGCCTTTGATGTCTTTTCCTTTACAATTTTGATAAGTAGAAAATATCAAATACTTCACAGAATTTCTTCTTATTTTCCTCTAAAAGTCCTTAGCACAAGTGATGGAGCTGCCTAGTTTGGAATATCAATCATGCACAAGATTTTAGCAGTTACACAGTTCTACAGAAGATAAATAGAGGAGATGGCAGAACTCCTGGAAATATTTCAGAACCTGTTTAAAAAAAAACATTTGGAGAAGGAGAATGAGTTTTTGAGTTTTTAATCTTGTTTTTCTTGCACCTGTTCACCTTTATATGACTTTCTGCTTTATATTTTCTTAAAGCTACATATGTGGGTTGTATTTGATTTTTCAGATGCTAAGAGACCACCACCCTAGAGGCATCAGCAAATACAGATCTCCAATTACATCCTTATTCATGTTACCACTAAAAGAAAAGTGACCGTTTGAAAAAGGTCAAGAGTGTTGGAAGGAAGTACTGTTTGGCTAGCAAGTAGTATATTTCTTTTCTTGTGTTTATCAACATAAGTAGAAAGTCTCTGCTTGTGAGACACTGAGGCTTTGTGGGATTCTTGAGTGAAGTGTTTACTGACACAAGAATCCTCAAGCATGAGGAAGAGTTGGTGATAATCAACTGTCTTGGTAATTTGCTAGCTGTAGGAAATGTTATTATAAATTGTTTAAAAAGATGTTTAAAAAACTAACAAAATATTTTGTTTTACTGTTAGAACATCTTTTAGGAAGATACCGTCTTTTGTTAATAACTTCTGTAGATATGATGCTTTCAAAAAATTTTACAGGCTGTAAATCCCAGCTTTTCTGAACACAAAATGTTACTAAAAATTACCTGATGACCTAACACTGAAGCAAAGAAAAAAGAATAAAATGTGTAGCAATAATCTATAGCTAAGGAATTCTTTCTGCTTTTCTTTGTCTCTTTGGCAGCTGAATACACTGCTTTCATTATCCAAAGTAGAGCTTAGGCGAAGCCAGGAGTAAAAGTAGAACTGGAACCACTGGTATGTGTGCTGGATGTCTTCATCCAGCTTGCTGAGCATGTGCATAGCTTCTGAAAGATTTGTGCTTTGACTGTCTATCCAGATGTTGAAGTTTAGCAATTTCTTGTGATGTGGCTGTACTTCTAAGTGCCTTATATTTTTATTCAAAATAAAAAGCCATTTGAGTTTCCAAGCTCTCCTCTTTCCCCCATCCAAACTATTATTTCTAACTACCAAAAATACTTTGTTTACACAAGAGTGTACTTTATCCTTGGAGAGCAAGCATGAAATCTTTCAGCCTTCCAAACATGTATTTTGAAAGTTTAAGTTCCTGGAAAAAGAGTGGAAAGTGCCTCTGCAACCGTGACTGTGGCATCTCTAGCAGTGCGGATGGGATGGATTGGTTCTGCAGGAGGAACGCAGCCGTTGAGAAAAGCAGCACGTGAGGGGTCTGTCAGCTGCTCCATCGCTGTCAAACTGCAGCTAGATCATCGAGCGGCATTGCCCATCCACCTGCTCTGGTATCCTGTCTCCTTTAAGAGTGACTGGTATCGGATGGTCCGGGGTGAAACATGAGAAATCCCTAGTGTGCAGGTTGTCCTACCCTGAGTTGCGTCTCTACCTTACGTATTTAGAGATCAGCTTGACATGTGAAAGCCTTTTTTGTTAATCAGAGTAACTAAGTATTGTTGACCTTTCACTGAATAATTTCTTCTAATGAAAAGGTTTGCAATCTAATGACTTATGAAGAAAAATATAATTTTTTCTTATTTCTGAATGTTGCTGAATGCTCTGTAGCTTCCTGTGCTGGGGAGAATAGGAGATACCAAATTGCTCTAAACCCTTCTTTCTTTGATACATGGTTATCATGTCCTCTCCTTAATTTGCTTTCTAAGGCTTTCAGTTTCTCAGAATGATTAAATTTTTGATGGTGTTCATATGTTGTCTTACACGACCTGCTAAGACTATAGTTGAGGTAGGGTGCCTGGTACTATGCAAGGTATTGCAAATGGTGTTGCGTGAACTGATTTACATAAAGGTGGGTATCACCAGCCTTTTCCCTTTTCTACTCTTTTTCATCCTAATTTCTTGTTTCAGTGAACTTTGACAGTAATACCTTGTTCTTTAAATAAGTGTGTGTTATAAAAAATAAGTTCTGTTATATGGCTTCCTGGAGAAGTTTAAAAAACAAAACCAAACAAAACCTGTGAACTATCTTCCCTCAATGGCAGTTTCCTAAGGTAGCAGGAAGAACCTTTCAGCTCCTTACTTCATAGTTTAGGACTTGCCTTAAAAAATAACTAGAAGTAACCAAAATCTTGTAGAAACTGTGCATGTTGCGGAAGAGGTCTAGGCAGCACTGCAGGACTTACTGAAGCAAGAGTTAGGACTTCTAGGAATGTCCTTCAGCTTTAGCTTGTGAATCTTACATGAATCAACTGTAAAATGGCTTAGAAGCCAGCCTTTTGTCCAACAAGCTGCCATGCTCCTGGCAGTCTTTCTTCTTTAGCCTAAAACAGTAACAGGGCAGACATCACCTCAAAGGGAGGGAGAACTATTCCCCAGACAAAGAATATTACCATAAGGGTTTCTTGCACAAATGTGCTGTGCGGAACAGGCGAATGGAGTATAGTTTCCTGGGAAGTGAGTGGGGTTGGAGTGGATGCTCAGGTCCCTGAATATTTGCATAAAATGGGATGTCAGAATTTTTAGAATGAATATGGTTGTGACTCAGAGTTTGTGCTCAGCTCTGGTGTTAATTTGTAATGACTAATGTGAAATGACTAAACACAAACAAGCAAAAAGAGCCTGTGTGTCTAGGTGCGCATGGCTTCCTCTGGTATAAATGTTTGTAGTTGTTTGTACAAATGTTTGTAGAGGAGTCATTTGTTACTGCTATTTGCAGTTTTTGGACTGTAAAGTATGTAATTCAATTCACTCTTTCACCTTGATTCCATGGTCTCTTCCGTGTATTTGAGTGAAGTGTGTTGAGCTGTGCATAGCTATTACTAACTCTCGCATAGCTATTACTAGCACTGAGTACTTATGCAGAGGTTTCACCGAGGACCCCTGACCACAAGGATTGTGCTGTGCTGTGTTCTGAACAGTCATTGCTCCCTATCCCACACTGATGACATTAAATTTACATGTTCTCACATTTTGAACCGTGAGTCATTCAGGGGTGTTGTATAGGCCATTAAGACTGCCTGAGTGAGGAAAACCACTTACATAAATATAGGGTTTCTAAGCTCTTTTTAATACTGCAGATGCCAAGCTGAAGACTTGAGCTCTCTGTGGCACGCTGATGCAAAAGGAGCCAGAGCCTGAAACCAGCTGAAGCTCTGCCTGATGTGGGTGGTATGTCAAGGGAAGAGGGAACAGCTGAACTTTTCTGCTGTGCTACTGATCTCTGATGACAGATTGTCCTGCCTTGAGCAGGAGCTGGGCTTGGAATGGCTCCAGAATTAGGAAACCCTAAACGGGAAATCTCTTCCCATACTTTTCCGGCGTGTTGGTTGTGTATTTTCCCCTGGAGCTGTGGCTCCAGTGGCAGCTTAGGCTGATTTCCCTGCGCAATGGTGCCGAAAGGCGAATCTCTGCCCTGTCCCCACATGCTCCCACCACCTCCCCTGTGTCAGCAGCAACAGTTGTGCAACTACTTGTCCTGAGACACAGGTATTCCCAGCTGGGCAGCCAAATAAACTCTCAGCAAAGATTCAAAGTATGCCTATGGCATTCACATTGCCCTATACAAACCGTTCCTATTATTTCAGCTGGCTGTTCCTGCAAGGTCCTGAGTGCTCAGCACCTTGAGGGATGGGGAATATAAACTTCATTTTATCCCCCAGCAAAGATGTTAGTGATAGGGACCTAGAAACTGGCATGACTCTTCTCTTTGGGACACTGTGCTCCCCCGGGGTTGTAAAGAAGGCTCTTCACTGAAGAGCTGCGCTGGTGTTGGTACCTGCTGCACAAAGGTCTACTGGGCTGCTAAAATTGTACTGGGAATATGAAATTTAAAACTGATATGCTGCTTCCATAACTAGAACAAACTTAACATTGAACTTGTGACTTTTAATATTAATTAATGTACTCAAACAACAGTCTTTGCCATAGATGCTAATCTAAGTGAATTCCTAATGAGTTGGCCTGTGTTATCACGCTGAGGTCAATTTAAATGTCAGGCTGCAGCCTTTCCCTCTTGGCCCAGTTCTTTCTTCATCTGAACCTTTTTGGTAGATAGGCTGTGAACCATCTTCTGTGCGCTGATTTCCTGCCCAGTGCAAGCCATGTTTGTGTGTGCAATCCCAACCTGAATAATAGCTTACTGCTTAGCTGTGATAGTTTTTTGAGACTTTTGTGCCTATCAAGTGATCCTATGTGACATTCCTGTATTAAGTTCCTAAATGTGATTGTTTTTGTAAGAATTGATGTTTACAATGCATCAAAGATAAATTTACAAGCAAGAGAAAGTATACAAGAAGGTCTAAGCAAACAAGGAGACACAGTAAAAAGTCTCAGAAGAGGGAAGAAAAAATTATGACTGTGGATGGGATGATGCAACCTCCCTATACTCACAACTCGGGTCTCTGCTCTACCGACTTAATGCTCCAGTGGAATTTAGACAGCCTGGCAACTCTGTAATAAGAGTGTAATTTATGGTCCTCCGCCTAGTCTAAGCACTTCTCATTCCTTGAGTAAGAATTCATCTCTGTAATTGGAGTCCAGGTCTTTTCTCATGTGGCGTCACGCCTTCCAGCAGTTTGTTTGGGAAACCTTACAGGCATAGAAAATACAGAGCTTCTGTCGATGTTCTATGTGAGTTGGTGATAGGTCTCATCTCAGTCTTCCTTTACTAGAGCAGGAGGATTAGTATATTAGTACTGGCAGAGCTAACATTTTGCAATGAGCTGCTCTTCTATACTTTGAAGAGAGATTTTTGCTCTCTGTGCACTGGGAGGGAATGTAGTTTTCCCTAGTGAAAAAGTTTGTCTTTACATTGAATGGCCACAGCGCTGTTACCATGTCCAGAAGGAGCAAAAGAACTTTATATGCTCCCCTCTTAATGAAAACATAGGAGTTTGGATTTCATCCTTGTGACTTTTGGGAAAATTCAGGCTGTTTACTAATGACTTGTAATCATCTTATCTGGAATTCTGCAAGCAAGGCTTGAGATCTTAGCTCATATTTGCTGCTGAAGAGGAGAGATTTTGCAGCAGCTTCTCATCACCAGATGTGAGATAAATCTCTCACTAGAGATGTGGTTTTTGGAAGATGTATCAAATAATTTTATTCCATTATATTTTCTGTTTTGATCTGTAGTATGCAATAGTTAAAAGAAAAACCTGTAGCTGTTGGTTTTCAAGTTGGTTTTCAAAGTTTTGTTCCACGGGGATGCTGGAAATGGGAGGAGGAAATCCTGCTTACTGAAGGAGGATGGCATAGAACTGCCTTAGGGGGAGAGCTTCAAGCTATCTGCTGTGGGTTTGGTATTGTACAGATGGGGACTTTGAGTTTTGTCATCAGGTTTTTTCTGCTCTCTCTCCCTTACCCTCCAACTCTGGAAAGGTACCCGTGAACAAATGAGGAAGCATTAAAAGAATTGTGATGAAGGAAACAAGACAGAGGATGAGGAAAAGGCCTCTGGCTTCCCTGTAATCACGACTGAAGTTACATCTAAGCATGTTTGTTTCCTTGAGTGATGGGAACATCATCCTATAATTGGGGTCCTGATTCATTTTGTCATTGGACTCCTATAGCTGGCTAATGAAGATGATTACTCTGTAATTGGGCTGTGTGTCTTCCCCTTCTGAATGTATTTGGAGTATGATGCACGGCCCCTTCGGTCACGTTCCTCCCTATGGTGAGGGTAGAGACCTCTGTGCTTGCAGTTTTGTGCCGCTGACAATCCAGTTGCTGAGACATGTCTGGAGTTAGGGTGCTCTCCTAGAGCTTGATATTTTGCCCAGGGAAGAAGTTCTTAATTCAGAAGATCATCTGTGTCCTCCTGTCCAACCTTAAAGTTTGGTTTGTTTTTTTTTACCTTGACAAAGGTTTGAAACGAATGCCATGAGATTTATGAGTGCCCTGAGTATGAGATTATGATGCCACTTGGAAACACTGTGGCCCAGGTCCCTCTTATTCCCCCTTAGTTTCACACTTCCCTAGAACTCCATCTGGTTTTATTTTAGTAAATAATTTCCTCTTTAAAAAATGTCCCTGAGAGTATGACCTGAAACATAAGTCTCAAGTCTGTAATAATCTGCTTGTTTTCCTAACCATTTTCTTACTGGAACTGAGGCCAGTCACATATGTGTAATACAAAGACATGAACCCTGATGCTGCGCATGCATAAATCACTCTCCTTGAAGTGCTATTTCCTATTGGCAGAGCACATGGGTACCAGAAGGGAAGAGATTAATGTGCATCTCACAGAAGAAGAAAGCTCATTCAAAGCTAGTTTCAAGTTGACATAATCTAACTCCTTATTACTAACTGCATTGTAAGCACATGGGAGGAAAAAAAAAGGGGGGGGCAAAAGTTTGGGAACTAGCAAGTCATCCTAAAATCTGTCCCCCCTGAACAGCCTTGAGCTCCAGACCTTGTTTTAGTGGTTGCACTCAAGAAACTTTGCCATTCATTCTATTTTATGGCTATTTTAATGCTATCTGTGACCATAGTGATGTTTCACGGGATTTTTTTATATTTATTGTATTCAATGGGTATGAACAGATAAATACAATCACAGTTTTATATAGACTTTTCTTTGTCAAGTGTTGATTATGTACGATGTTTGTTTAGAAGTATGTTACAGATACATTTTGAGGTATGATTTGAAAAAACCTAAGTTACAGTGAGTACTTACAATTTCCACTGTAAGACACAAAACATGTTGCTTATCCAACAAAGCAAGAGTTGCCTCATGAGGCAATCGGAAAGGTGTGAAAGGTAAATGTAGGGTAGGTTTTTCAAAGAGTCAAAGTCATCTTTTTAAACTTGGCAGTGATGCAAGGCCCAACTAGTAAAATGTTCTCTTGTTTCTCCTGGCCTGTGGATAAAAACATGAGTCTTGATTCCCAGTCCCCTGCAGAAACTAACATCCACAAGTTGCTGTGAGTGGCAGTGCTTCTTTGCTCCTTGTTGACCTTTTAAAACAAAGTTCAGAAAATAAGTGTAGCACTGAACAATGACCAAAACTAAATGATCTCTTCTCTAGTCCTGACACTCATTTTTTTTCCTTCCCAAAGAAGATAATTTTGATAAAACCATCACTATGTGGTAGGAGTATTTAAAAAAGCCAGTTACCATGACGTAGTTACCTCTGCTTGATGAAACCATAAATATTATATCTTGAATTAATATACTTAACTCTTTAATCCTTTATTTCACCTTTGGCAAGTCTGTGGATATTAATATAATTTACTTAACAAGGAGCATAAGTCCAGAAATTAACTCTCACTTTGGCTAAAGGAAAACTACTCCAATAAAATTTGGGGAATTTTTGCTATGATAAATATTATCTGTGATTGTATCACAAGTTATCGCCTTTGAGAGTCACTGCCTGTTAACAGTGCAACTTCTTCTGCTGTTCCCTGGGACCATACTCACTTTAATAGATTGCAGTGACCCTGAAACGGGAATGAATGGCCCTGTGATCTTGGCTGCGTAAGGTTTCCCTTCCCTCCCCCGGAGCCATCAAACATGCAATCAGTTGTGGAGTTTTTCCATGATAGTGACACTCTTTCAGATCTGCAACAGCCCAGTTTCTGAGATCCTTTTGTCCTCATCAGGTAACGTTGGTTTTGTTTTGTGCAGCATTGCTTTGGAGGAACTTCATAAAGGGCAGAGAAAGCAGAGGAATTTTCCACACTTTCCTGTGTGTTTCCCTGATGTAATGCCATGGGTCTGATGCGCTTCAGTGGTAATGAAGCTGAACGCAAAACACTGAACACTAAAACTTGCGTTTGTGGGCATGGAGATTCTGTGGGACAAGGTGATCTGAAACAAATGACTGACTAGAAAAGAGTTAAGCCTTGCTGATGGCTCTACTGCTATAAACAGAACTTTCTTGTAACATAACGGAACTCCAACGAGAGTGTTTTCCTTTTGTGCTTTGCTGTTCATTTCTGTGGTACCAGAATGTGTTTATTCCACTGAAACACGGTGGGCAGCAATAGTCCTGTTCCTCAAAAATGGGCAATACTCAGCTACAGAAAGGCAGGTGTTCAGGTAAGACAGAAATTTATGATTACCTTAATCTTATTTATAAATATAGCTACTGACATCCGTTTTCAATTGCAAGAAGAAGATGCAGAAGAGGGCGGACAGCACCTGCATGCAAAGGGTGGTGGGTTGCGCCCAGCTGAGCCAGGGCGAGGGCCAGGCGGAGCCGCCTCCTCGCCTGCCGCTCACCGTTGCTGCCGCGATAACGGCTGCCAGCCGGGCTGCGCCTGGCCCGGCACTGAGCGAGCGGGCGGCCGGCCGGACACCCGCGCATCCGCTGCCGCCCCCGCCTGCCCGGGGATCGCCCCGTCAAGCGGGACGGAGGGAGCTGCCCAGCCCGGCCCGGCCCCTCCTCGGCGGCTGGCGGGAAGTAGAAGAGGAAAAACACACAAAACCACCCCGAGGAGACGCCCTCCGCTTGGGCTCGCCCACGCCCGGCGTGGCAGCCAGCGCCGCCCGCCCCGAGCTGAGCCGCGGCGGAGCGCGCCCGGAGGCGGCCCGGTCCCCGCCGGAGGAGGAGGAGGAGGTCCAGGACGATGCTGGCGGGACTGGGGCGGGCGGTGCGGAGCGGCTGGCCGCCGGGCAAGCGGCAGCCCCCCGTGCTGCGGGGCAGGCGGGATGGCTGCCCGCCGCCCTCAGCGCCTCAGGTAAGACGGGGAGCGGGGGAGCGGGCGAGGTTCACCGCGGGACGGCGTCGGGAGGAGGCGGAACTCCCCCTCGCGGCTGCTGGCGCCTCGCCTGCCTTCCCCCCGGCGGCGACGCGGCCCGGCCGCCCTGAGGCGTGGCGGGGCTCGGCACGGCGGCGGGACAAAACTCGGGGGAAGTTCAGCACCGACGCGGCGTTACCCCGGCCGGGCCGGAGCCGGAGGGGCTCCGGGGATCCGTCGCGGGGCCGTCCCGCTGCTGCCTCGCTTCCCCGGGGCCTGGGGAGGGAGGAGGCTGCGGGCCGGGCCCCCGGGGCGTCGCTGCCTGGCGAGAGGCGCGGTGACTCACGCGCGGGGCGGCCGTCGGCGGGGGCGGGGAGGAGCCGCTGTAACGGCCGCGGGCGGCGGTTGGGGGACAGCTGTAACGGCCAGCGGAGCCGCCCGGCGGCACGGGCTGCGGGGGCCGGGGCCCTCTGTGCGCCTCCGTCCTCACAGCTTGGTGAGTTATTCTTCAGGCGTTGTGTTGCTTTTCCGACTCCGAGCTCGTTGGAGAGTAATAGGTGGGTCACAGGCTGCTGTGGTAAAGTGCGAGAAATAAAACAGGAGCGCAAAAAAAAGTTCTCCTTACGGGCTCTTGAGGAAGTGCCTTGTACATGTAAAAATAATGAAGTCCGTCTGCCTCCGAGCTTCTCTTGGCTTTGAGGAGTCTCAGTGATCCTTTGACTAGGAAGGATGAAGGAAAACACAAAGGCACAATGACTTTAAAAATAAAGATCTGCTGGGACCTAGGACAACGCGGTTGTAGAGTCCTGAGCGACTGCCTGCTGGGAGAGGAGACAATTTCATCCTCGATTATTGTTTTTAATAGTAGAGATGCTATATATGCTTGCAAACGTTGCTGAGGTGGAACACAACAAACCCTCGTCCCTGCATCCGGGGCCCATCCATAGCGAGGAAGTCACTGGGCTGTGTGGTGACAGCCACAGAAGGCAGGACAGGGCCTCTGGGGCTCGCTGCTGAGCAGCTTCCACAACTGGGGTCTGGCAACCTGCGGTGACAGTTGGAGTTGAGGAGTTGTGCAGAATGAACTCGGTACTTTTTGCTAAGAATTTTTGCATAAACTATTCAAAAACCCTTTTACAAGATTCCACGGTATTAATTTGCCCCACCTCTGTTAACGTGAATGGCCCTTTGCTTTGTCACGTGTATATATGAGGACGTTTAAGATGGGAATTTAAGATAAATATTGACTTAGCCTTCTTAAACTTCTAAGGTTCAAACGCGGAGTGCTAAAAACATCTTGCATCTCACTGAGAGCATTTACACTGTCATTCAGCACACACTGATATTACGTATTCAGTTTGTCACCTCTGACTTCTCCAGGGTACTGCTTTGCAGACAAACTTCATGCTTTTCTAAGGCTCTAAAATGAGACTGAAAGCTGATAAAGCTTCCAGAAGAGACACCAAAAAGGAGAGGAGGTGGAGGAAAAGCTGGTGCTTTGGCAGTGCTGCCATTATAAGAAAGAGCAGAAAAACCATCGGCCCTGTTACTTCGTGGGATGGAACATGACAGTGACGAGACTCAGGAATTAAATTCTTGCACCAAATAGGTTAAGGAGAGGGATGTTGTAATGTTGAGGAAAATTCTAATTGGGAAAAGTGTTTAATGCAAGATTTTGTTTATTTCTTAAGTGGATTTTTAAAAAATAAATTAATATAAAATGCTTTTTATGTATGCAATCCATAGTTCTAGTTTTTCTACAGAGTTGCTAGCATGACAGCTAATGAAGCATGTTTACTGATTTCCCCCTTCCTGTTTTCATCTTTGGGTACCTTTCAATTTTTTGACTATGTGTGTGCAGAACAGTTCAGGCAGTTAAAATATTTGTTCTCGTGAACATTAAATGAATGGCCTGTAGCTGTAATTTCAAGCTAGTGAAAATAAAAAATATCCCAATTGTTATTGCAGTTGTTTAGCTCTTTAGATTTCGATGTAATGCAGAACGTCAGATTATGTACATCTTGTCCAGTGCAAACACTGTTGTGGTTATTTGATTTTTTTTTTTTCAGCAGTATTTTTTTTTTTAGCTTTTTTTTTTTGTTATCGTTGCTGTTGTGTGTTGCTAGCTCTGCTGCCTGCCATTTTAGTGAACGAACATTTTGCCTCTAGCTCTGGAAGGAAAGGTTGGAGTGCTTGTGCGGGGCTGAGGAAAGCAGGGCTTGGTCACTTGTTGCTTTTGTGCTTGGTGTGGTCTGGTGCCATCGTGGGCCACGTTCTCCAGCTTGTTTCGTGCTGTGTTTGGTGAGGGGAATCAGTTTGCCCAAATACCTTTTGTGGCATTGACCGTAGGTTTCCATTTGTAAAGCTGGAGGTGATACTTCAGTGGCCACGCAGGGTTGTGGGTTGTGGTACGTGTAGTTAGTCATCACATACTGCGAGGTATTCAAGTGTTACTGTGTTGATGGGCAGGTGTGTAAGTACACGGTGTATTTGTGTGCTGTGTTTTCGACTAATAAATATACTGCTGTGGGGACAAACGAACCATTATTGCAGTGGCTAATTTGCTGTAGTTTTTCTGTAAAAGCAGGGATTGCTGTCCTCAAGAGCTGTATCCTTAGTTGTTAGCTTCTCAGCTCCGCTTTTAGACAAAATCCACAATTCTTCTGATGGCTGTGATTAGCTGCTTTGTCTTCAGAGCGGATGCTTATACAAATTCCTCTTTATTTTGTAAAGTTGAGGTTTTTTGTTATGTGTGGGTTTTTTGTACTTTTTTTTTTTTAAAGTGGCTAGTGCTTAGGCAGAGCATGTTATATGGCGTTCTTTGGACAGGCTTTCTTATTACACAGAATTTTGTTCTCTAAAGGGTGCAGTTCATTTTGCTAGAGTCCCACATTTGTAATGCTGCAGTTATTTTGCATGTGGTGAAACCTAAAGGTTGCCAGCTCCTTTGCTTCCTCTTCACTTGCATGTTTTAACTCCCGCAGCTCTTAGTGCCCTGCTTGCACTGCTCTCCAGCAGAAAAAGCTCCCCTCACCATATCGCAGTGGAGAACAGATATGTTAACGCAGAATCAAAGCTTAAAATTGCTGGGAGTTTTTGTATATTCATAAACCTTCTAAGCCAGGAAATATTGAAGGGACTGGATTTAATATTTTCTTTTTGGATGATCCTAGTTAGTTTCTCTGGAGTGCTGAATCCAACTGATCTAAAATTATGTTGCTTTTATGGCCATTTGTATACGTGAGATTCCCAGTTTAGTCCATACTATAGAGATCTGTACCAGTGTGCCTACATCACTTCGGATGGGCGGCAACTGTGGAAAATGAAGCCTGGGTTATGCAGTTTCTCTTAGCTTAAAACCAGGTTTCTTTGCAGTCGCGCAATCCCGTTCTAGTTAAAACTGTTTCTGTCCTGTATGAAGATGCTGGAGTGGTGACGCTTCTCCTGCTTTGAACAAGTGAGGGAACTAAAATGGGAAAACTTTAATTTTTTTGAAAATGTGAGTTTATTTAACATCATTAATTCAGAATGCATTCCATTTTTGTGTGCAAAGTTCTCTTAAATTTGTGCCTCTGGAATACATTGGCAAGGGGAAAGATTGTGTGTAAGCTGGTAAGATCAAATTGCAAAGGCTTCTGCAAAAAACATTATGGATTTGTTTTCTTCTTGATTAGGATATCACATATGCGTGTTGCTGAGGGGAATTTTCTTCCTAGTTGCAAACTGCAGCCAGTAGGAGAGTTACTGGTTTTGTTTATCTGCAGAAAGCAGAGTAGAGAGGGGTTTATTTTTGGTTGGGTTTTTTTTGTCAGTTCCCAGTGTCATCCATATCTGTCAAAAATGTTTCTTTTAATGCTTTCAGCTGATGATAAGTTTTTGACTGCTCAGTTCCTCAGACTGGCTTGAACTTTTTTCCTGTCCTTCTTGTTAGTTTTTATAGTTATTCTTCTTACTCCCAAATTACATAATGCTTCCAGCATTATACATATCCAGTTTGTCCTCCAGTTTTATACAGTCTTATAAGCAAGGATCTAAATGTGTCCTAATAGCCACAGGGTAATTGCAAATGTGTTTTTAATTTGGGTTTTTTATTTTGCCCTTTTCTCTTTTGCACATACTCTGCTGTCGGGATTTCTAAGATACTCCGTTAAAGGAGCAACCCCAGGACATCCCAGGCAGCTACGGAGAAGTAAATTATCATTGAGTGTCTTGTGCAGCTGAATATTTCACATAAATGTGGTTTAAGTCCCTGCTTTGTATTTTCAGTCTACTCGGGTCCTTTGGAAATTGAGATCTAATTGGAGCCAAGAACTGGGAGTAATTTGTGGCTGCTGGGCCTGTTTTCCCTTGTCTTTCCTTCCCTTTGAAAGCCTTGCACAACAAAAGTTAGCTTGTTGATCCAAGTCTTGTTTTCTAAACAGAAACCTTGTGCTTATACTGGCATATGTCAACAAAAACTTAACTGTTTATGGAAATACTGTTCACTCTTACAAATACTAATTTCTAAATGCCTTAAAAAAAGCCATTTAGGTCTCTGGCGCTTGTTGTAGGTAATGTGCCCGTCTCAGCAATTTCATTTATTTGCTTTTGACTGTGTCTATGCCAGAATAACAGGATGGCATTGGGAATGGCTGCTAGCCATTTGCTGTCGTTTCTTCTCATCTGGTAGCTGGGAGATGGCTACATTTTCTCTGATAAATACACTTTCAGGGAGAGATGTGATATATAGCACAGAAATTCATCATCCTTTGTACTTCTACATATACTCTCATATACTGCTCTTCTGCGTCTTCTCTCTCCGGTACAGATTCTGTAGTAACTCAGTGGGCTGTGAGATACTCTTGTATGTTCATGTATGATTACCTGCAAAACACTAATTTCCTTAGAGGTTTAGGAAATTTCTAATAACCAGCCTCAACAGTGTGACTTCCCAAAATTGTTGGTGTTTTTTTCCAACACGGCAGATGACAGAAAAGCAGCAAATTGGGATGTGTAGATCAAATCAGCTCTCCTTGCATAGAATATTAGGATACTTCTTTGCCTACTCTGAGTAAGTGTCAGTAGATGCATGTCTTTGGTGTTTGTGTGAATACAGCAATTCCTAAGAAAGGAGATGAAAACCAGCTCCTGCAAGGCTGGAAAGAGCACAGTTGTGCTCTTCAAGATCACAGGCTTAAAGAAGTTGGAGCTTTTGTGTGCTAAGTAGAGGCTATGTGGTACTGCAGAAAATGTAAAGAAACCATAAAACTGAAATGCTGGTCTAACATTACTATCTATAGCAGAATCTGTGTAGTATTTTAGCAAACTTCCCAAAGAGCTTTCTCGTATGTAATACAGGAGTAATACTAGGCTGTGCTTCCCAAAGGTTGGGAAGTACATTACTCCAAATATATGCAACAGGCTTATCATAAAGGAAAATAAAAATTTACATCCCTTCCTATCAGTAACCCTAATGACATTGTTTATTTTATATATTTTTAAATTTAGAATGGGCATAGGAATAGTCATACCATAAAGTGATATCTGTATTGGGTGCTTTATGGTTAATAAAGTAGATGACAGAAAATTATGCGGTGATTTCATTTGAAGTGGATGCTGTGGTCATACAAACAGTGCTGTAAGTGTGAGTAATTTTTTTGTTGCTCATGAGGTGAGGAACATCTAAGTCTGGTAATGTTCCTCCTAGCACTCTGGGCAAGGTCTTTACTCTCAGTTTTTGTGTACCTGTAAAAAGACTAATACTAAACTGCTAGAGGATGTCTGAGAAAATTGCTTTGCAAGTGTCTTAGGTGCTCTGAAGATCTACCACAAATCACTGGACTGCTGAGTACTTAATGCTGTTTACAAACATAGGACTTGTTTTAAGAATATGAGTCTCTTCTGATGATGTTGGGTTTTTTTTCTTTTTACATTTTCTTTTTACATTTAAAACATTACGTTTTAAAATAATATTTTAAAGCTTACAGGGCAAAAATGTAGACCCTATTGTAGAGCTTGTAGTATCCTACTTTCTGAAGGGGTGGGAGAGGAAGGAAAGGGAAATACAGAGAGTTTTTTTGTTTGGTTGGTTTTTATTTTTTTGTTTTCTTGTGGTGAGGACTTCACCTTCTGAAGTCCTCTTACACAGTCATATTTTTTGCATTGGAGAGGAAGCAAACAGTATACCTGTTCTCAACATCTAGTTAAACATTAAAATCTTCATTTCCCCCCTTCCCCTTGAGGGGAAATGAGCTGAAGGAAAATGAATGGAATAGCTGGGCTTGAGCTAGGCTTGCTTTCTCTAGGATCATCTTCACCCTGACAGCATACTTGGAAGTCAGCAGCAAAGGTGAATTTCTCATTGGGTTGCTTATTGGTGGGGGGGTTCCTACAGCCAGGTGACAAGGCAAGAAGCTCTTTGGAACCCAGAGGTGGTGTTTCACAGAGACCTCTGGGCCTTGTGTCCTGGGTTTGGCTGGGATAGAGTTAACTTTCTTCCTAGTAGCTGGTATAGTGCTGTGTTTTGGATTTTAGTATGAGAATAATATTGATAACACGCTGATGTTTTAGTTGTTGCTAAGTGGTGTTTACACTAGTCAAGGACTTCTCAGCTTCCCATGCTCTGCCAGGCGCACAAGAAACTGGGAGGAGGCACAGCCAAGATAGTTGATCCAAACTGACCAAAGGGCTATTCCATACCATATGACATCATGCTCAGTATAGAAACTGGGGAGAGTTGGCCAGGGGGCAGCGATTGCTGCTTGGGGACTGGCTGGGAATCTATCGGTGGGTGGTGAGCGGTTGTATCACTGTTTTGTTTTTTTTTCCCTGGGTTTTGTTCTTCTCTCACTCTCTTATTGTTTTCCTTCTCATTACAATTTATTGTTATTATCTTTGTTCCAATTATTAAACTGTTCTTATCTCCACCCATGAGTTTTCTTACTTTTGCTCTTCCTATTCTCTCCCCCATCCCACCGGGGGGGGGGAGGGTGAACGAGCAGCTGTGTGGTACTTAATTGCCGACTGGGGCTAAACCACAACACCTTGTTAATATGATGTTGTTGATTAATGACACTAATATGATTAATATGTTGTTAATTAAGTGTCTGTAACACTGGCGCATAACACCAGCTCTTGCTCTGGATTGGTGTCTCTTCTCTTTTGCTCCTTTTCCAGAAAGATGAAAGGAAGAGACAGCTTCTCTGTGTTGCTGCCTTGTCCTCTGTCTTGCTATCAAGATATTGAGTAATAACTTGGTGGTTAGGTTTGTGTGGGGAAGAGGTGGCTTTTTATAAGTCACTTCTGCCACTCTTATGACTGCTCACTGTGTCATTTCTGGTATCCCAAGCCAACTGGAGGAGCCCAGCGAACAATTAAATTAAGCTATTTGTTCTGTGAACTTGCATAGGGAGGCTAGGAGGAGGACGGTTTTCAGGCCTGCAAGTTATTTGCTGTGACTTTTTCCATCCTCAGCTGAGGAATAAGTCCCTGGATCATCTTGAAATTGCACCCAATGCAGGTATTCTTACATGCTGTCCCCAATATACTTTGTGTTTGCCAGGCAGGCTGCTCTTTAATTCCTGCGATACGTGGAGAGTGGCTTGGTCTTTAAAAGTACTGCTGTACACCCATTTGTAACTGATACAGCATCTGAGGAATCTGCGGCATGATCATGGTGAGGATAGATGGCTTATGGGAAATGCTTGACCCAAAGTCTCTGGTCCCCAAGTGTTGGGAAAGTGTGGATCTAGACTCTGAAGGTCAGGTCCATCACTAGTAAAATAAATCCCTCATGTTAGAATGACTCTATTTACTGTAACACAACAGCTGAAGAAGGGAATACAAGTCAAAAATGAACGTTGGTCAGCTGCCTGCCTACTAGAGATGTTAACTTTTGTAGTCCATAAACTAATTCTTCGCCCAAGGGGGGCTGGCCGGGTAAGTGGCCTGCTACTCTGTGCGGAAGTGTCAGGTGTCAGCAGCTGGTGTGTGGATAAGCAAATAGCTCTGCGCTGGTGTGCTGACGACTGGTGAGTACAACCTCCCCTTACGGGTGAGGAAACATTCAGTACTCCCTCAGACTGAAATGGAAAAAAGATGGTTACTGTAAAAATGGGATATTTATACCTTTTGAAAGCTGCATTTAGCATGATGAGCACAGGCAGTGCATCTTCAAAAGGACAGAAAAAATGAGTACATTATACACAGGGAAGATATAATTTACTTTTTTTTTTTTAGTTCAGATAAACAATTTTGAAGCAATTATCTTCACATTTACTGTCTGGTCATTTTAGATGAAAATTACTTCAGTCTTCACATTCTAGTCAGACAGAGAGAAATAAATTGTCTTATTTTAAGAAATGTTTTGGTTATCTGCAAAGTAGGCAGCAATTTCATCTTCCCAGTATCTCCCTGTTGGTACTTAAGAGTATGGTAAGAGACCGCAAGGTTGATTTAGAGTTTAGAGATCACAAAAGCATCTTTAAATGTTTTGTATGTTTGCCAGAGTGGAGGAAAAATTACATTGCTCTTCTTGCTGGCAAATCAGACTTAATATATCATGAGGACATCACTTTGGTCAGAGTACCATGATGGGGAAAAGATGAGTGCTGTCCATGTACGGTGCAGTCACCTCTTTTACCTGAAGCGCTTATGCCATACTGTTCGCAGAACAACGTTCCTATGGTTTTGTTTGAGGTTTCTTTTTTCTATGGCCTGACCTGACCTTCTCTGTACCTTCTCATGCAAACTATTCATTATTTGATATTCTGTACTTGCTTTTTGAACCAGCCTCTCTCTGCCTGTGACAGCACAGTTGTGAACATATTCCATGGTGCTATCTGTGGAAGAAAGACTTTTTTTATAAAACATATCCTCACCTTTATGTGTTTGTTCTAAACAGAAGTATAAAGGTGCCAGGCCTCTGAGACGCAGCAGCATCTACACTCCTAGGGACCTCTGTGGCCCAGCTGCTCCTTGTCCAGCCCTTCTAGGCTGGAGCCCCTCATGTGAAACACGGTCACGACAGGGTTCCTGATCCAAGGAGCAAACCTAGCACAACCACGGGTTTGCAGTTGGGGTGCCTCTGAGGGTTGCAGTGACGGGGTGGAGGGAGGGTTGGTGTAGTGCTGGGCTGATGGCCAGGCTGAGCTAGGTAGAGGCTGGGCGCTGAAGTGATGATTCAGCTGGGAGTGGGGCAGAGATTTTGGCTAGCCTGGGGTATGCAGTTGAATAAGTGGGTTAGCAAATAATCAAGTTTTAAGTTAATTGCAATAAATTAAGATAGATTAAACTGCCTAAAAGTGTTTGAGAAGATGGCAAACCTACTGCATAACCACAAGGTAGTTCAGCTTCCTTTTCTGCAGATACTGTTTGTGTCTGCCTTACCCTAGACAAGGCAAGAAACTGAAAGAAGTGTTTGCAAACGGTAAAATGAAAACAATTAAAAAATATAAGACCAGTGGAAGAAATACATCTGTAATAAATACTAAGTGAGAAGTTGAAGTTGTGATCTTGCTGTCCTGAATGCTGTACCCAAGGCTAGCAATTCTAAATCAACTGAGTGTTGGAAGTCAAGAATCTTGATCAGTGGCTCAGGTAAATACGTGATGCTGTTATCATAGATAAAATAATTGAAACTTAAAGGCAGTCATCTCTCACAACTGTATCATAAGAGCTGTGTGTCTGATTTGTATATCTTACGTCTTTTAAGTAGAATGCATACCTGTGAAATGGCAAGGTTAGGAGTTTATTTTAGCTTCTCAGTGGATCACCTTCAATTTACCGTCCCTCTCACACCACCACACCGCCCCCCCACCCCCCCAGCTTTTCAGGATTTTAAAATTCCAGATAAAACTACCAGGAAGTTGTTAACAACTCACCAGCTTATTAAAAGACAGCAACAGTTTTTAAAGTTTACATTGAGCTAATTAATTGACAGAACCGAGGGAGATTAATTCCCCGGCTCTGTAAACAATACTGTTTTTTCAGAGCACTACTTATCCTAATATTTTTAACTAAAGGCAGGAAGTCTCTTAAATTTGGGGAGGGAGGGAATGGAGACACAGCGATTAGTGATCTTGAGCAATCTGTTTGCTGCTGCTGCCAGAGGCGAGAGTGTGAGCTGTCTCGTCTGCCTTCCTCTGTTTTGATTTGACTGCTGGATGGCCCTGAATTATCTTTAAACAGGAGAACTGAATCAGGTCCTTGGAGCTCTTTTGTGAGGAGCTTTTGTGCTCAGTAACCAAATGCCATGATTCAACCCTACACTGTATCTGTGTTAAATGGGACTTTGCTTTTAGTTTACATGTTTCCTTTTAATCTTACATGCTGCTGGTGATACCCTGGATTCTTGTTAGCGCCTTCCCAAAGGCTACTTTTAAATGAGTCTTGAACTATTCAGGCATCATGTTACTTGTGTTTGTGGCACACCTTTTGAAGCCATAGTGTGTTGCCTGTAATATCCCAACGCGTAAGCCTTGCTATAGGTGCAGCACAAGGAGACTGTAAAGGTTCAGAATGAGGGGTTCTTAGGGGTTTTGCCCTCGGTTGACTTGGGAGATGACCTGCTGCAGGATGAGTTGCAACTCATGTAAACAAAGAAAAGTCTAATAAAAATCTTGAGACAAGATTCCTGCCAGAATGTATTCCCGGGCGTTGGCACCACAGCAGTATCTTTTATCTTGTGGTCAATTCTGACTGGTACAGTTTCTCAGCTAGCTGCAATGGCTTTCAGTCAAAAGCAGTTTCTTGTAAGGCAGGTAACGCTATTTTTTGCAGAGCTAAAGCTAGTCCCAATTTAATGTGCAGGGACTGAAATTTCTGCACTGAATTTTCTACCACTTTTTGCTCATTTTAATCTGTTGGTTGTGAGAGCATTCTCCAGTATTTTTTATTGTAGTAATTTTAAATATTATTTATCTGAAGCCATAAAGTTTGGCGTGCTATAGGTTATGAAACTATAGTTCATATTTACGTCTGTGTGCTTTAGTCAGAAGCCAAAGGTGTGTACTCAGTGTTTGTAGCCTTTCTGGTATAATAAGATCAGGTGTGCTTAGAAGATTGCGGTTTGAAGGTTCAAGTTTCAGGCTTGGTCTTGCAGTGCCCTGTGACTGTAAGCACACTGTAAATGTGACGGAGCTGGAGTAATTTAAAGAGACATCAAATAGCCCAGGCCCTAAAACTGAGCTACAGCTGTTAAACCATGCATGCTCCTTGGAGTACTGACCCCAAGCTGTTCATGGCAGTGGAAGTGTAAAGTGAGTATATTTTGCTATAGATCGGACCCTGATAAGACTTTAATCTGGGCAAACCATCATAATGTTGCCATTCTTCAGCATTTCATAATGCTGCACGTGCTGTAGCTTGTTTCCTTGTGAGTTGGTTACCTTTCCTTCTGCAATGGCCGTGTTACTTTTCTCTTGAACAGGGATGTAACTGTCTTTGGGGAGTCCCCTGAGCCAGCTGATGAAAGCTGTAATCTCATTGGCATTCGAATATAAATATAGTTTTGGGTTGTTGGGAATTAAGATCTTATGACTGTGCACTCTACCGCTAACAATTATAGCACATCTTGTCTTACATGGCATTAACTATCAGTAGTTAATAGTTTTCTTGACATATTACAGAGGCTTTTGTGCATGTTATGAATATTCATAACTAATGCAAGAAGTAACTGCATAAAGTTATATAAGGTAGATGCTATCAAATGTTATTAACGGGCTTAAACAAAAATGCTGATGTTGTTTATTCATATGCTGTTCATATGAATATTCAATAATTTTGAATGTCGTATAACATTTAGAATTCAAGCCCTTAGATACTGCTGTTGGCCTTTGTGGTGTTCCTAACAGTTTCTAGATTTTAGATGAGGCTCTGCAATGGTGGGTCAGCCTGTTGTGTAATGCCATGATTCAAGGACTTGAGCTTTAAGAAAAATACACAGCACCTCATGGGAGCAGTCGGACCAGTGAGATCCACTAGAAGAAGCCAGCAGCAATTTGCTGGTTCACAGATCAGTGCATGCTCCTATGGCACAGACTAATCTTATCTGCAAGTGTGCAAGAGAAAAATGTTTTTCCATGACACAAATTTGAAATGTTCCATATGCACAAGCAGTACAAAGTTCTGGGAGCAGCCATCATAAAAAATAGTCAACCAGCAGCTGTTCTTAGGCCTGGAGCTGACAGGGGAACTATCTTCTCTGCTGCTTTTTTATTTAATTTGTAGCCAAACTCAGAACTGGGGTGGCAGGTCAGACATTATGTTTAAATCAGGTGGTTGCTGGTCAGAGGAGCTCCCTTGCTGCTGTTAGAATGTCACT
Organism: Ciconia boyciana; assembly: GCF_034638445.1. Lineage (NCBI taxonomy): Eukaryota > Metazoa > Chordata > Aves > Ciconiiformes > Ciconiidae > Ciconia > Ciconia boyciana. Next base: position 59,583,272 of record NC_132938.1, read on the forward strand.
GGTGTGTGTCATTGAAAATGAAAAAAAAAAAAAAAAAAGCATTTATCTCTCTTAGTGTTGCTGACACCACACGTAGCCGAGCCCAATGCAGTTGGCCCTTGGTCTGTCCCTAGCTCCTGCTCCAGGCACCTCACTGCTCTTTCAACTCAAGAGGTCATGGTACGGTGCAGCCTGAAGCCCTGCAGAGCAGTGAGGGTTGTGCTGCTGCAGTGCTGCTCTCTCAGCCCGTATTGGGTCGTGATGTGGTTTTCATTGTTCTCGGGGGATCCACTTCAGGGGGAACCTGTAGTTGGAGGAACTTGTTTTGTTTTGTTCCCTGCTTTCATGCTCTGTCCCTGTCCCCCCCACTGATGAAAGCAGAAAAATCCAATGTCTGAGTTCAGGAAAATGCGGTTGAACCCCAACAGCACATATTCAGAGGGAGAGACATGTTGAAGAACAGCATTTATGCAAAGGCAATGGTGAAAGCACAGAATTGATGGACTCTTGTGTTTAGCCCACACTGTCAATATTTAGTCGGCAGTTTGTCTACATCGTTACCGGTTCATTGTAGCATGCTCTGCCTGGTGTACGATGCACTATGTGGTATTTATATCCCCTTGTCAGTGCAGAACTATTCAGGCTATCCCTTTTCGTTTAAGTTACTGTTTGATAGTGTTAGTTAATGGCTCTGTTTAAATTTGAGTAGTTTGCATGTTGCTTCAGAGACTTCAGCTGCAACAGGTAAATATGACAGTTGGTAGGTTTTTAACTGAACTTCAATCATCTTATTCTGAGAGTGAAAGAAAATAAAGATATGGGGGAAACAACCTACAGAGACTCAGTCTCTTTATACTCTGTGTAGCCACAAAACAAGTGAGGAAAGAGGTTTTTCAGTACATTTATTAATCCTTATCAAATCCCTGCTCTTGGAACTGGCACACTGAAAAAGCATATTGCAGCAAAATATGGTGGTGTCAAAGAGATGGCAACTGTATTTTCCCTTGTACTTTCTTTCAGGATGACACGTTGCAAACATGGTTATGAGTCTCTATTGCTCACTTGTTGTTAATCAGGTATTTTTTCTCATTTGCTAGACTTTTAATAAACCATCACTGAAAAAATTCAGACACTATTTTGCACTCCAGGAACACTCTTACTGAGTCCTAAAGGTGTTTGTTATAAGCTACTGCAGCTTCTCCGAACTGCAGTTTTCTCAAGAAGATGCAAGTTTTATAGTGTGAGAAAGATTTACAAGAGTCATTTTACTGTGTATTTGTGGGGACCTCAGCTCAACTCCCACCGTCTTTCTTCTTCACAACAAAGCAATAGACAGTCTGAAAGCATGGCTGATCCCATTTTCTTCATTTCGGTAAGGAGGATGGTGAGTTGATAGTCCTGGATATCTGCATTTCATATTGCAGATGGTCTTGGATGCAGATTGGGCTCTGTGGGCATGATTATGCTTTTCACTGTGGCTCGTTCTGAGTGGGCTGCTATATCCAGAAAACACTGTCCATATGGAGAGACTAGCTGGGATCTTGGAAGCAGTGTGTAGCTGCTCAGTGTGTTGGTGCACCTGAACCAGAAAGCCCTTCTGTATTGTGCGGTGTGCATCTAGCACATCTTCTCACTGGGTTGGGAAGAGAGCGGTGGTGCCAGAGCTTGTTTCAGGCTCTTGCTTCAGGATGCAGCTTTTTGTCTGTCAAATTCACAAGGTAACACAAAACAACAAATTTCCTTAACCAAAGTAGGTTATAGGGTACAGAAGACTTTTTCCCCTCTCTATTTCTAGCAATGTCCTCTGTGTCCACATTCAGTCACTTGACAGCAAGCAGTCCTTGAATATTTCGTGTATGTATTTTTCTTAATGTCCTAACTTCTCAGAAACATTAGGCACTTATTTTCTATACAAATATTATTGTTCTGTGTACTTGCCTTCCATTGGGATTTGAGCCTTTAAGATGGATTTGAATAGTTGGGGGTTTTTTTTCAAGCTCTTTCATAGGCAAGAGAATAATACATTCTTTTATGAAAACTGAGATTCTTATCCTGTAGACAAGCAATTACAGAAGATCTGAAAAAAATAGCACAAGGATTTGGAGCGTGTGGATGTCTGTGAGTAGCTGATGGATATGTTTTGCTGTCTGGGATTGGACTTTTTGAATTTATTTTTTTAACTAGGTCAGCAGTATTGACCTAAGTTAAAGATTGACTTGACTGAATGTGAAGGATGTTGTTTCAGAAGTGAATGAGTTTCAGTATCAAACTGACTTTCCAAACAAAGGAGGTCTGATTATTGCCTTGATAATGTTTCAGGTATTTTCTATCAAAGTATTATTTTATCTCATTCAAAAAGCTAAAAATACTTTCAGCTTTAGTGTTCAGCCTCTCCTACATAAGGAAAAGAGTCAGTTAATCTGTACTAGCATGATTTAACACAAAGTCTGCTTGAGCAGACATTGTTTTGCTAGTGGAATTTAAAAACTCTGCTCAAATTAAGAAAGATGTACCAGTCAAAGGACTACTTTTGCTGGTATAGCTCCATCTGCAGTAGGAATTCTGCCTTTTGAAACCTATAACCAGCAGGGATTTTCTAGCCAAAGTCCTAGAGTTGGTGAAATCCAAGGAACTGGTGTTAATCCGTGTATAAGATCTTTGAAGGAAAAAGAATCAGTGTAATTATTTACCTGTTTTGCATACATGAGATGCTTCTGTATGGAGAGGTTTGTTGGTATAACTATACTACAAATCTCTTTCTCCATGGAAGTGGCATAATCTTTTTTGTGGACACTTTGAAATTCCCATAAACAGGACACATAATATTGTAACCACAGTTTTTGAGTTTAATTTACAGCATTTACTAGTCATCTGTTTTCTGTTTACTTTGAAAGTTCTAAACTCAAAATACTTCGAATAGCATGCTATCGTATTAATATACTTACACATTTAATTTGGGGTAGGATATTTAAAATTATAAGGAATATGAAAGAGTATGAGGAGTGATGCTCTGATAGACATACACGGAAGTCTGAACCTAATATCTAGCTGTGTAATTGCCACTAGGTTTTGCTGTTGAATGATCATTTTCTATATAGTGGCTGATTAGCTTTGATAATTAATGCAGAAGAAAAGTTGAGTGGATTTTTTTTTTTTTAATTAGACACTTCAGAGCTAGTAGTAGTAGCTAAAGGACTCCCATATTTATATATTTCTCTATATGTATCTCCTGTGTCTTTGTCGACCTGTTTCCTGATTATACCTATATCAATAAGCTCCTTCTAATGTTGACAATGCCTTAGCAGAGCTAATCTGAAAACATTTTAAAAATATATAACTCCATCTTTAAAATCTTAATTATAGTGAGACAAGAGCTAAATCAAGTGTTGAGTCAGCTGGACGCTAATCATCTATCCAGTGATGCTGTGAATCAAGGTAAGCCACTTGTCAAGAATAACATGTCAAATTGTCTTTTTCTTTGCTAAAGCAGAGGTTAAGCATGCTGATAGGTACTCAGTGGAAGCCAGAGGTGCTGTCTCTCAAAGAAGCAAGATGCTGCCAGCCTGTTAATTGGTGATATCTTGCCTCTAAGAGAGGCAGTGACTCTGTTGCTGTTCAGTGTAGAGCTCTGTGGGAGTCAGGAGCTGGGAGCTGATGACTCTCAACACACTGGCATGCCGGCCCTGTGCCAGCCTGCCTGCCAGCATGGTCTTCAGCATTAGCCATAGCACATCTTTTTGCACCAGCAGCATGGGATGCTGATCTCTCCTTCGTAGAAAGGACAGAGGCCAAGCTGGAAGCTGTTTTTTCTCGCCCACTGCCAAATGCAACATAATCGTCTGCTTTGTTGCTACTAATGCTGAAGTAAATTTAACTCATGCTAATAAAATGCCTGCAGAGCGAGTTCTGTGTTCTTAGTGGAATACAGAGATGAAACAGCTGGTGTAATAATGAGATCTGCTTGCTATGGATCCAAAGGTATATTTGGGAGTGCAGTCCTGACATTATTCTTCTAATGGTGCTGGTGGCAGTTGAGCTGGAGTTACAGAAATAGGTGATGTTCTAAATTATCATTAAAAAAACATTTCTTCTGCTTAAAACGGTCTAACTAGAGCATTTTGCTGCAAATCAGAGATATGAATGAAAGTTGCTTTGTCTTGTCTTTGCAGTGGCACCTAAAAGACATAAAAAGAAATTGCAATGTTGCTTGGACCCACAGATGTGTCCAGAACTGCACTTCACATTGGCCCGTTGGATTTGATATGTTTGTAGCATTTTAATCAATATGAATGTCCATGATTTTCTTAGCAAATAGATTTACAGATTGGGACCCTGTGACTCCAGCTCTCAGCCTTCTTGGGTAGAGCCTGTTCTTTTCTGTGAGCTGCTCTGGTGATCCCCTTTCAGTTTTGAATGTTGACAGGAGGAGCAGAGCTTTCAAGGATTCAGTTGACTCTTTTTCTTAGGGAGATGTAAACACACTGGCTACTGTAAGTATAATTTTAACAGGCTCAAGACAGAAGGAAAGAGGCAAAGAAGAGTGAGAAATGATAGTTGTAACTCCAGCCACTCCCTCCTTCAAACTCCCCAGGGAAGGAGATGCTCAGGTGTTGTAATCTTTGCTGTGTGGAGCTGTGGGCACTCACTCTCTGTCTGGAACAGACAGTGGCCAGGACTCATTTGGCATCCTCAGGGGGGTGCAATAAATTGGGGCTGCTCCTTGCTTGCTACTGACCTTGGGGCCTGGAATTGGCCGATTACTTTTTCCATGCCTGCGCTTCCCCGCCCCGGTCTATACCCATCTGGAGAACAGTTGATCCATAGCTGTGAAATGCCACTCCTCTGTCTCCTCCAGATAATTTTAAGGAATAAGAATTGTCCTTCCCCTCTGCTAATAGTTGAGAAAAGAGCAAGTTTTTCTAATTTGTGAAGCTGAAGCTCATAAAGCAACAAATGTAGAACAAACATTCAGATGATTTCTTATCTGAACAGGTAAGCAGAGTGACTGAAGTTCACCTCAGATTAAACACTGTTGTAATCTATTAGTAGGATCTGTTCACATCCTAGAGGGGGAGTACACTTACGTTGCTAAATATGATGCTCTATCAGCTTCAGACCACAGGGGAAGATGAAAGCATGATGCTGAAGTATAGTTAAGGAGAATCAAGCTGAGAAGTATGTTGGCATGATTCTAGTAGTTAAATATTTACCAGAAGCAGACTGCTCTTAGTCTCATTTTTCTTCACCCATCAGTACAATAAGGTAATAAACCATGCAGAGATCATTGTCCTCTGGGGAAATGGCCACAAAGGGTCCTGCTTCTTGAGCAAGGACAATCAATGTCTGGTTCCTTTAGAAAAAGAAACTAGAATTTATTGAGTATTTGTTGAGAGTCACTGGAAAACAAAGTTTCTGCTTAAGCTCTAGCGTTGGTGTAGCACACTGTAAGGGAGTTCACCTCTGCGAGTATCAGGACAGGTGCTGGCTGTAATAGGATGGCTGTTAAAATGGACATGAATTTAGTGGTTTGGTGGGGTTGGATTTTGCTGTTTTTCAGCTGCAAGTGCAGTACCCAGTCTTATCTCTCTTTAGCCTGCTGTTTGTAAAGGAAGGAGTTTTCAAGCTTGCCATCCCAATGGTAGTTTATGTTAGTGTTGTATCAATGGGTGCAGTGATTATGCAAGGCCTCTCTCCTTATCATAAATCACTTTTGCAGGCATGGTCATGATGTTTGCCGGCTTGATTTGGTGTTGTCCTCCTTCACGGCCCCCTTCATGCTCACCCTGGTTTCTCCCTCTGGACTGAAATCCTTAATGCTCCTGCAGAGGTCCAGCATCCGTGTTCCGGAGATGGGGAAGAGCAGTGGCAGTATGGCAGTGCCTGCTGTGTCTTAATACAGTGCTAACATCACCCTGCAGCTGTTGCTACTGAATAGAGAGACCGTGCTTACGTGTACCTTATGTTTCACACATGCAGAATACAAGATGAAGTTCTGAAGTGGCTGGTGTATTTTTTTCCACGCCTTGCTGTCTCACCAGTGCTGAAAAAATAGAGCCATTTGATAAAAAGAGATGAATAACTATAAATTCCTCTTGTGTCTCAGTGAAATCCAATGGCATAGGTGTTGAGAGAGAATCTGAAAGGCATCTGAAGAGCAACATGAAAGTGACAGACTTTAGGGGGATCGACATAGTACTTATTTTGTAATTTTTGTTGTAATAAAGTAAACTTGAAGTCGCTTGATATTCCATTTTACTAGGCACTATCTGAGTGCTAGACAAAAAATTGCTAGACAAAAGGAAAAGAGCAAATATAATACCTTTGTCGTGCTCCTCTCTGTCTCCCTGGGAGGAAACCCACTGAATTTTGGCACTCCTGAAAAAAGGTTTTAATGATGAGGAAACCATGTGAATATGCTAGGGTGGTAGGAAAGACCAGTGTAATTTTGTGTTGCATGTGTGGGAGGAATTGTTTCAGGGGACAAGAAAATAAGAGCGCTGGTATGACGGTGCCTGAAATATTATATTAGGCTTCAGTGTTCCTATTACCATAAAGATATTGATCATTGAAGGGAACTCAAAAGCCATGTAAGTGGGTAGAAGCTGTAGAGATTAATTTATGAGGAAAAATTTAAGAATTAAATATGCATAACTTACCTAAGCAGTGACTACAGGGGTTCATAAATCTAACAAGCATGAGAGGTGCAAGCACAGAAAAAAGAAAAGAACTATGTGTATAGTCGAGGATAAGGCTGAAATGGAAACTTTGAGTATCTTACACGTGAATTCCTGATAGTGAAATGGTCTGAGCTATTAAATACCCTCCTTTGGGAGAGGACAGGAATTCATTACTTGATGTACACAGAGCTACGCTAGGCAGAAATCTAATAAATATGTAGTAAGAAAAGTCCTGTCCTTTTTGGGTGATTAGATGTATGTATTGAGTCTGGCTTCATCCTGTGACATTAGTCACGTTAGCTGTCAGCATTATTTGAATCAAGTGTGAAGGACACACAACACAACAAGTTAACCAGGCTGTCTTGGGTCCTACAGACAAATGTGGATTTACAAACCTGACAAAATCCTCACTCTCTTCCCATCCTTGAGCACCAGGTTGAGGGGAGGAGAGTGTCACAGTCCTTTTGAATATCTCAAATTTACAGGACAATGTACTCTGTAAATTAAACTGTATTTAATGAGCTCATTAGGAAAGAAAACAAATGAACATGTCAAACGAGTTCAATCCCCTTTGTACAGACTAGTCTAACATGTGAATTCACTAATTCATCACTTAATTCATGAGGGTTCTGACTCCCAAGTTCTCTGATTTGTAACTTGTGCACCTGTGAGCAAAGCAGTTACCTCGCTGAGGGTGAGAGTGCTCATCCTTCCTCCTCCTGCATGGTGCGGGCATCCCTGTGTCACACTGGGAAGCACAGAAGGCTCAGCAGTCCGGCTGCTGCTGGATCTGCTTCAAAAGCTCTTTGGGTAAGCTGAGGAAGTTGGATCTGTACCGTTTCCATAGGTTAGTGGATTCTGAAAAAAATGCCTGACAATCGAAATGCAAAGATGATGGCTGCAGGAGAGCGAGCTGCAGGTGATAACAGCTGCGTAATGACCTTTAGCCCTTCCTGCCCATTGTGTCCTGCCAATGCATTGCTCTCGCTTTGACCTAACAGCACTGCTCCCAGCATACATCAGGCCTTGGGATGGGCTGCGTGTTAGCCAAAATCTGAGCAGGAGCTGAGTGAACAGGCATAGAGACTTTCTCAGACCTGCCTCTCCATCTGATGGTCAGGCTGAAGCTAAGTGGTAACAACTCTTCTTCCTTTGCCAGGGACTCGTTCTTAGACCTTTGCTGCTCTTCCTTGAGATTCTTCTTTGAGAGTGTACCAGTTGCATTTTCTGCTACTTACGGTCACTGAAGTATGCAGGCATGACAGAAGTCTACCTGAAACGGGCCAGAGTCTGAAGTAGAGTTGGCTACTGTACAGTCGCTGTGTGCTGCACTTGTTGCTTCCACTTGTTGCAGCTATTTTCTATGTTAGCAAAATAGCTGAAGGCTATGAAATTGCATCTCCTGAACCCAAGTGGCAGAGTGTCTTTAATACATGTGATCTTTGCAGTGACAGTTGTGAGGCAAAGCAGAATCATAGTGTGACAAGGACGTCAAGCTGCGGTACTTTGTGAAACCCATGTTAAATGCACTTGTATTTTGCTCTTTCAAAGAGGAGACATGTAAAATGTGCTGTGGAAGGGAATGAAAACATACTTGCCCTGTTCTCATTCCTCCCTGGGCATCCCTAAGGGATCTGCCCACCCACAGTTTGGTGGGGGGATGTTGAGCTAGCTGGACTCTTACCTGGACCATGATGGCCATTCAGGGCCTGAGATCAGTTCTTGGCTTCAGTGTGGTTCTTTCTTCTTGACACCTGATCTGCTATGCCCCCAAAATACAGGCAGCAAATGGGACAGCACCCCAAAAAACCCAAGGTCCTTTGATCAAAAAATGGTTAAATCAACAAAAATATGCAGTTAGAAAAAAAGTAGGATTTAGACATTATAGATTTAAAATTAAAAAGTTGTAGGTGGATAGTTTAAAATGTAATGTTTATCTTGGTAGGGTTTTTTCTGCTGAGTCCTAGAACAGGGAGGCACGCAGTACTCTTTCATATGTGATGCAGAGACAATACTTTGATACACAGGTTTTGTTCTTTGCTCCACCATAAGCTATGTGTGTTAGCTTTGGCAAGTCACTTAAACTGTGTTGTTTTTTCAATCTGGATAAAGAATTAATTGTACTTCCCTGTCTGCAGCAGTTGTCTGAGGATCAGAGACAGAGATGCTTGATTATAGTGTGAAGAAGAGACTTATAATCAAATTAGCTGTAAGTGCTCTAAAAGATAAGAACATGTTTCCTGCCTCCAACCTTTCCCTCTGTTCCAAAGCAATTTTTGCAAAAAAATCTTTTGGCAGGCTCACTGCTTTGTTGTTGAGCAGCAAGTACTGACAGCAGTTATGTTCTGGGTTGAGGTGCTCTTTACTATTTATGCCTGTACATCCAGCAGTTGGAAATAAAATGTTGGGAAAGGATTAAGATGCCAAGTGTTCATTCTGTTTCATATTTAGGATGCCAACTGTGATTACCACGTAGGGTCAGGCTCTTGAAGCAGAGGCATCCTTCAGAGAATGTGAAGTGAGGAGCTGCAAAGGGCTGTCTCAGGGCACCCCCTTCTCCTTTCTTGGCGGGTGTCAGTCAGCTCCTGACTGTCACAGGCTGATAGCGCAGGACCTTTCAGAGCAGCTTCTTCTTGGGCATCGGCTGTAGTAAGACAGGAGTGTAACTCTCTTTCTGCAATAGGGGCTAAACAGCAACGTGGACTAAAGCTAACAGCACCCCACAGAGACCTAGGAATCCTGCAGCCCTATAAAAATTTTTGCTGTTGTTGCCAGTTTAATTTTCAGAAAGCTCTTGTTCTTTCCTAGATTTGAGCTGTTTTGTAATTGTTTAAATGCAGCTGTACCTTAAAGGGTTGAACTCATGAAGCACATTGTTAGTTTAGTCAGATAGTTAACAATTACTTTATAAAATCCCAGTGAATTACACAGTGCAACGTAAATACAGGTTTTCAGCACTTTGACTCCTATATGGGTATGTTATTGGCTACTGGAGCCTGGCTAAATCTTCACGCTCTGAGCCGATGGATATTGTCGGTAGCTGTTGCAGTTCAGTCATCAGTGAAATATTCACGGGTTTACAGTCAGCTTAGAAGTGAAGCTGTCAAAACAACCCGCCTGATAATGATAAAGAAATAGCTATCAAAGAAGTGGCAGGCAGCTTCCAGGCTGAAGTGTTTCACTTCAGAAATTTCAGCACCATTTGCATTTTGTATCATTTCTGAGAAATGCATAAATAAAAATTCTTTCTCATTTGTGTGGTTTTTTAAGGATTTTGAAATGTCCAAACTTGTCATCTGGCTATTGTTTTTAATGGGTTTTGACTATTTTTTCCTTTTAAAGGAAGAAAGAAGGAAGAAATAGATGAATGACTTACTACATGTGTTGTAAAAAAATACAGTGATGGATGAATTTATACAGCTTAACTGCCTGACCACATTGTCTGCAGGCAAGTGGTTGAATCTTATTGTTTTAAAGTTTTCAAAAGAGACTGTCATATTAATAGTAGTGTTGGTTAAGCACCCATAAGTAGAAACGCAGCAGTTGAGGTTGGCTATTTCCCATCTGATTTCTTAAACACAGGTCTACTTTTCAGATGAAGGAAATGAAAGGAAATGGTGCCATTGGACGGATCTGCTTGGCTCTGTGTGGAAGTCTTCCTTTCAAGCTCTAAGGATAATAGGAATGGGATGTGGAAATGGTCTCATCTGGGATCCAAGTGAGGGTATATTATGAAAGCAAGCACAGACTGAAAAAGAGGGCAATTTAGAGAAATATGCCAAAGCTGCAAACGGAACATCACCCTCTATGTGGGGGGGACGAAGATACTGTGTCTTTGTCTGCCACTATGCAGTGTCCACCTCAAAAGTAGCTGCTGACTGCTTTTCTTGTTCCATTGCAGTAGTTTCAATTTCCTTTGCCTGCTCCTTCCATGCTGTTCTTTTTTTCTGTAGCTTCAAATGAAAATCATAACGATGAGAGAAGCAAGGGGCAGAGATGCTAGGGAGAAAGCCCAGCTCCTGAGGAAGCAGATGCGTCAGGTGAGAAAGCAACACATAGTCGGCATTCCCTGCGGCATGCAGATTGTGGTTGGCTCTGCTGCTCTGGGATACTGCTCAAGTTTCTGTATTTATGCATGTCCCAGCCCTCTAAATCGATGTCTGCAAACTTTTGTTTGGGCTGGTCTGATATTTGGCCTGAGTGTTCAGGGAATTGGTAGGTATTCAGCTGGTGATCTACCCGAGGTCGCCAGGCAGGGTCATTGTCACTGGGGACATCTTTTACAGGGTGCATGCAATTCCAGTGGCAGAGGAAGATTTCAGGCAGAGAAGGATGAAGCAGAGCTCAGAGTACAATCTCTGCACCTTGCCATTCCCTGGCCTTCTTGCACTGTCTGCATGAGCTGTGTGGGCATCTCAGTCCGTCGTTAGGTGAGCTCCTCTTCCACAGCTTTGCTGTTACACTGCTAGTGACTACTGAATTGCTCTATGCGTCAGTGCTTCAGATAAAAGTCAATGCTTTCAATATCATATATTTAGAATACAGCATAGTTACCACTGCAGCAAAATTCAGCTGTTCTTGTGACTCTCCTTTTAGGACACAGATTGTTTTTTCCATTCAGAGGACAACTGACTTCCTACTTGGTTTTTTGTTTGTTTAGTTGGTTTTGGTTTTTTCTGATCCAGTTCAAGATATCCAGGTTCCCATAGGCAACTTCTTCGAGATTAATTGAGGCTAAGACACTCCTTCCCTGGTTATTTTTTTTCTGCCTGTTCTTTTGTGCTTAGATTACAGACTGGATCCACTTGAAATCTCTCTTATCAGCTGGCTGTAGTGATGAAGCTGGGACAAGCCATTTTGCTGTGACCTGCACTCCATATTTCCTTAAGTTGATCATGAAATTGTCCTGATGTTCCTGAATGCTCAGCCAAGGAAATATGTTTGTGAGCACCTCCAGGCTAGCTGAAGGAGTTGCAGGAGTATTGGAGATTGAGAGCAGTGCTCCCAAAAGATTCCTTGAAGCCTTTCTTTTTCTCCCCCAGGGGTCTGTTCTTCCTGCCCTGCAGAGCTCCAGCAGAAGGGTTGTTTATCCTTATTATGGAGGGTCTGCCCACCCTGGATTGCTCTTGATAGTCAAACGTTAAGTCTAGAAACAAAGAAACTAAACCCTTAAATTGCAGTTTATTTTTGTTGACACCTCAGTCACTCTTAGAGAAAATGCAGGCTGTACCTAATACCTGTAAATTGAGGTGGTAATAACAAAATATAGGTGAGATCTTGGGCATTATTAAAATGCAAATTGAGAGTCAGAGGGAGGTGTCACCATAGGAGTGGTGGCACTGGTGCAGGATGCAAGATTAAGGTACGTAAGGAGTTGTGGAGAGAAAAGCAGCAAGTCTGTGGTGCTATAGCTTGGTGTTGTGATGCTGATCACGTCTGCCCTGCTGAGCTCCCCTCTGATAGAATTAAATAGTACAGAAAATACAAACATCATTGCTGAAAACAGTTTTACAGCTAATGTGCTTCGATTTTGTACCTTTAGGCCTGCAACATGCTGTGAAAGCTTGAGCCATTTTATAGCTACAGCAACCCCCTTCCCTCCTCTGTCTACTAGGTTTTGCAGAATGTTTTGTTAAACCTACAAATGTTTTGGATTTGTTCTTTGGAATATGAGGAAGTGGGATTTTCCTTATTTAAATTAATATGGGAGAGGTTGTTGGTTATCGTGCTTTCTCTGAAATGTCTGCTTTGTTTTTGGCTGAATTGCTCTGGAACACTGGAAATGTGAGTGTTGCCTTGTGGAAACTCTCTATTCTGTGTAAATTTGAGGTATGTACAAAACTGATGCAGGATTACAGATCCCGTAACAGCTGTTCTTGATGTTTATATTCAGGTAGCCTGTAGTGATGTGTTTATAGGTTGCATAGGACAAGTTGTCATAGTTGGATGACTGTGCTGGTTTCGGCTGCGATAGAGTTAATTTTCTTCCTAGTAGCTGGTATAGTGCTGTGTTTTGGATTTTAGTAAGAGAATAATATTGATAACACACTGATGTTTCAGTTGTTGCTAAGTAATGTTTACGCTAGTCAAGGACTTTTCAGCTTCCCATGCTCTGCCAGGTGCACAAGAAACTGGGAGGGGGCACAGCCAGGAGAGCTGACCTCAACTGGCCAAAGGGCTGTTCCATACCACATGACGTCATGCTCAGTATATAAAGCTGGGGGAAGAAGAAACAAGGGGGGGACATTTGGAGTGATGGTGTTTGTCTTCCCAAGTAACCACTACGCGTGATGGAGCCCTGCTTTCCTGGAGATGGCTGAACACCTGCCTGCCCATGGGAAGTAGTGAATGAATTCCTTGCTTTGCTTTGCTTGCACGCACAGCTTTTGCTTTCCCTATTAAACTGTCTTTATCTCACTTTTACTCTTCTGATTCTCTCCCCCATCCCACTGGGGGCGAGTGAGTGAGTGGCTGTGTGGGGCTTAGTTGCCAGCTGGGGTTAAACCATGACAATGGCTCATCGACCTAATGGCCTGTTTTTCTGTAGATGTGTGACAAATACTGCCCTGGTCATCCTTGTCCTCGCCCACAGGACTTGTGTTGTCAGGCAGGGAGTGGGAAGTGTTGGCAGGTCCCTGGCTGGTAATTCAAGGGCTGTCTGCCTGCCTGCCTCTGGGAGGGGGTGAGCCATCGCCTTTTCCTCCCTGGGGGTGTTAATTTGCAATGCTTTCTTCCATTCAGCCTCCATTTTTTCCATGCAACATGCAAGAACATAATAACCTTGAGTCCTCTACCATCTCTCAAGATTGAGTTGAAATTTGCTACAGGTTCAGAAGCTCTTAGGATACAGAGAATGGGCAACTCTCTTACAGAAGCATTGCTTCCTTACAAACCTGTGCTATGATAACAGTGCATAGGTACAGTGCAATGAGTGGAAAAAGTGAATAATTTATCTTAAGAAATACTACCGCAGGGGGTTCAACACTCTGTGGTCTCAGGTGTGGGGTGGCTGGGGAGGGAGGAAGAGTGATGTCTGAGCGTGTGCACATGCTTCAAATACTCATTTCTGGCTAGGCACAGGCAATTCTGTGCCCTTAAAACCATGGGTTCAAGCCTATCTTCCAGTGTCTCTTTACATGGAGGTAAAATTGTGTTGTTGAATTTAGAAGACAAGTTCGTTAGCCAGAGGTTTTTTTGTTTGTTTTTAATCTCATAGGCAGCGAGGAGGACAATCTGTTTTGCTCAGTGCAGCAGTATGCTGGAGAAACAGAACAGATGGCAAATGGAAATCTTTGTAATTCTATGCTTAGATTATTTTCTTCCTTTTGTCAACTTATTTGTTACTATTTTGACCACTTTGGCCAGGTGGATTTGGGTGAGTGCTGGGATACGTGATGGATCTCTCCCCACGTGCAGCTGTTCAGCATGCTGATAAGAGCGTAAGAGACTTCCTTTAAAGAAAAAAATTCCCTTTAGACTACTGAAACCCTTTGTGAGCTCCATGAAAGTGGTCTCAATGCTTGTGTTTGTATTCCTGGTTGGTATAAATAAATACCGTGCTAGTTTTTGAGAACTGGGCGCCATGTGTTACAGAAAGTTTAACAAAAATACAGTGTAATGTACAATTTATCAACACCAAAGAAAAAGCTGTATGGTTCGGTACATTGTGGAGATAACACAAGTGATAGGAAAGTGAGGGTCTTCTGCAGCTGTGACAGGCATTGGAAGACCACCTTGGAAACCTGGGAGGCTGTCGGGGGAGAGCTGCTTACCATCACTACCAAAATAGGTGTTTAGCTGGTTAAAAACAAATCCCCAGACTCCTAAGCTGTTAGCTTGCTTACAAGTCCTCTCTTGATACTGCTCAATTTTATTCTTATCTGACAAACTCCCATGCAAAGCTACTGGAAATTCAGGAAGTCTTGCTTGGGAGTCAGCTGCTCTTCCTGGCTGGCGAGAATTGGCAGCACTGTATGGCCATATGGGTGGCTCTGCCCTGGTTGCCTCGCTCTTAGTGGACCTTAAACAACACACAGGATTTTCTCCTTGCTGTGGGCTTCAGGATGTGATTCCAGACAGTGAAGATGGAATGCAGTTTTTAAGGTTCTGCAAATAATGAGCACTGTTTGGCAGCAAAACAGAAATAGATCAAGTTGGATCAACCCAAAACAATATTGCAGTTCCTTACCAGAACAGAATTTTGAAATGAACTGGGGAGTTCACTGACCACATCCGCCTGGTTTTCAGGCTTTTCTCATTTAGGCCGAGGACAGAAAGGATATATGTATATATGAAATAGCTAGTTGAAATAGCTAGCTAGGGTCATGATGGTGCCTCTGATGTCATTTTCCCATAGCTCAGGGCTTGGGGTGCTTATCTTGGCTCTAGGCAGAATAGGATTATGAGTCTCTACAGAGTGACCCGTCATTTACCTTTCCCAGTTAACATGAAACTCTGGCTAAGAAGTATTCCTTGATTTGTTGCTTTAATCTTCTAGAGGTAACACTTAGCTTTTGACATTGCCTCCCTTTTCTTGGGAAAAAAATTGAGTCCCTAAGTCCCTTAAAGAGAGTAAATGGTTTTCTTTGAAACTTCTGACTCCCTTTCACCTACATGTGAATGCTCTGCTCTTACTTGTAGGACATTAATCATTAAACAAAAGCCAGCAATTTTTTAAAATGATGATGCTAGGGACTTTTTACTGATTGCCTGGAAATTGCCTGTGGCTGACAGCTTGGGATTGCAAAACAGAAAGTAAAGGAATTCAGCTACTCACCATTTGACAAAGGCTGGGCTCTGGCTGGTATGCAATTTTGTAAAGAAATAGGTAATCATACGTAATGTAATGGAGGTACGAGATGGCAGGCTAGCTTGACCATAAGGAGAAAAAACCAGGCAGTTTCTTCTGATGGCAGGGAATCCTTAAGCGCTTATTACACTTGTGCTGTATGAAAGCTTTTGCTGTTGTCTCTATTGCATTTCATCTTTAATTTATATCCTTGAAGCCAATTCTCCTTGTAAAATTCACTTGAAAACTTGTCTTTCTCCTTTTTGTACAAGGAGTCTCTCTGGCACTGTGAAAGGTACAATAATCCATTTTAAATCATAAAGCTTGACAAACCAGAGATAGGAACCAGTAAGACTTAACTGAGCTGACAACATACCAATTAGTAATACCTACTAAAATGTACTTGTCTTTTAATTCATAAATAAGATGTCAATAAAGTGAGAACACAAAATTAACTGTGAATGCAGTGATGCCAAATGTTTGGAGTGGCTGTGTAAGAGCTCTTACCTGCAGCTATTTGAGTATCCTAAGCATCTAGAGCAAAATACAATTACTGGTAAAAAGTACAGATTACCCAAACAATATTGTTTACCAGTTGCTTGGCTGATTAATGGAGAGCTCAGTGGTGGGTAACTCTGGGTGCCTGCTGAGGTTGATTCCTTTTCATCCTTTATAACATGTAAAGGCTGGTAGAAATTGGCTTGTCATTATTTCTAGTTTACGGTACCCTATTTCAAGATATGGGGAACTGAGATGCAGTAACATGTCCAAGGTTGTGCAGTAAGCTGGAAGGCATTGGAAACTTTATCTTCTGTATCTCGCTTTCACCCAGTGGTGTCATTTGAATATGTTTAAAAAAAAAAAAAAAAAGAAATTATAGGACATTATAAATAAGGTCCTCCATTTGGAAACAAAGAATGTAAATGACAGACTATGTCCTGTAAAGAAGCCATTCTGAAAAGGGCATAGAGGTTGTGATGGCTGGATTTGAATCCCATTTTGAGGCTGTAGTCAAAAGATTTCTGGGCAGATGAGGATGGGGAGGGAACTGTGAGGTAGGAGCATTATTCTCCCATGTAACTTTAGTGAGTCTGGAATTCTGAATGCTGAAAAGTTTGAGTTTCCTTTAAAGAAGGTACAAGAATTGTTTCCAGAGTGGAAGAATATTCTACAACAAAGAACTGAAGACTTTCAATCTAAGTAGCTTCTTGTAGTCTATGAGTACCTACAAAGGAGACACATTTCTGAGGCTCATTTCTGAGCTGTCAATATAACCAGGTTAAACTCTACAGAGATTAACTCACTCAACCCATTAAATAGAAACATAGTGACTGTTTGTTTTTTTTTTTTACTATGCTAGTTTATAATTGTCATCTCTGATTTACAGAGAATCTACAACATCCATCTATTAAAAATCTTTTAAACCAAGGCAAAGACATTTTCTGAAAAAATGTATTTCAGCTTAGGCTGAGCTTTGTGCAGAAATTGCCATGCTGTATTATGCAGCACATCAGATAGGATCGATCTCACTGGTCCATTCCCTCCTTAGTATCTCTCGGTGTGTTTTCTGATCCGTACTGTTGCAATTTTGATTCCCTAGCTATTTTTAATAACTGAACTAGATAGCAAAAAAAAAACCCAAACAAACCCCATAACCCAACAACAAAGCAAACCAAACAAAAAGCCCCTGAGGCTCTTACTCTTCTCCTTTCCATATGATGCAGTTGTTACCAATATAAAGGTCCAATAAACAGTGATGTATGGAAATGCTCTGTGTCAAAATAAATGCAGGGCTAAACAGAGCAAGAATTTAGGGAGTTTGTCTTGTTTGAGAGCCAGCACTAAGACGACTTCTCCCTGGAATCTAGGCTTGTGTTTAGATGGTAGAGGTGTATTTTCTGGTGAGAACAGTAGGTTGTTTACTTGTGCAGAAGACCTGGACCCAGCAACATAACATCCCAGTGTGTGCTGCAGAGACCTGGGAAACGAGCACTAGTTCTGCTGGTTGGGCGCTGCTTGGCTCCTTTCTGACATGCAGCATTACTCACGTGTTTCTCTGTTCTTCCTCCCCCAAACCAGTACGTTTTTGTGGAAATAAGTGACCCTGCCTTTCTGTGCTCTGCTTGATTGCTTGTGAGATCCCTGAGCTGAAATGGCATTGAGGTAGCTTAAATAAGGTTACACTCTTGGCTGCATGTGTATGGGAACTATATAAATGGTACTAATATATAGTGATATTTCTGCAATTCTCTTTCTAATAAAAATGTATAAAGATAAAAGCTAACAACAACCAGAGTTATTTGCTATCCTCATGTTGTTTAGCTGATCAAATCAGATATTTGATTATATTCAGTTTTTATTACTGTACAGACATGGATTGATTTTTGTGTGGTTGTTTACATGAACTTTAATTTACTTACCTATAGGATATCATATTTGGGCATTACCTGAACAAATTAATTTAGGTACCTATTGGCTGTTGAACTTTCAACCTTAACTAAAAAAGTTAAGTTTTATTCATGGCATTTGGGGAGGGGGGGGGGGGGGAATAATTAATTCAGATACTGTTAGTGGTGTTCTGCCACTCTGAGCCACACTGAGGGGTAGCAGTGGATCTGTATGCCATTTCCCCTCTGCTCTCTGGTTTCTCCTCTAAATTCACCAACATTTTGCTTGTGATAGGCATTTATGACTAGACCTTTCATTGGTTTGCATCCTGCAGTTCCCCTTAGCTAGCCATTAGTGTATTGAGTACTTTATCTCCTTTATCCTTTTGAAAAAATAAATCTTGAACATCAATATTTGTAGTTTGAAGAATATTATTACCAAAAACCTGAAGATGGCTGATTGCTTCTCATAAAAACCCAGGAATGTTGTCTTGCCTGTTTTCCATATACTTTCTCACGTACACACAAAACAGTTATACTTTCCTGCAAAGCTGAATATACAGAATATTATCAGTGAGGGTATCCATTAATAGAGATGTAAATCTGGACAACTGTAATGACCTGTAGCACAAAATCAGATTGGTTTTGTTTTATGGAGAAAGTTCTTAAAATATTTTAGAGTAACACGCATATGCACATGCATTTTGAGATTAGAGGAAAGGTTTTAGAAGAGAACATCACTACAGCTTTAAGGAGGATATTACACTGTTATGTCTCACCGATATAAAAACATGATGCATAAATGTATGCTTTCAACTGAATCTCTTCATCCCGTGAGCTCTGCGTGCTCTAATGAAACATAAACATTGCAAGTGATGAACGTATTGCAAATCCCTGTAAGTGTCCATATGGAAATCTCCAGTTCTGTGCTTGCTCTGTGCTAGATAGAAATCCATGAGACAGGTCTCCTTAAATCTCATCCTCATGTGGAAGTGGATGTGTGTTAACCTCTGGTGTTACAGGTTACAGTGAGTTATGGTTGGCTCCATGATCTGATGAAAGTCTTACAGCTATATTTCCACTGTAAAGCGGAAGCTTAGAGACTGAATAACCTGACATTTATGACATGCACATGGAGTTGGGGTGCTTGGTTGGAAGGCAGGTGTGACTGAGGTTGAAGTCTGTGGTAATTTTTGGGTGCTTGATGCCAGGCTTAAACACCTGAAGCATGAAACACCTTGAGGTTAGTACCCTATCTGAAAACTTGGATGTGAGTGACTTTGCCAAGTCTGCATGGTGAGTCAGAACCAGAACTACTGCCTGGTGTGACTTCCAGGTCACCTGCTTACATTGCCAGCAGGAAGAAAATTGCTGCACTGTAAAATGGCAGAGAATACGTCAGCGTGGTTCTTTCACTTTTATGAATGCTAAAATTGGTACCTTTACTGAGATAAGAAAGATACACTCCTGTAATAGACTCCAAGAACAGCCTGTGCTGTCCCTGGCTGAGGGCAGATTGGACTGGGAAGAGTTTGCAGTAGGACTGCAGGAAAAATGACTGAAAAGTGCATCAAAGGTGAAGAGGAAGTACCTGCATATGCATTGAGCAGTTTATAAAGCCATTTTCCTACAAAACAGTGATTTCTCAGAGTGGATTGCACATCTTTTCCATGTTTCTGAGAACATCTTTGTTATAACTGTATTGTTCCAAGAAAGGCACTAAATAATATGTCTTTAAATACAGTGCCCACAGCGCTCTTACCTTGCCAGCATTCAGGCTTCGTGAGTGACCACGGGCTCTGAACAGCACTATTTGCAGTGCTCCAGTGCTCACTCTGGAGGTAAAGCTACTGATGACCTTTATGGAAGATGACAGTCTTTCTGCATTGTTAGAGATAAAGAGGCGGAAAGTATTTTTTTGGTTGGTTGGAGATGCTTTTGTCTGTATGCACAAAATAGCATGTTAAAACTATTCTAAATACAAATTAATTGTTGTTAGAAGGGTACTGGGTGAACAGGCTGAGGTGGAACAGCTCACCTTTGCTCCTTAACAGCATTGCTCCTCTCTGTTGTTTTGGTTGTACGGAGTGGCAAGCTTGCTGCCAGGAATGAGCAGATGTTAGATGTCGGTTTTGAGTAACCTCTCTGTAATCATATTTAATTTAAAATTATAATCTCTAATGTGCTAATGTTTTATGCATCTTAGTAGAGGGAATGTAGGCTGTTGGATCTTTGAGCACTTGTTAACTGTTTCTGACTGTGAGTGGCTGGTAGCTGTGTAATTAAATAATCTTAAGTCTTAGTGGAAGATGACTTTGGTAGACAGACATACAGCATGATTATGTGTCTTGTTCCTATAGGAAACCACACTACCGAAGCAAAAGAAAAATCCAGATCATCCATAACTCTGCACATGTTAATGATGGGGGTTTTCCCCTCTTCTTCTGTTGGCAGAGTTAGTAAGGCTTTGAATTGCCCCTGATGAACTGAGAAACTTCACCTGGAAAATACTAGGTCACGTGGAAATTCAAAAGTGCTAGTTAATGAGATATATAATATGGAGCTGCCTTGTTAATCAGTTTACAAAGAGAGAAGTGCAGTGAAGACAGTTCAGATTCCTTCAGAGCAAGGAATTTTTGCAGCTGCTGATTTTTGCTAATATGTACTCTACATCTTCCTTCAGATCAAAGTTGATAAAAGGGAGAAAGAGGATCCATAATTTTTAAGGGCTAAGTGTAATTTTGAATTCAATTTTATAGACTTTTTTCACTTTACAATTAATAGCTTTCCAGTAAATGGTTTAGTTGGTGTATCAAAAATGTAGATTGTCCCTCTATGTTAGTGTTTTAAGGATGAATTTCTTTGCTATTGTCAAGAGAAACTGGATGCAACATGTTAGAATACCTGTTGGCTTCTCCCCCACCCTGTTTTTTTTCCTGCACAAACTGCATATATACATAATACATACATAATGCTTTACAAAATAAGACAAACTTGATATTCTTTGATTCTTAATATCAAAACATAGTGGCAGAATACTTTACTGGTAGGAAATCTCTTTGCATATGCACATTTACATAACAGAGGGAAGGAGTGACTTTAATTTTCCAGTGATCCTGTGTTAAAATTCCAAGATTAAGAGCTGAACAGTTTTCAGGTCCCTTGAATGTGAGAAGTTTATATGTTCCACTGCTTGCTCTGAGTAGTAAAGCATTAATGATGAGTATGTCAAACCTATAATAATTATAATAAGTTATTTGAAGTTTGACTTTACGTAGAATTGCTGTACAAATTTGGGTGCATGTTGTGGGTGGAGTGACTAGAGTGACCACAGACCATTCATTTTCTAGGTCAGTGTTGTGGCTTGTTCTGGACTACAGGCTATAAACATGGCAACCTGACATAGGGCACTCTGCAGGTTTTATTTACCTTATTTTGAGTTTTCTTTTAGTAATGCTTTCCCCAAATGATATGCTTCTGTTCAATTAGGAGCAAGTCTGGGGACAAAACTGGGCTTTAACTGCAAACTTCACTTGATTAATTAACAAGGTGAGAGGATTTATTGGACATAGGCTGGCAAGTTTTCTCTAAGCTAAAACAGGCTTTTGTCGGTGTTGCAGGCTAGAGATTCTGCTGTCCTCAGGAGTCTGATTCATCGATGGCAGCTTCATTTAAATGTATCCTAAAGTATGGAGCTGGGTAAGAGGTTCTGTCTTATAATCATTGCATTATAGCAGTCTGCTAGCGTTGGAAGACCAGATGACTACATCCGATATATATTGATGTTACTATGGGCCTGAGGAGAAGAGCAGCAGCAGCTTTTGCCTATTGGTTGCTTGTTCTGTGTGGCATTAAATTCTTGTTTGCTTTAGTGTTAAACGGGGTTCCTAAAAACACTTGGTAAACCCTGCATTTACAGAATGCAGGTACTTGCCCTGTTTGTTGCCTCAGTCTTTCAAATACATGTCCTAAGTGAATTAATGGAGGAAGGGGAAATAGAACAACTCTTAATTGGCTGGAGTTCAAAGGCTTTGGGGTGAAAAGTGAGCAGCTAACATGCAGATTTGCCAACCCCCCTGCGAGGCACGGCGGGCACATCGGAACACAGGTGCTGGACCATCCGGGGCATACAGAGCCTTTCATCTTCTTGTACTGCTTTTAATTGTTTTTCTCATGATAATAAGCTTTAGAAAAAGCCATTAGAAACCTCTACAGGAAATCTTTAGTCCTTCTGTTTGCTTTGCCTGCTCTATAGAAAGGTATAAATGTACAGGCTTGTACAGAGTAAAGACTGAAGCGCAGAGTGATAGTTCAGTGTATCACAGCCAGTATTGGTTGTTGATTTCCAAATATTGCTGTCTGTGTGCTTTGTACTTTCACTCCTATAGGAAGAAGGTGAAAATCAGACTGTGCTGGATTTGATAAGGAATGTTGCAAATGAGTTCAGAGTCACTATTTCAGCTAAGGTATGTTTTTAAAACACTGATGTCAACAGCTGAAACATGGAAGTAGGCAGCTTCAGCAAAGTCACAGCCATTTGATGTTTTTAGATTAAAATAGCTTCTTGAACAGCAATGGGAGAAGATAGACTTCCAAAAGAAAAATAGAAAATAAAGCAAAAATTCTTCTTTTTTTCTTGACATCTGGCAACACTTTGGTGTGTCTGTTCGGGCAATAGCAATGTTTGAGACCTCTGTCCACAAGTATGTTTGAGAGGGATAGGTCCCTAGACAAAAGTCTTAAAGCGCCAGGACATGTTTATCAGGACCTTTGCTGAACTGTTGGGTTAACGAGGCTTCTGCTTGCTCAACAGCATGTCTGTGTTTTGTTTCATGCCAGAACAGCAGCTGGATTTTCTAGGCATCTCTGCTATGGTTACCCTTTTAGCAGGAACGTTGTTGAAGCTACTTCTTCCAGCAAAGCTCTTCCCCAAGAAAACAAATAGATGGTAGTAAGCTTGCCTACTTAGATGAGTTTCATGGTTTTAAAAATATTTACGTAGAGCTCTGATAAGGGACTTTGAACAAAGTTGTCTTCTCAAGTGAAGTGTTGCTGTTGCTACGAGTGTTGCTAAACCCAGCTTATTGCAACTGTTCTGTGAAGTGTGCATAAAGGCTGGAAGCTCTTAAACACATTGGTACTGATACGTTTGTAGTGGCCCCTTTGATCTTGTTGCTTAGAAATGTTTACTTTCTTTGCTTTTGTCTGATTTTTTTTTTTATTATTTATTTCATATTTTCCTGCTGCTAGGATCTATTAAATGGCAGCTCTACAGTTTCTGCCAAACCCTGTTGAAGTTTCTATTAAGTTGTGATCTTAAGTTTGCTGTTGGTTACTGGCTATGGATGTTCTTATAGTATCTGCCCTAGAAATCTTTTTTAATGTTATTAATCAGAAGCTATGGAAAGGGAAAGGATTAGCCTTCTCTGTTTACTTGGCTGTTTATGCCTTTGTTTTCTTTGTTTACTTTCTAACAAGCCTAAAAAAGATATTTTGCACTCCCTGGAAGTAATTTGAGCATCCACAGGCGTGTAACAGCATATAAAGCTGGAATATAAACTAACTACTAAGTTCCTTTTGGAAATTACTTTATAACTATCTGTTGTAAGGAATATAAATCATTGTATCTACATACTAATACCAGCCGCTAACAGAGAAGGACTTTTGATTTGATCTAATCTGTCAGTTCTTCTGTTACTACCTTTTCTTCTTTTTTCTTTTCTTCTTTTTTCTTTTCTTCTTTTTTCTTTTCTTCTTTTTTCTTTTTTCCTTTTTTTCTTTTTTCCTTTTTTCCTTTTTTCTGTTTTTTCTTTTTTTCTGTTTTTTCTTTTTCCTTTTTTTCTTTTTTCCTTTTTTTCTTTTTTCCTTTTTTTCTTTTTTCCTTTTTTTCTTTTTTCCTTTTTTTCTTTTTTCCTTTTTTTCTTTTTTCCTTTTTTTCTTTTTTCCTTTTTTCTGTTTTTTCTTTTTTTTCTTTTTTTCTTTTATCAAAAGAAATTTGTGTTTTCCCTTTGGAAAAGTACCTGTTTACAGCTGCCTGCACAAAACACTGGTTTCTAAGTGTTTGGGCTGGTCTAACTGCAGACCTTTAAAAAAAAAAATTAAAACAAAAAAAAAAAAGACGAACACCAAAACCAATGAAGCAACGGAGATATGGAGATATTTATAAAAACATCATTTTGTGGTCTGCTATGTTAAAATAATTATACAGACAAATCAATCCTGGAAATTTCATGGCAGCAGAAAAAGGAGAAACCTCTCAAATAGTGCAATATTCAGATACTTGCACCTAGATTTGCTCTGAATTATACTGTGACAGACACGGACATAAGACTAAGTACCTACTTTCTGTTACTGTCCTCTGTTGCCTTAGATTTGATCCCTAACATTTTCCTGCCCCTTCAAATAATAATTATTTAATTAAAAGGTCTGTTTGCCCACTATGGGTAGACAAATGGAATGAATCCTTCATGTCTGGCTGAAGTCAAGTGCAGTTCTTCTTGGTCTGCGTTTTCTTGCTGGGACAGCATCCTCTGCGCCAAGGTGACGGGGCTGAGAGCAAGCGAAAGGGGAAGGGCTCTGCCTGCAGCTCTGCCGGTCTCAAGGCTGGGCTGTCGCGGAATGGAGTGAGCGTGCACTTCACTCGTAAGAGAGAAGTAAAAATATAGTTTATTGATACAGAATAGGGAGTTAACAAAGTTCAATGCGACAGTGTTTTAACAAGATTCGATGGCGAGGCACACTTGATTATTTACTGCATAGAGGACAGGGTCAGACAAAACTGTCAGGGAGACCCTCCCGTTGAGTCATGAGGTTCGGAAGGATCCCCTTGCTTTCTAAACTCCTTCTCACAGAGGAGTCTAGGTGCGGCTAGATCCAGTCCTAGTCCCAGACTTGGTCAACGGTTTATGTCTAAAGGATTATATATGTGCAATCAATCCTTTATATCACTTAGCTAAGATTTCAAAGTTTAGCATGCTATTAGTCACTTACCGAGGATCTGTTGCGGCAAGGAATCTCTCAACCTCGAGGAGTAACCTTGAGAGGCGTCCCTGCTCAAGGGGAGATCCTGGCGTGCAGCCCGCTGCTGTGCAGGAGAGCTCAAAGGGCTCTTGGGCTGCTCACTATTTATGGGGATAAGATGATTGACCCATAGTCATATTTGCATGCCGACCACAGGTTTTAGTTTCTTCGGTGGGCGCATTGCACAATAGCCCTAGGCTATTGTGTTGTTATCTGTCTCCTGAATTCACTTTGAGCTGATGCAGCCATCGTGACCAGATGCATCCATTACAATCACCGCTGGTGGTTATCACCTAAGCAGGGTTACAGGAGATAAAGGTCGGGGGGAGGGGAAGCACACCGTCACATGGGCCCACAGAGCTGGTCAAAGGCTGGCACAGGTAGCTCTGGATCTGCAGGTAACACTCTGCATTGCCAAGAAACGTTCCGCTTTTGGGATGATGGTGTTTGCATAGCAGAAATTGCTAGGTGTGCGGAAGTGCTCTTCAAGAGAGAGCAAAATTTCACTACTACTCAGAAGAATAGTGCAGTTAAGTTTTTAGGCAGGGAAAAAATAAAGGTGGGGCAATGGAACAAGGGAGGTGGTTGCTTTGATTTTGCAGGGTATTGGGGTTCCTCATAGCTTGTGGTCAGACCATTGGGAGGTCTGAGAGGGGACAAGGTGGGAAACCTACCCAGTGGGACAGAGATGGAAAAGATTTGCTGGAGAGATGGTTGCTTTGATTTTGCAGGGTATTGGGGTTCCTCATGGCTTGTGGTCAGACCATTGGGAGGTCTGAGAGGGGACAAGGTGGGAAACGTACCCAACGGGATAGAGATGGAAGAGATTTGCTGGAGAGATGGCTAAGTGGGGAATGGAGGGGATGCTGTGGAGAAGAGCCAGCTTTCTCTGCCTGGTGCATTTCAGCAGCTGCACAGCTGGTTCCCTTTCCAAAGTCTGATGAAGCGGATCTGCAGCATGTTACCTGCTAAAAAACTTGCTGAAAAGCTAGGTGAGAGCCGTTGCTGGGAACTTCTCCACTGCTGATAATTCTGACTGACCTTTTTGCACGCATCTGTCAAATACTAATTCTAAGCCCTGAGTCAATCAAATTTCCCAAGCACTTTATTGTTATTCTTTTTTATTAGCCAAGTTCTAAATGCCTTAAGGCATTTGAAATCTGCACAGTTGAGTAAAGAAAAGCCTGGGAAAACAATACTCATAAAAATTAATGGAAGTGCATTCTTGTAGGTGTATAAATGGTTTTATTGTGTTGTGGGGGTAGGGTTATTTATATTGGAAATAGAAGTGTCCATTCTAAATGAAAATGTTGACAAGCAGTTCTGTTTTCTGAGTTACATCATCTTTTTCCTGCGTGCTACAACCTGCCCAGTGCTTTCAGTCTGAAAAGCTCTGTAAGAGAAAAGTGAGAGTTGGCTGTAACTTTGGTAAACCTGTAAGTGCATTCATCTGACTTTGCATCCTTATCTCTCTTCTCTTATCTCATTTCAGCTGAAATTTAAACAACCTTTTTCTTGGCTGGCAATTTGAAGAATTAGTGTTATTCCTAGAGATGAGTTTGAGCATTTTTTTTGAGAGATACAAAAGCAGCTGCATGCATTAAGATACGCTCTTTCCAAGACCTTTGTAGGAAAAGATGCAGCAAGCCCATTTTCTTATCTAATGAGATATACTATAAGCGTATTTTTGAAAGTAAAGTCACTCTTGTTACCCTTAAAGTAAAATTTTGCAACATTTTCCAGGTCAGGATGCCTGTCCCAGAAGGCACAGCACAAGAACAAAGATCCATTCTGTGGGACAAATTAAAAATCCTGTCTGTGCTGGCAAATTAATCTTTTGACCAAGACTGTTGTTGAGGAACAGATGGCACAGCTCTCGAATGTAGGCTTGCTTTTGCGTTTCATAAGGTACAACTACGTTTTCATGCTATAATCCCTCCCTCTCAAAGTCTTACCCCTCTTTGATTTGCAAACTTTCTTCTAGGTCTTGCATCCCATCTTCTGTTCTGAAAATAAAGTTGGGAAGAACAGCAACATTCAGACAACTAGACTGTTGAAACCAGATGAAGATGCAAGATTTCCAATGCTGTAAAACCTTAGACTCAGAGAAGATTTTAGATCTGGTTCTCTTGGTAGGAAAGGAAGGAGAAGAAGGTTTGATAAAATAGTAAGACACAATTCTTGGTGTTCCTAACAATGCACTTGGCCTACGTAATTGTCTTATTTTTAGGCCTGTCCTTATGCTTGCTTGGAAGTCTGCTTGCTTTGAAAAGCAAGGATTATCTCTACCTTCAGAGTAGTCCCCAGAAGACACTGCAGGCAGGAGATGGCAGCTGGCATTCATCCTTCTTGTCTCCTTGGCACTTCCTGGTGTTGCTTCTTTGCTGTGAGGGGTCACCATCGTTGAAATCATGCTTTTGGATAGAGGAGGGCGAGGCTTAATTTCAGCCTGCTTTAAATGTCAGTGTTTTCAGCATCTATTTTTATGGCTCATAAAACCGATACAGATGCAAATCCAGGTGCTTCCCTAGATACCCGGAGCTCTGCATCCTCAGCTGCCCAGTGGAGAGTCAGATGACCTTGGTGACATACAATGTGCGAAGAGGGACTTTGCCCCCTGTGATGATCCATGACTTGCAGGGGCTGCATAACAGCTTCTCTGCCCTACCTGCACGTGCTGAGTGGAGTGGGGGGTGCACGGGGAGGAAGAGTTTGGGCAGGGAGTGGGTGAGACAGCACGAAGGAATAGTGAGCAGAAGTCAAGCAGAGGATGCGCCCTTGCTCAGTGGAAGCTGGGAGGAAGGTCTCCCTGGCGAAGCCCTGCTGCAGTGGTGGATTTGACCAGCTGGGCCTTCACAAGAGAGGTTCTTGGTGGCCAGTCGCCTTGATGTGCTTCTCATCACAGCTGTCACTTTGATCATTGGTAGTGTTTGGCTGGCTGCTTAAATCTAATGCCAGCTGTTCTTGGAACCTGAGCAGAGGCAGGAAATGAAAGATCATCAGGGATGATAAAGGCACAAAGAACAACAGGCATGTGAAACCAAACTGACTGCTTGTGCTCTTTTTTTTTTTTTTTTTTTTTTTTTTTTACAGTGCTGTAAGGCAAGTGAGTTTTGAAGGAAAGACACATGAATGCTGTATTGCTCTTGCTTCTTCAAGATCACCAGAACATGTATACTCATGTTGAAACTACTGCTTTGCTGCAAGAGACCTCTTGGTTACTTTTTTAAACTTTGATTTGTACTGAGGAAAGGGTTAAAAATACTGTGGATTTTGAATAAGCTGTAGGGCTGAAATGTAAATGTTGCAGTGCAGTTCTTGTAGTGCCCTATGGAGCAGCTGGGAGAAGGTATTCACTGCATAGTCCATATTAAGACAGGAAAGCTGTGTCACAGGAAAATAAGAAAATGTCATCTTTTTTTTTTTCTTTCTTTCCTCTAGGAAGGAGAAATATATCCTGAATGCTCTCAATTGTCAGAAGTATCTTCCCTGGCTGAAACTGTTACTGTTACTAGGTCTAGGGGTATTACGGCAGAATGAGTGATGTGTCTGTTGCAGGGGTTTTGTTTGTTTAATTTAAATTGGGCTTCCAGAGGATGTTGCTAAATCTGAGTGATGTGCCTTGAAACTGCTGTTTGTATTGAGGCTGTTGTTGCATGGTCATCTAAATCGGTTCTAGGACCAGTGGAGAAACAATTAAAATCCTTTCAGTGTAAGCAAAGACAAATTACTGAAAAGTTAATGAGAGAGAAGTTGTTTCTGGAGCTCAAATGGGCACTTGCAAGATGATTGTAGGCGGTTGTTAGGTCTCCTGATGTCTTCTTTTCCTACTCATGTGGGATTGCTTATAAAAACAGCACAGAAATTTAACAGCAGATATTTCCAAAATGGCCTTGGTGACTCAATTTAAAAAGGGAAATACCTTATGTGTAGTTATTGTAAACTTGGTCTGAATACTGATTCATTTTTGGTAATCTTGGTTGTGCAAGATCTGCAAACTCAGTAGACTGTGACAGCACCTGCTTTTTTTCCTCCTTTCCCTTGGTTTTAAGCCTTTCTGAAAAGTCTGTAGATAGTTTATTCTGACATTGCAGATTGTTAATCTATAATTAATAATTGCTCGGTTTGTTCCCCTTGGAGAATCAGACAGGAGCTGACATCATTCACATGCAGAGAACTTCTAGGTGTGTTTATTAGAGATAGAAAAACATATAAGTCAATATGGAAATTATAAATACCTATTCATAGTACATGCCCTCACTGAACAGTGGCTAACACATACGTACCTGCCCTCATTTTCCTCCTGCTCCAGACAAGCAAGCAGCATCTAGAGAGGTGGCTTGTCTGTCCCTCTCCTTCACAAGCTGGGCAAGATCAGCGCGTGGGGAGAACGATGCATACCAGGGATGTTGGCTCATCTAGTGACACTTAGAAAGAGAGGCCCCAAAATTCATTTTCAGGCATTCCAACTACTAGTTTCCCTCATGATTTTTCTCCCTTCTGTTCCCTTCCCCCAGTCCTTCTCCAGCAGCTGTGTGAAGGGAGCTGTGCCGGGTGTTGGATGACCACTCCAGGAGATAACTGAGCTCTCCTCTCCTGCCGAGGGAAAAACTGTAACATTATATTACTGTTGAAAAGCACACTGCAAGATACATTTTAATTAGAATGTGTTTTGCTGCAGTGTAATTAAAATAAGGGTAAAAAGCTTATGTTTAGTGGAGTAGTGTGTTTTATTATTGTGCTTTTCTATTTCAGATTCTTATCATTGCCTTAGAGAGAAGGAAATGAGAATATGGGAGACCACAGCATTCATAGTAACAGTCTGCGGTGGTAATTTTTTGTGAAGGCTGCTTATGAGTTTGACTTGAGGCATTATCAACAGCATCTCACGCTAGAGGAATATAATACTTCAGTTGTAGTATGCATGGCACTTCAAGAAGAGCGCAGACGGAGTTCAGCTGACTCTGTGTCTTTTGGTTGGAATGAAAAGCTTTCCACTAGTAAATGCAAATTAATGGGGACTTGAATGTTGAAGGAGCATTACGTTATTTTTGCTGTTGAAATAACAAACGAAAACTACCAAATCTTCTGAGATTTATGTAAGCAAAGTCAAAACAGCTTCAAATATGTGATTGTTGGCTAGCTGCATTTTGATTCAGATTTTTTACAACATTTTGGTATGGCGAGTCAAAATGAAATAAATCATTAGTCAAAAATAATAATTCCATGCTCTCAGAAAGTCTCCTAATGACATATTTTTGTAGAATTCCTTTTTCAAGGTCACTTTTTCATGAGAAAAAATATTTTTACTTCTTGCTCTCCCCTTCCCACCCACATTACAATTTTCCACAGAACAGAAGTCATGGTTCCTGATGAGGTTTCTATTTGCATATGCAGTACTGAGGAAGATCAGAGGCTTTCATACCAGCTCATATATACTGATGATGATACCAATTTCTTACACATAACTGGTCACACATAAATTTGAGCTTAAGTTTGCAGCAACGGTCACTCAACATCATACGAGATTGCTTATTTGGAACAGCTAACTCCAGAAAATGCAATGTAGGTAGGTTCAGTGGTTTGCCACTCTCCAAAGTGAAAAATGCAGTATTGCTATTCCTGTCTCTCCCACCCCGCATGTCTGGCTGCTTGATTTTCCAGCTCAGTTATGCTGCTACATTAGTCCCTAAAGCTGTGCTGTAAACCAGATCATTGAAATTTCCACTCTGACTTTTAACAGTGGCAGCTTCTCTGCTATTAGAGACAGGAGGTACCTTTAAGAGAGGAAGTACTTCTTTAAACTGGATATATATTTTCTGTTTTACACCAACCGGTATATTTTAATGGAATATATTGGATTATTTTTATCACAATTATCACTCTGTGCCTTAAATTCTTATGAGTTTTCACTCCTAGAGTCCATGCCTTGAACTTAGTCAAGAGATCAAGGTCACTGTGGCTGACTGCTGCTCCCAGGTGTTTTGTGTTAGGAAGCAGATACAGCTGAGGGAGAGAGGGTGTTTCACAGCTAAATGCTGTTCACAAGCCTTTGGCCCAATTCCAGAACATAGCTGTGATTGCATGAGAGGTGTTTTAGCCAGATGTCCTGCCATGTGTGTGTTTGAGTTGCAGAATGATGTAGAATAGCTTTCTTTAGCCTTTGTGTGGTTAGATGAATTAGCCAAGAGATGCGGGTACTGGCATATAAAAGAGTTAGTAGTATGCTGTCCTCCGTACAGTATCTCAGAGTTAAAGTTGTGATGCAGTTAATTCAGGATACATTCCTTCTATTCCAGCTCTCACTGATGTTACTATGAGGGCAGTCTCGTTGGTTTGATCCTGTAGTTCAAGTCTTCCTTTTAGCTGCGGTGGTTGCTGGCTTCATTTCTTTTCCAGTGGCAGGGTGGGGGTCATTCCAAGCACCTTGAAAGGGGCACAGTGATTTGGCTGTAGGGTGCAAGCTAATGGTTTAATAACTTCACTGAAACTGGAGATTTAAATCTGAAAACATAGGGAGAAAGTTAACTCAGCCCTTCATGCTTCCCAGCTAATCAACCTAGAGCTTGTATGGAAAGAGTTCATTATTTGGAACTCCGTTCAACTCCATGGCTCAGTGGCTTTTGCTTTTCTTATACTTCACATATTCTTTGCAGGTGATTTTAATGGGTAGGCTGCATTAATAGACAATCTAAAAAAGAAAAAAAAAGCTTCAGTATATAGAGATTCATTCAATGGATCATGAATGGTAAATGTCAAAGTCTAAAGAATAACAGAATCAAATACTTTAAAGATCTTATTTCAATAAATGGAATTTAATAAAATAAGTATTTAAAACTTAATATATTTAATAGATCTAAATCTTTAAATATATTAATATGTATTAATTGTTGAATGAGCAGTACAGAGCTCATTCAACAGAGCAGAACAGAGCTGGCAGATCTTTAAGGATGCTTTCCATAAAGTGCAAGAGCTCTCAGTCCCCAGATGTAGGAAATTAGGCAAAGAAGGGAAGAGACCAGCATAGCTGAGTCGAGACATGCTGGTCAAACTAAAGAGCAAGAGGGAACTGCACAGGCAGTGGAAGCAGGGACAGGTAACCTGGGAAGAGTATAGGGACGCTGCCTGCTTGTGTAGGGATGGGGTCAGGAAGGCCAAGGCGCAGCTGGAGCTGAACTTGGCAAGGGATGCAAAGAATAACAAGAAGGGCTTCTACAGGTATATCAACCAGAAAAGGAAAGTTAAAGAAAGCGTAGCTCCACTGATGAACAAGAATGGTGACTTAGCCTCAACAGACGAGGAGAAGGCTGAGGTACTCAACAACTTTTTTCCTTCGGTCTTCTCTGGCAACCACTCTCCTCACCCCTCCCGAGTCAATGGACAACATGTTGGCAACCAGGGGGGTAAAGCCCCTCCTACTGTAAGGGAAGATCAGGTTTGTGACCACCTGAGGAACCTGAACATATATATAAGTCTATGGGACCTGATGAGATGCATCCCAGAGTCCTGGGGGAATTGGCTGATGTAGCTGCCAAGCCACTCTCCATGATATTTGAAAAGTCATGGCAGTCAGGTGAACTCCCTGGTGACTGGAAGAAGGGAAACGTTGCACCCATTTTTAAAAAGGGTCGAAAGGATGACCCTGGGAACTACTGACCTGTCAGCCTCACCTCTGTGCCTGGGAAGATCATGGAACAGATCCTCCTAGAAGCTATGCTAAAGCACATGGAGGACAGGGAGGTGATTCAAGACAGCCAACATGGCTTTACCAAGGGCAAGTCCTGTCCGACCTAGTGGCTTTCTACGATGGAGTTACCACATCAGTGGACAAGGGAAAAGCAATGGATGTCATCTATCTGGACTTCTGAAAAGCCTTTGACACGGTCCCCCACAACAGTCTTCTCTCTAAATTGGAGAGATACGGATTTGATGGGTGGACTGTTCAGTGGATAAGGAATTGGTTGGATGGTCGCATCCAGAGGGTAGCGGTCAACGGCTCAATGTCCAGATGGAGATTGGTGATGACGGGTCCGTACTGGGACCAGTGCTGTTCAATATGTTCATCAGTGGCATTGACAGTGGGATCGAGTGCACCCTCAGCAAGTTTGCAGATGACACCAAGCTGAGTGGTGCAGTTGACACGCCAGAAGGACAAGATGTCATCCAGAGGGACCTGGACAAGCTGGAGAAGTGGGCCCATGTGAACCTCATGAGGTTCAACAAGGACAAGTGCAGGGTCCTACACCTGGGTCAGGGCAATCCTTGGTTTCAATACAGGCTGTGGGATGATGTGATCGAGAGCAGCCCTGCGGAAAAGGACTTGGGGGTACTGGTGGACAACAAGCTGGACGTGAGCCAACAATGTGCACTCGCAGCCCAGAAGGCCAACCGTATCCTGGGCTGCATCAGAAGAAGCGTGGCCAGCAGGTCGAGGGAGGTGATTCTGCCCCTCTACTCTGCTCTGGTGAGACCCCACCTGGAGTACTGCGTCCAGCTCTGGAGCCCTCAGCACAAGAAGGACATGGAGCTGTTGGAGCGAGTCCAGAGGAGGGCCACGAAAATGATCAGAGGGATGGAACACCTCTCCTGTGAAGAAAGGCTGAGAGAGTTGGGGTTGTTCAGCCTGGAGAAGAGAACTCTCCAGGGAGACCTTATAGCAGCCTTCCAGTACTCCAAGGGGGCCTATAGGAAAGATGGGGACAGACTTTTTAGCAAGGCCTGTTGTGACAAGACAAGGAGCAATGGTTTTAAACTAAGGGAGGGCAGATTTAGACTGGATTTAAGAAAGAAATTTTTTACAATGAGGGTGGTGAAGCGCTGGAACAGGTTGCCTAGAGAGGTAGTGGATGCCCCATCCCTGGAAACATTCAAGGTCAGGTTGGACAGGGCTCTGAGCAACCTGATCTAGTTAAAGATGTCCCTGCTCTTGCAGGGGGGGTGGACTAGATGACCTGTAAAGGTCCCTTCCAGTCCAAAGCATGCTATGATTCTGTGAATGCATTGTTTCCTCCATAAGCAGAGTAGATACCCAAATTCACCAAATCGGGGCTTTGAGCAACCTGACCTAGTGGACAGTATCCCTGCCCATGGCAGGGGGGTTGGAAACTAGATGATCTTTAAGGTCTCTTCCAACCAAACCCATTCTATTATTCCATGATTAAAAAAAAAATAAATGAAGGAACCTTCCAATACAAGCATGGAGCAGTTCCGTGCCTGAGGCGAGTTGGAAGATAGTTATCTAAACGTTAATTGCAAAGCTACGTATCAGGTGCCTGTAAAAAAAAATTAGTTCCTTAAATATATCCCTCAGAAGAAACAAACAACACAGTTGCTGTTAGATTCAAGGCTATTGAGTATTACCGTGGACTGTTCTAATTGGTGTGTTTCAGGGTCTTTTGTGGAAAAACAGATCATGTGTTGAACCTTGTCTCCCTACTGCTGGGCTGTATATTTCTAAATGTTTTGTGAGTGTAGGTGCCCCCTGTAGATGGGGTGAGAACTGGTGAGCTGGGCTGTGTGTCCTGCTCTGCTCCAGGGACAGTCTCTTGCACGCTTAGTGTCTACTTTTTTTTTCTTTTTTTTTTGCCAATGCTCTTGTGTTTAAGGTATTTTGCTATTTAGTCTAGGTTTCTGAGTGCCTTTGACACCAGAAGATTACAATACACAAATTTCTCAGTGTTGAAAACTCCCAATGTGATTCATTTTATTTTCTTTAAATCCTGAAAAGTGCTTGTTCCAGGTAGAAAGCTAGGGTAAGGTCGGCATCTTTGAAACACACAGTTTTATTTTTTACAGGTGAATTCTTTATTTAACCTAATAGGATATTCCTATCCAGACAGTCAAGCTTGTGATTCTTTAAAAACAAATAAATGACATGAACGTGGTGAGCAGTGCTTGGCAAACTGAATGGGCAGAGGCCTCTTGCATTTGTAGCTTTCCTTTCCTGCCTTGTCGAAGGAGATTAGCTTGCAGACTGTGGAATGTTGTGGTCTTCAGAAAGATGAGCTATAAAAGCTCACCAGAGGGAGAATGGGTCCTTGTCATCTCTCCCCACACTGTTTTCCACTTGCCCCAGCTATCATATTTCAAACCCCATGCTTTGGTCCAGCCCACGCCCAATTTTGTAACCGCTTAGTCAGGGATGTGATTTCCCTTCCTACTTCTGCCTGTTACACTTAGTTTATAGCAGTAATGCCTGCTTTGTGGGAGCCACTGCAACAAAATTATTCCTCTCCCTGTGCAGGGGGGCTAGCTGTAGAAGCAGAGTACTTTTGTGTTGGAGCAGTTGCATCTTCCACAGCGTGGCTGGACTGCTTTAAGTACATGGGTCTAATCAGAGCAGTTTGTCTTCTCTGTTTTGACATGGCCATGTTGAAGCGTCTTGATGGTTCTCACCAGTGTCCCTGGAAGGGACGGGCTTGGGAGCGTGACTGTGCAGGTTCAAAAACCTGCTGTCAGCACTGTCCAGGGTGTAGGGGATACTTGGTGCATCTGGGTGCGCCTCCTTTGAGGTGGTACCAGAGCCTGGTGGTGCTGTTGCAGCAGCATCTCAGCTGCAGTTGAAACAGCCATTCAGATCTAAAAAATAAAAAATCTTCCATACTTTGGCAAGCCGCATTGTTGTTGTTAACACCATGATGTCAATAGTTAACTTTTGGTATATGTTATATAATGACGAAGCAAAGGGGAGTGACCTCAGTCTGCACTGGCTTTTATTTTATTTGAGATTATGAAGAGTGCCATTCTGTTTATGATTCAGCAGTAAAAGACTTCACTGAAACCATGCACACTGTTTTAAGTTATGCTGCAGACTCTGAACTGCTGCAGAACACTTCTGCCTTCAGGCACCATGATGTAGAGATCTTTCAAGTGGCTGTTTTTGGGGTGGAGGAGAGGGCTTATTGTGAGAGTTGCATGAAGCACTTCAGAAACGCTGCCTTTTTTTTTTCCCCCCCTTTCTTTCCTTCCCCTTTCCCTTTTTACTTGAGTTCTTTACACTATGCTAGACAAAAAGTTAAACTACGGGCAATACCTTAATACCCTTGGCAATGTTTATGCTTTCTATAACAATGGTTCCATCTTTTAAATAGAAATCAGTAAGCGAGGGGTTTTTCTTCAGAAGAACACCTCTGCTGTCAAATCACACAGAAGCAGATCACTGTGACAGGCAGGGTGCTGCCTTTGACCAGATAAATCTTGCATCCTAACCTTTCTGAAGCAAGCTCCCTGTGTCCGTGCTGCAGGTGCGGCTGTGGAGGCCCGCCGGAGCCTGGAGGGGCCGGGAAGGAGCACCGTACAGCACGCTGGTGCCATCTGATGGTAAGCTTGCCCAGCAGGTTTTCCCCCTTCCCATCGATGTCAACAAGCTTTTCATTTATTTTGTGGGAGTAGGGGGAGATGACATTAGTTGCATGGTTTTTTTAATATATATATCTCTCTCTATATATCTCTCTCTCTCTCTCCCAGAAATAGAAGTACTGTACTCATTAAAGAACTCTAGAATGTTTTGTGTGGTTTTCTTTATTCATCCTGTGTTTTAAAAACATCTTTTAAATTAAACTATAACTTACAATATGACTTTTTCACTTAGTTTTCTTTTCTGCCCTCCCCCAGAAGTAACTATTAATTACAGACATGGCCTTCCTGTGGTAACTCTTACGCTGCCCACAAGAAGTGAACGCTGTCGGTTCACTGTTAAGCCAATGGTGACCACCGTAGGGGCATTCCTGCAGGATGTGCAGAGAGAAGATAAAGGAATTGAGAGGGCGGAAGTCTTTGCAACAGGTATCTTACATTTCTGTTGTTCCTCACAATGAATACATTCCTTTTCAAATGGACTGTACTTCTCCCCTGAAGCACGAGTTCAGTCCTCCATCAGGTTTAGCATTGTTGCTGTTGGGGTAGTTCTTGAATGCTTCTAGGGTTTATTGGTGTTTCAAATTTAATATCTGAGTCCTCTTGGAAAGGCTGATTAAAAATGCAAAATTGGACATATTGCTGTAACCTTCCTTATATTCCAGAAGTGTCCTCTATTATCTTTTTCAGGTAGCTTCTCTTCATAATGCTGTCTTTAAATAAGTGTCTCTCTTCTGGTTTCCTTGGTATCTTTTTCTTTCCTTGTCCTCCATGATCATTCTTAAAGACAACCAGAGCTGGAAGACATCACATCTTGAATGTGATGTCTGCCAGTTATTCAGTGTTACCCAGAGCTGGAAGAATCTGTTTGCCTTACTACAAACTTGAACTCACATGAAAAACTTACTGAGAGCTAAGCAACCAGATAATATGTGCAATGATAAAGGGCAGCTTTTTGAGACTTGGAGGAGGTTTCATTCATCAGCTGGAGTACAGTACTTTGGGGCCCTTGGGTTAAAAAGCAAAAGCTATACTGGTATGTTAGCATTGATGTGGTCTTTCCTCCTTGTAGCATACTGTTTATCCCATTGTCGCAAGTCTTCAGGTAATTTTCTCAAGCTCTGCTCACTGTTTTCAGGTGTTTTGTCTCTTTGGTCTGCCTGTTGATAAAAGCTAACATCCAGTTAGTTAAACTGGTTTTTCATTTTATTTCCAAGACAACTTGGTTTGTATTTTGGCAGTGCTTTGTAGTTTTTCCACAGCAATTCTGAAAAGTCTTGCAACCCTTGTCCTGGTCCTAGAGAAGGACTCAATCTCAAAAGTGGAACTGAGATGTAGCTTTCTTGTCTGAATCTGGTAGAATAGGTACTTGAATTTGGCTAACTAAAAGCATCTAGTTCTTCCCTTCCCCTCTCACCCTCCTAGAAAGAAAGAAAGAAAAATAGGACAGCTACATCCCTGTAGAAAGATTTCTTTTCCATCAGGTAACACATAAACAGAAGAAAGGATGGGGTCAAGGAAAATTGGTCCAAAGGTTCATAACTGAGTGCATTTGTAATGTTCCCTTTCTTCCTGGTTGATATTACAGAGGGCTGCAGGGACTTTTAAAGGGACTGAAAATAGATTGATGCTGCTAGCAGATCAGGAAGCCACAGATCTAGGAGAAGCTACTTTAGTTGCCTTTGAGAGCACATTTAATAAAACAGGAAAATACCCCAGAGAGCAATGTATTTATATCTTCTAGAGCAATGAGATGTAATCTGGGTGGATCCCAGTGTGCGCATGAGCTTCATGTACACAGGAACTTTGAGGTTGGTTTTTTTTTTTTTTTTAATGCTGTGTCTGCTAGGCAGGAAAGGTAGAAAATTCTCTTGAAAAAGATTATTTTGTAAGAGACTCTTGTATCTTCAGAAGCCACTGTAACAAAGGTCATTGTCAGCAGCTCGCCTTCCCCTTAACATGGAAGTTTTCACTAAAAAGGATTTCTTACTGGGGTGAGGCAGGGCTAGCCAAGAACATGCGCCAGCAAACTGTTGACCTCTGAGTACTACTATCTGTGCAGAGACATCCGTGACAGAGGTATTTGTGATTCACTGCTGAATCCCCTTCTTCTATGGTATGTCAGCAAAAGCTAACAACTCATTCTGTTTCAGTGCAAATATCGGTCCCATTTGAAATGTAAGATAATTTCTGTAAGAAATCTACAAGTCTGGCATTTTTGGCATGGACTGGCAGCAGGTTCCAAAGTAGAAAGGAATTTGGGCCATTTTCACTTTGTCTCATCTGCTTAACAGCCCCTCCCTCCCCCCCAACTTTGAAATAGAAACATTGACCACTTTGATTAAAACAATGACTGTTAAACAGTTCTCTGCTCTGTATTTTTCAAGTGCTGGGCAATTGTAATGTTAGAGAACAGCTTAGATGTTTAATTTATTAGGAAACGGATACTGTAAAGAGAAACTATTGGTCAAGTACTGAGAGTTTAATTTAAACATTTATTATTAAAGAAAAATTATGAAGCCTTGATTTAGTGCAGACACTTCTTCTGTGTCATTTAGCCGTTAAATGAAACCTAACCTTAATTGAAAGCATTAGTGCTGTGTATGATGACTCACTTTAATTTTCTGTTGATTCGATTTTGGTCCTGGAAAACTGTAGGCAAAAAATGGCCGTTGGTCCACATTTGAACACTTGTGCTTAGGTATAGGAAGGCAAGTAGCCTTTTGCTGAATGCCTGTGGGGAATTTTCTAAAATAAAACACTTCCCTTCCCCCCAGACTTTTCTGCTTTTTAGTTAGGAAAGGTTGGACAGGTTAATAAATCAGTGTTGTATCACATCCAGAACAAAGGGCCTGTCTGGCACTTCTTTTGAAAAGCATTTTTTGCTTAAATGTCACTTTATAAATGTCACCTTTAATAATTTACATGCAAATGAGCTTTGATGTTCTATTACACTGTAAAAAAAAAACAGAGTGGATGGGTACATTAAAATTTCAGCTTTTGGATTGAAAGTGATAGCCTTCCAGGTTTGCTTTGCTACCCACACAGAGTGGGTCGGGGAGCCAGCTGGTGTGTTAGCTCATGGAGTTCAGTAGTCTCAGCCTCAGCAGATGGGGCCTGAGAACAGAGTTCCAGTGAATAAATAATTGCAGGTGTGGGGTTATCTATGGTGCCTATGGTAGTGGGCATGTGGGGACAGATGGAGGAGCTGGGCCAGCAGCACTGTGACAAATATTTACATACAAATATCTTCATATTTTGTAGCCTGATCATTATTCATCTCACGAGTAAAGCTTTCCACCACTCTCCACCCCTTGGCAGGGGCAGGGGAAGATGCCCTTTTTATGTGTAGGAAATGAAGACCAGGTCAAACAGCTGCCGTGGAGCAGCTGCTCTGTGGCTTTTGAACCCCACATGCCACAGCGGTGTGTCCAGCAGCAATGGTGTGCAGCTCCAGGGGTTCTTGGGCCACCTGAACCCCCTGGGGGGTCTGGTTTTACTGTGTGGCTCTGGGATCTGCTGGACTTGGGCCAGTGAGAGCTCCAGGGATCCACGTTACATGTTGCTGCTAATGACTCCGGGAGCTCCTTTTTGGTGTCTTCAGCTCCCTCTGGGATGTGATGTGTTCCTTTGCATCTTAGATGCGGTGAGGTGCGGTGGACGGTGAAGTAAAGTGGAATATGAAAGCCAGCAGGCAGGAAGAGTAGTAATATACTAAAGAAAAGAGGTTATTTACAAACTTCAGGCCCCTTTAAACAGGGAAACAAAAAGCAGAGATGGGACAAAACACATCTTTTACTTTTCAGCAGAGGTTTTAGATTACATCTGCCTTTGTGTATTGAATGTAAAATAGGAAAGGATCCATTTCTCATTTGGATGCAGCTGTTTTTCCTGTTGTTCAAGAAATTGGAAATGTTGCCAGAGTACTAATCTTGCACGATCTGCTGTGTTGAGAATGCCCTGGGAAGGGCTGCAGTACATCCATGATGTTGGATGAGAGCCTGTTCACATATTGAAGTTGTGGTCCATCTACCAGTGGCAAATCTTTTCTAAGCCCTAGGCAGACACAGATACCGCCTTTTGGGTGAAAGGGCCTTTTGCAAAGAAAAATGGTAGAGAGGGAATGAAAAGAAGGAACAAATATAAAGGCAGATTAAAATCTTCAACAACCAGCTTTCCTGATTGAATGTCACAGTTGCCCCCTTGTCTCTGATTTTAAGTCATTGAAAATAGATATTATTTTTTTTTCTCAGCCTGTTCTCTGTGTTGTTGATGGGGTAGCATTCATGTAAATTTTTGCATAAAAAAGAAAAGTAGAAGAGGGTTCTCCAGAGCTTTTTAGACTAATGCTTCTGTGGCTCCTGGTCTGCCTTGTACTAGACCGTCTAGCTATCTACATCTTAACTCCCAGTCACAACTGATACTGAAACAGAGTGATTGCAAGTACCATTAATAAAAATCTGAACACCACTACTGACAAGAATTGCTCCTTTTGACTAGAAGAGCTTGTTTAAAGAAAGACATAAATCTATGTCTTTCTTTACAATAAATCTGTAACTGATGATGAGGTCTTTGAAGGTCTTTTAATTTCCTAAAACCCTTTGTCCTAGTGAAGATGCAAACTTGTGTGTGGATGGAAAAACAAAAATGCAGATCTTTATGTTGCAATTTGTTGCTGTTTTATGCAAGACTTCTTTTTCTTCTGCCCTCCCCTTCCCAATGGGTCAATACTAGTCATAATTGTAACACAAGAAAATGCAAGTCTGCTCATAGTAGTGGCAAGTCTGAATGACACTGCTCTAGCCGCTGCTAGAGAAAGCATTCAGGCACATGCTCTGCGTTGATGTGTTCCTCTTCAGTATCAGTTACCAGATTTACTAGAAGTACAGTTCCCTTCCAAACATTAATAAAGAACTCTAGCACTTTTCCAAAGGGATATCAGC
Organism: Ciconia boyciana; assembly: GCF_034638445.1. Taxonomy (NCBI): domain Eukaryota; kingdom Metazoa; phylum Chordata; class Aves; order Ciconiiformes; family Ciconiidae; genus Ciconia; species Ciconia boyciana. The sequence continues at coordinate 59,624,421 of NC_132938.1, forward strand.
TAACGTTTAAGAGTCGTTATGATAAATGATTTAGAACTTAAATCTTTCTTCTGCAGATGGTAGCAAGGTCTCTGATGCAACCTTGATGGAGGTCTTATTGATGAATGACTTTAAACTTGTTATCAACAACACAGCGCACAGTGTGTCACCTCCTGTAAAAGGTAAGAGCGATCCTTAATAACTCTGATTATCTCCCTTCATCTAGTGAAAGGCATGGGAAGTATCAGAAAACTGGAACCTGTCTGGAGAAAGGAATTGCTCTCTCTCTCTCTCTTTTTTTTTTTTTTTTTTTACAATTGGATGGACCTGCTTTTTGGGGTTGGAGGTGGGGAGAGAATGCAGAAGGGTAGGCTCTTGAAATGTTCTATATGACAAACATTTTCTTTTCAGATAAGTTGAGTAGTGAGCATACTACTGAAATGGAAGATATAAAATCCTTGGTTCACAGACTGTTTGTGGCTCTACATTTAGAAGATCACCAGATCAGGAAAGAGAGAGAATTGCTACAGAAACTGGACCATCTGAAAGAAGAGCTGCTGCCTCTTGAACAGGTTGGAAAGTGGGGTTGCTTTTTTTTTTTTTTAAACTCAAAATCATTTCCTTTCATCAAGAGTTAAGTCCTGTGACAGAAAAAAATCAGCATGAATGGCTAGGGTGTATCTGTTTTGTTATGCAAATTAGGTTTAATTCAAATATAATTCGAATTATTTTCAATTCAGTTCTTTTCCCTGCTGTTATGCATGTGCCCTGGGTAGAAACCACAACACCTGGAGAAAGCTGAAATGAACAAGCCTCAGCATGACTAGTATTGGGATTGAATGTCCTCTTAGTCACCTGTTGCTCTGTAGTTCTGAATACCTATTACAGAAAAAACAGTAGTGAGGTAGAAATCATCTGTGGCTTAGGCGAGGGTTTTCTGTATCACCAAGGCAGCAAGGCATATTGTTGGGACTGATGGTTGCCATAATCCAAGAAGGGAAGGTATGAACATTGATCTAGGGCGTCTAGGGCAGGCTAAGCTAACCCAGCAGGAGGGGAGGAAGCCAGAAAGAGCCTGACAAAGTGGACAATCTTTTCCTTGGCTTCAGACCCACTTTATGAGGACTAGCCTCAGCATTAACCAGACCTGCCTTGAATGGTAAATGGAAATCCAGTAGACATAAATCCCTAGCAGTGGGAAGGGGAGATTAAAAGCAGCATTTCTTGATGCAGAACAGCCAGGAGATCTGGTTGCCCTTGGATTTCAGCCCTTTTCTTTCTTGGCAGGGTAAGTCTGTAAGAGGAGCCAGTAAAAGAGCCTGAAAAAGGATCTAGCCCAGCAGGGGAAAGCATAGTTGATGAGCCTCTCATCAGTTGCACTCATGTTTGCTTGAACACATTTCTATATTTCTTTTCCTTAGATGAAAGCCAGAATCGCAGAGAATGCAGATGCAAAGACCTCCAGGCTTCTATGGGTTGGCTTAGCTCTGATGTCAACACAAGGGGGAGCGTTGGCATGGCTCACGTGGTGGGTCTATTCGTGGGACATCATGGAGCCAGTCACATACTTCATCACTTACGGGAGTGCCATGGCTTTCTATGCCTACTTTGTTCTTACTAAACAGGTAACATCTTGTAAATGTTTGGGCTCTGATAAAAATATAATTCAGTAAGTAGCCTTGCCATCAGATAGGGACTTGTTTGATCCCTAATGGGGCTGGATATGAACATTATATTATGCGAAGTCAAGCTAGGTACTGTTACACCTGAACTGCAGACCAGCTGCTGAGCAGAACTACTATCTGTAAGATTTCATAACCTAGGGAATGAAAAGTGATGAAAGAAGTCCCTCCTTTTATTTTAAATTTTTGTAGATCACTTTGAATAGTAAATGGCACCTTGCTCATTGCTGTAAAGGGAGAGCAACTAGTAGTGCCGTGCCAGCTTGTGAACGCTGCCTTACAGCAGGCCAGGAAGCAAATCATTGAACAGTAGCTTTTATTTGCTGGAGTTTACGTATAAACGGTGCAGAGTGCTAAACAGTTTGGAAATCTGGCAGTTGCATTATTGAAATATACCTAATTTGGGGCCAGCAAAAATGTTATTGCTTTGTTCTTCATAATCTGACTGCTTTTCCTTGACTTTGAATGAATGGAGGTAAATCTAGGGCAGCTGAAATGGGACAGGAAACGGGCTTTGTTTAGAAGAAACGATTTTGCTGAGTAACAAAAAAGCCAGATCTTAACTGAGCTGCACAATACAGACTTGTCCTGAAATCCTGTAAGACTTCGAGGAATGTTTCTTTTTCCTGTTTTAGCTCTGTACTTTACTCCCAAAGTGGACATTTCAATGTCGAACTTTCTGTCATGCAAAACTCTTTTTGTTATGGAGGTATGTGGAAGAGTAGCCAACACTTCCTCCCGTAATACCAATGGATCTATAGACCTTGTGAGGCGTCAGGTTCCTTTAGTGAAAAGGGGAGACATGTCTGCTTTCATGCACAGCTGGCTGTTGAATGCGAGTTTTACTCCTCCCTGATTTTTAAGAAGGACTAAGGCATTCCTACTTTTTGTATATGAGTAAATAAAGAGATTACGACTCGGCTTTTTTGAACAACTGCTGGTGCCATTGCTTGAGACTTTCAGGTAAGTCTTTGAGAAATAGTAGTTGAACTTTCACTGAGTCCTTGGAAGTAGTGTCCGTTGTCTTAGGCGGCTCCAGTCATGAAGATCACGCTATGTCTTTATTATGATTGAAAATTCCTTTAGATGCGATAGAAATGATTCCTACCATGTGTCTGAAAGGCCCTTATGACCTATAAGGGCATCACTTCAGATGTAGCCTGTTAACAGAACACGTGTGTGTGGTGGACTAGATAAATCTTCCTGAAACAGGCTGAATTTCTGTTGAAAACTCATCTGCGCAGATAATCTTCTGACCTCTACCCAGTTTTCTTGCTAACCCCAAATATGTGCCCTGCTTTCTTCACCAGGACTACATTTACCCTGATGCTAAAGACAGGCAGTTCCTCCACTACTTCTATCGGAAATCCAAAAAACAGCATTTTAATGTGGAACGATATAACAAGCTCAAAGAAGACCTAGCAGAGGTATTTAAATACAGTCCTTAAACAATGAGGTAGCCTCTGGGTTAAGACTTTTTCAGTAGACTCTCAGCTAACAGAAAATTAACCTCAAGGTTTGTTACTTACATTCAAAACAAACAGTGTATTGCTTATCAGCCAGTCTGAGCCATTTAAATAACCATACAATGTTTGCCATTGATGTATAAACTACTTCAGTAAGTCAGCAGAAAGGGAGACCTTCATGGATTTAATTTAAAAGAAAGAAGTCAGTTTATCAGCCCTACACATCCATTTTTTGCATACCCAAATATGTTGCATTTTCGGCCATTTTAATAAATAGCTGTATTGCTTTTGGAGACGGTGTGTTCGCTGCACTGCTGTGGTAACACAATGTTCTCCCTTCCTTGGAAGGCAACTGTATTGCAGAGTTCAGCATTTGACAACTTAATCCTATTCCTGAAGTAAAAGGCTTAGATTTCCATCCAGCCACCCATATACTGTAAAAGGCGGTGGTGTGTGTGCCTGGGAGAAACACTGTAATCTTCATGAAAAAATGCAGCAGATCCCACTCCTCAATTCTTACTCCCCCATTCCATCTCCCCAGCCCTATGTTCAATGTCTTGTAAAAGCAAATTGAAACTACACCTAATTTGAGTTCAAGACCTGTGGTTCAGGGTATCATTTCATGAGTCACATTTGGCATAAGGCTGGAGTTTGATGCTTTTTCAGTAGCCTTTGAGTATGAGTATTGTAATTTCAGGAAAATACTTTGGGGTGTGGCTGAGTGGGTGGACAGGCAGGGCACGTGCTTCTCTCTGGAGACTGGCTGAATGACCTGAGCAGGTCTGTAAATGTTCAGTGTCCTCCATTTGATTAGTTTGGTTTCTTGCATAAGACCGATGCCTTCTGAGAAAGGAAAGATACTGGCTGGGTGAAAGAGGAGGAGAAAATGGAGGGCTGCAGAAGGATGAACTCTCACTCTTTCTTGCACTGGCAGGCAGAAGAATCCCTGAGGCGTCTGCGCCAACCTCTGCACCTGAGGCTTCCAATCCAGGAAATCAATGACAAGGACTGACTTTGGTTTTGTATATATTAGAATCGCCCTTTCAAAGCTGATACGAACATTTAGTTACTCTACAGAAACTGGGTATTTTTGACCACTATAGTTTTTAAAGTTGCAATAATTATCTATAAAAATGATTTGGTCACTTGACGGTTTAGGTTTGGTTTGTTTTGTTTTTTAAATACAATAAAGAAGCTGCCAAAGCAAAGTTCTTCAAGGTATTTGTCAAATCTTATTAGTAAAATGGAGGCATTCTGCCTGCTGGTAAAATGACAGGGAGATTTTATAGAACAAGGGCTGTCTTTTTAGGACTATTTGCTATAGCACAGCAGTAGCTCATAGAATAATTTTCTGCATTGAGTATTAAGGATTTTTTTTCCTGAAATTACTGTTTTCCTTTCCCTAGCTCTGTGCTTTGACTCTGATATAACACCATTGGTGGAGGTTAGACTTGCATTACAAGTAAGCTTTTTTTAGTAAATATTGCTGGGAAGGTAAGATATATCAAACTCATTTATGTTTCACTGTTGCATTTTATTGAAAGAATTTATCAAAACATTCAAATTTATATATTCATGATTTATACAAAGCTTAAAAGTAAGATTTAACATCTGTGACTCAAAACATAGTATATGGAAAGATTCAACTAAAGCAGAGCCAGTAAATAAATTCTTTTATACCCAGGAAAGTGGATTAAGACACTTTTCTCAGCTTGAGCTCTCCATTGTCCCCCAGAGTTAAGCGTATGTACCAGTAATGTAAAAAATAATAAAAGAAATATTCGCTTCTAGCAAGTATCATTGACATTGTTGATGCTGCAGTAGTAACAATCCTATGGTGAAACATCCTGTGCTGACAAATGCACTATCACTTTTCTATACACCGTGACAGTGTATGGCTGATCTCCTCTGGGGCCAAGGGGAGAAAGAGGCTGATCCAACACCAAGGCCTGAAGTATGAAGGTTTGCATATGTTGTATTTTGCAGAGCTGCCTAGAGATGTCCAGCAGTTGTAAGTGAGCCTGGAACCTTGAAATGATTTGCTTTAGCTTTAGAGATGTGTACAAGGTGAGCTTACCCAAAGTCACGCTAAGCAAGCTGTACGTGGTCTCACTTCGCTACTGCTTGCTTTTCTCCTGAGGATGCAAAGCACCAGCAAGCTTTAATTGTGCCCCAAACAATTGGGGCACATTGTGAATGATGCGCAAGCAAAAAGAAGCCCTTTATCTATACTATTGCTACAATTGTACTCAAGGAATTAAGTTCCTTTTTAGTGTTGACAGAAAATAAAAAAATGTCTAAAAAGCTATAAATCCACAAAAATTGGAAGGTGGATACTGCTGTACACAGACTTAAAAAGATGCCCTACAAACATATTCCCTGTAAACTGTGCTCTTGAAGCAAGAAAAGCTAATCTAATGCAACATTTGAAATGTTTCAGAAATAGTAAAATGGGCCATAGTTAGACAGCAATCAAGCATAAAACTTACAAGAAAAAAGTAATCTAGAGTACCAATTTCAATAAAATCTAAGCACCTCTTAATAGTTTTGCACCAGTCAACTTTTCCCAAATTCCCTGAGATGAACAGAGCTGTAATACTAGCTTTAAAATTGCTTTAAAATTTTAGAAACTACTATATATACAAACTATAATGTTTGATCCTGGTGTTTTTGCAAACAATCTTGTAGAACAGTAGTCTCCTGAACTAAGATGGTCTGTTTTTCACTTCTGCAATGAGTATTAGTTAATGATTGTCATCATTAAATAACAATCTACTTAGGTTTTGGATGAAAATACAATTTTTTAGTTAACATTGAGGCAAAACAGGGAATCTGTTTTTTTCCTATGGCATTAATGTCTCTGCACACATCCACCTTGCGATGAGATACTTTCCTGTTAACGACAGTAAGAAGTTCCGTGAACTCCAAGGAAGAGCCGTGCTTCCTAAGTGCCTCACACAAATCTTGAATGTACCAGGAGCCGTTTACAGTTTCACGATGAGAAAAGTAACCTATCATAGAACAGGAACATAAAATTATATCCAAGTGTAAGTAGTGATGCCTCTTGAAAAATATTCATGAGAGTTACTGCTCGCTAGCTGCATCCGTGAGGGATTACTAACGGCTGTAAATCTTACTTCGCCAATTATGTAATTTCACTGGAAATTGTAGATGGAAGTGGCTTTGAGATCACTTACAGTGCTCAGCCAAGAGGAACATGGTTCAGGGACTGGTAGCTTACAGGATTGTATCTGCATATTACAAGAGAGCAGATGGGACTGAGGACAAGATACATGGAGGACTGGAGAGGACAGCCACGTAATGCAAGGAAGTTCATAAGCCATCAGGATCCTACAGTCCCGGAAAAGAGGGGAATGCTTGCTGTCAGCAGACAGCTCAGCAGCAAGGTTATGATGAGAATGTTTCTGCTTGGCAAATTAACTGCAACCTTGATGGTTTGTTTTCACTTTTTCCTTAACGTGTGAGGCTCTTTCCCAGATGAGATGTCACTTATCAGGCATGCAAAACAGATGACCTGGAACTGTACTCTTTATTTTAAGTGCAAAATGAAGAAGTGTTCAAGTTTGTTACAGTGAAGTATCAGACATCAGATGTAAAATATTAGAACTTACCTTGTGCCACAGAATAGCACATGATAAAGTCTGCACCAGCAGGCAGGGTATAGACACCAGCTGCATCCACCTCAGTCTCATTGGCAACAGATTCATTGCTACTGTCTATTGAATCCTGAGCAATAACTGGATCATCATGTTTATCACCTCGACATGCCTGTTGGTGAGAAGTATTGTTATGCTTTCACCTCTGCCAAGCTCACCTTTGTTAATATGATACTTCTGACACTAACCAGAGGGGACTTCTGTTCAGTTAGGTGTTCCACATTACCATGAGTCTGGATTCATAAAGACCCATTTACTTCTCTATCAATTAAAATATTGGTGACGAAGTCCAGCGAAAGCTCTGAGATGATCACAGAATTGCTGAGATTGGAAGTGACCTCTTGAGATTGCCTAGTCCAACTGCCCTGGCTTAAGCAGGGTTCACTAGAGCAGGTTGTTGAGGTCTATGTCCAGTCAGCTTTTGAGTATCTTCATAGATGGAGACTCCACAACCTCTCTGGGTGACCTCTTCCAGTGTTTGACCACCCTCACAGTAAAAAAAGTGCTTTCCTGTGTTGAGATGGAATTTCGCGTGTTTTAATTTGTGACAGTTGCCCCTTGTCCTGTCACTGGGCACCACTGAAAAGAGCCTGGCTCCCTCGTCTTTATTCCCTCCCACCAGTCGTTTATAACATTGGTAAGATTCCCCCAAGCCATCTCCTCCAGGCTGAACAGTCCCAGCTCTCTCAGTCTCTCCTCATGAGAGATGCTCCAGTCCCTTAATCATCTTTGTGGCCCTTTGCAGGACTCACTCCAGTAAGTCCATATCCTTCTTGTACTGGGGAACCCAGAACTGGGCACAGTACTTCAGATGCAGCCTCACCAGTGCTGAGTAGAGAGAATCACCTCCCTCAGACCTGTTGGCAAGGCAGCGTTGAATAAATGCTCTGTAGCACAGCCATCATTATATGCTCTTACACTTCTGCTCTTAGTTCAGTCTCAAATGTGTTAGTTGAGGGAGGTTCTTTTTGTGAGAAGCCAGTAAGTGAGCCCAGTATTGTCAGTGTTGCAGAAACGCTATACATGGAGGATAAGAAGGTAAGAACGCACTCAAAAGATACAGAGTAGGTAAAGAGCATTACTTAAGAACTATCACTAAAGAAACAAACATGAAAATCTTTCATTTACAGTGATGAAGTTCCATCCTTGCTGTTTCCTCTGATTTCCAAAGGTAAATGCTATGCTGATTGTGCTGTAAAAGAACTCAGTTGATGAACTGTACTAAGTTAATTTGCTTTTTGACGAGTATATATTATAAATGTTTCCAAGTATTACTTATAACTTAAGATTGAAATATGTAAGTATTTTTACGTCTTTGGCACAAAAAAAGAAATCAAAGCTGAATGAGTCCTAATGAAAGATGAATTAACTGTGCTGATTCTTGCAGCGGCCTTGTGCCTAAGGAAGCTTTCATTTGAAAAAAAGGTAATTCTTAGAATTACTCTATAAACTACTACAATTACAATCTGCTGAAGGCCAGGTTCTCATTTGAGTTTGCTAATCATGATCTGGATAAAGATGGGATAAAGCCCTGTGGAACCTGGTTTGACCCCATAACTGACTCAGCTTTGAACAGGAGGCTGGACCAGAGACCTCCTGAGGTCCCTTCCAACTTAACTTGTATTATCCTGTGAACCAAGGAGTGAAACAGGAGGTTACACATGGGCTTTATTTGACCACCTAGCACAAGCAGTATTTCTGAGACAATAAAACCTTAAATTGATTCTTTAAATTCTACAGAGATGCCAACTATTGGTCATGGACAGAAAAGAAACAAAACAAAAAAATAAAGTAAATCAGAAAAATCATCACCACTAGCAACAAAACCAAACAAAAAACCCACAAAAAAAACACACAAAAGAACAACTTCTGTAAGGATCAAGTAAAGGGACTTGCCTGGAAGGAAACACTGAAGGTAAGGGGGTTTGATAGCCTTCTACAGCCTAGCCTAGGGCTGTGAGGTGTGAACAGTAGGAACTGAGCTGAGGCTGTACACAACTTTCTCAAAAAAATGATACTGTCTTCTCTGCCATTAAATGTACACTGACAGTCAATCCAACATGGGCTTAATTTGGGTTGCTCTTCATAAAATTAGTTCTTATTAAATACAGCTAGAATCATAATATTAACACTTGTGTACATAAAGGTCTTTTAAAAAAGAGAATAATCCTTGTCTTAAATGCCTTTAAGGAACAGTTTTCCATACCTCCTTTCCTAAAGATGCAAAAACTTTCCCTTGTGGAAAGACTGTATTAGGAAAACTGACTTCTGTATTACACGAAGAGATAGGTCAGTGTTAACTCCACTGAATTCAGAAACAGACATCTTACCTGAATGATAAATATCTTGGGTTTTCCTACCAGACTCTGGCACTTGTCTCCTCTGAACATGTCTGTGATTGTCTCAATTCTGATTTGGGCATCATATGCATAAATGTGATCATTCTCACCATGACTCAGGAACACACAAACAAAGCAGTCAGCATTGCTGTGGTCATCCTTAGAGGCTGAAATAGTCAAGTGGTGTTTAGATGACTAAACAGTGATCTTCGGGTTTAAAAAACATTGTACATTTGTATCATACAACTTAATCTCCAATCAGTCCTTTTTCAAATGAACCCTATTTTCAGATAGTGTAACACTGCAGAGATTTGAAGGTGCAATGATTCATCATGGCTGAAGATAAGGGCTGCTACAAGTTAAAAAGAATAATGTTATTAACTTCTCCCAGCTGCAGGTACTTTCTTTCAGCTCTTAGTGACTTCATTAGTTCTCTCCGCAGAAGCTTCACTTACATTGCAATAAAATAATCTGAAGTCTAAGCCTTAAGTCCTTCTAATGTTAAACAACTCCCTTGTGCACAAAAATTTTAAGTTAGATGAACAGAGAGAATGGAAGAAAAGATATCTGGAAATTCTGCTACAAATAGTTAGACATAACTAATATATAGTCTCCTACCTTCATAAATTTTCTGCAGCACATCTTCTGCTTTCAGATCATCAAAATGTCTGACTTCAAATCCAAGGTCTGTCAAACTATTGTTAAAACACATCAGTATCAGTAAAAACCTTGCTCAAATTATACGTCAGTTGCTACTAACTCAGTTGCTTTCCCTGTGAAAGAATGAATATTCATGTTTATGCATTATTTATGAAAAAAACTACTAAACTTGATTTTGAACTCAAACTGGTGTCAAGTGCAGGTGTAATACCTAAAGTTACTTCAAAGAGTTTGCCCTAAGAGAGGTCTGGACACACTGAAAACATAGGACTTGTGCCAGCAGTTTCTGTGACTCAAAAAACTGTGCCTTGAAGCTTTTTTTATTATGGCTTTCTTTGCCAAGGTTACATAGGTGGTGATGTCTGCAAAATATTTTGTTCTGTACTTAAAATCTAAGCTTTAGGTAACTGCTTATTTGACCATAATTTCTGAAGTTTAGCTTTTTAAGCTTGAGTAGCGAAACCAAGTTTCTTACCTGCATTTCAGATTGTTTCTGTCTGCAAGAGTCCCACGTCTGTCTGGCAGCCTCAAATGCCAAAAAAAGTGCTCATGATTGAAGATTAATGCAACTCCTCTTCTTTGATGGTTCATTTTGTATTGCACTGCAGGATCAAGTCTTTGTCTGTTGCCAGAGATGGAAAATATTCTTGATAAAAAAGTTAATGGCTAACTGAATTCCCTCCCTGTATTCCTGCTAGCTGAGATTTTTTAATTGACTAGAGACTTTGAGGATCCCATTTCAGAAGGCAAGACCTCAAAATGTGCAGTATTTCAGGAAGAGCCTAAATCGCTAGGTCTTTTTGAAAAGCTTGGGCATGTTAACCAATTCAGTAAGAACAATTGTAGGGTGCGTACTAGGCTCTATCTAGGTAGGTTGAACAGTTTCTCTACAACGTATTTGTATTTTCTCTTGTCAGGAGGCTGTCTCATTAGTAACGCAGTAAGGCATAAAGCAGTGCACTTTAGACTTGGCTCCAATTCTCTGCGTTATGTGTTTAGCTAACTATTATTTAAACATAATTGGATAGTGCATATATACTTATTAGGAATGTAGCTGTGTGAGATTTGCTCCAAGTTCTTCTAACTAAACCAAGTGCTGCATCATAACCAATAGACTATAAACTGGTGATGAGGTGGTATGCATAGTGTATCTTGCAAAAGGAGAACAAATTTGTATTATTTACCCTAACAAAATGAAAGCTATGACAATACAGCTGTTCATCTTAAGTTTTTAGCAACCAGTCAACAAAATCCTAAAGCTGAAGGACACTGTTGTTCTGAGGGACAGAACAAATGACCGACCCAGCTTCTAAGCAGAGGACTTTAAACTATCATGGCAACAAATGTATGGAGCACCTCTGTGTTTGGAGTAGCATTCAGCAATTTTATTGTTTTATGAGCAAAATACAACGTAGAAGTCTGTGATAGCACGCTGTGGACTGTGCACTTGGACCCAAAAGGTTGTTTCGAAGTGTTGGCATGGCTGTATTTTGAGAGACAAAGCAGACAATCTCACTGCTTTTGTAGACAAAGGTATCAGTGCAGGGAACAGAAACTAAAACGCTTCTGGCAATAGCCCTGGCAATAGGCAAGGCCAGTGCTATAGATGTACAGAATGACAGTCCAGGTCATGCTGCCCTAAGACTCTAGTCAAAGCTGTCATTTTTGGCATGTTACTGTTTTTTTCCTGCTATGGAATGTTCAGTTTTGGTGCAATTGGTGGAAGAAATTGCTTAGAATATTTGCCTGCAGACATTACTTAAAGATCGCAGTTTCATCAGCAAAATGCTTTTGTTTCACTACAAAATGACCAAAGTTATCCATAAACTACTTCTGCTTCTCCATGTTATTATAAGCAGTCCCTTAATAAAACATCTTTTTATAATATCTGCATAAGAATTCAAACAGGGAACAGGAATTCTGGATGACTGTTCAAAGTCTGGGGGTTTCTACAATGTTGGCTGGATAACCAAAAAGAAAAGTTAAGTGGGGTGCTTTATCACACTCTCCCCAGTTTGAGTACTTAACATGTTAAAATGCAAAGATGATAAACTTTAGCCCTGTAATTGTGAATTATATTTCACCTGTACCAGTATCGGAGTTTATTCAGATTTTGGCAATTTATCTTCCTTAAGATTTGGCTAGATGAAGGGCTAATAGGGATTTTGGACAGTTAGGTCCCTGGATCCTGTGAATGACCATTAAAGGATGGTTCCCTAAATAGTTCTTCCTCTGCTCAGCTGTATTGACTGAGTGGGTGAGGCAAAGGAAGTTATCAGGCAGGTAGTTTACCTTTTCCAGGGCTAGATGATGTTGTAAGGTGGAGTAGGAAAAATTCATGGAGTCACTATCCCATGGTCCCTTTACCCTCCTTCTAGAGGAATATATTCCTGTGCAACACTCTTATAACTTAGTCTGCCCAGTTTTTTCTTCGATTGTGATGGTATTTTTGACACAGTCTCTGCACATTGCCTAACATAAAAGGAGTCTGCTCCTAAGAGCCCCTTCTGCATGCCTTCATGATAAGAAGGGTGGTTCTACATCTGGTGTAGCTAAAACTAGAAACGTGTTCTGTAAGTGGGTGGAGTTGAGTTGAATAATCCAGTCACATTCTTCACAAAAATCAGAAAACCCTGCACTGACCTCAGTGCCATGGGCCATCTCTGTCATTGCCATCAGAACTTTACCTTCTATCAAGTGCATCTACTTCTGTGATGTTCTGATTTCCATCTGTTAGAGAGATCAAAAAGTGACTTAGCCACTAAATCATTCATTAAAAAGAAACAATTTGAACTTGTGCATCCAGCCTTAAAGTTTAGCTGTTAATGTAAACCAAAAGCTCATTCACACATCAGGTAAGTAGGCATGCAGCTGAACAGCTTCATTAGTGTTTGCACCCACAGCTTTTGGAGGCTGTTCTTAAAGTTCTGACTCCAACAGTCTGAATTTTAGGTGGTCAAGACATGCATATTTTATATCTGTCTGTGTATCTCTATCTATATAGACATATTCAGAGATCATGACTTTATATAACTAACTAGCTAGCTGTATTTATTTAAACAGTCTCTAACTCAATAGTTATGATTTTACATAATCTAAAAATACACCGGTGTATCTTTTATTTCAGTAATGCTGCTAATGCCAAGCTGAGCATTGTTTTTGAGGTTGGATGCAGCATATGAGTCATAGCAGGCAGTGTAACAGTATGTATAGCTAATGACAACTGAGAAGATGCAAGATTTATACCTTTTCTTCTGCTAAACTATATAGACAGAAGCATCTCCAGTAATAGAACGCACATAAAGGTAATGTGGGAACAACAGGGAACATGCACATCTTGGGAGCGCGCAGAACTAATGACTTGCAGGTGGTTAGGCCAAAATATTTATCCCTTTTGCTTAAACATCTCAATGGGCTATAAAATCACAGCTCCTACTACTACTGGTGGAGACCAACTACCACATTATGAAAACTATGTACTATACCGTACCTGTGGTGGTTAATGTAGGTCTGCTATCCAACTGGACGTGGCCTGCAATTAGAAGAGAAGATGGGTCATGTATACATATATTTTACCAACTATTTTGTATATATGATACTACCTTTTCACATCTGTTTTTCACATCTGATTAAAGCCTTTTGCAAAACAAACAGCTATGTATTGATAGAGGAGAAAAGTTCATAAAGACATTAGAATAAACTTGCAGAAATCTAGAATTGGTTTTAGAAGCTTTTATGTTGAACACCATAGCACAGGAGGGGGGTGGCTCAAAGGAAGTCACATGCTTCTAAGTGTTACTATTTACATGTAAACTTCCCACTGGCAAATATCAATCGTGCTTTCAGGTGTTGGGTCTTACAGTTATCACTAGTAACATGAACACACAAAAAAGATATTTCAGTTTGCTTGAAACATAACATACAGGCCAGACTAATGACAGAAGTGCTGATAAATGAGTGTAGATTGAACATAGCAACAATATATATGCCTGTGGCTCTGTTGATAATATGAAGCCAGAGATCTTTAAAAGTACATCTGTATTTTTAAATGTATACTGTATTTCTGCTTGTGTATGTGAGATCTGGCTGATGCTTTTGCCTCGGCTTAAGGGGAGGAAGGGGTAATCCACCCCCCAGAAAACCAACAGACCATAAAAACATTATAGTCATCAAACTTTTAAACAGAATATGGTGTCATGTAGACACAGGAAGAACAGAATTCCTGGGCCAAAGGAAACTAGGGAAAGATGGTTTTCCTGTTCTTTTAATCCTGTTTAGTCAGTTCCCAGTCTTTAGCTTTTTATTGCCACTGTCATATCATTCAAGTAAACACTACTTAAATTATTATGATTTATGAAAAGCTTTCTGCTTGTCTTACAGAGGCTTGTTCTAAAAACTGATTGCTTGCAATGGGACTACTTACTTGTCTTAAATCTCTTGAAGATGGATTGTTTCAAAGGAATCAAAGATCAGGTATGCACTGGATTACACTGGGATCTGCTATCCTGTTTCCCTGGATACATTTTAATCTCAATAGGTCTATCATTTGGATCAAAGAACATGGCATTGAGAAAATACCAGTAACCAAATGCACCAAAAAAAAAAAAAAAATATATATGTAAGCTGTTAGGCCATTTGGGGAACCAAAACCACAGAGTTTCACTGCTCCTATCTTCTCTTGTCCTCTTGTTACACATCACTGTTGTTTCTGGGCACCTGAACCCCGGCTATCCACGGTGTTTCCCCCTCTTTTTATGATGCTAGCTGTTCTTCTGTGTTGACAAAGCAACGCCGTTTCCCCGCTCTCGCCCCTCCCCAGCTGCCGCCCTGCCGGGCTGTGCCGGGGCGGCGGGGGCCGGGCGCTCGGCCTCCCCGTCGTCAACCCCCTCCTTTCATTTCCCGCAGCCGTGGCGGGGGACCGACGGCCGGACAGACGGACTTCCCCCTCCGTGGGGGCGCAAACCTACTTCCGCGTTGGCTGCGTCTGCGGCCGTGCCGTCCTTCTCCCCGCCTGCCACCTTTCCTCGCTCCCCTTCCTTCTCCGAAGGGAAGCAAAAGCCACGCTGCCCACGAACGCCGGCAGCGACCTCCGGGCAGCCCTCCTCCAGCGCTGTCGCTTCGGCTCAGCCGAGGGGGGAAGCCCCTCTCCCCGCACTGCCCTCGCAATGACACCCCTCTCCCGCTCTTCCCCCGCGGGGGGCGATCGGCGCCGTGCCTACCCCAGGCGCCACAGGCCGGGTTGAAACCCCTGTCGCCAGAACACGGGGGCGGCCTGGGGACCGCCGAGACCGTTAACGGCTCCGCACGTTAAGACGGGGCGCGCGAGGCGGGGGCCGCACCGTTGCCTCCGGCACGCGCCGAACAACCGACGCCCCCCAACCGCGCGGGCGGCCGCCATTACCCGCCTCCCCCCTCGGTTCCCTCCCGCCGCCCACCCACCTGCCGCCCGCCGCCGCTCCGAGCCCGACATGACCGCCGGCAGAGGCACCCCGGTGCCGCGCCCTGCCGTGCGTGCGCGCCTGGCCCTACCGGGGCCGGCCCGCCTCCTCGGCCCGGCCCAGGCACCCTCGGGGGCAGGGCGTTCATCGCCCTTTCCCGCCTCTGTAAGAAACGGGGCGGGAGTGCTGCGGCGCCGTGAGGGCCGCGGGGGTCCCGGTGGCCGGGGCGGGAGGCAGCGGCAGCAGCGCCCAGCGGAGAGGCGGCCGCCTGCGGCCGGCGGACCGGGCCGGGCCGGGCCGCTGCGGGGGCTTCAGGCCTTCCCGGAGCTGCGGGCAGACGGCCGCACTCCGACGGTGAATCTATAATGCCAGCGGCCCGGTGTGGCAACTCCCTGCGCGGGGGATTGCGAGGGCCGGCTGCCGTAGGTCGAAACTCAGTCGGGAAAATTGAAGGGCGATGTGTTAAAGCGTCTCCTATGACTTTTTAAGTTTGTCATGCATTATCTGTATGCCTGCGATGGGTGCTTTAGCGACCATGTTTCGGTAACTGTGCTGTCGTATACAAAGGCATCATCCTGAAATACGGTGAGAACCTACTGTGTTTACTAAACTGAGATTTTTCAAAGCTATATTAGAAGTCCCCTTAAAGGCACATACTTTGCTGAAAGACTACTGTTACTCAAAATGCATTTACATTCGGGCACCAACATATAAACCCTTGAAAGATTTGGATGTAGATCATTTTGCAGCTTTGCTCTATTCTTGCATCGGTTCTCTTTGATGATCTTAGAACTGTGAGGAGAGCACCAAAGTATTGAAGAGAGTGCCGAGGTATCTTAACAAATGCTGATATTCCCAGCCTTTTCATTATATGGCACTTACTGTTCACAGATTGATTGCATGAGAAACAACAGTTTCTAAACCAAAGCCAATGACAAAAAACATCCTTCTGTATAAGAGCTTTGCAGATTTGTACCATGGATGGATCTGAATTTCCTGTCTGGCCTATTTCTAGGTAGGCTCTAGGATAAACTCAAGTGTGAATATACTCTTAGCGATTGCTGCTACAAGCACAAAAGGAGGCAGATTTAGAGTGGGATTTTAGGTATTTTTACCCAGTCTGTTTGGCCTGTTTTTACACAGGCTTCTTGCATGACTAAATCTTTTAGACAAGATGTCTCCCTTTTGGTTAAAGGAGCTATGGGTATTTCTAATTGCCTTTGCTTGTTTTCCCCTTGTTCGGACTTGTTATCCTCAGACTGCCAGTAGGCAGCTAGATCAAGATTGAGCTGTTGCTTACATTGTCTTTGTGTATACTTTAGTTAGAACATGATACTATTCTAGGAGTTTAGCGTCATCCACTACAAAACATTTAGACTGTTATCCAGCAGATTCATTTTTTGCAAACATTTTTTGCAAACCCCAGATATCTCAGCTCACACTAGAGCTGCCCCTAAACCCACTGGCTGCAAGAATCCTGTGTGAAGTAGCAGCTGTAGAACCTAAATTTGGGACTCTAACAGCAGAGTTTGAACTTGTACCAGCTATGTTCCTCAGCCCAACAGTTAGCTTAGATCCCAATAAGACAATCAAACATCTTCTCCACTTTGTTTTGCTGGAGGCTAAGAGCACCCTCGGTCTGCTACTGTGTTCAGATTCTTATAGCAGTCAGTTTCTAGCTCAAATGGAATCCAATACAT
This sequence comes from Ciconia boyciana, assembly GCF_034638445.1. Classification (NCBI taxonomy): domain Eukaryota; kingdom Metazoa; phylum Chordata; class Aves; order Ciconiiformes; family Ciconiidae; genus Ciconia; species Ciconia boyciana. Next base: position 59,641,362 of record NC_132938.1, read on the forward strand.
AGCATTAGTAGCAAGGCTTGCTAAAGTCTTAGGCCGCAAGCTGTGAACTTTCACCTAGATATGCAGACCGTATACTGAACTTTTACTTAGCTATGTGGAGGAAGGCCCTGAAACCAGCGCAAACCAGAAAGATAAGGTAGCCACAACCATCAACAGAAGGTGTGTCCGTTGAAATAACAAAAGGAGCAGCCTGCCTGGAGACAGAGAAAGGATCCAATGAGGGAACAAGAAGACCCCAGACCCAGATATTGCTTTTGGACTGAACCTTCGCATGTGGGGAGGGGAACTTAAATTGTAAGGGTATAACTACCCAGGGGTTTCTGTGTTGGGGGTCCCTCTCTGGAGGCACCCAGCTCAAGCTGTTTTTTACCGCTGAACCACTCAATAAATTCATCTGACGTACGTCATACCGGAGACTCTGCTTCAGGGAAACCTAGGGTCAAGCCTGAGGGGAGAGAAAGCACCCGAGAGTGAGTGCGTGTGTGAGCGAGGAGTAGAAAAGGGGCAGCCGTCAGCTCAGTGGAGCTGCCTGTGGCGAAGGAACTCGGGTCCTAGCAGTTAAAGTCTCGGGTGGTGTGTGCAGGACTCCCTGCATGGTGGGTAAATGCTCGGGCAGTGGCTTCTCCTTTAACAAGATGAGTCACCAGTAACTTCATCCCCTGTATGAAGCCTAAGGTAGCGTTTGACTGGTGTGCATTTCCAGCTTATTTTAATACACGAAAGTGTTTCTTATACATGCATGTACGTGTTTTGAAACAGCTTCAGATTGTTGCAGTAGCTCCACTGTAAGTGGTTCTTTTTGGAAAAAGCGTTATGGATGTATCAGAACTGCAGTTTGAAGAAGGGAGTTTGATTGTGGACACACTGCTGTTATTCAGATCACCCAGAAGAGCAGAATAGCCTGAGGGAGTATTAAGACTGTAACCTGTAAAAAAAAAAAAATCTGACTACATAAAAGCATGCAGTAATGAGTCAAACACCAAGACCTGCTATATATAGTATTATATTTTTCACACATATATAAAAATATCTAAGTTGTTAAATGGTATGATTAATCCTGGGGGTGATAGCTAGCCTTCATTTTGGGGCTGTGGCTTGTAAAAAGTATTTTGTATAGTTTGAAGGTAACTGTAATCAAGGATTTCTGCTACAGGAAAAGCTTATGCAAAGTAAAGACTCCCTGGAAGAAGTCAAATGCTTCTTCTGGTTTGCAAGCAGAACTATCAACGTGTCAGCTGTTGTGCTATCCAGCAGTGTTAAAGCTCTTTGTAGCATTATAAATGGTTTGAAGGAAACTCTGGAAGGCTTTCATGGTATAATTACAGGTCAATACAGAAGGGAACAAAACCAGCTCCTTCCAACAGTGAAAATTTTCTGTGTTCGTTTAAGTATCTAGTTTAAGCTTGTTTCCATGCAACTCAACAGCCATCTAGTTGAATTACAGTGGTTTGGACTCATTGTGGTACTTTATTTTAAACCATTACCAAACCATTTATTTTAAATGCCATTACTGTTCCCTGCATTGGTGCTAAAAGACTTTTAGGGTTCCAACCATGGAATCTCGGGTAATTCAGAGTTGTTTCAATTCTATAACAGAAAATAAATTTCACCAAATTTAGGGGAACCACAAGTTCTGCAAACACGGTTTTGTAAAACTCTACAGTAATACCTCTCTTGCAGTGCTATTTCATATCCACAAATATGAAAAGAAACTATGAAGCATGGCCAAAGAACTTAAGCAGGAACTTTATTCTATGAGGCACTTACATTCAGTGTCCTGTAGAGTCAGCTCTAGTGAAAAACAGAACAAAAATACCACAAACAACTGGTAAAGAAAAAACATATAAAAGTACTTCCAGAGGAGAAATCATGTTATAGTCCATGAGTCTGGTAAATTTGAGGCTTTTAGCATGGTTTCCACTCCCTGTTCACAGATGGAATATTTTAATTTTCAGTCCTCTCCTCCTGTGGATTTCTAAGGCAGAATCAGGGCACCAGGAGAACAAATCAAAATCTTTGACAGAGGACCCAATGCAAAAGTGAACTAAGGTCTGACAACTGGAGATAAGCAATGGAAGACCAGTACAGAGAAAAAAACCCAAATAATTCAGACATCAGGTGATTTCAGCTTGTTGTGGTTTAACGGGGCAGGCAGCTAAACACTGCACAGCTGTTCACTCACACGCCCCCACAGCGGGATGGGGGAGAGAATCAGAAAAAAGGTGAAACTCGTAGGCTGAGATAAAGACAGTTTGATAGGACAGAACAGGAAGGGAAAATAATAATAATGATAAAAGAATATACAAAACAAATGATGCACAATGCAATTGCTTACCACCCACTAACCAATGCCCAGCCAGTTCCCCAGCAGCGGCCGTGTCCCCCTCCAGCCAACTTCCCCCAGTTTTTTTTTGTTCAGCATGACGTCATATGGTATGGAATATCCCTTTGGCCAGTTCGAGTCAGCTGTCCTGGCTGTGTCCCCTCCCAGCTTGTTGTGCACCTCCATCCTCCTTGCTGGCAGGGTAGCATGAGAAGCTGTAAAGTCCTTGACTCGGCATAAGCACTGCTCAGCAACAACTAAACCACCAGTGTGTTATCAATACTATTCTCATCCTAAATGCAAAACACAGCACTATACCAGCTACAAGGAAGAAACTCTACCACAGCCAAGACCAGGACACAGCTGGAGAAGTCAGAGGGGGAACAGATGACAGAAGTACAGGCTCAGATGTTTCTCAGCCTCACAGAGGTCATGGGAACAGATGACAGAAATACAGGCTCAAGTATCTGTCAGCCTCACAGAGGGCATTTTAAATAAAAAGGTTTGTTGGGCATACTGACCCTATCTGTGGAACTTCCTTTTACTTTTCATCAGAACGGACTAAATGAAAGCAAAGGTGAATACAGTGACCAAGTTCTGCCACAAGACAAATATAAATCAACTTCTTTGAACAATATATCCTTTCTATGCATATAATACACAACACAAAATGTTTTATTTGAAAAATAAACATTCGATTCATTTTTAAAATAACATAGCTACTATATGCTACCATTTTGTCAAATCAAAAGTATATCCTTAGGTTGCAAACTGTTCATTTTAGTGGTCAAGCCTTAAAAGTATCAACATATTTGATCTGAAAAGTGCTGCAGAAGTAAGGTTGATATAGAGTCAGGTAGAAATATGTAGTGCAGATGTATACCCTTGCTAAGGGTTTGGGTTTTCTTGTTTGGGTTTTTTTGTTTGTTTGTTTTGTTTTTTTAAAAAAACAAACCCAGGGGACAGCATACATCAGAGAGAACTGAAGGCAATTGTACCAAAAGCATGAAAGTACAGGCCGTTGTACTTGTATAAGATGCCATATTAACACACACAAAACACTCTTTCCTGTTGGATCTATCAGAGGCATCCACTGCTAGTAAAGCTAAAATTTGACCTATATTAATAATCATCTGAGAATTCAATACAACTCTTCTGCGCCTCTGATTTCCGCATTATGGAGTTTTCTTAAAAACTTTAAAATGGCACTAGTGTTTTACGATAGCATACCCTGAGCAGACATACACCAAAGGAAACTAATTTCCGTTTCCAAGCTTCTGGCGTAAAGGGGAAGAGAAGGAAGACTTGTTTCTTTTTTACATTAGGAAGAACATCATAGTGACTTTCAAACCAGTATATTCATGTCAGTGTTTGATATATTACTGTCTGAACGGCGTAAAGCTTTGTAACGAGATGCTTGCTTCATTCCAGCTGAGTCTTTGACTTCATTCTACACCATGAGATCTCAGTATCTTCTTTCAGAGATCTGTCTTACCCTCATAATGACACATACATGCAGCTCTCTGGCTATCCAGGTATGGTTTACATCCTAAATGTATAACCGCATCAAACAACAGCTGAACAGTTGATTCACAAGCTGCAAGCAAAGAAGAGTTCAGTTAAAAGTACTCTTTGAATTGAATATGAAACTAACAGAAATTACTCTGGCAAACTGAGAATGATCTTAAGAAAGAAGCAATCTTCTCTAGGCATAGCGAATAGATTGTCAAACAAAAGACCAAACCAATACAGAATCATTTAAGTTGTGAGTAAAGACTTCATGTGCCAACCAAAAGGAATGAGAAAATTCATTGCATGTGTAATGTTATCAGTGTTAGAAACATCACTTAGTCTTGGAAAGATGAAAGAGCTCTTTTACCCCCTCACTTTTTGCATCCCAGTTTATGCAGAGGTTGCCATCTTTAACAGCAGCTCAACAGAACTGAGAAAATATTCACCAGTTCTAACACTACGCACTAACATGATGACTTCTTTGCAGTTAAATGAATTTGAGAAGTTCAAACATAGGCTTGTTGTAAAAGCTGTCTGCTCTCAGTGGGACTACGTACTGTAAAAGTGACATTATCTACATTAAAAAGTGTGGTTATGTCATGTATTGATCAGATACAGGCCAACAGCCAGAAGGAGTATCATAAGTCCTGTTACTGAAAAACCTAAAATTTATTCACTAAGGGATAGCATTAACTACTTCCACTATAACAATGTATTATTGTTATATCTTACTTCATAAAAGAAAACAATTCAGTATTTTCCTACAGTTTACTAGCAATCACATGTAGTATACATTTAGAACTCAGCAGAACAGTGAATATTCAGCTGTACTATAGTAAATGCAAAAATTATACATGCATTTTGATCAAGTTGTATTCCCACATTCATATTCCTAAATGGGAAGCATTAATTTTTCCACTCAAGGTTAGTTTTAACCCTGATCATTTTCCTACACTGTGTCATTGCTCTGCTGTACATGTCTGGGCTGCATGACAGAAGGACAGAACAAGGCATCTTCAGCAATAGCATCAGTTTATGAAAATGTGGCATTACTGCCGTGCACAAAGATTCTTTGCCAAATAAGCTCCGTTAAACCTGAAAAAAAGAAAGGCTTTTTCACACTTACCCTGGACACTCTCTGAGATTCCAAGTGTTTTCTGCACATCTCTGCAAATTTTGGAGAGGCAGGACTGGAACTGCTCATCACAATCATTTTTTTTATTGCCACAAGTATCATAGCATCTGTCGTGGTGATTGCAGCACTTTGTCATCGAAGGGATACCGATGTCAAACTGTGAAGAAAATCACCGCCAATCCATTGGTATTCCAATTAAGAAAGATCTAGCCTATGAATAGACTCTAACAGTTAGAAATTAAAAACTAATGCAATCAATCCAGCTGTCATTGACTTATCTCCGTATTTTGCTGTTCACCTCTAGAAAGCTGTGGTGGTTTGACCCTGGCCAGCAGCCAAGCACCCACAGAGTTGCTTGTTCATCCCCCACCCCCCTCCACGGAATGGAGGAGAGACTAGGAAGAGCAACAGCAAGAAAACTTGTGGGTTGAGATAAAGACAGTTTATTAGGTGAATGAAGGAGGGAAAAAATGCCCCAAAATAAGCAGTGCAAAAGCAATCATTCACCACGTCCCACAAGCCGATGCCCAGCCAGTCACCTTGGAAGCCAAACACCAACATCACCACCCCCACCCCCCTCCCTTCTTCCACTACTCCAGTTTTTATTGCTGAGCATGACTCTGTGTAATACGGAATATCCCTCTGGCCAATTCAGGTCAGCTGCCCCACCTGTGTTCCCTCCCAACCTCTTGCCCAGCCCCAGCCAACGCTCTGGGGTGGCAGATGGGCAGAGTGGAGAAAAAAGAGAAAGTCCCAAAGCTGTGCAAGTCCCTGTTCAGCAATAGCCAAAACCATCAACAGTTTTAGCCAACCATCCCAAACACAGGGCCATGCAGTCTGCTATGAAGAAAGTTAACTCCATCCCAGCCAGAGCCAGTAGATAAGCTAACCCATATTTTCTTTCTAGCAAAATGAGTTGGCATCAGTAAGGACAGCAAAAGTCAGAGCCAAACTCTCCGCTCTCACAGGGCTACAGTTGGGGTTTTTCAACACTTTCAAGATTGTGAGAACAAAACATTTACGGTTAAAAAATAAGAAATTAATCATCCTCATTCTATTTTATCCCTATAATATTTTATGTCAATGATGAAAGTGTTTATGCTATGTTCGCTTATAATACTAACATCTTCTATGTGTTTTTACCAAAGCATGTGCTGGAGCTGATAAAAGCAGGGACTTTGTACATGGATGCTGTCTCATCCTTAGAATGGGGGAGGGAAAAAACCACCCACATCGAGGAAAGTTGATGTATGAAAGACACACAAAGAAGCCCCAAAATGGAAATACTTACCTGAACTCCAAATAAAGGGGATCCACAACCATTTGGTGGTGACGGCTTATACCCATAGCGAGGAAGGGGCTTTGATCCTGAAAAAGGTAATTTATCATGCCTCAAATAGATTTTTTGCACAGAATTTTAGTACTGTCAAAACAGGCATTTGTTGGGCTTAAGACAGTATCACTTATATTTTTAACTTAAACATATATTCAGGCACCTGAATATCAACAATTATTACCAAATTACAACTTAGTGGTACTAAGCATTTTTTTTAAAAAGAGGGACAAGACACCTGAGCAACTGTTGCTAGCTTCCCAAGTTAAAGAAAAAAAGAGCTTGAATTACTAAAATTGATGTGTCAGTTAACTGTGCAATGTGTGGGATTACATTAAAGAACAGAGTACTCTAGAGTAAGTTCATTAACACTGCTATGCTTTATATGCAAGCAACAGTAGCGCTCTGATTTTTTTAGCTTAACCTTTAAAATTAACTGGAATGAAACATCTTTTTTATTTCTACAACTGTAACACTGATAAAATCTAGATTTAGTAGAGACTGCTAAAGTCACGTCTCCCTGAACAGTGACTAGTGCAGCAAGACAGGGAATTCTGCATCCCAAGTTAAGGAAGGTTACAGAGTTAATTTGAAAAATGACCCTTCCCCTTGTTTCGGTTTTGGAAACAAACTGAGGCCACAATTAAAAGTAACGGAGAGGAAAAAACGTATTTGAGAAGTGCATATTCTAGTACAGAGAGGAAATGTCACGGTGTCCTGGCCACTCTTGCGGAGCCAGTCAGGCTGCCACCACCAAACTCCTTTCCTGGCTTAACAAATAATCCAGCCCTGTAAGCTGGGGGTAAGTCGACTCAGCCGAGAGAGACCAAGAGGATCTACGGGACCCTCCCGTTTTGGGGCGCTCCCGAAGCGCCGGCGAAAAGCCGGGCAAGAAGCCCCTTTTCCGGAGCATCGCCCGCCCGGCACCCCTCTGCGGCAGCCGGCGACGGGGACGACAGGGGAACCGCCTCCAGGCAGGTACCGAGGTTTCCTCGGCGGCTGCGTCCCGTTTCCCCGGGACCGGCTCCCGGGACCGGCGGGAGGTCGCGGCCCCGGCCGGGCTGACCGGGCCGGGCCGCCTGAAGCGAGCCGGCCGGCGAGAGGGCAAGGATCGCCGCGGGCCGCCGGGGTCTCGGCCGCGCCGCCAGCCCCCCGCCTCGCCGCCCGCCTCACCGTCGCTGCACTTGTACTGGCAGAGGCCGTCCTCGCCGCCCAGCAGGTCGAGGGCCGCGTTGAGGTACACGTCGATCTTGTGCACCCCGTTGCGGATGGTCTTCAGCGTCATCCGCCAGTCGGGGGTCTGCGGCGGCGCCTCCTGGCTCCGCGCCGGCCGCGGGGCCAGCCAGGCGCAGGCCAGGAGCAGCAGCAGCAGCAGGGCGCGGGCCATGCCGAGCGGCGCCCCGCCGGGCGCCCGCTAAGGCCCCGCCGCCGGCCCGCTCCCGCAGCGGCCCGCCGGCCCGGCCCGGCCCCCCGCCGCCATCGTCCCCGCCCGCCCGGCGAGGAGGGGCCTTCCGCCGCCGCGCCTGAGGCAGCGCGGGGCCGCGCCTCCGCGCGCGCCCCCCACCGGCCCTGAGAGAAGGGGCGTCCCGGCCGCCTTCTGGGCTGCCGCCGGAGTAGGGGACGGGCCTGTGCGACAGCGTGGCTGGAGCGGGGCTGCGAGTCACTTACGGCCAAAAGGCCTCTTCCTGGGCGACTGCCGCCAGCCAGCGGTGCGAGAGAGGGGCTGGGGTGGGCTAGAGAGGGAGCAGTCAGTGGTGGCTCTGAGGGGGGAAAGGGGGAAAGTCGGGCAGAGCCTCTCACCCCCACCTACGGATGGCAGGAGGAGGGACTGCGAAAGGCGGCCTAGCGCCTGCCCGTTACAGCACGGGCTGTTTCAACAGGAGAAAGGCTGCCATCTCCAGCAGGTCACGGTGGCCCTTGTTCCATGGGGGGCCTTTTCCAAACCTGTCCCGGTACAGACCGAGAGCAGCTGGCTGCCAGTTCGTATGGCACGGTGGCGCTGGCTGAGCAGGGCCCTGGGAGGTACCGGTGCTACCAGATCATACAAAACCCCAGAAGCTTTTTATTTGGAAAACCTTTATTTGATGACTGTGTTAGAAGTGGTGAACTTGGCGTTGCTAAATGTGGAAGGGACAGCAATAGCGTTCTGGAGGAAAGACAGAAAGGCTGATTTTCTAGCCAGCCATTCAGATATTGCGGCCGTGGGGCTGAATGGAAGGAAGGGCAGGTTTCGTGCCAGCCGCGTCGGGGCTTGGTTGGCGTGGTACCTCAGCGCAAATGCTGCCTATGGGAGGAGCGTGCCCAAAACCACATGCTGCTCTCCTTCAGTTCAGTCTGGGGGGGAACTTACATTAATATAGCTAGAAAAACATGACCTTTTGGAAAGCACACTCGTTTAGAAGCCAAAAAAATGCATTAGGGAATACGTACTTGAAGTGTTAAAATTTTAACCTAATTTTATGATGATGTTCAATGTGAAGGAAACTGATCCGGTGACCTTTACACGTGAGTGATTGTTTCATGTAACATCAAATGTGCAAGATGGGGTTGTAAAAGAGGGGAAAATGAAAGCATATCTATTAAACATTAAAAGCCCAGTCTTGATTTGCTGCAAAGAAAAATCAGACCGAAATGAACTCGCTTGCTAAACATCCTGTTTGGTTTTAAGTTTTTTTTTTAATTATAAAATTTCTATTAATTTTGTATTTAAATTCTAGGTGCTTCACAGATGAGCTAAAGTGGAACCGTGTGGAAATTGTTCTAATTTTTGTATCGAAAGCTCTGTTTTAAGACGTGTGGAATCCCTCAGAACATAGTAATATTGGGCTTCAGGACAAAGTTAACTGTAAAGAACAGGAAATGGAAAGAAAACCAAGAGACTTCCAGATCAACAGGCAGAGCAGAAAGATACATGGTAAATATTCTACTGTTATTTTTCTTTTCAGCCTCAGCATTTAATATTATTTGTAGTTAACTGAAGAAATAGGTGGAAAAAGTTCTTTACAGAAGTTAATTAAGTCAAACAAAAGAGGGAGCTTTTCCTACACCTGTCCAGCTTTTCCCTATGATTACTTTACGAAGACCCTGATTCAGCAAAGTAATTCCTGTGTAGGAATATACTTAAAGACTTTCCTAAATAGCAAGCCTTGTTGGAGGGGGGTTAAGAGAAGCAATTCATAGCCTTACTTTAGTTAGTGGTGATTGACAGTGTCATTACGTGACAAATTCATGCTGATGTGGGGTTTTTACAAGACTGTAAGATGAAGAAAAGTCAATGAAAATGTAAAAATGTTGTCTGAAGCAGACCATGGTGAATTATAGAAAAAACACCACCACAACAACTGTGTTGTGTGAACATATGCTATTTATTCAACAGCATAATTAATTGAGAGGAATAAAGTAAAATAGATACTAAAACATTTGTAAATTAGAATACAGTAAAGTACATTCTAAAACTATCGAGCAGTTTGATAGGACTGACCGAGATGGTCCTGAAGCTGTTTGACAGTTTTGTGTCGAGGGTACCAATCCACAAACCAAATTCTAGTACTTTTAAAAAACTTTGTGCACACTTTCTGTGCATAACTCTTGCTGAATGTGAAACTATTATGTATAGACAGAAGTTTTCTTACAGCAGGCACCGTTACTGCTGTCTAAAAATGTGTAGCTTATGCAGTGGTCCTTTGGGCTGTGCTTCCTGATTATCATGTGGGCAGAACTTTCTAGCAAGGATTGGTGAAAGCAGAAGGATTTTCTGCTTAATCGTTCCAGTTTTGCTGATGGCCCCTTGTCTTCGTCCAGTTCTGGGTCAGTTAAGGCAGTAGCAAAATTCCCGCTGACTGCACATTGCAGGATCAGGCCCTGGATGTTCTTTCTTGGCATTACTGTTTCATGCTTCTGTATATTGGTGTAGGAACCTTGTGCTAATTTGAGAATCTGGTGAGAGGTTTTTATGACTGAGAGTATTAATTTCTAACTTTAGAGCTGTAACTTGGTTTTGTAGAATTAAGTCTATATGTATAATATATAAACTTTTTATATATTTATATTGTTATATAAATTGTGTGTGTGTGTGTGTGTGTGTGTGTGTGTATTAAAAAATATATATATACACACGCAGTAAAACCCTACTTGATGTTAAGAGTTTGTTGGATACCAGAAATATATATATACATACACAGAGAACTTAAGATAGTAAAGATGCTTTTTATTTAAGTTGAAGATTCAAGTTTTAAAATTTCTTTGCTGTTTGTGGCCAGCTGCAGATAAATTAATAAAACTTAGAGCTACAAAAATTGCCCCAAGCTAGATGATCAGATGAGGTATACTTACTAGATAAAAATTGTCTGAGTTTGTAGCTGAAAAAACTACCACCAAACAGAGTTATTATTTGGGTAACTGTTGCATTACAACAAATCTTGTGATCCTAGTCAATCTGTCAATTAATAGATGGTCTGAAGTCTACTTTCGCAGTAAGCCTAAAGAATCAGCTGCCAAGCAAGGCAGCATCCTGAGGGTTTCTAGTGACCTAAACCTTGAGATGATGGAAGTTCTTTCAAGTACTGTGGTTACTGTCCTTTCTGTGAAGTTCACATATTGCCAGTGCAGTCATTTTCCAACCACTGCTTTCAGTACAGCTGTCCATTTTAAATAAATAAACAACCGCAATTGAAATGCAATGTGAAATGTGGAAGAAAAATGAAGTAACAACAAGAAAAAGATATTTTAATTTCCCTGCTTTTATTAGAGACTTTTGCTGCGGACTCATGTGTCGGTAAAATTCTCTTCCTACAGGCTTCTGCAAAATTGTGGTATTCATAGAGTTAAATTAATATGAATTTTCAAAATACATTCTTTAAAGATTTGTACTAATTGTTGCAAAGTTGCATGGCTGCTGATTGTAAAAAAGGACTAGTGTTCATTTTTGCATGGGTGGTAAGAAGGAAGTATTTAATCTTCCGAGCTTCAGATATTATACCTTGAAATGAGACTCCTAGTCACATGATGGCTAATCCAATCATAATAGCTAGCAACTTCTGTATACACGCCAGGGTGATTAGGCTCCCCGCAGTTCTCACCCCAACTCACAACACCCCAGACATACGCCACATTTTCTGCATCAAAACAGACCAAGGGTCCTCCTGAATCACCTTTGCAACTGTCTATGGAGCCATCATAAGTACCTGAAGCAAAAGAGGAAATAAAAAGCAAAAATAAGTTCATATACAAGCTAGCATACAAAATAGAGCTCAGGAGGTTTTTTTCAGGTCCATGTCACTTCCTGGCAGATGTTTGCCTAATGGTCACCAGTAAAGGAGGTTCCTAACCTCTTCAGTCTATTACTTCTCATTTCTTTTTAAGTGTGGGGCCTCTCTTTACATTTGCGGCTGGCCCAAATTGTCCTCATTTGCTTTGATGTCAGTGATGTGAGTCTTGTTTTACCCTGTGCAATAGAGAATAATTCAGCCATATTGCCTATTATATCATTAGAAGTAGCTCACAAAAACTGAACAAAAGTGGGAGGAAAAGATAAAAAGGTTTGTAGGCTGATTCCTATGGAAATGAAGCTGTCATAATATGTGTGGGCCTACATGTCTGCCTTTGGTGTCCTCTCTACCCAATTCATTCATTGGCCGGTTTCATCTGTACAGAGCTGTACAGAGAGGCAAAGGCCTCAAAATTATTTTCTCTACCAGCTTTATGACAATAGGTGGGCAGGTACAAGAAGGAAAGTGTGTGAATGCTGGGATGGGAGGGAGAGCAACTGTCTGTAAGTGCCCTCACTGCAAGGTCTCCATCACAGTGTGGACCTTTTGCAACACCAGATAGAGGCCCTGAGGCACAAGTGTGTAGGATCCAGTGCCCTTTATAAGTTTCAGTGCTCACAGAACTACTTGTTTGCAATTCAGCAAATATAGTGCTTGGGAAAATATGAATTAAGAGTGAAGGATGTGATATAAACAGAAACACTGCTACAGAGGTAGAATATTATTTATGCTTTGTCCTATATACTCAGTAAAATTTTATTAGCTTCTAACACCCCTACTACACTTTTCTGCTTGGTTGATTGACCTAGTATGAAGGAACCCATACTAAGCATGAGTCTCTAAGTTTTTAAAAATGTAACCTCTTTCTTGAATCTCTACATCACTGAGAAAGAGTTCTATGAACTTTTGAGAGTTGAAATTGCTAATCCTATAAAACAAGATTTTATTGCCTTTATTCAGTTTAATTAATATTTGCATGTATAACTAACTACTGTGGATACTAGGCCTTAATTCCAAAGTTTGTATTTGCATCAGGGAGGGGGAGCTAACCCCAGATACCTTTTCTGATGTTGTCCCATGTGATACTGTCTTTCTTCCCTCCTGGTAAAGTATGATCACTTGAAATACATTGAAGATCAAGGACATAAGTTATGGAACTGGCACAGTAGACAAACCCAGTATCTTATAGATGTCATGGTGAATTTATCACAAATTAGTTGGCTTTTATATCTGGTTCTTATTTTTTTCGTTAAGTAGTTTGTTTAAATATTGCCTTTAGTTTTTGATTTAAAGAACAGTGGAAACTATCTGCCCTGTAAGTTGAATACTCATTGCTCTTTTAGTCATGTATTTGGCCATACCTTTCGTTACTTGAGAAGCAAAAAATGTGTATTCAAAATCCTTATTTTAGTACTAGGAGTGACAACCAGTTTCCTGGCCAGACTAATCTTAGTTTGAAAAGTTAATCGTATTTTTCCTGGGGTGCAGTGCGGTAGTAGCAAATGTCAAAGCAGGTGAATAGTCACATTCTAGTCAACGGGACTACTAATGTGCTCTAAGACAGGCATTTGCTTAAATATGTTGCTGAATTAGAATCAAATATAGTAAAGGTAGGAAGTTCAGTGGGCTGTAAAGTGCTTGTGTATTTAGAAAACATAACTCAAATTGCTTGCCGAAATTTGCCCACATAATCATAGAAACTTGGCATACTGTCATCTTAACTCTGTTTATAAATAGATATATAATGGTGGATGCATCTAGGCTCCAATGGCTGGCATTTTGCTAATCGTGATACTGTGGCAATCGGTTTGTCTTTCCCAAGTCTAAAAGATTCCCAGCCAGTATGTCTGACCTTATAAACAGTAGGTTTGATGGTAGAGAAATTATAGTAAGAAAATTGCTTGCCTGCACATGTCATTCGTTTAAAAAATCGTCCTGGATACAATTCAGAACAATTCTGAAATAAATTAACATTGCCCCACTTGAGGATATATTGTTTGGTATAACCTAGAAAAGAAAATAATAAACTTTTCTAAATAAAAAATGGTAAGTACATATTAGACACTTTTAATATCATAAATTGAAAGTTATATATTTGCTTATCTACCGAATATAATCTTCACTATTATAAACCAGATACCTTAAACTGCCACTAACACTTACCCCATGTGAATTGCAGTACATTGGCCATATATTTCAAAATAAAAGCAGAGTGGTTTAATTGCAGTGTTAAATACAGTACTTTCATTTTGTGACATTTTCACCCTTTCCTTGTCTTCCTTAGTTTTTTCCTGTGTTTTCCATATCAAGGTTTTCAGACACTGGGAAACTGGTATATTGTTTTATATAAAGTGGAGATGTGGCTCTCATCATCCTTGTTACCTTTTTTCCAATTCTACTCTGTCTTTTTGGGATGAGTGGACCAGGTATTGAAGATAAGGTGAACTATGTATTCACAAGGTTAAGGAGATTCTCTGTTTTTTTTCTCTGTCCGTTCGCTAGTCATTCCCAACTTTGCATTTGCTTTATGGACTGCTGCTGAGTATGGACAGGAGAAGCCTCACAACCAGTGGCTCCAACGCCACGCTGTAATCACTGTGATAGAAAACAAATGCTTCCAAAATCTTTGAAAGTGTGATTACATTTGGCTTATCTGTCTCTGTGCAACCTTCTCTGGGCTAAACTCAAACACGGCCGAGACAAGGTGTGCCGAGTTTCGTAACTGTTGGCTGCAGCTCAGATCCTCTTGGGCAGGGGGCAGAGGATGGGCTGTGACTATGGGCCACTGTGAGCTACTAACCGCCACTTGTTAAATATCGTTACCAGGTCTCCACAGCTAATATAAATCTTAGATTGGCAAAAGGAACATTTCTTATTGTCAGGGTAGTTTTCAACCAGGGGTGTCCTCCAGATGAGTTTACTAAGTGGCTGAAACAGCAGAGGAGCCAGTACAGAAAAGAGAACCAACAGTGATAGCCGAATGCTGTTTTCACAGCCTGTATTTTCTGTACTCAGCCTTTTCTGAGTGCTTTGTGCACAACTACTCTTCAGGCTTTTCAGAATGAAAGCTCACCACAATTAGAGAACAAGTGATACAAATAATACATTCTTGTAGTAAGCACTAAAGCAAATACCTTTTTCTAGTCCCCATCCAGAAACTTTGCATCTATCACCAGCCTTGAACATATACTTTGACCAGGGGATACAGGCAGGTGTGCTGTGTTTCAAGGAGCATTCTCCTTTCCCAAAACCTCTCAGCTCCAGCAGAGCAATGTCATTTTCGTAAGTTGATGCATTATACTTTTCATGGATTATCAGTTGTTTTAGTCTGAAAGTATCTGTCTCTGTGTCATACATTATTGTATCCAACAGTCCAACCCAAACACGGTACAGATGAACTCGATTTGCCCTGGAATAAAACAGTGAAATAAAATATGTTTGGTACTTCA
This sequence comes from Ciconia boyciana, assembly GCF_034638445.1. NCBI lineage: Eukaryota > Metazoa > Chordata > Aves > Ciconiiformes > Ciconiidae > Ciconia > Ciconia boyciana. Next base: position 59,656,381 of record NC_132938.1, read on the forward strand.
CACAAGCACTGTACATTTCAACTAGCTGTAAACTTTTGCATTTTATCAAAGTTTCTCTAGAATGAAAATTCATATTATATACATATAGTTTCTTTCTGGACTTGATGTCTAGGTTTTTCTGAAGTGTAGTGAATGCAAGGCAGATGACATTTACTGCTGAGTACTGCAACTAATACAGAAAAAAATAGTAAAGGCCAGCCTCTGTGTTTAATGCTGTGACAAAGAGAAAGCAGGCGTTTATGCCTCTCTGATTTCAAGTGAAAGAAGAGTGAGCAGATGTGGATGGGATGCTGGGACTGGTGAATCCTCCCTGTCTGCTCTTGCTTGTTCTGGGGAATATGTGACCCCAGGGACATTCTCGGGCAACAGATCCTGACTTCCCCAAGGTAGAGATGGAGAAGAGAGGAGTCCCCTGTATCTCCCTTTCAGGCAAAGTGGTTATGGTGAACCTTTCCTGCCTGCCTGCTATCTGACTAAAGAATGCTGTGTCTCTTCAAACTCATCATTACTTTTTCATCTTTCTATTCACTGCCAAAATATTCTACTTTATATTCTCTGAATGTTCCCCGTCGTTAATGTGGGTGAGTCAGTGTTTTAAATTGTTTTATTCAATGGGCAAATAGGAATTAGCAAACAGGTAGCTAAGAAGGGCAATAATATCCAAATCAATCTTTCTGCCTTGCAAGAAGAAAATAATTTCCCAGTTTGTTCTTTTTACCTGACACAGTGTGCAGCAGTCAGAACCCAACAGCCACCAATATAAACTCCTCCACAGTACACTGATGTACCTTCACTGCTAGTTTCTTTAATTGCCACTTGCCAAGGGAATTCACCCTATTCAAACAACAAACACCCAAGTAATATGAAATCATAATAATTTTACTACTTTTAGTGCATAAAGGGAAACACACTTCTTGGTATCACCTCATCCCCTTGACTGTATCTGATTGTAAATAAAAAAATCTGTTATCCAGAAATTGTGAATTGTGCTCCATCTGATAAAGGATATATATTCTAAAATGCAGTGATTTTGTTCAATCTTCTTACTTTGTGCGATGCTTCCTGCCCTCCAGCCTTCTGCCATGAAACCCCTTGTAGCCAGAGAAACAGATGTAGAATCTGATCTGGTATGATTGAGTATAGCATTTTTGACTGTTTCTGTTTCAAAGGTGCAAATTTAAATTCCATTTTGTCAGAATTATTACTTCTAACTATAGTTTTAAGTATTTTGCTGAATAATTTTCAATGTGTACTTGTACTGTAATGCTCAGTTTTGCAACTCCATATTTTACTTTATAAATTGTGCTTCTTTTTACTTTCGTTCGGTGCAATGCCACTACTGCTGGAAAACATGAAATTAGTGTTGTAGGTGATTTTGGTATTTCCGTACATTTTAACAGAAGGACAATAATGCCCATTTAAATCAATGCTGAATGAACTCATATGTGGTAAGGTGTTTTTTTTACCTTTCTTGCAGTCTCTCCACCTACGATTCTTTTCCGTCGAGTTGATGTGTGATTTGTAAGGCCGCAGTGTACTTGGGGAAGAAGTGTCTTTATCATTTTTCTTTCTTTAACAAAAAGGAAAAGTGTGTCTCAGAATTCAGGTTATCCATTCTCTCTATTTGGAGACAGGTTTATCATTATCGTGAAAATTTGAGTGCTGTGAATATGCCAGTAGCTGAAGTAGCAGGAAAGCAAAGACCAAAAATTTTGGCATCTGTTTTTGCTTTGAAAATCACTTGTGTCTTAGCATCACATTACTTCTCTTCATTTTCCACTGCTGCTTGTATTCAGGCAAATAATTTTAAAGCAGTTCCCCTAGATTTGCTGAGAATTTACCACCACCAGTTGCCAAAACATGCAGATGTGGGTCCTCAGCCAGGATGAATTATTATGGCATTTTTGAAATTAGTGGAAACTAAGACAAATAGTAATCCTCAGAGTGTATATTACTAAATCACAAAGTCCAAATATCTGAGTGTTCTGGATCTGGCCAGCTGGCTGGTAGCTAGAAAGCCACTAATAAGAGGGTATGCTGTTGGTTTTGGAGGGTTAGTTATACTTACCTTCATCTATACTGTGATTTTCAGCACCTTTGTCTTTGCCTGTAGTAGAATAACAAAATACTAAAAATATTGGCAAAAATCTAAATTTGTTCTATTACTTGAATATATGTTTGTGTGCCAAAATCGTGGTACATGTTTTAAATGCATAAGGGCACACCATTTCACATGGACAGCAATACACTCTCAGCCTGGTGCCTGCTGTTTCTTTTCCTACTAGACACTCTTTGGCTGCCTCAACCCACAAATGACCTACATACAGCAGATACTCATTTGTAACTACATGACATCTACTCTGCTTTCCATGCCCAGGGAGCCCTTCTGCAAAGAAACTCTGAGAAATGGCCTTTTTTTGGTTTTTGATCTCTGAAGTGATATCCCATTCTCCTCCACCAGGAAACAACAGAAATTCCTCCTCCTGCCCCATCAACCTTTTGGAGCTTTCTAAAGCCCAAAGGAGCATTAGGTAACAGGATTTCCCTCCCCTCCCCAATTTAGATAATGCTGTTGTGTACTGTGTGCCTTCTTTAACAGGGTAAGGGAGGGTATTCAACATGAGAGGTAAATTAACTGCTTCCTGAGTCTGGTTTGTCAGCTTTTATTCAAGTAAAATGCCCGTTTAATTCAGTTCCTAAATGGAAGTTGAGGATTGGGTCTGTTCTCATGTTACTGACAGTAATGTTTACATTTAGAGTTCAGTTTACCTTTACCGGTTACCATTTACCAATAGTGTTTACTTTTTGGCTTTAGACTTTGTCTCTTATCAGAGCAAGGAAAAACATTCTTATTTCAAAACAAAACAAAATCTTTTCAACAGTGAGGGAAACAGCACAGAAGAATTATTATATTGACAAACTAGTTGAATTCCTCATCTGTGAGGAAAATATTCCTGCCCTCCCTGTCTATGCTTTCTTCACAAATAAGGGATACCAGTTTTATAGATGGCCACATAAGCAAAAGATAATCTGCCTTAAGCCTTGTAAAACATCATCTGTTTCTTCCTTCCTTTAGTTTTCTTGCTATTCTTTTCTAGAAGGAAAGGGAGGAAAATTACTTAACTTTTTCTTACTCCTATGCATGACATAACATTGAGAAGACTAATTCTTGTATGCATTTTGGCTTTGCTAATCTGTTTAAATTATTTAATAATATGCATTCTGTACTCTCGTTACAATTGAGCAGAATGAAAGGAAAGAAACAAAAACATCTTTCAGAAGGAAACCTGCACAGAGAACTTGAGCTTCATCCTCTCCTGTGAGGCAGTCAGTTTCTTTGTTACAGACATTCTTATTTGGAATACAGATATTTGACCGACAGTGGAAACTGTTGTGTCTGCACTCTGTAACACAGGAAAATTACAAATGTAAATCACAGGATCACATGATTCAGCAACCTCACATAGTTAGAGAGCTTTTTAAAATATAAACATAATATAATATCCATGTTATGGGGGACTTGGCTGTTCATAAATAGATCACAAAAGCAGGCTCTGTAAGTGTAAAACGAAATGAATACTTGGCTCTCCTTATTTTACAATCTTGAAGTTTTAAGACTTAAAAAATGTGGATCTCTGTTACCAGTTCAGTACTGTACTTCTAGATTTGGTATCACTCCTTACCAGTTTCATCCACAACACATGCCCACACTCAACCTCAGCCAAAGGACCTCCAGTTTTGCCAGCATTACTGATCATGTCAAATGAGGAATTTATGATGTTTGGGTCAAATTTCCCCCTCCAAATCAGAGTCCAAGCTGGCTTTTGGTTGAATGAGCTAAATGCCTAAATCCAGGGTTAGGAATCAAGAGTCCTATTTTGAAGATACTGGATTTCATAACTTATTTCTTCTAAAATTCTTGATTATATGAAACATTATTATAAACCTGAGAACCCCCTTCCTTTTAATTCTTGTGATCACTTTGTATGTTATCAAAAGCAAAGCAGTGCTTGAATTTATGGCAGGGTTTTTTGAGGTACTTTATAATCTTATGTCAATCTACTATTTAAGGATATATGTCTTTAATAGAAAATAAGATAGTTCTCTAAAAGTATCCAGATATCCCAATATGATCCAAAGACCACTGAACTCAGTTGAAATAAATACTTCTTTTGATTCCAGGAAGCATTGTTTTCAACCCATACAGCTGAAACAGCACTATTTTGGTCAAGTGGAATCTGAATAAATGTCCTTAAATATATGAAGCCACAGGTATTTATTGTTTTTTTCTAAAATGCCTGTGACTTTGTTTCCACAATTATCAGATTAAATTCACTGACAATTGTAAAACTACAAAATTAAGGTTATTTAGGGATAGTGATGGGATGTGTAACCCACATTACCGTTTGGCACCTGAAACCCAACTTCCGAAAGTATTCTCCTGCATTCAGGTCATGCTAGATCCATTCCTTGTTTCTTATCAAAATTGTTACAGCTAGAATTGCAGATGCTGAAAGAATGACTGCTGATGAACAAGCAATGTGACAGGAACTATTCACAGATATTCTATGGATAATCTTGCATTAGTAATAAATATAAGAGGATTTTACTTTGGTTTAAAGATAGTTCATTGGATAAACAGTGTCTGTCTTTGTTTAATTACAATGGATTTTTCCCAACTAAAAATACATTTTCATTCTAACACAGCTCATTTTTTCGTATCAATGTTTAACAGTCTCCTAAATAATCTCATTGTATTTCCTCATCCTCCAAGGAAATCCAGATTCTCAGAGATCACTTGCCTGCTTCAAAACTATATTATGCCTACTTTTTTTGCACTTGTGTATACATAAACTATGGTTTGATTGCTTTAATGTAGTGACTCATTGGAAAGGAGACTTCAGCTGTTACATCACTGTAAAAATTCTTTGGGGCTGGTTTTCTGCTGAAATGATTTTGAAACAGCTGAGAAAGGAAATTATTACCTCTACAGCACAGTTCATCACTTAGGTCTCCACAGTCATTGATTCCATCACAGGTTTTATTCAGAGGAATGCACTTCTTGTTGACACAATGAAACTCACCATCTGAACAAGCTGTGCAGCACGATGAAAATGAAGTTAGTATGGAAATGTCTATAGGTTCACAGCTGCCCATGGAAATATTCTGCTTGCGCATTTTATTCTATCAGCAGTTTGGCCTATCAACAGTAGGCATTCTTGGGCCCAGTAATGTAAATAGGAGTCTTTTTTTATTGTTTTAATCGCCTTCTCATCAAGCTTTCAATGTGACCACTTATTTTCCTCCTCCAACTTGCAGTAGCCTGGCAAAAGGGAACTTCATTTCTCCTAGACAAAGACTAAACCAGAAATGATCGGTTCAAACCCACTGTAAATGATTCAAGTGATTAAGATGATGGATGTTCCCCCTCCAGAAGGAAGTCATCAAGAGTCTGTGAACTACTTTTGTGGCATATGAAAAACATGAGGCAGTTCATATCTCTCCTAATCAGCAGCATCTCAGGCTGATGCTTATCAGTGCCAAAGAAAGCCCACTACAGAGAATAGAAAGCTGTTAGAAGTCAAAACAAGGAGTTGATTCCCCCTATATCAGTGAGAAACTGAGGAGCCCTGAAACTCCCCAGAAGACATGAGCAGTTCTGCGATAGTCAATGCTTGTCTGGCTACAGTGCTACTAGTGTCCTAATTGATCTCCCTCATAGACAAAGCAGTGCGTAGGAGGTTGTCACCTGTCTCCTCACCAGCTAACCCGGGAGAGACAAGACTTGTGGGATACAATATACCTTGGTACCCTTGGAAGGGATGGGGGAAAAAACAGAACCATGGGTGAAACATATTTACTTTTGGGAAATATCTGTAAAAGTACTTTAGGAGCAACAGTGATTTTCCAAACTCATAAACTGAGTCAAGACTGTCTTGACTCAACACTGCCTCAGTTGTCTTAAAGTCTGCCAAAGGATTATTTAAAAAAATCAAGAGGGTTCAGTGTAGGTTTGCTGTGGCTGAGAGTTCAGCAAACTAGGTCCTAATTAAAATAAACTTAAAATGTAAGAACCCCAAATAGATATAAAACTAAAAAACCTACTAACCTCTGAGATTTTCATGGCACTGGAGGCTAACAAATCCCTCATTAGTATCTCTTGATTTCATCTCTATGTGACATTCAGCAAGACTTGTCTCTAGGCCCCTGCAAGTTATTTGCAGACAGTGCAATGAATTTAAAGCAGATTCTGTGATGCTGGAATTGGCTTGGTAATATTCAGCACCTCTGTGAAGATACAAATAATAATAACAAATTATATCATTTCACAATGGATTATTCACTGCTTTTATTGTTTAGAATTTATATGATTTTCCTCAGTGTTAAGGAATTTTGGTCATGGCTAAGAAAAAGAGCAGACTTCCTATGGAATCATCTAGGGGTAAGTAGGAGATGTTTACTTTGGAACAAAAAGTAAAACAAAGTGCTAATTTTTGCAGCTTGCTGCATAGAACTGTCCCTAAATCCATATGTAGCTCTGTGACAGTCACTGTGTATCATGATGGATAGAAAAGTCTCCTTATGTAGCAAAACTTGTAAGCTCAGATCTCTATCTCTGTGTGGACACAGGTGAGTCATAATTTGGAAACCATCCTGCATGGGGTCAAGTATCCTTGATGCCATCAAAACCAATGCATATTGAGGAAGCTCAGGCCACTGCAAGGCTGGGATTGACAAATTTTATCTCCCTTGGTTTTACCTGAGCGGTATCCTCCTAACAGTGTATGTGTCCCCTACCTTAAAGAAATATGGATCGAGTAAATAAGTAACTAGAGAGGCTTACAATGGGACTCCAGGGCTGAATGCTCTGTCCCAGGACAAACCCTTCTCTGCTATCTAAAGAGATACTGATCAGGACTAGGAAATACTTGCTTCTCACCTAGAGGGGACAATTTAGGGCATTCCAATCGCATTTTTAGTCTTCAGGTAGGGTTGGGGAGGCAGCCCTACCTAAGTTAAATTAGTTGTATATGTGTAAAATTATTATGTACAGGTTGTAGTGTTGACTCTTTATGAGGAGCTGAATGTGCAACTCAGGTCATCAGTGTGGTTGCAGGAAAAAGAACAAGCTCTGTGTGGCTTCAGCCATCCCTGGGGCCAAGGCAGCCAACAGCAGCGGGGGCAAGGGGTGAAGAAAAAAACATGTTCTGGTTCTTGTTAGTCTGGCTGGTGCAAGTGGCAAAACAGCTGTACCCTGTTGTCAGCTAGCGTAAGAAACTTCTCTGCATACAGGTTATTGCTCAGAGCTACTTGGGGATGGTCCATCTATGCACTTCTCCTTACACAGACCTGAGAGAAAACCTCTGCATTGGTCTTCAGCTTTATTTTAAAAGTAAAACAATTATGGTTTGTATAGTTGTAATCTGTAATAGAACACAGAAATCTATGTTTTGGCTTTCACTCTCAGGTGTCAATTTAAGAAGCTTTATCAGAATATTGTGGTCAATATATCGTTCATGAGTTTTCTGTCTGGGTTGACTGTGGTGACTGACCATGGTTGACTGACTTGGTTTTCTTGTTGGCTGACTGTGACTGACACTTATGTAAGCATCACCACTTTTTCAGATCCCTTGCAGTTATCCAGAGGTAAATTCCCCAAACTTACGTTTCATAGCCAAGGTGCCTGCAAGCCACGTTTGCTTCATTCATAGTCCACTCACTATCACATACAAAAATGTCATTCTTTTGATTCACAGGTTTTACTCGAAGCAAACTTGAATCTCCATGGCCCACAGAGATTGAAAATGTTTCTAAAAAAAGAAGAAATTAAAAAAATCCCCCAATAAAATCATATTATATAGATGTATCTAGTGGAAAGACAGCACAGAAACAAATCAGGACTAATTTTGTATTGACAGCCGAAGTTGATATGGAAACAACAGTAGATCAGGAATCAGAAGCTTCAGGTGGTATTCCTGATTTTTCTGAGGATTGACTTCGTGTCTTTTTAGCCTGCCACTTTTTCAAAATATACCAGTTTCAGGACAAATGAGGGTAATGGTTCCTACCACATCAGAGTACCTGGAGGTCTACTGAGGAAAGGTTGCATCTTAGTATAATGACTTTCATTAGAGGACTTTTGATAACCAACCAGTAACGCTTCAAGTAAGATGGCCAGATCCTGCTTCTATTACCTGTGTAGCAAACCTTCCGCTGTTTACAGTGGAGCTAAGGTCCTCAGCTTAACTTAGTGAGGCCGTATAGAGAGCACACCAGGAACACACGGCGGCTATCCGATCCTTGTCAGTGGAATAGGCAGAATTGAATTTTGCCACCCTGAGAGTGATGGGCTGAGCTGCTGCTTCCGTGGGGAAAGGGAGGGATGGTACAGAGACAGAGACTGGGCAGGAGAGGCCTGGGCCCGGCTTGCTGCTCCTGCTGCATTTGGTGCAGGTGGGGCTGGAGGACCGGTAGGAACAGCAACGGCTACTGCTAAAAGAGGCCACCTGCCTAGTTAGCAGGAGCCATTTCTCCCTGCACTCAGATGGAGGTTGAGCTGACAAAGCAGCTCGGTGCGGCCTAAAAAGCAGGCAAGAACAAACAGCTGCTTATCAGTGCACAAACCATCACTGGTTTGCAGGGCAATAGCTTTCTGTTTTGATGAAATCCACAGCATGAAGATGATTGAGGTGAACAGGGCTTACCTTCTCCCCATGCACTCCCACACACACCTCAGCAGCTTGACTCCATTCCTTGGACTCTTGCTCCTGTGAGGTCTGTCCCTCTCCAAAAGATACCTGCTCTGCTAATGTTCTCGGCAGGCCCTCTCCCGGTGTGCCTCCCACCATAGTCAACACCCTGCTTGGAAACCTTTAAGCGCTTTCCTGTGTCTATTTCTTCCCTTTCTACCTGATGATTTGAGCAACCTACCAGCAGCAGGGTGACCTGGGCCTGTCAATCACTTCATGTTTATGAAAATCAACAGATACTTGCTATTTTCAATGACTTCTCATTTTCTGTTTCATGTTCTTACTAGTGCAAGGAAATGAACAGACTTTCTGAGCTGTAAATAGTAAGCATCTCCTTGGCCGCAAATGACTGACTGATACATTTTGGAAAAGGAGGTGTTAATACCTTCAGACATGCATATTCCCTTGTGCAGAAACTTTGCTTTGGGATGTTGGCACTCATAGCTCTTTAGGTGACAGTAAGTATGAAAGTACTTTCCATTGGTAGAACAAACTGAAGAGCCATTTTTTGGGCACTGGTAGGGAAGCTTACAAAGGCATCTTCCCTCCACACATCGTTCCCATGGGTGACAAAAAACTTTCTCGCAGGACTTGTGTGTATATCGGTTGCTTAAGCATTCTTCTATAAGGTACGTGTCTTGCTCAGCTGGTTGGGCAAGCTCAACCTGCTGAAACTGGTTTTCTTCAGCATTAGATGCTGCATTCTGCAAGGCACAAAATAAAAAAAAAGGGAGTAAGACTAGGAACTGCACCAAGAGTTCTGCAGATCCCTTTACTGACCTCAGCAAAGTGTTCATTCATAAGCCTTTTCCTGTGAGCCTTTTCCTACGAGCACAAAGGTGCTAAATATCATCTGTACTGTTTATTCCCTCGTCTTTGGCCACCTCATCTTTCTCAGTTTTTCTGAACATTTTTTTTTTTCTTTTTGGATCATTCACCTGATGTGATCTTCACTCTTACTGGTCTCCCACAAACTTTATACTCTTTACTCTTCAAACATCAGCTGAAGTGCACAGCAGATTGTAAAAATTTTTTAAGCCAATGGTTTATAACACACCACAGCAATGGGATTGTAAGCAAATCAAAACGTAAGGGGACTTGAACAACAGAAAAATAAAAAAAATAGCAACTTGTTTTTTTCTGAGACTTTTTTATTGGCTTAGTTGGCTTTAGGTTTAAATATCACCTGTAAATATTTATGAACTACTTAGAAGCAAATAAAGAAATCTGAAATTAATGATTTGTTTCAGCATGTGACTGCTGAAGTAACAAGTATCTTAAAGAAATTTGAAAATTAAGTGCCCTTCCTTATCAGCTCTTTTCCTGTATCTTGCACAGCAGTGGATTTGCAGTGTGGTTGCTGGTCATCACTGGACTGCAAGTACAGATTCTGACCCTCTGTCTGACTGCCTCTGGGTGAGTGACTCTACACCCGCGTTTGTGCAGCTCTCTGGTGACTCCGTTGCTGGCTGAGTGCTTTTGCTTACTAAGATCTACGGGTGGGAAGGATGTTGAAACATGAAAAAAATATATATGGATGGACTTTGCATAAAAACGGGAGAGAAAAGTTAGTCCCCAAATGTGATTTATCAGCTTTGTGTCAACTGAATAAACAGAGCTGAAGTTTAAGTCCTCGTGAAGAAATCCTGGCCATAGTAAAGTCAGTGGGGATGTTGTTGGGGCAGAATTTAATCCAACAAAACCCCTTTTAATGGTTGTAGAATCTTACTAAATTCTTCTTGCTGTTCTGAGGTCAGTAGAATCCAAACTGTGAACCAGATCTGGCTTGGCATAACTCCCATATTGTACTAGGCGTTTCTCCTGAATAGGAACAAAAGGTGCTGATTTTTATCTAAGGTTTCTCTAAAAGACTCCGGGCGTGCTGAATGCTCAGCCCAGATGGGCTTTCTGGGACACTTCTGCCAGAAGAGATTCCGCAGCAAACCTTCAGGCGGTATGATATACCATGTTGCCACATTAGAAGACTGTAATCTCATTTCTCAAAAAAGACGGGCAGGGAAAACTGCAGCACCTTTGTGTGGTCAACCCTGCTTGCGAATTGGGTTTAGGATAAGGATCATGATTAAAACATTTTCCAGAAGCCTGTTAGCATAAACTCCAGATAGAATCAATACAAGAAAGAGAAATAGCAAGCTTCAAACATTCAAGCTGGGCTAAAACAAATGTATGAAACACAAAGACTATGAAAGGAAACTTAAAAAAAATCAACTGGTTTTGTTTTTATAACAATAAACTGCTTTTTAACTCTTTTTATAAAAATAAGTTACTGCTACCACAATAAAATAAATTCTTACCTCTGATCCACAAAAACAAGAGAGAGACAAGAAAACCAAGAAAACTGGGACCACTCGCATGATGAAATTTTATCTCTCTTTGTAGACAAATTCCTCTGGCTGGGATTATTCTGAATGTCAGTTGTTAGATTTGTGTTTAATTTTTAACCATTAGGAAAATATTTTAAAGTGTGTTTAGAGATAAAGTACAGCAGCCTCAACTATTAACTGATAAATCTGATCTCTCCAAAAGGATCCTGCCTCAATTTAACTGGTTTTACTGTAAGTGCAAGACAAGATAACGAAAGTAAAGCCCTTAATGATGAAAAGGAAGCACTAATTAAGGATACACATTTCCTTTCTTTTGCCAGAGGAGACCGATCGAATCATCACGCTGGTTCTCCTGATTGCAGGCATTCATCTTTGCCAGATTATTGTAAAAGATAAATGTGTTTTTATGTAGGAGATATGTATGTCTTCATATAATATGGAGAGAAACACTCGTATCCATGTAACGTCCATTATATACTCAGCTGGATTACAAGCTGGTATTGCACGATTTGTATAGAGAATTTTCAAGTATCTGACAAATGCTTGAAGTACTGGGCGTCGGTTTCCAGCAAAACTGTAATTAACGCCCGCAGGACCACACCGGCCGCCCCCCGAGTCCCCGCGCAGCCGAAGGCCGCAGCAGCCCGCTCCCCCGCCCCGGGCCAGGGGGCTTGCAGGGAGAGGCACTCGCTCTTCCTCCTTAGTAGAGCTGCCAGGCGCACACGGGCACCGGTGCTCGGGGCTCGCAGTCTGACGATCCCGTGCGCCCAGACCCACACCAGGGCTCCGATCAGGGTGCAGACCGGCGTCCATCGGGCGGAGGCCGAGGCGGGAGACAAGAACGGCCGAAGCGCCGGCCGACGCGGAGAGCAACGCCGCCGCCCCCGGCGCTTACCGGCTGCACGCCCTCAGGTGCGGGCCCGGGGCGGTGCCCAGCGGCCTCCGGCCCGTCCGGGCACAGGCTACAGGCGCGGAGGCGGGCCCGGGGAGCGCCGCCGGCTCCCACGCACGCCCAGCCGGGGGCGGGGAAGCCCGCCCCGCCGCGAGGCTCCCTGGGCGCCTCGGCCCCTCCTGCAGCCTCTGTTTTACACGGGGAATCCGTACTTGCGAGCGGCGCGGGCCGCCCGCCGCCGGCCGGCCGAGCCAGCCGTCTGCCCGGCGACAGCGGCGGCCGCTCGCTTGGGACAGCGGGAGCTGCGGCGCGCCGGGAGGACGGCCTGCCGGGGGCTCCTTTTGCGACGGTGCCGGTCGGAGGTGCCGTTTCACTTACGGCAGGCAGCCTCCTTTCCGGCGCGTGGGCGGTTTCCGCTGCTGACGCAGGCGGCCGCGGGTGGCGAGAGGGACGGCGCGCACGTGGAGGTAGGCTGGGTGGGAGGGGGCGCAGAGCCGTTAGCGGCCGTTGGTCGTTCCTCAGCGCCTGGTGCGCGCTGCGGGCGGGGCTGCCGCCCCTCCTGCCCCGCAGCCCTCCAGGCCGGTGGCAGCCCTGAGGGAGGGCCGGGCCGAGGTCCGGGGGCGCGGGGGAGGGCGCCCTTCGCGGGGATCCCCATACCCAGGCTGCAGGCGGTGCCCCGTGGGCCCCGTGAAGTGCCTGGAAAAGGCGCTGTGGATGTGCGCCGAGTGTGTTCTCGCTTTGTGCCGCTCCTTCGCGGGGCTGGCGCCGGAGGGCTGCACAGTCTTCTCCTGGGGCTGGAGGCTGTCGCGTTCAGCCCTCATACATGTGAGTGGAAAACATGCCGCCGCTGCTAGTCACTTTTTGCAGGTAGGCATTGCAGTGGATGACATCTTAGGTGTAAACTGGATTTTTCATGTGGCTGCATGTTTTTAGTGAGGACTGAAACGGCTAACCATTAAATTTACAAACAAGGCTGTCAGGAGACTGTAATTTGTACAGCAAATCAAACGTGAAGTATTTTTTACATCTGAACTCATTTTTGTCCACAATTTAGGAAGTAGTAGAGAATGTCTTTTCGTGGAAGAGGAGGTGGAGGAGGAAGAGGAGGTGGCTTCAATCGTGGAGGAGGTGGCGGTGACAGAGGTGGCTTTAATCGTGGTGGACGAGGTGGCTTTGGACGAGGAGGTGGAAGAGGAGGCTTCAACAGAGGCGGATATGACCAGGGGCCTCCAGAAAGGGTAGTTTGTAAGTTATGTGAAGAGATTATATTTATTTAATTTAGAATGACTGCTCCAGATCTTTAGCTTGTTTGTTCTTTATTTCAGTATTGGGAGAGTTCATGCATCCGTGTGAAGATGACATTGTTTGTAAATGTAAAACAGAAGAAAACAAGGTGCCTTATTTCAATGCCCCAGTGTACTTGGATAATAAGGAACAGATTGGCAAAGTGGATGAAATCTTCGGACAGTTGAGAGATTTTGTATCCTTCAAAAAAATGTGTGATGAACAATATTTGTTTTTTAAAGGCTGATTGATTATTAAATGGACTTTTTCTAGGATTTTAAAATAGCTCAAGGCTTGGCTACCAGTTAGATGTGAACAGTCACAAGTCTAGCTGCAACTGTTCGTGTCAGTAGGTGCCTCATTCACATGAAGTGCCTATCTTAAAGCTTTTTCAATATGACAGAGTACCTTATGTCAGGCAGAGGTTTTCAGTCAGTACCAGTACTGGCAGATGTCTTTTGGATCCATGGTGGTTCGAGATGTTACTTTTTCTAGCTACCTGACCCAATTTTCTGCTATAGGTTACTCACCTATAGCAGAGTTGGATCAAGGGAGTGGGTTTTTTTTAATGCATTAGGGGACCTTGCTTGAGCTCCAGCTTATTACTTAATTATAAAGGTGAGTTTATGCTAGGATGTCCTATTGCTCATGTCCAGCTTATTACGTAAACTGCCAATAAAAGTGGGGCTGTGCTAGGACATCCTCTTGTAAAGCAAGCTTGTTGAGACAGAGGCACTGGGTCCATTCTGTTGTCACTGCCAGATTGACAGAATCCATGACAAAAGCGAGAGAACTGGGGGAGTAACCCTGTAACATGCCAGTAAGACTTAGCCTGTGTTGGTTGGTTGAGCATCAGTAACTAGCTGCATGCATTTTTCTCTCCCACGTTAAATGTGAAGTAAAAGGTGCAGGTTTAAGTCACTCTCGCGCTCTGAATGTATTAACTGGCGGATTTACTTTTTGTATCAGAATTATTTGAATTTCGGAAACTTGTTTTCTTCCTACAATAACATATTAAGAAAATATGTTACTGGCTTTTGCAGCTCCTTGTTTCCCCATTTAATCTTGAGTTTTAATTAAGCAGAGTTGGCCAGCAGCTCTTTTTGATCTTAGGAACCGCGTACCAAAGTCCTTGCATACTGGAGAGCCAAAGGATTCGTACAAGGCTGCGTATGGAATTACAGAGAGTGTCTACCACTTCACTGTAGGGTGAGCCTGGGCATGTAGTTGGTCCAGCAGTCCCTGCTGGCTCTTACCTTTCCACAGCCAGTTCACAGCAGCACTAGCAGAGCCCCTGCAGCATGTAAATTGTTCCAGATAAGCCTTGAGGTCACCCTGGGGCTAAAGGGGTCATCACTTGCTATACAGATCTGTTTCTTTACAATTATGTTTTTATGTACTCTTTCCACTGGTGTGTTCTTCCTTATGCCTTAATACATGGAAGGAGAAAATTATTTTACTACAAAGTACCGTATTTGTAACTATGAAAAAACCCTGAAAAAAATTGGAAATAGTTTCTCCTGATCTTTTAGTTGTAATTTTTCATTTGCGGTGCTGATGTTTAGCTTCATTTATAAGATGCTAATTTAGAAAATGTCTGAATGTGTCTTTCATATAATAATAAAAATCACAATTTCTAATGTTTTATTCCTGCTATGTTCCTTAAAGAAACTAACAGTATTTTTCAGTGAAACTGTCTGAGAACATGAAAGCCTCTTCATTTAAAAAAATGCAAAAGGTTAGCCAATCTCAATAACAGAATTCTACTGTATGTCATCAGTTAGATAAATCTACTCTATTGTCATCAGATAACAAAAGCTTTATTAAGTTTTTGTTAACTTTAAAAGCTAGTTGTCCTTTGTAAACATAAGTATTCATTTCCTCTTCCTTTTCACTTTTGTGTCTGCCATGTTCTTCCTTCTCCCCACCCCACAAAAAAAAGTAACAAATGAAACCCGTGCAAATATCTATATTTTAATAACTTTATAACACTGATTTATTGCTTGCTTGCTTTATTTGGCTATTTGCAGAGGACAATTTGACATAAAAGCTTAAGACCAAATTGTGGGTATTTGTAGAGAGAGATATTAATGTGCTCCTTTAGCCTTGGTATTTTCGAAGCCTAATGGAACTCTGTTCCTACAGTTTTACATTGATCCAGCAAAGCTGCTACCCCTTCAGAGATTTTTGCCGAGGCCACCTGGAGAAAAAGGTGCTACCAGAGGAGGTGGTAGAGGAGGACGTGGTGGTGGACGTGGAGGAGGAAGAGGCGGTGGTAGAGGTAAGATCCCAAGAACGGAAGCTGCAGAGTGTTGGTTTTTTTTGATGTGGGGTGGGTTGTTTGGTTTTGGGTTGGTTTTTTTTTTTTGTGTGTGTTTTTGGGAGGTTTTTTTTGTAAAGCTGCAGTGGAGTACTTGAATATCAACAGTTGTATTGCAAAGAAAAATGTTACGCATATTTCTGTTTGACTCAATGCAAGATGCAGTGATATCTTTCCAGTGGCAGGACCTAGGCTTCTGTAGCTAGCTAAATAATAGCCCCAAAGCATAGGGAGGAGACTATGCTGATTTATAACAAAGACAGAAAGCGTGACTTATTAAGCAAACTTGTGGTAAAAGGCTATAGATATACACACTCGAAACTGCCAGTGAAAGCTGTATTTTTAGTATGTTCTAAAAATCTAGTTTGGACAAAATACTTGAAATGCAGTGTTTGAGAGAGGGGTGAATGACCTGGTAGATCTCATCCTTCTTTGCTTTTTGAACATTGTCTGTGATGTACTCCTGTCCTGGTTTCGGCTGGGGTAGAGTTGATTTTCTTCCTGGTGCTGGTGTAGTGCTGTATTTTGGATTTTAGTATGAGAATAGTAGTGATGGCAGGCTGATGTTTTGGATGTTGCTGAGTAGTGGTTGCACTGGTTGTGGACTTTTCAGCTTCCCATGCTCTGCCAGGTATACAGGAGGCTGGCGGGGGGGGGGAACAGCCAGGATGGTTGATCCAAACTGACCAAAGGGCTGTTCCATACCATATGATGTCATGCTCAGTGTGTAAACTGGGGGGAGTTGGCCGGGGGGTGGCGATCATTGCTTGGGGACTGGCTGGGCATTGGTCGGCGGGTTGGGGGGCAGTTGGGTCACTGTTGTGTGTGTGTCCCCCCCCGTCCCCCCCCCCCCGGTTTTTATTCCTCTCTCGCTCCCTTGTTGTTTTCCTTCTCATTGCAATTTGTTGTTGTTGTTGTTATTTTTTGTTCCAATTGTCGGACTGTTCTTGTCTCAGCCCATGGGTTTTCTTGCTTTTGGTCTTCCAATTCTCTCCCCTGTCCCGCCGGGGTGGGGGGTCGGTGGGCGGGAGCGGCGGCTGTGTGATTGCTGACTGGGACTAAACCACAACTCCTCAATTAAACCTGAAGTTAATTTTTTCTTACATCGCAGTTTCTTGACTCTTTTTCCCTACCCTGCCCCTTTGCAGCAAGGCACAATTGTTTCAAAGTTTTTTTGTTTTGTTTGTTTTAATGTTCTGTTGACTTGTAATTAATTGATAATTAATTTTTTGCTCTCATGAAATAAGTTTATCTTGGAGTTTTGTTAGTGTCTTTAGTATTTCAGACATTGTATATCAGATATTAAACAATACCTAAAATGCTGCAGATGGTCCCTAGAAGAGACAAGGTACTATTAAATGACATAGTAACTGTCCAGCAATTGAGTTTCTGGTTTTTTTTGTTGTTGTTCTTTTCCTTTCAGAAGCTGTCAATGAAATAAGTTGTTATGCATAGCAAAGAATTTATACGCTCCTCAAAGTGTAATTTCTTTCCTATGTTTAGGAGGATTTGGAGGAGGAAGAGGTGGAGGAAGAGGAGGAGGAAGAGGAGGAGGATTCAGAGGAGGAAGAGGTGGAGGAGGAAGAGGTGGTGGAGGAGGCTTTCGGGGTGAGTGTGTGGTTTTTGCATTTCAGTAATAAGAATGGCTCCTGATTTCTAAAGCTTTTAAATATTAAACAGAATGTTGTATTCTTTAATCTCTTATAGATGTTTATAGTTTTATGCAAAATGTTTCTGTGCGTCACAGTAACTACCTTAAACTGAAACACAGTATTCTGCATTTTTTGATGCTTGTGTAAGACCATGCTAGTTTTTTGCATTCAAAAAGGACTGTGAGAACAGATAATGATAAATTATTTTATTCTATCGACTCATTTAGTGTTATGTATATAATTTATTTGCTTTAAATGCATCTAAGATGTGAATTGTTTGGTGTATTTTTCTTCCCTCTTAAAATAGGAAGAGGATATTAAAAACAGAGCCACAAGTATCTCCCCGCTGTCTTACTGTATCAGCTGCAGAAGTGAAGAACAGGAAAAATTTTTGTAAAGGACCCTGAAAAAGTACTTTTTATAAAGAACTTGAAG
Source organism: Ciconia boyciana (assembly GCF_034638445.1). Taxonomy (NCBI): domain Eukaryota; kingdom Metazoa; phylum Chordata; class Aves; order Ciconiiformes; family Ciconiidae; genus Ciconia; species Ciconia boyciana. The sequence goes on from NC_132938.1 coordinate 59,674,059, forward strand.
CTGTGAAATGGCGATTGTTTTTACACTTAATGACTGTTGATCGACACATGAGTGTAGCCCCACGTGAAGAACTGAAGACTGCTTAGAATGTACTTGAACTTTTTTAACTAAGCCAGGATTCAATGTTGTTCTTACACTGTTTGTTTGTGACAAGTGACATAGTCAATGCTTGACTTCATGTTGGAGTTTGGCGTAAACAATCAATTGAAATGTTTTTTTTTTTAAAAAACCCTCATGTTCACTACATGCACATTCGTCAGTATCAGCCTTTTACTGTGTGTGACTGATGCCTAGATCTCATCCTCTTTTTATATTGAATCTTCTGGGTTGCTCTAAAGTGGACATGCCATTTAAACAACCTTTGTGAACCTCTTTTTACAAACTAAACTTCAAAATTTTGTGTTGATAGAATTTTTTGATACATAATAATGTATTAAAAGGAAAGGAAGATAGCAAAGGATATTTTGTGGATTTTTCTGTATAAATCTCAGTGAAAACCAAAGGCATTGAGACGTGTTCTTCTTAGAAGCTGCTATCTAATGAATAAGACAAGGTTAATACTATTCTTAAGTTACGTAGTTGTATCAAATTACACTGATACTAAAATTGCTAAGGGTTTTTAACTGCCCCCACCTTCCCCTTAGCCTGTTTCTCTTGAGGTTTTGATGTCCTAGCACCACACTCTGTGATGCTCTGAGCTTGGGTAGGGCTAAGGTTAGATAGCCCATCATAGGGCTCCTCTGTACACAGTGCTTTTCGTTAAGTATTGCTTAAAACAGGCATGAACAGACTTGTGCAGATTTGGTCTCTTTAATTGAATGCATTATGAGGATTGTTGAAAAGCTAGTAACTGTCTCTTCTTAAGGATGGAGGAGAACAGGGTGCTTCTCTACTCTTTAACTTTGGAAATAAAATAAGAATAGAAAAGTAGAATCTCCCTGGATTTAATCCAGAGCCAGGAGTCTGTTCACAAACTCTCATACCAAGCACTTTTAAGAAGAGATCTGTAGAATAATGTACATGAAAGTATTTTGAACATCTTGTTCAATGTGGAAAGTAGTACATTTCAGAATTGATCGTACTGCTATACTTTTTAAATAATGAATGCAGTGACAGGCAAATGAGTTATATTAGCTGTCAGCTTAATGAAAAAAACCAGGTAATTTGTCAGCACCAGGATTGGACAGTTACTGGTCATTTTAACAAAGGTGACTGTTAGTTTGAATAATCTCTGGAACAAAACTTGAAACAAGGTAGCAAAACAAATGTTCAAGAATTCATTTAAGTCTGAACAGATGCTGCATAGGGCAATAGATAAAAATGTTCTTCAGCTTAAAAAAAAACAACCACAAAACATTGGAATTTCTGCTAGATCTGCTTTTGTGAGAAGAAACTGAGTCTGCTGTTCAACCGCAGCACAATCAAGAATTGAGAGATACTGATTATTTTCCTGGTATTGCTACAGACTCCAGAAATCCAGACCTCTGAAAATGTTTAGACTTTTGTTGCTGTGTATTGCTAGGCCTAAGTGACTTAAGCGCTCTGACTTGAGGCATTGTAGAATTGCCCTTTATCTAGACAAAATCCTATGCAAGTCGTTGCATCTCTGGCATACCACATTGCAGTTGAACAATACCAACCTACAGTGAATCTGGAATTGTCATTACTTTTGTCATATTTGTAATTGCATCCTCTGCTGTGCTGTTTTTCTTCACTGATGCTTCAGTAGCTAGTTGTGGGTAGCTAACTTGGATCATTCCTTATTCTTCTGGGTTTGGAAGACTAACATAACACAGTCCTCACTCTTACACCCAAATTCATGCTCTGCTTTGCTATTCTCAATGCGTGCTTTAGGGACACACTTTTTCCCAGGATATCAGAAGACGGTACTGCCATCACCTTTGAATTGCATGATGTGACAGCTGATGTTTCAATTGCAGGAAGTACCATCTTGCAGCCTAGGACAAGAAGCATATGCTTTGAATCTCACAGCAGATGGAGCAGTGAGTCAGCCTGAAGCCGTTGCAAGGCCAAAGCAAAGACTTTTATGTATGTGCGGAGGGGTTAAAGAACAATACCCATTGCAGCTCTAGAGGGAAAATCGGCCTCTTGATTATAGGGAACTAGATTGCAGTCCCAGTTGAGAAATGCATGAGGAGCATTACAGCATGCCCTACGCATACAAACAATGTTGTATGGGATTATCACAAATACTCAGAGAAAATTTATAATCTTAGATCTTTGTGGAGGTTGTAGGACGTTCAGATGCTGATGGAAGAACGTCCGTAGTGATTGGGTGTGAAATGAGCTGCCATATGAGTGCCTGGACATGTCTGCCATGTGGTGATGCCTTTTTTTTTTTTTTTTTTTTTTCTTCCCAATCTGGGGAAGGGTCATGTTTGGCAAGGCCCATCCAGTCACTGTTCTGCCTTGTCTTCTCTATGCCATGGCATGACCCTGCCCTCCTAATGCAAGTAGTCGCTGACTGTAATAGATGTTTCTGTAATATACAGGTGTTTCTGTAATACAGTTCTGCTAACTGTAACACAAAATTCAGTGTCTTAATTTTTTTAAGACATGTCTTATCTGCAGTGTAATGCTGCAATTAACTAAAATACAGGTTCTCTAGTTTTATGTGACACCTTCCTCTCTGTCTTGAACTTTTTATTCAAATGCTATCTGTGATTCTGTCACTGTGCTCCTGATGCTAGTAAGTGAAATGTTCGAGTTTTATGTATGTGCTTACAGATATCCTAGGCTTTTTCTGCAGAGAATAGGAAAGGTGGGCTCACCAGCACCCTGACAGAAATAGGTATGTTGGCAGAAATGGGAAGCTTCAAATAGCTGTAGTGTCTGGGGAAAAAAAGTCACAGTGCAGTCTGAAGTGAGGGGGGTGGGGGGAAGGTGTTAGTGGCAGTGTAGGCTCTCGATGACAAGCCTGGTGTTCCCTGGATTTCCCCTTACTGGCAGCCTTTGGGGCAAATGGCTGGGCCACCTAAAGAACTCACCTGCCACCTGCTCCAGCAGTGCAAAGGGGGTTGCTGTCCTGCAGTATTCCTCTGAAGCTCAGGAAGAAAGTAGGCTTCAGTGCACCCCGCCCAGGACACAGCAGTAGTAGTGTCACCTACCTGCCTCCTTGCCCACTTGACAGTGGCTGCATGTGCTCACTTGGCAGAGACAGAGCATTCAACGACCAAGTCCCATTTTCAAAATGTGGTTGCAAGTGAATGTATTAGCCACTGCAATATTTGACCCATACATAGGGTCTGACTTTCAGCTGATTTTGAAAATCACAGCTGGGAAATCACTAGGATCAGATTGCTTAAAGGTATTTAGAAGACCTTGAGCCTTTTGTCCTTGCCACACTAAAATTCCGGTTTTATATTTTTTCTATGTGGGATCTAAATCCTTGCTAAACAGAGGGTAATAGATGGAGGTGTATTGTAAAGCTTAAATTGTTACCCATTGAGAGTGGCTTTAGTGCCTCTACATTCCTTCTTGGAGGGATGTTTTTTCTCCTTGTGCTTTCTGTAGTTGCTGGGATAGGATGGTTTGATATAGTTCATAGATTTGCTATGTTACTTTGACAGATAAATTTGACGTGCAGAAAATAATTGGGATATTTTAATGTATGTCTGCATCACTGGCTGTTGTAGAACAGAAAGGGTTCTCTCTAGCACTGACACGAAGTTTGCCTGAAGCAATGCCGGATAGTCACATACATACTGGTGCAAAGTTATTTGCAGTTCTGCAAAGCATTGTCTTGGCAAGAAACAGCATTGTCATCTAAAAAAAGCATAGCTACTGCCTGAAGTATGACATGTAAAAAGCTTTGTGGAGTCACGTTTTTCAGGGCTTTTTATTCAGTCAGCTGAAAATCTCTTTAGTTTGGAGTCAAACTTTTCTAATCAACAGTTTAAATCTAGTAAAAGTTGCCGTGAGGGAGGGAAAAAAGTAATTTATTAATTGTTTTCCATTGGGTTTGCACAATTTGCATCTGTTTGTGAAAATAAGATTAAAGGGGAGGTCTGCCTTATAGAGCCTTCTAGTGGTGATGTACTTAATAAACGTTGGGAGGGTTTTGTTCTGTTTTTTCTAGTGTGGTTACCACTGAAAATAGGAGAGAAGTTTTATTTTGGTTTTGTTTTTTACATTTTTAATTTTTTTAATGCAAATGGTAAGTTTCTCTACTCTCAGCACTTGTGGATTGAAATATACTTTACACATAACTGAAAGCAACTTGCTAAACCCTGTAATGAGTTTTACATTGCCCCATATCTATACAGATACTTACAAACTGAAGAATGGGCTTAAATAGAAGTTGCATTTTGTTGCTACTGATCTGGGACAAGTGGGAAGGAAAAGCATGACTTCAGGTTATAAAGTGCCCCTCTGACACTAGTAATACTGTCTGTTACTGGAGGGTAAAAACAGCCTGAGGTTTTGGATTTTTTTTTTTTTTTCCTTATGCCAGTATTAAAAAGCAATGTGGTAAGCCGTACTTTATCTGCCTTAGGAACTGTGGTTCCAACTTTCTGGATTATTTGTATACTTTAATATTTAAATCCTTGCTTTAACTTTTTGGCTTTGTTTTATGAACTGCAGTGTTATAGAAAAAAGTTACTTCTAGGTTAATGATAAGTAATGTGTGCCTTTAATTTTGACTTTTTTCTCTCAATTCTTGTTGCTGTAAAATTAACCAAATAAGAGAAGAGGAGACAGACACAATGTGATGGTACATAGGATGGACTGCATGTATTAGAAACTTGCATTTTAACCAACAAGTACGTATAAAATCTGTATGGTCTCATTAACTGCTACTCTAAGTCTGGAATCTTATCTGAATAAAAATAGTAATGCTTTGCTTTTCTGAGACATTCAGCATTGCATGCTCTGACTTCTGTGGAAGCTGCAAGATCTGAGATGCTTTTGAAAATCTTGCCAAAGTTTCAGGGGAGGAAAGCAAAGATATCAAATTATCACTATGCTTTTATCTTTCGAGGCAGGACTATGGGGCACTAGGGAAGTGGCTTCATTGCCAAACAGATCATCTTTCCTTTCAGAACCCTCCCACCCTGTTCCTGCCTAATCCTCTTCTGACAGGAGAAATACCGTAATAATACAAGTACCCTGAGAACTGTAAGAGTGAGTGTACATCTGTGGCATTGAAGAAAATGTTTGCTGGTAGAACTGTGACATACGGTCGTCTGTAGTAATGTGACTAAATGTCGCAACTACACAAGTTTTATATGAAAATTTTCTTACCTTTAGATTCAAATGGGTGAAAGATGCAGGATGTCTGTTTTGGAAAGCTGAGGAGTGGGAGGGAATGCTCTGAGTGTTTCATGGGTTAGAGAAGGGAGAGCTCTTCAGGTATACTTCCTTTCTATGGGATGGCTATATTCCTCAGTACTACCTGTGTCACTACACCCTTATTGCTGCTCCGAAGACACAGCCCTAGCCTGGGAGCCAGCTTGAGCTGCCTGTGTACCGCATGCAACTGAAGAACCACTGGTTGCTCATCCTTGTCACTTTTATACCAGTATGAGTACAAAACTGGAGGCAAAAACTGTATGAGGGGGAACTGGTGGGAAACACCTTCTTTGATTGCTTATACTGGTACTGCATATTAGCTCTTTGGGCAAGGGTTTATTGCAGCTAATATTGATGCAGGATTTTGTAAAAGGTCTTTACTTTGGCATGCTGCTACCTTATCATTGAAGAGAAGAAAACATGAGCTGCTGCTGCTCAAGGCTTTGGAAATGCCTAATAATTTTCTGCCCAGTAACATGCTTTGGAAAATTTGCCCAAAGTAAGCTTACGTGTGTTTGGGAGAGGGAGAGTGTTCAGACTCGTGAGGCATATTCAACAACCATTTTCTGCAGACCAGCCTATTTTAGAAATGTAGCAATTGAATTTTCTGAAAGTCATTCTTCATTTTGGAAAATACTGGACTTTGTTCCTGTGTCTGTGTCGGCTTGAGAGTTTAAATCAAACTAAGAATCTTGAAGAAGTAGGTCTTTAAGGATTTGAAGGGATGGACTTTAGAGTAAGTGTATCCTGCTTTTTAAAGAAATTGACATTTGTGTCTTTATGTTGTGTTGTGGTTTTGTGTGTTCGCTGTGATGATGGGAATTAATTCCAAGCCAGGCTGATGACCAACTGACCTGAGCCAACTTTTATTGAGGTTTTCAAAGCATTGCACAAGAGGTTTGAAGGAAAAAGTTTGGGGGCATGTGACAGCTAATCTCTTTAGCAGTAAGAATGAAGTTTAAGCATGCTGTTGGAAATGTACTCAGTTCTGTGCTGCTCTTTGTTTTAATTAACAATCTCCTGCATAGATTGGGAGTGTAAACTTCTTTGCACTTTAGTCCAATTAAATCGTGCTTGGAGGCTGTCAATGGTGGGGGGAACTCCTCTCTACCCCCCTTTTTTTTAATTGTTCAGTGAGTCTGTTGAATAACGAAAGAATTTGCCTGACAGGTTTTGTAGTGTTTCGTCGTCTTGATGAATTATTGCAGAGGATAGACGACAGTCTCTTTTGTCCGAAATGCATTGGAATGATTCATCCAATTCCTCAGAAAGTGACAATGAAGCTCATTCAGCCTTTACACAGACTGAGCACAACATAGTTGCAGCTTACTTAATAACAGCAGGTATGGGCATTGGCAAATTGTTGCGTAACTTTTTAAAATAGAACTATAGATCTGAATGCTCATTTTGTATAGCAACAGCAATGGTATTTCATTTTGTATTACACAAATGTCTGATGACTTTTCTCCATAGTTTACTGACAAGTTCGCAATCAGCAGGCTGACTGAAGTGTGCAGAAACATGAAGTGTGCAGAAACATCTAAGTTTTCTGCTCTATATTTGAAGGCAGCATTGTGTCTCAAAAAATATATTTTGTTGATATGTAATTATAGAAGAGAGTGAGAATTAATTTCTGCCAGCTTGCAAAAGAGATAAAAATATGGCATAGCTGTCACATCTTGCATTTTTCTGTGATGCGCTCGAAGCTATCTTGAGATTTCTCCTGGGCCACATGTTTGTAGTAATATATGTGGAGTCTGAGCATGTGAGTGGGTGTCTGTTAGGGGGATGTAAGGGGAAGGGTTGGAATGTGACTTGGAGGGAGCTGGTCATTAATCAGAGAAGAGCAGACTCCGGTTGCAGCTGTATTTTTCAGTGATGACACATGTTAGAAAAAGCACGTTGGAAGGCTTGACATTGTGTTTGTTCCCTGTGACTGCAATGGCCTTTGGCTAAACTTGAATGATTATGGAATTACTTTTTTTTTTTTTTTCCCTTGAAAACTTTCTCATTGTTATAACCACAGCTGCTTCAGTAATGTTTTTCTGAAGCATTGAGTCCTACCTGACCAAAACCTGCAACCTACTGTGGTTAAAAATAGACCTTCTATACCTTTATTACGGAAAATTAAATCAATTTATAAATACTTTATTCATAGGCTGTACCATACATTTTCTATGTTATAATTAGCTTTTAAAATATTAATGTAGTTTAAGTTTATATGAAATAGTATTGCTGATGGTCACATTTTATTTAGCATACCTGTTTGAAGTGGTGAGTATCAAATTGCTGTTCTGGTAAAGAGGGTATTTTTTGAATGCAAAGGCAATAATTTATTTCAGGTTTTTAGAGAAATTGGTAGAATAGCTACACAGATCAGTAGACTTGTTAAGAAGCTGTAGAGATGGATGATGGTCAAGTATTGGAAGGCTAGATACACTCTGCAGTACTACCACACTATTTGCAGGTAACTGGATCTATTAGGTGCTGCAAATATGTATGATACTTGTTATATTGAATTAAAATTTATTACATTGTATGTAACAAGGTGGTCTTTTCAGATGGCTTGACCACCTGGTGTTAGGGATCAAAGCTATCATAGGTGATCAATGGGATTAGCCAGAATCAACCCAGCTCTTCTTTCTTAATCTTGCATGGAAATTAAATGTCTTTAAAAAAAAAAAAAAAAGTTGTATTACTTTGTGGTTTTTTTATTCCTTTTTTTTCTTATTATAGCTGGGGGAGTCTAGTAGATCTTTCACTTGTAGCTTGGACTTTGCTTTCTTAATGAGGAATGTTTTTGACAGTAAGGTCTGTAACATCTTTGAAAGTATGATTGATTGCTTTGCAAATGCCTTACCACAGCAAATCTCACATCTGGAAAATTTAAGCTGTGTTAATAAGCAGATGTCTAAGAATAAGAATGAAGTACAGGTACAGTGTTCATCATTATGCTGCTTTTTAAAAGGTTTGAATGCTTCTCTCTTTTGCAAATAATTGCTTTGTTTTCTGAGAAGCAATTGTTAAGTATTGCACTCTTAGCGATGACAACAGGGATACTCAGACTGCCTCATGGACATCCTTCAGCTTATAATGGTGAAATGCTCTGGTATAATTTAAAAATGCTAACTGGAAAAGTAAATTCCATGTTATACATGGACCTAACCTTCATTGTTTTGATGCTACCTACCCATGTGTCTTTCTTAACTCTGTTAGAGCTTCTATTTGCATTTGGTCCACCTTTAGTTTTCATTGCTTCCCTGGGAAGAAGGAAAATAAGAAATTCTTCTGCTCTTGATCAGGTCATGGGGTTTTTATCTTCATCTTCACAAAACTGCAAGGTTTAATTAAAGGAATATGGGAATAGTTGTCTAACCCTAAGGTGTTTCACAGGCCAAGTGGCAGCATCCATATGCTTTTTCCGAATCACATAAGTTCGTCCCAGCTGATGATTTCAGGTTACTGAAGGGCTTGGGCTTGGTCTGCGCTCCCTGCCCTTTAAGAAATCATAGAATCATTTAGGTTGGAAAAGACTTTTAAGATCATGAAGTCCAACTGTAAACCTAACACTGCCAAGTCCACCACTAAACCATGTCCCTAAGTGCCACATCTACAAATCTTTTAAATACCTCCAGGGACGGTGACTCAACCACTTCCCTGGGCAGCCTGTTCCAATGCTTGACAACCCTTTCGGTGAAGTAAAATTTCCTAATATCCGATCTAAACCTCCCTTGGCACAACTTGAGGCTGTTTCCTCTTGTCCTATTACTTGTTACTTGGGAGAAGAGCCCGACACTCACCTCACTACAACCTCCTTTCAGGTAGTTGTAGAGAGCAAGAAGGTCTCCCCTCAGCCTCCTTTTCTCCAGGCTAAACAACCCCAGTTCCGTCAGCTGTTCCTCATAAGACTTCTGCTCTAGACCCTTCACCAGCTTTGTTGCTCTTCTAATGGGCACTGTGTAACTGCTGCCTGGAAAAAATTCTTCTACTTGACCTGATTCTCAGAAACAGGGAAGAGAGCATTTTTTGAATCTACATGTTTTTTCTCACTTTGTTCAAGATGGAATCCATCTTCTGTCTTACATTTTGCTCCTCAGAATGTGGGGTATTTTTGGCTATATTATTAATTTGTTTTAGTGGTACAAAATTTTTTAATGAATATAGGCTTAGCAATTCCCACTTTCTCTTCCCTGCCCTGTTTTGGTTTGGTTCTTCCCCCCCCCCCCCCCATCGTTTTAAGATTGGGCTCTGAAGCACTAAAAGTGTGTCTAGCAGGATCCTTCCTTCACCCTGAGGATATGAGTTTACAGTCCTGTTGTATTTCTGATTTCGTTCTTGGTAGCTGTAATATCTGTTAAAGCATGCCTCATAAGAAACCTGTACTATTTTATAAACTTGTAATTCTGTTTTGCTTCCTCTCTCCCAAGAGACGACATACTACCTGTCAACAGGAGAGCTGACAGAACTGGCACTACGAGTGCTTTTACTATGGTGGTGTTTTCAGATGAGATCCCCAGCCATGAGCATTTTAGGGGCTCATAGCACCACAGTGTCATTCCTGAAATGTGTGAATATATGAATATGATAGCTGATGGCATCTATGTGGCTATGCACCTCCAACATCATCTGTAATGTAATTTTTATGTACTAAGCAGGAGACTTGCACCTGAGAACAGACATGCTTGATGGTTTTAAAAAGAGAATGGAAAGAGAGATAGCCAAGAATTAATTATAATTTTGCCTCATTTGATTTTAAAATTACTGAATCTGTTAAGAGAGTTTCTGTAATGTAGGAAATTGGTACTGATTAATAAAATGTTGCAGTGAAAATCCTTTTCAGGTACAATAAAAGATACCAATTTACATAATCGCAATGGAGAAACTCCATTTAAAAGCTGAAGAATTGATGTTGTCCCTAGTGTCCATTATCCAAAGTATCATCTTTGTTATATTTTTATGTATGTTATTATGATTGCACTGGCTTTCCTTCTGCCCTTTTTCATATCTGTCATGGTATTAACGTAGCTCTTGCTGAGCATAGTGGTTCAGATGGTACTTCTGATGTGTATTTGACTCCAGAAATGTCTGCCTCTGTTTGATGCACTGGGGTGTGTGCTGGTGTTTATAAATCTATGGATTGTGTTCCCATGGACTGCCCATGATGGAGCCCAGAGGGCTTTCCATATCTATACCAGTTGAAGTCTTCAAAATTCAACTGTAGAGCTGAAGTGCTTGCAACTGATTCTTGCCTGCAGGTTTTCTAACCCTGGTGATTTGAGGTTATTGTTTGAACTGCAGCATGTTTGTATGCTGACTATAAACTGATGTTAGAGATTTTTAACTCTGTGCTGCAGCATTGACAGTGACAGAGATGGAAGAACATTGTATAATACTTAAAAACCTTATTGCCCTTTCCACAGAGGCATGTCAGCAAAAGCTAAGCTGTGTGTGTCAGGTTTTTGGTGGAGCCAGTAGAGGAGCAGAAATCCCATCGGTGAAGGTGATGGATTACCAGGGGACTGGAGGAGGATGGGCAGTGACTGTGAAAGAAGATGGGTCTGCTTTTGGAAGTCCACATTCAGTATGACAGCCATTCATTCAAGCTCCTTACAGAATTCTGACTCAGATCTGTGATGGTGAAAACTATAGTGTTTTGATTCATAGGTGAAACTTTTTAAATAAAAAAAGAGAAAAATTCTGAGGGGCATTTCCATGGATAATGTGGTGTTAGACTTTTGCCAAAATAACATTCCACTATGCACTTGTAATTTAAGGTGCCCAGGCTATACAAATGTTTGTAAGTTTAGGATTTGGTTCAGTGATACTGTAACAGCTGTGCCAGACTAGAGAATCTATGAACAACCTACAAATTCCTGTTGTTATTTACAAGTTGTTTTTTTTTTTAATGGCAGTGTTTGCTTGCACATGTTGGAATTCTCCATTTTATTGATAAGGGTTGTGAGTCTTTGCTGAGGTGCAAGGGGGCGTTTTGAACCTTATTAGCTGTTTATTAATAGCTTGTCTTAATAGTGAGTTAGTAAAAGTTTAGAGGATGGGAGTTTTCCCTGGATATCTCTGCAACAGGCTAGGGTCTGAAGCGAACAAAACCACAACAACCCCCCCCTGTTTTGTGGGAGTGCCATGTAAACTCACTCCAAGAGCCATGCAGTAGGATTTGGCTAGGAAGGAGGAATAGCAGGAGAAAAGGAGATTCTGGAGGTTTTAATATAGGTTACCAGGATCAGAAAAAGCTTGGTGATGCACAGGGTCCTGAAGAGTGTCCTGGGCACCTCAAAGAGCATTAAGTCCAAAGCAAATTTCAGAGGAATTGGACATGAAGAGAGGAGAATGTACATTTTAGCTTTAGCACTGTATTTCTTTATTACAACTCTTTGTCTACTGGCCATTTCTTGTGTTGCCTAATAATAGACTTCAGACACAGTTTGAGTCAAGCCAGACCAAAGAAGTTTAAAAATACACAGGTTAATGAGGCAGGAGCAAGTTCAGTGCAGAGCTGGACTTTTACCATGGCTATGACACAGCTCTAGAGCTTGTCAGGTGGAGGAAATAGCTCTGGTGCAGGCCAGCCATGCCACTGTGGCAGGCTGTGTGGATCATCCAGGCTGCTTGACAAGGCTTAGAAAATACAATCTGCAGCAACCTGAGCCAACTGTGATGCTTGCAAAGAATTGGGACCTCATGAGCAGAGAGGGGAGTTAGTCTGGCTAGGATAGTGGTAGCGAAGTCAAAGTTTCTGTATTCCTTTTGCCCAGGATTACTGTCTGAATGCACGGTGGGAACTCTCCACTGAGAAAGGAAGATCTCAGGTGGTGGCAGGGGCCTTCTGCTAGATCACGTGCATCATAAGCCCCGCTTTTTCTTGCAAGTCACCAACCTGCATTCTTTTTTGCCATGGAAGACAGCACTGTACTTGGTGGCTGGAGTGTTTTTGAATGTCTGGAATGCTTTTGAATTTCTGCTATGCTGTTGTCATTGCATCAGAAATCCCAGGTTCGGCAAACCACTCCACTTTTGGCCATTAATGAATCCAAGTTACCTAATTAGAAAAGTTTTTCTCTCCTTTTCAGGTGTCTGTCCTCTTTGCAAAACTGCACTTGACTGAAAATAGAACTTGTTTAGGACTCAGATATTACAATAGGCTGCATTTTCTTCTGCATGTGTATTACTGGCTGGTGTGTATCTTTTGTAAAGTTTCCCTTTTTCTGTTTTTACAGGATTGATAAGCATTTTCAGTAACATTGTTGTGTTAGGCATCTTTGTTAAGTACAAAGAGCTTCGGACAGCAACCAACGCAATTATTATCAACTTGGCTTTTACTGACATTGGTGTTAGTGGCATTGGTTACCCCATGTCTGCTGCCTCAGACCTGCATGGAAGCTGGAAATTTGGATATACAGGATGCCAGGTATTGCGATTCAGTCAGAGAGAAAGTTTTGAGCACTTAAAAGCAAACTGAGAAATACGTAGTAGCTCTACCTGATATTTGTTCTTTTAAAAGATAAGATGGAGATGCAAAATTTGACTCTAGACCTGAAGCTGATGTTCTGTAATGTCAACAATTTCTGGATATAAGATTTCGTGTGAATTTCATTCCAAACTTATATTTATAATCTGAAAACTTTAAAGTGTAACCTTATATTTATCAACTAGAGATTTTAAAATAGCTTTAAGAAGGCTTAGGAAATTACATCCCCAAATGAAGAAGTTTATAGTAGCATGTGCACATCCGATGACTTGATATTTAAAAGGCTTTGGATGTGGCTACTGTTTTGATGATGAGCTTGATGGATCTTAATGAGTTCTGCTTGGCAAATACATGTTCTTTTGGATGGGACTATTAGGATAGCCAAAATGAAGGCCTGCAAGGCTATTAGTCTCGTTAAAGATTTAGCCTAGTTTTAATAGCTATCTATTTTTAAAAAAAGCCTGACTGAAAAATATACTTCCATAGCAGAGAGGTGGTGCCCTTTGCTCGCTGTGTACTGTGATTTAAATCTACTTTTTTAAAAGACTGTTGGGCTTAAGTGGCCAGGAAAATGAGTAGTAATGTGAAGGAGTATGCTGAAAATGTGACTCAAGGAAAATATTAGCAACACTATACATTTTGTACCTTTGTATAATGGACGTTTATAACAATCTGACATCACTTGCCTGAGTACAGAGTTATTTCAAGCTCAAAATTCAGTCACTGTTTGACAGAAAACCTCACTTTTAAACCTTGGATCTAGACTGACTTGTAGTGGGTTGAAGCTGATGTGAAATCTCACTACCAATGCTTTGGGAGTTAAGATCACTTGAAGCACATCTCATGTCAACCTAAACCAAATGAATCCTGTGAAGTGAGACGGCTGAATGTTGTGTGGTTCTATTATAACCGCTGGTGGCATGTGGTCTAGCACAGGGCTCTCTATTTCTGGGGTGCCAGTGGTGACACAGCCCTCCCAGTCATCCTTCCTGGTCAGGCTGCCCGTGGGATGACTGGGCAGATGCATTTGGAGCATGTTGGGATTGCAGCATATGTCACTGTGCAGTAGAGCTGACACATGTAAAAATGGGGGCTGATTGGGAAAAATCAGTGTACCATATCTGTGAAATAAGTGTAGTTATAAAACAGAGGAAAGAGTGACACTTCAGGGCCTCACATTTGCTAAGACCATAGCATTTTTGATGAATCAAATGCTCTTCAGGTTTCTTTAACGTGTATCGAAAACATGAATTGAACTCCCCCAACTTCCAAACTCTTTATCTCTGAATGTCAAAATTTACTTATTGAAGCATGGTGTTTGTTTGCTTTTTAGACTACTGTCTTTAGGATTTCTAATGTGCACACAAGCAGGTTGCCTTTGAAATGTTTAATTTTAAATGAGCCAGCTCCAAAACACCTGCATTGCATTAGTTCTTTCAGTACCTTGCTTAAGGCAGAACACTGGCTGAATGTAATGTATCATAGTGCCTTTGATTCAGTCCACAAATTTGTGCTTGTACCTTTGAAAAATACAAACCTTTGAAGAAAGGGGTTTTTTTGTTTGTTTGTTTTAATTTCAGATCTATGCTGCCTTAAATATCTTTTTTGGGATGGCGAGTATTGGTTTGCTCACTGTTGTTGCAGTTGACCGTTATCTGACAATCTGCAGGCCTGATATAGGTACTGTACTTATGGTCAAAAATTATTCACTGTTGGGCTTCTGTGAAATAAGAGTCTTACTGTATTGTTTTCTCATGAATGACTCCGTAATTACAGTCCTGGGCATAATTTGAGTGTAGGGCATGATCCTACAGTACTTGGTTAAGTAAGTTATCTAGTTGGCATGAATGGTACTGCTTGTGAAAGTTAAAACTTCACAATTAGGCTGTTATTCTGTTTATCAGTTGTACTTTTGTGGCTGTTTCCAGTCTTTAGAGGAATCATATACATCCATATACAGAAACACATGAAAAGCCTCTAGCTGTGGGAGGTTTTGGCCTCTGTCAAGCAGGTGTGTGCATCTAGTGTTGTGTTAACACTGTACTGGATGTTTTTCTCTCCTCTCTGTTACAGCTGTATTGTAACAAGTAATTCCTCCCCCTGCAATCATGTGAAGATGTACTTGAATGCACTGTTGCATAATAAGCTTTTTGGCATGGGGTTGGGATCAGGTGTTGCCTGTATGCCGTGAGTTGGAATGGGTGATGGTATTTAAGTGGCGTTTAAGGCTGGAAAGCTTGAGATGTCATTCAGCAGCGTGAAACAGGTATGCTACAGTGCTCGGGAGTGTAGGCCTTTGAAAGGATCATTATTAACCTGGTATGTGCTTGCTGGAAGCCACTTGTCATTCAAGTCCAACACTGGAAAGAAGCAAAAGATGACAAGTTTGTTATTGTATGTGCTTGGCCACAGGAAGAAGAATGACTACCCGTAGCTATGCCACTCTAATTCTTGCTGCTTGGATAAATGCAGTCTTTTGGGCTTCCATGCCTACTGTAGGCTGGGCTAGCTACGCTCCGGATCCGACTGGAGCAACGTGCACAGTAAATTGGAGGAAAAATGATGTGTAAGATTACCCTTCCCTCTTTCTTTCAAATTTGCTGTCTCATTGAAGGCTAAGATTATTTAATTCACCACTATATGAGCATAACTTCTTCCTTCTGAAGTATGCAGCCTAATTTATAAAGATAATTTTAAAACAATGGAAATAATATAGAGCAAGTCTAGAAAAAACATTCAAATTGAGCCATGCTTGAAAACTGCAAGATTTGTAGTTGCTAATTAAAAAATTAAAGCTAAAGAAAATTTTCCTAATTCTTTAAAAGCTTGTTTTAAAAATTCATAATCAAATCAAAATATCGAATTCTTTAGTGACTTTTCCTGGATGGCTATTTGTTTGTAAGTTACTGTGTTTTGTTTTTCTGTCTTACCAGGTCCTTTGTTTCCTACACAATGAGTGTAATTGCTGTTAATTTTGTTGTACCCTTAACAGTCATGTTTTACTGTTATTACAATGTTTCCCGCACAATGAAACAATATGCCAGCAGTAATTGCCTGGAGAGCATAAACGTAGATTGGTCTGACCAAGTAGATGTGACAAAGGTATGGTAAATGAGAGCATGTTTTGTTTTAAGCATGTTCTTTTGTGTTAAAGTCTTGGGGGCAAAGAAACAGTGCAGCCTTTTAAGCATTTCTGTTTCCTACATTTCCCCTTTTTGCTTTCATACTAAATATTAATTGAAATTTAGCCTTGGTGAAAACTCTTGTCTTGACTTGTAACACTAGTTTCTTTACTTTTGGCCTAATACTCTTTTCCAGATGAATAGCTACTTTGAAGGCTGGGGACAACATGAATTTTCCTTGCCTCTGCCCTCTGTCATTCCACAGAAATGTACCTCAGAGGTGTCCTAGGAGGAATTTTACTCTTTGTGTCTGCAGAGTCCTTAGGCTTTCTGCTAGGTTCACAGGTGTTATCTGGTCTGCAATGGATTGGTCAACTCTGATTTGAACTCGTGGCCTAGAAATAAAAATGCATTTCCAAGCTCACAAGCTGTGTGATTCCAATCCTTTGTTCTTTTCAGTCTGTTGAGCTTATCTTTCTTACATAAACAGTACCAAATGTGAGTTATGGCATAAAATTACATATCCTGCCTGGAAAGTTGACATTCTTTTAATGTATAAAAGTCCTTGAGAAAGTTCACTAGCTCCTTTGATTGTGTGTAAAGATATGATTTATGGTTGGGCATGGTAAAAAAAGTGAGAGAGAATTGGACAGAAGAGTCCTATGCTTTTGAATTACTTATCAATGCAAACCGAACATTCCCTGGAAAACTTTCTCATTGCTAAATTCTGAAAAATGGTATTTCTACCTAAAAATAATAATTCGAGCATTTTGCTCTTCTGAAGAATTTTCAGAATGCTTGAAACTGAGGATTCAGTTATAAATTTAGACTCACATTTGTGAAAAAAAAAAAATGCATTTTTCCTGTTCTGCAATTGAAGACACTGAGTTATATTTAAATAAAAAAAAAAAAAGATTGAAGCTTTGGAGTTAAGCAGTATCCTTCTTTAGATTTGGACTGCTTGCTTTTTCACAAATTAGCATCTTCTAAGCTTTCAATGCACCAAACAAACTTCTAAACAAAAAGGTTCTTTCTTTACATTATTATCAATAGGTATTGAGTTTGTATTTAAATAGGAATCTTCTGTGGACAGAGTCACTGCTTGTTTGTTGGTTATGCTCTAGAACTCTCATTTTGTTCATCACTGAAAGACTGAATAAGGGTATAGGTAAACACCACTAGGGAATCCTGTACATACAAAGAGCCCTGCAGTTTTGTTTGGTTTTCTAGTGATTTGTTTTGTCCTCTTGATTAATTTGAGATTTCCATTCCAGTTTCCATTATTGATTCATGTCCCTGACAAAAGCCAGGAAAGTCTGTCCTGGTTGATTCCTCTCCTACCCTCCCACTACTCCCAGTTTGTTGCTGTTCAGTTCTAGCTGTGGCGTGTTCTGGGGTGTCAGCCCCACCATGCCCGGATTGTTCTCTCTGACAAGCAGGCAGAGAAGACATGGCTGCCCAGATATCTCCTCAGTATGATGCTTGAACATGGCTATCATGCTTCATTAAACCAAGCAGACACTTCTGGGTTCCTTAAGTATATGGACTGAGCCTTTGTGTCCTAGAACATTTACTTTCTTTTATTTAACTGTACCATAGTTAAGTCTTATGAAACATTTCTATTAACAGCCTTATTAAACCTTTGGCTTAGATTTTTCTCTCTGTTCATATTTGTTGTTTGTAAAAGCATCCCAGAGTGACCTGTTATGGTGGTCATAATTCACGTGTGAAGTCCTCTCTGGCCATTTAAACTTCTGATGGACAGATTAAACATAATCAGTAGTGCTGATTGTGAAGGAAGATTGTAATAATGAAATAACAGCATACCAAAATACATGGGAGCATGATGTGCTATTAAATCTCCAAAGTGAGATTTCATTATAACCTGTTAAAATTTGTCAGGTGTGCTTGTTTACATGTTGTTATTTGGTTCTGGATAGCTCTATTTTCACATAAGTGCATGTGCTTTTGAGGTTAGGTTGTGAGGTCTTCATTTTCAGGTAATACTGGTTATGTGTTTGTTCCTCTTGTTTTACAGATGTCTGTTGTAATGATTGTAATGTTCTTGGTGGCATGGTCTCCATATTCTATTGTGTGTTTATGGTCTTCCTTTGGAGACCCAAAGAAAATTTCTCCTGCAATGGCCATCATAGCTCCTCTATTTGCAAAATCTTCCACATTCTATAATCCCTGCATTTATGTCGTTGCAAACAAAAAGTAAGTGTTCCTGATTTAGTACCAGTCTACTTCATGATTTTAGCATATCATCTAACTGTAGAAGGATCATCTGTAAAATATGACAAACTGATTGGTGAAGAGATCAAAGGGTAAGCACTTGATTTACCATAGATGACCTTTTGGACACGAAAGTCTAAAAGAAATTCGTTTTGATCATCATCAGAACACACTGAATTGATAAAGATTTTTGAGAACACATTAACGAAGCTTTTGTAGGACAGTTTTTTGAAAGTCCCTTTGTGGTTTCTCAAAGGGACTCATTATGGAATTTGGGTTGCATCAGCAGTAGACTAGTTTTAATGACTGTAGCCAAAATGTGTGGCAGCTTACTGACATGTAACTTCTGAATATTTCCTTGCTTGATTTGGGATGTGTCATGTTCTGACTGATTAGGATGGATTGATGCTTTTCATTAAAGTAAATAAGCTAAGCCTATTCTTCTGTTTTGAGCAAGCATATCAAATGCTCTAACCAAGCCAGTGCCTCTGACTGAGAACTGGGTTTTGCAAAGAGGCAGCCTTCCTTTCTCTGCTGCCAACCTAGAAGCAGAGCCTGTGATCTCTGTCTCGGTGAACTTATCTGGTCCTGCTGAGTCAATGAAAAAACATCTCGTTTTTTCCCCATTCTGTAATCTTTGTCGTGGCTATACCCTGTCCTGGAATAAGCAAAAGCTGCTGTGACCCCTGTTGTAGAAGAAACACTGAACTTAACTGAGTTATTCCTGTATGTGGAAGTGAAAAAGACTTGGGTCCTTTTGAATTCCAAATTTTGAATTCCAGTTTTTTGTAAGTTTTACTAAAATAGAAAACTCTTGTATACTTAAGGCAGCTTACCAGTTTTTCTTTGTATTTGGTTCTCCAGCTAATGATCTTTCTGCTTTCCTTTTCTTGTCCTTTGCAGGTTTCGGAGGGCAATCCTGGCAATGGTGCGATGTCAGACAAGACAAGAGATAACTATAAACAATGCCTTGCCCATGAGTGTATCTCAAAGTGCACTGACATCGTAGAACTCATGTCATTTGCCTGCGTAAATTACATGGAAAGGCATGAAATCTGGGTTAAAGTTAATTAATCTTCTGGAATAATAATCTGCCCCAGCCAGCCAGCTGTTTTCCGTTAATCACAGTAATCTTTTTAGATAGGTTAAGAAGACAAAAAGACAAAAACCACTAAGACTTCAGTTTTTGAGAGTGAGGCTTATTGGCCCAATATGTCTGTCCCAAACAAAAAAGGCTAGTGAAGCGGTCACTGTGACTTTTGCAAGGTTGGACAAGGTGACAGAGGGGCAGGGAGACACTGAAGCAGGAAGTGCTTAGGTTCAGTAACATCGATTTTGCACCTGTAATTCCTTTGATTGAATTACGTTCCCTCAACTTCCCTTGAAAGTTTTCCAGGCTTGAAATATTCTGGATTCTCCCTGTGTGAATATATTTCTATACCAGGTGTCCATGTTGATATGCATTGCAAAGTTCTGTTTCTGTGAATATGTTAAGATATGAAAATACCTAGCCAAACCCTATAGAACCTGTTATCAGCTTTTAGGATTTTGGAGGAGTTTCAGGATATTTAATGTATTTTTAAAGTTTTGGCTCACACAACCAAATGAATTTGTAGGAAAGACAGCTTTTGTTTTAGTAGTAGTACATTTCTAGTGCTTGTGGCTGCACAGCAAATCCTGAAAATGAGACAAAATGCGCCCTAAAGCTTGACACTTGGGAGGCACAGAAAACTGAGTAAATATTTGTGGTTGTTTCTCATCATTTCTAAGTCAATATCATGGTTATATAGGTCTGTTGTGTAATTTTCAAAAAATACCTTTGGCGATGTGAGTAATGGATTTATTCAGGATGGAAAAGATAACTGTGTATAGATCTATGTATGAGTGGTAGTGTATGCACTCTTGATGATTCTCAGATTTTGAGAATAAATATCTTCTGTTATTATGTATGCATGCATCTGAAGTTTGGCTTTGCAGTGTGTAACTTATTTAAAATATACAGGGTTTTTTGGTAAAAAACTGTTTTTACAGGAATTTTTTAAAAGCTCTGGAATCTAGGCTTCCTATTAATTTGTAATTTTTAGTATTAAAGAAAATGCCATGCAATATCCTCATGCTGTACTAGATTTCCTTCAGGAACCTTGGAGCACTTTACAGACAGTAACTAATGCATTGCCTCTTAGAAGGAGCAAAGAGATATTTTATTACATACTAACTGTACAAGTCACATATTAAAATAGCCTTGAAACATGCTGGATATGATTTGAAATGGAGCGTGCTCTTCTGACAGAATAAAGAATAAGCTGGTTTAACTGATCCCTTTCAGGATACATTTGAAGGTTAAGCAACTACAGATCTCAGCTAATCTGATGTAATCTGCTGTTACTAAATGGATGTCTACATTCACATTCGTAGCACACTGCACATGAGTGCCTAGGAATAAAGTTTTCAAATTTTCTCATGTCAGTTCTGCTGGGAGGAAGCCATGTATCTGTTTGTTTACTTCTACCTCCTAATGAGCTTTTTTGAAGAAGTGCATGGTTTTTGTCCTTCGCAATGCACTTGCGTTTACCATGGCAGAAGTGATGGCACTGGAACAAGGTATATATTTTATTATTTGTTATACAAGGCAATTTATAAGGAAAAGGGCTGAAGAAATTTGAAATAACATTCTCGTACATTGCAAATTAGTTCTAGCATAGTTGAAATAAAGGCATATTTTACGCTGGTGTTATATGGCTAGCAGTGTTCCTGAACAGGAGCAGACAGTGATTATGGCTTTGTACATAGCAAATAGCTACTCTAAATCATCAGGTTTTGCAGAAGGCAATTTCTTTCTGCTCCATGACTTTCCTACTATTGTAATGTCCTTTCTATTTCTACAGACTAGTTGTCTACTGTAAGGTGATTCTGGTTTAAATAAATACAGGAGTTTCTTCTTTTTTAATCTGCAGGAAAGTCATACACTTTTGGTCATAAAGAGGTTAATTTGAAATATGATGATCTGGGTATTGTCACATCAATTTTGCAAGATACTGGTTGTCATTGCTACTTATTGTCACAACATATCTAGCATAAAGCTGCACGAGGAGAAAGTCAAATAGAGGAAGAATATAGAGAAAAGGGAGAGAAAATTGAAGATAGGCTTATTGGGGGGAGGGGAATCTTCAAGCTAATATGTGCAAACAATGTACCCCAAAGAAATGGAAACATACTGATTCTTGAAAATGCTGAGAAATCCCATTTCACTGAAATCAATGGGAGCAGAAAGTTCTTAGCACTCTAAAAAGCAGGTAATGTCTACGTAGACACCAGAAAGAGGGCTAGAAAGGTCTCCTTTGGAGAAATATGCTAGCATTTTTGATTTTCAGTCTATTCTGAAAGGTAAATATAGACAAATACTTTGAATCTTCATCATGTAGAAAAATTAGAAATTAGTAATCCAATATTCTGAAACTTAGTAAAACAGATGGCATGCAGTTCCCACTTGAGATACATGCATGTATTATTCCTTATACAATGGCTTCTGTTTTTCAGTTGTCAGTAGAATGATGGACAGAAGATGGTGCTTACATGCTTTAGAATAAAGCAAATCTAGATTTCATGTGAAAGTATCATTGCTATTTTGTATTCTTCTTCTCTTTAGAAACTCCATGTTTGTCTTTTCAATTTTTAAATGCAGAGGACTGTTATTGATTTGACATTCTTTATTCTGCAGAAATAAAGAAATAAATTACTTTCTGTTGCAGAAAGTAATAGCATTTGCATTTAAATCTGAAATACTAATTTCTGATAAAGAAATGCTGATCTCTCTCTTTTTTTTTTTTTTTTGTTGCTAGGTCTGTGCTCTGTAATGATCCTGACATGTATGAGATCCCTGTGAATGTTCCTGTGGATACTGTAAAACTTCGTATAGAGAAAACTGTTATACGAAGGATTCCAACTGAAGCCTTTTACTATCTAGTAGATCTCAAATACCTGTGGGTAACTTACAACTGTGTAGCCAACATTGATATCAGCAGTTTCTATAACTTGAAACAGCTGCATGAGCTACGGCTGGATGGTAATCTGCTCTCAACTTTCCCTTGGGAATCACTGGCAGAGATGCCCAACCTACGGACTCTTGATTTACACAACAATAAAGTGACCAGCATTCCCGCTGATGCTGGCCGGTACTTGAGAAACCTCACCTACCTGGACATATCCAGCAACAAGCTAACCACCTTGCCATCAGACTTGATGGACATTTGGCCCCCCTTCTCCGAAGCTGTGCTGTCCAAGAACACAGACATTCTGGTGACCCAGAGAGTAATTTTGGGTACGTTAAACAGCCTGTCTCATTCCTTATTAAAATGTAGGTACATGTTAAGTTGCAAGTGAGAGCAGGTAGGGGACCAGCATGGGATTCAGGAGAGTGGGCTTTATCCAGGTCGGTCTTCTGGTTTGCTCTGTGGTTATTTATGTAGTTATTTTCTGTTGGTGACAGAAAACTATAAAATGAAGATAATGACCTCCATGTGTGGTGTTGTCTCAAGGTAATAAAACTGAAGTAAAATCTACGAGATTCCAGTCTACAGGCATACAGGCCATAGGGAGTATTCAGTATCAATATAAATGCAGGACTTCCAAAACTTGTTTCTGATGACATTTCCCTCATCACTGTATGTGGTTGCAACTGCAAGCATGTCCATTTGCAGCTATTCCTGAGACACAGTCCTGAGCCTGTCCTGAGACGCAGTGCTGCAGATAGTGTTGGTGGCTCAAAAGAGGGCAACTGCTCTCCCCATGACTCCTCTTGACCTTGCATTCCTCTAAAGGTGACTGATTATCCTGAAGTTTTTCCCAATTTACATGTTGAATATGAGAGAGAGAATAGGAATCTGATCCCTACAATGTCCCAGTACTTTTTGTAATAGTTAAGGAAAGTATTTAAGAATAGTTTGGCCAGACTTTGATTTTTTTTGTAATTTTATTCCATCTCTCCAGTACACCATCACATCAGTTCTGTTTGTGACTTTGTGCTTTATCTTACACTTTCTCTCCACTTCCTAGTCTTGCAGGTAACCCCTTTCTCTTCTGCAGTCTCAGAACATGGCTGGAACAGCTCTATCAATAGTGTTCTCTTCTGTCGCTGTTTATGTATAAGTACATGTTTTGGTGTTTTTGTAGTGTAGCAGGTGGAAGGGAGGAAAACCAGCTGGCTCTCTCTTCCGCAGTAGTTCTATACCCACTGCTAAAGATCTGGCCTGCATTGTACTGCCCAGTATTTCCAATTTCTTGATCTAAACCCCCACTATTCCGTGTTCATTTGTTCAGCTGCTTTGTTTCACAGCAGAAGGTGCAATTTGAAACTCTCATTCAGATGAGATTGCATACAAGTAACTTAATAGATGCAAGCAGGCTGAACGAGTTCCTCACATGCATGGTAACTGTAGGTTTGCAGCATTAATAGGATCTTCGTTTATTCAGGGTTAAAAAAAAAAAACAACAGAAAAAGCTGTAAAAGTAAGTCCAGCTCAGTACCCTTCTCCCTGTCCCCACACTGAAGGCTACAGGAGGCAGTAAAGTAGGAGGTGACTGTGCTAGATCTAATCCTCCTGATGATCTCATGTGGGAGTCCCAGAGGTTATTTGGTTTCCTTGTCTTACATAGCCCTCACCACTTAAAAATCAAAACAAACAAACAAAACCCCCAAAACAAACACAAAAACCCCACCCAAACCACACACATTCTTCTCTCCTCCCCTTCCCCCAGCAACCATCTGCAGGCTTTGTTGGTGCAGGAACTTTGCCAGCCTCCTCTAGTCCTGGCAAACCCTCTGGTGCCAGCATTGAGTTCTCTAGAGATTTGGGATGTGACCTTTGGGTCATTTTCGTTTATGAACTACAACTGTGTTTGAACACAGATCTCCAGGTTCAAACAGCGCCTTACTTCTCTTTTTTTAATGTTATGTGCTGAGGGACGCTCTATGCAGTCATTGTTGATTTGGATCTGAGAATGCAAAATGCCAGGTAGTACTTTCATTGTGTTGTGTTGAGTAAATCTACCTTAGGTAAGCTGTGAATAATTAGCTGTATTTTCTTTCATTGACATCATAGCCTTCTGATGAGTATATCCCAATGCAGACAGACAGTGCTTGCTATATAAGAAACTCTGTAGTGAATAAGAAAACATCCCCTTCCTCTGGAGATTAGAAAGTGCAGTGCTTTTTATGTCATGGGTTATTTTGACAAGCTTACCTAGTCTCCACTAAGTGTTAGTTTTAGTATCTATATTACTGGGGCTTGCAAAGTTGTAGTTATGCCACTCACTGCCAGAGGCTCATCCTTACATTGCCGTTGATGGACTGCTACAAAGCAGTTGTTTTTCAGGAATGAATCATTGATAGAAACGATCAGGCTAGAAAGATGACCTAGGAGTTGAGATGTCTCTGTAATGCTCCAACCATAAGAGGTCTTGGCTTAGAACAACAGGAGCAAGATGTGCTCTGTGGCATTGCTTCCTCTTTGACACCCCTCCTGTCTCTGCCGGGGTTGCTGGAGCCTGAGGGAGGAGAAACCGTAGCATACCCCATAGATGACCATAGGATATCCCATATACACTCTCCTCCTCCTCTGAGGTGGAGATAAGGATCACAGAGGTATGTGATTGGGAAGGATTTCAGAAAGGCCTCTAGCCTGCTGGGATGCAGATCCACATGAACTGAACTGTTCTGGTTAAGTCGGTGCTGTTCTTAAAGCCTGCAGCCAGACCACTCCAGAGCCTTCTCTGGTAACCTCTTCCAGTGCTTATCTATCAGGATAGTGAGAAAGTTTCTCTTAATATCTAACCTCAATCTCCCTTACTGCAAACTAAGCTGATTACCTCTTGTCCTACATGAGATGGACATACAGAAAAACTAATTATGATCTCTTATGGTAACCTTTCATACATTTTCCTTCCCTGTTTGCTGCCTTAACTAATCACACCATTTCCTTCACCAGTTTCTTATAGACTGTGAGGTTTTGGGGTTTTTTGTTGTTGTTGTTTTTTGGGTTTTTTTTCTTTTCATTTTCTACCATAGTTACTGGTTCCCTTTGGACTCCTTTGGGTTTTTAAAAAAAGGTTTCTCTTAAAATGTGATGCCCACAATTGCACGCTTTGATGTTCAAGAGTGTCCTATGTGCTTCAGCTGTTCTCTGTGGGAGCATTCAGCCTGACCCATGTGCCTACATGGAATGGTAACTGCAGCCAGAGCTCTGCTAGAAGCTGGAACCCAGAGCAAATAAATGCTCGTTTTGTCTAGGCAGGAAAACAGCAGTCAGATTCTACTTAGTGTAAGCAATTATGGCTTGAGCTGGCTTCTCTCCTAGTTCTGGCAAAACAAGATTGTCACTTCTATTTAATTAACACGATCAACAACAGCAAAGCCCCAAACTCAAATATTTGTGCATATGTATTTTTTAACAACAGGAGGCAATTTTATCTTCAGTGTCTTGACTGAGCATCAAGAAGGTTGCATGTAAGAGAAAGTTCAGGTTCCCCATGTTTACTTCAAGGACTCTTGGAGGAGCCATGGACTACTCTTGCCAGGGGACTGGCAGGTTAGCATCTCCTTATTCCAATTCATAACCTCCGTACTTAGGGGTTTGGGATTTTTATTACCTCCCACTGTATGATGTTCCTCTGTGTGGACACTATGCTTAAATGAAAGAGGGTCAGGGAATGATTCCTGGTCCTATGGCCAAGTGGCTCACTCTGGCTCTCATTCACACAATTTAGGGCCAGCTCTCTTTAAAGCTGACTGGCTGTTCCACACTTTGTAAGATTTAGCCCTTGGTTTTCTATGGGTTCTACAGAATGCTGCAGTGACTCTAAAATGTAACTGTGTGGATGGGGGTGTTTTTTCTTCAGTTCAAACTTCCTGAATTAATGCGAGAATTGCATTGCAAGCCATAGAATTGTGCTTTTGTAATACAACATACCCTTGCTATTTTATATGCCTGATGGGCTGATAGGCATGCAGGATAGTTTGGTGGTGCAAAGCCTGCTGCACTTGCGTTGGGAGCAAGAACAGGACAGAGCGAGCTGTCCTTGCTGTGGTCTCATCCATAAGCCTTTCAGGGAGCAATCCCTGGGGTGCAAACTGTCTCTGGAGCCACATCTGTCTTTGTCTTGGAGAGCACCTTTTGGAACAGTTCAAAACAAAGCTGTGGAGTGAGATGACAATTAAGCAGTGGAAATGATCGTGGGACCAGTGTGTGAGCTCATCTAGCCCTCTCTTGGTTACCTCTGGAGCTAAAGCCTAATACATTGATCCAAATCACAGCTAAGTTTCAGCATTGGCTGCTGTACAGAGATTGAAATTTCTGGCATGAATGATGGCAGTAGCATTTTCTGTATGGAAAATTACAGCTAATGAGTATCTGAGAGGAACAGAGGAACCCAGAATTTGACAGAGTGGCAGTTAGATGAGATCTTGCTTCTGTTGCACGTAGAGGTGCCAAAAATTTGAAATGCTGCAGGTCCATCGGGCTCCCAGCTGTTATGCTGGGCCATTGGGTAGATGCTGATTTTCCTGAAACTACTCCCTAGCAATTCTGTGTGTAGGAAACACTGGGACACAGTGCAGGATGTGGGCTTTACTGTTTAGAACCATGGATCAAAAATTTTGTAGCTTCAGTTGGAAGAGAGCCTTGGGTAGGTGGGCCCAAGCTGTGGCGAATATTTCCATCAGCCCAAAACTTGAATATTTCACATGCTGCCCTTTTACAGCAACTGAAAAGCAGTATATTATACAAGTTATGGTCTGAGACTGCTTACTGATTTACAAAGGAAATTTCGCTCATAGCTATTTCGAATGCTAAAGTCCATATTGACACAGCATGGGGAAACCCTGCTTACTGAGAAGACTGCAAAAATGTGCATGCACAGACATACATATACATATATTTGCCATTGTACATGCAAGCATACATATATATGTGTGAGAGTAAATTTAAAAAATGCTAAATATAGAATAAAAGGTTTTTAGAGCAATTTCTAATCCGTATTTAATGTTAAAATACACTGCATTGGTATATTGCAATGTATAAATATTTCTCGTTTGTTTTGCCTTGGTTAGTATTTCTTTCTCAGGTCAACAAGCTGCCTTAATGTTTCTACAAAAGAATCCAGGGTTTATAAAGACTTGGTGTTCCATCAGATACACATGCCACTGGAGACTTATCGGTATTTTTATTTTCTCTTCTTATGAAATTATTTTCCTGAGGGCATTCCATCTCATTCCTTTATTAAAACTCCCCATTTTTACTGTTTTTAAATTTTTAATTTTTTTTAACCTTTTCTTTATTCTTTCATGTGTTTGTTCTCACTTTTACCATCTTGTAAACATAAGCAGTTAAATTTCAGAATGCCCTTTGTAGTTTGGAAAATAGGTTTACATTCCCATTTCTGTTCTCTTCAATAGCTAACTGAAGTATAATCAAATTCAGTGCTTTATCCTTCCTTCCAACTCAATAGTGCTTTCATCTTTTCATTTTGGGAATTTACATGACCTGATGACTTACAATGGCTGTGCAAGTTTACTAAAAATAATGTGAATACTGTCAGATATTGGCAAGACACAGATAAATAGAAGGGATGAGCCATGGAGGCAAGAAAGGAATTCCTGTAGCTGTATATATTATATGTATTTATATAAGTCCTGCTTCTTTAGCCAGTTCCACTGGGAAGCATGATGGGTGGGAGAGATGAAGTGACTAACTGAGATAACTCTTTCTTTGCAGTAAAGCACAGAAGTAGAGAGTCTTCTGGGACTACAGCTTTCTTTTGAAGCTGAAACCAGGCCTTCAAGAATGATCTGAGATGGTCAAACCTGTGTCCCAGAGTGGACTAAACAACCATCCAATCTAAGGACTATCCATCTTTGCTTCATCATTTCTTCTCTTTTGTCAATTTCTGATACTTATTGTAACAGCTTTGGGTCTTCTTTGGGACACTGTGAGAATACAAAAGCCATGTATTTATATATACTAGGAAAAAGTTCTTCACTGAAAGGGTTGTCAGGCACTGGAACAGGCTGCCCAGGGAAGTGGTTGAGTCACCATCCCTGGAGGTATTTAAAAGATGTGTAGATGTGGTGCTTAGGGACATGGTTTAGAGGTGGACTTGGCAGTGTTAGGTTTACAGTTGGATACGATGATCTTAAAGGTCTTTCCCAACCTAAATGATTCTATTATTCTATTTGAAAGGCCTTTGAGCGCTGCTAGTAGTATTAGAAACAATAACAAACCCCATCCTTTCCTGCAGTAAAGCTTGTAGGATGCAGAAAAGTCGCAGAAGAAATATTTTCAGTAGTGTTCAATGTAGGGGAGAATCTGCTGCCTGGTATGTGGGATGGGAGCCCTACTGATGCTGTAAATCTGTCCTGATTAATGCTGTGGACCCAGAGTTCCTGCCCTGCTGCCTGCTTATAGCACAGCTGTCCCATGCTTCTGTCCTCTAGGTAGCACAGAGGCCGTGCTGGGAGTTCACACGCATTTTAGCAGCATTTGTTATGGACGAAATCTGGCAGTTGAGGCCTTGTTTCAAGGGGATCCTGTCATCCCTCTTATACCTTGGAGGAATTTAATTTTCAAGCGCTCATATGGTCTCTTTCTTAACATAGTGGGGAAAATTGACCCCTTATAAGCAAGTGAGAATGGGAAAAAAAAATTACAGGAATATTGTCTCTAACTCTCTCTAACTACAAACTAAAGCTTACCTAATTTAAAAGATGGGCACAAAATAGTTACAATACATGTGCTTGATTGGGCAGAATTTTTATGAGCACAGTTGATGTGCCTAGACATATGGAAAACATTCAGATGGTATCTCTTTTACTTGTGAATATACGTGTGAAGTTCACAGAAAAAAATTTATATTCTGGAGATTATTTTTCTTTTTTTTTTTTTTTTTAAGAAAAGCAGTTGCTGATACAGTTTCCTTGATTTCTCCTTCTCCGTTCCAGCTGGCAATAAGTAGTGAATAGATGTAAAATGTCTTATGTCTGAAAGGGGTGAAATTGGATTGTGATGTCAAAGTCATGGAATCTCTTCAGGTCACGTCTTGTTTTAAAGAGCAGGGATTAATTGGGGTTTACCACAGTTTTAACCAATCACTGCCATTGTGCTTAAAATAACCTAATCTTGGTCAGGCGATAAAAGGAAGCTGCAGTTAATTATTCATGTATTCTTTCATCTACAGGTTTATTCCAGAACAAAAAGCAGAATTTTTCCATTAGCTGTTTTGATAATTCTTAAAAATACATAGTGAACAATATTAGCAGGTGTTTCAGGTTGTTTTTTCTTTGAATTTTGGTTTAATTAATATGACTTGTCTATTGCACTAATCAGTAAATTCAATAGCAAGGGGTTCTTGCATACCATCCCTCATTTCACACTGTAAGTTCTGTTTATTGTTAATACTCAGAAAAAATGAAAAAGGTATGCCCAAAAGCGTAAGTCAAATGAGAAAATATTTGAGCTCATGAGTGATATGCTGTGTGGTGTTTTACCTGGTGAAGCCGCTGTTGCTCTGTGAAGGTCAACATAGCGGAGTAATCAATACCAGCTGAGGATTTAGACTTATATTCCTCAGAAATGGCTACTCTCTTTCACCATAATAAGTTCACCAAGAAGGAGAAGCTTCTCATTCAAAGACTTCAGAATCAAGAAGCAAATGTTATAGCCTCTAACAGAAGAGGAGAGAGAGCATTCAAGTGTCCCATCATAAAAATAGTGTAGTCATCAGCTTTTTTCAGGGTCCTTCCCATTTTCTCCTCTTCTGCTATTCTTTTTGAATGTATTTCCGGTTGTCCTAAATTGAAGCCAGATTTCTAAGAATATTGGTATAGTTCAGAGCCAGGTAAGAATTTTATTGGCCTAAAGCTTTGTCTCCTTAGCCTTTATCCTTTTTTCAAGGGGCAGAGATGCTGGTGTAAGCTCTAAACCCTTAAATCATCAAGTTATCTGCAAGCATTCAAAAAAGGGTCTGAGAAGATCAAACTGTAAGAGTCCAAAGAAGGACTAAGAGCAGAGGAGAATGACAGGATGCAATAGCCCTGAGAGGCTGTCTTTCCAGAAGACACAGGCAGGTGAAAATGTATCATCAGTCTTAAGAGATCTTTTCAAAGTGTTTTTTCCTAGATAAATAGCAAAATTAAGCAAAGGTAGTACCAGTGTATTACTATGCTCCTGTAAACTTCTGTGAAGAAAAAGCTTAATAAACATTCATACTGTTCTTCCTCACCTCTGCAAAAACTCCCCCCCCAGTCAGCTGAATAAAAAAGACAAATTGAAAGAGAAAAGATTAACTCAGAATGGGTGCATGGTTCTCCTTGATTGTACTTGGTGGTAGTCATGTGTCATACTGTAATCACAATATCCATATATTGCCTGACGACTTTTTTTTTTTCTTTCCCCTCTTCCCTCCCTGCTTCAGGTTTGCAGGACAACCCATGGTTTTGTGACTGTCGCATTTCAAAGCTAATTGAATTTTCTAAAATTGTGGACAACTCAGTTGTACTTCTTGATCCATTGGTTTCATGTAGTGGACCTGAAAGCCTGTCAGGAATCTTGTTCCAGAGAGCTGAGTTAGAGCAGTGTCTTAAACCATCCGTGATGACGTCGGCAACAAAAATCACTTCCCCGCTGGGAAGCAACGTTCTGCTACGCTGCGATGCAACTGGGTACCCAACACCGCAGCTTACTTGGACTAGGTCAGACAATATACCAGTGAACTATACAGGTATAATTACTCTTTTATAGGAAAGGGGAGAGCCTGAAATTGGGTTGCTTGTGCTTTGAGATCATTATAATGAGTAACAATGGACCAGGTATTGCACCAATCTGGCAATTGTATCTGTGCAACAGCTGTTATGAAATTCTTTGTGTAGGTCTTGGTCTGAACAGGTCCAACAGACTGTTCTGATTCGGGATGTGATCTGTAATAAGAACAATGTGCATGGAGGGGGGAAATGGATGAAGCGGAGGAAGGATAAAGGAAAATGGAGGTTGGGGATAGTTGGGCCCTAATTCAGAAGCTGAAAAGCAGAAAGGGGAATTCATTACTGGAATCTCTGTTTTGGTTCAAAATGTTCATGTTAAAAAAAGCTAGTGAGGCCATAACCGAGCCACTTAAAACTCAGCGTTGTAAAAATAGGATTTTCCAAAATCATGTGATTGTCTGATATCATTCTAGCTGCTATGATAGATATTTATGCAGTAACTTAAATATAAAAAATGTTTCTTGCTAATGCCAAGTAGTTATCAGTTATCTTAAATCGTAGGTCTGAAGAAGGTAATAGTCCAAAGTACTAAAATATCTTAAGACAAAGGTAATTTCCAAAAATGTTTTAAATGGCTAGTGTGTTCAGTGTTACTTGAAGTCAGTGAGACTTGTATTTCCTAGTCACTTAGCAGCCTTAATACATTTGATTTCTCTTTATGTGGTTTTGTTCTACTTAGTGAAACTCCAAATTATATTGTCATTCCTCCAGACATTCAATTCCATTTTGACCCAAGCTGAGCACTTCTCTGCAATAATATAATATGGCAGGGAGTTCCATAGTTTGTGTGGGGTGTTTGGTTTGGTTTCTTTGTTGGTTTTTTTTTGGTTTTTTTTGTTTTTTTTTAAAGTTTAATACATGTGATTCCTTCTGGCAGAAATAACTTAGGGGAACAAGTAGTCTACTTCTTTCTTTTTAGCTGCCTTTTATAATGTTTTACTCTTTGCATTTTCCTGTAGTAATTCAAGAAACACCTGGAGAGGGTGTCAGATGGTCCATAATAAGCTTGACAGGGATTTCATACAAGGACGCAGGAGAATACAGATGTAAAGCCAAGAACTTAGCAGGAATGTCAGAAGCTGCTGTTACTGTCACAGTGGTTGGTGTAGTTACTACAACTGTGTCACCACAGAAATATGGAAGGAAGCAAGAGGCAGAGAGACAGAATACCACTCAGGAGGAATCCAAGCAGGAACTTGAGAGGACAACCACACCTCTTCCCACCATACCAACCACCACAGCACTGGTTAGCACTGAAAGATCAACGACCATCAGATTTACTGACAAGAAGCAATCCAGGCCAGTGTTTGATGGAAAGAAAAATTCAAAGGCAGTGACAAATGGAAACAAAAAGCAGACTGGGGAGATAAGCAAGAAAAGTGAGGAGACAAAGCAGACTGGGGAGATAAGGAAGAAGGGTGAGGAGACTTCATTGAATACAGCAGGTATGGCTGAGCAAAATGTTACTGTAAAGAACCTAAGAGTGATCAGTGAGACTGATGAAAGAGTGACCTTAACTTGGAAAACTGTCAATGCCACAAGCAACTGTGCAGTGACTGTGTTATACTCAAAGTATGGTGAGAAAGATATGTTGCCTCTGAGCACTGATTCTAGCAAAAACAAAGTCACAATTGATGGTTTGCAACCTAGTACTCAATATATGGCATGTGTCTCACCCAAAGGAGTGCCACCTACAAAAGAGCAGTGCATTATTTTCTCCACTGATAGGTTAAATGATGAAAGCAGCTCTCAGTTTTCTATTCTGATATTGGCCAGCAGTGCAGCATGTGTGGTTGCTTTACCTTTGATATTTTTCTTACTCTACAAAGTTTTAAAACTTCGTGTGAAACCAAAAACTGCAAAGGAAGCTGACCTTGCAAAAGAGACCTATGTGAAATTTGAAACACTATCTCTGAAGCCTCGAACAGTGAATGCAGGAGAGCAGCTCTGGGCACGAAGGTACACAGACGAGTCAGAAAGAC
This sequence comes from Ciconia boyciana, assembly GCF_034638445.1. Classification (NCBI taxonomy): domain Eukaryota; kingdom Metazoa; phylum Chordata; class Aves; order Ciconiiformes; family Ciconiidae; genus Ciconia; species Ciconia boyciana. The sequence goes on from NC_132938.1 coordinate 59,707,005, forward strand.
TTCTCCTTTGCTCTAGATCAAGCATGGATTCTCAAATGACCTTCAAAAGCGAGGGCTCTAGGTCGGAGTATCTGTGTTGAACATGGGTGAGGGTGGAGGAGATGGAATATGCAATAGATAAAATTAATCCAAAATGATGATACTGCATCTGGAAGCAGGTTGGTGCTAGGTGGTGGTCAGAATATATTATCTGATGTAATGCCGTGTACTGGACGGGTAGGGTGGTGGGTAGGAGGGAGAATAGAAGAAAAATGTTGCCTGTTTATTTTCTTTTTTTATGTTTGTGACTTTGGATGTGAAGGAATGATTTTCTTAAAGATAAATACAGCATGAAATGGTTGCCTGGTTAAAGATCTTCTATTTTTTGTTTTCATTAGAACAACATTCTGTTTTCTCTTCTCTCATTTTACTGTATGAAGTACTAGTTGCATGTGTCAAACATTAATCACAACCTTCATAAAATCTATGTACTTAAAAATAATAGGAAAACAGTTTAAATTACTACTATTGAGGTCAAAACTTTATTTGAAAATACAAGTTTTCTTCTAACATCAGCTTGTGCTTTGAGATGTCATACAGTTCTGTACAGTATCTTGGACTGGAAGTGATCTCAGGCCAATCAAGACTGAAGCTAGGTAGCCACAGTTTATGGACTCTTGAGAGGTACAGTACACATCATATTGTCATTTTGCAGATGTTATGGCAAAGGAGCTTCTTTAGTATTCTGAAGCTCAGGTAAGATATCACTATGAGTAACTCTGTGAGAGATACTAGATATTAATAATGCTAATTTACATCAAATGATCTTATTGCAAAATCTCAGCCTTAGAATTTACTTGGATGCATATGTCTATATACCTCAGTTTCAGAAATCTCTGTACAGAGAATTTTGTGGTACTGTGTAATAAACCACACACTTTTATATACCTATATATTACATAGATATTGCACAATATTATGTACTACACTGTAGTAATATAATACATTTTGAGATATAGTAAGAGGAGGTCTTGTCCTCGGGTCATATTGGATGTGTAATGAAGTTCAAAGAGCATAGTGAAAGTTAATTGTGAGCGTGCTTCCCAGTGTTTAAAAAATCAGGTATTAATATTAATAGTAATGATGAATGCAGGATTGCCTATTAATGATAATAATGAATTGTCTATTCTGAGGCTGCTTTTTTATTGCCTGAAGTAAATAACAGAGCTTTTATTGTTTTAATTACGGTTAGGAGTATGTATGAATTGAGAACCACAGTTTTTCCTAAAGATTACAACTGCATTGTTTTCTTGGACCTTTCTATGCATAGAAGAACTGTTTGTTTTGCCGGGAAATTGGGAATCTTCTCTTTCCAGAGGGAGAAGTATTACTCAAATCTACAAACCAAAGCTTAGTTAGTTAACTTTAAACTAGTGGCATTTCTTGGTGTCACTAGTGTAGGATTAAATTTTGCCTGCTGAAATGCTAGAGAGCTTATCTTGTAAGGCATAGCTTGGCAAGAGGAAAACACTTTGTTAAAAAACCTCCAACATAAAATCATGACAGAAAATAAACACATTGAAAAATCTCCATAGCATCTACATGATAGTACTTGATGGTCAGGAATAGTAGAATGAGTATTTGAGACCATGGGAGCTGTAGTAAGGAAGCAGGTGAGATTTTCAAAAGTGCAAAATTAGCTTACCTGCTTATGCTTTTAGAATTAACCTTCGTGTTCCTTTCTGTGTTACTAGTATGTGTGGTTTAAAAAAGATCTTTCTTCTTTTTCCACAGATAACTTTGATTGAAGTGAAAATGTTTTTAGTTTTCTGAGTGGAATATTTTTACTTCAGCAGTTTTTTTGAAATTTGGGATTTTTTTAGGGAAAGAAGATTCTTTTTGTGTCAAAACCAAGGTTCATCTGACAAGCAGTTTGATAAACTAAATTTTTAACAGGACCTGAAGTGTTACAATATTTGCCTTCTATTTTCCATATAGATAGTGTAGCCAGTAGTTCTTGCTGAAGGTGTTTCCAATTAAAAACACCAAGTTTGTCATCAATGAGAGCAATTATTTTAACATTTTTTTTTTAATTCCTGGAGAATATTTGATTTCAGGTTTCAAAGCTTTGCAAGAAACTTGAATCTAATTCTGGAGTTCAAAAGTGCTATCATCTGACTTGTAGATGATACATCAGTATATTGGACTGAGGTGGTGCAAAGCTCATTTGAGAGAGCTCACTTGCAAATGTGAAACCTTTTGGTTTGACTAATCCTTGTGGAATTAGCATGTCCTAAAGTTAGAAATTAATCTCTATGACCAAGTGTGCTATTAGTATATCAAAGATGGAATGTATTATAAAGGGCATGTTCTTTCAAGAAAATATGAGATACTTTATTTTTTCCACAGTTCTTGAGACAACAGAGTTATATAACCCAGACATGCTTCTGTACCTCATGTCAAAACAGCAAATTTGCTGCGGAATTTTGTTAGGAAATTGATACAAGGGCCATATCACACAATAAAGAGATGTGCCCTGCATCACCCAGGACTGGTTTCATTGAAGAGCTGAAGAAATATTTGTGTAACAGATGCAAATTTTTATGCTGTAAATTGTTAATATTAATGATAGAATCATTGTGAGAGAGATTTTATCTCCCATAATCAATTTGTATAATATCTTCTGAAATGCAATATTGAATCAATCATCATAGAATCATAGAATTGTTTAGGTTGGAAAAGTTACCTTTAAGATCATCAAGTCCAACCATTAACCTAGCACTGCCACGTCCACCAATATACCATGTCCCTAAGCACCACATCTACACGTCTTTTAAATACCTCCAGGGATGGTGACTCAACCACTTCCCTGGGCAGCCTGTTCCAGTGCTTGACAACCCTTTTGGTGATGAAATTTCTCCTAATATCCAATCTAAACCTTCCCTGGCGCAACTTGAGGCCATTTCCTCTTGTCCTATCTCTTGTTACTTGGGAAAAGAGACCAACACCCGCCTCGCTACAGCCTCCTTTCTGGTAGTTGTAGAGAGCGATAACGTCTCTCTTGATCCTCCTTTTCTCCAAGCTAAACAACCCCAGTTCCCTCAGCTGCTCCTCATCAGACTTCTGCTCTAGACCCTTCCCCAGCTTTGTTGCCCTTCTCTGGACACGCTCCAGCCCTTCAATGTCTGTCTTGTAGTGAGGGGCCCAAAACTGAACACAGTATTCGATAGTCCTGCTGGCCACACTATTTCTGATACAAGCCAGGATGCCGTTGGCCTTCTTGGCCACCTGGGCACACTGCTGGCTCATATTCAGCCGGCTGTTGACCAACACCCCCAGGTCCTTTTCCACCAGGCAGCTTTCCAGCCACTCTTCCCCAAGCCTGTAGCGTTGCATGGGGTTGTTGTGACCCAAGTGCAGGACCCAGCACTTGGCCTTGTTGAACCTCATACAGTTGACCTCGGCCCATCGATCCAGCCTGGCCAGATCCCTCTGTAGAGCCTTCCTACCCTCAAGCAGATCAACACTCCTGCCCAACTTGGTGTCGTCTGCAAACTTACTGAGGGTGCACTTGATTCCCTCGTCCAGATCACTGATAAAGATATTGAACAGAACTGGCCCCAGTACTGATCCCTGGGGAACACCGTTTGTGACCGGCCACCAACTGGATTTAATTCCATTCACCACCACTCTTTAGGCCCGGTGATCCAGCCAGCTTTTTACCCAGCAAAGAGTATACCCATCCAAGCCATGAGCAGCCAGTGTCTCCAGGAGAATGCTGTGAGAAATGGTGTCAAAGGCTTTACTAAAGTCCAAGTAAACAACATCCACAGCCTTTCCCTCATCCACTAAGCAGGTCACCTTGTCATGGAAGGAGGTCAGGTTAGTGAAGCAGGACCTGCCTTTCATAAACCCATGCTGACTGGGCCTGATCACCTGGTTATCCTGTATGTGCCGTGTGATGGCACTCAAGATGATCTGCTCCATAACCTTCCCCAGCACCGAGGTCAGACTGACAGGCCTGTAGTTCCCCAGATCCTCCTTCCGGCCCTTTTTGTAGGTGGGCATCACATTTGCTAATCTCCAGTCAACTGCGACCTCCCTGGTTAGCCAGGACTGCTGATAACGGATTGACTATAATCTATGCTTGCCTAGTAGGAGAATTTGCAGAGGATTTAACTAATGTTTATGCATCGCCTTTCATATATTTTTGCACTTTGTTAGCTCAATTCCTCCTGCATTTCACCAAAAAGATTAGTCGTCTTTTTATATATTACCTACAATGGGTGTGTCAAAACTGGATGGTTAATGAAATAACTGAGCAATGTGAGCTACATTCCAAATAGACCACATTTTTACTTAAAGCTTTAGTGGGCCTCAGCACTTGTCATGGTTAACCACAATCCTGGCTTCAATGTGCACTCACTAAGCAAACTTTAGGCACCCATGCATCTATTTTAGTCTTTGCCATTGCTCACAGTGGACTTTGTATTCCTTGCACTATCATCAGATTCTCATACTTTTCTCAGGGAGGGGATTAAGAGAGAAAACTCTTTTGTGTGTACCATGAAAATGTCTGTAATAGCAAAAACATTCAGACTTGAGCTATATCTAAGAGGCTAAACAAAGGTCATTTTAAACTCATTACCTTTTCAAAGAAGTAATTAAAATAGAAGTTGTTCTGATGTGAAAATAAAAGATTGTTTTTATACGTGACTGTGTGTTTGCCTGACTGTTTCATCTTTGTTTATAGCTTTAGACAATATGTGATGAGTGTAGCTGTGGGTACAAGAGGAAATCTGAGAAGAAATGAGAGAAAATACAAAAAGAAGGCTGAGAAACAATGGAAGGGTAATATCCCACGGAATGCTGGGACTTTGTGCCACAAAGTCTCTTGCTTGCAATTCTACTATGTACAGGGCAAGGATGCTGGGCTGTCTGCAGACAGGTAGCTCTAAAAGGATGAAGATACTGCCAGTTTATTGCATAAGTGGAGCTCCATACATGCCTGGTTTCGACAAGGTGGGGGCAGCTATAAAATTGGAGTGTGGAACAAAGGCACTAGGGGAATTTGAAGAATGTACTTGAAGCTGGTCTTAAAGCCTGCCTGTGTCCTAATGAAAGTTGTGAGAGCTTTTTGAAGAACATTGCCTGTAAACTGAAAAGGGGAGAGTAAGTCATTTATGCATTTATTGCAAGAAAGAGGGGTATGCATCAGCAGCAATTCTGGCTAGGGTGTGAATCCTAGACATAATATACCACAATAGTCCATCATGATCTATGATTTTCTTTTCAAAACAACCAATTTGTTAGATTTGTGGCTGGGAGGTAGACCATCTTGAATTTCCTTTACAAGTACAGATTTCAAAATGAACCTTTTTTTAATTATCTAACTGGGTGTAGACTGGAAACATGCTGACCTGGATGCCTTCTCTCACAGAATTCATTGCATTGTCCTAGGTTTTACAGTCAGCTGCAGAAGCCCCAGGCTACTATTGTCACTTTCCTTTGATGAAAATGAGAAGTTTCCAATACAATAGGTGCTTTCTGTTTTCTTTTTAAATCACTGAAAAAAATTTCCTCTGAATTTCAGAAGATCAAAATTCACATCAGACTGGAGGCATGATTAATGTGTCATTTTTATAAACTATTTTTTATAAATCTGAAAGGCTCCCTTGCTAAACAGTGACAAAATCAAGATGAAATATCAGTCTGAAACATCCTATAGCAAGGAGAGAAATCATTTTACAAAGCTGTGTATGTTATTCATCAGTGTTCAGGATGGGAATCTTTTCAATCAATAAGGCAGAAAGCAACTATGAACAAAAGGATATTGTCTTTCCCAAGACCTAAGTAAAAAATGCACTTTTTTTTGAGTTTCTGTTTTTTATGAAATAACATCCTAACCTTGTGTTTAGAAAAGAATGTGAAATTGCTCCAATTATTGCAGCAAGTTCAGTAGCACCTGTCAGGTACATATTTTTAATATATTTGGTCTAACTTAAGGTCTGGTATTCTTGGAAGACACTTGATTGGCTTAAGAGTGTTATGAAAGGAGTTGACTGTACAAACAACTATAACTTTAACCTCTCATAACAGTGGAATAAGGAGTTGACTGTACAAACAACTATAACTTCTCATAATAGTGGAATACCAGTTTACCCACAATGTGTGAATTACTACATTTTGGAGGAGGTACTCTGACAAGAAAATACTTTATTCTAAAATGCAATGAGTAATCAAATATTTGGCACATCTTCTTAAGGAGTCATCAAAGGAATTTGGTAGCGGTGTGGGGGTTTGGTTTTGTTTTGGTTTGTTTTTTTATGGAACCAAGGTGACTTGAGAGAGGACTCAGTGAAATACTTTATGTCCAGAGAAGGCTAAAATGGAATGTGTTTTCTTCTTCTCTCTTAATGCAGGAGAAAGGAGCTTTATGTATATGTGTATTGAGGGCAGGAATAGAGTATTCCAGTGTTGCCTCAGACAGAGTTCAAGCAGTTTCTTCTGAGACTTCTGGTATGGGCAGCTGGTACTTGAGACATGCTACTGGACTAGGTGGAAAGTAAGAACAATCCAAAATGACAATTACTAGTAAATTCAGTGCAACTATAATTTAAATTCAAGGGGTTGCTTTTTCAGTCAACTAAGCAAGAGCTTTGTTGATATAGTTTTAGTCTTTTCATTCATTTAGACATATAGTTGTAGGAAACCTTTAGAGTTCTCAAACAGCTGTTTCTCTAATCCTTCAAAAAGTAAATTCATAAACAAATCTCCAGATCATGTTCTTGCTTAACTCTTTCTCACTTATTCTTTCCAGTTTAATATTGTTTTGGAAAACAGGAACAAAACAATATATATAGTCTGCTTTGTAATATTTTCTGGTCTCTAAAACAATTGCACCTTTGTTGAAGAAAAAGGAATTTAAGTCCAATACCCATAAGTACCTTTTTTTGTAAGAACCTAATTTAATTAATGACGCTGAAGTTTAATGCCATGGGCTGATCGGATAGACTTCTGAGTCATGTGTCTTGAATTTTATGCTGCTAAGATTTGGCCGAACATTTGAGCCTCCAAAAATAACTCGTACCAGTTATATTTTTTGTTTCATAGCCCAGTCCCTTGTGTTTAAGATCATGTGGAAGTTATATCACAGAGGGAGAAAGAGAACAATATGAGTATGGTAAGCAGCCAGCTATAGAGCATGGCAAATTAAATTCAGAATAATATTACTTTCTCTTTTAATGTTACTTTTCTCTTTTCTTTATCTTTTAAATTTTATCCTTACTTAACTTTGCATAGAGCCTTCTTCTGTGTTAGACTAATCCTGCAGTGTACTGCTAGCTTCAGATTACACATGAATGACATTATCCGTGGGTATTTTTCCAGAGCATGCAGTCAGGTCTTGAACGACCTGTTCTGGTTTCTCACTGATTGGTTTAAAAAATAAAAATACTTGGTATTTCTTGTTCTCTAGCATAAAAGTGACATGGTGGAGTGATTTCCTTTCTGCTGAAGCAGGAGTGTGAAAACAGGAATCATAACACTCCTGCTTGTTCTGGGACTCAAACTTCATAGCTGAGGATCACTTACACCTTGCAACTGTAGTGTTTGCTATCATGTCTGCATTGCATCAATATCCGCAAAACACAATTCCTGGAGTTCTGTGCCAATCATTCTGAGTTCAGCCTAAAATCTGAGCATAATGTTTTTTAGTAGAGGATTGCCCTAAATGATTTCTCAGCATCAGGAACGAATCTCTCTAGAATGGCAGAGGCACATTTTCGTGCATAAAAGTGCTGCTTATTTGTTCCTTAGCTTGCTTGAGCGTTCTTTTTGACAGAAGAGCAGACATTCCCTCTGGATAGGGTAATCAGCAGCAGAAACAATGCAAGCCACGTTTTTCACAAGCCAGAAAAATAACGGTCTTTGTTCTGGTCAGGCACAATGATTGAATAGACACTATGTCCAATATTTGTATGAGCTATTTCTTTGCAACTGTAACGGGGACTTCATGAGGAGAAGTAACTAATAAAGTTCCTTGTTTATTGATAGAAAAAAGTGACATTTTCTTGTGTCTTTAACAATGACTTAGCTCTAGAGATTGCCTGAATGTGAATTGGTACAGACAAAAGTTCAGCCTGTCACAAGATGATTAAGTTTTCAGTTTCTTACTACTAAAGATTCACACAGAAATGAAGTCTGGATCAAATGATATGAGAGAAAAAAAATGGTGATTCTTAAAGCTTATTGACCTTCATAAAGAAATTTAAAATAATGGTCATGAAAATTCTTTTAAGGGTTGATCAGCCAAAAATGATGCCAAAAAATTGAATAATGGTTAAACAATTGATTTTTTTTTTTTAATAAAAGACTGGAAAGGCTCAGAACCAGCAGATAGACATCTGGAAAGACATTCAGTACAAGCAGAACACATAGATGATAGTTTAGTGGCTGGGACATGAAACAAGAATTTTTAGTATAACTGTTTATGTGCAGCTCTGCCTTGGAAGAGAGCATTAAATTGGCAATCTGATCAAACACAGATTCTAAACAAGCAAAAAGGCTGTGGTGAAGGAGAATGCATGAGTAGCAAAGAATACATTCCTACAGAAAGCACAGAAGTAAGATTAAAGAATGAAAAAACCCTGCTGAAGAGTACTCAGTTCTCTGAGTGGAAAGACCTCATTCACCAATCTTTTGGCTTATAAAATCACGGGCAAGAACTCCAAGGAGGAAGAATAGTGAGAATTCACCAGTTCAAATAAATGGATCCAGGAAAAATCTTCAGTAGAGTTAAGAGAAATCTGGTCTGGCGGACACGTATTCTTGTACATGATTTGTTCATTATACTTAATATTAATTCAGGAGTTGGAGTAACTGCTTTGTAACAAGACTTATGGTAGGGGAAACCCTAGCCTTAGGCTGAAAGAAAGAAAACTATTGGCTTTCTGAGTCTGATGAGGCTAATAGGCAAGGGACTGTATGATTGACACCTTTGCCATCAAAGGAGTCTAACTGAACTGTATAAATGAGATGGGCCACATGGCAAGTGGGAAAAGCTAGGACGGTATTTGATGGCAACTGCCAGATAGAAAGATAGCTGGAGCAAACTTGGACAGCACTGCCTGAATAATTTTCAGTCGTACTGAGAAGAATACTGAAACAGAAGAGAGAAATAAACTATGAAGATGATGTACTTTTATGGGAAGTGTTAGAGTCAAAACATATCCTTGCATATCTTTCTGATCCTTCGCAGTTATAGGAAGTTCTGGGCAGAATGAATTGACAAAACTTTAACTATAGGAAGCCCATTAGAGTACAAATAACCTGTGATTCATCAAAAGGGGAGGGGGACAGGCGTGGAGGAAGTTGAAGTCAAATGTCACCACCTAAAAATATATCTGAAATGATGAGGTTTCTTCCTCTGATGAATATTTGCAGTAAATTCCACAAAAGGCCATGCTCTTTATGAACTGTGTGATGCCAACCTTGCGTGGGCTGGGGATAAAACATAGGAATGGGTTCTGAAAAGATGCTCTAAATAACTTATTGACCACATCCTGAGAACTGGCATTTGATGATGTTTCTAAGCCCACAGCCATTTCAGCAAATGCCAGTAGCTCAAGACTTAGTGGATTGGTACTGTAGTTACAGTGAGATGAATCCTGTCACACGTTGTTTCAGGCAGCTTTCAGACGCCAAGAATAAGTACGCACAAATAGTGAGAGTGTCTGGTGAGAGGTTGAGCCATGGGAGAGATTCAGCATATGCTTCCACATCTTGATAATTTCAGCAATGTGACAGGTAGATCGTAAGCCACTTGCGGTATTGATAAAATAATAATAGTCAGACAAAGTGCCCCTTACTAAATGTGTTTCAAAGCTATCTCAAAAAATATTATACCAGGAAAGTCTCTAAGGATGACGGACTGTCTATTAAGGAGACCATAGATGACTGAGATTTTCAGCATGATAAAGGAGCCTGTGAAGATGCCTGAGCTGAATGGCCTGCTTTCATCACTGTACAAACCTGGTGTGTATAAGTAACCACTGATGACCACAGACAAATGAAAACTATCCATGTTTTTTTGAGTTGGCCTCAATAGCCATCAGGGACCTGTGTTCTGCCTGGCACTTTTGTGCAAGAGGGGGAGCTTTTTGTTTATGTGCAGCAGTTTCATAGCAGTTCCACCATCCTCAAAGGTCAGCAGTTTATGAGAAACAGCCTTGCCAGCTGCTGTAGAGTTGCCACTCACAGAGCTTAACATATCCACTGCCTAAGTAATGAGACTGCAAGAAAGGTGAAGGGACTGCCATTTACAATGTAGCATACCATTTCCTTCTCTGGTGTTTGCTGACTGCTTTTTCTAGTTTTGTGGAAATGCTGCTTCTCAGTAACTCTGCAATTCAGCTGGTCACAGAAAAGCAATTGCTTTGTGTTCAGCACTCCAGTCTCAGTAGTATTACTTCAAGCCCTAACCACTTTGCCTGAGCTCTGATTGCCAAGAGCTTTGCTGCATCAGAAGGACTTGTTTTTTTTCATCTAAGCTACCGAATAGTGACTACATTACTTCTAGGAATAGTCCAGCTGGTTAGTCAGGAGAAATCCTGACAACTTTGGAGGTAAATTTTCATCGTAAATTGGTCTATATTAAACACATGAAGCTAAGATATGGCAGTCTTTTCCTGTCTGTACATTTGTCTGAATTAAACAATATGCTTGATCTGATGGGTCCTGGTAAAAACAGTGGTGTGAAATATGAATGCTGTCATTTATTCATTGTGGGTGCAGCTGTAGCAAGAGTTCTCAACAGCCATGCAGCATTACAGGCAAACTATTCAGCCTTAAATACTTATAATGCTTTCCTCTTTTGAATTGTTCTGCACTTAATAGATTGTTCTTCTTCCTCTTATGACAAAAGCATTAGTAGTAGCTGAATACTTGATCCACAGAACACTATGACTTGAAGAATTTTTAATAACTGATAATTTCTGAAGGTATAAATTGCTTTGTTGTATAGTAGTGAACAGGTGGTTGTTATTGGCAGTAGAGGAAAAGGAGTGTTGATGTCAATTGCTAGTTAACGTTTGCTGCTGGAACCTCTCGTAGACTTAAGATTGAGAAAAGAAATGTCCATTTCATGTGCTCATGCAATGGCAACTTGTGTTTGGGACAGGTGTAAAAGTTCATAGCATGGAAACCATATCCTGAAGCTTTAATCAGATTGTCCTCTTATTTTGCTTTTACTTTTACTAATATTTTCTAAAATGTTAGAAATATTTTTCAATATTTCTCTTATTTCCAAGTATCAGGCCTAAGTTAAGTTATACAGGTTATATGCAGCCCCTGAAGAGCATATGATAGAGGCATTCTCTTACCCAAGGACCTAATCTCTTTTGATTTCTGTGGGAGAAAAAAGAAATGTACTTATTTAGAGCTGTGTTGACAGTTAAGACAAGAATCTGTCCCTTCCATAAGACAGGCCTAGTCCAATGTTTTTAATGCAGTCAATGGGAGTTTGATATTGACTTCAGTGAGCTCGGGATCAGTTTCTCCTTCATGTCTGGAAGCGAAGAGCTGTCACTCTGGGTATTTAATCCTGGAATGTGAAGATGAGAAGATCCAGCAACATTCGAGGAGAGTCCCCGCCCTTGGTCCGCATGTTTTTCAGCAATGAGCGGCTATGAGCATTGAGAATGTATGCAGGAATGAGTGTCTTTGACTTCTATGCCAACATACATAAGGTAGGTCCTTCTATAAGTCTTTCTAGAGATATATAGATGATATCAGAATTTTACTGTTTGGCCCAGATATTTTAGGTATTTAGGTTTCTTCTTATGACACGTTCTGCCTTGCCTGTCAGCCCAGTTCTAAATAAGGCAGTCAAACGCAAACGCGCAAAGGGAGGGGTTTCTTTAGCATTGGGAAACACATGCAAACTCTCAGAATAGATTTCCCATGCCCCTCTCCCCTTACTAGAGTCTTGTTTCATTTTGGAAAACTGGGCACCTATGGCTAATTTTCAAAGCACTGCCCAAGAGGTACACCAAACCTTCTCCCATGGGCATTGCTGAGAAGGATTTGGGTGGGTACTCCCTTTTACAATTTTGTCCTAATGCCCAGTTGACCTTAACTGCAATAGGATTGTACAGAATGGCCCTGAAGTACTCTAGTTTTTAATAAAGATGCTATAATAGGTTGGGGTAGGTCTTATAGATCATGATTTTGGATTAGCTACTGTGTTCATTATTATTGTGGGTTTAGTTAGGTAACTTTTGAAGTGACTTGAGAGTGTGACGCATTTTTTTATATAGTGTGTAAAGCGGTGAGTCTCAGAAATGCTCTCATATTACTTTAAGCTAGCTGGTGTATTCCTACTGATGTCATATGTTAGTTCTAGTAAAGTCACGGAAGGTTTCTGTATATTTTATCTCATAGCACTAATAGGAATTTTATTATAATAAACTTAGTTTGCACTTTGAGAAATAAAACCTTCTACAATATAGTGTAATGATTTTTGGGTAGAATGAAGTATAAACATTAACATACCTCCTTTGAAGGAAGTGTATCTTTACTGTGCTTTTCTGTATAGAAGTAAACTTATATTGCACTCTGAGAGTAATAAATGATATTTACAAGTTTTCAGTGCTTTGCAACACCACTTGGCAAGAATATTGTTTTTTATTTCTGATGCAACTAATGTACAAACCCAAATTAATTTTCTTTTTCCTTCTATTTTGTGGCCTAATTTGTTCTCTCTGCGTGCTCTTAGCAGTAATAAATTAACAATTACTTTGCAATTTTGAATACTACCTTACATACTCAGTGCACGTTATAACAGCTATTAAATTAAGTGACCCTCCTTCATGCAAAAGGGAAGTATGGGTCCTTTTTATTATAAAAAGGTGAATAGTGACATGCACAGATCTTGCACAGTATGCCAAGATCATGCAGGAAGCCTGTGGCAGGGATGTAGATGGAATGAAGGAATCTTTTAATACGCTGTGCATATTGTTATAGCAGCCACAGAATTTGCCTGTGCATCCATAGACATTTTAATTTACAAAGTCTAACTGTGCCTGATTTCACTGTTGCTTTTCCTGGTTTGTCAGTTGACAGCCTAGTGTAAGGCAAAGGCTATGCCAACCAATATATACTGGCAACTATAAAGGAGGTAGCTATATCTTTCAGGAATCTGGTCATTCACTCTTCAGCTAAGCAGACCTTGCTCGTTGTCGTGCAGCCAAGTAGACATTTTGTAAGAATGTATGTGACTGTTAACGACCACTTTGCTTGTTGTTTGTTTGTTGATTATGCAATCACTTGTATGCTGCTCTGTTACAAAATTATTTTCCCTGGTCCTTAATGCTTAACCCACTGCTTAGTACTTGCTTGATCTGTCCCTGAGACCAAGCCTTTGTTAGGTTATTTCATTTTCTTCAAAAACACCATGTGAATAATATTATTTCTGAGTCCTACAGGTAATCTCAGGGGATTCCTGTAGTGCAGTAGTGTTTTACAGGGCTGCAGAGGCAAAGGAACTACTGTGAAGAACTGTTTCTCTCCTTTCTGAAATCACCACTGTCACTTGAGTCTGAACTGGAGCCTCCGTATTCACACTCCCGCCAGCAATACAGGATCTGTCTGAAGCTTTCGAGTACGCAGAACCATTATCTAAAAGTCAAATATAATGTGGGCTATTGTTTGTACTTAGTACGCCTGCCTTTTTCCCCACTGCTCTTCTCTCCTTGTCCCTGTCTAGATGGAGAATTGTCAGCTGTGGCCTCAAGCAGGGTGTGTTTGGTAGCTGCAGGATTTGGATGCCAAGTTCTGGGATATCATTCTCATAGTGGCATTTGGGTCTGCGATAGGCTCTGGCATTGCACTGCCTGCAGCTGTGAGGCTCTCTCTGAGGTGGTGTCGGGTCAAGCTGCCTCCTCCATGGCAGAGCCCCTTGCTGATCATTTGCCACTTTCTATACCAACTACTTCCTGATATGGTATAAGAAATCCACATGCAGGACTCTTAAGGCCACTGTGGGTCGGGTCTGACAACCATATATTGCTTTGCTTTAGAGCTGTACTGCGCCTGTAAAATTCTCTCACACAGTAAATGCCATCACATCAAAAACTTGCACTTCCAGTGCAAGCTTACTTTCAGCAGGCTCTAGGCAAATTCTTCAGGAGATTCTCAATGCTCAGATATTTATTAATCAGGACATAGTTGCTTCTGGAGATCTCTTGAATCTGTTCTACGAATTATAGGGAAATGAACGTTCCCAGCAGTTAGCAATGTATTTTATTACACCTGCTCTTGGTTGCCCACCAATTGACTGACGAATCCCTCTGGCACCAGCTGCGTGACCACGTACAGGAAAATGTTAAATTTCCATGCAGAGAATGTGGCTGGCAGCATGCTCAGGACGTCATCGCCTCCTTCAGAGCGTTTGAGTCTGGCAGCAACTGGGAGCATCCTGCAGTCTTCTCACAGGAGCTCAATACCAGGCACTGACAACATCTCTGGTTATTCCAGTCTTTTGAATTCATCTCAGGTGCTTTTGCTGTGGAAAGCTGACTATAGCAATGCCTGTTTCTACTTCTACTCCTGTTTATTGTCCATCTTGTTTGATTCTGCCTTTGAGATGTGATACACAGATGTAAGCTTATGCAGGTGTGTGTTTGTGTAGGTATGCCAAACTGGTGTAATAGACACACCAGGTGAGATAGGGTTAATAATAAAGTGAATTAGATTGGTAAATGCAGTGATTGTGTTCCACGTAGCCAGTGAGGCAGCTGTAAAACAAAAACATAAAATGTTCCCTGGTGTTTATTTTCTAAAGAGCATCATGTTATGGTCACAAGAAGAAAACCATCTGAGAAGGTCTGTAATGCGGAGAGAAAAAGTTGACTGAAAAAGTAATTTTAATTATCCATCTTCCCAGCCCAGAACTCATGGGATAAAAAGAGTAAAAGTAGCAATATCTGTGATAGATGGACTCCAAATAAGAATCTATGAACTGATATTTAAAATCCTGATCTCTTACTGATACCAGTGGAAATGGTGAGTGCTCAGCAGCTCTGAAAATCAGTGAAATCAGTTTTTAGCCAGTGCCTTTGTTCCGAGAGATCTGTTAGAGTGGCCGTTCTAGTACGTGCACTAGAAATCATTTTGCTGTGGGTGAAACAGAGCTATCCCTGGGATGGAAACACAGCAAAAAACCATAGGGAGGATACATTTTTTGACCCTGATAGTGAAGAAATGCCATACCTGTTACTAAGATCCTTTCTTAAATGTTCTCACGTAGCAAGCTGTATAGACCTTATTCATGGTAACAAATGACTTGCTTTATCTTCAGTTTTATCTCCACTTCAGACAGCCAAATGACTGTTTCAATATGCTATTTTAACTGCTCCTTTATGTCTGCTAACATAGAGGCCTAATGTAGTCATCTAACATTGATAAGTGTCGTAAGTCAGTAATGTGCTATATGGCTTCCCCAGAACGTTTCACTCTTGTTCTGACTGTCTGGATACAAAAGAGAGCATGTTTAACTTTCTTTCTGGATCCTTCTGTGGATTCTAGTGTGGTCTAGCTGATGAAATAAGTATTCACTGTACAGCAACTGGTGAAAGGTGCCTGTCAAAATGTTAAACGTAAAACTGCTTTAAAAAGATAATATCGGTTATAATTAACAGTACGGTTTTAACATGGATTTTTTTTTGTCTTTTTCTTTTCCTTAAGATCAGATTGCAGTAGGAAAAATTGTAACCTTAGCAGAAAACACACGAGACTCAAACTACCAAAAAAAATCCAGTGGGTTTTTGTCATAATTGCTGTTGTGAAACCAATTGAGACAACTGGAAAGAGATTACCTACAATAGCACTTGGTTTTCATAAAGCTTTCATGATTTAAAACCCTGCTCTTTAATTAATTTCACTAATAAATTAACTCACAACATCCTGCCAGCCAAGTATCATCTCCAAATTGTTGAAGAGAACAATGAGTGACATGCTTGAGGACAAAACCAGAATGGCCGTCATACCTTGGGAGGAGATTTCAGGCATTCCTGGCTTTTAGAGATCACTGGAATATGCTGCACTCTCACGCTGTGCCTCCCCCTGCTCTGCCTGACAGGTAATTTAATATTGCATAACATCCCTTTTGTCAGAATTATACACGATGAAGGCTCAATCTGCTGAAATGACATTAGCAGTACTGAGTCAAGCACTGTCATGTCAGAGAAAGTATGGTGATCGGAGTCCGCCCTCCCCACACTAACCCTGAGATGCGGCTTCAGTAAGTAGGTGTAAGGCATGGCTTACAAAAATGAAGGCTATCAGAAATCCCCAGTATCATCGTAAAAGTTGCTTGTGTCAATCAGCTACTGCTCTGGTGGCAATACCTTTTCTGACAGAATGACACGTACATGACCATGTTGACCCAGGGGCTGGCAGATTCCCTGGGGCCATCGGGGGAAGATCTGGAAGCTGTTTTGTGGGATCTGAGTGTTCCTCACTGCTCTGTGCTATTTGTACTAGAGATAGCATAGGAAATGTGTAGTGGCTATTTCAGTGAACTCTTGCATTTAATCATTAACCTGTGTTGGAGGTAATTTGGATTGTGATGACTATAAAATATAATTTTAACTAGATTAGAATATGCCTAAGGCCAGAATCAAAATTTCAGAGGCTGACAGGAAAAGAAGGTGAAGTGCTGACAAGCTAGTGTAATGTGTAGTGGGCAAGAATAAAAACCAATATATGATTTAAACAATGTGCCAGTTAATACAATATAGATACTGAAAGCCCTGGGAAACTGAGGGAGGGCTTTGTTTCCTTCACAGTTTAGAAACAGCCAGAACATACTGTCCTTGAACTAGATAACAGCAGCTCTTTGCCAAGGTAGGGGAGAAGACCCTCTCCATTTGAATCTCTAGCTGGTCTTTACCACCTTTGGCAAAGAAAGCCTTCCAAAGCTAGCCAAGATAGTGGGAAGCTCAAAAGAAAGGAATAAGATGATTATTTGTTGTTAGTTCATCAGCCTCTTGAGTCAGCAGGTCAAATTAATTTAAAGTCATTTGACGTACTGGGACAGATAACTTTAAGATCTTTTGGACTGATTCTGTGGTGAGCCCTACAAATGAGACTACTGTGCTATTTTAGTCTAATTTATCGTATGAGTGCTAGAGTAAAGTAAATTGATGTACTTAATACCTGTAGGTGAGCACAATAGTTTGCTTTGTAGAAACACGTTTGAACAACTTCTTAAATGCTAAATGACTTTAGGTGTGAAGGAATTATTGTGTGTGGTATGCTGAACCACTTGCTGAAAAATGGTACGTTTGAAAAGTTTAGGTGTGGTACAGCCTGATGCATTTCATATTTTATTGGGAACTTTCTGGTTTGGTCTAAGGGGAGGTGATTAATTCTATCCACTTTCAAGTAATGTATTTGCATCCTTAGGCCTAGATCATATTATATCATATTGTGGGTCTGGGGGTTAGTTCTGGTCTGAGCTATATTTGGTTTCTGAGGGTAAAAAAAAAAAGTAATCCCACTCTTGAGCTATTTTTCTTCTTGTTTTTAAACCATTCCTATACTTCTAGGATGCTAAAATTAATGACTTTATTAACCACTCTTTACCTGACTGCAGTGAAGGGATCTCTTCTTCCAGAAAAGGTCATTGTGGTATTGGCATGTCAGACAGTTCTGTCTTCACTTTTACTTTAGAGAAAAAAGAGAAATTCTGGGACGTGCCTTTGACTGTATTTTGAGTAAAGGCAAAAAGAGGAAATGGAGCAAGGAGGGGGAAGATTGAGGGAGATGTTTAGAAAAGACAATGTGTGTAAATGAGAGACTAAAAGAATGTAAGACAGAAATTGCTTCTAGGTTTTAATAGGAGAGGGAAAGCTTATTCATTTTGTCTCCTCCAGTGAGTTTGTCTGAGTGTGGCCTGGAAGAGGTCAGGGCTGTGCTGGGACGGCCACCCTCACGGTCTAGCAAACACTCTGCTGGTGGTTGCTCACAAAGAAGTGACACATTCCTTTTGAGCTGTTTAGCTTGCGTGCTCCCAGCTTGAACACTGAAGAAAATTGTGTGAGGAGGAACCGATGGCTGCAGAATTAGTAAAAGAGATTCACGTGGAACGTACCACAGTTCCTGGGCAGGATCCTGTAATCCTAGATGGGATGGCATTATACTGTGCTTTCACATTGGTTGCCCTTTTGTATTCCAGGGCACTATTTGGAGAAGCAAATGCTGTTTGGCATGAGTCTGACCCTGCATAATTTACATTACTATTATTGTATTTTATAGCATGCAGAATAGAGACTCAGTTCTGAACAGAGTATATGGAAATGTGGCTGCCATTTGTCAGTTCGGATTTAATTAGTTGTGTTATCTGTAGCAGTGAAGATTGAGCGAGCAGAATGTGCCTACACACAGGCAGAAACATCAAGAAACAGTTGCTTTTAATGGAGAGCCGCTCAATTTATAATCAGGTTTCATGCTTCTTATTTTCTGTTAGTGCAAGTCTGGACTCTTATTAAGTTAGACAAATATGGTGTGGGGGGAAATTCCCAGAGACAGAACTTGTACAGCTGTAGGTTACCGTCTGATGCTGCGGCTGTATCCAGCTGTTGTATTAGTATTTATTCTAGCACAACACTACAGAAATTAAAAAAAAAAAAGAAAGAAAGAAAAAAGCGACAGAACCAGAATGCCTCACAGTAGTTAGCTCAACAAAGCCTGGCGCAGTCAACCGTTTAAACACCTGCTTAAATCTCAGCACATTCAAAATTCAGCAAATCACTTATGCTTGTGCTCTAGAGCTTTGCTGGTATGGGCCAAAGGACTGGGAAAAAGGAGATTTTTTTCAATACTGGAAGAATTATGGGCTTGATGCACCTGGAATTTCTCTAGTTTATATACCTCAGCAAAACAGGTGTAAAAGAGCACTACATCACAACAGTAGCCTCTTATAGCACTGATGTGTCCATATAAATGACTGCAATGTGTGAGAGATGCAGACTCAGAACATGTTGCTTGGTCTCTGACAGCAGGTATTTTCCTGGAAGTGCAGAAGGGCCAAATTCAGACCTGAGAGAGATGGTTGCAACTTCTTTGAAATCAGAATTACAAACACATACCCTAGGTCTGAACTCGACCTTCAGCCAATCTATATTTCCAGTTGAAATATATTGGAGAAACCAGAGGGATTTTTTTCCCTTTTTGCATGAAATGTTTTGATGACAAAATTTGTCTCTGGTGGTAAAACACATGACAATATTAAAATGAATGCAACTAATCATGATTGAACAGGCATGGTATAAACCTGCCTACAATCTCTGAGAAATAAAACTTAGCTGGCATGCCGCAGGTACTTCTCAAGTAGGAGGGGCTGCTTTTCTAAATAGACTGTATTTATTACGGGTGGCTGGGTATCTGCATTCTGGCTCAGTTCCCTGTATTAAGGAACTGACCACATTACTATTTGCAAACACAGGGTTCACTCAAGTGGTACTAAAAAGAGAAGAGGTGGGGCAAGCAGAGCTTTAAAAAGAAAAGAGGAGTCTGTCCAAGTTTGTATGTAAAAAGCAACTGTGTTTTGGAGAAGGACAGTACCTGGAGATCTCGCTCCCTGTACTCCACTGAAGGCTGTGGTGAACACTTTTCCAAATTCGCTGCTTTTAAGATTTAAACAGCAGCTTTGCTTGTTACGAGGAAATTCGCCGTGATCCTTGCAAGCATTGCTTTTAAGCTGTGTTAAATTTGTGGCAAGAGTGTCAGGCATTTCATACTTGGCTTCCAAAAAAGAAAAAAAAAAAAAGAAACGAAAGAGAGAGAGAGAAAAAACCCGACATGTGTGGGGAAGAAATCTCCCAGGAATTTCTTCAAGGTTGTAGTCAGACACAGTAAGGGCTAAAGTGACAAGAAAAGCAAGGCAAAGATAAAACTTGGTATTGTGATAAGATGTCTGAGTGTAAAGTGGGAGATTGCAGAAACCTTTTGGGATTACACATGCTCATTTTGTCCTGGATATGACTGAATACAAGCTAGTTTTTCTCTAGTGACAGTTCAAATACCCCTCAAGATTATGTTTCTCTTCCTTGTTGCTTTTTTGCCAGTGGTTTTTAAAATTGGTTTTGTCAGCCTCTCAGCTCTGCAGCACTGGAACTGTCCTAATGGATACAGATTAAAGACTGAAAACTCTGCTTGTATAGGTAAGTTGCTGACCATTCACAGATTAAGAAAACTGCATTTGTATTCTCTTAATTGAGCTTTATAATTTTCAAAGAGTTTTTTTACAGATTGTTTGTGTGTTGTACTGGCAGAATTGATAAATCAGCTTCTTGATATCATTTGCTTCTCATAATGAACAGAACTCATTTTTTATTTAGTTTGTTTTTCAGAAATCAGTCACTTGTCTGTCAGTTTAACTATCAGAAAGCAGGATGAACTTTTATATGATCATAAAGAGATCAGAACTGTTCCCTAGTTACCAAAATTTCTTGCCATAGCTTTAATGTCTCCGTATTTTCAATACATGTGCACACACATATTCGTGCTTCTATATATGTAAAATTTGTGTATAGGTGTATTTTTGTATTTCTATATGCATATAGAAAGAGTATTTTAATGATTATGTATTAGTATATACTTAGATGTGGGCTAGATAACTTTAAAAACTCTTTCTATGTTTATTGGTGCATGTAGATATGTGTGCTTATATTTAATAATACATCTCATACAATACATGAGTTGCAGGTGTGTTTGATACTGTAGTGCTAAAGTCTGGGTGAAATGTATGACACTAATATTAGTATAATCACCTCCAGTGACTTGGAACATGTAAAATGCAGGTTCGTATTCTTAACAAAGTATAAGAGAAAGAATGACAGAACCCTTCTCCCTACCCTGCTATCTTGAAGTCCAATTTTTTTTAGAAGGACAGAGCCAATGAAGTCATGGGCTTTGCAGTAAGGAGATGAGGTAACACTCTGTAAGGATTCAAACAAACAGACCTAATACTTGCAGTTAATGCTTTTGCCTTAGATTGCTTGGGCTTCAGAGGCTCTGACTCAGTTCTTGACACGATTCCAGTGATTTAATAACAGGTGCCTCCTCTGTGCATTCTGCCAAGAAATACCATCTTGTAAGCAGAAAATAGAAATATGCATGTTAAATGCTCTTGTATTGAGAGAGGAGAAGCTAGGCATTTTTTGTGTACAAATGATAAACCTGACTGAAGGTTTATCTGAGAGCCAGACACACCTAGGGTGCTTCTACACTGATGCTTGAATTCAAATGAGAAGCATATTTTGAAATGAATCTCCATACTGCCAACTCTTACTATGCTTGTCTTCACATTGTGGAGCACTCTCGAAGTGCACAAACTGGATTCCCTTTAGGCCAACCTAAACCAGAAGGTGTTCCTGTAGGAGAGCATCTATCCTCTCTGCTGTTGATGGCTGTTCAGTCCATGGGACCAGACTAGACCTGGTTCTCCGTAACCTCAGCCTGAAATATATGCAGTGTGTATGTCATATCCTCAGCAACTGTTGCACTTTACACAGCCTCTCCTATAGGTCCACACTATTTGCTAACATGTACATAGCTTCTACAAGCTAATTAGGATGTATATTAGTTATGACTTCTACATTACTGTCTTGCCCAATTAAGAGCTCACGTATAGCAGGAGAATTCTACTGACATGAAGGGAATTGCTTGGCTGTTGTTTAATGAGTCAAAATGCACTCTAAATATTAACATTCAAAAGGCTGCAGAGAAGTATTTTTTATTTCAGTTGAGATATTTCACATATTGATGTATATCGCTCTTCCATTAATGGAGACATAACCTGCTCTGCATTATGTCTTTTTTGTTGAAAATTGGATACATTCAGTTGCTGTATGGATGGGGGAACTCTAAGTAAAGCACCAAAAGAGAACGGCTGGTAGCTCAGCAAACTCTGCAAGAAATAGTGATAGAAGTCTTTTGCGTAAGAGCTAACGTTACTATGACATACTCTGAGCAATTCCATGTAACACAGAATAAATGAAAAATGAGATGTGCTAGCGTATCTTTTTAATTAGAGACCACTGGATTACAGGGGATTAAGCAAAGGTGAAATTTTGACATGAAATGTAAGACTGAAGGATGCTTTGGTGGAATGGATTTCCCCTGTTCTTTCTTCTGGGTGCTGGATACACAAGTTGTGTTCTGACCAGAAGACCGGATGTCTGATATTCTAGTTCATTAATTATGTGAGATAGAGGGTGCAGTGGAAGCAAGTGGTAGGAAGCTGGAGGCAGGCTTTGAAGGTAATAGTGGGGATAAAAGTGGTGAGTGGGAGACGTGACTCATACCACTGAACTGTGAACAATGACAGCAAGCTGAACTGTGGCTTGGTGACCATCCTCGGTGAGCTGTAATAAATATACCAATTGTAAAATGTTCTTTATCGTCTGTGACTGTGGTGGCATCCTGCCAGCCATAGGGACTGCCCTGAATTGGGAAGGTGTCTGCTCTCTGTTAGTGAACTGTTACAAGCAACACTTACTGGAAGGTGTGTAGGTTTTTCTAGATTTGTTTTCCATACTGCCACTACAGATGAAGGTCTAGGTCGTGCCCTTCTTACGTTGCTAAATAGCTCACTTCTCAATTAGTTCCTTTTATTTCTAGGGATATTCAAAGATCAAAGACCTTCTCATCCTGTGGAAGGATAATGAAATCTAACCCTAAATGTCTTACATAATTTTATACAGTTATTTTAAGAGAGATTATTTGAATCCTGACTTGGTATGCCAAGAGAGGAGAGGCCTTTCAGAGGGGCTGTGTGTCCCACTAACAGCAGGGTTTATAAGAGAGAAAATATGGGAGAACAGATCATCAGGTCAGAACAAGACTAGTCTGGTGAATGAACATATCAATTTATCAGCACGTTATGGTATAATTGGAAGCATTTCTGCAATTTTTGACATTGCCATCTTGATTTAATAATTTATTTTAAGCTGATATCAGGACTGGGGACTCAGTTACTTTTAAATAACTCATCTTTCTTAGACGCCAGTGAAAACATAGAACCTTCTACCTCTAAAGAAAAATGGTCTGGGCTACACAGGCGTTATTCCTACAAGGTAAAAATGTGTGCATAGTTGGTCTTGGGAGAGCCTTGATTTCTAACATATTTGACTATGTAAGCATACATGGTACAGCAGGTGATGGGCCTTATGCCTGTTGCAATCAGTTGCCTGTGCCCTCCTGAAGCACCGCTTTAACAACACTGGTTTTTATTCTCTCATGGTGTATAGATGCTTTCCCCACTTGAGACCAAAAAGTTTTCCACACGGCACTGTTTGTCTGACGAAGCCCCTAGATCAGCCCCTTGCATTAACAATTTCAGAGTAGATACTAGTGCCTGTTAGTCTTGGACTACCCTAGGTAAAGATATTATGTTCTGGATACCGCAAGACTGGAGGTGTACTTTGGCTTCAGGGCTGACTTTGAATACTCACTTCGGAAGTTTCAAAAGTGGAGGAAGATATTTATTCAAAAAAAACCCCAACATTGTAAAAAAGTTTTTGAAGAAGGCAAAACACAACCCGCATTATTGAATTTTTATCTAATCATAGGTTCTTAAATTCTGCACATCTCTACTAACTTCTGGCATTAACTGATCAGACCTTGTCACTTCTTCAGGGCTAACATGCTGCACATTCCTACAGAGCTACAGCCTGCAATTGAAGGTGACAACTGCAGCTATATAGGTCAGCTCTTTTGGTCAGATGCTTCTTTCTGTGTCTCAAGCTTTCCTCCTTTCTTTCTTATTGTTCACCACTCTCCTGCCATGGAGCACTGGTTATGCGGAATACTAAGTTATTCCTCTTTGTATTACATCTTTAAATTCGCCTTAATTAGCTACATCCTGGCTTCACTTTGCTCCATACAGCATTCTGAAGACACACTGTTAAAACTTCTTGTGTTGTAGTCTGAGAAATACGAAATGCCAAAACATTACTAATTCACAGCTATCCTTTCTTTGCAAGCATTGCATAAGGAGCAGTGAGAGCCACTGAAATGGGGAACTGTGTTGAACTGTGTCTACCCCTGTCATGACACAGGGCTAAACCTGTTTAGACCCCACTGTATCTCTCTGTATTTCAGAAGAGCTGCAGTCGAAGCATGCTTGTTTCCTTGTTTTCAGTAGCTGTCTTCCAGCTAGCTCACTTCATATTATACTGCCTTGGGGAAAAATGCTTGAAAATATTGTTACCAAATAGTAGTCAGGAATTCTTGAACATGGGTCTGAACCCACAGATCAATTAATGAGAAGATTCCCATTGAATTCTCTGGAAATTGGATCCAGCTGAATGTGGACAAATAGTATCTTTAGCTGTAAAATTTAGATCAAAATAGGAAGGAGGTGAATGTGTGAAATGACATATTCAGAAATGGAGAATCAGAAATGACAGAAATGGCATCACACATCACATGGAGCTTAATCTTGAAGAGGGCTAAGGGGCAGACTCCAGGACCAATGACTAATACTGCAAGACTCATCACTGTTTTGCTCAGTGGAAAATAGCAGATATTAATTTTGTGTTCTGTTTTAAACAAGACTGACTACTTTCTAGTATCTAATTTAAAACCTGATTTTAAAGGGAGCTGGATGACAGTATGTGCTGATGCCTTTCAAAGAGGGCCAGATGATAGCCTCATGAACTTCATCTTTGACAGGCAAGCCAATAACAGTGTGTTGAAAGTTGCATGATCCGGGAAGTAGAGGTCCATTTTGTAGTTACTAATTTACACATAGAATTTATTTTGATGACAAAACCAAAATATATTTTTCCATTCTAGTGCCCAAACCCTTGAGATCTGAGTCCAGAAAGGTAGAAAATTAAAGATATTGTAGTCCCTCGAGATCTTTTTTGCCATTTCTCTTCAAGATGTCTACAAGTGGTTTCTGAATTTTATTTGAACTCTAAATTTGATTCTGCTTTATACTTGATTAAATCATATGATTGCTTTTGCTGTCATATCTGTGATATGATTACCTCTCTGGCTCTGGACTGGAAAAGTCCAGGAGTTGATAACTACCTTATTGTATTCACATTGTATTTCTTACTATAGTATTTGAGCATTTCACAATCTCTATACTCTCAAAAATTGAGCGTGATCAGGTTGTACTTTAAACCTCATTCAAAATTTGAGAGAGAAGATACTGAGATACTATTTTATTGTGACCTGCTGATAGATGGAGCATCTTTTTCCATTTCTGGCTATCTTCTGTTCTTTGAGCTGTATGCTTTTAACAAAATAGATAAAAGGGATGGGCTGCTTTCTTTGTAACCCAGATGAAATTTCATGTTCAACCTTGTTGAAAAGATTATGGTGGTGGCTAGATACAGCGGATTGAATTAATCCCCAGTCCAATTCCACAGGAACCAAATTTGAGTGAGGTTATTTGAGTGTGTGTGTCTGCACATGTATATTTTATGTATATAATGTATGTATTTGGGGCCATAATGAAACGCAAGTTCTGGCTCACTGTGGTTTCTCTGTATCCCTGCCAGGCATACTAATGCTTCACCTTCTGCAATCAGAGCATTTCTCAGGACTCTCAATAAAGTAGCATATTTGTATGCAAAGTCATTGAGAGCTGCCAACATCATGATGACATGATTCATCGTTTTTGCTGATTCTCAAGGCATTTTTTGCATAAAGAAGCCTTTGAGAACTGAGCAGAACCTCATTCTTCCTTTCAGGGCTGGCTGTCAGGGCACTGCAGACAGCTTTTGTGTTCACTAAGCCGATTTCTTTCACAGGGTAAAGTTCCCGATTTCTTTCACAGAGTAAAGTTCCCACTGGGGGTTGTGGTTGCCAGGACACACAAAACAGCTACAGCAGGATGCAACTCCACGTTTTCCTTTGTCGCTAAGAGTGCAGGTGAAGGCACTGCTACTTACACCTGATGGATGGTTTTATGATTGAGTTCTCCTAAACCTTAAGAAACAGCCTTTTCTAAATTTTCTTTTTTGGTTTTTGGTTTTGGTTTGGTTTTTTTTTTTTGTACCTTAAGCAAAGAAGAGAACATGTTAAGCATAGGGCCCTCTTCCATTGTTAGCACTGTAAAAGCTGAGTGTTCACAGCGCTGCAGTGTGTTTTACAATAGGGCTGTGTCTGTGTCTGTTGGTGCTTCCTGTTTACTGCTGGAAGGGGCATTCTCCGGTGGCCGAGCCGCCTGTCGCCACTGCGCCCCTTGTCTTTTATTGGGCGGTTATTCTTCCACTATAGCCTTTCTTCAGCTGGGGTGATTGCTTGCTTTTCTGTATGTGTGGGATTTGCTTTATTACGTGAACTTGGGTGGTGATGAAAATGGGCGGATTGATAACCCTGAAATCCTCTCTTTAAGTACAGTTACTGGGGAGGCAGCATAAATTGTTGTAGCCTGATCAATCAGCATGCTCTTTCTTGGAGAGTCAGTTTTGTACACTCATATGAAGCTGGAAAATCCATCCTGTAAATAACAGGTCATTGTCCAGTTACCTTGGTACATAGCTCAGTAACCTGTGCTTGGCTAAAGCATGTCTTCCCAGTCTGATCTTGACTTGAGAATATCCACTGATGTTTTTCACACCTTCACAGTTTTTCTTGGTAGCTAGTTCCCTTACTGAATCACACTTCCTGTTAAAATGTGAATTTAATGTCTAAATTTGATTTCCCTGGCTTCAGTTCTCAGCCATCAGTCCTTGTTAAATCTTTCCTGCAAAAGATTATAGTGTCCTTTAGAAAGTCTGGTACATTTTCTTTGTGAAGGTATTTATATACTGTGATCAATCCTTCTCCCAAGCTTCCTTCTGATAATCTAAGCAGACTGAGCTCTTTAAGTGTCTCACAGAAAGGCACTTTTCCTTACCCTCAAATCAGGCTTTTATCCTTGTTGTATACACTTTCTAACTTTTCAGGATCTTTTAACAACCTATAGCTGAGAAATACAAACAGCATGCCAATATAGTCTGACCACTGCCATATACAGAAGTAAAATTATTTCCCCACTGTCATTCATTTCTCCTGTGTTTATATGTGTTGTGATTTTGAATTTTCTTGCCCAGTAACACTCTAAGAGGTCAGCTTTCTGTCCAGTATGAACGCAAATCATTTTCAGAGTAAGCAGTCTTCCCGATAGAATCTGTAGGTCAGGCCTATCATTCTTATTTAATGTGCTCTTTGTTGTGATTGAATAATAGTGCTTTCATCAGTGTTTCACATTGTTTAGTCAAATGACCTGTCTTTAGCAATCTTACACCTACACAGTTGCCTTTATTACCTATACTTGTGATTTCCTCAGAGAAATAACATCAGGTTTATTTAACGAGCCACGATTGTCATAAAAGTATATTGACTAACATGAACTATGTTGCAGCCTTTACCAACAGAGTCTTGCACCTGCTTTTGTAATGGTGACTAGATCAGATTAACTGTCTGGCTTAGTCAGCCAGTTACTCCATTTGAAAACCAGTGCATCAGGGCGAGACACAAACAGCGTTCATGCCTGCAGACTCCTTCACATCTCTGCTAACACTGACAGCAGCTGTCACAATGAGCTGAGGTCACCAAAGCCCTCCCGTATGGGTTACCAAAGAGCCCTTTAGTTTTAATAACTCCTGGCAATGTTAGCCAGGAGTAGGTAGTTTTAAACCGACAACCTGGAGCTCATGGTTTCTGTAGCCCATTAACAAACTTCTAAGCCAGTCAAACCTTTCTAGAGGGGATTTGGAGGAGTTACTCCTTTAATGCTGTGGAGAATGGCATGTACATCCCTAGTACATGTGGGAAAATATGCTCCTGAAAGCTGATTGTTTGAAGAAGATTGTGGGTTAGAATTAGAGTACTTTATGGAATTAAGTTGCTGAAAATGCTTCTGCTTGACCTTGATAATCTGTTCAACAGAAATCAGTTGCATGTGCTCTGATTACGTTTCATACATTGTCAAATTAGTTCATCTGCTATGTGGAACATAATGTTGTGGGAAAACTCTGAAAACAATATGGAAACATTCCCTATTCTGTACAGATGTGTTAGGTGGCTGTAAAGCATTGACATTCTTTTTGAACAGCTTTGACACCTGACACAGAATAAACCCCTAAACACTTCTGCTGCACAAAGTTCTTTAAAGCCCTTAAAGGAGACAGTTTCCCAGACCTATGGGACGTCAGAGATCTGGTTGCTTAGCTCTCCCTAGGTTACTGAGAAATAAAGTTTCTTTCAAAGTGCTGGTGTGAGCTGGTTAAACTGCAGGTCCTTGTTGTTATCATGAGGTGCCATTTCTGACCTTTGAACTAAGGGAATCCTCACCTAAAATTCACAGACCTCCCGAAGCACTTTGAGAGTTTGCACTTGATTCAAATGGTCATCTAATATAAGTTATCCAAGGAGAAGCTCTTCTTCTGTTGCCCTAAATTCTTGATCAGGAATACAGAAAAAAAAAAAAAAATTGTTGTGAGCTATACTTGGAATAACTCAATACATATGTGTAGTTTTGGATATGAAATGATGTCCTTTAGTGATTTAATCAAATGTGTCTCTTTAAAATAATTTGTGTTGATTCCTTTTTTCCTGCATGTGCAAAGTCAGATGATAAAACCCAGAACAAAAGCCACTGACATCAAATAGATCTAGGGCAGGGAAAAAGCTGCTCCTTAGAGCAACCCTCACAGTGGTCATACAATAAATATAGCAGGATACGGTACTGCCAGATGTCAAGCACCTTGGGAATTTACTATCAATCAGATGCATTTGTTTTCAGTAGGAACTGAAGTTTATCTAAATTTTCTGGGACAATCATCCATGGGACTGCCAAAGGGGTTAATTTATTTCCCCCTTGGTGTAAAATATGCTCCTCAGTGGTGACCTTTTTTTGAAAAATAAGGTCCTTAATTTAGGACTTGATTAATAGTTACTGCCTCAAGCCCTGATAAAACACCATAAATACATCAAATATCTTTTAATTCCTAAAGGTTCTAGCCTAATCTACCAGTTTAAAAGCCAAGTTTCTAATTAGTTTGCTTGTTGCCTTCGTTTGGGCTTGTGGCTGTCAGAAATATAGTGGGGTTTTTAGCATTTTGTATGTATTTTTGAGAGCTGACTCAAACCAAAATGAGCTCAATGTGGAACTCAGTGCTGTGGCAGTCTGTTTGCTGCTTTGCAAAGTTTGTTAATTTGTTGGCAAAATTACTACTGTGGAAGCAGCTGCAGGCATCATTTGCATAGCAAATGATAATGCAAATCACAGAAATGGCGTATGAGACAAGTCTATTCCCTGTGTTTGGACAATCAGAGACCAGAGTGCCCAGACACTAGGGAGACTGGTAATTTCCCTGGACAGTCTTCTAAAAAACCCATAAAAATCACTGTGCATGTGGCAAAGGAAAAACCCAATAATTCTGAAACCAATGCATGAAGCAATACAGCCATCCTCCTCTCCTTTTTTAATGATGGGACATTAAAATTTGTGACCAGTTTATTATTAGATTACTATGTCAAGGGTATTCTTTCTCTTTGCTCTTTGCTCCTTTTGCTAGCTGAATTTTCCTGATCTGTTCAAAAACATGTTTCAGATATCGATGAATGCCTTGAAGGCGGTTTGGGAACCTGTGGCCAAACCTGTATCAATGTTCCAGGGTCCTACATCTGCTCCTGTTTGCCTGGCTACACTTTGGATATTGACAAATGGTCTTGCTATGCGAATGGTAAGGTCATTTTCTTTTCTGAAGACTAAAAAAGAGCTTTAGAGATCTAGTTAGCATTATTTTTCAAAGTGAACCGTGCCTGGCTGGTCCCTACTGGACAGTGACTGAGTGCTCTGGTTAGCTGATGGAAAAACTGCCTCTTCTACTTTGTGGGTGAGCAGCAAGGCCAAAAGTGGGTGCCACAGAAGAGTGATGGTGAAGAATGGAAAGTATGGTGGTAGGAAGGTGAATGAACATATGAAAACAAACAAAACTAAACAATGACTTCCTGTTTAGTAGACATACTCTCTCTGTGTGCTCAGAACTGTAAACTCTCTTATCGCATCCTTAATACTTCCAGGAAAACACAGCAGTACACAAGATTTTGCTACCTTTGCCTCTTTCAGTGTGTTGGCATTGATGTCTTTCCAGTGTGTTTAGGTTCTAGGGACAGTGCTGTGAAATCATAAGCAGGAAGCCCTTATTTTTGGTTTGGCCCATCGGCAGTTTCTTAATAAATATGAGTGCAGCTGTGAGTTCTTTCTCTCCCTTGCTCTGTCCTGAGTGTATAAATTGATTTTTGAATGAGTAAGATGCATTTAAATTTCAAAAGTTTTTAGCCCTTCTAAGAGGAAAATATCCACAGTTATGGCCTTTGAATAACCTTCATTTTGTCCTCAACTGATGCTACCCAGGGAAAAAAAATCTAGCTGGATTTTATTGATTGGTTTAACCTATATTGCATCTAGAGTATGAGGTAGGAGTGCTCTGAAGTTCACCTCTCACCTCTCCACCTTGGTTTCCTGTCTGGTTTTGGTTCCTGTCTGGGATATGCTACAGCTCCCTTCTGATCCAGGAACTCAGGTTTTCTTTTTCTGACTAATGTTTGCCTGGGACTCTCGCTAATGCAGAGATGGGATGTGACAGGGCATGTTTCTGACCCAAGAAGTAGGAGATGTACTTGAGTCCCTGTGCATGTAGCCTTTGGGACCGTGAACATAACCAAAAGTATTCTGTGCAGCTCCTAAATTGGCATCAACATGATTACTTCAGTCAGCTCCTAGAAACATCGTTATTGACAGCAACATGTGACTCACAAAGACCTAAGCTGGATTTTTTGTAGTCCTGTCTAAACACCTCTAGCCCCTTAAATAGAATTTTAATTTTTTTTTAATCAAATGTTTTGTAAACTCTTCACTTCTGAACTGAAGTGAATACAAACGTGTTACCTCACAGTGATATATGTGCACAGGTATCTTTCAAAGAACAATCCTACTTTAATATTGGAGGACTTCAACTTTTTTTTAACATTATTACTAACATTTATAGCACCAGTAGAATGTAAGTGATGGTTCAGGAGCTACTGTGATGGGTAAGGAACCCTTATGCTATGTGTAAACCCTTCTGTAGGAGGTACACCAAGTAAAATACCCTCATGTTTTAAAGACAGGAAGCTCTTTGATGCAGGTGTTGTTTACCTGTTCATTAAACCCCTGATAAAATTAAGTCCCAAATCTGACTGGTGCCTCTGCAATCAAAGTTAGATTTGTTCGGTCCCTGTTCCATTTACAGCCCTCATTCATGGGAGCCTGAAATTCAGAGAGTGGGAAGGACAAAAACAAAGTACATAAATGCTCTTGGTCAACTAATTGGCAAAAGTGCAGGCAGTACAGCTGTCAAATTCCTGAGATAAATCAACCTTGCTACACTTCACCGTTCATTTACCATTTACGTAAAGCAAGTCTTCATAGTTTAAATATTCTCACATGGGGTTGCTCAGCATAAATAGCAGCAGAAAAAGGGAGTCACTAAAATCCTAGAAGCAGCTGTTATAACTGGGTGATAGCTTGAAAACTTGAGATGCAAAAGTCTGTTAGTATAGAAACAGAGTGCTGATCATCTTCCTTGTGAACAGAAGAAAATCATATCTTGAGTGCTTGTCAGAACTTTCTGCCTAACTTGCTCTTCACTTGGAGAAATCAAAATTGGTCTCATTCCTCTGCTGTGAAAGGGGTGGAATCAACCTCACGACCATGTTGAAGGTGGAGCAGCTGGCTAAAATTCGTAGAAGTGATGTCTGTTGAGTTTAAAGCCTCAGGTTTCATACTAATAGTAAAGATATTTAGTTAAAAGGTTGCAAAACAGCCCAATAAAACCAGTTTAATTTTCAAAAGTGTATGTGCAAGAAAACTGATGATAATGCATCTTTGATGACATCTGTCCATGAGAAATGGAGAGTTGCTCTGCACTGCAGGAAGATCAATTCAACAAGTGGTTAGACAGGCTTGAAAGCTGTTGTTTTGTTGGATCGATATCCATAATTGCATTTCAAAGTCACTTGGTTAGAACATTACTTGTATGCCATGATCTATTGTTTCAGGCAACCATGTTATAAATCCCCACCATTACCACCACAATGGGCTTTCTTCTTTGAATGTTGTTTTAGTGGTAAATTAAAGACTAGGCTGTATACCCCCAATTTTTTTTTTTTTAATTTCTTTTTAAAATGAGGCTAAAATGTGACTGGTTACATAAAAAGTCCTTTCCTCTGCTACACACTTGATAGATATCCATAATATTCAAATTGCCTAAATGAAAGCCGTTGTGGTTTGGAAATACAGTTAAGGTTCCTTGGGCAATCTTAACGCTGCCCTGTGGTGACACCCTAAAAATAACAAAGAGGACTTGATAAAACTGGGTTAGTGTAATCTGCAGCCCCAACTGTTATGTCCTACTAATTGTACTTCCGTACTTATCACCTGGTTCTAAGGCTGCATTAAGGCTATTGGGACCATCCTAGTTGCTCATCACTTTCATCCTTAATTGGATTTCTAGAGTTTGGGGCATAATTAGAACGCCTTTCTTCTTAATGTATTTTATGTTAAGTTACTGATATGGTCTTACCCTTCACTCATTACGAATACAGTTTTTGTCTGGAAGGAGTTGTTGCTGTTGAGCTGTAGGAGTTTCAAGTACAGGTCTTTTGGTTTCCTTCAGCCCTCTGCATCACAAGAAACCTCCACAGTCTCTAGCTTCTTCCTTTGCCCTGTCTTGGGATCTTCAGTTTCCCTGTTTGGATAGTTAAAGTGAAACTCCAGACCACCTCTCTGTGATAAATTCTTGCTGTAGCTCAGTAGTTGGAAGTGGTCTTCAACTTGGAGACACATCAATGGCATAATTCTTCCAACCTCTGTTGGCATGCATGCAATGGTTCTTCTGAACTCTGACTAGGGTGTAGGCTTTGGGATTAGTGGTAACAACCACTGCAATCGCAGTTTCATAACTCAGATTTTTGACCTAACTTTCAGCATTAAATGTGAAAGGACCATTGCATTTATGTCTTATTGGTTGTCTGGGATATGCCTGGAAAGTTATCATTAAAATATGAGAGAGATGGTTAGATCCTGAACTTTCTCTTTGGCTAGTATAATACTGATGAGAACTTAATGCAGCAAAAGTGCAATGCTTATCTATTAATTGGTCTCTTTGTTTTCTCCACACCAGACCCTGCACCATTCCTACTTTTTAGCCATGGAAATGCCATCTTTAGAATTGACACTGAAGGGACCAATCACGAAAGATTGGTGGCTGATACTGGTCAGTCAACGCTTATGGATTTTCATTATACAGAAGACAAAGTGTATTGGGTAGACTCTGAAAGGCGACTACTTCAAAGAATTCACCTGAATGGCACAAAACAAGAGGTAAAGTAATCAGTTCTTTGGAATTCTCCAAGTTAATGGATGTAAAACCCTCCATGGAAACCACCTGCTCTTTAGGTACAATTCTGCCATTCCTGTTTATTGATTAGCACTTCAGACTTATTAAATAGTTTTTGCCATCGTAATAGTTATGGTCCTGAGTCTAGGCTGTTTTACTGGCATTCACAGTACATTTAGTATTTTCTGTGGATCGAGTGAAGGGGAGTTAAAAATGAGGGAGAGGAAATTCAGACAAACTAAAGCTTTGAAGACAATAATGTTTCTATCAGTTTTAAATTAATCCCTGGCATTATGGAAGTTTGTCTTCCAGATTACTGTAACTCAAACTGGCTCAAATGGTATGAGAAGAATGTGCTTGAATTCCTACTTATTTTTTCTCAAACCTTTTATTGGTTTCTATGGTTGCATAAATGCTTCTTTTAGGACTTCATCCTTTGTTCAGAAAAAGCTGTGCAGTTCATTGCATCTGGCTGATTAAGAAGGGCAGACAGGCTGTTGTGGCTGAACTCTAATGCTGTGAGAGCCTTCTTTTGTTTGAGAGGGATTGCCAGTGTTCCTGTACCCATGTGGAGTCTTCACTGATGAATTTTAAGCTAGTTTTTAAGGATCACGGTCCAGCAACGGTGTGTTAGGAAGTCTTCCATCTGTAACAGTTCAGGTCTGGGTGCTTCATAGTGTGCCAAATGCAAGAAGTTTTAGCTAAAAGATTAGTCCAGTGTATTTCTTATAGAGAACAGTTTCCCCTTTCGCAGGGGGTCACTCAGTTCAGAAGGGGTATGTGTAAGTACAAAGACCAAATGAAAGTGGTTAAAGAATAAGAAAGAGAAAAATCTACAGGTCTGAGAGAAAATGAAGCAGGTGAAGGAATGAAATGGGAAGCTTCAGTCTGGCACTCTATTCCCTATGTTGAAAGTCATGTTTAGGGTAATCATTAGGATGCTTCTTGTCAAATTTTTTTTTCCGCTTACAGAGACTATGTTACATAGAAAAGGGCATTTCAGGATTTGCTATTGACTGGATAAATCAAGACATTCTCTGGGTCAATAGGCAGAAAGCAACCATAGAAGTGACAGACATGAATGGGAAGAAACGACGAGTTCTTCTAAGAGATGTTGGTCATCCCACAAGGATTACCATTGATGCTGAGAAAAGGTAATTTTATCTAGGTTAGTAATTTCATTGAAATGGACTCAAAATATGCAAAGTACTATGACTGCAGTTTATAGGCTGCTGGGCTAATCTGTGCACAGTGTATTATCTATAATCCAATACCTCCTTGAACTTTGACAAAAGAGGATAAAAGATTAATAAGCACATAAGAGATAAATAGAGAAGTGCGTGAGAAAAGCCCACTGAAGTCTAATACAGGATCTATACCTCTTGGTCATCAGGGAAAATTTTGCCAGTGAGGAGAGCAGAGGGAAAGAGGCATTGCTGGTCCTTTCTCAAAGACAGCAAATTTTCAGGGCAGCAGAAAGCAGGATTGGAGCAGCAAGGGGAATGATGCCTGCAAATGCTGGGAGTCTCTTGTGCTCCAAACATGGCAAACTTAGAATATAAATTGGTATGTTTTCTGAAAAAAGGTCTAAACTTACAGTTTTGCTCCTGTTTCCCTTGTCTCTTTGTCAGTTGCTCTGAATATTGGTTCTGAATCTACTGTTGCTACTTTGTGTCACTAATAATTTAGCCTTCATAAAGATACTTCTTTCAGCTTCAAGCCATTTACACTGAGAACCGTGCTCACATAAGAGGTTTGGCCTCCTCAAGAGTTATCAATATGAATTGTCACGGTGGTCTCTCCATGCTAATTTCTCTTTACACATAAACCTCTTCCATTAAAGCTGCAAAAATAAAAGCTTGAGGAGACTTTGAGATGCTTCTGTTTCGTACAGCAAAAGCATGTTTTTGTTGCCACTTTTGATTTGCAGTAAAGTTGCTCAGCGGTGTCTGAAACCATTTTAATATTAAGGCTTATGTGTCCTTTCCTAGTACATTTATACATGTACTAGGAAAGGACATTTATACAAACCAATTTTCTGATGCTAGTAGCATTACTAGTATTCTCTGGAGCCTTGCCATTTGGGTAGGATTTAAAGGCCTGAGCATCAGCCTATGTATTTTTTTTTTCTGATTTGCTTTTGAATGTAGTATTTACCAATCTTGGAAATATTCACAAGTCCTCAAACCCACCGTCAAATGCCATTGAAACACATGTTACAAATGGCATTATAGGGATATATTTGCTGAATTTATGCAAAAATTTGGGGAGACTCAAGTGCATATATTCACCTAGGTGTGATTCACCATGCATAAAAGCTGTACTCATGTGCTTGCAGGGAGGCCAGTAAGCCAGTAATAAACTGTAAAGAAAGTAGACTCCAAGAAGTTTAACAGCATTTTTATGCCCTATGGCTATCTGCTTGTATGAAAATGCTGAGGGCTCTATTTTTAATGTGAAGGGAATTAAAACCCCCAGCATGTTTACATGCACAGGCATAAATATGAGCTAAATCTGATATTAACAATGTCTTCCTTCAAATGTGTGCAACTAAGAGTAATGAAGGTCAATGTGATACCCTAATAATAGAGTTTTTCTCAAAAGATGTGTCTGGTTATTAGCAGTGATAGGATTGTTTTAGTAGTAATAATATAACTATTGCTGTAAGATTGATTTAATTTTTTTAATGGTGCTTAGAAACACTGAAAAATAAGGATTAAGACTAAAGAAAAATAGAGAGCAAATACAGTAAAGGCTGGCAATTACTCAAGCTGATTTCTAATCTTCATTCTTCTTCTGCCTTCCTGTTGTTCATATCATATCCTGTCCCTATGCTGATTTGCAAAAGTTGTGCATAGAGAATATAACCACCTTTGTTTCTTAGTTTCCCTAACTGTAAAAAGTGAATCCTAGCATTTATCCCAATTTCCAGAGTAGTGACGTTTCTTAAATAACAGGTGCTATAGAAATGCAACCAGATATTAATAAAGTGTTTAAAAATGGCAGTATGAAATTGGGCTGTCCTTCTGGAAACATGTTTTCACCTACACATTAATAACCTATGATAACTGTAGCCTATGTAACAGTGAGGAAAAGCTGTGAGGCAGGGGCTGATTATTCCTACTGGTTTAGTATAGTCCCTTGCCAGTGAGATCTAATCCATTTTCAGGCCTTTAACAAATGATTAACATAAACATAGTAAAGCTGGCTTTATGCTACATTGTTTTGTACATATAAATTCTGCAGTTTTGTAAAGACAAGGCAAAATGATGATGCTTCTTGGAATTTTTGTGCATAAGAAACCTAAGCAAAGACTCTAAACCCAAACATTAAAAAATAAAATGTACATGAATGAGGGATAACTTGCTATTTTGGAAGAACTGTTGTTAACCTTAGTCACATTGGCAAATCTGGGTTCTGATCCATGAATAACTTGAACATGTAAGTAGCTTCAGTGCATAACTGTTTTGAGTATTGTAGCTGTATTTTGACTCTGTCTTAATTTAACGACAGCATAGTCTGGCTCCTATAACCAGCAGGAAGGTAGAAAGAAATGAGAACAATAATAGAAATGGTATTTTTAATTTAACCACTTAAGTGATGTGTTCAACTAGAGTTTCTGGAGATAGATTCCTCCCCAGACGCAGAGGGCAATGCATATCTGCCTCAAAGATATCCCTTTCCCCAAGTTTGCAGGAGTTCCTTGTAGATTTGAGAGGTTATTCCAGTTCCTTTCTCTGACTGCATGGCCAAACAAAGCAGAGAGACAGACAATAGTGCTTCATGGTTAAGCTGGGCTGATTCCTGCTTGACCTACATGAGAGAAATTTCTAGTATCTCATTGCTTCCTGAGCAGAGTCATACAGTCTCTGATAGAAACATTTTTATTAAAATAAGGAAACAACTGTAACAAAACTTTAGTGGTAATATTGCTTCTGTTAAACAGACAACGCTTTGTTGTCAAAAATTATTTCCATTCTTAATAGAACTGCATTAAGGGGAGATGTATATGGGGCTTTCCTGAAATAGGTGAGTACATATTAAGGAAGTCCCTTGCTTTATTCTTAGCTTTGATTCTGAAAGCACTGTGGTAAGACTGAAAAATTCTATATACAGGAGCAACTAAACAAGGAGTGTGTAGCAGTGATGTGATCTTGCAAATGTGGGGTTTGTTGTGTTTGGTGTTTTGTTTTTTTTTTCCCAAAACATGCCTCTCTTGCCTGCAGGCTATTATTTTGGTCTTCAGATGGTACAGTTTCCAGCATACACCGAGTGTCCCTCAGTGGAATTGATGTGAGAAATGTTTTAAGAACCACAGAAAAAATAAAGGCCATCTCACTAGATTTGGTTGACACAAGGCTCTACTGGATCCAACATGACCATGGGAAAGAGATTTCCCATATTGGATCATGCGACTATGATGGTGGAGCTGTTCGTTTGCTAAAAAATTCGGTCCGGTGAGTTTTCCTGAGCTTGTCGGAAATAAAACACTCATTTCCTGGGCATGCAGTTAAGCTCTCTCCCTCATTCTCCCTTTTATTTTATCAGTTCATAACACAATAAGGAGTATAGAGTGTCGTGCAAATGGCCTGTAACTGTAAATCTAAAATTACTGACAGGAAAATGGAAGAAAGTCACTGCCACTCAGTACTCTCCATCTTCCGAGCTTTTAGCAAATGATAACTACTTAATCCTTAGAAATCCTGTCTGAGTGTTTATTAGTGGCCTTTTTCTGCAGATAAAACCTTCTTCTCAGTGAAAACCAAAGAGATTAAATGATTTGTCCAAGGTCACAGTGGGTGAGCTCAGGTGTCTGAGCTGTGCTCAAGAGACTGAGCTAGATCAGGTCTTTCCTATCCTTCTCTAAGCCTGTTGTCCTCCTTAGCTGCTGGGTGGGGAGGCTCGGATAAGCCCCAGTGCTCAGGCTCTCCAGCAAGCATCAGCAGATGTGGTGAAAACTGTCCTACGCAGCAGACTTGGTCCCCTCTGCTCCCCGGTGCCTGGGCTAAGCACAGCTGAGGGAGCTGTTAGACCCATGTGCTTTTGGGTGCCTTTAATATTTGGTCTTCATGCTTTGCGGCGGTACAGATGCTCCATGGTGGGCACGTTTTCAGTGAGGTACTCAGGAAAACGTTACCTTATATCACTGCAGTTTCTGGCAGTATGCTGGATCGGCATATGCTTAATTGGGATTGCCAACTGCAAAATGAGAAAAATACATGGTTTCACTGGCCTGCTGATTTAAATATGCAGCACACCATTTGCATATGATGAACACAAAGCTGGTTTCT
Source organism: Ciconia boyciana (assembly GCF_034638445.1). Lineage (NCBI taxonomy): Eukaryota > Metazoa > Chordata > Aves > Ciconiiformes > Ciconiidae > Ciconia > Ciconia boyciana. Next base: position 59,745,730 of record NC_132938.1, read on the forward strand.
CCCTACATTGCCAGCTTCGCATTGGATTTTTCCTTACCCTTTTCCCCTTTCTCCCTTGAGTTGGCTGGTGTTCACTAGGGCATCAACACTTTCCCTTTGAGCCTGGATGGTATGGATTCTCCTTTTTCCACCTGGAATATGTACTGGAAAGTGGAGGCCAAAAATCCCTCTCTCAGTATTTTTTCTGTTTTCCCTCTTATTTAAAACTGGGTCCTTTTGTGGTTCCTGCTGGCTGCTCTAACTGACCAGCGAATGGAAACTAAATTCCTGCGATAGCAGAAGCAGCAAGATGGATTTTAGGAACGCCCTACTCCTACCCCTCCTTCTTCACCCTGATTTCCTGGGACAGTCAGAAGCGTCAGAGGAGGCACTGGAAATTCGGAAATGGAGGAACTTATCTGGCCTACATCCTTCAACAAAGCAAGTGTCCATTTTAGTTGCTGGGTTCACCAGAAGCAGGGTGATACCTAGGCTTTCTCTGTCAATTGAGTCAGTCCTGAACAACAGCTCATATAGCCTGTGAGAAATGCAGGTTATCCATTTTGCATCTATTTCTTGCAAATCTGCAGGATTCTGGGTGCTGGATTATTTGGGAACGTCTCTGGCACCTCATCTAATTCTCATATATATAAGAGAGAGAGATATATATATATAAAAGAATACAAAGAAAGGTTGTTTACAGTGAACGTGACTGAACTAGACGCTCAGAAAATGTATGAGTGAGTAAATATATAGGGATCAGGTAACGTGCCACTTTGTGTTATCTTCTCTTTGTTGTAGACATCAATTGCTTGGCATGTCTCTCTTTGCTGAGCACCTGTACTATTCAGAGTTGAAATCTGGTATGATATGGAGAGCCAACAAGTATACTGGAAAAGTTGTAGTCACAATTAGCCTGAAGCCATCATTTTTTCCACCAGTGGAGATAAAAGTGGTGCATCCCTTTAAACAGCCAGGTGCAAGAACAGATTCTCAGAATTTCGGTAAGTAAACTGTAATGAGACAGTTGTATGTGTGAGCATAATAATGTCATACACTCTGATTTTTCACAATAATAATTTTCTTTGGCAAAATTCCAGGCCTCAGTGAAGTGAAGGAAAAAGTTTCCTTTACCTTCAGTGATCCACAGTTCCACTTGGTGTGTGTAACTCCAGCTGGAGGATCAGGCTGGAAGTGTGCTGAGCATGAACAGCTCATTTCATTAGTCTGAATACACATGCAGATAAATGTGATTTTCTCCTTCTGTTCCCTTTGTTTACACAAAGATGTTTTTATACTTTCCTGCTAAATGCACAAAGCATATACAGCTTTTTAATACTCCATGTAGATTATCTTCATCAAATGTCTGCTCCCTTCTGGAAGTTTTATTGTAATGTGCATCTGCACACCTTTGATTGTTATGGCACTGAAGGATTTTAAGTGTGTAGTAATTCAGTATCACTTGTCCTGCAAGTGATACTGTGGATGTCTCAGCTTTGCTGTGAAATGGCTGGGTTAAGAGTCAGCCTGTTTTAGATAGACTTGAAGTTGCCATAATAACTATGAGATAAGAGCCTTGGGTCTCTTTAATTGATATCAGTTGCAGCCTACAGTTTGAGGTGGTCATGTCACTGCCTTTCACTGTGGATCAGAAAATGAAGGTAGTTGACTATGGATAGCTCACTCTCCTTGAGGATTCCTGCTGAGGCAGTAGGAAGTGGGGGGTGTCCAGGGGAAATAATGTCTTGTTCTCTGATCTCTGGAAAGCAGACATAGAGTATTCTTGCTTTAATAGAATAGCTTTTGTCACCAGTTTTGCTTGGATACGAACAGCTGAGCAAACAGCACAGAGGCACTTGTGTGTCAAGCAATGGTTGCAGAACTCCCAAGGGAAGACGGCCATGGGTTCCTAGAGGTATAGGTAGTATAAAGACATGAAGAGAAACTAGTGTTTGTTCATATGAGCAAAAATGAAACTGTAAATACCTCTCTTGAAACATTTCTAAATATCTACTATAAAATAGGCTTTGTCTTTCTTCATGCCAACCAACAGCTTTATACTGTCTCTCCTTCCTGAAATCTGGTCTCTGTGGGAAAAATCAAAATCTTCAAGGGAACTTTCCCCTTCAAATGCTTTGTTTGTAGTGCAAAGAGCTGTTGAGATGCAGAAGAGAAAGTATTCTTGGAAATCAAGCTTATACTTGTAAACACAGGGAGCCTCCATCGAGAAACAATACCTGTTCTGTGCTTCCTTTGAGGAGAACAGTCATCCTGGCAAATGGAAGCACTTTTTCAACTGACACGTTTGGTGTTCTCACACAGACTAACTAGGGAAGGATACATTTGTGGTGCAGACAATGGCATGTCCAGGTATCTCAGGGTTGTTACAATGAGATTTGGAAGGTCTCATGAGGCCTCCTTGGGTGTCTGTCACCATGTCTGCATATGCATGAAGATGGAGAGGAAGAAACAATGACCAAGAAAGGCAGTTCATGATAGTGGCCTCTTGAACCTCAAGGGCTATTGGTTGTGTTACATATGTTCTCTCCACAAGAGTGTGTAGCGTGATTTCATTGACTATGAGCACTTAGTTTTTATTCTTCTCTCAGAAGATTAACCTCACTTCTTCCACCAGAACATGCTGCTTTCCGGTGTTTCTCTTTCCGCTGGAAAGAGGGTTTCCCCACCTTTATTACCCATGTTTTTAAATGCCTTGCAGTATATACCCCGATATTTCCAACATGTTTAGTAAATTTTTGTATGACAGTAAGTGTTGTCAGCAGTAGGCCTTTTTTTTATTCCAAATACCTTCTTATAAAAATGTCTGGGAAATGATGGAGTAGAAAGAAGCTTAACAGGCTGAATCCAGATGAACCTTTTGGACTTTGCATGTACGTTGCTTGGCTTATCCAGTGCAAGAGCTGGGATGAAAGGAGGACTAATGAGCCTGGAGTACAAATGAGATTTATAGCTGATCTTACAACAGAGAAACCTGGAGATAAAAGCATACCTAGACTTATTGGGTGCTCTGTACAAGCTAAGAAAGTGTATGTTGTAATGTAGTGTCAGCTGTAAATTATCAGGCCTTCTTTAAAGCAGATAGCAGTTTTCCTTCAGCTGAAAAGGGAACTGACGAGAAGTGCTCAGCTGACATAATTTGATTTTTTACTGGAATTTGGATTATTTACTGTACTACTTAAAGTCCTCATGTTCCCTCTTCGCTTTCTCTTTCAAAAGACTTTCCTGGATTGGTCAGGGCCAATAAGTACAGAGAAGAGCATTAATTCTGCTACGGGTTTGCTGTAACCCCACACAACAACTTTAGTACGGTAGTATCTGGAATATGGCCTCTAATTTACTTCAGCTCTCTTTGACAGCTAATCCTGGATTTGATGACAGTATGTGTTTTTATAAATGCCTACTGGAATGTTCTTCACACTTTTATTAATGACTCATAAAATATATTAATTACCTTTAAATCTCAAAGACTACCTCTGGAATTTTTTAAAAGTATCTTCTCTGACAGATTAATGATATTCAGTAGAGCCAGGATATTTTTTTGGAGGAATTGTGTTTCTTTCCAGTGTAAGATACCAGCATCAGGCTATTATCTGAGAACACCCATTTCCATAGAAGAGAGGTGATGGAAGAGGGGAAACCCCCCCCCCCCCCCCCCAACCAAACAAGCTAGAAAGTATGGTTTGTAGTGGTTGTTCTTCCAGAAAAGATTACAAAAAAAAAATTCTGATTCATAATTTAGTCACCATTCACTTTAAGTTTTGAAATGTGATTTTTTTTTTTTTTAAATCTTGATTTGGCAACATCAAGTTCTAATAATTATTCAGTTAAAAAAGAATATCTTCTTGAGAATGCCCAGATGGCAAAATTATTGCTTCCATTATTGCTTCTGTTAATTCCTGGGTGTCTTAGGTCTCATTAGACCAATAATGGTACAAGCAAGGGGCAAAATACCAGCACCAGTGATAAGCATCAGATGCAGCATTGAGTGTGGTCTTGTTTCTGTTTTGTGTTGTTTTGATTGCATGTGCTTGCACTTTTGTCATGCTAATGAGTTCTGTATTTGAAGATGAGACACCCCACTACTGTATGTACCTGATTCAGTTGCAGCAGGAACAAAGATTAAGAGTCCAATTCAGAACTAGTTCTACAAAAAGAGAGGCTCAGATAAAACTACGTAAAATTCAACTCTCTCAAAAGCTAACATGCTTAATAACATAGATAATGTCCATCTAGTCATCCATTCATAATTTTTCATTTAGTGATACAACTTTTGTTAGAGAAGAATTAATCAGTTTGATGCAAATAAGTGCAATGTTGATGATTTCAGCCAAGCTGAAGTGTCTGTCTGGGAAATTATTCCAGTCTTCTATAGATGTGATCTGTCATTCCACCAAATGGCCAGTGTTTTATCTGTTGTGGCTAGCAGAAGACTAAATGCTGAACTTAAATATTATGCTGCTTTCCATCTCTTGGAATTTAGAAGGTGAATTAGAAAGAGCACAAGAAAATTGTTCACATACAAATTTCTTTGCCTGTATGAGCCCATGATTTCTTATATGTTACACAGACAGCACAGGGCAAAGACGGTGGTGTGTGTGGGTGGCTGCATACCCACATTCAGTAGCAGCATTTCAGCTATTTTTAGCTTGGGAAAGGGGCAAGCAACCCCAGAAGAAGATTAGGAAGATTAAAACAAAAATAATAGTTTGGGAGACAAAAATAAAACCATGAGTGTTGCATATCTGTGAAAGCACCAGCTCTAAAAGATAGCTGAGCACAGACACGAGGCTCTGCAAATCCTTCCCATGAAAAAGATACTTGAATACCTGTTTGCCTTTTTCTGTGAAGCAGGAGAAGTAGGAAGGCTTCTGGGGATCTGTTGGGTGCTTCTTCCTGCTTCCTTTGAAGAAAGTTTGGGCATATCTTGTTGGACGTCAGAAACATTCTGAGTTTTAAATCTGAGTTCAAGATTTATAGCATTTGTATTTCTCATAGTCAGAAGCCAGGATCCACTCCAGTACAAAGATTCTCTAGACTGTGCTAATACTTTTTGTCCAAATGAAACTTATGGTCATTATGATCTGTCCAACTATTTTTTTGTTAAATAATGTGAGACTTGAGCACAGCTTTGTGCTAATAGTTCCCAGTCTTTGTATGCTCTCTCTTTTCCAGTCTCTCTCCTCTCTCTTTTTGTGTGTGTGCTCTGTCTCTGTCGCTCTCTTCTTTCTGAGTGTTCTACAGAGCCTGGTAACATATAATACTGTGCAGGACTGGTGGCATATAAAGCCTGCTACACACTGTTTTCCCTTTCATAGTCCCTGTAGGTATGCAACCAAACTAAATGATCCCCTGCTTCAGGCTCTCTCTAGATCTGCTTGTGCTGACACGGAGCTAGAAATGATCATTTGCACAGACCTACTCTTAGTCTTTCATTTTTATAGTGACTTTTTGGCCTGATTTTACCAAGAGAAAATAATAGAAGTTGTTTTCTATTATTAAGAAGTTCCTCGGTTTGAGCAAGTAGCTGTTGAGAAGAAGACACATCACTGAGCATCTTTGCTCAAAAATAGTTTCTCCTGGAAGGTTGATATGGTAAGAACTCCATTACATTTACACTATATTTGTTCTTCCAGAAAGAGGAACCTGTGATTTGAACAAAGAAAAGTGCAGAAGAAGAATCTGCAGGCCAGAATCAAGGACTCATCAGTGTAAATGTTCTAGTGGCTTTATTTTAAGTCGAAATAAACAGTTTTGTGAAGGTAATATGTTAATCTCCTATCAGCTTTATTCTGTCAGATGAAAAAATTCTTCTGTTCTTTTACTTTACTCATATCTTGAGTATGAAAACACAGTCTGAGGTCTTAAAAATTCCAGTTGTGCCATTTCAGTTTTGTGTCCTTCCAGGTTCTGACATAGTCTAAAAGGAGACCTATGAAAATGTCACGAATGCTATTCTTGCGAGAAATTTTGGTCTTAGCCTGAGTAGTAGAAGGAGCTTCAGTCAAGTAGAAGTGCTTATGGGTGCTTATTTAATTTTTAAATAAGAATTAAACCAGATATATCACCAAAGGTGAAACATTGAAAAAGCCTGCAACAAGGTGGCTGTCTTAAGTCCCACCTTCAAAAAAGACACAAATTCTTAACATGTTTTAATCGCGATTTTAATTTTAAGCGTTAGTTTAAGCGTTTAGTTTTAAGCGTTTTAATCGCGATTGTTTTAATAAAAATCTAACATTACTATTAGTAATAGTTAACATATCACTTTTAGAAGCATCTTTTTCACTACATGACCAGATTTGAAAAGACATAAAGGCGTCAAAATTCCTAGCTTACAGGAATACAGACCTGCCTGAGCAGCCCATCCAGTTCTCAGGAAACTCACCAGGATTGCTTTCTGCATTTCAACTTCTAAACGACTTCTGTGTTTTGAGAATTTTACTTAAGTCATGTTGGAGCCAAATTTTTTAAAAGAATTTTTGTCTGAAGAAAGTGTCTAATGTAAATTTTTTTGGGTGCACACAGGATTTAACTGGCACTGGAATCTGTATGGGAAGGCGTACTAGGCACCTCTGCTGGACACATGCAGCCTGAGTGGGTTTTGCTAGAAGGTTTTAAAGCTTATTTGAATAAGGTCTGCAAACTTGCTTTTTTATCATTTATTAGGACCAACATATTTTTGTAAAATGAATGGGAAAAAGAGGTACTTCTTGAAGACTGTTAGTTTGTTTTATTAATCTAATTCCCTAACACTGGTTGATGACGTCATTCTGACACAGCAAGTGCTTCTTTTGGCAGATATCAATGAATGTGGCTTCTGGAATCACGGCTGTACTTTGGGCTGTGTGAACATCCCTGGTTCCTATTACTGCACCTGCCCGAGAGGTTTTGTTCTGCTGCCTGACAGGAAAACATGTCATGGTAAGTAGCAGTAATACGTAAACGCCTCCAGTATGATATTGGAGAGAGTCCTCATTTAACACTGGAAGCGCTTTTTTTGAAGCGCTGGAAGCTGGACCAGATAACCTCACTTTGTGTGCTGCATTGCTCGCTTCCAATTCCTTATTATGTAAGCAGGATCAGCTTAAACTGAGTGAACCAAATTCAGAGGTCATGTTTAAGGAAGTGTAAGTTACACGTGAGTAATCAAGTGTGAGCCTCTTCAGGAGCAAAAAAAAAAAGAAAAGAGTCAGGTCTCTAGAGAGACCCCTCTGCTCAGATTAGGCTCTGTGGCACGTTCCAGGTGGATAAGCAGTTACATCTTTTTAAATGTGGTCTCTGAATTTGGTTCACTCTGTCTAACCTGCATAACAATTTGCACAGCCTCTGAATGAGCAGCTTACAGTATCACCTTTTTTCTCTTCAGATCAGGGTTGATAGCATTGCTAATGTGCATGAAATTAATGAAATTAAATGCATGTGCATCTGTTTACAATGAATAAGACACATGGAAGTACTCGCAAAGTTGTTTATTCTGGGGGACTGCTGCACTTGTGGTTTTGTTTTTTCTTTTATCAATTAAATTGTGTATAAAAAGTATGCCTGAGAGAACTTATCTATATAATGTAGGTACATAAACCAGGAAGCTCTGTGAAGCTCAATAAATGTGAATAAACTAAATGCAGAGAACACACAGAAGTGAAGGGAAAAACCAAAGATCTGTCAGTCAGTAAGCTTCAAGGACCATATTTTAGTCATAGTAAGAGTCAGTGGTGAAGCTTTTTGTTCTCCCTTTATGCAGCATTGTGTATATTCAGCCTACAAATGAATTAAGCCTTTCTAAAGTAAGTCTAGAACATAAAATGTGAAATGCATCCAAGTTGTGAGGTCCTGGGATATTCCTAGTCACTTATCTATTTCATAATGAAGTGAAACTTAGGTGTAAACAAAGGGTCCTTCTACCTTGTTTCCACGGAAATAAAACATTGGTATATGCCCAAGTAGAAGTGCCAGCACACCAATGAGTTCAGTCTGGATCATGGCAGGATCAGGACCTAGGGTATATTAAATATCACTACTAGAGAGTAACAGAGTCTAACAGACTCTAGCAGTCAGTCTGTTTTAGACCTCCAAGAGTCACTTCTCCCTCTCTATTAAGAGGGAGCCAGGAGTAGGATTCAGCGACCCAGTCGTGGGGGTCCAGGGTGTGTGTGAGAGCTGCAGAAGGCAGCCAGATGTGACAGAAGACTATGGGAGTCCTGCAGCCAGAGGCTATTGGGAAGTGGGATATCCTTTTGTGTGCAAAACAACACTTAGACACTGTGCAACTCAGTCCTACTCTGGATGACTAGCTTGAACTATATGCCTACATTTTGAGTGGCTCAAATTAGATAGAAAATAATGTTTTTCTAACACAGGCTAGGGATGCAGCATGGACAGTATAACTCCTTAACTACTGCAGCACAAGGCAGATATGTCACCATCTACGCACCTTGAGAGAGAGAGAGATGCAAGGTGAGAAGTCCACGTGCTGACCAGACATTTTGATGCGTTGTCCTCCAAGTCCTGTATGAAGCTCTTCATCTAAAGCCACAAGCTCTAGTCAGAAACACAAGATCAGTTTCTTGACCCTCTTCACTGTGCTTAAGGGGTTAGAACAATCCAGTCCAGAGCGCAGTTGCCCTGGAGAAGCAATATTTGCAACAGCTATGCACCATTTAAGCCAGTACATGCAGCTGATTCAAAGAAGCAGCTGTGGGAATCTTGCAGTAGTTGCAGTCTTCCAGTGGCTGTTGCCATATGGCACTACAATTGGCATAAAGAGATGCAGCACTGCAATACAGAAGGTGGAAGGAGGATGTCCTGTGAAATGGCATGAAAGAAATACTCAAAAAGATGTTGGCACTCCAACAATTATTACAGAAAGTAAAGGAAAGCTATTGCCAGGTCCTCACATGGTTTTGCCCCTACAGCTTCAAAAATTGCCACTAAGGAACATAGCTTTATTTCTGGAAGGTTCATCTCCTGTTTTCATAGGTTCTAGGTCTGTTACCCTTGGAGTAGTAGGAAAGTAGGTTTTCCTCATTCTCTTTGTGTTTTATACTTATTCTTTCAGTATAACTTCCTTGTAGTTTTCAAAACCTGATCTATTTTTGATGAAATGTAAAAAAGGAAGTTTTCTAAATTATTTATATTTTGATAACACATCTTCATACAATTTTGGAAAATTTAAAGCTTATCAGTATAATGGCTTCAGGACCCAGCACTTTTGGCTTTCTTCTTTGCTATAATTAGGAGAGGGTGGGGGAAAAAAAAATTTTGGAAAAAAACCAAAACAAACCCCAGAAAGACCACTGTAGTGTACTCTCAACATCACACTTTTATTTTTTTCTTTTTTCTTTCTTTTTCTTTTTTTCTTTTTCTTTTACTATTTAAGAAAATGTTAACATCTCTTTTGGGGGGCTTAGTAAAAATTGTTATCATAATTTAAGATATTTTTTTTCCTCTTTAAATTACTGTAGAGCTAATTTCCTGTACAAGTAATGACACCGAATGTAGCCATGGTTGCCTTCAAACATCTAAAGGGCCTGTTTGCTTTTGTCCTGAAGGATCTGTACTCAAAGCGGATGGCAAAGCATGCACAGGTAAGTAACATTTTTTCTAGCTGTAGTGAATGCCAAACTGTCTTTGTTCTTGGCAGTAAGAGCCAGAAGTGAGTGATAGCATTTTACACTAATTTTGCACAGATGTAAATGATTGTACAAGATAGGAGGCAATGGTAATGTCAGGTGCTTTTTAATGGATGCTGCTTAGCAGCAACATCCAATGTTTGCAGGCCAAGTTCTTTTTTGTCAGCACACATCAAGGCATCTCCCAGATGTTTGTTGCAGGAGACATCTAAAATTTATATTTGAGGGGTAATACAGGTACAAAATTAGGGCTTGGGTGAAATCTGAAGAATACTTTATTGACATCATGCAACCCAAGTTCAGAGTCACTCTAACTTAGAGCAATTTCATCTGATTACCCACAAATGGAATTTTTGCAGTCAGAATATTTGAAGCTACTACACCCACTAATCTGTCATTCCCCATTCCAGCAAGCTTTCCAAATTCAGGGGACTGTAGCTTTTCAACTGCATCTTTTCAGTCTTAGGGGTCAAGATAGCTCCATTAATGCCAGCCTTACACCTTGAAAAATCTCCTTCCCCTTTCACTGTGGACTGTGGACTGTACTGTATACATAGATTCAGTCAGTGTTGCTGTTTTGCTAGGGACACTGCACTGAGTAAGCTCATGTTGGCATTGAGGCTATAACCATTGTACAGCCCTAAGAAGAAAGAATAGTTTATTTTTGTAGGAAATCTTGGTTGTTGTATTAGAAAGTATCAGTTCACCATCCTAGCCTAATTAACTTATTGGGAGAGAATGGCATTAGTTTGCTGTTTCTTTGCATGGAGTACAAAGGCTGATAAAATTTGTTACTTTGTTGTAGATGTGATGAGATTTGCATGGGAGAAAGAGTTCTCTGAAATAATGGAAGCCCTCTTCATATATCTCACCCCCAATCCCCAACCCGCCCTTCCTGTGTTGTGAATTTTCAGGAAAAACTCTAGAAGAAGTTACTACTAATTTGCTTTCACTTCACTAGACTTCTGCTTTCAGCAGGAGGCCTTTCAGTAAATCTATCAGTCACTGAGGTGCCTTGCACTGTAGAAATCCTAAGCAGAGTGAATCAATCGTTCTCTTGCTTACACCTCTGATTTGTTGTATTTTTTTTCTTAGAATGGCAAAGTTAAATTTTTCACATGTTCTGTTTAAGGTTGTACATCTCCAGATAATGGCGGCTGTAGTCAGATATGTTCTTCTTTAAGCCCGTCCTCCTGGGAGTGTGCTTGTTTTCCTGGATATAATCTTCAGCGAGACAGAAAGCACTGCACTGCTACAGGTCGGTATCTTGGTATGCCTGTGTATTTCTGCCAATAAAAGCAAAAACATTTTAGAGTCCTTTAAAGTGGATTGCATAACTGGGATCCAATTTTGCACTGGTTTTAGGTTACTTTGTGAAACTTGGGAAGTATTAGATTTTTGAGAAAATAACCTATTTTGGAAACATACCAGAACAAGCACCAGTATATGGTTCAGTCTCCCTCACAGAAGATTCAGTCTATTATCCAACTTCTGCATTTCACTCTGGGCTTCTGTACTGCAGAGGTCTATCTGCAGTATTCTGGTTTTTGTGCCTTCATATAAATGTGGGTGTAGTTTCTGCCCAGTGTTACAGAATTGGCATTGAGGTGTCTACATTTGGAGAACAGGGCAGGGAATAGTCTGTCGAAGGACCTTCCCTACAAGGATATTTCTCCCCCCCTGGCCCCAGGAAGCCCAGGTATTTGATGATTCCAGACCCTTCTGTTTCTTCTGAGAAAAGGGCAGACCCTGGTGAGCAGCAAGGTATAAGCAATTGCATGAGAGAGAAGAGGGAAGAGAAGTTTGTGATTTGCTTCAGGAATAAGGGAAAAGCTTTATTTTTTGGAGGACAGCATTTTTCTTGCTTGTACTGTGAAAGGCTTCTCATGTGCAAAAGTCAACTGTTCTGGCATTTATGGTGATGCTGTGAAATGCAGAGGGAAGATTGTCTTGAGTCATCAGTGTGAAATGCAGTGGGGCTAGTGACTGCCTATCACAAATTTTGAGGCTGATCTTGGGCAAGGCACTGATGCTGAAAACCTATATTCACATTTATCTTTGGTTTCTGAGGCAAGTGGGCAAGTAGGACGAGGGTGCTTCTGTTCCTCTTCGTGCTTCTGTGCTTCTGTTCCTCATTTTGTGCTTCTCTGCTTCTGTTCCTCATTTCTTCATGCTTCTGTTCCTCATTTTGCCTTCTACTGTTACTTACAATGTTAGCTAGGTAGTGATGCAGGCTAGAGATCGCTTTGAACCTAGTGGAATTAACATATGTGCAAATTTTCATCAACAGGTCCCAAGCCATTTTTGTTATTTGCAAACGGCCAAGATATCCGTCAGATCAGTTTTGATGGAACAGATTATGCAAGTTTACTTGACTGGCAGATGGGAATAGTCTTAGCACTAGACTCTGACCCGGTGGAAAATAAGGTAAGGCATTAAAAATGAGAGGATTTTGAAGTGTTGCAAGGACAAATGGATTGGGCTTTCATGTGCCTTAACCTTTCTGCTGTCAGTAATCCAGATTACATGTTGTGCTGCTCGTTGTTCTGTTGCCTGTCCATGAGCACAACTGGTACAGGATGCCAAACACTAGTTGAAGAGTTTCATCCTTTACTTACCGAATGTGCTTTGTACATTGACATGGCTACTTCACAGAGAATTTGGATCTCTAAGTTCACTTCAGGCATGATTTCAATTTCAAAGAACTTTGTGTGATTGATAGTTTTCTCCCTTAAGATTTCAGTACTGTTTTCTGGAAATATATTGTGGGTTTTTTTTCACTGGGTAGCGGTGAAAGCAACAGTATCTTTTTTTCTGTACAGCTACATCCCACAATCCCTAGTAAATGCAATCTTAACAAGAATTACTTCCCATGTCCTGACTTTATGGAACAAAACTGCGGAATGCTCTCTGGGTTTATTGCTCTTATGAAATGTATTCCTCATATTACAAGATATTGCTGTTGAAACGGGAGTCTTCTCTGCATAAAGAGCTGTTTGTCTGTGTGGCCGCATCCCAGTGCCCTGCTCCTTGCCTGCAGAGTTGGGAAGAATAGGAGTTCAGCTGTGCTTTGCTAAACCTTCTGTGGCAAAGAGTTATTTTTTCCCATGATGAGACTTATTTACACTGTAAAAGTGTTACAAAAAGATACTGGATGGTACAGTGAAAGCTGATGAGGAGCTCAGTTAAGTTGCTGGAAACATCTCAAGGCCTGGATGGACACAGCCAAACAAATGCAAATGTTACCAGATCTGCCTTACAGGAGGATTGCTGGAACATCGCCACTTGCTCCTGAAATAGGGCCCTGCTGGGGAACCAGCAGTTGTTCTGTGCCGTGCCAAGTGTAAATCAGCTGCGCCGGTGACGCTGGGTGTGCGCTCTTGTCCCCCTTCTGTAGGGAGCTCTGCACGACGGAGGGGTCAGTGGTGTGGAGGCGAGGTGATGTGCAGTGGGCTAGGCAGGCTGCAGCAGGCTGGTCCTGGTGGCACAGAGCTGAGGGGCAAGGCAAATCAGCTCAGCATCGCTCTGTGCTCCCATGGTAATTGAATTAGCTGGTTTAATGCTAGAGGCCTCCCTCCTGCTTTGTTTGGCCTCATGGTTAGCATGAAAACAAAGTTATTTGTTTTGTTGCTGCCATTTGCAAAGAAAGCCTCAGCATTGCTTTGTATATAGTTCTGCCATACAGTGTTTAGCTCCCTCTGGATATCAAATACAAGACTTTTTTTTTTCCTCATCCTTGGAAAACACAAACCTAGTTTCCCCACCAGCAGAGAACTTTTATTTTGACCCCAAACTGAGAAGCCTCTTCTGGAAATGTTAGAGCCTTACGGAATAGACACCTGGTAAAAAAATTAAGGTATGTGCAGGCTGAAAGAGGGAAAAAATAGAAGCAAATTATGTAACTCCTTTTCCCTTCCCAGCTGCTTGACACACGTACACTACTACTCTCTTCTTCCCTCTCCCCCCGTTTTTAAAATGAGCAGCCAGTGAAATGATAACTTGCTTCTTTTTGCCTGCTCCTACTTTTGCTTCCTCAGCTGTGCTTCATGTGAGGTAGCTGCTCTCTGAAACAAAACCACAGGGTATTCAGAGGGCTGTATATAGGGCAACCAGGATTTACAGCTAAGCACAAGCTGCCTGTGGAAGTCATCCTGGTTGAAGGATAAGTGCCTTTTTATTTGATCAGGGATCACAGGTTACCTGTGCAGCTTTTTGTGAATAAGCAGTTCAGGGAACTTTCAAGATGATAACGTTATTTTAGAAGTGGAACTATTAGACAAGGGAAACAGAGCAGAAGGTGAGATGGGAACTAATAACACCTCATCTGTTATTTCTTCACAGATTTACTTTGCCCACACTGCCTTGAAATGGATAGAACGAGCTAATCTGGATGGCTCAAATCGTGAAAAAGTTATTCATGAAGCTATAGATATACCCGAAGGCCTTGCTGTGGACTGGATTAACCGTAAATTGTATTGGACAGACAGAGGGTACATGCTCCACAGTGCATTTATGTTGAAGCATGCCATAAAATATTTGGAATAAATGACTGGTGATACAGAAATAGCTGAGATATCACTCTAAATTCAGTAACGCTTCACATTCTGATTGGGTAGCTGTAATCTCAAGTATATACAGTTGGAAGGTTCTTTAAAACTGAAATGCTGGAAGATCACTTTGAGTCTGCTATTATATTTTTATCTTTGTCTTTCCAAGAAGCAAGGGTTTGGACACAGTTGCAAGGAATCTAAAGCATGTACTGCATGTATACATATCTGTATGCGCACATGCATGTGTGAATATATATATATGTATACACTCATATTTATATACGTACCCTGCATGTGTGTATATATAGGTATATCTTTATATATATAAAAATAATGAGTATTACTGCACCGAGTACAACTTGGACAGAAGTCAGCATTGCTGACAGCTAGAATCATGCCCCTTTAAGCAAATGGAGAGACTTTGCCAATTATCTCTGATAAAAGAGGAATGGCCACTGGCAAACAATATGACTTCACATTTCAGCTGATACCTAACCTTACATGCAGAGAGAAACAAAATCAACCTTTGGTGAAAAGGCAGTGTCAGATCAGAACACATAACGAAGACTCCTTGAAGAGTGGTCATGATGTTTCAGTATGACCCATATTTTATTAGTCAATAAAAAATGGTTTTTGAATTTACAGATCACCCTCCTTCTCCCTTTTAAATACGCTGCTAGCCCACTTCCTTGCTATTAGGTACAATCTTGTCTACATGATTGTGCTCCTGTATAAATGTGCCAGTGTTTCTTGTGAAATTGGAAATTGTGGTGCTCGTCTCCATAAGACAAGAATCAAGGGTGAAGCTGTGAATTTGTATCTGCCACCTCCTTCTCACTCACTGCATTTGCCTGTTTGTATTCCACATTGGCACAAATATATTTCTTCTTCCGTCTTTGTGTGGCCTTTCTTTGCAGGTTCAGGTAGGCATGGAAGGCTTGCTTTCAGGTAGAGGCTGATAATTGTTTGGCAAGGTGAAGTTTGTAGCAATAAGTACAGTTTTCTGGAAAAAAATTGTATTGGGAGACTGGCAACATAGATTCTATATTTGACTTGACATAGATTTTAGGAGTGATCATAAAGACCTTAGCTTCATTCTTTCCTGTAAAATAAATATAATATGTAAATTGCTTGGTGATTTCTGGATGAAAAATGCTATATAAAAGTACTATTTAAAAAAATTCTTTATACATTTGATAACACCGTTCAGTTAGGAGCTTGGTTTCCTCCTGACTCCCTTTAAAGCTAACATTCATCTATTAGTGATCATACTTCCAAGTCATTATTTGCCCAAAAAAGGAGAACTTCATGTCTCCTGCAGAGCAGCAGGTATTTTATCATCATGTCCTGGACCAGATAATGAGACTGTAACATGAATTACTTGTTGATGAAACAACTAGACATCCCACATCAGCAGGATTATTTCCTGTCATTGTAGTTATTTATTACAGTTTTGTGCTAAACTAAAGCAATGCTAAAACTTAGTATGTTCTGCCTGAGAAGGTAATTAAAAAGATAGCAGGGAGGACCTAACAGTGCCATGTGTGTTGCAGGAAGGCATGCATCGAAAAGAGCAATCTGAATGGAATGCAAAGAAAAATGATCATCTGGGAGGATATCTCCCAGCCCCGAGGGATTGCCATTCACCCTTTTGCTAAGTAAGGAGTGATAAACCCGGTTAATTGTGTAATACTTGGGGAGGCTTTTTAAAAGTGAGCATGCCAGCCTTACCTTTTTGGCAGTCAAAAAGTGCATTAGTGTCATGTTAGGATAGTCATTGCCTTGCAGAGTTGCGTGAACTGCAATGTTTTATTGCTTGATTTCTTTTGTGAGTTGGGACGTCTGCATTTCTCATAAAGATTAAAAAAAAAACTACCAGAAGCATTAAAGATATTGTATGCAGTTTAAGCTAAAGAAAATTGCAAGTGACTAAAGTCACCCTGCCAGTTGTAAGCACCACACTATAAACTTTGATGGTTTCATATCTATTAGTGTGAAAAAGGTAGTCACTTTTAACCAATGGTGCTTACAAAGGATTTTTGTTGGCCATGTTTCAGTTTCTGAGGAAACTAAACCAAATCTACTGTCGTGGAGATGTGTTGATTTAAATGCACCTTATATCTTCTTATCTAGTGCTGAGATGATCAAAGGAGTTTTGAATGTTTAAACTATTGATGAAATTCTGGCCATTTTAATCAATGGCAAAGCCCCATGGATTTCAGTCAATATGCCTCTGGTAGGATGGTTTTAAATCTGTTAATTTATTTATTTAATTTTTTTTTTGATGCTCATATCCTGCTGTAACTAAGTACTGATGAATGAAGCCGAGTTGGGGAGGGTGTTTTTTTAGCTTCACTCTGTACATAAAAGACCTGAAAGAATCTTTCAGTAGAGGTTGAAAATGATGGAGACGTTTTGCAGGAAAACTTTTAAGAACAGGTAGGTTCAGGGAGATTGTTTATTAGAATTAGTGGTAGAGGCAAGGGCTACAAGGGGAAAGGGAGGAGGAAACATCACTAAAACCTTCCTTATTAGAAATTTAATGGTGAAAGGAGGAACAGACATTATAGCAATGTCCATAATTGTAAAGTCAGTATTAAAGAGAGATCTGAGACACAATTAAGACTATTGAGAATACTGATCCCTGCATTGGTTACAGCAAAACTGCTCATGTAAATAAAGCTAAGTGAATCTGTGAGTTATCTCAGTAAACCTGACAGACAGCTGATGCCTGGGAAGACTGGAGTCCAAACTTCAGAAGTAATTTGTGGGTTTGACTATTTCCATTTTAAGTGTTCATCTTGCACTGTCTGTTCTTTGACAAACAGTAAGCACTCAGTGAGTAACATTCAGAACTCTAGAGAGAGACCCTGAGAATCATGATTCTCAGGGTCATAAAAGCAGAAAAGAGGCTGGGCCTGATACTGGTTTATTTTTTAAAAACAAAATAACCTGAGGGCTCTTGCTTGCTTTCCATGGGTGGTGGGTATTTTTGGTTCCATTTGTGCATTGTTACACCCTTGTTTAGACAAGGGGCTGGCTAATGCATCGTCTTCTATTGTCTGGGTTTGCTAAACTGCTATCATCAGTCATGTGGAAAACACAACAAGCAGATATGAAGAGCTGGCAGTTAGCATAGGCGGGAGGAGTTGTTTTTCAAAGGTTTTGTGCCAACAAACAGAATGGGGATTCTGCATAAGTCCCAGTGTAATCACCTGGAGTCTTCTGGCAAGTGTGAAAAGATGAGCAGCCAATATATTTGCTTGAAGCGTGCACTTTTTCCTATGTGCCTCAGGCATGTATTTCTCTGATCTGATCTTTCTGCTTTGAAAGAACTCCATGGAGAGGAGGACAAACATTTACTTACTGACTTCCTGTATACATTTTGTTTTCTAAAGGAGATTATTCTGGACTGACATGGGGGTCAATCCCCGGATCGACAGCTCTTCATTAGAAGGCATTGATCGCCAGGTTATAGCCAGCACTGGTCTGGTGTGGCCCAGTGGAATAGCTCTCGACTACTTAGCCAACAAGGTGTACTGGTGTGATGCTAAGCAGTCGGTGGTTGAGAGCGCAAACCTGGATGGTTCTGGTCGTCGAATTCTTGCACAGAATGATGTAGGTGAGGCTTTGGGGTTGATAATTACCTACTGCTGCTTGTCAATGTGTGTGTGTCTGCATATGTGCATGTGAATTACTGGCCAGTGGCTGTGCTGTGTATCCCCTGCAACTCTGTGTTGAGGTTAATGGCATCACTTAGTTCTTCATTCTGTTACCCAGTTGATTTTTATTTATTCGTTTTAGCAAAAAAACACCTTTCTAACACTCTCTGCTTTTACTAATCAGCCACTTTGCATTGTACAGAGAACTTCTCTGCCTTCACAGAAAAATGAAAAGAAGGAAAAAGTTAAAAATGTGGTTTGCTTGTTCCATGCATGGCTGCTTAGTGTAATTCAGGTTTTGCTGTGTTTATTACACCAGTGAGTTATATTGACATAAGCTGGAAGAGAATTAATCTTGGCCATTAAGGTCCTTGAGCAAAGAACCTGTGTCTGCGCAGTGTTGAACACTGGGATGATTCTAAACACACAATAGACACTGAATGGAAAAATGATTTATGCAATATGCTGGTAGTAATTATGGCTGAGATTTCTATTGTTTGTCACATAACTGTGTTGTTCTAGAGCAAGAGAACAGAAGTATTAGCAGGGAGGAACTGATGTTGTACCACATCTAAAGTAAACCATGTGTGTAAGAATCCAGTACATAGCAAATTAGTTTCTGGAGAGGACAATTCCCTTTGTACATGATACTTCTCTGAGGACCATTTTGTAGGTATGCATACAAAATATGGGCAGAATGAGGACTTTTGGCTCAATACCACAACTGCCATGGGTAAAGACTTTACGGTTACTCTGTTCTAGTCTGTGCTCTGGGAAGGCTTGTGTTCATCTCCTAAGCCAGATGCCCTCCCACTTGTTTGAAGGTGAGCGGAGTGAGGTCTTGGAGGGAGCAGTGTTCTCCAGTTCATAAGACATCAAAAGCCCTGAGCAGAGTGACTTCCCAGCGTTACTCTCTTTTCCCCTGCTGTGCACTTCACCTTGCAACTGATCTGCAAGGGAGGACCTTGAAGCCTGAAGTTTCTCCACAAGGAATAAGACAGTGTCTTATGGGGAGAAAACAGAGAATGAGAGCTAGGAGCGCTGGAGAAACACAGGGTATGGGAAAGTGATATGGCTGTCAGGAGGTGGGAGAAAAGGACATCAACATCTGTATGGAAATAAATGAAAGAGATGAAGTGCAGACCTGTAGGGGTATGAATTTAGAGAGGCAGAGAGAATTGATATCCTGATGTTTTGCTAATGCTGTCAGTGAGACCAGAATTCAGCTTCAATTCTTGGACGGCTGTACACTGGAGGACAGGAAGGTGGCATCTCTGCTTCATAGGCGTCCTGCTGTATCATGAATTTTTATTACAGCAGCTCCCTCTAGTGCCCCTGTACTGAGGATTCATTCAGTACAGCTGCATGCAAAATAGGTAGTTATTTCTATTTTTCTGCTAACACTGTTTTCAGCCCTAAGTAAAACAGCCTGTAAGCACCTGCCCAAGGCAGTGAACAACACATTTTGTTTATGCAATGGGTCGGGTTTGCATAGTTGTGGAAAGGGTTCATGTGATTATTCATTTTTCTGTTGCTGCTATCTCCATCGATGACACTACACTTCTATTTTTAATCCTTAATGTATTTATAAGTTAAGAGGTTAAGGAATTGCTGGTCAAAGCAGAGTGTTGTTTGTTCATAGTGCAAGCTATAGATCCTAAAATTGTGAGTCAATGTTTGGATGGGGGCAGTATCTAGATCTTGGGCTGGTTGCTCAAATTTCATGGAAAGAAAAACTAAGAACCACGCCCAGCAATTAAGTATGGTTCAGTGGAGGTAGTGAAGTGCTAACAACAACAATATGCTCTTCAACTTAACACTTAAGAACACTTAAACAGTATCTTAGATTTTTTCTTATGTAGGAGTGGGTTTTTTCAGTTTATTTGTGATGTGTATTTGAGATATACCAACACATACTCCTACAAGGTTCTAATTTATCTGTTGTTTTGCTTGCTTGTTTGCTTGGCTTTGATTTTTTTAAAATTATTTTTTATTTTTTAAACTACTATCTTTTGGGATCCCAATTTCATTTCTGAAATTAAACATCACCTAGTTGAGGTCTACATCAAAAAACAAAAACACAGATCATAAAATCACGTGCCTACAAAACATACCTTTCAGAGGGGCTCAGACTGCAGTGGTACAAAGTGAAGGGCATATTCAGACTGTGAGTAAGGACCAGAACAAAGCAAACCTGCTTGAGCCAGGAAGCACTCACTCTGAAACCAGGTGGACATCCATGGAAGAACAGTATGTGTTCTCACCTTCCATTGCAAAAAGCTTGCCCAAAGGCTATCTTGAAAGCAGGAGATTTCTAAATGTATAGAAAGAATGCATAGTCCCATATGGGCTAATGACAATTTTCTATCATGACAGAGATATTAAAGAGTCAGAATCATTTTGCAAAGATCTTTATATCTCTAAGTAAGTCTGCCCTTATATATAAAAGTGTCCTTTGGATTCTGAATTGCTGAGTTTCTCTCTGGAAGTCAAACTAGGGATGTGAGTTTTCCTAGTGCAGATAATGTTGTGCTACCAAGGAAAAATTGCTCTGCTCTGAACTTGGGGTGGGATTTCTCTCACCTACTGTTAGTCATGTGTTAGGTGCCTGGTCTAAGCTGGTGTCTAGATTCCTGTTGTAATCAGTGAAAAGAGAGGAAGCTACCTGGATGATCTATTTCATCCTGTGGTTTGTGTCAGCTGTTACTGTTAGTTAGCTGGCTAACAGACAATGACTAACTAGTCACAGCCTACTGCTGCTAGTTGGCTGAAGTGAGGAAAATTAATTCCCCTCTTGAATTTTGCACTGTGATGAATTGGCTAGTGAATGTCTGTGCATGTTTATATGTATGTGTGGACCACTGTATTGCACTTGCGTGTACTTTTGGCACTTGCAGAGACTACACGCTGGCTTTGAGGTCCTACCATGAACCAGTGGCTATAGTGTTTGTAGCTCCCAGGCTGCCCCGTGCCGGTACACTTGTTGCCCTATGTAGGACGACACATGCTATGAACTCCTCTCTTCCCTGTTATGTGAAGACTTCAAAAGGAGCTGTGTACCTCAGCAGCTCTGTACTGGGCCACTTACTGGCAGAGGAGGGAGGCACTCCACTTCTGAAAGGCTAGTCCCAGTGCTGCTTCAGGAAATGATGATGTCTGAAGTAGAAGCATCTTGTGAACTTGATCTGGTTGGGGATCACCAGCAGTATAGAGACTGTACTGAGCCAGGCAAGTGTCATAGCCTCCTCTGCTAAGCACATAAGTAACACATGCCCATGGTCCCTCATTCATGGACACTCATCCATCCCTATGAGATGTCAAAGTGGAGAAGTGGCTATGGCTATGCCACTGTGTTAGAAGTAGACCTGTATGCAGATACTGCTTTTGTTTACATGGTTTCTTGTGTATGTTCTACAGATGTGGAAATGAGAAATCTAATTTCTTTGTAGGCCACCCTTTTGATGTAGTGGTGTTTGAGGATCACATTTGGTTTTCTGACTGGGCTAGGCCATCACTAATGAGGGTGGACAAGAAGACCGGCCAAAACAGGGTACGTCTTCGAGGCAGCATGCTGAGACCCTCATCAATGGTTGTAGTTCATCCTTTGGCGAAACCAGGTATACTGCAAAAATTAAGCAGTCATTCCCTTCCAGCGTCCTCTTGTTCACTGATATCAGTAGAATAGATGTCCTTGGGGAGACGATAATCTTAGAAATAGGCTCTTTAAAAGGCCTTGCATAGTCAGACTGGCATTTATTGAAAGCATCATCTGGGCATGTGTCCCAGGAATGCTAATTTTGTATATTTATGATCATGCCCAAGAATAGATGCTGATCAATTGCCACGAGGCTACCATAGTCTCCTAATTCCTATTTATCCTAATTTATTAGCACCCCTCACACACACAAATAATAACAAATGACATGGAGAAAGATTTTGTAAGATTTATTAGTTTTGGATCAAATAATTTGATTTTCTGTTGGGAACAAACTCCCTGTAAGCAGAAAAAAGTAATTCAATAGACCAGGATTGAGAGAAGGTGATCACAGGTTCCCTATGCCCTTGCAATGTTCTTTCAGGGAATGTTAGGACTCTAAATATTAAAGGAGAAATAATAAAGGAAATAAAAAAAAAGTGATACATTTATTAGATAGAGAGTATGCGAATCTGCTTTCCTGCCAGAGGCTAGGTGATAATATCTATGCTTTAATATATGCATCTGTTTTTAATTTAAAAAAAAAAAGGATGTTCTAGTTTTTGTCAGCCCTTATTCTTTTTCCAACTGCTTCAACTCTGCACAGCTAAAAGGAGATGTTGGCTGAAGAAGCAGCTTGTTAAGTTGCCTGTTTTTCTGCATTAGGGGCAAATCCTTGCCTTTATGAGAATGGAGGCTGCGATCAGATCTGTGAAAACAATTTTGGAGTTGCCCATTGCATGTGCCATCCAGGATTTTGGAAAACTCAAGATGGAAAAACCTGTCATGCTCTGGATGCTTCCAACAGAACAGCAGGTACAATCCTCCAGTTCTAAAAAAGACCCTCCCCAAACCCTTGAGGATCCTGACAGATTAGCATTAGAAAATATTAACCTTGCTCTACATAATGAATGCTGGTTTCTCTGAAGAATGAAACACTGGGGTGTTGTCCAGGGACAATAATGTGTTGTCTGACCATTGTAATTTTTCCCTTGGCATAGTAGCAGTAAGAGAGATGTGTGCAGTGTTGACAAGTATTGTGAGCAATGAGTTGCATTCCTTGTCTTTTGTATTTGAGAAAACCCGCCAGCTGAGTGGTTTTAGGAATAATTTGAGGCCAGAAACAGGCTAGTCTGGAAGGATACTGATGTTTATTTTAAAAGGAAACCACCATGATTATCGGAAAGTAGACAAGTGATAGGAAATCAGAAAGTTAGTTCAGTAACTTTAAATAGTCTGTGTCACTTTTTTCTTGTCTTTTTCAGGAACTGTCTCTGTACACAAAGAGGTAGTGCAAATGCCAACACCAGAGACCTTGCTCCGGAGCACACAAAGCAGTGGGATATTCAAGGATACGGACAGTGGGGAAAAGCAGAAAATCAGCATTTTGTTGATGGCGGAAATCATGGTATCAGGTAGAGTCTGATGATTGTCTTCCTTCTATTTACTGTGAGGCTCTGAACAGGTTTATAGAACAGAAAGAAATGATAGGCCTTAAAGGAAGAAAGGCTCAGTGTCAGGCCTGGTGGCATTCATGCTCTTAACCCTCTTACAAGAAGTTGAGTCTATGCAATTATGCCAGGTAGGACTGCCTTTTTGTTTGTTTGTCTCTGTGTTCCTTTGCTATGTCAACAAAACTTGATAATATTATTCAGGTCTAGAGAACAAACATTTCTAATTTGGAACACCTGTGAAAGTCTCTCCCTTAGATTTTATAAGTAGATTAAGTTCCTCTGAACAAAACTGCAGTAAAACCATTGAATTCTACATATGTTCAATGACACTAGATCATTAAATTTTGCAATAAGTTTTGCATACAATATTCAGAAATCCTGACACTAAATGACACTTCAACTCCATCTAGACAAAGACGACAGCCCTAATGATTGTATTGGCTTGTCATCGTTAACCCTGGAGAGCTATGTTTCAAACTTTGACTATAAGTTCTGGTTTTCTTGTTAGTTTTTTGTTTGGTTGGTTGGTGGGGTTTTTTATATACAGTACCTCCTTTGACCTGTCCAAATGCATCTAGTGGGTTTTTTTGTTTTTGTTTATGCTATAGATCAAGATGACTGCACGGCACTAGAATGTGATGTCAATGCACAGTGTGTTTTGCTGGAAGATGGTGCTATATGCCAGTGTTTGAAAGGATTTACCAGGAAGGGGAAATCATGCTATGGTATAAAAGACATTAATACAACCTTCTGGAAAACTGTAGATTGGGGGAGAGGAAGAAAATCTGTCTTTTCTCACATTGGCAGCTCTGCTGCGTGAGCCATCACAGAAAGGTCAATAGTATTGCTTGTTTTGAAAGGGATGATGAGCAGAGAGCATGTGAGATAAAATGGCTAATTATCATGTCTTATTTTCCCCTGAGTCATGAGTGTTAATCCTATTAATATTAACAAGCAATAATGGGGATAATAGGAATAAAAGCATAATGTATTTATTTGTAAAAATTGCCTAATTATAAAAGCTCAGTCCATAGACATGATAGTTAATGTATAGTTTAGAGGTATGTATTAAGGAATCTCTTAAAAATTAGTATTCCTGATGTAATGTTTATATAAAAGTGCTGCTCTTGTTTCTTTCTAGCACTAGAAAGAGACTCGTAACAATCAGACAACACATTGCTCAGAGTGGTCTTTAAGTTTTTGGACTCGCATACAACATAAATGGAAACACTTTGTTCTCTCATAAAGGCCAAGACAGGAAGGCATTAGAAACAGAACAATTTACCATTTGGTGGGTAAGCATGAAGAATCACAGGAGTCTATGTTGCTATGGAAAGGAAAAAAGAAACTGGAAGGTGAAATGGATGTAATTTTTTTTTCCATTGTGGTACCCTTTTTTTTAAGCTTAGGTGTTCTTTCTCAAAACAAAGTTTCTCTCTGAGTAGGGTTTAAGAATATAAGGCTAGTTTTGAATAGGATCATTCCATCCAAATGGGATTTTTTTTTAAGCAAGTGGTATTTGTGGAACCTCTAAGTCTCCACTTGAAAGTAGCTGGTTGACGGTCTTAGGCTCTTTAGAACATCCCCATCAAATTTCATACCACGAAAAGACCACAAAGCCCTTCTCTTCCCATTTGCTTCAGATGCACAATTGAGAAGTGACAGCATAGTCTGAGGGAGATTCATGATGTAGACATTTCTTTTTATTGATTTACCTGATGGTTTCAAGACCCATGTGTCCCGTCTCCTTGTTTTGTCTCACAGATGTTGATGAGTGTGCTGTAAATATGGACCGCTGTAATCGAAATGTGTCGGGCTGTATCAATACGGAAGGGGGCTACGTCTGTAAATGCCTGGAGGGCTACACTGGAGACGGAGTCCATTGCTACGGTACAGGCATGTGTGAGGGCTGTGCTGTGCCTGGAAGGCTGGTGCAGGATGAATGAGCAAGAGATGTCTTATGATTTGGGCTAGCCTTGCATCAAGCTGTGAAGCTGTCAAATGAGCTGTTCTGGTTCTTTTTGAAAAATCTTGTAGGGGCATGGATCCTAACAGTGGCTCCCCCAGACAGTTGACATTCATCATTTCTTGCTTTTTGATTCTCTCCTTCCTGTTTGAAGTGTGGCAACCTCAGCAACTGATCAATATGCAAAGCCTGTAGTTGTCAGTGGATACCTCCTCTCAGTGTTTGCACTCTTTTTAGTAGTTACAGCAGGAGAGAGAGGAAGAGTAAAGGGGAGGAGGGAAGTGGAGGTGAAGCAGTAGAGCTTTATTGGAAATCGTTGCCATGAATATAAACGAAAGCAGGATTGAGTGTGTCATAATACTCATCAAATAATTCCAGGTCTGTTTAATAGGCATGAAGTTCAAGGTGTTGACACTGACAACTTGAGTACATTTAGAATCTTGTTAATAATCAGACCCACTGATTTTCCCATCCAGCTCTAATGCCAGGTCTTTAGTTCATTCCCTACATTTCTTAATTTTTTAGTCCATTTTAGCAATAAATATGAAGGAACAAGAAGCTTTTTCCCCCCAGTATTTGACTAGCACACAGTTTGTTCAGAGCTTTATGAGAGTCTTGGCTTCTCTTTTGTCCTTTTCTTTTTCCTTTCTTCTTTGTAGCCTAATTCAAAGCCCATTAAATTTGACCCAGTTCTTACATAGTCTTTACTGGACTTTGGTTCTTCGACACAGATAAGGATGACTGAAAAATTAAGAACAATGTCATTATTATGGGCAGGGTGTGGAAAGTATCAGAGGCAGGAGATTCGAGAAGGCATTCTGCCTACAGTGGTCAGGGATCTGGAGCTCATGTCTTTGAGGATGTTTGGAAGTGCAGGCAGAAGTGACAAGCTCCTCTTGCTGTCCCAGCACCACCTACAAGGCATGTCCCCAGGCAGCCCTGGGCTCTCACTGTCTGTGGTATAGTTGCTCAGCTAGAATGATCGTGGTACCTACCACTATTATTGAAAAACAGTCCATTATCTTCCTGAAGTCTTTAAGTCTAGAAGATGGTAAGATATGTTTTCACAGCATTTTATAAATGATGCGATGTTGTTAAGATGTAAACAGAATTGAAACTAATTTTGTGTTTGATGACTTGAAATGTACTATAAAACCCAGAAACTGGTAAGTGATTTTGTACTTCTGTTTTAGATGCCTGCATGCATGCACAGTGTCCAGAAATGTGTCAGTACATCCAGAGATGGTACAAGATGAGTTCATGCTGTATTGTTGAAATCACATTTCTTGGAATATGCTGCAAAAGTTTTGTTCCTGTATTTTTGCCTTTAAAAGTGCTCTAAATTTTCTCTACTGTTTTGGGCCAGATCCTGTTAATATTACTGTAGAAAAAGTCCCAGTGGTTTAAGGAATAATTTCACACAAATTGGGATGGTAGATCTGTGATTTTGTTTTCCCAAAGTAGATCTGGCACATGTATTCTGCTGACAGTTCATAAAATGAATCGGAGGCTCCCAAACTCCGGTATGTGAACCCTTTCAAAGTTCCCACCTTTGAGGGTGGTGCTTAGGCACTTAGCACCACGCAGGTGCCAGCCCAGGGGGTGAGTGCCAGACTGGCAGGAGCTGCCGCCGCGGGCTCTGCTAGGGAAGGTGTGGAGGCAGGGTGAGGGTGTGCAGCAGGATGTGGATGAGAGGTATATATGCGCCTAACACAGGCTCTGAGCCTGGGAACTCTTGTTGTAATCAGGGAGCCTCTTCACAGTAATTCAGAGGCACACCTCATTTAAGCGTTTACACAAACTGGATAAACCTGTAGGTTTCTAGACCCCTTCCTTCTGTCTAAACTTTTTGTCTAGGCTGGACCAGGAGGATGGTACAGGGGTGGGCAACTCCCGACTCCCAAACCCTTCTGCTGTCTTAATGTAAGAATGCCAAGTGACAGTACTCTAGTACTCGTCCAGGGTGCAAGCTATGACTAGCAATGCCAGGAGAATATATCTAGTAAAAAAAAGTCTTCCCTTCAACTCTGCTGTACTCATTATGTTTCATGGGGAAGCCTTTCCTTCCTTCTCCGTGTGGAGAGCTTCTGCAGCAGCATAGCATGCTCTGAGAGGCTGGGAAGCTGTGATTACTTGGCATAGAAAGTATGCTGGTTGCTTTTCCATTACGTTTTCCATGAAGGCATATTTGCAGAGGGAAGGTCTTTGGTGTTTTTCCCCACTGCCAGGAGACTGCAATGCTGCAGCTGCTGCCCTTTGAACCGATGCTCTGAGGCATTTCGTTCTTCTAACTGCAGACTGTTTGGGTGACAGATATTGATGAGTGCAAGACAGGGTCCCACACCTGTGGAGAGAACATAACCTGCACAAATACAGAAGGAAACTTCACTTGCTCGTGTGCTGATGGTGCTTCTGGAACTGGCATCAGTTGCAGTGAGTAAATGGAGTGAGCAATTAAAATGAAGTGGCCCTTAACTAAGAACTGTGCTCTTGGATAAATTGTTATACCTGGAAGGAAAGGAAACCCTGTATAGTGACATACTGGGCAGCTTGTGGATCCATTTCGCATTGCTTTAGGGAGGCTGTTTTGAGGTGGGCTAAGGAGATCAGATGCAGGTTTAGTTTAGAAATATCTACATTAAGGTTCAATGCTAATTTTTACTGTCTAAATGTAATGACACATCTATCTAATGGCCTTTACAATCAATAGCAGAAGTAAATGCTCCTTAGAGGTAACATTTTTGGAGGTCATTTCAGTCTGTGTCATTTTTCAGACTCTATGCCTTCTTTCCCTCTGCAGAAGGCTAGCACAAGAACTGCGCATAATTTAAGTCCCATTTAATTCTTCAGAATAAGCTAGTCTTTCAGATCCAGTGGTTAATTTTTCAAAAGGGCTCTGGAACTCTTTAGAAAATCTGGTTACCAATTTAATGGAGGGAGCTGCTGAAGGTTCAGCACTAGTGACTATCTGACCCTCATTTCAGCGCCTCAATGGGACAGCAACATTCTCTGAAAATGTGGAGCTGAGTGACTCATCATACTTCATTGGGGTGAATTTTACCCCCGATCAAGTGACTGTCTGATGATGGAGGGACACTGTGTTATTTTCACAGATCTGTGTCTGCAGAAAAACAGAAGGAAATAACGGCTTTTTAAAGTAGAACACCTACCAGGATCCCCCCCTCCCTTTTCAGTTACTTAAGCTTTCAGCAGTTTCAGGAGTCATGCAGGAAATGATGATTTTAAATGATGCATGACTTGGAAGTAATGGCTTCTAGGTCCCTCAGCTGTAATTCTGATCCTATGTCTTCATGTGTGTTAACACACTGTTTTAGTTCTTTGCCTAATAAGCTCTTTTAGCAAGCTGAAATTTTCTTTGCAGAATGTAGTCACACCTGGGGCTCACTAAAATCACCCATCCCTTTCCATTCAGGCTCTTTGCCATGGCAGTTCTCCTGCAAATGAAATTTTAAAAAACAAATGTCATTGAAGGTCATGTTGCAATAAAACTGGTGTGAGTCATAAAACTGATCCCATAAATGTATGAGAGCGATTAGGCGCATTTGTGCTAAGCCATAGTGCTAGAAATTCTTTGCCATGTAGATGTTTGGTTCTGACCTACAGATTTGCTGTAGCATCAAAGTAGGCAAGAAAGCACTCCTTTTCTGTAAGGGCATGTCTGCACTGTAGGTCATGCTGTGCAGAGATATTAGAGCTCCCTTTAAAACTAGCTAGTTTGGATATCTATGTAGGTGACTGTGTGTGCAATTCAGAGCAAGCTACAGAACCCTTTGAAGAATTGGGTCAATAGAGTTCCCTGCTTCCCCAGTGATGCTGTTATCTGTACCTGAGCTAGCTCGAAACAATAAAAAATGTGATCTGCAGTCACACACAGATGCAATCAACTGGATGGCAGCAGAGTAGAAATAATCTGCGAAAGAATGACAAGTTGCATGTGAAAACTTCTCAGTCTGAGATCCAAGTGCGTGAAACACAGTCACCCTTCACCTCTATATCTGACCCTGGTACTCTATGCATGGTAGAGATTTACCATACCCTAAAGCTGCATAAGTTGCAAAAATCATTTAAGCGTAAGTAACTAGACAGCCAGTGCAGTTTTTCTTCAGAGCTGTACTCACACATCTAAATAGAATGCAGCCAGCCTCTGTGGGTCTTTCATTGCAAATCTAGAATCAAGCATATTTAGTATTTTGATCTAAAGATCTGTGTGCCTAAATTTGTTAAGCAACATAAGCAAATAGGTAAAACACAAGTAATTAGTCAAAATTAGAGATTTTTACCTACTTCCCTATCTTGAAGTTCTGGAACACTTTCGGAAGATCACGTTGCCAATGTGGCCGAAAGTTTGACATGTCCGTGTGAAATCCTGTGTTTCAGAATCTACTGTGTCCCCCACCGTGGTCAGCAATGAATACTCTACACACCCTGCACAAGGTGGCACTGTAGGATGCCCTCCTTCGTACGAGTCGTACTGCCTCCATGGTGGAGTGTGCAATTATGTTTCTGATCTACAAGACTATGCCTGCAAGTAAGTACAGAAATTTGTATTGTCTGTGCTGATGAATGGTATCCTTAGGGCCCAGCTGAGTGCAGACAGTGAAGTGTTTCTCCATAAATTATCTGTTCATCACTCATGCTAGCAATTGTTAGACTCTGCTCTTTTCTGTAAGTGATCACTGTAAGTTTCTGTTAAGTGGTCACTCCATTCACACCCATTGCAATTAATAGTAGGATTGGATTTGTTCCCTAAGCGCTCGATTCTTTGCTTTGGAAATGTAAGATAAGTTGTTAAAGGACTTGGTGCTCACGGGTTTATGAAAGAGGTGCTTGCCGTCTCTCCTGTACGTATCATGCTGAATTGTACCTCCCTGTTGGCCTTGCTGTTCATGTGTACCACTCACTGGGATGGAAGAGGACACCTCTGTCTTGTCTTCTCTGATTGGGACCAGGGAGGAGAAATCTGGTGTCAGCATCTTGCCTTGCAGTTTGAAGAGTCTTGGTCACTGGCAGAAAGGGTACAACATGATGGTCCTCTTAAAAACCGGGAGAGTAGCAATGGGACCTCAAAAACGAGTCCTCTTTCCTCCTGTTGATACTTTTGTGAAGTCTAATTCCAGTTTCTCCAAATGCAGTTACTTATAAAAGCAAAAAGAATCTCATGTTTCCAGAAGTCAACCTTGGCCTGGTCAATGTGACAGCCTAGTCCCATGGGGTAATAATTTCTTTAAAATCATTAGTGCTGGAGTTTAATTGTGTAACTTGATTATATTTGAATCTGTGTTATATCTTTCTTCAAAATCAAGCATATAAGTGTTTACAGTGCGACAAACTAATGCCTGCCTCGTCCCCTGGGGTCTCACCTAGTAAGTGAGGACCTGTTCCGTAGTAGGCAAATCTCCCTCTGTGTCTCAGTAACTTGGGTGGCCCTGGTATAACCCTGGAGTGAGAAGAGCAAGCTTTGTGCTGAAGGATTTCTTTGACCCACCATTCCCCCAGATCTTCCTTGTACTGCACTGCAGGAACCGCTGTACCAGGCCGTTCCTGCAAGCACTGTCAAATCCTAGGCTTTCTTATTTTTAAATATGAGTGGTCTCCCCTGCCTACAGACCTCTGTACCTGCAGGAATATGAAAAGAATGTATCTCATGTACATACATGGGAATTAAGTGGATGCTTTGTGCTATGGATTTCCTAAGCTCAGAAATGCCCTTGGGCAAAGCCATTACAGGAGATGGACTCATGGTCATCTCTGATATTTGTTATAAATTTTTAGCGTAAATTTTAGAGGCATTGAAAACTATCTTTTTTCACCTCATTGAGTTTCTCCTATTGAAACTGAACAGTCTACAACTGCAGAACTTTCAAATTGGATCACAGCTTTTTTTCTTTTATTTGTTAGATGTTAGTGCATAGTAAGAATCCAAATGTATGTATTCTTCAGTGCTGGAAGTGGAAGCCGTTTAAAAAATTAAGAAGCAACCGTGCTTAGCCTTGTTCTTGGGGGCCAGGGTTTGTGTGTGGAAATTGCTGAATTCTCACTAGATGGCAGCATTCATTCATCTAGGCTCTAATATATTAAATACCAAACCGAAATAATGGAAAAATGTTATCTAGCAAAAATGTCTAGCAAAAATCACATACCAAATGTGATTTGTATTTGAATTAATAAAAGCTCTTATGCTAGAAAGTAGATCTTCTAGCTTGCTTGGAATTTATTGTGATCTTACATTAAAAAATTAGCATTTTTCTGCCTTCCAACATATATGCATTCTAATTTGTGACAGAGTGAGAGTGCTTGTGCCTGATTTAATAATGAATGCTGATAGAACGTTTTCAGGACATTAGGTAAAAGCTGCTGCAGGTCAAATCCTGCTTGCTTTGCTCATTTGACTAGCTCTTTGACTTCAGTAAAAATAGACCAATAAGAATTGTGAGAAGGATTTGAGCCTATGTTGCTGAGAGTTTGTTATGAATTGAGTAGACTTTTCATTTTTTAATGTTTATTATTTCCTTTTTTATGTCTCTCACCTTGGACAGTAAAACTAGGCTGAGATCCTTTTTGATGTATTTCTCACTTTCTAGTAATTTTGATTTGAGGGTTTCATGCACTGATAAGATATTTCTATGTTGGGTTTTACAGTGGTAAAAACAAACAAATAAACAAAAACTGCCTGCAGAAGAAGCTTGTATTAAAACTCAATTATGAAGATATTTCTAACCCATACAAGGGTTTTTTTAAACACTTTAATTCGTCTTTTATTTTATGTAAAGATTCAGATTAAAATTTGATTCCCTTAACCAAATCACTCTGAAAATACGAGTACATCCTATATTGCCTATTTCAAAGAAAGGGAAGCTTGCTGCTGGAAACAGTTAAATGGAAAGTCTTAGGGAAACACTAATCACACAGCAGGAATTAAGAGAAAATGTTTTTTTCTATTCTTTACCCATTAGAATCTGGAAATTATAATCTTGCTATATAATTCTACAGCTTTACAGTAAAAAAAGACTTTAAATATTGAATTCTACAGGTTTTGACAGCTATTCCTTTAAAGTCATTTTGTCTTCACCACTACTAAATTCAACCAGATATTTCCGTAGTGGTTGCCAATGGTAAATCAATACACAAGGTGACTGAAGTGATGATCTGGGGTTTTTCCTCTGCTGCGAGTTACAAAGTGTGCTCACTTCCTTTTGGCAGCTGTGTGACGGGCTACGTTGGGGAGCGGTGCCAGTTCAGCGATCTGGAGTGGTGGGAGCAGCAGCATGCTGAGCGGGTGAAGATGCGGAACATCACCATTGCAGTGTGCGTAGCAGTGCTGGTCCTCCTGCTCCTGCTGGGGTCCCTGGCCGCCTACTGTCACAGGTAGTGCTTCCAAACAAGTGCTGTGAACGTGTGGCACAGGGACTGAGGTGCTCCTGGCTTTCACAGAGGGCTCATGGTGAAGAACGTGAGCTGTTCCTCAGCTGGTGGAAATCGCCATATCATCCTTGCTACTCTTTTGCCTTTCAGTAATTGGGTCTATGAATAATTCCGAAAGTTCTGGCATGTCTCTTGTCTGCAGTACTCGCATTGGTGTTAGTGAGTGACTTGTGTCTGGGGGGAAGAAGAATAAACCTTATTAGGTTTGAAGAGGAGCCATAATTTGTATTGATGAGAGAGTTCAGGAGCATGCTATTTACTTCTTCCTTGGTTTCCATTAAGAGCTCTAGATGTCTGAAACTGTCATGGTAGGGTTTGGCTCTACTCTGCTAGCTATCCCATTAGTTTGGTTTTGCTTCCCTTTCAGTGTAGAGTAGCACCTGAAAGTTTCCTTGTCATTGAGAAAAGCAGCATACTAACTTTCCAATAGCAAACTTCCACAGTGATGCCTCCAGCAATGAACATGAAAGCAGTTTTCCTGGCAATAGAAAGAGTAAAATCAGGGATGTGAGCCTAAGGCACATCTGTTGTAAAAGCACTCCCTGGCATTTTCCATGGCTGTAATGAATTGTGCAGGTTCGGGATTCTTATCATGGCAAAAAGAATCTCTACAGTCACTATTTAAGAACCCAGTCTGATGTGAAATTAAATGTCATCAATGTCCCTTGGACTGGAAAGTATTCAGCATTTAATAAGTTAGTCTTTTGGCCATGACCTTGGCAGATAACTCTTCTCAGAGGCTCTTGTTTAAATGCATATTTATATTTTAAAGTAAACAAACAAAAAGCCAAACAGCAGCCAAATCAAGAGTCTCCTGCTGCACACCAACCTGCCCTCTGTGTGCAGGGGTTTTGTTTGTGGTTTACATTAATTTTAAAATTAGACTCTCCCAGGCATAAAAAGTTAAGCTACAAAAGAAGTTAACCATGGAAGCTAATATTTTTTATTCTTATTTAATGGTTCCTAGCATATTTAGTCCATAAAAGTAGAGAAGCTCCCACGTTTCTTATTTTCTATTAACTAATGGTAGAGGTCCAGAATTAAAGCTAAGCGCAGCCTAGTTTGTTCTCATGACCTGGGATTCAGAAGGTAATCAGGGGAATGATACATACAGAATAGACAAATTGTGAGATTCTTGTATTTCCCATATATGTCATATAAACTGTCATGAAAAATAGCCAGAATTGGTTATTTTGGCTAAAACCATGGCTGGTTTTAAGGTGTGAAGATATTCATTCTCTTCCCTTCCTCTCTCTTTTGTCGTTTCTCCCTGATTTACCTTTTTTTCTTGCCAAAAGCTTTTGATCAATGTAATTATTTACCCCGACAACAATTTTTCAATTACATACTTGACTGAATTTTGTACTTCAGCTATTACTAGCCTAACTAGATCAAAATGAAACCACTGACATAAAATCCCTATTTAACTAGAGTCTGGAAAACAGTATTTGGGTTGAAATTGCTATCCTGCTTTTTCACATGATCTACTGTATTTTGAAATGTACCGATTAAGTCTGTAATAGTTCCTTCCCCTGTAAAATGGAGATGCCTATCTCCTTTTAATTGGAGGAAATGAAGTTGGAGATCTACACCTGCCACTTTGAAAAATGTGTGAACTGGAGGCCAAGAATACCAAAGTATTGTGTTGGTTTGTTCAATGACTGTAGTCTGCTGAAGAGCATTGTGTTATTCTTAATGTTAGGTTTATGTAGTCCGACTGTAGAGTATGCCAAGTTTCCTATCTTCCTAGGGAAGCAAGGAAACAGCTCTTTTCCAACAACAAAAAAAATCTGAATCACAGATTTAACACCCACAATCCCTCCACCTCAATTGGCCAAGGCCGTGCAAAAATTGACAATAGGACTGGAATTAGGACTGAGAAATTCCTGGCCTCTTGCCCATGCTCAGTCAACTAGATTTCACTGCCTTGCCTGCTT
The DNA here is from genome assembly GCF_034638445.1 of Ciconia boyciana. NCBI lineage: Eukaryota > Metazoa > Chordata > Aves > Ciconiiformes > Ciconiidae > Ciconia > Ciconia boyciana. The sequence goes on from NC_132938.1 coordinate 59,780,062, forward strand.
GTGCTCAGTTGCACACGAAGACTCCCATGCCCACCAAGTCCATCTGGCATCTGTTACTCTGCGTGCTGTAAAGTAAGATGTAGAATTAGTGATCCTCTTGAGCACGGCATCCCGCTGAGGACCATGCCTGTGTGCTGTGTGCAATGGATTTTATAACTCTTGAGTAATGGGCTCGAGTTTTGTCAGCACTATGAGCTGCAATGCAGAACAGGCACATCCAGGTGACTAAGCATGAACAGCAGCCTCACCACAGTGTCAGGAAAAGTCAAAATGGACTAATTTACCTTATTTCTCAGCATTCTGCTCTGTGGATATACCCTCAGATCTGACACTTATTTGATTTCGTATTAGCAGTCCCAGTCTTATCCTCTACTGGAGACAATTACTTTTTTTTTTCATGTTTGAATACACAGGAACATGTTATAGAGAATCTGGGGAGAAAATCCATAGTGGATACAGGTCTTTCTCGTTTCTAGCAAAAAGCAAATTTTATTTACATTGTACTTTCATAAAGGGAGCATATGATAATTATGAGAGATGCACTTTCCCAGTTAGTATATGAATGTGATACAGAAATAAAAGGAAAATTCCTATTTTCTTTTGTACATGTCTATTAAATTTCATTTAAAATAGATCAAGTAAAAGGATGTTATAACTTGAGACTTCCGGAATTTGAAGAATGTAACATTAATTGTGTTAGCTGAAGTCTAGGAGGAGAAAAAACACGTATGTAAAAGTGAGTAAAGAGGTACTGATTTGGATCTCAAGCAGTGTAAATGAGCTCTTTTTCTTATGACCGTGTTTTCTATGTCGGGGCCTATATGGTCTTTTAATAGTGCCTTATAAGTGATTGCTGTTTAACTGCAAAAATAACAATTTTTGAATTTATGGAGCTAGCCACTTTGAGCTGATTATTTGCATCCTTTTCCAACTCCAGGTTGTACTCTTGGCTTTTTTTCCCCTTGAGCTAATTCTGTTGGTCATGCTTTTTCCTGGAAATGTCTTAGTTCCAAGCTTTTTGAGGTTTTCAGTTTGTTTATTTGATAGTAATTTCTGAAATTGTTGTTTTTCATAAATGATGCAGATGAATGCAGAAGCAACTTTCATAATTGTAACTATCAATGGTGTACAAAAATACAGTCAGATTTTTATTTCTGAGCTTCACCCACAAACACTGTTCATTGTATTGGCTGAAACCTAAACCTTTGTAAGAGGAATGTATTATAAATAGAATAATACAAGAAAATGGAAGTTAAAATTATGAGGCCTATTGTTTTTTTCTAATGAATGACCCTTTACAGATGGCACATTAGAACAAACATTTGTTCACTTCTTACCGACTTCTGTCAAGCTGTTTGTTTTAACCACTGTGCAGTAATTGACAGTAATACACCCTTTCAAAGCAATGAAAGAAAACAAAATATATGTCCCTTCTGTAAATACCTATAGAATAATGTGTGAAAGGAAACAGCATCTGTTCCTCCCAAAGCAAAGTAATTTGTTTCAGCTTTTGTTCTGTTGCAGAAGTCAAAACTTGTATAAGAAGAATCTCTGTGCAGAAGCGATAAGAGATGCCAGCAGCCGTGCTGACAATGAGAATGTGACACCTACTAGCAACAAGTCTCAGGTAACTGTATTAATGTGGAGTGAAGGGGGAAGCAGGAAGGATCAAAGAGTGTTAGGGATCCACTTGAGATTATCCATCAAATAATTCACATCTTAAATATATTAAATAACTGCTAGAGTCATCAAGTGCTTTGCTGTGAACCCTAGTTCATCTTACCTCATTGTTATCCCTCAAAGTTCACAGCTGCCTGGATGTATTGCAACCATTAGCTAGTGTTATTGTTAGCTTTGAACACAACAGTTGGGGAACTGTGTTCTAAATTAAGGAAATGGCAATGTGATGACATGGCATATCACAGAGTTATTTTCACAGGAAAGTATGCCCTCCGTTAAAAAGGCTTCTTGGAAGCCAAGTATTGTGTGCGCTACATGAAATGTTTAACTTTATTTTGGGAGTTGATGAAATTAAATGTCTTTGTATTAGAGGCTGCTGCCTTGTAAAGAAAAACAATTAGGATGTTATTGGGTAGCTTGGGAGGCAATGTAAAATACAAATTTTGCCCTGGTGTAGGTAGAAAGCCATCATGATCTGGCATTGAACTGGCCTGTTTCTGTTGCTGTTTTTGAAGTTGCATCAGAGAATTTGGCCCCATAAGATCTGATCTAAGGACCTGATTCTCACTGGCTTTAAATGACATTACACCGCTGGGTGACAGCAATTGAAAGTTGAAGTTGGCAAAAGTGACATAATTGGCGTCTGTGGCTACTTCTGTGCCCAGTTTGAGACTCCTTTCTCAGAATGGCATGATTTACCCTGAGAGCCCGTCTGCACACACATATCATTCAGCTCTGAACAAGCTGCTGTAATGCAGGTATCGCCATACTTGTCCAGGTACCATCACATTAGCTGAGCAGCATACACTCTTCAAAACAAGCACAGTTATGCCAGTGGAAAAGACTTCTGGAAGAGTTCATACTTGTACGGGATTGGCAGTGAACTCTAGTGAAGCAGACACCTTTTTACTGGGGTAACTGCACACATGTTTTTCTAGTATAGGTATTACTGCAAAGTTTTAAAGCCTTCCACACCCAACTATAGCTGGAAAGGTACAAGAACAGTGTGCGTAGTAGTCATGGTCACAAAAGAATTTGACTTTAAATGGCCTGAAGTTTGACTCTGCTCCAAATCTTTGTGTCCAGAAAGAGATGAGTTTGTTCTACTTGGGAGTCTGTTTGAGGGTTGAATATCATGGAATATTTATAGTGCAAATCCAAGGATTTTTAATCAACCTTTAAGAAGGCCTCGCAAATGGTTTAGATTGAGTGTCCGGCAGGATTTGTGAGCGGGTAGCCACTGAAACACATGATCAAACATATGCTGGGAGTGCTGAATTGACTTGACCCTGGTTACGACATATTGTTCCTTAGCTGGTCAGCTGCATACTCTTGTGGACTTTTTATTACCAGCACTTTGTTGCTCCAGGTGCTGGACAGCAAATGTGCTGAATCGCAGCGATGTCATCATTTGTTCACAGCAGAGACAAAAACCACAGCTTGCGAAATATCTGAGGCTGGGAAAATCAGAAACATTTGTTGGAACTGAGAACAGCTCGTTGCCCGGGAGCAGTGCTCTAGGAGGCCTTCAGCTCATCAGCTCTGTCCCCACCTGCTGTTGTCCCCACAGTTAATGCTAGTGGTCAATGACATTTTTGCTGAATATAGGAGTAATTAGACAGCAAAGCAATGGACTGAATCAACAGAAGCAAATCCAACCTACTCATCTATTACACACTCATGTTAAATTTCACCATGCATTCTTGCTCTGGGAGACTTCAAATATATTAATAAAGTAATTTATTGCAAATGGCTTGTTGCAGGCTGGAAGAGGAAATCACTGACCCTTTGCTAACTATTGCTGCTTACACAGTAATGGATTCCTGTGGTTTCATGCATGTGATTTTTCTCTGTGCTGATGTAGCCACTGAGTGTTAAGTTCACTGGGGCTTCATGCATGCATGCGCTCAGGTTAGAAACTGTAGAGTTGCCAAAAAGCAGCAGGAAGTTGTCCATTTCTACTGTTAACCTAAAGTGGATTATTGGGGAGCTTTATGTAAAAAAAGAGATTATACTACATTGCGGTCAGAAAACTCTACAGCTCCTTAGCTCTTAAGGTACTGGAATAGGTTTTTGGGTGCTATTGATTTACACAGCATTAATAATCCTAATGAAGGACTTCATATGGGGACTGGATGATGTGTATGCAGTAACTGTAAAGATCTCATGAAATTCACTTCTTTTGTAGCCCACAGTGCTACTGCTCATTTGTGAGGCTTGGGAGAGGGAGTGCAAAGACTTTCTTGTTCTTGCCCATCTAGGTTAATGTAGAGGATAATGAGCTTTTACGCTATCACACATATTTAACGCTAGGTATCACGCTACTGAAACTATACCTATAAATTGTCCAAGTGTCATTCACTTTTCCCTTTACTTCTATTCTGCCAGGTGAAGCTACATTTAGCTGAGGGTATGCCTGGGTATTTTTTCACATTTGTATTAGAGTTCCATAAGCCAGGCTAGGTTTGTCCTAGGGGTATGTAAGCCTTGGTAAACTTCTGCACATGCCTGGATTTTGATGTTATTCTGAGACTTTCCATCCGGCAAGTGTTGGGCTTTGCACAGTCAAAGATATTTTGCAGAACTGTGTGTAGCTGAATCTCCTCCGGGGGTCTGTCACATGTGGGTTAGCAGCTGCAAGCCTACAGATTTTATGTAAATGAACTGATGCCTAAATAGTCACACCTGCTACATCTGTGATCTATCCACATAAATCCACCAATTATCCACCTGGACCACTGAATCTGTCAGTCCTTCTGTTGGAACATCTTATTTAGAGGCATTTTCTCTTCTTTCCTGTCTCCGCTCGTTAAACATCCCCCTTTTACTGGGTTTCCCTCTTTCCCTCTATACTATTTCAGCACAGTGCTTGACATGACCTTCTCTACCCCTGGTTTTTCTTTTTTTCCCCTGGTCTTTTCAGCATGTTCCCCCACAGCGTCCTGTCTTCTACTTCTGAGGTGTCACTTCCACTGTCACCATGGGACAATGGAATCGCACACCCCAGGTGGTGCCAAGAGCCGGAAAGGGAGGCTCACTTCCTTCCCTGTGTCTAACAGGATTTTCTGCTGTCTGGTTGCAGATCTCTCTAATACTTTAAAAGCAGCCCTCAGTACTATGGAGAGGGTTGATTTTCATGTGCTTTTGTTCTTGCATCTGGAAAGGTTGATTTGCAAGGCAAGAGAATGGGTAGTTCTTTACTAGACTGGGACTGCACACTTTCCAAAGAAAGACCAGGGCTGTCATCAACTTGAATGTTTAATTATCTGCAGGGGAAGGGTCATCCCAGAAGCCAGGATGACCTTTTTCCCCCTGCTGTGGTTGGAGTGTGTGGCCCTTCTAGTTTGCCTCTTGGGTTTCAGAAAACTGGTTCGTTTTATATTAATTTGGGCTCTGTGTATTTTGTGCATATTGTATGTATTTGCAGTTTGCGGTTGTTAAGGAGTGTAACAGTTCTCTGGAGACTAAAGCGGTTGATCTAATTGAGTGTGAGACAACAGATCCTCATCCTGCCTGTCCTTCAGCATATGGTGAGTAGGATTTACTTCCTTATTAGATCTCTCCTCACCTTTGTACCAGCAGGAGCAGCAACTGATAGAGAAGAGAGAGAAATCAAAATTATATTTCTGGCCTGTTTATAGCTGCTGTGCACAGCAGAAGCCATGTTTGTATTGCTGTGAAGAGACCATTCAGTCCTTCACTTTGCAGATTATTCATGAGAAATTACACTACGACAATGCTTTCACGCTTACAAGAAGCCAGATGCTTCTTGTGATAGTAATAATGCCATATTTTTGCATTTATCTAGAACTTCACAGGTTTGCTTCATAGCAAGTGAATTATGATGGGGACTGTATATCCATGGAAAGATATACTTTGACAGTCCTTACTCATCCAGGCAGGATAACTGACATGGTGTGAGGAGTCCAGGTCTCCCCAGAAACCTTTTGGCCTGTGGCAGCAACTGCAGTTCTGCTTTTTGTGTTAAACAAAGTGTTTGACTGCTTGGGGAGCGTTTGGTGCTTAAACAAAGATGAGATGAATGAAGGAGGTGTGCCTCCCATCCCTGGTGCAAAGTCAGCAGGCAGCACAGAAGCACACAGTGGGCTTCCATGGCCCACAGGTTACCAGCTGGACCACTCTGAGTTTTAGGAAATGCTACCTTACAGGTGGGAACTGAACCTCCTAATTGTTCAGATGGTGAGAAATGATGGAGAAAGACTGATATCCTTAACCATTTGTCTTATTTACCATATATACCTCCTAACTACAGAAGTTACTAGAGAAACCAGTTTGCATCAGTCATTTAGAAATATGCAAAGACAAATGTTTGAGGATACTCGAATGGGCAGGCATCTTGCAAGATTTTCAAAATTGCCCATCTTGTCATTAGACATATGTTGGGAAGTCACTTTATTCATCAGTAGAAAATATGCCTCACATTTACTTGGTTGGACTAATATTGTGAACATGTGTAGAGCTGTATCGTCCAGTGAAGGAAGCCTGATGTTTCCCATTAGGAGGCTCTGTTTTCATTTATAGTTTTATCAGATGCAGCTATTGGAACAGAAATTTCTCATGATGAGTGTCTGATTTTTTTCCTAGTCGAAAATTTTACCAAAAGTGGTTCAATCATTTTAGACAACAAGACTGATAAATAATCTGATGTCTTTTCTAACATGTTAAAGTTCTTATAACATGGCAGTGAATAATTCTAAGATCTTTTGACTTTGGAGCACGGGCTTTAATTTTGCCAGGCAGGTGGTGGTCTTCCTGTCACAGGCATGCATTTTCCTGTTCTTGTGTATTAAAACAGAAAACCATGAAATTTGCCTAGGACAAGTAATTTCTTAAAATCTGAAGCAAGTTCTTGACATTGCCTCTTTTTTTGTTCTTTTGACATGAATTGGTTTTGTAATTTTCTGAACTCAATTCTCTGCTTCCTTTCATAGCTTTCCTCTCTCAAAGCTGCCATTAGCTTTCTTTTAGTTTAGTTATTGTGAAGCTTCTCAAAAGGCTTTCAGTAATATATATGTGTTTTCTCCGGTAGAAGAACAGCCTATAACATATGACAAAGCACCAGAGACTTTGGCAGAAGAGGAGAAAGAACCAGGCTGTCAACAAGAGGTTCCTGTTGGTGAGAAGTTGCATCAGCCCATGGGAGCGGCCCGGGGCCCTCCCCAGGCTCCCTGGAGCATCCACCCCAAGCCCCTGCTGGAAAGGGAGCCCTGCAAGCTTGCCCCAGCCAGCCTCCTGATGCAGCCAGACTAGAAGCAGCCTGGGTTTGAGTGGGAAAAGGAGGAAGGATGAAGTCAGTAGAGAATGGGAACTCATGAAACACTGAAGCAACCCTTGTTTTTTCATTAAAATCTGCTTTAGGAAAAAACACAAATCAAAACAGAACAGAGAAGATCTTGCCACTCCTTCCCTGTCATCTCTGCTTGGAAGAATTACTGAAAGCAATGCATTAGCATGAGTATTCTATAAGTATCATTTTAAGGGTCACCGCTGCTAACTTCATTAACTGCCTGCTAAAAGGACGCTGAGGGGAAAACAGACTAGTGGGTGGTTTGTCCGAGATAAGTATTTTCTAATGGAGTATATTGCAAGTAGTGGTCTTTACACATACACACACCGAGTCCAGAAAACTGCCTAGAAAATGGGCTGCAAGCACAACTGCAGAGAAACTGGAATGGAAGATGACACAGGAAAATGAGTTAAACCTGGATCTTTTTATTAAAATATTGTTCATGGGCACTTTAAGCCTCTCCCCAGCACTGCTGTCAGGCCAGTGTAACTTCTTGGACTTCACCAGAGATATTTTTGTATCTGCTTCTGTAAGCGAGCACCAAATGGGGTCTTGCACTTCTCAGGTTTGGTGGGCTGGAGGATTGTTTGTGAGCATATGGTATTAATGATTGTCAGGTCTATTAAGTGAGAGGTAACATTTGAGGGGAAAGGTGATTCTTCCATTACATTTTCCAGTCTACGCTGGTCCTTCGGAGCATTACAGGATTGTTTCTGGACTGAGGCAGTAGGCCTGAATCTGCTTTCAGCCTTGTGAGGAAGCATGTACTGGAGCTGTCCTTGCCTCACAGAAGCATGGCTGGCAGCAAAACCTGGTCCATTCTATAGGAGTTAGTGTGGGGAAAGAAGTCCAGCCAGTTGCTGCTCCAAAAGAACAGGAGGAGTGGGACAAACAAAAAGCCACCTGTTTGGACTGACTTCCATGTAACTGATTTGTGCTCCCTGATAAAATCTATGGGATCAATGGGAAAACAACACCAATTTTCTTGTAACTGGCTTTCTAACAGCTACGGTTCCCTTCCAGTTATTTACTAAGAACTAACTCACTTATAAAGCTCTGTTGTATACAGAGTTGTAGCTTAGTTGTTTATCATCTCAAGTGATTTTCACCACTGGTCTTGACTCCTTAAGGCTGTTTTCAGAAGGTTTTGGAAGATATCTAGAAATCAGCTATATTACTAATAAAGTTTTAATTGTAGGGGATCTCTCATTCCTCTGTCTTTGAAGCCAACTACTATAACTATCGGACACCTTCTTTAAACTCTGCTACAGTGCCCACCACTAGTGTTCCCTGTAATTCATTAGCTGGATAATAGTGGCAAATGTTATTAATCTGTGTGCTTACCATCCTGCTTTTGGGTTTTTTAGAATCCTGCCAGGAAGCTATGGGATGTTGTCATTTGGTTACCAGGTCTGTAGGCCACTGATGGGAAGTTGTACTGAAAGGCTCTTACCTCTTGTCCAAAACAGTTACACACTTGAGTAACTTTGCAGAGTCAGTTCTGATTTATGTTGGTGTAAACAGTAAGAACATTGAGCCCAAGGTGTCTGAATTACAATAAATATAATGCTCTGTTGTGTAGAGAGTTGAGTTGTCACTTATTTGTTTATCTTCTAAAGTGATTTTTGCTAGTGGTTTTGAATTGCTGAGTCTGTTTTCTAATCACATCAGTTCTGAATTCAGAATAAAATTGTAAAATAGGCATTTCCAGAGGTTAGTCAGAACCAGTAGCAACGAAGATGCATTCTCTTGTGTGAATGGCAACAAGGGTGCTTCCATGGAAAGAGAAGTGGTTGAGGACAGTTGGCATACTAAACTGTGTTCAGGAGAGGGCAACCCCTAGGTTGAACCATTACTATTTGGTAGATTTTATTTCAAGGTCAGTATAGTTTAATTTCATTAACATTGCTTTTTAGCAATGTTAGCATCTAGTGTGGATTCCCTGGTCTTTCACAGTTCATCATTGATCTTGTGTATTTTGATGGGAAGAGAGTCCAGCTATAAAGGCCCTGATTCAGTAAAGCATTTTATTTCCATGAGAGCTAGACAGTAAAAGGACTTTGATCCCTGCACTTTGATTATCTCTGGTGAAGTATGTTTATGTGCTTAAAATCAAAGTGTTGTGTTGAATGACAGTCAACATTTAGTTGGAATTTTCCCCGCTCAAAGGGAATAAAGATTTGTAACTTTGAATCTTGTCTAGACAAAGGTGTTTCAGACTCCTTACAAACTAGTTTCATATTCTAGCCCGTGTTTTGTTTACTTTGCTTTCCTTCAGTCTAAGGATCTAATTTTAAATTTGACAGTGTTCTTTACAGAATAAGATAGGAAAATCGAGCTTATGTGTTTTTGTAATTAGGGTGTTTTGGGTTTTAAATGTTCCCTAAACTCAGCTCTAAACTCAAAATAATCTTTAGTGTAAAACCTTGAGATGATATTTCAACACAGATATAATATATTTGGTTTATTTGTATGTTTATGAAGCTATTGATTTATAAAATAAAATGAAAAAAGATCACTGGTGTCCCTCTTGTTTTAAAAGAAGAGAATGCAAAATTCTGGTTTCAGTTAACCCATGTCGTGTTTGTTGATAGCTCCATTGTTTTCATGCAGCCACGGTGTGTAATGTGTTGGTGCAGCAAGTGCAGATATCATGGGTTTTTCTTTCACTGCTCAGAGAATCTATACTAATGAGGATTATCTTCTGCAGCTCACAGGTAGATCCCAGCTTGAATACGGTAAGTTTTTATTTATTATTTTAGTTATACGTTCCCATAAACCAGTAGAAGCTATATACTCCTTTTTGTGCACATTTAAATGGCTCTGTTATGAATGTTGCTACTTGTCTGTCTAGAAATATTATCCACGGCTTCACAGTATGTTTACGAACTGGTCTCCAAGATGTTATTCTCAGGCTTTGCATGCAGATCAGGTGAAGTCAAATGGTTGAATCCTGGAGGATCCTCAGGTTTTTTTGGCTAAACTTTTTTCAGGTATGCAAAAAAACCCCCCCAAAACTTTAAAAATTATTAGAGTTTCTGGGTATGTAGCTAACTTAGTATTGACCTCAAATCCTGAGTTTTAAAAATGAAATTAACATGTGTTATATTAAGCTGTTAAAGACGAATTCAGAAACATAGGGGGGAAAAGCTTGACAAGTCCAAAGTGAGAAAACTATTGGGCAATTGTAAAGAACAAGGGAAAAAAAGAGTTTGTTTAGTTTAGTAAATCCTGACTTTATTGAAATTGACACTTCAATTCCCTAAAGCCGTATTTTCATTGTAAACAAGTGAGGAATGATTCATGCTCATTCATAATGAACATAGGCAATGCAATGGTTCCTAGTCATAGGAATGCATGACACATCTCATTTTAAGTCCCTTTTGCAGTCACTTGCAGCTTTGCAGAAGTTTATCTGTTCAGGCAAAAATTTTCCATCCTGGTAATCTCTTTCAGGATGAAAATATTTCTAAAAAAATTCTAGGAAAAAAGTAAAAAAATGATTCTGAATGGGCAGGGGAAGCCTCTGCCTTGTTAACATATATTGTGTTTTTGTCTTATTGGGAGTCATTTTATCTCATGTTATTTCAGGGTGATGCCTACGCTGTTCAGTTAGTCTTCAGGACACACTTGGTGTTATTGCTTCGCTCCCTGATAACTTGCCATCTTTATCTCTGTGCATGTGAAAAGGAAAGATGTTAGTGGCATTAGAAGCCTCCCCCAGAGCCCCAGGAATGCACCCCAAACACAATCTGCAAGGGTGATAGCCTAAGTTGGCTCACGTTCCTCTGATCTTTTATTGAGACTGCTGTTTAATGCCAGTTTTGATGTGGACCAGGAACAGCCAACTTTGTGAAGACCATTCATCATGGGATTAACTTTCAGGCACTCCTCAGTACTGAGGTGGACTAGATTCAGACCAGTAAAAAGCCTTAGTCCCTTCTAACCAGCCCTAGGGGCCCTCAATATCCTTCAGTTTCAAGGCTTTGGAACTTGACTTTTTGAGGCAACTGCTGCAATCATCATCTATAAAGATGCAGAAGGCCTTTTGTACTGGGATCCTGGCCACTATCACGTCTTCCTCCTCAAGCCTAGGTGTTACAACCAAAATGTCTTCTCCCTACCTACTTTCTTTTTGGAGGGGATGGTTCTGACTTTTTCGTTCTATTAGATACAAGCAGAAGCTAAACTGAAGCCCAGAAGGAATTTCTACACTTCAAGACCCTGTAGTCTGGCAGCTGCCTTGTTTCCAGGTAAGAAGTTAGGATATGTCTCCAAGATTAATTTTAAGAACCTCTGAATCCTAGATCTTTGTTTTTGCTCCCACCCAGTGCTGCATGACACTGTTACCTCTCCAAGCATCCAGCTTTATACCACATGCCTTCCAGGAGCTTCAGTTCACAGATAGTCTTGTCCATGTTACCCCTAATCTGGCCCCATCAGTCTGACTCTCACCGTATGCTCGTTACGGGTTATGGGATCCTGTCTGCCAGCAAGTTTTCAGTCCATGTAGCAATATTGGCCTTACCCACATGGCTTTTATCCAAACCAATTTGGAATGGTTTTAAAAGTAAGTCAAAGATACTATACAAGGGAATTTCTCACTTTTATGTGAGCAGCTACTGGAAACAGAGTAGCTGGAGTCCTGGTCCATTAATAAGTCCCCTAGGTATTAATATGATGCAAACAATGAAAAGAATACTTAATAATTTATAAAAGAATTAACTACTCATGCCTATATAAAAAAGAGATTTATTAAAAAAAAAAAGAAAACCCAACAGTTTAATAGATTCGGAGTTTCATGACCCAGCAATTTTTGTGCAGCTCTGGGCGTTTTATTGATTAAAACCAACAAGTTTTATGTGCTGTATTCAGCCTACAGAACAGCGTGCACATTTTAATGGACATGATCTTTGTTAATATTGATTGCATAAAACAATACATTTGAGTGTGGTGTAATAAATGGAGAGAATGCAGAATTCGTATTTCATTAGTCTATTAACAGTAGTTAGTCATTATGTATGAGTAGTGAAAGTGTACTATATATAAATTTATCCTTTTTTCACTCAAGAAAGAAATAGAAATATTTAGACTAAGATTTTAATGGCCATTTTGCTCTTCACTTCATGTTTGCAAAAGAAAGTTGGGCCCAGTTCTGTGCAGCCTTTGTGCAGTATGTGTACCTGTAAATAGTAAGAGTTAAGAAGAAGAAACATGTATTTTAAATGGCTCTTGAAAGGTAACCATTTAAAAAAGAAATCAATAAACTAAATACAGCCAGATGCTGAACATCTCACTGGAGATCAAAATCACTAATAATTATGGGAGATTCAAGGATCCCTACAGTATTTGTATGAAATAATAATAGAGTTCAAACTTATTTCCACTGACCTTAGTGTTGCTCATTAAAGGTTTTAGCAGAGACCTGGATACAGTTGCATTCAAGTGAGGTGTTTGGAATTAAAATACAGATAACAGGAAAAAGGTTAATCCAGGTCAAGGGAACAGACCAAAATTGGGATTGCATAAGATTATAGTATCTTTCCTCATTTCTCCAATGGTCAACAGCAGTTAGTTTTAAGTAACACTCCTCTCTGCAAAATCTCCTAAATGAGAGCCTAAACATGGTATTAACTGTCCATTTTTTGGCTTTGTCAGTAGCCTTAATCACTATACAATGATTTTTGACCTCTAAGACAATTTTGTTTGCCTAAACCCAGAAATGTGCGAAACGCCACCTCCAGGAGACTGAGATACATAACAAAGCACCCCCTTACTGCTTATTAAGTGCTGTAATCATAAAAGTTCTTTTCTCCTTTCTCATACCTAATAATGTGTATCAATTGTAGGAAGTGAGTACATCAAAACACACTATGAGCCTATATTCATAATAGTGAGTGAACCATGACCCCAGAGCTGAACACTACCAAATGCTGAGGCAGTTGGATCTGGATCTTATGTACCCTGTGGCTGGATGTAATAATAAACCAAACCTGAAGTCTTCAGCCAGCCAGTGGTTCCCTACTCTTCTTCTGGATCCCATATAATATTCCCTCAAAATGCAAATTCAGAGCTTTGTGGCTGAGGATGCTGCTACATTATAAAGTGGTAGTGAGCAATCAGGAGCACTTGGTTCTGTTCCTCACTCCACTACTCATGGGGTGGTGTCAGGCAAATAACTCAGCAGGTCCTTGCAGGCTTCCTCCCCATTTGAAGAAAAAAAGACATGGAAAGAAAGAGAGTGAGAGAAGGACACAAGAATTCTTACCTATATTGTAATAGCTCTCAGTGTGGTGTGTGTTTTGATCTTTGAAAGAAATTCCCACAGAAGGACTATTCTTATAAACAAAGCTAACCTTAAAATCATCGGACTTGGAATTAAGCTGATTGAGACTTGCATTTCTTGCTGCTCCAGAGACAGATTAAGACCTGTTTGAAGTGGACGCAGTTTTAGCACAGTTGTTAGTGTTGACTCATTTTACACCAGATCTGAATCTAACCCCATTCTCACATTATTATACGCAAAGAATGGGTATTGTACACCCTAACTCACTCAATATTGTATTTTTGAGTGTTGTTAACTAATCTTTCTTGGTAAAACTCAGCCCTTTGTCTAGAGCCTGTTCATCATAGAGTCCAACTTAAATCCTAAAACAGTTAAACTGTGCTAACTTTTTGTGTAGAGGTGAATTCACCCTCTGTTTATATGGATAATGATAAGCAGATCCAGATCTAAGATTTTAGAAATGCTTTACAGAACAGCAGTACTGCAGCTCTGCATCAGGAGGCTTCAATAAGCAAAACACAGGTATGTTTGCCTCAGTGTATATTTTAGGATGAAGGGAGCATTAGAAGCATTTGAATATGTTGGTGCGAGGTCTTCTGATCGACAGTAACACAAGGCATGCAGTGTGAAGTCTGGTTCAAGAGTCTCTTCAATTAAAGATTTCAGCCAAACCCATAGTGTGTAAGCTGGGGTATGCGAATGTGCTGTATACCACCCAGCTTGCTATGAGCAAAGGAGGGAAAGGTGGCTGGGTTCTTTAAACAGTTAGACCTAACAAATGACACTTTTTGAAGTCTTAGGAAAGAATGTGTGCTAGAGTGCACTAATACTGGCAAACAACAGAATAGAAACGGATACGGCCAAAAGTTGGCAGATCTTCTCTTGGAATGTAAAGGGGGGCGGGGGAAGAAGCCAAGAATAAAAAGGGTAGATGTTATTCTTTCCACATGTGTTTATAGAAAAGGGATAGATTTCATGTTTCACCTTTTTCCAGTTTAATGTGTATTTTTTCTTCTGGTTTGGTTTTTGATACTTTTTTTCACCATCTATTGTTCTATTACGGGTCATTCAGCCTTATGTTTAGATGGCTTTGTAACCCAGGTAGTATCTCTCTGCTTCCCATCTGCAAAATCAAAGGGTCATATTTAGTACACTACTAAGCATTCACATTAATCTTGCATGCTGTGCATAGAAAACAAGCATCCACAGTTTGCTTCTTCAAAAACATGAAAGCCAAACAAATGCCCAGAAGGACAGCAAACATCTTAAATGACAATGGCCGGCAGGTTTCAAATCTCCTCATCATAAAAATAAGAATGAAATAAGGAGTTTAATCATTCTGCAAATGGTCTAGAAGAGCGAGAGGGAATGGAGAAACAGTGGTTAAAGGCAATGGTTCATCAGAACAGACCTTCCTCAAGACAAATCTAGATCATCTCTTGTATGACATAAATTCCTGTAAGCTCTTCCTTATAGACCTCTCCTTCGACTGCTTCCATGTGTGAAACTACCATTTCTGGTGCAATGTTTTGTGGTTCTTTTGTATGCACATTTGTGTGTTTCTGTCTTTACATTAGCACATAGTGAATTAGTTTAAGGGTTTAATAGAACAGATTATGTTATTGTACTAATGGACAATGGATATATCCGAGAAATATCATGAAGCTGAATGTATTGTTCAGAGGAACTAAGCTCTTTCCAAGGGTACAGAGCCTCGTTATTGCCCCAGCCTGTGGATGAATGCAGTCTGTGCTACCTCTGTGGGTTCAGTAGCTCTGGGCAGGGCAGTGATTGAGCCATTTTGAAACCTTTCTTCACACTGGGTTGTGCTTTACATGCGTGCCTACTGTCGCACTCAAGCTAATAGAGAATGTAGATCAAATATCCATACCCTTTTGTAGGTTACCTGTCTGAACTGTATCTACTTACCATATACTGTCTATCTTACTGAGTGACCACCTAGCCCCATTGAAACACACAGATTTATGTAGGAAGACCATGTCTTCTTCACCACCATGGCTAAGAAGCAATATCAATTGCCACTTTCTCAAATGGGAATATCTAAATTTAACACTTTCCATCCTATTAGGTGAAAGGGACACAGCAGTGAACTGCTTCAGCATTTCAGATGTTAGATCAAAGTGGCATCCTTCTACTGGTACTCTGAGCTGTAGGATACATTTTTGTTTTAAAGTCTAAAAGGAAAATGTAATTGTGAGTGTATGGTTTGTCTTCTTGGCTGCTGGATAGACAAGTGATAGTAAGTTTGTGGTAGCATCTCCCTCTTGCTGAACATATATAATCAGTGTTGCAAAACCTGAGAGGCTGGGTAAATGTATGCAAGATTTCCAGTCACAGCTCCAGTTCTGCAGGGTTTCAGCTTTCAGCTTTTTTTTTTTTTTTTTCCTTCAGGACTTTCTGAAAAGCTTTTTCTTGCAGAACTTTGAAGACCACAAGGGTTTGGCTAAGCTTCAGAGAAGAGTGATGTGAATGTATAGGATCACAGCTGAAAGGAACCTGTCAAGGTTCTTCTTAAGTATCTGGTAAATGCCACTGGAGCTCCTGGTTTTGTAGAACTCTCAAATTGTTTTTAGATTTTAAGAGCGTTTTGCATTTGTTAGAATTTATTCCTATACTTTGAAACTCCATTTATTTTCTTGGGGAGGGTTTTGGTGTCTAATTTTTAATCAAACTTCTAGCTGAGGGTATGCCTCAGCTGTAGGAGCAGAGAAAAGCCTCAAAAAAAAAGATTGAAATGAATGAGTGAATGCTAGATGTATAGTAGAACACTCACACCCCACCCCCCCAAATGAAAATCCATTTATTCACTGGCAGAGCTGATCAGCTGGAAATTACTAAATGTTGCATTCAAAACTGTCTGTCCAATATTAATTTAACCCCTTTGTTTATGTGCATGACATTGATATATTTTCTTTGCTCCTATGGATTTTTGCTTCACTTATGAACAAAATTATTTAGAATAGATTTACACTAAAAAATTATTTTGATGCTCAATCCTGATCGTATTTTACCAGCAAAATCCCTGTTGTGGCTTTAGTGAAAGGAAATGTTAAATTCATTTAAACAGAATCTTGGGAATATTAAACCATTTTCAGATAGAGGTTGGATTTGAAAGTTGAGTTCAAACATGCCTGCTTCACAACGTTAACATGACTGTGTAAACTATTAGCAATGATGTTCCGTGTTGTCTCTTCATCCTGCTTTACTACCGCCGTTCAAGTTGCTCCATCAGGAAGCCTCAAAAAGTGGAATTGCTCCTGATACATCACCTAACTCCAAACCTGTATGCCTGATGTGCTTAGCTTTCAGAAGGGCAATGAGACTTTTGTTGAACCTGTTCACATCTGAGTTGCAGAAGTTAAACACAATGAGTTTAGGAAAGGATGGAGTTCCAGCTTGAACTGTGAATTTCCTGACTTCTGATTAAAACCAGATGCTTGGTATTGTTATAACATAGAGTTTTATAGGTGAATACAGCAATATTTTATTTCATAAATGTGTGCTTTACAACAAATCTACTGGGAATTGTAAAGTAGTACCTGACAATATCAATGTTTAAATGTCCCAGTGTAGCATATTAAAACAATAGTGATTCTTTGCTCATGACACAGCTGAGGTGCAAATCCATATGCTGATACCCTCTGTAAAATGTGTCAGGTGGAAAAGAGAAACACAGTCTCTCAGGACAATAGTTCAGGGCCAAATGCAGTCTCTTATGGGATGTCTTTGCAGATCGATTTCTTGGGGCTATGAAAAATAAATGTAAACTTTCTTGCAAAAGTCTGTCAGTGTTTATGGCTTTGCATTATGTATAACTTCTGTCCATTTATGGCAGAAAGAAACACCACAGTGTGTCACACAGACTTTTCTATATTACATGCTAAATGTTGCATTGGTGTGTCAAGGGGATTTCGAAGAAAATCTTGCCTAGCTCAACATTTGCTTTCTTGGAAAGAATTAATTGCACATCCACATCCTTCTCTAATGGGAAAATCCTATGTAAAGCACTTTTTCTTTTTTTTTTTTCTATTTTTCCCCTGTCTTCCTGCTCTGGGCAGGTATCCAGCCATGTAGCAAGAAAAGCAAAAGTATTGAGATGCACTCCCAGCCAATAAGTGGTGGAGCTGACCTGGCAGCTGTCAGTCCAGTTGCCATTCCCCTGCCTGACCTGTTCATGCCAGTGCCAGGCCCAGTGGCTCATACAGGAAATAAGGAGGCTTTAGTTACATCAAGGCTGCTTGAGCTTGGTGCCTCAAGTTTCCACCCTATATTGCATTTTATAGCAGAGGAAACTGTTGCTTGTGGGGTAAGGCAAGGGCTGGACATACTGTACACGCAGGGGCCAGAGTGCCATGAGGTGTGGTTTGTGACTGAAACAGCTCTACTGGCAAAAATTCCTCATGTGAATGCATATACACAAATTAAACTTTCCTTTAATTGGGGCTGGTGGTGAGGTGTGGTGCAAACCTGGCCTTGTCTGCCTGCCTTTCCTTTTTGCCCTTTTGCAGGAGCCACTCCCTCTGCTTTCATTGGTGTTTCCCCAAACCCAGTATGAACATGAGCATATGAAGGCAGATTTCAAACCCACAAGCAGGTTAACATGTAAGCAGCAGATTTTACAGCTATAGTGTTTGTTTACTCCAAACTATTAGAGGAAAAGAACTGACACAAAGCATAAACTACCATTTTTCTTCAGGAATGAGAGTCAGGAGAAAACACCACCATGAAGTGTCTTCCCTATTTCAGAGTTACAGCGATCAAAATGTTGCAGTTGTTCACCTGTAAAGCTCAATTCCTAAATTGGGCATTAGGCTTTTGTTCCACTTTACGGCTGATATGGCTGAGATGGAAAGTGCTGGAATGGGTTGGTGCCTTCAACCTGTCTCCTGATTTCTCTGCCAGGGAGTCTGTATTTCTATAGGGAGTGCAAATGAAGGCATTATATGGATGAAAGTCTGGATCATCCTGGGCAAGGTCCTTCACTGTAACCTTTTGATCTATGGGGAAAAAAACCGTCCTCTTACGTTAGATCGATTTGGTGTTTGTGAAGACATATGGAGTGAGAATACTGGAAACCACATGCCTGCATTTATCTGAAGGTTGGGGATTACCTTCCTGACGGGTGAGAAAGAAGTTGTCTCAAATCTCATTCAAATGTTTCCTTTGTTTCAGTAAATCTTGGAAGAGAGACAAATTATAGCAAATATGTAATTTTGACATGAAAAACAGTCCAAAAGGGCCCAAAATGAAACCACAAATTCCCTTCAGCTAGGCACAGATTGAGCGTGGCTCTCTTGCAAATGATCTGCTCTCGCATGTTGAAATTCCAAATGTTGGTCTTTCCCCTTCTTTTTCTCTTTTTAATTGGAAAAAAAGGATCATCGCTCCCCCACCTCATTAACTCTGCCAGTCTCCAGTGGTATTAAGTCTCTGTTCCTAGTAGTTTAAAGCAACCCTTTTACATCATTTTAAACATATACCAACGCAGGACCAAGCTGGGGTCCTGTGTCCAGGTGTCAAGTTGGGGGTGGTGGTAAGAGCAGGACCTCAAGGAGAGGATCTTCATGTTCTGTCAAACTCTTTCTGACTTTGACCTTAACAGAGAAAATATGGCCTAAGGGACTGCATGAACCAATGTAATCCAGCAACTTTCTGTTCTGGTCACAGCTTCGCCGCTTAACTGCTCTTTGATGTTGGACAATGCGATGCCTTATCTGTGTCTCTTTTCTCTGCTTTGTCTGTACCTCTTGAGACAGCCAGCTCTTTGGGTTCATGAGACTATGCTCCTGTGCAAAGCCTACTTATGCCGTGCCCTGCAGTGCTGTGCCCAGAGACTTGCCCAGGTCTACCCAAGCCAGGGCCAGAGCAAGATCACCCTGTTGGTGCGGCAGGCTGCGCACAGGGCCAGGCCATGCCACTGCTGGGTTGGAAGCAGACCTGGAGAGCCTGGGTGATGGTGCTGCAACATGGTATGGCTTCAAAATGCCCTAGCTGATCCACAAATGGTAATAATAAAAATCAAATGCATGGTGTTGCTGTAGGATGCAGCACCAGTGATTATCTAGAAAATAACACTTTTTTTTTTAACTCATTCCACTGAAACTAGGAAAAAAGTGTACCACTGAAATAGATATGAAAACTACCCATCTAAATGATCGTTTGCACTCGTTCACTAGTCCTGTTGCAAGTTCTAATGTTAAACATTAATATATTTAAGTGTCAGCTGCCAGCATATTTTTTATTAGTATATAGGCTGTCACATCATTGCTCTCGACACTAGAAAGTGACAGCAGACTGAGAAATGTAGAAAGCTGCTGTTATTTCATCATCCTCTCCTTCCCCACTGAAGGTTCCTTTCCTTTATGTTGTATAATTTGGACTGGAGAGCAGCATTTTGCCTTGCTGTGGATTTACTTAAAGCAGACGCTGGTGTGATGGGAATCAGTGACAGACTTCCTCCTCACAACAGTGACACCACAGCAACTTTGTGACCATTTCACTTCTGTTTTTGACTTCTCTGGCATCACCCTTTAGGACGTGCTGGGGAAAAATAAACCAAACCCAACCATAAAGTTCCTATGTAAGCAAAATAGTGTGTTAGGTTAAACAGTCTGCTAGAACCAACTGAAAGCTCTGCATTAAGGGGCAAGCCACTTGTTGAATGGGTTGGAAACAGTGGGAGGAGGAATTTGCAAAACAAGGCAGTACTTCTGTGAGCTCTGTTCAGGCCTCCATAGGGACGGTGGGAGGGAGGAAGGGAGGGAGGTCTCCTCTTTTATGATCTGATGAACATCAGTCCCTTTGGTCAGACTGCTAGGCGCCTCCTGGAGCTTAACCTCAGATTAACATCTGCTTCATTTCAGTGTCTGTCTGATAGCGATATCAATAAACATCATCATCTTACAGTAAAAACTGATAATTAAATCTGTGCCTGCTGACTCACTATCTATTGTGCCCTGGGGAATAATTGCAGATAGCGAAGATTTAATAGATAAAAAAAATTTTATATTTCACTGAATAATGAATATGAAGCTCTTGTAAGCATGATCAGGGATTAACCACATATAATGTGTATCTATAGATCATATGAAGAGCAGCCAGAGGGAGGATGAGTTTTCTCGTGTTGGTTTAGACCTGTTGCAAATGGATAAGTCCTGTTGACCAGATTTGGACCCATTATGTGAGGACGGTACCTGCGGGTCTGACCCCCGCCTCCTTTCTGCTTTGCAAAGGTCTGTGGCAACTGAAAACAGTGTATTGGAGGAAAAACACCGGTGAGCATGGTGTCACATTGCATATACATTTGCAGCTAAGAACTCTTGCACTCTCTAGTAGGCAAATCTACTGTCAGGCTTTAGTTGGACAGACATGCTTTTGAGCTACAAAAATCCATTTTTCATTACTTTCATCTAGACTGCCCCATGGTGTCTGGTAAACAGCTTCTTGACCTGATGGGGCTGCACCTCCCACCAGCCACAAGGAGTAAGAAAAGTTCTGAAGGAAAGCGTGAGGCACGAAATGCTTTGAGCGAGGCAAGGGCTGACAGGCACTTTCTCATATTACATGTGAGACCCTGTTAAGAACCAAGCATGGTTCAGCAGGGAGACTCCTTGCCGGCAGAAATAGCTCTCCCAGGGCCCTCCGCACGGTAGCGGCTGAGCACCTTGCTGAAATCAGCGCACAGCCCCCAGCGGAGTGGCTGACTGGTGCTCCTGTCAGCCTCCATTCGCCACTCACCCCGTCTCCTACTGTCAATGTCATGCTGAACCGTAGAAGACTAGGAGCTGGAGAGGGCTCGGTCCCCAGCCTTGGAGAGGTTTATGTAGGTGTTGAACTCTGTGCACTGCCAGCGGTTTCTTGGGTGGTACTGCAGGCATGATCAGAGCCTTGAGCAGAGAGGTTCTGGTTGGTTTATTGAGAACACAGAATGGGGGAAAGAGAGAGAAAGACAAAAATTGAGTATTTAATTTTGCTTTTCTAAACAGCCAGCCTACATGTTTGTACATCCAGAAAAAGTCACTGTCAGGAAATGAAAATGCAAAGAGTCAATCAACACAAGAGTGCAACCAATGTAGCTTTGCCATAAGCAAGAGAAAAGGAGACTTTTTAAAATTTTATATCAAATTCTGTCCTGCTAGTTTGGTAAAAAAGATACAGTAGGGGATGTTAAACTGGTTGCATAAGCAGTGATTTTTTTTTTTTTTAAATAAGTAAAAGTGTAAAAACCAGTTAAAATACTTCAATTGTGTGCACATTTATCTTCTTCAGTCTACTTGTTCAAGAGGGATTTGTGCAACTCGCATAATGTCATTACTTCTGGAGATGGACCAAGGCACATAATTTGATCCTTCTGTGATTTGGCAGTATGTCACTGAACCTGCATGAGGCTTTGGGCTCACTTCTGAAATCCTGTGTGCAGGGCATTTGGGGTGCTTTTAGCAAGTGTTGTACACTGGTACACAGAAAATGTACCTTTGAATTTGGGATCTGCTCTGCAGCCCAGGTCACAGAGCCGGCGTCACAACTGAAACTGCTCCAGGAAGATTTCAGGGTTTAATTTGAAGGTCTGAATGTGGTGCAGCTTGAGTAGTTTATGAATGAGGATATTTAAATGCCTTTGCTAGACATTCCTAGATTGCACTACAGTTAAAGTTTATTTAGATTTGATTAAAAAGCCCAAACACTGACAACCCCCTACGCCGAAACCCCGCAGTTCTGCACTAACACTGACTGTCACAAGATTAAAGCAGAGGTGCGTGAAGTATCACAGTGATCTAACGTGAGAACCCACAAAATAGGGATCTGGAGTCCCATATTTAAGGAATCTTTAGAGATCTGAGATAAGCTGTTCCTACTTCAGCTAATCTCCATCATTAAAACATGTGAGTTTATCATGGATTAATACGTATCATGTTGTGAAAGCCTGATCCTGTTAAAATCAAAGGCAATTTGGCCCTTGATCTTGATGGGCTATCATTTCAGTTATTTAAATCATTTCTATTTTTTAAAAAAGAATTATCTGTAGCTCTATGTGTGTATTCAATGCAGAGAGCCAACCAGAGATCAGTAACTTGTATCAAGATTTTATGTGATGCTTCAAAATGAGGCCCAGTTGGCAGTGAAATGGGAGACTGAGGAAAGATAGTGGGACACATTCATCAAAGTTTTCATTGACAGGAAAAATCTCCTTTGCCAAGGTTTAGGCTAAAAGCTTTTGCTTAACCTTTCCCATGTGGATGGTCCCTGTGGATCAGCCATGTGCATTAACCCATTTAGCTGCCCAAACGCGTCTGTTGAGAGAAGGGAGAAACCCTCGCTCTTACTCTCTCCCCAGAGGAGAGGAGGGGACACTTGAGCTTTGTTTGGCTTAGCCTGTTTATAATTGTATTTTGCATTAGGAAAAGAAACTTTATGTTTAGGGGCAGGTAAGAGTGGCAAAGCTTTGGGGAGACTGTGTGTGGTCTTGGAGGGTCTAAATTTCAAATTGTGCTTGGCTGCAGATTCAGGGGTCTCCTATCTTGCAGTGATGCCCTGAGTGACTTTGAGGGAACCAGGGCCTCTCCTGCCACTGTGCTTTGAGCATGCAGGGGCACCTTGCTGTTTGGCTGTTGGGGGCATCCTCCCTCCTAAACTGGGGATAGGATACCAGTGGGGCGACAACCCCATCCTGCCCTACTTGTTGAATCTGAGGCTCGGACAAGGGCTTGCCTTTCCTCTGCGGCCATGTCTTGTGGGCTTGCAATGCCACGCTGTGGCTTCCTCCCTGCTCCAGGGGCTGGTGGACCCCATAAGGGTATTTAGCAGGTCCTGCAAGCTGCTGTCTAGCTTTGCCCAGCACGCAACACCACTGTGCTGCTTTACAGCCTGGGGATGGGATGGCTTCTGGCCGGGTGCGGAAAAGCTTGCTAGAAAAGGTGGTCTTTGACTTGACTGAATACCACAGGCTCTTCCTCTGGCAGGTGGCTGGGTGGGCTCGAGGCAGCTGGCCAGCATACGCAAGGTCGTAGCATCCGTCTTCCTCCTGACACAGGGTCCTGGGCTGCACGGGCAGGCAGGGAGCCGGCCGGTGCAATGGAGCAGGAGAATCCCGAGCAGCTGGGATTAACTGGGTAATTCATGCATGTTGGTTTGAACATATAAAGACCTATAAAATGACAATTAATATTATGAGGTATCTAACAGCCCTTTTCAGTTTACTGGTGCTGTTTTCTTTAGTGTGCATTTGTAAAGGGCTTCTGGCAAAAGGGACTATTATTGTTAACATTCAGAACGGAAAATTCTGGGTTACATGTCCAGTGCTGTCTTGGAAAAATTATGTCTGATAACTTGTGCAATTAAAGTGAGACCAAAATTAATGGAGCAGGGCTTATATTAATGGAGCAGAGCCAGATCATAACCTTTGCTCTCTGAGCCCTTTTGACATTTCTGGAAGCATATAGATCCCCCAGAAACCTTTCTACTTCACTAAATGTATTTCAGTTACATTTCTTAAAGGAGTGGCAGCTCAGTGTGCAATATTATAGGCCTGTATTTATATTTATAGAGAAAACACTTCCATCCGTAGTCTTTAAGTGCTTTACTGATGTTAATGAATCCTGGCTGGAAAGAAACATTATTTGTATTTATGAACAGGGCACCTGAATCATGGAGAGAATGAGTTATTTGTGTGAGTTAATGCATTAAGTCTGTTGCATATCTCCGAACAGGAACCGGGAGGCTGCTGTGAGGAGGCCTCAACCGGCACCGATACCCCTCTCCCCGAGCCTCCCACAGCACACCAGTCTCTGCTGGTGTGGTAGAAGCCCCTTGGGGGTCACAGCCAGCCAGCGAGGGTCACGGGAAGGGAGCTGTAGCTTGCGCCTGGACCCAGGGACTAGGGTAGTTCTTCCCTCACCAACTCCTTTAATTCTCTTACAGCGCTAGCAGAAAGGCACTAACATCCAGCCCACACAACGTGCTTTTCTTTGTGGCTGCATTGACTAAAGCTGGGCAGCTTCTAAAACGTGCCAGTGGCTCAACAGCACATTCATGGATCGTATTGGCATTAACCCTCCTTTGTCCTTCTCTCCTTGTCCTCAGTGCTCTCATACCTAGAGTAAAAATGGCAAACTCTTTCAAAGATCTTGCTGCTTCTGCAGATTTCATGGTGCATTATCATTGATTTAAGTGGTTTCTGGTTGGGCTGGAGCTTCCACAAATAGACACACATGGTAGAAAAAAAGTCATTCATTACTAGGATTTGTGTCTAAACTGGGAGCACTTCCCAGCTCCTAGGTCTCCTGCTTGCCTTGGCCAAAGCTGTCACCGTCTCTCAATGAGACCTGCACACATCCATACTGCTGGCACCCTGGTTTCCGAGCATTGGAAACCTAAGTGCACAGGAGAGAAAGGAGCTGTGGCAGCCTCAGCCAGGTCCCTGTGTGGATCACCAGGACAACACGACCCTGGGCCATGCGAGCAGCACATCTGCCAAAGCGCATGACCATAGTCAGAGAGTTGTTCGGCAGCAACTCGCTGAATCTGAGCGGGGTCTTCCAGGCCTCTGACTTTTTTTTCATCTGGTTGAAGCATATCTGAGGAAGCTCAAGGGTTTGTCTGATAAGGGAGGCATGGCAGGATTGCAGCCTGTGAGTGACTGTTTAGGAAGGGAATGGCACAGGCTCTCTTCCAGCAGGTGGTTTTCCATGAGCTTGGAAAATCGGCAGAGAAATTATTTGTAAACCACTGTTATTGAGAACGTGTCTATTTCTTTTGTAAATCCTGTCCCTGGTTCCTGGGTTACCGCTCTAATTTTTTGCTTCTGGAACACAGCTTGAGCATCAGAAAGATTGCTCTGAGGCAGCAGCCAGATGGATCACTGTAAAGGTAGTGACATCTCAGGTGTTTCACATTGGCTTTACACTACAAACTGTTTCCTCCCTTGTTTTCTCCTTCATTTTTCCCCAAGCAACAAGCATTCCTGGTATAGACAGCTAGCATGTCAAAATGCACAAATTCAGGTTGCAAAACCAGGGAACTTTTCCTTTGAAGATGTAAAATAGGGTATCATTAAAAGCCCCAGCCTGTACTGCTGCCAGACAGTGCCATTAAACAAAGAGATGTGAACTAATTAATGTAACTTAACCTATGCAGTGTTTCTCCCAAAGCTCATATCAAACCTTTGGGGAAGTGTTGGGAGAATTTGGCAATTCGACGTATATTTGCGAAAATGCATAGTAACAGCCCTGGATATGTTTGGGAATTTGTGCAGAATTTTTTCCTTTTTGGGAAAGGAGGTATCTACAGCAACTTTTTTGTGTTATATTCTCCCCAAGCTATCAGTTGGCAGGAAATATGATGAAATGTGCACAAGAGGAATAGAAACTAGAGTTATTGTTTTAATGTGGCAGGTATGAAGGTGAAGAGATAAAGAACTTAAAATTTCTACCTTGAAATGTGTAACTGGAGAAAAAAAAACAAGAGGATTTTAGGGGCTTGGTTTAGAAAGAAGTTCTTTTTCTTACAGGAAAATTTGAAGATTCATGTTCAAAACATTCAAAAACTGTTTGGCCACAGCCACTTCTTAACCCTATGGGCTAATGGGAAATAAAGTGGGTAAACCTTTATAAGGTTTAAAAACCTCATAAAGAGATTGGGGTAGATATCAAGAGCCTCGATAAACTGCAAGAGGCAGCATGGTGACTGATGCAAATGCTGGGCTCTGAGTGGTGGACAAAGGGTTTTTTGGGAAAGCAGGACCCCACTGAACCGCAACCTGGATAATCTGTCTGTGGACAACCAGGAGTTATCTGTACCGCTGATAAAACTAGCTGTTTAGTTTGCCAAGGGGTTCAGTGTGTCTCAAGATTTCAGTGTGCGTATCTTGCAGAGAGGCCCGAAAATTGGGCTCTAAACTCCATTGCAGGCATGTCATGTAGTCTTCATTTATAAGAGAATTGTGTGCTGGGGTTTGGTTTGGGAAATTTTTCTTCAGTGCTAACATCTTTCATTTTATTAACTAAACCCTTTATACATGAGGTTTTACACAGATTAAATTAGGATATAACAGCGGTTGTTTAGTCTTCCATTCAAAAGTAAGTACTTTTAAAGAAAAGAAGCTGTACTCTTTAAATAAAGGAGAGCAACGAGCGTATACCCAGAGGGGGTGTCACTTCAGATAAGCGCAAAGGCAAGTTCTGTAGCGTGCTAACATGGAGAGCTGGTTTCCTCATGTGTTACTTCTGCTCACTACTTGATATAATCAGGAATCCAGGAGCTGTTTAACCTGACCAAGTAGAATAAAAGCTATATTGAAGTATAAGGTGATAGGTATTCAGGATCTAATATGTATCCCCTAACATATAGGGAAACAGTGACTCCAATCTGCATTCAGTACGTAACAGTAAACACAGATCTGGTTATTTACCATGTTCTAAAAACATATATTCAGTAATAACATATATGCCTGGATGATTGGGTTAATCTTTTCACCTGGATTTATGAGTCTGTTAACAAGCCTTCCTATTCTCTCTGAAGGAAACTGGTATAAACACTGTAATTTAATCATAAAGATTTTGACCTTAGCACTATCAATGAGAGGCCTTGTTGCTGGCTGAGGGTGTATAGCCCTGTGCTTGAAAGTGGGTATTGCAAAAATATGTTTGCCATGAATTAACATTTGAGTGAATTTTGGCAGCTAGTTTTATGTCTGGTTTTGTCTGTTCTCCAGTAAAAAACTTTATCAGGAAAATATCTGAGAAGAGTTAAATTCAAACTCTAATGCAAAAGTACTCAGTGAAACAGAAATGTACATAAGCTACACAATCATTTTTTCTCTCTCAGCCAAGAGCTGGAACCAGTCCCAAGCATGACCAATAATAGCTGAGCAAGCCTCAGTCTGGAACATTAAGTATTTGTTTACAAGCTGATTTGGTAGATAATTATACATCCACTTATTGAAATAATTGGTAAATTAAACAGTTGCATAGATGTTTGCAAGATGGTGTTTACAACTAAAACTTTACAGAACAAAATAATTCTTTCGGCAGTGGTAGAACAAGAAATATATTTGAGGAAATTACAATTGGTCTCAAATATTCTGCAGATGGAAAGAGACTCTTACATCACGGGATGTGTTATTTGTTGAGAATGAGTTGTTCTAGCTCCAGTTATGGGTGAAAGACAGAGTTTAAACCGATCAAAAATTACACAGAGCCGTAACTGTGAGGTTTTAAATTCAAGTAGGTGAAAGCTCAGAAGTGAAAAGAGCTATTTCCACACAGCTGAACTGAGAGAATGACTTGGGATGAGATCCCTTTGACACAGCCTTGGTCCAAGCAAGAAATTGCTTGGAGGAAATGAAAGAGCCAAATTTGTAGACTGTATAGGGAGAAGGCAAAGACAAAAGGGTAAAGTTAGCTGCACTGTTTCAGACTTCAGCAAATGCTTTGGAGGTCAAGGAGTTGAGTTGTGAAAGCTTCGGTCATACCCTCTTCTGCCTGATTTTTCTTTTGTCTCCCATTTCAAGGAATTTAAAGACGGAACTTGGGAAGCGTCGTGTTAGCTAACACTGCTGACCAAGACTTGTGAGAATTTTTTGGACAAAAAGTCGGTGAGCTTTAAAAGCAGACTTTGAAGTGGGTTTTACTGATCTGTTTGATTTCTACCTGGGCTCTGAGATTGGCCGGCAGGGAGAGACAGCGACTACAACAGCAAAGCAGAAAACAGTGCCTCTTCTTTTGTCTCAGAGGGGTGGATGTTCATTTTTGGAGCAGAACGCCTGGTAAGAGTGCTCTGTATTCACCTCTTTCAGGATACCACTTTACCTGAGCCCTCGCAATCTCAGAGCATTTATCCTTGTGAAGGTCTGATAAAGCAGGACAGTACTATTATTTTCAGTTTACAGGTGGGGGAGTCAGGAAGAGAAAGAGTAAGCAACTTTTGCCCACTGTCACAGAAGCGTATTTGAGGCAGAAATTTGAGTCTCATTGTCTCACAGGTTGCCCACATGGAACACACGTTCCAGAAAATAAGTCATTTGAGGGCTCAGATTAATATACTTATTGACAATGTGTTTGCCAAAGGAAAGGGACATTATTTATTTTCATTGCTTTCCAAGTGTGATGGTTCATAGTGAAAAGTTTGGCCAGTGAAAAGTGTATGGATCACTCCTCCTCCAACCCCATGGTGCTCTTCTGTGAAACTGTGCCACCTCTTCTACACTGATCAGTCTCTCTCTTCTCCCACATCTTGATGCCCCTTTGCCTTTTCTACCTGCACTGAAAATGTTAATCAAATTTCTTCCTCTACTAATGACTCCATATGCAAAACTATAGTTGTAAGCCTTTCCTTGAGTACCTTGCCTCACATTCTTTTCACTTAAGTCCTCACAAAATTACAGGGCTCCTTTCTCCTCCATCATATGTTTCAGCTGCTTTTTACTCTCACCCTTCAATGGTTTGTGGACCTTTCCTCTCCAGTTCTTCCCTTTGCTCACTGGTGATGCTTCCTCTTTTGTCTTTGTGAGATGCTGTCACACAGCTTCAGCAAGCCACGTGTAGGAGAGATTTACTGCAAACTAACGACAGTCCCCGTGTTTATTTGAGTTGCTGTCGTGTTTAGTCTCTACCAAGTCAGAGTGAGTGGCTGCATCACTGGCTCTCACTTACAGGCTTGTGTTAAATGTCGTTTTCAGCATGTGTTATAAAACATTGCATGGTGAAGATAATCTATTTTGTTAGTTCTGAAACATGAAACTCCTCTCACCAGCCATCAGGAAGAACCTCACATAGGTTGTATAAATGACTTTGTTATGGCCAGGCTAGCTGCTGAACTCATAGATTTGTACCATCGTTAACTACTTAAGCAGAAGTGCCTGACAGGAAAACTCACACTGACAGTACAGCTTAACTTGGTTCACGATGAAGTCAGGAGGTAACAGCATCCAGTTTTGTCCAGCAAGCCCCCACAGGTCTTCCACTTCTTGCACGTTAAGAGCTACCCCTGCTGTGGACAGCAGCTCACCGAAAAGAGCTGTATTAACTGATGTCCTAATGCATGATTGAGCACCTGGACAGGAGTCGTCCCTGGGTGCAGCTTAGATACTGGGTGGGAGCCCCAGCAAGGAGAAGGGGCAGTTGGGAAGCTTTCCTTGGAATCAAGATCCAGCTGAAAGAAGGCAACTTGTAATAGTGGAGCTTGTCTAAAGAATCAGATAACCGTGGGGAGCTATCAAATGTAACTAGGGCGGTGATTTGGCTTCAGAGGCTCTTGGGTGAAGGGGACACACACAACACTGAGCTAAACCAGAGTGAGGAGGCTGTAGTGCTACAGATTTAATTCTCAGTATCTCTCTCTGAACAGAGTAAATGATTCTTTAACCTCATGTTTAGGAAAATAATCATCTTTACTTTTACTCTAGGTCTTCTCTGATGCTGAGTGATTTCAAGGTGGCAGGGCAGCACACTCAATTCACTGGGACACGTTGGTTTTATTCTCCGACTTCCTGACATCTCGCTCAGTTTAGATGTTCCTCAGTATTTGGAAGATCATCTCCACAAAGATGAAAGGATTGGTAATACAAGATGTCTCTTGGGGAATGGCATCTCCCTTGGTCAGATAAGAACCTCCTTGGCATGCAGCAGGACATCAAAAAACAGCCTGAAACTTGGGAGTCCTCCAGGATTTGGAGAAAAGGCCTTCTGCTCACCTCATGGGTGGGATAGATAACGTATGTGTTCATCAAAGCATGCTGCGTTTTAGAAAACCTTCCGTGACTCAATGTTGCATGGGTCAGGAAGAGGGCTCCCTACAGAAGGGGCAGCTGATGGAGAATTGCTTCACCGACTTGTCCATTTTTGGGAGGAAGGGGGATGATCCGGTAGGTTTATGTGTTGCTTACCTGTCAGGCTGGCCAGCAGAGGGGGCTTTTACACAGAAGAGAGACAGTTTTTTGCGTGCAGTTCCTGACACCCGGGTGCAAGTGCTCCTGCAGCAGGAAGCAGCAGTCTGACCATTTACAGCACTCGGTGTGTAAACACAGTGATGGGTTTATTAGATTAAATTTGTGATGCAGGAGACATTTGGCATTTCTTATTTGTGCCTGGACCAGTCATCTGAAGACGACTGATACTATATTGTTATGTCTGATAAAAAAAATGTTCCCCCATTGTCATACCACCTTCCCAATCATAGGATGTTTCAATAGCTGCTATAAAATATGCTCATACTGAAATGTAGCAGCAGTGATATGATCTTGGAGGAAGTAATGATCTAAAACCTCAAAAAGTTTTAGAATTAAATTTATGCAACACTTAGAATTGACCCTCTATAACACAGAATAAGTTTTATTTATTGCTCTGAAATGTCTTGTTTGATTTTTAAGTTAGCTGCCTGCACATGGAAAATTAAAACTCCATGAAATGAAAATTGGTCATTTGTGCAAGCAGGGCCTCAGTGGATAAGAGAAGCTTATGACCTTGTTTTTGACCACTAAACCCCACTCCTTGCAGCCAGCCCCACTGTGGGTATGTTGCCTTCTTCAGATTTCATTTATACATCCCAAAATCATATGCCAGACCTGCAAATAGCCATACACATGCTTTATAGCAGCTCCTGGCTCCTCCTATAGTCAGCCCGTCTCTGTGCAGAGCCACAGGCAAGCTCTTCCTTGGGCATGACTGCCCTTTAGAAATTCACCTTTGATAAATAAAAAATAAGTTGACTATTTTATTTCATGCAGAGGTAGATCTGAGTTATGACAAAAAAAAATGAATATATTTTCACATATTCCCAGCATGATCGAAGGTTTGGTATAGATCATTTTAGATGCAGAGTAAGAAATGACAGTTCACCTAAGGTGGCTTCTACTGTGGAGCGACCCTGCCTTTGAAATCCAGATTTGACTCCCACTGGCTTTGTATGTCCCTGTGCGATGTATATTTTAATCTGCTGCTGCTTGCAAGCCATTAATCTTCTAAGATTTCTATATACTGCTGCACATACAGTGGTAAGCATTCTGGGCAGACTCAACATCTTAACTGTGTTAATTTTTTTGTACTTGCTGGTTTGTTTAGGTTTTTTTCTTGCTATAAATGCAGCCTTTTCATTTGAACTGGTTTGCAACCTGCACATTTCTTGGGACTGCCTCCTCAAATAGGGTATTGTCAAATAACATTCAACAAGAAGAAAGTATGATTTAACAGATAAGTGTGAAGAAAAATGTATTTTGGCAACAAAGTGGGGAGAAAAGAAGGAGAAAGGTGTGGGACATCCTTAAAGCCTTACCAAGAGTGTTGTAGGAAGGCCATGGCTGCTGCAATGGAAGAGTTGATAGGAAGGTGAAATCTGCATTTCATGAGAACCTCCCCCTGCAACTCCCTTTCAGAGTGATAATTTTTTCCTGAACATTTCTGTGCATTGTATTTATTATCAGTTTGGCAAAATTTTTAATCAAGAAGTCCATATACTGATGGAAAAATCCAGGAAACCATCTGAGACTGGACCCAGGATTCAGCAAGGCAGAGGGATTTATACAAGGGAATGCAGGTGAAATAGGTTAAGTTTGTCAGCTGCTTCCACAGTGGAGCACCTGTCCGAACCGAGATGGAATGCACTTGCTTGGGAAAAATGCTTGAGCAATTTGAAATTTTTGGCACCCCTTTCTTCCTTTTAAGCGTTTGACTCCCTGTGACAGAGTGGATCCATATTTGTATGAATTATAGCACAGCCATGAAGAATAACAAATTAGCACAGCGTAGTTTGTTCAAATAATCCAAATCTGACAGTGCTTCTCTCAGCTTCTTTTTTTCTGACTCAATTTTTTTCTTCCTATTCAGGCATGTCCAATAGCAAAACTCCAAAACTTCCGGTGCGAGTAAGTAAATAAATGAGCTTTACTTATTAAACACTTATTTTAATATAGCAAGTTTTCAGTGCTGCATAAAGACCATTTATTGTAATCTAATATTGGAACCTATTCTTCAGGTGTAGTCCTGCACTAAGTTGTGGTAGGGGTTTAATCCTTTGTCTCCATGCTGAACCTCAGCAGGAAGACACAAGATACCCCATTATGTTAAAAAAAAATAAAAATTGACACCTAATCTTATGCCTAGCACAGAATACATTAACATTTGCTATTGAAAATCCATATAAATTCTGCCACCATCACTGGCCCAGGGTGACTATTGGAGAAATACCAGTTGCTTTTTAGAGAGTTACTTTTTTTCTACTATAATTTGCTATTGATTTCATATATGACATATAGTTTGATTATGCTTTTAATACCATTTTGCCTAGTAGCTGCTGGAGGGTTTCTTTTGGCCATTTTCTGCAAGGTAAGTACACTTTCTTGGTCATATCTGATTCTCTGGAATAAAACCTGTCTGTTTGTTTTTAGAAAGTGAACTTTTGTAGCTTTATTGCCAAGCATACAACTTAGTAATAATGAGTTTTCTGTTTCTTAGCAAATGCTTTGTATAGCTGTAGCTTGGAAAAAAAATGCTAGGAAAACCCACTGAGAATTGCAATAAAAACCATAGAAGAAGCACAGGGCTGAAAGGCAATCCAATAGATTGCCTGGTTCTTTCTGCTCCAGGATAAGGCCAATTACCTTTATAATAATATTGTATTCTGTTATCATATTATATCTTCCTAATACCTTCTTCAGTACTTCCAGTGATGGAAACAGCACACCACAACCTTGCCGTACAATCCACTGCAGAACTTCTCTTACCACTTACCGCTACCCTATGTCTAACCTTGAAAGAGTGTGTGCTATAAATCCTTCACTCATTCTGTGGATGCTTTGAAATATAATAGATGAGCCTGAGAAGGTCAAACCACCTATCTGCTTCAGAACAAAATTTTCTAAATGACCTTCCTCAAAATGGCAGTTTTGCAAAACCAACGTCACTGAAAGTGTCGGGTCTTTCTGTTTTAAGAATAATCGGGACTATGATCAAGAAACATGATTTTGTTTTAGCAAATGACAACATGACTGTGAGTAGTGAAAAATGTCCCTGAAAGAAAAGCCTTTGTACATTCTGTGAAATGAAAAATAACATTGCAATTTGCATATATGTGTATGTTTGAAAACAGAATTAGTTTCCTATTCATATCCAGAGAGGGAGCTGCTCTGTGGTTTACAAGATTCAGAAGAAGCTCCACGAGTGATATTTCACAAAGTTTTGAAATGACTCACCAGCACAGAACAAGATGTCCCTCCATGTTCAGTCATTTCGACTGAAAGCCACTGTAATATTTTAAAAACTGTCACTGCCTCTGCAAAATTTCCACCTATCCCCAGGATGTCTTCATAAAGAATTAAGGTAAAGGAAGGATATCACTAGGAAAAAGAATTCAAATCTCAGCTGATACATAAATAGCTAATGATTGGGTTGATATCTATAACTTAGGAATAGCAGCAAACCACTGATCCTTGTTTGTTCTTTATCATGCTGAAGAGTTGCCGTGTTTGGATAAATGAGAGTAACTTTTACCAAGATTTTCTGTAAGCTGTATTTGTGGTTTGATACTGTAAGGGAAAAATTATATTGCAGTATACACTTCTACTACAGAAGAGCTCAGCCTGCATTATGGCTTGGTGCACTGACGGGGGGGGGGAAACACGTTCAAAGCATTCCTGCTACACAACTATCAGAACAGCCTACCATCAACATCTGACATAAAAACAGATAGCCTACTTTTGGGCAGTGGGCAACCAACTTAGGACTTGGCTGTCTCATGGCAAAGCCCAACCGGCCCTGCAGCTTAGGTGAGGTTTGCAAATGCTAATTCAACCCAGAGGTTTACTACGCAGGCATGCAGGAAGCATCTTAAGCACCTCAGGGTTTTCTGGGCAGAGCGCACCTAGGGCCAGAAAGACCCTACTGACTAAAACGCCACCAGCCTGGCACTGAGAGCAAAGAAACTGGAGGAGGATGAACTTCAATTGCCAAATACTTGCTCAGAGCCTGGCTGAGCTGGTGCAGTCCTGCTGTGTACCATTGCTGTGGTTGTACTTCCTGGCTGGATTAAAACCAAGGAGAAGCCCTTGTTACCACCGTCCCAGATTATCCACTAAGCTCCTACACCAGTGTGCTGCAATACCCCGTATGCTAGGGGTATAGCAGGTTAGGAGATAGGCCTAGGAGTCAGACCTCCTCCTCTTCCTCACTCTTTTTCTCTGGATTAAAAATAGAAGGATGAGCAATGCTGGTTTATGCCTGCAGAAGGGTTTTGGGCATGGGCAAACAAACCACACCTAATTTGCTGTGTTTTACACACAGATATTGTAGTTAATGCTATGAACTTAATTCTAGTGATGCTCTTTGATCTTGCTCCATTTGCAAGATCTTTACAGTCTTAACAGTAATTGACTGATGTCTTAGAATAAGGATTCTTTCCTCATTTTTTAGCATTGTCATTTTAAGCTGGTTTTTTGGATCAGTAATATAGCTTTTTTTTTTTTTAATATGGCTGCTGAAATTCCATGGGGTAGTCAAACTATTAGGAAAGACATACTTGCTTCAGTATACTTCATGTCAGATTCCCAGAAAATAAATAACTGCATCATAAGAAAGAAAAATAGTGGTTTCTATTCCCAAACAAGAGACTGTCTTGCTGAAGCCTCTGAGCATCCACTTCACTATGAGTGTTTATGTTCACTCTTTCTTTGATCACTTCATTAAAGATGGAGAAATTATTGATTCTATGATTTGTTCTACTTTGTTCTGGCCTTAACAACTTTGCAAGCTGTGTGATTGTCGAGAAAGGGTGATTTAGATCACTTAAACCACTGTCAAAGGTATTAGCAAAAGTAGTTTTAATATGATGTTGTAAAAGTGCAACTTAACAAAGCTCGATGGCAAAATTCACTCTATTACTGTACGGCACAATCATTTGAACATGATTCAAAACTACCAAGACAACATCCAAGTTACCAAGGCACAAATCAAAGTTACCATACTACAAGGTTATGCGTGATATTGGTCGCTTACCAAAGATCTGCCGTTGGTAAAAGTTCTCTCTGCCTTGAGGAGCAATTTTGAGAGGTGTCCCAGCTCAAGGGGAGATCACCGCCATGCTGCCTAGCAGGGAGAGCTCAAAGAAGGCTCACTTAGGCTGTCATATTTATGGAATAAAGTGATTGGCTTGTAGTCAGATTACATGCAATGGGAAAGGTATGCATGAGACTCCTTGTACTCACAACTTTCTTTGTTCCTTGATAAATGACTCTTGGAAAAGCCATCTGCTATTCATGTGTTAATCGCATGATTGGTGTTCCAAGCTTATATGCATCGATGCTCGCTGTGTTACTCCTTTGTGGGTTTTCAGAGAACAGATTGAAACTAGAGGAGTTCTTCGCCCAGCTACGGCTCAGGCCTTTACCTCCCTTGGAGCCTGTACCAAACTGCTGCTAGTTTGGTTAAGGGGTCGAGTGCATCTGTCACAGCGATACAAACAAAGACTCCTCAGAAAAGAGAAAAAGGAAAATGAGAAGGAAGGAAAATTCTGAAAGGTGTCCTGGCACTGTGAGTTGAAGCAACGAAATTTGATTATGACAATTCTTCTAGTGGCAAAGCATAGACCTACAGAAACCAAGTGTTTAACATCTCAGGAGGTTGGTCTCTTGGCTGATGTACTGCCATATGCATTGAGCTGTCCTAACAGGAAAACATTACTCCCTTAATTCAGAAAAAAATTACTTGTTCCTGCTAAAATTCTGTACATCATTGCATAACTGATCGCCTCTGCCAATAGCACAATGCATGGGCCCTTCCTAAACTGAGGGAAACATATACCTCTTTTCCTTCCTTCCTTTTTTTGTTTTTTTGTGGTTTTTTTCATTAATCACTTACAATCATACATTAATTCTTGTTCTTCCTTACCACATTTTATGTTAGCATAGCAATTTATTTTCTCAGTGACTTTAACTCCTGAATCAAACTCTAACTGCTAGTCCTGTGATTGGAGTTTGTTCTCCTACGCTGTAACTCTAATTAAAAGAAAAAAATAACATCCACAGACAGTGCAGGTATTACAGCAACCTGCTTCCTTTCCCTCTTAGGCAGAATGAAAAAACTTACAAATTCATTAGCCTAGAATAGATGAGTGCTGAACAAAAGGATTGGCAAATAGCACAATTTCACAGCATTTGAGTCAAGTTCCCATAGCACCTCTGCAGACTAATTTTTCCAAAGAGCTTCTCGTTCTCATCATTCTCAAACACATTTACGATTGTTGGGGGTTTCTTTCCCACTATTTCTAAAAAAACCCGAATACCCCTTCCTCCTCTCCTGGGAAGCCCTGCTAGCAATTTCCCACTGCTTCAGAAGGAAAAAGGGAAGAAGACAGGAGAGATGTGATATGGAAAGGGATGTGAAGCACTGGATAGCAATTTGTGGTAGCTGGTCCCATGCTGTGAGATGAACTCATGCTCACTTGAAGGCCCAGTTCCAGTTAGAGCCTCTGTTTGTTCTTCATGCCGCCCTTCTCCACATTTATTCCAGTCTCGTGCATCTGTCTTGACTCTGGGTGAGCGGGGTTACACCCTTAGAGGATTAGCCCCACTTCTGCCTTTATCATTTTCTAAGGGCTGGTCTGTCCCCTTGGGCTGCTGGCTTTCTGGGTAGCTCCTTCAAGGACAAAGTTTCACGAGACATTAGTAACAGCCATATGTAGTACTACCCTATGAAATATCAAGTTTTGCTTGAAAAAACTTTTAAGAGGAAAACTGACACTGGAGCACTTAATCCCTAGTGAATGGGAAGAAACTGGTTTAGGAACCTTTTTGCCTCACTGTAATTTCCTGAATCTTCTCAAGGGGATGCTGTCATCTTTGCCAATTTGCATTGGGTGAGTAGTTTTCCACTGGCTTGCTGGCTGGCCTGTATTATTTCTGCAGCATGAGGAAAAAATTTGTCAGCCTTGCCTTCTTTCTTTTGGCTTAGCAGCTGGCCCTAGCTACAGGGATCAAGTCTATTGCTTTGAGGCTGTTAGCCGGCTGCACTGACTTGCTAAACTACAAGCTTACGTGGGCGCCTCCTACTCTGTTATACACTCCCCCAAATCGCATAAACACCACATTTAATGTAGCAAAACCCCTGGGGCTAGCTCATACTTGTTTATACTTTGTAGGTGTTGAGGACTAACCCAAAAGCAAGAGTGATGTCTGGGACCTGAAATGTTTCGTGCATCAGATGAGAGAAGAGAACCACTGGGCTGACCCATCTACCACGTATGTGTGATCTCCTCCTGGTCTGCTTGCTTGGGGCAACGGACAGGAGGAGTGAGAAGGGAGCTAGGATGAAAGGGACGACCGGTGGGAGCGAGTATGTGCACCTGAAATGCACAGTCTTAATAGGAGTCATAGAGGGACCTGATCCTGACACACTGGCGTATCAGCTGAGAATGTTTCCACCATGCTGTCAGCTCTAAGCTGATACAAGTTTCCCTGGCTTGCAGTTTTCCCTCTGGTGCTCTGAATGCTGCCAAAGAAATCGTAGAGCCATGATCATCTCTGGAGAATGCTTTTGCCCATCTCCTTATGTGCAAGCAGCCAACACTCACGTCCATGTCCTACTGCCCTTTTCCTCAATGGGGAAGGAAGATGGCAGGGGGCACTAGGGACGCTTCCCACCACTAGAGCCCTGCTGGGTGATCCAGCCTCTTGGAGGCACCAGCCAGGAGAAATTCCTGGTACTCCTGCCTGTCTGCTCCGCCTGCCAAAGGCAACACGGGGCTGCTAGGTGTGACCAAGCAGGGCGAGAGCAGGAGTGAGACAGCATGGCTGTCGGTCAGGGCTTTCCCAGAGGTGTGGGAAATGCTGCTGCCAGACCCCACTCTGCTTGATTCATATCAGACTTGGTAAGAAAAGGCTTTACTCATCAATCAATCAGACAAACCCCCAGGCTACTAATTGAAGAGAGAGTGAGCAGAGCAGGTTTTCTTCACAGCTTCTGCATGCACAGTCTTTCCATTTTATATACAAAATATATTTATGGGAGCAGGAATGTGAACTATGGTCATCTATGCAGGAAAACCAGATCCACCAGCGCATCGAGTGAGCCACTCCTTTGCAAACTCTCTCTGGTCTTCCAAGTAACAAATTTTAACTATCCAGCAGGATGCAGCTATTTAATGTGTGCAAAAAAATGGAACTGAAAAGCACTTAGGGAAGCCGTGGGGAAAGCGGCACTGAGCCAGCACTTACTCAGTTCCCTTTCTCTGGATTTGTCACGTTTAGTGCCTGTCACCTTGTCCTGCTGCGTGAGGATTTAGAGAGGAAAATCAGTTTAGTTAGCCTTTTTTCCAGCAGAATTTCTGAGAACTCCATTGAGAAAAGTCTGCAGGCAGGAGGAGAAACATGACTTTTTTTTAATTTGAAGGCTATAAATTTTTATTCAAGGGACTGATATTTTACTAGCTAGTGAAGCAGGCTGATTAGCAAATTCAGGAGTCTTGCTTTCACTCATGCAAAATTAAAACAGGGCAGCTGTCACTTTCCAGACCCACATTGCTTTTAGCAGGGTCTCTCCACTCAGGTTGGTGTCCCACGGAGCATCCAAATCACTGTTGAGATTTCTTTTGCATTTCACAGTATTACACGGCATGACCGACCATGCTGCTATGAAAGAGCAGGGCTGCAGCCCAGCTTCGTCCAGCAATCAGCTGGGTGGGCACCAGGCAAGCTGTGCAGGCTGGCTCCATGGCAGGCCATGTTTCTGATGCAGGGCTGTGGCTGCACCGCCTGCGAGCATCTGCGTCGGTACGGAGACCTGCAGCTTAGATGGGAGCCTCCCACCTTCCTTCTGAAGGGGGGAGAGTTCAGGTCCCCAACATAACTCCCTCCGTCACTGCTTGCCTAACCCTTATTTCAAGGGATAATAGGAAAGTAAGGATGCCTATGGGCTTTTACTCGCACAAGTACACAGGTATATACTTCAAGCACTGCCCGCTCCCAGTGCTTTGCAGCCTGCAGCTGCCCAGTCTGCACTGCCCAGCAGACAATGCAAGGGAGGAGTGCAGAACTGCAGCACACGGCATCCATTGGTCTTCATTTTTAATTTCCACAGCAAGGTAAAATAAAGATTCCTTCCCTCTCAAAATGTCTGCTGTCCTCCTCTTAAGGGCTACATACCTGCATGATTAAAGAAAGCCACAGGATGTTCACTTTCTTCTGATGATACATGTGTTGGCACATATATTTGTTATTCACTCATTTGCAGTCACTTCCTAGCTCCCACCTTGTTTCAGCTCTCTTGTCTATAAAGCAGGAATTTTGGGGAATAGGAGGTTTGTCCCCTTATTAGACTGCCTGAGAGGGTTGTCAAACAGGTATTTTTTCTCTGGAAGCTATGCAGCTTTTAGCAGTCAGGTACTCTCCCAGTCATTTTCTCTCCCGGCTTTTGCACATTACCTATCTGTAGGCTTTGCTCACGGATCACAGAGTGCCGTACTGCACAGTGGAAGCATGCTCAGAATTACATCTCATCCACACCCTCCACAGTACAGGTTCACTATAACACAGTGTTCCTGATGGAAACTTGCTGCTTTTTCTTTCCTTCAAATTCTGTTCAGAAAACCTCAAATAGGCTTACATGTGAAGGAAGAAAAGGAATATATAAGAGAAAACACTCCTTCCTCCCTGCTGCATCCCTGCTGAGTATCCGCACGTTTCCTTCCATCAGGGCTAACTTTCCACATGAATACTCCTTTACATACTAGAAAGCTCGTACAAACGCAAACATATGACAATCCCTTTCCAGAGCCCGAAGAAGTATTGCTTCCTCCGTCCTGTAACTGAGTATCATGAGACAGAGTACAAAATGACATCAGGGCAGGCAAATCAAAGCCCTTTTGATACCTACTCCAGAGGCTTGTGTGCTGGCTTGCTTGGTCTCCTTTTGCAGGCTGGCCTGCCCAAGCTATTAGTTTTCCCCTGTAGGAGCAACCCCGGGCCTCCCAGCTCCTCCAAAATAACTACCTTGGGAGTTTGGCCGGAGCGCTTGTTTCCTCTCCTCCGGAGCTGCGATAGCAAAACCCTAGGCATACTGTGATTTTAGGATCGGCGCCCTCTGCTTTTAGCCAAGAGTTTAGTAACAAAATGTATTTCTAGGAAGAAAAAGTACTGGCTGCCGAAACTGAGGGCTGCTTTTCCAGCCCGCAGCGGTCCTCACTGCTACGAGCTGCCCGGCTGCTGCTGCTACTGCTCCTCTTTGCTCAGGGACTCAGCAACACGGGCTCTGCTTGCAAGGCAATGGATGGTCCCCCGGCACACATTGCCTTGGCAGCGAGAAGCAAGACTTTTCAAACGCCAAGGCACGTATTCGTGTTGACCTGCTCGTCCCTGTGCTGCTGGCAGGGGATGGGAGGCTGGCGCTGAGGCTTCACCTTCACGCTGTGTGGTGAAAAGGAAGCTGATGCCAGGAAGGGCATGGTATTTCTCCATTGGAAAGCGTCTCAGAAAAAGAGTCTTGGTGGCCAACTTCTTCCACACGCTTTGTGTCTGAAGTAAGCTCTTTTGTCAACAGGTCTATCACCCCACTTGCTAGCTTCTCACCCAGTCATGCCCTCTTTTGGCAAGGAAATCCTAGCACCTACCTGATGGCTTCCTCCATGGGAATAAAGTTTGTCCTAGGCAGGAATAGAGATATTTTTTTCCCTTCATTCTTAAACAAAGATAATTTTTTTCAAAGTTTCCTTTAAATCCTGGTGCCGGAGGAATGGGAAAAGGAGTTAGCACAAGAATAAAACTAAGCTTCCCTTAAAGTTAAAGCCCAGAAAGTTGAAAACTTAGTAACTTAGGATCCAAGCTTGCGATGAAAGCTGTGAAGTATTTTTCCTGAAATGGCAGATTCCAGAAAGTTTTAACGGGAAAAAAAATGCTTTTACAGTTTCCAGGTCCAGCTGGCAGAAGGAAGTTAAATACCCTCGTTCCCCAAAATGCCATCTCTGGAGAGAAGGAACTTGTGAAGAGCAACAGTCACTGGTCAGCCAGGTGCAATCCAGATGTAGGATTGCAGGCCATTGCAGAGCCCTCCCTTTTGCTCAGCACACGAACATGCAGATTGCAACACATCCAGTGCCTTTGCCTCTCAAATCCCATTTTTTGAAGGACTGGAAGGAATAGAGAAAGGCAGGTTAGTAGAAAGCCTGTACGTGGACTGGGCATCTGTGGTAATTTTGCACTGCAGAGCAGAGACTGGTAATACCAGTATGGTCTCTCATAAACCAGGAGAGGTTCTTTGAGGCATTTCTTGTGCACATCTTCTAGCTGGCCTCCAAATGGAGACCTGTCAGGCTAAGTGAGGACAGCCATGTTCAAGTGAAACATGAGTTAAGTAATGAGTGGCAAGAACTTTGTTAGAAGAGGGTTCATGCTTAGAGATTAGGTCACACAAATCCTGTAATTAGGTACTACCCTCTAATTATAACATCAAGATTTTCATTTTGTGTCTTTGATAACAAGTCTAAGAAGTGCTGATGCAATAGTTACTCCAAAGTTTAGGATTCATAAATAAGTCCTGCTGGTGAAACATCTTTTTTTAAGGAAAACATTGGCTCCCATTCTACCATTTACATGACCAATGGAGAGATTAGCTTTAGTTAAAATACCAAAATATTTTCTTCTGGGCCTTTCTATATATTGGCTTTGGAAGCTTTCCCAGTTAATAATTATAACAGTACTCGGCTCAAGCTGCAACTGTGGAAGATGCTTAAAGAAAGAACTGATGAGTCACTCTTTAACAAATGCTACTTTCTAAAGTTAAAGTTTTATAGTTTAACTTGAATTTGTTATTCTAACTATTTCTCCCTCTGCAGAGTTATAATCCCTGTAAGGTATATATTACTTAACAGTATAAACAGTCTGTATGAATTCAAGAAGGACTATTTGTACTACTCTTGCACAATTTATGACTGCTGCCATGGATGTCAGTGGGTACAATGAAGTGTGACTTGGAA
The DNA here is from genome assembly GCF_034638445.1 of Ciconia boyciana. Classification (NCBI taxonomy): domain Eukaryota; kingdom Metazoa; phylum Chordata; class Aves; order Ciconiiformes; family Ciconiidae; genus Ciconia; species Ciconia boyciana. Next base: position 59,822,301 of record NC_132938.1, read on the forward strand.
TAGCTCAACCAAACAGCAAGCAAGACTGGAAGTTTCACACTTGCAGCTCTTGTAAGGAAAGTTGGTGGATGATATGATCTTACTTTTTGGAAACAGTGAAAGGCATCTAAATGGAGCATGCCAACAAAAGGAGTAACAAATGATGACATGAAGAGGTAGCTTGTAGATACCCGAGCAGAACTTTGAGGGAAAAGTTAAATAAACAGTTTAAGCTCTGGAGACCCATAGAATTACAACCACTGCCTTACCCAGATGGTGTCTGTCTTACCTAGGCAATTTAAGTAAAAACTAGAAGGTCTGAAAAGTTTAACCTGTCTAATTAACATCGATTGTGAGGGTAAAGATAACTGATATAAATGGGGCCATCAGTGTTGAAAGCTCATCAGTAACTGCACTTGAGCCTAGTGTTGTCAGGAAGAAAAAAAGAAAATCTATTAACAAACATATTGCGGCTAACAACAGGTTCACAACTGACCAGCTACAAGCACTTATATGCATCTCACCAAGCAGTCAGAGTCATTAAGCCATGGATATAAATAACCCTACATCCAGAGTCTGGTAAGTGAACTGGTTCAGAACATTGTAATGCCACCGTCACAGCTCTGTAGGCTCCTGCACGTGCAAAGCCTTTGCTTGTTGTTATTCTTAGGACTTCCATTTCTGTGTTTTGTTCGGGGACATGCTTCAGACTCACTTTTTCTAACTCCTCGCAGCAGAGAGGATACAAGCACCCAGCCAGCCCGGGCCTTTGGCAGTGCGGGCACCTGCTTTGAAGATGCGGATGTCCCGTTTCAGAACCCCCTGTGGCGAAGAAGTGATCATGAGCAGCCTCGGTACCTGCATCTCCTCAGACATGTGAAGTGAGTTCACGTGGCCCTTTTACTATTTCATCAGGCATCATCTGGAAAACCAACTCATGTCCTTTCCCCCTTTTCCCCTTTTTTAGACTTGCTGGTGTCTTACAGAGGAACTAGACTGGGAGAAGCATTTGCTCAAAGTAACAGACACAAAGCCAGATGTAACCTGTGTGCTTCACTCCTCTTCAGCAGGGGATGACTCAGGAACAGGAGGCCGTGTGTAGAATTACAGTGGATAAGAGTTTACAAAGGAAGGTCTACATAAATATAATACAGATCTTAAATGTGGAGTGTCTGCCATACTGTAGCATTAAGCTTATCAGTAGGAATGAAGAACAGTTTAGTTGAAGCAATAGCCCGGACTTTTTCTTTTAAACTGCCGTTACTGTTTAACTTTAAAAAAGAAAAAGTGACAGCTGCAAAATAACCAAGTTGTTGATGTCTGATGAACACACTTCAGTCTGCAGGCAGGTGACCGGCACTGTGAGATTTTAACTATTGAGACCTTTCCCGCTGGGAGAGTGAATTCATGGAGGAGTGGCAAGTACACGCTGCATACAGAGTTATCCAAGCCCTTTTCAAAGGCAGCATCAGGAACAAAACTGTACTCTGTAAACTTACTTTATACTTTGGTTGCCATTTCTCAGCTCTGCTTGCAACACTGCAAATTTAAAGTTTGCATAGGATACTTTCAAGCAGTGAGCTGTCATTCAAAATGGAAGTTATATGTTCCTATAAAAATCTCCTGATTTTAAGAACAAACTCAGTTGCTACCTTTTAAGTAAATAACACCAAAAATTTCTATACATCAAATATTCACCTATGAGACCTTTGTAGTTAAAATATCGGTATTTTTATATATAAATGCACACATACTTTTGATGAGTTTTCTAGATTTCCACAGAATTTGAGCAATGACATTAGCTCCAGGTGCCTCGTACTGTCATTATCTTACATAGAGGAGGATGAGAAAGTGGGGAAAAAAAAGAAAAAGAAAATTAAAAACCCCACACACAGCTGAGACCAATTAAGAGCATCTCCTGGAGACCCTTGTACAGCTTGGACTTATTGAAGCTGTGCGCAACCGAAGTTCACTCCTTTAAAAGATGGGGAGCCTCTCCCCGTCGAGGAGCGACGTGCGGCGGCAGTCCCTGGCAGGCAGCAGTCCTGGGCAGCCGGGGAGCCCGGCACAGCCGCTGCTCAGCCTGCCCGGGCACGCAGGCGAGCCGGCGGCTCCGGCTGTACTGATGTGCAGTACCGGAGACGCCACAGCATGTGCTGGTTTTCCAAGCTGTAACAGAGACTTTCGGTCGGATTTGCAGTATCTGCAGTTATAAAAAGGCAGGCTTAGGAAAGACAGTCTGGGTAATGATGACAACTTGTTTGTCCTCTTCCAAATACCAGCAACTTATTTTTTTCTGTTTTACACCTGAAGTTGTTTCATTTTTTCAGCAATTTAGTGCTTTTATTTCCCAGAGCAAGACCCTCAAGCGTATTAGCATTGCTCTGCTGAGGGAGGTGGAAGGGAAAGGAGCCTTTTTCTTGCCCAGTTTTTGATGGCTCCTTCACTAGATCCTCCCTATGGTGTTGTACAATGCTAGGAGGCAGAGATGTCTTTGTTTCTGAGGCTCCCGTGCATCATTTCTTTGCCAAGCTTTCCTTCTCTGAGCCCTGCCGTTTTATGCACATGGCCTGGAGCCCCTAGCAGTCCCACAGGCAGCGCACAGGACCTGCCACCAGCACTCCTGCTGCTCTCTGGGACAGTACACAACTCTAACACAGCGGCCACTTCCTTCTCTGCTACAAATGAATCATTTCTTCTGCTCGGAGCATAGCCCTTTGCCTCACTCACCGATGCACAGAGAGGCCACATCTGGAGGTTGCACGGCAGGGAGCAAGTAATATTTTGTCAAGGCAGCGCAAGAAGAGAGCAGCCCCTGGGTGCTGGAGTGCTACTGCACGTTGCCCACCGCCTCCTACGACAGCAGGGATGTGCAATTTAGCAAAGGAAGGTCGAAGCTGCTTACAGCTGCAGGGAAGAAAGCAACCTGGTGCCCAGGCTGTGTGCGTCCCTGGTCGTTGTCCACCAGGGATTTCTATCTGATGTGCTTACACTGAGCAAGCCAGGTGTTCCCAGCCTCTGTATGCAAATCCATACAAGCCACCAACATTACATGCAATGTAATGATCCTGGCCAACTGCCACATCTCATCTCTTGTATTCTTCTTTTGCTTGAAGGAACAGGTTTTGCCTGATTTAATTCAAACAAGTCTAGGATCAAGCAGAGAAAATATCAGCTCAAAGGTGTCCTCTTGAAGAGACTTACATTGCACAGGAGCAGATATTCTGGAAGTTTGTTCCCTGGGTGTAGTCATACTTAAAAATGTTTAACTCACACAAATTTTTTTCTTCTGCCCCACCAGATGTATCGCACTGGATGGTTCTGTACTGACAAGGCTGGCTGCAGTGGTGGAAAGTGGGGTGGGAGTTCATGGAGGAACTCAGCTAGAACCAAGACCTTAGGCTGGGGTTTTTGTAGTTTTCCCAGTTTTCTCTTGAATGCCCCTGAACAGCAGATGTTTCTGAGAAGCCACGTTGCCTGTACATGCCCTTCTTTTCTGTTTTAAATAAGCCCTGTGAAGAATATGACCATTTGCACTATCCTCAACATACTACCAGCATTAGCAGCCTGTCGTGGTTTAGCCCCAGCGGCAACTAAGCACCACGCAGCCGCTCGCTCACTCCCCCCCGGTGGGATTGGGGAGAGAATTGGAAGAGCAAAAGTAAGAAAACTTGAGGGTTGAGATAAAAACAGTTTAATAGGTAAAGCAAAAGCTGCGCACGCAAGCAAAGCAAAGCAAGGAATTCATTCACTACTTCCCATGGGCAGGCAGGTGTTCAGCCATCTCCAGGAAAGCAGGGCTCCATCACGCGTAGTGGTTACTTGGGAAGACAAACACCATCACTCCAAATGTCCCCCCCTTCCTTCTTCCCCAGCTTTATATGCTGAGCATGACGTCATGTGGTATGGAACAGCCCTTTGGGCAGTTTGGATCAACCATCCTGGCTGTGTCCCCTCCCAGCTTCTTCTGCACCTGGCAGAGCATGGGAAGCTGAAAAGTCCTTGAGTAGTGCAGCAACAACTAAAACATCTCTGTATTATCAACACTGTTTTCAGCACAAATCCAAAACATAGCCCCATACCAGCCACTATAAAGAAAATTAACTCTATCTATCTCAGCTGTAACCAGGACACAGCCAAACACTCGAATTGCATCTTACACCTTCAGTCACTCTGCATGGGTGGGTAAGGTCCTCACCAACCTAAAAAAGCAGCTGCACGGGGCGAGTTGAGGGGCAGAAGTCCCACCGAGAGCAGCCCCCAGACCACACCCACCGGCCAAGGCTGGCTAGGTCTTCTCCGGACTCCCCGGGAGCACCTGTGTCCCCTCTGCGGGGGAGTGGCTGCCCACAGCCGGGCCAGGGACCCCCGGGGTGGGTATTTCTCACAGCTGCGGGATGCTAGGCCCAGCACAACTCCTGCAGATGCACTCTTTCCAGCTTTTGCGTGTGGCTCGAGGCCCCACGCTTGCATCATGCTGGTTGCCAGATGTGGGGCAAACGAGGAGATGTTTACTTGGGGCTTGCAAAAGCTCTACCTGAAGCCACAGTTATATGAGCTATGCCTGAAGTGATGTAATGTCCTTCTGGCCTAAAATTCTACGGGCGTCAGTAGTTGTGAATTAAAATTCCGAAACAGCACAGAGTTGCATTCATGAAATGCATAACCCTCTTAAGTGATAACAGGCCTGAACTGCTTTTATCTCCCCGGACCTAGCCGCTGTTACACAACAGAAATAATGTTCCCAAGCAAACAGCACTCCCCCAAATGGCTATGACCTCTTACAGACAGATACCTTGAATGGTCACCAGCCTACGTGTGCTCAGTTTATCTTACACAGATAAAGCCATGTTGAAAGAAAAGCTTTAGCGAGAAAGCAGAAGAGGAGAACAGCAAAGTCTTTGTTAACTGTATTTAGCTGTCTGTCTAACGAATACTTGGGAAAAGGGATTTAAATGCTCTCAGCAGTTCCAGTGCCACCATTTTGGTGTAAAAGTGCCAGCATTGTACTGACCAAACCTAGGATCCCTGGTAATTCTAGTAAAATTTAAAAGGAAAAAATACTGACACCAGAAAATCCTTTATGTGTGACCTTTAAGGTTCTTTTAGCAAAAATAAATTATTCTATATAACACATTCCAAAATCAATATTTTCTATTGCTGTTTCCTTTATTATAACTTCACCTACTACCATTTCTATGGTTAGATGAGTTAGATGTAAAATACACAAGAAGCCACATGGCTTATTTTTCACAGGTAAAACTAAATTTCTGCATCATTTGACACTGCAGCTGACACAGTTAAGTGTTGGTATTTCATCAATGGAAATGCAGTATTTCTATTAATGTATTAGTGTATTAATGTATTAATGTATTAGTGTATTAATGTATTCCAAGTATTTCATGCATGGAGATGCAGTATTTCTCTTAATGGTGAATCGCATTAACATCCTTAAGCCAGCATGATCTGAACAGGTGACAACATGCTCTGCAATTTCATTCCTATTGGAGGTGCAAAATAGGACGTGGAGAAGCTTAGTGCAATTTTCTTCATCATCTGCCCCGTGGGTTGGTGGAGGTGCCGGCGGCACTGGGTGGCAGCAGCTGAGGTGCATTGCTGGGGCGTGAAGAATTACAGTGGCTGCAGCAGCAGAAAGGATTCAAGCCATGAATTGCAAATGCGATTCAAGGAACTGCAGCTGGCGATAGCAGGATGGGGCACTGAAGCCAGCACTCTCACAGCTGGACAGAAAAGTCCTCCTTTGCAGCTACCCCAGGGCAGCTCAGGAACGAGGACAAATCTGTTGAGCAAAGCAGTGGAGCTCAGCCTGGGCTGAACAGGCAGACCCTCAAAATCCTTGGAGCAGCAGGGCCCAGGGCTGTCTGTAGGCTCATTGCATAGAGCAGAGAGGAAAGCTGAAGAGCAGTACAGATGAGAGGCAAGACAGAGCACCGTGCCCCAGCAGCGTCATCTGGCTTCCCCTGTCTTCCCCAGATCAGTAATTTAGGCAATGCAGCCTACTCCTCTGCTGTGGAAGGTGTTATAAATAAATCCTTTCAAGCCTTCTCTGGTGAGCTTGAGACAGAGCAGCAGCAAGGGTTTGCTCCCTGCCAAGCCCTTAGGCCTCTGAAGGGCTGGAAGGTGGCAGAGCAGGCACAGCTGAAGGTGTTTATGTGGGTTTTTTCCAGAAGGGATTTTGTGGACATGTCACTGAGGGAGCACAGAGGGCACCAAGCTGCTTGGAGGAGAATGGACGAAGAATGTTTATTCAGCATTTTCACATTAAGCGATGTGGCAAAGCCTCAAGAAACATCTTGGCCAAGCCCAGCATCACTGTGAAATCTGTGTTTGCTTGCATGGACTTACTGGCAGCTTTGTGAAATGCTTCAGCTTTGTCTTTGAGGCAATCGCTACGCATGAGGGACAAAACGTAGCTGAAGGCAAGGCTGTGCCATGCTCCTGGACAAGCAGGCAGGAGAGCGGCAGCTATGGCCCCACAGTTCCCCTCCGCTGTGTCTGGGCTCCTGCATGGGGTCAGCTTCAGTCATTCGTGCCTGGCATCTGCTCTGGGCCAGAAAATGTTTCTTCTTGCCAGGATTGCAACAAACAGAGCGCTGCTAAGAGCCACGTGCTGATGGATACCTGCCTGGCCGCGCAATTTCTTTTGTCCCAATATCATCTTTCTGGATAAGCGTCAGCCGACATTTGGTGGGATGTTGGGATGACTGATTCTGCTGGGGACTTTCAGCACAAGGCCGTTGCAAGCCATGGCAGCTTGATAGAGGAAACTAGAAAGGAGAGCTCATTTCTGCTTGGGGTATAAAGGATGACCCTCCCTACCCATAGTCTTGCCAAAGGTACTGGCAGAGCCTGTAGTACGTCTACAAAAGCTGTACCCCTTTGCTTTCCGCAGAATCTGCATAAAAGAAGCATATACATGCTTCATCTCCGCTCCTACCTCAAATACAGCTGTAATCCAGCCTGGGTCACAGGTAGCTGTCAGAAACATAGAGAGGTGGGTAGTGGAGCCAATGAAATGTAGTTTCCGCCATAAGCCTGAAACAATCCTATACTGCCCACATCCTATTTTTTTTCTCCCCAGTTACTGTTAGAGTTCTTCCCAACAGTGGAGCTGCACCTACCTTGGAAATCCCTCTCTGCTTTGCTACATTTGCTCTTCCACTCTCCCTATGATAATATTGAAGATGGTAGGCAGCACTTCCTGGTCCATACATCCAATTCCCTCTTCTTGCTGCTCTGCTTCCAGGCTGCTCCTTGGGCTGGTTCACAAACCAGTCCTCAGGAAGGTCACCAGGGTCTCTCACAGCTGCATGCGTGCCCATTGTGGGCTTCCCACTCTGCTTTACCCTCCTCCCCCCACCTCCAGCTCATGCTGCCTTTGCTTAGAAACCTGTTTGGGGGCTGGAAACCTTTCCAGGGGGAGAGTGGTGGGGTTTCAGGAGGGATATGCTGCAGCCCAAACATTTACTCTTTGGGTCCTGCCTCAGTCTTTGGTTAGTCCTGCGATAGATGCAAGTCACCTTATCGATTTGTGTATATGGGACAACAAAGCTTTTATTTTCTTTTATAGACTGCTTTGGTTTAACTACAAAATATTAAGAGCAAAACAAGCCATGAAATGCTCTTGCTGTGCAGAGCGGGGATGGCTATGCCCGCCATTTAGCATGGGTGCTTGTCTGCATGAGTTGTGCTGCAGGCAGAGGGATGGGTAAAAGTGATGTTCAGGGAACGAAGGATACGTGATAGTTCAGGAAAAGGCTGGTGCAGAAATGTTACCGAGCAGACAGTGCCATCGGGAGCTGCATGACAGTGTTGGCTGGGCTCGCTGGTGAGTGCTGCTGTGTTTGCATGGTCCCCGTGGTCAGAAGGTATCATGATGGACAGGGATTTTTTTTTCTTACCACAGATGCAGAGATTAGGATTTCCAAAGTGTAAGCGTGTAGAAGCAGGGCATTCCAGTGCTGATTATCTGTATGATATGCACTCATATCATACAGATGCATGTGCGCACATACACACAAAGAAAAAAACATATAATGCTTCTATGTGGTACGCAAAAATATGAACTTGATAGAGATTTGCTGGGAAGTGAAAGACAGAATAGCCACGCTGTAGTCTCACAGCTGGACAACCGCTTCTCTTTTTCAATAGCTGGACTTGGTGGCAGTATAGAGAACAAAACAAACATTACAGATTAATAAAACAGAGACAGATTTTATTTTGAACCAAAAGTTAAAATTTTATTTGGAATATCAATATACCCCAAAAAATAAAAATAAAAACTTCCTTTTATGTAGTGAAATAGCCATTTGAAAATGGTAAAATAAAGATATTTCTCATACTATTCTCTCCTAGTTATTGTACACATATTTAAGGTTGGTTTTTTTCTGAATATAAATCTAGCTTCAGCTTTAAGGCTCCAAAAAGCCTAAAGCATGTAGTGGCTCTTTTGAGAAAGCAGGTAAGTCAATCAGAGCTGTGTTTTTTCAGCAGACAAGCCTGTTTGAAGCTGTCCAGGACTGGACAGAAGTGAGACTTCTCAGGAAGGTCACTGTTTCAGGAGAGTATTATTTTATACCCATTGGGAAATACACTCTAACCCCACTTCATGCAGCATTTTATTGAGCTATATGATGTACTGGGGAGGGCCCTGGTTCCCCTTAGCTGTCGAGTTCTTGTGCAGATCCAATCTTATTTGTGTTGGTACAGTTGGTTTAATTTAAGAAATCAAATCCTACCCTGTTTGCTCTGCTAGAAATCAAGTCTGTAACAAGGCACTGATCCTGCCTTTACCTCTGTAAGCAAAAGGTTTCTGTGCCTGTGTATAGCCGCACTGACCACAACGGGAGTTTACGATAGCAGGATCAGGGACTTGTCCTTTAGCCTGCTTTTAATAAAATAAATGGAAGGGAAAATGTATTGAAATAAAACAGTAGAAAACCACCGACAATTCCGAGTTGTAATTCTTCCCTTTTAGAGGCCTCATTGATGCTAGGCTGGAAAATATGACTGAAAACCCATGTCAGGGCCTGAGCGATGCCCCGAGTGGTTCATGTCACCACCAAGTAAACAAACAACGGGATTTAGGTCTTGCGTCGCCCTCTGCAACTGGGCTGCAGCAGGCTGAGGCAATGCTCACTGAAGTCACCGGATATCTCACCAACAATCTCACTTTCAGTAGGCATTGGACCAAGTCCTGAACTTATGCGGTATGGTCTGCAATTTGCTTTGATTTCTTCCTTGATCAAAGCCATTTTTATTACTTAAAGTATGTCTGTATTTATGATTTGTATATAAACATGTTATACTTCCATTCCTGGTTCTGAAGTACAGGATAGACTACAACTACTAGAGATATTACTGCACTAATATATCTGGCACTGTTTACAAAGGCTGCTGTTTCACGGTCACAATAATTGGTGTCTTAATGGTCTTTGTTGCCTGAAAACCACCTGAATATTGATCCCTGAGGTACCATTGCTCTCAACTAAAACGTTGTCCCAGGTTTTTACTTTCAGGAGAGAAAAATGAAATACACCCAGGCCTTGAAGTTCACAAGCTGTTAGACCGTTGATGTTCCTCCACACAAATCCACAGACCCACACTTGCACTCAGGGAGCCACTGCGTAATTAGCTTCCGCAGGAGGGTCCCCTTCACGCAAGCTTTATTCCACCAGCCACCCCACCCTGGGCACCTGGCACTATGCAGCCCACCCTCCTCCCGCTTTGCCTTTCCTCATCTTGGGAAGCAGTGAGCTTTCAGCCTGGAAATACTTTCTCCTGGGATATGGAATATGTCTTCGCCCTCCTTGTCTTTCCTGCAGCTGGTGCTCAGTACTTTATTCCTACTACCCCGCTGGGCTCTTTCCAGTGATTCCTTTTGCAGGTTTTGGCCCTTATCTTGTAAGTAAAAGCTTGTATTAGTTTACTGTGAGATTCTGGTGAGAGGTCTCTTTTGGAGCCAGCCGCTCTTAGTTGGGTGTTATCAGTGAGCCCAGACATAAATCATTTGTAACTCCGAGTTACAGAAGGTCTGTAAGCACGAGGGGTTTCCTTCTCATCATAGGCACAATTTAAAGAGGCTGCAGAATTACCCAAGTTTTTGTTCTTCCACTAACTAGTCGAAAATATTTTCCTTAAAGCTTTCACTACACAGCAGTAGTGTTCAGGAAGAGCCAAATTCTGCTCGTGGCTGCCTAAGTGTAAATCCATACCAACCTTTCTGGTTTTATTTCAGTATGCTGGAGTAATGTGTCAAAACATAAAACACAGACTTTGACCCTGGCAGACTGACCTTATCACCAGAGGAACTTTCCTGACTAATAGTGAATCCCATAACAGCATTTCCAGCATCTGTGGTGGTTGTCACAGCTCCAATAATGCTTGGTAATTTATATAAAGTTTGAGTTCCCCATGGCTTGTGTGACTGCAACAGAATTACAGCTTTATTTAAAATAATTAGGAAAAAAAGGGTTCTGGTAGTGGACAGAAAAATTCGAAAGTGTGACCCCAAGGCTCAAGCCAGGGGAAATAAAGAGGACCCAATTAGCCGTGTTTATATCTTGTGGCTCATAGGTTGGAACAGCTGGAGTATTGTTGAGGTGTCATTACATTAGGGTTGACTGGCTCAGTGCTTAAGTACATGTGAGTGGGTTAAAATGTGATGTCTAAATATCATGTGTGCATGTTTTAGCAAGGAAAAAAAAAAGTAAGAAAACCAGTGTAAGTTGGTTTTGTTCTTATCCTCAATTTCTTTAATGCCAGTTACCACATTTGACTCCAGTGGAAAACCTCAGAGGAAAAGCCCAGTGGTGTAGTAAGGCCACAGGACCTGTGTAAATGCATGTGTGATGCATCATCTCCTGAAGCAAATGGCAGTGTGACAGCCCATTTCCAGCGTGATGATAAATGTACCCTAATTTACCACTGTCCCTTACGTGCCTGATCTTGCTGCCCTTTCCCTACACATATGCTTGCCTCCAGGCTAGTCACCCGCCAGGACGCCCACTGAATTCAGCGCCGAGTTCCCCCGGCATGCCAGGGGTACGCCTGCACTGCGTTTTGAGGAGGTCACTCGGGCTGGTTTCTGTGCTGGAGCTGCTCCCCAGGCAGTAAGGAAGGTGGCCCACACCTGCCTGGTCCCGCTGGTGGGGCGGCGGGCTTGTTGGGGAGCAGGCGCTGGGAACGGTGCAAGGTACCTGCGAGGGCTTTGGGAGGATGGGGTAAGAGCGGGTGAAATTCTTGCTCCACTGAAGTCAGTGTAGGCATTGCCAGCATTGCCATCCAGCATGCAGAGGTGTGTTTTTTCTTATGCAATTAAGGAAAACAGTGTATGAAACATGATAGGTTGTTTGGAACCCACCCTGTTTTCTGCCTGTGTTAAACTTAGGCTACGAGTCCTTGCCTTGCTGTGGTGTTGCTTCTTACTGATAAAGTTTATGGGGCTTTTAAGTCATTAGCAATAAGCCTCAAATTAGGAGGATGTGTGCGGTTCCTTCCCCTCTGCTCAGATAAAAGGCAATCGGACACACCGGCTGTTCAAAGCAGAGCAAAGCCTTCACTGACTTCACAGGGTCCAAGATTTCTGCTCCAGCTTCAGCTCCAGATGCCAGACACCTTCCACCCCCTCTTGCTTTATTTGAGAGACCTAAGACACAGAGGACTGGGGGTCTAAATGGCACGATGGTAGGCTTCTACCAATGATTCTCATCTAATTGCAGTTGACTTTAATTTTGCCTTTTCCACTCTTAAGTGGTCTTCTTAATCTGCTTCTTAGCCAGGGCAAAATTAAGCATGAGGAAAAAGGCTTATTCAGCATTATAATTATCTACTCCCAAGCTGTATAACAAAATGGTTTACACATTTAATTGATTTTGTCTAATATTTCCACGTATATAGTAGTCCTATTAATGAATATCATAGCTTCATTACTGCGTATCACATTTTGCTATTTGTTGTGTACCATAAAATAACGTTAGCACATCAATAACTTAAATAACACAAATGTAAACTCATTTTCTGCTTGTTATAATTATGATTTTACCCTGCAAAGGCTTTTTGATTTGTAAGACCATTCACATAACATGGAATGTAACTTTATTTGTTTTTCTTTTGTATATAATGAGACACCGAAAGCCCTTGTCATCTTGTAACAGGATACTAAAGCAGCTGTTTCATGAATGACAGCACAATTAAAGCTAAAAATCATAATTTAAAAAAAAACCTTTGTACTGTACAATCTCAAATTAAAGCAAGAAAGATAATGACAATCTTTTGCATTAGCCAGGAAACGTGATTCTCTGCCACTGGGCTTTTTTTTTCTTGTTGACAATTCACAGAATGTGTATATGGGTGTAGTTATAGGTATGTGTATATCCTATGCAGAACAGCAGTCCCTATGTTGTCGATCTAGTTCTTCTAATTGTTTAGTTAAACTACCTAACTGATACAATTTAGAATACTACATTAACACATTTAACATCAAGTTTACATACTTGCGTCTTTGAAATACTAGGAACTTTTACACATTTTATTTGGCTTTGTAAGGACTGGTATATCACAGATAATGCAATCTACTTGTCTTTGAAAGAATATGGCTGTTCTCAACTAACTCTCTAAGGTTCAGAGTGAAACGTTTCTCCTTATATCTGTAGCTGACTTCAGAGAAGAAAGAGTGTCTTCTTAAGTGGTCAGTCTGATGTTACAGTACAGATTCTGCAGAGAGAGACAGGTGTATTTATTGAAGGATAATTCTCTCTGGACTTTAGAGTTAAGCTGTTGCAGCAGAATTACTCTGTTTAGACTAATTTTTTCTATACAAATCTCAAGAAAAACCTATTCCAAGTATGTTTTGTAGTAGTATCTCCACATGACCAGAGGAGGGCACTTTGAACATCTTTGCACTGCCCGGGAGGCAGATGCAGAAGCACAGTGTTACCCAATGTCGCGCAGTCCTGCCACCTCTTCCCACCCAGGCAGGTATCCTTGTGTCCACAAAAATACAGAATCCGTATTGTACCACAGGGCTCTGTTCTGAAAACAGTGGGCAGATATATCACTCTCTTCTCGCTAACTAGGATTTCTTCCAATTTCCCCCATTTAATTCAGCGTCGCTGCGGTTAAATTGAGATTAACGGAGAATTCCTAAAAATCACGTGAGGGGAGTTGTCTCCCTCTCCTTCCTGAACATCCCTCTGCTATTAGCCCCTGGTAATTTAGCAAATATTGATTGATTTAACCCTCTATGACTTATCCTGCTGCAGAAATTCCTTGCCTTTGACTGAAAAATGCACTTGGAAAATGCACTCTCTGAGATATGTATTGCAACAGTGCATCTTTTCACATTAAACTCTTGTAAAAGTACTGCTCCTTTCCGCCTTCTGAGGGAGGCGACTCCATGTCCCAGATCTGCTCCCCCAGCAGAGTACATAGCGGAGAAATCAATCTCTTCTCTTTTCCATTCATGACCACAGTGGGGAGTTCAGCCACTTTCCATGCAGGAAACATCCTTTCAGGTTTCAGTTTGGCTAAAGGTATCAACCTTCTATGGAAAAGATCTTAATTTTGCAATCTTACTGTTATCATAGCCAGATTTTTTTTGTCACCCCTCTGCTTTGTTTTGTTCAAGTTCAATGCTGAAAAATTATTAGAAAGAATTTAGAAACTTTTTTTTAAAATAAAAGTCTCTCCTCCACCCTGGGGAAACACGCTGCTTATTTAATGGACTTTTTTTCCCCTCAACATTATTATTTTCTCTTTTTCTTTTCTTTTCTTTTCTTTTCTTTTCTTTTCGTTTCTTTTCTTTTCTTTTCTTTTCTTTTCTTTTCTTTTCTTTTCTTTTCTTTTCTTTTCTTTTCTTTTCTTTTCTTTTCTTTTCTTTTCTTTTCTTTTCTTTTCTTCTCTTCTCTTCTCTTCTCTTCTCTTCTCCTCTTCTCTTTTCTTTTTCTTTTTTCTCTTCTTTCTTTTCTCCTTTCTTTTCTAGAGCAGACAGGTACAAGAAGGAAGTTGTCTTTCATCAGCAGTCCTTTGAGATAGAGTAGAATTCAGTGAGTCCTCACCATGATAGGATCATAAACTTACTGGGTTAAACCAAGCTAACTTTCCCTAAGCTGCCAAGTTTTAGCTGCACCATACATATATGTGTTTCCTTGTGCCATTTTCTTTTCTTATAATTTTGTTTTTCTTGATGACCCTGAGCTATGGCTTCTGTCTCGTTTCTACCACTAGTCAACCTTCCTTTCTTTTCTGGTTTTGCCGATATAGGCCTCAAAGAAAAAATGGCAGAAGAGCACAAAGTAGCTGAGGTACATGAGAGAGGACCAGATGATGTTCTGCACGTGGGAATGGCACTGGCCCTGCTGCATCCAGGAGAAGACCAGGTAATTGATCACGCAACCAATCAACATCTGAGTGATCTGCGACAAGGTGATGAACATGGCAAACTTGCGTGAGACTCTGAAGCCAGCAGCCCGCAAGGCATAGTAAGAGTACATAACGGCGTGTACTCCATAGTTCATGGTCATGAACCAGCCACCACCAGCCACCATGTCCTTGTAGGAATACCAAGAATAAAGTAACACAGTAATGTGATGGTACCAGTGTAAGAAGATGAGCTTCTGTTTCCTAAGAATAATGAATATTGTATCACCTGCAACAAAACAAAAACAAAAAAAAAAAAAAAGGAGGGGAGGAAATGAGAAACATATTGAACAATTCTGTAATTACTGCAGTGCTCTCTTCCCTTTGCTGTTGCTGGAGTATACACTATTTTGGAGCATGAAAAACCACCTCAGCTCTAGATCTGAGAGCCTGTCTGATCTGAAAGCCAGCTTGGCTCCTAATCTCTATGCAATCTTTGGAAAACCAACATATCCACATTTTCCTGTGTGGATAATGCCTGTTTGAAAACTCCATAGGTTTACTTGGTAGCCCTTTGCTGCAAACATAATCCGTGAAAGTCTGAGGTGAGGTAGGTGGATATACATGTATCATCTCTGACTGTGAGATTGTGCATTATGTACTGGGACTAGAAGAGAAATGCAGCTCGACAGAGAGCAGAAAACCTGAAGAGAAAGCAGCACAGTGTCCTCCGATTCAAATGCCTACCTGCAAACTGAACCTAGTTCAACTCAGTAGAGCCTTTTAAGCTACTATGCAAAAAGCTATTCTGTACGCAACCTACAATACTGAAAGGTATGTAATTGCCAGAAAAAAATGCTTCTAGAAATAAATCTGGTTTATGTTGAAATGCACATCCTTTTCTGCAAATTCATCTTGCTATTGTAGAAAAGTAAATTTCATTCCTCTTTCCTGCTTTTTTCTTCCTTCTGCTTCTCATGATTGCACTGAGCATCTCAATTAGATATATGCATATATGTATGCTACTTGTTTTCTATTGTTATAGACACAGTGTTTCCAGAAAGATCCCTGAGATTTTAATCTGGGGACTTATAACGTATATGTATCCCAGGAAATCCAAATCATGAATATTAGTGATGGGTGGAACCAAAACTGCATGGTCTGCACAAGGTCTGTAATAAGCCATAATGCTACTGTTTACTTCATTAGCTGCAAGATGTTGACTCACATTTTAGTAAGTAATCATATGTTCAATTTATTGTTGCTGTGCAGTTCTAGCTGATGTTTTCCAGTTTTAACAACTAAATTTCCGTGGTTTTGCAGTAATTTAAGCAGCAGGAAACCAAGGGATTCTGACACAGCAAGGCAACTGGTGTCTGTCTCTTTCCAGTTTTTATGCTGATGAATTGCTGTCCTGTAACTTGCTGAATCAAATTCTCTGCTGAAAGGTAAAGACTTATTTTTGCTGTACACCTGAACACAGTGAGTGCTGCAGCCCTTTGAGATTTAGGAAGGGCATCCTCTAAAATGAAAGCTGGAGGGCTGCTAAATTGCTGCCTCCTCCTTCCCATTCTTGTAAGCCACGGGATAAGAACACATGCAGACTGGCTATTAAGTTGGCTTTGGCATGTATATCGTAAGTGTCCTTACCAAAAAAATTGCTGGAGAGATAGGCGTTTATAAGAATCAGGACTGGAAAAGCTAGGGATATTATGGGAAATTGGTTTCTATTTGGAGGAAGCAGACAGCCACAGCTTTCAATGTTTAGGGAGGAAGCACGTTACTGTTCATAATTGTACGCCCACATGTGTATTTAAGGACGAATGCTGCAGAATGGAGGCAGAACCTGACTCAAAGCTTCTTGCTGACACAGCTGCTGTAGCCCACCCTTCACTTCTGTACTCACGGGGTGACTGACTGCCGATTACCCTACTCATATTTGCCTACAAGTAGCTAAGTAAGAGGTATGGACCAGATTGCTCTTACCTCTTGACTGCCCTGCTATATATAATCACTGCAGTTTATTCCTGGGTTGGGAATGGCCTTATTCAACTGCGCATTGCTCTAGCTTCAGCCAAGCTGGACTTAATCTCTAGAGACTAAAACAGGCAGAGTTTGGGGTTGGTTTTGTTTACTCAGTTTTTCTAAGACTAAAATGAGATTTCAACAGCACTGAGAGCCTTCTTGTGCTTCCTGGACAGACATTTCTGCTCTAAATATGTATAGTGAGACAAAGGGGGAGAGGGTACTCACCTAGTTCGGGTGCTTTGCTTAGCACAAATGCATATGCCCAGAATTTGCTGACAGGTCCAATGTAAAAACTCTGGTCACACACTGACTGCTTCAGGCCTTTGGTCATCAAAATGTACAGCATGTAAGCACCAGTTCGAACAGCACCGAAAATACTTGAAAACAAAAAGAGAAAATGAAGAAAGTTGAGTGGACACTTGAAATCTACATGCCATCACTTCAAATCATTATGAGAAAAAGGCCATAAATGTGCTGAAATAATAACTTTGAGACAGCCTTAAAGCTGGAACAACTCTGCTGGCTTCTAGGAAGTTATTCTGAACTCAGATTTGTAAACTGGACTGCAGCTGTACCCTCTGGTGAAAGTCTGGAATGGTAAGGTCAATGTTTTTTATTTCATTACTACAGGAGTGATCCTTCAGTTTTCAGGAGCAGCAGGAGACATCTACTTCAGCTGAAAACAACATGCAGAGTTTTGATGCTGACAGCTGGGAGACTACAAGAAATGAGTTGATAAAGAGCTGTCATGAACGTAATCAGGACCAATTCCCTCTTCTGATTTCCTCTAGAGTTTTTGCTTGTCTCTCCCTGTGTTTGCTACACCCACAGGAGCTCTGAGCACAGACAAACCCAGGTAGGGTGCACAGATTTTGATGGGGGGTCTCAGTCAGGGCTGGTGTTTTGGTGCATGTGCTGACTTCATACTTCATCTCTTAACATGTCATTGCTAATGGAGGAATTGACTAGTTGAATCGAGTCATAAACAGCAGATTCACCCTCACCTCATCAAAGTGAGATGCAAGGTAACAGTGTTCTGTAAATGAGAAACATAAAGAGATTTGCAATGGTATTAATTAGTGCAATTACAGAGGGGATACGTTCAGATAACGACAGACATCCAGCTAATGTAAAGAACAAAGGCTTCTGTCTCAGCAGTGAGGAGCTCTGCAGAAGGAATTGCCTCACTGTTTTATGGCAAGAACATGCTTGCCCATTGTCTACCATTGTAGCTCGGTGGCCCTTCAAAAGCTGTGATGAATACTGGGTGAAACAAGCAGCTTTCAGAAAAATGGAGCAAAGAAAGACCCAATCTCCTTTCGGGTTGAGTATATCTTACTTTATGCCTACAACATATGTCCCTGTGCCTCTACCCAGCTCCACCTTATCTCCCCTCTAACTTCTTTGTGACTTTGTCCTACTCATGAATCCTCTGGTTCCTGCTCTGCCTTGGTGTCTTTCATGACTATTGCATGGCAGCATGCAAACCAAGCCACCTAAACTTGATGTGGAGACACGAAAGCAATGCAAGCTACCATTTATGCAAAGTGTGTGAAATAAGGAACACTTCATCTGAAGTTATAGATTCTCTGTTACTTGTCCTTGTCTTGTGAAGTCAGTATTCTTTAAAAAATGTTTTAAAATCATCAAGGCAGCCTCAAAAGTTGAGGTCTATGGCAGTTCTTATGGCATTTGGTCAGACTAGATGGTTCAAGTAAGCCTGCCAAGCATAAAAACTGTTGACCTAAGTTTTTATATTTTTTGCACAAAGTATTTAGATTTCCAAATCTGCAGCACTGATCTATCCAGTCAAACCTGCCTGCTGCTAAGGAGCAATGCACCTTGCTCTCCCCTGTCCACTGCATGCACTCCGCAACCGAGCAGAGTACCACGCTGCCTGCTGCTCTTTGCGCTCTGTCAGTGGCATCACAGATGGGGCTCTACAGCCAGGTCACGCCTGGGGAGAGGCGTTACGTCCTGGTTCCTGCACCATTACATTTTGATGCCTGAGGTTTCACTGTGCCATCAGGAAATTCAGGCAACAGTGAGCACTTAAGAAGCTACTATTATTATCTGCTATTTGTATGGTGGTATTTGCTCATGGGCTCTACTGCCCAACAAAAAATTTTAAAAAATCCTGCAGTGGTACAGGTTTACTGAAGGAGGTTAGCTGAGTTTGGGTTTCCCATTAGCATTGCCCAAAGCAATGCACATATTCCCAGGCTTAGGCAAGACAGACATTGCAGTCTCTCACGTTCATCCACCCCTGCATGCAGAAGAGAAAGTGCAGTATTCTCAGAATTATGCAGCCCATAGTGCATCCTCTCTGTGTAGGGTTGTTCCCTCCCAGAAATGCTCTCTCAGCATGCTTTTCTCACGTCTTTTGGGGATCGGTCCTTTTAACTCAGCAGAGAGTGCCAAAGCCTCCAGGAGGAGTTTTGAAATGAGGTGCAACTCGTTCTGTGTCTTCTCTCTGGCGTTTAACATATGCCCTTTTTTTGATCAGGAGTTGCCTTTCTTGTTCCCAAGAAGACAGGAGATCCTGACAGAGATGTGATCTGATCACTTCCCCAGGCAGTGAACTCCTCAAGCCAGCCAGGGCAGGCCGCTGCTTGCTCCTGTGTTTTGGGTGGTGCCAAAATTGGGTGGAGGAAGATCAGGCAGAGTATCTAATGATATGCTGGTTCTCCCATTAGCAAATATCTCAGTGCTGACATTAAAATGGGGGGGAAAAAAGGAAATTTTAAATTATGAAATCACATAGCTGCAAGCAATACGCCTTTCCTTGTACAGAAGCTGTATTGCTTTTCTAAAATATCATTTATTATTAAAGTTTTAAAACCAAAGAGAATTCTGTGCCATGAACACGAACTCAGATGAGAAGAGCACTTGTTCGAGCAACAGGCAAACGTTGACTTAACTGTAAGTGATTGAGTATAGACACCCAGGGATTTAGTCTGAACTGATAACAGAGCCAAAGAGTATTTGCCCTGTGGGGATTACAGAGTTTCACTTTGCTGTCCTTGAGATTATAACGATGTAATTCTTTCTGTCTTTCTGTTTGGCAACTACTGCAGAGCTCTCCTTGGAGTGCACATGCGCACACACTCACACTCACACACTACTTTTCTATAATTTTGCAGCACAGTGGCTTCCTCTAGTTCCATGACTCTAGAAGAAGTGACTCCAGCTACTGCTCTACATGGCGTGAGTCAGACTAATCTGAATTTTTTATCAGTAAAAAACAAGTTACATTTTCACATAATTCACAAGGGAAGGCTTTATAAATAAGGAGGATGGCAAACTGGAAGTAACTGATTCAATTACCTAAATAGACGCCATGAGCAGGTAGCTGTTTATGAGATGTGCTGCATGCCAAAACACTATCTTGCCAACAAGCACACGCCACCGGAGACAGAAAAAGATCTAATGCACGCCTGCAAATGTGCCTTGGACCCAGCGAGCCAGGACTGCTTTTTGTGCCTCTGCCACTTAATCTTGTTTGTTCTGTAAGGTAAGATCAACCAACAAATTTCTATCTTGCAAAGACATGATGTGCAGCAGAGTGATAACATTGCTTGCTCAGTAAATCACTTCTGCTTCGTTTTGTCCTCGCCCTGCTCTCTGCTGCAGCTTTTGTGAGGTATTGAAATGAACTGCTTACCAAAGCAGTCTGTCTGGTGGGAATCATCTGCAGGGATTTTAGAAATAAGGTAGCAGTGAATTCCTGTACAATTACGGCCTTTTGCAACTAAAGAGACTGATCAGAAACAAACTGCACTGGCTAATGCAGCTTTCTCATCTATTCAGACTCAAAATGTCCTACATTCTCCTCCCTTCAGGCAGTGCCTTCTCTGGTAGATTAACAAGTGCCCGGTTGGTATTTTACTGTCCATAATATGATCAAAATATATCCATGAGTAAAATAAAAACTAATACTTTTCCCTCACAAACTTGTTTTCAGACAAGGGCCTCAAAACACATCCCATGCATGGGTTAGGTGCAGCACTAAGAAGGAGGGAAACTGAGGGCTGGGGAGCTAGCTGATGGGAAGACAACGCAGGCCTCAGTCAGCCCATTACAGCTTTCTGTTCCCTCCACCCGACTTACCAGGAGGGGAAGAAGTACTTGTTTCTCAAAGCCTGAGAGGGCAGCAGGTAGCTCAAGACTTCAAGACCCAGCTGCCACTGTAGCAGGCTCAGCTCCTCCTCGAAGCGCGGAGGACACTGCCCATTTTTGCTAGGGCTGCTTTCTATGCAGACCCATCGCTGCACTTGGCTCCTGACACCTCTGGACATCCCGGTCCAGGATCAACACTGCAGAATTGAGCAGGGAATGTGACTTCCACATAAAAAAAATTTGAAAGTTCAGCATAGAATATAGCAACATTTCCTAAAGGATTTTAGTGCTGTGATAATCACAGAGTGGAAATTCTCTGCTCCAGTTTGCGTCTTTAAAAAAACCCCTTAAACTAACCAAACACACCATGCAAACTCTATCTGCAGAACTAGGCATTGAATGGAATAACAGTCTTGACTATGGCTAAGGTGAAGGTAAAACGTTAGCTACAAGCTACCTGTCAGAAGTGCAGTATCGCCATTTTCGAAAGCATGCCATCCTGCACACACAGCACCAGCAGAGAGCAGCAGGGCATCCTCAGACAGCAAGACCCAGCTGTGCTGTGCAAAATTAAGGGCTGGTAGGGATTTCAAGCAGAGCCCTCCTTACCCAGGCCCACAGGCTGTTCAACTTGGCCCAAACCACAGGCACCCAGCTGGTTTGACAAGTCTCCGAGGCGTCAGACTATCTTCTGCCATAGGTGTGCTAGGCTAGTCCGGCCGCGAGCCGGCCGGGCAACCAGCTGGAGCTCCCACGGGTCCGGCTCCAGCTCCCAGCCTGGGGCCTGGCTGGAGGAAAGAAGAAACCTTAGTTCTGCCCTGACCTGCTTACATGGCGACTCACAGGAGTCCCATGTAAGATTACAGGTGAGTCTGTGCCCCGGGAGCACAGGGAGGTGGCGGAGCGGACGTGGTCCTCCTCAGCAAAAGCCACATCGAATGGACAGCAGAGCAGCCAAAATCACCTTACACGCGGAGTCACAGCCCTGACTGCAGCCTGCTTGCTTGTATCGCAACAGCGTGAAAACAGGGAAGCAGGTTTTAGGTTTGTTTTTTTTTTTCATTTTAGCATGCAAAATATTTAAAGAGGAAGCACTCTAAGTTAGAAAGAAATGTTTAAAGGTCAGCAGGTGAAGAACGTGAAGCTTCCTACACCTTCCTTCGTGACAAATCAAACCATGTCCACCTTTCCGTTCTGTTCAGTGGGAGTATTTCAGCGGTCATATCAAGGTTCCCTTCTGTTGCTGAAGAGCTGGTCTCTTAACACAATAAAATGGCCTTTCTGTGCCCTGCTGATTTAAAACCCGTGGTCCTCGGAAAAGAAGAACAAGTTGTGCTGCTAATGATGCGGCACAGGAGCGCGGGACGCACAGCAACCCCTCGGTCTGACAGGTCAGAGTGGCAGGGTAGTCTGAGAGCATGCCTACAGAAAGCAGTTACTGGAAAAGGGCAACAGGATATTCCTGTGCTTAGCCAAGCAACAGAAAGTACGTAAAATACGAACTGATACTGGGAAAATGCACAGAGAAAGCATCTATAAGAGACACAACTCTGAACTAAGTTTCTTGGAAAGAAACGCAGCTGAAGCCACCTTCATCAGACAGCTCTGAACTCCCCAGCTGGGCAGTTACCCCCAGATCAGTAAAGAAACTCAGAAACTCCTGTTTTTATCAAGCAGCATGTGCCAAGGTGGGTGCATCTCCATGTGAGTATCTTTCAGCCATTTGCTCGCTGTGCTCTTTGATCAATTCCTAAAAATAAGTTTGTAATAAAGCAATGTTGCAACACGACCTGTAGGTTTGTTTTGTAGTTCTTTGGAACTATTTACAGAGTCTTTCTTCTCCACCTGGTAAGGATGAGCTTCTTTCAAATCACTCTCACCTTCTGCAGTCTCATGAAACATAGTCCCAGAGAACCAGTCCATCAATGATATGACCAAGCAGATGAGGCAGCAGGGACAGGGCTAGGTGACAGCTTTCTTAAGGAAATGATGGATTTTGTTGCCGGAAGTGAAACTGTAGGAGAATTCTGTATGTCTCCCACAGAACCCCGCTTTGGCCATGTGAGAAGTAACAGTAGATTTGACTACCTAAAAAGACACAGAGACGCCTCCGGAGGATGCAAGTGTTGAAGGGGCCACTTGCCTTGCAAACCAGCAAAGGGAAGGGTTTTTTCCAAGCTTGAGACAGAATTATTTTTTCCTAGGTGACTGCAGACAAAGGTGGCAGACCAGCATTAGGAAATGGCCCTTTCCAGGGAGGAAGTACACGAGGATGGGTCCTAGAAAACAGGGCAGGAGTTCTGGGAACATGCATTTGTATGGCGACCACACACACCGTATATACACCTGTATTATACGAAGACATACCTCAACTATTATCTGTGTAGACAGGTGAGGTAGTCAGATCACAGTGTGCTTGCTGGTTTGCTATTGCTGTGGTGATTATACTGTCAAACCAGTGGGAAAGATGGAAGAATTAATGAACAGTTGGCCTGCTCCCAACCCAAAATCTGTGCTTACATTTTGTGGTGGCTTCAGGTCCCGCAGGAGCAGAGTACTCTGGGAACCTGCTAACCATTGTGTCAAAAAAAGAAGACCATCAAACAAAATTTTAGTAGCTAAATCAGGAGGTTTATAGGGGTCTGCCCTCAATCTGTAAAAAAAAAAAAAGAAACTGCATTTATTCCAGTTCCCCCAGGATATTGGTGTAGTCAGGGTAGTTTGTTTTTAAAGTTGAGCCAAAATACAAGGCAATGTTCAGCTTAAAGTGGTTATCTGGGTGGTGTCAAATGAGGAAAGGATATCAGGGTCTGGTTTGTGCTGACCAGAATTACGGTCCAACAGCCTACTGACTTCTACTGGTGTCTGGGCACTTATTTAAAGCCTATTGTTCCAAAATCCTTTTGTGGGTAGACATGCCAGACTGTTTCAAGGCTGGGGGAAGAATTAAAACCATGAGAGTAGTCTCCCCAGGAGCCTGCCTGAGAGACAGCATTCATTCCACCGCAGGGAGGGGACTGGTGAGACCTGCCATCACACACCAACCTTCCAGCATATGGAAGCAAAGGGTGAGTGAGAAATAAGTTTCCTGGCTAATTAAGTTTCCTTAAGAGTCCACGGGCACACGTTCACAGGCTATCACAGAAAGCAAACGCGAGTCCTGCAGCCCCCCCTTTCTGGAGGGTGGATGAGTGTGAGAACGTAGCACAGGAGCAGCACAACCCACCAGAATTTGCAATTGGTTTGCTCTGATTTCTGACACCCAAGCTGCTCTTGGGTGTTTGTGGACTGGCTAGATTTCATTGCAACTGTTCCTCCCCTTCTGTTTTTAAAAAAGTGAATCACCTCTTAACTCCTTCCATGTTTTTTTTTTCCAATGATGTGCACATTAAGCCACATCTGGCCAGCTGTGCTGGGGGAAGGAAAGAGCAGTACTACCTTCACTGGGCAACGTGCAATGCGTGATGGTGCAATATTTTTAAAAAGTTGCATTTTCCAGATGGAATAAATCCTCCAAATGAGAGAAGGAAGTAATTAATCCTATGACAATTTTAACATATAGTTTCACTAGAAGGTTGTCAGACTACCTAAATGTTATCTCAGATGTGACTCCTGTCTTAGTTTGCCTTGATTGTATTCAAACGCAGTTCCATAAAATCCTGGGTCTTCTTCTATTTAACAGGGTAGAAACTATAAGGTTGCTTTAGGCTTATCTTTGATTGCAAAATCATTGTATTTTTACTGTACAGTGAGAAACCATACACTAAGAAGCCAATCATTACGTACAAATGAAATGTGGCCAATGACTGAAAGATATCATTTGGCTATTGTTCAGTGACCTACATGGAATTAATGGATCTTATTTTGATCTCAAGGAGTTAATGAGAGCTGTGGTTAAGTCAGTGCAGTATGACATGTCCTCTAATCTCACAGAAAAGCAGCCTAGAAAAGGATCTGGCATCCAACATCCTAACTGGTCAATGTGACACAATGACAGCCTATATGAAATATTAATATATATTAATAACTGACTAGAAGAACCAGCTTTGTAAGTCTGCACCTGGTGATTAGAAATATTTTGCTAGGTTTGTGGAACTGAGGGTTAAATTTTCCAAAATAAATGAATCGGATACATAGCGATATGGTACTCCTCTAAGTGATAAAAAAGTTTGAAAAAGAATAATACTGACTATGGATTTGGCCTCTCTTAACTCTAAATGTAACATTTATGAGACATTTTACAAACATTTAAAAGAGAAGACTTCTTAATAGTGAGTTACCTTGAAATCCTAGAGGGACACTTGATCAAATTACAGCTGGTGAACTTAGCCCAACTGTTATTTTTATAAGAAACGGCAAAGAAAACCAATGTAATTAGGCTGTTGTTTCATAATCCTTCAACATTTCTGAAGTGCTTTCAAGCAATGCCAAGGTTAGTAATGGAGAGAAGGAGACCCAATCCTGCAGAAAGACTGTTCTTGTAAAATACTTGTAAAGCACTTCCCTGTTTTACCTCCCAGAACTGATTCAGGTACCTCCCAGGAAGACCCTATCTCCTCATTGAATCCACTTGTGATGAAAAGGACATCTCCATTCTCTCCACAGAGCAGACCTGCCTGTTGCTGTACCAAAATTTTGGTCTTGTCTGCTTTCCAACAGCCAAGTGACTTACCACCTCCAGCTTGGGCTGTTCCCAGAATTACCAATGCCTCAACAACATGCAGGCCAGCAACTGCTTTAGGTCAGACATTCCTGTGTGAAAAACTGCTGTTTACAAAGCTGTTTGTAAGTTGGGGTCTCTTCAGGTTCAGACCTAACTTACTTCAGACTTCTCCTGTCAGTGTCAGCACCTCCAAGGCCCTTAGCTTTGTATTTGTGAATATTTCACAGCCCTTAATGACCTTTACTCTTGCAACAGCCTCGTAAGGTGCCTAACCATAAGACCCATTTCAAAGACAGAGAGGTGAGGCAAAATGAAATGTAAGTGTCCTGTCAAAAATCTGTGTCTGAGCCAGGATGAGAAATGATGTACAACATCATGAGCTGTGGTTCAGTGCCCTACCCCATGAGGTCCGTTTGATGTAAGCAGAAAGAGGTCTGACCTCACTCCGTATCAGTGAAAACAGTATGATTGAATTAACAGTAAACACACTCCAGTAGGAGGAATTTTCTTCAGAGAGTCCTTTGACCTACTATAGATTTTCTTTTCACTTTTTAAAGTTACCCTCTAAACCTTCAAGTCCCAAACCCTCCATCTTAATTACCCAAGGTACACCTATATCTTTAAAGATAAATAGTTTATAGACATAAAAGCTGTTGTTACACTTCTTAACATCACATTTTCATCATCCGCACATCTGATATTTTGGCAGCATGCTTTCAAGACCTAAAAATAGAGAGTGATGCACAGAGAGACACAGAGCAAGTTTACAAAGCTGTGCTGTCCTCAAAACACAAAGAGCTGAAAACTTCCTGACCTAGCTGGAAGACCAGATAAGAGCAATATGTGCCTTCCACAGACTCAGTCAGACTCTTGCTTTCCCTCTGTTTTCCCTTGACATATTAGGCAAATACCAGTGTGGATTTGGTCTGACCAGCTGGACACAAGCCACAGAGACTGTGAACCTACAGTCATCCTTTAAGAGCATCCCTGCTTCTATCTCCCCTCTACTGTCCTACCCCTTAAATTTTCGTAGGACCAGACCTCAGCAGCCGACCTTGCCATAGGAGAAAATATTTAGATTCTTCTCCCTCGTGGAATTTTTGCAGTTGTTCTAGCTATTGTAGTTGTTTTGTATTAATGCTCCCTGCTGAGCCCCTTACTCGCACCAGTGAACTCCAGAAGAAAATCAGGTATGGATCAGAATCCACAGTGGGGGGTGGCTTTAAATGTCTAATTCCTTGTGACATAGGCAGGTACAAAAACCACGCTAGTGAGGTGGAAAATTCAATGCCAATATTCTTAAAAACTCCTGTTTTCCTTTACTAATGCCATCAGTTGATAAAACTACAAAAACATAGGTTTCAATCCCATTCAGCAGCAACTGATTCTGTGGGAAGTTCATTTTAAAGGCTTCTATCTACCCAAGTCTATGAAGGAAAAGCCTGAAGATGTAACCAGTGAGTCAACCTCAGACAAAAACAGAACCCTAGACTCTCACTGTAAAATGAAAAAAAATTCATTATTTCAAAGTCAGTCTTGCAGAGGACTGCAATGCTTGTCTTCTGTATGTTTGGGATTTAGAACTATCATGATGTTACTGTACACCTATGCTGAACTCCTTTCTGCTCTATACTGTTTGCATTTCACTGGAAAAAAAAATCACACTGGCTATAATTTTCCCATATTTTCCTTTAACAAAACTAACTTTGGGCACAGATATGAAAACATGTTACCGAGTCTTCCCTGGTGCTGATGAACTATGGTAACTATTTACATGCTCATTCTGTCTATAGCAATTTTAGTGTAAAACTAACTTTTAGTGTAAAACTGTAATATCAGAGAAGGAGGTTTGTGCTACCATATTTTACCCCTTTGTAACTGTGTTTAGACAACCATGTGCTCAGTTACCACAATTCAGTTGCTAGCAGATAACTGAAAGCACAGTAACTCCCTTGTGCACCTGCGTCCTCCAAGGCCTAGCCTATTGATAAAATTATTTGGGACCATTATTTATGCTCTTACAATGGGTAGGAACAAAAAAAATTATGAGAAAAGCGCCTTGGTCCCATGATGTACCTTTTTCCTATGGTAACAGAACACCTTTAAAAGCACGCTTTCAAAAATTAACAAAACAGTCTTTTAACAGCACTTATGTTAATCTCGTTCTTTAAAAAGAACACAGAACTCATCCTCTTCAGCCCATGTGTCTGAAAGGCCGTAAGGTATGTATGTTCTTCATAATGACTAAACTATTGTAATTAAGAGCACAATTTTCACAAATGTTTTAGGCTAAGAAATGTTTTTAGCTTCCCAAACTCCCTGAAAGCTTGAAATGACTAATGCTTTTGTTCCCACTTGCAATTTTACCTCTCCAGCTGAGGGAACGCATTATTTGAAAACGTTCATTTTCTTCGAGGAGGTGTATGCGATACCTAGCGATGGGCACTCTGTGGCTCCTCTGCTTTGAGCTCCCGTATCTGCACGTCCCACAGTGAGCTCCGCTGGTCCTCCCGCACCGGAGCTACTCCACCACCCATTCCGCAGGCTGCTGCCTCCACTTCCCTGCTGCCTGCCCAGTTGCGCTGATTTGGCTGGTTGCATGGCCGTGGTGTTTAACTGGACTGCTGAATGATGCAGCTAAAACAGTCCCTCCTTCACTTTTTTCTTTAACAACATGATTTCATTGCTCTTCATTGTGACACAGCAGGGAAAATGAAGACCAGGAGGGCAGGGGTCTTTCCAGCCAGCCTTGGCACTACAGAGTTCAAAATGTGGCACGTGCTCTGAGCAGCTACTCTGCTCTGGGAAGCTATTGAAAAGGCATTTAAGACACTGGTTTGCATCCCTCTGCTGGATCTTGTTTCAAAAATGGTTCCTTCAGAGGGTGACAGAAAATCCCAGGACTGACTCAAAAGCTCAGAAATACACTCAGGATATGGTTGAGAATGGAGCAGGAACCGTACCAACGCTGTATTAAGTACCATTCCCATTATATATGCTTGTTACATATTCTCTCTGTATAATCCACTGCTCCGAATAACAGAATTGGGTGCTTCCAAAGCATACTTACTAGAACAGTTACCATTTCTGCAAGGGCACGAGAACACCAAGAATGTAACAAGCCCGAACAGCAAAACCTTCCTTCTACCATCTTGCTGCCCAGCTGCTCCTCAGCCTCTCCCCCTGCCCATCTCCTGCCCAGGAAGGAGAACAGATGGGTCTTGCGGCTCACCCGCAGAGTCCTCCCTTGCCCTGCTTGAAGGTGATGGAGTCCCATTCAGGGTGGAGTGCAAGCCACAGTATTGTTAAGAAAAAGGTAAGAAAAGGGGGAGGTGAGGAATAACATATGCTTTTCTCAGTGTGGTGCTCACTTACCCTAAAGCCTGGTGGTCAGCAGTACGGGAAGTGTTTTATAATGGGGTGCTCTAAGTCTCAGCACCACGTGTGTGAGCAAAAGTTGTGCTGATCTTTGCAGGGGTTTTGCACTCTTTTTGGCAGAAGACTTTTCTTTGCATAAGTTCACGCATACTTTGAGGTTTGGGTTCAGTCCTATCAAAATCCCAAAGCAAAATTTGAGATAATTCCCCTTCCATCTCTAAAAAAACCTCCCATCACTGAACCAAACACACAAGTCCTGCTTTTCAGACCTTTCTACTGTATCTGATCCAGATGTCTCTCTAGCAAGCTTTTCAATGAAAATCATTTGAGTTTTCAGTTGGGACCAAACCCTGAAGCCAGGCCAGCTCAGAGTGATTTAAAAATTGTGCAAATATTTTACATGGCTCTAAGAAATAATATATCATTTGTGCAGGTTTATATACCCATAAGCACATGCATACATGCCTGGGTGGTTATTACTTTCCCGTGTGATAAATTTTGGGGAGGGAAATAAGGTATATTAACGTGACAGCTTGCTCTGTGGTTTTCAAGTGAGGGCAGATACTGTGCTCCTTGCATCAGTCTTTTTACTCTCCTCGGCAATAAATCCCTTGACGTGGAGCCACTCCCTTCAGCCCTTCCCTCTTGTCAGCAGATTTCCTAGTCACAACTCACCTGGCTCCCAAAACCATTTCTTTGTCCTTTTTATTGACAAAACTGGAAAGAAAACCAGGCTTAACTTATTTCCTTCCCTCTCCAGGGACCTCATTAAGCATACCCAAACAGTGACATCTCTGCAGGGCTCTGGATCAATGGACACTGTCATCTGGAGATTTTAATCACATTAACACCACAGCAGAGTAAAATCCATCTGATTCTCCCTTGCTAAAGTGGCAAGCTCAACACTTCTGCCAGTTGCTGCAACTACTACTCAGAAGGCTTATTTATATATGTGGATAAAAATCAATCTACCACAGCTACCATCTTCTAGTCCCTCCTCACGGAGCCTGAATTCCTTCTCCAGGAAACGCAATTTCATCCCCCAGACCTGCCTTCTTTATGATTGGGATTAGCTACATTCAGACAGTCCTGAGGAGCAGAGTACAAAAGTAATCAATAAAGTGAAGCTCTGTGAGCTGGTGGAAGAACCTGCGCTGCTTATAAAGCATAGCAGAAAAACAAACGCCAGGGCTATATTCCTACAAGTAGTCTTTGCAACAGAGGAGAAGATAATTGGTGGAGGTAAAAAGGGTTATACTCGCATGGAGAGTCTTACACAGAGCACTCGGTGGCTATACACGGCCCATTGGGTTTTGGTAGAGATAAACAAGGAGCAATGGTCAGGCTGAAGGGCAGTTGAACTCAATCATTACCCTAGGAACATGAGAGAACAGTGTAAGTTGCTTACAGGGACACCGTACACTGCTGAAAAACATGTAACTGTTTTCTTTCAACAAATGAAAAATAATTTTTCAGCTCTACCCACACATCCCTGCATCTCATCTGACTTCCAAAGAGTCAGTTACAAGCTAATCAATAGTAATTACCTATCATCCTGTCTTGCCCTCCTCAATGTGCTGTTACCTGATGCTGCTCCCTGATTATCTGGCACATGGAGGGTAGGAACTTGCAGGAACAGTATGTCTTGATGAAAGCTGTTATTTCTCGAGCAATAACTCACTCTTCCATCACTAAATAATAGTTGGACTTTTGTTGCAGCTGAAGATCCCTGGCACCCTGTGAAGTCTGTATACTCGGTGAGATGTTTTTCTGTCAAGAAATATATCCTAGTTCTTAGGTATTTCTTTCAGCAAGTTTGGACTGTGGCTAAATTACTAAAAAGAAAAAAAAATCAATTATTTTCAACTTAAGCCCTGTGTTTGGTGCGAAATCTCATAAGAATTAAGGAATCCATCTAAGGATTTCTAAAGTAGCCCATGAGGATTCATAAGCACAGTGTACCTCTTAAGCAGTCCTTAATGAATGCCCCAAGGGCATTTGCACTTGTTCCTGTGTCGTTACTGAAATTATTCTCAGCATCCAACATTATCTCAAGAAAATTTTAGAATAACTGTAATATTGTAGTGATTTAAATGATAATCCGAAAAAAGTGGCATATCTATTTCTGCAGGATAAATTAAAGATACTTACAGGATCAAATGTATCAAGTTGGTAGAGTAACTGCCATGTATAGCATTGAAATGTATGTATTCAGGAGTTTGAAATTATCCTAGGCAAATAAAGCCAAAAAGTAATAAAGTAAAAGATTTAGCAGAGAATCAAGCCAACCAATGGAGCTAGCCATCACTAAGCTGTAAAACAGGCAGATAACAAAGTAAGCAAAATCTAAGTTACAGGAAAAGACTAGCATTTGACAGAATAAAGAAGGCTTAAAGAAGCTAAAAGTTACAATACAGCTGTAATGAGCTGCTCAGATCCATAAATTTAATGGCAATGACAGGCCTGGAGCCATTGGTTTTCCTTTTTCACTCTGTCCTCCCCGGGGCAGTACTCCTGCAAGCGTCTAGAGAAGTTCAGATCTCAGGGATTTGCCTACAGTTGGTAAATAATAAATATATTTTATTAATTCAGCAACCTAGGGAAGATGCTGAAGGGTACAGGCACAAGGACGCACATTTGTTTAGAAGAAGTTGCAAAACGGTGACTTTGCTAAACCACGGCTCGACACCCATACGCAAGCCTGCATGTGAACACTGCTCGGTTTGGCAGTGTTTATTAACACGTTAGTCCGCAGATGCAATGTTGGATTTGATAGGTCATGCAAGTTAACACCTCTCAGTGTTTTATTCCCACTGTCTCCAACAAGCACAAGCTGTTGGGGGACTTACTCAGAAGAAAATACATGAAGATTTCTGTTCACCAGGGATTTCTGCATGGAGGAGGATGTTTTACCAGGCACACAAGGCAAGTACCAAGGCTGAGTAAAATGCAGAAGTGCCGCCACAGGGGAACAGATGGGAGGTTTGATTTCTTTTGAATGAATTATGTACTTTCTCTCTAGTACAGTTCCCTTCTTAAGCCACCAGACAGATGTTCTTTATTCCTCGCATACACTTTTCAGTCTCCTGCCCATTTAAAATAGAGAGGAAAAGCCTCGCTCCCAGGGGGCTCTCCTTTGAGTACGACATTCACGCTGAGTGGTGGCCTGCAAGGGCTCCTGTGGCCTGGGACAAGGTGATCTCATGGGAAAGGTATAATTCAAGGTGACAAACTGAGTGTCAACACTCTCATTGATTGTGAGAGTGGGGAAGGAATAGGGGCAAAATGAGCGCAACAGCTGCTTTCCAAATAATGTATTGAATTCACTTTGCTAAGATGTTCGGTTTTCCAGCAATAAAGACAAACAAGCAAGCAAACTTGTCAGAGAAAAAACGAGAAGTTTTTAAAGGAGGCCCAGCTTAGCACTGAAAAAAGAGATTTTCATAGGAATTTTTAGCCAGTCCTATCCATATCTCCTGTAAAGTAGCATCAGCCAGGTCTCACAGTGAATCCTTGGTTTACTTTTAATTAGGCCTGATTAGCTAAAAACAGTAAAACCAGTTTACATTCAAAATGACTTTGATGGACCCAACAGAGTCCATAGCAGTAACAGGAGAGTGAATGAAGAAGTGAGATTTCAGAAGAGGATGGGCACAGCATTTTGTCACATGGCATCAATTACAACTCTAGGAATAAAGATATTTGTCATGGGATGCTCTTCTTACTTAGAATAAATAAAGTACATATTGGAGATACATCTTCTTGACAATACTTTATTACTCTTAGCCTATCTATTTTTATCACCTCTACACTGTTTTTTGCAATGCATTTTTCAATGCAATTTACATAGCACTGTTTGTATTTCCCTATTGGGATTACAGTTCATCTTACAGAAAAGAACTTTTTCTTCTTAAA
The DNA here is from genome assembly GCF_034638445.1 of Ciconia boyciana. NCBI lineage: Eukaryota > Metazoa > Chordata > Aves > Ciconiiformes > Ciconiidae > Ciconia > Ciconia boyciana. Next base: position 59,854,762 of record NC_132938.1, read on the forward strand.
CTGTTAAGACTCATCCAGGGGATTTTTGTGTTCTCTCCAATCATTTTGAATTCCTAATGTTCACCCAACTTTCAACTTTTGCTCCAAAATGGTAATTAAAACGATGTTTCCAATATCTGTTATACAAGAAAAATCAGGTAAGTACATAAAGATGAACATGGTCCTATAGAAATAAATTGTTAAGTAGGTATATATTAAGCATTTTACTAATTTGGGTTCTGAGAAATGTCCTACTGAGAATATGCATTAATACTTTACAAAATAGGGATTGTTTCACACAGAATTAACTTGCTTTTAAATTGATAAGAGAGAAGATTATTAATTCACCTTAAATGCTGCTTATTAATTTTAATGTTATTTGGCAAATATTGCTCTTTTCAGTAATTAATTTTATCTTTGAATGTACTGTCAGGACCTTTATAAAATTTTGGAGTATTTTAAGATTTTGATGGTTTGCTCAGCAACATATGAAATTAAGTTGTGTTTTAATCTCCATGGCAAGTATCTGTGAATGGCAGCTCTTGAGATAGGATGTAAATTTGAATCGTTTTTCATCAATTTTCCTACTTATAAGCATGATAACTAGAATGTATTTCAGAGTCACAGATCCAAGCAATTGAAATCCTTTCTTTAAACTTATGTTTAGTCTTTTCCGTTCAGTTCAGCTCAGGACTGAGTTCCTCACATAAAGACGTGTTTCGGACTGCCTTGTCAGGAGCTCTCTGTGGAACAAGTGCAAACCCTTCTATAAAATGCTGCTGTGCTTGCAGTAACAAATCAATTACACCAGTCTCATAAAAGCAATGTGAGTCACCTTCTTCCAGAGAGCCTTTTTGTTTTTGTCTTGCAAATATAAGACCTGTTGCTGTTGGGATACTTCGCTTTTGAGGCTCTGGTTAGCTTTGTGACAAGCAGCTAGTGACCTTTCAGCTTCATTTGATACCATTTCTACTACTTGAGAGAAAGTGTTTCCCAGGAAGAAAGACATTTGGAAACCCTGTATTGACATCAACTGATTTCCATCACTGCTACAAAGCATAGCTGAATTTGGACTAGAATCAAAGTGACCTCAGGTGATGATAATAGTGTTATGGTTGTGTGTTTTGGCTAGACAACGAGAAATCCCTCCTCTCACTGCACCAGTCATGGCCAGGCTTCACCTCTGCCTACAAATGACTGCATCACGTTGGATGTTTTTTCTTCTTCTTCTCCCATATTGAGAGTGATGTGACAGTATTCCCCAGGGAAGACAACCTTTTACTATTATTAGTTAGTGCCTTGACCCTGAGACTTCTGTTGGCAGCCCCTTAAGGATGGAGAGCAAGTGAAAACGGTGCCATGCTACTGTCTTGTGTGAAGACGAGGCGATCAAATACATGTTTAAGCTCCTTGATAGCGATGCTACCCATACACAGACTCTACAGCCTATAAAAGGAATTACAAAAATCCAGCTGAGATGTAATGAAAACATGAATTAATGACTTTGTATCCTTCTGTGAGAGCCCTGGTCTCAGCTTTGCTGATTCCTAGAGATGCCAGCATGACACTTTTGATATACTCCAAGTAAAAAATTCAATGAATGACCCTAACTTTATGTTCAAAGTGACATGAATATAAAACTGGCAATTCAGATTTGATGTGTTTTTGCAGATTTTTAACCTCAGGAAATATTTAGAAATACAGGGCTGACTGTCACTTTGATGTGTAGGTGAATCAGCAACAGTTTCCTTGGGGTCTTACGAGACTGAAAAATGAACTTTTGTGTCAGCTTCCTAACAGCGGGTTCCCGTTGACATGGAGCAGCACAGAGCTGCTCCCCCAGGACCTCAGTACATAACCAGGCTGGGTGAAAACAATTAAAGTGTAGAAAACAAAACAAAAGACTGAAAACATTTCAGACAACAATAAATCTTCAGTGCTTGAAACAAGTCAACAAACCTGCTAGGGAGGAAAAAAACCCACCAAGCCAACAACACAAGAAAAATATCCCAAATTAATTTCTCGGCAAAAGATTTCAGAAGATCATGTTTTCACAGTGGTTTCCAAGTGAAAAGCAAGATTTACTGTCATTGCTCCTACAGAAGTTTTCACTGAGAAGTGGTAACCTCATTCCTGAGACAAAATGTTCAAAACTAGTTGATGCTTCCAAAGGGAAATAAAGCTGCTTTTCTGCCTCAGAAATCCTGCTGGCTGCCAGTGTTGACACAAAGCTCACTCTTGACCAAGCTCCTGAATGCTCAGCAAGTTCAGTAGGGTGGTGTACTTGTTTTGTTTATTTATAAGTGTGGCAAGTTTCCTATTGTAGCTGCTACCACATTTAAATGATCTTGGCAAGAGCGAGGCGTACAGGATACATTCTGAAGAAGGACCATGTCATTGCCTGGCAGGCAATTTCCTTTTTTTTTTAAGCCCAAAACACATCTTTCCAGCCTCTGCTAAGTGTTACTATTCTGAGGATATTTGAAGCAGGTAAAATGGTAGGAGTGCTAGAAGGGAGATAAACAAGGACTCTGGAAAAAAGCCTCACGCTGACCTTGAGGCACAATACTGAGGGCTCTCCAGGTAGGTTTTTCTTCCTCAGTGCAACCACTCACAGCAGACAAATACATGACTTAGAATTTCTGCAAGGTATCATAAAAGTCATAGCATTTTAGCATCCCAGAAAGCCAAAGAAGAATTCTTTTTAAAGTTAAGGACCATTTCCCTGGATCCATAGTAAGTCTACAGGCAGAACACTGGCATCTAAATCTATCTGAATTGACCTTCAGAGGAAGCAGAAATGTCTTTCAGGCCAAGCATATGTAAATGAAACACTTAGTTATGCGAGGAGCCAGAAAAAAAAGATTCAAGTTACTTGGAAAGTTTACAGCATTCAAAGTCTAGTGCAGCTTGCCAAGAGAGTCAATAAGGCTGGGAGTGTCCAATGGCCCTAGAAAGGACAGTGGTGGTGAAACACCAGGAAATGGATGTTGCAATTCAACACTCTTTATAAGAAGTCTTCATCTCAGGTTTTAATGAATATTGTGCATTTCCTCTGTTTTCCAGGCAAAAAGTCAACGGTTTTTGTGTTTGGGTTGGTTTTGTATGGGATTGCATGTTACTATGGAAGCTACAGAGGTTTCACGCTCTGTCGTACTGCAAACATTTTGGGTCGTTTTTCCCCTTCCCTACTTCACTCTTCTGCGTACTACTCGGCGCCTCAGAAGAGCAAGGCTTTCTAAGCATAGCTGTATAATTTTCATAATCAACAGGTCCCCATTAGCAAATCCAGCAGCTTAAATGCTCAGTGCTTCTGTGTAGTCCAAACAGCTCACACTCCTGTTCATCCCTCCACGCTCCGCCCTGCTGGCTCATTTCCTGACGTGCAGAGGAAAGGGTGAGTTCTGCAGTGCTTAGGGAACACTTGTCCCTGAAGGTGCTATTTGAGCTGATGGAGGAAGCAAACCCTGCAGTGGTGAATCCCTCTCAAACTGTGCCTTTTTGGCCACTGCTGCTCATCTGCACAAGTAGAGCTCACCCCAAGTGCCTGCACTGTGGGGCACAGCAGGAGCTGGTCTCTGTGGCAGGTTCATCCTGGCAACTTGTAGCTTCAAAAACATGAAGTCCACATTTTAGATTTCACCCAGTATCACTCAGCAGCTCATGCTGGCCATGCGTTAGCTATTTCATACGATTATGATGGGAAACTCCAGTTAGCAAGTAATGAACATGTTGATTTCAAAGTCCATCTAGACAGCAGTTTCACAGTGTAGTGTATATTCTTGCTATTCATTCATCAGTGCATCGCTTATGATTTTGGGAGGAAATCAATTAGTGAAATTGCTTGAAAGCCCCACACAGTGAATGTCAGCCACAGACTCATCTCAAAATAATGTGATTTTAAAACTCATCGTAGACACCTTCTGCAAAGGATGGTTCTGAAAACATGCTTCCCCCCTCGGATTGGGAATTAAACTACACATACTTTGCATAATTAAGCTAGTTTCTAGTGTCTACATTCAATAAAAAAGTGTCATTAGAATATGCATTTTGGGATCCTGCTGGCTACAAATCACTTTACAGACTGATCCACAAATGACATGCCATCTAGGAACCAATTCAACATTTGCTGAAGTTCAGCTGTTTCTGGAACAAACGACAACAATTGCTTACAGGACCCTAACAGCAAAACTATGTTAAACACACAGCCAGAAGTACAGCGCCAAATGCAACCAGATGAAAATTATAAATTTTCACAGTGTTAGAACTTGCTCTCAAAGCTATCCAGACTGCTCAAAATTTTGCCTGCACTAGGATTTTTTTTTTAAAGGTATTGACGAACTATTAAAATCAAGCCAACATAAAGTTCTTCTGTTAGCATGTCCTAGCTGGATGAGACAACTTAGAAATACAATTTATTTTCCCCTGGCAGAGTTTTAGAAAGTGTCAATGCGATAGAACAATTTTGGAGGAAAAAAGGAAAAGCCATGAAAGAAAGGAAACTTCTCCATTCCTGCTTTATTTTACTCTGTAGAAACTCTCAGCTCAAACTATTCCCATCCTGTGAAAAATCATGCACCATTCACAGCTGCTCAGTAAGCAAATCTTTTTCATATACTTGTGAACTAACATAATCAGTAATTATTATATTGATATTAGAAAAATATACAGGTATAGGTGTTTGATAATGGTTTGCAAATGGCTTCCATGCTGTTCAGTGAACTATAACTTAACACTCCCAATAGGCACTGAAATGAAGGATAATCCTCAGGTCTTCTGTGTACTGTTATTAGTGAATTGTACCAAAACTTCGTGTGTTTGTAAGGGCTATTTTTATAAGCATTTTTCATTCATTTGTTTATCTTCAGCCTCATTAAAAATTAGCATATTAAGCAGATAAAGTGGAATTCAGGTTGGTCAGTTTTACTCCTGACTTCAGCAACTATCAAGAATCTGAACCTGACTTTCCCCATACTCGATGATACAGAGTCAACAGACAGCTAGAGAGATGTGCCTCACTAAAAAACAGCCTTTCCCTGTGGAGCCACCCTTTTGCTACATTCATAAGCTCTTAGCGATGGAATAACCAGAAGCCAGATTCTGATTTCAATTACAGTGGCCTAATTTACCTGTCATCAAAGCAGTGACTAGGTTTACCTCACTGTATTGGAGATCAGAGTCTTGACTAAATATTCCATATACGCACCCATACAAACATAATACTAACTAGTAAGTGAGAACAAGACTAACATCTTAATGTGTTTATTTCCATTTGTAGCTTGCATGGTAAATTTATTGCAATGATAAGCGCTTTTTCTCATGTCCTCACTTTATTTTCACCTTTGTTCTTCAAGGGAGTTATTGATTTCTCTCCTCTTCAAACGCCGTATGATCTGGCAAGTCAAAGGGGATCATTTCAATTGTGAGGAGTGGATCAGGACATAACCCTGAATAGCAGAACTAAAGAAATGCCATTTCTGGGTGAGCTTGGTGTTGCATTAGCAGTGCTGTTGTACGTGAAGAACCCCAAACCCTCTTCATGGACTACTGTCAAAGGCAGTTGGTGTGAAGAAATGCCTACCTGAAGATGGCAAGGCTCAGGGACCAGAGCACTAGTGGTTTCCTCAGTTCAAATTTTGCTCGTTTGTTCATTAGGTGCCGACCACCAAATATAAAGGCAGCATACAGAGCTGAAAATAGGAATGATTTCTTCCTGCAAAACAAAACCAAAAAACACCTGTCAAGTATTTAATTAGTATTAGATACACAGCAGAGTCACGCCTGGACATAACTGCCAAGGGCTTGTGCGTTTCCTTGAAAGGAAACTCTTTTGAAGACACTCCTGCAGCCTAGCTGAGATTATTGTTAGTGTATGAACCTACATGCCTGCACATAGGGCCAGGTCCAGGTGCAGGCAAAACTGACCTTGGGGAAGTTCTGAAAAAAGACAGCCGAATTTGGCTGCCATTATTCCCCAGTTTCTGAAGCCTGAACTTCTGTGAGGAACAGAATAGATATTGCAGAGACCAGACACACTTCTGCAAGCACAACACAGTTGATACTTGAACCAGCTGATCACATTTTGTGGCTCATTTATCTTTTTCATACCAATTTTTGTTTCCTGCAGGTTCCTTGCTACCTGGCAATTTAGTTTCCCATTGTTTCCTCCACGAAGATGCTTAAAGATCTTGGGCACTGCAACACAACATGAAGAGCCTCATGAAAAGCGGACAACCAGCAAGGAGAGGTCAACAGCCCCATTAAGCAGCGACCACGCTGGGTGGCATCGCCCTGCTGCACACACCCTGCCTGGGAGTGCCCGTTCAGGAAATCCAGTGAATTTGCTGAAAGGTCAAGCAGGGCTCTGTTAAGGAACTTCAACGATACTCTTAGAATTGCAAGTTTTATTTTTAAAACTGCCTGATAGTAGTCCAGCTCAGCAAGAATCAGCAAACATTTGGACTCTGCTACTATAATTCATTGTAAATCAACCATTAGAGGTCAAAAATAGATTCAGCCTGGGATTCCTTCCCCCACAGCACAATATGACACTGATAAAGACTTAACGATGTACAGCATTAATGGTGGCCTAACTAGATGAGCGTATATTTAGGAACAGATTTTTCTCTACAAAATCTATAATTATATTCACAAATATCAGTGGACTATGGCTTTGCACCAAGAGGTGCTGGTTCTTTTTGGACCCCAGAAAAGAAAGACAAACACTCTCAAGAAAGGTAACTACTTCGTTAATATCCCAGAAACGGCAGCAGCAAGCTACAAGATCTTACGTTCGTTCTGACACTGGAACCCCGAGATGATGCAGCGTCAGACAGACCTGCGATCAGGGCATGGCAAGCTGCCCAGACTTCCCGTCGGGGGCGAGGTTCACCCGCATTGTGGTCTTTAGAGTTTTTATAGGATTTTCAATTGGATGTTTATATGAAAGTATGTTGCTTCACCTCAAGATAAAGACATGGACATGCTTGTGGTGTCGCTACTGCTGCCACCTCCAGGCTTTTCCAGTACAATTAGCTGGCTGAGGCTACCCTATGGCAAGGGATACGGGCAGCCCAGCACAGTCCTGAAGGCCAAGCAATATGTGCAGCACAGTACGGCACAGCACAGCGTGAGTCTGCGCCTGCTCAAGGCAACTGGTGCATGGATCACCAGCTCCTCGACGGACAAGGATCTTCTGATGAGGTCCATGAAAACTAAGAAAAGCTGTAGCAGCACATCTAATTGGAAGGACGAAGAAAGCACATGCCGCTTTCACTGGAGATAAATGAGTTTTATACGAGTTTGAAAGCTAAGTAAAAGCGAAGTCCAAAGAGACAGAGGCGTATCAGTATGCGTGCAGCAGCACGCCATTTTCTGCCCACTTAGAAACTCCTCTGTTTCTATTGACATGTTTATAGCTCTGTGTTGCAAAACATAGGTAACTGCATGAAAATCCAACTGGTGCTCCGCACTGAGAAGGGAGGACCCGGTGCCTGCGGTCCCCTGGGTGAGCTTTAGCATCCACGCTGGCAACAAGCTTCAGGAAGACCAGGATGACCACAGAGCCAGCGCCCTCTCACCTTGAGCATTGAGATGGTCTAATTGCCATGGCAATGTTTATCACAACCGGGTTCTGAAAACCACAAAGCCTCGGCCCTTATTCATCTCACAATAAAGAAAAAAGCATTCACTTTCACTTCTATGGTCTTGAATTTCACAGTCAGGGAAGGGGCAGAATTACCACATTTGATAGCATGTTTGCAGTTTAGCTTGGCTGGAGGTCAGCAAATATTTGTTCACCAGTTTGGGCAGTGATGAACCACCTCAAACTTGCTCATACCAAACTGCCTAACTGTTAAGACAAGATTTATGGATTATGGGACAAGAGCAGACTCTCAGTGTGAGGTTGGACTGCGTTCCCATCTCCTTCCCTCTGCAGCCTCTTCAGCAGTGGTGTGCAGAGCAGCCCGTCACCAACCTGGGCAGGGGCGAGGGAAGGCAGAGGGAGTGTGATGGGCTGTACCACAGTCTGCAGTGCTGTCCTGGCTGTCCCAGGGCATCGGGAGAGACATCCGCTCTGCATGCTTCTGCCCCTTCAATCCCACGAGTCTGGGCTTACAGCACTCAGCGCAGACAGACAGCAATGCATACAACGAGGTATGGAGATACGCATACACACGTACGGCCACTCGAGCCAGGTCGCGTGCAGGGGCCCCACAGGAGGGACCCTGCAGCCCCACGCCACGTGGGAGGTGCAAACCCCCCACCTCGCGGCACGGCAGTGGGAGTCCCCCACACCAGAGGCAGGAAGGGTCTGTCTTGCACTGGCCCATGCATGGAGCTCCAAAGCAATGGAGAGCAGTGCAGGACGACATCTTGAGCAGTGCAGGATGACATCTCGGTGCAGGGGAAAAGACTGCAACACAGTGCTGCCGTGCAGCTGCCAACAGGACACGGGCCTTGCGGGCTGGCAACGGGGGGAGGTCAGGATTTAAGAGCAGTAGCTAGAGATACTTTGTGGGAATGCAGGCAGGCAGGAAGCAGTTCAGTTCTGGATCAAATACAGCCAAGACTTCAAAGTAATGGCTCAACGTCAGCTCCGATTCAAGAAAAAAAGACCAGTCTGAATGAGTTAGCAGCTCAGGTCTGTGCTCTGTTTGACTCCTTTCTTCCTGGGCAAGATACTCTATATATTTACCCCAAGTAACATTTCGTTTTGCTTCTTATTAGTGAAACTCTTTTTTGTGAGTTCAGTCAGTCTACTGAGGTCAATAGTTATATTATACTAATTAGGACAGATAAATTTAGGTCACTTGTAACAGCTTTGTAATGAGTTCAGCATTATTTGCAATAATGGTAAATGGTATTCCCACAGTATACAGCTTTGTATCGGTGGTGGCAGACACGAGAAGATTTGACGGCATGCATGATGTGAACTGCAGAGAGCAGCTGTAAGCAGTTTCAGACAAGGAGGGACGCAGTAGTATTATCTCCTATCAGAGGTAAGCACAATACTGAATAACGATTAGGCTGATTTAGAAATCATCTCTCTGTTTTGACACCTGCTGACAACTTTTGATAACTGTTTGCATCCAAAGGACTTTGAATTTTCCCCTTTTTGCAGCATAATAATGGTTAAAAGGACTGAGTAGTCCAGGTGATATAGTTATAAAGGGGTTGCAAAGGTATGTACTCTTAAGATAATCTGTTTAACTGCATTAGACTGGTATTAACCAGCTTCCTACCAGTGTTTTTATGATGGATTTTCCTGAAAGGTTCATGACTACAGTCTGGTTCCTGGGCTGGTGACACAAAGCAATGGCAATCTGACAGCATGCAATTATGCCTGACATGGTTTTAGCCAAAAAATGAGCATTTTTAAAGACAGAGTTTTGGAGTTCCTCTGGAGCACTGTAACTTTTCATTTCTGAAGAGAAACTAAATAGAGCAGAACAACGACAAAAAAATTAACCTTGAAACTAAAAAAATTAAAAATCCCCCAAAGTAATTCTGTAGCAGACTCGCATCCGATAACTTCAACGTTAGAACATTCATATGTTTGTCTTCAATTCTGTTCTGCAGGGTAACACAGTAGGCATAAAGACAGGGCTGCCAAATCCTCCACATTTTTCTGGCATTTCTGTTTCTCACAGTTGTCTCCCACCTTCCTACATTTTCAGACTTCAGGGACTAAGTACTATCTCTACTGAATACAACTCCATGTTTCCCTGTTGAAAGTTGCCAGCTCTTTCCCCTAAAAGGGAGGCAGGGGAATTTTCTGGAGAACCTATAAAATGCTCTGCTTGGGCTGGGGGTTACTACAAGAAAGGGAGGCAAGAGTGTAGGGCTGCAGGCTGAAGATGTGAGGCAGATCTTCTAGGATGCTAGCACAGAGGTGGCCGTATCACAAGGCAAGGGGAGAGGCAGAAGCAGGTGACACGATGGGAGAAACAGAAGAGAAAGGATGAATGGTCAGCATGGCAGCAAATGAGGGGAGCTGGCGGCCAAGAGATGGACGTGAAGCTGGGACAGCACGGAAGGGAAGGAGGCTTGAAGTCTCTTCTCTGCTGAAGCCCCTGGAGGGATGCTTCTTGCACCCACAGGCACACAATTGGGGCAGGGTACCCACACCGAACACAGAGGTTCGGTCACTCTCCTGCAAAAACCCTCCAACAGGGACAGGTGGTGTTATCATCCCCTGGACCACAGCCCATGGGTTCTGCTTGTCCCTCTGCACTGTGTAAACCATAGGCAGGTGATATGTTTTATCGAGGATGGATGAAGGTTTGGGCACTGATGTGCTTTTTAGAAGCTGAAATCCTTTATTAGGTCTGCCCTGTGGCAGAGGAATGGAGACAGGAACGAAGAAAAGGAAAAGAAGTATAACTGAGAAGAGGCAGAAACTGGGGCTGATAAAGGAAGGCAGAGGAAATCCACCCCACCAGGAACAAAGCTTCTCCTCATTCGCAGCCAGGGAGTCCCACCCAGGAAAGCCCACTCAGGCACCAAGGAGTGCCAGGAAGAGATCAGCCATCCAGCCTCAGACAGGAAAACACAACATGGAAAGGGGCAGCAAATAATCCAAAGAGGAAAGCAGTGGTAAACAGATGGCTAAGGAGTAAGAAACCCTGACTCCCCCAGAAGTACGTTATTTATAAAACACTGAAAGTGTAAGAATTACCACAGTATTCCAAAATAAGGGGCCAAAGCCTGAGGGTGAGCCTTATGCACAGCAGCGCGAGACATTCCAGCTTCTCTGATGCAAAATGAAATAGCCCTGAATATTGCAGTGCCGCCGAAGAAGGTGGTTTCAGCCCAGATGAACTGTTGCCATTTTTCCCCTGAAAATAGCAGCCTGAGTCATTATTGTAGAGCTCTCTGATGTTAATGAGTAAACTGAAACAGATATAGATATGTGCTATACAATTCAATATTTCCATAGGATTTTCTTTAATCATTAAGGAAAATCCTTATAGAAATGCACAAAGGACAACCTTATCATAGATCTTTTAACTATCCTCTATCACGTAATACAGGATTATCCAAATAACAGCATTCAGTAGGGGAGTAGTAAAGTGAAGCAGTGTTAGCCCCCTCTATTTACATTCTATAGGGTTTTAATTTTTTTTTTTTATCAAGATGTATTTACTTTGCACAGGCAGAGCTCATTCTTAAATTCATTACCAGTTCTTTATATGCTGTAAAGGGAGCACAACAGGTAGAAAAAAAACCACTGCAGCTGCCAGAGCAGGGTGCTTCTGGCAAGTAAACAGGCAATTTCAGGCTCCCAATGTTTTTCTTTTGGTGGCCTTCATCACCATTTTATTGAGTTAAAAAACATATTTTACTGGAAAAAAAGAAAGAAAAAAAAAAAAAGGATGCTCGGTAAGATGAAAGATAAGTAACTTTTCTTACCGGTTTCTCCCAGCTTTCAACAGAAAACAACAACAACCACTTGTGTTTATAATTGAAATGCCTAACTTGAGAGTCTAATTAAACCCTTTAACCTGAACCAGTGTCAATCACACAGCATACCCGTGTCCACAGCTCACAAGCAGTGCCCGGTAGCCTTGGCAAAGTTACTTTCTCTCTGATGCTTACTTAAAAATCACACATTCTGTATGTATAAAAAAGGGTGTGAAAACGCTTCTCAGTCTCTCAGTGTTTCTACCTCAGAAATACTGTCAAAGCAAACCTTTCTCTCTCTCTTCCCAGATATAATTTTGACAGAACCAGCAAGAAGAGATCCAATGTGTGGATATGCCAGATCTGCATACGAAAATATAACCTGTACTCCTGGCTTTGATTTGAGTTTCTGCAGCTGTTTCCTGTTGACTGTACCAGCCTTAATAACGGAGAGAGAAGGACATGCAGAAGAAGACGACCTGTCTGATACACACATGCCAACACAGTCTGATTTATTCCTACAGCTCAATATCCTTTGACATTTTTATTTAGATCAGCAGTGACGACAGTCACACACACGGGTAGGTGACTCACTGATGATGGTCTTTCACATAACAGGCTATCAGAGAGTAAACAGGGACGTATCTCACACCAATCACCTGATCCCTTGATTTCTAAAGCCTGCTTCTCAAAAGACCATTTCAGCCTCCTCATGACAGGTGCTGTCGGATACCCAGGTCTGTGCTCCCCCCACGGCCAGGGCAGCTCCCCCCGCACCCTTCTCCCTGCTGGGAGCAAGGGAAGAGGAGTCAGAGCCCTGGGAACACATCCCAGCCAGCGACTGCTATTCCCCCACATCTGCCTTTTCTCTGGGGTCCTGTCCTCATCACCCAATTCATGTCATGACTGACAGACAGTACCTGTATCATCGGCCCAACTCGTTAACCCACGGCGCTGGGAGGCTGCCAGAGGGACTGCTGCGGGAACTGTCCCAAGCCTGACCCGGCTGAAAAGGAGGGAGGAGGAGAAGGACTTGCGTGTGCACTCCTTGCTCCATGAGCACTAACAGCTGAGCCGAGGCATAGCCTGAAGCCCAGGTCCTCCATTGCCCAGGTCGGAGCGGGAAGGGCGAGAGCTGCAGGGCCAGCTACCTCTGAAGAGTAGAGCAACTATTTTTTTGCAGTGTATCAATCACCACATCACACCTTGCTACGGTCCAGCTGGAGGCCTGGCTGGAGATAGCCCCAGTTCCCCACCAGCCAACCTGCATGGTCATCCTCCCTGGGGAGCAAAGGGCTGTGCCCACCTGAGCCTCCCCCCACATCGCATTCAGTCAGGCCCAGGAGCAGGAAAGCACTCCCAGGTCATGCTGTTGGCGGGGCAGGCAACAGCCCTAAAATGACAGAGAGGAGAAACAAGGGCACGGAAGTATGGAGGCACGGGAGACGGTGGCTCATGTCCTGCACCTCCCTGATGGCTGCATTTGTTTTGTTGAAATGTGTTTGCCAGTAGTTTGTCACACTCATGCTTGTAGAATATACGTGTTACAGAGTTATTAGCCATAAACTAAAATGTGTGCAGCTAGGATGAAAACAGCAGCAGCGAATTTTTCTTGCTTTCCCTTTGTAGTGGGAAAATGTAAGAGAAGCGTAAGGGTGGGAAAATGAAGTTGAAATTCAGGGACAATTTTTTTTTCAGATAGAAGAGGCAAACTCAGCTCTGAAGTATATGAAGTCCCTTGTTCTTTATAAGCCTCATATAGGCTCAACAGGACCAACCATAAACCCTGAAAAACCCATAAGCTATAATCCCAAATATAAGCAACATCACAAGAGAAAATTAACCCTCAAATGGAAAGTGCTTCAGAAAAAAAACCTACGACGTCCAAAATTTTGTGTTTTGAAACCAGTTTTCCAAAATTTTGTTATCACTGAAGGCAAATGAGCTTCATCTCTGGCTCTGCCACAGATTTCCTCCACTTATAAATTATGCTTTGAATGGGGACCCACCCAGTGGAGATGGCAGGGGATAGTGTGCTCGCAGTGGCAACAGCCATCCCTGAGTTTCCACCTCGCACGGACAGCAGTGGAAGTTGCAGCCCGGTGGGCCGGATTGACGGGCTGAGCCCCATTGTACCCTCCTGCCCAGCTGGCATCCCCAGTGACACTGTTCAGCCCGTGCCGAAGCCTGCGTCACCCCATCTTCACCCTCCACTCCTCCCCAGGGATGGGCCAGCATCTCACCTCACTGTTACTGACACTGGTCATAAGTAACAACCATTTTTGCACAAAACCCCCAAGATTTATGTCACCAGAGCTAAGAACTGAATCTAGCCCCAGAAGAGTCATAGGAGCCTACCAGCAAAATGATGACCATTCCTGTCCCTGTTAATAGTCTTCATAGCAGGTCAGTGTAGTCAGAGAAGCTCCTTCTCTACTGGGAGCCTCTGCTAAATCCATCTGTATCACTCTGACAACATACCTAGTTCTTAATACAAAGACTTGGGGGTATAACAGGTGACAAAGTAGGGTGTCCCGGTGTCCCCTCGGACACACCATGGCTTTCTCCAGGCTTTGCTGGGGCTTTCAGGCAGTGGAGAGACGGCAGGGAGCAGGGAAGCTAATGTAGGTCATGGGCACTGCAGTTCTGATGAAAAGCTACAGTACTTTCAGTTTTAATTTCATCAATGTAAATTTAAACCTCTGCCCTCCACAGTAAAAACCTGGAGCTAGTAAACACAACTGCAACTGAACTTGGGGACTACTAACCTACACCTCACCCAGTTGAAGTCATTCTGTACCCACGTCTCGCCTGAAAGCCATTAATGAAGATGCTAGTGGAGGTATGTCATATAGACATAGCATGAAAGGCCATGCTGCCTTACTCCTTTCATCTGCTTTATCTGATCAAATCAATCTATGGTTATGACATTCAATAAGTTTACAGTTAAAGGAGTACATCAACGTAAGGCCTTCGGATCCAGGAAGATCCCTGAAGCAACTCACAAATGTTATTTATATAGACAAGTGCTGCTTTTTTCACTGCTTTGGGGATAGACATTTATTAATTTAACAGGACACAACACAACACCACAAGTAAAACATCAATGAGAATACTTTACTAAAGCTACCTTTGCCCCTGAGCCTGCAGGAAAGCCTGTGCACCACAGTGGCATGCTCAGGTCTCTCTACCATTGCAAATGCAACTTGTAAACAGTCTTGGAAATAACGTCTGTTGGATCTCAAAAAATATTTAAGTAGAAAAAAAGCAGTCATTTGAAATGAAAAATGGAAAATGCAGGGATTGCAAGCAAGCAGTGTGTTGTTTTTCTATCTATCCGCCCTAAAAGACATTCCAGCAGACGTTGCTCCTGCCAGCCTTCTGCAATACGACCTCAGAAAATGATGTTGCTTCAACTGCCAGTGGATTGCAAAACACAAACAAAAAAACATTCTGATTTTCCTGAGAGCGTTCCCAGCCAAAAAAGACATGCAAGATTCTCCTGTGGAGCAGAACGCAAACTTAGAACCAGGGTAGCCAGAAGTCATGTACAAATAAGCCCTTACAGCTAGGGCTTGGCGATCTCCTTATGGAAAGGATCGCTTCGTAACTCTTTCAGTGCCAGAAAACATTAAATTATCCTGGAGGAAACCAAACTAAGGGGATGCCTGAAAAGCATAATAAATTAGAATATACACTTACCACCCTTCTCCTCCCCATCTAAAGACCTAGAACCATATAGACACATCAGAGCAAGCCAGCAATGCCATTCTGTGACCTAGTCTGATTAAAAGGGGATACTGGTACCAGTGACATTGCAGTAACGGAACTGCGGAATAAAATGTCTTGCTTTCAAACCCTGTAAATGCTCACATGCCCTGTGGAAGAGAAGGGAGCAAATGCGACTCATAAAAAAGGACATTTTGGTAGAGAAGCAAAGGAAAGAGTATTTCCAGCATCCCTTAGTGAAGAAAAATCAGGTCTTCTGAAGAACAACTGCCTGCTCTGACTGGTCCCGCAGTACTTTTTGATACATGATGTCAAGGACTGCTTGATGTATCTAATAAAATCTTCGAGGACATCTGACCTTTGTCAAGTGACAAAGGATGCTAATGGAAATGCTGCAGCGAACCTGGACCTAACTCTTGACTGCAAGAAACTAGCAAAGTCCAGAAGAAAAATGGGGCAATCTTTCCATAATCTTTTCAACCACCTCTCTAAAACAAAGAGCCCTGCCAAACAGCCATTTTCCTTCTTAATCAACTGGGAAGCAGGTCAGGACAAATACAAAGGTGTTTCAGCAGTGCTCGAAACTTCCAACAGGGAGCAGTTCAGAGTTGCTGGGAGGCAGGTTTACGTGCTGCTGCCTCCTTACAACACCATGCTTTGCAGCTTGCCCAACGCGTCCACCGGCAGAGAAGGTAGACCTGTGCATTAGCTGGCTACGTTATCATTATCAAATGGCATTTTCATGAACTAAACCTCGCCACTACCTACGTAAGAATTTTATGCTTTTCATTCCCAGCAGAGGCTTCAGTCCCCAGACTAATCTGCTAATACATTTCCCAGTGCTTTAAATCTGTCACAATTCCTGTGTCATTGACCAGGATCTATAGCTTCTTCGTTAAATCCAGAATCGCTCTACCTGAAATCAGTCAAGGCAGTACCTTTAAAGCAGACCCTTTCAAAGACAAAGGAAGAGGCAAACTGGCCTGAATCCAACTAAAATTACTTGAGGAGAGAACGTAAAACACCATGAGAAATACTGTGAGTGATAAACCAGTAGAAGTAATTTTCTAATTAGTGTCAGAGTTTTCAGGATCCGATGCGGACAAAATTTAAGAGGCAGGATGACATTCCTAAACCTGTAGTGAAAATGAAGATGGGACAGAGGAACGTAGCAAACACTGCACAATCACCAGCACCTGTTCCTCAACTAAGTACCATAGCCCGGCCGTTTTTCGGGCGCTTCCTGCAGACATCCCACCTGCAGTCCTGAACCAGCCCGAAACAATCAGAATAAACCAGCAGGAGTGGCACAAGGCAGTACAAAGTACACGGCATTAATGTAGCTTATCTCTATCCTGTCGGCAATATGTTTGTGACAGCTTGTTCTGGCTTTCCACCTCTGCCTACAGCTTCACACTTGGCACGGGCACTCTCGTCTCTCTAGAGAGGTGGCAGGACCCACCAGCTCTCCCCAACTAAAGAGTCTGGGTCTTTCTTTTTGCTTCCAGCTGTGAGGGCTCGGCTGATTGCATCCTGCCCTTAGCCACCCCCTCACCTAATTAGATGGGATACTAAACTGCTTAGCAGTATTTCACTTTCCATCGCGGTATAAAGAGCCCAGGTTACTAAAGGATTAGCAAGTATAACATTAAAGTGTTATATATACACAGAGAGTTGCCTGTCCTAGTCTCTGCTAAATGTTGGTCACAGGGGACCTGTTAAAAGATAGGAGACGCCAAAAGGAAAGAAACTGCGGACAAATGAGGTGATGAAACTGGACTACGGAGGAAGTGGCTGCATACATGACGCCGCAAGAAGGAAAAGGAGCATTACCAGGAGCGAGCAGTAATTGACATTCAGCTCTTCTGGACAGGCAGACACATGGAGCAAAGGAAGGAAATAATAAATACGTTTTTAAACAATTCAAATACAACAACAGCCAGAATTTAATGGCCATGGTCATTAAGGGCCAAAAGGGAGAACCAGATTACTAAAACTGAATAGGGAAGTCTGTTAGCATGTCAGTGATACTGTTTGAAATTTTTTTTAGACAGAAAGCAGCCTCCCATGAAGGTAAAGAAATTAAATAAATGGTCTGACCTTTGTTTTTTCCCAAAGGTCACATAACCAAAATTTTTTTACATCTCCAAGCATATTCCTTTTGCTATTCTTTTTCTTAATTGGATTGTCCACCACTGATTACCTCCATAACTTGTGGATTTTGCTCAAACTTCTCTCCATGGCAGGTTTGCTAACTTATGGGTGGCCTATAAAGAGGTAAAAAAAAAAACACCAAACCTGTTCTAGTAAAAAGCCAGGCTACTCCTAAATTAATTTCCGTATCGCACAACTAGTATGGTAGAATACCCTCTACTCTCATTACCTATTCTTACCACTTTTCTTTCATGTGGCTGTTGTAACAGCACCAATTAATCTGCCTCTTGCATCTACCCACTGTCTCCGTCATGTTATGACCAGATGTTGTAACTACACACGAACCTGTTTACATCAGTACCTCATTCAAGGATGCTCTGTTGCTGTTTCTTCTTTCATTTGCAAATGGAATACAAGAGTCCCTTGGCACCTGTGTGCAGGACCTGGTGGGCAACAGAGAGGGGCAAGAAAGTATCTTCCCAAAGATACTGTTTTCCCAGAGGATGCCCTGAGGTGCTCCAGCGCTTTGCAGTGCTACCACCACAGCCCGTGCCAGTGCCTGAACCGAAAAACCACCCAGGCACCAGTCACCCTCGCTGCCCCTGCACCCGGCGTCCTGGTCACACAACTCGCACACGCTGAGGCTGGGCAGCTTGACGCCTTCTTGTTACAGCCAGCGCGATCCAAGCGCCTACCACAGTCTCCATGGGCTGGGCACTCCACTTTCTGTGCATTAAGTACACATTAACAATAGCTTGCTTTTACAAGCCTCTCTCCTTGGGAAAGGTAAATGCTATCTCTTTGAGGCTGGTAATGATCAACGCAACTGCATATTTGCCACCCAGCTAACCTAAGTGCCCAGAGAAAAAGTTGTAACACTGTGTATTCAACAAGTTTTTCCACTTTCATGATACCCTAGAGCAAATGGCAGTTTGCTAATGTTTATTGCTTTCAGTTTTGGGTTTCTTTTCCTTTAGCTGTAGCCTGCTTTGAGATTCATGAGTGTAAGCACACTATAAATGCATATCAGAGAGTTTCACAATAACTCTGCGTCTGGACCATGATTTCACTCCAGCATGTTTTCCAAAAGGCAGCCAGTCTTGAATTCAAAATGCCATGGGGAAAGAGTTTACTCATGTTTTAGGGACCTATGGCAGTGATTCTCCTCCAACGCAAGGTTTTTTTCTACTTTATTTTAATTTCTCTGGCTCACTGGGACTTCAGCCCACTGAAAACAAAAGTATTTTAGAGACCTTGACCTGCACCAACAATGACTGACAAACAGACACGTGCCCCTGTGTTCACCTGCATCCTGGACCCAGTACTGCTGCGTTGGGGCCAACCCCTACCTGCGCTGAGAGCCAGTGGTAATGGTCTTGGGCATGACCTATGTTTTGCTGCTTTGGGGCTCCAAGCTGCTATCTCCGCATGATCGGCATAGTGCAGGAGTGCGCTGGCTCACATGGAAATTTCCAATGCAGCCCTTCACTTTGCTCCTTCTTGCTAGCCTGAATCACCGAGGTGACTGCATGTGCAGAGCAAGGAGTGTCAGAGAGAGGTCTCTGATGAAAAATGTTAAAGTCTTCTGTCTTTTACTAAGAAGGCACAAAGTCCATGTTCAAAGTGCCCTTCAGTTCAGCAGTTTCAGCCCCATCGGCAGCGCAGCGTCCAGCTGGCACAGAGCCCCTCCTGAGCGGGCAGAGCCCAGCGTGCCGCTCCAGTGCCCTGACCAGCAATCCCAGCAGAGCTCCTACGTCCCTCACCTGAGCAGAGGCTAGCAAGCATGACAGGCTGGCCCAAGCAAAAACACATTTAGTTTTGTGATTCATTGCAAATTATCTGTTTTCAGCCTACGGTTTATGTCTTAGTCCCTCTAGCTACCCAGTGTATCAGCAAAGAGAATCAGCATCTCCCTGCCTTAGATGTTTAGCAATCTCACACGACACCGATGACTTGTTCAAAGATGTATCAAACCTGCAGTTGCAGAAATTTGTTCTTTCGGGGATTGAATTATTATAAATACAGATTTGAGCTTCTCATCCACATTTCTGAAAAATGCTGGATCCATGCTATAGCCACCACTTCACCCATCCTGCCCCACCCCTGGCAGCTTTTGCCCTAAATAAAACAAGGGTGTTACGTGGCTACAAACCAGATGATGGACCCAACTAGACTTCAGTCACAACAGTACCAGTCCTTATTACTTAAATCAGCTTGTGTTTCTTTCTTCTTCTGTCTATTTAAATATTGTGCTGATATACACCAAACTCCCTATAGCACTGTAACACATTTTATTCACATCTCAGAAGTGCTCTTGTTTGCTTGGATGGCAGGAACAATAAATCCCACTTCTGCTTCCCACTCACTCCTCTTAAATAATACCAGTAGTACTGATAAAAACCAAATACTACTACTGGTAACATGTTCAATGATCCTGTTAAATAATAATTAAAGAAAATGGGTTCACTCACAAAACAGGTAAGTATGCAAGAATGTGGACCCATGTAACTGAAACTTAACAGCACTGCTACATTTGCATTCACAGAAAGACTGTAAACTTCGAGCAAAAGTATATTCAAATGATTTGGCTAAATTTGGTGCTCATGGCCTGTGCTAGGCTGCCACCTTTCTGAGAAGGCTCAAGGAAATGAATTGGTTCTATCAATCAGACCTCCTAAAACCTACAGATGACAGGAGGTGTTAATGAGCAAGAGTTTGGGAGCTCCTTGGGACCAAGAAAAAGCTGCCATTGATGGGCCTATCTGAATTTAGTGGCTGCAGTTATCCCATGGAGCAATGGAGAAATGTTCTCAAGCAGCTGCTTCTTTTTCCCACCGTGGTATACTGAAGCATTTTAAACCACGGAGTGGTTTAAACCATAGAAGTGGCATATTCTGGCATATTTCATTCTGCAGCCAAATGAAAATGTGAAAGTCCTGGTATGAAACTTAATCATCCTGCAGCTAATATAAATGAAAACTGACAGAATACAGGCTTGATGTCCTGAGAGATGCTGGCATGGCTTATTCTTGTATGCTAGTCCATTTTGGACAGTGTGAACAGTCCTGGAAAACTCTCCGCATCTGGGGCTCCCTGAACCCAACCGGACCAGGGCTCCTTCACATAAGGAGGGCTCCTTCACTCTTCAGTTGGTTCCCCAGCAAAACTCATGGGACCTCCAAACGGCATCTCTGGGGACACAATTTTAGACCAAGAGCTGTAGTTCTTTCCTCACGCAAGTCAAAGTTCTGCGTGAGACGTTTCAGCGACTTCAGGTCAGCCTCCTGCAAGGGCAACTCATCCAGCACTGCTTGAATGCTCCAACCCCCATTGCCTGGAAAAAAAAATCTCTGCTTCCCCCAAATTAAACATTTTACAAAGAGGTAAACTGGGCTGAGGAAGAGGATGGCAGACAGGCAGCAAGAAGGTTGGGAAATGAAAGTCCCCACAGCTGCCTGCCAGCAAAGGGCACCCACCACTGCTCCCGGGGCTCCCGGGGCTCCCTGGGCTGCAAGCATGTGTCACGTGAAATAAGTCCATACCTGACACTTAAGTTTCTAAATTGTTGTTTTCATGGTGTGCTCGGGGGCAAAATACAGGGCTCTGCTGTCCTTCCTGAAGCTGTCAGGACTGGACTAAAAAAATGGAGGAAAAACATGGAAACAAAAATCTGAAGGAAACTGAATCCAGGTCATGGCTGTGAGTCGGGTCAACCAGATACAGAGTGAAGGCAGGTCCTTTTCTTTTCTTTCTTTCTCTCCTTCAATGCCAGACTTGTTTAACAGGACTCTCCTTGGTGAATTTTCTTTTATAATTAACAAATGAAAAAGAAACATGCTTCTCCGCATTTAAAAAAAAAATACCGCAGCTGCCTTACGCAAGCCATTTCCATTTTTAAGAGTGGGAAAAGGCTTTGCTGCCTCTGTTTAAATACAGGCTTACTTTTCAGCCTTGTTAATTTGGGAGGGAGAGTGGGAACGAGTAAGTGTCTAAAATGATTGAGGATTTCTGCATTCATATTAAATGATAAACACTAACAAAATAACAGTGAGAAACTGCCTCTAGCGCGCAGGCTGGGGCAAATCTATCACAACAAACACAGCAGGTGGCTGATCTCGCAAGGTCTGAAAGACTATCTTGATCCTCAGCGTGTGCTAACCACATATGCTTTACATTTAAAAAAGACAAAAAAGATCTCTTGATGCCTTATATAGGCTCGCACAACTCCTCCCTGCTACATGTCTATTAAAAAAACCTGGCAGGTTGAGTTTGCTGTTATGCAAGGGGGAAGGTGAGGAAGGTATATAATCTCTCCACTTTTCTTGACACCAGAACAAACCCGCAGACGCCAGCCACCACTATGCGTAGGCAGGAAGATGACTCCCAACCATTAGGACATCCAAATTCTGGGAGACTCTGCTTTCCGAGTGCAAGAAGGTTTGCCTGCTTCAAAGATGGGGCTTGGCAAGTTTGGGGAAAAAAATTAAAGACCAGGTGAGGGACTGTATGACCCTGCAGGTCCCTTACAAAAATGAAACTGGCTTGGGGTTGGGCACTCCTGCCTGCACCCCATCACTGTACTGAAAGCGGGCACTGGGACCACAGACCCAGGAGAGGAAAGGCTGGGTACGGCTGGGTGTGATGCACAGAGGCGGCAGAGAAGTCTCACCTCTGCCCTACCATAGAGTAGAGCAAGCACGCAAACCTGGCACCTTTAATTTGCAGAAGCTTCTCCCTTGCTTTCTGGCATTTGCAGTGCCAACACAAACCCCCCCAGGCTGCAAGGCTGGGACTTGTTGAGCAAGATGTACACAGTGAAACTCCAACTGAGACTCCTGCGCAGCACGACAGCATAGAAACAACAATATACAGCTGTCCTCTGTGCAGGCATCTTCCTACAAACCGCATCCTGAGGAGAGCTGCAGAGTTATCAGCAAGGAAGAGAAATTCAGAGAAGGAAAGAAGGAAAGGAAAAGTAAGTTTGCAAGCATTAAGGGATGGAGAGATTAACTCTGCCCTTGCACAGTCATATAGTGACTGCCAACCCAGCCCAGTCGTTATATCCTCTTCTGCGTCCCTTCTGCATCCCTGTAGTCACAGCGGCGAAGGCTGGTGGTCTCTGTCCCCAGGGCCCCTGAAGACCAGGGCTGTCTAAGCCACTCCAACACAGTGCCCAGGAGCTGGGAGGAGGCCTGGGACATCCATCATTTCCCTGGACCCTGAGATGGGCTGGAGCGGCTGCAGCTGCTCTGGCAGTGGGGGCAGCGGGGATCCCAAAGTGGTCCCTGGCAAGGTACTGAGCCTGCCTCCAGCACAGCGTTCTGTAGACCCAGGGGTTTTGGCTGCACCAATAAATGCTGGTAGCTCAACTCAAAACAAATACATTAAAATTAACATTCCTTTGAGGCTGACTCATAGCAGAAGTGTAGACTTTTTACTGGCCTGTGCTTCCCTTCCCCCACGTGCTCACCTCCCTTGCCGGCAGAACAGCGAAGCACTGCAGTTTACCTGAGACCAGGCTCCTGCACCACCCCAAGCCGAGCCCGGCTTTGCTTAGCACTCTGCATCCCTGTAGCTACCCAAATGGTTTAAAAGGCTCCAGTTCGGAAGGTAACTCAGAGCAAAATGTTTAAACACCTCACTCGTAAAACCTCACCAAGCTGTGCCCATGCATGGATTCCTCTTCCTTCTTTTCATTTATTTCACTGAAATGCTTTGCTGCATCAGTGCATTAATTTGGCTGACAACAGTGTATTTCTGGGAACTAAACAGTAAACTATTTGCTAGCCTGTTTCTAGTAAATATGTCACTTGCAGTAAGAGCACGTTTTTGTATGGCTTGGTTTGGATCAGTGGCATTCGTTATGCATTGCCACAGAATAAGAGGGTAAAGATTTCAGGGTTTGGTCCTACACTGTGTGTGCAGAAAGGAGAGGGAAAGGGAGCCTGGCTCTTAGAGATAACAGTGTTTATCGGAGCTGGAAGTCTTGGTATCTAAAAGTTTTTACCAGCTGATGCTGACAAGTCTTTGGTAGTCTCAGCCCCCTTCCCAAGAGACCTCCTAAAGGACAGCACTGCACTGGTGGCACTTGGCAGCCTCAGCCATCGCTGCAGCGGCCGCCAAAAGGGCCGAAGGGGAATTAACTGAGTCGCTCTCCCGGTCAGGTCAGCCCAGGTCACGGCTGAGGTGGTGCGGACAGACCTGCACTGATCAGCCCGTAAGGGAAGCCAACAGGGCTGCCAAGCTGGTGTTTGCTCCCAGTTGTAAATTCACACATAGAAGCAGCACACTCTGTGCTTTTCCACATAATTCTCTAGCTGTGACCATACATGTAAAAGAAAAAATAGCAGTAGCATAGGTTACTGCAACTTATTGGGCAGGGAGGGAAGGGAACAACCCTTGCTTAGGGCATAAGCTGAGCAGAAGGCATCTATTTCTACGGCTGGGAAATACAGCCCAGCAACTCCAGGCCAAACATAAATGCTGCAGGCAAAGCTGCTCTACTGCCTGTCAAATAACAAACATATTTGTATCCTGTCCTCTTTATCTGCACAGGCCCAGTGGGAAATAACACAGTGAGGAGGCTAAACACTGCCAAAATACATGATGAAACTGCACAAAAGCTAGGAGAGATTGCACCTCTCTCTTACTGCCAGAGAAATGCTTAGGTCTGGTCCAGACCTCAAGGGCATTAATGGAAAATTCCTTACAATTTCAGAGCACTTTGGAAAAGTTGCATATTAGTTGGTGGATATTGGTTTTGTCATTTGGCATCCCTAACCCAGACAGCAAACCTCGACGGCTTTAACAATCTTATTTTATTTCTTACTCCCACAAGTTCCTCTTCCAATATTTTTTCTTGATTAAGCAACCTTTGTTACAGGACAGATCAGCATTCAGTGATCTCTCCTTCTGTGTGACCTCCTCACGGGCAGAGGTGCGTTGAACATCTGTTCCACTTCCCTGGGGTCCCTTGTGGTACCTCTAAAGTGTTCAATACTGTTCTTTGCTGACTTGGTTGGCTAGACTGCCACTCCCTATGTGGGCGTGTTGACTATATCTATATTGCTTACTAAGTGAAGAAGAAACATTTGAAAAAGCTATTCCTCATCTAAAAATATCACATGACCCAGCTTCCAAGAGTGAGTTAAACAAAGGTAGCTGAAGAGGGGAACTACAGATCTGACCATGTTCCTGCTTTGGTCAACCATAGGAGTCAATTCAAGCCATTTACAACCTCTGCATTCTTACGACAGTCGTTAGTGGGGAGCAAGAAGGGGATAGATATCACTGCAGGCTTGCCTCCCTGCTTCCTGGAGATCATGCTTGTGTGACTCCCACTCACTGCACACAGGTGGTGTCACCCCGGTCCCACTATGGCTTAGCTTCCTCTTGAGACAAGTTGAGAAGACCCCGGGCTGCTGAGGAACATTCCACACGAAGTAAGAGCAAGGTGCTCTCTACTAAAGAAAAAAAACGATTTGTCTCTTTCTATTAATTTTTTGCTTGTCCAACACAGCTGAGCCCATTACAGTTCATTTCATTGGCATTTGTGGCAGTACTACAAGACCGTATTTGCACTGGTGCCAGGTTGTCTGCGTCGTGAATCTGCATTGAGTAACTCCTTCATTATAGTTACTCTAGTGCAGGTTTCTCTGGAGTATGCCTGAAGAACAGAAAACCAGAACTTAACTAGGGAGCAAAAGTAACTGAGCTTCATTTTTGGTTTACAACGGCTCATTGGATACAGCATGAATGTTACGTATGTAAGTACCACCTCATTAACTTCATTGTGGGTCACTTGAAGTATCTCAGTTTAGTTACCCAGATGTAAAACAAATATATAATGATATTTTCCATGTCTGCATTGTATTCTTAAACTTTGGAGACGCCATCTCCTGCAATGTGTCTGTAACACAATTGTGTTCGCGAGAGCCTGTTAACAACACAAAAATAACAGATAGTAAAGCTATCTCAATAGAAAACTTTTTCCCTAACTTCTCATACCTGTGCAGAATGCCACTGCGTTATGAGACACATAAAGACATGTTAATATGGATAGATTCACAGTCATAACTAGCAGTTATTTTTACTATATACTCATATACAGTACTTTTCCTAACAGTGGGCTGTTTGTAAATGCAGCTGACTCCAGGCCATAATTACTCTACAAACTGGTTCATCTACCTTAAATACCTGTGTAACCTTGTTACTGCTCACACTCTTTAATGTTTTTACTTCTTCCCAGAAAAGGACAGTGCCATTTTACAGACAGGAGACTGTGGTACAAAAATAGAGTTGGCCACATTCCTAACTTTGCTTTTGAGTCCCTTCTGTGGGGGAATGCTGTCCAATGGCAAGAATTAGCGGAAACAGATCTATGACTTCTTCCCCTTTCTCTCTCCTCCTCCACTCACTCACCCTAGGAAAGAGATAAACACCTCTTAGACTGTAGAGCAATTAATTTCTCATAGGGTCTAGGATTATAAATACGGTGCTCTCGGATGATCCTTAGCAAAGAACTCTCTCTTTGGGGTCAATCCAGCCAAGTCTCAATCTGTGACTGTAGGGGAACAGCTTAACGGTTTGGAAAGCCTTGAGACTTGTCTACAAACCACTTTGAGCCTACACCTGCTCCTAGGCCTCATATGGAGCTGCTCCCTCATCTACCTTCACACACATGGAGGAACAGCCTGTTTCACTGGCTCCACTGAACACCTCTTTGGATCATAAATGACCACACAATGAGGACAATTTGTTTTTCGTTCTTAAAGGCAGCAGGTACCTCCAAGTGTGTGCCTCAACAGTGCCTGTGGAGCACATGCAGGTGCAGGAAGACATGGGAAAGGAGGGATGATAGCAACGGCAAATAACAGTCCTCGTGGTGGCAGTGGGACCAGACCTGACCTGACATGGTATACTGGGTACGGGAATGATGTGGTGAACAAATTCACACACTCTCAGCAAACTGGAGTCATTACAGTGTTGGGCTGCTGGATTAGTGCTCAGGGAACCAGAGCTGCTCCATCACAAACTTTCCTGTGATCTTGAGCAAAGAAAATCTGACCATGTCCTTAGCCACAATCAGATGCCAAATTCCCATGGAAATCACTTGAATACATACCTTGTGGGCTCTGGTCAGATCTCCTCAGTATACCCAGGTCTCATTTCTACATATCCAAACTAATCTTGATACTGGGTTGAGTTTGATTCTATCCAAGTCAATGACAACCCTCCTGCCCCGCAACCCTTCTTATCTTGCAGACTTTTCAGTGTCTGTGGGAAGAAATAAGGCACAAAATATTGCCCAAGACCCTTCCTCTACTCAAACACACTTCTCATTATTCATTTCCTTAATTAATTGCATTAGGGAACTGCAGCATCAAGCACATCACATTTAGGACACATCTGCATTCTCCTTTTTAATACCTCTTCATGATTTGCAATGCATTTCTCTCATTTAGAGGCAGAATAACATTTCCTAATGCAGACTGAATTTATTCAGAAGCACAGAAGTCAGTTGCCTTTCCTACTGACAAATGCACTTCAATGTAATTAGTTTCATGACTATTAATGAAATAACTCATTTGAACTTTTGCCACTAAAATGTTAATGAGTAAGACCGGATAGTGGTTTGCTAATGGGATATAGATCCTTTTACAGTTTGTTAGTTCAGATCTGGCCCGTGTCCACCATGACCAAAGGTCGTTACTACCTGAAGACTATTTGATAATCTGTGCAAGACAAGTTGGTAGCATTAAGCCCATGCTTAGCAAGAAACAGCCTTCCAATTTGCTCTCAGCAGAAAAGGAAAGCAGGGAAAGGTCACTGCAGTGTGCTACTTCTACACAGTTGCGGTCAGAAAATTTCAGTCGTTAGGACTGTTCACCCAGCACCTTTCACCAGCAATGAATTCAATGAAGGTAGAAGAGAAATAATATGAGTTGAAAAAGCTTGTGGATTTTTTTGTGCGAGATACAATTAGCCTCTCTGACTCACTGCCACAGATTGTTTGCTTTTAGCACACTTCTAAAGAGAACTGGATAAATAAATAAATACTAAACCCATAAAATATCATATTTGGTGTTTCTAAGTTTTAGCCAGTCACTCATTAGGTTCAGAAAAGTGTTTCAGAGGTGAAACATATTATTCCTGGTATATTGTTCCCTATCACCACTCCAGCAAACCAAAAGGTTACACGTGTCCTTCAACAGTGGCCAACACATACTGCATCCACTCTTTTAAAAAATTATGCTCTTCTGTTTGGGTAGTGATATAATTCAGCCCATACATAAGCACATCCCAAAAGTAATAAATTCACCCTGACAGCACACCAGTGCAAGCCTTAAAAATTATTGCTACCTCTTCACAGACAGAAAAATATGACATGCCACAAAATTATTTGCTCAAGGACTTAGAGGAACTGGGATTGATTAAGTTTTCATGGGGAACTTTAGGAAGGGTAGGCACAACATAATTACTCAAACAGAAATTCAACCACTGCACTCAAGCTGGCAACCCTTCTCTTATGACTGCACATGGGCTCGACCCAGGTTATGTGTCTCACTAACAGGATGATACCTCCAGTGCCATATTCCTTCGCATTGCCATCTAACTCGTTCGTTTACATTGAGTCACAACACAGCCATGTAACTAATCCTGAACAAGCCCCATCCTGAAGCACTGATTTTGAAACAAATAGGCAATATATGCAATAAATGCAATAAATATAGGCAATATATGCAATAAATGCAATTCCCTAGCTTACCTTAGCTTTCCCCTTCTTTAGTCTCCTAAGAATATAGTTTTATTTGGACTAGATTATCTTCTGCAAGAGATCACCGGTGAGAGATCTCACAAACCCTCACCATTCTTCTTGGCCATGGAAAATGAAATGAAAACTGCTGAGTGGCACCCAGGCCTGTGTGGATTTGACACTATGTTGGGAGCACTCTTTCAAATGTAGTTATGGGCTATGGTCTTCAAATGTCCATGTGTGCAGATGTAGGATAAATGAAATGCTTGTAGGGGGCTGGTATTCCATGAAATTTTAAAAATAATGATCAAAGCTTAGGTTTCAGTTTTGTGCTCATTTTTTTGAAAGTCACATCATATAAGATAGTAATTCTAGCTTATTCTTTTTTTTTAAAAAGGGTCACAGCTTGGATAAAAATCAGTCACTCATCTAACTGGGCAGCTGTCATATATTTACTTATACATACATACATATATATACACATGTACATATATATATATATATGTATATGACTGGGCATCAGCAATTGACAATACATGAAACAGCCAAGAAGAATTTATTGAGCAGTGTTGTCTTAGATTTCACAGGGGACAGTGACTGTACATGCCTGCAGTTTTCAAATGCCAAGATCTTTGCAGCGAGTCTGGTTTTTAGAGTGGAGCTGCTCGGTACCTTTTACGAATCAGACCCTCATAAGGTGCTTCTGACAAGGAACCTATTGGGGAGGCATTATAACCATTAGTCAGTTTGGAAACCTTGACACAGCAGTAGATATGCAAGGTTAAGCATCTCACTGCATGCACGTTTCAAAGGGAAACTTTCACATTACATCCTGTAGCCTTAACTCCATAGCTACTGGCCCACTCAGCAGCAGTCTTTTTCCTCCACTTCCAGCTTTCACACAAATATGTGCAGCAGAGTAATGAATGTCGCACATCAGATCCAAACAAACAATTCACTAATTAGTTAAGAACCCTCCAAACCCCACACCAGCATGTGGTTTTCCCCATGTTATGTGTGCACCCTTCAGTAACAACCCAGCTGCTCCGTGCTTTCACTTGACCATCTCCAGTTGGGATATGGAGTCACCCCTGTGGTCCTGAAGTAAACCCCTGGTTGCACCCCGTCTGGAACAGCCTCTCTCAGTAAACCCCTCAATGCTAAAAAAGGCTCAAACCAAAAAACCTTTGACTAAATACTGCATCTTGATGAGTGGCTAGTACTTTTATCTAAGAAGCCACGCTGTCAGTCAGTGTTGTCATCTTAAGTATAACCGCATTGAAATTATTTGTTTATTGACTTCAATACTTAATCCAAACAGATTGGCCGGCAGTTTCCAAAACATGTTGATATTACAAGGCAAAGGTGATAGAAGGATTACCTCGATGTAGCAAAACTGAAATCGTTCTGAATGCAGAGACTCGACAGGAAAAGAGTGCACTTTTAATAGCACTGCTTGAATACTACACTTTGATTCTCTAGAAATGGGGCATTTTATTCTGTATTTGTATTTTTCTTCAAACAGCAAGCTATGGTACTGTTTTCCTACTGACAGATCTTTTTGCTGTTTGCAGTGATAATTTCTTTTCTTTTTTTTTTTTTTTTTTTTGTATTGGGGATTCTTCTAAAGTGGGATGTTCTGCACTTCACAGTGACGTTCCTGAAATAACTTTGAAGAAGAAATAATGAGCCTCCCCTTACTTTACAGGTTCTCTAATACAACATAAGCAGCTTTACAAGGCTTAGCTAGTCTCTGCTGACCTAACTGCATATTTTACTCCTTCAATAAACTAAAATAAGCAGCCGGCTTCCACAACAATTGACTAATTAACATAGTGATTTTGTTAGTTTCTTATTAAAAAAAAATCCTAGTCTTTCAAAAATGAGACATATCAAATAACAGTGGATGAGATTACTAGAAAGAGAGATAGACAGATATCATCTCAATAAGCAAATTAATGTAGTGCTAAGGTTGTTGTGTGGGTTGGGTTTTTTTTTAGATTTCCAGCAATTTAGGGGTTTTTTTTCTTTGCCTCTGATTCCTTTTCTCAAGAGCAGACACCGTGTTCAAATCCCTGCTGGCTGCTGTGTTTGACCGCTCGCCAATCAGCACTACGGTGTTTATGTGGGATCCGTCTGCTACTGAGTCACTGCGTCCCTGCAGAGAGCATGAGGTCACTTGCTGCCAGATCAGAGCACCAGCGGGGACGGCCCGGAGCTGAGCCAGACTGTGGCAACATCTTTTACGTAAGAGGCAGCCTCCTCTCCTCTGCCTGCCATAAACTTTCCTGCCTTTGCTCCAGAAGAGGCCAAGAATGGGCTTTTTATTAACATATTTAGGAAAGATAAGCTCACGGAATTTACTATCTGGACCATCTATGTCTCTTGCACTGTGTGAAAGGGATATACACACTGTATATACACACTGTATATACACACTGTATATATACTGATATTGGGAAGTACTGGTAGGAGAGGGCATTTAATCAGAAAAGAACCCAAAACTATTTTCTCAGACTCAGCTCATCACTCTTGTGATGGCAGACAGCATTCAGACATGATGCCCCCAGCCTACCTCCTTTGTGTTTGCCCACAAAGGAATCAGCAAAGATGCCTTTAAATTGCTATCATTAAACCTCAGAGCTGGTGCCTTATGGAAAAGAAACTAGACAGCACTCAATTCAGTTCAAGCTATCAGGCAGAAAATTGCATGTTGATACAAACTTACTTGACAAGGGTTTAATCATTTTCTTTTCAAGGATTTAGTTCTATCATATCTGAAAATTTGGTTTCTGAAGCCCCAACGGCAGCTCTAAGGAGCAGTATTTGATCAAAAACATGTCATTCTTTGGCTTTATCCACTGCCAACACTTCTTGCTTTCAGAAAAAAAATGGTTTGCTATCCATAACCAAAACTCAATGGCCACAGTATTTTTCGATTCCTCACTTTCAGAGCTTCACCTTCTGGCTGATGAATTTGGGCAAAGGTATAAGTAAATGAACATGACAATCCAGTATGAAATGCCAGGCAATGGTATCCATAAGCATTGTTAAATCCATAGCATGTAATAAAATTTTGTAGGCAATAGATTAAATTAATACTTAAGCTGATCCCAGGACTGACAGTGAGTAAGAGCAAAGAAAGAGACACAGCTTGTTTCCAGCAGTTGTATATGTGGCGATGAGCCTTATCTCCCAGAGATGCCACCATCAGTGCTGATAACACATGAAACGCTACAAATGAGAAAATGTACATGGGAGTTAGATTAATACAATTCTTTGATCTTGTTTCACTCAAGAAATTCCAGAAGCTCAACACTCAAGGCTTCTAGGTAGGGACTTATAAGAATACATGCTTTTTCTAAAGATGCAACTATCTTAAGATGAATTGACAGGAAACACTGCCAAAAAGCGCAAAATCTTCCAAGGTGCCAAAACCTTTTACAGTGCTCTCATTATGTAGCTCTCCACGTGTCTTACAAGGCTGGTTGGTGTGTGTTTATATTAAAGCGATCAGGACAACACTTCAAAATCAGTCATTTATTCACAGCTTAAAGACCAGAAGGGACGATCATCTCATCTGACTTTCTGAGTGTCTCAAGTCCTCACATTTAACCTAGCAACTCCTACACTGAGCTCAAGCAGCTAGGTTTGGCTAAGGTGTATCTTCCAGGGAGACATCTGCTCTTGAGAGGAAGAAATCCAGATACGAATGCACCAATTCCCTTACTAATTCGCTCCGATGCATAATCATACTTATTACTAGTCACAATTGCTGTGCACAGGACTTCTCCTCCCGGGCACAGAGAGTTGCTCAGCCTCCCTTTTCAAGATGGAAGAGCTCTTTAGTGCTCAGTATTTTTTTTTCCTTTCCAGCGCTAACATGCCAATTTTGGATAAAATCAGCAGATAAATGCTTAAGTTTTTCCTCAGAGGGCATCTGCAGTGGCCCTTGAATCATCTGCGAGCCCTTTCACAACTTCTCCAATCTTCCCAATAACATTATCAATGCTGGAAATATGCATAATATTTTTTTCAATATCCAAAACAATCTTTTGCCTTTCTTCTGTGTTTGCCTCTTTGGACATCGACTCGAGCGTGTTCTGTGGAAGGAAAAACCTGACCTGCCTAAAATAGTAAGAGCTGATGCACAGACACATCCTCCAAAAAAGCTGCTTGAAATCACGCGACCTCCTGGCACCCTTGTATGTACCATTAAAGCCCATAAACACTGGCTGTGTGTGCTTGTTTTCTCTACAAGGCACTTTACCAAAGATTTAAAACATCAAGAAAAGCTGGGATTTCTTCCTTCTTGGCTACAAAACACAAATACCAAAGCACTCACCAGCTGAGCGGCACAAGACAAACTGAAAAATGGTTAAGCTACCCACAAATGTCTGACTGGAGGTCATTCTCAGCCCTTGGGAAGAAATAACAAAGAAGAAAAACTTAGGATGGCTACAACTAAAAGCACAGCCTAAGATCTTAACCACTGTCTCATCAGAAGTAAGCACCAAGGCGCAAAAGGGCTCCAAACAAACTGCAGCTCAGCACCTGCTTAACACATCTTTTACGTATCCTTCTCGGGGTAAGACGGCTGAAGAATCAAAGTAAATGCTGTGCAAACAACTCACTACGCAATTTCAAGGTGAAATTTTAATTGTACAAAAATAAAGGCCTTTGGCTTTATCATTACAAAACCAATTTTATCTTTGTCCTCTTGCGTGTTTGAATTGCTCTTGATTGTGCAAGTGAACACATCACCTGGTTGTGCAAGTTCCAGCAAGGTGACACTTATGCAGCAAATATGTGTAAGAAACTGAACTTCTAAAGTGTTAGATGCATAAATGTAATTGTTTGCTTTCCCGTAATTATTCTAGGCTGTAATTTAAATACCATTCCTCCAATACAACTATGTAAAAAGACCAATTCTGCACCATGCATGTAGATTCAAAAGGTATCCTTTTCTATGCTTGTGGATATATTATCAATCCAATGTCATATTTCATGTTGGATGATCATAAAATGCTTTTTAAAGAAAACTTATGGGGCAGAAGGAAAGTGGCACTTCACATAGAAACTTCTAAAGCCAACGACGGTATCTTCACACATGTTATCTCAGTAATACTGAGAAGAATCACCTTGCCAAAGAGTGCCTGTATCACCAGCCAAATAAAAATTTTTTTAAAAATTGATTTTGAGTTAGAACATGGTATTATTTGTTCTTTCACTTTCTGCGGCTTACAAAACATTTTTGGCAGTAATCCCCCTACTGTGTTATTTCATTGTTTCTCCATAAAAATTGCCTTTCAGAAGTGTACATGTATGCATCCATCCATACATACATCACAGCTACATATTGCTGTATAATCCAGATGAATAATCCAGCAAGTATTACAAAAACCTATAGTTTTTAATTGCAGACTTACAGGGGGTCTTAGTGAACCGTCTCCTGTGTCTTGCTCTGAATTACCACTACACAGTTCTGGAAAGATCTTAGTCCTCTTGGGCAATTCTAGAAGCTTTCTGGCTCATGTATATGCAGTCAAATTCCTCTATCGGATACCTCAGAGCTAATGCATCTCTGAGGCCAAATGAAAGTATGATACAATTCTGACATCTTCATCAGTGATAAAACTTACCAGTGGCATTTTCAGTAGAGTTTGATAGCATTTAAACCTGCCTCTGGCCTCTCTTCTTCTCAGTCAAGAAAATGGACATATCAAGCAGTTGCCAAAAGAAAGCAAAGACTGATGTCCACCTGCTGCTCTGCTTTGATTACTGCTATTAATTATGCACAAATTCCTTGAACTTTCCAGAGTTTATGGGTATCTTGATATCCTAGTTTCATTTTGCTGGCACTTATTAAACTTTCAAAGGACTTGCCTGCCTCAGGTGGTCTTGGAGCTACATCATTACTACTGCGACATGGCAGCAAAGAGGAAGCCCCAGGGCAAGCAGAGCAGCTCATTCCGCAGCGCTCAGAGGATTATGCATGATAACGTTTACTTGTGCAACACACACAACACCCTGCGTGACCAAACGGCTGGGACAGGCAGCTCGGGTTCCCCAGCCATGCAGTGTGGCTTCCTGGAGCCAGCACAAGCTGTAATCATGCCGATCCTTCTCTGGGAATGCCTGCAAGGAGGACAGTGCCAAGCCTGTACCGTCCCACCTCCCTCCCACGGCTGGCAAGATGGGCACAATCTCTCTGCACCTCCTCTTGCACAACCGCGGACTGAATCCAGCCCTCAGTATTTTTAGATAGCACACTGAGCTGAAATACTTTTCATTATGCGAGGCGGGTTGCCTAAATCAGTTCCAAGCAGGTGTGTGTGGGGGCATCACGTAAAGTCAATTAACACACCTCACACAACCAAGGGTGCAATGGAGGGGAAAATTCCCAAATGGCTCAGCCCACAGTTTTGCACAGGAAATGCAATGGAAATACAGCACCACATTTCTTCTCTAATTGTTTTCTGTTTACATGAAACCCAGCATTGAAGGGACCCTACAAAGGCAGGCACCATAACTGCTAAGGGCTGCCCAGGTTAATCAGGTCTGCAAAGAGAGGTCCAGACTATGCCTCAAAGACTGTCCTCTTCTTTCCTTTCAAATTCTCTCTGTCCTGGACTAAGAGGAAGAGGTTTCAATATAAAAGGCCATTTTCTACTGACCATTAAGCACATTTAGGTTTAGCCATCTTGACAGTTGGGAGCTGTGAGGAGTGATCCAAAAAGATTAGACAGAATACAGCGAATTCCTCCTGGCCTTGCAGGAAATGGCAGCTTGAAGTCCCTCGCAAAGAAGCTGATTTTCTAAGCCTTTGAGATGTAGACCAGGAGGTTTTGATGATTTTTTTTTCTCCTGGACTCCTTCTCCAGTCTTCCTGCTTATTTCCCAGCTATTTTAATTGCCTAAACTATACTGAATTGAACTAAATCTAATACAGAATTATGTAACCATCCTAACAACAATTTAAAAGTACAGAGCCAGCCAATTAATTCATTATGATCTTCTAAAATTACTTCAAAATTTGCCTTTTGTGAAAACTGTGATTGACCCTAAAAACATCACAAACCTGTGATTTTTCTCTCCCCACATAGACACTGAAGTGCAGAGAAGAACAGATGGATCTCTGTGCAGTTCTGCAAGCATGGGACTGGGGAAAGAGCACCCAGTGTCTACATGAGTTTGCAGTTTGGGTTGTCCATTGTTCTTCTACTGATAGATAGTAAAGAACAGCGTTATTGTAATTCTGTATTGGGTACTCCAGCCTGGTCACACCAACCTGTGCAGGTTACTGCATCGCCTGTTGTTACCGAGGAACAGCTTATGTAAAAGCTTAAGATATGATTTTATCACCTTCTAAAAGATTACCATTTAAATACAGAGCTACGTCTGTCTCTACACTTAACTCCCATGTGAAGTCCCATGCAGAGCATACAGATTCCCACACATCATGTGTTGAAGTTTCACTGATCTCAGGGACTTGGCTTCTGATTTTACGTTATTTGATCTGTAGGAAAACCTTTGCTTTGGGAAAAGACTACTGCACCTATATTTGGTCTGCTATGTCTATTGTATGGTTAGGACAGTTATTATGGTCCCACCCATGGAGAGCAAAAAGAAGTACCAAATAAGAGAAGGAAGCCTTGGTGTCTCAAGTAAAATGATTATTTTACAACTGAAGAGTAATTGTATTAGAGATTAGCTGTTAGTAGAGAAAGTACAACCCTACCCACAGAATAACCTAAAGACAATGGTGATCTTTCTTTGGAGAGCTTTTTCTGCAAGGTGAGAACATTTCACATCTCATTAAAAGCTTTTTGCTTCTGGAAGTCTGTACTTTATGCTTCACTTCCTACTTACTTGACTTAAAACTTGGTCCTGACTTACAAACCTACCTGCAGAAAAGCACTGAAGTGAAATGCTGAAAACTTTGCTACTATATTCCAGCCCACATTGCTACAATGGCACAGGCTTAAGAATTGTTTTAGGTCTCCCAAATTAACCTCTTATCAGACTTGGGATGGTTACCCAAGTGACACCAAAAATGTACTGTCCCAACATATTGCTGGAGAAGTTACAGAATAAAATTATATAGAAAAGAACAGTAACAGCGGTTGTTCTACATTTCACTTGGAAAAAGTAACCCTGAAAGGTTTGAAACCTTCTCTGAATTCAGTGAAATGAACTTATCCGAACTTTAAAATGTACAGCATGTTGGGATTTTAGATCTAGTTCACATTCACTGTAAGAGATGAGTAAGAATCAAAATCAAAGCTTTTCAGTATTCAAAAACTCTACTATAGTTGAAACCTGGGCCTGAATCTTTCACTTTGTGCATGCAGATTTCCTGGATCTTCATCCTGAGGTGAACTGGAAGCAGCTCCCAGAAGTCAGCGAAAGGGTACCACCTCACCACAGTCCAGGCTGGTATGGAATCAAATGCGACGCTGTAAAAACACAGAGTACACACAACACATAGTGAAGTGGAAATGGGGGTTTATCCCCATGTGTCAGTGACCGCAGGTGCGGTAAGCCTCTACAAAGCAATGCTCGTTACATTTGCTTTTGAGCAGTGCCATAAAATTGAGACACTGCACGGTGCTACTCAAGGATGGTACTATTTTCTACTCAAGGGTGATAAAACAATGTTTGTCATCAGAGTGACTGCAGCCTACCAGATAACGCACTAACTTCTGGTGAGGAGTCCAAATACAAACATACTCATTTACCTAACTTGGGTTAGAAATAGGATTACCATTTAAATACATGCCAATGTCTACTGGGATAAGCTATTTCACAAAACAGTTACCTAATGGCACAACCAGACACCTCTCTCCACAAAGCCCTGGATGCTTTACAGAAGTGTTTATTGCTTTTGTTTACAAGCCAAAGATCAAAAGATGTTTTAAGCTAAACGGATCGTAACCTGAAAAAGGCAAGGAGCGAGCCAAGAAAGTCATACGGATGGAGAGCACTGACACCAGGAACTGAAGACTCCAGCTTTGGTTAGATGGGTTTCATCATATACTCCTTAACCACTGAATTTAAGCAGTGAAAATGCTGTAGCCCTTCATGAACTAATAAACTGCCAGGAAGAATTTAGAGGCATGCTAATTATGGTATACTTGTAAAAAACCAAAATTGTGTTAATATTTGCAGAAGAACAGGTTTAGTACAACTTCCTCAAAAACTGCACAGATCTGATGGAAAATACCCAAACTGGAGCTTCCACTTGGTGCAAAAGTATTTTGTCATAACTGGGGAAGAGTTAATGAACAAAATCTGTTACGTGCAAGTACCTGCAATGTGACTGCAATACATCTGTGGGGTATCCACATCAGCACCTCTTTAGACTCAAGGAGATTTAAACAGAGATTGAGAGGTATTTACTCATAAATCAGTCAAATATGTAAATCCCAGGATTTGCACACATTACCTCAAGTTATTAGACAATGAAAGCTGATCCAAGGAAGGTCAGCAGGCATTTAGTGCCAACGTACACTTAAGAAAACAAGAGACAGAAAAACCTGATAAAATATTTAGGAAAATCACATAAGGATTATCTCCGTAAGAGAATCAAGTCTTTCCATCAAGTCTTTGAATCTCTTCTCTTTTTAAGTTAGCATTCTGTTACGGCTGCTCATAGTAAAGAAGAAAACTTGTCCTACAGCATTAGTGGAAGCTTTGCCTCAGCAAAGCGTGGCAGGGACGGGTTTGCTAGCCAAAACACAATAGCAAAAATGTAGCAGTCATAGGTTAAAATCTCCTTTTGTACATGTTTCTGATACCAACCACAAAAGGTATCCCTCCAAAGGGATGAACAGTCAATTGAAAGATGCTCTGATTGCTTTGCTGCAGTGATACGCCTGCAATTCTGAATAAACCAGGAAATCATGAATAATCTTTGCTTTAAAGATGGAATACTGATTCTATTTTTTAAATAAAGCAGATGTATATGTAATGTGCATTTAGTTTAAAACCTGACTTACAAGATCAAAATGCCTGAATCCTGGAGTACCACCAAATCCTAGCTAGATTAATTTTTAATCACTGCAAATCAGGACAGAAATTGCCAGCTAGTAGAGGGCAGATTAAACGTTAATGTAGTCCAGAAACTTTGAAACTTAAAATTGAATTGCTGGAGAAGCACTCATGCCAAAAGAAAAGATGTTCAACCAACAGAGAAAAAAGTGGTGACTGCTACTTATTCTGTTGTGCTGTAACCAGCAGGATGTTTCTCCCTGGGAATCTGAAGAGGGCTGAAAGCATCCAGAGCCAGGCTCCGTTTCAGTGAACAAGGTCGTATGGTCTGTTGGGCAGCTTCTCAGACCTCCTCGGCTGGTACAATGTTTTATGCCTCATTTGAACCAAACCAAATTTGTTTCTCTCTCTCCATCAGCCTTCCACCCCATGCCTCCACCTGGCAGACACATATAGGCCCCCTTTTCAAAGTCAGCCAGTGATGCTGCTTACGACTACATCATCAGGCTCCCTTCTGCAGATGGTTTTAAATTTTAGCTCATATGCAGAGCTGAAGTCTACATTGGTTAACAACAGCATAAAGAAATTCATCCAAGTATCTGGGAAATACAAGTACTCTTTCAGAGAGCTGCCAAGTCTGAAGCTTTAAAAAGTATCAACATACCATGTAGGCCAATAAGTAGTACTGGATTAAACATGAATGCTAAAGCTCTATTAAAGTCATTAAAATTAACTTAACAACTTAGACTTAATAACCTCTAACAGCATTAAGATGTCTCAACATGCTTGTAAAATAAACAACTGGAGAATCTGGCCTAACTATCCATGTAACTAATATATGGATATATCCTTGACTCTGCCCACAGCCCAAGGCATCTTCCAGTGGTACAAATCTCTTCCTTTCTCTTAAGCAAAAAGACAAGTGGCCAGCTTTGGGCCGGGAAGGGGATATGGCACGAAGCTGTAGGGCCAGCAGTGTGGGGGCCAGCCAGGGTGGGAGCAGGCTTAAGGTTTCCAGCCTGCAAGGGTACCCTGGTAAGGCAACAAAGCCTCCTCCTCAACTCTCTAAAAGAGGGGATTTGAAAGTTGGGTGGCAAAGTCCTGGTTTCCATTTTAAACTCCGCACTGAAGCAGCTATTCATCCCAGAAATTCATCATGCAGCTGCACAAGGGGACATAAAAATGTCACCGGGAGCAGGTGCTGCAGTCTGGAGGTGGAGGAGAGCTCATCTGCTCCAGTACTGCTGCTCCCCCTGTCCTGTGACAGACTGCCGTGCTGAAGAAAAAGCTTATTGCTCACCTTAGGCGACAGAAATGAAGAAATATTTTAGTAGAGCAGATCTCAACAGAGTACGTGCTACCACTTACTGATAAAGATTAGGCATCTTTTTTAAAGCTCTCGTATTATTGTCTGTTCTGGGACTGGTTTCTATTTACTTGGGTAAAATAAATCTAAATTTATGATTTACAAATAGGTGATGCCAGATGCTCTTTGGCAGTAAATATAACAAAAATTCAGAGGAAGCTGGGATAGAGAAGATGGACTAATTTAATGTAAAACAACAGCTCTGCTCATCATTTAGTCCCCACTGCATGGGTCCAAGGTGCCAGGCACCGCTTTTGAGAATCAGTAAAAATAAGTGGGGAGAGTACAAGCACACACCCCCCTGATACTGTGTGCATATATATTTGGTCCAATATGTATTCAGAATCAATAACAAAAACGTAAATCCAAGAGTGAGTAAAGCTGGTCACAAGTCCTTAGTATTGCCACTGAAATGCCTGGAGGGCTTTCAGGGCTTGGTTCAAGAAGCTGACAGTCATTTCCGCTATGAAGAAACAGCTAACAGGAAAAGATACCAGAGAAGCTGTGTGTTTAATGACCTCCAGCACTTACAAAAGTCACAATGAAAAATGCCAAGATCTTCAAACCTAGAATTTCTGTTTGTAAATGAGAAGTATCACTCATCTCACTGAACCTGGAATACTGAAACCCGCAATAAGAAATGCCATAAATACAGGTTAGCCTGAAAAAATCAGTCATGCCTAAAAAGAACCAAAAAGACAGCCCTTTCCAGGTTGAAGTTCCTTAAAGCAAAGCTACCGTGCCCGGGTACTCAGAAGGGTGCCTCTGTTCAGCTGCCACCGCTGTGCAGAACTGGCAGGCAGGGGCTGTAGTTTCAACGCAGGGAGGGTTTCGAAGGCACCGTCGGTGCTGGATTCTGCTTGGTGATGTTGGGGAGCGCCGTCTGTCTGCTCCCAGTCCAACACAAAATTGATGAGCAGGAAAAGGCACGGAGGGAAAAAGCACGCTTCATTCACAGCAATGCTGCTGCAAGATGATGCTGTGTGGTACGATGTCCTGGGAATGCATATGTAACGCTCTCTGAACCATGAGGGAAGAAGTTGTCTGCTAATTAGTTCCCTGGTAATTGGCCATGCAATGTCATTCCTTGCATGAGGACTGCTGGGAAAACATTGGACATCATCTGATTAAAAAAAGAGAAAAGAGCGTTATGTGATGGCAACTTAATGAGATGGGCTTCAAACTAGCCCTAAGCAAGCTGGACAAGAAAAATAAACGGTGGCCTGTTCAGAAGAGGTTGAGAAGACAAGATAGTCGCAACCATCTGGGATACCCATAGACAAAATTTAGGAGCCTGGGCTGTAAAGGGAAAAAACCTGAAGACATAATTGTCCTTGCATACTAACCCAGCTCCTCAAACATTTAGGAGCGTCACTTAAGACCACTGGTATTTCAGAAGACGTGCAGGAAATGAGCCATACCTCCAGAAGTACACGAGCATTGCACATGAAGAACAGATATCCTCTGAAGTGGCAAGAGAGACGGACCCTTAGTGGCTCCGGGTGGAAGATCAAAGTGAGAAAGCAAGCAGGGCTGCAAGGGCACAGGGCTGCCGCAACTCAGCCGGAGAGGAGAAGCCAGATGAAGCCCTTGCAGGAGCACCCTACAACCAGGGCGGGTGGTAAGCAGGGCCTTTGATCACCCACACGCCTCCTGCAAAACCAGGACAGCGAGGACCCGGCAGCTCCGCCGTGGTTCTCAGCCATGCCCGCGTATGGCTCCCACCCTGAAAGCGCTTTCAGAACCAGGCTGCCTGTGTTGGTATCTTCTACGGGTGAAAGCACGAGGCTGAATTTAAATTAATCGGTCAAAATAGTGTTGGGGAGCAGGACCTGAACAGACATTAAGACCGAAGGCAGCTGATGGTGCAAAGTCCCAGGCAGTGATGCTGGGGACGGCCCTGCCCCGAGAGCAGCGTTCCACAGCCCTCTCTCCTGCACCGGGGGGGTTCAGGCCCCTGTGTTTTGTTGCTATTATTCACTTGCGGGTGAATTATATTAATGCTTGTATCCAAATGTGGATACCTCCCACCGCCACAGGAGCCAAACACAAACACGCTGATTATACAGTGTCTGGGGCACAGCCCTAGTAACAGAGATAAAAATCAACACATCCAGGGAACAAGAAAGAAAAAGGCAGTGCAAGAGTGAGTCAGCAAATGTAAGCAATATGTTAGTCAGGCGAGCATTTCTGAATGCACCGCGAGGTTGTTCACGCTGCAGACACAGCCACGTCCCCAATAACCTGGATGACACACCACCCCAGTGTGAGGGCCCCCTCCCTTTTGCAAGGGGGCCTCTGCATTTTCATACTGTTTTGGGGAAGGCTTTACTGCAGATTTCTTCCACTGCCCCCCCACCTTAAGTCTGGGAAAGGAAAAAATCTGTGCTGTGTTTAGAAAGACGGAGACATGAGCGTGGAAATCTGGTAAAGCAGAGGAGGTCGGCCGTGCTGCTGTGTCAGGTGTCATGATAAAGGCTGCAGGTTTCCAGGATTAGCCCGGTCACTTTGCAGGCCATGGAATGCTCCACTGAGCCTGTTTACAAATTAGCCTGTGGTCTGGCTCACCCTCCTGCCAGCCCACATTTCTCTGCAAAACAAGTGACTTAGTGCCCCGGAGTACCACTGCAACATGCCCCATCAGCGGGTGGACCTACCCCTCTGCAATCGGCCATCGGACGGCAGGTCTGAACCTCTCCTCTCTCGGGTCACACAAATCACAAAGGACTACACCGAGTTCGGTGGGCACAGCTGCAGAAAGCAGTGAGTGGGAAGAAAAAGCAAGGTACAAGGCCAGGAAGTTTTACAAAAGTCACCTGATTTCAAGTCACCAGCAAACTTGTTTGCAGTTTTTCTGATCTAAATCCTGTTTTTCTGCCACTTTGAAAATGCAGACTCTAATTAACTCATACTCTTATACACTCTGATGCCCTGAAGAGGATACTTGCTTTTGTAAATGTTATTTATAAAGCAAGAGCTATTTAATACCTGCTTAACATATATCCATAACCTTCAAAATGTCTCCTGTAAGTCAACACACCCTGACTCGAACTGACATTTCTCTCCCCTTTCTGTTCTGTAAGGCCTTCTCCAGCATACAGACAGCAGCCCAGAACACGGCAGAAGGCAGCCTAAGCCCTCAGCAGCACTCATATGTGCTGAGGCACTTCCGCCTTCAGCAGCACTCGTATCTCTGTCGGAATCAAAGCTACGGCTAATGCTAGAGCCACCTCATATACTCATGCACAAAAATTTACATCCTCTCCCCATTCAAGTCACAGTCTTGTCTCCCACTGACTTGGACAAGTCCCAGACACCAATTTTAATAGTGAAGGTCCTTGAAAGTCTACAGTTCTCCGGACAGGTGCCTTACCCACTCTTTGAATGAAGCAGGTTGAGCAGGATAGTCTAGGGACCAGACCGCAGGGCATTATAGCAGACTGCAAGTCAAGTTAGAGAGGAATGTTTGCCTAATTCACAACTTAGAGTATTTGTCCCCACTCGTGCAGCTAGAAGGAAACCACTCAGACCACATGGGTGCAACATTTTGGGCACACAAGCCATGAGCACTCGGCATACATGCTCTCATGGGTACTAAGTACCAAAGGACACATCATCTCCACGCTGAGCCGTCTCTGGAACTGCCTTCAGGAAGGCCATGCAGGCAGCCTCCAGGAAAGGCAGCTGGAGCAGTCTGACGATTTACTGCCTCTGTCGGTCCCTTTCACTCTGCCACGGGAGGTCACGGCCCCAGGAGAAGTCATGACAGGCAGCCGTGGCACAGGCAGCCGGTTCACCTACCTGTAGTGGTGGTTGCATCTGTGCGGCACAGGGCAAAAGTTCAGCCCTGGGAAGCTACTCCAGTGCCAGCAAACCCAAGGCAACCCACCTTGACATCACCCCCTTGTGCAACCTGGGTGACAGGAAGGCTGTCCCTGTTGCCTCAGAGGCTGGCTGACATTCAAGGGGCAGAATTTCATCCAGCAGCCAGGGAAAATGCATGATGGTACCAAGTTTACTTCTGATGTGCTTTGGCTTACTGTACATGCAATGGGAGGCTCTCAAAAGTGATGGGAATCAAAGTCTTCCTTTCTTTTAATGTCATATAGGACATGGGAGCTAAGAAGATAGACCTCAACTGGAAGTCAGGGGAATTGGTCATTCTAATCTGGCAAGACTTCCAATTGCAATGGCTTTGGGCAGCTCTCAGAGCAGCCGGGGTAGCTGTGGAGATCCACCACTTTCAAGGCATCCCTCCCGTTGTTAGAAATGTTACGTTACAGAGCTTTCTGTCATTAAAGCATGTAACTCACTAAGAATGTGACTGTGGGATTCAGTCTAGACCTTCGCAAAGGGCAAAAAGATACTAAAATACCATAACTCTCAATGGTAATACAGTGAACACAAGTGTCCCTCTTTCAAGATATACAGCTATTTTTACAACACAAGAGCTACTGGAAATTCCACCGAGTCAAGACTCATTCTTGAAAACTTAAACAAGGCAATGGGTTAAAGATGTCTGAAGCCAAATTCATGTCCCCTGTAAACAGACACAATATGATCTAGTTTAATGGAAAGAGGCCTACTCTCTGCCAGCAATAAATATGGATCGTAACTAAGGTCATCAGGACACAGCCTATGAAGACAAAATGCTGGAACATAATCGTAAAAGAGTGTAAGCAAGATACTTGTGGTCTGTCAAAAGCCTCCCTCAATTGTATAGGCCATTTTAATTGATACAATTCAAAACTGCTCACCGTACTCACAAGAGTTCATCGAGATAAACCAAAGGACCGCCCTCAGTAAACTGCCCTCATGCAAACATACTTTGCATGCCTACCCCGAAGCCACTGGCATTTCATCAGGGAAGATGCTCCATGACACCACAACAGCTGAAGCCACAGGGACTGCTGAGGCAAGAAGAGCATTTGGAAAGCCTGAGGTCAAAACCTGCATTCCCAGCTTCAACGGTGATACACGGTACATGCTAACAGATCCTTTTTTGTTATCCTAGTCCATTTTTCTTCTCGATCAAGGGCATGCTACTACATAAAGCACAGGGAGGAGCTCTGCTCGTTCACCACACAGTAAAAAGCTGTGGTAGTTCTTATAATTACTATTTCTCCCTAATCTCTGGATTGCCCATATTATGAGCCTGGTGTGTATTTTTTCCTAAATGTAGACACAATCTCTTTTCTCTTCATATGCG
This sequence comes from Ciconia boyciana, assembly GCF_034638445.1. Lineage (NCBI taxonomy): Eukaryota > Metazoa > Chordata > Aves > Ciconiiformes > Ciconiidae > Ciconia > Ciconia boyciana. The sequence continues at coordinate 59,899,354 of NC_132938.1, forward strand.
TCTAGTATCTTTTCCAATTATTCCATTTATAGTAACGACCATTTCAAAATATGTGAATTGTCATAATCATTTTACATACCAGATGCTACATTACATTTAGCCAACACATACAAGTTTAGGAACTAAATCTCTTACATTGAAGCCAACAGAAGTTTTACTGCAGACTTTATTCAGGATTTTTCCAGCTAGTGACTGGGAAGTGGCTTTTAAAAGACAGGCCCCTGTTATACCAGGATATGATGGGGGCTGAGGAAAGCTACCAGCAAGTACTCTTCTTCTTTTGTTATTGCCCTATTCCAGAAATCGAGGGCCAAGCGACTTCATCGGAAGGCGTCAGCGGGACTACCCCACTGCAGTACTTTTTCTGTTCACCCAGAGACAGCTCAGGGTCAGGCCTGCGCTTCCCAGCTCCATCAGCCCAGCAGCAAAACACAGGCCAGCCGTTTCCCCCTGTGCAGGCTGTTTTACATAAGCATACAGGGCTTCCCCAGCCACCCACGCTGCCGGCTTGACTGTTCCTAAATGGCAAAAAGATATACAGAAAATGAAAGAGGGAGGGGGAAAGGGTGCGAAAAAGGAAGAATCAAATAGATATGTGGAAGAAGAAAATGCATGGTGGGGGAGAAGGGAAGAAGGATGGTGGGAAATAAGTATGGTCCAATTAGCTCCCTGGAGTCTCTCTTTATTCGGTGCAGAGAAAGGAGTGGTTTTAGGACGCAACTTATCTCTCTCAGCTCCCTATTTCAGGATGAGATGACTCAGGCACCTTACGTAGCAGGCATCTATGTGTGGTCAGACGAATCCCATCGCCAGTGCCTGCAGGATGCTCAAAGGACCGAATGAGGGAACAGTAATATAAACTGTCTGTAATCACCAAATACCAGGATCCCAGACATGCAAACCTCCCGAGCAGGATCAAAAGACATACGTGGAGGAATCTGGGAAAGGCACACCCTGTAACTACCATCTTTATACAGGGGTATCACTACACAAGGATCACCTCTCATGAACATCTAGGGCCAGGTTTTCAAAATGTTTCTTTCAGTAAAACATTTACTTTCATTTCCTAACAAGCGTGAGCATCCTGGGTACAACAGCCTTGTGACAGTCTGGCTCGAAGTGTTGCAATAGGAACACCTGGTGTTGATCCTATCTTGCAAACTAAATTTTGAAATTTGTCCATGATGTAAGCACTGATGCAGGAGGGGAGCTCTTGCAAAATGCTGGAAAGCTTATGGGAGATTGTTAAAAATGAAAAAAATACTTTTTTTTGGTGATATTAGAAGTCAGTGAACAAGGACACATTAACTAAGGATTCCTTTCAGTGCTATAACATTATTTTTACCCATGGTGTTTGGCTGTCTGGAGCTGCCCTCCCTCCACTGGGACAGATGCAAAACTCCCCACTGGGTCACAGAGACGGCAGCAGTGTAGATGCACAGATCTGGCTCTCATAGTCCAAGCAACAATTTATCTAAACCTTTTCAAAAACAAGAATGAGTTTTGTCTGCCTGGGGTACTACTAGTCTTAAACTAAACCCACAAGCTGTTAGGGGCAAGACAGAGTTTTCCCCAGCATCCATAGGCAGCGCCTTGCACAGGGGGAATCTCACCTAGCATCAGACCCCCAGAAATGCCGCAGTATGTAGGAATGCTGCACATTTTCAGCATGAATTGCCAATCCAAGTACAATTTAAAAATAATGGATTTAAGTCCACAGTATTTACAGAGTTCTGAAACAACAAATAATGATTTAACAAAATAAACTGATGGTCTGTGTACACAGAGCCATTGCAAGAGGGAAGGTCAATTCCAGACAGTTCTGGCACGACTGGTACCAAAAATAGTATTTTCTTTAACAGGCATGTGATCAAAAAAGGGTGTTTAAGCACACAGGAACGATCAGGGCAGATCAAAGGTTGAACTAGGTTAGTAACTTGTTTCAGACAGGGGCCAACAGCAGTATCTTACGAAAAAATGTAATGGGGCAATGCCCTCACAAAATAACGTAAAGAAAACATTATGCATCTCAAAATACTTCTACCTGTCAAACAACCTGTTTCATCAGGGGTCTGCAATCAGTGCTGTGCACTCTCATCAGCAGTTCCACTTAGCACACCCTCACGGCTTCAGCTTGTAGTGAACACAGCAACGCAGTGAAATCACCACCAGGTTTTGCTGGGTTTGGGTCAGCCACCATGAGCATGGAGATGCCCCTGCACAAGGCCAGGTCCCTGTCCACACCTGGGAGAGGGGACCCAGCAAGCCGCCCTTAAGATGAGACCTGGAGGTCTAACATGGGCCGGAGCAGCCATCAGCCCCAGAGCTACCGTGTCAACGGAGCAAAAGTCTTCACAAAAGCGAAGGTAGCTAATGAAGACAAGAGGATCTATACATCATTGCGGTGTACCAAATAGCTTGGAGTTTTCTGCTTGGTTGTCAAGCTGAGGAGGACGGAGAAACAAGAAGTAAGGAATTGAAATGTAAGGTGTCCACAGAATTTCCTGCTAATAACCAATGCCTCTCTTGGTTGTGACCTGCAAAGACATGGAAAAGGAGTTGGACAGCCAGCCCCTCCAGGGAGAACAAAAAGGAAGAAAACCCAGGACCTTCACCTGCCTGCAGATTTCATATGTTGGAAACCACAAAATTCCCATTAATGTTTGCAGAGGACCTGCATTCAGCTGATGCACAACAGGAGACCTAGAGGGAAAACTCCCAATTAAAGCTAAAAGAAAAATTATGTAAGGAAAAAGCCAGATTTTGTAAAGATTTGTTAATAAACCCACTATCTGAATGGGACAGTGCAACAACTTTGGCATCCTGCTTTTGTTTACACTTAGGGGATTTTACTGTCATCTTAAGTACCTCTTAATGGTTCTAAATAAAAAATAAAAGAAAAAAAAAAACAACAAAGAAAACCAGACAATTTCATTAGCCAGAAGATCAGACTCCTCAATAATATCATTCTGGTGTTTTTACTGAGGTGAACTTGGCCCATTGTTTCTTCCCCTTAAGACGTTAATTGGCGCTCCCTGGGATTGCTCTTTCCAGGTGTATTTATACTACTGATGGCTCAAGCCATACAGGGCAGATATTTGTCCATAATAATGCTCTTGACTGACCTGGAGTTTTATGTCCAGGGGTAACTGAGGCCATCAGATATCAAAACCAACGCATTCAATTTGAGGAGCTCATAATCATGGATGATGTCCAATTCATTTTTCACTCAGTCTGCAGGCTTCAGATGCTGAAACTAATTACCAACAAATTTTTAAAATTCTATTTAAAAGTTATCATCAGAAGATGTTGAATAGTCTGAAGTTTTATTGGTCTATTTGAAGGACAGTTCCCTCCATAAACTTGCAGTTAAGAATGGTCTGGACTTTTGCAGTTTAATCCCATGATACCAACAATAAACTGCCTTGCCTCCGATATTACAGCTCCTCTTCTTACTCCTTGGTTACCACAATCAAGGAGACAAACTTTGCCCCCCATTCTGGGCAAGAATAAAGTATTCTTCAGTGCTAATACAAGTGTAAAGCTGCATAGTAATATTGCAAGACCATTATGATTTCTGTACTGTTTTAATGTAGTTACTCATACGGGTCTTACTACCTCCGGATCGCCTTTGTGACATGGTAAAAAACCAACTTTGAATATGCCCAGAAAGGAATTTTTCCCCATTTTACAGCTGAGGAACTGAGGCACAAAGAGCAATTTTCAGAGATTACACAGGACCCTGATTTCTGTTGAAATCGTGGGACTCGGGCACTTTCTGAAGAACTGTGCCTGACTCACCAATGCCTGACTTGTACAAGGTGGCTATAGCTGCATTCAGTTTGAAGTCAGGCTCCCCACATCCTCAGAGATGTATTGATCATCGTTCCCCTGCATGCTGGGTAGTACATAAACCCCTACATGTACTCTGCAAAGCCCCAAGTCCCCTGGCATGAAGTAAACCGCTAACTTGCATCACCCTCTCTTCTTCCCCAATCTGAATACCAGCTCTTCCCACAGAAGGTCAAGGACTGCTCAGCAGATGCAAGATCTGCCCATCATTTCATCATTTCATGGCATGTCTGCTCTGCAGGATCTGGGTCCCTCCTCTAGCCAAACCGAGGTGATGTTGTTTTTGGAGTCCTTCCACCTTGCTCCTGGTCCATAAGTAAGACTCGTGGCAATCAAAGGGTAAGACGTCCTCACAAAAGCCAACAAGACTTGCAATTGAGGGTTTGTGATGGAGCACATAGTGCAAGGCACACAGTGAAAGGCAGTTATCAGGTACCGTTCCTACTTGGGATCTGAAAGCAGTAATAACCACATCGGCAAACCCTGCACATGAAGTGACACAATTTTCTCCTTGAATTAGCCTGGGTGCAATCACAGCCCCACTGTTGCCCATTCTGCTGCCGGCTTGCACAACGCTAACCTGGGTGTCCCTGCAGAGCACCCCACGGGGCTGCACCGGCCCCCCCCAGCAAACCCAGCCCCAGGGGATGTGATGCTGCCACACAAACAAGAACAGCATGGCTCGTAGCAGCAGCAGTTCTGGGACAATTTGGTCAGGGACAGGGCACCACTGTGCTAGGTGCTGCGTAGACACTGCGTAAACGCAAAACCCTTTTACTCCAACCCGGGACAAGGCTCAAGTGGGCTGACAAAAGAGTCGGCAAGAAAAAAAGTATTGGGTAGCAGTATGCAGGTAATGTGGTTGCACAAATAGGTCACATGCTGATATAGTCTGAGTCAGTGAAAAGTTTATTTTACATTTTAGCTGATGCTAATTTATATTTAAAAATAATAGTATGTTTTAACGTCTGCCCATCTCCATTAAAAGAAAAAACATCAAAACTCTCTCTTGATTAAGCTTTCCAAAAAGTGTTTTACGTCATCTTGCCTTGTGCAGTCCCAGTGGACCCTGTACTACAAAATCATTCTCAAAGCTGCAGGAAGCTTCATAAACACTAATAAAAGTTTACCCTCAAAGCAAAAAAAGAAACCCCAGCTCTGTACCCTCCAATGTCTCCAGCTCTGTACTGACAACACCTTTGCAGAGAAGGGTCTCTGCATTCCCCGTCAGTCTGTCCCCCCTCCCTGGACCCCCAACACACCAGGGGTACCAGCCTGCCAGTGCTAACGCAGTCATGAAGACAGAAATACTACAGCCTTTCCCTTACAAATTTTTCCCCCTTTTTATCTCTATATTTATCGCTAAGAGTCAGCAGATCAAAGTCAGCTGAAAAGGGCTTGGGATAGACTCTTGAGCAAGGGGCAGAGACTGTGCAATGACATAAAGGAAGAAAAAAGTACAAACCATCCTTTTATTCCCAGTACCACTATAGATGGCTGTGGAGAAGAGACCGATGACAAACGCAGCGCATAAATTTGAGAGTTAAATAGTCAGCCAGACCTTTCTCTGCTGAGACCAACGGGAAAATGACCACGTTTGACTTTTTAAGGAGCAGTAGATGTACTGGACATGAATGCTCACTGCGTTTTCAGCAGGGGAGTCAGGGGAAAGGCCAGTTATGTTAGGTGTTGCAGAAAATGGAGTAATCGAGACCCCTAATGACTCAATGAGTTACACACACCGATGTCCTGCTTACCCCGAGCCCCATTAAAAGGCAACATCTACCAGCACGGAGTTCATTAAAAGACCAGGATCTAACAACTTATTGTAGCCTGTCCACAGTGCTTCTCTTACTAGATTATCGACAACCAGACTGCGCCTGTTTGAGGAAGGAGGAGAATACAGAAGCTGTCCCCATGTAAATTTTATTCACTGCTTTTAAATAAGACAATTTTTAAAGATTTCTAGGTTGCAAGGGACACGCATACGTAGTGTCCACCTCAGAAAAACTAACAGGAGGGAAAAAAGCACCAGCCTCAATAACAGTGGCTCATCATCCAGGTATGATTAAAAATTGGCAATCGGGAAAGGAATGCCACTGTGGTGCATAGGAAGAGCCCAGAAGCGTGTGCAACCTGACAGCAAAACAGCCACCAGCAACTCACGTGCGGTTGTACAAACCGCTGTCTTCTCAAGGTGGGGCAATGACCTTGGCCAAAGATGCGCTTTGCGCTCAGGCTGCCTTCACCCGGGGTGCAGAAGAGCCCGTGGAGGTTAACTTCAGGTTGCACTTTTGCCAGGACTGATCAAGTAGAGATGCGACCCTGTAACCAAAACAATATCCGCCTCCTGCCGCCCCAACAGCCCTAACACCACATCCTTGTGAAGCTACGGCTTGGCAGGCTGGAAGGTTGGACCAGCGCGCAGGGTGCCTCCTCCCACTGACTCCACGTGGATTTAACCAGTGAAGGATAAAGGTCTGTCTCTCTGTCTCTGCATGGGTGCCTGTATCCACAAGCTAGCAGAAATAGCCACAGAGGTGAAAATACTGTCTTCAAGGGGAAAGTTCCCCGCGATTCAACAGGGCCTGGGTGTTTAGCGAAGGAAGGAGATAGCTGAGCACTCAGCACCCCAATCCCAGGGGAAATCAGCTTCTTCCCATCGCTCCTTTGCCCACCCACAGAGAGCACCCTGACTCCAGGGGTTCATGCCACCACTTGCTACTCAGCCTGTGCTTGCACAAACACCCCTCTGCTTTCACAGCGTATGCCTCATAGAGGATACAAGCTACTTTTGAAAAACTGCCAAAATAATTCAGCATCCTACATCTCATCCCAAACCAAAATGCTCGTGAATGTCCATATTCACTTTTGAAAATGATGGCAAGCTCCTAAATTACTTCTTTCTCCATTCTTACAAGTTCATTATTCCCACAAGCACATGTGTTTCACAAAGTAGAAGAGATGTCTTCACTCTCAGGCTTAAAAATTAATGAAGCAACATGATAAGAGATGTGTTCATATTCTAAGGACAGGGTGAGCAAAAGGCCAATGCCTATGTTTCAGTGGTAGGCTGAATCCAGAAGACACCGATGTATTTATCTTCAGGATGACATTTTTGTGCCACCATCTTTTTCTTTTTTTTTTTTTTCACCAAGCACACACAGAGACAGAAAATACCTGAACTCTGAAAGGACATGAACTGTTATTCCCCATAGACTCCATCCCTGTATTTTCAAGGAGCCAAAGCTCTGTGATACTCCAATACATCAGCCTTTTGCTCAGAAAGGCCTGCGGGATGGAGGAAAGGCAAAGGAGCAGGTATCCTCTAATCTCTGCAGCACCAAAGCTGCCATGCACCGGTGGCCCTGTCAGCTTTATGGCCAGTTTGTGCAAGAGAGCAGCAAAAAGCCCCTGTGCGGGATGAAATGTGGAGGTAGGCTAAATTCTTGGGCTGACTGAATTTTGCTCAAGTAAAACAGTCTCTCTGTGGTAAAGAGCAACTCTTACATCTTCCGTTTGAGTCCTTGCCGCGGCACAGAGAAGGACAGGGTGACTGCAGCATCCCCTCCACATCCCTCACTGGCATTTAGAAAGAGCTCAGGGAATTAAAAAAAAAAGAAGTAATTTACATCAGTTTTTGGCTGCCACGCACGTATGCCTGGAGAGATACACATACAGCCTCTCACTCTTGATTTCTGCATGAGGTAAGAGTAGCTTAAGTGGATGAGGGAAGCTTGTTCTGCATTTAGGAAACAAACCTGTCTAGGACGATGGTGCTTGTGTGAATTATTAAAAGGCAAGCGCATTTTCAAATCCAAATTAGTTGCCCTCTGCTCTTCCACATCTATCTTCAGTTTTGACCAGAAACAGAATTACAAAGCATAAATTCCTCTCAGCGTCAGCTGCACTTTCTGTCTCTCGCCTCATAAAAGTTTCAGGTAACAAAAGGTTAAAAATAACTTCCTGCACCAGGATGTTTTTCTTCAAATACACAAACATTTATACTCATCTGAGGTTTACAAAGTTAATTTCAGAGTCCAGTTTGAGTTGCCCGTGCCCTTCAAAGCCCAAAAATCCCCAGCTGCCCTTACGCAGTGCTTCTCTCTTTACTGAAAGCTCACTAACGAAAACGGCCACCTTCTGCAGCAGAGCCCCAGAGCATCTTTGGGGAATAGCCATCCCCGCTTTCATCCTGCTCGTCTGCTCCGGCTCGGCTCCCGCTATTACCTGCGAGCACGCTGCCGGCTGCCAAGGGTTAAACCTTGGCTTTTCAGGGAGAAAAAGAGGAGAGGAAAAAGCCAGGAGAGGCAAAAGAGAGGGGACCCGGGGGAGGCTGCCCGAGGGAGCAGCCTGCAGGAGGGTAGCAGTGCTAGGGGCAGGGATGGCCGGAGCTCTGCAGCAGCCGGCGGAGCAGCAGAGGAAAAGTTTCTGTGATTTTAGGCAAGCCCTCGCGTGACGTCATCTCGCCCAGATAATCTCGGCGCAGTCAGCACAGGCCTCCTGCCTCCCCATTGGCGAGCCCCTCGTCAGCAGACATCTGAAGATAATTATTATTGGCCAGACAATTATAACAGGAACAACTGTCACTTCGTGCTGATGCCCGAACCTGGCGCTCTGCAGCACGATGGAGAAGGACCCCGGCGGTCACCGCTCCGGCCATGCGTTTCTGTCACTTTTGCTTGCCTAAACACCGGTCGGTTTTTGCTACCTCACTGGCTGCAGCTGGGAATCGGGATCTCAGCGCTGCAACCCTTTTTGCTGTACAACTGACTGAACTGCGAATTTTCTGCAAAAATAGTGATGTATTTATTCACAAGAAATAAAGGACTAGAGCTGCATTAATTCTTATGCAGCAGTTTAAGGAAAAAAAAATCCACTGCAGATTATTGACTTCATCCCTCTTCCCTCTTTGAAGAAGTTTGGGAGGAGGTGCTGGGACAGTTTGATATGAGAAATCATTTTAAGCAATGACTTTAACTTAATTTGACTTAATCCTGATCTTACTGAAATCAAACCTCCCATGGTCCGAGCACGATAAGATCAAAGCGATACTGTATCTTATATCAAAAGCTACCTACCTGGTGGCACTATACGTAAATGTACGTCAACAACAGCTTTCCCGCAACATAAAGCATAAGGAGCTTCATGAGAGTAAATGGACCTGTTAGCTCTTTAACCTCCTCAAAACCTGTCATCTTGTTTAGGGAAGACAACTAATTGGTGGCTCTCGCCCTCAGATCAGCAGGCTGCAGGTCTGCCTTTGCAGCCTGCAACCCCGCTCTGCCATTCGTGCCTCCCTGCAGGAGAGCCAGGCAGTCTGGGGGCTAGACCATAAGGGCATGCATACACATAAAGCCAAGCATTCAGGGAGCCATGAAACCCATTAGCTTATAAGTATCAGGGAACAGACTATTCATTTTCCTCTGTGTCAAAGCAGTAGCCTCTTTACAGCACTGCTAATCTAGGCCCAGGCTCTAAAGAGGTCCCAGTGTGATGCACATTGCAGGATAGGAGCCTCCCTAAAGTGAAACAGGAACATCTGGAATGAAGCAAGGAGGACCTTGTTCGCTGCCGTTAGACCAATTTGCCATCAGACAGGCTTCATTCATGCCAGCCTCAGAGAGGATGATTTCCAGGGGCAGATGGCAGTGAGGAAACAACCCCTAGGATGGAGGTGTGCTGAAGAAAAGCCTGGGTGTCAGCGATCGGTGAGTGCAGAGAACATGCGCTTGCCCCAAGGAGTGATGGAGACTGGAGCAGGCTCGGAGGACAGAGGCAAAGGAGGGGGCCTTGGCTGAACAGAACCAGACACTTCATTCCTTGCACCGTGATCCATCCACACCAACCATACCAGTACCTAGGGGTATGCCACTACCCCTAGGCTTTGCATTCAAGCTTTTCCAGCTTTAGGCTTACGCAGTTATAATTAAAAGGGCTTGTCAGTGCTTCAACCACCTCCGAACCCATAGGGTATGTAGAGATTCATGTCCTGTCTCAAACTGGGCTACGTCTTTGTATGTGACCTAGTGAGACTCCAAAGACGCTTCTCAAAATCCAGAAGACAGGGTCAACTCCTCAGAGCCACTTCATCCCCCTAACACCGTTTTTTTTTGGCCTTGTAAGGTATCAAGAAATATTTCTGAGATGGAAGTAAAATAACAAATGCCACACCTATAGAATTTGTTTACCTCCATGTTAGGCATTGTAATAGTATTGCATCCTAATTTAAATGGCGATTACAGTATAAAATCCTGCCACTCTTTCCTGAAGCAAGTCCACTTAGTCCATTTTCCTGCCCAAAGAACGAACAACTATGTTTATCCCTACAAACTACTACCTAACAACCTCATGTTAGGACGTTACGTTCATGATGTATACATTAAGGCTACGCCTACAAAGTCAAGAAGCCACGTACTGCCATCGATGTCTGCGTACGCAAACCTATCATGTCATCCAGACATGAAGTAGAAAAGCCTTCTTGTATGGCTCTTAGCTGCTGTGTTTTACCAGTTAAGCTCCCCCACAGAATTCAAGTGTGGGAACAGGACTTGTTTCATTAAGCCAGTGAATTTCCTGAAGATAAAATGCACAATTTAACCTGAAACTCGGAAGAGTCTTCAGCAGCATTTTCAGGAAAAGCCTGCCATGACAGAGACCTCAGCGGGCACAGCTCCGTTTCATTTCCAGAAGCGTTCCCGGGCCACAAGCAGATTGCTCTCCTCCTTTACTTTAATGTGAATCAAAGGTAAAAATTCATCAGTTCCCTTAGAGAAGGCGAAACTAGACCAAAAAGCGTGTGCACATGGATCATCGTGTCTCTTTAGCTGTACAGCAGCAGTGTAAATCTGATGGTCTCCTCCTTTGAACCTGGGAAGTGGGAGCCTGGCGTTACGGGAGTCCCAGCTGGCGACCTCTGCAGCACATGAGACTGCCAGGGAGATTTTAATAACGCTGCTTTGCATTTATATAGTACCTGACATCTTCGAGCATACATTACCTAAGTCATCAAAGCATGTCACGAGGGCATTTCAGCATTATTATCCCCCACCCCGCCCCGGTCTTTTCCTGCTGGGGAAACTGAGGCCTAGGAGAGGTTATGTAATGTTCCCAAGGTCATGTCATGAAGTGCAGGAGAGCCAAGAAGATGCAGGAGTCCTGGTTCCTAGTCATGTTCTTTAACCTAAACTGCATCCCTCCTGGGTTATTTGGCTATTACATACACCCAGGTATCACGCCCTCCATCCTCCTTTACCACGTTGTCCTATTCTGATGCCAATTCTCTTCTGGAACATGGACAAAATGGGAAGCATCCAACACTCCCAGCCCAAGAATATCTACGTGGTCTCCTTTCTCCTGAAACGTGAGTGACACTGGGCACCCCGCAAGAGCTAATGAGCTCACCTTCAGGAGAACACAGGGAGACATACACACGCTTAAATGGTCATTTTAATTATACTGCCCTTAAAAGTCCCCAGCCGAGTCACTGGAGGATTCTAGCAAGTCCCTGGCTGAGATCCACCTAGGATCTGGGACCATTCTGCCTTGCAAATGTAGGCACCGAAGCCTGGACCCAGAGACAGCCCTACCCTACCATCGTCACACGAGGGTGGCATGGAGAAGGTCCTCACTCGGGAGATACAGGGACGAGGGAGCCCGAGAAGGCAGGCGGCACCGCGGAGGGAGGGCATGCAGGCAATGGAGAGTCGGGGGCGAGCTGGGGAGAGAGACCACGGGAGCAGCACAAAGGGCAAGCTGGGCACCAGGCGAGGGTGGCCGGGGACGGCGCAGCAGAGAGGCGCGGGTGAGCGCGGGCAAGGCACGAACACAAGGCCCGTGCAGGTGGACGACGCCAGGACAAGGACCGGGAGAAAGGTGCGGGCGGGTGTGGCGGAGAGGGGGATCCCGGCCCCGAGGGCAGCCCGGGGGAACCGCGGGAGAGGCCAGGGGCAGCCGGGGCGCTCCCTCCACCCCTGCCGCCACGCTGCCGGCCGAGGCCCGGGGAGCGGCCTGGACCACGCCCGGGAGCGGGGATGCCCCCGGGGCAGCAAGCGGGCTCCCGGCACAGCGCTCCCCTTCGGCGGGCCAGGCTGTCTGCCTGCGTGTGTCCCTCTGCGTGTCCGTGAGGCTCCGTCTCGCCGCGGCTCGGGAAGCCCCGCCGGCTCCCCGCGCAGCCCCCCGGCACGGCGGGTCCCGCCGCGGCTCGGCTCGCCCCGGCTCCCCGGCCGCACGCACACGCCAGGAAAGTTAATAGCCGCATGGCTGCAAATGAAGTTTTATTAGGTGCTGGGGGAGGGGAGGGAGGGGGGAGGAAAAGGGGCTCCGCGGGGAGCGCAGGCACAGCGCAACTTGTTTCGCCGGGCGCGCTGCGGGGGGAGCGGGAGGGCCGGGCCGGGATGGAGCCAGGGGAGGCCGAGGGCAGAGCCGGGGCACGTGTCGGCTCTGCGCCGCCGGGCCGGCGGGGGCCGGGGCACGGCGGGAGGGGGCGGCGGCGGCGGGCGCGGGGCCGCAGCGCAGCGCAGCGCACCGCGCCGCCGGCGGGATGCCCGGGCCCGCGTCACCCGGCGGGGAGGCGGCGGGGCGGCCCCAGCCCGGGCGCGCAGGTAGCGCCGGCGGCAGCGCCCGTGTGCCCGCGCACGGCGGCGCAGAGCCGCGCCGCGCCGCGCCGCACCGGCCGGGCGCACACAGCGCGCACCCGGATGGGCTCAGCGCCTCCCCGCCGATCCGGGCGGGCGGGCGGCGGGGCCCGGGGGCGGCACTCACCAGTTCTCCTGCATCCACTGGATGGCCGCATGCTCGTTGAACTGCTTCTCGAATTCGTATTCCTGCAAAGTCAACACTGACATGTTCATTGGCCCGGTGGCTGCGGAGCCGCTCCCCGCGCCGAAATGCTGCCTGCCGCCGCCTCGGGAGCCGGGCCCCTGCGCGCCCGCCGCCGGAGAGCCCCCGCCTCTGGCCTGGCCCGCCCCGCCTCAGCGGTACCCCGGGTTTAGCATAGCTCCGCTCCCCTCCGCGCCTCTCCTCCCGGGCCCGCCGGTCTCCTCCTCTTCTGCGGCCGCCGCGCAGCGCCCGGGGGCGGCGCGGTCTTAGTGCCCGCCCGCCGCCGCCGCCGCCCGGGACATCCGCCCCCCGCCGCCGCCCCTCGCACAGCCCCCGGCGCGCCTCGGCGGACGGCGCCGCTCCGCACCGGGACTGCGCTCCGGCCTGGCACGGAGGAACACCCCCCGGCTGTCAAAAATAACTACAAAAATAGGAAGCCCCCACCCCTGTGTTGAATCGCTACGGCAGCGCCCTGCGCGCCCTCCCCGGCCGCCCGGCAAATAAAGGGGCAGAAGGTGAGGTTTAGCCAGAAAAGCAAACGCATACACTCCGCCAAAAACCCTAATCCCCCCCCGTCCTTTTTGCATTTAAATTCAATATGCACCTGCCCGGCCCGCTGCAGGGCTTGGGGCTGCAGCTCGCTGTCCCCATGCGGGGGGCACCGTCCTGCGGAGGGGCAGCCCCAGGCTCGCCACTGTGCAGAGACACGCTTGTGGATGTTATCGTATGGATGGGGCTGGTGGAGCATGGGGCAGAGACCCCGAGCGTAACTATCACCTGGCTCAGCTTCCCCCGCAGCTAGGGCACACGGTGTTTATGTATCCTTAATTTTGCCTTCCTGTCTCATCTGCCACATGCTGATGTCTCCAGCTGAGTTCCTCCGACTAAGGCAGCACCCTGGACGTGCCTTACAGTACGAGCTGGGCTAAAATAGCAGTCCCAGCCCCCACTGAGTCTGAAGGCAGGAGGAGAACAGCTTTCGTGTCAAGAAAGCCAGCCATAAGCGAGCAGATGTGGCACAGGTCAGCATGCTCCTGACTCTTGTGGACTTCAGTTCTCATTGACATGGAAGTGTTTAATGTCATTAAACCCAAGAACTGAGAAAAAAAAAAAAATAGAGCTCTCAAGCTGTGGGACATCAACAGCTAACCAGTCTGATGCTCCTGCTTGCATTTTGACTATCGTGCTCTTCAGAGTCATGTTTTCCAGCTTTTCTCTTCTTTTTGCCTGCCAATTAGAACTTTTTTTTCCTAATGAGGGCTGAGTTTCTCACATTGTCATCTGACTGGAGGTTTTGAGCAAAACACCAAACATCACGCTGCTCACACTGAAACTGCAACTATTTATTACTATTGTACCCAGAGGGCCTCAACAGATCAAGGTCCCATAGTCCTTTTCTCAAAGAGAGTACTATCTGTATAGACAAGATGAAGGGGAAGAGAAACAGTCCTAGCCTTGCTTTCCAGATGGAGAAGCTCAGAGAGCTGCAGGGGTTTTCAAAACTGTTTCACATCAGCTTTCCATGGCCACTGAACTGGCTGGTGGAGTGGTGTTTGGGAAAAGCTGACTTCATTTGCACTCCTGCTCCAAAAGGTCTGCCCCTAAAGGTGCGTGTTAGTCTTCCACATCTCCACCGGCAGGCAGTTTCCGTGGATGGGGACCTGAAGTTGTGGGAAGATGGACGGAGAAGTGTCCAGCACAGCCACAGATGGCATTGCGTGGCTGGAGGAAGCACGGGGTGAAGGGCTCCTCGCAGCTGCAATGCTTGGGCTCTGAGCCATGGGACTGCTCCTTGCCATCATGCTGGAGGATAAATGCTGCCCCACGGCAGATACTGGTCTGCGAGACCTGCTCCTCTGCCAGACGCGCTTCCTGTAGGATTATCCACAGATGTGCCACCTCCAGCTGAAGTATCTCCTGGTGGTGCCCTCACCACAGCGTGCGTTAGCACTTGCTCCATTAAAGGCTTCAGGTGATATTGCTTATCCATCTGAACAATATCTTTAATACAGAGATGTGGAGAAATTAATGTGTGATACAACAAATGCTGTCATGTCAACGTATGTCACGTATGTCAACGCTCTTTGGTTGAAAATGAAATAAACAAGGAACTCTGGACCCCAATTTTGAGAGAATATTTGTGTGTCTGGTACATTTACTCACATGAGTGGCAAAATATATTTTCTGTCTTAAAAGTGGAGTTGTTACAGAGGTACAGTTACCAGAAATTTTAATTTTTTGGGGAAAAAAAATCAATATCCCTTTTTCTGCAACTCCAAACTATTTTGGATTAGAAACTTGGGTGGCTCAATGGCTTATCCCATCTGATTATTTCATGAGTATCTGGTGGGTTCAAGTTTATGATCTGGGAGTTTCTTTCCCCCAGAAAAGAGTTGTTCAGAACAGAATTGCCCCAAATGCGAAGTTTCCAGAGTGCATGGACGGACTTTAGAAACCCTGAAGTGGCAGATTAACCAGAAGGTCTGAGCCTGCTCCCTTACACTGGTGGCTTCCTAAAGTTGATGCCAGAGCTGGCGAGGTGCACAGAATGAAGCTGAAGGTTATAAAATGCTATGGCAAGGGCTCCTCTAGGGTTAGGACAGCCACGGGGCTTCAGATGAGGTTGACTATGGCCCCCAGGGTTTCTGTCTGGAAATATCTACCCTGGGAGCTCAGCTGCCATCCAGACTCGCAAAGCACCCGTGTGGCATTCGGCGCTCGTTCAGGAGTGCTGACTGTGCAAGGTGTCACGTAGAAGTTAAGTCCCAGCAACGCTTGAAAATCAGCTGTAACTGTTTCAGGAAATAGAGTAACAGCCTCGAAACACTAAACCCTCCTGGGATTCCTATGAGTCTCAAAAGCTCACCAGGGACTTCTCCAGGTTTTCTATAGCTCACAGGACTTTTACGTAGGTTAAACAATCTACAATGAATCCTTCTTCCCTTCCTGTCCTGGTCTCATGGGGGCTACCTGAAAATTACCCCTAGCACATGACTACCTACAAGTTAATGCCGAAGCTCGGGGTCACTTACAAAATCTGCGTGGACAATGGAAGACCGTATAAAATCTTCTTGGCCTTGAGGAGTTTGTAAACCCTGCTTCTAGTTGCTCATATCAGTTGCAGTCAAGAACAGTAAACAAAAATATATAGTCTATTTTAAGGGGAAATAACTTTTATGTAACCATTTTTTAAGTAATTCAATTAATTCTCACATAAAAGCAGGACCTTGAAGTGAAAGTTGTAAATGCCTTTCAGGAGAAAGGATGTGGGGAGAATGATACGGTTTCAAGAGACAGGGAATACAACCTTAGTCCCTCTGCGCACATTCATGTGCATACCTTTATTTTTTTGTTCTACGGGGTGCCCATCTCGTTCAGTAAGTGGATAGTTACTGAGCATTACCTTTTATTCCCCTTTTTTAGCGTGTCTCCTAAGGCTCTATAGAAGGCGTAGCAGCTAAACACTGCATTTTCTACCAGATAGATGTTAATGCTATTTCCATTTTACACAAGACCCTTTGGTTGAATAATGCAAGCAGGTTCATTCAGGATTTACAAAGAACTGCCTAATCAGGTTGGGCACCTTACCATTATCATTCCTGTTACTAAGCAAATACTTTTTTCTCCCTGTCACAGTGTTAATTTATTGCAAAAACCATTAGGCTTCTATTGCTGTAAGGAGTAATTTTGAATAGTTTGTCGTGCTGATGTATAGCTAAGTCTCAACAAACTCTTAGCAGCTGCTGGGAAATGAGATGCTATATTGCTGACAAGTCAACATAAGGTATAGTAAGTGGCAATGAGAGTTGACATTGTGATTTAAACATAACATCAATTACTAAAACAAACAAAAGTTTGAAGGAGGCCTGTGTGCTTGAAAGCTTTGTTTTCAGCTGTGTCAGTTAATGCATTGAAGGATTTAATCTCTCTGTCTGCGATTTTGACATACTTTGAGAGCAAAGCGACATACAAATAATGGAAGCCATGGAAAACTGGGTTCTCCTATATACCCCATAATCTAGAAACAATTAGGTGGTGCCCTTGGCTAAGATAATGGGAGTTGTACCAAGAATGAATACAGGACCTCCCTAGGACTACTAGCCAGTCCTGACTGCTCCTAACAAAAAGAAAGGTTTCATCAAGTGCCAGGCAATAAACAAAAAATGGCCAAGGGATGTTTAGGGGCAACCCAAGTCTACCTGGCAAGTCAGGCCTGCAAATCGGGTTAGTCTGTGCCACTGCATTATGCTTGGACTCAACCACAGACAACTGGGAAGCTGCTGGGATGGATGCCGTGGTAAGCCTAAGCCTATGTACAATGTACTATGGTACATAGGTAAGCCTCTGAACAATGTACTATGTACTCAGG
The DNA here is from genome assembly GCF_034638445.1 of Ciconia boyciana. Classification (NCBI taxonomy): domain Eukaryota; kingdom Metazoa; phylum Chordata; class Aves; order Ciconiiformes; family Ciconiidae; genus Ciconia; species Ciconia boyciana. The sequence goes on from NC_132938.1 coordinate 59,916,395, forward strand.
AGGTGTCAGCTCATAATAAATGAATAGTAAGCACTAATCAGAATTAAAATGTTATAAGGGAATTTAAAGCAGAATTATTGTGTCATCTTTCAGGTCTATAAAATAACCCATGTCTCACCATACTCCCATTCCGTTGTGCTGCAGTACCCAGGGACTTCAGCTTGATCACGCACTTAAAAATCACCCGTGTGCTCTAAAACCACCTAGATCTAAGCTCTTCTGCAAGATTTTTAATTCAGGCCAGTTACGGTAGAAGTGACAATGGGCAGGAGCAAGCTGCAGAGTGCACCGCGGGGGCCAGGCAGCAGCTCCAGGGTGCAGCCCTTGTGGGTAGCTCAGACGGAAATCTGCCCCTCCTCATTGTCAGGGCTATGGCTTAGATGGGCTCAAAATAAGCTCACTGTGGTTATAAGTGGGGTAATTATATATTTGTCTTCACACAGTTCACCTCCTCAGCCTCTCTCAGTATTTTCTTCACAGCCATAAGAAGCAGAAGCATTTTTCAATTCGTGCTGAAGGTCTAGGCCATGGTTTGTGGCAAGAAGTGGAAAAACTCTGTGGTTTCGAAGCACATGAAGTAAAATGCAATCCAACAGCAAGACCTCCCTCATTATAGCCATTTCCATATAAATCACAGAATCTGAATTTCCCATCTTTGCATACACTAGTAGCAGTTCTAAGCATATCCCAGATGGTATTCATTCATAGGCAAAAGACATGAGTTTTTTTCTACATTATCTGCCAGTACATCTGCAGACCTGTGGAGCGCTTCATCCCTACAAGCTGGGGACAGTATGACACCAACAGTGTGTACATCCTCCTGTACAACCTTGGGCTGGAAGATATCAGTAAATCTGAGAGAAAATAAACTGACTTTCACTGCTGAGAGGTTAACAAAACTAATCGGTTTTTTAAGGGAAGGAGGCGAGATGGAGAAGCGAAAGGCAAAAAATTGAAACATGGGCATGTCAGTTTGGAGCTGGATGCCTGCACTGAACCACCTAAGTTTGCATGCTGGGGTCATGCTAAAGTCTGTGGTAGAGGTTGGAATAGGAACCGACTTTTATGGTGTTTGATGTCAATCCATATATTTGCTTGACGTTCCTACACATTACTTTTTAATTGAATTAGGTTAAAAATGGAAAAGCTGTTTGAAATAATGGGGTCTGTGCAATCATGTTCTGAAGACTAATTTAATTTTACATTGCAGTACAAAAGAGCCACAGAAGCAGAAAGCGCTGCTTCAAGTGATTAGTGCTGTTATTGCAGGTGTCTATTTATGGGAGGGTATGTGTATGTTTTGGGTGATGAGTGGAGAGATACAAAGATAACAACACGTGTGTGTACTTCAACCTTAACTTTCATTACCTTTTTATACTTTGAATTTCTTGAAAGCCTGTTTCTGCCTATTTCACGATCTTGGAAAGTGAGCAAAAAGCTGACAGACACTTTGATGAAATGGCCACAGAGCAAAATACTGGGCACCCTGAAAATCTTGTGGTCGGGTTTTTCTCTTCACGGTTTCAGCCTCTAGCATGGAGCTTGCCTGCCAACTGCAATTAGGAAAGTGTCATCAAGCAGGCCGGGACTCTTCACCTGCTTCTGCTCTGAGCAGGTTCAGCTGCTTCCAGAGCCAGCACAACTGATACTGCTATCTCTCCTGAACAAATTGGTTCACTCCCTTCCTTAAAAAAACCCGATAATGCAACAGTGTTATTGCCAAATGGCTCATAGGCTCTATCCCAACTGTCACAGCTTGCAGTACATACAGATCGTGATTCTGCTCCAGGGTTTTGTGCTGTATCTCGCAGTGGCCCTGGAAAGTCCTGCTGACCTCAGCAGGGACGAGACGTGGTGGCACACTTTCTGTCTGAGGCAATGGAGTCAGCGATGGGATTTGGAAATAGTGCTCAACCCACTCGCTGCCCATTCGAAGACGCAAGCCATCACTTGGGCTCCTTCAGCAGGAAGGCAGTAACAGGATTAACTCCTGTTAATTATTGCTTAACTATTACGGTTAAGATTACTATTACTTACCACTGTTATTAAATCAAATGTGAATGTGCTACACAAATCCCATGCAGAGATTATTAAAATGAAGGACAAGACTCAGTCATCAGTTATGCTGTATAATCTCCCTGCTGCTGACGAGATCATACAGGTATGCACAAAGGCTCACTGATTAGAAAGGGGAAAAAGAAGGTCTTGCTCTTCCATATAACAATGTGACATTTAACCGTACAAATATTGATAGTATTCTATTTTAGGGATTTACCAAAAAAAATCCCCAAAATGATGCATAGGCTGATTCTTCAAAACTGAAAATGGGCAATGATTGCTGAGCTTTTCTCTTGTTCCTTCACTTCATCAGTTGGCCTAATCCTGCAGTCAGTGATGAAGGGGGTACAAAAGCAGAGTAAATTTTATAGTCACCTCCTCTAAAATCTTTAGCTTTACATAGCAAAGTCAATTGCTCTGTGCCGTCTGGAATCTGTGCAAAAATAGTCTATAAAAGAACTTTACTTTGCAATTTAGAGTTGCATGCACTTCAGAGTAGAAGAAAGAAAAGTCGTCAGAAAAGTAGTTGCACAGTTGCACAGAGAATCTGTTTTTAAAGGGCTGCCTTTAATTTTTAAACACATCTTTGAACATCTTCTGGACCGCACAGGTATTTTTTGGCCTCAGAAGTGCTTTTAGTTGGCATAAAAAAGTGCTCTATGTTAGCATTAGATCGAATACATGAAGAAATAAGAACAAATTAAGATGATAATAAAACTGCCAGGATTTTTGTCGGAAGTCAGTAGGGTCAAGGGGAAGCTTTTGTACCCAGCTGTATATTCAATCTGCTGTTACTATTTCAGAGGTATGGGGAAGTCTGTGGGCAGGCTCTGCCACTGCCACTAAAGCCTAGGAGTGCCCCATGTCCCAGGCAGTTTTATCAGCATAGCTGGAGCTATGTTGTGTCATTGCTGAGGACTCTAACATTAGTCACTTCAGTCTCAACTCATTTTCAGAGACGGGTGTCTGGTACTGCCATTTGAGATGTCCTCCAGTATTCTTCCTGGCCTCCAGCAGCTGTTCCTCTAAATCCCATGTCCTGTCTGCTGGTCCCAGGGATGTACTGGATACCCCAGCCCACCTACCTGTGGAAGCAGACACCTGCAGTTGGAAACATGACCGTGCCTGCGTGCCACAAGCTGTTTGCGTTCCAACAGAGGAGCCACAGGAATGACTCTTCTGGAGGCTGCTGGTCATTTGGAGAATGAATGCTATTTGGGGAGCGTTCCAAAATAACAGGTCATCCTGCTCTCTGCGCTCCAACTGATTGCCACACTAGCAGGCAGAGACTGCCTGGGTGGAAGGGCTGAGCCAGCCTGGTTGCCACAGAAGGGGAGTTTCTGCTCCCTGCTCTCCTGTTGGTCATGCACTCCCCCTGCACTTCCCTGACCCCTCCGCCAGCTGATTTAGCTCTCTACAGCAGGTGGGTAAGTCACCTAAAAAAAAAGGAAAGTAAATAGCTTGTGTACTGAATTGCATTGGCTCCCTGAAGGGTCAGGTCTGGCTCATGGAGGGGGTGAGTGGTGTGGCTGGTGGTGGAGGTGGAGCTGGGATGTCCCCTTGCACTCTCTCCCAAAGGGGCCAAGCGAGCTAGCGGGTTGCAGTGGCCAACTCTTGCAACAGTGCACTTGGCCCAGGGGCTGCAGGATGGGCAGGGGAAGGAAGACCACCTGCTAAGTACGGCAAGGGCGCTAGAATGTGAAGTATTAATTTTCTTTGGGTTTTATATATTCCTGAGCAGACAGGTTGTTTCTCAGTTTCAGCTATCTGCTTGTTTTTATCTTGTTTTACTGCTTCAGTGGTCATCTATCTACCAATCTGTAAGTTGGGAAATGCGTATTGCTACAGCCAGGTGTTGTCCAAGGATAAGCCTGCAGCAGTGCAAGCTTACAGCAGAAACAACTTCTCACTAACAGGAGCAGAGTGCTTGAAACAGATTAGCCCTAGGCCAGCTATTCTGACCAGAAAGAGGCAAGTTCAGGTTTTCTTGGTTTGGTTGACTTGCGGTTGATGTGGGAGAGGGCCCCGTTTGAAGTGATCCCGGTTTGGAAATTAGGGGTTTCAGAGTTCTGGTACTAGGGGTTAAGCCATAAGTTGTCACATGAACATAAGGTAGGATGTGAATATATCTGTTTAAGTATTATTGAATATGAAAAAAAAAGAGTGATAAAATCTAGGAGTATTATTTTTTCAGCATTTTTTAAAGGTGCAGATATTGGGAAAGATCTTCCCAGGGATAAGAATTGCCCATAGGAAGATACAGAAATATGCCACTCTCTTTTACCCCATACTCCTTTTCCCAGCCATTGCCCTCTTCCTTTTCCGGGACAATCCAAAGAAGAGAGATGAGTTTTCCGGCATGCTCATATGAGTATTGAATGAAGGTTTGAATACACAGAGGTCAGATATGACCACTGATCACCATGAGAACTGACCAAAGGAAGATTCTTTGCATTTCCATCCAGGGCTCTTCACTAGCTTCCTTAGGAAGGGCAGTAATCAATGCATTTCTTATCTGAGCACCTCATCTGTTCAAATCAACACCCAGGAGACAGGAAATGTCATCACTTCCTTCATATGTGTATAACTTGTGTCACCAGAAACTCATAGCTTGAGCTCCAAAGGACGAAGTGCCTATTCGGAATTACAGGAATCAACAGAATACTTGTTGGACTTCAGTCAGGACCCAGAAGCAGACACACAAAAACACAATTAGGGTTATACCACAAAACTGTGAACTTAAAAGATTTTTATTCATTGAGCCTGAATGGGTCAATGGAAGAGTTTCAAAGATGCTTCTGACAAGTCACTTCTCTACTTCAGTTTTTCTCTGAAGAGCAAACCTAACAACTCTCCCATCACAGCAGATACAGCAAGACTAAATTCATTACTGAGTGTTAAAAGTTTGGAGAGCCTTAGAAGGAAAGTGTTATTTTACATACAAAGCTTAATTATTATGTTGCTTATCTGCTACATACATTGTCCATAAAATTAAAATGTGTCATATTCATACTGTTAATAGTATAATCGCTTGCCTGTGATTTGTGGTCATCAGTGAAGAAACATCTAGATGCCATAGCGCTGTAGCTAGGTGTTAGTTACTGTCATGTTGTATAATACAAGGATTGCACTTGCCGTGAGGATCTACTGAGACAAACAGAGAAAGCTCAGGTGTGTTTTTAACCATGCCACAAAGGGAGAGCCCTGACTGGGGAGAATGCACAGGTAAAATGAGCAATGGGAGGCATCGCAGGGAGATGAGCTCGTAGTCTCATTGTAGAGCTCTCCCTTGCCCAAGGAGGGCACATCTACTGATTGTACCTCCCTGAAGTGTGTACGTCAGTTCCCCTGCATATGCTGGCTCAAAAGGAGGGATGCCCTTCCTCTGCTTTGGCCCCTTTGAAATGCTGCACAGCCTAGTGGAGGGGAAAGGGGGCAGAGCAGTCCTAGATCAGAGAGGAAAGGTCTCCGTGCCCTCCCTCTCAGTCCCATGGCTCACAGGTAGACTGGGCACAACAGCTACAAAAAATGATAATCTTACAAGTTAAAGCTGGTGGTTTTTCTGTTTTTTACAATGCAAGAAAATTAATAATTGAAGCACACTGGTCACCAGGCAGCCCCCAAATTAGAGAAGTTTTTTGTAAATAAAGAACAAGAGCCAAATTCTGATTTTAGTCATACATCCTGACCTCATATTAGTTACCCTTGGATCAAGCACCATATAAGTGTGAAGAAATGGCAACCCTCAGTTGCTACCTCAAGGAAGCCTGCCTGATGCACATATCCAAAATAAAATAAAACATAATGCTGCAAAAAAGCATCATTCAGGCTATGCTAGCTTCTTTTCACCTGCCCAGACCAGGAGATCATGTGCTCCAGCGCCAAAAGCAGATGCTGCATCTCTTTTGAAGGTGGCAGGGACCAGTGTGTTTCTCAGGGAGAACTTCAGCTCCTTTTAGAACGTAGCTGTGGTCCACAGGAGCCAGCCCTGCTAGCTGCTGAGGGATCTCTGCTCCCAGGAGCATCCTGCAGCTGCTGCTGCAGCTGCCCCAGCTCCCCACTTCTGCTGGGTGGCTGTGCCCTCTGGTGGAGCCTGCATTTTGGACGCTGCTAGGTAAGGACCAGACCCAAAACCGGGCTTGGGCAAAGGTGCCAGACAGTGCTACAGTCCAAGGGAGCCATCCACAGCCACCCTCCCCTCCCCACCAGCATCTGCCCCTGAGGGCCGAGTAGGCTGTGCTTCCCCAGGCTGATGCTTCAGGGTTGGGGCCGGTAGCAGCTCGGCCACACGGGTTTTAAAGTCCCTGTTGCTTGCAATGGTGTCACTGTTGGATGTGGGACGGTCACTGGATAAACCCCCGGCAGCCCTAGGGGCAGGTACCCGAGCTCTGGCACCGTGCTCCGAGGTGACTTTTAGGCACAGAGCACAGAAACAGTCTCCGTTGGTCCCTCTCTGCCCCAGTGGGTGCTTAATTAATTCCTGCAGTCTGTACAGCAATTTCCAGCCTGCTAGCCTGTTTTCTTCCCTGGTGACCACTCCATCTCTCTCCTGCGCTGAATAGAGGGAAGGCAAGCACCAGTCTTGGGACTGGGAAACCCTGACAAGTGAGTCCTGCTGCCAAGCTAGCCTGTAGTGTTGCTTCCTCCTCGATTTGGCAGGGAGAATCAAGACTGTTGCACCAAGAGGTAATTTGGAGTTTGGCTCTGTAAGATGCGGACTGTGGGAGGCTTTTGTCAAGGCTTCACTGGATGTTTGAGCTGTGCTGAGTTCGTTACTCAGTACCATCTTTTGTACTGTCCTGAGTACTGTTAGGTACTTGCAAGCTATTTCCTTCTGTGCAGGGAAACACAGCTCATACAAAGTTAAATGAAGCAGATACAGCAAATACGATGCTTTGCCTATGCGACTTATTATTTATAAACCTTAGGGGAATGAATCTAGTGAAATGTATGCTACTGAAGGATGTCCTGCTCTGGAAAATGGTTAGGTAGAGGGGCACAAGATGGATGAAGGTACGTCATGAAACTCATTTGCTAATTAGAGACAGATTTGGGTAAGGGCCAGAATTACTGGGGCAGATTTTTACTGAGGGTCAACCACTTTAGCTGTGTGGAAGTCGGTGGAGGTAGGGCAGTTTACATCAGCTGGTCCAAGTCTGCTATGAACTCCGTCACAGCTTTTTCCTCTGCTGACAGCAATGTAGGGAAGGACTCTATTTCACCTTTGCATCCAGTGCAAACATCCCAAATCATGTTTTCATTAAATGGTTTTGCAAAGACCTCCTAGAGACCAAAATGAATAATAAAACATGTTACTGGTTTATTCTGTCTGAGATGCCTTTATTGATGCATGTCGTCTTCATTTTGGGGATAGTTTCTGCTCTCACATACAAGAAGAAGTGTGGGATCACCTTGAATTTACCTTAGAATAGTTAAGCATTTTCAAGGGAAGACTCCTCAGTAGGGAAATTGTGCTCCATGAAAGTTAATAGTCATGCACACACACAATTACTATGGTCCACGCATAGTGATGGGAGAGATTCTGATCCAATTGCAGCGCGATACTGGAAAATTCTCCCATATTAATAGCATTCTGGCATCTATAAATGAAAGCTTCCAGACTGACTTGCTGTGGACAGTCTAGTGTCCCCTCAGGAGCCCTGAAGCCAGTGCTGTATGTGTCCATGCTGTGGTTGGTGCCTAGATAGCATGTCAGGCCCACAGCTTATGTAGGTCACAGTCACTGTTTCACTCAGATAAATAGGAAACACAGACATATTTTTTCTGTATTTGTTCTTCAGTCCTCTGATAATAGCAGTCTTTTAGGATTTTTTCCTGGTGGTTTTCTTCTCCAGACTTTCCAGTTTCATTTCATTTCCGGATTTAGTAACCTGAAACCTGTCACCTCTCAATTCACCCCAATCTAGTAAGCCTTGATTTTGGAATAGTTGAGGGAATAAAGACGACAAACAGCACTACACGCTGTATAGAATAAATTATTACTCAAAAAATTTAATAAAATAAGAAAACCAAATACCAAACAGAGCAGAAAGAAATCACATCTTTCTACCCATCTGCACACACATGCCCCAGAACCTTTCAACCACGCTTGGTATTTTGTACTTCTACACCACAAATTTTTCTAAGCACATTGGCCTAAATACATCCTTGCTATAACTCTAGTGACATTAATGACTGGCTTTCACAAGGGCTACATTTAACCTCAAAGGCCTGATGCACTTGTTGGGATCAGCACTGCTCAAAGGAAATCCTCATAATTTTCAGTCTCAGGCAAAGTGGTCAAACTGGCTGTGAGACTGTACTTTTGATTTGTATCGCCTGGCTGGACCCTTGGAAATTTCCTGTGAAATAATGCACCCGAGTGCGTTTAGAATAAAGCCCTGAATTTCCATGAAAGCTCCTAGACTTTGTCTTTCAGCCCTTACTCTTGTGTTGTGATGGCCAGGAAGATGATCTGGAGTCAAGTCAAGCCCCTTTTGAAATCAATGGAAAACCTCTTCTCATCCGTGTTTTCTCTGCAGGGGAGCCTATGCTCTGAACTCGAAGACAAAGAGCAGGGACAAAAACTACTGAGGACCCATGAAAAGATGAGAGAAAGGAAACCGAAGGAAAAGGGGAATTATTCATGGGAGAGTGTTAAACAACTATATTCATTCAACTTTGTCACCACTGATTCTGTGTATAGAAATACTTAATGAAAAAATAAATTTCTTTTCTATGCCTGTGTTTTAAACAACCACGCACCTTACTTTACCATACACCTTATTAAAGGCAAACAACATTTACCTTTAATGTAAAATATCTCCTAGGTATTCTGTAAAATACAATGTAACGTGCAATAAAATAGTATTTTGTATATTGTAACCTGCTTGTAACACTGAAATGAAGTAGGACCAGAGATCGATTCAGCACTGTATATACCTATGTATATCATGACTGATATAGACTCGCCTTTTGGTTTTGACAGCTGAAACTAAGGACAGTTTTCCTACCACCTTTCGAAAGGCATTCATCTTCAGCTTCAGCCTGGAAGGTCACCACCCTCTTTTTCTAACAGGACAAACCCTCTCTACAAAAAGCTGTGCAGTAGCTCAAGCTGCAGGGAAGACTGAGTCAAAGTACAGTATGATGACAGAAATGCAGGTTGCGGACTTTTATAGCCTATCTGTAGCCCCTGTCCTCCTGCTGGCCATAGTAATCACCACCTTGCTCCAGCATCTGTTTCTTCACTCTCTTCACATTTTCAGAGCCTGGCTGACAAATGGTGACCTCAGTGAGATCTTAAGGAACTGAAGCCATCACCTGTTGGTTGATATCTGATTTATTAAAATAATTCATAAATAGAAGTGGCATAAGGACCTTAACTGCAGAAGACACTTCAAGGGCAAACCCTGCTCTATAGATTATAAGCATCCCTCACCCCCTAGGTAGAAATATTTTATGGATCTTCTGGTAGGATTTATCTAATTTGACCAAAGCAAGTGCTAATACTTTTTAAACCCATCTGTCTTTACTGAAATCAAATCTTCAAATATGCAATATGTCATTTTTATAACAACTTTTGTTCAACGTCTAAAACTATTTCAGATCAGAAATAATTTTCATTTAAATAGAAAGAAATAAAAAATAAAAAGGTGTGCAAATTTATGAGAAGTAACGTTAGAGCCAGGCATAGACATGTGAGATCTATCTAGACTACAGCATGAGCACAGTGGTACCGTAAACTTTAATCATTAAACAAACAAAAAAAAGAGCAATGCTGGATAAAATTTTGTTAGCAAACGCAGCTAAGTGTAATAGAGAATTCAGTCGCAGGTGATCACACATGAATTCAGCTGAATTAGGTTGGATCCTGTGCTCCCCTCTGCCCCCAATAACATATTTTAGGGTAATCCAAAATTTCTTCTCAACATCTTTGAAACCTAAATGTTCAAATTTTCATTCTGAAAAGGTTTTTCTTTTTGCATTTCAACTCAAGAGTAAAATTAAAGGCTTCAGTTACCAGAAAACCAGAGAAATATTCATTTGTGGTTCCATTCTTTTATTTGCCAAAAAAAAAAAAAAAAAAGAGAAAGACCATTATAGACCAGCTTCAAGCTCATTGCTTCTGTTCCCAACTTCTCTCTGGCCCTGCACACTGGCCCTGGGTTCCCGGCAGCACCACCGTCACTCCTCTCCTGCCTTCCCCATCACCTGTGCACATCTCAGGCCCCTGCTACTACCCTGGATCTCTCAGCCTGCATTGTAGATATTACAATGGGAAGCACCAACCAGCTTTAACCACAGGTTTCCTTTCTGGCTCTTCTGCTCTCTCTTGGGAAAAGGAGTCCTTCTACTCTTTCTTTCCACGTCAGAGTGCTGGGAATAGGTACTGCCAGAGCCAGCACTGCAGGGTTTCAGCTCCCCTGTATGCGAATGTACCTAATTAAACCCACGTGCAGGTACAGCTACAATTTGTGAGGTGTGCACTGAAGCATGCAGGCAATGATCCCAGCATCGTATTTGACAAGCAGAACAATAAGGTGCTCTCCTGTGCAGCTCGGCCGCTGACAACTTTCTGAGCTCTGCCAGAAAAACAGCAACCCAGATTTTACAAAGCAGGGTTTTGCTGCTGAAGGTGCCAGGCTTTTAAGAGCTACATGAAAGCACCTGGGAACTGGCAGAGTTGAGGTACTGTTATATTCCTACTGCATTATGATGGGGTACTCAGTCCGTAAGGGTTATGGTTACAAGGAGCCATAGAGTTAAAAGGTCATGGGGGAAAAGATTTTTTTCTCCACCGAATGTAGGAGCTGAAGCAAGCAATAGGCACCTAAATGGGCACCTAAATTCCTCTTAAGTGATGAAGGAAGCAAACACATTTTCCATTTCATTTAATAATAGTTGGACCCTGTTGGAATTGGTCAGTATTTCCTGAATTTCAACTTTTAAGACAAAATGCTAACTGGCATTTGAATTTTGGCACAGAAAGTGTGTTTTTACTCATGCTGCAAAGGTCTGTGGGTATTATTTTTTACAGTCAGGTTTCTTGCACACTTGCAAATGAAATGGGCTCCTTCCTCTCATTCCCATTGCACCAGCAATTCCCCATCAGCAAGGCAGTAAGGTGTCCTTGAGAGCCTTCTCAGAACCAAAGCCCAGTCATCTGTCTCTAGAAAAGAAATACCAAAAGCATGTGTGCATGATCATACTGGCCTCCCAAGTGGAAAAGCAGATCAGTGTCCAGCTACAACGCTTCCTTGAAAGTGCAAGTAAAGCCAGTTGTGGTGATCTCCGGGGTCTGGACATTCATCTCACCAGAGCCGGGCTGCCAGCGCCGGCCATGCGTGCCAGGAGGCAGTTGTCAAACTGTGGTGCATTCTGGTCACTGGCGACTGGGACTATATTTAAACCAACGACCTACAATGGAAAGATTTTCCCTTCTGCTATCCTCTAAAATGACCTGAGAAACCTGAAGTTTCATGAGAAACTTCACTGACGTTATCAAGGCTCATCAATGGTGAAGTTGAGGCAAACACCTTCAGTCGTCAGTTTTTTATTCCTTAATGGAAGCCAGTCACTGTTGTAAGCCCTCCCTCCTCCTGTAATTTGCACTGTGCACTAACTGTTGTGCCTGACTTTGTAAGAGATGATCAGTGTGTTGCTGAAATGCTTATTTTGTTTATAATTTCATTAAGGTATTCTGGGAACATTTCCAATCCATTTTCTGTATCTGTTATCTTTGCATTCCCATGTAATATAGTTAGTTACAGCAATGTCACTAAGAAGAAAAAGATCAACCATTTGATCTCAGTTTCTTTTATCAGGCTCAGAAATACATACGCTTTCTAACCTACCTCTAAGCACAAAATAGTAGCAATTAAAGGCCTTGGTAGAAATCACAGTCCGAAATACCCTCTTTCCCATCTTCTGCTCAATGGGGAGAGGGGAGGTCTACACACCACTGTTGCTATTTCAGCACAAATCACACTATTATGTACTGTTTTTAGCAACAGCAACAAAACAAAAAGCATAGTATTCCTGTTATACAAATACAGTATCCACATAACTTTGGCAATAAACTGATCAAGCCTTATGCTAACTACAGCTGATCCCTGATAAATAATCTAAGTTGAAGCCTGCTGCCTCATAGGTATAGGATATTGTTCTGAGGGAGAATTTTTTATTTTTTAACATACCTAAGCCTCAACATTTGAGTGACTACTGCATCTACCTGACTATGCAAGCAAGCAATTGGGTCTGCGCTCTTAGGCAAAACCAGGATTTTGCTTCTTCCTGAATTCAGTCTGTCCCAGGTCTAGTAAACAGCTGAATGGAAATGATTGGCAAAGGAGGATATCCGCCAAGAAATGTGGAGGACGGCAGCACTGTTAAGATTGTAAAAATCCATGTTCTAGTTTCAGTATCTTTGAATCTTGCACAATCCTCACTTATGCCTTTAATTACTACACTTACAAAGCAAGCTAGCAAGATGCATGGTGCTTCTCCAGAAGCAATGGTAGCTGTAATCGTGCAGACACAATTTATGCACTTATGCATTTGCAAAAACCTTTCAGTGATTCTGACAGGAGACAGGCGCTTGGATTCCATAATGAGGTGCAGGCTGACGAATATTTATTTTTTCCTTTGGTACCTGTCTTGTCTGCTTTAATTGGCTGCTTGGGAATGCACTTGGAAACCCAGCAGCAGAGCATGGACATGCCGTCTCCTTCACTGTGGCGCTCTGGGGCACGGGTGGATGCCATCAAAAATATTTGCTTTTTAAACTCGAGTGGTGGTGGGGGAAAGTTGGAAGATGACTGATAAGAACCAATAAGGTTAATTAATAAGGAACCAACGCATGATCTTATGCAAGAACTTCAATTTCCCTTCCTTTCTTTTCCCTTCCTCTCCTTTCTCTGCTCTTGTCTGCTTGGGATCTACCTTCTTTGAGGTAGGGGGTATTTTTTCTGAGGTGGTCTTATATTACCTAGCATAGTGGGACTGCCATACAGAATTAAGAGAAATAATAATAATAATAATAATAATAATAATAATAATAATAATGACACAAGGCTGCCCTGGAAAAAAAAGACTGACCTTCCATGAACCTGAGTTCTCCCACAATAAATACAGTTACTTCCTCCAGAGCTGAATTTGGCCTATTTTGGAAGATACTGAAACAGGAAAATAACCTAAGTTCTTAGGCATTCCAGTGGGAAAGTTTGCAGTCATTACCTTTTAAAAATTAGGCTATGAATTTTTCTCTTTGACATTTTCTAACGAAAGTTCGTAATCAGTAATTTTAGCTATCTTCTGGTAAGATTAGAACTGCTGGGGAGAGGGCAGAACAGAGAAAACTCTCTTTTCACTACAAGTTGCTGAATTAACTGAACCTGAAATGCTTTGCAAATGTGTGCCCATGCCAGTGAAATTTAGAAAGCAAGCAAGCAAGATCTCTTCGGCAGGTTTCTTGCCTGTCCCACTTCCCAGTCGCTTGGCAGCTCTCTTCCTTGGGGAAAAGACGCCAGGGAAGCTAGTCGGCAGACCCCTGCAGATCCCTGGCAGATCTGCAGATCCCTGGCAGGCAAAAATTTTGGGGACTTCCAGGACTGAAGGCTCTAGCAGAGTCTGCTATGCAGATGATGTTAGTCAAGGGTAGGGATGCCTTCAGTGCTGACATGGGGGACTCAAAATGTTTTGGTTTTCCACTCAAATTAGGGCAAAACCAAACTGTGAAATCTCCAAATCCTCAAAGGCATAGAATTACATTTCTCTGCAGAGATTTCCAGTTTTGGACAAGTCACTAATTACATTAATAAGGGATTTCTGAATGAAAGGCAGAAAGGCAATTAGATACTAATGGTAAAAGCTTGGCTTTCACTATGAAAGGCTCCCCTGCTTGTCAGCAAACCCCTACATTCAGCATATTGTATTTAAAAACATAGAGTGCTTGTATAGGCCTGATTTTTTTCCCCCCATTTAAAGGTTAATCAACCATAGCAGAACAGAATTTCACCTCCACAACAATGGCAACAGGATGACAAAACCATTTTCTTTTCCTTTGTTATTTTCTTCCAGTGGCAAAGCTGTTAGCACTGCCTGGACAAGAAAATACCAGGATTTATTAAACTAATACTAACAAAACCTAATAGTTACAGGAAAATTGCTGAATGATTAGCAAGACCACGCAAATATTACTATTAATGGAATATTCTAGCTGCTACGGAATTTGAGAAAAAAGAGGTACAATTGCTTTATATTGCCTCTGGGCAACCGCTACTTGCACGCTGTAGTTATAAGCATGTGTCCTTAGCTAGTCTAGAGGGTAGGTACGTGATGAGAGTGAACTGTAATGTTAACTCAGTGCAACAAGTGTGCCACATCTTTTTATTTCAAGGACACTTGCATCTTGCAGGTGTCCAGTCGATGGCTGCGTGAACTGTCTGCTACTGGTCCAGCGCCAGTGCGGATGCATCCGTCTGCTTCAGCAGCTGCAAACAATCTAGGGGCAACACAGAGGCCTGCGTAGCTATGAATATTACCGTGCTATGGCCGAATCCGTGCATAATAGATACCGTAACTGTTTGTGGCAGATCTGAAGACTGACACAATTGTGAGTGATGATGCGATAGATGTTACTGCTATGGAGGGAGCAGCAATTCAGCATTGTGGTCCCATGACAAGTTTGTGGCCTCATCAGTACATAGAGCAAAGCAGCTGCTGTAATGACAAATGGCGGCTTGAGGTTCCTGGGCTCCTGAGGTCTCCAAGAAGACTTGCAATTCACAGGCTGGCCTAGTTTCCTCCTCTACCAGGAAGGAGGAGCTCATATGCCAATGCTTGCCTCAGCAATGGTGGGGAATATCAATCCCGAAGCCCCCCTAAGTGATGAGGAAACTCCTCCCAGTCAGTGCTTGCCCCAGCCAGGAGGTATCAGGGTGATACATTAGCAGTGTTCAGAAAGGCAAGGAAGAGCCTGGGCTGTGCATTGTGCTGCTAGGGCTCACATTCATACCAAACCAGCACAGGAAGGCTGTCTGCAGCCTCTTACAGGAGGAAACGATGCTTCTCCATGCAATTACCATCAACCTCATATCACACATTCTCCTGCTTTTCCCTCCCTGAAATCAATTTATGTATCATATAATTTTTTCAACTATTAAACATTGTGGAGAGTTTGAAAATATCTGCTTCGTTTGTTTTTCAAAGCACCTGCTGCATTTTCTCACATATATTATACAGGCATTAGGTGGCAGTATGGACTGGAGACTTCAGCATGGGGCAATGGGCAAGATATTCGTATTCCTGATTCCAGTTGTAACAGGGAAAGAATCTTTAAACTTTCTTTTCTGTCTGAAAAATGGAGGTGTAAGTAATGATTCACTGATGTCCTGTGAGGATTAATTAGCTAATGTCTTGACAGAGCTCTGTGGATGAAAAATGCACTCTGTGAATAGAGAAATAGTCAAGTAGAGAATTTTTCTTTGACATCAGTTTAATGTCACACATTTTGTCCTTGGTTCCTGCAGTGACACATTTGATCCATAATTCAGCCCATACATTCTCAACTATTCTATTTTTAGATTTCAGAGAGACTCAGATAGGAATTTATAGCTAAATCTAACTCCCCAAACCATAGTCTGACAGGACTGATCAGAGCTAAGTACACAGTAGTTAGTGAAGAGCTGACAAAGTGCTTTCATAAAGTAATTGCAAGTTAAAGACAGAAAAAGCCTAGTGGGTCATCTAATCCATCTCCCTGCCTCTGAAAGGTTTTTCTTTATTGCACAGTTTTGGTAGTGCTGTATCTAAGCTGGCGAAAACGTCGTTAGAAGTTTTCTGGGGAAATCCCCTGTCTGACAACCAAGGAAGGCCCAGATTTCCAGATCAGTTTCAGCCCCATTTTCCCCCAGTTTCAGCCCATAACTTCCAGCAACGTCCCTCAATCCAATCCATGTCACTTTTCAATGTGCAAAGGGGAATTTGGCTGAAGTCAGTCAAATATCAAAATACCCCAGCTAAATTCTGATCCAAACGTACTTTGACCCACAGCTGGATCCTGCTTGAACTCATTTCAATGACTCCAAAATTGCCTTGTACTATTGATATTTCAACTCACAGAGGGGTATTTCTGCTCCCAGGAAAGCAGAACATTAGCAGGGCAACTTCACCTGATGCTGTGCCTGGGAACTGGCAGCAGACCTTCCTACAGGTAGAGCCTAGACTCTGAGCTTGTGTTTTTACATCTGAAATCCAGAATTAATGCCATCTTTTATGCCACCATATCACACTACAGACTCATTTCACTGGCTCTGTGCTCCCATCTTTGCACATTTCTTATCTTTCAGCATAGCTGCTCTGTACGATTTTTCCTTCCTTTGGATTATTTCCATCTTTTCCTCTGCCTCAATGAGTTAATGTACATATTTTCACCCCGAATCTTACCCTGTTATTCTGTGCCCATGTTGTTATCCTCTACAGCTTTTTTTTGTCTCTTCTTTTCTATTTCCTCCAGGGCAGTTACTTATACTTTCACATCATCTGCAGTTTCCCTTACTCTCACATTAATGAGGACACCTGCATAAAAAGCAAGCCTAACACAAATCCCTACCTCATCCATTTTCCTTTTAGGATTCATTTCACCTTCATGCGTTTGTGTGGAACCCCACTCTTCTCAGACCTCCTTGCATGGCAGGAAGTTACTTGGCTTCTCTGCTACTCTCATTGCTCCATGCCTTACTTGTGTTATTTGCCCAACCAACCCTTTTCACTTCCAATATTGGATTCCTTTTTCATTTTAGCCTTAAACACTGGAACCTTCTCATATCTCTCATGACAGCCGGTGTGCTGCAAGGTGCCTGTTTTCTATGTACATGTAAGCAGTTTAGAACAATTTTCTCAACATTCACAGCAGTGTAAATAATTTATTTTAGTTAAGACCCTGAGCCCATGCTTGTATTTATGAGTGTGTGAATGATCATGTGATTTTAAGTCATGTATTTTTTGAGATACTCTCAGTAGTTTTCTCAGATTCATAGCTCCTGAGGCCAACAGGGATGACTCTTGAGCAGCACTCCCCCCCTGTTAACCCTCATTTAAGTGTAGCTGTAAGAAAAAAAAAAAAAACAAAAACAAAACCAAGTTTTACAAATTGCTACCATAAATTTTAATGAGACCGACCCTCACTGTTAAATCCTGTGTCTTATTTCTAGTCCCATTTTTCTGTCTTCAAGACTGCAGAGAGCCATCACCAAAGCTTTCCTTCCTTGTAAGCTCTTATAGACTGCAAATAAGTCACCCTTTAACTTTCTTTTTATAAAATAGATGCTAGCTCCTAGATCCAGGATTTTCTGCCCATAATAAATATTTCCCAGCTTTTTAATTGTTCTCATAACTCTTCTCTGAACCCATTTCAGTTTGCCAATATCCTTCTTGAATTGCGGATGACAGAAGTGGACACAGTATTCCATTAGTGCTCTCTCCAGTGCCAAACACAAATATCATCACTCCATTGCTATTTGAGCTACCTCTGTTTATACATCCAAGGACTGCATCAGACACTACCCTGTCAAGGAGAATCTTATTACCCAAGCAGCTCAAATTACCCTTCCAATTCTTTACAGAGATGCTGCTTTCTGGGACACAGGAAGCTTTCCTCCCCTCATTTTTGTTCTAAATTGCACCCAGATCATGTATTTGTGTAAGAAACTTCAGGCTAAGACCTACATTGTTTAGCTTATTCTCAGTTTATCCAGAGAACCACGTTGTTCTGTATGGCTTTTAAGCCAAACATTGCTGTCGTCGTAAACCTTATTGGTTACTGGCAGTCAGTCAATGGCCAAGAAGCAGTTACCAACTGACCACGCTAGAAGCACATATGCTTGCTCACGGTTACCTGCTTACAGCCATGACTAAAGACCTGCCATCCATCTTACTTTTAAGATGTGCTATGGCAATTTTGTGGCATTCTTATTTATTATTCAAAATATTATGTAAGATCTAGTCAAATTCTTACCAGATGTCTAAGTACATTATATCCCCAATGCTATCCAAGTTTATCCTATCTTTATCTAGCAATCTATTTCAAATATGAAAGTATCCATTTAAGCTCTTTAATAAATAGTAATAAGTAATAATTATAAACCCATTAATTCTCCCCTCTATTTTCTTATTGTATCCCATTTAAAATTTTTTACCTAGAATGAATGTCAGAATGAGAAATAGCAGTGGAAAGCATCTGGGTCATGCCATCTTCTGATTGTAAACATTGGCATAGAGCTGGAGATTCCTCTTTGTCTAAAGAGTTATTTAAAATTCATCCTAGAAATACCAAGGTCCTCAACCAGCTCATTTAAGACTCCTGGGTGCTGAGAAAGCAAAATAGTTTCTTCTCTCATTTTAATGGAGATTTTTAACAAAGTTTTTGTCTAAGATGTCTCAGACTTGCCTGGGAACACAGTGAGACTGTCTAACAAAGCTATCAATGATGGGTCTATGTTTCAGGTAGGTGCCCTCAAGAATTCTCTTGGCTGCCACCTACCCTTGGAAGCAGCAGTATCCCCGCTGCATCTGTATTTCTCTTTCTGGGACTAATCCCCTCTGAACAATCAAACTGGTACTTTTGTTTATGTATCATACTTGCAAAACCAGCTCTCACAGGTCTCCTCTGAACGAACATGCCACACATCTCCCAATAGCCCTTTAGGCTGGGCCTTGCACAAAGCTCAGTGGGGGGGGGTCTGAGCCCCCCCATACACCTTTTCCAGGGAGGTGACCTGCAGTGTGAAAGGCAAAGGCACCCGCTCCTTGGGGCTTTTTGGTTTGATTTGGTGAGACAGGAGCTAGTTGTGGTCCTTATCTCCAGGGGATGTTCCTGCTTGGAGTGTCCCAAATGGACACCCACCAGCCTGGATTTAAAATGGGGTGAAGGCTTCAAGCTGCACTCCCTAAAGGATCCATCCCCACAGCTGGGGCCAAGGCCTAGCAAGGACCCCCTTCCCGCTGCTTACAGCCCAGCTCTCCGTGCAGCCAAGGATGCACGCA
This sequence comes from Ciconia boyciana, assembly GCF_034638445.1. Taxonomy (NCBI): domain Eukaryota; kingdom Metazoa; phylum Chordata; class Aves; order Ciconiiformes; family Ciconiidae; genus Ciconia; species Ciconia boyciana. The sequence goes on from NC_132938.1 coordinate 59,935,499, forward strand.
GCCCTGCCGTCAGCACGCTCCAGGCACAGCCCGTAAAACCCCTCCTGGGAATTCAGCCTCAGGGAGGGCATGTTTCCCCACCTGGACTGCCCCATTTAGTGCATGTTTCCTGGTGGGAAGCACAAGCAAAGGATGAAAGAGAGATAGAGACTTTTAAGTTTATGGCTCCAGATAAAAAAAATAAAAGGTTCAGATCCTGTGTCATACATGACCTGGACTCTGGCTTTATTCAGTGACTTCTGTGTTAAGAAAATGTTCAGCAGGCAGGGGAACGGGACAAGATGGTGATGAGCTTAAAGCTGTTTTGCTGCTACAGAAAGGTGGGTGAGAATAAATTATATAAAAATAATCCACCTAAAAAATAAGTAGAAAAATAATGCTAATCCTATTTAGATGTGGTAATTCTCACTATATGTTTTGTTTATGGAACTGTAATCCTAGAACAGTAAATAGTGCTATTCTTTACTCTCCCATGAAGATTATGTGGTAGAAAGAAAGGTATGTAGAGTGCAAAAAAAGCACACTAAAGGAAGAAATTGATCATGCAATTAAAAGAGATTTTTTTCATGGAGCTTAAGAGTGTTTTAAAAGAGCGTTACATAATGGAGATTTATAAGGGCTTGCTTTCACAAAACATATAGTACACTAAAAATTAGGAAAAAACTTACCCAAACGTGTTATGTTTCAACTATCTGACATTGCACAAACAGCCTTTGTCAACTGTAAAACCAGATGGTTTCAGCTGATACTCATTAGCAGGAACAACTGCAGCTACTGCAACTGAGAACAGGCTTGTGTATGCCTGTGTGAACGCGAGCCACACAAACTCCTCATTTTCTCCTCAATTCTTCTTTCTGCACTAGTTCCCAAGGACTATTTAGCAGTCCTGGTCGCCCAGCAATCCCCTGTGGTTTCCACACTGAGCTAAATGCTGTCATGTGGGGCCCGAGTCTCTGCCCATGATGTGCTAACTGAAACTTGGCTTGGGGAAGGAAAAGAAATGAGAAGAACTGTGGCTGGGTCAGAAACCAAAGGTGAAATTTCCTGGCTGGCTAAAGATCTGAATGAGGTATGTCCTGATTTTGTGCCAAAACAGCGCTCTAAGTTGAGCTGGAAAAAAACATAAATACCTACCATGGGTTTGATCTGTCACCTAGCAAAAGGCACATGATTGTTTTATACAAGTAAAGACCCTGTTCTTGTCTTCATTCACCCAAAGCTTGATTGCACCCTGTGAGGCAGCAATTAGTGAAAGCACAGAATTAAGCAGATTTGACCTGTGAATCCAGCCATTGCAATAGCTCCTGCTCATGACTCCCACTTTTATTAATTTAATAGTCATGATTTGGGTTTGACATCTCAACCTGTGTGACAAGGAATACTGTAAAAACACCTTTTCTCATGAGATACACCACGACCCTCTCCTTTGCTGTGATGGTGGTATTCTGGGAGTGGGATGCACAGACTTCTTACTCTCTTCCTGCTCCTGCAGGAGACCACCGGCAGCTCCTTCATAGCCCTCTGCCCCCCCTTTCTTTTGGGGGGTATATTTAATGAGACCATCACCCACGACTGCCTTCTAGAGCCTGACCTGTAGCTTTCTGCATGCACATAAACTCCACTGCTCACTGGGTCTATATCTCTCTGAAGTCCTGTGACAAAGGTATAATGCTTCAATCTATTCCTGTACCTGTGAAATTGAAACTCCTCCCTCCCCCAGCCAGGATGCCGTGAGAAACAGCTCTGCTTCAGCTTGGTCCCTATGGCTTGATACTTTTATTTTTCTGAATCTTGGGTAGTTTCCACAGCTATCACAAATGCCAACTAATTCTGAACGAAGCTTTTAATGCTTTTGTTATTAATTTTCTAAACTATATTAAGGAATTGAGTAAAGCAGTGTTTAATTTAGAAAACAGAATTATTACAGTCACTAGAGATTGAAAATGGAGGACTGAAAAGGCACAGAAGTGTATAACAATACAGTAATCGACATGCATCGATGTGAACATGTGCATATGTATATGTTCAGAGGTAGTGCTACTCATTTGCACTTTGCAAATATGCCACTTTAAAGTGGCATATTTCTGGCAATGGCAAGAAACAGGTGGTGATTTACTTAAATGAAAGATGTGACCCACAGTTATAGGACATACAAGAGCATTCCACAAGTCTCTATTGATGGTGAGAGGCAAAATCCATCAGTATTTTGGTCTGAATTTTCTTTGAACCTGGAAGAGGAGCTGAAGACTATTTCTGCCATCTAATTTGAAGCTGACAATTGGATCGAATTTGTTAGCGTGTTTTCAAGTCCACCCTTTGCTGTGAATCTCTGAAGGCTTTAAGGTAACTGCTAACCCTTCGGCATTGAGGAAAAAGACAGACAAGGATAATTCTGAGTACCCCAAGCACCCTCCTCTTTTCACCACATCTGCTGAATGAGCACAACCAGAAATGCCATGTCTCTCTCCCAGCAGCACACTGTGCGACACAAACACGGAGTCACAAACATCCTTTGCCTCACCTGGAGTGAGGAAGAAAGAAACAGCCCTTGAGCAAACTGAATGGGGAAATAGCACACACCATGGGAGGCAGTACTGCACGCTCACATACACACATGCACACACAGACTGGTGGCCTTGAGCTGCAGCAGAGGCAAAAGTGAGATGGGAGCAGAGAAGGATTTGGCATTCTCTAGACCAGAGGGGACCAGTGGGAGGAGGAGTGGGAGCCTTGTGCCAGTCTGGCACAGGAAGGGCAACTTCTAACCGCGGCTGGAACCACCTGGGAATGCTTTTCAGCATCCAGTTCCCTGAAACCAGACACAACTCCTTCCAGTGCAGTCCTGTGTATGCTCCTATTTTCCACATACAGCAGAGGTAAAGGTTGAGGTGCAGCATAATTATCATTACCAATGCTGAAAGTTGCACAGCTCAGTGATTAGCTTCCTGACAGTGACTTAGATGAGCTGGATTTTATTCCTGCCCCTGCCACTTGGGCAGGCACCACTGCCATGACAGAATAGTGCAGAGGTACCTAAGTTAGAAACTCTTTAGGTTAGCTATTGCTGCAGCAGTTTTACCACTGCAGCAGAAAACTCAGTGTTGAAGTAACCACTCTGCTACTCATCCAGCTTCTCCAACCCTTTTTGCAGCACATTCTGCACTCCATGACGTTGTGGGTACAACACACAGATGTTATCCACTCTGTTGCAAACTAAGCCGTCCTGAGCCAGCTGGAGACACCACTACCCTGCAGTGCCTGTTGGGAGTAAATGGAGAGCCTCTGTGATTAACAATTCATGTTTCTATTCTGCCTCTGTACAAGAAGGATACTGAGGATTGTTGCTTACCTTTGTAGTGCTTTGAGGATAATAACGTAAGCAATTTTCTACTCATCAATTACTTTGTGCCTTAGGAAATCAGCTGGTGCCAAGAGAATATGATTATGCAGGACTGGAAACAGTATCTACCCACAAATCGGAAATAAAAATCTTGACCTTATCTTCTTCCTTCTGCGAAGGCCATCTGGTGGTCAATTGGGCATTGGTTATGCAAGTGATGATGTGCACACACTACAGAGAGGCTTTATGGAAGAGCACAGCCCTGCAGCAGAGCTCCTCCAGCCCCTGCTTCAAAGCTTCCAAAAGAGTGGAGCAGAATTCTGCTCTCAGACAGCAGTCAAGTGGACGCTGGCAGTATTTCTGAACCAGCAATATCTGCTCAGTGCCCTTGCACGCATACATGTGAACTTCTGCCAGCCATTTGCCAAAATTATCCATTCTATTACTTAAAAATCTGTACTCCAACAGAGGCCAAAATACTGCCTGCAGTCATTAGAAGGACTGTGAGCAGAAAGGGAAGGGACTGGGATTTGGTCCTAGGCTGGCCCTGGCATACATGATGCTTGGTGAAGAGAGGGGGTTGTCCAAATTAAAAGGAGAAAACCTCTTTTTTTTTAAAGCATATAATTGAAATATCCTGTGTACTTGAATTCCAAGCAATTCCAGTTTCCATGCAATTTTTTCCCTATTGCAGCCAGCCATTCATATGTGACACAACAATTTGCAAACAGCACTAAACTATCAGAGAAATTTTGAGACTCTTGAGTAACATATAAAAAAATTAGGCTGCTGTTCAGTTTTCAGTCCAAAAAAAACCTGCAAGCGACCCTACACTAGGCGAATTTGGATTGCATGAGGCACATGCTGGCTACTTTTGTACTGCATGTTTCAGTGTAGAAGCCATGTCAGCACTTTGCAGTTGTCAGTGGGATGACTGGCTAAGAATTAATTCCTGAATTAGATGGCTCTCTCTCATATGACTATATGGCAACCAACTTCTCTGCTCATGGCCAGTGACAACATCAGTATCAGTCCCTGCTGATAAAACCTCTTCTTCCCTTTCTGCACGCTGGGCTGTAGCTCCTGGGTGGAACTCTGCACTGCAGAAAAGACATTAAAAATCATTTTTCTGGAAACTAGGTGGCTCAGGGAAATGTCAATGAGTGGCTGCCTTTGCTTTTTGAGCACTAGTAAGGCTCCAGCTGGTCTCTTCATCTCCTGGATAAAGGCAACTGAAATCAGCTACCATCTGCTTGCATAATGTTTCTCTCTGAAGACTTGGTACCACCAGTCAGTTATAAATGCCTGTGTCCATACAGACTACATATTTCATTTTCAGCAAGCAGTTTAAGCCATCTAAGAGGCACAAAGACCCCTGAGTTACAGTTTTAGTCTATGGATAAGTAGCGATTTTGCCTTGGCAGTAGCTGTATGGGAAAAACATGGTGCCAGTTATACAACATAATGCTGACAGCACTTCATCTCCTGTGTAAGTAGGTAGGAAGAGAGGACTGTGCTCTAGGCAGAAGCCTGCACGTACCACCAAACTGAATTTGTCTTTGAAGCCGTCTAGACACAGGGAGGATAACACTTTGCATGTACCAAGGACTTGACCTATCTTTCCAGCGGAGCAAGGAAGCTGAGTCTTGGAGCCCTGTCTGTGCCTTGCCAAGAGCACCATGCCAAGGGAGACCCCAGCCCCTTCTTACCTGCTCTTGAGATAGTATCTTGCAAGCACACTTTGTTAGCTATTTAGAAATTTATATGCCCAGCACTTTACACCTCCATTTACAGCAACTTCCTAAACAAAAAGCTGATTTTTGTTGTTGGTCCAGCTCCATTCCCATTTCCAGAAAAAAATGTAAAAAGAATATCACAGGGTAGATATTCTGCTCCAACTTGTACTCGAAAATAAGGTTTTTTCACAGTTAAAGCAGACAGATGAATTTAACAGTCAGAACTGGGGCTGGAACTGAATTAGCTGCTCTTGCGGGACAGTGCCCATAGCTGTCCCTGAGAATGCTAGTACTGATTATCCTTGGGTGATCCCAAATAAATGGTGGCTGGAACTTGACATTGCTGCTAATTACAGATAGGCATTTTGGAGCTGATCCCAATACTTGCTTGTGTGTTTAAGACAGAATAGCATACTAACTGAAGAAAAAATACATGAAAAGATCAAGTAATGAAAGGGAAATTACATTACTGGAATTGTTGCCCTCTTTTCTCCTCCCAAATTGCACACTGAAATTAAAAAATCCCAATATACAGCTGGATACTGTATACAGATGAAGGATATTATATTAGATCACTGTATATGAGATATAGCTAAATGCTGTTTCACTCCAATGTCTCCTACAGTGTTTTAAGTGGAATGTAATTCACTATTAACTATTGGTTAGTTAAATATTTTTAGTTGAAATTAAATCAATGACACTTTCCTTCTTTTCCCAGAGTGACCATGCTCTGCAGTATGAGCGAGTACCTTCTTTGCTTTAGATCAGTTGGATATTTACACCTTGCTTCAAGTATGCAAAGAGCCCTTTTGCTGCCATACCTCCTACTCCACTGTCCTGACAAAAGCATGTCCTGACTCTTATTATACAGTCCCAGTGGGAAAGGTAGATTTTGCCCATGTGCATGGTACTGTCAACTAAGGAATAAAGTAGTAATACTTTGGAAATGATAGTATCTCCTACTTCCATTACAGACCTTGGCATCAATGCTGGTCTGACTCAGCAAGCTCTTTCCATTTAAAAGTTGACTATCAATCTTCTTCTTCTTAAAAAAAACCCTCCAGAGATGCTTATCATAACATTTTATCCATAATCAGTAAGAAGGTGCATTTGCTTTTTCCAGGATATAAAGATATTTGTGGCTAAACAACTTCCAGGTTTCATTACAAAAAAAAAGCCTGCAAAGTATGATGGAAGTTTGAACCAGGGTTAATTCCTTGCACACTTCCATCGGTGTGAATGACAGGGACCCTGGGAGGTCAATGGCCTCAAACAAATGCAAGCCCCTCATGTCTTCCCTTTGGTATGACTGCTTGTTTCAAAAGCTTATCTGAGAAACAAACAGTTCTGCAGTGGCAGAAATGAATGGGATTAAAAATAAAATCAAATTAATTTTGTGTTCAAAGCTCCTTGACCGACAGTCTGAGAGAGTCACTGGAAATGCACAAACTTACTCCTACACTTTCCCATAAATATGCCTCAACACTTGACAGACCACATAAGTGAATGGTGGATTTGTGACCTTGAATATCTCAGCTTTAAATCAGTGCCTAGCAGTACTACCAAGCTTGTTTTATATAATCAGATAACAATAGGTGGCAAATTCTATTTACTGTCAGACAACTAAGTGCAAAAGTTATGAAGAGTTACGTCTGATCTACTCTGTTTCCTTGAACAGGTTTATAGGACTGGCTAAATGCATGGGTGATTCCAGCACCCGTACTATATCAAATCTATGGAGACCTATTAAAGAAGCAATGGGAAATAGTGTGGTAAAATATTTGGCTTTTTTTCTTTCTGCCTTGCTTGCACCTCTGCTAACACAAAACCACGGCCCTCCCTTGCGACCAAAATTGTGCTGCTGTCTGGGTGGAAGCACAATCTAAATTGAAAGATTGTTTTCTGATCAAAACTGCAGGGCTGTGTTTTGAATATTTAAATCGTGAGGATTACATTTCTTCACAGCAGCATCTCATGACTACTAAATAACTTACTACTCTCTCAGATTGCTGAAGCTTCTCATGAGATTGTCTCGCACTTGAAAACCCAACTCATAACAGAAAGGTACTGCTCAGCTGCTAAAAATGGATGTAGAGAGGTAGCAAAGACCTTCTGGTACAATCACCGGGCACAATATGCAGGAGCAGTACGATATGTACAAATTTATTTGAGTGAAGCAGGAAGGTAGTGCTAAGGGACCTGTGGAAGCATTGCCATTCCAGGTTCTGCAATCTCACTGAATGTTTCAAAACTGTCTTAGCAATTTCTTCTGTTGTACTCACCTGACAGACATGCTGCCTTTCTGCTAATTCAGTGGAAGGAGGAGGACAGCATTTACGACTACCAGTGTCTGTCTGCAACTCTGCCATCCAAGAGACAGGGAAAAGATGGAATGACCTAAAATAAACCATTTTCTCCAGTAAAGCAACTTAATAAAAAAGGGGCTAGTAATATGCTGTCTCTAGCCTTTTTTGCCTGTATTTCTTCAGATTTTATCCTACAGCCTGCCTATAAACCTTGCCAGAATATCTGGACTCCCTTTTTATTTGGCAGCAGATAAGGCAGAGAGGCCCTTAGATTTAATATAGCTTAGAGATAAGAGGTGATAATGCACCTAAATGAAAGTGCTGTAGCTGATAGTTTGCTTACCTGCCCTGACTCCCTCCAAAACTCCAGATGTAGCACCGTTACGTCTCTAACAGTCCCGTGGTGCGGGACACCAGAAGCACATGACAAGGGACAGCCACTGCCCCAAAGCAGGCAGGACAAGGGTGAGTGGGAGGAGGAGCTGGCTGACCTGCTCGAGGAAGGCCCCTGACCAGGGCAGCAGGAGCTGCTCTGGTCACCTCCGCATCCACCAGTGTCTGACATTGCTACGCCTGCCTTTGCAGAGCCTACAGAAGACCCTGATATGCGTTTTGATTATCTGCTTTCTGGCACTTGCCTTGAATCTTTGATGCTAACACTTGAAAAGTAGCTGCAAGTCTGCAAGAAAAAAGTAATGTTTTGACAGTGCTGAAATTCAGACCGTACGCTGAACATTAACTTTTACTACTACTTTGTAAATAAGGTTATCAAAGTTGTTAAGAAGAAAGCTCTGACGATGACAAAGTTGATCACATACTGCAGCACCAGCTCTTCTCTCAGCTGCTTTTTGAAAACTCTGAGAGTTTTGGCATCCAGAAATAACGTCTTAGGAGTTGACATAATAGCTGTTTCCTGCAATGACCTATTTTCACTGTGAGCTTCAAAAAAGAAAAAAAACCCACCTGCATGGGCCTGGTGAAACTTAGGAGATAGTAACTTTGCACTGAATGAAAGGGAAGACCCTCAGTCCAATGCACCCAGGGTCACGCAGTCACCGTTCCACAGCTCCTTTTGCCAGTCTCGAGGGGCAGAGGCGCGAAACACAGCAGCACCTCTTTGCCACCGAGGCAGCTGCCACTGCCAGCTGGGCTGTCCCTGGCAGCAGGTGTGAATCGGTACGGCAAGGGATGATGCACGACAGCTTTTCTGCTTTCTCCTTTGTGTCTTTAAAGGCCACTGATGATGCCAATAACAGGCTGCCTTTCACAGCTTGAACGTATTTTTTTCAGGCTGCTGTACAGTCAGCTGAATTGGTGGAGGCCTCCTTCCCTCCTTTTGCTGCTGCCTAACACACTTTCACCTCTCTCCTTTCACCTTTACTCTTTTTTCTTTCATCTTTCTGCTCCTGTGTCAGTTCCCGTTACCTTGCTGAGCCCTCTTAATAATGAAACAACAATTTAGATAGTTGTAAAGATAGTCCAGAATGTTATGTATCTTTGTCAGATGCATTGCTAATTTAACATTGTGTATTACAGTTAGCAATTCCTTCTCTGTGTTAGTAATTAAAGTTCAATTTCCACTAGTTGTAAAAAATAATATTTTTCTACCTCAGCTTGTGTTGTCGCACTAAACTGTATTTTCAGGTACAGTTTTTTTCCATCTGCAGAAATCCCAAATCTCTCTATGTTTGCCCAAAAGAATCGAGCTTAGAATGCAGCTTAAATTCCTTTTGCAAATATATACTGTACTATCATACTTTAAGAGAAATGGAACTGTTCTTTATGGACAAAAGCAAAGTCAATATCTTTGAGGTACTTTAATGAGATCTAGTCCCAGCTGAATAAATTAAGATTCAAGAAATTAAATTAAATTAAGGTCCACGACACCAAGCTGAGTGGCACGGCTGACACGCCTGAGGGTCGGGATGCCATCCAGAGGGACCTGGACAAGCTTGAGAAGTGTGCCCATGTGAACCTCATGAGGTTCAACAAGGCCAAATGCAAAGTCCTGCACCTGGGTCAGGGCAACCCCCAGGATCACTACAGGCTGGGGGATTGAGAGCAGCCCTGCAGAGAAGGACTTGGGGGTACTGGTGGGTTAAAAGCTGGATGAGAGCCAGCAATGTGTGCTTGTAGCCCAGAAAGCCAACAATATCCCAGGCTGCATCAAAAGAAGCGTGGCCAGCAGGTCAAGGGAGGTGATTCTGCCCCTCTACTCCGCTCTGGTGGGACCCCACCTGGAGTACTGCGTCCAGCTCTGGAGCCCTCAGCACAGGAAAGACATGGAGCTGTTGGAGGGGGTCCAGAGGAGGGCCACAAAAATGATCAGAGGGGTGGAGCACCTCTCCTGTGAGGGCAGGCTGAGAGAGTTGGGGTTGTTCAGCCTGGAGAAGAGAAGGCTGCGGGGAGACCTTATTGTGGCCTTTCACTACTTAAAGGGAGCCTATAAGAAAGATGGGGACAGACTTTTTAGCAGGGCCTGTAGTGATAGGACAAGAGGTGATGGTTTTAAACTAAAAGAGGGTAGATTTAGACTAGATATAAGGAAGAAATTTTTTACGATGAGGGTGGTGAAACACTGGAACAGGTTGCCCAGAGAGGTGGTAGATGCCTCTTCCCTGGAAACGTTCAAGGTCAGGTTGGACGGGGCTCTGAGCAACCTGATCTAGTTGAGGATGTCCCTGCTCATTGCAGGGGGTTGGACTGGATGACCTTTAAAGGTCCCTTCCAACCCAAACCATTCTATGATTCTATGATTCTAAGAGTGTGTGGAATGGAATTTTTTTTCTTTCTTGAAAGTTAGAAATTTAAGAAATGAGTTTAAAGGTGCAAGTGTTAAAATAATCCTTTTCTACCTACTATCAGGTTAAAAAAAAAACAAACCAAACAATCTCAGGCTTTCCCATTCAGTGGTGCCAAGAAGACAATAAATCTGAAGGAAGTTGTAGGAAAGAGACTGTCGTGGTTTAGCTTCAGTTGGCAACTAAGCACCACACGGCCGCTTGCTCACCCTTCCCCCACAGTGGTATGGGGGAGAGAATCTGAAAAGCAAAAGTAAGAAAACTCATGGATCGAGATAAGAACAGTTTAATAATTGGGGGGCGGGGGGGGGGGGATTGTAATGAAAAGGAAAACAAGAGAGTGAGAGAGGAACAAAACCCAGGAAAAAAAAACAAGTGATGCAACCGCTCACCACCCGCCGATCAACACCCAGCCAGTCCCCGACCAGTGATCGCTGCCACCTGGCCAACTCCCCCCAGTTTCTATACTGAGCATGATGTCATATGGTATGGAATAGCCCTTTGGTCAGTTTGGATTGACTATCCTGGCTGTGCCCCCTCCCAACTTCTTGTGCGCCTGGCAGAGCATGGGAAGCTGAAAAGTCCTTGACTAGTGTAAACTTTACTTAGCAACAACTAAAACATCAGTGTGCTATCAACGTTATTCTCATACTAAATCCAAAACACAGCACTATACCAGCTACTAGGAAGAAAATTAACTCTACCCCAGCCGAAACCAGGACAGTCAACTGAATAAGCACAATAGCTGCAACAGCAGTCATGTAGCCAGATTTTTGGTCACTCATAAAATAAACCTTAAGGTGTAATAGCTTAATTTATTAAGTTATAACAGAGGACAATGGTCCTTATTGATTCAGCTATAGATTCAAAGCCACCAGGAAGGTCCTCACTTAGAAAGGCCACTTGTCTTCAGTGATCCCTTCCCAGGCATGGGCAGGATCTGGTCCAGCAATGAGGCTGAAAGAGTCCTTCTTATTGGAAGAAAACCAAGTCCCTTGCAGAGCGAGTCACAGCAGGTTCCATAAGGTCCTGGGTTCAGACTCCAGGACACTCTTCAGGATCTGCCTACCCCATGGAACTATCTCAACCAATGCATCCCAAAGAAAGCAATGCAGATATGATCTGCAGGATGGGCAGCTATAGCCCTGAACAGTGACATCTTAGTTTTGGCTGATTTATATTCCATTTACAGAGGTTTTGAGGGATTCCTGAGGTCTTAGCTGGTCTTAGCCATGGGGACAACTGAGAGAGGGAGGAGGTCACCACTCTTGTGCACAAGGACACGGCAGGGGTAGCCCCTGCTAATTTGGTGGGAACATGTGTTTCTGCTTCTGACCTGTCTCATGTAGGAAAACGTTACTCAAAGCATCTTTACCTCCTCAACAGACCTAGGGAGATCAGCTAATGAAATGTTTTGTTTTTGGGGTCTTGTTTGGGCCTCCCAATACATTGCACTAGGTGTCCCAAAGGAAATAAGTAGGTAAAGAGAGCCAAACTTCCCTGCACAGGCAATGTCTACGGAGGGAAGACAACACAGGATCAGCGCTCCCTGGAACTCCTTGAAGCTCTAGATGTGCTTGAAGTTTGTTGCCTTTGGGACAGTGCAACTTGGCTCTATTAAGGGGCAATGATAGGGCTCAGTCCATTGTACCAAGCACTTAAACTACATTTGCCAACAGGCAGTTGGATGTGAAAGAGCAGAAAGCTCAGCACTGTGCAGGCTCACCTCCTGTTTCAGGCAAATACAAAGAGAGGAATTTTGCTGCATTTGTTTTTAAAGGAAAATGGTTTGAAATGGCCTCCCATGTAGCACAGTTTGCTCTCAGCTTACTTTTCCTTGGAATTCCTTTTTTTTTTGCCTGCTCCAGACAGATGACTAGAGCCAGAGGAGTGATCACACTATGCAGATACTACAGAAAACACAGAATAAGTAATACTCAACACCTACACACAGCTTTTACCTGCAACATACTTTGCAAAGTGTGACCTTTTGCTTTGCAGTGAGCCTCCCATAGGCAGACCCCCCCCAAAACTGAACAGAGGTTAATGCAGAAAAGCAACTATCAAAAAAATACAGCTGATCACTTGTGTATTAGCCATTCCCAGAAACACAGCTATTCACAACAAGGGAAACACACGTGGCTAAATGAAATAGTTTGAAATCCTGCCCCAATACTGCACATACAAAATTACTGTGAGGTTGTAATAATGGTGACAGCACCATTTATCTGGCTGGGAGTTACTATTTTACTAAACAAGTAGTATTGCTGAAAGAAAGAGATCTGTGCCCTAAGTTACTATAGTGGAAGTGGCAATTAAGAGTAGATAGCACATTGCCCTCTTTATGATAAACACAACTGTATAACGTTATTATGCAGTTATATTTTCACAGCCTGCTTTTGCATATATGCCATTCTAGAAACACAATAAATAACTGGAGGTGTTCCTCCTGATAGATTGGACTGCCTGAGGTTATTCACATACTAGAGATTCAATGCTCAGAAAGGTTTAAATAAACCGAGTCCAAAGAAAAGAAATCGAATACACCCTTAGAGGAATAGAAGAGGATTTATTTTCTCAAGACAGTACTCTATAGGAGTTGTGCATCAATTGCAGGTGTAAGTAGAAAATGAAAACAGTGGCTTCCAAGCTAAAGGGTGCTGCTAAATGGGAACTGCTAACAGTAGGCTAGATGCACATTGCTTCTCACCTGCTTCTCTTTCCTTTACCAAGCAAAAAGGGCCAGCTTTTCTTCTCAGTTCCTCTCAGTCTCACAATCCTTTTTCTTTTTCATGCTAAGGACAGAAACAAGGATAATGGAAAGACAGACATCATAATCACCTGCACTGATTTTCTTTCCCTCAGCTCTGTTGTGCTATCCAACAGCAGGAAAACAAAAGGTGGAGGGTAGACCGATAAAGGGGATTGATTAGTTTTGATGTGGGAATAGGAATTTCCTGCTTGATCTGTAAGCTAGGGAAAGGATGAAAAGTCATGAAAAGCTTGCCAGAGAACTCAGAGTGTGTTGGTCTAGTCAACCGTGCTAAATCAAAACAAGTGTAGATCTTCACAGAGAAAGGGAAAATATATGAGTAGTGCCTTCAAAATAGACATTTACAATCAGGATATTTCAGAGAGATCCTGAGGATTTATTTTTTAGCTCCCTTCAATAAATTCACAGTTAACATCAGATTCTTCATCTGTATGAGTCTATTCTGAGACTTCAAGTTTAAACTGCAAAGACTTCACCAGTTTTCAGGAAACTGAGTGTCATTGTCTATACAAACTCTAAAGCAGTATTCCTTAAACCTTTTGCAGATGCATCTCCTTCTGTGGTGCCTTCCTTTCTAAGTGTTTACACAAGCCAGGAGAATACTTTTAACTGCTGACAGGACATCAGTCACACCAAGGTGGATATTAGACTCAATTGTAAAGATCCCAGACTTCTCCTTTGATCCCCAGTGATCAAAACTCACTGAGACACATTGACTTGGAGTATAAGAAATAAGAGGGTTATTAGTGCAGCTGCTGTTTTTTTCTGCCATTCATAGAACAATATTGTCCACATGAAGTCCATCATTTCAAGATAGCTATAAAGAAGGTATAAATCATAACTATAACCCTCCAGAAAGTCAAATATTTCTGGGAGCACTATGAGCAAACCTGAACTCCCAGACAGCTCTGCTGTTTGAAGAATTCTACGAGAATTTGTGGCACGTTATTAGCAGGCAACAATTATCTTCTGTACCAATGCTAGCCCAGACATCGTCCTGTTTAGCAGGAAAGAGATTCTGTGACCTAGTGAAAAGTATTAGAGAAAACAGTCCCAGCCCTCGCACAAGTTTGCACAAGAGAAACAATCTAGAGCAGTAGTGCTTAGAGGGAAGACACTGCAGTGTTTAAAATGTGTTATTGTACAGTTCACCCTAGACTGTAGATTAGCTCTATAATTGGATACATTATAAATGGGAATTTTTAAAGCAAGAAGCGAATGTTTACCAATGGAAAAAAAGTGTCACTGAACTACTCTTCAGTGTGGAGGTTGTTTAACAAACAGGGTGAAGAGATTTTCAGCTTTATACAAGACATTTTTATAGTTGGCCTATGTTTGTTAAACTTGCATTAAATTCATCCCTGGTGTAATCCCAATGACATTAGGCACAGGAATGAAACAATTGGTTGGGGCTACAGTTACTATAGTTACTACAACTTCAGTTAGACTAATTTCCTCACCCTAAACCTAATCAAGGAAGCACACAGACCTGGGTCTCAAAGAGGGGAAAAAATGAGATAAAGTTGAGTAAAGAGTGAAGTGTCACTTAGATGCCTACACCCAAAATTAAAGCCCTGAATTTGCAGTTAGGTACTAATGCTGGAGGCACATTTTGTCCGTAGGTATTTCACTGTTCCCCCAGTCTTGACATAGCTGAGCAACACAGCTCTAGAGAGTGCCCAAGATACCAGAAATAAGCAGTTTTCTGGCTAAAATTCTCTGCAGACCTCCTCAGTGCAGTAGATATTCCTAGATTGCTATAGAAATCCTGAAATAAGCCTCCACAACAGAATCTGACTGAAGAATACATATATATTCCATACCATTAAAACAGCAAGACAAAAGCAACTGTGGGTTAATCATATAGATGAATGATAAGGTTTGAACACCTATGGAAAATCTTCAGATTATTTATGCAGGAAAGAAAATACTGCTGTGTAGAGCCATTTTTGGAAGTCACACCAACACGTAAATGTGTGTTATTTATAGAATCCAAATAATGGATACCATATAAATACTTTATACAAAACAAGAATGAAATCCAAGGATCAATTTACTGCTCTCCATTCACATTTGTATATTTACCTTGATTTCACTTGTGTTCAATCTATTGATTGCACCTACCTTTTATCTAGAGGGTTATTACATTAAATGTATCATGCCATTCATTTATACTGTATTTAAAAACAAGCTTTTCAATTAAAAATAAATGCTTTATGACAAAAACACTGACCATATGAAGGTCACCTGAGGTTAATGGATACTCAGCTGGTAGAAAAGAGACAGGTGGGGGTGTTTTCCAGCTTAGGCAGCTGGAGAAAATCCATTCCCAAGCCAAATCTTAAAATTTATATTTGCATGTGTGAACGAAAACATTTTTTGTAAACTAGGTGCAAAGATTTTAAGAGATATGTTCTTATTTCTTTTCCATATTATAGAAAAGAAATCCACAGCCCGACAGTTAGGATTCCAAATTTAAATTCCCTTTCTGGCATCAAATTCTGATTTCATCACTTTAATAGAGCTTCAGTAACTTAAATGACTTCAACAGAACCTTAAATTGCCTTCACAAGTCTCTCTTAGTTTCTTTAATCACGTTTCAGTCATTTATATTATGAGAACTGCTGAAGTATGTTCCATGTAAATTCAGACTTGGCCTTTTGTACAGATTTATAATTGGAGATGAACATTCAGGAGTGATATAAATAGCTATCGCAACCTAATTGAGGACAGCCTCAGTGTAAAAAACTGAGAGATAAGAATGAGACTACACAGAGATCCTTAAACTTCTGATTTAAAAACTAATTAATACAATTTATTTTGAAAGAAAGGAGAGAGTGATAAGAAAGAAAAAGCTCTTCTGAAACAATTTCAAGGATTGCAGCTGAGAGAACTCTGTCACCCAGGCAAAACAAATGGGGTTTTACAGTCAGGAGAGGAATTCAGTAAACATGAGGAGGTGTCCCTTGGCCAATTATATCAGCCAAAACTGTAAAATCTCAAAGGTCATGCCAATTATAATGACATTGCTAGGAGAATTAATTAAAAACTTGAGAATTGATTTCCTCAAAGAAGCAAAAAGTGAAGAAAAGACAAGAAAAATTACAATCAGCAGACAAAGATGTACAAAGTTTTAGGAAAGAGAAAAAAAGAGCACACATTAAATGTAGAATGCACACATTAATTGATAGAAATTAAGGAAAACCCAAAGAGTTCTGGAAATGCACACTGACTTTGCAAGAGAGATTCATGACTTACTGCTTTGACATCAAAGCCTTATCTGTCCTGAAGATTATACACTTGAAAAGTTAATCTTACGCTAAATGAAAACTTAGTTATTTTAAAAGACAGAACACTTAGTGGATGAGAATTTCATTCCAGCTCCTTGCAAGTAAAGTTCGGACTTGGAAAGGGAGAAATTCCTCATAACCGTTAAGGATTACACACTTGGTGGTTGCTATTGATGTGGAAAGTGATAAGACACTAAGGTGAAATGTTGCAGTGCAGAAGCATGAGACTGATGGATTTGCTCCAACAGATTTGCAAAGAGGATTTTTTAAAAAGAACATTATTTTTTAAATGAAAAACTAGGTTGGTTAATTCTCTGTATCTCTAATGACTTTTAAAATACTGTTTACAATTCTAAGGTATTTGTACTTGTGAGGAAGAGGAAAAGATTCAGTGTGATTTTTTTATGTGCTGGTGCTATAAAGGTTCACTAGTTCTACCTACAAACATCAATTAGGTACAGCTAATCTAGATATTTGGGTGTTGAACTCTGGCAGCAACCAGTGGATAAACTCTGGAGATCTACGTCACTGCTTGCCTTTTAAGAGACTGGCAAGTAGGCTTTTAGATATTTGAATGAGATTTTTATGACAATCAAAGTGACTTCAGATAAAAGTCACATGCTTTGGAGAGCACTCTGAGGCTACGGGCCAAATTCATCCCTGGGAAGCCTAGCAGAAGCCAGCACTTTTATTGCCAGCAGAGAACTCTAGCTAAGCTTTAGGAGGTGCCACTGAGAAGGTTAAGCACAGCAACGAGGAGACATAAAACCAGAGACAACTCTACCACATCCTTTGTGTGTCAATGAAGAAAAGTCTCACCAGTTTCAGTAGGTTGTGATCAAAATTTACTGGAAGAAACACTCCAAGACAAGATTTTCAAGGAGTAAGAGGAGACCTTGACTGTGGGTATAAAAGGAAATACTACTATTATTTACTACATCTAGTCTTAGATTTCATAGAATCTCCTAGAACTTCCCGTTCAAAATAAATAATACATAGCGCTGGTTGAAGCAATTGCTGCCAAAAGTGTCATACATTTGTAAGACAGATAACTCCAACATGAGACTATTTGTGAGATGAAGCAAAGAACTGAGCAGTATCACAGCTCGGAGGTAATTTCAGATTCTTAATTACATCAACTCAGTTGAGTCAATACGATTGTAATGGTTCTAGAAGGGAAACAGCAACCTGACAAATGAGATAACATTTTTCTCAGTTTCATGATTTTCAATGTTTCTATCAGAACAAACAAAAGGCAAAGTGCCCCTAGCCAAATAGAAATGAAGGAGAGTATCTCATCATATTTGTCTATACCAGACCTACGTACTGTGTGACATCTTTCTAAAGTTCAGCAGCAAACATGGATACTTCAGAGCTTTTCTTTCAGAGAGAACATTCAACAAATGCACCATACTGGTATCACTGGGAGGTGGACTTTTCTAGTATAGTCTCCCATTAAAACTTACCAGTGAGGTATGAACCTGAGCTTCACTGGGTGCTTATATGTGAATGAAGTAAAAAATACCTGTTTCTTGTAGAAAACTAGCTAACCCTAAAGGCTTCTAACAAGGGCAACAAGTTGTGACATTCCATAAATGTACTAGTCTGACATGCGGGGGTAAACCTATTGACTGAAGGTGCAGAAATCCAAGATTTTGTATCCATTTTCACTGAAAAGATCAACTGTGGATTCTTTTTTTCAAGAACAGTAGGTGCTTCTGGACTTTTTTTTCTCCCCTAATAAACCTTACGGAGGAAGAAGAAAAGGTTAGGAGCTCTGGTGTAGAAGAGACTACTGTAGCAGTCTAAAAAAAGAGCACTGAAGAACGGGCATGATAGTAGCCTCCGAGTATGTAAATGGTCTTCATCTGCTCGCAATTCCACAGCAGCTGCACAGAATGCACTGGGCTTACAGTGATTTAGGAGGATGAACTAGATAACCTCTCAACCCTCAGCCCTATTATTTTCTATGAATCAGCAGAAAGAGAAACTCCCTTCTTATACAAATCTCAGTTCTTGAGACTCCAAACTCCCATTTTTCTTTTCAGGTGTCCAAATTATATAAACACAGGAATCTTATCATTAGACATAAACCAGACCCAACATAATTACAACACAGATCAGTTATCAGTAGATTCTTGGTTCTGCCGCTATTAACTTTCTTAGAAGAGAAGTGCAATCATATAAAAGACACATGATGCAAACCTTGTCACACACACAAAAAAATAGGAATAATCGCTGTGGTGATACTACTTGTTAGATTTGATCGTGTGTAATTTTGCCAATTTTTGTCATCAAGGGAAGCCCATTGTGTTCATACATTACCAGTGTGAGCTAGGAAGCTTTCAAGGTATTTAACAGTTACTGCAATCCCAAAGTGTCTGAAAGATCATTTATTTCATGCCCAACTTCATCTTTATTCATCACACAGTACCCTATAATTACACATACTCAGAGATTTTAATAAACAGATTTTTACTGCCACAGCCATCTTCACCATATAAAAGATGTCTAGTCAGGCTGGCAAGCTTCCCTTTCCTTAGGACTGTTTCTAACTGTATTGAAAATGAGATTGTAGGACAGCAAAACCAGGTGAAACGGGCTCTTGCTGAACACATACTGAACAAAAAGGTTTGCTCCATCTTTCCTGACATTACCAGCTTTCCTCAGGCTGCATCATGTGATCATTTATGAAAGTAATTTTGTGATCATTTCTGGTAGTGCCAAATTAGCCTCTGCTGTTTTCTACTGGAAGACAACCTGCCAATTCCTTGGAGAAGCAAACCAGCAGCACCATAAATGATACGCTCTCCAAAGTCGGACATATACATGTTTCTTGTTTCAGCCTTGTCAGACAAGCTACAGAGATCTTTAACTTCAATTATTTGTAACTGCCTGGAAATCAGCATAAACTGTCCATATGGGAAACTTCACAAAGCTGTCAATAATGCCTGTTTCACTGTAGATCTATGCCAAAGAACCTTCTGCTCATACAAAATTAGACAATGATTTTAATTTTTCATTTCAGTTCCCTTCTGAGTATTTTAGGAAGAAAGAAATGAGCCTACATTTAGGTAAAAATATACATCAAGGATGTATGCATGAGGAAAGTATAGACAGCAATAAACTAGCAAGCATAACATTGTATCCGTTATTGAGCCCCTGGGCACATATTTGACTGAAGATACTTTTGGCAGCTTGCACGTTTTGCACATAATTTATTACTGAATTGTGTATCACTAGTTTTGGAGTTTAGGCAGATTAAGTTTGGCATCTGATTTTCAATAATATATAGGAAACAGTGGAATAATTTACACTCCCATAGCACTACTATAAACCAGTAATGCAATTTAAACCAGTAAAATGTATGAGTTTGCATCTAGGATGTTGAATTCATTTATTGCATAGCTCTGCAGTTTATTTCTGAAGTAGAACCCAGGCTCTGTTGAAGTCAATAGGCATTTTACTACCCGCTTCAGCATGGCCCAGATTTTAGCCTTATGATGTGTGCTTGCACAGCAGAGGGAAAGAGACAAAAAAGAGATCAATGGGATTTTTTTGCTTTCATACTCCTGGCTGAAATGGTCAGAGCTTGGAGAGTAAGACTCTTTTTAGACACTGTTAATTTTTAAATTTGGTCAGGAGGTCTAATTTGGTATCCTGCGGCTGTGGCTGAGGAGGGAGATCCTCTGCTGCCCAGGGAGGCTCCGGCAGCACAGGGAAAGCATCGCCCTACTTGGAGCCGCTGCTGCAAGGGCTCCTTCGGGCTGGGAAGAGCTCAGCGCACACTACCAAAAGAGAGAGGAAGGAGGCATTGCCAGCCCGGACCATTCATCCTGGGTGCCTGCAGGCCAGGGGCTGGCAGGCTGTTGGTGCTTTCCAAGCAGACAGAGACCCGTTTCTCACAGCCCAGATTTGGCACCAGCTGAGTGTTGTTCCTTGGCAGTGTCCGTAGTGATTAAGATCACTGAAGCAAACAGGGAGAAGAAACTGTCCTCTCCACCCTGAAAGCAGTCTCTGCAGTGCTAGGGTTAAACAATGCAGAGAAGCTGGATACCATGTGCTTTCTTCTGGGAATTACCAACACAGCTGCCTGATTCCCGTGCCTATTTGTGACTTCTCACCAACACACAGCTAGTGTAAATGATGTGGAAATACTCCTCCCCATGCAATTACAGCTCTTTTAATCACTGCGATACAAGCACTTCTATGCAGAAAGCACTGGAAAAGCTGGTATTACCCAGAACATTCCCCATGAAAAGTCAGTCATGAAAGCTAAGCCATTTACAAGTTTTGTCCAGAACTGGATGTGTTTTCCTCCTGGGATGTCTCGCATCCACTTAGGACTGCAGAACATATGTAGTTGTCCTAACCAGACTGTTGTACATCGAGGAGCTTGTGATCCATGCACCAGTTGCCCTGAGCTCTGTGCCACAGCTCTGTGCTGTGCTGTGCTGCACGTATTGCTTGGCCTTCAGGACCATGCTGTGCTGTACATATCCCTTAAACCTAAACTTAACTGGTTAATCGTAATGGAAAAGCCTGGAGGTCTCTCTTACCTGGCACCAGTGATGATGCCACCAGCATGTCCTTGTCTTTATCTTGAAAGGAAGCAGCATAGTTTACTTCTAAGGAAGTCCTACAAAAACTTTGAAGACTGCAATGTCGATGAATCTCTCCCCTGACGGGAATACTGCACAGTGCGCATTGCCCTGACCATAGGTCAGTCTGATGCTGCATCAATCTCGGGGTTCCCAGCGTCAGAAGGGAAACAAGATTTTATAACTTGCTGTCACCTTCAGTGCTGAACCAGCACTCCTGGTGCAAAACAATGTAGAGGAGTGATTTTCACATCCTCATTTTCTCCTTCTACCCAAATACTCCTCGGGGCACATCAGGGAAGCTAGTTAGTGCTATCCAGCAGAAGCAAGGACAGGAGGATTTGATCCTAAACACTGCAAAATACCCGAGTTTCCAAACTGTTTACCCCCTTTACATCACATCTCCATCTGCTTCTTTGAAAACTCACCTGCTTATATCCAACCAGCCAATAATCCCACCCTGCACTTGGACAGCCAAAGTTACTGGATTAGGCACTCAGGTGGCTCATAGTTCACTGAGATCAGGTTTGATACCAAAGCTTTTCATGGAGTCAGATTGCAGGCTGCAGCTGGGGGAGCTATCCTCTTCTGAAATATATCCCACTGAACTTAGCAATGATACAGAAGTACAAATAGGCCTTTATTTGCTGAGGAGGGCAGACAGGATCCGCTGTGTTTAAGTTGTCGTTTGCAGTGGGGGGGAGAAATGGCTGTAAGCTTGTAAGAAGAAAGGAAAAGTCAGAGAAAAATACATCAGTACATGCAAAATTGACAGCAGATATGTGCATACAGCAAACTCCTATCTTCCTTGACTTCCTGGAAATCTGATGTCACCCCTAGTTGCAGATGACTTTAGTCTGCTGCATTTAAAATGCTTCCCTTGTATTTGGAAAGGTTCTCTGAGTCCCCAGTTCAGAAAAGACCCTGAAATATCTTGAGATGAGAAATTCTCGATTCTTCAGCTGGGCAGCTGAAACATGGAAATTCAGGCACTTGTAAATGAGTTTCTGTGTTGTGCCATCCCTCCAGCCCCTGCAGGCTGTGATCTGGGGAGCTGGCAGGATACTGCAGCTGGCAGACATCCTGCTCCCTGAGCATGCAAGCGAGCAAGGCACACGTTGTCAGCTTCAGCACCTGCTAACTGGGAGTAGAGCTCGCCGCAATGATGCAATATCCATCCCATCACTTGCAAAAATACTCACATCTATATCCGTGATAAAGCTGAAGTCTTGGGTTTCTTTTAGTCGGTTTTCTGGTGACAGCTAATGCTCCTTATCACCCCTGTGCACCTCATGCCCTAGAAGTTCTCCGAACAGCCGTGGATGTGAGCTGCAAATTCTCTATTGCAAAGGCACTGTGAATACCTCACTGAAGACCTTATTAAAGAATATTACCTATGGTGAGAGAGGTACCAATTTGGAGAAATCTGCTTTGCCATAACAGGTGCTTTAAAGCACTCAGAGGTGCTTTAAAGCAGAATCTAAGACTATTACTTGAAAACATGTAGAGTTTATTTGTTACTGCCTGGGGGGGGTTTATGCTTTTTGCATGGAAGTGGATGGCACAAACTGTAAGGAATCCTATTTTTGTCAAAAAAAGAGCCTGAGCAACAGTTAACACTTCTCAGCAAATAGGCCCATACACCACGCCTGGCTACAAAAACAGCCACGAACAGCAAGCAGTTGGCCTTAGTTTATTGTTCTTCAATAGAGTGTATCTTGGAACAAACAGCAGGAGTTTCAGGAAGCTTGAAAGTTTTCAAAGCAGGTTTTTCTATTTTCCATGTTAAACACAGCACTGCATTCCTGCCCAAAAAACTTGTTAGCACAGCTGAGAAAAAATGCTTGATAGAAAGGCATAAGCCATCAACTCTAAAGATGGGATCAGCTCTAAGCATATGGAACTGAACTAAGAAAAAAAAGCTTCCAAAAATATTTGTGGGAGACACTGACTTTCTGTTCCTACTCTTCTTTAAAGGCTTATCATGAATCTTTTCTTTCTTGTTTGTTTGCATGTCTTTCAGTAATTACCTCTTTTAATCATTTAATTGTCTGCTAAGCTCCATATTATTTGACATATTTTCCCCTTTTTATTCACCTAGTTTTTCTTCTTTTATTTCCACTTTGTCATTGCATTTTTCAATGTCCTGAAGACTCCTTGAGGCTTTATTCTTCCAGGCTGCTCACACCCTGAAATGGTAGACCTGACAGTTCAATGTGTCTACGATCATCCTTCTCTGGGAGAAGATGGCTTTTCTTTTCCTATCCTCCCAACTCCCCCACGGATGCAGACCATAGTGGGTCTTTTCTTATTCCCCTTCAGAGAAGGAGCAAGACAGGGCTTTTTTTTTTTTTTTTTTTTTCTCAGAGAGAATGAGCTAACAGGTACTGCTTGTGTTTCTTCAGATACCACTGGTTCTCCTCCAGTGATGAGCATCCCAGCAGGCCCCAAGTCCTTCAGTCATTTCTCTTGTGGTCTCCACTGCCTGGTAAATCTTCTCTCACTTCAGCGCTGAGAGAAGAGACACTTCTGTTCACAGATGGTCAGAGAAAAAAAACCAAACCACAGTGGGATTAGAACTACTGCTTCTTACTTAATTATTTTAAGATTTGAGCAGTTGGTACTGCAAGAAATCAGCCACATGACCCCTTGCTTGTTCTTTCCAAAAGGGTTTCCACTTGAGTGCTGAGCATGACAACTCCATCTTCAAGCAGGAGTCTGAATTGTGAGGTTTCAGTGGAAAAAAAGTACTTTAAAAATCTACCTCCTGCCTCCTAGACTGTCAGGTAACAGCGTTTTGCAGAGGTAGGTGCAGGAACAAGCAGACACTGTGTGGCTTTGTACTGCGCTATTGTCGAACAACAGATGTCTCTTTTAGACTTCCTAATCTATCAATCTCTCTCACCACACACAGACACACATGAGAAATACCTGTAGGCTAACATCACTCCCAGTAACAGAAGGCGAATGCATTTATGCATCGACTGCTGAACGGTGTGTGTTATGCAACGTGACACCACACACATGCCTGAGAGAAGAGTTCAGAGCAAGAAACACTTTGCAACTGAGGCTTGTTTCAGTTGAAGTGGCAGAGCAGTGACATCAGCAGAGCAGTGCCGTTGGATGTCGCTGCACAGAGATTGCCCGTGATCCCTGTGACTGGACAGTCGGGCAACCTCCTACAGCACATCTCGTGCAATGTACAGCAAGAAGCATTTTGTTATGGCAACAATGCAACTCTTTGGTCATGACATTCTCCCCATCCCCTTCCATCACAGACATCATTGGCTGCTTTACACAGATATACATGTTCTCTCCCACCTTGCCTTCTACTTAATTTCCCCACTAATATCGCCCTGGAGACTTCCTATTCATAGGGACATATATTCTGGGTCCAGAAGAAGTCTTAAAGCGAAAACATTGTTATGTCCAAGATTAGGACACTGAAGAGATGAGGCTGAGAAGAAAGTAATCAATCCAAAAGTCCTACGTAGCATCTTGAACCAAACTTTCAGGTTAGTAGAAACCTGTGCAAAGGACCAGGATTTAACAACATTATTATGGTGGAAAATGGACAGGAAAAGTTAAAAGTGGAAGAAAAGCTCAGGGCACAGGCCAGCAAACACAGATTCTTATTTTAAAGCCATGCCCATCTTAGGCATACTGAGATATATGTTACTTAATACAGTGTCGTGCAGCTGGATGCACACCTAACTCCTTCCAGGCTGTGTTAGCATCCTGTTGCTACCTGGATACTTATCATTAAAGACAAACAAAACACATGAACAGTATTTGCAATGCAATGCAGTCATGATCTATTAAATGAAGTAGGGTTCTGGGCTGTTCTGCTGGCTTTGCAGTTGTCACAGTGTTACCCCTGACATGTCACCGCGCCTTTTGTAACACCTTCCCTGCCCCTGTGACTGTGTCTAACTGCAGTCAGAGACCACTGAGGAAAAGGATGATCCAGGACAGTCTCACAGCAGCTGCTTTCTATCTAGCACAATGTAGGCCTTCTCTTACTTGAGAACTCCTGGTATTCCCGAAGAAAATTGAACCAGAAATATTTATAATTCTAAAAATCTCCAGACTTCGGGGCTGTCCTTGCTGGGTTCAGAGCACCGGGGTTTAGGCAGACCTAGCACAGTAATGAAACTGTCGGCATACTGACTGAAGAATATGTTTTACATCATCTCTGAAACTGAGGATCATAAAACTGACAGGACATGGAGACCCATGGTGTTAAAAATACAATATTCATGGGTGCTTTGAAGAGTTCAGATGTACATTTGAAAAGCCTAAAAAACCCCTAAGCTCAAGATTTCCCTCTTCATCTGTAATTCTTATTGTTTATGTAGTATTTTAATTTATTTTTTAAAATCCTGCTACCTTATGAACATAGTTGAATCTAAAGTTAACCTTTGGAAACTACTAGCATCTAAATGCTTTTGAATCTCAGAGATTTCCAGATGAAGCACTTCACCTTTGTTACTATGTTTTTATTTTCCTGAAAGCAGGGCTGATTTTTTTTTCCCTGTGTGATAGATACCAACAATTATCTTTGAGACAAAGATTGTTTTGTCATTAAAAGTGTGGCCCAGGATTCTGGAAATCCGCATTTCTATTCAGCTATGCTACAGGTGATCTTTATTGATGTTGGGCAATTCATTTGATCTTTCCTTGGCCCATTTTCCCTTCTCTAAACTGAAGAAAATAGTATTTCCATACTTCATAGAAGAGTTATGAGCATAAATTAATTCATATTTATGAGGTACTAAAGGGATTCTGATGAGTACCATAAAAAGGCTGACTTACAAATAAAACCCTCTCTGTGTTCTGGTTTTCCACTGATATAGCTGTTTTTCTCCACTTCTTAAAGCAAGGACTTTTTTTTCAGAGTAATATTTTTCACTTGTGACACTTCTTGATTTTACCTCAGAACAATAAGTACTTGTACATTGCAGTTGCAGCAATTATTTTTATGCATGATATGCTATGTATGAAACTTTTGGTGTCCTTTATAGCCAAACAGAACAGAATAGTTTCTTTTAAGATTTATTTTTAAAGCCTGTGAAAAAGCACCAAATTTGCAGCTGACAAGGCTGAAGCATAGCACCTTTACATGTAAAGCAGAGGGAGGATGGGAAGCAGAGAGAAGAGCATCACTTATGATTACCATTCAGTCCTAGGGAGGGTTGACTCATGGGTGAGACAGCAGAATAACATCCAGTATGTATAAACTCTGCCTTCTTACTCCATCTGTAAAACAGAGGTTTGTAGGGTTTCACTCAAGCTATTTTCAAACTTTGGGTGACAATCAACAAGTAAACAAACCAGCCTGAAGTCTCTCAGAAGAAAGTGGAGAAGACTATTCTTCTGTTCTTGACCTTTCACAGGTAAACTTGAACCACATTGCTGGCATAAAAATGAGGAAATCTTTAGCAGAATCTATCACACAAATATTAATCCCTGCTGGTAATCTGGGCAATTGTCTACTTCTGCCCTGCCGAAGGGTGGGGCTGCCCCTATGGGGAATAAGCAGTCTTGGTGTCCCTGCCTTCTCCAACCGGCAAAACCCATGTGGTGCTTGGATTGATCCAATTTTCTCATCTCAGGGGTACGAGATGTCAGTCTCGCCCAGGAGCTACTTCAGCAATTCCTTATGGAAGAGTGGCCACAGATTATGGTCAGTAAGATTTAAAATATAGGGAGCTACGTCATCTGTTTATACTCAGTGCATTGCCATGGGATCTGACTAAACCCTGTCACTGTCATGTTGGGTCAGCAGAAAGGCTTGGGAAGTGTTGCAGCACGGCAAAAAGTTTATCCTGCTACCAAAAAACCAAAGAAAATTTTAACACCAGCTTTGCAAAGGAAATCATGTGCACAAGTTTCTTTTGTTGACTGAACGTACTTATTTCTCTATGTTTATTTATGATGACACCCAAGCATTATGTAGAAATTAGCTACGCAGCACTATTTCACAATTCACATAGGAAATGAAAGCCTTCAAAATATGCAGGGAAAGAAATATTTTGACTACTATAAAAAGCAGCTTTAAAACAACTTGAGAAAAGAAAGCAATTCAGAATCTTTTCCTATGCTTGAGCAGTATTAGGAATAATAGGGAGCTGCATGACACCATTCAGACAAGACGATTGTTTAAGTAAGCCCCTAGTCAGGGGAATTCAGTCAGCCCTCCGATTATCCTTCCCTCCAAATGTCATTGAGCTGGATGAGAAAGAGCCATGGAAGAAGGAAGCATTTTAAGCCATATACTGCCACTTGCAGGTCAAACTAAGTCCACGTCAGCTACATAAGGCAAGGATAGAAGCACACAAATCCATAGACATGTAATGCAGGGCTTCAGTGAGAGATTTGGTAGATGCACTCTGGAAGAATTGACTTGACATCCTCTCCAGAGAGCAAGTTTGAACAAAGCTAGCTTTGCCACCAAAGAGGAAGTGCTTAGCAGCAAGCACATCTCTTAGAGTAACTGGGGTTGCGTGTTTGGGTGACTGGTGGCACAGCAGGATGTCCTGGTTTTCACAAGACAGACATGAGTGCACGGAAATATCATCATGTTGAGAAAATGCTCTTGGATGACAAAAACAACCGATGACACAGCGTGGGGTCAGCTTGGGACTACACCAGGGTGAGTCCTGGGCTTGGGGAAAGGCACATGTGCTTTTAAGCCATCTTGATCTCTTCTCTGGGCCTCTCTGGCTCTTAGTGCCAGTCCATGCTGCCTCAGGACAGGTCTACACGGCACCAAGAGCAGTGTTCCCTGCAGGGTGGTTCTGCTGGCTCAGGCTTGTGCCCCATTCCTCTCCTCTGCCAAGGGAGAAGCCCTCATAGATTTGGCCATTGTAGGTTTGTGCTTTGAGCTACTTTTCTGTAAAAAAGGCAGCGGTGAGGCTACCCTTGCCGAGGGCTGAACCCCTTGCTTGGAGGAAAAGCAGCAGTTCAGGCTGTGGAAATCTCCTCCAGGCACCATGTACAGAGGAAGCAAAGGAGGACCAGCAGTTGGGAGGGGAAGGAGGGCAGCAGAGCTGCCATTCCCAGCCCACCACAATGCCTGGAGCCTCAGAAGCAGGCAGAAGGGCCGGGAGGTGGCAGAGCCAGGGTGACACTAGTTCAGTGTGTCCCACTTGGCACGGTCCCCAGGCTGAGGTCCAGTAGAGTTTCACCTCAGGCAGCATTTTGAAGCTGCTGGCTGCTTTTAGGCAGACCCGCAGGGCTCCCGTTCTGTCCTGGGCTTGAGAAACAAAATACAGCAATGTTGGTCTCCGGGTCTTCATTGCAATTTATATTTGAAGGGAATTCACAGACTTTCTGTTGGTTTTGGAGGAGGCAGGGAGAGAAGAAAACAGAGTTTAACACATATGCAAGAGGTGGCCCTCATCTTGCAGCAGGGGTGCATTCCTGCTGACATTTTAAATTAATAACTCATCAATGGAGCCTGAATTACACCATGAAATCATATTAATGCACATCCATATTATGCCTGCATGATTTCATCACAATAACATCCCAGCCATAATTTGGGCTGCTGTAAAAAATAGAAGTAGTAATAAGTGTGAGATTATGGAAATATTAATTGCTTTCCAGTCAGTAGGGTGACCACGCACTGTACCCCTTCAGCAAGGGAAGACAACCCGGAATCTCTGCTCTGGCTCATACGCTGCTGTACTCTGACCCACTCAGACAAATGGGAAAGAGAATTTTTTGATCCTGTTGAAAGGGTGACTGAACCTTCTTGTCTTTGGTTTTTGGGTGCAAGGCCAGTTTGTTGCACTATAGGGAAGAAATAGCTGTGTCTACTGTTTCCATGAAGTATTTTGAATAGCTGAGAAGCTAGGAAGTTTAAATAATGGTATTCACTGAATTAAGCAGAATTGAGAAAAATGCTGTGGAATTAATTGATAATGGTGACTGAACATGCTCCTTGATGTAAAACTTAATTGCTCCATTTTAGTAGTATATTATACACATTTCACTCATTGACAGAGAGGTAATAATCACTGAACTTAAGCTCAAAGTCATTACTCACTCTTTTCAGAACCCTTAATTCTTGCAATTTTTGTAACTACGGATTTTGTCTTAAGTATCCTAGAACAGTTATAATGGTTTACGTTTGTATAGGATTCTCCCTAACAAATTTTTGCAGACATTTGCTCATTTGTACCATGAGTTAGAATCCTGCTGAAAAGGACTGAACTTAAATTATTTAAAAAAGCAAATGTGCTACATGTACATGTATACAACATTAACTTGGGAACTCAAGGTACTGTGTATCTCCAAATTTATTTTGTTTGTTTATTATGACTGTAGTATGGTGTTCATATTTCTATGTATTTTGGCAAGTCTATCTTAGCACAAGTACAAGAGCACCTTAGGCAAAATAACAGTGTCTTAATATTCTAAATTTGGGCTTTTCATAATTTTCTACTCTTAACCTTTCTAGAAAAAATATAAACTTGATCTCTGCTTGGAATAAATGTATTAAATTGGTTTTTTAAAAGTCTTTCAAAGGCAGATTAAAAGGATATTTGAATTTAAAAGTTTGTATGTTTTCAAGCTAGACCTGACTTATACTTCGATGTAAGTCAACTCCTCAAAGGCATAAACACTTGTCGCTCCAGCAACTAATGGAGAGACAAGAGCATCCTCACCATCTTTCCCGAAAAATGCTGTGCGTAGCCTGGCTGTTTGTAACTCTCTAGTTAAGAGGGACGCAAGCAGTATAAACACATTTGTTCTGCACACCACAAGGTTCCATTAGTGAGCTTTGGTTGCTCTCAGATACCTCAGACCATGTCTGGTTTGATGCCGCAGGCATCAGAGAACTGCATCTGATTTCCGTGACCAAAGGGTGCGGAAAAATTACAACATGGTCAATTAAACCAAACCTTGCTCTGTAACCTAAGCATAAATTTGCTTCCTGGAGCATGGCTGAGCAATTTAATTCTCTAGAACCTGGAATTGTTGAAATTGCTTTCCACTTTCCTCATCTTATAATTTAGCTTCTTCCCGTATCTTCTGTTTTGGGGTCTACATATCAGATGGCATTAATATTGACCCTACAAATGAACCAAAAGAAAAAATTTCCAAGTAAAAAAAATATCAAGGATTTGACCCCTACAATGAAATGCTATTGAGGAAATTTTAAGATAATAAGAAAATCCTTGAACACCTGGAATTCTTCTGTCAGATCCTTAGGTTGCTAATGTAAATCAAGCACAACCAAATCTAAGGTTTCAGACAGCAGTTGCCATGTTTTTGAAAAGCGTACCTCTAGGTCTGGGCCCTGTCCCATCTCATATGTGCTCAGGTCACACTCTCAGCTCCCCACCCCAACAAAGAGTCAAAGAGTTAACCTTCGCAGACACATCAGGGTCTGCTGTGCAGAGCTTATCATCACACTTTCTTCTCCTTTCATGCCATTCATTCTTCATCTCTATCTTCGTATGCTGCATAGAAAATTACATGTGTAGATACTCTGCCTCGGTGGCCCGATACCCTGTGAGCCAGAGAATTCAGAGTTTCTTTTTGTGAGGTTAAGTTTCACAGGACTTTTGTGCCATGAGGGGAGAGCCTGCTACTGACTAGAGAATCTGAAGTAAATGTGCTCAGCACAAAGTAATCTATTTATTAGGCAGATTTTGGCAGAAGCCTTCCCTGAAGCCCTAAGACGCACTGCTGTAAAAATAAGCTGAACCCCCAGAAATACATTTTGATATTTCTTCATCCATGTTCAAGTCACAGCTGTCACATAGCCTCCTTTGGAGGGTTATGGAAATAGTGATCTAAAGCCCCAGCTGATCAAGATACTTGTCTGGGATGTGAAAGAGATGAGAACTTGGACTCAGGATTCCTCCATCACAAGGAAAGCTTGGAGCTCTCAATCACATCTGGGGAGGAGAAGGTTTTGTAGAAGATACGTCAGAGGGCTTACAGCAAAGTAGGAAATGCAAGTTGAAAGTTGGACACTTTGCAGAAAGAACAAAAAAACATTCCCACCCTATTGCACTAACCCTGTTGCAGGAGGCACTCCCCATGCTTTTGGGTGCCCAGTTTCTACCATCACATCTTTTCCTCCCCATGAAGATCATCTCTGGCCCCAGCCCAGGACTGAGACAACATTCCAGTTTATTACACAGATGAGTAAAAGCTGAAATTTTTTAAAAAATTGAGGGAATGCAGAGGAGATCTAACACCATGAAGTTTCGGTTTGAACTACAGAGGGCACAAACCAAAACATTATATCCCTCTTCAAAAATTTCTTAAACTTGGACTAAGATTTTAAAGATTATGTCAATTTTCCAGCCTAAACACGTCCAAATTACATAAACCCTAGGCCACTGACAAATACAGATGCAAACAGCACCTGTATTGAGAAAACAAATTCAGTTCCAAAGGAAGACTTAAAACCATCAATAAAACAGGCTCCTAGTGTGAATATGCCCACAAATGAGAAATGCTTTAACCCCAGAGAAATGTTTTGGAGGCAATTCTTATGAATGATATGCAATTTCATGGGCACCATTTAAAGATAAATATATAGTGGTGTAGTGTGCAAGTGACAAGAGCACTTAAAAGCCCTGTTACCCAAGGGAGGAAGAAACAAATTTTGGCATTTTCCACAGGTAAGAGAAAGAACAGTTTAAGACAAATGTAATATATTCTTGTATAGAAGAGAACTAATGATTCACTTAGACTTTTAATGGCTAGAATGAAGTAGCTGCATTTATTAAAGGAAAGAGTCATGGAAGGAAGGAACTTAATAAGTGTTTGGGGCCTAGAAGCAGCTTCATCCTTCTATGTATTTAATACAAAGACATTTTTCACAGTTCAGTTATTCACTGCTTGGACATTTTGAGTTAATTGTTACTTTGAAGGCCACTATTATGAATGGGGAAAAATACTTAAGAGTATCATTTTAAATGATGGAGAGTTAAAGTGAAATGATCAAGCTTCTCAGTTTAGCATAGACATTGGTACAAAATAAAACCCTAGATCTAAACAAGAATGTTTTTCTTAAGTAGCTTAATGCCAAAGAAGCATTTCTGATTCTATCACACCTCCTGTATTAATAGAGCAAGACATTTTGATAACTATCTCTGACCTATCCAGTTAAAGATCTCATATAAATGTTTCAAGGCAATCAGTAGAGCAAGAAGTCTGGGACTATACAGGGTCATCAGTTCAGAAGGATGCAGTGCTGGTTTTATTTAAAGTCGCATAGATACTGATGCATTACTTAGTGCCCCAGCTCCTGCTATCAGGAATGTCAAGTTCAGTTGTATGACAGAAAAACCTGTAGCCTTTCTAATTCAAGGCACAAGTCTGGAATTTCATCAAGTACACCTGGAAGTTTCCAAAGACAAAGAGAACCTAACATATCTCAAAACACTAGTCTTTTCTAAGCCAGACTCATGTTAGTTGGAACCTGAACCCTGATATTTGAACGTTTGCCTCTTCAGGCTAATTCTTGTAATTCAGTTTCTTTTTGCAATGCAGAAGACTGCATCATTTTCCTTCTGCATCCAGCAGGACAAGAAGACTGAGTTGCAGCCAGCACTCCACTCTTTGGACTGACAGGGAGCCAAGTCCTTTGATTTCTTCTCCTGTGCTGTAAACACAAGAGCACAGGCCAAAGGCGCTGAATCGCTCTGCACGAAACCAGCTGAGAGCTAGCATGGCCAGCTCCCACCCAGACATACCAAATCCATCTGGACTTGTTCTGACTTTTGAAGAGCCCTTTGGGTATAGCTCCTCCAGGTTTGAGGTTATAGTCCCTCAAAAGCCAGCTTTGGACCAGTGCTGCTTCATTTGATCTCTACTGAGGCTAAGCTAATAAACCTAACTGGACCCGAGCTGCTTTGCACAGAGTCTAATTGCAGGTTTGTATCCAGTTTATCAGTCAGGGGTTTAACAGCTGCAGGGGAGAGCTGAGTGTCCTGGTGTCAAATCCTGTCAGGTACTCAGCACCTCCTCTCTCAGACACTGTTTTTAAGGCCCCAAATGTTCAGCCCTTTAAGGAACAGGACAATGTCCCATTTATTTTGTTCTTCTAGTTCTAAATCCGGTATTAATGCTGTACTTGTTACTTGGGCAGCCAAATGAGACTGTGACTATTATAAGCCAACAGCTCAGAAGCCTGGGGTTTAATACTTCATATAAATTCTGGCACCACTCAATTTCCTCAACAACATGTTCTCACAGTTGACTGAAATTCCAGGGGGAAAAGAAGTGTATCCATACATTAATGGGATCTGGGAAATGCCAACTCTGCCTCTGACAAAGTTTCTTTAACCAGATGTATAATTTTTCTCATTAGCAAACTGAAGAGGTATGCATTTTCTGTTAGATGCAAATGTAACATTTGTACGGATCAGTAAATAATTTTCCACTGCAATGTAAACACACTTGGCAGTTTGAATCTGCCACGAATTTCAGTGATAATTATGCAAATGCCATACAATACCAAAGGAAAGCAGTTTCTTAAATATTCATGTGGGAATATTTATGTTACAATTATTATAGTAAGATACATAAGATTCCAAGTGTACTGACCATAAAACGTCTATGACAACTCTATTCTGCATGAGCAGTAAGGAAAAACTCAGTGCCGTCCTTCATAGTTGTGGCCACAATAATTATTACAAATCATTCTTATTAATCTGCCTCCAGAGGTATGGCTGCGTAGTCCATCCACAAGAGCTCCAACAGCTAAGTATGTACTGCCATGTAGACTGCCAGAATATGTCACTATGTCACCACCACTGTACACCATACAAGGTTGCTTGAGGACATGCTTGCTGTCATAATATGAAGGAAAACACATCTGTGATAACAGCATCTTGCTTTTTCTGGGCCTCTCAGAGTACTCAGGAAAATTCTCATCTCATTTGTATGGCTGCAGATTAACAGCACTTACAGTCTTCAAGGGAATTTCAAGTCTAAAGGCCAGGACACTATGAAGGGTGATGAACTCCACACAGTCTGAGCGTTAGAAATGTAACATTTCTGTTATTGTAATAGACCTTTTAGATTATTCACTGTTTTAGATGGTCATATCCTACATGACCACCAGGTGTAGACTGGTATCGGGCACAGCATTAACCACTTCTGCCTCTACACTGTTACGAAACCCAGTGTCAGACCATCTTCAACTGACAATATCTGGGGATACACAAGAACTCCACTCAGCCCCTTGTGACAAGGGACCCTTGGCAGAATGAAGGATTCCTGGCATTTCAATGATAAAAAAAAATAGCTTCTGGGTTTTGTTTTGAGGAAGGCCTGTCTCCTAGTAGTAAAGTATTCCCTGTATCACAGCAAGAAGTCAAACAGAGCCATCTGATGAACAGAGCCATCTCCACTATCCTGAGATGATGCTCTGAGGTACCGATGAACACCCTTCTTCTCAAATAACTGAACTGGGTCATCGTTATTAGCAACAACAAGAAGAGTTATGGATCCTGGCCCCAGCCTGAAGGCTAAGAGAACTCATTAGGAATACACCAAAGTTAGCTGGCCTACGACTAACGCCCACTGACGTTTTCTTATTAGGAGTGTATTAGAAAAGGCCTGTTTGTAAAATTTGTTGCAAGAGTGGAATGTTTTGATAATTATTCAAACCTTCGAATATTTTAAAAGACTCATTAGACTTTAATAAAATCTTCTGGATTATGAGTCAGAGGTTAAGAGGTATAATAAGAAAAAATCTCACTAAGATAAAATTCACTGGAGTCACAGAAGAAGATGAAACAAGGTAAAAAAGGAGGGATGAGGTTAAAATAGTCCCTTCATCCCAGTTTGGGGAGAATTTACAGAACTTTAAGTATAAAACACCATTTGTTATCCAGATCCTTCTCTGTTCCAGTCCTTGAGGAGACGTTAAGGCAGTATCAGATCTTGCTTACCAGCACCTCTTTCCACACACATGACAAGAAGAAAATTCCTTACAATGTGTCTGAATTTAAGACTAGTGACATGAGGAAAAAAACCCAAGTTTTTAAATGGTGTTAAAATTCTTCTTTGTAGGAGAAACATGCAAGTTTCAGACACACAAGGCTCCCCTAGTTGAAGTAGCTTTAGTACTCATGATAAAGACCTCTCTGAACAAGTGTTTCTTGATTCTTTCTCTTAAAGTCAATGGGACTGTTGTCACTGAATTTTTGGCAATCTCAGAAAAAAAATCAGTGACAGGACACCATTAGTTGTTGGCTTCTCTTCTATGTTTAGAGGACCTGGTTCTTTCCTAGCAAGGTCACAGCACTGGTTGTTTCAATGGGATCCCACTATGAGTCCATTATGTCTGGGATACCTATTGAAGTTGTGGAAGCTGAGCAGCCACTAATAACCCCTTTGAAGATAAGGAGAATGTTTTTCACTTAGGTCCCTGGAACCACAAACAAGAATATTTACCTCTGTTTGGTTCTCTGACCCTCTCATACCACTATGATCAGGCTTCCAACTTTTTAGATTGACCCACAACTGATGGTAAGAAGCCTTGGCTCTGTGCCAGGCCATTACCACAAGGAAGTGGCTGTATACCATGAGTGATGTGAATGCAGCTTGTGCAAGCCCTTAGACTACAAAATAATAGATCAGGAATAAGAATGTGGATTGACAAAGAAATAGACCCTTGCCTTGGAATACTTCCTGCAATTCTCCTCTTTTATCTAAATTGGTCTTCACCAGGGAACGTTGGTTAAGGTTGTCACGCTAGGGGAAGAGTAAAAAAAAAAATCACATAGATGTTATAATCTTTACTGCATTAATCCTGTTAATGATTATCTCCCTGCCAACTGATGTCAGCAGCAAATTACAGAACAGATGAAATCTCTAATTTCTGATCTGATCTCACCATTCCCTTTATCTTTCTTAGTGTTGCAACAGTAGCAGCTATTCCTGAGCTGAACTTCCTGAACTTATGTTAAAGTTTTTATGGCTGCCTTTACGTTTTGTAAGACTAACTTGTATTAGCAATAATACTGATCTTTAACACAAGGATATCTAAGGAGCAGGACATACTCTGACTAAATTAAACATTATTGCATCCTTTAAACCTAGACTACACCACTTTAAAGTCTGAAAGAAGTAAATGGAATTTTCTGATATAAATCTGTACTATATCAATATTACTTGGTTTAGACAGTACAGAAAAATTGGTTTGATGCTATGAGTATATATCTTACTTGCAACATGTAGGAAATATCCTTCTGCATCTGCAAATATCTCTGTATTGATTGTGCTGTAAGAGCATCTAAAGATTCTAACAATAAGCATCAGAGCTTTAGTGTGGCAACAACTGCACAAATTCAAACCTCTGCCTCCAGAAGATTTTCTTGCTACCTTTGCCTTTGGATTCAGAGTTAACATGTTCCTCAGCTAGTCGACAGTATAGGAGAGAGGGCAGTGTTCAAGAGGAACATAAAATACAGATGAGGGCAATGGGGTGCTCTGATCTCTTGAGGGAGCCTCCGTTTCACCTTTTACAAAGGAGCACATTCAATGCTAGTCCACAGCTGAACTAATAATCAGCAACTGTCAGCTTTGTTAGCAGGAAGCAAACAGCCCCTGTACCTCTCTGGCATTCACCTCTGCTCAGAGATCTTCCTCCCCTTTGGACAGTGACCTGCACTGGCAAGGAGTGCGCCCCAGCCCTGTATCAGCCACACAAGCAAACAGTACCCAGTGCTCATCTTCTGCCCCAAGCTCAGATTGCCAGCTGCAGCACATGAAACCATATCACCCCACCATAGTTAAGTCTTTCTCCAGCCAAAGGAGAGCTGACAGCTGAATGAAAAGGGAATATTTCTTGCCATTCAGCTGCATCACACTATGACACTTCGGAAATGATAACAGAAAGGCACTGCAGTTAAATGAGTAGCTAAGAATTTAAATAATAGAGAGCATCATGTGAAAATAGATATTGTAAATACAGAGATATCTACCTAGGAACTTTGCATTTCAAGAACAGAAAGGTGAGTGTCTTGTAAAGCTAAGATAATTTTCCTTAGATATGGACCAGGAAGCACACTGTTGCAATAATTTTCCCAGGGACTGAGGTACAATTGTAATATCCCAGCACAGCTCCAAGGTAGCTGAGCACTAATAACAGTTATCGAGTCTTTGCTGCCAAATGCATTGCAAAGAGAGGACCTGGTAATAAGTTAGAGCAGTTTAAAAGAAGAGAAATGCTCTTATGCACACAGAAGTTGATGTGTGCAAGCATGGAATAAATAACATTTTCCTTGCTCAAACAAGCTTGCATACACGATGCAATTAACCGCACTTATTTGCTACCAAAAAGTGGTATAGAAAGAGCAATATCTTAACCAATTGTCTGTCATATCAGCCTGATTACTGGTATCCAAGCCACAAATCTACAATGCGGCAAAACATCACATTACTTATAGTGGCACCTGTAGGTCCCAGTCCACTTTCTCCACATATGTTCATCTGACAGATTTCCATGGAAACTTCAGACATTGTTGAAGCCCTGAAAGGTTGAGATGTTCTGCAATTTGTCCAAGCTCAAAGGAGATCTATGACTGAGCAGCTCATATAACCGAGTCGTTTTGTGGATTCATCCATCACTTTAGCCTTAAGAATGGACAATGCTTTCCCTAACCATCTGATTTTCCCAGTCACTGGGACTTTCCGTAAGTTCAGCAATAGAGGGTATCAACTAAATGTTAAGGTGCATAGGGCCGATAGTCTGAATCTTGAGGCTATTGAGATATTACCATTTATTAAGTACAGATAAAGCTTAATGGTTATTTTGAATATAGCTGTGCCTAATATAGCAATGCTGTAACGGATTTGTCACTGCAGTATCTAAGAGACTAAGGTGGCAGTCATTAAGTTTGCATGCTTATATATTATAACTTTTACATAGAACCCAGTAACCTATAAGCATGCTTTCAGGCAAAGTGGAGCAAACTTAAGGTATATCGGGATGTAAGAGCTGCTGCTTCCAGAGGGGAGATGGTAAATAGAGCTTTCTGTTGGAGGCAGAAGAGGGTCCCATTGATCCCTAACATTAAATCAGACCAGTTTCAGTGAAGAACCTACACCTCTTCTTTGGAAATCAAGTATCTATGTTAGCTTCTGTTCTCCTTGACAGTTCTGCACTTCAACAGGAACTTCAGGCTTAGTGTTTACATCAATCTTCTACTTCCTTGGTATCTCAAGTGGCATAACAGTGACAGGATCTGACCCGTCTTTACTGCAGTCATGAGACTGAGAAAATGCTCACATATAAATGTCTGTGAAGTAATCATGTGCACTTCATACAGGTGCCTTTTGATCAAAAATAATTGGCATTGGTAGATTTTATGGCATATTATACATTTATCTATTTTGGAGTGCTGCTGTGCTTTAGAAGAAAGGGAATTAGTCTCAGGGAAGATCATTAAAATCTTGCAATTAGATAACTAATTAAATGGAAGCTTCACTTTCTTTCCTGCAAACATCTTCAAGGTTAGAATGAGAGGAAGGCACAGGTAGAAAATGAGGGCTTCTGTCCACACAGTAAGAAAAGGACTTTGCCTCCAGGAACACGACAGGTATCTCCTGATACCAACACTTTCAGAATAACAAATCCTGCTCTCACTGACATGACAGAACCCCACTGTTGTTA
Organism: Ciconia boyciana; assembly: GCF_034638445.1. NCBI lineage: Eukaryota > Metazoa > Chordata > Aves > Ciconiiformes > Ciconiidae > Ciconia > Ciconia boyciana. Next base: position 59,974,005 of record NC_132938.1, read on the forward strand.
AAACTTTTTTCTCAGAAGCCCTGAAATCAAAGCAGAGCATCAGCATTTGACTTCCAATGCAACCCTGCCCTTTCAGTAGGAGAGAAACAGGTGCTGAAACAAAAACATTGGTTGCAGACTTAATGAAAATGGGCTTGATTACTCCAGCTTATAAAATAGTTCTCATGAGGAAAAATAAAAAGCAGGAAAGAAGAGAGAACAAGCACTTTAGTAGAAGGGACTGTATAAACATTTGACTGTGCAGATTGAGTATAACCCAAAAAACACTTTGGAAGTTTGGAGCCCAGTACTGGAACAAGGGAAATTTTAGTGGCATGAATAATAAAACGAGAAGAAAGAGTCTGAAGAATGCAAAAGGAAAAGGAAGTCTAGTGTCCTTGGAAACCAGGTATTGCACTTCCTTAATTTCTAATAGCGGGAGTGATGTGAGCAGCTAGGCTCCTTTGGAAGAGCTATCTAACAAAGAAAACCAGGTCCAATCTTTTTGTTGAGGTTAGACCTGACCTACCTTGTATTCATGCTCACTGTAAGTACTAGTTATACCTTTCCTTTCTGTCTACTAAGTAGAAGACAGATATCAAAGGCCAAGCTATTCCCAGCTGCCACATGAATGAGCAAGTGAGGATGCACAGGAAGACTCTTCCCTCCCTTGCTGCTTCTGTTCCAATGCCCATTTAGCTAGTCCTAGCACTGAACTCTAGGAAGAACTAGTCCTACATCCAAGGTGGAAATGAAGCACCCAATTAAACTCTTGGGCAGGCAGCAAGGTCAAATAAGCACCCTTTTGACATGCAGAATCTGTTTTCCCCCTCCTCTTGCAGCTGCTGCCTTTGGGTGTCAGAAATACAGCCCCTACAGAGCTCCTTTGAAAGGAACGATCCATGCAGTCCTTGCTTCCTGCAGGTACCAAGAGCTGAACAATTCCCTCCTCTCCAGGCCATGTTGCTCATACAGTGTGTGCCATATATATCCCCCCAAAGGCGCGTCCCACACAGGGAATTTAACAGGTATACGGTCCTACTGCACCTGTGCACTTTTTCTTCCTGTGGCCCTGAAGTCTTAACATCCTCTAGAGCTTAAAAAGTTTTTCTTCCCCAGAACAGTTGTCTTAAGTCACTATTTATGTGGTGCACTCACAGAAGCTCTGTGGTGCCTGTGTCCTCCACGTGCTTTCAACATCCTCGCAACTTCCAAGGCTCCCTGATGAGGCATACCCTGTGAGCAGCTATTCTTTCAGCCAATCCAGCCACTTCTGCAGCCCAACAGAAATTGCAATGTACATCCACACACTCTTTCAGCTCCATTGATAGTCCTGATTTCTCACCTGTTGTACCCAACTCTTTCTACTTATCCTGCAGTACCAAAGCAAATGCACACTTTGTGGTGATTTCTAGGTCTTCAGAGATTGCAAGGCTACAAAGAAGGAATCCTGAATTCTTATTCCCACTCTGACACAGCTCTCCTGGCTGCATTGTTATGCCACACAGGTGGATAATCAAGGTAGTTCATTTGAAATAGGAACAATACAAGCATATTAGGTAGGTGACTTTGCCTACCAGGTCATTCAGAACTGGCTTGAGTGTCCCTGTGCAGCTCTGTGGAGTGCTGTATAGTCCAACCCACCACAAATTACCACTAAAGTGGGAATGCTAGGTTCCCGATTTACTGTGTCGTTATGGAATTGAATCCTTTTATATATACAGTAGACACGTAGAAATTGCTATAACTATCATACATTTTTCGAATCGTTATGGAAGTCATTTGTGCATCATGCCTTTCACTAACCTTGCTTTTTCTTATCTCTAGTGCATGTCTCATCTGTAATTTAGATCTTGGCAGGCTAAAGGCCTGGCTAAAGGTACTATGAATTTCTTAAGGAAGTCTCCTGCTAAGCACTTTCCTATTTGCTGCTGAACAAGCAACTTCATTTTTTCCTTCCTTGTTTTGAAGTCATTGCTGCTGATCATGGTAATCAGCACTTTGGCAAAGCCTCCCTTTTTATTCCTCATCAAAAAAGTCCTCATCAAAGTCATTGTTCAAGTCATCTCTTGGCACTGTTAGAAACATTGAATCTCGCTCCCACTCCCCTGCCCTGACACACACTAGCCATTTCAATGCTTTGCAAGAACCAAAAGCCATTTTTGCACCTCTGTGTCAGGCCCTGAGTGCACTAACAGGTCTTTATGGCCCTGACCAGCCTCACCTGGTATCCCTACCCCCACCGCTACCTATTGGGGCCCTATTTAGGATCAGGTTGGGCTTTTTACTCCCTTCTTCAGGCTCTGTCACAGCCTGTGCCTGGCTAAGGACTCTCACACTGTGGACTGACTTCCCAACTAGACCCCAGCCCTGCCTCATCACTGTAGGCACCCATGTGGTGCCCTGGTGCTCTGTCAGAAACCTCACTTTTAAGGGTGAGGATTTTCCTCAAGGGATGCTGAGGTTTTGGTGCTATAACCAGGAAGTCTGTGGCTTTCCCTTTGAGGAAAGACAGCTTCTTCCTTGACGCCAAAAGCAGCCTACTCTGAAGTCCAAAATTGGAGCCAAGGAAATAATTGGGGTTTGAGGAAAAACTGCCAGTCCTGAAACATGCCAAATATCTGTTTTGTGGCCATGCAAAGCTTTGCAAACCTTCTATTAGAGATGGAGTAGGGAGGGAGGGAGGATTTCAATCTTAAATCTAAGATGCTTCCAGGTTGAAGAAATGTTTTCAGCAATACTCACCTGTAGTCAAACTCCAAGGCTACGCTCTTATGTTCTGTTTTATTGTACAATATAACATTTTCTTGTTTTGTCTTCAGTTAACACTACTTAAGAATTTGGAGCTGTCATTGGTTTGCTTGGTTTTAAGTACCTTGCATAGAAATATCTAATCTCAGCAGAAACCTCCATATGCTGAGCTGTAAGCTACCAGCATCTCATGATGCTGCCACATATACGCTGTGGAAAGAAGTATTAATTCAAAAGTCACATCATTGCACCAATTTTACAAGTGCCTCAAAGGATGTTGGCTCCTCTGTTTATAATGTTAATGGGAGCTCTTGTACACTTCTTTCTGACAGAAAGTTAGGCAGTGAAGGGGCTGGATAGAGATTAAATACTAATCCAGAAACTTTCTGGTCATGGAAACTGAAGTCTTGTAACATCTATCTTGTATGCAGACATACTAATAACAGGAGAATATCTTACAGGAGCATTGGATTTGATTTTTATTAAGAGGTTACTGTATTCAGGTCTCCTGAATGGTGAATGTTTCTTTAATAACTGTTAACATACTTATGGTAAACAGATCTCTTCTTTTTGCACTGAAAATTCCAGAATATGAAAAGTAAGCACTGTACTAATCATCATTAGCATAATGTTAGAAAAAATGGTATGTCAAGTAACTTCATTATTTCTTTAAAGCGGTGCGAGACAAGAGGTTTCATGTTGCTCCTATGAAATGCACATTGCCTTTGTTCACAGCACTCTTTCCTTCTACTTATTGCTCAGATTATACTCTCATTCAGTGTCATATCAGTTGGTCAATGTGAACATGAATCGTTCTTCATTCGACATCCTTCTTCCCCCAGTAAAAATTTAATCTACTTATGATATTTCTGATTTGCTAACCCAGAGTACCAGCATGCTTTGCCAGCTTGGAGCCCAGCATTTCATGGCAGGGCAAGCTGTACTACCTGCTGTGTAGTCTGATATGAAAAGCCTGAAGGCTTTTCCTGTTAACTCCTCCCTAAAGAATATGAGTTTTATCATTTTACTGTATGCTATGCAGGAACTGCCACTAAAGATGGTACTTGAGCCCTGCGCATGGAGAAAAGCTTCTAAGCATCTCCACTAAACATCTCTCTTCTGCAAGTTCTCCCTCCTGAAAGCTCTTTGAAAGAAACATTAACATTGCCTAGTGGAAAATAGGAAGAAAGATGAAATTAAGACCTTGACAAGAAGTACTATACAGGTATATTGTTCACCAGGACTCAAAGATTGAACAGAGAGAGTCATGGCATAATGGAGTTGAGGAGAACAACTTTAGATGAGATGAGAAAGCAGCTGACGTGAGTGTATCTCTCACCGCTTTGGAAAAATGGCCACAACAGGAATAGTGTCAGCAAAATGTGAACTGAGACCTCTTAGCCATATTCTAGAAAGTACAGCACTTCTCTTGGATGGCACCAGAATAAGTATGAAGGATCTGAACAGCTAAACTTTTGGGTGCCTGTATATTGTCTTGCAAATGAATCCTGTGTATGTCAGCACTTTGAGCATTTTAATGGAATAGGTTCCTTTTTCATTCCAGAGAAGTAACTTACAGCTATCAAACACAAGCAATGGCATGGTTTAAGTTATGTAGAAATGAAATGTTGGAGTCTGGCTCTAAAAACAACTAGCTTGTAAAAAGAAGTAGCACAGTTCACTTCATAAAAAGTACATTTCAGAACCAGAATGATTGAGTGCACCTTAAGTATTAAACGTCTAACTTCAGAATGGGATGGCAGGGAAACATTACCATTCTTCTGTTTACATGAGTAGAGGGAGGTCATATAGATGCAGTAAGAGCCTGTCCTTTTAGCCTGTTGGTTTCTTTTTAACAAAAACAATCACTGAAGGATGCACCTAAAGTACAGAAGTTAACAGTCATGTGCTGGGTAATCTCCCAAATGAAACAGCATTTGGAACTTAGGGCTTTTTTCATACACCTTTGAGGTTATTTAGCTGAGGGTCACTTTTTAAAATCTTTCTGTGGTAATAAACATTTGTATCAGTCTATTTTTTATACTTGCTCCACTTTCCATATGTGAGAACACTAATGCTATTTCTGTGTATTTTAACAACCATTAAATCCACTCCTGGATGAAAGAATAAAGTCCAATTACATGTAATAAGATCATAGAATTATTTAGGCTGGAAAAGACCTTTAAGATCATCAAGTCCAACCATTAACCTAGCACTGCCAAGTCCACCACTATACCATGTCCCTAAGCACCTCATCCAAATGTCTTTTAAATACCTCCAGGGATGGTGACTCAACCACTTCCCTGGGCAGCCTGTACCAGTTCTTGACAACCCTTTCAGTGAAGTAAAATTTCCTAATATCCAATCTAAACCTCCCCTGGTGCAACCTGAGGCCATTTCCTCTCGTCCTATCACTTGTTACCTGGGAGAAGAGACCGACCCCCACCTCCCTGCAACCTCCTTTTAGGTAGTTGTAGAGAGCAAGAAGGTCTCCCCTCAGCCTCCTTTTCTCCAGGCTAAACAACCCCAGTTCCCTCAGCTGCTCCTCATAAGACTTCTGCTCTGGACCCTTCACCAGCTTCATTGCCCTTCTCTGGACATGCTCCAGCACCTCAATGTCTCTCTTGTAGTGAGGGGCCCAAAACCGAACACAGTATTCGAGGTGCGGCCTCACCAGTGCCAAGTACAGGGGCACGATCACTTCCCTAGTCCTGCTGGCCACGCTATTCCTGATACAAGCCAGGATGCTATTGGCCTTCCTGGCCACCTGGGCCCACTGCTGGCTCATACTCAGCTGGCTGTCAACAAATACCACCAGGTCCTTTTCCGCCGTGCAGCTTTCCAGCCACTCTTCCCCAAACCTGTAGCATTGTATAGGGTTGGTGTGACCCAGGTGCAAGACCCAGCACTTAGCCTTGTTGAACCTCATACAATTGGCCTCGGCCCATCGATCCAGCCTGGCCAGATCCCTCTGTAGAGCCTTCCTACCCTCAAGCAGACCAACACTCCTGCCCAACTTGGTGTCATCTGCAAACTTACTGAGGGTGCACTCGATCCCCTCATCCAGATCATTGATAAAGACATTGAACAGAACTGGCCCCAGTACTGAGCCCTGGGGAACACCGCTTGTGACCAGCTGCCAACTGCATTTAACTCCATTCACCACCACTCTCTGGGCTCAGCCATCCAGCCAGTTTTTTACCCAGTGAAGAGTACACCCATCCAAGCCATGAGCAGCCAGTGTCTCCAGGAGAATGCTGTGGGAAACGGTGTCAATGGCTTTGCTAAAGTCTAGGTAGACAACATCCACAGCCTTCCCCTCATCCACTAAGCGGGTCACCTTAGTGGTGAGGAGATGAGGTTAGTCAAGCAGGACCTGCCTTTCATAAACCCATGCTGACTGGGCCTGATCACCTGGTTGTCCTGTATGTGCCGTGTGATGGCACTCAGGATGATCTGCTCCATAACCTTCCCCGGCACTGAGGTCAGACTGACAGGCCTGTAGTTCCCCAGATCCTCCTTCCGGCCCTTTTTGTAGATGGGTGTCACATTTGCTAACTTCCAGTCAACTGGGACCTCCCTGGTTAGCCAGGACTGCTGATAATGGATTGAAAGTGGCTTGGTGAGCACTTCTGCCAGCTCCCTCTGTACCCTTGGGTGGATCCCATCCGGCCCCATAGACTTGTGTGTGTCTAAGTGGTGTAGCAGGTCACTAACCATTTCCCCTTGGATTATGGGGGCTTCATTCTGCTCCCCATCCCTGTCTTCCAGCTCAGGGGGCTGGGTACCTGGAGAACAACTGGTTTTACTGTTAAAGACTGAGGCAAAGAAGGCACTAAGTACTTCAGCCTTTTCCACATCCTTTGTCACTATGTTTCCCCCTGCATCCAATAAAGGATGCAGATTCTCCTTAGCCTTCCTTTTGTTGCTTGTGTGTTTATAGAAACATTTTTTACTGTCTTTTACAGCAGTAGCCAGATTAAGTTCTAGCTGGGCTTTGGCCCTTCTAAATTTCTCCTTGCATAACCTCACGACATCTTTGTAGTCCTCCTGAGTTGCCTGCCCCATCTTCCAAAGGTCATAAACTCTCTTTTTCTAGCATTTCTAAATATATTTCATAATATAATGGAATATATATAATAATGATATATTATGATACAATTATAATATAATATAATTTCATAATATAATTTCATAATTTCATAAACCATTTCTAGCATTTCAAAACATACTGGTGAATCTGCAGTGAACTATTAACCTGTTTAACTAGATTAATTGCAGTACTATAGTACAGGAATTCCTCTGAAAACGAATATGCAGTTTCCATTTAAGCAACATACTGCTCTTGGAGCCAACAGCTGTGGTTACCTATACTCAAAATACTGCAAATCTATCAGCACAAGTCTAAACCAGGACAGTACCTTGACACCATTTGCGTAATCAGGCATATTGACTGAGGTTCCCTCACTGCCACCTTCATACAGCTGTAAAAAGTCATCTGTTTTGTACTTCTGGGCATTGAAGAGAACAGGAGTGTTAAATCCAGATGTTCTCAGGGCAGCATGCATGGGAGGAAGCACAGCCTGGCTCTTCCACTCCAGCCTGAGCAGCTGGCCAACAGGGGAGTGGATTACCCTCACAGAGAAGCTAGTGAGAAGAAAGGGAAACAGTACTAAATCAGGAGGAAATAATTTTATTCTCCACACCTGTTCCTCATTGGTATGTGAGTGAAACATCTGTTCCTATTTATAAATGAGCAATGAAGTTGCCACAGAGTGAGACAATGGAAGCTTGTCCTCATGAGAATAGCAAAAGTACCTTTTCAAGATAGGCAGCTCAGGAAAGTCGCATGGGTTTCTGCTTGCTGGAACAGGAAAGTAAGTCATAATCTGATACAAAAATCCCTTAGAGCCACATTTCTACTGTTGCTGGGCCGCTCAGCTCACAGCTTTTGGAATTTGATTATCTAAAGTATAGAAACAATCACACAGCTTTGGGGGACAGGTGTAAATACAGGTCTGGTCCTAGCTGCTCTTATGTTGATGGGAGATGGACACGAGAGGCTCCACGTGTAACATTAGCACAAGGGAATGGAATCTGAAGTGTTATACGTATGTTATTGAGTCACACAGGTCCCAAAAATAAACCAACCAAAACCAATCAGGTTGCCTCATTAACTGCCCATGCAGGGAAATATTTTTACATATATCCATCCTCCATAACAGATATACAGAAATCTCACTCAGTCATCAGGCCTCACCTTAGAAAGCAAGTTCCTTTAGCCACCACCTCCTTTGGCCACTCTCTTCCCAGCCCTTTTATTCAGAGCAGCTGAGGCTGTTTCCTCTGCTCCCTGGTCATTGCCTGGCTTCACCCCTTGCTTTCTGGGTGAGGTCGTAAATCCCAGCAGATCAAAGGATTTGGAACTGTATTTAAGAGACTAGTTCATGCTGTTCCCAGGGGGGAGGAGGCTTTAGTGATTTGCTGCATAAAAACACTTTCTTTCCCTTGTTACAATGATTTCTGACACTCCTAAAGCTGCGAACGTGTGCTGGAAAACACCTGAAAAACTGAATTTTAGAATTTTCCCCTGGCAAAAGGCATTGATGGGTGAGGGTCTTTACTGACCCCAAAAGAGGAATGCAAAGGCTTTGAGGAGACACTGTATTTAGTGTTGCAGAAATGAATCAGAGACAGTGGAAATGATGGTCTGTCTGAATTGAGCTAGTTCCCAAGGACTTGGTTAGCAGACAGTATGGACAGAGAGTATCCCACTTGCCTTCTCAGAGGGGCTGTGATACAGGGCTGAATGTGGGATCAGCACTGCTCAGGAGAATCAGTCTAATCCCTGCTACCCTGGGTGCTCTGCCCTGGGTGAGGCTGTGGGATTAGTGCTGAATTTTATTTCCTGGTGGAATGACAGAGCCAGATATCAGAGTCCTCCTCTGAGCCCTGCACTTACCGTCATCAGATAAAAGGCACTAATAGTGAGAATTTGCTTGGACACCACTGCTGGTCACGTGCATGACCTGAAGCAACATAACAACCTTCCTCTCTGTGGCACTTTTTCAGTATATTGCAGGAGGCAGAAAGTCCTGAGTCTTACTGTACTGCAAGGAAGGGCTGGCACGACATGAGCACAGACACCCAGCTCAATGTGGCGATGGCAATAATCCAAATGATCAGATAAGCATAACCAGAACTCATTTTTTTGTTAAAATGAGGCTGTATTTCTGCCTGCAAGTCTAGATATAGTCAGGGGTATAACACTGTTTTTGATAGGATTCCAAGCGCGCAGAGCTGCAGCATGTAATACATATAAGCTTTCAGTATAACCTTGGAAAGCAGGTGTTGACTCTTTTTTTTTTTTTACCACTTATCTTCTTTCTGGCTTTTTCTTCACAAAAATATTAAATTAAATTACAGTTTTGGTCGTTTTTTAATTTATTTCATTTTTCTGTAGATTCAGAGTTAAATTGATGCATAAGTTCACTAGGAAGCACTTGAAAAACTGGGCTGCTTGTTTAAATGCTTCATGTGAATCTGGGAGTCTCAGCTGAATGTGTGCCAAAATATTGCCACAGGACAATAGGAAACAGCTTGTGCAGCATGTTAAACTGTAGTGAGTCTGCCTGAAGGCAAGACTATGAACTCTGCTTTCTCTCCAGCACTAAATGTGCAGCTGCCTCTTAGAGGAAGATAAGAGTTAAGAAAACCAAACCCCACCTTGGCAAAGCAGAAAAAGCCCTTTCTATTTATCTATCTAGAACATTTAGGGTTTCTCACCTGGTATTGTTAAAACAGTACCATTAAAATGTTCCACATAGTCAGAAGCATTCCTTTGCAATCTAGGCAAACTATCCCCAGAATATCAGCAATTCAGTTATCTGTCCTGGTCTGGGATAAAGGACAATTTGAATAGTAAGCAGGAAGGAATGGGGGATGGAAATAGGCTTCAGTGTCCTTTTACATTAACAACTTTGTAGTTGACTACGGAGTATTGTTTTGAGCCTCTCCGTAACTTGTGATTAGCTTCAGCTCCTTTTCCAATTTTTCCCCCCTACGGACCATGTCTGAAGATTTGAACATCTCTATCAATAGAGATATTACAGACCAAACTAGATGTAAGGAAGAGGGTGGCATAGCTTTTGGAAGAAAACAGCTGACCTTCCAATTGGAGTAGACAAGACTCAGATCTTGTACAGAGATGCCCTTACGTCAGTCAACTTGATGCATACATTTTTATATAAACTTAAGAAAATTATTAAAGTTCTGTCTCTGAGAGAGCTTTTTGTTGCTGTGTATCACTGTAGTAGTGTATCTTCCTCAAAAAAATGTTATTTCCATTCTAAAAATCACATGGAATTTAAAGGTGTGAGGAGGAGTTAAGTAGATTGCACCTTGCTTTATTGTTACCCGAAGTATATGCTTCAAAAACAACTTTCTTTTCTTGGAAAAGTAAGGTATGATCATTGTAAAACCATGCTGAACACTTTGCCCTTTGACTTTTTAATCTTTAGACTGACTCACCAGAATTGAAAAACACTGTTGATTGCACCATAGATATGAGTTCTGATAATTCAGCTGGCGATTGCTTTGTCTGAGAGTCCAGCAAGTGCTCTTCTCAGCTGAGCAGATGTCTTAATTGAATTATTTAATTTAAAAGAACTTCATTTAAAGTCCTGTGTCATTATGAGAAGCAAGCCAACAGAACGAGAGCCTGTCATGTAATATGAATTACATGTAATATGAATTACTATGTTGGATTACAAATAATCAAGATAAATAGCACATACCTACCTGCCTACACGGCTATGCTAATACAATTGTCCTATCTCACTTCATTTCATTCTCCCTTTCCATTTTTTAGTGCCCTACTTTTTTCTTATGTCTGATACCAGCAGATGCACTCTCTGGGCAAGGATCACGCCTCTACTCCATGTAAAAACATTAAGCTGCTCTTGAATTTAAGTATATAAATAGAAAAAAGTTCTGTGATGAAGCAGCATCAAACATCCTATGTCTAAAAGTTCCCCTCAGTAATGTGGTATGTAGTAATAAAGGTAGGCCTGCACTTCTCTGCTCTACTTCCTCGTCTCTCTGCAGTGAATGGAAATGTTATTATTGACTTCAGAAGGAACCAGAAATAGCCTGAAAACAACATATACACATAGTAGTATGTGTTTCTAAAAGATATTAGGACAGAGGCTGATTTTATATCATTCTCATTTATTAGGTTTGTTGGTATTTTTTGTGGCTTCTATTGCCAGAAGCTCTTGGAAGGAAGTTCTTTTTAGTAAAGGCAGATTCCTGCTAAAGTCTACCATTGGGGGTTGAGGAAAAGGAAAAGAAAAAAATGAATTAAAGTAAGAACAGAAAGAAGGCTCTGCAGGAAATACCTGGCTGTACAACAATATCCCATTCTGTAGTTTATCCTGTAAAACACCAGTGCTTAAACTTCTCCAGGGACAGCAGAGGCAGCAATCCTACAAACTTAAAAGTGAATTGGTGCATAAGATCCAATCTCATTTGACATCTGATTATCAGTGGAGAAGGTCTTGGACAAGGGGTCAAAACCTTGAATTGGATCCAGATAGACCAAGATACTATTTGATTATTTCCCCAACTCTAAACCTCTTTGGCTCCATTTGGTGTTGGATATAAAGGATGGGACTCCTTAGCTGGTTTTAAAAGGAAGATGAAATACTACTTTGATCATCTGTAAGATCTGAAATTCCTGGGTTTCTTTGATTTTGCTTGTGCTGCTTTTTCTTTAGTGCAATCTTTACCAAGTGCTAAATTTTCCTGGTCTGTTCATTTATGCTCTTGGCAACCTGTACTGCTGCATACAAGCTCAAAATAACATGTTATATGCCTGAAGAATAAAGATGTCCTCATCCTTGTGTAGAAACACCTACTATTTTGGTTGCTGCTGCTCATAATAAAAATTAATTTAGATATGAGGACTTACTGTTGGCCAATAAAATTGTACTCCCAGATCAGCTCAGGCTTGCTAAAATAGAACAAAATATTTCATAGTATTCTTATAAAATAATAATAATATTAATATAAGTATTATTATACTATGAGTATTAATACTTATAAGTATTCATATAAGCATTAATATAAGTATTCTTATAAATAAATACTATATTCTTATATATATAGTATTCTGTGTGAAAATATTTGGCTGGTTGTTGCTATGAAGGACATGACTACCAAATTACATCAAATAAATATTACTCGTGTCAGAGCTCTCCTCCTAATGTGACACCCCCTTTCAGGCAAACTTGCTAACTGGTACTCCAGTGCATATAACTCACCACCCCTCACATACACACCTGTTTGTGAAAGTGTGTGTGGTGACTGATTTAGGAACTTGCCTGGGAATCAGTCAACTGATCTCTGTCTATCTATCTCCTGCTCTACTCTACCACTGCAGCAGCTGTTGGCAGTGGCTGTAGGGAGATAAGGACTGATGAAAACAGAGCTAGTCCTTGAAAGAGAGAGATATTCCATGCAGGGAAAAACAGGTGAAGTGAATGTGGTTGAAGTCCCAAAGACATAGTCTGTTCTACTTCCATTTTGCAGGCAAATAGATTCAACTTGGGGGGAGGAAGGAAAGGAAGCCAGATCTATAACTGTCGACTTACTTTCATGCCTGTCTTGGTTTTGGCTGGGATAGAGTTAATTTTCTTCCTAGTACCTGGTATAGTACTGCGTTTTGGATTTAGGATGAGAATAATGATGATAACACATTGATGTTTTAGTTGTTGCTGAGCAGTGCTTACATTAAGTCAAGGACGTTTCAGCTTCTCATACTGTCCTGCCAGCGAGTAGGCTGGGGGTGCACAAGAAGCTGGGAGGGGACAGCCAGGACAGCCAGGACAGCTGATCCAAACTGGCCAAAGGGATATTCTATACCATATGACGTCATGCTGAACAAAAAACTGGGGAGGTTGGCTGGGCAGGTGGGGCCGCTGCTCAGGAACTGGCTGGGCATCGGTCAGCAGGTGGTAAGCAATTGCATTGTGCATCATTTGTTTTGTATATTCTTTTATCATTATTATTATTTTCCCTTCCTTTTCTGTCCTATCCAATTGTCTTTATCTCAACCCACGAGTTTTACCTTTTTTCTGATTCTCTCCCCCATCCCACTGGGGGCGGAGTGAGCAAATGGTTGTGCGGTGTTTAGCTGCCTGCCAGGTTAAACCACAACAATCCCCCAGTCTCTTGATTCATTTTCAAATGCCTTAATATAACTACAATCCTGTTTACAAAGCGGGAAAAAAAGGATTTTTTATATAATAGTAAATGAAACAGTTTATGCCACTGCAATTGTTTTCTCTTTTATCACCTTCATCACCCTGGCCAAGAAAAGAAACAGGTAACAGACTGGGAAGTACCTAAATACTTGTTGACAGATGATTCCCCTGAGATTACATCTCCAACTGAGCAAAAATGTTTAACTGTTGTCTCCTCTTCCATTAACTTGGTTTCATTTGTGAGACTTTTCTAGTGCTGGAAATCATGCAAGCAATTACTTTTCTGTGACTTGGCATGATTTCTGATCCACCTTCAGCAACAAAGGACCGCATGAATTTATATAGCAGAACAAATCAGAAATCTTCTCGGTCCACTGTTCTGATTCTCAGTGGCTTGCATTAGATGCTTCATAAACAGCATCTATGGCCCCTCACTATGAATGACACTATAAATGAGATATATGTGAGATTAAGATGAAAGGTTTTCTTCTAATCTGTGCCAAATTTACTGCCTTTGAAAGCTCTATGAGTTTCCTTGCTATTATATTATGGGAGAGGTAAACTATCTTAATCTAAGCTACCCCTTATTTTTACACTGTTATCATATCCTATTGCTCTTTTTTCGGATTCTCAAGCACTTTGCTATTGACTGTTATGGAATTGCTCCCAGTGCACACAGTTGTAAGAGAGCAAGACTCAGTGTCTTAATCTCTTTTAGTGATTAAAAGCATGATTGATCCTTCCATTCTGTTTGCCTTGCCAGTTAGTTCAATGCCTTCTTTTATTTCGACTATATCTTTTTTCAGTAAGATGAGAAACCCACAATTTACTATACATGAAAACATGCCTTCAACTGAAAATAGTTTTCCACAGTAATCTCCATTACCTGCTCAATGAAGCTAGTATCATACTTCGATTTAGTACTATCACTGCATGCTGAGCCGACATCATGACTGGGCTGACTAATGCTTCATTTTCATTTATTTGGCCTCTGAACTTTCCCCTGCTTCTAAACAAGAAAGCAGTACAAATAAGCCTGCCCTGAAGGTTAACAGTTTCAGGCTGGGGCCAGTGAAGGTAGGAAGGAACTTCTACACCTCTCCTCCATCTAAATGCTTTTCTTCTCATGCCCTACTATCTAGATGTACAAACAGATCAATATAACTGCATACCAAATGACACAGCAGTCCTCAAGGACAGAGGTGGCACCTCAGGGAACTGCAACTCATATCAGATAGATTAAAAGTAGTGTCCTGAATTGCAAGTGGAGAGAGGAGGTCTTCTAAGGTATCACCCTCACTCACCAAAAAAAGTTAAGAGAGTGGAAAGCAAGTTTTTCATTCTAAGAGGATAAAATGCCTCCAGAAGTTCATCAAGGAATTTCCTACTGAATTTCTAAACTGCAGTATTTGATTTTCCTGTGGGCCTGCTGGTGTCCCAACATATCCTAGAGGTTACACTATAAAAGCTTGTTGCTTTTCTCACTTTTGCTTAAGAAGTTGTTAAACTAGATGTATGTTGAGTGAGTTTAAAAAAATGTCCATTTAAGTTAAATTGTATTTTGTTGATATAATAGAACTCTCCTCAGGCATGTTTTTAAAGACAAAAAGGAAATTTCATATTGGAAGCTAGACTTTGAAGTGCAGAGCCAAAAACTGTAACTATTTTAATGACCAGTGTTGACAAGAAATAGGGTACTAAAACATAAAAATAATAAAACACGTTAGAATTGGAAAGTTGGAACTGTATTCACCAGGATCCAGACTATTGTTCTGGTTTTGTATTAAAGGTTAATGATTAGAATGAAAGAACCCAAGCAAGCTCATCTTGGTAGCAATGCAGTGGAAGATTAAATGATTGATATGATATGATATGATATGATATGATATGATATGATTGATATAGCGAAGCAAATGAATACAGTTTGACTTGCTTTGTTTACACAACTAGTACAAGAGATTACATTCACATTTCAAGGCACAGAAACTACATCCAGGAATTTGAAACAGGAAAAAAAATAAAGGAAATAAAGTCTCTACGAAAGGTAACTCACAGTACTTCCTTGTGAAGAGGCTTTGAGGTAACTCCCTTCAGCCTTGACCCTAGTGATAAATAAAACATCCAGCACTGACCTGCTGGGGGACACAGCAGATCCCAGAATAGGTGGTGAGACTGTACTGCACTTCAACCAACATGTTATATATGGAGCTCGTCAGTCTGCAGCAGGAAATAACGCACTCCTCCCAAGGCACCAGAGCCGACAGCACCCCACAGCTGAGGCCAGATTTCAAGGATCTAAATGGGGAAACAATTATGACTGAAGAAATCCTGACTGTCTTTCTGAAATCAGTTCAAAACTTTTGCATTTCCAAACAACACAAACCCAAAAGGACTTGTTTTGCAGTTAAAAACTGTCATAGAAAAGATTGTGAGTGGAACAAGGACCACTGCAAGCCAGTAATTACTAAGACTTGTGAACTCTAGGGGATTAATGATTGCTAGACGGTGGTCAAAGCCAAAGATGGAGACAAAATCAGTCATTACAGATGTAGGAAAACACTGGATGAGGGAATTATTTCTGACACAGTTTGTTTGTGACCTGGTGGAACACCACAACCAGTTTCACATTTCTCAAATTAATGTCCTAAACTTTTTTTTTGGTAGAGGGCCACAGGGGAGAAGTCTACAAGTGCAGCTCTGCCAGAAAGCAGTCACTACAGCAGATTGCTTCATGCCTTCTTTTTTTGCAATGACAAATCTAAGAAGGAGTGTTAATTTAGCATAAAGAGAGCCAAATTCCTCCTGATGGAGGCAGAGAGGCTCCATTTAATATGGTATCCCTAAATCTCGTAGCAGGGGCAGCTCAGAGAACAGAAGGAAATCAGAGGTCCTTAGACTCTGCTGCCCTCATGTTGCCTTAATGTCTGTGGACACAGGGAGACAAAGACCTCCTTGGCATAGGCCCAGAAAGTTTTGTGTTATTCCAAGGATGGACTTGGCCTGGAGGAGTTTCATTTGTTGTGAGTTGCAGTGGAGGTTTTTCTTCTTTTTTTTTAATATACTTCATTTATTTCCATGTCTTTGATGCTTTCCAGAGCAGCTTTTTTCCCATCGTCAATCCTTCAATTAAGGATTTCCTGGGACTATGTGACTTCTCCCTGAATGCCTACAGCAGGCCTGTGCTAGTGCTGATCCTGGCTGTCACTTGCGGAAATTTTTTTCCATTTTCCAAACTTAGAATTGGAAATTATATTGGAAATGAATGGCTGACAATTTGGGAATAAAAATTAGGATTCATTTATATTCATGGTAGTTGTCTGAAAAGATATCTGGATATTGCTCCTACAGGCACGTACATTTCCCCACCAGCAATGCCATGGCAGAGCAGGGTGACTTCATACGCCCCTCCATTTTAGGTAGCCAAAGGGGCAGGGTTAAGCTAGTGTGGTAATTCTGGTGCAGACTAAGAACTAAATCCTAACTTAAGGTGAAATTGCTTCAATTAAAAATCAACACCAAATAAATGATAGCACAGTTAGCATTGCCCAGGTGACTGATAAGATTGTTTTAATCTCTTTTCAGTTTTCTAGAAATTAAACTAAAGGAATTTGAACCCCTCCGAGCTTGGCCAGCACTTGCCTGCAGTCATGCTTGTGGTTTAAGCTGGAGCAGCTTGGGGTGAGCTTTCTTCCACTTTCTGTATGGGGATTCATCATCTTATGCCCGTGGGAAAAGGGTAGACAAAGTATCTTGTTGATGAAGGCCATGGTGCTCTCCTCTCTGGGGAGGCAGATCCTGTTCCCTGCCCCTTTCTACCTGGAGACAGCCAAGCAGGGAGAGCACTGGCATTGCCTTTGGGAACTTTGCCCTCCTTTATTGCTCCCGTGTAGAGGAATTAATAGTTTGAGCCCTGTCTTATCCTTGGACATGTAGGGTCATTGGTCCCTAGCTGTCTTGGCAGCTAGGCAGCTTCTTAGTGCTGCTAGCTGACCCCAGTGGTGTCAGCTAGGAACAAAGCATATTTCTGATATGGGAGGGATAAGTCTGCTCATAACTATCACTATCAGAAATATATTATACCTATTTTTGGCTGCAACTAGGCTTGAACCTCAGTTTTTATAAAGAGAAGATCAATGTTAGAGTTTGTGTATAACTGCACTACTGCTCTTGACTGGCAGAAGACACCAATAATCTCTGCTACTTGTTGAGTTAATTCATTTGTCACTCCTCATTAGCTTGTAATGGCTTTTACTGCTAGTGTTGTTTTTAAGGCTTAGGATAAGAAATACACATATTTTTGCTGTTTAGGACCAGCTCATCCACATATGTTTTCTAGCTCTTCCTGAAGGAGGTAATCGTTACCAGTGAAGAAATCTGCAAGTCTCTTCATAATTACGGTAAATAACCTGCTCTGAAGTCTATAACCTCAAACAGCATTTTTCGTCTTCAGATTAAAAATGTAACAGAAAACCTCATGGCTAAGGAGAATGAAAATGGCAGTGATGTAAAAAGTATGCCTGAAATCAAGACACATTTACTATCTCATCACTTATGGCCTGCTCTGGCTTAAGATGCCTTATTTAAAATCTATTCTTGCTCTTTTTCCTTGTCCTGTCTAATCAGAACAAAAGAAAAGCTGAAATGGTTTTAAATGTTAAGACCATGATCTTCAATGCTGGCTCTGTTGCTAGAAGTTAAATTCTTACCCAATCCATTAAAGGGCACTGGTTTCCCATGTCATATCTAGTTTTGATCACAGCAGAGAAATGGGAAACAATAAAAACAGACATAATGTGAAACAGATTTTTAGATTTCTGCTTGATTTTTTTTTTTGCATTGGTTTTTCACTTTTGAAAATATCTGAGTAAGAGTTAACTTGATGCTCTGCAAAAGAGACCTTTTCTTTTCTCAGTTCCTGTTGGAAACCTTGCCTTTAAAACAAGATGCTATATAAATAGTAGTGTGCTGTATGAGTGCTGATGCGGATTGGGTGGCTAAAGTTCCCCGTGGTGGCCGGCAATATTTCAAAGAGAGGCTTATAAAGCTTGTGAGCAGATCCATTTCTAAACACACTGGATGAAGTCTATCCCAGAAAAGCTCCTTCCCTGATTCAGTGCATCTCACTCAGAGCACATGTTGACTGATTCTAGGGCCTAAGTCAACCCATCCAGGTGAAAGTTTATCCACCTCAAAAAAAAAAAAAAGAGGCTAAGTAGTCAGAGAGTTGTAACTGATGTGAAGAGTGATATTAATCTGTCTCCTAATAAAGTAAAACAGGAGGTATGGAGCCAAATTGATGCGCCTGATTAAAAATATACTCGAGTGGGCTCCACAGGTGGAGAAAAAGAATTAAGAGATCCAGGGACTGAGGTTTCTATTCTACACTGTTTTCCTTTAGTTCAGCATCAAACAAGGTCAGGACTACTGCTGTACTCGGTTTCACGCTGCATTAGCAACATCTTGCTTGCAGGCTTAGCAAGGCCTTACTTACAATAAATTCCCCCAAGCAGAATCAGGCACTATTCAATTAATTTGTTTTGTTGAAGTGCCAGATCGTGATGACATGCAGTAAATGCTAAATTAGATCTTTAGTACGTAAATCATATAACTGCATATTTAGAAGTGTCCCTCACAGTGAGGGTTCACAGGCAGCACTGCAATTGCACTGACCAACAAGGCAATGCTATCCCAGGCTACCAGCTTGCATGCATGGTTATGAGCAATCTCCTGGAAAACTGGCCCTATGAGAAGGGGAGGGGAATTGGACATGTTTTAAAGTTTGAAGTCAGTGATCAAAATTTATTGTTCCACTGTGCATTATTCTGCCCATGACTGCCTCAAATTACTCGGCAAAGGTAAATGAGCCTAGAAAAGAGGGGAAACAGTTGAAAAGGCCTTGAAAGATGTATGTGATTTTTGCTGGGGTTTTGAGACTTTGGAGATGTCATTTCACAAACTATAGGGTGGAAGTTCAAGGAAATCTTTGCCAGTAAGAGGAAAAGGTAAAAAACCGCCAAACCTCAAATCCCAAACAAGACACAGCAGGGGAAAAAAAGGAAGAGGTAGTGGCAAAGGTTGAGGGTTTGGAGCAGTTACACCTCTATCTGCAAACTTTTTCTGAAAGCTGCTGACAGAGCTTTGGCATCTGATCATCTCCTAACTGCTGATTAACATAGCACTGTTTTATATTTAACTCAGGCCAGAACAGGAGGGGCTGGGGGTGGGGTTGCGCTGCTTATAAGGGGAGCACGGCAGGAACAATGTTCTTCTGTGTTGGTTCCCTCCGTCTCCCAGCCCAGCTGCGCTCCTTTTGATCATTCACATTTCCTCCAAATGCATGTTGTCTTTAATTAATTGAGTGTCTCGTGGAAAGCGAGGTGGGGGAGACGGGCAGAGAACAGCTATAGCTACACAATTAAAATACAAACCAGGTCTGCTGAGTTTACTAAATGCAAGTGCTGAAGTGACTAACAAGCTTTTTTATGTTAATATTTTGCTCTGAGAACAGACCTGGGAGCAGAGATGGAGGGCATGGATTTTGACGATGAGAAGTCCAAGAGGTACTGCATGAAGACAAAGCATGTGGCCATCATCTGTGGCGTCGTGGTCGTTGTAGGTCTTGCTGTGGGGCTTGGCGTGGGCTTGAGCAGACCTAAATCTCAGCAACCTTCAGAGGGAACAGATCAGCCAACAAATCCTCCTCCTCCAGTGGATTTGGGTCCCTGTCCTCCTAAAAATGATGAGACTGGAGACTGGAGACATTTTAGGCTACCCACTTACATCAAGCCTGTCCACTATGATCTGGAAATGAAGCCTGAAATGGAGACAGACATTTACACTGGGACAGTCAATATTTCTATTGCTTTGGAAAAATCTACCAGCTACCTGTGGCTCCACCTGCGAGAGACCAAGATTACAGAAATGCCCACACTCCGGAAATCCTCAGGACAGCAGATTGCTCTGAACGACTGCTTTGGGTACAAGCCGCAAGAGTACATAGTGATGAAGGCAGAAGCAGAGCTCTCTATCACTGATGAAAGAGATCCCTATATACTCACCCTGAAATTTCAAGGCTGGCTGAATGGTTCCCTGGTTGGGTTTTATAGGACCACCTATTCTGAGAACGGAAAGATCAAGTAAAGCAGTTTTTCTTTTATTTATTAAACTTTCTTCTCTATTTTTACTTGCTCAGGCCTGCTCTATTCCTGTTTCAGCTTCTCAGTCTTGTCTCTCACCAACTTGCTGACATTTCTGGGCTGTTCTTTAATTTTCTTATTCCCTTAAGGAAGATGCTGTATTCAAAACCCTTTGGCTGTTGACAAGTGAATGTGGGCTGGAGAGATGAGGGGTTTGTTATTATTATTCTGAAAAACCTTTTCAAACTCTACTGGTCCCAGGTTACCTTTGAGCTTTACAAATGGCTCCCTCAGAGAGCTGGAGGGATCAAGGCCTGTTTTTATCTCTGTAGTACAATAAATAGCATACAGCTCTCACCACTCTCTCCTGTCACTCCCCAAGGTAAAAGTTTCAGTGTAAAATGCTCTTGTGATAGTTTTCCTGACATCATGCCTCCTTGATGTTGTAGCCTGAGGAATATCCAAACCAGAACTTCCCTGTCCCTCCTGCAGCTGGTTTAAATTATGGGTAGGAAAGTCCAAACGATGAAGGTTATCTCTGACTTGGTTTTTTTGTGCTCCAGCTCTTCCTTTTTAATATATCAATAGTTATTGAAAGATTACAAAGCTTCTGCCAGTTCAGTTAACCCATTCCACTTCCCAGGTTTGCACTACGTCAAGGTGGAAGCTTGAAAAAGCCATTGCCCACTGTTCAGAGGCATTTCTTTGCAGTTAACGTATGGAGAAGACACTCATCCATTTTCCAATATTTACGTTTCTGAAGGGACTCATTCCAGCCTTTACAGCTAGACGATAAGCTTGGCTAGACTCTTCCAAGGCCCTGTAGCAGGAACACAGAGACAAACACTGGTGTGTTTTCACGGCACTTGTTTGCCCTCCTGGGACAATGGTGTCATGAGTGAGAGTCACATCAGCTCCATTCAGCTACTGACAGGCAATGCCAGGAGTAGCAGCAGCGACAGGCACCAACAGCAGCAAATCCAAGAGGCAGAGGAAAAAGCAAGCATTGATTTTTCATACTTAAACATAGTTATCTGATCTGGGAAGAAGCCATGTAAAGAACAGCTCAAATCCCAGCCAGCTCTTTCCCTGTTTTCCTCCATCTACCACCTCAGTATTGCTCTGACTTGGAAGGTGCGTTGGTTTTATACTTTGAGCATCTGACATCCCCACAGCAGTTTTAAAGTGTAACCTCTTAGCATCTAAGTTGAGGTGTGTTACTTCCTTTTTATTGGTGAAGGATACCTAGATATTAAGTGAATTGCCCCAGGTCTGTCACAACACCAGAAAAGCAGGACCAGAACGCAGGTCTCCTGCATCACAGAGCAGGACAGGTGAGTGCCCATCCCTCAGGTCCAGACAGTGTAAGAAGACAAGGACCAAGCATCTGCATCAGGAAGAAAGGAGAATTTCATAAGCTAAAGAAAGCATAAAATGTGAGCTCACTTTGAGAGGGTTCCTACTTCTTGATTTGGATGCTGGAAGCTACAATTGCAAAGATGATCGTAGCCAGCAGTCTGAGAACACTCAATACAGAAAGGAGCTTGAGCATGTGAGTTTGTTAGGCTTGAGAAGGGGTCTAATAAGAATGAGTGAATGGTGATTTCTGAAATGCTTTTCATGCGGTAAAGTTTGGGCAGATTGTTCGTGGGGGTTGAAGAGGCAATGTACGTGATAGTGATAAGTACAGCTTTGAAATGAAAGCAACCACCAGCCAAGTGGTGCTGCAACCACCAGCCAAGTTGCTGCTATGTGGCATGAGGGCAGGTGATAGGATGGGGTGAGGAAGGATGGCAATGGAAGGGTTTTATTACTTATTAAAACTGCATTTTCCCCTGGCTTTCTACTCAAAAACAATGCTGACTGGAGTTAGCTTTTTTATTTCGCCTTTGCCTGAGGCAGACATTACCCTTGGAAAATTTCAACCCAAATAGTTCCTTTTTTGTAGTATTGTAAGTAAATACAAATCAGATCAGGTAATAGCAAACGTCAAGCAAGTCTAATAATAGCAGATGTTAGAGACAAGGGGTCTGAGGTGAAAATGAGAGCCAACATGTAATTAACCTACTCCCCCATCCCTTCTGGGCAGTGTTAAAAGCAGTGGGACCTTTTGAGAGAATTAACACTGGAAAGTCAGCTCCCAGGGCTGAGCTGCTCCCCAGCTGTCTATCTGTGAAGGCAAAGGTTTGCCAAAGCATTGCTATAATGCTTTTTGTTTACAAACTGGGCACAAGTCCAGGCTCTGCTATTGCTTAGATTCAAATCTCCCACCACATTTTGTGGAAAACAGGTAGACATGTGCTGAACATGCCTGCAAGTCTGGGATCCTTGGGAGGCTTAGGGAGAAGAACACCTCATTTGGGAATCCTGTTCAGACAGATCACACAATCCCCATGAGGACAAAGGTGCTTTTGGACATGCCCAGAAGTGGATCTTCAGATACCTTGGGAACACAACTATTTAAATTGATGTGCACGTGTGGGTAGGGAGCAGGAAAGCAGAAACTTTGAGAATGCAGATTTTAGACATAGACCTGCCTAGATCCTCCTGTGGATGCCTGAATCCAGCTGTAAGCACTGAAGTCCTTTAGTAAAGCTATTCCTCTGTCTGCGCATTTCATTTCCCCATTGATGAAAGGGGAATAACAGTCCTTCCCTACTTTGCATGATGCAGTGAACAGAAATACGTTACAATTGTGTTATTTTCAGATATTAGGGAAAGGAGCACAACAAGAGTCCTTCCTGGTGTAATGGGTTCTTTTAACTCATTAGTTCCTCTCAAGGAATGTGCTAAAACCCAGTTTTATTTTCTCCTCAATATTACAGATAATACAAACATGTCACAGCAGCTGGTTTTGATTTTGCATTACTATTAGTGACAAAGTATGGCTTCCCTTTTATAGGAATTTTCTCTGTCCTCCGTAATAGGAGAACAAGAGATTTATAAAAGATACTCAGCTGGGCACATCTCTTACAGGGATACTTGTGTTTAGGATTTTATTGATTAGGGAAAGGCAAAATATTCTTTAGTGTACAGAAGTAGCACTCCTGAATTTCTTCCTCAAAGAGAAAATTTTCTCAGAGGAAGCAATGAATCTAAATTTAGGGAAAGACTAGGAGAAAGATGCTTTAATTAGCTCAAGGGAAGGGTTTTTTGCACTAACCCCCTATGCTTTGGTTAAAAAAAAAAAAAAAAAGGATATTCATCATCAACACTCTTTTATTTTGGGAACAACAGCTGGATGCAGTCTCAGCCAGATCTTCACTTCTTGCTACTATGATATTTACAACTGTCACCTCTAGTTCACATTTAAAGGTCTGGACATTAACAGCAAGTAGAAGGGCAGAAGCCACCAAGTAGTGAAGAAAACCTTATCTAAAAACTACATTATACAGTTTGAAAGGAAATGACAACATTTCATGTTTCTAGTGCCATTTCTATGCATGCCATAGCCTGGAGTACTCATCATCTACCCTATAGGAATGGTAGTGCTAAGGTTTTGCACTGCTGATGTCTGTCTGCCTCCACAAATACATGAGGATAGATGTATTATCACATTATAAATCAACACAGATATCACAGTGTTATCAGTCTGTAGGAACAAGATATAAATGTGTCAAAATATATAGGCAATTTTTTAAGCAATAGCTGTGAAGCATTGCCCTGGGGACTTGAAGTTAACTTAATTGTGAAATAACTTTCAAGTCCTACAAAAAGTAAAGAGTGACATCAAAACAAGCAAAAGAAATTCTACTGAGCCTGAAGTTATGTTAAGGTGAATGTTCATTGTGCTTTCTGCCCATGAACTTTTGAGTTACTATTCCAATGAACATGAATGGTAAGACCCCAGACATATTACCTCCATCAGGCTTGTAAATGACCCTTACTGCTACAAGTTCCTAATGACCAGTTAGGTATTTAACCGTCACAGGGAAATGCCAAGGGCAACAGAAACATTGAAAAATTCGTTGTCAAGTGAGCCTGTAGGATTGCTGCAGATCTGTAATTTATGATGTACACTTTTAATTACTTTTTGGAAAGAAAAACTACCTTAATATAGTTGGAGCAGCTGTAGAAGTGCTGTCAGAAAATGCTCAACATTCCAGATTAATTGAAGAAGCATCTGTGATCCCTTTTACCATCAATCACTGGATAATATGCTCTGCCACTGTATGGTTCATTAATGGGGGAGCCCAATGTCACTGTGAGAAGCAAGCACACTATATGAACATTCAACATCCTTCACCTTATTTTTTTACGTGACCCCTATTGTCTAGCTCCTCTAGTTGTTTTTGCATAACTGAGATGACTTTCTAAACCCTCCAGCATGTCTAGCATAGCATCAGTTATGTACTAGGATGTTCACCTGAACTTTCCATGCTTTCTCCAGCAGTTTCATTAATGGAGTCAGGGGAGCATAACAGCACCAGCAGAAAACTGTACGTGGTAACTGCAAAAGAAGAAACACACAAGCAGGATGAGATTTTAGGGGCACTTATGCAATTCCAAGGTGTCTTCTCAGGAGATGTTCAAGACTCCAATCCCAAGATATGCTCTAATGGGTAAACAACACATGGAGTGACTTAAGTAAACATCCCTATACCAGGACCTTAATTTCCTTTCAGATGATACCATCAGTAGTTTATTTTAGGCACAAAAATCAATGGGAAAGTTCATCAGGAAGGTGAGCAAAATTTTTACCATCCATGAGGGGTCATTCATATCTTATTGCCTGGCTCCTAAAATATTTGATGATAAGCAATTGGCTTTAGCTTTTGCTCTGAAACCTAGAGGATGTTGATGACAGACTTTGAGGTATACATGTTATACACATGCCTATACAATGTCAGCTTGTGCATTTCTGATGTCACCTACTTTTATGAATGGACGAGTACACACAAATATTTGTAGTTGACTTTAGTTTGTGAAATGGCTAAAAAATTATGCTTAGAAATTGCAGATAAGATTTAAAAGGTGTATAATGAAGGCTTGCCTATGTGTTGTTTGTTTAAGGAGCATTGCAGCTACTGATCATGAGCCAACAGATGCACGGAAATCATTTCCTTGCTTTGACGAGCCCAACAAAAAGGCAACTTACAACATATCTATCATCCATCAAGACACGTACCAAGCACTTTCAAACATGCCAGTACAGGTATGTATTTCCCAACTCTGCTGCCTAAGTGGAATGGTTCTGTAAAGCCACTGGAAAGGTAGCATGGATCGCAAGGTCCTTGCCCGTTCACAGACTCTACCACCCAGACACTGTAAAGCTAATGGTTAATAAATATTCCATAAACCAGGACTGGTTGGTTGGTTAGGACTCCCAATGGTCCACCACCATGCAACACGGCAATACAGAGCCAAATCCAAAGCAGAAATGAAATGTCTCTTCTGTCCTTAGCTAGCTGGCCCTCTGTTCAGATATTCTAGATGAGCATCCCCTACTAACTATAAATAGGTAATTGCAGGTTCTTCAGCCAAACCAGGTGGACTCTGAGCAGGAATACTCTGGAAGACAGCTGCTTCCCAGATGGGAAGTCTAAAATAATCACTAAACTACATAATGTTCCAAAACGAGGGTTTGCTGATCACAATCTAATGGCAAAGTATCCTGCTAGCAAGAAAGTCTAAGATTATTATTTTTCATAATACAGGACCTGAAATCCCATCTGTCAGCTCATGGGTGTGGACACTTGTCACTTCACCATGACTGTAATTTCCTAAATAATCTATTTCTGGACCTGGTGGGTCAAATTCCAAGTTTTGTACGAAATTCAATGGCATCAATTATCTACCTCTGGGCCCTCTGGAAGAAGATTGAATGGCTTTCAGCTGAGAGAGTTTCTAATGAATAGTTTAACTGAATGTGTAGTCCAATGTATAATTTCTAATGAATATGTTCTGAAGTGGTAGATAAAGTGCCAAGATTTAAAACAAAAGAAAAAATTAAAAAAGAGCTTCCAGCCTCCAGGCTGTTGCCATTTGCATCTTCCTAATCACTACCCTACCCAGAAAAAAAAAGTCTGCTTTACTGTGTACTGTTTTATTTAAATAGTCCCCCAGACCTTAACTATCCCCTAGCAGTGCAGCTGAGAGAATTCTTACCAATCTGATACACCAGACCCTTTGCAAATTTAAAGCTCTGACCTATTGTTATTAAAAATATTTCTATGATACCTAAAAGAGCACCAGGCACTTTGATGAACAACACATGAAAGGAGAGTGTTTGCTGTACCTTTCCTCACAGACCTCAGATAAGTGAGAGTATTGGCAAGGAAGGTGAGGGGATGAGACTAGATGTTATCAAGATTTAGTGGGTTTTGAGATTTACTTTACACCTTTACATGTGGACCTTTCCTCCAGTATGGACATACAAAAATAAGCTTTCAAAGGGCTAGCTACTGCTTGTAAATTAATTTGCTAAAATCCAAGTACAGGCAGGGAAATATAGATTATGATGGGTTCATACTCAGGTTTGACTAACGGATGATAGCAGGGCGCTTTTTCATCTGTTGTGCTCACAAGGTCACTAGCTCTGTTCTTAGTCATGAAAGATCTTTAGGAAATCTTTTCAATGGATGGAAATGTAATAGTTTGTAAATGCAAGGTACGTTGTGTGTTACACGTCCTGTAGTAGTTTTGGTGGTGTGGAGCTTTATAATCAACATGGCAAAATCAGCTCAGCAAAATCAGAAACTTGTACATTTCATTTGCATTTTTCACTGCAGTGAATTTTTTTTTACTTTTTTTTCACTGAAGTTCTTACTTTGTTGAAAGAACAAAAGATATCAAAGTAGAGTCAAAATGAGTCAAATAATGGAAAAGTAGATTGCAAATATCTCTGTTTAAAAAGGGGTTTGTGAATATATCTGTGAAAAGGTTTTTTTGCTCATGGAATCGTATTACCTGTAACATTCACTATCTGTGCTTTATTTATATTGTATTTATAACAAACAAATCTCCTAAGTATTGTATCTCTAGTAGAAGGGTAGTGTCTTTTACATGCTGTTTGCTTTTGTCCTATTTAAGTTAGTCACCCAGTCAGAAGCATAAAAAATTATCAGACAGGCAATAGCAGATAATGAATAGCAGAAATAAATATTTAGAGGATGAATCACATACAACAGGTTGCAGGTTTGGTCATATAGTTCAGCTGAGAGTTAAGGACGTTTGGGAAAATCAGGAATGGTTTTTAATTTATTTACAAAATAAAAACTATGATCAGCACTAAACCTTATGTACATTTAAACAACCCACCAATTAGCAGTGCTAATTTGTATCTCAATGAGTTCAGGGTAGATTCATTAGACTGGTCTTTATCCTAAGTAGCATCCCTGCAATCCCTGACTCCTACATGATGCATGTATTTAAGAGAGGAGAGAATCCAGTCTCTTCTCTGATCTGTCCAAAGCGATGTTATTTTATGTAACTATTTCAAGAACAAAACACACTAACACACACTGGAAAACTCCTGTTGGCAAAATTCCTGTGCATGTGAATGATTTCAAATCCTTGATGCAAAATTAGAACCAGGTAAACTTATTTAGTGCAGAAAACAAACTCCTATTTCATGTATTGCAGTATTTCTGAAAAAATATTTTGTCTGTTCTCATGCCATCAGCAATGGGATGCCAGGAGAGGTGAACTTGGAGAGGTGATTTATCGTTCCTATGTAGTTGCAGCCTTCATAGAAATATTGTACCCTCTTCTGCATGTGTTTGCAATTCCAAAAATCAAATTAATTGTTTTTCCATTTCTGCAGCAAACCGTACGGCTGGGTGATAACTGGAATCGGACAACTTTTGAGAAGTCAGTTCCCATGAGCACTTACTTGGTATGCTTTGCGGTGCACCAGTTTCAGTCGGTAGAGAGAATATCCGCTAGTGGAAAACCTGTAAGTCCTGTTGCAGCCTGAACATGGTTCAGATGACAGATGTACTGTGATTTGCAATTAAAAAAAAAAAATCATCTCTTTTTATAATACAAACAGGAAAATACTTTTCCCTTTCCTATAGCCTATTTTATGCAGCCTATTTTATCAGCTTAGGTGTTCACAGTGGTCCCTCTGACCTTGACTACGTACACTGTTTTGCAGCCCTTCCCTGTCTCCCATCTTGGTGAGATCCCAGTAGTACCTCCCATACAGGCACGGGGGTGAGGAAGGAGCACTATTTCTCCAATGTCACTCCTGACTTGAAGCCAAGAGTCTAAGGGAATGTACAAGTCCAGGGGTACAAGAGATTCACAGGCCATGGATACAAATACTTTACAGTTTTCTGTGGGTTAAAAGGTGTGAATCTATGCACTTGATGCCTTCCTATTTACAGTCATGGAGACATAGGACTACAATGCTATGTGCCATTATGTATTGGCTCTAATATTCTTTATTCTACAACAGTGGCTAAAGGCAACTGCCCAGTGTAAGTTCTTTACAAATAAGTATAGAAGTGATAGTGCCTACCTAAACAGCTGAATATTTGGTAGGTGCCCTAATGAAGTGAGTATGTTTGAATCTAAATCCATAAAATTAAAATAGCTCCTTTATTTAGATGCAACAGGCAGTCCAATCCAGTTCTCACTTAGATTCAAATCTGCTGAAGGTGCAGCTGATCAGGCATAAGGAGATCACAAGACATTACGTTGAATCACAACCTGAAAGCCTGAATACAGTTTGCCCCTCAACATAAACTTCTCATTTAGCCTAAACCTAATCTGGGATGCTGAACCCCGTGTTAATTATTTATTGGTTTACTTCCTTTTTACACCTGAGACAGAGGATGATCCCAGAGCTGTATGCTCTTGCTGCTTCCCCTTCCTTTCCCCTTAGAGGTGTAACGCATGGTCTTGTGGTTCAGCTGAGCTGGCAGTGCTTTCCTCCTCTTCTGGAGGCAGTGACACCAATGGACAGGGAATCTAGAGCAAAGCCTCAGCCAGACCACTGTTCCCCTAGCAAGTAAGCTCTTCCTGAGTTTCTCTATCCACAAAGGCTCGGCAAATCCTTCCCTACTTAAGGCTGTCCACTGATGTGAAAATCTGCCTTGTATAAATCTCCAAAGTGCTGATCCAGTCCTTAGCAAAGACTTCCTGGCATAGCGCTGTGCTGAGACCTCCCTCCTCTACACCCTCGCTAGCATCATGCTGTACGCTTATATTATTTCTTGACAAGTAACTAAGGCTAAATTACACTTAGTCAAGCAAATGGAGCCTGATTTGAGATAGCGATGCAATATTCTTAGATCCCTGCTGTTTGGCTGAGTAATTTGCAAAACAAGAGAATGTTTTAGGCCACCCAGCCACACAGTTTTGTTAACCAGATGCTCTTCAGCATGGCTGCTCCATTCATTATCAGGGACAGGACTTTGGTTATTTGGCCTCAATAGATATTCTCTAGAGTTTAGTTATTTTAAGAATCAGAATTTGTGCAGCTTTTGTAGAACATAGTGCGGTAGAAAAAAAAAAAAGTGCTGAAGACATACATAAAACTTTTTATTTTCTAGATGCAAAAGTTAACATTCTCTGATTGTCCATGCCACACTCCAGAATATGGCTCTGAGGACAATATTTGTTTTTTTTCCCCAAGCAAAACAGTAAAGCCCACAATGTTCCTGACTGCTTGTAGCTTTTCTAAATAGAAGGGAGCGTTCACTGAAACATGGTAATTAAAGTGTGTGTGTGCATGTAGAAGCAGGGGTATTCGTGTCAGTACAGAGGTTGCCTGAAGAAACGTCTTCCAGTTCAGGCCTTGATTATTACATATTTTATTAATGCTATTCAATAAACAATTGTCTGAGGACTTGCCTGCACTAGAAAACTTATTTTTTAAGTGAGGTTAAAATCATAAGCATTCCCTTTCTCTTAATATGAACAGAGTTTTACCAATATAAAGTATATGTGTAAGATTGTTTTTAATTAAGGGAACCACATAAACTCCATCACTAAAAATTACCTTTCCCCCAGGAAAACCAGGCTATCTTTAGAGCTTTTAATCAGATATTTAGAAAGTCCGTCTCCTAACCAAACAGTTCCTTTCCAAAAACTTTGAAACCCATCTGCGCAATGCGGTATTTAGATTCACCAACTGCTGAAAAGAACATTCCATATTTTGCTGCATAATTTGCTAGCAATAAATCCCTCACCCAACAGAAAGTATCCATGTGATCTATATATTGCTTTCATAAACAACAGCAACAGAATACAGCTCACATGACACAGTAAATTATTTAAAAACTCTGCTGTTCACTCTGAAAACCATTGTCCTAACAAAGACATTAATGGAATCAGTGGTGGGAAATGTGCCTACAGCTGGAAACAATGCTCCTGAGCTGATTACCTGTCAGGTACCAAATGTCTGGTTTTGAAAATCACAGAGGAGATCATACAAATGAAACCCAAAGTCAGTTCTAGTGCATGCTGAAGGTTTTGGAAACCATTAATATGGATCAGCTAGGGGACCGAAGACTGCTAAATTGGGTAAAGAGCTTACTGAAGTGGAAATTGCAGATTGTAATTGCAAACTGACCCTGAGGGAAATCCCCTGGCTGGAATGGATTCCCGACTGAATTTCATAAGCTTTTTTTGGTTTTGTTTTTTCATTACAGCTTTATTTCTGACCACTTTCCCATCCTCCCCTCTTGTTGGAGGAAGTGTAATTTCATGGTATTGAAATCAGTGTGTTGCCAGGCTTCAAGAGGGCTCCTAGAGTAGGCCAGCTCCTTTGCTCAGTTTGGACCCTAAATTCCTGGCTGAAGGCAGGACTGAGGAGTAAACAAGCCACACCAACGCAGCCAGAAGAATGTGGCCCATTCATAAGGGACACAGAGCCTGCAAAATGAGATGGATCAGTTTTCCCTAAAGCCAGAAACTTCACTCTGTGTGAAGATCTCTTACTTTCCACAGTGGAGATTTTGGGGGACAGTGAAGAGGACAGATTACAACTCCTGACTGTGGACACTGCAGTGCTATGGCTCTGTTCGGGGGCAGAGATCCATGTGAGCTTTGGGACAAAGAAATTGAGGGAAAGACCCCCCAAAAGACTCCATAAATTCTGAGCTCAAACTTTGTCTTCACAATGTGGAGATGACATCCCAAAAAGCTTTTTCAAGCTGTAGGCCTCCTCATCATGGTTATGGGTGCCTCTAGTCCTCCAGGGCTTGAGGTTTCCTATTGCTTGACAGTAATAGCCAAAGCAGCCCCAGGCACCAAGCCTCAGGGATGGAAAGGTCAGCGCTCCACACACCATTTTTTGCATTCAGGAAAAAAAGCATGCTCAGATATGCAAGAGGAGCAGAGAAATGGTCACTCATTACACACAGGGCTACCAAACATGCCAGTTTTCCTGGACCTGCCTGGTGGGAAGAGAGAGAGACGATTTTTGTCTGGGACTTCCAGAGGCGCAGCAGCCCAGCAGGCACCGTAGCTGTGACTGGGTGGCTGTATGGCCTGCGGTCCTGGGCAAACAGCCACTCAACCTGCATGGGCCAGCATGTCCAGGAAGAGTTATGGATCTGGTAAAGGCACTATCCACAAAGGGCCTGAGATCTTCAAACGTATAAGGACAAGAGGAAATTATGATGATAGTAGGTAGGAAAGGTAGGACAAAATTGAAGAAAATAGGGTGTTCTGGGCTTCAGACACATTTCAGGACATATGTGCTGCTAAAGATTGGTCTGATGGGATCAGACCAGATCAATGAACTGCTCAGAACAAGTGGATTCCCTTCAGTTGTGCTTGCCCAGGCTTCCTTCTTGAGGAAACCAGGTCTTGGGGAAGGAGGGACTGGTATGCACCCAGGCCCTGCTCCAAGCTTGGCCACTGTGAGCTTCTGGACATGGGTGTTGCCAGTTTTACAATTTAGGCATACTGTGGAAAGCATGCACAGATTATGCTGACTTGGTTTTTCTTATGTACAACATTTGAAAAACTTTGCTGAATAAATGTGTTAGGGAACAGAATTCAGTGTTCAGGCCAGTCTCTTAGAGAAAATCTGCAGTGTTATAGGTATGCATGTTAAATTACTTTTCAGTGCTTGCCACATCCTAATTTTAATTTATTTTAACTAAAGACTGTTCTAATTGTCTCTCTGTATTTTACAGCTGAGAGTTTACGCCCAGCCACTGCAAATACACACGGCAGAATATGCAGCAAATGTAACAAAAATTGTATTCGACTTCTTTGAAGAGTACTTTAATTTGAGCTATTCTCTTCCAAAACTAGGTGATTATTAATACTTATATTTTTCATTTTGCTAATTCGCTGTCAAGGTTATGTTTCTTCTACAGGTCTCTCTGCTCTGGTGGAAAACAGAGCATGAAAGCATTTGGTTGCTAACTGCTGATATTATGTCAGGATGTTTTAAAACTGTACCCATGTAGTTCAAGATGTTCTTAAATGTCATGAGGGAGGGTTGGGCTCTGTAACAGTTTAGTTACCGGTTCTCACAGTTCAGTTTGCTGAACTGAAGCACTGGTCCTGGCATGGTTATTTTAAAGTGTCTTGTGGAAAATCAGGGGAAGCATTGGTGTCATCAGCAAAGGAACATCATGAGCTAAAATAGAGCCAGAAGAAGTTTGAGAAAAACATGTACCACTTCCATGGGAACTTCTGGACAAAAGTCAGCAGTGAGATAAGTGAAGATGTAAACTGCCAGAGAGTATGTCATAATATTTATTAACCTTAGTGCAAAGTGGGTGTGTATCCACTTCTTAGAAAGATGAATGTGGTCCAGTGTATAATTTGTAGTTTCTACTGCTGGGCTAAATGAAGACCCAGAGCTAAACAAGAGTGGCACACTATCAAATTTTGCCCATGGTTACAAAATAAGCAAAGCAAAAGTAGTGCAGTTGGGCATCCTTTAGCTTGGGCTATCTGGACTCTGGATCTGATTTGCACAGTTTGAACTAATGGGAATGTAATCCCACTTGTAATCCCAATGTTGGGATTAATTGTTCATTAATCCAAATTAATTAATTAATGAACTAATGGGAATGTAATCAGAGTTTTGGAAATGGCCCTTCCTAAGACCTCCAAAGAGGTAATTCAGTTAGGTTCATGAACTTAAAAGGATGGAAAAACATTAACTACAAACAAGTTAAGGCAGTGTAATGGGGGAAAAAAAAACCCAAAACTTTGAAGATGATTAACGATGCTATGCAAACCTTTTATTGGCTATTCATACATGTGCCTATGAGGCTAACCTGATTACTTTAACAACAGGTTTTTACCTCCTCCTTTCAAAACATTATCTGAGTTTACTGTAAATATCTCTTTGCATTTCAACAACAACTGCATTAGGGAAACCAGTACAATATGTTGTTCTTTTGCATACTGGTCCCCAGTAATAATCGGGACTATATCTCACCTATGCTTCATATTCAAACTTTCATTTCCATAAAAGCCTCATGATTTCGCCAGTCAGCGTATGGATAGGGGCCTGTCTGCACCACAGGGTGGACTGGTAATCCCAGGTCAGCAGTATCAGAGGGTAGAAGCTCTTGTAGATTTTATACTGTTTTTCTTAGAATGTCTATTTGTTGGATCACAAATCTTGACTTACTATGTTTTTCTCTCAATATTAGAAGTCATCTAGATCAAACCTGATGAATCAAATATGTTTCTGCATAATGGTTTGTTTAAATATTGTATTTCACATTGATTTATGGCTTCTGGCATTGCTATTCTCTTTGTGATTCTCATTCTGACTGTCAGCGAAGCCCTTGCCAGACTATCAACTTTGATTCTGTAATCAAGTTGTTTAAATTAAAATAAGTAATTCCTATCTTCTGTTAGGGCAGAGTGAGGGTTGTTTGTTCTACTCAGTTTTAAATCCATCTGTACTTTTTCACTAACCTACATAGAAAGGCTGTGGTCATTATTTGCAGAAGAAAATGCCAGTCCAATTGAGTCCACAATTCTCATTTAAACCTGTATTGATTACTGACCATAAATGAGTGACCCCCACAAATTACCAGAAGTAGAAGCAGATGTTGTTCACTGCATGGGGGATTTACTTCAGTTAACATGTCAATAAATATTTTTAATACAACAGTGTGACCAACAATGACATGCCTCATTATGCTACAGATAGTTTCAGGAGGTTTACTGCCTACAGCACATCCCCAGACAATACTATTAATTTCTGGAGCCAAAATTAAGTAATGTATGATATGCATGCTCCCAGGAGGTGGCATAGCATCACCTTGCAGGACAGATCCTCAGCTAGTACAACTGATCCTAGCTCTATTAATCTCAGCAGAGCCAGGGCGTTTGCTATCAGCTGCTGTAGGCCAGTCCCCTGCTTCTTAAACGCAGGTTCATAGACTGCAGTCCACAGCAGGAAGCCAGAACCACACATGGTAAGCAAAATAGGCTGTGAATATGC
Source organism: Ciconia boyciana (assembly GCF_034638445.1). Taxonomy (NCBI): domain Eukaryota; kingdom Metazoa; phylum Chordata; class Aves; order Ciconiiformes; family Ciconiidae; genus Ciconia; species Ciconia boyciana. The sequence continues at coordinate 60,008,516 of NC_132938.1, forward strand.
AGAAAGAGGACAAGCTAAGTGGCTTAAAGGATACACTGATAATCATGTTCTCTTTCTTTCAATGTAGATAAAATAGCTATTCCAGATTTCGGGACAGGTGCTATGGAGAACTGGGGCCTGATCACATACAGAGAAACAAACCTGCTGTATGATCCCAAAGAGTCAGCCACTTCCAACAAGCAGAGAGTAGCTGCTGTGATAGCCCATGAGCTCGTTCATCAGGTACATTTTAGGACACAATTCATTTTTACAGTGCTTCAAATGTGTAGTCGCAGCATTTTAATCTTGAAAATACTGTCATTAACTCCGTCTCGGGATCTTCTATGTGTGCTCACAATTTGAATGCAAAATATCATGTTAAAACAGTTCCCTGTTAGAGCTTTAAAGTATCATAACTACTGCCTTTGAATTTTTCTCAGGAAGTTAGATGCTTGGGTCCAGACTGTGAGCCAGCTTATGAAAATCTGTCTGAAATGTCTTAAAGGAACTAATTTGCATGTGCAGATGTCTCTTTTGGGCAAGCAAATAGGGACAACTATACACTGTGGAGGCTGTCTGAAAACATATCCTTACAAGCACAAATCATCAAATCAAGAGGAAGAAACTAAAAATATTTTCAGTGGCACATGAATCATTAGCAATCTCCCCAGTAATATGTAATTTTATAATAAGAGTGATGTTTTAACACAAGGCAAGGCCTGAATTCCTATTTATTATGATAATTTTGATATTTTGATATTATGATAATTATGATAATTTTCATCTGGCAACAGGAAGAAATCTGAACAAATGAATGCTCTATGTGGAGATGTGAGATACTGAAACATACATTTACCATTTAGCTAACACCACATTTTTCAATGTTTATAATTGTAGTGGTTTGGAAATATTGTGACCATGGACTGGTGGGATGACTTGTGGTTAAATGAAGGATTTGCCAGTTATTTTGAGTTCCTGGGAGTAAATGCTGCAGAACCAGATTGGCAAATGGTAATTATTTCTGTCTTGTGGAGGGTTGGCGGGGCTGGGGGGAGCATTTTGGAAGGGAGTAAAAATTAGACAAGGACAATGAAGACTTAAAGTATATTTATAGAAAAATAACATACTGCAGTGCCAGCATAAAGAAAAAGTTGGTTTAAGCTTTTCCACCTGCCTATGTTATGGTCTGGAACTAGTCAAAATAAACTTTGTAAAGTTTTAGTCTGCAGGGAAGAGTCATTCTTTTTTAACAAGTGAGTCAAGTGTTTGGTTATTATTACAGGAAATAATACCTAGGTGGATTCTGGACAGAGCCTTAGCAATTTTGTAAGGTTGTTCAAAGGTCTAACCCTGGAAGATGGAGATTCCCCTTTACTTATTTAGTGGGGCTGTAGTGTCTCTTCACAGGACTTGTCTTAGGATCATTATCTGACCTGGTGAGGGTTGGGAACCTGGGCCTGTCTCCACAGCTTGGGCTATTCGTCAAGGAAAATATCAGATCCTCCACTGAGCTGCTGCCAGCATTTTAAGTGTCATTTAAAATGCTCGAACTCAGACAATCTCTGCTCCTCACAGTGCAAAAATAGGTAGTGATAGTGGATGGCCCACAGCCCTAAATGTGCAGCAAAACCAACTCCAGTCACTTTAAGGGGGTTGCAAACAAAGAGGGTAGCCTTAAATATGCATTATACTCTGACGAATGATAACGGTGTGTGAATAAAGGGAGGTTTCTTGCTCTCTCCTTCCTCCCATCCCAAACAGATGTGATGGCGCATAGCATGCATATTTCCCCCAGCTGTCCAGGTATAATGAGATTCTGGCTACTAGAAAATATATAACATAGGCCAGTGGAAGGAAGCAGATTTTTGCATAGGTTGAGCCCATTGTCAAAATCTACTAGCCCCTGAGCCTAGTGACTTTAGAAGCAGGCAGTGCCTACTCGGTGCTTCCCCTGCCTCCCTCCCGGCTCCCCATAAATATCTCTTCTCATCCATGTTATGTGAGGCTGGGAACAAAATCATTCCTGGGTCACTTCTTTTACACTTTGAAGTAGAGGAACTGTTGTGCTAACTACATAAGAAAAATTTTAATTACTGAGCCTAAAATTAAAAAGACCTTTTTGTAGCTAGGCACCATGTTCATTTAAGATCTAGAGCCATTTCAGCGTTATCATCCTAGTGAATGATATCATCCTAGAAGAGGAAAACTAAATAGAAATGTAGTCTTTTTTGGTCAATATTGATTAGGAAGTAAGGGGATTTTGACTGCAGGCCACTTAATCTTTTAAAACAATTATTATCACTTTAAAAATATTATAAACCTTGGGATGGGGAACGCTGCCTCCTTCCCGCCTCCTTCCCTTCCTCCCCAGCTCCATTTTTGCAAGAGGAGCCCATAATACTTTGCAGATATTGTCACACTGCTGAAATTGGTAATACAGGCTCCTTTTTTTGCCTGCCGTTAGGTTTTTTGTGTTATGATACACACAGGAAAACAAGATTTGCAAAAGGCAATTTATCTTAGTTAAGGAAAAATGTGTCCCTCCCCTCTCAGACATAAAGTAAGAGTTTGCAAGTCCTTCTTTAGAGGAGGTGAAATTTCATTCCATTTCCAACTGCCTCCCCCTAGAGAAGCTGCAGTTCAAGCTACTTATTTTGTGCAGTTAGGCATATAGTCCTGCCTTTGTTTCTATTCTAACATCTTCTCTTTCTCAGCTTGAACAGGTTTTAATTGATGATGTGCTTCCTGTAATGAAGGATGACTCTTTGCTGTCTTCCCACCCAATTGTAGTCAACGTGTCATCTCCAGCTGAAATCACCTCTGTGTTTGACGGGATATCCTACAGTAAGGTAGGATATCCTCCTGTTGTGACTTTGGATGCAAAGAAAGTGGAGGCTTGGGAGAGGAGATAAAAGTCAGGGAAGCTCGTAATCATAACTCCTAACCCAGTTGGGCTGTGTCTGTGCGGATCTTTTTTCAGGGACATTCCTGACTGTTGTCAGTGATGATTCAGTCAAAAGCAACTGTGAGAGGAGCAGTGCAGCCAGAGCCTTGGTCAGCCACTGTGCACTATGCAAACCTGTTCACAGCATGCAGAGGTGCAGGGAAATCACTGTGTCAGCAGCTTCTTCCACTAGAGTTGTCAGTTTTAAAATTATCCTAAACCAGATACTAAGCACATCCGTCTCCCATCACCTCATGTGCTGATGCAGTGCAGTTATGTCAAGCATCACAATCTAATGCAAGGGCAGATGATGCAAGGGCAGATGTCCAGGTGTCTTCTCTCTCACCTCCCCATCACACCTTCGGGGCAGTATAACTTCTATTTTGAGGAAGCAAGGCAGGGAACCAAGCAGTGAAAACAGGAAAGTAACTTTTTGTCTGATGTTGCTCGCAGTATCCCAGCCACCCAAGAAGCCTTAGCAAAGATAGGCTACACCAGCCTCTACTGGCATTGTCCCCAAACTGTGAGATAAGTTAGCTCCACATTTCACTGAGAGTTGTGGAGCTCAGGATGGACTTGGAGTACAGTAGTCTGCAGCCCAGGAGGTGTTACAGGATCTCCCATTAGGTATTTGACAAGCTTTTTGCTCATCGTGGGGCTGTCCCTGTTTATGGTGGTGGGGACCTGTGCCTATAAAGGCTCTCTCAGGAGCCAGCTGGAACTGACTGGAAAAACACCCTGGGTCTGTCTGAGCAGCAAGACGCCAGGATGCTGGTACCATCCAACCGCTGTTGTGACCAGGGCACACAGAGGCCTCCCTGAGCCCACAGGCTCTGGTAGTACTAGCTGTGTTGGGCGGCAGCCAGGAGCTCAGCACTTGTGGAAGAATGCTTTGAGCTCCAGAGCATTAGAGGGGCCAGCAGCCATGCTGAGGGTTGCCACTTTGATATGATCAGCAGGATCCAGGCTAGGATGCTGAAGCCTGCTTGTCTCCCTCCATATCAGATATAGCCAAAGCCATTTTGTCCTTAGATAACCCTTAGACACAGAACAAAGCAGGTGTCCTCCAGATTCCCTGGTACCTAACCAGGGAGTCCCTTGACTCAAGTGCCCTGACAACACACTGTTGCTTCTAGTTATTTTTTTCAGTGCATTGAGACAAGTCTGAAGAAGCATAGGAGGAAACACCCCTGTCCCTCTTCCCTCTCACCACCACATATGCCACCAAGGTGAGGAAGGAGCTGGGACTCTGCTCACTCTCTCCTCAACCAGCCATCTCCCATGTTGCTTCTGACCCTGATACACCATGTTTGTGTTGACAGCTTCTTGTATGAATCTGTCAGTGTTTCCTATCTGGTGCCGTAACAAGTTTCTGCTGAACACACAAAATCCACCATTATTAAATCCTGCTTGTTGCTTTCCCTCCAAGCTCCCATTATCAGCTAAACATAAAGTATGTATTGCATTGACTTTAGCTTTAGCTGTGCTAGTCTGTAGCTGTAGATACTACTTTTATTAGCCAGACTTGATCCGTCCATTTCCATCAGTTTTCTGTTTTAGTTGTTAAATCCTCTATCCAACAATACAACCAGTATTGCATCATAAATGCCTCACAGTCAAATCATAAACCATGTGAAAACCTGCATTGTGTAACACTGTTCTTAAATCAAACTAACAAAAGTCAAGAAACATACAGAGCTAAATAAAATACTCTGGACCAAAATGTATTTTAGTGGTGAGCTAAGCAAGAGACATACTTTTGCATCGTCTGAAAAAAAAATGGAGAAAAAAAATCCTACCTTTTACTCATCTCTTTGTGCCTAAATAATTGCTACATGAACTCATTTTTTTTAAGCAAAAACATTTGAGGACTCTTGCATTGTTTGGGAACAGACTGCTTGGGATACAATTTGGCTGGGGATATAATTCGGCTTGAATGAGAAAGTCTTCATGTAGATTTAGCTCAAATTACTGTTGGTATTTATATATAAATGCATGACAAAATTAACTTGTTTCTTTTTGGCTTTATTTTGCCTTCTCTTTTGCATTTTTCTTATAAAAACAAACTCCTTATTATAATATTCATCACTAAACAAATAAAGCATAATTTGGAATGCTCTCTGTTAGCTTTACCAGTGCAATTACAGGGTTTATACAATCCTAAAACTCTGATGAATTGCCTAAGTGTCTGTGGAGTCATTGCAGTGTATTCTGTAAGGGAACCTCTAACTGCTGTATGATCAATAGGGCATTATGCACCTAGGAAAGCTGCACTAGAGTAAAGCTGGTGACTACACAATTAATGTATTTTTTTTTTAATCTGCTCTTAAAAAGTAATTGCACCTCACCTCTTTTCCAGTTTAATCCTCTCTCTTAGTTTGAAAGATTTTATTAAAGTAACAATGAGATTTTTTGTCTTTCGAGTTCAAACATTGATTACCTTTTCAGAAAACAGATATTTAAATAAGCTCTGCTAGAAATTTGCTCTTGGACCTCCACATTTTTGGAACCTTTTAGCTAAAGAAGTTCAGAATTAAACACTCCACATTTCTGCCACATATAATCTTGTCATATACTTGGCAATTACTGCAAGTCTCTAGGAGAAGTTATGTGGGTGTTGATAAAAGACTCCCCCCCACATCCCCATCAGACAAGGTCAGCTATTCAAATCAAGGTCACTTTCCTGAACCTCCCCAAATAGTTGAAATAAAGGAAAGTTATTAAAACACTGGAGTTCCTATAACCAGTGATTTTGTTAGGATGAGTTTTTCTCAGATGCACTCCGTCATGGACTACAGAGGAATGACAACAGTAGGGGGAAGAGACTGAAAAGCAGTAGTAGAAGATGCAAGGGGCTAACTATATATTGCAATTTAAAGCAAAAGAAATCTCTGCTGTTCCAAAATGCATGCACAAGTGTATATTTCTACTCTGACTTCTAATATAAATGGGAGGGGATGGTCTATGAGAGGTGATATCAGATAAGAAGTGGCTGATAGACAAAGTTGAGGAACTGAGGAACCCTAGTGCATACATGTGGCCTTATGATCACCATTAATCATAAGCAGCCTTATGATTACCACTAATGGATATCTGTTCTAAATTTTACTGAATCATTTTGAACATATTTCATGGCAAACACATTCAATCACTGAAAAAGTATCAGAAAAGAGTCATCTGCTGACCACCTTGACTCTGCAACAGTAGTCTGGAAAGCAGTTTGAGACACATTGGTTCAAACAGTCCATCTGTCGGGATTCATGCAGTGAAGTTGTTATTCTCAGACACGTAAATAAGGGAGACAGGAGAATTCAGATAACATTCTTGTTTTCATGGGACAACTGGATTTTTAAACCATTCATAGCATTAGGCTCTCAGCTGCCCTTTGATTTAGTTCAGAAAATGAAAACATGCTAATCCTAAAATCGTATTTTGAGTTTTAGATTGGGTTTGCACTGCTTCTGTTTTTCATCATTTTGTGCCCGCTCTGTTCTTTGTTCCACATGACTCCTCTACTTCTCTCTCCTGTCTTCCCTTCAGTTCTTTCTTCTTTCAAGGTCCTAATTGTTTTTTTCTGTGACACCCAAGTAACTTCTCTGATCCTAATTCTACTGTGCTTCAGAGGCCAAAGCTCTTACACCAGTCCTCAGCAAAGCTCATTCTGAATCTTGAGGTGGCATCCCCAACATGTAAAGCCCCAGATTTGCAGCATTTTTTGAGTTCCCTACCTGTTGGGCATTCAGCAGAAGTCACTTCCTCTATCAGGCTGTGCTGTTGGACAGGGCTAATTCCCCAGCTGCCCTCACCCCTGTCCTGTTCAAAGTGAAACAGGGAGCCCTGCTCACGCAAACCGGTAGAGCAGCAGGACAGTAACCCCCAGCAGCAGGGCTTGGGAGCCCTTCCGCTGGCACAGCTGAACTTGGAAATGGGCATCTGATCACAGCTAAAGACCAACTCTCACATCCAGAATTAACCTCCGGCAGGCAGGCATGCCATGCCACGAAGGAATGAGAAAAACCACTTCCTTAGTCAGATGGATGGTTTCTATTTTTGCCTTATAAAATATTCATTCACATGTTGCTTTTTAGATGAACGGAAATCCAGTGTTAGAACAGCGTGGAATGACCTTCTCCCCTTTCCCTTTGTCCTCAGGGTGCATCGATCCTCAGAATGCTTCGAGACTGGATTACACCAGACCTCTTCCAGAAAGGCTGTCAGGTAAGGGTAGCACCAAAACACGCCAGAAATGCAGCCCATCCTCACGTGACAGTAGCAAAGCCATTGTTCAAAAAGTGAGTATCAGAGATCCTGGTATTAGTAGCAAAAGTATTTAATGCATTTCGGTACTGAGTGGACAACATCAAGGGGAAGAAGTTCCATGCTCCCACAGAAGGAGGAATGTGAACCGTGTTAAGATTTGATAGCCTGCCAGTGAGGACCTAAATTAATGACAGCTTTTAGTGGAGAAACTTCCTCCACCCCACTGTTATCCTGTTGTCAGCTAGGATCCCCTCATTCAGCTGTAAATTATGTCTGTAGGTTCATATGGCCACAGTTCTCCAACCCGCCCAAGCCTGCTATGCAGGGACATTCTTACAGGCATAAGCTCATCCGTGCCCTAATGCAGCGGCACCCAGCCCTAGAGAGCTGAGGTAATAGGAAGTAGAAAAGGGAGATATTGCACAGTTCATAGTCCTTTCTCATGGAGGAAAAAATGTGTTGCTATAAAATTATGGAAAGAAAAAAATGGGAGAAAGGAGCTCTCCCAGAAAGAGGAAGGTTATCTGCCCTTTCCTCTCAACTGACATCTGTCATCTGAAGAGTTACAGTGCAGGTTTACCACATTTGTTCTTACCTCCCTCCCTCCTGAAGAGCACATTTATGGGCTGCTACAAGACAGTTGTATTTTCCTTTATTTTTCCTTTCATATATTCAATCAGGACAGTTCCACAAGATAGGAAAATACAGCCACCTTGCCCACAAAATACTTCCTCACTACTCAGAGCCTTCAAGATCATTAAAGTAGGTATCTGTGGCTAACAGTGAAACAAACAGCACCATCTACTGACTAAACATCACCAGGATCCAGATAACAGGGTAGGAAAGCACTCGTTAAGCAGCCAGGTAAAACACAGGACAGGAATAGTGTTTAGGACGTGCAAACACTTAGCTGAATACCATTATTCCTTGTAGTAGTTATTTTGAGCACAACTTAGAGGTAACTAGACTTTCCTATTTCGACTCTGAGTCCACAGCTAGTGAAATCTCCTGAAATATCTTCCTCCTTCTAAACAACCTCTTATATCAGACAGAAATTTGCAACAGGGTATGCTGGTGTCCATTCAAACAAAATACAAAGAACTCTTCAAGTACAAATTTATTTCATACTAACAAGTCACATTGGAAAATGCTGACTTTTAGTGTTACAGGATGCATTGGAAAGCAAAGGAATTTCATCAGCTGAATATTGATCCGTTTAACCTCCTACTTACAATACTACTGTCCATGGATAGATACTCTGGACAACTGATCTGTACTCTCTGTATCTCTGTACAACCGAATACATGTATTGTTTTCATAGGCAAAGAAGAAAGATCTGGTAGTATTTTCAGTCTCCTACCTCTCTCTAGGCATATTTGAAGAAACACCATTTCCAGAATGCCAAGACACAACAATTTTGGGAAGCTCTGGAAGCGGTATGTTTTGCAGCAACCCAAAGCCTTGCTAGTAAATGTTTCATATCTCACCCACTGATTTCAGTTTCCCAAACTTTTTATATTCTGTAGCTCTTCTGTCAATGACAGATCACAAGCTAGGCAGCCTCCCAGTATATTCCAACACATCTTATTTCTAGCAAATATATTTTTTTTCCTCATTTTTTGGCATAAGACTGTGGGAGTGGAATAAGAAACAAGAAAGGAGGCCTTGCTAACAAACAGCCTGCTACTGAAACTTTACCCCCCACAACTCAAACTCATTTCATGGGTGAAAACACCCCTCATTCACCACACACATGCACCCCATACTCTCCCTTATCTCTAACCAGATTCAGCTGTTTGAAAGCTCTCAACAATATCCATTCCCAAGTAATTTTGGTGCTTATCTCCATCTCTAGCTTCTGAGTCCCAGCTGGGTCATTCTCTATGCCACCATTTTCTGATCTTTCCTTTTCCTTGAGGCTGGGCTGTTTCTTTCCATCTATCTCATTAACCCCAAAAGCCCACCTGCATACAGTTCTCCCCCGATGATATTTCCTTTCCTTCCACCACCGTGGACACTCACACAGCCCAGGTTGCACTTTTGTATCTCCTTTCAAGTCCCCATCTTCTCCTTGGTCCCCGACTTCTTCCTGCTCAGCAGGACTTCTTCCTGCCCTCTCTCTGCTGCTCCTCATCTTCCCATCATCTACTTCATCTGAAGAAGGAAACAGTGACCCTAGCTCCCTTCCCTCACAAGTGGCATCCTGGGGAGGCAGTGGCAGCCCTCTCCAGCTCCAGTCTCTAGAAGAGAAGTTCACGGTCCACAGAATGGATCAAATTTTACATTAGTGCAGCTGCTGGTGGTTAATACTGGCTCCTCCTTCCCACTCAGAACGGGGCATGATGCAAGGAGACTTCTGGCTTTGGGAAATCTCTTTATGTCCTTTCTGTCCTGTTCGGTTATTTCCTCAGAAAAAATGGAGAGATCTTAGAGCATGCAAGGAACCTCAAAGGTTCCTCAGTATGTCCTGTCCATGTTACTGGCCAGTCTCCTGCCCACATACTTCTCATTTCCTCTGTCCGTGTTCAAGTTTCCAGATCATTCCTTCTTTCAATGACAGGTACTATAAAAGGATTTAATGGAGTATTTTTTGTACTGAACCTGCTCTTTCCTCTGCCCCTTTCTGCTCTTCTTCCTCTCAGTATCAGAGATATTTATTTTCTTTCCTCTTTGGACTGAATTTGCTTTTTCACTGCAACCTTCTTCCATCATTCATAGGCAAGTAATAAACCTGTGAAGGAAGTCATGGACACATGGACTAGGCAGATGGGCTACCCTGTTTTGGAGATGGGAAATAATTCAGTATTCACACAGAAACGTTTTCTCTTGGATCCCAATGCAAATGCTTCTCATCCTCCTTCTGATCTTGGGTAAGTTCCTGTTATAAATGTCTATCCAAAACAGGTAGAAATACGGTACAGATACTCTCCTCAACCAACATACACGTAGGCAGTGTTATACCCATTTGTGCTAAACTTACTCTCAGCATTTGTTTTTAAATAAAAGACTAAAAGACAGCAGGAAGTTACATACAAATATTTCAAATTTAGGACAGCATCAGCCCTTTGTCTCAGGGTTACTTTCTCAAACACAGCAGAGTAAAACTGGACAAGGTCTCTCAGAAAATCTTATTTCCACACACAGACAGCTCAGATGATTGCAAGTCATCTGTTGAACAACTGCAGATTATAGTCTGTCACACTAAGGAAAACTGAAACACAATTGTCTCTGTCCAGAAATCAGATACCATGATCCAGGTATTTTATACCACAATAGTTTATTCCTTTTCCTATATGGTATAGGATCTATAATACATCACAGGGTCTTCACATACAATACAGGGTCTTCTCTACATGTCTTAAAAACATGAGTTACTGTGAAATAGCTAGTCATGTATAAATTACATTAATCCTCATCAAGAGCTATTTTTTTTCCTATTTAACTCAGGATGATATTGCTTAATTTTACCCATCTAAAATATAGTTATCTAGTCAAAGTTAGCTGTCATGGGCTCTTACGTGGGCAGACAGCCAGCTGCAGACATTCATCTACCCTATTCAAGACAGTTGGGATACTGTATAGGAGCATATTTGTTAAGTAACAGATGACTAACCTGAGGGGAGATGAATCCTACCTGTGGGTTGCTGGAGCTGCACAGAAAAACAGCTTGGCTCGACTGCACCGTGAAATTAACCAGCTGAGTAACTGTTCAGAGCTGGCACTGTGTATGTTCTTAGCCAGCCCCAATTTTGAGGCAATACAACTTTGCTAGCATTTCAGTGAAAGATTCAAATAAACCTGTATTAGGAAGGTTTCATTCCTTGAACTAGCCCAACCAGCTAAACCATTAAAACTTGCCTGTATGAACCAGAACCAAATCTACCTAAATGCAATTTTCCATTAGCTTCTACTAGTTATTTTAATACAAAGAGCAAGAACAAGGAGAAAATGAAGAAACAGTTGTGGCCACTTTATTTCATTCTGATTAAAAAGAAAACAATGGAGCAATGAGAAGGCCCATGGTATTGGCAGTTTTGGATAGGTATAAAAAGAGTTGGGATGAGATAATTACCCACATATTTGCAACATTGTATTTCTCCCAACATAAGCAGAAAAGTTTGCAGGCTTTTGAAGCAACTCTAGCTGCAAACTACAGCACTGGCCACCTGAAGGCTGGTGTTACAGACTATTCAGGAAAAAATACTTCTTTGTGTTAAAAATTTTGACTTCTTGCACTATGGTCTGAGGTAGCAGACTCAGGAATCCTACATTTTCTTGGCTTCAACACTTACAGTACATTGCCATTTGTCATTTTTTGAGTAGAAATCCCAGCACTGTTCCTACCTTAACCTGTCAAGAAGCTGAACTGTGCATTGCCCCTGCTATTCCCAAAGTGAGAGGAGAATTTGTTTCTGAATATGTAGGTTCTACAAATGACTTAAAAATAAAGTGCAGTAATATATATTATAATGCTGATATTATCTATCCTGGGACAGACTTACTCCCTTGCCTAAAAGTCAATCCACTAAAAATCAATACCTCCTCCTTCCACCCTCACAGATGAGGATGAGGAAGCTCCTGAAGAGATCCTACCCTAGATGGGACCGGCCTATTTCATGTTCAGGTGCAGGGTTTTGTAAAAACTCCAGTAAAAACTCCAGGCCTTGTGTAATGCTTTATTCTCTGAATCCTGCAGGGATAGTCTCCTGAGCTACCTTCTTTTTTCAAGCTTGTTTGGCTTGAAAGAGTCCTCTCCTGCATGCTGGCACTCAAAAGAAATGGAAGTCCTAAAACTTGTGCTCTTAAAATAGTGCTGCTGGGCAAATATGTAGCTACAGCATAGCATGTCAGGAACACGTCCTCAATATTGCACAGTTAACAGGACACAGCTATTGTATCTTATGCTCAGGAAAATTATTTATGTATGTAATCTCAGGAACATATTAAGAAAACTAAATAAAATCCCTCTCATTAAATGTATTTACAAAACCAGGGTTTTTTTAAAAAAAATATTTTATGGGCTTTCTCTCAGGAAAACACAATACTGGGGCTTCTGGCCAAACAATAACCTCTCTAAACTCCATGGCAGTAAGCTCCATAAAAGAACTAGTGAAATCTAGAAGTGTATAAATCTGTTAAGATATTTTTGTTTAGAAGATACAAAACAATAGCTGATCTTTCTTTCTGGAGGCAGCAGGAGATACCATAGCCTTCATTTTGGTATTTGTTGGAAGTTAATGACCATTCACTTAATCCAGGGTTGTAAAGATGACTCAGGTTTTCCTGTAGCGCTGATCACCAGGGGGTTTAAGATGGAAGAAAAATCTCCTGGGATGGACTGTAGTATGTTAACATGGAACAGCAATTACTGTTCAAAAGGGCTTAATAATTTTAGCAGCCCTATGCAGGTGGTTGTGCAGGTATGCTCACAGCATGCTCTGCCATCCTACTTCCCTGACTGCCTGGTCACGGTCTTGGTCAGGCTGTGCCGTGGCTCCCTTCCAGCCCAAATGTCTCAGCTTCATCCTGGGCATGCCCCAGACTGAGAAGCCTGCACTTACTGACTGAAGGTATTCAAGGAATTGAAGAGCAAGAGGCAAGGTCACATTTCGCTCCCAGTGCTTTATAATGGAGGAAGTAGGGTTGTCTTGGAGAAGGAAAATAGTCTGAAAAAGGCAAGAGGTCCTACTGACTGTATCACAGTGGTTGCTTAAGCTCTTTCAGTTTTCTCATCTGTAAAAAAGGTTTCACAATACTTAACCACTTATTTCAAGTCAGTGTTGCAAAGATTAACTGGTGTCTGCACAAAGCCCTAGACACATCAACATTAATGGTGACACCAACCATCCACATACAATCACCTTTTACTAAATTAATTGCTTTATACCCTGCTAGATTATTATCTGACATGACATGAAAATACTGCTTAGTGGGGCTGCATGTTCCAGAGCTGTGGTAATGAGCTACACAGTATAGCACAATGGAAATTCATTCAAGTGATCTCTCTCTGATTATGGGTAATTATCATCCTCTCCAGCATATGGAGTCACCAAGAGGTGAAGATTGCATTCAGATGGACATGGCCCTACCAGTTCCATTGATTTTCAAAAAAAAACCCCAAACAACCAGATAAATTGTGCAGCTTTCAGACTTAACTTTAGACACATAATTAACACAGTACCATATTAACTTGACTAATATGTCAACATCGGACACTGGACAAAATCTTACTCCACTCCATTGCTCAGTCCACCAGATGCACTTTGAGAACTATTGATAAATACAAAGTATTAACACAAGCTACTGCTATTCCCCATCTCTAGAGCATGAACATGCTCAGACACTTCATGGTTTTTATTTTGCTTTTCAGGGAATATAACTGCCTCAATCATACCACACCAATATCTAACATTTTGTTGCCTGAATAGACTATCATAGCACAGAAACATCTTTACAACATAAACATCAGCTATTGGTAAAATGCTGTGTTTTGTTACAAGGGATATTTGGTAAATGTATATGTACATAACCACACAGGTGGCTTCATAAAACAAGATGGAAGCATTAAACCAAATAAAAAGATACACTGGAGTTTTATTTTTAGCATTTTCTTTCAAATTTCATTTGATTCTCTTTCACTTTAAATAATTTCAGTTACAAATGGAATATACCAGTGAAATGGAGACTTGGGAGTTCAACAAATTATACTTTCTACAATGCATCAGATTCTGCAGGTAAACTTCTATTCTCTTTTAAGAATAATGAATGGATAAAGCTTTTCAATGTCCTTAACAAGAAATAAAATACAGAATTAACTTTCATGCTTTTCAGTTTTCAGATCCGGGAACCAGCACACAGCTTGGTTGTGCTGAAGTTAGTAGTAATTTCTGCAATAAGATGATTACTTCCCCTATACACACATTATGTCAATTTAGGCCCAATTCAGTAAAGTGCTTAAGCTTGTGTTTAAATCCAGGCCTATTCAAGGAAGCATCTAAGCATCCTCTTAATTATGATATACTTAAAATCAATGGGACTTAGATATGCCCTTCGTCAAGTCTAAGAAAAGAGGTGAAGTGGGAGGCTGATGAACACATCTGTGGCATGGTAAACTGGCAATCTGAGTTCAGTTGAAGAAAAAGAGCTACATATGATTAAACGTGTTTTCCAATGCTGATTTCAGGAATGAGGAAATAACTACATGGGTATTTTTGATGATTGTTCTATTATGCAGTCAAATCTGAATTTTTCATTCTACAACTCTAGTGGCCAAAAATGGGGGAAAATGGGGGTAAAAAAAGAAAAAAAAATTACTGTCTTTCTGAGTTTTTAAATTTCATCACATGTTGGAATTTCAGAGATATCACAAACAGCTCTTCTCTTCTTGTACTTGTTTGAATGTTACCTATTTAAAATGTAATTCGTCTTTTGTTCTGCTTTTTTTTTACCTGGTTGCTTTTAGTATCCATATAAAAGCAAACAAAAAAGTCTTGTGTCATGATACAAATCAGAGATTAACACAAATAAATTTTCCTTCTCTAACTTCCACATGACATTATGGTGGGCTGCAAGGGGCTATTAACTTGACAAAGCCTGCAAAGGCATGATTAGGTGCTTACTTGACATCCATAAAAATCTTGGCTAGCAGGGCAAACGGCAACCGTAGGGAAAAAAATGCCTTTTGAAATACCTTGTGTGGGTCATCCAAACAGACAAGAGCTTTTAACTCCAGCCACCCTCAAACCACAGATTGAAGACCACTGCTTTCAATGGGCAACAGAAAAACTTCCATAACTAGCAGCACCAACTGGACCAGGCCAAGCTTCTGAGAAAGGGACATTTTTCAAGGATTCATTTTAAATGGGAAACTCCTTAAACATGAGTGCTTGAGTAAAGTCACAGCCTATTTTGTAATTCCTTTATCTATAGCTACAAAAATTGAATCAGAGAAGAGTACAGGGAAGAAAACCCTTAAAAAGTTAGTTGAAATAAACTGAAAAATGAAACAAATGGAGGATAAAATATGAGAACTTTAAAACTAATAGTTTAAACTCATGAGGGTGAGAAACCTTTTAAAAGAGATATTTGCAATAACTGTTTCTTTACAATTTTTTACCTTTTACAGTGACATGAATTTTCACCATCCTCACCCCATTCACAATGATCTCCATTTTTAATTTAACAAACTAGTTGGCCCAAGTAATTACCACAATTCAGTATTCTAAGACAAGTGCTGGCATTCGCTAAAGTCTATAATAACTCATCTTTACTCGCAGCCATTTAAAAAAAAAATAAAACTAAGGTTTGGATATTATTTTGATATTCATTAAAACCAAGTATTACTTTTGGAGTCGAGGAATCACCAGTGAGTTCTGTGTCATAAGATGCACAAAATGATCACTGTTTGTTTGTTTTGCAGGAGTTAGAATACCACCGTCTACTAATAATTTTGTGAATGTTAATCCAGACCACACTGGATTCTATCGGGTGAATTATGATAGTCAAAACTGGGCCAGGTTAAGCACTCTTCTGGCCAGCAACCACAAAGTAAGTGTCATAACATTAAGCTGTCTGGTGGGTCTCTTACAGAGGTCTGTAGAGGCTGTTTTTTCTGCAAATAATCTATATATTCTTGATCAATCTTTTCCTCTTTTCACTCAGAATTTTTCAGCTGCTGACCGTGCAGGGATTTTGGATGATGCCTTTTCTTTAGCAAGGTAAACTAATTCCCTGCAGAGATTTTGACACAAGTTTTTCACTTTACATTGCCTGTTAATTAGAATTAACTCAACTCAGCTGGTTGAAAGAAAATTTCTGAATTTGTTATGTCTTGATTGTTTATTGGCTTATGTTGTCCTCCAAAAGGGGAAAATTCAAGCATGCATTGGCAACTTGCAGTACCAATGCAGTCAAGAGAAATGCTCCTTCTAGTTCAGTGGCCAAAAAAAAGAGGGCTTTAATTGCACAGGTCTTAAAAAGGGGTGTTTTTGTCATGTAAGTAACAATAATAGAAGCACTCCAGGAGTTAGGTGTCCAGAAAATCAGAGGCATGCCTACAATGCATAGCATGGCATTAGGAAGTTACCACCTCAGCTATCTTGTTTAGAAACTTGCTTGGAAACTTCTAGCTCTTGTAGCCATCCATGCTGACACAGATAAACTTTAGGTGACCTTCTGTGACAGCCTGTAAGTCTGAATGTCCTTGGCCTTTCAGGATGTCTCCAGAGGTAGCAATTCCTGTTTGTGTGACAGGAGTCAATGCAGTCGGTTGAGGGCTACCCAGTTCTGGGCACACTGGGCTGTTGCACAATGTGAGCAGCTTCCTCATGGCAGTGAGAGCTCCTGCAGTTAGGCATTGATGGACAGTGATCCTCAGTGGTCTCTTTGGAAAACAGCTCCCAGGTTACATTCCAGACTATTTTCCCCCTCCCAAAATTTATTATTTCATACCTTCTAAAGTAAATAGTGTTTTAATATCTTTAAAGAAGCAAGTTCTTCAAATTCATTAAAATAACAGAAGTTTTTTTTCCCCTTCCACAGACCTGGACTCGTGAATTACACTATTCCCCTGGCGCTCACAAAATACCTAACAAATGAAACAGACTATTTACCTTGGCATAGAGTTATATCATCTGTAACTTACGTTGCAAACATGCTTGAAGATGATACAAATCTCTATCCCCAGTTTCAGGTAACGAAGCAAAAAAACATTCCTGCATGGGACCACTGGATCTGACAGTTCAGGATCAGCAATAATAGCAATAATATTGCTATTATTGCAAACAGCAATAATATTGAAGTTCAAGTGATTTTCAATGTTGCTGAGCTATCAATATTTACTTTTTGTTACTGTACTCTTAAAAAAAGTGCTGAAAACTGCTTAGTACTGATCTCCGAATTACCTGGATTCTCAATTCAGGACTATGCACTTGGAGGAAAGAAATTATGCCTAATTATTCTTATAATCCATCACCATAAGTCACGGAAAAGACATTTGTTAGTCAAGACTGTCCTGCATCCAATAAAGAAGTATGTATAGGGCAGCAAAATCTCTGACACCTGTCCTCAGCACAAAGGATGGCTGTATCTCAATGTGGCAGTGAGCAGGTTTGTTAGTTGACCTAACATGCTGAACATGATTTAATGGTCACTAAAATAAGTATGTCCTGAACTCAGCATTATCTCTGGAAAACAGTTGTGGCAGCGTGTCCTTGCTGTACCCCAACCTTCATTTGGGAGCACAGACAAGGCTGGAGAGAAGCAGGTTGCCTTTGTCCTATCTGCGCATCAGTATTGCAAGCATTCAGACTTAGCATGCTGTGGTGATCTGGAAAGATTGTGCGTGTGCATATTTGTGTTACCTTTTGTTTAAGAGATGCTAATTCTGGGAAAAATGAAGGAGAACACAAATATATTATTATTTAAAGAAATCTACACAAGTAACCAACCCCCTTTGTCTACCTCAGGAATATTTTCGCTACCTGGTAAAACCCATTGTGGATCGACTGCACTGGAATGATTCTGGAGGCCATTTGGAGAGGTTGCGCAATCTTTTTTTTTTTCCTTCTCATATTATTGATGGATTCAAAGAATGCTAATCAGTAGGAAAATATCTCTCTCTCCCTCTCTTTTAAAGGCTTCTTCGTGCGTCTGTTCTAGACTTTGCCTGTAGTATGGGTGACGCAGAATCTTTGAACAACGCTTCTCAACTATTCAACCAATGGCTACAAGGCGAAATGTGAGTCCCCACAGCTTTCGTGGCTGGTGAAGAACACAGCACGTGACTTGGTCACAGATCTCAAGCAGGAAAGGGGGAAGAATATTCAAGTGCTGTTTCTTTATTGTAGTATTCCTGCAAATCTCCGACTCCTGGTATATCGCTATGGAATGCAGAACTCGGGCAATGAGACATCGTGGAATTACATGTTCAAGAAATACCAAGAAACTTCATTAGCACAAGAAAAAGAAAAGCTGCTGTATGGCCTGGCATCAGTGAAGAACATCACCCTTTTGGACAGGTGATTTAAACACACAAAGATTTTTCTTTCCCTACAGAAGCAACTGGTCACCGTTTGCTCATTCCCCTCTCCTCTCTCCTGTGCTGTCATTTTTGTCAGATTACTGCACGAGGAATGCAACACATTTTCAAGACCAGTTATCTAACACCCCCCTCTGAGATTGTATTATAGTAGAAAAAAAGCCCTGCTCCTTTAGTGGAAAGATATTGAACGCGTGGTAGTTTTTGCACACAGTCAACAGCCTTCAGCTCTTCCAACAGTGCCTTCACCCTGTGTAATTTTAGCTGCCTAATAGTTAAGTGTCAGGAGAAAATTAGTCTTCTATGTTTCCTCTATAATCAGTGAAGGGAGGCAGGACCTCCAGAGCACTGTTAATCCCAGACCAGGAAAGGGACTTAAATCAATGGGAAGAATTGCTTTTGGGTGTTGCCAGTCACCCTCCATCGGCTACAGAGGGAGTTTGCTTAGACTAGATGTCTACCTTCTAAGCAGCCAAAATTAGGCAAACAACCTTGAGCAATTGTTACTAACAGTCCTATGAAGGCATCCATGTGAAGTCCCAATGCTCCTTGAAGTGCTGTGCAGAGGTACTTGAGCTAGAACCAGAAATGATGTGTTCATGCCACCATGGCAGTGATGGGGAGTCTGGATACTGCCCCAGGCTGGTCCAGCTGTCAGACTGGGCAAGCACCTCCCCAGGCTGCCACTCTGCATAGACACACCAGCTCCTTTAAGTTTATCTGGTAACTTTGCATGTAGTTGTATGATGTAGCAGAGATGCAGACAAACATCTTCACCAGGGGCATTCACCACTTTGTTGGAGCCCTATCTAAATATCATAAGATGGAGCAGTGTCTGCCTGGAAGAGTTCCAAGTTTAAACAAGATGAAACAAGGAAGTATAGGAGGTTCAGGAAGAGTAAATTAGTTAGAGTAATTAAAATAGTAGTAGGAGGCAGCTGTATTCCTAAATTCTTGTAACCACATCAGCCATAATCTAAAGCCATTCAATAACTAATTGCTGACATGATTAAGACATGAATTAATTAGCTAGATCAGCCTATATTTGCAGAAAATAAAAAATCCCCCCTAAAGGAGGGAGAACTTATCTCTTAGTTTACTATTAAAATAACAAGGAAGGGGAAAAGAGAAAATAGATTGAGAAAATTGTCCCTTACACATAAGGAAAAAGAAGATAATCCTTAATCTCAGCATACAACAGTTTAAGGGTGTTCTTCTGCAGCTGCTGCTGTGAAGCCATGACCACGCTACTCATCTCCCTGCAAACGTGCATGCTGAGGGATCCCTCCACTCTGTCAGCCAAAACCATTTTTGCTGTAACTGGAAGTGTAACTGCAGCACTTGCAGGCATACTATGCCCAAATGAATTTTAATTTTGTGTGGATAAGAGTTTCAGAACAAACAGTACAGATTTCAGTGTGAGCAAGCCACCTGCATGTGTACTCGTGGTCCCTGTAAGATCTTTATAGCTTGGACTACTACTTTTTTGGCGCTTGGCTACCCAAACAGGCTGGCCTACTGACTGATCCAATCTTGTTTTCACTACTTGATTAAAATATAGGAATAATATGGGGTTATTGTATTTCATAGAATTGTTAATTCTATCATTCTATAATAGGGGTTGGGCTATGTTCAAGTAACTTAGAGACATAAACCCTACTCACTTTCTAAAGAGATGCCTAACTGCTTAGATTTCTTTCAATATAATTATCTCTTGACACAGTTATCAACAGATACTTATGTTTTAGACCAGTGTATTTCACCTTTAAAATGCTGTAGACAAAAATAATATTCCTGCTTGGAAATGGGCTGTAGACTGTGGTGGCAAATACTTGAGAAATATAGATATTAGCATTGCATTATTTCTCATCATCATCAGTTAAGTCTACACCAAAAGTATTAACTTATTATTTGCTTTCCATGGTCTTTCATGAAAGGCTCTCATTGATTCTTATGGCATTTCCCTTAGGTATCTGAAATATATTTACAACACCAGCCTCATCAAAAGCCAAGATGTGTTCACGGTCCTGAGATACATCTCGTATAACACCTATGGGAAAACAATGGCCTGGGACTGGGTACGACTTAACTGGCAGTACTTAGTTGACAGGTATGCTAATGAACTCATTGGAAACTTTAGGTTTACATCCATCTGTATATCTTGTTATATGCCATGCTTTTCTATATTTTCACTATACAGCTATAGTCACTGGCCTTTGCATAATGAAAACTGAAAGCATATTCAGCACAACTATATCCATCTGCTGTGAAAAAGTACTTTCCTGCTAACTTGAAAACCATTCTTTCCCTAAATAATCACTACCAATAAATGGTGATTAAAAAGTATAGAAAGTTCTGCCAAGGCCACAGAAGTCTTGTTATTGCATGGAAATTAGTCAGTCATGTCTCCACTCTTTCTATTGATTTCATAACAAGAAGACAGTGTATAGAATTTTTTTTTAATTCCTTCTAGTGGTAATAGCAAGCAGAACACATACAGATGAGCAAGGCAAGTAATAGCAAACTTTTAGCTTTGCTCCTCCCTATTTGAGTGACAACTCTCTCCTTCCTTCTCCTTTCTAAGCGCTTGTTGAGGGCACAGAAGCAAAGCACACCTGCAAGCCTAGAGCTGTGAACTGGACAGCATTTGTATTGCTGAGCAGCAATACACCTAATTTCCAGCATGAGACAATAAGTCATTAATTGCCAAAAAAAATCCCCCAGAAGAGATCACTGCATTAGTAAATATATTTGAGAACAGCACAGATATTGTATAGGAGTACTATTTTTCAAGTATTTCCAAAAATGCTGAAATCTGAGTGCGTCTGTTTTATTGTAGCACAGTTAGAAGTTTAACCTTCAGGTAATTACTTGTGCCTTTTCTTTTTTAATGGTTTTGCATGAAACATCATTTATTAAATTGTTTTTCTAGATTCACTATCAATGACAGAAGCCTTGGTCGAATAATAACTATTACCCAAAACTTCAACACTGAGCTCCAGCTTTGGCAGGTATGGTGACAGCACTTCTCTTGGTTTTAAGTCAATATGTTTAACAGTCTACTGGCCAGGAAACTTGACTTTTTATCCTCTAAATGTGTAAAGCAGTATGAGTTACTGTAAAACTCCCCCAGTGCTACTAGCCTGAGCTTAAATATCTCTCCCAGTCAAAACTGCCCTTGACCAGGTCCCTGTGAAAAGCCACTTGCCCAATAGCAGTGTTATTTGCTTCATGTCAATTCTTTTTGTCTCTCTTTTCCAGATGGAAAATTTCTTTGAGAAATATCCTAATGCTGGGGCAGGAGAATTGCCCAGGAGTCAGTCAACTGAGCAGGTGAAGAACAACATTGAATGGCTAAAAGTAAACAAGGAGGAAATACGAATGTGGCTAGAAGCACAGACAGGCCCTTGAAGTCTTACTTTGTTAAAAATACCAGGCACTCATTCTGGGCACTCAGATCCTCAGAGATATTTAGCAATGTGGATTTCTCACCCAGGTCCCTTAGAGGACCAAGGCCTAATATTTTTTCTACAAACACTCAGGAGACCACTGCCAGAGCAATGTTTGTGTAATTGTTGATCCCAGATCCTGCCAGCACTTTTGTGCAGGAATAGCTTTATATTTTGAGAGATTTATTTGCCTGAACAAACAGGACAAATGTTTAAAGTTACTCAAGGCAGAAGTGATGGCAGAACTGGGGTCCTCGCTGATCAAGTTGGTCTCACTCCTTCTGCATACCACTCTAAAAAGCTACTTCTTGGTTCGCACAGAAGTCTATCTACTACACTCAGGGATTCCTTTCCAAGTGCACTTCATAGGAGCTTTCTCCTGAAGGAAAGGGAATTAAGCAGTAATTTTAACACTGTCTGAAAATTGTCCCCTATATTTATAGCTGTAAAAATCCTACATTTGGGGTTTAGCTTTGCATTCTGATACTACAGAAAGGCCAGTTAAGCTTACCGCTCCATTGATTTTTGAAGTTTAACTACCAGTACACAAGGGATCAATATTAACAGCTTCTTTTTCAATGTTATTAGTTGGGATTCTGTAGCTTGGGGTAGGGGTTGTCTTGGTTATTTTTGTCTTACTTCTAAACCTTCTCAAAAGAAGAACTTGTGGCAGCCATTACTGCAAACAAGACATATGGTACTTACTGTCTCTTCTCTTAGGGAAAAATAAAATTTAAAAAATCTACCTGGAAATCTCAGTCTCTTTCTAATAAAGTGGTAAAACTGCCTGGCATATAGAAAAGCAGCTGTTACATAGCCCAGCTATGCCATACATATAGCTTCAGTGACTTTTGAGGGGGAAAAATCTATTATCTCCTCTGAGAAAATACAAAAAAATTGGCAAATTCAGGCGCAGGGGTCAGATGAGACCCACTGCTGCAATTCAGTCTACTGCAGAAGTACAGGCAGCAAACAAAGGATTCTCGGTCCCAAGCCCCTCTGCCACTATGATGCTGGAGAAGGCAGCGGGGCTGCTCTGCCTGCTCCTCCCAAGCTGGGAGCTGGGGTGCCTTGGACACTGTATGGGCAGCAGACGTGAGCATCAGCTCCATCCTCCTTGCTTTCTCCCTGGTCTCCTGAGTGGAAAGGCGCAGCAGAAGGGAACCAGCTAGAGCCAGTCCCTGTCCAGATGCCCTGGGAGCAGAACCACAGAGCATCTCACAGTAGATAGCCCTGGGAGAGATTAGGCACAGCTATCATGAAACTCTGCAGTGAGATGGGAGGACAGAAGCATGGAAAAGCACTTCTCTTCCCTTCATCCTGCAATGCTATTCAAAGGGAAAGCTAGAGATGTTGAGGAGATGGCTCTAATATACAGAAATCCTGGGGTACAGGCTCTGCCTGCCTCTGGGCCTTGGTATGGCACAGCAGGCTCCAGAGAAGCTTATATAGTCCCAGATGGAAACACTTTACCCCACTCTCCCAGGAGATTCAGGGCTGGTACTGTTTTGGGCCTCTCCCTAGATACCCAAATAGCTGCAACAGGCCCAGACAAATCTGGTGACCAAGTCAATTGTCCTGTCAAAGGAAAATGTCAGTCATTTGCCTCCTGCAAACAAAACATGACAGGATTTTGACTAACAGTGGTTACAACTTGCTAGAGATACCAGCTGGTCTTTAAGGTAAAGAGGTGGCAAAGGGCCAGGCAATTTCTTCCAGCTTTTCTTCTTGCCCAGATTCACACACAGAGGACAGTGAAAGTAAAGCTGCTGCCCACACCCAAACTACCAGCAGCTCAACACAGAGGGAGCAAGCTGTCCTTCGGCAGCTGCCTGCTCATTAGACACATGTCAACTCACCTTCACGATTTTACAGTTTTGATGAGTGAATTGAAGGAGCAGAAGCCAAACAACATCTCTCTTGGTTTCAAGGTCATGAACTGGTTTGGTAGCGCTGTATTGTAATACTGACTATCAGCTTGTTGTATCACTGTGACTATACAAGAGTATGATCGGCTCAGAAAAATTTGCTGTGCGCTGCTGGTGATGTATGTTTTAATTGAAAGTTTTAACTACAGCTGGCCATGTAACAATGCAACACCAATATGAAGATGTTCAAGCACATAGCTCAGTTGTTTTCCCTTTCAGAGAAGATTTAATGAAATTTGGCAGAAAAAAAATGATCCTCTAACCATTCACAGGCTTCTGCCACAATTTGCTGTAGGAAGAAATGCATGAGGTATGAGTACTATGGGAATGATACAAGATTAAGTAGTTACTTTAAGAGATTTCTATCCTTTGCTACGTGTAGCCCCTACTACCACTGAGTGGGAGCAGACTTTTCAACATTGTTAGCTACAGTAGTAGGCTTTCATCAAGGAAAACATAAGTAATGAAGATTTTCTATAGTGCTGGAAAGATATAGCAAAAGCAACCTTCATCCAAATCACACAGATATACCCTGTTCAAGACAAGGCACATATTGGCAGTATTGTGTATTGCTGTAGTAGAAAAAATTAAAAAAGGTCAATTGGAAAGAAACAACTGAAAAATACCACTGAGGCAAAGAGAGGACAAGCTTGAACAATGACTGGGCTTGTGACCCTGAGTGAATGGAGGAGAGAAGGGGATTTAAAGCAGTGAACCAAGCAATTGCCGCCTGTCATTTTATTCTTGCTCTGGTTAGGAAGGGACCATGTACAGCTTTTGTGCCTGAGCCACACTGGATCAGAGAGACATCTGGCTCCTGCTTGGATACTTTTGATGTTACAGAAAGGTTAGCTGGATTTCTACACCGATCTTAAGTGGGTAGGTGAACACAGAAGTAAATCCAAAAGCCCCAGAAGAAGGCTGCTTTTATGGTAGGGTAAAGGTTCTGTCAATTTTAAATAATGTTGTCTAGATTATGCAGTGCTCTTGCTACCTTTAAATGGCTCATGGAGAATGTACTGTATGGCATGTGCCTCTTTCAGACTGTTTGTCCTAGACGGATAACAAATCTGGTACATGCTAAATCTTTTGGTCAGGAACTAGTGCATTTACAAATGGTCTGTGATAAGCTTAAGAATGCCAATTTGAAACTGAATCCAAAGAAATGTGAACTGTTTTAAAAAGAGATAATTTTCCCTCGGTCATTTGATCAGCGAGGAAGGAATTTCCACTGATAAAGCCAAGTGAGGGAGTGCAGAACCGGCTGGCCTCTTAGATCCACACAGCTCTTTGAGGCTCTGCTATTCCTATTGTACCACAGCAAAAGCTATTGCACACAGTGAGGTAGAGAAATGCTTTGAGTAATCAAAATGCAATGTGGTGGAGTTAAAGAGGGGCCACTTGTGACTGCTGCAGTGTTGCCTTACACTAGCTTTGCAAATCCTTCTCATATCAGCCACAGCTGTGCGTCCTATAGAGCCTGAGCCTGTGGGCCCCACGAGGCTGTAAACCTGATTGATAGGCGCATGAAAATGCTTTATCTTGATGATTCAGGTAAAGGAACAACTGAAAACATTGTATTACTGCACAGAATAGCACCAGTGAATAGCACCAGTGCAAATACCAAGGCATCTACAACTCCCCAGCTGAGTCAGTTTCTAAAATAGCAGTTAAGATCACTACAAAGCATACAGACATAAAAAAAATACCATATACGTATGGTATGTCTCACTGTTGAAATAGGACATGATTAGGAAGTATCCCTCCAGTCTTCCCACAATGACCAGTGCCATTTCTTGGTCACCATCAGTTTGGGTGATGGCATCTTCCAGCAGCTTTTGGGACTCAAGGTAAAAGGGAAAAAGCTAGCTTGTGATGGGCACGGGAGAGACTAGCTAAACAGGGTCAGAATGACAGGACCTCATCCCATTGCTATCAGCAGCAATACCATACTGCCAGATTAAAACTTCATCTCGTGTTATATGTATCCAATTATGAAAGTTAGTCAAACAAGGTTGTGTTTGCTTTCCCAAGTGTTTAGGCAGAAGCCAGTTGACCTGGAGGTATTCCAGCTTCACATCCACACCTATGGCAGCTGAATGTATGCCTGTATGTGGAAAACTGGTACAGAAAGATACAGCTATATGAGAGTAAGGAAATACTGTACAGCTTACAGGTACTACAGTGGCTCATATGGCTGCCCATATATCTGAACTTTTCCAAGATGTGCTTTGGAATAAACACAAATCTATTTATAAAACCATCTGAAATGTATTTGGTTCAGATAAGTCTGAGAGCTTCTGGCTTCCCAGCATATACTCTAAAGAGTTGTGAGGGAAGACCAAATCCTGAAAAACATGACTATGACACAGGGTCTGAGAGACACTGTTCTTAAGTAGCACTCACTAGTTGTTTCGGTAATCCCTCACCCACAGAAAACCTTTCCATATCAACCCTCTCTTCTTCACAAATTGATGTCTAGAGTTTGCTATCAAGCTGTTATCTGCTTGCTGGTGGCTTAATGATGCTGAAGCAATGTGTACTGATGGTCTCAAGAACCAGGCAGTCAGGGAAAGGAAGAGATCCAGGCATGAGAGAGGACTGGAGCCTAACTCTTCAAAAGAAAGGCTGGGGATACAGGGTCATTATTCTTAGTAAGACTCAAAAGCTAATTTGAAATAGATGTTGCAGTTATATATGTGATACCCACCATACAACCTTCATCCTAGCTTAAGCCATCAATGTTAGTTTTCCTTTGGAGATAGATGAAATGGCCAGGTGACCTCTAAATATCCTTTCCAGCACGTTTGAATTTTTTAAATTGTTTGCAGTGAACAAAAGACTGGTCACTGATATGGTTTCTTCCAAGGAGTGCAAGGCCAAGCACAGATCATGAGGTTCTGCCATTCCAGAGTTCCCATTCTGTATTGCCTGCTGTCAAATGCATTCACGCACTGCAGGTTGGTGAAGAAGCCTCTCCAACCAGGAACTGCATACCACTGAGCTACAGAGCTCATACCTGTAGCAGGTCTGCAACCTGGGGGCATTTTTAATGTCTTTTGCAAAGACGGAGCCTGAAACCAAACAACTGCAGGATGCTCTCTGGAGGGTAGTCAACGTAGCTATTAGCCAGAGCAAAAGCTGCACAATGTTATGGCAAAAAAGGTGTTAAGCCATAGGTCAAGTTCTTATGAGCCAAAAGAGTTGCTGTGGCAGTCTAAGAAGCAGATTTTCCAGGTGTCTGGTGGCCAGCCAAAAACTTATTTGATTCATTTATTTTAGCAAATAGTCACTTTCAGCAAACTGAATTTACGGCCCACCCAGGTTCTTTAAGCAACTTCAGCTAGAGAAAACACTATGGACCTGAAGTTACAAAATCACTGATGAAAAGACATCACCCCTTCTTTTTCTTGGGCTGGAGCACTTGCAAAGAAAGCAAGTAGATCAAGGCTCAGTTCCGCCTCCTCCACAGAAATGCACATGAACTCTTCCACATGGCAGCGTACTGGGCCTGGTCTTCCAAATTCTCCCGTGGTACTTAAATAATAGCCAGGATCAAAAGCAAATTAATAACTTTCTAGTTTGGTGCTTCACATGATCACCTGAGAAAACATGATTGCCAGACTCTTATATTTTATTATTACTTTAAGTAAATGTGGTTTAGCTTCAGTCAGCAACTAAGCACCACACAGCTGCTTGCTCACCCTCCCCTCTGGCCCCCCCAGTGCGATGGGGGAGAGAATCTGAAGAGCAAGTGAGAAAACTCGTGGACTGAGATAAGAACAGTTTAATAATTGAAATAAAATAAAATAAAATAAAATAAAATAAAATAAAATAAAATAAAATAAAATAAAATAAAAATAAATTGTAATGAAAAGGAAAACAATGAGAGAGAGAGAGAGGAACAAAACCCAGAGGGGGAAAAATTTAAAAAAAACCACAAGTGATGCAACCACTCACCACCCACTGACCGATGCCCAGCCAGTCCCTGAGCAGCGGTCGCTGCCCCCCAGCCAGCTCCTCCCAGCCAACTCCCCCCAGTTTATATACTGAGCATGGGGTCATATGGTATGGAATAGCCCTTTGGCCAGTTGGGGTCAGCTGTCCTGGCTGTGCCCCCTCCCAGCTTCTTGTGTACCTGGCAGAGCATGGGAAGCTGAAAAGTCCTTGACTAGTGTAAACATTACTTAGCAACAACTAAAACATCAGTGTGTTATCAACATTATTCTTATACTAAATCCAAAACACAGCACTATACCAGCTACTAGGAAGAAAATTAACTCTATACCAGCCGAAACCAGGACAGTAAAGATGGACGCCTTCAACAGAGGCTGCTAATAAGCTCAGATCTGCATTAATAGGCCCTAAGTAATTAGAAATGTAGAGGAGCACCATTCCATAGTACAGTGATTTGAGCAATAGCTTGAAAGGGCAGACGTGGTTTAAAATTCTCTCCAGCAGAAACAATAGTTCACCAAGTCTTCCACCTGCCACACAAGGTCTCCAACCACTGCACGTAAGGGGTGTTCCTCTCCTCCAGTGCTCTTGTAAATGCAGCCCTTCTTTTACTTTACCACCTCAAGGACTCCGGACCAAAAGGCTCAGTCCTGTGAAAGGCAACATTTCTGTGTCAGGCGAGACGAGATTTCAGCTTTTCATTTCCTCAGCAGAAAACAAAGCTTCATTCAAGCTGCACAGACTCACTCCCGTCCTCCCTAGTTCAGGAGAAAAACAAACAAACAAAAATGTGCTCCCAAAATGACACAACTGTTGGCTTCATATACGAGCTGCTGAGCTCCCCGGCCAGACTGCAACAGAGGAAAGACAAGCTCCAGGCACGAAAGTGAACCAGCGCAAACTAGGAGGTGAACCGGAGCAAACTACACCCTCAGGTATCGCCCTAGCCACAAATGAGAAGCACACAATTGTGCAATCTGAGAAAGGCTGATGCAAGCAGGGACTGGTTTTAATGAACATTGAGTCAGTCACCACATATTACAAAAACAGAACAGCCAGCAGAGCCAACAATGTGTAATTATCACTGAAACAACACAACCAAGGGGAAGATCAGCTACAGCTAAGATCAGCTTGCAGGAGGGAGAGATCAGGTACGCCACCAAACAGCATGTCTCAGTTGGCACTAGAGTGGCCCAGTCAGAAAAGTCAGGGCTAGGACAAAGGATATTATTCATGCAAGCACGATATTATGCTAACACACCAATACGGCACCTTCTGCTCTGCTCTGCACCCTGGCCAGACTGCTCCCCATGTCCCCTACTCATGTCTGCAGATGCATGGCTGGAATAGAGCAGAGCAGGGCAAGAAATGTTTGGCCATCTTTGCATTTTGAAAGAATGGAGAACACGTCATTTGGCCAAAGCAACCTGCTCATTCTGATCTAATGGATGGGTGGGTTTACTGAGGAAAAAGACATTTTTGGTGTACCTTCTGGGCTGTCCAAATGAACATGGAAACAATGTGCAGGACAGGGGAACAGAGATGCAGTTAAGTTGCCAAAGCAGGTTGTGTCCTAGCGACACAAGCAGCCTGTGTTTTGTTTATTTAAGCACACCTGGTTTAGATGTCAACTGTTCTGCACAAAATATTTAAGAGTTCTTTGCAAAATATTGAAGGGATTTTTATTATTTTAGCTAGGACTCCTTACATAGGAGATGAATGCAGCCTGTTAAAGACAAATCAGATGGGGAAGATGAAGGACAGAAAAGAGCAAGCATCAGAAAACATATTAGTGAAGTATCATTAAGTTTCTACTATGGGAAATGTATTACTCCAAAAACATGTTAAAGTAAAACATAAATTTCCTACTGTAATTAGGAGCTGTTGCTCAAATACTTCTTAAAATGCAACTCAATAATTTGATCTGTTTTCTGTGTGCACTAGAAAAAAATGAATATTGGTGGTCTGGGAAAATTGGTTTGTCCATGTATTGCCTAATCTCACAGGACTGTAATAGCTAGACTGATTTTATGGCTAAACGAATGGTTTAGCAAGGGAAATAAATAGGATAACCATGCAGATGCATCATGGTGATGAACTTTTTTTTCCTCTCTTAAAAGAAAGAAAAAAAATCTCCTTTATGGGAGATGGAGGACGTGCAGTGAAGTTTTTCCGTATTTTAATTTCTCCACAGTGTATTAAGAGCAGCCTCTAGTGACAGCTGGTAGCCATTACATTTAATTATACCGGCTTTAACACAGCGTGCATGCTTACGGAAACACTTCCTTAACTATTTGTAATACGTCTTAAAAAAAAAAAAAAAACAAAACAAAGTTGCCTTAGAGATTTTATGAACAGCAACAGTCATTAAGCACACAGATGCTTCTAAGTAACATCGCATAAGACTACTTAACCTAGAATAAAAGGCAATCATTAAGGCTAAAATTTGTAGGCATGAAAAAAAAAAACCACCCAACCCATAAAATAAGCTTCTCTGTCACTTTTGAAGATTACATTTAACCATTTGAGTCATCAGAAATTGCTGAAAATGCAAGTTATGTTTCAAAAAGCAGTGGGCACTGCTACGAAGGACCAAGAAGCCAAACGCTCAGAACTCGAGATAGTCGCAATGAGCTTGCATATACGCCTGCACGCAGCAGGCGCACTGGACTCTGGCATGATGGCTATTTTACCTCAAGCAGTTGTTTGCAACTTAAAAAAATAGCTTCCTAGCAAAAACCAGGCATGTGTAATTTTCAGCAACCATAAATGCCCATAAACTCCCTTACACCATCCTGAGCCAGGTATTTGGCAGCTTTTTTCACCTATAGCAACTGAGGCATTAAAAAGATACTACCTCTCCTTGCAAACTTGGCTTTCTTTATGAACACACAAACACTTGTGCTTTGAGGAATTGAGGAAAGAAGCATCTGCCCGTGATCACACCAGGTAACTCGCTGCGCTCAGCAAAATGCTGAGGGGCCATAGCAGGACCCATGCTGCAGTTGGGAATGAGCTCTTGCTGCCGGAGGTGTGGCAGGGAATGTCACGGCCGGTGCTGCAGAGATGCTTCCCCCCTGAGGCAGCATCCCCCCCGAGGCCTGCCAGTAGCCCGCAACAAAGCCCTCAACATTTCCAAAATGGCTTGTGTTTGGCTTTTTTAATCCATTGCTTTTGAAAGTCATATGTTCTTTTATTCCTCGCTGAAAAAAATTAGGAAATACTTGTTTAAGAAACCTTAGCACCTGCCTTTAAGTCATTACTTCATTTACAGAAGAACAAATCATCCACCGCTGCCCATGGTGGCTGCTCTCCCACACACGAGTCTGCTTGGACCTCCGGAGAACTGCTCCAGCCAGTCAAGCTTTGCTTACAGAAAATGGACCCAGGCTCATGGTCACAACTGTGTCTGTAGCTCAGCAATTTGTGACACTTTCACAGCATTAAAAAGGGATTCTGGAGAGTAAGAGGCCAGGAAATGGTGGCCCAGGCTGGAGAGCAGCCGGGCGTTGGGCACCTGTCCGCTCAGCACCGGGAGGATGGCGGCTGGCACAGGCGGTGCAGCCCCTCTCCCTCAGGCAGCTGGGCAGGCAGGCCAGGAGGAGAAGCTGCCAGAGGGACGGGTCTCCATTGCATGGCTGACTTTCCACAGGCTGTGGTGAACAAAGCCTTGTGCCCAGCGGTGGGGAAGAGTTTACCCTGACAGAAATGAGGGTTTGGAGCACAAAGTCCCTGTATTCAGGCATGCCTCCTGCCTCCCCTCACGCCTACCTCATCCTGTGGGGTGGCCTTGCTCTTATGCAGTCTGAGGGGGCTGAGGCCTCTTCCAGATACTCATCTCACACCAGTCAAGTTGCCGTTTTTCTTTTAAAGTAAAAAGCCTCTCCCTGAGAGCATGGGTGGAGGCTTGGCCCTGCCGCTGGGCTCCAGCCGACAGCTGAGTTGGGCCTTCACGGCAGGGCGGCCTCCTGCAGCTGTGCCCCCACAAGCGCCCAGGGCAGCTCTGGCTTCACCTCACACTGGCTGTTGGGCAGGGAGGTCCCTTCCCAACTCCCAAAGACGTTGCTGCCTCGGCTCCCCTCGTGGGCTCTCCCTAGCAGGGTCACCCACAGCCCACTCTCTGCCAGCTCACCATGGTGGAGGATGGCAGCAGTGCTTGGGGGTGAGCTCAGCCCGAGGGAGGGGATGGCCCCTCCCAGCACAACACATCCCTGGCCATCCCGAGCCCATGAGGGAGACCTCTCTCGGGGGCCGGGAGCCTGCCAAGTGTTTGTGTCTTCTCCACGTAGCAGGCAGGGCCATGGGAGGGAGAAAGAAAGGCCCTGCTGCCATACCGTGTGGTCTGCAGTGCCCCGTCCCCCCGTGTGAGGTTGGGCAACACGCAAACGTTCGGCCGCTCGAGTCCCCCACAGCACTGGCGTGTGTGGGACGGCAGGGGCGGGTGGCCGGGGCCGCTCTCGTTATAGCCACTCATCGGATGCTAATCCAATCATCCTGCTAATGAAATCAGGCTGCGCCGCTAATGAAATCACCCTGTGGCAGCCAGCGTTGCTTCGCAGCGCTGCTGCTCTTGGCGTCGGGTCGGCCGTGCTGGTGGGTAACCTCTGCCGAGAGCCCCCGAGACCCGCTCCCGCTGGGGGGGACAGGCAGCAGGTCCACTGCCAGCCACTCCACTGCCAGCCACTCTGGCAGCAGCGGCTCGAGCTCTCCACCGGCAGCAGCCCCTGCCCTGCCCAGCAGACGGCAAGGAGCAGGGAGTGGGATGGCTGATAACGAGACACCAGTTACTGGTTTTCTGCTTCTCTGCCGGCACGGTTTTGCTCGAGGAGCTGCCTGGAGGCCACCCGGGCTGGGCCTCCTCGAGCGATGGCATTCCCGGGCCATGTGGCACAGATGCTCGGGGAGGGAGGTGCTGTCTGCAGCACCCGCAGCGGCTGCGTAGCCAGCTTCAGGATAAAGCTGCTAATGAGGAGCTCACACCAATGAGCCGAGAAGCGTCCCAGCGCCCTGGTCCTTGCCTCTCCAGGAGTTATTCTGGAGTGTTCCCAGAGTAAGTCTATTAATCAATAAGAGAAAGGGCATCCATTTCCTTATGAAATGCTTTACTTCTGATACTCCCATGCTGACATGGTAGAAGGTGCCGAAAAGAATACTAATGCTGTTCCTTTTTAATGTCTTTTTGCTCAGAAGCCACAAAATATACCATATCAATTTTTTTTTACTTTAAAAGCTGCTTGATGTAGGGGAGCATCCTGAAGCGTCCGGCTCATGTTTGGAGTGAGGTCGACCTTTAATTGGATTTTTTTTTTCAAACGACTTGGAGCTGCAAGAAACGAAGGAGACAGTGATAACAGTATTGTTTGTATGAAACCTATTCATAGCAAAGGCTTTAGCATTCTGCAAGCTAGCGTGCTTCTCCAAAGGTCTGCTAGTTAATTGGCGCGTTGTTTAAGGGAAGGTTTTAATGGTGTAGGAGGCATAAGCCTTTGTAAATAATATTATCTTAAATGCAGAAGGCCTTATCATGCACTCCTTGCTCAGGCAGGTCTCCTCTTGAGATCATCTGAAGTTTTGTCTGAGCAAGGAGCGCAGAATCAAATCCATAATGAGCCAACCGCTTAATCGAGTGGTACAGAAAAACACATTCAAGCAGTTTTCAGTCACATCTGCTAGACATCAGTACTGCTGCGATCTCACTAGAGGGAGCAATTTATTTTGAAATATTAGTCAATATTAGCTCAGTGCTTAGTCAGGCCACGAGTGGGTCAAAATTAAGAAGACTTTTCTGAAGCAAATACACATTTCAAGATAAAAAGACAAACAAGGGGAACAGAGAAGTGAAAAGAGCACTAGTTAAAAAATCTTAACTTCTGAAACAATGACTTGTAAACAGAAAAAGGAATCTATGCAACATATGGAGATGATTTTTTTTATGTTGTTTTTGCTGCTGAAACATCTACAGTAGAGGTTTTGTCCCTGTTTCCAGTAGAGATTCCTGGTTTTGGGGATTACAGATCATTTTGGTTGGCCCTTGATGTGAAGTTTTGCTTTTATTTTAAAACATGGATAGAGCTATTCTCTTTTTTATCATAGGCTGTAAAAGGAAATAAATTCCCAGATGCATCAAGATTCTTAGAAGTATTGCTAGCACTCAGGCTCTGTCAACATTTCCATCTTAAATCATTATTTAATGTTGAGTCATAAACACCTTTCTGTAAACATTTATTTAGTGCCTGACAAGGTCTCCCCTCTAAAGGGGTGGGGGCGGCGTTCCTCAAAAAAAACAGGGTTTTAAAATATTTTCAATGATATCTTTAAAGGCTGTGTTCTAAATCTGTCATGGTTCAATACTGTCCTTATTCGAAGTCTATATTGGGGTAAGTTTGTTCTGGACTTGTACAGTGCCTGGCACAGTAAGGTTCTCAGAGACCCGAGGCACTGCAGCGAAAGCAAATAATACAGACTTAATACTGACTGTGTTTATGCAGTCTGACCCTGAGTACCCCTTAGCTTCTGGGTCCTGCTGTCTGCCTCAGCTATGTCTTGGCTCTGCGTTGGGATGAAATGTGGGAATGCAATCACTCTGCTTTGCCCCCTGCCCAGTCTGGAGAGAGGAAAGGGGGTCTGTGAGCTAGGAGGGAACCAGAGAGACCTCCACAAGGTGCAGTAATACAGAGCACCCCTGTCCCACAGGCTAGACACAGCCACCAGGAATTAATCCCTCCTCACAAAGCCGAAATGATCAGCTTTGTGCATCTATGTGAGCGCAGAAGCTAGCTCTTTGTTTCATGTGAACAGCAAAGAATCGCTGGATGTAAAATGACTGAGTCTGTTTGCTCTGGTGGGTTTTGGATACAGCCTTTAAAAGCCCTAAACCTGCCATCTGGTCCGCTAAAGAGGAGCCTTCTCTCTGTGGAGCACCAACTGTGTGATATAATTTGCAGGATGGGAGCTGGAAAGGTCTACATGTTAGTAAGCAAGATAACATCAGTACCCCCCAGGATATGTATTAGACCAAAGTTATCATTATTAGGAGAAATTATCAGCATCACAGTTATGTTTGGTGACAATGTTGGCTCTATGCTTTATAGAAAGACAAATCAGTTTTTACTTTCCAGATCCGACGTACACAGAGGACAGCTTACGCCCATATCCTCACTTGCATTTCAGGAGGCTGGATGGAGGTCTGCGCTCCACACGACCCCAGGCTCTCGCCGCATGCTGGTACAGAGAGCACGATGTTATACTTAAGGAAGCTGTGCTTGCGGTACAGCAGGATCCGCCTGGATCTAAGTGCCATTTATCACAGAGCAAGAAACTGAAACAGAGCCAGAGGAAAGGAAGAGGAAAAGAAGGGCCATGCAATCTTGATCTCCACCACAGCCTGGAAGAACAGCCTCTCTTACACTGCTGCTGACATTTTACTGTCAAGAAAATCAAATCTTGATTTTCACTGGAAGATTTTAAAAGAATGGCAAGCGCAAGTGAATGCAGATTTAAGGCTACCCTCAAATGTGACTGAATAGTGGGAGAGAATAACTTTTTGTAGCTTTAATCTCTACTAATCCACCAGATTTTTTATTTTTGGTTCCAGACCGAGATTTTCTGATAATGCTTTATACAAAAAAATCAGGTCCTGGTTTATTCTACTTGCCTTACTCTACAGGTGAATGGAGATTTAGTAGATGTGGCGTCAGACAAGGAGGAAGCGAAATCTGACAGACCAACAGAATGTGACTAATAACCAGCTCATACAGAAACTCTTTTTGGTAACACAAATGTCCCTTGCTGAGTGAGCAGGGAAAAATCTGTTTAATTCTTTCAGCAAAGTACTGAAGCACAAGGCTAACTTTAACTATGTGAATAATGTTGCTGACTAACTCATATACTTATATCCAGTGTTAGAAATTTTAAAATATTTGCATCTTCATTTAATTGCTGAGGGATCTCCCACTGCTTTGAGAAAATTTCTGGAAAGAAAATTCTGAACACTAAAGGAAATTTTAAAAACTTAAACTAACACAGGTACAAATTGCCTTCATGTGCCTCCCCTGCAGCTTACGGTCATTTCTGGTGACACCTGCCACTGTGTATATACATACAATTCTCTTAGAATTATTGTGGCACCTATCTTCATGACATTAAGTCAAATAGTACTGATGTAGCAGAATGGTGGGTACATAGGAGACTATGTGTATCTAAAAATTGCTTTAGCAGCTTAGCTCCACTGAGGCAGCAGCAATAGCCTGGATTCTGAATTGCTTGATTTCTATTAGTGAAAATCCTGAGTGGCCTAAAAGCCAATCTAAACAAGTTATGTATGTAAAGTGCACGTAATCCTTTACTATTTAGTAAATCCATAATATTTAGTTGTCCATCTCATAAGAAACTTCTTTATGGACCAAGGCTCCTTTTGACTAGCAGTGTTGTTAACAGGACAAAGTTAGCCCCTAGCATAACAAATTTATGATTTTATTTGTTTCCCATTAAAATGTGTTGCCGGTTTAATGGAGATTGAGATTCTTAGCATGACAGACATTTTAGGAAAACTTCAGAGGGCTCTGTATTTCTGTTATTTTAAAATGCTTGGTATTACATGTAAAACCAAAAATATTACATGTAAAAAATATATATATATATATATATATATACAGCTGTTGTATTTTTTACAATCCTAAACTTAAACACAAATTCCTTCCTTCCCCACATATGGTTGGAGGAAGGGGGGCTAAGCTTTTGCATTCACCAAACTACACCTAATTCACACGACCAGAGTGCAGTACAAAACCCACAAAGGCATCCAGTAATCAATTCTTTGGAGGAAGGTGGGTTCATCTATTTTTGCTACAAGAAAAAGTTGTGCTTTGCAGAAAGCCCTTTGCTCTTTGCCATGTGAATTAGCAGTGCACTGCTGTTAATCTAAGTGGATTAAAAAAGGGTAAAGACTCCTGGTCCATGAAAGCCTGCTCTATAGCTAGATTTTGTACAAGTGTAACTGTGTCGGTTGTGTGGGAGACCTGGGAGGGGGAAGCACGAGGGGGGTCTTTTAACTGCATCTACAGCTCCTGGTATCAATTCACCTACAGTGGCAGGAAGGTGCTTGCAATTCATTCCTTTTCCTGGAGAGGAATAATAATATCGGTATGGGGTCTTTATACTGGTATAATGGCAGTCACGACATGGGGGAGAGGGGAAAGGTTGTGCTGGTGCTCTTATGCCCGAGTGGTCGAAGCGGCACGGCTTCTGTGTGCAGACCCGGCTGAAATAATGTGTTTCCCAAGAAAGACAACAGCGCCATTCTGCAGTTATAAAGCACTGGGCTTAAGAATTTTGCTTGTGAGCATATCTAGGAGCCTGGCATGCTGACTAGATAAATGTTTAAAAATAAGTCTAGTGCCCAAACTGACAAGCTTGTGCCTGTTCGAATATATTCATCAGAAGAAGAAAATGGGTTTATCTGAAAGTCTGTTTCATTTTACTGAGGTTCTCATCAGGGATGTTACGCTTACTTGCCATTTCCCTTACTCACCTGAATATTTTTGGTATCTGGAGACAAAGAAGATAAAGAGGGTTGTACTCTATTAATCACCCTTCTCTTTGTTCTCAAGCTACCTCTCTTCCTTCTATCCCTCCTCCAAACACACCTCCCTTGCCAAATCTTTAGAAAAAAAATAATCGCTGCTATATTCTTTCAGGGACTCTAGCACTTACTGGTACAACATGTAATACTTGTGCCCGATTTGTTTTGTTGGTATCTGCATGGGAGCCAGTAAAAAAAAAAAAAAAATCACATAAAAATGGAATTTTATAAATAACAGATGTGAGCTTTTTTTGTGGAAAATGTTTGGTTTTTAAAATGTTCAAAGTTTTTAAGGAAAAAAAAATCTAATTCTGTTTGCCTATTTTGTATTTCCTTTTTTTCTTTTGTTCCTGTCTCTATTTTCCTGAGGGTAGAAGGCAAATAAAGTTTTCCTGGGGAAGAAAAAAAGGAAAAGTATTGCCTTCATTTTTAACATGGTGAAATGAGCACGGAGAGCCTAAAGGCAAGAAGTTTCCACAAAACTAGGATACCTCAGAGGTGACACTCTTATTCTTCGGGTACTCACCGTTACATGGTACAAATCCCACTGGCATTATTTACCTGTAACATGTATAGCAATTATTTCCATTGGACTAAATGGGATTTGAGGAAAGGATTTTGCAGAAAAATTTATTGTTCAGTGTTCCCTTAGAGCCAGCACTTCTGATAGCCTCCTGCTCTGTCGCACGAGGATCCAGGTGGCACTGATTACAAGCCGCCTCAGACTCCAGCTCGCCACATCTCCCTTCTCTAGCTATGTAACAACAAGTCATAATCTCCATGCATAGGTATAAAACTGCTCATGTATAGATATAAGCTACTAACTTCCAAAGTTAACTTGTGGCAGAGCCACTGCGTGCCCTCAGGCCTCCATCCCGGGGCCTATTGCAGCTCCATGCCAGGCATGGGGAATTTTGGACAGCAAAGTCCTGACCTGTTGTGGTCTGGGGACATCGCCAGGACACGTACGTGAGCTGTGGAAGTCTAACATGCTGCCAGTCCCGAGCACGTAGGCACTGTCCTGGGAGCTGAAGGCTGCACACCAGTCCTGCTCTTTGGCCCCCCATCCCCACGCATGAGTGAAGATTCAGCTTGAGGCTTCTCAGCTGTGTAGCAAACCACCGTTTTCCTCTCCTGGGATAAAAAGACAAAGGCAGAGGCCGCCCACTTTGCCAGACGGAGGGAAGAGAAAATGGGATGGGCCAGAACTGGGTTCTTGCATGCAAAATCCTGGAGACAGAGGCATGTCACTCCCAGTCTGGCTGACGGTGACAGCCCCGCTTCCTTGCCAGCCACAGCTGCTGCCAACTCAGCCCTGAGCCATTCCTGGGTGGAAGCAGCAGCCACCTGGCTTTGGACAGCCGTGGCAGAGGTGGTGCAGGCAGCAGGGCCCAGCCTCTCAGGCTGAGCTGCTTTTCCCGGCATGCTCTTCACCTTGCCGATGAAGAACTCTTCTAACCACAACCGTTTTTGTCGCCTCCCTTATCCATGCCAGT
Source organism: Ciconia boyciana (assembly GCF_034638445.1). Classification (NCBI taxonomy): domain Eukaryota; kingdom Metazoa; phylum Chordata; class Aves; order Ciconiiformes; family Ciconiidae; genus Ciconia; species Ciconia boyciana. The sequence continues at coordinate 60,047,147 of NC_132938.1, forward strand.
TGCCCTCTGCTCGTGCTTACAAACTCGGCGGGGGATATAACCCATTGCAGCTCTTCCTAATGCCATAGTGCCCTTGTCTGTGCTGTCTCTCGTGGTCTCCGGCTGTCTCAGGCAATATTTAGCTCTCCATCATCTCTACGGAGAAAGCACTCAGCCCTCCCTAAATTTCAGTCTGGCCTGGATGACTTAATTCTTTTGGCAAGTTCTGCTTTACAAAAAGTGGCAATTCCAGCCACCACTTGGGCTAAGATCTTCCAAGCTGGCTGAGGACAAGCCTGCCCAGAGCGGTGGAGCCTGGGCTGGAAAGCTGGGGTTCAAAAGTGCAGCCACGGGTCTGTTTGACAGATGACTGGGTGGTTCCAGAAAGTGAAGCAAGCAGCAGCCCCCACCTCGCCATCATCGCGGGGAACCGGCTGGGACGTACTGCAGCGTTTTGGCTTTGTAACACATCGATGCGTGTTTCCTACAGCAGCCGTAGTCTGATGAGAGCTGGCAGGGGCTACAGCACATGTAAGCTTCAGAGAATTTAGCTGCCCAGCTCTAACAAGTCTCTCCAGAATTTCACAAATTTGGCTGATACTCTTTAGGAAAGCAAAGGGCATGATCCTAACATCAGAGTAACCCTGTCAGCAAATTCACATCCCTGCTCCTAAGCGCATACGAGCCAGTGCTTTGCAGCAGGATGGAGGTGTTTTTCTCCCTTTAGAAAATGAGCCAAACGACAGATTAATTTCATTATCCCTGGAAATACTGGCTGAGCCATTTCTGCTGAATCTTTAACCAAAAGATAAATAAATCATCAACCAAAGACAGACATCCTTCATGGATGTTTTTAGTATGAAGGAAAGTATGGAAAAATTTTAAGTGCCTAAAATAGTCTTTTACAAAAGGCAACTTTACATTCTTATGGATGCAACATAGTGCCGTGTTTCCCAGTAACAGCATTTACTATTACAGGCATCTGTGCCACACCTTTTGCCAAAGTACTTCTTCAAGGAACAGGAAAAATGTTTCACAAGTAGTGTATTAAAAATAATCTCGCTCTTCTTAACCCATTAGCAGTGAAGTTAAATATGCTTCAGCGTGGGATCTTCCCCCACCTGCTCAGATCCCGTTATCCAAAGGGCCTCCTGTGTGCTGTCTTCCCCTCCCCGAGAGAGACAAATTAAGCTGTCCCTATGCAGTTCCCATCTTCCCCTGCTCGCAGCTATGGCGAGGGAGTTTTACAGTCCAGAAACCAACTGAGCTGCAGGCAAAAATATCAGTGGCTCCTCTGCTTGCTTGGAGGCGTCTAAGAGATTAAAGTGTGGTCTGGGGCTTCATCATGGACCAGCATCATCCTCCCTCACAAGGGGCTTCAAAACAGCTATGACCAGCAGTGTCCTAGGAATGTAGTTTCCATACAATTCTTCTTTTTGACAGCAACATCTAATCTACTGAATAATATGATCCTGTAGGATTCACAGCTCATTGGGCATTACCTGGATTCATTCAGAAAAAAACTTCTCCCAAAATCTTCACAAGCAGGTCCTTGGGAGGATCAAGGAACTGGGTCTACGGCAGAAGAAGCAGCATCTTTCTGTGAATTAGAAATCATTGTTGCCTTTTGCATATGGATGCGTTGAGGTGGGGAGGTTAAGTGACATACCCAGGGTTACAGAGCAACCAAGTGGTAGAGCAGAAAAAGAAATCTGGCATCCAGACTCCTATTTGTCTCTAGTTTCTATTCTTTCATTCACTGATGCTTTCAAATCTGTAGTTAACATTGCTATAATACATTCAGAAGTGAATGACAAATATTTTTTCTTGTGGGCAATAAAGATGAGTTGATTTTGCACTGTTGTAAAATTCTGTTATGTATAAAGGATTCTTTATTTTATAATAGCTATTAGAGTGTTTGTTTGTAGGATTTTCTTGGGGTGGAAACTTCAGAAGAAGCATTGCTTTGAGCTAATCATTTAGCAAAGGACAAAGATGCTTTAGATTGCTGACTCGTCCTATAGTTAATGGTTCTCTCAGGCTTTTCTCTGTCAAATGTGGCAACTATGACATCAAATGTTATCTCTGTAAACACATGCCAACTCAAAATAGCACATGGGGGGAAGGACGAAGAGTTCCTTATCCTATATTTTAGCCAAGATTATGGTCACCAGCATGTTCCTCTCACCATGGAAAAAAATAGACTTCAGGATAACTATGCTTGCCAAAAGTTAATTTTTAAAAATAAATGACGGATCCAACAAACCGTTCCGCTTTCCTATTAGCCACCTTAGGGGATCATACGCCGAGTGCATGAAATATGGAATTCTCATTTCTGGGATGCCAGAATGTGAGTTCTGACACATTATTTGCAGAGGCTCACTATGGGCACGAGGATAGCTACAGCTATTAGAGACTTTTTTTCCAAAGATTTTGAAGGACAGCAGACTGGCAATTCAGAGACCCAGACTGTTTTGTTGATCTGCCACTGATCTGCCATGTGACCTTGAGCGAGTCTTTTCACTTTTCTCTAGCTCTGTTTCTCCTCCTACAATTTGCCTTATCTATTTAAATGGCAGCCTTTCTAAGCAGGGAATTTCTCACCTTGTGCTAGCTAGCAGTGTTTAGCTGAATGTGAACCCGTCTTCCTTGGGATTATTGTATTGCGAAGCTAGCAAGTAACACTACCAATTAAAAGCACTAGTGTAAAATACTAATAAGCTTTTTTCCCAGAGGGGATCTTAGCTGCAGTCAGAGGAGCAGTAATGCCCCCTTCTCCAGTACTTCACTTCTGCTGCTCTTCCTATCCAGGAGCTGAAGCTGTGATGTGGCATCACCAACACTGCCACTTTACGGTCCAGTTTTTGGAGGCAAGTCTCAAAGCCGTGAAGAGGTGGGGTGCAGCAGCGTGAAGCAGAGCTGGCCAGGCTGTGGCTGCTGAGCCACACTTGGCTTAGGAGCAGGTCAAATCCGCACCCATGCTGGGCTTTATCAAGGAGGACGAGAGGTGCTCCTAATCCTGACCGTGAGTGAAAGTGAGCCTGTGGAGCTGCCAGCGATGCCGGACCTCAGCCATCCGTACTCGCAGCCCTGGGCTGGCGCTATGCGTTGTCCCAGGGGTTGGGGACCGCCAGCTGTGGCCAGCTGCAAGGAGGGTCAGGCTCACAGGCAACACAGCCCTGCTGAGCCACCCAGAACAAAGCCACAGGCATTACTGTGTGCAAAGCTCTCTCCCTTTAACCTGCACACCCAGCCTGAAGTGGCAGAGGACAGATAACCCAGGTGGTTCACAGCCTGCCAAGACCCCTGTACTTGAGGAGGTAATTTAGATGCAGCTGAATGACATGCCTGCTCAGCAGCAAAGAGCCACAGCCTGCCCTAGTTCTTCCAGTGTTTCCTAGTTCCTTCCAGTTCTCCTAGTTCTTCCATAATTGGCACTGGCTGTGTCTCATAATGAAATACACCATGAATAAGAAGAGGTACAGAGTATAGAGGCTTGCCATGCATGCCTTCAGAGTCCTGGATAACGGATGCACATCTCCAGAATTTATACGCAGGAGCCTCAAATGTCCATTTAGCAGGGCGTTTGCATGTGTGGCATCTGTTCTTGAATGTTGGGAAAAGTATAAAATAAAAACAACCCTAAGGATGGGCTTTTCTTCCTTCTACATGGTACGTTATCAGTAGACATCTCCAATCTGTACAGCCTGCACAGCCATATCCTGCCAGACCCTCAGTCAGGGGCTGCGACCTATGGACCAATGGTGCAGGAAAACTCTGCCTTCCCCCAGCATCAATGGCATTAAACACAGGTTAGAATGGGGAGGTTTTCTGAGGCTGAATCATGATTTTTGGATGGAAGGTATGTTTTGGTCAGGGATATAATGTATGCTGCAGCTTATGTTGACTTTGGCCAAGTGGCTTATTATCCTAACTAGGAGATGTTTGTAAATATGCCCAGAAATATCTATTTTACAAGCCAGGCACAAGCTGTCAGCCTGCAGCACAACCATAGCAGAGCCATTTCCTCAGCATTCTTCCTATAAATTAGACAAATGCCCAGACTATTTAAGGCAGCAGTTCACTTCACGGACCAAGATTTCTTAATGCAGGTCCCAGGAGAAATGTGCCTACCTACCTCATCGGCACGATTTTGGGAGCTGAGGCTTTCTCCAGTAAGGGCTGTTCAGCACACACTCGCTGTCCTCACAGCATCCTTTTCCGAGCCAAGCACACGCCTCCCCCCTCCATCTGCAAGCTGGGGAGAGTCAGCGTAGGGGAGTGCAGGCTGTGCCTTTCTCTCACACACACACGGCAAATCCCAGAGCTTTCTGCCTGGAATCCCCCTGAGTCAGCGAACAGCTGGGTTTCTATCCCAGTCAGGAGGCAGCTCTCGGAGGAACATCTGGCTCTGGTCTCTATCTTGTCTGCTGCTCCTTCACACATCTACTTCCTTAAAAAGAGCTTACTGGGGGGGGAGCGGGAGGGGAAACTGGTTCCAGGTTCTTTTGACTACTTAAAGAGGACCACCCTGTTGCATTGTCAAACAAAAGTTATATATTTCCTACAAAAAATATAACACTTAAATAAGGGAGACAATTAGATGTAGTTGCATTTGCCTATTCTAATGCAGCTCCAACATCTTTGGGATGACTGGGAGGTTTACATGCAAGAATGCTGTGTGCTGCTCGCCTTCTCTTCAGTTTGAGCTCCCAGGGTGTTAAAGAGGGGGTCTGCACAGAAAGGGCTGAGCAAAACCTTTGGGTGTTTGTGGGAGTCGTATTAAACATTAAGCAGGGATGTCAGTCCACCCAGCCTTGCAGATGAAACCTTTGCTTTGCAAATTGCCCCAAAAGAAGCTAGTGGCAATCTTTTTAGAGGCTCGTACTGCTTGGTATGAATAACAGTGATCGAGTGCCGTCTCCGACAATTTCCAAATAAGTGCAAGCCAAATGAGAGAGGAGAAGAACAAAGGACGCTGCTGTGGGGCAATAGATTTGAGGGAAAAAATTGTGATTTTGTGGTCAGTCAAATATGGAATGTGCTGATGGTTCCTTAAGATTTTCTAATGGAAAAATCATAAGCTGCAAATAGTTAAATCAGAGTCTCTATTTCTCAGCAAACATCTTAAATTACACATAAAAATCTCTTAAACGCCTCAGCTTAAGGGAGGCCCTGGCTAGCTCTAGATCCCTTGCCTTTTGGGGATTTCACAGCAGACCACCCACCAGGAAAATGAAAAGTTGGCATCTCTACCACCGTGGCACTTTTTTCTGGAGACGAGTCCCTAAAATGCTATGCTCTTTTCCGTGGGGAGACAAAATGAAAAGGTCTAACCTGGTCAACATGATTTGACAAAATAGGGAGGTATAAATCACCCATGACATGACTTTCTCTAAACTATTAGGTACTCTATTTACATGTATTTGGACCAAATGTCCTGCTTCACCCCGCTACTTACATGTAATGCAATCAGCCCACACTTGTGCAAATAAGTCTACAATTTCACGCAGAGACATGCTATATGCTGTAGATGCCTTGTCTCAGATAATGAACAAGTTGTATTAATTATTATAAATCTGTCCCAGCCTATTAAAGTCTTTCCTTAATGATGTTGCAGTGAGGTGGCTGCTTCATTCTGAGTCAGTTTCTCCTGTAGCTATGCTTGCCTTTTTGATTGAAACCTTTTGTGGCATTTAGTGGAGGTAGGCTATTTCCAGTTTATAGGCCAACAAGCCACTTTGTCTCTAGAGACTTTTATGGAGATTATGCTCTTCACCTGAATAAAAGGCCTGGAGTTGGGACTGGTAATCTTATGCACGCAAAAAAAAAAAAAAAACAACAACAAAGAATGTGTACATTATGCCCAGTAAGTGCCCATTGCTAGGTAGAAATTAGGGATTTAGTTTGCTCCATATACTGAAGTGATCTTCCTCACCAAGTTAGCTGAGCATTTCACAACCACCACCAATGCACTTTTATCTTCACACCACATGGGAAACGATTGTTGCTCTAGTTCAGGTAAGAGCAGGTGAAAGCGGTACGTGACAAAGCATGTCTGAACCAAGCCTGCATGGCATATGAACTACACAGGGCTTTCTAGGTGCCCATCTCCTAGATCTCCTCTCCATCTAGGTGCCCATCAGGCACACAGCAAGGACCTGACGAGAACACATTGTGGTTCCCTCTTAGCTTGCTTGCATGCCTGGTTTCCTTCCCGTGGTTGAGTATGTATGACTATTGAACATGGTTTTGACTGCTTAAAGCATTATACCAAACTAGATGGCCAGGACATGCACCTGGATCTGAAGGCCTGGAAGCATCTCACATCCATCAGTTTAAGCACAGCCTTAGTGGCTTGACCTTGTCTGTGTGCCTGAAACATGAACTAGCGCTGGTGTCCTGCATTTCGCTGAGTTCAGCAGATGCACAGCTGATTTGACACTTAGTTAGCTGGGCTCAGGTTTAGGAGCTGCTGTTTTGCAGGATGGGCCAGTTAACACCACGACCAAGGGCTCTACCTGTAGAAGGCTCCAGGAGACATGGTGTGTCTGCCTGACCCTCTGAGCTAAAGGCACAGGGTCATTCTGCACTCACATGCATAGTATCAAGCAACCATCTCATCCTCCTGGTGCAAGGGACCCAAACCCGACTCAGCCCCCAGCTCCCCTGGGGTTTTACTGTTTGCTCGCAGAGGGAGTTGGGAGAGAAGAGTTCACTTTCAGAGGAAAGAGGTTCCACCATAAACATTTCACAGGGCAAACGGGAGAGTGGGAAGCAGCTGAACGACGGGTCTCCAGTCCACAGCAATTCTCGCAGGAGTCTCTCGGCTACAGTCTAAAAAGTCAACAGCCCCTTGGGGTACTGTAAGTGCATCCGGCACCAGTTACTAAGCTAGATTGCGTGACAGCATTTTAATCACAGAGGCCACAGAGCCAGGATTACATATCTAATGTCATGCCCTTAAGAGTTAAGTGGTGTTGGACTATAGCATTATGTGTAGATGAGTGTCAGATGCAGTCTTGAATTTCTTGCCAGGATATCAATAACTGCTTTTTGCAATTCTATCCTTTTCACTCATTTGGCTAAAGTCCATGTTTTCAGCCTCAAATCAGGCATCTCCTAATGAAGAGAGTGCGGCTTTTCTTTGCCCTGCTGGGAGACTTCACTGTGCTGAGGACAATTCCTCGAGCAGGTATCTTCTCAAAGGGAAGCACCCCACAGTTCCTTCCAATGGAAACAGTGGTGGGACAGGACCAGCGGGTTTCTTCTTAAGGCCTGTGCTAGGCTCTGCTATCCTCTTCGTAACAGCCTGGCATTCATAATCCTCTGGGATAGTCAGGGTGGGCATTCTGCCCACAATGCTCCACATGCTCTGCTTGCATGTGTGTGTAAACTAAAATTTGCAGTGAAACTAATCAGATGCCATGAATAACAACAAAGAATAAATGATGAGAATCATCATTGCCTTTATAGAAACTACATTAAGATTACCAACTTAGCTGTCCCATTTTCCCTCTGCAATCTTATTTCAACTAGATTTCTTGTAAGAAAGTGAAAGCCTGCCATTAAAATAAGTCAGTAAAACATAATTGCTTGGGTATCATCACCAAAGAATGAGATTCAGAATTATCACTCCTATAACATATCACTCCTGAGCTGATGTAGAGAGCACACAGACTTTTCTTAATATGACCGCATATGAATGGCTTATATATTACTATTATATGGCTTTGGTGGCATTGTATTTGACGAAGGTTTCTTCTTGTGACAGTCTCTGCACAAGACATCTCACAGGAACCAGAAAAAAGACCTCTTTTCTTCTCAAGCTGCTTCATCTTTTCTTCTTACTCTTCCTTTGGCTTCATTTCTCCAGCCAGAAGAGAAAAGTAAGGGAACTGCTCTGTGATTTCTCATACAACACAAGGCTAACACAAGGCTGCGTTGCTGCCTGCTCATGCCCACAGCCTCCAGACAGGGTCAGCGTGGTCTTCATAGCCTGGGCTGCAGGTTCTCTTCCTTACCTCATGAAAAGCCTTCACAGAGCTCCTTTGGAGGGTTTCCTCCAATTTTAATTCATCCATTTCCCTAAACATCAGACATACCCTGGTCCCAAACAGCCAATCAATTTCTGTGGCAGGAGACTAAGCATCTTCTGGTTGGGAGGTTTTTTTTTTCTAGGCACAGTAGAACCTGCCCGGTTATTCTCCTCTCCCAGCCGTGCAAGATGAAATGAGCCTGTCCAAGGCCATAAGAAGGGAAGCTGTTCCCAGTCCTTTCTCTCCAGCCATGGAGCCTGGTCCTGATTCAGCATGGCCTGTGGGCACACGCTCCGTTCCTGCTCCAGTACAAGATGAGCATGTACTAATTTTACCTTGGAAGCTGATGGGATTTAAGCATATGCATACATGCCCTGTTGGATCGACGAGCGCGTCACAACTTCTGCTCCTTCCAGCATGAGGAGGAAAACACTACACTGATCAGTGTAGGCCCATAATGTTGGCATGTAAACAATGCTCGCTCGGGTCCCCAAGCTGTGTTATTTATGTCCCCAGAATTGCCAGTTCTACCAGAGGGGATTTGAGTGGTCTCAAATGGCAGTGCCTGGGCATCGCAAGAATTAAGTACTCCATTGTCATGGAGAGAATTGTTAGAGCTGCACTCCAGTTTCAGAAGCCTTTTTGTTAAGAAGACAGAAAAATGCAACATTCCCTGCGCCCTAGACAATTAAAAGGAAACACCCTATAAGATGCTGAGAGCCTACAACTGTCACTAAGTCAGCAATGAGGCTGCTTCTCAGGGTAATTAATATCCCTTTTTGTTGAAAAAAAAAACCAAACTAAAACCCACCCCTGTCAGTGGGAGCCATTTTCCCTGCTCTATATCGGGGGCTGAAGTTTTGAACAGCATCTCAGGTGCATGGACCAGAACTTAAAAAAATGGCCTGTGCTATGAAATGTCTCTCCCCATGTCCTTTGCTTGGAGTCTCCAAGCCATAGCTGTTGACATGCGAGAATGGCTGTCACCCTGATCGTGTCACACTGACATTATTTGTCAGGGATGTTGCCGGTCACCCACTGATTACAAGCTAAAGTCTCTGACCTCCTGGCTCAGCCAGCAGTTACAAGTACATCAAGTAGGACAAAGGTGTCCCTTAACATCCAAATAAACCATGAGAATAAAGCCCGACTGCATGTTGGTGTTAACAAAACACATGGAGTATTTTTATCTCTGGAAAGCTATTTCCTATTTGTAATACTACTTGTAACCGCTTCCAAGTCTTCATTTGATGTTACTCGTATTCGTATATTTTATGTGTCTTGTTTTCATTTTCCAAACATGTTTATTAAAAAATGTTCTCAGGGTAATGGCCCTTGTGGTAGGAATTTCTGTTTTGGGGGAAGAATACCAGAGTTGGAGGGTTTTGCCAGCAGGATGTGAAAGCTGAAGGAAATAACAATGACTGGGGCTAGAGATTTGTCACAGAGAGTTAGAATGCGAAAATTTACAGCCTGACCATGAGACAGTCCAGGCTAAAGCCATGAATTTATAGGAAGCATTGCCAAAAGCTGTGTATTATTATTTTAATCAAACTCTGGTTTACTTTGCACTAAAAAAATGTGGTTTGCCAGAGACTTTGGCTCTGCAGATAGAGGAGAAAGGGCAGAAGAGCCACCTCCGTCTCCACTGCTCTTCCCACCCCAGCTGAGAGTGGGAAACACGCATGACCTTCCCTGGAAAAATCATGGGAATTCAACCACCCCAAATCTCATAGGGAGAGTTTCTGCTTGCTTGGGAACTCCCCTCGCACTCAGCGCTGCCAGCTCAGGCTCTGCTAACTTCAAAGGAGCACCAAACGGGCTGGGACCCACTCTCACACCGACACGCCGTCCTCCAGCCTGGCAAGAAATCGCGTCATTCCTTAGCTCTGTATCCACCAAAGCGGGTGCAAGAATTTGTGGCTCGGGAGGTTGAAAACAACTGCACAGGTACAGGGCTTGTAGATTCCTGCTCCTCTCCAGATAATGCAGCCTTGAAAGTGCCCAGCAAGGATTTTCATAAAGGAAAGGCTTTATGCTCCTTTATGCTTGTATTGTCCCGGTGACCTTAGTTGTTGGTGTTTTTTTTTTTAATTGAATGAGCGAAAAGCGTTCTCTTCACTTGTACCTTAACAGTATGAGGTCTGGATCCGCTGGAAAATTACTTGCGAGACCTCTGGATCTCTTATTTGCACAGAAGTAGCCACTTATATTTATTGCTTTACATATGGCCACAATCCAGCAAATCACTCAAGCATGTGAATAACTTTAAGCATGGAAGTAGTCCCCCGTGAGCCAGTGGAACTACCACCACACTAAATATATACATCAAGTGATGAGCCCAGCTCCACCCTCGTGTTTTCCCGAGTGCTGCCATTTCTCCACATACACACCCAGCAGGCCAGGGGCTTGTTCCTTGGGTTCCTTCCCAATTGCATAGATCTCGGTCGTGGATTTAAACTGTGGGCTGCATTGATCGCTGCATGCTCATCGATCCTTGCCCACGCCTACCCGCCGAGGCTGCACAGCACTGCGCTCCCCTCGGGTTAAATATTCTTCCTTTTTTCCCTTTAATCCGGAGAAAAATACGTAACGAATTTGCAGGGGGGAGCCTTGCTGAGATTTGTAGGACCTTGCTGCCATGTATGAGTACCTCTGCTTATCGCACACGCGGAGGCACAGTCCCCCTCGGAGGGCGGGAGCAGCAGGGACATCTGCGAGCCGCCCCACCTTAGCTGGCCCCGGGGGGAGGGGGCTCCGGCCGCCCTGGAGGGCCGAGGGCCGTGTCTGTCCCGCTTGTTTTTCTCCCTCCCCGCGGTTTGGAGGCAGCGGGGCGGCCCCAGCGCCCGCGGCGGCTGCGGCCGCCGGCACCTCGGGGGTCCTCCCGGGGGGCCCCGCGCTCCTCCCGGGGGAGAGGCCGCATCCCGCCCCCGGGCTGCCCGCACCCCACCCCGGGGCATGCGGGACCGGGGTTAGGACCGCAGACGGCCGGCGGGATTTCGGGGAGGGGGAAGAGGGGAGAGGAGGGGATGGCAAATACCCCGTAGCAACGGTAAGACGTGAAGCCGAGAGCACTAAGTGCATACCAAGGTTTATAGGTGGACTTTACGGGACGTTTTACTACAACCTGGGAGATGATTCATTTTCATACGTAGCATGTTACACCGCGGGGCCGCTCCAGCCGGTTAATGTTCAACGCGGGCCGGGCTCGGCGGTGGGCACAAGCCCGCGGCCGGGGAAGGGGCTGCGGCCGTCGCGGGGGCTGGCCCCGCTCCGCGCCCGGCCCCGCAGCGCCCAGCGGCCTGGCAGCGGAGGAGGTGGGGGGAAAACCCTTAAAAAAAGGTCAAACGGAAGGAGGGGGTGGAAGGCGATCACGCTCCCCCGCCGATTCACCGGTGCGGTCCGTGCGTGGCCAGCCCTGCGTGGCCGTGGGGGGTACAGCCGCCGGAGCATCCCTCCCGTCAGCGGGCAGCGACTGGAGAGCACAGCCCTCTATGCCTGCCTGTGTGTGTATGTACGTGTATGTATATGTATATGCATGTGTAATACATATGTGTGTGTGTGCCTATGTATGTGTATATTTAAATATGCGGGCGCAAATCTGAGCCTCTTCCCCGCGGCACCCCGGCTCAAGTGTGAGCCCCACTCACACTTGCACAGACGCACACACACACGCGAGGCACACTTGCACGCACGCACACACACACACACACACAGAGGCACAGGGCTCCCACGGCTCCTTCCCCAGCGCTGCGCCTCGCCGCCCGGGCAAGGGGCTGAGGCCGAAGGGCTCCCGGCTCTTCCTCACTGCCGGAGCGAGGCACCCGCGGGCTCCTGCTCCCGGGTGGGCTGCTGGGGGCTTGTGGCTTTGCTTTCTTTCTTTCTTTTCTTTTCTTTTGTTCCCCCCGGTTTTGGGCTGGCGGTCAGTCGCGTCCATCCTCCGCTCCCGACGGCGGGCTCCAGCCGCGCAAATCGCGCCGCCCGCCCGCGGGGCTGGGGCCGGCTCAGCCCGGAGCCCCCGGGGACTTCGCTTTGCAGAGCCGCAGCCGCGCGGGGCTTTACCTGCGCGAGGGGCCTGGCCGCCGCCCCCCGCGTGGGGTCAGGCCCAGGCTCTTCCCGAGGCGGTGCCGCGGGAGGTGCCCTGTCCCCACCTGGATCACGCTACCTTCCTCCCGTGGGGCTGAAGTCCGCGAGGGCCCCGCTCGCACGCTGCCCTCGCCGGGCTGCGCGGCGGGAGGAGCCGGGCAAGGGCCAGTGGCGGCCGTGCGGGGCCGCGGGGCCGGGGCCCGCGGGCAGGCACAAGCCCGCCCTCCGAGAAGGCAGGGCCCCGCGGTTCCCGCTTCGGCGGCGGCAGCGTTTGCTCTCCCCGGCCTGGCTCCGCGGCGGCGGGAGCGGCCCGCGCTGCCCCCCGCGCCCCCGTCGCAGCCCTCCGCCTTCGGGGCCGGCGGCGGGTGGTCGCGGCCGCAAGGGAGAAAGCGAGCAAACAAGCCCCCCTCGCCCCCGAAACCGCGGATCGACCGCGGGAAATTCGTCCGGCCCCGGCAAAGCCCTGGCTGGCGGGCGGGCAGCGCGGAGCTCCCTGCGCCCCTGCGCAGGGCCGCGGAGCGTCGGCTCGGCTCTGCCCGCTCCGGCCCCGCGGCTCTGCCCGGCACAAGCGGGGTCCGAGCTCGCCAAAAGCGGCCTCAAACGCCTTTTTCTTTTAACGAAAAAAAGACCTGGCGGCTAAACATTTACAAGTGAGGGTTTCTCTTATTTCCTCTCTTTTCTTCTCTGAGGAGAAGATGCCGGCGACCGGAGAAATTAATTCCAAAAAGGGCTCGCGTTTAGAAAACTTAAGGTTTAGCAATCAATTAGTCCGGCATTGTATGGAGCTCCGAAGGTGTAAATCCTTCCTAGTTCCTGGATTATTGACTGTTACGGTCTACCGGGTGCATAATATTCAGACAGACACACGTATAACACGCGTACCAAAGCAGGCATCTAGCAAGGTGAATTACATGCCCCGAAAACGCGTAGGTCTCGGCTCGCACCGGGCTGTGCGACCCCCCACGCCACCCGCACGCCCCCGCCGCCCCTCCGCGGCCGCGGGGGAGAGCGGGCTGCAGACCTGTCCCGCAGCGCGGCACGGCACGGCGGCTTTTTGAAAGAACTTCCCCGGGCCCGGACGTCAACTATTTTCCCGAGGAAGTTGTTGCCCTCCAAAAATGCGAATCGACCTCGTCAGGGGGAAAAAGGGTTCTTTTATTTTATAGGTACAAACAAACGCACAGGTATGTACAGACCGGTACCGAGCTATTTTAGGAAGGCGCACACGGACGGGCGCGCACGTACATAAAACAAGGCGAAGAGAGGACAGAGGGAGGTGCACCGAAAGCAACCCAGAGGAGGTATATCGATATTTACGTTTCATGTGGACCTTCGCGGGCGCGCCGATCCGACTGCCAGGGCCCCGCGCACGCCGCCGGGGTTCAAAGTGCGGGAAGGCACCGTCCGGAGACAAAAGAGCGGAGCCGAGCCGGGACACGGCGGCGGGGAGAGGCCGCCCGGGACGCCGAGGACCCCGCGCCCCCCGGCTGGAAGGGGCGCGCTCCCGGCGCCGCGCCCGCGCCCGCGGCCTCGGGGGGCGGCGGGGGCTCCGCGGGCGCGGGCCGGGGCCGGCGGGGCTGTGGGTCGGGATGTGGATCGGGATGTGGATTGGGATGTGGATTGAGGGGCAGACGGCGCTGCCCGCTCGCACGCCGTCGCAGCAGGCGGCCCGGAGCGGCCTTCCCGAGGGCCGGGGGGGCCGGCGGGGTGCGAGCCCGTTGTTTAACCCCTCTCCCCCCCGCTTCTCCAAATAGATATTTTTCACATTCCCCATTTCGTTGTGGCTTTCCGCCCCCTCTCTACGGCCTCCATTGTTCCAGGTTCACGCTGCCGCCGCCGATAAGGGGAAGGAAAGCCCCCGACAAAAAAAAAAAAAAAAAAAAAAAAAACCACCACACCACAGAAAAAGAAAAAACACGACCCAAGATTTTGATTTACGACCTAATCAAAACATTATATCTTTGGTCAAGTGGCGCAGAAAAATGATGACCCTCAAGGCTTCAGCTAGGGGGAGAAAGAGAAATTCAGATTACACTCGGAGTGATTTATGTCCTCTCTGAGCGGTCACGTTGATTTTTCATCGTTTGAGCCATTACACAGTAGAGTGGAAAACTCTGATCCAGTATTTTTTTGTTCCGGAAAGGGTATATATTATTCTTCTAAACGTATATGCGTATACTATATATTATATATGTATTCTTTCTCCACGCGCACACATATTCTAAATATATACACGGACATTTTATATATATTTTTATATATATATATATATATATATATAAAAGAGGACTATAAATAACCAATGCCACCGAGAAGAAACGACAGCCGAAAAGAGCGTGTAAAATACCGTGCCGATACCCGCAGCGATCCGCTCGCTGATTTCCAAGCCCGTCCCGCCGAGAGGGTTTGGGCAGCAAAGCACCCGCCTTTCTCCGGCTTCCCCGACCCCCGAGGGGGGGTCCCGGGCTGCCAGCCCCTCGCCGGCGTCGCCCCCAGACCTTCCGCCCGTAGCCCGGCGAGGAGGAGGAGGAGGAGGAAGGGGACATTTTTGGAAGCCCCTGGCACTCACCCGCGTGAGGTTGTTGACACGGTGCGGAAAAAATCGAGGGGAGCGGCGTTGGGTCTGGGCGGTGGCGAGGCCGGGCACGCCGGGGGGTGGGGGGGGCCGCCCGCCTCCCCCCCGCCCCAAGCACGGGGGCTCTCTCGCTCCACCGACCCCCTGGCAACAAGATACAGAGGAAAAGAAAACAGAAAAACGGGTAAAAAAATATAAAAGGGAGAGAGAGGAAAAAAACCACCCCAAGACAATAAAAATTAGATGAGAAAAAAAAGGGGGGGAAGACAATAAAAAGGGAGGGGGGGAATTGGGGCTGGGGTCTGCCCACTCCACAAATGGGAACACGGGGGGGACTCCGCTTTCAGGTGGGGGAAGAGTTTTCCCCGTGGGAAAGAGCAGGGCGCTGACCATTCCCCTCGCCCCCTCTTCTCTGCTCCTCTCCCTGCCTAATCGCTGGGGGGAGGACGGGGGGACCCCCTCCGCGGTGTCCACCCGCCCGCCGGGGGAGCCCTCGCCCACCCCCGGGCTCCCCCGGAGGCTCCTCCCGGCCTCACAAAAGCGCGCAAGGGGCGCGCAAAGGCCGCGCAAGGGGCAAGCTCGCCCCCACCGCGGTGAGTTTCCTCCCTGCCGTCCCCCGCGCACCGCGCCAGTCTACGCGCCTGCGGAATGTCTTCGTATATCGATATTCCCGCCGGGTCCTGCCGCCGCCCACCCACTCCCCCCCTCCCCGCCCCCGCCAGCCCCTCCTTGCCCGCCCGGGGTGTGAGCCGATGGGAGGGCCGAGCAGCAATTCATCTTGATTTGTTTCAATTGTCCGGCGATGGCAAAGTTATAATCCTGTATAATTTCACGAACAAGCAGGTTGAGAATGAATGGGTCGATATTACTTAAAACAAAACACACGAGAGCACGACCTTTCCCTTCAACGACGTGTTGCAGCACGAAGTCGCAGGAAACTCGGGGCTAACCTCTCAACCCCCGCGCTCCACCGGGTTGCGGTTATTTGGGCTGCTCTTTGTTTCTCTTCATGTCTGAAAGGGGGATTTGGAAATAGAAATGTAATATTACATGAAGGATCTCCCCGCTGAAGGGAGAAGGTGAGCGCAAGGGGCGGCAAAGGGGACAGATTATTTTGAACGGGAGCAGTTTGTTTGCAAACTGGCTTTTCTTTTCCTTTTTTCTTTTTTCCCACCCCCTCTTCTTTAATGTAATAAAAGCTTCCCTCACAGCGGGAGAAATTTATGCTCGAGATACAGCAACTTTGTGGCTGGTAATTCTCGAGGCCAACGATGTCAAATAATCCATTTTCTCGGGGCTGCGCAGGGGAATAAAGGGCTCCTGCTGCACAGAAGGCAGCATACCCAAGCCCCGCGTTTCTCTAGCAGGCAACCTTAGCGCGGGGGACTTCTTTTTTTTTTTACGTGAAAAAAAATGCCAGCATTTATTTGTATTGCAATAAAAAGTACTGCCCTGTGTTTCCAGAGAAGGAGATCCAGTGTCAGCCATCAGTCAATCACTGCAGACCAGTTACCGGTGCGCAGCTGGGCTCAGTAAATAAAAATCCAGACAAAACTGTATGCTGTATATTTTACTCCCATGAAATAAAACACATTTTTTTTCATGTTTGCTGAAAAGTAAAACAATAATATTGTACGAAATGTTATACACAGGGCATGTTTTACATTGCAATATCAGAAACATCATTGCATCCACCAGAGGTACTATTCTAAAACTGATATTCACACAATGTTTTTTTTAATAATTATATGTTAGAAACATACAGTGTCGCATTTAGTATATACATTCCCTTGCTCGCAAGCGAAAAAATCCTAATCGCTTCTGTGTAACATGCTTTATTTTAAAGCCTAACCTTTTAAAAACACTGTTGTGATATTACTAACAACTGCTTTTATAAAATTAATTTGACATTTCGATATATATACATCCTTTCAGTCATTTTTATGTTAACAATGCTAAACTTAAAAAATAACAAGCTTATAGTAACATTAAAATGTCATATCATATCCAGTCAAACATTTGTCCATATATATATATATATATGTCCTTGTAACTGTTGAAATACTCTTAGTGAAAGAAAGATCTCAGAATCTGTAGGAGGTCCTTTGAAAACAAAGGAACTATCTTATTTCAGTGGTTTCCTCTTTTTCCCCCCCTCTCTCTCTCTCTCTTCCCCTCTCTCTCTCTGCCTGATTTTTCCTCCTTTCTCTTTCTCTCTAGTGCCCATTACTTTCTAGTGTAATTCTCAGTCTCTGCGGGACATGGGGAGGGATTCCCATGCAGTGTTTCCTACTCGGGTGTCTCACACGGGTCTGTCCACCGCGTACTGGCAAGCGCTCAGGTTGGAAGCGGGGTTCTGCACACTGGCATAGCCAAAACTGGAGTGCTGCTTGGCTTTAAGTCTCAGACTCGCCAAGCTCGAGTTACATGTGTCCCTATAAACATACGGAGGTGTTGGAGGAGCATAAGGACAGGCTGGCGTTGGCACTGCAGAATTCAGGGAGGGATTGCTCAAGTTGTTCAAGTTATTCAGGCTGTTGAGGCTGGAGCCGGGGACCCCGGTGACTGCAGAGGGTACCATGCTTGAAGACATACTCATGGAGGAGATGGAGTTTGGAGGGGAGAACATGCTCTGAGAAGACAGAGGGTTGACATTCATGGAGTTGAAGAAAGGAAAGCTTTTGGTGGAGAGGGAAGCAGAGGTCAGGCCCTTGGCTGCCCAGTTGTTGTACGAGTAGCCGGGGTACATGTCATCGTAGGGCTGCATGAGGCCGTTAAACTGTGGACCGAAGCCGTTTTTGCAAAGCTCGGCTTGCTGGTTCCTTTCTCTCTTTCTCCATTTGGCTCTGCGGTTCTTGAACCAAACCTTTGGAAACGGGGGGAGAGGGAGGAAGGGAGGGAGATGCGAGACGCGAGTTAGTCAGGAACCACCACCACCACCACCGCAGCCCTTTGCAAGCTCTCGGGGCAACAGCCGAGTGTGTCCGGATATACATATATATATATACATATATATAAAAAAAGGTGTACGTGCATATATATATACATACATATGTTCGCCTCGTCCTCTACGGAGCCCCGCGCTGGGCCAGGGCAGCGATGTGCTGCCGGGGCCGCCGAGCATCCCCCGGGCCCCGGTGCCGCCGGGGTTTAGCAAGGCAGATCCGTGGCCGCGCCGTTCCCCCCCCGCAGCCTCCGGCATAATTTGCGATGCTCTAATTCGCGCCACAGAGGCCAACGCTTCCTTCTTCTCCTTCTTCTCTCTCTCCCCCCCGCCCCGTTTCTCTCTCTTTTCCCCCCCTCCTTCCTTGGCTTATTCCGCACTGGAGCCATCCAGGGGAAACACAAAAGTGCAAAAGCGAGGGCAAAACGCCTGGAAACCCGCGGAATTTTAAGGCGATGTTTCCTATTACGGGGAAGGAGGGGGAAGCCAGCAACTAATAAATCCTTGCTTCAGCTTGTTAAAGCTACAAGTTCCTCCTGCGCGAAAGCTTCCAGAGCCGAAAACCACTCTCTAAACAAACTTGTTCGACTGCTCTTTGGCGAAAAAAAAGGAAAAACTAAAGAAGAAAAAAAATCGCCATTTAACAACGCGCTGAGATCCAAGGGACCCTCTCCGCAGACAATGGGGAAAACGTGCCCTTTCCCAATCCACATCTGGGTGTCTGACCCGCCGGGCAGCCGCCAGCAGCAGCCTCACCGTGTGTATTGGAGCCGCCCCGGGGGGTTTGCAGGAGCCCCCCCGGTCGAGCCGCGCAGGGGCCGCCCGGGCACCACGGGGACGGGCCCCGACCGGCGGCACCGCGCCGCCCGAAACCTCCCCCCCCCCGCAAAAGCCGCGCCGCCGCCGCCACCGCTTGGTGCTCCGGCGACGCACCGGCCCCGGCCGGGCCCCGCTCCCGGCCGCGGGGCTGCCCCGGCCCCGCACACCGCCGGCCCCGGGCGGAGAGCCGGCCCCGCTCGCTGCTGCCCCCGGTTCTCACTGCCTCGCTTTCCTCAAGCGACCGCGGGGAGAGGATTTACGTGGGGCTTCCGAAAGTCTGGGCTTTCGGCCCCTTCGGGTGCTTTTTGGGGCGTTTTTTTCCCGCAGCGCGGCGTTTGCACGCGAGCGGGATCCGGCCGCGGTATCACTGCAGCGCCGTGCTGGTCCCATAAATCTCAGAGGGGGGCAAGGGCGGAGAGAGACGCTCGTCGAATTGTGAAACCAAAAGACAGAGAAAATGCAAGGAAGGGCACGTCGGGAGTGCCTCGGAGTGAAGTAAAAGCCCTTGTGTATTTTACATCTTTTTCTCATTAGAGGCAGCGCAGGTTGCAGCCTGTTCCAAGTTGCTTTCTTGGCTAATGTTTTCATTAGCGTTTCGATCAAAAGGAGCAGGACGCATTGCGCGGTGAGGGCGAAACGTGCAGCAAACCATATTCCGGGGAGAGAGAGAGATATCCCAATCTGTCTCGCTTTGACAGAAATGTCCTGCTCTGCCCTGCTTTTGTGCAAAGGCTCTGAAGTTTGCATACAAACCGAAATCGAAAGCAGCTGCAAACATTGCAGCCCTCCTCCCCTTCCCCCCCCTCCCCCCCCTCCCCGACCCCCGCTGCTCGGAGCCGGGGTGTCGTGTCGGGACTTACCCTAACCCTGGCCTCGGTGAGGTTGGTCCAGACGGCGATCTCCTCCCGGGTGGACATGTCCGGGTAGCGATTCCGCTGGAAAGTGGCCTCCAGCTCCTGCAGCTGCTGGCTGGTGAAGTGAGTCCGCTGCCGCCGCTGCCTCTTCTTCTTGGAGGGGTCCTCGGGCCCCGCATCCTCGTTCTTGCTCTGCTGGCTCTTATCTTTCTCTGTAAGGGGGGGAGACAAAAAACAACAAGGCGGAAAACGAGGGCGTCTCAGCCTCCGAAGCCTCCTCTCCAGCGGCTGGGGAAGGGCTCGCCCCAGCGCTGCCGGATCCCGCAGACTGGCCCTGACGCGGCTCGGCGGTGTAATGATTAACCCGCCCGGCCTCCGCCGCCGCGGCCCCTCCGCGCCCCGCGGGCACCCACGGGTGGGCTCCTCCCGGAGGAGCAGCCGCCGCCGGGGGAGCGGGACGGAGCCGCCTCTCCGCCTGCCTGTGCGCAAGATTTTCGCCTATCTGCACCCGTCCTGTTCTCCCATCTGTATACCTGTAATCCGTCTTGTTTGCCCATCTATACCCACGTTGTTCGCCTGCCTGTATCGTGCTGTTCCTCTGCCTGTCTCCGAATTATTCGCCCATCTGCATCCACATCATTCACCTATCCGTACCCGTATTTGTCTGTCTGTACCCGTATTATTCGCCGATCTCCATCCGCATTGTTCGGCCGTCTGCATCCATATAACTCGCCCACCGCTGTACATGCCACCCGCCTACCCTACACGTCTCGTTATCTTTCTATACGCCGGCACACAGACACCGCACGCGAAAAAACACGAAAGGGGGCTCGGCTTGGGTGCGGGGCGCGCCCGGGCAGAGGGGCGGCGGCGGAGCGCGGGCCGCGGGGCTGCCGGGGCCGCCGGCCGGGCCGGGGCAGGGCAGGGCCGGGCCGGGCCGGGCCGGGGCAGGGCAGCGGGCGCCCGGCGGGCGGGGATCCCTGCCGCTCGCCCCCTCTTACCTGCGGCCTCGGGGCTGGAGGTGTCGGAGATGGTGTGCACCTCCAGCCGGTGCTTGGCGGACTCCAGGGAGGAGCGCGCCTGCCCCGGCGCCAGCGCCGTCGCCATGGCCAGCGCGGGCTGGTGGTGGTGGTGGCAAGATGATGAAGAGGAGGAGGAGGAAGGTGAGGAGGAGCACAGCTTATTCCCGGCTCCCAGGCGCTCCAGGCTTAACGGGTCCTTCATGCAGTTCATCGGCAAAAGGACGCCAAAGTCTACGTGCGCGCCTGGGGGGTCGACAGGAGAAGGTGTGCGTGTGTCTGTAGGTGTCGGTACGTGTAGGAGGGTCGGCGCGGCGCCCCCTCCCCGGGCGCGGAGCGGCCCCGCGGCTCCGGGGGGTCAGGGCTGCTGGGCGGGGAGCCGCCTCGGGGCGGGCGGCGCTCGGCTAGCGCCCGGGCGGCGCGGCGAGCCCAGAAGCCCCCGCCGCCCGGGGGGGAGCGGCGGCGACGGGCGAGCGGGCGAGTCCGGTCCTGCAAGAGCCGTCACGGCGACAGCGCTGCTGCCCGGCCGGCGGCCCCCGGCCCGCCGCGGGGCTCCGCGGGGCGGGGGCGGCGAGGCGCGGCGGCGCTCCGCGGGGCGCTCCTCTCCGCTGCCCGCGCATGGACCCGCGCCGCGCCGCGGCCGCCCCGCACCGCACCAGCTCAGCCGCTTCCCTCTTGGCCTGACATCTTAAACCGGCGGCGGCCTTCCCCGCGCCGGCGCGTCACCCGCCCCCGCCCCGCCCCGCCCCCGCCCCGCCCCTCCGCGCCCCGCCCCGCCCCGCCCGCGCAGCCCTGCGCGCTCCCGGCCGCCCCCCGCGCGCTCCCGGCAGCGGGCGCACCCGCCCCCCAAAACCTGGCGTTTTCCGCCCGGTTTGCCCCGCGGGTGGTGCCCGCGCCCGGAGCGCCCGGCCTCCGCCGGCCGGCCCCGCGGGGCGCCCCGTCGGGGCGGCTCCGGGCACGCCCGCCCCGCTCCGCTCCGCGTCCTTCCGCGCCTCGCCGCGCTGCCTGCCGCACTCGGCGAGGAGCGGGAAGCTCGGCGCTGGCAGAGGCGCTGCAGCAAGGAGAAAGAAAGCGAGGAAGCCCCGGGCCCGGTTCCCTCGCCATGGAGGGGGTGGGAAACAAACGGGAGGGGTGCGCGGCCGGTTCGACGGCGGATCGTTGACTGGCACCAGCCGCAGTAGCAGTAACAGCACAGCAACGACAGCTAAACACGGACGACAACAATAACCCCCCCTCTGCGGCACGGCTCCGGAAAGCCTCGCATCACACCCAAAGGAGGGAGGAAGAGCGTGTGCATCCTAGCCCCCGAGCGCTCGTAATCCCCGCGCTCGCCGGCTGTCTTGTCTCCCTCTGCCTGCACCGAAGGCGGAGAAAATCGGGGAAAATCCTCTCGCCGGCACTGCCGTTCCCGTCCCCTCCTTGCAGCCCGGTTTCCAACAGCGAGCCCCCAAGGAGGCTTTTCCGCCCCGGTTTTACCCCTTGTTCGCGCAATTATCCGCCGGCATCGTTTCCCCCTCTCGGCGGGGGCCCGCAGGAACCGCCCCGCTTCCCGGCGAGGCGCCCAGAGCAGCCCCCGCACCCGCGCCCACGAAAGCCGTTCGCAGAGTTTGGCCAAGCCCCGCACAAGTCTCTCACACGCGGCCTCCCGACCAACCCCCCTCCGAGGTTTGGGGGGCAGGACTTGACCCCTCGGCCCCGGGCAGCGGCGGCAGAGGGACGGGCTGCGCTGTCCCGCCGTCCCCGCTCACGGGCCCGCTTATAGCGCGGGGGCAAGGCTGCTTGCGGACCCGGGTGTCGCAGGAGGAAGGAGGAGCGGGGCTGTTTCCAGCGGGTCTAACGCGGCGGCAGGTTGCCCTCCCGTGTTGGTCAGGATCTCCCGGGGCGGAGGAGCCTGTCTGCCGAGCCCCACTGCCCCGGGGAGCTGCGGCCCTGTCAGGGCTGGGGAGCCCAAGGGAGCCCAGGCGCGGAAAATGCAGGTCGCGCCTCTATCTTCAACTCCTCTGCAAGGTTCCGGGCATGCAAAAGTTACCGAAAGCTTCCCCTTGGCGTGGCCCTCCGCACCCACATCCCAGCGCCCAAACTTTTCTGTATCCCGTTGCTTCCCACCCACCCCCGCCCCGCGCAAGGGTCCTTCTTAGTCGCTGATGCTCGTTCGAGGTACGTATCATCCCTCGCAATCTTACTTATCGCTAAATTATACATATTACTTTCGCAGCCTGTTAGTAAAGAAGGTTAAATTAATTTACATTCTGCTCATTATCTGGTGTTTAAATGACGTGTTTTTATCCCTGAGATTTGGCAAAGAATCTCTTTCCTCAGACCCCACAGCGTTTCGACGGAGACAATGCTCTTACATTTGTAGTGGATTTTAATCTGATAAGACTCTAATTTGCTTAAGTCTTTTAAATAGGGGGTTTAAAATGATTCTAGCGGTTTTCTTATTGAATTTCCTCTAATCCCCCCAAGATCATAAAGTATATGTGTAAAGTAAATATTTCCTCCCTTTGCACCGGCAGCAGATGACCTATAACTAAGTCAATATGAATCCGGCTCCATTCCGCACAATTTGTTTACCAATCATATCCCCGTTTCTTCTTAACCTCTCGCTACTCCGTGGTCCTGCACCCAGAAATCCCCCCCCCAGCCTTTCCCCACGGCGGGACCGCGCCACGGCCGCGGGCGCGGAGCTGCCCCGGCCCCGGCCAGCGGGCGCGGCCTCGGCCTCGCTGCGAGGGGCGCTGGGAGGGGACGCCGCCCTTCTCCAGCCCCCAAGTCGGGCTTGTAACCAGCCTGCAAAGCCCTGGGGAGGGGGAGCCGGAGGGAGAGGGGATACGGTGGTATCCCCTCCCTTTTTTGGTTTCAAGGAGGCAACGCGGCCCTCTCCCAGATGAGCCCTTTCCCCCCTTTCCTTTCCTTTCCTTTCCTTTCCTTTCCTTTCCTTTCCTTTCCTTTCTTTGCGTTCATTTATTTTTAGTTAGTTTAGGGAAATGCCGGCTTCTTCAGCTGCGACTCGAAACGAAAAGTCTCTCCCGGCTGCGCGGCGCAGGGCACTTTTTACGCGCTTTATGCGCTTGCGGGGCGTAGCGCCGGTGCCCGCCCCGCCGCGGCCCTCTCTGTCCCGGGAGACTCGGAGGGGGCAGGCGGGTGCCGGCCCGCTCCCCCCAGGGAAGGGGAGAGGAGGAGCAGGGCCCGGCCACCCCGCCGCCCTCCCACACCTTCCCCAGCGCCAGCCCCGCGTCCCCCAGCCGCAGCCGGGACAGACCCTCTGGCCGTCCCCGCGTCCCCAAAAGCGGGGCACGGCACCGGCCCGGGCAGGGGAGAGGGTGCCGGCATTTCCTTACATGCCTTTGATTAAAACTCCCCCACCCCGGGCAGGGGGGGGGAGCTACCACGCAGCATTAGTTGTCATGGTGACCATAAATCACGTAAATCCAAAAATACCCACCTATAATCTGAGATGAAGCTTTTATTTCCCGAGTGAAATAATATTTTAAAAGCTGTCAGCCAACCGAAAAACAACCTAATTGTAGACACCCAAGTAATATATTAGCGGTAAAGGTTTCAATTAAAATGTCAAAAGTGTTTTTTCAATTTTGTTTTCTTTTTCTTTCTGCTGGAAGCTCCCAGCCCCTTTCGGGTTCGGGTCCTGGCCGCGAAGCCGCCCCGGCCGGCTCACCCGCGTACCGACCGTCCGCGCCTGCTGCGCGGGGCCGCCACCCCAAAAAAACCTATGTGGGGGAATTGCCCCTTCCCCTCCCGCCCGGCGCTGCAGGGCTTGCCGGCGGGCTGGAGGGCATCCGCCGGCTGCGAAAAACGGGGATTTGGGGCTGCTCCCCACCCCGCTCCGCCTCCTGCATTTCCTTTTACATTCTGTGTTTGTTTTTCCTGAGGGTGTTTTTCGTCCTCCCGCTCCCGCCGGCGGAGCTGGCGGCCCGGGACCCCCGCTGCTGGTCCCGGTGCGGGAGGCGGGCGGCCGGGAGCGGGGCCGGGAGCTGAGCGGCTCGGCTGGGGGTGCCGGGGTGGCCAGACCTACTGCGGGTATTTATTTTCCCACTTTTCCTTTATCTCCTTACGGGATCGTTGTTTCTAGGCGTAATACTCTCCTAAATGGATAAATTGGTTCTTATGTAGAGTCCCCAGCTAGTCCTGTTGTCTTTTACCTTTGTCTTGTTGTCTTTCGCCTATCTCGGATTACCGGGTATTCTCCTCGATGAAGAGCCATTAATTACCCATTCAGTCAATATTAGGAAGACTACAGAGCTTTTTACATAGGATTAAGAAGACATCAGATTGTTCCGTTAGTATATTCCTACTCACGCATAAGCTTTCGTTATACATTTAGTTTTCCCTGGAGTGAGGCTAACAACTGCCGCATATATTATTCTCGGACGACGGCGGCGGCGGGGGGGGAGAATTATATATCCGCAGCGCAATAAATAACTTTTAAGTTGCGGGGGGGGGGCTGCGGGCAGGGGCGCGCAGCTCCCCGGGCGCCGCGCAGGGGCAGCGCAGCGGCCGATCGCCTCCGCCCCGGCCAGGGGAGACGCCGGCTCCGCCGCCCGGGCCACAGCTCCGGGGACACGTGTGGCCAGGCTGTGTGGCGGGGAGGGTGCCGCTCCGCTCTGCTTGGCGGCCCGCGGCGGCAGCGACGCTCCGGCCCCGCCTCGGCCCCCCCGCGCCCGCGCCCTCCCGCGGGGGCGGAGGCTGCGCGCCCACCTCGTCCCGGGGCTCAAAAAAGGCACCGGCGACCTTGGCTTTGCAGGCTGCCGTGCCTGCAGCTGATCTGGACGGAAAGCTGAATCAGCGTCGGGGTTGTCGTCTTTGAAAAAGAGATGTTACGTTACGGAATACCCGGACCGAAGAATATATATATTTTTAATTTTTTTTAAAGAGTTGAAACCATCAATTTGTGACGCTGAATGATGATATAAGGCGGAATGTAATTTCAGCGTTTTATGCTGGAGGCTGCTGTTTCAGCAATACCCAGATTATCGATTACAGGAAAGGATTCCTTAAGTAGAATTCACGCTGCCCGCAAATCGTATAGATTATATATATACACACGCTTACACGCACACACACGAATAGTTTAAGCGTCCTCACGCCCTGCACGAAAAAATTATTCGAATAAACCCACCAGCAGCCAGGGGCGCGTGCTGTGGGGCTGTCGAGGCGTGTGCTGAAGTTTTCCTGATTTTGTGGGACGGGTCACCCGGCAGCAATTTTCCCGTCGCTCTGGGTGAACGTGACACCCGCCGGGCTGCGTTCGGCACTCGAGGCTGCAATAAGAGTTTCGCACTTTCCCGTTCTCCTTTCCCCGGCTGCCCACGGACCCGTTTCTTCTGGAAACGCGGGAACCCAGCGCGCCCGTGTCGTTTTGGAGGGTCTCCTACCGAATTTCGTTTCCTCCTTTCACAGGAGCGTCGCTTTGACCGAACATTCGCATTTTTTCCTACTACTACCCATGCCGCTAGTTAGCGATGATTCTCCTTGTGCCCACCAACGGTGCCTAACCCGCGAAATTACCTGACCGCCCTCGTAATTTCCGAAACTGAACTCTGACAGAGGGGGGCCAAAAACCCCCTGCTCCCCTTCCCCGCCTCTCACCCAGCCCGCCCCAAGGACCAGACTTTTGGATGGTAGATCCCAAGAAGCACGAAGTCCTGACAGTCAGGCAAGACGAAACTCAACGAGCACCGCGCGATTAAAAGCAAATCAAAGCCAAGACCCCCCAAAACCCGCCCGAATCACGAGAAAACACCCGTGATTTCTACGCTTTGCCCGAGCGGCTCAGGACTTGCTCTTATGCGTCGCACAGAGACGGGCTGGGGCTGCGCACAGGGATCACCCCCACATCTGCAGGGATATATCCGCGGTCGTTCCGCGCTCCCCTTCCCCGCCCACGGGAAGGTTTTAATGGTCAGGCAACCCCGCGCTGCTTCTTCGGCTCAGACTTATATTTTAATTAATGGAATTAAAGGTGTTTAGATAGTCATTTCCCCCGCCGCCCAACGAGTAAAAAACCAGAGCGGCTGATACGGTAACGAGGCAGGAAATTTTGCGTGTACGACAATAATCCGGGTTCATAATTGATGGTTAAGAAAATAACCATTTGTTTCTCGGCAGAGGAAGTAAAAGTTACCGTGTCAGGGAGCATATGTGGATATTACTTTTATAAATACTTAGTCGAATAAAGCTGGCGTGGAAGGGCTCATAAATTTATTATATCAGAAAGGTCCCCACTTTCCCATTAGATCGTGCTCAGGGCTTTGATTAAGACCACCTGTTCGGCGGGAGGAAAAGGCAGGGGAGGGCGAAAAGGCCTTTCTTATTTGCAAACCATATATAAAGCAATGTCACCCTTCCTTTCCACATTATTTAACACTTATTACTGGCGGAGGGGAAAAGCGCCAGACCCTGGTAAAGCCTATTTGTGCACAATTTAATATCACGTATGTTTCCGGGATTAAAAATTATCGGCTCGTAATACCTTCGCGTTTGGAATTACCCCGGATTTTGCTCGCTAACCTTCCTTTAGCCTAAGCGTTTCTTCTTCTAGGGGTTTTGATGCCCAGCTAGCAAATCCTGCTTAAAGTCTCGGGGGGAGGGTGGACTCGGGAAGGGGACGTGGCTCCTCCTGAAATCACTGGATGTTATCTGAGGAAGAGCGAGCCGTTCGGCCAAGCAGGGTTAATACAGCACCCTTACAAGGAAGTGTTTAACCACGAGACCGGGAATACGTGCATTATTAATTCACTCTAGTTTCCTGTATTATTAATTCAGGTTAATATATTTTATTTAAACAAAATTACGTTTATCTTGGATTAAACAGTCTCTCGAAATACAGAGCGCTTGTTTTCTTCTTTGTAATATGTTTGCATTGCTGTTTTTCTTTACCACCCCTCGGGCTCGCCTACCAGACCCCCCGAAACGGGCAGGGGCAGAGAAGGCAGGAGCTCGCTCTGCCGCGGACGGGGCGCCGCGGGGCGCCCGCCTCTGGGGGCAAGAGAGGGCTGGCGGCTTGTTTGCGGGCGGGGGGGGGCGGAAAGTAGAAAATACAAAGGGAGACGAGAGCGAGGCTGCCGGGACCCGAAAGGCGGCGACCGGACAGCGACGCTTTTGGGGGGGACGCGCTGGCGGCGGGTGTTAGTGCGCGCCTGCAGCCGCGGGGGTGCGGCGCACCCCCTTCCCTTCCTTCCCCTCCCTCCCTCCCTCCCCTCCCTCCCCCGCGGCCGCGCATCCTCAGGCGCAAGTGGCGCCCGGGCGCAAGGGCCGCGCTGCGCTGCGCTGCGCGGCCAGCGGGCAGCAGAGGGCGCCCTGGGGCCGCGCAGGCGGCCCTGCCGCGGGGCTCCCGCCCGCCGCCCCGGCAGCGCGGCCCGCGGAGGGGCGCGGAGGGGCCGCCGCTTACCATTGGCGCTGGGGGGCGGCCGCCCGAAGAGCTTGCTGCCGGCGGGCTCCTTGCGGCCCTCCGGCGCCTCGCTGAGCTCCCCCTTTTTGATGTCCGCCTCCTTGGAGAAAAGACACTCGACGGCGGCGGGCTGCACCCCTGGGGACGGGGACACGGGGGGGGGGCACAGGGGAGAGGCGGTCAGCGCCCGCTGCTGCGCACCCTTCCGTGGAGGCGGCGCCGCTTCCCGGGGGCTGCCCCGCCTGGCTCCGCACCCGCGCACCGCACCGCGCCGCAGCGGGGCCGCTGTGCCGCCGGCCCGGCGGGAGACGGTTTCTCTTACCTAGCTGAACGCAGGCGGAGACAAGTTTGCGGCAGTTGGACTCCATTACCCGTTATCTGCAAAAGATGAAGGCACCGGAGTTTTAAAACGATAATTCCGGGAGCGAAGAATAAATGCAAAAAAGAAACCCAGCCGCCCGGCAGCCACGTCGCAGAGGTGCCGGCCGGACCCCCACCTTTCCCCGGCGATGACCGCACGGTGCCCCCTCTCCCCGCCTCAACCTCGGGTCCCACCCGAGTCACACCACGGGATAGGTGCATACCCCCGTGGCGGTTTCCCAGCCCGTCGGACCACTCGGCCGCCCTCCACCCCTCGTTATCTGGGGACGTGGAGGAGGGCTCCCCGAACCTCGCTGCCGTGCTCCGCCCCGGGACGCCCCGACCCCGGTCCCAGGGTCCCCCCGGTCCCAGGGCTGCCGTGGGGCAGCGGATACCGGCAGCCGAGACCCCTGCGCGGCGGGAGATGCGCGGCCGCGGCTGCGCCCGCCGAGGCCCCGGTCCCCGGCTGAGCCTCCGCGCTCTCCGGCCACCGCCGGCGCCTCCCCCGGCCTGAAAGGCTGGGCAGTAAAATCACGGGATTAGTGCCTGATTGAGATGTCTGTTCGTGAGATATTACAAAATTCATTATCACAGCTCTCTACTAACTCGATATGAAGTAACACAGATGGGATTTTATTAGTCCAGGCTTCAAATGTTTACTTATGATAATTTCGGGGGAAATTTGCATGTCATCATCATTTCGGTAATCTTTCTTCTTCTTCTTCGCCTCTTTTTTAATGTCTGAACCGGGCGCATTATTAGCTGGTGCTTACAAATGCGGCAGCCGGGAGCCGAGGCACGTTTGGGACGAGCAGCGCCAGCCCCAGCGCCCGCCGTGCGGGGCCCCGCCGCCCGCCGCCGGGCAGGCAGGACGGGAGCGGGGGACAAAAGGGGAGGGGAAAAAAAGGAAAAAGCGGGGGGAAATGGGAAGGTGCGGTTATCGTGACTCCTCCGGGTCTCGCTGTGACACGGCGGTTTCTATCCAACGCCGAAGGACGCCTGGGAGAAACTCCGCTCCCTCCAGCAGCCGGGCCTAGCACACGAGCTGTGCCTAAATTAGTCGGGGAGGCGATGAAGAGAACCTTAGTTCTTCGCCGATGGTCCTCAGATCGGGACAGATCTCCGTCAAGATTAGTCGTGCGTGACAAATTCAGCTGCCCTCTCCCGCCGCCTGCCTCGATGGCTGATTTATCTCATGCGTGGAGACACGCAGCTCCCCCCACGCAACACGCACGGCCACCGAGGGGAAGTTTTTCCTCTCTCCTGAATCGCCGGTCTCCTCGGAGAAAAGTGCCTTTCCCGGCCGGATTATCATTCCTTCCTCGCTCTCAGTTGCCCGCACCGCTCCTTCCCTTTCTCCTCTCCGCGTCCTCTTTTAATTTTTGTTGCAAACCGCATCGCCGCGCGGGGCCAAGGGGAGCGAGGAGCGTTTTCCTATTGTCTCCGGCCCGGCGACTGAAATGAAAGCAGCTCCACTTGCTTTTCCGTTCCCATTTCTCCGAGCACTCCTCCGCTCGCAATTAGTACCTCAGCACCCCGTGCACCCACAGCCCCAGCAGCCGCACCAGCCGGGCGAGCTTGCCCTTCCTCCGCGGCTTTGCTGGGCCCGCTCAGCAGCAACCTGCTCGGAGCACTCCGGCCGTAACAACTGCAGGGCGCGGACAAAAAAGCGGTGTCACGCGGGATTTGTTTTTTTCCTTATTGGTATCTATCGCTATGCTGTCGAGGAGAAAAAAAAAAGGAAAACCCGAAACAACCCCCCGAAAAACAGAGTCCCCCGGCAAAAACCTCAGCAACGCCCGAAATACTGCGGTCCCTGATTTCGGCGGGAGGGTTTTTGTCAGAGGCCGCGGCCGCTGCCGGGTGCTCTCAAACGAAAGGGGGGCTCTGCGCGGGGCCTACCCCTCCGCGCTGCCCGCAGGGGCAGCCGGGCCCCGCCGCTCCCCCGCGGCGGGTGCTGCCGGGGCTCCCGGCCGCGGAGCCGCAGACCCGCCCGCCCGATTTTCCGGCGCCCCGAGCCCGGGCCGGCGCTGCCGCCGTCCCCCGCCCGGGTGCGCGGCGCCGCGGCGGGAAGGCGCTGCCCGCGCGGCCGCTCCGGGGGGCCGGGCGCGGCGGGGCCGGTTCCCAGCGCCCGCCCCGCCGGGGGAGGCCGGGGCCGGCACGGCGGGGAAGCGGCGCGGGGGCAGCGCTGGCTCCCCTCGCCGCCAGCCCTGCGGGACGGGCCGCAGCCGCCCGGGAGGACATCAGCAACTCGAGCCCGCAGCAGCCTGCCCGGCCGGCCCGCGGCCCCGCCGCCCGTCCCGGGGTGCGCAGAGCCGGGACCGGCCGGCTCCCTAGCCCCGCGCCCGTCCCGCCGGCACCCCCCGAGACCCCCCCCCACTCACCGGGGCCGGCTGCGCTGTCCGCCCCGCTGCTCGCGCTGCTGGTGCCGGTGCTGCCGGGGGCAGCGGGGCCGCGCCGGGCTCCTGCGCTGGCTGCGGGGCCGCGGAGCCGCCGCCGCCGCTGGCTCCCTCCTTCCCCGGCCCTCCCGCGCCCCCGCCCCGCCCCGCCCGCCTCCCCGGGCCCTGACGTCACGCAGGCTCCGCCGAACGCGCTCCGCCGCCGCCGCGGGGCCGGGCCGGGCCGGGCCGGGCGGCTCCGCGGCGCTCCGCGGGCACGGGCGCAGCGGCGGCGGCCGCCGGCCGCGGAGGGGGCAGGGGGCAGGAGGAAGGACAAAAGGCGGCGCAGGCGGCGCGGCGGCGGGCTAGGTAGCCGGAGGAGAACCGAGGTGAGCGAGGACGCCCGCGGCCCCTCCGCGCCCGCGCAGGGCGCGCCCCGCTCCGCTCCGCGCCGCTCCGCCCCGCCCCGCCCGGCCGGGACAAGTGGCTGTGGCCAAAGTTTCCCGGGCCGGGCTGGCGGCTGTCCTTGCACCAGGTGTGAGGAGGGATCGCCAACCCATTGTGAGAGGTCTCGGTTTCCTTTTTTAACCCACTTCTTTGGATTTTTTTTTCTTTTTTACTTTTTCTATTTTTTTTTTAAATCCCTGGGGTTCTTCTTCGTGTCCGCATCGCTAGCGCAGGGCCGGGGTAGCCGAAAGCCTGCCGCTCAGCTCTGTTACCCGCCCTGCCTTCGTTCACGGACGATAGCGAGAAAACGCTACGGCCGGCTCTCTCCCCCTTTTCCCCAAACGAGACCGAGCTGGCGCCAGGGGGGAATTTATTTTCGATTTTGAGAGGTTTTCCACGTTTAAGAAAATAACGAAGTCGGATATCTCTATTTAGACCAAACTAAAGCGATCGCTTCTTCTCGCAGCGTTTCCGCGGCTTTGTTTATAGAGGGACCACGCGAAAATAAAATAGGCGCTTTCTTAACTCGGAGGCTGCACCTGATCTGTTTGTGGCTATTTTTAAATTTCTTCAGCCTGCAGTGAATTTTAGTTATTTATAGGCGTGGGCAGGGGGCTAGGCAATTACTGCCGGAGGGGAAAAGCGAACTCTTGGAAGAGGCCAAGTTTTCAGCAGGTCGTTTTGTCGGCGGCTCCTGGGGAAGCCCGGCCGCCCTCAGCGGCACGGCCGCTTCCCGGCGTGCACGGAAAAGCGCTCTGAATGCGACGCCGCACAGTTGCCCCGCCAAGCGCAGAGGGTCGCTTCCCCTCGCAGGAAATGAAATCGTGTCGGGGTTTTTCTAGGGAGAAACAAATTAGTTGTGTCCCTGGCTACCTGCGCTTCTGCCCTTGCGAGCGCTCTGCCAGGTGAAATCGTTTCCCCGCGCATCCGAAGAAGGAGCGGGAGCGAGGGGGGCTGCCAGCTCCCACCTCGCACTCCGGTTTCCCCGGGAAAAGCAAAGCGATTGCTCCGGGGCGCACCTTCCCCACACCCCTCAGCCCCGCTGTGTCTTGGGCAGGGAAGGCAAGGCGGGCTGCGGCGCCCGCGTTGGCAGCGCGGCCGCGGAGCGGGGCCGTCCGTGGCTCCGCGCCCGCCTCCGCGCCCCGCTGCGGAGCCGGCCCGCGGCGCCGGGCGGCAGCGAGCTCCGGCCGCCCCGGAGCCGGAGCGGCTGAAGTGAGCAGCTGGTGGGAAATGCAAATGGCTCCCGGGGAAACATCAGATACGGGGTGATTTTGATTCCCCCCTCGAGTGTGTGGAAAGAGCTGGACATACGTTTCACGCTCCTAATCCTTCTTTTACATTTTTAGTCATACTCCTATTAAACAACTAATTAATGCCCACAATCACCAGGGAATACATTAGACATGCTGCCGTGGAAGAGGGGTTCCAGGGTGTCTGGAAACTATGGAGCCGACTTAATAGGCGGATTTCAAATTTTTTCCCCCCTTCTGTCAAAGCAATAAATGTAATAATAGATTTCAGGGCGAGCGAAGGCCACGGCGGCTGTATTTATAGTCTGGCTCCCCCCTCCCGCCAGCGCAGTGACAACAGCTTTAAAAACCCCGAGGAGCCCGAGGAGCCTTTCCTCGGCGGGCTGAAGCGGGGAGCGGCGGCGGGCTCGCAGCCGGCGCCCGGCACCCGCGGCCCGGCTGGGGCGTGAATAGCGGCGCTGGCAGCCCTCCGCCCCGGCGCCCCGGCCGGCACGCCGGCTTTCCGAACGGCTTGGAAAGAAGGCCGGGGTTATTCCTCGCCCCGACAGGCGGAAAAGCTGTTTTCACACACGCCTGTCGCGACTATCCGTTTGCGGGCACCTGGCGCGGCCAGCGGTGCTCCCGACGGCGGCGGGAGCCGCGGGGTTCTCCCGGCGTGACCCCGGGTCTCAGCGTGGGCGAGCCGAAGGAGGACCCGGGCTGCTTTCCCGCTGCCGGCCGGGGAGGCTTTTGCCCAGGGACGGGGGAAGGGGAAAAAAAAAAAGCCGACAGCACCCGCGACAAAAAGGCAAAGCGTATCTAGCGGTGACTAAATACGGAGCGAGCCGCGTTTCGGGCGCCCCTCGCTGCCTTGCCCCGGCCGCCAGCGCTGCGGGACCGGCGGGAAAGGGAGTTATCCTCGAAAGAGTGCGGTGGGGCGATTCACGGCCATTTACTTTCTTCGTTCCCGGATTATGATCTCAGCCCTCGCAAGCAATCCCTCCCGTCTCC
Source organism: Ciconia boyciana (assembly GCF_034638445.1). Classification (NCBI taxonomy): domain Eukaryota; kingdom Metazoa; phylum Chordata; class Aves; order Ciconiiformes; family Ciconiidae; genus Ciconia; species Ciconia boyciana. Next base: position 60,080,295 of record NC_132938.1, read on the forward strand.
CCCCCAGCCTCTCCTCCCACCTCTCTGAGCTCCTTATCTGACAGCAAACGAGTATGTAAATACCTATAGCTGGCTATGTTTAACACACGCAAACATTATTGACTTGTTGGGCTGCTCGAATATTTTCTTCCTGTCCAGATCTGGTTTCAAAATTGCTCATTCAGGCGGTCTGTCCCGATGCTACAATACAATAATTGTTAAAAATTTAAGCATTTCAAATGGACCCGTTGATTTGCATATAAATTAAAATTACTATGCCTCGCGTATTCCAATGTTTTAGAATAATTTCGAAATTAGCGCTTAACCACTTCAGCTAAAAGAATATATAAATGTCTGTATTGACTCACTAATGAATTACCTAATTAAAACGCCCCGAGGACGTCGGTCGTTAGGAGGATTTTTAAAGCGGGGCACAATTAAGGGTAAGGATGACGGTGCGAACCGGAGCGGAGCAACCTGTTAACAGAGAGTAACCTAAGCTTCACGCAGTGACTCCCGTATTTATTTTCCTTTGCTTTGATCCCTTATCCCTCTTCTATTAATTTTTTTCTTTTCTTTTCTTTTCTTTTTTTTTTTTAAGGAGGAAAAAAGAAGAGGAAACGCAAATATCTCCCGGTTCGCTCCGGCGCTGCTGCCAGCCGGGGGATGCCCTCGGCCGGGGCTGCTCTCGGCTCCCACCTTCCCGGCAGCGACCGGCTGCTGGGAGCGGGGAAGCGCAGCCAGAGACCGCGGGGCCCGTCCTGCGATAGAGATGCTAACAGGGCACTTACCTTCGTCATGAGACTAGGGATAAAAAGGTAGCTCTTCCTAGGAGAGGCAGTGCAAAAGAATGCGAGAAGTTCAGGGGGAAAAAAAAAGAAAAAAAAAAGACCGGCGGTGCGAAAATCTGTAGCCTCGGGGGCTAGCCAGCAACCCCTTTCATTTCAAGCACTTATTGATTTGCTGTTGTCATCTTTGGCGACGCAGAAGGACACTTGAAAGAATTTCTGATGGGGCTCTGATCTGAGAAACGAGGTGACCTGACCGGGCTCTCACCAAATTCTTAATTACCACATCAACTGCCTTAAAAATAAAAAAAGGAGGGGGGATAGGGAAAAAGAAGGGGGGAGAATCTTTGACAGCAACAGAGTTTGCTTATCCGAACTTTTTTAACCACTCAGAAACTCTCCTTGTCCCCTGCTCCCACCGCTGTAATCGCAGCCCTTCATTCAGCCCCCCCCCAGCCTCCGCTCCCCGCAGCCCCGCGCTCTCGGTCCACCGGCCCGGCGAGCCCGTGGGCGCGGAGCAGCCGCGGGGCGCTGCGGAGGGGCCGGCGGCGTGAAACCGCGCTCCCGCCCGGCGGCCAAGGCTGAGGGCACCCCCCGGGCCCCCCTTTCCTGCACCCGGACCGAGGACAGGTCTGGGGAGCAGCCCTCGGGGGCCGGGCAGGCGAGGCTGGGAAGGGAGTTGCAAAAGAAGACATTTCAAACGCAGCAGATTGCAGAGGAGAAGGGAGAGAGGTCAGGACGAGGCGTGTGTGCGTGCGTGTGCGTGCGCCTGTGCGTGTGCGTGTGTTACACTCCGCCAGGCATGCAAGCCTGCGACTTGTCTGCAGCCAGCTGTCTGAGTGTCATCGAAACTAGATGTACACACTTTGAGCAGGGGAGCCAAAAGGAAAATTCAGATGAGGAAATCAACACGAAAAACCTATTGTCAAAGGCACTGGAAGGCAAACAGTGTTTGGTGTTGCTTGTACACAGGCGTACAACGCTGACAGATGACAGCAGTGCCTTTGGCTGAAGAGAAATACGCTGCCTTTGTCCCACATGGTGCGCACACACATGCACATTCTTTCTTCTTCCTGCTCTGGCTGCTGTTTCTGCAGGACAAAGCAAACCATCCTTCATGGGCATCATCTTCCCTCCCTCCTTTCTCTCTCTTTTTTCTAATTTTTTTTACTCCCCTCCCTCCCCCGCCATGTGTGGTTGCTCTTTATTTTGGTGTCAGAAAGCTGAGGGATGGGATTAGCACCTATTTCAGCATCTCTGATTCTGTCCACCTCGCAGCAGCGGCCGGACCCAGGCTGCGAATGCTCAGCAGGCTTTTGCTTAGCATTTTGTACCCTTGTTAGCTTTGAAGGGGCACTGTCCTTTCCGAGCAAATGCCAGTCTCACCAGTTCATGTCTCCTCCTCGAGCAGGCTGGTGACATCCCTGTTGTCTGTGTGTGCCACCCCTCTCCCATTTCCAGTGGGTCGGCTGCTTAGCTATGGCAACCAGGACTGTCTGGTTGTACCTGAGTCTTACACTCTCTGTTGAGCCTCAGCTCCTCAAAGTCTGGTTTGTAGGGTGGCAACGCTTATCAATAAGGATTAGATGGCCTAGCACTCGTTTTCAAGCCTCATTGTATGGCTTCAGTCATTTGTGACAGGACTTTTCAGCCCATAGCTTGCTCATATCCCGTGTCCAGCACAGTATACTTAACATGACTGACTTCTCCCTATGTGCCTGACACTTTGCAATGCTGTCACTGGACCTCCTTCTCAGCAGTGTCATGTTGTAGCAAAGGGAATTAATGAAACCACCCCTTGTTATCTTACAGGAGCTGGATTCAAATTTGGGGGATTTGGGAGCTTAGCAGAGAAACCCTAGAAGGGGTGTCACTTGGATTTTTTTTGACATGGCTTTCTATGTTGCTTTGAAGGCCTTTTCCAAAGCTTACAGAAACCCAGGATCTCTGTGTAGTTGCTTAATTAGTTTTCATCCATACTTGGTAAAAGTAGACCTTCTGGTAAGTGCTGCAGGTGTAGGCTGAAGGGGATGTCACATTTTTCAAAAAACAGGTACAGCACAACAGTGCTGCCAGTGTTGGAGCGTCACAGCCTCCCTGCTGCGCTCGTCTGGAAAGCAGGCAGGTGTCACACCTCCTGTCCATCGTGGCGCGGAGGGACCCATCCCTCACGCTGTGAGTGCCGGCCGTGTTTGTGCTCACCCTCTTCAGGGAGCCTCCGTCACGCTCATCAAGTGACTGCTTCTCCTGTGTCTCACTTGCCTCTGTCACGGCCAGTCCGTCCCTCAAGATACGAAATGCTCCGCTCAAAGTGTTCGCGCGTGGTCCCCGGCTGTGGCCTTTGAATGTGCCTGAAGGTGAAGCGGGAGAAACGATGTCAGAATTACCCCGAATTATCTGTATATTGTGGTTTTGTTACAAAAAAGAGTACCTCTTCTTACTTTTATTTTGTTTGTCGGGCATGATGTAATTGTGAAGAAGCTTGTTGAAGAAGATGAGGTAAATGTGCATTGCTTAGGCTTTGCTCTCCTCTCACACATGGTTTTGTGGTCATCCAGTGCAATGATCTGCGATTGATCTGTTCCTGGGTTTTGGCATCTTTGCTGAACTACACATTGCTGAAAAGTGTCACACAGTAAGTATCTACCTGTGCCTGACCTCATATCCTTCCTTACAGCAAACCATTTTCTCTTCTTTCTGCTTCCTCTGGGCCATCCCTGCCCCGGTGGGGGTTGCCTGCCGCTGCAGTCCCTCAGGGCGCTTGCCCCCCTTTGCCATGGAGGCCCGCAGAGCGCATCTCCCACCCTGTGGCTGCCGGCTTCTTTTGGTAAAAAGGTTGGGAAGGAGTGCTGTGTGTGCTTTGAAGTTTTGGGGTGAGATTTTGGGGTGCAACAGTTGGGTTTTGGCACGTGGTGGGGCTGTCCTACTACCTGGTGTTGGGAGCCAGCTGGAACCGGCTGTGACTGGCCCTGGGCAGCTCATGGCTACCTCAAGGGCAGCTGCCCAGCAGCCCCACTGCCACCGTCGTGCCTCCTCGCCCATGGCCTCCTCACCCATGGCTGGGACATGTACAAAACCTGTCCAGGAATGTGGGGTGTCACAAACCCCCATCCCTGCCGGCAGTGGGGTGGGGAGAAGGAGGGGAAAATCCTGCCCAGCCTAGGGAGGCCCTGCTCCTGGGCTAAAGGGATGCCTGCCACTGCCTTCCTCTATGGTGGGAGGAGAAGGGACGTGGCCGGCGTCAAGACAGGTTTCAGTGCCCAAGGAGCTGGCTGAAAGCAAGGGAAACAGAGCTTAAAAGCAGCCAGGCTGCTTAAGTGGGATGGCTGAGTAACCCCTGTCACTGTGAGGGGAGGCTCCGTCCCCGATGCTCCTGTCCCACTGGGAAGGCCTTGCCGCCCCGGCGCCAGCCCCTCGGCCACGCTCCCTCCACCCCAAAACGGCTGCCAGGCGGTGGGACGGCTGGGCAGGCCATGTCCCAGCCTTTGGAAAGTCTCAGTGCTTTGGAAAGGCTAAAGTATTAAGCAGCATTTGGGGAAATCGCTGGAGGAAGGGCAGAGGCGGTGGCACCCGGTGGGTTGTTCTTCGTCTGGGAGTGTGGCCAAGTTCTCTTATGCACTGTAATACACCGTGTCAAAGAGCTGGCTCCTTATTAGACACTGCTTTTAAAAAGTGTTTCACTTGGAGACGTAATGGTAAATTTTCTTCACCAGCTGAGGGCTGCTTCCCTACCTTATTATTTTTTTCCCCCCCTTTCACTACTTTTATATGAAGCCTTTCTGACATCCCCCATCAGAGAAAATGTTGAATGCCTTTAGAAAAATATTTGTTCTGATTGAATTTATGGTGTGATCTGCTATTCAAATTTATGGTTAGCTTAATGTGGTAGGTTAGATAAAATGTCTCTTGATGACATCGTGCCAATCACATAAAGCCATACTTTCAGGCATGTTTGGACAGCTTATCAAAAAGTGTTCGGAAACAGAATGTGGGTATAATAATGCAGAATAGAGTTGGAAAGATCGCCAGGTTAAAAAAACCACACAACCCAAACCCTAAACTAAAAGACAAGTTTATAGGTATGCTATAGGAGTGTCTTCATTTGCCCCAGGCAGAAGAGACACTGACTTTGAGGTTGTACTTGAAGAGGAAAGGTAAGATGTACTTAGTGCTTCTTTTTGGGAATCTTGAGGAAAAAAAAAGTGTTCAGTGTGTTCAAATCACTCCAGTAGACAAAAAAGGGGGAAAGGAGAGCCTGCAAGCAGGTTTCTCTTCCACGTTTCTCTCCTTTCGGGATCCTTGCTTCCCAGGAGAGCAGCATGCTCGCTGGTTTTGCTGGCGTTGTACCACCCTGCTGAGCGCGGGCACAGCTTGGTGCAGGGAGGAGCAGGCTCCTTTCCAACTGCTTTCTTTGATGGTGTCGATACAATCTCACAAGGACAGCATACCATGTAAAACAGTTCTCCATTCAGCTGGGCCATGCACTGTCAACCCTAACTAGCTATGCTCTGTGGACTATCGTGGAACGCATGTTTATGGAGTCGCTCGTGGTAACTACAGCCATTGATCTCATGACTGAACTCTTTCCACACCAGTGTAACTCACTTTTTCCATCTGCTGTCTACTGGCCTTATTTTGCAGGCTTTTATCATCCTGGGCAGGGTTTACTCATGCCACAATTTCTGGGGATAAGAGCCATACTGCCTTCCTCTGTTTAGCACCACGCTATTTAAATGAATATATTCCCCATGTACCCTTTGGGGAGAAAAGAAAGAGGCCTTTTAAATTTGGCAGACAGAAGTTGCTGGAGACAGAAGGAGATCTTTTTGCAGCTGATTTCTCTGTCTCTGCCTGCTACTGAGCAGCTATAGCTGATTTTGGTTATTGTTTTCCCTCCTGATTTCTGAGACCAAACATTTTCACACAGCCCATTTGTCTTTAATTTATTTTTCTTTTTGCCTCAGAGCACTGGGAACACAAGGGGCCACAAACACTTTGTGGCAACCACCTTGCCATGAAATGAAAGCCCGAATTAAAGCAGGGAGGCTCAGAAAACACTGTGTAATAAGAACAGCCAGGAAGTTATTTCTGTCTTCTCAGATTTTAAAAGCTACTGAACATACCTGTGATTATAAGTGAGCTGTAGGTCAACAAAAATGGCTGTTAGTGCTTTCATTATAATCTCAATTGTTGGGAGTTTACATAGCACAAACATTTGCTTTGTGGTGAAAGTACAGCATGTAAGCCTTTTGATCTGCAAGCAGTGAAAAAAAACCCCAACCTTTTTTTGCTTTGTTTTCATTCCCTCCAAACACACTTTACAAACTGGGTTACAGCAGGAGCGATCTGATGTTTGAGCTATAAAACATGGCATGAATATAGATGACATTGGCCACTCCCACTTTGCTTGGTTTGGGAGAAAAATCCTTTTAAAAGGCATGATAAGATCTCTTCTGAGTGTGCTCAGTAGCAGACTGCACTGTCTCTGCAAAGAGATGAGAAGCCTGAAATATGGGCTTTGCCTCATGTATAGCCCTGCGATGAGTAACAGGCAGAGACACTCCCTCTGCTGCTCTGAGACCTGCGGGAGGGCAGATAGAGGCTCAAAATATGGTGAGCGTGAAGATTTGGAGATTCTTCAGTTCACACAGGGCAAGGGAGCAAGGCAAAGTCTAGAGTTGCTTTTCTTTTTTCTTTTTTTCCAGTTAAAAAGGCTCCCCTTCTCCCCCAGAAAAGAAGGGCAGCCCATTTGTGGCTTCTCCAGGCCTTCCCAAAGAAATCAGCAATGAAATGCTGAACAGCTGGGCTCCTTCTTGGCACTTCACAGACAGGGGGGTGAGAGAAAAAGATTTCCAGATACTAAAGCAGGAGCTGCAGCTGCTGCTATGGCAGAAGTTTTCCTGGGAACAAGCAGGTAGGGAGCTCTGTAGTGCCTGGACAGGCTGAAACAGTAGCAATGGGCGCAGAAACGGGCATGATGGGCAGCAGCATCACTGCCTGCCAAACTCTGGCTCTGCCTGGTACCTGAAAAGGCCAGGCAATGTCAGCTCACATGCAGTGGAGGTTGTGGCTGCCCAGTCTGTATCAAATGACAAGCTGTTTCTTTAGAAAACCTGTCTGTGGGTTTTCCTAATCTGCTGAAACACAATGAAACACAACGTGTTCCACTTTTGGGCTGTTTGTCACGCCTGCTGAGCTATGGTAGAAACAGTAAGTAATCCTGTATTTGCAGATGATATGATAATACAAAAGGAAGGCATCTTTAGGTCATTTAGGCAGTCCTTAAGTTTTTTTGAGCTAGACCTGGAAGGGTGAACTACAGAGTTGATTACCATCTTCCTATTCCAGCGCCCTGCCAGAGGACTCACTTTTTGAGATTCTTTCCTTGTTTCTCTGGTCTCTTTCTCCCACACCAGCTCTCCAGACTTTTGGTCTCACACATTTACTCCAGCTTTCCATTCTGGGGATGTTTACACACAGTTTATATGAGGATTAGAATTTAGCCTTATGCATTTTCCTAGAGATACAGAAAACTCACCCCAGTGCAGAACCTCACTTTCCCCCAAATGCTAGGTACTACTGAAAAAACATAGGTACACTGAAACTTCTCAAGCTTAGAGATTTTTTTTTTAACATGTAATTTTTTAATAGAGGAAAAATATTTTGCCTTTCTCTTCTTCTGATAAGTTATTGGCTTATCAAAGGTTGACTTTTTTTCCTAGAATGCTTCTTCAACACAGAAAAGTGCTGCTTTCCCAGTTAAAATTTAGCATTGTTACAGGCAATGAAAAATATTGGTCTTACGACAGGCAGTGTGCAGGAACTGTGAGTATGAGAGGAAAACACACCCAGGAGTAATCAACAGCGCCATTTCCATAACTCTGAACACCTGTTAAACCCAGTCAGGGGTTGGCACTTTAAATACCAGCTCTGAGAGGACTGTTTTTGTTGGGGTTGAGGGTTTGTTCATCTTGGGAAGCTGAGGGTTTAGACAGGCTTTACTCTGTCCAAAAATTTATTGCAGGGGAAGGGTTTGTTTTGGTTTTAGTAATTTGTTTTATTTTTTTTTCATCTCTTTCCTATCCCTAAGGGTAGCGTGAGTATGCATGTGTATGGGGGTGTGTATATATATTTACCAGAAAAATCTGATACTCCTGGCTCTTTTGATGGATTTGATGCTTCCTGGAAGTTTTTTCTCTTCCACTGAGGTAATGTTTAAAGTTACTCATGCTTATTAATAATTCCTAATAATGAGCAGAAATATTCCTAATAATGAGCAGAATTAAGCTTTGAGTTTGTATCCAGAAAATGCCTTTAAAGCTAAGTAACTCAGTTCAAGAAGGTATGCTGTGGATACCTTAAATCCATAGAGTTGATGTCTTGGCCTACTTCTCTCAGGTGGCTTCATTGTGTGGGTGGTCAAGTTAGTTCATATCTTCTAGTACCTGTTTTCTACAAGCTGGAGGAGACCAGACTATCCTTGCTGGTGGGATACAAACTATGTTTTCTGACTGGCTAATGTGACAAAATGGGAGTTAGGAAGAACCCACGTGCTTAAGGAGTGGACTAGGCTGACCTACAGTCAAGAGGATTTTATCTGTGAGTGGTGCAGTAGGTAAAAGCCTGTGGACTGTTCTTAGCTAACAATATTTCTACTATGTATAAAACTTCTGCTTTTCTATAGTTTCATGATCTCCTTTAGTCCTAGGTTTGGCAATTTCTGTGTATATCTGAGATGCTGAGTTTCCTGTCTTGTGCTATCATTTCATTACCTCTCTAGTTAGCATAAAGTTTTCAAGGGAAGGTGGCACCTGGCATTTTTAGGGTGTCTTTGTTTTCTGCTTTTTGGTACAACAGCCCTTTGTTCTTCCTGATTTTTTTTTTTTGTGCAAGAAAGGAAGGCAAACTAGATGTGTTACACCACCCCCACCCCCTGGCTTTATTGTTAGGGTCTCTGATACTGTACTGAGTGCATCCAAATTGCTGCATTTCTGACTTAATAGTGTTAATACTTTGAATATATGTAAATGAATACACAAAAGAATTGTGCTCTAGTCTTATAGTAAAGCAAGTAACGGAAAAAATTAATTTGCTTTACCCTTTCTTATTGTATCCCTATCTTAAATATGTCAAACTCTTCACTGTTCTCTTCCTAAAGGTTAGGCAGTCCTAGTTTTAGCAGTAACATAGGAGGTGGTGTTTTTGGGCAAAGTAAATCTGAATTTTAGTGTATTAGGGAATTTTAAGCTTATATTAGCAGGCTAGCATTTAAAAGATCTTTAGCAAAGCTTGGAGTTCTAAATCATTGAGCTGTTATATTTATGAGGGGTATTACACAACAGCTTCAGTTCCAAGTATTTTACAAATGTTTTTTGAGACTAAAGCATGTCTGCATGTTCTTGCTGAATAAAAGAAACTGATTGTGCTAATTCAACACACACTGTTTGAAAATCCTTTTGTTTGGTGTGTAGGCTAGAATATCAATTTGGTATCTGGAGGCTGCTGCATCTTTGATGGGGGTTTGTGAAATGCACCTGTAATGCAGATATTAAAATGTACCTTTCAGTTCTGTAAACAGTCTTACTTTAGGGGATGGATAGAAATGTAATAATAAGAATACATTTAGAAGTGTCAAAATAATTAGTGCTCAGGTGTTTAACGTCTGGCAGTGATATTGGTGGTACAATCTGTAGAGGTGCTAAGTGCTTAGCACTCTTATTAATGTCAATAAAATAAAGATACTATGGAGTGGCACAATTCTAAAATTTAGTTTCCTAATCATCTGATTAGGATAATAATGCTACTTTTACTTTGTCATTCTATCTGATCTTTACACGTGAAAGTGTTGAAGTAAGAGGCCAATGTTTTCTTCTATCTGCAAAGTAGAAACACCATTTTTTGGATAAACTGCAGCTGTGAACTCTCTAACTGGAGAATAACGCAAGTGATTTGGAGGCAAAATGCAAGACCATAATTAGAATGCTGATTTTTCTTTTTTTTTCCTCACCCCTCTCTGTCTGCACCCACTTACCTTTTGTCCTAGTCTGTATGGCTGATATTAAGAAGATTCAATGGGGATTTTCAGATTTCTGTTAATATTTAAGACCTAGCAGCACACTGGCTTCTTTATCGTTGTTTGAAATCTCAGATGGTTTCTGGTGTACCACGACTATTTTAAGACTGAGATGCTTTAGTTCACGTGCAAATAGAAGCTGTCAACTGTTCAGCAGAACCAGGATACTTTCAGCTCCCAGGCTGAAGGCTGCCATATACTTTCAGCATGTTCTTGTCTGTCTGAAAAAGTTCACAGCTGGTTAGTTGAATGACATGGAAGGAAGGACTTTCCTCTTTCATGATGCAGATGGTGCTAACTAGTAACTTAGCAGTTGGGGAGAATAAGAATGATGAGATGCAAGGAGGAGCAAAATGTTAACTGAAGCCCCCAAAATGACATGTTTGGAGGCTTCTGTAAGTTGCGATTGAAAATTGTAGGGGAAGGACTCCTGTTTCCTTTTCCGAAGTGGAATTCTCTTTTAGGTATCAAATTATGAGTACAGCAGTGAAGTGGCCCCTTGCTCCATCCCCGTAGTGTTTAAATTTTTGATTTGACACAGTTTTAGAGGCAGTTCTCTTTGTTTGGAGGTTCTCTGCTCCTCCCAAACGCCAAGCTTTTTTTGTACTGGCTCAAAGAGGATGCCTAAAATTGCTAGTTGCCTTTGAAAGTCCTTGTTTTTTCGCAAGTAGTACCTATAGATGTTGCGTTCCCACTGAGTATTTTCTGTCATTTTGCAAATGTGTTTTTAAATTAACCATCTGCTAGAAAGAAATGGTAGTTAGCGGCTTTGTTTCTTGGGCAGGACAAAGGTTTATTTCCTTTTGTTATTAGTTCTGTGTCATCACAGAAAGTAGACTAACTTTGAGTTTGTTTTATTTTTTTTCTTAGACATATTGGGTTGAATAGCTCAACATAACAAATTATTCTATGTGCTTTAGTTTCAAGTTTTTCATGTAGAATCCAAGTTCTAGCATCAGGATTCAATTAAATGATAGTTTGATTTGACTGAAAAATTAATGGTCCAGAACAGAAACCTCGTAGTATTTTTTGAAGTTCTTATTTTCAGTACTCCTGTTTTAAATAAAAATCTGGACTCAGCCCAGTAACATAAAGCTACATGTTCTCTCATCAACTAAACATACATAATGATTAAATTTAACAGTGATTGTTTGCTTATTGCTCCTTTTGGCTGCATAGGTATCTTTCTGCATTCGTAAAACTAATTCCCTGGCTATAAGTGGCACTATACTGACTTGCTGTGAAAAGTTTCTTGCTACTGTCTGTTGCCCTTTTCAGGAAATAATGATTTGCCAAGTACAAATCATATTCTGTAATTATATGTCATCTTCAATGACAGCTTGAACATTCAACTCCTGTTTACGCTTGAATTGGACATATTGATTTTTCATTTTAATGATAAACAGATTGGCATGTGATACATTTGATGATACATCTGCTTAAAATATGTTAAGATTGCTGAATGAAAAAAGAGTTTGCAGTGTAGGCTAGTGGAGGCATCCAGGCCAAACATAAAATGGGGATGCACGCTACTCTAGGTAATTCACACCAAAAGAGAGTGCAGTTCCTTTAATCTGGTATCCATGCAAGCATACTTATAATTTGCTTTTCTGGTTTGCTTTCAGTCTGTCTTTTGGCCAGAAGAGATTTTGCAGCCAAGAATATTGGGAGTATTTAAAAAAAAAAAAAAAATTACTGTGGCTTTACTTGAAAAATGTTTTTGGTTTTGAATTTTGATTTGTTCTCATAGTCAGAATCTACTGCAAGTTAAAATGGCAATTGGCCAAACTGTGCAATGTAACCTCTTGTTACGTGTGTGTTCCCTCCTAAATGGTTTTATTTTTGTTGTTGTTCTATAGAGCTGCACATATGCACCTTAACATATCAGGGGAATGTGTACTGTACTGACTGTATTAAAAATATTTTCAACTAAACTGTTGCTTTTGGATAAAGATGAAGGCTTCCAGGAATACTCCGGTTTTGCCAAAGGTAATGATTTTACTAACCCTTTAAGATTTCTTTAGAGCGTAAAGAGAGACCTTAGAAAAAAAAAATTTTAGTTCTTAAAATTTTCTTGTGGACTTGCACAGGAAACTAAGCACTTGGCTTTATTATATGCTATCTAAATGTTACATAAAATCCAGTTATCCAATTTAGTTTGAGTAGGCACTGTGATGTAAACACTTATTTCCAAGTGCAATATACTTATCAGGTAGCAGGTACAAAATAAAAATATATAGATATATAAATATACACACACATGTGCGCACTGTATGTGTACAAAGGCAAATGACTTTTCAGTGTTCTGAATGCTTTGGATAGGATGCTAGTCATTTTCTGGTTAAAACTGCTCTTTCACAAAAAAACCCAAAGAAAACCCACCAAGCCATAATGGTGGAATTGGCTGTGAATGAAAGAATGTGTAAGTATTTACAATAAAGACCTTATGCTTTCTGCTTTGTAGTTTGCAAAACACGGAATTGAACACTTTGGATAATCTTGAGACTTGTACTTCTGTGCTTCATGTCACAGAACATCTTGAGGTCCTTCTCGATCAGTGAGGCCATCACATGTGCTCTGTCCTGAAGTATCTTTGTCCATGGTGATTTTTAAGGCTATTTCTTCCTTCAGACTTCCATAATTCGACACCTGAAGACAAGCGGTTTGTAGCCCCATACCACAGAAGAATGTAATCTTTTTTTTTTTTAGAAAGAAATGCAAGAGAAGTGAAATCTTTTTTCAGAAACTGCTCTGAAACGAACAGTTTCAGAGCAACAACAGTCGTTTTGCTGCTCAAAGTGGGGTGAACCCTGAATACCCACTCTCCCTGCTTCCCCCTGCCCTGTTTCCTGCCAGAGTCCGTCTTCAGCAGGTCTTTCATAGGCTGACCTTGGCAGGGGGAGAGGTGTGTGTGTGTGTGTTCAAGTTTGGTCTATAACATGAAGATGATGCAACAATTCCTTTGAGAGGTCCAAGGGCACCAGGTTTCCCTGGTTAGCTTGTTGCTGGTGTTTATTCTCTTTGGACCCCATGCTCTTTTCTTTGTGTCTTACTAATCTTTTTCTATGTTTTCTCCATGTTCTCTTTGATCTCATTCCCTTATATTTTCAGGATGCTGCTATTATAAGTACAGCTGTATTTGATCACATAAAGGATACATCCATGGTCAGGTTCTGTGGTCTTTGAGCATGGCCTGTTACTACTCCACTTGCATTACTGAAGATTCACAGTAGTGAATCCACTGTGAGTGAATCTACAGAAGAGTAAAACTCTCTAGATTCAGTATGCTCCTGTGTTTTATTCAGCTGCTACTGTGCAGAGCCTGGGAAGTAGAGTATCCGTACTTGTCTTGAGGGGGTGGGGTGGCAAAAAAAGTAAAATTGAGTATCGATTAGTTGAGGTCAGTTAATAGGGAAGGTGCTGAGGATGCTTCAAGAAATGGAGACCTACAGATGGCTTGCTTTTGCAAGACAAAGGCATTTTTCCATTCAAGAAAGAACCTTACACCTTAAAATTCAGCTGTTGAAGAGAAATATAAGGAAGCAAGGGGCTGCTAGTTATACTTGATTAGATCCTTCCCCTAGCCAAAGTTCAGTACAGCGGCACATGCAGGACATAAACCCTTTTTCTGTGGGCGAAACTCCTGTGGGAGTAATGTGGAGAAAACTGTATAAAAGCAATCAGCTCTCCAGATGACTGTGTCATGGAGTTAATTGCTAATGTTAGCTTGTGTTCTTGACGTTCCAGTCAGAAGTTGTCAGGTCCGATTTAGGAAGGCTTTTACAAGAAGCTCTTGTTTTGTACGTGTGTGCCAGTGGGGCTTCTTGTTGTAGTTGATGCAGGGGAAAGCTTTACATGTGGCCCTACTTGAAAATCAATCTCCCCCTCATCTTCTATTTCTGGACTCCCTTGTCCCCACTTCTTTTAAAATAGTGCTCTAAAATATGACTCTGTACTGCTCTTAAACATTAGGGCCAACACTTTTCTCTCTAACCCTCCCAGCAGGCTGCTGTTAAGCACTTTATGCTGCTGCCTGTGTGGGACGTGAGTCCTGTGGGGGTCTGTACTCCGAACAAGGGCTGGGTGGGAGTGAGGAATTCATCTTTAGGAGTCCATACCTCAGGCTGGTGTGGTTAGCTGCACCCAATATACAGACACAGTATGTAGAGAAATCTAGGATATAATGTGTGTTTTCAGAGTATATTATCAAGAAGACTCTAGTAGGCTAACTATATTTGTTCTGTGTAAATATGAGAAATACTTGTAATTCTCTTTGCAAAATTTGTTATATGGAACAACAAATGTTGTTCCATAGATTGTATAATGATGTACCTATATAGATTGCACTGCTGAGATCATGGCTCTTACTATATGTGCATTGCTTAGTATGTTAGGACCTGCATCTCAGCTGGGGTCTCTACAGACTACTAGAGTATTTCTGCTCATGCTCCCTATATTATAAATGTGTCCTATATAGGTTTGCATGTATTCTGTAGTGCTGTGCTTTTTTCTTATTAGCCCAAAAGACACTAATGAAATCTTTTCATTATCAGCTTTCAGTTGACCTATCACTGATGCAAACTCACTGTTGCTTGCAAAATACAGCAGTGGTATGTTTTCTCTCCCAGTGAAATGCATCTTTCCTGCCAGTCAGGCAGCTGAGTTGGGGTGGGGAGTACAAAACAGACAAGCTTTCAGGCACATAAGCCTTTCTTCATGCTTGACCATATACAGTACACAATTACAACAGATCCTTTAGGCACACAGATCTGTTACAATACACTTGTACAGCAGTGGTATAGACTTTTTCATGTAAAATATGAATTTAAGTGTATAAAATAACAGAGATGGTATCTTAAATTTGTTGTTAGCAACATATATGTCAATTTATCTTAATTTTCTCATTAGTGAGATATATGCTAAGTTACTGGAGACCTAGCTGCTGTGGCATTATTTATGTTAACTGATACAGCTTAATAGTGTGATGATGAAAGGGACCTGTGAGAGGAAGAGGGAAAGCAGAACTTAGACAGCTATCTACTGAAATGAATGGAATTTTGACTGCTCACAGGGTTTTAACTTGTTCTCAAGTGTAGAAGAGGCATTTTGATTATATTATTAAAAATAATACAAAAACCCCACCAAAACCTGGGTGTGAGTTTTCTTTTGGCTTGACTTTAGGCAGTTCAGCAGCTGTTTTGACTTGGATTTGCATCTCATCCTAAATGGTGAAATTTGGAATTGCTGTTTAAAATAGTGATAACTTTTTTCTTCCCTTCTGTGACAGCATTCCAATTTCTGGAAAAGGCTAGGAGCTCCTTGGCAGATAGGTGCCTGGCTATTGATATGTAGCTCAACAAGGTAGAGATCTAAGTGCCAAATGTGAATAGTAAAGAGTCCGTACATTTTATTAAATACCTTTGCCAGCGACAAATAAAAGGGTAGGAGATGAGCCACCTGGCAATGTCCCAGGTACATCCCAGGGCATGGAAGCCGCCCCGGCAGAGACAGAGTGCGGGAAGACTCGTGTCATACATGATTGTTGGCAAGGGGACGATTGAAGTATGTGTGCATTGGTTGGGGGGGTGTTGCTGTTGCTGTCTAGAGCACAGCCCCAGAAACAATGGAAAAAGATGATTTGGCTTATGACTTGTGTTTGGCACATAGCAATGATCAGGAATCTTCTTGGCAGACCCCTGCTCCTCTTCTCTTTAGCAGAACCCACAAACATAATAGAAATGGGCTGTTGCTGGAAAGGAAAGATGGATGTTTGTAAAGGGCACTTGAAAGTGGCAAAAGTTGAAGAGCACCAAATAGTTGAGCTGAGCTTCTCCTCCTAATCTCCTGCTGATTTTTTAATATGATTTTGTTACTTGAGTTGTTCCTATAGTCAGATTACATGTGGGTATTTATAATTTTTATCCCTGCTATTTCTTTTCTTTGTGGATTTTTTTTTGGTCATGCTTACATGCATTTCGTCTCTCCAGTTACGTTGTAAATTCTGAAGAGGCGGGCAAAGGATTAGCTGTCTTTTCAGTATGCCATAGGGCTAATCTCTGGAAGGTAGCTTGTCACTGCTTAAAAAGTAAAAGAAGAGAGCAGGAATGAGGATGGCTTGTTTCAGGCACCCATGTGCTCCTCAGCTGCAGCTGCCTCTCTTCCCCCTAGACTTTCAGAGCCAGCAGCAGCCCTAATCCTAATCTAGCTGGCAGTCACCTAGGGTGCCATACTGTGGAATGGACAAACACTCCCTCTGTTGTTTGTTTTAATTGTGGCTGAGCACAGTGAAAGCAGAGCTGTGGCTGCTGCTGTAATGCTGGATTGGAGTGCCACTGGATGTTGGTGCATTTGAAATACGAATCCAAACGTTGCTGCTTGTATCCTTTTCTGCTTAAGGATGCCTGCCTGTGTGTCTGTTTGCTCCCACTGCCTAATTCAGCAGCTGTGAGCTGCAGGCAGTAGCGCACGTGCACTTGGCTAAAATAACCAGCCAGCCTGTCCCTTTGCTCTTGCCAGAGTCTCATGTTGTTGAAGAGTTTTTAGGATCGGATCTGGCTTCTCAATTTACCTTATTCCTTTGCCCAAGACCAGGAGGAAGGCCTCATTGGGATGGCCTGCCTTCTTATTCTTTTCCATATCAGGTTTAAAAAATAGTAATTCTGGAAATTTAGTACAGTATCGAAGTAGTTCTTATTTTAACCTTAAAATAATACTGTAGATTAGGAAAATACCTTTGGGAACAGGCTTTAGTTGTCGTTTTGTGTGTATGTGTGTTTTTCCTGAAACTACCCATTTTTATTTTAAACATTAAAATACTGTTTTGAGTTTTCGCACAGCCATCACTTTACTGTAGAAAGCAAGGGCTTTTGGTCTTCAGTTGCCCAGTGCAGACTTACAGGGCAGGTAGCTAGAAATGCAGCTTGCTTGCTATTCTCTTGAATCTGGTCCCATGTATGTGAATGGTACAAATATGAATTTGGGAAGTGCAAATAGCATCTTTTAGAGAGAGCCTGGACCCTATGCCCAGATGACAGTCCACTATATCTGTGGGCACAGCTTGTTGGTATATTCCAGGCTGAGCTTTCTTATGCCAAGATTCATCCTAAATAAAATTTTTATGGTTGAGTTGTAAGCCCCTGAAAAAGTGCTTTTATAATGGAAATATTGAAAGATCCTCAAGTTTAGGACCAGGTATGGCTATAATTTTACAGGCGTTAGGCATCTGAAATAACTTTGTCTAAAGATTACACTGGGATTTGTCCTCAGTTTTCTAGAAAATACTTAACATTGGACTGTATTTTATGCACACAAAAAGACTTAATTCATAAGATAAGGAGCTCAGAGATTTACATTCCAATATTCAACAACACTTTTACTAAGTGCTTTTTTTCACTCTTATAATGGAGTTGTCATAAACTATGTATTTTAAACCATCTTAAACTAAATTTATGAAAAAAATTCTATGTATGTGGAATCTCGATTCTACATATTTGAAGTGCAAAGTGTCCCATAGAGTTAGGTCATAATTTTAAAAAACACTTCTATTAACAGTCTCTCATAGCTGACTTTGCTTATTATTTAATCAATTGCCTTAAGTTATGTTTTTATCTATGAATGCTTCATGTGTGGAGGAAGATTCCTTGGGGCTCCATTTTGTACACTGCAAGGAAACAAATGAGTCCTCCTTTCACAAAGTAGGAAAAACACTTGCAATGTGTTTGGGTGCAGTGGAAGAAATTCTCCTGACAAGCTGGAATGAAGGCAAGGCTCATAAGGAGGTTGTGTTCCAGCAAAAGGATGTGTGTCCAATTCCTGCATCAGCCAGCTGTTGAGATGTGCACTCCCTTGACATAAGGAACAGCAATGCATCACTGTCAGAATGTCATGCTGGGTTTTAGGGGTCAGTTTTATGTTGCTTGGATGTCTTGTAGTGACCAAAGTTCTCTCATGTAGGGCAGTAAAAAAAATATTTTTTTTTTCCCCAAGTTTGACTTGAAGCAATGCTATGCCTGCTGTTCCTGAGTGATAATCTGGTTCCTCAGTAATGTGGACAATGTCTTATGCAGAAAAGATATTGAAATGCTCTCCTTTGCTTGCTGTAAATGATGGAGAATAGAGAACATGTCATCTACCACAGACCTCTGAGCATGAGTTCAATAATGTGATTGAATCTGTTGAATAATATCTCATTGGACTGCATCCTCAAGGAGTGTGACAAAGATTGTACACTGAGCATAGGCCCAAATGTTGCTGGTTGTGCTGGGATGTTTGGAACTTATTTTCAGACAGATGCTCTTACTACAGACTTAATTAACAAGTGCCATTTCATGCGGCTTGCTTTTCTGTGCAAAGTTTAGTTCAGTGTGTGTGTGGTGGGGGGCTTGGCAGGGGAGAGGTAATATAGGTGATCCTTCAAGAGTCTCAATGCATGTCCATATTTCACCTTATTTCACCTTATTTTCACTTTTTTTTTAGTTGCTGCTTTAGAAGTAACTGCTAATAGTTGGGATAAGGTAGGTGGTTTTAAAAAACCCAGATCAATAATTCATTGTTAAGACTACTGCAGAGTTAAATATTGGTTGCAGAAACTTCCTGTGATCTGGAAAGGCTGCTACTACAGCAAGGAATATCCAAGGGAAAGCTCTTGTTAGTTGAATATTTAAGTGAAGTGTGAGCTGAACCACGCATGAATTTAGCAGTGTAAAGTATTGTAGTGATAACATAATCAGCTGAAGAGATGGGCATTGCCATCATGCTTGTTGGTGATTAATCACTTACCAAATTAGGGAGCAATTGTAAGGAGAGTTGGTTATATCACCACTTCTACCAGCAAAGTAAATACTCAGTGGCTGAAGGAGTTATCTACCTGTCTGTGGGAGGTAAGCACACGAATAGAAGGAAGGGAGGAAATTGGTGACTCTTAATAGGTTGTGTAACTGCTTCTTTACATTTAGTATAAACAAAAAGCATCTTAACTCCCTCACTAGTCTCTTTTTTCTCCCTTTTATCAATAAAAACCTTACAGGTCTTGTAAGACTTACTGTATCAACTTGTTCATTCAGCAAATTAAATCCCCTTATTTAAAGGCTAGATGTTGCATATTTTATTTTTTTTACATGAACATTTTAGAAGTTTGTGTCTGCTCAGTTCTTATAAGTAGGTAAACTTTCCAACTAGCCAATAAATCATGACCATCTTGCTCTAAAATCCTTTGCTTGGGCCAGGGGAGAAAATGTTGCCCACTTTCTTAAAGTTCTTCCCTTCTATCCCTTTTTTGTCAAACATCACTGAGATCTCTATGCTCTCATCCTGGTCAGAAAAATCCCACCTGTGAAGATTTTGGGTAAAATCTTGGTCCTTCTGAAGATGATGTCAGAGTTCTCCTGGCAAAGTCACAATTTCAACCCATTCCCACAGAAAGTGGTTTAAATGAATAACATGGGTCATGTTCTTGTGTTCTTGCATGGCAGCATACTTGTAGGTTAATTTGAGATAGGAGTGAGTATTTTTGTTGTGCACGACCAGCTTGTGGTCTCACCATGGCTATATGTTTGGATGGCTGCAGCTTTAGCACGTACCTGTGCTGTGCCAAGTAGCACGGTCTACTTGAGCAAGAACCAACTGAGCTGAGTCTGGGAGCAGTTTCTTTGTGTTGGCAGGGTACCGCACCAAATCAGCGTGGGCCCAGCACTGTGCTGAGGTAGTGCTGTGGTGCTGGGGACCTGAAAGTTGCGCTGTGTGGCGGAGCTTTGCTGCTGCTCAGAACTGGCTCAAATGTCCACTGAGCATGGTGTTGCATTGCCTTGTGTAGGCAGGTCCTGAATGCCTTGGGACCTGCCAAGTTTCTTGTAGGCTGGGAGGTAGGAGTAGCTTTGTTATTGCATTTTTGCAGATAATGGGGATGACAGCCTATTTTGCTAAAGGCTGTGCTGGAAGTTTCTATAGCAGAACTAGGAGATCAAGGTCTTCAAATCCTTGGAGTTCCTTATCCATGATGACTTTATCAGTTTAATTGGCTTCAGATATGGATACTTTGACTATTTGGCTGGTGAATTGTTTCACACCTGCTTTCCCCTGCATTTTTTTGAGGGTGGAATCATCTGGGGAAAACTGCAGATCAGGTGAAGCTGAAACCTGAATAGCAAGTGTCAAAAAAATGATGGCAGAGGCTTGTAAAGGTGACAGAAGTGAGATCAAGATTGCAGTTAGATATGTGAGTGCCTTTTGAAGAATGTACATGCGGATGGTCGCTTCAGACAAATATCTATTCAGAGAGGCATATAGATTCACGTATAGGAAGCATGGAGCACATCTTGAATAGTGGAGGTATGTGGTTCATTTATCAACTTTATGAAGTCATGTTAATTAGTTAAAATGGAAGCAGGGAGGTGGTGGTAATGTTATGTCTAACTTACTGTTCTTAAAACCCAGAATATGAATCATATTTATAAGGGGATCCAAAACAAGATTTGGGTTGAATTGTGCAGATGTTTCAGTTCATGGTCCATTGTTTATTTGCTATAGGCTCAAATAATGAGGAGTAGGGATACTAGAGATGAGCTGTCCTGGAGGTGCTAAGGAGACTGCTTTATTCTAATTGTGAATTGTTTCATTTCCTGAATGATATAAACAGATGATTTCTTGTCACTTATTTAAGCATGTCTAAATAAGTGCAGGAAATAATTTTGAAAACCATAGTGTTATGATATGTTTTCTATCAACCACTGAAAACATTTCTGAATAGGCACAAGTGTCTGAAGTCCTTGAGGTTTTGAGGAATGCCAGAATTGACACTAATCAAATTTACTACTGCAGGTTTTTCAAGATACTGTATGTGGTTGAGCAAAATAATTTGAATTGAAGAGGAGTTAGAGGGAAAGATTTGCAAAACAGGAGTTGAAGTAAGGCTATGCATGCTTTTCCTGGTAGGAACAGGAATTTTGCAGTGAACATTTGTAGAATTGATGTTAAAAAAGCTACTACTGGGTTTTGTTTTATAATGATGGATGAGTAGCTAAGAATGTCAGTCCAACTCAAATATGAATTTGTAACCCTGATGCTAACATGAACTGAAATGTGAATCTAATACCAGAATAAAATACTCAATATATTTATTCAGCATTTTTGTTTAAGAATAGGTTGAAATTATATTTTCAATGTATTGAATGTAGAGGAATTTTATAAAAAATTAACAAAGCTCCAGTAAAGATAGGGTGCACGTGTGGATAATATTTGCCAGTTTAGTAGCAGATTGATAGGTATTAGTCTGGTGGAAACATAGATGAGGATATTCTAGCTCTTTTTTTTTCTTTAATGCACTGAGACTCTCATTCATTATCAAATAGTTTGTTGCGAGTTAAAAAATTATCTGTCTATGGGAACTATAACAATTGCCTTTGGGACTGGGGGCAGTCCTCTGTGGAGTGCTAATAAAAAACCAAATAAACTTGAGTTGCTTTGGAGAGGAATATTAAATATAACACCTTTTCAGCCTGCGTAATACTTGAATGTCTCTTATTGGCTTGAAGAATTTTATCCACCATTTCAAGTGTCCTGTGAGTGTGTGGTTATTGCTATGGTATGTTTTGTTTTGAAGACATAATAACCCCTGTTTGCAAATATATGTGCCTTAAATTTTATTCCTAAATCCAGAGATAGGAAAGAACAGAATTTTGAAAACATGGAGTACCAATAGTTCCCTTAACATCAACTCTAATGAGTATCTTCTCACATGCAATCCAGCAGTTATCAATTCCAAGCCTAGAAGGGCTTGCAGAGTCTCGTAAATGCCTGAAATAAAGCCAGCAAATCTCTGGGCAGCAGCAGGGATGCAGGAGCAATCTTAAAACCTCCTGCACCTGCCATATGTGTCCAGTTGCTGCAAAACTGAGTATGAAAAGCTTGCTGGATACCTGTGGGAGGGCTAGGCATACTTGTGCTCCTGCTGCACATTATTATATCTGCGTCAACATATCATATCTGTTGCTAGATTTACATGGTGTTACTGACAAAACATACTCTGTGCTGCCTGTCAAAGGCCTCCTATTTATTTTTTTCCTAAATGGAGCCTTTTGCAAGACTGCAGAAAAGATGGGCAGACAGGTCTCTAGCTTAGTTACCTGGTAGTGTGAAGTAGCTGTAATGTTGGCTTAACCCATGACTGGAAGACCCCTCTGTTGACAGAAGGTCACCGAGATGGCGCTTCTACTGCCTGAAAAGGCTTCTGCTTTCCTGTTCAGTGTAAGCACCCTTTCCTGAACAAAAGTGAGTGGGCTGTAATGTTTCAATGCACTAGGAACTCCTGGCTGCCAGAACAGCTCTGAGTCCATATGAATCTAGGTGCGAGCTGTTGTGCCTGGGACCAGCCCAGGGATAAAGGAGAGCAAACGTGAATACGATATTAAACTGTTGCTGCTATAACCTTTCTCCTGTGAGGAGGAACAATATTAATACAGCTTAGACTCAGAGCCAAGCTCTACACAGCAGAGATCTTGCCATAGAATTTGAGATGTGGTGGGGATGAGTGGGAATAACATAAAACAGAGTGACAGGGTAAAGTGGGATGGATTTACATCAACTACCTTGTATACCTAGTTCAGACACATACCGGTTGGTTGCTTTCTATTGCTTTGTATTTCATTCTCTGCTTTCTGATTGTAGATAGTCTCTCACACCTATCTGATCCAAAGAAATATAAGCTTTAAAAAGAAATGTGTCAGTATAAGGCAGAGAAGCCATCAGATCCCCAGTGCAGAGATGATACCAGTTGCTGAATGAAGAACAGTACAGGCACAACTTCTCTGGAAACGTCATCTGAGATTTGAATTTTCACTGCCTTGAACAATGATATGGTTTCATGGTGCTGAGATTAGCATTGTATATGGTATGTGTAAAACTACCGTGCTGCTCTGAAGGGTATTTGTCCCTCACCACAAGGTTAGCAGCTTTAGACATGAGGCTGCCTTTGGTGGTTTTTTTTTTACACTAGCAATCCCTAGTGCTTCTCAGTGGTTCTTGAGACAAGTGTGGCTTTTGACAACTGTGGCTATACCACTGCTGTGTGAAGCTTTAAAAGATCAAGTTTACTGAATGTGGATTTTATTGCCCAAGTGTTGGCAAAAAATAGCCATTGAGGTTTCATGGAAGATAAAACTTTCAAGTCTTGCAAGGGATGTGGACTGCAAGATGTAAAATTTTTCTGGACATCCTAAGCATTTTTGACTTGTCTTTTGATGATAATCCAAATATTAGGCATCAGTATTGCTACCCTTGAGTCAAAATTCACCATGCCAACTTTGTAGCAGCCACTCCTTCAGCACTGTTGGATGGGAGAATGGAAATGTGGTTGGCCAAATGAGCCAATGAGTGATGGGGGGAAAAAAGGATTAATACAAATGAAACAAACAATCCTGGAAGGTGTTAGTTCATTTGTTCCCTCCCTCTTGGAAAATGAAGGATGTAGTCCAGCTTCCCCCTGTCATCAAAGGAAGTAACTCCAATAATTTCAAGCATTTCGTAGATAGAGTTGGGGCCTGGTTTAACTTCAAAGATAACAAAAATTTGTGCCAGGTATTCTGTGGGTTTTTACCAGAAGTCCTAAAGTAGACAGCCAAATGAACTCGGGACACCGGTAGTTTATACCTGAGAGGGAATTTTGAGTGGCAAAAATCAGCAAGCTCAACTTTTGCAGAAGCTATGGGCAGCACTGTAAGCTGCAGAGAGCTAAAATGAGCATTATTAACCTGACTAAAGCCAGAGCTTTGTAAATGCATGGAGACTGTCTGAGGATCTTGGACAGATGTTTCAGATGTTAAAACAGGATAGGCTTTGCCCATCCTGACAATCTGTCACTGCGTGCGTTCAGTAGGCAAATAAGAGGGAACGCCAGCTTTTTTCATGTAAATCTTCAGGGATTTTCCTCTAGGGCTCAGAGCTCTGGCAAAAAGCTGTCTGCAGGAATAATTAAAAAGGAAAAAAAAACCCTATAAAATTTAAACAAAATAGCCAGTGCACAAGTACAACGTATTTGCATCTTCGAATTCAACTTATCAGTGCTTACAATTAGGAAAAAATCTATCCCTTAAAAAATACCTTAAAATTAGGTATTTTGAGGCAGTCTAAAGGAGAACATGGTTTTGTACTGGGAATTGGTCTCTATCCAGTATGCTTTACATGTATTTGTTGAAGGATACAATGCACTTGTATTATTGCACCGATTTTATTCTTGGATGATTTCCCCTTTGGCGTACTAGTGACAGTTTTTCATTGGTTATTCATTTATAGTATTGATTAACACCTACAGGACCAATTTATTAGTCCCTCTGAATCCATTTTAAGTATCAGGATTTTCTAATGTAGAAATATCTCCTACAGAATACTAACATTACACTTGTAAAACATTCATTGGCTTAATTTATTGTACTGCATATAACATAAACCAGAGCTCAACAAATAGATGTCCTTTTGTTGCAAGTCTCCAATGTTGCAAGCCTCTTGGCTTTTTTGATATGGAAATGTTACCCGGAGAACAAGTGAAACCTATTCTCCTGCAAGACTCATGGGGCTCTTCCTGCCCGTCATGTAACTGTGTTACCATACCTCCAAGGAAAGAGCTTTTTTCCTGTTTGGATCTGTCTGCAGAAATAAGCACAAGTGGTCTTGTTTGGGGAAAGTGTGGAGATTGCCTCTGTTTGTCTTGGGGAGTGAAGAGTGAACCAGGAAAAATGAGGTAGTTCTTTCTTTCTCCTGGATTGAGTTAAGCAGAGAATGGTGCGAATAGGTGGCACAGTGAGAGATTTCCTCAGGAAAACTGGTAGCTCTGGGACATAAATGTCCAAACTGTATCTTCAGCAATACCATATAGGCTGATAATATTAAGTACTCTGGTTCAGGAGCATGTGTTCCCTATTGTACTTCTCAGGAAGATCTCTTTGCACTTCAGTAGGTACATGTATATACACATATATTTAAAGTGCATGAGTTGTCAAAAACCTTGTGTGCACATGTCAAAATTACCAATTAAAGGCTCAAATCCTGAATGGTGGTGAAATTCTACAAGCCTACAAAGCTTAGAAGATATTATTGTTCACTTCATCTATTAGCTTCCTTGGCCCATGTTTTCCAGTCACTAGCTATCTAGTTTGTTTTCCATGTTAGCAGATAAAACTTGTTTCACTCATTATTTTTCCACCTTTGCTACAGCTAGTGACTGACATGCTCCTGATGACTGACAGATGTTTGCTTGCAAGATTTTTGCATGATGCCTGGGGCAGGCCAAGGTATATGGGGGAGAAAGCTGGGGGTCAAAAAAAAAAAAGTATGAATAAGTCCAGTGTCCTGAACTTCAGTGGTTTCCCTCCAGAATGGAGTAATACCGGAAACTGTCTTTCTCTGCATTAAAATAAAGTACTGCTCTTGGACCTTTCTGACCTGAAGTGCCTAAAACAACAAAATAATTAAATTTAACAAATTAAAAGAAATGCTATAATTAGAGAAATAGCAATTAAGACAAAAAATAGTTGTGGCATTTTTATACTATAATCCTCCAGTAGTTCCTAGATCTCCTCCCAGTAGGCCATGTTGGAATGGGACTTGTACTGTACCAGGGTAACATAACTGGAGAGAGTTCATGGTAAGGCTATGATTTAAGATGCGAACAGATGTTGGCCAGTGATGTGGCTGCATCAGATGAATAGGTGATGAATCAGGAGAGCTTTGCATAGTACAAAGGATAAATGTTGTCAGTGCAAGTTGTCCTGTTTCTTTTCTTTAAAGACACCTCATTTGGGATGTGCTCTTTTTACTGAATGAAATGTAATGGCTGTTTTCTGACTTTGTAACTACTTTGAAACTGGGTAAAGCTTACACTGCAATTATGAATTAGAATTTGCTGAAGCTAAGCATGCAGTTCATGGTGTTATATTGCTTTGAAGCCAGACATTTCATACTTAACATGTTTCATGGGATCAAAAATCAATATTGAAGTAACTGCAAGTGTGCCAGAAAAGTCACATGAACTTGAACTTAAAAAATTATTTTTCAATGTCCTCTTTAGACAATGCTATGTAGTCACGTAGTTCAATGAGATTTGCAAAACAGGAAGCCTTTGTGCTAGGATGTTCCCTAACCTTCATATTCAGCCTCTTCAGAAACACCATTTCTTGCTGCCTGTGGGGTCCAAAAGAAGCTTAGGGAAATCTGAGGCCCCAGACTAGGGAGGAAAAGGGCTGGATTAATAAATGTCCATAGACTGTGGAAAGAATTTGATGCTGACTAGCATTTTCCTCATGGGCCCCCTTCTGCAGTGAGAAACTGCATTTCACGGGGTATTTGCAGAAAGCTCCAGCAGAGCAGCTCCACAGAGTTACATGGTCTGGAGCGTGCTATGAGAGCAACAAATGTCAAGCCTGCTATGGAGTGGAGGGGCTCCATGGAGATAGTGTCTGCTGCACCTTCTAGCAATCTGTGGATTATTTCTTTATAGAGAGATTGATGCATCCAAGTCATCTCTCCTGAGCATATACTTACGTTATTTTCTTCCTCTCCTGCCACAGGGGGTGTGTGTGCAGAAGAAATGCAGGAAGGTTGTCTGGTGGACACAATGTACTGTTTTCTTTATGGGTTTTAGTGGAAGGCCCTAAAACTAAAAGGCATGGGTTCTCATGACCACAATGATTCATGCTCTCAGTAAGGGAGTATAAGCCCAGGCTCTTAGTAAGCAAATTAATTTTTATGTGCTAATGACTATATAATTATTTGGATTTACTAATGCTTTAGAGCTTGTACAAGATAACCTTCTAGTTTCTTCTTGCTCACTTCTTTTCCCTCTGCTTGTGGAAAAGAGTGTTCAGAATGAATGTACAGTGTGTGAGTAAGTTTTCATTAGATTTAATTATTTGCTCTAAATATTCTAATGCATGTTGTGGGACCCCTAACAGACTGGACTTTCCCCTGGGTAGATGGCAGGTTGATTACAGGTTGTCTTATCCATAAATACTGTTGAAACTGGCTTAAGGCATGCCTTTATTGGGAATGACTTGTCCTTGTGCTGTCACTGAGCCATTTGTAGGTTCCTATATAGATTTCTGAAGCGACCCAGGTTGTAAAACATGCACACAGCATTCATTTAATGTTTTGACTTTTAAAAACCAGGGACCCTTCAAAGATCTGGTTTGGAGACCAGCCTCATAAGCAGGTGAATTGACACAAGGAAGGGGATGGTAACTTCCAGTCAGACCAGGTAGCTCTGACTGGACAGAGCTAACATTGGAAGAGAGAACTGCTTAAAGCCTGTTTACCTGTAAAAGAGCAACTTGGAGCTGCAAATTTAGTCTGTGATTCAACAATCCTTCCTGCCAGATCTCTGCTAATACTAATTAGGTCTGGATCAGCGTGTGTGCTCAGTTGTGCCATGTTGAGCCAGGCACAGCACATGCTGTGCTGTTGCTACCAGACCAATGCCAGCTGCGGTAGCAGAGATGATACCTGATCCAGCATAAAGTTAAGAGTGGTGTAGACAGATGACACCTGATCTTGCCTAGTCTACTGGGACAGCTACTCCTTGAACATTTTTAACAAATCTGAAATGACAAAGCGAGTTTTCACTGGCTCTGCAGTCTGTGTCATGGCTTCAGTATTCCTGATGCAGCAGTAAGCATCTTAAAGCAATATTCTTCATCTCACAAAACCATACCTATGCTATCTCTGTAAACATCTGCCTGTGCCATAGGGGGTTTAGTGACTATAGCTTGTAGATATTACACTTAAAAAAGCAAATTCTAGTCTGTTTGGACATTATTATTGCTTAGTTGACAGGCAATTTTGTGCCAAATGCCTGGTCCTGTAAATGCTTAAGAGTGAGTACAGTTTTGTTGGCTTCAGTGAGCACTTCAGTTATCAGGCTAACACTTGCTAGCTGTTGGCATGATTTGGGTCCGAAGCCAAAGAAAGTTTTCCATGGTAGGAAGGTAAACCCTATAGACACCAGTTATTTTAATTTAATTGGGATTCAGTTGGATCCTAATTGTAAGTAATACTCTCTTAAGGGCGATCCACAAATTCCATTGAAAGTTGGATTGAGATCTAAAGCAGTAAGAGGGCATTTTGGATATATATTAATATTAGTATCCTGGTTTTGCATCTGTCATCTAAAGGAGCATTTGTTATGTTTAATAAACAGCAGTCCATGTGTGTGTCTGGAAGCAGATTTGGGGACTCTGGTGTCTTTTTCTGAGGTGCAGTCCTGTGTTAATAACATAGGAGAAGTGTGGCTTGTCTTCTCATAGCACTAAAAGTGAGATAATCCCTGTGTAAGGAATCAGTAAGTATGGTCTGCTTAATCTAGTCCCAGTGTGAAACTGTTGACATTTGTTCTTTTTTTCTATCATTATGTGACTGGGCCTGTTTTGTGCTGGATTAGGCACAAATCTCCTATGCAGCACATTTGGCATGTTACTAGTAGTTTAAATTCATTAATAATGTATGAAGGAAATGTAATCCATGACAAGGAAGGAGAGAAAAGTATTTTTACGGCTACCAAATCCTTTGGAATGGGTAATTATTCAAGATTTGATGTTTGATGTTATAGTTTACAATTGAGCTCCTTTCACAGAATAAAAAAAAAGAGAATATACATACGTACAAACAAAAAATATAGTGGCACTATAAGAAAAAATGTGCTCCTTGCGGTTTGAGGTTGTATGTAGTGGTTTAGAATGCATCAAGTGCAGAGAGAAACGTAGATTGTAAAGAGCATGTGCTTTATCTTAGATGTTGTAAGCAGCACTGTGTTCTTGTCTCAATGAAAACAAGCTCAGACAATATAGCAGGCTTTTTAAAGGGGAAAAAAAAAAACCTAAAACCAAGCTACTAACTATGTTGACCTTGCATAAGAAAGAAGATGAATTGTTTATGTGCATCAGCTAAATAACATAGATATTGGTTTATGGGCTCTTTTAAACTAATTTCTTATTCAGAAATTCAATAGCATACTTGGTATTCCCTCTCACCTGCAAGTCAGTCCTAAACAGCCTCAATATTTGTGGTGGCTGAAAAGTCGCAATGTGGTGCAGGGAATCTAAGCCAGCCCCAAAGCAGTGGTCACTTGCAACTACTTTTGTGCTCTGCACTCCTGTCACATTTGTGCTATTAGAGCAACAGCTGGGGAGACTTTTTCAACAAAGATGAGTGTCAGATAATCCTGATGAGATTCCACATCCAACATCTTTTGTAATTATGTCACATTCGGCTGTAATGGAATAATTCAAGCTGAAAGGACAAGCTTTGATCCTTTCTTAAACCTTTCCCTGTGGACTGGCTATCTAAAAGATTTAAAGGTATTTCTGTTACAAGATCTAGTGTTTCCTCAGAGAAGTCATGTTTCTGAAGCAGCGAGATCTGTAAGAGCAGTATTATTTGCCAAATACATCTCTCAAAGCATTTTTGCTAAATAAAGATGTCAATAAAAGGATGCCCTTCAATAACCAACAAGGAAGTTAGAATTAATTTCAATATTCTTTAACTCAACTGGGTGCACAGAAAATGGACTTTATTTGATAATGAATCACAGTGGTGTAATCTATAAATATTGGTGTATAGATGTGTTTGCGCTGAAGCAAATACAAATTTGTTTTGGCAAAGATCATACATATTGGGAATATCTGTTTAGTGAAGTAAATGTTTCTGAAGATCCACTCTCTACAAATAATTAGTTTACACTAGGATTTTTGAAATAAGATTTAGTGGCCAGTCTCCTATTGAATTTCAATACAGTTTCAGTACCTTATGCCCCTAGGCTCTTTTGGAAAACTTAATTAAGTTGGAAAGGCCTTTAGGCCTACATTAAAAAAAAAAATCTTCAAAGGAATCTTTTTGTTCTTTCAGGACAATATTTTATATTCGATAGTGTTACAGAAGATGGCACTGGCTATTTTATGCTTCTGAACAGAATGATGTGGCTATGGATATGGAAACTGCTGTAGAAGATCTTTGCCTGGGATCCCTTTGGCCTCAGTTTGGAGGACAGAGTTTGGATCCCTAATTTTTCTGTGTGTCAGATATATGCCAATGTAAATCCCTTGACTTCAGCAGACATTTTTCTTTCATTTCCTGGCCTCCACTGGAAAGAGAACTGTTTCTTAAGGTTTTTGCACGTGGACTACATTAAGGGGTCACATTCAGATGATACTCTTCTGGCATTTCCATCAGCCAGGGGTCAATAAAGTGCTGTTTGGGCTAAGAATATAGGGTTGGGCACGTGTTTAGTCAGCTCCAAATTTCCCATCTGTCAGACATGAGAAATTCAATGTCGTCTTGTGCATGCCTGTTTGTTTAGGGTCTGAGAATCAGTGTGGCAGGGGTCATTTCTGAGGGCTGTGCTGGTGGAGTCCTTTGGTATGCCTCCCAAATAACCTGGTGCGTGCCTCGCTCCTGTCTCCTGGTGTTTAATGCTCACTGATCTTTATGGTCCTGAATTTGAGAGGCCTATGATAGAAGCTGACCTCTTCAGAGGTATACAAATGGGAGAGGCCTGCTTTCACACAGTGTTATAAAGCTTCCCTCTCTACTCCAAGTTTCTGCTACACATGTAGAAAGTTATTAATTTTGCCTTAGCTTGAGTTTGGTTAATAAATAAAATTAATAACCAGGGTCCTGGGAGAATGTTTTTCTCTCTTTCCCAGGATCTATTTCAGTTTATCTGCAAGCTAATAAATGGTAGTGACTAATGATTAGTATGAGCAAACCTCAAGAGCATCAATTCAGAAAGCAACCTTGAGTTTGGACATTTATCCGAGTTAGCTGTGTCTCTTGAGTGATCAATCTGGTCTGAAAGCTTGAAGGATTTCTTCCTCCGTTTTGCTGGTTGAGAGGAACTGCTCTGCCTCTGGTTCAGGAGAGTAAAATTCTGGGATGTAATACACAAAGTTAGTCTGTGCCTCTGAGGATGGATGCTGAGAATGCCAAAGTTTTTAACTGTTTCGTATCCATTATCACTGAATGGGGCAATTGCACACTGCTGGCCAGTGCAGTTAATACACCTGAAAAAAGGGTGATGTTTCTGCATGAATAGGAAAGTAAGCCTTGGATTTTTCACATGTCATCTGGAGCTGACCTTGACCAGAGTGATTTATTTAGTTGTTTAATAAGCATCTCTTTAAAATTTGTGGAGGCTGGATGAGGTACTAAAAAGCTGAGGAAAAGGATAATGCTTGATTATCTTTTAAAATAGAGAGGAGTTGGTGAAAGGAAAGGAGCAGGGGACCTTGTAGACTAGTCGGACTCATTTTAATCTTTGGCAAAATTCTGGAAAAAATTAATGTACAATTTGGAAATATCTAGGAAACAGAGGACAAAGAGCAGCCAAAAATATCTCAAGAACAAATCACGTTTAACTAATGTAACTCTCTTATATGGCAGGGCAACATATCTGTGGATAGAGGCAAAGCAATAAATCCCTCTGTATCCTGGCTTCAGAAAAGCTTTTAAAACAGCCTTATACAACAGTTTCATAATGAATTCAAGACATGTGAGCTAGGTGAAACTATTGTAAGGTAGGCCCAAAATCAGTCGGGCAACTGTACTACAGAAGAGTTAACAGCTGTTTGTGGCCAAAATGAAAGGCTCTACCAAACATACTTTCTCTGGGGTCTGTTTAGAGCCTGATTCTGTCTGAAGATTTCATTGACAACTTGGCCTTTTTTTTATTAAAGGCTGTAATGAACCAAAGATGGGGTGAGCTGCAATTGTGTTTGAGGGTGGGATTAGAATTCAAAATATTTTGGTAAATTAGAAGTGAAATGGTCTGAAAAGTATAGCATGAAATTCAATGGAGTTGAGTGATTGTTTGGTGGTAGTAATTGCCTGCATAAATATGCATGAGAAGCAATGGGGTAAGCAGAAGTTCTGCAGAGAAAGATCCAGTGCTGAGTAAGTCACAAGAGAAACGTTATTTAGCTGTGTTGCTCTATTGCTAAAGATTTGAACAGGACTGTAACAGGAAGGACTCAATTTCTTTTTTCTCCCCTCTTGTCACTGTAAGACTTCAGCTGGAATGCTGTATCCAGTTTTGAGCAATACATTTAAAGAAAGACTTGGACTGGTTGCAGAGAGATGAAAGGAAAGCACTGAAAATCTTTAGATGTTAGGAGGATGAGGACAGACTGAATGGACTGGGTTCTGTAACCTGATGAAGAGAGTACCAGAGGGGGTGACACAATAGTTTGCAAGCCTGCTTTAAAGACAAAATAAGAGTCTTATCTCTGTGGTGAGTAGGACAAGTAGTAATGGACTGGAAATAGAGGTAGATGGATTAGAAGTAGGTTTTTGGTGACTTATTCTCTAAAAAAGAGGTGAAACACTGAAATATCCTGTTGGGAGACTGTTCTTGGAGAACACTGAGAAGAAGTTAGGTAAGTACCTGTCAAGAATGATCAAAGCATAGTTGATACTATGTTGGGAGTGAGGTACAGAAGATTACCTCTTGATGTCCTTTATGACAATATTTAAAAAGCTGTTGTCCATTGTCTGTGATAAAACATTGTATATGTGTAACACTAAAAGTATAGCTGGAACTTGGGTATTGGTATACAAGTGCCAAGGACACCAATTTTGCAACCTTTTCCGGAGTCCCATCTGTGTGTGATCACTGAAGAGTCAGTTCTTCAGCCATTGGAATAAAAGACAGGCTGCTGGGGTGGATTTACAGGGATTTGGTCTTGTAACTTCTGAGTGCATTGGTCAACATAAAAACTAGGCTTAGGTTTAGTAAAAGCTTTCATTAAAGCTTAGGTGTTGGTGTAATCACAAGGGAAATCCAGATTTGGATACAGTGGATAAAGTTTCACTGAATTGAAGACAGGAGATGTAATTGCAGTTGGGCAAAATCAAAACAAATGTAACCAGTTCAGTGCACTGAAGTGTCGTTTCAACAGTAAGCTGACAGTTGTGCACGGGGGAGCTGCCTCTACCTGTTAGTATTTCCTGTGCTAAATCACTTTATATGTTTATAGATAACATACTGCCTAGTGGGAAACTAGCTCACGTAATTTTACCTTTTATTAGAAGGTACAATTTTAATAAAATCCAGTCATTCTAAAGGGGTACGGGAAGATTGATCTGTCAGCTAACTGCAGATTACTTCAGGTTAGTGGGCAACGCCTATAGTATGTGTGTGTTGTTGCAAAATGCTGGTGAAAGACAGGAGACTACTCAGAGGAAAGCAAGCAAGAAAGCCACTGTACTCATTGACAGGCTACAATAGTAGCTATAAGGCTTAAAGACTTCTGATCTAATTCCTGTTTCTACATCCTATCTACCTGCTGGTGCTTTTATAACAGCAATAAATCTGTCATTCTAGTGTTTAAACTCAGTCTAGCTGGGAAGCTTTTTGGAAATATTTGTGACTGGCAATGGAATTATCCAAATGAGTGGAGTTACAGGGCTGAGAAATACTCTGGTCAATTTATTTTATTATGATGTGTTGTATATTTTAATGAAAGATAATGGAAGGTATCTCAAATAAGTAATCCCCTTTGTGAACTAGGGCATAAATTAAATTCTCTCAAAGCTCAATCAGAT
This sequence comes from Ciconia boyciana, assembly GCF_034638445.1. Lineage (NCBI taxonomy): Eukaryota > Metazoa > Chordata > Aves > Ciconiiformes > Ciconiidae > Ciconia > Ciconia boyciana. The sequence continues at coordinate 60,113,709 of NC_132938.1, forward strand.
TTAGTTATCATTGGATAAAAATGTTACTAGTATGCATGTTCTGTTGCAAACTGACATGTAAGACATGATGACCAGTGGTGCAAATGAACTTCCCCTTTGTCCTACTGTCCTCCCTCATGTGCTAATACTGCATGGTTGGTTGTTATTGCTGTGGTGAAAAGAAGAGAAAGATCATGACTTTGTGGGGAAAAAAAAAAAAATTGTGAAAGTGTAGAAAGTCACTGTATCATGTGATTCAGAAAAGTTATGCTTATTTACTAAAAAAAAAAATATTTAAAAACCTATTGGTTAAAATAAGAACATAAGAAGCACCTTTTTTTGTCTTCAGGTGAGTTACCAGAGTCACCTCTTTAGCAGAGATGGCTTTAGCTTTTTTAATGGATCTAAAGCTCGGAGCTTTTGAAAAATCTGACCATTAGACTTGATCAGCTTTTTATATTTTGTGCATTTGGCTCAAACATTCACACTCATGCTTGATCATTTGGATGAATAAATCCCAGAATATGCTCCAGTATGTGAGGTATAGTGCAGTTTTAAGGGCAGCCTCTCTCTATTAGAGATCATATTATTTTTACTCTTCAGCATGAAGTCTGGGATTTCTTGCAAATGAAATGCATCTTAGCTGTAATTTAAATACAGTAAAACTGTGATTTCAAGGCACTTGTAAAGGTCAATATGCTACCAGCACTAGACTGTGTTTGAAAGTAATGAGAACCAGCAACCTCTGAACACTTAATGAGATACTATGTTTGCATCTTTAGATGCACATGAAATCCACAATTATAAGAATATAAAGTTCTGTGAATCCTTTTAAAAAATAATAATAAATGTGGTGATTCCAGACATCTACCCTGCATGGAGTAAAGCCTCTGAACCAAGAGTGTGATATAATGCAATGTGAAAGAAGTTTCTTTGCATAATGGGAAATAGCCTCAGTGATCTCAAATGCATACAGGGTAGATGTGAAACTGGCATGTCATGTTAATATTAACTTAAAATTTATTGGGGAATTCCCTTGGCAATTAATAAGTACTAATGTTTTTTAACTGCTTTATGATTAGCATCAGCAGAGAACCATTTTCTGGCTTATCTTATTAATAAATATTAATAAAATACAAAACTACACTTTAGAAATCTGAAAGTACAAGAAGAATGTCAATCCTGTTTTTCATGAGCTTTGAACTGCTGGACCTGATCCTGAAGAGATATAAACTGGATTTTTTTTTTCTTTTTGCTTGTTCCAATTTCTCAGATTCTGTAACTAGAATTAGTGAACTTCACTGTCCTCTAACTCATCTTGTGAGCAAATGGTTAACAAAAAACATTTCAATAAGCATAGGCCTGAAGCTGCATGTGTTGCTCATCAGAAAGACGTGATTAAAATAAAAAAATAGAAACTTTTATTTCTTAAAAGCGATGGGTATAACTGACTAAATATGGAGAAAGATACCTTAATTAAGGTGTGCCATATTTATGCTTGCTTTTGACTTCAGAAACAAATGGTCTCCTTTTCAGAGCAAACACTGTTTACTCAAGGTGTGCTGGTATTTCCTATCTCAGATGAGTCCAGGAAGAACACAGCTCATTCCTGTTTAAATCAGCTAAGGATTAACAGTCATTCCAGAAGTCACAAACTTACATCAATGCTGTAGCTGTTGATAACTTATGTCAAGTCTTTATATACCATTGCATGGTTCCTAAATAGGCTGTGTTTGCTGTGAAGCTTAGCTAACCACTGTGTGACCTTTTGTTCATACTTGTGTGTGCATAATAGAAGAAAGTTCCTCTGTTGCTCTTAAAGTCTACATTTGCATAATTTCACATTTCTCAGTGAGAGCTCCATCAGCTTAGTGGGTACAAAATCTCCCTTTTCACTTCTTTCAGTTGAAGTATTTAATGGGTATAAAAAATAATGGTGTTAGCCATCAATTTCATTCCTATGGATCATCCTAGATAAAAAACATAAATTACCTTTTAGGTTTGTAAAGTCATTGTTACACTAAAGTTTTAGGTGATTACCACAGAATATGCACGTAAAAGGTAGCCTTAGAGAAAGAATCAGCCTATTGACTGAGAAAAGCTCTGATTTCTACTCCTTTCCCTCCCCCCCCCTCATAAGCCACTTCTCCCCATATGTTAGAAAGCTGAATCCTTTCTTCAAGAAATGGAACTAATCATATCCCTTCCAGCTCCACTGTATCTTCCTAAAGGCTATCCATCTTTAGTTTCTCCTGGCTCCTCTTCTCTCTTTCCCAGAGTTCAATGCTTTCTGGAGTGTAGGAATGTCTTTCTAACTTGTCCAGACACTATTTTTTTCTCTCCAAGAGTGCTTCAGACAGATGCAGAAATGAATCTGTTGTAGGGAAGAATAAGCAAATATCCAGTGTCTCTATGCATGTTTTTAGTTTTAGAGTATGCTAAACATGCTTCAGGCTTTCCTCAGTTTCTCATACTGGCTAGCAACACAACTTTTAGTCAGTTAGCATAGATTAACTGAGAGGTTCCTGTGGCTGAAATGAAAATGAATTCATTTTCCATAATCCTAGATTGTTTTCAAGTTTACCTGCCTATTTTGCTTAGCAGTAAAACTGTTAATGTGATTGGTGTTTTTGAAGTGCCTTCATTAGCATCAGAGGTGTCACCTGCTGAAATGAATGAAGTTGACGTCACAGATTGTGCTTTCTGAGCCTCTTCAGACTTGAGGAATTGTTTCTGCTTTAGCTTATGGTGACTTCATCATACGGCTGAGGTCTCTTCTGAAGCAGGTAAGCACTGAACTCTGCATATCACTTTGGAAGGGACCAGAGGTAAGAGCCAGGAGAACAAGGCTTTCTTGCCAGCTAACAGAAAATAAGACACACAGGCAAAACAATGTGAAATATTTTTGGTCACTGAATAGGTAGAGAGAAAACAGGGAAAAATAGCTGTTAATCAAGTGAGAGAAAACAACATGTTTCAGTAATTCTGCAGGTATTATACCTATTAAGACAATTCTTGTATAACAACATTTCAAAGTCGCCTCTTACCGGTGGATTGCAAAGCACTTTCTAAAGGGTGAGTAAGTATCATTTTCCTGCCGAGGCTGGGGAGTGAAGGCCTAGAAGTGAAGTGACCCTTTCACGGCTCCCATTGCAGAGTCCCATTCTCCAGGCTCTGATTAGAGGACATAGAAGATGCTATCTCACTTTTTTGTGAGATAGAAAGACTATCTCACTTTTTTGTTTTTCTGTTTGCTTCTTACTGGTTGAAATTTTGAAGTATCTTTACGAATGTGTTTTCTTGCATGACTTCCCCTTTTCCAGATGTATAAAAAGCAAGAGACCTCTTTCACATTGTAGATCTGTACAGTTTAAGCAAGTAACATATTTCTTCTGCTTGAAAAAGTGTCTTCCTATTGTTCATCCTACCATTACTGTTTTCGTGGTTTAGCACATTCTAGGGGAAAAGGAGCTAGAAAGCTCTCTAATGCTTTCTTGTCTGAGACAACTGATATGATTTTACCCCATTCTTTCTTTCTCCAGTGTAAGTGATTTCACTTTGGTCTCTTAAGTACAGTGGCAGGAATGAAATACCATGGGTACGTTTAGAGGCTTTTTAAATTTGGTTTGTAAAATTGGTTTATTGCTACTGCTGTACTGGAACACCGGTTAACACATGATACTCACTTCACCTGTCAAGGTGCTTGAGAGGAGATCCATTGCTGACATTGTGGGTCTGCTGTCATTGGGATACTTACATCTCTGCTTTTAAGAAATAATTTGCTTAGGGTCAATCCAGGATGCTGGGTGATGTTTCTTCAGGGTCCAAGCATGAATTTAAACCTCAGTTCCAAGAATAATGTATTTGGCCTATATTTGTATTTTTGCTAAATTATATTAAAATGACAGAACAGGTAATAAAGTATGTAATCCCTACACAGTTGTGCTGGCAGGAAGAGAAATTAAAGAGGTTGTGTGACTAGTATTTGTCACTTCTTTTAGCGTATTACTAGAAAATGATTGTTCTGGAGAAAGTGAGCAACAATGGTATTCCCCCTTCCCCCTTTTATATTTGGCTAAAGGAGAGTTTTAATTATAACACATTTCCAGTAACTTTAAGATTTAAATATTCCTTGTTCCCCCTTCCATTTGGCTCTGAGAGACAATTGCTGTACTGCCTGCTCCACAAAGAACAGAAAAGATATTTAGAAGAAAATCATCTGCTTGTTCCTTTGCCCTTTCTCTCACTGAGCATCAAAATCCTACTGAAATGCCCACATTGATCTAAAAAATAAAACAGTGAACTCTGCCTCTTCCTAAACCAGCTGTATAGCCCAGTGACGATGCCTGCTTTTACTGCAATCTAAAGAAATATTTCACATAGTAACTTCTCAAAAAAGAACACCCAAAGGGATTGGTGGGATAGACTGTGGTCTGGGTAGGTAATCTTGCCTCTCCTGAACTGAATATTAATTGTTGCTGCTAGTGAGCGTATTCAGTCTTTCTTTTGTCCATACACAAATGTTTATTTGGTGCTTTGTTCCAAGATTACATTTTGATGGCAGCATCAGATGGACTGTTTAACTTTTTATCAAGCAGAAGAAAACATGTAGTAATTGCCATATTGGATTGTGCTTGTGGTCTGTCTAATGTACTACCATTTCTCTGATGACCATACCAGATGCTTGAGATGAGGATGGTAGACCCCATAGGAATTAGAGGCTTCTATGAAAATTTCATTCTAATCCCTTCTAATGAGAAATTGAGCTAAAACTGAAGCAGAAGCTTTTATCCTTTCCAGCAGTCATCTTAGGTTGGTGACTCTAACTCCTCTAAATATTCTTATCTGTGTCTAGATTTGATCTGCCTTTGAATAGTAGTGTGTGGGTGTGTTCTTTTTTTCTTGTGGCAATGAATTTCAGAGTCTACTATGTGAATTGTGATAAACTCAGTGTAAATTCTTCTAATGTAATTGAATGTCCCCCTTCCCCTTGAACCAGTCTCTTCAAGTGTATTACAAATGTGATGGCTTCACAGAGTTAAATAACAATGTAGAGAACAGCTACTGTCTCCATGTTTTGTCACTGAGCATAGTGTAATAACTATGGCTGATGATCACTTTTTGTATGTACAGTCTGAGAGGTTCAGCAGCTGCCCCACACCTATCTTATCAAAATCATACTTCTTGAGGTATTTCAAGTTGGGCAACCCAAATCACTGACTTGAAAACCTCCACTGATTTGGTTGACTTCTGTAGTCAGTATTGGTTTAATCAGGAGCTCACGTTTTAGATTTGGATGCTATATTAGAGCTAAAAGAGGTATTTTCACTACTTGTTTGGCTAAGGCATTGGTTGATAAGTGCACCGTATCTGAAGATGTATCCAGTTGCTTCAGTGACTGTGGCATGTGATTAGATGCTCTTATTCCTAGCTGAAATCTGAGATGTAATTGTCAGTAAGGAAGATCTTTTGTAATGCAGGCTTGTGTGCTGTCTCTAACCCATCTTTCCTAGCAGGAGATAACCTGCTATTGTATCTCTGTAATATACCCAGTTGTGTCATATAAACCCCTAATGACTTGGATTGGGGGCTGTAATCTCCTTGGAAAAAAGCAATAGTCTGATTTTTGGTTACATCTGTGTAAATCTGGATTTTTCTCTCCTCTGTTCTCAGAGATTAATTTCTATTAACCTAGATGTAGTTGGGACTGTAACTTGACTGTAACACTGTTGGCTGTGTAATGCTTGAGTATCTGGTGGGCTGGAGCTTGTTGGAATCTGCCTCCTCCCATGGGAATGGAAGTGCCCCCATGTGCCTGAAGAAGTCAGATGCTAGAAAATATCTCTATTTGCAAGAACCATTTGGCTCGGATAGGGCTTTCACTGACACCGGTATCAACAGCATGTGTATGCTGGTTGGGAACCTAATGAGCAGAAGATAGTGACTTCAGAGGATTGGAGGGAGTTTATTCAAGAGACTGCAAATCTCTGTCAAATAGCTTGTCTCTAAAGAAAGAGATTTGTAAATTCCTTAATTAGAGTAATCACTTCTTAAGTTTATCCTAGAGCTCTACACAAAGAAAATTTGACCACGATTATTGAAAGTATAAATGCTATTAGTCACCTACCACTTCCAGTTTCTGGATTACACTTTATTTTTTGTTAAATCCAGGCTGTCTCTGTACATAATTAAAAAGCACATTCTTTATCCACCAATTAAAAGAAATACATTGTATTAAGTATTAAACTGGACTGAATTTATTAATGTCAAGACCAGGGTATATCTTGGTATCATTAAAAACCCATGCTTGTTAGGAGAAACCTTTCTGATGCCATGAGCACTGTAATGGCACTTACAAAGAAGCCTTCGTGAACAAATGGGTGGAACCTCTCCAGCCTCTTGTGGAAGTATCTGTCTAATTTCCACCCCTAGCTCTCCTTATTTTTCCCCTGCTTCTAAATTCTTTCCCATTGGTTTCAGTATCACTGGTTAAATGTATTATTCATCCAAATGATAGCACTGTATGAAGCCTAAATCTGTTACACAAGATTCTCCATAGACATGGGTGAAAAAGAGAGGTATGACAGGTCTCAGTGGTTGCAAGGAAAATGTGATGAGTGACGACAGTAGACATAGATGTAAAATTTGCACTTCCAGTGGCCTCAAGGTTGATTTTTTTTTTTTGTGATGGTTGTGGCAGAAGAGAGCTTTAAAAAGGGATTTGGAGGAGAAAATCAGAGCTTTGTGGACGGTTGAAGGTAACTTTCATTTAACAGAACAATTCTGTGTCCCCAGTAACACCTCAGAAGAGTAACGCAGGTATTCAGTTCTGATTGTTTCTTTTATTCTTATTTTTTCAAGACATGCTGTGGTGGTGGTGGTCTCCTTGTCCACAAATCAACAAGGATAAATTAGTTTAAGAAATTTAAACTCAGGTGTTGAAATGTTTGGGAGGCAAACACTGTGGAGGAATTTTGAAGTCTGGACAACTATTTTTATTGTGACTTTTTTTATTTGCGTGCTTCAGAAATGCATTTATATGTAGTCATTCTTTTCTGTGCTTGAATTTCCTTTGTGGCTGAATATTAACAAAGATATCCTAGAAAACTGATTCAGAGTACTAGTGTAAGGCTGTGTAAGTGTATATTAAAAACGAAAAAAAACCAAACCAAAAAACTCTCAAAAAAACAACTCCCCAAAACCTTCCCAATGCTTTTTTTTGCCTTTTCTAATATGAATAAGGAAGTGCAAACATACTGTGAACACTTGACAGGAAGTTAACAGCCCCAGTGTTTTTCAGGAGACGTACTATACTATAGTGTTTGAAAACATAAATGCTACTTACTGGAGAATGTTTAAGCTATCCCAGAAATGTGTGTATGTCTTGTCTAGATGAGAAAGCTACCCTGGTTAAATTTTAAAGTTGGTTGAGAAGCAGATTACCTGAGGCAAGCCCTGTTGGGACATCCCATTCATAATTTTCCAGCAGTTAGCTTTAACTTCATTGACTTAACCTGTGCTAAAATGAGCTTGTTAAAGCCAGAATAGTGTCTTGGCACTAATTTTGGCAACAACCAAAATTGTTATGGTGCCTGAGTAACCAGTGCTGCTTTCTCTGTGGATCCTGCTGAAGAGATTGATATTTGTTTTGGTCACAGAGCTCGGAGTCTAAATTTTCCTAGGTTTTGGTGGTTGCCTTAAAGGTTTGTTATCTTTGATTGGAATCTACATGCTTATATAAAGCTTTAGTATTTGTAACCTTTGCAATTACAGACAAAATGAGACTTCATCTGTTTTTCATCCTGTATTCTTACAGTCACTGGAAGGCATAAAATATTAGATCTGCTTTCAAATGTTTTAATTTTGTACCTTAATAAATTACTGCATCTACCAGAATACTCCTTTTACTGAAGCAATGGTTCATTCTTAGACAAAATATTTATCTGGATTTGGATCTAAACTTCTGGGAAAGCCTTAGGAACCAATATATTTTTCTCAGCTTATAAAATAATCACATGCCCCAAAGCTGGGAGAAACACCTTTCCTAGAAAGACTTTTCTAATATTTTGGGTTTATGCTCTAGTTAGACTGGTTATTTTTCAACCTGATTGCAGAACAGATTAGAAAAGTACCTTAAAAAATGATGAAACTCCAGGTCTTCCTTTAAAGGTTACATTACTCTGGGACTGTTTGGCCTCTGAGAGGAAGTGAAGCATTGCAACAGTGAAGTAGAGCAAACTCACAACAAACTTTAGCTGCTGTTCTCCCTTACGCTTGGGCAGGTGCTGTGGTGTGCATCTTGACACAGTACAGATGCAGATGGAAGTGGGATGAAAAAACCTGGGAGGGCAGAAAACCCCAAGCTGTGGAAACGAAGATGCAGGGTGAGGAGGCTGAAAGAACGCTTAACTTGTTCTTGGCTGAGTCTTCAAATCCCCAAAGTGTTCTACTGGTGTCAGGATCTGGACAGGGCTAATATAATCATTGGCCAGCATGAAAGAGAGGTGAGGATGTCCCTGCCTGGTACCTCACTGGTGAAGGTTGAGGGCCTTGTGCAGATGCTAAAAAAATGTTACTGACTTCCTACCAACCCACTCCTACATATAATGCTGCAAGATCCCCCTGTTTTCAAAAACTTATGGAAGGGTTTGCCAGTGTCACTTACAGCCAGGAGTAAATTGTAAGGGGACATAAACTACAGGCTGGGAGTGCTTCCCATTCAGGTTAAGGATTTACTAGATTATTGGTTTGAATCCTGTTTTAATGTAGACTTGCTCATAATGGCAGACATGCTATTCCTCTCTTACTGTAAGCCTCTAATGCTAGTGGACCTTTGTTACAAAAGAGTAAATTCTAGAGTAGAGAGGAACTTTAGTAGGCCAAAGGACATTTGGAGCACATCAGGCATCATGCCCTCTCTGCTATGTTGTTTGTGGTGCAAAATTTATACCTGTTCTAAATCCACCGTGACCATGTGGCTCTGCATGGTTGACTAAGCAGCCATCAGTGTATGGATTTCCTGTTTTTCAATTGGGCATAGAGCATACTACACACATTTTTTGAGAAACACATCTTTAATTTTTTCAGTAAATCAGCTGCGATGTCTGTGGAGCACCAAGAACCATACCATGTAATTCTAGAAAACTGCAGGAGTCTTCAGACATTTCAAAATGCAAATGCTGGAGACTGTTGGCAACCCCGCTTGAGTCGGAAACAATAGACGAGCTGTGCTTGCAACTTTGCCTATTTCTTTTTTTTTCCTTGCTGGTGGAATACTGCACATTTTAGTAGTAATGACTTTCATATGAAATAACATTTAAGTAATTATCAAAAATTATTTGCAGAAACTGTCTAAAGCTGCAAAGTTAAACCAACAAATGCATTTCGATAAAAACCACTTGTGTTGTATCAAAGGAACTGTCTCTTTCACAGCATACTTGCAGCTGACAATTCCTGAATATACAGAAAAACAGCTATCAAAGAAGCGATTGCCTTCAGCTTTTGCAAAGGCTAGCATAACATAAGATTTGAAGACTGGATATCTTCTACGTGGGGCTTCAGAGAGAATACTTAAACATTTTGATGAGTTTCTGGGACACCTGGCATAGGTTTTTACTTGTGAGCAAAAGGCATCAATGAATAATTCGTATAAATGCCAGGAAAAACCCAAACCCACCTTTTATTTGCTCAAGATCATTCACATCAAAGGAACCCATCATTTCTTCCATACAAATGCTGTGGGGATTGCTTCACCCAGGACTGGAAAGCAGCCAGGCTGCATAGTATGACAGCTACTCAGCAGTCTACAGCAATGCTATACACCACTAAGAAGCAGTAACGGAGTGCTGGTTTTAAATCTGATACACATTTGCAGAAAACGTTCAGAAAGCACTTTATTTCTGTGTTTTGACCATATCTTCTCTGACATGCAGTTTCATGAACCTTAAGGTATGGTCTCAAATCTCAACTTTTTCTTGGAATCAATGTAAACAGTCCTACAAAACTGTGCAACTACTTCATCTCTTAACAGCTGCAAAATGGCATCCTACCTTTGCAACCAGTGTCTCAGCTCGTTTACTAGACTTTAGGTTGTATCCTAATGAAGCTAAAGTTTTTCTTGGTTTTGGGGGTTTCTCACAACATCTCTAGCAGTTCTTAAAAACTGAGAAGTCATGCATGGCAGAATAACAGATCTGCACACTGAGGAAAATTACTTAATTCTTTCAACCTGAAGTCTTTCTCTAATGCAGCCCAGTTAATTTTCAGGCACTTAAAATCTGACCCTGTAACTAATTGTTACTTTCAAAATAACTTTTCTTAGAAATAAAAATTCTACTGCTGAAAGTATTCTGTAGTTGTCCTCCTGCGTTCTACAGCTGGCTTGAGGCAACGGATGTTCTGGCTTTCCAAATAAAAGAATCTCAGCTCCAATGGGGTCCATGTCCCTCATGCAGCCTGACGTAGAAGCATTAAGTGCTCTCTATAGAAGTTCTTTCCACTGATCATCAGTGAGAAAACTTGAAATCAACAAGTGGGGTAGCTTCACCACTTACATTTTACATAAGAAAAAGTGAGCAGAATCTAAGGAATTAAGTGAAACGAAAATGTATGCAGTCTCTTACTATTCTTTCCTAGCGGGAAGAAAGCTCTCTTTCAGATGAGGAAAAGTAATTTAATCATATACTTGCCTCCAGAACTTGAAGATTGAGCCCCTCAGTTTTTGTTTTTAGACTTCCTTTTTAAAATCTAACATAATTCCTGCTACAGAGTTACATTTGTGCATCTTTGGCATACTTGTGTACAACAAATAAAAAGAAAAATTTCCTGCAAAATTTCCTTTGTCCTGAAGAGACAAAGCAGATGCAAAAGATTCTTTCTCAAAGAACTGTCAAAATGTGGGTGACCTCCCCTCCATCATGAGATGTCTGTTTGCTCCTTGCCTTCTTAGTATCAGCATATTTATACAACACACAGGGAGTAATGCACCTTGTTCTTTAGAGCTCTTGCAGACTATAACTGTAGTAGGAGTTGGTTTTGGGAGGGTGCTGGGGTAACGCTTTCTTTAGAAATGCTGCTTTTGGGTTACAGTAAAATCAGATGGCCAAGATTTCATTTTTACATTGTATGCAAAGAAACATGCCTGGCAGCATAATCTTAATGTGTTGAATATGTACTTGTCATAGCAAAGAGTTTCACCAATTGGAAATGTAGAACTGTTTCAGGTATTGCATCTACTGTCTATCATTTCACAAGGCATTTGAATTTATCTGGATTTTCCAGAACTGTACTTACTGATGCTCTGTACATGTAAAAATAAACTTTAAATATAAATTTTCTCAATGATTTGGAAATAGAGATGTATTAAAGCAAATCTATACCTTGTGTTTGCAATTATGTTTTGCCAAAAATGTATGTTAACACATAAGCCTCTAGTTTTGGCCATGGAAGCTTCACAGTGGTTACATGTAGAATTACATGTAGAAAGCAAACAGAAGGGATTAGTTTTGCAAGACAGTGTATGACTTAGTTGTGGAGCTCCTTGTCATGGGACTATGCAAAGGATGCTTTGAGAGATATTTAATGCGTCAATAAAAGGAAGAGACACTGGTAACTATTAGCTGTGGTGGCTGGGGTAGAACGTGTTGTGTACTTCTGGAAATGATGAAGGCACTGAGATATATGGGGGAAAGGTCACTCTCTTCAGCCTCTTCCTTATTACACCCTTTTTTACCTGGTCCTGCACTTCATTATTAGTCTTGCTAGACCTTTAGTTGATTGGGACTGGCTGCTCTTACTTTCTCAGTTTTCTATTGGCACACTTATAACTGGCTTGGATAAAAGACTAGTGCTGACTGTACAGATCCCTGAAGCCACCAAGATCAGGCTTTTTGCTTTTGTTTGGTTGTCATTATAACACGAGATTGAGATGTATGGTATATCTGGGGACATCAGGTAAACTTAAAGCTTAACCAGTGATATGTTAGAGAATCACCCTAAAAATAAGGAAAAAAACCCCAGAAGTGGAGCAAAATAGGATACACTTAAATACTTAATAGCTGTCCAAAATATGTGTCTAGAACTGTAAATTATCCTCAGTCTTGATAGGTTTGGGCACAATCCATATTCTGGATATGCTTATGAAGGATGGTTATGATGCTGTTGTTTTTTTCCACTGACAGGTGCTGTATTATTTCATCCCAAAGTGATGAAATTGAGTGTGTGGCCAGCTAAAGATGGTGATCAGTTATTTCGCTGAAACTCTCAATTAGTTTTCTTTGAACCGTGTTATTCATCATTCCTTGTGGAGCAATTTCTTCAGGGCTGTCTTTGCTTGTGAGGCTGGAAAAGGAGAAAAACTGTGTGTATGTTTTTTGGATGTTTTGCCTTTTGCTTTTTCCCTGAGAGCACAGAAGTTGTCAAAGGTGCTTCTATTCTGCAAGTGAGGTTGGCAGATCAAAGTTAGTTATCGCAGTCTGTCAGAGGAAGAGTGGAGATCCGAGAGATAGACCTGACATCTCTACTCAAACCCTGCAAGAATGAAGAGGGATCTGGAGAATCAACTGATTTGCAGTCACTTATGACCGATTGTCAAGGTTGCTGCAGCATCAGGATTCATGGAAACCAGAAGGAAAATCCTCCTATGCCAGTAATGGAAGCACACCAGGTATTACTACTTAGCTATGTCTCATGGCTTTTATCTGTTTTATGCTGTTCTCACTAGAACTGGTTACTCTGCTGGTTTTTGGAGGGAAACAGAACACTGGTAGCAATCACGAGGGAGTTTTTTAACAGCTCACTTCCTATCTTTACCATTTGCTGTCAGTGGTACCCCCATTACTAACAAACTAAATCAGTCAGACTTCTACAAACACATTTCGCCCCCCCCCCCCCATGTATAATGACTGGAAGATTGAATGTTTTAGAAGGCATTGAAGTACTACTGTTTGTGTGGTGGTTCTCCCCCCCTTCCCCCAGCCCCCAAGATATTTTGCTTGGTTGAGTCCTTACTTAATCTTATTTCTCCTTTTCTCTAATTTCCTTTGCCTCTCTGTCTCCTCCATCTTTGACAGGGAACTCATCAAGTTGTGTCCCTTACAAAGACAACTTTGCTAATGTGTAGCTCAAGGCCATGATGTGTTTTCCTGAGGTGTTTCAGCATTGTGCAGCTCAGGATGTGTTTCCCTGTAGGAAACATTCTATTGCAAATGGCTGCCCAGGAGAGGCTTGTTACTCTAGTTTCCCAGAGCTTCCTTCTCTTGTAAAGACTGATTTAGAGGGTTGGTGTGTGTTAATTGTTTTGCAATTATGAATCTTAAATTATGTGAAGGCATCCCCTTTGAAAAAACTAGCAATACACTTGCTACTATAGCTATTCAGTAGATCAAAGCGCCTTACAGAGGTACAGATAATGAAAGAGTATCGTGCTCCAGGCAGACTGTGCTAACTGAGCACTGGTGACTACAAATACTGTTGGACTTCACAGGCCACTTCTATCAGTCTGTGTCCATAGCCTGTAGGTTTAGAGAACTGGACTGGGTTCAGAGGACCGATGGTCTTTATGGATTTGTATATTTTTAGCAGTCTATGTGTCATCTTAATTGATGGGCATAGATTGGCATTATATATTGAGCTTGATTCCTGGGGTATATTTGGCTTATTTAACAATGCTATCTTTAGAATACTATCAGCACGCTAATCCTCATTAGTGGTATGAACAGCATATCTTGGTGTCACTTAACTAGATGAATTGGTACTGCTGGCCTAGGCTACTCTAGTGATTTTTTTTTAACTTCGTATAATAAGCATTTAAAGTATAACAAAGCTAAGAGTTTTTCACCTTTTCTTTTAAAACCTGTGTTTATGAAAAGGGTGAAATTTTTGTCTTTGTCACAACTCAGTCTGTTCACTTACTATCTGCATTTCTGAGCTCTCAACATGCAACTGTGACTTTTGTTGTGACTGAATATTATGTAGCTATGGGACTAGCTTGATGTGTTGGGCTACAAGCGCTTCAAGGAAACAAATTCTGCTTTTCAAGGTCATCATTACAATTTGCAAAATGTGGTATGAAGAGTTCTGGCTAAAAGAAGTCAGAGAAACGTCTTATTCCTCTGGTGGCTGAACTCTTCAGGTACTAAGGTAAACCTAAGGATGGACATTGTGGTCTAGATTAAAGATACATTTGGGACCTTACAATGTCTCAGTTTGCTGAGCCACAAATAGGCAGAATTATAAGAAACAGTGTAAATATGAAATAATTTTCCCTGTGGTGTACTCTGCCTGCTTTCTCAACAAGTGTACCTTGAGCTCATACCATGGTCTTCTGTTTGTTTGCTAGTAATTTTCTAATAATTTGTCAAGTTCAGCTCATGCTTTCGCTGTTCAGCTGATGTTTGGGGGAATGTTCTACAAGTGCTCCAAGATCTTCCTGAATCATAATAATGAATGTAAAGCTTGTCTTGAAGTAGATATGTTATTTTGTTATTCTGCTATTTACTGTTTTCTGGGCCATTTACTAATACAATATGTGTAATATTTTATATAATATCTTATAGGATTCCACAGTGAAAGCTGATTAGTAATCTACTTCCCCTTACCCTGATTTTCTTTAAAAAAAAAAAAAAGTTACAGCCTATAAGATGATCTTCTCTCTCATTCTCTAATAATACGGTTTCTTCAGAGCATCCTGTAAGGGATGTTACCAATCAGGGGCACGAGTCGATGTAGTTACATGAGCAATTTACCTGCAGGGGTGTGAGTAGGGGAATATGCCACCAGTAAGCAAGTTCTTTTGGTTTCCATTTACCTGTGCCTTTTTACCTACATCCTTTGGTCTAGATAACTGCTGTGTGGCACTGCTATTCTCATTGAGGTAAATAGCAAACACAGGTGAATTTAGGATTTCATCCTGAGAACTATGGAGCACCAAGATAGTCAGGCCAGGACTGTGCTGAATGTCTCTTCACATGGGAGAGGAAAGCAAGAGATTAGATATATGATGGGTTCATGGTGCTATTGACCTTAGTAAGGTCCTTTTTCCTTTTTTGCTCTGCAAAAAGGCAAATGAGAAATGGGGAAGTCTGAAAAACTTGTTATAGGGAAGTGGACAAAAGTGTGGGTAAGGCAATACTTAAGTTGCATTATTACCCCAGAACATTCTGGTAACACCTTTGTTGTTTAAAGGAAGTATAAACATGCTTTTTTTTATATAGCATTTGGATTGCTTTCTTTAGTAACCAAATACAAAGGTGAGCTGTGACAGCGGAAGAACCATGGTGATGCTAAATGCTGCCACAGAGTTGATTAAAAATGTGACTGAGCAACTTGTGTGGCCAGTAGAAACTGCGTGTGATATAATCTAATGTGTTTGTCAATGCAAGCGAGAAAATGCTTGGGAAATGAATTTGAAAAAGAAGTGGAAAAAGACACTTAAGGATGTTGTAGAGTGATTTAGGTTGAAAGGGATCTCAAAGTCATATGGTCCAATCCTACTCTGAAGCAGGGCCAACTGTGGTTCTTGAAGCATTTCTCATAGTGGTGTTTATAGCAAGTTGCCTTAACCTGCCAAATAAGATAAAACAATGGTTTTAATTTTAGTAATTCAGAATAACTGGTAGAAATGAACCTAGTAAATGTAACAGCTATTCATTTGGGCAACGCCTAATCTTAATCTGACAGCTAACACTATGGTACCCCAAAGAGTGCAAAAGTGGAATAATTAAAGTGCCATTATAGTACTGTTCCACATCTTTTTGCTGTTTCAATGTAACCTTTTAACACTGTATTTTTAATTTTTTAAAATGAAATAGTGTTTAAACTGCCTAACGAGGCCAGAGCCAATGGAATGTTTTGAAAGGGAAGAATATGTTTTGGCAATTCTGCTTGATCCATGTCAGAATATTTAGAGTCTGATCCAGGTTAGAATTGAAACCATATCCCCCTACTACTATGAAGTTATACATTGTTAAGGGCTGCTTCCAAAAGCAAAATACCTCTATCTGTTTTTGCTCTTTGTCCTGAGCGCTTAAACAAGCTGAGTAGGTTTTATGTGTGAAAAATAAGCTAGGTTCCTTCCAAGTACAAGTCAAAGATGATCACACTGATAACTTTGCTTGATGTAACTTTTTGGGAGCATCCTAAAAGAAAAGGGATAGGGAAGAGAGGAGGAATAACTGTACCATTAAAATTCTTGATTTCAGTGACAGCAGCTCAAAATCCTAATGGTAGGACATTAGTTCTAATGTCACTTGAAGAAATTAAGTATATTTGACCTTTCTGATCATCAAATAAATGAAGAAATAGAAATCCTACCTCTGGGGAGGCACGTTTACATAATAAAAGATTTCTAGGGCTGAATATCAAAACAGGCATGCTGAATGTCTATCTGGAGCAAATCACCTTAGCCTCTGTAATGGAAAAAAAATCTGAGGAAATGTGCTAGCTTTTGAAATAAAAAGCGGGACACTGCCATGTCTGTTGTTGTTGCCAAGTATTTACACTGACCTGTTTCCATCACTTACTCGGAACACATTTTCAGTCTGGCTGAGCACTGTGCAGATGTGGAACAGTTGGATGTTCTTAAACATGGTGTGGTTTTTGGGGTTTTCTTGTTGTTTTTTTTGAAGACACTGCTGTTAGGCTTATACAGCCCCTGACACAGATGATGAGGAATGGGATGTGTTGATGGTTGAAAGTGAGAGCCTATTGCATTGTGAGAAGGAGACATCTTGAGTATGAATCCCAAGGCACTGGAGTAGCCCTTAAGAGTCCTGAATATACTCAGTGAGAGAAGGAACTGAATAAAAGCCAAGGCAAGGTACTCAACTGAAAAACCTATTTTTCACCATTTAATGCTTTTATTATCAAAAGGAGTTTTAGTTTGTCTTCCTGCTCCCAGGTGGCCCCTGCACATGATGAAACAGAAATAGTTTTGGGGAGAGAAGTAGGAAAAAGGTGCACGGTGAAGTGGTTTTGGTGTTATGAAAGTAGGTCTCTCTTTCCTTGGTCTGCAGGCCTGTCCCTTTAAAACACACAAAATCCATGGAGACACTTCCCCCTGCAAGCTATTGAATCACTGTAGGACAGACATCCCCTTCCTGAAGTAATGAAGAAGTTTTAAAAGGCTAGAATTTTTTTGAAACAATGGGTGTTAAAACAAGTTTTAGTGTTCATATTCCACTGGTACAAGGCGCTGCGGCAGTGGCTGACACAGCTGCCGTATCAATTTACAACTGGTATAGCTATGGCAGAGTGGGGAAGTATTATCATCCGCGTTTTGCCTATGAGCAATCAGAGGCCCAAAAAAGTGGAGTGATGTTCCCAAGGTCACACAGGAAGTCTCTAGCAGAGACAGAAATTGAATGCAGGTTTCCCAAATCCTGATCCAGTGCCTTAAGAGATCTAAAAATCAGATATTCATACCAATCACATTGACTGAATTTTCCTAACCTAATAATGTTCCTTTCAGAAGTGCCGTAGGCTGTGTAACAGGAGGTTTCTTTCCTTTTGAGGTTGCACTGCGTTAAAGTCTATGATGTTGCAAGTCATGGTTCACTTTTTATGGTATTGCATAAACTAAGGGTGCTACCTCAATGATTATGTGGTTGAAAGTAGTGATCGTTTGGCTTCAAAAGACCAGCTCTTCCTTATTATGGAGGCGTTTGGCCTCCAACCCCAAAGAAAGTCCTGTTGGGCCAATGGAATAGCTTACAACTGATGACTTCTAGACAGGAAAATAGATGCTAAGATAGAGCTAGACTGGGAGAATATTTCAATTTCCTATTTAGCCTTTCAATGTTTTCAGGGGTCTTTGTTAGCAAGTCTATTGTGAGTTTTCCACTGGCAGTATCCATCACCTGAGCTACCCTATTCCTACCTGATTCCACGGCTTACTCCAAAACAGTCTCTTGAGTATGAAACTCTCTCCTTAATAAGTACCATCCTTCAAGCTGATGGTGGCTGGCATTAGGCCATGTTTGCCTCTCCTGGGCATTTTTCAGTCTCCAGTATTTTGTTTTCATTGGGTTTTACTGCTTTAGCTTTTTCTCACTTTTAAGTTCTCCAATAATTTAAGCTCTCCTGTGATCCTGCCAGCCTTTTTCTACTGAAAACCAAGCTCAATCGCTTGGCAGATTTTCCCAAATGCTCAGGTTCTGATAATATCCTCCTGATGCTGAAGAACAACACAGTGAGTTTGAGTCACCCACCACAAAGAGGGTGACTTCTTCAAGTCATGTTTTGTGCTTCATCCCTTAGAACCATTTTCTGTTACAAGTCAATTGCTTTGGGTGGGATGGTCAAAGAGCTCTGTCTAAGCATTGACTTCTCTTGGAGCAGAATGAGGGTGGCAATGAGTGAACTTTTTTGGAAATTTTGCTTCTGTCCTTCATTTAACTGGAAAAAGCTGCTGATATTCTGCAGGAGATGGTGAAATGCAATTTAGTTTGTAGGTGCACAAAGCCTCTAGTGCTCTCCTTTCCATACGTGCATAGCGAGGATGATTATAGTGACTAGAAAAAGTTCTTATTTACATCTGTTTCAGTATAGTGAAGTATGTTGAAATTAATTAGGAAGTTTCTGGTGTGGTAAAAATCATCATATAGGAGGAATGCAGACACATGATTTCCAAAGAGAAATTTAATTCCATATGGGTTGTGCCCTCTCCCAGCTAGGAATTAATTGCAACTTTAAAAGAAGATTTGATTATGTCTGTTTAAAAATAAAAAATAAAATTAAAAAATCAGCAACAAAAACCCAACCCCCTCCCTTCTCTGTCATGCATAGCCACATTTTCAATACTGAGGAAATTTTAAATGATTTTAAATTAAACTTTTCTTTCATTACTTTGCTCAAGTTGAGAGAGTGCTTTGATCAACCTTTGAGTTATATAATTTATTAGAGTAAAGGGAAGAGGATAACCTTCAGATGTCTTCTGTGGTAAAGCACTGATGTTGAAAATGTTAAATGTTTGCAGACTGAAAGCATGCTCGGCTGGGAAGGCCAAAAAAGAATAAACAATATGACATGTTTTATTTTTGTTATTTATCCCCTAGTAAAAATACAAAACAAAAGTAAATATAAATCATATCTTATTCAAAACACTGGCATGAGTTGTCTGGAATGCACCTCTTTGTGGTGGTATCCTGCCATACCATATATGATGTCAAAACATATGCAGTTAGCTCTAAGGTTGTCAGTACAGCAATTTTGTTAAATCCTTCTAGCTTCTTAATACATACATTGTAAATCCTGTGAAGGACACTTGTGTATCCTTATTGACACATGTCATAGGCTTTGCTGTTAGGCTGCAGTTCTGTAGATTAGTGGCTCTGGTTGTACTTTCCATAGCCTGGTACTTGTTTTCTAAGGTGTTTCATTCAATTCACTCAATTTTGTTTCTTTCAGCTGTGGTATAAATCTGAGCACCTAAATCCATAATTCTTTGACTGCTGGTGCTGACAGTGTAATTAGAAATAAGAGCATTCATATTTGCATTTGTAATTCATTGTGGGGGCACAAATTAAACCAGCTGAAAACATCATGTGTGAACGATGTATTAGCTGACAGGGCAAGTAAGTGTGAGGAAAACGAGCAGTATGCAACACGATAGTATGGATCTCGGTGAAACCCTTTCTGTGAGCTGCAAAAATAACTCTTGTGATATAGCTTTCCTTTGAATAGCATGACCTTTCCACTAAAGTCAAATGAATGAACTTGGATGAGAGTAGCTGGCCTTCTCCCAGGTGCTACTGAGCATCAGTGAGGGTTAGTGAAATGATGCACCCTATGAAACATAATATTAGAACGTGGCTGTTTTAGAGAGAAAATCAATATGCAAACCTGGAAATGTTGAGGTCACTTGGTGAACAATATATTTTAATGCACAGTTCTTGGAATTCAGTGCTAACTTACACAAATATCAGCCCTGAAAGATGCTGGTGGACTTGCAGCTGAGATGTTTATTGCTCATTGTCCTCATTATCTGCTTGGTGGGGGAATGCATCTGCAACAGAGTTGCTACAAAGAGTTACAGCAATAGCTTACACTGCTATTGTCCTCTGGGACTGAAACTTATTGGGATGGCAGGCATCTTAACTACATGAAAAGGTCTGACACATGGATGATTAAGTGACTTCTTTGGCCCACTGACCAGTGTTCGTTTACATGTTAGTGATCTAGCCCCCAACAGTAATTTAATTCTGTTCTTTTACTAGGTTACCTAGCAGGCTGTGGGGTCCCTTCTGTTGGTAGGTCTTAACAGTGGTTTAAACAGAACAATTTAGGTACACTTAATTTTGCCTCAGTGTTGAGTGTTTGCTGAGATGATTTAATGCAGTTCTTATCTTATGCTTCTGTGTACTGTAACTTCAAAAGCTGGATCCATGTTAGGTTCCTAATAATGTTTCAAATTTCTGTTTGAACTACATACAAGCAGAGGATAGGTGCAGGATGGTGGAACTCTGTGCTAACATCATCTTTGTTTCCAGAGGGAGATGATGTAAAACATGTGGTAGGACTATTTACACAATAAAGAGCTGCATACAAAGAGTAAAGCAATGTTAGAGTGGACAGTGGAAAATGGTAATATTTCATCTGCCAGTTGCAAGAAAGAGGGAAGAAGGTTTGGTAAAATGTAGATTAGTCTTAAGCATAAGTATGACTACATGGAAGATCTGACATGGAAGATCTGTTTTGGGGTCTTGTAGGATGTGCAACCAGAACTGCAGGCACAAGATGCAGAGAATTAAGGGCCGGGAGAGATTATGATATGATCTGGTCTAACTGCCTGTATTTGGCAAGACAGGAAACTTGACAGAAACAATACATAGGCATTGATCCCCATTACTTGTTTTTAGTTGAAACATATCTTCCCAAAATGGTGATATAATAATGAAAATTTTTCCAGTTCTTTTTGTAGTTGCTATCATGGTTAATCAACTTCACTGTTCAAAAACAAAACATATCTTTATCTGCATTTGCTTGACTTTACTTGCAAGATACTACTTATAACTTTTAGCATTGGTTCAAAGAAGTCCTTTAGGATTTAGTACTTTTTATGTGAAGATAATAGTATATTCTGCTTTAATAAATTAAACAGATTTAGCCTTTTAAAGTCTAAGAATTTTCTCCAGTCCTTAGAATGTTTCTGTGGCTCTTTCCTGCACCCTCTTAAATTTCCAATGTATTTTAAAAATAATCTGTATCCTGGATCTTTATGCTGTATTTTTAATCCTTTGGTTTCAACCAGAAAAACCTACCTTTTTCCCCCCTTCTTCCTCTCTACATCCATCAACTCTTTTTGAATTGGCTAAGTAGTTGTCCTCCTAATCAATTAAACTCACTTACTAATTACTTCTCTAGGAATTTCAGTTTTCAGTTGAAGTTTCTGCCTAAATCTTTTTCCTTTCCATTAGGTTATCTTACAGTTTCCTCAGTTTCAGGGAGCTGGCCATTTCAAAGCTCAGTAATAGGACTGTGCTTTGCTTAATTCTTCTTCCATCCTTTTCTTTCTCCACTGATCCCTACTGCACTTTCTCTGCATGTGTGCCTTGCAACCTTAATGTTCTTCAGCTAGTTTCCAACAGAGGTGATCCATGAGAAATGGGATTTTCCATTCATATCTCTTCAACAGGACTGTGGTGTGAATATCTATGCTACCAAAATCTTCAGCTTCACCAGCTGTGCTGTTCACCTCATTGGAGGTGAGTGGGAATTATTTCTTAGATAGGATTTTGGCTTGGTTTTTCCTCTTCAATTCTTTCATAGTCCCTGAAGTTCTTTAATGTGTTATTCCATAATGGAGTCTTTTCCATGTGATGAGATGCAATGAAAAAATATGACATCATTAGTACAGATATACAAGATAAGCAAAGGCTCAACAGGATTGTGACTTGAATTTGGCACAAAAGGCAAAACTTTCTCCTGTCCTCACATGTTTTTTTTTTTTTCTTCTCAGTTATCGATCATGATTTGATTTTTGTTCCAATTTAGGATAGTTGACTGCTGCTTTTGGTAAAAACTCTGAGACAGATTGTGGAATAATCTATATCATCAAGTTCTCTTCTTTTTAAGCTGGAATTTGTCTTAAACCTTATGGGATGTGATTTAATAACTTTCTGAAATTAGTTGTCAGTGCTAACTGTATATCCACCTGTATCTACCCAGCTACCCTATTCTGTTTGAATATTGTTCATTTTTTGTTTTTATCTCCTGCAGCATATAATTCCTTGGTCTAATGATATACTGTATGACAATGTTTCTGTTGGACAATTTTGAATTTGCTAGGTGCCAACAAATTTGAACAAACCTCTTGGTTTTGAATTTAGATAAGGAAAAATAGCTGTTGTAACAATCTTCTGTATACCTCAGTCCATAACCTTTTTTCTGTGTGATGCCTCTAGTTGCTTCTTGTCTGAAATATGTCCAACTGCTTCAGCTTCCAACCTTATGGAAGGTCCTTCCCCCTGTATTCCCTCACTCTCAGAGCTTTGTCTTTGCACCCTCTGATTTTACAATATCTTCTAAAAATAGAGGGATTGTGTGTGAGTAAATAGTAAATTCACTGTGAATTCAGAATATTGGATGTCTGTAGGTGAGGGAGAAACAGGCCAAATGGAACTTAGATCAAAACAAATAGTACATTTGGAAATTATATTTTAATTCCTAATCTTTAAATAAACAGGGGAGGGGAGAAGTCAAAATCAGTTAAGTTGGAAGCAAGCAGTTGGGTTTTTTTGGGGTGAACACAACGCTGGCTGAATTACAAAGGAAAAAACCAACTTTTTGATTTGTCAAGGAAATGGAAAATAGTGGGACAGTTGTGTTCTGGCACTTCCCTAGGTCCATGCTGTTAGTGACATTGAGGAATTTTGGAAGTTATATCAATTTAACTTTAATTCAGTCTCTGGAAGCCAGCACTTATGTATACTGTATCTGTATACTGCCCCCCTGCCCTTGTCTCTCCTCACTAGTTCAGAGGAAATAAACCTGCCCCTTACTACTTCTCAACTTACATGGCATAAAGATCTGATTTGCAAAGGGGTCTCATCACAGTCTCCTTCTTGTGTGCGCAGTTTTACACATGTAAACACCTGCAAATTCATTTTTCATGCTCTAGTTCTTAAGACTGTTATTTATATGTGTGCTTATCCACCACGATTATCTCAGAAGGGGATGCACCCCAATGTACAGGCTTTGGGGTGCATCTGTTTGAGGTAATCTTGGTTTTGCTCACCTGGATCTGTGAGTCTGGGTCTTGAGATGATGATATGCTGCAAAAGAAGAGGCAATGCAGATTATTAGCTGCCTAAATGTCTAAGGGTGATAGAATCAGAGTTTCGAAATAGCTGTTGCTTGTGTCCTGGTAGTACTTAAAACTAGTGAATCGGAGAACTCTGCTGGGAGTGGTCCTGACATAAATGTCTACAGAAAATTGAGCTAAACTTGCAAAGAAATAGCCAGGGACACCTTTGAATAACTCCCTTAGAGTACACAGGTGTAAGAGCAGGGAAGTACCTGTGCTATCTTACACCTGGGATAAGAGAGCAGACATGGAGACCCAGTATGTTCTCAATGCTCCCACTGTGCCCAGTCCAGAGTGAATATGGAAAGTGTGGGGCAGAGAACTGGCCTCTGGACAAGGTTTGGCTGATGATGGATTTCCAATATGGGAACAGCAATTCCTTTTCTTGATCATGTAGGGTAACTCTTCAGACCTTAAGGTCTGATTCTCCACTTGCTGACCTGCATTTCATGCTGGAAGTAAATTCACTTCAGAGGTATTTAGTCTTGACCCACGCTCATCTAAATAAAGAGGTTCTGGTTTTTAACCATATACATAAAGTGATACAGATTTTGCTGAGCTGAGCTTGTCTCTAGGCTGGATGTTTAGAGACTATAGAAACGGGCCTGGTATTACAAGTATTTATTCCTGTACAAGAAGGGAAATAAATAAGGGTCTTCTCATCTGTTTCATTTGGCATAAGGCAGTAAAATCGCCCTCTCAACTGGTACTGAGCATGGTGTGCTATAACTGAAATCTGTCCTCTCCTATCCTTTAGAAAAACTGAAATGGTACACTTTGGCAATAAAATCACTCCTTTCATTTCATGGAGGTGGATAAAAGGGTGTTGGAGCGGGGTGGGGAACACAGTTCTCCCCTCCCTGCAGAATGCCACAGCCAGGGGACCGTGGAGTTACGTTCCTCTGGAGTGAGACAGACGCAGAGACATGGATGTTTCCTAGTTCCTACGAGGATTGTGTGGTGAAGGAGATGTGTGTTTGGCAAGGGGCATGGCACAGAGGGGGACTCTGGCCCTTGACTACAAGTGGAGAACTTGCCTTTTACCAGACCTCCATGAATGTGGGGTCCTGCTTGCTCCTCTCCCACTTGGTTACCTGATATACTGGGTGCTCTGTGGTCTCCTGGGCAGTTTCTACTGATGTTCGTGTTTGCAGTGGGGAAGAAAGCAGTTATAGCAGTTGGCTGGAAATATGTAAGATTTGGGGCCAGCGCGGGGAAGCCTGAAGAGGGAATTGGATCAGAGAATCACATGTTGAATGTGTGTGACTTGACAGGTTGGAAAAAGGGGCCTGTTTTGGTTATACCCCTCTGTTTTTAAGACATGCTGGGTGCGCGCACAAATGTTCACAGAAGTGCATTCCTTTGCAAGATGTCTGCACAGCAGCTGGGCTTTGTCCCTGTGTGTTGTCAGCCTGCGGCACGTAGTAGTCTTTCTGGGTAAAAGTCCTGTATTACAGCAGTGTATTACTTTGAGAGGAAAAGGGATTTGAGGCAAGTTGTACTGGGATATGGATGGTCCTCAGCCTGCCCTGCGATGCTGGTTCCCCCTGTCAAGTGACCAATCGCAGCCTCCTTCCCTCAGGCACACAAACCTGGTGGCAATGTGACAGTGCTTTCTTAATCTCATATGGGACCAGAATTTTGAGCCCGGCAAGTGCCGATCCCCCGTTTCAGGCAGTCTGTTGAAGGGAAAAATACGGTGATGACATATGGAGGAAAAGAAGATGTCGTCTTTGTGCTTTAGGACTGCTTAGAGCTCTTTAGTGCATGCTTTGCCATGCTGCGTTGACTTGCTGAATCCTTGAATACTTTCCACAAGCTCTAGTGTGGTCAGATGAGGCCTCTTTTGTTTTTTCCTAAGCCTATGTATCTTTAAAACAATGGAAGTTGGATTGAATTGATGTGAGTGCATTCAGACGAACTGATGGGCAGAGCTCAGTGGGAAGATAAACCGAGCTGTTTTTGAACACTTGCAAGGTGGATTTCAAGGCTCCCTTATATTGCTGGTCTGGGCCAGGAGAAGTGCAGCTCCCAGCACGGGGTACTGTGGCTTGTGGGGCTCAGCTGGGGAGAGGAGGACCCAGTGTATGATGTACAGAGGGATAGCCCCAGTTAAAAAATAAAAGTACCTCCTTCCATACATGCTTTGGCTAATAGGATAGGAACACTTGAGCTGCACATGCACGCACAAACAATATGCTCTAGGGAAAGACCACAAATATGCTAAAAATCATAATCTGATAAACTCAGATGCTTTCAAAATACAAATGTCCTGTCATTGCTTTTCATAACAAAAATGATCACTTAAGACTTTACCACAGCTTAACTATTCACAATGTAAACATCAACAAAACTGATGATTTTTTCAACACTTAATGTGCCTTTCACTGGGGAAATAAATGTTTTGGCACCCAATCAATCCTTCCTTATGATTTTGCTAATAGGAACCTACAGTGCAGAATCACCCTTTGGTTAGACAGCTGAAGAAAAGCAGATTAGATATGCAGATATCGAGACTCCTTTTCCAGACCATTTTCCATTTCTGAAACATATTTTGTTATCATCATTTTAATCTTTCCAATGCAATCAGAAATCTCTTTCCAAACTTCTGAGACCATCCTCTCTTGAAGAATAGAATAGTTTATGGCTTCTCAATTTTTTTTTTTCCCCCACCCGAGACCCAAACCAGCTGCAGGCTTCACTTTGTTTCTCTTCCTTCCCTCCTTCCCAGATTCAAATCCCAGAGTCTTGGATCTTGGCAGGAAAGTGCAGCAGTTTTTTTGCTGTGTGGGTTACTGGAGGCTTGGTGTAGAGGAGTAAAGGGGAATTGGGTCTCCATGCCTGCCTGTACTGCGGGTGCAACCAAAAGCAGCTGTTATGGAGTGCCCAGCTGGATTAGTGGGGCTAACTTGGTACATGCCTGGTGAAGCATCTCTTACTCCTTCTTTGTCCTGGTGCTAGCAAGGTTTGAGTTACTTTCTTAGCCAGTTCTGTGCAATATAGGATCCCTCTCCTGGAGACTGTTTCTGGATACATTTTGGTATTTAAGATGCGCTGATCTTTAGTAATTTATGCTATTGTTCCCATATACGTATCATTTTTCTGTGGCTTCAGGTTTCTACTGCCATTCAGATCATATTAAACATGGCTTTTACTTTTTAAATACTAACATCTAGGATTAATTTAATCCCACATTTTTTCCTGGATAACTTAAAGTTTTGGATGAATCACTCCCAAAAAAATAAGAACATGTCCAAACCTCAGCCTAAACATCAAATTGAACCAGAATTCAATAGGTTTGGATGAAAGCCTGCTCTTGGGTCCCCCTCAAAGTATACACTGAATCAATGTTGAATCTGTCTTAACAAGTCTGACAGCCTTGCTGCATTGCCTACTACCTTCAGATCTTCTGTATTTGGGAGTTTCTTCTGTATGATCTATTTCTGCAGCATCTCAAACTCAGACAAGCAAGAGGCCTGAGATTTAGACAGAATTAGTTAGAGAATGGAAAAGGGATTATTACTGAAACCTGATGTTGCCAATTTGTAACTTGTTTTTCTTGCAGGTAAGACTTCTTGGTACCTTTCTTAACAAAGGGAAATACTTCCAAAGAATTTTGTACCTTGCACTCCAACTCTATTAACTGAAAAAGAGTGGAAAGCAGTCAGAGCTCCCTACCAAGACCTGGAAGGCACCAGATAAAGTCAGCAACCAAGAGTGACGTGTATTCAGTTGCAAGACACATCCACAAAAGGAAGGAACTTGTAATTCTCTAAAGCTGAACTAGGGCATTGCATGACAAATGCTCTTCTGATTCCCAGTTTCTTGGAAATTCCCTGAATTTTCTCTCAGCTCTAAACCTGACTGTTCTCTTATGTATGTACAGGAAAGTAATCCTCAATTGCTTCTTAATTGTCCTTCTACTAATTTCCATTATCCTTTCCTTCAATATAGAAAATGTGCTCTAGTTCACTTTTTGGAGAGATCTGAGGAACCAAAAGCAGTTCTGTGTTGCATATAAAATGGTAGTATCATAAGCAATATAAGTATTATTCAGCTATAAATCAGCAGAGAAGCTTACACTTTCATTACACTAAAGCAGAACCATCTGTAATGTCACCTAATAAGGATGAAAGGAGCACACTGGAGCTCACAGGAGTTGTTAAAGGTGGAAGAGACAAGTAAGGGTTGAAAAGGCATTTGCAGTTTCAGTGAAAGGGAGATAATTCTTTTACTATAACCCGAGCTAAAATTTTCCTTTTTCTATAAAATTAAATTGATCTGGGGATAGGAAGAGAAAAACGGTAAAGAAAACAAGTGTTAGAGGGAAGAAGAGTAAAACCTTCAAATTGCTCAGAAGTTATCTGAGTTGAACTACATCTTGTAATCCACCACCAAGAGTGATGTTTTAGTTACCTTGTAAACATCTGAATTTTTTTTGGTGTTCCAGTAACAGTAGAAATTCCTATACTTCCTTTTGTTGAAGTTGGAACGGGTTCATCATATGGCTGCTGTCTTTCTTCTTCTGGACTGTTTCTGTTCTCACTGAGGGTCTCTTTCTCCTGCTTTTCACAAACTTTGCAGTCTCTGCTTCCAAGATACGTGTATCTCTCTCACCTCACTTCTTGATGGGAATCCTCTATCTCTGCCTTTCATCTCTCCTGCTTCCCACTATGGAAGATGTATTTTATTCCCTCTCTTCTTCCCACCCCTTAAGATGAGCTGTTATCTATCACTTACCCTATCCTGACAGACAGGTTGCAACCCTTACAAAGGTCAGACCTAGGGGTGAGGTTTGTGTCCATCTCTTTTTCTACGGTGAGATCTGAGAAGCTCATGGCTGTGTTGCATTCGGAATTTCAGTGCAGCAAGCTGACATAGTAAAATAGTGGGGCAAAGGAAGGGAGGTCTAACAGTGGTGAGTAATCTGTTCTCCTGATGCAAGGCCCAAGCAGGGTAAAGTTAAGGGAGGCTGAGCTGTGATCCTTGTGTGCAATAGTGTTCTGCAGCTCATTGTCTCTCTTTTGGTTTGGTTCATGACAATTTTTATCAAATCCATGCTTATTTAGATATTTATGTCCCTGTGCATATGTTGTGATGAAATACACTGTTTTAATCAGAAGTTTCGGTTTGGGTTGTTGAATGCAGTGTCCTTGCCCTTAACCAAAATAAAAACCAGACAGTGCACACATATAGTGCAGGGAGGAAAATGGATATAACCTTATGATAATATTTCATCTAACATAGTTGAAGCCAGTGGTACTCACTAGCATTGGACTGTGGCCCAAATTTCAGCCCCAGAGCACTTCCGGGGGTTGCAGAGAGTTGTCATCTTGGCTACTCTCCCCCTCTTTTCTCCTCCCCCCTCCTCCTCTTCCCTCTGCTCCAGTGTCTGAACTAAGCAGTTTGGCAGACAGGAGAATAAACTCTTGTAAGGGTGGGGAAGAATGTGGACATACCCACTCCAGCAAGGCTAGTCTTCCAGGCTATGTATTGTTGCTGTTAATAATAATTATTCTGAAGTTTAACATTTAGAAAAGAACTGGGGACAAGTGTAGGTTAGTATTGCACAGTCTTTTGGAAATAGTGGAAGAATGCAGTCTGCTGGTGAAGGGTCTAGAGCACAAGTCTTATGAGGAGCAGCTGAGGGAACTGGGGTTGTTTAGCCTGGAGAAAAGGAGGCTGAGGGGAGACCTTATCGCTCTCTACAACTACCTGAAAGGAGGTTGTAGCAAGGTGGGGGTCTGTCTCTTTTCCCAAGTAACAAGTGACAGGACAAGAGGAAATGGCCTCAGGTTGTGCCAGGGGAGGTTTAGATTGGATATTAGGAGAAATTTCTTCACTGAAAGGGTTATCAAGCATTGGAACAGGTTGCCCAGGGAAGTGGTTGAGTCGCCATCCCTGGAGGTATTTAAAAGACGTGTAGCTGTGGTGCTTAGGGACATGGTTTAGTGGTGGACTTGGCAGTGCTAGGTTTACAACTGGACTCAATGACCTTAAAGGTCTCTTCCAATCTAAATGATTCCATGATTCTGTAAGTACTTCTGGGCAAGGCAAACGGGCATGCCTACTCCAGAATTTCTAAGTTTTCTTCAGTGCTTGCTTTTATTCTGGTGTCTGAATGTAAGGTTGGGGCACTGGACCCTAGTTCTGATGATCTCTTCAAGTGTAAATACAATGCATTTCCCTTTTCTTCTTATTCTGTCCTCTTAATCCTTCCCATCCTCTCCCTTTTTGATATCTTGTCTTTTTTTTTCACCCCACATTATTGTATCGTCTTTATTCCCTCTTTTTCAAATCCATATTCCCATCACCCAGTTCAAGCTCCCCCCACTGTTATTCAACGTTCACCTTATTTGTCTTTACCACGTAAGTTTTTTTCATTACTTAGAGCATCTCCCAGCCCAGTCTGCTGTCTTTGTTTTCAGCCAGAAAGCTTTGCACTCTGCTGGGGGGATGCACCAGGCTTTCTCTATTGGTCAAACTGGGAAGAGATTTGTGTAGTAATTTTTTTGTTAAAAATTACTGCAAGCTCTTGGCTCTGTGAGAAGTACCGCACTGCCTGCTGCATGGTGTGTCTCCATTCCTCACCAGATCTTAGGGACTGTGTCTTGAAAACACTGGGCAGTGAGTGGAAGATGCTGGCTACAGTCCCTGGGAGCTGCAGCCAGCAGTTTGCATAGGGGGATTGTTTTTCAGTCGTTCAGTATTTCCAGAATTTCTGGACTGTGAGCTCTGCTGGGAAGGAACCGCATTTCCTTCTGCTGGCCCATCAGGGCGGGGCCAAAGCTTCAGCTGGGGCTTTGGTCCTGCTGCAAAACAGCATCTTTAGTAAGAAAGGCTCAAACAGCTGGGCTCCTGAAAATTTTAAAAAGCCCTGATTTTTCAAGGGTGGTGATTGTTATCTATGTGCAGAGTAGTTCAACGAATGAGAATGACATCACTGCTGCCAATTTAGAGACCCTATATGTGTGTTTGGGGGTGTGTGTGGGAAGCAAGACCTTGAAATAGGAATAAAACTGCTGGGAAGGAAAGTGGCTGCGTGACAGCTTGTGCACAACAGCAGGGTGTTTTGCACTGCGGTGCAGCTTTAGGCTGTGCAGTGGCTTTGACTCGGCAAGTGCTGGTTGCCCAGAGGGTAGGTGATTGGTTTGGAGGTTTTGCATTAATAAAAGTTACAGTCCTGCAGCTGCATCTCCATCCTCTCATTCCAGAATGGCATGCTGTTATACCAGTGGAATTACTGTGCACTCCAGACTTTAAACCCATAAATTGCTAATGCCAGACCGTTCTGATGAGCAGCTTTTTGATATCCTTTACATGTTAAAAAGTACTCAGGCCTGTTGACAAAGCAAAGAAATGGTGTCAAAAATAATTTTAAAACCTTTTGACCTGTAAGGTTTAAGAGAATTAGGCACAGATTCTTTGCTTTAAGCCTCTTGGTGACAAGAAATATGGTCCTATGCCAGCCGGTTTGACTGACAGTGGCGTTTGTAGTTTCAGCTGCTAATACAGTATGCTCCTTGTATATTCCTAGTGTGTAAATATAGAAGACTATTTGTCACCTGGGTTGATGGATTATGCATAAGTGAGACAATGTGGTTAAGATTCTAAAGCATAAATGAAAAATCATAAACTTTACATAACTCAAAGCAATGCTTAATACTCATAATGAAGTATCCTTATTTTGATTAAGGGAAACTGTCAGACTTTCAAATAAGCAAAGATTATGCAGCTACCATGGTGGGTTTTTTTATAGCTACATGCTACTAACCTGCATCACTGGATTTTTGATAGCCATAATAAAATGTATTGAAAAATTGATTAGTTTTAAGAGGGTCCTCATAGCCAGCTGCTTTTATTTCTAAATGTCATGTATTCAGTCATTGTAGGCTCCATCCCTTCAAGTGGAATTCCTGGCTGAATGCGAACCTTTGCATAGGTACAAATGCACTCGTTTCACATTCTTCAATCAGTTTTTAGCATTTTCATGTGTACTTGTATAAGTTTATTTTTCCTGAAAGCTTTCCCACCACAAATAGTTGGCTATTTACTCATTTCCCACTGTGCCATAATTACAAATTATTTGTGCTCTTGAGATGTCATAAATTTGTAATAATACAGAGATGGCCTTGTAAATTAACATTTTCAGAAAATTCTAGCTTTTTTCAAGAAAAAGAGCGTGGTCAAGTTATTGATTTTTTTTTTGATACAGAAAAGAGAATTTGCCATGAAAAGTGCGTTATCACCTCTTGAAATATGCAGTAAAATTGGCATTTTCAGCATGCTACTCTTATCTTTATTTGCTGATAGAGAGAATATCCAGATTTTTTTAGCTTTAAGGGAAAGGATATGGTTAGGTTCATATTACTCAGCATTTAATAAGTATGAAGTACAAGGAAAAGGGGACATAGCCCAGTACTATAACATTTAACAGATTTTGTTTAAGGAAAGCACTCTTCATAATCTAAATGAATAAAATGAATCTAAATCAATGAAAGTCTAAATCTGCATCTGTTTTTATCTCACTTTTAATAGCATAAAAATCTGACTCCTGAAGTCCTTTTCCAGACTAAACTATCCTGCTGACCTGTGGGGGTTCTGTATGAGCAAGAGGTGCAGGATTTGCCCCTAAACTGGTATGCTGTGTATGCTGAAGCAGTTTGCTTTGTGAGGCCACATCCTGCTCTTTTGCTGCACGCTGAGTCCCAGCAGATGGCAATGGCGGTTTCATGCATGTTTTGAGGAGGCTGTGGCCCTTCAGTATTATTTTGCTCTACAGAGATACTATAGCAGAGTTTGCTTTGTGACTAGATTCTACTTTTTTTTTTTATAGTGTGATGAGCTGTGTGTGGCTGACTGCTGGTATTTAACAAAAAAAGACCTAGACTCAGAAGTTGCTGAAGTAGATATGATCACAGATATCGGCATGATTAAGAAGATTTTTATTTGGTTTCAACAATGAGGGATTCAATTAGGTTCTTTTTATTATTTGTTCTGTTAGCTCATTTATTTGCTTTGTGAATCCAGCTTCTGGACCAAAACCTGCCCACAGCTGAAATGAGATGTATTCTCAGATGAAATGTTTTAAAATGTTAGTTATTTTTAATAGATTATTTTAACTAGCTACAATAGCTTCTTTCATATGTTTGGGTCTCTGTTGTAGTCTAGACTGGAGTGTCTGATTGCTGCGTTACTTGTGTGTCAGTTTGTGCGTTTCTCACCTGTTCAGTGAAATGCTAGAAAGTCATTTGCAAACATGGGTAAGAAGACAAAGGTTACATTCACTGCATAGTTTATTCATACCATGCACCTATAGTCTGAGAATATACAACATTTATTAAATATTCTGACATGAAAAAATCTGCAAAATGTTGCTATAATAAGACTAGGCCATAAATAATAATTAGAAAAATTCTTAAAGTGAAGACAGCTAGCCTGTGTTTCTTTTGGTGTGGATGTTACTTCTCAGTTTTTAGTAGACTTTCTTGCTTCTATGCCCCAAGCAGTTGGGTTTATGGCTAGGTGCTATGGACCAGATCTATTTATGTTCTGTGGATAAAATCACTTAAATAAAAAGAGGAATAAACTGCACCATTATAGTTTTGTAGAGGAGCAGCTGTCCTTAACTTTTTCATACTCTGTTCTTTGAACTTGATGAGGTTATTCAAAGACTTGGAGGCTGAGAAGAGACTATTTAAATAAAATTCCTTCAGCTCCTAGCTGTTATAGGACACTATATTTTTTCCCCTTCACTGTATGTATATTGAGCTCCATACCTTTTCAGGTTGCCTACTTTAGTTTAAAAAAAAATAATTATCTAGTCTGTGTGGGAAAACACCAAGGGATAACTGTGCCATTGGTTGACTACCAGTTCTATTGGAAAAAATTGTGACTTTGCTCTCACTTCAATTTGCTTGCCTTCAGCATCCAGATGTGGATTTCTATTATACTTTTTAGTGATTTGATTAATTTTGGTTCCTTAATAATTTTCCCAGAGTGGAAAAAGAAGGCTTGTGGTCACTCACCCCATTGTTTATTCTTGGGGAATCTGCACTGTTGGAGTTCTTTCCCCATATGTACAATGTTTTAATATCAACTTTGCCAAAATTGCAGAGGCAAGTTCACCTCCCCACACATGTAAAACAAGAACCCACTGGTTCATGTTTCTGTAGGCTGGCATTTAAGAGCATACGTCAAGTTGCCTGTCCATTATAGCTCCCTCCAGCAACCTCAAAGATGATGAGAGCAGCAGCTGCACTTCAACACTTTTCTCTATCATCGCTCCATCCACCCTTTTATGGTGGTTGTTTTTATTTTTTCCTAAGCAAAAAAATTCTCTGACATGGAGAAAGATCCTAACACATTTCTCCTTTCTAAAAAAAAAAATAAAATTCACTACTCTTCTGCTTTTTGCACATCTGCTTGTAGAATGTAAATATCAATACAATGTATCCTTTGAAATTACATCAAAATGTTATACCTAGAGCTGCTGCAAAGTGCAATCACAATCTGCAGTGTAACTTTTTCAAGTTCAAAACCCACAGATGAGGATACAAGGCTGCTTATGAGCAAGCAATATCTAAAAATAAAGCAGTAAACTGGAATTCTTGTTTTGCATGGCAAAATAGTTGATGTCCATGTTTGTCATCCAGTTTACAGCTTTTCATTTTTTCAATTAGGATTAAAAATGCCAAGAAATGGAAGCAGATGTGGAGTTAACCATTTAAGGCTTTCCAAGTCTTGCCAAATTCTGGGTTGATTCTGTAAGGAAGACTGCACCTTTAACTTCTGTATTTTGGGGGTTGAGATTTATGTGAAGAGAAAAACTGGGGAGGCAACTTGACTGATAAAGGCAAACTGATGTGCCAGGGCTTGATTTTTTTTTTTTAATGCTGTAAAAACTGGTGCTACTGATGTAATGCTGGAATCGTGTCAATGTTGTGGCAACCTTTACTCTGAGGCACAATACTCTGTTTACATTGAAAGATTGAGGGATGCAGTTTTTTTCCTCACAGCTCTCACTACTTGGGATATTTGTGATGTGCTTTAGATTATGCAAATTCCTGAAATGGGTTGAATAATAGGTAATAGATTGATCTGATTTGATTTCTTAGTTGTTGTTATTTCAGTCAGTGTGGTTTGGTGAATTAGAGAAAAGTCAGGCACCTATCTGGGTTTTTTGAGGTTGCCCTTAATGAAACAGTTTCTGAAGTGAAGGGGAAATGAATAGAGATAAGAAGTCATTAATTTCTGATGTTGCATAGTTACACCAAGACTTCAAGCTATGTCAAAACCAACATTGTGTACTAATGTATCAGAGTGCAAATGTCAGTCTGTCAAGCTGTGGGTTTTTTGTATTCCTTTATTACTTGGCCTCATAATAAAGTGGTTTTCTAGCTCTCAAAGGTTCAATACAGCTAATCCCAAATACTGGATTATCCTGGGCAGAATTATTGAAATAATATACCTCTAAGAGAAGAAACAAATTTGTGGAGAAATGAACTAACTAGTGTTACAGACAGGCTGAATGTTGTATTAAATGTTTAGCAAGTGAAAAGAAAACTTCCATCCTTTCCCATGTGCAAAATCTGTCCTGAGACTATGATAACATAGGGAATCTGTCCACATGCTTGTTATCAGTCCCTGCTGACAACTAAGATGCTGCAGTATCATCAGTGTAATCCCTCAATATTTGGCAGAATAGGGTTAAATATCTCCTGTAACTTGTCGTTCACCCTTCGTGTCTCCCATTTGAATGGGACCACCGTGGAACTGAACTCTGAGGAAATCAGCCATGTCTGAAAGAAGAACAGGAAATCTCCAGATAGAACACAGAAAAAAAGGGGTGAATTTGCTGTATGTTCCAGCCAGCTGAGCAGGAAAGTGAAGGGATCAGGACTCACTGAGGACGAGGGAAACTGACTGCACAAAAGGAAGAGAAGGTGCAATTCAAAGAGAAGGCTTCTGCAGGAGCAGAAACCTCGCTGCCTATCTATGTTCTGGTTTTGTGATGGGTGAAGTAATGAGTACTTATTTTTTTTAAATGTCAGAATTTGCTTGCAATGGACTGTTCTGTGCCCTTAAATAAATAATCATACACCTAGGGAACACATAGGGTTGAAGATCTATGAAAAGATGTGCTTATATCAACACATAATTATATGAGTATAATGGTACTAGTCCCATTTTGCCGAGAACCCTGCTGGCATGTTTTGCAGGCAAAGGCTTTCTATCAGGAGCCCAATGGGAGAAAAGCTGCTGTGGCCTAAACTAGCTCAGGGGCTTGTAAGCACACATACTTGGAGAGTGACTGTCCAATGCAACAGCCTGTGTGGTGTCCTGTGTAGGAAAGTTCTGCGTGGGCTGTGAGATGACATGTTATTCTATGGAAACCCTGATTTTAAGCTGGCTGCAGATGGCAAAATAAGTGACATCATCATACCACAAAGAAAATAAAAGCTTGCTACTTATTTCTGTTATATAGTTAAGTGCATTTCTTTCCCTCACTTCTGCATACAGTTTATTATATAATTGCTTTTTTCAAGGAAGTAAAAATATTGAGTAAGCATTGGAAGGGAAAAAAAAGGTTGACTCTTTTCTGATAGAAAAAATAAATGCAGAATACATTAACTGTTGATCATTAATGTTTTCTCTCTAAGAGCTCTTTTTCCAGGTAGCTTTTATCTGGACAATAGTTAAAAAACCTAATGCAGTAACTTGTTAAAATATATTAAATAAAAAAAAAAGTATGAAACTGAAGCCTTCCTACTGCTGTGTTTAAAACCCTAGTCTATCTAGGACAACTGTGAGCGCTGTGTCACGTGGAGGACACAGTGCTTTTGAAAGGAAGACGTTTCCTCGTTATATTAATAATTTTTCCATTTAGAACATCCAGCTACTCTCAAGCTTCTAACAGTAAAGTAAAAGAACACCTTGCACCCGCTGACTAATTTTAGCTAACACAAACCAAACATTTCCTTCTTCAACCAAATGACCTTGTGGCTGCCTAGAAGTGGTTACTTGAAACAGCGCAGAGGCTGCTTGGAGGTGTTGATCCTGGTGGGGGGTGATTTCATGGGCCTCTGCTGATGTCCCGAGGCAGGTGATGTCAGACCCAGACGCTCACAGACCCAGAAGCCAGGCAGTCAAGGAGATCATCTAGGCCATGAACTTGAACCATCCTGATGGAAATGGAGGGAGCGCCACAAAGTGAGACATGGTTTGAAATGAGCTTTTGGTTGTAAAGCTGTCTTCAGGCTAGATCAACCTGCTTACTTTGTTCATAATGTTGAAGTGGGGGATGATTATAAATTACACAGATTTTAGAGCAGGATCGGGGAGGTGTGCTTCACACCCTGGGAAACACCAGCAGTGCAGACTGGTGAGCTTTAAGTTTAAAATTGTTCACCCCTGCTCACTGCTGTATTTACTCAGCTCCTTTCCAGTGCAAGGAAGTGGGAGAGCAGTGCTGGGTGAGAAGCTCCTCAGTGCTCCTCTAGCTGCTGAGCTATGTGTGCAGATGCCACCTGTGCAGAGCACTAGCAGCTGCTGGGGGTCCTTCCCCTGTGCAGTGGGGGTGTAGGCAGCTTTTGGGGTGCCCCAGCTGAGGGGAGCAAATACCTGACAGCTAATTTCAGCTGGTTTGAACCTATTCAGCAGTGAGAGAGTAGGAGGGAGGAAGGACATGGCTTTTCCCCACGGTGTTGCTTGGCATAGATGTTGTGTGTGTATCCTGTTTTGATGGTTAGTGAACATTACCTTCACATTCCTAGCATTCACCTGGCTGCAATTCTTTTAAAGTAACAGTGCTCTTTCTCTTAAAAAAAAAAAAAACAAACAAAAACCAAGCCACCTATTAATATTGATAAGCTTATATATGCCTTCATTGGATAACACTAACCTAAGAACAAGTTTCTGGATAATTTGTTTATTACTGAGATTCTGGGGTTCATAATTCTGGAGGGCAGAAGGGACCATTAATTACATATGCTGCATAAGACACAGACAGTGCATTTCCCTGGTGGTTCTTGCAGCTGGTTCAGTAACTTGTGACTGAACTAGCTGAGCATGGTTTTTGAATGCATAGAAGGAATCTCCTTTTATTGATCAGAGGAGGAATGACTACTGTAGCTGTATGTTCCTAGTGCAAAGCAGTACCTGATGTGGAGTAACAGCCAGCTAAACACTAAATGGATGCAAGGAAGAGAGAAGAGGAGGATCTCTGGGACATGGAATTTCTGCCAAAGCTAGTCTTCCAATGGGAATGAAAACCACATATGTGGGCAGAAGAAAAACCCTGCTATAAACCTTTTCCTCAGCATATATTGAGGAAAGGAATATTTTATGTCTTCCTGGAGCTGGGGTAGTGTAATTGAGGGTACGACAGAAGATTTGGAAGGCCAGGGCCAAGTTGCTTTGGAAGAGCTGTTGTAGGAAAACATGCAAATATCTGTTGTTAATCCTGTTACTGAAGGATGCCATTGCATTGGCTGGAAGAGGCATTAAACATATTCCTTGCACAGCTCTGCTGGTGGATCATCTTCCCACTCTGTAAAAACTTCAGAATATTACGATCTCGTTCTTCTGTTTGTGTTTATGTGTGATGGACAGCGCTGCTAAGGCTATCTGTGCTTAAGGTTGCTTAACGGTTTCAGCCAGAAGGTCATGTTTTTAACTGGCTGTATTAATTCTGCCAAAGCTTAAATAGTTTAGGCTGAGATTTTCCAGATGGGTGTCTTTATTCAGGAGAGGTGGGGAGGGGGGATTTGAGCCAAGCTTAAATCAGTGTACTTCTCAGAATGAGCTGACAGAAAATGATATTGTTTTTTTCACATTACAAAGGGAAAATGTCCTGCATCTTGCTTCACTGGGGGAAAAAAAAAGGCAACCTTACGGTCTATGCTTTTCCACTTGAGATTTGGCAGGCAGTATTTGATCTTACTTGGGGGTAAGGAGAAGTAAATGATAAAGTAATGGAAGACTGCACCTTCGAATAGAGATAGGCATTACAAAGCTTATGTCTTATAAGACTAATTTAATTTGCACAGAAAACCTTAACTCTGGTGTTTTCCTGCATCTTTGAATGCTTGACTTTGCAAGCTTAATGTCATTTTAATGTGTTTAAAATGTGATTAATAATTTTTTCTTTTTTTAACAAAGTGAACTAAGAAAAGCTCTGTCAAGGGATATCATTTTGGCACCTATGTTTTCCACCTGCTCTGCAAAAGTCTTCAGATCCCCTACTCTTCCACTGGAGTAAATGGAGCAATGGATAGCGGCTGTCATTTGTGCATGAGCGTCTCAGCAGAGCCAGATCAGGTACACTTTGCAAGTGGGTATTATAGCTCTTCCTTAAAACCACAGGGCTACTGAGACACAGACCTCTTAGGCTTTAACCCAAGCTCTGGCTGCACTGTTGACTTTAGCTACAAGCCTTTTTCCTCCTTTCCTTCCTTTTCTGAACTACTATGCTTTAATGTTCTTCAGTTTATTCTCTTTCCAAAAGAACTTCAGGGTCAAAACCATCATAGAAGGAAGCTTCAAGAAAGCCTGGGGTCAGGAAGTAAGTTTTATTCCTTCCTCACTCACAGCATGTTAATTTGACTAATCTTCATGTTTCTGTGTCTCCTTTTCTTCATTTATATAAGGAAAAACATAATGATGATTGAGCAAAATGATTACTTTTGCAACATTTGAGCTCTGGTAGTGGAGGTGAAGGTGTATGGAGGTTGGGTGTATGTGTAAGAGGATGTATCAAGGAAACCAAAGGAGGGCCACAGGAGAAGGTGTCTGTGTTCCTAGAGAAAAGGATTACTTATCCTAGTGAGGGAATTTCTCAGCTGAACTACAGCTCATACCCCTGCAGTGTTCTTTGCACTAGTAAATATCTGAGGATAGCCACTCTCCCGTGTCAAGAAATACTATTTTGTCTTGTATACTAGTGAGAATTTTAAAATCTTTACTCTCCAGTAACAGAGGCTTTAGACCTGGTAAGGTGACAAGAAAAGCACAGTGAGAAGACAAGGCAGTAGTTTTCATTTTTGACTAAACTTTCGGGACCCTTATAAAATTGGGTTGTTATCTTGAGTCTTATTTTCTGAATATTATTTTTGGAAGTACAGTGTCGTTGTTTCATTTTTTAAAGACTGTGGTGGAGAAGGCACAGCAGTCTGCAGGCTTATCAGTTTGATCTAGAGTTTTTGCCAACGAGTATGCTTGAAATATTCTTCCTTTCTCTCCCCTCTTTTTTTTCTTCTTCTCCCCCTTCCTAAGTGTCTGGACTGTAGAGACTGGAAAGTAAGTAGAATTACAAGAGGAATGAACTTATCCCATTAATTTTTTTAATACATTTATGCAGAACAGTTTTTGAACAAATCACTCAACAATAGGTCGCTATTTTTACTGGAAGATATTTAGCTGGAAAATATATCGAGGTGAGGAAAAGTGCTTTATTCCTCATGTACATGTGTGTATGTATGTATATGTATATTTGAACTCTGATTCTGGCTCTCTTAATTGCTCTCTTAAAAAAAATTAAGTCCACTTCAGAGCTTTTCAACTACTTCACCTAAGTTTTACCTAAGTCCAAACTGTAAGCAGTTTGGGGTAAAGACTACATCGCTGCTGCTTGTTTGTGCAATGTCTGGTAAAGCATAAATGAAAAATTGCTCTAATAAGAAGAAATCTGGAGTGTTAGTTTATTTATTCTATGGGTTGTAGTATCAGTGCATATTTGAATTTCCTTTTTTTTGGTTTTGTTTTTCATTAATTCTCTCTCTCTGGCCATGTCTGGAGTGGGGGGTTGGACCAGATGACCTCCCAGAGGCCTCTTCCAGCCTGATTTATTCTATGGTTCTTCACTTCCATCTAACAACACAAACTCACACTTCAAACCTTCAGTTTAAGAATTCCTTACTTAATATAATAATATATAGTTCAGTATCTCTTCCTTTTGGGTTTGCAATGACTTTAATCAATGTGAATATATCAGCTGTAGACATAAAAATATACAGGTAACATAGTGAGAAAGTTTCTTTTGTTTCCCCAGGTTTGACTGTGCTAATAATCTCCTCTTCAGTGCTACAGAGGAGAGGGTCCTGCATTGTTAAAGGACCCTGACTTTCTCTACTCAGACCTCTGGAAAACCCCACAGAAAACTGTGGGAAAGCTATAGCTGTAGAGGCTGTAGGAAGGTCCTCAAGACTTTTTTTACAAATATGGGGGCAAAGCTGTTAAACTAAACCTGTCATTTTGCAGTCCAAGGTGACTTCACAGCTGTCATCCAGGACAAGTTATGGACTGTGAATGGTTACTTGCTGCTCATGTCAAACAGTTTTCTACCCAGATTCTTGGCCTTGCTGGCTATGATTGCAGCCTTAGTCGAATGGGAAGCAAATCAAACAGAGATATCAAGTTTGGCTAATCTATTTTCATCAAGATATTTGATACAAAGTGCTAGAATGAAGATTATTAATATTTAAAAGAAAAATAAATCGGATAATTTGCATATATTAATAGTATCTGTTACAAGGGTATTTGATATATATTTTTTATATATGGTAGATTAACTCCATATCCTGGTATGACTCAAGTAGAAAGGTAGGAAGCTTTTTCCAGGCTCATACTCTGAGCTGGCCTGTTATCTAGAAGGCTAAGACAAGCAGAGCAGTCTGGGGCCAGAGCATCCCAGCCTTACCCTTACCTTTTTTTTTTTCACCAAACCTCTCCCCTCCACCCCTTAAATAAGCTAGTTCTCTGTTAGCTGCTTTCATTTTTACAGAAAGAGCATTAGAAATAGCTGAAGTGTGATACCAAATAGCTGTTACCACCAGGTAACTGGGTTCAGTGAGGCTTTCTGTGGGATTCTCTGAGCATGAGAAGACTATCAATGAAATATGTGGGTTTTGGCCTTCACTCAACAAAGCACTTATCCATTTGCTTAACCTGAAGTAAGCTGACATCACCTGGAATCAATTGCGTTGCTTATATGTGTGAAATAAAGCACACCTTGTTGATTCATGACAGGCTCTGTTCTTACTGAGGAAATACTGTAGAGCAGAATTGATAGTCGATTTCTTCCCCTCCTGCTGAAATTGTTACTTGCTAAAAGGAGAGCTCGTACAAGATAATGTACTTTATCTTGTATTTCTATCAGTCTGATAACTGTCATTATTTGGGAACTGGTTGTTGGCTTCTCTGTACCTGTTTGCTACTATATTTCAGTTTTAAGCTCTTTGGGGGCAGTACTGTCTTTTTATAGCATGACTGTGCATACAATGACAGTCTCCAGGGGCATACAGCTCTGATTAGGGCTCACTGATGCAATTTTATAATTCTAGGAATAAGACAGACCCTATTCTGCACACAAGGTTGCTTTTGGGCTTCATCTTCTTTCTGCCTCTGTTTTTTGCATGTATGTAGCCTTCTCCTGGGTCTTGAAGGGAGCAGTGGGGGTAGATACGCACTTGGGAAGGATTTTGTTCTCTGGCTGCAAAGGGATCAGTTCTCATTAGCTCTGGTTCAGTGTGCTCAGAGTGGGGTGCAGAAGGGCACTTTCATACAAGA
The DNA here is from genome assembly GCF_034638445.1 of Ciconia boyciana. Classification (NCBI taxonomy): domain Eukaryota; kingdom Metazoa; phylum Chordata; class Aves; order Ciconiiformes; family Ciconiidae; genus Ciconia; species Ciconia boyciana. The sequence continues at coordinate 60,155,557 of NC_132938.1, forward strand.
ACATACTTCCAAACACCTACGCAAGAGTTGTTCACAGTCTACCCTTGCTGCAGACTGAGGCAGGTGAGGAGTTTCTAAAACACGGAGGTTGTTCCTGCCAAAGTGTGCAACTTTTCTGTGCGCATTCTGGCGCAAGAGCTAACAATAGACTACATCTTTTTTATTGTTATTCCTACAATTTGATTGCAAGTACATTCGTGGAGCCAGTTGGTGTATGTCATAAAATCTGATTGATTGAACAGTTAATCCTTGAAAACTTCCCTTTGAAATATTGCCAAGGTCAACAAGGGATAGTGCCCATGTATATATGTCATGGAAATTACCTATTTTGCCATTTTTATCTACCCCTGTATAGCTGCAAACATGCATGACATTCTGGTCTCCTCTTACGCAATGCATTCTTTCCCCAAAATACTGGTTTTAGTGATCCATGTTCTGCTTTGTGCTGGTGGAATAGAGGAAAATGTTTAACTTTGAAGGAGATGATCGGTAAATTAGAGTGTCCCTTATAAATTATTTTTTTCAGTTCAGAACTCTTTGTGGAACAGGTTATTTTATGGGAAAGAAATACTGTGAACATTTTGGGGAAATCAGTTATTTCCACATTTCCTGTGGGGTTTGTCATTGTGGTTTGAATGTAAGTTTTCATTTATGTAAATGTGCTATGTTGGAGATTTTACTTAGTGCCACGAGGTGCCTTCTGAATGCCATTCTACTTATGAGAAATTAGATTTTTTTTTTCTTTTGTTCAGGGGAATAAAAGCTGCATGTCACTGATGTACCAAAAGGTAAATGGAAGAGTTTCTACTTTGTTGCTGTGCTTGAACAGTAACAGAGCTTATTTTATCTCTATGTTTGGCCTGAGACACCGCCCTGGTGAATTTATTCACTTTTTATTGGTCGATAATTCAGTTGCTCACCACTGCTACATATTTGATTTATGCTAAACTTTGCAAAAAACCCAGGCAATTCTTGGAAAAGTCTATTCAATGCTTTCTTCTAAGGTTGTTGGAATTATTTAAAATGCCTTTACAGTGGTTCTTAGGCACTGATGTCCTATTATGCTTCTCTGAAATGGGATGAGTGACCTCCTGAGACCTTGTCATAGTATGCAAGTTTTCCTAGGTGACTCTGGTGAATAGATAACTTGTTGTGTCAGCTCTTGTGTCTGAACTGAGCCAAGGTCTGTGTACCCTTCCTGGCTATGTGAAGAGATGATCCTTGTGCTGTGGATGGCATTCCGTGCTGCATTCCAGGAACATGGCCCTTCTTGACAGCTGTCAGATATCACAGATATCCACTGAGCTGTTCATATGAAGCAGTAGGGGAAACAAGAAGTATACAAGAAAATGTCAGTAACTCATTCACCATAACCCAATCTAATTGAAATGTGCAGTTTCATAAGATGGGGGGCGGCGGGGGGAAGGGACCTGTGATCATCACTGAACTTTGTCAGTGAGCAAGGAATTTAATGTTAAAAAATTACTGAAATTGGCCAGAATGAAAATCCACATCCTTTGCAGAACTTTGTGCCAGTGATTCATCCCCTGTTGTTCTGAGGGGGTTTGCTTTGGGAAATTGCTGTGTCTTAGTCTTATCACCATTCTTCTAAGGAAAATATGTCAAAATCAGCAATTGGTCCTTTACAGTAATGGTGCACTAGGAATCAAAATGTGGCAGAAAGATTGCGATACAATACTGATTGTTGAGCCCGAATGTATTCCTGTAGGACCACTCTGCAGTTTTTCCTGTACTGATCTTGTTTTGCTGGTTCTAGAAATGGAGTTTTTCAAGCTTTGACAAAACATAATTCTCGCCCTTTAGGTAACTAAGAAGTTAGGAAAAAAACCCCAACCTCATTTTAATTACATGGGAATTTCTGTACTCCCCGCTCTTTTGTTCATTTGCTTTTAGCAGGTATGGCATACTACTTGGAGGAAATAGTCTTTGAATTACTTTTACCACAAGCCAAAACCATGCATGATTTAGAGGGAGCAATAGCTGAACAGCAGTCTGCATTGTAATGGTAAAGGAAAAAGACATAAAATGCAGTCAAAGCTATCAGTAAAGGCACTGCTGCCAACTCTGAAGAGCACCTGGCTAGGTATTAAAGGACACAAATATGATCCCCTTACTGAGCAGTATTTTATAGACTGTAGTTCACAGCCAAAGAAAACAGCTTTTGGAGCTTTTAGGTGTCCATAAACAGCTAGATAAATATGAGGGAGCCAGAACAAGGGGATAAACAAAGTAGCTAAGTATCAGCTTGCCACTTGCCTTTTGGAGCTCCCCAAATGCCCAACTAAACTTGGGGTATATTACCTTCTCAGCATTCCCATTGCTTTCCATGTTTCCTGGAGGTGGTGTCCCTAACATCGGAGAGAGGGTCAATGGAGCAATGTCATGATACAAACTCAAGCTGTGTCCTGTCATCTGCATAATTGGTGGGAGTGCATAGTTGACCATATTTCATGTGAGTTGGCAGTGACCACTAGTCTGTAGTCAGGATGGGGATTTGGAAGAAGAACTGCACCTATGGTGTCTGATCTCCCTCTTGTAGCTGCTGCCAGCATTCAAAGCATTGCAAAAGGGTTTCATAAATCTCATTAAACGTTTTTAGACAGAGGAAGGCACACAGCCATAAATAGAAAACTGATAAGTGGGCAACTGTTAAAAATAGCTCATTAAGAAATAGTAAGTGGAGAAATAATATGGATATGATAGCATAAGGAATATTCTACACACATACTTGAAACCTTTAGTGGTTGCCAAAACTCTGATGAAGTGAATGAAGAGCAAATGGGTTGTATTTCAAACACATACCATTACACTGAGCAACAGTAACATTTTATTGCTTCAGTCACATTTTTTGACTGAAGTAATAAAATGTGTAAAATATAAAGAAAAATACAGGATTTATCTCTCCCTCCTGTCCTATTCCCTCCCCCCATCTTTTCTTATTTCAAATTCAAAACAGATCTCATGGTTAACAGTATGGCACTCAGGTTATGGAGATGTTTAAAAAAATCACTTGACAGATTCAAAGAAACATGCAGTTCTGTACACAACTAGAGTAATAAGAAATACTTTCTTTCATAGGAATTTTATGGTCGTAGCTTATGTCCGGTGAAGCTAGAGAAGAAACTACTACAGAACTGGTTTCAGCTGCAGTCCTACAAAGACTTAAGTATATGTTAGGTCTTGTCCTGTAGGAGTGGTCAAAAGTGGGTAAATCACATGGTGCACAAAGCTGGTCACATGTTAAAACTTTTTGGTCTGTATTTTAATTTTGGTCTGTATTTTACTCGGGTTTGGTCCAAATGACTACATTATTTAGTTCAAATGACCTTATTCAAATTCAGCCCCTTTGCAGGTGTTGCTCTATGCTATTGCCTTGTAAAATGGAATTCACTTTTCCAGATGTAGTTGTGCATTACCCATAAACAATTATGTAGTCTTCTGTTTTTAAATCCATGGTTGTTTTTCTTAAATGGAAGAGAATCTGCAACGTATTCCTGACCTGAAGACAAGCCTGAGTATTAGGGCTTCTGAATGCTTAGCTTATTTCATGTTAAGCAATACTGTCCCATCACTGATGAACATTGAAATAACAGCTGATCTCATAGTGCACACAATTTCTTATAATTTGTTACGTGCATTTTATTTCTATTGTCCAGAGCCAAAACTTAATACAGTCTTACGTGCATCCATCAACCTTTCTGAGCTGCTGCTGTTCTCCCTGAAATCTCATTGTGAAATAAAAAATTATTTACCCTATTTAGTTTTTCCTAAAGTATCCTCACACAGGGATAAGGATGGAGAACCTAATACGGAGTGGATGATCTGAGGTGCATACTGCTCCCCCTAATATGAAAAGTGAACCTGATATTTCTTCTCTCACTCTCCTTCTCATTATTGCTCTGGACTGAAGAGAAACATAAATTATAACTAAGATCCTTTGCTCTGTAGGTTCTTCCTCCAGGTCTTTTCCCAGAGGGTGGTGAACAACCTGCTTCAGCGTCCCTGCCAGCTGTGATGCTTGCACACACCCTGTCCTCTGCTGGGTGGGATGTGAAGCTCTCAGTCTTGTGGCAGAGGTTTATGCAGTTAACATCTGGATGTTGTCTACAGTTTAGGTGCCAGGGACATATATTTCAAGAATCTATTTGTGAAGTACTAAGTAGCCACAAATTTGTTTAAAATACTTCGCATTTACAGAGTGCCTCACAATCCTAGAGAATAGCTAACCACAGTGGATTAGTGACATGTCATCCTGATTTTGGTCTGAGATACAGTAACTTGCTCAATCCTGAACTAGGTTTTTGCATTAGGGCTGAGGCGTCCCAGTATCATGCTCTTTCTCCTTAACCATGGCTTTCTAATGGAAGTGTTTAACAGTGTAATGTATATTGATACAGTGGTATAATATACAGATCCTTCATTAGCCTAGACTGTATAAACAGAGTATCATAACTATTGCTATAAGCAGGAACAAATGATCTGCTGTGGAACTACCTGTACATACATCTGTCTCTTAATTTCCACTAAAAAGCTTTGAGTAGCAACACTAAATACCTGAACCAGATCTACCTGTGCAATTCTGTTGTTCTACTCTTTCATATCTATGCAGGTATTTTCACTTGTTCCATTGATGATTCCCTGTTGCTCTCTGTGGAAACTCAGAAAATACTTTGTGTTTTATTTGTATCGTAACACGTCATTTAGTACTTTTACTCAGCAGAAGAGTCAAATCAGTGGTGGTCTTCAAATGTGCATCTTAATATGTGTAACTGCATGCAGCCAAAAGAGAGTATGTGAAAATTCTTTGCAGATGCCCTGTGACTTCATTCACACTTCAGTGATTAATTTAAATGGGTAATTCTTTTAGAAAGGTAGTATATGTTTTCCTTGTTAATCTGTGTGCTAATCTGTGTTCCTCTGACAATTTAATAAACCAAAGGGGTTACGTTATGGCTGTAAACCAGACAAACCATAAACAGACTGCTACCTAATGAAACGTCACTTTTATTCAGTTTTTTTTTTTTCTTTCAGAACAGACTAGTTTGCATCGTGTTCTTGCTGTGAAGTGTAGCATTTGTTGCACATCTGACAGTATTTCTCTCCAACTTGGAGGAGTATTTCATAACATCATATCATTCTGAAGCTGCGAATATTTGGACTTATGAAGGGAATTTGAATTTGGGAAATCTAGAGTACTATATGGAAGACATTCTCTTTTCCATGTTCTTTTTTTTGTAGTATGAATTTGTTTCTACATTAGTGCTTGGCTCATTAGGATTTTACAAAGGGCATTGCTGCCACCTTGGCTTGCACAACCTCCTTTCAAAGAAAAGAGTTGATCCCCACCTGTTTTTCAAAAGTGTAGTTATACTGCAGAAAACATTTTGGTCTTTGGATCCTGAGCTGCCTTCATAAAAGAGACCTCAGCCCAGGATATCCCCTGCTGTGTTTGCTACTCCATCCACAATTTCCTGATGCTAGACAGGTGGGACTCAAATTTTTTTTTTTTCTCCCTCTGAGATGCTGTTCTCTGCTTGCACTGGGTATAGCTGGAGATCTAATTTAGCAGCCTTGAGCCCACTGCAAGAGCTGTAAATGTGTAGTTAAAACCGTGGGGTTTCAGCCTGAAGATGTTTCACCCATCTTCTTTCCCAAACGTGCTGTTGTAATGCAGAACACTTGCATGATGCAGCTTGTGTGTCCTATAAAAAGCAATATGTTGGTGGCTGTTCCTTTATGCACTAATTAATAATTGAAGATATTTTTCCTCAGGCACTTTGCATTTGCATGCTTACAGAGAGCCTAATTTTGATACCACCCTGATGAGTGGTAATTCAGTATGATTCAAGTCAGGCTCTTAAATCCTTTGAAGGAGAAGCAAATTACGACCAACAAAAGATCAAATTGTCTCACGTCAAATTTTGAATGAGGTGAACTTTGAATGAAGCCTGTGCTGAGTGTAAAAAGACAACAGTTGGGAATTAATAAAGTAGGAGTATCCGTACTCACAAAAGGAGTATTAATTTATGGTACCTACAGTAGAGGCATCTGCAGGAAGATTTATTTTTCAGCAGGTGAAGTCTATTGGTAAACAATTTCAAAGATGTACTTCATCAGCAATGCCTATCTTTTTGAGCTTCACTTTTTATTTTCCATGTATTTTAGCAACTCATTTATTTTGGTCATCACCAGGGAAATCCCAGCCATGCCTATTTACAATGTGTTGTTATGTGGCATCATTATGTGGTATCATTTGTGTTGGGATAATTCTTCTTTTCTACAATACATAACACTTCTCTCTGTACTACAAATGCCCGGTGCTTTCATACTTCAAAATACAAAAATAGTGTTTCCAGCTGTATCTATTCATATAAAGTTAACTTCTGCAAGTGCCCCTTCCACTTTCTTGAACTACCTTTATATTTCCAGGTTTTTGGATGCTGCGGAACAGTAAGCATCTTTCAGATGCTCCTGTTTTTGACTCGTACTTTTGGGATTTACTTTCTTTTGTTCCCAAGTGCAGATTTATATTGTTTAACAGAGTTGGCCAGAAGGATTTATGTGGTCTGTTTTGGAGGGCCCATGGGCCCCTTGCTGGGGTACATGAACAGGGTCTTGAGCAGGGTGTTTTCCTCCTTGCTTGTACAGTCTGGCATCCCCCTCCCCTCTTCTATCTCTGTCACAGGGTCAGAGGATGGAGTTGGGAACTCAGCTTCCTGCCTTCCTGCCTTGGATTGCAGAGATACTGCTACTCTCCTTCACCTTTTTGGGTTTAAAGACAGTTGAGGTTTGGTTGTGCTTTCCCTGGAGCAGCCCTGCTGCTTTTTCTGGTGCCAGGATCTCTTTGGTCAGTAATCTGGAAAGGTTCAGAGTTACCTGTGTTTCAGCTGGAGGAGTTGTCTGATTACTGCTGTGTCTGCATCAGTTAAACCAGGCTGTTCCTGACATGTACTGCTAACAAGACGATGACTGTAGTGTTGAGTGTATGGAACTGCGTGGTTTTATACATATATATGCATTTAGGACCAGGAACTGCAATGCAACTCATGCAGCTGACTCCTTAGATTGAAAAATTCTTCATGATTTGCAAGAAAAACATGTTCTGCTAGAATAAACATTTGCCATGACAATTGCTGCTATAGATAAGTAGTCGTCCGTTCATAACAGCAGTATCTTTCCCCCTTACAGCATAAAATTAAATAGCTGTAATAAAGGGATCACTTTACTGAGTTGTAACTCGATAAACTAAATAGTAGTGTCATGTCTATTTTCAGAAGCTTTGTTGCTAAAAACAGATCTTCACTCTGTGGACTGCTTTAGCCTTTCCCAAAGTGACAGCATTTCATTAGAAATAGCTTGCTGGGCCTTCTTGCCCAGCTCCCCATTGTAGTGCCCTGGTCTGTGAGAGCAGACAGCTGCGGGAGTTCAGCGTTTTGAAGGTTACGATCACTGCAGTTTTGTAAGTGCTTTATTTCAGTTCTCTTCTGGCTGCGCCGGGGACAGGTGCGGTCTGGTTCTGATTTCACTGGTCTTAATTTCTTATCTGACCTGGTAGTCAATCAAGGGCATGAGAGAGGAGCAAGAGAAAGCGGGAGAGGAACTGCCTGAGACGGACGGACAGCGAGAGTGCAATGCTGAGCATCTGACTTTTCTCATCCAGGAACTGGCAGATCTGCCTGTCATTCAGTGCTGCTCTGTGTACCGACACTGCCCTGTGCAAAATGGATTTCTGAGTGTTAACCATCATGTTCTTCTTTTCCAAAGGGTCTTCTGTAGGATTTCATTTGCAGAGCACAGAGGGCAATATCTAGGGTAATTCCAGGGCTTAGTGGCTGTGATCTTTTGTCAACTCTACTTGTGAGTGAAATTAAACTTGGTATGAGCACCCACAATCTGAGCTTGTGCAACACAATTCCTGGCCAATGAGTGAAAAATCATAAACCTGACAAGTATTTATGACAGAGAAAAATGAGATGTCATATTTTAACAGGAATATATTCATTAAATCTATCAGTTTCACAGAAACAAAGAATTCCCTCTTCAGTAAAAGGCTTTGAGTAGGTTTATAAAGTCAGATATTCTTTTATGAGATATAACTTCTTTATGCTAAAACACAGTATGTTTAAACTCAGGTCAGTATTTTCTAAGGGAGCAAGTTACAAAAAGGGCTGAGTTAACATGATGTTGCAGTAGCCACTCTGTTTTTGAGAGGATATTGGCCAATATCTGTGCATCAGCTTGTTGCAGCTGGAGCCATACCTGGAAAAGCCTTCTTACAAAAGCAATAAAGCTGGCAGGGGTAAACCTTCAATGTCAGTAGCCTTATGCCACTTCCCATCACCAGAGGATTTGATGCAGCAGGAATATAGCAAAGACTTCAAAGAACAATTTCCAGTCATCTTTCCCACATGTTGGAGGTCGTTCCCAGAAGAACTCTGGGCATGAACCTCACAATCTTCCCTGCCTGCCCACAGGAGGAGAAAGGTGTGTCTCCTGTCAGAAAGGAGAGAGAGGCCCCAAAGCTGAAAAGCTGGACTTCTTCAGGTTCTTGAGGGTATTCACTAATTCAGTCAGATTTTCAGTCCAAAGGAAGAGTAGTCTGTGTGGTGGTGACATGAGTGACTGAGTGCTGTGTGTACACAATGTAATTAAACTTAATATCGGTTCATACCATAAAATTAATTTCACTGCTACTAGCAGTGAATCTTTGCCAGTGTTAAGTTTCCAGCACAAAATTTGCTAAGGGAAGCCAAAGCACTGGTGAGACACAGGAGTTAGAGCAGCGCACAACAGAGCTGGCCAGCGCTCTCACTGGGAAAGAGTCCTGGCTTGCTGTGGCTTCAGAAGTCAGCTCATCATGTTGTCGTGTGGTTGCAGCCTGAGTAAACCTTTATAACTGGTAAGATTCAGACCAGTTTGGCAGAAGGAATGCAGTGCAAGAGGTGGCTATACTGTCTGTGTGACCTAGTATGCTAACATGGACAGGCAGGTAAGATACAGTCAAGGAGGGGGGGAAAGACCAGAGTGGAAGCAAAGTTCAGCAGTCCTTGTACCAGATGAATGTCACGAACCAATATCTGAGTTCAACTGGGCTGGTGTTAGCAGGTTAGATTTGCACCTGCTGCTGACGGAGATGAGCCCTGCGCCATTCCTAGCCCAGCGGGTGGTATAGCTGTCTCGCGCAGATTTCCAGCCACTTGCGTCTTTCCTTCTGATGGAGGCATGCCATGGAGGGACCGCTTGTCTGGTTTCCACTGCCCTGGTTTCACCTGCTCCTGATGGTTAGCAAAACAGGAGGTTTGGGGTTTTTTTTGTTTGAGTGTGTTGGTGTTTTTTTTCTTTTTTTGTGAGCACTTAAAATGCCTTTTTGTGTGAGTTAAGTAATGATTGTAATTCCTGTACGAAGGCAGTTTGCAGGGAGTTGCTGCTCGTTTTTGCCACAACCGTATTTCCAGATGCTACACAGATGCCCAATTCTTTGGTATGCTGGCACTCGTTCTTGGGTAACCTTAAACTGTCCTGTGTGTGGTCTGAGAGTGTGAAGGGTGGAAAAAGCATGGATAGAGACTGAGGAAAGATGAAGGCTTTTACCGCTTAAATCCCCCTACCACCTAGTTTCCTTTAGTAGGTAGCAAACGAGCACTGTTCAGAGAAGCATGGATTGGAAAGGTGCTTGTACGCCTCTGTGGTCACACGTCACGGATGCTAATGCATAAGAACCTGTAAAACATAGAAAAATCATCTGTACGTGGTTGTGTGTGGGGGATTCATGTTGGACTTTGAGCTCAGAAAGTCAAGAGGCACCTCTAATATTTTAACAAAATACACGTTTAAACATATTTCATTGTTTGAGTGAAACACAACTTACTTATTGTACCTAGGAATATTAGCTCCTAAATTTATCTGTTTACAAATGGCAGATTCAACTTTATTTTAAACTAAGCGTTAGCACTAGATATCCTTTCAGTATAATTAATTTACCAGGATCACAAAGAAATACGATGTCGAAAAAAAGTACAATTAAACATGGTTGAGAAAAGCCTCAAAACCCTGTTTTTCAAAGTGGAATTTAAAATCCAAATAAATCAGTTTTCCACTTAAAAGTAATGAAAACCTTTAGCTGTAGCCCAAATGTAAAGCTTTTGAGAGAGGAAAAGTTGTATTGTGTATGAGCTGACTTTATTAAATATAAACCTTCACTAAATGATATCAGTTTTGTTTATTTGCCCATGGGCCACATTTGGATTGATCTGTGGGAACTTTTGTGTTTCTTATCACCCAGTCACACAAAAAATATGACCATGTGTCTTCAAAAGAAAACTGGATCTCAGTCCTCCATAAGGTTACTTCTTGTAGTATTAATCAGTCATCACCTCTATGGTGTGCAGAGATCAAAATACAAAAATCCTTAACTGTTCCCCTATTTCTGAACTTTTTGAATGTTTGCAGTAATACAGCTTAGTGTTCAACAAGGTTGTTGCTGGATAGTCAGGGTAGCAGTGACAAAGTCTATCACCACTTACAAATGTGATGATTAAGTTCAAAGCCTTTGGACAGGGCTGTTTGTTAGCAAAGAGAGCTCAAAAACTGAGACAATGTATTAGCAACCAGGGGGCAAAAGGTGATGTGTTGTGACAGCTAGAGGTATCGTGCTAACAGCCTGGTAACCCGGCTGGGAGATCCTCTATTTTTGTGTTTCTCCATTATTGAGATTATTTCCTCTTGCAGTAAATGAGGGGTTACTTTGGGTTCTTCCTGTTCTGTCTATATCAATGCAGAAAATAGGTAAATAAATGCTGCGTATAAGCAAGATGGTTTCAGAAAGCTGCCTGGATTTTTTGCCTGGAGGGAATGACCTGCTTGGTTTAATTTTTCAAGTCAGTTTTAGGTTTTAGTGAAACTTTGGGAGTCTGGTGTTTTTTTTGTTTTCCTGGCTGTGGTGGCTGAACAGCAGTTCCTCTCAACCCACCCAGCACCGCATCTGCTGATGTCCAGGCAGGGAAATCCTAGGGAGGGAGGAGAGGTGTGCCCCAGCCCGCCGCAGGCCACAGGGCAATCCCTGCTCCGGGGACAGGCTCAGCAAGGGTTGAATTACCTGTTGGGGCCTCGAGGGCACGTGTGGCAGAGGACACTTTGCTGGTGCCCTGGAAAGGAGCAGCACGCTCCTTCTTGTTGCATGCTGTTGACAGCAGGACATCGGATACCCCCCCAGGAAAATGGATGGCCTCTTAGCTAGCATGTTGCTGCTCCAAGTGCTGGCATGCCACCTTCCCCCTTTCCTTCCCTCCTCCCTTTCTCTGTCAACCTTCTAAGCACTGAGCTCCTGTGCTGTGCAGGAGGTGTTGCGTGAGGCCCCAGGGGCAGCTCAGGCACTGATGTTCCACCAGCCACAGCGTCCCAGGCGCAGCAAGCAGGAGCGAGGTGCCCCACAGGGGAGCACCGTCTTTGGAATGCTGGGGTACTGGGGGGGGCCCTGAGTGGGGATGCTGGCAGCCTGGCAGGGGCTTGTTGCAAACTTCCCCCTGGCCAGGCTGTGCATGCTGAAAGCTGTGAGCTCTGCTGCCCTGCCTGGCCCTCATGCCCCCTGGGATGGGTGTGCATGGTGGGAGTCCTTCCAGTTCACAAAGGTGGAAATGTTCCTCCCCAACAGCTTTCTGCTACCTAAGAGGTATCTTTGCCCTTTCCTCTTGGGATACACTGCGCAAACTTGTAGGAAAAAGCACATCAAGGTTGTTCTTAGAAGTTGCCACTAATGAGTAGAGGCCTAGGGAGTAAAGAATTCAATTTCCCTTCGTGCCAGGTCCTTGAAACAAGCTGTTGGGGTGGGCTTGTGCTGCAGCCATTCTCTTTGCTCATCAGAAAGAAGTCTAAAGCACTGCAGCACCTCCTGCCACAGCAAGATGGCTTTAGAAAAATTATAATTTAAAAATATCTGTATTTTCAAAGCAGGTCCTAGAAGACAAGCTCTGCCTGCCTCCTGGACTCATCAGGAGCTGAAGGGTCTCTCTGTGTGCCAGAACCACGTTGGGAGACAGGTGCAACATCAGTGAGTTTGGGGAATGTGTAATAACCTAATTGGCTATCACCAAAAGGTGGCAGCGTCTACATCCGCTTTTTGTTATTGCCCATGCTGCTAGTTAAGCCAAATGTCCTAGATTTAGGTGCAGCAGGACCAGAGCAGTAGCAATTGGTGCTGGATGAGTAAAAACAGCAGGTCCATGTTTGCTTTGTCTTGGTGTTTTGTTGGTCAACCCAAGTGAGGATAAGTAGGCAGACAAACAGATTAATGCTACTGATGGGCTCTGAGAAGCTGTCCACATCTATATTTCATCTCTTCATGATGGCCCCAAGCTAATCTCTGGGTCAGGACACTTCCACGCCTGGGGATTCAAAGTCCCAGTTGGACGTGAGACTGCCCAGAAACAAGGGTGCTGGGAAGTATTGGCACTGGGATTTCTACAGCAGGAAATGAGCAATGTGGGCTGTGTTATGAGATACAAAGCAAAACCCTGAAGTTAGGGCATAAAAGAAAATACAGCTCATGTGCATCCCAATGAAAATATATCTTCCTCTCTCTTCTAGAAAGAACCTCTGCATAGCAAAAATAAAAGCATCCATAGATTTTTTTTTTTTTTTTTTACATTTTGCTGGTAAACCATTCTCCATGTAGTAAAATGACTGATTGTCTTCAGATTTTGCCTCATTTTTAGTTATATGAAATAAAAAAAATATTTAGCCAGCTTGAATGAATTCTTTTATCTCTCCTTAGAGGATAAACTTTTGTCAGAGTCCCTTAGTGTTTTTCCTTTAGAGAAATATTCGGTAAGATTACTCTGTTGCCCTTTTAATTTCCTTCTACCTTTTTCTGAACTGCTCTGTTGCCCCAAGGTAACACATTAATTAAATTAGGATAAAAACTTTATGTTTCAGTGCAGAAAAAGAATTGGGTATGTTTGTTTATTCTGTGAAGGAATTTTTCTTTTTTGCTTTTTATCCTGCAAGGCCCTTCTGAAGTGCAACATTGAGTGAAATCTTTGCAAACAACACTTCACATGCTGGGGCCTGACATTTTAGTTCTGTTAAAATCAATAGCTTCAGCTGTAGAGGATGGAAGCCAGATTTTGCTTTGAAAGTCTCTTCTACAGCAGTTTACCTACAGAGAAGTCCTAGTACTGTGGGGTTAAAGTGTCTCTTCGTGTCTTGCTCACAGTATCAGCTGAAGTAAACGTTAATTGCATACTCATGTACTCAGAGACTGGCCTTTAGACTTTTATACATACACTCAAAGATTATTTTCAGTTTGAGTCTTTTTTATATGTCATATAACCGCCTCTTGCAGTTCCCTGTTGCTACCAGAAAGGCTATTCCCATGCCTTACAGACAAGAAGAGTCAAAGGTGGGGGCGAGCAGCCTTAGAAAATAACACACTCATATGTGATTGCTTTTGTCACATGTTTACAGGATCAGTGTAAAATTTTCCAAATGATGAATATTATATGTGGAATCCCAATGATGAATATTATAGATTTTATCTCTGTATCACAGTGGTACTAAGGTAAATAATTGAAAATATTGCTGCTTGTTGAGAAGGGTATTATCCTAGCCTTGGAGGATCCCTGGATTTCCTCAAATGGTACCAAACCCATCCCTGGAACAATATCATTCACCTGTGGTTTTTGGATAGTGCTTCTGGTTTAGTATTAGGCAATTTAGACAAGAATTTGGAGCAATGTTGAGTGATGGTAGTATTTATCAAATAAATTACTGGACCCACAAAAACCCCCTTTTGAACAGTTTATAACTAAAGTGAGGCTCAAAACATGTAATATAATCCATTTGTGGACTCTTGTTCCTTGAGGAAAAGGGTTACTTTGGCTAAAACTTCACATCATACTTTCAGTTTTTGCTCTTTTTAAATATTTATTGTATTTTTAATGCATAATTTAAATAAGTGACTTAACTGTTTATTGACTATGTTTATCAGAACATGCCAGGTTTATGACACAATATGTAACAGCAAAAGCAAAATGTGTAAAACCACATTTTCTTGCTAAGCTTGTATCATCTTTTTGACTTGACTTTTGAAAAAAACAGTGTTTCCAGTACTATGGTACTGCAATAGACAGTATACTCTCAAGTTCTAGTATTTACCTAAAAACCAGCTTCTCAAATCTATATATCTTATCCGAACTTATCTTTGTGACAAAATTTGATGGAAAATGTTTTTTTGACACCTTTGAAATATTTAATCTCCTTTTTCAACACCTCATATGCATCACAGTTTAGCCAATTGAGTATGTAATATTTATATGCCTTGTAATTTTTCCATATAAGTAGAAATGAAGTGGTTGAATCAAGATGATAATAGGATCTGAACAATTCAATATTAATATAAAAAGTGAAAGATTTCATGTAAAATCTTGGAACAAGGTTAGAATTTTTGTTCTGGTATTTCAATTTCTTATCCTTATTCTAAGCCATTTTTAACAATAACAATGGAAAAGAGGAATGCTTATCGCAGTTGTCTAATTTATTGGATCAAGGTCTACAAGACTGTCAAAATTCCTGATGTTTCTTATTAATGACTTTGAAATTGTATCCCTGACTCAGTTCTTAAAAGCTTTAAGAAATGTACCCGGAAGTTGCCCTTTTTCTGAAGAAAATTAGTGACTTTAACTGTGCCATGCTGGTAAAGCCTGTAGTAACAAAACTTGCTAAATCCTTCTGGCAAGCAAGGAAGGCTACCTTTCCCGCTGTCTCCCATTTTCAGGGGGAATATACCCCAGACTCCAAACCCCCTAGTTTCAGCTATTTATATTCAGGTGAAGGGTAGGAGAATACTTGGCAACTCCTTTGTTACCCATCTCAGTCCACTATTTAGTTAAAATACCCTTAATAGCATATACCTGTTGCTTAGGTCAGGAACCCCTGCATTTCATTCATAACCTCTCCATAATATGAAACCACTCCCTTAAGCCCCAAGCTTATTTCACTCCATCAGGCTTAGAGTGATCTCTACTTTTCGCACACAAGTAAATCCTGGGAAGATCAAGGCGGGGAAAAAAATACCTTCTTACTCTCAGGCCCGGAGCTCTTCTTCCTCTAACCCGATACCCAGTGATCACAGAAAACCTCTTGCCTACAGCTATGAATGTAGCCTTGCTTTGGGAAGAAGCATGGAGATGCACCTACCAATATGCAGCAACTGCACCTTTATGGAGTATCTATAGGAATTAATATGCCTAAGCCCACCACCTTGATGCATCTCTCCTCTGCTTGGTCTCTTTACTGTGCTGCCTACAGTACTGTTGCTGCTGGGCTGGTGGAAACCAAGAGCTCTGCAGCTTCTGGAAGTCCATCCAGTGCCTACTGTGCTCTCACTTGTGTCTAAATGTCTATACAGATGGTATAGTGAGTGTTATGATGTTTATTTCCTATATTGATACTGGGTATGTCTGAGCTGCAATCAGAGGCATTACTGAGAGAGCTTTAAGTCCGGTTGGGTACCTGACAGCACAGTGATTGGCGGTGTGGGTATGGTACAGGCTGCACCAGTCCACCCAGGATGCTGGGCCTTTCTTTCAAGGGTTTATTTGGGTAGGTTTGTAGGTCATAGTCTTTATTAATGTGGCTAGTGGGTCCAGTTAAGTTGTTTTAATCTTCACATACTTTGCAAAATGCCATTCTAAGTATGTGGACACTTGGCTTTATCCAAGTATGCCTGGTGAATCATAGGGTGTACTATGAAATTTTTTTTGTAAGAACTGTCTGTTTGCTGGGAATGAGACACTTGTCTGTACACAAAGTCTTTTAGGAGAGGAAAAGAGTAAAAAGACAGGCAATGCATCTGGAATGGTATATAAAGTTTGAGTATTTTTGTTTACTACGGTGAAAGGACCTCAAGCACATCCTTTCTTTTTTGGAATCACAACTTGATTCGGGGTTACCAAGCTTTGGAAAACCTATCCCAAGTGCTCTGAAACCATATCCGTGCTTTGGAAAATACCCAGAGTGATTAGGGAATATCCCAGAAGCAACAGGCTAACATTCTCCAAAACATCACATTTTTAATTCTTTCCATGATTTTTAGTAGCCTCTAAGATTTCATTTTAAAGACCTTAAGACAAAAAACTCTTCTTGCATAATACTGATGGTGATTACATCATGATAGCAGAAAACAATCTGACCTGTGATAAATACTTTCAATTTCTGCTATAAATATATAGCTTTCCCTGTGTAAATCAATTTACAGTTGCTTTATTGAGTCTATAGAAAGTCGATCCCGCAGAGAGTCTGAGGGTACGAATACAGGCATCCTGCCTCCAGAGAGCGGCTGAAAAACCCACCTGTTTGGGCAAGCACTGAAACAAGATGACGGATGTCAGTGTGACTGGTTCGTACTGATGCCCTCAAGTATTTACTCATTCATAGCCTATGCTCTGTCTTTTCCTGCCACGCAGCCGGGATTGGAGGGAGGTTGAGCCTTTTCTGCCCTATTAACTTTGGCATGTTTGCTTTGCTTTTATCTGCCAGTCTCCTCTCCCCAGTAGCAACTGCCTTGCCCTCAGTCCAGAGGATGGCCCCATGACTCCTTTGTTTAACTGCTGTTATAAGCTGCCGCACAAATTACTTGGCAGAGGGTGATTTGTAGTGACAAGGCTTGAACCTTGTTCCCGGAGATTCACCAGATACCTCCGTAGTGCTCTGCATCTCTCAGGATGGGGAGTAGGAAGCCCAGCTCCCGCTTTCAAGCCTGATCTTGCATCATCCCAGCTATTGCATAACAGTTTAGCTGAGATGCAATGCCACGTCCTCCTCTCTGTTGCATTAATGTGGCTCTGCTTGCTCACAGGAGGTGAGCCAATCACTCTTTCCCATTATTTATGGATCAGTATGCACACAGTGATTTACACGCATTCTTTAAGAATTATAGCGATAGATCAGATCAACAAAAATGATGCTCTCTTAAAATCTTTTGAGGAGAAATGGGTAATTTGCTTAAGAAGAATGTATGGGATGAAAATTAGTCTTGTGTATGCCTTGAAATATCACAGTCTAACTCATATAATTTACAAATACAGAAAAAATGGTAGAGGATTAGTTTGGAAAACCGTTTTACTTGTATCTTCTTTTCTCTTAAAATTTCTTTGCTTTCAAATTTTAGGTTTTGCTTCTCTTTATTTTCCATTTTTCACTGAATCTGTGATATGTGTTAATTTTTTTGTTGTAGATTTGTTGCTGTTCCCTAACTTCGCCTGATTTCCACCTCACATTTTGACTTCTGATGAAGATTGCATCATCTATTTTAGTTCTCTAACACTTGGAAGTTTTCTTTTTGTGATCCATCTTGCTCTTATGTTTTAAATTGTATCTGATATCTCTTTTCCCTGCTAGAACTATAACAACCCCCTTCTCTTTCCTACCACTTCTTAGCGCCCAGTAATCCCATAGCTGATGGCTACTTATCCTCTCAAGCTTTCAAACAATAACATAACAAAACTGTAGACCTCCTCTCCTCATTCATCTTTCTGCTGCAGAAATACCTAAATGCCAAGCAGAGGCATGCGAGTGTATGGACTTGCATGACAGACGTGGTTTTGTTTGGTCAACTGGCTGCAGAGTTACTGTGTGTCGTTTCTGCTGCTCTGAGGGTGGTTTTGCAGCACTTAAAGGTAGCTGTGGGAAGAAGCTGATGGAAGTTCTGCAGCTGGATTTGGGATAAGGAGCCACCGCGTACAATCTCCTGATATTGTCCGTCACTAAATCCCGGAGATTGGTTCAGCCTGTCCTAGTGGGCGTGAGGTTACTTCCAGGTAAAAGAGTAAATGAATGTAATCTCTCTCACAGCCCTGGAATAACCTCCCTGTGCTTTGCTGCTCTGAGTAGGTTGGCACCAGGATCCGGTGGATGGGTTCAGAAAAGAAATGTTGAAGGTGTCTGTAATTTTCCTGTCTTGTGATCTTGAACTATGGGCAGAGCTGTCTTGGTGTTGATAAAGTGGGGGACAAAAAGGATGTCTCCATACTTTCTGTCTGTCTCCCCCTTCAGGAAAAGGGTTTTGGCTTTGACTGATCCAGGGAACAACTCATAGGTTCACAAGTCAGCTTTATGTTGTTGGAGCTCGTGACAGGCTTATGGCCTCAGGACCAAAAGTCCAAGAGAAACAAAACGTTAATGGCTTTGAATTAAGAGGCTTACTTATAGATGTGCATGCACAGTTCTTTATCCTTGTAAGAATATATGCAAATGATAAGACTTTTGCGTGGGCTTTGAGACTAAAGTAATTACTTAAATTACTTAATTACTAAATCAATTAATTTCAGTTTACTTTGAAAAACATAGCTAGGGTTCCTGAATGTTACTATTATCCTTCATTCTGTATCTCTCACACGTACTGTATTTTCAACACATGCAGCATAGCCTTAAAGTTGGAGCACTGAATCAGTGTTCTCAGTGCACTAGTCTTCACTAGGGAAACTGAGCATCCAGCCAAGTGACCAAACTAATTGATGCATGTCTGGAGAAAGAAAGTCTGGCCTTGGATGTGACTGGTATTTTACATGTATTATATCAGTGTGTTGGGGTTACTTATATTACAGTAGCGCTTAGAAGACCCAGAAAAGATCATTGCCTTAAAATATTAAACACCACACGCAAAACTGAAACAGTTACTGCCTCCAAAAAAAAAAAAAAGGCATTTTTTGTGCAACTTCTGATTCCCTGGTAAATTAAGAATACTTAAGAATTGTTTGTACAGTGGATATATTGTCTCATTACATGCTGTGCACAGATTTCCTCTTGCACCAGGGACATTTAAGATGTCACATTCACTATATTTATACGATGCATTTAAAACACCTTTGCTGAAAAAGTTGGAAGAAGTTTTTCTTTGTGTCTTAAAAGCATCACAAAATCACCAGCACAAAAGCACAGATGTTCTGTGGCTGACACACAGGCTTGGGAGTGCTTGTTTCTGCATCAAGATATTGTCTAAATAGATAAAATAGCTAAACATTTTTTTTTTCTGCCAGAGATCTAAAGAGATGAATGACAGGTCTTATAATAATGGTAAATATGCTTGGGGCAATGCAGAGGCCAAAGACCATGACCCTGCGTTGGTAGAACACTGTTTTCTGGGAGAATCTTAAGAATTTTGAGTAGACTCAAACACGCATGGGAACATTTGGGATGGTTTCAGCTTTTTTCTTTTCTTATCTCTTTGGAACAACTTATAAATATTTCAGAATGCCCCTGCAACATGGCTGGTCCTGTGTGAAAAAAATTTAAGGGAATATATTTTAGAATCATATTCCAAGTGTTTATAGGGACTATTGTAAGGTTAGAAATTCCCCCGAAAGCACTCATTTATAACTGCACTAGATACCTTGTATGCAACTAACAAAGAAAATCCTGTTCTAGAGGTATGAACTAACCTGCATGTCACAGAGGATGAAATAGGTGGAATAAAATGACTAACAGAAAAAATAGTGGGAGCTGCCTTGCAGGGCAGATTGAACTTGCCGTGTAGAACTTAGTGGCACAGCAGGAAAAGGACACTGAAACACGTGTGTGAGGAAGAAAGTAAATATAAATGAGATGATACTGACACTTACTTCTCACTGAAGGTTTGTCAATATTTAAATGGCACCTGCAGTTTTCTTGAAGGTTTGGAGCAGAACAGTCTACACCAGCAAACTCAAAGCTGAGCCGAGGCTGAAATTGAAGTCCATTTAACACAAGCAAACTGTCAGCAACTTGATCACATCATCAAAGTTGATATAAATATACCAAGATGACTGAGTCGTTCAGTGTCTGAAAAGTATCATGTAAAGGGATTTATCAGTCATGGGGAGAGAGGAGAGGGCCCACAGCAATCTGATTGTTTGATGTCTTCCTGAATGGTGGTATAAATTTGATAACTGAAAAGGGGAATCGCCAATTAAAAAATTGTATTCACACATGAACCAGAGTGAATTCAAGTGCATGCAACATAGGGAAAAACACCATGAATGCATCAGAATGTTGATTTTTTTAATAAGGTGAATCTTTAAGCTTAATTATGAATTTCTAGAGAACCTCTAGAACTTCTCTTTGAAAAATGGTCACTGATTTTTTTTTTTTAACCAGTTAATCTTTACTCTAGCTATTTAATCACCATAATTACAGAATAGTACTCATAATGCCACTTCATAGCAGATTACTTGTATCCTCTGAAGCCCAAGTAATTCTTTCTAGCAGTGTGCAAGCTTTTTAAAGGTTTATTTTACCAATATATTCATACAAATGGATATCCCCATACTATCTCAAGGGTCACTGAAGTCAGTGGAAGCCCTTCCACTGATGTCACTGGACATCAAATGGAAGCTTAAAATACCATCGAGGGCCAGAGCCTGTCATTTTAGTGCATTACAAAGTATACAGGAACCTAACACAATATAAGCTAAGTGCAGAAGTGAGGCACCACAGCACAATTGATTTGCGTCTGAAATCAATTAATTAATAGAAACAGACTTTTTAAACTGTGTCACATTGTTTCATTTTGATGTTGCTGAAAAAAATATTTGGATGCTTTTGGAATGAAATAAAAAAAGCATGTGTTCTTTTATACCTTTAGATGAATCTTTTGTTTAAATGTATATATTTTGTCAAATGCTTTAGCTTCTGAGGGAATGCACTCTTTCATCTTACATCTTTGTAGTTATTAATATAATGCTTGAATATTTTTCTAGCCTTAATATTATCATGCCTAGTGTCTTTTTTTGTATTTTATTTCTGAGCAAGGCAGTGCTGTAATGGAGAAACACATTAAGGTAATTTTAGGTCTGTCTTGTTTTAGTCATGTCTGTAAGAAAGCCCTACAGCAGAGGTGGCCAGCTAATGTGCCTGGCAATTATCTTTTTCAAAGACTTCAGCACTTGGCTATTTCCTTGTTTGTAAGAAGTAACAAGCCATAAAAAGCAGGCAAAGCAGAGGGAAACTCTTGTTGTTTATGTGGCCTCCTTTACTCAGAGCTTTTATAATCCACCTTGAAAACCATGAGCCCTTGATTGCTCCATCCTGTACTAGAACAAGGGGACTGCAGGGGGCTGCTCTATCTGCTGTGCAACGGGGATGTGGTCCCTTGGTAAGGGAGGGTGATGTCAGTCCCAAGGGGGCAGGTGGCTCCCACTGTCCTGTCAAGGAGTAGGGTGTCCACAATGACAAAGTGATAGTTTGCAACACCTGAGGACAAACCAGCTGGGTGCCGGACCTGGTGGCAAGTATTGTGTCCACTCCCTTTCACAATGGTGCTTGCAGGCTGAGGGCTAGGGCAGTACTTGCCAAAAGCTGGCTATACTTCACTTGAATAGATTATATACATCTCTTGCAGTCTTGCATAAGAATATTTCTACTTAAATTTTTCAGGTAGTTTGGTATGAATTGCATATTGGGTAAGTTCAGCAGTTATTCACACTTGCTGTCAAATTAATTTTTTTATCTCAATGGCAGAAAGAAGGAAGGTGGGGAGTATTTGCAGGACTTGGCAATGGTGGCAGCGTTTGTCTTCAGTTGGCACCACAGGTACAATTGCTGATTGGGTTTCCGGACCTTTAGCTGACTGTTTAATCAGCACTGAAACTTTCTGGGTAAACAATGGACTGGAATCACTTGCTTGACACTAATATTTCTATTACATTTTCTTACTCGGAGTACTGTCAGATTGGACTGGACTCAGCCATGTTTGCTGTTGGAGTTTTCAGTGTTTGTTTAAAAAAGGAATATTCTGAGAGCACAAGAGGTCTGTTATCATTTTCATCTGCATACATAACTTTCAATGACTGTAATGGGAAATATGGAGAGGGAACAGATTGCCTAAGAATGCCTGTCTTTAAAGCAATTAGTTTGATAAATGACCTGACTGAGACTGGTCAGAAAGACAACAGAAGAGAGACTTATCTATGAACAGGTACCAAATCGCAGTGACCATTCAGGACTCCTTTGCACTGGAAAAGGTGTGCAGCTTTTTGTCTCTACAGCGCTTTATTTTTTCTGGTACTAATTTATGCGTTTGAAGCCTTTGGAGCAGTTGCTGTTATCCTCTGCATTTAAGGTGAGTGGAGATTGAGGCAGGAAGCTTCAGGGGTTCTCTAGATAGAGAAGTGGTAGGGTCTTATCTGAGGAATTTCTGGTGGTTCTTCCATTCATTGACTGCTTGAGTATTGGTTACTGGACTGCATGGGGCGAGCAGCATCCCAAGCTACGTATAGGTTCTGCAGATGCAATAAATCTTGAGAGGATTCAACCCAGATGTCCTTCAGCTACTGTGGCCGTTTCCAAAGACCACGGTATGATGCAGATCTCACGTCAGATGTCTCATGTCACAATGAGCTGTCATTTCTGTAGGAAACTATAGAAAATTAGTGTGATTTTGCACAAATAGGTCTGTGTTATCTCCCACAGCAAACTTAAAGGAATGCTGGGAATGAAGTCCTGTTTTCTGGTTTTTCCCCATTGGTTTCTCAAGAGGTCTTCAGACGCTCAGGAAAGACAAGTACTGTAAACAGTTCAGCATATAAATGGCAACACATACTTTGGTTTCTAACATCAATAAATAATTAAAAAAGATATTTTAGTTTACATTTTCATATTGTCAAGGTTTCTAGCAACAAATCTGGTCTTTTAGTGTGGGGATTTTTTTTCTGTCTGTGAAAGAACAGCTGGTGGGGTAGATTGGTGCAATTCTTTGGTGGAATATTTTTCCGTTGATGCATGCTGTTTAATAAAAAGTTGTTTTCCACAAAAAATGTGTGCTCATCCTCTTAGAATTTTTCTGAGAACAAACACCAAACAGACAATTCTGTAATCATGGTTATTAAAATGGGAAGCTCAGTTTTTTAATTTCAGCATTTTGATGTTATAACCTCAGATTTCAAAATGAAAATGTGAGAAGAAACCCAGACTTTTAATTTTTCTTTTTTAACTTCTGAGTTGCTGGAAACTGATTTTAAGTGTGCTTTCCTTTCAATTTGGGGCAAATTCCAAGATGTTCAAATGTCCTGTAAAGGATAAATCCTGAGCCTAAGCCAGTAAAGGACTTGGTTTTATCTTGAACAGTCAAGTTCTTATTCAAGAAAATACTTGCGCTACACAAAGTTATTGAGGAAATGTAACAAGTCTGTGTGCCACCTCTTACTCTTGTGAGCCTTTAAGAACCTCTTCAATTTGTGTCAGTGGCAGGAGTTTTGAAGTATGCCATTTGTCATTTAATAGGGGGAGGGGAGGTTTAATAAGCCACAGGGGAGGAAAGGTGTAGTTTCTCATGAAGTGCAGGAGAACCTTTAGCTGGGTCCGACGCTGAAATGTTACACTTTTAAAAGCCAGGTTTTTCAATTCTTATCCCCATTCTTTTCCTACCCATTCCTCTTTGCTGTGGCACTGCTTAGAGGAGAGTTTCAAGCAGCTCCAGCAGCAAATGCAAATATTGTAATGCATTGAAAGATAGGATTTTTCAAGAGGGGTCTCGATTCCCAACTTCCTCAGTTTTCTCTTGAAGACATCATGTCCATGGGTTCTTCCTCCTAGATTTTTCTTCCTAGATATTACCTGTTCTAAGTTTAGCTCATGCAGTTCCTTACAATAAGAGAAAACCCAAGTGGTAGGTAGTGGGGTCCTAGGAGGTTGGAGAAATCTGTTCATCAGGATCCCTTTGCATAATGCAGCCTTTACAGTATAATGAGTTTAGGTGCAAAATTTTTGTCAGCCAAATGAGATGTGGACTTGTAATATACATTGCAGGTTTTGTGTATTTGTGACAAAAATCTGTAAAGGAACACAAATCTCTTTCTCAAAAAGTTATGGCTCATGCAAGACTCAATGTTCTCTCTCCGTTTCTTACTGAATCAACACATTGTCATGGTATTTCCTTCTTAGATTTGCATTTGCAAGCTGAAATGTGATTTAAAACTGAAAACCATGTTGATATGACAAGTATTTTTGCTTGTGCCTGTGATACCATAGAACAAGACCTGTTTTTTGTGAAAGGAGGAAAAAGTGCTTACCCACAGAGATTCAGTACAGCTTTATGCCCAGCACTCCAAGGTTTTTTTTCTCTTGTTCTCTTGGTAGTGCTTGCTCTTCTGTGGACAGTCTAATTCTTTACATTAAAGTAGTTTGGGCCTTACCTCCTTTTGGCTTGTTTCTTGTTTTTTCTTTACCTTCCTAGCAAGACTGCTCTTTAAGTTGCAGCTAAAATTGTGAAATGCATGTCTAGATCCAAAATCTCTTTACATCTGGAGTGTGTTCAGCATTTTTTTTTTTAAATAACCTTATCTCCGGTCATTGACATGATGCCTATTTATGGATACAGGCGTATAAGGCTGGCTCCGTTCTGAGTCAATATGAGTTTTGCTGTTGTCTCCAGTGGAAGCTAAGGTTATGCACTTGGACATTAAAAGTTTGATGGAGACTTTAATTAAGTTTGTGAAAGTCATTAGAGGATGATAACCTTTCATCCCTCCTGACCTTAGCTGGATTTTGAACTGGCTACCTAAAGGTTAAAGATTCTCTATCCCCTTTACAACACTTTGATCCAGGAAGCCCATTTTATTTTCAAATCCTTTAAATTTCCCGTTTTCTGGGTTAATTTTAAATGGTGGTGGGTGGTTCCTTCACTTTAATTTCCTGCTCGTCATTCTTCCCCATGCATCACATCTAAATGAGGTTGCTTGTGGGATCTGTCCCTGTTATTAAGCAGCCTTGCTGTAGTGCTCCCTTTGAGGCTTTATCTTCTCTTGAGCAGACAAGAGAATGTCTTCATGTAGAGAAGGTCTTGGATAACACAGTTTTGTATGTTGAGAAACACTTGAATGAATCCTGTGCCTTGGGCTTTAGCACTGCTTTTTTTGAGTTTGGAATCTGGTAAAAATGTCTAGTCAGAAAGGAAAATGGGGGCTAAACTGACTTGAGGAGAAGGCTAGGAAATGTGAGCTAGGTATTTCTGCTGTTTAAAAAAATTTCCCCAAACCCTTGTGATGGAAACGTGTTTGTTGTTGATACTTTGGCATTTCTCAGTCCTGCCATGCAGTCTATAACCTGATACCAAAGAGTTTACCTATGTTTCCCACATCAGAGCTTTGGACTGAAGTTTGGTTACTCTGAAATAAGGGGCAAATTTCTCATTGCTTTCCACAGAGCCAGGGAAAGAGGCTTTCTGATCCGCACAGCTGAGCTGCCTGTTCTGGGATAAAAACTTTCTTGTTAGATTGCAAGAGTTTTTAAAAAATGAACTCTGTGCTTTCAATCCTAGCTGCAAATATTTTTGGGATCAGACTTGCTTTGTTCACTTTTAATTACAGATCAAGATGGAAAGCAGCAGTGAAATGTACTCAGGCTCTCCAGGATTCCTACCTGCCTTTAGTTTGGGTTAAAACTTGGGTAAATTGTTAATTTTCCTGCATCGGCTGGCTTACCCTGTTGTAGAATGACAGCAACTTACCATTGGATCTGCAGATTATGACTGATTTCTAGCTTTACAGTACCCTGAACTCAAACCCCAGATGTTAACATCACCAAAGTCTCAAAAGCTGGAATATATGCTTGGATTCAAGCCCTAATGTTGTGACTTGTGTTAATTTAATATTTTTAAATATACCAGCTAAGCCTCTCCAACACTCTCTAATTTCGTTAGGAGAAACACCCACTTGCTCTTGCTGATGAAATAATTTAAATTAATTAAATGTTATGACTTTTTTTGTCCACCTTCTCTGCTCTAGCTGTACAAATCCACCCCCTTTTCCAGTTAGTGCGTTGATTTATTGAAAATAAAATGCTGTCTTTCTAGTATTCTGTCCTCACAACTGCAAAATCCCATCTGATCTCTTGTTAACAAATTGATCACTCTTTTAATGGTTTTAAGCTTTGAGTTTGAATCTTGGTGTCCAAGTAAATCCCAGAAACCAATGGACATGCTAGTAATTCCCTGAGACTCCATTTATCTATCATTGATCTTTTTACGTGTGCAATCACCATTACACTGAGAAATATATGGGGATGGAGTAACCATCAGTAAGCCACCAGATTTATGTCTATTCTAGTCATGAAAAATACCTATACTTTTTTACTTATTGCTAGTACAATGCTTATCTTTTTAACCTCTCCTCACTAATTATGTTTCTAAAATCCTGGAGGTCATTGTTCACAAATTATTTTTCATCGCATTCAAGATAGCTTTCTTTTGGTGATTACAGCAGCCTGCAAGAGCTATGAATGGTAGCAATTTGGTTGGTTTCTTGGCTATAGATTAAGCAGTTGAAGGGTAATGATTCTGCAGCTTGGAAAACTGAAAATTCTGGTAAACAATTTTCCTCTTCATTTTTTTACTAGAAAGAAAAAAAAGGATGAACAATTAAAAATTTTTAAATGTAAAGAAATGCTTGTCCTTTTGTACAGTGATTTTTTGCAAACCACCAAGCTGAATCAGCCATTTGCAATGTTCAACTATGAAGTTGAAGAGAAGATGTAAATATTCCAGGTATTATTTACTCTTCCATAGGAAGCATTGGAGGGGTTTGGATTTTTTGGGTTGGTTTTCATTTTTTTTTTTTCTTGTTTTGCATTTTCTTTTAGTAGCCAACTAAATCTAATGTAGCTTTGTGCTCTCTGAAGTAACGGAACTTTTGCTCGTGCAAGTAAATAGTCTCATTCAGTGCAATAGGAAATCCTTTGCAGAAGTGTAGTCTAGTTTCACTCCTTAATCATACTTAAATAGGATACCAAAGGCAGTGACATCATCTTACATCCCAGAAAAGACAGAATAGGATAGGGTGGGATTTCTTTGAAGTATCACAGTGTCTACCTCAGTTAGTCGCATTCCCATTAAGCATTTTACTTGAACAAAACCAAGACCAGGTGATTTATATAGTGGGATACTTCTTAGCCTGTCTGCAGGTTCGGTAAGTTTTTCATGGCACGGTAAAGTTACTGTGGCAGTAACTTGTAACACTTTTTTAAGTACAGATTTGTATGCTGCTACTATGTGAAGGTAAGTTACTTCTTGCTGTTAATAAAGATGAGAGAACTGACATGGGAAAATCCTCCTTCAATTATTCACCTAAACTGCACTTTGGTTTAATTTGGTTGTTACTCAAACTAAAATCTGTTTTAATGATAGCACCTCCAAAAGGATTTCACATCAAAAGACAGTTTTGGGGATTTGAAATTTGCCTTTATTGTTTTTCTGTAGATCTAATCTATGAAGAGCAAACTGCCAAAAGAGGCAAAGGACCTGTCTTCAGCTTATACCTTAGAAATGGAGACAAGATTTTAAAAATTCTGGCCATAAGCATGACAGTTTCAGAACTTGCATAAGCAAGAAAAAATGATTAGGAGAAATAGGAAACATTTGCATCTTTCTGTTTAGCAGCTTAATTCCTTCATGTTTGTTTGCATCCCATCTCATTTCTGAAGGGTTTGCAGGCTGTGACTGGATATTTTCATCAATCCTGTTCAGAGAGGCTAATGTTTTCTTAACTGAATTTTTTAACTCTTCTAGTCAGTCAACAGCTCTGCCTCAGACAAACCCTCTCAAGTTTGGATTTCTTGCTATTTAAAGGTGCAATACAGATAACTTCAAAAACCTAGAGATTTCTTTTGTTTGACGGACTCTGCAATATTGGAGAACAGTCCACAGAAAATCCCCTTTATATAATATCAGACATAATTCATGGAAGAATCAAGCCAATAAACCTGCCATAGCAAGAGAGGCAGCTTCCCAGCTGCACTCCATCCCCTTCTGCATTGAGCTGGGAGAACACAGGTGATTAGTTTTGTGAGCATAAACTTACACAGTTGATATCATTTTGGGACATAAGTCATTGCTCGTACACAAGCCCTTTGTTTTGAGGCAAATAAAAATGAGACATCAAAAAAATACAAGTTAGAGGATTTACACAACTCCTATGACTTTGAACCTAATGCTTTACAGGAAAGGATAGGGCTCAGCCCAAATTGTGCTTCAGTCTGTCCTGCTTATATGTCAAGTATCCGCTATTGTCTGCTGAGGGCTGATTCCTCTGTTTTCGTATGTACCTCTTCTACCCCAAAAATGCAGGACTTCTCAAGCAGGTGGCTAACTGGGGACTTACTGTGGCCTCTCCCTATGGACCCAAGATTTTAAGGTCTTGTAATTTCAGAAAAAAAAAATTGTGCACCTTTTTTGTCATATTACATGAAAGAGTTATTTTTGAGCCAACAAATTAGAGATAGGTATAACAAGACTGTTCCTTGTAAAATTAGGGGGATGGGTCTGGCTCCTGTCCAGCCAAACTCTTCAAAGTTTCTCACTTTTAACATATCTAACAAAGTCCTACATATTGCATAAAGTTTGAATAGTATAACAGAAAATAGTGATGTTAACAAAATAAGCCAATAGTAACTGAAGTGCAAATTTAAACAGGTGACAAAGCTATTATTTTTCCTCTATAAAGTACTTATGTACACAGCGTACTGCTTCTCTTCTGATTAATTTAGGGGGAGAGGAGTTATAGCCATCTATGCCTTTAAAAATCAGGTACATGGGGTCTCTCGCCTGATAACTGAGTGGCCAGAAGAGAACATCATAATGGTAGTGCACTTTAAGTTCAAGTCCTACCAAGTGGCGCTTGGGTTAAACTTTGGGTATACTGCCCACTGTTTAAATATGAACTACTCAAAAGAAAGATACAGAAGTTTAAAATAACAGCATGCAGATTTCTTTATAGAATTTAAGGAATGAAAAACACTTGAAAAAATATCAGCAGGCAGGGGCAGGAAGAACCAAACGGTAACCAAATTGGTTCCTGTGACAAACCATAACATTTACTTTAAAGCATCAGCGTGCTAGTCAGTAAAAGTCAAGCTACTACTCTTTTAATAGATCCCAGGCCTTCTTAAACTCACTGGTCTGCAAGTATTACCCAGGTCAAGAGCAGGTCAAAAAGTGAAAACCCATGTGAAAGTAAACTTTAAATATCTGCTTTTGAAGAGCTATAGCAGACTGTCTCCTCTATAGTAAATATACTTCCTCTGTTTGTATGGTATTATACAGTATACTGTACTTAAAACATTGATACTTTCTGCACCATTTGTTCAGTTAAGAATTAAAAACCTCCCTCATTACATTTTTACATAAGCCGAATTTGTTTTACTCTTAAGATTTTGGGGGATTTTGTTTTAATTGTCATGGGATTTTACTAGATTTCTTTTAATGGAGCATATCACAATTATTTATTGTAATTTCCATTCCATTTACTGGACCATGTGTCTCGGTTAAAGACCTCTTTTTTAACTATGTGCGTACAAGCGCACATACACAGGTTGGATTTCTAGCCTTGCTGCATGAAGATAATACAAGACCAAGATCCAGGGAGCTGCAAATAAAATCCTGGAGTTGATTCCAAAATTGCAGACCATACTGCAGTGATACAAGATACCTTTTTAAAATCCCTCTTCCCTTTTTGACATCACTGGGATACCATTTTGGGTTTTTTGTTGTTTTTTTTTGTTTGGTTGGTTTTGCTTGTTTTGGGTTTTGTTTTGGTTGGGTTTGTTTTGTTTTTTTTGTTTGTTTGTTTTGTTTTGGGTGTGTGTGTTTGTGTGTGGGTGGGTTGTTTTTTTTTTTTTTTCAGATTTAAAAATATGAGTCTTGTATGTTGGTATTTTGAATTCCTGGTCTGAGTCCTATTCAGAATTGATATGTTCTTCGAGCTGAAACTCTTCTTTCCCCACACACTGAGGAGAGTCTGTCTGACTCACTGTTTCGAATTTATTTGCCTAGTAGAATGGGTATTAATTTGGCCTGCAATACACTTGCTACAGCTTTTGCTGAAGTGAAAGGTCATACTCGGGAGCTGTTTTTCATTTTGTTTTATATGTGTTAATGTAATACCTTATGAATTACCCTGGCGTTTTGTTCTGACAGCTAAAAAGCATAATCATTTTTCCTTCCAGGAGGACTGAAAGAAAAGCAATCGTTCCTATTTGGGAGATGATTTATTTAGGATCTTTTCCCTCATCTTTTGCTCCTACATATATAAGTAGTGAGCGAGACTCTGGCTCTGTTTAAGTTGGTGGCAAGGCTCCCATTGATTTCCATTGGGCTAGGCTGTTACTAAGTGTTATTTTAGTTCTCAGGACTACCCTTGCACGTGAAATCTTTGCCAGCTCAATAAAATATCACAGGTCTGAAACGAGCTGAGCTGTTGTTTTGCTGTTCCACAAGGGCCCATTTCTGCTGTTGTTATGGAGGCAGAAGGCCCATTAAAGCCAGACTTTCAAGGATGATGAAGCCTGAGAGGAGGAAAAATAACGTCAACTCTTGTCTTTCGTGCAGTTGTCTTCAAGTTTGGTACAAATTTGTGCTAAGCATATGCCTGAGATGGGACAACAAAATGTGAAATTATAAGTGATGGCACTGCTGCAGCCTGCTTTCAAGGTTTCTGTCTTCTCTACCTCCTGTTGTATTGGTATTTGACAAATGCTCTGTGTTTTGCTTATTGGTTGGGATGAAGAAGATTGGATGGGTACCTATGGAAGTGGGTATTATGCCAGAAAATGTACGATTTTGACTTCTGCTTGTTGCCATTTTCGAAAGCTGCAATGCTTCAGATGTTTAAAATAAGCATGTGTGCAGTTGCAAATTACATTTCCAGAAACCAGGGAGGGAGCTGAAGCTCAGGCAGAAATTTGGGTCAGTGTAAAAGAGTTTTGCTCCGTGCTTAGAAGCAGAGAACAGAAAACCAGAACCAGCCACAAGTGGATGAATCAGGCCTGCACAGGATGCTTCTAATAGCAGTCACACTTGCCTGCCCTCAGTGCATTTGGGGGAAAAAACCCCGCCATTGATTTTGTTTCTCCAGATACATGAGTGCAGAATGGAAGTTCCTGTATAAGTGATGGGAACATGATGAGGAAGAATTTCTTTCTTGGGAGACAGGTATAATTTGTATAATGAGGTCAATTAGTTCAATTAGTTTTGCACCTTTTCACTATTCACCCTAACCCCCTTTAGAGACTTGTCTTTTCTTTGTTTTTTTCCCAGTGAAGCTAAATCTTCTTTTTAATGTCTGTATTACATTAGGTTTTTGCTCTTTCGTTATAGAGAATGAATCTGAAAAATATGAGTAAGATCCATATCAATGTGTAGGTGCTGCACATGGGCTTTCATGAAGGAAAGGGCCAGTAAAGTGCCGGCTGGGACTCAGGGAATTGTTTCAGCTCTTTGCTCCATCATAGATATTTAAGTGCATTTAGATACTGCTCAGGTCAGCATTGCAGAACCGAAGTGATGTAGGAACCAAAATATCTCGGGAGAAAAGGACTGAAATATCTAAAGTGGCACTTGGAATTTGAGTGCTCAAGTCAAGCCTGATGCTTCTGCAGCCTCTGCACAGTGGCTGCCAAGCCCTGCATGCTCACAGACTCTCCTGGCAACGTGGTGGGCAACCTTAAATTGCCCAAGTGTTTGCACCTCTCCAGAAACGTGTTCTC
The DNA here is from genome assembly GCF_034638445.1 of Ciconia boyciana. Taxonomy (NCBI): domain Eukaryota; kingdom Metazoa; phylum Chordata; class Aves; order Ciconiiformes; family Ciconiidae; genus Ciconia; species Ciconia boyciana. Next base: position 60,187,081 of record NC_132938.1, read on the forward strand.
ACGGACAAGCTCAGTAGTACAGGCTATGCTTGGGTGGGATTAGAAAAGCCCTGGGGCTTCAGCTGAACAGGGATGCTTGGTGTGCTCTGGCACAAGCAGGCTCTATCCAAACTGCAAGGGCAACACCATCTTTCCCTTAAATCTTGGGCAGGAGGAGGCAGAGCTGCTGGCAGCAGCGTGCAGAGGGGCTCCTTGCACCGTGGCTGGCTGATCAGAGCACTTTCCTCCCTTTGTGGAAAGGTAGCGATGATTCTTCTCAAACTCGTAGAAAAGTTGTGAAGATAAATGAAACTAAGTTTATATAAGGGCTAGTTATTACAGCACTGGGGGTCATAGCAGTCATACAGCATTTCAGTAGTGCCCAACATCTAGGTGCCTTTGGATATCTGATCAGAGTAACCTTTAAAAACTACCTGATTTCAGAGAACGCATCAATCAGGCTTGGATGGCAACACGAAAACGAGGACAGAAGGAATTGTTAATTGCCTCTGAAAGCTGATAATCGTCAAGTCTCAGTATACATGTATGTGTGCATGGGCTAAACCTCCTGTACTACCCATGTTACACTGAGAGTCCCCAAAAAGGTACCTGAGTTCAGAACAAGTCCTTATAAAAGACCTCACTCTGTGATAATGTAGGGTTTTTTAATAGGTTTTTTTTTTTTCTTTTTTCTAAGGCTGGGCTTGCTTGTACTTCAGTGAGGCAGCAACATGGGTTATATCACTCTAAGCAACAGGGAGGTGTGTGTAGGGCACTTCTGGCAAAATGGTGCTCTCTATTGCTCTCTATCCCAACCACCGACTGAACTAGATACACCAGTCAAATTGCACTTGGTCAGTAGTGCTGTGTCTACGATAAGGATTCCTGCTGGTGTGGATCAGCTGGCCACAGGCCAGACTTCTTCAAATGCTTTATGCCAGCCTTCCCCTCTATCCTTTTATGTGCATAGCACAATGTGTGTATCAGCACTGGTTTGGAAACAACGTGCTCACAAGAATCCATGCAGGTACTTGTAATTATTTTTCTGTAAAAACTACACTTAAAGTGAACTTTATATGTTATCTTTTCAAAATTTTGTCAGTGACTGCAGCTTTAAAAATAGAAATATTTAAGTAAAGGTACATATTTTAAGGCTGTTTTGCCCAGATTTCCCAGAGTGGCTGTTGGAAATTAGGGTTAGTTTCTCTGAAATGTCTCTGTTGCCCATGAAGCTCAAAATTCAAATGCTGTCTTTATTTTTCTTTTCCCCCTTTACTTTCTCTTCTGTCTTCTTTTCCTACCTGTTTTTCATTCTTACTGGACTAACACCAGTGTAAAATCAGGCACTGAAGAGTGAATTGTATATCCTTTTGCCTATCACCCTGCTTCTGTGATCATCTAGTTCATAGATGTTTTCAATTACTCTGCTGTTTGTTTTGCCTTATGATCTTGCACAGTCAGTATTTAGACAGTGATGCAATGTATGTACAATCCCTTCAGGTATTTAACAATACCTCTTTACACATTGCCAAGCCTCTTCCCCCAAATGTGCCTTGAACACCCTTGTAGCACAGAAGGCAGATTAACTTTGAGAAACTACAATAATAAATTTAAAAAGTCTGTACTTTCAGTACTTTCAGGTTCACAGTTAAAAAAAAAAAAAAGCCAAGACTAACAGATCAAACAAAAAACCTCCAAGCCAACAGATCTACTTTATAGCTTATCAGTGTGTTTTACCTAGCCTGGCTAACAGTTTTTGTGTTGAAAATTGGAGTGTGGGCTGTTTATTTACAGGGGTCTAAACATGTGTATTTTTATAACTTCTCTGCTGTCATAATGAATTACCAGCCATAAGCTGTCCTTTGTTGGTTTTGGTGAAAATCAAATGAAACCCAGCAGGAGCTCCCAGAGTGCATTGTCCACGAGTGTAAAAATGCTGTGTTGATGACAGATCATACTGTTTTTATTAAAGCTAAGAACACTGACTTTACTTTGCTTTTTGACCCTAGTGCTTTACTGTCAAGGTGATTTTATTTCTACAAATTTTCCTTCTGCAGGCCTCATCAACGATTCACCATAAAACATTAGACAAATTCCCATCATCTGTATATGATTAGAGCAGGTTCTGTTGTGCTGCTCGCCACAACTAAGGCGATGTTTTTCAGCTTTGTCTGAAAAGGAGTCAGTTTACCAGCCTTCATTCATAACACAATGTCTCCTTGTTTTCATACCAGTTTTCTTTGGTTCTTTTTAAGCTGATAAGGACATAATTGAAGGAATTTTAATGCATTATTTGCTAAAGACTGCAACCAATTTTTCAATTCCACTGTCTAAAAAATATTGCCTTAAAAAAAGTGTTTTCAAGCAAATGCCAACAGCATGCACACAGGATGTGACAGTTTGCTGTGAGAAAAGCATAGGTTTATCAAAATACTATTGAGACAAATCTTCCTGAAATTTCCCAAATTAAACACGTAATGAAAGTGCAAGCTTTTGTGTAGCCACTTTCATGTTCTTTGCCTGTAAGAATTTCATAAGCTACTACAAATCAAATCAACTGCATGCCAAAATCTGAGTATTTAATTATCCTGCTGTATATTTTTCACATCTCTATTTACCAAAATGACTGATTTAATAAAAGACGTGTATTAAAACAATATTTTTATTCTTTTCAAATAGAAGTATTTTAAGAATGGAAAAAAGTTTTCCACAAAACCCTTTTTATTGAGTAGTTTTTCAGCAACAAGTTATTAGAAAAACTTCCTTGAAGTGTAGCTATGATATAGAAGAGGAAGAGCAGAAAGTCTTGATTTTATTTTTTTTAAATCAATGTGCACAGTCTAGCCTTGTATGTTAAAGAAGTGAACTTGACACATATTTATATACAATTCTCACTGATGTCTGTCTGTGGTTTAGAATTAAACCATAGCCTTTTCTTAGAAGAAAGACCAGCACAGTGAAGCTTTCATGGTGACCTGGACTTTCCTGAAATATAAGGTTCTTGGGTTAGAGATTTCTTTTCTGATCTGCAAAGAACCCAAAAAATTCAGACTCTCAATTCTGGACCAGGTATTTCTTTTGTCTCTCTTGGTGCCTTTGGATTTAAGCACTTTACGGCTAAAGCAGCGCACAGGTGCTCTTATGCATCTCCTCACATCCACACATGCACCTCAATTTGGCATCTAATACAAGCTTTGAATTAATATAATTTTTCTGTTACTATGTATTTTAGGTTACTGGTTTCTGTTACTGAGTATTTTAGGTTACTAAGTATTACAATGGCCAAATGCTGCTCCAGAGTGGTATATATCTGCTTACTGATTTCTTTACATAATCACTTATTCTCTTGAATGGATACTTTATACAATACTGTACACTTCAGATTTTTTGTGAAAGCTTTTCTCTCCATTTTGCTAATTATGGTACAAGAGAAGATACTAGTGATTAATTTTAGAGGACTTCAAGCTACCCTAGGGTACCTGTGATTTATGCATAGCGCTTTTCAGATGCAACATTACTGATGATCGCTTTTCTCTGGCAGCCTTCTCTGACATATTTCTCCTGGTTACACAACCTGTTTTCACCATGATGAAGGAGGACAATTCTTAAAACCCAGGGATGCACCAGCTCTAGGAAGAACCTCTTCTTAGAGTGATTTTATTTGTAAAATTGAGCAAATATACATGAAAGCAGACTTGATAAACACAGTAATACAATTTTACAGAGATGATTTGGCACTGAAATCCCCAAAAATGCTTCATGGCAAACTTTGCAGAGCAGCCGTATGCAGTAAATTAATGTGTGGTATGATCTCATTTTTACAGTCCTAACTTGAGATCTGTTGGCTTCCCCCATCCTGGAAGGCTGTCAGTGGTAAACATAGTTAAATGGTCACTAATATGATGATGATCTTTAGCAAATTTGCATTTTGGCAACTAAAATGAAAATGCCGATGTACTGAGGTAAATGGATAATAAGAGATTGACTGCACAACAGCAGACTGAATCTTTGCTTGCATTAGGAGAAACTGCACACGTCAAATCAATGCAAGTTTCAGATGCCAAAAAACTTGTGGACTGAGGCCGTTTTCCTCCGCATTAGTCAGCCTGTGAGTTATGTCAACAGGAAAGCCAAGCATTTTACACATTTTAAATTGCTGGCAAAATCACAGGTTGTTCAGCAGGAAATATATTGAGACAAATCATGTACTCAAAAAATATGCAGAAGCACTTTTTAGACTGGAAAAACAATTTTTCTAGATTTTTTTGAGAAGTGCTAGATCTTTTGGCTTGTTGTTCTCAAGGCAGGCTGGTGCCTCGGACCCTGTGAATTCAAACAGAAGCACTTATGCCGCAAAGGGCATTTAGATGTACAGTTTTTGGAATGGGAAAAGGCTGAAAACATTTTCCCTGTTCATCGATGACAAATACCTTTCGGGTCAGCATAGGCAGGAAGTGTTTTGCCACATATGGCCTCTGTTGCTTAACCTCATGAAGGCTGAGCAACCTATGGTTTTGAGGATCTGCATATGCAAAAGAGATTGACTAAAACTGGAATCAGAAATAAGCTAGTCCCAGGAAAGCTGGGGGGTAGGAGGTTTTTTTAAGCACTTCCATTTAGATACTTTTTATGCTGTGGGGTCAGCTGGGAAAGAGCTGAGAGGGGCCAGATTTTGGGCAGTCAGGCAGGGCAGTCTGTGGTTGTCATCGCATTTTTCTTCTAGCGCTGGGGGCCCTTCGTCTGGACATGGGGTTTCTTTGTCTGAGGTCTCCCATATGGAAGAGCATCCAGTGCCCACTTCCTTCTGCTCTCAGTCTGAGTTGTCTATGGTTTAGAGCAAGGGGGAGAAAGAGTTGTGTTACGTGCTTCTAGCCCTGGGTGAGCAGCTGAGCCAAAGGCTCAAAGCCTCCCCTCTTTTCTAAAAACCCACTCACTGGAGACCCATCGTAATTTTGTTATTAACCTTTTAATTTGGCCTTCTCCCTGGGAGGAAAGAATCTGCCTTGGAACAGATGTACTGCCTCGTTTTTTCCTCTGGTTTCCTTTAGTTCACATTTTTTATTAACTAGAAAATCTGTGATATAATAATTCATTTTGCAAATGAGAGTGCTGCCACGCTGCATTTCTTCTTTCCCAAGTCAGATGCTGAAGCCCATCCACTGAAACCCAGTGGTGGCCAGGAATCACTGCTTCCCAAGATTGACAGCATCTTGCCTCTTGAATCAGTGCTATGTCGTGTCAGGTGTGAGGTATGAGTTCCCAGCTCCTGCCATGTCTGTCTCAGGGCGACATCGGAGTTTTTTCCCACCAGTGATTCCCACAAGGTGCTCAAGGCCACCGAACCGCTTGGCTGCTCCGAGGGTGTCTGTGCCCTGGGTTGGCCCCTGTGCTGGCCCCTGTGCTGCCTGCTGCTCTGACCTCTTGCCCAAGATGCATTTTAACAGCATTGCCATGGAAATCTGCTCTATGCAACCCTTAGGCTGTTTAAAGACAACCCTTAGGCTAGTTTTCTTTTTTTTCTGAGAAATGAATTCTGAGGTGATGGAGTTATTGATATTCTTGTTTTAGTAATATAACAAATGAAAGTCCTATGTCTTTCTTACAGAATTTAAATTAACATTCATATTTATTATGCTAACATTTTTTATTTATGTTGTACTTCAGCAGAAAAGAGTGGACCTTCTGAAGAATATTACATTGTAATTAAATCAACCACTTAAAAAAGCAATGATGTAACTGTGTTTAATTTGTCTGCCAGTAAGAGGTTGGTAACAAAAATTCATACTGTCCACTTATATTTTCACTGCGAGATTTTTTCACGGCTCTTTAAAGACTGATTGTCTAATCTTATTATGGTGTGCTTGTAAATATATAAATATGGAAATACAGAACCTGACCTGCAAATATGCACATGGACAACATTAAATATGAAACAGTCATGTACATTTGAGCTGAACTGTGTGTCGAGTGGTCACATGGGCCCACCATGCTGCATTTAGGTAACCCACCAGCCGCTCTAGCAGTATCCAAGATTTGTGCTGCAGAGTGCAGGAGAAGGACTTGGTATCTTTTATTTCTGCTCTGGCTCTCTCTGGACAAATAAAATTAGCAAGCAAGATGCAGAGGATTATAACTGTAAGTGGGTGTTTTCTAGGATATTTTTCATGTCTTACCACTCCCGTGAGGCTGAACTGGGTGCTGGAATCCACAGACATGGACAACTTGTATGAGTGAGTCTGTGGTAATGCAACTCACTCAAAATACGTATTTGGAAAATACCAAATCCTTTGATTTAGTATCCCCATTCCTGCAATTAGGGCTGCCAAATTGGTCTTGTGCAAAAGCACCTCATCTCAGTAATCTCATAATCCCATACATGTGTGTGTTAACATGGATGCGTTACAGGATGACTAGGCTGGATGTGTATATCACATAGTGGCAGTTACACCTTTAAGTATAGCATAGCACAGCATCGGCCATATCTATGCCTCTCTGTGAAATGAGCAGCTTCTAAAACTAGCTTAAAAATAATCTTTCAGGGGAAAAAGGTCTGAGGTTAACATAACTAGTAATTTTGCTGGGTTTTTTTAATTCATGAGGTTTTAGTTCCCGGTTTTGTCTTTGTGGTTCTTTGATAATCTGTATTTTGTAAATAAAAGAAATAATTTGTAAAATGAAGGAGCATTTTCTTTCATTAAAAAATCATCCTATAGTCCTGAAAGACACAACAATGAATAGAAGGCATTTGGTTGTGCTCTTTGACATTAATGCAATAAGAACATTGTATAGGCTCTGTGTGTGTATATATATGTGTATGTATGTATGAATTATACCTTTCATCTCACTTGAAGAAAAAAAAGATGATTCTGACCGAAGTGGAGCGACTTGAAACTTTGGGATCTCAGGCTCTGTGGTAGGTTGACCTTGGCTGGCTGCCAGATGCCCACCCAGCCGCACTCTCAGTCCCCTTTCTCAACAGGACAGGGGAGAAAATAAGATGGAAAAGCTCATGGGTCGAGATAAAGACAGGGAGATCACTTAGCAATTACCATCATGTGCAAAACAGACTTGATGTGGGGAAAATTAACTTAATTTATTGCCAGTTAAAATAGAGTTGGATACAGAGTTGGACAGCGAGACACAAAGACACCTCCCCTCTGCACTAGAACTGGCTGTGTCCAGCACAAGGCAGTCCTTGGCCTCTTCCCACAGAGGTTCCTGGGACTACTGGGCAGCCTGGTTTCCCCTGGGACTTCCCCGTCCCCTGTGGGCTCTCTCCCGGTGAGGGCAGGGGCTAGGTAGAGGTGGGCAGTGACAGGGACAGCAGAAAGGGGAGTTGCGGGCAGGCTCCAGCTTCCATGATGAATCAGTCTCTCCCTGGCCTGACTTTGAGAAGCAGCAGGCAATGTGTCAGCCAAAGCTGAGCACCAGCAGTGAGCTTTCTAGTGCTGCTTTCCCTGCATGCTCATCAGCCTCAGCTAGAGATGGCTGCAGAGGCGCCTATTTGCCCAGCCTTGGCTAATCTATCTGCTGTGTTTTTGTTTAGCTGCACTGTACGGCATCTGTATGTGTGTCTGTTGCAGTGGACAAGGTAGAAGGTATGATGTCCTCCTGCCCTGGGTCTATCCACCCCAAACGGCTCAGATCCTCTCATTTTACTTGTCTCACTGTGTACCATACACAACATGTACAGGGTCCAGTAAGCAATCTGTCTTAGAGATTTTACCACTCACACAATCATGGTGTCTCCTGGCCAGGTTCAGCAAAGCACGTAAGTACATGTTTAATTTTAAGCACATGTTTAAGTCCTATTAGTATTAATAGGAGTAAAAGAAGGGCTTATATTTAGGTACATGCTTAAAAATGATTTATTGAGGAGAGATAAAATTAAGCCTACGCTTAAGAGCTTTGCTCATTCAGAGAGTGGAATATTTACATTTGTTCCAAACACATGTTCAAGTCATTAGGACTTGTGATATATACTTGTGATTCGCTACTTTTTTGTTGTCTTGCAGTTGGCTAAGGAGAGACCAAAGTGCACAAATGTGATACTTTGTTGGCAGATTCTATTTAAAGATAGTCCATAAAAAAAAAAAGTGGTTTGTTGTACAACCACCTGGATAAAAGCTGGTGGGTTTGTTTCATTCCTCTGTCTCTTTAAATCTGGATACTGGGGCCAGGTGCACAGCTGGGCCATGGAGAGCAGGGTGCTAGGCTGCAGGGCTCTCTGCCTTGGGGAAGCCTCCACTGCGAGTGCTGCCTTGGAGCTTGCAGGTACTGTAACCAGTTTTAAGGTCTTATGGCTTGACGCCCCCCCCCCCGCCGCCCCTTTTGCTGCTGAAATTGCATGTGCAGAAATGCTGGTGATAAGTTATGGCTGCGAGTGTGTGTGTGGGAAAGCTGTGGCACACAGTTGCCTAATGGGAAACAGCCGGTTACTGGAGGAGGTAAATACTTAGGAAATTAAGGATAGTGTTTGCATGCTTGCTTGTTGGAAGAACTGGAGTTTCTTAACATGTTTTGACTAGCTAGAGAGAAGGTTTTATTGCAAGCTTCAGAAGAGTGTGCTGTGGATGGTTGCTTGTATAACTTCTCCACTGCTAGTTCACAATCTTATTGAAAATTTGAGCTATTTCATGTGTTTTTTTCAGTAAAAGGCCAGTGCTTGGAGGCAAGTGGTAAGGGTTGAGTCACAGCTTTCATTGTGTAAAAAGGCATGTGCTAGAGCTTAGTGTTTCAGAAAAAAGGGTTAAAATGTGAGTGAGTTAATCTTTTCAAAACTGGGCTTTCAAAAGTTACTGTAAAAGAGACCAAGTTTTGCTCCTACCTTGTGATTTCTTTAAAGGTCTCTTTCATGATCTGAGGTTCCCACTCATGATTTATCCTGAATGCTTGGGGTTTGGCAGTACCCTTGCTGCATAGGACCAAAGGCATTTGATATACTATTTGCTTCTGTTGATTCTGAGGAGTTTAAAATATATGTTTAGTTTAATGGTGCAAAGCAGCGATTGGCTTTCTGGAAGGCTTCCATAGCAAACTGCGTCTCTGAATGTGTACATGTGCCCCCAAAGCCTGCTCACACAGCCCTGATCTGTGAGCATAATGCATGCGGGAGCACTGAGCTGCCAGAAAAGCAGACATTCACAGGCATTACCATAAACCATATTTGCATATCAATCATTCATACTTGAAAGCAGAGGTTAGTAACCCTTTCTTTTTGAGCTGGTGTGCTCCACTGTGCATTCTCCTGTTACGGCTTTGATCTGTAGAAAAACATGTTTACTTTTTCAGCCACAAAACAATAATCCTCTTTTAATCAGGATGTGTAACTCTGCTACAGTAAAACAAAACAAGTGAAAAACATTTGAAATTAAGACCTAATATTTTCAGATGAGGGCAGTCTTTTATTATCAAGAAAAATGTGCTCTTCGAAGATGCAGGCTAGTTAATATCTAGATGGGTCCACTTCATCTCAGGTGGGTTTTCTTTCACTTAGTCAGCAGGTGCTGAAAATCTGAGCTCATTGCTTGGAGGCCTTAGGACCATACAGAGCTGAGCTGATAAATGTGTACACATCTACCTCATTTTGTCTAAGGAAACACCTTTGGCAAAGACAGCATTGCTTCCTGAAAAGCAACTCGTACACCAGATTTATTTTGCTTGTGGCCTCTGTTTATAAGAGCTTTACAAGGCTTTGCAGGCCTGTCAAAGTAAGCTACCTTTGCTCAGAAAACTTGTAGCTACTGAAACTGAGGACACCATAAGCATGTAGTGTTGTTCACAGCGTAAAGGTTTGTGATCCAGGGGGATGCCGGGTACTCCAAAGCCTGCTCAGCTGTTAGCTCTGTGTGCCCATAGGCAAGTGTACCTGTAAAACTGGGTAAAGCAGGACCAGTTCGAAAATCAGATGATGTATCTGAGCTGAGCTTTCCTGGTTCAAAAATGAACCCTGAACTTGTTCTTCGTAGCCTGTGCATTTGGTGTGTGAGTGTATTTTGGCTGTTTCTCCTGTTCATTTAAGGCTGAGGGTAGAGCAGAAGAACGGGGTCATAGCATGAAAATCCACCAGCAGGACCTCTCCACAGGTATGCAAGAGAAAAGCTGGAGAAGGCCTGAGTTAGTGTGGTGGGTCAAATCCTTCTCAGGGTAAAGGATGGGTATTTCTTTTTAGTAAAGAAAGCTCTGTGAGAATCCAAGAGAAGAATCCAGCACAAGCCTATAGTGAGTTAGTCTGAATTTTTAGTGAACGTGCCTGGGTTATGCTTGCAACCCTCTTTTTCTTTTTTTCTTTCTTTCTTTTTCTAAACATAGCTTGTGGGCATGAATGGTTGCATAAACAGGAAGCCCTGTGTGTCTCTTGGAGACAGGCCCCAGGGAGGGGATTTTCAAGTTTCTTGTAAGAGGCCACATCACATCAGCTTAGAGTTTGCTTTAAGACTTGGATCTGAAATTGCTCGTGTGTGTGTTTCTAAAATAAAGAATGGGATTAAAGAAAAGTTTAATCAAGTTTCACAAATGTCATCACCATCACAGCTTGAATGCAGTTAGCTAAGCACAGGTACAGATGTTACCATCTCTCAGTATGCTGTTGCCACAGGAAGCAATGAATTGTTTTGTAAGTCTAGGACCTGGTAACTAAAAAAATTGCTTAGCGAACAGCTCTGCAAAAAGCCCTCACTGCTGGGCACACTCCATCAAGAATGTTTGTTGCAGCTCTGAAATGTGCAGAGCAACTTGATTTAAATTTCTCAACTCATTTGGTTTGACATCAGCAGCTTCTGTTGTTGGGATGAGTATGGGATGTCTTTCCTGATACAACATGATACCGTTCTTTTTCCTTTGGTTTCAATGTATTTTAATGTAATGAAATAGATGCTCAGAATGGCTATTTCTGGTTTTGCATTAGTATAGAAATAAAGGTGAAAAGATCAGTAATGAGTTTTCGAATTAGTACTGATTGTACTAATGTACTAAAGTAATACCACATTGTAAGCGAAAATGTGTATTTCTGGACAAGGGTGAAAAGGCTCTGTCCAAAAATAATAAATAAGTACACAAACCACAAAAAGACCCCAAATATCCACGGTGGACCTCCCCCCTGCCCCCCCCCCAACAAAAACTCGAGGCTTTTATAAACCAAGTCATAGAGCAGGGCTTCTGTTCTACACAATGGGCTTCTTTTAACTTTCACCTATTTAAAAATATTACATATTGTACATATTACAAATCTCACATATTTCAGGTTGGTTGAATCTCTTAATTTGGCACCTGCTTTCTCATTTAAGGGCAATTAATGCCCTGCAGCTGGACATACTGGCTTCATAACTGTAGGACCACCATGTCCAATGACAGTTGCCTCCAAACGCAGCCTGCCTCCTTACGTGTATTGCCTTTAAGACCCTGATAGCATATGTTATTCTCTTCTGAATGGTCCCAAAGGTGTGGTAGTCCCCTGTGCTGGAGCCACAGGCTCCCTTCCCAGCTCCCTTCCTGGCCTTCCCAGCCCTCCTTTCCCGAGGCTAAGCAGGGCAGATCTGTAAGGGCACGGGGCTGGGATGGGTCAACCCTGTGCTGGGCTCGAGCCGGGATGCACCAGGAGTCTGAGCTGGGTTATGCTCAGCATGCTGCAGCATGGCTCCTCTTTTGAAGATCACAGAGATGTTGCTGGTTTTGGAGAGAGCTAGAAATCATTGTTTTAACTGACTTTGAAGTAGAGGAAACCTCCCCCCGCCTAGCTCTCTTAAGCTATGTTGTTACATGTCATTTAAAATAATCTTCTAGTATCTTTAAATATATTACTATAGGTACACTTTCTATAGTTATAGAACAGCTATAGTTATATTTTTCAAAACTATGTATGCCTGTGCCTATATATATGAATATATCTGGACATCTATGTGTACTTTTACTATCTTTTTTGTTATAGAGCATGAATATTTTCTGCCAAAAAATCCCTGTTATTTTTATTAATCCTTGATGATGAACAAAAGTACATATTTTAAGCACCTTTTCTTTGTAAGACAGGAAATTGTATTTGCTTTTGCTCATTGCTAGCACCAATCTATTCTGACAGATCTATGACACAGACAGAAAGCAGAAGCAACTTGAGTACTGATTTCTACATTTATTTTCTCAAAGCAGAGGGCAAAGAAGCTAAACATTTAAAATGCATGGATTCCTCTGAAAGCTTTAAACCTATTAGGGCAGACGCACAGCAACTTTGCACACAGATTGCCCCCAAAGTAAGTCTTGATTTTAGGACTAAGCCAAGCTGGCATGCAAGAGCAGTTGCTGTTGATCTTTTATACTAATTTTGGATTAATTGTGATCTACAGCACTGCGTAAACATGCTAACCTAGTACTTCAGCTTCACCACAGCTAAACATTAATCCTTCTTAATGCTCTAAGTCAACTTTTAGTCCTTAGCAGAATTTACCTTAATCTCTGGCTAGGAAGCTAACTGATTTACAAAACATAATCCAAGAGCTCCAGAATCTTAAGGAAAATGTGCAGAGAAGCAATTCACCTATGCAGAATAATATGCCTCTCTGGTATCCTTTCTAAGGCAGTACTAGGAGTAACTCATCAAAAAATCGAGACCTATGGTATAGAGGTTTCTTTTCCTTTTTAATGATAGAGAAATTCAATTCACCACATTGCTTTTCTTACTTTTCTCATCTCTCTTTATCTGCATTATTGATTGTTACAGAAAATGGACAAATGTAGTCTTGTTAATTTGGTGAAACATTGTAATGCATTTTTATTATTGTGAATATGTTACCTCTATGGGTAAACACGTCTATGGTGCTGAAGTATTTGAATGTTACTATTGGCAGACAGATTTGTTGTTCCCTCTGTTTCTTGTCAAACCAAATACAATTTCCAACAGCCATAGCTGTTATCCTCTAGAATTCAGGTAACAAGCCCAAGTGGCCTGGAAAGGGAACTGTAGAAGACAGAGGAGAGAGGATGCATCTTTACCTCAATTTTGTGCAGTATTTTAGTGAAGCTCTAAAAATCAGTTCACCCCAGAGCCTCTTGATGGTATTTTGGGGAGGGTGGTGGGTTTTTTCTGTTGTTTTATTTTTGTGGAGGGGTATTTGATAGCTGAGGAAACCAGCTGATGGCAGGGAGTATCTGAGGAAACCATGTATTGAGGGAGTGAATGTTTTGCAACAGAACTGGGAGAACTCCTGGGTGAGGACCAGTTAATACTCCAGACTTCTGTCATCCCAAATGTAAAGATTCAGAAAAGCAAAGGATGTAGAGCTGCATGCAATGAATGTGGCAGAGTTCAGCTTGGTCTTCATCAGACTCTTGAATAGTCTTATTCTGGAGTGTTTCAGAAGCTGGGCTGTCCTGGAGCCTGTCTACTTACTCAAGATAATAGTTGCCTTCAGTCCTTGCTGTGAGCCTGCTTATGGTGTCTGGAAGCTGCTTGATTCTGTTCCATTGTGCTCCCACCCTTTTGTTCCCTCCCTCTCCTTTATTCCCTTGTATACTTATTTTCCCTAGTCATCTGTGCTTTTTCCAGGACCATTTCCTAATTTTTAGTCGTAGCTTGACTATTTTATCCGCATTACAAACAACGAGCTTTTGCTATAAAACAAGAGCAGGGTCTGTGCTGAGAAGGCAGGGGAGAGAGCATGTAGTGACGGCCAACACCTCACCCCCACCTAGTGAAGCATTCCCAAAATAAGTGAGGCTTGTTCATGCTTTGGGAATCTCTCCTTGAAGCTGAAGGAGAAATCTTTTCTGTGCACTGTCTCGTTTGTTCTCAACAGCTTTAATTCTTCACCATATTTCTGTCCCCTACCTAACAATGGGAATCCAGTTTTCACTGAGAAGATTCGTGCAAAATTTGGGTTTTCTCTAACAAATTTCAGAGTGATTTCTGAGGTGTGGAGATTTGAATAGGAGACTGCTGTGTCCAAGGGTGACATCAGGGGCTTGTGATTCTGTCTCCTCCCTGGCAGAGGAACAGGGTGAGATTCAAGCAGCCTGAAGACTGCTCTGCAATGCAGTGTACCAGTTGAGTGAGACATGTTCCCGAGGGGACAAGCCACCGGGCAAGGCAACTTCTGCTCCCTTTTGCTGCCTGCACAGTGGCTGCAGGGAAGGTGTTGTGAGAGCGTCACCAGCTGTCAGGAGGGTGCTGGGCTGGGAGTCCCCAGCAACAGGGCCCGTATAAGTAGCTGTTGCACACATGCCAGCGAGCAGCGGGAAGGGTGCTGGCCATAGGAGCTGCCCTTCGGGGTTCAGGTTACCGAACTAAGCTGGCAACGGCCCGGACCTATATTTAGGTCTGGAATCTGTACTAGTGTGGTAGAAGGCTCATGTACACACCATCCTCAGGTAACCCCGCTGGCCACCACCCCGAGAAAGCCTCCTGACTGCTTTTCAGGGTCCAGCAGCGAACAGCTTTCCTCCTCTCCCTCCCACGTGGTGGGAAGCTGCACGGGTTATTTTCACCTCTTCATACTCTGCGTGCGCCCGAGGGAGGCTCCTGAAAAGCCCCTCCTAGTTTCTGCAGAAAGGCTTCTGAAATGGGTGTTGTGGGAAAGAAAACTGTCCGTGTGTGGGCCTGGCACACCTTGGCCCTTACGGCTCTGAGCGTGAAGTGGAGGGGCTCACGTGGACCCTCCATGCCCCACCATCGCCCCCAGCCCAGCCTTGGGCAGGGCAGCCACCGGCTGCCGCCTTCCCACTGGGGCGAGGGGGTGGAAAGAAATGGCAAAGAGCTGTAATTCTCTGCCCTTAAATCCAAAGACGAAATCAGGGTGTCTCAGGGATTTTGATTTGACCAGATGCAAAACTTCAGACCGCTTTATTTGGGTCAGTTTGCGACAGATTTTAGTGCTTTGACATTTTTATGGGTGTACCACTCTCTGGTCTCCTTATTGATTGAGTTTCTGGGAAGACTAGGGAGCAGGACTTTCCTGTAACGGGCTGATCTAAGTCTTTAAAATATATGTATGTTTCCTTCACTGCAGCATCTGAGAATTCTTCCTTCCATCACCTTTTTACACTGTGCTTTACCCCATTCTCTGGCTTGCTAACACACCTGACAGGAAAGGAAAATGATGTAATTTTAGGGAAATCCCTTCAGAGCTGAGCACAAATGGACTCGGATTCTTTTAACTATATCTGCTTGTCTTAAAATGGTGTAAAATCCATGCTGGTTGTTAACAATCCTGTTTTTACCAAAGCTCTAAGTTTTCAAACAAAGAAAACCAGATGGTTAAAGTCCAAGCTTTGATAAGTCGTTTCCCTAATGTTTTGGACTCCTACCCAAAATGTTATGACTTTGACATAAAATTGGCAGGAGAGTAATCCATTTCCAAAGCAGTATCTTGAATTAATTCATTTTGAAAAATGGGTTTCTGCCCTACATTTGTCTGTTCACGCTCATAATGATTTTAAAATAGCAATAATAATCTGATTTTGTTGCCTTGGTAATTTTTTTCACCCTTTGTAAGCTGGGCCAAGCACTCTACTACTAAGCAGAGCAAATTTTTATCTGCAGGGCAGATATGACATTGGAGAGAACTGGTCTTAAAATGCATTGTTTTAGATAATGAAGCTGTAGATAGTAGTTATCAAAATGATAAGATTTACAGATTATTTATGGGCATTTTTTTCTTTGTGTGTTAGTAAATTTGGAATTTTTTGCACTCCCGATGGAATCCCCTGGCATGGGTTGTATGGTACAGACTGCTTCATTCACTAATCCCAAATTATTGCAGTAGATTTTGGAAGAGACCTCATTCAGTCTTTAGAAGGGAGATGAGAAGCCTGAAAGTGCAGATGCTCAGGGTCAGGTGTTTAGATAGGCAAATCCTTTCCTTGCTTGAGCAGAATCTAAAGTTGGGAGATGTTGCATGAAGCCAGACAGGGAGAAAATTATTCCCTCTGGTCCTGGAAACAGGAGATCTCTGGGGAGAGGTGCAAGGTAGGCCTGGGAAACAGGTGCATTGAAGAAAAAGGAATCCGAGAGGAAATCTCATCCCTGTATGTTTACAGTTTCTGTCTGGAAAGTGATTTCATTTTGTGAGTGGATCCAAGGAGAGCCTAGGAATTCAGGGTAGCCCAAAGCAACAGGATTTCTTTGTTAACAACTGCCTGATTTATTCCTGGATACATTACTTGTGTTTATATCTGACTGTTGAAATTAATTAATTGTATCACTTATTGCACTAATTTATGTTCTCCAAGGCCTGAGGAACCCACAGCATGTTAAATGCCCACATGGCTCCAATGATTGGGATGACTGAAGGGCTGTTTATTTTCCCCTCTTGGGTTTGTGTTGCAGTTGTCATGCTGTTTGCCAACGCTAACCAATTTCTGTGTGCTGCTGCTCGCACAAATTCAGAGCCCTTTGAAGCAAGGAGGGCAGAGGTGGCACTTAGGAGGTTATGGTCTCGTTTGAGACTTGGAGACATCTTATGACTCCACAGACACTTTAATCTGAGGGAAAAGAAAGTCTCACTGCTACAAAATGGGCTTTACAAGGCCAGTCTCATTCAGATTTCCTAGCAGGGATGCTGCTTATTAATGAACTCAGTTTTCATTTAATTTGTTTGGAGCTCCTCAGCCTGGGAAGTGCTAAACAAGGCTCCACAAGCTTTGCTTCCTCCACATTAAATGACCCTTGAGAAGAGGTGCAGAAATGGATCTGGCTCCTGCCACCTCATAATCTTGGTAGCTGTAAATCCTTTCGTCATGTACTAGAAGCTTTATCAGAAACAGCATGGAGGCTCAGGTTCTTTTAATAGATACTTGTTATTGAGACAACATAATTAGCCATAATGATTTTTTCTTTTCTTTCTTTTTATTTTTTTTTAACTTTCCTTAGGACCACTGACCACCCTATCATAAACCATGTTGTCTTTGGGATTTGTTGGGAACTAAGCCTGGCCTTTTTGGGGTATTCGATTTTTGCAACTTGCATACAGTACAATGCAAAAAATATCTATTTCTACACCTTTAAAATTTCTATACCATGTTTCTGTAGGCCACTTAAAGGGTTAAAAAAAGAAAGAAAAGAGTAAAAGTGAATGCAGCATGGTGTACCTCCACATTCAGGTTAGGCTCATGAATGGGTATTAATTGCATTAAATTTTCTTCCTGAGTTTGTGCAGGTGACAAATCTTGTCCCTTAAACTAAATAGTTAATAATCATAGCTTGAAGTATGCCTGTAACATATAAATCTTGATCATAGTGACACTTCAGAACTGGAAGTTGCTAGAAAATAAACCCCTTGCTTGTATCTAAATGCTGTGGGATATGTAACCCACATGGAGTGGTTGCTTAAGAAGAAGAAAGAAAAGTATCTGTACCTTTTTGACAGGCAAATGTATTTCATTATATATAACCCAGCTTGGCGTAATCACGTTGATGTGCATATCGTATGGTGGATGGAAAAGGGTGACATGTGAGTTAAGGAGGCAGATGTAAGTGCCTGATCTGTTGTGCATCTGCAAGCCTTTATGTCATCTTCCCAAAGTCCTTCCATGTCAATAGGTATTGCTAAATGTCACTTCTTAAAGGGATCTTTTCATATTTGTATTTCTGACAGCTGTACATGATTTAAAACAGGGTTTTAAACTCTTATTTTTGCCATTTAAGAATACTTTTACTTTAATGTGGTCACAAATTTGAGAATGTCACGTCTGCAAATAGGGATCTTCCCCCTCTTTAAGGATGTTTTAATATAACCGATGCAAAAAATGCAAAAGTATTTTATTCCTTGAGGAAATGAAAACATGTATGAGAAGAATACGTAATGCCTAAACTTGTTTTGATAATGTCTGTGTTTTAGGGCTATGTTGCATTAGCAATATTAGCTTAAAGTTTTTGCTTTTTTTGTGGTAGCAGTAGTCCTATGGGGGTGGAGGCGGGGAGGAATACATGTCAAGATTTAATGTAAAGCATTCAGTATTTTCTAACTTAAAAGGTAATAGTGAGGTCAGCCAACGTCTGAATTATTTAATTTGAAGGAGATTTCATTATGAAACTCTTCTAACTGCAGGTTTTTGTGAAAATATCTTGTCATCCTATTCCCAGTGTTCCCAGCAAGGCTTATTTGTAGGGATGGTGATACTGCAAACTTCCAGTAAGGCCAAATAAAAAAGGATTCAAAAATGACAAATATATGTGATACATAGGCTCCGGTGCATGCTGCTAGATCACACCATCACTCGATGAGACAGGGGTTGTCAGGATAGTAATCAGTTTTGTTTGAAAAGGCATTTTGTTTGTACAGAATTCAAAGGTACATCCACTGGTATGTAATTGGCATACTTCTATTTTAAGTTAGCTTAAGTGAAAATAAGTTGAATAAACTGTAGTGTATAGTTTATAATATTTAGTTTTATGTATACATGCAGATGGATAAAAATATGTGTATACACAAGCGATTTGCTATGATTAGCTGACAAGTTGAGGCATGATACAACACTTAATAATGGCTAGTAAACCTCTAAATGATGTCAGTGTATCACAGAGCTCTTTTCATGATAATATCAGCAGTCATTAAAGTTATTTATTGCTGTCATCATGCATTTCTGTTACCAGTGGCAACTTGGCAGAAAACATATTGCTAGCACAGCTGATGATAGATTCAGTTTCAGATTTTGGATATGACAATCTGAACATCTTAATGGTATTTTTATGCTTACTGGCAAACTGTGCTTCTCAAAGCATGCTGTATTACAAATGCAAAATATAAAAATAAATAAAGCATTTATGCATCTTCCACGCTGCGTACTAGCAGCATCTCCCCTTTAATAAAGAACAATTAATCTGCAGGTTTCGGGGTGGTCTGCTGAGACGGGAAAGCAGCACTGTCTCTGTTTTACAGATCCAGGAAAGTGATAGACAGAGGCGTTTGCATGTCAAGTTGGTCGAGGGGAGACTGCATCCTCAAAGAGGAGCGCTCGGCTCCGCTGGGGTACGGCTGGTGCTGCTGCTGCCGTCCTGCATGCGTGCCTGCTGCTTTTGAGGGCAACTCATGCACCCTTGTTTCTTTGACTCTCCCATTTGCCAAAAATACAGTGTAAGGCAGCTAAGTTGCTACAAACCTATTCCAGCATTAAACTCCAATTATGTTGCTTTTTAGGTAACACATGGTATTTATTCAGAAAATCTGTTGCATGAAGGGAGAAAATGGAGATGCGTAGATCTGCTTTTTCCATGAGTGTTTCATTCGGACTAGTTGGCTAAACACGATGAATTCTGCTTTGTGTGCAGGGCACAGGTTGTAGCTGTTCATCCACGAAAGCACTTCTTCAGGATTTTTTAAAATTTTGGTATTTAACAATAAGCCCCCAATTATACAGGTTTAAAAAAAAAAGGAGAGGGAAACACATGGGCACAATTTAATTTAGGGGTTTCAAAAGGAGGAATTTCAATCCTGCACATGTGTTGACAGATGCTTTCGGGTTTTTTGGGGGTTTTTGTTTGTTTGTTTGTTTTTTGTTTTTAATTTTAATTTTAGTTCTCTCTCTGGTAAGATTAGTGCACAGCTTTTATAGTTTGTTATTTTTAGACATACTGCTGAGACACACTGGTGTCTACATTTATTCTCCCCGATAAACCTCTTTTTCTTCCACCCTGAATACGGGGCGGGTTTCTCATTAGCAGTGCAGCAGCCATAGTGTACACGTACGATACGGCGAAGCTGTGGCGATGATATATTTGCAGAATGTGGTTCCTGCATGAGACAGGAGCTGCAAAATGCCTGAGGAGAGCCCAAGTTCAAATGGAGTTTGGTATTTTCACCTGTCATTATGTCCTGCAGAGCTTTAAATTTCTTTGAATTTCTTCCTCTGTCAGGCTGCGGGTCTGGCTGGTGCTGCAGGAGCAGGCACAGGCGGAGGCTTGCCAGGGAGGTGGGCACACGCTGCGCGTTCGAAACGGGGAGGGTCTCCACACAGTTAGTAAAGCAAAGGGTAGGTCACATCTAAAATGCAGTTCCATGACCCTTCCAAATAATTTGGCTTGATTCATGCTAAACAAAAGTGTAATTTACGTTCGAGCAACATGCTCATCTACTTAGAATAAATACAAATTATTCTGGCTTCTGAGTTTTGACATAGTTTTTGAAGTTTCCTTAAAGTTATTATGATCAGATGAACTTAATTACAGAGTACTTTACATATACTCATCTGGTAAATGTCATACAACAGACAGAGTCAAAGGGAAGGTATGCAGGATTTTCGGTCTCCCTCTTCTTGTTATGCTCCTTTATGTTGCCACTGAGCTTTAAGCATGCCTGTCTGAGCTGTTCCTCCTGTTAGAAAAAGAACAACCCCTCTGCCCCCCCCAAAAAAAAAATCCCGAAAGCAAAACTCGGACTGTTGCCTGTTCAGAAAGGAAATGTCTCCCAGTTCACAAAAATAACTGCCTGGAGAAATCCCTGGAGCGGGCAGACTGTTGCCTCTCCACCGCTTATTCCAGGGGCATCAGGAAGCCGCACCCTTGGGTGGGAAGGATGCGGCGTGCATCTCCATGCTGGCAGAGGCAGCTTCTCTGCCCTCTTGGTACCGGGGGAAGAGGAAGGGGCTGGGATGGGAGGTGTCTGAGAAATCAAACCCTGTTGCAGCGAGCTTGGCTTGACCCCC
This sequence comes from Ciconia boyciana, assembly GCF_034638445.1. NCBI lineage: Eukaryota > Metazoa > Chordata > Aves > Ciconiiformes > Ciconiidae > Ciconia > Ciconia boyciana. The sequence goes on from NC_132938.1 coordinate 60,207,685, forward strand.
ACCCCGAGCATGCAGCTGAGGTCCCTGCCTCTGAGATGCCAGCCGCTGGAGGCAAAGCAGCCTCTCCCGGGCACACTAGGCTTCTCCCAGCAAAGCTGTTTGCCTCCATGTTGATGCTTTTCCACCTTTTTGCACTCTTCTCACTATGGCTCGGTAAACTTGGTGTTGGAGCTTTCAGCACTCTTATTATTTAAGCAGATTTTTTTTTTTTTTTAAGAAATGCAGTTTCAGGGCATGTGTGTGTCTTGCTGCTTCAGACCAGTGGAGAAGTGGTCTTGCCAAGTGGTTTATTTAGGACCAGGCTAGCGCAATTTCCAGTTGTACTGTATACATTAGCAGTGATAAGGGCATCCTCTAATCTACAGGGTCATCTCTTCCTACTGTAGTAAAATAGTTTTAGCATGCGTAAAGTAAGTTTGAGTTGTTTCATATGAAGAGGGTCTGACAGTCGTGTAGGGGTGTGTAAATGTATAAATATATTTAAAGATATATTTAAAGACACTAGGTTAAGCTGCTTGAGGCGCACACCTCTGAATACTAACATGTTCATATTTCTCTTCCAAGTGGTGTTACATGAGGTATAGCATTACAGATTTTTTCCTCTTGCGAATAGCTGAGGTGCATATTCTGGCTGTTAGTGCAAAGTTTTAGTGTGCATTTAGTGTGCATCTGTGATATAATACATATTTTAATTGGCACTGTATTTTCAGGTAAAAAAAAAGTCTCATCTGTAGTACACTGAGCAAGTCTGTTCCAAAGGAATATTCCAGAAAACAACTGCTAAATCGCAGCAGTTGTAGAAGTGTCAGCACTCACAGAGAGAGTCACTTTTTCTTGGAAAAGTTCTGCAACTGTGACAGTGCTGAATGTTTTCTCTTTTTGCTGGCTTTCAGAGAAAAGTGTTTTCAGGTAGAAAGTATGCGATCTCTTTCTCTTAGCACATTTTATCAGACTTTTCATGAAAAGTGTTACTTTTTTTTTTTTTTACTTTTTAAAATAAAGCATCCTGACTAAATTTTGCCATCTAGTTAATAAGTAACAAGTGACTCTAATAAGTCTGCTGTCATGCTTTTTATTTACAGTGTATGCGGAAATTGAGAGAGGAGGGGGAGACAAATCTGGAGTGAATTTCCATCACCCATAGTGGTTTTTGCTAAGAAAACAGTCTTTCAATGTAAACAACATCTGTATTTTTCATGTTGTCTTTCTAAATAATGGTTCTGTAAATAACTTGCCCTCACTGTAGAGCAACAGTTAGATTCCTTAATCTCTCAGTCATCCAGGGCTCTGTGCAGAATGCAGACTTCCAGCATATTTAAACATACATCTCTCAAACTTTTGATATCTTTTCCTCACGGCAGGATTTCAAAAGGTGGATGACTGCGAAATGCACTTTCATTCTCTGTGTTAGTGCTTTAACATTAGTCTGACTTTAATAGGCTGGGATGATTTCAGCTTATAAATCTTCAACTGGAGGATAAAGTTCAAGTAGATAAAATCAAACAGATGTTGGTGGGAGGATTTCTGCATGACCCATAAAAGTGCTATCATCAAAGCCTAGAATCATTTGTTTTGAATTATTACATTGTTATCAAAAGGACTGTAGCAGTCTGTTTGTTGAGAAATTGGATCTGTTTATCTGAAAACAGAACAAAGATGCCATGCTAAGACGTCCCTGGGAAAGTGTGGGTTAGCTGATGGCTGACATGGTAGGGTAGCTGTGAGACATTTTGATTGACAGCTGTCCAAATAACTGCTAGGCCTGGAAGCCTCTGCATATGATTATATTCTTGAAAATGGCATCTGATTAAATGTTTAAGTGTTGCTTGCTTAAAAACAAATATATTTTTCCTTTGTTTTGAGGAAATGAAGGTTTTAAAAAGCTTTTCTCTTTTTTTTTTTAATTTAAAAAACCCAGCTTAGTGGTAAAGCCAAGTTACCTTTCAGTAGTAATTTTAAGTCATGACTGAAAAGTGTTGAAGACTTTGCTGAAGTGACATTTCATGCTTTTACTTCAACTCAAGCAGTGTCCTGTTAAACAGAAACAAGTTGCACCTGCATAAATGAAAAAATGTGTTCTTTTTATTACTCACTGAAAAGCCTTTACTCTCTCACTCATAATTTATTTAAAAAAGAATTGGCATGCAAGTGACATATGTACCAGTGTTTAGAGTGAATCTAAGACCAGCACTCAGATTTAAGTGGACATCATGTAAAAGCATGAGAAAATCACTTTTAAAATCCTGCAGCTACCACATATGTTCCCCTGTGTGTGCGTGAGTATGCACACACAGCGCGGCTCAAGCTTCACCGCCGATGCAGATTTTAAGTCTTCCCTTTCCCTTGGAAAACCGCTGACTAGAAACTGCAATGGGCCAGGAAAACTTTTTGCGTCGTATATGAATACTCTGTAGGAGGGCTTGAACCGTGCCCTGGAGCCCTCAGTAGGGAATGGGGTGTAGCATCTGCAGAGTGTGGAAACACTGAACATTAAGGTTTTTGTCTTAGGTGGGTATTAGATGTGTGTCTGAGAGTAAATGCCGTGAACTGGACCAAGGAATGGCCCCTGCTTGAAGCCACGAACGAGAGGTTCAGCCCCATCTCCCTGGGGGCCACAGAGCTGTGCAGGTGCTTTTTTCAGCTGATGAGAAGCCAAAGGGTTTTCCTGAGGGTTTCTTCCAGCCAGACTATTTGCAAGGTTTTCCTATTGTCCGAGTAGAAGTCACAATAATGCCTGTAAGAGAGGCATGGATGTGGGTCATTGCTAAACATCGCTGTTTTCAGATTTTCCTGAATGCTTCCACTGGTTGGGTACCTTCACCTAGGTCTCTTGCTGGCATTTTCAGGGTCTTCTCAGTGTTGTGCACAGAGGTTGCAGTGCACCTGGCCAAGTGCAACATGAGGTGCGCCCTGGGCAGGGGTAGGCCGTGAATAGGCATAGGGAAAATGTGTAAAAAAAATCAGGCTTTTCCTAGGGGACTGCCTTCTCTGTTTCCATGGAGGGTCAAGGAAATGCACAAAACCTTTGTTGAACCTAATGCTTTTCTGAAGCCAGTTCTCAACCAGAAGACGGCAAGCCTTTGGGAATTTCATGTTATGACATTGTTTGGTCTTATTGCAGTAAAATGCCTTGGCTTAGTTTCCTTTTAAATGGCATTTCTCTCCTTATCCATTTCAGTTGTAACAGTGGTTGTGGCTGTGTTAATGTTGCATCTGATAAAAACAATGACGATGAGTTTGCTGAGACACTTGTGACCATGTCAGGTGTAGCAAAATGCTTTCCTGGATTCAAACCCTGTGTTTGAATCTCCAGATAATATTGAACTCTAGCTTGCAAACATTATGAAGATACTTGCCTGAGCTTATTGGAGATTCTTTTAGTGTTAATAAATAATAGCTTTCATATGTTGGTTTTTTTTAATAAATTTTATTTTGGAATATCTGTTCAGCTTTGGTCCAGAAGGCTTAATTCTAGAATTGCAGCCCTGTTCTGAAGGAAACTTGCAGGCAGGCCTTGGCCCAATCCTGCAGCGGTTTTGCAGGCTGCGATGTCTGTATAAAGTTTGCCAGACTTCAGAAACATCCTAAAGCAGTCCAATGGGACAGTCATGTACGACATATTGTTGATTTTACTCTAAGTGTAGAGAGAAATAGTTCTCCCCTTAGTTTCATATTTTACAATTCCACTCTTTGCTCTGCTTTGCAAGGACTAAAAAACTTGCTATGACCAGATGCGTAAAATACTCAGTCCTCATGGCCCGTTTCATTATCACTATGAGTGCAAGCTCTTTCACGAGCCAGTGAGTCCAAAGAAAGCACAATGTGTGCTTAGAGGTGGGCCCTTCAAAAATGGGTAGGTGAGGAGATGAGGCTGGGAGCAATTGCTGCTGAGTGGGGTGAAGAGACAATGTAGGTGATGGGTGGAGAAGTTTGTTGGGATCCAGGATGGACACAGGACCCTGTAGCAGCCCGTCTTGGGAATTGGTTTGCTGGAGCCAGGAAGGGAGTGGGAGGAGCATCTCTTGAGATTCGTGGGTGTGCTGGTTTTGGCTGGGATAGAGCGAGTGGCTGTGTGGGGCTTAGTTGCCAGCTGGGGTTAAACCACGACACTGGGTTTTGGAGCATGACAAGCAGCTCTTCCTTGTGTGGAGAAACCAGCAAGCTGGCCAAGACCTGGACATAAGGGCATTTTGGGTGGCGAGTGAGGAAATTGAGGTGCGCCTTGGAGGGACTCTGTCTTTAAGTTTTGAGAACTTTGTTAGTGCTACTCTGAGAGAAAGTGGTGTTAAATCTGCTCTCTGCAGAACAACTAGAAAACCAAGAGGGAAACCAAAACTGCTGTGCCCTGCCATGGGCCGAGGGCTCCTTCATTGAAATGAGTCAAGCAATAAGCTTGGTTACTGAAATTTGTATGGAAGTTTATGTGACCAAAGGAAAATTTGCCCTAACTTTTTAAGATCTTTCACATTCTGAAAATGCATTATAGACGAATATAAAATCAGTTATTCCAAACTGTATTTTAATGCATTGTTTTCTCTGAGGTACTGAACTTGCTGACGGTGCACGTGCTTTTGTGTTGAATGAAGAGCTTTTTAGAGAAAAGCTAACGTATGAGGTGGAGAAGAGCAGAAAATATTATTTATAACGCCTAACCTCCTTGTGGTTCAAGATGCTTTCCTACTTGCGTTGCCAAGTCTAGTAAATTACTACAGTTTAGTGAGCTGCTTCTTTATAGTATATGAAAAAAATGTAACTTTACAGCTTTTGTTGAAAAGAAATCTTGAAAAAATATTTCCAACCAAGGCAAAAGCACTGCACGTGCAGTGAACCAGGACCGTTGTTACGTTTGCTCTGAGAGTGCAGAGCTTAGTCTCCAAGACATTGCTCAGTTGAAATGAAGACCTCTTCAGACCTCATAGCAATTTTGAGTGATCAAAGTCATGTGAGAAAAATCAAACCAGAAAATAGGTAAAATCCCTGAATTTTTGGTTAATTGGGAATGTAGAGACTGAATTTTGTCTTTGTTTGCTTAGGAAATCAGTTCCTTTTGGAGACTCATCATTAGTGAAGAATGGTTGGTTTTTTTCACTTGCAACGTGTTAGTGGTATGAGAGCGCTGGAAGACAGTCATGCCACTTGACTTTTCTCTCTCTGTTCCAAAGTTGTGCATTCCAGTTGTCTTCTGTGCCAAGGTAAGATTAGAAAGGTTATTCTGTAGAGAATTCTCCCTGAGAAAGCAGTTGTACTCATGATACTTCCAGCAGAGTTTGGTTTTTGGGCAAGACATGCAGGGCATCTGATTGTCTTAACTAATTCTTTATCTTAGGCTTTATATGGGGACAAGGTGAAGGTGAGGGAAGGAATGTTGTGAAGGAATGTTGTGGCCTGAAGAAGAAAATGTTGGAGGAATAGATGGTTGTAAACCGATGAGTTTCCTTTATCTAATCATCCACCCTTAGTCCTTAAGGATCTCCCTCCTCAAGCTAAGAGGTGTTATGCCTCAAAGGCAAGTAAAAAGACTAGAAGAAACCAAGTGGCACTGTCTTCCTAAACCCAGAACGAATAGCATATTTTATAGTCACCTTGTGTGACTATCAATATAGTCCTAGATCTTTGCTAAGCACTAAAGAGCTCTTTCTTTTATAAGGCACCATTCTGTTACATATGTATTATGTGTACCACCTACTGCATGATCTTCTTCCTGTGCTGTAGTGTTTTGCCACTTTCACTAGTTTCATTGCTGTGAAGAATGAAGAGACAGTTGGAGAGACCACAGAAATTATATGTGGTGACTGTTTTGGCCATTCAAGTTTTCCACACATTGGGTTTGTTCAAATGATCAGAAAGCAAAATCAAGGCAGCATATGCAGAAATGCAGAGCTCATAAAACTCCCCCCATCCCTTTAAGGCAACACACTGTTCTTGCTTTCTGTTGAAAAGTGACTAACGATAGGTGTTTTCTTGTCTGGCACGTACACGGTATCTGTTGCTAATGGACAGCTGTGAGTAGCTCTGAGTTTAATGAAAATAGAATAGAATATTTCAGTTGGAAGGGACCTACAATGATCATGTAGTCCAACTGCCTCAGAGACAAAAAAGAGACACCCACCCTCAGTGAACATCATAATTAAACAACTCGCCTATTATAAACTGCCTCGTATGCTTCTGCATTGGTACTGTACACTTTCAGAGGTCTTCAAAGCTCTGTGAATTGTGAAGGCAAAAAGTAGCTTAAAAGTAAAGACAAGCTTTGGGTGCTGGAGGTAGCCAGGGCTCAGCTGCCAATTGTGACAAGTGTGATGAAACTTGAGAAAACTTGCAGTTAATTTTGCAGTAAGAAACAGAGTCTGCAAATGACCTTACAAGGGACAGTGTTCTCAGGAATTTTTAGTTCCTCTGTGGATCAGTCTCCCCTCTGCCCCCGACCTCCTATGCTGGTCTTGGGAGGAGACTGATGGCTCTTTGCCTCCAAGTTTTCCATAAGTCCCAGGGCTGTGGTGGGGAGAGGGGCTACGAGCTGGGGGATACATGGTACTGCGTGGAATTCTCTTCCTGAAGAGTGCTTGCTGGGGTGAGGGTGTATTGAAGGTCAGTTTTTACCCTGTTTGGGTGATCCCTTCTTCCCCTGAATATGCAGTCAAAAGGAGTCAACTTTTGAGGATATGTAAAGTCAGCCATTAAGGAGACTGGCCATGGAAAGACACATCTTATTCAAGTGTAATCAAGAAACTGCAGAAACATTTCAGAAGATTGTTCTGTTGTGCAGCTTGGCAGACCTGCATGATGATCTTTAAATGAGGAATTAATTTGTGGTACTTTAGGGGGAAAAAGGATGAAAGATGCAAGATCTCAAAGGAGAATGGTAAAAAAGTGTGTTAACTTTACTAAGTGCTGTTAAGATGTGCAAAGTTAATGAACCTACTTGTGTAAATGAAGAATGAAACCAGAGCAGCCTCTGTGGAAAATTTTTCAAATGACTCCTGAAAAGCTTGGAAAGAAAATAATTATAATGAAACTAATGGGGGAAAAAATGTAATGGGATACAAGAAATCAAGTTGCTCAGACAGAATGATTTTGCAGCCATAAAGCATTAAGACAATGGGGAACAGCAAAAATAAGTTGTTCTTTGTCACTTGGGCTATAACAGGAAAGCAGCAATTCACAATCAAAAAGTAAATTGGGTAGCAGGGAATTCCCAAACAAGTCTTTGTTAGCTCTATGCAAGAGAAGAAAAACACAGCAGGAAAACAACTCAGTTGACATGATACAGTGGCATGAACAAAATAATGCCTCAGAGATAAGCAAATGGCGTCCAGAATGCCAAAGAAAATTTTACATAGCTGGAGATTTCAGGTAATAGCACAGAGAAGTCATTAAATCTGCAGCAACTGATTCGTACAGTAGCCTCATAAATTAAATGAAACCATATACAAAGTACACAATGCACTAAAGCTTTGCTTCTGAAACTTCTGAAAGAAAACAGAGATGTTTTTGAAAGCCTGGGATGCTTCCAGATATCCTAGGCTTGGAAATAGAGAAAAATGATTCAGTCTATAAAGCGTCTGTCTTGGAGAGTAAGTCAAAAATCACTGCGTCTGTGGAAGATAAAAAGAGACAGTGGCATTGCTAAAGTGGCAGTGCTAGAAAGTCCGATACATGCCCTCATAGCCATGGAGAAGATATTTTATGTTCAGATAGGTCTGAGCAATTAAAATGAAGTGCTAGAGAGAGCCGTAACCAAATACATATGCTTGAATAAATATTATCCAGCTTAGTTAAAAGAAAAAAAAAATTCTCTGTACTCAGTGCCAAAGATTACTGGGTAAAGAAAGCAGTTTCCAAATCACACTCTGGACACTGGCAGGGAGATGAATGTTCTATGTGGGATGAAACCTTCAGCAAAAAGATCCTATTGCCACCCATAAGGCTTACAAATAGGAGGCGTATGTAGAAGCACCAAGAGCGATGACATTCTGATGTATAGGTGCCGAGACAGTAGGATGGAAGCTGTGGCACATCACGCTCACAGCCTCATCTGTCTGCTAGTAAAAGCCAGGGGAGTAAATCTAGAATTGAAATAAAACGATGAAATTGTGAGTGACTGTAGCTTCGTGTGTGGAACAGTGCTGACCTCCTAAGAACTAAAACCTGACCTCCAAAAGGTAAAAGCAATACAGGAAAGCCTACTACTAAAGATATTAAATCAGCTCAGAGATTATTAGGGTTTATAAACTCAGACTGAATTTTTTTTCTGATCGGTCTCAGATGTGTGCGAATTCCTGTGGCAACTGCTAGGCAGAGACGCACGCTGGAAGCAAGTCCCTTCACATGACATGCTTTACCCCGTGCGCCAAAGGGCTGATGACCACATATGCCAGAGCTTCAGGTTTATCTTTTAGTTGGTTCTCTTTGCAAATAGGAGGGTAACAGACATTTCTAAGGTGTTTTTTTAAAATTAAGCCCATGTTGTCCCAATTAGATTATAAGAAATTACACCAGCAATGGTAATGATGGCTCTGAAAGCTGCCTGCCCTTTGTGCTGTACAGAGGAGCCTTGTATTCAGTGTAGCAGTGGCATATTGCACCTGCCAAAGGTGCAGTAGTGAGAAGCCGTGTGAAGGAGCCTGGTTCCCAGCAGGTAAGCGGGGGCTCAGGATAAGCCCCGGGGAGAGGTGTGCTGCTTCCCCTGGTGTTGCCTTGCTGGCTGTACTGTCATTCCCATTACAAACTCCCTGCTGCTAAAGAGGTGACACGTGTGCTGACAGGGCAACGAAGTGATGGCGAGGAGAGGATGGCCCTTCTGAAAAAAATAACTGCCCTTGTATTTTGAGTGAGGAAGAATGGCAATTTCTGCTGTTAACGGAGAATTTTTATATGATAGCATGGCAGATGTTGGATTCCTTCCTTCCTTCCTTCCTTCTCCCTGCTGTCAGAAGCAGCAGAGCAGGGCGAGGGGATGGCATGAGAGTTAGATCTGTCCTGTCCTGCTGATGTGAGTGTTCATGTCCAGGTGAGGTACCAGACCAGCAGTAAGCACAAGTGAAACTGCTTGTAGAAACGACAGCATTGCAGCTGTTTCCTACAGTGCTGCCTGGCTCCAGGGCAGGCCAGTGGTAGTGAAAAACTGAGGATATGGAACAAACGGTCTAAGCAGATCAAAACAGGTCTTTAGTTTGGAAAAAAAAAAAAAAAAAAAAAAAAAAAAGCTGTAAGTGGTGGCCTGTGGGCTGGAGGATTGATTAAAAGGGTTCATTTGATTTTTTTTTTTTTTTTTTAGTAGTTCTCCAGTGAGACCCTGTGGCTTTAGTAGGCATTGAGTCTTGAAGTAATCTTCCCCCCCACCCAGTATTGGAAAATTTTGCTATTCAGGGAGAGCTTCCCCTAAGGAGAATGATTTGGGGGTGTCTTGATTTCTGGGGGGGACAAGCAGCTGCCCAGCTCCTGCCCCCCAGTGCCGTGGTGGGGCTGAGGCAACGTGATCGAAGGGGGACCAGGGGACACCGCTCTGGGGAGCTGTGGGGCGGTCCGCCACCTCGGCCTGCGGGCAGAGAAGGCCGGCAGCAGGAAAGACCTGTCAGGCCGAAACAACATGGCTGCTAGAGGGCTGCCCACGAGCAGCAGCCCGGGCTTTAGGAAGCGGTTGAACGCTCCTAGCCGACCACCCCGGCCTGCTGGCTGCCCGTGGAGGGAGCTATGCGCTGAATGTGCTCCTTGTTGGGGCTTGACGCCTGGGGCTGAAGGGGTGGTGCTGGCATCGAAGCCGCCAGGCCACACAGGCTCTCTCCTCGGGCGGCTCCTCCTCTCTACCACAGCCACAGTTGCCAAAATAGGGTCGTCCCCCCCCACGCTTCAAACGCGTGGTGGGAAATTGCTTCTGTGGAAAATATAATTGCCAACAAAGAGCAACCGGCATGCGGAGGGTGCGGGGGGCCGGCCACAGGAGTGACAAGTTTGAGCCATTTTTCCTAAGAGCAGCCTACCTAACCAAATGTATATATATTTATTTTTATATGTTCTTGATGTCGTACTCAAAGCTGAATTTCGGATGGCGTTTTTATGAAGTGAGGGGAAGGAGGTTTTCGGAGGCTCGCCAGCTTCCGAGTCTCCCATCTCCCCTTGGTAGTGGCCCGGCCCTTTTCCTCTTGTTTTGTTTCAGTTTTTTTTGCTCCGCGTGTCACACAATCTGTTATAACTGCTTCATTAAGCCACCGTGTGTCATGGTCGCGGCTCCGCAAATTTAAATTGGCTATTTTTGTCTGCAAGGATGTGAAACTGGAGGACCAGGAGAACCAGCTCCGCAGCTGTATTTTCCATGTGCTGAATGGGGGCTGATATAAACAAAATGCTTTTTCCTTCGGGGGTTTGGCAGCTCTCGCCCAACCTGTCAAAGAAATGGTTATGACTATTTCTCCGTTCTCAAACGAGGCTGCTGAAAACTTACAGCCTCTCTGGGAATTTCGGCTTCTCTCCATAGAGCAGTAACAAAATCCGGTTTTATGTTATGTTTAATTGCAGACAACTTGGAGTGTTAAGAAGTCTCTCCTGGCAGATGTAAAAAGAGGGGAAAAAACACAAAGCAAAACAAACCCACCCCACTTACCCCTTTTTCCTGTTAAGCCTAAATACTTATTCCTTTTGGCAATATCCACAATTTTTACATAACCTGACTGGTAAGTTCTAAGAAGCTGCTCGCAGCAGATATTTGCTGCAACTTATATCCTTAATTTTTTTCTGTTGCTTTCTTTGCTTAGTTTACTAAACAAATAAATTTTCTTAAATGATATTAATTTAGCCTAAATTATTCATTAAAGAAGATCGATTTCTGCTATAAACTTTTTTATTGGCTAATAACCTGTCTTTTTGCAATGCCTTTTAGTTGAATTGCAGTTGCAACAAAAGTGACAGATAAATAAGTTTAAAAAAAGGCCTTATGTGAAGGAGAATAATACAACACAACATCATACCAGGAGAGGAATTAATGCAACCGCAGAATTAGTGATTAAATGCACCAAAATGATCAAAATTGATTTTTTTCCTATTACCCTTCCCTTCCTTTTTTAAAAAAAAAATTTAAAAGTGTTTTTGAGTGAGATTTTGTTTCAGAAGGTGTTTACAGAAAGCAAATATCATAAAACCCACATATATTCATGAGGATATTCATGCACAGCAATAGTTGTCATGTGATTCTTTTGTAAAATGTTTACTTTTCCCATGATAAGTTGATACCTCTGGATATTCATAGTTTCAGGGTTTTTTTATGCCTAGAAGCAGCTTTCACAACCATAGACCGGGTCATCCAGATAGGAAGCAGAAATAGTACTGTGTGCAGCAAGTAAACAACAAATGTTTTTGAACAGGTGACACACTAAAATGAGAGTGAAGACTGAGAATAAATATGTGACAATTACAGCTGGTTCCAAATAAATTCTTGTGTGTTGTCACATTGAGGAAAAATAATGTCAAAGTGACATTCTTTACCAAATAAATTGCTCACTGGGAATGTTTTTCCTGCCTGTGCTTTGGCAGGAAATTTGCTTTGTGCTACTGTCAAAGATATTAGCTTTCTTTGAACTTGATGAGAGTTTTGATGCCAAAGTATCAGTGGCAGTGGTAGCCTATGCTTTGGATAACAGAACTTTCCAGGAAAGATGGTTCCATCCTGAAATTGATATTATTTGGCAACTGACTAATATGGCTTTGAGTCTAATATCCTCATGGCAAATAATTTTTATTATATTCTGGGTGAGAATAGAATGTCAGGATGCCTATTTTGGGAAGTGCTCAAGATAAAAGAGGAATTGGATAGTGTAATAGTAAATTTGTAACAAGGAGCTGTGCTTTACTTTTAGACTTTGCTGCTACTTTTTACTCATGGACATAATTCTCTGTCCTGGCTTTCATCTGGGTTTCGTTTTGTCAAACAATTATATAGAATTGTAAATGGCAAGCAATCTATCCATGAGGTACAAAAAAGGCTAGCAAGGCTAAATTAATTGCATTAGTGATTCATCTTTAGAGATGTGTTTTCAGCTAAGGAAGAGATGGCATCAGACAGTGGTCCAGTAGGAGAACGAGCAAATGAATGCGGTTGTCATTAGTGCTTATGCATAGGATGCTGCTCTTCCTGCTGCAAAATTTGCAAATAAGCAGTCCCACCTCCAGTGCAGCAGTGCCCAGCTGGTGACTGGGGCTACGTGCACAACAAGGATGCAAGTTCTGGGCGGTTGTTATTGAATGGTGTGTCCTGTATTTTAATGTTAACAGCCTTAATTGCTCGTTATTTTGTGCTCAGTTCTTATCATGAAGCCTCACTGAGACTTCGCATTTCTTTCAGAGTTAAGTACGTGATAGATATTTGAAGCAAAGTAGCTTCAATTTTCAAACTTCCCAGTAAATATTTTAACAAAGTGTGCTTGATATGTCCAGGTGAGGACTTTGAACAAAATATTTTTTTACCTTTATGATTTCATTGCTTCAATTTGAATTAAAAAAGGGACACCCAGAGCCATGGTACTTCCTGTAGCTATCTCATTTCACTGTCAGTGCTTGTGTTTGTAATGGTTCACATGCTTTTCCTTAACTAGGCAAAGTGATGTTCTTGTTAATGAAAAATGTTTTAAGTAATGTTATTTTTTAAATGGCTGTTTACACAGGTCATTGAGCTAATGAGATATTTTCATTCACTTCTGAATCTCATTTAAATCCTGAATGATTCTGTGTTTCAATATAGATAATAACCACTACCCTTACGCTACAATAGCATGCCAGTTCTTACCAGTTTCTTGAAGACTGACTTCCTTGTCTCCAGGTGTGCAGGACATACTCGCTTGGAGTTGTGTCTGATTTCCAGGAGTTACAGTTTTCCCCGGAGATACTGCAGGTTCTGTGGCTATCACGTACCTGCTAAGGGCAGGAGGCTGGGAGCTCAGCTCCTGTTCCATCTAGTGCTGCCTTGCCTTCCCTTTCTTCCACTGTAATGGAGGGAGAGTGCTTGTTCTCTTTGCACTGACTTTATCACAGTTTAGGTAGTAACTGTGAAATGGTCTAATGTAAAGCAGTCTTTACATAAGCTGTCCGGTGTAAATCAGGTAATCTGGTGTGATAGAGCATGTAGAGCAACATCAGTTGCTCAGATCTTGCAAAGAAGACCTCAGCAGCTGCTGTTGGGTTTTGAGGTTAGGCAATGAAGTGTGCAACTTTTCACTGTTCTCTCCTGATCCAGTACTTTTAAGAGCCAAGAGACTTTGCTTGTAAGTAGATTTTATTGATGCTTCGTAATCTTTAGGGATGCACGGTTGGGAAGAGAGCCTATCTTTTGTGCATCTTGGAAACTTTGTTGCTGACACCCTGTTGTTCTAAATTTGCAAAGCTTAGAGGGTCTGGCCTGTAGGACTACAGGTGTTAGGTATGATATACCTGGGCAGGAGTTTTAAGGACAGAAGCAATGTGGAAACAGGTCTTTGAATTGTCATTGGGAGTCTAGTGTTGAAAGTTATATTTAATAAGAACAGCAGGCTCATCTATTGTGACAAGTCCTGTCTCAAGAAGCACTCGGGAGATGACATGACCTGAGTCCTGCAGGGCTGGGCACCCTGCCCTTGCTGGACAAAAATAGATGGCAGAATCCACACAGTAAGCAAGTCACTTCTTCCTGCCAAAGTCTGTGTTTGCATCCCTAGTGTAATGTAGAAAACATGGCACAGACTGATGCATCACCACAACTATTTCTTGGAGAGATTTTTGGTCTTGTTTCCTTTATAAAGTTTTTCAGTGTTTCATGAGAGTAGCTGGAGTTAATCATTGATTAGTTGTGTGTAAACATCTCTCATTTATATTTATGGGAGAGGAAGACACTCAGTAGTTTTCAGAAACGGGTTGCTGTAATTTAGTCCTGTTTGCCCCTGTGCAGCATAAACAAGTGTACAAACACAGTAACAGTTGTTGTTATTATTACATATACTTGTGAAGATGAGTGGAAATCTAGCAGTTTCCCTGAAGGACTCTGGAATAATATCTATGACAACTTTTACCAAAAAAGTATTAATTAGTTTTGGATCTAGTTATGCTTGCCTCTAAAGATCTCTCTGCTCCAATCTCGGAAATTCTCAGTAGGAACTGACACATTTGGGAAGATGGTAATTATTTTGTGTACTTATTATATGATGGGAAAACAGATGTAGAAGTCTGTTTTCCCTCCCCTTTTTAATAAAATAGGTAATTATAAGAAGAAAAAAACTACTCATATTTTATTAATCTAAATGTATGCAATCTCTCTATTTGTTTAGTAATTTGAACTCTGGAAAATTTAATAGAGATGTTTTTGAAAGATGTTTAAAACATACTGTATCTTTTTTTTTCTCCTGAGCTGTAGCAACTGACTAGTACTGAAGACAGCCTGAGGAGGGACTTTATTATGGCAATAAGCCAAAAAGTCATGACTCTCATGTAACAAAATCTCTTCTGACAGAGGGCTCAATTCAGAGAAGCATCCAGCCTTAGGATATGATTGCTCAGTAGTGAGGGTGATCCGTGGCAATGGGGATCACTCGAAGAGGCACTGTGATCTACTGGGACACTTTAGTCCCTTCTTCATTCTTCCAAGAGCATCTGCATGCTCCTGAGAGCATGGGTACTTGAGCTGGCACTTTGCATCTACTTTCTCCTGCAGTCCTTAGGTCCTCCAGTAGTTATGTCATTCACGTTGCCAAACCAGAGCTAGGGGTGTCTCTACACACTTGTTTGAGTGGTGATAGCCTTGCCAACCTCCAGGGAGTTGAGCACCACCTTGGGAAAGACTTTGTATTTGGAGACTGTTGGAGAGGAACCTCCATTACTCCAAACCTTGTGAACATCACAAATGGCATCTGACCTCATTCCTCAGCACAAACACATATAGCAATTTTGGGAGAAGCTTGGTGTCTGAAGTCTCCAGTCACAGCCTGCTACTCTTTCCTCTGTACCTTCTTTTGTCATGGTATCGGACAGCCCAAGGCTCAGCTCAATATCACAGGATGAGCACGTTGAACTGCTTGCTTGTTTTTGAAAGATCCTGGTTCCCTGTCAGCTTCTTCCCATCTCTCGCTGTGGTCACGTGCTCTTGGGGTTTTTTTGTTTGGGTTTGTTTTTGGTTTTTCTGCCTCAGACTTGGTACTCGCTCAAGCTACTTGAAATCACCAACCTGGTGGAAAAATAACCTGGCCAAACCCCATCATACAGTTTTCTGCTTGGCTGCTGAGTTGAATTGATTCCTGGAGTCAGTGCCACTCTCATTGCAAAGGAGGGTGTGAAACTGGGGGGCTGGGAGCAAAGATGGGGAAAACAAAGGGCAACAAGCCATTATGTCAGCTCAGCTGTGCATAAAGCTGCAACACTGCACCTCTTTCCCACTCCTTCCATTGCTTCCTACTACCTAGTCCAGCTAACAATGTATGCCTGTACCTGTGCATGCAGAGTAATTGTTTTAGCGTTTGTTTTCACTATGTAAAGGAGAAAGAAACCTGAAAGTTAGATGCCTTCTCACTTGAATGCTGATATTTCTCTCTATTATGACGATAAAAGATGTTTTTCGCACCTTTGTACATTCCCTCATGGTAAATAGCCATGCCACCAAATTTTGTGAAGTAAAATATCTCTGGCGTGAAACAGGTTTGAATTATATTATGGAACTGTTTGCATGAAATTTCATGGAAATCTGCTTTGAACTTTCATTTGTACAAAATGCAATGGGGTTT
Source organism: Ciconia boyciana (assembly GCF_034638445.1). Lineage (NCBI taxonomy): Eukaryota > Metazoa > Chordata > Aves > Ciconiiformes > Ciconiidae > Ciconia > Ciconia boyciana. Next base: position 60,223,416 of record NC_132938.1, read on the forward strand.
ACATAAGTAAACATTCATTGAAATATTCTCTTCTGTAATTTTATTAGCATTATTATTTTGCAAATTGTAACTTGTAAAAAATGCAGTTATCCAAGGTACAAATCATTAGTTGCCTTATTTAAAAAAAGAGAAAAAAGATACAGCTAATCTCTAAATAGTGACTTTTTTGACTCTAAGTCTCCTGTGACTTAACAAAAATTTAAAAATTACCAATCCTACCTCATATCATGCAGACCCAGGTGCTGAAGCCTCTGAAAAGTTGACTACCCAGTGTTTTGAGTCTGTACAACGGGGACACCAGCAGCTCCGGATTTGATGACTTTGCTTTTAAATGTGAGTATATATGATTTTAATAGGTCACGTGGATAATTGGGTGCAGGTTGGTGGGGCCTCTAAATATTACAGTTTTAGCTAGTGTGTGTTTTGCAGTTTTACAAAACAGTTTTACAGTTTGTGTATGTATTTGGAATATAGCACCAAGTAGTTAATGTTGCTCTACAACATATCACTGTCTTTCCAATATAGATCCAAAAGGAAGTCAAATTGTTTATGTACTGTAATATGCATGGGCTATTTATTATATATGTCACTGTACCATGACTCAGTAGCAGATTTGCTATATATAACAAATAAAGCAACGAAAGCTTTGGAGACTTTGGGAATTCTGTCAAAAGGAATGCAAAATACTCACTTGAAATTAGTGTCTGTTTTAACTGGATACTTCAAAATTATGATGAGTGACTTTTGACCTGCAGTGAATGAAGCCAAGTCTTTGTGTATTCTGTCCTTAAAGTGAGAAGTATAACTCACAATTTGATCAGATAAAAAGCAAAGTAAAAGAGAAAACATTTCTGAAAATCAAAATGTGTCCAAAGAGGTAAAAATGTTGGGGGGGGGGGGGGGGGGGCAGGAGGGAAAATCTTCCCCCCCACCAGTTTCACTGGTTCCACTAGTCTCTAAGGATATACTAAAATCACACCTATGGCAGACCAGATAAATAAGCTTTCCCCAAAATGATGCACGTTGTTGAATATTGCCTGGTCCAGTAACACGTAAGAAGAAACATTTTGGGGTACCACCTACAGGCGAGTATAGTCAAAAATGTAGAAGAGGGAATAGTTTTGCAAGCCCAGGAGAGGCTGAATAAAAAACAATTATGAAAAATAAAGCAGCTTGGCAGGTGAGGAACAGTGTAAAATATTAAGTCAGGTTGAAGGTCAAGGAGAGGAAGAAGATACAAGACTTGCGGAGCCAAGAGAGTGGCAGGTTTTGTAGCAGTTAGATTTTCAGAATCTGACTCTATTGCATGTAACTTGAAAGTTATGAAAGCCATTGAGGACCAGGAATGGAAGCTTGTTTTCCTCTCCTGCTCACTTTTGATGATATTTGCATTAAATAAAGAAAATAAAATACAACTCTTCAAAATCCTCAGCAAGAATTGTGAATAGAAACTTGAAGCGCTTCCAGAATGTTTATTCAGTATAAATGAAGTGTTGAAAAATAATTTGGAGTCCTACACTAGTTCTGAAAATGGCACACTTGATTTACAGTTCTGTTCCTTATAAAATAATTGTAAAACTTTTATTCTATAACAACATAAAGAGTAGCCATTTAGTAATTAACATATTGGGTATGTTTGAGCCTCCACTAGTCAAAATCAATGATAAAGCTTCTAAGGTGCTAGCTGTAATATGCTTATAGAAGGAATGTGAGATATTGTGGTTTGTTTAGGAAATCTAGTGAATTTAATGGAAGAAATGCTGCAACACACAACCAGTGAGCTTATAAATGTACGGTTCTGTTAACAGAATGTTCAGTTGTAATTACTTGAAAAAATATACTTTTTTTTGTTGGCGTTTCAAAAAACCAATTTTGTTATGAAAGCTAGTTTCAATCTAATCTTTTGCATGGTACAGAATATTGTAATTCATGTCAATAAAATTCTTGTGTTCTCAAAGTCAACAGTTAATTTTCATGTACTGACACAGATACAGAGAAATTATACATCAAAGTTTATATGTAAACACTCTTTCTAAGCACATAATAAATGTTTATTAAAAGATATGCTTTAAGATATGCTCTTATTTAAATCATATGGTATTTACTTTGTTCAATTCTTAAGACATTTTCATATCTATCTCCTAGAAATTACAAAGTAAGAAACAGTGAGTTTGATTGTGTATGCAAGCTGTTGTCTTCTGTCTTTGCTCCTCTGAGACTGTATTTTGACTTTGAGAATAGCCTTCCTCATGTCTGCAACTACTAGTTCCTTGGCACCTCTGTGGTACTTTTTAATATTGTTTAGCTTATTTTAAAATTAGAATTGACTCTTTCTTCTTGTGTTTTATTTGTTGGGTTATTCCTTTTGCTGCTGCTACTTCTTGGGTGTTTATAATAAGTAGACAGGTAAGTGAGACTGATTTTGGTGATACAAGAAGTTGAAATTAACGTGTTTCCTTTTTGTTGCTTTAGGAATGCTATGTACTTGTACGTATCAACTGTTCTTTGATTCATTGAGGAATTGACTTTCAAAAATGGTATTATTAAAGGCAGTTGTAGTTGTCATTTTTATGTGTGGGGCATGGATTGATTAATTTATGAAAAAAAAAAAAGAAGCTTACTAGAGCTTCGCAAAGTAATCGTGGGGGCTGGGGGGGGGGGGTCGGAACTCTATACATGACTCAGTCAAAACCTTCTCTTCTTATCCAGGTGAAAGTTGATTGAACTATTTGTGAAAAGAGCAACAACAAGATTTAGTTCTTCATTTACAAGCAAATTCACTTTTGCAGGTTGTGTAAATGAAAAGTCCTACTAAGAAAAATATGACAAACATGGGAGTGCTTTTATTAAGGTCAGACCTTTGCAAAATGGTCTGCTTTTACAGTACATATGGCTGTGGGGGGGAAGTAGAGAACAAAGGCAAAAGAGCAACAATTTTTAAGGATGGTTAGTCTGTTGTTTCAGAAGCTGAGTACTGATTCTGTCAATGCAGACAATTCCATACTTTTTCTTAGAACCTAGAAAAATATTCCTTCATACATTCAGTTAGGAAAAGAAGAGTTCATAAAAATCTTGTAAATAAAGTGGTACATACATGATATGTAATAGCAGTGCTGCGAATATTTGATTAGAGACAGCCTTTTCCTAGCAGTTGGAAGGGAGAATATGAGGAAGATAGAGAACAAAGGAAAAACGAGACGCGGGAGGAGGAGAGATTAAGGAAGAAAAAGAAAACAGTCTAGCTTATCAGTTTTCTTTTCATGAGGAATAATCTAAAAATGAATAAAATTCTAGCTCGAAGAGGAAATATTTTTACATCACTCTAGCTCAGAGAAGAATAACCAACGTTATTAGAAATTAACTCTGATATTATCTTTTGAAGGTCAAGTGAAATTGTGCTTCTTGGATATAGACTACAAGCCAGGCATGTTCTCTGTACAATTAAAAGCAACACGCTCCACTAAAGAGAATGAAAACTATTCAAATTAGCTTGGAGGGAAGAATCTATGTCTTCATTTTATTACAACAGTATGTATTTCCAACAATATGTAACGACATTAATATCTAGTTTTATACTTCACTTAGTTCTGCAAAGATACATTGTAAGACTGAAAAAAAGATTAGAAAATGGGAACATGATTTTTAGGCTTTTTGTAATTATAGGTAGTGGTTCATACTTTTTTCTTTTCACATATTTATAAAAAGCAATGTAATAACATTAATGAACATGCAGTATAGGAATATTCAGTTGGTAAATGAGATCATTTATCTCTAACAAAAGAGATTCCAATTAGCATGTTGTAATCTATATTGCACTTAATTTCTCTAAATGAATCTATGATTCCACTGGGGCTTGGGGTGTTTTTTTCTTTTTTTCTTTGTCACTTTCTCTGTCCCATTCCACCACCACCCCCCACCCCCCCATTTCCATATATTATGGAAATTACATGTTTTCATAATTTTAAATCTTAGGGTCTTAAATTAATCTCCCAGATGTTATTAAGATTATCCTGTTTTTTTTCAAAGGTGCTGAACTCCTGTGGCTCCCATAGAAGGGCCTCAGTAGTGCTCAGCACTTCTGCAAATAAGTTAATGGAAATGTAGCCACTTTTATTTTAGATAGTTAAATATTGATTCAGAAGGCTCATGTTAAGCCTTTTCATTTGGAAACATACCTTTTGACAGGCTCCTTAATTTCTGTATTGTGCACTTCTATAGTTTAAATGGACCACTGATGGGACTAGGCTATGCCAAGCTGTCAAGTGGGTGTGACTAGGGTACTGCTGGCTGATATGGTAAGATGCTGATTGTTTTCGGATTTGAGTGGTAAAAATCTAAGTTGTGCTCCCACAACATCAGTCTTTCCTTTAGTATATGCCATCATTGTAGCATTTGAACTATTTTAATTTCAAAATACTAATATAAGAGCATTTGGTATTACACAGAAAAATGGTTGAATTATTGCAGCAAATATACAGGAAATGTTCCAGTTTCAGGAAAGGTTATTTGAAAAGAAATTAAATACACAATTTATTTGTGTTGGGTTTTATTTCAGGGTTAAAAATAACTTTGAATCAGAACCTGTGTGAATAAAGGACATTTAAACTAGTTGGTTCTTGTTGACATAACTGGCCTTGATACAGAGCTATCAAATTAAATGAGTCAGAGTATACAAAGGTATAGAATAATGTATCTAGTGGATCCATGTGCCTGCATCCTGTTGTCTCGCCTTTCCTGCTTGTGCCCTCGGCACCGAGGCTGCTCCCAGACCCCTGCCTGTGCTCTTGGCGAGCCTCCCTGCATGGCAGCTTTGCCTGTGCCCTTCAGTTCCAGCTGCCATAATGCAGGATTTAAATGACATGGATAATCTTGTGCTGACCCAGCAGACCTGCGGGATGTTCGTGCCACTTGCAAAGGTCTAGCAAAGGGGCTGTACACCTTGTAAAGTCCAAAGTAGGATTTTAGTGTGATTTACATTGGTGCATAGACTTTGACCAGAGGCTGATTTTTAATGCCAGTGCAAGAAATCTGGCTCTATCATATGGAGAGAAATATTTCTATAACTCTTGGATCTTTCTCAGCTCAGTCTGTGAGTCTTCTGAAATGAGAATTTCAAAACTAATGTTACTGTACTATTTGATATATGATAGCTGTAGTTGAGAATAATTTCCTCTTCTCATTCATTCATCACTTAAAAAACCCAAAACAAACAAAGAAAACCCCAAAGAAAACAAACCCCACCAAAATTAATCTGAAGTTTATAAAAAATGAAATGGGTAAGTGGAATAGTAGAACAGGGATGTACAATTATTTTTAATAATATTCTAAAAACTCTGGTATTAGAATTGCACCAGAAGAAATAGTTAAAATAGTTGGCTGTATCCTAAATCTTTTTATTCTGGTTGATGTATTTTAACATAAATTAAATTGCAATATACATTAATTTACATTGCAATTTAGTTGCCTATTACAATAGACAGTAATTTATATTACAATTTTTCTGATTGCTGATGTATTGAATTGATTTTTGTTACTTGTTCCCCTGCAAAAAGTCCAAAAGATCTTATGGAACAAAATAAGAATAAGGGAGGCACTGATTTTTAACTCTTCTGTTGCTTGCAGCTTTAGGATTTTTCTTTTATCTGAGATGATGCACCCTAATCAGCTAATCTGATTTTGTGTTACTGCACATTAGTATTTTTTTCTTCTCATTTTCTTTAAGGCATGTAAGTCCTTCTGTGACTTAATTGTCAATCTTGATTTCAAAGACCAACTTTAGAATGAAGCCAGAACCTAGGCATTTGAAAGATATTTTGGAAACTTTGTGGCAAATTATGTAAAAATAACTCCTAGGGTTCCTCTTTGCAGATGGAAGGACTAGCAGTTGTGTCAGCCATGACTGTGTCAGTAAGTGGCCCTTCCAAGTGTCCAAGATTTATAATAATCTAGTCTGTTAAAAAACAAACAAACCAACTCCATCCAATATAAGGCCTAACTGGCAGTTCTTTTGGGACAGGCCAAGGTGTACCACTGATTTCAAGCATTTTTATGCCTGTGCCTCTTAGCCAATTTTTTTTTCTTCACGCTTTATGTGAAATATTCCATCCTTTCTTAGAAAGTTGAATTAACTTCTGGTGTTGTATGAGTTGGGGCTCTGAACATCATGTGGGAAGTCTTAAACAGAAAGACTTGGTCAGTACTATGAAGATACTTATGTCCTTGTGTTGTCTCTTTTGTTTAAAATGGTTTCATTTATAACTGAAATCACAGCACATCCCATTTCAAATTTTCTTAGCTGTGATTTAATTCAGGGCTCTGTGCTAATAAAGGGTTAAGAGTCTAGAAATGGACCTGAAATGTTCAGCGGGGCTGCTGATCCCAGAGGAAGGAAAGTGGTCCTGGCATGACTAGTGTCTTCAAGATGCATTTTACCTAGCAGAAATTTCCCCCTGTGTCAGTCCTAATAGTGGGGAGGTTTAGAAGGGTGTGTGGGGAGGAGAGGGAAGGGGGAACATATACGAGAAAGGGCCCTCTCTCCAAACTCCTGAGCAGCAGATGGGATGTTCTGGAAATACTTAGATCATACCAATAAACAAAAACTAGCACATAGTCCAAAGAAACAATGTTTTTTGCCTATATGGTTAAAAAAAAAATCTGGTCTCAGAGTCACAGCTGCAAAGGCACAGTGACTCATAGTCTGTAAAGTGTGGGATACTCCCTTTATAAATGGAGTGGAATGAACTGCTGTTCAGATGCAGAAATCTTCTCTAAGACCCACAACTGAGCTTTGAACAGAAATGTTTTGACTTGTCAATGAAAAGTAGCTTACTTCAGAAAAAGAAAGAAGTGGGGAGCAGGACAAAAAAGCATACAAGTGAGATGTGAAAATAAAGTGGTTTTCCCCCACCACCCAAATCTTTAAGTAAGAAATTGAGATTCCTGTTTTGGTGATTTGATTCCCTTCCTCCTCACCCTCAGGATTTAAAAAAAAAAAAAAATCACTGTTATATGTATCTTAATGAAGTTCTCCCTCGGGGTGTTGTTCATGGAGAAATATTCTCATGCAAGCGCATACACTAACTATATGGAAAAAAATTGTATTGTCTGTTCTTGGTTGAAGATGTTTTAAAGAGACATTAAAATTATTAGAGTTTAATCTGGGCCTTATAGGTAGATGTTTCGCTTTAAGACTTTAGCACTTGAGAAAAAAGTAGTTTTAATTAGAATTGCTACTGTTTACCAGCAGTAGCATTGTTACTTTGACGGTCTTGGACTATAAACAAAGTTTATAGAGAAGGAACACGCAGTTTTTGGACTGATGTAATTGTAAAAAAAAGGTCTGCTGCTGAACGTGCAAATCCTTCTTTCTTTGTAAAGAATCACGTGCAAGTCATTCTTTACTAGTGCTTTAAATCCTTGTTACTTTATGCCTGCTTATTCTTTAAAGTATAGCAGTTAGTTAATAATATCAATATATCATACTCGGCTGCTGGCCAAGCTGCTGTGTATGAAGTCCAAGCAACTTAACAGGACAGCTGCTCCCACGGGTGCAGGCATAGCAGCTGGGGGGAATGCACACACAGCACAGTAATAGGAAATAGAGGAAATAGAAGGAAAGGCTTGCTGGAGAGAGGCTGTGGAAGGGTCTCGCTCTGTACCTGAAATGCTTTTCCACTGCCAGTCTGTGGGAGGGTCTGTGAAGGCTAGAGACGTGGGCCTTGTTGTGACGGACCCTTTGGTGGGCTGTACGTTGTGTCTTTGGCTGTGCTATGCCGTATACTGTGAATATTATCCTTAAATATTGCTGTAATGTAGTAATGCGCCTCTAGTATGGTGGACTGCAAAGCTGTGTCAGTCTGGGCATCCTTTAACCCCTGCTTTCTGATCACCTATGTGAAGTGGAGTAGCCAGTATTTCTGATGTACTATTAGTTGTAGGTCTGTGCACTTGAAGATGAGAACTGGGAGAAACCTTACATTTTCTGGTCTCACTTGCATTCATATGGAAATATAAAGCTCAGATCTCAGCTGGAGCCTTATTTCCATTGCATTTATAATCAAGTAGCAAACAAATAAAACCAAAACAAAAACAACCCCACCTATACCTATAAAAAGAACTGTATTCACATATCTACTATCAAATGACTTCCTTAACAGTGATACTGGTAGGCCTCCATTGCCATGCCCCTCTACTTGGGTTTTGTAGAAAGCTTCAGAACTCCCATATAGAAGTTATCGCTGCTGTGATCTGAAACGCTTAATAGTGTCGTAACTTCAGAGGAAAATGAATGGTGGGCCTTGGTGCTTAAAAACAAAAATCCTGGTACTAAAATAATCTGTGCCTGTGTATGAAGAAACTCAAGTGGATAGCAAAATTGTCAGTGTTAAACCTGTGAGACTATAAAAAAGGCATGTTTTGAAGTGCTTCAGTTTTGAAACCTTTCAAGAAATAATAGACCATATTAATTAAACCCCTTAATTTTAACTGAAATATGCAAGAGAGAGTCTTTTAGTATTTGGTGCCATCTTCTATCCATTTGGAAAAAAAGACAATTTTTAAGAAATCATTGTTCAAAAATGTCCTACGCTTGTGGACAAGTTTCTGTTTTACTCAGTGCCAAATGAAGGAAAGGAAAAATTTTGACAGATAAAGCACAAGTCACATGCATGTGTGCAAAGTAACATCCATAGCACCAGTACCAGCTAAAGATAGGTTTTATGGGTAAAATATATCTGTATTCAAATAAAATATATTTAATAATAACACAGTCATGAAATGGCATAGGCATACAAAGCCTTTCTTACATAGTGTATGTTTCTATGCCTTTGCTGAAGATTCAAAGCTTTTTGTAGGTCTTGTTTTAGTAGGGTAATTTTAATTCAGATGCTAGTAAAACTTAAAAGATCTCTAAACTGCTTAAAAATGAGAACCAATGCTGTGTTATTTAGCAATCCAAACTAGCACAGAGGAAAAAATAACTCAATGGAGAATGTGAAATGCATCTATATGAAGCACAAAGATGTCGTAAGGATTGTTCTGTTTAGATTTACACTAACGTACTTTTGATGAACTTCAGACTCTGCTGCTTCTTATAAAGAAAAATGTTCCTAGCTCTGGAGCAGTGTTAATTTTCTTACTTACGATAGGCTAATAACATTATTGCTGTATCCTTCCTTAAAGATAGAATAGTGTTTTTTCAATTCCAAAATATTCAGGATGTGTTAGAATTGTGCATGTGTGTATATATATATTAAAAAAATCAAAATATATCAAAATATATATGTATATATTTTGAAATTCAGTTTTCAATACTGAAAGGCTGCACAAATCTGAGTTTAAGGACTTCGACCGGATAGTGATGTTGATTCTACACAGAATTTCTTACTGCTATCATGGGTACAAATACGGTACGTGTCTGTCTGGTCCTGTGCAACATGAAGCCTGCTACCAGCTGGCACATAATTTTAGAATTTTAGAATTACAGGAGCCTATGCTTGTAGCACTGGTGCAGCTACCAGGGACACGTTTAAACTTTTTATAAGCTCATACACATAACAAAACAAAAAGTTACGAAACTAGATGCTATAAAACAACATGGAAAGAAGAACTCTTGTTTTCAGTTTCTTAATACATATCTTGATAAAATATTTAGTAAGGTGAACTGTATCACAGGCAAATACTGCGCGGGCATCTTGTTTTAATTCTGGTCTGCACTCACTAGCTCTGCAGGCTTGCATTTGATCTCTGAGCCAAGATAAAACCCACAATGAGAACCAAACGGTGCAAATAAACAGAAATGTCTGCTTTGGTAAAGGGTGTAAAACAGAAGTATTCCGCTAGGTCCAACAGTATGTATCACCAGGCGCTCTTATTCGCACGGCCGTTATTCTGAGACAGCATCCTCAGACAGAGATTGCAAATTGTGGAAGCAGAGGACATGTAGCTGCTGAACTCCAGGGGAAGTTGAGAGAAGCAGCGTGCTGGTGCTAGGGAGGGGTATGGCTGCCCAGGGCACCGCAGCTACCACTGTGCTGCAAATGCAGCTTTGCTTGTAGTCTGTTTTACTAGTTACCGTGGTAGGTAAGGAAGAGCATAAAACTAATGGATTTTCATTACCCTTTTCCAAGTGCAATTTTAATGTGCCTTACCCGTCTAAGTCTTGGGTTTTTATATGACACTTCTGTAAAAATGTTTTTCTTAATTAATAATCCCCAAGAAACTGGTCGTTGCGAGCAGTTTTATGAGTGGCTTGGAACTTAGTGCCCTGGTCAGGAAGAGGTCTGTTAGAGGATTATTTCCTCAATAAGATGAGGGGCTGGGCAGCATTGCTTTTTTAACAGTTTGTAACTTTTTTCATTTGATAGAGCTAGATCTTGGACACTGCTAGATCATTTGTTCAGGATAATCTGTGGCTTCAGACTGGTTTCCATCATCTGAGGAGACATGAGAGACGGAGTTCTTCATACTGTCGCCTTCCTCTGGTCTCCCTGTCTGAATGGATGAGGGAACACATTTCAGAGTACAGTTTTTTAAATATTTAGTAGTAAGTTTACTGCTTACTACTCTTGATTTCAAAGGGGTTAGCCCCAGAAATAAGCACAGCTGTTGTATACTCAGGAGTAAGTGTTTTCAGGATGGTGCCTTAACACAGCACTTGTACAGAACATGTGTGGTATTAACAATTTTAGATCCTGAACCTGCAAACACTTATGCGTTTCAGTAACTTTATTCTTGAGAACAGTCCAGTAGTACTCACATGAGTGCGATTATGGACAGGAGTAAGTGCTCGCAAGATCACGGCATTAGTTTTCAAAGGGACCGTAAACTCTACGGACCATTGCAAAATTATACATACTGCAATGACCTGTGAAATTGCCACATATATGTGTAGCTACACAAAGTAAACTACACATTTCTAGTATCCAGTTCTCTGAATGTTTAAATGAATGAGTAGCTTTACTCATGCAAGTAAACCCAAGCAAACGTACAAATTGATATGGGATTGCTTACAAGGGTAAAGTTGGTGATACATTTAAATGTTTGCAGACTTTACTGTTAAAACATGTGTTTTTATTCCACGTGTTGAATCACAAATGCAGTGCTCTGGATTCAAATGCCATGAGAAAAATAAGCTAGTGAGTTTGCAGAGTGAATTAGTGACACAGACTGTACCAAAAATCTCTGCAGTTGGTGAAAAGATTTGTACTGACCGCAGTGAAGGTGAATCCAGCCCCATCTAGAAAAAACTAGTAGTTTTGATTTTGTTTTTAGATTTTAAAAAAAGATATGTATATAAAACTTGTAAATGTTAAACTGTGTCACTGGACCAAAAAAGACACGATGATATTATTATTCCCTGTCTTCTGTGGCATTTGGGTGAAATCCCCCCAAATTTTATTTATAAATGGTCACATGTTGTGTAGTATTGATCTTTTCATTAGAAATAATCAGCATTTCATGTTTCTGAGCTCTTAAAGATAAGCAAAATCAAGAAAAGGCAATATTTTTCTCTCTGTGTTCTTTAGTATGTAGGGCAGATAATATAGAAGGTAATAAAAGCAAGTGATCTTTTTCTTATTAGGAATGGAAAAATAAATCATTTCTTTAAACAGAGCAGTGTGGTAGGTCTTGGTCATAGATAGCCTGAAGTCATGAAAAGCCATGTTCATAGCTGTGCAGAGATCACGACCAAGACGATTAGTTCTCTTATAGAAGCAAAAGGTACAATTCCATAGAAGCAGCTCAATTTTTTTTCATTGCCTTTTAAAAAGCATACTTGTTAGCTTGTGCCGTTTATTAGAGTCCACAAAATGGATGATGTGATGTCTATGTTCGGATGCAAACTAGGCTTTTGCTTCACAGAGCTACCTGAACTTAAAATATCAGTGTCTGAGAAGGGAGTAATTCATCCTACTGTTTAAGAAAGCTGTGTTAAAATATTAAGCATGTAAATGTCACAGATGCTTTTTTGGGCTATTATTGGAGAATTACTTGGGGACTGGTATTATGCTTTGTAGTTGCTATGGAAACTTTCTAATACATGCAGTTTGGGAATGAGAAATTGGAAGTAATTTTTGCATTCCTAAATCCAGTTTCCTAGTAATAAGAGGGACAATTGTGGATTATCAGATTGTTACCAAAGCTTTCCACAAGATCCTAAGGTTATTAATCTCCAGAAAAAGGGGCGGAAAAATTATACTAATAAACTTCTACAAAGAAATAGGAAGAAATTTTATCTATTTTTTCGTCATGTGGAGACTAATCAATTCAAAACACAGTATTTTAATATATTCTCAGGAAAATGAATGGCTGATCAAAAAGTGGGTTTTGTAGAAACCCAAAACGAATTCAAAATTATTTTTTAAAAAATGGTGAGAGAATTATGACTAAAAAATCAGCAACTAAATCTTATATGAAACACCTTTTTTAAAAAGTGTTTAATATTTCTTCTTTATTCACTTGAAGTAACCTTGATATAAGAGTCAGGAAACACTTTTTAATATGATGGAGATTGTATACTCATTTAGAAGTCTGATCACAGGATTCGTCTTTTCTTTTTTTAGTGGATTTTAATGCAGAAACGTACCTAGAAAGTTTAAAAAATATGCTACAACAATTTTAAGAACAAAATCACTTGAGCTTGCTAGTATTTTTTTGAAGATTAAAAGGTAAACCAAAAGCACCTAAGAGCAATTATGCTTTTAATTTTTTGTAAAATGATTTAAAAAGTGATGATCCCTTACATTATCCAGACAAAGGGGCTTTTTGTGTTTAATCTGTTCTTATACATTAATGTTTTTATTCTTATTTCCTAGTGATGAAATATGAATAAACAGGATTTGAATGAAAGTGTTTACTTTAATTTGAAAAATAATCTCCAATAATAATTGTTTTATTAATAAAATTGTTGGTTTAGTGTTTATAAGTTTGTCTGTTTTTTTTCCTGGTAATTTAATTTGGGCATAAAAAGTCTAAATACTTTAGAAATATTTTATAACATTGCTGCTCTGCTCTTTGAAAAGAACAGCATTCTTTCTTAAGAATGATAATTTGAATTTTTAAAAAGTGACATCAGAAATAAAGCATTGACAAATGTAACCTGTATAGGTACTGAAAATTTTCTGAGATTGCTTCATTTTAATAAAATATTTTTGTTTCAAACTAGTTATGTCAGATGTTCTTTTGAAGTTTTTCTATTGCTAGTTTAAATTTCATCTGGAGCCTTTATGTTTGAGGCGGCAGCTAATATTATATAAAATTTATGTTCCAAAATATAGCATAAACATTTGACTTTAAATATTGATTAGATCTCTTCATTTTGCTTTCCTGTTTGTGAACTTGTCAATTAAATTCCACATGGATATGAAAAGTAGGTTTTAGATAGAGATAATCCACTATAATCCCAAAACAGAAATCAGAGGACAAAATGGTCACAGCAATAAATTATTCTTTTATACATTCTTGTTACCTTGATGCCTCCAAAATTTTCCAAATCCCCTGCTTAAGGTCACAGGAAATATGAACTTCACCAAAACCTTAAAATAAAGGGGTTGATAATACATAAAACAAAAATGGTAGATTATTTTAAATAACATTATTTAATTTTGGTAATGACCGTTTATTCTTTGAATTTGCTAGTCATATTTATAGTAGTGGAATTTTTGCCTATATCTCCGTAACTTGGACATTCTCAGTTTTCGTTGATTAAATAAAGCTTTAAAATATTCCAGAAAGTTCAAAGTTGGCTCCAGTCATTTCACATCAATCTATACAAAAACATGTGCTCTCATAGACAGATGGGCACAGACCAACTTCTGCAAATGAAGTTATGTAGTTAGATTTTTAAGGTGGGGGAGATTGAACTTCATGAGTGTGTTTTTGTGATTCCCCTCCTCCCTCCTTACTTCAGTTAGTCTAGAGTTAGAAATAAAAGACCATCCCTTTTTTGCAGGATGCACATTCTGTCTTCCATACATGTATGATGACTGACGTGTTAGTAAAAGAAATTTATTTTGCACAATTTACCATCTGTTTAAGGAAGTCAATATTGTACACACATCATGCTCTAATAATACATTCTAAGATGATTATAGAGATTCACGTGAGGTTTTGTGGGGAGAAGATAAAAGATTTAGGAACAGAAAGTTGGTATAGTAAAACCAGGCACTTATACAGTAGCCTTAAATATGCATATTAGTGATGATGGTAGGACTCATGTTTAAAAGGAGTGTGATATAATTTGTTGCTAGTACTTAATATATTTGGCAGAGGGAATGTGTCGTTTTTACTGTTGTATATCGGTTGTTGCTTTATGGAAGAGTAACTTGATTTCTAGTGCATTTAAACTATTGTCCAGAAAAATTTTTGTTTGAATTAGGCATAAATGACAAGTTGGATTTTATGTTCAATTGTATTACTGTGAGAAACAAGGGTATAGTACAGTTAGAATATTTCACTGTGCACTTATTTAAGACACATAGTGATCACACAGGTCACAAAGTTTGGAAGTGATATTCTGCAAGTATTTTAACTTTAGCATTGTCTAAATGTAATTACTCAAATATTATTAAAGCATGCACCAAACTGACTATGGCAGAGAATATTGTATTAGGAAGCATGTAAGTTGCAAGGATTCTGGCTGAAAAGAGTATTCAAAATCAATACCTTCTCGGCAGCAAGGTAAATTCAAGCCAAGCTGACCTCTCTTTGCAGCTAATGTACATGCTAAGAATTATTACCGTTCACTCAGAGAAAAGTTTTAATGCAAACTGAAAATATTTGTTTTAGAACAAACACGAAAAATTGAAGGACTTGCTTACCTATTTGATTAAATGCAAAAGTGAGACCGCATAGGATTTTGTTGTGCTGTGATAGAACTTATTTTACCAGCCACTTTCATAACCTTTAAACAGCCTTAAATAGTACATATGAAAAACACATTCATAACAGATTCCCCATAGGGAATTTTCTTTGGTTTAAGAAAATTTTATTAAAGATTGGCATTGCAAATAACATTTTTCATAACTATATGTAGACCTGTTAAAATTTTTATTAAAACTGGAGTTTGGCCTGTTCTTTTTCATCATTCTATCAGATATTAAACTCCAGCAGCAGCTGTAGGAAATGGAGAAAGGGATTTTCAAAGGGATTTGAGTCTCCCTGTCTCTGTGCCTTTAGTGATCATATTATCATAACTATCACACATAACAAAGCTCTAAATCTGTAATTCAGATAAAGTAGTCAGGACTTTGAAATACAAAAATCCAAACATATGCTGTAACATTTTTTTTGCAATGCTGGTTCCTTTAACACGGATTTTGTAAACTTGGAGAGGTATCCAACAGATTTTGTATACTAACACATGCTAAATGACATTAATACTTAAATGTTTGATGGAGATTTAATTAAAGGTATGTTCTATTATACCTACAGTAGTTCCATTAAGAGTATACCAGATACTGTTCTACCAAATGATGATCAAACCACTAAAGGTTAATAAGAAATGATGTTAGAAGCTTTTTTTTTGGACTGAATTATGTAAGCTAAACTGCTGTGGAGGCAATGCCCATCTTCTCAACAGTGTGTGAGTCCTGTTTCATGAGGGGACAGCTCAGCATAATGCTGTGTTGAAATGGTAAGTGTGAACACAATTCTCTGATGAAATTAAAAAGCTAAAGATGCAATGTAATAAAAGTTAAGGAGGCTAACTTTGAAAGTAAAAGCAATGTAGTACAAAAGAAATTATTTCCAAAGTATTTTAAGTACTTCTCTAAGCTTATTTACATTGAGAAGATCGTTTTGGTATTAAGTGCCTAGGGAAAACAGTAGTTGTATTGTGAAAAGTTAGGAAAACTCTAAATCTCAATATCAAAGTGGCTTGTAAATGAGCAGTCGCATATATATTTATTGTAACACTGCCTTCTGCTGGTCACACCTCATTTATGAAGTAAGTAAAAGTGATGGATAATAAGGGGATGTTGTGTTTATCTGAAATTATTCTCAATATGAGATATTTAGTGCTTAGGAAACATTTATACAGAGCTAGTGTACATCTATCAAATATGTATACATCAATGATAAACACATTGCATCTATGCTATATGCTTACAGCTGTTAATTCAATATTTTTTTTACCTCAGCTGAGAGAAATTTTTTCATGTATATTGTACCAGAGAGTTATCAAATCCTTTCACTTTGTTGTTAAATTGATTCCTACTTTCTATATTCTGTAGTGTTAGAATTTCTGCTCATTTCTGTTTTTTCAGTTGGAGGGCTTTGGGTGTCAGAGAGCATATACCAAGCAAGACATCTGCAGAAAAATTTCTTTTTCATAACAAATGTCTAAATGTAATGGAGGTTAGGAGACTTTTGGATATGTGTTTATGTATACGTTTAAGCAAGTGTTTGCATAAGCTGCACTTTTTGTTAGTAAGTACTTTGTTATTCCTCAGTTGGTCATTCAAAATACACACATATATTATGATAATTACTCCTTAGAGGACAAATACAGGATTTTGAACATGGTTTCTGTTTTACTTTCTAACATGTAAAACACATATTTTATTTAAAAAAAAATACTTCTGTAAGAAGCATTTTCTGTTTCCTTAAGCATGCATAAATGGTAAAAAGTGAAATGTGAATTTGTAGATATTTGACTGCATATCTGTCAAGATTAAGGAAAACATTTATCACTGTATACTAACTTCATCATAATAGGCTGAAGAGGTATGAAATTATACTATATTTCAATCTGAAAACAAGATCTGAAATTAAGAATCAAACATTTGGTAGGAGTTATCTTCAGTTGTAGAGAATATAATGGTTAAAACACACATTTACTCAGTGAAAACATTGGCATGCATGTCTGGCTGCCTACAGTAAAATTAATGACTAGATTGTGCAGTGTGGGAAAATTTTTATTTTACTTTGGTTTTCCTCAAGAAGTGAAATCCTGCTTTAGTTGCCTGAGGCTACATTTTTAAGCACCTTTATTACAGCACAGATAAAAACCCAGCTATCTGACAAAATGCATTCTGCTTTATTACAAAGGATTACTTCAAAAAGCACAATTCTGTACATTCTGGGGATAATTTAAACACCAAGAATCTCTATTGTATGGCAAATAAAAAGTAATTATCCATAATGCATATTAGAATTGCATTTTAATGGACAAGACCTATCGGAACATATGCAGATCAAGAAATTTCCATTTTTAAGTTCCTTCCCAGAATTTGGGGGCCTTGCCCAACAGCCCGAGGAGGATTGTACCCTGACTCCATGGCATCTCCGTCTGAGCAACGACTGTGGGTTCCAGCCCTACAGTCCTCAGAGGATCACCGTGGTCCCATCTGACCCTTGTAGTCTATGAACCTTAAGGTTTTAATAATCAAAGACCAGGCTAACCCCATGTGTGCATGTTTTTAAATTCCAAATCTCATCTTAGATGTAACAGTAATTAAAAAGTCACTTGCAAAATGATAATAGAATCAGCCTTGTAAGAGCAGATATAACAACATGCATAATAAAATACTCCATGGCAGTGTTAGGGCTGTGCTAGGAAAGACTACGTGCCATTAAAAATGCAAAAGGACACAGAGAAAATAGTAAGGTTTTAATCTTTGGTGGCAGAAAAAAGGTTTAATGGTCACAAAGCTGACCAGGAACCATTCTGTGTTAAAGGAGCTGCTGTTAACTTTTTATGGATAACGCTTAGACTGGACTGTTTTTCCAGATTTAAAAATCTTCAAGGAAATTCCTCATTCCGTTGTATTTTTTGCTTCTCTTTTATTTACAGGCATCTGTGTATGTGATTTGTTCGCTTACGTGTCTGTGAGCTCGTGGGTGTGTACACACAACATACATGAGAATGAAAATCCCAGAGCGAGTTTGTGTTCAGGGTGGGCACAACAGCATATAAACATGTTTAAACCTGAGTGTTAAAATGTGTGTATCCAGAGAGATAATATGTGATAGTGGGCAGCATAATTCACTCTCATTTCCCTGTGTTAGAGATGACTGCATAATTCATGAATGGCAGAACAAAGTCAAGCCAGGAGTGAGAGTAGCACATGGACATCCCTGATGAATGTGCGTACTACCCACTGCCCATCAGTTTATACTTAAATCATAGATATTTTATGTGGGCATTCCCTTCTCCTCCTCCATTTTTAGTTGTCAAAGTGATTTTCCAATAATATGTTTATAAAAGTTTTTTTTTCATTGCCCAGGAGAAAGTGTGTGGGGATTCCTCACTCTCTCTCAAATCCCCTTGTACAATAAGGCAGCAGAGTGTATTTGGCACTCTGCTTTTACATTTTCAGGAGTGTCTTTATGCACATCTGTATTTTGACTTCACATTTGTGTCTTTTGGCTCATACTGCTAGGTTTTACCTATGTTTATTCTTATCCGTGGCCCTTTATTTCAGTCTTTTGTTTTGGTTGGGGTTTTTTTTGTACAGTTTTTGTGACTACCATATATATTATTGTGCAACCTGTAATGAGCTTTTTAGAAGTTCACTTGTTGTATACAGACGACTAGAAAAACAGCAACTGATTATTTCTTGTACAGTAGCAGTCTTCTGGAGAATAAGTAGGGTCCAAACATGTAGATAATCTTGAGTGTGATCAACTATGTAATGAAACATATTTCAAAGGTCTAGATATAGAAACAAAGAAGTCAGTGTGGGTTTTTATTAAATATCTATACAGTACTTCAAAGACAATAAAAATGTAAGCAAATCAGCAATGTTATTTTACTTTCATCAATATATAAACATAAAAGTAATTTTCAGTCTAATTTTTTGTTCATTCTGTCTCTGGAATTCTGAAACAGCAAAGTAATTGTAAAATGTTAAGTAAAATTTTTTCACCATAATTTTATTAAATTAACTTATTTACTAAATGAAATATTTTGTTGTGTATAACATAGAGGTGTTATAATGTGGATAAGATTCTTTCCATTTGTAATATGGGTTGCAGATTATAATCTAAATATATCAAAACATATGGATTATGATGATTAAATATGTATAAAATCAGCATAATCCATTCATATGTTTGTAAGGGCCCAGAGTCCTCCAGAGAGAGTCACAAATCCACTTGATGTTCTTGAGTGCTGGATTTTTTTCCTCCCTGATTTTATCTGAAATATGTGTAAAAATTCGAAAGTCAAAGGGATCCCTGTTGGTTACAGCTAAGTAGTCTCAAACACATATATTTATCCTACCTAAACTTGGTAGAGTCCTGTGCTTCCATGTGTGGGGTTTTTTTGTTTGGTGTTTTTGGTTGGTTGGTTGTTTTTTTGGTTTTGGGTTTGGTTTGTTTGTTTGGTGTGTTTTTTTTTTTTTTTTAGAATTATCCATTTCCATTTCAGAAAGCAGCACCTATCTTTGAGGCTTGAATTAAACAGCTCATTTCTAAGTAAAATCCATCTCTCTCAGGGAGGTCCTTCCTTGTGTGTGTGTACACACAGCGAAGAGGATCCGCATATTTTGGGAAGTGTCTGTGTACTGTCTCATATTTTAAGTAAAACAGCTTCTTTCAAGTCTTCTGACAACCTATTTTGTCCAGGTTTTCAGAGAGCTGTAATATGAGCATATGGGGGAGATAATTAAGCCAATAACATGAAATCCACATTTAATTTATTTGCATGTTTTTATTAGTCTGTTTTGCTACTATAATTTCAAATGAATAATCCTAAAATACGAGTTACACATTCTCAGGGGAAAAAAAAAAAGATGCCTGTCTAGGAATGTACCTCACACATGTGCTTATGTGTAATAATATATGTAATGTAGGGAGAATGATCCAGTGTTATGCCCAGGTGTGACTCTTGCCCTTTTTGCACCAGTTTTACACCTATATGATGTCTTTGATTATTGCATACATTTTGCCCATCTCTCCTAGCTTCAGCAGGAGCCGTGAGCTACAGAATAAATATCCTACTGTGTCATTACTGTATTCCATCAGAAATGTTTTTTTAATCCCATTAAAAGCATAAAACATTTCCAACGTATTTCATCCGCATCAGTAAGAATCAAACAAGTTGATTCTTTTCTTAACTAAGTGGAGCAGAATAATTGCAATTTTTGAAGACAGCCATTATTGTAAATCCTGTAAGCAATATTATTGTGATCGTTTTGGGGGCATCAGACAGGTATTTAACAGTTTGGTTCAGGTTGCCTAGGACAACAAAAACGCCGCTATGCTGCATCTCAAAGATTCTGGGATGAAATGAGTTGTGACATACCAGTGAAGATTAAATTTGTAACAGATAGAACACCTTTGAAGTACTAGCTTATGATTTCACAGTGGCATTAGGAGTCTTACTGCAGTATTTAAGCAGTTAGAAAGAATGCTGGTTAATAGTGGTTGAATTTTGTAAAATTGGATTTTATTGTCTTTTAAATAGCCATGGCAGCAGTTTGTATTATCCAAGCACAACATTTTTATTGCGATGTATTACTGTTGGAGAAGTGCTTTTTCACACTCCCATGTATAAAAGTGAGGAACTTCACCAGGTGAATACTTTTTGTCTGTTGTTCACTATCATCTCACTGAATTTTAAATAATACAGCCTTTTTATTTTTTTATTTTTTTGTTGTTTTCCTTCTCTTCTCCCTGTTTTTTTGGCCAGTGGCTTAGGGGAAAGAACAGAAACATTCAGTGTTTGTCTCGGATAACACTGGAAGATCAGATGTCCAGAAATGTTCTAGGCCTGCACATTTTTACATATGGTAAATTACTTTTCAAAAATAATAGCATAATTTCAGATGTCAAATATGACTTTATCATACAGCTTTATGACATGACATTACCAGTACATAAAGCTACTATGCTTTATGTCTGAATCGGATCACATCAAAATTTCCTGCCATATCATGTAACAGAAATAGAGACTTGTTCCTAAAAATAATGTCTAGAAATCTTCAAGTATTCATTAAACCATTTTGGGGGAAGCAGGCATGAGCCTCTTTCTCTGCAGTAATCTCTTAAGGATCACTAGACTCCATATTACAATTTCCAGTGTTACTAATTTGTGAAAGTTAGTTTAAAATATTAATCTCTGCATTGGCAGGATCTTTTAATGACTCCCTAGACTTCAATGGGTTAATTTTCAATGAGGGTCGGGTTTTATATGTTTATATTTTCTTAGCCTTGGTCAGGAGAAGTGGCTTTGCTTGGCCTTGTGCTGTGCCAAAGTGATAGGGTTTCATTCGTTTGAAAACCTAGCACATCCCAAGAGGTTACCTTGGTGTAGATTTCTTTCTTTCTGTATTAAATCGCTCATTGTCGCAAAGTGACTAGTGCTGCTGGGCTTTGAAAAGAACTTCTAAGAGGTTAAAAAAAAAGCTTCTGTATAGAAGGATTTTTCAGTTCTGCAGACAGAATACAGTTTGCAGCTGTTTGACTTGCGACAGTGATATGGATCTGATTGTATACAGTATACTAGGAGCCACGGATGCAGCTGGAATAGAGGTTATAAATTTTAAAAGCAATGCAGATTTTGGCCATTAATTGGCTGCTAATAAAAGCAAACTCAATGGGTTCTAACTGTGGGAGCCTGTAGCTCTGTATCTGATATCAGGAATTCATACACATTACACAGTTTTAGTGATTCAGACCACGACTAATTGAAATATGAGGCATACTGATCAAATTTAGCATTACCAGCATGCACTCTGGTTTGGGACTGTATGGCGACAAGGTAGCATTTATTACTTATTCTCCATAACACTGCCTGATTGAAATATCTAGCTATGTTGTCAGCAGAGGCCCAGCTGGGCTTTAGTACAGCTAATTAAGTCATTAAAAGAGAGGTCAAGCAATCTAACTCTTGCATACTAAACTACATAAAAGTCTTTATTATATTTTTTAATAAGCCAAGATTTGAATTTTTAAAGAAGTTTGTTTTAATAATAAATGCATTTGCTGGCTGCTTTGTCTGGGGCTTGATTAAAGTAGGCATTTGTTAGCAACAAAGTGAAAACTTCTTGAAGCTTAGTTTAATAAAAAACTCAACAAAACAAAACCTTGTGCATTTTTTTTTTAAGTGGCTAAAAACTGAGCCTCACTCAGGATGATGACAGAAACACAGCTGTCCCTGTGCAGGCAGAGAGAACTTGGTTCTCTACTGGAGAAGGTACCAAGACACAATCAGTGTAGAAACCACTCATGTTTCTTATCGGAATATTTGTTTATTGGCACATTGTGAGGAAGAAACACATCTAGAGGGAGAAGTTTCCTACAAACTAAGTACACAATAATGTTGGGTGACTGTTGCTACCTATTTTATGAATTCAAATGGGAGAGAGACTCAGATGAAGTGATGGAGCAACAATTTATCCTTGGACTTGAAGAGCAACAGGCTGTGGATTGCTTGAATTTGGAAGAGTAAAGCAGAGGAAGAATAACTCAGTGCTTGTGTTTGGTCTTGTGGCAGTCGGTGTCAGAGACACTGTATGATGGTCTTGTCAGAGCCTATGTTGTGGAACAAATTCTTCATAGCTGGCATTCAAGAACCTTGCATGTTTGTATCGCTATAAAACTAAAGCATGGGGAACTCAAACATAAAGTTGATAAAAATATTTCAGAGCTGCAGATGGCAGTCTTGATGATTCCCAGTCATTCAGTGCACAAGGCCTGTGGGACACTCAGACATTTCTTTTGTAAATTTGGGGTACTTTGGTTCAGAAATACAAAATTCTGTTCTCCCATGTCCTTTCTTCTGTATATTATATAACAGTAACTGGGAAGAGACATAGTTAGGTAAGGTATAGATCCAAGACAAAGATCTGAGGTAGAACACTAGGAACTGGGGAATGTTTGGTTGGTGGTTTTATTTTTGTTTGTTTGTTTGGTTGGTTGGTTTTTCCCTAACTGGAAAACTTATCAGCAATGAATTTAAAGGATCTATTCGGCGATTAACAAATAGTAGCACTTGGCAAAAGGAATGGAATGTCAGTTTATACATCATCTTCATACAGCTAACAGAAGCAAGTCTTAAAGCCCAAAATCCCTAATGTAAATCAAGTGGTTCCTTTGAGGTCAATTGTTACTGCTATGAAGTGGGAAAGTGCGACTCAGCAAGGTGTATATTTCGAGTGGTAGTAGTATTGACAGGCTGTGCGTTTCCATTCTTGAGGCAAATGGATCTTACTCCTCTTCTATTTCTTTTTTTGGCCCAAACTTTGAAATTTGTTACTTAAATGTCTAAGTAAACCATACAAATTTTAGTGTCTGGATTAGAAACGTGGTACTTCTTTTAAATAAAAAGCACGCCAAAAATACGTGGTTAGGGATTTGGAGTATAGGTATGAGGCAGCAAAGGAATTGAAGGGAAGATAATTGATCCCAGAGGTGAGTTGTATAATATTTTTCCCTTATTAAAGTTATGAATTATTTTTAGAGAAAAGTGCCTTTATGGGGTAAGAAGAGGGTTACTACAGAGTAAAAATTCTGTTAGCCATACTGTAAAAATCTGACACAAATCAACTTGGCCTGCTCTTCCTTATGCACCAACAGTTGATTTACTGTATTATTTTCATGATTAGGTTAGTTTTATTACTGTTGTTTTGGCAATGAACATGGTATATTGCACCTCACTTAACTTACCAGGAGGTAGAACGGTACGAGCAACAGAAGATGCCTTGAGAGCAGTTTTCTGAACATCAGAAGATGCAGTGTAAGTAGCGCTATCCTGAAGTAAGGAGGGGGTCTACATGGTGTTGCCTTCTGAATTCAAATCTTCTTGTATGACCATTGGAGGTTGCTTCCTATCCAGGGCGCTATTAGAATGCTTTATGTTCTCCATTAATCCTCTGGAAGAATTTTTAAAACTATCAACTATTAAATCATTATGCTCATTGCAGCTCAATGGATCTTCAGATATACTGGATTTTTAAAATCTTTTTGCATTACAATGGTGAGACAGAAATTTTCAGAATAACGAAGGCCATCTGCTTAAAAAAGCTTTCCTGAATTTGGTAGCTTTTGCAAAATAGATGCATGTTCATTGCAATGGGGCACCTCCTAGTCTTTCTAAAACTTTGCTCTTTTTCATTTCTCTCCTTCCTCAGACAAAAGCTAAGATCCAGATGCAAAAATCCAAATATATACATATATATATATAAAGCTGTACATATTAAATATGAAGTGAAAACTAATGGCTTTTAGATCTATGGCCTTTTCCGCTCTTAAAATTAGTAAATTATTGTTATAAGCAGTCATTTAATTTTTTTCAGTTGGGATCTTGAGATGGTTGGGAGCAGACAGTTACATTTTGAGTGCTGGTGTAAAAGAATATTGTTCAGACCAGTGAAGAGACAGAGTTGGTAATAAGCAACCTCAATTAGAGACTGTAATAATCATATTGATGATGTGGGTCCAACTCCTCAGCAAAACAGCCTGGACCAGTAGCAGCGGGTAACAAGAATGACCATACTGCCTCAGGAACAAGAATATTTACCCCCCCACACAGTCTGTCTCTGATGATGGCCCTATGTGTATGCCAAGGAAAGAGCAAGAACAGAACTAGTGTCTATAGACACTTTGCTCTAATGTCATCTTGGCCTGTGATCACTTTAGGAGATATCCAGAGCTTGTTACAGATAGTCTATCTAATGCTTCCTAATGGATTTCTCTTCCACATACTTGTTCCATCTTCCCTGGTCTCTCCATGAGAGCTATTTACTCTGAGCTGGTGGGAGACTCAAAGTCAAAGCAAAGAAACATGTGGACGTTCAGAAGTAAATTCAAGTGTGAGTGAAGCCTGCTTTTAGGAGTAACTAGTACACTGAGCTAGAATACTATATACTCTTTATTGTGAGTGAGAACAGCAAGGTATGATTCTGATGAGCTGCGCTATAATTATTCTTCTTGTATTCCTGATTAAATTGGTATCAGAAAATCTTATAATCTGTTCTAATGAAAGAAACTAGCCCCGTTTTTACAATGGAAATTCAGAAGTGTTCTCGTAGTCATTTGCTGTCTTGACATTTCTTCTCAGAACCCATCCTCCAAAACTGTTGAGATGTGTCCATAAGGAATATGCATATAGGTGTGCATCCTGATACTGTGTTGACTGTAATTAATCATTCATATTATGTGATCATATTTCACTATTCTTCTAAGTGCAGAACAAAGCTGTACACAGGATGAATCCTATATTTTGCTGAAATCAATGACAAAACCCCTGTAAGCTTCAACAAAGTTGGGATTTCATTTCAAATGTTAATACAGTAGTTTCCATTGTAAAGATCAATTTCAACAGCATATTTTTCTTTTCTCTGAAATTTGTGTGATACCTGGAGATACTATTTCCTCAATGAGAATGATTTATTTTTTCTTATAAAGAGTTTTCAAAGTAATATTTTAAGTTAATTTTCTTTCCTAGTGGTAAAAAATATTTGACTGATTTTTAAAGTAGCACTAGGCTAGTAGATTTAGGCTATCTGGGAATGTGCCAAGGTCTTTGTACCAGGCGTGTGTGTCTGTGTCCATCTGTCTGCGAGACAGAGAAGAGCTCAGAGGTGGTTTTGTGGTTCCAGCAGAGGTGGAGCTTCATATAATACAGATGTGAATGGAACAGGGTAATATCTTGTTAGCAGCAGATAATGTGCAGTGTTATACCTCTGTATGACAACTAGTTGAATATAGAGGAGTTATATTTACCTATTCCTTTTTTCCCCTCAAAAAATATCATAGAAATTCTGTAACAAAAGTATGGTAGGATCATAGACTGAATCACTTCAGTACTGCAATAATGACTATGCCTAGGAACCTTAACTTGCTCCTTCACGTGTGTAATACAGTTTTTAATCACATCATAACATTCTTATTTTCCAAAATGCTGCACATCTCAGGTTTCCATTTCCTCACTGAGACCTGGTAAGTGCTGAGTTTTTAAAATCTTAATGTGTCTCGTTCAGGATTTTAGATACAGGTTTAGTTTTAGGTTTAGTCATGCATTTTGGATTTTCTTGGCCTAAAAATATTTACAACAGTATACCTGTCTCTTCTTGTTTCCTTTTGTCTTGTTATCTCTCGGTTCCAATGTATCATTATCAGTGGAGATACAGGCTAAGGTAATAAAAAAATAACTCCATCAGGAAACCATAGTAGTTTTCACACCTGGTGCTCATCATCTGTGTTTTTTGGCTACCAAGAAAGAGCTCACCACTGGAGAACTAACAGCTCCAGGCACAGATCTCACGGTCTCTCTCAGGAGTGTTAGTTCAACAGTGATGAAAAAATGCAACATTTTTAACAAGCTGTGCTGTTCTTCTCGAGACACTAGTCTGGCTGAAAAATCAAGGCGTTGAAATAAAGGCCGTTAATGTGTTTCCTGAAACACTCTTGTTCTTTTAAATGCTCTGCTCTGAGTAGATATGGTTCTGGACTGATTGTGCAGCAAAAAAAAAAAAAAGCTGCAGGAATTCTGTCTTTTTTTTCCCCCTTTAATTAGTTCAGTACATCCAGGACTGATGGATATTTTCACCTCTTTTTTTTCTTTGAGAACATCCCTTCTCAAATACAAGGGACAGTCTTGTACAAAAGGAGAGCACTTGAGATGAAGTTTAGAGGAAAAAAAAAGAAAAATCTCAGACAGACTCACGTGCTTCCTAGGAAAACAGAGGGGAAAACCTGGCTCCACACTTTATCCATAACAGAATTTTCATTTTCCTCGGCAGGATAAAGTTTTCTTCCAGTCTCAACAGACATTTTGACTTGGTAGTTTCTGTACTGACAAACCACTTCATCATTAGTTTAAACTCCAAAGGCTGTGAGAGATGGGGTTCAAAAGGAATCTGGGTGGGAGGGGAGGGGGTGAAGAAAGATGGTAACCGCTACATCCCAATCTTTTGTCCATTGCTTAGTTGTCACGAGCCAGCCTAATGTGTTTCTTATGTTTCCTTGGTAATTCTGATCACGAGTGGCAGCTCAAATCAAACCAGACCACATCTTGTAAAGAAGCCTTTCCTAAGCCATATCCACTTCCCAGTGGAGAGACTGAAGAAAACCAAGTGAGTTGGTTTGCTCCAAACTATTGCATGCCGCATGAAGTGACCACCATTTACGTTGATGGTGGATCTCCCTTGCAGTCTTCACTTCACCCATCCAGGTTGTCTGTTGGTGCAGTTTCCTTTCAGTTATTCCTATTTTACTCACTTTGCTGCTCCTGACATGTAGGGACTCTTCCTGCCCCTGCTGAGTGCCCCTTTTCCCTGCTCTCTTTGAATAGCACCAAGTTCTTGCTGGAATAGGTGCTTCCTCCTCAAGGAGGAGGACTTCTATGTCATATTTCATTATTATTTTGTAATGGTGTTGAACAATCTCCTTCCTGCTTACTATCTTCCAGTATCTTTTAAGCTTTCCTTACTATTCAGCTTCCCGTACCCAGGACACATCAACTCCATGTGAAATATGACAATTCCTTACTATTGTTTAACAATATTGCTTTTTAAACAGTAGGCTTGTATTAAGCTCCTTCTGTATTTTGCACATCTGTCACTGCTGGTAGCAGTAAGTTTTTGACCTAATGTTGTCTGTCTTATCAATAGATCTTACATTCTTCTCTTGACTTCATACCCCTAAAAAAAAATCTTTGAGTGGATTTGGAAAGAGTTAGGTAAGATCTGGTTTTGTTTTTATTTAACTAAAAAAAAAATAATTTAAAAAAAGTGTTCATTATCCACTCCAGTGCTGCTAGCCAGTCAACTTTCAGTACAGTTACTGCAGAGTGAGGAGAGTGATACTAAGGAGAGCTTGAAACAGCAAATCTTCTACAACTTTAAAAGCCTGAGCCAGGATTTCGGGTGGCAGGATGCAGTTCTACATACAGCCTGTGCTAAATGCTGCGATGTCCTTTGCCTGGTCTCTGAAGAAGTAAGAGTGGTACAACCAGAGCAAAACTATTCCTCCTCCCTCCCCTGCCCTTAAAATACTTTGAGTTCCTTTTTGATAAGGCCAGTGGAAAAGACCATGAAAGCTTGGAAAGAAGTTGCATTTCTGATGAAAGAATATTCTGCTTCACGTTTCCTTTTGGCCATAATTTTCCTGGGCAGAGCTGCCAGCTAAATTTATTCCCTTTGCCTTAAATCTGAAACCCATTAGGAATTGTGTTGCTGAGCACTGAAGATCTTCACAGGTAATTTCTTTCCAGGGCTAAAGTACCCGGGTAAGTATTGTAAATTTTCCCAGTCTCCCTCCCACCACCGTTTCTGAAACAAAAGCACAGGCTCTTTCCTCCCATCTCCTTCCACACCCTCCCATCCCACTCTGTCCTTGCCTGAGCTGTTGCTCGCAACCACAAGACATATCCTGGCCAAGCTGGTGCAAGGCACAGGCTGACAGCCCTCCTCTGGGGGCCTCCCATACCCAGGGAGCTGCAGGGCTCCCACCCTGACCATCACCCTCTCCCTTGCAGAGGATGGGAGAGGATTTAGGTGTCTGCCTTAATAACTGTAAGTTACTGTTGTTGAAAGAATACAGAGAAAGAGTGAGAACCTTTTCTTCCTAGGCTTTGACCTCCTAGAAGGAAAGTCCAGACCAGAGTTGTCTAAATGGAGTTTTAAATTATTGAAGAGGAAGATTTGGAGAGGGACTTGTGAGTAATGATGCTAACTATAATAGCAGAATTCAGGGAAGCTCTGGAGAGATTTTCATCTAGGTGTTAGAAGCGCAAGTACTCGGAGAGACCTGTCTTTATATAGTATTCAATACATGTAAAACCCTGCCATTTTGAAGCTACTTATTTGTCTGTTAGAAACAGAAATAACACTGGAAAAATATTATTACTGCTTTTCCCTGCTAGCGGTATGTGATTCCAGAGAATTTCATAAGGATGTTGTGATTAAGTTGATGATAAGATATAGTGTAATTAAAAATCCTATGACTCCACCGGAACAAGAGGTTCACTCTAAAAGTGCTATCTTTGCACTGTTAAAAAGCATTTATTTTACAGTACATTTTTTGTTCTGTCAGACATTTGGCAATATTTTACATTACATTTTGAAAGTCAAACACCATGGTATAGAGTCTAAATTCTTTGTCTGAAAGTCTTTTTGTTCTTAACCGTCAGAGAATATAAAAAAATCAGCTGTGGTATTTTCAGTCATCTCATATTTCAAATGCCTTTTTATTCAGTGCTTTTATGACCAGTTGCTTGACAACATATAGATATAGTTACTTCATGTGAACAAAGCCCCTGTGCAATTGGTGTTGGTATGTATTTTTCAGGACATATGTCGATATACAGTAGTTCCCAGCCGAGGGAGTTTTTTTAAAAGAGCTTTGCTGCAGCACATTTTTACATGGTGAAGTGATGTTTTTGTTGAAACTCTTCCATGACATCCTCTCTAGGTTGCATCTATTTTAAGTTACAAGTTTTATTAATCTGAAGTATGCCAGACCCTAGTAGTGCAGCATTTTAATGTTTAAAGCATCTTTTACAGGATGTTACTGTGGTTTTGCAATAAAAATGAAAGCAAATGAAAAAAGAAAACTATTCAAGAAATTAAAAAGCCTCTTTCGCTAAAAAGGCTATATTGGTGAAAGGAGAAATGCTAGCATAAAGAAAGAAAAATAAAAAGTGTCAACAGAAATGTTAAAAGTCTTTATAGGTTCACTTCATATGATAAAACAAATGGTATTCTTCCCAGAAGAGATTTCTTTGAAAAGTTATTATACTCTATGGGAGTTTGGGATCATCTTTTAAGAAAAAAAATTATATCCTTGCTGCATGCCATATGGTAGTTGTGAGGAGGTGGGGAGCCTATAGAAAGTATATGATTACCCAGTAAATGTTACTTTTTTGGGACTAATTTCTGCAAAATCCCACTTAATTTCTGTAGAACTCCATCAATTTTATGCTTACTGTATTCCTTTTTCATGAGGAATTTGAGATTATTGTTTTAACCTTTTCCCCCCACTGAGTGGACAATAAGTGAGAGTGACTGCAGTAGCTTTTTTTTTTTTTTTTAATTTTGTATTGTCAGCTTTGCCTGTAATTTTTACAATTTTCATAACAGGGATTAGTCATGAATACTTTAAAATAGAAATAAGTACATTAGTCTACAGAAGAAGTTTAAGCGTGCTGCTGATCTCAGTAGTCAGTGTTTATTGTTTTGGGCTATTACCAAAGAATGGCAGAATTTTTGTACAAGGAACTAACTCTGGAAAATGCCAAATGTAAATATTACAGTAATTTTCTAGTCTTCAGGTCCTGGTTCATTTATTTGAAATTTAAAGATTTCTGTCATGGGCAAGCATCTCTGCTTAAAGGATTCAGGTAAATTCTCTCCATCTCAAACAGAGCAGGAAGGATTTAAGCATTTGCATATGTTTGTATATTTGCTCCCCACTGGCTTCAGGTTCATTGGCATCAGGTAACCGGGGATTCTTTCTGTGTTTCCTAGTACCAGAGAGCAAGCGTTTTGCCTCTTGTCTGTTCCACGTAGGGAATAGTCATGGGAGTGAATAAGAAAGGTACAGTACAAAATTGGTAGGCTCAGTAAAACCATATAGCTTACAAACTAGTTCTGACATGATTGCACGTAGGATAACCCATCATATTTTTATTTTAATCAATAATATAAGGTCAGTTACTAAGACTATTTGTGCAACAATAAAGATGATCTCAGAAAATGTGCTGTATTAAGGGAGTTGTACAGCCATTTTCAATGTTGATCCTAAGCAGGTTTTTTTTTTCTAATACATCAAATATGGTCTAGTGGGTCACCAAACAGTAGATTTATACAAAGAAAAAAATAGTTGATGGCAAACACAGAGAGCTGATATGTTTTCAAGGAGGACTAGCCTGCTGCACTTGCGAGTGATGATAGATGTGTGTGAAATATAATCCTGATTAAAAATGCATGTGTGAAACCCCTTCGAATAAAGTGCTGTGTCTGACAACATGTTCAGAGCTCCTTTATGTGAGAAGGGCAGGGTAATGTAACAGCCCTTGTACCATTCACTTTCTCTTCATCACTTGCTCAACTCATTCTTCCAAAATATTCAGCAGAAGTAATGCTAAAGAGTTACAAATGCAGAAAGCAGCATGAGGAAGTCTAAGAGATTCGCATTGGAAGTAGAGATTTTGAAAATGCACCTAAACCAGACTAATGAGCAAATACGTCCAGCCTCTGTTTTCATGTGCAATAAGGTGTGCTAGGTCTGGGATCAGGGGACGGTTGTGGTCATTTGGCAATTTCTATGAGCTGGTCAGGTATTAAAATCCTCAAATCCTCACATGTGTTTTCTTTGCTAGCTGTCAACATCTACATCAGAAACATTTATCAAAGTTAAAGCAGTGGAAACTGATAATGAATATTGACTTTTAGGGCTGGACAAAGCTTCAGTCAGAGGTGACTGAGCTGCACGTGACAATCCTGACTCTGACTCTGTCATAGCTACGAAGTATGACACAAATGGCAACCACACAAGAAATGTGGTGGACTGCGCTGTTTACAGGGCTGGATCTTGCAACCCTTTATACATATGCACATGGTCTTCTTGATCCTCAGAAGCTGCTGCTTGGATTTTGTTTGCAGGAGCTCTTGCAGGTAGAGATTAACTGAATTATGAGGGTGCTGAGAAGCTGTTTACGTGCCATTCCCTGACTGCTTCTGACTTCACTGACTGCGTGACCTTCGCATCCCTGGTTTTCCCTTAAAAAGGCTTGTAATTGCAAGTGAGGATTCGTGATTGCTTAGGTAAGATGCTCCCTCTAAGCAAAGACTGCAGTGTAGCCATGCTGGGTGTGGGTAATGCTCGAACACTGCATTTTGGTGGAGCTGTGCTCTACAGGCACCTTTACTTGTAAGGTCAAAAACTGGAGCTGTGCCATGGCAAAGTGAAGCCTGGGGAAGAGCTATGATTTTGAGAGACATTTCCTCCCTCTCCTTCTACCTTGCCTGCCGTTATTAAAGGCCAGGGACTAGTAACCTGTGCACTGCCCTGCGCCCATTTGGCTGCGCAGCCTGTAACGTTTGAGAATCACTGCTTCGCCCTTTCCTCACACCTTGGAGGCAGCTTCCCATTCAACTGTCTGTGGGAGAGGGTTTATCACTGTGCTCAGTCCAAACACCTGCAGCAGCCATTGAGGTGGAAAGAAGTCACCTGTGGGAATATGGAAGAAAGAAAAGGGGTGTCAGCCCCTCTTGCATCAGACGAGCTATTAAAACGGTATTTGGGGCCATTTTTAAAGATATCCAGATGCCTACAGGTGCTGATAGGCACCCAAAGGGATTTTCCAAAGCCCACACTTTTAAAGGTATTTAGGCATTAATCCAACATTGGAACGTCTAATTCTCAATTTCAAAAGTGCCTAAGGGCCAGATTCTTAAAGATCTTTAGGTACCGGGCTCCCCCTGAAATCAAACAAAAGTTACATCAAATGATCTTATTTCCCAGGACAGTATTCTTGAAGAAGTGCGTCCTGGTATATTAATGCATGAAAGACCCAATTGATCTGAATTGGGAGGATATCTGCAAGTTACTGTACATCTCAGCTTTACTCAGAAACCTTGTCTTAAAAGATTCATTCTTGGATAAGGATATGCTAGCTCTTTAATATAATTACTCCATACCAGTAATCTGGCATGATGACAACTGTCTATTAACTCTGCAACTCAACTCAAAATAACTCAACATTCATTATGTGCTTTTAATATATAATTTGGTGAATTACAGAGGTTATGAGTGAGCAATGGCTAAGAGCCAGGATGAATATAGTGCGTATTTCAGGCAGGTATTGCACAACCTTCCCTGCCCAGCACATTATTTCCTCTGTCATGACAATGTTTTCCCCACAACTTGAGGTTACAAACTTGATGCTGGTTTTATATGCATAAATATGTGTACAGTCAAGGCTTGAGAGCTCCTCTAAACCTTTTCACTTTTCATGCAATCCAAATTTGAACACAGGCCTCGGAGGGAAAAAATTGCACAGGTTAAACACACAATTTCAAGCTTTCTTTTTTCTTTTCCTCTGTCCTTTGAAATGTAATTATATGCAAGTACTTCCGGTTTAGGTAAATGCTTATAGAAGTAAATCTTCCTGTGCATGTTAACCTATGTGTTTATATTTGCCTATAATATTTAGCCCTTTACACGGGGCACTGAGATCTGGCCAAGCTCTCACTCGCAAAAAGACAGCAGTAAAGCTTCTGAACCGCGGGGAGAGGGAGGTGTGTGGTGAACCCAAAGAGTGCTTTTCCCACTGTGCCTCCTGCTCTGCCTGCCTGCAGAAGGAGAAACGGAGTCAGGAAGTTAAGAAACTGAGGCAGAGGAGCGAATTAAATCCCTTACCTCGGCATCGGTGGTGGAGCTGGGAGTACAGTTCGGCCACGTGTTGGGAGCAGGAGGCCACGCTGCCTGCCTGCACCTGCCCCTTCTGCTGCAGACACCTCTGGCGCCCGCTCTACTTCCCGTGCATGCAGGTACGAATGTCCCGCATGTGATGTGGTGGAGAAAAGTCAGGTCAGCAGCATTTGGTGAATTCCCAAATAAAAGCCCGATCTAGCAGCTGTTATTCACGGGAGGGATTACTTGCAGGATCAGTCCCTGAAAGAGGGCTGAGGAAATTCAGTGCAAATGTTATTACTTTCTTGATCTGCATGAAGAACAAGTAGCTGTAAATATCAGAGAGGAAAGGTATATCTTGCTTTCTTTTTCCTGCTGTCTCCTGCCACTGCTGGAGGGAGCTAGTTTGCCATAACTTACACAATTACCAATAGTCTTTTTTAATTTGACATTTTAAGAGCTGTGTTGGGTAGAGGATAATTAATAGCACTTACTTGCTTTGAAGTTGAGCTTTAAATTATATATAGCATAATTATGTCTAAAGCCTCTAACTTACTACTTACCCTAGTAGGTATTTCATCTGTGTTTTACTGTAACACAGTTCCTTCTGTACAGCAGCACTAATCCTTTACCTGGGCTCCTTAAGCTCAGAAACATTGATTACATATTGTGATTTTCCTGCAATAACCTTAATTAATTCCTGATGCCTCTACCTTGTTCCAATTATTTTGAGTTTCAGGTTAGTGTTAAGAGAAATAAAATGGTGGATGAAATTTCATGACAAAATTTGTTGCAGGTAAAAACCAATGAATAAAAATTATTGTCTTCAAGACCCAAAACCACCAACCTTCTAAAATCTTTAAGACCCTGAATATTTTTTCTAATCCCTGGGTGCCTTTTAACAACTGAAACTATTTTTTATTTTTTATAAAATTGTCAATGGCTTTTCTGCAGATTTATTGGGGCTTCTGTTTAGCTTCAATAGTTGTCTTCTGTGTTCCAGCGACATATGCAGTAATACTTCTGCATGTGGTTGTATTTCTTTTTTTTTTCCTGTTATCCTGATAACAGAGAAAATAAAGATGTAAAAACAAAGACCTGACTTGTATAACCTTGTACAATTAAGGGTTCATTTATTAATTGCGCACACGCTCACACAATCTGCTTTCCCATAAATATGCAGACATTAGTGACAATGAAATCTTGCTTATCCTTAGTATTCTCCAAATTTTACTTTGCAATTAATTGTCTTACCAGGTTACATCTATATTAGTATATGTTTCCCCTCAAATTCTAAAGAGAGTAGAGTCTCTAATTTATTTCCCATCCTGCAGTTGATATAAGCAGGGTTTTAATGCTGGTGATCTCTTTCTTAGTTACAAGTACACACTCTGAGTGCTCTGAGATTTATGTAAGAACCTGGAATTCAGGCATGGGGTTTTGCACTGCTTCTTCAGTTAAGATTAATTAGCAATTATTATTAATAAAATTCGCAGTGTGAATAAAGTGTTGTCTTTCTAGTCTCTCTTGCAGTCTCTTTTATTTGGACTTCAATATTGACATATTGTGAATAGTGGGGGATGCTGTTGCTACCACAGCCACAAAAATTTGTCTTATGGAAAGACAGATGGTTGCTTGTAAATATTAAGCAAGGGGTAGATTGCAGTCTTGATTTAATTTTGGTTTAGGTGATTTTAGTGGTAGGGAGGGAAAGCAGTGACTGCAGAAAACACAAATGTACTTTTAAATATTTTAAATTTCTAATGAGGTTCAGCTTCTCAACTGAATTTAAAATGAGTAAGCCTTTCACTGTGCTCTAGATAATGAGGCTTGAAAACAGTATTTACTAGAAAGGTGCCGTGCTATCTGATACACTGTTTTAGTGCATAATTAAAATAAAACCCCCTAATGATAGAAAATATCAGGTGATGCTGGAAGTGCTGCTATAAAGTTTTTGTTTATTTCTGACAGTCAGTTGGAAGGTAGAGAGAAAAGTAGATAAATATACTGTTTTGATTGATGTGAACAATATAACATGAAAGTTCATATCAGCCATATGATTTATCTTGAGAATGCAAATTTGCTGAAAGTGAGTTAATGTAAGTGGAAAATACACAGGTTTGCTTTGTCTTTCTCTCCCTCTCTTCCTGTTTCATTTGTTTCACTTGTGTATTTTGAAAATGTGTGGACCTGAGAAGTTTGTCCAGAGGAGCCGTGGGATCCACCCCTGCGTTTTGAGGGGAGAAAAAATGATTTCACTCTGGCCAGTTGCATGTGGCAGACTTTCTCTTGTATAACAACACGAGCTGGCTTTGGTGGCCAGCAGCTCCTAGGAAAAGGCTATGTCAATGCCCGAGGTCGGGTAGACTGCCATGGGCGCAGGGCTGGAAAGGGAGCCTTTTGGGGCCATGTCGTTCCTGGGAGCGTTTGCTTCTGCAGGAGAGAGGCTTGGCCAGTTCTGGGCATGTTGTCAATAAGGATTAGACAAATTACCCTTTGGTTCTGATTGACCTTTCCAATATGCGCTATACGTACGGTGGTTGTATGCGTTAAATGGCTTGTAATACTCATTGTTTATATAATAAATAAATTTTCCAAGTAAATGTGTTTCTTCTTAACCCTAACCAATGGCTACAGGGAATGGTAGCATGCCTACTGGCCTATAGTCCTTAGTTAAATCATCAGTTTGTTAACTGCTGTTTGCAATCTAAACCCTCCCTCTGGAATGGACTTCTTTAAAGCAAAATGAAATAAAATAAAGGTAAGTAAAAGTAAATAGATTTTCCTATTGAAAGTTATTACTTCAGGAATGAAGAAGATGGATATTGATCCGCACCATCCTTTGCCATTACAGTCAGGTTCACATAGATAGCTCAGACACTTTATTCTAAGCAAACAGCCATTTTCTCTTCTGACTTGGATTCCAGTGAGAATTGAAAAAAGTAAAAGGTTTGTAAAAACATTTTTCTGTCCTTCTTACAGGGACAATTTATGTTGAAGTAACAGTTTCTGAGATACTTGCACCTGTTATTGATTTATTTCTTCTTTGTCATGAACAATCTCCTGTTTTATAATACAGTTACCCTTGTATGCTGCCCTAAGGTAGTTATTCAGAAATAGTTTTACTACAACAAAGTCCCAAAGGACTTCAAAAGATATAAAGCATTCTAAATAAAGGAATGGACATTTGTCCATACATTGTTTTTTGCATCTTATATGGCCTATATCAATGAGAGTAATGTTTGCTTCCAACAGTAATAAAGAGTATGGCATGGCATGCAGTTGTCATAACCCTGTAAATGATGCTGGGAATCCATAAGTCCCTTGCCAGAGACAGCTTGCAAAATGACCTTGGGAGTCCGTGGAGTGGAAAACAATTAAAAAAACCCAAACCAAACCAAAATTAATTTTTTTAAAAAGTGAATAAAAATAACACAGTTTCTAGGTGTTGCTACCTGAGATGCATGAGTTCCTTTTAGAAAAAAATGCCTTGGGTCTGTAATATGAATTAATTGGAAGCAAATGTAGCGTGGAAATATAAGCATCTTTCTTTCACTTATTCATGTACATGTAGGCATGCACAATTGCTTGCTTGTTTTAATATAATATTTCCATTATTCCTCTACAGCTCGCTGTTTTATAGTTAGAGATTAATGTGTGACCTCTGCCTTCTTGACTTCAACTGATTACTACAGAGGAATTCTTCTGTTTTTACTTTTTATCACATCTTCTGACGTTTTAGTGAATAATACTTGACAGCTATGAACATCTGCAAAAGTTATTGTTATCATAACTTGAGCTCAACAGAGCTACTGTCACTGATGCTTAGGAGAGATCATGTTGCAAAAAAGACGAGGAGTGCGTTTACATTCTCTTTTTTTTATTCTTGTTGGATTTTCAGTAGGAACATTTTATTAGTGTACTTTTTCATCAGCGAAGACACATGTGTCTCGTATTTAAAAAGGATAGGTGTAACACATACATTGCTTGACCATAAGTTTGCAGCCTAGCCAGGCTGTTTGATGAAGCAGTTTTCTTTCATGTAAGATTTTTACACACATCATGGAATGACTAGTCTTATCTCCCCCCCCCCCCCCCTTTTTTTTCCCCCCCTCTCCTTTTTCCTCACAGTTTTTTAGTCTATTGGGCAAAGAGCTCCTGGCAGGCTTAGAGCCGCAAAGCAGTTTTAAATAGTACAGACTTGTGAGTTATTTGTGTTAAAATAATTCCACTTTATTCTTCTGATTGCTTATTCAGTATGCACCCAAGGAAACTGTTATATTAGAGTCTCCTTGAAGACAGCAATGGAGACAGCAAATGCAGTTAGTCATTTATGTGCATATTACAGTATAAATCACAAAGATTAAGGGCAGTCATTTTTGGGAGCACCGCAATTTTGCAACCAAAAGCACTTAAATAATTACCTTTTTAAGCAACTTTTATTGACTATGTAGGAGGATAAAAAGTAATCTTACTTGTTTTAAATGGCATAAAGCAACCAAATGCCATTAACAGAGTGTTACATTTCTTATTTCACTCAGATTGCTGAAGCTTACCAGCGAGAGATAAAAAATGTATAAATTCAGGAGCGCTGGCTAGCAATATCCCGAGCCATTGTCAGTGGACTCCTACTTTCCCCTGCCAAAATATGTGGAAGCATGCATGGATTGTGCTAGATTAGTACGAAGGGCTTGTTTCCGTGGCATTAGCCAGGTATCTTAGCAACAGGATCATACCAGATTCTCGCAGTGCTCTGTGGTGGTGCATGTAATATCCTGGACATAATCTGTCTTTTAATTTTCTTTGGATTGTAGTGATATTACAGATACATGTGTTCAGTTATAGATCTTTATTTAATAAGAAGAACGCTTTAGCTGAAGATTTGTACTATGTCAGAAGTGGGCAACTCACAATAATGTTACTGGAGGTTTAGCCCAGGTACAGCCTTGTCTCGCATTTCAGATTGACAGGAAAACTTACTCCCTTCATTAAGATGTGCCTCGTAGTTCATATCTTTATGCTGTGGAGACGGGGATGCTGCCAGAATTCATAATAATGAGAACGTTATTTAATGTCAGATAGAATGCAAATTGCTTGTACAATTGAAATGTCATCTAAAACATGCCACCGTATGCAACACCACTTTATTATAAGTCACTGAGAGCAATATCTTAAATTTGGAATTGCACTAATCCTTCATCTGCTTTTTGTTTACCTTTCATCTATAATAGAGATGTCGAATTTCCTCCACACTGCATTTGCATGTTTTAACTGCTTGCGCACACAGCTGAAGATATGTGGGAGAAGCATGAACAAGAACTTCCTTTTGATTTTTGTCGTCTTTTGCTTGTTTGTTCAAAGCAAATTAATAGGAAAAGATAGCTTTTGAATACAAGACAAAATGCCATGTCAACTCTTTTTAGAAAATAAGCTGAAGCTCATGTGAGAACATTTTGTGATTTAAAGTATGAATTATAATACAAATTTGATTGTATTGATTAGATTGTAATTGATTTTCTTGGTAATTTAGTCCCATACAGTAGTTTGTTTCATATAATTGAAACAATAACAATAACTTCACAGGATTAACTTGGTTCACAGTAAGATGACATTGAATGTGTTTAAGATTTTTGGCATACTTTTCTTGGAAAAAGATATCCAGAACAATTACTTTCCAAATGCAATATATGCCAGTGTGGAAAATACGGTTAGTGCGCCAGGCAGGGCTGCACAACTTTATTTGTAAATATCAGTGCGAGCAGAGACCCTTTTCTCAGGTCGTTTTTGAAATATTTGAAGCAAAACCATGGTGGCATCTTCCTTCTCTTGCTCTGCTCTGGCTGCCCTTCTTCCTGCGCTTCCATGTGAGCGCCTCTTGAACCACGGGAGAGGTGAGAGAGGGAAAATGGAGCCCTGCTTCCCTTTCTGAAGCGTATCTGCTGGGATGCTGCTGTGCTGTCCACCTGAGCTCGTTGTCTGTGAGCGTGACAACTGCTTTCTTTTTTCCATGACAGTGCTCAGAGCCAGGGAGCCCCTTACTGAACACTTCGGGAATCTGATTTTAAAGAAAAAAATCGCCTGGCTGGGGTCCTCTGGAGGTGCCCAGCAGCCCCGGATCTGGCAGGTGCTGGGCAATGCCTTTGCACTGGAGCCAGCTGCAGCCTCTGTTTCTGGTTGCACCATGGTCAAGGAAGAAAGAGAAGATGCCGGAGGCAGGCAGTTGGATTTAGGAGCTGCAGATTTGCCACCTGTGCTAAAAGTTTTAGCTTTTGACTTATTTAGACTAAGACTAAGGAAACCTTGGAAAAGTTGTTTCAAAAACGTTCACCCTGAAGAATAACAGAAGCTCTTTAAAGCTGAAAATCTGTTTTTTTAGGAAGTACTTGCCAGAATTGTGCAATATTACTTAAAGGCAGACTTATTTTCCTGGACAAGAAGGATAACATGAATAAGGCAGGGAATAATGTTTTTTTCTGGCTGAAGGTTCATCTTCAAAGTCCAAACTTATCATGGCAAAATTCTATTCTGTTGTACCCATATGCTCTACTTCAGAGCCAGATCTCATTTTGAGGATGTGCCTCTCAGTTCACAAGGAATTTCATGTTATCAAAGTAATTAATTTTAGAAATTGCCTGGATTTTTCATTCAATGAGTGGTACAATGCCATGCTCATCTCTGGGGCATCAGCCCTTGCTCCTGCCTCTTTTCTGTTCCTTTTCTCTTCTTCAAGTCAGAGATTGCCTGAAACAACTACTAATAGACAACAGCCAGCCTTTAGGTGTAGACAGGGAAGAGCTTGTTTGCATTTGCTGTGTAATTTATTTGTCTGGCACATTTCCCGCTGTGGGACTCCTGGCCCTTGTTTTCCGATTTAAGAAAAAAATGTGGCCACTTGTTTCAGTGGGAAACATGGTGTCCAAAGAAGCTATGCCTCGGATGCAAAGAGCACTTTGATATTTCAGCTGTGTGGTAGCATTTGTTACAGAGAACAAACAAATTGTCTGCAGTTTTGCTTCAAGTGGAATAGAGAATATACAAGTATCGCTGGGTACTTAGTAAGGTTTGCCTGACATCTTAAATGCGTGTGGGACCACTTCTCCTGGTTGGAAGTGCTCAGTTACATATTCTACTGTCGAGAGGTTTACAAATTACAGTTACATGCCTTTCTCTTTGTGCTTCAAAGTTCTTGGAAGATAAATCCAGTGCTTAAAATGTTGGTAGAACAAAGCCTTTATCATCATCTAAAAGGAGCAACAGCATGAAGCCTTGAAAACATGACCTAATGGCCCAAAGTAGCATTCACAGAGCGTCTCAGAAAGGGCGTATGTGATGCAAGGCTGAACGCCATAAACTGAGATATTCATTCTGCTTTAATAGAGATACAGGAGGCTACGCCCTGGAAGTTTTGGTTGTTTGGGGTTGTTTTTTTCCATAAGTATAAGATTTTTAATTTTCAGACAGCGCCGATGCTCCTCTCAAGAAAACAGTGCTACCTTTTTTATTTAACTGATTCATGGATTTCTGACCATGCTGAATATAGCTGTGCTTGTGAACCAAAGAAACTAGCTAGGTGAAAAAATTGTATTCATTCACAGAGCTTCAAGTTTGTTTGTTTGTTTGTTTTAGCTGTCTTAAGGCTTTTTCTGTTGCATTTTTTTTTCTTTGCGGTTGCAAAGCATTCCTAAGCTATTCTAAAAGTATGAAAGACTCTGTCTTTGCTTCCCTGTCTGTTATAGAGGCATCACTACTGCAGTGCCCTTTCACATGAGCCTGGTTACAAACCCAAATTGACTCTTTATTTAAATCCTAATTGTATTTGTGGCCTAGAGCTGTCAGCCAGTCTTACTCTCCTATGCTAGACACTGAGCAAACATAGAAGCTAATGATGGCCTCCGCTCTGAAGAGCTTAAAATCTTTAAAAGACAAGACCTCCCAGATAGATAAAACAAATAAATGGGCCAGGTAACAAAACTCAAATGCACGTGTGCCTTCTCTGCTTTTCATCTTCAATTTTGTGGATTTTTTTTGTTGTTGCTGTTGGTTTTTTTCACCGTAAATGGGAAGGATGCTCAGGGCTGCCTGTCCTTGAATAAATTCATACCCAGAGATATGATAATGAATTAGTATCTTTGTTGCTTTCCTCAGCCACTTTTCATAGGAAACTGACTGAACAATGAAATTATATGGAATTTTTTTGTACCTGATTTTAGCAGGACTGTGTTAATTTACTGGCTTTGATAGCTTAATATCTTCATTTGTTTGGTTGGAACCCTTAAAAATATTTTTGCCTTTCTTCATTGATCTCTGTCAATCTCTATAATAAGCCTGAAATTGTTTCCTTGTGTTTTTAAGGCAACTTAATTTCTTTATCAAATATGATTTCTTCCTTCAAAGTTAGATTCACAGATGTTGTTCCACATTATTCTAGGCTGAGTTACTCTTGTGTTTGATAACTCTCAGGGAGAGTTATCAGAGAAATGTTTGACAAATGAAAATGATTATACGTGCCTGCAGCACAGATGATAATATCCTTTTCAGCTGATACCTAGAGGAAACTCAACACCCTGGTCTGAGACACTTCAAGGGTGAAATGTGATAAGTTTAACAAAGCTGAGAGACACTATAAAATAATTTGGAATGTGAAGAGAAAAATACTGTAGCTTTGAAAATGTATGAGCAAATTAACTTCTGAAAAATGTAATTTTTGAGCCTTCTGTTGCCTATTTCTTCAGGGTTCTTTTTCAGAATTTTGTTTGCCACATCCTAAAGGCTTGGGATTTCTGGATAATGCCAGAAAACATATCAGTAACGCTCTGAATGCAGTAAGGTGGAGGGGAAAAAAGCTCTTAATTGAATTCAGAGTTAATTTCAGAATGATATGCCTACTTACATTAATCAGGCTGCAGGAAAGACACGAGTAACTTTTAATTTGCTATTCTAAAATGTTTTAATTATTTCTTTCTGTTAATCATCACCCTTCAAGCTTACATAACTTGATTTTTGGTTCTTGATTATGATATCACAGAAATGGTAGATCTCTTGGTTTGCAATCAGGCAACTGATTTCTGCAATTACATTCTAAAAGTTTATCAGTCAATCTGAAAGTGTCCACTGTATTCTTACTGAGGGAAGATAACATATACTTTATATCTAAGTACAAAGAATTGTTTGTGTAAAGTTAATTAATTCATTTCTTTGGTATAATCCCTTCATGGCACATATAGCTGATCTTAATTTTTATTGGTGATTTGTAATTTATTATCAATGAAATGCTTTTTTAAAAAATCTCAATTACCCAATGGTCTGTTAATGCTGGCATGCAGTATACTGGTTCCTTCCAGGGGAAGAAGCAGATT
Organism: Ciconia boyciana; assembly: GCF_034638445.1. Classification (NCBI taxonomy): domain Eukaryota; kingdom Metazoa; phylum Chordata; class Aves; order Ciconiiformes; family Ciconiidae; genus Ciconia; species Ciconia boyciana. Next base: position 60,266,078 of record NC_132938.1, read on the forward strand.
CATTGCCGGGGATTTAGCTCTTGCATCTTGACAGCACTTTGGGTGGGGTGTAAGAAGGCAGGAAGAACTTAAATGGTAATAAATTGGCTTTTAGGTGGAAGTTGAGTCAAATGTTTAGGCTTGAGCCCCTTAGCTTCCTCAGGAGTGCAGAGGACTTGGTTAATGAGAACAGAGGGACTAGGAAGCTTGTGATCTCTCATTCTCCACCAAACCATTGTCCAAACCCCAATTAAGAGGGAGAGAATATAGGTACACTGGAGTTCTACTTTTAGGCCCGTATTTGTTACAAAGTTTCATTTAAAAATTTGTCTGTATGAAGACTGTAGGAGTGGGCGTACATCTTTTTCATAATATGCATCATTATGGTTATTGATTTTAAAGCTTTTGTTAGCTGTAGCCAACCTTCACAGCTAATTTCCATCACCTGTTACCATATACACTGGACTAGTATCAAAGGTGGTTTTTTTCTCACAAATCATTAAAGAATTTCTCAGTGGCAATTTGACTTTGGGGACCTTTTAATACTGGCTTATTGAAATGATCAAAACACAGGTATCACCAAAATGATCACTCACTCTTGATCACAAGATGAGCTGTCACAAAATGTATGGCAAAGATTCAGCCTACAGAAACAGTTCTGCCCTTTCATGGGAAATGAAGTGATCCTGTGAGCTATGGGGCCATGGAATAGAGCAGGTAACTAGTTTTGCCGTATGTCTGATCTTAAACTGGTTGCATCAAACTAGGCTTAGCATGCCCATGCATGGAGCTTACCCCGTTTATCTGAACTACCTGCAAATAAAAAGTACTATATTTGTTTGTTCAACACCCTGTTAACTGAGATTGTTAGATAGTGGCTCTTTTGAAAATGCTTTCTGATTTTGAAAAAGATGCTTTTACGTGTTGAGGCTGGTAATAAAAGAACTGAAGTCATTTGTTTGACACATTGGAGTCAGTGAATATCGTTAGAAAGTAATACTACTACCAGTGTCTGTTGGACTTTGTAAATCAATGTTCATTTTTCCCAAATACTGTTCAACAAATACCAACCCCAGAAGAGATGACCCTTTTAATTCCTTAGTATAGGCTACAGTTCGGTTTGATTTATGGAAGACCAGTAGTCTATTTATAAAAGATGTATCTGCAAGATGCACTTTATGAGAAACTTGGCTTTTGGGACACATTAATTCTAAGTGCAGATGCAACTTTCATGTTCTATAATATAACCCTGACAGCTGTAATTTCAGATTAAAGATTTTTCATTCACATTCCCATCCTGATTGCTCTGCATGGTCCTTATATTACCTTATTGTCAATAGCAAGTGTTCATCCTATTGGGAGTCATTTAATAAGCAGCTGCCATTTAAAGTGTAGACAGAACATTTGTCTCAGCCAGCTCATCTCAAGTGTAGTTTCTCTGCATGGGGAGCTGGGACTTCCTCAAGAAAAACAACAGCTGGACCTCACTATTGTTCCCTGCCTCTACTTTTGTAGTGGCAAGTTAAAACAAACATGGATACTCTTTGTGAATTTTCTGAATGCATTTGTGGCACTGGATTGTTTATTTATTTTTCAGGAACAAAGTATCCTCTTTATGACAAACGCATTTGTCCTTTCTTATGCCGTACAGATCTGCAGTGCTCATTTTGTGTTATTTTAAGTCGTTTTACTGAAAGTTAAGCAACAGCAAGATTATAGGTTTTGTGCCACTCCACAGCACCTCTGCCTTTCTACGTGTCATTATCTCCACTGTATCAAGCTACTCGGCTTGCAAAGTATTTTGAAGCCAATTTTAAAACAGTTTAAGGGCATCAGTTTATTTTCAGATGTGATTTTCTGACCAAAGTCATTGGGAAATAAGTATAGCTGGTCTATATGAAAATGAATTCATGACTAGTAACGATTTTTTTAGAACCTACCTTTTAAATTTCCTTAACTTGACAGCTGGGGATTATCCTTTGTGGCAGTGATCTGTAACAAAAAAGGGGGGGAGGGAAGGTTTCAGAAAAAAATTGACTCTTTCATGGCTAATTAAACTGGAATACAAATCAATCAGCAGAAATAGCTGATGAATTTATTATGTCTGTGCAAGCTTACTGTATCCTAATGTGTTTGATGTTCACTAAAATTACTATTCCCATCATCTTATAGGGTAATCGTTTACCTTAAGCTTTACCTTTATCTATAATATTGATCTGAGACTCTCAGGCAAGTAATGGAAGTTTGGGTTTATATAAGTGTGCAGGGTATAAACACTAGAGCCATGACAACTTGGAAAACCTAGCTTGGTGATTAAACCCTTTATTTTTCTTTTCAGATCAAGTTCTCTAAGTCCCCCAGGCTTGTAAGCCTACGGGTTAGCTTAATTAAGTTAATGGAAGGGTGGATGAAGAGGTGTAACCACTGGGAAGCTCTTTCAATCCAGTTTTTATAAACATTTTGCCATGTAACATTTGTCCATTTATCATTGTATCACTGTGTCTTAAAACTGCTTCTGCTGGTGTACTCAAATGCCCAGGGTTTTGAATGCATTATAAATGTTACTTGGAAAAATGTCCAGCAGCCAGGGGTTATGGAGATAAATATATACCACAATGTTGAAACATCTTGAAAATTAGTTTTGAAATTTGAATGCTTTTGCTCATTTATTTTCTGACATATGAATGCTGTGGTCACATAGTTGCTGACATGTAATTTGTTGTTTGGTTAACTGTAATAACAGACTCCCCCCCCCCCCCCCCCCCAGCCCCCTTTTTGAAATTAAGCATTCTTCTGAGGTGTTGAGAAGGGCTCATCTGAAATGTTGCAAACATGCCTGGCAGTTGATTCAGAGCTTTTAGGGATTTCAGAAGAAATTGATGCATGTCCTGCATAGAAACTTCATTGAGTCATGCTAGGAAGAATTTTGTCAACATATTAGCAAGATAAATATGACATGTGATGGGCATCTTGCACAAATTATTTCCTGGTTCTTTATTCTGAAAAATTACTAACAAAATGTACAGCTTTGTTTCATTGCCCTAACTAACTGTTTCCCCTTACCTTTTTCCATGTACTTAGCCACTCTAGAGATTTCTTTAGTAGTCAACCTTCAACTACCGTTTTACAGCTCACCTCAGCCCCACAAGATAAGAAACTCAATTCTCCCCATGAGCTCAAGCTGAAGTTAATTTCTGCCAGGCTACTAAGACTTTCTTTTTGATTCAATCCTTGCTTCCAAGGAAAAGAGCAACATTCAGAACGATGTCCAAGTCACGTGTTGCTTGAGCAAAGAATGAGATCAGCTACTTGCAGTGCACGTCTTCCGACTACAGATATGTATGAATAATAAATTGTATTGTCTTTGTTAACAAAGGGTCAGAAGCGAATTCAGTCTCCAAACAGAGCAGAGTCACTAAGCTGTATGCAAAGCGTACGCGGAGGAGGAAGCAATCTTTCCCCTTTGGTGTCTTGGAGAGGAGCAGTTACCCTCATGTGCCAGTAAGCTAGTAACAACGCACTGGGTGGATTTCAAACTTTCTTGGATCTTCTCCCTAAACCTCTCCCAATGTCTCGCTCTTTTCTGTAAGTTGTAGGACTCGCTCAAATCCCTTCCACTCTCTGCCAGTTCTGGAAGTAAAACTTGGTGATTCCAGTGCGCTTAGTACATGTTACAGCAAAGTATTGAAGGGCTGGAGAACAATACCAAGAATCTGAATAAAGCTGGGTAATGGTTAGTTAATGAAGGTTAGCACTCTCCCTTGATAATCCCATGTAAAATGCTGCATATTGTTCATCATAAGTTACTTGCTTTGGCAAATGTGGTCATTTTGATTGAAGGCTCTTTGACAAAAAAAATCCTAAATTGCTGTTAATTTTTAACGATTGCATTTTCATGAGTCTTGTTTTCTTTTTTAAAGAGAAGAAAACAATACCCAGGGCTGCCCTGCACACAAATCCCGAACTTCCAAATGGGCCCGAAACAGAAGGGGGGAAAGCCTCCTCTGCATTTCCTGGGCAGCCATCCACTGGCAGTGCTCTAGTATTTACTGTAAACAAACTATACTGTCCTCTGGAGCCTAATGGGGCTGGTGATTGGTGTTTGCTCATCGCAGCAGGGTCTGCTGTGTGATATCTGGGGCTCCTGTGTATTGATGAGTGTGGGATGCCGGTGGGAGGTAAAGCCTGCCGGAGGACAGGGAGGGGGGCGTGGGGGCTTGTTAGCTCTTTGTGGCTGGGTGGAATGAGAGACCTTGTTTATTTAGCATTCTTAGCAAGTCCTCCAGGACCCTTGCAAAGTCTACTAAAGTAGAATTCCCCCTATTCCCATGGATCTTTGTAGAAGTATCTAGCTGTTGAAAGACCAGACAAGATAGTTGCATGCTTACTTAAAATAACCTTTGTGCATCTGATCAAACATCTACTCTCATCTGATACAGCTTAGGATCTCCACAGAGGCTTATTAAGCAGGTAGCAATTTAGAGTATGTCCTTGTCAAACAGTTGTGTGTAATACTTTGTTTATGTTCTCTCAAGCAATACTGCAAAGACAGAAAGATTTGCCTGACATTAGGGACTTGAATCAGGTTTAGGTTCCTAAGAACACCATTTTTTTCAAAGGTGCTGTTAAATTCTTACTTAAATTACTATCACATACTCATACAGCAATCAGAATATTAGGAGCCTATTTACAGATGTATGTGTCTAAATACAAGCAGTAAAGCAGAAGATTTTGGCTAATAAGAAAGGACGGAGAAAGGTGGGGAATAGTACATTTCATCTCAACTTACTTTATAACTGTTTCTGACTTTCTTTTTTCTAATTTGATAGTCTGTTGTGCTATTGATGGAAAGACATAGGGGATTTTTTTTTTTAATGGCTTTTTTAGAAAGTGATATCTGGATCAAGAGGGAAGTCAGTTGAAACCATCTAAAGCAAGGTAGGTAGGGGCATATTAGGTTTACTGATAAATATTTTTTAGAAAATGTTATCAACGATGGGGGCTTCCTTGTTATATATTTTCTCTGATCACAGCAAAGGCTTCAGTAGCAGGTGAATATTTGTGCTTATCCTCCCCTCAAATTCTTTTCTGCTCATAATTTTTATTATAAAAAAACCTAGTTTTGGTCTTTCCTACATAATTTGTCATTAATTTTCATGTTACATGGATGAGAGCTCTGGTCTTATTGGTGCATAAGCTGGAGGAGATGTGAATGTTTTCTTTTCCCCAATTCTAACCACTGCTGAGAAGCTGCACCAGCGCGAAACTTTGCTGCTTAAAGCTAGGCTGAGCTTGAGGCTCATGCGCCAGCATCCCATTTATCCTTAAATAAGAGAGTGCATTGCAAAGTGGAAGCACCTGAATGTCAACAGCCAGAATCGGATCAAACTGATAATGTCAAGAAGAAGCCACCTTAATAAATATCTTTTCTCTGTTGTGGTGTTATGTTTCTACAATTCTTCTGCCTCTTTCAATTGTATTCATGAAGCTATGTAGTCTAAATGGTTTTTAAAATATAACAGTGTATCTTAAACCATGAACTGATATTTAGGAAGCAACATCAAGTTGAGGGTCTGTAGGAGACAGTCTGGGTCTCTTTTTATGTCAAGAGATTTGAAAGAGCACAAATCCACTTCTCATTTATGATCACTTCTGAGCAGGTAAACATGTTCAAGGGCATGGAAGACCCATTAGAAGGAGTCACTGAAGGATTGTATGTTGCTGTGAAGATCATCATAAAGCATTTCTAAAAATAAGATATAGGCTCCTTGATTACTTGGGTACTTTAAAAATAATTTAAAAAAAATCCTTAATGACATTTACATTAATGTTAAGGTAACACATAAAATCTTGTAACAATAACAATGAAACGTGCCCTAACTGAGGATGCAGTGCTATGTATGTCTTTTCTTGGCAATGCTCTCTCGGTAACTGCCTTTCAGGATAAAGTTGCACATTATTCTTTGAGCTTGGCTAACCCTAAATCTGTTGCAGTGTCTCCAAAGGGGAGAGCTTGTATCCCTCTTTCCCTCATCTCCCCTCTTATGGCCATGCAGGCCTCCCCCTCTCAGGGGAACTTGAGCTGATTCAACTCACTAAGCTGGCAGAAAAGTAATCCCACCAAAAAGTGTCTGTGTTTTTGCGGGGGGTAGTGAGCTGAATGGGCTCAGCAGAGACATGCTCTTGCTGGCACATGGGAAGGGTCAGGTCAAGCCTGGAGGAGGAACGGTAGTTGAAAGTAAGAAGGGAAGGAAGATCTTCCTGTACTGGTGTCTGCAAGGTATTATGTTGTCTATAATGTGTAACTTCATTCTCAGTTAAGCTGACATGCTGTTTATAGGGCTGCTCTGTGAACAAGATGTTGAATGTTAGGGGGTAAGCTAGCTTTGTTGCCAAGAGGCATTCATGGAAATGTACCCTTGGACTAGAATCTCTTTCAGCTGCTCAGTTTTCTGACTTTCTGTGTTTGGTAACACTTTGGCTATTCAGCTTTTCTAGATTTAATGTGAATTTCTCCCTTTTCTCTTGAGGGACACAGTGGGAAGGGAGAAAGTGCTAGAAAGTGCTTGGACAGCTAGAAAGTGCTTGGAAATTAACAAAAGTTGTTCAACTGATTTAATATGATATAATTCTATAATATTCTTAGAGGCTTTGTTTAGGTTTCAAGTTAACAGTAGTGCTTTATTTCTTCCTTAGAAGGAAAAAGGATTGATAGATTGTAATAAGGAAGTATCCAGTAGTTTTACCTTAGCTGAATACGACCCATCCATAGGTCAGATCAAACAAATATGACCAAATTATGAAATTTAATGATCAGTGTTTATGCATGTAGGACTAAAATATAAATAAGGGAGAATCTTTCTAGCATCTGATTGGTGCCCTTACCTGCTGCTGAATGATATCAGACCTGCTCAAAAGTTTGCAAGTACGATATTTCACCCTCTAGAGGCCAGCTTACCAAAAGTGAATATAAGAGTCACCTGCCGCACTCCCTTCTCTTCCACTCGAGATAACCTTTTCCTTATTTAGTCTCATGTTATAGAATGCTTCAGTGGCTGTTGTCCAGAGGTGCATTAACTTTACATGCTTTCTAAGACTCTAGATAACTGTTTTTATTTAAACAATGTGAAAAGGTTTGTTTTCAAACACGAAATGCTGAGGGAACTGCCTTTTTCATCAAAGAACGTGAAATTTGTTGAAGTTAAAAAATCATGTTATTGGGGGGGGAATCTGGAAAATATTTTTCATTCAAATGTTTTCGGAAATTTTCTTCAAAAGTTAAAACTAAATTCCACGCATTCAGTAAAAGTAGTTTTGGTTTTAGCAGAGGATGTGATGGTAAATTGAAGCAAAAAATAGTCAGTGATGATTACAGGGAGTTTGATGATCATCCAGCCTCAGGTATTGCCCCTTCTTTCTCCATGTCAGTCCCCCTACCTTAATGACTGGATGCTCCTTCCTTTGATTTAGAGGGACATTCACAACTGCCTGAACTGCCATGCCGGGACACTTTTTGGCCTAACTGCCCTGTCAGTTACAATTAAAAGCGTTAATATGACAGTCAAAGGTCATAAATTGCTTGTGGCTAGTGTTCGCTGCTTGTCTCGCACAATGGCAACCAGGAAATTGCCCTGTCAGTTACAATTAGAGGTGTTAATATGGTGGCTAAGGGTCAAAATGCTTCAGTAGGAGGAAGGAGTTGCAGAGGACATTTGGTTTACATTAAGTGACGGTTCAGGAAAACTTTGCTTAAATGGGATGGTTGCTTAATCGGGATATATTTCAATCTGAGTAAGAGCCCTGATTAAGGTTTCAACTGCATTGCTCTGACAATACTAAGTGCTGGAATTATGCTCTTTTAGGGGTTTGCTAAGGCTTACTCAAATGCCACACTGGAAAAAAAAAAAGTTAATAAGTCCCATACTTTCTGGTGAAATATTTGTAGAGATGAAGTTATGATGCAGGAAGAAACACTGAAGAAAAATACCACTACTATTTGTTATTAAAATTCAGTTTGACTAACTGGAACTTGTGCACACAAACTTCATGTAAACAGGGTGCTGAATTTCTCCTTTGCAGGTGTGTTTTTCAAAAAGGCTGGTCTGATGTTATTTTCATTGATCTTAGTGATGAAACTTACCTGAACTTCAGAAACAGCAGGTCAAACCCAAACTCTTCTGATACTATGGTTTTCTTCCTATTTTATATCTGTTTCTTCAAAAATTTTTTCCTGCCAATTTCACTGTGGCCAGCTCCAAACTTACAGATGAAATGAAGTAACTCAGTAAGAGTATCCATTCCTTTAAAATCCCTTAGATTTCAAAGACTAACTTACTATTTGTGGGTGGTGGTAGTCCCTCAAAATGGCTTTAAATGTTAGACGTAAGAAAACACTATTGTTGTTCTTGTATTTCCATTGTAAGTTGATGATGCTCGATTCCTGTGTATACAAAAGGTAAATTTTCTAGTATATCCACAAAACTGCTTGAGCAGCCAAGCGGTTAACTCCTGCTGAGCTCTGTTGTTGCATGGCTATAGACCAGGATTGGTGTAAAGCTAGTTCTGATGTGCCCACACAGATGTGGCAGATATCCATGATCTTTAGGGACTGGAATCTCTTTAATATCGCAAATGGAGTAATTATAATCCTAGGATATACATAGCCTTCTTCTAAGAGCTTGTTGTCTCTTGTTCCCTATTACCAAAGAAAGCCAGGATATTAGACCAAGAGCATTACTGAAATAAATGCTGGAGATCAAAATCTACAGGAAACACTGATGATCACTGATACACTGAGCTCAATGAAAGACTGAATGAGAATAATAGATGAGAACTATTCAAGCTGTTGGGTCAAAAATAATTTTAGGGTAAACAGTCACTTCAATGAAGTTAGTGGATTTAAAAAACCCTGAATTTTGGCCCTTCTTGGACAAGCTCATTGACCATGTAGAAAACTTCTTGTAGCCTGACCAATGAAGGACAACCTGGACAACTAACAGAAGAGAACATATATCAGACAAGAATTTTTTTATTATTCTACCCCTGCCCCTGGTTGGCTTTTGGTAACACTCGTGTTACAGAAAGAACGCTGGATGTCCCAAATACCCCTGGCTGGCATAGTGTAGTAGGGCCTGCTCTGTCTCTAGCAGAACTTGACACCCCCCAGCCTTTGATGCCCTGCCCTCAAAATAGCAGAAGACTGTGTTCTCCCTGATGCACCTCAGAGTCCACAGGGCATAATAGGGTACAGGAGGCTCCAGTGTCAGCTGTAGGGGCAGACCATGAGAAGTTCTCGCTCTAGTCCAAGCCTAAGGCTGCCAAACAACACAACTCTCTATCCTTGTGGTGCCATTTCTGTTTTAGATGAGCATCTGTAGTGTATTTATCACTACAGCATCCATCCCCAAAGGGAAGTATAATTCCTTCTATTGGGTAGCTGGAGAAACTGAGGCAGTACTGCTTGAAAGATGGTGGATAGGGCCTGTGAAAGAGCAATGAATTGAGCTTAGGTCTCAACTCACAGGACCCCTGTTTAATGTGTATACCATCTGTGCACATTTCTATGCTACCAGGTTGTTGAGGTCAGTTGAAGTGGACAATGGAAATGCTGTATTGCCCCTACGAACAGAATGTGATGTGTTTGAAGGGGGGTTCAAAACTTTGTTCCAGTTAGCAGTTTCAGGTGGGAAGGATTTGGCTGGAGGTCTGGCAGTGCCTGTACACATCATCACAGTTTAGATCTTGTTATACCACTGTTTATTACAACTCTGGTTATATAAGAACAGTAGCAGCTTCTCTGTGTGATTCACAAAAGTTTAAGACAAAACTTCGGTGTATAGCTCATTTTGATCTCAACAAGGAAAACCAAGTCATTTTCAAATCATTTGTTACTGTACAGAAACTAATATACGTCAAGACCCATGGGTGCTGTCTTTTTATCCTTATTGTGTAAAATACTTCTTTATGCAAAATATTTAAAAATCTAATTTTCCAGGATTTTTTGCATGCTATTTTAGCATGTGGATATTCTAGGAAGACCTATCTAAAAATAGGCTGAGTATGATATTTTGTTCTGCGAGTTCCACATATTTGATATTTTAAAATAAGTTTTTCGTTATATCTATATATTCCTGAAGTAAAATAGGGAAATCTATTTTAACTAATTTAATATCCTTAAATTCCCAGGGATGATAGGAAAAGGCTATGAATCCTTATTTATGAAATACTTAATTTATTGTTTCAAAGTTGTAAGTTCAAAGTTTCAGCTGTTTTAAAAACTTATGAAAATTCGTATTTTTTCCATTAACGTAATAAGAGTTAAGAATTTATTTGAAAGCAAAAATAAATATGGCTCAAAATATCTTCCATGTTCAAAAGCCAAGAAAAAAGGTTAAATCTGATCAAAATTAGTCAAAACAGTTATATTGGAGATAGGGTAATCATTTATGTGGTCCACTTCTCTTAAAAGTGTACTGGTAATGTGGTCTTCATTTTTGGGCTGAGAAATTTGTATACTAGTTCTCTGACTCTTAGAAAAACTGTTTCGTCTGCTTCATTTCTAAAATTGAAGTCTAGGTATCTTTTTTTTTAACACGGCTATCTGATAGATCTTATGCACTTATATGGTGAAATCAGATCAGTAGTTATCGAACACAGCTTTCGCTCTTATCCTACTTTTGTAAAGAATTTAAACAAACTGGAGTCAAAGCAAGATACAGGTACCGAGGAGAAACTGAGTCCCTAAAGGTGATATCATTCATCAACTGTGGGCAAATCATCTATGTATACAGATACATGGACATGAAATCATATTTCTGTCTTGTGCTTCTTTAAAGTCATGAGCACAATATATACCCTGTTGGACTGATGTGAGGCAGAGATCAGATTTGTCCCACTTACTCCATAATACTCTGACTACACAGCAAAATAAAGTCCATGTTCAGTTGGTTTCATTTTTTGTTATATGAGAGAATTTGTTGATCATATTTTGAAAGAAGTATCTGTTGCACAGGCTTTTCAAGTCTGGGGGTCCTTTAGTCATGCTTGATGTATTTCAGGGAATCGCTTGAAGGGCAGTGGACCCAGAGGGAAAAGCTTCTAGAATATAACATTTCAATACACTAGGAAAGAAAAGAAGGGTTTGTAACAGAGGCATAAAGATGTGTGATTAGATCCTACACTTTAAATTTAATGTAGAAGACAAAAGGAAATTCTTGAAGAGTGTAAATATTAACAGCTTTTCTAATTAACGAGATTCAATTCAGTATTCCTTGGGTTAAGGGTTTCAGTCCTATCCATGTTCATGTAATTAAAAGTCTGATGTTTGGTGGTTGGCATGAAATGCATTTGATATTTACCTGTTTCATGAGAGTACAGCAAAAAATCCATACAGTTTCCCCACTGCAAGAGCCACACACTTCTGCCCTTGGTGGTTTTTATGTGCAGAGCTGAGACAGAATGGTCTTAACGAGACCTGGTCTGTTCTCCTGTCCTCATCCACCCTAAGGGCAAGGGATCACATCACACAAGGATTCACATGTGTGCATGTGAATATACAGTTACATACATGAGATAGATGCAGTTTATATTTGTCTCTGGTTTCTGTTCTGTGAAGAGGAATTTTTCCCTAGTAGTGCCAAGCTAACACCAGGATATAACAAAATGTATGCAAACTTGTAGTGCACTGGCAAGACACTTTCTAAAGGCTGGGAAATATTTTTCTCATATTGTATTTGGGCAGCTGAACAGAAGGGTTGATAATCTGCTGTTGCTCAGGTGCTGATAATTCATAACTCTCAGTAGGACTGCAGGTGTAATCATTGCCTAAAATCAGCTCACAATCAGTGCAAAAGATCACAGCACTAAACCATTGCTACTGTGAAAAATGGTTCCCTTGTTTGAATCAAGCATATTCTCTTTTGAATGACCAGTTGCTCTTCCAACATCTGAAATGAGTTAGGAGAGGATGGAAAAATGTAATACCTGGATGGCTGTCAATAAACAAACATTGTGACTCAGAAGGTGTTTTCAAAAGGCTTTTTTACTCTTAAAAATAAACTTGCTGCTAATTGTTTAAGGCTTGCCTTTCTCCTGTAGGTAAACAGTGTTAATTAATTTAATTGGTCACTAATTACTTTATTAGTTTTGTGCCTCCTTCCTGGGAAACACTCCACTTAACTAGACCTGATGGGAAGCCACAGCCTTCACAGTGAGAGGTGGCAGCACGCAGGAAGGGATGGTGTGGGAACAAGCTGGAGGTCATGATTAGGAGAGGAGAGCTTTGGGATAGTATTCCTTGCTATGCTGCAGTGTTCTCTTCTCTAGGAAAAAAAACAGCGTAGGAGCTGTGCAGCTAACCAAAAACTGAGCAATTGCTAACTCATCTTTTGCTGGGTGGCTGAGCATGGCAGAAGGCTGTTTGCTTTGGGTTAAAGTGGTTTCTGTTACGGCGTTATGAAGATACACAGCCACAGTGCAGAAACTGAGTTGCAATGCATCGTAGTAAGTAAAAAGCAAGGCATTTGCGAGATGCTGTTTTGTTGTTGAAGCACAGTCTGTTGGATTAGTCTAGGTGTTTGCCAAGATGTGCTTCATCTTCCTCCTGCAGCTGCTGTCATCTAGTATTGGAGTCCAACAGCAGCACTAAGTTGCGTGTCTATCAAAAGTAGTGAAGAATTGTGTGTTTCCTGTTATGTTAAATTGGGGTTGAGCCTTTTTGAAAGAAATTTGTGTAGTTGTGTGCTTATTTTAGATTGGATGATGTTGTCTTTACTAGGACTGTGACTGGTAAATCTCATTCTGTTAAACTAAGGTATTCCCTCTAACTTGTACATCTCACTTCTACAAGAGCTGGTAGGTAGGGCACTACAGTTCCTTCTTAGCAGTTGGTGGAAGGTCTGCACTTTAAGCTGAGGCTGAAATGCTGCAAAGCTCATGTTTTAACTCAGCTCAGATGTTTGCTTGGTGGATACAGCTCTTTTTTTTTTAGATGTGCTGAGAATTCACCGTCTGTAAAAGTGGATGAGAAAAATTAGTCAAGAGTGTTTTAATACATCATTTAAATACTTTTAAATAAAGACAAGAATTTCCTTCAGCTGTCCTTCAGGCAGCATCTTCCCGGTTTCCGTGTGGATTCCGTTAATTCTGAATGTTTCAGCCTCTAAAGAAAATCATACTTTCCTTGCAGTATTGATGCTGTGGTTTTTTCCTCTCTTTGAAATGAACATCTAAGAAGACAGGCAGCTTCAAGGTAGTCTGTGGCAGAACTGGTAGACTGGGTCCCACAGTGGTGACACCACCTCCTTTCATTACAAATAACTGTGGTTCATCATGTCACAACCTGCAGAAGCATGGGGAACCAGTGAAGCATTTTGAATCAAACAATTTTGTTTTCAAAAATTTTTGTTAAAGCATTTACTATTCCTATATGAGAATTTGAATGAATTTCTGTCCATATTTAAAAATTTACATGGAAATACATTCTGACTTCTCATGAGCTGTAGTCTGAGGACTGGAAGATCTTCCCAAAATAATTTTATCTTCTAGTTTTTTTTACCGTCGTAAACCAGTGTAACTAAGTAATTCAGGGCTAATAGAGCTTAACCACTCTTCTTATATTTCTTTTCTGTTCATTTAATTTCAAAAAGAAAAAGCTGGAAAAGGAGTGGAGAGCAGGGGATGAAGGAAGAAGAATTATTTGCAGAAGAAAGAACACAATATGCTTACTTAGTTTCATTTCTTTGGGATATGAAAGACAATTTTTTGGCTGAGTGTGTATGCCTGCATGTGTGTTATCAGAAATAATTCTTGAAAGCTGTCAGGGCACATACAGCCAATTTCAGCTTTCACAGTTATTTTATACATCACCCATTGCTGCATGGTAAGTTATTTTATTTAGATGCAACTTTTTAAGCATTGCAAATGAATGAGAGTGTTGATATCTACTGAAAGGGACTGAGCAGAGAGAGCTCATGGTTTAGAATAATGTTTGCAATAGATTCTGTCCCAAAAGAGAATTTGTTAGTTGTGTTAGCACTAATGGCAGAGTTGCTCCTGGGGCACTATCAGACTGACTGGCTGCAGCACGTGTGACCGTGTGCTGACTGCGTCCTAAGGACGATGTAGTAGTGGTACCTACCGCATAGTAGTCCTAGTGGCGGCACATTGGGCTGCTGTCACCAGAAGCTGCCTGTTCACTCCTGAGCCAAAGGCTACTGCCTCCTTTGCAGGGGCAGCAAGAGTAAGTGGACTCCAGATCTTCAGCTGCTGCGATTCACAGGCAGGTGGGTAAGTCTGGGACACAGATGCATTGACTAAGCAATGAAGGTGGTTTAAGGAAATATGTCGGGCTGTGAATTGCAGCGGCTGAAGGTCTGGCACAAGATTATTCCTGCTGCTGTTAAGTATAGAGGTGGGTGACAGCTGCCAGTGGTGACATCTTAAATCACAGTATCTAAATACTCCAGAGCTGAGAGTCACCTCAAAGCCTGAGTGACCCATTGATGAAACTGTTTTCCCTGTCACTAGCATGTACGTAAGTGTAAACAGTGACACAACTGGTATAACTTATTTATCCTGACTGCTTGCTGGTACCCGAGATTTCAGAAATGAGGAGTTGTACCTTTATTTTCAAAATGTGGAACAAAAGCTGCAGTCGAGATATACAAGTTGTAGCTGCTAGCACCTGATATGAAATAAAGTACATGTACAGTAGGTGATGTCCCACGTACTTTTATTTTCAAGTGACGTGCTTATGTGAATGTGTCATAAAAATGCTAGTTTAATCTAGTATTGAAGTTCTCACTTCCTTTTCAGGACAAGAAGCTGTATCTTATGGAAAGTAGCAATCCAGTATCTCCATCTTCCTCCAGTTGTGTATGGTCATGTGTCTAGAGTCCATGGCTATTCCACTCTTGGCCTCCCAAATGAGTCTGCCAGCAAAGTTTTCACAGTTTTGCAATGTGGACAGTTGTCTGTTGGGAATTGGATGGAGCTTGCCGATCTCATTTTGTCTAGATTACCAAGAAATTGCTGTAAGGTTTTGTGTTTCCCTAAATTAAGAGTGTGGTACAGCAATTTTAATTGCCCTGCTGTGGAATAAAGTTTTGCATAGTTAATTGATGCCATTACTGGTATTAACTGGCTTTGAGGGAACATTATTTTTCCTGGAATGCCTTAGACTTGAATTCTTTTTTTCCCCATAGCAAGTAAGTTTAGAAAACGAATGTATAAAATACTTAGCAACTGTGGAGTGTATTTTCCCCTTGATGTGTGTGCTTAATTCCCATTAAACTGAAAGAGGAGAGACTACACCGCTGAATGTGCGTGTAACATTTTGATATGCTCCCAGTTGGTAAAAATGAGAGCGACACTAACAGCTGCTAACAGTGTCAACAGTCTCGTAGGATGAAGTGTGGTGAGCCCCCAACTGTTTCCCATTCAAATGAGTTATGAGCTCTCGCTGCTTGGGGGCAGCCTGATAAGAGACCATTTGAGTAGAGTTGTGAGACTTGGGGAATATCCACCTGGCAGCGTGGTCCCCATCCTTCAAATAAAATAAAATGGGGGAAAACATTTCAATGGGGGGAGGGGGAGAGTTAAAATTAGGAGAGAGGATGTCAAAACCCCACTGAGCAGAGCCCAGGGAAGACGTAGCCTTTGGTCGGGGAATAGGATGTGCTAAGGACGGGGAATGCTCTAAAGGAAATGCAATGAGGCAACGTGAGATGACTTGGGGGCCCACCCACCTTCCAACATCAAAGTCTGACTGCAGAGAATGCTTGGTCATTTGCTGCTTAATGTTACATGCTCTATATTGATGCCAAAATTATTGGCCTGCCTTCTGAGTGCTACTTATAGGACTTCATTCAATTCACTTGCTTTCCTAATCCACTTGTAATTGTCCCTTTTTCCACCCAAGGAAACATCACATGAGGACAATAAAACAAACTACTTAGTCTCGATGAACAACGACCAATATTATCTGTGGTCTGTGCTTGTGTTACTTCCCATTTAGAATATTGAGGGCTCCCAAGATATTATTTTTTCCTGCCGTGTAAATAATGTGTGAAGTATTTCATAGAAGCATTCAGTGTGAAAGGTGCCTGACAGATTTTGTAGTCCATTTCCTGGGATTATGGCAGAATTAACTTCATTATCCCTAAGCACTCCGTAACAGATGGGTGTTTAGCCTGGCCTGAAAAATCACCAAAAGCTCATAATTCCCCAAAACTGTACCTTTGGATGGTTTGTTCTTACAGTTATCAAGTGTTCCATCAGAATTTTCTATACTGTGTTATGAAACTGTTACTCTGTTACTCTTTACATACTTAGACCAGGGGCTCTTTTTAAATACCTCATTTCTTCACCAAAAATTACTGGGTTTGTCCCCTTTCCTTCTTCTAAAAATACAGATCTTTGAATCTAGATCTCTGTTTATAGTTTAATCAAAGATGGCATGGTACTTTGAATTTGGGGTTGTGAATTTTTTTTTTTTTTAAAGCAGGATGCTGTTCCTAATGCAGCTCAGTAACATGCTTTCCTTTCAGAAAAGAAGCACTCTTGATTTGTCAACCACAAGTCCCTAAGTCTCTGTGAGAATTAATATTAGTCATTATCCCATTCTATAAATTTTACAGTTCATTAGACTTGCCACTATGTATGGATCACTGGTGTCCATCTGTATTGGTTCTTTTTTTTGTTTTGTTTTCTTGGTGGGTTTTTTTGTGTTTCCAACCATTGCTTTCTTATTATTTTTTTAATTGCTGATCCTTCCCTGCTGGTTTAACAATGACCATTAAGAATTACTTGCGGTCAGATGTTTATCCAGTGATGTGTTTGCTTTATCATGCTGTAAAACCTTGCTCTTGAGATTGATCCAAGAGTGATATCATCCAGCCGTCATCCGTTGGTTTTCATCTGCTGCTTCTCCTTTCCCATGTCAACTAGTTAGGAAAACTATGGAATAAAAACAGTTGAATTGCTGCTAATATTTTTGCTCCAGCTAACTTGCTGAATAGTTGCCAACCAGTCTTTCCTGTTCCTGGGGAGGAAAAAAATCCAGAATAACTAAACACAGTAACTGCTTAGCTTTAGCTGACCAAAACCCAACCCCTTTCTCCCTCCCCTACCAAATGGTAGTATGTCAGAAAATCCATTGGAGACCCTATGCAACCCTGAGTCAGCAGATCCCATCCCCCATCATCCCCAGGATGTTTGAAAAAAGGATGCTGAGTCTTCCCAACTCAGGCCACGTCATGCACCCATCCTGAAAAATCTGTGAACTGTGGGAGAATTATGAATATGAAGATAACAAAATCATTCCATCTTTCCTTCACAATGTGTATGTGAGCTCTCATTTGATTAAGACCTATGAAGGCTCTGAAGCTATTTCCATGAGTTCAGCAATATATGTGAGTTTTATAAGCTGACTCTAAAACAAGAAATGTAGCCCAGAGACAGCCACCTTTAAACTAAATAATTATATTGCTGATTTGTTATTTTTTTTCTTCTATTTTGTTTGCAGATCAGATGGCAGATTTGGCATACATTTTGTATTTATTTAGCAGCAGAAATGAATACATTTATATGATTGTAATTTTAACATACACTTTCAGATTTGAAACTACTTTCTCAGGCTGAAAACATGCCTGAATTGGGTTGCTATTAGAAGGTGCAGGGGTCATAAAAACCTGCAATGTGAAAAACCATGCCACTGATTGTGGCTGCTGGTGGTAGAGGCTGCTTGGAGATATCTGTGAACATACCTGTGTTCACTATAGTCCAAGTTGTGCTCCCTTCCATAGCTACACAACAACTTGTATAAAATGCATGCAGTTTAGGCTTGTTTTGAAATTTGGAGTGGGTGTTTTATCCATTAAGCTACCCAGTGTTTGGCTGCTACCAATGGAATTTGCAGGGTTTGCATTAGCCATGGGAGGGCTCTCTTACCAAGTCTCTCTGTGCGATACAAATATGTTGAAATGACAAGAAAAAATCCACAAGTAATTAAACATAAAGGTGACAGCTCAAAAGAAAATATTCTTCTCATTTCATATTAAAGCCTAAGTACAAAGTGTTGCAGAAATCATACTTAATTTACACCATGCCAGATTTTGCCACCCCTATGTCGAATAAAGCTTTGCTTCTCAGATAGTTCCATGCCAAAGTGGAAGTCAGACCTTACATGTGCAATGCTGTGCTGTGGCCAAAGTATCAAGAATAATATTCTTTTGATATTTTGAGCTACAGCATATCTCCAGAAATAAAACAAGGCTAGCAGTAGTATTGTATTTGTTTACTTGATAAAAAGGGAAAAGTTTGTTTGATTCCTGTTGTGAAAAGGAGAACAGTGCTGACTTTGAGATGCTTGATTCTATTAAATAATTTCAAAATAACTCAGTTGCTGTAATTCAGGCAATTCATACCCAAATAGTTAGCACTTTGTTCTGATGACTATCTAGTGCTTGCAGCAAAATCAAACTTATTCCTAGAGTTGCTAGATAAATCAAACTGAGATTTTTTAATTATTATTTTTAAAAAAATTGTTCGTACATACTTAGTCCAAAAGGGGACATGATCAGTTAATCATCTTATACACATTTGCCAAATATTTAGAATTTTTGAAAGCTGTCATGGTTCTAAGTATTTTGTTCCATTGATCAAATACTCTTACTTAAAATAATGTGCCTCATTATTTTCAGGCTATGCCCAAAAGCTGCTTTCAGGCTTTAGGTTTTCCCTTGGCTATTGTCATGTGGAGACACCTACATTTTCAGGTGTTTTCTTCTACGTGCATGCCTACAGTTTACAGTCAAGTCACACTGACAACATTCTCAAAGTAAGCTGCAGAGAGTCGTTCAGAGAAGGGTGATATGCTCCATTTTGTAAGTGCTACTTATTATTTTCTTCTCTTCTTAATCTTTTTTTTAACTATCCTTTTCAAAGTGTAGATGCCCCAGTTCTTTTAATGTAAATACCAATAATCCATTGTCATTTTATATACTGCTAACAGTAAGGAGAAGTCCTAGTTCAGGAGAGCATGGAAACATTTGTCAAATTGTAATCACACAGTTAAACCCCACTGACGTAATACTTCATGAAATGCTTAATTTCAGCACATACCTAAGTGCTGCCCTCACTGGAGACAGGCAGACACACATGCTAAAATGATTTCCTTGGCTGAGGCAGAGCAGAACATCTTTACTGTGATAATGAAGCAAGTGGACCAGGCAGTGCCCTTTAACTATTTTGACTTAATGTATTTTATTTTATTTCCAAGGTATGTTTGCTCAGTAAACCATACGAATTTCTAGAAGAAGTCATATGCTTGGGGATTTTTTGGTTGTTGTTTTGTTTTTTACTTGTTAAAATATTTACATAACCGGCATTTAGGGCTCAATAGCTGACTTATTTAGTCTTTCTCTGTTACCGTTTTATAGGCTTTAATAGGTATAATGACAATGTCCCGTACTATGTAAGTAATATTCAGTATGTATCCATACTAAATTCCTTCAAGAGATGTCTAAGAGTAGTTTGGAGTTCTTGTTTCAAGTCTGTTTTACAAGGAGTCAGTTGTCCTATTCCATCATATAAGTTAACCCACTGTAACACATTTCTTTGTTTACTTTCTGTAGGAGTAATGGTTTAAGCAAAGGACTCAGAAGGTCCAAACTCTAAAGACGAAACACACTGTACTATTTATACCATTTGGCTTGGAAGTTTGTGGAAAGATGTATAAATGTGTGAAGATGAGATTTTTACTTTTCCCAAAGCCTCGTTAGAGGTACCGAAGAAAGTCTGGGCATGATACTGGATTAAAAACTAACAAGAAGTTAGCAGATTATAAAAGCAGGAAAGAATCTTCAAAACACTTTGTTGGGCTTAGTCCATGTGTCAAGTGTCAACTGCTTTTTCTCTTTTTTCTCTGAATGTTTTCTAAAGACAATAGTATTGTTTATGGTTTCTCTAGAGCATTTACAAGTTGGCTTTGTTGGACTTTGCTGACTGGTGCTCAGCATGTTGAGGTGTGGCCACATGGCAAGAAGCAGAAAGGAAATGCCAAGGCGCAGCCCCTCCAGAACTATAATTCCTGTTTACATTTTCTGCTATTACCAAAAGGAGACTTGTTGAATCATGAAAGAAATCCCTCAGGCCACATTTATGTCATAAATTCTGTGTGTTATAAGGGATGAAGCCTTATGCCATCACAGTGACAGCTTAAACCTCAGCTAAATATGTTTGTACAGCCACATCACCTTGAGCAGTGATTTTTGTCAGACTTTTGAAGCAAAGACCGACCAAGTATTTCAATGGACTAACCTTAGATAAAGTGCAGGATTGGTAAGCACGTATTCACTGGGACAGCAGTAACATCGGTCTCTGAAGTTGGTTTAAATGGTGCTGAGCAGTCAAAGAGGAAATGTAAAATTAAGATGAAAACTATAGCATGGATATTAAGTCCATAAGAGATTACGGACTTGTGTACCTTCTTTTTTGCACGTTACAAGCTATTTTGGAAGAAGTAATGAAAATATGTGCTATGTTTTAATTTAGACAGATCTAATGATGATTCCATAGGAATCAGAATGGGAAGTTATTTTATAATTCAACACTTATATTTGCAATAGATTCTGATATTGTAGCTGGAGCCAAAGAGCCTTGCCCTTAATAGCCAATGATCCAATCTGGAGAATTTTGATTTTTGGATTGTTAGCACCCCTCAGAATTCTTTAGGAGGGAGAAATATGTATTGTAAATGGGAGTTTATTTATGTTGTTAGGTATTCTAACGCAGGGAGTTAACCCAGTTTGTTTCATTGTGCTGAATACCATGCAGTGAACCTTAAGGAAAATAATCACCTGGTGGATCTTGTCTAGTCTTCAAAGGCATGCTTCATATTTGCTTGATTTAAACTGAACCCTCATCTCTGAGGGGGGTGTGTGGGTGTGTGTGGAAATAATCTAAGAATGTATGGTACTGTTCTCTTAGATCATACTGCCCTCCTTTTGGTAACTGATACTTTTTCCAGAGAGGGAGCTTAAAGTCAGAAGTAACTAAATGGAAGCAGAACTTACTAAGACATGGTGGACTGCCAGGATGGTTAGACTAATAGTGTTGAATGATTAGTTTTATGCTACAAAAGCACCCTGAAGGTGGGAAGTCCTGGGCGGATATTAATGAACCCCCATCGTGCCTATTTGGGAGTATCTCCGTTTCATAGATGGAGACATGGAGGCAGAAGGTGCCTGCTAACACAAATCCATGATTTACTCTTCTCTGTTGGTAGAATTCAGTGGTTTCTTGTTTCCAGTTTCCTCCTAATTTCTGTGGATCACAGTGTCTCTCCTGATGTAGGTTTGCTTTTTTTTTTCCTTAGACAAAGAGTCCGAACCTATTTGTCACAGTCTGTAAGTAGCAAGGATGATGGCAGCTGTTGGGGAGGAAGAGGACTAAGAGGGGTCTTGGTTCCAGTGCTCTCTTTCTCTCTTGTAATATTCTGATGGCTGAATGCTATCTGTCAGTTCCCAGCTACACTATAATTCTACAACAGTATATACAGTAGATCTGCATATAACTCACTATGAATAGTCATTTTTAACATGTGCTTTGTCAAACACGTCACAGATAAAACAGAGATAGTGTGACATATTTGCTACATTTATTATACGGCCAATGAGGTAGGAGACAAATGAACAGTGCACATTCATTCTGGGGCTGAAATCATGGTGGATTTAGTGTAATGGATGTAATGCATTACTGCATATGATGAACAGACCATCCACCTGCATTATAAATGGCATTATTTAAACCAGCTAAATTGTTATCAAGAGCAATGTTTCTCAAAACGGGAATCCCTGGGGAGGAGACTTAGGCAAAGCCATCAAAGCTAGGATGAAAAAAAAAATAATGTTGGTCTCTCCATTGTGTTTAATCCTTGCTGGGGAATCAGCAGAACTGGAATCATCTGCCCTAAGGGCCTCGAATGGAAACAAGCCCGAGGTACTTGTAGGGGAGTGACACATCCAGGCCAGAGCCCAAAGGCAGGTGCGGCAACTCCCCGTACCTCCCCAGGGCTTTTGCAAGTGCAGCTCGGTCAGTTCTGGGCCATTTATTGGCGCATCTCTACCCTGACCCTGGTCCCGCTCTTCGATGGCTCCTGCCGGCACTGGCTGTATACAGCTGGGGACTCCAGCAGCTGCCCGTGCTGGGGTCTCCTGGGTCTGCCTCTAGAAAACTTGTGCCATCTTTGCATCCTCTGGATTCTCAGCTGCTCTGCAGGTCAAAAAAGCCCCTGGCTGCTTTAAATTACGGCAGCCCATCCCAGGCTGCTTCTGGAGTTGCCGTATTGCCTATAGTCCCGATAGCATGCCTAATTCTGCCCCTTGGCACATTTCCTACACAGGTGCGTGCGAGAAGAGAGGAAGCAGCTTCACGGTGTGATTTACGGTTGCAGCTCCCAAACAAACCCTTGCAATGGCAATGTATTAAGGGAGCTGGGCAGGGAACCAAGTCAATTGACAGAGAAGAGTGGATCCAGCTGCATTTAATTTATTTTGCGTTTCTCACTGGACAAAGGTGGCAGTGGCAAAGCATCTTTTTTCCCCCTCTATTACAAGTGCAATGTGCACCTCTGAAATGCATCACTCTTCCTGTTTCTTTTTCTTTCTGGGAAGGGTTCTTGCACACTTGTCTTCCAGGATTGTCCTTGGGGAGGTTCACATATCATTTATGCACCTTTGGGGAAAAACGCTGTCTGGGACTAGGCTTGAGAAATGTAGAACTAGCCAAATGCGGCAGATTTCCAGCCTGTAATTGCATTATATTATAAGGCAAAATGATTTTACAGTAGTTATGCAATAAATATGTGTAATGTATATATACGTAACTTGTGTAATTCATCAGGCATTTGAAGCAGAGCAATTTAAAATTTGAAGTTGGCTCTCACCTTTAAAACGAAGGAAATAAAATAGAGTAAAACAAAGAAACAAGCTTCTGCTCTAAACTTTGGAAGTCAGCAAACCAGTCCTAAGGAGCATATCTGTGTTGTCATACCACAGTGCGTTACTGTCAGCATGTTATAAATATGATCATGAATAAGGGTTCCAGCTCAGGATATGAAAATAGGGCTTTCTAATAAAAGCAAAGGTCTCCATTAAATCTGAAACATCTTGTGAAATTAATTTGTTGCCATTTTGATATGCTGGATATTCTATGGGAAACATTCATTTAAATTTCAGTTGTTCCATAGACTGTACACAGGAAAAATGACTGCAGTGTATTAACATAAATCATCAAAAAAGGGCAGAAGTTAGATTTACTAAGTTTTCTTGAAGCCCCTTGGAAAATGTGCTGATTTTTGTTTCAGAGAGCTTGTGCTGCTCTGGGTGAGTGATATCACATCTGGTGGTGAGAGCCATGTAATTAGTGTGTGTTTCTTCAGCATCTTTGACCACTCATCTGTCTCTTCCAGAACTGCCTTTCACAGTTTCTGAAGTTACCACTGGCTTTTTTTTCTTCCCTTTTTTTTTTTTCTCTGAGCACTTGCAAACTTTCCCAACATACCTCTTTTTTTCCTAACATAAAGAGCACATCATGTCGGATTATTGACTTCTTATTGGGATGAATGGCATATTGAAAGCTATTTTGAACGATCCCTAGGAAACAGAGTTTTCAGCACATCTTTTCAGTAAACTTTCCCATCTTCCAAGGATCTTTTTCATGTTACTGATTGTTGTCATATTTCTTATCTTTCTGTTTCTATTGGGGTTTTATTTTTTTGTCTAATATATGATTATATAAACATTCCCTTATATGAATCTTGATGCAGGTTTTGATGCTGGAATAATAAGTTTTTGAGGATGAAGACTATTTTATAGTAATGTCTATAAAATGCTGCATTTACTTATCACGTTGTACAGATATTTATTAATATTAATGAATGTGTAATTATAATTAGCAAGCTCCCTCAGAAAGATAAACTATTCTCTTTGTGTTTTGGTTTTAAAATAGATCTTTGTTTCTTAAAGCACACTTCTAATCTGTGATTCTGCTGGCACGTAGCTCTTGTCCAGTTCCCCTAAAATTCAGCCTTCTAACTTCTATGCAAGAAGAGTGATCTGAAGAGAAAAAATTCTATTGGGAAGGGGTTTATTGCCTGCATAGTTTTGGTGAATTGCCTTCTGAGACTCATAGTAAAATGGCTGAATATTTGGATCTAGGTCTGAAGAGATAAAAAAGGATAGGAGTTTCTAAGTGGTACTAGCAGGAGAAAGAAGTTACAGACACACCTCTGAATACCCTATTTGTAAAGCTGTTGGGCAGTAATTTTTAGAAATGTTTAAATTACAGCCTTTTATTGAATGGTGACAAATGGGTAGATACTAACATAGTGGTTTTAGTGTTCTTTGATCATTGAGTCTATAGGTTGCATATAGGCTAATTTATTTTTAGTGTCAGAGGAGTCCATTATGATCATCTATCCTGAACGATATTACACAAGCCACTGAATATGCATTGCGGAGAACCTGGTTTTTTTCTGTTTGAGTTATAGAAAGGGGACTTACTTGGTCTAAAGATATTACACGGTGGTGAATCCCTTACATCTTTGGTGGAATGGTCCAACAGGCAATAAGCCTTGTTGAAATCAGTGTTTCTAATACCAGCTTCTCTCCACAAGATGTCATTTTGTCTTTTCCCTCCCCCTAGCTAGATTGCAGAGCTCCCTGCTATCACAAATGTCTTCCTTATGTTGTGACCTGTAGTCTGTGGTCAGTCACCACTTGGATTTGTCTGTGATGAACTAAATGGGTTGAGTTTCCTTAGTCTCTCATTATAAGACAATATTTTCAAGACATTGAATCACTTTGTGGCTCTCATCTGAGCTATCACCAGTTTGCCAAATTCTTTTGGGGAGCTCCCAGTATACTACTCACGGTCTCACTAATGCTATATGCAGAGGGTAATACCAGTTCATTACTCCTACATGCTATATGCTATTCCCCTGCTCATGCATTCAAGGATTGTATTAGTTCTCTTGGCCACTGCACCTCATTGTGAGATTTACTGCTGGGAGGACTTGGATAAAGCTCTGAGATACTCAGACAACAGTTGGGAAGGCCTTATTCACTAGTAATGGCTGGGGCTCCTTCAAGCAATTTGTCAGCAATCTGGAAGTTTTTACAGTTGTGATAGAAATGAGATCAAGTTCTGGCTGCACCTCTCCCTGTTTGAGAAATACTCTGGTGTGCTCTCCAGCTAAAACACAGTTCATTCCAGCAGTGCCAAATTCTACAGCTTTCTTTCCAGCCCCTGAAGAGCCACGACATCATGCATATGCATCATGCAAATACAATCCTGCTTGCCTAGCTCAAAAGCCAGACAGTGGCTTCTGCTCCCATGGCAGTGCAGAGAATTAGGAAATGATGTGCAGTCTTCTCTGTCTTTGCTTGCACAAATATCCACAGTGGCTTTATTTTTTCTTCCTCTGTGTGACTCGGAAAAAGCTCTTGGCTCATTTCTCCCCATATGTAAAATTGCCATTTTGAGGTCTAATGAAACCCTTGAATGAATTAGCTGGGAGCCCTTGTATGTGACGTTACTGGTGCCATCATGAGATTATTGTCCCCTGCTGAAGCAGGAGAAACCTATGCATACCTCCCACCTAACTGAAACCCAAGCAAGCTGTATCTTTGTTTATTGCCAAGGTTGGCCAGGAAGGTTGGCATAGTAGAGAAGCATTTAACCTGTCCAGGTTTTTTTTTTTGAGTGTTTGTTTCATGTTTTTCATGGTTTACACAAAATAAAATAATGTAAGGGGTTTTGTAAAAGTGGTGACGCACAATTCGTTTGATAATGTCTTATTTCTAGTCAAGATTTTGGTTATGACTAGTACCCTATACTTTCATCGAAAGCAGTAGATTTTGATTTAAGGTGTTTAGGCTATGTGTAGTGGACAAATAAAAGGTGACTAAGGAAAGCATGTTGTTATGAATTGAAATGCGTTGACTAACCTTCACATGTGACATTTGGAAGCAGGTCTGTACCCTCACCGAGAAACTCTAAAAGAGTTTCAACTTGAAGAATAGTGAAAATCAGTGCTGCAGGGTGAATACTGGTGGTCAATAGCTATTTTCAGTACCTGTTCTACTTGGACAAAACAGGTATGTCTTATGCCTGCAGTTTGTTCTTTTGAGCTTTGGAACTGGATTTTCTCAGTCTGCTCTTTTTTGTTTTTTCCCCGTTATGAGATAAAATGAACCTGCTGTTTGTGATGTGACTGATTACTAGACAAAGCCAGCCTCTGGCATGCACCAGCCATGTGCTCGTTCCCTTTTGGCAAACAAAGTGCAGAACTGGGGAACTGCAAAAGTAGGGATTTTTAAATTTTTTTTCCTTTATAAATGGTTATCAGTTGACAAAGCAAATGGACCTTCACAGGAATATAGTGGGCACAGATACCCTATGAACACAGGTTTTGAAGGAGGATATTGTCAAAATTGCACCTCCTTCCTTGGTGATTTTCAAGCTAATATGAAAAATACTGTCTGTAAGGCTGACATAGTACACAGCCACTGGGAACTACAAAAACCAACATTGTCATTTCTAAACCTTCATTAGAAGAGTGTGGAGCCTTCTTTAATATGTAAAATTACTGTCTAGGATTATCCCAAAGTCTAATTTAAACTTCAAAAGCCATTAGGCTCCTATTCTTACCTAATGTATCTTTTTATTCTTATTATTTTTATTAATTAGAAATGTTTAATGGATGGGACTGTGTAAAAAACAAATTATACTGGAGCTCAGCATCCACTGAACACTGCTTTCATTTGTTTGAAAGGAACCTCTCAACTGTTTTCTTGTTTTACCATTCTGGTTAGTTGCCTCCCAGCTTCATCCAAACCATCTACCCCACTGTTGGGGTAAAACTTAAAAGCTACAAGCTTCACAGAACAGTGCAGCATGCAAAAGCTTTCAGTCTAGTATCATAAAATCTCTTAATATGTCTTGTCTGCAAACCAGCATGCACCTATTTTGTTGAATATAACCAAGTCGCTTTAGTAGACTTGGTTTAGAGAGGTGCAAGCCTCTGAGTTAAAAACAAAGTAAATTCTGTGTGGTTTAAATAAGCTGCAGTGTTGCACAGACCTTGCATAGGTTTGACTAAACCAGTTTAAAATTCGCATATGAGACAAAATATGTTTTCCCAATTAAAGGTGGACATACAATTGTTTCATGCATGCCTGATTCTGTATCCAGCCACAGGATCAACCCTTTGTGCTTCTATCTTATTCACTTTTGATTTTGGTTTAATTTTTTTTTACTTTTCCTCCCCTCCCCCTGTTTGCATGTTTGAATGACTAGAATATAATGAAGGATATAGGCATGCTAGATTTCTATACTCAGCTTGGCAGTTTGTGAATGACAAATGAAAGCAACTAGTAATTTGATTTTCCTGCCCATCTGCTTTAAACATTAAAAAGAAAACCCAAGGAACTTTAATTTTTATTATAGAAAAATATGAAACTTATAATTGGGTTACAGCCTTTGCTGAGACCAAAGTCATCCTATGTTCTATGTGACCCAACTCTATGTGTTGTGCTTTTCACAAATGGGCATTAGCAGAGCAGTAAACCTGTGCACTTCTGATGTTTTTTGAAGACCTGCACAGCGAGTTACCACAAGTGTTGCAGCAGTGACAACTTCATTCTGCCGAACCTAGAGCTCGGATTCTAAAGAAGTACAAATGCTTTCATTTTCCTAACAAAATGTGAAGCCTTGAAAAAATAAGGGAATCGGAGCACATTAATCAGAATTACCAATGTGACGGCTGTGACAGAAATTTGAAAAAAAACAACCCATAAACAATGGCTCCTCTGTAAGAAGAATCATTTCAACCCAGTAAAAAATTGATCTGTAATTAAAACCAGAAATTGCCCTGAATGTTGAACATATATTGGAATATTTCATGGGCTGTTTTATCATTGCAACTTGTTGACATTATTTTGTACTTGTAACTTCATAGACTATAGCCATTTGTTACATCAGCATCAGACATCTGCACAAGCATTTGTCATGCTGCTGTTGATTTTTTTTTTCTTTCTTTCTTTTTTCCCCTCGTTGGCTGGAGGAAGGCTAGAGCTAACAGAACAATATTGTGGAATGTGAAGGCTATCATTAGGGGGCAAAACCGGACTTCAAAGAGGAAGCACATATGGTTTTGACTTTTATAAAGATGGCAGGTGGACATGAAAAAAGGTTGATTTCAAATTTATTTTCATGATAGCTGCAACTTCTTAAAAGTCCGAGATGATTAATTTTCAATTTGGAATTCCTAATAACTGAAACAAGATCATGGTTTTACAACTTCCTGAGGCAGAGTGTGAGAGAGACAAGGTCATGTTGGTATAATAAACCAGTGGCAGCCCAAAGCAGAAGGGTTGGAAAGAGCAGCAAGAAACGTTTTGCAAAAGGCTTTCTGAAGGTAAAGCGTGTATAAGAAAAAAAATGTTTCTGAAGTCAGCCTGTTTTGAAGCATATGTTAAACTTCAAGGATGTTGGGTTAGATTTGAAAGGTGAATCTTATGTTTACAGACTTGCTGAGTGTCACTCATGTTACTAACTGAAATAGCAGTTGAATAGCAGGCTTGAAAAAGAATGAAACAACCGTCCCCCGCCCCCCTCGCCAGCAATGCTGTCTTTCCCTTAGTGATAGGGGTTTCTTTTTATATGAAGGAATACATGACACTTAATTTTCATTTTTGGATTATCATATGTCATTTTAAATCTAGCATCTGAAATCCTCTTGGCTGGAAAGTCAGAGCTCTCTGAACCTGTGGGTGACTTGCTGATGATGTGAAAGAATAAGCAACTGTCAGTTTTAAATACAAGTTGAATTTATCCCTTATAGATGCTGTATATGGTATTTTAATTGAAAAAGAATGTTACTCAGCTTGCCTATATACCTTAATATATTGAAACAAGTAGCTTTGATAGAAAATATTTCTGGTGGTAGTTCTGATCAGGGATAAGTATGTTCAGTGTTTCTCAAAAATATGGCAGTGCCAGCACCAATGGCTCAAATGTAACTGCAACCTATACAGAATTGGATTTGGATCACTTTACCAGCTTTGCTGCTACTCTGACATGAAACTTTCTTCTATCCTGGTTCCTGCTAATCTACTTCCCATTGCCTGCATCTAATTCTGAAATTGTGGACTACTCAGAATATATCTTGACTATGCCTCACCCAAAAGGACACATATTTCCACTAAGTGTTAATGCTATGAAAATAATGATGGTATCCTACAGGGATGATTATTTATCATTATTTCTAAAGCCAATGTTGTATCAGGGTGGGATGTGTTACAATAACATCATTCTTCAGAGAAAAAGAAACAACAAACTTTCTTCTGTCTTGTTATCCATCCTCTCTGAGAGTGTCAAGAAAGTCTTAGTTTTCCCTAAATAAAAAAGAATTGAATGTCTTTTATCAAGAGGTCAGAAATACAATAAAACTCTATTCCAGAAGTTGTCTGCAGATTAGGACTTGAATATGCATTGTTCTCACAGAAATAGGATTGATTGCTTCTTCTTATAATCAAATCTTTTCTTACTCCTCTGAGAATAGTGCTACATTGTTTTCTCTAGTGGGAAGTATTATTTTTAGTACCTGAGACATTAAGCTGCCATGTTGTGTCTGTCCTCAGAAAATAGTCTCCAGGAATGACTTTTTAAGGTTTTCTTTTGAGGGTTGTCTTTATTTCTTTTCATTCAAGCTTATGGGGGCTTTTTAGAGAGAGCGATATATTGCCTTCTACTTATATGAAATAAAAGAGATGATGGTGCATGCCAGCATATCTTCTGCCATTTAATTTGAAGAAAGAAATGTTTTGTCAGCAATTTAGTTTCCAGTGCTTGTGTTGTGGGCCATGCCTCCTTCTAAGCTAAAAGCAATAATTTCCGGGTGTTTGTCTTCTGTATCAGGCAACCCCCCGTGCCCGCCCAGCAAGTCTTGCTCACAAAGCTTCTACCTGGTCCCCTCAATAAAACCACTCTTCTGAAGCACTTGGACAGAGTGGGAGCCATGGTGATTGAACTGGGAGTGGCCCCATGCCTCCATCCTCTCTGAGGTCTCATCAATTTCCTCCACTGGAAACCTGGTAGCGACATTTTGAAGGGTTCCCTGAAGGCAGATGTGATCATCAAAGAATATTTAACTTGAGCACACTTCTTCTTACATCTGAATCAGTTTGCCCAGCTTCCTCCTGAGTATAGAAAAATGTTTCCTTTTGTCAGTTAACATAATATGTTCTGGAGTGCTGTCAGGCTCTATCTTCAGACTACTTCCTTGCTAGAAACTTTTTTACCACTGAGATTGGAGAATAATAATACAGAGAAGTGCTAAGCCTGTCCAAGGAATAAAAAAATGCATCCACTCAGCCTTTCTATCTCTTTCAGTGGGGACTGCTATCCCAGTTCAGCACTGATATTTTCAAGAGTTGCTGAACGGATCCATGCATCTGATCATAAATTTATTTCTAACTTACACTGAGGAATATTTAAAAATCAAAATGCACCCTTTCTATCGACAATAGAAACACATCCTTTGTACTTGTAAATTTTAAAAAGCTTCCTTCTCTAGGAAATCATGAGGGTACTGTTGGCAGAGCTGTTCATCCATCCCAGCTTAGTTCCTCTTAGTTTCCTAATATCTGTCTTGATGGGAAGTGGTCAGAGAATTCTTCATTTTTCCAGTGGAAAATCAGTGTGAAAGGAGGGGCAGGAGAAAAAATAATTTTTGTTCTGCAGAAAATACAGACTTTTCCTGTAAATACAAGAAAAAACATCAGTGTTCCCTCAGCACATGCATTGTTGATTGCAGACAGTGTTTTGCCGTAAACAGACTGGTTTGGTTCTTGGCATCTTCAGGGAAGTAAGCAGTTCCACAGCTTTTGTTGGCTGGTTTTGTTTAGCCAAAACTCAGGTTTGCCTCAGTTGCCTCAGCCTCAGTTTTCCACCACAGAATGTCTGAATGAATAAATTTGAATTAGACATGGGGTATTGTGTGGCCAAATTTGCACATAGGTGTCTTTAAACAAAGTATATAGAAAGCACCTTCATTATAAATTATTTTCTTTACATTAATTAAGTGAAAAAGATTGGTCTACACGGGAAAATTTTTGAGATAGAAAACAGATTTAGGGAATGTAGCATGGAAACAAAACCAGGGAAAATGTTTTAATTAGAAATTGCAGCTGCCTCGGTCAGAAAAAATATTATAAATCCAGTGAAAACCGTAGTCTGAAATGTGCTATGGGGAAGGCAGACATGATCTATGGGAAAATACCCAGTCAAAAATTAATCTTCTATTGGGAAAAATAATTTTGATCAAAAAGACTTTTCACCAGGCCTATAAGGACATTTGATGTTTCATTCTGTCGTGGTTTAACCCCAGCTGGCAACTAAGCACCACACAGCTGCTCTCTCACTCCTCCTGCAGTGGGATGGGGGGGAGAATTGGAAGGGTAAAAGAAAACTCCTGGGTTGAGATAAAGACAGTTTAATAGGGAAAGCAAAAGCCGCGCACACAAGCAAAGCAAAGCAAGGAATTCATTCCCTACTTCCCATGGGCAGGCAGGTGTTCAGCCATCTCCAGGAAAGCAGGGCTCCATCACGCGTAACAGTTACATAGGAAGACAAACACCATCACTCCAAATGTCCCCCCCTTCCTTCTTCTTCCCCCAGCTTTATATGCTGAGCATGGCATCATATGGTATGGGATAGCTCTTTGGTGAGTTGGGGTCAGCTGTCCCGGCTGTGTCCCCTCCCAGCTTCTTGTGCACCCCCAGCCTCCTCGCTGGTGGGGTGAGGAGCAGAAAAGGCCTTGACTCTGTGTAAGCCCTGCTCAGCAGTAACGAAAACATCCCTGTGTTATCAACACTGTTTTCAGCACAAATCCAAAACATAGCCCTATACTAGCTACTATGAAGAAAATTAACTGTATCCCAGCTAAAACCAGCACACATTCTCAAATAGAATCACACTATAATCTTTGAAGATAGTGCTAAAAGAAGCCACCATGTACTCTCTTTTTCTGACTCACAGAAGAGTCAGCTATAATGGCATTGTTCTTGACAGACTTCTGTCTAACCTATTCTCCATGATCCCTGGTGAGGGAGATGCTTTACTCCTCAAAAGAGTCTACTACAGTCTTTCACTATCCTTACATTTTCCAATATAATCTATTAAAGTAATTTTAGCCACCTAGCTCTTTACCTACCCACCGAAGACTCAGAGTAGAATAATCTCCTCAGCTATTTGAAGACCAATAATCCAACTCTCTTCCCAGCCCAAATTCTTTCAGATTTGCCTGAATTTCTTGTTTTTTCACATTGGTAATGATTCTTCTTTCTTGTCTTTGGGCTCTCTGAAATTGGTCCACATCAAAGGAGAGCCCCTTAACCAGTTATTTCTCATCCTCTATTTATGCAGTTAGTTATTTTTATCTACCTTACATTTTGCCTAACTAATTTTTATAGAGTTTCCCCAGTTTTCAAGATTGTTTTAAAGTTTGTGCTTGCTTTCCAGCATATTTACATATTGCTTCATGTTAAGAGCAAATTTAAGAAGGATACTTAGTGGCAGATGTATTCCTTTTAGTCAGTGAATGCTCCTGGGTGATCTTATGGTAATATAAAGAAAAGGATGAGCACATCTACCTAATAATGTACTAACACTGAATGGAAGGAAAAAAGGTGTGAAAGCAAAAGATTTTGAAGTCAGCATTCATACAGGATGGTTGAGGTGTTGCTTAAAGTAAAGATCTAGGAGCTCGGTAGAAGTTAGTACCAATTGCTGGAGACCTTAGATTCCTAAGAGGTGGACTATTTTGAAATAGGTCTTAAATAAAAACATACAGTCTTAATTGCTGCAATCAGGATGTTTTCCAAGTAAAAATGTGTAGTCAATCCACCCACAAATTATCTGTAACATGTCTGCTTGGTCAGACAAGATGACTTCCAGAGATCCCTTCCAACCTCAACCATTCCATGACAGGTTTCAGTGTTTTCAATTGCGAACATTTTGCACACTACAGTTTAGAAAGTAGTGCCATGATCACACCAGGACGTATCTCCATGTCTCTCAGTTCTTGGATCATTTCAAAGTCTTTGGGTCCCTTCTGCTCCCTTAAGAAGTATTAAGAAGTGCATGAAGAGACAGTTTTTGGTATCCAGTAAAAGCAGCTGAGAGAACACTTGAGAGACCCTGAATTAAATTTAAAAAAGGGAGATTTAAGGCAGTATGGCTACAGTGCCAAATGGCCTCTCATGGTAATATGTCAGTCAGGAAGCAATAGACTGTGTCTTGTTGGAAAGAAAAGGAGCTGGCCAACCTACACAATTCCTCCAACATTTCTTTAAGTTAGCATAATAGGAAATGTTGCCTGGAGAAATCATTGCAGGAGAAGTCATAATTGCAAGGAAGAACAGTTTTTCAGGTGAGTTATGCTGAGCAAGTAGAGGGCATATTGAACACCTGAGATGAATGTCAATGTTTTTGATTACGCGGGCTTAAAATATCAGAGAAATGTAGACAGTCTCAATATATATATGTAGCTGGGAGTGGTAAGTTATCTGAAGTGTAAGAGTCCTTGCCTATCATCAAGGTAAGTTGTCAGTAACTTGCAGATGAGCATATCTCGGTATCCACCATTTAATGGGTGCTGTTCATATCTCATTAAGATAACTATACATACGCATACAGAATATAGTTCCAAGTAAGAAAAGGTTTGTATATGCACAGATAAAGATGTTGCACCTGGTATCACTTTTATTGTTTTGCCCCAGCTACAGTTAAGTGCCCAGAATTGTGGTGTTTTGTCCTCTGTTTTTTGGGAGCCAACTCATGATGTTCTGCTGTAGCTCCTGTTCTCTTGACATCATGAAGAAATCATAGAAACCATAAACCAGTATGAAAGCCTACTTTTACTATTTATTATTGCTACGTGTGAGAAGAGAAAGTCCCAATGGTGTGATTGCTATTGTGGAGCCTCAGGGAAGTTAAGTTATTAAACAGAATCTTCTGTGCTCCTTATTTGATCAATTTCTAAAATAATTCCTAAAATTAAGATGTAAATACATTTGTTTGTGATTCAACTTCCAGTGCCTGTTAAAGTATTCAATTGATGCATAACATTTTAAAGCCTTTTAAGAGCCAAATAAAATTATTACTTATAAATTATTAAAAGCCTCCAACAAATGGAAAAATACTTACTGAAAACTCCTTCATAAATAATGTCCAAACTAAATTAAATAGTAGTATAAGGAATGCATTAAAGTTCGCCAATGAGATATTAGCAGCGTGCTCCCTTAACCTTAAAGTTATGATAGCTGGAGCACTTGCTACCCCTGTGAAACCTTGCAGCTCCAAGTCCCGGCTCACTCTGGGAAAGAAACATGTGGTGCTGCTGAAGATTGGAAAAAGAGCTCGAGGTCAGGGGTCGACACAGTAAGGGAGTTTGCTCTTTAAGAGGTTATCTGTGGATCTGCAAAGCCAAAGTGTAATTGGGTTCTGTGATGTGATTTTAGTGTGTAATTGTATATGATCTTAGGTAGTTTCAAAGACAAGGTTGGAAGATTTTTCTAGCCTGCTTGTGATAGCAATTTTGGGGAGTCTGTGTAGCCTGAGATGGACAATGCAGTTTCTTCAGAAATTGTCATCAGAAGCGATACAGCTGGTATCTGATTAATTTTAATTATAATTTTAGCAAACTGGTAATATGGTTTGTTCTTTCTGCTCTCTGTAATACCGGCCCTGTAAATCAGCAGCTTTGTGGGCTTGTACGTTCTCTGCAACTGGTAAACTCCTGTTTGCTTCTGAGCTGGTACTGCGTCAGAGAAAATTCTGCATTTTTATTAAGACAGTACAAGTCACTGTAATTGATCTGCCTGGATATTGCTTTTTCTTTGGTCTTTTAGTAGATAGTTTGCCAGTGGGTTATCAAGTTTCTGGTTCTCGATTATTCAAAACAATGTGAAACAAACATTTCCTATTGTTTTAGTTGTTTAGGGTTTCCTTGATTAAGCTGTCACCGCTGTCAGTTATGTTCTTATAAGCCTGCTCGGATCTATTTCATGTTAAGAAAAAGCTCAGATAAATCCAGGAAAGCTTAATGTTTATCCAATGTGAAAATAATTACTCAAAAGTGTTATTCTTAATCCAGATAATTAGAGTGAGGAAGGAGAGATCAGTGTCATTGTGAATTATGCCCTGGCAATTGACTCGTGGTCCTTGTAAGTTTCAGGTGAAGATGTGAATGGATAAAGGTTAGATTAACCATAATCCAAAGTAGCTGCAACCTTAATCTGTTATGATACAAGGATGATCACTTAAAAAGAGCTGGATTGTGGGATTGTTTCTGGTTGGATAAGATGCCGCTCGACTGGGACTAGTCTTAAAACATGCTTAGCACCATGTCACTGCAGCTGTAAGCACTTGTGCACGGTTTCAGACTGCCGCAGCTCACAGGCAGACTGCTGGGCTCTCGCTGCACAGTGTAATACTACACGGCGTTGCAATATCTGTACTTTACATTAACATGCTTTACCCTGTGCTTCATGGAAAATAGATGGTAACTGTTATGCGGAGTGATTTGCTTGATGATTACTTCTCTGTGCTGTTAAACATATTTCTTTGTATTCCCTGTCCGAAATGTTCAGTGTGTCTGCAGGCAGTCATACTGTACAATAGTCTAGGTACACAGTTACAAAAACTGACCAGTCAAAATGTAAACGAGAGAGAATATTTACTGTCTCTATTTTATTTTATACCATTATTTTGTATAGTTACTAATTATTAACAAAAAAAGTGTAAAAATATATGCCTATGTAACGATAACGTTTGCAGCTGTGGTTTTCTGTGAAGCTGCAGTTTTCAGAAAACCATTGTAAGTAAACAAGACCAAATCAAACCAAATTCACTTAGAATGCAGGAAAAGTAGCATTAAAAAGGGGGATATGCATGTTTTCACACATACTACAAGCAGGAAGTACTTGACACTTCAGACTTTTCCCTGTTTATAGATATGGACATAATAGTTACAGCTCAGATGACAATATGTGGGGTAACGCTTCGTAAATACAGACTCTTGAATGACAGTGGTTACTAATTGGGAATAACGCTGCTGAAAGAGGAAGAGAAGAGGGTGAAAGACAGGTCATTTCTTAAAAAATGGTACAGGAAATGTTTGGTCTCAGCAGATAATTTAATTGCATGGTCCAGTCTGTATTGTTGTTTCAGGCCAAATGGAAAATAAGGTAAAGGCATTTTTTCCCTCCTATTCAATTTTTGTAGTAAATTACGTGCATTTATTCTGCAGGGGTATATTTGTGCAGATCTCCTTCATCCTTACTGGAAAACTGAAAGCAGCCTTCCTTGATGCATGGCTAAGGTGAGGAAACAGTTAAGAAAGTAATTAGTGGAATGCCAAAGCTAATAAGAGGAAAGTACTTTAATACACACTTGAGCTAGAATCTTCTCTGTGAATAATTAAAATTCTTTAAAGTTCATTTCTGTATTTTTAATAAAGTATATCTCAATAAGACTCCTGTTTTTAAATCTTTCCACACGTAACTCAATACTTTCTTTTTTAAACTATTGTTAGAATTGCATTGCTTTTACTTGAAAGGGGCTTTAGGTAATGTTTATGTTTGTTGATGTGTTAAAAGTAAATTCTGCAAGAGGCATAACATTCACAAATCTTGTTCCTAACATAAGAATTATTCATTTAGAGCATTGCACGAAAGTGTTGCGTTATTTCTAATGCCACATTCTATGTTATGGATTGGTGTGTATATAACTGTTGTGTTCTCCTGCATCCTAGAGTCTCTGCCTTTAAAATAATGTTTCATGGAAATGTACGTCACTAATAAAAATTTCCTGACTTACATCAGAAAAGATTTTAGGGCAGGGATTTAAGTCTTCAAGCTTCAGAATATGTCAACCTTTAATTGAAGTAGGTGAGGAAGAAACTTCCCTACTTGATAGCTCGTTACAAGGGCGTATAGGACAGAGTTTCCCCACACCTTTCAGCAAAGGCTTTTTGTGATTGATACTGAAGGGACCACTGGTCTCATGTAACACAGCGATTCTTACATTAGAGAAAGAAAAGAGGAAAGTAGGAGAAATTTCCTTAGTATAAAGGGCAATAAGAACTAAACGGTAGAAT
Organism: Ciconia boyciana; assembly: GCF_034638445.1. Classification (NCBI taxonomy): domain Eukaryota; kingdom Metazoa; phylum Chordata; class Aves; order Ciconiiformes; family Ciconiidae; genus Ciconia; species Ciconia boyciana. The sequence continues at coordinate 60,303,282 of NC_132938.1, forward strand.
TTCTCATGCACATTCTGACTCCGAAAATATTAACACACAAAAAAAACCGGTTAATAAGGCAGAATGTCCTTTCAGGGTTGAAGCTGCAGAGAAAGGCATCATTTGGAGAGAAGTGGGGATGCAGTTTTCCTTAGTGGAAAAGATGAGTTAGGATGAAAATGAAATTATAGAGCTTATAGACGAACACTCTTGGCCCCTTCTGCATTTTACAGGAGTAGACTGGTAGACAGTTGACTGTCTCAGCCATGGAGTATCATGGAAATGTCATTACTGATATATGAGGAAAGTAAACAATAATGGTGCTCCCTGTAAAAAAGAAATTAGTAAGAGTAGTAAAAACTCTGAATGTTATAGAAAATCAAAAGGTCAGTGAAATAAAAAAAGAAATAGGAGCACATTAAGTGTGTTGGAGAAAAAGAGACAGTCCTGTGAGAGTATTTGTAGTGTCAAAGACCACAGTCAACTTTGTACCAATATCTGTTACTTTGGGTTCTTTAAGTAGCTTGAAATTGCTTATGTATTAGGGATTTAAAAAAAAAAAGGAGATACTGTAACTTACTGTAACTAGACCTATCAAAAGAGAAGTAACGGAGAAGTAATGAAATAATTTAAACATCAAATTGCAAATAGTCACAGAATATAGGTTTTACTCAGAGGAAACTGAAGTAACTGGTAAAAATGTGACATTTATCACTTTAAAGCAGCTTCAGTGTCGAATGATGACCAAACGCTGTCAGTCTCCTTGAGTAGTGGTGATCCCAGGAAGCTCAGGGAATTGGAAAAGAGTTTCTGATGAATCAGGCTGAGGATTGCTACAGGGTGGACACATTGCTTCCATGTTCAGCCTCTCCGAGGTCTGGAAGCCATACGTCAATGGAAAAAGCCTTGGCTGATTTCTCTAATTTTCCAGGATTAGTGGGTTTTTAAGCTAAAGTTATGATCTTCTGTAACTTCCATTAGTGTACGAGAAAAGGTAGCTCAAGAATAAAACAATTCTTGTAATGACTTTAAATCATACCTACTTACTTGCATGTTCAACATGCATCAACCAGCGACATTAGTGTTTCAGATTTTTATGAAGTATTATAAAATAATACAGAAATAAATGCTAGATTTTCTCTTGTTCTGAGACAGCACAGTAATTTACTGACCATGGACAATTAAGAAAGAAGTAGGTACCTAAGGACAACCATCAAACCAGTACAGATTAGTCACAGCTCATCTATTTGTGTAACCCCATAGAGTTTTTCAGTTTCAGAGAAAGAGGAATTTTACTTCTGTTTAAGACTAGTTCAAAGTGAATTGAACATTTGTGGAATTTGCATTGAACATAATGCAAGTTTCTTAACTTGCATTAAACTGAAGTATATTAAACAAAAATGGTGGAAATGCATAAAAGTTATTTATTTCTAGCACATATAAATGGTTTTGTCAGTGTTTTCTATTACCTAGTTCTTCCATCCCACTAGACAAAAATAATTTTGTTTCCTTGGTGTTTTGGTATAGGAACATAAGAGTGACTGTGTTGAATCACACCAGAAGTACGTTTTGTCCATTAGCCTATTTCTGACAGTGGCTGGTAGCTTAGGGAAAGAGTACAAGAACATGTCCCGTAGAGAATATTTTCCATCTTCTAATGATCTCAGTTTTAGAGATTTCTTCTTATAGGCTTTACCATATTGTTGTATTTTAGTCCCCTTAGTAGTCCTCTCTTCAATAAATTTGAGCAGTTGCATTTTAATTCTATTTACACCTGTGGCATGATGTAGCAATGAGTTAGTTTAAACAACGAATTTAATTATGAATTATCTGAAAAAAATAATTCCTGGTAAAGTGCTTATTTTAAATGAACTGCCTAACAATTTAATTTGATATTCCCTAGTTCTTCTGTTGTGAGACACAGTGGAAATTTTTCCTTGAGATCATAAACAGGGAACAAATTCTCTCTCATCTGCCTCTTTTTACCATATTGAAGGGTCCCAGTCTAATTAATTTCTCCATCTACAGAGTGGCTCGTGTATCTTTGTTCATTCTTGGTCATCCTGGGTACACTTCTTTTGAAGCTCTGCTATACTTTTATGGAGGTCAGAACAGCATCCAGTATTCAAGAAGTGGTGGCTACACCAATGACTTACACTAGCATAATAATTTGTTGTTGTTGTTGTCCTCTATTATTTACAATTCTGTTACAAATTGTTACAAATAACAATTCTGAACATTTTGTTTGCTGTTTTGTTCTTTTGCCACACATTGAGCTGGTGCTTACTGTCCACAATATATCCACAGTTGGTTTCCTGAAACCTGACTTTAGTATCCATCATTATGTAATTGGGATTGCCTTTCCTGTCTGTGTTTTACTTCATATTCATTGACAGTAAATTTTTTTCCAATCTCATCATCATGAAATCTTTCTACAATCATATGATTAATTTTTGTGGTGTCAAGCATCTTTGTCATCTCAAAATTTACTTTTTCAAGGTCATTTAAGAGGCAGTTGAACTGTGCAGATACCCATGGGAATCCACTGACAACTGTCCTCCATTGTGAATGCTGGGTTTCTTTTAAAGTCTGTTTTCCTATTTCAAACTTTTTTTTCCAATGACATGGCCTTATATCTTATTCTGCAACAGATTACCATAAAAATTGTTGGCGAGGACCCCATAATTTTTTTTTTTTAAATTAAGATATTTCCAGCCGGTTTACCTGGCCCAGAGATCCATTTCTACTTATGCTCTAACTGAGCACACGGACATGTTTAACTAAAAATGTTGGTCAACCTGCATGCAGCTTTGCTTTGCAGTCAGTACTCATTTTGCTCAGATAAACTTTTACTTCTGCCCCAGATCTTTGTGAAGATATGAAATGGCTTCTAAGTTGGAGGATCAGACCTTACATTTGGTTTGAGTTGTGGGCAGTATGTCAGCTTGGCTGCCGTTTTGTTTGGCTGCTGCTTCAGGAAGAATAATAAAATACATGGGAATTTGATTCCTCAAAATTGGAAATCCTTGTCTCGTTAAGGATGTTGAATAGCGCTGAGTTCTCCCTGAAGCTCTCTATCATCAGTATCTTCTTTATATGCAATTCAATAGCCTTGGTTAAGAAACTAAGACTAATTGCAAAGTATTTCTTTAACTGCGTGTTTTGATTACTATTTCTTCACTCCTGTGTTACTTGGACTCAGCCTTGCAAGATTGATCAGTAAATTGTGATTACTAGGGATAGGTTTTTAGAAAAGTGTGTCTATCAAAAGTTGTTATTCCCACATGTTTTTTTAAATATAGTTCCTGCATTAACTTTATGGAAACTGGAAATCCCTAGTCTAAACAAAAGGGGTAACAACATAAACATTAGTAGATAAGTACATATATATATATTTTAAAAATGAAGTATAAGCTTCTAAAAGGACTATTACTTAAGACAAAACCTTTTCTGCTCTAAATGGCAAAATGACTGAAACTACACTTTATAGTTATAAACATATATATAAAATAGATATTTAATGACAGGAAACACAACCAGCCATGTTCTGTAGTTCAGTTAAAAAAGTTTCATAACAGTTCTCTTCTGTTTCATTGTCCTGTATTAATACTAATGAATTATAGCTTCTGCCTTCTCCGCAGTCCCTTCACACAGAGAGTTTTGCTGTTAAGCACAAGATAACAATGAATGAAGGAGAGTTAAGCAGACTCTTCTGTCCTGTTAAACACAGAAATGAAAATAAATCATTATTTTGTAGAATTTGCGAGTAAAAAAATCCTAAGTGAATAAATGCTTCTGGTTCTAAAAGAAATTAATTTAGAGGCACTTTGTAGTGAAACCAATAATTATGGCATTTAAAACAAAGGATTTGATTGTGTTCTCTACATTTGGGGCTTTTTTCCCCCAAAAAATGGAAAATCTCCCATGTATAATGTGTTTTAAGGCATTATTGCTGTTAGGTTTTTTTTACTTCCCAATTCCATTGTGGCTGCAGACTCACAAGCCAAATAGGGCACTTATAGTCATGTATATAATATGAAGCTAATAATTTTCTGCCCTATTGTATGTGAAATGTTTGAACTAATAAATGTTTGATGTTTGAACTAATAAATCCTATGATCTCTGCAGTGACCCTGTCAGGTGATTAATGTACATTTCAGACTAGTAAAGTCAAATAAGAAATTTTCTTTGGTTGGGACACCTGTCCCAGAACATGTACCCTACGGCATAGTATTTCTGGAGCTCATCCTATTCATTGTCATGCCCATAAAGAAAGCTCTTTTCCAAATTCCACAGGTCTCACGTATGGCAATAATAATCTAATATATAATGCAGAGAGAGTAGAAAGAAAATCTGTTTCTGTTTTTGCATGCTCTTCAAATGCAAGCCTTTCAAATACTGCAAGAGACGAGGCTGTGTTCATTATGGTATTTCTCATGTACCTGCTTTAGCTTTGCTGTCTGGATGCTGTTTGCTCCAACGAAGATGGAGTTCCTCTCCTGAGAACAAGCTTTCTTGTAAGTTTTCTCATGCTTCCTGGTTCTGATCAAAGGATTATTACTGCAAAGTTTTTCCTTTTGGTGTTTTGCATCCCTGATTCCTGTCCTAATAATAAAAACACACACACAGAAAATAAGGATTGTAAACCAAATTAATCTGCTTGTTTCAAATCAGAGCATTCAGACTTGCTTTAGTTCTGAGCTTCAAGTGCTATTTCAGGTCATTTCTAATAGTATCTGAAATAATTTACATATGGTAAATTTATTAGGAGTCTGATTTTCAGATAACCTCTTGGGTACACTTTTCTTCCCCAGCCTTAACATGAAAGGTTTTCAAACAATGGAGATTACTCTGCCTTGAAACATGTCTGAGATGTGACCCACACCATACACACACTCTACTGTTTCCTTTTACACATTTCCTCTTATTTCAAAGATCTAAAATATTAACAGTACTTTTCTATTTTCTTTCTATGGCTTTCTATCACTTTCTTTTTTTCTTTCTTTTTTTTCTTTTTTTCTTTACACGGGGTCTTGGTTTGTTACAGGTTATAGTGTTGCATAGACCTCATAATCTGTAAATCCTTCTGGGCTCTTTTATTGTGTGGTTGCCTTTATGTGCGAGGGATGGGACTCAGAGAAGCAGATGGTGCCCTGAAATCCCATTCCTAGATCCCTGTGAAAAATAGTGTCGGTCCACAGAGTAGACATTTATATCACAAGTTAGGCACCACAAAGATGATAGTACATCCCTAATTTTCTCTGTTCTGGAAATCTGAGGGATTTACTGCATGTGTGTATATATAAATCATGGCAGCATTAGGCACTAGTAAGCAGAATTCTTGTTTCAGGTGCAAGGGCTGTGGAACAGCTTGTACTGTATGGGTTAACTTCTGCAGTGCCAACTTCATGGGCAAAACAAAGCAGTGAAGCTTAACATAGGGGAGATTTGCTTTGTTGATCTACTCACAGGGCCCAAGTATAAACTCTTACTCTTAGCGTGTGTTCAGTTTACTATCCAAATCAGAAGTTGTCTAGGTACATGGGAAATTGGCAAAAAGCATTTCTGATCCATGATTTGATACACGTTGGAACACATCTTGTGTGCCTGAAATAAAGTTGGGACTGTATTACTTAATACCATTCCTTCTGATGTGGGACAGTTTCCAAAAACAAAGAAACAACATTTATATGAGCAAATCTATGTAATTGAGTTCTAGTAGGCATGCAGTGAACTTAATTTAATTTTGTGATTTTTTCAATTCTCAGATCTTTAGGGCTCCAGAACCAGAAAGGGGAAGGATTGTGACCATGGCTTACAGTCAGGACTGCAGTTAAACTGTGTGCAGCAGAACTGCAGACAAAGAGTATAGCAAAACCAAAGTACAGTATATGATTGTATACCCCTGGTGGGATGGGGGAGAGAATCAGAAGAGTAAAAGTGAGAAAACTCATGGGTGGAGATAAAGACAGTTTAATAGGGAAAGCAAAAGCTGCGCACACAAGCAAAGCAAAGCAAGGAATTCATTCCCTACTTCCCATGGGCAGGCAGGTGTTCAGCCATCTCCAGGAAAGCAGGGTTCCATCATGTGTAACGGGTACTTGGGAAGACAAACACCATCACTCCGAACATCTCCCCCTTCCTTATTCTTCCCCAGCTTTATATGCTGAGCATGATGTCTATGGTATGGGATAGCCCTTTGGTGAGTTGGGGTCAGCTGTCCCAACTGTGTCCCCTCCCAGCTTCTTGCGCACCTGGCAGAGCATGGGAAGCTGAAAAATCCTTGATTTAGTATAAGCACTACTTAGCAACAACTAAAACATCCCTGTATTATCAACACTGTTTCCAGTACAGATCCAAAACACAGCCCCATACTAGCTACTATGAAGAAAATTAACTCTATCCCAGCCAAAACCAGCACAATGATCCTTTTCTTCTACAGAACTGGGCATGGTTTAAGTGTGAATTTGTTAAAACAGAAATAAACAAACTTAGAGTTTTCTTTATTTGCTTCTTTGAATGCTGATGCTTCATTCTCTCATACAAGAAGCCATTGAGTCATCGTCATACGGGGAGACTATATGCACTGTATATGTAGATGTCCACATCTGAACTATGAGTCTATACTCTTTTGTAATCTGCAGAAAGAAAATGGCACTTTTAGGGTGCATTTCTTCTTTTGAGACCGATATCTAAAATTTGTCAGATGAACCATCCTGTAGATCTGCCTATTTCTTTCCTTTGAATATAAAGAGATGACCAGCTCCAGTCTGAAGGTCTGTATTTCTACCACCTCAGGTAGTGGGGATGAATCCTGCCCATTGTGACTGATAGGATAACTCTTAGGAAGGTGTAGGGAGAAAGGACTACAGCTGCAGTGTCTCTTAACTACTGACTGTGTTTATCTGCCCACTCAGAAATTGCTCAGAAGGTAGGTGAAGTGTGATGCCTTGTTAGTTTTTTCTGTTTTCCCTTTAGGGAAGAGAAAGTAACTAGAGAAATAGTGAAAAAGCTGTGTTTGCAGAGTAGCCCAAAGCTGTAAAGTAAGCTATAGCTACTTTTAGCTAGGGTAGCTTTAGATTGTTGGGGCTTTTTAAATTTTTAATTCATTTATTTTTAGGAGTACAATTTGCTTAGAAAAACTGGTATGAATACGCTGGTTTTGGCAAGCCCCTCTTCCTTTCATGTCACAATATCTCATCCTTTGCCTTTCTCTTACATCCCCCCCTCTCTTGCTCTCTTTGCTAATGTATAAACCACCTGCACACCTCCTGACTAACTTTCTCTTAGATGGGACTCCAGTGTTTGGTTAAGTCACAGGAGACGTGGGGATTTGCGCAGTCCTCTCACTTACGCACTGCGGAAGTGATGACAGAATAGTCCCTACAGTCACTAGAGAAACTGACACATCACACCCAATTATGTGGCCTCCCCGGCCCCTCGCGCCGTTCTTCCCTGAAATATAAGCTTTCTGTCTCATGCTTTATTTTATTTTTTAAAGAAATTTGTTATTTAAAAGAAAAGGAAAACTGTTGCGGGGGGGAAGGAGTTAGTGTACCATTCTAAAGAAAGCTATTATAAAGTAAGTCTTCAGGGACATTCAATATATCAGATTAAACACTTGGAAAACTTTTTTTAAAGCTCACACAGGAAAAAACACCAAATTTAAACTGATGGTAATAGAGGAGTCAAGCCTTGTCATTTACTGTGACACTGCCCATCAGCTGTTGTGGGCTAGTGGGAGTTATTTGTCAGTAATTATAAAGTACAAATATATATACTAATCTATATCTGCCTCAGCATCCCACACAGCATTCAGATAGCTGTAGAAAAAGCAGGTTATTTTTCATGTTAGTACCACATATGCCATCAAATGCAGATGGGTTTTTCTTTCCTCATCCCTAGAAGGACTCATCCCTTGAAAGTGAGACTGCATGAGCGTCACAGCTTCCTTCCCCTGCTACTACAGTGGCTGATACAACAGAAGATCAAAAGCAAAGCTGACTTTCAGCCATTTGATTGTATTTGTAAGAAGAGGAGTAATTAGAAATAAAAATACATGTTGCTGTGATAATGAGGTGCATTTTTCCTACAACTGGATTCCAGATTATAGATGTGGAGCACCGATTACTAATTTTATAAAATTACCTGAGCAGAAGCTCTCTCTTCTGACCTTGCATGGGAAAATTTTATATTACAAAATCTACTGCAACTGGAGTTTTTCTCCAACAGCTAGTACTCAAGGTGCACAAATGACTGTGGGTTTTTTTCTGTTCCTTGTTAAGCTGTTTTCCCTTTAAGTTTTGATCGCTATCCTAAGACAGCAGGAATACAACATTCACGGTGTGATTATTTGGCAAAACTTTTAATACAAATTATACACATATCTTTGCTGTGAATTGCATAACAACAACTTGAGAAATTTCCGAGCAACGAAGACTTTTCTGCTACTATTTCCAGATCAAGACAGGGAATATCCAAAATATACAGGATAGTGAAAGAGGAAAAAAGCCCAAGCCCAAGAACATGGAAAATGACTGGTTACAATCACCATATGGGAAAACAAGCTAAGAAGAAAGGAATGTATTTCCCTCCCTTCTGAACGCTATTGCAGCAGAAGAGCTCCTAAAGGACAGCGTGGTACAAGACTTATGCTGTGTGCACATTTTCTGGCTTTCTGCTTTGCAGCGATAGAAGTTAAAAATGCTGGGACAGTGGTGAACCAGCCTCCCAGGAGAGCTTGTGGGACGCCTCTCGTCCCTTCTGTCTAGGCTTGACCAGGAGCTGGGAGCTGCGGCCATCACTCCCTCCCGGCTCCCGCAGCACTACAAGGGAAGCTTGCACTGTCTCAGCACCCCGGTGGCCTGAGAAGCTGCCTCGTAACTCCAAACTCCTTCTCTTCCTTTTCGATCTTTGTTGATTTGAAACAGGGAGAAACAAATTCACGCTACTTCAATGAGCGATGTGAAATCAGGTGGAGTGTGGTACCAACTGTTTTTTTGGCTTCAGCTCTATCACAGAGGTTCTGGGTTCAGTGCCATAAGCCTTTGCGCCCTACTCCAGTGACTGCCACGAGTGCTTGTTTCTCCTTTCTCCACCCTTGATTGCCTTTCCCCATATCACAGACTTTGTCATGTTAAAACATCTGACTTGAGCAGCTTTACAGTCCCCTTAGCACTCAGGCAGGTAAGGTGACGTGGTAGAATACAAGACGTGCCATGTGCCTTGCAGAATACAATGTCTTTGTTGCTACGTGCTTGAACAGGATATCTTCAGCTAGCTGAAATGCCAGGGGCAAAGTCAGCATTTCTGCACAGTCTGGAAACCCTGCAGACATAAGCATTGCTAATACAGAGCGAATTTCAAGCCCCTGAGCCATGTTGGACTTGGTATTGATCAGATTCATTGTATATACACAGCCAGCTCCTCCCTTCTTCAGAGATGACTGTCCAAGTGTCGCTGGATGTCCTTCATACCTAAACAGACAGGGTGCAAATTTAGTACAGGTGCTGTAACTCTAACACGTGAATCAGTCTTGATCTGCTGCTCTTTGGACTCCTGGTGATGGCAGTTCTGCCAGCTCCTGCCTTTTCTTCTCCCTGTGCACTAGGTACACTGATTCACGCAGTCTACCTGGACCTAGCGCAGGTGATGGACCATGAAGCGTAACCTTCTATTGTAAAGGAAGTGACTAAAAGCATTCCCCAGCCCACTGCAGGTTCAAGCTAATATAGCCCTATGAGAAACAATCAGGTGAGAATTTATTTTATTTATTTCTCTATGTAAAAGCAAGGGAAAAGATATTCATAATTTTTAAATTAATGATTTATTATGTATAGCAAGACAAGATGTCCATTTCCAAAACTTTGGTTAAATCATAGTTTTTTTATTAGTAAAATGCTAACACTAATGCACATTTGGATGCTGAATACTCAGGCACAATGTCATCCTTATTCATACCCCTTAGTCCACTTCTGTATGAATAATGGTATTGACTCAGTCACTTGCTAGTACAGGACTACTTACTGTATGGAAGGATCTTTACTATTTAGTGTGGAGATCCAGTAGATACTGTACTATTTTTCAGTATTGTAAGTTGTTATCAACTGCTTTTTAACAGAAGTCCTTTTAAAACCCTTTACACTTGCATGACTGTAAAGACCAAAGAGGCACATTGGACTGCCTGGGATTTTTAGAAAGCCAGAAAGCAGTCTGAACAGCTTTTACTGTTTAGACGAGAACTGTGAAATACTCCCTGTTGAATTTGCATTCTCTGGCCAACATCGTTCAGCCAGGCAAGGTAGCAAATGCTTGTCTGTGACATTGTGAGCCTTAAATCTGGTGATTCACTCACTGTGTATCCCAGTGGAGCCTCAGTGAAATGGGGTGTGATGATCAGCCCCCAAAATACAATGGTATTGTTATGTGTAGCCCGATGGCTAAGAGTTAACTATTGGCAAGATTATCAGGGTCTTGCAGAGGGGATCTGCCCTGGGAAAATCAGCTGAAGACTCAAAGTGACACGTTAGAACTAGATGAGAAAAAAATCAAATTGTCATTTAAGTCAGTTTCTGTGGTAGGGTGGAGTCGAACTGGGAGTGGGTGATTTCAGCAAGGAGTCATAGTATTGCAAGCACAGTTTTATATACTACTTTGCTAAATGAATGATGAGGTAATGGTAATGTTAAATTGAACAGCCTGTGCCTGAAGTACTTTGGGTAGGGAGCGATGGGGTCTACACATGTGCCTACATGAAGGATGGTATTAGAAATACAATGTTTAGACATTCGGTGGGGATATGACTGTTGTGCACGCAGAAGGTTATCTAACGATTTGAGGTGAAGCATGGTTTGAGATATGGGGATTATCCATTCAAGAGCTAATACGTTATCCCCCATTTCGTTTTTATAGGAACAGGTTACCTTTCCTACTTGAAACCACATGTTACAAATATACTACATATTCTGCTGAAATACAGCCTTAGTTTGTGTTCTTTTCAGAAGCCTCTTGCTTTTAAAACTGGCTGCCTGAAGTCTAAAAATATATTCCTTGGAAGGAGAGAAAAACACGGAATATATTTAGAAATACTTAAATATAACTTCAAATAGTTTTCCCATTCATTAAAAGTTTGCTTGACCCAAAATGTCAGGACCCACCAGTGTGAAAAGCAAGAGATGAATATCTCTTGTATCACCTTTCCACTGGTATAAGCCCCAACTTCGAGCCTGCTGGAGCAGGAGGTGTCTGGAGTTAATCCTGTAACTGCAACTGCTTCTTCAACTCAGCCTCAGTGTATTTTGAGATTTAAATCCACAATTGAGGAGGAAGAAGGAAACATTCATGATGATTTTTTTCCATAGCAGCTGTTTGAAACAGTTAACGTGCTTGTACCTTTAAAAGTAAATCCTGGGGGAAAGGCAGACTGAGAGGCAGATTGCAGTTCAAGTGCTGAGAAATGCACAATAAATGTAGTTATATTCAGAGGTTTCTTAGATAAATATGTCATTGGTAATTGAGAGAAGAGGGAAAACTGTGTAAGGAGATTTGCACACACAAAAGAGATTTGCACGCACTTAGGATATATAGTGAACCTGCTAAACACATTAAAAATAAACTTGTGTGCAAAAGATGGTTACCTAACCATCAATAAAAAAGCAAAGTTGTATCTGCAAATAGTCTTATAAAGGAAAATTAGTATTTTCCCATTGGAGCACACACCTTTGATTAATCAGACATATTTAGCAATTATAATTTAGAAAACTGTCTGAAAATATAGATCTGTGTTTGAAATCAACTTAAAAATAATCATTTTAAAATCACATATTTGATTTGTTAGAAATGTTATGAAGGCTGCACATAACTTTTGTGCTTTTAAAGTTAGCTAGGATTGGTGAGATATGTCTGAATGGGATACATTGTGTGTGATCTAGCCTGTTGGTGAGAAAAGATTATTTTCCTTTCTTAATCTTGAGTATCATGAAGAGTAACTTTTGAAGGATGTGCCCAAATATCTGAAGGGAAGACATATAGACAGATTGCACACTAATTTTTTACTGATTGCTGTTATTTTTATCAGAAGTTTTTATACATAAGGTTCTTATTGTCCATGTAGAAAACGGGAGGTAGAATCAATTTCCTCTTTAACATATTGATAAACAACTCCAGATATAGCGGTAGGGGGAGGAGGAAACTACATTTACCTTTGTGTGACCTATATAGGAATGCTGGAAAAATTAATTCCAGAATATTATGGTGACATTCCTTTAAGTTGTGGATATGATTTACATAGTAGGTCTTCTTGAGCCGTCCAGCTTCTTTCATCTTGATACTGTAAATTGCTTTCATTCCCCCCCCCCATCTGTATGCTTGAGGTATTGTTGTGATAAATTATGGAGGTACAGAACTGAAAATGGTGTGTAGATTGTCTAAGAAATTGAGTGCAGTCAGCCTTCAAAGTGGTGGATGACGTGCTAAAACAGCTACCTTCCCCTGGTCAGGTCGCACATGTCGTCAATGAGCAGCTGCTTTTAACTTCGCTGTTTGCCCAGAGCATTGAGAGCAGCTGGATTTATTGAATTAATAACTGCTCCATTTGGGGTGTTTTGTTTTCCCATGACCGTGAAATCTGGCTATAATGTTAGCAAATTGTAAGACAGGTCTCCTTCACCAAACAAGGCACTGTCTTTTTTGTTATTATATAGTGCTTAATCCGTAAGGCAGAAAATAATTGGAAAACTGTACCGGTGGGGGAATGAAATGTTTCTTGGTAAATAGGTAAGGAAAAAGGAGAATAGCACATAAAATGAGGTAGGTAATACACACATGCTGAGTGTAATTTTGAGGACACTTGTACCAGTCCTCAGATTACTCTTTGGTTGCAACGCTTAGTAGTGGCCTCATTAAATCACCTGATGTACTCCAAACAACGTTAGAATGTTAGTGGTAGCGGTCGAATAAACAATTTCTGTGCTTTGGACCAATTTTTTCTTCTCAAGGCTCTGGATTTCATGAGGCTGGCTGAGAAACAGTGGCAGTGTGTTATGCAGATGGAGACGGGTGAACCAGTGGCCTCCAGTTCCTTTGACCACACAGGTGTGAGGGACGTGCCCTACCACAGAGCTTTGGGGCAGTCCGGCTTAATAGGCTTTTGTTTGGAGTTACTATAGGTAGGGCTCACTCATTTTCTAGAAACAATACATGAGGTAACACCTTCAGGTTTTATCAATCATGGTACATATTAGAGTAATCATTCTCATGTTATGGTTAGTCTGCCATGCTGAAAGGGTTGGAGTTACCTTATTATTAATGAAAAAAAAAAAAGTAATACCTATGGGGGGAGTTGTTTAGCTGTGCTCTTGGGATAGCAAAAGAAAAGAGAGAGGAGAAGTTATTGGGAACATGCATCTGCATGTGAAACCTCTTGTGTGCCCTAGTTATTACAAGTGGAGCCTGGTATCAAATCCTGATTCTGTGTCTTCCTCAGCATGTAAAAGAGGAAGTCTTGAAGCACTTTAGGCCTTGCTGACTTGGCTTTCTGCAAAAGGAAGGCACAAGCTCAGGAGAAATGGGACTGAACGTCAAGCTGCCATGTCTAACCACAGCTGTACTCATTAGTTAAGCACAAACTGTGTCCACCGAGGAGGTGTGCGGCTGCTGTATCCCTAGCCGAGGCTATTTACAGAGGCCCTCAGCCTCCTAAAGACTCTTTGGGAAAAGGTGGAAGATCTGACTCGCTAGAGCTACAGAGCTCCATCCCATTTTCAAATGCTCACCAGTCCTTGTCATACCTATCCTCCTGAGGGCTGGCATCAGTATATGCCAGCCTGCTGCCGCATCTTCTAATTCTGAAGACTCTCCCTTGATGAAATCTTAAGGATATACCAAAACTGTGGAATGCCCTTTCAAGCATGGTGAACTTAACTGGGCTTTACTTTTTAGTTTACTCATGTTCCTTATGTGGGTTTTATGTCTCTGGAGTTTCAGACTTCTGCAAAGAGATTTTTAAAAAAATTATTTTGGTTTATATCATATGTATAGATGTATGTTTTTATTATGGAAATTACTGCCCTAGTAATTGAAAAATGTGCAACTGTTAGGAGTAGAAAAGGTCATTTTACCCAACCAATTCTCAAATTGCTGCAGAGGTAGTTAAAAAAAAAAAGCACTTTGCAGAGACTCTGCCTCAAGAATCTGGCTTCTATGCTTAGCTATTTTCACGATGAGGCATATCACAAATGTTAGGATGTGCTAAGTATTTCCTTCAGTTGCTTTTTGATCACCACAGAATATCAGAGTGATTCAGGGTGTTTCCTCTAGAAAGTCGGAGAGTTCAAATTCCAAATGGGAAGAAAGGTAATTTGTTCACAAAGCAGCTATCCAGTCTGCAAAACAAGTACCAAGAAACTTGAGAGGGGTTAAGATGAGAAAACACAATAACTTGTCTCCTTGTTTTGTGTGTACTTCTTTGTAAACAAACAATTCCATCATCAGTTCCTGCTTCTTATGGAAACAACCTTTTATTTAGGCTTGACATTTCAGATTTAAAGAAGCCCTGTGCCTCCTCATCCAGAACTTGTTTTACTCTTTTCTTTTTCTTCAGAATATATGGTATGTACTTAAAATACACAAAGCATACTCAGGAGTGGTGTATTCTGCACCACTGCACCAGCACCTTCAGCCTGTGTTCAGGTGTGCAGGTAGAAAGAAATGCCTAGTTAGTGTCCATCTGCGAAAGGTTTTCTTTCAGAGATGCGTATTTCAGAAGAAGCTAATTCTCGAGTGTGATGCTCTACTGCTCTGATGACAAGATGTCATCTTCTGTGCTGGTCAGCTTCCTTTACTGCAGACTTGGTAACATTTGTGATAAATGAATCAAGGGTACTACAGCTGTTGCAGTCACAGCTTAGATCCATCTCCAGAGCAGCCCAGTCCTGCACATTGAGTGAGGAGAGGGAGAGTTGAGAAAACAAGACATGTTTGTATCATTAAAAGCTGAATTATAAGGTGTGGAGGGGGAACTGGAGTAAGGAAGGGATTTTGAATGTTAGCATTTTCTAATTAAAGAGCAGTTTGTTGTGTAGAAGCATTTGGAAAAAAAGACTCTCCTTGGAGGAACAAACGCACTGGCTATTAGGATATTTCTGTGCAAAGTGGAAGGCTGAGCTTCAAGTCCAGGTCTGAATTAGGCCCTTGAGGGTAGTCTCATAGTGCTTAGGCAAACATTTGAAGCACCGAGCTATTCTGGGATAAGTTTTCTCTTCCTTTTCCCTTCTTTCCCCATGGCCTTTTTCTCCTTCCAAAATTTCCATTCAGGAGGTGAGAACCCTTTCCTGAATGAAACGTAATAGGAAAACTGTCATTTTTTGCAGGAAAGCTACAGGCTTGATAAACTAGTGCTTCCTAATAAAAAGAAAAAAAGCTGAAAATTTCTCATTAAATCTCATATATCGTCCCCCTACCCTATTCTTTGTAAAATACTCGTCACAGTTTTTCTCTCTTCTCTCCACTTGCATGTACACCGGGCTCCTTTTTGCAACCCCCATGTTTCCCTCCTTGTAGTTTTCCATTGTATTGGCTTCCAGCTCCAGCGGCTTCTCCCCACCTGCAGGGGGAAGAGTAGCAAGGAGTGGTAACAAGGAGCATGGGAAATGCTGGTGATGCCCTGCTCCCAGCTACTGTACCTGGCAGCAGACCTGGAGAGGAGCAGCCCTTTGAGAGAAAATTTGAGAAACACTTCCAGGTCGCCCTTGCCCTGACTTCGTACCCATCCTCTCTTTTGTGGGGGCCAGAGTGAGATCAGTAACATGAAATCTTCAGAGTTTTCACTTTGAAAAAACTCTTAAAAGTTAAAGCTATTTTTACTGAGCCTGTACTGAAGTCTGTTTTTTTTAATTTTTTTATTTTTCCTCACAAAGTTTTACAATTTGGCCAACTGAAGGCATTTTTGAGAGTGGTAACAAGCCATGCCTGCTTTGAGTATAGAGGCATTCCTGTATTTCAAAGACAAGAGGCGAGATCTCGAGATCTTTTCCAGAGTAACTATGTCAATGTGGAAAATGTTATCCTTGGGAGTTAATTTTGCAAAATTATAAGCAATGTGAAAAGAGGGTCTTGTAACAAGGAGGATGTGGCAGCTTTGGGAAAAGGCTGAACTCTTTGCCCTACCAGTAAGAACTTTTGTCGTTTATCATAGGCCTATTGGGCAAAAGCTTCACAGTGGAAGTCCAACAAAAAGAAATGTGATATATATATATATATTACTTAAAAAAAAAAAAGTGCATCTGTGTGCTAGATCAGAATTGGTAGTAATAATAATAAGCAGCAATAGGTACACCTCGACAGATGCAGAAATGTATTCTGTTAAACCCTAAGAACTTTGAAAACACACTTACATGTTTTTCTGCTTTACCTACATAGAACAATCTGCCCTGAAGAACAGGCTTTAAATTTAAATCATCTTTCCCTCTAAGTTTCTCATAATTCCTAGTCCCAAACTGCTCAGCTAGTTTTAGTTTCCTCTTTGATCTTGGTCAAGATAGGCAATGCAGAAACAGGTGTCCATTAATATAACTAAAAATGTGCAAAGTTATCTTCAGGATTGACATTCTAAGGGAATCTTTACATTGCTTTTAATTTTACATGCTCAATTTGCTCTTCTCTGCCAGGCTGCAAACCCCAATTTAACTGGACAGAATGTTAAATGGCAAAAATATTTGCCAGTTCCCTTCTGCAGCCAAGCTGACACGCAGAGATACTGAAATCCTGCAAGGACTCTGCACCTCTCGGTACTCTCGTTCTTCTGGAGTGGGAGGAAACAGAAATCTCACAAGAAAAACTTTTCTCCTCGCTTACCTAGAGAGTACAAACACGAAAAAGCAGTGGTGGTTTGGGTATGCCTCATATGATGAGACAGAGTCAGATCCAGCACTGGCTGATCCTGCCTTGATTAATGGACATCACAAAATTCTTGTTCAGTTGGGACTGAAGCAAATTGTTTGCCTCTTAAGTCCAATGTGACCCAAATCTGGACTTTAAGTCAAACTGTAATA
The DNA here is from genome assembly GCF_034638445.1 of Ciconia boyciana. Lineage (NCBI taxonomy): Eukaryota > Metazoa > Chordata > Aves > Ciconiiformes > Ciconiidae > Ciconia > Ciconia boyciana. Next base: position 60,320,309 of record NC_132938.1, read on the forward strand.
GAGCCCTAAAACTGCTGTAGACTTTTAAACTCTGATAGCATTGATGGAGCATGAGGGAGCTCAGCTCCTTCAGTGGTGGTGTTCTGTGTCTTGCCAATACTGCCTTTGGTTGAATGAATTGCTAACCTGAGCAGAAGCCAAGAAAGTGATCTAAGTAAAAATTGCTGACCCTGTCTCTTCTGTAGCTTTAGCTTCAAACACTTCCATAATAGTGCTTGATAATTTTTTTTTTCTAATTTCAGCATAATGTTTGGGCTAGATAGGATGCTTTGGATAGTGATTAACAGATGATTTTCATGGCACCAAGTAGATTATTTTTAACTATACTATCTTCACTGAAATAAACCAAATCAAAACAGCATCATTCAACAGTCGTTTTGTGCAAGGAAATGGGCATTCACCTGGTCTGCTCGTGTTCTCCTCGGTTTGATGCTTTGTGTAGGAAAAAAAGGCACCTAAAATTGTTTTAATCCTTTACAGTTACATTAAAATGATGCGGCTGTCCAGCTGATAAATTGACTCCATTGTATCTGTTCTAAATTTATATAGATAGCAAAGTTCTGCAGGTCATAAATGATTTATCTTTTGTATTTGGAGTAGAGTCATAATCATTCACTCTTTTTCAAGTCTAGTTTGGCAACTTTATCTCACTTGCAGTTTGCATTTCTGAAAGTGGAAATATATTCTGCAGCTTTTGATGTGTTGATTGGTAAGAAGGTAAAGACAGCTGCACACATGTCTCCAGAGACTCAGCTCAATGGCTAAATGAAGACCTCTAGTGCTTTCTTGTTAGCCAAGATAGATCTACATCCAGATGAACCACAATTAGTCAATAGTGAAGGCTATAGGTTCGTGTGATCAGAAGCCACAAATCAGTTTTCCCTAGGACTTAGTTATTGGCAGATAGTGCCTTAGGCTATGCCTTGCTGCCGCTTGCCTGACTGTAATTTTTCTGCTAGTGAAGTTTTTAAAGTCACATACTGAGACTGGAGCAGTGCTCTCCTGACAACAAGGCTGTCACTGGCCTGTCAAATATCAATTGCTTATCGAACAAATTGTCTGCTACTTTAATGTACCTGCCCCTCGCTATTAACAAAGCTTAAAACGCTGCTGGTTTCTGTACTGCTGTTTACTCTGTCGGTACCTATCTGCTTACCCGTATACCTCATTATTTTGATGTGGCATGGGCCACATCCTTCTTTCCTGCAACATTGATAGAAACACACCAAAATGATTTATAGCCAAGGTGACTGCGTATCATTGTGAACTTGTGAAACGGTATCAGTAAACCAGGAAGGAGCCCAAATTCCTGCTGGAATCTAAACCCTGGTCCAAAATGTTTTTGTTTCAGAAGGTTTGGTTAATGTATTTATTTGCTCGGCTAGCCTCACATGGCACACAACTTTGTGTTTGGTTTTGGCTAAAATTAGAAGCAAAAATATATTGTGAGGAAATTTCATCTGAGGCTTTCAGAGAACTCGGGGGGTGGTGGGGTGTAAAGCCACACAATGCTCACAAGAGACAGATAAATAAGATTCCCCAATTTTATGGGTAGCTAAAACGAGTCGCAGAGAAGCTGCATTACTTCCTCACCCAGTGAATGATTTCTTGAGTTGCAGACGGAGCCCAAAGGTTTTATCATCTGCCCCTATTTGTAGTTACCAGCCAGTCTGTCTCCTCCGTAGACAATTTACATGCCAAAATGGCATCCGCCGTAGCTTCTGGGCGGCACACTAGTTGAATCAAATCACACCTTTCTCATTGCTGCTCTGCAAATAAAGGAAAAATTAAGGCCAGTAGAAGTAAAAGTAATTCTTCAATGAACTGAGCATATAAAACGTGCTTTAAAATTTCCAGCACCCTGCGGTGACGGTGATTAGTTAAAGAAACACCACAGCCTTGTTACTATCACATCTTTTAAAACCTTTTTACATTACACAAAGATGGTCTAAGAAATTAATTAAAATGTTGGACAATAACATAATCAAGGATATCTATATTTGCAGTCTTTTCTCTGTGCTTGCATACATCTTTTATCTGTCAAGTACAGCAAATAGCTAATTAGCCCCCTTTTAAGTGCTTCACTGCTTATATTGGAGCTATAGTCATGCCCTAGTGGGATGGTTTCCAGGAAACCTGATACACGTTCTCGGCTGAAAGAGCATATGCCTGTTCGTAGGCTGTTAAGAAACCGGTAGCGATTAGAAAATGCTCTTTGAAATAAATCAGTTGTTTGTGGTTCTCAGAATACATCTGATCTGTCGGCGTTTTAAAGACAGAGCAAGCCAAAATCTGGAGTCCCTACATGGCTCCCATGCAGCAAAATTCTTGCCAATGTCAATCAGAGGGTTACTAAATATGGGCTGCAGGATATCACCTAATGTGTTCCCTAAAAGGTAAGTTTATAATATGATTGATATGACTCATCATGTTAAATTCTTGCTTTTATTCACTCATTTTCTGCTTGGGCAAAAGCCCAGCATAGTCGGAACTGAACTAATATGCACTTATTTTGATGAACTGCCTTAAAAGCATTAGCTAGTTAATATATTACACCACCATGCATTAGTATTAAAGTAGTAATTCTGACAAATAATCAAATCAGCTTAATTTTGCATAATGATCAAGAAAAATGTATTTACAGATTAAAGTGATCTTGGGAGATTCTCCCCCCCGCCGTTTCTGCATTAAAATCTTTACGATGGAAAGGCCTCATTGAGGGTTACTATAACATATAATGTCACATGCCATCTCATGCTGACCACAAAAATAACTCAAGGCGCCACTCTGCTGCAATTAGCAGCTGTAAGATTATGATGTTTTGACACAGGTGAGGCAAAAACCTCCAAGCACAGAGTGAAGATATGAGTTACACAACTATTTCCTCACAAAAATACCACATATTATTTATACACCAAAAAGGTCATAAGAAAGGACTTTTCTCAGACTCCTGAAAGTAAGTTCTGCCACCAACTAATTTGCAATGTGACAGCAGAATTTGACTACTGTTATTTAAGGATTTCCACTAAATTTCCAAAGAAATTTCCATTTCTTTGCCTTCTGAGTAAATATGCTCGTGTCTGCTGCTCTGCCTCATCAGAAGGTATCAATTAAGCTATGATTAAATACCAGCCTTTGCTTATGTCCCACAATAAGGCTTTTATGACTATGAGGTAGACTCTATCCCCCTTCATTCACCAAGCAGCATCTTACTCCATGAGTGGTGTGGCTGAAGATACACTGGGCTACTTATAAAGCAGAATATTGTGGTTTTGAAAATAATAATTATATAGCTCTATGTTTTATTGGCCCAGTGAAAGGGCATCTTACAGATATCAAGCAAGTATTTTCTATGATAGTTGTTTGAGATGTGATTAGTATATATACTACACAGCTTTTCAAATGTAACCTCGGAGCAGATCATTATGTGAAAAATTTATAAAAAGGCATTAGATAGTAGCCTCGTTCTTCCTGTCTGTGCATGTCTGTTTTGCAAGACTTGGCATTTGCCTGATATACACTCCTATGATACCTCTTCTCTAACATTGAAGTAATTTGTTTGGTTTTTTTAAAAGCTGGAATTTGCAGCTACAGTAAAAAGAACATAGGGCTAATATGCCAGATGAGTTACTTCCGTAGTAAAAGCCTTTACATACATCTAGGAGCGCTTCCGTGGTGCATAAAAATAAATTTTATTTTGGCTTGTCCTACTCCACAGATTTCCACAGGATGTTTGCTACCTGCTGAGTTCTGCAGGAAGAGAAACACCCTGCTGGAGACCTGTCCCCCGGGAGGCAGGTGCCTGGGTACGGGGGCTCTGTCGCCCACGTGGTACGCTTGAGCCCCAGGGGGCCTGGGTCTGGTCTGAGCTTTCCGTGTGTGATTTCCTTGGCTAAAAGAGAGGGAGAGATCACAGCCTTGCAGCCTAAGTCTTAAGGGAGGTTTGTAGGAGGGAAGGGATCCATGTTGCACTCCTCAATGTAAAGTAACTCAAGCTCTCAGTGAGGACAGGGGATGGAGCCAGGACATTGAAACCTCCACTCACCACTGCTACCAGGTGAAATGAGTTACCCTAACCTTAGTGCTGTTTAGTTTTAAAGTCTTGCTAAATTTCCCGTTTAGCAGGAAAGGCTGCAAAAGTGAAACCTGCAGGCCCAGAGCTCTGCTGCTGGGTGGCAGAGTGGGAGACGCTGGCCTGACCATCTGACTCCAGACTGAATTTTCGGTTTCTAAAAAAGGGATAATAATAGTCCTCTGCCTCACAGAAGTGTCAAGAGTTTAGCTATGCTAATACTTTTGAGGTGCTTGTACTCTGTGGTAATGGGGAGAGAGGGCGGATGGCAGAAAGGGTAAGTGACGTACGTCCATTAAACACTGTAACGTGACCTCCATCCTCCCTCTGTGCGCACTCTCATCTACATACATAAGCACATACATAACCATACAAATATACCTATCCAGATAAAAGTCTGCATCAGCTATGGTCCTATTGAATTCTCTGAAATGATTTTTTTTCAGCACAATGGGTTTTAGCATTAAAGTGAATGAATGAAACTCTATATTTCAGCAGCATCAGCAGGAGGGAAGGGAGCAAGAGGGGTGTTAGAGAAAGGTAAAGTGCACATAAAACTGGATAATGTCACCTGCTGCTCCCCATCATGCAACTTAAGAAATGTACAGGAATTTACAATGTACAAATGTTCTGCTTTGTAACTACTGAATTTCACGGTTGCATATTTGCCACTTGTGAATTTGTAACTGGATATTAGCAATTTCCAAATGGCTGGGATGTTTCTGCACATGTAGTATTTAAAAGTGTGGTAAATATATGAGATAACCTGCGTATTCACTGCAGAGGGCACAAAAGGAAACAGAAATGCTAAGAACTGTCATGCAGTAAGCTATCAAACTGGCACAACCACATTAAATATGCAATCATGAGCTGATACAATCCCCAAAGCATTTCCATATGGATGTGATAGAAACAGTTATATTGTCCAAGTAAGGGGCTAAAGCCAAAGGGTTGTGGACAAGATGGTTTAAATGTAATTAAGTCATTAGAAACTATTGCTAGGGCAAAACCCAACTTTTATTTGATCCCCTTATGTTACTTCGTACAGAACGGGCTGAGATCCAACCTGTCAGTGGTACTGGGATTATACACCAACAAGTGAGAGGTAAAATTTGCAGAACTAAAATAACCCCTGATTTCATTCATCTCTCCTGAAACGTCTCAAGTGTCACTTTTATAGGAGACACTTTATTCCAAAAATAGAAAAAGTTATCCTGGTACTAAGTATTAGGTGGCCAGAATGTAACATATTATAGCTATCATGTCATATAGTGACATGTAGTGGTTTTAGCACATTATTATTATTATTATTATTATTATTATTATTATTATTATTATTATTATTATGTTACTATGAAAGTGTTAGAAACTGCCCTTTTATTTTGTGTTTTCTCACAAAACACATCAAGGTTCATGCCTCTGCTGGGTGTCCTTAATCCTATTATCCTATACTATCCTGATTTTCCTATTTTAATATTATTATGTGATATCTTATTATCATGTCCTTGATCATATCATATAAATAGGCAGGTACAAAAAGGCAAGATTGAAAAGTATGCAAAGTTTTAAATAACATTAAAAACAACTATAAAAATTTCCAAAAGGACATTTTTCTAAAACATAGTTTTCTAGAACAGATATACATTTTTTGCTTAGAAATATAATGGGATTTTTAAAAATCATCCCAATTCAGAAGGAAAATTAATTTCCACATTAAAAGAAAAATCCCATTAAAAATGAACTTTAAAAATATGCATAGTGTATGATGTATTCGTGACATATGGCAAAGGGGCATAATTATCTGCTTCCGGTGATGTTTGTGAATAACAATCAAAGCAATGGTTAGCAGAGGGAGGTGCCCATTTTCCCTTTCCTTTATTATTTTCAAACTCTTCTCTTCTGTACCTTTGGGTTAGGAAGTTTTTCCCTTTTCATTAAGGCCTTTTGTTTGTGATCTGCTGCCAAATTCATCTGTATGCATCGTCTTCAGTAATATTGAGAGTTGTACCTTCCACGAGTCTTTGGCACTGCATGATGAAGCGCTCTATTTATATTAAAATGAAGAAGTTCCTAAGGGAGACATAGAACAGAATGAAACAACAAACAGAGCTTTAGAGACTGGATATGCGAAGTGACAGTGACAGCAAAATGGTAGCTCTTGTTACAGAGTGGCCCAAAGGACCGCAGAAAGACTTATAGCATGAGCCACACTGGCTTGAACTTGGCAGCTCTTACAGGCTTAAGTACTTGCCACGAGAAGATGTTTTACAAGACAGAAGTTAATCAAACAATTTCTCAAGATTGCACATCTTGATTTGGGATGTCATTGACATAATATGTTGTGTGAGGCTTTGCTATATATAAATTAGAGGAATTATTTTAACATCAAACCATATTTCTTCATTTAAATCAACGCACAGCTATATTGCTGTTGTTATGATTTACTTAGTCTAGATAATAGGAGAGACAAAACATAGACGTCACATTATATGGCAGCTAATGCCCTGCCATTTTCAACTTGAGGGAAGGGAAAAAGTGAATTAAGCTGCTACTGAAGTGTGCCCTGCAGGTCAATTTGAATTGGACAAGAGTGCTATAAAGTGGTTTATTGTGGTGGGGGGAAGCTGTTGTTAAATAGCCTAGAGGACTGTCTCAAACTGACCATGATGAGGGAAGTGGTGAAGTTGCTGTGCCCTCTCTTCTGATGGTACAAGCAATCCACTCGGCCATCCAGAGGCACCAGGTGCGGGAAGAGCGAAAGGATGGGAATTATTAAAGGTGAATTTCAAAGAAAAATAATATTTTGCAAAGTATTTTTAGAATGGGGAAAGAAGATCAGATATGATTTTTTGAAGGGAAAAAATTGAGATGGAGTAGGCAGGAGAGGGCATTGCAAATTGCTGTTTTCTTTGCACAACAATGCCCTGTCTGGGCCAAAAGAGCATTGCAGATGGTGGACTGTGATGCTACCAGGAGGGGAGAGTTAAGACTGAGCATCTGCGAAGGGAATGGGCTTTTATCTGTTTCTGTTTTCATCACGTGATACTTGCCTTCGGTGTATAATTCATGTTTTATATAAAGGAAATATTTTTTGAAGATTCAAGCTGTCCTTTCCCAGACCGCCAATTAGCCAGTTACAATTTGCCACTGAATACCGGAGGGAGAGCCTGTGCTTCATACTGGTTCCAGTGCAAACCGGCGGCAGGCTACACTTGACATTCCCCAGTCGTAACAGCATAGGTTTAAGGAACTTATTTTCAGTTTCAACATCTGCTACAAAAGGAGGGCACCATCTATTGGAAATAAATAAAGTGGTAGTCAGATACTTTAATGAGCAAACTTGTTCAGGAAAAAATTAATTGTTCCCTGTGGATACAGACCTGCAGATGCTGATAGCACTGGTAGGGAGGAAAGATCACCTTTTACAATGCAAAGACATAATTTACCCATTCCTAGCCCACAGGAAGTCAAGCCCAGGGCATATCCTTCACATCTTTATTTTTTGAAAATAATTTCTATAAAAAACAAATGAAACAAAATTTTAAAACATCTGAAAACACTTTCCATCTTTTAAACTGACCTTCAACTTTTTTTTTTCCATAGCTGTCATTGCAAAGGGCAGGAATTGTCAAAGTCAAGTAGGAAAAGTTCCCAGAAACGAAAGCTAGACCTGTTTTTTCGGGATCCAGTTCCAGGCTATATCTATCTCAGGTCATGTTTTCTGATACGCTAGCATCCCTACCACAGAAAATGTGCACCAAACAGGGATTTCCTGTCAGCACCTACCTGGGGATCCATCACTGCTGAACTCCCTCGGCATCTCCCCTGCTTGCCATCGTCCTGTGATTAGCAGGAGCCTCAGGAGCTGTTCTTCACTACTATTGCTAATACCCTTTGAATACTGGGAAGGGAGAAAACAAGGAGAGTGGAGAGGAAGATTGGGATATTAATTTCCAAATAATAGAGAATGGGGGTTTTGTGGTTTCTTTGCAATCAAGAATAGGAGAGTTATGAAGAGATCCAGGACTGAATAAACTCTGCGCAGGGGTAGCTCTGCAAATTGTCCGTGAAGGGCAAAGTTTGAAGGAAATCACCTCCTCCAGAAGGGCTTCTTTCCTTACGAATTTTGCATTACAGACATGGAATATGTGCACAGTTTTTAAAAAGTGATTTATTTCATCATGATTTCCAAGCCTTTTTAGTAAACCAATTGTCCATTCTATCCTGATCTTACTCCTCACCCAAAATTTGATCGGGTTTAATGTTAAAATTCCACCATTTGTTAACAGATCGTGTGTGAGAGAGACTTGAGGTATTTTTCTTACATGAGCCAGTCCAGAGTGTGGATTTCTCTCTGCTCCTTGGGATCTCTGCTAACTCACCTGAGCTGCATTTCTCATGTCAGACTGTCCTTGAGACACCTACCTTCAAAATACCTGGAGAGAGTGAAAGTAAACATTTGGAGAATGGCAGTGCTGTGGGGTTTTTCCTTCTGACAAAACACTGTGGAAGAGGTACTCCTTTTATTTCCACATATTTACAATTTTTTTCCACATAAGCAAATTTGTCTGAGCTGCTTTGGATGCCTTGAACATGTCCTTGTGTCCTTAACCTGTTTTGGCTACAGTACAGGTTTAATTACTCTGATATCCGTTTCTGGATTTTCTTGGTAGAACTAACACCTGTGACAATGAAACAGAGAAATTTGTAAAGTTTGGTAACTGGGCAAAAATAAAATAGGCATTTCAGAAGAGATTAGGGAAGGTAATAAATCAGTGAGGCTACTGTCTGTTTAGTCAGACACAGGTAGGAATTAAAAGGAAAGAATTTTTTTTTTTACATGTTTTTCTAGTTACACTAGATTTCTCAAAGATAGTTACAGAGACTTAAAACATGCAGCCTTAAAAAGCAGAATATTGCACACACACCCCCGACGCTAACATCTTGGGTGAATTCTTCAGTGTTCATGGTGTGGCTAATTCTGCTAACAGAAAAAATACTGTGGGATGTGCCCCTTGTGACCTGTAACTGTGAACTGGATCCCAGAACTTGGCACCAGACTCCCACCACTCCAGAATATCCATAGAGCAAAACCCCCTCCCCCTTTAAAACTTCAACTAACCTGTCCTACGTGCTGATCATTGTGCCAGGTACAATGGTTTATATACTTTTGGGGGTTTAATCAAGCAGTCTGTAAAAATCAGCTGGAAACAATGTATGCTTCACCGTGATTAAAATGCTTGAGACAGTAGCATTAAGTGCAAATGACACTATGTAACAGCAATTACACATTATTGGTGAGATCTTCTGCTAATGTAAATTCAAATAACTGTGTTTGAGGCCATGTTTCTCTAAGACACTCTGTAAAGATTTCAAGTAAGAGAGATCAATTTTAATTAAGCACATGTTTTAGAGATCATATAAAAGTAGAGAGAAAAAGAATCATATTTTTTTTACTAGCAGGTTATTGAATATATTGTAGAAGATTAAGGTTCTGCTTTTGTTAATTAAGCTTTTTTATGATGTTACAGAATTTGGAATTAACAAAGATCAGGAAAAAGCTAATTTTTATCTGAGAAAAATTACAAGAATAAAAAAATCAAAGTTATACATTAAATTCAGAGACAGAGGTAAAGCTACATTTTTTTGATGATAACTGTTACCGCAAATACCTTTCTGTGAAATAATTCATTGTCTAAACTTGCTAATGTAAAACAGTTTAACTAAACTATGCTTTGAGTAGACAGTAGAAATATTCAGATGGCAAAACAGTAGTTTCTTCTAGACTGGCTCAGCAGTTTAGTATAACTGTGAGTTTCATCATGTATCATTCTTTATCTGCTGTAGTTATTCCATCAAAGAAATTGGTTCTTCCTTTCCTGACCACAGTATAGTATGACTCCAAAAAATCACTGAGAAGAGAAAGACTCCCATTGTGTAAAATGCATTTTCAAAGAAAGAAAGAAAGAAAAAACAAACCCCAGGAACCATAAATTGGCCACCTACAGCATGCAAATGGCAGCAGGTTGAGCAGTTACCTCTCTTTCTGTATGGTTGTGTGCTTGAGTGCTTCATTGCCTGTGTGCCTGTGGACATGGATCATCCCAGGTTTCTCTCTCTGTGGGTTTATTAATGACCTTGGTGCCCCAACGGGCTTCCAATGGCTTGGAAGAGGATGGGGTGCAGCATGTCTTCTAGCATGTGGACACCAGCAGCAGAGCCTCCCCTGGCCTTGTCTTCCCTTCTCATCTGAAGTGTCTCATGTCAGCCTACCACAATTGCCCCACAAAGCTCAGCTCAGAAGTCCTTGGGCCCACTGCATCTTGCTTTTGCTTTCTGGATCATGCCCATGGCCAGAGTTTCTTTGGGCAATAGTTAAAGTGTAGAGCAGGGTCCCTGCTTGTGGAAGGAGAACCTTTCGTTATTAGTCTTCTGTGTTACGTTACAAAATTCGGAATTAGTGAATATCAAGAGAAAGCCAATTTTTAACATAGGGAAGTTGCAAGAATGAAAAAAATCCACGGTATACAAGGTTAATGCACTTCCTCCAGAAAAAGGTGGAAGAGTAATTTCAACACACTTTGATTCATCAGGTTTTTAATTGCTGCTGTAATCATTAGACGTTATATATATGGCCATACTGAACAGCCTGGTCACTAAAGGTCACTAGGTTAAGGCAATGTTTTGTACCATGTTGTGAGGAAGGCTGTGTTTATTTTTGTGTTAGTAGATATGCTCCTGTTGCTATATTTTGGTTTAAAATTTATCATAGCTTTTTCTCAGAAGACCTGAAACAGAGATACAGAGATACTGTATGCTATGACAGGCCAAATTTGTCTCTTTGCTATAAATAATTACTGTAAGAAAATTAAGGTGCAAACCCATGCCTGCTGTAATTGTTGCATACTTATTAGAAGCTTTCCCTTTCCAGATTCTCTGGGTATTTGTTGCCCATGATAATGTGAATACTTAAGGGGAAAGTGTAATTAGCGACTGTGTAGTTCATTCAGTAAACATTTCTGAGCTGTTTGATGTGACTGAACTGAGCGTCACATATAATTTTACACTTTTATCCTACCAGGCAACTGACAGGTCTCTAATCTCAGTCTCAGAGCTTTCACTCTGCTTGAACTTTGCTTCATAGAGGTCATTTTCCAACCACTTGGGAGCAGGAGCCACGTCCGTTAAATCCCACAGAGTCGATAGATGCGATAATAGCTTTAGGCACATTTTCTTAGAACTCGGGGGAAAAGACAATTTCAATAAATGTAAAGCTATACTATCTACAATCCACAGAATATGTAAGCAAATCTCATAGGAACACATCTTTCTTTTACCTCCTGGCAAGAATCTCTTTAATAATAACACGTATTTGTTTGTTTTCAATATCAACACTTGATAAGGGCAGAAAAGTCACACACGATGCTTTAAGAAGAGAATAAAGAGGAGGAGAATGCACGAGGTGAAATGATCAGCAAAATATTCCCTCAGGTTTGGATTTTACAGACTATTAAATAGTCTAATACATATTTCTACCCTCAGAGAAAGGCAGATAGTAATAGGGTATGCTCGTGGTGGTCTGACCATCATATTGCAAATACGAAGGCAAGTGTTAGCTCAACATACAAACTATTGGTAGGAGAAAAGTAGAGACCAAGCCTCTATAAATACATGCTGCTAACATGCTAAATAGGCTTGTACACATAATGCTTTGACATATTTTACATTGTATAGATCACAGCTCATCAAAACAAGCTTGCAGGTTGTATCTGTCAAGATAATTAACACACAATTCCTCTGTAGCAGATGTCTGAGACAAGTAGGAAGGACAGTTCTTCCCTTGACATGGCATCAAAAGAGAAACAACTAATATTAAAATAAAATCATGTGAGTTATTTCAGTTTGATCGTAGCTGCCTAACATAAAAATTAACCCCCCTCACACAACAAAACAAACAATCCTTGCTTGACTGTCAAACTCTCATACTGAGATTGAAAATAAACTTTCCAATTCTTTCAACATTTTTGCTATTGTCTTTGATTTTTTTTTCCTTGATATATTTGTGGTGCAAAGGAATAAATCTTGAAAGTAAAGTATCCCCTCCAGCAAAATATTTTACTCCATTTGCCTTGGAGAATTCCACTGCAGGGGAAAGAAAAGGAAGGAAAAAAAAAGCCTCTCAGAGTAGCTGGAACAGCTTCAAATTCAATAGCCTATGAGATTTTCCTTTAAATGATCTTTCTAAATATAACAGTTCAATAGGTCAGTGGTCAATATGAATGTTATCTGCAAGCTGGAGCTATTAATTTCTGCAACACTGTTCCAGTTGCCAAATGTTAGCCTAATGTTTTATACGCCAGCTTTCTCACACATATGCTTAAATGAACATTAGGCAAAAACAACTGAGCAAGTGGTGCTGGTGCTCCTATATTAAAAAGGAAAATAGCTGCTAGATCACAATACAGAATTTTTAATTTTTTTTCCTTTTCTTTAAAAGGTCCTTTGAGAAATGGTCAGCCTGAATGGAAGAATGTTTCTGATGGTGAGGTGAGAATTTGTACAGCTTCTTGACAAAAGGCGAGAGAAACAATGCAGAAAATAATGCTTTAGAATAATTCAACTCCATTCAAAACTCAGTAAGACATGGCAAATGTACTGAGTGTCTGCACAGTAGCAAAAGGTTGAAAGCTTGTAGCAAATAAGTTTTGAAATAGAAAGTGTATTAGGCCCTGGAAGAAGAACACGGATTAGGAGTTGACCCTGGCTGTAGCGGCTGCTCCAGCAGAGGCAGTGCTGGGAGGAGCTCTGCTCCGCTCCGGGCTCCCAGGGCTGGGCTGGGGCTGACGCAGGGGCTGCAGCGGGGCTCCAACCCTGCATGCGGCACGGTCCCCCGAGACCTGCCAGTGGCAGAAAAGGGAGGTGAGCTCCTTTCCTGACTCTGACAGGTGTCGGGCATGGGGGACGACATAGGTAATGGCATTTGCGCGGCTGGACAGGGCACCCCTGCCCTGATCTGTGCACACTTACCTTGGAAAGTAGCAGCCTGCATGTGTTGCAGCATCTGCGAGTGACAGATAACAGAGCTGACCCACCTGCCACATCCCATTTTCCCACACGTTTACACTGTGGGCCACTGCCCTGCTAGGTCCTGGTTTAAAATACATTTTAAAATACTTGGCCTCCCTTCTTATTTCTGCTCACCACTCTGAGCATCCTTGTCTGTGCACAGTTCACACTCCCTAGGAAGAGTTACCTAAGGTCTCTTTTCATCCTAAGGCTAGTGTTTGTTCTTGCAAGTTCGTCTACGGCTGTCCAATAACTACAGGCCACTGAGAGTCGTGCCACTCGTTTCAGACTTGATCACAACATGGAAAGTCTAAACATGGCAGTTGGTGTGTACAGCCCACCGTGTCACTGGGTTATTTTGCACCTTCAGATGCATCGCATAGGAATCCACAGAAACAGGTCTGCAGTTTTTGTCTTGTAAACAACACAAAGTGACATCTTTATTTTCTCCCACATCTCTAAACAAGAAAAGTCAATTGTGTCCTCCAGAAATCCACTGAGTTGCAGTTATCTGAGTGCAAGGTGCTAACCTGTTGAGCCATGTGCTTGAATTAAATACTTCCTTGGGGGACCAAGGCTGGACAGCTAGTTCTGAGATATGATTTGGCTCGACACTCTTACTTTATGTGTTTCAGTGGTGCTGCAAGAACCCAGAGAAAACTTCTGGGAGAAAACATCAGAGAATTGCTATGGGCAGAGGGAAAACACTGTCAAAGAAACCAATTAAGGAGAGGAAAGGAGCTCAAAAGGTTTGCTCCCTGTTGTACTGAAGCTGGTTATTCTGTTTCGAATCACGGCTGCTGAGCTGATTTTTCTATTACAATATTTGTGATTGTAGTTAGGCCAGAAGTGCATATTCGCACTCAGAGGGCCTTATTCTTGTCTTTATTTCTGTCTTTTGAGTGACAACTTTATTTAAGCAAACTGCTACCTCTACATCATTACCCTGGACCTATTTTCTTCTACTCCATCTAGTACCTTGGCCAGTTTCTTTGCCATTTCCTCTCACATGTTTTGTCATCACCTCTGGTTCAAAGATTTACAATGACTTCTATTTCCTCTCACCAGTGCCTCCTGTTTCAGTCGCTATAGGCAAGTTAGGTCAGCCTGTCAGTCAGGTCTACTCACCCAGCTTTGACCAGCTTCTCACTAGGCCCTGTCACCCAAGCTATGTTTAAACCTAGGAGATAATATTCTTCCTGATGTTATAAGCTGGGGTCTTTCCTTCACTCATTCACCTACCTAGAATGAGGAGGTGGTAGTTACTCCTACTACAACCTAGGAGGTAGTTACTCCTACTCCTTGAGTTCTCTTGCCCTGCCAGTTTGATGGCCGCCTTTTCTAGCTACATGCACTCCTACCTTTTACACATACAAACCTTGACAGCACTGTCATAGAAATGCCTTCACCTTACACGCCAGGTTTTGATGTGCTGTATGGAATAGTGCAAGTCAGTCAAAAGCTGATTTTTTAAGCTTTTTATTTGCTTAAGCAATTCTCATGTCTGAGAAACTTAATGGGGGTGATTGATTTATTAATATCACTTTGCTGATACATGTTTTGAATTTATTTTTCTCACAATGTATCCCATGTACAAATAATAAATATAACTGAAATAATAACAGATTTACTATTTTTATGATCAGTTTATGTCCCCATGTGATTCTAATAAGAAGAACCTAGGTTGGGAAAGAAGCCATGAAGTTTTATTATGTCTGTACTCTAATCCTAATCCTCCAATGCAGAGCAAAATCCATCTATGCCAGAAAATATCATATGGAAACCGGAGACCTTTAAGTTTTTACTGCTGCTGTCCCAAATGGAGGTATATATGTGAACACTGCTGAGCTCAGAATTATGGTCCATGACCAGAAGTAACATATGTAGTGCCAGAGGACCTTATTCATTACAGAGGCAGGTTTAACATGGTTATGCTTTACCTAAACGTATGGCTGACGATGGCTCCCAAGGATTGCACTGGCACTCAAGGACTGTTGGGAAGCATACCTCTCTTTTATTGAAGCCAAATTCTCCCCAGCAGAGAAACAGTGAAGAGGATGTTCTGTTGGTCCTGTGCTGCTCATCATTTCTACCAGGCATTTTTCATTTACGAGGCCCATTGAGTTTCTGGTAATTTGCTCTTGTGGATTGGTACAAAAAGGTCTCTGTATAACTTGGAGTCTGAGAGGAAAGTTTTCTTTTTAGAGCTTTAACATTCTTTAAAAAGTAAGACATGCTAATTATTTCTATAGCAAAATTAACAGCTTTTTTGAACTTGTTGCGCTGCATTAGATAAGCAACCTTCTTACACAAAAGAGTGTCTAAACAGTAATTTACATAGTAGAATATGTTGATGGTCTAAAAGAGCTTGTTTCCAAAATATGTTTAAACAAAACCCTTATTTAGTATGAAACCACAAATAAAACTGAAACATTGGTTGGAATTTGTGAATTCACTGAATTATCAAATTCTACTCAATTTTAAGTTGATCAGCTCCTTGAAATGGCCACAGACACACTTTTATACTTGCAAGCCTAAAATGACCTCAGTGAAAAGCATTTTCTCTCTTAAAAGCTAGACAGAAAAGGAGTTGAAAAATGTAAAAATGGTTTCTATAGCATAAAAGCTGAGAGACTAATCTACAAATGGGATCAATCTACCTCGCTCCTGCTGCCTTAATCCAGCACCTCAAGAATCAATGTCTCAAGTCAATCCTTCCAGATGAGGTGCTGATTGAGTTCCAGGTGCTTCCAGTGGTAGGAGGAAGGTTGCTTTTGAAAATAAAGGGCCAATGTCCTCAGAGAAGTAACTTTATTTCATGTAAAATGCTAAAAGATCCATTTTCTGCCACGGCAGAATGTGGAGGACTGGGTGTCTCTTCACGGTGTGGGACAGAGCTCAGCATCATCACCTCCTCAGCCAAATCTTCTTGCTTTTAGTCATGCAAAATCGATGATGATGTCATGAGAGAATTGTGAGTAAAGGGCAGAGTTGAGCAATGTGCCTCTGTTCTTTGTCCTGTCATAGCTGGCTAATCTGACTCTCATAAAGGGAATAGTACAAAACACTAATTTTTAGAAATCCAGTGCTGGGGATATTAGTAAGGCTGGTCACCTAGTAAGAAAGAAAGCCAAAAATGCCACAAAAAGAAGAGAAATCTATTGTGGACACCTACTTCTAAAATATCCATGTCAGGGATTTAACAAGTAGGAGCACTTCTTCCTGATTCATTAAAGCTTTGCCTTTCTGGCCATGAACAGCCATATATTGCTGGTAAACAGCTCTTTGGAAGGTACATGGTTATCCTGCAGTTTTTCTTTTCTGCGGGTTGTGCAGATCCATCTTGTGCTAGAGTACATTGCCCAGGGACCATGGATTCTGAATATCACCTGAAAAATACTTGCACCTATAGTGAAGCCACTGGGGCCACAGAAATGCTGTGGTTCTGCTATAGTACCTATCTGTTAGCACTTTTGCAAGAAAAGCTGCATTTAAATATCTTTCCTTAGAAGAAGTTTGGAAGGCCAGTAATATTTTCTAATGGAACTAAAACCAGATTTAGCTGAAGCATTTTGATCTCTCCCTAGGGTGGGGCAGGCTTGCGATGGAGAATGAATCAGTAAAACTGTATTTCATCTGGACAATAATCTTCAGGTATCTGTAAAGATCAGAAGGATGCCGACATGATCTTGAGATGTCAATTGGGTGTGGTCTCCGTGGAAAGGGTGGGTAGATGGTGTTTGTGTAGAGACTACACAAAATAGTTGGGGTTTACTATTTAACAATAGCAGATTGTGCTCAATATGCTAGGAAGGTAATCTTTACGTTGGCAAAACCCAGAGCCATTTTAGCACTGTGCCCCTCGTTGGGTAGCACATCCTGCCCTCCCAGCAGACCGAAAGAGGCCAAACAAGGAAGACCAGAATGGCAGGAAAGTCACCTTTTTGTGCTGCTCTCCCCTGCCGACAAGGAAGATTCTCAGCTGTCACTGTTCCACAGCTGTTAGCAATTATTTGCAAAATGCAATAGCCAGCTGATTGCTTCTTTCCTTTCTACACATGATTTGGGGAAAAAGAGTCAAGTCTATCCCCTGCCCTTACCCGTGCATTTCTTCCTGGTGTGGACAAGGCACCTTGAAGCTCAGCATGGCTGAGGAAGCCTTTGGATGTCTGTATGAGGCTCCACAGAGCAATTTCTTTCATTAGCATGCCTGAAAGTAAAACAAAGGAAATCCATCCAGAGCTTTCCCCAATCCTGCTCAAAGAGCACAAAGCCTTCAAAAATCCCTATGGTTGAAAAAATGTTATGGTGGTTGCCAAGTCAGGCACTAAGAAGTTAGTAAATATTAAAATGGAGTCTTCTTTAATACAGCTCTTTCATGCATGTAACTTGGGACTTAACTTTCAACTGAATAAACACCAATTGAGAATGCAAAATGTTATTATTATCGTTATCTCATTATAGTAATATGTTGCTCAAGAACTTTTCATCATGCAATGTGTGGGATGTACTGCGCTCTGGGACACATGGAAAATGTGACAAGGAGGATCTCGGCCAGAGGTCGCTTGGTTCACTTCAGGCAGAAGTTGTCCCAGTGTTTTCAAGCTGTCCAATGTTACAAGAATGCTCGCTCCAGAAAAGCCAGGGAGAAAATGAAGAAAACTTTCTTCAGAGCAAGGTTAGAATGCCTTTTGGTGATTGCTTAATATTCTGTAATGCTTTATAATAGTTCTGTAATAGTTCTGTATGACGTGAATCAAGTGCCTGAGCAGAGCTACCTTGTATCATTCTAGGTAGCCCAGCTGGGGAGATTGATGTGAGGCTGGTACAGATGACCCAGGACAGATGGGAGATCTGAGCCCTTCTGCAACAACTGGACAAAAGGAATGTCCCACGTAGCCCAAGTGACACTCAATATCTGTGTTTATGCACCTCGTTGTTACTCTGATGATTACTGTTCTGCTTCATGAAAAGAATATGTGAATGGAAAAATTTACTATAAATGGTTTGATTTTTTGTTTGTTTGTTTGTTTTAAGGAGAGTAGTTAATTATGGGCTTGCGTTTTCATGAGGAAAGGACTGACTTTATCAGTCTGAATACACCTAGAGGTCTTAAGCCAAGCCCTTAAATATGGGCTGCTCTTATTTGCTGCAAACAAGATTAGCACAATATCTTCCTTTGTTTGCCCTCACTGTAATCTAAGCTGTGGTTTCAAGAGGAATCAGTTTGGTAACTTGCAGATCCATACACACTCTGCCCATCAAACCATCCCCACAGAACTAGTGACAGACCGGTCACCATGGCAGAATAAATTGGTTTATGTTTATACCCACTTTGCCTTGCTCTTGGTTTTGGTGACCCATGGATAATATTAGAATCTTCTGTTCTCTCAAATTTTCTGTTCTCTTTTTAAAGGTGATAATTTATGTTGACATGGACATCAAAACAATGCAAAGTGGTGTTTTTAATGTTTGCTAGGATGTGTGAAGATGAATATTGACTTTAATTCTGTAAGCTTACTAGACATATGTTTTAACTAACTTTCAAATCTAGACAAAGATATTTCAGGCTTTCTTGGATGTTAGGATTTGTTAAATTGTTCTGTTGGGATAACAGCTTCCCATCACAGTTTTACGTTTCCAGACTACCCAAAACATTGGAAAATACGGTGCAAGGTCAGGAGGACAATTTCCCACTTTTCTAGTAACAGAACTGAGGAAACAATTGGATTTTTCCATGCTGATACCTATGTTTGCACATGAATTCCTGCACTATGTTTCTGTTTTCTCACAAGCAAAGAGTTTAATATGGTTCAAATAAAAATACCAAACACATTTAAATGAGCCACATAGCATTTCCAGTGGTTTCATTTTGCTTTGAGTCAGGTTTCAGATCAATTTCGCTAGCACCAGGCAATGTTGGGAAGAGCGTATCCTTTGAGAACTGGAAAACATTGATTTATTTTACATGTCCAATTAGTTCCATAAATTAAGCAACTGTGTTCAGGTGTGTAATACAGCACTGCTCCTTTCAAAGCTGAGGAACCTGTAAAAAGCCATTAAGAATAGGACCTTCATTTTAAAAAGCAGGTCTGATTTAAAGGGGTTAAAAGCCACTGGAAAGATTCCCATTGATGTTGGGGCAAGCTTATTGCAAAGGTTCACATATTTATCTTTTAACAAAAATGAATCCTCTGGGAGTTTTTTGTTTGTTTTTTAATTCCACAGAAACATTCTTGCTGGTTTTGTCAGTTTGTTCATTTTAAATGAAGCTGTGACTTAACCCTGTCTCATTAAGTGGCTGAACAACGCCAACGTCAAACAATTATGCTGCAACAAGAGGCGGTGTCAGAGGTGTAAAAATATATGCACCTTAAACATCTGGATTTCCCTTTGGGGATAACTTGTGGGTTTTTGTCAATGTAAAAATATTCATCCAGTTGCAGATCAAGCCAATCAGCCTCCTCCTCGCTAGGGTGAAGGTTGCCAGGCCAAGCACAAGCAATTAGCTGTGCGGCACTCGCACGGCTGGCGGCCCCATCCCCGGCTGATTGCCCTGAGCTCCACTGCTGCTCGTAATGCAAATTGTATCTGGTCCCCCGGTAATCGGGATCAGTGCTGCCTTGTCCGTCCACTCACTGCTCGTGCCCCCTCTACGCTGCGATAATGGTTTTGGTGGGCAATCAGGGAAGATGCCTTCTTGACTCATCTCTCATAATAGATTGTCCTCCTCAGGCAAAATTGAATAACCCCCGACATGGCCTGGAGGCAAGCACTACGAATTCAATAAGTCTGCAGGGTCAACGTCCTGTCATTTTTGGCAAGCAAGTAATTATTCTGCACTAACATTCAGTAATGGGAGTAGGAAACTGCTGGAGACACCTTCCTCCATACCCAGAATAGCCACCTTAATAGGATATTCCTCTAATAAGTAATTCTGCCTCATTCCAATGCCCCTTGCCTTCAGGTTCTCTTTCATGCACATTTCATGTACATATTCTGCAGAGGCTTTTTACTAACAGCATCTGTGGGAAAGTTTAACAACTTCACTGTCTGTTGTTTAATATTTTCCACTTTTATGGGTTACAGTTGTGCTGTCTATTTGCTTTTACTGATTTGTGAAAGATTTATTATAAACCAAATACAGCTGTTCTCTCCTTTCATAAACTGAAACTATTTTGGCAAAACCTATTTTCCACTATGAAAATAAATTTTAAATTGCTTCCCTCACCCGGCTTTCCAAGCATGAGCATCCAGTTGTTATTTAGTGGTGCTGAATAGGTGCCAGGGTGGTTGTAGGCATACTTAGGGGAAAGAAAATGCCTATGTTTCAAAAATAAACAGCAGAAATGTTTTTTCTCCTTCCACCCCCCTTTTCCAGGGGATTTAATATTATTATCTGCAGATCTCAAGAGTTATGAATTATAATATAAAAAACTTCTGCAGATTCAAACAATTTTTGCACTCTAATTTTGCATTTATACTGAGGAATTGTACACATTTTGTTTAGATACTTAACCTTTACCTTAAACTAATATTATTATCAACCTTCTAACATAATTCAAGATTTTTTCCATGGAGCTTAAAATAGCCCTCTGCTTACTCTGAAAGGGCACACATTTCACTGGGTCAGTTTCCACTGTCAAAATTTGGACCAATGCAGTATTCCCTTTCATTTTGAAAGGGAATATTAAGTTCTAAATTCTTCAAGAATATTCTGCTGTGGATTATAATATCCTTTCCCCTTTCCTAAACCAGAAAAGTTATAATTTTGCATTCTTAAAATGAAGTAAGAAACAAAAGAATAGGGATCCATCACTAATACTACTGCTTCTATCTACATCATTTGGTATTTTTCTCCTGGTTTAGGTTTGGGTTTTATTTTTCCCTAGAATTTAATGTGTTTTACTGCGTGAAAACTATTGCTTTAATCATTAAAGGAAACCTTTATCTCTTGTCTCTTGAGAACAGTGCACATATAGTAATGAAGATCCTTGTATAATGGCAGAATAAGCACTTTCTATGACTGATTGATGATTGATTATTGTAGGGCTGTCACCCTGTAGCTGCTCATCACGATGCTTTTTGATGAGCAGCATTCATTCCCAACATGAGAAATTTGTTTTGATCTGTACTGGTTTTGTTTACTAGCTGGGACAAAACTTAGGCTGACATTGCTCATGTTCAGCTGCCAGTGTTGATTTAGAGTGCAAGTATAATAAAATCCTCTGTTAATAATAGGCCCAATTTTTTGTGAAATGCTTGTCATTATTGGTGCTGCTTCCCATCTTGCACCAACAGTGATTGTTTTTCCTTTCTTCCATGCTTTTAAAATGTCATTTGCAATACAGCTTCAATATGATTTAATTTACAGTTGGAATGTTCTCCTCGTTACTGCGTTGACAGGCCCGCATAAGATCCATCTCCACTTGTTCGTTTGCCAGCTTGGCTCCATAATGCATGCTGCTTCAGCCTTTGGCTCACGGAGAGATTTTTTTTCGCTAGTACAAAGTTACCTTTTCTAGTGCTCCAGCCAAAGCGCCCAAGATTCATGGTGCTTGCACTAAAAACTTACAAATGCACATATTTGGACTAGGAAAAAGTTTCTTTGTGTGTGTCACTTCATTGCAAAAGAGGAATGGTTTTCTATAGAGATCTGGACTATTGGGAAATGCAACAAAGGAGAGGTATAATTCAAGGAAATAAAATAATGGAATTGTTCTGGACTACTGTGATGGCTCTTTTAGATGCAGCTCCATGTGTGTGTCTTGGACCCCTCTGTACTATGTAACGCAAAAGCCATCGATTTTTTAGGCGGAGCAAATCACCACTCGGAAACTGTTGGCACGAGAAGACCTAAAGAAAGAAATAAATACACTTTCCTTAGTACAGAGGTGCTCTAAGAAAGACTGTCATCACTCCCTGTGGCCAGAAAAACGGTGTTTAAAATGTGGCTTTCTGAACCTTTTATGTTTTACCTAATGATATAACTAAATTCTAATCCATGGCTTGCGATTTCAATGAAATTATATCCTTTTCTCCACACTATACAGAAATATTCATTTTTATATACATAATACACACAGATATACTTGTGCACATACAGCTATGTCAGTGTTTTCTTTTAAAGTGTATTTTGGAGCAAGAGAAAGCAGAAAAAGGTTTGGCAGTTGTAAAACATATATGGATGCTGAATCCAAAGCTTATAAACAGGTACTGAACTTACTGTTCTTGCCTTCTTACATTTATCTTCTGTGCTTTCTACAGCCTGTTTAACTCATAAGTATATGTACTGTATTTTACCTCAGGCTTTTGGAGGTATTTAGTTTTAAATCAGTTTAAATATGACAGATAAAAATTAGGACCTGATCCTGTAAATCCTTATTTGCTGGACTTGTCTTTACGTGCCTAAATTCTCCCGTTGATAAATGAATGCATGTGCAGTGCTTTGAAATACCTGGATGGTTATTATTGACCTGAAGTGACTACTCATGTGCATAAACGTTGCAAGGTCAGTGTCTTATATTTTTTTAAAAAGAAACTTAATTTTGAGCACCACGCACTGGGGTTTTTTGCATATATTTTACACAGGCTGTGCTGAATAAAAAACTAAACTTCACACAGCCGGTGTGTTTTTAGCTTTAGTCAGTGCATAAATGTTACTGACAGTAGCAAAATTATTTTTTTTACTTGAATAGAGAATAAAGAAAGTAGGTTTGTAAAAACTGTACTTTATAATTTGTTGGCACAAAGTTTCAAGTCTTCTTGTTCCCCTCTCCCAGCTGTGTCTCCTTACTTCTGCTTTTATTTAGTCCAAAATTCCTTCTGTTTCTTAAATGTGTGTTTGTACATCAACTATTAATGTCCTTTGAATTGTTTGGGGTTGCTTTTGTTTGTCATATTCATGCTACTGTGAAACATTCCAGTGTTAAACCTAAAGGCAATACTTTATTCTAGAAATCTGTTAGTGAGCCTGACTTTTAAAAAATTTATTATTTTCATCTTTTCCTAGCTTTTTTTGTAATAGCCAAGTATACAAAAAAATCAACAGAAGAACAAACCCCCAAACTTCAAAATTCATGCATTCAAAAATGAGTAGAAATTCCACAAGACTTCTTTGTGAAAAATGTCATAGCATCTGCTCCCAGAGACAGACACAAGGGACGCGACAAGGTGCAAGGCGAGGACCAGAGACAGATGTGCCAGCAAAGCAGAAGGAGCCTTGTGCAAGTCAAGCATTCAAAGCCAGGGTCTCATCTGTCTCCAACTCTCTTGTGTGGGCACAGAGAGGAGGGACAGAGAGAGGTCTGCATCACCGAACTTCCTTACTTACGGGGATGTTGGTCAGGTGTGTAATATTATTTTCTGGCATAGATTTTTTCTCACAGATGTATTTGGGTAGTTACACAGATGGTTATTTCCCATTGATGTCAGAGATGAGGAGGTGAAAGGCTATAAAAGTGAGCTAGTTCTGCACTGAGACAGCATCTACCTTAAAGAAGTAATTGCAGAAAGATGTGTTTTCCTTAAGCTCTCCAAGTGGAATTCATATAAAAATGAGTAAATATAAATATAAAAACTAACACCATATCATGAATTACAGTTAACTATCCAAACAACATTGGAAGGTGGGGTAAGCAGTGCTATGCATGACTGTGGGCCAAAGTCATCACTAGGGGACAACAATTTCCTGGCTTTGTATTATTATTTCTGTCTGACATGCTGTGTGTCATCTGCAGGTCTCCCTCTCATTTCCTATGACTGTTTCTTTTCCTCCCTGCTTTTAGCTCTGGCTTGTTTGTTTGGATTGGGGGGGGTGGGGTGGGGGGGTGGGTGGTTTGTTTTTTTTCTTAGTAACCAGAATTAGTTTTAAAAGAAAGTATAAAATATCACCTTAAGACATGATTTTCATGATTTTTATTTCACTTGGCTTTGTTTCCCCTCCCAGCCCCCGTACTTCCTTGCCATTGCTAGTGCTTTTTTATGTCATGTTCCAGAAAACTGCAGTAAAGTGTGTTTAGTCTTAAATACCTAAAGACTTCTTAGGTTCTTTTATTATTGTTGTTCCTGTTATTATTATTGTTTCTTGCTGTTATTGTCTTTTATTTTTACTACCATCATGAATCAGAGACAAGCCATAGGCCAGGAACCTGTTTCACTACTTGCTGTACCAATAGAGAACAAAAGACGAGTCTCTGCAGTCAAGCGTTTCCAATACCCAAGTACCAGAAGAGAGAAAACGTGCGGATGCAGACAGAAGAGGGAGCACCAGGAAACAAGGATCAGCACCCTGTGCAGTGGTAGAGCATGTCCCCAAAGTTACTGCTGTCAAGGAGAGCTTTAAAGACGTGTTGGAAGGAGGTTAAAGAAGCAATTTCACAGCTATTTATGGGTAACTCTATGTGCAGCACGGTAGAAAGTATGAAGATATATATTTCTATGCCTAACAGGAATATGAGAGAGGCTGGAGCTGGGAGCAGACTGAAGACCCAAGGCCGAAGTCAATCATTTGATAATGAATGGACACAGGTGATGGCAAAGACCTCTGAAAGCGAAGACAAATGGCTTATGTCTGACACTGCAGAGAAGGAAAATGCATAGAGAAAGCAGCCATTGGCAAAGCAGTGAGCTAGGAAAACGATCTTAGCAGCAATACTCATCTGGGCAGATATTTCTTGGTCAAACTTGCATTTGCTTTGTCCCAGGATATGGAAGATACCCAAGTTTCATTGTACAGGCAGATGGGGAAGTCTGAATCCTATGTGTTGTAGAAAGCAGGCACAAGACTTGAATGTAAAGAAGAGATACCTACGAAAAACTACCCTGCTTAAAGCTAAGAGGTGGGACATAACTGAAAAAATAGAAAGGGCAGTCTTTATTTTAGCCATATTGAGATGATGGCTTGTCATATCAGAAACAGTGTCAGAACAACAAAGTCAAGTTTCCGTTTGGCTGGCAGCTCTGAAGCAGACAGGTAGATGTGTGTGCCAACAGCCTGAAGAGATTACATGCATTTTTTTTTTAAATGGAAGGATAAGATCAGCCAGTGATAAGGCATAAAATAAAGAAAAAAGGAGATTCAAGGATAGCTTTTATCTAGGCTCTCCACAGAAAGCTGAGAAAAGGGATGAGAAAGCTCCTGCCAAAGAGGACAACCAAAGGAAAAATGCAGAGATGGAAGAAGAATCTGGTGCAGAGGAGCCACAAAAACTAGAAGGGCAGAAGAATTGCTCAGCATCAACTGAGTCAAAAGCTGAACAATTGGCGACATCTTGCTGAGTCCAAGATTGGGCTGGGAAGCGTTGACAGCTGCAATACACAAGTCCCACAACACGTTTAGGAAACCACTTATCTGACCTTGTTTAGGACTCTTCAAGGATATTCATACATTGACAAGCAGCCAAGTTGTGTGAACAGATGATACCAAACTTCTTGCTGTTATGGGTGTCTAAGGTCCATACTGCAGGGACCTATGCTAACCAGTTTAAATCAAACTTAGTCATCGCTGTGATGCTCTCAATTTACTTCTATGATTGTAATATCCTATGACTTCCAACTGGGATAGTCAAAGAGGTCAAACAGGTAGGTGATTGTAATCCACGACAAGCCACAAGCACTTATTCTGACAAGGGTAGATAGAGTACGGTCTCCCCTATTTTATCCCAGTGTTGAAATAGAAAAAATAATATCAAAGCAAAACAATTAAATGCCACAAGAGGTTATTATTTTCTCAATATTTGGCATCCTTCCCACATCTTTTCCTTTTCATTTCCTATCTGTACAACCTCTGTCCATTTCCTTATGAACTCCTCTTCTCTGTAATTGACTCATCAACAACCTATTTCATCAACCTGTATTCACCCTGTCTTTCCACATACTGGTCTTGAACTGAGTCTAGGAATTTTACATGATGCAAGGATGAAAATGAAATGCTCAGAAGGTCCTTTTGGAGCTTATTTAGGCTCCTAACTATCATTTGGCAATCAGACGGGCATTTGGGAATTTGGATTAGAGATGAATAGTGAAGAAAAGCATAAAACTTGATGGCAGAACTACAAAGAGACAGCCTTTGTTCTCTGACTCTCTGCAATGCCATGCAGCTCTTGCCACTGCCTCCTGCTGGAAATAATGTAAGGAGGTCATCAACCAGGAGCTATGCATTTAAACTGATATTTTCCCCTTTTTGCAGAGACTTGATTTCAATTGAAATGAGTGTGGTGTAGTGACTCAGACATCTGATCCATCACAACAGGTCAAGTAACTAATTTTTTATTCCCAAATAAAACATGTTTCTGTGTGAGAAGAAAAAAAATACTCTTGTGAAACTTATTCTTAAAAAGAGTTAGCTAGCTTCCTTTTGGAGGAAGAGTAGAGTACACATAAGCAATATCACAAATCTCGTAGATGGTTTTTTTTTTTTAAAACCACACTCAGTGGCACACAATAACTTTCCATTGACAGATTTGCCCACTAATTTCTTAGAAAATACTTCAGTGTGTGTTTTTTTTAGACATTGTGTGGATTCTTGTTTCTACTTTAAAAATAAAAATGTAGTAACACTAATGGGGAAAAATAAGACAAAAAACTGTCATTACAGCCACATGTCTAAGATATGAGTCCCCCATGCAAATACATCGTAATTACTGACTTAGCTTGTGGGAGAAGGGGATGGTTACTATATGGAATACTATGATTAAAGCATCTGTTACTAGTCTGTTAATTTTTTTTTTAATGTAACTGTGGTGTACATGATCTGCATGATTTCTACTTCTCTCATATTCTCAGAAAGGATAAAATGGATATAATATCTTTTGAGTCTCAGCTGGAATGCAGATTCAGCAACATTGAAGCTAGAAGAGAAATAAATAGTATTTAATACAGATATTGGAAAAGGGCTAATTTGGAACCTACATGGTGGGAGTGAGTATGTACAGGGCTGGGATAAGCTTACTGGGCTAAGTACTTTGTTGGTGTAAACAGTATGGACTCAGCTTCACACTTCTGACTCTTAGTGACCTAATTGTGTCAGATTATTCTCTTTCAATTTCTGACCTAAGATGAGGATCAGTTGTTCTCCAGCAATGTAAAATTCCTTGGCTTCTTAAAATTTGAAAATGTATAACATAAACAGAGTTTAATTTTCACAAGTGGTGGAGAGTTGTAGTACTTGATGAACTGGTCACTTACCTGCTCAGTTCTGTTCCTCTTCATAGTGTCATTGTCTCTCCTGAAGGGATGAAAAAGTAAAATGTAATATTCACCTGGCTATGAAGGGTGAAGGTTTTCTCTAAAATCTCCCTCACTGCACTAGAAGGTATAGGTTCAGTACTTACAAAGCCATGGAAACGTTTGCCAGCTTTTGAAATCTGCATGCAGATTGATTTAATAAAGATGAAACCCCACTTGCTGAATGGGTCGTGCATGGGTCCAACACAGAAATAGTAAACCCCCCTCCCCAAACCCTTATAGGCAAGAAAGGGGGGTTGTCTGTTCTCCCCCGCATTTCCAAGTCCTACACTACAAACTTATATTTGCTCCTTTGCTGTTTTTAAAAAGGTACTGCTTATTGCTTCTAGTATGTGGCTACGGAGAGGAAGTCAGAGCCTCCAATTCAGCTGTTCTGCCTTCCTCTCCATTGCCTGATCCCTTGCAAGAAAGTGCATTTGCTGTCCTGGTTCGCATGTCTCATTCTGATGGCATAGATCTCTGTTCTCCTACTTTACATGCTAGTGTGGTTTTTACTAGCTTGTTTGGCTTGTTTATATGACAGCTTATTCATTGGTTTGATATTTTTCTGTGTGCTTTATTTATGCAGTTGCCTGTTGGGGTCTGGAAAGGATTTCCCATAATGGTAGATTGGCTGGTCAGACTGGATTTTTCAGATTCCTCATAGCGGTGGTACTAAATGTTAGTGATTAAGTATAACCTTATGTCAGATATCAATAACAGTAACCAAGGCTGGCTCAATAATATGTCTAGGGGACCCTTCCTAAAATAAATAAAACATATGGCTCAAGCCCATACATAAATCTCCCAGGCTTTAGGGACTTAAAATTTAAGCCCTGTAGTCACCTTTACAGGTATTTCTTCCCCAGTCTCACTCTTGGGAATATGAAACCACAGGCACACAGCGTAACACAGATATTTATATTAAAAATTAAATGAAGCATACCTTGAATAATGCGGTGGAGGCAATACCAGCCTCTGATTCACAATTATTATTTGCTCCACTGACTGAGACCTAGTCAGCATTTTTCATATCCACAGGACATTTGTGCTCATCTAGTTCATCCACCTCTCCCCTCACCATGAATTTTAACAGGCTCTGGGATGCCTGACCAGGCTTTAAGGGCTCTCCTCCAGCCCATGGGTTCTGTGGACGCTTGGGGAGTGCCCCCCAGTGCTGTGTCCCGAGTTTGACTTCACAGCCTGGCTGCTGCGTTAGCTGGTCCTGCAGCATCTCTTGCTGGGGATGTTGCTCCACCAGCACCCTGACTGGCAGCATGGGGAGCACAGTTAGTCCCATCAGGAACAGCCCCATCTTGTCCACATCAGTTCTGCGCAGGGTACAAGCCTTATCCAGAGTAAAAGAGGGGATCAGTCAGCTGAAGCCATTTCTTGCCATGTCTGGGTGGGCAGATTTCTGCAGGATACGTGTCTTCTAAAAATTACAGTCTCTTTTCTGACTGCAGCTACTGTACCATGCTGTGCTTCCTCAGTGGTTCTAAAACACAGAAAACATGCAAATACATGTATGCTCTGTTTTGTTTGCAAAGCCACGTGCTCAAAATGTAGCAATGGCAGAATTAAGGTTTCCTGGTGTGTCACCAGAAAAGTAATATCTTTAAATATATGACCACTATCTTTAAATACATGACCATGAGCTACATTTTTTCTACAGGATTCCCATTTAGTGCATGGGTTCAAATACTGGAGTGATGAACTGTCTAAAAGTTATTTACAGTGAATCGTCTTTGTTTGAATGTATCTGGTGAAGCTGAAAGCCTTTAGTATTTCTGGTGTTCTGGAACACAACATACAACTCAATTAAGGTAATTAAAAGGAGTTTTTTGAATGCTGATTGGGCTTTGTATTGAAGATACATTGATTTCTGTTGCTGTAATTTGTACAAGGAAAGACAACTGATAGAACAGCCACTTAAAACATACTCTGACTAATTAATGGCATAATAATAAGCAGGATGGCTGTAAATAAATAATTAGAATAGTAGAACAGACATTATTTACCATCATGAATATCAACCTGATTCCTTCCTTTCAACGTTCACAGACAAAATGGCTACGTAATAGGAAGACTGCGAAGCATTGCCGTACAAGATATCTTTACCCCTAAAATGATCGTGCTGTATGTGCAGTTTCTGGCAGTAACCATATAACTAATGCACTGTTAATTGCAGTTAATATCCTATCTGAAAGATCTCCTAAGCTTATTTATTCCTTTGCTGATAAGCAAACATATTGACAGAGGGTATTTTGTGTTATATCTACTTAATTTATTTTAAAATAAACCTATTGTTATGGTTTGTATAAAGCCTAAAATGTATACATATGCAAACATACAAACATAGCTCTTGAAAATGTATCAACTGCATTGGATACCTAAACAGGTATTTTCAGTGAGATTATTTCTCTGTTTGCACTATTTGGGGTACAGTGTATAGTGAGTAAAAGGAAAAAAAAGGAAATCTTCTTTCAGGTATCTCAAAGCAACATTTTTCACTTTTCAAATACAAACCTTGCTAGTATTCAGTATGGACATTTTTACAAAACATAGCTGTATTGTTCAGAGTTTTCAGAAAAAACTAAAAGTGTGCTGTAGCAAAGTCATATGCGACAAAGTTATAATTATTTTATGAAATATACAGCCATATAAAACATTTGTAAATGTGCCATTCTTATGATTCGTCAGCCAATAACTTTTACAGCAGGTGAAGAAAAGATTTTTTTTGTTGTTCTATAGCAAAATCTTGTGATTTTAAATGCTTCTGCCCACTTATTGTTTTAATTCTCTGAGTTAACTAATTTGCAGTGAGCCTCCAAACCTTTGCTGAAGAGCAGATGTGCAAACTTATTTATATGTGTTGGCAGCATCACCATCATAAATTGCTTGAGCCATTGAAAAACAATAAACTGAACATGTTTCAAGAGGAACTAGTGCCTCTCATTGGTATTACCTCTTTCAAGATGACAGGAGACCTCAAGAGGCCTGAGAGTTCTTGGTTGTATGAGTTTGTGACTAATAGGTGGTTTGATGGGACGAGCGCTCACCACCTAGGGAAATTGAAGCATCTTTGAGCTCGATACCCTTTGTGTCTCATTCTTTTGTAGGTTATTTTTGTGAGGCCTGCGGGGACCTCTTTTACAGTTTGCATCCACAGACAATACGCGATCAGCAAAATCTTTTTGGTTTTACTGTTGCTATTGATCTGCTGCTATTCCGTGCTGTGGCTAATTTGCTTGTTAGCAGTAATTTTAAAAGGTAATTACAGTTTTATAGTCTGCCCAACTCTCATATATTTATTTCTTGCCTAATTAAAAGTTACAATCTTAGCAGTGAAAGGCTTACTTTTTAGCAAATGAGGGACAGCGTGTTTCCTGATTTTTCATTTCACTCTTAATCTGAAGATTACTCTGAGGATAGATGGAGACAACTGCAAAGTTTACTAAGACATTAACGTTTAGAAACCCAAGTCGTACAAGGTTGGAAACAGCTTAGTGACTTACCAGTGGTACACAAGAAACTCTTGTGCGTGCTAAACAGAGTAATAGCTTGTGAGAGATTTCATACTAGCAGAGACCACAGACTGAGGAACCCATCATTAGAGTCTGCCTATGTGTCTTGTAAATTTTTCTTGACAGCATGTAAGCATGAGAAAAAAAAAGGAAGAAATATGATGGCCGAATTACATACATTTTAAGTTGAATTAAGCTCATCTGAATGTCTGATGTGAATCTATCTAAATTCCCAGTCTTAAAACTGAGCTGGGTTTCTCACTGAATTTGTCTTTCTAATGGAGCTCAGGAGCTGTTTGATTTTAGTACGACTAGAAATATACAGATGTGACACACATTTTGGAAAGGAGCGGAGGGGGGATGCTGAGGGTTTTCATACAGATTTAACCTTTCTCTGAGCCTCAGCCAACCCCACTGTAAATGGGCAGTGGTGCATTTGGGCTGGAGGGGCAAAAGAAGCTTCCACTGTTCACAAGCAAGAGCGGAAACACAAGATTAAAATTTTTTTACTCTTACCAGTCCAATTCCGTTTGGGAGGGAGAGTTTTGTCCTGTAGTTTCTGTAATCATCTTTCATGACATTCCAATTCCAATGTCTACCTCCAACAACAGTGGGAACCAGAGTCCTCTGATTTTAAAAGTTAACAATGTTTATTATTTTTTTAAAAAAAATCAATCTGAGTTGCACCTGGGATTTGGGAGCACTTATATATCACCATGTTTTCCCAATCCCTTAGCTAATACCCTAGCCTTGAACAGCTTCATAGTCCATGCCTCTGCCTGGAAAGGCACCACTTCAGGTACCTGAGATTATTGGCGCAGTACCTAGCAAACCAGTGCACCAATGGTTCGAAATAATACCACCCATTTTTCTTATTTTGCTGAGTTCACTCCAAGACCTACAAAGCTCTTGCCTTGCTCCTCAAAACAGGGACCCCAGGAAACTCCAGTGGCCACATGTGCTGAAGCTGTGGGCTTCAGATGGAAAGCTCTGGCATTGGCAACCTCCTGCAGGTGACCCTGTATTTGTCTTAGCCCTTCCTGTTAAAAGCTCACCAAAGTGCTGTGTTTCTCTTAGCTGCCATTCTCCACAGATTTACCATGGGCTGGTAAATTTTATTTGCTGAGGAGCCTGTCACAAAACATTTTGCTAGATAGGGTGGCTAAAGCCCAAAACAGAAAAAAGTGATGATCCAAGTGACCTGCCTGAGCACTGTTCTACATGACATCTGTGGTAACCACCATCAGATAACAAAGTCTATTGTAATACTAGCGACACTTGAGTTACTCACAAAAATGCCAGATTATTATATCATGTATATACAGCTCTCTTAACATGACTGTCAGATTGAGGATTCCTGTAAGAGAAGCAAAAAGCCTCCGAAAGTGGCATTTCTGCCTCTTCCATTTGATGAGACAATCCCGAGTGCCTGTTGGATATCCTCTGGTGGGAAGCTGGCAATCTGGCAGAGCAACGAGGACTTGCATCTTGCTGCTGCAACTCCCCTGGAACCACCGAGGAGCTTCAAGGTACAGGTGAGGTAAATGCTATTTCATGGCATTAAGACAGCTCATCAGGAACAACCATGAGCCCCTCTAAGCACAGCAGGAACTAAATTAGTCTGAGTTAATCCTTGAGGGCTAGACGACAACGTTACAACCTCCTGAGGGTAAGGGTCAGGGCATTTTTGTGTTGACCCTGAAGCAACACAGGAGGGAGATGGGGGTTTAGGGAGGCTGGTTCCCTCCCACAAGAGGGATGTGATGCTCGTACCTCATGTTGCCGTACTCCTTGAGCTGTAGCTCACTCCCAGATCCATGTCATTGGTTTATGTTTGCTTCCTGAGAAGTTGCCTTTTATAGCAGATTTTCATTAACAGCCAAATGCAGATAATTCAATACTGAAATACATATGCGTTAAAGTAAGTCTTGAAAAACGTACGGCACATGGAGACCTCTTTGACTAGTTGGACGCTGTCAGTCACCCTGGCAGATTTCCTGGCTCTAGAATATGTGTTTTTACAGCCAAAGTAGTAAAAAAGTTTAAAAACAGACATCCATAACAAACAAATGGCCAAACAAGCCCAGTTAGCCTTTTTTAATTACTTGCTGTAACTGTGTTATTTGTTTTCAGTCCTTATCAGTCAGTTGGGGCTTGTTAAGCCTATAACCAGAAACTACTAGAAGTAACTGGCAGGCAAGAGAGACTTCTAGATGTCTTCTCTCTCTCCCCTTGCCCCCACTTTTAAAAAATAATTAAAAGAAAGAGAGAAGAATAGCACAGATCTATCTTTTCAATAGTATTTTTCTTCTTATTTTTACATTAAATTATAATTTATAGTATTGTCTTCCTTCCATATTCCTCTGATGGTATTCCCAGTTTCTTGATACCTGCTTCTTGACTAGGTCTTACATCTGCTGGAGCCTGAAGTCACTGTAAACACAAACTGTTCAAATAAATGGTATTCAGGAAGTATGGTATAGTATGGTCTTCAGTCAGACTTCAGATATTTTGTTAGTGAGATCTTGAGGATCCTCTGAATTGGAACCTGTGAAATTTGTGAAAATTCTGAATTTCATAAATGTTTCATTCCTGTATCAGTTTCCACCTTGGCAGCCATTGGTCAAATGTGCTGGCAGTTGAACAGCTTTGACTGTTTCTGTGAAATGCTTTTGCTGCAGCCGTACCTGCAATTGTCCATCAGTCTTCTGAGGGATTACCTTTTTTACTCCTGTGTTTCGTCATTGTCTTGATAAATAAGTGCTAATAGAGCAATTAAAATACATCTGATACTATGCTTTCATAGATTTGAGACATGCGTTTCCCATGATCCCAGATTTCTAAGCAGTACATAAAGATTCAGCCACTCAGCTCTCACTAAAGTCAATGAGTCAAAGGACACGTAACATTTTGGCAATCTTATCCCAAATAGCTCCAGGATAAATTTTATGCATGGAAGCTGCTCAGGTGTTTTTGAGACCAGGATAATCTTTGTCTTTAAAAAAAAATTTAAAAAAATAATTCTTTGCTTCATATCTGATTTAACGAGACACAACATAGGTTGATTTGCCTATCTGACAGCTAATTGACACTTCAACATAACAAGGCACAATTTCACGTAATAGATGTTAGAACAACTTTGATTGCCTTTTGGCCTGGCTCACATCCCAAAGGACCCATGGGCTCTAATGGGTAGGGTGAAGACTTCTGGGTGAAACCTTTATAGAGGACATGGGTCTACTGAGGAAAGCTCCGTGGAGGGCGGAAACCAGAGGAAGATGGGAGAGATCCATAAGAAGCTGCCAGGAGTATAATTCAGCATCTGTAAATGTTCAAAGTCTAATACTACCCCAGTGAAATCAATAGGATTTTCTTGGGATGAATAATAGCCAGTCCAATTATATTGTTATGCTGATTAAGGGAATAGTCCTATGAAACAGAGTCAAAAGTATTGCTTGCATCAGTGTACCAACACTGATGTTTTCAAATATAACAGCTATGAAAAGTTCCAGTAAAGCTAATAGTATCTGGATCTTGTTAATTTAGATTATGATACACTAGAAATCTCACAGAAGGATTTTGGTAAAAAGAAAGCACATGATATCTAAAATGAGCTTTCTCACACCTGCTTGTAATGTTTGCATGCACTCTGCCCTGTATAAACCACAGACTTTCTTGCTTGTGTAACCATAAACTTTTTTTTTTACATTTGGGATGGTGTTTTCTAATTTTCAAATCCTTCACTGAACTTCAGTAAACCACTTGTTGAACCTTACTCACTTAACTGACTTCATGAAGTTCAGAGGTAGATCAGAGCAACTCCAATTTCTGAGGAAATTGGGTTTGATATTCTGGTTTTGTGAAACCTTGTGGAGATGAACCAAAGCCACAAATATCAGCCCGCATCTAATTCCCCCAAAGTTCAGAGAGATTCAGATCTGCTGCCTAGAACGTGTCTGCTCAAAATCCAGGCTGGTCTTTTATTCGTATCACACCCCATAAATGTAAGTCACAGCGGCAATTTCAATGTACTTAAGTTATGTATAATTGGTTCCTAAAGCTGCCTGCCACTGAAAACAGGCATATTAAATTCAGACTTACAAAATTCCTTATGTCCAATCCCCATTTAGGGTTTGGGTTTTTTTGTTTCTCCCTTAGAAGCAGTGCTGATGTTGGTTTCCTTTCCAGCATAGGTAATAAAGAAAAAACATTTTTAAAAGTCCAGGTCATTAAGCTGTCAGGAAATCTATAAGAGGCATCTCTTCTTGTAGACCAGATTTAAGAAGAATTAAAAATGAAACCTTCATAATGACTCTTTAAGTCTGAGTAGTTAAAAAAAAAAAAGACCAGAAAAAGAAAAAAGAGTGCAGGGAGGGATTTTTTTTCAGGCTTCAGTATGAAAACTAACATTTTTTGCACCACTAGTGGAATACTGTAGTATTTAAAAAAAAAAAAAAGTCAAGTCATGGAGGACATTAAAACTACCAGAAAACCTTATCAGAACAAATGCTCTACGTGTTTTGTAAAAGATGTATTAATCTCATCTCACAGGAACTGTGACTGTTACAGCTAACCCTGGAGCTGTAAAACGAGCTGTAAAACGGATTTGATTCCAGAATATTACTAGTTCTGTCATTATGGATAAGATTAACAACATAGCCTGATGGAGGTCTACTGCTCTTAGAGATGCAAGGATGTCTAGGACAAGAAACAGCTTCGTAATTATAGCTGTCTTAGTGGAAATAAAAGGGCAAAAGGGAGCACATTGAAATAATTATGGGTAATAGAGAGATGAATGCTCTGAGCAAGGTAGTAGTGAAATAATTTCATGGGGACAGGTTATAGAAATGCTTATGTCCAAAGTAAGTTAGGGGCTTTAATGCTGGAATAAAGTTATAATGCATTTCTGTATGGCTGAACGATACGCTAGGGCATTGCACTATCTGTGAGACTTCTCTTCAGAGCTTTTAGCAGGATTATTGTACAGGCTCCTGTATATGTTCTGTTGTCATCCATACCTTTGGGATGTAAACACCAAAGTACTTGCATGTGAAGACAATGGGAAGTGCATCGCATTCTGGGACTTCGGGAGAAATGTTATTTTCTGCCCAGTTTCTTTGCACGGTGAAGCCTAGTTGTGTGTACATTACCTATATGACACTTCCTGACATTTGAATTGGTTTTACATACATCAAATTCTTCAGTATTAGTCATCTATTTTTGTAGGTCTACTATGGATAGCTTTCAGCCAAGTGGCTAAGTGAGTATGTAGCTCTTCCTTCATTTACAGTGGTGTAAATCAGGAATGCAGGTCTGGAAAACTGGTTTAGGCAATTGGCAAATGGGGGTCTAAATAAGTAGACACTGGATTCCCAGCCTTGAACTGGCACCCCTGAAACAGGTGGGAATTTTGTATTTGACTTCAGCAGCAGCAACAGCAAGGACATTGTTGTGCTGGTTCTTGGTGGGCATTGTCACGGATCACAGGGACATCAGCTGGGGCGTGGAAACCACCTCTGTTAAACAGTAGCCTCTATAATGTACATTGGGTTCCCCAAACCCACAGTTCTGCTTCCAGTTGTGTACCTGTGCAGCACATTGACTGCCACAGGTGTGCTCAGCACTATCATGAGAAAGCACTGTGCAACCGGGATGTAACATGTTGGGGTGTTTTCAAGTGCTAGCCTCCATTCAGCCACTCATGTCCACCAGGACAGGGAGGGAGGGCCCCAGGGTGAAAGGGTTTTGGGAGGAAAAAGGCAGTGAGAGGTTGGATTGGCCGTGGTGTGAAGGAAGCAGAGGGAACAGGAACCGCACAAGGTAAAGAAATGGTTCAAGAATGAGAGGCAGAGGATTTTAGGACTGGGTTTTGTATGTATTGGCATTGGGGAAAGAACAAAGCTGCAAACCAACAGAAAGTGTGGAAAATACTTTTTTTTTTTTCCTATACTGAGTGGTTTGAAAGTACAGGTCAAAATTCACAGTCTGAGTTGTCATTACATTTCTTTAACTTTGTTTCTTCAGCTCCTGTTAGGGAGACACATTATAAACCTCGTAGGAAGGGAGAGCAGACAACGATGCAACTTAGAACTCTACTATTAATTAAACAGTGCTACAACTTAATGAAGCTTGTGGATGTTTTACCGAAGTTTCAATTTCTCATTTGCGCTATACCATAAAGACAGGGAGGAGTAGGATTAAATACAGAACACTGTATTATCTCCGCTTAACCATACAAATGACATTCATATGTTAGGCCTTTTCCTCTAATTGCATTTTTGCTTCTTCCTTTGGAAACAAAAATGTCTTGATAAAATTAAACTGATCCTTAGAAACAGCATTTTCCTAAGAAATACAGTGTTCTTTTCCTCTTGCTGGCTTTTTCCTCTTGCTGGCTTGTGTTCATTGGGGGTTAGGTCAGTGTGGTTGGTGTGATAACGTGGTTCATTTGTCTCCATACACTTGCATACTTACACATAAGTTACGACTGTGGAAGCCACAAGTGTGTGGTGGGATGGAAAAACATATTAGCCTTAAGTCTGCCAGGATCAGGTCCAATGATGCAGTTTGGTTTTCCTTTTGAAGATGAAGAGACGATAGTACATGTGAGAACACAGACACATTCCCACTCTAAGATGCCCAAATCATAACGGGCAATCCAGAGAGAGGTTCCTCTAAGACACGTCCCAGGTCATGTCTCTGTGAAAGAGCAATTCTCACCTAAGCAGCTGGTATTGCCTCAAAATACAGTAAGTTTTCTTGAATGTAGGACAGATCTAGGCCCAGCTGGCTTCAGTGGCCTTTGTCCCTGGCTTCCCTGAGTCTAGGTTAGCCTTTAAACAGCAAGTTCGTTAATACAGAAAGCCTGTTACTTTAAAATGACTCCTTAGAGGACCATATTTGATTTTCAGTTTTCTTTAGCCCAGCCAACACTACAACTAGTTGGGGAAATGTGGGAATGTTAGCAGTGAAACAGAGCAAGAAAAGACAATGGTAGACACAAAAAACTGCAGCTGGAGAGAAAGGATGATTTTTGTCATGCATATGGTCTTGCATGTTTTCATGCATGACCAGAGAGAGAGAATATTGGGGGGAATCTGTATCTCAAAGCAGTGACTATTGGGAACAGTTAATAACATTTTTGCTGTCACTTGTTTCTGCAGTCCATTCAGTTTGGTGTCTAGTAACAGGGCTGTGATCTCTAAGAGCTTGCAATCATTGCATCTGAGTTCAGCTTCCCAATCTGTATTGGTGTTAACAGGGATCATGCAGCTTAAGAGCCAAGGCAACATTTTAGAAATGAAGGAGTGTTGGATCGCTGAGTGCATCCCTTGCCAGTTCTCAACAGCAAGTTTTTATGTTTTTAATTGTCAGCTGTGACACCACTGCTGCTGGAGGTTCGGTCATGGAACTGGAATTAGGATGAACCACAAACTCAGTTGTATTTGTTGATCTGCCAGACCCAAGAACAGAAAGAAGATGTGACACCTGAATACCAAGAAAACATGGGAATTAAGGAGAAACCTAGGAGTTCTTCATGATGTTGTATGTAACATGTAATAATTGTAATACAATGTAGGATTAATTTCTGCAGTGAAATAACTCCTTCTGTGATCTCAGGTTCATAATTCTTTATGTTAATGTAAATCATTTTCATTAATAGATTGGGGGTTTGTTTGTTTGTTTGTGGGGAAGAATATTTCTCTTTGGGCACAAGAAATGCATAATATGTCCTGACATGAGATGTGGATGAAAGACAGGACAATAAAATTCATTTAAGTTCTAATACCATAGGTCTTAGACTAACTACTGCTAGGTCCCTCCATCACATGAGAAACTCCAACAAGTATTAGTATGCACCAGGGTTTTTTCAGATATAGTGAAAACACTGATGCTGCCCTGCTGTGGTAAATTACACACAGTATATGGTGCAACGGCTTTTGATTATGTATACACCTAATTCCCTCCCTGTGATGGACTGTGATCTGATCTACATTCCCAATCCTTTTGTAATGCAGTGTGTGGTTGCTGAAGGTTAATTGATAGCAATTGACTAATAAGGTATTTTGCTATTGGAAACAGGTGGTACTCATTTGGAACAAAGATGGTACAGAAGAATCTGAAAACAGTGAAGCAAAGATATGGTTTATAATTGGAGATAGGTGATTTAAAGTGTATCCTCAGAGGCAACTTGTTATCCTAAGGAGGGATAGGACATGTCCAGAAATCTAGATGACTTGTATTTTTCTGCAGACCTTTTCAAGGCACAGGTTGTGTTAAGGACAATATTGTCTGAGAAAAAAATGCCAGTAGTGACCACAGAAATGCAGAAAAGCAGTGGGGACTACCTTAAATTGATATTAAAGAAATGAAATGAGCCTAAGGTATGTATAAATGACCTCAATTAATTGTTCTGTTTCTTTCTTCCCCTGCTACCCTGTCAGTATGTTGTGTATGCGAATTGTAGTATTATCAGAAAAAAAAAGTGTATGTCCAATGAACATGTTCAGTCTGGCTCTTGGATTGCTGTAGACAAAGCTAGCGTTGATGTTTAAAACAACCCTATCTAAAACACAATGAACACATAATTGTATCTTATCACTCTAAGCATCAGTGTCTTAACCCTCTGCTCAATGTTTTAAGCTGTGAGCTTTATTTTAGAATCAGGTGTGCAATTAGTCTGAGTGTGTCATTATTGTAGCAAAATGATTTGTGTGTGCTAGCCAAATTACTTTAAACCTTTAGTGCTTTTATTCATTGGATTAACGTTTGGTGTTGAATAATTATATGGATATACTTCTCTTTTTGATATCATGCCCTCAAACTCTTTAGATTTTTGTTTTAATGATATTTTGTATCTTTGACTATACTTAATGTATGCTGTTTAGATGACTTTAATTTAGTCAGTAATTCCTCAATTATTAGAAACATTGATACAAACTTCAGTATTACGTATATGTTTATGAGTGATTAATTCATATTTTGTGACTATAGGCAACTTTTGATTTTTAAACCCAAATAATAGTAATATGAATAATTGAAAATCTTAATGCTAATTACTACAGAGTCAGGAGACCATGTGTCTATACAAGACAAAAGATACAAATTAAAAAGGGAGACCAGTAAAATACTATTTTTACATTTGTGAGCTTTTTGTAATTCCTTCAGAGGACCTCACAGGATTGCTTCTTGAAAACAGTCTCTGTAAAATATTTTAAAGCTTCAGTGTCAGTGCTTACAATTTTCCGTCTAAGACACAAGGCCTAACTTTCATAGGAAAGTAATCAGTCACTCTTCAGCTGTGGTCCAAAGATGGACTTTTGTGTTGGAAACAATTTTGGGTTTACATGCTGGAAAAGAAATAGCTAAAATCACTAGGGATCAGTATCTATGCATAGGCATGCAACACAGACTGGCTGAGACTCTTAAGGGAGTGCTTTGGGGAGATAGGGGTTTAATATGGAAGATCGTGGTACTGCTGCTTCTCAGCTCACCCCATTGCTGGCAAAGGATTTCGAAAGGCTGCTGTGCTTTTGCTAGGACCAGCATGGTCTTCCCCTGCCTAGAATAGAGACACAGGAAAAGATTATTGAATTAAACCCCCAACACAAAAGCAACCACATCACAAATAGTGATCCCTCAAATATATTATGCATGGGCTAATTAAACTGTGACCTGGAATTAACATGCGGAGAACTGGAGTATATCACATGCTGTATACTATCCACGAGTGGTATACAAGGGCAAAATATTACTAGAGTAGCACCATGTTAATCTTATTAATTCATACGTTGTTTAACTAAGGGAAGGGCCGGGCCTCTGCTCCAGAAGCGGGTGCAGTTCCATCAAAATGCGTGTGTATAACCAGTACAGTATCTTGCGGTCACTGGGATATTAAAATTTTGACAGTTCATATCTACATTTCTTTTAACATCATTGGCATCTGAGCAATTGATATTTAAGGTTTTATTAACGGAACAATTAAAACACCCCCTGTCTTGGGGAACCAGGTTGTATATGATTTAGAGTTCTCCACAGGAAAATGTGCAACCCTCTTGTATAACAGGCAACGTTACTGTAATGCTGTCGCTGTTGTGCCAAGGGGTTTTTGGCTAGGATCCAACTTGGAGCGGTGGTCAGGATCCACTGTGCTAGCACAGACCCCATTGTATCCATGCAGTCCCTGCAAGCACAGAGCTTCGGTCTGCCTGCACGAGCAGAGCACTTGATTGGAAGCACTTGATCTGGAAGAGCACTTGATTTTTCTCCCAACAGATCAGGCTGTCAGGATGGAGGGAGTCTGTGCATAGGGGAAGAGGGGTGATCTTATGTTTGTCTACCTGTCGCTGACCTGCTCTCTGAAGATGCCCCAGAAACGCTCTTCGGGTGTAGCTGTGCCAGTGCTGCAGCTCTGGCTGAAACCGATTCCTCTCTGGTAAGTGGGTAGCAGCACTGACATTCAGATAATTTGGTTTTAGATAACTTGGCCTTATCTCATTCATTCTAGGCTGCCTGACATTTTTTATTGCAAGCATTGCTTCCACCATTTTTTTTCCTCTGGATTTTGGGTTGCAAGAAATATCTGTAATACTCAAAGACTTTTCAAAGCAGAAATTCGCAAACAAACTCTGAATGGTTCCTAACAGCATGGGCTTCTGTAAGTAACTGAATACCTAATCACTCCAGATAAAACTAATTGCTACTAAGCAATACTATACTGAAACATCACACTGTCATAAATTGATATGTAAACTTTGGTAGTGCCAACAACAGCTGCTTTATTAGAGTTATTGTGACCATCTATCAAGGCTC
This sequence comes from Ciconia boyciana, assembly GCF_034638445.1. Lineage (NCBI taxonomy): Eukaryota > Metazoa > Chordata > Aves > Ciconiiformes > Ciconiidae > Ciconia > Ciconia boyciana. The sequence continues at coordinate 60,362,012 of NC_132938.1, forward strand.
AATGTCTAAACCCTCTTTGTGGCTCATTTTTCCCTGGTCAATCCAGTCAAAAATCTCTGTCCTAGCATGCAGGCAAGTGCTTTGTTTTTTAAAAAACTTAGGAGCATTTTAATTTCTTTCCCCATGTCCAGATTTCTTTAGGGAAATGCTTTAAGGATAGACTGTTTCAAGAGCTCTCTGGCCTTCCTGGTTCAGATGGGGTAAGCAAAATGAGCAAACAGCATCTTGATAAACTGTTGATTAGTTCTAACTCTAGAAAAAACAGACATGCTTCAGTGAAAATTTAGACTTTTTTTGAAACATAGAAAAGTTGGAAGTTTTTGAGTGACAAGTCTGATATCTCAATTTGCAGCTGCTGCTTTTGTGTTAAAGCCTGGCATGTGATAGAAAGACCTTACCCAGTGCCCTGAGATTGTGGGGTGGGTTCAGCCCCATTTTGTGTTCAGTCTGCTTCAATTATGCCTGCCTCTGGTGCTTTCATTGCTCAAATCCCTCTGCATAAATTTTCAAGTTTCTGATATCTGTTTCTTTGCTTCTCAGGTCTCTAAGCAAACCTGGCCATTTCGGGTTTTTTACATTTCTAATCTTTTGTAGTGCAAAGATTAAAGATATCCTGCCCATTTTTTTGACTGTACTACACCTTTTTTTTTGCTTGTAACAGAGCCAGCATGAAAAAGAAAGTTCCCTGCTTCTGACACTGCTTAGAAACTCCCTGAGAGAGGCATTGGTGACTCTGTTTCAGCTCAGTTTTTTCAAATTCTCCATTAGGACTCCATTTTTAGAACCTACCTGTGCAATTTCTGACTTGTAGCTGCAGTGGAGGCTGCTGCTGGTGAGCACAACACCAAGGAAGACTTTGGGCAAATTCAGCAAGGAAATTAATTATGGACCTACCTAGGTTGAATCCTGTGACCTGGAAATGGCGTCCATCCACACTTTATTAATAAACTCTCCATGAGCCCTAATTTATTTTGCCTTTGTTCTCTGCTGTTCTGGTGTAAATCAAATAAATAAGCATCGAAAGGCAGGAGCTGATGTTCCCAGGTCTCCACTGACTTGGCCACATAAAGTCGGATATGTGAGCTGTGAACCAGGACCACTGTTTCTACCACGCTGACTGTGTCGTGATGCTGAGCGAGGTCTCGCCACCTTCATCTCCTGCTTCAGTTTGTTTGACAGCTTCACAGACTGGTGGGTTGGTTTGTTTGTTTGTTTGTTCTTGCTTTTTAGCACTGTGCTTCTTCTAGTGAGGTAAATAACAGGGAGGCCTACGATAAATTTCACACGTCTCCAGCGTGATTGCGGAGGCCTATGGTCAATTCTCCATCTTAAGGTATTTATTGGCACTTATTCTTGGGTAAACCAGATGTCACTCTTAAGTGTCATCATAACCTTTCCTCCAAAAAACCAGCCTCATTTTCCCTCCATATTGTTTCTGGTCTATCAGAACACCCAGCTCCTCAGAAGTCAGTTCGAAACCTTGCAGTATTTTGGTGAATTTTTTAACCTATTTGTCTTTAAAGTTGCTGTGTTCCATACTACTGCCCTGTTTCTCTCCTGGGCACTTCAAGTCTGTTAGGATCTTTTGTAAAGAGAGAAAGTGCAGAGGAGGATGTCGGTTTAGGCAATTAAAATTTGTAGTTTCATGAGATCAGTGGATTCTCAGGTATTCTTTTACCAAGGTATTTTCAGGGGGCTTGCAGGGTAATGTCGAGATAATGATGGTGGAAATAATGTAGTTGTCAAGAATTGCAGATATGCCTGACTCCTCTCATGTTATTAGGAGATTCTTTTTATCTCTTCTCTTTTTTTCACCCATCTTCCCCCCTGAAACATTCTTATCCAATGAATGCCTAAACATGTAATTTTAGATTGTGGGCTTTTGGTATGTGAGCATGCACTGGTGGTAGGGTTTCTGTATAATGACTTGATAAACCTGTCAGGATTTTACTAGCAATGCATAATAAATGTGGTTATTATAGAAGATATCCCTTTTCCAACAGTGGCTATTGGATCTTTAGCAGGTTAGGAATCTTAATTCTTCTGTAATTCTCTTTCTCTCTTTTCTCCTCACCTTTTCTCTTCCTCTTGATTGATTAAGGACTTCAGTAGGTTGTAGTATATCTTTTAGTCTTTGGGTAGGAAAAACCACTAATGGTAGATGTGTAGTTTCTTGTAAATATTGATTTTATTTCTATTTTTGATAAAATTATTTAAACTATGCACATTGTGAGCTGCTTAGAATTCAGTTCATTAATTTAAAATGCCTGTTAATTAATCCAGTTTGTTATTATATTACATCACCTCCTCCATAGCATCAGTCCAAACCTGTACTTCCCCCTTCAGCCACTGTTGTTTCCCCAGAGGAAACGCAATGCTGTAGAAGACTTTTGGAAGCTGCTTGTGCATAATTCCAAACGTCTCTAATGATGTGGCGGGGGGGATCAGGTAGAAAGCCACAAGCCATTTACGCCAAAGACCTTCGACAACGCAAGAGCGCGCATTTCCTGAAAGCCTCTGCTACAGTAATCTACTAAAGAGGATTATGCATTTTAAACAGCCAATTAGGTGCGATTAGGAAGAAAACCTCAAACCATCCCAGTGATGGGAGAAGGAATGCAGGCAAACTGACAGCTGTTCAAGGGATGAACAAAGCACCATAAATGGTCAAGTAGTTACAAGCAAAGGGAAAAGAATGGGCCCATAAAGGGAGAGGAAGAAATGACTGGTTTAAGGTCACAGCTTCAAACCAGTAGCAGAACCCCACTAACCTGGGTCCCAGTCAAGAGCATTAAACTCTCCTGCCTTCTCCGAAATCGCAGGAAAAATGCCTGCTTTGCAGGGAGAAAGGAATTATTTACTACTGAGAGTTATGGGAATGTTTTAAGAAACACATGAGCAATCACGAAATACATACTTTTAAAAAATCTTTCTGCCTTTTCAACTATGACTTGTGCTGTTTCTTTTAAGTGTTTCCTTTATGCAGCTATATGAAGGTTGCAAAATGCTGCGCTGGTTTTGGCTGGGATAGAGTTAATTTTCTTCATAGTAGCTAGTATGGGGCTGTGTTTTGGATCTGTACTGGAAACAGTGTTGATAACACAGGGATGTTTTAGTTACTGCTGAGCAGCGCTTGCACAGAGTCAAGGCCTTTTCTGCTCCTCACCCCACCCCACCAGCGAGGAGGCTGGGGGTGCACAAGAAGCTGGGAGGGGACATGGCTGGGACAGCTGACCCCAACTCACCAAAAGGATATTCCATACCATAGACACCAGGCTCAGCATATAAAGCTGGGGGAAGAAGAAGGAAGGGGGGAACATTTGGAGTGATGGTGTTTGTCTTCCCAAGTAACCACTACGCGTGATGGAGCCCTGCTCTCCTGGAGATGGCTGAACACCTGCCTGCCCATGGGAAGTAGGGAATGAATTCCTTGCTTTGCTTTGCTTGTGTGCGCGGCTTTTGCTTTCCCTATTAAACTGTCTTTATCTCAACCCATGAGTGTTCTCACTTTTACTCTTCTGATTCTCCCCCGCCATCCCACTGCAGGAGGAGTGAGCAAGCGGCTGTGTAGTGCTTAGTTGCCAGCTGGGGTTAAACCACGACAATTACTATGCCAAGAGAGCAAAATTTTGCAGCTACCACTTCTTCCCTTTATCACTATGCAGCAACCCACATACAAATGGAGATTCTTCCATGCCTTTTATAGCTATCACTTACCATTTAAACATTCAAGTGGGAATCTGTAAGTCTGTTTATCAAGTACTACTTGAAATTTTCATGTTAAAAGGCAAGGTTTTCTTTTTTGTTTTCTGATTAATTTCTGGATAGAGAACACAGCTGAAATTATAGCTATGCATAGCCTCAGATGGTCCTTTCAATAATTTAACTGGGTATCTAAAGAATGGCACCATTTTTGCAATAAAATATTTTCAGTCTTTTTAATATTGTTTGAGAAGCAGCATGTGGCATTTGTGTTTGATTTTGTTTGGTTCTTTCTTCTTTTTTTTTATGGAAGCTATTTTGAGGTTGGGATAGAGACATGATTCTTCCTGTTGCTGTTTGCCTGCTCTGCAAGCAGTGGAGATAGTGTCTTTCAGTTTGTCTCTGAGACCTTGGATGTTTCAGCTACATGCAATATCTCTGTCCTGTAGTATTGCAACTAACCTTTATTTTATCTTCCCATTACAAAAAAAAAAAACAAAAAACCAAAAAAAAAAACAAAACACAAAACAAAAAACAAAACAACTTTCTGCTGGAATCCAGGGTCCAGAGCTGCTTCTTTTGCAACTTGCTTTGGGTTTAGATTTTTGTTTTAGACAATTCATGCATCCACAATTTTTGGTGAATTTATCACTCTTAATTATTACCTGGATTTTGCCATTGCTTAAAGGAAGGCGTTTGATATGGTAACTGCGAACACAGACCAAGCAAATAGAGCTATGCAAGTGTGTTTTTTTCAGAAGCTTTTTCAGTGAATCATACTGAAATGTACAAAGAAACAAAATTAGGTTCAGTAATTGCCCAGGAGCACGCTCATGTGTAATAAACAATGTCTTTAATCATTGAAATTTAATTTTCATAACATGCCGTACTGTTCACCTTTCCATTGAGAAAACTGTAAATTAAATCTGAGTCTCTGCTGAAGTCCTGGTTGACAGAGGTGATCCTCTGAAATCCATTCAAGGCACTTTTCTTCTTTTTCTGAGTGAATGTAAGCTTGATTGCTAATGTAGACTTCAATGGCAAATATCTTTTTCTAAATAAATCCCACACTGGATTTCTGTACCTCTCCTCTCTGGCTACGATTCAACTTACATGATTTTATTACTAAAGTGGCGCATGTATTGTAAACTGCTAGGATGAAAGCCTGTTAGCTGAGGTTCTTCAGTGCAGATTATTGCATCCCAGAGAGTGGGCTAACGTCAAATGTAGTAAATACTCTCGGTATTGCTTGTCCGTTTCTGAGTGTTCTTCAAATAGTGAAGATATAAGCAGGATGGTGGTTTTGCCTTCTTTGACTTTTGCATTCTGCAGGTTGGTTTTTGAGTTCGAAGGGGCTCTGGTTGGGCCACAACCATGCAAACTTCTCAGTGTCATGTTAAAACAGGGATGTAGTCGCTTTGGTCTGCTGATTCACTGCACCCTCATCAGCATTGTTTTGCCATTGTGCTGTAGATCTGTCCCAAAAGAAATCTGTGGGGTTTTTGCCAGCTTCTGATCTCCATTAACCTGATGTAAATCAGGAGAAATTCCACTGAACTAAACACAGTCATTCTGCTTTAGCCACCAAGTGGGATCCAAATCTCACCCATTCTGCTGCTATGGGTCAGCCAAGACCTAACGGTGTAAGCAAAAGACATGCAACTGAATAACCTTTGCGTGCTTGTGAAATAGTCATGAACTGATCATCATTTTGTAGGAATTGTTATATTATTTGTTAATCAATAAGATTAATTTGTTATTAATGTGATTAAATCTTGCCAAGCACAAAGAATGTTCTCTTCTTCATAAGACTGGGGTAGCAGACACTTGAGTTTTGTCATTGGTCATTGCTGTGATGGGTTTTCTCTTTTTCTGTGTAGAACAAAAATAATACGTATTGCACATTACCTTACAGCATTAGTTTTCCACAGCACAGCAAGGAAAGCATTTATGCTCTCTTACCAGACATAAAATCAAGGAAAAGGAGTTGAAAATGTATGTGCCAAAAAAATGCAAAATAGAGCTGACAGACTTCTGCACTATGCAGCAGCTATTATTTGAGTTATACATAAATAATAATTTTAATCTTGAATGAAACATAACTGACTTCTGTTTCATTCCTGGCCAATAGATGAGCTCAAGATGTACACAAGTGTGGTGAACCCAAGGGATTTACAGAGCATCATAAAAGCATTTTATTGTGCACTCCAATGCTGTCATCCACAGCTAGCTAACGAATAAGATAGCTTTTTAATATAATCCACCATGTCCCTGCCAGTGCTCCTCGCCTGTTACGTCATCTTGCTTTGGGCCAAGCGTTTGTTTTCCCCAGATGGCCATCGCAAAGCTGCTGACAGCTCTCCTGACTAAGAAGCTGTAGCACAGCAATCTTCCAATTCATTTAGCACTACTGACAAAGGAAAAGCTGTTGATGTCCCAATGCAAAAGCACTCTATCTGGCATTACATAGTGTCTGTGTTCTCAGCATGTTTGGGGCATGATAAGTCATAGCACATGCTTTTTGACATCTTCCTGCCTTTCAATGCAGTGTAGGATTTCTTGGAGCTGGAATTCAGGTGGCAGAAAAGATGTAGAAAGCCAAGTGTGACATCATCAGCAACTGGTAGCGGTCATGGAATCATAAATAATATTTTGTAGACTTTGGTGAAAAATAAATCCTCTGAAAGATGTGCACTGCAGTTCCGCTTGCTTAAACTTTTGCCCTCTTGAGCAGCCTGAGTTGCGTGGACTTTTGAAACTGATATCTAGCAGACCTATTAACATCTAGGGAAGCTGTTCCTCTCCGAGTGCATAAAAAAAGGCTTGCATTGGTCAATAATTATTTTCCATCCTATCCTATTGTATCCATGGAGTACAGGTGGATTAGGAAGCAGCTAAGTGCCCTTATTTCTGTCTCAGCCTCACTCCCAAGCTAGTGGGATGGGAGGAGGAAAATGTCAAATTACCGCTCCACACGAGAGAGGCTTGGTAGACTGTGGGACATGGTGTGAAGTTGCTCGGTCTTGTGCATGGGATGGCTGGGGTGGCAGCAGTTGTGCCTGCTAGGATACACCCTGGGCCTCACCTTCCTATGGGGGCAGCTGAAGCAATCTGCTCCCTTTTATGAAAATTAGATGCAGCTGTCAGGCTCCTGGCAGCTTGTTAATGCAGCCTTTGCTTAGAGAGAGTCTGGATGCCTCCACTTTAGCATTTTGCTGCCAATATTTATTTTATAACATAATTGTCTTTTTTAAAAACAATATATATGTTAAATAATTTTCTTTAGGGTACCACAATCAACTCTTTAAAAAGTTGAAATAAGTGCAGGTAGTTTTTTTTCTCTAATTTGTTCAGATACATGAACATACCGATGGTGACTGTAATTAATTTGAAATTATTCTATTTGTCCTCTGTTACTGGCTGATTGAGCAGGAAATATCCAACGCTGTTCAGGTGCTCCACACAAGGTCAGAGAGTCACTCTGGCACAAGCAGTGAGTGGTCCTCCCCCTGGTAATCTGCCCACCACAGTCATTAGGTAGTTTAAATTGTGGCCATCAGTGCCTGTAGCGGCTCTGAGTAAGCGTAATTATTTCAACTGTGTTATTTCAAGTGGGATGAATCTCAGTGCCTGAGTTCAAATTGGGTTTAAAACATAAAACAAAAATATAAAAATCAAGTAACCCTTCCATTTCCTGACTCTCCAGCTTCCAAAATACTCCCAGTTTCTCCAGCTCTCCAGCTAATGCTTCCATGGCTGAAACAGAAAGACCCTTGAAAATTACTTTATTTCACCCCGGAAACTGTTGTGGTGGAGCTGGCATATCTTCTGGTTGTCAGGTAAAAGGGCTGGTAAACATGTAGTATAGGCAGCAGCCCCAGGTCTTTCTTCCTAATGCTGCTCTTCCCTCTGCTCTTTCAAGAGTAGGGTTTTTGCATTATAGTTTGTCCTTTTTTGAGGAGAATGGTTAGCATAACGGTAGGAAAAAATAAAATAAAATGTGATGTAGTAAACAAGAGACACTGAATGCTTGGGTAACTACAGTAAGACCATTACAGTAGGGTCCCAAAGAAGATAAACTAACAAAAAATTCTGTCTAAGTCAGTAATGAAGCCTGAAATGTAACCCTGCATATTTCACTCTAGGTCTGTCTCTATCTGCTAAATATCCCTTTTTTCCTTCTGTTTTGTTTTCCTTCTGTTCTGTTCTATTCTTGTAATTTGCATGTTGGGGCTGTCTTGTGTATTTATCACTCAAATTCACCTTAAAATTCAGGGCAGGCCATTCTTAGAAGCATTTATTTGCCAATATATTCTCGCTTTTCTCTCCAACTGTCCCTTACGGGGCAGTCAATAGGAGAACGGTTTGCCATACTGATTGTATGAAATGGGAGCTTCAACATTGTTACCCAAAGAAAGCCCACAGAATAGTTGTAGACAGGCAAATTGTAAAAAAAAAAAAAAGAAAGTATCAGGTTCTGAAATTAAAGACTTCAGCTGAAAATAAAACATGTTTTTTTCCTTTTTGAATCCAAACTTGATTTATGGAAATGTATGAGTAAATCACTTGCACAAACAGAACTGCTTCATGTTGAACACATTGTATTTTTAGACTATGTTTCTAAAGAAATGTGTTTTTTCCTGAAATGCATAAGCCAGCCAGCAATCAGTACTCCCAACACTAAGCGATGGAAAGCTTTTTCTTCCAGTTGAGCGACTGCTGCAAAAGATCTTAGCAGAAGTTTTTCAGGAAACTAGGGAAGACATATGTGTGTTTTTCCTCATTCTAATGAAGTTCCCAATTTAGAATAGCAACCTGTACTTGGTTATTAATTCCTCTCACATGACATACAATGCAATGTGGCATCTTGGAGAAAAAAGTGTGGGCTTGAGATGTTACCTTGCAAAGTTCTTACTAGTGTAAGATTGAAAATGTTTCTATTCATAGCATACCTTATTAAAAGTGGAATTGTTTTGGAAGTGTAACCCTCTGGGAGCTAAAGGTTAGATTGTTTGTAACATAAACCCTTTTATTTCACCTTATGTAAATGCATTGCAGGGAACAGCTGAAGTCTTACGCATAGCATTTAGTTTACAAGATTGGCAGATATTACCTGAAATGCACAATGTTACATGAACATCATCTTTTGCTCATAAGTTTTGAATTTTGAAAAGTCTGTTGTTCCTGGGTGGTCACTGTGGAGATAGCTTCAAGCATACAAAATATAAAAAGTATGCATGAAATATGCCAGTATATTAAATTAACATCCTGCAAAAGCTCCCTTTTTAAAATCCAGATGCTTATATTGCTTTTGACAGACTCTAGGCGGTAAAGTTTTAACTTTAAAGAAGGGGCTTTCTGTTTCTGTTTTCAAGTTAAAAATAATGAAAGGAAAACACACTGAAATTCCCACATTATTAAATAAAACATTTAAGTGGCATGGGGCCAATCATTGTCACGCCATGAACAAATGCCTTACGGTAATATGTTCCATAACTGTTTGCTAAAAACTACCAATTTTAACACATTTGCACATGATTAGACACAATAAAAAGTTACTTATTGAAGCCAGTGCCACAGTAGTGTTACTTAGGCCCAGGGGGAGGGAAACCTAAAGTAGAGGGGTGGTGTGAAATGGGTTCCATGCTGTGAAAACAGACCTTCAGGAGAGTCCCCAGTGATAGACTTGGCTGTCATGGCCAGGAGTTCATAGGGCTGTCCCTGTGCCAAGGAGCAGGGCTGGGCAGACTTGTAAGGAGGAAGACTTGGTGATGTGACTGACGGGCTCAAGCAGCAGCTACCCAAGAACTGGGGTCAAAATGTTGTTTTGAAATGCCCCTCATTACCCAGGGACTGGTCCATCAAAAGGGCGCATTTCAAAATGGTTGGGCTGTAATGTTGTTTTTGCAGGATTTCTGGGTGCATTCCTCTTTTTCCTAATAATCAAGGAAAGAGCTTCATAGGTCTGCGTTTGTAGCTGCCAACACATTAGCATGTGTTTATCTCACTGAACCAGACCAACCGGAATGCAACCAATAGGAAATGGGTCTCTGTCATAATGGAAGAAGTTTGGCTTTGCCACTTTTGCTTTGCTGACTGAAGTAGTGGAATAGCATTTTCATTATTTCAGAGTAGTTTATTCGAAGTGTAATTCTGCATAAATATTTGTTTAGATTTCACATATTTTTGCTAATCACATTAGACCAGGCGATTCCTTTGTATCAGCCTCAAAGACCACTTCCATTTTGGTTTTATTTTTCTCTTTCAGGGCCTTTGGATTAAGAACCCACTGATATGCTTCTGATTTTCAGAAAGCATGGCACTTCACATCCTCCACATTCATGTGAGAAGAGTTATCAAAACCGGACTGAATTAATTAAAAGTAGGTGTAATCTCCACAAATATGTGGGAGCCAGGGGAAAAAAAAAAAAATCTGCGGGGGAAAATTCTGAGTACAAGTTAATGGTAACATTAGCATAGATAATTTTTGCTTTGTGGTGTCTGCACATTTGGATTCACGAGGGAGTTTCTGGCTACTTGGGATTTTACACATCTATCAGCTATTGTAAATCTGAGAAGTCCATAGAAACATTATATGACGCTGAGATGCACCCTTGAGGGTTTTGGGCCCATAAAGTAATTTATGTATTGCCATCAGGGATAAGCTTTTGCTTTCAAAGGAGAACCCCCCGAATCTTCCCCTCTCGTGGGGACTGAACTAAATTCAGAAGATACCCAGGGTTATGAAATATTTCATTGTGACCTTCTTACCTCCAGAAGGTGAGGGGGCTCTGCATCCCAGCTGCCTGCCGCTCTCACTGGCTGTAGTTTTCTCCCTGTGCCTAGCGTACATGTTATTTAAAGCAGTCAAAACACTGTGCTGAACAAAACACTGCTCCTGGGGAGCAGAGGCGAGCGTGACGCCTGCGGACTGTGGCAAGAACAAACACAAAGTAAGTTGTTGTCCATGTTGCTTGTGCCACCCAGTAGAATGAGTCACCTGCACAGTGCTGTTTGCATGCTTCCCCTCCTCACCAAACGTGCTGACAGGATTTGGGACTGGCAGTTTCTGCAGTGCTCCCGTACTGCGTAGGATAAGGTGCCCCTGCTAACAAAATCCTCTTGCCAAGCCCCGGGGACTGATAGCAAGAGTGCTGCTACTGATCTCTCTTACCATGTAGGGGGAATTACCTGTTCAGCAGTGATGCTCTTCTGGCCTGAGCACATACAACAACAAACCCACCACCACCAAAAAGTAAACAGAGCATTAAGATGAAGAAAGATTAAATAAAACAGCCCTTCACAGTGCTTCGCAGTTTTATGTGCTGTGAAAAATACTGCCAGTAAGGCAGGAGATGAGCAGGCAATCTGTGCTCCGTCTCCTAAAAAAATGTGGTAAGGGCAAGGCAGGCCTTCAGTCTTTACACGACTTTTTGCACCCCCTGTTTTACACCACTGTTTTATTTCCATGTAGGAAAGAGAGTTTTTTGGATTCATTTGTTTCTTGGGTGGCAGAGGGGCTGAGGAATCAATGTTTGATGTCAGGCATATGAATAGCACGTGTTTGCTTCCATGTCACAGGAAGCTTTGCCTTCATGCAAAGCACTTGACTCCTGGTGCCTCGCGCAGGGCGGCAGCGTACCCCGCACCAGAACTGCACCCTGGGTTTCCACAGGGCACCTTGTTTATACCTAGCCAGGAGGGTTTATCCAGGAGGCTTGATGCTGAAGAGGAAAGGAGTGGATGCTTTCCAAAATCAAGTGTGTGCAAACACTTTCTCAGCATTAACCTTCCCCCTTCTCTTGTTTTTGTTTCAGTTGGCAGCAGCAAGGAGTGGAAGGAGGGATAACAAACCTGGCTCCTTCCCCAGCTTGCTCCAGCACTGCACTTATTTCATAGCATTTCACTCAAAATGAAAATGTACCTCCTCCCCCTTTGCCCCCATGACATTTTTCTCTCAAAAAGTCTTACAAAGCAGGATAGCAGCATGATCCTCATCTTACAGAAAGGGACTGAGAGGTAGAGGAAGGAAAACGGTTGCCCTAAAAGCCTGCCAGCCTTTCTGTTATAAGGAGCCTCTTTGGCCCCTTAGTCTGAGCATGGCAATGCGTAGTAAGGCGTGAATTCAGTGCTACATTTTCTGAAAGCTGTTATGAGACACACACATGGTTAATACCTTCTTTACAGTTATTTTCCAAAGGTACGTATGGGACATTGAAAACTAGAAAGCTCTCCTACCACAAAATGTAGCTGTACATGATGCTAACAGCTGAGGGGTGCTCTGAAGAAGTGAGCATCACCAAAAGGAGCTAACCAACAAAAGCGATCCCATGTCTTTTCTGGTGGTGCCAGAAAGTGGAGAGAACTGGGTGTATTTTATCCACAGCCCCACTCATCACTTTGGACAAGTGACTGGACAATGTCTCGAAGGTGAAAGATGACATTACTGGATTTGAGCTGCTTACAAGGAATGGCTGTGTGCGTGTGTGAAAGTGTCTTTCCGCTATCTCTTCCTTGAGGGGAAAACCCATTCCTGCTGAGGGGACTCTTCCCCAGGCTCAGCAGCTGGCAGTACTCTGAACCACTAATGGGCCCTTCATAGGTCTTTGGGAAACACTCTCCAACGCCTGGATCCTCTAAAGGTGTCCTGCTGGAAAGGGCTGTCAGGAGGGTCTGCACTCTGTGCTTGCGGTTCCTCGACTCCCCCAGAGGTCCGGGGCCAACTCAGCTTAGCGGTAAAAGAAAACAAATTTTTTTATTCAGTCAGACTGAAGGTCAGATTCAAAACAAAACTCCAGAAGCAAAACCACGTATGAGTTATAGTCCTGGTAAGCTTATTAAATAGATAACTGTCCTCATGCTTAACCTTTTTTTTTTCCCCTTTTTTTTAATTAACCATAGATATATGCTGGCTTTTATAACTGGGACCCAGAACACACCGTAATGCCCACTGGTGAATGCAGCTGCAGTCACATATCTAAGGGAGGGATGGACATGGGTCCCCTCCTGCTGTTGGCAGCTCTCTCAGAGCTCCCTCCCCACATCCAGTTGCATGTCCCTGGTGTATCAGTGCTGGTTGCTAGTTATCTTTCAGTGTGCTACTGGTCCCACTTGTGAAAGCCAAGCGAGGAGGTATCACATAAGACAAGATGTTGGGATCACAGCATTAAGGTCATTTTGTGATAGGAATGCTGACAGCATTGAAATGTTTGGTATATTAAGAACAGAAAATAAGGAAAATTATCTAAGAGATGACTAGAGTGAGGCATGATCCACTCATATGAAGCACCATCACCCAGATTCCTAGTGACACTTTAGTGATGATTTTTTGCAAATTTGAAACTTGAAGCTGAGCTTCAACAGGACACAAGGTAAATGCAGTGTTGACAATGAGAAGAAATACAGATTATAGTGCTATTAATGGTTTTCTGGTTAAAAAATTTGACATGGCCATTGATTCAAGAACTTCCATTGCCAGTTTCAGTCAATATGACCTTTTGGGTTAGCATCAAAACTGTAGCAAAGACTTGCTTGTCAGAGGTGGCTCTTAGCCATTAATGTTCATAAATATAAGAAGGAGAGGAGCAAAGTACAAGATGGGGTTACGATGGAGTAACTTTATTGCAAGCTATAAATTGTGTTGCTCTTAAAACAAATGAAGCAAGGCACACTAGATTTTAAGCCCTTTTCCTGTCTTGGCACTTTTGCCTCATTTTGGTGTTTATTGGCACAGGGGATAAGGATTCCTCCCAACACAAATCAGGAAGTTCATCTATGTTCATCACGACAACCAAGAGCCAGGTTATTCTTAGTTTTCCATGGATTAAAAGAGGAGAAGCATCCTTCTCCTGTTGTCCTTGGATCTTCTGCAAGGGTACCTTCAGTCAGCATGTGAGTCATTATGGGAAGGATCTTGTCAAAATACTAGAGACTTCCAAAAGATAAGAAGAGAGGCTTTCCTTTTCATTGCATGGGCTTGCAGACTTTCTTTGTGCATAGCGGAAAGCTCTCATGGTGCCCCGTCGTCCAGAGGTAACTTAACATTTAATAGGCAACTGTAGCAGACCCAGCAGTAATTGCAGCATCTGCTGTACTATGACACTATCTTTTAGGCTACCCTCAAATCTTCAGGTACTCTTAAATGTTTGACGCTTTATTTCACAGGCAGGATTTTTCCAGAAGTTTTGTTTTTCCTCTAGTTTTTTTTTATTTTTCAGGAAAGCTTGAGTAGTTGCACATTAACCATTACTGAGTTTGAAGAAAGTCTGAACTAGGTAAGAATGAGTGAGTGCCGGTCATTTTCTTGTGACCTTCTTCAAAAACCTCTACAGTCAAAACAACTGAAGACTAAAATTATCATGTGGTCTAGAATCACCTTTGATTCAGTAGGACATCAGCTTGCCACCGAGAAGAGATGAATCATGAGCTAAGGAAAATCTCACAGCAGTGATTGTTAACTAATAAGTGTGATGTGAAAGGCAGCTTTTATCCAGGATTTGCATGTGTGACTGTCATTTATGTAATTTTTGTCATTTATGAAAGACCATTTGTGTTGCCCTGAGACCATCTCCCTTCAGCCTGGGAAGCACAACTGTCTTTAAACACATTCGGGTTTGTGCCTTTGGCTCAGAAGTATCTCTGATGCAGTAGGCATGGTGCTGCTCTCTGCATTTAAACTCTTCTGTGCTCAAACTGAAAAAGTCAGTAGTATTTTGTAACCTCATTGTAGCTTTACTGAAGTCTCCATTGTCTCTTCTGCTGTCTCCCTGCAAAAATTTCAAATGGTAAATTGTGCCTTTATAGACTTTATATTAATCTCTCAGTGAATTACTATGTCAATAATATTCTGCAATTATTACTCCTTAGCTAATTTTCTTGATCTTAAGGTAGGGCTCAGTGATTAATATAGCCAAATTTATTTGAAACCCTTGAAGAAGTTCACCTTGATACTCTCCGTCTTTCTGCAACAGCTCATTATAGTAAGACCATAGATTATTATAGTCGTACTTCAAGCTTACATATTTCTTCTTCAGTTTTCCCCAAATGCTTGAAGAAACACCAGCTGGTATTAGGTAACTTAGCTTGATTCCTGTTTTCTTATTCATGCTGAGGAACAGCTTAGTGTGGAAATAATTCCTGTTTTTATTAGGATTGTTTGTGAAGTTATAAATCTACAAAGCAGCATGCAGCGGGAAAAAAACCTGCACTTTTTATGATCAATGTGCTCTGACGTTTCCTCTTTGACACAGTCTGGCTGTACCCTGGGACTTCCAAGGGCCATCTCGTTCCAGATGTGCCCCCTGACCAGCCTCCATCTCCCTGTTTGGACAAGGCTCATGCCTTTCCCTCCCCTGTTTCCATGGGAAGGAAACACGGGTGAATAGGCTAAGAGGAAGAGACATGGTCATGCTCCAGCTGGTCCCTCAGTCCAGGTAATTGGAGCAACACCATCACGAGAGGGTTGTCTGCAGCCCAGGGACAGCCCAAATGCTGAAGTGCCTCTTTACTGAAGTCTGTGGATATTTCCTAGACTATGCTGTCAGGACAGCTCACGTGTCAAAAAACATGTCAAAACCTGGTATTTGTCTTTAAAGGCTTCAGTTCCTGATGGCCATCTCTCAGGTTTCAGCAGTACTGAGCTCTGAGAAGTCATTGTGTGATGAGAGTGCTCAAAACTTGTGATCAAGTTATCTTATATTGAATACTCATAAGAAGAGGCACTTTAAACAGTGGTGGTTTTGGAAAGCTTGGCTCTGTTTTGGGCAGAACAGTCATGCTGTAACCGGACACTATCAATCATGCTCCACTTTTTGGAGGACTAGTACCCTTAATCTTAGTGGTTGCTTCAGAAGAAGTTTATTTAAGAAGGAGCTTATTTTTCTCCTGTGTTTTCTGCAATAATATCTGCCTCCTCTCTGCCCTGTGTACACAAAGCCTGTGATTACTTGGAGGGAAATTGTCGGAGGGAAGGGGAAGGAACTCAAGCAGGAAAACACTTATGAGAATGACGTAGGAACTTGATTTCCAAATGAACAGCAAAAACCACAAATCAGCTCTGAGGACAAGACTACCGCTGCCTCCAGCTTGCTTGCCTGCGAGGACTGCACCTGCTTCTTCCTCAGCTGACGATGTCTGATTCTTGATAGATCACAAGCCCAGCTGAAGAGCTGCTTTGCTGTGAAACTCTCCCCCATTCACATCCTGGTTTGTTTTCTTTAAAACAGGATGAAGTGGATAAAAAAGTGAAAAATGTCATCTCCCATCCAGTTTAACAAACTGTTTTGAAATATCATTTATCTGGAGATGCTCCTGATGTAAACCAATTCGTTTTAATCTTTCTGAATTTTTTTAGTCTTGATTCTCCCTTTTTCAAATTATAAGAATGTTAAGACCACAATCGTAGTCTTTTTGATAAAAAAATGCCATAGGAAACTTCTTTTTTTCCTGCAACTAGAACATTCAAATTTCTCAATCACCTGTTCTGATCTGATATCGATTTCCTTTAGTATTTCTTCTTCCTCCTTAGGGAAATAAATCTGTTTCTGGTATCTATCAGCCATTCTTCCCTTTGATAAAAAGAATTCATATAATTCTTAAGTAATGCTAAATCTTCTGTCAACAAATTAGTCTTGTCATCAGCCATAAGGGGCCTCATGATCTTCTTGGTGACCTCTTGCTTCTAAAATACTTGAGGAAAAAATCCATAACTCCTGGCTATTCCTGTAATGTTTGTACTTTTATTTACAACTTTTTAAGGTGTTATGAAGCAAATTGGTTATATTTTTTTTTTTCTCAGAACAAAACTGGAAACTTTAAAAAATACCCTGTTTGTGAGTATGATGGCAGGGGCTTAAGAGAGCAAATGAATATATGTGTAAGGTTAATTCAATATGTGCAGGTTAATTCAGTAAAATCAATAATTTAGTGGCTAGAGTGCTTGTTGGAGATCTATGAGTTGTATGGGATATGGGATCAAGTCTGCCTTTGTCCCATTCCAGATAAGTGCCCAAACCACTAGATTATATGATCAGTCTATCTTTTTCTAGTCATATAATTATTTATCCAAAGTTCATCTCCAGTAGGGAGAAATCAGGGTTAATACCTTACCACAATTCATACGTATGCCCCAACTGTTGGGTTATTAGCTGTTCTTTCTACGTGCTTTGACCAAAACTTAATCAAGAACTGTCTTTACATGATTAAAAAAGGTTTTGACACTTTCTAACAAAAATGGTTCAATTGAAAAATGCACCTTTTTTCCAGTCTCCCCCAATCCCATGACATCACTGGATATTTTGCTGCTTACATTTAGTAGGCTCAGGACTTCAGTTTTATTGTTTCAGATCTCTTTCTTGCGAGTTGCTTTGCATGGCTGGAGGTATAAACACGAAGAACAGGCTCCATGACTAGAGCCACAGTCCATCACAGTGCTATATCGTACTTAAAGGAAGTGTTCTCTTGTTAGCATTAATTGCATTTTTCTTTTTTTCCTCTGATTTCATAGATATTTAACTGTTACTCCATACACCGTTCAAACTCTCTGTCATGTTTAAAACATGATCTTTTTGCATAGAGTATTTTCCTCTCTCTTTTTAATTATTTTTAACGTTATTTGTAATTTTTCACCAATGCATTTTCCATGAAAAAGTACTGTTTGCTTCTAGTTAACATTTAACTGGAACTGTCATACCTAATGCTTTAGTAATCTCTGGATGCAGTGTATTGGCCTGAAGCTGCTTAAACTCAGGCCTTATGCTGTTGTAAGAGTACTTCTGTCAGGCTTTCCAGATTTTCAGTGGTGTGGGTTTGCAGATTTACCTCTTCATCTCCAATATGTGTCCAGCTGATTCTTAAAAACTCTGTCAGAAATTGCTATCATTTCACAAATTATAAAGGAAAACACAGCTCTATACCATGTGCTCAAAGCTATTGCTTGATTTATTTCTTCCACTTAATATGCCCCAGATTATATCCAGTACTTGAATACTCCCATTTCTACTTAGTTTTCTGTCTCCTTTCAAAACCATGTTAGTTTATTGTTGCCTCCTGCTCAGTTCCATCTACCATCTTACTTCCTTTAACTCAGGTTTTGAACCTTGGTAATTGTAACCAGCTGGTAATGTCTCCTGGGGTTCCTGCCTCGGTAAATTTTACTTCCATTTAGCACCTGGACACATTCTCTGCCTTGTCCACTCTCTGAAGAGCAGAGATTTGAAAGGGGCAGGATGGGAGAGTAACTACTGCACTTTGCTCTGTCTTGAACTGGAAGTTTTCATGATCAAAATTAAACGCAAAGCAATTGTATTTTGTGATTCGTATACGATATCAGACACAGACCGGAAGGAAATTTTCTTGTTAGGCATTTCCTCCTTTCTGAAGTCACCATGTTGGTAGGTTCAGTCTTCCTGAGTTTTGCCCCAAACAAACAATCGGCTTCCGTTGGTGTTAGGTGAACAGGTTGTCTCTTTTGTTGTGTGTTCTCTGATGGGATTTCCTCTGGTGAGGATCAAAAAGGTCTCCGGGTGGCAGCACTTCTGAAAATGGACAATTTACCTTACTTAACAAATTTCTGCTCTTTCTGCATCTTTTGTTCACTTGAAAACCACTCTAGGGCACAAGAGTATTGTCACCATCATATTGATGAAAACACTGAAGGGGAAGAGGGGAGAGGCTGGGAATGCTCGACATGAAAGACCACCTACAGTGGCAGAGCCTCTCTCTCTCCTGAGAGCTCTTTCCATCTGCCCTGTTCTCACTGGACATTGGCAGAGAAAAGTGCAAGACGACATGCAAGGAGGAGACTGGCACTCTTAGCACTGTGCAGAGACCCTGCTCACAGAGATGGCCTTGCAG
Source organism: Ciconia boyciana (assembly GCF_034638445.1). Lineage (NCBI taxonomy): Eukaryota > Metazoa > Chordata > Aves > Ciconiiformes > Ciconiidae > Ciconia > Ciconia boyciana. Next base: position 60,380,567 of record NC_132938.1, read on the forward strand.
GCATGTTAGTGGGAGGAGAGGCATTTCCAGACTCACGGTGGGTTTCAGATGGTGGAAGCTTTCCCCAGTGCAGTAGCTTTTACCAAGCAGCTCAGGATTGCTCACAGAGCAGTCACTGTTACAGACACAAGAAGGCTGTGGGCTTGTTTCTGAAGGACTTTAGTGGCCAGTACAGATAATGCAGCATCTGCTCAGGTATAATTCACGTGGAGGAACACTAGGACAACATGCTGGGACAGCACGCTCTGGAGGGAACGTATGATTCAGGTGATCCACCAGGAAGCTCATCTAGGCATAGATGTAGAGAAATCTGAGCCAGCAAAAGACAATTTGCCTAATAAAACCCTCTAGAAGAGGTGATCGCTCACTCGACACAAAACAGTGTTTATATTTTGTTGTTCTAGTCTAGTCTAGAGGATAATTACATTTTGTGGGGTTAACGTGTATCAAGGATGTCACTAAAGGTCCAGTAACAGTGTTTATAGCTGTCAGGTATATTGACTGAAAATGCTGATTGCCATCTCCAGCACTACCAAGCCACTCGGGGTCTCCAGTCAAATCACTACGGACAAGGAGCGCAATGATTACAAGCGCTTGGCAGCTTCGCGTTGGAGAAGGGGCATTCTTCCTTTCTTTCCAAACTGATTAGCCTTAGACCTATGGCTTGGGTATGCACCTGAGGAACTCAGGTTAACAGTTGCTATCTCGTCCACAACAGAGTTGAGCTCTGTGAACATCCTTTCAGAGAAAGAATATTTTGAAACCATATGAATGTTTACACAGAGGAAAAGGAAGCGGTGCAAACATTTTAAAGGGAGTTTGTGACTCCTGTGGTGTTGCTTTTTGGAAGGCTGTGCTTGGATTTTGCAGTATTTGCCCTGCTCTGATTATTCTTTAATATTTCAGTGTGGGGATAATAACTCCGATGTAGGAATGCAGCACTCAAGTGCTCTTTCTTCAACATCACACACACACACACATATATATTTATGTATAAAATAAATGAAACCTTACTTTTTAAGGGAAAAGATATTCTTGGCAACTTAAATTGGGAAGTAACTGGAGGAAAATAGCTGTCTTTAAGAAAAGTAAGTAAAGTAGGAGCAGGCAGTGACTTTAAATTGGACATTAAACTAATCCAGGGCTATACTTTAATAAAGGCTAGTGCTGGGAATTCTTATGGATTTTCTAGCTCATTGCTGGGATGACAGAGAAATACAATAAATGTTCTATTACTTACACAAGCTGCTGGTTTTCAGAAAATTAGTCACCAGTGACCTTTTACCCTTTGTCTTGCTCTCTTTCTCAGTAAAAGTACCTGATCAGAATCAAATGCAGCCCTGGTGTACGATGGCATCCCTCCAGGCTGCACAGGGCTACCCTCCATTACTGTGAATACGACTCCTAGCGTAGCATAAGACCAGCTTATTTTTCTCATTGTGTAACTGTAATATTGGGGGGTCGGGAGGAGAGAGGGAAAGGACAGGAAGAAAATCGTTTTTTCATCATTGGTTGTTATTTTTAACTGTAGAAGAAAACAAAGGCACAATTCTACATTTCTCTATTACGGAATGAAGTCCAAACCATAAGACATAACAAATCAAACTGCTCAGAATTAAAATTTGAGAACTGTGATATGGCTTGGTGATATCCTCAGCCTCACAAAGCATAAACCTTTGTGTTTGGTTGATATTTTTTCTTTTCCCCGAGTATCAAAGCATGATGTTTGTATTCTCTACAATGAGGCACAGACTTTTGCTGAGGGGGAGGGGACTATATTATTTTGTGTGTACCAGCCCTTTGGTAGAATTATATTGATTAGTTTTCCAGTTAGCAGTGAGACCTCCTTCTGACCCTATTTTCAGGGTCAGTAGATCATAATGCAGAAGCACTAAGAGACCAGCGTCCCTCCCCATATTGCTTTTTGAAGAGTGTATGGACCAGAAAATCATCATTTTAGAGATATAAATATATATATATAATGTGTGTGTATATATGTATAATCTATATATGTACAAAAAGAGTGGGGCTGGACTCTGCTCTGCAAATGCAGGTATAAGTTATATATCAATTATAATAACATTTTGCTGTGAAAAGGAAATACATCCAGCCTCTACTATACAGCTTTAAAACTGAATTTTGTCCTAAGCTGTTGGTTTTTTTGAAATAGAAAAGAAATACCTCATGATTCAGCACAATGAGGACAGATGTGTCTTTGTGAAAGAGGAACATGCATCTATATTTGAAATTGAACTATTTTTCTGAGATCTCTAGTCTGAGAGCTCTCAGATGTGAACACATAAAGCAAAGAGCTACAAGCTCGGCCCCATTATAGGCACTCTGAGGATGTCCCATGAGCAATCTGTTGGCTTCCATCTTGTATTGTATGTCAACCATACATACCTCTAACTAAACAAGAAATCATTTGTCAAAACTTGCTGCACTTTTCATATCCAACATTTTCCATGGCAGGTGTATAACAGACAAAGAACAAGGACAACATGAAATACCTAAAGAATGCTTTTAGTTGCTATTTTTAATTGCTATTTGAAGCTTACATTTGAAATCCTTGGTCCTGTAAAAGGATAAGGACTGGAGTCAAGGACTCAAATATCCTCGCCCTAACAACAGGACCTTGCAGAATGCTTTTGAACTCGTGCTCCCCGAGCGTGCTGTAACTGTAGGAGACAGTGCTACTGCCCCGGTAAGAGCCAGGCTGCTCTTTTCATATTAAGAAAAAGGAGCTTGACTTCTAGCAGCTGCTGCCTCTGGTTTTCTGTATTTTCTTAATCGAACTACAGACCACAAGGAGCTAATTAATATATTCCATGTTAATTGTGAAATCGCCATCTGGGGAAATAAATGACTGGAAATAACTCCAGGGAAAAAAAAGCGAGGCAACATGTTTACAGGCCACAGAGTCTTGTCTATACACAGCTAGCCCTAGACTGCAGGGAGTACCTTGGCTCCTCAGGAGACATCATGTGGACAACACTTTGCCTGCAGCTCTGTTGCTGAAATTTCCTTCTTAGGGTTATCAGTGCTCTGGTCCTGAGGCATCTGGTAAAATCAGCTTCCCAACTATTGTCCCTCACCTTTCCCCCAGCAAAGCCTCAACAGGTCTTGCAGAGAACTTGCCAACATAGCGGTATGCCTACTGCTTCACATATTCCTGGTTTTCGCAAGTCTGGACAGTAGTATGTAGAAACTGATTAGTGAATAGACACTGCCCTTACACTGGCTTTTTAGTTGTGTTCAGATTTTAATGTGGTCCAACAGAGATGGCAAAGAGAGTATCCATGCATCATCTCTTTACTTCCTTATCTTGTATTTTGACAGGTCTAAGGTCTGGGCCTCCTATGAGGTATGGAGCTCTTAGATTTGAAATTGAGACATGATGCCAGATTTATTTCTCATAGCAATATGGCACAGGATTTCAGCATCCTGGTTTATGAACATAAGATGTTCATAAACCCACCCTTAAGTGACGAAGATTATCTTCTCTGCTTGTTTCTCTGCTGAAACAAAGGCAATGGCTTCTTCCTACTAGTATCTTAACATACCTGGTTTCTTCTAGAAGATTTTCTAGGATTCCTAAAGTTTCCAAGTAATGGCTAAACAATTGCCATCGTGGCCTCCTTGCACCTGTGTGCTAATCAGATCAAATGACTTCCAGAGAGAGTCAGATTCGTAACAGAAGTGAGCTGACTCCGAGGGACTTGGGTGCTGTAGCAAGCAGCTGGTCCTTCTCCAAATATTCTGGAGCACAGGTATCACCAAGCAGGATGTCATTACATCCAGCACATGCGCCGTCAGTGTTGAAAACAGGCAAACAGCTGCTAGGTGGATAAGAGTGACCATATTCCATGCACACACACTGCTTCATTTCTTCACCAGCTGGTACTCAAGGGACCCTTCCCTTTCATGATGATCGATAGCCGTTAGTGTGTCACAGGGTGCGTTTATATGGCCATAGTCACGTGCAAAAACTATGTGATTTTCTGATGTGTTCCTGTGCTGTATTTTTCTTTGCAAGGATCATGCAAATATTAATTAAAATGTTAACAAATTTACCCTTTTTGCCTCCATGTCTGTTAGCGGTAAGGAATTATTCTGAGCCTGTCCTTGGCATGTTGGCTGAGTTCATTCACAAAATTTTGGTTTAACATCTCACTCTCCAAGCATTTTTCTTTCTTTCTTTTCCTGTCATGGGCTTGTGAACCATTCAACTAAATGGTCGATCAATTAGTATCGAGTAGTGACCACTCTGGAGGAAGGTGAGGGGCCCTGGCACCCTGCACCTTGGGCAGGGTGACACTTTCTGTCCCAAGCCGTGCCAGCTGAGCTCTCCCCATAGCTGGCACAGCTGGGTAGGTGCTGCTGGTTACTGCATCGGAGCATGTGAAATCAGAAATTCATGTGAAGCTCACCTAATAAAAAAGACAAGGCAGGCAGTCAGCTTAATAGGCAACTAAATAAGCAAAGTGAGTGGTGTTTCTTAGCCTACTTCACGCCAATTATCTCACTTAACTTCATTTCATCATGCTCTTGCTATGAACCTTCCTGGAACTTTGGTAAATTTTGCTAATAATTTATCTTAAAACCTACCATTGCTTCATATTTTCAGTTTCAGCAAAAAATATTCTTCATTAAGGGCCTTACGTATGTTAATAAAGCTGTAAAGAAGGAATGTTTCTACCATACTGAATTATGAAAAGGGCAAAATATTCTTTTTTCCTTTAAGGGAAAATGCATTTTGTTTTCTTTTGCCACTCATCACCCTGAAAAAAGTGACTGAGAGGGTAATATCCAACCTCCATTTCTTCCTTTGCCATACTTCTTTTCCCTGCTCCCACAGGGCAGTTACGATAAATCTGATAAGTGGGAATAAGACTAGGAAGAACATGCCCATCAGTAACAGCAGTAAGGTGTAAGCAACTTAAAGTAGCCACTCTAGTACTGACTATTTTTCGACTGCACATCAGCTATATAATGCACTATCCCACACCATCTCTCACCTGCACAACTGCACATCAGGACCCTAACAGCATCCCGCCACAGGTGTAAGACAAAAATTTAGCCTTGGTAACATATTCTTCCTGGTATCTCTCTGCTGTTCACAGAGGATAATCCAGAGCAGAAGTCTAATACTGGATGTTTCCATTGTCTGTTTGGATGGGTCCCTCCTGCTCCAGCATTTATACCAAAGACCAGGCTCTCTGGGCAAAAATTGACCTTTTTGATGAATCTTCATGCTGTGGAAATTTAGCATGAAGAGTATTCTTTGTTTCTACTACTTACCCTACAACATTTTATTGCTTTAATTCAATTATTGGAATTTAATGATTGCTATCTGAAAGAGCGAGTATAGTTGCTCCTGTGTGAGGACAGGCTTTTTATCATAAATTCCCAGTAACAACTTCTTTCTTCACCTTTCTCTGTTCTCTAACTCTGTAGATAACAAAGTGGCAATTATGGTTATTTAGGACCTAAGCCTGAAAACCCTTAATCATGTGGATATTCATTGCTCCCACGGTCTACCTATTTCATTGATCGTGCTAGTTTATTTTTGGTAGGATCAAGTGAACGATTATAAAACAAGTAAAAACCACAGAAAGGTGACAGAGTCAATTTGGAGTACAGAGAAGCACTTACAAGCCGTGCCTCGTGGCTCTTACCCCAAGTAAGAGATAGTCAATCATAATCATTAAAAAGGGTTAGTTCTTCCGAGGCCTGAAATGAGGTTTTTTGACTTCAGAGGTATTTTCCGCTGCTCCTCATGCTGACTTGTTTGCTGACCATTTTGCTGGTGAGTGTCGTGGGGCCGGATCCTGCTGGCAGTAGCGCAGGTGGGGACTGCTGCAACTCCCCAGGAGATTTGTTAAATCAGCTGGTCTTAGCAAGTGTTGGGTCGGGCTCTTGCTGCTTAACTCCTGCTAGTGACTTTTGTTTTCATTTTTTATCTGGCAGTCGTCCTCTCTAGCCCAGACACTTGCGTGCTTCTCCATATCAGCAAGGTGGCTTTATCCACTTTTTGTTTTGGTTCCACTTGACCCTTTTGGAGAGGATTGAAAGCCCATTCAGATGGAGCCAGTAGAGGCTGGGGTGGGAGAAGCTGACCTCCTGCCAAATCCCGTCCAAGCCTGAGGTGGAGGGAGGGCTTTCCCCCCATCAGAGCTTCTCCTGGCAGAGGGAGAGAGGGTCCAGGGCACTGCACACGCGAGGGGACCCCCTTAGCCCTTCCGAGTGCTACACTGGGGGAGCAAAATCTTTCCAAAGGCGGGTGGGGAAGGCTGGGACCTCTCCTGGGCACGCAAGCAGCTCCAGCCAGGGATGCCGTGGCTCTGGCCCCTGCTCCACAGGGAGAAGGGATCTGGCTGGTGGCCCCGAGGGGGACTTGTGGGGCTGCCAGCTCAATGTCCAGCTTTGTGCAACATGGATTAAACAAGGCAGCGCACGGGCATGCAAACCAAGCAGAATTAGGAATGGGTCCTGGCCAGAAAAGTACGGATTTGAACCTAAATCACAATCCAAACTTTCCCAAAGGGAATGTTTAGATTCAGGGCCATCTCTTAAAATAAATAATGAATAAATAAGGTCCCGTATAGATTTCTAACTATGTCACTTTATTAACACTATAGATTTTTCAAACACGGAGGGGCTGTAAGAATTACATATACATTTCATTAGTAGGGAATTTATGACTACAAGGTTGCACTTAAGGTTTGCGCTAACGCTTTATGCACCCTTTTGACCCAGTCCCTTTACTATATTCTGCCCCAATATTATTTTTCATAAGTCAGGAAACGTTTTCCATATGTTTTGCAGCATTATCCAAAGGGAGTTTGCAGCTGTACTGTTCATACTTTATCATGTTCGTACTGACTGAAGTGCAGACCCCTCCTAGTGACAGTACCCATCTGAAAGATCATAACAACGCATTTTTGGCACATTATTGTTCTACTTTTGTGTCAAGCCTCCCCCACGGAACAAAATTGTTTCACAGTTTTTATTAAAATTTACTATAAATGAACAGCTGAAAAAATAAACAGAAAAGTCTGTGTGTATCTTATTTACTGTCATCACAAAAAGAATATCTGTGCTGGAACATTATAACATAACCTAACAGCCAAAACTAACTTACAGAAATAAGCAGAGACATTAGAAAGGTTGAAGGCCACAGGAGTTCATTATTTTCAGTAAGCTTAAAAGGCAACAAAGGGGGTGGGGGAGAAGAAAAAAAAAAGGGCAGAAGGAAAGTTATGAAGGTACGTGGGAGCAGAGGAGCTGCAGGAGGGGAGAACTAAACCAGGAAGCTATGTGGCACAAGGCAAAAAAGGGACGAATGCACCAATACCTTAGCTACCGTGCATTTCTGCAGCAAAGAAAAGTCTCTGTGTTTAGCTTTCCTTTGGAAAAATAAATATATTGACCTGAAAAGCTCTAAATAAAAACCCATCCATGAATTATTTCAGCTGATTGTGGCATTCCACTGCTGGATTGCAATATCTGAGCTCTGATATCACAAGTTATTCTGTAGGGGACATGAGTTTGCTCCTGCAGGATAACTTTCAGGAACGGTGTTTGGACTTAAAATTTAGTTATTTGGGGGACATTTTTACTGATGTGCCATGGTCCAAGTTGAGATGTGGTCTAAGAAGCTGCACCTCTGCTGATGGCTTCTGTGCCTCCCTGTGCTTGTGCGTGCTTTCACCAGCTCTGAATTTGATCTCCTCGATGCGCTTCAGTGGAAAGAGGTTTCTAATCGTAACTGGAAGCAGATATAGCCAAGGAATCAGTTTTAGTAAATCCCACTGAACTCTGTCATGGCAGAGAGACAGTATAAATGCTCCCCATGAGTCCGCTAATGAAATGCCTGGCAAAGCCAAAAAGGGCAAAGAAAAAATAGAAATCACAGCTGCAATATCAGCTTGAATAATAGAGCTAGGAACCAGAGTGTAATAAAAGATGAGCAAGAGGTCAGAAATAACACAATATGAAGTCAAAAGGAAGGAGAGGAATACTTTCCAAAAAGTGAGGCAGAGAAGAAATAAAAGTGCTCTTGGTCCCATGAAATGCTGACATGAAATGATTTAAAAGAGGAAAACTGAAAAATACTGTGAAAGCAAAAGTTAATTAATTACATGAATTTCATGTTCTGTAATTTTTAACCCTTCTTAGCTCCATGCTGGGAATATCACCCATAGAATCTGTGCTAGAGGCTGGATCCTTGACACCAAGTCCCTAAAATGCGTCTGAGGAGGCACTTAACTTACATGTGATACCAAGTACTATTTTGAAGACTCAACCACCCTTTTTCTTTTCTTTTTCTCCTGTTTGGGAATTTTGGCACATAACTGATTTAATCTCTTTGCTGGGAAATAATTGGCTAAGTTCATTTTAGGGGTTTTATTCTTCACTGAACATAAAGGTGAAGGAGCAGGCACCCGTTCCCACTCCCAGGGTGATGAGGATTGGAAGGAGCCAAGGGGCACCCAGCAGAGAGCCCGTGAAGTACAAACGGTGGGAAAGGCACTGCTCCGGCTGGCACAGGCTGGGGGTGGTTTCCTCCATGAGCTTCATTGGCATAAAGGCCAATTAATCAGGCTTTCCATGAGACAACTGCATTCCATGCAAAATGCATATTTTTCTACATCTCAAAGAAGAAAACAAAGTATGTTCCTCTACAAGTCTTCCAGGGGATGGCTTGAGTTACCGAGATCTTGGTCCTTCCTGTTCTCTGTGCTTCTAAGCACTAAATCAGGCATCAGCTGCTGAGGTTTAGTGTTTGCATAAAGACTTGTACTATATTCCTGTAAAAGCATGTTCCAGACAAAGTAAAATAAAAACACTTTTAGTTAACAATTTGCAGCTACAATGGAAATTATTTCCTTTGAAGACAGCATAGTATCTATTTTCTCCTTCAAAATAAACTTCAAAAATAAAAATAAGATGCCTGGTGAAGTGAAGGGAACGAGCATTGTAAAAAATTTTTTCAAGTTAGCTAGTGGATTTTATTTCATTTTCTGTGATCAGCTAATCATTTCTTCATATTTAATCTGCAATTATAACTCAGATTTTGTTGTTTGGGAAGGAGAAAAGCATAGAACTTAAGGTTTTAAGGTATTAATTTAACCTTACAATCAGAAATTATAAGGAAGTTATTACTGAAGCATTCACTTTTTTATTGAGAATATACCAGTGAAGGCCATTATAGAGAAGAATGAGAGAAAGTGCTTTTAAAGGTAGAAAGCTTCTGGACTTGAGGCTTAAAATTAAAAGAAATATAAAATATTTTATGAATATGTATTTTGAAAGATATGCCTTCTCATACTATCTGAATGTGATTTGCTATTCAAACACGTTGTTTTGGCATAACAAAATCATAGATTTTTAAATTAAATTTAAAATTCCATCTGCAGATACCTCCTCTGTGGCATAAACGGGATGTATAGACACAGCTCAGCCGGACAATCCACATGCCACAATTCTTGAATCAAAATATCCGAAATTCAGCCAGGGTGCTACGTAAACATGCAAGTGCATTTACATACAAGCATAGTCATTAGGACGTCTGCCTGAACACGTGGCCATGTCCGGGGAGGACAGGGCTGCCCCCACACTGCTCTGCCTCGCGTAGAGCCCAGCAGTTGGGCTCGCTGTTTTCTGCTGCTCTGTGGGCGCTCAAAATTTTGGGTGTCTTCTGCTGACGTATTGGTTTGCATTCCCCTGTTTATATACAAGTGTTTTCACACTTTCTCTTCTGACAGGATTGGATCTACAGCCCTACTGGCAGCTAATTGGATGTACAGCCCAATTAAAAACCGGTCATGACATATTGGCTGATGATATCTTCTTAGCCTTGGGGAAACAGCTGGAGAAGGAAAATGGTTTAAAATAGAAATGTCTTATTGAGATAGCTATTTCTGGAAACAGTGGGGCAGGAGTGCTCCCGGTGTAGGTAAATGCCATATCATTCCAACTGGGATGAAGAAAAAAACCTGTGAAGTGACTGTTTCAGATAACAGCGACTGCCATTAGTTTTACAGTGTATTACCCATCCTTTTCCACAGGGAACATTCTTTTGCCCCTTGTTACCCATGTATCATCTTTTAATCCTAGACAGCTACAAACATACATTTAGGGGAAAGCCACTAACTGTTTTGAGGAAGACAGAAGATTTGCCCTTTAGGTATTGTTGTGTACTCTTTGCTGTGAGCCCTCTTTGCACTCAATTAGTGCAAGTTGCCATGTTTTTGCACTGGATAGCTAAGGTAAATGTTTGATATATAGGCTATAAAGAGTGTGAAGCTTTATTTTTCTCATCTAGCATGCTTTGCACCTGAACATTTATGTATTGGTCCTTTCTCTTTAATTTTTTTGTTTGTTTGTTTGGTGTTTTGTTGGTTGTGTTTTTTTTGCAATAGCAGGAACTGATCAAGAAAAGCTTGATTTCCTTTTATGTTAATAAACTGCAAAACTCATAGGTGCAAAGCCAGGCTATCACACGTTAGTGTCTGTTCTGTCTTACATTATTACAGTTACCCTGTGCTTTTCTCCGTCCCTCAATATAAATGTTTGCACATATAAAAACGTTAACATACCTATAAAATACTGATACGTTGTATGCAACTCGGAATGCTATCAAAGTTTAAATCTCAATAAAGTGCTTTAAAATCAAATCATCATGCCTTTCAAGAAGCTTTGCCAAACCAGGTCCCGGTATTTTTTCTTCCCCCTAATAATAACCACGTGCCTTTCGGTGGTCCTCCCTGCCTCCCAGGAGTGCTTGCTGCTAGGCACCAACAGGCACGGTCCCACCATGACGCAGCAGTGAGATGCTCAAAGGACGTGAATTGCTGGTGAGATGTGTTTCTTTTACACCTAAAAAAGCCTTTTAAGCAATGATTTGCAGAGAGCTTTGCTACTGTTAAAAAGGCTTCTCAGCTTTAAATGGGGGTGTAGGGAAAATTAAGTATTCTTACATATTAATACAATATGTGAATGGCTGGGAGACGCAGCCACAGTTTCTGCTGTAACGGTTGTGATAACCTGGAAGTAGGTTATCAGAGAGCTGATGTGCCAAAGTAGGTGTCAGGTCTGTACCTGTTTTTAAAGAGCCAAGTAGACAGCCTTCAAAAAAAAATATTAGCTGCAGAAACCCTACTGTTGAATGTTAAGCATGCCATGGAAACGGAATAAAAATGGAAAGGCAAAATTGCCCAGAAAATCTTAAGCCAAAAAGGGAAGGGGAAAAAAAAGTTTACTTAGTGGTTATGAGTCAATGCATGGTGTATGAACAAAAATGTAAGAAAGAGACCTTTATTAGATGAGAGAAATCTGACATGGTTTTGAGGCTTAGACTCTAAATAATAATCTGAAAGCAAATACAATATCTGATCCAAGAAAAGTATTTTTCATAGCTTTGAGGTGAATAATTTTCAAATTAAGGAATGAAAACCTACTCTGTTCTTAAATTGGATAAATAAATACCTGATCAATGCCGATTATCAGAAAACTATTTGGATATTTTATTATCTTTGCATGACTAATGTGTGTTATGGAATGCTGTGAAAATTGTGATTTCTTTTGTAGTAGATGTGGACTGGATTTAACAAATATTAAAGAGCAGTTTCTATCTAATATAAACATATTTAAAAGCACTCAGAACAAAAAGAAAAGGTACAATGAACAGACTACACCTATAAGTGAGTCACATCCAGAAACTTTAGGCAGTGGCTTGAAAGCTTACTTGAAAGTCCCAGGTTGCATGTCCTGTACGTTTATGAAAGCAAGTAGAGAAGACAAAAAGCTATTTATTTTTTTCTCCCCAATTTCTTGTACTGGTTTTAAGAAGGGTAAAAGCTGGAATTATATATTTAATTTAAAAGCCTAATACCATAGACTTCATGGCCTCATTACACAGCCTGGAGGTCCATGACTCAGTGCCAGGGCCAACACATAAAAATGACGATTTGATAGATGAGATCCAGGCTGAAGAAAAGGTTTTTATATGTAAGAGAATTGGTCAGCCTTCTCTGATGCTCTCTTTCAGCTAATGGTGTATCTCTGCCAGTGAAGAGTGAAGCTAGTATGGGAAGAGAGGGAGAAGAGGATGATGATAGCTGGAGAGCAGCAACAAGTCTTTGCTTTTTCACTAGACATGCAATCTCAACAAGGGGATCATCAGAACCAGTTTTTCAGGGTGCTGGTTTAACTAGACCTTGAAAACACCCTCTTTCTTCATCTGAATCATATACAGTGTAATTTCTTAAGCTTTCAGGGACTTTTTTCCTGCCTACTGACAAAACAAAACAAAAATGGAGCTTCATCATTCTCATGTGTTTTTTTCCCCTGTCAATAATAAGACAAGACTTAGGGAGGATCAGGACAGTAGTAATTATTCCTAGTGAAACAAAGTCAGGATTCAATATTATTTATTATTTTTTCTGAGGTTTTCTTTCACAGACAAAAGAGATGGCTCTTCTACTCTGAAAAGGCTCCCTGCCATGATCCTGAGAGTCTCCTGGACGTAGTGTCATATCTGAAACCAAGCAGTGTGCAAACCTACTTATTTTGTTGTGTCAGTTAAGTCCTGAGTTTCCATAGAGTTAGAGGTTGTCTGCTTAGGTAAGTTCAGTACTTGGCACTGATAAAATGGAAAGTGATCTTTAGTTCTTGGTACTGTTTAAAGGAATCTGCTTTGCTGTTTATTGGGTCCATAAATTGGAGTATGTGCATGTGGTTTTGGCTTCACGAAAGAGGGCATGTACTGTTGTAAAAAATTATGCTGCTGGAGAGAACAGCAAATGCCTTATTTACCTACTTTTTTATCACCAGAGGATGACTTGGGGAACTTAAGTGGTTTATGCCCACAGGTCAGGTTTCATGTATGTGGAGCTTTACAGTTTGCAGAAACCTTCTGCTCAGCCAACAGATGAATTATTCCCACCATAAGATGGAATAAGCCAGCAATAAGCTACTACTGCCTTTGTCTTGGCTTTGTTTTCTCAGTCACTAAACAAGGTAATGAAAGACAAATGGTCTCCACTGGCTTGGGCTGGCTGAAAGAGGGCTGGGAGGGATAGGTGGGAATAGGCAGGTCTGGCAAGGAAAACTTTCTCTGTTTTTAGTTCCTTTAGTCCAGAGATCCTGCCTCCCAGCACTGAGAAGATGGTCAGTCATTGTCCTTTCCCCAGCTTTAGTGACTGGATCCCATAGGATAAATCTGGATATATTATTGTACCCACCAGAATTACAAAAGAGGGTTATCAGTATACGCACCAAGACAAGTTAAGTGGAGAGCATAAACTTTGATTTTTAAAGCTGCATATGCATCTTCTAAGCCCATTGGAAAATGCTAATATTTTGCTTGAACTCTTCAAGTGATTTTCACAGGTAGCTCAAGATCATGAATGAAGCCAGGAATTAACTTACAACATAAGTCTGTCAGTTGTTAAACCAAGGTAGGAGAATGATGTTGTTATGTTATCTTTTTGTCATGGGTGCAAACATACCTGTGCATAATGTGTTGGGTTTGCACACAGTATAATATGTTGTATAATTATTTGGATAACTCTTGCTCCATAGGAGTTAAAGTAATTGGTTTTATTTTTATAATTAAAGGATAAGCATGTTTAGAAGTACCGTGTGTATTTTCACATCATCCAAAAAAACATTCCACAAAAGGGACTGTAGATCTGAGAATTTCCCCCTCATTAATTTAGTTCCTGTAGAAGAGATGATTATTTGTTATCCACCTATATTAGGAGCTACAGTCATCCAGAAGAATGAAATGGTTTCCACACAGTGTTGTAGATTAAGATGGTTTTACTGGGTATTACACATTATAAAATAGCTGGGCCTTTTAACAAGCTGGTGATACTTTAAGGATGTAAAACCCTACACCAAAAGTGCTAAAGCAAAATATACAAAAGGACGACCATTGGGATTATCTTCTGAATGCTTAAAATGAATGACTAGACTTACAAATTGTTTATGGCTATAGTGTCTGAAGCTCTGGTGAAAGGATTGGCTGCACTAATTGATTTTTTAAATATGATTATATTTTGCCACTGAGTGATCTTTATTTTGTCATTGATGGTGCAATTCCTTGGTAGTTCCTCTGGAACTACTACTGTGTGCCTTTTATTACTCACAGCTACAAAAATACACCTTCTTGCATGGAATTTTTATTTTTAACTAGCGCCACAGTTTTCTTTCAACTAAAGGATAATGCTATAGAAACCTCTGACACCAAGCAAAAAGAAAAAAGTGAAAACCACAGAAGCAAGCCCTTCAGCAGTTCTCAGAAAAAATGTTCTTCATTTGCACACACCAGCCTTGTGAATCCCTGCTTTTTTCAAGCGTGTACACTAAAAAATATATCTATACTGAAAAAATACATAAAAGAATTGTTAACTAGTTACAGGATAGCGTATTGGCTTAATCCCATGCTGTTTATACAATGACTTCATTGGGAGGTGTCTGTGTGTAAAAGACATTAAACTAAGCCCAAGGTAATCTTCAAGCTTTGACCCAAATCCACAGAAATAATTACTAGTTTACAAAAATAAGTATCTGTGCTAATATGCTGACCTCACATACCTTGCTGCTGTTATTGTGTCGGGGATTTTTTAGCATGAGAACATAGTACAGAAGTCTTAATTTCTAGCCTTAGATATATAACTTTTTATGAGAGATATATAAACCAAGTTTCTTCTTAACTAACTGTGGTTAAGAAGCTGAAGTCCTGTTCTTATTTCCTGCACTTCTCCTATCCTCTCCACTCCGCACATACAGACAGCAATACTTAATCACTTATGAAAGAAATAGCAATAAGTTTGACTTAGCCCACAAAATCAATGAAGTTTATTAAAGCCTAAAATTATGGACAGACACCTTGGCTTGTATTATGTTACTTTGTTTAGTCAAAACAGCCTCTTAATGCAAAATCAGATGTTACAGAAGATCATTATATAGCAGCATGAGCAGTTTGCCTATGTTTTGCAAGAGACTTTTCTACTTCAACATATTTGAAGTGGTTTAATGACTTCAGAGCAAGAAGGGGTCTGGTGGAAGGATTTCTGGCAGATTGGGTACAATTTCATCTGATCAAAAGTATCATAAGGTACATTAGATCTAAATTTTCAGGACAGTAATATGTTACTGTGTATTTTTGTAGCACCCATAAATCACACCTACAGCAACAGGACCAGCTTTAGCAGCAAAGGGAATACTTTGCATCCCACCACAATATTACGATAGCAGCAGCAACAACAACAATGACAAAACCCAGAAAGCAAGTGCTGAAAACAAACCTCAGGCAGCCTGGGAGACCCATGCTGGCATTTGCCCAGCAGGTCAGAGGCTGCAGCCAGGCTCCAATACATACCTCAAACTTCGGGATCTTGACCTGAGCCAGTCCGAGCTTCCTACAGCAGTCATAGCCCGAGCTGGGGTTTCACAAGAGAAGATTTGGGGACAAACCTTGCTGGTTCACCATTTGTAGGTTGTACTTAAAGCAGGATGAGGCAATCCTTCCTCCTCCCCAGTGATGCCTGTGCTATTGCTGTCTTTCCACCTCCTGCCGGGGGAAGGACATTTCTGCTGTTTTCTGCTGATGCCAACCAACTCCTGTCACTGACAGACAGAAAAATGCTGTAGTCATTTCTATGGTGCTCCCAGAATGACCTAGAGGAAAATGCAGGAAAGGCTTGCAGCAGTCAAAGGAATCCTATTTCCACTCCACAGCAGAGATCAGGGGCCTTTATTTAAACAGATAAAAGGTTCAAAATAATGATGTGCATTAGGGAGGAAAGCCAAGATGAGTATTAGGGCAACTAAATACAGCTCTTTTTGCTTCTGCCAATGTCCCGTAATCAAGAATTTGGTCCTGAATTCACTTTCAAGGGGATTAGAGATCAAAAATACAGGTGACGGGCTGAGCAACTGTAAGTAAAAGGCATGTCCAGCCCAGACAGTCTGTCAGTAGTAGTCCGACGACTGACAGATGTGGGGAAGCCCGTCCAAAGGAGCAAGCACAACTGGCTGCAGCACCTGCCAGCATCCAGATGCTCTTGTTAAGAAATATCTTTCAAAAGTTTGGCTTCTCTGCTCTGGGGCAGTTCGGAGAGCAATGAGCTGAACTGGTGTCTAAGGACAAACCACTTCTTATCACACATTTTAAAGTAATGTGTAATTGTTTTATTGTATTGTGGTTTTGTTATTGGTCATATCTGTCCGTATCCCTCAAACTATTGAAAGGCTCAGCACAATTACACACACAGCCAGATTTTCAGAAGTACTGAGCAACTCCTATCATATAGCATTTATTTATGGGTGGATTTTCAAAATGTCATACAGTAGATGTCAAATTTTTCAAAACCTGTCTGTCCCACTCAGGCACCCAAACACAACCTGAAAATCTGTACTCAGCTGTGATTATTGTGGCATCCTAAAAATTCTCACCTTACTGCGCAGCAGCCTTGCAACCCTGTTTGCAAACATCTACTTTTCCTCCCAGTCATTTATCATTCTCAACAATATGAAAACTAGCAACATTTTATTTTCCTATCAGCTAAAATGGGTTTCTGGGGAGGGTAAAACAGACCAGTTGAATGTTGCAAGGCATATGTTGCATCTTGGTCTTGCTTCTGATATTACTTTGTACGTCCTTGTTTTGAGTTTCCTAACTCTCTAGTGCAATAATAATACAACTTGATTAGCCTAGCAGCTGCACTTAGAAGGATGATGTCAAAAAAGAATCTATCCCAGCCTTCAAGATGACTAATATAAACTTTTAGAAAGCTGTTTGGGTTTTCCACCATGAATGCACATAGAGAAGTTGCTGAAAAGCTTCATTGTAGATATACTTGACATCTACTTTATGCTTCCTGGAAGACAGGGAGATAGAAAAATGGGCTCCTTTTCGACAAATTTGTGGAGAATCATTTTAGAAATTTATAACATCATAGTACAGCTGTTCTTTTTTGTCCTTCCTCCCTTCTCCTCCTCCACCTCCTTCTCTTCCTTTCTTCCTCTTTCTCTCTTCCTCTCTCTGTTGCATCTGTATGAATAAAAAAATCTTGCATAACAAGTAACCTCGATAACAAAGATTATTGTTTCTGCAATAAACTAGCAAGGTCCTAACCTTGCAGTCCTTATGGAAACAAAACTGCACTGAACAGGTAAAGGAAAGGCTGAGCACTGGACATGTATTAATGCAACTTAATGTTTGGCAGAAGTTCTACCCCTACTTGGGTGTATTATTGCACATAAACTCTGCTTGATTAATAAGAAATCAATAACCTCCATACGTAATACAGACAACAGCAATATATATATGAGCGCATGGGCTACCCAAGTGTTTGTTTTGTAAATGAGTATTAACCCTTCAAATGGCAGCTTAGTGTGATTTTAGACAAAACAAGCATGATGCATTAAGCATTTAACAGTATTAAATGCCTTTTTCCCTGTTTACATAATGATATGCTGTGTTTGTCTTACAAGTGCTGTAAAAATATTAGTTAGCAGTCATAAATATAGTCCTCATAAAACGATACTACTTTCCAGAACTGCTAATCTGTGTTAATGCCTCTTCAGTACGGGTCCTGTAACAGCTGTTAGAATTTTGTTCCCTGTAGGTCAGAGAGAGAAGATGGGAAAATCCTTAATAAAATGTTGTTAGAAGCTACAGGTGGGAAATAAAGAAGCTCTTGTGACCTGTAATCTTGTTCCTTCATAAAGTCATGGAGTGCACAGCAGCTTCTGTGGCTGAAATTAGACAACACGCTAGCGGCTCTTCAATCTCAACTTTTGCAGTTCAGTTATATCATTTTCGGTGAAGAACAAATGAAGGATACAGCAAGCACTGCCCCTGACCTTCCTTGCTGTTTTTAATAAGCACGTTCAACAGCATGAGCTTCTCTGTCTTAAATGAATTACTATATATCCATGTATTGGAAAGAAAATACAGTAGTGTTTATCTTCTGTATACATTGTACTGGCAGATTTTAATTAACTCTCAGCCTCAGGTAAAGAAAATATGCTAATTTTAATACTCTTATAATTACTGCAGACCAGATTCCACTGTCCAAAGCAGAAGGGTACCCAGTCTTGCACAGAGCCTCACCAGCTTCAATGGAGCTAACCAGCGAGGAAGGGGCTACCACCCTGCCATTTTCCTTTTATAAGGAAGGACTGCAGGAAGGAAAAAATGCAAAGGTACAATAAGTAGAAGTCAGGAATGAAGCAGTGAATGGGTCTTCTATTACCAGAACCAGATTATGCTGTGGAACAAGTATATTTTTGTGTTTCAGATACTTTACAATCAGCCTCCTATGGATTTCGTTTTTCTCTTTAAATGATGGGTATATTCCACGTGTTTTTATATAGACTATATATACTCTTTGGATATTATGACTCTTGCAGGCCTCACCTTTGCATCCTCTCACTCTTTCCTTTTGATATTGCCGTTGCCTTTCATCAGACTACAGTACTGTGGAGTAGGAAAATGAATATTTTTTCCATTGTCTTTATTAAATAAAAAAGAAAAAAAACAGTGCAGGATAATATAAGGGTAATACACTTCTCTAGTAAATCTTATTCATTCAGCTGAGAAAGAAGTATCTTCTAATTTAAACATTTAAGCTATCTGAATGAAATGGAGCCTAAGATAGAGTGAGCTTTCTTTTTATATTATTTTTATCAAAAGTACAAAACAACTTGTTTAAAAATATTCAGTTAATACGCTGTATAATGCAATCAAATATTTGCAGCTTTAAAGTCACAATAATTTGTTTAAATATAATTATGTGTAATTACTTATTAGTAAAATGGTGGAAGATTGCTGAAATATGATATAAAATGGTATAATTAATTGGCTCAAGATGCAATGAGTTGTCATGTCTGCAAATTTAATGTCATCAAAGCTCTTTTTCCAATAGCACAAGGAGCACTATTGCTAATAGACTTCAGAGCTTGAAATAAATAAATCTTTGGAATCCTGTTGCATCTCTTGGGGTGTGACATTTGACAGTCTTTTATAGCGCAGAACGAAACAAGTTTGTGAGCTGGAATTCAATTGTGGTGTATTGATTCCTTGCATCAGTCATTATTCCCTGCTGATTGACAGCTGAAAATTGGTTACGTTAAGTATTTCATATGTTATATTGGCTGACATTTGCTTGCCTGCTCCTGTGTCAATATTGTTGTAAAGATCTCCAGCTCTATGAGATAGCAATATACACTGACTGTGGCTTTTGTGTGATGTTCCAGTGTTTTTCCTGACATAATTTAAGACATATTAAAAACCAGCAGCATCTTCCCTCTTGAGAAGCTTAATGCCAATATTATTGTCTTCCAAGGGAAGATCATGTATGCTCATAATCGGGTGCTAATTTCCACCCATACGCTCATGTTTAGGCATTAGGCACTATAACTGTAAAATTGAGCCTGCTTGATTGATTCATGTCAAGCCTCATCTCAGCTCCTGCAGTGGAAGTCATCCAGCTGACCCTTTTTACACTAAAAGAAGAGATTTGTGTTCCTTTCTTTCACCTGGAACCATCAAATTGACTGAATAATCTGTAATACATTAGTGCTGACATTTGTTAGGCAAGAATTAAACAAGACACAGTAATCATTCCCCTGAATAAAAATTGTGTTTGATTTCCAGCAGAGTTCTATTAAAAGGATGGCACAGCCCACCTCCTCCAAAGTGGGAAATGGTGACTATTTTCTATGTTAATGAATTGAATTAACACTTTAATGACAGATGAATGATCCCTAGCAGCACCTGACAAAAGCTGCTGAGGAGTTTTGGAGCAAGATGCGGTTCCCGTGCTTGCCATGAGGACTACAATGAGCTCCATGGAAATCCTTCATGCTGAATGTTTAAGGGTGAGCATAGTAAAGTTTGACCATTTACCTAAAAGGGACAAAAGGGAGAATTATGGTTTTCCTACAGCTAGAGCTGGCTAGCCCCAGGAAAACCAGTTCCTGAAGTCAATAGGGCAGAATTCCCTATTTACTGTCAACCTTAATAACCTTAATAAATATGACACTGTAAAAGGGTGCCATCAGTGGCATCAATTCCTGTCTCCTCCATGACAATACAATATAAAGGGTGGAGTAATTCCACCTGAAGTCAGTGTGGACATGTCAGTGTACACCTGGTATGACCAGAGTCTGATCTGATGCCTCTGAGGTCCCAGTGTTACTACTGCATTTCGCAATGTAAAACTAGGTAGCTGAAGCGACGCCCGCTGCTTATCTGGCTGCACTGTACTCTGTCAGTCAAGGCCAGTCTGTAGTGGTGTTACGATTGTACCATATGTCTATCCTTTCAGGCATAACCCTGAAGGTAAGACATGAAAAGTACCATTTGGAGAAGCACATGTTGGCTATTATGATATGACCTGACCAGTTTGCACCTCAGAGGTTCATTTAGAAACACGCTTTTCCCTTGTCCTGGTGTCGAGGCTAGATTTTTTCCAGCTGGGTTCTTGTGGCAAGCTGAAAGTGAAGACGGGCTGCAGAGGAAGCACGCTCTAGAAATGGGCTTTTTCCCTTGATTAGCCTGTGTGGGAGAGTATGGGAGCATCACCATTGTGCTGACATGCCTCTGGGCTGACCACACCAAGAACAAGAGCACTGGCTTGGCACAACGGTGTATGAACTATATGAAAGCAGGAAAAAACACTCTGCCAAAAAAAAAAAAAAAGCTGGAGCAGCTTTTTCCTGCCCTAAGCAAAGGGAAATTTTTCTGGCCAGTCAGCATCCTCCCAACTGCTGTTGCAGCACCGTTGTGTTTTCCCTTTGCTTTGGGCTGAGTAGCACCAGCCTAACCCAAAATAGCAAAAGCTGGTAGGGATTGCAATTCATTAAGAGCATAAGGCTTATTAGCACCTGAAGCCTTTTAAGGTGCAGGTAAACTGGGGCTGGTTTGTGCAATCACTCTCCCTGGTAGCACCTGCTGCTTGTATTTATGGTAGCTGCCCTGTGGGGGAAGGAGAGGTGGTAGATGGCTTTTAGGAGTGGTTTCTGCTGTCTTGGGGTGGCTGGAGATAGTGCTCCCCTGGCAAATACCACAGGGAATTTAAGACTTGAAGGTCCTCGCAAGAAATCCTCTGCAAAGGGGGAAGTAACGTAAAAAGGAATTAACTGAACCCTAAGTGGATGTGCCAGGCCTTGGATGGTGGGAGGTCTGGGGAGACGTGCCTGACCTAGCCAGGAGGTCTGCTCTAGTGAGTGGCTTTGGGGTCTTGCTGCTAGGGGATGGTGGAGGCTGTGGTGAAAACTTTATCCTGGTCTTGCACTTGGTCTGGGCTGTCCTTCAGGAGGGAAGGTGGCTTCTGGCCTAGCCACAGTGTTTCTCCTTGGCTTCTGCTTTAGCAAGTGCTACCCCTTCCAGTAGTGCTTCCTTGTAGCCTGCCCCAAACACTGCCTCTGCTATGGGTGGGTTTCTTCTGGCAAAGTGCTTGTACCCAGCTCTTATTCTGCTTCTGCCCCAGGAGAGCTGTGGGATTGGTGTCACCTCCTCCACTGTGTGCTTCTTGCAATCATAGGTCCCTTCTGTGGTTTGTGCTGCTCCACTTGTAACTCTGCTTCTGGCTGTGCACAGTAGCTCCTGTAGCAGCCCATGCTGAGTGTCCTCCTGGGTGCTTACAGTGCAGGAGAACAATTTTTTTAGCATCCTTATTAAATATTAGAAAACCTTGGAGGCATGCAGCACAACAAAGTGTTATGAACATCTAAAAAACATCCAGCTTCTCAGTACAGGCCCTAGTTTCTGAGCATATGGCTTGTTTGACTCTGTCTGGGGTGCAAAAGTGTCTGTTGCAATGCCCAAAACATAAAATTTTGAGCATTACTTGCTCTCAGACTTATAATTTCCCCATTTAAATTTCAATTATGGAACAAACAATTGTACTCTTATTCCTTGTGCCATACAACTCATTAAATGGTTTGAATATTTCATAGCCCAAAATGGTTCATGTTAATCTGTGAATATATTGTTATAAATAACTAATAGGTGTATAATGATTCATGGCAATGATTTATGGAAGATTCATAGGTAGGAAAAAAGTATGCTGAAAAATACTTTACAAGGGAAGATACTGCAGCATTAGCTCTTTCATCCAGGGCAAACAAACACTGCTTGTGCTTTACACACCTCCTGGTTTTGCACTACATTCAGAACAGCAACCAAAGGTTTTTATGGGGGACTGTACTTTTAAAAGCTTTGAAACAAGTTAGCCTCTTTCATGTCAGCCCACGCACAATATTGTGATGTCTTACAATGTGGATGTTGAACAAAATTGGTACCTGCATGATCTTAAGAGGCCAATTACGAAAGGATACAGAGGGAGGGAAAAGCCTACAAAAACAATGTGAGAAATCAACAGCTGAATACCTTCCCTGGACCTGAAATTCCAGGTCTTCTGCTGGTGTTCCCACCATTGCTGAGTGTCCCCTGTCTGTGTGCTTGCATCTGGTGAGGGAGAGGCAGGTAAAAGGCATTCGAAGTAGTACAAGTCCTTGTTATGAAGCACTTAATTTTATGGTTAAGTGGAAGAGGTACAAAGATGAAATGATTAGAGAAATATGAAGAATTCTGTACTTGATATTAAAAAAAAATCTAAACCAGTAAAAGACATAGTATTTTGGTTTCAGCTGGAATGAAAAAAATTTCATCCCCTAAGGTATCAAAAGTTTGATAGTCTGACTAAAAGTGCCATAGGATCCTAATCACAGCAGTAGTCTGTTCTTTCTGTCGACGAAGATCCAGGATTAATCTCCACCAAAAAATAGATTCTACCAGACCAGAGAGATCATATAATTACAGCTGAGTCATCAGGGAAATAATTGTTGCTGGGCATTGCAAGCCTGCTGGCAAACCCAAGCTATTGCAAAACTGGCAGGTCACCTTCGAATCAGGTGTGCAGCAGGCATAGCAGAGCTATGTGCACAGCAAACTCAACAAAACTCCAGTCCTCAGGAAAGAAGTGGAAAAAAAAAAAAAGGCAATACAGAGCAATGTATTCATAGTTCATTGGTGATGGGTATCCTCAGGTGGTGTTACAAAGAGGGTGAAGATAATACTGGTTGCTCAGACAATTCCTTTATAGGCATGTGTATGTTGGGTGGGGTAGCAATATGGAATTAAGGAAAGCTTTTAAAGGTTTTTATAGAGTAATTGTGCCCAGGTACATCAAAGTCAGTGGAGTGCTAGAAATAGTAATATTAGCACTAAAAGAAAAAGTGTTGGCAAAGAAATTTAAAACCTAGGTTTTACAGGAGAGAAAATACTCTTCTGGGCTGGGACCTACCCCTGGGTGGAGTAAAGGAACTTCTAATACTATTGACTAAAAGAGAACTGAAAAAATGTGCAGGGACAGGCTTGAGTGCTGAAATTTTGAGAAGTACCAAGTGCATAATGGGAAGTGGGACTTAGTTACAGAAAATTATTCATGCTGAACAGAACTTTCTTCACAATTAAGTGATAAACCAAAGTGTTTAACAATATATAATAGGTGTGTTACATCTACGTGGTTTCAAAATGATTGGCTTAATTTTCATTGTTTAAGGGATTTGACTGGTCATGGATTACCACGAGTTTTAGAGCTATGACTTTGAGAATGGGTAAAAGAAATAAGTTTCTTCTTGCACTGAACAGTTTCTCTTACTGAGTAAATAAAACACCGACTGATTTGGAGCTCCTGCTGGGGATGTGGTTTTAACTAGAGTGGTCAACTTCTGTCTTGGGATTTTGTTCAATGTTAGCAAAATGAGAAATTCTAAGGTGTTAAAAAATATCAAAAGAATAAATGTTGGTTACAGTAGTATGGTAAATCCTGAATAATGTCCATGGATGCAGCTAAACTGCATAAAGAAATTGGTCCTTGCAGTGGAGAAAGGTCTTTACCTCGAAGTCGTAGGGTTGTGTGATGTGCAAGTGATGGTAAAATTGCTGAGGAACTGGAGGTGTGTGAAGATCCTGAGATGAAACAAAACAAAAATTTCTATCAGTTCCATGAAAATGACAGTTTCAGTTCCATGAAAACATGAAGAAAAAGGATGCAGTCATGTACTGCAGTCCTGTACTGTAACTTCTTCCTAAGACAGAAGGAAAACAGACCCTACTAAAATAGCTTCCCAAGGAGGTAGCTGCCCTTATGGCATAGCTTCAAGAGGGCTGAACCTCAAAACACAGCACCAGGAGAGGATGAGGGTATTTACAACAGGGTAGAAATGCTGCCTCAGATAGAAGGGCTCTAGCATCCTCATTTGGCTTCTAGTGTGACTACGAGGTAAACGAGATCCAGATAAGTAAACCCCAGCTTCCTCATGAAGGAGTTCACAGCCTGCACCTTGGAACATGCCCAGGCTGAACTGACTGAACTGATCCCTGAAATCCAGGGGAAACAATCAATGAAACTTAGGAATTAACGGGGAGGGGGGTTGGAAGAGAAAAGATAGAGAACAGTAAGCAACCTTTTTCACTTTGATCCCCTAGTGTTCTATTTTATATATGATGAAAATATAGCTGCTTTCTTGATATTATACTACAATGGTTTTAAAACAACAAGAAAAATCATGTGTTCTGATATTCTCCTATTCTGACAATGTCTGCCGAGTGCCTGTCACGCAACCAGCACCGTGCACGCTGGCCTTGAAAAGCTTGCAGTGCCTCCTAGGCTTCTTGTGACAAATGGGAGTTGATACAAGAACAAGATAAATAGTGCAGAAAAATAGCAAGTGATGAACTCGCCTCAGTAACATTTTCTGTAAGCATTTATGTGAGTGTTTTTGTTTGCAAGAAAGTCCGTGTGGAGTGGCATATCCCTGGATGTATGCAAGGGTTCACGCCATGAACCTTTGCAAGACAATCTCGAGTTCCCTACTCCTGTTTATAAAAGGTTCAGTCAATCGATCCGGGAACAAAAGCAATAGTGTGTGTCTTAGGTGAAGAGTTAGCTGCCAAACAGCACATAACAAACAGGGCAGCAGGTCTGCCTCACAAGGCAGCATCAGTCTTTGGTTACATTGGGTTGGATTATCAGGGCATGGACTTGGGCAATGCAGAAGAGCAGATCAGAGGGTTGGGCAAGCGGAAGATTTCTGGCAGACTTGGGTTAGTAACGTGCTAGTACAGAAAACTCAGGTTATTTGCTTTGTTTGATTTTTCTTTTTCCTTCTGCTCAAGTGGTAAGGTTTTGTTTGTTTGTTTGGGTTTTTTTTTTAAAAAGGTCTGCTTTTCGCATTCTGATAAAATTATGCGCTCTGATAAAATTATGCCCTCTGATATAGCGCTCAGCCAACTTGGAGAGATGTCCTGAGCCATGTAATCACCAAAGGGACATACTTTGGCGACTGCTCACTTTCTTGACCCACCTGAAGCCAATGACAGGACTTGCATGCTTCCTTTTGGTGCATAATGAGGGGGTTCCTCTGACCCAAAGCAGTGCCATGTCATGTTGCCCGGGGGAGGAAAAAGAGGAGCGTTAGAAAAGGGTGGGAAGTAAGTCCTACAAATGTTTTCTGCTGATCTAGTAGAACTAACTCTGTGCCTTTGATACAGAAATGTACTTGGTTCCCTGCAAGCAGCAACCAGCACAGTCCAATGCATACACTTTATGCCCAATATTAAAAACAATTCTTTAAAGAAGCAGCCTGTGGCACAGGCTAGAGCTCAGGGACTGTTTGAGCAGCCTGCAGGCTTGCCTCAAGTTATGGGTTCTGCTTGAGGACTGAGAACCTGAGAGTTAACTGGTTAGTTACAGGTCACACTTGGTACCATGATACTTCAAGTCTTTAATGGAATTAGCCCCAACCACACAAAACTTGATATTCTAAACATTATGAATGACAAATTAATTTAATTTGTACTTTCTTTTTCAAAAGTAAATATTTTTCAACCCAAGACTGAGTAGTGCAATATTTTACTGTGGATAAATGCAGTTCCTGGTGGCTAATAGGAGTATAATGTACTATAAACCTGATGCAACAGATCACAGCCAGCCAGAGGAGGATGCCGACAGCTGCGAGTCCCACATCTAGATGTGTAACCCTGCAGACAGGTAGCCATTATGGCCCTATTTATGCTCCTGAAATCTTAGAGTGTTCAAGCATAAAATCTCTGCACGCAACAATACAAAACCGGATCCTAGGAGACCCATCTTACAGCTGATGTAAAGGTCAGCTCTGGGTGCCTGTTTCATAGTACTCACTAAGCAACATATTTGCCCAGTAAGGCTGCTGGCACAAATTTGATTAGATTAAAGCTTGAGGACTGCCATGGAACAAAGTCAGCTCTGTAACCACATTTGCACACATACCATTGCCTTGCTGTGTTCCCTCCGCCAGCTGCAGCTCGGGATGTGCCAAATACTTTAAGTGCAGGAGTCTGAGTTCGGGTAGAAGCAGAGTGTTTGGGAGAGGTTGTAGTGCAAGGGTAGGGGCAGAGCATGGGGAAAATGGTAGTGGTGGGAGGCAGTGTGACAGATTTGACTGCACTCTTACTGCTTATCACTATAGGATGGTGATACTTCTACAAGCGTCCTCCCAGTGGCATGGAGCATATTGGCATGCTGAATACTTGTGATTTTTACATTCCAGTTTGCTACCCTGAGAGATATTTGCTCGATATGTGTGTGTTTACAACAGATGCAATATCCCAGAGAAATCTCTGCACACTGTAGGGAGAGTATATGTTTAAATACAATTCTGAGCAATGTGTGAAATAATATACTTAGTCCAGTCCAAGTCTGTTAGTTCGGTGTTTTTAGTGGCATTGTTAGTATTTATTAACCAAACAAAACTGAATTCTGATACTAATTTTCTCCTGGAAATATTAGAAGCTTTTAGTAACTTAGCTCACACTTTAGCCTTTGGAGATTATAGTATAGCATCACTTTTCTTCCTGTTTTTGTCAAACAAGACAGAACCCATCCACCCCCAGTTAAAGAGCAAAATGATTTATTGTCATGGGCTACAAGTACTACTTGTGCTAAAGCTTTATCTTGTCGTCAGCCTGAAAGACTATTCCAATTAATGCCCGTTTGCACTTGCCACATAAGCTGCTGAGGGTGATGGGCCCTAATTTCCGTAGTTGCTATCTGATAGCCAGTGCCCGTCACTGAAAATTTAACAGGTCATTCAATGCTAGTCAACAAAAGACCCATGAAGCCTCATTTCACACCAATTACTATTTAGCATATGTACACAAATTGATTTTAAAAAATTCTCAGGGACTCCTCTATGCTATAATCTGGCCACATGTGTCCCTGCAGTCCGGAGGCTGGTCCGATAGCATCCCTCCCTAGCTGGTCCCGTCTGTCACAGAAACCAGTGCCCCCACTTGCCATTGCAGCTCTGTCATCAGACCAGGTCTGCCCCAGTGATATTTAAACCCCCTGTTTCCAAAGGAGCATTTTGGTTTTTCAGCTGGAAAACCTCAGGTTTGCAAAGCCTGCAGTGTGCAGGGTCCTGGCCGAGCTCCAGCTGTGGGTGCTGCTGGGTGGCATGGCTGGGGGCTGATCCGCTCCTCTGCTGCCACCCCCACCCTTTCAAAAGCTATACCTCCCCTCCCCCTTTATTTTTCTGCTTGTTTTGGACACTGATGCTTTGTTAGATTTCACAATATTTCTTACCATTTTCATGATTGAACTGCGTAACGGATGTTTGTTTAGCACCTCGGGTATTTTCTTTGCGGTAGGAGAATAGGGCTTTATTATTTGTTGCTATTGATTTAAAATATAACTACTTAACTGCTAAGTGCCAATCTTGAGGTCTTAAATTTCTGTCTAAATTGTTCTTTTATTCTCTAGTTTCTACATATAATTTGTAGAGTGAGGTTTTTAAGAGGGAACTTTCTTTATCAGTAGAAACAAACAAACAAAAAAAAAACAAACCAAAAAACTCAACACAAAACAGCATGAAAACATGTGTGTTTGGCCCAGTAGCATAGCTTTTAAATAGATCTCTGGAAAATCAGAACAACTGCAGGGTGCAAATAATGCTTTGTTCTTGCAAGGGGAGAATCTGTGCTTTTTTCTTGGTTGTGGTTTTTTTTTTTTTTTCCATTTCTAAATTGCCATGAGAGTAAAGTTGCCTGCAGGGACTGGCGGGCTAAGTATTCCCCGTCCATCTCCTGAGTGTCACCTGCTAAGGTGAGGAGTCTGAAAAAGCCTGGACACATTATGTATGGGTGGCCTTTTGTTTATGACAGACAAAGGCAAAATCCTCTGGATTACTGGAAGATATCATATAACACACAAGATGGAGTTACTATTATTCTTTTCTAAGACATATTGTGTTTCCCTTGGGCAGAGAAAAGAAAGTGCAGCCAATCCTAGGAGGGTAGCTCCTATTAAAGATTTATGCAAGCCTGAATTATTTGGCTTTAAACTTTTTTCTCTTTTTAATAAGAGGGATGCTTTCTTTAGGCACAGCATACTGAAGGAGATGGTATCACTGGTAATCCTTGGCTTAGGCACAGAGCTCCTAAATGGTTTGAATTAGGTAGAAGATGAGACTTTGATTTTTTTTTTTTGCCCCCTTTCTTTTTTGTTTCTGCATTTAAGGTTTCACTGCAAAATTTCCCACTGAAGTAGCAATTTGGTGGGGTTTTGCTCTCTGTGTAAGTCTTTTTTTAGGTGTATTCATTCAGCGAAACAGCTTTGAAGCTGTTGAACTGTGTAAATGTTATATTAACATTTTCTTTTGCAATTATAGACATTTACTTGCTCTTGTTGAAATAGCTCTTTCAAGGGGAAGGGAAGAAAGCAGGAAGTGAAAGTACACAAAGAAATGAAAAAGTAGCTGTGTGCTTGATTTAATTTTTGAAATAAATCATTTCAACTTCTAATATACACTTCTCTAAGATAGTGGTTAAGGATAGACAAAGAAAGAATACTGGAAGAAATAATTTCATTTTGTTCCTTTGTTACTTTAGATCATTTAATTTTCACGTGTTTGGTTTGCATGTGGAGATTTGGCCAACGAGTCCTGCTCTTTGAATTTGTTAAGCAACACTGAGGAAAGCTCCAGGAGGCTCATGTCCATCAGCCTGCAATGCACAAATTACAAAATGGCAAGTAATTGCCTGAAATAAAGATGACAAATAATGTGAATTAGCTATTAGTCCAGAGGGTTTCAAGCTCCTGTGGCTTGATTAAATTAAGTCTAGTGTGCTTAACGCAAAGTGGCAACTGATCCTTTAGGAAAAAGCCCTATATAATCCAATACAAATTATAATCTTTTTCTGGGTTACTTAAAACTTCCAATATACTTAATAGAATAATTTTTCTGTGGCATTCTGCTGGGTCATGTTATAATTTCTATGTAACGTAGCAATTTCCGTGGATAATTTCACAGAACTCAGATTAATCTCTCCTCATTGACTCTCACAACACTTTATTTCATGTTTTCCATACTAGTGATATTTGTTCTTTGAATACACTTTACCATGTGACTATTGTATCTATAGCAGGATCTCGGATGAAAAGTGTAACTAATATTTCAGTGTTAACAGTCTGTGTGATGTGGCTTCTTTTCTCTTCTATCGGTGGTTATCATTTAAAGAGATTTTTTTTTTCTGCTGCCAAGCCAATGCCAGGAGCATATTTGTGTTGTTACTGTTGCTCAGCAACTGTGATCTCTTCACTAGGTCTGACAGTTGCTTTCTCTCCAGGAGAGCAGAGATGCAAGAAGGACAGATGCATTGATCCTCAACGCATTATCAGATCTTGTCACACACCCACTTTGAAAAGCTGATAGCATCTAATAATCTTACTCAAGGCTCATTTTACACATCGTTGAGCTTTTACAGTTAAACTTAGAAAAATGCATTGTCTTGTTCTGTCAAGGCAGGGAGGTCAATAATTAGGCCGCTATTCATCCAAAAAATAAACTATATGCTTTTAAGGAGGCTTGGTCCATATAGAAGGGTATTTTTGTCCCATTTAGAAGCTGCAGACACATTAATATCTGCATCAGTCCTCATCGGTGATCTGCACTTTGATTCTATAGACCTTCGTATGGCTCAGCTTCTTCAACAGTATAAGCCACAGTATCAATCAGAAAGTGAGTGACATTGTTGTATTTTAATCCAGCATAATAACTGGGAACAGTAATCGCACTATCCTCATAGGAATCTATTACAGGTGAAAAGATACTCCTTAAACTGTAGAAGGGATGTCCAAAAGAAAAAAATACAGAGGAGCCTTAATTATGTAAAATTAAAATGCTAGTCTGCAGGCAAGTAGGTCAAGACTAAAGAACTTGCCAAAGTGACTGAACATCACAAATAATAAGTTATTCCAAAGCCTGTGACACACAAACCTGCGGAGCAATCTGTAAGACTGATCAATACCTGAAGAGCAAAAAGACCATTTAAGACTGGTAAGGCCACAGTAAAGAAAGGCGAGTTGATGATCTGCCAGTGGACAGGACTTGATCTGGAGGTGCTTCATGATGCTCTGACCTCGAGGCTTTGAATCATGGGGAACATGCTAGAGGTACCGCTTCAAGCTGAAGTGCCAGGAAAAGGGGTTTTGGACCAAATCTGTAAAACAGGTGTTACAAATCACCAGGACCTGACATCGCTTACCTGGAGTTTCAAGGGTTTCAGCACAAACTTGTTGAGCTGTGAACTGTGGCTATTGATACCAGCCTCAAGAGCAGGGGAGGGGAAGGTGTTGAGCGCAGCCCAAGACTTCAGGAAAGGGTTCAGGCACCACCCGGAGGGTGGCAGGTGTTTAAGTCTGGTTTCACGAGTAAAAAAATCTGGTACAGTTATGTAAGGAAATTAGTGATCACCTTTGATTGCTGTCACCTTTGGAAACCGTCAGTGATGGTGGCTGCTACAGGCTGTAACTGGCAGGTGTATCTCCCGGTGATCTGGGCTGGAGACCACCCTCACTCCTCTCCAGCTCCAACACTTGAGTTTCCTTTCATGGAAAGCAAATGCAAACAAACACCAATCTGCCAAGGCAGGGAGGCACGACTCAGCGAGCACCTGCCTCCAGGCCTGAGTTGGGGAAAGTTTACAGGTCCTAGTAGTTGTTCTACTTACTGAAGGGTGGGGGCAGAGCCTTCTCATACAGTCACTGTAAGGGGGCAGGGAACTAACAAAAAAAAAAACAACCCACAAAACACTAAAGGAAGTTAAGTTGTCATGAGACCAAAGGGAAAATACTTTAATGGGATGGAAAAGAAAGCAAATGAAGAATGAGACTAAATGATGAGAGGTACAGAACAATCTCTGAAGAGGCTCAGCTGATTTGCATTTTTCAATTTAAAAGGTACAAACTGGGAAAGATGTTCACAGAAGCCAGGACAACCATGAATTGTGAGTAAGACTGGATAAAGAGCAGTAGTATTCCTTGTACTGCATGAACTAGGGTGTACTACTTACGAAATCACTAAGCAGCAAGTTTAAAACAGCTACTGGGAGTGGGGTTTTTACCCATGGTAAATCATGGTTTATTATTAAATTGTGAAACTCAGTGTTATAGGATGTGTTGGATCCCGTTATAGGATGCTAAAGTTATGAAAATGTTCATACCTTGATTTGACAGAGTCATGGAATAAAAGGTTTATCTAAGGGCTTTAAATGCAATGGGGTGACCACAATCCTCTGGAAGCAAAGAAGGTGTGTGTTAACCCTCCACTCATGTCTGGGAACTGCAAGGGAGAAGACTATCTTGGTGCAAGCCAAGTGTGTGCCAGGACCATTGCAGCAGAATTGCACCTCAGTTCAGTGCCTGGACACATTCCTGGGTGCCTTAATTTACTTTAAATATATTTAGCTGGAGGTTATGAGCTTTTGCAAAGAAACAGGAAGCTCCATTTGTGAGGTGTTGGCCAATTATTGCACAAAGGTTAATCTCATAGTTAACTTCAGGCTAAGGAACGGCAACAGCTTTCAGTCGTGCCATGTTCAGTGTGGGAGCAATTGCTGGACATTTTCAATTTTGGAACTGGTGTCTGGCGAGAGTGAGAGAGAGAACAAAAAGCAAAGATTTTGACAGTCAAACACAGAAGAGCACGTGTTAAGTGGGACCTGGCTTTTAAAGCAGATTTACAAATTATCAATGCTATTTCATGGACCTCTGTCAATTTGAAACTGCGGTCACCAAGAGATGGTCTTTTCAAAGGAGAATGTACAGCAGAGCTGGAGAAGCAGCAGCAGTCCTTTACAGTCCTGTGTGTGTGCACAGGAGCCAAATATGGTCTATAACTCTAGAAAAATATTTTTTCTAATATGAATAAAAGCTGCATGCATGTTATGAAACTTTTAGCAGGAGTTATTTTTTCCTCAATATTCAAATTAAGGCCCTTTATTTAAAAGCCATAATTTCTCTATGTGCTTTTCCTGGAGAAGTGAAGATGATCATCTTGTGTTCATTAAGGGAATTTGAATATGCTGAGTGTGTTTATTATTAGTTAAGCAATCAAAAGCCATGCTCACTAGTTTGTGATCATAATGCTGGCAAATTGCCTAAAATGTTGTTCTGGCACTTCTAGGGAGAAGTTTTCCCTATAATTATTCCTATTTCCATCTGTGTATCTTTCAAAAAATGCCATATCTGGTATTCTTGTACAGGTACCTTTCCAAAGTCAAACCCAGGACTTGAGTGTCTAGAACCAGCTGCTTGCCAGAGAATGACTAAAGTTTGGTTGTTTTCTTTAATTCAATATCTGTCACAAATACTGTATTAACATTTAATTACTGTAAGACATGCAGCTGCCTGGGTAACAAAGCTGCAATAGCACTTCTGTTTGAAGCACAGTTCTCAAGTGTGTCTAAAACCCCATGTTTTATGCTTTTTAAAAAAAATTTTTTTACTCCGATGTTCATGTGTAATATCTACAAACAAACTGAAAGTAACTTGTATACTGGTCCCAGTTTCCATCTATGAAACCAAATTGCTAAGCCTTCTGTGCTTCATTTGTTGCTTTGGGGGTTTCTTAAGTGCTTGTTGCCAGCAGGATAAGGCAGCCCCTTCATAACTGTAAAGAAAGGATGGGCAGATACTAGAAGATGACACAGGTCAGTAAACTAAAGCAGACTTCATCCATGGGTAGCCTGGCTTAAGCTTTTCTATTGCCATTAAGGCAAAGGGAAGGATTGGAAGGAAAACAGTTGCACAGTTTTAGAGACACTTGCAGGGATTTTCCTCTTTGAAAGTTCATGGAAGCAAAATGGAATAAAGTATGAATTTCCCTGCCTGGGAAAGTAGGCTGCTTGCGGAGGCTGACTCCCAGTGCTCACCAAACCTGAGAAGCTGGGTGGAGATGGACTCTGAAGGGAGGTCATGCAAAAGGCTGACTCCTCAGAGCCAATACGCCATGGTTGAAAGTGTGCTTTCCCCAGCGCTCATCTGGGCTGACACTGTAAATGTTTCAAATTAGCATGGAAGCTGATAAATGAGGAAACGTCCCTTAGCTGTTGCACAGAATTATATATAACATTACTCAGCGCATTTGTGCCTAAATCTCTCTGTGAGTTCCTGGAGTTCAGATGACAGCCCTGAAAAGAAATAGCTGTTAACTGGAAGTGCTTGCCTTCTGCTACTTTTTTTAACCTTTAGGTTTTATTACTCAGCCAGTTTCATATCTGTTAGGGCAGTTTGTTAACTCATGCAGGAGCTCACACTGGCCCACGTTCAGTCTTTAACCCTGAATTTGCACAGCTGAGAGGGCAGGAGTGGCCTCTCCTCTCTTACAGATGTATCAGAGATATTTTTTCCTCAATTTGGCCTACAGTGATGTTTCTGTTACGTGAGCTAATTGGTGCCTTGTAGACTTTGTAAAGGGACAAACACCTCCCATGTGAGCATTACTGTGGAAACTATTAGGTAGAGTCCTTGCTTTGACATCAAGGGCAGAACTGCTCAATCCCTCCCTTGAATCAGCTGTACGTTGCTCTGTAATGGCTTCATGCACAGCCAAAAGATTTAATAGTGCATGGAAACAAAATACTCTGAATACACACAATTATTTTAGTATCAGTGACAACACTGAAAACTATGCACATTCCTATTTGGGGAATAAAGCATATGTGATTGCTGCCAATATTCCACATCTTGAGTGGTCATATGTGGCTCAAGTCTTCTACATCAATAAATAAATATTTAGAAAAGGTAAATGAAAAGAGATATTTCATAACAAAAAAACCTTAGCATGCTGGCTTGTGTAGAATAAAACTTTCTTGTTGAGACATCTGAAAGGCTGTGCCTGGAATCCCTGCTGCCTGCCTTGCTCCACACAAGGAGTATTTTGTTTATTACAGTTTAAAGAATGATAAAGTAGCCCGTGATTGAGCTCTGGTGTTTGTTTATCTGCATTATAATTTGAGGCATGATGTTGTTAGGCTTAAAGACTATGCTTAATCTATGTTTATTCTTCTTATGATTTGATGTATTACTCAATACCTCAGTGTACTATTAGCTGATGTTAACGGAGCTTTTTATTACTGTTTGAACTTTTTCATGTTTCAGGTGGTTGGCCTATGTTTCAGGCAGGCTTCTACTACACCACAGAAGCTGCTTTTAATTCATTGAAAGCATATGCCACTGTGGAAAACCTTGTGTAGTATCACATGAAACAGATATCTAACTTGAACCACAGAAATTATAGTTTGAGATAAATCTGTGAAAACCCCAGGGTGTTGTTTGGTTGTTTTGGTTTTGTTTTTTTTTTAAAGGTAGGAGAGTGCATGACAAAAATGAGGGAAAACATACCTAACAAAATTGGGTCACGTTGCAGTAAGGTTCTCTCATTTAAACCAGATCTCTGATGCTCAGAAACATCCACCTAAAAGCAGAATTTTGTTGTCAAGTGTGAAGAGGGAAACAAGGAACAACTACTGTACAGCATACACTTTTGTTTTATCCTTCTATCTATTCTTAATGTCTAATAGGGAATAGCACCGGATTACTGAAGGATTTGTGTTTATTCACGTCACTATGCAGAAGACAATTTATGTGAAAGGCAACTTTGACTTTAAGTTCCTATATACCTTTCTATCTCTAGCTATAGCTCCTAAACATCTTGCAAATCATGGGGAGGAGGATTCAATGTGTGCTATTTGCGACTCATAATTATAGGTTTCCCTATTTCAATATAATTTTCAATGATCTTTGTCATTTTCCTCTCCATCCTCTGATCCACACTGTGGTATAATATTTTTGTACACAAATTCCTTTCAAGGAAACAAAAATCTTTGGGCAGCTGAGCTGGCCTATTTGTTATAAATAATAAGCAAAAAGTTTCCCCAGCTGTGTAAATCACACACAAAGTTTTGGGTGGGGAGATGGAGAGTAAAACTACTGAAAATGAGGGGTTTGCCATATGTAAAAAAAAACTAGAAATGAACAGTAATTTTTTTCACTAACCAGTATGGGTCACATCTCTTGGGCTAAAAACCACAGGAGCCAAGACACCATTTCCTTCCTCCCCACTCATGCATTTCCCTATATGCAGCACCTCTTTGAAACCTGGGAAACCCTAGGGAGGGTTAGATATACCCTCAGAGCAGCAAGGGGTTGTGCTTATAGTGCAAAGTTTTGTTATAGTGTAGGGCTCTGCCAATTCATTCAGGTTAAAGTCCTTTTTGTTGTAATGCAGGTGACAATATTGCCAGAATTGGTCATCAAACTAGCTAAAATCTGGAAAAAAACGTAGTAAAAATAGATGTTATCAATAATCTTAACAAAAGGTGGGACTGCTCAGTAGTCCAAATGAGCCAAATAATGGCATAACTGATGTTTATCAGATACTTGTTTTCTTGGCATTGTTATCTGAATCTCACAGAGATGTCACTGTAATTACAAACAGGGTACCAAAGTCGTGCTGGATTAACCAGGCTCCTGTTATAAAGGAACCATAAAGCAATAGGTGGTTATGTCCTTCATAGTTCTTTCCTTTTTAATAGCAGGTGTTAACATTGCATAGTACCAAAAATCCCATGAACATTTTTTAAAAGATATTTACCGATGCATCACAAACTTAAATTTTCAAGTAAAAGTCTTGACAAAGCAAACCACAAGGAAGATTCGCTTGTTCACTTCTGGGCCCTCAAAACTTTGGGATCGTGTTAATTAGCTGCAGATAATCACCAACATAGAGAGGCTGTAGACATCCATGGAAGTGATGAAGGCACAAAACTCTTGTGTGAGCAAATGCAGATTGACCACCTACAGCTATGTGCATCTACATTTAAAATATGACTGAATTCTTGAAAATTTTATTGTAGTAAATGTTAGTGCTAGTTAACTAGTTCTTTTAGCAGATGTATAGTGCAAGTTATACATAAATATAATTTCCCCAATCTTTGTGTGGTCTTATTTAGGTTGGTTTTGGTCCTTTGAAGCGGTGGCTGTTTCTCCTTACACATAACTATATCATAAAAATTTTAACTTGTATTTACAATAACAGCTATTTGATCATCCAACCTTCACACTTTCAACTGCTTGTATGAGGTCTTTGGTTTTGCTGTGATTCTCTGTTTACTGCCAAACACATGATGATACCAGAAACTAATGAAGTCACTGAAATAAATTTTTAAGCATGGATTTAT
Organism: Ciconia boyciana; assembly: GCF_034638445.1. Lineage (NCBI taxonomy): Eukaryota > Metazoa > Chordata > Aves > Ciconiiformes > Ciconiidae > Ciconia > Ciconia boyciana. The sequence continues at coordinate 60,417,159 of NC_132938.1, forward strand.
GTTCCTAATAGTATTTGCACATCTATACAAATCTACTGGTCTCACAGAATCACTTCAATTCAAAATTCCTGCCCATGTAAATATCCCTGTCTCAAGTGGGTGCTTGTTGCAAGGAAGAGACACTTTGGAAATATTAACTAGAAATTCCAGGAAGGGAAAAAAGAAGCGCACAGAAAATGTTGATATTTTCCCACCACCTTACTTCACTGAGATCTCTTGTGCATATCTGTGGTTCTGGTCTCAGAAAAATACCCTTTCCTGCATTGAGATCCCAAGGAAAAAAACTGATCTGCTAACTTTTTTGTGCGCTCCTCAGCCCAATTTCAAAGGACCTTCTTGGCCTTCTCAGAAGGTTAGAGTGTGTAGTCCAGAAAAGATGCTCTTGTTAACCTTTGATGCAAATTATGGATGCTTTATGCACTCATGACTGAGAAGTTTCTCCCTGAATTTAATCTTTCTACATGGTAATGTACAGTACTTTTATTACCAGTACTTACTGTCTTGCTTAATTTTGAAAGCTGCAGCAGGCTTGCTGACTTTATTGAAAGATGAGTGAAGCATTTGTAATGCTGAGACTATTGCTGGGGTTTGGAAGAGACAACTGGCTGCGTGATAAGGCAAGCAGTGCGACTGCTACATTATCACCAGCCAAAAGTGTAGAGTGGGGGGACGCGTTGGAAAAATTACAGTTGAATTTAAGTAGGTGTCGGGAGGTTTTGTTTGGGCATATACCAAAGCCGTTGATTATGAAGAGATTTACTGTTCAAGGCTCTTTATTTACAATATAACTGAAGTCAACTATTGCAGTCCTAAAGCAAGGACTGTGATTTTTAGAGGTTTTTAATGGACTTCTGTGGAGTCACAAGCATAAACTTTGAAATAACATTGGATAAGAAAGGCAATATCCTTTCCTTTCCACATATTTGTTGTGTTGCATTCTGCTCTCTGTTACACAAGGTTTAAATCTGGAGTTAGCTCCATGATGTTCAAAGCGTTGATCCCCCATATACACCAGAGTAACTGACAGCAGAAGTGGGGCTAGACAACTTATTAAACTCTTTAGAGGTTGAGCCTACCCTACCCACTGCCTTTTTTCAAAGTTATCTTACGATTGGCTAGTTTCAGCAGAGCCTCACATGTCATTTTCAGTGCAATCTTTGCTTATTTTTTTCCCTTATAGTATATTTTCCCCTTGTAGGCTGTACCAGTAGATTTTGCAACACAGAACACCAGAAAAACGTGCTAAGTTCTTCAGATTGATACTAGGGAGGAAGATGATGTTACTCTGCGTATGTGGCACTTCTTCTGATGCTGCCAAAATATGTAAATTCATATCACTGATTCTTTCAGTTTGCATTGCTTGCTTTTTGGGGGGAAGGGTAAGGTGGGAAGATAAATGTGGATTGAACAAGCAGGTAAAGGGGCTGGTCCAAAATAGTATCACTGGAAGGGAATGCGCTGATGAATTGCAAGCTGTGAGGAGTAACAGACTTCAACAACATCCAGCCTCGATAGGGAAGCAAGATCATGACAAAACACTCAAAAATGGAGTCCTAAAGAAAAAAAACTAAGTGAAATTACGCATATATATCCAAGGGTCTTTCAATAATCAAATAAGGTGCTAACTGTATCTTGAAGGTTATGTTTCTACCAGTTTGGGCAAGGAATTTTCATAAGCTCATGCATGCTTTTAAGGACTTAAAATAGTATCAATAAAATTTCTTGACTAGGTAGACTGCCATGAAAGCTCTTTTTTCCTTTTTTTAATGCATAAAATGTTAATAGTTAACTGGGTTTTGTAGACAGAACAGGCCCGCGCCTTATCTCCCTGGCATGCCAGAATTGAGTAGCGCAGAAAGAAGTCTGTAAAACACAAAGCAGCTTGTGCAGATGGCTGCTACGCACATGAAGGAACACTACCAGGTATAGCTGCTACTGCCTTAAATATTTCAAATATTTCTCTAGCACAGCATTAGCAATTTGTGGTTTACCAGTAAGGCTTCCATGCCCAGGCTCTCAAGAAAGTGTCTGAGTTTGTTCTTTACTGAGGCTTTTGCCACTATCTTATGTACATAATTATGTAAACCCATGGATGGAAAACATCTTTAACATCCATTTATGTACAAATGCGTATTTCATAGTTTATAATACAGGAACAGAAAAGAACAACGCTGTACTGAGGCAGCCGTTTCTGCTGATGTCAGTATTTGAAATAATTTCATTAAAATACAATGGATAATCTCAGTGTATGGTACAGGTAACTGCTAATTTTATTTCATTCCAGTGAAAATTAGCAGCAAATGCTGAGACAAACACTGTAGAATTAGGCAGGTCTTAGCAGCAAATAAGAGTTGCTGATATGCAGCCAAGTGTGTGTAGGTGCTCTTCCCACAGCAACAGAGGAGTTGAAGTTACGCTGCTAACTACTTATCTGTAAGCCTTTTGCCAACGATAGCAATGTTTTATGTAAAGTGTTATCTGTGTCTACAACTTATTATTTAGGTAGCATCTGTGTTATACACTAGAAAAATCTCCTGAGTCTGTACTAAGTGGGAGGGATGAGTTAGCATTCTTGAGCAAAATTGGGTTGTTCAGCTCTCCTAAGTTACGTGATTTTTTTCAAGCAGGCAGTGTTCTCTGTGTAATGAACGGAAGAGTTTGGTTTTTGGACTTTCTAAAAGACTAAGTTATGTGTCAGGACTTAGAGGAAGAAGGAAATATTGCCAAAGAGGCCGTAAAGGTGTAAAAAGCTGCACAGGGAAAGAAGAAAGGACAATTATTCTCCTTTGCAAATGAATGAATGAGAAAAAATAAAGGATGAGAGCTTATATTAGATGAGAAAGTGTAGTATAACCCATGGAAAAAAAAAATTGACCATATATGAGTTTAGCCTTACTTCCTTAATATTCCTCTTTAAATACTAGCTTTTTCTCTAATGAGTACCTCTAACAGTATTAGTCACCTTTTGTTAACTGGTTTTAGTATGTAACAAAAGAGAGGAAAAAAAACTTTCATCTTTTCAGTAGGTTATAGGTTCAGGAGGTTACTCAGGTCAGTTCTCTGGTAACAATTATTTTTCACAGAGAAACTGTTAACCTCAGCCTGATGCAAGAAGTGGAGAACTTAATCTATTTTAAAAAATAATTTATCACTGTAGGGTAACTTTGACAGGTGTGGCAGAGTTAGTGGCAAAACCCTGTGATTTTCTGGTCAACAGCAAAATACCAGTTGCTTTCAGGGTGCCAGGAGTGCACGTCGCAGGCTGAATATCAGCTAGGGAAATCTGAAGTAACCTTTCAACTCAAGAAGCATTTCCTTGTAGGAGAAGCCCAATGCATTTTGGAGCAGCAGTTTGGGATAGCTTGCTCTGCTGCCACCTTCATGGTCCATAAATGAAGACTTCATGCTGTTGATCCGGTTTCTCTCAAAAGAATTAAGCTCTTTTCTCCCCTTTGAGCACATGACAGAGCAAAGAGATCAAACTGTACTAAAGTGAGAAAGCAATTGGTGGAAATGACAATGCTCTGTCATCCTGTATTCACTGTGGTTTTGATGACAGTCTGTTAAAAATGAAGAATTAGGTCAATAGGAATGCTGAAAGCTTTCTGTTGTGGTGTGCTGCTAATGATCATCATGGCAATCATCTTATTGATGTGAGAGACAGTTTAAACATTGGCCGTTCAAAGCTGAAGTGAAGCTAATTAACCATCCACTCTCCTGTGGCATGGCTAGTTAGATATAGGATTCCTACACAACTTGAAACTTCATAATAAGAAAGAGGTCTTTTTCACCCATGACTTAAGGAAACAAAAATAATTTGTTTAAAAAAAAAACCTTAAGAGATTTCCAAATAAACCCCCATATCTCTTGTTAGCTTTTTAATACCTGCTGAGAGGAGTCCTGGTACTCTAGTACCAGAGTATATGTTCTGGTACATATTAGGATACAGTTATGTTCTAAAATACAGGACGCCTTCACTTCAGTCATCTAAGAATGAAAAAACTTTTTTCACTTACACGAGCATGGATATACACACACACCCCCCAAGGCTTGATAATGAAATAATCCTGTTTGATCAATTATTTTTTTTTTTCTTTTTAAGATCACAAGTAGTTTTACACACTGGAGTTGCAGTATGCTGCTACAGACTTAACTGATGAATTAAAAGTTAAGTATATTTAGTCTTATTATTTTTACCTGATCTTCACCTCTGTAAACTGTTACTGAGTTACTGGGAGTTTGCCTAAAAAGGACTAAGTTTAATAATAATAATAATAATTATGATAAAAAGTCCAACTGATCTGGGAAAATAAAGGGATGATTTCCCAAGGTAAGTAAATAAGAGCTGTCTGAAAATAATTGATTGAAAGAGGGGGAAGAAAGTGTTTGAATTTTTGAGAAAATCAGATATAGGAAAGGGAGGAGGACTCTTTGTACTGGACAATGATAATAAATCAAGAAACAATTGGGCATAAGTTCAAAAGAAAACCAGAGAAAGATTCGCTGGTAAACTCCAGCAGATTAGCTCTGGTAATGCAGACTGGCCAAAAACTCAGTTTTAACACTCCAAGTAAGTCAGGCTTGCAGCTGCTTTGCATCATCTGGCTTGCTGCAAGGGTTTGCAGTGCTCAGTTGCAGCATACCAGTGAATCTAGCCTCTTACGTGGTTATTCAGATAACGCTTTTTTCACACAGTATAAGAGCAGTCTTAGTACAAATGTGCAAGCGACAGCTTGAGAAACAAGCACAGTTGTCTCACCTTTTCATAAATTGTGCAAGTGTCTGCTTGCAAGAAAGAGCAGGGAGCAAGCACAGTTGGGCAGTGCACTTTTGTCTTTCCCTGCCTTCTCCTGCCGGGGAAGCTTGTTCTGTCTCAGTCTCACTCTCCTCTATAAGACTGGCATGTAAACATGTGCCAAACTGTATGGGCTAGTTATGTTACAGGTGAATATCCAAGAAGGATCACAACAAGACCATCACACTACTTTCTTGTATAACTTGCAGAAGGCTGAATTCCCATGTTAGTCCTCTATACTAACACAGTGTGCCCCATTGCCAAGGCTTTCATTCTTTTTTTGCTTTTAAGCTCTTTAAGCACAAAGTCTTTTAAGTTTTTGTTTTTGGTTTTGGTTTTTTTTTAGAAGAGTGGCACTCATCTGTCCTTGCCAGTTCCCTTTGTTTCCACCCCACACACACTTTCGCACCCACTGGCCCGTTTTGACTCAAGCTGACAAAGAGCTGAAGATATCAGAGATGATGCTTGCACAAGATTTATGAATCTTTGAGGAACAATTAAGGGAATGAAATGCGAAATTAGCATTATATTTCCACACCCCTCTTAAAAAGATGCAGTGGTAACTGCTTACCCCTTATAAGAGGTAGCTACTGTCTCATTGATGGACAGAGCTGGTTCTGTCTAGCCGCAATGCACGTGTCACCCACTTGACAGCTACAGCTTTTGAAAGGGAAGAGGTGTTGGGGGACAAAGATGAGTCTGGGGATCACTAAAGATGATGTAGAGCACAAATTTGTTGGAAATCAGGCTTTGCCAGTCCTGTATGTTATGGAACAGTTGGATAGATCTGTACCTAAAATAGCCTACTCTTTTCCATACAGTATTTTAATCTAAGTTGACTTTCTTCAACTGACAAATAAGATTAACTGTAATGACTGCAAATATAGGGATTTCATCCTTTCTGCTTCTTAGTTACTTCAGGTAACTATTTCTGTGGCTGCAGATTTTAGGTTGTGTTGCTCATTGCCAAGCAGAGAGAAGCAGACAGCACTGCTGTGTGAAATAGCAACAGCAGAGTTTCCTGAAAGCCTTGGTGAGAACATGGCACCTTGCTCTTCACAAAGGGCAAGATTGTGCTGACTTTACTTCTGTTTATTAGCATGGTGCTTGACAAGTCACACTTACAGCAGCATAGCTGTAAGCAACCTTGAGATTCACTGCTGCTTGTATGACACTACAGAGACTGTCATTGACATGTGTGACTTGTGCAAAGCTACAGATAGTAGGTTTTTCGGTGTTACTGTATATAGCATGCTGACCTGCATGTGTAATATCTTGTAGGAGAAAATACTCCTACCATGGCCTTTTAGTAAAATATCTATTATGATTTTTAAAATCAAATTAGAGATTGTACATAAGCATTCTCATTACATATTCATCTTGTGAGATGCACTTTCATTCACTTAAAACCTTAGTCTTTCTGAACCCTTAAGTCTCCTTCCTGTAGTATCTAACGTTAGCCTTACCACTTATTAAAGGACGTGTTTTTTTCCCTTTTGCTTGTGTATGGATCAGGAGCATAGAAGAGATCCTCATCTCCTCAGTGGTACAAGCTGAACAGAGAATACGAAGGGGTCTGCTGTGCATACTTTCGAATGGGAGGTTTTTTCCTTGCACTAGTTTGCAGCGCAGATGTACCTGCACAGATGTTGCTGGCAGAGTGAGCCCCACGCTGTTCCGCAAACACCCGGGGCAGCAGATCATATGCCAGGGCAAAAGGGCAGGAGTCATTAAGACAATATGTGATTCGACTGTCCTCACCTGGTAATCAGTCTCTAGAGAAGGATACACAGTTTGTTTTACCCCAAAGTGGTGCTGAGCCCATGTCAGGGAGTGGGGAGATGTTATTGGCACGCTGACAAACCCTCACGCCTCCTATGAACACTGTGAAACCTGAATGCGTGCCGTGCTCTGCTTCTGCAGCTCTAACATACCGTTGGACTTGGGTTGTCTAACACGAGCTTTTAAAGCCTCTGGTAAACAAAATTGTAACAATTATGTGTACAAACCAGTGGGATAGGACTGCGAAGGAAAAGCCGTAGAAGCATGGAGGATCATTAATTTTTCCCATGGTGTTTGACTCACCATGTGATCTTTTGGCCAGGAAAATACTTGAGGCAGTGCAGTTAGTAACACTTCTCCCAGAGGCTGTCATAACCATGCTTTAGACACCGAGTCACAGATGTTTACTAAATCATCATCACACACCCTGGTTTCTAAGAATTACAGAGAGATGGGTTCAGCAAGACTCATTTCGTGAATGGCCCTTTCTGATAGCAGACACCCCGTGTATAAATTCTCCCCATACATTTTCCTGCAGTTCAAATTACAGTGCTTGATTAATTGATTTGACTGAGAGAATGCACCAAGTAAAGTTCAAATGGAAAGAGTAAGCAGCTGGACACATGTTCACTTTCTTTCACAGTCTTGTTAGTTAATTTTGGCTGATGATTTCATGCAAACTGTGGTACTGAAGTGTATTCACAGCGCTGTCTCACTGAATATAGATAATGTTCCCGAGCTGTTGGAAGTGTGAAATGCATTTCGTATAGGGCCAAATTCTCGTCCTGTTGATATCTGTGGGAGAATTGCTGTGCTTTCAGGGGATCAGTATTTGGCCCTTGATGTCCTCTTTGAAAGTTTTGGTGTGGTTTTTTTGTTGGTTTTTTTTTTACATTTTCTACTAGAAAACATCCAATACATCAGAAATGTACTGCTGTTGTGTATATAAAATTCTTCTCAACAGAATGATTTTAGCAAGCTTGTTGGATGAGATTTCCAAATCATTCAGACACAACACTTTAAAATTGTGGCCTATGCTCTTTAAAGGAAGTTGATGTCATTGAATTTCAAAGGAGTAGGAGATTTGCTGCCTTTCTGTACTGTAAACAAGCTTTGTTCTAGAAGTCCCAAACCTAAAGCTGGCAAAGCCTGTGATATATCCAGGATAGCTCTTTGGTTTGAGTTTTTATTGTGTGCCATCAATAGGCAGAAACAGACTTTACCAAATTCAGAATACTGACTAGCCCTGAAGTCCTATAGTGGTATTTTATATCCTTTCTCCCTGGCAAAATTTTGCATTCAGTGTAACTCACTAGTAAATGAAAATAATCTTCTGTATCAGGGAAGATTTAGACATTTCTATAAATGAATTAATATTCTTTCCTAACATGTAAGAATAATACCTGTGTAGTACCAGCCCATAGCCATGTTCCAGGGGGCTAAGCTAATCACTGTCAGGAGGATGAAGCAAAAATTCCCCTTTCCTAAGGAAAAAGGGGGTGTGATGGAGTGTCACTGTGAGAGCGAGCGAGCAGCGGGCTGCCAGGGACACCCAGTCTGTCACACTGCTGCTACTCTGCCTACAGAGGTGAGGCAGGGACACGCGGAAAATGCCCGGTCTCTTCCTCGCGTGCATTGCACAAAACCTGTGTGAAACGGTACCAGTATTAACTACTAATCTCAAGCAAGGTGACAAGGTCTCAGTAAAGAAGAGTTTTAAAAAACAAACAAAAAGGCAGCAGAGGCGGGACAAGCAGCTGTGGGTCCTCTAATCAAGCTCCAAAACTGTCAACCTGCCATTCAGCCGCATGAAATGCATTTTCCCTCCAGTCTTACCAAGTTTTCCTTCACTGTTGGAGATTGTATTCCTTCCCCGACACTTCTTGTGCAAAGATGAAGGACATTTCTGCTCTTACTGCAGAGCACAAGTTAAGGTTCACCTTCTGAAATGAAATGTGGTAAAAGAGGTTTAGTAGACCACACCTGCTCTAAATTAATAGTGAAGTTAGTCAGGGTTTACCTGGCGAAATTTTAGCAAATAACATATTATCACATTCCCCTCAGTGTGTCTCTCTCTCCATCCTAGTCTTTGATAGTGCAAATGCAACTTGGCTTTGTTAGATCAGCAAAACAGTTAATAAAAATGTGTTTTCTTTCTAAACAATTAGTACAAGATACTGTGTAACATTCTCTGTGTTAGGGAATTGCAGCACAGCTGATGTGATAGCTGCTTGGAAGGGGTCTTTCTGAAGATGGTTCTCACTCTTTACTATGTTTTCATGCTTTGTGACAGGAATGGTCAATAGGGATGGGAAGGTTTAGACTTCACTTTAACATATTTCCTTTGGTTGTAAAGGAGAAAAATCTCCAGCTTCTCAAAGGGTAAAAATTTGATAAAAACTTGTCAATGTGAATTTTTGACACATGAAAATAGCTGATGAATCAATCTTGGAAAAGCCCACCTTCTGCACTGTCATCGCCACAGCTACATGCGAACTGCACTGCGGACTTCAATCAGCCCATCTCTGGGTATTAGGGAGCCCTACAGTTATACAGAGTGGGTACAGGGACGTCACATTTAGGGTACTTCTGCACCTTTCCTACAGGTTGGGTGTCTCCAGAAGGTAGTTCATATCAGCCCACAAGGCTGAACCTGGTCTAGTCCTCAATAGGAAAGTGTAATACATCATTAAGACAAAGAAATTAGGACTTTGTATCTGATCTGGTGTGTTACACTAGATTTCATTCCTAAAATGGGTTTCAAAAATCACTGAGTACTTTCTTCAAAACATCTGAGCACTTTCAGTGGAGCTGAGAAGCGTGTGCTGGGTGTAGGCGGCGGGTCAACTCTTCCTCCCACAGACCACAATGCTGTGGGAGGACTGGCAGCAACAAAAAAGGTGGTGTCAACCTGGACAGATTGATACAAGGGATTTGACCTCTTTAAGTGCTAGAAAAGGGAAACCAAAACTCAAACATAGCATGCTTGTTAGTCTTTGTGTCAGATCAAATAATACGCGCCTCTATAGATGGAAGTATATTAATGGATTTGTGTGGTTAAAAAGAAGAAAAAAAAATTAAAAAAGAAGAATGACTAAAATATGTACATGTAGCTTGGCAGTATATTTTCTTTTAGGAAAATCTGGAATAAAAGCAACATTTATGCACACTAAGCAGATGTTTATGATTAGTTCTTAGTTAACATCACCCAGCTGGCCATGGATGGCTTTATGGAGGGGAGAGCATTTGAGAATGTCACATGTTTATATAAATCAAGAACATGGCAGTCATGATACTGGGGCACAAGTGCTACATTTCCCATTTTAGGTAACTCTTTCAAATCATATCATAAGACAGTGAAGCAGACTGTTGTCACCAATACAGTGTTTCCAGTTTCCTGTAATGATATGATGCATATCTCTATGCATTAAAGTTCATTCTGAGGATTAGATATAGACTTGTAGTATATGCATCTATATCTATAAACATCTTTTGTCAAATTTGAGGAAATCAATAGGTAATAAAATATTAGAGGCGTTCTTCTAATTGTATTTGATGAACTATATTAGTTTAGAACATACTTAATTGTAAATACACTGGCCTGAATATAATCCACTACTGGTAATGCATAATTTTGATAATATTTCTTTTGATATTTTCTTTATGGGTCAGGACATGGACTATGATATTTTAGAAATGTGAAGTGTTCATCAGGACCTTAAATTGTTTTCCTGTTTATAGAAAACATGCCTTTACAGGAAGATTATCTACTGATTGCATGGGCAAACATCTCATGTGGGGATGTAAACAATAATTTTGTGCACAATATATTTGCCTTATCCCCGGTCATAAAGTTGTTATGAAGTAGGACATATTTGCAGAAATATGTGGAAAGCTCCTAGTTAATAAAAAAATATAAAGCCCAAACTGATCCTACTGGTGAGAAGGATGAATGAATCTGTGTCACGTGTTTCTTGATAAAGGTTTATTATTTGTCCAAAAGTTTTGTAAATTTTCATTCTATACTAAGTATATAAATGTGGGTGATGCTAATTCCAACTTAGAAAAAAAGTCTTTTGATTTGACTTAATGAATGTTTGTCAGGCTTTTCATATAGGTTTCATCCTGTGCTTGGCCGTTCTGTTTTTGGGTGAGTCCTTGACTCAATTTCCATATCTATTAAACAAGAATAATGATATTTCATTTGAGCGCACAGTGAGTTATTATAATGAAAGCTATTGCAAATGTGTGATATGTTGTTCAATTGATATATATAGGGAAAGGGGGAGAAGGGTGTGTAGCTGAAAAGTTTTCTTCCACAGCTCCTTGTTTCTTTGGAGAAAATCTGGAGGAGAGCACTCATCCACAAATCTGAATCAAGGCTATTTAACTTCCTCCATGACCAACCATGGTTGTAGTACTTGAAATTTGTTCCTTTCTGAGGTGTCTTACTAGTATGTTAATATGAAGCATGTTTTGAAAATATTCAAAGAGGTTGTTATGGGAATCTAATTTAAATAAAGCACTTTGAACATTTTCTTTTTAGAATTGAACTTTAAAAAAATCAAAGAAAAATGGGAGGGGACAGCATTTTCCTTTATTAAGAGATGGAATTAATTATTTTTTTGTATTTGTTTTCGATGTCCTGAACTTCACAAACACTCAGTCAGTTCACTGTGTCTTGTTTTACAAACTTGGATGCAGAACTGAAGTGGAGGGGGCTTTGGAAGAGAAGAGTGTTCTGGCAAAATGAACCCAACAATCACCTGCGGCGTTTCCCAGAGCCCTTGGCTGGCATTGCCGCTGTGAGCACGGGTGTATGTGGGAGCAGGGTTGGTGGGAGCTGCTTGGACAACCCCGCGGGAAGCTTTGCAGGGGCTCGGAGTTCAGCCCCAGCTGCACTGCACCTGATGCTGGTAAATCTCAAACAGCTCCTGCTGCCAAATTGTTCCTTGGTGCAATACATTATTTCCTTTATGTATTTGTCGGGAAGGTGCTTCCTGCTCAAAGATGTTTCACAGCGACTCTCTCAGCAAGGGGTGACATCTGAGTTTGACACAAGTGCAGGCTTCCTTTGCTCATACGTAAAAAGGACATGTCACTTACCTTTCTGAAAGCACGGTGCATCTAAGCCTACAAATGGGACATTTTTGAGTGGTTGGGCATGCAGCTAGTGCACTGAGCAACAGCTCTACACCTACATGTCCTGTCACTGATAAGGGAAAAAATTTGAGTGTTTCTTCCTTGTTTTTTAACATTTCTCAATATGTTTGAAGTGGTTTGATTAGCTTGTAATCCAGTAACATCCCCAAGTAATATCTTCAATATAAATGTGGCTTCCATTTAGGTGCTAGAACGATATGCGCACCTGAACATTACCCAGGATGATTGGGTTGCAGAGCTGCCCACTGTGTGAGGGGTACAGCTTTTCTGTACAGATGCTACTGGGACTCTGGAAGCAGAGTGAGACCTGTTGGGTGACACCAGCAAAGGCCATGTTTTGCTTTTAGCTACTCTATTCTTAGTCAATGTGAATCAAAAGCTGCTTGTAAGCATTATCCCCTTTTCAAAGAAAAAAATATTTAATAAATCACATCAAGTTTTTCCAGTGAAAGGTTTGGGTACAGTACCATGACTCTATTCCCCAGCTGAAATAAAGTTAAACACAAGTATTATTGTGTAAAAAATAATAGACCTTTTCGTCTGGCTTTGCATCACCAAGGAGATCTATTTAATTTGATGTTTAAGTTTACATGATTTTTTTTCTTTCATTTCATACTTGGTAGATAATATAGCTGTATATCTAATAACTTTCAGAAAACAGGTTTTAACTGCTATGTGGCTCTACAGGCATGTAAATAATGCAGACAAAACCTCAGAATTTGAGTTATCCACATTTTTGTAATGTGGAGTGAGTCAGAATTAATACATAGCATATTTTGTGTCTTTCCATAAGCATTCTGTGCTGCGTGGAAAGACTGTTTTTAAATTGTGTTGTTATTATATAGTCTAGCACAAGTTAACTGGTTGTTCTTCTGCCTAGCTTATGTTGTGCTCATTAAGAGAATATGAATTTCCAGAACGATAGTTTTTCCTTTCTAGTCTTTCTGCTAGCTTGTCTTATACAGAAGAATATCCATTTTCATGCACCTACATGTGCAGACATGAGTGCAATTTTGAAGGATGAGGAGGATGATGTTCCCTGTACAATTATTACAATTAAATCAGAGCATAAATGAATGATTCCAGAAAGGATTCAGTGCCTCCTTCTGTAGTGCAAGTGGTGTACGTAAATGATCTCACTAAACCTGGCTATGGAAGAATGCAATTCAACCCCTGGTCTGCAGAAATGTGTAATTGATAGACATGCTCTTATATCTGAACTTAGCAAAAACTGTTAGCATACTATACTTGCCAAATTGTTTAGTTTTTTGTACTTAAACAAAACACAGTAAAGCAGCTATTTCAAAATGTGTGAACTTTGGTATGCATGTAGTTATAGGACTGAGGAATTAATGAAATATAGTAAACTGATTGGAAAAAAATAAAGAAATCTACACTGGCTTCTGTTGCCTTTCAAAAACTTTCAAAGAAAGGTGACGTACACACCCACCACCATTGTTTTTTAGAACGAGTAATCAACAAATCAGTGCAAGTACAAAATTAAAAGCCAAGAACTAGCAGTTAGACTCCCCTAAGTGCTGAACCCTTCCCCACAGCTGCAAAAAGTACGGCACCAGAATACAAAATCCATGCCTGTTGATGGAGTCATCCTTGCCTCCTTGTTTCCTGACTTTAATGTGATCGTGCCCAACAAGATGGGGCAAAATTTTGTGAAGTTATTTCCACTGAAGGGGTGGATCTGTAGAATACCAGAGATCTGAGGAAATGTGTCAATTCCTGCCAGGAATTTTGGGCTCCATAGCCTTCCAGCTTACTTTGTATTAGTCTGTTATATAATTTCTTCCCACATTTGTAAGGTCTCTCCCCATCGACGTTAAGATTTACACAGACTCTTCTGTCAAAAAAAGAATTACTAAGATATTTTGTGAGTCTCACCCACCTTCATATAACCAAATACTAATCAATAGACTGAGCAACAAATCACTGTTAAATTTTTAGCCCCTTATGTTCAGTCAGCCAGTTATTATCCAGCATGCAGAAAACACTGTCTAGATCATAAAAAACACATAGTAGGGGCAGTTAAACTGAGAAATGCCAATGATTCTTGTTTAGTGCACAAACAAATTTTCCTTTTGTACAGATGTACTTGCTTTGACACCACCAACCTAGATTATTATTAGGACACTGAAAAGAATAAGTCCACATATCAAAATGTTTTTAAATTCTTTTTTAGAAATATATAGCTGAAAATGGCAACTTATTTCTCTAAAGTTCAAAAGTTCACGCATTTTAAATTTAGTTGGCTAATTGTGTATATAAAATAAAAAGGCAGAATGACCTTTTTGACTGACAGGTATAAAGATCATTATGTTCAGCCTGATTTCTACCAGCTGTTACTGGTTTTTTGTTTTTTTCTGCTTAGTCAAAGAGCCTCATGTCCTCTCTCTCTTGAAATGTAGGAGAGTTTTGGCTATTGACTTCAGTGGCAGCAGGACCAGACCCTTCATTATTGATGCTTTCTTCAGGCATTCAGAAAGAAAAACGTTTGAAATGTTCAGATTCTGTTGGAGATATAACCTTTCGAAAAACTTTGTCTCTATCATAAATATTAATCACAGTGCAGTGGTTGGTCTATAATGTTCAACAGATGGGATTTAAATGGCTGAAAGGAGTCTGCTCTTATCAGTTCTGAACTAATTGCTGTCCATATTAGGGCATTTACTTTGTTTTATGGTAATTAAGTTTTAACACTCTGGCATCCGCGGTCCTGTGGTGCATTTCCACTCAGCAGAAGAACTTTGCCATTGCCACATGGGAGCTCAGCCCTGGCTGCTGTTAGCACATCAGTGCCTGTGTTGGGTGTCCCAGCAACCGGGACCTGATTTCTTTCCCTGTCTCTGCAGGCCACCTTCCTGGAGGGACCTGAAGTGGTGCTAGTGGCTTGGTGAAGGGTCCTCACAAAGGGCCGTCTGCCACGCGGGCTTGAAAATGCCTCGTGCTCTGTGGTGGGAAGTGCTGGGGGAGGGTGAGTTCAGTAAACAGTAGAAACCTTGGGGAAGCTTGATTTTTCATTTGGAGATAAGCCCGTTCCCTCTCCTGTAACCCAACCAGGAGCTGAGGCAACTTCCCTCATGGGCAGAGGCTTCTACCAGAAGCACTTGCTAGACCAGTTAAAATTTTATTCCACTATGTTTAAAGGGGCGTATGATGACACAGTTCAGAGTATAGGATATGAGGTGGAAAGAAACTCAATTTTTACAGAGGGTTTCCATGCTGCTTTTTTTAATCTCTATGATGTATCAAGATAGCAGTGAATAATTTACTTGAAGCCCAGACCTTACCCTCTGTATCAGCAGATGTGGAAGTTACATCCTCTCCAATGTTGTGTGAAACTCCTGAAAATCTGAATGTGTTAGACTGTAGAAATCATCTCACATGAGGTCAGTAAACTCCCTGTGTAAGTTCAGTGTCCCAGCATGTTTTAATTGCTCGCCCACTATGATCAGCAATGTTTCCATTTCCATCCCAGGCCAGCAGTTCTTTTCTGAGTCTGGCTGAGTCAAAGCTATCAAAAAAAGACTGGCAAATTCAGGAGTTTTCTTCAAAATAATAAGCACACTGATAATCAGTCTGTGAAGGTTTTTTCTTGACTTAAAATGTTAAAGTATGAATTCACATTGCCTTTGCTAAATACTTAATTTATTTTAGTTTCCTTTATGGGTGTGTATGTGTATATGTGTGTGTGTGTGGTGCGTATCAGCAGACGGCTTTAGCTGAAGTGGTAACAGCGCTTAGTGCCAACAGTTTTAAGAAGTGATTCATCAGCTGAAGAGGGAGATTTTCAAGCAACAGAGTTCTTTCAAAGTCATCTCCCCAGATCCAAGAAATTATAGTTCCTCCTACCGGTTCATGTGGTCATAGTGAGGATGAACCATCACCTAGAACAAAGCAGACTATTTGAGTATAAAGTATATAGGAGTATAATACTAACACTACTTTCATCTTAGACATACTAGATGAATAAAAGTGGTTTAGATGCCCAAAATGAAGTTATGTAAACATATCATGGTGGTTTCATGAACCATTTGGCAGATATCTTATACATACTTTATGTCACTAGGTGAGTTATTTTCACAATGCCTAACATATTAGCTGTAGTGTCACAGATATGGCAATGGACACGCAAGTTTCAATGAGAAATAGGAATTGTTAATGTAATTCAATGGCATATAACAAGGACATGAATTTAAATGAAGAGGAGAAATCAGTTTACTAACATGCTGTATGTGTTTTTTCATGTGAGCCAGGTTATACCTCTGGGACTCAAAGTCTGCAAAACATCTGTGCAACTTCTATTTTGTAGAATTTAAGTACTTGGTTACACAAAAACCTCTGTGGTTTTTGTGGTTCTTTGTGTTTTCCCCAAATATTCTAATGTCCCATGACATATTTAGATAACTGATGTCGCTTCCATCAGGGTGCAATACACTTTCCCAAGGAAAGTGGTGAAAGCGTCAGATTTTGAATCATTTAAATCTGGGTAGGGGGAGTTCAGTCAAAAAACCCCAAACTTACACAGTTAAGTTGATCCGTTTCGCCTAGCATCCTCCTTCTGCTGGTAGGTCCTGTGATTCTACCAAAATGAATTATGCTGCCCTCAAAATTAATATAAGAAATTGTATAACTGTCAAAATGGATAGGCACAGCCTCCTTGGCTGGAGCAGACATACATGAGGTTGCAAATGTTTACTATTAGTCTCAGACATTTCTTGGGATAAAAAATGCTTCACTGAGTACCTCGGTATACCACTTTATTTTAAAGCAGGAATAATAGTGTCCTGATTAATTTTAAAGTGAGAACCAGGTCTGTGCAGCTTCAGAAACTTTATCTGGGAGCAATTAATAATGACTGTTAAGCAGCTTCCCTTGAGTATGACAACAGATGTACTTGACTGTAGATGCCATTATTGCCCTTGTGCGGCTGATGCCACCACTTCTGTACCCGGTTTGCATTTCATTGCTACCCATAGCTCCTGTTCCTCTGTTTCCTCCTGAAAACTAACAGATGCCAATATTTAATTCCTATCAGTGGTTACTCTATCACAAAATATAGAATGGCTAAAATAAATCAGTGAACCATGAACTGAGTCCTAGCCTTGTAGGAATGGAGACTTTTTTTTGCCCCTTTCAAAGGGAAGATGGAGTACTAAATACATGCTTCTTCTAGGTTTATCTACATATATGCTAGCTGCATTTATGGGTAAAAGAAAAACCTAAAGCAACTTATATGGCAGGAATAGTTCACATCACTTCAGAAGTACAAACAAGTGACCCAAGTTATTTAGTTTTCTGTACTCCTTAACTGTATACTGTGTATACAGTGTAACTGTAACACGTGAAGGTTGTATTTGAAAGAACAAGAACTTCATGGATCAATGGGGTTTGTAGATTCTGCCCCCCCCCCCCAGAATCAGAAGTGTGAATACAGCTCTGGATGGGGTTTTAAGTCACACTTTTTCATTCATATGAAAGAAAGGAACTGCTGATGAACTGGGTGCTCATTACTCTCATTGGCAGAAGGGTTGCAGGAAGGATGATTCATGTCTAGTACACATCAAATAGTCTTCATCAAAGCATATTGATGGTTAGAGAACATACACCAACAGAATCCTTTGCAATGAAGAAAAATGCCCCAGTGATATATGTCAGTTTGCTGTCAGCTTAAAATGCCAGAAATTTAATACTATCTGTGAGTGTGGGAGGGAAAGCAATTCTCAATAATATTTATTGTTCAAATAACTAAAATACTGACTGTTCAAAACAGCATTCTGCAAAACACTTTGCAAAACAGATTTATATTCCTGCTTAAATATGAATAAACATACTTTTTTTTTTTAACCTTATGTTTGCAATAATTTCTTTAGACTTTAAGATTCCCAGAGAAACATCCCAAATCTAGATAAGTTTTCTTCCTAAATTTTATAGAGAACAGAGGGATCATTTCACACCACACTGGACTTAACCTTATCCATGTACAAGGAAGAAATACGTTGTCTGGGTCAATGAATATCTGCAGTGTTAGGAAAGGTATTGGAGAGATTACTTTCTCCTGAAAGTGATGTCCTGAGCTTCATGTTTCTTAGAGTATATTTTCTTGAAATAGGTCTGTCTTGGAAATTGGTATGGAAATCATACTAAGTGGTCCCAGAGGGAAAGTATGTTGTTATCGATGCAGGTTCCCAGTCTTGGACAGATTGGTGTCATGATTTACTTTTAAATGTGAAAAATCTTGAGTGTTTTTTCTGATGTTCTCTGGAAATTATTTCAATCTTTAGTTAGACGTGTGATGCACAGTATATTCTAAGCTAAATGTACGGCAGTTTTAAATTCTGATGTTCATGTTAAATTTGTTTTAAAGTTCTTGATCAGATACCTCAAAGGTAATGATAGTATGGAATATGTTTCTTTGCTATCTCTAGTGAAAATTCTTTTATAATTTGGGCAGTCACCACATTTACATTTGGGTGTGGTGGAAAGGATATGCATATATGTGTATGGGATGGTGTCTGTGCAAAGGCAGGAGCATAAAGCCTGAAAATATTGTTAAGAGACCAGTAAGAGGCTTCTCAAAGCATTTCTGCAGTACCTCAGGTCACAATGGCAAGCCCTCTCTACTATTCCAGCTCTTGGGAAGATGCTGCCATGCCAAATCACTGTGTTGTCACAGACCCTTTGGTAGCTCAGTGCAAGGTGGGTGGATGCTCACTGGAGATGTGGCTGGTGCTGCAGAATTATTTCACTCATGACTGGAGTAGTGCTTGAATCCCCACCGTCAGTTCCTGGCCCTGCTGACATCAGTGAGACTTTGCTAGGGACTTCAACAGAACCAGGGTTTCACCTCAGGTCTCCAGATGTGAAAGGTTAATGCATTAACCCACTGCAGCATTTAGCTCCCCGGGCTTGATACCTATTTCAATATACTTTAGTGCAAGTCTGTAAATATGACATTCAGAGGTGGATCCCAAGAGAACTGGGTACATCAGAAATGGCGCTAGCGTGAATAATGCATATCACAAGGATTTGTGAGACTGTCAAAAGGGAGATGTGACTTACCCAGAGCTTGTGTTTGAGGCAGTACTCTAGGAATTGTAAGTTGACTTTTAAGAATTTCTATATGCATAAACATATTTGTATGATGGTGATATCTGGAGTCCCCAGTAGATTATCCAGGCCCCATTGTGCCAGGCACTATACAAATACAGAGAGTCTTTCTCCGCAGCACTTACAATGTAAGCACATAAGATGTATAAAGTGTTGGATAATGAGGTGTTGCTATTCTTATTGCACAAATTGGGAACCAGGCCATGGAAAGGTTAAGTGATTTGCCCAGGAGCACATAGGATATCTGTGGTAGAGCTATTGTTTGAATGCAGATTATCAATTTCTTAATCCAATTCCTTAATGAAATAAGTGCTTAATATAGCATAATCAAAGTTATGCTTATTTAAAACCCTATACTGACACCAGAAGGAAAAATAAATCTGACAGTTCTTCCAGTAGCATTGTGTTTATCCCTTGAAAGTATTAATACATCTGCAACTCAAAGTGATACACTTGCTCTTATGCCTGCTTTTGTAACTTTAGTTTCTGCCAGAAAAAAAAATCTTGGTTGATATTCTTTCCATGAAACTGAGTGGAAGTTATAATACTCTCTATTTTGTTGACTGGTTATCCCACACGTGCCAATGTTTTACAGGACGCGCAGTACTATACTAATGCAGCAGGAAAATGTAAAACCTTGTTCCAGTGGGCATCACTTGAATTCACACCAGGTAAAATGAGGCTTCAGCTTGGACTGACCTGTTCTCAGCGAACTGCTTTCACTAGAGTGTGTGTGTACTTCACCTGCTAAACTGCACCTTCTTGGCACGTCATCATCCCAGGTCTCTCCCTGTGGCCAGAGAGCCACCAAATGTAGCTCTTCTTCAGAGCTTGGGGAGCTGAAGCACTTCAGGACTGGAATTTTTCTTTTTAAGATTGTTAAATCCTGGAATCTAGTTTGTAATCTCCTCAGGGTCCTGTTCTTTCCCTAATTTCCAAGGCATGAAAAAAAGAAGACATTATTAACTCTTCCGCTGCCTTCTGTCAGTGTAAAATGTGGAAACAGGTGCACATCCAGTCTTACTCAACTTGCATAGCTACTGTCAAGATGAAAATTATGCTTTCCTGTGAAACTTTTTTATCCATTAGTATTTCAATAACATCAGAGGTTTTTAAAGAGGTTTTTGCAGCCAAAAGAATATAGATTTATCTTTTAGATCATTGACTTTGCTTATTTAAAACTTTTTATTTTCCCCAAATAATTTCAGTTCCAACTTGCCTTCTCTCTCCTTTTTCTGTGAAAAAGACCATACAAAGGAAAATTTTGAAAAACTTTTAAACATAGGAAAAAGTTGATTGTAAAATCATGCAAAGCACGCGGGCTGTCTTTAAAATCTGAAACTACTTTTTTCCATGTTTCATTTCAACTCTCTAGATCTCAGGTTGATAGCTCTCTGCAACAGAAGCCGACAATTGTTTGGCTCTGTACCTAGAAAAATAACTAAATAAAACCAGTGAGAGCTGAGAGGTTGAACACGTTGTCTTAACTCTAACATCACAAAATTCAGAAGAGCTAACAAAAACAAGTTTACAAGAGGATCGTTTTGCAAACTTTTGCCTTTGCCTTTAACCTCGCTCCAGCAAAAGTAATGACTTACGACTAAGAAGCAGAGAAAGCTACAGACTGTAATGGAAAGCCTGAAAAAGACAATCCACATTTCCTCAATAGCAGAACACCTAAAAGAGGGTTTTAAAGACACATAAAATTCAGAATAGACACTCTAACATGTTTTAAGAAGTTCAAAAGTTAGTAATATAGCATACTGCATCTTCGCTAAGCTACTAAGAGTGGCTGAAAAGCTGTTATTTTAAATGCCTTCAATGCAGCTGGTCATGTGTTGCTAATGTTTAAGGAAGAACTTTGGTTGTCAAGTGACTATAAAACTGACTGGTTTATAAATTGCAGTAATATGACATGAAGTTTATATTAATGTTGTCAGAATTTTAGGGTCACAAGTGTGAAAACAAAAACTCCCCCCTATGAAATTATTATGTTGTAAAGTTCAATTAACATACTGAAAGATCACTTTAATAGTTGCCTGTGAAACTCTCTCTCATGTCAGGCTTCCAACTTTCAGCTGCCACCTTCTTTGTTCACTAGACAAAGACAAAAATGGCACAGACATATATCAGGTGCAGTCCTGCCCTGAAAAATCAAGTCACTCGGTAAATTATGTTCTCTTGCTCCAGAAACCTGATCGCTGTGTAGATAGCTATACCTGACTTCTGTGAGAAAATCAATTCATACTACCCTTTAATCCTGCTCACCCTGCAAAGCCAAGGCAGCTATTTGAAAGGGAGTTCAGACTTTCTGTATCATCTGTGCAACAG
This sequence comes from Ciconia boyciana, assembly GCF_034638445.1. Classification (NCBI taxonomy): domain Eukaryota; kingdom Metazoa; phylum Chordata; class Aves; order Ciconiiformes; family Ciconiidae; genus Ciconia; species Ciconia boyciana. The sequence goes on from NC_132938.1 coordinate 60,438,352, forward strand.
TTTTCTCATTTCCATCTGTCCATGCCAGCCATGGGTGGCAATAACATTATAAAGGGTTTAACTATGGCCTTGTTTGGCCTTTGAAATACTGACTAGTAGTAGCAATAAAAAGGAACGGCAAACATTCAGGGAAATCGGCACAGCTGACAGGGAAAAGGACATTTTCTACTGGGTAGGCGAGCACTTAAAACTGCAAATTAACAGAGACAGTGCACTGGGATCCTGCAACACCATTTTTACAGAGGTCGGAGCAGAGCTCTGCTTTATGTGAGTTGCTCAAGGTGAGAGAGGAAATATCTGGTAGCCAAATCTCCAGACATCCCTTGCAGAAACTTTTGGGTTATCCTCCCTGAATTGTACTTCTGTACGGGAAGGGGAAACTGGATCTTTAGAGGGTGTCTTGACTTGGTTCTCATAGTAAGGGCTGTGCAAATTCCTAAATGTCTTATCAAAGACTTCCAGCTGCAGCTTCTATCCAAATCCACGGAAGAAATTGTGCTTATTTGTTTCTCTTGCTTTAAGCCCAAGATTTGAATTATACTGTTGTGGTTTAACCCCAGCCGGCAACTAAGCACCACACAGCCGCTTGCTCACTCTCCCCTGGTGGGATGGGGGACAGAACTGCAAGACTAGAAGTGAGAACACTCATGGGTTGAGATAAAGACAGTTTAATAGGTAAAGCAAAAGCCGCGCACGCAAGCAAAGCAAAACAAGGAATTCATTCACTCCTTCCCATGGGCAGGCAGGTGTTCAGCCATCTCCAGGAGAGCAGGGCTGCATCACGGGTAGCGGGTACTTGGGAAGACAAACACCGAACGTCCCCCCTTCCTTCTTCTTCCCCAGCTTTATATGCTGAGCATGACGTCTATGGTATGGAATATCCCTTTGGTGAGTTGGGGTCAGCTGTCCCGGCTGTGTCCCCTCCCAACTTCTTGTGCACCCCCAGCCTCCTCGCTGGTGGGGTGGGGTGAGGAGCAGAAAAGGGCTTGACTCTGTGTAAGCCCTGCTCACCAATAATGAAAACATCCCTGTTTTATCAACACTGTTTCCAGTACAGATCCAAAACATAGCCCCATACTAGCTACTATGAATAAAATTAACTCTATCCCAGCCAAAACCAGCACATACGCTTAAAGGAGATCCTCAGGAGTGTTTAAGTGAAAATGTGTGTTACTGAATTTGGATAGGAATTTGAACTGTTTTGAGGACCTTGCTGAGCTGCTTTGCAAAATCCAGGTATACAATTCAGACTGAAACCTCTTTCTCAGAAACAGTGAATCACACCTCTGAAAACTTGACACTAGGTCAAAGTAGATGGAAGCTTTTTAGCTAGCTTACAGTTGCATAATACATAATAGTCTTTTGACTTACTGTCTTGGAACTTGTAACCATGTGTCTTGTTTTAGTACAAAGGTGATATTGAATGATTAGTAAATCCAGGAGATATCAACACGGTTTGAAAATGAAGTTCACGGTGCATGTACTGCTTAACTGCCAAAAAAAAAATTCAAATGCATGGTTCCCTTCTCTCAGATGAAGAGAAAATGGCTAGGGTTACTGGCTGGCTCTGTGCAGCATGTGGAGTACTGTAGTTTTACTGTGTGATAATCATGGCTTCAGAACCTGTTTTCAATTACCAGCAAGTCCCAAGTCTGCTGCTGACTCTGTCCCAGACTTACAGTGTGTAGCATGAATTGGAGCATTGCATAATACAGAATGGAAGCTAAACCAAGCTCTCTGAAAAGACAATTTCCCAAATACTATTAGTCTTCTAAACTGTGAGAAAACTATCTTATTCTAAGAACTTAAGTGTTGAGATTGCCTCCAACTTGAAGTCATTAGGCTCTGTTTTATTAATTCGGCCTATGTGATGCTGATCTCTATCATTTGTTTTTCTTAATTTATGTGCATTAAAGCATTGCCTAGAGGCTTGAGACATGTAGAGAGTGCTTTCAGAAGGACAGAACATCAATGCCTACCAGTGAATGAAATACTTAACAGGAGCAAGAGTTCATTCCTTGCCTTAAATGGGCAACTGAATTCTTCAAAGGATATGTCTATGGAAGCCAATCTCCAAACACTATAAATGAAAGAGGAGCTGGCTAAGGAGAAAGGAAGGTAATAATGACTGTGAGGAGTAAGAACCAGAGAAGTGGCTGGGAAAGATGCTTACAAATGTGGGGAGAAGCAATTTAGTGATTAACAGCAGAGGCATATATATTTTTTATTTTTTCCTAAATAACTGATGTGCTGGTTGGGGGTCTGAGGCACAATTCAGTTATAATAACTTCATGTGTTCTAACACATCAACTATGCTACTCTACCGTGGGCAACTCTCCATCCAGTTGCTCTAACCCTGCTCTGAGTGCAAGATCACATGAATTACTAAAAGCTAAACCACATTATCTTGCAGTTGAGGTGGTCAAAGAGGTTACATGTGACTTGTTGCTACAGGTCAGCTGCTGCTACTGGTTCCATCGCTGAAACTTAGACAGCCAAGCCCTAGGGGACAAATAGAGACAGAACTCATTGGGATGGATGAGAAAAACTGTTCAGGGAATGAAGACTAGTTTTGCATATTCTCCTCTTCCTACATGTCTAATACTGATGTTGGTTCTGATATTACAAACTCTATTACAAATCTGAACCCTTCCTAGGCCAACAGATCTTATTCTGTGCTGTATTACAAGTGCTTTCTGTTCGTGCAACCTCCACGTTTCTACTTTCCATTAGTTGTTCTTCTGTAAGAACTGTTTGGGGCTGGGGTAGAGGGGGGCATTTTGGCTGGGACCATTTCCCTCATCGTGCCAGCATGTGTGCTGGCAATGACCAACCAGTATATCTAACAATGATACGTCTGGTATTGCTAACCTAAGTATTTCTACCTTCTCTTCTGGATAACTTTGGATTTAAGGAGTGCTTAAGCTTTGACAAATTTTGGCAACAGCTATAAATCGACTTCATTTAATACCCAGTATTTCCCTAAGGCATTTACTTTCAAAGGCTCTTAGGCTCCTTTCTGTACTTTTGGTAGATTTCCAGCTTTTATGTCCTTGCGATAAAATGGAAATAACACAGTTGGGTCTATATAAATAGCCCTATAATAATAATATATCAACGGAAACTTTCCTAGGAGAGGACCCTGTAAAATGTAGTTGTAACAGCACTCTCAGGCAGAATGTAGCAGACAGAACAAACAAGTAGAGCGAGACCAAGAATATTCTTCATTTCAGATGTGAACATTGGCAACTGGACCCAGTCTACCTCTACACGAACCAACTGAAGCAGCTGAAAAATTATATACATACAGCCCACATACTAAGCTAAAATCTGATGTATAGCGCACTGCACAGCATCCCAAAGCAGGTTAGAGAGAACGTAGGGTGATTTATATGGCAGGGGAGACGGGGGGATGCAATAACACTAAAATATTTAATGTTTCCAGGAAGAATCCAAGGCTGGCTGTGGCAGGTAGTAAGTTGATTACTAGGCATCATAGTACTGGCAGATGGCAATCCAAATCTCTTTGAGCCAGTAGGTTTGCCTTTATAATTGGTAAGGAGAGTAGAGGTAAAACAAAAGAAGATTCAGCACTCTCCATTTTGGGGGATTAGAGTTAGTTATTTCTGAATTAATAGGGTATTAGATAAGTATGAACACTATAATTGATTCAGATATTTCCAACTGACTCTTTGTCATGAACTTCTAAAATGAAAGTATATCCATAAAATTACCTTTAGGAAACATTGGTATTGTTTAACCATAAATAAAATGCATCAGCTTTTCTTCAACTCAAGTGTGAGAAAAAGTAACTAGTAAGAGACGTTTTTCTAGCACCTAAAAAAAAATATCCAACAGATGGTTTCCATTTACAAAAGAAAAGTGGTGACCAAAAATCTGTTTGCTTAAAACCAAAATTAATATAGCCTACTTAATCTATATCTATGTATAGTTAATACCAGTAAGAATTCTTCAGCCTTGGAATAATAAAATGTTTTTAGAAACATGGAGTAAATGACCTGACTAAATAGATTTCCCCCCCAGGCTAAACTGGAATTTATAATCACTGTAAGACTTATGAACTGAGTAAGATTACTGTTTCTATACACCAGTTTATATTTACCTTGTTTAAGATGAATCATCACCACTGAAGTTTAGGGCAAAAACACTTGTATGTATGCAAGAGTTTACTTTCAAATGGTATCTTCCTATCTCACATGACTCCTTGTCATAGCTCCACTTGCTGTTACTATTTCCACTAAAGGAAGAAAGTAGACTTCAGTAGTTCCTGTGTAAGTTCCTTTTAAGAACCAGTAGCAACTGTCCAGTATTTTTGCTGGCCACAGCCAGTTTCAAAGTAATTTCCATTTAAACTGAAAGGGTATTGTTTTTCTCAGAATAATTTTGGGCTAATTAACATCCTGGTGAAATTACAGCAAAAGATATCTTCAAAGGACTTTTCTTGCCATCGGTGTGATACCATCCTTCTGGCAATGGTGGTGGTAGGAAATCCTTAGTTTCTTGCTCTTCCTCCCTAAGAAGCAGATTTGTGCTGAGGATGCGTTTGCAAATGCAGCACGGTTTACCGGTCTGCAGTGTGATGGGGCGATATGCATCCTCCTGGCACTGTAGAACCTGGCATGGGGTCAGACTGTACTCCCTTGTTCTCCTGCTGTTTTCTGTTTTTGCTGAGAAGGATGTGTAAGTTGCAGGGGGGGGGGGGGGGGGGTGCACGGAGATGATACACGGCTCCCAGTCCTAGCATGTGTCCCAGCACTGATGTGAAATGAGCCTGAGAAGGTTATAGGACTCAGGAGCAGCAGATGTGTTTCAGGCTCAAGAAGGCTGTAAAGATTAAAGATTAAGACCTAGCATTTTAATTGTGGGGCAGGACAGAGAAGCACATTTCTTCCAAGAAAAAACAATTCAGTCCTTCTATATCAGCCTGGTTTGTGTCAGTGGAAGCTTAAAATGAGGAGATGCTTTAGAGCACATTCAGAATCGGTTACTTTCAAATAAGAAATGCAGATGGAGGTGAAGGACTTGAAACATTATGCCTCATCTACAAACATTTAGACTACAGCTGTCTTGGGGAGAGGAACTGAAAAAAAAAAAATCCCTTTCTCCTTGGGACAGTTCAAATTTTAATGCTGTTCTTTGGTGACTAAAGTTAGAAATGCGCACTTAATTGTGGCATTTGGCTTCCCAGGAAGGTAAATCTGGCTCTGTTAATAAGATATATTTTTTCCAAATCCAGAAGTGATAAAAGCTTTCAATTTAAATCTTGCAGTAGGGCACACTTTTTGCCTGATTGGCAAAACATTCAACTCTGAATGTAAAGAAGGAGCAGAGGTTGTTACTTCTATGATAAGTCAATTCTTCAGTTCATAATCTGTGCCCTGTACTTCCAGCCACCCCACACCTTGCACTTCTGCAATAATACCGGGAAGCAAAGGAAACTTGAACAGGTTTTGTTAGCTAGGAAGAGGTTTCCAACTGTATTTTTATTTTTCTCCCTTATATGACTCCTTGTGTCAAATTAGGGAAAATTGTGGTCTTAATCTCTGACTTCCCCTACTTTTTCAGGGAAAAGGCAACTGGCACAGTATTTTTGCTTCCCTGAAGCACAAAGTAACTGGGATCCTACAGGAAGCCATCTGAAGCATGACTTTTGCCTAAGTCTTCAGGCTAAAAGAGGTTTCACCAAGACTTGGATTCTTATCCAATCTGAATATCGCCGTTTTTAGAAGTTCATGTTTGAGGCTCACCTGGAGCCAAAATTAAGGATAGCCTACCCTGCTCTGTACCCTTTGGAAACCCTTGTTGCAATTGACTATAGCATCTTGGCTATGCTAAATATGCAGTGTATCAGTTATTCCTTCTGTGCAGTGAAATATTCATTGTGGAAGGACAAAACAAAAATGAAATTTGAATTTATTCCTAAAAATAAATCATCATAATGATCTGCTATCAAGGCTAAAAGCCAACTGATTTCATAATTTCCAGATGCAGTGAACTGAGGACTATTACATCAATATTTATGTAAGCAGAGCCTACAGACCTTGATTGTCAACTATTTTTTAAAAGCCAGATTCTGAGATATCGCATTTAAAAGGAAAATCTGAAGAAAAAAATATTCAGTGGGTATTTGCATTCTTTTGGTCCTTTAAATGGTAAGCCAAGAAATATGAATAAAGCAGGTGCCCTCCTCATTCACCAGCCCGTAAGTGTTCATATTTAGATCCCATTTCTCTTGGAACTTGAAGTCAGGGTTGTTTCTGTGGTTGCATTTTTGGCTTTTCCTTTTCTGTTATGTTCACTTTTTGTATCACTGGGCCTCTGGTTTTTTGGTTGGTTGGTTTTGGTTTGGGGTTTGTTTGGGGTTTTTTGGTAGAATTCACTAAAACTGCAAGGGTCTTGTTCATAAAAACAGGTATTATTGAAGCAACATCTGACAAATGCTTGTTATTTTCACAAGCGTGGAATGTGGATATGACCAAATATGGTTTGTAGTTCATTTAATCACACTTCCTTTAAGTAGAAGTGACACTCTCTTGGTTATTCAGACAATGTATAATTCTAGTAGGAATTGGATTAAAAAGAGGCACTGAAGTTTAAGACAGGAATATTTCATAAACAGTAAAGAGACACCACCACTTTCTTTTTTTCCTCCACAAACAGAAGAGCATAAACTGAAAACCTAGACTGGGAATAAACTGCACATAAGCAAATAACAAGATTCATGAATTAATTTACTTAGCCACTGAAATAAGACCTGCTAGGTTTGTCCTACTCCCACTTTAGCCTATACTTGATGCTTTGGAAGAAAGTGAAAGCTCAAATAATGCACATTTCCAATTCTGTAAATAGGCTATATATTGAGGGGGAGCTCTACTGTTTCAAGCAATCTCTACAAGCAGTTGTGGGTCATGTTAAACTGGTGTATGTAAACTAATTCAGTCCTGTGAACGTTTATATTCTTTCACATGATGCGAGTTGGGGGTAATTGTACTGAAATAATCTTGTGCTGGTAAAATTTCAATCAAGGTGGTGTTGAGAATAATTAAATCCAGGATGAAAAAGATGTGAAACTTGTTGGAACATTTAATAGAAAACGTGACTGATACTACTCCCACCCTGTCAATGCCTGGGAATAAAGCCTTCTAGTAACCCTTGTAAGAGTTTAGGTTTTCTTCAGACTCGCTTATGTGGTATCCAAAAAACTTTTGTATTTGCTTCAGACCCACCTCTGATTTAAGCACATGCAAGAATCATGGTCGCACCGGTGACATGCACAGAATCCACAAGATCAGGGAGAGCACTTCACTCCTGTGGACCTCAGGGAGCATAATACATTTTGCCCAGAGACAGGAATCACAGTCATATGCAATATTTAGCAATAATATGTTGACAGTAGTAAATTGGCTTATTTAAATCATTAAAAATGTGTTTGACTTATGAGCTACATCTTGGATAAATTCTCTTGTATCTTAAAAAGCAGTCTTTTCTTATTGAGCATGACTAATGTCACGTTAGCTCCACTCATACACAGCTGAAGACACACTGGCAGTGGATTGTCTCTTGTTCATTAAAAATTTCTTGTGCGAAAGCTTCATGTCTCTAAATCATACTCTTACAATGCTTAAATTTTGTATAAAAAAGTCTGGGGCAAGGGCTAGGTCATCTCTTTTTTTGGTTAAGAGTTTAGCAGTCTCTAGATGCTAAGTTATACTGGTGTAGTCTGATGTGGGCACATTTAAAATGGTGTTGAAAAATTGGAGATGGCAAAAAGGACACAAAAATGAATTAAGGACAAAGGGAGAAAACGTGCTGCAGTGAGGGAATTAAGGAGCTCTAGTTCATCGAAAGGAACACAGATGTCATTGAATTACAACATCTAAATGTCTTTATGGGGAGGAGACGGCTGGATAGTAAAGGGCTTTTCAATCTAGTAGAGATGCGTGACAAGAAACAATGTCCTTTTAGTTAAAAATGAACTACAAATGTTTAAGTGAAGATAATCAACCGGGGGAAAAAACCTCAGCAGCAACAAAGGATTCAGTTCTCCATCTTTTACTTTCTTCATATTTAAGATGAAATACATTTCTAAAACAAATCCTGTAGTCAAACATGAACTTTTGGACTGAATGCAGGCACATTTAAGTTACTTTACTTGCTTTTACAGGAAAGCGTAGAAGACTGATGTTTCCTAGATCATTCATGTTTTGTTGTTTGGGGTTTTTTTAATTCATGAAATAAAGCTAACAACCATGGGATGCCTTATCTGCATAATGTGTTTCAAGGTACTCCTAATATACTTTATTAATATCTTTCATAAAGAGTAGGGGATTTGGACCACCTCACAATAATCTCACCTTGAGTAATTTTAGAGGTTCTCCAAACTGCTTAATTAATCTGCCTTGTCCCTCTATGTTGGTTACAGGTCCTATTTTCTAGACTTAGGATACAGCAGCCACTAGCTTTTTCTGTCCCACATTTCTTGCAGAAAGAGATGCTTGAGTGAAAAAAAAGAAACCTCAGCCTGTTGTTCCCCTTTCACCCCAAATCTTAAAAGAATAGAATTTTTGTTGTCCTGAACTTTGCCTAAAGATAGGCCAGTCTCTGGTGCCTTTCTTCCAGTTTGCCCAAAAGGCCAGTGTAGACTAGGTGCACAGCTGGCCTGAACTGGTGTTGAAATCGAGCTTTTTGGCTGTCTCGTGGCAAACTCCTGTCCTCCCTGGAGATGCTTTTTCTTTACCTTCACTGATTTCAGCATTGTGTATTACCAGAAAAATCTGAGTGTATCTGTGCTTTTTTTCAGTGCCTTTCCTAGAGAGAGGGCCCAAAGGAGCACAGTGGCTCACATGAATAATAGTCGTGACATGCCCTCTCCTCACAGTACACAAGCCAATGTATTGGCACCAAAATTATATTATGACCTTGATACTACTGAACCATTCAGATAAAAGGAGAGTTGGACTTGAGTGTATCATGCAGAGGAGAGTGGTCATAGGCTTGTATGTGTCTGTCTCTTCGTAATCAGTCCTCCCCCTTTGGTGGGAAGAATTTCTCCGGCAGACCAGTTTTGTAGTTGAAGCTCCAGCGCGATGTGATGCTGGGAGAAATAATCTGGCTTGTTTCATTCAGAAGATAAGATATAGCACTACTTCCTGGTTTTGTGGGGTTTATAGTTTATTCAATAGGACTAATAACACAAGAGAGGAACTGCAGGATGAGCTTTGGGGTCTAATAGGGAGTTCTTCCTCTCGTTTTTTTCTCTCTTCCTTTTTCCCCAGCTGTTTGAGACCTGCTACCACAGTACAGTCCCCACTTTGAACATGATGACCAGTGTGAACATACCCCTTACTTTTACTTTGTTCTGGCATTTTGCTGGGGTAGAGGACAGGAGAGAGGTATTGTGTCCTGGCTCCATAACTCTCTTGCCTGCTTTACTAGAGCAAACGGCCACGCAGAGCTAGATAGCTCGCTAAGAGCGACCGGGCAGGATTTAGATAGGGAAACGGGAGGTTAGTGACTGAGGAAGAGGCATAGCAGGAAAAGGCTGGGCTGCACCAGGCTATACATTTAGTGCAGAACTGGTAATAGCATAATTAGTAAGTAATAAAGATGTCCTTTTGGCTTGTGTACGTTTAGAAGCTCAGTAAAACAGATATCAGTATCAGACAAAAACCCCCAACTGAGACTCAGCAGAGACCCTCTTCTAAATAAGGACCTGCTTCCAGCTATCCACTCCTGTTAAAACTGGCTACAGAATTCCTGTAAGGAATATATGCAGTGTAAAGCGTATGTGAGAATAGGGTTAGACTGAGAAACAAGTGTCATTATGGCCTGACAAAACACAGGTGTAACAAATGCTGGCTGGCTTTTAGATGTTTTGATGACTTGTGTCACATCAGAAGCCCATGTTGCCACAGTGCTTTGAATGAGAGGGAAAAAGGTTTTCTTCTACTTTTGGCCAAATTTTCTTTCAAGTACAAGGGGTATCGACAGGGCAGTGTTTCAGTAAATAGCGTATATGTCTGCACTTACATTTTGGGAAAGTCTAGAGAACTGTAATTATTTTTTTTTCTCACATTCACTTTCTTAACCCTAAAGAGTCAATAGATAAAATCATTTTATAGCATGTTTTTCCTGTGAGACTACTACTTGTTGTGTAGTATATACTGTGAGAAGCTGCACCTTTTTTAATTTAAAACTTGCAAAAGTTGCAGTTTCTGCATCACCATATTTTTTGCTATAGAGGCCAAAATACATGTTTCTTAAATTTATTTTTCTTAGATTTTTATTTTGAACCAGAATCTTTTCAGATCAAAATTTACATAGAGCTAATTACCTGCAAAAATGACAGATATCTTGTAATCTGTGTTTTATGAGAATGCTGTACTCTTAACAAGGATCTTAAGGATTAAAATTGTTTGTTCTCACACAGAAGTTTCATGGGAAAAAAAATTTCTGATCAATTTAGACTCTAATGGAAAGAGCAATAGCAATAAGGATACAAAAAAGCATGGACCCTTTTCCAATTATGTTTAAATGCTTAGATATTCATTACCTCTGAAAAATGCTTTAAAAAAATGCTCTGGGTATTGCAATAGCCTTAGACTGCTAAACAACGTTATTGATTAGTTTTAAGGACAACCGCTATGTATCATAAAATCAGTCGGCGGTTACAGTTGCTTTAAAAACAATGCATACAACTATATCCACTCATATCTAAGTGCTAGGTTTAATCCAATTTCTCGTGTTTCTGACCCATTAACCACTATTGACAGCATATCGTGATACAGCCTGTGTTGCCACATAGCCGCAAAACTCGGGTTTAACGCAGGGGCTGTTGCCATCCACACTGGGGACTGGAGGCAGAAGGGGAGAGAGAGAGGGGGTGGGAATTACAGTGCCTCATCTGCTCAGGTCATTCAGTGCCTTGCAAGTTTAATCAGGCCTTCTTCATCCTCCATTACACTCATTAGGTCCTGTTAGGTTAGTGCTCAATGTTGATCTGTATCTTGGTCAAGACAATTGTTGCTGATTAACTATAATTACCAGTAATGGTCCCAACCTGCTTTCAAGCAAGCTGTTGCTGTCATCTTGTCCAGGCCCCTGCTCTGTGATGAGCAGTCCAAACCTGCTAACTGTTTGTTGATGGCTGTTTGAACCAACAAGTTGCTTCTTGTGTGGGCTCATCCCCTCACTCTTGTACTTGCCATCTATAAACATCCCAACTCTGCTTGAGGTATGTAAAAATGTAAAGGTAAAGAAAATAGGAATGACTGGTATGGGAGGGGGGAACAGCAGAAGCAAAGAATTAAAAATAAAATACAAAATAGGACAAATAACTAAGCATTACAAGGGCTATGAAGCCCAGTGCTAACAAAGGAATCTAATACTTTGTGCTTTGTAATCCAAAGTAATAAATTACAAACTAGGACCCAATCTCAAAATGTGTCCTTGTGTGAATAATCTTTGTTTGAGTCAGCTCTCCTATGTATTTCCATCAGATTATTTGGGGAATAGCTGTCCTTAGGATCAGAGAATCAGACCTTTTATATTGCAGATGTTGCTTAAGGCAATTTTAACTTGTGGATGGTTTTCTGGCTAGCCTTATGAAAGCCTCTATATGCTTACACTTCACAAAGACCATAAATAATCATGAGCCAAGTCAGAATTTATAGTTAATTGTGGTACGAATGCCAAGGTCATATAAACGTTTATGTTCCCAATTCATAGTTACAAATAATGCCTGCTAAATTTCCAACTGACTTTAACTACAAATAATTTGGGGAATGAAACTGAACCCTAGTTATTTATGCCTCTTTTCTGCAGGCATCAAAAGAATAATTACCTTAAAACAAAACCAAAAAAGCATTAGCAGAGTTTGGACATAAGTGTAGTGAGTAATGCTAACCTAAGCAGCTAGTATAATGGGTAAACTTGCAAAACCCTGAGCATGTAGCCATACTCATAAAGCCCAGAATTCAAGCATGCACCTGATACTGCAGTTTAGGGGGCAAATTCAGTAATTGTACCTGGAGGGCAAATTCTCACACAGAATCCTTTGGGCTAACACTCTCCTGAGTATTTGTAGACAAGCCTGTTATTGCACCTTCTGACAGCAGTTCTCTCCTTGAGATGAGCAGGGTGGACGGTGTAAGCGTGAGCTCCCTCAGCCAGTGCTGTAAGCTACAAACCACCTCCAGCCTCAAAGCTGTATTTAAAATAGCCCTATGCTTGAAGTAACTAACTCCAGGAGGCAAGGTGGTGGTGACACAAGCTAATGTGGTCACATAACTCCGGGCAGAATCTGGCTCGTGCCTGGCCAGCCTGCGGTGTGAAGGCAGAGCATGTGTGCACTGGTGGTGTGTACCTGTCAGATCTAACGTGGACAAGAACTGGCAATACTCGAGTTTGATACAGACTGCAGCAGCTCCGTTATGTGTACCTGCGTATACTTCCAGGACCGTGGGCTTAGTGTGGTCTTCAAAAGAATAATTTAAGTCAAGAAATTTATGAGGAGGAAGGATACAGTGAAGTAGTCCCAATATTTATATATTTACTCGACACGTATCTTAAACAAAAATTCTCCCTGAGGATAAAAGAAAGGCATTTTTGGTTGCAAAGTTAAACACTTGAACGTTGTATCTGTTCATCCAGCATTAATTGCATTGGGAAGTAATCTCACTCAAAGCACTGAATAAGGCAAGGAAAATTAATATTCTCATATCATTAAAGGCTATATAGTAGTTTATATATATATATATATAAGATCAGAAGTAGAACTGACTGGCAGTTCTAAACACAGCATTTTCTAACTTTCAAATACTCGATTTTGCATTCTAAATAATTATTTTCTAACATCTTCAGCATTCACCATGTTACATTTAAAGAAAGGAAAAATAAATTCTTCCTGCTGCTTTAGCAGGCCTAACTATGGGTACAATTTGACTGAAGTTTCTAAGCTACCTAATTTTATTGATACCAGCATACATCTAGATACACACAGAGGAGTTGCTATTTATAAAGATGACTGTGTTCCTACCATGAGAATGCCTCTTCTATGTTTCTTTTTTATGTGGCAAGATGTAATGGCAATCGATACTGGTTTACAGCTGCTTTATGTCTCTGCAAGAGAAGCATATTTTTGAATGCAGCAAAATACAAGAAGTTTGTTTGCTTTTTAAACATCTGCAAAAAATGATTTTTCTCTAGCGCATACAGTGCATGCAATGGGTCTGATAAATTGGAATAGCGCCCATTATCTGCTCAATCCTGGGATGAGCTAGATAGCTTTCTTTTACATAGTTTTCCTTGAAACACATGCATCTCAAATTTTATCACAAAAGAATCTTTTATACCACACTAAGGAACCTTCAATGTATAATACACACAAGGCTTATCCATATTTATGTACTGTAGTCATACTTATATAAACAAATACACACTGCATAAATGTATGTATTCCACTTCCGGGAGTATTTATGGTCCTAATGCATGTGTACTTTCAGAATCTGCGCATTTATATACCTATGTATTTGTGCATGACATGTATGTGTTTTATAGATGCAGACATAAAACACACTGCATGCTCTGTGTAGTTTATTTTTTCTGTCAAATGCTTTAATTCCTCATTGAATATTTGGCCTGTAAAATTAAGTCAATTTCTAGGCAAGAAATAATAAAATTTTAGCATAAAGAAATTTAATGGATGCAATAAATGGTAAATATATTCACATTGTGACTGTCAAATTACAGTTAATCAAGACTGGCCCATATTTTTTTAAACATTGGCCATAGCTTTAAAGAGGATCATTTTATACATATATATGTGTGTGTGTATATATATAAAGGTGTATATATATAAAAAGATATGTATATATTTTTTTCTAATCCCAAAATCACTAACTCTCTTTGCAGTTTATGGAAGGAAATGGAGACTGTTGGTCAGGAAATCACATCCCAGAAAGATCACGTTCTTGCGACAATTTATCATGGAAAAAGCCGTGTCTTTCAATTGAGATGTAAAGCTGTGGTCTTGCAGTTTGTGGTCAATGAAGATGCTTGGGGTTTTTTTGCTATCTCTTGCAAGAAAAGGGTTATTAGCCCCTGAAGTCTTGGTTACATTCCAGTTTTAATAACTATATTTTGCCTACATAATTCCCACTGTAGCTTCAGGTGGATTGTGGAATTTTCTTCACTTCCTGTCATAAACTATTCTGTGGTGTTGCTGTGTGCTGTGTAACAGCTGCTATGCTCTGCTGCTACTGTTCACTGCTTCTCCCCAAACTTCTGACCCTCTTTATTTAATCTTACATCATCTTTTGTTGCGTTTGTACCAGTATTTCAAACAGCACATATGACAAACCATTGCCAAATGGGAGTTAATACAAAAGCTTAATGCACTGTTTTCCAGTTGCATCTTTTATATCTGCTTGACAATCTACACATGGCCTCTCAAAGACTTAAAAAAATATTAGAAGCAAACAATACAGATTTTAGGGGCCCCCATGTCCTCTGTGAGTCTCATCCATTAGTGATAAATGGGGATTAAACAGCAATTAAATGCATTTCAGACAGGCTGTGCCCATGTAGTGTAATTAGCACTCTTCTTGAACGTGGAGCACGTAACTTTCTTGCAGAAGAAGCTGAGGCATCAGGGCAAAAGGACGGCGTTAGCTGATCCCACCCCGCCCCTTTCCCCCCCAAATAATAATTTTTAACTGGAATTTTGGTCAAAAGATATTTAGGATTTTTGCTCTTTTCTGTTCTAGTTTTGGGGATCGTGTTAAGAAAAGATGTTTATTACTTACACTTTTTCTCCAATAATTTATTACTTGATTGACCTGACTTTTTTTTTTATACTTTTTGCTATCCATTTCATCTGATCTTCTTAGTTCATATGTGTTCTTGGTTTTATTTAATAGCCAGAGCAGTATCTATTTCTGTTTAGGATTGATTGACAGTGGAATATTCTGGCTAAGAGCTATAGAGTCAAACCACAGAGCGAGACACTGTACAGACTGTACATCCTCAGAGTCTGCCAGCAGACCGTTCCTTGCAAAATATTACTAAGTCTAACTATGAATTCTGGAATTACACTTTCTTGGCTATTTGCAAAGACAATGTGGAGTATAGTTAGTAGGTTTACATTTCTGTCCAGAAAACCATAATCCAATGCTTGCGTCAATACATGAAAAACCTTCGCTATGATTATTTGTCGACAGTTGTGCGTGTAAGAAGTGTGTGCTTTCATTCATCAGCATACTCTGTGCTTGTACATCCTTTGGGCCTCATTGTTCCCAATTTGATGAAGGAGGGAGGATTAGAAATCGCAGCGCCTTCCAGCGATGCTTTCCTCGCAGTGACAGTGCATGGGTGCTGCTTTCTGGGTGGTTGCCTTCTTGCTTGTCCTTTCCTTCTGACAAAACAGCACCTGCGTGAGCTGTACCTGCACAAGATAGGATTCCTCTGACTGTCCTCTGGATGGGAAATACTGTGAGGCAAAAGAATAAAAATTAGTGTATTCTACCTGTAGCTGGTTTTGCAGAAGCATTGTGTTGGGAGAGCTGCCGTGGGGTAATAGGCTTGATCGGTGCTCCAGCCACGCCTCTGGAAGGCCAAGGTGGCAGCAGCTGAGAGCCCCTTTCTTATGTGGTAGCTCACAAATTGTAAGGTTTGCCTGTTTGTTTGCAAGACAGTTTTATGTACAGGTTGTTTTGCATGAATTAACTTCATATCTTTTTAAAGCAGTGCAGAGATGGAAAGCTCTGTAAACCTGTAACTACTTGTACTAGTAGTGTCGCTCTACGTCATTAAAAATCTGCAAGATGGGCTAAACCAAACTACACACAAAAAGTGAACAAACTTGAATTACATGTTAAGAGCTCTCATTTCCTTATTATTATCCCTAAATAAATACTATTGAGACTGGCTTTCAGCCATCATTTTGAAGGATTTATCATTGCTGCTGTTTGACCCTGCAAATAAGTTGCAAATAAGTAATTTGTCTTGTAAAGAAAAAAAATTTGTTTTGTAAAAAACAAGGTAGCGCAAGAGCAACACTGTGAAAAATATATTACTCCACCTCTTTGAACTCAATCCTACTGCTACTGAGGTCAATGGAAAAAATCCCGTCCTCTTCCCCAAGCAGTAGGCTATATTTAAATATTTATCTTCTTCTGAAACGGTAGACTTCACATTATTTCCGCCAATTTTGCTGCAGTGATTTCGTTTCTACTCTGAGTCTCACTATGTTGGGGGGGGGGCTATTTTTTCTTATTACTATTTCCTTTGTGTACCCCCACGCGTACTTGAGGGCGTTGTTACAACCGCCTATGGCCCTAAACGCCCAGCCCGGCCCCGTGCGCTGGAGATGAAGTTTACAGTAAAGCTCGTTTCTGAAGCCCAGGGCGTGTGGCAGGACTCAGCCTTCCCGCGGCGGGGGCGGCGGCCGCACGCTCCCCTCAGCCCGGCCCGGCCCGGCTCTGCCCGCGGCGGGCGCCATTTTCCGGCATTCCGCAAGCGGGTGCTGCCATCTAGTGCCACGGACGGGGCTGCGTCCCCGCGGGCACCGCCGCTCCGGCGGCGACGGGAGTAAATCGCCGCCAAACCTCGGAGCGAGCGGGGTGTTTCGGGAGCGGCGCGGCCCTCCCGCCGATGCACGACGGCCCACAGATACACCCCGAGGGGGGCGCCCAGCGGCGGGCTCTGAGGCGGCTTTGCCCCGCGCGCGCGGGCCCGACGGCCACCCGGGCCCTAATGGTCGCCCGGGTCCCTCCGCCGCCCGCCGGCTGACATGTCTCCTCCGAGTGACTTGCGAGCGGGGAAATCGCGTTTCATCCGCCGCCTCAGCCGTGCGGCAAAAGCGGGGCTCTGTCGCGGGCTGTGACAGGGCTTGCTCAGGGCCGTGCTAGCGAGGAGCGGCCTCTCGTCACGGGGCTTCCGGAAAGCACCCGGTAAAGGCTTGTCCTCTGTGCAAAGGACGAAGCCTCAGGGTCCTGTTAGTTATGTTTTTATTTTGGTAGCGTGGTCTTGGTTTATTTGTGTGTTGGATTTTCATAGTGTAAGGGTGCTTTTGATTTTTAAAGCTTTTTCTCCAGTAGCATCAATCTGACACTCGGGTATTTTTAAGAACAAAAGGGGGTTTCGAAAACTTGGCGTAGATAGACACATTTTGTCATTTGCTTTTTACGGTGGGGAAGTGGGATTTAGTTTTAATTCGATTTAGAAACTTTGCTGCAGTTTTCCCAAGCCAAATCCTGAACCGGGATGCTCCCAGCAATGATAACCATAAACTTAATATAACCAAACCAAAAAGAGAAATGTTTCCCCCTTAGTCAAAGTGAATGACATACACGAAGCTAACTGTGAAAACTAAATAACTTCTGCATTAGTGTAACTTCAGAATGTGATTCTTAAGAAATAAGTACATCATGCTAGTTTTTACACATACGTAATTAACATCACACTATCTATTGATGAAGCTGCAAGTATGCTTAACTTTGAGGTGCCGCACCTTAATCTTCTGCAAACGCTTTTGTCTGGCTAAGGGCCTCTGATGGCCGTGGACAGGCTTTAAAAAAAAACAAGCAAGTATTTTCTCAGATCTGTGCAGCAGCAATCTTCTCTAATATCCTGCGCTCCTGAATCTCCAATGAGAACAGAGAGAAGAGTTTTGCCCTTGATATTTAAAGCAAAAAACCATTCTTCCCATCATAAACACTGAAGTACATTTTCTGCCTTTTACAAAATCAGATTTTGAAGCTCAGAAATATGTAACACTTTGAACACTTTGTAGCCTGGCTTTTTGAGGGTTGAGAAACCAGTTTTAAGAGGCTCTTTTTAAGTATTCCTCTTTCAGTTTGAAATCTAGTGCAGGATGTTTTTGTGAAATTTCAGGAACAATACTCTGATCTCATCTTGATCTCTCCTCTCTCCTTTCCAGCTCGCATGCTGGGGAGCAGATAGACAAGAAAACAGTGGAAGGTCAAAGAGGAAGATTTTGGGGAGAAGAGGCATCACCTGGGGTAAGTGCAGGGCAATGCTGGGGGAAGGATGAAGTGAGTCAGCATGATACAGATGTGTCCACTTGGAAACCGCAGCAAGATCTTCCCGCTGCACTGTGTGAGCCTCTTAAAAGCAAAATCCAGACAGAGTCTGTCTCTCTATAAATCTTTCCCCCCTTTCCATTACTACTTGGGTATTGTTGGCTCTAAGCCACCTGATTTTACTATGATTTATTAACTGCTATGCATTATATATGAGATTCAGGTTTACTGAAGAGTTACCCTTATGGTCAATGTTGCATACAAATCAGCTACTGTTAGAGAGGTTTATTGCATCTTTTTATGCAGCTAGGAGTTTGGTTAGGTAGTGTTAGAATTTGTGACTTGTAAAACAATACCTAAAAAAAAAATTCCTCATCTGTATTTCACGTGGTGCCTGTATTACATGGAGTACATCATATAGCCCTGTTTGGGTTATGATCATTCCTAAAAACCTGAGTACTTGGGGGTGGGGGGATGGGACAGGATGGACTGATTTTTCACAAAGTTCCTAATAAACATATAAAGTTAGATAAATTGGTGTTTTGTACCAAAAGAGAAACATGCGAATGCATGAAATAGGCAGTAAAATGTTCTTTTGTGTGGAAATATGACTTGCAAAAGTATCTGTGATTTAAATTATAATATGGCACATTTGAGAGATGCTGCTGCCTGAAGAAGTTAAGCTATGTGTTGCTTACTGCTGTTCTTTCTCACATTACTTGGTGGAAGCTCTGCAGGAGAGTTTGGCCTTTGGTCATATCCTTGTCTGCGATTATGCCAGTGATGACTAGTGTCTATTTCAACACTGAGCATTGCTTTATGGCATCTTTGCTTTTCATTTTCTACATGCAGATTAGGTGTGCTCTAAAGATGAGTAAATAAATCTAGAGAGAGAAAAAAAGAAAGAAAAAGGTTTATTTTAAACTCACTATAAAATAATTTTAAAAATTGACCATTTTTCAACAGTTTGGGAATTTTGTGCAAAGGGTGGGGGGAAGGGCAGGAAGAAGAAAGAGGTTATGCTTTTTTAAATAAAATAATACAGCAGGTTGCAGAGGCAGAAATGACCATAGGGATGTCAAAAGGACGTGGGGAGGATAAAAGGTAGAATACAGGGTTTCACTGTGTGGGAAATCTTGCTGTTATATTCAAACCACAAGCATTGCAATCTGTTTTGGACTGACACATGTTATGAAGTGTTTGTGAAGAAAGGAGTTATTGTTAGGTAAAAGCATTGTCTACTAAACTAGAGTTAAGCAAATAATGTCTGGTTTTGTTTCCTTGTGAAAGATACTCCCAACAAACTACAGAAATGTTTATAGACATTATCCTTTTATATTATTTTTCCTTACATTCCATTCCATTATTTTTAATTTATTTAGTAGTGGAAAAAAATTGGAAGAATTAGTGACTTGAATTAACTTTTTACCAAATTATATTGCAAATTTAGACACTGTTCCTAGAAGGCAGTTTATAGAGAGCCATGTTATGAGAATACGAAAGACAGGAAAATGATTCTTCCTTCTCAGGATATGAATTTAGTATTGTTTCATGTGTTCCAGATATGGATAGCCTGAAAGCTTCAGGCAACGTATAACTGACTCTCCTATCACTATTTACTCACGGTTATACTGTTTCATTTTGTTTTGTTCTTTTTTCACAAAAGAATGAAACAGTCTGTTGGAAGAGAAAACTTTGTGGGGGCTCCTCAGTGTTATCCCGTTAAAGATATTTAACTGGACAGAGATCACCCAGAGAAGATTTCAGGTTACCTTTTCAGACTGGTTTTGAGTGGTTTTATTGAGGACATTTTATAAACAATACAAACTTTGAATACAATACAATATACAAGTACAAGATATTCGAAATACATTTGAAATACATTTGAACATATATCACCAGCACTGTCTTCAGAAGCATGGTTTATTTTATACACAGATGAAATGGAAGATAAGATATATATAAAAAAAGAGAGATTATTTGAGTTTGTCTAAACACAGGGCTAATGTTGAAACACATTTTGTTTCTCTCTCATTGACACTTGGAACTGGCCCAAAGTCCTTGATCCTTGGCAAAGCAGACACTGTTCTACAGACAAAAACCTAATAACACTGAGTGCTACCTGTGGCAAGGACATTTAGAAATTCACAGATTTCAAGCAACCAAAACAAAGCATTGCTTTTCAGCTTTCAGATCTGTTCTGATAACATGCTGCATAGGTTTTCTTCTGATGGGTTTTTTCTGGGGTTTTTTTTTGAGAACTGTGGTCTTCTGAAGCCAAAAATGACGCAATGTTTAATGGTAGCAAATATCTCCATCGTATGTCACTGTTTCTTTACCATGTGTTCTGTAAATTAATATGTTCTCATAAGGGAAAATTGGTGAAATCAGATAAATAAAAATGAAACATTTAGCAGATGACTAGGACGATGTTATTAGCTACTGGAATGATATGGCTTGATGAAATCATAGTACTGAGGCAATGTTTTGACTGACTTTTTCAGTTTCCTGTGTGAGTGACACAGCAAAAATTTCATGGCTTCTTACACTGGCATTTCAAACGCTCCTTGTCAAAGTTAGTGAGAACACAGCATTCTCTTGTGCCCTTGCCATTTGAGTATAAAAGGCAAAGCAACTCACCAGTTCATCTTCTAATCTGCTTGCAATCCTCATCCACTTATTTGTACGTTTTTCTACTTTATCAGTGCCAAAGAGTAGAAAATGATCGCTTCCGAAATATACTAAAAAGAACATTTTGAGGACAGCTCTAACATTATGAGAAACCTACTAGTTGTGCTGTGAGGATTGAAATATATATCTGTATTTCTTGAATTCCTTATACAGTTATTAGTGTGTTATTGACTGAAAAGGACAAAAAAGGAATGAATGGGTAAATATTGTGATATTGATATGTATCTGATTATACTTATATTGAGTATACAGTTTTCAGCTCAGAACATAATTGTGAAGTGTTCCAAGGTAATCTGAAGACACGGTGCTTTTTTTAAGGCAAAAATATTGGCATGTGATGTGGTGATCTTGTGCCATGTTGTCATGAAAGAGGTTACTATGTAGCAACAGTTCAATATCATCCTTTGGACTTTTCTGATAGACCACTTAACTATCTCAGCTTTTCCAGTGATCATCTCATTTATCTAGGATTATTGCAGTGAATTTACTGTTTGGTTTTCTTCCAGAACTGAAATGTCAAGTCCAGTGTCATGTATGCCGTAGCTTTGTGCTGTGAGAGCTCAACAGATCCACCAAAAGCTGCTAGTAGTTGATCTTTGGATAGAGCTAGAAATAAATAAATCCTCTTTAGCAGATCAATATTCATCCCATTTAATGCTTGATGTGAAACTTGTAGATTTGAAGTAGTAATGCTGATGTACAGCTAATCGTTGAAATGGGCATTAGGGCTTTTATAGCATGGCAACATATTGTCAGACAG
The DNA here is from genome assembly GCF_034638445.1 of Ciconia boyciana. Lineage (NCBI taxonomy): Eukaryota > Metazoa > Chordata > Aves > Ciconiiformes > Ciconiidae > Ciconia > Ciconia boyciana. The sequence goes on from NC_132938.1 coordinate 60,459,865, forward strand.
GAAGGAGGAAAGTGTTGAGTGCATCCTAAGGGGGGAAAAAACTCTATAGCAATATGTAATTTAATGCACATTTGTAATCCACACAGTGTCCTACATTGCAATGATTTGCTAGGTTACAGACTAATACTGTACATCCAGTGCTTATTCCAGGGGTTTACTTAGTAAAGCAGATGATTCCCCCTTCAATGGGTCTTTCAGAGTCTGAATATAATCACCCAGTCAGATTTCAAGACATAATTTTCCTCTTTAGTACTCTTCTCTCCACTAGTTGCTCATCTATCCAACTATACAGAAGTATATGGAATGTGCGCTTCCCATGGTACAGAATATGTATATGTCTCTAGTACTGAACGTGTGTATACATTTGTGTAGGTATGTATTACCCACTTATTAAATTTCTGTCTAGAATTTGTATTGTACATATTTCAGAGAAACAGAAGGAGAATTTCCAGAGAAAGGATGAAATATCAGTAAAAAAGTTCTGGAACAGTTTAAAAGCACATTTGAAAAAAATTTGTGGGTTGTTTTTTTTGGGTTTTTTGGGTTTTTTTAATAAGATGTGATTTAAATAATTTTTTTTCTCTTTAGTCTGCTGTAGTAATTAAATACTTAAGGCCATTATCTTCTTTCTTAAAATGAATAAATAAAAGTCTTGTTAAGTGAATAATTATACTAGACCAGATAAAGATAGTATTGGCAAACATGAAGAATGTTGAGGGCTGAATTTTCTTCTGTGCCAAAACTATGCTCTGATCTTTATTGTCTTAGTGTCACCATAAATAGCTTTGTAATATTCTGCCACAGAATGCTCTGGCTTTCAAGTTCAGCTGCAGAGTTTCCAGATGCTGTGCTGGCCAGCATATACCTCAGTGGAGTGTTACTGTAAGATGATGCAAACAAAATGAGCCTCTCTGGCAGACCTCAGTCCTTTGGGGATTGCAGGAAATAGCCCATTTCTTTTTCATGAGACAGAAAGACTTCCGCAAAATTGGGAAGTCTCATTATCTTTAAAGGTAAAGCAAAAAATGCAGTTGTTCATACTCCCCTTATATAACAGATACTAGTATAAAATACACATTTATGGATACTGTGCAACATGACAGAATACATTTGTATCATACTCTTTTGCTATTATCATTAGCTGTTTTGCTAAGGAGTACTTTAATCTTAAAACTGCAAGAAACATATAGAGAAACACCTGCTGATGCAACGGCTAGTGAACTTCTACCCCTCTGAAGACAAGGTAAGGGGCAGTAGAGCTGCTACCTTCCTTTATAATATCAAATCTATATTCCTTTTAGTAAGTCTTTCTTGCATGACTTTGGTTTGTAGTGGGTCCAAGTTTTTGCAAAAAAGGATATGGGAGACAGTGGGGAGGATTAAGTTTATCTACAAAACAGTAAATCACTGGGAAGGAAAGAAATGTCTAGTTGTATTTCGTGCCATGGAAGGGAGATGGTTTGGAGGGCATAGGTGGTGACAGAGTGGGAACTTTCTGGGATGCTCTATCTTCTGTCAGTGAGGGTTAAATAGTTTGGTTAAGCACTCTTCTTCTAATCCTGCTTCAGTGTCCATGACAAAAAGTGGTATGGGCAATAGGTGTTTCCTGTGTTGTGACAAAGGAATGCTGATCAGATTTTCTCATATTCACTAGCCTGTTTTTTCTGCTACCTTCTTGCGTTACCTGCAGCAATATTACATGTTCGCTGCTCTTAAGAAAATGTAATCAAAATTAAAGCCATTCTATTTATGAACACTTCTGTAAGCTTAAAATACTTCAGAACATGGCAAGAATAACTGTTTTCCTTCCTATTATGAAAAACAAAAAAGGTCAAAAAACTTACATCTGCTTTTTTCAAAGAATAATGAAGGAAGAACTATACTGCCATGAGAGCTAAATAGAATGTTCCGGGCTTCAAATGCCCCATTTAGGAAGCAGAAGCATGTCTTGGCATACTATTTAAAAAAACAAAACAAAACAAACCCAAAACCAACCAAACAAAAAAATCCTCCAAACAAACAAAAAAATGTCCAAAACAAACAAAACCCCCCACCTTTATTGTTGACACACCATATATTGATATAAAGGGAGCATGTGCAACTTATCACCAGTTGTGTGTGGAAATGTATGGTCTGGTCAATGCCCTGCTGTCATGTTCTTTTTCTGTAGTGGGAGAGAAGAGCAGGATAGTAATAGGGATTCTGTTATAAGAGTTTATTTTGACATCCCATGGATGTTAATGACTTACGAGGCACTGTGGTGCTTTCTGTATTGCTTTTATTGAGGGTGGGAAGTTAGCCATGTTGTGGCAAGGGTTGCCAGATCAGTGCGCATGAATAGATTATAAATTCAGAGGAAGAGAGATCTGCTGGCTTCTCCATCATGAGAGGGTGCATTGCGGGAGTGCTCACAAAGTGACATTCATTTGATTTCTTCCATGTAAGGCCTACTTACCTAAACATACAATGTGACCTATAGAGCTAATAGTCTGCTGAACACTTTGAAGACTTTGCATTTGTCAGTTATAACAGTATGAAGTTAAAATAGGGGACAAGACAGAGGTATAGGTTCACACATCCTTCCTTACACTGCTGCCCATGTGTACAGATGATGAGTCCTCTGAATCAGTTGAAATTTGCGAACATGAAGTTCTCCATTGTGCGTAAGAGATGGTCAGTCTGGTCCTAGATTTTGATCTGTTCTTAATTCAGTGTGTTCTTACTAAATGTGGAACTCAAATCTGTTAGTGACTTCTTCTGTATTTAAATAGATACTTTGAGGAATCATTTTTGAAATAACTTACTGATGATTTTAACTGAGATTTTTAATTTATTTTATGGATTTCTAAATTAACTCTTGCTCATAAGGAAAAATAATCAAACCCCCAGCCTTGCTTCAGTGAAGTTGTTTTAGCTCTGATGATACAAACCCTTCAGTTTCTTCCCAATGCTGTAAGGAGGTTGTGGTTTCCCACTATTAAGGGCTCAAACCTGATCCTAGAAAAGACCCTTACACTGTATGATGAAGCCAAGGAATAAGTAGGATTCTGCACTGTTGTGTTTTTGTTTTGTTTTGTTTTGTTTTGTTTTAAAAAGATTCTTTGAAGTTCAACCTGCATAGCAAAATGTTTTGGTATTTTTTTTAAATGGCTTTTTGCCAAATTTTTGGGGTTTTTTCATTCCGCTTTCAGAGCGCATGGGCGGGTTCAGACAGGAAGTGCAGCCTGAAAGGCTAGGCCAAATCCGGAGGGATTAGTTGCAGCAAAAGGCTGCTCTGTGATCCTGAGTTACTTTCTTAATAGTATGGCACAAAAAGAAAACACACACATTCTTGTATGTGTCCAGATCTTTATGCAAAGCAAATCCAGCAGACAGATGGAAAATTAAATCACCCTGATAAGGCATTTAGGAACATTCTTGTCAATATAAATGCTGATGGTGGTGTCTTTTTCTTTTGGGTTTTAAAAAGCAGGTGATTTTTATGAAACAAAGTCGAAGTTTTCTATAAACCATAGTTTCTAATGACAGCACAGCAGATTTTTTTTCTACTCTGCCTTTTGGAAAAGCTTTATGCTTAAAGGGGAAATTAATACTTTTTGCTTAAGGTAGAAGTTCAAGGGTAAGTTTTTACCTACTTGAAGGTGTGTTGAAAATGGATAGAATGTTTTTCTCCCTTTTTTTTTCTTTTTCTTTTGCTTCATTTTGCCTAGTGGCCCGTGAAAGAAATTTGTTGAAATTACAAAGACTTTACACTTTTCTATCCAGCTACTTAAGTGAAAAAAGGAAGTCCTGAACCTCTCTTTACGGTAACACTTTTTTTTTTTTTTAACAGTGTTTTGTATCTCCTTCTAATGAATGTAGAGAAGTCTGTAGAATGAAGAAGAGACTGTAGATAATTCTCTATAAGGACTAAAGATTTATAAAGATTCTAGAGTGATATTTTTGCATGCAAATGTTTCCTACCCAATTTATCTGAAACTTTAAGAATAAAAATAGCAAGGAAAGACAAAAAGTTTTAGAAGGCTGCTTTAGGTGGTTGCCTAAACACCTTTAAACAGAAATAAGGAGAAAGTTTTGGTTATTTCGGGGGGTGGGGGGTGCTGCTGCTGCTGTGGGTGGCAGTGTTTCTTCCATTACTAAAAATGAGAGGAGAGTTTATTTGTTACGTTCTTTCAGTGTGAGATGTGGCTTATTTGTACTGTGCAAGATGCAGAGGTGTGAAGTGAACACCCAGACAGGTTTCACAATTAGCACTGATTATAAAAACTTTAAAAAAAAAGTTTCCTGCATCGAGCTGCCCAAGTGTCATTCCTAGTAAAACCTGTAAGAATAAGATGTGGTTTGAAACCACCAGCTCATGTAGAATATCAGCTAACTGCCGTTTTTGCTGAAGATCTCCTTTTAAGCCCTTTTAGTATAGCCAAGTTATTTTATTTCTTTTTTTCACAGTCCAAGAAGACATCTGCTATGTAAATACTTGTATATAAATACCATATCTTTGTCTCAGATAATTATCTCATATTCAGAGATCTAATATTGAGGCCAACAGACTGAGTTGGCACAGAGGAGCAGAAAAGAGAATTTGTGATATACTGGAAGCATGTCAAAACCTCTCTCCCCTCCTCCTCCGCAAAAGGTAAATGGCAACGGAGTGTTTTTCCCTTTTATAGGTCTGAAAACAAAAAGAACAGCAGAGGGAGCCCCTGCATGGCTTAAATCCTTAGGCTTAAAGAAAGCAGAGCAAGTGCTGGCACAGGGTGACAAGCCTTTGCCGCCCTCTTTTGAGCCTTTCGTGTAAAGTAGCAGTTGCTGAAGGCACCTACGGGAGTGGCCGTCCCCAAAAGGCCTCCCTCCCCTGTACGACAGAAGTTTCGGGGCGGGCAGGTGCTGCTGACAGTTGGCAGGGACACCCAACAGTATGATCGCAGTTTGGGGCTCGATGTTACCTGCAAAATGCTCTTGTGGATCACTAGGTTATTTGTTTAATTAGTCTTCTAATTAGATTTGAATGTGTGCTATAATAAGTAAGCATTTATCATACATGTATATATTTATATATATAATGTGCTCAGAAAATATTTACCCTATATATCAGTACATAGAATCCTGTCTTTTAGGCATCTGTCTTCTGTCAGCATCATTTGCAGAGTCATTGAATATTTTCCACCAATGTTATGTTGCACTCTATTCTCACAAGCAGTTTAAACCCAAATATGCTGTTTGCTTCACCTTTGGATGATTTTCTAACATCTGATTGAACGTGATAGACAGTACTAATGCAAACCTGAGAAGTGGATCTGGAACCAAAATATCCCAAAGTTTCAGTTTATAAAGATGTGATGGAACAGCCTTAATTTTTTAATTCTAGTTCATAGAAAAATAAGTGTGCTGTTCAAGAGACTACAATACACTTTAGTTGTGGCTGGTCACTTATTTGTTGACAAAGCTTTTCTATTGCAGAATGACTCATCAATCTGTATACTCTCATCTGACTTTATTTATTTGGAGATGATTCATAACAGGCCTTCTGGTCAGAGTTAGACAGCCCAGAACATCAAGTTACCTAGAGAGGTTCCCATTTGTCTACAAGAGAAACAAAATCCAAATGTGCCAGCAAACACCACTGGACTATTAGTTTGGTCTTTATTCTATCCTCCTCCTAAAATGTTTGAAAGGACTTGACTTCATCTTGCTGTGTTTTGGGGGAAATTAAAGTATGAAAAATTTGCTAAGATGGGAAAACTACTGCTTCTCCCAATGAATATATAATTATAATGAAAAATCATATGCAACCAGGCATCCTTATTGCCTCCCTATTAATCAGAGTGAAAAACATGGGGGTCTCAAAGGCCGTGAAAGAGTTAGGATCAGAGTATGATGTGATTCCTACACTTGTACCTGCATTTAGTACCTGTTTGGACAGAAACATAGGAGAATGTTTTGTGTGTACAGGTGAGCTTGTTATTTATACAAAGGACTATGTCTGTGCAGATCAACCTCCAGGCTGTTCCCTGCAGGCAGGTGCATTCCTCCACCAAGCCCCACAAGCGTTCCTACATCTTTCCATTTAACAATTTTCATTGCTGTGTGAGCATGGGATTTGCCAGGATCAGAGGTTACTAGCACACTGCCTTTACTGCTATTTCACTGTGGCCTGAGTGAGCCAGTCTTGAAATCTGTCTTTTATTTCTCTTTTGTGTTATTGTTGGTGGGAGATTTATTTCTATCCTGTTCCTGCTGTCGTTATTTTATATAGGCTCTTGTTAGTCTTTTGTGTTTTTCATTTCCAGCCTCAGGTCAATTTAAGTCTTGTGGCTCTAAATCCTCCTTCCTTCAAATGTAAGAGTGTTCACCTCTACATCTGTCCTGAAACTGTAATTACATCAGACAAATTGTGTAATAATGTAACCAGCATTGGTTGGAGACAGATCTGCTCACTGTCCCTATTTTTCTTGTAACATTACCAGCTTAATTTGGTGGTGTTCTAATAACTTCTAACTTTTTTCCCTCTGGTGGATTTAGTTGTAGAAATTTACTGTGAGGGTCCAAAATTGTCTGCTAGGCTTTACTTTTCCATCAGTCATTTGTCTGGTTTTCCTTCTAAACTTGCCTGCCTGTTCATTTATGTAAGGCATCTCATTTCATTAATCTTTGTATCTCATCTTTGTATCCAATCTTTGTATCTCATAATTTGCACTTTTTATTGGATAATACAAATTATCTAAGGGATGCTATAAATTGTTGCCTGAATGATGCATTAAGAGCTGATTCCCAAACTGAAGCTGATGGTCCATTTTGGAGTAATATTTAATGCAAGGGCCTATACCTTCAGCCGGTTTTGGAATTAGCTTAATCTGAACTTGTTGCTGTGCTGTGTAGGCACCCGGCAGGTCAAAGCAGCATAACCCTCAACTCTACCATGTAATGAAGCAGTTAGTCTCTGTGTATCCCTACACCACACAGTGATGTGTCCTGGAAAGATCCAAATAAATAGGTTTCTGTATTCTGTATAATAGTATATTATCCAATTCTAGTTCAAGTCTCAAATGTGCTACAGCCATGCTAAATTTTCACACAACCTAATTAACCATGCTTTCCTCCTTCATTGAAAGCATCATCAGCTGGGAGCAAACCCACACAGAGATCTTGTGTTGCTTTTGCACGAGTGTAAGATGATAGGGATTTGTGCATGTGCTTAGCTTTTGGGATCTGAGTAGTCCCACTGAAGCCAGTGGAACTGTTCATGTGTTTAACTTTAAACATGCTTGAAAGATCAGATCCCTGGTGGCTAATTCTGTTCCTGATGAACAAGCAGAAATAAAATCCAGCCTCCATGGCAGAGCTGCAGGACTAGTTAGAGGAAAAAGAAATAAATGCATATTTTTTTCACTAAAGTAGGTAGGCTTTTTATGCTTGGAGTAAGTTTAAAAAAAAAAAAGTACCTTTTGTGCAGACCAGATTTATGAGTAGGATTAAATATTAAGTTAATTTACACAACAATTGCAGACTTACTAGTAGAAATATTAAATAAAGTTATGAGTTCTGAAAGAAACTTCTCAACGATCCAGTGTAATTTCTGCAGCTTTGTCAATCAACTCACTTCTGTCTTTGGAAGCACTGAGGAGACTAAGAAAAAAAGCCCAGGAATGCATCTAATATGTTTTCATCTTTCATAAGAGAGAAGTAAAACAAGTTTGTTTTAAGAAGTGTATTTCCTTACAGTTAATTCCTTTTTGTTTGGTAAATTTCAACTATGCTCTAGATGCACTTCATGGTGCTGAATGCCTTTTATTTCCTGGTGTCATTTATTTGTAATATCCAATTCAGTTTCTCTGTGAATGGGGCCCCCATCAGTAATTAATTCATTCTATGAACTTGCTGGTAAAATGCTTCTGGTTTATCACAAAATGTGTATATGTATATGAAGATTTCCTGCAAATAGATGCATCTGTTCAAAAGGTTACTTACAGAACTTGTCTATTTCAGCAGCAGTGGCATAGCTTTTCATAAGGCACATTCAGACTTCAAAATATCAATTATGCAGGTTTGCAAGAGAAGCATATGAACTTAATATGTCATCATCTTGGTAAGTAAGATTTTTTCCATTTTAGATTTCCTAAGATTTCTAATTTTTTTTTTTGATGCTAAAAAAAGGTGGGATGCAAGATTTTATACCACAATTTAAATAGTATTGGACAGGTTATACTAACCCTCAGCTGAAAAAATATTTACTATTTGTCATTCCTCCTTAGACTATGAGAAATTGCTATACTCAAAATGCGTGAAAGTCTTAGTGTTTTGGTGCTAATATTTCTTTGCTATTTGATGACAGAATGGTGTAACGCAATGCACAATATACCATAAAACATCTCCAATGTTAAAATTAACATTTTTCTAATCACCTGCCATATAGAGAATGTCTTGATGATGGCTCAATAAATACAATTCATGATGTTATATGACCTTCATTTCCTTAACTGGAAGCTTTACGGTTTGCTCATCTGACCATAAACAATAAGTGTACAAAATGCCAACATCCTAGCTCAAGGGTAACATGGAAATGAATTGTTCCAGCTACTGACGTGTTAGAAGTATGTGTATCATTCCATGTCTTATCTTGCTATCTCTGTATTAATAGGTTTATAAGTTATGTATAATGTATATGTATTCATAGTTATCCCTTGAGGACAACAAAACAATTACTTGTATTGATATATCTGACATATGCACTGGGAATATGGGAAGTACTTTTGTTGCATGCTCCAAGGGTTTTCAAACATTGTAGCCAGGGAAAATGTGACTTCCCTTAATGTGTTTTCCTCGGTGAAGAATGAGTGTGTGGAGTTTCATGTTTCTCTCCCAGTATGTTCCACAGTCAACATACCAAGTTCATAAGTAAACCAGTATTTTTTTTTTTTCCTAACTGTTGGTCTTAAGGGTTCAGCAATTTGGCATTCAGCCTGTTTTTCTGTCCTGTAATATCACTAATAGTAATGATTGAGCAAGGCTTATTGTCTTTGCTTGAATGCATGCAGCCTTCATTTTTTCTGCATCCACCCTATCAGGGTCCATTTCTCTGCTACAATGGATGGCAGAGGAGATATAAAATAGTCCAAATAAAAGCATGACTGTCTCAATACCCATCACCTCTATAGTTTTCAGGAAATAATAAGTGTTAAATCAGAGGAACTCCTGGAGCAACAGTACTGATCAAGTTTCTGTGGCACAGGAAATCCATGTAAGGCTGTTCTAATTCATACTTAGCCATCTTTTCTCCATCTCTGTCCCAATCCCAGAAACAATAAAATTTAAAACCAAGCCTATTTCCTTGGATTTGTCTCGTAATGGTACAGGGCATTACATTGGAAGGCAAGGCTGGTTTCATGGGGCTCAAAACCAGCACAATTCTGAAAAGGTGTTTTTGTCCTAGAAGAGCATGTAAAAATGTTTTGGCACTCCCAAATAAAACCCCAGAGGGTATTCCAGAGTACTGCCATTTGGTTTGAGTATATTTCATATGCTGTACTACCTTTTCCTAGAAACAAAAATCCCATTTATTGGGTTTTTTACTAGTTTAGCTTTACTATGGAAAACATTCAGTTTAATGAAAATACTGATTATAATTTATTGAGGTGACTGAGATTAACTTTATCAAGCTAAACTACTCCTAAAAAAATTAAAAATAGTACTTAATCATTTAAGCTGAAACCTTTGCAGTACTACACTTGTGACTGCAAGTCCAATGTGATGTATTGAGTGAAAAACTTTATTTCAACATCTTATCTGCTGCATCAGGAAATAAAATAGTCTGAATCTTCAGTGTGAAAAGATGAAGCTTTAAAAAAACCCGAAACAAACCAGTAGAGCGTGTAGAGGTTCATTTTGCATTATATCCATTTCTATCTTGTTTGAGTTTTTCACTAGAAGAAAATGCTATTCATATAACTTTGGGAGCACTGTAAAATGCATACCAGGGTTTGTAAGCTCTTGTATTTCTCTTCCTGGATCTAAGAACTGATGAGAACTTTTCCCAGCCTCTCTCTGTAAATGGTTACTTGGGCCCCAGTGCCAAGGAGTAGACTGACGGGCAGAGACCTGAGGCCAGTAAGCTCTGTGCAGTTCTCTCATAGCTCCTCTGCTTCAATTTGATTGCAAAAGATCTGTCTTGATGCCTGCTCCAGTGCAGACTGGATCACTGTACATGTTGTTTCTGGTCATTTCTTGTGTAAACAAAAACTACTTGGTCCATTCAAAGATGCTTTGTAGAGTCATATAAACCTCACTTACGTATCTAGACACAGTGGCAAAACTCTGTTTTTCTCCAACCTTCAAGATCTTTTAAGTCTTATTCTAACTCATTGGCCACTTGCTGGGACAAGCTCAGCTAAGTGACTTTGCAAGTTCCTATAAATTGCTTTGATTCTAATTTTATGATTATTCCTTTGTATATTCTCTTGAATATTAGGGGAAAAAAAAACCCAACTAATAATGCCGGGTTGTAAACCTCATTTGTCCCTTTATTTCTTAACAGATACCCTAATGGAAGCCACATTTCTTCAAATACTGATATTAAACTAGGATATACTAAAAGACAGGTAGATAAATCTTTTCTCCTTTTGAATTTCACTATTGTTCTACCTTATCCATATTTTATTTGTCTCTCTATTTTTATTCCATATTTCCTCCCCTCCTCATTCTTTTCCCGTATGTATCACAGATGGTCTACCATCAGCAGTAGTGCTTTTGTAAATCACTGCAGCTCAGCAGATCTAGTCCTGATACAGGTGGTATCAAAGCATTCATCCTAACAGGCTGAATCTCAGTGTAATTCACCACCATATATATCCAAATGATTCAATGTCTGGGTTGAATGTACATGAACCTCAGTTTAATAGTTTAGAGCCTGATTAGCAAGAGAGGTTGGCAAATGTGACACCCATCTACAAGAAGGGCTGGAAGGAGGATCTGAGGAACTACAGGCCTGTCAGTCTGACCTCAGTGCCGGGGAAGGTTATGGAGCAGATCATCCTGAGTGCCATCACACGGCATGTAGAGAATAACCAGGTGGTCAGGCCTAGTTGGCATGGGTTTATGAAAGGCAGGTCCTGCTTGACTAACCTGACCTCCTTCTATGACAAGGTGACCCACTTAGTGGATGAGGGAAAGGCTGTGGATGTTGTTTACTTGGACTTTAGTAAAGCCTTTGACACCGTTTCCCACAGCATTCTCCTGGAGACACTGGCTGCTCATGGCTTGGATGGGTGTACTCTTCACTGGGTAAAAAACTGGCTGGCTGGCCAGGCCCAGACAGTGGTGGTGAATGGAGTTAAATGCAGTTGGCAGCTGGTCACAAGTGGTGTTCCCCAGGGCTCAGTATTGGGGCCAGTTCTATTTAATGTCTTTATCAAAGATCTGGACGAGGGGATCGAGTGCACCCTCAGTAAGTTTGCAGATGACACCAAGTTGGGCAGGAGTGTTGGTCTGCTTGAGGGTAGGAAGGCTCTACAGAGGGATCTGGCCAGGCTGGATCGATGGGCCGAGGTCAATTGTATGAGGTTCAACAGTTGGTCAACTAAGTGCCGGGTCCTGCACTTGGGCCACAACAGCCCCACGCAATGCTACAGGTTTGGGGAAGAGTGACTGGAAAGCTGCCTGGTGGAAAAGGACCTGGGGGTATTTGTTGACAGCCAGCTAAGTATGAGCCAGCAGTGTGCCCAGGTGGCCAAGAAGGCCAATGGCATCCTGGCTTGTATCAGAAATAGCGTGGCCAGCAGGACTAGGGAAGTGAATATCCCCCTAGAATGTCCCCCAGGAACTGGGGTTGTTTAGCCAGGAGAAAAGGAGGCTCAGGGAGAGACCTTGTCGCTCTCTGCAACTACCTGAAAGGAGGTTGTAGCGAGGTGGGTGTCGGTCTCTTCTCCTAGTGACAAGAGACAGGAGAAGAGGAAATGGCCTCAAGTTGTGCCAGGGGAGGTTTTGATTGGATATTAGGGGAAATTTCTTTACCAAAAGCGTTGTCAAGCACTGGAACAGGCTGCCCAGGGAAGTGTTTGAGTCACCATCCCTGGAGGTATTTAAAAGACATGTAGATGTGGCACTTAGGGACATGGTTTAGAGGTGGACTTGGCAGTATTAGGTTAGCAGTTGGACTTGATGATCTTAAAGATCTTTTCCAACCTAAATGATTCTATGATTAGATCTGTAGGGCATCACAATCATTGTAAAATAATTTCCAAAGATGAGATAAGACAAAAGAGCAGAAATTATCTGATTGATTCCTTCCATGCACATGACAGAATGGTTTTCTTTGGTGCAGTTTGTTGAGGCAGACCATAACTCAGACTCCAAAACCTGGTTCGTCTAGGTAGCATTCTCCTCTTTGCAGTGCTGGTTGCTTTGGTGGTATCTACTGTCAGCCCACTCTCCCTGCATGGGCCAGCGACTTGGACAGAATAACAAGGTGTCTGTCAGCCAGAATCTACTTTTGCTTTGCCTTTTTCTAAATGTATGCTGACAATGAAATACCCCTCTCTGAGATGAGCTTATTCCCTTTTAAGAACACACTACTCCTTTGCGAGTTATTTTTTTCCCATTAAAGTTTGAGTATGGCCCTAATCCCTCACTGTCAGATGACATGCTTTCACTCATATCCTTTAAGGTTTTAAAGTTTCCAAACTACATCTGCAGACTTGCAGTTGTCCTCTTTTATCAAAACAAAAATATGTGCTTAGCGAAAAGGAAAGTGCTTTTTTCTTTCCCCCTGTCTTTCTAAGAAGTGATTAAAACATCTAGAACAGAAAGGGAACTTCATCCTATAGAGTGGTGAAGTGCCTATCTAGCTCTTGCTTTGGGCTTCACACTAGTATTGCTAACAACAGCAGACTCACTGGTTTTTCCAAGCACGCACGCTTGGAAAAATGAAGTATGTCTCATTTTGGCGTAATCCATTTGAGAAGTCATTCATGCAAGAACAATTTCTGTCCAGAAGATCAGTAGAGAAAACAGGCCTGTGGTCAAGATTTTTTTATTCTTTAATGACTTTTTTCTTATTTTAATTGTTATATTTAATGGAATTACCACCTCATTTGTATTCCCAGAAAGAGTGATGTTTATTGCTGCTCTCAATCTCAGTGAAGAAAAATAATCCTGTTTTAAATCAAACACTTGTTTATATGATCTAATAGAAAACACCAGGCTGTATATCAAATTCAAATGGAAAACAGATGTATTAAATTGACAGTAAGAATAAATTTGTCACAGCTATAAATGCTTATTGAGATATATGTTTATATACATATGTGTATGTATATATATAATTTCTTCTTTTTTTGAGGGTTGCAGGAGAGGACAGGAAAAGAGCATTGCTTTAGAGAATATCACCAAAGGGATGCAGTGTAGTTGCTTCAGATTTAAAATGATCTGTTAAGAGAGCATGAAAACAGAGACTAGGCACATATGAAGTTTTAATTTAAGGGTTTGAAGATTTAATTTCAGAGTTGGAGTTTTTTAATTGTTTTAGTTTAATTAGTCCAAAATGTGTTTTGCAAAATTTCTCAAACTACAGAAAATATGGTAAACCCAAAGTACTTGGGAAGAAGATTGCATTAAACTGATATAAGACATTCCAGTTTGGGAAAGGAGCATCTCTACAATGCTTAATACCCAGCTGTCAGCTAGCCATTTTTTACTTCAGATTGCGGCCCAAAACTTGTGATGGGTGGACTTGTAAGTCTGCATTTCCACACACACCTTTCCGTCATGAACACACTCTTAAAAATAGGTCTCAAATGCTTTATGCACATTTAAATGTAACTGTCAAAGTAGTCCAGTCCTGAAGCACGGATGCATCCTTTCCCATCCTGCGTTAAGTTCCAACTCAGTCTTTTAGTATCAGCAGGTTTCATTTGACTGTACACTGACTAACTATGCAATGTAATTTTGTCACCTTTAGAAAAGCTGGGGCACACTATACCTTTCTTCCACTCCTCCAAAAATTCAGATAGCTTCTTTTTGATTTGCCATGCCTAGAATTTTTTCTGATCTTTGCAGAGCCCATCTGACATAATGCAGCAGGTTGACAAGAGGTTTTAAAATCTGTTTTGTACAATATGGCCTCGGGTGATAGAGAATGTGTGAATTTTGCCTCTGACGTCTGAACCCTCGCAGCACAGAGCAGGAGGACTCTTGGGCTGACAGGTGGAGCTTCCTGATGTGTGGCTTTTCACCAGGGGAGCTCCCCAGCAGCATTTGGGCCTTAGAGATACCCCTGCACTCATGGTTCCTCAGCCACAAACCCAGCTAGTTCTGCTGCAGTGCCAATAAAGAGGCTTTAAGGAACTACTAGGAAAGAGGAGTAGGGAATCTCTATATGAAGAGATGGGAGAAATCTCTGTGATTTCGCTCCAATCGCCTAAGTCACTTCACATCCACAGTATGCTGGGGAAGGCTTTTGCTGACTTCTGACTTTCAAGAGTTGAACCCACTTTAAAAAGCTGCTGTTTCTTCTCCACTCCAGTCTAGGATAGGGCCAGAGTTTTTTCTGTCACCTTTCAACTCTGGATATCTGAAACACATCTTGCTGACAGAACTGAACTAATATGCTGCAGAGAGATCTGATTTTCTACACTTAATTTTCACTGATGTCTTAGAAGGGAATTGTGATACTTTTCAGAAAAAGAAGGCATTTGAGAGCAGAAGGTTGATCAGAAGGCAAGAAATAAATGTATTTAAGCAGGTAGACGGGAAGGCGACAACTGTGTCAAATGTACATATGATTATTTGCCTTGCTCTCCTGATATGGTGGGTGGCTGATGAGATGTGATGACCCAATCTTTGATAGTCTTATTGATTCTGTATACAACATCATAATTAGGAGCTGAAAGACTGTTCTCAGTTATATTTATTTTGTGTTCTCTCTTTGTTTAATTGGCATAGGTGTTGAGAGTTCCATGGAGCTAGTGATGATCGAGCTTTTAATAGTTGCATAATGATTCACCTTTGTTCTAATACATATCAAAGGTATCTTTTCCTCATTTTGTGAGCAGGCAGGAGTGCCATAAACAGGGCATGGCACGGCAGTTTGCGCAGAAGGATGTGCAGGAAGGGTGCTAAAGCTCTGCCAGCTCAACCAGGGAGCAACGGTATCCACCCAGCAGAAAGCCGTGGCCTCTCTAAGCTCTTCACTCACCACAACTGACGCAGCTTCCCAGACAGAGCTCTGGTGGGAACACGCTGCCAGCCAGCCGTCAGGCTGCAGGGTGTGCCCTGCTCTTATGCCCGTACCAGACGGCAGCAGTGAGCACACCCGTGGGAGGTGCGCCCGGGCAGAGGAACTCCGCCACTTAGTGACAGAGCTCTGGGAGGGCGTGAGTAGATTGAGGAGTATCATAGAGTGTGAGAGAGAGAGAGGCTACTGGAGTTGTACACTACCTTCCCTGAGACAGGGCCAACATGCAAACAGGACGCATGATATGGAGGGTACCCTATCCTCCCTCCGCCTGGCTGAACACAGTGACTTAAGGGATAGGGGGAAATGGCGACGAGTTCCTGCCCGGTGCAGCATGTGCGTCTCCTGTGTGACTACCCCACTTTCCCAGGTGCCCTTGCGTAATAGGTATGAGGCTCTGCAAGTGGAACCAAACAATGATGAGGATGATGGTTCATCTAGCTTGGAGGTGTCTCTGAGGTTAAGTTGGCCAATGCTCTGCGTCAAAGCTGCTTCCATAAAGAAAAAAAGACGGGTCATTGTCATAGGAGACTCCGTTCTGAAGGGAACAGAAGGCCCAATATGCAGACCAGACCCACTTGTTTGGGAATTCTGCTGCCTCCCTGGGGCCCGGGTAAAAGATGTGAAGAGAAAACTTCCTACCCTGGTACGGCCCTCGGATTATTATCCATTATTGATTTTTCAGGTAGGCAGTGATGAAGCTGCAACTAGAAGTCCAAGGGCATTCAAGAGAGACTTCAGGGCCTTGGGACGACTGGTTAAGGGATCAGGAGCACAAGTAGTGTTCTGCTCTGTCCTTCCAGTTGCAGGGAATGATGAGGGAAGAAACAGGAAGAGCCGGCAGATCAATACCTGGCTCTGAGCCTGCTGTCACTGGCAGAATTTTGGGTTTTTTGATCATGGGTCAGCCTACATGACACAAGGCCTGCTGGCGACAAAAAGGGTACACCTATCTCAAAGAGGGAAAAGGATCTTTGCACAGGAGTTAGCAGGGCTCATTGGAAGAGCTTTAAACTAGATTTGAAGGGGGGGAAGGGATAAAACCAGGCTCACTAGAGATAAGCCTGAGGGCAGCATGCCAATGTTTGAGGGACAGTATGCTAGCGAGGTCCTTCAGTCTGCCGTCTCAGTGGAGGTAGGGGATGGAGATCCATGCGGCAGCAAAGACGAAAGGGTTATGGATGTGTTAGAAACCATGGAAGCGCCTGAGGATGGTCACGTAGGAATTAGGGCTTCTCACCTCAAAAAGGTGACAGGGTCAATAGCCCAACTGAAGTGCATCTACACCAACATATGCAGCATGGGCAACAAACAGAAGGAGCTGGAAACCATTGTGCAGCAGGAAAACTATGATATAGTTGCCGTCATGGAAACATGGTGGGATGACTCGCACAACTGGAGTGCTGCAATGGATGGCTATAAACTCTTCAGAAGGGACAGGAAAGGAAGGAGAGGCAGTGGGGTAGCCCTGTATGTTAGGGAGTGTCTTGATTGTTTACAGCTTAATGATGGTGACAACAGGGTTGAGTGTTCATGGGTAAGAATCAGGGGGAAGGCCAACAAGGCAAATATCATAGTGGGAGTCTGTTATAGACCACACAACCAGGGTGAAGAGGCAGACAAAATATTCTATAAGCTGGGAGAAGTCTCACAATCACTAGCCCTTGTTCTCATGGGGGACTTCAACTTACCAGATGTCTGCTGGAAATACAATACAGCAGAGAGGAAACAGTCTACGAGGTTTCTGGAGTGTGTGGCAGATAATTTCCTGACACAGCTGGTGAGTGAGCCAACTAGGGAAGGCATCCCGCTGGACCTCTTCTTCGTGAACAGAGAAGGACTTGTGGGTGACGTGAAGGTTGGAGGCCGTCTTGGGCGTAGCGATCACAAAATGATGGAGTTTCCAGTCCTTAGAGGAGTAAGGAGGGGGGTCAGCAGAACTGCTACCTTGGACTTCTGTAGGGCAGACTTTGGCCTGTTTAGGAGACTGGTTGACAAAGCCCCTTGGGAGGCAGTCGTGAAGGGCAAAGGAGTCCAGGAAGGCTGGACTTTGTTCAAGAAGGAAATCTTAAAGGTGCAGGAGCAGGCCATGCCCATGTGCCGAAAGACGAGCCGGAGGAGAAGACGACCGGCCTGGCTGAACAGAGAGCTTTGGCTGGAACCCAAGAAAAAAATGAGAGTTTATGACATTTGGAAGAAGAGGTTGGCCACTCAGGAGGACTACAAAGATGTCGTGAGGTTATGCAGGGACAAAATTAGAAGGGCCAAAGCCCAACAAGAACTTAATCTGGCTACTGCTGTAAAAGACAATAAAAGATGTTTCTATAAATACATTAACAACAAAAGGAGGCTAAGGAGAATCTGCATCCTTTATTGGATGTAGGGGGAAACATACTGACAAAGGATGAGGAAAAGGCTGAGGTGCTCAATGCCTTCTTTGCCTCAGTCTTTAACAGTAAAACCAGTTGTTCTCCAGGTACCCAGCCCCCTGAGCAGGAAGACAGGGATGGGGAGCAGAATGAAGCCCCCATAATCCAAGGGGAAATGGTTAGTGACCTGCTACACCACTTAGACACACACACGTCTATGGGGCCGGATGGGATCCACCCAAGGGTACAGAGGGAGCTGGCAGAAGTGCTCACCAAGCCACTTTCAATCCGCTATCAGCAGTCCTGGCTAACCAGGGAGGTCCCAGTTGACTGGAAGTTAGCAGATGTGACACCCATCTACAAGAAGGGCCGGAAGGAGGATCTGAGGAACTACAGGCCTGTCAGTCTGACCTCGGTGCCGGGGAAGGTTATGGAGCAGATCATCCTGAGTGCCATCACACAGCACGTAGAGGACAACCAGGTGATCAGGCCCAGCCGGCATGGGTTTATGAAAGGCAGGTCCTGCTTGACTAACCTCATCTCCTTCTATGACAAGGTGACCCGCTTAGTGGATGAGGGAAAGGCTGTGGATGTTGTTTACTTGGACTTTAGTAAAGCCTTTGACACCGTTTCCCACAGCATTCTCCTGGAGACACTGGCTGCTCATGGCTTGGATGGGTGTACTCTTCACTGGGTAAAAAACTGGCTGGCTGGCCAGGCCCAGAGAGTGGTGGTGAATGGAGTTAAATGCAGTTGGCAGCTGGTCACAAGTGGTGTTCCCCAGGGCTCAGTATTGGGGCCAGTTCTATTTAATGTCTTTATCAAAGATCTGGACGATGGGATCGAGTGCACCCTCAGTAAGTTTGCAGATGACACCAAGTTGGGCAGGAGTGTTGGTCTGCTTGAGGGTAGGAGGGCTCTGCAGAGGGATCTGGCCAGGCTGGATCGATGGGCCGAGGTCAATTGTATGAGGTTCAACAAGGCTAAGTGCTGGGTCCTGCACTTGGGTCACAACAACCCCATGCAATGCTACAGGCTTGGGGAAGAGTGGCTGGAAAGCTGCCCGGTGGAAAAGGACCTGGGGGTGCTGGTTGACAGGTGGCTGAGTATGAACCAACAGTGTGCCCAGGTGGCCAAGATGGCCAATGGCATCCTGGCTTGTATCAGAAAGAGTGTGGCCAGCAGGACTAGGGAAGTGATCGTGCCCCTGTACTCGGCACTGGTGAGGCCACACCTTGAATACTGTGTTCAGTTTTGGGCCCCTCATTACATGAAAGACATTGAGGTGCTGGAGCATGTCCAGAGTAAGGGCAACGAAGCTGGTGAAGGGTCTAGAGCACAAGTCTGATGAGGAGCGGCTGAGGGAACTGGGGTTGTTTAGCCTGGAGAAAAGGAGGCTGAGGGGAGACCTTATCGCTATCTACAACTACCTGAAAGGTGTTGGTCTCTTTTCCCAAGTAACAAGTGACAGGACAAGAGGAAATGGCCTCAAGTTGTGCCAGGGGAGGTTTAGATTGGATATTAAGAAAAATTTCTTCACTGAAAGGGTTGTCAAGCATTGGAAAAGGCTGCCCAGGGAAGTGGTTGAGTCACCATCCCTGGAGGTATTTAAAAGACATTTGGATGAGGTGCTTAGGGACATGGTATAGTGGTGGACTTGGCAGTGCTAGGTTAATGGTTGGACTTGATGATCTTAAAGATCTTTTCCAGCCTAAATGATTCTATGAAATTTTCTGATATGACAACAGACAGAATGAAAGTTGTTCTTTCAGACCATCTTTTGCACTGTCCTGTATTGCTTGGTTTCAGCAATCCCAGAAATGCTCCCATTCTGTCTCCCCCCTTTTCTCCTTGTTTTGTAATGTAGTAAGAATCCATTCCAGTGTGCCTCATACATCGGCTATTTGTACACATCTTCAAATCACCACAGAAATGCAATAGTAAGTGTAGTGGGTTGAACTTGTCCAGCTGTCAGCCAAACATCCAGCCACTCTGTTGCTCCTCTGACTCAACAGGACAAAGGGAGAAAATAAGATGAAAAAAGCTTGTGAATCAAGATAAAGGCAGTGTAGTCACTTACTAATTACTGTCATGGGCAAAACAGACTCAACTTGGGGAAGATGAATTTCATTTATTGCCCATTAAAAATAGAGTTGGATGGTGAGAAATAAAGACAAACTAAAACACCTTCCCACACATACACACTCTCCCTTCTTCTTCCCAGGCTCAGCATCACTCCTTCATTCCCAACTCCTCTACCTTCCCCTGCCCAGCAGCACAGGGGGATGGGGAACGAGGGCCGCAGTCAGTCCATAACAGATCCTCTCTGCTGCTCCTTCCTCCTTACACTTTCTGTCTGTACTGGTGTCGGTCCTCTCCACAGACGGCTGTTCCTTCATGAAATACCCACCCACTCTGGAGTGGGATCCTCCATGAGCGGCAGTGTTGAGTATCTGCTCTGGTGTGGTCCTCCCCACAGGCTGCAGGGAAATACCTGCTTCACCATGGTCTTCTCCACAGGCTGCAGGGGAGTCTGTGCTCCAGCACCTGGAGCACCTACTCACTCTTCTCCTTCACTAACCTTGGTGTCTGAAGGGTTGTTTCACACTTTTCTTTTCTCCCCGCCTCGTGCAGTATTTTGCCCTTTCTTAAGTACATTTTCCCAGAGGTGCCACTTGGCAGAGGGGCTCATCTGTGCCCTGCAGTAGGTCTGTTTGAGCTGTCTGGAACTGGCTGTGTCCAGCATGGGGCCCCCTGTCTCTTCTCACAGAGGCCACCCCTGCACCCTCCTACTAGCAAGACGTTGCCTCCTAGACAAAATACAGTGGTCTATAATGTATTAAGCCACTCCAAGAGGTGTGTTAGTCAACTATTGAATTTCACCCACTACCACCCATAGTGGATTTATAGAACAAAATCTGTCAGTCATGGATGGGCTTGTGTATCTGTCATACATATAACGAAAACTGCATTTTCTTGATGTCTGTTTCATCATCCAATGTTTTCCTGGGTCATTATGAGCTAAGTTTCCCCTGCAATACAGCCTCTTGTGTGAAGGCATCTAGAATTGTGCTCTAAATTTCATGTCCTTCTGAATGTTTAAAAGTTTGGGAGGTGGGGGATTATGCACAGCGTGAGTGAGCATTGATGTAAAGTATCAGTAGCGATTTACAAAATGCATATTGGAAAAGATAGTTCCCTCTAAGCTTATTGATTACATAGTGGGACAGTGTTAATATTTTGGTAGTACATGAAGATAGATTGTGCAGTGGCAGTAGAATAGTTATGCAATCGGTTGTAAAAACCCCTGAATTTACTCATCTTTTTAGGGGGATAATGATCTATTTAGAAACGTGTCTGCATGTTCAGCGCTTATCATGGGTCTATGCACACTGGAATAATCAAGAAGAGTTAGAGAAATTTTAGAATGGTATCTTCTTTATCACATATGCAGAGAACTTTTTTTTTTTTTTTTTCCCTGGGAATGGCCTTGTGAAAAAGTAGTGACACACTCTCCTTCTGAATTGGAAGAGAGCAGAGGCATCCCTGCACCTGTCTCCAGCTTCCTGGTTTGTGCAGTGTGAGTGTTTTCCCCTTCTTTCTTGACAGAATTCAGCTGAGATGCTAAGTGAGCACTTCACATTGAAGTAACCTGGAACATGCTGGGTGCATGTTCAGCAGTTATTAGTTCTGAAATGTGAATTAATAGTCTGAAGTCCAAACGCTGCATAGTGCTGTTGTAATGTATCTCTTATAAGGAAATGAAGGCATGTAAAGTGATGTGCCCAAGGATGCAGACAGGGTCATGAAGGAAGTGCAGGAGACTGATTCCTGACCCCTCACGTTAAAGCACAAGTAGCAGACAATGAATTACAAACACATGAGCAACTGCACAATATCCTTTTAGGTTGATATTTAAAATAATAATGCAAAAGAAAAATTCCAGACATCTTTCCTGTCTGCTGATTATATTCCTTCACTTCCTCCACATTGTAGCACTCTCTTCTTGTTTCTTTTATTTCAATATGTGCTATCTATTTCTCTAACCTGATCTTCTTTCTTTATTAGCTTTCTCTATCTTGTCTCTGCTAGCTTCAGTGCACTACATCCTTTTACAGCTCACTGCTTTCCTTCATGATCCCATTTATGCTGGAATGTCAGTGACCTTGTGGCATATCTAAAACCTTTACATTTGAGGACTAGGTAAATAAGGAGTGGGGAAGAGGGGAGGTGAGACAATATCAGGAACTTGAGGATCTTATAACAATTCTTATTATATAACAATATAAAACAGCTATCAGATTATTGTTACCTTTGACTTTGTTTCCCTACCTATTTGTTCCACACTGTTCTGTTATTTTGAATTGAGATTATCCCTCTATATTTGCTCCACGTTTTAGGTCCCTACTGCATTTAACAGTAATTAATAAATAACACTAATTACTCATAAATAATGCTAATTATTCATAGTGAAGATGTAATGAGTACATGCAGATGGGTCAGGAACACAGAGTTTCTGCACTTCTCTTGTTTTGTAGCCTGGCTCTTAGCCATAGTTGGAAGCAAGCAGAAGAAGAAACTCAGCACAAATCCAGATGTGCACAAACAGGACATCTGTGTCAAGTATGCATAACATGCATGCCCTTATTTAAGGGCAGTTGACCACTCAGGCTTTCTGTCTGTGACTTATGTTTTATTAGTGCTCCTTCTATAGATTTGGCAGGCAACAAGCCTCTTCAAAGAAAAGAATTTTTACATAGAAGGGGAGGCATCCACAGCAAACCAAAATACACCGAGAAATTTGAGCAAGTGAGGGAGGTCTTTCTGTAGCTGAACCAGTAAGGATCAGCATGACTTAGGGTTGGAGCTTCTTTTTAAGAGGAGTGTCTCACATGCTGTGTCAGTCCTGGTCTGTGTAGCATCTGAGCCTAAAAAGACCTTTTGAAAAATGTGTAGAAAACAAAAGGGAAATTCTGTCTGTCAGAATATCAGCCTTATTGTCTCTACAGACAAGCTTATTATTCATAAGCAGTAGCATTAAACAAACTGGGTGGAAGTTGATAACCAAGATCAGTAATATTTTTCTGAAGTTATAAATCTGGAAACCATTGATCCCGTTACACTACTGTTGCAAAAATCACTGAATGATTTCCATTAATGGCATTCAGCCTGTGTAAAGTTCAGCCAGCTCATTCATGTTGTACTCCTATACTGTTATAAAGGCCCTTGCCCTCATACCAACAATACTATCAGAGTGTACTGTTCTGTTATTTATTGAACTGTACCAGCTGCAGTATTTGCTGTAGTTGTTATTTTAATTTTTATTACTCATTTATCTATTATGTTGGAAAACAGAGGCATGTTGCTACTCAGGAGGAGTTTCTGTATGAGTCATGTTGATACAATGGCACAAACACAACACAAAAGGTGTAGAGGGTGCAGTGTTGATTGTTACCCTTCTCAGCCATACCATAATATTAAAAAAAAAAAAAAAAAGGAAAAAACCCCACAAAGTAATTATAAGTCTAGCTTTGAAAAATTGCTCAAGCAGTGGATTAGTTATAATATGTAGTGTTTAAATTTCCAGAAAACCATAAATATTCCTAAAATGTTCAGGATGAGGCATTTATATCTTTTGACTCAGTATTTTTGAAAAATTTTACAATGTATTTATAGGATCATTTTTTTTCCCCCAATAATATGCCACAGAGAAACTTTCAAAATAATCTCTCTGGACCTTAAACAGGTATTGCTAATTGTTAGACCAGCTCATTAATTTGGTGATATATGAATACAGAAGCCTTGAAATATTGACAGTATATAGCCTAATTTGTTTTCACCATTGAATTCAAAACACAGCAAAACTCTCCAGGAAAGAAAATAAAGATGCATTTGTGTAATTTCTTTTGTCATATTTTTAACATGTTGACAGTAAATGAGGCATTTCTAAATTACTATGTATATTGAATTTGCAGCTATGTAGTTGTATTTTAGTTATTGTCTGTATCTCTTGAGGCATTTTTAATAATTGGTATTCACCAAGGTAAAGAATGATAGTGTTCATTCTTTTAAATTGAGGTTTGTACTTCATAGTAATCTTTTCATAATCTTTGAGTTGTGCCTATACATTTTGCTTCATCAGTCTTCAGTAAAATACAGTATTCATAAAATTAGTATGCTGCAGAGTGCAAGAGAATGTCTTGCTTTTAAAGATCAGAGATGATTCTTGTTCTGTTCCTCAAAGGCAATTTGAGCAAGAGAGAGACAAAGTTTAATCATAGTGTTTCCATTGTTAAACCTCACTTTTCAGATTACCCTACTTTATCACTAGAGTACTTAGCGCTGCATATTTCATATCCAAAAATTGTATTAATTCATGTTTTAGGAAATAAACAGGAGTTTAAAATAAAATCCTCCAGGATCTTCTGTTGTTTTGAAATCTAAAGGGCTCTATAATCCTTTAAACCTCTAAACACTAACAAAGAGACCATTGTCACTAAATCAAGTTCATCTTTGCAGAAACAGCATGTTGCAGAGTTCCTCATGGATGATAAATGCTATTTAGTAAGCCAGCCTCACCTCTGGTATAACTGCAGTGCCCTAGTACACCAACCAGTGATCAATTTGGCTAGATCAAATCTTGAAAATGATTAAATGTTTGTGAAACAAACAATGAGTTAGACACCTCCCAGCTCCCTGGTTGAGTAGTTTTTCTTTATCATTTCTGTAGACTGTTGCTTTGTTTAACATTTAGGGTTACATTAGGTCAATTCTTAATACAATAGTGTATTTGGCAAGAGTAGATGAGGATTAATTAGTTAATGTTTGCAGAAGACTTTGAAAATGTGAAGTGCTATGGGGGGATAGATGAATGTACCCGCTTTTCTCTGGTCTTGGACTAGGTGGTATCTGCAGAATGCTGTTCTCATGCTTGGCAAATGTTAACTTTCCATAGATCTTACTGTAGGTAAATTCTGAGTTTTCAAGTTAATTGGTTGTGCTATTAATCAGTGATTCATAACTCTTCTGAGGCTATTTTTAAGTGGCCTCCAAACAATGTTCAGGTAAGTGGTTGGTTTACAGCAAGCTACACATGTGAAATTCATAAAAGGGCTCAAACAGCCAGTGGAAATATGTTAGGGGTCCTGGGAATCCAGTGGATGTATTTATAACAGGGAATTTGGTATTTCTCAGAGGACATGCAGGTCTTCAGAAGTATCAGATTATTTATGAAGCTGATATTAAGCAATTTATGAGTTTTCTCACACTGACTTGCAAATGTTACCTCTTCCCTGCAGTGGAGGTTTCCCGCTGTTCTTTCCTCTGTACCAGACTTATTGTGAGATATAACCAGCTGAGGTGCTGGTAAGCTAGGGGTAGGTGGCAGAATTGATATCCAAGTGAGATATAGAAAAGTCTTCAAAACATAATCATCTCTAGTACTTTAAGTGAACTAGATTTAAACTGCAGTTTCAAGGTGAAAGGTCATTGTGCCCAACTCTATCTCTTGGAGACATTTGATCCCACACACTTTTCCCTTTTCCAAGATTTAGAATATACATTGATATTTTCAGCAGTACTCCCCTGTACAAGATAGTAAGTCTTCACATCTAAACATTTCTAAAAAAGGCAAATGATGGATTGCATTTTCCCATCTTCCTTTCACACTGGCTTCGATAATTCTACTCGCTTGTAATTCTTGGAGATGAGATATGAGACTTCAGCTGATGACAGCAACAGACAAAAATTTAGAGGCAGCGCAATTCCTTCAAACAGACCTTTCCCAGACAGACTGATAACACTTCAACTTTCAAGTGACACCTCTTCTTAAAATCTCTCTGACTACAAGAAAAAAAAGGTATAGTGTCATAGAGTGTCAGGTGTGAAGTAAAACATGATTCATCTTTAGTGTTTGATTGTTCCTCATTTACAGCCTGTGTTTTAACAAATAGTATTTTTTCCAACCTCTTTGATTTGACAAAAGGTATAGATGTCTCATCTGTCTTCCCTTTTTTCTTTTTTGTTTGCTGACCCAACCGTTTGCTGGCAACTATGGATTTTCTTTCCTAACATCTCTTGGCATCTAATGTTCTTTACTATTTTCTGCTTTCTTTAGAAGTAAATATCCCCTATTTTTGGGCTTTGGCACCATTAAAATTTGCAGTTCAGTCTATATTATGAATGAATTAGGTTCCTTTTCATTTATAAGATTATTTTTTTTAAAAAACACAAAACCAATGTTAGCTGTAGGGCATTTCACCCATCTGGTATTTCACAGTAAAAAAACAAGTGTAAAGAACTACACTATAGAAAAGTGTAACTTTTAACCACTTAGGGATTTCTTAGGGCAAGGAACTCTGATCCTACCTATATATCCAATGTTTTGGTGCTCCATGCAACAAATGTCCTGTTAGTGGTAAAAGAGCTGATTTGATGTTTCTTTCCCCTTCACTTTCTTATTTCATTCTAGAGTAAAGAAATCTGGCAGTACTTTATTGTACCTTTTTGTACTCTATCATATTGTTCATTTCCCCTCACCTGTAATGCAAACTCTTTTTGTCCCACAACTGTTTTTCTTTGATGTCAATGATGGAAATATTAACAATCATAAGGACCAGTCAAATGATAAATGTTCAATGGGGTGAATCTCTTCCCATAAACGTTAAACAAATTAAAGCCTTTTCTACGAGGGCAGAGGCTCAGAAGTTCCACCATTCCCTATAAACTGGAAAACATTCACTGCTTAATAACATCATATTAACCTAGAAAAGTCTAGCAGTACATAGCTAGACATGATTCTCTGTTGTACTACATGATTGCCTCCTCCTGTCTCTGAGAAACTGCAAGTGAAGTTTCTTCCATCTGTATACAACCTCCTATTTAAAATAAAACAGAATACCTAGCTATAATGTAAATTCTCTTTTTTTTAAATCTTACCCCCACAGTTGTACTAAAATATCCACATAAATTTCCCAGATATTTGTTGAGTTTACCTGGAGTACTTCAAGTTTCATATATAGAAGCTTGACCTAAATTTGACAGATGTGTGTTCTACCCTTAAAAATTTTTGAGAGAGGTTTCTACAAATATTACTCTCTAGGAGTTATGGAAAATTCTACAAATTATTGAATGAACATATTTTTAAGACATCGTTTCTCCTTTTTAGATCCCTTTGAGATACAATCCATGTTGCTTTTGAATGGGAGATTGAATAATGAAGTTGATGTCAGGCATGAGCATTAGCCCTGCTTGATGACCTGTCCCAGGGCTGTAGGGAGGAGGGAGCAACAAAAACAAAGTAGGAGTACTCCCAGTTCTTTTGTTAGCTTTCTCACTTTTATAAACCCAGTATCATTCTCTGCTAAGAGCTTAGACACCAGTATAATTATTAACATAAAGCTAATCGCGCTTCAGTCCTCCCTGTAGTTCATGTTATTTTCTGTTCCACAGTTTTAGAATATGTTGTACTGTTCTAGGTCAGCTTTTTTCTGAATTCAGGCTTCCCTGAGTACAAGTGCCTTGTTGCAATTGCTGTCTTCAACAGCAGAGTTGTTTGCCTATCTCTGCCTATACTTACTGCTATACTTGTACTTTTGTTTCCTTTATATCCTATGCTGCAATGTATTTATGCTAAATTTGATGTAAAGGTGATAACCTCTTCCAATCCCACTTGGAGGATAAATGTTGATCTCAAATTTTCACTGTCACTTTGGTAAAGGAAACACCTAACAAGGCAATCTGACTTTCACAGTGCTATCACTTTTGTAGAGTCTTTCCTATAGCCACAGTGTATTTCTGCTTTTGTGGGTTGTAACCCTGCACAAATATTTGTTTGTTACCAGTTAAAGCAAACCTTTGTTCATTGGCAGTTTTAAGAGAAGGTTGTTGATCAGAAAAAGTCTATAGACTTTTTTTCCTAATCTCTGCTTCTTTTCTGACAGTTAGGAGGATCAGTGTTTAGATTATTTCCAGAGAGGGGACAGCCCTTTCTTCAATGACTGGAAAATGTCAAGGGGTCATCTGAGAGTGCATCCACTGTTTGAGCCTAGCAGGAATGTGTTTGGGGTTTTTTGTTGTTTTTTGGTTTTGTTTTTTTAAACATCCCTTTCACCAAGCTCATCACAACCTGTGAAAAATTAAGGTGTTGCAGAATGGTTAAGAATGTTTATGAAGCTTAGTACTAGAATGTTTATGAATCTTAGTACTAGACAAACTGGGAGCTACTACACTTGAGTCACAAATGAAATACCCCCAAGGCCAATAGGAAGCTTGTCCCAATTGCAATCACAATTTGTTTACTGGAAGAAAAAAAAAAAAGAAACTTAATGAGAAAAAAAAATAGTATGAATCTGAAACTTCCTTTTTCAGCCCTCATTTCTGCCTTTCCCTTGGTAGGGAAGTTGTATGTGCTTCTGCATGTGGACCGTTAAGGGAAGCTTAAATTAATTTGTTTTGCTGCGGCAACCATGGCAGAGCCAATGCATTTTAAAGGAGAATTCAATCCCTTTTGCTGTGATTGCTATGGGAAAGTAACTCTTTTAAACAGTTATAGCTGTATAATGAAACATTAGTGCACTGACTTACCCTGCTTGTAGCCTTACCCTCTTGATTTCACATAATGGTACTTCCATTTTTATAAGTGTACGCTTTAATCTGAAACCACATAAAGAAATGCTTTTGAAAGGGGAAAGGAGGACAAAACTTTCTTGAGCAAAGGCAACAAGACCGGTGGGACCCAATGGTTTACAGCCAAGGGTGACTGATACAAGGACATGAGATTTGATGTATTCTCTTCTTGCTTGCAGAAACAGAAACTTGCTGCTATGAGGTTGTGTAGCTCCACTGAATAGTATTCCATGGCGTACCCGGCTGGAGTCTGATCTCATGCAGGCAGAGAGCCTCTGGTGGTAACAAGACCCCATGTAAGCATTTACTCTTGAGAGTCTGGGATTTTGGCTGTGTGTGCATGAGCTTCAGCACATTAAATGAGCAATGCCCATGGATACCTGAGTTTGCAGAGTCTGATGTCATTAACTATGTACGAGTTGCACCCTATGCAACTATGAGTTGCACCTTTCCTTTCCGATTTTGTATCTGATACAACAGCTGGCTTCACTGATCAGCTTCGTTGATCACTGAAGTGGTGATCAGAGTTTATAAGTGAAGAGACATTGAATAAAGAGCTACATAGCGGAGGTTTCAGGTTGTTTTTTGAATAGTATTACCCACAAACTCATCTTTTTTTTTCCTCATTCCAATTGGTTGTTCTGCAGTGAGGGAATGGCACCATGGAAGGTAGTATACTTCATCCCTAGCCTGACTAGTGTGGCAAAAGAGTGAGAAGATAAGGTTCATAACAAAGGCTGCAGTTATTTCCTTCCAAAGCAAAGAGAGAACAGAGGAAGGGAGGCTGTGAACTTGACTGATACTTTTGCTGCCTACATGCTCCCTAAACTGGGAGAGCCAGTATGTTCTGTGTAGTCTCAAATCCCTGAAGCAGACAAATATCTTCTGAGTCTTGTTCAGTAAGTAAAGCAGAGGTCTCAAAAGCTGAGAAACATGAAGTCAGTCAGCTGCAAAGGCAGAAATGGCATCTTATGCCCAGCTTCCTGGTATGCCCAGGAAGTTTCATGATCCCCCAATATAGTAAGAGGTGGTGATTAAAACTGAAAGCCTGAATGAATAAGCATGCTGCTTCCTCTTCATAAAAGCCTTTGAATACATATATATGCACATACAGGGCCTGAACCTCTATAAAGACTGAAAAGCTAATAGTGAAGGCCATAGCATAGATACCCAGGTTGTAGAAATTGGTGTAACTCCATTGATTTGTATATTCCAATATTTATTTCAATAGAGATAGTTTCATACTAGCTGGGAATTTGATCACAAATCACTGTTACAAGAGCCCTGACAGGATCGCTTCCATATTTTAAGATGTGTAAGAGATTACCTGTACAGTATACCTTGTTTACAAAGTATAAAAAGAAGAAAAAATCTATTCTAGCTTACACTTTGCACAGTCCTGCTGAAAGTTATGGGAATACAGGTCATGTACAAAAATGCTATCTATAGAAAATTCTATTTTTCTCCCATTTTGGTTTTACTTTTTCTCTCCAGCCAGCAGTGATTAGTCTAAATGAAAAGCTGTGCAGGAGATTCCAAGAACCAAATTGCCTGTCTCTGTTGGAAATCATGATCAAAACTACTAGCTGTTAATAAAGTGACTTGTATCTCAGTGGGATGCCCCAGGAAGTGGATTAGCATTGCTCTAAACATCATCAGGGATAAACAACAGGAAACTCACCCTAGAAGAGAGTGCCAGTGGCTTAACATAAACTCCCATAAAGAGCTTCAGGCAAGACTTGCTCTTAATAAATATCTCAATATTGAATCTGAGGGACTCTAAATTCATTTTGCAAGATTGCCAACACATGTCAAAGTTCTTCCCAGGACCTGGCACTGATGTAACTTCCCTCCAAAGAAGGCAAACAGTAGTGGGCTGGAGAAAAGCTTTAAACCTGGATTTAATTTCTTGCAAATGAAAGAAATGTGTCTTTTTGAAAGCTTTCTTCTCTTATACCAAAGGACAAAGAAGTAAAAGTCTGATTGTTTCTCAATTAGCCTGGAGATTTTCTTGTTTAAAATAAGGAAATGTGCTGCTCTTTATTTAAGGAGCTTCTTAAAGAAGAAGAGAAAAATTGCACAAGGGAGCTCATGCTTTGAGAAAGCACACATATTGGACTGGTAAAAAAAGATGTACTACTTTGCTATGGTCAGCTTTGGTTCAAGAGCACCAAGGAAGCATACCCAAATGAGGCATTTCCTTGTCTGCAGTGTTGTTTGCCTGCATATCTGGAGCATGCTTTATTATGGCTTCTTAGACTATAATGTCAAAGTTGTATTGTCCATAGAGAAGCAGTAATGCATTCTCTATTCAGTATGGATTTTCGATGATGGCATAATACTTGTGGGTGGTGAAGCTGCAGGTGAATTATATAAGGCATGTGCAAGCCAGTAGAACCTTTGCCTTAGATCATAACACCGTGTATTTTGTATATTCAGCGTAGGAAAACTGTATTAGGAATGATTTAAAAATACTAAAATGTTTTGCATATCTTTCCATCTTAAGTAAGGCATCCTAGCTGCTCTGGCTCCAACAAGACAGGGGTTGGGGAAAGTGTGGAAAAATTTTAAAGGAAGTTTAAATCACTGCTTTGAAGTCCCCAGTCTTGAGACATTCAAGAGTTAATGGCAGGTGCTCTGTGTTCAGTCAGGAAGCTCTCACATTCCCAAAGTTTGGTAGCATTTAGGTGTGTATAAATGGAAGCAATTACTGCAGGGCAATAATTAATTTTGCTCCACAGTGAATTGCGTAAAGGTTGGTTTAAATTTGATGAAAGGCATTTTAAGTAATCTCTGATCTATTTGCTGATCATCCCCAGCCTTACCTGTCAGTGTGGAATGGCAAGCCATCCCCTTGACAGAAATCCTATGAAAGGACATCTGTGCTGTGTGACAATGTCATATGGAAGGATTACTGGTTTAATAGAGTTGAGTTTTGTTCTTGCTCAAGCAGATGCATCTGTCAGTCAGGCTAAAAAAGGGAACCATATTTTATGGCAATAATTTTCACTTTGAAATTTCCATGCAAATAAGGAAATAAAATAAACAAAAATCTATAAACAATTTCTGCCAAATGTATGGTTCATGTAGCTGTTGAAAAACAAACAGTAACTACACTGGGAGTATCACACGCATGATATTAACCAAGTGTGACAGGGAGATGTTGGTACAACAGATATAATCTTATTTGGCTCTCTCCTGGACAGCTTCTAAGCACAGCTTGAAAAACAATATTTAAAAGATCGTTTTCCAATATGGCATCTCCCCATTTTTTTCCAAGCTTTTTTTTCTCCTTTACTTTTTCTATTTCACTTTCCTGGCTTCCAAACAAATCCTCTCTTCGGGTCCTTCCTCTTTTTGATGTTTTTTATATATATATATATGTGTGTGTGTGTGTGTGTGTCTGTATGCACAACAAAAATTTTTTTAAACAAACAAAAGAAAAAATAAAAATTAAATACTCTTACCACTAAGGAATTGTGTGACTTCAGAATTTATTTGTCTGTGCTAAATATTTCACTTCAATGGTTACAATATCTGCATGTCCACAGGGGAGAATGTGATGATTGTCTAATGTGTATGAAGTCCTTGCGTGTGGTAAAAGACTGGGTTGTAGCCAGGTCTTTTGCTCAACTGAACTTATCAAAGACCGTAATATCAAGGAGCTGGATCCTTAGAAACATTCATATAAACACAGTGATAGTGGAAAACAGATGCCTTAGCATGTACTGCAGCTGAGAATTTTCTTTTTCTTTTTTTGGATGAAAAAGAAAGTTTCCATGGTTTTAAGATAGGCATTTTTTTCGGTGAAGTATATCAAAGTTTGCCTCCAATAATCTGTAGCTGTTATTTATATCTGCCAAGGAGAGCTATAAATTCAGCCTTGACATGGTTTCAATAGTGTGAACCTCCAGATCTGCTCTAATCCCAAGATTAGATACTGAAGTGCTGCTTCAATTGTGCAGTATTATCACGTACTATCACTTGGCCCTATTTCAAACTCTAGCTTTATTGACAATACTTTCAAAGCTGTTGCTAAGTTGTGAGCAGTCTGCTTTATCTACTGCTGCTTTTACAACTCCAGCTAGGTATACTTTCTCGCAGGAAGCACTATGCTAATAATAATCACTAGACACAACGGTGATCTGTGTTTAACCTTTTTTCATACAGGAGTCTCTGTTCTACTCGTAGACTTTTTTGTATCCTTGACAATTTAAACTGATTTTCCCTTACACCCTCTTGTTACTGTCACTTCTACCTGGACAATTCTTCAAAGCAATCCTAAAAAGCTGTGTATTTATATCATAGGACTGGCTGATCTAAGTTTAACTCATGTTGTTGGGTGGTTGTTCTTCCTTTCCCAAATGTCATGACTCATTACTACCTTCAGTCATAGGACTTTTCCGCAAAGTGTGGTTGAACAGGTCTGTTTCAATTCCATGAGGTGTGTAAGGATTACATACAAAATACAAATGAATAAAATAGCAGATACATCCATTAACCAGGGCAGAGCAGAAAGCAGACTCAAGTTCTTTGAGCCTGCCTGTCACAAGTGAAGGGGACGAGTTGATAAATTCCTGTGGCACCTATAGAGAAGAAAGCTGCAAATTGTTGAATCCCTTGAGATACGAAGGGCCTAAGCTAGATTTTGAGAACCTGACTGAAAGAGACACTGTAAGGAAGCAACTGCTCATCCTAATGTCCAGTGTGAATGGCTTCCAAAAGACAGCTTCTGACAGAACTGTGTTTATTTTGGGAAGGTCCGTTAGCTGTTTTGCTGCCAATGCGCTGAATAGGTTATAGGGAAAACCAGTGCTGCCCGGTGTGGGGGATATGACACCAATGATCACTTCCGAATAGAAATGTGTCCATACAACTGCTCCTTTGAAGGCTTGGTGGCAGTTCCGTTTCTTTCTGTCACACACCTAAATGGTTAACCTGGCGGAGGTCAGCAGTCACCTCTGCTTCTGTTTACTCTCCTGCTTTTTTCCTTTCTTCTATATCTGGTCTACAAGACTTCAGGGTAGGGACCGCTGCCCCTATATTTAATTTATACAAACTGTAACACAATTGGGATTGTGTTCTACACACATACTGTGAATAAACATCAGGAAAATAGAAATGATTACTGGGAAATCTTGAACCATCACTGCTGTTCTTATTCCTCATTGGTAGGATGGGATACTGCTCTCAGACTTCATTCAGGTGCTGAAGTCTGCGCAGATGTATGCTTTAACAACAATAACAAAAGATTTTAACTGAAATGAAGAGTACTGATGCTGCATTTTCCTTTGCCAAATGCTTTAGCTTGATGTCTCTTGCAGCTTAGAAAATTAAATACTGATTCAGAAAAACATGACATCTACGCCTGCACCTCTCCCATGTTTTTAAAGGCCAGGAGTCTTACAACATACATTCTTAACTAGCATTGTTATGCCTCTGCTCCACTCAGGGTCAATTTGCATAATGTGATGTTCTTTTGTTACAAGCTTTTGTTACAAGTAAATGGTTAGGAACTCGACTTTTAAAATCATGGCATTATGGTTTCACTCTAGGTTAGCACTCATTGACATACATGGTATTGTTTTATGAGGCTCTGAGTAAGCAGTTTTTCTCCATAGACATAATAGGTGGAAGTAGTTCTTTTTAATAAAAGCTGAAACCCTCAATAGCAACTGAGAAGTCTGCTATGTTCCCAAATTTGTGCTCTGTACTCTCCTACCTATTGGGAATATTGCCAATAGGCATAACCTCAAATGATATACACTGGATTGGTTGGTATACTCAAGACAAAAACAGTTTTACTTATCTGATTTTCCTTCTCTTGTGAATAATTGAATTTCTCATATATCTTGGTGTATCTTTCTGTATCCTTGAGTTTACAGTCTTATTGCTATGCCACTGCACCACAAAAACAATTTAGTGCACTATCTTATAGAAGCTTTTCAGAGCAATTGATTCTGTGCAGACAGAGTCTGCTCTGTATTTTCTATAAAGTTTACAATAAAACCAAGTAACACAAAAAAGGTGTGTAAAATTGAGTTGCTTATCAGTGAAAAATATTCCTTTGCATTTTCAGTTTATATAGTATAAATTCTGTGAACAGTTGTTTATACCTTTACATCCAAATAGATGTAGAAAAGCCTTAACCTAAAGTCTTAAGCAACCTGGTCTTATATATATCAAAGTGCTGTTTATCTCATGGGAAACATGGATCATAGCCAATGGCACAGCTTCGCTTCACTTCATCTGATGGCTAAAGAATACGGTTATATTGCCTCACATACATACTTCATGTTTTGTATGAAGAATGAGGATTTCCCTCTGAAGACACATCCTGAATTTCGTGAGGAGTATTGTTGCCTTTCAGATCTGAGAGTTAGCCATCTAGGAGGTATATATGGAGATTCATAAATACCTTAAGTTTTTAAGTGTGTCTACATCTGTGTCTTTTCTTAATGCATGCATTTAATCATACCCTTCAAATAGATATTTTTTGTTCCTTACTTACATTGTAGTGTGCTTTTACAAGGCTTTCTGTGGGCTATGCAAGATTGCTAGCCATGATATTGATCTGGTTTCAAGTTGATCTGGTTTACAGGTTTGAATTTACAGGTCTTGAGTGTCTAAGGATACCACGCCATGTAAAACAAGTCGTTGGATTTTGTTAGTTCTTGGAAAGACAACCAAAGGAGATAGCTGCATGAATGATACCTGTGGTGCAGGGACCTCAGGTTCACAAATTTCTCCAGAACACTGGCTGGCAGTCACAAATATTCCTGGCAATCTGGACTGTCTGATAGAGGTAAAGGTGCAACCTAATGTCATCCCACTTTGGCCTTTAACATTGAAGAGCAGCGTTTGATGAGAAAAGGTTTTCTCTGTGTTCTGCAGAATGCTTCTGCTGTAATCTGATTTGGGGCTGAAAAAGCTGTAAACAAAAAGAATATTTTCACAGGCAGAGCAGATGGGCTGTGATTGTCCAGGAGATGATCTGTGCATAATCTTAATGGTGTATATTGACAGTTGTAGATAGTTGCAGTTACCTCAGAAAAGATTGTAACTTTATCTCCACTTTCCTGTAGTATGACAAGCATCTACAGACTAGGTCTTTTGTGATTCCATTAAATTATACTGTAAGTGTGTAGTGTCTCCATGCATCTGGTACTATGGACTTACTCGAAAATAATTTTGGAGTCAAATAGGACTAAAACAGATATCTAAACCTAAATCCTTTTTTTTTTCCCTGAGTTGCTCTGTTACTATCATTGCTTTTTGTGGGTTTTTGTTGTTGCTGCAAGAATTCATTATGCACTCTCCGGCTGTATGTATCAGAGTTTAAACTGTGGTACATGTAGAAAAATTGCATGATGGGAGCAGAACAGCTGGAGAACTCATGAGAAATTATCTTAAATACTCAAGTCTATTAAGTGTTAAAGAAAGGTGACGTTACTCATTAAGTAAAATAATAAAGCTTAAGGGTCTTACAGCAAAAATTACTGTTACTACATCAAATGCAAAACACAGGTTTTCATTAAAGAACCAAGTGGAAAACAGGAACATTTGGCTCTGTACTGGCATGATGGAAAGGATTGTCAAGGAGAAGCCTTTTGCTACAGAGGAAAAAGGCAGGAATGAAGTCAGACTTGCAATACCATGTTTTCCTGAGAGACTTGGGGAAGTGGCCTGAAGTGGGGATTATGAGCCAAAGCTGAGAGAGATAAGGAAAGGATAAAAGAGTGTGTGTGTGTGCATGGAGCACAGAGGATTGGAAAGAGAACTGAACACCAATTGCTTGCTTACAATCACTGGCTGGAACTTCCAGAGCAGGTAGGAAGAAGTCTCGTTTTAAGAAACCCGAGTACAGAGGTGCTAGCAGAGGAAAAAACTGTGAAACTGCTATGTCTAAAGAGAGCAAGTAATTGCTGAAATAAATCTCACCTTTATCAGTTGGAGTCACTGAAAAATCCCAAGAGTTTTTATGTTTGGATGTAGTGCGGAGGACTTAAAGTGGGGCCCATACTACTGAATTTCACAAAATAACATAGCTATCAAAGCGACTATCTGTAATAAGGACTTGCTAAAGAAAAGCCTTTGGCTTAAAAGGCATATTTCAAGAAGGGATATGCTGGAAATTTCTCGTTATACCCTGAAATGATAGATTGTTTAAGGTAATGAAAGAAGAGCAACATGGGATTCTGAGAAGGGAAGTAATGAGCTTCACTGTAATTCCACTGAAGCTCCAAGAAGTACATGAGCATCGCAGGCTATGCAGCTGACCTTTGTAGGATTGTTCTTAATTGGTGGAGTAGGTCTGCAAACTCTCTTCCAGCCAGCTCAGTGTATCCTTAAAGAACACAACCTGGTAAAATAAGGACCTGGTCCTGTGAACACTTCTCAAGAGAGTGGTCATACTTGTTTCCCTGACACAAAAATTAATATTGCACTTGGTAGGTCCCAAAATGAAAACCTCAACATCACTCCATCGTCATTCGAGATGTCAGGAGATGCTTTTTTTAGCGGCCATTTTTTTAGATATTCCTTAGTTGTAAATTATTAACAGTGTATTAGACTGTTGAACATAAAAAGAAAGCAAATATTTGCAAGATATTTTGAAACTTGTAGCAACAGGTTTACAACACAGTAGCCCTAGAAGAATGGATCTGTGTGATTTGAAAAGCAGTATTAGCTAAACCAGTCATTAGATATGTCATAAGGCTAAGAATAGCTCTATAATCATCATTCTGTCAGCATGTGAAGGGATAGGATTTCATGAGGTCACACAAGAACTTCAGTCAGAAAAAAAAACCAGCCTAAGCAAGAAAAACAATGCAGGAAGCTTCTGGGGCACTTGGCAAGTTTTCTGCTTTCAGAGGGAAATTCCCTTTTCATTTAATTGTTGTAGTCCATCATTAATACAATAATATAAATTTAGCAATTACTGTGAGCCTCTGCGGCGAGGGTTGTCTACAGGAAGGAGGCTTTGTTGGCTTGTAAAAGACAACCTCAGATGACATCCTTGTAGCGTGCAGCTACTCTGCATGTCGCCTCCCCCTTCTGCCAGATCTCCATTTGACCTGTTCTCGAGTACAGGCCCTGACATGACACAGATGCATAATTTTAATTTGCTAGTATTACACATACACTTTCTGCACATGCAAGTGCCCGTATATGATGAAGGCATAGGAATCCTGGCTTCCATGCATATAGTAAAATCAATTTGGGGAGAGACTGAGCATTTGCTGTGTGCCAATTTTACATTTATTACCAACATTAAATTTTATATGAAACTGAAGTAAGGAATGGCTGATATGAAGTTGTAGTTGTTTTTAACTCTTGCTCACGCCACCAGATTGGAGCATCTTTTGCCAACTCCACAGTAGCCACATTCTTCCTTCTTCTCATCCTCTCTCAGTAAAGAAGATACTGAGGAGGAAAGGGATCAAAGCTGATTTACTTGGACTTGTGTCTTCCCTCAGTTGAAAGGGAACTTTCTAGCTCTTCCTCTTTTACTCCCCCTTCCAGTACAGGAAAATGAAGGTAGTTACTTTTTACTTGTTCCTGCCCTTGAGCAGCCTGGGAACTTAAAGTGACCTCTTACTTTTTAAATTGAGGGAATTGCTGAATATATGAAAACCTGCATGAGAGGAAAAGGTGGTTTGTTTGCCGGTTTTTTGGTTGTTTTTTTAGATTTTTCAGTAGATTCAATTCAGCTCTGAATTTCTCCTATCAGTAAAAGCAGTAAGCTAAAGCAACTTTGAATCTGGTGAAATGGAACGTATTTTTAAGTATGCTATAGCCATTTAGGTGTTGGTTTCCTACAGTTCCTCTAAAAATATGATTAACCTTTCTAGCTCTAAAATAGGTAATCTTCATGCTACAGTTTTAGCTTTGGAATCCTATTAAGACATTTTACAGCATTTCTTCCTCCCAAATATAATTATGTAATGATACCTCTTCTGTTTTACTTTTCAAAGTCTCCTTCAGGACTACATGGCTTTTTAGGCTTTGGTCTATAATTCCAGTTCAGAAATTACAAATTGATTTAGAGACTCCAATGTCCATCTGTATATTTTTTAAGTGTTGTACTAGCTGAAGTCTGAGTGCTGTAACACGATAAGTAACCTACTTACCCTTTAACTTTATTACTTTAAAAAATGGCTAGTGCTCCAGTTTGTGGGATGTTGCATAACATGAGACTCCCATGTATGATTTATAACATTGACATCACAGACTGTGCTGGTTAATGTCAGTCCTGGGCTGCTGCTTTATATCAGCAACTATCAAGCTTATTCGTTATCAATAAATAAGAAATGCCAAATAGTTTCATTTAGCTTTCTTGAAAAATGTTGTACTTTTTTTTTATTTTGAGCTATAGGTATTAATATAATTATCTGATTATTTTAATCAGGGAAGGAAGAAAAACAAAGGAAGTGACTCAGTTTTCATAGCGTTTATTCTCATTGGCAAGCTCTCTTTTGCCTTTCTGCCCCAACATACCTTTGTTTGAGGCTGAATTCATTCCACACAGATGTGAGGACCTATTGATGGTAGCTTGTATTTTTCAGTTCATGAGGTTACTCTGTGTCCACCTGACCCTCTGCGCAAGTTAAAGCAGTTATTGGAGCCTTGCAGATTTGGGGAGGGGGGAGAGATAGTCCATTCTTCCCCCATCTTAGAAAGCTCTTCCTGCACCCAACTTTGCATCTGCAAACATGCCCTGGGTCCTTTGGAGGCAAGCAGGGAAAAGACTTCATTGTGGCCATATGCGGGGTAGCACATCATGAATTCAGCTCAGTTCATGACAAACAGATGTGCAAGATGAGCTGTGCTTAAATGAACTCCTCTTAGCCCAGCGATAGTGGTGACTGTGGGGTAGCATCCTCACGTCTGGTATCTGCACATGTGCTTGCAAGCACTTACCTATGTTATGCAAGTTGCTACTCTGATGTCAGCAGGGTTCTTCTCATAAAACAGTTTCATGGACTAGGTCTTTGCTTGTCTCTTATCTGTCTGTATGTTTGTTCAAAGCCTTGCCATATTGGGAGGTAGGAAATCACTTTAGGGGTGAAGGAAAGATTCTTGTACAGATGAAAAAATGTGTTTGGGCTTCTTAGATCTCATAAGGATTATTTTTATATAAAACAAATTAAATTTATTTAGTTAAATGATACTGGATCTTTCCACCACTGGCCAAGTACTTAATGGTACTGTCCCTATTTTGAATGACTTTGACTTCTGACTTTCACTGCCAGAATTTTATACACCACAACAATGACATGGTACTCATGGTGTCATTTCAATTCTTATTCTATTTTGGACTAAGACCGTTACGTTGGGCTATGGACAAATGCCCTCTTCTAAATCCAGTTAAATCTTGAACCTCATTTTGTCTTTTTTTCTTGAAGTTCTCTGAGCGAGCGTCTCTCTGAGGATTCTTTCTGAGCAAGTTTTCATTTGTTCAAACAAAACTTGCTGGTCCCACAAAGATTATCCAGTTGTGAAACATAAGGAAATTAAATGTGTTATTATAAGTGAGAGATGTTGGTAGAGCTTTGCAGTACAACAAAAATTATCCCCAAACTCTCACAATGTCCACTGAATCTTTTTCTTGAATTCATGCTGCCTAGTTTGTAACTGCAGCTTTTCCTCTGAAATTCAGTGTGAAATTACATGGTGAAAGGTAATACTTTTTCTCGGTCTCCTGGGTCCAATGAGATGTAATATGAAACACAGGACTTGAAAGACTGGCTTTAGTCACATAATTTAGACCACTGAATATATGCAAATTTCCATCTATTTGAATTGTACTGTAAGGCCATTTTTCATGGTTATATTGAAAGTCTCATAATATCTTTTTATTTACCTAATGCTTGACATTCTAAATGTGAAAAAGTGAGTATCTTAGTTTCCAAGGCTTTTTTAGTGAGCTTTGCCTGTGGTTCAAAAGTTATTTCAGATCTCCACCAGAATGTAGTTTAAAATTTCATAACAAGAGAAGGGAACTCGAAGTCAAAATGCTGAGAGGGCAAAAAGAAAAAAAAAAACCCCAACAACACTTGATTTGGGGGAGGTAGGCCCTGAGCCATCTGCTCTGGCTGAGCCTGCTTTGGGCTGGGGGATTGGACTACAGACCTCCAGAAGTGCCCTCCAGCCTCAGCCATTCTGTGATTTGGTGTCCACTTCCATGCAGTGTGAAGGCATGGTATCGAAACCTGCTAAGTGTTTCTGTTGTGCTTTTTGTTTTCTATCTGTGAATCAGTCATTGACAAACTAGCCTTAATGCTCTCAACAGTATTAATCAAACAGCTTAGATGAAGGTATACGAATGATTCCTAGAGGTCTATGTAGTGTTTCTGCTGTGCATTAGTTAACAGTACTGCATTATGCCCTACCACTCTCTGATTATGCATGTTCCTTGAGATTAATGATTAGAGAGCTTTCTGGATACTGTAAATGATCACTAGCCATCTGCTTACAAATAGGTAACATGGTCCTTGAACAAAGGACAGAATGAACCTGCCCCGTTATTCATAGGTATTTTCTGTTCATTATTTGACCAACTTCAGTGTGAGAGGTTTTTATAATGTAACAGAATAGATCATAAATTAGATTATAATATAAAGGACTAGATCATGAGAATACATTATGCATCTGGATGTATTTATGCAAGTCCATAGGTCTATTAATGTAGACTCAGTTACTTGCAAAAGCCTTTGCAGAACATAGCAATGGTGACAAATACTCTCTTGGATTGGAGTCTTGTAATTTATTCAGTTAATAAAAAGAAGGTACATTGCTTGCTAACAAAGAGCATGGAGATTGTGTGAGTAGAACACGTAAAACTTGAAGGGGTTGAAGCCTATAGGTTACTACAGAAAAACATGAATTGAATTCAAATAGAAAATCTTCAGCCTGTATCTTTCCTGTGTCGTCTTCCATGGTTTTACAGTTTCTCTACATAGGGAAGTTACTATATGGTTAGGTAAACTATGAATATATGGAATATCAGCTATGGTATGTTAGCTTGCACACACACACACACATAATAATAAGATTAGTTCCAGGTAGGAGGGATTATCCGACTTTCAAAACAGAGTAAAAAGTGCTGCAGAGAGCTGCTCATACAGGAAATATGTATGTATTATTGACAACATGGGAAAGTCGCACTGAATTCCTGTAGAATGAGTTCCCCATGGAGAACAAAGGCTTAGAGAATAGGCTTTTTGCAGGAAAAACCTATTTTTGCCTGTGAAATAGTGGGAGTGTCTAGCAAAGTTTTGCATACCGTTGACTAATTACCCTTTTCCTTTTACTCTACCTAAATTATGCTGCTATAATTTTTGCTATGCATACACAACTATTGTATTTCACATACACATCGACTGTAAAACAATTTCATTCAGAAGCCTGCCACAGTGCAAGATTATTGGAGTTGACTGTGAGATTAGAGCATTACTTACAAATGTGTGCTTTACTGTCACTGGTAATAATATGCAAGCATGGCTTAAAACTGGAAGCAAACATACGGAAATTATCCAGTAGATACAGACTAAAGCCAGTTACTCAAGTTGCTCTTCATTTGTTTGTATAAAAAAGATTTGTTAAAGCTTCAGTTTTCAGCAATAAAGAAGGGGAATATATGTGCGTGTAGATAAATACATATTTAAAACATGTATATATTTAAATCTTGTACATCTATATATAGCATTCTTATATCTATAAACCGTGTATCTATATAACTATATATATGTATCACTCAAATATGAGAAAGGCCAAAACAAATTTAAATCTAAATCTGAACTGCTTGTCCATCTTTAGTA
Organism: Ciconia boyciana; assembly: GCF_034638445.1. Taxonomy (NCBI): domain Eukaryota; kingdom Metazoa; phylum Chordata; class Aves; order Ciconiiformes; family Ciconiidae; genus Ciconia; species Ciconia boyciana. Next base: position 60,501,909 of record NC_132938.1, read on the forward strand.
TGAGAGAGCAGTGCAAAATCAGTGTAAAAACCTGTCTAACTTGATAGCATTTCATGCTGGCTTTGTAGTGATGTCTATGACTAGGAAATGGTGCAAAACAGTGGGGAATCAGACTTCTGGTAGGATTTCATTCAACTGGTTGTTAGTCCTTTTATAGTACCCCTTGTCATTACTGTTGTCATTCACAGTTTCCACCTTCAAAGCACAGGTCATTTAGACTGGTTGTGTCTTGTTGCCAAAAAGTAATGTCCTAATTGTAAACCTCTATCCCATACCAGTCTGTTTTTCTGATGAGAATGAAATACTAGTTTACAGATTTCACCAAACCTGTTTGATTCATGGGGGGCTGTGACCTGGCAGTGCAATGTTTGACAAATGCCATAATTCATTCAAGAGGCCATGTAGCTTTTATTTAGAAATGCTTGGTTTCAAAAGGAATTAAAAGGAGCAACCTTCCTAAATCATTTGTAAAGTACCCCATGATACACTGCTTTTTTAACATCCAGAAAAATCTGATTTTTGTTTGCGTGCTTATTTGATTAGTTTGTCCAGAAAAAAGTCAGGCTGCTTCTATAAATTTGATACATCAGCTACCTCTAGCACAAATAAGAATTAACTCAATTCTCAATTTCAGCCCAAACTGAAACTTGATAATTTGTTTGTATTCTTTATCGATTGGATTTTTTTAATAGTGTATTCAAATTTAAATAGTAAATTCAAAGTATTGTACAATTTACTGGCACAAATACACAAAAACCATTGGCAGAACTTGTTTCTGTGAGATACTCGGTTCATAAGACATGAGCAGTTTTCCTTATCTGGATACTTTGTGAAGCTAGCCAGACTCTCAGAGTAAAATCAGCAAAAATGACAAGTCTACACAAAGATACTGTTATCACTCACATATATGGTATTTTAATAGATATGTAAATATGTGAAGTAAAAAAACTATGCCCAGAAATAAAGTCATTCACCTTAAGAAATTCATTGTGAAAAACAGTGTAACACTTAGGAATGAGAGAGAGAGATTGTGCATCACCTCATTAAAAACAATATAGCTTATTTAGCTCAGATTTTTATTACATTATAAGAAATTCTCTTGCCAGAAAGCTGAGTAAAAATATGGTAAGATGAACTTAATTGGCAGGTCTGAATCAGTTGATCTTTTATATTTACAGACATTTCACAACAGACTTAGCACAGTAGTATTTCACAGCACCTCTTTTTCAAATATGAACAAAAGGCTATGCAGAGGAAGGATGACCTTTTTATCTTTGTAGTCAAAAAGCTCATAGATTTATTTTTAGACATGATGCATATGGTAAAATGGCCTAAAATTTTCCCCAAGTGCCAGGTTGTGAGTGGTTCTGAGGCAGCAGGAAGAATTTTGTTAAAGGAAATATTGTGGTGAATGCATGAAACACTTTACTATAATAAAGATGAGGGGGAGGGTGAAGGGAAGAGAGAGAGAAATGTACAACTAAATGTCTCTGTCTCCTAAACATTCACAGAAGTGCTGTTTGAAATTGAGCAGAAATGAGCAAGCTCCACATTCCTCCTGTGGTCATAGAGCTTCCCACTCTTCTAATGCACTCCAGTAGACTTGCAGAGTTCAGCTGCCACTGCAGAGCTCACATCTGGTATGGAGAGCATGCTTTAATAATCCTAGAAATAATTCAGAAATACCTACTCGTCTTGGAAGTAGTTCTCCTTTGAGACAGGGGGCCATAGTGCCCTGCAATGAGGCCCTGCAGTCCTCCACGATCGATTTTCAGTGCACAAGTGCTATGCCAGACATGTTGCAGCTACTGTGCATCCCCTGTGCACTTGTGTGGGAGTTCTGAATTCCAGATCTTAAACCTGCAGGTTTCCAAGCAGGATTGTCTCCAGTGTCCTGGAGGTGCTGGGCCCTGCCTTTGTACAGAAAGCTGATTTGCAGTGAACCCAGTCTCCACCTACTGTGTTCAGTGATGGATACCCATGTGTTCATATGCTAATTTAGGGGTGTATGTGCAGTAGGTCTAATTTATGCTTGCCTATTGGGGTCAAAAAGATTCTTTTGGCTTTCTAATCTCTCACTGAAGTCAATGAGGGTCTGATTCTGCCCATTTGCCATGCTGAACAAACACTTTAGCTTCGCTCAAAACTGTGTTGGGAGGTGTCATTTCTAGGAGGAGGAGTAGAGCCACATGCTGTTTAAGTGCTGCCAAGTTCCTCTGTCACCAACTGGGGCCTGGAGGTCTGTAAATTGAAATGATATGATTATTAGCATTTTCATGTTTGTTTTTCTGGTTTATACATTTAAGCTGAAGCTGAAATGGTGAATAAAGATATTCATCCCATGCATAGCTGAGAACCAATTACTTAATTATTACATCTGTTTTCTTTTTATTATTAATCCCTGCTCAAGTCACAAAATATCTGATCCAGAGCTAGATCCAGGTTTTGCTGGCCTCGAATCTGGAGAGTTTTTGAGGTATAGGTTTTGTATCACTTTATTCTTGCCTATGATAAAAATGCAGATTATGGTAGGCATCCAAAGTCAATGGATAATCAAGATTTTTAGCGGAAGAATAGCGTATTGTGCAAGCTAAAATTACTGTCCCATATTCTTCCACAGATCTTTAATCAAATCAGTGGGACTTCTTAAGTACAACTGAAGAAGAAAGAACTGATTCTTAACTTACAAAATCAGAAATCTCAATATAATGTCAGATTTGGAAGTAGATTTAAAAAAATAGTTTCAGGACTGTCCTTTTAAGATTTGATAAATAATTTCTGGTTACTCAACAAGCCAAATTTTTCAAAAAGCTGCTGACAGGCTTATGGTGCTTATGATGAAAATAAATAAAAAAAGTCTTGCAAGGCCTAGAAGGCAGGGTGGCAAGTTTTTACAGGATTAGGCCCTAAATTAGAATGATTCCACATTTAAGAAAGAATAACATCTGGGAGGCAGAAACAAAACCTGCATGTATATTTACCCAGGAGGACATGAACTGAGCTTAAGATGTTGTAGGCCAGTGATGAAGTGGAGAGCTTGGATGTATGAAAGTTTGGCTTTTCTTTTTACTTAGAATAAGACAGTTCAGAATGGACTGCTGAATTGAGCTAATGAAAAGTATGCGTTCAAACCTCCCATGTGCCAAGAGGAGCACAAGATCCTTGCAGTGGGGGACGAAGGAATTTGGTTGGCTGACTTGCTGAACAACAGGGCCGTAGCTGCACCTGTGGGACGCTTTGACTGGGGGTGCGAGAATGGCTGTGGTATGTACATCACAGCTCAGGACACATGGAAACAGCACACTGAAAGGATGGCTTGCACTTGTTTAGTGAAATTAGACCTGTCTCAAGCTGTCTGAGGGTAATTTAGAAGAAATGCTGATCCTTCAGAACCTGCGGATTTGGATTTCCACTGGAATCTTGCCTGGTAAAGATTTAAACTTGATAAGGAGCCAGAGCACAATCCTTAAACTTTCCTCTTTCTCCAAATCATTGTGGAGACTTGGATTTGTTACATACCAAGGTCATTTTTCTACCGGTAATGTGCAGTGATGTGAGGACTGCTCAGACTGATCATTGCCCACTGGATGGCCTTTGCTCAGTGGAATTTTCCTCCAAAATGGTATTACAGAAAAATAGATAATGCCTCTCTAGAAGCTCATTCTGTGTGTCTCTGTCTATTATTAATAACAGTCACCTATAGCTAATAAACTTGGGTTTGTAGTTGTAAATGGCCTGGAGAGGACTGTTAGAGAAAGGGTCAAACAGGACTGATAAGTTAATGTTACTCATAGGTGATTTTACTGTTATATGTGCTTACAATTCTTATCACCTCCAAACACGTATTCGTTAATATTTCATGATACCTTGGAGCTGCTCAATGAAAACATGAACTGTACTGCATGCGAGTTTTCCATTAAAGCTTCTGCTTTCCAGTTATTTTGATAAGAGGTTTGGGTTCATTTGTTTTTTAAGGGGGCTTCTACATTTCAGCTGAAAGATAAAAAATTATCTTTCTTTGATATCTTTCCTATCTTGAGATCTTAAAAAAAACCCTAAAAAGCCTTAGTCTCCTCCAAACTAAACTGAATGAAAAGTTAATTTCACTGAGTTGTATAAAAAGAGGAAAGGATGTGGTTTTTTGTATACCTTCTGTCCATCAGTACTGATTGAGAAACTATTCCCCTACAATCTCAGCCTTTTCTTTATCCATTACCATTAAATCTATGACCTATATCTCTAGAAATCACTTGTTATCCTCTAGAGGATCATGGGGACTGTTTCTTTATTGTGTTGCATCAGATCACAGTGATCTAAACTCTTAACATGAGTCTCATATGCCTATGTAACTTCATGAAAAATTGGTTACCAGACAAAACCAAAAATTTTGCTAGAAATGGATTTGCAGTAGATAACTTCTGCTGAACTCCAGTATCTCTTATCATAGTTTAAAACTGTGTAAAAGTTCATGATTTATCACAGTCCATGACATGAATCAGAACAGAAAGTTTTATTATTCAGCCATTCAGCATTAAAAGTTATTATACTTTGTATTTTTTCATACTGAAAGCACATTACAAGTCTGTCTCCATTCATTGTGGCAAACAATGCTTGACTTCAGTCATTTGGGGAGAATGGTACCACGTGAAATTCAATAGGATAAATTAGTCTGGTCTTAAGTACTCCGTATAATGATCCATGTACTTAGAATGCAATACGCAATTTCAAGAGGAAATTTTTAGATATTTTTGTTCACGCTAAGAGAGAAAAAAATCTAGACATAAAGACTAAATTGATATCAGATGATGAGAGTCAGCTCAAGTCCATGAGTAAATATTAGACACACCTATGCTATTTTGTAACTTACAGGCTACTAAAGGATAGATAACAATTTAATATCCATTTGGGAAGAGATCTGCCTATTTTTGTAAAAAGAAGTGTGCTTTATCTGTTAGATTCACAGATCTGAAATGTCGTCTCTTCTGTTTATATTCTGAATTATTAATGTCAGTATATCTAAATTAATCCCACATCCCTGCTCATGTAGAAGAGAAGTGTTATGCTGCTGTCTTTAAATGTCTTCTCTTCTTTAAATGTCTTCCCTTCAGTGAAGCATTATTTTGATTACCTATTCTGTTATATTATTTTGTCCCTTATTTTTCTGTGCTGTAGTGCTTTCTGCACTGTTTTGTAGCATTTGGGTATCCCTTTATGACAATTGTCTTTGCAGCTACCATTCTGCAGTTACAAAATCCATCACGAAAGCTAATATACATTTAAAATATAAACATACAATGCTAGATGAAAGGATTGTGAAACAGATAAACAGAGGCAGATGGTGCAGATTTAATTAATAAAAAACACAAACAGGAAAATAAATCTGCTGCAATGATTTAATGCCTAATTTAATTAAGAAAAAAATGTCTTGGAGTTTAGTTATTGCCAGGAAATTATATACTATGTTGTTTCTATTTAGAGAGAAATGGTTTGTATAAACTTTACAGCATTTTGTTTTATGAAGAATCTGACACATTTTGATTGAATTCCAAGAAATTTTGCTCCTTGCAAGGAACAAAATTCAGGAGAAAGCAGGGAATGAGGCTCAGGTCGCTAGGTTGGAGATACAGAGCTGGAGTTTGAGGCTGAGCTCTCAAATACCAGGTTAATGCCTTAGCTGTTATGTCACTGACTGTCTAGCTGGTGGATCTTATGGCTCATTTTGACCAGAAGTTTAGCATCATGCTAAGAAACTCTCCCCACTGAAAACGTTTTTGAAACTAGTGCAAAACATATGGAGCACAGGGTTGTTTTGCCAAATTGACATATTCCTAAAGAGAGGGAGAAAAAAAACTTTTTTATTTTAAAAAAATATCATTATTAACTACTATTCTAACCAATTTATTAGATATATTTACAGATTATTAGAAGTGGTTAAAGAGGTTAAAAAATAAGAATAGGAAAAGCATCAGTGGAAAAAAAGGTATAGAGTTCTTGACTCGTTTTGGATTTTGTGATCTATTGCTGCTTTCTTTTTGCATAAAAATTTGAGGACTGTACATGCAAGCAGCAATTATATGGTTATCTGGGCTTTGATAAAAGTTTGATATTATTTTACCCAAATGGTATAGTTTGATTTTGAAATTTAAGCAATTCTCTCAGGTGATAAATAAAATCCAATTTTACATGTGGTTTATTCTCTGGAGATAGTGTATTGTTGGCTATAAGTAAAATGTTGGAGTTTGTCTCATGAGATTTTCCTCATTGCTGATACATGCATAATGTCATAAGAGACCAACATTGGAACTGAGTCAATATCTGTTTAGTGGAGTACGTCACCGGCCAGAAAATAAAAATGAGTAAGAGAAACTTGCGGGGTCACACAGGAGATGGGCCTGTGGAATTAAAATCAGAATAAATTTCAGTTGTATTTAGAATCCAGAATCATACAATTCCTTAGATTGGAAAAGACCTTTAAGATCATCAAGTCCACCACTAAACCATGTCCCTAAGTGCCACAGCTACACGTATTTTAAATACCTCCAGGGATGGTGACTCAACCACTTCCCTGGGCAGCCTTTTCCAATGCTTGACAACCCTTTCAGTGAAGAAATTTTTCTTAATATCCAATCTAAACCTCCCCTGGCACAACTTGAGGCCATTTCCTCTTGTCCTGTCACTTGTTACTTGGGAGAAGAGACCAACACCTTTCAGGTAGTTGTAGATAGCGATAAGGTCTCCCCTCAGCCTCCTTTTCTCCAGGCTAAACAACCCCAGTTCCCTCAGCAGTTCCTCATCAGACTTGTGCTCTAGACCCTTCACCAGCTTCGTTGCCCTTCTCTGGACATGCTCCAGCACCTCAATGTCTTTCTTGTAATGAGGGGCCCAAAACTGAACACAGTATTCAAGGTGTGGCCTCACCAGTGCCGAGTACAGGGGCACGATCACTTCCCTAGTCCTGCTGGCCACACTCTTTCTGATACAAGCCAGGATGCCATTGGCCATCTTGGCCACCTGGGCACACTGTTGGTTCATACTCAGCCACCTGTCAACCAGCACCCCCAGGTCCTTTTCCACCGGGCAGCTTTCCAGCCACTCTTCCCCAAGCCTGTAGCATTGCATGGGGTTGTTGTGACCCAAGTGCAGGACCCAGCACTTAGCCTTGTTGAACCTCATACAATTGACCTCGGCCCATCGATCCAGCCTGGCCAGATCCCTCTGCAGAGCCTTCCTACCCTCAAGCAGACCAACACTCCTGCCCAACTTGGTGTCATCTGCAAACTTACTGAGGGTGCACTCGATCCCATCGTCCAGATCTTTGATAAAGACATTAAATAGAACTGGCCCCAATACTGAGCCCTGGGGAACACCACTTGTGACCAGCTGCCAACTGCATTTAACTCCATTCACCACCACTCTCTGGGCCTGGCCAGCCAGCCAGTTTTTTACCCAGTGAAGAGTACACCCATCCAAGCCATGAGCAGCCAGTGTCTCCAGGAGAATGCTGTGGGAAACGGTGTCAAAGGCTTTACTAAAGTCCAAGTAAACAACATCCACAGCCTTTCCCTCATCCACTAAGCGGGTCACCTTGTCATAGAAGGAGATGAGGTTAGTCAAGCAGGACCTGCCTTTCATAAACCCATGCCGGCTGGGCCTGATCACCTGGTTGTCCTCTACGTGCCGTGTGATGGCACTCAGGATGATCTGCTCCATAACCTTCCCCGGCACCGAGGTCAGACTGACAGGCCTGTAGTTCCTCAGATCCTCCTTCCAGCCCTTCTTGTAGATGGGTGTCACATCTGCTAGCCTCCAGTCAACTGGGACCTCCCCAGTTAGCCAGGACTGCTGATAACGGATTGAAAGTGGCTTGGTGAGCACTTCTGCCAGCTCCCTCTGTACCCTTGGGTGGATCCCATCCGGCCCCATAGACGTGTGTGTGTCTAAGTGGTGTAGCAGGTCACTAACCATTTCCCCTTGGATTATGGGGGCTTCATTCTGCTCCCCATCCCTGTCTTCCTGCTCAGGGGGCTGGCTACCCGGAGAACAACTGGTTTTACTGTTAAAGACTGAGGCAAAGAAGGCATTGAGCACCTCAGCCTTTTCCTCATCCTTTGTCAGTATGTTTCCCCCTACATCCAATAAAGGATGCAGATTCTCCTTAGCCTCCTTTTGTTGTTAATGTATTTATAGAAACATCTTTTATTGTCTTTTACAGCAGTAGCCAGATTAAGTTCTTGTTGGGCTTTGGCCCTTCTAATTTTGTCCCTGCATAACCTCACGACATCTTTGTAGTCCTCCTGAGTGGCCAACCTCTTCTTCCAAATGTCATAAACTCTCATTTTTTTCTTGGGTTCCAGCCAAAGCTCTCTGTTCAGCCAGGCCGGTCGTCTTCTCCTCCGGCTCGTCTTTCGGCACATGGGCATGGCCTGCTCCTGCACCTTTAAGATTTCCTTCTTGAACAAAGTCCAGCCTTCCTGGACTCCTTTGCCCTTCACGACTGCCTCCCAAGGGGCTTTGTCAACCAGTCTCCTAAACAGGCCAAAGTCTGCCCTACAGAAGTCCAAGGTAGCAGTTCTGCTGACCCCCCTCCTTACTCCTCTAAGGACTGGAAACTCCATCATTTTGTGATCGCTACGCCCAAGACGGCCTCCAACCTTCACGTCACCCACAAGTCCTTCTCTGTTCACGAAGAAGAGGTCCAGCGGGGTGCCTTCCCTAGTTGGCTCACTCACCAGCTGTGTCAGGAAATTATCTGCCACACACTCCAGAAACCTCGTAGACTGTTTCCTCTCTGCTGTATTGTATTTCCAGCAGACATCTGGTAAGTTGAAGTCCCCCATGAGAACAAGGGCTAGTGATTGTGAGACTTCTCCCAGCTGCTTATAGAATATTTTGTCTGCCTCTTCACCCTGGTTGTGTGGTCTATAACAGACTCCCACTATGATATTTGCCTTGTTGGCCTTCCCCCTGATTCTTACCCATGAACACTCAACCCTGTTGTCACCATCATTAAGCTGTAAACAATCAAGACACTCCCTAACATACAGGGCTACCCCACTGCCTCTCCTTCCTTCCCTGTCCCTTCTGAAGAGTTTATAGCCATCCATTGCAGCACTCCAGTTGTGCGAGTCATCCCACCATGTTTCCATGATGGCAACTATATCATAGTTTTCCCTCTGCACAATGGCTTCCAGCTCCTCCTGTTGGAGAGTTTTGACCTGTTCAATCTGGGAAAGACTAGTAGGAGAAAAGTGTGTCGATTTTGGTTTCAGAATTATATAATTCTTTATGGTGCTTTAGCTTTCTGAAAGAGAGGTTAACGTTGACTCCCAAAAAGAAGAAAGCAAGGAGAAATAGTTCTCTTTTCTTATTACTGCTGAATCAAAGAAATTTTACTTTTTTTCATCAATAAACTAAAATAAAAGAGTTATTTTAGGTCCACTTGACATTAATTTCCTTTTTATTGCCTTTTTTAGTCAGAGAAGCAAAAAAATCAGCTATTGCTAGACTCTTCAGTGTTTCAGACTGTTGGGGACTGGTAGGAAAGACGTTGGTTTACATGCAGCTTTCCTATACTAAAATCAGCTAAAACAGCCCTGCAGACACTCTCAAGGGCTTGGGAGTGACATGGGGACATCAGCCCTGTCTGACCTAGGTCGCAGGCAAGCCCCACTGGCAGGATGCCCTGCAGACGATGTGGGGTCAGAGGGGACTGGAGGGATGAAGGGGTGGAGAGGTGACGTCTCCAGCCTCCAATCATCCAGCTGCTCATGGTTTTTCAAGCGCTGGTTATGTTGATCGATAGCAGTCCCAGAGTGACAGAATCATTCTTATCAATCTGCTCTCTGCTTCCATTTGCCACACAGAGAAAGGGCTGTAGCTGCTCTCATAGAGTTTGCTGATGTCTCGTCGCCACTGTCAGCCTGTCTTCCTGACTGAGTGAGGGCAGATTCCTGGCTCTGGGAGCATTTTTAGGAGGGCATCTGTTCCCTGGCACTTCCTCCTTCAACTATACATTCTCTGTTTGCCTGTGTGTGTGTGTGTTTGTGTGAGAAGAGGGTGAGATCTTCTCCCTGGCTTATGTTTAGGTACACTATGGTTTTGATAGGTAAATAATTCTTTAAATATGCCATTAAAAAGTTCAAGAGTTCTCTCATTAATTTCTTTAACTGATTTTGTCAACATCAGAATACCATTCTGGTCCAAACTATAACCTTCAGGAAACTAAACCTTTTTTTTGTAACTGCTACTCAGAATTAGTGTAGTAGAAGAGGTCTAGTACCTCAAAATACTTCAAATATTATAGAAATTGCTTTCCTCTGCTAATGATCCATATGGGTTGTCTGTTGCTTTATATTGCTTTATATTGTTTCATATGTTAGCTGTTAATCTTACTTATCCTGTATAAAAATAAAAAAAAATTAAAATCCTCTTTTTATCTGCTACATTTTAAAAAAAATTGAAGAAAATAACTCTTAGGGGGTTCTACTGGTTTATATTGGAATCTTAGTCCTCTTGTATAGATACTGATTATTATCCAGTTGTGGAACAAAATTTAAAGTGAAAGAAGAATTTGGTTTTTCTGCTGAGCTGAAAGAATTGGCATTAATTTCTTTCAAACAGGACTTATCCTTGTTTACTGAAGCAAAATAAATTTCAGAAACGGAACTAAAAATCTAAGTTAGACTTAGAGAGAACTAAAATAGATGCTAAAATTAAGCTGGAAAGATTTTATTCTGATATTTTCTAATTTTATGCTGCATTTTACATGGAATTGTACTTTATCATTTGTAGGTATAGGAGATGAGGAATGCAGTATGGTCATTTGTGCAGATACTTGCAAGAGACAGTATACATATTGGAGTGAACCTCTCTTGCCACTTTCTACATAAGCTAATGTTCATTTAGCAATCTTCATAGTATAAGCCTCTCACAAGACAACTGTCACATTCCTCATCCGCAGCATTCTTAAAAATTTGTCTTGCTGTCAGGCTGTTTTAGGTTTTTAATAGGTGCATAAAATCTTACAGACTTGTAAATCTCCTAAAACATTCACATGAATAATGCAGAAGTTAAAATTCACATGGGCGAGAAGTTTCACAGATAAGAGGCCATCTACTAAGAAAGCATGTGGTTGCCCTGTGAGTGCAATTGGAGTTGTAAACATTATCTGGTAAAAGTGAGGTTTCCTGGGGCTGCAGTAAGTAAAGCCTGTTACATCTTCTGGTATTAATCATAATAAGTGTTTTATCTTTGGCTGTCATGTTTAGTTTCTGCATGCAATTTACCTCTCAGGCAAGCTGTTCACGGTATCGGCCAAGCTTATCTCTGAACTTATGGTCTTCAAGTACCTAAATGTATTTCCACCAGAGTTCCCACAGTTAATGTGACAAAAGCCAACATAAGTGCTATTTTAAGACCACACTGCATCCCTTTACAGAAAAATAGTGTTGCTTGTATTCTGATCACTCCTATCAACCAAAGTAAATCTTAACTGCCTTTACTAGTCCTACACTCTACTGTAATTTTATTATGACCCATTTTCAGATAGACTTTCCATATACACATAATTTATCTTGACTCCAAATGTCCCTCACACATGTTATCTCCTATCCTCTAAAGTGCCTTTACTGCCACAGGACTTCCACATACAAAGCATGTCATTATCTGTCTGACTCCAAAGGTATGTTTAGCAAGATGCAAAAGCATGAAGGAAACACATGGTCCCTGTCCCAAAAAGTCTACCAGCAAAACAATCAGATTGCTTTAGGAGATCCAGCAATAGCCCTCTGAGAGGAAGGCAGGAAAAAAAAGTGCCTTGAACAGTTCTGTGAGTGGCTCTATTTGCATGATGATTCCAAAATGGTATGGAGAAAGAGGTCAAAGATTAGACAGCTCTTAATATTCGACTCTGCATGACCCCATCTCACTGCAATACTCTCATGATCTGCTAATAATCCTTTATAATTAAGCTTCCAGCCTAATATTAAAATGTAATCCACATGAAAACCAATCAGAGCATACAGCAAGAAGTGAAGTGGTTACCACTTTGAGTTGTGCATGGCAAGCACTATGCAGTTTTAATTTAAAATCTTTAAAGCATTTGGCCCTTGATGTAAAGACAAGTTGTTTCACTTCTGATATACACAAATACAATACAGCACATCCAGTTCAGACCTCCTGCTGTGACGCTTTGCCTGCACCATGCTTGCCAAAAGAATACGGAAACATTGCTACTCTGAAAATGGAGACTGCACTTGATAGATACCGTGACATTTACACAGAGCATGAATGCCAAACAGATTTTGTAGCAGCCCATAAAATAAATGGCCCAGGTTCATAGTTGGTAAACTTTGAATTTGCCCTTCTGGATTGGTTTTTATATGCAGTTTATATGGGTGTGTCATAATAATCACCACTGCAGGAGAGTCAACTGTTTTCTCCTCCTACTGGTGTAACTCTAAGAACTCAGCTGCAGTTACAGTGTTACAGCAATGTGACATGATGCAACATTTTACTCTGTGTTTCTATCTGTTCATTTCCATTTGTTATTGCAGATTCTCTCTGTGGATTCTTATACCCTTAAAACACTTTCAAATTAGTTGTCACTAGTGTGATTGGACTATTCTGCATATTAATATGGATGGTTCCCTTTCGTCCTGTTTTTCCCTTGCATAAAACTACTCATCAGAAATCTGCCTGTAAAAATACTTGTATCCTGAACAATTTACTTTTTGCTCTCAAAAATGCAAAAAATTAACAGTCCAATACACTAGACCAATGTAAGAGAAGCAACGTTTATTTTTTTTTAATTTAGGTAAATGTTTGAATGCACTAGTGCCTTTAGTCCAAAAGATTCTTAAACTATTCCCATGAGATTGCAGAACATAAAATGGAAACTGAACTGCAGCAGGAAGCACCTAGAAGGATTCAAGGAAAAATGCAGTGGGAATATTATTTCATAGTAATCTTTTGATTGGCTTTTTCAGATAGAAAAGGGCAGTTTTAGCTTTTATGAGTTAAGCTACAGTAAGCCTACTGTGAACCATGGAACGTACAGTTTTTCCATTTGAATAAAACAGGAAAAGACTTGCTGATAGTATTTCTCATTATTTCTCATTTCTTTAATAAAGCTTTTCAAACTAGCTAAGAATGTTTTCCACTGATGGCATATAGTGGAATTCTAAACATCTAATTAGTGCCTAGAGAGCTGACTAACTAGGAATTGCCAGTGATATTAATATCTAATATATATTGCTTTAATTAGCCAAATCCATAGGGCAACACTAGCACCAATTTTCCAGTCCTGGAAAACTTCATTGCAGAATTTGACACTTGGGTTCCTACAGCTGCCAGGCAACCTCCATGAATGGCCAGGGCAAACTGAGGCAAGAGGGTGAAGGGCATGAGAATGGATATTGCTTTGAGCAGAAAGATGGGTTGCCAAACATTGTCCACGTGTCATTGTAGAGTGGAATTGCTTTCCAATTTTGGAAGGAACAAGTTGTGACAAGAGAAGCTTTATGTCATCAATGGTGAGATTGCCAGAAAGGATGCAAAGGATGTTTCAGAATAGAAAGACATAACAGAGAGCACTTGCAGCAGCTATTGTGGCTGGGTTTACTGCTTTAAAGCCAATGTTACTTTTCTCACACTCTGGTCTCCTTTGACTTCCAGAGCGGCTTACAGAAATGATGATAATCATTACTGTCTTTCGGCACTATCTTTTTTTTTTAAGGTTTATTATCTTCTTCACAAGAAAAAGAGCCCATGGAAGGAGAGAGCAAGTAGACAAAAGAAAGAACACGCACTTACTTCCTTAGAATGTTACTGTCTTGAAGGTCACATTAAGATTTAATTTTGTTTCCTGCTCCTTCCTTCATTGTAAAATCAAATGAAACTGTAGGAAATAGCAGGAAACAAAGCTAAAACCATATTTTCAGGAGGGGACTTGAACTAAGCATGGGAAGTAGCCTGGCCATGATTTTTCAGGGCACTGCATGAGGATAGCATGGTAGATAGACTGTTCATCCTTTATGGGTAGAAATACACTAAAGTTTTTCTGTATTTTAAATATTCATGCTATATTTGCAAAGCAATACAATAAAATATATGTGGTATATTGCAATATCAGGAAAATATTTGTTATTGGTTTGTAAGTAATTAGAATTAAGTTGCTTGAAAAATGTGGAGAGGCATATTTCCAAGGACATGTGTAGATCTGTGATATAATTTCACAGTAGCAAAATAAAACAAAAATAAATGGGTTTGGGTATACATAAAATGTAAACTAATGTATTAATCTAATTTAAATAAAATAAATCCTTATTTGCTTAGTAAGTGCCATCTCTGTGGTTCTCATGATGTATCACTTGATGTAGTTTACTTTCACTGCAGTCAGTGAAAACTTCATCAAAATAAGTTGAAAGACCATGGCTAGTAAAGATCATGGCTAGTATATGTGCTGGGGGAGTTAATAAAAGTACTGATGTTTTCTTAAATTGTGAGTAACCTCTGACTAGGATGCTAACTTGCTCTGCGTGTATTTATGTGAATCATGTTAATGGAAAAAGTTGCAGCCAGGTATTAATTAGATTCGAGAACAAAACAATAAATGCTTGATGCAGTAAATTTGCTTACCTGCCATTAAGCCTGATCTTAAAATATGTATGATTATACCTTGTACCACAGTCAAAAAGGAGGAAACAATGAAAAAATTTGTAGTGGAGAAGGCAGGAGGCAGACTTGGGGTGAGTAACAGTGAAGTTAGCTATTGATGGTCTGGAGGATGATTTGGTTTTGGAGTAGTTTCCCACATTTTTATGCTTATGTACTGGATTGCAGTGCAGTGGGCTGGAGGGAGCAGGCCCAGCTGATTCTTAAAACCCATGCAGGTATGAAGTAATAAAAGAAAAGGGAAGGGAACAAGGAGAGTGTATCCCTGTCTTTCCCACAGTGACTAGTAAATCTACCTTGGCATAGTAACTGAGAAACCTGTATCTATTCCTACGGTATCTCTGATAAGACAGACATTAAAGCATTGGGAGTTTGCCAGAATAAGGACTGGATTATTAGTATACAGAGACCTAAATATCAGACTTAATTCTGAGAAGCCAAAATGACCGCTAGTGCAGACCTTAATTCTAGAGTGTCTTCCAGTTATAAGCCAAGATTGTCCTGGCTTTGTATTTAACTTAGGCTGACAGAGCTGCCAGGGGAAAAAAAAAGATTTAAAAGTCTCAATTTTTGTTATAAAAGCTAGAGAAGGAAATATTTCAGCTAAACATTGAAAACTATTGTTTCTTGTATTACCCTAGCAGCTAGTAACAGATGGGAAGGGAGGAGAGCTAGACGTAAAACAGAAGTGCTTCAAAGACTGTGTGTGAATGGGTGCAGGCGGACCCACGCTCTTCTGCTTCAAGCTGGTCATGCGGCAGCTGTGGTAAGGAGACATAAGGCTGCATTAGTAGGGGCCCGTGCCTCCACAGGGCATAGGGTTGTTGCGATAGGACTGTGTAATATCCAAGCCAGTTCAGCACAGTGGTTCCCCAGCGGGAGTCAGCATCCATGCTGGAGCACTACCTCATGCAAAGCCCTGTTCCTCTTATGTGGCTGCCTCAGTTTATTCTGAGAGCCTGCATCATGAGTGTTATTGGCTGACATAGATGGTCTGCTCCACATAAAGAGGATGCAGGGACATGAGGTAGCTGAACTACAACTCCTATGCATCCTGTGATGGCACTGACAGGTAGAAGTACTTCAGGCTTCAGATTAAAAATTACAAGAGTCAGACATGTTAATTTTCCTTTTTATTGAAACTATGATTTTTCTACAATACAGATTCTCCACACACAAAAATGTTTAATATAAATCACTGTTTTTCTCCTCTTGCAAAAACACTAGAAGTTCCAGGGAAAAAAGACAGGTCTGAGCACTGATTCATACTGGGATGAAGAGCCCAAGTTACCGGGGACAGGGTGCGGCTAAGCGGGAGATAACGAATGACAAAAAGATTGTGGGGGATCAGATCATTATGAGCTGCCTCCCAGGTAAAGAGCTTGAATTCAAAAGTGTTAATGTTATGCTTGGCTCTGCAACCTTAACTTCCTTTTCTTATCAGTTTACTTGCTGGGGTATATGTATTTATAAGTAGAGCCCCTACCAGATTCATGCAACTATTTCATCTGGCAAGCACACTTTAAATTTCAGTCTGACTCTGCACTTGCTGAATTATATTAAAAACATACTGCAGACTCAATCTGTGAATTTTTATGTAGAGCTTTTAAAATATTCTAAACTGTTACTTAGTTCATATTTTCTGAAAACCTGTACTGAGGTTTGTTGCAGAATTTCTTTTCTGACTTTCAGACTGCAAGACACATTCTGTCTCTGTTTTCTACAGTTTAAGATTTTCCTGCCAACTCCTTGTAGAGCTCCACTTCCAATCTGTCCTCAGGGAAAACACTATAAGATAGGGGGTTTGTTTGTTTTTAAGCTTTTGAAACTTACCTTTTGCTCAGTACTTGGACCAGTGGAAATTAAATCAGCAGAAGGCCTGCCTTTTGCTTCTATAGATTTCAGACCAGGTTCTAAGTGCTATTTCATTTCCATAAAGTTTGTGCCCTTTTCCCCTTCAGATGTCTTGATCAAAATGAAAATCCAAATAACAATGAAATTACTTTTAGTGCTTCTTCTCTCCCTGCCTTACTCCCCCTTTTGCCCAATATCAAAAGGTTAATGAACCAAGTCCACACTGTTTAGATTTTGTACCAAGTACAAAGAAATATGTTGTGAATAGCTGATAAGTGGCACGATCAATAATAGGGAAACATCTTCCACCTGGTGTTATATAAAGGAAAAATTATCAACAAAGACCCTGGCATTGTCAACGTTGGTTTGTAATATATTGATAAGTTACAGATTAGTCACTGCATTTTAAACAATTGTAATGTTGACCACTGAACCGTGTGTATTTGGATCATCAAACATGCTAAAACTCAATTTCTGAGTGTAATGGGAGACCTTTAAGTTGTGCCTAATGAACTTCTCCATAGCATAAACTTAGTAGCTTTCTAACAGACCTTTTTCAAACATTGCATGAACCTAGTTCAAAACAGTAAGTACAAGCAAAGAAGTGTTTCAGCTTAAAAGCAGGCATTTCCTAGGTAACTGAGGTATGGTTATTTTTAAATAAGTTTGTTTAGTATCCCTGAAGACTGAATGCTGTTTGGCAATCATGAATACAATTCTTGAGCAGCAGCTCTGTAAGTTCTAGTGTAACTCCTGTGGCACTATATTTTGATTAACAAACTAGCTGTCTGATGTTCTCTAAAAATTCTGGTGCTGTGGGCATTTAATGGAGCCTAAGAACATTTGCAAAATGTAAATTTATTAAAAGTATTTTGAGGAAGAAGCAGTATCTTAGAGGAGATCCTATGGGTATAACACTAAAATTTGTTATGGAACTGTGTGGAATTTCTTTTGCATCAGTATATTACCTGTAATTTATGTAGATGAAAGGCTAAGCACAAGCATGTGCTTTCATATGCACAATGTTGTTGTGTATCGATTAATTGCCCAGGAGGATTCATGCCTTCTAGACACTGAGTAAAACTTTGGTCCTATGAAAGTCAGTGGGAGTTTTGTTATGGACTTGCAGAGAGTCAGGATGTTACAAAAACAGAAGTAAAAAGGATTGTTGGATGTAGGCTGATTTTCCAAAATCCATTCGCAATTTCACCTTTCCAACTTTGTTTTAACTAATAATGAATAAATTACTTGAAAAAATGCTTTTATAGGGAAGAAAATGATAAGAAGTTCTGATTTTGAGCAAAATTATCTGACAGAGATAAGATACATCTTTTAAACTACTGCCTTCTCCCTAACAAAAGTTGTCAACTCCCCAAAGACAAACTACTGTCTGAGACCTTGATGAACTTTTCTGTCAACAAAATAACTGTTGTTTTGAGATGAGCTGGGGAAAAAAGAGTATAGGTAATAAAAAAAAATTTGCTTTAGTTATTTTTCAGATCAGTTTATTTTAGAAGTAACTAATATTTTTGCCAAATATTTGTTTCTGTATTGCTTAGGTAAGGGCTTGTGGGGATCTAAAAATAGCAACGAGGGCAAATTTAAAAGCTCATTAAGGATTAACACTTCTTCCTATATAAAAAATAGGAAAAGTGCTAGAATGAGTAACACATCTAGAAAGAGTGGGATTTTAAAACTATCCCTGCATTTAAAAACAGCAAGAGTATTTTAAACATCTCTGGAATCTGTAGCATTTATAAGATCTATTTGTTAGCTGCCACAAGCACAACACTTCTAAGGATGAATAAAACCATTTAAACATTTCCCAGGACTCCTGAGACCGAGGTGTGTGCTTTGCATGTATATGTAAAGCATAAATATGAATGTGTGTAAGTGTGTGGGAGGGAAGAACAATTTTCCCTTCTTCCTCTCAAGAGAATGCCTGAAATTTAATTGAGGTAAAATAAATGTTCTTATCAGAAGGCACAATGGACCTTCCCAGTTTTGTTTGTGGCAGAGTTCAGGAGCCCTCCCCATGGCTTACTCTACCTTCCCCCACTTCAGATATTAACCTGGACATCATGCCTTCCAAACATTAAATGAGCTGTGCGATGTTTTATTACATTTCTCATGTGGCTAAGCTTAGTGTGGCTTTTAAGTGTTCCTCGGTATGCCGTGCTTACGCAAGTTATTTTCTGCTGTGGATTGTTGATGCTGCAGCAGCAGATAGAGTGGTGTGCCTTGAATTCCAATGAGGAGAAGGCGTTGGTTTATTTTGGTTTTTTGAGTACAGAGTGAGTATTTTGAAAAGATTTGTAACTCAGATTTTTCTCTATTTCAGGCTTAAAGCATTAGAAATGGATTGTTTTAAGTGCTGCTAGGAAATAATTCTATGTCTTTAGAAAGTAAAGTAACTTAAAATGTCTTTATTTGTAAAGTATGTTGTTTATGAAAATCTGTTTTAGCTAGTGACTTATATTACATTCAGTGTGGATCTCCACAAAATGCAAATGAACAAACAGAAATCCTAGAGCACTGAAAAGCTAATTTTTATGAAATTAATTTTTATGAAAGTGGACAAAAGCAATGGGTAGAAAGTTTGCCATTGAGAACCTGAATTGTAACTAAATTAGACTTTCTTTCGTTGTACTAAATTATTTCTGATCTTGTCCTGACAATTAGGGAAAATTTATAAGCAATGAGGTGGGCAATTGAAGTGATGTGTATATTTTCTCAAACTCCTTTAGGGGATTAAAACCTTTCAGTGTGTTCTATCCATCTGCTTATTTAGTGCTTGTATTATTGGAAGCAATCCTTTCCTCTTCCAGCAGTGATGCTTAGATCCCTAGTTCTTAAGGGTTGTGTATGAAACAGATTTTAAGGGATCCAGCCCTGATTAGAACAGTTAGCCTGTTAACGTCCTATGTATTTACAGTGGATTATTTGAAGGGAAGCAGGGGTTAAGTCAGCAGGTCTCTCGGCTTCCCCAGGGGTTAACCTGGCAGCCTGTTTGGCACACACAGGAGGGCTGACAGGTAGCAGGATTTGTCTAAGCAGTGTGCATGAGAGCCAACAAGGAAAACTGAATGCTCTGGATTAGTTTTGGATTATGTTGTCAGAGTGAAGCCTGACGGACAAACTGCAGAGGAATAAAATGCAATCTGTTTGGGGAAAGAGACAGCGTGCATAGCTTTCATTTTTCAAGAAATGACAAGAAAAATCATTAATAATTTGTAAATCCATGTCCATTAACTTTTCTCTTTGTTATCCCAAGACAGTCTTTTTAACATGGTTTTGCCACTGTTCTATATCTGTTCTTTCTTGTGACAGATGGCAAGATAAATATAAAATTGCAATAGTACAGTACAAACCAAAGGGAAAAATATCTAGAAATCATAACACCTGGAATTGTTTAATGTGGAATATTGGAGGTGGGGAGGGGTGGTGGTTTTTCTTTGTCTTTTTGTGGTGAAAGATAAAGTTGAATATAATTTACATACTTTTCCTATTCTATGTTTTCCTTTGTGTGATCATCATCTACTTCAAAATATTGGAAGCAACATTCCATTATTTTTTCCATTAAAGCAATTGCATTACCAATATTACTAACACAGTTGATTCCCTGTTTTTCTTCATCTGACTATTTCATTATTTTACTGCTCAAGTACTTAATGTTTTACAAGAGAGGAAAAAAAAATCAATAATAATAATAAAAAACCCACAACTTTCTTTTCACCAGAAAGATTTGCATCATTTTTCATTCAATGTCCTTACAAATGTCACTTAGTTTGTTAACAATGACTTATCTGGCTAGAGAAGAATAGTTCCTGCTCATGAACTTCAGTCAGATATGATTTTCAGAAGGTTACAGGGGAGGCAGGCAGGGGGAGGGGGGTTTCTGCAATTACTCTTTTATAATAAAAAAGGGAACACACTAAATGTAAGCTGGCAAATAAACTCTACTTAAGGACCAAATAAAGTCAGGGAAGGACTGTAAAAAGTATCGTGGACTTGATCTTTGTTAGTCAGGTTTATATCAGGTTTGTTCAGGTTTTGCACAGTTTCTCTATTTTTACTAAAATGCCAAAACCACTTTATGGCATCCTTAATACAAGAAAAAATTATTCATCAGTTACAGCTGTTTGGATTATATTGTTGCTGAGGTGTTAGCGGAGTAAAACAATTCATAAATGTATTAGGACTAGAATTGTAACAGTACAGCCAAATAATTTGCAGGAAAACATTTATATGATAGATTCAAAATTTTTTTTCTGCTTCAAAATTATCCAAATGTAGAATCAATGCATTTGGTTTTGGAAGAGTACAGTAAACATTGTCTATGAATTAATCTTGGTCTATTTGCATCTGTATGCAGATTTTGTGGCTATTCGGTATATCAAATTTGAGGTGAGTTGAGTTCATTTTCAGTGAGCGTATGAAATGTACATTAAGTTTCTGTCTCCTAATCAGTGATATAAGAAAGATTTTGGTGCTAACATTCCCAGTTTTATTATATTTCCCTAAAATGTGTTCTATCTGAAAGCTGTCTTGCTAGCTATTTTGTTTACTCAATTATTCTTGAAAAGTAAGTAGAAAAGTATGAGGAATTGCTGTAGCCAACTTTTACTTACCAACGTAGAATTTGCTTTTGGTTATTAACTCAGCTTTGGCTAAAAGTAGTGTTGCATTTTCCCTTGCTGCAATGAGCCCACCTGAACCTAAGACACCAAGGCATCTCTATTGCGTTATAAAGTGTCATTTTCATACAGTTTCAACAGTTGTTACTGTTCTGATTACAATGTATAAAATTGTTGTTTTGTGCAAGTTAAATGCTACTTTCCAATTGGCTGGTAGCAGCCTTGTTTAATAAGGGAAAAATAAAGGAATATTTTTGGGTTCAAAATAAGCTCTTTGTAGAAAATTTCTGGAGAGTACCTCTTGGCTGAGGGAAGGGGAAAGAAGGAACTTCTGTACAGCTGCTCTCATGCCACAGTCTTATCCCCTCAATTTAAAAGAGCGGAGTGGATGATGTAACACAATATCACTGTTTTAATATTAGATGCTACATAAGTGTGTGTGCGTACATACATCAGCTTATTCATAAAATAATCTCAGGTCATTTATCTTCCATATAATCTTGTAGAAGTATTAGTTGGCTAGCTGGGAGTGCGAGTAAGCAAGTAGTAAAAATATATCCTATAGAGTAAAATGTTTATGCCCAAACTCATCCTGACTGAGTCCCTGCACCCTGTGTATGCTCTTGGCTGACTCTAGATCTTTAGAACTGCTTCCTTAATAGGCAACAACAGCACAGAGTAGAATTCAGGCTGGATTAATTTGGGCCATGTTGCATGTCAAATTTAAAAACATTAAATATTCTTTTAATATTAAGCATGCGCTTCATTGCTTGTCTGATTCAAGGTGGCTAGATTTGGTCCTGGAAGCACTGTTGTTAGTGCATTTTGTTTTTGTTTTGCACTGAATGGATAGAAGTCTCGTAAAAGCCATGTAAACTCTCTGGGCTTCTCTTTGCCCTTGAAAATAGTGACAGTGTTTCATAGAAGTTGTAGAGACTGAAAATTTTGTTTTCTTTTGTTTTTTTCTGGATAAAAGTTCAATTATTTAATTGTACATAGCTGTCAGCGCTTATAACTAATCAAGCTTTTCAAAAGTACTTATATTGTATTTCCATCACTAAAATTTAAATCCAGATGAAAAATTTAGTGACATTATAAATCTTTGTTCTAGTTATGGCTATTTATCAAGAAGTCTTCTACAAGTGTTTTTTCAGCTATTTTGAAATGACCAGATAGTTAGATTGGGACAACAATGCAATTTTGTTTGTGTCACCTTAAAGGTAAAAGTACCTGGAGGAGAGTGCTACAGTAGGATATGTTTAAAAGGCAAACAAAAATAAAATGGTTTGCTACAGATAGATTTTGATTTTGTAACCAGTTGTACACAATGAGGAACATTTAGTTTCTTGAATTTCTTGCATCCTTTTCCACCAAGATAAGTATTACAGGTTCAGATTTTTAAATAATGTATATCATCAACATTGTTTATATACAAAAGAACTAAGATAATTCACTTGTTTATTAATCTGTCTCTGTGGACATTCACAACATCCATATTCACAAGCCTGAGTATTTGAACTAGTGAGTAGGCCTGGGACATTTTTCATCCTGCATGTTTCAAAAATAGCTTATAAACATCTCCATAATCTGTAGTTGTCAAGTGGTTATTTCATTTATTGCTGAACTGAAGTGAAAACTCAGCAAATGTACACAGTAATTGGGGCCAAATGTCAAAGAAAACCACAGAAATATACAGGCATAGATGCAGTATAACTTATGTGAGGAATTTAATTAACAGCTGCTCACAGTAATGTAGAGCAATATCTAATGGTGAATGATAGTCAAGACTTCAATATCAGTCTACGGAGAAAAGCCTGTTCTATTAGCACAGCATTTTGCAGTATCTTTTAAATTAATCAGTCTCCTAAGCTCTCCCAGGAAAGAATACTACCTAAGTAATGGCCAGCAGGAGCTGCATGTTGCTATAGTTTGTCCTTCCTGAAGACAGGTCTATTCCAGGCTTGCATAACTTTTCAGAACTGATGGGAATCACATCACAGTTTGCTATGGCTGCAAGTCGTTATTCCATGGGAATAAAAACAAGAGAAATGCTGTTAATTCTGTTACTCAGCTTTTAAGCCTGTCCACTTTGGGCCAAGTTGTCTGACCAAACTTGGATTAGTCATTGATTTCTTTGTCATGAATTTATGGGAAGTGACAGAGTACAATAAAAACTTCAGAATGCTCCTCTTTGTGACATTAGTAATAGCAACTTTAGGAAAACTTTAATATCCTGTTCCCTTTTTCATATAGGAAAAGTTAGACAATAACACATAGAAATAACTGAAGTAGTAAATTATCAAGGGGCATACAGTTTTAACAGAAATAAATCCATAAAACTATAGCATATATCCTCCTGTTCTAGGGGAATAAAAGTCTGCATGACTTATTTATATGAAAGCATTTGTTAGGTATGCGCATTAAAAAAACCTTCCAAGCTACTGAAAGTATATGACTTCAGTATTGTTAACACTGCTTTAACAAGTTGTGATGCAAAGAGTAAGCAAAAGACCTAAGTTTTCCCTTAGCTGATTACTTGTATATCGTATTTTATTCTGCAGTGTATCATCCTTGATTCTGTGAGGTTTAAATTACATTGTTGGTTCCAAACCTCACCTCAAAAGAAAGACCTCTCCCAGCATTCATTTCACACTGTCTTTAACTCAGTCTCCTGCTGACTTCTGGTATGTCCCTTTAGGCAATTCTTAGGCACAAGAACTTATTTCAAAACTAGAACTCTAGTTCTACTCTGCTCTGTTGCAGGTTGCATGCAAAGGCTCTTTTTATCTCTACGTGCATATAATAAATAGCGTGATCAAATATTCTGGTTTGTCTAGCAATGCAGACTCTGTCCTGGTATTTCAAGGACTGGTTTCTGGATGCTCTTTTGTCCTGGATTATTATTAGGGATACTGACTTTTACCAGCTGGTTACACTTGCACTACTGCAGCAAGAGCTGATGCATTCTTTGGTAGAAGCACATGAGAGAAGGGCAGACAAGAGCTGTGCACTGTCACGTGAAGCAGCACAGAGGAAAGTGTCCCCTCTCATGTTATCTCTATTAGGTTCCATGGCCTAACATGAGAAATGAGTTTTCAGTGTGTAACACCACAACCTTGTGCTCCATTTTAATAAAATTTTATTTTTAATCTGACCACCCTAAACAAAAGACAGGGACACTCACTTTCTCAATAGCCACCTCAGAATTTTGTAGTCTCAAAATTAGTGCTGACAGCCATAGCGTAAGTGGAAGAGTATTTTGTGTGTACGTGATGGTGGCACAGTTCTGAGTCCCATTTGTGGGAAGAACCACAGCCTTAATGATGCTGTGAGCTGAAAAGAGCCTAGCTCATCTTTGAGACCCCAGTGCTTTGCAAGGTGGTAAGTGAGAGATAGCAGAGTTTTATCTATGAAAAAAGCAGATATGAAATTGTTAAGACACAAAAATAGCATGAGCTAAAAGAATAACTTCTTACAGAAGTGAGAGAGTTTCTGTCTCTCTCCTTCCTGTCTGTTCTTTCCCCACATTTTTTCAAAACAAAAGAGTGATCACCAAAATACTTTTCACAAGTTCACAAATTTTTCTGACTCAGCTGAGAAAATAACCCTTTGGAATACAAGCTTGAAATATCACATCCAAACATGCTATGGGAAAGAGATCTCCACTGTTCACACACAGATCAATGCTGCCAGGCTCCTCTGGGCTACAACTGGCAGTGCTTTTCTGGTTTTGAATTTTCCTGCATCTAAGTCTTGCATCTCCCAGATTTCTCAAAGATATTTTCATTTTCATTATCCTCTTAATGATACTGAATTCATAATGTGTTTCCTTCCCACCTTCCAATTTCTACATCAATATAAACACACAGTATATATTTAGTTTGTAGAAGTTTACAAGTTGTAAGAGTGCATTGATGATGCATCTCTGCTTCTCCCTTAGCTTTCTGATATTTCTCAGTATATGCAGGCCTGTGAGACGCTCAGAGATCAGTGTTTCAATATTAGCTTTCTTTATATATAGCAGCCTTCCTGCATTTACAGGTCATCCAAACTCTACTTAAGCAGTGACATCCAGTGCATAGGTTTGAGAGGGCTTGCAGGGTTAATTCTGTCATTACTGTGTTGACATGAGGCATGTTACAGCTTTCAGCTGAAAATGTTACTTGTAATCTTTTAATCCCAAATTAGGTCAACATTTTATCAAGTTAATCTAACATGAAGATTAATTAGGCTAGTTAACACGCGCACAGAGGTTATTTGTTTTGAGTCTACGTTTAATCAAGGAGTTAGTCCTTAACACAATAGACAGCCTCCCCCCTGCCCCCTAACCCTAGCTACAGCTCATTCCATCATTTTGATATCATGCACTGTTTAGGACATTAAATTAGGAAGAGGCCAAATTTAATTTCTTATTCAATCCCCCCACAAGCCCAACTGAAACAAAACCAATCCCTTGTAGTATGGAGAGAAATGGATTTTCAAAAATTGTACAGATTTTCAAAATTAAGGCTATCATAGATTAATTTTAATTTTTTTTAGGAAAAAAATTCCTTTAATATTAAACTGCTCTGAAATTTATTTTTAAATAATTCCATAGCATTCCAAGATAATTCTTCATATAAGAATTATCAGCATTTGAAATGTGGAAGACGCATGATGTTTTCTAAAGCAAGATTGATACTACCATTAAATCCTTAAGGCTACAAAATGCAGAATGGTGGAAAAAACTGTTGAGAGAAATGTGGCAGGCAGAATGGAAATTTTATCAAGAGAGTTTCTCAGGTCTGCATTGGAGTTTGTCTCAAAATCGGACTCTCTCAACAGCTACCACTATGCCTGCTAGAGCACTCACCTGAGACATAAGAACCCTGGTTTGGACTACAGCTACTGGGCCTGTTTTGCGGCAGGTTTGTCACTCAGTCTCTCAATCTCAGGTAAATTTTAGTAACCAGCAGACAACTAGGAACTATAAGGAAAAGGAACTTTCTACACTTTTGCGAGTATTTACCATTCTGAAAACTGTTTCCCAGCACAGATGAAAGCACCTTTCAGTTTTGTGGGTATATTTCCACAGCCAAGGTAAACTGTTCTTGATAGTAGTGAAAGAAAGTAGTTTTTTCCCTAGGGCAGGATGTCTTTTAATAAGAAATTTTAGTTCTACTAGGACATTTGAAATTACCTGCTGCAATCATGCTGTCTTTTATTTTTCTTTTTGTTACCCTCAAAACTTGTTGCTCTTGTGGTGTTTTCAAGAATAAGAACAATGGCATAAGCAGAATGGAAAAAAGAACTTGGCTGGTTTCTTTCTTTACCATTTTCATGCCATACCCCTTCCAAAAAAATACTGTTCAGTATAGTTACGCTCAAATTAAATGTCTAAAAGGAGGGGAGAGAAGACAGTTTGTATAGAGGGAGGTGGCATAAATCTGCTAACAGGGGTCATTAGACCGGACAAATGCCTTTCTCCCCTGAGTTTCCTAGATAAGGAGAACCTATCTAGTAGTTAAAAATTCCAAGAGTCATTCTGGATAGCATTACCGACCCCCCTGGGTGTTGCTGCAGAGTTCATGCCCTGTTTCATCAAATACCCAGTGACATTCACCAGGGGCCATGCTAATTATAGGGATTTAGCAGACAATGTCTAAGAACATTTCATCACAAAACAGCATGTCTTTGTCTGCAGGTATTGGTTTGTTGATGTGCTAAGTTAGCAAAAAAAACTGGAGGTAAAATGATTCTGCAGTTTGTTAGTGTATTTTTACAGCAACATTAATCAACATATTGAAATGTGAAGATACAATCTTCCCTGCATTTAGCGCCAGCAATACTGTCCTGTTGTGCAATTACATGGAGGAGAAAGGCTCAAGGTAGCTTAAAAATTCATGGATTATACGTTAGTTCAATGTCTTCTAACCCAGTTGTTTTAATGAACTACATGGTTGATTCACTATAAAACATTTTTCTTGGGCAAGAGTTAGACAACCCTTGTCTTTTACTTATGCCAAACCTATTCAGTAGTCTCTTTACTGAAATCAGGGGGGAGGGGAGGGTATATAATGATAAGGAATGCAAATCAGACTCCCATTTTGCTTCACTGCCAGTTGAATTGTTGTTTGATTCTCAGAGAGCAAAGTTCATGATTAGAGTGAGGTCCCTTACTCAGGGCTGAGTGCAGAGACAGATGTAAGCAATGCTACAAATCAGCTTTACCAGAGTGCAATCCATAGGCTTTCCTTGTACAGTATATGGAGGCTGGGTACCTTAGAAAGCTGTGAAAATAGCCAGCTTCTGAAAGGTGAGCAGCCTACTCCACTTATCTCAAAAAGCTATGAAGAATAATACATTTTATAACCCTCCAGGCAGAGAGGGGCTTAGTCCCAGAGGTCACATTGCCATTATCACTGAAAGCCTCTCTTGGAGGTACGTACATGACTCATTTCTTTAAAATAAAAAATAGAGTACAGCCCATCCATTACTTGCAAAATGTTGGCAGTGATTGTGTGATATCTTCAGTGTTTGGGTCCCACTCTGGCCCAGTCACTGCATTACAGTCCATACTCACAATTTAACTCTATTTTTGAAAAGGAATAATTCCAGCGGAAAATATGCATTGCCCCACTCACAGGGGCCTGTAGTGTGGTGCTTCCTGTACTACCCAGGGAGCCGATGGACAGAAGCTCAAACCAGTACCACTCTGATTCTAAGAATACCCCAGGTGGTGTGTCCTGCATAAAATGTGCACCTACCTATGACTGCTAGGTATGCCAAAAATGTATTTTCTCCATCAGATCCATAAGGAGATTTATAGGAGGGAGTTTATTAACATAATTCAGAGGATTCTAGGGATTATACAAAGCTTAATCTCATTTTGTGTTTCCAGTATACTTCATGTAGTTTGTACATTGTGGAATAACTTGAAATTAACAGTCAGTCTCTCTCTCTGACACAAACATTTCTACTTATACATGAAATTTATTAATTTTATTTGTCAATTTACAGTAGTTATTATTGTTTTGTTAAGCATTTATGTATGGAGATGACAACTGCCAGCCAGTTTGGATTCAGTTGCACAGGCACAGTACAGACATTATAAAATGATCATACCTGCCTTTTAATGGGAGCAATCACAAATATTTACTTGGTTAACAAAAATTTTGAAGTGGACTTAAGTGGACTTTTAAGTGGACTTAAAATTAACTTCTATGAAAGCATATGGTCTTTCAGGACTCCTGAAAATGAACTCAACTACTTAAGCACCTTGGAAGAATAACTTCTGGCTCGCAAAAATCTGCCAGGTTTATTAATGGTGATGGAAATAGTAATGAGGTAAATAGGCACAAATGATGAAGCAGAAAACTTCGAATTGACAAATAGCTAGTGGGATAGCAACAAAAATGGCACACAGCATAGAAGTCACCTATCACTGAATTTCAAGAACGTTTGACATTACTAGTAGATATGTCATGATCATCAGGAGGCTCTTGCTGTTTCCCCCTCCTCCCCCCACCCCCTTTCCCTTTCCTCACCTTTCTTTTTCCTGTTATTATCACCTTTTCTAGACTGAGGTTCATCTCCTTTGCCTTTTTATTTTTTCTGAGAACCATTTGTAAGTGGCATATTTGTCTCATGCTCTACATTGTAGCATTTGTTTGCAGAGCTACAAGGGCACAGGCAACACTATTCTCCAGGAGATAACTTTGCACTGGGGTGCACTAGGTGCTTCAAGCCATTTTGGCATTGCCTGGATCTTAGTTGCATCTTCCCTAAAGGGTTTTAGTGTGAACAGTCCCTGTGTCCTCCTCATTCTCCAAAGCAAAGGGCCTATGATTAGTTCTGGTCACATGATAAGGCATGTAAGTGGGAAAAAGATTTGTGCTGGACAGGAAGGAAAGCTTCTGGAACCAGCTCTCACTTTTCTGCATTCACAGAGGATATAACCCACAAACAGCATTTATTTACTTAGTGGTGTTTTATGGTGGCTGACACATGCAAGTTTAAGTTATGTAACCATATAATTTTTGTAAGTATCTTCTAAATTTTTATCCTTTTGATTTAATGGTTGGAAATATAAGATATTTAGTTCCATGACAACTGAACTCCCCACAGTATTTATTTCTCTAAGAATTTAGCCTCCTTTTTAAAATCTTCTTGCAATATCCTATTATTGCAATTTCTTTTCTTTTTAACTGTGGGGAAAAGGTCTGCAGAGCATTTCTAGTGAGCTCACTGAAAGCTGTCAAATAAATGCATTGGCAGATATGTTCATGTTTAATGGCTCCAGGAAGTGCTACTGACAATTCTAATCATATGTGTTTTTGCAGATACACTCAGACCCAGACTATGCAAGGTCAGTTCACATAATCACACCAGGTTTCACTTTCCACGGTCTTCTTTTTAAAAAAAACTAATGAGCTCATTTGGAGATGTAAAAGCTTATTACAAGTTAATGTGATTTTTTTTTTAATGCAGAAGACCATGCAGTGAAAATGCTAAGAACCTCAGGTGAGGAGGTGATTTCTAAATTATGATGCTGAGAAGTCATTGTTTTAGTTAATAAATCAGAGAGCAGTTTGAAGATGTACAGGTTTATATTATTCGTATTTCCTCCTAAAATATTTCAGTATTGTTGTCATCAGAGACCAGAGACTTTGATCAATTTGTAAGTCATTATTTTCCTACATTTCTGGTGAGAAATGAACATTGTATATAAAGTTTTATTCCTGGAGATGGCCCTAAGCAGAACACCCATCTTGTCATTATGAGAGTTGCAGGGAGACTGCACTCAGTTATACTCTAATACAAATAGCCTGGTACACAGCACTCTCTGTAAAGGGAATGTATACAATTTTATGAATGGGATTTTTCTAAAGCTCTCTGAAGTTAAAAGGAGTCCCAAACAAGTATTTAGAAAGACAAGGAGAGGAACAATTATAAAAAGAAAAAGAAAAAAGGATAATCTCAGAAGCCTTTTTCCTGTGGGTATTTGTAAAGGATAGAACCTTGTCAAATGCTTATTACTGCACTCACCTGTAGGATGTACATTTATTTTTTCCAAACAAATTTATTGCTTCAGTACACATTTGGTTAATGGGCCTCTGCGACATGGAAGTGCTACAGGGACTCATTGTCTTCATCTCTTCCTGCTGTCCTTTAAGTCAATATTAGTTTATAGAGAAGTGCCACAGTGCAATTAATTTGTCCTTCCAAGAATTCCGATTCATAAATCAGCCTCTTTCTCCCTCTCTTTCTCTCTTTTTCTGCACGCTTCATGGTGA
Organism: Ciconia boyciana; assembly: GCF_034638445.1. Classification (NCBI taxonomy): domain Eukaryota; kingdom Metazoa; phylum Chordata; class Aves; order Ciconiiformes; family Ciconiidae; genus Ciconia; species Ciconia boyciana. The sequence continues at coordinate 60,532,348 of NC_132938.1, forward strand.
GGTAAACATTTGCGACAGCCAAAACTCAAAAGGTTGAAAGGTCTAATTCAGAAAGGGCTCCCCAAACAGGATGCTTATCTTAAACATACAAATTTATCCAAACTTTTGCAAATTTACCTTTTTCCATGTGCCATTATTTTCTTTTCAAATCACTCAGGCTATACTCCTTACCCTCACACTATTTTTTTATGGTTCTTTTTGTTCGATATGGATGAAATAATTTTTTAAAAGCTACTCCAATCTTCATTGTACTGAACAGAATGCAAACCATTTCTGGATTCATTAAAGCTCACATAAATACTTTTCTGCCTCTCTGTGACTCCCAGTAGTCCTCTTCAACCCTCTGTCTTGCTGAAATCCTTCCCCACATATCAGAGAGGCTGGCAATCTCCTCCGCGCAGGCTACTGTCTTCAGATCTTGTTAGTTCTTGGGAACCACAGGGAGACCCCAAGTGTTAGGATGTGAATGAAGTAGGCTACCAGAGAAGGTGACAGGTCGGAGAAATACACCTCATCAGTCACATCACACTTTAAGATCAGGGCCTATATCAGGTCAGGTAACTCACTAGGTCAGGTTGGGGGGCGGGGGGGAATGGAGTCTCTTGGGGTTTAGAAGGTAGAAAGGAGAAGAATGAAATGAAAGTGTCAAAAGAAAGGCTAGGGGAAAAAGAACAGATGAATATCAAAGGACAGAGGCAAAAGATCTTAAAACAGAAAGAAACCAAATTTCTCAGAACTTTTTCAGAAACCCTTGACTCCTTCACTGATCTCTGCCTTCATCTGTAATCCCTTATTTGTCAGACTCGTTCAGCGCTCTCCCACGGCTCCAGAGAAACTTGCATCCTGTTTTAAATCTGATTCTCATTCTGCAACGGTGGAAGCTAGCAATAGAGAGAAGGTCTTGCCATTACTACTTCTCTCCTACTTTATTTAGAAATGAAGTATTTTTTTCATGCCTTTTATTTTTCCTGCCCCTTCTACCAGGAGTACAAATAGAATTTTCTTCAGAGAGTAGCAAATAAGACATAAGTAACATACTACTGCATTAAATTTCTAGGTTCTCAGGTTTGCTTTGCTTTGATTTTGTTTTCTTTTGCTGCTCTTTTTGAGGACTAGATTGCCAGCATTTCTGGGTGAGGAGATGGAAGTTATTTCAGTTTGAAATCACTTCTTGGGCTGTTCCTTAGTTACTGTGGAATAAATAGTAAGTGATAATCACAGCAAGTGTTTCTAATGCTCTGCAGTTGATACTGCATCCTGGTGAAATACACCTGATGAAACTTCTCATTCCACCAAATAACTTTTTGACATGTTTATTATCACCAGACTGGAGCGATTTTCAGCCTTTGGTACAAGGGATTCTATCTGTAATGGAAGGGGAATAAAACCTCTCTCTAATAAAATATTGCATGCTCAGTATAGCAGTGTCCTAACAATAGGGATTCAAACTCCTTTGGGAAGAAGGAAAACCAAATTCAGGTTCTCGCATCTTTAACAAATGCTCTACCAACAGCTCTAGAGAAAACCCAGAAGCACAAGGATTCTGCTAAGTACAAATAGAACTCATCCCCTTCTTTAAAATAAGCTATTCCTGTATGACTAGTCCTGAAACTTTTGAAAGTTTTTTTATTTTTGTAGTGCATTTGTACCCATAATGGAAAGATTACATTTCAGTGATTGCTTGCAAAGCAAAGGACGTGAACAATCCAAAAGCCTCAAGCCATGCTGCCAGTTAATCAGTTTCCTGCATGACAGTACTCCGGAAACTTAAATTTAGATCTTCAAAGAGTTCTTGGAGACTCCCACTGCAAGGGGTGATGTTCAAGCACAACAGCACCCTATTCACTGCCTGAAGCAAACAGCATCCATTATTCATTCATCCTAAACTCAGACATTACATCCTTGAACACAGGCCTCTTCGAAAGTCCTGTGCTTGTAGCCTCATGCCTTCTGCACTATTCCTGAAATAACAGAAACGGAGAAATTACAAAGGCGAATGGAGAGCATTACAAATCTAAACATTAACATGGGAACTCAAACTCTTTTGCTAAAAAGCAAAAATATGTAACAGGGAAAATGTAAAAGGGAAAAAATGTAACAAGGTTCTCTTTCCATTAGCTCTGCAAAAAATGTAATCATTGAAAAGAGAAGCTTATATATTTACTGACAAATTTTTCTCTTTGTAAATACAAAACCAGTTAATGGCCTCATAGCCCAGTTTTGTCAAAGTGCCCAAGTCCTATTTTTTTTATAATTTCTGCTCAAAGTGAATAGGAAATTGTAGGACATAGAACTCCATAAAACCACATCCATATCCCTTTACATATGTGTAAGCCCCTAAAACAAAGAGAAATGCCAGAGTTACCAGAATATTTCCTACAGGTATTAACATTCATATATATCAGGTGAGTAAAGTGTATATAAATCGTGAGTGAGCATCTCAGTCCCACCGTCATGGTTTAATCCAGGTCTTAAGCTTCTGAGGGTAGAGAAATAGTCCCTCAAAGATTATTTCCGTATCTGTCAGTCACCTATATAGATGACATTACAGGTGGTAAAATATGCCCTCCTGAGCACTCAGGCAAAAAAAGGGAGGTTCCTGTTAGAAAGTTAGCTAGTAAAGTTTAAAAAATTACTTGCCATTTGCTGCAGAATAAGTTTGTGTACAAGCGTTGTTACAGCAAAATAAAAATTCTCTGCAAGTTCACACCTCCTCTTATTTTATGGTAGCTTTTTAATAAATTCATATTGTGAAATACCAGTTACTCAAAGTACCACGTTTTATTTTAATTATCCTTAAAAAAGGAATGAGTGATCCAGAAACACTTCCCCAAAGTTAGATCTATGATGGAGGCAAAGAAGGAATAGAATGGAAGAGGAAGGAGGGGAAACAAATGTAGTGCAAGTTCAAAGTGAGCTTGGGGCAAGCCATCCAGACTGGGATTGAAGAATAAGAAATATGGAACTAAACTTGCTATGAGGGCTGGCTGAAAGCTGAAATTTCCTTCTTTAGATAATGCCGCTGTTATGTTTTTTTTTTCACGAGTTAAGATGAAAAAGCAAAATAACTAACCTTTTTTCACAAAGCAAAGTTCAAAAAACAATTCAAAATATTCCTTTTTTTGGTCAATCTGTCACTAAAGTGTATCTCTATGAGTCATTGCAGTGTCCCCCCCTCTCTCGACATAAAAGTGTTTGTTTTATATTTGTCAAAAACGTCTCGACAGAAAGTTCTACAACCAGCATTCAGAATTTAATATGCTTCTTGTGGGATTGTCTCTCTCTTCAGTGTTTAAGACATGTTAGAAGTGAAATATAGGTGGGAAAATGTGTTGATCCATTGTATGCAACTGTGAAAGAAAATCATGCAACTCTGGTAGACTCGTACTAATTACTATTAATGATACCATGTAAGTTAGTGCTAAAGTATAGACATCTGATTTTGAAAAAGATAATTCGTTTACCCATGTTTAAAAGCTAGGTATCCCCTAATTGATACAATATCGTTTAAAAGCTCAGTTAAAGGGGATTATCTGAGTGGAAGTTGTTGTTATCCTTACTGGTGAGACATAGTGCTACAATTCCTGCCAGCAAATGGGATAATTTTTTCCTAGCTGCATGTTCCAGTCAAGCTGAAATCAAACATCCTGATTACTTTTGGGAAAAGAGTCTCTGAAGCTTATTGAACTATTCTGCAATATTACTTACTGTTTGGCTTCTTGGGACTTTACACCATTTCTACTCAGTACTCAGCTGGAACTACTTTCCAGGAATTTCACTGGAAGATTTTATTGCCAGTTTAATCTCTACTTGTTTCCTTGTTCTTGTTTCCCTGTGATCCTATTTTCCACAATAGTTAATAAATTATTTACTTTTTTTTTAATTTGCGTAACAGATATTCTATGACCAATCAGAAGCACCATGGTTTTTCTTTGTATAGGGATCTACCTGTCTCTTAGGGATGGATATTAATGCCATGTCTGGAAGTAGATTTATGTTTAGAATTACTGCTTTATGAATTTGGCTGTATGATACCAAAGGAGAAATTATTGGGCCTACTATACATAGCCTTACCTAATGCTTAATGATTAAAGCAAATGCCTTCTCTTTTTCTTTCCTTTTGCCATTCCTTTTCTTTTTGTTTTAAATCCACAGTGTCTGTTAGACAGCTTTTTATGGCAGATGTTAATTATTTTCTCCTGCTCTGACAATAGAAAGTAAAAACCTGAGCTTAATTCCTTGGTTGAGCTATGTTTACAGTTTATTTGTAGCACCAAAATGAAAAACCTGTATTTATAGCCTGGAGGAACTGCAGGTAGAATAAAGTTGGGTGACTTAACATACTGTTTTGATAGTGGACAGTATTAGGTGAAGTGCTCTATACGAGGCAGGTGGGGCAGACTGCTATTTTGCAGCCTACCACATCAAAGCTTACTGCCTTTCCTCTCTACTGTTAAAAGGAACTGATAGAAACCGGAGAATGACAGACAGTCTTCTTAATTCAGGCCTTTGAAAGTTAGATAGTCTCAACCTATTAATAAAAGAAGAATATTGTGACCATATGTCTCATCTGTCCCATATTTGGCTTCAAAATCATGTGATGGTACATGCACACACACAGACTGCATTCATGTAGCTGGAAATTGCCAGTGGTCATGAAGTACTAACATTTTTCTCACTCTAAAATGCCACATCAGAAGAGGCTGACTACAGCTTAACAATAACTTATTTACTTGTTTGTTCTTACTAAAAGTTTTGGTGATTGTGGGTGAGGTACCTGTACTTTCAGTTCTTTCAAAATGGATTTTTCTATCACATATATTTACTTTGCTGCAACGTTGGCCTGTTGCGCTACTGAAACACGTTCAGTTACAATAGTGAATAATAATTTATCGAAGTCTCATTCCAAAATAAATGAATAGTCAGATAAAATCCCAAAGGTCAGGGAACAAAGTGAAGCAGGCCACCTGGTCTTGGGCCTGCATGGGAGAAATGGTCTCTCAGAGACACTTAAGGTGGGAAAAAGATGTTCCTGAATTGATCATCAGTAGGACATCATGCTGTTGTGAGGCTTTTGATGTAGATACTGCTAAGACAGGAGATGAAAATGAGTCAGGTTCTGCAAACGTGAGTTGGTGAATCTGGATAGATTTGTAAAGATACCAAAGAACCCGAACACAATCCAAGTTTTAGACAGTTTCTGTGCAAATTTACAGCATCTGCTGGAGTTGGTGCAAATCCAAAGACCGAGCTTGATTCTAGTCTGATACGCATTTCATGAACGAAATGAGATAGGATTGACAACAGAAATCTGACTTGGAGGGGAAAAGGGTATCTTTTGCCATTAATTTGTACATGCTGTACCAGAGCTGAGCAGATACACAGGACTGCATTCCACCTTTACAGACCCTCTTCCCTGCTTCCAAAACAATGAGGAAATTTTTCCAGTCTCTGAGGTAAACTAATGCAGATTAATTACAGTTCTGCCTTTTGGTTTTGTTTCTCACTCGGAAGGTTGTTTTGTAGCCAAGCATTAGCTAAACAGGTTCTTTAAATACGCCCATTCCCTGGCCCTACTCTGAGCTGACTTTTAAGTATAGAGCTGTCTCGCTAATGCTATGCTGCTTAAGTGAGCGTTGTGCTGGGGCAAATCCCTAGTATCTTTATTCTCCTTCCTAATTTACTGCAGTCAGAGGAGTGCATGGCAAGAGAATTGGAGCCTCTGATTTGGGAACAGAGTGCACTTGACTTGAAATTTCAGAGGGAACTCCACTCTAACATCTTCATTTCAAGAATCACTTGTTCTTGGAAGGTGTACATGCTGTTCATTGACCAGAGCATGATTCAAATATCAAGTCAATGTGTGGTTTGAAATATTTGCCCTCTCACAGGGCTGGACATGCTGGGGTACATGCTGCTGGTTATTATCTGTAATCTAAATCAGACTTCAGTTGTGCAACTACTAACAGGGAAGTGACATTTTCTTACAAACCTTTCTAGCTTTACAGTTACTGCATTAACCTTGAAAAACAAAGATGGTTAGCCTGTCTGACCTTACAAGCCACATACCAAATCTTTATATGGCTAAGCTGTATTTGACTGAGTACGCACTCTAAGAGTGTGGCAAATGGTGATGGGTGCCCCACAGCCCATTTCACATGTGCCACGCTTGGGAATTTGGCTGAGCCCCCGCCTGACCCAGTGATAGTATTGTCTGCTGGCTTGTTTCCTCCTACCAGTGACAAATTGTCTGTTCTATTGCTGCTCTTTGCTGATGACATGTTCTTGTCTCAGCAGAAATGTTATAACTGAATTGCTTGCAAGCCGGATGTGGCTTGAGGGCTACAGGTTGGCCACTTCTCTTCTGTGAAAGAGGAGATTTTTTTTTTCCCAACACTGTTTTTGGCATGTTTCTCAATTCCATTTAATAATACTAGGAATAATACATACTGGGAAGGTCAAAGGCAAAGGGGAGAAATGAGACATAACAGAGGATACTAGTAAACCATTCTAAATTGATTAGGAACATGAAGGAACTTAACACGTTATAGATAAACTCTATAAAAAGAAATAGTAGCTATAAGAAAAGTTCAAAATGGCAACAGATACAGTCAGCAAACACAGACTGGAAGATAAGATGGTGTCTGTGATACAGTGATAATAGAACACATATTGTGTAATGCTCATGGCTAAGTTTTATCCAGATCATCCTTCACCTTCATATACCTGTCTGTCTTTAGAGGAGGATAGTTATAGATTGGTAGATAGATATGTGCATATGCACACACATGAAAAATCATAATTTTATTTTTTTTCATATATATATAAAATACAAACATATCATTAATTGTACATTGAGTTCCAACAACAAGAAAAATTCACTTTCCAGTCACACACACACAAAAAAAGCAGTTGTAGATGCAGTAGCCATTATGTCAATATAGTTTATTCTTGCAAGATATATGCTGAAAGTATACATATCAACTATCTCTGGTCTGCAATTTGCAATGTATTCACAAACCATTGCTATATACAGTTTTATTTACATTGATGAATACTACTTCCAAAGAGCAAAATGAAATAAACTTTCTTATTATATACAGGAATGAAGAAGTGGACATAGCCTTCTTTAATTAGCATTTACAACAATTTCAACACAGAGTTCAAAGGTGAAATAGACTTAGTTTTATGTACACTGGATCTTAGAGTTATTAAAGACTGTAAAACTAAATTTCAGAAGCTGAATTTTTGAAGTAGAAAGAAACTGCATTTGATTTGATTTAGATGTCTGTAAAGCCAACTATAGCCACATCTATCTTGGGAATTGAATGAGAAATATTTTCATTACTAATCTGGTGTTGGTGGAAATGTTTTATGATTTTGGCATGCCTACTATCAAATTAAAATGCAACAAGATAGTAACAAGAATGGGTTTATTATTCTTTTCTATTTCACTGCCTGTCTATAAATGTCTCTGTGCAACTATTCTATTAATATCATGACAGTGTAATTAGGTAACCAAAGATGTCTGCCTGGTTTTAAAAGCTCTCTAATAATCAAGATGAGACCAAATTGCCAACTGTTGTGCCCACAGATACTTCAAGGCACAAAATTGAAAGCGTAGAATGTGATATCCATATGTTGTATTAGATTAAATAATCAGCATTGATCTGAAATGAAATGTCTGGTCTAGTATACACGTAACTTGTATATTTGGCGGCAGATCTTGTAAAGAGTTTTGAAATTTATCTGACTGAAGATCCTTTGTTATCAGAACAGCAACCAGTATCTAGATAGGACAATGGATGTTTAATGCTGGTCATTTCTATATTTACCAGCCACCTCACCCTGTCTGTTGGTACTCCCACAATGACGATTTCCCAGAAGCACCGTTTTTCCAGACTGTCAAGAATTTACTCACTTATCATACATAAAGCAGAGGTTGTCTTCCCAGCAGTTTATAGTAATAAAGAGAAAATGTGGAGATATTCTCACTTAGATAGGATATAGTAGAAGTACCTAAAATGTTCTAAACTGGTCTCACCTCTGGCTCTACAAGCAGTGGAGAACTACTTGACAGCATTACGGCTGACAGCCATTGCAAGATTTAGCATGCAATCACTGTGTTTTACATGGAAACTTGGCAGAATGTGGCAAATTCCCTCTCATTCTCTTACTCTCCCTTTCTTTTTTCTGTACTTTCCCACTGTATCCTTTCCTTGCTGTATCCCATTTCAGAACAGCAGTGAGTGACTTCAGACATTTCTCAGGGATTATCACACTTTGTGGGCAGCAATATATCCAAGGCATCTAAAAACACCCCAGAAATGCTTTGCTTGGAGTATCTTACAGCTAAAATGGGGCTAGCAGTACTCCATCTTGCCTCCTACCTGCTGAAACAGGCAGATATTGAAAGGAAGCAAGATAACAGAGTTGTTCTTGCTCACAGTAGAGAATCAAAGCAGCACACACTACCTCAAAAATAATTGGATCTGATTTACGGGCTTGTTCAGTCTCCCTGAGTTCCTGTTGACTTTGATGGGGGGTAGGATTCATCCACACTTCACAGCGTATAGTCGGCTTCTTTCAGTAACCAGCTGTCACAGACTAGCTATAGTTCGCTGTTTTGCTCTAGAGTATAGTTGATGTTAAGAGAAATACAAACCTCCATTTTTACTTGCTGTTGAGAAACCATGAAGGGGCCATTTAAAGATACCAATTTAAGCAATTTAGATTTGGGTCACATCCATTTATCAGAAGTCCAGTGTAGTGGAAAAGACTTCCCCTCCTGAGTTGTTTTCCTGAGATTTATTGAAAGAGGCGTAAAACACCAGGATGTACTTCAGAGTTTACTTCTATATCAATGAACCAGGCTGACTCCAGATCGAGATGAGCTGTGGCATGTTGCCTATACAAGAGCTACAGCTTTCTGTGAGCAGTTCCCAGCACGGGCAATCACCAGCCAGAACCCCTGCCTTTACAGTTTTGCATCCCAAGGGTTACTCTGAGTTAACTCCAGTGGATCCCTTCCTTAAATTCAGCCTTTTCCATTATGATGGCATGATATGGGAAAATCACAAAAAGTGATTGCTACTCAGTGGGCGCACCTTTTGCTGCCATGCTCATATTGATAATTTTAGTGATGCTATATACAGTGTTGCTTAATGTATTTGTTAATTATTACCTCAAACTGTAAACACAAGGTGACTAGTTCTATTATATCCTCCATCTGCAAAGTGATGGGCTTGTGTGAATGTAAGCAGGTGTAGAGGATTTGGCCCTAAATCAAGACAGTTTTTTTACTTTGTAAAACTGTCAGGAAAAGTTTTGTGTATTTTCTCTGTTTGTGCAATGTCCAGCACAGAGAAGCCCCCTTTTACTTAAGGCAGTGGCTTAATAGAAATATTAAGTAGCAATAGAAGTTTAAAGACTTTTAAAAGGTTGTATGAGCCAGTACAAGAAAACTATATGCCTGGAAGCATTCAGTCACTTGCAGCAAAATGCCTTGACTTTTGTAAATATAATGGGAAAAATAGCCTTTTTTTCTGGTTACTCCCTGAGCTGTTTTGCTCCATTGACCCTTTCTCACCTTAATTTCACCTTTCTCCTAGTATAAATCCAATTTTTTGCTCAGGCACCATCTTATCTTTGGCTTAAAAATTCAATTCATACCACAGACTTTGTATAGCTTATGCCGTACAGGCCTCTCACAAACTTCACAGCTACATGCTGAAGATATAGTAAGACTGGAAAAGTAGAAAAACATTCCTGCTTGACATGGATGTGAAAATGAGAACCCAGGTTTTCATCCTCCATCATGTTTTTATGAAGTGACACGGTCTTTTGTTATGTTTCCCTCTTTTGCATTTCAAAACTATCCAGAAATCGTTGAGACATTGGCACGATACTTTCCCTTTTTTGCCTAGGAAGAACAGTCAAAGGATGCAGCAATAGTTTTTATGTTCCGTAATAATGCTCTTGCTAGAGTGGGTTTTAATACTTTGCATGGCTATAGAGGCCTCATTTAGAATATATATCATGAAAATAATTTCCCATCAATTTGAGTAAAAGGCAAGGGTGAATTTTCCCCTCATGAACAGGCATTTGCTGTGTCTCAGTGCACCCAAAAGTTTGCACTCCCCTGCTGGAACATGTAGCAGAGAAATGTGGATGCAAAGAAAGGGAAAAACAAAAGAGAATGAAGACCAGCACAGAAAAGGGCAAGGGAGCGGAGAGAGCCCAGATACCTTCTCTGTTGAACTATTTATTGCCTCATAGTTAGAGGTACTCCCTCATCTTCTGGACAGCTATGCTGGAAAATAGCCCACTGTCACCAGCTCTATGTGGGAAAAGACCAACAACTGATCTTTTTAAAAGCTCAATTCTTCCGCACTTGCTGGACTTTACGAGATCACTAACTTGGAGGTTTAAAGTTGGCATAAGCTTTCCTGACCTTCTTCAGCAAATCACACTCTTCAGATGTCCATCTGCACTTCGTGCTCCTTCAGAACTCCCCTGAAGGAATTTCTTACTTGGGCAGCTTGGTATGTGATCACCAGAAGGGCATGGCCTAAAAAACTGTAAAATTCGTTTGTATTTTAATGAAAACCCTGAAAATTAAAATGGGAACTCAGTTGAACGGACCATGACTCACAGAAGGAGGTTTCAGTTTACCGTTAATTTCTGTACATTTTCACTACTAGAGTAACTGATTCTTCTCAATTGATTGAAGCCACTGTGGATCATGGGGAGTGATTATTTGTCAGGGAGACCTGTAGAACCGCATCAGGGCAAAGAGCTTAAGTTGTCAAACTGACCTCCTGGATCACTTGGTCATGTTAGGCAACAAGGAGCACGTCAATCCTTCTGTTTCCCACAAAGCGCAAGGGACTGCTGGGATATGGACAGTGCAATACTGTTTGTCTTAATATTTATGTTTAAAGGGACTGGAGTTGTCTTCCCTTGTGGAGTATCAGGCCTCTCCTTTAACATCATCACTGAACAACAACCTTCGTATAACAATTTGGGGGGGGGTTGGTGTATTCTTTTACAGTTTTATTGGTTCTTCTGACTGCTATGCAAAACCATACCATACCATACACGGGAACTCTTTCAGAAGGCAGATGACCCACCTGGACCCATACTGAAACGCTATGCGGTGGAGACGAGAACCTATCAGAGATGAGAGACCACCGTGCAAGGTCAATGTCATTCCAGAGAGACGTGCAGATGCTGCCTTCAGGCGAGCTAGTAAGACACCTAGTGGACTGGGAGCACACAGGCAGCCAGGCCGTTTTCTTGGCAAGCTTTGTGTCTTAGCTCCAGAAAGAACTGAATTATTTCTGGCATGGGCTATTAATGGATAAAAAGCATGTGAAGTTCAGCAATCAGTCTGCTGCATAATGTCCCAGGGCAAAGACGAGCAAGGAGCACTTTAGAAAAGAAAAAGAGGGAAAAAAAGATTAATTGAGCCAAGTGGGGTCTGTACTTTGTTCTTATATTTTTACTGGCAGAAAGGCTGCTATAGTCTTTTGCAAAGCTTCAGAGTTCTCAGTTTACTGTGAATAACTCTTGGATCAAGATATCAAAATGCAGTTTAAAAAAGCTGAAGAGATTCAAAATATGGAAATTATTATGGCATATACTAGTCAATCCCAAGATTTGTTTTAAAACTTTGGGGTCTTATAAACAGACTCTTCTGCCTTCTTAGTATTTGTACTCTATAATTAAGTCTCCATGAAAGATATGGGACATGACTTTACTGTTTATCTGTCTAAATTCTTGTTCTGCTTTTGTGATTTCAGTATCACTTCATCACTACAGTTACTAGTAAGCTCATGTTTTTGTGTAATCATACATTCCAATTTTTGCCATACTAAGTTCTCTATATTGAAAGCATTCTTTTAGAGGAGAAGGAAGAGGGCTGAAAAGCAGTAACTTTTTTGTATAACAATCAAGAAGTACTTGGTGTGTTCATTTATTTTTTTCTATTTCGTTAAGTGAAAAGTGTGTGTGGGGAGAAGAAAACCTCTTTTGGCCTTAAGAAACATATAAAAGTGTGGTGGTATAAGTAATTTAATAGATATTTACAGTAGAAATCAGAAGTATTAGTTACTGGTAAAGAAAAGTATCAAATAGGAAAGAACAACCCAACTTTGTGTTTGCACACTGTTAAGGCTAACAATTTTTTTTTTTCCATTTTATTCTTTAAAAAAAAAAAACAAACACAAATAATTGATATAATTTTCTTTTAGTTTCACATAGTGCAATTGTTTTAAAAGACCTGAACTAGAAAATTAGACAAAATGAAAAAATACTTACATTTAATATATTTCAACCTGAGAGCCAAATAACCATCTCGCAAATAACTTATTCATGCCATGAAGAATTCCATTTTGGCCAGTGGAAATACAATGGTGTGGGATCAGTTCTTGATCTGTCGAGGTCAGTCATCTAAACAGTATGTAAAAACCATACATTTGCAAGGAAAGACAATCCCTTAATTACTAGTGGAGGCTGGTGACATCTGAAAGTGGATAGGCAAAACTGTCATAGGTCTAAGACCAGAGCCAGTTCAGAGCATCTGGTAAAGATCACAGAGTGTTAAACTCACATCTGCCTGTGACGAAGAGCCTTGTCTGTTAACTGCAATCCTGTGTACCAAGCTGCACAAAGAAATGCAGATTTTAAGATCGCTCATTAGGTGGCTACTTTGCAAACTTCATTCTCTGTCTTCAGCTTTAGTGCAGTATCAGACATTCCAGGGGACAGATGGTTATTCTGAAGCACTTTTATTTGAACTGTGTAAGAGCAAAAATATTACTTGGACTTTCTCCTTATGCTTTTCTCTATATGTATATACATATATTATTCAGCTGGATGCAAAGATCATCTGTTTTGCGTTTCTGTAAATTATAAGGATAGTGTTGAACAAGTAATTGTATATTTATATAATAAAAGTTCTCACAGTGTTGCAATCAATGTGAGTAATTGGAGCTCTTGGAAGGACTGGCAAGCAAAATTATGAAGCCATGCAAAACACCCTTTTTACTGTTTTGAAAAATTCAATTTAGTAAAGCAAGATATGGATACTGCTAACTGTAATGACTTTAAAAAAGAGTTTCTTATGTGTGAAGCGGGTCAGGAAATTGCATACCTTAGTAATATAACCTGCATTGTATATGTGAATCAGTTTGGCTAATATTCTTCCTGTTTTCAGAATTTGTGTTTATGTTGGTTATTTTCTAGTTAACAGAACCACACAATTCACAGTCATTAAAATCCTGGCACCTTGTTCAAATTTGTCCTCCTGCAGGTATAACATATAGGCCCTTTGATACTGCATAGTAAACTGATGCCAAATTGGAAATTAGGCCCCAAAGTTGTCTACCAACATTTACATCTAGTAATAGCTAATAGCCGTTCAAAATGCCACGTTGCAATATTCTCCTTAGCAAGCAAGCAAGGTTTAAGCACACAAACAGTGTGTGTAATAAAATAACCTCACTAATATGTAAAGCCTTTATCAGAGTTTCTGCCGAAGGTGTTTTGTGACTGCCTACTAATATACAAGGGTAGGGTTTCAGCAATTAAACATCTGAAGAGAGGACTCCAGGTTTTATGGGGTTGTGTGCAGGTACGTGTGCTGCAGTTCTCCCGATGGCTGGCTGTGCCCACAGAAGCAGGCAGAACCTGTGCAGCCTCCGCACAGAATACCTTCAGCTTTTGGGGTTCCCTTTTGGTGGCGTAAACTTAGGAGATGAATGTGAGATAATCTAGTTGTACACTCAGCTCAAATTGAGGAGGTTTATCAGGCAAAGGCTGAGGCATGCCAAAACCTGCAAATCAGGACATTTGCTTAGGTATGGACAGAATGAAATGCAACAGTAGAATATAGTTAAGGCAAGGGCACAACTCTGCCTCCCATGCTGTGGGAAGTGGTGGTAGCACAGACAAAATTGGGCAGGCGTGACATGAGACAGTGCTTAGTCTGATTAACTTCTTTTAATTCAGCCACTAACTAAGAATCAGGAAGACTGCCTGCCACTTACTGACTTACTGCCACTGCTGCTTGCCCTCATGGTCTGCTTGTGCCCTTTTGCTCAGATGCACAGACACCTTCTCCTCACTCCTGCAGATTGTCTGTGCTGCAGGGGTCAGGTGAGGTGGAGAGAAGGGGGACTAAGAATTGAGCTGTTACTTGATGTAAAAGTGTCGGACAAAGTCCTGAGAAGCAGAGAAGGGTTTGGGAAAGCTGGCAGAGTGGCAAGCTAAAGAGAGAGCTTCCTTTCTAAGGAGATCGTATCTAGCAGAAGCTATTTGTGGCCTTGGTTTTTAGAAGCTAAAAGCTGCTTGGAGTTGAACTTACGTTGAAGCTGCTTACTGAAAAGCTGAAAGGCCCTATCTAATCCTTTTGTTGCTTTATCAGGTTGTTCTGGGAAAACAATTGCTTAATATGTTATATGGAGATCAGCTTTGACAGTATTATGTTAATGCAAGTCTCAGGGCAGATGGCAGCTGAGGCAAAAATATTGCATAGGAAAAGTTACCTCATAACAGAGTCCTACATAGTAAGTTTTGTAGTTAGATTTATATGCTGAGAAATCAAGTAATCACTGATGTTTCATGCAAGTGTCTCCAAAGCTTGGATTTAACTGGATCATATCAACTGAGGGAGAAGAAACAGAAACAGCTTTCTAAAGCTGGAAAAAACAGGACAGCATAGGAGTACAGTACGGGAAGAAATTATGTGTGATGCACATGGCATCTGATTTCAATATGATGACTTTTTCCGCCCTCTTTGAAAATGTATCTGGAGTATGCCATTTGTTTTAATGTCCATGGATTGCTTGATTATTAAATTAAACATGACCACTCTGTTCCTATCAACTTAAGAAAGAACTGCTGCTTTTGTAACTTTATAGATGGTTTTGTCCAGTAGATTTATAACCCATTTATTCAAATAATTCTTATTATCTTCAAAAGTTATTCCAACAAGTCTGGCACCTTGCAGTAGCTTTGTACCTTTGCTGTAATTGAAGTGAAGAGTTTGAAGATGATTGTTTCTTTTCCTCACTCTGAGATACAGTCTTTCTGTCCTTACCCCTATCTATTTCTCCCCTGGTATTTTGGCTGCCAGTTTTAGTTCCTTGGACAGCACTGTGGTCTTTGAAGTTAGAAGAAGAATGCATCTTTCCACATGATCAATAGGCATTTGGCCACCAAGTCTCCACAACACTATTTTTAAAAATAATTACAAAAGTTTCCTCTGAGAGAGAGAGAGAGAGGAGAATAAATTCTTGAATGGCTAGGCATTCATCAGATGAGGCTGAGATAAGCAGATAAAATAGGGAGGCTGGATTAAACTCCAACAGCATTAAATTTTTATGCTTTTACTTCAAAATTTTTTGCTAGATGAGTTAACACTTGGCCCATTTGTACTGTATATTTGAGGTTTTTTTATTTTAATATATTCTTTCTTTTCTCAGTTGTTAATAACAAGTAGTGAAATGCCATCATCTCCTCTTACATTGTAGCCTTTTAAGACATGTATTCCAGCTGAGACTGGCACGCAGAACTTAAGCAGGCCCACCTTGTCCAGAGGAACGCCATGGCTGTCACAGCCAAGGATCCATGGGCTCAGCTTGCCAGCCCAGGTCAAACACTAATAGTCAAGAAGTCTTAGGGGACTAAGAGACAAATGCAAACTGGGCGGGTGGAGGGGGGGAGGAGGAGGAAGCATGAGAAAAATGAAGATAGGGCTCATTTAAAAAAAAAAATCTCTAGTTTATATGAGATTCAGAGTATAGACAGAGCTGGCAGTGAAGGTCTGGCTGATAGACAAGTTAGAAAAAAATCTGGAAACATTGTTGCAGTGACTGTACATGGAAGGCAGTAAATAGGAAATGAGCTATACATGTATATTAAAAAATTACCACAACTGATCACATTCTTTTCCTACTGTGAGTACATGTGGTGATGCACTAAAAATGAAGATTAATTATGACTGTCGTGTATCCTTTCAGAGAAGGCTACAGATGGACAAATTTACTAGAAGGATGTATAATGCAGCTATGATCTGCTTGAAAGCCAACAAGACTGTATGTTGCATACACCTGATAATATACGTGTCTTTTTTTTATGAATAGCATTTATTTGAAAAAATGCACTAATCATAAATTTGATTTTTCCTATTTTAGGTAATTCTCATTTCTTTCATTTAATGCAGGCTAGAGATATCACATCCTCATAATAAAAAATTAAGTAGTTTTCAGTGTAACTATTTTGTAGAAGTAAGGGGTCTAGTCATGAATTACTAAAAGGATAAATAAGACTACAGTAAGGACTATCAAAATGTATAGCTATTTCTAATGATGAACAAGCACCAGTAATATGCGGGATAAGGGAATACAATAAGAACAAATACAGTAGTCTACCTGACAACAGAATAGAATAGAATATTTCCATTTGGAAGGGACCTACAATGATCATCTAGTCCACTGCCAGACCACTTCAGGGCTGACCACAAGTTAAAGCATGTTATCAAGGGCATTGTCCAAATGCCTCTTAAACACGGATAGGCTTGGGGCATCGACTGCCTCTCTAGGAAGCCTGTGCCAGTGCCTGACCACACTCCAGGTAAAGAAATGCTTCCTAATGTCCAGTCTGAACCTCCCCTGGCGCAGCTCTGAACCATTCCCACCCATCCTGTCGCTCGATCCCAGGGAGAAGAGCCCAGCACCTCCCTCTCCACTTCCCCTCCTCAGGAAGCTGTAGGGAGCAATGAGGTCACCCCTCAGCCTCTTCTTCTCCTAACTTGACAAACCCAAAGTCCCTAGCCGCTCCTCACAGGACATGCCTTCCGGCCCTTTCACCAGCTTTGCTGTCCTCCTCTGGATGCATTCGAGTACCTTAACATCTTTCTTAAACTGTGGGGCCCAGAACTGCACACAGTACTCAAGGTGAGGCTGCACCAACACTGAATACAGCGGGATAATCACCTCTTTTGACCGGCTGGTTATACTGTGTTTAATGCACCCTGACAATGTAGATTATGTCTCTTAATTGAGTCTCCTTGCCTGCAGTCAGAGATCTCCGTTTTAGTGCCTGCAGTCAGAGATCTCTGTTTAGTCCCTGTAAATCAATGAGGCTATGCAACTGGACTGAGATTCTCCCTTAAATGTATGGAGCAGGAGATCAGGGTTTTAGCAAATGGCAAATATCAAATGATCCAAAGTTTGATTTTAAAATGTGAAGGTGTGTTCATCCTTAGAAATAAGTCTTTTATAAATCTGCTTCTTCCAGTGTCTGTATGAAAACCAGGAATGTGCAAGAACAGGGTTTTTCAGGATATTGAATTATACCAGATATACAGAGCTCAGAAAGTGAAAGCAAGGCTAGCCCAACTGTTTTCAGGCTTTAAACATTGTCTCAGATGTGTTTGGAATTTGGGGGGAAGTTTTCAACTCATTAATTTTAATCCATGTCAGTTTAATGTATTTTGCTTGCTCTGTGCATGTTGTTATTCTGTTAATTGAACTCCCACTGTATTTTGATTTCATACACGCAATTGCACCGGGGTATTTAGCTTTTAACTATTTGTGCTAAAACAACTTCAGTTATTGATGTGAAGAGTTATGCATGCTCCCTCCCAAAAAAAAAAAGGCAGCAAAAGAAATAGTGAAAAGTTATGAAAATCAAACCACAACAAATGGCAAAGAATTTCCGGTCCCCGACAGTATTTTTCTTGAGCCCTTATTGTTATTCCTGTATGAGAAATGTTCATCTAGAGGGACGTCCTTAAGGCAAATGCTGCCATCTAGAGAGAAACAGAAAGAAAGTGCACGATTTACTTAGTGATATGATTTTTATTCCCAGGGAGCCCCAGGAGAAGCTGGACAAGAGTCCACAGAATGGACTGCAGTGTCAGATGGGAGCCATCGGGATGCCTTTCCAGCAGCTGTTGATTGAAAATAGTCAGATAATTCCCACAGACATTGAGCAAAAAAACACTGAGAAAATCCTGACAAAGGATTTTGAGTATGTGTCAAAGATACCGAATGCCTCTTCTTAGCCAGTTAAAATTATTTTACGTTGCACATTTTTTCCTTACCATTTCCTTTTTTCTGATAAAAGCTTTTACTCTAAATTTATTTTGTTTAAAGGAAGAAATGCAAAAGCAGCTTGCATTATTTGCTATTTATTGTTCATCTGCCTCTTTTTTTCACTTCACAAAGCCTCTCTGTTTACTCTTCAGCTGGTTTTGAGAATTAGGATTGCAAAATTCAAATAGAATGACAAACACAAAGAAACCACTGAAAATACCTGAAAGACAAGAAAGAAAAGTGGGGATTTACCTTGTCTCAGTATATTATGTGCGCAGCTATATAAACATCCCAGTGTGTTCAAAGACTGAGCTATGCATCTTAAGCCTGAATGGCAAAAATGAATTGTTGTAGGCACTTTCAAAACTCTGCTAGCAGTAGCATTTCTCTGGGTATAATGAAGGTGACTCATTATGAACTAGTGACTTAGAAGAGCCTGCAAATAATGCTACACATGCTCAACCTTGTTATGCCCATTTATTTCACTGAAATTGTTGGTACAGAGTTAACCATGAGTGATTCAGAGTTCCAGTTTGAAATGTTCAAATGAATAAGCACAGTAAAAATAAGTTGGGCTTAACACATCACAAGTGTACTATTTTGTTTCACATAAACAAGTATGTTTCAATGTTGGTGTGTAAGACAATGTAATGAGTTGGCAAGTTCTCTGTGACCAGTTTCCTATAACATGGTATGTTGTTAATGGTGAACTGTATGTTGTCTTGGTAATGACGTAGGTAGGCAGCATGTGAGCAGAAAAATAAGGCAACTTCTGTGTCTGTCCTCTGGAGTACCTGAATAACATTTGCAGTCTGAGAGTTTAGGATAGCTTAGCTGCTTCTCCTTAAGTGGTGTCCTGCAAGTGAAAAAGAAGTATGGGAGAATCCTAATTTTTTTAAAGTATATGCATATTTGCTGAGAAGTGTGCTTACAGGGTGGATGAGTTTGTATTTTCATCTGAAAACTGTGAAGGGGCTGGAGGTGCTTTGAAGAAGTACTAATAATTATTCCTGTATTTTATGTGTATTTATAACATATATAATGCTAGCGGGTTCTCTGTGACTTAGGAATTTCCTGAGATTGAGGGAAAGATGTTTCTCTCTCTTTTTTATGCAAACTAAAAATGCAGAGATCTTCAGAGCTCTGTAATGAACTCAGACAAAATCATTTTACAAAGCAATACTGTTTTTAAATATTAGTTGATAAGTGGGACATTTTCCTAGTGGCATATTGGCATTGGTAATATTTTCCACCTGGAAACATTTTCATCCTTCATATTTCATATCCAAAACCTTTTCTGCAGTATGATAATATTGTAAATTACTCAAGTATAACCTATACACAACATGATGGAGTCAGAGGAAGGCTAGTTCTGCCATACACCATAAAATATTCTGAAATCACAGAACAAATTCTTTTTTTCTCCACACTTCTTCCTGGACTTTTGATACTGATATTTGTATCCAAAAGCCTACATAGATTAAACTTACTGTTGCTTTGTTCTTTCAGTTATGGTGTTAGCTGGGTTTTAAGCACCAGACGTGGCAACTGTTGCAGCCCAAAAGCAGTGCTTACCAGCCATTTTTATTTCATTGTTGAGGAGGCTTCAAGTTTGAAGTTGCAATTCAAGCTATCCCTTTAACTACACAACAAATACAATATGTTTTTAAATACATATTCTCTCTGGCTGCCATACAGGATTAGAAAAATGAAATATACATTTCATAGTGATGCAAGGGCTTGTTTTGAAGTGACAGTTCCATATGTTACCAAAAAAAAAGAAAAAAAATCACAGATGCCTGAAAATGATGGGAAGCTTGTGAGTTTCCACAAACACATGAAAACTTCCCAAAGGCAAATTCCCTGCTTTCATAAAAATGCCCATGAGTGTCTTCTATTCTCTAGCATATGGTGCTGCCTACATGCTGCCTATAAAACACTTCAGCCTTCCATAATGCCAGTGATGCAAATAGAATTCTGCATTCCTGCAGTGGGATATTTTTGCTCTTATTTAGGTTTATTTATTTACTTTGCCAGATCCTCTTCTCACAGTTCTTTGCTTCAGTATGGTCACTTGTTTATTATGACTAGGGAGGGTAGTATCTTAGAAAAAACAGAGATGAACAAAATATTTGGACAGATTACGAATGGGTTTGAAGTAAGCCAAACCTCAAATTATTTATAACATTTTGAAAAATCAGGTGGGATCTTTTGTCGTTCTCTTAATTTTTGGTTCTACATGTCTAGACTTTTTGCTTTTTCCAAGAATTGCTGAACATAGTAAGGAGATTGTTTGGAAAAGGGTAATTATAAAATATCCCAGTGCAACCTCATGTTGCAATTACTAAAGTAGCAAGATTCAGAATTATAATTTGAGTTCTTAGAAACAACAAATCCAGCACCTGTAGTAAGATTCCCAAACCATGGATTTAATTGGGAGTTTGGGGGTTCTCATTTAACTGATAAATTTGGCCACGAAATGCAGGTTATTCTAGGATTAGAAGCCCATTCTAAGGCATGTGCTTTTTTGTTTTGGTTTGGTTTTTGTTTGGGTTTGTGGTTGTTTTTTTTTTTAATTTGTGTCTCTTAGCATGTTATTAGAATGGTTAGAATTAGGTTTATTACTTTAGGGTGAAAATTCCCTGTTTTCCACTAGTTGCATATTTATTAGGGGCCAAGATGAGAAGCATGCTGAAGCAGGACAGAAGGAACTGGATACAGAATTAGATTTGGGTCTGTGAGCCAGTCCTAGTTGCATGTGGTAGAATTGTTCAAGGGAGTCTGCAATTCAGGGCAAGCTTGAGAGGCAAGAAAGAAAGTGTTAATATGCATGTGCATCTATATTTTGCTGAAAAGTCTGTTTAGTGGAAAACTGCACAATATATGCTACAAATACATTTTCTTTTTAAAGCAAATACAAGGAGACCAAAGTTGCACAGATTTTGAATGCCATACATTAATTCAATTACAGGAAGAAAACTTGGTATCACAAGAAGTCAGTGAAAAATTTGCCACAGATTGAGTAAACTGCAGCTTCATTATCCAGTGAGTTTTTTTCTTACCATGTTTTCAAACGTATTTTAAAACAGCTTTCCAGACAAGCCAGTATCACCTGGAACCCAGTTTATGTTAAAACTCGCCAACTTGAAATGTCTTATTTCTGACATCTCTGTACTGTTGATAGACTGGAGATGGCTCTAGAACCAGTACAAATTCAGGACTAAATTTTATTTAATTGAAGTTTTCCATAAATTAGGAGCTTGGAATTAAATTAATAGTACATTCTGGTTTAGATAACCATAGGATGGTATAAAAAAACCCATAATTTATTATCTGCCATACTCACTGGGCATATCTTTGACTTTTAAGCAACCTTTTGCTAGAAACAACTGGAACATATGCAGTGCCAATAAACAGATATAGGCATGCACAAATGCATATATAAACTAGACAATGTGCAACTGTCAAATGCGTCTGGTATAGCTGGCATCAACATCAATACATTTTCTCTCTTTTACCTGTTCTAGAACAGCTTGCTGAATATAATGGTAAGCTCTTCCTTTCTCTTCCTTTCTTTTCAAGTTAAAGGACAATACATTCAGTTTATTCCTACAAGTGTCTGTTTAGACTGAGTAAATGTGGTTGCCTCTTACATCAGCAGTGCTAGGTTCTGATCCTGTTGGGGTTTTATTTTCATTCACTAGTATATTACAATGGTAATACTCTTCCTTTTTTTTCCATTGAAGAAACCATGCTAGGCCAGGTCATATAAACTTGGTCTGTTCATAAATATAAAACATTTAAAAACAGATGAAGGAAATCAGAAGATCCTTTTAACAGTGGTTTGTAAATGGTTATTTTACAGGAATATACTTTTAGTAGCCATACTGCATATTACAGTGCCTTTCTTTGTGAATGTGTTGCAAAATACAACTCCATGAAAATTCAGTGGTACTAAACAGCAGTGCCACATGATTAGTGATAGTTTATAATCACTTTTTTGTACACAATGTAACTGGACCGTAATGCAGATTTGAAGATCTAAGTGAAACCGCAGGGAGAACTGACTTATGACAGGATCTGGAATCTGTTGAAGACCGGAGATAAAGACACTTCATTTTGGAACAAGCAGTAAAAAATCCTGACTAGTTGGGACATTGATTTTATTTTGTCTAAAAGATGGCATCCCCAGGATATAAATTCCTAGTGTTATTCCAAAGTGCTTGGTTCAATACTGACATATAGGGAAATTTTCCAAGAAATCAAGGCCAAGAGCATCTATCTTATTAGACATAAGCATGCCTTGTTTTATAACCATTTTCAGTGACACGGTTTGGGCCTGGTTTTTCAGATGTTTTGTTCTTCTTTGTATATTGACCCTTTCTGTCTGTACTAGATTCTTTGGGGGTTTTATAACCTACACCATTGTGTAACATGATTATTCCACCCCATCAGATACTGATTATCACAGAGTGACCTACCACAAAGGTTTATGATAGGAGTTCTCCACCTCTCTCTAGAAAATGTGACAAGAGAAATGAATTGTTGACAGGTTTCAAAAGACTCCTCAACTCTTCCTTCTGAAAAAAAGATTAATCAGTAAAATTCAAAAGAATATTCTACTTTCTGCAAACCAATGGGTTTGTCCTGTGTGTTGAACTATGCCCCCAGTCACTCCTAAACCATTGTTGTTGCCTGATTTGATTGTCCAGTGACCTATGCTTGGCTTCTGTTTGTGCTGTCTGTGCTTAATGTTTGGTTTCCATCTATCATGATACTACCTTTCTCCTGAATGATAAACTCTGCATTTGGCTAATAGAAAGAGCTATAAAAATTAACCTCGTTAACTTTTATTAGCTTGTTTTGGTCAACTACAAACAGGGTGCGACAAGATGCACCCCTGACCTGAGCACCTTCATCATCAACTTCTGGCATGTGACATGCCTGCTATACGCCAAATAGGTATAGCTGATCTCTAAATGCCAGTTTCAAAAACACACGCATTAGGCAGTCTCTTACCCGTAGTAAAACTTCACTTGGAAGTGGATGAGATATGATTTACATAACCTACAAAGCAGACCGTATAGTATAGCTATGGAAGCTACTATAGCTTCCGATACAGCATGGAAAGGTACTTTTACAAAATTCAACAGACAACTTATTTCTCTTTGGACTTACTGTCCATTCTAGTCTGGAAGACAAATATTGCATTCACACAGTAGGACTCATCTGACCATATTCGGGTATCTACATCTAAACTGGTGGCTACTGGCAGTCTGTATGCTTAGAGGAAAGAAACCAGTGCAGGCCATCTCAGTCTGAAATAGCTGTTGAAATACATCAGATTAATAACACAGGAAAATTGTCTATAACTCTTAACAGACTATACAGAGGAAATAGGTAGTCTGCTGGGACTCCGATCTCCAGTGTGGACATCTTAAGTTAGGTGAGCTGGATCCCATTCATTAAGCCTTTGTTACGTCTATTAATACAGTAAGGCCTAAGTAAGGCCTATTAATACATCCCTCAAGATATATGGCCACATTGAAAATACCTCTAGAGTCTGCGGCATTTTTTCCCTTAATTAAGCTAAGCTGCCTTTTTTCAGAACATACACCATTATTTTTTGTTTCATTCTTTTCCAGATATGGTCACCATATTTTTAAATATGTAAATTAGAAGTGCTTTCAGCTTCCTCTAAATATGGTCCCAATATTTTAAAACATGTAAATTAGCAGTGCTTTCAGATTCCTGTAAATTTGCAGAGCAGGACTGGTATGCAAAGAACAGCCTCTGATCTGTGGATCATTAAACTACCTACACATACCTTAACTTAATGTCTGGGCAGTAAAACCTAATCTCAGGAACTGGCCTGTAATAGCCACTGTTTCTCATGCTTCAGAATAAGAAGATTTCCCTTTGACTTATAGGTTAAATCCTTGCTACAGATATTCTCTGCTGACAACTGAATTAAGGGAATCACTAGAGGCAGGAAACCTATTTTGCCAAAATGCAGACAAACCAATCCCTTCCTACTCACTTCTTTTTGAGGCAAGAATCCTGTTGCTGAAAAAAACTGATGTTACCTAAATATTTTGTTTCAGGATTTGAGCCTGGAGTGTTCTAATATTTTCAAGTATAAATTTAGACATGGATAGATCTGGATCTAAAGAGTGAGAAACAAAAGCACAACTTAAGTTTGTCAGGTGGTAGAAAATGCTGAATGTCATTAAAGACATTTCAATATGACACCCACAAATCAGACAATTTGTTGCTTCTGAAAAAGCAACTAAAAGCAGCTAAAATGATGAATTTAAGCAATTAGAAAAGCGATCTCAGTGTAAAAGATGGTTACCGCATCAGTGGAAATAAATTCATAGCATGTTAACAGAGAAAAACATAATATGCTGGATTTAAGTGAGAGGTTTTTGCAGCTTTCAGAAATTCTAGGAGATTGATTTAAAAATTATTTCAAAATAAATTTGAAAAGTGCTGTAACTATTATTCTCATCCAGGTGAATGGATATCAGATAACTTTAACTTAACAGTGAATTTTATCTACTGCAGTTTTCTTGGACATTTTGCTAGTCTGTTCTGCAGTGAACTAATGTGTAACTCTGCAAGCATACATTGTTCAGCAAAATCATGGAACTAGCATGTTAAACAACAAAGGCTGTTTTAACCTGTCTCAGAAATAAAAAGTAGCCCAATTTTTTCTCCTGTGTTAAACAGGCAAACATATGTAATTCTTAGGATTTTATAAAGTGGAAGCTTCAATTACAAAATGAGCATACACATGTGCAAAATTGGTTTGGAGTTTTCTAAGGCTTTATCTCAATATCCCAGCATTAATGCATAGAGGAACTCACTTTTCTCACTGAATAACCCTCTTCTCCCATTCCCCACTCCTCCCCCAGCATTGCCAAATGTGTCTGTAGTCTGATGGCATCTTTCCAGAGAGCGATGAACAGGTCAGATCAGCAACCAACTTTTTATCCATTGACATACAGACTGACTGATGGAAACTTCTAACAACCTTAAGACTTTAAGCCTCAGTACAAGAGTTTACATCAGACCCTTCACAGAAGGGGAAAGCTGTTTAATCCCAGAAACTGTTAAAACTTCCCACAAGACAAAATAAACTACCATGGTATAGGGTTGTGTATTCTATTTATTATTTCTAAACAATTCAGTATGAAAGATAATAAACTTAGATCTTTGTGTGTTTTTTCTGTTTAATCTGGCATTGGTACTTGAGTGATCTGCTTCAGATGGCAAGACCTTTATTCTCTGCCACTCAGCTTTTGCTGTGAGTGCCTTCACTTGTCAGGTAGTGCTGGGAATGTTGCTCCCTCATTTCACTGCAAAAGGATGATTTTTAAAACTTGAGTAATTCTGTGTCACAAGTTCAATTTCCAGCTATCACTTAGTTCTAAGATAACTTCAGAGCGTATTTCCTGTATTATTACCTTACTACAAATTCCAGTATGAGATTTCAAATCCCAGTGTATTCAATGGAATAATTTTACAGTACAGCCTATGAAATCTAAGAAGCCTAAGTGCAAACCTACTTGGGCAGCACCTATTGCCCATCTCTAATAACAGCTGCAAGAATTATCTTGCGTTCTGCTTGCCAATCAGCAGCTGCAGCCACACTGCTGCCAGCCTATGGTTGGTCTCTGCCTACAATAGATGTGATTTTCTTTTGAAAGCAAGAAGGGTTTTCAATACTTTTTCTATAGTGTGTAGCCCTAGGGATTAGATGACAGCATACAGTTTCCTGTAAGGTACAGCCATTAACATAGGACTGTAACTTTTGCTAAAAATTTCGTCAGAAGATGATGACATATTGTTCGGGAGTTCATCAATAAATTCAGATTGTTCAGACATTTTTAAAGCCAACAAATATGCATGAACTACTGAAACTTTTCAAATTCTTTATTAAAACCTGTAATTTTATATTATTAGTCATCCACTTATTCAAAAATGACAAAGCACCAAACCCTCTGCACATTATTTGCAGTTTAATATGTAGTCATATGTCATCATTTGAAATCTAAGCAGGCATACATCATCATTTGAAGACCAATTTAGCAGAACTGTCCAACTCCTGACGTCTTAATTCTCGCTGTAAAGAAATAAAAATATGTCTTAGATAAAGAATTTGCTGTCCATTTTTAAAGCTTTTTGTTTGTTCATTTTCACTCAGCCTAGGCCTCATTTACCACAGGATTTGTGCGGGATCCTTCTGGAGTGCCTCAGAGTTGTTAAGTGACAATCTAAAAGCCGATTTAGGATTAGCTAGCTTAACCAGGTGAACTGAGGGTTTCACTTTGATTGGGTAGAAAAGCCGTAGCTGTGCTTGGAAGTCCATATTGTGATACTGAAGGGCTTTATCAACATCCTGAGAGGAGTGCATTCAGAATAGGTGATGATGCGAATCTCACTAATCAGTGAAGGATTATCTGAGGCTCAAAGCTATACTGCTTCTAATTCCTTCTTCATGACGCTGTTCATGCACTGCAAAATGATCTAGTGCAACACCAGAAGTATAAATATTAGATGAGACTCTTCAGTATCTTAATTAGCACTTTCTAAGGGAGCAGTTCTTGAATAGTCAGGGGTAATCAGATGTTTAAAAAAACCCACAAAATTAAAAACATAGCAGAAATCTATGATGATTTCAAATGAACAGTGACTGACATCATGTCATACACTACATATATCACTTACTTTAAAAACAGTGCCAGCATCAACTCTGGTGCCAAATTATTGACAGGATTTAGTATTTCTAGTCACACCATTACTGTGTTGAAGGCAGTGATTCTGCATAATTCATTCCTCTTACTGAAATATGTGAAATTCTCCATTGCCAGACTGCTCCTATATGGGTTAGGAGCATGCTAATACCTTGCACAGTCATTTAAAATAGTTTTCCCTATACATGTTTGTTCAGCAGAAAAAAAAAAAAGGAGAAAATTAATGAAACACCGAATACAAGGCTTTTTGTTTGGATTGGGTTTTTTTTTTCTTTTCCCAATGCATTTAGCAGAGGGTAACAGGCTATGAAACATGGGACCGGTAACAAAACAAAATTACTGTTTCCTACCACAACTCTATTGAAATCTTATGCTTGCCCTTACAGTAAATGGCAGTTTCTCTGAATTGGAGAAGTTATATATGTATTTTAATGGAATATATATTGGTAAAACAAGAGCTTCCCTAGTTTGCTTCACTACACACGTTGTCAAAATGACAGAACAAGATATCTTTAATTCCTAACATCCAATTAGGTCCAGTATCTACAAGACCACCAACAGAGGGAGGGATTGCTTCCCAGCATTTCTTGTAGTGTTTTATATTCTTCAGTCTCCATCGCTTCTTACCATCCTCATTTTAGTCTTCTGGCCTCCAAGAAAAGTATTTACAAGTCATTGACAGCTCTTAAAATATGTTGCTTATTAGAGCCTTTCTCCTCACTATCATTTTAAGTAAGATATAGAAGAAAGCTGGGCTATGAATAAAACCCCAGATTTGAAGAATCCAAGCCACTAAAGAAACAGATTCTGATTTTGCAGTATAGGATCATTCATGGACTATCTCCATCTAATAAAAATCTTTAGATGAGTAGTTCAGGTTTTTCACATTACAAATTTTTAGTTGAATTAACTTTTTATGTAAATGAAGCTTAACAAAAAATCAGGTTTGTGATTTTACCAGAAAAGTGTCATTACTCATTATCGGAAACATCTATTTAAAGTTCAGATAAAGTAAAATAAAACTGTCTCTCTTAAAGGGGGAGTTAATTTAAGATTAAATTGTATTGCTGTAGTTAAGATTGTGTTCCTATAGGTATACTTCTGCTCATCATGGAAAGTACATACTTTCAAGTTGGCTTGCAATATTTCTATGAAAAGCAATAAAATAAACATCTTGGAAGCCAGACGTTATAAACACAAGTAATGTATTTCATTTTAATACTGTTTTCAAAACCAGATAGCAAGGTTTTATCTCCTGCTTTCTATGATACCAAGAAAACATACATCCAGGTAGACTTCAGATATTGTGTCAGAGGGCTTCCATTTCTATCACTCCTTAATGATGAATGAGGTGGTTCTTCTAAACAAATAAGCACTTCAGAGAGTTACCCTTGACAGGGCTGTTAATCCTGGGAGTCTGCCTTATCATTGTAGAATTCAAGGGCTGAAGTTGTACAGTATCCCTGTACTGCCTGTCTCTTACGCTGCCGCTCTGGCTGAATGTTGGGACAGAACTATTTCACATCTTGCATGTAAATCCATGCACAGTGCTTCTGTTCTGGTGTGCTCACAGATAGAGGGGCTTATCATCTTAGTAGGCACTGGCCCTCTTAATATCTGGCTGAATTTCTCATTCAGATGGATGTGTTATTGGCCTGCTTTCAGTGGTGTATTGTTTCCTTTGCAGTCTTTCTTCACTGAATGCAATGAATTTTGGACTATAATACAAAGCTTACCTTGAGCACTACAGAAGTTTAAGGCAAGTCAGATCACACTCTCTTGTCACAAATGAATTAAAGATATGGCCTTTAAGCACAGTAGGACTTCAAAAAATGGCAATTTTGAAGAAATGCAGAAAATCTCTGTCTTATGATTTTGCATACCTGACAGCAGCTATTGTGCTTAATATCACCATTAAAACTATAAAGCCTTTAAAAAGCAACAGGTAATGGTGTTATTCTTGTGATTAAGGGGAGAATCTGGACCCATTTTCACAGGATTGAAAACTGTTCTCAAGCATCCTTCCAAATGTCTTTCATCCTTTCTCTCCACCATCTCCCAAATCCCTTCCACACCACCTGCCATAGAAATTTGGAACACAACCAGGATTATCTGAAAATAACAAGTGAATATTTTTTTATCTCTGTCAGTTTCCTTATCCCTTAGAAGGTTTAGAACAGGCATGTGACTTCAGCTGCTGTTTGAAAATCAAAGCATAATGTGTTTCCAGTTTATAAATTATAAAATATTCAAAAGCACAGACTAACTTTAAGGAATTGGTTACACTGCTTGATATCTAGAGCTGTTTGTTCCTTTTATCTCTGTTACTCACCCCTCCTACTCCCTCCCTCCTTTTCTTCTTAAGGATAAAATGCAAAGAAAATGTAAATTTTGATGCCTTGGGCCTTGGAAAGATAGGAAGGAAAAAGATAATGCCAAAAAATAAATAAGGGAGATGGGGTGAATAAAGGGTCTCTTTTGATGTGACACCAGTAGTTCCATTCACTAGTTTCATTCCTTGTCCATCAGAAAGATCCCTAATGCAAAGTATTAGCTTTGTAAAGGCTTTTCGGAACAGTAGGAACAAAACCAGGCATTTATACTGTACTAACTTTCATTCTAGTCTCTCAAAGCTCAGCATAAATATTAATTGTCATCGATGCCATGTGAGATAGATATTTTAACACCCACTTTACAGACAGGATACTGTGAGGTGCAAATAGTTAAGAAGCCCAAGGAAGCAGGAGAGCATTCCAAGAATACTGAACAGAAAATGAATGTTTGGGTCTGATCTTTAGAAGCTGTTTTCTTTAGGGACAGGGAAAGCCCCGCACTCACAGCTGATAGAAAATACGCATACCATCGCCCTCGGCTGCCTCCACTGAAAAAGACAAATTCTGTTAGATGTAAAAGGTGAAATCCTCACTGAAGTGATGAGTAACTCCCTGACTTAAGCAGAGATGAGCTTTTCTTTACATGCTTATTTCTGCTTAGTACGTAGTTTGTCAAAGTAAAAAAGCAGACTTAGGTTGTAGTTTATTTTCATGGGTTTGACAGTGGCAAAGCCACTATGAAAAGTTCTCTGTCCTTTAGCTTCATAATCCTGCATCACAGTTTGTGCCCTCCTCAGCTGTGCTGAGGTAACTGTCTGGAGAGCCAGGCTATAAACCAGGCCACTGAAATGATGCTGATTGTGTTTTAAATCCTCAGGCTTTTTTAGGTGAGATGAGGGGAGAGGAAGATTTAGTTGTGAGTGGCTTGTTTTTTCTAAACCTAGATTATTTTACTGATCTGGATTATAGCATATTCATCAGATAGTTGCAGCAAGTGTTAGAGGTAGGGGTAAACTGAACTGGAGTGGTATTGCTGCCTGGGGAAATATGTTTGAAAATGCCCTGAGAATCAGAAGCATTTGGTTGTTTCTGTACTGCCAGTTCACAGCGAGCCTATATATTTGTATAGGTCCTAGCACAATTAAAGCTTGATGGTGATTCAGGTGTGAAAACTTCCCTTATAAGCCTTTATCAATACATTTGTTTTTGAATGGAGTAATGGCATAAAGGTGTTAGCTTTTAGAATTTGCGCTATCTGCTGTCAATGACAAAAAATCATGTGAAGAACCAGGCGTTTAAGAGACTTTTTCTCCATAAAGCCTTGTGCAATGGGGGACATGTTACTTTTTTCTGGTCTTGAAGAAAAGTGACCTGCAGTTTTGAGTGTACTATACTAAACCTTGTTTTCTGTGTCATATGTCAGCTGGCTTTATAGCTCTTTATCTTTTAGCTAAGCAAATGCTTGAATATTTGCCATATCCCTGGCATGATGTTTCTAAAAGCTATAAATCGAAAGAAAAACTGCAAATTAGACTCAAAGTAGTTTCTGCTGACAAGAATTCTATTTGCTTTCAATAGATATGTACCAATAGAGAGGCAAATACACCTCTCTTAATTACTCTTATTTTGTCTTCATGTATCTATTGATTAGGACATTTATCTAAAGAATAAACAAAAGCATCTTGGACAGTGTTATCAAATGTGATGTAATCATGGCATACAGAGATTTAGTCGTATGTTTTCCTAACTTTGTTATCTAGTGAACCACATCATTTTCTGTTTAATTCTAGTCTTAACTCTGCAATAATTAACATTCTTTATTTTATAATAGGTTAGATGTAACTTATTTTGATCTATTTAGCTTTTATATGTAATTGATTGGGGCAAATGATGCTACTTAACTGTCATTTAGTGATTTGGAACCTGTGGGAAAGCATTATATTGACTGAATTTTATTATAGGATGAGTATATAAAATTGATTTTGAGTGATATGAGGATCACGCTCTACATTAGCACTTTTTATTATAAATGCCTGTTAGTGCTGGTTTACATTTTTTTCCATCAACCAGGCAGAAAATGCATTCTTTTTCTCTTTTGTGTTTTACAAAACCAAAGGTTTGACCTGTAGTTAGAGTAGGAAGAATGCTAACCCATCACATGTCTGGTCTTTGAAAGCCCCAAGGTCTGCTACAGCTCTTATTGAAGTCGCTGGGAGTTTCGCCATAGATTTCAATAGGACTGGGAGGAGAGCCTATGTTTATTGTTAACGGAGATATACTGAAGCTCTGTTCACAGTGAATTAGAATGATGGGTCTGAATTGTTTCAGAGGGTTATTATGTGCAGGCTGCAATTCCAGAGAACCTCTGTTTACAGGAGGAAAAAAAATTCTGCATTCCTTGTACAGTCAGAATTTCCACTGAAGTCAATGAAATCTTTGCCTTAGTAAGAATAAACACTTGCAACCAAAGTAAGTGATTTAGTAAAAAACAAGCACATTACTTGAAGTGCTTGTTGGCTGTGTTTCTGTATTTTCTGTCATTTAGATTTGAAGAGTTATCCAATACTAGTAGGTTTCTGTTACTTATGTCCGCTTACTGATGATCGCTTTACAGCAACTACACAGTACTGCCTTTCTTACAAGGAGTGTTTATGTGAAAAGTAAGAGCAGAAGCTCTTTAACTGGATTCTCAGACAAATTCTGGTTGATTCAAAAGATGCTGTCATGCCCTTGCTTCATTTCGTGTTGCCTTCTTCTGAGAACCTGATAGTTGTACAAGATTCACAATGTATTTGCAAATTTGTGCATGCCAGGGATCCAAGATTCTGAGCAGTGAGGACTTCAGGGAATTTTTTTTCCCTTCGAACACCCAAGCTAAGTCAGCCATAGCCTGGTCCCAAGCACTTTTCATGTATAAATACACTGAACCCTTGATGTCTGAACAGTTATATCATCACAAATTAACTTCTCAATGCTCTTCCAGGATTAGTACTTTGTGACACGTGTGCCGAGTACTGCAAAACTGGGCTGACACAAATTACCAATCAAAATTTGAGGGTTTGTGAGTAATTTTCTACTGAAACAGAAAATAAAAATAGGTGCCTTAAATGAAGCAGAGCAGAATTAGAGATTAATCTGTCTTCCCTACTAACTACATCTTCAGGAGAAGTATAATATCTCAGTTTGCCCCATATATGTATGCAATAGAGTTTTGAGTACCTTCTTGGTCAGGGGCTTAGCAGCACTGATCCCTCTATGCCTTTGCCATGCAATGAGAGCCAGTCAAATCCTGCAGCAATAGTAGTACAGTAGGGACCTCCACGGGAGGTCAGGAGTGGGGTGGAATTACTCCAATGTGTTTCAGACTGTTTTGCAAGCTTACTGGTCTGATGTAAAAGAGAAATGATGTTCCTAAGATACATGTTAACCCTGGGTTTGAAGGCAAAAGAAAGTGCTTAGAATTTGCAGAGAAGAGCTGCTTAAAAAAAATAACAAAACTGAAAAAGTAATTTCAAATTGGAGATGATATACTGCACACTGAGAATAAGAGATGCTAAGAAAACAAAAGACTTAATTTGAAATACATTAATTTTTCCACAGTCTGTATTATTCTCTGTCAAATATACTGGGAACACAAATCTGCATCTGCATTGATTGGATGAATTTCAAAGACCTTTTACCTGCTCTCTGTTTGTGTTGCCTCATATCTTTATGACATGGAATGAACTGCTTGGCGCCACGTTGCTGTTATCCATTAACCATTCCTGTTTTCCTAATCATCTTAGACTCCATCTTTCTCTGTCCTATCTGTTATTGTCTTCTGCAAAGAGATGTGATGTTCCTGTAGCCTGTTCTGGTTTGCATGACATGATTTGTGTTTCTGCCTACAAGGGTTTCTCTACTGAACCCTGTACATTATCTTCCCCCAGCCTCCCCTCCTCTGTAACCAGGAGAAGAGGGTCATACATCTGTAAAATGACAGCACTTATGAAAAATGAGAGTTTGGTACACATGGCTCTCATCAGACGCAGACTCATCTTCCATGCCACAGACACTACTTGTTTCCTTGCAATGCAGACTGTAGCTGGAAACACAGGAAACACCTAATAAATTGCTTGACCTATCAAATTAACAAGTCATCAAGAAACTATTTTGGTAATCAATGAGCAAAGCAGAATTGTTTGCTTTCTGGCCAAGCAAGAAGAATGTGTGGAGATAGAGCAATTTCTTTTCTTCATCTGTCTTTTATAAACAGCATTTAACCGGATTGTAAGTTTGCTGCAATACAGGGAAAAATGTGAAGAATCTATTTTTATAATTAGAAGAACTCTTAGACCTAGAGGCGTGCATTGGCCTAAGTTTATGGCTGAGTACAGAACTCAAAGAAACTCAGATACACTCGCATATATGACACCGTAATTATGTCATCACTAGTTCTGGTGAAGGTGGGTTTAGTGCTGATTATAATAAATACATAACAGAAATTAAATTTTCTGGTTTTAAGCATGGTACAAGTTGAAGTAAGTCTCAGAGTAGTCCCTACTCCTGCAGCCTAGCAGAAAAACTACAAAGTGTAAAATTTTCAGCCTTCATCTAAAGCATCTAATTAAAATTAAAATGATTAATTGACAATAAATGAAGAAGACATTTTCTTCTTTCGCCGGATGTGGCCTCAGATGCAGAAATAGGCTGGCTTTTACTTCTGGTTGGAAAAGGTAGATGCTTGGAGCTGCTGAAAATTAAGTGATGGTGATGGTTGTGAAGGAAACTGCCAAGAGTAGTTGGAGCATTTACTGTCCAGTTGGCGTAGTGCAGTGAAGAGCTGTTCTTGTGAAATGAGAACAGTGTATAAAAACGAAACAGGCTGGAAATTTGTGATTGTTTAAGTTATAGCTGTAACTGCCGAGGATCTTCTGCCCAGTGGAGCTTGTACAGACAGCAAGATGCCAAAGCAGGTGTCATTTATGTTGTGAGCTTAATAGTAGACATCTGCTTGAGTAGTCTGTCAAATTGTGGTCTCAAAAATAATTAAATTATTTGGAAATTTATAGAACACCAGTAATCTTGCTACCACTGTGACATCCTCTTGCTTTCTTAGGCATTCCTGTAGTGCTGACCTTCCTGTTTTAATAGCAGACCTTTAGCAAGTCTCCATTACATTTGTAGGGGGCCCTGGAAGATTATGCATCATTCCAACTGATCATTTACTTTAAGCATAATTTGGTTTTCTTTATTAAATAGAAAGTCACAAAGTTGAAATCCTGATGGTATGGAATAGAGCTCTGTAGATTATCAGGGTATTATCTAGGAATATCATTTTCCCTCAATTGCCTTTCTGACCATGACGGGATGGAAAGATTGCTGTTGAGGAGTAAATGGGATAATGCAGGAATCCTTCTGACAAAATTATAAATACACATTGTTGTAGAAATCTGTGATATGCCTGTTGCAAATTCTTCTTATTTATTAAAAAAAAAAGTTTGCTTTGAAATTATGTGTGAATTATGTGTGCTAAGAAATTATTTTTTCTGTCTAAACTCAGTTCCTTGTCTGTAGTCCCAGTTCAGTAAGATGCTTAAGCATATGGACTTCAGTAACCTTTCTTATGTTTTAAATCTGTTTTAAATAATTGTGGGGAAGTTTTGTTGTTATACTGTGGTGAAGGGATGAGGGGTGGAGTGTGTGTAAATTGTCCCCCTCTGTCAGTGTTGTGATGATGTTATTTTGACTTTGGTGTGCAGAATTCTTTTTGCTGATGTAAGTGAAGTTTGTGAAGACTGTGTGATGAATGTATATTTTAATGATAATTTTATGCACACACACAAGTACTTTCTTAATGCCAAAAACAGATGATAGGGTCCCTCTCCCTCTGTCTTTATGTAAACTGTGGTCAAACAGAAGAAATTATACCTCATGTGGTTATTATAATAATTAAAATTGGCCACAATTAGGGTTGTGAAACTTGGCACTAAGTTCCAAATTGGATAAGAACATGCGTTACACTGATGCTTGTTTACAACTGTCTAAACCTAGAAGTACACCAGAGTCAGTGACTCATGGCCTCATCCCACATGTGCTGAGCAATGTCTCCAATCTATGTGTTCACCCCATTAATGTAAATTCTAGATTAGAATACTTATTATTTGCCAGTACTTCTGCCTTTTCTTTAGATTAAAAGTGTGAGAATTTAAAGCAGAATGCTTAAAAAAAAAAAACAAGCAACACCCCCCCCATTTCATCCTCAAGACAAAATGTCTAGTATATCAGAAATTAGCCATGTTATGTATTGCAATAGCATAAACTCGGATTTAATCAGGGAGAACTTAAGAATTGTATTGTTGCAGGACATGCAAAGAGACAAATTAAAATTTCTGGGTATTAAGCAATGAATTATTTAAATTTTAAGAGGAAGAAGCAGTGAATAAAATGGAACTAATTGGCTAACTATAGCATTTAATTAACTTTTTAAATAAGAACAGTTTTTGTGAGTAAGCACTGAGTTATGGTAATTAAGTTTCTATTCTCCAAAATATCACAGCCAGAAATTGTATCTGGTATACAAGAAAGGACAGTAATTACTGGAATATTTGTTGAAGGCAGCATACCTTCATGTAAGATGAATTAATAAATTTTTAAAATACTTGCATCACAGAAATGCTAAAAGATTCTTGCCTCCATCCTCAAACCCTGATTGAAAGACACCACAAATCTTGTGGTATCAGAAGACATGCTGTTAGGTACTGAAGACTTGATTTTCATCTTTTAACTGTTAGAGTTTAATAGAATAAAATCACATATTTTCTTTTTTTAAATTCATAGAAAGTTTGAGATA
This sequence comes from Ciconia boyciana, assembly GCF_034638445.1. Classification (NCBI taxonomy): domain Eukaryota; kingdom Metazoa; phylum Chordata; class Aves; order Ciconiiformes; family Ciconiidae; genus Ciconia; species Ciconia boyciana. The sequence goes on from NC_132938.1 coordinate 60,568,376, forward strand.
TAATTAGTGTTTTCCTTAAAAAAAGCAGAAACCTAAATACTTCCTATATTTGCACTCCATATCCTTCCTTAGTTGAGAATTTTTCCTAGCACATTCTGTCTGTAACAGTAGTAGTAGTTTGTTTATTCATAATTTTACATTTCAGAAAGACAAATGGCTGTAGATGATCTTCTCCCAGCTTCCTCAAGAAAAACTTCTTTCATATGTTAAGACATTCAGTTTGCAACATGAAAAGTCCAGGTTAACCATATAAACAGCTGATAGGAGAGCAATGAAAATGTTAGTCTGAGCTTAGTTTTATTTAATAGTAACTGTAATAGCCAGTTCTTTTGCTTTTTGCATTATGTCATCATTTTGCTAAGTTTAATGCTCCTTGATATGGGACTGTTCAGTTCATGGGAGTTACGCATTTCTCAAGTCAAATCCTAGTTTAATATATGTTTTTTTTAAAAGAGTTCCTTAGCAGTATAAATTATAGTAGACTAAATTGCTCATTTACGGGCATGACAAAGTGACTCTCAGAGCATGCTCTGGTATGTGAAGCAAGTGGGGTAAGTGCAAAAAGAAGCACATGGGTCTCCATGAAAAAAGTCCTCTTTCCTATGTTTTAGAAAGGGACTCTGTCATACAAAAGTTATGCCTCCTGCTAAAGTAGTTGAACCAGCTGCATCCCATGTGCTGAAAACACTCTTGTCTCTTATTTCTCTTGTTCAGTTATTGTGTCTATAAATTGCAGCGGGCCACCTGTGCAATGCACTCATCCAGAATAGCCCCAGAGGAAGCATTAACATATCAAGGCTCATAAAGCACAAATCCTTAAATGTAAAAACTGACACTTTCATCCTACTCCAGCCTACATCTATATAGACGTTAAAACAGAAAGGAATAAAGAATATTTTACTGTGCAATTTGAAGGCCCTGCTCTTCTCTTGCAGAGGTCAGCAGCAAAACTCCTCTTGATTTTCAGTTGGAAACAGGATCAAGCTATAAAAAGCATGAATTCTAGTTACATATTTTAGAAACTTCTGACTTCTACCATCTATCAAGTTTGATACACCTATTAAAAAAAAGAAAGGAAGACTTCTGTTCTTAATATTAACTATATTTTTGCTATTCCCAATCTAAAAGAATTAAATCAGAACTCTCTGGGAACGGGGCCTGTGGGTTTGGACTGGCCAGAGGAAGATCTCCAGATTAACAAAGATGCTTCTTCCAGCTCTAATACTCCCTCTTTAGAAAAGGTTTAAGAATGATTATTCTTTTCTTGACGTGTCAAGGGTAAACCAATAAATGCTGAGACTGTTTCTTCAACCTCTGGGCAGAGCCACTCGCCAAAGTGAATGTAAAGATGGCAGCTTTTCAGTTACTGCCATCTGCAGCACAGGTAACTTTCAACAGGGACAGATCAAGGTGAGACAGCCATTTTCAATGAACTTCAGCAATTCTTGAGCAACATTCTTAAGAAAAGAAGCTCTCTGGAGAAGCAACCATCTTCCATAAGTGTCCAAAAGCCTCTCTCTCTCTTTTTTTTCCCTCTCTTTATACATTTATCTCCAGTGCATACATAGTACCATTGATCAGTAAATAACAGTAATAATTGTATTATGAGGACTGCATTTCTGTGTTCTTGGCATAGATTGGTAAAGTATCCTTCTGCTCCACTCCATTCCTGTCTCTAAATTTATGTATGCTTTCAGTTAAGCTTTGCTCCAGGCCAGTGTATGGTTGTATATTCTTAAGGACCTCTTATGAGAAGTATCCTACCACATGCAATAGTGTTGTGCTTTGAAGGAAAATGGTTTGGATATAGAAGCTACAGAAAATGACTGTATTTACAGAAGGACGAAAATCAAGTCAGGTGCCTCAGAAGGTCAGCAAAGAACTGGGTGATGCAGATCTTCAGAAATAAAAGAAGACTCAAGAGAGATTCCTAATGCTTATAGTAAATAGGGGTTTTTTGGAGCTGACCATAAGGATTGCATACCCACCTTAATCTCAGTTTAGGATTCTGTCTAAACCAGTTGCACATCTCTGACCTCACAGCTGTTGTTCTTTCAAAATGATATCTTTCCCTGACAGTATATTCACATTTCCATGTACATTTGACATGTATTGAAGTGGCTGTCTGTTTGCCTCAGCCCCTCATAAACAACACTGTGCTTCATTACCTTGTTGTTTAACTGTTTGATTCTCTTTCTTTTTTCACTAATTCCCTAGCTCCAACTCTTAAGATGGTTCCTAACACATCCCCACACTGCAGACCTTTTCCTCTCTGCAGCACAATTAGACCCCTGACCTTCTATTCCCCAAAGCTAAAGAAATGCCAAATTGCTGCCAGCACTTCATTATGTTTATATATAGGTCCTATGAGACTCGAATTTCTCTGGCTGTCCACATCCTTCTTTTCATTTCCTGTTTACTAGCATCATACAACTTTCTGTGATATCCAGTGCTCTTGGAATAGAATATATTTTTTTATCAGGTAAGGTTATTTGCACTTAGTGCTTTTCTCTTTTCTCCAAAATTGTATCTTGAATATTAACCACTGTGAATTAGTGACTATTACAAAACCTAAGGAAAGGAGAAAGAAAGTAAAAATCCAATAGTCTTATGCATAGTACAAGAAAATTTCATGGTCTTGGATCAAGATCCAGCATATGTGTGCTCAGTATTACTCACATGAGTAGCCTCTGTCTTCAGTGCATTACTGAACCCTTACTTTTCAAGTGAACTCTTGCAAAAGCTTCCACATTAAACCTTCCTAATTGCAGATAGAAAACTATCCACAAATGAATACATTTTACTTGAAGAAGAGAGGTCAGTGAAAGTCATTCAGTAAAGGATTCAAAGCACGTTTTATCAACTTCAATACACATTGTTACATCTTCTGCTAAATCAAGTCTACATGAGCAATTATTGTGGCTGTGAAACATGTGAGATTACCTGTGTGCCTTGATCATGATCTTGATCCTTAACTCTGCCCTGAGAACAAAAAAAAAAAAATCCTTTCTTATCCTCCTAATATATTAATCATTATGCTTGCTTCATGGTGTAAAAAAGGTGGCCTCAACTATTGATGTTAGCAGGAATTCTGTCATTCATTCAGTGAATCAGACACTGTTTTAAGATAGTATTACTTTAGCCTCTGAGAGGAAATGCTTCTGTAGGTTAGCTTCTAAAATCCTGCTCAGATCCATTTTTCTGTTGTCATTCTAGCTTCTGCTCTCGGTACTCACCCTTCCATATATTCTCAACAGACTCTTATAGCAGGTTCTGGTAGATTTTTTCACTGCTCAGTTCCTGTTTCAATTTTTCACCTAGTTAAGAATAGCATATACAATCAAGCAAGATTGTCCATCTTCATGCAAAATATGCTGCAGTTCAAATGCATTTTTCGGGCACAAAAATGTGTAGCATCCTGTGACCCTTACTGGAATGCAAGGTCAGGCTAAAATGATGATAATGGTCATTTCTGGGCTTAAAATCTATTAATCTGTTTTCATTATTTGTAACTGCATGAGATCAGAGGTATGTGAGCAGACATGGCAGTAGTGTAATAACATCCTGTTAGCTCATGCTCATAGGCATCTTGAACCAGTGGGCAGTTCAGCCTTAACCTGCCTCAGAGGTAAGAGTGGTCAACGTGGAGATACTGCTCTTGATGGAGAGCTCTTCAGCAGAGGGGTTTTCCCACTGGTACACACTGATTCTTTACTACTTTCTTTTAAAATTCAGCCTATTTTTCATGGCTTATTCATAACTATAAGAGTGAGTACTGGCCTTGGTGGCTTATGAGCTCTACAGGTAGGGTTTGAAATTACCGGTACAGAGTGATCACTGAAAATGTGCACCTCTCTCTCTGGGGCTTTCCTCTGTGTTGAGTCAGTAGTTGTTAATTTGTAATACAGTAAAAACCTAGTTTGAGACTGAGGTTCTCTGAAATTAGGTTTGGAAGAAAACTCCTGCCTTCCTTTGGCTATAAAATTTTAGATTTTGCCTATGAATATCTTGATCGTGTTTGAAAAATCCGTTGCTTAGCTTAGCAGAGCTGCCTTTCTCCTTGAGCAGATACCACACATTATTTGCAAAGCATTTGCACTTATCACAATCAAACTTGGAAATGTCTGATTATTCTAAACTTAGCATCATTTTTTAATGGAGATTTAGAACCCAAAACAGGCTGAAAATTATCAACACACTCAATGTATTGCATGGAAATTGCTGTGGAACTACTAACAGAAAGATTACAGTCCAGTTCTATGAAATCCTCCTTAGGCAGCTGCAGATGGAAAGGAAAGGTTTGACACATGGCAGAAAGATGTATAGTATGAATAGATGCATTTTTAAGGGAAAAGGTGTGAAAAGTATTTGTCTCTGTTTTACAGCAAAAATATCCCAGAGAAACAGTGAGCCATATTCTCATTTCTGGCATTTGTTCTGTTCATGAAATCTGCTTTATTTGTCTTTTCTGGGAATAAATAATACCAGAGGATGGTTGGAGAATATCAAAGTGACCTTCTTGATGATTGCATCTTAACTGCAATTCCTTTTAAGCCAGCAATTGCTCTGTTTCTCTTGATTTCTTCTCTTCCCATAGTTTGGCGTTGATGTAATGGGAAGCGTCAAACTTTTCATGTAGACTTTTTCAAATCTGAATTTGCATTTTTTGTTGGTAACTACTAAGGAAGTATTTATGTGAATGAAAGCAGCTCCCCTCCTCTTTCCTTAGCCTACAGAAGTGGAGAAAACAGATAATGTGCTGTCAAAAATGGGGTCAGTTCAGTAGTGCCACCTGCCAGACTATTTTACAGCATAGCGTCTCAAAGTCGGTCACTTTTTTCCCAGTATTGCCAGTCATGACAGGGCTGCATGTTTTAAGTCAGCTGCATGTTCCCCTCATCCCTGGAAAGGGGAGCGTTATGGGGATTCTTCAGCACAGTTACCCACTGACAGAGAGCAATGAAGCCACATGGCAAGCCTAAGCCTTTTGGGCAGCTGGCTTCTGCTCACCATTCTGGAATGGTACCGTACAGTCTGCAGTGCAGAACAAAGATAACCATCTCACATAAAAAGTAATAATGAACAGAGGACAGAGTTTCATGAAATAAATGATGAATTATAGAGGGCAATGCCAAATGGAGATAATGCTGTGAGTGTACTGCACACCAAATGTGCCTGCTGGTTCTCTTTCAGTAGCCTGTGTGTACCTGTTTAAGCCATGCGCATGCTGCTCACAACCTTTTCTCTGCAGCGGCAGGTGTTTGGAAGGGCAGTGAGAAGACAAACAAAAAAGGAGCAATACAAATAAAAGTGTCCTTGTCCTTCCAATAACAGAACACTGCATGGGTATCGAAAACACATACAAGCTACCTGTAGATTGTATGTTAAATCAGAAAGGGTAACGACAAAAACTTGACAAAATGAAAACCTAGAGGTGTCATTCTGAATTTACTTGTAGAAAGAACTTCACTGAAAATTGTAAAATAACACTGCTATAAGATAGTGTAAGATAAGATTGGTCCTTAGGTTTTAACTCTGAAGATATCTCTGGTTTCACCCTTTTGTGCAAGAGCTGCTAGCTGATGTCATGAGAGGACTGTACGGCTTGATTACAATATCCTGGAACTGCTGGATCCTTGGCAAGATTGCTGACACTGTGCAATGGGGAATTTGTATGCAAATGTCATTATCATTTTCTGCCAGAATGGTGTTATATTTTGCTTACCTAAAAATAAGGTAATATCATTGGTGATTAGAATCTGGTCCCAGTGAATCTTTATGCTACAAAACTGGCCTCAGGAATTCATTGAAACGATATTTACTAGTCTTTGAAAAATCTGGGGCAGATACAAATAGAAATAAGGCCAATTCCACTCACTCAACCTGTCCAGTGCACTCTGTACATGTATTTCAAATGTTGGGCATTTGAAACCTGGATATAGTTCTAACATTTTTATGTAAGACTTCAGTCTGACTTCACAAGACCTTGAGTGAAGAATTCTGAGAGTTGGGGGTTTATTTTGACATCAAAGTAAAATGGAGCAATCTCAACCTAATTCACTCCAAATATAGTCTTTCTACTTCAGTGAAATTGCAAACTGGGTGTAGAGTTAAGCCAGGATGAAGGCAAGAGATTTTTGGTTGGATTGGTACAAGTGGAAACTCAGTTGCAAAAGACTCATAGCCAAGTCAAACATTTCAGAACAAGTAGAAGGACTGAACTCCGAGTAGTTTGTGAGATACATACTGAGATACAGTAATTATCTACATAGTAATGAAGAGGTATCTTCAATTCATATCACCACTTGAATTCAGGTTCAGACTTTTAGTACTCACAAGCCTTTGGGGTTTTCTAGAGCTTGGGCTATGACTTGGCCCCACTTAATGCATTTCAGAATTTTTCCATTGTTTCCAGTGGATTTTCCTGTATGCTATTTTAATAGGTTTATAATCCCAATCTTCCTTAGAACTGAGAGATATTTTTCTTTGGTAAATAGTACACAATGCATATTGTTTATTTGTCCAATAATTATTGACACTTTCTACTTTTTAGTGTATTTCAGCTGGCACTGAATTGGTCAGTCTCCCTGCCCTGGGATACAGCCATGGGATAGCAAGGAGATTGTCCTTGGGAAGATTAAAGAAAATAGCAACATTTCTTCATAACTCACAATAAACACTGAGCTGTCCCCCTGTGACCTCTAGCTGCTCTTAGTCACACATGTGCATGGAGATGAAGTTTGAGACAGAAATCCTCTTTTGTCGTAGAGTGCACCTGCCATTTCCATCATGCAGCAGCAGCAGCTCTGCAGCAAGCGGTAAATCTGTCAGTGGGATCAAGTAGTGGATGGCACCAGTGGTTTCACATCCAGCTATTTTGAGTCAAGCAGCCAAGTGATTTTTTTTCCCCTCTGAGTTGACATAATGCTATGTTAAGAAAAAAAAATCCTTTAGTATTTCTCTTGTTCTGTCCAGCCCCCAGTAGGCTTCGCATTATAATTCTTTCCATTTGGGATTCCCAGATTTTATAAAATTAGATTTTTAAAAACAGGTTTCCTGTTTCCCAGCACAATGCCCAAGAAGTAGATGCCCATTCGACTTCTTTTTTCAAATACCTCTTGGTTACTGAAGACTGGCATAGAAACCAGTGAGTTTAAATGCAGTTCACTTAGTAGACATATAAAACACCAGTATATCAGAGAATGCAAAGAACTCCAAGCCAGAGTCCACACAAGTCCAGATCCGGTGAGGAATCTCAGAAACACAAGCCTTATGTGACTTCCATCAGATTCCAGGGGCCTCTTTCATTTATCAAATGCTAGATAGGATAAGAATAAACATATAATAATAAGAATAAAGCTAGATAGATAAGAATAAACATATAAATAATATGAATAGTAATAAGAATAAACATATAATAATAATAAGAAGAATGCTAGATAGATAAGAATAAACACATTTGCTCGGTGTTTTTTAGCTTATATTTCATACTTACTGCTTGTGATATCTCTTTACACTAAATTCAGAGAGCTCTGATGGAGACTCCTTACCTAAGGTCGCATTGAGGTGGTTTAAATTCTTTTTTCAAACCTGTCCTGGCTTTTGGCTGGAGAAAGCAATATGTCTAGAAACAGATGAAATGAAACTGTTTAGGAGAAGATATTATTTTGTTGATAACCTCTAATATGATAGCAATCCAAAATTAGCTATGTTTTAAATACTAAGTGTCTCATTCTTCAGTCATAGAAAACATTACAAAGTCTGTATTTCGTGGAGTTGTACTGACTCCTATGGAGGAACAGAGAAGATTTGGGCTGCTTAAACTTGTATTCTTGCTTTTTAGACAGAAGAAAGTATGTTAAGGATTTTGAAAACAGTCATCACTGTAAATATAAGAAACTTTTCCAGTCCTTTCTTTCATTATATGAGAGTAAAGGAGCTTCCCTAGAATCAGAAGGCGGCAAATTTAGCACCAGTAAAGCTTTTTGTTTGTTTGTTTGTTATTCAAGACTATAATTAACCTATGAAACTCCTTTCCACAAGACAGAAGGGCTGTGAAAGAAAGTGAATAATTTTTTGCATTAAAAAATACTTACATCTGCAATAGTAAACGTTTTTAAGAGACAAGGAAAAAAATGAGAGAAAACAAGAGTTTAGACATAGTTAACCTACTTTCAGAGGGTATGAGGCAATTTTCTATGGCAGAGACTTATCTGTGACCACCAGCTGGTCCTTCCTTAGAAAGAACTGATATTGACCACTGCTGAGGGAATGGCTGTGGGCAGAACAGACTGCTGCTCTGATTCAGAATGGGAACTTCTATGTTGTGTCTCACACTTCTCATCATTTTCTACAAAGGCTTTGGGGGGGGAAGTAAAACCTGTAGGAACTGGATTGTCTCTGCTTTTAGCCTCAAGTTTGGATTGACAAAAGCCTTTCCACTGAATTCCTCAGAAATTTGTTTCGACTGGGATCAGCTGGGTTTGACACCATTTGATGTTTAAGTTTTTAAGAATTATGTTTTTGCAACATAATTTGCAAGCTGAACTGTGGCAAAATGCAGTGCTATGTCCAGGATTTGAATTCCTAAAGTTCTTTCTCTGATCTGATTGGAAATTTCTCAATTTAGTTGGGTGAAAAGCAGTGAGAAGTCCCTAGCAAGCTTCAAAGACAGACTATTCATGGCCCCCACAGAAAGTCATGTAGAATCTGCCTGTTTTATATAGGCAGTAAGTCTTCCTCCTGGTCCTCAGCGGGACTGAAGAAGAGAAATTTGAGGAATATTAGCAGGCCTCTCTCTAAAGACACTGAATATAAAATCAGGAGGTTTAAAAACCCTGAGTGTAACAACTGTTGGTAACAGTGTGAGGAAATAAGGCAAGAGGTCAAGTCCTATATTTGAGTGCATGTTGAGTCTTCATAGAATCATAGAATGGTTTGGGTTGGAAGGGACCTTTAAAGGTCATCTATCCAACCCCCCCTGCAATGAGGAGGGACATCTGCAACTAGATCAGGTTGGTCAAAGCCCCATCCAAACTGACCTTGAATGTTTCCAGGGATGGGGCATCTACAGCCTCTCTGGGCAACCTGTTCCAGTATTTCACCACCCTCATTGTAAGAACTTAATCCTAAAATGGCAGGAAGGCAGAAGGCCATCAGTAAGAGATGCAAAGAAGATACTGTGTAAGTATTGTCTGAGTGCAACTTCTCTACACACCCCTAATCTGGGGATAGACCTCTCATGTGATGCTGATTTGTATTCAAAACTGAAAGGATACAGCTAGTTTTGGACACCCCATCCACTGAAAAAAAGACTGGAAGTTCATACATAGTGTAGGAGGCTGAACCCACTGCTAATAAGAACCAATAACAAAGAGATAATAAACTTCTCTTATGAAACCTACTATCATCATGCTAATAATTGTATGCACATTTCATTCAGGAAGCTGAATCTTAATCAAATAATAATGTGTATCCTCTTTGAAATGCCTCTTCATTTTGCTTTGAAGTGCCAGACTGCAAGCAGAAGAGTACTTTTGCATTTCTTACTTGACATGCTCCCATCTGCTACCATCCAAAACTGACTTTCTCTTCCTCACTTTTTTCTCCTTCTCCCTTCCTTCCTATGCTCCCCAAATATATTTTTAAGATGAAGACCAAACATTTCTGTACCTTATAGGGCAAAGACATGTCAAGTGCATCAGGCTTCGTGTAAACCGTGCTGCCTCATGCATAAGAAATTTGAAAAGTAGCAAGAAAGATAATCTCCCTTTTATTGGCTTCATTCATATTGAAATGTATGATCAGAGTCAAAGTCTTAATCTTCACCTCACTTTCACAGCTGCTCAGCTAACCTTAGTGTGTATCCCAGCCCTCTGTGAGAAAGCAAGGCCCCGCTGATTGGATTAAAGGGCAAAGAAAGGGAATGTCATGTTACCCCTTTAGGCAGCCCAGGCTCTCAGAAGGAAGCTCAAATAACAAAAGGCAAGGAATCTGACCCAGAAAAAGCATGGCAGGCTCCAGCAGACTTCAGCCGGCTGCACCAGCTACAATGAGGTCACTTTTGACACTCTGTATGAGGTGACTTCTCAATTTGTACTAAATCCTCTTTTTTCTCAACAGAAGGCAGGAGGAGGTCTCTCCATGTCTTCCTACTGAGACAAGCCAATCAGTAGCCCAGAAGGATAAGCCAGAGCATTGAAGCTTCCCTTGTCAGGCCTCCTGTTAACAATTATCAGCTCCTAAAATGCTAAAGAAAAACATTGACTGCAGTTTGCAACATGTATTTATCCAACAAAGTGTACAAAGAAACCTTTTCTCTTTTTCTAATGCCTGAGCCTAGCAGTGAAGCTAAGCCCAAGCTTTGGTGGCTTCCCCATCACATTTATTTAGCTCCTTACATCAGAAGTTACTAATAATTAGCTTGTTTGGATATAACAGTATGCCCATTCCCAGCCAAAAAAAAAAAGCTGAAAATTTGCCATTGTTCTTGATGAAGACCTGCAAAGAGGAAAAGACTCTATGGTAACAAGGTGCCATCAAAAATTATTTCTTTTAAATAATTACTGTACTTCCACAAGCGTAAACTGCCCTCTCTTAGCAGTAAGGCTCTGGAGGAGTCCTCAGATAACCCCCGCTGTCTCAGAGACTCCCCTGCCTCCCGTCAGATCAGAGCTGGGGGAGGGCAGTCAAAGAGAGGCAGGTTATGGAGAATCAGCATCAAGGAGATATTAGAGAAGAAAGAGCTGTGGGGTAATCCCCCACACTTGAATACCCAACTCCAATATTGATTCACACATTTTTTGAGAGGAGTCTTTTAGTCAAACTTGTGAAAACATAATGTGAACAGCTATAAACAAACAAAACCCCTCTGAGCTAAGCTGCAGGTGCTTGCAGCAGCAGAGCACCTTTTTTGAAAAGATCATTTTCTAAATTAAAAGGAAAATTGAGCAAAAAGAAGAACACCTGAAATGTCTCAAAACATGTAAATAGCAGTCATTTTAGAGAGAGGCCTCACCTCAGTACGTGACACAACTCTGCAGTGAGAGGTTGGTGAGCTTCTGCATCCATCAAGCTGGGGCTTGGACCTACCCTGGCACTCAGCTTGCCTAGGGTATGGCAGACAGAACTTTGGTAATTAACAAATGTTAAATCTCGTCCCCAGAATTAATCCTTTACTCAAGTACCTACAAACACTTGATACTGCAGGCCTATCATTACAAACAGATTTGGCAGGCAGACATGCTGCTCTGAATTAATTGTGTTCAGGCCAGGCCCTTGGACAGACTCCAGTGGCTAACTCCATTTTAACAAGTCATTTGTAAACCTGTCCTTTTTTTAGAGCAATCCTCAAGGGATGCATAGTCAATTCTCTTCCAGGTCACCTTGATTTCTGTTGTAGGTCAACTCTAGGTAGTACCATGGTTACAGTGTCCTGTGAATCCCTATGTGTCCAGCACCCAAAGCTGGATCAGGGTCTCATTGCTGTAGATTAGAGCTATCCCCCAGGTGCTCTATTTTGTTGGCAGTTATTGCTTTGATACTCTAGGGTTTGCAAAAGTGGTTTAAAAATGCCTTTTCCCTCCACTTCTTGATCTTGAGTCAAATGTTGGTCAGCTGGACTGAGGGATTAAGTATCAAAGTCTGCTTTTTACATTCAGCAGACTTGACTTTAGAATAAACCTTTTTACAGTGCTACTGGAAAGAAGTGCACTCTTTCCTCCTCCAGACCTGCACTTCAGGACTGTAAGTAGACAAAATACCTAAATTCAGCAGCACGGCTTCCAGGAGGCTGCTGCTGTGGCAGCAGAAATGGAGAGGTAGTTAGTGACATGTCGTTCAGCTCCCTGCTGCTCTTTTGACAAAAGAGACGAAGAGCCAGTGTTTATTTTCAAATAACATTTTTGCTGAGGTTCTAGAAAGATGGATGAACTGAAACCAACTTTGATTTGGAGCTAATGGCCCAAATCAATCACTATAAGAGGCCACTGCCGTACCTCAGGTACAGGCATGAGCTGATGGTGTTTGGGCAACATACAAGCTGACAGCCTTATGTTTGCTGATGTGTTTACCTCAGCCATAAACAAACCTTTAAGAGGTTGGCTTATTGATAGCTGGATTCTTGGTTTACATTTATTACGACAGTGTATGTGTGAATAACCAGGGAAAATATTTCAAGCCTAAAAAGTTATGATAGAATGTAAAGAAACAGGGATCATATATTCTGTACAGTGAAGGAAAAAAAGACTTGTAGTCAAGCACATATAAATTTGTACCCTTTGCTTTCTGCTAAGCTATAATATTGGCTTTCGTGCAGAAATGAATAATAGCGTTATTCACCCTCTCTAGATTGCCCTAACATGCTGCAACTTGATTAAGGACATGAATTCAAGGCATGAATCTTCCTGATATAGTGAGATTATTGAAATTATCCCAAAAGAGCATGTTTGCTGCTCTGCATGCAAACATCTTCCATTGTCTCCTTAAGAATACACAAGACAGGTCAAGAGAAGCTTAATTAATATGGAATTAGCACAAGTCAGTTTTGTTTTTTTATATTGTCTTGCCCTTTGTAGCCTTAGGGCAGCTGGCAGTTGGAGGAGATCATGCTCATATAAGTGTATTGATCAAACGTTATTAGTTAAAGCTTATTTGTGTACTATCTTTAGGGTAGCAGAACAGGAATTCTATATAGCACACAGTGCTAGGCAGAAAAGACCAACAGGTTTCTGCATTTTGGCAAGTCTGATTTAGGGCTAATAAGTAGCTGAGCTTTTCAGCAGAGAAAAGGCAACAAAACAAGGTTTTGGATTAACTCTGTAGCTACATGAGGCATTTCTTGCCTTGTTTAACACTGCATTGCAATCAAACAGCTCCCCCTTCCAAACTAGCATGTCTATGAAAGATCATTTAATATCCCTCAGTCATCTGCCAGGTACCTAGCTTGCAGAAATAATTGGGTTTCTTTAATGTCATTTGTTCTCAAATTTATTGGACAAGGACGAGCAAAAACAGGCTATTCATCTAATTGAGTGAGCACTACACTCTTTGAATATCATATTACCATTATGTCTAAGCTCTCAGGAGCCAAACTTAGCATTTGCCAAGAACTTATATCTCATTATTTATCCATGTTGCATGACAGCACAGGGATTCAGAAAAGATCATTCTGTCATCTTCACTATTCATTTCTCTTCATAGTTGTACCAAGTTCATAGTGAGGCAACTGAATTAATCCTCGGATATTTAATGATGCTGTGCCACGCAAAATTCTCATTGACTTAGTGGATCCCCTGTGGAAGGTACAGCACAGTAGAAGGAATCTCTTCTGGAATATGCCTTCTCAGCAGTTCTTCTCCATCGCAGTAAAAACACGGCACAGCCAAGTGCCTTGGAGACAATGGATCCATGCTAATCAAGTCCCTGAACAGCTACTGCAGTTCATTTGTGCTCACGGAACATTTCCTCAAAATTTGTGATGGATGCAAAGAGCATATTCTTACATGGCACTGGCACCCTGCATACAACTTGATGTTCCTCAGGACTCGTACAGTTCCTCACTAGCTTTGTTCTTAGATTTGGAAATGTGCTAATCATATTTCTTTTACTTAGCTTTATGGAAAATATCGTCTCTAGTCATCAGCTCTTTGCAAATGGGTTTATTCTCATCACCAGAATCACAATGATTCATGGTTTAAAAACAAAGTTACTTTTTTTTAACGCAATTCTTAAATCAGAAGGGAATATAACCCACAAAACCTCCAAAGTATTTTAGGCTTCCTGCCACATGGCTGTTTAGTTGTGCCTGTGTCAATCCAGGTCTTGTGTCTCACCCAGATCTGGATTTTTGAGTTTTTGGAGAATTTGTGGGAAGGAGAGAGGAGATGTCGGTTGGGCCATTTATAATCTTTTTTGGGGGATAGTATAAGTGTGACAGCTATCACATGTCTTTCACCAGCTGAGAAAACAAACCTGGACAGGTTAAGAAGTTCCCTTAATGCATATGAACAGAAATAAATACACACATGCAAGCACATGCACATGCTTCATATTTTGCTCTTGCTCTCAATTCTGCTCTTTACATCAGTGGAATTAACATTATGAGCAATAACTGAATTAATTGGACAGTAAGCCCAAGCTTAACAATGAACTTCACATCTTAAATCAGTTCCATGTCTCTGTTAGTATATGAAATGCACATGCGGTAGCCGAGAACTGCCACTAGCAAAACTCCACCATCTGAAAATTAAAATCCCTCCCCACTCTCATATCCTCATATATATTGTTTCTCTACATTCTTTTCGTCATTGCTGGGCAGCTCTTGTTTTGTAAACTAGAAATTTGATCACTGTACATTAGAACAGTGACCTCCATCTATTGTTATGCAAAAATAGCAAGAAGCAGCATTTAAAACACAACAGAAATAATTAAACCTCAGTGAAGAAGTGGAGCTAGGTGAAAATACTGTCAAACAATAATCTGTCTTTGATTTAAATTATATAAATTATGTCAGCTTCAACTTCTAGACATTTGAGGCTGGGTTCTACAAAGTTCTGTAATGCTTTACTAACACCCACTTCAAAAAGCATTTGTTAAAAACCTCTTACACTCCCTGCAAACTAATGTCAGTCATTTTCAAAAGTGGTAGGAACAACAAATTTTCACACACATTTTAATTGTTATTAAAGGTTTTGCTGCTATTTATGATGCTGTGGGAGAATGTTTGATTATTTTCATATCACAGCTGTTCAGAAACATTTCTTGGGGTTTTTTCCTACTTTTCAAACCAACTGACTTCATAATCAGAGCAAAACTACTTATTCCAAAAAAATCTTTTAACAAAAGAGCTGCAATACCTAGAGTGAAACAGAGTAGAGTAAGTCTGAGCTTGAACATACAAAAGTAATTGGTTTGGGTCATCATTAGGATACTGTTTTATATCATAAAATGTTCTGATTCATTTTCAGGAAACATGGCTTATTTTTATGTTAATGTTTTTCTTTTCTCCAAAGAGGTTCTATGAATTATCCCAAATAGATTAATGTGCTGACCTTTGGTCCCTAGAAACCAGAGGCTGGATTACAGCTGTGCACGCCTTGAGAAGCTTAAATTTTACCGTTTGGTTAAGATGTGAGCAAAGTTTAGAGATGCTTGAACTTGACCTTCTAAGGAAATAGCAAAATTAGCACAAGATTTTTCCAGGACTATTTATACATCTTCTGAAACACAGAGTATGGCTGATCATTGCCTTTGAAGAGTATTCACAGAAGAGGCAGATGCACTGTTGTAGGAGAATAAAATCTTGCAGTCATTCTTTAGGCTTAGTGAAAGTAAAACTCTTACAGATTTTCCTATATGTGCTCAGTCCAGCGGTATTTTTGAAAAGACACTAGTAGCAACTGCAAGTCATCTTTGCTCATAATACCCACACTAAGATGGTGCTTTTTCAACAAAGTAGGTTATCCTGTCTCTGTGAGACACCTTGTCCTCATCAATACTCAGCCATACATACTTTGGTTAATAAGGGCTTTGTCTGGTCAATGTTTGGAAAATAAGTTAAACAGCTAAAGAGGAGGATTGTAGCTTATTGTAACTCAGCTGACATAGATATGACAATTCCCCTTGCATTCACACAAGCTCTCCAGATCCTGGACGTGAATGCAAAGGGAAAAGTGGTTCCTTTCTCTCTGGAGCAGAAAGTAGCACGTGGGTTAGCAGCCTGTGGAAATTAAGGAAGGAATCAGGTAAAATTTAGCCATTTTACTTTGAGAGTGACAAACTACAGTACTTCTAGGAAAACAGGATGAGGAGGGTGGAGAGGAAGAAGTGACAGGTCTCCCAGGAATACAGTCCAGTGGGTATGGCAAGTGCCAGCACGTAAAGTTTTAGACCAGACTGAAGACAAAACTTGACTGCTTATGAGCAAAAAATATGGACAATTTTTGCAGCAAAGCTAGGTGTGATTGGCAACTTCTGTTGGCAATTTTTTTTTAAAGTTTCCATAATACAGTACAGAATTGTGAGCTTCACTGAAACCAAAAATTCTAAACTGCACAGGATTTTAATCCCACAAGCCTATGAAATGTCAGGAGTCAAAGCCTGTTTGCATTCCTTGCATCCCTGCACAACATGAGATGAATATGGTGAACTCTAGTGTGTTGGTAAATGAGTAATTTCCAATAAAATAAAAATGAGAACATACCGGTTCTAAGACTCTTCTCATGGCATTTTCAACTTGTCTGAAACCAGGAAGTGTCAAAAGTGTTGCAAGAAAACCTGTTCATAACACATTTGATTTATAGACTCGAAGAGGTTGGGCTGTGTTGAGGTAATAATTTCATTTCTGGAAGGTGATCAAAACAAAACTTTCAAACGTTCTGAGGTTCGCCCAGTGCTGGAGGGTTGAGTGGTTGCCATTTCTACCATATGCACTACATCAGAATTATTCATCAGCTGTCTTTTTGATATATAGAGTTCATATGATACAGGGAGTTTTAGTCTTTGGTAAAGTCCACATTCATTTGTTTCATTTTACAGTACTAAATGTTCTTCAAGCATTAGAGCTAATTGCAAAGAAAAAAAATAACTTAAAAGTATCATAAAGTATCATAACAATGACTTAAAAAAAGAACTTAAAAGAAGTTCTACTTATTAATTTTACTGAAAAATCCAAACTCCGTTATCAGAATCTGGTTGCCATTGTGTAATCATACAACAGTGGTAAATGTTGGATTATTAAATAAAAATATTTATATCAAATAAAACTTCAGCAGATTTTCATATTGTCTTTCATTCACCAGTAACTCAGGATGTGCATTAGTTGCCACAGTTTATGCTAACACTGGAGAGTGAGAACAATACTACTTGCAGAAAAAACATCACAAAGCTTCCTTTCTATGAGGTGTTTATTCATGGATGGCTCTGTATGACTGCAGTTAGAATTAAACTACTTTTCTTCCAAACTACAAAGTGTATTACATAGAAGTAGGCCTGACAGAGAGCTCATGTTCTGGTTGTTTTCATGAGCACTAGGAATCCATTTTTATGTGAATCTCATGGCTAAGGTACAAACTCATTATCTCATTCTTTGCATTGTGATTTTTTAGAGGCATTTTCTCACAAAATAAATATTTTGTTTCATTTTGATTTGACAAAATGCATAATTAATATCAGGTTTGCTTGGAGAACTGTAGGTGTACAGCAGGTATGGTATGATTATCAGGTAGGTCATGCTGACTGAAGAATTGTAATGGCTCACACAGAGAACTAAACCAAGATTTGGAGGTGGATTTGAGATGCTCGCACCCAGGTCCATGGCACATGTGTGCTTTTGAGTAATGTGTGCTTTTTAACTAAGGATTTCACTTTTTCAATAGCCTACCTGAAACTGTGATGAATTCTTCATGTGAAATCTTTCTTTCAGGCTTGTGTGTATTATCAAACAGATCCGATGGTCTGCTGGATCAGAAATTAGAAAAATCGTGCTGTGTAGGTAACCAGGGGTCAATGTCATGCCTCTTGGTCTGAAGCTCTATGAAGCCTTGTTGTTACATTACCATACTATTTGCTGACCAGAGATCTCAGTCTAAGCAAACAACTGATTGCATTGCAAAGCTTACCATCATGTCAGGTAGATGTGATGATAGTATCAAGGAAAGCTATAGGGCTAAAAGACTAACTGGCAGTAGGATGGAGTTGAAGTTTTTCTAAGTAAGCTGTGTGGTGCATTGGCTGTGTGTACAGTAGGCTTCTCAGAATAAACAGAGGCCCAGGAACCCAGGACTTTAACTTTGCTATCTTTTCCGTGTAGCAAATTCACAGTATAACTGGTAAGTGGTCAAAGTGATGCTTAACAAATCAACGTTAAGACAAAAATTGAGCTCTAGGCATCCCTAGATGTGATTTTGAACAGTAGCATAGCTTTGGGATTTGTTTAGAATGTAATTTATTTGCTTGCTTGTTTGCTTTTAGAGGGGTGAGTCTTAGAAGGATTTGTTGGCTTTGTACTGTTCAGTCACCTCAAAGATATAAAACTTGAAACATTGTCTGTTGACTTCCTGTTGGGAAAAACTTCTAGTTGTCACAGATCACTAGAGCTTGCTCATACAGCCACCATCTCTGATCCTGCTTGGCATAACGAAAGGAACAGAAAAGCGCTGTGTTTGCCAGCCCGTTTCTTCTTAAACCTATATCAAGGGTGCACAAAGCAGTGAAGGGGAGGAGGGAGCAAGACAGGTAGGAAGGGAGACCTTCAGTTCTTCAAGTCTGAAGACATCATGCCGCCTTTGTGTGTCTGTGTGTATTAGAATTCAAATCCAAGTATTTCGTATTTGTACTGTCCTTCATTTCTTCTTTTTGGATCAGTAAAATATTTAAATCATACAAACCCTTCCTTAAGCTTCTTTATTTTATGAATCAATTGTAAATAACCTTTGAAATGCATTCGGGTGATGGAAACCATTTGTTTGTTTGGAAAAGGTAATTTTCCCAAGCTCAGAGAGGAACAGGCAGTCCTTTCCAGCAAATCCTTTGAAACGCTGTGAGAAATTTTGGTCTAGATAGCTGGAGTGACCTCTCGTGGTCCTCACAGGAACTAAGGCAACTCATGTCCCCACTTCCTTGCCCTCTTTTTAGCAGATGCAGGTCAACGATGCTGGTGCTAGCTGAAATAAGGACCTAGAAGCACAGCTCCATCAGGACAGTGCAGGACAAGTACATGATAAACTGTAGCTCACACGGTGTTCCCAACTTAACTGATATCCTGAAAATACTATTTCGGCCCTTGAGTGTCACTTGTCTGTTCTCAGCTGCACCAAGAAGGAAATATTTTCCAGATATGGCAAGTTGGCTCACTACTAGCAAGTCACATCTGTATTTTTTTAATGTTGGCTAACAAAAGTACAGGTCTTTTAAAAAAGAGGCTGACATCTTCCTAAGCCACTGGAAATGGGAGCAATCAACCCTTTGTGAAGAATCAGTCAATAGGAGCATAAGTAGCTGAAATATCTGTAACAGATGCCTGCATTACCTTTCACTGCCATCCTGCTTTTATTTCACCATTCCTGTGAATCAGTTTCCAGCTGGTTCTAGATAAC
The DNA here is from genome assembly GCF_034638445.1 of Ciconia boyciana. Taxonomy (NCBI): domain Eukaryota; kingdom Metazoa; phylum Chordata; class Aves; order Ciconiiformes; family Ciconiidae; genus Ciconia; species Ciconia boyciana. Next base: position 60,587,470 of record NC_132938.1, read on the forward strand.
AGTGAGAAATTTCTATCATATGTTTACAGACTGGAAAGGCTGGCACATATTTTCATTGCAGTAGCTTCATCTCATCACCCAAGGTGTTCTTTTTGTTTTCTTTGAGTTTTTTGAAGGGGAGGAGGAAGAGGGTTAGGACTGTTGCTTAACATGGCATAAAAGTATATCCATAAGTAATAAAATGGGGGTTTTTAACTTGAATTAATTCCACTTGTTCAAACCCAAACATTTCCGACCAGATGTCCCCCATCAGGGGACCAGATGTCTCCCACGTTGTCATATGCCATGACCACCATTGACCAGTGCAGTAGATGCCTGCAAGAGTATTTATGATTTGTATGATCCATTTCTCAAGAGGGACAGCTATTGCACTAGGATTCCTCTGTCCCTTCTTCATGTTGTACCTACATTTCTCTAATTTTAAAAAATAATCAAGATACATAGTTTATGACTTGTTTTATATTGTTACATGTTGTACCTCCATATAAATCCTTACTGAGTAGAGGAGTCTGAACCAAACTACAAGTGTACACCATCTATTGACTCCCCAAACACTACAGTGTTCAGAGTCCAAACCCAGATTCAAGTTTCACACTTTGCCCATGCATCTCTGTATCCATAGATATCCATACATCACTGAATAGAAAAATCCCCCTCCCAACCATAGTTTAAGTGTTGAACATTTGAAATCCACATCATGATCTTAATCAGACCGTTTAGGCCTGCCTCTAGTATTGATAGGTCTGCTTAGGTGATAGAGAAGAAGACAAAATTGCTAAAGCAGTAACAGATTACCCCTATCCCTATCCTTCTCAGTGGTAGGGAATAAGGAAAAAATTACCAATAGTCTCTAGAAGCACAAATAAGTGTATATTGAATGGCTGTTGGATTCATTCTCACTGCCATCTGTTCTTTCAATCTTCCATATGAGTATCACATACTGAAACAGCATCAGTGCAATTGTCAGTTCTTTTAAATTTCTATTTTCCCTTATCTTTTTTACTATTTTAGTGCTGTCAGACTGACTTTTCACATATTTCTTCTTTAAGTTTCTTTTCCATACCATTCTTCTGTGGTTTTTGTAATGTCTTAGCTTTCTCTTAGATGAAGTTCAGCATCAGGATAGTGAAAATTGATGGATATATTGTTTAATAATAAAAAAGATGAGATAATTTCATTTCATTATTTATCACTACAAGATCTATCCAGCTATTTTCTAGACTTCAGTCACACATAGTATATACCAGAAAAGATCAAGTATTTTCTTTCATTTCTATCTTCTACAAAAAGTAGGAAAGTGTCCTACATTCTCCTGACACTAATACAGTAGCTTTTGAGATATGAGTCCAGACATGTCAGATATCTTAGTGCAGAGAACAGGATGTGCTCTTCAGTACAACACAGACTGTCTGAACTTACTGCCAAAGCCCATCTGACTTTTTGTATAAGAACTTAAGTTAGCAGGATATGTTATTTTAAGTGAGCAAGTTCTCTTAAAAATTCTCATCTCTTCAGCCAAATCCAGCTCTCACCAAAAAAAAAAACCATCCAAAAAAACCCCACACAAAACCAAAACCAACTCTGCCTGCAACTCTAAAGGCAAAAGTTCCTTGACTGACTTACCTCTATGGCCTTCACTCCTGTTCAATAGGGTGTGCACTGGGGCAAAACCCTCTCATTGAGGTCTGTGAAGTTTCAGCTAGTATAACTGAGCAGTTATGAGATAGCTGTTTTCTAGAGCTCTATGTAGAGTCAAAAGATAGAACTCTCAAGTCCTCTTAGAATGCATCAGAGGAACATTTGTTAAGAATATCTTTAATTCAATATTTTCAGTATTATCAATATAATTTCTTTCTAGGAAGGTAGCAATTTTAGCCTGCAGTGCTCTCCTACAAGCTGGTATCATGAGCAAGTGATTCAGTTGTCCTTTATTATTTGAGATCTGGAATAAGGATAGTAGTAACAATTAAGATTCAATGTGTTCTATTAACATCCACTGTAGATCACAGGTTAAAACACATGTATGCATGCATGCATGAGATGTCTCTCTGTAGCTGTTTTTTGTAGGTTTTTGTTGTTATTATTCTTACAAGTATAAATATTTACAATATTTGTCTACCTGGCGAAATAGTCTCATTTCCATGCTTATTTGAATGGACTAGCTTGGCTGCATTTGTGGTGCTTATTTTTACAGTGAATAGAAGCCTCCAAGAATTTGTTAACTGAAAGTGCAATCCAAATGTTTAGCATATAGATGAGAGAAGATATTTTAGGGTCATTGCTGTGCTAATACACGTCTTCATTTTCATGTTATCACTCTATTTTGACTTCCCTCCTATTTCTTCCATTTTCTTCACTACTGAGTGGGATTTTATGGCAGAAAATGCACCAAGCTGAACAGCACCACAGATTTCTATCATAGGTACTGGAAAAGGATGGAGAGTTAAAAGGCAGATGATGGCAACTTTATTGGGTTTTCTTTAGGGAAAGGACATAGAAGAGAATATGTTTCTGAAGGTGTGTCTCGCATTACATGGGAGACAAAAATAAGCCCCAGACTGCAAGAGAAGGTGGAAACATAAGCATAAAAGACTTGTTTACCAGTATGTTGCTGTTGCAACAAAGTTAGCTATACCTTCCACAATGAAGAAAATGCACAAAATCTAGTGTGAAAATAGTGAAGCTGGCTAGAAAAATACTAAAATTGATATTCTGCTTAAGTAAAATAATTTCAAATTCAATATCTTTCCGTCAGACAATGTTTTACTGTCATTGCTTTCTAAGCTAAGCACAATTACTAAGTTTTGCAGGGATCACACCATGTACATACCTGCAGGTAATTATTAATGCAAATGAAATCTGAGTGTTTAAAATAGCAGTATAACAACTTAATTATCTTTAATTATTTCAAGGCATACTTTTGTGTATATAGAAAGAATAAGTAGCAGTAGCATAAGAATTTCCATTCTAAAAGTCCTTTTCCATTTCTTGCACTGTCAAACTTCCAAGGCCTGGCTTCTCCCCCCTGCAGAAACTGCACTTTTAATTCTGAGCTGATGTGTCTAAGCTTTTCCTCCATATGAACTAGACAGTAGCAATGTCTAGTGGTAAGAACTGCAGGAAGGAATCTAATAAACCTGAATTCTATTCTCACTTTTGAGCTTATTGAATGAGTTTGCAGTCACTTTGCCTGTTTCCCCAACTGTGAAATATTGCTGTCCTGTGCAAAGCAATTTAAGATCTCCTGATTTAAAAAGTAAGAAAACAGAAAACTCCCAACTCACTGTTGCTTTTGTTTAACAAAAGAGTTAACGGACTCTTTTCATGGTTACAAAAAATGTTTGCAACTGTTTTTTCTGGGTTTTTTTGATGTCTGGTATCTCAAAGTGTGCTCAGAGTGCGAAAACTGAAGATAAGGCAGAAATTAGGTTCTGTTACCTCAGCTGGTGTTCTGGTGAAATCCATTGAAGGTTATAAAGATTTTAAGTACCCTGGGTCAGTGCCACAGGTTCTAAATTAAAAAAATAATAATAAAATTGAAAGTTATTTCCCACTACTCTGCGTCATGAAGTATGAACACTAAAAGTTCAGTGCTTACAGAACGAGCTCTAGAGACCTTTGGAGTCAGTAGAAATATTCCTATCACATTTGGTGGACTTTGAATCAACCCCTCTATGAGCAACAGAAGGTGCGCTAGTGCTCTGTCTTCATAGCTAACCAGTAGAAATTTTAGTGTCTGTTTCTATTCCTACCATACAGACCAATGTCATCTTTTCAAGTTAGACTTACCTTTTTCACTTCAAAAACCTAGGAAATTAATGACTCTACAGAAGAACGTAAGGTGAAAATTTAAGAAATGCTAGAGTTAAGGCAGTCTGTAAAACCCTACTTCCCTTCTCTAGTACATTTTGCCACTCGCTTTATTCTCCTGTTTACTTTCTGTCTTTCATTACAGCTCTGCGTCTGCAAGTCTGATGCTGCAAAATGAAAGTGTGGGATAATCTAGCAAACTACCTGAGAAACTGGAGGATCTGGAGTTTAGACCCTAGCTGGCTGCAGTTTCTGGCTACAAGCTTAGAATGTCTGTGTAGTTATCCATAGACTTCAAACTTGTATGGGCTACAGTAACTGATGGCATATTCAAGATCAGGACTAGGTAGAGTTACATTCTGAATGGCAAGAGAGAAGACTGCTGTGCAGTGGGGTAGCTACTCAGTCACATAAAGATGACTGCTATACCTATAGGTGCCTATCACCTTCTTAAAGTGCATCTCTACCTCCTCTCTTCATCCCCACAGTAACTGGAAATGTGGCATGTCAGATTCCATTAGGCAGCCTTTGAACTTGAGGGCAAAACTTTCTTTCACTTCGGTTCTTCAAAGCCAGAAACATTTTTCATTTACAATAAAGTTAACCATAGAAAATGAGGCATTCCGGAAACAGCCTTGCTCCCACTGGAATTAATGGCAATAATCCATCTACTAAAAGGTCTGTCTAGTAAAATTCACAGCTGCAAGAAAAACTGAATAAGATCAGACTTTATTGTCCCATTTTTTCCTCAATGATTTTCATTTCCTTTCTTTCCAAAGAAACAAAAAGTAATAAGCAGCTGGACAGACACTTGCTTGAAGTCAAACTTACTTAACTAGATTAAGTGGTAATCTTTTAAGTGTATTGCCAAACATGCCACAATAAGATTTGAAATGGCTCTGGAGTGCAAAAAGCTGATGAGATGTGGTAACAGCACACCTCAAAATGTTTCTAAGTGAGCCTAAGACTTAAAAATGTTACTTTCATCTTACTGAAGAGTGCATGAAATCTCAGAAGGTTTAAAGCTTTCTTCTTTTTAAATGTTTCCTCTTTTCTTTCAGCTGAAGGCTTTTAATAATAGATTTTTTTAATCTTAATGAAGAAATTACTGCTTTCTAAAGCAAATAGGAAAAAAATCCATCTTTAATCTACATGAATTTAAATAAAACACTTCAGACTGAATCTTTCATGAATTTCCAAAACAAAACGTTTGCATTTCACATGATGTATTTCTCTGAGCTTTGAGAACTGATAGCTTCTCCTAGGCATGGAATTCAGCAAAAGGAGATAAAAAGTCTTCCTAGAAATGCTGATATAACTTTTAAAACATAACTGCTCTCTTTCTGTCGACATTTCTATTTTCTGCCTGCCTTTATTGGCATCCCACCAGGGACTGAAGTGTAGCGCAGGTTCAAAATACCTGTCAATGTGAATTAGAATAATCACATGAACATCACTGACATTTAGATGTCAGGGCTGCTTTTGATACTTCAGTAGAGTAACTTGAATTATAATGTCAGTCAACCAGCCTCACTCAAATACAAAGCCGTCAAATTCAGGGATGAGCCTACTCTGGTCTTTGCTGCTGTGCCATCCATAGTGTTATTTTTCACTCAGCTCCCTAAATCAGTCAGACTCCGCTCCATTCCTGTACCTTGAGGACACCTGCTGAGATGTAATTTCTGTTTTGTCTAGAAGGCTCTAGATGGCTATAGTGTATAGGCTGACAGACTGAAGGAAAAAATGAGCTATACCAACCTAGAATTACCCCTGATTTTATTCATAAGAGCATGCCTTAAGAAATATTAAGCATTTTAGAAAGGGCGAAAGAGACAGGCTTTTTGGAATTACTTTTTTTGTAATTCCACAAGGCATTTTATTGCCTTGTGGAGTACAGAAAGAAATATTTCATCCCCTTTCTACTTGTCTTTAAGTGAAGGTATAATCCACTTTCCCCATATTTGAATACATAAAAACACTAATTACAGATGGCACCAGTGATTTCTTATATTATTTGTTGGTTTACCTGGTGTTCTAAGGAATGAGAGGTGAACTCTGGCAGATATTACAGCCATGGTTTCTGTTCCTGCCCCATTTCTCACCTCTCTGTGGCAACTTCCAGCCCAGGAAAGCCAGCTGAGCTGTGGCATCCCAGCACAAATTCCAGCCCTCCAGCCAAAAGCCATTTTCCTTGACAGTCTGAGCTGAAAGACCAGAGTGAGCTGAGTACTATCCCTTCTGCTGCCTGAGCTATGGAAATATAGTAGATTGCTGAGGATGTTTACTTCTTAAACTCATAAAAATTCAGCAGTTTGTTCATTAATGTCTGAAGTTTCGGAGTTACCTATTTGCATTGAACATGTCACTTCCTTTTTCCTTCCATTGTTTACCTCTGTCTTCTTTTCTTTACCACAAAGCCTTAGCAGTCTAATGACAATGATGTCCACAGTGAACAAAGGATAAAATCATCCCTTTTATTACCCAAGTCATTATCTGAATATTTCTGCTAATATTCCAGGAATGCTCTGCTTATTGCTGTTGTAAATCACAAAAAAATGGGAGAAACACAGTGTACCCTGAGGTATTTTTACACTGTGCGACTCTCAAAAAAAAAAGTCATTGTGAAATAGTTTCCACAAACTCCAGGCACAGGACACATTCCCATTCCCTCTCTCTGCTGGAGTGTATTTGTCTTCAAAATTACAAGTCAGTTCATTATTGCAAGGTACAGGCTATAACATGGACAACCTTGAGCATTTGAAATTCTGCCAGCAACCTACAGAGGACTTAATTTTATTTAGTAAATTAGTAAAAAAAAACCTAACATGTAACTTCCTACTGGAGTTCAGAAACAGCATATGAGAAACCCAGTATAACCATTCATGTAGACATAGGTCTGATTTCACTACAATTTATGTAGCAAGAGCGTATCCCCAGTTAGCTGTAAATTTCATCTTTATAGCGTTCAACTTGTTACATGAGCTCTATCAAGACTCCTGACTGTTCAAAAAAAAGGAAGCAGCTGAATTTTCCCATTTCAAGTTATAAATGCCATCAAATACTCTACATTTTGTCATACCAACTCCAGTGTGACATAACCAAGTGTCTGAAGGAAAAAACCAGAATGATTACTGTATCTAGTAACTCAGCTTGCTGAAGTCTCTAGAATAATTCCATGTGGATTTCTGGGGTGTGATGATATCAGGCATTGCAGCCCAGTGCTTAGAGCACAGAACAAGCAAGAGGGCTTTTAGAGATCAAAACATTAGAAAACAGTTCTGTTTACTAGGAAATGTGGGCTGTAGTTCATGCCTCATCACTGGCTGGCGATCATAGAATCATAGAATCATTGAGGTTGGAAAAGACCCTTAAGATCATCAAGTCCAACCGTTAACGTAGCACTGCCAAGTCCACCACTAAACAATGTCCCTAAGCACCACATCTACACGTCTTTTAAATACCTCCAGGTCCGGTGAGTGAAACACTTCTCTGGGCAACCTGTTCCAGTGCTTGACAACCCTTTCGGTGAAGAAATTTTTCCTAATATCCAATCTAAACCTCCCCTGGCACAACTTGAGGCCATTTCCTCTTGTCCTGTCACTTGTTACTTGGGAGAAGAGACCAACACCTTTCAGGTAGTTGTAGATAGCGATAAGGTCTCCCCTCAGCCTCCTTTTCTCCAGGCTAAACAACCCCAGTTCCCTCAGCCGCTCCTCATCAGACTTGTGCTCTAGACCCTTCCCCAGCTTCGTTGCCCTTCTCTGGACACGCTCCAGCACCTCAATGTCTTTCTTGTGGTGAAGGGCCCAAAACTGAACACAGTATTCAAGGTGTGGCCTCACCAGTGCCGAGTACAGGGGCACGATCACTTCCCAGTCCTGCTGCCCACACTCTTTCTGATACAAGCCAGGATGCTATTGGCCTTCTTGGCCACCTGGGCACACTGCTGGCTCATATTCAGCCAGCTGTTGATGAACACCCCCAGGTCCTTTTCCACCGGGCAGCTTTCCAGCCACTCTTCCCCAAGCCTGTGGCGTTGCATGGCGTTGTTGTGACCCAAGTGCAGGACCTTGCACTTAGCCTTGTTGAACCTCACACAGTTGACCTCGGCCCATCGATCCAGCCTGGCCAGATCCCTCTGTAGAGCCTTCCTACCCTCAAGCAGACCAACACTCCTGCCCAACTTGGTGTCATCTGCAAACTTACTGAGGGTGCACTCGATCCCCTCATCCAGATCATTGATAAAGCTATTAAACAGAATTGGCCCCAATACTGAGCCCTGGGGAACAGCACTTGTGACCAGACACTAACTGGATTAATTCCATGCACCACAACTCTTTGGCCCCCACCGTCCAGCCAGTTTTTTACCCAGCAAAGAGTATGCCCGTCTGTGAAACCTTAGGGCAAGGCTTAAGCACAGTTTTATGTGTTTGGCTGCAAAAGCTGAATCCAGAAGCCTGGATTATGCCACCAGACATGGATGGTGCCCCAACCAGGGCCTGAAGACACTGATACACTGAGCAGGGAGTAACCCTCCCTAGAGAGATGGGAGGGTTGAGTCTGTCCGCAATAGAACTGAACCTCTTCAGACCGTGGTGGGAATTGATCCTAGATTGTCTGCAATCTGGACAAGGGGTCTGCTTATTAAACCTACTTTTGTTAAGAAATAGGTAACGCTGCACTCTGTTGGAATGCCTTCTACAAAAGGGTCTACTGTCTCAATCCTTTCAGAAATTACAGGTTAAAAATGAGTAAGCTGTGCCAATTAACCAGCAGCTCACAAAGATTTTGATCCTATTTACTTAACTTTCACTTAACACCTACTTTTGGTGTCAAAATGCTATTCTGCATTAGGCCTTTAACTTCCCTGCCTACTTCTATCTGTAAAATGTGAAAAAACTTCCCAGGTGAAAGAGTTCAGAGGCTATATTCATGTTTGCAAATCACTGCAAGACCCTCTGCCTGGGTATGAATGCCCTAGGATTTGGGGATGGTTTCATTCTGAGAGGAAAATTCACATTCCAATCCCAGAGAAACGAGTGATAAGATTCCCAGGGATTTTAATTGTGCTGTTATTTGTCCACAATTATAAAGTATGCTATTACTTTACATTTGCTGTTGATAAAGCCAAAGCCATTTTCATAAGTTTCGGAAGTACTCTTTCTGGATATAGACTGGAGCATATCTTCCAGTGTCTGTTATCTGAATCAATAAAATCTTAACTTGGGAAAGGAGTTGTGTGCTGCCTACATACCATTTGGAAACCTTCATTTTGAGAGAACTGTCACATTATTCTGGCCTGAAAGCATTGTCAGGTTAAAATAACTAAAAAATACCACTCCTTTAACCAGGTCAAGCCAATGCCCCTTCTTATCTAGGAATGTGTTATGGTTATGTCTAATAAGCCAATTCAATAAGCACAGGATAAATTTAGTTTGTCAGTTTAATAGAGTTATGGCTCTTTGCATGTTTAAGTAATTGTAGATATATGTAGATACAATTGAGAGGAAACATCTATTTCAGACAGCATGTGCAAAAAAGTGGATTTATATGTAAGTATGAACATACAGTAAAATACAGCAGTGAACATTCAGGAAAGATGCTTGTTTACAGACATGTGAATGAAATATGATTGAATTCAAGAAAATCTTAAGGTAGTTTGAACTGGCATGGGAGACATTAATTTGAACAGATGTGTTCCTTAAACTGGAAAGCATGATGTGAACAGTTGTCTTTTATCAGATGGAGAGAAAGAGAATGGATTCTGCTTTAATTCACTCCTTTCTATTTATTTAATAGGGTCCTATCAAAATGTAACCTACATAATGTGCATCATCAGAAAAAGGGCAATATTTTACAGTTGCCTGGATTGTTTGATTTGGAAGGGATTCAAAGAGTCTGTGAACTGCACTCATCCTGTAAGTTTGTGGCTTAGACACTACCAAGCACAGATGAACCACAATTGAACTGAGTGAGCTTTGTATTCTGCGTTATGTGCAGAGACCATACTCATTTGACCCTGAAGTCCTGTGGTATTTATACAATGTCAAATATGGCTTTGAGGTCAGAGTTCTTGCTACCCCAGAAAATGCACAATCTAGGCTGAGTATGGCATCCCATTCCTGATTCTCACTGCTGACTAATTCCACAAAATCATCGTGGTGAAGAATGCTCTCATTCTGAAATGGCTCCACTTTTGGTTTCATGTGCATATGCTTGCCTAGAATTAAGAGTACAGTGAATATTTATAACACTGGGATTTAACTGTTATTTCTTGAGAATTTTTGAGAGAAAATGTTACTTCAGCTCTTCAGTAAATCAGTAAATCTCATAGAGCAGGTGTAAGGGCCAAGGCCAGTACAGTCCCAAAAGGGAGAAAGGCAGTATATGAATTCTCTCATGCTGCCTGAGGTGCTCTATGCCTCTTCCTGGGCAATTAAACCATTTTCACAGTTTCCCTGTCAGAGTTATAACTATCGAATTGGGGGGAGAGGGGGGGAGGGGATTGCATTGTGAAATGAGAGCAACCACAACCGATGATGTACAGGCCTGTTCAGTACCTCTGTTTGGAATAACGGTAGTTGACCATTTATTACAACCTGAGGCTTATGCACAGCATTAGAAATCATCATAAAATAAAGGAAGCTTAAAAAACTGGCAGTCTATTTACAGACACTTTGAGAGAGGAAAGAAACAATCTGTCATAGAAAAAATTTGCAGTGTGTTTTTTACAACATTTGTGTGATACTTACTACATTTTGTATCTGAATTGTGTGTATCAGATAGCATTAGGAGTTCTGTAATGAGTGACCAAGATAAGTTACGAACCTTTCAGGTTTGCACCTTCCAACTTTTGTCCGGAAGCCAGAGGGTAGTAACTTACATTTTAAAGTGAGAGCTAAGGTTGTCTTGTGTTGAGATAGGGCTCTAAAAAATGACAGATGTTGCAAGAGAAACTTGAGGAAGTTGGCAATACCATCTCTACCTGATACCGTTTCTTACAATTATCTATTCCTGACTTGACAGTGGCACTGTCTAGTCATAAGGGATCCATGCTATAGTGTCTAGGAGAAGGCCTGATAATGCTCACAGTTACTGCCATGAGAAAGCATTCTGAAGTCTGCACCAAAGCCTGGTCACAGAATCTTATTCACTCTGTTTCTACTGGAGATTACATGAAAAATATAAAATTCCACCCTGTTAAAATGAGACATAATGGTCTGCCTGTTAATCTAGACAAATAGAAACATTTGCAGTTTTATTTTGTAGATGAACCAGATCAAAGAAAAAAATTATTTGTGCTAAAGGAAGTAAAACCTTTCACCTACCATGTCTGAGTGATTGCTGGTGAGCAAAATGTTTGCAAGAACAGGGGAGCGCCTCAGTGAATTGGAGAAAATATTTTTAAGCCCACTCTTCCCAAGTATTAAAGTAATAGATTCAGTCTTCACAGACTAAAATTAATAGCTGCATTTCTTTCAGGTAGTGAGATACAACGTAAGTGTTGTTGCATTAGCTGTCATCCACCCTTACTATTAATTAGTCTAATTAGTGGTTAGCAGTTCACATTGCCCTTCAATCACTTTCAAATGTCTCTTTAGACAAATGTCAGCTATACACAGATTTTCTCACGGCCCAGTATGTGACTTGGCTGCTAGAGACAGGAGCTGAAAAATAACGCTGTTTGATTTGCCACCATGCTGAAACAGCCACTGTCAGAAAACAGGGCTCGCATGTGCCACCCACTAATTCTAGGCTTTTCTGTCAGGAGCCAACACACAATTTGTTGGCCATTGATACACCCGAACATCTTATTAACTCTTCATTTTACCAGCTAGGTGGTCGAGGGTGTGCTTCCCCTCAGGGGAACTGTACCTGTTAAGGCAATATTTTTTTTGGCTCCGGTTCTAAGCCATAGGCAGAGGAATTAGAGATTCAGCTTTTAATTGTGCTTGTCTTTTTCTTTTGCAAATGGCAATCATTCCATAGCACCTCTTGTGATATGAAATTGAAAATTGGATTAAAGCATATTTTTGATTCCTGACCAACCTTTCTAGTCAGAAAGGCACCTTGTTTAAGCCAGTGGGTATACTTATCAGCCAGTGCAGGCTTTGGCAGCTGTGTAGCGTAGGCAAATATTGAGTAATTTCAAAGCAATCCAGGCTTCACCTTCTAGAGAAGAACAGTAAGACTTGTTTTGTGTTTTTGTAGACAACACAAAGAATTATTTAGCATTGTTCATTTATTTATCAGCTTCAAATCTTTAAAGTTTTGACAGATTAATAACTTCCTTCAGGAGTTTTAAATAAACATGATGTGTTAACAAACAGACTAAGAGCCTACTTAAATTGTACAAACATATAAAGCATGCTGCCTTGTCTAATGAAAACCTGATAAGAAAAATATCTTTTAAAAAAAAAAAAGGTTGTGTCTCAATTTCCGAGAAAGTAATTTATCTTTATATATCCACTGGAATAACAGATGAATGGAGTCAATCACAGTTTAAATAAACCCCAATTATGCTTTGCCTGATAATTCGATTTTATCAACACTTTATATATTTACTTATAGCTTCAATTATTTAATATTATAAATATTATGTGTTTTGACAAACTGGGGTTTGGTTTGTCCTTTTTTAATTTGAGCATAACTTCTGTAGGTGAAAATAATAAAGAGGAAATATTCCATGCACAGGGGGTTAGAATTATAGCTTCAGCAAACCTTATTAGTACTGCAGCTTTGCTAGAGTCTCAGTGTCAGAGGTTGTATATTTATGTAAGTTTAATTGGTGTTTAAGAACAAGCTGAATTCATCCAGCCATAGTCACTTAGCACAATTCATGTGTGAAACTGGTGTGGATTTTGGGCCAGGTGACCCAATTCTCCACAGCAAAAATTGTTGTTTAGACCAACAGTATACTGTGGTGGTAGAGCTGATGATTTTCAACTCTGATTTTCCAGACGCAGAAACATGGTTGAAAGACGCATTTGCACACCGTTTCCCTGCTGACAGGGTAGCAGGGTGAGCAAAATGTCACCATTAAAATACAGTGGTATATCTTCAAAACTTGTGCTCTGCATACGTAGGCTACAGCTAACAAGTGGGTTAGCATTTCCAAAGGGAAATGAGCAGTGAATTCTTGTTCATGCCTTCAACTTAAAACCTCTGAAACAGCTCTGAGCCTCCACAGCGCAGGAGGGGAAGCCACGGCTACTGTGGCAGCATGGGTGCCAGCACGACTGGCCTGGCAGAGCTCATCACTGTGTTTTGCGGGCAACCCCAGAGTCCCAGCTCATCCTCTCGCCTCCTGGGACAGTGCAGGAAGCCTAGCTCCAGCCATGCACCCTCAGCTCTCCCTGAGTTCAGGCCTTCAATGGATATAGCTTGGGTTTTATTGATAGTGTTCTGTTTGCACTGATCATTATAATATAAAACAATGGCATGGATTTATAAACATCCTATAAGGAAAATTATTAGATTTTGAAGTGTCCTAGCAGGTTTACGGGAGTTTCATAGGAGCAAAAACAGAAGGTGCTACCCAAAGAGACATAATGGCCAACAAAGCCAATGCTAAAACAAATGCCAGTAAGTATAGAAGGACCAGCTTGTACAAGTACAAAGGTACAAATGATTCAAGAGGATCTCAAGGGTCAGACAGCAGAATGAAATGTCTTTTCATTTTATTTATCAGAACTGTTTAGCACTTCAATGAAATAAATATTTCTGTATTTCATGAGTAGCAAGACTACAAGAAAGATTGCAGATAGTACTTGTTAGTGGTAGGCATTGCAATTTGGTCCCACCAAGACAGAACACTTTATGTAAAGATATACATCCTTGACATTGAACTGCTTTTGAAAATTAGATGAATTTTTTTTTTCTGTGATTTTTTTAATATAAAAGTTTCTGCTCTTTTATAAAGCTACTAAGTCACATGAAAAATCTTTGTTTAGAGGAAACGTTTTGTAGTTCGGAAAACTTTGTCATGGAAATACTGGAGTGCTGTACCTTTAAAATATGTTTTTCAGGCAAACAGTAAAACCCCATGCAATTCATTTTATACTGAATTCATAATCCTGCTGTTTAAGCAGTCACACTATGTTTACATCAACATTATGGAAGGAACATAAAAGAAGTCAAGATTTTATTCTTTAAAATTAGAACTCTAATTGCATTAGAACTCCAGAAGATGCAGAGATAGTACATGTGGGGCTTGGGGTAAGGGCCTAAGTAGAGTATAATTTGGTTACCAACATTGATTTGAATAATATTTGGTTTAAGTCTAATAGCTGTGTTTTTTTCTGGAGTCCAACCAGTCTACTTCTATTTTTATTTGGTCTGTTTCATAGGGACGCTTTATTTCTTTTGGAAAAAGAAATTGCAAGTTATAGGCATGTGAAGGATTTTCAATTATTTAAATCCTCCTTACAGTGGAAAGCCTTCAACACTGATTTCTTCCTTTCTTAAAAAAATGTACCTGTTACCGTTCAACATACTACTAAAACCATAGTATTCATTTTGTTTTATATGTTTCATTTTGGAGCTGACTGCATCATTTTCTGGGAAAATTAGCTGAGAAATAGGAATATCAGGTTGTTTGACAGGTTGGACCAAAAGTTCTGCAGGGGACAGTGGAAGAAGACACAGGCATACCCACCCTATGCAAAAATTAACACATCAGCAAGGAGCTTAGAGGAATGAGAAATTTCAGAGACATGACAAAACACACTTACACCAAGGGGTTTTTTAGCAGTGTGTTTCCTTTTCAGAGCCTCTGTGGCTTGTTTTGTCTGTTGCTGTTTCTATTAGATTTGTCATTTAAAGTTGTCTCCAAATGGAATTTCATGAAATCCCAGAAGATGAGGAGATTGGTAAACCTGCTCTAACTGCTCTAACAATATCATGAAACAGGGTTTGAATTACCAATACACCCGGGAATTCTAATGCAATTATGAGTGTTTACTTACACCATGTGTTTCTCACTGAGCCTCGGCTGTATCAGGATAAACCAAAGGGAGCTAATGTTTTATAGATGGTAAGACTCTGTTTGTTTTCAGTAGGGCTAAGTCTCCCAAAGCACTCAGACACACTAATTAAAGTAAACTGCAGAGGCCCATAATAAAATATATGTGTTTGGAGACTGTGAGATGAACTCCACTGGCTTATTAAAAGTCAAAAGAAAAATATACATTATTTATGACTTCAAAGGGACACATTGTGAGCTCCAGTTTATTTAAAGGATTAACTAAGCATTGGTTATTGGTGACCATCTGAACAGCTTTCCTTTCACAGTTCATTAGTTATGTCATATATGTGGGAAGTCATAATTTGGGTTTAGATCAAATATTATTAATCAAATAAATTATGGAGGGTACACCAACATTATTAAATGTAATCTTTAGGAAAATAACACCTCACAAATCCACTTTTCTCCAGTTGCCCAATTACATTTCAATACATAAACAAAAATCCAACAGATGTGTGGCAAGTTTTATAGAACTGCCTATCTCTGGAGGGGGGGGTTTGTGAATAAATACAGCACACTCAAAATACCAAATAGAATTGAAAAGGAAGCACTTGGTAGGCCATCAAGGGCTTAGGGACGTACCAGAAGTACAAATTAACCTACTGTGAGTACTTTTGTAATTTACCTAAAATGTTTGGTTTTTAAAAAATTGCCTGATATATGGGAATGAGGGGGAAACTGGGATTTCCAGTGAAAAGGGCACTGGGAGACAGGATTTTCTTTCCCATCTTTGTCAGTAGCACACCCTGCCCATCTTTCTTCTCATTTTTCTAATAATTTTACTTATCCAACTTCTGCTTATGAATGAAAAGCTGTTTATGGAAAATATTTGGCCAGGCCAAGTCAAGCAGAAGAACCCCAATACATACACACGATACTGGCTTTAAAGTGTTCACCAACATTCACAAGCTGGGGAAGACCTATATTTTCATTATGTTCTGTCTGTCCACCTTTCATGCTAAGTTTAATACAACTCAGGTTTTAAGGGAGGTGAAAGAAAAAGATTCAGGGTGCTAGCAATAACGTCTAAATCAAAGATTTCAATAAATTTTGTATAGGCAGTTATGTATGTAGAGTTTGCTGATATTTTAATTTAATTGTCTCTAGAAAAGTGTTGAAGTTTAATTTTTTAAAGTAGCTGTTTAAATAACTAAAACTCACTTAAGTCAAGGTTAGGAAAACACTTATTCTTATGTTAAGTATTTAATTCACAGGAGTTTTTTTAGGGCTGTTTGTATTTTCACTGACATGACTTAGGAAAGCAAATGGAAGCTGCAGTCCCTTTTGTTTCAAATATTATAGGCTGAGGTACTTTTTTTTAATATTGCATTGTCATCTTTGGATCAGCTAAACAAATATGCCAGCATTGGTACTGCCTCAAGCTTTTAGCTTTGTTTTTATAATATAAACTCTGAGGGAAAGGAGAATGGTTGCAACATGCTCTACTGCCGAAATCAGCATCATTCAATAATCCCACCTGTGAACACTGTGAAATCTATGCAGACTTATCTATCATTCTTATTTTTCACTCAGTGAATCAGCAGGCAGGCTGTGTTTCTGCAAATAACATCTCTTATAAATTAACAATAAAATATTCAGCAGTGAGGGTCTGTTTGTTGTTGCTTTCAGTTCAGTCCTTTTGCCTGAGCTACCTACAGGCAGTAGAAGTTACTTAATTTAGAAATAAATTCTGAAATAGCAAAGCTTTGCCAAAATGTGTACAGAACTAATATCCTGCTGAGCAACCAGAATTCACAATGTGAAATATGTATTAAAATATATTGTGTATAATATATATTTGAATACTTAACATATATTCATCATACATATTATATATCTAAATTTATATTTATAAAGATATAAAAACTCTTCCGCAGGCCACATGGTCCTATCATGTACCTGACCCATTTTACAAATAAAGATGAGAGGAAGGACACCTTGCAGTGCTCATTCTCATCTTTTCTGTTTCTGTGGTGTTTTTTCCCATACTGCCTTTCCCAATCAGCTGATATAGCTGAGGTTTCCCCAGGCACTTATCAATCTGGGAAGTGAAGGTGATCATGACTCCAGATCCCGCATTAGGCATTAATGGGTGAGTAACCATTTCGTAACCACAACTCACATGCCTGACACTTCAGTGCCCCCTCACAGATGATCCTTCCCAGGCTTGTGGGGAGATCTGGATTTTTTGCCAAATGTCTTCTGTTCCTGCATTGTACATAAACAAATGATCTCTCAGTTTTCTCCAGGATTATATTTTTATGAAATCTTTACATTTATATGTCCTCTAACAGTAGGGTTTTGTTTTAAAAACTGAACTACATTTAGAAAAAAAGAAAAGGAAAAAAAGAGGAGAAAATCCTTTGGAAGGTTTGAATCTGAAATACAGTAAAATTTTTTTTAAAAGTTTATTGCAGATGAGTGATACTTTGTTTTATTAAACTGTTGGGGAAGAAATTATGGTTTAACATAAGCTGATAATTTATCTCAGCCAATAACACCAAGACTTCATCTTTCACATAATTCTATCGTTCATATTTTCTTCAACATGAAACAGAATTTTGGAGGTTGAACAAAGACACTCTTCAAAACATTATGCCAGTTCTTCATCTTCTGCTATGGCCTAGTATACAATCAGAATTATTGTGCTCTTCCCCCCTTCATAGCACTCTAAGTGATGGTGCAAATGATGAGACAAGCAGCCCTAGTAAATTTATAAAGTAATTCATTTACACCCAAGCAACATCTCACAGGAGACTCAACTTTATGGACCTTACTATGAAAAATATTTCATTCAAACTAACTTCTAAACCTCACGAGTTCAGAGTAACCCTGTATATATTCTGAATTAAAGTAATTGACTTGCTAGGATAAGTAGAATAAAGGAGAACTGATTCCAGTATGCAATATTTTATCACCTAATAGTGCATAATTTGTAAAGACACATTGTAAAATTATGAACAATTAATCTTGAAATGGTCATTGAACTTAGAAATAACAGTACATTTCAGAAGGTGGCCTTCAATAGATTAATGATTGCTCCTGCCCTTTTCTATCTCTGTAGCCAAATTTGTTTGCGGAAGGGTTGTCTTTGAAGTCAGGTTTAATTTACTACCTATGAGTCCTTTAATGGATGTCTCAACAGTAGATATGCTTACATGGAAAATCTTACATCGAACAGGTTCATACCTAACAGGTAGAAAGAATGCATTATATAAACCCTTATCATAAAACTGATAACTGCAGTGTTATGAGGTTTGTATTCTGACTTCCTTAATAGTATGCAGAGACAAAAGATCAAGGTCAATATCTAATACAAGTTTCTTAAACTGCTGTTAATGGATAGTTAAATTGCAATAAAAGTAATCCACATAAGAAGATGTCCTCATACATTTGTCTTAGTGCTTCTCCTTTTGCACCAAATAGTATAAGCATAGCAAATTCCAGTGGCAGCAAATTGTACACTGTATTTTTTCTAATGTTGAATTGTGTACTTTCCTGCTCATCTTTATTTTTATTCTGGAGTATAGTAGATAAGTAAAAGAAGTCTATGAAGAGAAGGCTATTGAAGAGAAAATTATGTTGACTAATGAATTTAGTTACTGGTTTAAGAACATAGTGTGACTTTCTCTCCTTGGAACAGATAATATAAAAATACTCTTAGAATTGCTGGTCGGCTAAATGAATGCAATGGTAACCTATTAAATTTAAGCAACTGTAGAATGCTCAAACATAGAGAGAAAAAATTAAACTCTTGGGTCCAGCATCTAAGTTGCTGTGAATAGATGCTGTCAGTGTGTATGCTAAGGATTTGATTACATAAAATCCTTTTCCATCCCTTGAAGACAAAGGGAAAAACTAATTCTAATTAGCGTATTTTTTACCTATTATTCCTTCAAATAAGAAATTGAGCTTCTGCTTATAATTAAGGTATTATAGGTAATAATTAGCAATGATGATTGCTGCTCATGTATGCTATATATATATGCTGGTGGAAGAACATCTGAGCTAATGTTGGGAAATTTACTCTGATCACAGGAGCTGAAAAGGAAAAAGTGATCTTAAGATACAAAACTAAAATGAAGATTAAGAACTCTTTCCAAGCTATTATTCACTCCAGATTATTTTATCTGGAAGCCCAATTACAGAACCCAGC
This sequence comes from Ciconia boyciana, assembly GCF_034638445.1. NCBI lineage: Eukaryota > Metazoa > Chordata > Aves > Ciconiiformes > Ciconiidae > Ciconia > Ciconia boyciana. Next base: position 60,606,462 of record NC_132938.1, read on the forward strand.
AGGAGACTGATTGTAAAGCAGAAAACCTGACTCCACAAAGACACATGGGTAAGCAGACAGCAGAAAAGAGTAAAGCTTATTTGCTTTCCAAATCCAGGAGTATTTGGGAGCGTGTAACTATACTCTCACAACAGAGCAAGCCCTCTGCAGAATCAGTAGCTGAAGCCAGTTATCCAAACAGAATCTGTCAGAACAGCCCAGCCATGAGAACTGAAGATTAGCAGAGGTGAGCAACTTTGCCCCTTTCTTCTCAGAGCTGGCTTGACATGAGAGTACAATTTAAGCAAAGTGAAATTTGGGCAAGATGTGTCATAGTGGAGACTGGAGGACTGACTGCTGTATACCTTCTGGCTTGCCATTTCCTGTTTGCACAAATATGTTTACATACAGAGGTCTCACATGTTTCTTTGGAGTACATTTCTTTCCCCTCTGAAAAGATTTTTTTTGTGCAACACCTTTCCCAAAGAGCTTTTGAGTGCTTGGAAATGAGATAAGAAACAAATTGACCGAAAGGTTACTATTTCATTTTTGAGGACCAGAATTAAAAGCATTTCTTTACTTCAGAGCCCAACTAGCAGAGGTAAGGAATGGCATCTTGATATTAAGCCTGGTTTGCTTCAGATGCATGCTTGTAGATCCTATTAAAGTGAGAAACTTTACTCAGGTAAAACTGCAGTGATACTCCTGTCTGAAATCTTTAAGCTGATTGGGATCTATACAGGCAAACCTTATCCTTCCAAAGAATACTCAGTAAATACACAAATAGAAATGTGTTCGTTTTTCTTAGACTAAGTCAAAATGTGGATGGGAGTCTACGTCACCTTTGAAGATGAGGCTGCAAAAACAGGAGCGCCTCCTGGCAATTAATGGTAATGTTTCTTAGAGAAATACATGGAATACTTCTGTATTCCTAAAAATCCAAACTCAGGCTTTTTGCAGCTTCTAGAAAAACAGTGATATTTAGGATTAAAGCCTTTAAAATAAGAAGCACAGGCTTTAGAATACAGAAGAGTTCAGTTTAGGCAGGAGACCCTGTCAATTCAGAAAAGCATCATCTTGTGTACCTTGTGTAGTTTCTACCAAAGTTACATGAAGGAATAGTATTGAGGGACTCCTAGTATCTGGTGCTGGATACTTCTGAGACAATCCAGCACTGCTTAGGGCATAAATAATGCTCTGCCAGTCTGTGTGTCCTGGAAAATCCTGGGCATTAAGTCCCACTAGTTTCCCCATTGTGCACCCTGCTCAATGAAGGTTCTGCTTAGCCAGCCAAAGACTGCCATGGCAGACATTTTATTTTTATTTCTATATGAGATAATCCTATCTTTCTCCTAGATAATTTCTGAGATTAAATAGTTGTTGAACTCTCTGATGATTTTCACCTTGCAGATTCGTTACGTATTTTTCTAGTTATTCCCTCAGACTTTCCCATTACTAAGAATGTAAATGGATTTACTCATCTCTAGTGTATTGATATTTCTACCACATGTCTGGGAGAGGAATAGCTAACTTTGTTGAATTTGTTTTGTTCATAATTAATGACAAACCCCATCTTTCTTTAAATATTACAGAGTTTTTTGATCATTGTTTGTCTGATGATTGTTAGTTATAGGAGGTATGTCGCCAGCTAAAACCTAAACATTTTGGCAAACTGCTTAAACTCTGCTATTTCTGTGTTGTATCCATATACAGCTTCTCTAACAATAAGGTCAATGGCAAGCCAAACAGGAGGAGTGAGAGATTGCATCCTGATTAACTCCTAATTTAGCATTCTGGGATCGTTGTGTTCCAATAGAACAGGGTGAATAATTCATTGCGAACAATTGTCCGCTATTTGCCTGTCTTTCTAAATGGTCCATGAGCTGATCATGTTTAACAAAAAACGCACTAGCTCCACACCCCTTCTCAATTTTTCCTGTTCTCTAAATCAGAGATCCCCAGCTTTACTGTTGCCATCCCCCTTCAGAAATAATTTTTACTCATTCCCTTTCCAGATGCATGTGCCATGTACATGTCCCCTTTCTAACTCACAGGCAACAGTAACCAAATGAAAATAGCTCTTGAAAGAGGGAGACTAAATGACGTGGTGTGTCAAATGCAGTGCCAGGTCCAACAAGGCCAAGTGTCTGAATTGCCTTTTGGCAACACAGATGTTCCTGTCCCTAGAAGATCTTAAAAAGACCCAGAATTACCAACCTGTCACGGTTATGTTCATTGTCTTGCCTTTCTGTGAGATGATTCTCTCACTTAATTTTGAGTCACGTGCATACTTTTTCCCTCTGTACCGTCGTAATGAACACAGGATACAACGATGTACCTTCGTTTAGAGGTCAAAAGGACATTTTGGTCAAAGTGTTCAAATATTGGCACCTGTTGTGCCTCCTAGTTGGCTACAGCCAGCTATTCTCTATTGACAAAGCTCTACTCCAGACAATTTAAAAGTTAATTTAGTGTGGTTGACACTGGAGACACAGAAAAGATAAGATTTCGTCATTCTCTTCCCTGGTTAAATGATCAAAAATTTTAGAATTATCTGTAAAAAAACTAAAGATTTGGGGGAATCCTGTTACTATTAGGAGTACCTTTTTTTTAGATCAATTATAGAAATTAATTGTAGAATATATAAACTGCAATAGAAATTTTACTCTTTTAATTAATATTCATTCCTGTCAATGTGAAACCATATCTACTTTCCAAGGTTGCCTTATGTTGGAGAAATTTCTACGGATCTTTATCCTATATTGATTTCTACCAGGAACACAGAAAATGTATTAGCAGAAAAACAATAGTTTGAGAGGAAAATAACTTAGAAATAAAGATCCTGGGGATGAGAAATGAGGTTTTCTCCAGTAGAGAGAACTTTTCCCACTCAGTCCTGAGCATATGCTTCTTCCCTATCCTAAGCAAAATTCAGTGTTATGTTGCTCCTTCTTGATCTAGGAGACCTAAATGTCATTCACTCTTTAAGTTATTAGAGTTGTTTCTAGTGTTTGAGCGGATAGCTACAGAACCACACAACCTGTTTTTTTTTAATGTTGTGTCTCTATAAATTCATCCCTTGCCAGTCAGCCCAGGTACTGAGCAATTCAGATTAGGAGTAAGCGATCTTTCCATGTGTGACCATGGAGTATAATCCTTAATATGTAGAAAAACTAAACCACACGTACATGTTTCTCTACATCCTCCAAATATTTTGAGTGAGGCTACATCGTTTGAGGACATCGGAAAAAAAAGATTATGTAAACCGTGAGCTAACAAAGAGCTGGTTTTGAACCTAGACAATAGGGGTTCACCGGCTTCATGGCAAGTTTGCGGTGAAGTACCACTACTTTGCCAACAAATGTGGAGATGTAATAGTTTAGGATCTTGCCCCAAACTTCCTAAATCACTTCCTCTGAAAAAACTTCCCAGCTTGAAACAAAAGGCACAATCAGGGACTGAATGAAGGAAGACATTCAATTTGTGAGGAAAGAGACAAGGCTAAGTTTGGGCTTTATTCAGCAGTTCTTTCTGGCAGCCATTCATTGCACGTGTGTGGCATTAGAAGGACCATGGATTCACAGAAGCGTTTTGTTACGCCTATGTACATTTCATGTGACTGAACATTTGGCAGATTTGCTTGATTGCAAGCTTTTGCTTTGAACTTGTAGATCAAGTAAGAAAACATTTCTGAAAATTGGACCTAGAATCCAAGGACTTTTGTGTAAATTTCTCCTATCTCATTCAAAACTGGCAAAGTTCAGAAACACTGCCTGACTCCACCTGAAGTCCAGCTCCAGTTTTGCATCAACTGTGAACTGAAGCAAAACCCTATCCCAGAGCACCTGCCTGCATCACAAGCATTCAAACCTTGTAACTTGAGCTCTCTCTAAATAAATCTTCCAGTAAAGCCATTTTGCTTTCTTTTCAGAGGTTGTAGCAAGTGCTTCACACTCTTCTAGTACAAACAGCCTCAGCCTAGGAATGAAGTATGCTAGATTTTTATTTTCAGAGGTGCAGTAAGTCTATTCCACTGTCAAAAGCAACTGCGGTTTCAGAATGACAGGTGCACAAAGTACTACAAATGTGTAGCATCCCCGTGGCTTTCTTGTGGTGTGTAGTCCTTCAAGTGTGTCAGAAAGATGAGTAACTCATACTACCTCCTTAATGGTGGAGACAGCAGAAGAGGGTTAAGTGGTTTGACCAAGTTGTCTGGAGCGCTGGAGACAGGGACTGCCTTGCTGAACTTGCCGTTCTGTGTTGGTACCTGTGACCATGCTGCCTAGCTTCACATACAGCAAGTTGGTTCACATTTCCTGATACACAGATCATCAGTAGAAGCATTCTGGTATAAACAGTGAAACAACTGTGATTTCTGTTCAGGCACAACCTTCCTTTTCCTCTCACAATTTTCCACAAAACAGCCTGATATTTAAAATGTCATTCAGTGTCTCTGGAAATGTGGAAAACAAGCAAATTTATTTATTTATTTTCTCTTCTCCCACCCGTAAACACATAGTTTCCCCAACCATATATTAGGCCATTTCTGAGGTAATACATATAATTAAGTGACAAATCCACTTCAGCCTTCATAATGCCCTTCGTTTTTACTTCAAAACATTCACTGACTCTCATGGATTTGTACTATTTAACGCCCAGATAAAGGTAAGCTGTCTTTTTTAATAACAATGGATTACATTTTCTCGTTACATGCTCTGATTCAATTGGATTTTTCACTGTGAGCACATCTATTCCAGAGAAAACAGTAACGCCAGTGTGAGAATAATTGTAGTTATTAGAAAGGTAAACAAGATGAAACAAAACCTAACATAAACGGAAATTAAATTACTGCTTTAAAGGCCCACTTTTTCCTTCCTTTGCAGAAGTATCTCTACATTTTTCTTTTCTTTACAAGTATGTTATTAGAAACAATAGAGACAGACTACTTGGTGAGACCTTTTCTACTAGACTGGGGCACTGCCAAAACTCTGCAGCAGGGGTGACTGCCAGTGCAGAGGAGAGCTTCCATGCCCTTCAGAATAGGGCTGTTCCTTGCTAGTACCACAATGGGGGTGAAGTCGTGATGAGATAATATCCCAAACTCCTCTCTGAAGATGGCAAGCCAACTGTCTTTAAGGGAATACTGCAGTGGATATATTTCTACACATAGGAAAACTGCAAAAGCTCCAGTGACCTTCTGGCCCTCACAGAAGTTCAGTGCATAAAGTGAAATTTGATGAGTGGTCTGCTGTCCGCCTAGCTGCATCTAGCTTTGAACACCCTATGGTGCTGGGCACTAATGCATCAAAGCATTAAATATGCACTAACTCTTAAGTATGTGAGTACATCCCTCCCCATTTAGGAAAGCTTTTGACCATATAGCTAAGTCCTACTGAAGTAAACAGGAGTTAAGTGTGCACCAAATTAGTGAGCTGCTTAAATACTTTGGCTGAACTGGGGCCTTAGACTGTCATTGTTTCTTCACATGGGCAAAAAATGTCAACCCATTAAAATGTGTGCTTTAAATGCCTTGCCCTGCAAAATGTGTACACTTTCAGTGGCTTCTCCACTGAAATTCATCCAAGAAGATTTACACACTCAAATATATTTGGAGATGTTCCTTTGGGCAGAATACCATGCAGCCTGCCCACCTGTCCTGCTGGACAGATGATCTCCAGGGGAGAAGAGCTAGTAAAGATCTGGGTATTTGTTTAGCCACCCCGTCTCAGCCATATGGAATTATATAACCTTGTTTTTGTAGGATTACTTTGCTAAAATAATATGAATATCACGTTTTTCCCTCTAAAACATATTACAATATAATGTTGCCCTGAGAGAGAAAAGGGGAAGATGTGCAGCTCCTCCTGTTTCATTTCCTGCTTTCACGGATTGTTGTGTTACTAAAATATTTTTATTACAGAAGAACTTGAAGCAATATACAATGTTTGTCAGAGGATTATTTATAGTCCCTTTAAGCTGAATTTCTGTAATGAAATCCATTTACAGACATTCCACAGTGCCCTATGGTTACTTGCTTATGCAAATGAAATGTGACCCTTGAAATAAGCCTCTTGCCCTTGCTGTCACCCTCCTTGGCTTCAAAGGTCTACAGACAATCGCTTCTTAAGTGAATGGGGTTTTTTTATTTCGTTTTGAGTGGGGAAAGAAGAAAATGAAAAAAGAAAAACCTTTCCATTGCATGGTATTCTTGCAGAGATTCATAGTGACTGACTGGTTGTACATTTATGTGACATAATGCTCATTTATTTTAGATGTTAACATAGGAATCCTTTGCTCATAAACATGCATCTTAGATTATACTCTTTAAAAGTGAGATTTTGCATTAAAATTTCAGAAATGTCCAAGTGATTTAAGTGCCTGGATTTAAGTTCATTTCTTCTTCAGTTGTGCTTTGGATTCCTAATTTAGATATCTGGTTTCAAAGGTCTTACTTCTGGACTCACAGATGTGCAGTTTCAGCCTGGCATACATGCAGAGCTAATTCTACAGTGGCCCATGAAAAAAAAGGGTGTAAAATTCTGCACTGCAAAAATGGTCTTATGTATGGCTATGCTTGCAGTAATCTACACTGATATAAATGAATGAGTGAATATATAAGATACACCAAAGAGATGAAGACCCAACTATTTCAGAGAGGTAGAGAGGATGACTTTTAACAAAATGACAAAATTAACATCTTTAATTATTATAGTATGCTGTTAGAAAAATCAAGAAAATGGACTATACCACAGTAATAAGGGCTACATTTCTCTTTACTTCCTATGCAACATCTGCTTTTAAAAGCATTTTAGAAGCATTAGGATCATGGCTTTTTTGTTCAGCTGTTTACAGAAGCAGAGCTTAGGTACAACAATTTCTGTCCCATTTAGGCATCTCTACAGTGTGAGCTCTGAGATTATGGCTGAGTGCTGTCAGTACAAACAAATTTACAGTTGATTGCAGGTCCTAAGTAACTTCTTTACTTGTGTTTCAGATGTTTCTGCAATCACTGTCATCATGTTAAAATTTAGCATGCAACATCATGGCACTGACAATACTAGTTTTATGATACTTCTTGAAAATACTCCTAATAGTTCATCACCTCTTAAATTAAGCAAAATGGTCATAAAAATAATGAAACATTCTGGCTGCAGAGAATTCTGTATGGATAGAAAGATGAAGGGAAATGTACCTTGAGGTAGTTAGTTATGTTTTTTTTCAAAGAAGAACATTTCAACAAAGGCCAGTGGCAAAACCACTTCTTTCTCATGTTGATGTATGACATCTGTAAATAAAAGAAACTGACTTCAAATGAACCAGACTGTCCGCAATGATGGCATCTCAGCTATAGTACCTGTCAGGAGCACAGTAGACTTCCTTATAATGTAGTTTCTTTTTCTTTTACAGTTTTGTTGTAAGTGGAAGTTGATTACCTGGAGTTATAGTCCACTTATGGTAATTGTAGATATCTCATTTACTTCAACATTATCAGAATACCAGTGCATGACAGTATAGACAGCTTTTGCAGGGTCTTATTATTTATAGCTGATTCCAGCTGGTTTTTATTACAAAATATTTGTATCTTAAGGCCACGTTGAAGATAAGTAGACAGCCATGACCCCATGTTATCCTGGGGCCTTTTGCGGTAAGTGGTGCTCCCAAAAGATGTGAGGCAACTGCTGAGTTTATCTGAATAGAGGACTGCAGTCCTGCATATATTTTATGACCTGTGCAAGAACATGTGGGAGAGGTTCCGTGACTCCATAGACTCGGTGCTTCTCATCTCTTCCTGGGCTCCCTCCAGTCAGCAGAAGAAATTCAATGCCATTCCCCCGGGAAGGCAAACTCCATGGGACAGAGAAAACAGTGGGTGACTACCTAAACAGCATGGGTTTTCTCCTCAGGACAGGTTCTCCAATCCCTCAACTGCCCTTTTGAAAAGAACCTTTTTAACACATAGGAAGGATGTTTGGTTCTGTTATGGTAGCATGCACTGCTTGAATTTCTTATAAGACCTATTTTCACGTTTTTAACTTTTCAAAACTTTAACCTTTTGAGTTGAAGTGTCTGCCACAATCTGAATATGTCTTTTTTCCTTTTTCATTTTTAGTCAAAATGATTAACCTGTTTCTGATTATGAGGACTCAAAAAGAAACTAAAATCAGGCTATTTGTTTTAAGCACAAGAACATCTTCTATATTGCTGGCATGGAACATGACACTTAGCAGGAAAATGATTTTTGTGTTAGAGATGTGCTTTTTTTTCCCCCAAGAAAAACTCCCCATTCTTGATCAAGGTTTTGAAAAATGTGTCATTGATACTGACCAACTGAGCATATTCTGTCCCCTCTCAGTCCCTTTCTATGTCTGGACAATGCAGATGCCAATCTGACAGCGTGCTTGAGAAGGTGTGGGTCTGGGACACCAAGGCTTTTGCTGCAGGATCTGCATCAGATGGAGGAAAGCTCACGTGGGAAAGCTAAGCAGTACAGTCTGTCGTCCCTATGGTTTCAGCAGCTCTCACTTCTGAAGCGCCGTGGTTGAATACTTATCTGAATCAGAAGGACAAATATTAGACTAGTTTTCTGTTGATGCTGTGGGGGGAAGAGAAACCTATGACAAGAGATTTTAACCAGAGTCTGATGAAAGCAAGGACTTGTTGGAAAGGGGTGACAAGCTAGGGAGAAGCTGGAACAGGAGAGTTTGAGTAGGGGCCTGGGAGCTTGTGGGAAACAGGGAGCCAGCAGCTGTGGAGGAATAGGTGAGCGTGGAGACAGGAGAGGGAGCGATGAAGGAGGATGTGAATGACTGAGCTAAAAACAAGGACAGGGAACCACTGGAAGAGGGTAAAAGGAACTGGAAAGGAAGGAGGAGCAAAAGAAACAAGGGAAAAGGAGAGGGACAAGTGGTAAGGAGCTATGGGAGGAGAACTGAGCAAAGAGGTGCAGAGAACAGGCCAGAAAGAGTGGATAAGTGAATACTGGGAGTAGGAACCAACAGAAGGAGAACTGGGACTGGCTGAGCAAGGACAGAAAGAGCAGATTTGGGAGCAAGTAAATGGGAATTTGAAAGACAGTGAGGCACTGAGTTCCTAGAGAGACTATGAGTGTAAATGACTGGGATTAGGATGAGAATCAGAGAACAAGGCTATTCAGGTGTTTGTGTCCAAGACCATTTAGCTGGAAGGTGTGTGCCAGCTCCATTTTTTCCAGGTCAGCACAGAGTTTAGCACATGGTGATTGGTTTCAGAGGGATTAAGAGAATGGTATAAAACACAAGATTTCCCTTGGCGTTGCAGGGAGCATCATATGTCTAGAGCAGTTCATGCAAAATTTATTCATGATCCAAACGCAGACCAAATTCAGCTATTTTAGTAGACCTTCTTGAGGAAATGAGACAGTGACTAGCCAAAGGTGAAGGAAAAATAAAACCAAAGTAAGGATTGAAGATTGGGAAAGAACAGAATGAGAGAAGCTGAAGCAGAAAGCACTCAGGAGACTTAAATGTAGCAAAATTATATGTACAGAGGATGGTTTGTACCCAACAAAAAACTTTGTCCATGGACCAGAACAGAGCCACAGATTCCAGTATTTCACCATTCTTCTGTTTTCTGCAAATGTCAGCAAAATGGGCCTCCCAACCCATTCTAATGTTTGTCACCCTGGTCTAGAATTGGGTCCAGACAGAGGATCTAAAGCTCCATCTCTGTGACAAGCCACGGAAGCATTGACAGAAAAGGCAGTTAGACAACTAGAGAGTAGGGAAGGAGGGACTTCGTTTTGCTGGTCCATTGAAAGTATGAAATGACCTCAGAGAAGGAAGAAATGAGGTGAGACAATAAAGGTGGCTTTGAATGAACCTTTAGTTCTTTTGTCTTAGGAATTAAAAAATGTGCAGGAACTGAAGCATAGACTGGCAAGAAGAGGAAGGAATGTTAACCTAATTATTATAGGGAAATGCTTCCTCGGACAAATTACCTTTATTTTTGCATCTTCCACAGAATTCTCCTGAGGCAATGTGATAGGAAAGCCATTTTAAAAGCAGGTTTTTCTACTTTTTCATTCACTGTCTTGAAATCCAACAGAGGAGCTTGAGGTCTAATTTGTAAAAATAGTGAGCATGCACGAGTGCATCTGAAGTCCAAGCCAGGCATGACTGTAAAAGAGGGAAAACAATTGTAGTACGCTGTGAAATTAGGAGTCAGTGCCTCTCAGTCTGGATAACTGGATAAGTACGTGAATGGATATTGTTACCCCCCCATTCACCTCCCTATGCAATGACAGGTTAATATTTGTGATACAGCTGGATACTGTATGGGTAGGACTATGAGGAAATGAATCATTCAGAATATACAGCAGATCACAAATAACATTCAGTAAATAATGCCTAGAACTATTCACTGAACAGTGATGCTAAGACTAATATGACTTTGCTGTAAAGTGGGTATCATCTATCCTATGGCCCCTGGAACACACAGGGTAAATAAATACTGTATACCATATTGTATGGCTACAGGAGGGCTGAAGTAAAGTTGTACAGATTTTCCACAGATATGGAAGCTTTTGTGTCAAGACAGGGCCTCAACTTCCTTGGCATATAAAATTTGTGTAAATAATTCCTGGTGAGTGAGTTGGCACAGTAGGCTTTTAAAGTCCTGCAGAGTGAGAATGCATGAAGACATAGATCCTGATGAGCTCAATTATCTTCTCCCTGTGACATTTACACGGGTTAGAGTCAGGGGTACCCATGTCAATAAAAGCATGATCTCCTACTGTTTATGGACAGATCTCACTGAAATTACTTGTCGTTTTAGTATGATTCCAGTGTTAGGCATTGTTTTCTTCCATTAAACGTAAACACCTCATTGATTAAGAATGCTTCTTTCTCTTAGTTGCTTGCTGAAATATCATGTCTCTTTCCCCTGACTTTTCTTCATCCAGGATTATTTGCTTGCAATGAATTGTATCAATATGATCCCCCAGAGTACAAGTACTTCCATTTTAGGAACAGTACAAATGATATGAGTGTTCATTCTCCTGGACGTTCATCAGTCTTAAGTGGAGAGTTGAGATGCAAGCTCTTAATTCACATGAATATCCTGGTGTTCCCACTTGAGTTAGCTAGCTGTCTAGATGCAATAAAAATTAAGAGTACAAATGCTGCGCATACTTCAGCTGGAAGCCACCTGCTTTGCCACAGAGAAACGGGGTAATCCTTTTGTCTGATGAAAGTCCTCCACCACTTTCCCACAGTTCCTTTTGTGCTCCACAGAAGCCAACAAGTTCTCCCGCAGTCCTCTGAAAAAAATAATACAGAGCCTCACTATACTGCTGAACAAAAGCTGGAGTCTAGCCCACAAAAGCTGTAGTTCTCCACCAGGGTTGCTCTGAGTCCCAGTGGAGGGCAGTACGTACATACAGCTTTATACAGCCATCTCCACACTGGTGAACCTGCTGCCCAACATCTAGAGCTAATCACCAAAGCTAACCTTGCAATGAAGACTAAATCAGGAATTTTTCCTGTCCATCTTCTTCAGGGATTGCTACTTCTAATCAAAGAATGCCTATCGAGAATAAAAAATGGCTTAAACCAGCCTTTTTGGCATCTGTTTTTTGCCCTCACCAAACGTTATAAAACCTGTCACTGAATGACATGCCAGACAGATCTGAAATTCCTTTTTTAATATGTGGGTTGGAGGAGAGGAGAAAGAAAGCAAGAATAGAGTTTGCACTGACATAGCTCTAAGAGGCTCTCCAAATTACTTTTTCTTCTTGTTTTCAGCACTCATTTGTTTTAAACATTAACCAGAGATATGGAGTGTAAAACTAGCTGTGCTTATTTCTGTCCTGCAAAGTTTGGTTAGATTTGAATTCTTTGTACTGAAACCTGCTCATCTTTCAAACATATGTTATTCTTTTTTTTCAAAGTCTATGGTCTCACCCTAACAAAATACTACTTGCGTGGATCAGTGAGGTTTGTCGCCTGGGTAAGGGCTATTGCATCTTTGTTTCAGAGAATCCAGTGGAGCTATTTATGCAAGCAAGGACTATTTGCAAGTAATTTTCAGGATGCAGCTGCACTGTGAAAAGTATTGTATAGTCTATACAAATAGTGGGTATGCCTTGTAATCTTAAAGTCCTGGTATGTTTGCATGGAAACTCCGCTAACGTCCTTACATTGTTTCTTATGACCTCACAGAGGAGCAATGTATTTTCAGAAGGTCTATTCCCAGAGCTTGCCAGGGTCTGACATTTTAATCATGAAAAGCAATTCATCTTATTTTCAATATTATCATAAGGATGACATAATCAAATCTCAAAAATGTACCTAATGGTGCTTAATTACATGACTTGAACAAAAGAAAAAATATTTATCTGATAAAATGTAACTAAACTGTGAAAATCGTTGCAATATTAGAATTATTCCATTATCATTGAACTAATTTGGAGATTTAAGACTGACCTCTTGGGAAGGCAAGATTTTTCAGTGAAATACGGCTTAGATACTTAGTATCTCACCTTTTAAAATGTTTTATTCCCATTCCAAGTTCTCTTTTACCTTAGAGAATATCATATGAATTAACTACAGTTATATGGAACTATGAAGTTATATTTCTATGCTATAGTTCCAAGGCAAACCAATTAATGTTTCAAGATCTTGCTCCCCTATTTTGCTGATGTTTTGGGGTCATATTCTTTAAAAATCAGATATTTCCAGTGCTCGTTATGCAATCCTTTCCAAATTCTCCTGAGTGAAAAATATGGCTAGGACATTAAACAACACTACATGCATAATCTATAGATCATTGTACTAACATACACCATATGTACCTTTGATTAAGGAAAAAAATCACTTGGCTTCCACATAAAGCCTTACTAAAAGCTAATGAAATTATGTATGCAATGGGTTTTGCATAATGATCTGTGCAGTGTGCTGACTACACTAGTATGGTATTAAGACAGTGAACTCTTCCACAGAGTAAAGCTGAGAACTAGTTAAAAAAATTACAAACCTTTGACTATTCATTTGTTTACTAACAAGATTAAAAGAAAAAAGTAAGGTATTTTTACATATACACCAAGAAACAAGGTATCACTTACTATGTTGGCTCCCAGCATAGAGAGGTATGTTTTGCTATATAGACAGTCAAGGATATTACCAGATTTGGGGCAAGGCTCTTCCTGGCTGCAAAATATCAAGGGTGCCTTGTTTATAAGAGAACTACATCAGTTTATGTTGTGTCAGCATCTGATGTGTTTGCAGATCTTGCAGGCTTCATTTCAGCAGTTACACCTCCCAAGAAGTTCTATTCTTGGTCTGAGAAAGACCATACTGGTAGAAGGGGGTGATAATACTCTTAATTTATCATTTAGGGTGATTGATTATGCACTATATTTATTAAAAAGGATATTATTTGCCTGCTGGACAACTTCAGACTTAGTGCACATTTCCTGGGTGACTCTACTATTGTAGAACATCTAATTCACTGTTGGCTTTGCTGTATTTGAAGTTGTCTATGATATGAAATTATTTTCCAGCTTATAATAATGCTATTTACTACTAGTATATTATTTTAGTGAGAGAGAGAGCAAAGGAGAGATGAGAGAAAATAGTACCAGGACAAAATGGACTATAGATAAAGCCCTGAGAAGCTAAACACATCTCTAAGTTGAAAATAGAGGGTTCTTCAGGTGCTGACCTACTTCTGTAATGCTCAAATTCGTCTTGCTCAACCTTACATGTCTGCAATATGAGAAGATGCACAAAAGAGGCAGTGCCGAAAACCCTTCCTCTGTGCTCAGCTAGGTGAGAGGATATGTTGATTTCCTCCTTGAAAACCCTACTGCATCACCACAGTTTCCCTTGGGGCTCCCTTCCCAATGACAGTGCCATGGTCACACCCTAGCATCTACTTTATCACCAACCTTGGCATGTGAACAGCCCTTCACCATATTCTCATAGTCACCAGATAATCACAACCCTGCCCTGAATTTGTGCTTTCCCCTCTAATGAAGAAAGCACATCCTCCTCCTGCTCTGTAGTACCTAGTTGATCAAACCCTTGGCCTTTTCTGGCATTACAAAATCCTTTATCACTGATTGGAGCAAAGGCTGCCCAGCACACACCCTGTCCTGTACTAATAATTAAGCAAATTTTAGTTCTGAGCTGTATAGCTGCACCCCTAGCCCAGCTCATCTTAAAAGAGAATAGTATTAATAACAAAACACATAGTAGAAAAGGGAGTTTCCTGGATTCAGGTAGCTCTGTAATGGGTGAAATATTTGTGCTTTAGATGTCTTTATATTTTCCAATGACTATTACCAGTAGTAATCAATGACTTACAGAGGGTTCCTTGGGTAAGACTATATACTAATACACTTATTTAAATCTAATCTTCAAATTACTGGATAGATATATGTGCAAAATATTTTTGTTAAGCACTGATTTTGTAGAGATTCCTTTCCAAAGGACTAGTGACGGTTGGTTTTCTGTCACTTGTCATCAGCTTGATATTTGACTATGAGTTTTATCACAATACAGTGTGAATAAGAAGCTAGCCAGCACTGTGTAGCTGGTAATCAAGGAGAGCTTATGCATCATAACTGTCCTAGCTGAGATTCAATTCTCTGTGCATTTTGGTCAGTGTAATATTCCTACAGCTTCCAGGTTCATAGATGTTTCACAAAAAGCTGTAGACCTTAATCTAATGTTTCTAAATAGAAAATAGAGTCAAACAAAATGGGGAGATTGTTGTCCCACAAGACAGATATTGGGACGTTCAGAATAGAAGAGTGAATAATTGTATGAAATTATATTAATTGTAATTACTATCAATTCTTAGCAAATATGGCTAATGAGTCATTAATAATTCCTTGCTAAAAATAGGGAGAATCTGTAAGTACATATTTCATAGTACATCACAAACAAATAACACTGCAGGTATTGTAAAAGTAGCTCTCTCAAATTGTACCAAAACAGGACAAATATGTGTACTTTAGCAACTTTCAAGGGTTAAAATATCATGGCACATTATATATACATTTATACCAAAGGCCAGAGGGGTAGTAGTCCCATTTCATAATCACTACAGCGTTTTATGGAACTTCTGCCTCTTTATGGTTCTGTGACTTCCCTCATTCAGGGAGGCCAGAATGAAAAAAGGTCAAAATAGATGTCAGCCCAAGCAATTATGAAAGAGAGAACTTGGACATGACCCTGAGATTAGAAACGGTGACCTGTCACAGTAACAGGGGAAAACCTGCCATGCTGCCTTTTTGTCAAATACAAACTACCATGGCAGTCTTAAAAAGTACTGTCATTTATTTGCATTTTAATCTCTTTCACCTCTAATGTTGGGCTTTCCTTCTCATCTTCTCTCTTCTGCCATAAGCAGATGGCTCAGATCGCAGAAAATAGGCATAGAGTTTAGAGTATCCACATCTTCTGCAAAGAAAGGTCTTGGGAAAATGGATCAAAAATGTATTTGTCTGGACATGAGGAGCAGAAATAACACAATAAGCAAATTGTGGCCTGATTCTGGACACTGTAGGAAATATTCTAGGGTTCATTTAAGGTCAATGAGAGCTTAATTTCAGATATAAAACTATGTAAATAGGAATGGAAGAAGAACCTGAACAGAACAGGATTTGGAAATGAAACTTTCCCTGTATTTTTTATTTTTCACATATTTAAGGTTTATTCATAGTAACTTAACAAAAATTCTTGCTATTTTTATTTATTCACAAAGGAGGTATTTTTCAGTTTGTTTGGTTTTTAACATGCCTGATTTGAATTAGCTATGTCAATCTTTGGAATTAATTCTTTTCATAGAGACAATGCTATTGTCTCTGCAGTACATCTTTTACTTCACAGTTGACCATCTGTGGAAAGAATACTGTGGGAGAGATATAGTTCATTTTCACTGATAAACCATGAGGGCCATGATAGCAGAACACAGGGATGGAATGTTTAACTGGGCCATGAATCAAGGATCTAGCAGCAACATGGCCAGTTCTTGCTTGGAAATGGAATTTCCACTTGCCACTCTTTAGCCAAAGAAAGGGGCATATTCTCAAAGGTCATCAGCCCAGCCCCCCAAAATTCTGATATGCAAAGTAGCAATGCTTTCATATTATAGAGTTGTCCTTTTTCACCAGGACAAAAGTTTTAATTTCTTTACTATTCAGCAAATCAAAATGTTTAGTTATTGCTGCTCTTTCCATGCAGCCTGGAACATTGTTATAGCATTTTTAATAAGTTTTATGGTGGTTGCACCTCAGAAGTTTCTTCTTTGCCTCCAGGCTATTCCTGTGGCAATCTTTCTTTCCTATCTCAACAGTAGAAAAGTCCCTTTCAACATCTGTACGTGCTTTCTGTAAACAAACAGTGTTCACTATTCAGAACAGCAGATATTTCATTATAACTTTTTTACATTCTGGAAATTAATACAATAATGTCACATTGTGTTGCCAAGTCTGATTTCCTAACAACTACCTTATCATCAAAGCTGACTGAGTAAGATTAGATCTGCCTCCTCCCGCCTTGCTGTGACAAGTTTGTAGTTATTCCAAAAGGTGTGGCTTGATTACAGAAGTCCTATTTGCTGAAAAACAAATGTCTGGAGATCAGACATCTAGGAGTGGTATTCTTGATAAATGTAAACTTTGCCCTCCCAAGTCCGAACCACAGATGTATGTGACTGCCTGTGATCAGTATCATTTTTTTGCCCCACTCTTGAATAGCTGCTGTGCCAGGAATAGGAAGTAGAGGAAAAGCTACCTACTGTAAAAGAAATCAAACTTGAAAATATGAGCTAGGTCTAATGAAAGGTTAGAGAAAAACCTTAAGGGAAAAGTTATACTCGTTACATTAATTTATTGTCAATGTTCTGCCACTTTGCTGTGTTCTCTAACTTTTACTGTGGTAAAGCTTAGAACGACTATTGAAGATAAAAGGGTCTTTTCGCTGTGTAACGCTGTTGGCAGGGAGTCAGTCTTCTTTTTCTGTCTATGTATCTACTGCTTGTGAGGCTTCATGTACGAAAACACACTGCTATATAAATAATAGGACAAATCCTGCTACTGTTATTAAAGGAAAGAAAGGCTGTTACTTTAAAAAAAAAATTTAATTCTATCCTCAATCTTTTTTCTGTTGCTACATTTTCTCAGAGCCTGAAATGTTGTCCAATGCACCTATCTAGTGAGAATATTAAAATTTATGTCAAGACAGCTCCCTGTATCCGTATCAAAATAGCTGCTCAGTTGCACATATGCTTCACAAATACAAAGTTACTTCCCATTTGTACCTGCTGTACTTTCGACTGCATCTGCCTTTCTTCAGCATGTCACTGAAAGGTTGGCTAGGAAATGTCTGTCTGATCCCAGTTTGGGACAAACTCGTCTTCTTACATTTGCTATCATGTAAAAACACAGAAATAAATATTTACGTCAGTAACATTTGAACTTCCATTTGACAGTGTGGATATTGCACATGGAATGTAGCTGAGATTCAGAGCATATGTGTTGTACTCTTTTCTTTTTCCAGAATTTAAAATTAAGAAAATACAAGGTCGGAGGATATGTAGAGACCATCTCAAGATTGCTGCCCTTACAAAGTGCTTCTAAGCTTTGACAGGATCATCTAGTATGCAGTGTATATAAATAGGCATCCTTCCCAGTTGCATTGTGAGTCTGAATATACATTCAGAACATTCACTATTATTTTTGGCTGATGTTCAGTGGATCACGAGATGCTCCCATCACACAAGAGTAAAAACAGAAATATGCTGTGTCCTTCCAAACCTGCTGTGAACAAAGTACGGCTGTTGAAAATATGTATGTGACCATGCAGGTAAGGACTAAAGCATAATTTGTATAAACGTGAATAAATGCCATAAGTAATAATTTTGATTGTTTTATTTTGCAACTAATATCCTTTCAAAATGTGTAGTTTTGCCTGGACTTGTGTAAAGAGATGGCACTTAAAAGCTCTTGTAAGGTTCCGATAGTTTCACTCCTATCCCTTATTGTTAATATTGGGAATAACATTGAAAAAGAAATACATACGCATGCAATTAAAGACTCTCTGATATTGAACAATTACAAGGCAGGTAAATGAATAGTGTGTGGGTGGTTGGTGGTTTTAAATTGGAGAAATTGATCTTGCAGTTTCATGGGTGTATCTATAAAATAAAGGAGGAATAAATATAATAACTTCTTCTTTCACCCTAAGAGAAGTTGTGATTGCTTTTAAGAAATCAGATAAATGGGTGCAATTTTTTATTGAAAGCTAAGTCTGATTTAATTACTCATCTTAACCACCATTTTTAAAGTCAACCTTCTACCCCAAATATGCAAGTTAGCTGTTGTTCCAGGATGAGATTCACCCATGCTGATATAAAACTCATGTTTCCACAGTATGTATTTGTATTATTACTAGGGGAACAGAAAGAAACAATGAATGTAGTAATCCTGTATTCATAAGGTCTTAAACAAAATATACAATGGTTCATAACAACCAACTTTTTACAAGCAGCGTAACTTTTCAGTTTTAGTCTTTATGAAATAACACAAACTCCTGTGAAGTAACAAATAATTATAGTGTGGAGAGAAATGGCCATATACCTTTCATACTCAAGGCGTGTAGTAATAACTTAATACAATATTTTATTTCCCAATGGAGATAAATTATAAATTTAAAGAGCATAACCAGCACAATAAGAATAAGCAGTGAGGCAGCTCTCGAAAGCAGCGTAGCTGAAACACCTGTCATTAGGTTTTGATAGCCAGTGGTCAAGACCAAGCCCACAATGGAAAGACTCCTTCATTCCTGTATTAGTGGGGTTTTAAGGCTTATTGTGATCTCCACAGCAAAAAGGATGACAAGCCTGTGTGTTTCTCTAAAGATTTGATCACTGGAGTTTCTGGTATGACACAACCATGGACCTAGTACCAACCTCTCAGTGTGAAAGTGCAAGCAAAATATGCTTCTTTCTTTATTGCTTTCTATTGAGTGTCATTCAACTCCATGCCCATGCCCCAAGACCTTTGTTGTTTGCGTTGTAAAGAAGGTGGCCCTCCCTGGACCTGAGCACAGACAAACATGAAAAAGTATTAAAGATATCAAGAAGAGAGCTAGTCACTGAATGGGAAACATTTCTTTGAGCAGACACGTGTCTGGCAGCAGGTAAAAGCTGAGATGAGTTATCTGAAGAAACTACTTCGGATTTGGTGGGAGGTTTTTACAGAAAGGTAAAAGAAACCAGAAGGATGTGGCTTCGGCCCTAGCTGGGCTGGCTGAGAAAGTTGAGACCAAAGAGGACATCAGATTGGCTTGCTGACTTAGCCTTGCTCAGGATGATAAAGGCTGCAGAAAATGAGGGCAGGATGCCTGAACCCAGGTAGCACAAAGCCTTGCTACTGTCTTTTCCTGAGTGTGTCTGTGCAGATTGTTTTGCCAATGACATTAATGTTGGCTGGGAGTGCAGAAAAAGGAATCACATAGCTTGTCAGATATGACTGTCAGCAAAATGTTTGATGAAGACTTAGCCATGCTGAAGAGAATTGTCATCTTAGCCTATGCTGTCTAGCAACTGGATGCAAATCTGATGGAAGGAAAAAAAACCCGAAACCTTGATGACTCTATGATGTCTACAATGGCTTCTTGATAAGTCTGTCAGAAGCTCTCCATAGTGGATATGTGAACTGCACCAGACAGCTTCAATGGATGTGGGTGAGAGCTGGAGGGGAAGAAAGGAGCTATTACATCGATATTCAATGCAATATTCAATGCTATATTCAATTCTGCTGGTCCCAGATGTGCATGGAGAATCAGAAAGGAGCTAGTCCAGAAATCAATGCATGGAAGTAAAAGGTAAGAAAGTCTATGGAGAGCCCATTAAGAAGATAAGGAAAGGAGTCTACTTGGAAGTACAGGAGTGGCTGGTTGAATCTATGGATGGAAAAAGAGCTCTGGAAGGCATTAGAGAGAGACAATCGAGTACTGATATTCTGCCTGGGACTTCTGAGTATTGGCACAGTGAAAGTACACTATGAGAAAATGCCTCTTTCTATAGCACAGCACTCACTGGGGAAGAAAGACAGACAGACAGACTTGGTGCCAAAGTAGCTGAAATAAGTTTGACTTCAAACTATATTCTGGCAAATGCCAATTATATCTGTCTTTAAAAATACAAAATTTAAGTCTACTGAGAGTAGACTTTTTCATGAATCATACTAACTGCATTCTGTTCAAAGAATGAGACATTTTACTCAACATACTGCAGTACTTCATAGGCCAGAAAGAAGTGTACAACATTGCATTTACTTTTGACTGTGGTACATGGAAATTTCATACACTAGCCCAGAAGTCAACAATTCCTTGCAACTGATGAAGTTTTATTTTACTTTAACTAATTTTCTCTGTCATAGCCTTCCTCTCTCTGATCTTCTGTAATGATATATGGATATACATTTTAATAAATTGCAAGCTCAAACAACTGTACCTAAATGTGTTTAGAACAAGTTTTGGATAGACACATAGAAAACAACTGCAGCAGTTGCTGATGAGCACACAGGAAGAGATAGGTTTTTGTAGTGTACAGGGGATCGGGTTTTGCACTGGAATGTCCGTCCTCAGAAGCTTTCACATACGCATGTCAAAATTGTTCCTAAGTTTTTCAGGAATAGAGGATAGGAAGGATAGCTAATTGCTTGGGCATTGGCTTGTGACTCAGGATTCCTGAAGTCAGTTCCCAGCTTGACCGCAGACACCATCACAAAAAGGGACTGACAAAATGGGTGCAGGAACTTTATAAGTTTAAGGAAGGATTTTGGTCAAGAGAAATCTAGACTTCCTCTCCAGAAATCACTTGGCTTTTCAGCCTTTCTTTACCAGTAAAGCAGATTTAATTTGACAAGGGAAATTCACCTACTACCAGCTTTGGCAAAATGCTTTTCTCTTTTTCTTGAATGCAGTATATTGCTATGCAGGGCACAGCTTGCTTTGTTGTTAACATTGCTTGCATTTTTTCTGCAAATATTCTTCTTTTACCTTATAAAGACTCTTCAAAAATACTGTTTCCTGAAATTTTTTTACTAGCATCAAAGCACTTGATGAAATCAATTATACACACATTTGTTTAATCCAACTATTAATAAAAAAACAATAAGAACTAATATAATGCATATGAGAATGTCACTTGTAATTTTTCTGCTAGACAAAAATTTTACTTTAGAAATTTTTAAAGTTTCCAGTTGTAATTAAATGCATAATGCCCATCAAAGTTTCTTTCTTCTATACATTTACATTTTGAAAAGGCATGACCTTTTTCTTCAGGGAATGCTGAAAAATATAAAATTATGAGGTTTCAGCATTGGATATGGGAGGGATGTTGTCCATCAGACATAGTAAATTGTCCAGCATGTCTAATGGGATTCTGATTAAAGAACTTTCATTAAACTAAGTATTTTCTGAAAAATTAGCAACAAACTGATGTCCACATCTGGCTTGCTTGCTTTCATTCATATCTAGAGCCTCAATATTTGTTTCCAGATAAAATTAAGTAAAAGTTTTAAATTGAAAACTGATCATTGTAGCATAAAAACTCTTTTTTTCTGATACTGTAAAATAAATGCCAAATAGCCTGTTTTCCAGCAAGTAAAAAGCTCCCTAGAGGTGTAACAACAGATATGCTTCTACATACAGTGCAGATAAAGAGGCAGTTTTTGTAAGCCTGGAACTACATTTTTCTTCAGATGAAATCCAGCAATAGCATTGACAGTTGCCATATACCTGGGGAATCTGTGAGCAATAAATTAAAATATAGCATAATTGGCTAGGTAATTCAATCTTCATTTTGGCTTAGGTCTTTCCTACTAATAGAACTGAGTCATGTCAGATATTGGGTCTTGGTTTTGAACTATGGATCCAAATATTTTTCCAAAGGTATTTTTGTTAGAGACCTCTATGTGTGAATTGCAACATAAAGCTCGCAAGGAGGAAGTCTGTACAATATGGCATCAATTTAAAAAACTCCAGATGAAATTTTCAGTTGATCTTTTGGTTTTAGTGAATTCTAATGCATATCATGAACCCACTGAAACTACCTATTGCTTGCTTTAAAAAAAAGGAAGAAGCAAAGCAGAAAAGTTACCAGGGGCTATGACATGTCATAAGTCTGAATACAGGTTTATCAGTGATGTTGGATGATACCACACCGTTTTCTTTAGTGGTTCATTCAACTAACAACAACCTTTGCCTGTGGTAATGCCATTGACCTTGACCCTGTTAGAAGGCTCACCTTTGGCTCATAACACACAGTTCAACTTGCAATCAATTACACCCAAGCAAGCCGTCAGTAGCTGAGAGTGTTGCACAAATTGTTTATCTTAATGTTTATCTGATAAATATTCACAAAGGCAGAGAAGGGAAATCACATGCAGTCAAGATAAACAGTTGGTCAGCGATTCTAAGTACAACAGCATTTTTCTCTTTATAATTACCAGAAAATCTTACAGTTCTGTTGAACATATGACCAAGGAAATCTATGGAGATATTTTCGATTACTCAGATTTCTGCTATGCTATGAACAGTCATTTCTTCCTTTTTTCTTTTCTCTCCCACCACCTATAATCTCCTAAGGACAATAGTTAGTCAAACCTCAAGATATCAATGACTGAAGAGGGTTTGTACAATTACAAAAAATATGATGATTGAGCAAATTGTATTTTTCAGGACTATTATGAAATAAGAAAATGTAAAAAAAAAAACCAAACCAAAAATGAAGAAAGAAAAAAAAGAACAAGCCAAAAAGAAAGAGCCACAGTAGATTGCTGATGTTGTTTCTTCAATAAATCCAAATAACCACTGATTCACTCATTAACTGAATGAATCAGAGCAAACTATCTCAGTGGTGAGAAGGCAAGAGCAAAAATCTGCAAGACATATTAAAACATGTAGAGAAATGATCTCATTGCCTCCGCCCAAAGGTAAAGCTAAGGCTTGTAAACTTCCTTGAGAACATTGGGCATGACAGGGAAGAAGATGAAGTGGAACATTTCCTTTCAAGCGTAGATCTTGCTGCTGTGTTCTGTATCTTCATTGTCTTTAAGAATGGATTCCCACAGTGTGCACTGCATGACTCTACCTTAGCTCTATGTGCAAAATTGACACACCATGGAAAACAAGGAGGCTGCTGCTCAGTGCTGCTGTAGCATGTGGTACCAGTTCTCTGATTTCTGTATTGTCTGTCTTCTCTCAACAGACCCTAAGCAGTTAATTGTGTTTTATCCAGCAGTCATTCCTGTTGCTGTACTACAGTGTCTCTATTGTTGTTATACATCTTGGTACGGACAAATTAAATGAGAGTAGGGAACTGCTGACAGATTTTTTATGAAGGACATTGGCCCAGAAGGGGCAAGGGTACAATGTGAAACCTTTAATAAACTTAGTCTATGTGGATCTGAATTCAGAATTTTCTTTGTGAATGCTGACAATTCTTTGACCAAATTAACCTTCACTAGCTATTCCAAATATCAGTAATGACCACTGGGCTTTCTTGGTTCTGTGTAGAAAAGATAGGGCCATGATCCAAAATAAAAAGTATTTGTAGGTATGTTTGATGCTAGTTACCCTAAAGAGTAAAATACACCCTGGGTATTGTTTCTGCTTTTGTTTTTGTTTTGAGACTTGATGAAGCTTCAGGATTTAAGTCTGGTAATTAGACAAGGTGTAGATGGTATTTTGAATTATTTACGCAGTGCTCTTTAAAAAGTTAGGTAAAAAATTAGCTGACAGCTTGCTTATATTCAGATAGGTGGGTAAGATTAATTTTTTTTTTATGACAGCACTGGAGCTTGATTAAAATCTCTTAATTAAACTGGTGCAACTGAAAGAAAAAAGCAGCATACAATTGTGTGTGTATGTATGCTTGTGTGAGAATAGTACAGTCTATTACAAAGCCAAAACTTTGTCTAACAGCACAACAAAAAATAGTAATTGTACATCAGCTAGGTAGATAATCCAGGTAGATAATCCATTTAAAGTAAGTAATGGATTGAGCACCTTCAGGCAGTGCTTACATTGCATGTTTTGTCGGAAGGAAGGTGAGAACCGCATGAAAAGCCAAGGTTATAATAATGGCTGTCAGTGAAGCAAACAGAGGGACCCAGGCAAACCCTTTTTCAAGTTTCTAGGAAGATATGTGTGCTCTTGCAGATATTGTAAACCATAGCAGACTATATATGTTGAATATGCATATAACATGTTTATATGTGTACTTAGACAGCTTTTATGATTACTTAGGCCCTGATTCTTCCAGTATTTATGCACTGCTTAACTTCAGCATGTGAATCATTTTTGCACACTGAAGGATCATGAAAGTCCACCAAAAAAGAGTGTAGGTGTTGCACCAGTGGCCATGATGAAAAAAGAAATCCTATACAAGCATACTGCTTTCTGGCTACATTGAACGAGCTTTGAAGATTCTCCCTCATGGGGATAAACTTGGATTTGCAGAAGGCAAGAAAAGATTGACATCTGTAGCTGTGCATAACAGCTTTTCTGGCATGATTAATGGAAAGAGGTCAGCTACGAATATGACATGATGACAAAATCTAATCAGTATGACCACACATAGGCATAAAACATGAAAAAATAAAGAACTCAGATTGGAGACTTTGAGCATCTTTAGAAATCATCCATAAATGTTATATTGGTAAAAATATAAGCCTCTTGTCAGTTAACATTCATTTGATGTTTCATCTACTTCTTCACTTCTAGAATGAAACATTTTATAAGTACTTGTGGAAAAAATACATATATGGTATAACCCTACTTTATAAATTTATTATAGTGTTTAGGAAACCAGCAGATCTATTTATACATAATAAAAGTAACTACCATGCTTGTTTCAGTGAAGTTTGTGTTGCAAATAGATATGTTCCCTTTTGTCCTACAGAAGTTTGTAAACAGCTCCATCTTCAGGCATCATTCTCTGTGCTAAAAAAGAAAAAGGCAACAATTGTATCTACCACAAGCTTTCAAAGACCTGTTAGCATTTTACCACTTAGACCAATTTTTGTCACTTAAACCGATGTAATGGTCTCATATAACCACTTTCCACATACATTAAGTTGAAAGAAAATCATTGGGATTGAACCAAGCATCTAACAAATGAATCCTGGTAGGTCAATGGCAGAGTAGATGTATGACAAGAGTACGTTTAGCTATATCTAAATTAGACTGAAACTGCATTGCAACCACTAGAATGTCTTTCTGTCAGCAGATAGATCCCAAAGTGCTCAAGTCAAATCAATTTTTTAAATGTGTGTGTGGCTAAACAAAAATGAATGAAGTGAGAGAGGCAGTACTGAGAAAATGTTAACATGCAGGAGATGAAATATCTAAAAATCTTGGAGAAGGTACATCTCCCAAAATCAGGCCTGCAGAAGGGCCTTTTGACTATCATTCAGTGTGAGAATGAGATGTAATTTCATCTGCTGGCAGGAGTGTAAATGAGGTGTTCCTTAGATACCGAAGAGAGTGTAATTCTATTGTCCGATGGGTGTTTTTCTTCCCAGTGGCAGCCCCTGAATAAACCGATGAAATGGATCTGGGAATAGATTTTTTTTTTCTGTAATATGTTTGAAATAACTGATTTTTTAATTTGAAAACACTTTGGAATATGGTTTGCCTCTAGAATCTCCAGAAGGGATCTCTGTTTATGTAACAGGATATTTGGTAGTGGATAATATGATCATTTCTAGAATCATAAACTAAACTGAATATATTAGTCTGCCAAATATCAGTATGTTTGGCATTTTAAAATACAGTCTTTTGTCTTCACAATTATTTCCTATTAATCCTGCTGATCAGATCACTGTTATTCTGAAGTACTATCTGTGTGTTTGTGTATTAAGTAGATGTATGTGATCTGCTTCTGTGTGTTTGTGTGTGTAGGTATACATGAAAGGTCCTTTTGTATAAGTTGTCATTTTGTCCACCAATCAGACATAAGATAGATAAAAATCTTTTCAATAAATCTACCACTAGTCCTTTTAGAACATATAAGTAGGTGTCATTTTCTTACTTGGTTAAAAGTTTGGGGTTTTTTCTTGTTTAGTTATAAGATTTAGACCTAAAAACTATCAGTACAGTTTTCCAAATGCTTGCTAATAGTGTATTACAACAAATACAGCAAGCATTCATCCAACAATTTACTTGACAAGTAGCTGTAACTGCTAATATATACACCTTAAAATTATATTCATTGAGTAAATTTGACCAACTTTGACGAAATTTAACAGCAATGTAATTTGACCAGAGCTTTGGTACTTCAGGCAAGTTTTTGCTGTCTGTTTCCTATCCATTTGAAAATTAGCTATCTAAGAACTTCAGAGTATTTGATGCTTTTCTGAACTGGTCTTAATCCCACTGGGTTTACCTGAAGTAAGGGGGGTTTTTTGTTTTAACCCTTCATCTTTCTGTGCCCGAAGATACATTTATGCTGCAGAAGATACTAGAGGTAGCAAAGACCTAATTAGCTGTAACTCTAAAGGTGGTGGAGTTGTCTTAGGCCTTTATTCTGAGTAATATGAGGGGAATCCATGTGAGTGTAAATTTATTCATAGCTGTACATTTATTCAGTTGAACACTGGAATAATATGCAGCCCTTGATGGGAAGAGGAAGAGAAAGAGGGGAAATCAGACTTGTAAAAGTGCATTTAGTTCATCCACTTTATTTCCCACTGTATGAAAAGGAATGCTGTTTTTTATATTATTATTTTGATATGGTGATAGAAAGAAGCTGTGTGCAAAAATGTAGTATGGGATCTTGAATTTTATACAGAACATCTATCTAATGGAATAAACTGAGTTGGAAGCATACCATCATTGTTACAGAAAGACTTCAGAGAAATAAGTGCAAGTTGTTTGTTGACATTTTTAACTATTTCAGAAAAGCCCAGATCTGATTTAGGGTCCTGTCCTCTACCTTTAGATTCCAGTGGGAGCTTGATCAATCTCTTCAGTAACTGAGAACACAAAAGATAACACAAAAGATACATGCATTGCTTCTCTAAAAACAGTAATGCACAAAGAAACATTTGACTTCATTTCATAAAGGTTCTGATTTCACCATCTCTATACGTACATAGCCAGTCCTATCAAATTAATGGGACTATTTCTAATCTGAAAATAGGAACATGTTTGTATAGCTTACTAAACAAATGTGCTATATTTCCCACACACACCACACTGCAAAATACTGTATCTAAATTTTGTGCCAAAAGCCAAGGAAACTGAGTGTTTATAGTGTTTATTAAAGTACTATAGAAGGTACAGGATGTGGACCCCACGATCTATATGCAAATTTAATACATGCCTAGAGATGTTATTCCAGAACCTAGTATGGCAAAATCCTGGCTCCACTGAAGCCTGTAAATTTCCATTGACTTAAATGGAGCCTGGATCTCCTCCACATCATTTTCTTGCTGTATTATAGAAATGCTAACCAAAGCTATTGAATTTTAAGGGATGAAAGTACTTCTTTAACTACATTGATGGGAGATCTGAGCATTTATTTGAAAGGTGGGGTTTGGTTTTTTTTCAAAAAACTTTTATTTCTTTCTCTATAGAGCCTACAGGACTTTTACCAAAGGTAATGGCAGAATTATATTAGCTTTTATTAGAACAAATATTGGATAATTATTGGAGCTTATTGGAGTTTAGTTAAAATATTAGAGTTTAGTTAAGTTACCTCAATAAGAAAAGAGAATTCATTTTAGTCATTAGAAAAGGATACCTTTAGTATGAGTTTCCGATTATATATCCAATGATCATTTAGAAAGCTGTGCTCATCAGCAGAAGCAACAAAGCAATTAATTATGGCTGACAAAATGTTTTCACATGTGAACTCATCTCCTCAATAAATCTTTCTTTTTAAAAAAAAAGGCAAAAACTTTTTGTGCGATTATTATCTAACTCATATACAGTTTCTGTAATTTTTTATCAATGTGTTGCTGAAATTATTGTCCTAATCATATATTTCTGAGCAATAGAAGTTGTGGGTTTGGTGAGTAAAATACTTCTAAAATCATCTGAATTGTCTTCCTTATATTTGAATTTTTAAAAAAAGAAAGTGGGATATTACTCTTCTCTGAGCCCTTAGCAAGAGAATCTAAAAAACAAAACAAAACAAAAAAAAACCAAAAAAACCCCCACTGAAGTAGCTTTTGGCTATCTCAAACCAGTAGTTGCTAATCCTAAATCAGACTTCCATTAGTAACTACGGAAAGATTTTGACCCAAGTCAGCATAAAGCTTGGATTTATTTGAAAATTTTTAATTTAGAATATTCTGACTGAAGGAATTGCTTAGATCAAAGGGGCTGGGCTGGACACAGCTCTAATTCAGATTATTGCTTAGAAGGACTCAGAGTTACTGAGGACCTGAAGTCTTTGGCAGGAGATGTATTTAATTCTATAATTTTTCAGATATACTTTCGTAGCCTGCTGTTTTACTTGCTTGCACTCTCTTTCCTTCTCATTAATAAAGTCAGAAGTAGAAACTCCCTCGGACATTCTCTCCATAGGCTTGCACCATTGACAGTATTCCTTTATAAATCATCTCCCTGTGTAAGCTTTCATTTTGGTTCCTTGAAAGGGGTTTTCCAGCCTGTCTGGTGACGCATGTGGTGCGTTGCCAAGCAATAATGGAAATGAACCCGTCAACTCATGGTTCCCTTCCCGGGATAATCTGCCGCCCCATCTGCGCCTTTGCAGCAAACTTCTGCTATTGCAACATCTGCCCAATGGTTATTATACGATCCATTTAATATATTCTAGAGGAGCCATAACCACCGCTGTGCCTAGATGGGATACCAGTAAGGCCTCAGCAGACATGCCAGAGCAGCCTCTCCAGGGGACTGAATTGGAGCCAGATTCACCATAGTCAGTTAAGTACACATTCCTTTGGTACATGTGTGGCTAATCTACTTTTAATTGAGCTCCATTGTTTTCATATATTTAGTAAACAAACGTGCATAGGTACAAAAGCTGCTGCTTGTTGACAACACAAACAGTATGCAGCTTGTTGGAGCTTTGGACAGGCACCCTTGGCAGTAGATGTGGTAGAGCGTATTTAATGCGCAGACATATTTCTTTGTGCTTTTTGCCTTTTTCTTTTTTTTTTAACATTTCCTGGATTTTTGTGTCCCAGCAGCCTATTCTGTGTGATTATCTGTGCACAGCTGAGTGTAGGTGCAAACACAAGGTCTTGCTCCATGCAGAGACATCTGTGTGCCAGCATTGTTAGAGGGTATGAAGTGGGTTTTGTTTTGGTTTGCTCGCCCTTTTTTGATTAATATTAAGCCTCTGTAGACTGGGCTAAAAAGGCAGGGTTCTGCCATTGTGATGACTCTTTTATTGCCTTACTGGGAACAGAGACATGTCATTCACTTTTCACCTGCCTTTAAAAGAACAAGCATGCTATATTTTACTTTCCCTATTGTTATTCAATATTCAGCATATGATATTTAGAGAAACCTTGACATCCTTAACAGTTGGTTGCCAAAAGAACAGGGCAGTTCCAAAACAAGGTTCAGTCATCTACTTCCCTTTTTTGGAGATGGTTTTAATTTGCTTTGTATTGCCTGTAAGGTGCTCTGGGAAGAAATGTCCAGATCAGGGCCAGTACCTTGTTCCTGTTGCTGGGGGATGAGAGAAGTCTGGGGCAGCTGCTGGATCAGCGCTTTTCTTGGATCCATCAAATCTCCTGTGGAAGCTCAGGGGAGCTGCCCAAGAGCCATCCCTCTTCCTGCCAAGCCTGACCCTGTTCCCACTGTGTCACTGCAGGGAGGACAGGGTGGATTGTTGGCAAAGACAGTGGTCTCCTCACTCCTTCCCTTGAGAGCAGCGCAAAAAGTTTCTACTGGCTGGATAATCTTTGCTAGTATGCATTTCTAGAAGGCAGCTCTTCTCCTGGCAGGTGGTTATGTATCTGTAATCAGTCTCACTGTGCTTAATATAACCCAATATTACATTCCTGACTAGGGGCTCCTGCTGCAAGACAGCTCTCAGCCCATCCTCTTTGCAGTGGGGGATGCTGCACCCGTTCATCAGGATGCTGTCCTTCATCTTAGCAAAGTCTCAAAGTGACATCTAGTGGAATACCTAGTCTCTGTGGGGAAATTTAATTAAACCACAGTCCCTTTATACCAGCACAAATATTGTGAAGGAAAACAACTCAACTCCTTTGACATTTTTACAAATAGGTTCAGTGGAAACTGCTGTGTTTACTTTAACTGACATTTGTTTTTTCAGTCAATTATCCCTCAGTCTTTTTTTCTTCCATAATTTATTACATGCAGCTCAGCCATAATAATAAATACAAAGTTGTTTCCCCTTTCTGTTGTTGTCTTGCAGACTGTGCTACGAGCAAATGAAATAAAAATGAGTCCCCTTAATCTCCCTTGCTTTCCTATCTCTGTCGTAGCCTCTAACTATTTATTATGGACCTTAGCAGTCTCATATGGAGCAGAGTTTAATCCCAAATGTGAACAGAAGATTAGTCTGCAACTCCAGTGTTTTCTCCCTCATGCTTGGGTCCTGCTCCAAACTGCACTAAAGACACTAAGAGGTTTTGGTTTTTTTTTTACTTCAGTGGTCTTTGGAGCAAGCCCTTTAACCATGACACTTAAACACAGCTTTTAGCCAGATGACATCTTTCTGACTTAGTTGCTCTATCTGAACTAAACGACAAACACTCCACCTTGATGCAGCTCTTCACTTCTCACTTTTAAATTTAAGAATTTCAGGAAATCTTGAGAACTCTCCAAAGAAAATCTACCCAAAATTCCAATTTGTAAAAGGAGGGCCCTTATAATGAGGGGTAGAATCACAGGCTGGACTTCTGCGAGTGTTTCCATTCACTTCAATGCTTGGGTTGTAGCCAAAGCTGCAATGACAAATTATTTTTCTAGCTCTTCAATCAAAAGCTGCTGGAATAGAGGAGAAACATGACTTTTTTTTTTTTCCTTGCTGTTTAAAAATGAAAATAATATGTTTGCAAGGGCAGAGCATGTTCCTCACAACTCTTAGGCATGCAGCAGCTGTGCTTTAAGTGATTTAAGAAAAAGCAGTGAAACAACAGAGCATACTATGCACTCATTTAATCCATCCATTACTGTTATGCTGCTACTTTTCTTTGCGCACAAAAATATTCTGATCTTTAATGAAAAACTTTTATCAAAGCAAAACGAATATTTTACAGCCAAGAATCTTCAGCTGGTCAGTTTGTCTGAAAATATTTCCATTTTCTGAACAGTTATTTTTCATAAAATCCTACCAGTTGAAAGCTATTTTTCTTCCTTTATTCTTCATAAAGAGCAAAAGGATCACCTCAAGTGCTACATAAAGTTTTATATTCCATCTGGGAAGCTCATCAGCCATCCACAGAAATGAAGTTATTTAAAGTAACTAAATAGAAATGTGAACATTTGGAATTTGGAAAGCTGAATCCACTGGAAAGGAGTTATTTTTCAAAGTCCTTTTCAATATGGCTTTTGCCAATAATACAGTGAATCTGTGACATACCTGATGATTCTGTAAAAATCCTTTATGTTCAATCTCCCAAATAATCAGGAAAACAGGAGGACAGAGAAATGGAGGAGGAAGGAAAAGAGATAGAAAATCAATACAAAAATGAGCAGTATTTTATAAGGACGTAACAGTGTTAATTTTTAGTTCCTTGTGCTTAAAAGTTTACATGCATCTAGTTTAGAAATGCTTCCTTGCCGTAAAATCCTTTGCACAGAAATATTTAGAAAATCAAGTAGGAAGAGGGATTTCCTTTCATGAGCTTGACATAATAAAGTTTGGAGAACTGTTAAGTTCACAGATCTGTTAATTGGGATATGCTGGAAAATGCCCTTCGGATGACAGTTGTCCTTGTCGGCCATAGATTTACTTTGATTTCTGCAATAAGTTCCACAGATGTCAATGGAAGGGGATTGGTATGGCTCTTAGAGGAGCTGAAAGAAGGCAAAAAAAGGAAAATCACAACTAAAACTGAAAAAGCGTTATGGATTTACTGCACCGCCTTTCCTGTGAGTCTGTTTTCCCTGGTCTGATACAAAACCTGTTTTGTACCAGGTATAGTTGAAGAGCTTAACTCCTCTTACTCTTGACTGACTCTGGTGGGACTTCAAAGAAATCCTCTGACTTATATTAACATAAAAGCAAAGCAAAAGACTAATAGGGACATGTATATTTAAGTATGCCACACAGAATACATGCAGTCACGCCTTTGCTGATGTAAATTCCAAAACCAAGTTTTTAACTGGAGAGGTAGGCAAATGGTGTGAGTGCAGCCCAACACACTGGTGAAAGCTTGAGCAGATAGTCCTGCTCAGAGGAAAGAGGGGAGCAGCCCAAAGGCTAAGGTTGTCATCTAGGGTAGAAAGCTGAAATAGAGCAGTCGAAGAGAAGAGGAAGAGATCTATAGTCTGTATTACCATGTTTCATTTGACATTTAAACACTTCTCAAATAAGCTTCCCTTTTTTTCTTTCTTTTTTTTTCCCCCACTTTAATTTGGAAAAAAGTGGGCCAGCTTTTTAAAGGTTGATTTCACTGGAAATTAAGCATTTGAACAGCTCTAAAAATCTGACCCAGAAGGATCACCTCCAGTGGCATTGCAAGCACACCAAAATAGCTGAGCTATCCTACTGCAGCTTTTGTGAAAAGATGAGTTCAAACTTTGAGATTGAATTGCTAATTCTGTATCAAAATATGTAAAATGATATAACCTTTTTTTATGAGATACTATTTGATAAGGATAATTTTATTAGTCTTAAGTTTAAGGTAATTTGATTGAATGTATTCATTGAGATAGGATTTTTAAATTGTCGTTCCACATTTCAGGTTACCTACAGAAATACAGGAATGAATGATCATCACTTCAAACAGGGACATTTGTCCTAGAATAAGGGCCAGATCCTGCCAGTTCAGCCCAAGCTAGAGACTAATAACAACCTTCTGCGTATGATTCTGGCCCTGGTATCAAAAAAAAATGACCACACAAGAGAGGACTACACCTGTGCTTGTCAATAAGAAGTTTCTTCGAAGAAGTTAGACAAGCATGTGACACAGACACTACTGCATATAATTTCTAATTTCCTGAGAACCAGTTTACTTTTGACCACCAGCAGGGTTTCTTTGTTTTGCATTAGTACATGGCTAAAGCTCTCTGTGTAACCATATCCAGATTGCTAATGAAAAAATATTGTCTGGAGTCGCATATGTAATCTGGAGACTAGGGGCATAATGAGGGTAGGGAGCAATGTATTAACCTGTGCATGTACTGAGTGTCTTTGTCACCCATGCCACTGCCACAACTGAGCCTATACTGTGCTGCTTTTTGTGGCAGATGTGTGTGAAAATCTGCCTCTAGGTGGAGCTTCCGTAGACTAGTGCTTTTGCAGACACCAAGCCCTTTCATCTTTACTTTCTTTTTTTATTTTTGACTCAGTGTCCTGTCCTCAATACTGAAAACTTAACTGAATTCTAACTAACTTAATAGAAATAACACAGATCCTTACATTCTGTGAAATGTGATACATCACAACAAAATTGCCTCCATTTTTCACATCATGCTCCAATCACAAATGATGCTCATCATGTCCTGTAATAATTTTTGTTTAGGACTGTCAGATTTTCTGGCATGGTTGTGTGCAATAAAAGCTATATGATAAGGCAGGCTGGGCTGCGGATAGTAACAAATCTTCTGTCGCCGCATGTTCGGCCACAAAAGCATGACTACAAAACCAGGGTGGTACAAACACAGGACAGATCCTTCTTGAAACCAGAATAAAACTGATTCTGATGATCTGAGGCCCTCTGAATTCACTGTCCCTTTTACCATGAAGTGCCAGTAAGGCTGTTGCTGTTGTGAGATACACCATGTGCTTCTAGGGTGCTATCCTGTCTTCTTTTTAGTCTCTGCTCTCCCATGCATTTCAGTCGAGGTTTTATCTACAAATGCCTCCTTGCAGATCAGACCACACCTCGTTCTTATGGTGGTGTAAAGTTGATGCTCGGGACACAGGGGGAGAAGGAGCGGAAGAGGGAAGCAATTATTCTCCCCATACGCAGACGCTTCCTCCTTCTCTTCCACCCCTTAAAAGCACAGGAAGTTCATCCTCAAACCATATGGTACCTAGAGATACACTGTGAGTCTTGGGGGAACGCCAGGGCCCAGCAGTACCCTGGGGGGCCGGGAGGCCCTTCGCCTCGCCTCCTCTCCCCAACTTTCCATGGCACAGTTTCCTTCACGAGTTTCCTTATCGCACTTCTGCCAGTGCGTCTCCTTCCTGGCCTGCAACACCTGTGCTGCATTACAGTGCAGAAAACAATACCCACACTGAGACAGGCAAACTGTATTTCATTTGTCAGCCTCGCTCAACTCCAGAAAAACCACTGGAATTAATCCACTATGCAGCCTTTGATAGTCTGTTACTGAGAGGCTGGGTGGAGGTACTGGGGGCACTCCCGGAAGGGTTACCTCAAGGCCTTCACATCGACGTTTGAGAGCGCCAAATTACGTTTGAACTGAGCAGCAGTAATTGTTTCATTACTGTGATGTGCTGTTCTCTCTAAGCTATCCATTGGCAGTGATCTAATCAAAGTCACTTGACATGGAATTGGCGGACACACAATGGTTTGTCTGCGTTGGCATTTGTGATTCACTTTGTTAGTAGGACCTGCTTATAATTTAAAATATATGATTTCCTTCAAAGTGGCATAGTTTCAAAAAATAGCATGTGATGCACTAATAAATTATTCAGTCTTCTGAACAGGCTACATGAAAAGCACATTTTTCCGTCTGCATCTGGCTAGGCATTTGCAACTGTTTCTCTTGGATCTGTACCGCAGCACACTTAGCCATGATTTTGTGACCTCCAGAAAGGATTAATGCAATATGTTGCGCACGGGGCTGCTAGTGAAGGTCACTTGGAAATGTAGGCTAGTGCGACATGTGGCTGCCCACCTGCTCGGTGCTGTTAGCTTCAGGGAGCATGTTATTCTGTGTCTCCAAACTGTAGTGAGCTCATGCACTGCAAACAGGCAGAGGGCCCAGTTCCCAGCTTGCCTTACTCCAGTTAAGTGCTACAGTGCTCAGTGCTGCTGAGTTTGCTGGGGCTATTTCTCACGGGACCAGTAATAGGAGACTATCTACAGTTATTGCAATGCCACTTATGAAAATCAGAACTTGAGACCAGACCCTTAAAACCTCTTTCTGTGGAGGCAAAGGAGAACCTGCTGTAACTGGTGGCAATAGGGAGGTCCTTTATCATCCCTGTCAAACTTACACAAGGGGTCGGTACTACTCCCCCATTGACAAAATCTCATCCTTTGTGCTTTGATTCACTCTCTAAAAGTCTGTTTGGATTAGACACTACTTCTTTTTGTTGGGAGAAAGATGAGATCAGCTGCAGTGCTCAGAACCCCAGTCTAAACCTGAGATGTTCTTAGAGGAGGGGCATCAGGATGGTGTTAGTCCAAGGGAAGTGAATCCTGTTGGCAGGTCGAGACACCTTTTTACTTTCTCTTTTGCCTGGGAAATGGTGTTGTGCAGTCAGAACTGAGATAGGAAGACTTATGGTGGAGATTTTTTTATTTAGAATTTTATTAATTTGCTTTTATTGTGTACCTGCCTTCCGCATTCAGAGGTATATTTCATCAATCAAACAAGTAGCATTTGTACATGAAATGAATACCGGAGTAGTTTGCAACAACCTGCAGGAAGCCACAATGGTCTCTGTACCCTTAAGCACACTGAGTTTCATAGGCGGGTATACTCTGTTGTTAGGCACTAGATAAACAATGATGATACAGACTGGAAATAGAGCCACACAAAACATTTTTTTTTGTGACAAAAGCTGCTCAGTGTGCCAGAAACATAGCCATGGTCACATTCGGCTAAAATGTATCAGGATTTGAATGCCCCGGGCCTTAATTTTGATGAAAGACTTTTGCATACCACCAAAAAGAGAAATAATCAGTACTGCCTAGGGTCTGGCATCAGTCAGGCTCAAAACGGTTTCTTTGCCAAGGTAAATATATCTTCCGTATCTTGGGATAGGCTGGATGTCTAATGTGTACTAATGTACTAGAAGAAAACAAAAATTGGGCATGTTTAGACTAAGATGAGAAGTTTGAGTCCTCATGACAAGGAAAAGGAGCATATTCTTGTTAACTCTGACAAATCTGAGAAGTCAGAATCCTCATTAAATGTAAGGAAAAAATAATAACAATGAAGAAAAAAAATTAGCCCGATTATGCCCTCCTATTATTTTAATGTGCAATTTAGTAGAAGAAGGAGTATTAACACAGGCCATGAACAAATACGATATATTGCACTTTGGCTAGATATATCAGGCCCAGATTTAAATGGAGAAAGGTGGGGGAGTGTGTCACCTCTCTCTCCCCACCGCTTGCATCACCACACTGCGGGAAATGCAGACAGCACAGTCAAGATCATGCCGTTACCTCCCAGCTCAGACAACTGGTCCTCAGCACTTGCTCTCCTACAGCCCTCGCCTCCCTCCGTCCCAGCACCGCACTGCCAAGTGTCTCTTGCTTTAGCTCCACATCCACAGTATGGAAAGGCTTTGTCAGTCCCTCCCATAAGGGCACCCCAGTTTCAAAATAACATCCAGAAAGGCATAATTACCCAGCTGCCATTAGCACTACTGTCTTTCCCGGTTATGAGGCCTGCCTGTGTATGGCGTGATACGCAGGATCTCACACATAGGGAGAGAACAACTTGAGCCACTCGGTCATATGTTCTCCTGGACTCTTCTGCCGCTCCTCCTGGCTTGTATCCATCCCTGCACAAAACAGGCTGCACAGACAAAAGGCCTTTGTCTGGCTCTCACGTACCCAAGAAGCATACACTTGTGATAGAGGTAACTGAATCCAGTGAGACTTGGGAGTGAAGAAAACTCATGGGATCAAGTCTGAGAAAGGGTCTTACCAGTCAGAAGCAGTTACTGCCCCAATAATTTCGGGGTTGGGGAACACAACTTTTTGTCGTCTTCTGAGCAATGAAGCTTGCATTGCCCATATCGCATAACTCAGCCCTGGACTGTGTGTCAGCAGATAGCCAAAGGATGATATTTCACATCTCTGCAGTAGCTAGGCTGACCTTCTGCAAGGCTCTTAACCTTGAGCTAATAAGTATTGTCCTTCAAGGGGTAAAACATTTAACTGCAGCTGTTTACTATTTACACAAAGGGACTGACATGTGAGCCTTCCCATCATGCAGTTTTGCACATGTGAACTTTGTTCAAAAAGAAAAGAGAAAAAAGTTCAGATTTTATTACATTTGCAACTTACAGGGGGCAGACTGTCCTCAGCTGTCGCTTGTGAGCTCTTTCTTGAGCTTTGCTCATTGTCAGAGCCAATATTAATTATTTCAGTCATTTTCTTTTCCATTTATTGTTCAACACCAAACCATGAAAAATGAACACTGACGTAATGATTGATCATGAAGCTGGGGGTTGAAAGTGAAGGCTAGAACTGTTGGGCTGTATATGAAAAGGGTTTGGGGTTTTTCCTTTTTTTTTAGATGATAATATATTGTTTGTGAATGGGTTATTTATTAGAGCCATGTGTAGCCTAAAAGGTTTGTAAAGATGATTACTAAAGCATATCCATATGTGGAATGTGTGTGCATATTTGTAAACTTGGCAATTTGTCCAGAATTTTTTTTAACGTTTGTAGAAAAAAGGTCTCTGAAATTGTGTAGGGTTATTCTTTTTCTTAATACTAGGCAATATATTTTTAAAGCTGTTGTGCTTTGCATAACTTATGCTCTAGTTCTGACATCAGATGCATTTGTACTGTTGTATAATTCTAAAATGATGAATAATCTAAATATTTGATAGTCTGGCATCAATCTTAGCAGAAAATTGCTTCTTTGCCAGCATATCATATTCTCCAAATATTGTATTAGATCAGATAC
The DNA here is from genome assembly GCF_034638445.1 of Ciconia boyciana. NCBI lineage: Eukaryota > Metazoa > Chordata > Aves > Ciconiiformes > Ciconiidae > Ciconia > Ciconia boyciana. The sequence continues at coordinate 60,644,462 of NC_132938.1, forward strand.
AGACCTCTTAATGCATCTGTGTCGGAAGGTAACAAAAACTGGGCATGACTAAACTACTGTTGGAGAGCTGAGTGCTTTATCACAATTAAAATTGTCGTATTGTTAAATTTTGGATTCCTGGGGTACCAGATTTTTCTTAAAGACACTTTTGGCCAGATCACACTCTCCCGTGAGTTTTGGAGATAGAAACAGGGGAGGCTCAGACAACAAACACTCGTTTCCTGCTCTGAACTAGTGGGTCTAAATGCAGAGCTGTTGTGCTACTGTAAGCAGAGAAGTTCGGCAATAGCACTGGTGGGGCTGAGAACAAGACTTTTTCTGTCATATGTTCCAAGACACTACAAATGTTAACGGGAATGGGTTCTGTTGGGTCTGACGGCATTAAATCAGGCTTGTACAAGATCTAAGCTCTGTACAAAGAGGAACGTCCTGCAGTGCACCTCAGAGGCAGGCTGCTATCTATTAGTCTCATCTTAAAGGAAATGAGGAAAGCAGCACAGAGAGGTGCTCCCTAGCAAGGCAGCACAAACATAAAAGGAAATCCATGAGCTGATACTGCAGAGAGGAAACGGGCTTGTAACTCAACATTGACAATAGTCAACCAGTGGAAAGAAACTCAAGTACTTGTGCGTGCAGCTAAATTCAGGCCCAGGGCTTAGTCGCCACTCCCCAGTCTGGGGAGAAGCACAATAATCTGCAATCATCTCCCCTCACTGCTGTTCAGAGCTGTGCAAATGCACTAGACTTGTCTCTTCAAGGTGTGCATAGCAGCACTATGCTGTCACTCTGTGGATCACCCCGTGAAGTCCATGTGTTGAACTTTTTTGTGCATATTTTGCAGTATGTGTGCAAATGTCAAAGTAACAAAAGAAACAGGTAAAAGCGACTGGGGAAAACAGTCTCAGATCCTTTCCATGTAGTTGAGAGTTTATATTTCAGGAAATAGGGATGTGATTAAATTATGCACATAGTCAAGTGCCTTGTTTTATCAAGGCATAAATATTTATTTACAATACTCCTATAAATGAAAGCAAGGATCATTTAGACTTATTTTCAAGTTGCCAGAGTGCCTCACTGTTTTGGACTGGAATTAAGAAAGATCAGAAAGTCATGTCACAAACACACCAAATATATAAAATACAGGTTTACTACAGAAAAAGGTCTAGTAAACAGAGCAATCTGAAACTCAATGAGAAACTTAAAAGGGATTTGGGAAGTCAAACAGTGGAAGCTATGATTTGCTTCTCATGTTAAAAATAGCACCTCCTTCACATCTCCTTAGGATCAGGCTTATTTCAAACAATTCGACTTTATGGAGACTATCCTAGGGAAAAATATTTAATATATTAATTTTCCTTTAGGCAGACACTTCAGCTGCAATAATAAACCATACCTGAATTTTATGAACTAATTAATTTTACATCAAAGCTGTGGTTTATGCCCACATCCAGTTTTGTGTTATAGCCCAATGCGGAACAAATATTTAGAAACAGGGAAGCATTTAATTCCTAAAATACGCAATAAATGTCCTTGAAAAAGGTGTACAGTGTCTTGTCAGTGATACTGTTATTTATCTTCAGGTAACAGTTATTTTGGGGAGCAATTTAAATGTTTAAAATGAGTAACAGCAGTGAATGGGTACAGGAAATAATTGTAGATTTTTATAGCTGAAAGTTATGAAAACATATAACTAGGTTCTGATTTTTCAGATTGGTCATAACTAGTCTCTAATTTTGTACCAACACCTTTTTGGAGGGGGTTGTGTGGGGTTTTGCAGCAATTGTGGGTGTGACTGATGCCATTTTAAAAGTCTTCAGAGCTGGCTTATTTCGTTTTAGTCAAAGATCAGCAATGGTTACACAGGGTTTAAACCATTACTGACTACTTAAAAATTTCTCACCAGATGTCTGTATGATTATGTTTTCTAGCCTGATGTTTAATTGGGCATCTAAGCAGTATCAGTGGCCCTATGATTCTTTGTGTTCACAGAAGGGGAAAGTAAATCCTTACTAAATTCATCAAATTAAATCCTTGATACATCCCATTGCTTGGTATCTTGCCATGTGGAAAATTTACCATTCTGTTTCTGTCTTAGATTATTCTTTCATCCATCACCATTTACTTTCATAACCTTTTCCTTTGTGACTGTCTAGGACTTCGTTAAATTCCTTAAACTAATTTGGGCTCATTTCTGTTAAATTATTGCAGCTTGTCCTTTGTACACTGTGATGTGGACATGCACAAGACATATTGGTGGCTACTACACTGTAATACTTGATCAACTGCTCCTTCCCCCTGGGCATTTGTACCTTCTGGCTGAACTTCTATTACCGCCTGTTAAATTATAGCAATTCCACTAATGCCTAACAAATGTCTTTGTTCTCCTGGAATTGTCACTCCACGTTGGTCTTCTCCCAGCTGCTGGTTATGTAGTTCCCAATCTTTGCCAATTATCTCAGATGCAGGTCTGGCTTTACTTCGGTTAGATGGAGCACCGAAAGTTCTCCAACATTATATCAAGATACTTTCCTGTCTCTTCTATGCTGTGTATTGAGTCTCCATTTTTCCTCTTGGCTAGCTGGCCTACTATGCTGGGGGAGAAGTGTAACACAGAAGATTACTTTAGAAACGTTTTCACAAATTCTGTCAGTCATGCATCCGGATTTTACCATTGTTTCCAGTACAAACTATAATCACTATATCCATTTCTCCCTTACATACCACTCCTCCAGCACACATGTGTGATTTATTTTATTTGCTTTGCTGACAGTTAAAGGTTCTTGGCATTTGAGAAAGTAAGTGTTGGCATTCCCAGTCCTGTGATCGTCAAATACAGATAAGTATTCCCCTGCAGATATTCAGGGAGAGTTATGTTTCTCGCTACCTGAGCTGATAGGGTTGCAAATATAAATGCAATATAAATATAGGTTTTGAAAGCAAGAATGAGCGATTTCTTCCCTTTTCCATTTCAAATTGTATGTGAGAATGTCTGTCCCATTACTGGTAGTTTTTGCAAAACAAACACCAGATTTTTTTCAGACAGAAATGATACATCATTTGGTTGTAGCTATCTCTATTAGAGAATGGTACTAGGTAAGAAAGAGAGTTGTGTAGTGTCATAATCTAAGAGTGCTTGCAAAAGCATCATATTCGACATTTCTCAGAAGAATGTAACATAGTTGTAAGGTCACCTTTTGGTATCTACTGTATTCTTGGTAGGCCACCTATCCTCTTGGTGTGTCAGTAGGCATTCACTTTTTACGGAACTGCATCTTCAGCAGAGTGACAATCACCAAAAGCAATGAAATTCAAAACACATGAGATACAAAGACAAAGGTCTTCCCGGTGAATTGCTTTACTTTCTGTGGCTATGGTCTGTACTGCAGGTCTGAACCGAAGTCATGTGGCTAGGCTTTTTCCCATATCCTGGACTGATGAGGACAGACCACTGCAGAAGCTAAAAAGCTTGCAATTTTTAATTCCTGGTTACTACTTGTGATTATTTGCTCTGGCTGGTTTTGCGATGGTCTTGGTAGTCAGTGTAGGCCTTGCTTGGCTGAGTATTAATGGCTAAATTTTAGGGCCGCTGGAGAGCCGGGGATAAGAGAGAGTGAGATAGAGGAAAGGAGGAATCATTCTAAGTCTGTAAGAGATGTATAGTCATCAATAAGGTGAGGAGAAAGGCATGAACTATTTGATAATATATACAAAGAACCATTTGGATGAAAGCAGAGGAGGATAGGAAGCTTCTCCTTTCCCCAAAGTGTTTCTATGAGATCACACCAATGATTTGAAAAACAATGCACTTTCCACCTTTACTGATTGACTGTTTCACAGTTGCCTTCCAGATATCCAAAGTGTGAACTTGGGCTGCACCACACTATGCTAGGCACCAGTATGGGCAACACATCATAAGGGAGTTGCTTGCTGGAAAGGCCTAGTGCTTTGGCTGCATATGTGTGCGGACTAACTGGACTGAGAAACTATTGTTTACTGAATAAATGGCTAATAAGCACAAGATATTACTGATTTTTAAAAAAATCTAATTGTATTTAGTAACTTGGTAACAGTTCCAAAGGTGTCTGTGAAGAAGGATGCTAACAGATGCAGCTTTGTATTGTACCAGTGAAGAACAGCAACATCATCTTCTGTCTCTAACAAATAGCATACTTTTCACAGAATCATAGAATAATTTAGGTAGCAGGGACCTCTAGAGTCACCTCGTTGAATCCACTATTCAAAGCCGAACAGACTAGCTCAAGTTACTCAGAGCCTTGTTCAGTATTTTGTTCAAGTTTAGGTTTCTTTTAAACATAAGCTGTTCCGTGTCACACCAACTGGTCCACTTGTTGTATGCCTGTTTTGCTCCTGGATAGCTCCATCCATGTCAGCCAAGTTGTTCCTCTTCTACGTTGCTTTGAGAAGAGAATGGCTTTGAATAATTTGCTGTAACAGTGCACAATACTCTCAAAGAACCCAAGAACTGATGAAATTCACATGTCAGGGAACTTCGGACTCTTATTTTTAGAACTTCTTCAGCTGAATGCTTATCGTAAGAAATGGTTATTTCTAAAGCCCATCTGAAGGAGCCTGCAACTTTAACTGCAAAATGCCTTAAGTAAGCCAAATTCTTGTCTGCACTAGGTGTGGCTTGTGCTTATGTGAAAGAAAATAAGGCTACAAGCAACACTTACCAAGTAGGAGGAGGACATAAAAGAAGGGAACAGCTTTGGCTGTGGATGGTCTGCGCTTGCCTCCATGCCATCCCTAGTTTAGTTCTGGCCTGTACCTATGGCATGTGATGGTCATATGTTTCTCAAGAAAAATCTTTCTAATCTTTCTAATAGACTGAATCTCTGAAGTCAGTGCTTAATGCAGCAAACATTACCAGCATTTACTGCAACAAATGGATGCAGTGAACATGTCACCAGCCTTCCCGAGAAGCAAAATATTATTGACCTTCTTATTTTCTTTCACATATTGTAGTGCTAGTCCAAACATCTCTTCATCTCAACTTCCACAGCAATAATTAGCAAATCCTAGATAGAGCGAGAGTGTATCAGGCCCGAGCACAGTTCATATGCTCTGTACAAATGCTGGAGGGAAAACTGGAGAACACCTGCATAACTATTTTATTACTGAACAGGACTCTTTGTCTAACCTGTCAACCACCCTCCTGGGAATCTCTCATTTTGACACAGTAACGAGAGAACCAGTTTTACAAATGAATGTTCAGATGCTGAAAAAAGCAAGTCCCAACTCATATGCTCTGCATGTCACCTTTCTGTTTAATAAGGTGTAATTTAGATGCCAGTTCAGTGGAAGTTTCACCCCTTGCTTTTTCACTTCCAGTTAAGCACATCAGTGGGTTGAGATGTACAAGCCCTGCAGCTGCGGCAGTCTCCCCTGATAATAGCATAGAAGGGATTAACCACAAACACATTCTAAAATAGTTCCTCCTCTTGGTTGATTAGTTTTCCTTTTAAAGTTATCATTTTATTCATTTGACTTGCTCACCTCGTTTAACACTGCAGTGAAGACATAAAACTAGCTTCTCTGGGAAGCATGATAATGTAGCGCTCACTGTTGCAACAACACTGTCCCAAATTACATTTGCCCAAGCTCTGTCCTTTCATTTTCCGGAAGTCGGGCAACAAAACTGCAAATCTTTTCTTCTAAGCTCGATGAGCCCTGTGCATGTGTCAGGTGTCTGCCAGGTTGCTCCATTCAAGTCTGCAGGATCTGTAGTCTCCTCCAGAAAAATGATCTCACTTCTTCTGTCTGTGGTGCCTTTTACGCCCACGGTTGGAGTACGTGTGCATGTGCAATCCCTGCAATTGTAACTGTCAAAGAAAAGAGCTGTTGGATGTGGGCCCAGCTTTAGAAAAATTAGCTCTTCAGTAATTTGTGATTGCAACACTTGCAAAGGTTTGATGACCCTGCAGCCAGAGTCCGGGTTGTGGCCGCTGCACACAGAGGTGAATGACGCAAGAAGCCTCCATCACCCCTGTCTGAGGCATTGAGCAGTGCCTCCATACAATGGCAGTCCCCAAGAGCTTTGAAATCAGGCAGTGCTCCTCCCTTAAAGCATCAGTTCTCTGTCAGCAAAATGAGTGGAGGTACAGAGGGACTAAGTAAAATGCAGAGAACAAACAAATGGTGCTGGGCATGGGGTCAGTCTCTATGTTACTGAATGAAACAGGTCAAGAAAAAGGAGACGGTAACAGCAGCCTGAGTCAGTGGTAGGAGTCCAGACAACAAAGAGACACAAGGAGAGGGTGACAGGGAAGGGACACTAGCAGATATTGTGTCATGAAAGGACTAAAAGGTCACTATGGCCAGTGGGGAGAAACACCAGCCATGTAGGAGACAGAGAAGAGAGATCTAGTGGAATAAGAGAGGAAATCCCAACCCTTTGAGAATGACAGACTCTTGGTGACAGAATCGCTTTTCCTGAGTGATTAGTTGATCAATTAGGTAGCTTTACTGCAGCTTTTGTATAGACGGATGAAGCACTAGCCCAAGGTAAATCAGTTGCTGACAGAATCCATGCCCTTCCTTAGATGTTGGCAGACATAGCTGTGCCTGAACTTTGTCAGCATTTGGATGAAGCCAGTGGCCACCTACAACACATAGTTCCACTATCTGAGACCTCTTTTTGTTTCAAATATGGCCTTTATTCAGTTTTATTCCTGTCTCTTAAACTTTATTCCTTCCTCTTCCACTGGGCTGCTGGTTGATCTTGGGCATTTTTTTTTAATCTACATACTTCAGTTTCTACATCTGTATAATAAGCATAAAATAACTTGTCTAAGGATGTTCTATCAACCAATATGTGGGAGTTCTGAACTCAGAAGAGAGAAAAAAATATTTTAATTAGTTTAAATTACCTTTTTAAAAATCAAAACATTCTTCTAATGCATTTCCTTTCCATTTGAAATGCATTTTAACAAGTGTTGCATATAATTCATTAGATGTGACTTGTCTCTTATCTACCTTATTTTAGTTTTTACTTTATTTAACTGCAGAAAAATTTGAATAGAATCCAGAGAATACCAAACATTTGGTTCATCTGTCTCTGATATTGAACAGCCACATCATGGGGGCTGTGCTTAGCCAACTAGGAGATGTCTATAATAATGACAGGTCCTGACTCTTTCTGAAAAACAAAGTTTGCTTATCTGACACTACAATCTCTGGCTCTGACACCCAAAATTGAGAAGCACACTGAATGTCTGAGAAGCATATGTTCCAAATCAGCTGTCATTAAATGACCGAGCAAATGCATGGAACAACGTAGACATTCTTCACACATTGCAAATGCATAGACAGTTTCTCTTATTTTTAAGTTTTTCCTTTACACTCATGTTCAAATGGAAACCTCTCCAAAAGCCAGGTACTGTGGTACACAATGGGAAAATAGCACTGGGAGTGATTGATTGCAAAAAATGGAAGATGTATTGTGTAATCATACGCCGGGAGAAGGAGCAGGCAACATGACTTGGTTTCCATTTCAAATAAATAGACAGTGGAACAATCAAGAAACTGCCAAAGTAAATGAATTCAGCATGGTTGGAACACCAGCACATCGCTGCTTCAGAGGTTTCTGTCACAAGTTACAGCATCAATGGTGAAAGACACAGGTCTTCTGTTTTATTTTTCACTTCCTGAGCCACACTCTGCTCTCTGTTATTCTAACTGACATCTGGAGGAATGCCAGTGAGTTCACTGAAATTAGTCTGGTTTTAAATTATTGTAACACAGATCACATTCCTGCCCACTGTCCTTGAACCCCTGAGATATGCAAAATGTGTGATGGACTCTTTCTCATGGGGATTTATACACTGATTTAACTGTTCCCGACAGCTTCTTTACCACATTATGAGCTTTAGGGGAGAAGGAAAAAAATCTTTTAACTATGAAAAAGTGACAGAAATAAAGAAAAATTAGTTACTCTCCATGGAAATTGTAAGAGGTCCCTAGGCCATATCAGAGCACGTGTTTTAAATTCTTTTAGCTATCATCAGCAGTGCAGAACTTCTCTTCCAACATGTCCGAATCTGCATTTGATCTTGTAATTTGAGATATGTTAAATTAGAGGTTATCATACTCCTTTACTTTGAAATCTGTCACAGGGCTTCTTGTAAAGGGCTTTGATTTTGCATAAGCTGAATATAAACATTACAACATGCACACCCTTGACTTGCACCAAACACTGTTATCTTGACAAGCTTCAACAGTGTTGCATATGTGGGTAAGCAAGGATTTACCAACATACTAGGTCATGCACAGCTTGCGTCAGAAGGACAGAGCTGCTCAAACAGTATCATGATCTAATACCTGACATGCTTTATGTGAAAGCAGGGCACTCCTTCATTAGCTGAAGGTCATAGATTATAATACTGCTTGGCACTTACAATCCTGAAGGTGTTGTACTCCATCTAATTAAAATTTGCAGATATGTAGGCTTTTATGCATAGGGAAAGTAAAGTAGAGATTTCCCTAAAGGCATAGATAGAAGAGGAAAGAAGTCATAGTCACAGAATCCTAATTCTAATTCAGTTCCTGGGCACCAGTCCTTCCTCAGATTCCTGGCCACACTTTCTAATAATAAGGGAAGAATTAGAATTTCATCCCAAAAAAAGACAAAATGAGCAATGAGTAATAAATCTATCATTCATGCTAAACCATGGCACAATATTTTGAATAACAGAGAGTTTTTTCAGGAGTATGAGTAGAAAAGAAAAGCATAACAGCCACTGGTGTTAGAATTTACAGGATTATTACAAGCCCAAAGTCATCCCTTATTTCTCTTGCTACTTCACATCTTCTTTCCCCGAGCAAAATCATAGACTATGTACCAGCAGCTTTATAGAATATTCACCCTGCTGCATATGAGAATGTGTAACACATTCATCATATACAGCCTTTGCATGTCAATGCATTTTTTAAGCTGAAAATCATAACATTACTGTTTAGCTTACATTAACCACGAAAGTAGAAGGGAAACCCAAATCTGACCAATTCCATTTTTATATTTTAAGAGCCTATTCTCTTTCTACCAAGTTTTACTAATAAATGTATATTCCATAATGAAATATTCAATACTTCAGAAATCACATGAAAGTATCTTCACTGGCAGTTGCGTGAAGCTCACTTCAGCTGGGAGTACAACTATCTGTCATTCTTGACACTTGACTACGTGATGTGAGAGGTGTTCACAAAAGCCAGCTGCCTTGGCTCTCTCCATGCTCGTTTGAGGTTGGCTGTTACTGGTGTTTGGAGCAGCTATAGTCATATCCCTTGTATTGAGTCACCAACTGAAGGGACACATCTCCTTTGCTCAGAAAATTCCCTGACATCTGTAAAGTTAAAGAAAAATTAGGGTTATCTTCAGAAGCATGTTAGAATTTTTCTGCAAGCTCAGACAGACTGAGCTCTACCTGGCTGAGTTACGCCACTGATGGTCAGCAAGGCCCACTTGCAGTAGTAGCAGCAATGCCCAAGCGCAAGTGTTCTCTGTGTTTGGGATGCAACTTTGCAGTGTATATTCAAGCAAAATGCCATGGAGCTTGGCTTAAGTAAGAATGTAGGTTAAGGCCTATGTATCTTATTAATCAATAAAGAGGCTGTAAACTGCAGAGTACATGCAGTTGACTGGCTGTAGCTTGCAGTTTATAAAGTCTCCTTTCCTGTTATTCTGTAGGGTAACATCATTAACTAGAAATGTTGAAATAATCACATGTATTTTAGTGTGTCTACTCTGCTTTTAAAATTGAATACATGCACAACTCTTCTAAAGAAAGAGTTTCTCCATTTCATTGTATACTAGCTTAGAGAAGGTCTTAGCACTTAATAAATACTATCAACTTTTCAAACCATACTTGCACTCTTAAAACACTGTGCAAGCATTGTCTAGTGACATCTGAAAAATATGCAGAGATCAACGTTCAGTAAAGTGCATTACGTATGGCTTTTTACCCTTATTGAGTGGCCATAATTTCAGTTCTTCTGGAGAAAGAACAGAGCGAGCAGGCTGCCACCATCTCTGTGGTATTTTGTGGCTACCATCTTGATTTTTTTATGTCAAACCGGAGAAGTCAAGAAGGTCATTCTTAATAAAAGCAACAACTATGGGCAAGATGAATTGTACCAAAGAATTAATTTTTCAAGAAAGCAGAATGTTCTCTCACTGTGTCTTGTATTTCTCCTTGTGTTTTAAAACACAGCAATACACTGGAATAACTTTTCTTAATAGGCTACATTTGCTTTTGATAAATTGAAAACAGTGAAAATGATAGTGTGGAAAGTTGAGAAGTTTTTTTCCTCAAAGCACTAGCTAGAGAAGACTTCATGTAAGAGTGTGGAAGACATTTTCAGGAGTTGAATAAACAGGCTCAGTTATTTATACTGAAAAATTCCAAAGATTAGGCTTCTGCTTTTTAATGTCTCGGCCCTAAAAGGTATATGATATATGTGTTCGATTTGTTCTTTTTACATTTGCCCTTTAAGTGCAGAGTCCATTGATAGCCATTTAGAAAGCACCCAGGACTTGACTGCCATGCATTTTAGCAAAGCTAACAAGAGAGAGATATTAGATATAAGGACTAGTGTTTAAAACAACCTCGTGAAATTGCTGGTTTCTATACACTGCTGGGAATCATCCCAAGATGGGGGGGAGTAGGGAAGCTTCAGAGGAAGTCTTAAAGAAATGAGCCGCAGCCAATGCTGTCATCGGTGCCAGCGAGTCAGACTGGCAGTTTAGTCAAGGTCAGACTGGAATTTGGACACTCCTGAACACAAATTGTTCATGCCAGGGAGCTCTGTAGCTGCCTGGCACTTCAGCCAGCCATACGGACATGGAGTGGCTATCCTGCCACAGATGACATGTCTAACCTGTGGAGAGAGCAAGGGATCAGATGTACCCAGAGATGACAACTAGTTGCTTTTTTCACCCTGTCACATGGGATAGCCAGAATCATATTTATCCTTCTCTAACAGTGGATTCACACATACTTTTTCACCCATCTTACGCCTGCAAGGGGTCATCCTTGCTGCTGAACAAGGCAGGAGGCTGCAAAATTATTCAGTACTCCAGAGTGATGTTTAAAATGTAAGCCACTGGGTTTAATGAGGGGACAGGCCTTTTCCAGCACTTACTAGGTCTCTGGAACTTTTTCCTTACTTTCTCTGAAGCAGTCTGATTTTGCATGGCCTTGCAAGAGACCTTTGTGGAGAGGGTTGTGTGTTAACGCAAGAGTTTCTGGAGATGAGTGCAGAGTGTCAAATATGACCCACTGCTGTGATTTGATTGCAGTATTCATGGTGGCTGAGGATGCCTGAAATGCCTGAAGATGTAGTCATTTTCTGTGTTATTATCTGAATTGGACTCCCAAAGTCATGAAATTCAGGGTGTGATTCAGTGAGACTTGCCAGAGCCTCTGTCAGCTGCTGAGGAACAGAGTTCCAGAGGGATTGATGGGAATTGGTAGATCTTGATGTTTCCCAGGATCAGACCTACATCCCTTTAGGAATAACTATTGCCCCATGATTGATACAGCTTTCCCAAAATTAGAATATGTTTGCACCCTTTTTTTTTTAACCTAAGCTACAATGAGAGCCTTAGCCTGGGGCACCTCAGTGGCATGTGAAGTTGGCAAGAACTGGTGGTCTAGGGCACAAGCTTGGACTATTAACCTCTGACTTCCATTAGTTCCCAAGAAATGCCTAGTGATCAGTGTTGCTTAATTAATTTGTAGTGAACTGACAGGAAGATGTGGACCTGTTTTCTCCTAATTGTGTTACTTTATAAATATGTCCTTGAAAAACCTTGTTCGTGTTATTCTTTAGACTTTTGACCTCCCATTAATCTTCCTCCTGCCATACAACAGATGGACTTGAATCTAGCATGAACGATGTCAAGTCTTCATCTAGTAAGAGCTCTCACCAGTATTGCTCCTAGCTGCTCTGGCTTGCAAATACCCCGTTTCAATATAAATGAGAAAAATGCCTTTATCCTCATTTCTCTGTGAAATACAATATATTTGGAAGATAAGCCTAGACCTTCATGTTAATCATAAATCAATTATGTTTATCCTTAACCTAGAAAGCATGAAAATTCCTTCTTTCCTTATTGCAAAATCCAGTAGGATATTCACAGTAATTATGCCACTTTTTATATAAATCATAAGCTCATATCATAATCATTAGAGCTACAACTGAGTAGTTGTCTATCTTAGAATATTTGAAATGTCCATTTCAATTGCAGTGGAGGTTTGGCAAATTATTTATTTTTAATAGCTGAAGTAAATCCTTTTATTAACCAGATTTCCCCTTTTTATTCCTCATGTAGCCTTTTAAGTTTAGTCAGATTTTACATGACAGAATTCTGCTTGAAGAAAGTGAGAAGGGAACTATGAGGTTAAGCCTGTAAAATACTATCTATGCCCAGTACCATTGGCCATTGATTTGGCAGATAAGCACCCTGCAAGATTGCTCCTTACACCTTGAGTCTGTAAATAGATTATGTCAGTCAAGCTGTCCCCACTGTTTGTTATTACTATTATTTCAACCATTCAATGTGTTTATCAGATGGAGACCTCCTCTGTGTTAAGGCATGTACAAGGACAGCGTAAATGTGAGAAAAGATGGGAGGAAAGAAATATCCTTGATTCTGCTATACACATAAGCAGCTGGGATACAGAAAAAGTAAAGCTAATTTGCTGTCTTCATGCTCCCAGATTTTTGGGGTTGGGGGTTTTTTTGTTTGTTTGTTTGGGGTTTTTTGGGGGGTGGGGGAGAGGGTTGTATTTACAGTGCTGATCCCACCTGGAACACAGAGGTTCCAGCTTATAGGAAAATAGGAAAAATGGGTTAATCCACCATCTGTGGCTTGCACATACTATTCTATTCCCAATCATGTCTAAAAACTGGCTGGGTTCATCATGGGCTCTCAACTCCCTTAAACCAATTTACCCCATGTGATACTGAGGTTCTGGGTTTGGCTCACATTGTGACTAGCAGTGCCAGAAGAATAAATCCACTGCATCTTGCCTCACAGTTTAGTTGGCAATATATCAAATAAGCACACTTATTCTTATGAGAGTTCACGTTTAATTGTCAATGTCTAGAACTCAAGCACCAGAAATATCCCATTATTCTGTGTGCGTTATGAAATAGGTGTCATGGACTCATTTCTCCTGTTCGTCTCAGACTCTGTGGAATGTAAGCATGATCTTATGGTCAGGCCCTGCTGCCCTTTAAACATTAAGTACTAAACTGTCAGAATGAGTGGAAACAGGTGTATGCAGAGAAAGAAAGATGGCTATATCTGAAAGAGTGATTTTGATTGTTGCAGCCATGGATGAAATTAAATCTGGCTGAGAAGTGCAACCAAAATTTTTCAGGCTCATTTGTGTACCATCATAGCTAGTGACATATGTGCCAGCAAGCATGTTAATAAAAGGGCACTTCAAAAATTCTCCCCTCATCGCAATGCCCGTTTCAGTTGCACGTTGTTACTTTTTGAAGACTCTCTGAAATATTTTGGCTTTGTTATGTCAAACTTCACACCTGTCTGTCCTCAGTCTATATTCTCTCATTTCTGCATTGCCCCCTTAATGATCAGAAAGCTGCTTTTTTTTAAGATCAGAAAGCCCACTTCATGCTAGCAAAGGGATAAGTGGGAATAGCAACTAGCTTGTCATATTCAGTGGTACAGTAAATGCTAAAACATGCCCTTTGGTTAACTGGCATCCTAACAAATGACTGTGATGAATCAGAATAAATATTCCAAGTAGTACTCCTGCGAAGTATCAAACATGATAGTTCTGCCCCTGAGATTTCATTCCTCATTTCTTATTCAGCTTTTTAAAGCTATGTAAAGATGCATGAGCTCAGCCCACTTTTTGAACTTTCCTGTGCAGAAATCAAAACTTCCTAATGAGTACGCCACAAGATTTAAATGTACCCTTCACCTTTCTTTCACTTCCCTAAAAGTATGTGACTAAAATCAGTCCCAGTCAGTTTGCATATAATTGCCAGTGCTGGAAAACAGGCACCTGAAGTATCCCATCGTTTCCCATGCGCTGTGAGATAGGCAGGGAGGTATCTGCTCTGCCTGGCTCAAGCCCTCTAAATATTAAAGCACGCTTTGAGATCACGTACTCTTCCTACAGGCTGAGGCTACGACTACATGATGCATAAAAGCAGCTACTATTTGTGTCAAAGTGCAATTATGGTAACTAATTTTACAGGATATATAGCGTAATGAAGAACTGAATTACTACAGAGGGGTTTGAATTGCCAGTTAAGTGGTCTTTTGTCATCAGTTTGGTGGGGAAAGGGGGACATCTGGTGGGAGGTCTTTGTAAAAATTGAGCAAGGCAATTTCCTACTTGAAGCAGTAGGATACAAATCCCTATGGAAGTGGTATATTCTGAGTAACTGTTAGATTTTGCTTAATTTCTAACCCAGTGTGGTGACTAATTAAGGCGTATCAAAATCACAGAGCAGAATGTTTTGCAGTGGTGCATACTGTAAAGCCCTCACTTCCCTTTTATCAAATTCCCAAAGAAGTACAGCTAAGCCTGGATGAATGCCCAGTACCCTCTTGTAAAGAGATTTTCACAAAAGGTCTGGGAGACAAGGGGTGAGAGGAAGTCTGATCCAGAAAAAGCACTTAATACTTTTTGCTGGGGGTTAGAAAATAAATATTAGAAATCTGCAAGCATTGTATGAGTACATAAGAAAGCAAGATGTTGTGGCATTCACTAAGCCTTGAGTAGAAAGGATTATAACCTGCTTAATCAAGCCTGTGAAATGCAACAAGGCAGGAGGCAAAACATACAGTAATACTTGAACATGACAGTTCAAAATAAATTGCAGCAGATTAAAAGAAGACATAAGAATGTGGCACATCCAGGCTACAATGCCCAGTATACTTTGGCCCGTCATGTAAATAATAAGTAATGATTGCATTTATTGATAAAGAGGAGGAGAGCTACAAGTCTTTGTTGTTTCCATCTCCTCTGATCCTTTCCTAGCAACAGCCAGTCTGGAATATGCAGCTTTGTTCTTCTGCTGACATTTCATAGCTTCTGACCCATTTTGTGAATGATCCCCTCCAGAAAGCATCCTGCGAGGAGGCAGCTCCAGAGTCACAGCAGTCACAGGGCGAGAGCTTCGATCTTGCTGTGGGAGCGGCAATGCTGCAAAACCATTCCCTGCACAAGCATTGCTGCACAGGGCTTTGAGGAGAAGACAGCCAGCGTGATGTGAGACCTTGCCACTGCTGCTCTCTCTCTCAGGCCTTCTTGCATTGTAGCTGAGCTCTCTCACCCACTGCAAACTGGGTGAATTTCATTTCCATGAAATTCTGTGGCAAACAGACACTTACATTTCTCAAAGAGCGCACAAGAGATCTGTTGCAAGCTGAGAATTGAAGTGAGCGTACTTCTTTTTCCCCTACTGCACTGCATGCCATATTCCACTT
Source organism: Ciconia boyciana (assembly GCF_034638445.1). NCBI lineage: Eukaryota > Metazoa > Chordata > Aves > Ciconiiformes > Ciconiidae > Ciconia > Ciconia boyciana. The sequence goes on from NC_132938.1 coordinate 60,659,955, forward strand.
CTTTGTCTGAATCATCTTATAGTCTGTGTCCCATGGCAGCATAGTATACTTTTAGCCCATTACTGTTACAAACTTAGATTTTTTTTTAATATTTCTCAGTTCTCACTAATACATTGTCTCTGAGCACATTCCAGATTTATCTGCAGTCTTTAAAGTGCAGTAAGGGACTATCAGTGCAGACAATTTATGCTTGCATTTGCATTTAAGTTATCATTAGCATAAGGTCTTAAATCAGATTATGATTAGCTTGCTTTTGCAAAACTAAAGCAGAACTGTATCTTGCTACTATCCAAAATGTTATTTCCATATAAAGTATGTTTATTAAATATGCTGAACTGTTATAAAGTTCCTTTAAATTTATGAAAAGACTAAGAAACTCCTTGGCAAGAATACTTGAAATGACAATATATATCATAAATGCCTTTCATACTATATAAAGAACAGCATGCAAAAAGAACAACTAAAAAAGTTCAGCATGTTCACTTATGCTCTGAGTACAACATAAGCCAAGCTGACCTCATTTTATATGAGGCCATTTTATACTCAAATATACCACTAAGCTTTATTTTATCTGTTGTATTTTCATTATTTTTGGCCAAATCTGAAATGAGAGCATTCAGGCTTCTGAGCCGCCTGATAGAGAGGAATTTAAAAATGGAACAGGGTTCAGAACTGACTCCTCTGGTGGATACATAATTTATTTTAAAAGATAGGCTTCTAAGCTAGCACAAAGAAACGATGCTAAGGTTGTGGTCCTATCTGGAATGCACATTTTAATTGTCTGAACTGCTGCTGCAAACAGAGTTTCAATTCTCTCATTCAAAAGTGAGTGATCTCATAGTTTGTTAATTTTTGGCAATCATTCTGTGGGTAGTTTAATTTTATAACACACTACAACTGGTAAGTTAAGCCATTAAGAAAATTATTAGAGCCAAGTGCCCTTCTACTGTCAAACAACGAAGAATAATATTTCTTGCACTAAATCTTCAATTCCCATTGGTTCCTGTAGGGTTTTATATCAGTGATGCAAAGTCATTTTTAAAGGCAGGCTCTCACAGCTGATGGTGGACCATGAAGCACCTCTGTGAAGCACCATTACCCAACAGTTATTGCACTGATGGCTCTTCAGCAGGGTACTAGTTGTTTGAATAACTTTTCTGTTTAGAGATGATGTGCTCAAACCAAAATTCTGGATTTGAATGCCCATTAATCAAGGAATAAAGTTTTAGCACCTGAATCTGAATTTGTTTCTGCAGTTAACAGGTGACAGGGAATGGTAGATTATCTTTGCCATTTCTGAGAAAATCTCAGTGAGGTTGTTCTCATTGGCTAAGCTGTATAACTAAATTTTCAAAAGAATTGACCAATCTGATTGCCTGTAATTACAGAGTTTAGCATGCTTAGAAAGGTAGCCAAATTTCAGCATCAGTCTGGTATGTTCTTCTATTCCTACACCATATTAGTCCAATGGGATTTTCTACTTTTCTCTGGAACATTGAATATTTACTACTTGCAAGTGAAAAATACCAGCCTTGATGGAAAAATCATCTGATATGTTGTGGTAGGTCCTGCCTTCCTGACAGCCACAGTAGCTTAACAGCTAGGTGAGTGCTTGCGCTACCAAAAGGCTAGCGGAGGGCCAGTTAATGCTTGGGCATTGAGAGGCAAGGTGTGCAAATGGTGTCATACCTGAGGATTGCTGGGAGTTTCCTTACAGAATCCAAAAATGAAAAGGTTTGCATGACTCTGTGCGTCTGTGTGCACATATGTATTTTTCAAAATACCTTCGGATCATTTTTCTGGGAGTGTAGCCATCTGTAAACCTGTTCCTTGTCTGACTTGAACAATTTTAATTGTCCCAGACTCATCCATGAAATAAACAGGTGACTGAGATGTAGTTGCACTAGGGAAAAAATAGGTCCCTTGTGGTAATAGATGGCAGCAATCTTCAGCACAAAAAATAAGTGGCAAGTGTTTGCAATAGAAAGCTTATGCACATATATAAAAGATATTGTTAGTGATTTGGGTTAAAATGATACTAGAGTTAACGCTTGCCCATTCTCTTCTCAGGGACAGTGCAATAAAGAAGATGTATCTATTTTTTAATTGGGGTTTTCTGTCAAATCTTGCATAAACAAATCCAAACTCCATTGAACTACACAAATAGAATCCATGCCAGATTAATTTTGTACGGTTTAGGGTTGCTTTTGTACATCATACAACTGGACTTTCTATAGCACACTGGCTCCTCAGCGTAAGTCTGTTGACAACAGCTTACGTGACCTGTGCGCAATGTGTACCCAGCTGAAGGTGTGTAATACATGCATACGTACTTTTCATTATGAACTCTGCATAGGAGTCTTCTGTCTTCCTGGAAGATTAACGCTTTTTCTTTGGCTCTAGAAAGGTAAAAGATACTCTGTGGGAGAATTTAGAAAAGGAAACATTCATTTGAATTGAAAACACAGGAAAATACATGACATTTATAGCACAACAGTTTATTTCTAAGGGATTAGCTGATGAGATTTTAGGAATAAATACAATGTACATTAGGTTTAGAAAAGGCTTTTCCCTAGATTACCATAAGAACATTATGCCATTGATTTCTGACACTGGATTTGTAAACTCAAAATGTAGTGCTGAATCAGTAAGCACAGCTTTCATGGAAGTTAAAAATCATCTCACACAGTAATTGTTTCAGCTGTAACTCTGACACCAGCAGAAGTGTGGGAAGTGTGATTTCTGTTCTAGCTGTATGACGACCGGGCTGAACTTATTAATTTCAAGGTAATTCCATTGAATTAATGAAGCTATGCTAGAATAAAATTATTTTCTGGTCTAATTTTCAACTGGATCTTTCTTTTCATTTTTTTAACCAAAGATAATTGTGAGATAGCTGTACTGGTTGCATCTGTAGATGCTCATGCTAACTTGATACCTCTATCATATTGTGCAGTCCTTGTTTAGGTGATAGAAATTTTTATAAGCAGGAGGAGAACTCAAATACCTTTGAGATAGTCCTATGGTCATTGTTTGTCAGAAAATAGGATTGACACATAAGATTGTGAGAATGCTGGCACAACTGTTTATGAAAAACATCACTGAAACTAGTGCGGGATTAAAGCTGGAATAATTTTCGCAAATAAGTCTGCTTAACATATTTTAAGCTTCCCTGCTTGGTCTTTGTTCAATTTTTTTCCCTTTTAATGAAAAGAACAGACATTTGCACGTTTTGTGTGGAAGTAGCAGTAACAATTAAATATTTTCAGTAATACTAACAGCTAGGAAGATGCAGGCGTGATGTGCTGATACTGAAAACTCTCTAAGCTGCTTCTGCTTGGACTGGCTAGTGGAAAGATAAGGTTGAAAGTAGCACACAGTTCTCTTCCTGCATAGAAATGCTAAAACTTTTCTTACTGGCCTGTTTGTCGGGCTTACCTCGGTGTTGGAAGTGTATCTAGGAAAATGTGCTATATAAAATCTTTGAACTATAGTCACTCATTCAATGAAACAAAAGCCTGGTGTTTCCTGCTACTGCAAAGTCTTCGCTGTCATCAAGATAAAGTTGACCTTTGGTAAACCAGAAACTGATCTTTCATCATTCTTTGACATTTTTGTGCTTCTTCCATTATTTCTTCTTCCTATTCCTTCTCCTTTTTCTTTGGCCATTGGAGAAACAGATCTATATCTATATTTCTACATATGTACATGTATATCTTTTTATAAATACATATATGTGTTTAAATTTATGTATAAACATATCTATATATAAGTAAAAGAAAAAGAACCTTGCAAAAGAAAACAATCACCAGTAACTAAAATTCACTCCTCTGGATCAACTATGCTGAGTAACCATCAGGAACAAGAGAACCCCAAAGCACAGGAGAATTAACAGACTCTGAAGGCAACTCAGGCAAACGAGGCCATGTACTCTCTCAGGACCAGCTCCCACAATACAGACAGAGAAAATGCTGAAGTGCCAGGGCCACCAGTGCTCTGAATCTTTCTGACTTACCACTATATTGTTAGGAAATATTTATACTACAGTAGTGCACAGGAGTGCAACTCGAGATAAGGCACTACTGTGCAAGGCTCTAAAGCGACCTTAGTAATATCAGCTGCCTAGGAAAGCTCGCATCAATTTAGAGAGCCCTCAGCAAAGTCACTGCTGTAACAGAAATTACTCATCCTTCGAACACCAAATGCCCCATTAGGCTCCGAGATGTGCAGTAAGACACAGCAATCGCATTTTGCACTGAAGCATTTGGGAGTTAATAATTCTTGTAGAGAAAATCCACCTCATTCAATTCTCAGAGGAACTCATTGTCCACACAGCCACCAGATCAGTCTGGTTTTCATCTAGAGGTGTTGCTTCAAAGGGACAACAAGTATTTCATGCTGTATGCTGGAATGTAATTCTGCATCAAGAACTCATAAAAAGATAATAATGAACAGCAATGGACGTGACAAGAACTACAACAGCAATGGATAATATTTGTCCAATAGAAGCTGATAAGCATGTGTGGGGTAGCAGAGAAATGTTGCTCGGCAGCCCAGGCTTCGAGGGGCACAATGGTTTCCACATACACAAAGCTGGGTCCCATTTCTGGCACTCTCAGCTGCCCTCCAAAAGAACTAGGGTGAGGCACGGGCTGGGGGCTGCTCGCATCTCCCGCTCATCTTGCCGCAAACACAGTGCTTTCTCTCACATCCGTGGCTCTGTAATGGTATAAGCCTACTTGAAGGGAAAGGGAAATCAGGCTTTTAGTGTCCCTGTAGCTCAGTTCCTCCTCTTTTAAAATATTGTGAAGGTATATTTATTTAGTATTGTTTTAAAGTTCAGATGCCTTAGTGACAGAGGCCTTTTACACAAATATTTGGAAGCTATTCTGATGTGAGCTTTTAAAACTTATCTCCTCTGGAGTACTCCAGGGGTCTAGACAGATTTATTCCCTTCACATATGCTTTCTTTCTCTGTTCCTCCCCCTGCCCATGTTCTGTAAAACATATTAACTCCTTTGTCCTGAAAGGTATTTACTTTTAACTTATTCAAGAGATGGTCCTGAAACTCCATAGCTACATGAATTAAACATTATCTAGTCTCTGGAGCTGCAAATGTTGCTATGTTACCTTGACTCTATAAGGGCTTACAAAAAATATTTTTCTCTCTTTTTCAGTGACTCATTAGGCATTACTCTGTATGAAATCTATCCATCCACTGACTTACATATTTTATCAATGGTTATAAATATCCTGAATGGGTACAAGCCAATCAAATAAATAAATACAGCTGATTCCTGGCTCTTGAATGAGATCAAAGACAACCATAATCAACCACTTTAGAGCAAGAGTAAGTTTATGCAACTGACTCTTAAATTTTTGTTCCAATATATTTTTAAAAAAGGAGGAAGTGCTTTTAATTCCTACCTTATGCTGCCCCAGAGTTGCAATTATTGCAGCACTTCTTTGGATTTAATCTTTTTATGATTTTTTATGTCTCCATGTATCTAGTTCATAAATTCCCAGACATTTTTTCCCACTTTGGATAACTTTACCTCCTTTTGGAATGGCAGACCTCAGTACCATGGAAGTAAAAAGTAAGCTGTTGCAGAAGAGACTGAAAGATTGATGAAGCACAGGAACTAATAAATTACATGGAGTGAACATATCCTGCACTTATTTCACATAATTCTTTAAAATTATTATGAGGTAATGTTTTTTGTTCCATAAAGAGGGCTTTTGGCAAGAACTTCACCAGCGAACACATCCTAGCATTAAGCCTACACCCACTTTTTTTTTTTTTTCCCCCTGACAGGAACTGGAAAAAAAAAGCCCTACGACTGGGAGTAGGTCTGCGGCAGGACACCACCACTGCCTGCTCTGCATACTCCTTTGGGTACGGGTTCATCCTCATTCAGGTAACCCGCATGCTGTCTAAGAAACCAGCCCCTGTGGAGCTGTGTTATTTAAGCTATTGGACTTAGCTGAGTATTTCAGAGCATTCACCCGAGTAATTTGGAATCTTTCAAGCACCAAACATCTGATTCTGACAAATCCGGTAGCCAAAGTAAATGAAGCTGTACTAGAACAAAACAAGGGAAAGATCAAAAGTGGGTATCAAAATTTATTGCTTTCAGTCATGGAGTAATCTGTACTAATAAGTCAAACTAAGACAATTCAATGCCATTAACAGGTACTGATTGGTGCTACAAATGGTAAGCAAACAGCTGCAGAAACTAAGGCTGACTGGGCTTGTTATTTTCAGTTGCAATTTGTGTAACTGTATTACATAAGCAGTCCCTCTGATTTCAGGAGAACTATCCAAATTCTTCTGTCAATCATGCGTGCAGGAGTTTAGCATTGTTTCTGGTTAAAGAAGCTTCATGCATTGTATCACAAATCTCACCTTTGAAGAAACAATGCATTTAAAGGCAGGCACGAAAGACCTCAACTGCAGAGCTCCAGACAGGAGGTTTACATTGAATTAAGGGTGGAAATGGTTTGGGCCCTTCCAGAAGCAGCATCTGTTTCTACGGCTGGTCATTGTTTGGATTATTTATGACCATACTTTTAGATTTATCTGGTTAACCTTTGGATAACTTCCTAAAATAACTATTGACTCTTTGAGTTTTCAAGGTAATATATTAAGATGCAAGGGTTTAATGTTATTATTTTACGGAAAAAAACCTCAAGCCTTTTAATGTAATATATCAATACCTACAAAACCAGGAAACAGCTATACTATCACACTGCAAAGGGAACTGCAGCATCACATATTCGTTGTTCACACCATAACCTATACTAATTAAAATTTCTTCATGAGAAAAACAGAAAAGCAAACAACAGCATTTTTTTTTTTTTAGAATTCCCCTCCCCCACAGTACTTACCGCAATATCTGTCTTCATGTTACAGTTCAACAGAGAGAGAGGAGTAGATGGGATGAAGATTCTCCAAAAATAATAGAAAAGAACAAGGAAGTGGGTCTTGAGGATTCATGACTTGCATCAGTCTTAAAATGGATGAAAGGAGATGGAAAAAAGTCTTTTCCATATTAGTCTGTCTGATCTCATCCTGCACTATTAGAGGTGCTGGGAGTCTTTCCATTTTCCTTGGGGGATCAGGTCCCACAATTCAAAAGTAGTGTGCTAAAATAAAAATGGACAGAACGCTGGTTGATTTTGCAAACATTCGTCAAGGATGGTTCAAATTTAGGTTGAAAATAAGCTAGTAGAAATTATGGGAAAGGTTTTGTAAGACTGAGGTAGTTTTAGATGGAGTATAATTACACTTTTCATGCTCGCTAGGTTATGCATACCAATATATAGACTTCAGAATTAAAGAGCATGAACTTTCATGAATTTGTTTGTATTTAAAGGGCAGAACTCCAGTCAAATGAGAACATTTATAGAATTTATTCTTCAAAAAGGGTGAGCCCACAATCTCATGTAGCTTTTGGCTCCTCTCTGTGTAACAGGCTAAAACAACCCCTGAGATTAAAACACCTTACAGTTTCACTTTGGACTTTATGGCTTATGTCCAGTCTTGGTTTAAAATTAATTTTACAATACTCTGAATCCACACAGCACTCTACAAAATGCACATTGATAAAGATGTTGGCAACCACTACAAAAAAACCCCCACCTTTTGAAAAATATATTGTAAAGGCAAGTTAGTCTTTTCTTAGCAAAATAAGTATAAATTGAGGAAAACTTTTTTGTCTTCCTAATAATGTACTGTATTTCCCTTCCCACCAGAGAAAATATTTTTAAATTATGAAAATCTAAAAAAGGCTTTCTTCCTGGTGATCTCCCTGCATTCACCCATCAATAAAAAATAAATCCAAGAGAGAGAGTGCAGCACAGTGCTACAATAAACAATAGCCCAGATATTTTGGAAGGAACTACACATACCTGGTAGAACAAAAGAACATTAGATGAGGATCTCAAAAAAACCATGAATTCAGGTCTCCCAGGTGGTACTGCAGAAAGATCTGATTGTTTCATTTGTGTGAAAAAGACCCAAAATGCTGCATACCTAGCCTTTTTGTTACTTACCCAAATTCACTTTGGCATAGCCTTTTTAGCAGTCAATGAAGGCAATCAACCACATTATTACATGAGCGTGCTGAAGTCAAACACAGCAGAGGAAGTGAACCAGGCTGACTTATTCTATTACAGCTGGGAGTTTCCCAAAATGTACTCAGTATTGTATTCTGCTATTAAAACTTCCTGTAGTTGTATAATCTTCCTTTTTATGCTTCTATCCCTATAAAATTAATCTGTCATATTAGACCCAAATTGAAATTTACATATTCATCTGAAGCACTAGCAAAAATGAAATTAAGAGACTAAAGGGGGGTCTTATCAATATGTATAAACACCTGATGGGAGGCAATAAAGAGGGAGCCAGGCTCTTTTCAGTCATGCTCACTGACAGAACAAGAGGCAATGGACACAGATCAAAACCATGAAATCTGAACACAAGAAAAACCTTTTTTACTCGGAGGGCAGTCAAACACTAGCACAGGTTGCCCAGAGAGGTTGTGCAGTCTCCATCCTTGGAGATATTCAAAACCCATCTGGACGTGGTCCTGGGCAACCTGCTCTAGATGGCTTGAGCAGGGGGCATGGACTAGATGACCTCCAGAGGTGTCTTCCAACCTCAGCAATTCTGTGATTCTGTGAAAAGAGGAACATACCCTATAGTTAGTCCATCTAGTTCAGCTCCAGTGTAAGACTGAAGGCACAGTGTAAAGAAGTTGATCATATTGTAGTTCTTCAAATAAGATTCCACAGTGGCTAAAATGCATTTTTTTTACCTTACTAATCACAAACAGATAAGGTGAGGGAAAAAGATGAGGGGCTTTTATGTACCCTTTGTCCTTGTGGTTAACTGGCTTCAAATAATGCACTTAACCCACTGTGGAATCGTGAGACATATTTTTGTTCAAAGTGTCTTGCTGATTTGATAAAGAAGCATGAAAATGTTTTACAAAATTTCTTATGGAGAGGGCATGTGTTTTGAAGTTTGCTACAAAATTAATACAAGACTACCAGTTATTTTTACATGACTTAATCTTATACTACCGCCTAGTGGCTAAGATCTAAATGAGCTGCTGTACAACTTAACTATGTTTTATATATGGATACAGATATATAGTAGTTACGTATGTTATAACATTATTTTCATTCATTTTGAGAAACCATATTATGTATACGTCCACACAGTAACAGTGTTGCCAAATATAGTGAAGACCAGAGAAATTTCCATGTTGAAGGACACTAATATTCATGTTGAGCACTACTAGTGATTGAGTGCAGCCTTAATGTCAACAGGATCTGCATTTTAACATAGTTATGGTTTGAGATAGAATTCCTTTAAAAATGAGTTGTAGAGAAGGACTTCAGCCATCATGTTTGAGATATCTATTAGTTTTAATTGTTAGAAAGAAACATTCTTGGGGTAGATTGTGTTATAAATGTCCAGTGAGAAGTTTCTTGCATCTTCCTACAAAGCTCTTGTGGCCCAGACATTCTTGGGCTTAGTGGTGAATAGAGTTTATCTTGCTCAGTGTAACAGATTCAGATACAGTAAGCCCTCAGGCATCTATTTCCCATTCATTGCTGTAGTTCCTGTACCTGGGTAAGTTCACAAAATCAAGCCCATGAGGGTATTGTGCTTGAACAAATGTAAATCATTCAGGAGTTCCGTTTCCTCCAAACCCCACACCATGGATTCTAGCAGCAATACACGACTTGGCAAAAAATCGGGCTCTTGCAGAAGCTTAGAGGAAAACACCAGTAGTAAAAACTACTTCTGCAGTTGACAACAGCTAGTTGGAGGAAAGCATTTCTCCTCAGGACGATGAGTTGCCAGCTATTCATGCTACATGACTTTTAATTCTTGGCATTTTGCATGCCTGCCACAGAAGCTGCTCCTACTACAACTGCCAGCACTCTTTGTGACGGCAGGAGTTATGGTAGAAAGGAGCAATAGATGTGCACCTTGACTACTTCTAAAATTTTTTTTTAAACCAACACATCTATATGTAGAGCTAGATATAGATAGAGAAATTTTAAATTAATTTATTTAGGTCTCCTCCCTAGAGGCTTCTGTAGCTCAGGTCTTGCTGGAAGGAGAAATTTCAGTATGCGAAGTTAGGTGTGGAACAGAAAAAAACAATGTCATTTTGTCCACCAGGTGGCACTTCGTTATCAGGCTTCTATGTTTAAAAGGTCACCTGGAAGGCAGACCAGACTTTAGGTTACGAGTATATGCGGTGTAAAGTATTACTGAGCAGGGTCCTGTCTGTTTCTAGAAACGTAATCTACCCAGGTCTCTTCTGGGGAGGGGATTTTGATCTTAATGAAGGGAATGGGATTTCTGCCATTAACTTAAAAGAAAAGCCATTTGGCCTCAATTAGGTGGAAGCGTCAGGGGAACAAAATCTATTTGCAGTGCGCAGGACAGACTCTATTTCTTCTCTCTGATTTGTTAGAAGAGCTATATGAGTGATGGTGACTGATTTATATCTAATGCAACAGAGAAGGGAAAAGGAAAAGGGGACAGTCACTGAGTGGCACAAACTCAGAATTTTGCACAATGAATAAGCCAAACAGGCAGTACAATTCACTCTGCAAGAGCTTCCTGCCCTGATGGAAAACATCCTAGTATAGAATTCATAAACCTTTATTTTGATGCAGTTTTAGTCCAACACACACACATTGTCCGATGTTCCTTTTCCACCATACCAGCTGGAAGTTAGGCTGCAGACATTAGTATCGTGTAAATGAGGAAAAAATTCTCTCTGGTGGGGGCAACACAGTTTGAGTTCGGAAACTGTCCTTTTAACAGTCATCTGTGCAAAAACTGCAATTCAATGTTGTTTAAAAATGTTTTCTTCTGCTCAGTTGGCATTATTATGTATGAGTATGTTTAGGTAAATGTAGGGATGTAAAGTGTATGTGATGTGCAATATGCTGATAGAAGCTGAAACTGTTTCCCCAGTGGAACAGATCCACCTCGTGTGGCAGCAGTCAGTGCACCCCAGTATCCCCAACCAATACGCTCCCAGAAAGACAGCTTCAGGCCTTACCTCTGGACCCTTTCAATCCCTTCCTCTCTTTCCATAGCAGCTCTCTCACAGTAATGGCTTTCCCAGAAGCAACACAGTGAGATCACAGAGAAGATCTGCCAAGGCCTTTGTGCTAGGACAGGTCTCTGACACTCTCTCAGCTGGAGATTAGGGAATATCATATGGATGACATGGAACTGGAGAAGAGGTTTCATTTCCCAACTAGGCAGTCCACATTTTGGCCTTGTATTTCTGTTCATTTGCATCAAGGGTGATTTAGAACCATTTGTGCTTTGCTACTCCATTTACTTTCCAGACTTCTCAGAGGTTGCTGAAAGCACCTCTGTATACATTACTGGTTGTTAAAATAATGAAAGTTTTTGTCTCCTTAGTGCAATGCATGTACAATTATTGAACATTTTCTGAACCTTGGCTAGTGTTGTTCTGCTGAAAAGGCAGGTTTTAATATCAACAGCTTGCAAGTGAGCTGGAAAAAGGCTTCAGGTAGACGAGTAATGATTGTAAGAGCACCTACAAGAAAACAGTATCTAAGGTATCTAGTTCTCTTTCTTAGAAACAATAGAAGGCTTCATCTTGTCAATGCACAAAACTGGCATAAAAGTCCCATGTACTATGACCAATTTGTTTCTGTTAAGGAGAACTGTTTCCAGGGCATTTGCTTAAATCAGCTTTTCTACAAAGAAGTGCAGTTGTATGCTAATCTACACTATGCGGTGGGAATCTGCCTGACTCCGTACTGTCACTGGAAGCAGACGCTGAACTGGAAATGATAGGTCCAATTAGCGCACAGTTGTAGAAATAAGCAGCTTAAGTAATAAGCAATTCCCAGAAACATAACAGCATACTGGAATCATGCTGTTGCTATTTCTGACCTGAAACACTTCAGTAGTGTTCTCGTGGTGAGTTTTAGCTGAGTTGCTAAAAACAAATACTGAAATGAAAACTGACACTCAGGTCTTGCCTACAGAGACAGGCTACTTCCCTTAAAATTTGCTCTATCTGCTTTGCCCTCGATCCTCAAGATGTAGTTGTATTATTCCAGCTATCCGGCCACATTGAAAGTGTTTGAGGGCCGCTGCACAGATCTTCATTATACATCTCAGAGGAACATCTCCTGATGTAAAACCTTTATGCAAAGGAACAATTTCTAACCTTTTCTTTGCTGTCATCTCCACCTCCCCTCATACTTCCCATCCTGCTACTTCCACCCTACTTCTTTCTACTTCTCGCTCAACCCAGAATTAATATTGGAATGCTTTACCAAAGGAATTAAAGGGGAAAATTTTTTACCTTTATCAAATTCACTCCAAAAAGTACTACAGGAATGGTACTCTAAAACTGAGAATAAGACTATACTTTATCATTGTTGCCATGGTGATCAAAACTAGGACAGTAACTTTTTTTTAGCTCCTTCAGCCTGTACTTCTGATATACTTGGTCCCTGGACAGGCATCTGATTCACTACAGAACACCAAACAAATCTCTGAGCCATGAAAAAGAAAAGAAGTTAAATGTTTGAGAGCTTTATGATTGTATCGCCAAAGAGGAAAGAGAAAAAAAGGGCAGGGATGAGAATGTGCTCCTACTGAGAAAGGAGGGATAGGTGACAAAAGAGAGTAAGGATGAGGCTCAGACATGGACATACAGAAACAACATTTTAAGTTGATGAGAAGCAGGCAGTCCCCTTAATGTTTTGGGACACCTCCTAATGCCACCCAGTGCCAGACTCTTGACCCAGGATCTCAGAGGAACAACACTACTAAGGAGTCATACACCAATTTCCTTGACATATTGCTCCAGACACATATATTCCCTTCCAGACCTCACTTCAAAGGACAGAGATCGGTGAACAATCTGGTTCCACCTTCAATACTGGAGCTGCAAATGACAATGTATTTTTTTTCACATTCTCCACACCAAGGCAAGGACTAAAAGCAAAGTTTAAGCTTACACACATTTTTTACAAGACTAGGGGTGTGTCAGTATTGCACAGTTGTGAACTTGATACACCAGTAAGTCTCATAATGTCTATATTTTTGGCTGCTTTGATCAGTAAAGAGTATCTTATACTGATATGCACTACTTGATTGCTATTTTAAAGGATTCAGTGGTGTTTCATAGAATCACACATATACCATAACCATTACTAAACAATCGTGTAAAACAATGAGAACCATAGTCAAAGTTCAGTGCAGCTTTTTAGCACACCACCTCATAATTTTATACTGTGGTTTGCAGAAGTGCTTCTGTAAAGTTCATCAAGTTACAAAATCTCTCAGCTGACATCAAGAGAAAAAAGCCAATCAGACAGGAAGGACAGGGAATTCTAATTGAAAAACTAAGGATCATATAACTTGATAAGAAATTAAAAATGAAGAAAAGAAGCAGGAAAGGAATAGAATTGAGCAAGTAATTTGAAATTTAATGGGGTTTAGTTTAATTTCACAGCACTTGCCTTTCCAAATGTAAAGATCAGAAGCTTTATTAGATAATACATTTAGGAACATTTCAGCATAACTGTTTCTTAAAATTTCTGACATTTTCTCCTTACAAAAATACTTCCAAAATAAAAGATTTTTTGCTTTACACAGTCAGTCTTTGCTGCTTTGGAGCAACACAAGTTCTCCTTATTCTTTTGCTTGGTCATATCGTCACTCATATGACAGTGATGAAACTGACTGGGAATTTCTATAGTCAGTGATTTCAGGTTGAGGTTCCATATGTAGTATTGCAGGTAAAGTAGCACCTTTCAAATGATCAGTTGCAGTGCCAAAGGCACTGTAATGTCATGTTAGACTTGTCTCACATCTGTAGCTTTTAGTGTCAGTTCTCCTCTCTAACAATCACGCACCAAACGTTTCCTTCAAGCCTCAAAATACGGCGCTGTTGCTTACTACTCCTCTGATTGCTATTGCTGTAGCCACATTGAGCATGAGCAGCACATTTCTTCCTGGCAGCTGGCTTTCGGGTCACACTGGAACCACACGTAGAAGGAAAGGCTACAGGGTGCTAAATGTGTCCAAGAAGGTCATCGTACAGTTTAAACAAAACCTTGCATTAACAACAGGCATGGGTTCAACAGCTTGCCTCCTTCTTGACTAGGTGTCTTAATTTAGTGAGCTTCTCTCTCTTAAAATCACTGCCCTGAGTTTGTCTAAATTGAATGGTTATTTTAGCATCTGTTACATCAGCAAAGCTGGTCTGACGGGCTGGTCTCCATGAGATTGGACTGGAATAAGCTATCTTACTATGAATGTTCCAGGATAGCTGTCCAGACTGGAAACCCCATTAAAAATAAATAAAATAGCTTTACTTCAGTACTATTATATTCTGATATTTTTTAGTTAAAGACCTAGGTAGTTTTAGTAATTAAAAAGGGAGGAATGAGGACACAAAAAAGAACGTGAAACTTAGCTTTTAGAAAAGCTTTTCAGTAACTTCCTTTTCCATTGTTTTTCCCTTTGGAATTAGTAATCTTCTTTCCTTTTTTTAACAAGCAAAACAGACATGCAGCACTGGAGCAGACTTACAATTCTTTGGTGGCGATAAATTCTCTCCATTCTGTTTGGATGTCTCCCCTGAATATGAAGTACAAAAATAATCTGAAAAGGCAAAAAATCCTAGGGTATTTTAAAAGCTAAAAGGCTTCAGTTAGTTTTTTTATGAACTACACCATAATTAGGCGATAAGTCATCTAGGCATGGTAAGTCTTTTCATTGTGTCTAAGTACAACCTCCACTGAAGCCGAATCACGATCCCTGAGTGGCTTTAAAGACTTAATAGCTGTGTCTCTAATGTAAGTTCATAATAATCTTTTATACTAGCTCTCCAACACTGATGTGGAAGGAAAAACAAAGTTAAAAAAAATAGTAGTAATTTCAAAGCAGAACTCATTCAGTATTCTCAGTATTTTAATAGATAATATTTAAGCCAATTTGCTCAGGAGATGAGGAACAGAAGGCTTGACAGCCATGAAAAACTCCATTATTTGGGATTTGTTTGGGGGGGTTTCCTTCATATTTCTGAGTTTCTCCTTTCCAACATACTATGTCTGTCTTTTGTTGCCCCAAGGAGAAATTGTAGTAGCAATAGTAGCTTCTTTGCATTTCTTTAAATTCTGAAAGGCACCAGATGCTTCAATTTGCAATCTCCCTTTCTCTTACTAAAGCACAGGGGAGTTGATCGGATAGTAGGCTTTAGTTTACTCTGAACCCAGGCTGGGGCAGTGTTAATGAAGTCTTGCCATTTAAAGTATAGCCTGTCATCACAGCAGGTGTCTGCTGCATTGCTTTTTTGTATCGTTTTTGCGTTGTATCGTTTTTTCAATCCAGTAGAGAATTCTGAGATTTTAGCGCTCTCTGTAGTTTAGATTATTAAAGACTTGATCTGTAATTGTTTCTTCTTGTCCAAGAACTAAGTGTTATCATTTGGCCCTTAGGAAGTGCCTGGTTCAGTCGTACTGAAATGTAGATAGCTAGGGCTTGAAGAAACAGCAGGAAAATTTCAAAGGATGATGGTTCATATTACTTTTAAACAGATTCAAAGGTTATTTAGGTGCCCAAAGGTACAAGTAGGTCTTCCCTGGGATTTTCACAAACATCTCAGGCCAGTTTTAAAAATCACAGTGTGGCATTATCTGCATCCTTAGGTGTCTAAACACACTTGGACTATGTTCTTGACTCTTGCATCCTCTTTCCAAGGATACTGCGGTGTTAAGCAAGGCAAATGTTAGGCAGCTATTTTGGCATAAGCCCCAGGAACAGGCAATGAATTCACAGTCTTTATCTTTCATAATGGAAATTTTATCCAAGTAGTCAAAGGTGCAACTGGGATGCAGATCAGTGCCCAGGTACCTCCTCAGGCGGACAAGATGAGTTTTTTATCACTTCACCTTTTTCCTCCCCACAGCTGGTTCCTCTGGGAAGGAAATGTGGGCGCACGAGCCAGAAGGGACCGGAGCACTCTGACGGGGTCCCCACCTGAGGGAGCTGGGTGCTCAGTAAACAGGAGACCCCAGTCAGGAAAACACATCCTGCTCTCCCTTCCTGTCTCACAAGATAACCGTCAGATATTCACAGGGATTTATTCATGGATGAGCTGCAAACCCAGGACTTTATTTAAATGAAAGACTTAACAAATAATGTTTAAAAATGAACACATTTGAGGAAAACTTGCTCTGCTTGGGGACAACTAGCAAAGAAGAGAGGTAAAATTCATCAGATAAATTATCCATTATTAATTATTCACATAATTTTACAGAAAATTTTAAATTAGTGCAAGATAAAGATCCTAATTTATTACTCCCTTCCCTGAAGCACAAGAGTATGTGAGAGCTTCAAATAACTAGGCTTTGTGGGAAAAAAAAAAAAAAAGAGTTTAAAGCGTATCACTTAGGCCTTTCTGAGTCTTTATTATCTCACTTGGGTGAACTTTATTGGATTTGTAGTTATGTTAAATTAATTACAGAAAATGAAACTGGGGCCACGTAAACTGAGGTCATCACCAAGCATAGCCCTGAATCTTCAGGCCTAGCTTAAGTCTTGCACACATGCACATACACACAGAGCTTTCTCACAGGCTGCTATTGTCAGAAAATAAAATACTGTCTCTACTGCAGGCAAAAAAAAAAGGCCCAGCCAGGCTAAAAACAAAACACGAATTGTGTGGGGTTTTTGTCAGTCTTTCTCCCAGTGTCTGTTCATCTGCCCACTCTGGGGTGCCAGGAAGCCTTCTCAATGAAGTACTTTGAGGAAGCCCATTCCTCTTCATTTTATCCTGTCTACCTTGTGCTCATATAAATTCTTTGTTATTTATTTGAGAATATCGGGTTACCGCAATCCCTTTTGCTTGCCTGGATGCTCAGGATTTTAATCAGGAATTAATGTAATCTTTCCCAGTTTTAACAAAAAGACGTCTTCTGCTGCCACATATCTAGCTTCCCCTTTGTTCCTTCTGTAGTTAAGTTTTATAAACGCAGAATTACTTAAAACCGTCATTCATTTGTTCACATGAGATTTAACACACGTGCACGCACGGACCCCCCCATACAGTACCCTACTATTCTGGCCTGTCCTTACTTGCACATGGACAAATGACAACACAAGGCGCACCATTAAGGAAAGCCTGGGTTTTATTTTACCCTAACAAATTTTACATTACAAGCCCATACTTGTAAAAGTGCCCATAGCCTAAATATCCTTGTCCTCAAAATGAAAAAAAAACAAAAAAAAAAGCATTTGTTTCATGTAAACACAAAGAGATTCTCGGGGGAGGAGAGGAAGCATAATTAAACGTTGGGGATGAGGTCATAGATCCATGACGTGAAGTGTTCAGCACCAGTGCCTTATTAAGGAGTTTCCCTCTCCCTTCACTTTCTCATGCCTCAAGCCATTTGTTTCTCTTCCTATGACTCAAAGCACCATCCTGGTTTACTGGCAACAAAACTGTTCATGGGACTAGGCTAGGAATGATCACGAGCCCTTTATAATACTTGGCTAACATCCTTCTGTCCAGGCCCTGTCCTGGTTTCAGCTGAGATAGAGTTAATTTTCTTTATAGTGGCTAGTATAGGGCTATGTTTTGGATTTGTGCTGAAAACAGTGTTGATAATACAGAGATGTTTTATTTGTTGCTGCACTAGTCAAGGACTTTTCAGCTTCCCATGCTCTGCCAGGTGCAGAAGAAGCTGGGAGGGGACACAGCCAGGATGGTTGATCCAAACTGCCCAAAGGGCTGTTCCATACCACATGACGTCATGCTCAGCATATAAAGCTGGGGAAGAAGGAAGGGGGGGACATTTGGAGTGATGGTGTTTGTCTTCCCAAGTAACCACTACGCGTGCTGGAGCCCTGCTTTCCTGGAGATGGCTGAACACCTGCCTGCCCATGGGAAGTAGTGAATGCATTCCTTGCTTTGCTTTGTTTGCGTGCGCGGCTTTTGCTTTCCCTATTAAACTGTCTTTAGCTCAACCCACGAGTGTTCTCACTTTTACCCTTCTGATTCTCTCCCCCATCCCACCAGGGGGGAGTGAGCGAGCAGCTGCGTGGTGCTTAGTTGCCGGCTGGGGCTAAACCACGACAGTCCTTTTTGGCGCCCAACGTGGGGCTTGAAGGGTTTGAGATAATGACAAATTTGATTGGAATGTGCCAGATAGAATTTATAGCTGTTATTGCTGTTTAGCTATTAATCAACAGGCTTCTGTGCTTGCCATAGACTTGCTTGCCTTACTGTATGTTAGAGTCTAGGGCTCGTTAGTGGCTGCTTTTTGCTTTCACTGCTTGCCGTGCTGCTGTACTGCTGATCATCTTACGCTGCTGTGCCTGGGAACATTTTGATAACAGCAATGGCCATGTGCCTGGCCGGGCAGATGGCCAGGGCATCGCTGCTGTTTCTGTGCTGCTGTACTGGACAGGCTGGAACTCCAGTGTGAACTCAAGTCAAAGGGACTGTGACCTGTGGATGAATCCACATGGGAGCAGGACACCCCGAAGCGTCTGTGCCCATGGATAAGCCCATGCCAGAGCAGGTATATCTTGAAAGGTCTGTGGCTGTGGTTATGTCTGTGCCGCAGCAGGTATACCTCTGAAGGGATTGTGGCCCAAGGATAAGTCCACGCTGGAGAAGGTGCACCTCGAAGCATCTGTGGCTGTGGATAAAGTCCATGCTGCAGCAGGTACACCTTGAAGCATCAGTGGCTGTGCATGAGTCCATGTTGGAGCAAGTTTACTTCTGAAGGTACTACATTCTGTGGATAAGTCCAAGCTGGAGCAGGGGCAAGGGGAGGACTTCATTGCAATGTTAAACCTGATGGTCTGGTCCAAAGGGACCAGGGGTGGACGGACAGCACGGACCCCATGCAGTCTGCAGGAACAGCTGTGGGAGGACAATGGGCCACCAGGGTGGGTGAGGAAGGGAGAGGCAGGGAGGGACTTGTGAAACTGGTATGGCACACAAATGGGTTTGCACTGTAAAGACGAAGCATCCTATTAGTAACCCGTCAGGCTTATTTCAGCTTACAGATGAACTGAGAGAATAATTTTATTGCTATTGAACACAGCAAAGAGGACTGCGAAAGAAAAGGCTTTATTACTGTGGAGAACTGCTGGAAGCACAAGAGCTTTACGAGTGGCAGCAAGCAGCAAATTGGACCCACACTTCCAGTGTCCTGCAGCAATAAACAAATAAATAAATATGCTGCTGTGAATTTGGACTGTCTATACATTTTCAAAGCATTTTTTTGCCTGCTTTGAGCTTACACTCCAGTGGAGTAAATGCTTATGAGGCTCATGGCAAAAAAAAAAATCAAAACTCTCTTCTCAAATGGTAGCCAAGAAGAAAGGTCATAAATTAAGAAAGATCAGAGCGATTGAAGTAAGCAAAATTAAGGTTCTGTTTTGCAAACCTACTAATCCTAATAGGGTTAGAGGTAAATATTGATCGTGCAAGCAGGCTGTACAGAAAATCAGGCTTTCATCAAGGATGATAAATTAACCTAACCTAATAATAGAATGAAATAAAAAAGGGAAAATTTAGACTTGATAGCCAGGGGGGAGCCTTTTGTCATATTTTTTATGCTGTGAAATAATAACCAAGGGAAATGGCAGAATTCACTTGAGGGGAAAAAAAAAAAATAGACTGGTGAATGCATTAGAAAAGGTACTGCAGAAAACTACCCTCCAATGCCTGGGAGTGCTCCAGGTGACCTTTTGTAATAGAACTTCTCCATTACTGTTTTGTTTCTTTCTGAGCCCATATATATGAGCCCATGTATATTTTGCTTTGGCCCTTAAATGAGATTGCATGATATATATCAACTATTGGAGAATACGGATTGCTAATGGGGGCTGATCTTCAATGTCCTTTTGTCATTATACACGGAAGAAAAAGGAACCAAATTAATTGTTTCATTTCACTTTTATTCAGTATACTCTAATATATTTTCATGTTTTGAATTCCAATTTCTCCCAGTTCACTTTGTATCCAGTGTTGGAAAAGCCATTTCTTGTATTTCTTAATATGCTTGAAGGATCTAAGGAAATTACAGAATTTAACAGCTTTACTTCAAAAATCCATGTAAGAGCTCCAATGACCACCATAAGCTGCATGGTCATACTGGACAAATTGTCTAAGAGTTTAGAGAATTTACTTATATTAACATCTGGAATATAAAGTAGATAAAACCCATCAGAGAGTTTGAAATGTTCCATTCATCAGTAAATCCATTATACCGTACAAAACCACATTGACCTCTTCCCAGTTATGACAAAAGTTTCCATTACCAGAGGTTTAAAGAACCTCTGTTTTTTCCAAGCCTTTTAATATTTAGATGAACTCTGGAGTTTGGAAAGATTCGGGATTAAACTGTGCACTCAGCAATCTGAGTGAATCTCATATTGAAGTCAAGTTACATCTGTTAGATGCATATAAAGAGAAAAAACAATAGCCTTTTTTTTTTTCTGAAGTCCTTAACCACATACTCATTAGAGGAAGTTAGCTGCGTTGCCACTGATAAGAAATGACAGGTAGCGAGCAGATGAGAACTCAGCACATCCGTTGTATCTTGTCCCTGTCCTTTCTGACTCCTCACAAGGATAGATTTTGTGTTGAGAATAACCTCAAAGGCCCAACTTGGTCTGGAGCAGATGCAAGCACACAGTCATGCATCTGTTGAATCGGCTAGTATACGAGGCCCGATTTTAGGCTGGTGGTAGGGGTTCACGCCAGCTTTCTGCCAGCTGAGAGAGAGGACACACAGTGCCTGCTCTGGCGTAAGACCCGTATACACAGTGCTAACCAACCAAAAATTTTTGACCTGTTTGAACCAGCAAGGTGTCTCTGTGTTACACGGCTATGGCCTTTTCAATCTGGAATTAAATGGCCTAAAACTGGTTTTATCATACCATCAAACCACAGCCTGCACTCTGGCAGGCTTCGTCTTTGCCTTCATGCCCTCAGGCAGGTAGCTGGGATGGGAAGGTCCTGTGGGCAGGAGCAGCTGACATCCCTGGAGAGAGGGCTCACTGCCCCAGCCACCACAGCAATCTAAGGAGGCACTAGCAAATGCCAGGGACATGGGAAAAAAGTGCAGGATGAAAGGGATACACTCCCCTCGGCAACAAGACCAATATAAGCACTCTGTATGACTTGGCCGCATTTGATGCCCGTGGTAGCATGCCTTCCCTCGGCTGCCTTTGATCCCACCACCGAAATACTGCCCTCACTATCCAACTTGGCGCCTGGAAGTCTTTGAACCTCAGATCAGTGGAAGCCAAAAGAATGCTCTCAAGAAGTATCGCTGCAGCATCTGTTAGTCTTTCCCCAGCACCTACTACTGGCAACGGTTAGAGGGCAGATACCCATCTAGAGGGAGTTTTCGTCTCACTCAGTCCAGCTGTTTCTATGTTTTGCGATCTAGAGAGGGTTTCAGAAAGGCCACTGCACTCAGCCTGTCCTAGCTCTGCGCAAAGCTGCAGCATTCAGTCTTTCTTCTACTGCAAGCACCTGTTTTTCCAGAAAACCCTTTAATTACAGGTTTCTGACTTTAATTACAGATGTTCTGACTTTCCTCAGTGGCCCCCAAATGATAAAGTCATGCAAAAAGACCTCTCTTTACCCCTTAGGAGATATTTTGTCTGTACATGTATTACAAATTGATCACAAGTTGCCCCATGCAAAACAAATAATTCTTTTGCAGAATCTGCCCTTTAACTTGCATCTCTGCAATTTCTTTTGGCACTTGGCTTTTTCGCCTATCACTACGTCACGCTGGGATTTATCCTGGCATTTTCTGAAATTGATACTGGGAGAAGGCACCATGGGCAGAAGGTCAGCCACGTCAGGAGGGCTTGTAGTGTAGGAAATTTCACTCAGACAGTGATTTTGAAAGGGAAGTTGCTAAGTTGTGGGGATGTCTTTTCGTGACATAAATCCTTCAATTCATTCTTGTGATTAAATCCTTAGGAAGCTACCACACGCTTGTGAATATTTGGAAAGAATCCTGATTTCAGTAAGACAAAGGCGAAACATCAGTCACTCAGAGCAGTTTTGCAGCAGCTCAGCTACATTCACAGGCCCGGGCACCAGTGCTCGGAGCACATGAAGCGTAGGAAAGCGGATTGTAAGAAGAGCTCGAGTTTGTGATGTGATTGTGGCATTGCCTTTTCTATGAGTCTTTGTTATACAGGGGAACGTGTTTCTTCGAGGTTAGTGAAGTTGCACAGGCTGTAATGGTGTCTGCATCCTAAGAAATCTCAGTGAGGGCTTCTGAGTCCCCGTTCTTCCCCTGGGCACTGAAGCTATTGCCCCCAGAGGTGCTTCCCCACACGGAGAGTGCCAGGGAGCCGGAGGCAGTCCCTGTGCACTGAGCATCGGGCTGTTGCTCAGGGTGTGAAGAGGCAGTCAAAGGCTGATAGCTGCAGTATGGAGGAGCGTGGCTTTTTTTGAAACATGATTAGCTTTGCTTCACTGCGGAAGGTATGGAAGAATCTTTCTCTACGAGGAGATCAACATCAAACCAGTAGGACTGCAGATAGGTGAGGAGGAAACCGTAGCACCAAGCCAGCCAGCACATGTTACAGTACTCCTGGCACAATGGACGCCGGCCCCCGAGAGGCAGCAGGGATCAGAGGCTGTGCTGTAAAGAACAACGGTGGCCTCAGCATCAACTTTTTCTAAAAAAAATTCTAATACATGTTTTTGTGATCCACAAACCAGCAAAGGTTTATGGATTTAAGTGTACTAAAAAGTTCACTGAAAGGGACACCTAATCGATGCTTTATTTAAGACCTTTTTTCCAGAGTTTACTGAATGTCAGTATTATGTGTGACACTTCATTTCTTCACAAATCACCTGAGGAGCAGAGAGCCTCAGGGATGTTTTACAAAGCTGTTGCTGAGTAGTCACATTGTGCACAGAAATATATCCCCACGGCCCTCAGTGGTGAAGTCCATAGGATATTTCCCCATGCCAGCAGGATTGCAATGGTTTATGAGCACTGTTTCAACAACTTGATATTCCTCCAGGCCTGTCCCCGTTCCTGAGAAATGCTACGAACAAATGGGTCATGGACCAGAACTCTGGGCAAGCAATTAGTCAAGTCATCAGGGCAAACTGCTCTTGGTCACCCTGCACCTCGGGGAGCAGCCAGGGCCATCTGCTCCCTCAGGAAGGGGAGCCGCAGCCAAGCACAGCAAGGCAGGCAACGGCAGTGGCCCCATCAAGTGCCCTGTCCCAGCTGTCCCTGCGCTGGCCCTCAGCCCTGGCAGCCAAACCCAGGGCCCCGACAATTGGCGTGGCTTGTGTATTGTTCCGCATTTTTAAAGAATACTTGCTTGTAGCCTGAAGGCGTGAGTACCCCACAATACGCTGTTTCTTTGTGATGGTTTTAGGTTTACTAGGCTACTGCTGTTCTCTGCCCAACAATAACAACAAGAAAAGCAACAAGGAGGTAGAATTCCCTCCAAATAACAGTGGGACCCACACCCAACCAACAGAAAGCCATATAAAATTCATATGGATGTCTGATTTCCACAGAATCCTACTGTCACACAACCTGTTAGTGCCTCCGATAGTCACCTGTGGAAACAGAAGTGAGCCAAGCCTTGCAGAAGCAGACTTGCCACAATTAACTTATGAACTGGCTTCTGGATGAGGAGAAAAGAGGGACGCAGGTGCTGCCCGTGGTCCCACCACAGCTTGGGAATGCCACGCACTGAAATCCAGCTGCGCTTTCAGGCCCACTCCTTGCTGTTACTGGGGCGGCCAGCATTGGTAACGCGTGCAGGGCTGGCAGAAGCGAGGCCTCTCTTTGCAGAGGTCTGGCGCTCCAGCCCGGGGAGCGGGAGCCAGGCGCGTCCCTGTGCGGTGGCACGTCCTCATTGTCAGTCCTCCATACCCCCCCCGGAGCTTTGCTGGACACTAAGTCTTATCTTCTGGGTTTGCTGTTGCACTTCCTTCTTCCTCACGCATATTAGCTCGTTTTAAAGAGAAGAGGACCAGATGCAGACAGCTTCGGAGGAGCGAGGCCAGCGTTTTCTCTTTCTCTGGGGAAGAACAGCAAATGCCACATCTCATACTGCCAAGAGGCTGCCAGAGGCATTCCTCCCCAGAGACGCCCCAACAAGGAGTGGTGCTAAACTTAACACTTTATTAACACCTGCCGCTTCCTGGGTTTAATAAAAGCTTGGGAAATGGGGTTGTTGGGGGTTTTTTTGCTTTAATTAGCAGCAAGCGGCTCTCCGGCCGAAGGCCCCGGGCGGCGCTCGCTCGAGGCGGGACCCAGCAGCAGGAGGCTCCCTTCCCCCGGCCCCCGCATCCCCGCCGCCGGCCCGGTGCCAGGGGCCGCCTCCTCGCTCCCCGCCCTCCCGCCGCTCCCTCCGACCCCGTGACCGTCCCCTCCCGCCCCGCCAGGCGGCAGCGGCGGGGAGCGTGCGGCTCCGCTGGCAGCGGAGCAGCCATGGGCTCGGCGGCGGAGCTGCTGCCGCCACCGCCGCCGCCGCTCGGGGAGTGCGAGCGGGACGCGGGGGCGGCGTCCGCCCGGCACCGGCGGCGCCCGGAGGAGCAGGTGGGTGTCAGCGGGCGGGGGTCTGGCAGGGCGGGCCGCTGGCTCGGCCCTGGGGCTGGCCCCGCCGTCAGGCAAGAGAAAACCGTGAACGCCTTTTGATTCATCTTCCGTGGCGTTGCCGTTACAGCCCGCCGGTGGTGCGAGCCGCTCCCGGGTAGCGCTCCATTGCGGCGGGGCTTATGCAACCCCGCCGAGCTGCGTGGGGCTGCCCCCGCGTGATGCTGGGGTAGCCCCCGGCGTACCCGCCTGGCCCTCGTTCTTCCCTCCGAGACGCTTCTTCCGCGTGGAAGAAGATGGGAGCAGATGTACGAGGGTGGTCCCCGCACAGCATCCACGTGGTGAATATCTCGCTGGAAATATTTGGGGTGCCGTTGCCATCCTCGGAATTCCCCCGCAGTTCACCTCTCAGTCTTTCTTTTAAAGACTTAACTCCAGTATTTTAAGCTTTCAGTGTCTTTATTACTTATGAAATTGAACGTATTGTAATCGGAGATAGAAATCAACTCATTTTTTAGCTTGTCTGCTTTCTTCAGGGTATGCAGTTTTATGGCATGGTGGATGGAAGTGGGCTCTTTGCTTAGGAAATGAAAGGAGCCGTGTTCGTTTCCCTATTGTTAATTGGAAAATGGCTTTCCACACACTCTTTGTCTTGCAGACAGCGTTGTCCCCGTCCTGAGACAAAGGCAGTGTTCTTAACGCACCTTCGTTGATGTTTCTTCTAAAGAAAAAAAGCACACAACCTTTTTCATATTCGATACTTAAATGTAATGATCCCCTCTGAATGCCTTGAGCGGTTAAGTAAGAGAAATGCACTAGCACTGATAATTGCATAGGGGCAAACAGAGCTGCTGGAGTACACCCCAACGTAATTTCCAGACAGTTTTGTTTAGTTTGACAATTATTTCTGTTGAAAATTCTTGTAAGATGGTCTGAGTGCATTCGACCGCCGTAAGTGAGCCCTTTCACAGCTAGAATAGCTTTAATATTTGAAGGTGTCTGGTAGGACTTGCCTGACGTTACAACTAGGAGCAGGCCACTTCTGAAAGAGGCTGGTACTTGAGAATTCAGTGGGTGACCATTTATGTAAGTCGGTGCATCTTCCTTGTCCCTTTCTCTAAAACAACGGGGCAGAGCAGGGCATGTACCCGAATGTAGGGTAAGGCCATGTGCTCTGAGAGGCACGGCAGTTCCCCTCTCTGTGTCCACAAGCCTTTCTGCAGGATATTGCAGGAGGAGAGTCAGAAATATTCCCTGCTTCTGGCTGCTGTCTTCCTTCCCTGAAAAGAGAGGTGAAAAAGTGGCATCAGATCATCTCGGATGTTACTGCTCTCAAACTGGTTGTAACTCCTCGCTAAGGAGGGAGCTCCCTGCAGGTTGCCGCTGCTTCTGTCTTAGCGACGAGTGTGTTGGTGTGGTTCCAGGGGATGGTGCAGGCTGAAGAACTGCTTTCCAAAGTTGCCTAAACACATTTTAAAATGAAGTTGGTAAAGGTACTGCTTGGGTGGCCACAGGCACACTTGGCAGAGAAACTTTCTTCCCGCTCTTCTCGGGCACAGGGAGTGAGCGTGGCCCTTTCTGACAAGTTGGGGCATAATGTTAGGATAGCAAGAAAGAAATTTTAAATAGGCCATGAGGAAGAAAGAGAAAATCCTTCCTGTTTACTGGGAATGTTTCATTGTCGTAGTGTGGAGTATTTTTTCCTGCATACTGAGGTGCCAGCAGCTGGACAAATAATAAACTAGATTTAGAAATAAGGAATATCAGTTGCCTTTATTTAGTATACATATAGAATGTGAATATTGTATATAATACCAGTAAAAATAATAATAATTTTATAATAAATAGTAGTCTCTTTTTATTACACATAGGGAAGACTAAAGCTAGGTGAGGATTTAGTGGTACGTACACTTGCTGCAAACTTTGACAGAAAGTCCCAGATTCTCTTGTTCAAGAGAAGCACAGACATGTAGCTTGATTTGGAGGAGCTCCTGGGTCATCAAGCCTAGTCACGTGCTGTCACTTTTTTGCTTTCATGAACGTGTCCAGATTTCTCTCAAAATAATCGGTTCCCCCTGCCCTTTCTGCTCTCATGGAGGTGTTCTCGCTGAACCCTGCCGTTCCAGTGGGCAGGAATCCTGTTTCCAGGCTGGGTCCTTACCTGGAGTCCCCCGTGGAGGCCTAGCGTTGTTGCTGTGTTTGCTGAGGGTGTTTGCACTGTTAACGTAACTGCTGGTCCTCAGCCTGTGTTTTCCTGTTTCATGTTCTCTTCTGAAGTATAAATACAGGTGCCACCTTGGTGTTACATGCAGTGCAAAAGAAATGGGTCAAAATCTGCTTTGATGATGGTGTAAATTCTTACTTATCTCAGCTGGTGTAAAGTAAAGCCTGTGTGAGAGCAAATCCTTTGGCCTTTTTTGAGAGCTTTTTTTTAGGTGAGAATCTGGGGCTGGTAACCTGGGTGTGATTTGTTTTTTCCCCGTTTCCTCCGAAATAAACTCAGTTTGTGTAAGATCATACCGAGTAACGTGATGCTAAAAGAATACCTTCCTGACAAGCAGGACCTAAATAATAATGTATACACCCTTTAATATTTTTTTAAAAGAATACTCTGTAGGAAATAGATTTATTTGTTTAATGCCAAACCCTCTAGCTTTAATTTTCTATTGAAGCTTATTATTATGTCAGCAAGGATATGCTTCATGAAATTACTGAGAGGTACATTTTTAAAAGAATAGAAGGATATGTTACTAAATGTTATACATAGCCTTTGGAATTCATTATTGCAATAGACTGTAGAATTACCTACTTCAGTGATTAGATTTAAAAGCTGAACTGGATCATAATGTGATAAATATCCTTTGTAGGTTTGCATGCGAAGATGAGAATAATTGTCCTTACTTTAGTCTTCGAAGCGCTACAGAACCTGGGTAGTTTCTTCCACCTCTCCTGTATTGCATTGCTGGTATTCACAAGTGGTATGTGAAGGCACCAAAGGATTCAGCTGCTCCTGAAGCCATGGGAGTAGGTTGCTGCTTCACCTTGTGAGTTCACAATTTTTTCCAAACTGTTGATAGTTATTAGTCAGACGCACAAGTTGTCCTGTATTTTCAACATCGCTAGAGTTAAGGACCTCGAATCTCCTTCCCTAACCCACTTTCTAAAATAGGTTAGCCTTTGTCATATTACTACAGTCTAAATCTAATCAACACCTATAGATTTAACCATGAAATAAGAATAGAAAGGTGGAATGCGTGCAAGGGTCTAATAATAAAAGGTGAGGGAGAAGTCCTGCGTTACAGTAGGGCATGAGGTGGTGTTAGCAGGAGACACAACACCCGGTCCATCCATAGGGAGTTTGAAGCCAGGCTGTGTTACAGCAGACAGAGTTCCTGAAAGCCGTGGCACTGTGGCTCTCTTCTGGGCTGAAAATTGTCTGTCTGGGCTGTAATGGGTTTTAGCCTCTTGTAATCTAGGTTGAAGGCAGTAGCAAAATTTCCAGTTGCTTCAGTGAAGCCAGAATCTCCACCTTGTGCTGGTTTAGGATACATAGAATCCAAAGTGCTGTCCGACAGCCAAGCTAAAACCAAGCTAAAGCCATTTTCTAGCTTCTCCTAGAAAATGTCTAAACACAGATTTAATATGCGATGCATGTATTTGTAAGTAGATTCATTAGCTTAGACAATCACCTTTTCATTAACCTGAGTTTGTAACCCTCTGGGATGTTTCATCATTATTTTGAACAGTGTTTTTATCTCTATAAGTGGAGTATTTTATCTTCTAATAGATGGGTTCAGATTTAGAGAAGCTATTACGAAAGGTTTTTGGTGCTTCCCATTGAGAATTATGTTCAAGAGTGTCTAGCTAAGTTAAAGTCCTGAATTTTTGAATAATTTTCCAATATCACTAGTATTTCTCCAGCATGGAAAGAATGAGCAGAAACAAAACTAGAGGATAATACCAACAGCCTTGTGGTATCCTTCATGTAGATGTTTCAGTGTTCATTGGACTGTAGGATGGATGTGTGCTGTGTTGCCTGGAATGGCATCATTTCAGTCATAAGTCAGAAGAGGCCAAGAATGTTTTGAAGTAAACTTGTATGTGTGGAAACTGTGGTTCCTAAGGCCAGAAACCTATTTCTAATTTATTCCACACTGAGATAATCTGAAAATTGTAGCTTTCTCCTGCTTGCAGTTGTTGGGATTTGTTTCTGAACTGAAAATAGTAATACCTAAGAGGGAGGGCTTAATCCCAAATTTGTTCTGGCTCTACAAATGATTTAATTCTGCTGCGGAGGTTCATAGCTACATAATAATACATGATAATAACTTTCTAAAAAGCCTTAGTGGGTTTTCTGAGGCTTGACAGCATTTGAAGAAAAACAACAACAAAAAACCCCCCCTTCAGACACACCTGTAGCACCTAGAATAGGTACAATAGCATGCTCTGCTTGAATAACGTAAAGATCCCATTTTCTTAAAGAAAAAAGTATTCCGGAGATAGAAGCGAATAGAAATTTCTTCTCCTTAAAAGCCAAAATTAACAGCTGTTGCTTTTCAGCAAGCCAGTGCATTGATACCACTCTGAACGAACAGTGGATTTGCAAGCCTTTTGCTGGGTCAAGCTGACCAATTTTAGCGGGGGAACCTTGATAAACAAAATCCTATGGAAATTAAGTGTTGCGGGTGTAAGGAAAAGACCGATTAGAGACTAGATCAAAAGCAATTTCTATGTAAAATTGCAGCATGGATGGGGTCAAGTTAGAGGGACAGTAGTAGGAGCATAAGGAAGAGTGCAGACAGCAGCCTGAAATGGGGGAGAGAGGCAGCAGATCTTAACATGGGGGCAGGCAGGTTTCCTCTCCCTCGGACCCTCCCCTGCTGGGTTCTTGCCTGTGACACTTTCTCATCTGGTGCCGTATTAGTGGGGAAATTTACTCCTGAAATTATGGGACTCAAACACAGTTTATCGAGGGAAGCCTCTGTTGCTCTTGAAGCCTTCTCTGCTCTGTACGTGCACAAGTTCAGTAGCTGGAAAAGCTGTTTCATCTCTTTAACTCAAAACTGTTCCTGGTATTTCAAAGTTTGTTCCAGCAACTGTTGATCCTAAACTTGAGTTGACATGAAAGCTGACTAAAGGGAATACGGTGCAGTTGCTTTTCTTATGTTTTTGCTTGTTTCTATAGAAACATCTTGTTCCTATTTTATAAATGGTGTCTAGATTCTTGCTATGAAATGGACGTTAACCCAATCTTTGTTTTGCAATTTTTTATTTAAACTCCCTCCAAGTATGTCACTTTTATTGGTAGCTGTTGTAAAGTACTTTAATATTAAGAATTTTTCTAGTTTTCTTGCATTTGCTTTTTTCCCAGAGAACAAGTTAAACTTAGTTTTTCTCTGTCTTGTTTTTCATTTGGAAGTGAGGTATGATTTTTTTCTCATTTCCTAATCTATTAATCTTTTCGTATTTAAATATCAGATTAAAATTAGCCTAGAGAAATGAAGGTGCTTTTTTTTTTTCTCCAGACAGTTGAAATTAATTTTGTTGTCTTAATAGTCTGTTGAATGAGTATCAAGATCTTTTTACTGCTTACATTTACAAGGTCAAATACTAATCATCAGTTTCATGCTAGCAAAGGATGCAAAGCGATATCGTTCTCTTCCTGCTATAGTAGAAGAAGAAAATCAGAAACGTTTCCAATAAAATTATTTGCCCTTCTTGGGCAAATTTCACTTTCTTCTAATTAAACATGAGAAATCTTTTTAAGTATGGTAAAGCAGGCTGAAATCCTGGTCACATGCCAGGTGTTACTAGTAACGAAACTGTCTAGTTTGCATATGCGGAGGAGTAGGAGGCAGAAAGCCTGTGCTCGGCCGACCCGTGCGTCTCAGGGTTTCGTGCTGGTGCCCTGTGACGGGGCGAGCCTGTGATTTGGAGAAAGAGGAGGCCACGGTCTGGGAACTTGCTGTTTGCTGGAACTGTCCAAAGCCTGTCCGTGGCAATACCCTGGGTGGGCAGATGGCTGAGTACTGGCAAGATTGGGCAATTAGTTCCTCCAGGACTTACGTTGCTGGCTACCTAACTATCAAATATCGGTAGCTGTGTGTTGGCTGGTACGTGTCCCCATCTGCACCCAACAGAAGCTGGTCTCTTATTTTGGAGGGGAGGGACCTTGTGGTTTCTTCCGTCCTGGTCTCTGTCATCTGCTCACTTTCTTCTCATATTTTTCTGTAAGATTGAGCTTGAAGTATTTTCAGTTTTAGTTTGCATCCTCTGAAAAGAGGTGACTTTGTGAGGCTCGCTCTCTTCTGAACGTTCATGTTCCAGCTTTCAAAAATATAGGAGTATTTTTCAGTAAGTAAGCATATTCCTAAAGTCACATCTCAGTGGCTTTTTTGACATTTAAGTGTTTATGGGCTTCAGCTATCAGACACACCACCTGTTCCCTGGAGTAAAAATAACCATGACTGGAGTAAAATAGATAGTGAGCAGTTAAATACTGCAGGGGAAACTTTCTACTTGAAAAAAAGGAAAATGTGCGGGTAGGTATGTAAATGTGATATCCCTGCATTTCTTTATTACACTTTTTTTTAACCTATCATTTAGATGTTGTTAAACACGTGTTTGCTACTAAACTCAAAAGGTGTTTCTTTTCTATCTAACCTGGAAATAATTCTCTTAAATATGCCATCTCTTTTTCTTTCTTTTATAACTGTAAATGTGACCGATTGTGATCTGAGGCACGTTACCAGCAATTTGGAGACACTGCTGCTTTGCTGTGTCGGAGATGAACCTTGTGGTACCTGTTTCCTACTTCCCTCTCTCTTGGCCGCCTTTGCCCAGCAGCATTTTTTTGACTGCAAAATCACAAGCTTTTAGATGGAGAGCAGTTATTTTCCCAATCCATTGGACTTCTCTCCTCCATCGCTGGAGTTCACATTTGTGTAATGCCCTTTTGGGCAGTTGATGCAAGAAAAGAGAAACTGATAGACTTGTACTCGGCCTGGTGCTGTCGTTGAGTGCGGGGTGGAAATTTTTCAAGTTGTCTGAGCAACAGAGGACTCTTGGGCGTTTCTTCGTTAATCATGAAAAATAGGAAGAGGGATGTTATTTGGTTTGTTTTGAAGAATCTTGTACCTTCAGAGTAGTTGAATGGCTTTTTTTTTTTTTTAATCCTGAATCTTTAGGTGGAGCAGGTTCCTTCTGTTCATCCACTCCCTCCTCCCACAGAAGGAAGGCTGTTGAACTTCATCCAATTATTTCACTCAAGTCAGTTACTTAGGATTTTTTTTTCCACATGCACAAAAAAATCCCAAACCAAACAAACCATCTCACGATCCTTAGGCTGAGTGTCAAAGCTCTGGACCAAGCTGCTGCTTCAGCAGAGGAAACGCCTGGAAGGCAAGACCGTAACTGCGCCTGTTCTCCTCACTGCTAGTGCAGCGGTGAGGTTACGGGACTGAGAAACGTTGCGGTCACTTCAGAGCCATTCAGTCTGTGGTCCCTCCAGACAATTCATCCAGCCCACTGCTGCCTTTCCTAGGGGCCCCGTAGCACCTCACCCATCGTGCCGGCCTCGCGGCAGGGCCGTGTGTGGTGAAGCAGGGCTGTCTTTCTTCCAGGAGGCTGACAGGAGGCACCGGCTGCAGCTGCCCGAGCAGCTTGGGTCGCTCCTTTCAGACCACTTTCTTCTTTCCAGGGATGAGCCCTGGGAGCCCCAAGCTGTTCTGGTGGGGGCGGCAACCCTGAGCACACAGAGATTCACCTGCACACAGGTGTTGCAGTAGTTTGTCACGTGTGATCTGTGTGTGGCCAGCAAATCCGCCACGTCCAGCAAGCATGGGGTGCCCTGAGCGTGGGCGCCGGGCTCCATCGCTTGCCGAGGAAAGTGCTGCAGCAGCGGCCATGCCGTGCCCTAGGAGAAGCTGCAGGGGCTTCCAGGCAGAGCTTGTTGGCGACGCTGTGTAAGGGCATCTAGTCTTGGTGTAAGGACATCATTGATACTGTCCTCCAGTGACCTGGCGTTGCTAATAGCAGAAAAAGAAATGCTAAATCTGTGCTTCCATGCTGTCTTTGATTAGCCACAAGAAAATAACTTCCCAAGCGTGTTGGGTAGGTTCGTGTCCCCTTTGGGTCCATTTGTGTTCTGCATCCTCCAAGGGCTTGGCAAGGTCATTTGGTGTGGTCTGTAAATGGTCAGGGGCACGAACTGTGTGCTCCCAGCAATTTGAATGGAAGGAACCTTGAACTGGTGACATTATACTTAGGAGGTGCAGACAGGGATCAGCCTTAAATGACTGTGAAAAGTTCAGTGCTAACTTTATCCTTCTGTCCTAGCGAGTAGCATGTGAATCATTGCAAAGATGGTTTCTTTGGGGGGGTATATTCTGATGGGGTCTCGTGTTTCTCTGCATGGTCAAAACGCCCTTGATGGAAAGGGGGTAAGCAAGAAAAAGTTCCTGCTGTCAGCCTGGTGTGGACTGGCCTCCGATGGTGACTTTCCTGAATTTCCATGTGCTTTCCTGACTTTAGGCAGCAGTGAGTTTGAGTGAATGTGGTGGAAGTTTGCCATAAGCAAGGGTAGGTAGTGGTCAGAACACACATAATTTTGTGTGTTATGTTGATGACGAACATAACTGGTAAAGCCACAGCATGTTTGTTGGGTTCAGTAGGCTGAGCTGACTTTACCTTCTCTGTTGTTTTAAAGCTACTCCAGGAAAACATTCAATTACATGGGAGATTTTTTTTTCGGAAGCACTTCAGGGATATAGGAGCCAGCTGTGCAGGAAGTGGACAGAACTTGCACTTAGTATCTCCTCTGTGACCTCCTTGGAGACTTTCATTCTGAAAAAAAGATCCTTTTATGGTGTCCTGCATCTGAGAGGGCACATCATGGTCCTCCTTAAAGCATCCAAGCCCCTAAAGCCACTTGGCCACAACAGCTGGGTAAATTTGGTTGCAAAGTTTCCGTAGTAAAGTTTTTCAGAGTTTGGATCTTCAAGTTCTGACTTTCTCCCAGTAAGCGATGGGAGACAACAGACAACAGCTTTGCTGATGACAATATGCCATTTGGAATAGGGAGGGAAATTTTGTAACACCAAACATCTGAAAAGACAAGAGAAAACTGGGTGCTTGATGGGAACCTTCAGGTACTGCAGTAGGCTTGTGAAGAACATTGTTTGTGCGTACGTGCTGAGCAACAGGACAGATCAGACACTTCCCCTTCTGTATGGTAACTCTGTTTTCAATTTTAAATAATTTGAAGTCAAAAATAGAAACCAAATATGAAATGGAGCATGCAGTACTGCGTCCAGCTCTGGAGCCCTCAGCACAGGAAAGACATGGAGCTGTTGGAGGGGGTCCAGAGGAGGGCCACAAAAATGATCAGAGGGCTGGAGCACCTCTCCTGTGAGGGCAGGCTGAGAGAGTTGGGGTTGTTCAGCCTGGAGAAGAGAAGGCCGCGGGGAGACCTTATTGCAGCCTTCCAGTACTTAAAGGGGGCCTATAGGAAAGACGGGGACAGACTTTTTAGTAGGGCCTGTTGCAACAGGACAAGGGGTAATGGTTTTAAACTAAAAGAGGGTAGATTCAGACTAGATACAAGGAAGAAGTTTTTTACGATGAGGGTTGTGAAACACTGGAACAGGTTGCCCAGAGAGGTGGTAGATGCCTCATCCCTGGAAACGTTCAAGGTCAGGTTGGATGGGGCTCTGAGCAACCTGGTCTAGTTGAAGATGTCCCTGCTCATTGCAGGGGGTTGGACTAGGTGACCTTTAAAGGTCCCTTCCAACCCAAACTGTTCTATGATTCTATGAAATATTTTTTAAATGAAAAAAATTATTACACTATATGAAAGCATTTAAGGAATGTAAAATGAAAAGGAAATTGAGGTAATGAAGTCATACACAGTGGTTGTACATTTGTATAAAGGAATCTGCTAGTGTAATTTGCTTTAAGGGTGTTGATGATCCCAGTATGTCTAAAATAAAATGACTTAGATTTAAAATTAATTTAAGTTACAGTAAGGAGTAATTCATTACAGCAATTTGATAAGAAACATTAGGTTAGGAAGCAAATGCTCCTCCAGCCCCTCTGAATTTATTCATCACTCCTGTCTTTGAAAGAGTGAGGAAAAGCACACAAATTACTGCAGATGAAGTAAACCTCTCTTACGTGCCCTCCTGCATTGTGGCAAATGAAGTCCGGGGGTGCCCCCTGCATAGTACACGTTAGCTATGAGAGAAGAGCTGCTGTAAAGGCCTTGAAAGCATGTTTTCTCTGGGGCTAGTGCAGGTAAAGAAATTCCCTCCGGTCTCTCTTGATACACAAAAAGTTCTTAAAAGTTATGAAGCCAAGGGTGGGTTGTTCGTTTTGAAAACTAGCAACTTTGAAACAGAGCTTCTTTTGCTTTTACATGAGCAATCTCTGTTTTGTTTCGGGTGGGCTGCTCAGAATGGGTACATCTCTCTACGCATTTTTCTGTTACGGCAGTGTCTGCCTAGCTTCAGGCTGATTCAGCAGAATTTAGTATGAAAATAGTCCTATGGAAATTAAGAGTCAGCTGGGAACTGTGTCCTTGCTGAACATAGCCAATTTCTAAAAACGTTTAGAAAAGTACTTTTGGGGGGAAAAAAAAGAGAAGTATTTGGTTCTAAGGATATGGTTTGAGAGCTACTGGCACATATGTGGGACTGTGTGCTGTTTTTCTGTCATCCTGAAAATTAGTGGAGAGACCCAGTTAGTGGGAGAACTTCTAGCTGCAATGTTAAAGCTTATTTAATATTTTTTAGCAATTTGGAGTATTGTAATGTTACTGGTGTTTGCCCTAATGGTTCTATTTTAGCTACACCTCTGAAGAAACATATTTGTCCAGCATGTGAAATATTATGCACTAATAAAGAAAAATACGCCATCCGTGTTCTACGACTGATCATCTGTTTTCAGCTTCACTTGTTTTTTTCTGAGTTGCCTGAAACAAGACATACAGAGCCTGAATTAACTGAAGCAGACTCTGAAATCTTGAGAATTTCCATGATCATTCTGAAAGGTTTTGTAAGCTCTTGAAAACATTTGGAAAAATAACTTGACACTTGTTTTGTAATTAAGCACACACTTGTCAGTCTCCATGCCTAGAAGCTTGCTTTGTGCAATTGCTTTAGGGATTCATGAATCTACCCTTGTTTGAGAAGGAGAGGCTGAGATAAAGCCTTGCTTAAAAAAAAAAAAAAATCCCAACCAAACCATAAATAAAAAAGACCTGGACAGCCCGAGTAGGGTGGAATTTACTCTGTACCCTGCTGAAGAGACTGTGTGCAACTTCTTGCTGTTAGCTTGTCAAAGCAGACTGGGGCTGCTAGGGCAATCCCGTGTCTTACAGCTGCCTCATGCCAGGAGAGATGTCAGTGTGGACACGTACAGTTCATCGTGCTTAACTGGCCTGGTGAGACGGAGCTCGAGGAAATGTGCCTGCTGGCAGCCTCCTTGCAAGTGCTGCACTCCGCTTGCTCTGTGCGAAGGCTTCCAGCACGTTGCTGTTAATACCCCAGAGGCAAAGAAGTGACTCGTTTGGTTTCCCCCTCCTGGTTGCATTGGCCACTGGCTCCAAAGCCTAAGCTACTTTGCTAGAAAATGTAGTGATTTCTCCTGTACACGTTAACTGTTTCTCTCGGAAGTGGTCTCTGTGCCGCTTGATGAGAGCTGCGCTCTGACCCCCTGTGCCATTATCCCGTAGGCACGTGCTCCCTGTGATCTCTGCGTGCAGGAAGCAAATATATTTTCCCTTCCCAGCACATCCTTTCTCTTTTCCCTAATTGTTGTGATGAGTATACCACTTAGGCTAATAGTTTGTTTGTCTCCCTGTGCTCTTTGGGAATAGAGAGATGAGAATTCCTGTAATAACACTGTGTTCCTGGGGTGGCAAGCACCCTGCCCTGCCAAGTCTGCAGGGGCTCACAAGAGGCTCTGCTTTTCTTGAAGAAAGTAATCTTGAAACATTGGAATTAAAGAGGAGTCAACATTTATTTGCATTCAATAAAGCACAGTTAAAGCCAAAATGCTGAAAACTGGGGTTTCCATGTCAATGAGGGGGAGAAAAGGACCTGGGCCTGAGAAGCAGGCTGAAAACAGACAAGGCGATGGCTGTCAGTATGTCACCTCCCGTGCGGCGGTTGTCCACGTTCAGGCTCTTCTGTAGAACCACAGAAACATCTAATACAATATTCATTACTATTTAGGCTTCCTGCACCCCTCCCTTTCTGGGATGCAGTACTGAAGCTTAAACCAAAATCTTTATGAATAAGCAAATAAAAAAATACCCAAGCACACACAGCTGAGGGACTTGTTGGGTTTTTTTTCAGTAGCAGCTGTGGTGCTTTACCCAACCTTCATTCAGCCAGAAGGTTCTGCATTGTGGCCTAAAGTCTAGCCTAGAAAAAAAAATATTATCTGCCTTTGGTCTTTGCTGGGTGTTTTTCTGTGGGAAGGGGAATTCACTTTATTACTTGCTGTCTAATGGAGAGCCTGGCACTGCCGTGGGAGGGAGTTTCTGTTTCTCCACCGTGTCCGTGCCGTGTAACCAGGGACACAGAATAGCTTTCATCCTTGAAGACAGAACTAAAGACAGATATTTGCTTTGAATCCAGGAGTAGACTAATTGCACTTAGAGTTTGCAGGCAATTTGTTGGACCTATTGATCAGTTGACTGAAATATTGATGAGTAGCTGCTGCATGTGTTTTCATTGCTGCCTAACGGAAGGATTAGAAAACTCACGTTCATCGTCTTGGAAGCGCGTTTGCCCTGTCATACCCAAATGCAAGGCAGTAAGGTTTTGTGCAAAGGATCTCTGGACACTGGGGAAGGAGAGATGGGATTTCATGCTCTAATCTAGTTACAGTTTACGTGTTGAAACAGTTGCACGTTATCTGCAGTGGTATTTAAACATGGCATCTTCATCTAAAGATGTGCTTCTGCCTTCCTACGCATTTGCCCCATCATTTTTCTTTTTGGGAAAAGTGCAGAACTTGTTTCCCCTCCCCTTTGCTTCTTTGTACCATCACTTTGCATCTGTGCAGTCCTTGGGTCTGTCTTCCTTTGCCTGACTTTCGTGGCTTTCTATGCCAACATTGGGATGGATGCTTGCCACCTTCCTGGTCGAATCCAGTGCCCCTCTTTCAGTGGTGATAGTAGCCCTTCAGTTCCCTGTGCTTTGGTGTGAAATACTTCATAGTTTGTGCTTAATAGTTTTGTATCGTTCTTGTGGTTTTGAAGATATTCTGGAAATAATTTACAACAAATCTACTTAAGTCAAATCCCCTCCCTGAAATTGCAGGCAACTAATTCCATTTTGGTTGTCCTGACATTCATGTTGCACAGGCAGATAAGATGTATGACCTACAGGAGAGCTTTACCCCTCTAGAGTGGCATCTGGAGGGGAGACAGGCTGTTATATATTTGTAGTATCACTTCAGATGTCCCAAGTTTGGACATGTGAGTGTCATCCTTAATGTTGCACTGAAGTCACAAGCTACGTAACATTTTCAATGTCTCGATTTAAGGAGTAGCTTTATTGCATGTATATCTTATTTTTATGCATTCAGATAGAAACAGCTGAGACTTGTTCAGAACAACAGTAATAAGAACCAATTGTACAACATATTTCCTAATTTTGTTTTCTGTCCACAGGTCCAGCAAGAACAAAGAAACCACATCGCAGAACCTGTAATAGATGACTATAAAAAGATGGGGACCCTCTTTGGCGAACTAAACAAAAGCCTTATCAGAATAGGCTTCACAAGGATGTACTTTGGAGAACGGATAGTAGAACCTGTAATAATTATATTCTTCTGGGTTATGCTCTGGTTTCTTGGCCTACAAGCTCTTGGACTGGTTGCTGTTCTGTGCCTTGTCATTATTTATGTACAACAGTAAAATTTTATAGATGCTGTTCAGATGATGTATTTCAACACTGTCACTATGTCAGTGGATTTATGTGTTTAAGTAGATGGATGGCATATCAAAAGCTACAATGCTTCGAATTGCATTTCGCTAAACTTCCAACATTTGGGGTGAGGGAGACTAAAATTATGCATTTTAAGCAAAGTCAGCAGTGCCCTACTACATCTTTGAAGGGCAAAAAAGGAGTTTTTTGTAATATAATGGTGTCCAAGGTACTGTTTTCTGCACTCTTGGGGCCTTAGTCCAAGGATTGGCTTTTTGTTTTCCTCCCCGACCCTCCCCCCCGCAATGTTTTTCCTTTGTATAGTGAAAATTTCCTGTCTTGTTTTAAGAGGACACTTGATGCGAGTGTCTTGTTTCACTCTTGGGGGGGCTCGTGTGCTGTTTGTTCCCTGAATCTGCATAATTTGCTAGTTTTTTGCTGAAAAGCTAAATCTGCACAAGGGAGGTTTGCTAACAAACCTACAGTGACAAATGTTCATAAGGTGAATACAACTTCCAGACACAAAAGCATCTTTGGTTAGTATAGTTTATAGCAAGCTTTCCTCCAGGAAACAAGTTATGCCAGCAAAATGCTTTTATACTAACATTAGTGACTTAGCACAAGGCTTCAGCTGTTGTTTAGGAGGACTTGCGGTCCTATATTGGCCAAATGGTCTAATGTAGCTCTGCCTTGTTTTTGGAAATGTACTCAGCTCCTGCTGCTATTTTTCTTTCTTTTTTTTTTTTTAATACGTGCTCTTTTCCCCAGCCCTCCTTCTGAAGATAAATATTTGTATAATCCATGGACTTTGTAGGTAGTTACAGCTGCAGTGTCAGAGAGTTGCCATTCCAGATGGCAATGCTGGAATATTGTCTGCTTCCTGTGGGTCGTGTGTGAAGTGTCTGAACAACCAGATAGACATCAGATCAGATCTCTTAACGCTTCCCTAATTTGCTGCAGCGTGGACCCAACATGAGCTAGAAGCTGTGCATACATAAGCAAATCAGACCTGTGTCCTCGTGCAAAGCAAGAATGTAGTTGAAATCAGGTGGTCATTTCATTTAGTAGTCTTAACTGATTCATTTCCACGCTAGGCAACAAAAATGCATATCTATAGGTGCATATCATGGGCAACACAAATCGGAGAATAGGATATATACATTCAAGAGTAGGTGCAAAATTCACTCTAGCTCCCCAGGAGCCACACCAGGGGTGTATTGAATATTTCCAGGTTGAATGTGCTCATTTAAAGAAAAACAGTAAAATGAGACAGAATCTTTACTAAATAGGCTACTAATTTAATATTTGCTGTACATTACTTTTAGTAAGAAACTTAGTTGCAAAATTGAGTTCATCTATAGTAGAGTGAAATTATACACTTACTTAAAGAAATGTAATAGAATATGTGAAATTTATAGAAAACTACTTAAGCTTTTGCAGTGACTTTTTTCCTAAACATTTTTATACTAGCAGAGATCAACAATAGATGAGTTGAAAATGCTGTCTTATCCAGAGACTTCTGAAATTAAGGGGAGCTTCTTTATGGTCCCAGTCCTGCAGCTGGATTCTCAAGGCCAATTTTATACCTACATGGATCATGTTGGTTGCTGGGCTGTATTTCCAGGACCCTTGGTCCCAGTCCTTACAGACGTTCCTATTAGTGAAATAATTGTTATTTAGAGCAGTGAACATGAAGGCCCAGCTCCTTTAAAGTCTTTATGTGCCTAAATGCCATCTGTAGACGTGTCTCTGTGCTTTTCTAATGAATGCATAGTTACCTTCTGAGGAGCCGGGTCTCCTCTCCAGACCTTGATGACCTTGACTGTGGATCCGAGCGGCTCTGCTGAAGCGGCAGGACTGCAGGCGAATGGGACTGAGGCCCAGCTGTGTGTTTAGATGGCAACCTGTGTTGATTGGCACCTAGTTAAACAGTTATGCTGATGACAGGGAAAAGTTTGACAACAGAAGGTGTTCCTGGATATAGGCATTTGTTGTTCACAGCTGGAAGTCCCAAAGCAAACAGCAACTACAGGCTGAACTTGGAGGCGGGAGCTCTGTACTCACAAGTGCCTAGGGGTAAACTTTGGTTTTGTTTCAAGTCCCTTAGAAAGCAGAACATCTTTTACACCTTTGCATATTTGTATAGATATAATGGTGAGTTGATGTGTATTCTTCTCCTGTGTAAGGGCTGTACTACAAAAGCATCTTGTCATTAAAAAAAAAAAAATCCTTCCTTTCTTCCCACAATCAAGTTACTGTTCAGAGGATCTCACCCAATTCCTTTCGTCCAGTAGGAAAAAGTGTCTCTGTGATATCCTCGTTGCAGTAGTACTCTTGTGTAAAGACACCGTGCTGTGAGATGGCATGTAGTATTTCCTGAAGTGGTGATTTTGCTCTGTACATAAGGAATGGGGAACAATGAACCAAGGGTGTGACTGACAAGTTCAGTATGGAAATTGTTTATATGCATGTAACCTTTTATTATGTGCATAACTATGACTGTTTCGCTCATGAAGTCATGTCAGTTGTTCTTTTGATGTTGATGTTTGTACACACGTACTCTAGGGAAAGGTAGCTTTTGGACTAAGATTGTGTACGGTGAATGTTTTATATG
This sequence comes from Ciconia boyciana, assembly GCF_034638445.1. Classification (NCBI taxonomy): domain Eukaryota; kingdom Metazoa; phylum Chordata; class Aves; order Ciconiiformes; family Ciconiidae; genus Ciconia; species Ciconia boyciana. Next base: position 60,701,160 of record NC_132938.1, read on the forward strand.
GTTTCTCTTAAGGGTAACTTACTACGTCTTGTCCATCACAGAATTTTTTCATTTTTAAAAATCTGAAAAAATATCCCTCCTAATGGAGTTAGGTTGACTGGAAATAAAAAAGAAAAATAATGTATTGCATGGAAGATACCCCTCGCCTGTTTGATTTCATACATTCCATTGTATATAAGAATTTGCACCAAATCATCTGTCCTAATTCTGTGCTATTGCTATACTCTCTCGCTGTCATTTGCAGGAAAGGAGAGTTAAGGAGAAAAGGGGACTGGGATAGAATCAGAAATAAAGAGTGGAAAATTGAATGCATGAAATGATGCATATATGTGTCAAAAGAAATCTGATTGTAAACGTGTGCCAAAAGTGAAGGGGGAATGGGTGAACAGTCCTTGCATTGTGTTCTTCCTTCCATCCAGATGTAGTTCCAAGGCAGAGGGAGCACCAAGCGTTCAAAGGATGTCCCTAGCTAAAAAGCAGAAGGTTAATTTAAAAAAAAAAAAAAAGACCATTTCACTTTTGTCTATATAGAAAAAATTGATAATGTTATTTATATTGGTGTATATGGCTATTATTCTTGATAGAACTGAAAGCACCTTTATGCATCTGTGTGTAGGACTGTATGAAGGAATTACGTCCCCTAAATCTGTGTTAAACAACAAATGATGTAATTCCTGTTGGTCAGTGTAACATGGAAAGCTTTTTACACAACCTCTTTTTTAAAGGATGGACTCTTCAGTACTGTTTTACACCCGCCAAATGCATAAGTGTTTGAACTACTGTGTACAGAGAAGAAACTCTACATGTAGGAGAATCTTGGAGGACTCTGTTTGCACTGAAAAATCATCACATTGGAACTGTCCATGTAAAAAGGAAGAATCATATTTCTTAAAAACTCTTGTATTAAATGAATCCTATGGAAAGCACTTTGTTATTCTTTCTAATAAAAAGTATTGTCATCAATGAGAACTGTGAATTCTTTGTGGTGCTTTGTTCAAGGTTACTTGACTCCTTTCAAAATTTCATGGTAGGCCCAGATGAAATGGGGCAGTGTTCAGATATCCACTGAAATCAGTTAACGTGCAGCTAGTGGAGAAATAACTGCGGTACAAGAGCTGAATAAACTGCATCAGGTCTCTGTGGTTCAGTGTGCAGCAAGTTACACTGAATTTAAAAAAAAAAAGTAGTAGAGCTAGATGTTAACAAATAATGACAACATTATGGTGTAAAGTAGCTTTTATTTCACAGCATATCTATTTTGCATCCAGAGCAGCCTCTGAAGGAACCAGATAGAGTCAGGGGTGTGAAAAATCCTTTAAAGTGACAACTGCTGTGCCACAGAAAGGTTTGGGAGTTTTCATTTGTTTTTTCTTAAATATGCATAGAACAGCATATGGTTCCAAACAAATCCACTTCAAACTGTTCTTTCTTTTTTTTCTGCAGGTCAGAGGGGTGTTCGCTCTGCCAGATCCAACAGACACCTAAATGTGTCTGTATTGCTCAGGATGCACAGTGAGTTAAGCAGTATAGGTTTTCTAAAAATAGCAAAGTTGAATTTTGGTCCTTCAAACTCATGTTGGTGGTTGTGCACAAAATAACTAAGGCTCACTGCTTGAATAAATTCAAGCCTTCAGGTTTTATTTCTGATAAAGTATCTTGATCAGGCCTTTTATAGGGTGCATGCAAATTCAAGAACAACCTGGGCTTTGGCTCAGTGATTCTTTCCATCCTGGCCTTTTCCCTAGGTTTTGGAAGTTTATTTCTTAGCCCCTCCCCTCTGCCAGAACTGACAGCTTCATCCCCTTTTTACTTTCCTCATTTCGCTCTGTAGCGTTATCTTCTCTAGAGCTGTTCACTAGAACAGTCCCTCTCTGTGCCAAGGGTTTGGGCTTTTTCATCATTCAGTCTTCTTAAAAGCTACCTAGACAGAAAATCTATTTTCAGTTGGGTATTTTGTTTGTTTTACTGTGTGCCTGCCTAACACCATAGGGGAGGAGATTAGAGAGAAGATTTTTAAAAATATGCATACGTTGGGTAGTCAGTTCTTTTTTACAATGCTTATCTGCTGGTTTAGATGATGGTTACCAAACTGTGATTTGCAGTCACCAAAGGTCCAAGAGAGTGTTGCAAACGTGTAGGGTAAAGAACTGTTGCTGGATCAGCACCAGGATTTTGAGACTAGATGGATCAAGCAGCATGTGGCTTAGGGTTGTTTCAAGCTTACACAGGCAGGTAGACTGCTAACTTCCCTTAACTCCTGCCAACCCCTCAGTTTCTTCTGAGAATGTCTCCAAATGCATGTGAAATCATCAATATTCCTTCTGCACTCATGCTGAAGAAACTGAGCTTTCATCAGCTCTGTTTTACACAGAGGAACCAAACGGGGATGAGAATGGGAAAGGGGAATTGGACTTACAAGAGTGTTTTTAACTTGTGTGCAAGCTTGTAATCTTTTAAAATTTTAGTCCTGGACTATCCAGATAATATTCTTGTGTCTTGTGTGCAGTTGTCAGAAGTCTTTATATCAGCCTCAGCTTATATATTTTTTCCAATTAATACGGAATTGAAGCAGCTGAGATAATATATCATTTTTCCCAAATAATTTATTGAAAACAACTCCCCCCCCCACCCCTAAGTGGCAGGAGGGATGCAACTGGATAAAGCCCTTCTGATGACAGGAGCTGTTCTTGGTGCAGCCCCAGGTGAACCGGCTCCTTCCCAGGGTGCAGCCACTATTAGAGTGCCGGGGAAAACATCTTGCCCAGCCCCAGGCATCGCTGAAATAGCAGGAGTCCAAGTGGCATGGAAGGGGAAGGACTGGTATACCACAGTCCAAGGGATTTGATCAGACGGTGTTTGAGACAGAGCTGTTAGGGAGTACGGTGGCTAGGTTTTATGTTCATTAAATGTAAGTTAATTAAGCCTGATTGTTTCTTGGCTTGCCCTGGCGCATCACCTTGTGTCCAGAATGGACGTTGCTTGCAGCAAATGTTTCTGCTTCTGGAACCTGTCTGTGTCTGTCTAGGCATATTTTAGACAAACCATTTACTGTTAATTGCATTTTAAAGCATTACAAGAGAAAAGGGCTCATCTTCCAGTCCCCATTTGGATGTGGGTTTAATTAATATATGTGAGAAGGGAGCCAAATTAGCCACTGGCAAACTGTCGAGGGCTTCCTCATAAAGGAAGAAGCTGCTAACAGATGTGTGGGTGACGAAGGTCCAAGAGACATGGGTTTGCATGCTGTCCAGAGTGGGTGGCAGAAAGTGACCGTTTTTCTGTCCTAACGCACAAATAAATTCTCTGTTTTCTAATGTAGTGATCTTCCTCAAGCTAGCTGGAACATACTTCCCAGGTACAAGACATCTGTAGCAAGGACATGAATTAGTAGGTAAGGAAAATCCTTTGGCAACCAAAATCCTGTTCTGTAAAGTGTCAGACATTGAGAAGACTTGACATTCTTGACTTGAATGAGATTCGAGTTCTTAAGTGCTTTGCCTTGTTAATTCCTTATTTTGAACATTTTACCTGGTTATCCTTTTAAATCATTCTTTCATTCATGTTCTTTCTAAAAGCTGTTAATACCAGTCCAAAATTCTTGAAAGCCACTCCTCTGTCAATAGCTGTTACCAGTGGGGGTGAAGATATCCCGTGCATACAGGATGGCAGGTCACAGGGAAAGACTGGTGTGTCTAGTGCTACCTGGCCCGGTGTCATGAAGCCTTAAAGCAGGTCTCCAGCAGTTCCTTTGCTGTCACTTTCTGTATTCATGCATCTTGTTAGGTGCTTACAAGAGCTGACATCAGCCAAGTACCTGATTTCCTTGGGCATTCCAGTCCTTTGAGCTTGGGACTCTGCTGCTGAACAGACTCTGCCTATCTCCACACAGCTGAGCACCCACGTAACTGTCCGTTGCTTCTTGTTAAAGAGCGGAAATATACTCTGGCATACTGCGGTCATGTCCTCCTACTAATAAGATTAGGAAAAGTGTGATGATGCAGTTTTCCTGAGAGAACAAACATTTTTATGCCTTTAAGCTTACTTCAGTAAGTCTCTGTCTGAATCTTCCTGTTGCAGAGAGGAAAAAAGATTTAAGGGTCTATTGCCCATTTTTGATACTTAGTAGATAAGATAGCCAAAGGCATGCAAATGTTTGAATAAAAAATTTTCTTCATTTTGATTCCTAGTTTCTTCATTCCATCTGCGATTAGAGAGATAAGAAGGTATTTGGCTGAGCTCTGTTAGGAATGGAGTTAACTTGGCTCTTAGTTAACAAATTCTTATCCCAAGGTCTTCAACAGGTACATACATATTGGTGTTAACAAGCCCTTTTTTAGCTTTCCTTCACAGTCTCTATTTTTTCTTGTTCTAATGCATTAGCCTAGCTTTTCTTTTTTTTTTTAAACATACGTTTTGAGGAGAGTCTGTTCCTTGCCATGCATATACCTCAGTGGAGACGGGACTGTTGGACAATTTAGTGTTTTGATCCTGCACTCAGCATGCGTTTTGTGGTTGTTGAGACCTGCCTGTCTTGTCAGCTGGGTTTACCAGCTGGGGGGATTTCTGTGCTAAGAAGCAGGTAGGTTTTAAAGTATAGTTAAGGCTTGAGATTAATCGAATTTACTTGTGCAGTGGTGGCTATGCTGCAGTTTCCCAGGAGACTAAGCCATGTGTTGTAGTGACAGTGTTTTGCAAGGAACTCTAGAAAACAAGTTAAAAACACCGTAAAAAGAATTCAGGTCTTCATGAGTAACTCTGCACTGCCATTAATGCTCTGTTCTCCCATTGTTACTAAAAAAAAAAAAATATGTATTTTTAAATTCTCCACTTAAATTTCGAGACTGGTAGCACAGATCCTTTTTGACGCTACCCTTCTCCCGTCTTTTCTGAAAGCTTCCTGATTGCCACCTTTATTTTTTCCCCTCCAAATCCCTGTGTCATACAGACGGCAGAGGAAAAAAGTGTAGCTATTCCCAGATAGAAGGCACTCGCTTCCAGTGCAGTGGTAGTGCAGGCTCCTTTTCCTTCCTAGTGCTTCAGAGATCTCCCTGGGGAAACTCGGAAACGATTTAACTCAGAAGCAGCTCTGCTTCTGTATCGTTATATATGTTGTTTCTTTTTACTTGTTTTGGTGAGTAACATTTAAAAAAAGCAGGTTTCTGACTGAGTTTATTTGGGCCTGCTGCTGCGTCCTAAATAACCCCCACTGCAGGAGTCCCTAAAGGAAGAATTTGTCCTGCATGCCCAATTGTACTGCTTTTGGACAAAGTCCCAGGGCCAAATTCAAATCGTAATGGAAGGAGCATATTCCACCCCCTGGCACAGCTCTTGGTCCCCCTCTAACTGGTCTTGGCCCCTTATTCTCCTTTAAGAATCCATCCAGAGCCCCCTCTCTGCAGAATCACTGTGAAGATTCAAAGGGGGTTTTCAGCCTGCGATAACCTTCCCTGTAACACAAAGTCATGAATAAGCGTGCCAGAATTAAGATGTTTAACTGTCATGGGATCTGATAAAAAGCAAAGGTTTTTTGGAGTTTCCTGTAAAACACTGAAGTAGTGACATCTTTCATTCCCTCCACTTTTCAGCACTGTTAATGATTTATTTGCTACATGCCTAGTGGTTTTTTTCATGTTTGTATTCAATGAACATTAGAGTTAATTTTTATCTCCCAAGTAGTGTTGAGCTATGACATTTTCCATCTTGACATTTTTGCAATACGTTTTTATTCAATCCCATTGTAGGTCCTGCTGCAAGCTCGTTAGATGCTGCTGTGGACGGGGGACAGAGGGCAGCAGTCCTGCCCTTTCTGGTCCTGCCCTTTCTAGTCCTGCCCAGAAAAATGTCCTTGTGTTGCCTCTGTGTCAGCCTGGGATCCAAGGTGTGTTTCCAGCGAGGCTTATGCCGTGGCGGGTTTGAAGCAAACCTGCATTCTGGCTTTTCTGCACTCTAGGAAAAAGCCCGTCGGGACTGTTTCATGAGAGCGCTGTTTCGAAGGCTAATGTGTTTTGCAGCAGGAGTCACCTGCATCTCCAGTGACCTTAAACAGGGGAGTCACACGCTGCCTCCTCTGTCTCTGTGCCGGTGCCTGGGCAAGCATAATTTTGGCTCTTTACGGGACCGTAAAGCCTTTGCCTAGATTTCTGACTGATGGTTTAGGAGGAATCCTTTGCCAAGTGCATAGTTGCATGCACTAAAATAGAACAGACTCCGAACTTTAAAACAAACTAAGCGTAGGCTTCTGCCTTTCTCCTTTCGGGCTTTTTATAACGAATACATAGAATAGTTTCTCTCTCAAATAAAGAAGCAGCATTTGAACTATGCTTTTGTAGAATGAAAACACAATGCGTCTTTAAATTACACTTCTCACTCCACCTCCCGGGACGCCCTGGGGTTTCCATATGTCTTACAGTTGCCTGCAGAGCTGTGCTACAGCCTGTTTCCTAGTGGCAGCTGTGTTTCGGCAGCTAGCACGTGATGACAGCTGAGTGTGCGTGGGTGTCTTCTGTGTGGTTCTGAATGCACGCGTTTCATTGCTGAACTCTGAAAAGCATTTTATCTTGAGGAGGAAAAATGGAGCTTACTGTATCGAAGATGTACCCAGGCACAAGAGTCCATGCCGTTATTACTGTAAAAAGCACTGAAGCGCTCCACTGAAAAATTTAACAGTTGATAGTGCCGTACATTGTGATGATGATCTTTGTTCATCTCTTCCTGCTTCAGTGATTTTATTAACAGCAAAAATTTGCAAAACCATTCTAGCGTTGCAGTTCACAGATGTGTAGTATCTGTTACCTTCCCATCTGGACAATGAGCTGTCACAGGCAAAAAATTTACTAAACCTTGGATTTGTTTCTTTTAGGAGCGTCCTCTTCATATTCTGCTAGTGGTAATATACACATGAATGGAAACTACTGTATTATTTAGAAGGTTGGCACTACAAAACCGTTTGAAATGTCTTCACAAAGGATTTTTAAAAAGATACTACACGCAATATCTTAATTTATGTAGGATCTTATTTCTTGAAACATAGGTCCTTCACCTTACTCGTCTGGGAAGGGTCCGCCTCCATCCTTGAGCTGCGCGTGGCATTTTCCTGGCTCCCGTTCTGGTCCCCGGCCCAGCTGTAAGTATGGCGTTGTGCGCTTCTCTCTTTATAGAACTGCTCTTGAGAAGTGTCTTGCAGGTGCAAAAGCTCACGTGCAGATGGGAATGATTTATTTAAGGATCACAGAGAGGGATGTTCAGCCATGAAAAGCAGCAACATCAGAAAGCCAATAGGTACAACTCATACAAGTGTGTTATTTGTCAGTTTAGAATGAAATCAGCTGTAGATGACTTAAAATAGGACTGGGACTGACTACTGAGTTCTGGGTGGCCTGAAGGGCTATTGGTTGTGTAACTAAATTGAGCTTTTATTATTTGGTTTGTGTATGTCAGCTGTGTTGTGAACAGTCTCTCAAAAGATCTCCAGCTCTTCTCAGCAGTGTACCCCTTGGACATGTGTGAGCCAAACTGCAAATTTGTTCCGGTACTGAGAGGAGGCTTTTATAGTGCCTCTCTGCCTCAGTTCAATCACTATTTTCTCCAAAAATGAACTACTACAGAGCATTTTTTGAATACTTTTGGACTCTTAACATGCTAAAGCATGTTCCTGATTGGCCCCAGAAAAGCTGTTTGTGTTCCGCAGAGGGGCTCCCTGCTTGTTTGTGGTAAGTGCAGAGTGGGAACCAAGCTCTGCAGTAGCATTAACTTGTGCTAGATGCAGTGTCATATAAGGAATTTCCATTATTTACGTGCCTCATGGCTTACTTTTGAGCTTATCTTCAGCAAGCTCAGCTTTTTTGAGCCTGGTGTGATCATAATGGGGCTTTGATTCCTTCATATGTGAGTCTTCTCCTTTAAGAAACAAAATAAAAATAGCTTTAAGCCTTTTCCTGTATTTGGCTTTTCCAGGAAGTTTAGCACATTTGTATCTTTTGCTTGCGTTTCCTATTTTGCCTTTCGAACAGTGAAATTGTTGAACTGATCGCCTGAAGCCCTGACTGCTTAGAGTTACTGGAAGCTGCTGTGCTTTCTGAAATTGCTTACTTGAGACTTCCCACGCATGTGCTTTATGAGTTATTTCCGTAATAGAAAAATTATCCTTATTCACAAAACTAGATAAAATATAATGCGAGTTTATTTCTTAGAGACATATATTTTTGATAACTGATTTCATAGCCAGGAGAAATGTGGCAGATCTAGCCTACCTGTAAATCATTATTTATACAATATGGGAAGAAAAATGGTAATAACTCAAACTGAGACAATGGAAGCAAAGAAAAGCTGTCAGGCTGGAAGAAGTTTTATAGGAGAATTCTTCACAGTGGGGTCTGTACACCTATCTTGTTTATATTTGCAATAGTGATGGTAGCACGAGAATTAGGCATGTAATAAACTTCCAGAAGCGATAGGAAAGATTATGCAAGAATGCGTCAGAGTTAAGGCCTGGAGTTAAAAAAAAAAAGAGGGGGGGAGCAAATTTCATAGTATGATGTGCAAGATCATATAGTTCTGAATTAATTAGAAGGCACTCTAAGAGCTCATCTGTTGAAAGTGACAAAGGAGCATAGCTGGAGTTTTAAACAGGAGCCAAGAATAAGATGTGGCTGACAGAAAATACAATCCTAGGATGTTTTGGACTATATTTTTACTAAAGACATGTAACAACTCATAACATTACACTAAATTTTGTTAATATTTTTTATATATATATATATATATAAAAATAACAAACTCAATTTGGTACAGAGGCAATTTCATGAAAATGAAAATCTTATGGAAGCTGGCTTGTTTGTAAAGGTAAAATGAAGTCATAATGCAAAGCACGGGGGGAAACTAAGTGAAAGGGTGATATTGGCTGAAGGGCAATTAGGTAAAAACTGTGTGTTAGTAACTTTAGTCCAGATATTAGGAAAAATTTCAAACCCTCATTTGAGTAAGATTCTGAAGCAGTAGCATCAGTGATGACAAGAACTGTAAACAGCTTTTAGGATAAAGCTTGATTGTTTCCAAACGAGATGCTATGGGATGGTTGCCTGCAAGAGGGGAAGACTGGACTCTGGCTCTGAAGCAGATTTCTTGCGGTTCTCTGGTACAGCTACAACTAAAAGCTGAGCTAAGTTTTGCTTGCACTCTTCCAGAGACATCAGTGCGGGGGAGCCATGTTAAGTAGTTTGCAGAGATTGCCTTTTTGCTCGATTCCCCTGTCCTTGTTGTTAACACATTGCTGTACTGTTTATCACTCGAAGAGATTATCTAACCTCATCTTTGCTCTGACTTTGGCTGGTTTAACTGAAAGATTAATTTCTAGATAACACAGTTCACAATTTGCTTAATACTGTTCTCTGTTTCCAAATATCTGATTTCTCTGGCTTGGAGGCAGGAGTGGTATTATTTCCTATTGAACAACCAAGCTGATATGATCTGTGTTAGCATCATTGCAGTGGAAGAAATAAAGGAGTTAAATGATTAGGCTCTTAAGTTATTGCTAAATTCTGCTTGCTTGCTTTTGGTTTGCTCAATAAACTGTATATTGTAGCAATGTGCTCCCAGCATCCTGGGTTGGACATTCAATTACTTGTGACCATAAAAGCTGATAATCTCGTGGCCAATGATGTGAGCAACACTTCCCTTTTCAGTTTAACAGAAATTGCTCAACAGTTACAGCACCTTCCTCCCCTTCCACGTGCAGTTCAGCAGCACACAGATGCCTGGGCAGAAACAGCCTTTCGTGAGAGCCATGGCATCAGGGAAACGTTTTCAGCTCTAGCTAACAATTCAGATCTAACCCAAGTCACCAGGAAAACCACAACTGCTATCACCTCAGGGCTTATTGTAGGGCTTCTGCAATTGGACTAAATGACTCAAACCCAGTTCCAAGTCAGTAAATCCATAATCCACAAAGCAACTGTCACAGATGGCATTATTTGATGTATTTCATCGTCCAGTGAGCCAAAAAATACAGGGTTAGGAAAACATGGAGTCCGAATTCAGCTTTAAAGGAGGGGTAGCCCAAAGATTAGAACTTTGAGTAAGTCTATCATATAACTTTGATTAATTCCTCCTCACCACTGTTGAAGGAGAAAGGTTGAACAAGAAAAAAACTTGACTTTTTATCTCCCCTTTTGTAAAGGTGGAAGGAAGAGGGGCATATGTAAAATAGGTCATTTAAGGGAATCTCAAAGCTAAGTGGGATGACATTCTCAGACCAGCAAGTTTATGCTGCTTCAACCTGCATATAAAAGTTTTCCATCTCTGTGATGTGCTCTTCAGAGTGCAGAGTTCTCTGGAAAACATACAACAGCAATGCAGACCTGTACGCCAAGCTTGGTGGTAGGTGTGGTTAAAGCATATATGCACGCTCTCTTTAAAAACATGTATGTACCTTCTTCGTGGCTGAAGAGAACACACTGAAAAGATGTAATCCAAGAAATTCACTTCCAAATTACTTATTACACATGTGATACTATGTCAACATAGGCAGTGTTATTGCAGGGTGATCAGTGATCTCCCATGTGGCAGAGTCCACTACCACAAAGGCTGTTCATGAAGGCAGCATGTTGCTTACTTTCCAATAGTACCTGCAAACCTCTATGCATCTGATGCTGTAAAATCCTGTTGTAAGAAGTCGTTTGTAAAGGCTTATATCTAAGGAAGTGAAAAAAGGCAGAGGGTTGAAATCAGTATTTTTCTTGGGGAGATACGGAGGGGTCACAGTCAGGAGCCGAGACCTGTCTGAGATCTGAGAGAAGTCTACGGGAGAGCTGGAAACTGAGCATTGCCCTCCGGAGTCCCAGTCTAGTACTTCACCGTGTTAGTTTCCCACTCACACTTTTGCTGGAGGCCCACGCGTCAGGAGCTCATTTTGGAATCTGTGAAAATGTAGGTAACCAGTCTGAACTCAGCTCAGTAACAAATTATTGGTCTCGGTTCCGGTAAGAAGAATAAATGTTTCTCCTGGCATGAATGTTCCCCGCCTATCCCATTAGAAAACACCCGCTCAGCTGCTGAAGCTGCTGGGCATGCACAGCCTGAACTCTGCCTGCCTGGGCAGCTGTTGGCAGGGCGTCGGGAGCTCTGCAGAGCGGAGAACGCTGGCATCCAACAGCAGTTACATCCTGCGCAGCTGGCTGCGTCAGCTCTTCCAGGGGGAATGCCTAGAAATGATGTTCAAGAGTTTTAGTGCGCTAACGGAAAAATCATTATCTTGCGCATGGGAGCCTCATTCAAAGATACAGTTCTTGCTCAAAAAACAAGCTTGGATTTCAAGATCTGCTATTAGGTAAAGCTATAAACCCTCCAAGTATCAGCCAGTGGGATTTAACTGAAATAAATGAAGAAATGGTACCGGAGGGTGTGATATGAAGTAAAAAGAAGTCTGCCACAACAGACTGAAGAAACGGGTATTCTTTGCTACCTGATGAAATACAGCAGGGGTTCATTTGTCACAGCTTAGTGCTTTGTGAAAAAGTAATCACAACTGTGGCTACAGCACTGTGAGCTGTTCTGTATGACCTTTTAAGGGGAGTTCAGATGCTGTGATGGAAATAGCATAGATAGCTTTCCAGGAGCTTGAGGACCTCACCTAATTTGACCGTATGTTCATATAAATATGAAACTAATTGACACCATCTTTGTGAATCTAATCGTATCTGCCGTCACCGCTGCCTATAAATGAATGTGACGAGAGACAACGTACCGACTATGGCTGGGAGGATTTCTTTTTGTCTTCAAAGTGAATCAGATATGACAGAATCAAACATACTCTCGAATTTGCATTTCTATGGCTGTTTTGAAATGAGACACATAACCTTGCTTTTCCTATGTAGGCTGATGCATATGTACCAATGAAATTTTTTCACTCTGAAAAATGCCACGCATTGCCAAGTCGTTCATAACAGAATACTTATTTTCTTACTGTTTGTTATTTACTAACTGGAAAAGGTGTTATAAAAAGTAGTTCTTGATCCATTGGAAAATCTTTACCTCATTAAAAGTTATTCATAAAAATCCTAGGCATAAAGAACAAGATATTTGTCCTAGCCCCAGTTTCATAAGGGTTGGGGTTTTTTTCCGAAATACACTTTTCCAGCGGGACTCTGTTGCCCGGTGATCTGTCCCCTGGTAAATCAGTGCCTCTGGGAGGGAGGCAACCTGTTGTTTAAAGCTGCAGCATTTCAGTGATGGAGCATTTACGGCAGTGACCAGCAGGTCAAGCATTAGCGCTTAACCACCAATCTTTATAATTCTGATCCAACCTGCAGGTGAAGGATCAAAAGAAAAAGCGAAGAGCCCCACAACCACGTCAGTCTGACACAGATACGCACAAGGATCCCCCCCACCTCCCAAACACCAACAAGGATTCCTACCAGCACATGGGAGTCCCCAAAGTACCACATCACAGTAAATTGTCCAGCTAATCTCCTCACCTAACAGTGGCTTTTATCAACAGTTTAATAACCCCCTTGGATATTTTTGGGCTCTCAGTAAAACATTGCCTCCTGTCTTTTTCCTCTCCTATGTCTATGCAAAACATACATGAAACATTACCAGATGCACAGAAAATAAATATTTGTGCCAGGGGGATGTTTCCCTGGGGGGAGAAGAGGACCCGGCAGGGCTGGGGGTCTCCCGGGGTGGCCGGTGACCCCTCCTGCCACCGGGCTCCCTCCTCCCGGCGCAGGTGCCGGCTGGTTTCTTCTCCCCAGCTCTTTTCCAGAGCAACTGCCGGCAGGACAAACCCCTCTGGCCTGGCGCTGGCTCTGTAGAGCCGGGGAGAGCTCGAACCGGTGAGCGTGGGAGCTGCTGCTGGGGGGAACCGGTTTCCGCCGGGGTTCAGCCCTTCGGCCCTGCCCGGAGTCACCCTCGCAGGCGATGCCCAAGGGCCGGAGCCAGCAGCGTCGGGCGCTGCCACAGCGGGGCCTGGGGGTGGCTCTGGGCCCTGTGAACGCCCTGCTTTTACTGAGAACCTTCTTTTTCAGCTCAAAACGTGCTGCGGTGGGAGCGGAGGCTGCTCCAGGGATGTGCAGCGGCTCCTGCAGCCCCGTCGGTGACACGGTGAAGCCGGCCTGGCCGGGCACGGGGAGCGACGGCTGTCCCGGTGCTGCCGGTCCCTCGGGAGGTGTTGGCGGCACAGGCGAGGCCGTGTGGCTGTGCCGAAGCGTGGGGAAGGCTCATCCCAGCGCCTGGGCGAGGACCACGGCCCCGAGGCGATGAGCACTGGTGGGGAGATGCTGGTGGGGAGGATGTGTCCGGTGAGGAGCGTGCCCCGAGGCGGCGACCGAGCAGAGCCGTGTGGTGGGACCGGGGTGCCCGGCCGTGCCGGCGGGGCCCGGGGGATCTCCGGTGCCGCAGGAGGGGCCGAGTCCCTGCGGGGTCCCTGGGGACAGAGGGGCGGGCAGGGGTCACGGGTCACGTCCCTGGACGTGGGAGCCGGAGGCTGCCGTGCCCCGGGGTTGCTGGGGCTGAGCAGGCGTGGGGAGCCCGGCCTGGCCGGAGCTCGGGGAGCGGTTTCGTGCTCGGGGCCTTTTGGCTTTGCCCCTTGTCGTGCCGGCGGGGCGGCCGAGGGACAGGGAGGGTGGGTGCTGTCCCCCGGCAGGGCTCCCTGCGGGGCCCTTGGGGGGAAGGAGGGGTCCCAGTGCTGGTGGGGCAGCACCAGTGGGTCATGCGGGTGCTGGTGCATGTCCCTCGGGGCTGGCAGGCGCTGGCGGGGTCCGGCTCAGATCCCAGTGGCACTGGTGCGGTGCCAGCCCCAGCCTGGGGCTGCTGGTCATCAGTCTGTGCCGCTGCTGCTGCACGGGGTGGGTGGGTTTTAAGCCAGATCCTGGCACTCTCCTGGGGAGAAACGGGAGGTTTCTGGTGTCCCGGTGCTTCTCCTTCCCCTCCCATTGCGGGTGCACGGCACTGGGGAGCTGCTGCCGAAAGTGCTGGCAAGGGGCCGGGAAGAGCTGCCTGTGCCTGGGAGGCAGCAGGGTTTGCAGGGGCAGCAGCTCCGGGGGCTCTTTGGGCTGTGCCGTGCCACTGGGAGCTCTGACCGTCCCACATCTCTCCCTGAGCAGGGACAGACAGACTGACAGAGGAGCCCCAGCCATGCCAGGAGCGACCTGTGCCAGAGAGACCCACGTGGGGTGTGGATCCCCCAGGAAGAAGCCGGGCTGCCTGCGCTGGGGACGATGCTGCTGCCTGCCCTGCACATGGCTGGGGACAGCCCTGCCTGCACCTGCCTGGCTCTGCCCACCCAGAGACACTGCAGGGACTTTGCGCCTCCAGCTCAGCTGCTGCTTCAGGTTGGTTGCTTCTGCCCTGTTTTGTTTTGTTTCTGCCCCAGCTCGTGGATTGCTCCCGTTGGTCTGTGGCTCCAGCTCGTGGATGGCTCTGGCTAGTTTCAGCTCCCCTTTGTTTCAGGTCCAGCTTGTGGATGCCTCCAGCTCATTTGCAGCTTTGGGTTGTTTCTGGCCTCGTTCATTTCAGGTCCAGCTCAGTCAGCTCGTTTGTTTGCAGCTCCAGCTAGTTGCAGCTCCAGTTCATCTGTGGCTCCAGCTCATTTCAGCTCCTGTTTGTTGCAGCTCCAGCTCATTTGTTTCTGCCCCTGGTTTGTTTCAGGTACAGCTCCAGCTTGTTCTTGCTTCCAGCACGTTTCAGGGTCCAGTTGGGTTTCATCTTCTCTGGCTTCATTTCGGCTCCAGCTTATTTGCAGTTCCAGTTCCTCTGTGGCTCCAGCTCCGGTTAATTACAGCTTGTGCTTGTTCAAATGATCTCAGCTTTTGACAGGGTTGTACATCAATCACTATCATAACTTGAATATGAACTGTCATAGTTGTACATTGTCTAAATATGGACTAATGTGTTAATGACTATTCTGGCTGTTGTACACACCTCAAACAGAGACTTGGACAAATGAAGACGGTGTGAGAAGAGTCTCTGGGGAAAAAGGCAATCATCTCGGACGTTTGATTCGGCCTGGTGCATGCCGGCCTCCCATGTGTTGGGCACCAACGCAACCAGACCCCCACCTCTGGCGGGGGTCCACGCACCCTGGATTTGAACCCGTGAACAGCCGACTTGGTCTCTGCTTCTGAGCCCAAACACGCAGGACCTGGGCTCTGCTCCAACGCCCCGGCCCAGCCCCAGGAGCCCGTTTCCCAGCCCCAAAAGTGCAGGACCTGGGCTCCGTTTCCAAGCCCGGGAAACGCCCGACTCGGTCTGTGCTGCTGAGCCCCAAAACCGGCCCAGGAGCCGGGTCTCGAGCCCCACGAACACGCGGCTGAGCCCCAGGGGACAGACCCTGCCGCCGGGGACGGGCCCAGGAGCCCCGGGCGGTGCTTGAGAGCTGACGGGGGGACCCGCGGGGCGGGCCCGGCCACGAGTGGCAGCGGGCGAGGACGGGGGGCGCCGGGCTCCGGCCGTCCGGGCTTTATTCCCCGGCGCCCCGAGCCCCGCCTGCTCCTCCGCGGAGCCCCCGGCAGCGCGGCCGCCCGGGCGTCGCCACTTGCCCACCCGCCTCCGCCCCGAGACCCCCCCGGGGCCGGGGCCGCAGCCCCTTCCCCGCGCCCCCGCCCCCAGCGCGGCCGGTCCCCGGGCCGAGCCCCCCGCGCCTCACCCGGTCCCCGCCGGGGGAGCCCAGCCCGGCGCGACGCCACCCGGGGCGGGCGGGGCGGGGCGCGGGGGGACGGCGGCCGCCGGGGCTCAAACCTGCTCGGCCCCGCCCCGCGCAGGCGCCCTGGGGCCCCGCCCCGCCCGCCGCCCCGCCCCGCGCCCGCGCCTGCGCCTCCTGTCCGGCCGCCACGGCGGCGCTGGCACCGCCCGCGGCGGGGGCGGCCCTGGGGGGCGGGCGGGAGCCATCGCCCGGGAGGCGAGGCCGCACCCCGGGGGCTTCTCCTGGGGCTGCGCAGAGCCCGCGGCCGGGTCGCGCGGAGACTGGGCCCAGGCCTGGACTGGGGCCCAGGCCTGGAGCCGGCGGGGGAGTCCCGGCCCCGGTGTCCGTCTCTCCTCGGCCCGGAGCAGCGCCGGGGCCGGCCTCCCCCGAGCGCCTGGAGCTCCGGGCCCAGCCGCGCTGCCTCCGTCCTGGCGTCGCAGGCAGGAGGAGCCGCGCTCCGGGGCGGGGCCGAGCCGGAAGCTGCTGCGGGCCGAGCCGGGGTAGCGGGAGCGGGGACCCGCGGCCGAAGTCCCGCGTGGGACTGCACGGGGAATCCGCCGCGCCGGGGCCGGAGGGCAGCGGGGGCCGCTGTGGCTCGGCCGGGGCCGGTGTCACGCAGCCGGCGCCGGCCGCTCCGCAGACACCGAATAAAGGCTGGGGACCGCCGGCGTGCTGGGCTGCCCCGGCACCGTCTGCCCGGGCACGGTCTGCCCGTGTCCCGCACCACAGCTCGGGTCCGGCGGTGCCCGAAGCGGGGCACCGAGGCGGTGAGCACCGGCCGGGGAACGGCCCGGGGAGGGGAAGGGGCGTCTCGGCTCTCAAAGCGCCTTTTGCCCCCGGGCCCTCCCCGGAGGGGGGCCCTGCCCTCCCCGGGAACGGCCGCGGGGCTCAGCCCAAACAGGCGGGGCTGGGGCTCTGCTGCCAAGCCCTGGAGCAGCAGCGTGGGCCCGGTTCCGAGCCGCAAAGCACAGGACTTGGTCTCTGTTTTCCAAGCCCCAAAGTTGGCCAAATGAGCCAGGTTTCAAGTCCCAAAAGTGCAACATTTAGTTGCAACAGTCCTCCGTTTCTGTGTCCCCAAAACGGAGGATTTGGTCTCAATCTCTGGGCCCTAAACTTAGCTAAATGAGCCTAGTTCCAAGCCCCTAAAAAACTCACAACCATATCTGTTTCTGAGCCCAACAATGCAGGACTTTTAGTCTCCATTTTCAAACCCTAAAACTGCCCAAGTGAGCCTGGTTCCAAGTCCCAGCAATGCAGGACTAAGGCTCTGTTTTTCAAGCAGTAAAACACAAGACTTAGTCTCTGTTTTCAAGACCTGAAACTGCCCGAATGACTCTGGTTTCAAACTCCCAAAACACAGGACTTGGTCCCTGTTTTTCAAGCCCCCCTCCCCCCCCCCCCAAATGCAGGACTTACTCTCTGTTTCTGAGCTCTAAACCTGCTCAGTTTGGAAATTGGAGAAGCCTTACAAGTTGCAATAAGAAGACTGAAGAGCAGATGAAAAGAAAAGGTAAATTCAATTAAAACCTCATCTAAGTCAACTTCATCATTTTTAAGACCGTGAAGAGAGGTGGGCAGTTTTCATCCTCCTGCTGTGGGATATACTTCTCTGCCATGGAGACTTCTAACACCATTAGCTCTGATCCTCTGAACCTTTGCACGGTAGCTCAGCCTATTATGTAGAGACCATTCGTCTCACTGAACTCTGGGCCCACTTTCCCCGAGAAAGGTTTACATACATAAACAGAGATGCTTGAAAGCTTCTCTGTTTAATAATACATTATTGGGAAGTAGCTTTCTATGAATTGGAGTCTTTTCCTTAATTTTTGCAGGCTCAGCATAGGGCTTATAGCAAATTAGCTAGACCATGAGCACATATGTGATGCTGCCTCTAACACTGCCTTCAGCTTTGATGACCCTTCTTTGATGGAGAGCTGTTAGCAGCAAACTTCAGACCGTCTTCTACAGAAAGCGAGAGCCTGGGCCAATCTAGGTGTATAGGACTGTGCATCACATTGTCCACACTGGGGGGAACAGGAAAGCTCATTTAAGGTTTGCTTTTTAAAGAGGAAAAAAAAGTCAGGGTGTAGAAGAGCTGAAGAGAACCAGCTTTGCAGGCCCTTGAGCACGACAAGACAGAAGGACTAAAGGACTGCTCACCGCGGCAGGGGGGAGGCAGCATCTTGGAAGAGGCTGGGAAGTTCTGATGTTCACTTTCTGTGGCCACTTGAAAGCACAGCCTCTACTTTCACATGTTACTTTCCAAGCCTCCCATGTCTTAGCCATACCTTCACCCACCAGCAGGTTTACTTTTCCAACAGCATTTGAAGTGAGGAGAGAGTAACTGCCATGTTAGTAATGAATGCTTTCAGATGCGTATTTATTTTTAGTGAACACTCTGTTCCTCCCTCCTTTCCTTGCTTTCCCAGGTAATTGGGTACACATCTACTAAATTACCTTTCATTCTTTGCCATTGTCTTCTGATGAACTTTTCCCTGTCACTCACACTTCCTTGGTAGTTTAGAAAGTTTGCCAGTATGCAATATATTTTACTGTTTGTTTTATGATACTAATAATGAAACTCCCTTTGTTTCTTTTTTCCACTTTTCCTGGACTACAAATTACATAGCATGCAAATACAGTAACTTAAAGTCTTTGCAAAGTCTAATTTTTCCTCCAGCCATTTAACTATTGGAAGCAACGTTCCTCTATTTGACATATAGTGTATTGCCATTTCCTCTCTCCCTCTGCTTTCCTATCTCCTCTATCTCCAGCTCCATGTAAATACTGATAATAAAGAGAACACAACCCCTGGATATTCCAGCATGCCAGTATTACAGATACTCCCCAAGGAGTAAATGAGGGCCCTCTCTATGCTCCTGTGACTTTTTTGCCAGGGGAGGTTTGCTGTGTGTGAGAACACAAATACAGACACATATCCCAGCTCAGCTGACCATGGATAACTGTATTGAATGTAAGTCTTTAAAATTAGTGAAAAAGAGGAAAGCTGGATATTTCCTAGTGCTGTTGACAGAACTGAACAAGCTGCGTTGGAAAGGAGGTTTGTTTTGTTAGCTTTTAGGAATTAAACGATTGTGGTCCTGATTCAAACATCTCTGTGTTACTAACCACAAATTACTGATGCTCTGCAAACAATCTTTCAGTTACTGCTCATATTGTTCTTTTTCCCTGACATTTTCCTATTCTGTTACTTCAAATGTCTGCTTCAACACAGCTGTGATTACCTGCTAACCACACACTGTTTATCTTAGAGTTGCACTCTAACACAACTGCATTACCTTTTTTCATCAAAGGAAGCAGGCAGTGTTGAGATGTGTTTGGCATCAGGCAACATCCAGGGAAAAAATTCTGCATAGTGGAATATCTGCCGCTTAGCTCCACCAGAATTGAAAACGCAGTGGTAACTCATAAGTTTTTATATAGATACATACATATATATATGTATGTATATATATATAGTGTTATGGTGGCATATCAATCTTTGTCACTTGTTATTTACAGATAAAAAGGTGGCATTTCAGGGGACACTAGGTCTCCTGCATTTAATAGGCTTAAGCTAGAGGATCAGTTCTTTGCCAAGTTCTTTCGTGCTGTACCACTTGATGGCACTCTTGCATTAGCACAGTGCAGGCTGAAGGCAAGACAAATCAACAAGCAAAGCCTGTCCAAAGTTGTTCCACTTAATTTGTTTTGCATCATGAATGTACCTGTTTAATTGATTAAAGGAATTTAACACTGTAGTATTGAGTAGGAATAAGCAGGGCATACAAAATAATCACACCAAGAAAGCCCTGTATTTTGCAATTTTAATCCCAGATATTGCCCGGATAATTCATTACTTTTTCATTCTTTCAGTAAGTTTGACAAGAAATTTGCCTTTGCTTTACTGAGCCTTTATTTCCAAGGGTGGCAAATTGTCCTTGCCTGGTATTTTCTTCTTTTTCTCTATCAGAAGGTTTGTAGCAGGTTTGTTCATCACATGTGTTGCTAGACTGTAAGTGGAAATTAATATATGTCCTCTGAGTAATAAAACTATGATCCAACTTTATATCAAAGGAACATTCTCCAGTGGGCTATGTGAGGTTAATAAATGAGTATGAAGTGTTATCACATATGCTACTTATCTCTAGATGGTTATAAATACATCAGCGAATGCTGCAGGTGGTTACAGGCCACAGGTAGAAACAACTTGCTGGTCTGTTGGATTTTATGACTTCATGAAGTATGTATTAAAACATTTATTAGCTTTTTATATGCAGAATCTTAATGGCAAATGTAAACAAGCAGGATCTGAAGTTAAAATGTTTCAGCGGGAGCCTCGCAAGTAAGTGTCATGGGTAGGTAGCACCTGAGAGGTTTTGAAGCATATACTGTCCTGACTGCCTCCATTACCCACGGAATTGCATTGGCAGTGATAATTGCAGCTTCAGGAAAAATAACTGCTAAACAATGATAGCAGCAAAGCCCTACAGCCTTTCTCAATTATATTAAGTGGAAATTTAGTCCTTGAGTACTACTTCTGAAACTGGCTGAGCAGAGTAAGAGCAAGGGCCCTGGTGGGTTGGAGGAAAGTTTAGGGCAGGAGAAAGACTGCTCGCTTTGCTCTGTGACCATCCTTCTTATGGCCCCGTCTGAAAAGTCAGTGGCCACCCTGCTCTGTATCTAATGTTGGCATGAGAATAAAAGCAACAGATTGCAAGTTGAATCTACTCTAACAGAGGCCGTGTAAGCTGGTGAACTTAGGGGAGGGCCATTGTCATCTCTGTAGCCATCATTTCTCTTCTGGTTTTGCATCAGCAGCTTGTACTTCCACCATTATTCGTCTGTCTCAGCCGCAACCTCTTGATCTTTGAAGGCTGTTTTGGTATTGTCAGTATGTCCTTTCTACCTCATTTATTTCTACCCTTTCTGCTTATGCCAGTACTTGTGGTTTTTATCAACACCATCTGCAAACATCTTGCATTTGTTAACGCGTCTTACAGATTAGGACTTTTTGTCTCTATAGTTCCTGTGTGAAGGGGAACTGGAGTCATTTTTGGTAACACGGGAAATATCTTTACACTGATTTGATGTAAACGACCCAAAATTAAAGAATGAAGCAAACAAGTAAGAAGTCTTTGTCATAATACTCAGTGACTCCAGGAGATTTTTTTCAAATGATATTTGAGAGCATTTACTTCAGTCTTCATAAAGGAAGGGGAACTCTGCCTTAATGAACATTATTTTGGATAAAGATGGGATAGGAAGGACAGGTTTTTATGGAAGAGAACAGCCTGAAAATTGATATAGCCTTTTAACCTCTTTCTGCAGTGCTTAGAAACAATAACCCAAATAAGTAGAAAGGTTTTTAGCCAACTTTGCATAATGTAGCTCTTGAAGAAGTGCTGTCTCAAAGACTCTGGGCACAGATTTCTGGGCACAGAACAATTTTCCAAATTGTTCACAGTGCTTAGAAAAACTATCTAAAACTTCGGAAACCAGGTAGACACAGCACGTGGCTGTGACCTAAGAAAACGGGGTGCATTCACCTTTGTCTACCATCAAAAGCTTGCCTGCTGAATTGAATTTGTGCCGTTCTCCCCATAAGGGGACCAAGGTCTCCACAGTGCTTGGGTCTAGCCTGAAGTTTCCTTTCTCCCTTACATGATAATTTCTTGTGCCAGTTCCCCATTTCTTTTGGTGTATTTTGAGCAGCACTTAACCCCAGCACTCTGTGACAGGCACTTTATCAGTGTAACAAAGCATCTCTGGTCTCGTGGGAAACTTAAATCATCATCTGTCTGGAAGCGGCCAAGGCTTACTACAGGTTGTCATGCAGAGTCAGAGGCTGAGAAGAGAGAACTTGTCAGCTTTACCTTGATAAGCCCGTGAGTGTGAAAGACATGCCACATGCAATTTCCATTACAGAGATCACCAGGAATCCATGAGAAGCATGAATGAGTGGAAGGAGTCAGGCATGCAGAAAATTATTCAGACCAGAGACCTTGGGCAGTTCCAGGTACGCCTGCTTTCCATGGGAATCAAGGGGATTCTCAAAATTGTCTTGCAAGATCAAGAGGAGATCATCCATTACAAAGTACATCAAGGTATCAAGATAACATTTTCAGATTAACCTTCCTATATTTTTTCCCCTCAAGCAAAAAAAAGGTGATAAATTCTCTCACAGTAGGAAAGCAGTTTTAGTATCATCCAAAAATGTTTTAGTGCTTTTCCACTTAGTTAGGACCATCTTCCTGGTTCACTTAAGAGCAGTGTACTACATCCTCCTTGTTTTTCCCTGGCACTGGCAACTTCATTTGCAGGTACAAGCATCCTCTCCCTTTGTGCTGGAGGAGGGATATGGACCATTGGTGGAGTTGGCTTTCAGAAGCTGCAAACCCCAGCTGTCCTTACAATGAGAGGTCAGAAACAAGGATCCTATTCTTTAGCAGCATCCCAAATTCTGTAGCTGCACGAGCAACTCACAGCAAGGGGATTGGCATGCGCCATGCTGCTATGCAGGAAGATCCCATCCAGGAGCTGACTGCAGCTTGGCAATGAAGAGGACTGGCCATCAGCTGGACACCTACCACTCCTTTTCCTCCCTCTGAAGCACAGCAATGAATAATGATCCACAGTAAATACTTGCACTGTGGCACCATTGCCAACCAGTAGTAGATGTCACATCCTTGAATTTGGGGTTTATCAGATGAGAAGTCATGATCTGAGGCTCATCTTCCTGAAGCTGGCTGTTTGGTGTCAGCTGGGGAGATGCAAGGAGCCATGCAACTCAAACATGTGTTTGTGCTTGGTTTCCAGGCACCAACTTTGTTTTAAAAGCTGATGGCAGTTAAGGAAGGAAACAAGCTTTTGTTATTTGCATTCACCCCCTCACACAAAAAGCTTCTGCACCTGGAAGCTGGTAACAGCACAGCATATTTGTACAAGTTAAAAATATTGTTTTGCTTAGGAAAAATAATGCCCTTTTGAAAACTGCAATTAGTTGAAAAAGTGGTGTAATATGCATATAAGATCTTTCAAACCAATGTTACCCCCGGACAAAGTGTTCATCAATACAGTGCTAAAATAGCATCACTGTAAAAGTTCAGTAGCCTAGTTTAAAGAACTAAAGTCAGATAATGGTTACTTTTGCAAGGCAAGTAGCAGCAAAGTCTGCTTCTGTCAGTCAGTATGAAAATGTAATTTAATTCAGTGCAACAGAAATCAATTTTTCTCCTAGGATCTAAGATAACTAAATATCACACAGTCAGCTTAATTAGTTTCTGATATTTGTACAACTTCACCTTTAAACTCTGGAAAAAGCACAGTTCATATGTTTGTTCTTTGCTATTCCTTTCTGTTCTGCTTTACTGCTTAGAAGGAGGCTTACAAAGCTTCATAGTGGCAATAAAATCTTACTCAAATTCAGACTTTCTTTTGGCAACCAGGAGATGGAATCAATGCTCCATCAGATCCATCAGGCCATCTCATTGCTATCACTAAAGCAAGCTTAACAAAAGGAAGAACACAAAACCAGAGGTCCTTAAACCTTTCAAAAACCCCTTTTCTCATCAGTTGCCTTCCCTAGAGAAGTAGTAGCACATAAACTGCACAAGACCCTCATTCAAACAGTTATCTGTTCCCCCAAAAATCTATCTGTCCAAGCCTTTTTCAGTACCAGTGGCTTCTCTTCAAGCCCCTGCTCTGCCACCTTGCAGTCCAGGGGCACCCAGGTGCCCAAGTTTGGGCTAGGAGCTCTCACAAAGCAACACAAGTCCCTCTACTGCAAACAAACTAAGGGTCCTGTGCCTTCATCTTGCCTTGCCCCACACTTTCCCCAGCTGCATTTTCTGGGTTCTCACACCGCACATGGCCCTGTGCAAGGAGCATTAAGTTGCCAACAGCAGAACAAGTCGTAGTACCTGTGGCGGGGCAGACCCCCTGCCCCAGGAGGTACTCTGCCAGTCTGGCCAGTCACTAGCGCACAGGGCACTTACCTTGGAGGTAGGAGGCCAGCAGCAGGGTGCTAGAAGAACAGTGCTGCTCCATTGAGGAGGACAAGCCAGGATGCACAGGTTACCATGCCACAGGCAGGTTTCGGAACTGCGGTGGGAAAACCTCTGCCATAGCACTGAGTTCAGGGGATGGGGCAGACCTGTGGGGTGCAGAGCATCCCCTGTCTCTGTCAAGGTCCATCAGCGTCTGCTTGCTAAACAGTTCTTGGCTAAACGAGGCTTTCAGGCCCCACTGAGCCCCCATGCTGCTGCAAAAATGCAAAAACCCCAGTGTTTGTTGCTCTGAAAATAGACCTGTACCTATTTTGATTGCTGCCTGAGTGAAGGACATTTTAACTGTGCCCATATTTGCAGGGCATTTCACCAGCTGTGCTTCCCCTGCAGCGAGTCTGCTTCCCTGAGGTGGCAAAGGACACCACTGTGGCATGGAGAAAGTCACTTTGGGTTTTCCATCTACCTCCAGATTAAAAGTTATTGTATTTGGGGTGGGGATATTTTGGAGATGCTTCCTTGCTGGCCATTTCCCTCATAACAGTTTTATTAATAAATGTGTGTGTTGACAGATGGCCAGCTCTGTGTCCTGGGGGATTATCACATACCCTCCCAGAGCCGGCACAGCCCTCCGCATGCTGCCTGTGTCTGGCAAGGCTGCAGCCGGGTAGTAGAGTGAGAGAAGTCTGGTTTGTCTCTGTAGATAAAACAAGGTGGCAAGCCGCTGGGCCACCTGGCAGGCATTTGTTTATGCAAGTGCTAAGATAGTGTGAGTCTTTCCACCCTTTTCTACAGGTCCCAAATTGTCTTCATGCGTTTACTGGCTGCTCTGGTCACTCAGCCGCTTCATCGGTCCCACCTGTTTGCCAATGCTATTTATACCATGGCTCTAGGGTTTCAGAGGGGTTGGAAACCAAGTGCCACGGTGCTGCAGCGACAGGGATGCTTATGGAGCCCCAAAAAGGAGAGTTAGGGTTAGGGAGGCAGTCGGAGGCAGCGTGTGCCCAGTGAACGCATCCGAAGCAGCCCCCGAGCTCCCAAACCTCACTGGGGAGATGCCCATGAGTCAAACCCCAGGCAGAGCGAGGGCTGGGCGCTGGGGCTGCCAGGATGGCAGGAAGAAAAGGGAGGTTTTGGCAGCACCGCACAGAGTGCGGTTTCATCCCCGCAGACAAAGAACAAAGGGCAGCGGATGCCAAGGAGTAGGTTTTAGCTGCCCATGGAGCCTTCCCATTACGGCTGGCACAGCTGAGTAACGCTCGAAAAACACAAGAGGCAGTGATAGGGGCTGTTTATCTTTTTATTATAAATTTAGTATGAATGACCAATGGAAAAGTCACAATGGAGTACCAAGAACATTTTATCAAAATTTTAGCAGCATTTAAACAGTAATAGATTCCCAACCTCCTCCGAGCACCCCTTGCCCTTTGCCTCCCACCCATGGAACAGTAACCTTCACCCAAATGTGCTTTCCAAAGCCGTGCAGGGAATGTAGCTAGCCATTTCCCCCTGAGCTGCCATGAAAAAAGTCTCATCCCAAATGCTGGTTACCATGCAACCTCTATCCACGCAGGGCCAAGTTCCCATCCCCTTCCTTGCAGTCGGCAGCACGGCAGGGATGGGACTTGCCGGGGGGGGACCCAGCATCTGCTCGCATCCTCGCCGTGCTCCTCACACCAGCCCCTGCGCAGATCAGCACTGGCACGGGCGCCCATACCTTCAACCACAAAAACAGGGCTAAGCCCATCTCCTACCCGCTGCTGCCCTTCACTTCTGTACATGGGGGTGCCACGCACCCTGTGGTCCTGCTCCTGTACCTGAGAGTGTGTGGTTGTGGCTGGATGGACAGAAAAAGGGGAGACTGATGGTCCTCCGGCTGGAACTGATAGCAGGGCAACCGGGAGCTGAGACTTGAAGGGGAAAGGTAGAAGGTGAGCAGTGAGATACTTCAAATTCAACCCACAAAATGAAGTCAGTCTACTATCAGCTAATGTGGAGAACTGTGGTCTGCCTACTAAGTAACAAGAACTAACTTTTTTGTGTGCCTTTTTTTTTTTTTTTTTAAAGTTACATTAAGACATGAACAGTACTATCGCAGCCTCACTGGCAGGAGCTTGGTGAAAACAACGCTGAATTAGAGGTGGGGAAACACAACACGTGCCCACACACGTAGACGACAACATAATATCGGCAAGCTATTCCCCTGCTTCTTTGGTACTTCCTAAACTTTCTTATCCAAAATATATAAGGGAAATGCACCATTTAAAGTTACTGTTTGTAAGTATTTACACAGCCATAACCATCACGCTGTGCTACACAAAGATCAATATGATATGAACAAAGTTATTTTATGAAAAACACTTCTGCACATTTTATTTTGTTCCAGTATCTTAATAGCTTTAAAAAAAATTCATGTGTTATGCAGTCCTGTACCTCGCTTCTTCTTATATCAAATGGACAAGAAACATTTCCTAATCCATACTCTTCTTCAAAAGATTAAAAAATTGCCACCAAAATGATACACTATGTACAAATTTTACTAAATATTAAATTCTAGGCAATTATTTTCACCCCGCTGATAATATAACTTAGGTATTGTTACCTACTATATGCATATATATTTCTTTAATATATAAGAAATGGCACCACATCACCATGTCACCAATATGACACATTGTTATGTACAGTAGATAAGAAGTTAGATATGGAAGATGGATCCTCTCCGACTGGTTCTTTCACGGGAACGCTTCTCCCCTCGGTAGTAGCTTGGCCATTTCCCCTTTTCCCAGCGGAGGCGGCTCTTCAGACGTAAGGCAGGATCCCGTACATCAGCAGTGCCATCACCCCGGCGCTGAACAAGCCGGCCACCGGCACAGTCACAAACCACGCCAAGAAGATGTTGCGGAAAAGGCGCCAGTCAACGGCTTTCTTGGAGCGGATCCAGCCGACGGCCACCACGGAGCCGACCTTGGGAGTGCAGGGAAGAGAGCGGAGACAAGAGGTGAAGGGTAGGTCCGAGCGCCCGTAACATGCCCACGGCCACACCAATGCCAGTCAGCTGATACCAAGCGATGCTCTGAGATAAAGGAGCCCCTGATGATGACGATGGCTCTGTTCTGGTGGGGTGGCAGGAGGGCAACAATTTCAGGGTCCTTTAACCTATATTTTGCAATGATCTCCTGTTTTTCATGGGTCTCTGGGTCAGCCAAAGGAGAATAAATACGTTTGTGGGTTTTTCTCTGCCCAGATCAGCCATGAGCGCAACTGAGGCAGCCCTCTAGCCGCCCAGCGCCTGACTCAATCTGTAGGGGAGAGGGCAAGCGTCCACCGAGTCTGGCCAGACTGCAGTCTAAATCACAAAAACACTGGGAAAGTTGTTTTTAAAGCTCTGTCGGAGAGTGTGGCATGGGGCAGGTCGGGATAGCTAGTATGGTTCCCATCCCACCTGCCCGTCCCCTTGCTGGTTTGGGATGTCCTGCCTGTTCACACAGCAGCTGCTGAACCTCTGCAGCTTGTAGCCTGGCATATGGAGCTGACTCCAAACAGCACCTATATATTTAATACTGTGGGCTATAAACAGGACAGCAATGGCAATGTAAGCAGCTGAGCCCACCCTGTAACAGCGATGGTAACTTTGCAAGGGGCAGACAGACAGCGCAAGGTTAGACCCAGTACAGCTGCCCTACATCAAACTCATCAGTCCAAGCCCTCCAAGGAAAACCAGCCCTTCTGGACCAGCCAGCCAAGCAAAGCATCCAGAGCTAAAATGCTCCCTGCAGACAAAGACATCGGCCTGATGCTATGGGGCATGCAAACTGCACGGACATCAAGCAGTCTGGCTTCAGGTGGGGAATGGATAAACCACTAAAATACCCTTTGAAGGCACTGCTACCAGGGCAGCGGGGTAGGTCAGTGTTTTTGAAGACAAAACACACTGCGGCATGGGCAAAGCTACAACCTGTTCTTCTTTCAAGTGTATTTTCAGCTAATAAGTTCGAGTATAAACCCAGCATATTATTTTTTAAGAAAGAACTGGACTGAGAAAAACATTTCCGGTGAAAAATGATGCAAAAACTTCAGAAACGCTGTGTTTTCTTTCTGCCCTGGAAGTGGCCCTCTGTGCCGTTAACCAAAACGTGTAAATCAGTGCAAGGCTATTCAAAGCATATGGTAAAGCAGCAAGAAATGTGAAAGGAATATCCTGCTTTCAAGGAAAGGAAACTCCAAGACACAGCTAGGCTTGTGCTCCCTGAAATGCCATCCCTGCCTCCTCTTCCCTGCTTGTTTTCTTAATGGGAGTATCAGTCCCTGCCTATAGATTAGAAGATGGGCTGCTCCCCATGTATGGAGCCAGGAAAATGATAAATGCTGGGAGGACAGGGAAGCAGGGAGAGACAGGACAGGGATATTGAATCCGCATCTTTTGTTAACACTTATTTAACTTCTAACTACTGCTTAACGTTTCTTTTTGGAGAAAAGAGTTATTTGTGGAAGACCATGTAACTCTAGGGAAATAAGACTCTCAAAAGTGCCTGTGACAGAACAAGGGAAAACTAAACTTGATATTCTAGGACTGAAAAGGCCTCGGTCTAAAGCTTGATCCAATAAGGAAATCTGTTAGATAACATTTAATCTGAATACCCCCTGAGTGGACAATATGCTATTCTGTATTTAGGAGGTGCCCAGCTAAGAGGAACCCCACACTTCTGACTATATCAAAGCATTAACCGGAGGAAACAGCATTTGTTTTTTCAGCAGCTCAGCTGTTAGGCTCTGCTTTACATTTTGCACATCCTTTACATTTGCATCTGTTTGTCATGCTTGCAACAAGAAGCATTGCTTATTGAGCGAGCCTGCAGTCTACGTACGATAATCTCCGAGTCCTTCCTGAAATTTAAAAGGTATCAGCAATGATGGCATTGGTAATCTGTTTTAAACATTATTAAAGTTTAGTTTATTAATAATGATTTTGATGGACTAGAGGTTAAGAGAGTAGCTAAAACTTGGGTGTAGGGACACTACACCGTCTGCAGAATTTCAGATGATATCTACTTTGAGATCGGTTTGAAACCAGTGCAGTTTGCCTTCAGTATGCTCTGCTTAAAGCATTATGGAAATGCTTGTGGTTCTCTTGTTCCTGTGCAATGGCATATCATAATAACACACAGAACGTGATAATTCCATCATAGCAACACAGAGAATATTTTTCAAAACCCCAGAATCATAATAGCAAAATGGAGCTGACAGTATGACCTCAGCAAAGTCGCTTTTGCACAGAAAAAACATTTAACTCCTGCACTCTAATTTTATCCGTATGTGAACACGTTCAATCTGTTACAGCTGAGAAATGCCTGTTTATTTCTACATCTCATATCTTAGAATAAATAACAGGCACTATGTGTAAGATTCAATATGATCATTTGCCTACCTGGGCAGCAGAAAGGCAAGGTATGCATTGATACCACACCGGCTTTTCAGTGCTAAATCCCAAGGGAGGTTGAATGGGTGCAGGCAGAGCAATGTGGCTACTGTGTTCAGACTCGCAAATTCCTTTGGAGGCTCAGAAGGTTAGGTCTTTCCCTCAGGCCCTCTTGACTTGGAGGCTTTCAGAGGGACTTGCCTCTCCCCTTTGACTCATGGCGAGGACGAAGGTGCAGTTCAGGCTCTCAGCAGGCACCAAGCATGGAAAAGCTGCTGGGCTGTAGATTTAGGACAGGCATATGGGGCGGTGGCTACCTCATGTAGACCAAAGCCTCTGATTTAGGATCGAATGCAACTCCTGATCTGAGAGGGCTTGACAAATCCTTCTCAGAAGCTAATGCTTTTCTTCCTGCTACCTCCAGATGCCACCACATCTGCTCCAAGACCTGAAAACTGCTGCTCAGAGCTTCCCTTCATACTTGGTCTCAATTTTTCATTATAGTCTATTGTTTCACCTCGAAAAGGTCTCCCTCCACCTGAAGTGTTTCACGCTGCTCCTTCTTTGCCATTGGTTTATCTAGTTGCTGCACATTCAGTTGACTGACACCCCTTCGGTCGGGCTCCCACTTTAGCAAATGCTATTTTGCTGCGGAGCAAATGCTGGGGAAAAGAATAATTCCCACTCCTTGATGCTAGAAGCTTAGGACTAGGCTCACCTTGAACCCGTTTTATTTTTGATTTCTAGGGCAAAATAATTTTTCTGCTGATTTTTAAGAAGGCATTTCTGTCTCAATGGCTGACAGCACTTTCAGAGAGGCATTTTCCCATGGACTAAATGATATATAATAGTTCTTTTATTCCTTCAGTGGGCCCTTGAAAAAAACAAGGAATACATCTGTTACAAGTGTTTGCTTTATCTTGTGCTGATGACTTAGGATCTTTCAACTCAGGATCTCATTTTCCTGAAACACAGAGTCAGTTATAATAATGTGACATCCTGGAACAGCCTAATCCTATTGTGAAGTGGATCTTCCCATTAAGAGTGATCCACCTAACGAGATACAGCAAACTACAGGGAGCAGACACAGACTAACCACATTAACTGCTTTTATGGAAGTATTTTTTTAAAATAATTATTTTGCTCTGCAGTTAGAAAAGACCAAGCTTTTAACTGTGTTGAGTCAATGAATACCTCCTAATGCCGCCCTCTCATTAGCTTATGGCTTCCAAGACATTTTCTTTTAAAATTCGGTCTATTTGTCTGCACCAAAGTGTATTTTCTCTTTTATGACAGTTGGGTAGAAGTGCTTCAGGCATGCAACTGGGATAATCAAAGCTGTATTATTCTCCCTGGCAAATTCTTCATCATGCATTTGATATACCAGTCAGCTTAAAGGGAGGTGGTTTCAGGCTAGCATTTTTAGAAGTGGATAACATTATTATTTTTCCCCTCCCTGCTTGATTCAGAGGAACCAGAGTTCGGCCAATGCCAGGGAATCTGAACAGCCTTTCAGAGCAGCTCAGTCTTGGCTGCTTCTCAAAGAGCTCTACAGCAGAAGAAAGAAATGATTTTGCAATAGAGGAAGGCTTTCTGAAGAAATGGTTTTCACTAGAAAAAGGCCAGTTGAACCAACTTGGGGCGTTTTGCAGGATATGTGGATTTCATTGACTCTTTCACTGGAAACCAGGTCAACATCACAGGCAAGGATGCCTGGCTTCTTGCCAGCCCACCTGCCATGCCATGGAGCAGTTATCCCCAAAAACCTGCCTGCCCCAGCCCCATCCAGAACTAGAAGGGCTCCAAGGTCCCCATTGTGCAGTAGCAAATCCTATAGGATCTGGCTCTTGTAGGGCTTGGTGGTATGTCCCGAAGCAGAGGGGTTTTGCTGCTCTGGGATCTCTGATATTGGAGGGGCTTCCCCACACCCTGCCAGAGGGTGAGGGATACAGACAGTTCTGTGTGTCCAAGAGCTTGGGAGTCCATGGGGAAGCAATGGAAAGAAAGCCGGGATATTTGACTCTGGAATTTCCTGGGTAACAAAATTCCAAATTCCCACTATGTTCTTCCAGCAGTGTAAATGTCCACATGCTCCTGTTGCCTACAAGCAATACAAATGTCTTCTCACACGGCATATCATATGACACAATTAAATTCTGCTCATTACCCAGCCTATATCCATACTTCAAACTGGTCTTCTTTTAAAAAAAAAAAGCCAACAACCTTGTTCAAAGAACTGATTACAAGGGCTGGATTCTCTGTTATAATGCACAAAAGTGAGGACAAGTTGGTTTAAAAGAAGAGACAACATTAAAATATTAGCTTAATGATGTTGCAGTGTTTTTCATACACATGGCTCTAAAATACATGTAACCAGGATCACACAAACTACGAGTCTACATTACTTTAATATGTCTATATTAGTTCAATATGATCATGTAAAGGTGAAAGACGTTCCAGACTTTTGTGCAATTACTTATAACACTGACTTTGCTTAGCCATACCGGCTTTAAAAGCGGTCCTTGTTATTTTGCGATGGCTGTCTGCATGGTGCATCGCATAGCGAAGGCAATCTGCAACAATTGGTATCTCTTGTATTTTGTTATGGTTTGTCCTAGTGATGTGATTTACTGATGTGATCACTGCAAACTCCAATACCTTGCAATGGGTGGAGCTTATTGGAATACCCACATTTGAGGCTACAAGTACCGTTAGCGCACACATTACTTCAATGCAAAATCCACTGTGAAGAAATAAAAAAAAAAAGACAGATGGAAAACCTGTAGTAAAAGAGTTATATGCAGGAAATCCCATGCAATGCACTTATCAAGAAAGTGAAGTATAAATGATGAATGGTGCGCAGCCTCTGAACAAGGGAGAAATGCTACCCGACCAGGTTCAAATGGCACCATCGGAGGAAAACAGGTTCTTCCTTGTAATCGTTTGCTTTAAAATTGAGGTCACATTTTTATCAGTGCTGTTTTTCTTTAACCACAGCTATGGAGTTCACACTGTGCCTGATTGCAGCAAATATACAGTGACAACTCCAATGCATTTTTTGGAAGCCTGATTATTTTCCAATGTCGCTGGCACGACTGAGACGTGCTGACGCACCTCCGCCTGACTGTCCTCCGTGAGCGGCTGTTTTCCCCTCGCCGTGCCATTATCTGCTGGCTCGAGTGGCACAATTTTAAGATGAATAGTCCAGACTGCCTTGACTGCAGTCGCTGGGCAAAGGCATACCTTGCAGTGTGTAGTACTGACAGGAAGTCCAACATTGGAAGCTACCACAACTGTGAACGCCGAAGCCAACTCAATAGTGAATCCACTGCGGGAAGCATAAGAAAACACTTCACAATCACTCTTTGCATCAGCTCGGACTGATACCGTGCAGCGTGCCAAAGTCTTACCCGTTTCTTCTTTCGAATGTTTTATCTCCGACTGATTTTTGTCATAGGAATAAGTTAAGAGAACAAGGAAGGGCTGAATAATGGGAACGGCACAGGCTAGTCATCTGTAGTAACCCAGCTGCATGGCTTATTGCGCCAGGGACTTTTACTACCCTACGCTGTAGTGAATCATGCCTAACTAGTAATTCGGTTAAGCACCAGCAGAGGTCGAGTATGCCTTAAGGACGATAATTACTGTAATAAATACATATGGTTTTAATAGTCTGAAGCAAACTGGGAAAGCCACTGTAATCTTGCCATTTCCAAATGCACCTTCTGCCATGTTAATCAGCAGAAGACTTTGTTCAGCGTAGACCTCTACGCCCCAAATGCATTCAGTATTAGTTTAGAGGGTTATCTTTTTTCTTTTCTCTCTTTCTTTCTCTTTCTTTTTCTTTCTTTCTCTCTTTTTCCTCGGTTTTTTTCCTTTCACTTTTTAGAAGGATGGAGAAGTTGAAGTCGGGTTATCATTAAAATCAAAACACAGCAAATCCAGCAAACTGCATTACAAACAAAATACTGGAGCAGCAATTTCTCAGATTGGTTCACACACAAAGTTCACACAACCATAATGACAATTGTGTGCCTACCTTGATGGTGTGATTGGAGTGAGGTCTTTACCCATGGTCTGGATAACTCTTCTACCCCAGACCCAGAGACCCACACAGATCCCAACACCTCCATAAAACAGCAGCCAGACAGGAGTCGACGCTTCTTGCATTACACCACCTTGCTCATAGATAAGCCAGAGCGCGACGAGGGGACCGATTGCATTGCTGCAGAAACAGAAAAACATCGCCCGAGTTATAAAAATGCAGATAATTGTCTTGAAAGAAGGCTTTTATTTTCTGCGTGATTTTTCTTCATCGTGTGTGCAGCATTGCTTTGACTTGACCCTATGGGCAGCACCCTTTCTCGCTTGGAAAGGCTGCAACAAGGGACGCTGATCATGTTGCTTTTTCAGTTGTCACTTCATCACTGATAACTATAGTGAATGCTGAAAGGAATTTCTCTTTTACAAATCGTTTCCTGAAATGTCAGTTGGTAATACCTCATTATGTCTGTTCTGGAACAAAACCCAGTATTTTCAGTACTGTGCTGAAATTATCTCAAAATTTACCAGTTCAAGAGCTCTGCATCTTTAAAATTCAAGTATTAAATTAGCTCTTTTTGTCAAAGAGGGAAATTAATGAACAAAATTACCATTGCAGACAAGCAGATACAAATATAATCTAGTCTGACAACCTGTAACGTTTGGAGATACGATCAGAATGCAGGCGCAAAGGTGACTTAGTCCTCTTCAAACGCGTTGTAGAGCTAGTTGGACTGGATCAGAGAGGACTCCTTGGTGACACAGAGCTGGTGTAAGCCCTTTTTGCTACCCTGCTGCTGCTATTTAGAAAAACACTGAAAGTCAGCAACACTGAAGTCCCCACTCCTAATGCAGGTCACCTGATATTGGTGGCTGGAGTCTCCAGTGCCTGGAGTGAGACTTCTGACTCTCTTTATTTTAAAAAAGCATCAAGTTTCTAGACATCAGAGTTAGAAGAAAAACTTGAAAGCTGGTATCAGTTACTTTAGAGGCTTAAATACTAAAAAGCAGATAAGAACTTCGACATCCTTTTTTTTTTTTGCAGCTCTTTTGCTAAACTGAGTAGCTGCTTGCCCTGCTGAGCAGCATTTATCCACAACCAAAAAAGCATAAGAAGCAAGGCAGTGCTGCACTTACGTCTAAATAATCATAAGAAGAGCAGAGCAAACCTGTCCAATGTCATTCAAAAAGTCTGAAACCCAACAGGAAGCTCCCCTCTTTGTAAACCGATAAGGAGAGTGGGTTGTGGCGAGTGCCACAGGCAGGACCGACAGCTGTGCTCGCCCTGCAGCCAGGACCAGCTAAATTTAGTTCCTGGTCTCGCTCCAAAGCACACAGATGGAGTAAGGGCCAGTTTTAACGTCAAATGTTGTGCAAACCAAGCCACCGTAACCGATAGTTAATAATTTACTTGAATCCCATCTTTACTAGATACAAGGTGCTAGGGGCTGAGCGCTAATCACCAAGAGACGAGGATCCTCAGCATTGCAAAGCTCAGTGCACCTAAGCAACACGAGACCCTCCTTCTTTCTTCTGGTCCTTGAGAAATCGACCTCTGAACCCTGAGAAGCGGTCCTGGAGCAAAGTAACTAGGAAGGAATTTTCCCTTGTAAACACACACAACGACATTCAAGCTGCGAAGCAAATGAAAATACTTAAAAATGCTCTTTGATATAAAAAGGAATGAATAATTCTTACAGATTTTGAGAAAGATGCTGGAAATAAGTTAGACTGAGCTAACATGGATAATAAAATCCAGTAGGTTTGAAGACACTGGGTAGTACGATGAAGAACTAAATACACTTAAAATAAAGAGTGATTTCCACTGGCAAAAATACTTTAAAATTCTGGTCTGATACTGTGCCTGAGTATGCATTTGATTTGTTGAGTTTTTGCATGAGTGAAAGGATGATATGTGAAAAGTCCTTAGTGCCTACATGCAAGAATTATTTTGCCTTCAAGAAAGAAGAGATTCTTGATCGAAGCATTTCTAATATTTTTAAGTCAACCTGCAACTTCTTTGCCAGTGTTTTCAGGTGTGGATTAAATTACTTGCACATTTAAATGCCTTATTGTGCATATAAAAAGAAAGGTACCTTCACTGTACTTTCAACTGATGGATGCGGAAGGATGGATAAAGGCAACTAAAACATTGATCAGATGAATAAAGGGAAAACTGATCATCCCTTTATAGTACTGTATCACATGGGGACAACCTCCCTGTTGAAAATAACAGGTACATTTGGAGCGAGCCCAGGCACTGATTCCTGACTGTTCTGAAGAGATTATGGATGGATATTTGTCAGTCCTAATGTAAATGGGAAGACAGAAAAGGCTTCAAAAAGTACAGCAGCAAACTATGCTCTTTTGTATCAAAATCCAGTTTTAATTATTTGCAAATGCTACACTTCTGTGAATCAACTAAGCTTAATCCTTGAAGAAAAGGTTATTTTCTTATTTGTGGCAATGGAAGGCAAGGCAAAACTCTGCTGACTTATGCTCAGCCTCAGAGGATCCGAGTGGCTGATGCTGCCCAACAGATCAGAAGAGACGACACTGATGCCCCTAGAGGCAGCACTTCTGCTACCTTCCCTGTAGGAAAAGAAAGCAGAGAAGCACTGCATCCATATATGCTTGGAAAGGCAAAAAGGTAATTAACTGCATTTTCATTTGTGGGTATCTGCATCACTGGTTATCTATACCAAAGAGACATTTCTCCTCTCCCTGTAAATCACATTCAATGTGACTTAAATGTTCAGCTCCTAGGAACAACAGCGTCTCCCAGCCTGAATACCTGCAAGTGGCTACCAATGGCCAGCAGTGGTGCGCAGCCAGTGGCTCCCATCTACCACCATCACGGCTCTTCAGAGGGCTCCTTTGGCTTCTGGATTTGTTCAGTAAGTCCAGTCCCAGGGGCTTTTGGTATCAATGCTTCCTATGCCAATGGAGAACAGCTCTAGAAGAAGCCATTAGGCCTGTCCCACCACAAAACTGCCAAAAGCTCACAGTGAATGCATCTGACTCACGAACTGCAAAGAGTAGGATCTTGGTACTGCATACATCAGCTTTGAGACATTACCACGAGCATGTGCAATCAACCATCTTTGGGACTAGGAAGAGTACATCTGTAGAAGACAACCAGTCCCAACAGGAGAGTAAGAGAGAAACAACACATCAAAAAAAGGCGTTGTTAGATAAGACACTTTGCTTTGAGACCTGTGGTTAACAGATGTCTCCTACAGCTGAGTGACTAAGCAGATGAACCACGAGGACACTGGCTAGACTGGGATGTGGCTTTCACAATATTTCCCAACGGTTCTATCTCATTTGACTCAAGACATGACTAGCAGGAAAGCAGACCTCAAATCTTCCATGCATTTGGCTAAGACTCATTTCACAAGTCTATTTTCAATAAGTTATTTTCTCTTACTCTCCCACACAGCTCTTTTACTTGCCTTAACTAACTCTCCTTTGTGCTGGAGCTCCAAGTCTTATTCGTGGTAGTTCAGAGGGAGAAGAAAAAAGCCTGAGATGATCACCCAGGGGCTCTGAACACCTATCCACATCGATCTGCATGTAAAACTGCCATTAGGTTCCTACATAACTGAAGTGCTTTCGAGGCTGTTACCGTATTATTTAGCTATAGGGTTTAAAAGCCAAGATAAGCTACTCCATGGTATTTAGTTTTGTACACCTAATACGCATTTTTCCACTGAGCACAAGTGGATCGCCATTGCAAGTTAATTTTAGGATGCATTTATAAAACATTATGGCATAAGAACCCTATCTCCTGCATCTACCTGTCGTGAAGTGTATTCTTCACATCCAGTATCTTTCACCATCTCTGCCAGGCTCCTCTGGCCCTGGTTACTCGCAGGGCACAGGACTTTCTGCAGCAGGGGCGGTGCGTAGGGGCTGTTTGCCTTCCCTGGAGGCATGATACAGGATTAAATGCCATCTACAGTAATGCTCGTACTTGTAGACGTGTGTCACAGTGGTTCAGCAAAGTGCTGCTGAGTGTTTCTGAAGCGCTGACTCTCATGATGATTTTGCTAGCTCTCTTGACTAACGTGAATTGGCACAACTTCTCTTTTTCTGCTTGCTTGTGCCAGCTGAGAATCTGTCCTGCGCCATTTATAAAGCTGTTGTGAAAGACAGCATTTGACAGTGAATCTGAACTATAAATAGAGTTGGCTTCTCCTCTCCCCTGTGAGACAGATAGTATTACTGACACAAAAAAACCCCACATTCAGCTATCATGAGACAGGCTTAGAAATTACAGTTTCCCATGCACACACACACACAAGCAGAGATTTTTAGGTACCTTTGGGTCACAAGTCCAGGCCCTTCTCTGGAGGAACAAGGACTACAATCTTTTTCTTTTTTTTTTAGTAAAATTTAAGGGTTTTTTTCAGTAATGGAAGGATGCCATCAGCTGAATGCTCTACCGCCAAATCCCATCAAGCTTGTCATAATATTTTACGAAGTAGCAACATTGCTATTACCTCGCTACTTCTTCTTTGAGGGGAGTAGTGAGTTGCTCAAAAAGAAAATCTAATTGTATTTGAGTGCTGCGCTCTGAATAAGCTTTATGTTATAATCCACAATCTACAGACTACTTGATGACCATGCTTTGCTTCTCTGCTACGTGAAAAAGCAGATTGTGTTTTAGCCACTTTTTCTAGCTGAGTGAAAGAAGCTTAACACATACATTATCACTGATTAAAACTGAATGATGAGCAAAATAGCCATTGGAGAAATCTATATTAGGCTTCCAATATTACAAATGTAATTACAAAATCCCCAGTCATTTGACTATTTCCCAAACCAGGATTTCACAAACAAACTTTCCACTGGGAAAATAAGTGGGATGGTATTTCTGAATATGCTGCAGTTATGCCTGGAGACATCACCCAGTTAAGTAAGGGTGCAAGGAAGATACTCCTGTATGTACCAACAGGAAAAAAATATGTCCTAATCTCCAGAGATCTCAGATTATCAACAGAGTTTTATCCTAGTTCAAATAATCGGACAGTTTTGAAATAGTGCGTATACCATAGCCCAATAAAAGTGTGTCACAGCTGTGCCCTGTGAAGTGCAACCTTTGGGTGCATTGATGAGTCAGGAAGGCTATGTTTTTCTCCCGCAGCTCATTGCTGCGTACTGTAAATGCTGGCCCTGAAACCCCAACTCCTGGACCCTGGAGGGCTGGGTCCATCCTCCCCCTTGCCCACCAGCATCAGCCTTCCCCCAGCAAGCCCGGTCGCGGGCCCTGCTCACAGCAGGATGGGGAGGGATTCTTGTGCCCAACGGAGCCCCCTGTTTCTTGCTGCTCTTCTCTGGCTTGCCTGCGTGGCACAACAGAGATACCACGTACCTGCACAATTAAGGACAGAAGTGAAGATTCATATCTACTCAGGACACAGGCTGCACTTTCACGATGGACTGCTATTAAAAAGGGAAGAAATCAGATTTCAAGCTGCTCTCAGTTATCGTAATGGACAGATTAGTTTCCTAAATATTGTAAGTGATCTTGACTGCAGCTCTCAGGGAGGAAATAAGAAATACTCATTTTGTAATCCAGCCTTATTATAGCTCCTTTAGACTCCTTATTTAGCCAGGAGATTGAATCCCACTAAGCTCTCTATGTGCAGTGAGATGTTCTGGCCCTTCTCTCCTTTAATCCCATTGCATTTACTTTAGGAAGAGGGGAAAAGGTGAGTCCCACTGCTGTTTGTGTGTTCTGACCTAAAACTCCAGTTTTAGGTCTGTAGGGAGGTGAAGGGAGAAGTTTCCTCTCCCTCTATTTTGGGCAAGCAGGTATTTCCTAGTTTCACTTGCATTGCTTTGTTTAACAATGAATTCCCTATCTGGTAGGAGTTCAGTTTCCCTAAAACTACTGAGAGAATGTGTAGAAATATATAAAAAATACTGAACATTTTTACTATAGCTCTGAAATAGTTTTAAATCCTGTCTTCAGTAAGGTAGCCTTGGATAATAAGAGAGCCATTTGGATAATAAGAGAGCCATTTTTTGTCAAGCTTGTGCCATAAATCTATATGGCATCACCTGCAGACTCTAACACGAATGACCCCTTTTTCCTATAATAGCTAAGTATGAATATGCAAGGGTAGTCCTGAAGTCCTCCATGTGAAATTTGTTTGAATGTGGCTGCTCTAACTAATTTATGCAGCAGGAACTCAGCAAAACTGAGATCCCCCACGCAACCGTGAAACGTCTGCAAGCAGGTTTCTTCTCCCTACAGCATGTACCAGCTAAACCTCAGTACTGCCTGCACCTTGGCACGCACAGACACGGGCGAGGGGCATGGTCTGCAGTCACCCTGTTCAGCTGGAGCATCACGGCTCCTGCCGCCATCATGATAATAAACCACTTTCCTCCGTGGCTGGAATCCATGAGCCCAGGGTAGATGCCTGCTCACACAAGCCAGGGCACACAGCTCCTTCTGCCATCCCCGGGGTTTCTCCTGTGACAGCAGGAATGATGGCCTGAGGTGGAGGGGCCAGGTAGGAACGGATAGAAGAGGCTGCCTGTTTATAGAAGAAGGAATCTGTACAATAAAAGACCAAACACATGCACAGACAGGTGTGCAGGAGCACAAGGCTCAGGCTTTTTTCACAGCATAAACAGCAGATTTTAGTCAGCAAACCTCACGTTGACCTACAGCATATTTCCATGGATCATCCCATTTCGACTGCAAGAATTCAAGGAATAACGAGCTCCAGAGGTTGCTTGCGTCAACAAAAGCATCTTCCCGTTTGCTTGGATGGGCTGTGGGGCCAACGCACCGTTTGCTCATAGCTTTCTCATTCCCAACCCAGTAGCAAAGCAGCCACAGCCACGGTTGTGCTGAGCACAGGAGATAGCTATGGGGTTAGCAGTCCTCTCTAGGCATTTCCAAAACAGCCTGTCCAACTGCCCTCATTTTTGGGAACTAGTTAATTCAGACATGCTTCCAGACTTTGAAATGCAGCATAAACCCTACAGCTTCAGCAACTCTCCCGCCACCTGCATTTATACAGGTAGGCTGCTGTCGCTGTTGCGCTGAGCTCCGGATCATCACGATTCCTGCTGAACCAACCTATATTTACAGAAAATAAGCTCAGTCCAACTCAATCATAGGTGCATATAATCCCTGCCGGCCAACAAAGCCCAGCCTCCCAGCCTCTCTGGAAAGCTGGCTATGAACAAGCATTTAGGAAGCTGGCAGTTCTCCTTGTGTCACGCTCCTGGCCTGGGCCTTTTTTTCCATCCTGCCCTTTTTATTCTCCTGTTGCCCTTGCAATGACCTGACGTGCTCCCTTTGTGCTCGGGTGCTGAGCCAGTGGGACCTGCTCACTTGGCGCCGCTAATTAAGTTCAACAACAACATTTTTTTCAGCGGTTCTGTCCCAACACATTTAGTCGGGATTTAAAATTCTTTAGATTTCATCCAGCCCATGTGCACGATGGTGTCACAAGGGTCTCGGCCCGGCTCAGTTAGTCCCAGCCCTGGAAGGGCTCCAGCATCCTTGACACAGCACGTATAAGTTCTGCGGCAGGGGGGCAGGAGGGGCTGGTCTGAACAAAACAGTCACCCAAATAAGGAGTTACCATGACTCCCTGTTTCTTTTAACACACAACTGCCCCAGCCAGGATCCCTGCTGATGGCAGCCTAAACACGAGCCCTGAGTGCTACAAACATCAGCTCCTACAGCAAAGACAGCTGGTATCATTATGATGCTAAAAAGCATCATCTTGGAAGAAACTGAGGTCTAGCTACCCTTATTATGAGTTAGTTCTGCAGTCGAAGGCAAAATACTGATTTAACTCTTCCAGGTCCAGGGGAAAAGCCTGGACAATGAAACAAGGGAGATCTCCATATGATTTTTTTGCCCACTAAAGTACTATCCAAACTATATGAGGCACTTCTGCTCCATAAAGTGTTTCTGAGCTGCATCATGGTTCAGTCCGTACCGTACACCTCATGCTTAAATATGCTCTAAAACAGGTCAATCATTTAACTACCTGCAGTTTTTAATTTTTATATTAGCTTTTAATTTTCCTCTCTTCACTCATCTTATCAGCTCCTGTCCCTTCAAGGAATAGCAGCAAACAGCCTGATGGAAAATGAATAGAAAACATGGGACGAGAGTGAGTTCCAGGATGGGGAAGGAAAATGTAGGAGACAAGTCCAAAGAAAAAGGTGTGGACAATGGAGATGCTGCCCTAAATATATGAGTGAGGAGCTTAAAACCAAATGCAGAGGAAAGCAGGATTTTAACAACAGGATTCAAGGCTGAGAAAAAAAATAGAGAAGGAGCTTGACAGCAGCACCTAAAATGAGCAGAAGGAAAGTGAACAAAGGAGGGAGATGAAAAGATAGCAGCCTTCTGTGGAAGATGGATTGCCAAGGCTTGCTTTCTTACAGAAATGTGGACAGAAAGCAGTGCTACTAGCTAGGTTCTACTGCATTATTCTTAAAACAATGCACTGCCTTTTGAGCTCTGCAGACCTTTATGCAACATGCGGGGGAGCCAAGAGCCCAGTAAGAAGTCTTCTGCTCTGCTAGACAAAGACTGGCAAAATGTCTCTGGTACATAATCCACAAGATAGATATCTGCATTCCTAGAGTGTTTTACCTACTCAACCTTTTTGGCATACAAAGGGTTCTTTAATTTTTATTGCTTAGCTGGAACTCAGTACAATTGCAAGGATGGGTTCCTATCCAGTCCTACACCCATGACCATCCTGCATTTCCACCAGCTTTGACAAAATGAAGCTAAGTTGTTCTTTAGTTTTGCAATTACATGAATTCAGCTTAAGAAGAGATTTTGGAATAAAGAGCATTTAATAAAAACACATGCTTGCTGGCAAATTTGGTAGGATCACTGGCAGAAGTAGAGATCTGCAAAACACTTAAAAATACGAATTTTCAGGAAAGAATATTGCCAAGACAACAAGCTGGTCCAAATGCAGAATTCTG
Source organism: Ciconia boyciana (assembly GCF_034638445.1). NCBI lineage: Eukaryota > Metazoa > Chordata > Aves > Ciconiiformes > Ciconiidae > Ciconia > Ciconia boyciana. The sequence continues at coordinate 60,743,287 of NC_132938.1, forward strand.
GGGGAATTCAGCTGTAAGATGCAACAAAGCATACTGCACAGAGTCTAAACCTTGTCTTTCATCCTGTCCAGCTCCTATCAGCACCAAATTTGATTTCTGAACTGACTGCATCCTTACAGATCACTTTAACAAACTCTACTACCCTTGCCTCCTACAGAAAAGGCAAGTAATGGTTGCATAAACCTGTGAGTCCCTGAGGAGTATGTATAGGCATCACCTACAGGGAATAAAGCAGCAGGGGCAACTACTGTGGTAGGCTGTGAACTTTCTGCAATGGTATTTCTCAGGGTATATCACAAGAAATAGTGGTGTTTGTCCTTTTTCCTACGTTCCTCTCGGCACTTGCTGCTGGCCACTTGCAGAGCATGGGTACCGGCCTCCATGGGTCTTTGCTCTTGCCCAGTGTGCTCAGAGCAGAGGTCCTGATCAACGGAGACCATCCGAGAGGAAAGAAAGTTGCACTGCTGCTCCCCGATCCAGAGGATGAGGGACCCTGGACTCCTTCCCAGAGCCAGATCGCTGCAGATACAAAGGGAGTAATAACAAGACCGAGGACAAGAAGGCTCTTCAGAATGCCCTATTCCGAATTCCCAGAACACTGGATGGACAGGGAGGGAAAAGTCATGTTTGTAAGTGTTTTCAAGATGAGCTGCAAGTTAAATCGGGTGGCTGACAAGAGTAGGAGCAATAACTGTTCTCCTTGCTGAGTGGGACAGCGCTTGCCCAGATGCCTAAGGAGGGCTATGAAAGTTATGAACGCTGCAAAGCCCCGCTGCAAATGCTGAAACTGACACCAGCAGGGCACGGCTAACACGGCGAGAGCTCAGTGGGCAGGGGACTCAGTACAGCCCCAGCTACAACCCAAATAAGGAATGCTGCTTCGACAAGCAGTTTCTGAGTGGATTTCTCAGGGGACCTTATCACGATACAGGAAAGAGTGCCTACTAAATACCAAGTGGATTGCTCCAGGCCCAGTCTAGCCAAATCCTAAAGGAAAAATATGCAATGTTCCCAGGGACAGAGCAAAACCACCCAAACCGCCCTTCAGCCACGTGCCACCGAGATGGTAAGGTGCAATAGGGCCTGGCAGATGAAGCAACGTTATAAGCAGATGAGCAATGTGAGTGCAGAGGAGGAAGATATAAGGATGTAGGCTCCATCCTGAGCCTACATCCTACGTCCTCAGGATGGAGCCTACATCCTACGTCCTTCGGTCAAAAGTCTTGTACTTGGTGGAATAAAACAGAGCCGAGCCTTCGAAGGGAAAGAAGTTGGCAAACAAGTGAGTGAAGAGACACTATTTCACAGGATTCTGACCAGATGATGGAGGGCAAAAAGGTGCAGATAAACATTTCTGAGACCAACTTCGAGATTTTGTCAGCTGAGTCAATATGAATGTGAGAGAAAGACTCCTGGACGACGATCCTTTTCCTTTATTCCTGGGAAATGATGTTAATGCCATGGGATTTAAGGACGGAGACACTTAAGCCAAATGACTGAAGGATGAACTCACTGGCTTCTTCCAAACTCAAGGAGCAACTCCACGGTGATAGCAGCTCCAGATAAAACTCCTGCCGGGGAGTACTGCATACCAGAACTATGCTGGGAGATGGGAAGCTTCTTAAATGAGCACTAGGAGATGAGCCATAGCCCATGTCCGCTCTCTGCATGGGGCACGGGAACATGCCCAGGGCCCCTTGGGGGTAGCTCCCTTTATTTTGGTAAGAGAACTGTGGCAGCTGGAGAAGTTGTATGTGCAGTTTATGAACTTGTTAGGGCTTGTTAGATTTTCTAGGCTATTTAGTGATACACTGCCTCACACGGTCCTAGATCCCTGGAAAACTCCAAGCAAAAGATTCAGCAAAGGGAAGTCTATAAGGGCTGCAGCAATCAAAATGAAGACATTCTTCACACACCTCTTTTCACAGTGTGACAAGAGATGAAATTCATCTAATGACAAAAATAGTCTAAACCTCTCATTTGCTGACGGTCTCCGATCTTGCAGTTAAAATGGGCTGTGAACTCTGCGGGGCTGGGACTGTCCTGTTTGCTTTTGCAGTGGTTGGGATGCCACAGTGAGTCTCAGTGTCTCAAAGCTTGCCAGTATTAAACCTGAATTAAACTAATTACTGCACAATTATTTAGCAGCGAATAAAAAAGATGTTACCATTGAGAAGGAAATAAACCATAGACTGAGCAGCCCAACTCCTGGAAAGCACCGGGGACATCAGTGTCACAAGCTTTGCAAACCACAGCCCTGTTGATCATCTGCCTGCAGAAATGAATACGCTTTCCAACCGGCCAAGCTGGCAACCTTGCTCCAAGCACTTAAACCATAAAATTGCTGGTTTGTGAGATCTCGTCCTCTTACCTGACATCATTACCTCCGTGGGCAAAGGATCCAAAGCAGGCTGTTAAGATCTGGAGGAAGTGGAAAAGTAGATGGACCTGAGACGTGTCTTTCTCTTCCTTATCCTCTTCCACGGGATCAACTGGGGGCCGGTTAGGATCTGTGAGTTCAGAGGCCAACTTCATTTCCACCCCACCTTCCTCCGCCTCAATCTCTGCCTCAGCCACTGCGTTGCAATAGCTGGAGTAGCTGTCATAGCGAACTCGCTTCTTGGAGTAGGAAACAGTGTCGCCCACTAACTTCTCACTGTCCTCTGGAGTTGATGTATCTGCTGCCTTAAAGGAGGAATGCACGGGCATGCCACAGATAGCAGCTGTGTAACAAGTATAACTGTTGTTGCGTCGTAACAGTTTGTAGTTGTTTTCTTGAGCAGGCCTCTCATCAGTGGCCCTGTCCAGGTGTATTTTGTGGAGCAAGTCTTTGTATAAACCTGAGTCCTTGTGCACTGTGTGATAAACATGGCCGTCGCTCCTCATCTGGCCATCAAAGCTGAAGGTGCCATTGGAAACAGGTGATTTCACCGAGGTGTGCGTCATCGAAAATGCCCTTCCTAAAAAGGCAGAGATTTACAGTTTTTATTTCTATGAAATGTAATAGAGAAGCCCCCTCCCTCCCACTTCATGAGACAATAAAACAGCAGCGATCCGAAAGCAAAGGACAAAGAAGGTCAGTTTGCAGTGTTTGCAGTGAATAAGCCAAGATTCAATTCACTGCAAAATAAACTCTCCCATCTTCTGTGCAAAAAGAGCTTTGTTCCAGCGTTGGGTCTCCCCTAGACATTCTGTATGACCTGCAGCAAGTCACTTGGGATTGGCTTGGAATCAAAGGGGATACCTGATGGTTAAATCCTCAGTTTTTTTAAAAAAGTAATTTCTATAAAATTCCTGTCTTGTAAAATAAGCTCTACTTTTTCTGAGGTTTTGTCTACATTGAATAGGCGTAATAAGGATTTTGGGAAAGGTGGTTTACTGTAATTTCATGCTGAATATGAGGTCACCTTTCAAAAGTACCTATGTTTAAGAGACATTTACATAACTTTAAAAAATAACTAAAAAAAACAGAAAGCAAAAAAGTTCGTGTTCTGCAAAAATATTTCCTCAGCTATTACAACATTTTGTATATCTTATTTCTATGAACATGATGATAGTTATTCCCACTGTATACATTTAACGTTAGCGTACACTGTAGGACACATGTCACAGCTAAGGCAATATTTCTGAAGAAACTGTCTTTTTAATTTCCTGACTTCCCGGATTTCCACTGTGCAACATTCAGAATTGGTTTTAGCTATTTTTAAACTGGAAGCACACACTCAAAGGGCTTCATGTCATGACTTATTTGATTTTGTAAGAATCAGTTAAATATCTTACGCATTTATTAACCAAATTACAGGGCTGTGTAGATGTTAGCAAAGTGATATCGAAGTCAGCAGACCACTAAGTGGGGGGGTGCGATCCCAACACATGGGAGAACAAAAAGAGCTTTATGCACACAAGGCTGCTTCTTATAAATATACGTTCAGAAAACAATGCGTGAGATTTTTCTAGTGGACACGCTCCAAACGGTCATACGTTTGTCAACTAAAGTCCAAATCTTTTCATCTCCTGTGGTAGTATGCTAATGATCTTTATGCTGAATTTAACCTTCATACATCAGCAATTTGTGTTCTCTGTATTTTTCCACTGCTTAAAAGGATGGAAACACCATTAAGGATACAAAGTAAAGCAAAAAGGAAAGTAATTTTTGTTTTCAGCTGTTTCTAAAATTGAAATACAGCCAAACAAAATGTAATTGTTTTTAAATCCTCTCTAGAAAATGTCACTTGTAAATGAGCATCTTTCCCAACAAGTGCTGAAGAGGGATTAGAGCTGGAAATCCCAAACACTAACTTACCATTTATGACAGAGACCTACTTGCAGTTAAGAAACCCTATCGAAACACAGAGAAAATAAACCCTCTGTGTTGTCTTCGTTTCTTACCATATGGTACACGTGGATGGTTTCCATTTGCAATAGTATCTGATGCCCCAGCAGCTTCTGTTACTGAGCCAGTAAGGGGAATCGTGCTCTCGTCAGATGCTTTGGCACCAGGAAGCTCTTTAAAGACTGGCGTTTCTTCATCTTGAACTTTATCAAGACTTTCATCTGATATCCTTGACAGTGCAGCATCTTTCTTTAACCGGCCTAAGGAAATAAGAGTACTGTAATTTTAAACCCAACCTATCCGTCTTGCTGCTTATGTTTCCACTGTTCACATGAACAGCATAGATCAACGTGGATACAATAACCTGGCTCTGTTTCATACACTTTATTTATTTCCAACACTTATCTTTACTAAATTAATCTGAGAAAATTCTAGAGCATCTTTGTTTCTTCCTACAAAATTCAGCGAAGTAACTGAAGTAACTGAAGTAACAGGTAACTGAAGTAAAACACCAAGCTGCTCATTTATTAATGAAATCTGAAACTCTTCTCTGCATTTTAAACACTACATTTGTGGAGAGTAACAACAAGCTAAACAAGCAAACAAGCAAAACTGTAAAGCTAAAAGCTGTGATCAGCCCAACTTACTGTAAAGTTAAAGAAGTTACTTAAAGATAATCATTCTGCCAGATTTTTCCTCTTTAATGTTTCCTTAATAAAATATAAAGCAGATTATATTCCAGGATTTATTTTCCTGTTTCTGCTAGACTCGAGAAGAAGTGAGCACTGCAATGGATTGCCTAACAAGGTTCTGAATTTCCACCACTGCAGGTTTTTAAGAGCAGGTTACACAAATACATGAGAAATAGTTTAAGCACATCCTGCCTGTGGGTGGGGACTGGACTAGGTGACCTCTCAAGGGCACTTCCAGCTCTGAAATGAAATATTCCATTACTTTACATCACTCGCATTTCATCAAGCAACTACTTACTTTCTATTTTTCTCTTCATCCAGGGGCACACAAAAATCCAGACTAACACGGCAAATACTAAGGATACGCCAACTGATATTAGAGCAATGGCCCACATTGGCAGTACCAGTCCCAGTACTGTGAAGACAAAGAAATAAAACCCAAGTAAACCGTAAATTAACATGACTTAATTATCTCAGGCAGTAGAAGAGCAGTCTGTTGCAGAAAAGCCTGTGTTCACAGTGTATTCAAAACCAACATGAATGAGCTGATAATTTTTAACATAAATATCAGTTAGTGCAGTATTTAAAGGTCTAGTTGACATGCAAACATTTGCAGGTTTAGTCTTCCAATTCTCTGCACCCCACTGTGACCTTATTTCCGAAGAAGTCAGGGGTAAAACTCTCAAATCGGGGCTGCTAAAACAAGTTTGCAGTGATTTTATACACTAATGCATGTTAAACCATGTTGCCCATTAGGGTAAGTATTTACCTGACCTTAGCTCTGGTCAATAAAGCCTGATGCTTAGCTTAATCTAAGCCATTATCGGCTTATGATAATAGCTTAATGTAGCACTTGAGAGCTGAGGTTTCAGTGCTGCAATGCACAATCGTGTCAATAACTTGTGTTCCTGTAAGTATCCCTCCAACAGAGTTCCTTGTGCTTGTTCAATTAAATGATCAGACCCTTAAGGAAGAAAGAGCTTGGACTCTGATCCTTCGAACCTGTATATGCACACCTATCTTGAAACCTACGTGATTAATTCATCCTTGTGAGTAAATGTTGCCAGGACAGAGGCCTTGGAGAGTAAATACGTATTTCCTGAGTATCAAAAATAGAGTCCCACCTTTTTATTCATGCACTTTAGAGACTGCTAAGCTGAAACAGAAGGGACATTAAGATTCTTATTTCATTTATTTTGCTTAATGAGTCACTGTAGAGTGCCTGACCTACTTCTGCAGTACAACCAATGAGGAAATGTTGGTTATACAGCTGATTTACTGTGAAACATCTCGGATATGTAGCCAATTAGACTTAAGAAAAAGGAATAGTTGAGTTATGTTACCCTCAAATTGGGAACTTCTCAAGCTTTTTATTAATTTCAGTAATGCTATGCTATGAAGTAGAGTCTACTGACTGCATTAATCTAGTACATCTAGTGTGTCAGGTTTTAGAGAAAACAAATTTCTATGCAAAAAAAGGTCACTTTCTAAGCCTGCTTTCTTAATTCAGGGGCATGTTCAGGAGTCTCTCTTCAATTGCCCGGGGCAATTCATTCATGGCTCTGGGGCAATAATCTAATCTAAAGATAACATTTAATGACCAGAGTCTTCAATAAAGTAGTCGAGAACATTGAACATCTTTTTTCTGAACTCTTTTGCTGCAAATGCATGTTTAAATGTACACTGCTTAAGTAAAGTTACATATAAACATATACATGCAAATAAACATAAAATGTGTGAATATAAATATACAAACATAAATATAAAAACGTAAGTTCAAATATAAACACAAATATAAATAAACACAAACATATAAATGCACATAAAATATACAAATATACAAAACCATAAATAAAGTCCTAAAAATTCCATGTATTATTTCCTTCTACTGAGTTGCAATGAAAACACAACACCCAAGAAAGAAGATGCCTTCCATGCAGAAACAGGCTTGGGGCTTCTTGTCATTGAAGGGAAATAAGGAAGTAAATTTAATTAATAGGCTCTGCGCCAGATCTGCCAGAACAGTGACTCTGCTGATTTCAGTGGAGCTATAGCGTTAGACTGAGCGCAAGCAGCCTACCTGCTCTTACTGCCTGCTCTGAACCTTCCCTCCTTGATGCACGTATCTGGAATGCCTTTGAGAGCTCAACACATGCTCGGATTTATGAAGCCGAAGCTGGCAGCTCAGTATTTCCCCTTCCTCTAGAGAGGGATTTTTTTTGTAGCTGTGCTCTTCTCCACTAACCGGAGTGATCAGGAGGGAGTCACAAAAACACATACACAAATAGAAGCATGTAGGGAGGTGTATGATTTACTCTTGCCCTCGTTAACTCCTAATGTAGGAGATAACCGTGCGGTGTCGACAGCTACCTGACAGCACGCTGGCAGAGCATCACTGCGGGAAGCCTCCCTCCCTTGCCTCCCACGGACGGTTCACTCACCTGGTGCTCCCGTGTACATGATGGAAAACACATTAATAGCTATGGTAGCAGCATAAAACACTGGAAGTGCGCGGAGACCGTTGGGCACAGGGTCTTCCTGCATAGAAATCAGGGAAAAAAGGAAACATTAGCTGGATTTTCCACCAGATTAACATCGGCATGAACCGCCATGAGGAAAACACGTGCTCCCAACTCAGTGCCAGGCAGGTGGAGCTTTTGTGTGGATGGTGAGGAAAGGATGGTGACCTGTCTGGTTACACCCGAATCCACAATGCTGGTCCTGCCAAGCACCAGCACTCTGGGAAAGCTTGACATTGTTAATGGGAACCAGGGAGACAGGCTGTACTTTCAGGTCAGCTGCAGACCTGCTGGGTGACCTGGGGGCAGGTTTCTTTCTGCGAGTGTTTTCATACCTATCTTGTCTCCAAGATGAGGAGTCCCTTTCACTCGGCATGACTGAAGGGTGCAGAGCAGGACAGGGCTTTGATATTTTTGGGGCAGGGCTACAAGCATCAGTGCAACGTGTCCATCGCAAAATCTTATTTCTAACCTCTCAGTTTCAACTGAGACAGCCTGGCACTTTCCACCAGCTAACAGAAGTCTTTGAAATATTAAGTGGCTGGCCATATTAAACAGGTAACATACATAAAGCAAGCGTGCAATGTTTAGCACGCCGCTGTGTCTGCTGCCCGCCGCAGTCTCCTGCCCTCGGTGCTCACAAGGGAAGGCTCAGCTGACGGCGCAGCGGAAACACACCATGCGAGCCATGGAAAAAGCCTTTGTGAGGAGGCTGCTTTGGCCTTTTGAGGGGGCTCCGCGTGTTTGCAAAGAGCCTGGCGAAGCTAAGGGCTGGCTAATGTGGTTTTGTTTCTTGCTGCCATGAGCTATAAAAGGGAGCCGAGAAAAGGCTGTGGCCACCCTACGCTATGCCCCGGTCCCGACGCGTGATGCAGCACGGGCTGTATCCGCAGGGCCAGCTGCTATTCACAGACACCCCCAACAAGGGCATGAACCCCTACACCAGGCCACGGACTCGCAAGCTAAAAAGCTGCTCTTTTATGCACGCACACAGTGCAAGTTGCTACCTGCTTATGCCAAAGCTCTACAGATCTTACTACTTTGTGAATGGCACAGATGGCAGTCAGAAGACAATTTCCTTAGCTTGAACTTTTTCTGCCTCTTGAATGCTTAAATGTGTGGCTTTTATACTAGAGTTCATGTGATTTTGGTGACTAATTTCTTAATTTGTTAGGTTTTGAATGCAATAGAGGAACTCTTCCTCGTCCTTTATGCCACTTGAGTAATTTTACATTCAAAGCTGAGTCTGATCAAATTTATCATCTGCTTTTATCGCTGACATGTATTTACATCAGAAATAAAGAATGATGAAGCTGAGGTTACAGGTGGTGTTATTTAAAGCAAAAGAATTAATCCCTCATCTATTTAAGTTCCCTGTATAACTGCTAATATAGTGTCCCTTATTTAAGGTCATTGTCATGCGCTGCACTCCCCATTTTAGCAAGTTGAATGGTGTGAGAGAAATGGAAAGAGCAGATAAAAGTGTTCTGGTTTCCAGTTCATGCTGGGAGGCAGGCAAATCGTCTTCCACACTGGAAATATATGGACTGATGTTACCTCAAAGCTGCCACTTTTGACTGAGGTCACTAAAACCCATCGATTCAGGTTTCTTGAGAATCTAGGAAATACGCAGATGCCCATCTTCTAATGTCTGATGTGCTAGAAAACCAAAGCTTAAAATTTCACAACTATGAAATACCAATTAGAGTATCTCCAAGGGAGGACTGTTCTGTTTAAATAACAGTCAGGATGGCTATCACGAGGCTAAGTCAATACCAACAGGTTTGTACTAATACAGAAGCAATCTCAATGCACCATCCTTTAATCGAACAGAATATACAATATTAATTACCACGTAGCGCCTTCTAAGCCTCAAATACTTGTCAGATTACTTACTCTGAGCTTTCAGAACTGCTAAGAGCAAGTACGGTTCCAGTGAGTATTAAAAAAAAAAATTACTGGTCTCCTGTCCAAAAAGCAAGCCACAAACTTTCAAGTCTGGAAATGCCAGCACTCACATGGGAGGAAAGAACACAAGCTTCATACCTAGCACTCTTTATAATAGTGAGATTTCTTTACCTTGTTTAAAATGAAGAATCTAATCAGCACAAAGAGGACTCCAGACATCAAGCCAGATAGCAGTGGGGAAATAAACCAAGAGGCAACTGTGTTGAAGAAAAGAAAGAATGAAACATGAAATAAACAGTATTCTTGCATAGTAGTTAAATAAGTAGTTAATAAGCAATAAAATTAAAACAGTTCTTGTACAACTGGTATGAATGCTCTGTATGTTTACTTACAACTGGTGCAACTCAATGTCCACTGACACTCGTGAAAGTCAAAGTAATACTAGGCACTATTAGAAACGTCAGCCAAAGCATTTCCCAATAATTTTGCAAGTTTAGCAATCAAATTAATCAGGAAAGTTTCTTGTAGTTTGATGCAGAGTGGACCAAGAAAGCCCTGTAATTTCCTAATCACCATGAACACGAATGTTGCAAACAAGTGGAAAGTAACTGCATCTAGCAGGATGCCATGCTGCTCGCAGGGTAAAAGTCTCGATTTCCAAAATGCCATAGAAGCATCAACTGTAATGAATAATGCACGCACATTTTTTGCAGGCCAGATTTGCAAGTGTCTAGGACTGATTTAACTTAAGTAGGTGGTAAAACTCCCACTGATTTCAATAAAACCAGATTAGGGCAGCGCTCTGGAAATCTCATCCAGAGTGATTTATTGTTTGCGGCATGGTTAACAGATTGATTCTGCTGTCATTGCAAACTATCCTCTACTTTTGACAGAATTAAAAAAAATATGCATTGCTCCAACTTCTCTAAAGCTCAATTGTATTTCCGTGCCTTCAGCATCAAATCCCTTTAATACAGGGTTTAGGCTGCGACTCGGGTTACAAGGCTTCCAAAACAATAATGAAAACTCCTTCACATCCCTGCTTGGCTGTCCTGATCTTGGCAGTGGGAGGCTGTGAGTTAAACATGTGCTCTATGCCCAGCTTTCGCCTCCCTGAAGCTGGTGGGTGGAGAAACATGACTGTGGGCATTCACATGATGGCTAGCATTGTTGAGAGCAAGAATGAGGTGGTATCAGCTGCCACGAAAAAAATCAGAAGAGGAGGAATGTCACCTTGAAGCATGTCTCTGAGGGACAATGTCTCCTCAGCTTGCTGCTGGGGAAGTGCAACTTGCATCTTACCCCTTTCTCCACTGGAGACACACTGCAGCCCTTAATGAACACGGCATCAGTGCATCTTCTGAATGACAGGATTGGGGTGGAAAATAATTTAAGGAGGGAGTGCTATCAGCACGAAGCAGATTTCTGGGAATGTTTTCTGCAGGCACTGCACACTATTTCACATACCCTCATGCATAAAAGGAAACAGCACTTACCAATCTTGACAAGCTGCATCCACTGGACTCCCTGTGTGCCAATTGCCACCAGAGAAAATCCAATCGTAGCACCTACGATGCAATGGGTCCCTGATATTGGGAGTTTCAAGAACGATGCAATCAGCTGCCAAACAGCAGAACCTAGAAAAAACCCCAACCATATGGTATAAACAACAACAGTTACAATAATGTCATGCAGAAAATTCTTTGCCATGTACCCACATTCTTTTGCAAGCGCTGCCTACACTCCACACGCACAACAGAGATCTCCTAAAGAGAGTTTTGTTCCTGTTCTGTCTCTAAAAGCAGATACTAAGACAGTTTAATAGCAGCTTTAAATGCTGCATCTTACTTATGACTTTTTATTACTAACAGCTCTCTACATTGCACAACAGTTCCGGGGTTTTTTTTGAAGGCTTTCAGTATTTACAGCCTGTCTGATTAAATACTCAAACTGCTCCCTGTCTGCACCAAGCTTAGAAACCCTCATTCTTGAGAGCTGGATGTGGAAGCCTCCAAGTGATCAGTGTGAGGAGGCATCCACCGTTTCACTAGTGAACCACCCATGCTCCTAAATTCAGCTGCTACCAGAGAAAGGTTCAAATTGCGGGGCAGGGAGTTTTTATGCCTCTTCTCAGTGACACGGGGTTGTCCGGAGTCCTCTATAGGAAAAATGGACTGAGGAGGGAATAAGGACTCTCTCACTGCCTTCATTTGCAGCTCATTGCGGCACTGGAGAAATTCAGAACTGCAGAAAAGGCTTATCTTAGTCATGGAGTAGCCAAAGATACCCTTGGCATAAGGAAATAAGATCCCCTAACTAACTAAGCGATGGTAGCTAATGGTCTATAAAGTAAATGCGATGTCTGGTGTCCCAATAGACGTCCCAAGGAAGGATGTTTGCCAAGAGTGCAGGAAAAAAAAAAAGACCCCAAGCACCAGAGAGGATGCCTTGTATTTGTTTTCAGTCCCAACTTTTGGTAGTTAGATCAGACCACAGTTGGCCACCAAGCTCTCAACACGCAGCTCCATGCTCCAACTCATTTTCACATTGCAAGGACCCAGGTTCCCTGCTCCTCTTCCAGTGGTGCTAACCTCAGGACACCAAAATCATTTTGGCAGTGACACAAGCTTTCTGTGGATCTTGCCTAATATTAGAGAATTCTTAGAAAGATCTCTTCATCTTAAGACTTCATGGCCTTAAGACTAAATCTTCATGTGCTAAGAGGCCCCAATGGCTGCGATCAAACTGCCATGAGAGATCTCATATTTTCTGGCTCGTGCCACCTCTCTTAACAGATCTGCAGCAGACACAGGTGATAAAGCAAGGTCACTGAACATATGCTGTTACTCAAAATCTCGGCCTCCATTCTCAATTCCAACATGAGAGGATGGTTTGATGGTCTTGAAACAGAGCCATCTGCAAATGGTGATTTGCTGGCATCATACACAGCAACATTTGGAAGTCAACCAGTTTGTAAAACTCATCTCTCCTGGGGTACTATCCCAAAACAACTATTACTCCTATTGCTATTGGAAATTCTAGATCAAACAAGGAACACCTGCTCTTTAATTTTTTGGCCTCTCTTCCCCTGTACTAAAATAAAAATAAATACATTTTGAAACCTTTAACGTGAACTTACAGACCAGCAAGTGGAAGTGAGGTGAAAGAGAAAACAGATGGTAACATCTGTAAAGAGCCAAATAAACAGATAAGCCAGCCATAGATATGCAATTACAAAATACTCAGTCTAAAAAATAGGGAAAACGTAACCAAGCCACAGCTGCACTACAAATGTGTAGTGAGGGCTGGGTTTTTTGTTGGGGGGGAAATAGAGGGAATATGGCACTATTTCTTATTTAATCAACTTGACCTTGAAAACAAACAGGAAAGTAAGAGGGAAAGAGGTGGAGGACTGATGGATGGTCTGAGAAGGACAATGCGTGGTCTAAAGAAGTTTAAGGGAGCACATTAAGGAACAGAAGAAAATACAAATCAAGCCAGAGCAGGACTTTCCTCTGGGGCTTACAATGCCTTAACTACCTACATCAAAGCTTTCACTCCTCTTTAATATAAAATGCATGTTCCCAATTTTTATCCTTGCAAAACTAACCTAGGAAGCAAGGAGGCTCACTAGATCTGTCTCAGGGTCCCAAATTCAGACTCTTCAGGCCTGCTGACACCGTGGCCACACACCCTTTCCCCCCTGTTGCTATCTCCTAAAGAAAGAGGGTTGGCTGCAGGCTGCCCTGACCAAGAGGTGCCAGCACCGGCTTTCGGCTCAGGGTGTGTTTCATGCTCCCCTGCTGCTGAAGGCACCACATCCATTCTCCTGAGGCTCTGGTGCTGTGTGCCAGCCGCGAGCTCCCATCGAGTACCACGCCACCTGCAAGACTGGGTTAGTACTTCGCTTTGCTAATCCTGGCTGGGATGTCCTCTCTGTCGGTGGCATCTCCTCGGCTGCACCAACTGCTGACTTCAGCTCCCACCAGGATCACGAGAACAACACTCGGGCAATTCCTGACAATAACCTGACAATTAGTTAATGCTAGGGAAGTACTACAATTTACTCTCAAGAGCAACAGTCCCTAACTTCCCAACTGCCCAACAAACAACATTTTAATACACTACAAATGATTACAAAATGTTACATTTTAAAATTTTAATCCCATTGCTCCCTGCTTCCTTTTCTCTTAGGAGAGAAGGTTGCCCTGAAAATCAACATCTGCTGTTTGCTGCAAGCATCAAAGGATCTTCCACCAACATCTGGAAAGAGGATACAGTGACTTTTGGTCTCTCCCAGACTGTTGAGTCGTTTAAGCCTCATCGAAATTCAGAAGCTAAGTCCATTTGCAAAAATATGATCATGAGGCATGAGAGAATGGTGGGGAAAATGCAGAGCAAAAACAGAAAGAGGAAAAGAAAACATACAGGAAAGCTCAGAGAAAACAGAGAAAAAAACATCATACATCCAGACAAAAGCTGGAGATGGATTTGAGGGAAAAAAAATTGAAATCTGCGGTTTGTAACTTGGGATTAATTCTGAGATTTAAAATGTGGAATTTCTTCTTAATGCCCTTACTGGAGGAAGGGAATGCAACTGGTCATGAAGTTCACACAGGCTTATGTAAATATGCATGCAAATAAGTTGTTTTCTTTGAGCTTCTGGCCAGTTGCCTCTGCAGGGGGCATCTGAGCCTTAAAACTTTGCCCAGCCAGGATCAGGATGCCAGAAATAGATACAGAAAAGGGAAAGGACCCTTCCTTCAACAGGGACCTTGAGTATCAAGAACGTGAAGGTCAGAAGATGCAGTTCACTTACATTTCAGACAGCGTATGCTGCTCCTGGGCACACACCCATGGGAAATGATGGAGCTATCTCAGGAAGCAGAAGGCTAAATTATGCAAGTGAAGAGGTACTAAGAAGCCACCCTGCAGCTTGAGGGAAAGACCAGAAATCTGCAGCTGACCTTGCAAGGCAATGGGAAAGAGGAACTGATGGGGGGTGCCCAAGAGCATTTGATGTGGTTTAAGTTGGCAGCCTCACAGAGGGACAATTTAGGGAAGCGGCTGCGGTCCCAGCAGCGATTTCTCGCTAACCAACCCCTCGTCCCCTTGGGCAGGGGAAGGTGGCCAACCTTCAGGAGTCTCAGGAGCAGCGAAAGCCCATGGGAACCACCTCCCCGCTCTCAAGCGCACAAAGCTACCTCAGACAAGTCCAGAAATTGGCCCTTGATGTCCATTTTTTATGCATTAAAATTTTAAAAAAAGCAAAATCTTCCCATTTCCCCAAAGAAATGGGAAAATAACCGCATGTAGTAGACCTCTGCATGGATTCATGTAGTAGACCTCTGCATGGATTCTCCTACCTCACGTTCAGGTCCTGCCTGAAAACTGTGGGAAGGTTAGAGGGGGTAGGTAGACATAATATTTAGGTTAGGTTTAAGGAGGTTTAAGGAATAAAATCTTTGAGTGGAGCATCCCTTTCAAACAGAGGACTCTGTGACGCTCATATAAATCACGTCACCCTGTCGTGGGATGCCATGGACCTGTCAGACTGAAGAAGTGGTGGTGGGATGGGCAGGCTGGCCCCTTGCCGGGGCTGCCTCTCCCACAGTGAAAGGGTTTCCTTCCTGCTGTCTCCTGCCCTTTAAAAGCAGGTTTGCTATTGATCCTTGAGGGAGCTCTCCAAAAGCTCACAAAGCCTCTTGCATATAAACAAAGAGTAAATATGGTGGCTTAATGTTACTTACCTCAGAATACGCTATTTGTTCTAAACGGAGAACAAAAGCATGTGGAGCAGACTCTAAGGTATGCTGAACTGCTGTCAGTTTGAGTCAGAAAAATTAAAAAGACCTTAAATGTGTGACCATCTGTCTTCACTGCTCCTTTAGTTTTGCCATGGGCAAGGGTGAAGTATATGATTAATTGCAATCACTCAGCTAGACAATCAGTTTAAGCAAATATGTTTGGATTTTCTGCAATTTTTTTAAAACAATTTAGGTAATTCCTTCTCATACGTATTCATTGCAAACTGTTATTTCTGTAGGATCACAAATGTACAGTCACAAATGCTATGCTTACATATTTTCCATTTACCACCATAAAAACCTCCAAAATAATTTTTCAGTACCCTAAGAATACATATATATGATCCATTATGTTAAACATTTTTTTCTTCTATTAGTTAAATGGCTGAACCACAAAAAATGTACATGATTAGAAGCATTTAAAAAACATAGGAGATGATTAAAAAAGGAATACAGGCCCTTGCATTCACACAAAACCAGATGTGCAAATCCAGAAGGTGGGAAGACTTAATTAACAATATGCACAACGAACAGATGACAAATACACAATGAATGTTACTTGGAATAGGAAAGTATTACTTACCAACCATTGCACTCACTTCTCCTGCCATCAGCAGTGGGACAGTGTTGTTGTACAGGTTAACATCAATTATACCTTTCCGAATTGTTTCTCCTACTTTTGCTCCCAGTAATACTGAGCCAGTGGTTTCAAAAACTGAAGCCAAAATGCAAGCCTGGCGTAAAGTAACAACACCAGAGCCCACAGCCGTTCCGAAAGAATTTGCAACATCATTTGCACCAACCGAAAAGGCTAAAATAAAAGCAATGATAAAACCCACAATGACCATCCACAGGTACTCATCCATTGCCATCTTTCCCCAAAGCGTAGATTAGCTTCCCCTTTGCAAATAGTTAATAGTCAAGGCTGGAGGGCACCGCAACGGATTTGGAAAGCAGATTTCTTGTAAACAATGAGTTCTCTCTGGAAAGTGCTGGGTAGTGTTAGAATGTGAAGAAACTGCTAACTGCTGATTTTCAAACTACTATAAATACTGTTCATTTGGCTGCCTTCGGTCAGCAGTGAAACACATTCCATATTTTGCTCCCAAACCGGTACAACTGCGATGTTCTGTCCTGCAACAGAAAAAAAAGAAGAAAAAAAAAGACAAAATTAAAAAAAAAAAAAGGGAATACTCAGCCGAGCCCGTAACAATGCGCGTTTTCAGAAGTAAACAGATGATTTAAACCCACTAATGGGGTCCTACCTCAGCATGTGACTGTTCTAATGATAAAGCAATTCAGAAAAGGTTAAAATTAGGTCACCACCAAAGCAATATGTTTCTTGCAATATCACTGACCAAGAAAATCTTTTGAGCAATTTAAAAGGATTTAGAAATGTTGAGGTTTTGTTTGTGTTGAATTTACCAAACAGCACGATAAGCCCTCTTTCTAGAAGGAGGATTCTTCTTGGCTTTTTGCACCCAGTGAATATAAGACATGTAGAATATATAGACCATACCATACAGCCTGATTCCCAGCTGATGTATATCACCTAGCTCCACCGACCTCAGCAGAGCTCTCCACATATTATCAGCTGCAACCAGGGATGCACTCCTCTGAAAAATGATTTTATCTATGTGTCTGTCTAGGAAACGCCACTGAAAATACTCTGAAGAACATTAATATTCATCTATTGCTGTTATCACATCCCATGCAGTAAGAATACAATTTTCTTACAGCTTCTCAGTCACTGAAACAGCACAATAATCGCAATATTCCCATGTATCCCTACAGATCTAGAGAAGTCTATAAAAAAAGTTTAACTAAAAAGTTGAGCTCTTTGCTCTTTCCTATAGATGATTACCAATTACTAACAGTTATTATATTCAAACCATTGTTATAGATATCTTTTTGTATTTATTTTGATAGTTTCAGTTTTATGATCGCATTATCTTAATTAGTCCTTAATTAGTCTAATCTGAAAAAAGAGTGAGCTCTTTCAAACCAAAAAATGGACAGAGAGAAGGGGACTTTAAAAAATAAAACCTTCACCATCCAAAAGACTGCTAAGCAGAGTGATAAGGCCAACACTGATGTCAAGATGGTCGAAAGCTAGAAGCAAATTTGCCCAAACCATCTGCCTCTTCTGAGGGTTGCTTCTCTTCTGCTAGCAGCCACCATGAAGACATCCCATGCCACCCTCTGCTTTCCTATCCATGCTGTTCAGCTCCAGAAAAGTGCCATTTTGGAGGGGACAAGGGGTTAAAATGAACATTTAGCAGCAAATATCCATCAGCCAACTCCACATGTTTTAAGAAGCATTTCAAGAGATCAGGAGACATCAGATGAAAAGCCCCGACCCCAGCTCCTGCTCTCTCCTAGTTTCCCCATATTCGCTTCAGTCTCATACAATATACCCACATCCACAGTTTCAAGACCATAGTTAATTTATTTCAATGACCCCAATGCAATGTAGGCCCTGCAGCAGCAAGGAGGAAGGGTCTCTGAAACCTCTGAAATAATAGCAAAATTAAAAACTATAAGAGATTTTGCATATTCCTGAGATGCTGGATTCTTGAGAATAACCAACAGGAAAATACTACATCTATACCTGTTTCCTAGAAAACCCTTAAGCTGATGTCAAGGATTGATTCTTTCTCTAAATACACATATTCAGCAGAAAAGATGTCCCTCTTTCTTTCTCCAGGCTCCAAACTGGCTGAACAACTGTTGCTCCAGTCTTTTCCAGACATGGAGCAGACATCAATCCTTGAATGCCTTACACTCTAAAATAACATCTCAGAAGGTCTTAACGGCTAAAAACATTTGTATAAGGATTTTTATACTATGAGATAACATGAGAAAACAAAGCACCAATGCATTTTTGATGTTTGAAGACTTGTTGCCTTTTTATAATTCATGAGCACTAGCTCACTGAGTGGAAAAGGACTTGACAGAGACAGAAAAGGCTAATGATATTTGGAAGAAACAATTAGAGTTAGTACTTGTTTGCCTGTGAAGGAAAACAAGACGACAAAATTCCGTTAAATTCATTTAAAAAATTCTATTATGTATATCAGATTTTTGCTAGGAGATGAAGTGCTGGACTAGGGTCCTTCCTTGATCCTGGAGGTTAATGATTAAATTCTTCATCCTGCATGGGCTTACACAGTACCTTTGCCAAGTTAGCCTCAGTGCCCCAGTTTCCTCTCCTGAAAATGGGCAAAGCTGACTGAGATCCATGCATGCATCCACAGACGCTGTGATTATATGAGACCCGTTTCCTTCAGACCCGCAAGACGAAAGCACACCCTTATTCCCAACAGAGATCTGTCTTTTCTCCACTTATCAACCAACCTACCAATTTACTGCAGTGACCAAATCTCTGGGATAAGGAAGATCAGGGGGATTGTGACATTCCCCCACCGCATCAGAGTTCACGGGACAATGTATGCCAAATCGGGCTCCTCCAGCCACAGCAAGTTCCTGCAGCTTCCAAAATAAACCACTAAGTCACAAGGTTGCCTTTATTAGCTTCCCTGGGAGGAGAGGGGGAAGAACTCCAGATGGTCCCAAAGAAATTAAGACTTCAAGTGTGTGCATGTGTGCTCCTAAAACTCCTCGTGAAGGCCAAAGAGTCTCCCAAAGTCTGTCAGCGGGGCTCTTGGCAAAGGGCTTGGAGAGGCAGCTACATAATCTCCCTCCCTGTGAAATAGGATATGCAGCCTTGGGAGAAAAGGATGTCTTAAGTAAGAAGTCACCCCTCCTGTCATTTTATGCAAGGTGACGGTTCAAAAAAGAACTTCCTCCAAAACTTGGGAGGCTCAACTTGATGTCCACTGCGTTTGCCCAGGAGATAAAGCACAGCAATGGCCAAGCCTTGTCTTTAACAAGATGAAAATCAAAAGGAAAGGAGGAAAGGGAATAAGCACACGTCTAAAAATTAACATGCAGGCAGCGTTTGAATGGCTAGGTGTTACTACTTTCAACCTTAAATAACTGTAAGAGATGTTAAATGTTTAAAGAAAGAAACAGAAAGAAAAATAAAAAGAAAAAGGGCACATCTCCACTGAGAAAGTTTTCAGAAATGCGAAATATCCTGCAAAGTAGGCCAGTGACTAAATACAGGCTAAATCTTGTAGCATGCTTCTTTCTGGAGCCCAAAATACATCTGGCATGCTCAGACACGCTGAGCTATGCCCCTCATCACCTAACCTAACCAAGAGCCTGTGGTATTTCATGTTGTTACTGGGATGAAAAAGAAACTGGAAAAAACACCGTACAGTAGGGAATGGCAGATCTGCTCTCTGCATGACAGCTGGAAGTCACTAGCCTGGTTCTCTCCTGTGCTCATTTATATTCCATCAACATGCCTCTATGCATGCCAAATGCAATTCAACCTGACCTGCTAGATGCAGGAAATCCTCCCATTTACCTGTGGGACCAATACCACCTCTCTGCCAAGGCCTCCACAGTTGGGTGCACTACACTACTGCACTAGACTCTGGGTGGAAAAGTTCATTTTCCTATTTACGCTTTGGATAACTCTTCCTGAACCAGCGCAGCCCGCACTGCAGTGGTCGTGCTGCAAACTCACCCTTGGGAATTAGCAGGGCAGAGGAACTGCGTTAGCATCGGGGAGCTGCAGGACCTGAAGCTGGAGCGTGCATCTCTGATGGCTGCTAGAGCGACGGGAAAGGCGTACAGATGAAATTTCAAGTTGTAAGAAGCTAATTCTGCATTAAGGCAAGATTTTTAGCTAATACGTTTTCTTACGATCCATAATTAGAGTATCATACATAGGAGGTCTGAGTTGAAGCTTTTAACTCTTTAAGTGGACTTAGAAACTTACAGAACTTGCACCTCAGTGAGAAAAATTTGATTTTTGGAAATGCTAAGCACGTCCCTCTGCCTCACTGGCAGATGATCCAGACACCCCCCTCGGACTTTATTTTGTTGCTAGCTAAACATCTTGTTATAATTCTGTCAACACAAAGTGCTAGTTCTTCCCTAAGGGAGAGATGAAAAAAAACCTAGGTAAGGAAGCACCTTGATTCATGCAGAATGATAAGTGAATCCTCAGGAAAAAGTCAGGATCTCCCAGTAACCACGAGATCATTTTAGGACATGTTTATATACGGACATTTACTAAGACAGCTCTTCCAGAAACTATTCACAGTATACTTCTAAGCCTAGACAAGTTTTTAGTGAAAAAAATAATGCAAAATTTGAAAAACAAAGTTGTCATTTGTTGGTTTTTTTGCCAAACAAATTGCTGCTAAAGAGAACGCAGAAACATCTAACAACAGGGACGAACAGTTAAATAAAAGTTCAGGACAAAGTTCAAAGTCTAGGGAAGCAATCAGAGTGCATTACCCACCAGTAATCCAGTTGTGTGACATAAAGGAAACAGAGACCCCATAAATGTCCTTTAATCTTTTCTTCGCAGAAAATTACGAAGAACCTACTGCACTCATGAAACATTGAAAAGTATATAAATCATCCCGTATGCAGCTCATACCATATATAAATCATGCTGTATGCAGCTCTTCTGCTCTCAGAAGTTGCCCCATGCTGCAGTTTAAAACATTCTCCTACTCCACACGGGACAGAGATTCCGCGAGGTCCCAGTTTTAACTGTTTTGTTGTTGCCCAAGTATGAGCAAAAATCAAAAGACAGCAGCTAGCGTAGCATTTCTCAAGATAACTCTTACAACTATTCCACTTTGCATTATGACAAGACAGACAGGGGAGGACGATTTCTTTTCCCCTGCAGTGTTGAAAACAGCAGCCGTTTCATGATAGACAGTGGCATTGAATTTGTACTGACAGGCAGGTTCACTTCTCGTTACCAGTGGCTGAAAAGTCTGTCTAAAATGCTTACCAGACAGCAGCTTCTAGGAGGTTATTCCATACCTCTCTAATTTCTGTATGTTGTTCTTTATATAAAACCAATCTCTCAGGCTTCCCACCTATGTATATAAACTCATACCAGATCTGGCATTCCAGTCTATTGGTACTAAACACAGTACTGCATAGAAACCAAGCCTGATTTATAACCAAAGCTACTAACATCGTTCACATCAATAGTCCTTATCGTTTCCAGTTCGTGCTCGGGCCACAAGGCTCGTAAATTATCTTTAAATTACTAATACTAAATACTTTAAATTACTAATACTACACTCATTATATGAAAGGTGGTATTAATTCAAGTGGTTCAAGACTAAGAACATCCCTATATGGCTCTAAATTACATGCACAGGACTTGTCACAAGGCCAAGCATGATGCAAGTTTAATGCTCCAGTACACAAAAAGCACCCTTGACTTACTTTAAAAAAAATCAATTACCGCATCTGCAGAAGCAGTTTTTCTATCAATCAGTTCCTATTTTAACAAGTTGGCAATGTGTTTAAGTGTACTTCATGCTACTACTTCATATGGAAACAAGACTGAAGTTGATAGCTTTCCAAGGACTCCCATCCAGTTTAACATTGCAGAGAGGGACTGTCACCGCCAGCTCCCAAAACTTCCAGAGGATGCTTCCTTTTCTTAGTCCCTATCAACCTCTGTTCCCACCACTGAAAGGTCAAAAATGCATGTAAAATATTTAGCACAAGATTCTGTTGCTGAAAACACTCACTAAAAACACAGACAGCAGTCACATTTAAACAGCAGTTCTACAAACAAGTAAGACAGGTAAAGTATCAACAAGTCCTTGTTGTGTGTTTGCTGACAAATATCTTTTTCTCTAACTAAAGGACAATTTAATCCTTCAGTGACCGAACAAAGTCTTTCTAACAAGCAAGTGGTTTTTATGATACGACACTACAGAATTTTAAGATCCATTCAGAGAAAACAAGTGTTCATGGTTATGGAAAACATGTTTTATAAAGGAAAACCATGCAGAGAAATCTTTAAAACTCACCCAGTATTTAAAAGTTGTTCCAAAAGAAAAAGGAGCTAAGTTCTTCCAGCGACTTGCCCCCCTGATTGTAAATACAGGCTGAAGTCTAAAATAGACATCCTATCATTCAGCACAGTCACATCTGAACATGCAAACTTCCAGAGGGTAGAAAGAGGGCTATAACTTACACCAGGCAGTCCGGGGATAAAATTCACTCAGGCACAGGAGAGCACACAAGACAACACCGAGAAGCATCAATGCGAGTCCAGAGTCTTATTCAGTAGGTGAAAATCTGCCTCCTCTTAAGCAAAGAATTCTGCTGGGGGTGGGCACTGATAAAACACAACACTGCGTCATGACTGCACTAGTGAGACAAACCAATCCAATGAAGCTCATATTAAAAGCAACAAAACCTTCCCTTTTTTTTTTCCCCCCAAGCATAGGCATAGATGAGAAAGGAAATCTCATTTTTGCCTGCCAGCTGGGCATTTTGGCGTGATCAGGTAATCTCTGAGGAGCCCCAGGTCTTCTATTTGCAAGCACACTTAAATGCACGCTTAATTCAAGTGCATGTGATGGTAGGGTACATACATCCAATTCGGTAAAGATGTTGCATGCTTGTTATTTTATCCATGTCAGTAGAGGTCTCACAGGCTACGCAGACTGCAGAAAGTTAAAGATGTGCACGAGTTTTGACTGGATCAATGCCTAAGCAAGCAACTTCGCTTTCAACAGTTCAACCTAAATTACCCAATCCAAATTCCTTCAACCGCTTTCCTTTAAGTGGGAAACATTTTTGCATGTATGTCAAGGCAAAAATAATGTTTGCCTAAAAGCACCTGGCTTAGCTTTATATAAAATATTTCCCTTAATACTATATAATGCAATTAAGCCATTTTATTCAGCAAAAAGGAACGTAAATCAAAACTGCATTGTCACAGTTTAAAAATCTGACAGACGCAAATTTATTTGGACACGTTTCTGGTTTATAAATAAATGATGTTTTAAATTTAACTGTTAGGTTTTATTCCATTCTGAGTCACTCAAAGCTATGGCATCGTATTCCAACATAATAAACTTAAATCAGTAAATTTTCTGTGCCCTGAACATTTGAGAAAAACCAAATCATTGACTTAGATTTGTAAACACAGACTTGCAAACATAATTCTTACCTCATCTATTTTTTCAAGTTTGAATAAAGGATATTTCTTAACAAGAAGGCAAAAGTTTTCTAAATTGGTTAAAATCAGCTGCAGATGATATTCAGGGATAATTTGGTAAATCTGAAAAGTGGTTTACATTTCTTAAGAAAACTCACATGGATTAGTAAGCCTACATCATCTTCTAAAAAGAATTAGGGCAAAACTCCAGCTAGAAATCTGCAATGCAGAAATGACATTAAAAATCCCCAATAAAAAAAGAATTGTAAGTATCAGGCCATGATTCTTTGTAAGAAATGCTGACTTTTTATTTAAGGTCAATACCCAACTACTATTAAGCTTGCAGTACAGCTGCTAACTTTGTGAAAAGCTACATCTCTTAAGTCTGGTTGCAAAGTCTTTTCTTTTACTTCTGTAATAGCCGGCAAACAGGATTCCTAGTTTTAGAAAAGTGCGAGAGGTTGATACTTTCACACTGGTTTTCCCTTATGTACAAAAGCAACATATTTTAACAAGAAGAATATTAATCTTTCCCTGCAGATCTAAACATATCTCAATACTTTTTTTTTTTTAACAAGTAGCATCAATCAATAAGTGAGAGCGATCATAATTCTAAACATGAAGTCAGCCTGTATTTATAGGTCTGGATTCCAAGGTTTTAAGGAAGTGAATAAACAAACACAGAAACTTTCTTGGAGCACTTACTTAACTTTATAAAGTAAAAAAAAGACTGCAAAATATTATTTCATGTTCTCTTTATAGCTGATAAGTTGTTGATGTCTGCCTTGGAAAAGCTCAAACCCAAACGGTCCGGGTAAGCACTAAACCCACCCTAGTTCTCCTTAAAGGACCATTCACCCATCCCAGAGTAACCACCCCCAGTGTGCAGATGCAGGTAAAAAGACTGTCAAAAGGACATGTTGTCTGGGAGGCGTCTACATCGATTTCAAAAGCCAGAAGTTGCCGGCCCAACCTCTGGGAATCGTCTCAGACCCAGGAGAACAACAAACCGGAACCATTTGAGTGCCGCTTCCCATGAGACAGCCTGACCACACGGTGGTTTCTTGTTGACCTAAGCTTCGGAGCTCGGTCTACATGCGAAGCAAAGGATATAATAAACAGCACAGAGAAAAGGAATTATCTTCAAAGGTTTTATTCTGCTAAATCAGCATTGTGGACCTCAGGCATGGGAAAATTCAAGCCAAGATAGGTTGACCATTAAAGAGTTACAATTTGGGATACCACTAAAGAAGCAGGCAAAGGAAACTTTATATGACCACAAAATAAATGATGAGGATCGGCTTTTGGCAATGGCAGCACCAGTTTGGTTCCCATCAAATCAAATATTTGTAGAAATGATAAATATTATATATTACAATCTCGATCAGATATCATAATTTTTTTTTTAATTGTAATTTATTCTGGTAAATCCACAGTTGAGAGATCCCTGCTTGATTCAACAAGCCCATGTTAGGCAGATTTATATTCTGGTTTAAATAATGTAATAGGACATGCCAATTTAAATAATTAATTTTAAACCCCCTTTGTTTTGCATTTTTACATCAGCTATTTTC
Source organism: Ciconia boyciana (assembly GCF_034638445.1). Classification (NCBI taxonomy): domain Eukaryota; kingdom Metazoa; phylum Chordata; class Aves; order Ciconiiformes; family Ciconiidae; genus Ciconia; species Ciconia boyciana. The sequence continues at coordinate 60,768,185 of NC_132938.1, forward strand.
TGAAAGATGCCCAGGTTCTCATTTACCACTAACCACTAAAACAACATTAATTTGCAACTTAATGTAGCTTTTATATCAAATGTAACTGGCCTTTTTGCCATTCAGATGGGAAGGCTATGTATTTAAGTGATTATATTTATTTTAAAGTACATACATTTTGAGTAGAAAATAATGGGGGATGATTATAATTTTCTAGCATAAAAACCTGTAAGAATTGGAACCTGAATACCTATAAACTGCATTTGGTCAGAAACAGAAATACAATTAAAACATCCGAAAGCTGCAGGATGTTGTTCCAGTTACGTTGTGCCAACTTAAATAAGGTTACTGACCAGCAATGGGAGCTTTTGGGCTTTTGCATACCTGCTGGTACTCTACAATTGGGAGCCATAAGCAGCTGGAACCGGGGACTTTTGTTTCCCTTATTCAGTATTTGTGCCCCTGACCCGGCCAGGGAACCCTTATTTCCCCTCAATCTACAAAGAAAGAAAATAAAATTAATGAGGAGAAATGAAAATGGGCGGCAGATGACTGCACAGGTATCACATAGTATCTCAAATACTCTTCCAATACCCTTCTTTCTGGTTTTGAAGGCCCCTGTGACCATCTACACCATGGGGGACTTGAAGCAGGACAGCACACGCCGATCATTACCTGGAAATCAGCCCTGAGGTTCTGAAGGCTAATGGAGATTTAACACAGCTCTACCAAACACAGCACCATTTCTGGGTGCTTCGGTGACTCCATTGTTCCCAATGAATATCAACAAAACTCTGAATATCTGCTCTGCAGATAGCTACAAACACAGTCCAAGCTGGAAAGAGCCGGCTCCAACCAACAAAAGCACATCTGCTTTTGCATATTGGGTAGCAAGCTCCAACACATTGTTATCTATCAGGATAATCTCTGAATACAAAGAGATGCATCCGTGTTTCACTGCAAGAAAAACCATCTCGGGGACTCTCTGGAAAGTCTAATGTGGTAGACATAAAAATTAAAAAGTCACTTGGCATTCAGGGATGGAGTGACTCCTCTGCTCTGAGGAAGCAAACTGTTTGGATGGGCTTTCTTGATGGCTCTGAACTCTGTCACACTGTCATCCGAACTTCTTTTTCCAGCAAGCCCCCAGGCTCTCAAAGAGGACATCCAACCCCAGCTAGGAGACTTCCACTCCCAATGGTCGAGGTGATTTGGCTGTGCTTGCATAGGCATGCAGGGAGAGCTGCCATGTTACAGAGCATGACTCTGCTTGAGATCACGTTTGTCTATTGAGCAAGAAAGCCCTGGGAAAATGAAAAGGAGGAACCCACAACTGGAATTGCCGGAGGCCAAGGCTGGCACAGAGGATGACACAGGCTCCGGGCGTTGTGTGGCTTGGGAGAGCCAGGCTGGCTCCAACCCCTGCCACAGCACAAGCCCACGCCAAGCCAGGAGTTCAAAGGCAGCAAACCCATTCTGAATGAGCAAGGCTTTGGCCAGCTGATTCAAGCACTGCCCCAGTTAATGCCAGGAACTGGACTCGTATCGCCCGCAACTCTGGCTGATTCACTGGAGGCTGAGCGTACTACATCCATACTAAGCCCAAGGAAAGGGGGGAACTGCTGCTCTGAGCCTCCCTGAGCTTAATCCATCATTTCCCCTCCCCAGCCCCATATCCAAAGAAAGCAATCAGCATGGGCAAAGTATTTCTAGAAGCCCTGGCTACTGCTGACAACTCAAGAAGCATTATCCTGAATTATGAAAGGACCTATACTGACTTTACACAGAACATAAAAACTGCCCATGAAACGCTCCTGTGGCAATCCAAAAATACGCATTTTGCAAATTCAGAGGCTTTTGCAAAGATCCCCTTGGTAAAAAGCCAGAGTGTGGTTGCCAAAAGTCAACAATGTGAATTTTTCAGATAAAGGAAACCTGACACCTCAAGCCCCAGATTGCCTGCCATTTCCATTTTGGTTTGGGTTTCAGAGAATAATCACTGTGGAGTCTTTTCCCGTTGGGCCAGAAGAGATGGCTGGGGCTCCCCCGAGTCCAGCAACCCTCTCTCTTCAAAGGGAGCTAGAGTGAGCGAGTAGCTATCAACATGCCAAACCACACTGGCTGGCTCTCACTGACAACCTCCAAAATCGGTGTGGCCAGCAGGACAGAAGACCAAGAAATGAGCTAGCTGAATGCCAAAAGGAGGAAAGGACCAGGGGTATAACCAAAGAGAGGAGGGACGATGACACTCTGAGGTGCCAACTGGGGTTATGGGAGTAAGTGGAAGTAGATGAGGCCAATACATAGTGGCAATGGAAATTCTGCTTTTTTCTTCTACAAGCATTGCAATAATAAAGATATAAAGGTGGAAACAGGAATGAAAGCTGTGACCTTGGCTTCATTTCATAGGAATAGGAGCCAGATATTACACCAGGAGGCTGGTGACCGTGCCTAATACTGTTTGGAGACCATGCAAAGAATGGTACCTGCCAGCTAATAGGCCTGTTTCTCCCACAAAGTCCAATAGCTGCTGATCGCTGCTCTTCAGAGTCCATGTAATGGTACACATCTATCTCCTGTAGCCTCTGCTGCTAGAGACATGAGGAGCATGATGGTGAAGCAAAAACCTTGAGTTCCACCTACAAGGCAGAGTTAGCATGCTGGCTGCTTCACCGCAGGCTGACAATGCTGCTGGAGCAAACAGGTGGCCAACAGACTTGTCACATTGGCTAGGAATTAAATCATTGCCAATGCAACACACCAAAGAATGTCCCATAGTCAGGTACTTGGCTCAGCAAACACCTGCAAGAGGACTTACTAAGGGCATGCGGCCCTGTGAAGCAGGGCAAGAAAAGCTAGGCTTTATCCTCTGCAAAGGAAAATGTTGCTCTCCACTTCAATGCTTCTCCTCTGCGAGATTAGTGCTGAAAATCATAGGAAAAGTGGACCTACAAGCCAGCTTAATACAGGGGCTTGGTCAAGGATCTTGTTATAAAGAACCCTCTCCCTCAGATGAGTTACTGCTTACGGAGAGATGGCTCCATGTTTTATCTGGGCTATTCCTAGCCCGGGAGCAAACCCGGGTAACATTACCCGCATTTGTGTTTCAGCGGTCCAGTGCCTACGTCCAGGTGGAGCACAAAGAGTCTTCCTAAAGGTACGGGCAGGATAACAGGACACACATTGCCTCCAGTGAACTGACGAGCGTATTTGTCCGCAGCAAGAGCTCGAACAGCTAGAATTTCTCTGCTTGCTGACACAGAGGCTATAAAGAGAAGAGAAAGTCATTAAGGTAGCAGAAGATATTTCTTTGAGTACATGGCAACAGCCCCAGTGGCTAGTGTGCCTCATCCTCTGAAAAAGGTGTTTATAGCTAAGCTGTGCTGATGATAGTGATGCATTACAGCACCCGGACAGTTGCCCAGAGGAAGAAAGATAGCATGGATGCTGCTGAGAGTTCAGGAATAGCAAAGGGGATTCCACGAGGAACCCTCCCTCTTCCTGCCTTTCTGGAGAAGGGTGAGAATCAAAGCTAGCTGTGCTAGGATCCTGCTAGGCCCACCATGGCTTGAACAGGGACTTCTCTACACCTATGCAATTCCCTTGCAGAAAATGATCTACCCGACAATGGGAATGGCACAGTGCTGACACAGACCTCTCTGCTCCATACAAGCACTGAGAGAAGAGCCGCACCACTCCAAGGCAGGGTGCAAATTCCCAGAGAGCTGCGGTACTGAAAAAAATCAAGCAAAAAAAGGAGAAAAGAACCTAAAAAAAAAAAAAATTAAGTCTACAGCAGCCAGGTATGACAACCACACCATGGGAAGAGAGTCCTCTGAATTATGGAAGCACATGTGGAGCACATTTCTTGCAAGACCTGGAAGGGACCCACAGTCTACCTCTGTCATACTGATAAGGAAAAATCACTCACTGTTATCCATAAGACAAATGAGCAAGTGGATCATCCTGTAAAGAACACTGAATACTCAGAAAAAAGTATATAAAATATTTTTTCTTTTAAAGAAGTAAACAAGGAATCTATAATTAATAAACAACTGGTTGTTTCTGGTCACCGAGACCTTCAGAAGACATAGAAGTCATTTCCTCTTCCATCTCTTCTACACATAAATTAAAAAGGGAAAATTAATTATGCCATTGTTTCAACTGTCAGTCAGTTCCTCAGCCTTGAATTAACCAGATATTGAATTAAATCAAATGAATAAAATAATGTGAAGAAAACAGTTGCTCTGAAACAGTGGAATACAATACTCCCAAAATGTGCTTAATATTTCAATCAACACTGTCTCCAAGCGTTTAACCAATTATCTCACAATTTGATTGTTTTCTTTAAAATTTCAGCAGACATGAACACCTTTGAATCACTTCATTTAATATAAATAACTAAACAGATTACAATAAATTTGGGCTATATTACAAGCTTGTTTCTTTCAATTCCAAAGCACCAGGGTTTTAAAGGAAACGTAATCCTTTCCAGTTTTAAAAATTTCTCAACCAAGCAAAAAGTATTTTCCATTCTCCAAAGTAATCCAGAACATAGACCATATTTTCACTAACGTACTAATTCAATCTGGGATATACTGGTGTAACTTATCTAACGTGAAATTCAGGTGTGCAGAAGACCATTCTATATCTACTTTAAAACACAATCATCAGTTACTGACAAATATATTTAAAATAGGAAAAAAATTACAAACTGACCCACTGGCTACTGTACTAATCCAGGGATTTTATTTTGCCTGGGATTCTCTAGGGTTTATTTAGAAAACATAAAGTAATTACACAAACTCAGACGGACAGTTCTCCCTCAAGAAAGTCTTCCACGAGAACATGCAAAAACCCACACCAAGAGTGCCTCATGGGTTGATCTAAAGAAGGCAAATACCATGAAAGAAGTAATGCTGGAAGAAACACTAGGTGAACATAGAGGCAGAGGTAATATGAAGAAAACAGAAATGTGCAGATTTACTCGTTCCAGTCAACAACAGTAACTAAAGTTTATTGATTTCAGTTTCAGCAGCTAAAAATCCATGAAAACATTTTTATATGATACAGACAATACTATCCCATACTCAAATTTCTATCAAAGTAATAATATACGCTAGGATTTTCTCACAGTCATTGCGATTTACTTATCAATTAGTACAATAAAACCTATTTTAAAATATAAATATTACTAAGTGCAAATAGTTTTTGTATCCAATTGTAATTTAGCTGTTCAATTATACGGAAATATCTAAGTAAAGAGACTGAAAAAATATAACTGTTTGCTACAAAAATAGCTGGACACATTCTTAGCCACTGTCTCTCAACTGTTCTGTTTATATCCACTGTGAAACTATTTCCAACACACTAATCACATCTATTCGGAAGAAACTAAAATTATATGATTTCAAACTATTTTCATTAGAAAAAACAGTCCTTTAACAACTGCTTTTACTCTTCCATCTAATTATATACTCTTAAAGGCCAAATATTCAGTCAGTATGCAAAAATAAACATAGCCTTTTATTAAGGATAAAACAACAGATAAGAGTTCATAAGAAAAATAAAGATGCTCTTTGCCTCTACCAGCAACACTGTCCAATATAGGAAATGACATTTAATTTTAAAATTTTAAATACATATATGTCAAAGACTTAGTAACTCCGTATCAGAGGCTTACTACAATTAAGTCTGTTCACAGCATCGTAACTTGCTGGACTGCATGGCTAGTATTTCCTTGGAGATATTTCACGTAACACCCAAGATGTTAAAAAAAACTACCTTTCTAAAAAGCTCTCCCTTAACTCAATACTAAATAATCTGCACCTAAAACCCCACAGCCCTGCCAAGAAATCTTACCTATCTGGAATATTTTTGTGACCAACAGTCAAATAAAAAAGATTGAACTGATTAATATTTGATTCTGACATCTGTCTAAGGACAGTGTAAGAACAATACATTGTAAGGTTACACAAATTAGAGGGCCAGCACTATCTTTTTTTTCTTTTACCTATGCACCTGTCACACCTTTTATGCAAAGGCTGTTTATTAAATGCAAGCAAAACCCCTGATTTCCTGTTTTGTAACAGTCATGGTCTGATCTTCTCCATATTCAATGTACGTTTCTACAAAAAACCAAAATTGATTTCAAGTACAAAGCAGCAGCTATCTAATCCACAAATAAAAACTACAGAGATGTTCTGCTCTTCCTAAAACAAGCTTGAAGCCATGATCATATTAAAGACACAGATGTGAGGGGATTTTTGAACTTCCAAACAGATATGCAAACAAAGTATTACAATCCAGGGGCGCAGGTAAATGAATAAGCAAGCAAACTACGTGACGTATGTGCAGCGTCCTCTCAAATCCTGCAATCCCTTCTAGAAAGTCTGGGTCTACATCTCCCTCTTCTTTACTCATGTTCTTCTCACATGGCTTGGTCTCAGAAACTTTCCATGCCTGTAACGGAAACTTGAGCCAACTTCTTAAATGTATGATTTCTTCATCTCCACTCATCATCCACTTCTGTTTCTGAGAAGCTCCTCATCATGACACCTGTATCTCAAGAAGCAAAACAGGAAACATCACAGGGATGAAGCAAGGAAAGATGAATAATAATATGCCTCTGTGTCTTTAATAAAATCCCAACTTTCATTCAAGTTCCTTTTAGGAAATAAAGAGTTCCTTTCACAACAGCAAAGTTTTGCCAAACTAGGTATGTAAACATTACGTGCCAAAATTGGGGTAACCAATGAAATCTCCCAATCTGCACCTTTGTTTCTGACATGACGAGCAGGAGAAATCCTGTACCGGCTAGCCTTTCATACTGTGGAAAACATCATCGGCTGCCAAGCTTGCAGAACTAGTCAGCGGCAGCCAGCTCAACTAAAAGAAACCGCTGATCCATCTATTAACTTATCTGCTACTGACAATGCGTTATCTTTACCCAGGACCCGTTTGTCCAAGTAAGTAAAGCTCTAGCCCACAACTGAGACGAAAAACAAAGATGTAAGCCCTCTCCTCTACTTTCCCCACTGCTCCTTAATCTACGCAACTTCCACAGTACGTTTGCATTTTTACACATTTATCAGGTACCGGAGGAAATGCTTCCTGTGCATTACAGCAGTTTAACTACAAGGTGACAAAGGCCTAAGGTATTTTCAGTGTGTCTTTGTCCCCAAAATCATGTCATAAAGTGGGGGTGGAGGGGACTTGCCTATCTGTTTCTGCCATCCAAAACTTGGGATCAAGCAGGCCCAAAGCCAACAGCAGCACTGTTCAGAGTCTAACAACAAAAAGGCAGAGGGATGACTCATCCGCAAAATGAAGACACAGCCATCTTGTGTCCAAACAAGCAGCCCAAACCATTTGCCTGCCTCACGATTTTGCCCAAATGCTGAATGAGGGGGTGCAGGAGAGATGATTTCTGCAGCCTCCCCAGCCATGAAGCCTTCAGGGCAGATAAGCAGGCACCAAAACCATTCTGCCAGCCAGCTCTCAGTGAGACAGAAGCATGAAAGCAATTTTATCTCTCCCTTTTAGGGTTAAGGCCATCTTTAAATAAACATTAGCACCAAAATCTCTTACTAGCAGAGGCAGAGCAGATCCTACCTCTTATCAGCTACCATCTCAAATTCTCAGAATTCCACCTCCCATGTGAAATCCCCCTTTCTTCTTCAAAAGCACTTGACAGCAGCATGCTCCATACACTGGCACACTTCACTCAGAAAGACAGCATAGTCCTTCGCCGACGCCTCCCAGCAAAACAACAGGTTGTTTCAGCTCTCTTACGCTAGAAACGAGGGACAGCTGTAGGGACAGAGTCCCATCCAAGCACAAAAAGTCTTGGCTTTGGTTCTTGCACGTTGCAGTAGAGAAGATAACTGAGCCTTGGACAGTCAAAGCAAGAAACCCTCTGACAACGCTCTGGGTATTGCAGAAACAATAGCTGTTAAGTAACTGGACAGAAATGTATTTGCTGTGCGGGGATTATACGTCAAAGAAAAATACATATTCCCTCAACTCTGAACTCCTGAAGAAGTCCTTACCCTCAAAAGTGCTTAGGAGGCAAACCGTCCTGAAAGCCTGTGCCTCAGTGACCATGCCTGCTAATTGAGAAACATGCTATTGCCTACTTGGGAAAGGCAATTATCACAAATTTCATGGGCTTTCATGAGCACAAAAGCTGGGGCAGCCACACGTCCCGTCAGCAGGACATCCAGAACATGTCCAGATACCATCCAATTATTTTATACCACAGTGATCCTTAATCTTTTATCACGATGATCACTGTATACAGGAAACAGAAACCACAATTTCACTGTTCCATAATCATCATAACTCCAGATTCTCTCTGAGCACCAGAAATTAACTGCGGACAAGTAATTCAATTTATTATTGACATCCTCACTCGTTAATCAGATGTCTATACTCAGCGTATGCACCATACAGATTACAAGACATCCAGGCTGCTCAATGTTGCATGCAGAAAGAGAACTGCAGAAAAAGATTAATAGTTGTCAAAAAGATCTGATGCTGGCTGTCACCTGAAGCAACCAAGGAATTTTCAGTTTTATTTTGAAGAGACAATTTACTGGCAGGCTGGTACTTCTAACTTTGATCTTCAAAGCAGCCAACACCAGCAGAAGAATTTTGTAGCTCAGTAACAAAACACAGAAACCTCCTGGACAGTTAACTCAATTACAGTGTTTTGGCAAGGAAGCCTTCCCCTTATACCTTGGGGAAAGTCTTAAGATTAAACAGTGCACGTTTTAAATGCAGGCGTGCCTCAATTATTTGGTGTAACTGTTCATGCACCTAATGGCTTTGAAAGGAAAAGTATTCCACAGCAACTTGCTTGGAAGACTGGTATTTTTCCTTGTTTCCCAAGGAAACAATGGTTACATAACCACACCGACCGTCCCATGCACAGAAACATAAATTATAAGGCCAATTTCAAACTAATCTGATGGAAAAGGACAGAGATTTCACAGGTGCTCAATTCCTAGAAGAGGCTTGCAGAATAAATAACCAAGGCAGCCCCCTGAGCAACATGCATGGTTCACAAACATCAGGAAGACATCATGTTTTGATTAAATATACCCAAGAACTACGAGGCAGTGAGAGGCTGCTCAGGCACTGTGCTGTTGGGAAAATCAGGGATGCTAATGGTACCGCTGTGTAATGGGAAGAAAGAAGGGAAGATGTTTAAGGTACCACAGTGCCACCAAAACTGAGAAAGCTGCAGGAAACTCATCTTCACTACTTCAGCTGCTCACAGAGCTACTTTTTAATCTAGGGAGCAATACAGCAATGCCTTATGTGCCCATCACAGCTTCCATCTTTATGCGGGCTGCTGCTGACGTGTTAGTAGGCACTTCTCAGGATTCGTTAAAGGCACTTGGTCAACAGTTGTCCTCTTTCACCAATGAGAAACTGGAAAAGTAGACATATACCACATTACAGGTAGCCTCAGAAAACCCTAAAAAAAAAAAAAAAAAAGCTTCTCAAACCCTTTCAACAAGACCTTACCCAGGCAGGGTAAGCTAAGCACTGCCACGACAGGTCAGATTGCTGGTCCATCTGTTTGAGAATCCTGCCTCCTGTGATCAGGACCAGATGCTTCAGCAGGTAGAACAGCTCGGGTAGTGAACAATGATGTAATTCACCCAAAGGGGAAATTCCTTCCTGAATTCATCAATTAGCATGAAGGTTTATGTGCTTAATTTATTTTTAATCCTATTTACTGCAACTCTGGACATTGTTACTATATACATAAATGTCCAGGTCTGCTTGGAATCTGACTAAACTTTTGGCCTCAGTAATATCATGTGGTATAATTATGCCAGGTTTCAACTGTACTGATTTTCAATTTCATTTAAATACCCCTTTGTTCTTGCACAATGGGAACTAGCACAGCTATTAACCACCTCTCTTCCCTTTCCCAGGGCTCCAGCCTGGCTTGCGCCATAAGCTCCCATGCCATACTATGCTCTGTTACAGAGCAGGAACACAATCTGAGGGCCTTTAAGGCAACAACTTAGCAACTTCTATCAGTTATCCAGCAACATTTCTATACACTAAATTTCTGGGATCTGCTGGAAGCTGGCAGCTCCACCAGAATTTCACCAGGCCCCACCCTCTTCCAGATCTTGCAAGCTCACTTTTCTGATGTTTTCCACTCCAGAGCTGCCACCCTTACAAGCAAACTGGTTTCCCCTGTTGTGCTCTTTGAACCCCTCTGAGATTCTGATAAATTTAGTTATAAGAGATCAGACAAGAAACATACCATGCTGGGCTTTTCAAGGTCATACAGGGACCTCTCCCTCTGAGCAAAGAATTCTCCTCCCATGTCCATGCCTGAATAAAGAACAAGAGTGTCCAACCAAGCAAAATCAATGCCATTTTGCTCTTGGCTGATGTTCCTGTGGGCTGCAGGTTCCTCTGTACAATAACTTTAGCCTAAGTTGTTACTTATGGATGAGCTCATGCCGTATTCATCGTGATTATTATGCCAAGTACTTACTAAAGCTCCAGTGCTATTAGTCACTGCTGTTTCTGCTCACACAACGCTTGCAAGAGACATCAAGGTATAAAGCCACACCGTCATTCAACAAAAATTTGGTGAAACAAAATATAATGATGTATGCAAGCAGCAGACAAGGATGGAAGACTCTTAAAGCAAACTTGAAGTTCTGGATCCTCTTGACTTCCCAAAATATAGTCCTGCTTTCAGAAACTATTTGGGCTGCCCTTTCTTCTCCCAGCCTCTGGAGCTAAAACTTTGGACCCCAGGCCACAGGTTCTTAATCCCAAAGTCTTTAGGAGAGAAAGAGTGGGTCTGGCTGATATCTCATGTGAAGATGGCCCCCCAAGAAGATGACAGAGTTTACAGCATCTGTGAGAAACACCACATAGCCATCACTGTTTTACCGCAAGTGTTTTGATTATGGGCTTGGAACTGGTGAACTATGGCAACCGAATACTTCTTTGCCTCAACCAAAAAGAAAATTACACCATTTCATCCGTCTTTGGAAGGATCTTCAGGCAAGCAACCAGTCGAGAGAAAACTCCTGTCCCAGTCTATGGTCCATAAACGAATGGAGCTCTTTAATGATCAAAATAGCACTAACAGAACTGGTAACAGGCACCGCTTTGCCAGCTGTTAGCTCATTAAGTAATACAACCACACGCAACTTTTTTCTCTATTTGGGTATCATATACTGATTAGAGTCAATAGAATCATAGGTCTCATAATGACAGTTAAATTGTCCCATTGCATATTTCTCAATGACCTCCCCATGCTGTTTAATAGTTATGCAGCAGTCTTAGAAACTCTGTTCTAGAGCAATGATCTTCATACTTTCTTTCTAAGAGGCCATAAATGCTTTCCTGTTCTTCTGTCTCACATGTGTAAAGACAACATACTGAACCGAGTACTTCTACAATGCTCTTAGGCAATGCTCAAACAGCAGTCCAAGCCACAAGTTTCAGAGCACTGACATACCAGCATCTCCAGGACCTCTGATCAGCCATCAAGTGGTTTGCCTTTGGCATTTCAGGATTTGCTGAGGTTGAAAGAGAAGACAGTAATGATACAGAACAATTCTCCCATCAGCAGTGACAAAAGTAATCTTGGAGGGCTTGAGTGCAATGCTTTCACCGCTTTTGGGTTGTTACTGAATATGAAGTCAAAAAGATGTGATATTTTCTGTTTGTCACACACAAAAACAGATCTTGGGTAAGGAAATCTTCTAACGGACTCAACAAAGGTATTATTGGCTGCTAGAATTCTCAATCTATTGTGCTAAAATTAGCTTTAAATAAATGTGCAATACAAGCAGTACATACTTTGCCTAAGAAAAAATCCACTGGCCACTTACAGATCATGTGAACTCGGTTACTTAGTTGAGCTAAGAACACCAATTTTTCCAAGCCTTATCTGACTGTAGATTTGGATCTATTTAGCAATGGCACTGCCACATATCAAAACGCGCAATGAGCCACAGCTCTTTACCAAAGCGAGGGAAAGTTCCTGCAAAAAACAGTTGCTGCCATTTAACAAGATGGTCATCAAGAAATTAGATTATTGAAAAAGCCTGCGCCTCTGCCTCTACCCTTACAACCTTCCCTCTGAAAAGAAAAAGCAAGTCTTCCTCTTCTGTCAGTCCACCCTTCCTTCCATATTACAGTACAAAGAAATTGGATGCCTTCAACTATCACTCCCTGATGTCCCCCAACCAAAGCTATGGAAGATGATATTCTTACTTTTTTTCCCCTTCAAGCTTTTCATCAATCAGTAAAAGGGTTCCCTAAGTTGTGCTCTGTCTTTACAACCGGTGTCACAGAAGTTGGTTCTAATATTGTTCATCGGAGCATACACCACAATCTGAGCAACGGCAAAATAGAGTCGTTCAAACATACCGAATACTCTGTGCTGGGTAAAGTTCACCGCAGCTGTTCAAGTCCCAGAAAGACATCTGAGAGAAGTGCCATAAATAACAAGATCACATGGAGTCTCCCATTGCACAAGCAACGTACATCTTTCCTGCTCAGGAATTTATGCTTCACACCCTATGCTGTCAGTCAAGAGCGTATTACAAACTATGTTTTCAGGATGATCCAGAGGATATTTTGGAAAGTAATACAGCCCTCCTGCCAGCCGAGTCTTTTCAAAATACTCATTCTATTCCATTACAAAAAAGACAAATGTTTCTATAATCTTGTCCAAACTGCGGTCTTTCTCAGGAGCAAGCTATAGATCCACACATGCCTTTTATACATCACGGATGTCTAAAACCAGTTCCAGCAAGTCTGACAGCCTGATGGAAACCGAAGGGGACTACTCCTTCGCAGACTCAGGATCTAAGTTTTTCTTCAGATGTGCAAATGTAAGATATTTTCTCAGACTCCAATTTCAGCAAATCCCTAATTTGAGCAGGCCCTTTTTAGGATTCTTAATTCATTTTACTGTTAGATTAAAATTAAACCTACTTCTCCTAAAACATCTCACTCCTAGGCCTCTGCAAGGGGAGAATCACTTTTCAAAGCAGTGCCTAGCTATAATTGAGAAAGAAGATATATGGCTATTCTATAAAAATGAAATTTTTTTTTCTTTTTCTGGAGTTTTGCCACAAATTGCTTTCGAGGGCTTGGTTCAGAAATTCCAAATTGAGTTTATTGTTTTTCTCATTGAGAACTAACTCCTTTTAGCAATTCTGTTAATCTTGGAGTTTGAAGTTATTTTTATTAAAGTAACGCCCAGAGTTTAGATATTCCATAAAAAGATCAGGAATTATTTTTATTAAAGTAACACCCAAAGCTTAGACATTCCTTGCAAAAATCAGGCAAACCACCTTCATTCTTAAAAAGGTTCTTAGCCTTTTCCTTGTAAACACAGATTTCACGGAGACAACGGAGGACTGAGAAGTTTCATCAGCCTTTTTTTATCAGAGTTGGAAAAAAAGTTACTAAGGCAGGATTTTTCCTGCCTAAAAAAATCCTGAGCCTTTTGCTCTTAACACGACATGGGTTTTTTTCTCTTCCCTTCTTGTCTTCTGTTACAGAAAAAGTAGCACCGATTTCCACTCCCCAACGTCAGATTTCTCACGAGACATTTGTGCTGGCTTGGGGGTGTTCTGCCAGTGGTCAATATCTCTGGTCATGTGTCTGTGTCTGTCCCTTAGTGTCTGTCCCACTAAATGTCTGTCCCACTAAGGGACTCAGTGTCTATCCCTGAGCCAGCAGGGAGTCCTGCCAACCCAGGCGACACCAATTTCTGATGGAGCTTGTTAGACTACAAGAAACTTGTTCTTAGCCCTTAACTCTTATGCCACAACAGAAATGGGGCTGCAAAGTAAAGGATCTTACCTCTTCCTAGGAGCCTCAGGCAGTGAAACCTTCTGCTCTTCAGTGGCAGCTCTGTCTCAAGGACAAGATCAAGTGCTGCCTTTTTGTTTGAGTGACTACATTAATAAGCTAGGTAACATCAGCCAGGTTCCTTACCATGACTAAAGCACAGTTTAAGTGTTTGGAGCAAAAAGGGAACACCTTTTGATCACTACTTCCGATTCAGAGTGTAAGCAACCACGACTGAAGACTGCACTTTGTCAGCAAGCCTCCTCCAAATGCTATTGCTCTTTAGGCATAACAGGCTAAAGACATCATGGAGTTAATAACATGTTTTCCAACAAGGTGCTTCTTCCCCATTGAAGAAGGCATGTAGTGACAATTTTCAGTCTCTTTAATGTAGAAATTAGGGCTGGGACAAAATCTCTTCAATTCCTCTGAAAGAGAGGTTAAGTTGCAACATACCCACCTTTCTCTCTGCAGCGTGTATAATTTCAGCTTGCTCAACAGCAGCGGCACTCCTGAGTTCAGGAGGACTTTAAAAGGAGTGATTATGCTCACGGAAGTAAGCTAACGTGAATAAACTGCCCAGGCAACAGGGAGACATTCCAGAGCCCTGTGCTGTCACCAGGCTTTTCGCCAATGCTGCTTAATCATATATGCAAAACGCAAATTACAGAAAGATTCATCATAGGTTAGAATATTCTCAATGAATAATTTTGCACTGCGCTGAAGAAGCTTCCCTGCAAACCATTCTCGGACGAAGGCACTGGGATCTTCTCCCCATTTTCAGAGCTTCTACTGGCATCAGCAGTACAAGCGGTACAGCAAAGGCTTCCTCTACAGGTCTTCTCGATGGATCAGGCAGTTTTGAAAGGGAAGTTTGAGAGCAAGTTTAGCACCACCCGAGTGTCACACTGCTGAAATTCATAACTCTTATGGCTATAAGGCACCACAGCAGCTGCCACAGGCTACGTCCTCATTTGGGCTTGGCCGGCACATGCCAATTCATACTATCCAGGCACGTAACACCGGACTGAAACTCAAAATGCTCATGGCACAGGGGAAGATATTTTCACTACAAGGCCCACAGAGTCTACAACGTCTTCAGCTTTAAACTCAGCCACACTCATAGCTTAGAAATATTTAAGACCTTCTTGAGCCTTGTCACAGAATTTATAAAGCTCTATCCAAAAAGCGTTGATCTTCTGTGCAGCACTGAGTATGAAACCTTGGCAGCCACATTTTAGTTATGAGGAGAGAGATGGCTTTTCCACTACTTGACAGAAGATTATAGTTTTCACATAAGATTATAGAGTCATGGTTGTAACTCCGTCTGAAGACTGCATTTACAAAGATCTTTTGTAAGATCTGCTGTTTAGCTGCTCCCATGGACACAACAGAGCTGTCAGATTCTCAAAAACATCCGAGTTGTAATTGAGAGCAACTTGTTAATGCTTTTCTGCAGTACCTTATAGATGCAAAGTTTTAACTGCTTTGAAAGCCTTCCCTCGCATGCTTTGTGTGATCAGACACCACTAAATCTACATATCACAATAGCTTTTTAAACAGTATTGGGCAAGCTAGAAAGATCTGCCTCTGTACAGCATTCTCAAAAATAAACACGACTAAAGATAACTTTGGCACAATTTTTTTAAAGGTCAAAAGCTTTCCCCATCCAAGACATCTAATAATTCAGCATGAACGAAGTTCCACGAGAGTTTGAGAATCCGTTCCTGTGCATGCCTACAAGCCCGACTACTATGAATGGATGCAAAAAAAAAAATAGATCTATTGTCTCTACCCTATCTGTCTTTGCTTTTAGGCACCGATTTTTTACTACCAATTAAAGAAAGCACTTTTTTTCTACACGCAGTATAGTGAATTAATGGGTAAAAATCACTGCAGAAATTTGAGGTAAAATTTCAAAAGCTGACTGTACCTTCCATCCCAAAGCATACTTGTACTGTAAAACTGAAATATAAAACCCCCAACAAAACGGTATAGTTTTGCTGGGACAGAACTTCAATAGCTGCACTTAAGTCTGGAAGACAAAGCACTACCTGCCCTTCGCTCATGGCTCAAGCAGCATTCTTCTAACACCCTAGCAAATGCAAAAGGTACGCACCCTGGAAAAGCTTTTGCTTTTGTTGCTTCTCCTTAAAAATGTTTTGTCTCAACAAGTAAGTTTGTGAGATGCTTGTGCCACTACCTCAGGCCCATGAATACAAGCAGAGCTGCAAGCCCCTCGAGATTTCTAAGCGCTTCACCGTGCTTCCAGCTCAGCTGAGAGGAAAATTGTAAAATTATTAGCTACAGACGGCTGGGTTTAGTAAACTGGAAAGAATGAGTTCATTTTGACACGCTACTTTATGGAAACGCACGGAGCTGCATCGGATGGCTGTTGAGGACAGTGGCCCTGGAGAGCGTTACAGAAGATGCGCCATTAGAAAGGATTCATCCCCGCGCTGCCTGTTCCCTGGCTGACCGCTCGGGTGGGCAGGGCTGGTGGGAAGGAGGGCTGAGCTCTCGGTACAGCCATGAGCCCCGCGCCGGGACAACGCTGCGGCGCCCGCGGAGCGAAGCCGGGCACAGGACGCGGAGAGCCCTCCCGCGGAGGATGGAGGGGAAAGCCCACCCGGCCGGGCGGCACGCAGCCTGCCCCAGGGCCTCAAGGGGAGCCGGAGCCGGCGCCGGCCGCCCCCTCCCCACCCGCGCTTTCTTCTCGGGCGGCCCCTTCCCGCCTCACAACAGCCCCCGCGCGCCGCCGCCGGTGAGGCGCCCCCCTCCCCTCAGCGCGGACAGGACGAGGGGAGGGGCGAGGGCGGGGCGCCCCCGCGCGCGTGCCCCGCCGCGGCCCCACTCACCGCCCGGCGGGCGCCCTCCGGCCTCCGAGCAGCAGCAGCAGCAGCAGCAGCAGCAGCGGCAGCGCGGCGGCGGCGGCAGCGGCGGCAGCAGCAACAGCCGGCGCGGCCCGGAGGCGGAAGCGGCGGCAGGAAGTGAGGTCGGCGCGGGGGTGGGGGGAAGGGCCCTGCTTCCGGGAGGTAGGTGTTACCAGCGCCCCGGGAGCTCGGCCGGAGGTGGGTCTGTCCCGCGTAAATACCGCTAAGTAACGGGGAGATGGTGCGGAGCTGGGGCTTCGTACGGCCGCAGTAACGTAGGAAGGAAAAGGCAGCAGCGGGAGGAGGCCGGGCAGCGCAGCCGAGCCGCCGGCAGGCCCGGGGACTCCCGCATCCTCCGCGGTCTTCCTGCTCCCACGCCGCTGCGTGGGAACGGCGCTCCCTCCCGCCAGCCCTCGCCCCGCTGAGCCACGCGTCTGTTTTCCTCGGTTACACGCGGGGGAGCTGTCAAAAGGGGCCACTGGGGCGGATGGCAAGGCTTCACCCAAAGGAGCCCTTTTCACGGGGCAAACCCGCTTAGCTATCTCCTGCCACAGCCAGTGCGGCCCAGGTCCCATTTTACTGACCCTACAGACAATAAAGTACAGGTAATTTCAACCTAATAAAGAGGATTTGGTGAACAAAGACAAGTTTCCCCATATCTGAATGGAACTGCAGTGCTGCTTACCACTGCTCCAAGACTTAATACGTTTTAGCACAGAACTAGAAAAAAACCCTCTTTCTGGGCATACGCTCCCAGCTCTCTGTGCCGTTTGTTAGCGTTCTGTTTGCCACTCGGCCTACTCAGGTCATGTAACGTTAGGAATTACAGCATGATACAGCTTCAAGTAGTTTTGATGATTCGATGCTTTTATTAAGAAGTAATTTCTGCAGTATTCTTTAGATTAACTGATTTTGTGATTTACCTAGAAAGAAAAAAGTCACTGGGGTGTGGTATCTCTTCTGGGTAAGCCATGATCTTTCTGTTTATGCAAATTTTTAGACAATCCCATTCTTTAAAGCAATTTTACTAAATTACGCTAACCACTTTTGCTATTAACGTTACAGTATTGGCTTTAAGTGTCTTCTAGACATGCAATTCACTGTGTACTTCTCAGTTCTCAAACTTTCTCCAGGAAAGGTTCACAGTAGTGCATACGCAACCTCCATATAAACGTGAGAGAGCGGAATCTTTCTGCGCTACCGCCAGCGACACTCTGGGCTCTCAAAGCTGTTCACCTTCGCTAGGCAGTAAGGCCACAGTATCTTCATTCACATTTACTGAACGCATTCAGCAAATTCAACAATGCGTGATCAAGGAACAAAAGGGTTTCCAGGCAGACAGGTACTGCCTTGCTTTCTCTAGGGTGCTGTTACCAGAGAAGGTAGGAGCTGATTTCCAAGGTGCCGGCAGAGAGAGAAATAATTTAAAACACTGGTAAGACTGCACTTCTCTACACTCAGAGGTTTCTCTGAGCAGCTCTGCCCTGTGTTGGGTACGTTCATGCTGAATGTTTCAGTAGGCACTCAGTTTACTTCACGGGGCTCAGAGAAAAGCTACCGAGAACAAAGGTTTTTGGGGAGTCCCCTTCCTTTCCCCCTTGCTTTCAGCTAGGTATCCATTAAGAGGCATTGAAAATAGCTCCACACTGACTCTTATAATCAGCCCTGGAAATATATCCTGAGTTCCTATAATTGTGGGCTTCACTCCACTGAGAGCTGTACGCTTTCAGTCTGTTTTGGTGGCTGCTGCTGCTGTTCATACTTCCTTGCTGAAAAAAAGAAACACTGATCAATACCAATTATACCATTTATTATATACATATATATATGTGTGTGCGTGTATACATATCGATATATATACACGTACAAATACAATAACAATCAAGAAATAGACTTAAGATCAGAGAACGTAATTTCACTGCTTAGCCACACGAGAGGAAGTTTCAGTCACCACGTGGAACTAGTCCTTTAGCATATGGCCTTGAGAAGGCTGAACAGTAGAGTCATAGCAAAATGTCAGTAAATTAATGGCAGACAACTATGATTCCATTCAGGTCCTTTCATTTAAAAAACCAAAAAAATTAAAGACTATGGCTTCAGAAGTACTATTACAGATGACCCGAACGACTCATTAGTCACACGGTTGATCTCCACATCACTCATCTCCTCCACAATATACAAGCCACAAGCTAACAACTACATTGACTTCAAAACTGATCTGGTTAGCAAGGCAAAGGGAGATCCAAGAGTTGTGTGCGGTGGAACAAACACCAACAACAAATGCCAGCAGGCATTCCTCTGTAGGAAGCACGTCCTTTTTTGTTCCTACAGAATGCAATGGCCTGGTTAAGAATCTTTACATTAAATCTTCACATTTAAAAGGTGGTTTCAACTCATTAAGTATTTCTTGCCCATATTCCCTCTAGGCGTGCATGTATGGCAGATGTGAAGCAAGTACAGGTGTTTCTCTGAACTGGACCTCTGGAATACCAGAGGCATGGGGCTCTTTCCTACCTCCATCCTGACCTTCAACGTTAAGATGGGAGCAGCAACACTTGTTGGTACAGTAAAATTCTCATTTATTTCCAATTTATGAATTACTCGTGATTCCACAGTCCTCTCAACTTTTACAAATCCATCCACGTTTTTGACAATATTGAGACATTCCCAGCTCTTTTAAACTTCAACATCGGATTCATTGACAGCTAGAAGAGACTCACACAGCTGCTCCCTCACACCTCAATCCTGTGACCCACGCTCCTGCAGAACCCCTGCTCACATGGTGCCACAGGACCAGGGCTCCGCCCTGGCGCCCCCACTGCACGAGGACTGGCAGGCTCGAGGCCACCCCTGCAGGAACCGTCCCCAGCAGCCCACTGGCCCAGGAGAGCCCCTTCTTTCCTTCGACTTACCGATGGAGTACATCTCCAGTTGCTGCCGCAGGCGGATCTTCTTCATGCTGTCGTAGAAGTTGGGCTCGGGCGGCGTCTCGGCGGCTGGGGGCAGGGTGAAGATGCGCATGATCCTCCTCTTGTTCCTGCGAGGGGGGCAAGGCGGTGAGCGGCCCGGCCCGGCCCGGCCCGGCCCCGCCGGCACGGCTACACGTGGGGCCGGCGCGGCCGCTTCCCGGCGGGAGCCCTCGCCCCGCCCCCCGCGGCCTCTCCCCCCCCGCGGCCTCCCCTCACCGCCGCGCGTAGACGAGCAGGGCGAGGCTGGCTAGCACCACCAGCAGGTAGACGTTGGTGGCCTCGTTCCACGCCTCGTGCACCGAGTAGTCGATAGCGCCGCTGTCGCCCAGCGCCGCCGAGCCACCGCCGCCTGCCCCCCCGGCCGCCGCCGCCATGGGGGAGAACGGCCGTTGGGGGACGGCCGTTAGGGGCGGCCCCGTGGCGGCGCGCGGGCGGCGGGAAGTGACGTCAGGGGAGCCGTCGGGACCGGCGTGAGGCGCCGCGCTTCGGCTTCCCTGCCGCCATCTCGGGGTGGCCCTGAGCAGGGGCAGTGAGGGAGCTGGCGTCGCTTCGCCCCCCCCCCCCCCCCCTTTTATTTCCCTTCTAGCTACCAGTCCCTGGGGGATCGGACATAAGTAGGTGGCGGTTTCTCTCCCTGGAGGTTTCTCATCCTCTCCCCGAGGATGCAGGCACAGGGGCTATAACAGTCTTCTTGCTTTCGCAGTGCCAGTGTCTGAGGGAAAACGCGCAGGCGGGTGGAGGGCCGCCAGAGGTGTGAATTCAGCAGCTCTGAAAGCCTGGCAGGCGTGGAGTCAAAAACACCTTCAGCCGCCTGTGCTGGTGCTCGCTCTGTGGCAGTGGAGTTGTGGGATGTAGCTCAGCGGCGCGTGGTGTGGAGAGAAAAAGAGGTTCAGATTGTCAAGAGCTTTCACTTTTCACATAGGAACTAAATTTGACAGTTTAGGTTGTCAAAATAGAAACAGCACTTTCTGAAAAATCTTGCCTGTTTTGTGTGTGTGTGTGTGTGTGTGTCAAAACGGGAGTTGCTGGATATTCAGATGCTGGAGCAACATAGCTTACTCCTATCTTCCATATGCTCCTGATGCCAAAAGCACAATTCTAGGATTATGCTTTGGCAGAAAAGGTGGAGCAGAGCAAGTGTTTTGGTTTAGAAACTTGAAAAGTTGTCTGAACTGCTTAATGAGATGCACATTAAATAGGCAGAGGATGTTCTAACACACATACACACACACACTTTTTTTTTTTTTGTACTGCCTGATGTGGCATATTTGAGCTACATGATAGGTTAGGTGTGCTGTCCTTTATCCTCTCGTCCTGCTTCTTTCTATCCACCTCTGGCCCTGATATTTCCTTTTACCATATCTTCCTTCAGATACTAGAACTATTACAATGTAGACATTATGGATATGGTTCATCTCCCTTTGCTTTACACCTATTTGGGGTGTGTGCTCATGCTGTGGTTATTTGTCTTCACCCTTTATAAGACAATAAGGGGAAAACCCAAGTATTTTTAGGGCATGATTTATCTAACCTATGTCAAACATGCAGAATGAGTCTTCCTGTGCCTGGGAAGTGCTCTGACCCCTTACTGAGTAGAGGGAGTCTAGACACCTTGCTTGGATGGCACTCACTTTGCAAATGTCCAACCAGCCTGGGGAAACTCCGTCCTTCAGGGAGCCATTTTCTCAGTGCAAGATGTGCCAGGTCCTTCTCTTTCCTTGCTATGGAACAGATTCATTTTAAGAAGCCTTAGATCAGGGCAGAAAAGGATATGAGTGAAAATGACAATAAAAAAAAAAAAGCTAAGGCACTGTTATCATGAGAAAAGTTCCTTACCCCACATGGTGTGGGAAAGAAAAGTAGAACAGCAATTAGACATAATTCTAGGTCATTAAATCGGGATGGCACCCATGCACAGAACTGTGGAAACCACTAAGAAGAAAAAAAAAAAGTCTATCAGTTATGCAACGTGACACAAGACAGTTAATTAAGCATGGGTTTACAGGGATTTTAAATAGTTTCTCATGAAGTTGAGGCTTTTTGTTTGCTTTTTTAGGATGTTAAACTTTTCTGCTAACAGGCCTAACAAGAAAACATTAAACATCTGTGGAAGAAAAGTGGAAAGAATAAACATAAGTAGGTGCTCTTTATATTTCACTACTACCTTTAGACCTCAGTTGAGATCAGGCTCCCTCGTACGGGGTGTAGAGAAGCTGTATTTAAGCTGTATCTAAAGGCACTTTTTGTATTAACCCTACAGCTGTGCTCTGGACAACCTGGGAAGGGGCTGGAATGCCCCAGGACTCTGCACCCAGCTTCCCATCCGGAGGAAACCAAGGCCCGCATCCACAAACCATGACTTCAGGTCTTAGGGTTTTCTCTGCAGCCTCCAGCACACAGGAACAGACTCTGCCTCACTCAGCAGGTGCCTGATTTGTTTGATTTAATTAAATGCTTGATTTAAGGCTCAGATAATCCACTCATCCCCAACCTAGAAGATAGGCAGAGGGAGGTTTTCTTCCCCCACATACCCCTCTGAAGTTAGCAAATGTTAAACAGTGGGTAGGACAGGGTTACGTTGAGGAGCACAACATTCAGTGCTGTGGTGAGTGTGACAGCCTTGCAAACCTGAGAAAAAGGGGTGATCTCCCACTTGCTGGCCTGTAGCAATAGGAGTTCTGGGGGTGTAGGCCTTCTGCATGACTTCCTTGCAGAATCTGGTTCAAATACCAAAGTTGGTTGACTCTTAAGCCTAGGTTAGCTTGTCCTGGTACACTGTTGTTTCCTTTTATAGCTTGGGCTGTTGTTTCAGTCTTAGGCGCCTGAAACACCTTCAGAAATGGGAATGCAAGCTGCTGTTGAATTTGGTCAGAGCTAAGTCAGGCCTTGCAGTTGTCGTTACGTGCACAAGAAATGGTGTGACCTGTCCGTGTAGATTATGTAGCATATTTATTTGTAGCTTGGATGAGGTGGGATGGGATAACCAATGCTTGTGTATGCTGTTAATGCATGAGGACATCAGTTGTTTTCTATTTTCTTATACTAAAGCTGCTTGTAGGGAAAGGACTGTCATTTTGTGCTATGCTTGTGTGGCATCTGACCTCCAGGATCCTGGCCTGTGACCAAAGCATGTAGGCACCAAACAAATAATATATAATAATAATATATGGCATTGGCGTAAGCTATTCTGGCAAAACATAGCTAATGGAGACCCAAGCTTAGTGGCTAGATTTTCAACATTACACAGTAATGTTACACATAAGCCTGGGGAGTTTCAGCTATGGGTCAGACACAACTCCTCACAGGAACCAGCTCTTGAGGAGAAAAATACATAGCTGTGTGATTTAATTAAAAAAAAAAAATCCCAACTTTTTCAAAAGGGGGAACTTTGTTCATTCCACAAAGAAATCTAGCGTGTACTTGATAAAAGCACCCACTTCAGTCCCATAGATTTATCAAGAGAATTGCTGAAAAGGGTCTTCCAGCTCTACAAGGAAAGAACTTTCCAAAAGTCCTTAACATCCAGCACCTACTATAAATTTGACTGAAAGCTGCTGAATATTATCAGTTTTGAAAATCCAGTTACTCCATATTCAAAATGTGAATGCTGGAATCTAACAGTAAGCTTGTTCTTTTGAAAATTATGGCCAAAGAATCTGTGTGTCTGTCTCTATATAAATATATAATTTTTAATGGATTTTGAGTTACCCAGAGCTAAACAGAATCAGAAATCGCTGAGACATAAATATCACTGTCATGTAAAAATGTTCACCATTTAATCCTGATAAATACTGGATTATAGACTTCAGAACACAGACTGACAATTATTGGAAATCATGTGGTCATCTCAAGTATACAGTATTTCAATTAAAATAAAACCATAAAATCCTTTTTCTTTTTTAAAAGTACCATCTAGCATATAATTTATTTGGATGAACTCTACAAATATATGCATTATATCATGCTAGAAGAACTTGAGAACCACTTTTTTCTTGTTCCCAGGGTCTCTTGACTGTTGGTAAGTCATAATGATAGAATCGGTTTACAGTTGCAAATTCTGCCAAATATCTCACAAATTATATTTGGCAAACAGCACTGCCTCTGTTTCACAGAAGATAATGATCTGATGCTTTGTTTGTGTGGCACCAAAGGAAAATATTGTTTTAGAGCTTGTGATAGAATGTCAAAAAGTTTGTGTGGTATTCTAAACTTCTGATACACTTAATAGTTACCACTCTATTAAATACAGAGTAACATGGACTTCAAAAGTGTCCTTCAAAAAAGAAAAAAAAAACCCTGTTCAATTAAATGGGTTGTGTCCATTTTATTTCCTCAACGTTTACCCGGACCTCCATAGCAGCTGCTGCATATATGCATGCAATACTTTTTACATCTGATGGTGTCGAACATACAGATGAGTTGCCGTAAAGGCTGCTCACCTGTACAGTTTTAGTGTTATAGACCTGCTTTTAGGATGTAGTCTGAAACCCACGGCACACAGAGAGAAAGACACTAAATCAGATTTGAGCCACCTAGAAGCCTGAAGCCAGCAGACAGTTTGGAAAGGAAAACAGCATGACCTTGACAGTGCTATTCTTTGGATGACTCTGAGGAGAAAAAGAAAGGAGCAGTGGGTTTGAACTGAATCTGGGACTCTGCTCTGAGACAGGCTGTTTCCATTCTGTATCCTGTGGTACAAACCTAGCTGGTAAGGGCTAAACTTTATTGGGAAATCCACTGGGAATTTGTTTTGACAACAGCATCGGACCAAGGGTAGAGCATACCATACCAGTAGTGGGTCCAGATGCCCTGACACAGTTGGCACCCACAGCCAGATTGTCAGCAGGCTCAGCTGGCGTGTCCTAGGTCTCCCTGTCTTCACTGCTGGCACAGCAGTGTCCTGGGGGGTTCAGTCTGCGAACCAGGTGCTATTTCTTGAGTCTGGGAGATGGTCTCTGCTTGGGTTCTTTGCCTAGCTGGTCAGATGTGATGGGCAGGATGTGCTTTGGGACTGCTGCAGGGATGGCAGAGGAGGCATTGCCCAAAAGGGAAGGGCAAGGTGGTGCAGATCACTGACCTCAGCAAAAGGGTTGTCCTGTCTCTGGACAAGGGGCCAGACCCAAGGCCTTCATCTTGGTGATGGCAGCAAACAAAAGCCCTGTGCCCACTGGGACTGTATCTGCCTTGACACTGACCACCTAGGGTGGTTTGGGGAACCTCCTCTGAAGTTTTCTGTACGAGATGAGCACCAGTAGCAGTCCTTCTCCTTGTGTGGCCTGCGTCTTTGTGCAGCTTCTTTGGCTGGACTTTTGGGATGGAGGAACAGGGATACAATAGGAAACCTGGCAATAACCATCCCAGGAAAAGCATCTTTTGTGGGAAAGGACAGGGAGTGTGGGCCCCTTGATTTGAGCTTGAGATGAGAACCAGCAGCTGTTGTTGAGGCTAGGCAGATCTGTGGCAGTGGCCTTGGCAGGGGAGGTCATGTCTGCTGGCCTAGAGCAGTCTGGGGAGTGCATGAGGAGAGAGGGGCTTGCAGGCTTCCAGCTGTGAACAGGCCTCTTCCTCCTCTTCATCCTTTGATGTTTTTCACCAGACGTAGAAGAACTGCTTGTACGGAGGCAGCAAAGCCCCCAAATATTTATCCAAGGCTGTCATTGGTGGTGAAAACTGGAATAGCCAGCAGAGAGAATTGGAAAGAGAGGAGGCAACTGCATGTAGAGCTGGTCTGCCTCTTTTTCCTTCTCTGTGAGGCCTTGCCCCTTCCCTTTAAGGGAAAAGAAGCTGGAAATGTGGAGGGGTCAGGATTCATGCAATCTTGAGATTGTGGAAGGGGTTAGTGGGGAAGAAGGATGGAGAGGATGCAAACTCCTCTGATTTTATTGAAAGACTGGGAGGAGGTGACCCTCAAACCTGGTTGAGGTTGCACCAGGTTGAGATTAAAAGGGATGGTAAAGTACACAAATGCCATGAGCAAGTTAAAGGGGAGGTAGCCCCTTCAACTGGCACGTGTGCCTCTTCTGACAGCCCTTATATCTATCTGTCTTGTTACTACAGACTCGCTAATGCAAACACAATGAGATCTTTTAGGGGTTTGTGGAAGTTTGCTAGCAAAATACTGGCTCCAAGGCCAGATCCTGGCTATGTTTGGGCATGAGAGACTGCAACTGCTAATAACTAATGCTAAGCTGACCTTCATGCTGCCATCTAGTGTTTCCTCATAGACAGAAACAACATCCCAAAAAAGAAGCTTCGAAGCTCCATAATGCAGTATTCAGAACAAATGAACAAATGTAATTTATTCCTGCTGAAATACAACACTGGACAACACACAAGCTGAAGGAGAGGGAATGGGGAAGAGATATGTGGAGGACCCAGTGGTCAGGGTGAATATTTAGGGAGACACCTTTTCTTAAAAAAATTTGTAACTATTTCATCCAGGAACAGAGAGAGACATCTCCATGGCAAAATAACTGCAGAACCAGAATTTGTCCTCATTTGTTTTTCACTCTGTGAAATTAATATGGCTGTTTGCAAGGTGCAACAGTACACAACAGACCAAGAATCCAAGCAGAAGCTTGTCTTAACCAAGAGAGACCAGCATAAGAAGCTTGGCAGGTTCTTCTTGTCTGTCCTTGCTACTCTCATAAAAAACACATGGTATGTTTACTTCACAGGCAGCAGATGCCGATTTTTCTTTCAAGTATGCACGATGGCTAACAAGACGTAACAAGTTATTGCTGGGGGCACATGCAAAAGATTTGACTCTTGGCCCTTCAAAGCTTGGTCCCTGGCTTTGAGGAGCTGTAACAGAATGCTTTTCCAACTGTTGCACATCCTGGATTCATGCTGGAACTGTGGAACTCTAACCCTAATAATAACAACTCAAGAGTTCATGGGCTGGATGATACAATTACAACAGAGAGAGCATTCTTTTTCCCCAGGCTTCTTTAAGGTGTTTTGAGTCAAAGTCCAAAACAAACACGAAGCATCCAAAATCATTGTTCTCTTTTGGACACCCTGACCTCTGAGCTTTGCTTCCTGACAACCTGAGCAGCAAAGCTGCCAGGAAGGACTGCACAAGTGAAAAATTGCAAAAATCAGCTAATTTAAGAAAATAGACTGCCCAGAGGGAAAGGAAAGCCATAATGAGCAGCCTTTAAAGGGCTCC
Organism: Ciconia boyciana; assembly: GCF_034638445.1. NCBI lineage: Eukaryota > Metazoa > Chordata > Aves > Ciconiiformes > Ciconiidae > Ciconia > Ciconia boyciana. Next base: position 60,795,037 of record NC_132938.1, read on the forward strand.
TGCTGGCATTGTGTGAAATCAGGTATGAATTTAGTAATTTGCAGGAAAGTTTTCCCATTTACAATAAAATTTTGGTAGCAATAGAACACGTGCATTTGAACATTATGTATAGAAACTGACTGCATGTTCTCAGTGCAGTCATAACACGGCTTGTTTAGGTGAAGAGGAATATCAGCACAGCAAAGAAGAGAACAAAACTCTTCAGCAGAAACGACCGTGTACTTCTCTGCTTACAAATCACCTCTCAAGTCAAAACATGAAAGTTGTCTCAGGCCCTTAGGTCTTTCAAAGACCTAGTCTGCAGAACAGAAAGTCCTCAGGTGCATAATGGTAGAGTCCATGTGTCTCGTTCATACTATTCCTGTTTTTTCACAGAGAGAACAAGTACATCCCAATCCCACCAAACAGAGCCTACTGCTGGATTAAGGCATCATTAATCTTCCTCTCCAGCTGTTGGTACAAGACTGTAACGTCCATGTAGGTACCAAAAGCTTTCTCCTAAATACACTGAACAAAAAAGCAGCCTTTCTTTATGCTTAGCAGGCTTTGAATTCAGACCCAAGAGAGTTGTATGCTCTGAATACAGGGCTTTTATTTTCCAAAGCTCTTGTTTAACGCTTACTGCTCTGGAAGGAAGTCACATTCTCTTTGAGTTCCTTGTTCTTCCCCCTTCCATTAAGTCATGATGACACTCAGCAAGAATAACTGAATGAAAAAAAGATACCCTTCAGCTCTCTTCCAAAGTGCTCAGGATATCTGTGGATTAAAAAAGAGCAAGAGAATCCTGTTTTACAGCTTCATCTCCAAAGAGGCTGTCTGAGAACACTACGGGACAAAGGCTTGAAAACCAAGAGCATGTGTCTGTAAGCAGGCTCTTCAGGATCTGCATCATCTGCTTGCTTCCAAAGTGGCCACATGCTTGCTGGTGTGGGATATGGGGCCCACAGAGCAATGGCCATACAGCTCCAAAACCAACCTATTTGCCATCCAGCAGGGAGAGATTGCCGTTGGGGCTCTGGCATGGGGGTTCACCCACTGCTTTTACTCCGTGGGGAAGTGGGTGAGGACTTTGTAGATAAGACACGGACCAAAGCCACAGGAATGAGCACAAAGCTTGTGGGGGACATGCCATGGTCTCTGCTCTCCAGTCCTCTGCCAACCAGTTTAAGTGGGCCAATATTTTTTTTTAACTCTTTTTCTGCAGATTTTTTTAAGCAAGTTTTTGTGTTAATGTTGCAAAAGAAAATTTATTATTTCTTGAGGAACAAATTTCCCCCTGCACCCACACAGCTTCATTTCTCTCCCTCCTCCTCTTCCAATGATAGATTAAACATGCCAATGGGAAGCTTGCACAGCTCCAGCATTGGGTGGATTTTTTTTTTTTTTAGACCAAAAGGTACAAGTTCAGTTGTTGTTATCTTCTCAGTTTTGGGGACAGAGATTTTGCCCTTCAGGCAAGCTAAATAAATAGGAAGGACATCAACTTCAGTATGTTGTTTGTCTCATGATTCACTATAACATTTCCCTAGTACCAGGCATGGCCGCCTCCCGAATAAGCAGAGTTAAAACTTTCCTGTAGGTGTCTAAGACCTCTTGGGCAGAAGGCCTTTCAGCTGGATCCTTCTTCTTACATGCTGCATGGATGTCAAACAAATGCAGTCGCACAATGTCACTTCCTTCAACATGGCCTAAGAAAAAATTTGACACATCTGGGATTTTCCAGATGTCTGTTTTCTCATCGTAGGGGGGCATGAGGTCATCCTCAAACGGCACCTCTTCTCCATAGGGCCATCGCTGCTCGGGAGCTACAAACTCGCCCCGGAGCTCCCGATGACCACACTTCACCAGCCTGCCGGCACTCCTGTTCACAAGAGGCAAAGCGTCCAAATCATTCACCAGGACGTGAAAGTCACTTGTTAGGAGATACTGAGAGAGGACCTTGTCCAGGTCATTTGAGTCGCACATCACTAAGGTGCCCAGAGGGCTGCTGTGCAGGTACCGAATGATGCTCACATAGTCTATAGCAAGCATCAACCTGCGATGCCAGGTGTTCATGCCCTTGTACTTGGGGATGTGGAGAGTTTCATTCAGGCCCCTCAGGGAGCCTAGAGGATGGTACTCGGTGAGGATTGTGAATTGCTGCTCACAGTAGCCAAGCAGCCGGACAACGTGCTTGCTTTGAAGTGCTTTCAGCATCTTCAGTCCGTGGAGAAAGTCCTCCTTCAGTTCTGAGTTGGTGAGCTGTGAAAGGACCACTTTGTTTTCCTTCCACTCGGAAAGGAAGACCTGAGGACACACAAGAGACACGTAAGACACGTGGAGAGCCTTCTTCCACTGACTGCTACCAGCTGCCGCTGACCTCCGAGCTGCTTAGACACAACTGCAAATTACAGTCACCAGGCACAGTCAAGCCTTTAAGTAGGGCCATGTACCTCTCACAGCAAGCCCTTATCAACACCATCATTACATCATGATTTCCTAAGTTTTCTTTGGAATGGGCAATGCAGATGAATTAAATTATTTCATACCACCCAACTAGCCAGTCTTACTCTGCCACGATTGTACCAGGCTCCACAAGCACTTCACCAATCTCTGTGACTTTTCTTGTGTAGCTGGATGTCGTTCGGTGTCAGGGAGGTGGCCCAGGGCTCCGGTCATGCTCTCCTACCTGTTCTGTGCACCTTACCAGTAGCCATATGCCCCTGGATGTCTGCAGTAATTAGCTGCTGCGAGGATAATTATAACAGCAGTATGGGCATTAATTAGCCAGCAAACAGTGAAAGCTCTTTATCCACAGGGGAGAAGAAAGTAAAACCAAACCTACCTTTTTCACCGCACCTTCACCAACACACTTGAGTTTCCTGACTTCCCTATTTATGGCTTCGCAGGAGAGCCACGGGGAACAATTCTTCACTGCTCCCAGTTTGAAGTACCCGAAAGAGCAAAGGGCAGGGTCCGTTTCAACACGTCCCGAAGAGATGTAAAACTGGTTGAGGTACAGGTAGAGAAGGGCATTAAGGAGCAGGACGGCCGCAAGCAGTAACACCAACGAGAGGGATGATGCCTCCCTGGGAGGAAACTCCCTCCTAACAAAGTGCGGTTTCTTTTCCATGGCCATGCCTTCTGCATTCTCCGTGAAAGATGGAGGCTAAGCAGGGCCCTCTTCCCAGCCCAGGGATTTTTCATTGCAGGCTACATAGCTGCCTCGCAGACACCGCGGTCCTGAGCCTGCAGCCTACAAGAAAGGCCACGCGTGGCAGCGGTATCTGTTAAAAGCGGTTTCAAGCTCGACGCTCGCCTCGCTGTTCATCCTCCTGCTTTTCTAAACAGGAGGCCCTGGGCTGCCGGCCGCCCCGGGCAGGGCCGCTTGACCCCGGAAAACGCAGCAGCCGCGGGAGCGCGGGGAAGGAGCGACGGCCCTTCCCGGCCCCGCCGCGGCCGCGCAGGGCGGTGGCGGCGGCGGCCCCGCCCCGGGGCGGAGCGCAGCGACATGGCGGCGGCGGCGGGGCTGGTGGCGGCGGTGGCGGCGGCGCTGGGCGCCCTGCTGATGGCGCCCGGCCTCACGCAGCCGCACGGGGAAGGCCCGCCGGAGGGGAGCGGGCCCGGGCCCCGCCGGGGGGCGGCGGCGGCGGCGGCGGAGCGGCGCCCCCCGGGGCGGATGGACCAGGCCTTGCTGCTTGTCCGCAACGAGCTGCCCGCGCAGGGCCTCCGCCTCGCCGCCCTCTCCGGCGCTTGCCACCAGGTGAGCGGAGGGAGCCGCGGAGGGGTGGTACCGTGTGTGTGTCACGCACCGGCCTCCGCTTTTGACAGCCCTGCCTCGGCCCTTGGCGGGGCTGCTTGGCTTTTCTGGCGTCTCCCCGTGGCTTCGTTAGGTTGCTTTGCCTCCGTTTTACCTTCGAGCGGCACGCCGGGAAGGCCCGCAGCCGGAGCTGCTCCAGCCCCTGGGCATCTTCCCTTGTCTTTTCCTTTGCTGCTATGCAAAGCAGGACCCCCTTTCACTCTCCTTTGGCATTAATGAGCTCCCTTCACCCTCTTCTTCCACAGTGCTTGTATCAGTTCCTGGCGATCATCCCACCCAGCAACAGGAGCCTGAGAAAACTGGGCACAGCGGCGGTAATGGTCGATACCCAGCGTCCACTCACCCTTTTGCTCAACGGCTCTGTGGGTGACAGAGAGCTCTGCAAGTACGTGGCCCAGCCCCAGACAACACCTGCATAGCTCTATCCTATATTTGGGGTTTTTTTTCTTGAAGTCGTGCACCTGTTTATTGCCTGCTCATCACCTTTTTCCTGACTGTTTAGACCTAGAGTTCAGGCTTCCCCCCCGCTGCTGTAACTGTGGTGTACATTGTAATTGTGCTGAAAGGATCTAGGTGCAAGCAGGAGCTGAAATGGTATGTGTTAAGCCAGCATGTGCAAGCGCCTGGTTTCTCTTGCAGAGAGGCTGTAGCTTAAGGCGACAGGTGATGTAGTAGGCGGTGCATGTGCGGTAAAGCATCTGTGTTGGGCTAGGGGACGGTAATGCTGGGCAAAGGCAGAGCCAGGCGGCTCCTTGCTAGATCACGCTGTTAGGCCAAGTTTTCAGCTTGCCTTTCCTACAAGCATTGAGGCTTACACCCCCCAAATGCTGCTGTGGTACCTGCACGTAGCAGTGATGGCTCAGCAAGTTTCATCTCCTTTATCCTTTGCAGGATTCAGTATCATTTTGGAGAGTTTGGCAATTACTCCCTTGTGGTAAAGACCCTAAGTACAAGCACCAAAACTGTTTCTTGTGACCTAGTCATCAATGAAGGCCCTATCAACAGCTACCTCCGTATGTAACGCTCTGTTTTCCCCTTTCATTCTACAACTTGCATGTCTCCTAGCAGAACCAACTTCCTAAAAAGCCTGTGCAGACGCTCATGCTGTGCTGAAGATGTGTCATGTGCTTGCTCCTCTGTCAGCATCTTACCTCCTTATGTTTTATACACCCATCTTGAGGCCCTGACCAGGATCAGGCCTGTTCACATGATATACTGTATGACCACAACCTTTTTGCAGCAGGGATTAGCTCAGAAAAATCAGTGGGTATGTGTCCAGAGGGAGATATTTTTAGAGTTAGTTCCTGTTCCCCTGTATGTTTATGTATGTACACAGAATCCTCCCTCTTCTTCCCTCTGTCTTGCTTCTCTCACAAAATAGGAAACGATTCATACCGTGTTTGGATTTTTGTTTGTTGTTGCACTTTTAATTTCAAACCACACGTCTTGCTTTTTTGTTCATCTCTTTTCTGAGGCTGTTTCAAACTCTTGTCTACGTCTTGTCCATTCTTTGCCTTTATATTAGGTTATTCTTCAGTCCTTCCAGTTTTCCAGCTGTAAAGAAAAACTGTCCGTGCTTGCAAACTTGGTGTATTACCCTCTCCCCTGTCTTATTCATGTTGAGGCTGTTTCTAAATCTCTGGTTTCTTTAGAATGTATAGCACATAGGCTCTTTTCTGACCATTGCCTTGTGATGCAGTGCAGTTTTATTTTGCCTTTTTTATGCTGAGATGTGCAGTCACTGAGCTGCACTTTGAAACTAGCCTGCTTTTGTTTTGGGTTATTTTAGGGTTTTGTTGTGTGGGTTTGGTTTTTTTTTGTGGGACTCAGGCTGGGGATATGTATTGCATGGAGAAGGTGGTGTGATGATTGGTGGGTTGGGCTTTTTCTCATGTTTGTGTCACACTTGGCCAAGCCCAGGCTGCTGAATGTTTTTTTTAGATCATTTATAGAGTTGTGTTCTTCTCTCTTTCATGTAGCTATTCTCTTTGCTTTCCTGGTTTACATGGGGATCCTTGCTATCCTGATTGTCGGGCGCCTTTTTATGAAGTAAGTGAACAGTATTGTAATACCTCCTCGCATGTGAAGTGGGGCTGACAGTTTAAAAACACGCATCATAGCGTGGTGGTGCTTCAGAGTCCCACTGTAGCCCTGCTTGCAGGTCACGTCCTGTTATGTGTAGAAGTTATGCTGTGGTATCTGTCCATATGATAATAAATACAGAGTGATACAATTTCCCTTGAGGGATATCTTGCAGCCTTGTTAGCTTGTGTTGTAGAGCAGTTACTGCAGAGCAGCTGATGTCCAATGTAAGCTCGCACACCCTGCCTCTCCCTCCAGTGACTTGTTCCTGGGTCTAGCCCTGAATCGGCAATACAAGTCAGTGGGACCTAAGTGTCTGTAGCATATGCAGCCTTCCATCCTGTGTACTGAATGATGTGAGTCATCCCTGCCTGTAAACAACCCAAGAATAAAGCCCCGAACCTGAGCTTGTGGCAGTGTAATTACATAGCTGGACTTCACTGAGGTCCCGGGTACTGGCTGAATCTCAGTATTACGTATGTGAGCTGGGAAAACAGAAATAGGGACTGTCCCAGCTTTTGATTTATGCTGCTAAATAGTTGATATTAAGATGAAATTGGCTATAAAGTACTTATTGTTTTGTTTTGTGTTTTAAACTGTTACTCTTTCAGAATTGATCCAGTCAGAAACTGGGTTTACAAGAAACTGAACCCCAGAGAAACTGATCGTCTGATTAATTCTGTGAGTGACCACAGTATCTTTAATTTGCATTCTGTAGTGTTTTCATCTCTGAGGAACACACACTATCTGGGGACTTGTTTATTACTAATCATCTTCCCCTTGTGCATATTGCCCTTGGCAAATCTTGTATTGATGTCAGACAGGCAATATTATGTCATTGGAGAGTGCTAGACTGGGTTTCCATGCAAGTTTAGTGGATTCCCAGTAGAGCTCTTGCAAGTCTTGAACATAGAGCTTTGTGCCCTCTTTAGTTCCCTTGAAGCAAACGTGTCAATGATAATACTGTCCCCTTCTGACATAGACAATGTAAGGGAAGGGAAGAAATGCCAGCTTTCATGTCTGCTTCCAGCACAGCAGGAATTTTAGCAGGATCTACATTTAAGTCGAGACTTCTCTGGCAGCCCTAAAGCTGGCATTTCTGTGTGAGCCGTGTTTTGTACTAGAATACAGATAGGTCATCACAGTCTGGGCTTCACATCTAGGAGGTCCAAACCTGTCTAGAATCAAAAGATTTGGGAGCAGAGCTCTGCAGCAATTCTTGTAGTTCATCTCCATAGCTGTGTTACAGTGATGCCTGCTTCTTTATGCTGTCACTGGGGCTGATCAGGGTGATTTAGGGAACTCGATTGGAAAGAAGCCACTCCTGCATTTAAAAGGATTAATTTTCTTCTGGTTTAGCTCTCTAAACAGTCTCTCTGTGGTATCAGACAAGTGCTGATGGGATGAGATGGATGCTGTTTCAGAGTCAGCAACTGGATCTGCTCAGCTCTGTTGTAAAGCAGCACCCACAGTGACAGCAAGTCTGTGGCTGATTTGGACTGTACCCAACTCTCATCAGTCTCAAACACAGGCTCTTTTCACTGCATTGTTGTTTCCACCCTGGTCAAAGGTGGAGTGTGGAGCATCTGCAAATATTATTGCAATATGGTGAAGCCATGAAGGGGTTAGAAGTAGCAAGTGGAGAAACAAAAGGAAGAGGAAGATGGGGAGAACAAAGACAAACACAGCATGTGAAAGTTTGCAGTTTGCTGACCTCTGTTCCCTAGGCAGCTGATGCAGCTGCTGACTTGCCCTTCGTGTGTCTGGTTTGTTCCCGAAGGAGCTCGGGTCCCCGAACACAACAGACTCCGTTAGCAGTGATCCCACCCCGCGTTTGTGGAGCACAGCCTCTCGGCAGCGACTGCGTTCCCTGGACACATTCCGAGGGTGAGCATAAGACCTTGCTCAAAAGCAACTCTTCCAAGGAGAATAAGATTTTTCCAATGGCAGTTTGACAGTGTATGGAAATATATAGCAGATGGACAGTTCAAGGGGGTCTGTTTTACTTGGAAGATAATCAAGATTTTAATTCTTGGATTTTCTGAAACACTTTGCAGTTGATCTAGTTTGAGGAAACATTAAAGTTGTGGCAGAGGGTGGAAAAGAACAATATATGTTCAGTGCAAAAACGCTATGTGAAGGAGCTTACTTTGGTTCACCACCACCCATGATCTTTGAGATGCTGCTTCCTGGTCGGCAAAGCTGGAAACTTTGCATAATCTTGCTTTAAAAATAAAATAAACCAGATCTCACAGTTAGAAATGTTTTAATGGGGTAAACATTAAGCGTGTGTTCACATATATGTATTTCATCGATGTGATACTTTGTTGTTGTCTTTTTAGGCTCTCTCTTATAATTATGGTGTTTGTTAACTATGGAGGAGGAAAATACTGGTTCTTCAAACATGAGAGTTGGAATGGTAAAGTACAATTGAGACAGTTCATCTGGGTTTTAACTGCAGCAGTATCTAGATATGGTTAGCATTGCAGCTGCTGCAGCGAGCTGTTGCTCAGCTGGAGGCTGGGATGCTGTGCTAGTTTGCCTCAGCAGGGTATCTGGCCTGTTAGGTTAATAGGCAAAGCAGTGTATAGTCCTGCTCATCACACAATGACGGGATGGTTTCAGATCACAATCTGTATGTAACCTTTTCATTTTTGACACAGGTTCATATCTTTAACTTTTCTATATTGTTTAATGACCACAGTCAAGCTGATGGTGCTCGATGCTGTACAAACGTAACGCCTTGATTGGCAAGCTGATGGGGAAGGGGTCAGGCATCGTGCTGCCCTAGTGGAGAATAGCAGGGATCCCATCCCTGAAATCTTTCCCAAGACACAGCAATCAGTGCTGACCCTATTTTTGAAGAATGGTAAAAGCAGTGAAGCAAGATGATTAGCTCTTTGTAAGTTTCATTTATAAAGTGTTTTGGATTTGGGGGCATCAAATAATTGCAAGCAGCCTGCAATTCCTCTGGAAACTCAGCAATAATGTTGTTAAAATTTAGGGAGGGTTCAAGGTAAATAATGTGTTCCTTTGTATTTCTCTGTAGGATTAACAGTGGCAGATCTGGTGTTTCCATGGTAAGTCTTCCTGAAGAATAGTTCTTGTGTCAAGTGATTCTTTATGTTAAGGGTTGCAAGGAGAACATTGTGTGCACCTTGCCTCCATGTCAAAATGTACGTGGAGGGGTGAATTTGTGTTAGACAGCTGATAGGAATCTGCCTGTTCAGATAACAGGATCATCCTTATGAACCAGTAGAAGAGCTAAGTGCTTTTGGCTGCTCCACATCTTCTTTCCCCCCCCCCTGCCCCAATATCAGTGGGAGGCCCAGGGTTACCCTGCCAGTAGAAGTGCAGTATCCCTGAGGAGCTCATTGCCACGCTACTGTGCTGAAGGCGGTCAGTCTGGCAAGATTCAAAGCTGGACTGATGTGTATCCAGAGAAAAAATAGCCAAGGGAATTTTGGATTAAGCTAATCCCTCTATAACCAGAGAATGGTCTTATGGGGAAGCAATTATCCCATCTGCCCCTAGCATGCTTCTCTAAAATACACACCAGTTGTGGTTACTCTTGGAGATGGGAGCTGGACTTGGACTGTGAACCTAATCTAGAGGGGAGGAGCGGGTCAGTTCTGACTTTGAATCATAGATTTTCAGCTTGTGTTTTACTGCTCTGAAGATGCTAATTTAATTTTGGGTAAGATAATTTTTTGGTGGCATATGTATTGCTGCAAAAAGACCAGAATGCAATTACTTCCCTGAACTTTATTGCCTCAACTGAGCACTGAAAGAGGTGGAAAGGTCCCACAGTGCAAGCTCAGTTGTCTTGGAATTCCTAGCAATCAGAGGAAATAAAGTTGTCCAATTTCACTCAATGCATGCATTTCTGTTGGGCCAATGCAGGCTACTTTGTTAGCTTTAGTGTTTGCTGTCATGCACATGTGTGATGAGACATCTGTCAGCTCCATTTCCCATCTGCTCTGTTCTCCAGGTTTGTGTTCATCATGGGGACATCGATATCGCTGTCATTGAGCTCCATGCTGAGGTGGGGAAGTTCCAAGTGGAATGTGCTCAGGAAAATCCTCTGGAGGAGTTTTCTGCTAATCCTGCTGGGAATCATAGTTGTGAATCCCAATTACTGCCTTGGACCATGTGAGTGGAACATGCTCTTTTCCTTGTATTTCTGCAACTGTTGTTCCTGCCTCCTTGGCTGGGCTGTTGAGAAAATAGTGTCAGCCTTGCTGTACTGGCCAGTTGCATGGGGGCAGTTTGATGGTATCCTGTAGAGCGCTGTTCAGTTCCACACTGACGCAATTCACTCTGTTTGACCCCTGTGCTGACCACTGTTTATCTTCTTAGTAGTGACTTTCCCAGGGTTATGACTTGCAGAAAGTGAGGTGGCAGAGCGGAGGTGTCCCTTGTACCTGCAGGCGTAGTGGGTCTCAGCTCTCCATGGAGAAGGGTAGCTTTCGTATTTACAAAAGAGCCCGTATCTACTCGTCTTCCACATTGCTTGCATGTTTTTCAGTGTCCTGGGATAATCTGCGTATTCCTGGGGTGCTCCAGAGGCTGGGATTCACGTACCTGGTGGTTGCTGCTCTCGAACTTCTGTTTACGAGAGCTGGGGCTGAGAGTGGGGCCTTGGTGAGTTATGTGGGGAGATGACAAGCGATACTGAGTAGGGTTTGGGAGCTTTTGCTCTTGTTTGGGCACAAAGAGCACATGAGAAATGATGAGAAAACATGTAGCATCTTACCTGATGTGTAGTGCAGTGTGACCTGGCAAAAATTTCAGGGAACATGCACTCTGTAGTGTCCCAGTCTATTTTATCACATCTAGCTTTGCTGTATTTGAGGATTTCACTGATCCATTCAGATGGTGCTTAGAAGCAGGCATTCCCAGGCATTTTTGATGACTTTCCACTGCTGAGGGACCCCAGGGACAGGCATCTCTATGCTGAGTCCTGTGGCCTGTGTTTTGTCCGGTTAATTTTGGCAGTGTTTTTTCACAGCAGGGGAAAGTAATCCTACTTTTTGGCCTTTCTGGAGTCTGTTTTCCCAAAAGGCTTTTGTTCTACTCATGAATCAAAATTCCTTTTGATATTTTCCAAGCTAAAAAACATTGAGGGCTTTTGTTTTGGTTTTTCTCCCCCTCCCCCAAGTAACTAAGTGTCTGGAAATCATTTGTGAAGATGAAAGGTCTATTGGTAGAACCCAGTTTTGTAACGACAACAGCTCCCTCTTGTATCTGGGGGACTGCCTGCCAGAAAGTACAGGATATCTCCGAAGGCATGGTTTTTACTTCCCAGCTAATACTCCCCTCCCTCCATCTCATGCAGGAGATGCCATGTCCTGCTCTGCCGGATATTCTCCCCTACTGGCCACAGTGGATTTTTATTCTGATGTTAGAAGTGATTTGGCTCTGCCTGACCTTTTTGTTACCAGTGCCAGGTTGTCCCAGGTAAGACTCTGCACTCAGACTACTTTCTGTGGGGCATCAGATTGTTTTTCTTCTACTGAGTAGAAAACATATTTTATTAGCCATAGGGAAAGAATGAAGAAGAGAGCTTTTAGGCCAAGAGGGTTAAGGGAGGCATTCATGTGAAAAAACTTTCTTTACTTTGATACTAAAGTACCTCGCGTTATAAAGGTGACATCATTGTTCCTTTCTATCTAAAGAAGATTAAAATCTCCCTGAGGTCTGTGTATCGCGATATATGATCACCGCAATGTCATCCCTGTCTCTATCTTTGCCCCTTTAAAGGGACAGCACCTGCAGAGCAGGTGGAGCAGCTGGCTGGGTAGCCAGGGCTGAACTGAAGCATTGCTTTACGCTCCTGATACTGCCTGTCCCCTCATGACCCAGCTGCTCATGGCATTGCGATGATCAAAACAGGGTGGCCACCAGCCAGCTGTCATGTAGGACCTGTGTTTCGCTGTGTGCCTCTGGCCAGGGAAAAAATCGAGCATTTAGCGTGCTGGGCCAGTGGACTAGCTGCTATTCAGGTGGAGTATACCAACACTTTGTGCCATAACCTGTTTGCTTCTGTCCTAGGGGCTATCTTGGTCCTGGGGGCATTGGAGACTTTGGAAAGTATCCCAACTGCACTGGAGGAGCAGCTGGTTACATTGATCGTTTGCTTCTTGGAGAAAAGCACATTTATCAGCATCCCTCTTCAAGTGTAAGTAGGTTTTGGTTTGCAGTATGAAGCCACAAGCAAGCACTGAACAGAGCTGTCAGGAGGGCCTTGGGAATGATACATGCAGGGGATGGAAGAGAAAGGAGATTGGTTGCTCATGTGCCCTGTAACAACTGTTTTCTCTCTAAGGTGATTTACCAAACAACGATGCCATATGATCCTGAAGGGATCCTGGGGACCATAAATACCATTTTTATGGCATTTCTGGGACTGCAGGTACCTCTTTTCTTTCTGGCTGTGTGCTATAATGGGAAGATTTGAAGGAATCTTGGAAGTGGGGAGGCAACTTGGTTTCTTTATTTAAGGCTGAGACTGATTCTAACAAAGACTTTTCCAGAGCAATGCTTTCAAGGCTGACTTAGCCTGAGGTGAGTGTCAGAGAAGTGGAATCTAACCTGGCAGTAGCTTGCATTAGATAAACCAAGACTTTTTCTCAGTTTTCGTAAGGGATGGACACAAGAAGTTTGCAAAATATCCACCTGGAAACTTCCTTTGCTTGTTTTAAGTTTGGGCTTATGCTGCGAGTAGGCTGGCTCTGCATGTTGGAAAATAGGGCCAAGAGACGTATAGACTTCACAGCTTCATTTTAAACATACAGTTTTAAAGGGTGCAGCTGTACATGTTCCCTGTTGCTAATTTTCTGCTTGACCTGCAGTGTTGGCCATCTTGCATAGGTGCTGTGGGTGTGCTCACCTTCCCAGACACAAGGGAGGCAGGGGTTCACATTAGTGTTACCAACATCAAAAGCTCACAGCTTACCACCGTGTTTAAAATAGGATATCATGATGCTTTTTGATGCAGTTCTAGTTAGTCATTGCTGGCTTGTCTGTCTGTGCAGCAGCCGTTAACCAAACTGAAACTCCTGAAACTCTTGTGCTGGGAAAGGAATGTTACCACATGTAGCACTGGGTAAAAATTGAGTGGGAATCTCTTGTGGAGCAGAGGTTGGAACCGAAGCGTGACAGTGAGGAATGAGTCATCAGGACGCATTTCTTAGTGGTGCGTGAAAAGGAGCGTGTGCTCCGAGCAGGCCAGGGTGCGACGTGGCAATGTGGAGAAGCTGTTGGGGCTGGCTGGGGAGTCGACGTGGCGTTGTTCCTTTGTGCAATCCTTGCTGAGGGAGATGGAGCTCGAGTCACATTGTGTTAACTTAACAAAGTTGCTTGTCCCCTTCCTCAGTGTTAATGTAGTAGGGAAGGGAGAAAAGGTGCACCTCTATTGCTGAGTGGGTTGCATTTACGTGTTTTCCCCATCTGTGTCCATTGTTTGCAAAGAGTTCCCATTCTGAGCCTTTCAGCCACTTAGTTGACATAAATCCTATTCATGTTCTCTTTCGTAGCACAGGTAGCCGGTGGCAAATATATCAGGCTCTTGAAATGTAGTTACATTTATGGGCATTAATTAATTTTTTGCATTCTTTTTATATTAGGCAGGAAAAATTATCTTGTTCTACAAAGACCAGCACAAACATATTATGAGTCGGTTCTTCATATGGAGCATAGTAATGGTAAGTCAGATAGTTATGTAGCTCTTCAATAGATATGTATTTTTATACAACGCAAACTTAGTATTTCTGAAACATGTTGCAGTGGTTATATAAAGTTTAGCAACTTTCTATTTCAGGGAATTATTTCTGCTATCCTGACAAAATGTTCTAAAGAAGAAGGGTTTATTCCCATAAACAAGAACTTATGGTAAGCAAAGAGGTTTAGTGTGATTTTGTTAAAGTACTATTTTACCTTGGAGAATGTTTTACCTTTCTTATGTTGAGATCTGTCTGTATCACATAGTTCTCTAAATAATCTTTCTACTGAAAATGTGTGTAGGTCAATATCGTATGTGACAACCATGAGCTGCTTTGCCTTCATCCTCTTATTGCTGATATATTACCTTGTGGATGTCAAGAGACTGTGGTCAGGTGCTCCATTTTTCTACCCAGGTCAGTAAAATCACAGCAGGAAATGTATTATTTCAAATTCTTTCTGCACTGATACTATCCTTTTATGTTTTCTGCGCTTCCCTTGTAAAAGAGTTAAGATTTAGAAAGAGGTAACCTGAAGGATGCCAGAATTATTAACTTGAGCTGAATCTTTGCGTAGAACTGGGACACTTGAGACCAGATATTTAGGAGAGAGGGGCTGTCAGGTCTTTAAATGAGGGCTGGAAGCTGCTATTGCTAAATGACTGTTCTCAGTTTGGTCTTGAGTTAAGTTCCCAGGGAACAGCTGCCTAGTACCAAGCAAAATACCGCAGCTGGTTCGTAGTCGGTTTTGGAAAGGACTGCTGAGACTTGGGTAACCTAATGGGAAACTCAGAGGCCTGTCAACAGAGTAATACCACTTCTGAAGATGTGGGAGACAAAATCCCCTGGGCAGCTGTGTAGGTTCTGTTGCTGCGTTTTTAGATAAGCCTGTCTTCCAAAGCATCCCACTGTGGTTTTAACCACACTGGGCTCTTGACAAACATCTGAGTACAGAATGCAAACCCACAGCAGAGGGAACCTTTCAGCAGCTTTGGTGTCTGGTGTCTGGACAGGAAGATGGGTAGGGTGACAGCATGGTATCGTATCCTACCAGAAATCCCAGAGCTTTGAAGGGCAGTCAGCATTTGTTTGTAAAGGCAGTAGATCTGACCAAATAGGTTGGCACTCGGCCACCCTGAAGACAATAACTGTGATTATTCTCCTTGTCAATAAAATTGCAGGATACTGATTTGGTTGTATTTTCAATTTAGCATATAGGTTGTCTGTATTTCTTTTCAATAAACACTTGGGGGGAGAGAACCCCTCAGGCTGTATTTGAAAACACATGTGTAGCATCTTTGGGGCAAGTAACATTAGCTGTTGTGATTGTTGTGATTAGCTGTTGTTGTCTCGGTGCCACTCTGTTTCATAAGCCTGGCATGCCTCTGCCTGCTTACTCTGAAGCAGGCTCATACCTGCTCTTTCAGATGGTATGACCTGTGCTTACTTTCAGGAATGAACTCAATCCTGGTCTACATTGGACACGAAGTGTTTGAAAATTATTTCCCTTTTAAGTGGAAGATGCAAGACAGTCAATCCCACGCAGAGCATCTGACTCAAAACCTCACTGCAACAACTCTTTGGGTCATAATATCATATTTACTTTACAGGAGAAGGATATTCTGGAAAATCTGATAGAGGTGGTCAAGGTGTAGCAGGCCTAGATTCTGATGGGGCAAGTGCATAAGGTGGATTAGCCTGAAATGTTGCTGCTCATGCTAGGCTGTATTACTAAAAAGGGATACTAGTTCAAGTTTACAGTGCCATGGAAGTTGTCATCAAGACTTTTATGTGACTTAAGGGACAGTATTTTCCTATTTAGCGAAAACTTACTAGTCTGCTGCAGTTGCTCTTTCTGTTTTCTGTATTTTGTAAATATTTTGCTCATCTCCTTCATATAGAGAAACTGAACATATTGCAACAGCTGGGCAGTCAAAGACAGCCTGATGGTGCTTACAAAAGGAACTGCAAGGGATCTGGGTGGTGACTGCAAGGGGTTATCAGAATGGGACTGTGGTAACAGTCATTGCATCTGACAAGGCACCCCCTAACTCACGTGGTCTGGGGTTTGTATATACCCTTGGCACCTGCCGCACGCCTGCACCACTCTGGCTACTGGCACACATTTAACTCAGCCATCTTTTTGACTTGGGAGCACTGGCAGCATCCTCAGCCCTGCACTTGCGTCGGCAGTGTCGTGACTGTCTGGGAAAGCTCGGGGCACCTGTGTGCTACAGCATGCTGCGGAAAGTGGCGACTCTACTGATCATTCTTCATTGTGTTCTTCCAGTTTGGTCTTGGATCAAAACCTTTGGTTTAGGATCCCGCTGAAGCCTACTGCCAAAGATGTCTTCTGTTGGCTTATTAATCAGCATGCTGCTGCTACAGGTTTAGCAGCCTGTCTGTGCATGTTCTGGGCCTTAGTGTTACATACCGCTAGCATGGATGAGGTCCGATTTTCATGTGCTACACTCTAAGAGTGCAGAAAGGCCAGTTCCTATTTACTTTGTGTAATCACTTGGATATTACCAAAGTTTGATCAAAGCAATCCTTTTTATAAACGGATTTATGTAAGGGCTCTGAATCTGAAAACCAGCAATACAGGTAGAATTCAGCCAAAAAGGAAGAGATAGCAGACCAATTCAATGTAAGATAATAGGTTTTGGAAACACAGGAAATTCACTCACGCTGTGATTTCCAAACTAGTGCTAATAAAAAGCCTGAAATACCCTGCTATGTTCTCTGCGTATGTATAAAGACAGAAAGAACTAAGACACACACCTTAGGATAATGCTATGGAAAAAAAACCAAAACAAATAGGACATTACAGAAGACTTCTTAAAGAAAGTTTTATTTATAAAGTTTGATCTACCCACATAAAACTAGGCGGTGAACAAACACTGAGTAGTATTTGTGTATTGCAGAACCTGTAACTGATTGGTAACTTCTTTGACTCTCTGGCCAAGTGATTTTCCACTGCCACGCTGCTGTTCATACAATTAAGAGCTTTCCCCTCTCTTTGTAAGAGACGCTGCATCATGATCCAGTCCATTCAAGCAAGAGTCTGAAGCAGCAGTATTTTCTCATTAATGCAGAACCTATGCAAGACCACCATGAGGTTTTCCCCACAGCGTGAGACCTGGCGCTCCATGGCCAGGCGGAAATCTTCTTTCACTCCTTTAGTTATACCCCGTGTAACTGTATGATGCCTTAAGACATGAAGGAGAGAGAGACAGAAAAAATCAAGTAACGGTTATTTGGTACACTACAGTAATTTAAAAGGTGCTGCATGTCACTTACTATATATCTACTGTCCATACCCAAGTTTATATAAGGAGAGCCAAATAGCCTGTGCTATGCAATTTTAAAAAATCATGTGTTTAGTAGCTTACAAGTCTTTCAACAGTTAGAAGTTCCATAAAAGTCTGTGCTCTCACTGCTTTGATCATGACTGTTGGGGGAAAAAATGTTGCTGTTCTAGCTAACAGGAAAATCTATTCTCTTAACCCAGCATATACAGAGTTTTCCTTTCTTGGGGAAAGGAATTTTTTTTTCTCTCTACCTTTGCTGCCTAGGCCACTTCCTCCTTGTAATCACTTCTATAAATGGCTGGGGTTGAAAGAAGAGTGAAAAGATGAACCTGCTTTTTCTGGAGGAAGGGGACAGGTGGCTGCCACCATAAAGAGCAGATGGCATCTTGTACCAGTAGGAAAGTGCAGGAAGGGGCTATATAATCCTGTGGGCACTGACAACTCTTTGACTAATGAAAGGTGCAGTGAACACTTCACAGGCCAACACAAAGCCCAAATCAAGCCAGGCTGTGAGTCTGCATCAGTAGAAGCCAGCTCTTGTGGAGATACTAGACACCAGGCAGGGATTACATTTATTCTGAGCAGAAGTTCAGGACTTCTTTTCAAACAGAATGAAGGTCCATCTACTGAGCAAGCTAAAGCGATGCTGGCTGGGGAAACTCTTGGGATATTCCCCTGTTAAAGGCTGTTCATATGAACAGTTCTTTGTCTTCACGCTGGCCTGTAGCACTCGATACCTAAATCTTGTCCTTAAAACAATGTTCTGCAGCGCCAAAGCACTATACTTTACTTGCACTGGTCCAGAACTGGTTAAGTAAGATCAAGACTTTGTAACATCTACCTGCAAGCTCTACTTGGGAAGGGAAGCAAAAGATATGCCCTGAAGTGAGAGCCCTAGCACTACTAAAGGAGCAACATAAATTAAATTAGAGAGAAAAGCATGCCCAAGAAATGCTGATGTTGAGACAAGTCCTGAGTCATGGGTAAGAAGGGAAGAGCTGGACCGAACCCAGCAAGCACACTGCAAGACAGAAAGGAAATAAAAAATAAAGGGTGAGGGCACCTATGCCAATCCAGAGATTCTGGAAACAAGAAAGGGAAAAGTCTGGGAATTACCCTTGCCAACAATACCACTCCACCTTCACTTAAATCAGCAAGTCCAGCATTTAAGAAGAGACTTCTCTGCCAAAACACATTACAGAGACCTCTGTAACACGTGGAAAAGGCAAAGCAGAGACTAGCCTGGAGACTACTGGTCAATTCATTGATGAGCTAGGCTGAGTGAAGCAAAACTGCACTGAAAATACTCCAGCATATTCAGAGGTTATGGGATAAGCCCTGTTTTCCATCTTTACTGTCTTAAACATTGCTGGCAGCCGAGTGCTATGGTCAGTTACAAGCTAAAGAAGGATATGCAACCTACAGCTATTGAGCAAGCCAGCACCGCTTTTGAAGATGCATGTCATGTAACAGCTAGAAAACAGAATGAAGAAAACTTAAAGGAAGAAAAGTAGCTACAAACGGATCCAGTAACCAGTATCTTCAAAATAAAGGGTTATACTTTTGCTAATATGAACATCAGTATCATTTGGGGGGATTTCTACATTTTTGTTTAAATTCAACAGTGATTATTAAATTGAAAGGACACGGATACTGGCAACTTATGGGAAAAAGAAAAATAAATGTTATAATAGAACAACATGGTTTGCCAGGCAATGTAGGCACAAATGGAGGAAAAAAAAGATAAATATTGAGTAACAAATTGCTGAAAACCATGGGCAGTAAAACATGTTGACAAAACACAGCACACTATGAGCGGGGTTTTTCCACTTGGTACCTGTCAGCAGTCTGTATGCTGGGCTGTAGCACAGGTATGAATTCCTGCTGCAGTAACCCCATGGGAGGGCTAGAAGTCCTTTAAAAAACAGCAAATAGCAGCATTCAAACACCCACACACCAACTCCCCCTCTGGTGCAAAACAACTCTCCAGCAAAAGGAGCAACAAAGAACTAGGGTGAGACCACATAGCAATATGACCACCAAGCAGCTGAAGGGGCGCAGGACCCTAGCAGCATCAAACATGCAGATATCCCCAGATTTCATTGCAAGGCTGTTCTGCAACTGTGGTCTAAATATATATGCATATTTTTGGACAGTTACACCGGGAGAAAGGACAAGTGGTAGGTGCAAAAACAATTCACAGTTGCACTACAATGAACTGTCATAGCTCTTCCCAGGAAGCGTGTCAATCAGAAAAGATTTCATCAGAGGAGCACTGCAGATACCACAGCTTCCCTGCAGAGCCGGCAAGAGCGTGTCAGTGAACTGGGAGTTCACAACTTGGAGTTAAGGGATTTGCTGCTGAGCCCAAGCCAAGTGCATGCACAGTGGTTATTGGCCAAGTTGAGTACACGACAGTGTTTGTTACAGGGTGCCTAAGTATCTTTTCATTAGCCCACAGATGTCCTTTTTCACCTTTTCAAATTCAAACTGCATACAAAAATGGCTGTTAGAGGACGGCACAATGTCAGAGCACAAATGCCCACTCAGAGCAACCTCCCATTTATGACCAGGGCCACATGAACTAGCCACCAAAAGGTGTCTGAGCTGAAAGACAGTTTGTTGTCTCTGTGAAGTTAAGTCCTTATCTCTGTGTGCTATCTATAACACAAGATAATCACACAGTTTTGTTCACACATCTAGCCTAGAGCAAATCCAATGCCCCACCTAAGGAGAAATGAGAAATTTGGTATACAGAGAACAGGTCTAGTTTCTTAACCTAAGTCTCTCAAAATGTCACCTAAATCTTACTAGGGAACTGAGTACTTAGTGCATCATTCACCCTCATAGATGCTAACAAGGGAGCAGAGAAGCAAGACTCGCACTTACATACCTACAATATCGAGTTAGGTGCCTACCTTCAGATCTCACAGGTGGGCATTTTGATTAGTATCTGTTAATGAATAGGGATGGCTTATGCTTATGGCTCCAGCTATGCTTATAAAAGTCAAATAAAGACGGGACATTTTAGTAGTGCAGAAACACTCAACAATACAGCTACAATAACCTGAAATAAAATATTCACAAGAATTATTCAATCAAATAAGATATTTTTCAAGAGTTCTTGGCATGAATGAGTCCAGTACTTGCAAAAATGGACACAGGGAACAGAAAAGACAAAGGAACAGCAAGATGTTATTGGTCCCAGAGTGACAGATGTTTGCAAAAGGGATTTTGCGCAACTGTTTCCATTACTGTTTGCAAGATCTGCAGTCAGCACTAAACATACCCAAGTGCACAATCAGAATAAAAATTACACTCTCAAGATACTTTGTTTCACTTCAAACCAACAGAGCTTTTCCTCCTCTGTCCCCAAGGGGAGATGTGATGGGAATGTGAGTAGAGGCAGAACACTCAACAGCTTTCACATCAAGTTTACACGGTTTGGTAGGCTAAGATTAGACTAATTAGAGTAAGATTTGTTAAAAAGAGGAGCACGATATTAATCAGTTGTTTCTTGCATATTGTTATTTTCCTCTTTAACCTCACTAGCTAACACTGCCACTACTGACTTGTATAATCAGTAAAACTATGAAACTTGGCTTGTCTAGAATGGAGTTCAAAAGCACTTAGTGGTTGAATTCAGAGCCTCATCGTAGAAGTCTTGTTGACATTGCAAACAGAATGAGCTGGCTATATCACCAGTTAAAACCAAAACCATGGACCTTCATATTCCCACAATGGATACAAGCAAAGGGAAAGCTTACAAGCTGTATGTGTATTTTGCCCGACCCGATTATAAGTCTGCAGGCTACCAAGATCTGACTTCAGCTTTTGAAAACC
Source organism: Ciconia boyciana (assembly GCF_034638445.1). Lineage (NCBI taxonomy): Eukaryota > Metazoa > Chordata > Aves > Ciconiiformes > Ciconiidae > Ciconia > Ciconia boyciana. The sequence continues at coordinate 60,815,793 of NC_132938.1, forward strand.
AGATTGCAGTTTGCTTTCCTGGGTTCAGAAAAATGAATACAATTTCCTACAAAGTATAAGGTACTGAGGAAAAGTACTAGAAGAAGAATGTGGAATTCACCTGGGGAGAAAATGTCCTGTAAGTCATGAAACAAAAAGCTGTCCGTATAAAAAACATATAATATCTGTAATGCATTTCCCATCAATTAAGATGCAGGATTGCTATGTACATTTATGCTGAGGAAAGATCAGGCAAAGGAGCAACTGCTTTGTCTTTGGGCTGCTGTGGCAAACTCAGAGTCTTCCTGTGCATGACTGAACAGTATCTGAGCTGCCTCTGCTAATTATTGTGAGGATGGTGCAGCAGCTCATACAACCAGAACTGGTGACAGTTTTGAAAGATGAAAGCCAGTCTGCAGATTTTGAGCCTACCAACCATTGCCCCAGGAAACAGGGCTGTGCAGGTGCACTTTGTAAAACCCCAGCTGGGGGAGGCCGTGAGCTAACCAGTGCTGCTGAGGTCAACACTGTTGGGTGACAACATCCCTGAGCCTCACAGCCAGTCCAGCTAAAAAAATATCTGGGGTACCAGGGAAGTAGACATCATCTCCGATTAGTGGACTACACCCTGAACTCTCCCTTCCATCAGCTCTCTGATGAAGTGGTTCCTGCCCTACACATCTCAGCCACATAAAAGACACTATACACAGCTTTTCCAGCTGGATGGCATATTTGACCATTTTGTCTCAATAAGCACAAAGAAACGGACCTCTCTTCTACCAGCATTTCCATCATTCAGGAAACATAACACTGGTCAAAAGGAGGTCAAAGAGAGATTTCTGTCTTGCTAGAAACACTGCTCGCTACCTAATTCCTGACTGGTAAGGTCAGAACAGTAACAGCTACCACACCAATCAAAATAAAAGCTGTGACGCAGAGAAATAGTGCTGAACTATTGCAACTAACTTGAGATAGCAGCTAAGAAGTTACCAGGCATAGTCTTCAGTGCTAAGCTCTCTTGCTGACAAAGCTTATTAGTTAACATCATACGTAGTGCAGCATACCCTGTTTCTTGTTTTCATACAGCTGGTTACAAGCAGTGAGATATAGCAAGGGTAAGAGTTTGGAAATCTAGAGCTTAAAAGAGAAAATTCTCTGTCACATAATTAAGCATTTGTATTTCTTTTTCTTTTCTTTAATTACACCTAGTATCTCATTTTTGTGTTGGTTACCTAGAACTCTGGAAAATCTATTTACTAGCCCAAATTTGGATCCAGTTGTCCAATGTTAGGCTCCCATTTTTTGAAAACTTTAGCCCATTTCTAGTTAGTGAATAGCCAGAATACACTAACCCAAACTGGAATTTCAACAAAGTTTAGTAGGCCCCCTTTTATAAAGCAAAATACCACAAGTTCTAATAAACAACCAGGATATTCCAAAACATTCTGCCACTAAAACCCTGCAGGAGATACTTGTTCAGTCTTGACTCAGAACACCTACGAAGTTAATCCAAATTATTAATTTCCTTCAGCATCTCATAATAAGCTAAGCAGAATAAGCTTGTTCAGAACATAGCAAGAGATGACCTGCTAGGTCTGACAGAAAGGTTATTAGAGTTTACCTGGAGTGTAATTTAATTTATGTTTTATACCTAAGATTTTCATCATTCAGTGGTCTTTCATAACTTGGTTTACAACAAATAGTGCTTTCTGTTCAGCATTACTGTTCAGCAAAATGAATAACAACACATTACAGGCATGCCTAATTATTTAAAGAATTCCTGCAAAGTGCAAGTGTCTGGTTGAAGGAACAATACTGTAATCACTTTAATATGAATCATTCGAAAGCAAATACCATGCTTAAAAATAAAGTTCTGTAAAAGTAGGAGTTTAAAGTTGAAAAACCCCCAAAAAGAATTCACAGATCAGGAGGAGAGTCAGAAAAAGAAACTCGTGGCCTTGTTTGAACTCCTTAGCCAACTCCTTATATTTAAACTCAAAGACATGACAAACTTACTATCCAGAAGATTACATGAAAGCAAAGACAATCAGAACATACTCCCTTTTTTTTTTCCACAAAGAAAACAGTAAATGCTTTTTTACCCTTACTTGATCAACATTGCTTGATTTGGCAGCAGTTCCAGATGAATTTTCCCACCTTCCTGTGTTCTTAAATAAGCAAATTCCTCCAACATATCAATATCTGAAGGAAACGTTAAAGATTTGACTAGGGAAAAAATGATAGAGAACATTCCTTCTTATCCCTCACAGCTGAAGCCACATTGCTGAAAGGACAGTCAAAATGAACACCTATTGAAGTATCTGATTCTTAAAAGTGATAAAGAAGATCACAGCATGTATTCCTAATCCTCCAGAAATTCATCAGAAATGGCTTTTTAAAGTGCAAAATACACACATCAGTCAATTTCTTTTCTTTGTTCATTTCTTCATATGTACAGTCAGGCAGAGGTAAAGAAAGCTCATCTCTCCAAACAAATTCCCTGGTTGTTGTTACTTCCTTTTCCTGCACTGCAGGTTATCAAAGCAGTACATACTGAGGCTGGGACTGAAGGAAATGCCACCACGGTGGCACATACCACCCTTTTTAGTTTTCTATTTTGGTCCCTTATTTAGCTTTTCTTTATTTTTTTTCCTTCCTTTAACACCAGAGCTTTTTTAGTTGTCTCAGATAGGAGTTAGACCCCTTGCTTCCTGGAGGCCATGGCTGGATGTCTGTTTAGGTTAAACACTAAACTATCCACGTGTGTGTATGCCGATCAAAGTGTATGTCAGATATCTGAATAGAGAAATCAGACATGCTTCACATGAACTTTGACATAGCTCATTATCTTACTCAACCCAAAAATCGTACCCACAGAAAGCATTACATAAACAATAGCCAAATTCATTCAACTCTTTGAAGCACAGGTACTGCTTTATCGTTTTTGTTAACAACCTTGTAGTATAATGGTTTATATATCTTACTGAAAAGACTGCCGTCACTTGCACGAGCAGCCTAAGCTGCTGCTGTTTTTCTGAATGTAAGTGCAATTCCAATGCACTTAAGGGTACTCTCAAGTGCCACAACAGTTGACAGGAGGCATATTTATAGTCCATTGTGCACTGCCACCTATTACAAGAGGCTTGCATGGTATGGAAATAAATACAGAATATGATTCATGGAGAGAACTGCTGCTGAAACTATCTAACAGCTTTTTCAACACCCCAGCACATAGTTTTGGATGTGAAAGACATTCTTGGTTAGAGAAAGGATACTTGTGACATAGTTGAAAAAATTCTCATACTGGAAGTTTCCTTGTTGGCAGATTTTGTTGATGGCTTTCAGGAACAAGTTCTCACCCCTTGGCCACTCATGCTGAAGCAGAACAACTACGTGGCCCAGCGCCATATCATCTCTGCTGTCTGTGAAAGCTCTGAGCTTCAGGGAAAAAAATGACATTGAGACAATCTGGAAACACATGTTGCTTTTATAAATACATGGGATTCATCTCACCTACATCTGTGCAAATACAAAAGCTCTTTAGGAGCATACTTCATTCTGCCCTAATATATACATTTAAAATAGGTTGGAAATTTCCAGCCAAAATACCAAATTCTCTCCGCTGACCTATAAGGAAAGTCTGAATACAGACAAAAATATTTTGAGATTAGTTCTATCTCCTATGCCCAAAACTAAAACGAATAGAAGAGAAAAAAGAGAGAACAAACCCTCCTCCATCAACACTCCCTCCCCCCCAAAAAAAGACCACCCACAAACCCACCCACAGACCAAAGACCACCCACAGACCACCACAAAGGTGAGAAGCACTTGAGGCACAGCCCTTCACACCTAGTCACACCACTGGGGTAAGGCCATGCAGTTTCAGGACCCCAGATATATAAACTAGGCCTTAGAGACATGAGAGAATCTGAAGCTGTGACTATAGCTTACCTTGAAACAAGCTAACAATAGATGAAGGCAGTAAGGCATGATAGCTCTACTGGTACATGGCCAAAGCTTCAAATCAGACCCTGCAATAGAACAGTTTATCATACACTTCTTTAGGGGTCTCATGATTATCTAAGTTTGAAAGAAATTAGAATGGAGCAAAAAAATCTACAGTTGCCAAATCTCAGGTAGGGAGGAAAACTTTGAAGGTAAATTACAAATGATTCAAAACGTGAAGTTACACATTTTAAAATTTTTTCTTCATTCTCTTTTCCTGTGGTAGGACTTTGTGACGAATATACTTTTAATAGGTACCAGCAGGAAAACCACTCACAAAAACAAGAGGGGATAAAGAACTTCCTCCCTTTTCATAATACAAAAAGAGAAGAATTATACACTCAACCGAAATGCATGAACTAAAATTGAGCTGACACTGAGTTTAGGGTAGTAGCAACTCCATACCTTTCCTGAATTTAGACTTTACTTTAGGTTGCTCCTCTTGTACTTTACCTCCTTCTTGTACTGGAAGTAAAATACAGCACATGAGGTCAAGCACTTTTTCGCATGTTTGCTATAAAAAGAAGAGAGACATGATAATGCTAAGTCTAAATTAAAGTTCTTAAAATTCAGATATGTTAATAATGATTAAAAATTTCAGACACCGCAAAAAAAAAAAAAATCACAAAATTCTCTTCTAGAACTTGAGCGGACTTAATGTGTAACTTAGTTCAGCTGAGCAAAAAGACGTAGCTGTCATTAAAGTATTTCTGAGAGCCTACATAAGTAATTTTAATTGTGAAAAAATATGTACTGGCATTCTTAATTTCAAGAGTGTAAGATCAATACAACTGCAATCAAAAACTATTTTATTTTGAAGGATTAAGTTTTCAAATGAATTCTTAGAATAGTTTTTAAAAGCTTGTTCTGTCCATGGTAAAAATAGAAAGGAAAATGGCAATCTGACAGCATGACGGAAATACAATGAATGTTTAATGCTGTTTCCTAGAGACAATAAGAGGTCTGTGGGGATCTATTACCACATTTCCAATTAAAAAGTAGTAGACTGGAAGGGACAAAAAGACTTCTCCAGTACTACTGGGATGATGTTAGATCCTAAGAGACCCAGCCTTTATTACTAGTGCTGACACTGACTGACCTCAGACCACCATGCACTCCTGTAATATTAAAAACAAAATATGTATTGCAAAGGTAAAGCAAGTTCAGAGGTCAGGCCACACAATATTGTTCTGGAATCTCTTATACTGTCAGTTGATAAAGAATTCTTTTCTAAGATGATCACAGAAGTTTCTTTTCTATAAACCTTTTCTTTCCCCTGCCACGTGAAGCTTATACCTAAGAATTTTCCCTTAATATTTAAAACAGTTTCAGTACAGTTAAGGAATTCAAATTTAAGGTTACATTTACAGACAACTCAAACACTTGTAGCTATGGAAAATCATAACTAATCCCCCCAAATATAACTACCAAATAGACTATATAAGAGAGACGCTAATGGACAGTCAGTTAATGTGCCAGGAAGTGCAATTCTTCTCTCTGTGAAGCATGGATTTTTCAGTAGATCCTGGCTTACGTTTGATGCCCTGTTGAAAGCAGGCTAATGGGAAAATTCAAAGGAAGAAGACAAACGGGAACCACAGGGCCAGATGATGAAGGACCAGTGTGTGGAATGCTGTACGTACCCGATATTCTCCAAGGGCAAAGTGGCACGTTGCTAATTGGATTAGTGCTCTCTGATTTTCTAGTGATCCTTGCCCTGTAATTTGCTGTGGAGAATGAGAGCCCTGAAGAGCTGCCAAGTGATGTAGGCTGCTAATAGCTTTTTTGTACTGCCCCTTTAAAAAAAGATATAAAAAGACAGTGTTAGGGTCTTCTGTATACAATGGGTAGAAAGACAGAAATAAAAATTCCCTTACAGAAAGCTTTCAAAACAGAGCTTGTCCAAGTAACAAGGCTTCAAAATTTTAATCTAGCAGAACGCTCTCCAGTGATGTGCTGTGTACAGGAGTGTGGATTGATCACTTGCAAGGCAGTGAGAAGACAAACAGAATTCTGCTTTAAAAAGCCTGTTTACAAAATCGCATTTATAACTGAAACAAATAATCATGCTCTTCAGAGTTAATCATTACTTTATTTAGACTAATAAAGTTTGAAATAGCTCTTGTTCCGGTACAAGTATGGGCAAAAATAAAAGACCCCCAAAGGAAAAATATAAAAGAACAAACTTTGTTCTATAGATGGTATTTGGAATGAGTGCAGTCAGCCTAATTTCTGAGAATGATAAATTTTAACTGAGATGTTAAAATCTTCTGCTGTTTGAAAATTCTTCTCTCTGATTGTGTTCCAATAGAATGCACTGGCAGGTGAATAAAATGCGCTTTTCTTCTGTAACACTATATATATCTACTGGTCAAAATGCCAACGCAGATGTCTTTCCCATATGCCAAAACTAGCTGGACTCAACAAAAAGCTATTGGGACAGGAATATCCTAAGCAGGGTACCTAGCCTGTGGTAAGAATGGTATGATTCCATCCCCAAAAGGGTCATGCTTTAAAGAATAAAATCGGCAGACGCTTAAAGTAGTCAAACTGGCTAACCAGAACAGCTATTCACTGGAAGGAAGAGCAACATAATGGTGTCATTTTCACTAATTTTTACTTTATTTTTTTACCTGGTAGATGATCATGTCTGTAAGAAAGATTCTTAACCAAAGCCAGGTGTCTGTCTTCCATGACAAACAAATTCTGGTGAACTCTGCATAAGTGGTCAGAGAAGAAAAAGTAAAAGAGAAAATGAAACATTTCACAGCTTTGGGTTAAAAATCTAGGAACAAAAAAGCTGAATTTAAAAATTAAAAAACAAAACAGTAAGAGTGTGAAATCTTTCAAATACAGGATACTCTCTTCCTATACAATCATATTTTGGTTATACTTCTCTTCACAGTGTCCAACAAATCTAAAAGCAGCTAGGTGGTACTATTTGCCTGCTTTTTAGAAAATAAATTTGTTTTCAAGATTATCATACCAGATATTATCAGAAAGGGAGAGACACAGTAAAGACACATCTTCTTAAGCATGAACTAAAGCAGCCATTAGCAGCACATCCTCACCAACTATTATCAGCACTACTACTAACCAACTGCTCCTTCAGTAAAAGCTGCTTCCAAGAGAAGTGGGGGTGAATAAGCAAAGATGCATGAAGAATTAAACGAAATCCAGGAACAAAATATTCAGAAATGCAACAACTGATAAAGCTGCTTATTGAAACTGAGATCAAAAATACTCAGGACCCAAAGTAAATTAAATTTTAAGGATTCACAATGACAGGAATTCTATTTTCACAATAGTAAAATGACTTCTATGCACAGCAACGACGCCTAAATGCAACTCTGCCTGCAGTTAGCCTTACCTTTGTCAAGTGATTCCAGAGAATAGAGCAGCTCCCAGCTCTCTCTTGCCAGTTTAAAGCTCTCTAATACTTCAATAGAGTTTGCAAGGTCTGCCTTGTTTACTGCAATATGGCGACTTCGCGCCTTCCCAGAAGGATCCTCATCATCTGAGCTCTGCTTAAGAGTCAGTATAAAACAAGAAGATTAATTTCTTAATTTATACTGATTTCAAAGGACTCTAAAGTCACAGAAGTTCAGTTGAACACAAGAAAACAATTCTGTACTAGAGATGCCAAGATCCTAGTTTAAGTGCCTTTAAGTGACTTTTCACTTAGCTTGTTTTAATATTAGAACAATCTGTTTTGCTACCAAGAAACTCAGTGGTATAGTGTGATCAGTATTCACAGTTCCAATCATGAAAAGTCAATTAATTTGGAGGTTTAGCTGTAGAGCATCTGACTGCTATAGCTACCATTTTTAACAGCTTCTGCAGCCTCTGCTGAACTCCTTCAAGTTAAAGTATTCACATCAGCATGTATGTGTCTACAGCAACTGCTGCAAAAATCGTTTTGTTCTTGCTGGCTTTAGCCCAAAAAAAATCTGTTTGCAAATTGTGATCATAAACAGCTATTCCAAGGTAGTTCTAAAAATATGTCTATTACATCTGTGTCAAAACCACTATTGTCTAAATTCCAGTACCAATGCCATTCTTGTTACAAATGAAAAAGTCTAGAAAAGTTACCATTGTTTTTTCTCTTCCTTCGGCAAGTTTCCTCTTTTTGTGTATGTGTTTGTTACGATCAATATCTGTATCACCATAGATGTTGGTCACATCCTCGAGAAGAACCAGTGGGGCTTGGTTTGGAGCATTTGGACCTGGATGTAAAGATAAATTAATTCAGGATTGCTCTAGACTGATCTGAAAGGTCTCATGTCTACATCAAGCTGGTTTTGTTTCCTTCACAAGTAATGATTATAATGCTAGAGAAAACAATCTGAAATTAATTTACTTAAGTTGCCTAAGCTTAAACTATGCTGGTAAAGCTATGGTTTTCTCAAAGCAGCTTTACGGTAAAGGTTAGAATGCATTTACCAGACGTCACAAGAGTTTGCTTGAGAGCTTCAGAGTATCTTTGAATCCTTTTCTTATGGAGCAGTCACAAGATATACTCAGACAGCAGGTGTTCTCTCATCAAGCATTATTTGCTTTTATGTAAGTCAACTATTCAACAGGTGAACAAAACAAATGGCTCTGAAGTTAACAGCCACAAACATGGCGAAGCACAGCAATATTCTCAAAACATTCTCATGAGAAACCAAAGCAATATGCTGACAGGCACTGATGCCTCAAAGAAGTGAGTGTATTTTATTGCAAGATTTCCCTAGAAGGGTCACTCAGTGTCAGCTTTGCCCCCACTGATTTCAGTGTACAGGATTAAACCTTTAATTGACTGCCAGAGCCCATCATCACTCCCCAAAGCCTCTAGAGAAGCCTCATTTTGAAGCACAGAAGACATAATTTCTACTTCCACTGGTGTCACAGAACATCCAGTGGGATCTGGGACCTGTTATTTCAGACCTCAGTGCTTAAGTTTCATTAGATATAAAATAGGAACAACACTTCTTAATCTCAAACAACATTGGTACATGGCCACTAGTGAGAAAGCTTTCCTTACAAAAACATTTTCTCCTTTTGCACAATCAAGTTGTATATAGATGTGCAAAGCTCAGACAAAGAGAAATATAAAGGAAAGGGGAAATCCACTAATCTGTTTTCCCTTTTCAAAATCAGCAGATAAGACAGTAGTACGGACAAGTATTTTCAGTATGTGCATTTCTTCTGTTTCTATTTGCAGAAAGACAGGAGGCTAAGACCTCATTCATAATTGCAAAGAACTAATTTGAGAGCTTAGTATAAAGACAATCCATTTCATCTCTTGACATAAAACAACCCATATTAAGCTTTTCCCATCTACTCAAAAGTGATATGTAGGGAGTCCACTACAACAGAAGTTAATGTTCTAAGAAACCACCAACCTGGCATGCTTAACAAATAATGTTATCTCCTTTGACTAGGTTCAAACTAAATACCACCATTGAAATGTCCCCTACACAAAAGCTACAACACATTGAAATCACCTCTTCTGTACCATCATGTATTCCACTGTGCTGGAATCTAGTCTGTGTGAACTGAAAACAGAGCCAAGTCATAATGTAGAAAACAGCATCCATGAGAAACAGATATGAAAGTACAACTGGGATGCTGGAAGAGTTTTATCACTAGAATCTCAAGAGCTGCCTACTTCTAACACCTGAGAAGAAAGGAGTGGGTTTTTCTTTTACTCATACTGATTTGAATGAATACCAGTTAAGTGCTTTGCTTTCCAAAGAAATGTTCTCTTCTCAGTAGCAGGCAAGTGCACTGTAGCCTTTATTCCAAAACCTCCAGTCCTAAAACAAAACAAAACCTAACCGCACCCTTGACTTGGGCTGCAGACCTTCTTACATTACTGAAAGTTACACAGCCATACAAAGAGCAACATTGTGTTTTTCTGTCTAACCGAGCTCTAGAACCTAAGCTTAGAGTTTCTAATTGATTTCTAGCACAGAGTGTTATAAATAAACCCCTAAAAGCATCAGCGCAAATAGCAACTCCTGCCAAGCCTGCAGGCAGCCTGAAAGTTATGAGAGGTGTGAATTGCCTCATTCATTTCTCAAGTCTCCAGTAAGGCAGATATGAATTATGTAAGAGAAATGCATTGAAAAGTTTTCTCTCAAGAGGTTTCTTGCAAGTCCATGCACATAAGAAGAAAGTCACAGATCAAAGCTCAGAGCTACTGGATTAAGGAAGAGACAACTTTTTTCCCCACCCCTACGCTTCAAAATACATAGGATTCTACATTTCTACAGTGAGCCCTCCAAAGAGGAGGAAAAACCCTAATGATAGAAAGGATATGAAAGGCACTGAATACCACTAGACTTTAATGCTAAAGCAGAAATTAGTAAAAAATGTCTCAGAAATATTTTCCTGATGTCAGGAAATGACAGAGGGTACCAGAAATGCTGCACCAAAGGGACTGCGCTCTGCTGTCTCAGTATACATTCTTTTTTTGGTGGTTCAGTCTGGAAACATGAGCTTTAACATACTCAGTTGTACAACTTAGAAAGGAACTTTTTCACCAGTACTTTACTTCCTTTCTTCCTCAACTCAGAATCAAGCAGCTAAAACTATATGCACAGCTAAAGTATCTCACTGCCCCACTTCTTTCCTCTGGATAGAACAAAAAACTCAACTTGATTATTTCCTGTATTTTTAAAGTGACTACATGTTCTTTGCATACAAGTTTCCATGTCATTTGTCTTCTGAGCTTAGCTATCTACTGACATTGTTCAACTGACTACCCAACTTCCTGTAAAGTTGTTTAAAAGTCATCATTTGTATTGAGTGTTTCATTACTCAAATGATCATTTGCTCCCCGCAGGAAACTGTGATGAAACTTATGAACACAACACACAGAATTAAAATTGTAATTTTATCATGAATCAGTAATTGTAGTGTTAATAAGTACTAATTACCTATGGTGACAATTGTTATTGTTGCAAGGAATTCCCTAGCAGTGAGTGAAGAAGCAGAAAATGCACACTATTAAGAGTTGAAAATTCCTCTTTGTGATGCTATTTCAGTAAGTTCTAAACAAACTGGAGGTTAAAGAACTTCCCTCAGCTTCTGGGCCATCCCTGAAAAGTCCAGTCAATCCCTGAAGAAGCAATCCAAGGTGTTCCAAGAAATCTGATATCCCCCAAATGCAGATTTGAGTAGGTAGGAAAAAGCATAGGTAACATTCATACTTTAAATGCTCAGTTTACAAATTAATTACAAATTAGGATTAATTTGCTAAGTTAGACTGACCTTTGGTCTGATCCACTACAGCACTTGTCATGAACTACTTCTGCTGGTAAGACTAATGGCTTGGGAGAATTTTAAAAAAGACCCATGTCACTCTGTAAGATGATAGTTTCAAAAGACTAATGAGAAAAGATCTTTCAGACATTAGCAATGAAATCACAAAGAACTCTTTACAAAAGTTGAAACATTAGAAACTAACCTTGAAAGAGCGATGGCTGGATGTTGCTGACATACTGGAATGCATTTTTAAAGAAGACCAACATTGTGGAATACACTACTTGATTCTTATATTTAGCGTGTGCATCACTATCGAAGTTACTAATGTATCTGCAGAGGTCTTTCATTCGATGCAAAATATCGCCAAAACTTCTGAGGAACAGAGATAAAAAGAATTCAGGATGTTGTTACAGAGTCCAAAACTAAAGGAAAGAATGCATAGTGAATATGAAAAACTTAAATATTTTGGCTGAGGAAATCCCCCAGCTGCAAGTTAGTGGAGGCTGGGAACGCATGCCAGTGAAACTTCACTAACATTTACCATGTTTCTCTTTGCCGAGGCACCTAGGGAAGGATACCCCATAGTACTATAATTCTTATGCACGACTTGCATCAACAAAGATTTAGTTTAGAGACTAATTTGAAAAGTGCTCCCTGGATCCCTGTTTTTGCTTTACACTGTACATTCTTGAAAGAAAAGCTGCACTGAATTTACACAAAATGTCCTCATGTTAAAATCCTTCTTCAACCCACCTCCTTAAGAATTAAAAAGCCAAATTCTCCTTGAGAAGAAATACCCAGAAAAATACACATTTCTCACCTTCTTCCCTTATCCATTTGCCATTCACACCTCATTCCCACCACAGACAATATTTTAAATAGCCTCTCCCAAGGATCTGTAATCTGGGATGATTTCTCTGTGAGACCATCTATTACATATTTCTGAGAGCTACGCTTGCTTGGAGACATAATATCAGAGGAATCTTGTGAACCTAGGAAAACCAGCACAATTTTATCTTCATAAAGAAATCAAACCAACTGATTTATTTTCAAGAAGGAGACACGTAAAAATGTACATCGGAGCTTTCAGGGTAACGATTCTTTACTGAGAAGGCTAACAGGGAGCAGTACGCATTTCTGCCTCCTCATACAAGAGAGCTAATAGGCTGGATAAGGAGATCTTGGACATTTTGTCCTACCTCTCAGTACATATGTTGAAGTACCATAAGCATCACGACTAAATTGTTGAAGCACCATGAGGTATTTTGGTATCAAAGAACTAAGAAACATCAAATATGACTATCCTTGTCTACGGGATACATTACATAAAAGTAATGCATTCTTCATTTATGGTCGTCACTTCAGTAATGCTAAAATACATTCTAAGAAAGGTTAATTTTGTAAAAATATTCTTACCTTGATACTGGCTTTCTGTCTGTGTAGATCTAGTTACATAGTTAATATAAAATTCCGCTGCTTTATTCAGATATTTATATAGCAAGCTGGCAGGAAGTCGAACATCAGGGTTGTTAATTATTAAAGGAAGAACATCACAAACTAAAATAGAAAACAAACCAAAAAATCCTTTAGGTTTGTGGGGGTTTTTGTTCCATTTGTCCTAAGTAAGGTTTCTCAATCAGCAATGTAAGCTTCCATCTCTGGCTGACCATACACTACAAAGGATCACAAAGAACCTCACATGAATGACTGTAATACCAATTTATGGTCAGCCTGGCCTAATGTGGCCTGAGCCTCTTCTGACTAAAGTGGTTTTCTAATCTTAGTATCTTGAAAGTAGTTTACTGAACTCAGAATCTTGCCATACTAAAAAGTTGTATAATAAAACAAGAACATTAATATTTTCTTACCAAATAGTTTTCTAAAACAATTCACTGGGGATTCTTGGTCTTCAATACTTTCAGCGTCTAATAATGTTTCTCCAAGGCCTACCTGTGTAAGCACAGGTGAAAATCAAACACTGGACCAGTGATTTTAGAAACTTTTTGAAATGCAATTCAATGGAGTTGAACAATAACTCAGTGCATGCATGAGTAGCGATTCACTATATGGCAGTTGCATGTGCTAGTCTCTAAATACATAGTTAAACTATCCCTACTTAATAACAGGTGAAAAGCGATACCAGAAGCTAGCAAAACAAGACCAAGAGAAAAATTGTGCATGTGACTATATCAGTAAAGACGTGCACAGACAGATGAAAGCGATGGAAGGACCAGGCCTTAAAGTTGCAGCTTGTCACCTGAGCTGTTGTAACTGACTGTGCACTCTGTCTGATGCTAGTACAAGCTAGAACACGTTACTGTAAGTCAGTCTCAGAACTAACAGGTTTTAAAACTATTTTTAAACTGTCCTTAAATAAAGTAGGTCATCATTTACAGAGCTCCAGCCGGAGTTTTGTAAGTCGAAGCAAACACGCTGCTTGTTAGAGTCTAGTCATAACCTCAAAGCACTCTGCCCTCAAAGAGAGTTTACTGACAAAAAGCTGAATCAATGTTCTTTCTTAGACTGTAACACTCCTCTACACTCTTTTTTGTACTATTCTGCTTTTTCAAAAAGCATGGAATATTCTTTGCATTTACAAAGCAAAAAATTGTTTTATTTGCTTCCATTTGTTTTCTGACCAATTCTTTCCCGACGGTAAGCTCAAGATACAGCAATCTGAACTATTAGCCACAATTAAACATGAATTTAAAAAATCACCCTCTCACTAGGCAAAAGAAAATACATTTCAGCACAATCTCAAGAAACAGAACGCCACTATGCTGAATAGTTACTATGAGCTTCTCTTCTCTTACCCCGTGTTGCACCACAGTCTCTGGGAAACGTCGCAGAAGTAGTAGTAGCATTTCTGCCCTTTCTAATGTGTTAAAACACTGCTCTGTGGCCTTCAGTAACATTTCACACTGGACCCGACCAGGAAGGGTTTCAAATAATCCTTAAAAAAAAAATTAAAATGTTTCACTTGCTATGTCTGAATTGTAAGATGACTGACAAAGGGTAAAAGACTAGTCAACATAACCTTGCCATGCAGACTGAAAGAGATTTCCTTACACTTTTTTCAGCTTTTAGTATCTATGACTGGAAAAAAATGGCTGTTTCTTTCAGAGAAGACCGCATGAATATTTATCTGTGTTTATTCAGGTGCACAGAACTTGAATTAACAAGTAAGACTGCTAATGAGTGGAATACTGAAAATTCTAATACTTAAATATTTGACATTTTAAGATGCTTTTTCAATAACGTTAATTTATTTTTTTACTTACACTCCACTTCCACAATTTATACTTTCATTATTAAAAGGTAGTTTTTTCAATTTAAACTTCCAACGAAACACTACAAAGAAACCAACATATTCTCCCTGTAAGTTTCATGTATTCTCTCTGAAAAATAAACACATCCCATGAAAAAGCAAATGTTTCCTTAACTGGAATAGCCTGTATGCAGAGTTACACATTGCTTATCCTTACAGCTTCTGAAGCACATATTCAAACAGCAGATTACAATTTCTCAGGTGTAAATCCTGCTTTCAAAACTACCTGTGGTTGCCAGCAGTGAACGCCAAGCCCTTCTGGTCACTGTTCATTTTCATAACCCTCATGTCATATGTACAAATTCACACCATTTTTATGATCATTCATTGTTCTCTGCAAGCAGTGGGACAATGATTCATAAGTCCCATTCCACTTATTCCCTATGCAATCTCTTTTCTAAGCGCTTGTTGTTCTGGCAGACTTAGTCTACCCGTATCAGAGACAAAGCAATGGGAATCAGCTTCTCATGTCCCTTTGTGTTTCCTAAGCCTAACACACTGAATGAAGTCTGTCAGGCTGAACTGAGAAAAAAAATCTGCAGCCCACAAGCAAAGTTAAAAAGACTGACAGTTACTTGCCACACTAGATAGGTAACCCAAGGGCTTATCTTTAGATTCCTTCAGGACTCTCCCTATTCACTGAATAGAATCCTTACCTCTTAAAAATTGTGTCTGCTTGTCCTGCGAGTCATTCCTTAATGCCGATGTAATAACGCTAATCTCCCTCCATACAGCAGGTTGGTCTGGAAAATTCACAAACCTGTAATAAAGTTGGAGGCAATGAGTGCACAGTGATACCAAAATCTGTTTCCAAAACAAAACCTTCCTATGAAAGAATGTGCGTGGGCAAATGGAAAATAAAACCTTCCTTTTTACTGTTTATTTTTAATTAATAAGACTTTTTCTGCTTAATTTTGGGGGGGTTGGACTAGATGACCTGCAAAGGTCCCTTCCAATCCAAAGCATTCTATGATTCTATGATAATTTATCCACACGGATTTCCAAGAACACTCACATTATATTTTTGGAAACTCTGACATTTATGGAAACAAGCACCTGGCATAATTGTAGAGTTCCAGCTCTGATTACTTACATGTCATAAAGCAGCCTGCCTGCAGATGCTGTCCTTTCAGCATTCCTCTCGATAGTGTACATCTCATACTGCAAGATGGAAGAACAGAACGTTAGCTTTCTTGAATACATTTATGAATCAGATTAGTCCTTCCACTCTAAAAAACTGTCCCCAGTTTGCCACAGCAGTCTGAATAACAGAAAATGAAAGGATTGCAACATTTGCTGTAGAAATTAGGAGCTGAGTTTAGACTATCTAATCACACATTAAATTAGGCATAAATTTCTGTATGATAATGTAAGTACTCTAATATTAACATGCTACCTTTATTTTTACACAAATAAAAAATCAGTGAGAATTCAAAGATTCTTTGACCAGGCTTTGTTTCCAGTCAAATGCAATGCAAAAACCCAAGCTGTTACAAAAGCCATAGGCAAGAGAGGTACTTTAAATCTCTATTAGAAGTGGCTAATTTTTTTTTGCAACAGCAAACCCGAATGTTTCATCATGTGCAAACACAAGAAGCAGAAAGGGACCTTCCCCCCAGTTATTAAAAACCCAACACTTTCACCTCTTTCACAAAGCATTCATAGGAGTGGATTTTATTGCAGTGAAACACGAGGAGTTACAAGCTCGCCACTTTATTTTTAACCACAGGACACCACAGTGAGAGGCTGGGCGTTTCCCACCAGCCGCCCTGTGCACTCCGGGGGGAGTGAAACGCGACGAAGAGAGTCTGCAAAAGAGTGTTCAGCTGCAAAATACGGGTGCTGAGTCCGGCCCCTGTCATGGCTGCGGGTCGGAGCCCTCTGGGGATGCCGGGCCAGGCCTCTAGCTGGGTGCTAGGCCCAGACGCCTGTCAGGGCGCTGGGCCTGGCCCCTGCCAGGGGAGCCGCCCTTCTCCGCGCGCCCTGGCAGGGCCCGGCCGCAGCCGCCACGGTGAGTAACGGACGAAACGGCGTCGTCGCAGGCGCTGCCGGGTCCCCATCACCACGGCAACCGGCCGCCCCTCCCCTCCGCCCCCATTGGCCGAAGCGCCGGTCGGTCAGGGAGCGCCCGCCGCAAGGCCGTGTGGGGGAGCTGCACGCCGCGCCTTTATACTGCGCCGGTGGGGCAGCCGTAGCGTTTACCTGTATGTTGAAGTCGGCGGGGTAGAGGCTTCGCGCCGTGATGAGCCAGGCCTTGGCCGCCCACAGGTCCCCCGGCACCAGCTCGCGGGCCCGCTTCACCAGGAACTCGCAATCCCCCTGCGCCGACATCTTGCGCCCGGCCCGGCCGCCGGGCGGCGCGCATGCGCCCCGCTGCCCTGGGGCGGTCTCTTCCGCTCCTCCGCCCCACCCTGGCGGCGCGCAATCAGGGGGCGTGCGCCTGCCGCCATTTTGGAAGCGGGCGGAAGAGCTCTCGGCGCTTGCCGCCGGCGGGTGCCCCGTGCTGGCGGGGCGACTGTACCGGGCCGTCGTTGTTCCGTCTCCCTCCCTTCTGCTGCTCTCTCGATCCCGGGATGTGTCTTTTCTGTGGTGGCCGCTGGGCCGGAGCTAGTGAGGAGCAAGGGGCCCGGAGTGGCAAGGGGGTGCAAGGACTTGGGAGGGGGGGGTAGGCTGAGGAGGGCCTGTGCAGCAGGAAATTTGGGAGTTAGGAGGACTTGTATGGGCAGGGAGGACTACAGCGATTTCGCGTGGCCCAGGGCAATAGTTTGGGCTCCCAAAGCTTGTGACTGACCATAGGGAATTTTGGGAGCAAAGGTAAAAGAGGCCTGCTCTTCGGCCTTCAGCAGCTAGTATGATAGCTGGTAGGAGACTTGCCAGGCTACCTTCAAGAAACCTGTCTTCTGGCCCTGTGGGCAGTGTCATGGGTATAATGGCACTTGGAGGCAACTGAGTTAAAATCACTGATGTTGGTTGCAGTGGAGCACTGCCTTCCTGAAGTTTGTGTTGCTGCAAATCAAAGCCCACTTTAAAAGTCCAAGGCAATAGCACTACTGCCTGGGCTCATGCTTCTCAAAGGTTCTTATAGCCCCAATACCAGGGTCACCAACAGCAGATGCCAACAGGACCTTTCGCCACAGAAATGCACCTAGCCGCCAGCAACCTGGAACTGAGATTTGCTTATCGTTAGTTTTCAGTGTTAAGATGCTTGATTACAAGCCTGTCTCTTTCTGTTACTTACCTAAAATGTAAATTTCTCCATTTTTTTCTTTGTCACTTCCTTTGGTCCTTTCCAGTAGGCTGTTCCTTTCTGCTGTAGCAACAGACCTTACAGACTTTGCACTTGGGAACTTCCACTGATCAAATCTGTAAATCTCCACATCCAGGAGTTAGTGCAATAATCCAATTAGCAAATAGTTCTAACAGACTCTTAACCTCTGTTACAGGTAAGGGGCAAGGTCCCTGTTTTCCTGCTGAGATGGCTGTGGTATATTTTTGCCTTGTTCTTTCTCAGTTATTGCACAAGGCCCACAGATGCCTCTTGTTATTCTGGTAGAGGTGAAAATGTGTTCTCATGGTGCTAGGATACCACAGATTTTCAACTGTAGAGTCCCTGTGAGGCCTGGGAACTTGGTTTCTCAGCTCCTCTTCTCTATACTATTGCCAGTTCCTCCTATTCCAACAACAGCATTATGTGAGGAACTTTCCGCGCTCTTTTGGTGGGGATCTTACTTTGATTTCACTCTGTGTCCGCAATGTTGGGCTGTGCTTGGGGCAGAGATGCTGAAGTCTGCCAATTTTTACATGGCAAGAGGTGTGCTTCCAAAGGCTCTGCCCTCTGAGGGAGGGGGCTGAGTCCAGACTAACTTTGAACTGTCATTATTGCATGCCCTGTTTTGATTTCCTGCTGCTGTACTAACAAATCCTAATTTGGGATTCATGACAAGTGATGGCAGTAACAATTGTTGCACAAGTGCCTCGTTGAAAGTGGTTGACCCTATCAATAGCTGGAAGTACATGCTGGCTGCAACAGGATCCTGTTCATTGCCCCCTCTCTCAAGGCTCTCACCATACACTGGTCAGTTGCAATTTGAAGGAGCACAAAGTATGTGATTAATTTGCCATTCAGAGAGGTGCCAAAGCCACAGCAGAAAGTTGGCTGTCCCTCATAAAACAGATGCCTCCTCTTCTTCCTCTCTTGCCCCTGCTATCAAATCTACAAACTGCTGTAGGATGGCACAGGTCTTTAGAAATGACTTCACAGCCCTGCAATCCCCTGCAAATGCAGCAATGTTAATCACTGGCTCGTGTGTAGGTCTATCCAGAGCTCTTCCCTATGTACTTGTGCAGATGCATACATCCAAATTTGAGTTTAAAAAAAAAAAAGTTTGAGTTTTGCATTGTGGGGCTGAATATAGTAACAAGGTTGTGTATTCTGTCTCTTCAGAAACTGCCCAGCAAGGACTGATGGGCTGGTTGTCACTCCCCATATGCTGCTTGTGAGGCCAGGATCAGGATGCTACAAGAGTGATAATGGATGGCAGTGGGTTATCAGAAGTTGCTTTTGGAGAGGAATGGGTGTGTGAGGAGTCACCTGCAAAATTTATGGTGCAGAATCACCCTTAAGGCAATGATTAATTCATTAAGACAATAACTCAATTTTCAAATTAAGTACCCTGCTGCCTCTTGCAGAGATTTGTGGAATCCTTGCCTCTGCATTTATTCCTAAAGCTACACCTGTTTGCCAGTCTACTCAGCCCCTCCAGGCAAGGGGGAGATGAGAGTCAAAGTTTTTCATCATACAAAGTGTAAGTTAACACCAGGCAAGAAGTCTGAAGGGGACATAGGTAGGAGCCACCTGAAGGTAGGAGCCACCTGAGCAATGTTCAGGCTTGGAAGAGTTTGCTGATAGACCTAACAGAGGACTTACATTAAGAGTGCCTAACCCCTGGACTTAGGACGTAAAACTGTTTGCTCTGTGATAATCTCATAAATACAGGACAGGTAGCAGGATCAGAAGAATTGCAGGGGATTGGGGCAAGTGATGTCAGTGAGAGAGTGGGAAACACTGCTTATGTTTTATTTGTGGATGAGAGGAAGGGGAGCACTGTGGTTTTTGAGAATATGGGTACTGAGTCTCTATCAGGTGAGACAGGAGTAGTATTTAAAGGTGCTGGGAACATAAACTATAGGTTTTAGCCGAGCAGGTCAACGTGCTCTGTTTAGAGCTATTACTGTACTAAATGTGAACTACTGATGTGCCAATGGCACTGCGTACTCGTCTCCCATCCCAGAAGCCAAGCCTGTAGGTGGTGGTGGGGCTGGGCTAGTTACGTTGGCATCTGAAGCTTCCTCTCCACCTAAAGCGGCTTTCATGAGTTCTTGCACAGATTGTGCTGTTTTGATTTCCACAGTCCAGGGCATGCTGAAGGTCTCAATGTTTTAGCCAGCCAACTAGAAGTGCACACAGCCTTCTTCCTGCAGGAATTCAGGACCCAGCTGAAATGCCTACATGACCCTTGTTTATCAGGAAGAGGCTTTGTAAGCTCCTGTAGCAGGAAATAGGCAGCGTTGACCTCAAGGCAGTTTAGTCGTCTGATGCTGTGAAGGTTGATTTTTCCCTGGGAAGATTGTCCTGTTTCTTGAGGAAGGCCTCTGAGTAACAGAGATAACAGATGCGGTGGATTCGGGCAGTATAGTTGACGCAGCATAGGGACAGCGATACGTGATGCATGCAAAGGCGGTATTGCAGACCTTGGCTGTAGCGCACCAAATTGTTTCTGTGCCACAACTGAGGGGTTCCATTAGGGCAGCTGTGACTAGCCAATACAGAGAGTGTTCGGAAGGCGTTAGGTCGGCACTGAACAGTGGCAGAGGGCTTTGAATGTCATTCTCCACCTTCTAAATTTCTGGATTGGTATAATCCTAGCAGATATCATCCATTCTGTGTTGGCTTTCCTGACTTGGTCCCACAGGCTGTTATCACTACTGCAGGACTGGTGTATTAACAACAAGTGCTAGGGCCAGGTAAGTCAGGTTTGTGGTATGGGATTAAGTCATCTATGATGTGGAGGTGCAAAAGTTAGGATAACTGCTGTGCTGCATGATGTGAGCCTGACTTGCTAGCCATTCCTTAGGTCTGGGGACCAGGAGTTGCTGTCTGGCATGGCTAACAAGGAAGCTACTCTCTTTTCTAAAGCTTTGCATAGGTACTGAAAAGATCTGAAAAGGATCAGTCTCCTTAGTATCATTTAAGTGAGGCCTTGGAGAAGAGAGTCTATGTTGAGCTAGCAGTGCGGTCCGGTCTACACATACACTAGTGAGCATGTGGAAGGTTGTTTTGTGGATTTTTTTACCAATTCTGTGTCCTTGGGCTTTGTGCAGAGCAATTTCTACAGCCAAGATGAGTTGTCTGGGCTGCCAGTCACTGAGAATTTGAGGCTGAGACCAAGTGTCCGTTGGAGTTGGAGGACAGTAGGTTGGATGTCTGGGTGACAGACCAGAAGGAAAAAAAAGGGAGATTGGGAATCCAAGAGTGGAACAGCATGGGATGTGTGGGATCCAACACAGCCCTCTCCATAGCGTGGTATCTGTTAGACCTCATAGGTGGCAATGACAGTACAAACGTGCATGTTTCAGCAGATCTGTCACTTGTCATGAAACGACAGAACAGAGATCTTTGACTCTGGGGTTGTCTATAGTCTTCACAGTTGAATCCAAATTCTGGCTTCAAAACACTAGAGTTGGCCACAGTCCACTTCATTTCTGTAGTAGCCTAAAGCAGCTTTTAATAATTGACCTCATTTTCACAGAATCATAAAATAATTTAGGTTGAAAGGGACCTCAGGAGATCATCTGGTCCAGCCACCTGTTCAAAGTGCATATAACTGTTCTTTTATGGTCCTAAGATAAACCAAAAATCCATTTCAAGCAAAGAGCAAACGTGATCAGTTTCCTTCAGCCTGCAATTTGACAATGATGAGCAGTGGGGAGTCAATTTTATGGGGGAAAATTTAGGTAATCTTACGAGCAGGTATTATTATTATGAGATGTGTTAAAATACTTGCCTACCTTTTAGGACTGGGAAACCGAACCAGATTGTAATTATCTTCCACACAGCAGGGACGGAATTATTAATCATCGTACTCTCATACGGCCAAAGCTATACTCGTATGACTCCAGTGACACTACAGCTGGAGCTTTGAACACAGTGAGTTGTCCAGTGTGGTGAGAGCATGATAGAGCAGCACACTGCTTGGTACACAAATAGGACCTTGCATTCAGTTTACGGGGCTAAAAGCTTAGAAAATGCCATTATTTCACTTGTAAATTGGGTGTACTTTATCCAGAAACTTACTCTGCCATTTATGAGAACACTTTTTTGGAGAGAAATTCATTTTCACCTGGAACAATTTGAAGAGAAGCAGTTAAAGAAATAATTTTTCCCTATAGAAGCTTTCTTAGTAGAGAAAGAACATGGATAGGGAGAATTTATCTCCTGGACGTACCTCCTTTCCTCCTGCTGCCTTCCCACATATTCAGGCTCATAATGTCCCTGTGGCAACTCTGGAAGATGTAGAAATAGAAAATAAATTCTAAATTAACCAGCTGCGTATGTTTGTCCCTGCTTTTAATCCTGCAGTTATGTTGAAAAGTGCGTTCCACAGTTTATATTTCCTCTTTTTCATTCCTGTCTCTTACCAATCCCATCCTTCCTTGCAGGTTCTTTCTGTGCACATCTTGCAGGTGTGTGTTGCCTTGTCACTTGGAGTGCCACTCATCTCAAAAAATGTTGGTGCCTGCAACCTTCTTCTGAGAAAGCCATCGTAGGTTCCCTTTGTAAGCAGTTCAGCTGACCAGATACGGATTGGAGTAGGTTGAACTGTGCTCTGAATGCCTTTCCTTAGGTCTCCATGGCTTGTAAAAGGGATGCAGGGTGGTCTCTGCAGCTGCAGAGATCTGTGTAGTAATTCCCTGTATGTGGTGATGAATGTGGCTTCATTCACATTTAACCAGGTTGCTCGATTTCCTTGCTCTGTTCACAGTAAATACACTGCTTCAGCCTCTGAAGACGTCTTCAGTCATGTAGCATCCATTCCCGGGAGGGACAGTTAGCTCATCCCTTGTAGCTACAGTCTCTGGTGGCTATCCAAGCTCTCTGCACTAAACACAAAGCTAGTCAGCAGCATGTGACTACTTATTTCCTTTAATCAGTGAGTGCTGCTTGGACTACAATGTCCCGATGGAATTGCATTAGAGGTTTCCTCTGTAAGTACTGTGCCTTTCAAAATTGCTTTCCAGCAGCATACTGAATGGTATAAGCAGAGAACAGAGTTTTAGCAGGCAGTCCTGCTCTTTAGCATCCTGCTCTTAAGCTGAGGTAATGATCACTAGTTTGAATATGCCTGCATTTTCCCCAAGAGCATGCAGTTCCGATACGTGAATGCAGGTATGTATACGTGCATAATTACCCTCATCATGTGCAGCAAAACCAGTTGAACGGCATGTTTAGAGAAACTGTCCTTAAGAGTGATTGCCTCTTGAAGGAGCATAGCTCATAT
Source organism: Ciconia boyciana (assembly GCF_034638445.1). Taxonomy (NCBI): domain Eukaryota; kingdom Metazoa; phylum Chordata; class Aves; order Ciconiiformes; family Ciconiidae; genus Ciconia; species Ciconia boyciana. Next base: position 60,838,917 of record NC_132938.1, read on the forward strand.
AAGAGGAGTGGGACTGTCTCCAGCCAGCCCTGGGAGACGATGCTGAGAGCATATTGAAAAGCTGTCTTCAGCAAAAGCTTGCCAGTTTAACAACTCTGTTCACTGTTCCTATTGCACAGTGGGCTCTTTGACGCAACAGAAAGAGCTGCCTTTTTTTTTTTTTGCTTCCTCTTAAATCCGCCTGGCCAATTTAAAGCCTGTGGATATTTCTTCCCCCTCAGGGAAAGCTTATGTGAGGATTTTCTTTTTTAACAGATCATTCCATGAATCCATTTTTTTCTTGTTTGCTGTTAGAAAATGTTGGAGCTGAACACAAGGCTTTCATTGCAGGTCAGTGGATGAACTCTTGACCAAAGCATTTAATATTTGAGTGTAGCTTTAGCAAGCACTGTAGTTTGGGAAGAAAAAGCAAGTTAACAAGATTGTATCATGTGAGCCCATGTGTGCCTACTACTGGAATAGGAATCTTTTCAGGTCTTCAGTGGCTGAGTTCTGTGCAGATGAATTTACCATCTTTCTTTTGTAGACAAATGTACCAAATTAATATTTTATTGAGAATTGAGGTGACATCACAGTTATGTCTATATTATTTAATTCCTGAATGTCTCTACTCCCTCAAAATGCAATAAACCTTACTGTGAATTTAAAGTATAAAGTTTTTGAATTTTTATTTTGCAAGGATTGTCTTTTTGAGTTATAGGGTTTTTTTTCACTTCTTTTCAGCACAGTTTACTGGGAAGCATGTCATTCCTGGGCACATGCTGTCTGCAGGGAAGATAGTTATTTGCTGTTTTGTATTTCTTCTTAGATTGCTATCAGGGGAACTAAGAAAGGATGTAGACATATCATTAATGTCTCTCTTCAAGCTGTATTTGAGGTAAGGAAATCTTCTTTCCCTATCTCTGAAATTAGAATATGAAGCAGATGCAGTATTTCCTTCATTTATAGTTACTAAGATTATCCTGTTGCTATTTGTTTTTCTTGTTGATGAAGTGTGAATAAATTTGTCACAAAGCTGTTCCTTGTCTATGCAACACTTAAAATCCTGTATTTTTATTTCAACAATATCTACTATGTATCTGAATGTTCCTGTTAGCTCATGTACCCTAGATCAATGAGAGATCATCTTTGTAAGTGCTTCGGGTTTCTCCTCTATTATTATCACGTTAAGTGTGTGAGTGGATTTCTTGCCCTGGGTAGGCAATTCTTGTGCAAACTTCGTAAAACTGTGTTACAAATTGTTTCCACTGTGAACCACTTTCCTTGTAAGATGATGACGACTTTTATGGTAATGTTTAACTTGAGTAGAATTGTTTTCAAACATATATGGTGCATTTTTGGTGTATTCTTTTTTTAACAGCTCTCCAAAATAAAATAGAAAAATAATGATTCATCTCAGACTGTTTATTTCCTTCTCCACTTAATGTTGCCTGTTATGGGAAGTATATAGCTTTGAAAGGTTGAATCATTATTTATGAGGATCAGTACAGCTGAAAGGTGTCACTGCAACATTGGCCATATGCAACTGCATTGAAAATGGAATTTGTATGCGATACCACTGTTGGTGAGCTATGATTAGTGCCTGTGGAATTAGAAAATATTACTTCTTGTTTATGTTTCTTTTCAAGCAATTTAAGAACTTGCCGTTCAAGTGAGATTAATTTTTCTTTTACCCTTTTCTGTAGCAAGGTTACAGTTTTTATAATTCAAGATTTTGACACATGCTTTCTATAATTTTATTGTTATTTAAATCAATCCATCTGAATCTTTGTGACATCTCTTACAAGGGGAAGCATGTTTTAAAGCAGACATGCTATACTACAGGCCCAGAAACATTTTTAATTTAGAAAAATGTTCTAAATCTATCTTGTTTGGCTCCTCACATCTCTGAAATTATTTGCTGTTTGAATTACAAATAGTGTTGACTCCATTCAAGAGATCTGTCTTTTAACAGTTTGTCGAGAGGCTTTCACTTGGGATGGGGTAGGGAATGATACAGAGTAGAGTTACAAAGCTACAGTGAACTATTTTTAATCTTACAGAGCAAAAATATTTATGACTATAAGCTTTTATATATGCCACTCACCACTCAAATGAATAAATTCATTCAAAGGTGGTTTTAAAACCCATTGAGGCTTAACTTTCTTTAATCAATATCACACCAAATCTTCTAAGCATTTTCTGTCATCTATTTTTGTGAGTTATAAATCCATATCCTGTCACAGTGCAAATACACAACTTATGTCTGCAACCTGTTTTCTACTGTCAAAAAAAAAAGTTTATTCTGTTGAACTACTGCTTAAGTTATCTCAAGTTCAATGTGCCTTAAAAACCTTAAAAATAAGCAGTATAATAAACTAATGTGGTTTTTATATAACACATTTTCTGAACCCTTTCCTCAACAAATTAGATACCATCTCTGATCCACCATCACTGGCAGAGGGTGTATGGGCTGCATTGCTTCCCTTCTGATCTCTAGTTTGTGAGGTAGTCAGTCCTGCTTCTCAAAGGGAATCTCATGAGTAACACACCCTGATGTGTTGACATTTCTACTGACATTACTTTGCCAGAAAGCATGAATGGGGAAGGAGAATAAACGATGGGGGTGCCTTGGTGCGTTCTTTGGGATCTTTGGAGTTGAAGCGTATGCTGGAGTATCTTACTGGATTCCAGCCTTCTTGCTTACCAACGGTTACTGGAAGGTATTTGTTTCTCCTGATGTTTGTGGTGCCAGCTTTCTACCTAGCCAATGTAGCAGAGCTTGTGTCTTGCTGTATTTCTCCTTGCATGCCCTGAACAGTGTCAGGTTAACTGGGTGCTTGTTTTATTACCCTAGTGACCTAGTCTATGGATTGCCATGTCCTTAGTAAGGAAAGGCTAGCTGTTGTCTAGTTAGTCTAAATCACGCACAACTCAAGCCAGGTTAAGAGGAAATGCAGTAAGAACTTTTATTTGTAACAGTTAAAATAGGCAGCACACTTAGAAACACTTATGGAAGATATAGACAAAAAATAAAAGGCAAAAATTCTTAATCTATTTATACCTAGCTTATATTAGAAAGGTTTTTACCCCATCCTACTGATTTGATCCTCTTCTGACAATATTTTCTTGTTTGCACATAGCTTACCTTTCAGGTCACGTCTATTAGAAAAACCCTGTTCACAAGCCTCCATTGGTTAGTTACCCCTCTGATGAGAGAAAGCTCCATCACACCGTTTTCTGATTCTTGAGGAACCTCTCATTTCTTATTCAGTCTTTTCTACAAAATTTTTCAGACAGTGCAGTGTTAGTCTTTCATCCCGAAACCCATTTCGTTTGTGTCTATCCAGACAAGGTGTCATCATTGTTCTTAATTATTTCATTATTAGAGACTGAAAGATATCTTTATTAGTGTATGCATTACCTTCTTATACTTGGCTGGTTAGTCCAAAAGGGAGTAAATCTCTTCACCTCCCTTTGGGACTTAGTTTTCAGAAAAAATGTCTTCATGGTGAGCTGTATTCCCTACCAATGGGTGTATTAACACATTCAATGTTGTGCAGAGGTCTGACTGGCTTTTTCCTGACACTGGGACAGAAGGTTGGTTGTCAGAAGATAGCACAGATCTGTGTGTTACTCTTTAAGGATGGGCCCACTGAAGTAGGTGACAGGATAGGAGACTTGGGGGGCATAAACTGAAAAGTTTAAGGACCAAGGGCTAGAGAGAAATGGGTCTGTAGCACAGTTTGCAAATTGCTTTTCTTTTAACTCTTCAGGGTGCAAATATTTCACCCAGATTATCTCGTCATGTGTGCATTTTAGACTGAGTGTGCGATTGCAGTCTCTGTGAGGGCCTCTCAGCACTGTTATAATATTACTAATAAGGAGTCATGTCTGAAGTCATGTCTTGGTCTGAAGAGAAGCCTTTGGCAGAATGCCATGCTGCTGGAGGGCTTGAGTGAACCCCAGTGGTTTTGCTTATTCATGCAATTGAGTGGGACCCTTTCATTGCAACTTGATTCCATTTAGGCTGGAGAATAAAGACTTGGATAAAAATACCACACACTGAATGTCTCCCACAGCCTCCAGGGAGCTTGACCAGCTCAATGGCAGTTGTCAGCATCTGCTTCGGGAAATGCCATGAGCCTGTTGATCAAGCTGAAATAACTTTATTCCTTGTGTTCTACCTCAGCTGCAGCAAAACATCAAAAGTTAGGGCCTTAATAGCAGGTTTCCACATGTTTTGGTTTATTAACTACTCATTTAGGCTACAGCTGTAGGTAGTAACTGCTCAGGGGTACAGAAAGCCTGTCTTCTTGTTTCACACCGTCGTTAGGAAATACAGACATGGCAGCCTGGTCTTTCAGGCACTGTGTTTGGAATTCTTGATTGTGATGTTCTTTGTATGGATGCCTATTTTTAAGTTTCTAGTGACTGGAAGGCATCGGAGAAATCAAGGATGAGGCTGTAGAAGCTTTGCAGATTTCTTTTGCTTTTTTTCTCAGAAGTGCTAATCTTGAGTCCATGGTTTGAAGGGTCAGCAGCACAACCACTTCTAACTACATTTAACTACATGGGCTGACAGAGAGGATTGTGGATTATTTAGATCTCCTCTGTAGACTGTCAAAGGCAACCCAGACCACATAGCTTCTTGCTGTTACTAGAACCTATGGAAGAAATGCAATATTCAGTTCTGTAAAATTAGTAGTTTTCCTTATACTGAAAGCAATAGCTTTTTTTTTTTAAAGGCACAAGCTTAGCTCCTTAGTTTTAGAATAGTTACAGTTCTGGATTCCATTTTCTGGTTCATCATCAACAGGTTTATGGTTTTTAGGCTAAATTGTAATATGCTAACTCTGTTCCATGCCCAGCACTATTAAAGCCAATGGGAGTGTTCTTAAGAGTACATTAGCATTAAACATTGTTGAGATCTTCAGTCTGCCTTAAACTCTATGAAGTTGCAGTTCTGCTGTCCCGTTGAAGCCATATAACCATTCTGCCAGTTTAATTGGTGGCCTGCTCCCAGCTCGAGAGAAGGGGCTTGCAGAGGTGGTATGAGCGTAGTAGGGACAACTGGATTGCATTAAGTTAACGCAAGCATCCAAGGTAAGTTCATTTTTGCTAGTGATGTCTGTGAGCTAGATTGGGCATAATCTAGCAAAGACGATGGGGGGAAACAATAGGAAAAACTTAGCAGGAAGTTTTCATCTTCAATAGCAAATACAGGAGGTGATAGCTTTAATTTCCAAGTCTGTGCCTGTGACAAAGTGGGCTACCCTTCCATTTACATGAATAGCCATTGTCCTCATGTTGCGTTGCCTTGATAACAGAGAAGCATAAACCAGTCACTTGGACATGGGCATCATCCTCCTATTTGGAAAGAAAAGAATAACAGAACAGTTATAGAAACTCTACTGAAGTGAAATCCTGGGGAAAATTTTTTTTCCTTTTTCCTCTCCATTGTGTGACTGAAAGTAGTCCTACAATTTACTGGCAAGAAGACATGGAACAATATGCACTCCAGCAACCTTGGAACAGTGTGCAGATACCCCTGGGAATTGTTTCTACTGGAGAGGGTTGAGGCAGCCATAGGTTTCTGGCTTGCTATTTCTGCAAAACTTTTTTTTATAGCTAAGGCTATAAATAGTTTACAGTGCTTAAACAGAATAATCCTCTCTCCCTCTCCAGGATGAGAAACTGCATCAAGATTTTCAAAGCCAAAAGCCTGCAGCCAGATATCCCTATTAATCATCTGTTTGTAATGTTGCTCAGATTTTGAGGGAATTCTCTTATTGTTCCTGTTTTGTGTATGGTGAAAAGACTCACCCAGAGTCTTGCCAGTGGCAGAACCAGAAGCAGGATTTAAGTCTCCTGCATTTCAGCTCAGAGCTCTGCCTACTAGATTATATTCTATTGTAGAAATTAGAATCACTTAATTTTCAAAACAGTTGAGCCATCTGTAACTCACCTGGTTTGGACACGGTTTAGTAAGTGATCACTGCTTTTGAAAGTTGGGTTGATGAAGAATTACAGGGTAAAATATTCAAACCACAGGAGTGATTGATTATCCAAAGGGCTCCCAAGCACATGCACTAAAGCAGATGGCTTCAGTGACTTTCACGTGTTACTCAGACCAGCCTTGGTGGTCACTGGTTTGTGTTTCACTCACATCTTTTGCTGGGATGTGAAAGGTGAGGGGACGTTCTGTCACCTGTACTGCTATTTCTGCTACCAAGGTGGTACTTCAGCTACACCTGGGAGGGCTTACAAGGCAGAGCATTTCAGTCTTAAAAATGGGATTTTAGTCCTTATATAATTTAAGAGTTTTTTTCAGCATTTTCCCCTATGAATTTACTTCAGAGAAGGTAGCTGTGAAAGTGCTGGCAATGGTGATCGTAATGGAATTAGGTAGAGTTGCATGTGCCAGGGATCAATGGTAATCACTCAGTGTCGGAACAAAGGGGCTTCCAGTTATGAAGGATGCATTGTGTGCATTTTTATTTTTTACCTTTTGTAACCAGTCACCCACCCCCTGATAGGGCTGTTTGTTGGATTTCAACTTGTCCAGTCCAGAGTATGTCTATATTTGGGTTCTTTGCCTTCATGTATCCTACAACTGGTGTTTTCATTAACATTTAGGATGATCACATAGGTACTGACATCCTTCACAGTGGGAAACTTCAAGAGTTGTATTGATTTGGAAAGGAGGAACTTTACTCTGGCACATCAAGCAGTCTTTCCTATATGCACTTTTAATGTGGAGCCAGTATTTAAGAAAACCATTCCTCTTCAGTTAGAATAGTCTGAAAATAGAGGTAACAGTTTTGAAACACCTGTTTTACAGGAAACTTTTTATTATTTTATTTGTGAGAAGGTGAAGCCTCTTGATTGCAGGGAAGAGGTTTTAAATCAACTTTTGGAAAACTTGTAAAAAGCTATTAGCAAAATATACAGTAGTCTGTATTGTGAATCAGGTTAACTGCTCTGGTTTTTTTTTCTCATCAGACTGCTATTAAGTAAAAAAATCATCTGAGGGGAATATATAACACATCAGAATATTGACTCAAATCCTAGCAAATTGAAACAGAAATATTTTAGATTGATGCACTTATGAGAGTGGTGGTTACTAGCTTAGAAACTGATGTAGAGATTTGTTTGAGCCACAGGGATAGAAAACAGCCTAAAGAACACATCACTTACCTTCCAATTTGCAGGACAGTGCAGGTGATCCTATGAGATAAAAGTCAGTGGTGAAGTTTTCTCATGCTTAATTGAACCAAGTATATGTATTTATGAATGAATTAATAAGCTATTCCACAAGTATCCTAGCTTTCTCTGAGAATTGTTCAGGAAATGAAAAGCACTTACATAATGTTAAAGGAATGAAAGGAAAATTTCTTAGCATTAGAGAAGGGAAAATAAAGCTTCACTCTAAAATCCTTAGGAACTAACTATACTAAGAAACTAGATCATTGCAAATGTACAGTACATGCAAAACTGTGTTTTGAGAGCACATCTCAGAACCTCTTAAAAGTATTGTAATGAGACAGTAGCCCTAATGTTTAGATGTGGCCAAAAAGAGTTTAGAACTGTGCGTGCATGTATATTTACATTTGTCCAAATGTGGTTTAAACTTCCCTTTTCTCCCTTGATTCTGGATCTGCCTTCTACCTGCCTGGTCAGCCAGGTAGAAGAACCTGAAGAAAGTTGCTGTAACATCCCCTGTTTGCTAGCAATTCCAGGGAGTGGTATACGTGCCAGGAGGGCCAGAGCTATATGGGATGCCTGAATGTGCCTTGTACTCTAGCTGCAGGGAGTATGTGGGAAGCAGACCACTTCTCTTTCACCAGAAGCACCTCTTACACTGGCATGCTAGTTATTCTTGGTTAGCACAGGTGGGCAAGTGAGCCATGTCCAAGGAAAATGTAGGCTTTTTTTAGAGATTTAATGGAGGTATGTTACAGATTTTCTCCAGTTAGTGCAGGGCTGTAATTTTCTTACCTTCATTGCAGTTCATTTGTTTGAGTTGGTGAAAACAGGCTCATCTGGTGGTAAAGCTTTTTGTTTTTTCTAAGATAGTTGTCCATTTCTTATATTCCAATTAGAATCTTTTTGGCTGTGAACTACTAAAAAGGTCATAGCTTCAGAGTCCAGGTCAAAGAAACTTGGCTGGCAACTGCTTAGTAATCTTGTAAACCTATTAAACCTCAACAGCAAAAGGGACACAAAGGTCTAGATTAGAGTTAGGAATTAGGATTTAACAAATTCTCAGTTTCACCTCTTTCCTGGGATGATGTCCTGTAAAGGGCTTTTGAAAAGGCTTTGCGTCTCTGTTGGAACCCTCTGGCATTTTACTGAAGTCATCTTTATTTGTTTTTTAACCCCTATCCCTGATACTAAGCATTTTTCACTTGTTTGATGTAACACTATGATTTTACTTTCAGGCAACTCCAGCATGCCCTTTATGTGGGTCACATATTCCTTCTCGTCTATATTGGTCTAGGATTTCCATTATTTCCATATTCATTGGGCTCAGTCACTACACAGCCAATCGCAACAGGCAGGCTGCTCAATGTCTTTTCCACTCCAGGAGTAATTTAATCAGGGAGCGACTGCATTATTTTTTCAGAGAGCTGAGCTGTGCATGCCAGGTGATCTGCAGCAGAGAACAGCATCATTATTAAAAAGGCTTAGGCATTTCATGCCATTTTGTGCTTCTGCAACTTGTAGTGCAGCTAACGGTACTGTCTTGATGTTTTTTCTAATATGCATGATTCAAATGTAATCAGTTAGAGGAGGTGTAGAAAAGAGGATGGATGAGTCATGGGACTGTATTTATATTGTATGAGATCGAGTTTCAAAGCTATTGGGTCCTGCGAGATCCTTAATCACTGCTGTATTTGTTGTACAGAAGTGCTGGTACTCACAGAGCGGATTAAGTCTGTTTCTTTAGTTTCCCTCCAGAGTTCCATCCTAGAGTTAAAAAATCTTTAATGGAAGTTTGATATTGGTACATTCCCACAGAAATATTTCAACTTTCATGAAACAGCAAGGAAGAGAATTGGCTGTGAGGGGAAAGTCTTCAGGGAGTCCTTGCATCCATTATAATCTTCATCTTGGTTGACTAATGTGCTCTTCTCCCGACAACCAGAGAGAATAGGTGAGCCTTTGCTGTTACGGGGAACATTAGGTCCATGAGAATTTCCTTCTACTGGGAAGAGCTAACTGGATGTCCCTTGCTATCAAGGGGAGTCCAAGAGAAAGGTAATCTCTTTCCCAGAGTTACCAAGGAAAGAGAGAAGGTGGGGTGAGACAGATCAGAGTCCTGGTGTGATAAATATCTGTGCTGTGCTAATTTCTTGCTGCTGAGCACTATTATTTAGGCGAACATCAGCTTGAGGTGACAACTGCATTCTTCTTTGGAATCCCTGGGCCAGATTGTGAGCTGGTGGGCATGATTGCATGCTGGTGGAATTGCACTCGGTCAGCTGAGCATCGCATGCTGGGAGTGCCACTGCAAAACTGTCCTCCTCAGTAAGACTTTCCTGCTGCTTCTTTTAAGAGTTTGGTTTTCACCTTTATTTTGTCTTTAAAACAAAAAATTAAAAAATCTGTGAGTTCAAAGAATTAGAACCAAATTGTGTCCACAGTTCCTCTCAGCTGAGTATGCACCACCATTAAGGGGATTTGTGATAAAATTATCTGACTCTTGAAGAAATCTATCTGACATTTTAACCTTTACAGTGGCATGTTAAAAGCTTTCATGTTGGTATAGGCCTCTTTAGTTTCTTGTTTTCTTGCTGCAACTGTCATGGGCAACTCCAGTCTTGGCGCTTTTTTTCCCCCCTTCGTATGTGAGGTAAATAGGCTTTTTCCAATTAATGTTTATGATAACATACCCAGTGGGGAGCGAAAACCCCCCACCTTCTGGAGAATTTTGATATTTCACATTGAGATTTTTGGAGAAGTAGTATTCAGCATATTAATAATGACGCTAACTCTTACACTGCTAGGGTTGGGTTTGGATTGTCTGGTTCCAAATGTCTTAAAGTTCAGTGTCTAGTTAAAGTTCTTTGACTGGGTTTCCATGACTGTCAGTGAAGAGAAGAAGCCACAGAGAGTGACTTCATCTTAAGTACATCTGGTGTCCACTTCTGATGTCTTTCACCATCTTATCTAAATGCATAATTACAGTGTGCCTCATCATTATTGTCTTTGCTACAGTTGGAAATATCAAGAAGCAGACAGTGAAAATGACTTGCACAGGATCATATTGCCTCCAGGAAGGAGACTTTGCTTGCATGGGCTGGTGTTCAGTCCTATAACATAATGATATATATATATGTCAGCTGCGAATTGATCAGGGCTGTCTTCCAGACTAGTTTACAGACCCTTTTGCCCTGGGAAAGGCACTGGAAACTGCACATGGTGACCTAGAAAGTACAGCAGTGTTTTGGAAAGGCTCTGATGTGCTGCATGTTAGTCACCTCAATGCAATGAGAGAGCTTTTGCTCTTCCTTATGATGTCCTTTTGTGTTTACTTGCTTGGGGCTTTTTTCAAGAGAGGGCTTATTTCCAAGTGTGAGGGGCTGTAGTGTAATCTTTGCCTGCTGAATGACACAACTCTTGAGGCATTGCTCCTAAGCTTATGGTATGTACTTTCTACTACAGTTTTGGTCTTTTTCATTGGACTGATTTGTATGGTCAGTCAAGGCAAGCATTTCAGATCTCTTAGGAGTGAAGCAACAAAACACTGAAGTGTGGTTTTGATGTGAAGTGAGAAAAGCAGGCAAGAATTATTCACAACTCTTTACTGACACTTTGTCTATTACATAGGGAAGTTTCCTTTGAGTTATGCCTATTTTCTGGCTAAATCTTTAATTGTTTTCCTCAGCACACTGTGTCTTTTTCTTAATTTTGATCTGGGTTTTTGATCATATTGCATCTTGCTAGTGATCCGGATTAAAAGGAACCTTTCACTTAGGCTCTTCAAGAGTGTGTTTCAAGATAGAGGGGAAGAATTTCTAAATGGTGGTGGTGTTTTTCAGATCAGAAAGCAGCTAGGACATCAGAACTTATCAGTAGAGAAGGTTTGTTGCAATTCACAGGGGAAAAACAGCTGACGTCTCTGTATTGTGATACCTAAGTCAAAATTAAGGCCTGAGTCTGCATTTGATTCCACAAAGGATTTGAGCCAGTCTCCCAAGCTAAAACTGACATGAACCTGGTTTTGCTTTCATGTAGCAAGAGGTCCCAAAATAGTTGTCTTAAAATTAATCCAGACATGGCTCAGCTGATACAAGAGATAACACAGAAGTTATAAGCTTCAGTCTTGCCCAGTGCATAATTCATCTAAGTCTAGGATGCCAAGCTGCGTTGCGATATCACCATTGTGATATATTGACACCATTGTCAATACTGCACTTTGTGTTCTCATCTCTTGAATAGTCCTATTTAATGCTCAGAAATGTCAGCTTACACTGAAATCCAATTTTCTGGTAGGTCCCAGGGACTGAAGTTTGACTCCTGCTGAGACAGCACAGAGAGCTGTTGTATGTCGGCGTTGTTTCAGCTTTTTTGGTGCTCCATACTTTGTGTCCTCATAACTGTCTCCAGGACACAATTTCTCATGCTGAACATCTGCGTTGGTCCAGGTTTTCACCAAGCGTTAGCCTCCCTCTTAGGTTGGCCTAAATCATGACGTAGTTACCACAATAATTTTAATCTTTCCTGCAGCACTTCAGTGTGTGCAGCCTTGACAGCCTGTACTTCATGTCTCTTTCCAGGGTTCATTTGACATCTCCTATTTTTTCCTCTGTCTTCATGTTTGATTAACAGTTTACATAACTGTACTGTGATGCTAATTGCATTATCTATGAGTAATCCAAGACATGCAGGCTGACATTTGATTTTCAGTGGTATAGTAACTGGGGAAGAGATCTGCTTCGTCTTCACAAATATTATATTCAGATGCAACATATATTGTCACACATTACCATTGTAATTAGTGCAAGGATAGGCTGGAAAGTTTCTGAAAGGTGGAAAATAATAATCGAAAAGTGGTGTTGGGGTGCTTGGCAAAGCAATGCAGGTATGTGGCAGGGACCTGGACTTCCACACTGTGGAAGGAAAGAGGATGAGTCTGACACAGACCAGAAAGGTAACACTGATAACCTGTAAGGAACTGGGAAGTTCCAGTTCCTGGAGGGGAATCTGGCTTCAAGGTTTGTAGGAATGGGTCTTGTTCCCAGATGTCCCAGGAGCTCAGTTAGGAGTCCAGAGTGCTGAGTTGAGGTTGGCTTTTGGTCACATGGTAAATCCATGGCAGAGAATTCCTCAGAAAACAATTCTTCCAGATGGCTTGTGGGAGACATCTAGGCTATGTTTTGACCTTATCTTTCAGGCTCTGTTGCTGCTCACCATGGCAATGGGAACATAAGTGGGGAAATGCTGGTGGTAAATAAACACTAATACCTTTGATTCAACTGCATCACCGGACAGATGGCTAAGAGTCTCTGAAACACAGAGCTTCAGGGAGGGAGGCAGAACAGTCAGAAGTATATGGGGAGACAGAAAGCCAGATAGCAATACCTGCCTAAGGTTAGAGAGAAGGGCTAAGCTTTGTAAGATGAAGATATGTAGGGATGTGTCTTTTCTGACACTTGAGTTTTTTTCCTCCCTTGGCTTATTAAGTTTCTGTGAACAAATAAAAGATGCTCTCTTTCTGATGTAGCTTGGCTGAGTCACTCCATTTCATAACAGTCACAAGTGCCCAGAAAGTTTGATGTAGCTGGATTCAGGCCCATTGGGACTTGCTGAGATAAATATACTTGGTGGAAAGAGGGGTGTTAAGAGCTTCCTAACCCAGTCTGCCTTTGGGAAGAGCAAAAGCTGAGAGTCCCTTGCTCATAGAGGCTGCACAGGGAAAATAGGAGAGTCACTTGGGTAAGGTTCCCAGTCCACTCCTCACTCCTTCATGAGAAGAGATGTGGTTCTGGTCCAGGCCCTGTTGTGCTCTCTAAGGCTGTCTTGATGTTCTCTGCAGATATGTAGGTCTTGAACACATGGGGATTTTTGTTTTGTTTTGTTTTTCTCCCCCCCTGCCCCCCAACACATTTCAGAATCCAAGCCAGCTGCTACAGCTCTTTCCCTTCAGCAAACTGCTTCAAACCATGTTGAGGTTTTGTGGCTCTTTGTAGCTGCGAACCTACTTGCAGCCAATTTCTTCACATTGCAAGGTTATTTTAGCAACAACATGATTCTAAGTGGTTCCCACATACGCCCTCATCTTTCGTCTCCACTTGTTTACTCCTCACTTCTTCCTTCTAAGCACGTTTTTCCATCCCTTCAGCAAAGCAAAGGGAGTTATGTGTCCCCAGCTTGGGTATATTGGTGCTAACGGCCAGAGTGGAGGAATGCTTGAGGACAGCACAGTCTACAATTTAACCCAGTCCCTTCTGTTTCCTAGAATGAAGGTTTCAGGTTGGAGCATGTGGTTTGTATTTTCACAAGCGTATGGCTTGTTTGCATGTATGCAGTCTTGAGCGTTCAGCACCTGAAAATCAGAGCCTGTAAATAGCCTGCCACATTAGGAAATCTAGGCTGTGCTGCTTGTTTACTCTGATTACAAATGTCATCTTGGCAGGTGATAGATCTCCCCTCTTGCATATGCAAAGTTTGTAATTTGATTGCTGAGCTTAAGTAGCATAGGCTTGGTAATGAATTTTAAAGTTTGTGTTTCTGTTCTTCAGTGACCATGTGCACACAATGTGAAGGTGCCAAGCAAGTTGGTGTCCTTTGAAGCTACTTTCAGATGTTCTGTTACAGTGTATGTGTTGAGCTAATCAGAGAGATTTGACATTTTGAGATTGGATAGATGAATTAAGGAGAAAAAAATTGGTTATTGTAATTTCAAATGAAGTTAGGGCACAGACTGTTCTAAATAATGGCTCCTGGCTGTGGCATCTTGTCAGATGGTCCACTTGTAATGTTCATTAATAGCAGTTACTACTACTGTAGTAATGTTTTGGACTGACACAATACTTTACAAAGAATCAGCGCCAGAAAAACAGATTGAGATTCAGAGTTCTAAGCCTTGGAAATAACCTCAATATTTTTTTCCTTTAAAATGAAATGAAAACTTCCATAGTAAATCATTATGGCATTAGTAATAATTTAATTTTTCCATTTAGCTCATACATAGATACACTCTGTATTTTTTCTTCCGAGTGATTTGGGAACTAAGACAAATCCAAAGTGTCCTGATGCCTGATGTCCTGATGCCTGATTAGATTGATGACATTCCAGAATAGATGGGAAAGGTTATTGAGAAAGTGCATGTTTAGAGGAAAAAAGTAGCAAAGGGTAACTAAATGTATCCAGCTGTAAGGCTCTGAAAATAGTTTTCGTGTTGTGGCTGATGTGCCTTTGAAGTCTACCTAGGAGGCATAAAATCAGAGGTGTGAAAAAGTTTGCTTTCCATCACTGCAGCTGACTGTTGTTTTCAGTAGGAAATTATAATTGGTAAATTCCTGCTCATTTGATTTATCAGGAGTTACTGAAATCATCTGCGTGACTTCCTCATGTTATCTGACAAGTGCTAATAAGCTGTAGTGTCTGTGTTCTTGATGTTACGTTTCTTGGAATAGTGGGACAGAGGTGCTTTGTCCAGCATATTTTACCTACGGCACAGGGAAGTGTGCCTTGATGGTTTTCTGTCACAGTAGAACTAGTGCTACCCATTACAAATGTTCCTCTTCTAGTATTGTGTCCTCCTTACCTTAACTCCTCGGGGAACTTCCCTTTTCCAAAGGAAAAAATTTCCAGTGACCATCCCAGTAATAATTCTTTTTGTGGGATGACTTTTTTTTGTTACGTGTTTCAGTGTCTGTCTTTAATGAAATGCAAATTCTAGCTCTGCTTTCACAGTACACCGTCTCCTTTTAGCAAGTCCTTTGTTTCAAGTAGCCTGACTGTGCAGTGTTTTAGTTGCCTGAGAAACCTCATCTAGTTACATCATTGCTACACTGGTGAAAAAAGTGGTGTGTCCCTGAGAAAGCTTTCTGAGTGTTCCCAGTGATGGATACAGTGTTTCCCAGCTGAGATTGATCGGGTGTTTATAACAGCAGGAAACGGGCATGCTGGGGTCTTGAAAATCAGGCACTTCTGGTGTAGAAAGTTTTCAAACTGAACAAGCTGGGCTGTCTTCCGCGGGTACGGTGGAAGCATTTTCTGGTCATTTTGTGACTTTTTTTTGACAGCTTTGCAGACTGAAATGGATGAAGCCTGAGAACCGACCTGTCTAATGAATATAGCCTGTGTTCTGCGGCATTGTGCCAAAGTGTGGATTTGGGCTGAGGGAGGGCTGTGTTTTGCGAGTGCGTCGGAGCACGAGCAGCTGAACTTTGTTTATATCGTTGCAGGCCATAAAGTGTGCTGCTAAGAAATGCTCTATTGCATGAGCCTCTAGTGGAGCGTGTTCTCAGGGAATGACTCTTAGCTTGAATTACTCTGGAAAAGGAGGCTGCCTAAAAGCAAGTCTTCCTATCCATTACAGTGAGTTGTCTTTACTTTTGCCTCCCTTTGGCTGGATATTAGGGACCCATATCTAGAGGGACCTCCATGTGCAGCTCAGCATCTGAGGAAGCCACTTCTCAGCTGCTCCTCTTGTCTCCCTTTAGACTGTGAATCCTTTTTTTTTCCTGTGCTAATGGATATAGAAGGACCCATCCTATAACTGCAGCCTGGGTTTTTTGTCTGTAGCTGTACTCCTTAAACCACAGTTTCCCACTTATAAAGGAGAGTGTGCTTGGAGAGAGTGAATTTCATGGGGCATCTCCTCTGGAAGTCAAGAAGGAGTGGGTAGAGCCTCCACCCAGCAAAAGGTTCACACATCAAAATAGTGATCCTAAGGGCGTGCACTTCTTAAAAGAAGGAAATGTAAAATCATGCTGTGAGATCCTGACCAAGGTATTTGCCTCACATCTGCCCCTCAAATTCCTTCTCTCTGCCCCTGTGTGACAGATTTATGTGACATTCCAGATCTGCCAACAGCTGAGGAACCTTGCTGTGTAGCTGCAATATGTGCACAGTATTTAGATTTAGGCTCCTAATTTTGAAGACTAAGATGAGATTCCGGAGGAGTCTTAATTTCAAGGTATTTACTGTTTTCTTACTCTTTTTCCTCTGAGCTGGAGCCATAGTTTGTACTATATTTAAAGTTTCTGGGCTGATTGCCAGCACTAATATGTCATTTCAGTAGACCAGCCACGCTGGTTCTGCTAGGGCCTCTGAAATGGCCTGTGCATCTGTTACGGAGAATGAAGAAGCTATGGGCCACTATCTGGTATTTGATGCCTTGCTGTTGCAATAGGTTCATTGGGGGCCCTGCTGGACCTGACTTCCACTGTGCAAAGTGTTGAACAGTAGGGGACGTCATTGTTCTGGAGAGGTTTACCATGCAGAGATACAAAATGGGTGGAAACAAGACCTAAAGAGCACTCAAAGAGTGCTAGGAATCTACGTAGCTTTCATCTGGAGCAGACTCCACTGCCTTGGGAGCCTGGCCATTCTGAAGGGAATGCAGTGAGACCCCGCGTGGAGCAGTCGGTTCTGACATCACTGATAACGATGGCAATATTTGCTACTCAAACTTGGGATGAAATGGCTTGCTTTATTTAACCATCTGTTTGCAATAGATTCTCACCATGTTTTTCTTTTATCCACAGATTACTTTTATATCCACATGCCACATTTTGCTGTTCTAACAGCTTCTCAAAGGATTGCTATTTTTAGTCCTGTAATAATGGATGTATGCATGACTCCTCAGCTAGCAAGCAGATTGTTAACTCAGATTAGTGCCTGGTTCTTGCATGTCTTGTATTTTGAGTCAACTATACATTTTGAGGTAGAATATCTGGGATAAAGCAGAAGCAGGTGTATAAAACCAAAGGGGAAGTCAAGAACATCTGTTTTTCATTATATTCTTTCCCTTTTCTGCTGAGTGCTTCTTGGGTGTGTTGGACTTACTGGAGATGTACTGTACTGTTGCACCGCACAGGTTGTGCCATGTCCAGTAATCCCATACAAGTGGCTAAAGTCAGAAATAAAATGAATAAACAGTAGGACACTGGATTAGTCTTACAGGAGGCAAGTCAGTGTGTCAAAGTTATCAGGAGATTTCCTACTTCCTGGCATGTTCCCTTTGTTGAGCTGTGGTCTTTGCAGTAATGAATACACTGTAATTATGTAAAATAAGTTAGTTGGCTTAGTGCAATGATGCTTACGCATAGCTCTTCAGTGAAATAATCGTGTGGAATAGGTGGTCTGGGGGAGTATTTGCCCCAGCCATCCATAGGCATCTGACAGACTAGATGGTTGAGTTAGCCAGGTAAATTCCCTGGGCTCCCAGCAGGAATGTGGTTCTTGCTGAGTGTAGATGGAGTCGGGGAGATAATTCAGTAGCTAAGTGCAGGAGCCTGACCTTAGGTAATGTGAGTAGATCTCTCAGCATGCATGTCTCTTACAGTAAACAAGGGAGAGTTCTGCCTATGATTGTATCCTTGTCCCAGTGGGGTTATCTGTAAGATAATTATGTTCTTTGAATTTTCCAGTTATTTTTGAGGGAATACACTTTTCTTTGTCCTTTTTGACTGCAACTTAATAGAACTAGCTGAAGTACTAATCAAGAAGAGTAGCTATTAGAAATAGTTGTCCTCTTTCAGAAGTAGCTAAAAATAGTACCTAAACAGCTAGAAGTATGTGGCTTCTCTGACAACAGAGAAGATGGAAGAATACCAATTTTGAAGGAGTGGAGGGTCAGAACCATGTTAAAAATCCAGGACTAATGAAGAAATGTAACATTTCCCAAATAGGAGAATTTTTTCTTGTGCATGTCTGTTATAAAATACAAACTTATGCTTAGGGAATAGGTTGATCATCAAAATCACACAGGTTAGAAATATTTCTCTGCTATACAAGTTTTTTCGCACCTTCTAAAGCACTTGGTATCCTCTGCGAAAGGCAATGTAGACCATTAAATGGATGGCTGATCTGATCTGATCTGCTCTGTCAAGCAGCTTCTCTTACCTATATTTTCCTTTAAAAACACAAGGATTTCCCTCAGCTTCTCCAGCTTTACTGACGAGTTTTTTGTCATGCTTTCAATGCAAAGTCAAGCTGAGTTTGTTGTCAAGGGTACATACCAGAGGAGGGAATTAAACCACCACAATCCCCTGCGCATGCTCTCACCTAGCACTTAAAAATTCTCTTTCTATGGGAGTTTTGTTTACACCAGGTATGAGTTGCCTTTTTTCACTTGCTCCATGTCCACATGCTGACACCATTTGCTCATGTTTCGTTCTTTCCTATAGGATCTTTCAGCTGGTGTTTTCCAACTATCATCTGCCACCAACAGTTGCTTTCCTTCCTCTTTTAGGCAAGAAAGTGAAATTCTCTTGTCATTTGTTCTTAAGATGCCAGTCCTGGAAAACTCTGCCAGTTAAATTGACTGCAGCTAGGAAAAGGAGATGCTTTCCCGTCAATAGGAAAACCATTATTCTTTTAGGAACTATTGAAATACTTGTAGTGAGACATTTCGTTGCTGTTTCTAATAGCCCTTGTTGAACTAATTCTGTGATAATAGAACAATATACAGAAAGAAACTGGTGGAGGTGTAATGATAAAAGAAATATAGGTCTCACCCAGTTTATATGGAATCTTCAGGTGTTTCATTAGTGTGACAGGTTTTCCATCTCTGACGTGTGAGATGATTGCAGAAACTTTATTCATATCTACTCCACAGCTGAGTGTTACAGCTTATTAACAATGAAATCAACAGGAGTAATCGGTTATCAGTATAAGGACTTTAAACCTTCAGACCTGTAATCCAGAATGCATTGCACGATTACAGTAAACCCTTCAGAGAAGTTAATGGGGCAATGTACACTTGCAAGAGACTGCAGAAAACAGCCACATTTCCTTTTCCACGGGTTAGAAAACAGGCAGACTAGACGACATTTGCTTGCTGGCGGGAATATCTTCCTCTGAGTTAAGCTGCCACGGGTTCTCGTTGAAAATGGTATGATTTTAATATTCTACAGAAAACTGTATTAAAAGGAGGGGAAGGGAGAAATCTGTAAAGGCAGAGCAGCAATTTATTCTTTTTATTTCATTAGCTTCTGTAGCTGTGCCAGCACACGTTCTAGCCAATCTTTGTTAAAATAAAAAATAATGCTATCATTTGCAGGCAGGTTTCCATATGAACAGAAACAAAGACTCAGTAGCACAAAGCTTCATCTCATAAGGAAATCTCTTTTCTTCAAATATTCTGGTAGGTTATGAGGATTATACTTTTTTTTCTATTCCTGTTTTCTGAAAAGCTTTATAAATGTACCTAATTTCAGGAAACTGTTTTCTTTAAAAAGATGAACGATCCTTAAAAAAAAAAGGAAGTTGGGTTTTCATCAACTTTGATACACGACTTGTTAAATCAAACCAAGCCGGATACCTTTGTGGTACAATGAGGAAAAAAAATGTTATGGTGTAAGTTCATATTGTGTGTGTTATTTCATAACTTTGCATGAAACATGCTTTGCTTCTGATTGACGCCTGAAGTTGTTGTTTTAAGAGATAGGCTCTTTGGAACCTTTCAGGAAATGCTGACCTGACTGCGGGGTGTACTTCTCCTGTGTAACAAAAGGGGGGAAAAAAAGGTAGCTTTTACTGGCAAGGGAAACTGGCTTTACTTATGTCATCAATCAGCTCTGTGTTAGAGAACCAGGATGCCTCTTGTATGAACTGTTAACATTTAACACGTTTCTAGCTGAATGGCTGGTTTTTAAGAGCTATTGACAACGATGCAATAACTGCAATTAAAATCTCCATAATAAACTACAGTTTTAATCCCAGATACCAACAGAGTTCAATGAGGGAACTGAAATTTCTTGATGACCAATGAAAACTTAAATTATCTTTATGGCTGTCAATTAGTATATCAGACAGCTGTAAATTGGTATGTCAGACTACTTGTTTGAATTGAGGTATTTTATAAAGAAATTGAAAGCATAGATCCCATTTTCAATGTGGTTTGAGGATCAGAGATGAAATCTTAGAAACCGAAGTAACTGTGAGCAGGTGTCTCATTAACACTTGAAAATGTGGCTTGGATTACTTAACTAAAGGATATAGAAATATGATGACATTTTTCATAAAATTAAAAAAATATTTTTTCTTATAGCCATTTGACCAAAAGCAATGTTTTCTGTGGGCCTGTGTGCATTCTGGCATTTTCAAAGAAACCCACAAAACCTGACATGAACTGGAAAGTTGAAGGACTGTGATTTGTTAAGTTAAAACAAAGTAGACATTCTCAACCTATTGAAATATTTTGTTTAAAAATAAATCCATATAAGTGATAGGGTATCATACTAAGATAAACATCTACATTCTGTTGAAATCAATTGACCTAAGTAAAACTTTGTAGATAGCTGTGTTTTGCAAGATAGTTCTCTACTTTTTGGTGGTTTCAGGTTTTTTTTTCAGTTCTTTTTTGGAAGAAGAATTTCATGGTCAAATAGACTGTACAATATTAAATATAGAAAGCCTTCCTTTCTTTTTCCCCTCTGCCTGGACCTTTTCTGCAGAAACTTTGCTGTGATTTATCTTTTCAAGTTCCCATAATAAAGAATTGGCTAGTTTAATGATGAAGGTGAAGTTGGTAAGATTCAAATATTATGTGAGCCTCAAATAAGAAAAGTGAAAAAGGTATTTGGAAACTTTCTCTAGAAAGAGAAAAATTGTTTTACTGAAACAACTAAAAAAGCTTGGGCTTTTCAAAGAATTACTAGGAGACTCTTTTCTGATATATCAAGGAAATGCTAGGTCTTTGATCAAAACAGTGGTGATGAACTAAATGGGACTCTGTGGCACATGTTGTTTCATAGTAAGTGCTAACCTGGAGGAGGAAGGAAATGGGGACTGAGTCAGGGGACTGGCCTCTTCCTGTCGATCAGTACTGACCAGACTGATAGGGAAATGCAGATCAGCAGAGCTTGGGGGTTGGTATGTGAGCTATAAGAGCTGTTAAGGCTGCATGTTTTAGAGCTCTGTGTGGAGTTTGGGTAACCTGTCTCAATACTGAATCGGGTTACAGTTATTTTCTGTCTTCCTGGTTATTAGTTTGTAGTCTGAAACTTTATTTTCTTTTGTAATGTAAACCATAGCTGAACAGTAGTCCTGGTCAGCAATATTAATCCCTATCCTGATAATTCTTGCTCAGCCTAGATAACATACCAAACCCTTTATACCTTGTCTACCAAGATATTTTTTCTCTTGTCCCCTTCACTCTTAATTATTTTATTTGAAGCACTGGCTTGATACCACACCACCCAGCAAATTTCATTTGAAGTACAGGGAGCACAAAATTTAGGGCTCTGCATCACCATGAGACTATAACATTAGACTTGTGGGAGCCAGATGTCTCTCCTCAGTTCCCACATGCTGAACTCAGGAGGGAGGAAACCTCTGCTGCTGTCAACTCTGCTGGAGTTAATGAAGTTCAAGTCTACCATCTAGCTTGGTACAGGGGATTCTAGCTGTACCAGAGGATTTCTGGTAAGGAGAGGAGGGAATCTCCGGGTCAGACTGGATTGTTGAGACATCTTAAAACTATATTGCTACCTTACAAGGATTTTGATCAGATAGGGACCTTAAGTCATTGTTACTGTACTTCATCACTTAACAGCTTTTCTGAAAGCAGTGGACTTTCATTGCACTTTGCAGGTGCAGCTGAAAGGCTGGTCTGATGGCAGCTAAACATATGAGTGCTTATATAGCCCTGACTAAAGCAGTCCTAGATAAATACTGTTACACATACAAACTGCTTTCTAGTCTGCAGCTCAGCCTAGCTAGGTTTTCTGTTTCTGAACACAACTTAGTCATGCATGTTTGCACACTTTTATCAATGGATAAATGACTCTCCTGCTTAATTAGATACATGCTAAACCCATCACTGATTCATGACCTACATCACAGGTCTGTGCACATGCACTGGGCTCTAGATTTCATCGAAAGTCTGATTGTGGTACTGTGTGATATACATCTGGCAGAATCCTTAGCACTCCTGGCACAAAGTACATTAGTATGTACTTTGTACAAAAAATATTTTAAGTAACAACCATGTGACACAATCATGAAGAGATGGGTCTAAACACACAAGCATTCATAGCATGTCCCTACATAGGTGTAGATCCCTTCACTTTTACAGGCCTTGCTGCTGCTGACCTGAGCTACTTTTGTAAGGCTGTGGTCATCTTTGTTCTCAAAGGAATGACTGTTCATTCCTGTGGTGGCAGTCAGTTTTCTTTTACTTGTGTAAATCACTGAGTGTGCATGTGTAAACATTTCAAAGTGAAGTAACAGCATTTTTTCCAGGTCCCAACTTAAATGGATAAGCAAAATTTATCCTATTATTTGTTTTAATCAGGAAATACTAAAGGAATTTGTGTTCTATCCATCTTATTATGCTGACTCTCTGAGCCATTTCAGAAGCTGGTATAGCTTGGTGTTACGTTAAAACTGAGTTTAGTCTTTCTGGAAGCCCTCTATATGGAGAGCAATTGTTGAATTAGATGTTAAAATGAAGTGAATTAGGGTAGTATCTTTTAGCTGTTCCCTTGCTATAGCTTGTCCTTGTTTTGTTAGCTAGTTTCCTGCCAAAATAAACCATTCTCAGTTAGCATACTGTTATCCTTGGTTTTGTATAGGGCTGTTGCAGCGTCACGTGATTGGAGTAAAATGCTCGTCTTTGACACATCTACAAAACTGAGATGGCACTTGCCTAAATCAAATTAAATTGAAATTCATGTTCAGAAGGTGCTGGTCTCCCAGCTAAGTTGGACATCTCAGCTGTCTAGCCCAACCATTAATTTTTAGGACTGGCAACTATGATGGCTATGGATCTATGGCCATCTATCATAACAAACTATGATGGTCTGTTAATTTGCTCTTAAAAGACCAGGCTGAACTCCAGGTCAACTCAAATGCATATTTTTCATCTCCATTTTAGCAAAGTTCAAAACACTTTTGGAGCAACTGAATTCCTAAAACTTCAGGTCAGAGTTTGCTAATGAGAAATGGTCCTTTAGAGAAAAGCATCATCGTTTCTTTCCTGCGGTAGCATGGAGTTGGTCTTTGTGAGTCACAGCATCTTTGAAGCAGCAGTGCATGCTTGCCATCTCTTCTCTGCATTTTCTCTTTGTATCTTGACAGGGCATGTATCTGTCACATTGCCTGCTTTATCATAAATAGAGTGGTGGAAACTTCCAGGAAAATCCTGTAAAGGCTTTTGGAAGTGTCCTATAGTACCCCCAACTAACTATTTGTACTAATTGTACTCAGCACTGAGGATGTGTGGGTTTATATACCTAAAAGTCTGTGTGTTTAGCAGAGAGGGGTAGTGTGTTGTGGTTATAAAGTGGAAATCTGAGTGTCTCATACAAAAAATAACATTCCTAATACACACTCCTGCAATTGCTGGTTATTGATCAGTGGAAAACTGCCAAGTCCTTCACAGATAACATTGTTCTGGGGGAGAGAAAGCAGTTCTGGGAGTGGTGTTGCTTAAAGTAATAGTTCTTTTTTATAATAAACAATGATGTTATTGGTGTGTGGAAATAATTGTAGATGTTACATTGGTTCTTTTCAGATGTAGTTAGAACTTAATTGATGCTTAACTTTTGTGTTTTTTTACTTTAAAACTAGTTTGATTTACAGTGGAGAGTGGAAAGCAATGGTGCTTTCACTCCTGTGTGTATTCACATTGATACAACCACGCACAGAATGTGTATGCACTGGGAGGACAAAGGGACCCCAATACTCCTTTTAGTGTTTTTTTCTTTTAAATAGAAATAATGATACTATAAAAGAAATAATTATTACTGGATTTCTACTGTAATCAAAATAATGACTACTGTAAAAGTTGAAACAACTCTGGCATGTTTACTGCATATAACAGCAGAAGGCTTTCAGAGTGCCTCTTGATTTCTGTTCTGTGCTGTCTTTGGGAAAGTCACCTTCACGAGCATTGAGACCACGTGTAAGTGGATGGTCTAACGCAAGTACACTTGGACCTCGGAACTCAGCTGAAGTGGCATGGCAGACAGTGCTATTAAGTAAAGTTACCGATTTACCTTGATGAGAGGGACCAATTAAATGAGCAGCACTGGGGTCCAGAGTACTAACAAAGGGAAAAGTTGTAACTTATGTACTTGTTTTGTAACTTTCAGAGTGAGAAGCCTGTAACAGTATCTTGAATGTAAAACCAGCCACTTCTCAGTTCCCTCACAAGAAGAAAACATAGTATTTCCAGGAACGTTAATGCTTTTGAAGGTTTCCTGTTTTGTTTAAGACTGCTTCTAATAGTTGTTGTAACCTATTTGCAAGATGATCAGATCGTAATTGTTAATTATAGACGGGAACAGTGTAATTGTCTTTCTGTGGGCGGGGTTAGATACTGAGACCTTTCTCTTTGAGCATACACGTGGCAATGCAAGTAAGATTTTCTGTTGAAGATGACTCTGGAATCAAAGACTAGGAAATAAAGATTTTTACAGTAAGTTGTCGACTGTCTTCAAGTATTGGCATTTAGTGTTTTGATTCTGGACACTATTTCTTAACAATCCTTTATTTCTGTTTCAAACGCTCTATCTATTGCAAACCAGATGTTAGGATTTTAAGTGGTTTGTTTGGGATGTGTGAGTGTCAACCCAAGAGGGAGCAGTGGTGTGGTTTTTAACAGGGCACAATACAGGAAGGCTATGAAGGTACACTCAGTCAGTTTGTCAGACAGATTATTTTCTTTATTCAGCCTTTTGTTTAATTCAGCCCTGAGCAGATGAACTGGGCTGAGAAGTAGTTGAGAAATCATGATTTGACATTAAGGAGAAATAATTCCTTTTTGCATTCCCTCCACATGCACCTTAAACACTTGTGTGAGACTAGATTTTAATCCCTGTGACATGTTCCATTCTGCTGAGCAGCTTGAATATCTGTCGGGGGGCTAAGGAGGCAAAATCTTGTCCCTAACATTTAAAGCAGACTAATTTGTCTGCAGTGCTATGCACAGTCCTTGTAATTAAAAAGTTCAAGGCAAATGCCAAGTGGCTGCAGAATGTCCTTTTTTTTCTTTTTTTTTTTTGTAAGGCACTTAAAGTCTGGAAGAAACATCTGTTTCCTCCTCCCCACAGCTCATTTTGGAGATTAATATGATTCTAGTGAAATCTCACCGTGACATATGCTGCTGTTCAGTGAAGATGTTTCAAACACCTACATGAAAACTAATTGCCGCTTCTGCCATTCACTGCCTCTATTAAAAAAAAACAAAAAAAAACAAAAAAAGAAAAAGAAAAAAAGAAAAGAATTTTAAAAAGTTTTGTGAGCTAAAAGTGTAGTTGCCAGTCTCAGTTAACACCTGCAATAGGAAGCTGTGGCAGAAAGTACTTGAAAACATGCAATTATTTGGTATTGCCCATGCCATATGTGCTGAGAGATCACTGCCTTTGCAAACATGACTGTTCTTTTGCCATCCATTTCTGTCCTCAACGTGAAGAGCAAGGAGAGTGTAGAGCTCAGGGGGAAGATACATATACAGAGATATATTGCTTTGAGTCCCTTTCTTCTGCACAAATTCTCAGTTTGAATTTTGGGAGTCAAAAATTCAGGCTTGAAATACATTGTGTTTTCTGTGCAGAGATAAATTTGCTGTGTCTCTACAGTCCATTAAAAATCCAGATGCTGGTGAGTAACAGTGGTGGGTGCATACCATCCAAAATTTCAAACCAACCAACTTTCTTAAGTTTTGCCACTCCCTATGACTGGATGCAGCACCCTCCACTGTGCAGAGCCATTTACACAGTGATGACAGGACCTGTTTCTGTGTTTAGATCATTTTTGGGCCCAGGCTCCTTGAAAACAAGTGAAAAGCACCTCTGTGAGCTGGGCTGACCTCTGGCTGGGCTAACAGGTTGAGCGGAGGTTGAAGATGTTTTTGCAATCAGAGGCTTTTTTAGAACTAATGTCCTTTTCCTCAGCTATCAGACTAACCACTGCATATTTGTTAAAGCGTCACCTTGTAAATAGACTAATACTACTTGATGCAGCTGACTGCTGTGAAATACAGAGGTGTTTTTGTCAGTTCCTGGAAAAAAACGACATTTCAGTTTGTCTCCCCTTCATCTCAGGCTCTCTCAGTTGGTGTGAAACTGTGTAGGTCTGGTGAAATCAACAGAATGATTGTTAGGAGGAGTTACCATCCCTAGCTTTCTGGTACTGTCTGTGCAGCTGAGATGCCTTAGTCGTGACCACCTTCAGTGTTGACTTAAAGTAATCTGCTTTTTTTGGCACTGACATGGATTGGGACTGCTTTCACAAGCATGCCCATGAGATAGTAGTACAGTAACAGCTGTATATTTAAATGTCAATCAGTGTAAGGCAATGCCCCCAAAGCCACCAGTACAATTTAATAAGACAGATCTAGCAACAGAGGGCAAGTAATGAGTGCTTCTTGTCAGGATGCCTCCAGTCGTGATGGTAAAATCCCCGTGAAGAAGGTGGAAATCCCCATGGCCTGAATTTCTTGTTATGAGGATGGTGGCTCAAAGGACAAAGTAGCTCAGTTAATTTAGTGTCCTGAAGTGTTTTTAAAGATGCATCTTGAGATTACAAACCAGAAAACTAGACAGGAAAGAAAGAGTACCTTAAAGAGAGACTCAGTATGTTTTAGTGAAGATAGCTATATATACACACATATATTTTAAGGTCAACATTTGAAGAGCTCTTTACCCAAAACTTGAATCTGTTGCTGCTTATAGAAATGAAATTGTGTGTTTATCTAAGCCATTGAGATGTAATTTCAGTTTATACCATGTTAGCACAACTAATCCTTTCAGTGATGTTCAGCTTCTGCCAATTCAGTCAATGGACTAATTGTGTGAAGTGAAGCATACAAGCACAGCAGTGTTTTATGTACTACATCTTACCACTTCCTGACCCTGTCTCACTGCACACTACCTTCTTGCAGTCTACTAGCCAGATCTGTTGTAGAGTTAGAAATGCCCAGATTAATTTTCCCTGCTTTGACAAGCTCCTTTACATTGCAGGAGGCCAGCTTTTATAGTGCATCCATAGGAAGTGTCTCCACTACAGCCTTTCACCATGCAGGAGACAGACTGAAGATGTAGGCAGCTGGCAAATGTGAAAGCAAGGAAGAGGTGTTCTGAGGTTGACAGTGCTTTTTATAGTATGCGCATTTTCTGGGAAGGGCATAAGAAGGGAGATAAACAGGAGATGATTGTGGCAAGCTGAGAAGTAGCTGTAGCAGACCAAGATGTTCCAAAGAGAAGATCGCAGCAAAAAGGTAAGGGTGCCAACTTCATCATGTCCTTTTCCTGCTGCTTGAATATTTTCTTCAACATCAACAATTCTTCCTTTGAAAATGCTGACATTTTCTGGAGAATCCTATAAATACTATAATAGCCATTCAGCATTACTTTGAGAAAAATACAGTAGTATTTTTATAGCTCACTCTAGCCCCCTCAATTCCTACTCCAAAAGTGTTTTTTTTCCTAGGAGCTCTGCAGACTGCTAAAATATTGATAACAGTTCAAAGATCAGAAATATCTCTGCATAACTGCTGTATATAGAGTAATAGTCAATCAAGACACAGGGCGGCAAGTCATGTAGCAGTTGATAAAGTCCTACAGAATACTTTGACTCAAGACTAGAAATAACTGAAAATAACTGAAAAACTCTGAAACTCTTATTTTTAAATAAACTGTTTTTACTTAAGGGTCTGCTGGCAAGGATGTATGACTAAAAGGACTATGAATCTCTGTTGTCAAAAACAGTGTCATAATGTCATGCATGCATCCAAGGGGAGAGCATCAAGGGGTTAATGTGATTATGTTCAAGTCTAACAATGCAGCGTTGCAGTGTAATCTAGGATGTTACTCAGCTTTGGCCTAAGTCTACTGTCAGCTGAGTAAATGACAAAGTTCCTTGCATCGGCATGGATTTGGGCCAAAACTGAGGGATTTTGAAAATCCCACTGGTAGTGTTCTCAGCGCAATCATTTTAATGTAGCTTACAGCTAGATCAATATTCGTGTTCAGTCATCTAATATTTCTTTCCTGTTTCTAAGTATACTTGAGGAAGTCTTACTAAAAATGATAATGTTCACAGTTTTAACTTCTCTTATTTTAAAAAATACTTAAGCCAGCTTTCCCTAGACCTTCTCTGTGGTCTTCACTCCTGGGCAGAGAGTATATATGGAAAACACAGTAGTACTGTAAATTGTTGCAAGACTTTTTATAATGTTATGAGAAACAGAAGAGGGCCTTAAAATGAAAACATAGTGTGCAATGATGACTAGATGGAAACAAAGCTTCCTCTGATTTTGAGTAAGACTTGGTCTGAATGCTCCTGAAAAAATCCTATCCCTAGTTCTTTGGTTTTTATGGGAGCATCTGGTAGGATATGTCAAACAATGTCAGTTGCAGCAATTGGCCTTGATAACAGTTTCTAGTTTCCTGGTTATCAAATTTCTGCTCCAGGTCAGGCTTCATATATTCAAACGGGACCACACTTGCCACCTGATGTTTTGGAAAAACATGCCTGGAAGCTGAAATGTATGTGGTAGCTGTGGGACTGACTGCCTTCAAAATTTGAGTGCTCTAAGCATTGAGAACGGAGCTCGGAAGCTTGGATGGCTTGGAGGGCCGTCATTGTTTGGATGAACTGAGCACCTTAACATCTCACCAGAAAGTAACAGATGATGACTTCCTAATATTTCTAAAGCGTGGCAGACTTTGGGGCCTGGACTAGTTTTTCATTGGCAATGGGCCAAGTCATGTTATTAAAATGAAACGCATGCATACAGGATTTCCCACGTAAGGTTCTTGGCACTTTTTGGGTCTTAGCACAAGCACTTCACAGCTCTGAGATCTGTCAGAGCAATTGAGAAATGAGGTAAATTCTCAGAACACTCTCAATGGTCTGGACTGAATGACCAAATTCTAATGTGCCTGAATGACTGTCCTTGTCATTTGTCTTTCAGGTCCTCAGGCTCCATCAGCCACCAGTTGATCATATTGCAGCAGCATAGGTGTTGCCATGAGGATCAGGAGGTGTCCTGTCTGCTTCACAGCTTGTCTTTTGGTCCTGCTGGGTAAACACCAGAGAAAGCCCAATATAGAGGCAGAGCACACGTTTTAAGAGAGCTCACAAGCCCATTCCTGCACATACATGCATCTGTGTAAGAGTACTCCAAGTCCAGGGGCATCTGTGGCACTGCATGGATGTAAGAACTGTTGCATGTGTGGGCTTAGACTCTGCTTTTTGAGAGATGATGCTCCGACGAGGATTTATTCTATTTCTCCCCCGACTTGTAGGCCTGCTGGTGGTGGCCTGTTGCTCGGTGTCTATTGTTTATATGTTGGCTTGCACACCCAAGGGTGACAACCAGCAGCTTGCCTTGCCCAGGGTGCACAGTCCAACTGCGAAGGAGGGATATGAAGCCATTCTGCAAGAGCGAGAAGAGCAACACCACAACTACATCATCAGCTTGAAGAAACAAATTGCCCAGCTGAAGACTGAGCTCCAGGGCAGGAGCGAGCAGCTTAGGAACGTGCAGAACCAGTACCCAGACCCCTTGGACATTCGGCTTGACCACAGTAACCCAGAGAAGGCCCAGTCTAACCTGCTGGCTTTCCTCCGTTCCCAAGTAGACAAAGCAGAGGTGCACAGCGGCATTAAGCTGTCCACGGAGTATGCGGCCATGCCCTTTGACAGCTTTACCCTGCAGAAGGTGTACCAACTGGAGACAGGGCTGACGCGCCACCCAGAAGAGAAACCTGTAAGGAAGGATAAGAGAGATGAGTTGATAGAGGTGATCGAGTTAGCTGTTGGGAGTTTGAACAATCCAGAGGGGGACAGCAATGCAAAACACCATGTATACACAGCCTCCGACTTCATTGAAGGTTTGTATGCAGACAGCAGGTTAGAAGGTCCACATAGTGCTCGTGAGGGGTTCTGATGTGACTGTCTTGCTGAGGGAGATGGGCATTATCTTGGAGCACAGATTTCGGGGACAGTGTTAGTGCTGTGACCCAGCGATCCTGTCTCAGGCACAACTGCAGAATGGCATATTTCCTGGGGAACGGGACTTTGTGCCAACAGAGCCTGCCAGTCTCTCGTAGTGACCACCAATGTATGCTCACAGCCCTCTAGTCATGCGCTTGCCTCGGAACTGACAAAGCAAGGAATGAATGACCAGTCTCCAATCCCAGATCTGTTACCAGTGTTCAGTTATCTGCAGACTGACAACTGCAGTTCAAATCCAAACTCCAGTGTTATCCTTACTTCCACCTGCACAGCTCTGCCAGAGTCAGAGTGGCAATACAGGTTTTGATGACAGCAGCTGAGGAGCTCAGCTGGTATCACCTATAACTTCAAATGACTAGGAAAGCTTAACCTTTACAGGGTATCTCCTATTCCGGGAGTGGTGCACCTTAGCCCTTGGATTCTAAAATGAGCTAAGCAGTCTTTACCTTCACATGTAATATTGAGGCAGTAAGTGTGGATTTTTAAAGTGCCACTTCTAACAGGAACCAGTTTTTACTTCACATCTTCTGTCACTAAATCCAAAGTGCTTACTTGTTTCCAGTCAGACTGCTTTTTCCCAGCCAGACAGAGGCCCCAGATGTATTCCAGGAGTTGTGATGTCTCTGTGGTTGATACCTGTTCAGGTTAGCCTCTGCTGCACAGCAGCTCCAAGTTAAAAGGGCAGGAACATGTGCAGCAGAAACATGATATGAGACAAGATTTCACAGATCTTGTCTCCAAGGGCTCATGACTGTTTCTCATTCAATAAGAGAGCTACATTTTTACTTGTAATATGGCTGTCCTAGTTTAACTTCATAGGAACTGGCATGTTCCCTGCTTGTTGTTCAATAGTGTTGTCTGTCAGTGAGATTTAATCCATAGCTGACCTAGCTGAATTTAGTACAGGAGGAAAAACTTGTCTTCCTCATCTTCAGATGTGTGTGCTGCAGACTTAGAGGGCATGTGGGTAAGATGCCTACCTTTTATGGAATGACTGCTCTAATGTGCTGAACACAAGCCCCCATGCTTATCCCAAATCACTAGTGATTTTGCCGTGGATTGTTTTCTTCAGCTAGTATTTATGAATAGAGCAGAGCAAAATGCATCCTCCATGTGATAAGGACAAACTATTGCTGTTGTGCAATGGCCAGTTGTTCATTTCCACTCTCTGTATATATTTATCCGGTGATCATGGTATCGAGAGGCAGTAGGTTCTTGAGGCCATGCCAGGATATACCTGCCAGTCAGGCAGGTGCCTCCCACAGCAGGGACATGAGTTTTTCAGACTGTGGAGACCTAGTTGAGGCAGGTCCTGGCTCCCCTCTGGTCCAAGCATTTCCTCCACACCAGTCAAATTCCTCTTGCTCAGACATGGGACCAGGGCAAGAGCAGGGAACTGGGAAGTGCTGCTGGCTGCCAGCATTTGAATGCATCGTGGAGCTACACGCTTCCAATCTCCTCCTTTCTGTTTGTTGTTTGGTTTATAATTTCAAAATATGTTTCTACTGTTTATTATAGGAGCTGAACAAGCATGTATGACTGTTTTGGCACCAGCTCTTTCATGGGGAGAGGGTGAGGGGAAAGGAGGAGATGTTTCCTGCCATACATTGCTTAATATTCCATTGAAGTTACCCTTTTGCTTGCACTTACCCTGTGCCTTTCCGCACAATCAAGGGTCTTTGCCTGGGTACCGGTGCCATCCTTGGGGAACAAGGCAGAAACTAGTGTGCAGAAAGGCATGGGGAAGGGATGCACATTGCAATGCTGGCTCTGTGGAGGTTCTTCATGCACCAATGGCCTTGCTGGCTTTCATATACCATGGTGAAATAATCCAGAGGGAGGAAGCCCTGCATGCAACTCGGAGCTCAAGAAACTGGAGCCCTGCGTGCAGCTCAGTCTGAGCTCAAGAAACCTTCCTTGTGTCCTCCCCTGCAGGGCAGGCCCTTGCTTCTGTAGGTGCAAGGTAACAAATACTCATTCTTACTCAGCAGTGCAAACCTATTTGTTTGCAAATGCAAGGATCCGTGCATCAGGGCTGGAAACAAAAAGCTGACTTGGCAGAAGATTTCCCTGCAGAGTTCCTTTGGAAGTCTCTGTCATCTCTTGGCAGTCTCTTTTCCCCCATCCTCCATTCTCCAAGAACGACAAAAACTGCTGATCAAAGCACAAACAAATCCATTGCTCTGTATAACTTGAGCAGGAGAAGGGAGGACTGAGTTTTCTGTTCCAATTCTGCATTTCAAGTATGGTTTGGACTCAGAACTTGTTTTGGAGACAGCACTCTACAGGTGCCACTGCCTACACAACAAGTTAGTAACAGTCTGGATTCCATGGCAGCTTCTGGCAGCTTCATACCAATCCAGCAACACAGCAACCGTGAGCTGTGTTACCTAGCTAGCAAAACCAGCTCTTTTCATTTTCTGGAACTGCCCAGGGTAGCTGGAGCTTTCTGGGAGATGTGGCCCAGGTCTGCACTGAAAGTAACACCACTTAACCCTGTAAGCTTTTTATCTTCCAGCTGCGTTAGCAATAAGAACACACAAAAGGTGTATGCATCTCTTACGTTAAAGGTGGGGCTACTGCCCTCGTCTTAAGGTCGAGCAGATGGAGGGATATGCTGAAATGAAAATTGGGTAATCAGGGTCAGAGACAGGATTCAAAACCTGAACTGCTGCTCTTGATATGTGAGACTTGTGTCTTTGTTTCTGCCCTATTCAATGAAGCCTTTGACACTGGCTTTACTCAAGTGTGTTGCTAATCCCAAGTCTTACTAGCGTATAGAGCGGTGCAAGTTAATCTTGTTTGCTTGGGCCTCTTGTGTGGATTTTTCTATTCTTGTGGGTCACAACTGGTACCTGCTATCACTTTTCAGTACTAGTTCATTGCTAACGTAGGCCAATAGGCAGGGTGGTGGTGCGGTGCAATAAATTTGATTGGGGTCTATATCTCCTTCTCTTTTCCATGTTGTGCCTTTATTCTTGTCTTTGCAGAGGGAAAATGTTTCTTCAAGCACTTCTTACATTTAAGGAGAAATGTTTTGTCTCCGTGGCTGGGATCTCTCAAAATAAGTGTTGCATCCTCTGCGGTTTCTAGACAGAACGACTTGTGTGTGGGAATTAGACTGTGACCCTAGTACCTTACATCTGAGCTAAACTCCTTCTCAGCAGATTTGCTGTTACATGAAATTTGGATGGGATTCTCAGACAGTTCTCCTTCCAGGAGTAATAGCTGACACGTGGTGGAATTTTCCATTTTTTCTTATTCAAAACCAAGAGAACCACACCTTCTCCCTGGGGCCCGAAACATATCCATCTGGCTGCTGCTCTGCTCTGCTTCTCTCTTCACACAAGCACTTGGGCTGTTCAGCTGCTATAATCCTCCCCTCTCCCCCTTATTCCTCCCACTTCTGTATCAAGTTCACTAGTTTTTGGCCATGAGGGGTTAGTAAGAAACAACATGGAAAAGATCAGAAATTTCTGTGTATTATAAGCAGGCAAAGGGCTGCTCTGTTTCCAATAGAAAGCCAGTTGCTCAGTGGGCACAATAACAGGTCTGGTCATTAATTTATGTAAATGGCAGCACAGCTGAATAAATTTGGAAGTAATTAATTTTCTCAAAGATGGAGATAATAATTTGGAGACTCTGACAAGCCTGAGTGGTGTGTTCCATAAGTGAATGTAATCACTGTCTGGTGGTACTCTTTCCCAACAGGAACAGTTCCAGAAAAACCCTGGATTGCTTCAGAAATGCCCTGCCATGGCACTGTCAAATATGCTGTATCATAAGTTTTCCTACCTGAAGTACGTGGCTATCTAGTGACTGGAGTGTTAAATAAGGTCTCAGAGACAAAGGAAAAGGAGTAGCTTTGCTTTCTCAAATTGACAGCTATTAGTGGTGGGCTACTTGATGCAGTTTTGCCCTGGAAGCTTACTATGAGAAAGGATGATGCTCTTCCTCAAAGGATAAGGTGCATGTGAAGTGGGAAGACCACTGTAATATTGAGTTAAAGTGGGGACAATGAATACTGGTAAATCCTAATAGCGGTTCCTACATCTAACAGAATACAAGTAATGAGCACAGGTCCAGGGAGTGTTTCTATTGACAGTGCAAGACCTATGGTCTGTGGAACTGAGGCTAAAATTGTCATCCACTCAACAGCATTTTGTTAAGGTTGCATGGCTGTTTTCTAGTTATCAGTTCCATGTAGATCTCTGAAATCTATTTGCCTGCCCTGCTGAATAGAGATCAGGTATTTTCCATTTCTTTAGAGAGCCCTGGGAATTGTTGCTCTGAAGACTGGACACTTACTGCTCTTTAGTCAACCCTTCAGCCCAGGTCTTTTTTTGCTTCTCATTTCTCCTTTTCCTTCATTTTAGGGCCAGTCCTCTGCTGACCCAAAGCTCCTGTTCACTTTTTTACATTGGGTTTCCAAAGGCCTTGACTTTTCTCCCTGCCTCTCAAAGGAACAGTGCATATTCTGGAACATAGCTGCTATAATGGAAGCAATAGATGATCAATTAAGCTTCTTTTATCCATAGTGACAGTCTAGCCTTTCCAAGGCTTCCGTTTCAGGAGCAACCTTTTCAGGAAAATCTTTTGTGTTTTACTTTTTTGAGACTACTTTTTTTCCCATCCTCATAGCTCATCTCTTAGAATTGAGGCTGCTTGATGCATCTTTCTGAATCGCATAAAAAGTCCTGATGGCATGAATGAAATAGTGCCTTCGGAAATGGAAAAATCTTGTGAAAGGCAGGATGTTCTGCTGGGTGAGTCCCCAGAGTGACTCAACATTCAGGCTCATTTCCAAGGCTCACTGCCTGACCTTGGGCAAATCACTTTGTTCTCTGCTTCTAAAAAGAAGATACTTTAAAAAGGAAAGATGATCCTTAAAAAAGGAAAACAAATGGTTTAAAAGTGTGTCAAGAATAACCATATTTAATTACATGCATTAAACTTGCATACAATTCTCTTCAAGATAAAATGTTAGGATTATAAATTCTTGGATTACCATCTTGCACGAGGGAACCTTGCCTTCACCTAAGATGCTTATTTTTAGCTGTAGTAGAGTCCTGAACAAGAACAAAACTGCAGAGTTACAAGCAGCCTCTGTTGATATGCCTATAGCCCTAGGAGGGACCCCTCGGGTCACAACATGCATCCTGCTTTAAGGTGCTGCTTGCTTATTTGGCAACACTTCCTTTATTCCACAAATGTAGTACATATCTCTGGGGAAGTGGTATTTATGAGGTCATTGCTTCTTGGCTGGGGTAGAAGAGGAAGTAGAAGCAAAGACTGAGATGTTGCGTGGTAGATGTTATTAAATTGGTTAATTTAATTCAGATTTTTGTTATTATGAAAAATGTCAGTTTGCTATGTCAAGCATGTGAAACAGTCCTATCTATTTCTCTCTAGAGAAAATGCAAATCAGATTTAATTTAGATTTTTGTTTAGCTTAATGTCAAAAGGCTACCTTAACCTTCCACAACACAAACTTCCTTGGCAAGACCTGTGTTCAAAAACTGCCTGAGTAAATGAGCGCACCCAGCAACACACTCAGATCATCAGCAGCCTTTCTGTAAGAATGAATGGGTGAGCAGAATATAAAAGGCCCAGGTTTCCATTCTCTGGCCACCAGGAGGAGGAAGTGCAGGGACTATTAGGTCACCATTCAGATGATCTCAAGTGCAGGCTCAAGTTCAATAACAGATCTAGTTCATGGTCTGCACCTTGGGCAGACTATATAGAAAAAGCTAGGGGGAGTCAAGGGCACAGCTTTAAAAGGCTGGCAGTAAAAGAATGATGGAGCTGATATCTCACTAGATTCATCTGCTATGCTGGAGGGAGGATTGCAGCATTTGTTGAATCAGCTTGTATTAAAAATAAAACACAAAGTGAATAACAGATTGGTAAATTTGCATATAGTATTAACCAACTGAAGTGTTCATTAAGAATAAAACACTTACACAATGGTAATGAAGATAAGACAGTCCACAGAACTCTGGCCAGATAAAATCACACCTCATTAATCTTTTGGATGTTCTGGACATACCAATGTAACAGCTACAATACAAGATGAAGAGCTTATGTCACTCTGCTGTTCAAAGAAACCTTTGACCCAGACCTTCACAAGAAATACAGACAGAACTGACAGTCTATGGGTCGGCTGCAAAGCAATGTTACACATCAGGGAATGACTAAGATTTAAAAAAAAAACCAAACCAGCATTATTTTGGTCAAGCTGTTCTTCATAACCAGATGGGGAGATAAAAGAAGAAGAAACAAGTCAAGCGGAGGAGTTTTTTTCCAGACGTGTTTTGCTTGTCTCTTGAGTTTCTGCAAGAGATGGAAGGCAATGCAATTATACTCTTCTACTGATGAAGTTGTTAGGTTATTTACAGTGGCTTAACAAGTAGTTAGAATTAGCATTTAATTATTCCTTCTTAAACCTGACATATCTAACTATGAAAAAGCTTTATTTCAGTATGCACTGTACGGACTGAAGTGTCATTTAGAGTGGGTAAAATCTATAGCCTTTTTGCCAACTTTATCTCATCTAAGGTATCAGAATAGTGTTTCAGTGGGGCATGACCAATACTTTTATAGTTCATGCCAGCCCTCAGCATGGGACAATTTCACCCATTGAGTATGTTAAAAGTTAATTCCATACAGGAAATAAGTACATGCTTGTATGAATTAAATATACCTGCAGACAGTCTAATGCAGTCTCCAGGATTGTGTCCTGGGTCTAGCCTCTGACAAACTCCATAGTGTCATCCTTGCAGACCATTACTTGGCCAGGAGTGGGCATCATTGCCACAAAGAAAAGAAACGTCTCTTGAGAGTTGAGTAACAGGAGAGTTGTGTCCTGATTAGCAGTGGATGAAGTTGATGGCTGCTGGGGCCTGGTTGCATAGTTTTATTAGGGTACTTTTCAGAGAACCTCCTAGAAAGGAGGAAATGAATGTGCTCATCAGGAAATTGCTTTTCTGGGAGATGGCCTAATCACTCGCATTGCAGAGAGGCAGGCAGCCTTTCGCAGTCTCTCTGCATCACCATTACCATGCCTGCCTGCAGTGTGCAATTGGAGCAGTCTGAAAAATAAGGACAGTATGTCTGCTGGGTTACTGAGTGTGAGCAATTGGTAACCTTCAGGGGCTTGTAACTCAGCCAAGCCTAGGAATGTGCCTGGGAGAATACCCAATACCTCCTGCAACCCAGGGCTGTGTCCCTGCCAGAGTGACAGCCTCCTGCAAATGATGGTGGATTGTGTACTGGTTTAAAAGTAAATATCTCATGCCTCTGCTGCCTTTTCAGCTTAGGTGTAACACATGAAGACTGCATCCTTTTTTTTCCCCCAGGAGCCCAGCTTTAATCCAAAATCTCCTCTCTTTTGTTTTCACGCAGGGATCTACCGCACAGAAAAAGACAAAGGCACATTGTATGAGCTGACTTTCAAAGGAGACACAAAACATCAGTTCAAGAAGATTGTTTTATTCCGGCCATTCGGTCCGGTAATGAAAGTGAAAAATGAAAATGTCAATGTGGCTGACACACTTATTAATGTCATTGTGCCATTGTCCAAGAGAGCCAGCAAATTTCGGCAATTCATGCAGAATTTCAGGTGGGTTTCCATTCCAGTGCTCCCTTTGCTTTTTATTACTTGGCAAGTAAGATGCAATTTCAGGAGTTATCAAGGCCTCACTCAGTGAAAATCATGCTACTTTTACATAACATTTCATTGTGCCACTAAGAAGTAATTTTTGAGATTATAGAGACTGAAAGGCATTTGGCTGCTTAATGCATTGTGATTAGCAGTAAAAGCAATTATATTCCAGTCATTAAGGTTTCTGATTTGCGTGTACCTGGCTTATGTGTCTTAATCTGTTTTGTTGGGGCACACGCAACTGTGGCAGCGCAAGAATTTCATGCCATTAGTTGCAAAGGAACATTTCTAAGGAAATAGGGAATTAATACTCCCAGACACTTCGCCAGGCCCTATTAGAGGAAAAATTAAGGCAATAAGAGGCAAGAAGGAAATGTATTTGAACTTTCAGGATAGTTGCTTTTAAACTTATTTTATTTTTCAGCACAGAGATGATGTTTGGAGGGAGAATTTAATTGAGATGTAGCTTTAAATAGCTGCCCAGAAAAGACTGTGTTAGCAACAGATACTGACTCTTACAATGGGATTTGTTTTGCCTAATTACAGACATCTAAAAATAGGCTCCTTGTCTAAATTAGCCATCTGATAGATGTTTGTTTTAGGCTGGGAGAAATCACCCTCTGGTCATGCTGATCTCTCTGCTGATTATAGATGAACTCTTACTAATTAAACTTTGTGCAAGTGAGGCATGATGTCTAGCATTAGTTCAGATTGGTCCTACCCTTAGGCTGCTGGCTTGATCTCTGGTTGATACTTAGATTTTAGTAAATGTTTCGTAACAAAATGCCAAAGATCTGAACTCTGGAATATCTGTTACAAAAAAATCAAGGTTAAGAGGGAGGGTACATATAGCTTCTTTAAAATCCTCCTTCTCATATTCTCCTAAGTGCTGGAGTTATTGCCTGCCTGATCATTCTTCCTGGGGCTGGATGGCCTGTTTTAATAGTGTCTTCCTATTAATATAACAAACACTGCTTAGAGAGTTTTTTTCCTAATTTGCCTGCAAGGTAGTATTCTGTCCCATTTGACAGAGGTAGTGAGCCCCTTTGTCAGGACAAGGATCTCTGTCAGTGAGTCGTGCCCTCAGGAATGCCTTCCAAGGTTCACCCTACTCTGCCTTCCCCAGTGGGTGTAGGTTATTGAAGAAAGCTAACTTCTGGGACAAGTCTCAAATCTGTCTCTCTTCTCTAGGGAAATGGGCATTCAGCAGGATGGGAGAATTCACCTCACTGTAGTTTACTTTGGAAAAGAACAAATGGATGAAGTCAAATCGATACTTGAAAATACCTCCAAGTAAGTACCTGAACATCTGATGTGTGTTGTTCATACACAGTGATTGTACCATGAATTGGAGACTAGGTAGCTGTCCAGACTCAGTTGTGCCAAAAAGTTCTAAACTGCATTGGAGAAAATGGTTTTTTCCTTTGTATCAGATAAAAACAGTGTTACCCTGACAGTCCCATATCTGTCGTTTTGTGATGTTGGTTTTCAGAACCACAAAGCAGATTTTACTGAATTTACCTCAGTGCAGCTTTTTTTTCACACTGGTAACTACTTTAGTGGTTTGGAAAGTGGCTTTAACTGTTGGGACTGAAAGTTGACTTCCAAAGGCAGGTGCAGACAATTTCAGTCAAGCACACAGGAACTAGATGCTTTTGGCCAGGTCTGGTCTACTGTGTTTGCTTGCATAGCTGTGTTTGTCAAGATCATGTGGCAGTGTAGCCTTTTGTTATTATCTCCATGTGGGAAGAAGACCCTTGTATAGATACAGTAATATGACCACAGGTATTTTATATTTGCCTACTAAAGAGTTTTTTGTCCATCTAAGCGTTGGTGGGATTTTTGTGAGGTCTACCCGAAGAATGTCTGTGACAGGAATGCTAGTGTAGGGGTACACAGGTCAAGCACTGAATGCAGACATAGTGGAAATCTCCTCAAGACTTAAAGAGGACATCTCATCCCTCAAACTGCTCTCAGAACTGTGATACTAGAGATTTCTAGGTTAATTGTTTCATATTGGGTTCCCGCCCCCACTTTTATTAAGAGCTGGAAGGACAGGGTAAGTTGCTGAATATTTTCCTTCTCCTAGGTCAGCCAACTTCAAGAACTTCACCTTCATCCAGCTGAATGAAGAATTTTCCAGGGGCAAAGGATTAGACATTGGTGCTCGGTTTTGGAAAGGAAACAATGTTGTTCTCTTTTTTTGCGACGTGGACATATACTTCACAGCTGAATTCCTGAACTCCTGTAGATTGAACACACAGCCAGGTACTGTTACTCATGAAGTGTATTGTCTTTCAACAGATTTTTACCTATTGTGTAACAGCCTTCACCAGAGTATTCTTGCCTTTGAATTGGTAATGAAGCTGCTGTAAACCATTCCTGAAAGTTAGAGAACTAATTAAGACATGTATAAAAATTCCATTGCTGGTTGGCTTTTGAAAGGTTATAACACTCCTGCTCCCACTGTGATTGAATTTGTTTCCTTCAGTACCTGTGCTTTCTGGAACAGGATCTTTTTGTTAATTATATTCTCACATTCACATTTTCATGCAAAGAACATAGGCTCAGTCCAAAACTTGTGTGACTTTGTCTGGATTTGGTCTGGCCTGGACAGCATCTTGTAAGAGAGAGAAGTGTGTTTTATATAGCTTTTTAAAAAAAAATAACCCATTGTCTTTTCCAGGAAAGAAGGTGTTTTATCCGGTTCTCTTTAGCCAGTATAACCCCAGTATAATTTATGGCCACCATGATTCCATCCCATCTTTAGAACAGCAGCTGGTAAGTATGTGCTTCTCTGAATGCCTGCTTTTATTTGGACAAAGCATTTTTTAAAGGTGCATGTGCTCTTGGGTAGCATTTTCCTATTCCTTGTGAGTACCACACAGACAAAATTAACTACAGCAGTCACCTTACCGTGAGTTCTGCAGTTAAGTTTCACAGGGAAGTATCTTGGTACCATTTATTTTAACCCTTGTTTGATGTTTTATACATGGAACCTAAGAATTTAAACCGTGTCTGCTTCTCTGCCAGAAGGATGTTCTAATTAGCGAACAGTTCCTCCATGGTGTGCTGTCTTGGTGTGACAGTCCGTGATCTTGCTCTCATTTCTTCCTTGCACCGATAGTTTCTTTGCTTACATCTTGAAGAGCTGACATTTGTAAAAAGCATAAATATCCTTAGACTAGTCAGTGAAAACAGAATTCCAGGGGCTGTCACAGTTATTCCCCCACTTACTTGAACACCTACAGTGGCTTTTTCCATCCCACAGTTCATGATTAAACTGCCTGCGAGCAGACTGTGTTTCTGAAGTGTACCACGTTGTCTCAGAGTCAAATGACATTCTTGGAGCTGTCCCTTCTAGCTTTAATCTGGCACTGACATAACACAGCATAACTCCACTGATTTCTATCTCACCTGCTTATCTTTGGTGTGAGAACAAAGCATTATTTTTAAAAACATTGCCATAACGCATACGATTAAAACATGTAGTTAAACCCAGGTGAATCTCCTTGATGAGGAGGAAGCTGTTGTGAGGAAGAAGTAGAAGGTGCAGGCGAGAGGTTCACGTGAATGCTAGTGGCAGAGCCATTGTTTGGCACTGCTGCAAATGCTATTCTCCATTCTCTTGTGCTTTGGCATTGCATTGTCTTGAAGCTAAAGGGGCGATAGAAGTGGTGGCTTTCCCTTTATGTACACCCTCCACTCTTACTTCTCTCCAGAGTCAGCGGGTCACAGTCCTCTGCCCACTAGTGCTGGTAAGTGGCTGAATTTTCAAATTGAAGCATAAGCCAGCTATGCAGCTTCATTCAGTTCCTCTGGGTCAGGTCCCAGCCTGCCACAGCTGCCCCTCTTACTGCCAGGCACTGCACCTATCAGGGCTCATCCTGTCCCAGGCTGGACACTGTCTCCAGAGCATTCCAGCTTCTGTTGTTGTTCTCACTAGGTAGGAATTAGAGGTGTTGTGAGCCCAGCAACAGTCACAGCTGAAAAGATCACTAGGGGTCTGAGTCCAGTCTTCTGTCTTCACTACCCCCACCTCATGCAATCCCTCTAGAAAAATGAAGAATGAGAATTTGAGAAGTCCACCCAAAATATTTTAAAATATTTTTTTGTCTACTGCTCCCTGTGTTATCCAACAGGTAGCCAGAAAGTCTTTTACTAAAGAGTCTGGAAAATCCTTTCCATTGCTTTTTTTTTCCTCAGAGGAAACTTGTTCTGATAATACCATGGGATTCATGTTAGCTCTTCTCTCTCTGATGAGAGCCGTCAGGGACCCTCAGGCTTGTAAGTACTGTGCTTAGGAAATGAAATAAAGTTTAGCTCTCAAGCTAGCATAAATTCCACAAAGTACTTTGTCAGGATTGTGCAAATATTTATAGCTAATATTTGAATCGTAAAATGTGATGCTTATGTCAGAAAAGCTTCTCGATTTAAAGAAGTACTGCCAATCTCATTTTTATGTAGATTTTTATATTTTCAGCCCACATTAGTTCCCAGGCATGAGGCCAGATCTGTGCCATTAAAACAAGACAGTGTTAGCTCTCTGTCCTGGTACTCAGGCGGCTGAGAAAAAAAAGCCTTCAGAAATCTTTGAAAGAATTTGATTTGT
The DNA here is from genome assembly GCF_034638445.1 of Ciconia boyciana. Lineage (NCBI taxonomy): Eukaryota > Metazoa > Chordata > Aves > Ciconiiformes > Ciconiidae > Ciconia > Ciconia boyciana. The sequence continues at coordinate 60,881,327 of NC_132938.1, forward strand.
GCAGCAGCCACTTGCACTAATGGGAAATAATAACGCTAATGTATATGAGTAGCTTGCTGTAAGGGCCTCGTTGTGGAGATTTCTTGTTACAGTGCAGACCTGACAGATACAATCTTGTTTCCTTTTAATTGGCTTCTGCAGTGGCTTGGCTTTTTCAAGGAAAGGAGAAATGAGAAAAGGAAGAGATAGCAATGCGAGCAGTAAAATAAAAAAAAGCCATTGAAGTGACAAGGGTTATGAACAAAAAGGGGAGTCATGAACAAGAAATCAGGAGAAACTATTTTGGAAAAGGATTTTTTGGTAAAGGAAACACTGGGATTTGTAAATCCAGAAATGGAAATTCTGTCTCCTGATCTTCTGTAACTTTGTCGCAAGTGAAGCCAAAATTTTCGAAAACATCTGCTAAGGGATAGGTTTGTAACCAGACCTTCAAGAGTGTGAAGTACCGCTGACTTGCTTAGGGGATTTAAATACCTGTCCCAGTCCTTTGAAACTCTTGGATGTCTCACCAGATTGGGTTAGGTCACTCACACCCATGAATTATGACCTTGGGGATCTGTACTTGGATATCTGCTTTTGAAAATGCTAGCCATGGTTTCTCACTGCTCTGATTTTCTACTTGTAATACATAATGTTTTCACGGTCCACCTCAGTAATTAAGACTGCACATTCATTATTACAAAGGCTTTTATGGGATATATATCTACCACCTAACATTTCTGGACTTAAATTTTAGCTGGATTTAGCAGTTCTGTAATGGAAAACTATTCTTACCACTTTTCTAATTTTTGTCAAAATTAAGGTAATCAAAAAGCTGTCCGTTGTGCGATCAGGTTAGAACCACTGTTTTCTTCCAGAACTCTTGTGGTCCACAGTCCGGATGCCACCATCTGCTCTACAGCAGAGTCTGGCTTCTCTGGTTTACCGGTATGTTTCTTACATCAGATTTGAATCCCGCAAAAATCTCCCACAGATTTTGGAGAATGTTTTGCCTGTGAAGAAGCAAACTCCAGAGAGTGATGTGATATTGCTCCACTTCGTCTACAACAGCAGGAGTGGAGCGAAACCTGTTTGTTCCAGATCAGGGGTTTATCCATGATAGCTAATGACACGGTTGTTTTTTTGGGGCAGAAACATGCAATGAGTATCTACAAAAACTGGTTCAGGATCAGCCATGGATTTACATGGGGAAGAATAAAACGGCAGTTGCTCCTATTTCTGACCACATTCAGGGACTTTTCTGCTCACACTGAAAGTACTTCTGCTCCCACATAAACATTCCTTTCCCTTCATGCAGATTATTAAAAAAGAAACTGGATTTTGGAGAGACTTTGGTTTTGGGATGACTTGCCAGTACAGATCTGATTTTATCAACATAGGTAAGAAAAATACACTCCAATACGTCTGCCTTTTTACTGAAACATAGAAAATTGTGATCAGCTTCCCTTTCCTTGGCCAGTGTGTCTATGCCTCTAATTTGCAGCAGTGCTCTGGGTAGATGTTCAAACTATTTCTAGGTACCATAGAGGTTACCAGAATCTAAGCACTGCTCAGTACAAATAAAGCAATTTTGTCTGATAGTGAAAGATTTGAAACTAAGAAATTTGGACACTTTGTTGGCAGAAAGTATGGCTGTTTTAAAGGGCTTGACTGGAGCCAGAGAACAGCTGTAGTGCAATTAATAGCATCAGTTTGCTAGTATATATTTCTAGTTTTATTTTGGATTTTGTTTGTGTCAGGTGGCTTTGATCTGGACATTAAAGGCTGGGGTGGTGAAGACGTACATCTGTACCGCAAATACCTCCACAGCAACCTCATTGTGATCCGAACACCTGTCAGGGGTCTCTTCCATCTGTGGCATGAAAAGCAATGTCTGGACGAGCTGACCCCAGAGCAGTACAAAATGTGCATGCAGTCCAAGGCCATGAACGAGGCTTCTCATGGCCAGCTTGGGATGCTTGTTTTCAAGCAAGAGATTGAGTCACACCTGCACAGACAGAAACTGAGCGGTAAGAAGACATGAAGCCAGAAAGGGAGGCAAAAAGCCTCTGAATTGGACTATAGGGTGTTTTGGAAAAGAGCTGCTAACAAGAAAAGATGGGATGAGGCTGAAAGAGGATGGAGATTCCAGCAGGATGACAGCAAAAGAAGATGAGGGAAAGTGCTTGTCCTCCCTTCTGTTTTGTTCTTAGTAGGGCTTTTAAGTACTCCATTAGTCTGACTGTTCAGCACTTGCTTCTGGGGAAGATCTGAACACTTGATGAGATTCAAGGTCATGGAGACAATGAACATTACGTAAATGCCAGTGTGGTATTCACAATAACAAATGGATGTGCTCTTCCATTGAAATGTTTGCAAGATGTTTAAAGGATTGGCCGACCAAAGGGTCAATAATAATGAGTTATTTTCTACATCTAACCTGACATATCTAAAAAGGGCTATTTTTGAATAAGTACAGAGCTCCTGCTCTGAGAAGGACATCTGATTGTTAACAATGGTTAAGCTGGAGTGACCAAAAATCTTTTTCCTGTAAGGGGGTGGGGCGGGGGGACAGTAGCAGTGCACTAACAGGGTATTCTGGGTTCATTCAGAGACAAGAGGCATCTCAGAAAGTGCTTTCTAAAATTCAGAAAGAGAAAGACCTACTGGTCAAGTGTGATGTTTCAAAAACACTGGAGGGTAGTGTTTGTTCTCTTCTGTGGATAGTGAACCAAAAGCAATGAGCCATGTCTGTATCACATGAATCAGATGGTGTATTTCTGCTTTAGAATACCGTAAGTATGTCAAGATTTATTTTTAAATGAAGTCGGTTTTACTTGGGAATTATTTTGTCATGCTTCAGGTTTTCTGCTTCTAGCCATACTAGGTAATAGTACAGCCTTCCAACACTTGGAAAATGCTCTGCAGATCTGTGTTTCCTGTGAATGGGAACTGAGTTCAGATAAGTGAAGTGATTTTTCTACACAACCTGGGTGCTGGAAGGCAGAAGCTTTACCATGCTGAAGAAAAGGAAATACATATCAACTTGCAGTACTGATTTAGCAGGAGGCTTTAAACTCTGAATGTCAGATACCAAAATTGATGAACATTTTCTGACTTTATACCAAAGTATTCCTTCTAAACCAAATATAGAATCTTGCCCAGGGCATAGCAAGCTTTTTGTAATTAACAAAATAAATTTTTGTGATGGATTACTGGACCCTGCAAATTATCTTATGATAATTATAGGTGCATCCTAAAAATTAGTCTCCTTCTTAATGGATTTTTTTTCAGTTGCCTAAAACTGTTGAAAGCATGAGTTACTGCTCTTATAAAGCACTTCATTTTAATTCTGGCTGCTGTTTATAATTTTAATATATACTAGCCAACAAAAGCTGCTTGCGCTTGTAAATCCCATTTGCTTACCTAAATGCTGTTTCTCCAAGTGGTCTCTTTGTTTTATAGCTTCGGATTAATTCAAGGCAGTCTGAAACCAGATTCTGATTTGGTTTTTGGCTTGTAAAAGCTGGGGGAAGAAATATGCAAGATAGCACTGAACAATGAATAGAACGCTATTTGTCTTGCCACTGTGTGATAGGAAGAGCGCTTATGAACCTCTTTTGAAAGCATTGCATGCAGAATCTGCAGACAGAGACCATGCTACTGTACCTTTTCCCTTGGCACATGTTTACATGTGTTTGTCTTTTGCTGGATGCAAATCATCTGCATTACACTTCCTTTGCAAATCACCAAATATCCAAAACCACTGCAAAAGTACAAAAAGAATGGAAACTCTATATGCTTAAAAAACCCAACCCCCAAATACATCACTTACCATAAAAACTTCAGCAATAACTCAAGTAGGTCCTCCAAAGAACTTTTTTGTTCCCAGAATACATGATAAATTATTTATAAAGGACTTTGTTTTGATGGAGTAACTTTACAAATATTATGCAGTAGGAGGAGACAGGCATGGCTTGTGGAATGCATATGAGAGCTACAGTAACTGAGCTGCTCCAAGGTGATAGTTGTTCCTACCGTCCCACTTAACCTGAATTTGGAACTGGGTGTTGTATATTATGAAAGTTTCATAATCGTAACCTGCCTCAAACCCAGCCTTAACTATTTCCATGATGTTTTTTCATTATCTTCCCCTAGGTTTCCCTAAGCCCTCAGCAACTTAATGTAACTTTGAGATAGTCCGCACTTGTAGAGCAGGGCTAGACCAGATGATCTACAGACGTCCCTTCAAAACTATATTAGTCTCTAATTCTAAGCACTGGGAACCTGTAAATTCAACACTTTTACTTTGGATACCTTAGCAAGCATGTCATCCAACCCCTGTCAGAGTTTCACAAGTTATGTTTTTCAATAGCACCTTTGTGATTCTCTTGCACGTCCTTTTCCACAGAGATGCTGTTCCTCCTGCTGGGAATAATACTGTCTATGCAGTTCCTGTTCCTTGGCTGCAGAAGCCAGTTTGGCAAGAGGTGAGATTGAATCAATGATGGAGAGAGCCAGCCCACAGTCATTGGCCACCTCAGTGATGTGCAGGAGAATCTAATCACAACAGAAGTCTGGCAGGGCTCTTTTAAAGGTGGAGGCTGCACTGATATGAGAGGTGAAGAACATGAGAAAGGGAAGCTGCTGTTAGCTATGTTTCTGTGAGCCAAGGGGAGCTGTAACAGATCTTCCAGACCAGTTAGAAAAAGATGAAATCCAAAGAGAGCAGCCAACAGAATGGTACCTTTTGCCAGGCAGCTCTCTACCTTCCTTGTCCCAGAAATTTCTCAGAATGGCAACTGTCTGGATCTTAGTTGGGGAGGGAATAGAGATCACCCTGTGTAGATAATGAGGTCATATGGGGACTCCTTGCTTTAATTTTTGATGACTGTTGCATGGTCTGGCTAAAGGCATAGAGGCATGGGGCAAAACAAACTGCCGTATCCTTCCAGGTGTCATGATCTCTCCAGCAAGCAATTTTCAAATGTGACTACTCTTGTAATCCTTGCACAGCATCCCTTGAAGAAAGAAGGATTCTACAGAGAAGTTCCCCAAGACAAGCCAGCACCCTTGATTCCCAACCACTGCAAGTCATCCTTGCTCCACAGACTTTCAGGGTAACTAGATTTCAGAGCAACAGAAGAGCCAGTCTTGAGGGCATCTGTTCTGGCAAGGGTGCTTCCTTTGCAGTCAGTGCAGTAATCTAAATGTGTAGGTATAAAACTTCAGGTTTCTTCCCTCACAGCAGACAAGTGAAGTAAAAAACTGAGGCATGATTCTCAAACATGTGGGATAGATGTGAACACTGATAGTGGCTTTCCCTGGGCTCTACTGAGCCAACATTTGCAAATAAGTACTTGTAAAGGTATGTGAAGCTACCAGTCCACTGGTCAGCAGGTCAAACCCTGAGGAGTTCCAGTATACATCTCAGAGCTAAAATTGATCATGTCCTGCATGTCCTGCTGTGTCCATGCCAGTTCAGCCTGCATCTTATTTATGGAAGTTAATTCCCTGCCTCTCAAACTGCCTTTTTTAAAGGAGACTTTGTCCCCTGTCTTTGCCAGCCCATAGGTATACAAAACACTTTGTGATTTTTCTCCAGCAGGACAACAGCTATGGCATGTTCTTCACATGAGAACAGATGCTAACTTTTCTCTAGGATCTCTGGATGACCTTTCATTTTGACCATGTATTTCAAAAGAAACAGTTCATGAAGAGGGAAGGAAGGACTTTTTTCCCTTACAGATAATCTAGCACCCCCTCTCATGACTGATGCAGATTATGCTGAAAATATCTCTTTGATACATGTGATATAGTGCTCAAGAAGCTCCTGAAGTCATTTGCTCTGCCAGAATGTTGTTACTTTCAGAATCTCATTTTACATTAAGGCTTTATCTCTAGCAAGTTAAACCTGCTGTAACTGGAGAGCAGTCATCCCCTCTTTCCTTGTGTGGAAACCACCTATCAGCATAGTTGTAAATTTTAAGACCAGATGATTACAATTTATTTTAATCTGTGTTCTGCAAAACGCAGATCGATATTAGACTGAAGTTTTTGACTGCTTCCTCAAGTTAAGCAGAGTAGCCCTGATCCAACAGAAAGAAGGGAACAGGTAAATAACTGAAACAAGATTGACTCTTGTTCACTATTTGAGGATCACATCTCTGAAAAATGATGTTAGCAGATTCACACCACAACCCTCAGCTGTACAGTTTGTCACGTGCAACAACATGAGGGGATCTGGGTGAGGATTAATTTGTTATGTGATTCTGTCCAGCCTCTCCCCCAATATTCTGAATTATGTATTTAAAGAGCAGTGTAACAGATATGAAAAGAGAACATTATGTTGAAAAAACAAGTTCTATGCTCAAGTTTACACCAGATGCATCTCAGTAATCTGGACACGACTTGCAATAAATAGCTGCATTTTGGAAAACAGCATTCTTTACTGTCAAACACTCTTCTGTAAACTGTACTAATACTGATATAGGCACTGCTTCTTACATTTCTTAGGCTCCGTGCATGTGGTAGTCTTTCATACAAATTCCTGTATCCCTTCTCCTTTCCCTTTCAAAGGGTTCATCCCTCTCTATGCAGAAATACCAGTGTGGGATTTAAATACGGGTTAAAAGAGTGAGGATCTATATTCAGAGGCTAAAGGAGTTAAAAAATGCACTTTTCATGAAAATCCCTCTTCACAGAGAACATCTTTCACTGAAAGGCACTGAGGGTTTGCTTGGATGTTTGGCTTGAACATCCTTGATTCCAAGGGCACAGCATTTTAGAGGATTAAGCTTCACATTATGCAAATTACTATATCAAGACCAATTCACCTCTCCAAGTTGTTTTGTGCCTTCAGGAAGGTATGATCTCATTCAACTGTAGATACTAATCTATTTCCCAGATGGCACACAACCTTGCATTCAAGAACAAAAGGCAGCTCGAATACAGAAGTCCTCCAGGAAATCTGCAAAAACCCACTGAAAATACGTGGCAATATCTCCCTGTTCAACTGAGTGAATCTCATCACCTCATTCACTCCATTGTGCAGGATACATCCAGGTGCTTTGCAGCTTGCTGGGCTGATGCGTCCTTTAACTCAGTTGATACCACAAGCCCACAAGAGCACTTATCCTCCTGCTGCTTTGTTGTGAAGGGTATAAAATAGAGGCACTTGTGGCAACTGTTTCAGGTGAGCATCAGCAGCTCTAGTTTGAAGTTCAGTCTTTGTGAATACAAGCATGGGTCTGCACAGCGAGACCAGGAGGTTCACTCAAAGAGAGAGATGTAATCTGGTTCTTGGTCCTCTTGGCCACACGGGTAAAGCAACAGCTCCTTCCCCAAGGAAGTGATGGGTTCATCCTGTTGATATAGGATATGATTAAACACCACCTTTCAAACAGACCCTACCTATCACAACATCACGGGGTGGACAGCAGTCTCCCTGCCTCTGTTACGGTGTGGACTTGTTAATCCCACTGTGTGATACAGCTCAGTGCCCTGGGGAACTCGGGGATGGACCCCACGTGGCTGACCTCTGTCTTCATAAAACAATGTCTGTGCTCGGTGCAGAAACCCAGTGACACAACTCTGGCAGTTCTTGGAAAAAGCTGTTGCTTATCTCATAGGCAATCGCAGCTTCTATGGCGTGAAATGCTGCCCTGCCTAGAAAGTGCTGGAGCAAGGACTGTGCAGCATGCAGGTAAGCAGGACGGGGTGGTTGTGGACTGTACCCCTGGCTGAGTTTGTGGGAGTGACAAGGGTGGATCCTGGAGTGAGCACATGCCCTCTGCTCAGGCAAGCCCTGTTCTAACATGGAATTCCCTGATAGTACAGTCTCTGCTTCCCATCTTGGTCTCTACCCTAGCAGCAGATGCATGGTGGGAACTTGCCTTCTTTCGTGGTCACCTGGTGGGTGATAAGCAGAACCCACTAGAGCACTTCAGCAGAGTGGGTTCACCCTGCCCATGTCTGCTGTCGTGTAGGGGGTCTGTAGGATTCTTTGCAGACTGTGGGCATGGCTCTATCTTTAATATAGGTATGCACAACAAGGCTTTAAATCCTCTGGCTCCAGCACCAATAGCCGTATAGCTCCTGCTTTCAACAATTTCAGACTGAACTGTGAAACCCATGCAAGAAGCAAGTTCAGGCAGCCCAGGTAGAGCTCCATATAGCAAATTAACATAGATATGTCCCTCACATCCAATTTTGTTTAGCCATGTCTGTATTAGGCTAGGCACTTATTTAAAAGAAACACGGATTTTAAATGAACCTTTAGGAAAAATGATTGTCCTGTCCCTTACAGTAAAGGAATGAACAATCCATCTGGCCCTCCTTGTAGCCCATGTAACTGCAGTCAGTGCTAGTAAACACTGCTGTTATCATTGCAAGAACCTGCCAACATTCTTCCTTCTCTTCTGTTTTTTATCTTTGCTCAGTATCACACCTTGCCTGCTTTGAGATTACAAAGATACCTTGTTCTCTTTCATGCTGAAGCTGGAGGCAAGCAGGATTTTCTGCTTACTCAGCTTGCTGGGACCCCACAACCATGGAGAGAATCGAAAAAAAGGAGTTTGTGTGAATATGCTGTCACATCTCACCTTATCAACATTTCTACTAAATAGCGTGTAAGTAACTTGAGCCCTGTGTGCAAGGTCTTCTTCACACTTGAGGGGGAGTGAGTCAGGTCTGAGATGTTTGAGATGTGTTAGGTCGCCTGAGATGTACCCATCAGGCTGGCATACCCTTCTGGAGCAGCACACAGGATACCCAACAGCAGCTAAAATGGGTCTAGTTACCCACTCTAAAACAACTGAATCTCTTCTTTCTTATTTTGAAGTGCCCTGAGGCAATTAAACAGTTAATGAATGCATTGCTAGCTGTTCACCTTGTGGTAGTCTACAAGGTCAGTCAGCGTTGAGTGTTGTAGCTGGTCCACTCCTAGGAAGCTGTAGGAATCACTGGAGGCGTCAATGAGGAAGTGTTTACATCCTTCCACAGACCGGTAGGAGAGCACGTAGCCTTTGATTTTCTCACTGACCCGTACCAGAAAACTCCCCGGTACTGTTTTATTCAGAAGCTCCTCTGCTTTCTTAGAGGTTAGGATACCTGTTCAAAACCAAAACACAAAACTGAAGGAAGAAAAGCATTTGTGCAGGACTGGACGGAACAGTTCTCACAAGAAATCTGCTTTACCACTCTAAAACCGGTCCGTGGCACTTTCATCCCTTGCATTGTTTTCTTTCCCAGTAGCCCAGGAAGAACAGTACTGCCATTGCTAGTAACAGACCATGGCCACATGCTAACTGTGCTTTATGTTAACTGTTCCAGACTTGGCTGATTATGAATGATAAATGTGCAGGGCTCAAAAGGACAGCTTCTGTGTTATGAGAGAGGGAATGGCAATGCAGTGTGTTGTATGCTGATTCCAGTATAGCAGGGCTGTGCAGACAGTGATCAGAGGTCCTGTCAGAAAGCCATGCAAGCATTGAAAGCCTAGTTACAAGAGGATAATGCTTTCATTGCTGCGGTCTCGGATCAAAGGTGTTTCCAAAGCAAGGGAGAGGGATGGGATCACAATGACCCATTAGCAATGGGACAGAAAGGTGATGGATGATGAGCACATATGGAGGGAGAATGACCTGGGGCCAAGGATGAGTGGGATGAGGTGTGCCCAAATCTCTCTCACCCTGGTCCAAACAGTTACTGGGGTGACCATGCATCCAGTACAGGGAGGCAGGGGTGGCACAGAGGTACAGGGTATTTTGAAGATCTGGCCTCTGTTCTAACACTTTAGCTTGCCCTTTGTCATAATGCTAAAGGAATTTAAACTACATCCATACATATCTAAAATGGAAAACCTAGCCACCTCTGAAAAGCTTCTGGGCCCAGCATGTGGCAGCAGCTGTGTTAGCAGAAACAACTCCTTAAAGAGTTGGGTTGGGGCAGAAACACTCAGGACTCACCGTGGAACCAAGGTGCTATTGTGTCCGTGGTTTTCTGATAGCCAGCTCGGAGAGGGAATTGATGCTCTTTGAACCACTTGATGATGCTTTCTTCAGTGGAATTGGAGATTGTTCTCTGGATTCCCTCTTTCCTGTCAGAAAAGACCATAGTTTGTGCATCGTCCAAATGACAGCTTTAGAGTCCTTGGCAGGACTTACCTTTGTTCAGGATGTTAAGAACAGCCCTAAACAGAAGGCTTACACTAGTGCAGCTGTCAGCAACATTATATGGTTTTCAGTGGACACCTAGCATAGAGGATGTATGCACTCTAGGCTTAGGACACTCTATTAAATAAACCTGTTACCCTCCAGGGGTGAACAAATAAGCCTCATCACACCCTAGGCTGGAATATAGCCTAGGCTCTGTATTTTTCCCTGCGGGGTGTCTCCTCCACGCAAGGAGGAGAGCTAACCATTCCCATCTCAACCATCTCATGCTAGAGCAGAATAATCTAATCCCTTCTCCCCTCCGCAGTGCACAGGGGTTTCCTTACCTAATCACTCTCCCATTTGCCGTCGCAGGAGGTAGAAGTTTAGGCTTGGGGGGGAGAGGCGGATATTGGAGTGGTCGCCGATCTCCTGCTGTGGCACCCTTGGAAATATCTGCCTGCTTCCCTCTGTGGATGCCCTGCAGGGAAAGCCTCCTGTAGTCGTCCCTGGCTTGCCGTGCAAGGGAGCGTCTCTTCTCATCTGCTGCCTTGGATTTCCGCACTGAAACAAAAAAAGAGTCCTGCAGGAGCGAACAGCAGGCAAGTTTTAAGCTTGCTGCCCTTTGGCCATCTTCCTGCTTGATGAAGTGGAAGAATACAGAGGGACCTGGACACGCTGGATCGATGGGCTGGGGCCAATTGTATGAGGTTCAACAAGGCTCAGTGCTGGGTCCTGCACTTGGGCCACAGCAACCCCATGCAACGCTACAGGCTTGGGGAAGAGTGGCTGGAAAGCTGCCTGGGGGAAAAGGACCTGGGGGTGTTGGTTGACAGCCGCCTCAATATGAGCCAGCAGTGTGCCCAGGTGGCCAAGAAAGCCAATGGCATCCTGGCTTGTATCAGAAAGAGTGTGGCCAGCAGGACTAGGGAAGTGATCGTGCCCCTGTACTCGGCACTGGTGAGGCCACACCTCAAATACTGTGTTCAGTTTTGGGCCCCTCACTACAAGAGAGACATTGAGGTGCTGGAGCATGTCCAGAGAAGGGCAACGAAGCTGGTGAAGGGTCTAGAGCACAAGTCTGATGAGGAGCGGCTGAGGGAACTGGGGTTGTTTAGCCTGGAGAAAAGGAGGCTGAGGGGAGACCTTATCGCTCTCTACAACTACCTGAAAGGAGGTTGTAGCGAGGTGGGGGTCGGTCTCTTCTCCCAGGTAACAAGTGATAGGACGAGAGGAAATGGCCTCAAGTTGCGCCAGGGGAGGTTTAGGCTGGATATTAGGAAATTTTACTTCACTGAAAGGGTTATCAAGCATTGGAACAGGCTGCCCAGGGAAGTGGTTGAGTCGCCATCCCTGGAGGTATTTAAAACAGGAAGTACCTGTTTCACAAAATGAAAGACGCATTCAACTGTGAGACCATTTGCCACGTCTCCCATCACTTTTGAGAATCTGCTACTTAACAGGGTCTGGTTTTTATTCCTTCAAGAGATTAAAAATCTGGGTTCTTTCTGGGCACTAGGTCCCTTTGTACTTAGAGACTACTTCATTTTGTTTCAGATGCTGACTCCTGGTTCAGACACAGATTTCTCTAGTGCCTTTCATGTGAGCTGGCAGAGAGGGAGGGCATATGGAATAAAAGCTGCTGAAATGACCCGAAATCAATACTTTGAAGGATTTGAAAGTGCTGATCATTTTTGGAGGGCGGGGGGGAGTCTTGCTGAAACCGTTATGGAAAGTGGAGAACTTGGCTGGATATTTTTTTTTGCTGTAAAACTGCCTTGATTGTCTAGGCCCAGCTCATCCTGCAGGAGTCTGTAGGAGTAACCAGTGCTCTGGTCGGTCTGAGTTAGGGTACTTCTTTCCTTGCTTTTGTAATCAACTTCAGATTTTTATCAGTAAGAAAAATAAAACCCCTGGCCTGAAGTGGAAACAATTGGTAGTACAGCATTGCCATCTACTGAGCAGCAGGGGAGGAACTGGGAAAAATAAATGCATCAGGTTGTCCTTCAGGAAGGATTTGGCAGCAGTGATGGATGCTACTGCAAGTCTCATACTGTTTGCTGTTTTCCTTTCCATCGCTGGGATTCATTACATGAGTCAGTGCAGCAGGACTCTGCTTAGGTGGGATCATGCTTGGATGACAGGAAAGCCCTTTTTAGTTAGTCCCTGTCACCCATTACACTTGTCCTCAAGAGCAATGGTTACTGCAAAGTCCTACAAAAGGCCAGTTTCTAGTTTAAAATTAATTATCCTGGCTATACTCATGTGGTTCCTATTCATTGCTTGTTTTAATATAGTATCTGAAGGAAAAACTTTCTATTTCCTCGCCCAGCTCTCGTCTCAATGCTGTGTGGACTCAGAAATACTTCTGATAATGCAGCACTGTATTTCTTGGCAGTACTCTCCACCCACTGATGGATTATGCAGTTCCAGTGTGGCAGAAGGAGGATTGAAATGACCCCACAGAGCCCTAGGATTTCTCAAGCCCCATAGGAGAATGTCATCCTAAGATCTTACAGGATTCCTGCCATTCAGGCTCATTCTCATCCGATTTCTGCAGCATCCTCTGGCTCTCTGAGCTGGGGTGGCTCTGTGGTATTGCCTCCTGGGGGGCTGTGGTCTCTTCTCCTGAACTTCTCCTCTGTGCTTCCTTCGTCTGTGAAAGAAACAGCATGTTCAGCTTTGTCCCAGGCTAGTTCTAACCCCGCTTTTTAGCTAGCCTTGAAATACTGGGAACTCCATTCTTTATTGTGAATCCCTCCAATTGCAACAACATACAGACCCTCTGTCTTTACTGCAGGTGACAACAGAGGAAGTAAGGGAAAACAGTCTGCCAGAAATCACCAGGAGCATCTCCCTGTGCTGCTCCCCAGTCTGCCAGCCTGGCCTGCTTTGTATCACCTCCAAAGCATCATACCGTACATGAGGAGCATGGCAACACTCAATCAAACTGATCCAAGAAGTGAGGACGTTCTTGGGTCAGATGAGGCTCTGAGGCTGACTGGGACTCTAGCATAAAGTCTGGGCCCCACTCAATGTGTTAGGAGCATCCTAGGTTGCTACTTTACCTGTTGAAAGCCATGCTTCCTCACATAGCAGTCTGCCAGCATCTGGTGAACATCTCTGGTTTCCCTCTGGGCAGAGGAAAAGAGCAGTGAGAAATAAATGCGGTGTTAGGACCATTGCTCTTTTTTTGAGCAATAGGTGTTTAATGCAGAAGCAGTGATGTGACATTTACGCTAACAAATTTTGCCAGCCTTCTCTGATAAACATTGGGTTTTTTCCATCATATTAGGCCTAATATGCCACAGGAGGAGAACTCAGGGGTGTCAGGACTGTCATAAGCATGCCTAGGTTTGCTAAGCAAGGCTCCCAAGTGTTCCCAGGGAGCAGTCCCTTCCCTCCCTCCCTCTAAAGCAAGACCTAGCAGAACCTGCTGTCCACAGCTTTGCCTGCCTGTGCTTGTTTGCTGCTGTGGCTGGGGTACTGCAAACCCCTGCTTGTCAAACTGACCCAACTAGCTGCATATCTCATTTTCACTCTTCCCTGCAAACCAGTCTAGCGAACCTGGCAGCAGTCGCTAGCTGAGACCTGCCTTTGAAGATGAACAGTTAGACTTGTCTTTGGGCAAACACCCACCCACCTTCCCGTCAGACCCAAACTGCCTCCCACGGCACAGTGAGTAATGAGTTAACTGTACTATGCTGCTTACCAAGGACACGCTTTGTTTTATCTCCATCACCTACTTGGCTAATATTTAATATGAACACGGCTTTCCAATTTCCCTCTCCTTGACAGGAAACTAGGAACTTCAAATGTGTGTTAAGGAGCTTGTTTTCTTAAATCAGTCCCCCGTCCCCTGCAGCAGACAAAGCACAATGCCCGGATCCCTCAGGTTAAATAGGAACTAGATCTCAAAGCACTTCAACCAGGGAGGTGAGAAAAAGCCCCTCTCCAGGCCTAGAAAAGGCAACAGGGGTCTTTGGTCTGGATCCCTCCTTTTAATAGCAAAAGCCCCAGAAACCAGGGAAAAATTACTAATAATATAATAACAGAAAACAAAAGTAAAACATACAAACACCCCCCTCTCTATTTCCATGTGCAAGACTTTGAAAGGGGTTTAGATTTTTTTTTTTTTGTGGTAGTGGGAGTTTTGGTTTGGGGTTTTTTGGTTTTTTTGGTTTGTTGGGGTTTTTTTTATTAGCTGTGACTAATAGCTGCCTTTGAAAAGAAAACAAAAATCTCCCACATAGTTGCTCAACTTCAGCAAACAGTGCTAAGAAAAATCCCGTGTGACTCAGAGGCTTTTGATAAAGGAGACAGCCATTCCAAACTCCCTTCAGTATTTTGGTAGAAGCAGGAGAGGCGCTTTGCCAAAACCCAACCTTCAGTTAGCATGCTTTTTATACTAAAATATGGAGTGGCTGTATAATAAAAGAATATACACTCATACAAGTTAGCAGCAAAAGGCTGAATGAAAACTCTGCTGAATGGCATTGGTCTTCTCCCATTAAATTGGCAGAGTGTTCTGTTCCTTCTGTTCAGCTTTGGTTGCATGCCTAGTTAATTTACCTTATCTTTTTCTCAGTTCTCTGCAAATGGCTTTCTGTAGCCAGTTATAAAGTAGAAATGTATTTACTGCTGGAGAAAAATATTTCTGTAACAAAACACCACAGCAAAGCAGCCACTGTAGTTACTGCATTTGGAGTTGTCCTGTGCTGTCAAGGTCATAAGCTATTTTCTAACTATTTTAGAAGACAAAAAAAAAAAAGAACAATCTAAAACATGCATGTCAGAGGATTCTGGCAAAATCATCTTCATCTGTTATTTTATACAAGTAGATGATGTGTTTGAGGGCTGTGGCCTTGTATGTACAGATCCTGGGAGAGCCTCCCTGGTCTTGCCCCAAAAGCCATCCAAACCAGCCACAGAGCAGGAGCGAAAGTGCTGTGACCCTTGTTTTACCCACGGAGAATGGAAGCAAAGGAATCCAGAGTAACTTATCTGTCGGTACAGAGCAGATCTATCCCAGCTGAGAATAGCACTCGGACCTCCCGAGTCCTAAGGAAGGATGTAACAGCATGGCTTCTTCTCTGACTACAGAAGAAAAGCCTTAACAGTTAGCTGGCTTTATTTCTTCTTCAAATTTCTATTTATGGCAACCAGGATTTGCTGCACTTCCTAGATCTCAAAGGACATGTTTCTGATAGCTATGGAGAAAAGGGGGAAAACTACCTTTGCGAGCTCCTGGATTTTCCCTGTTGTAGCAGCAGCAGTTTTTCTCCCACTTTCCTTCTTTTCCTGCACAGTGCTTTTTTTATTCCTGTGGAGATCTGTCTCACCCAGGACTCCTGGTTGTGGATGTAGAGACCGTGTTACAGAAGAGTCAGTCTCTCTGAAAGACAAGAGAGAGAGGACTTAGGAACCCGAGGGAGTTGCTTTCTGCTCTCTGAACATCTTGCGAGGAAGCTGCACATGAGCAGAGCCGGGCTGCAATGAAGTGACGTGCGTGCAGACAGCTATCATATCTCCAAATCAGGTAGGTGGAATAATTAAATTAATTACTCATGGTGAGTAAGAGTCGTCCTGCTGTACACGGGCACCTGTCGATGAATCAGTGCTATCCAAACTCATCACCTGCTGCAACAACAGAGTTATCATTTCCTGTGGTCTGCAGAGGGTACCGTGCAGGAGCCCTATCACAGGAGGCTCTATGAGCCGGGGCAAGCCTCAGGCTGGAGCTGGTCCCTGCCAGCATTGTGTGTACTCACAGAAAGCCAGCACTTTTTGCTGCGCCTTCACCTGCGCCTTCGCCTGCGCTTTTTGCCTGCAAGTCAAGTATGACAGCGGTAACCACAGCCCCTACAGAGAAGACTCCAGCCTCTGGGTCCCTAGAAATGCCTTCTCCTCCGTGTCTGCCCACCAAGTCCTCCAGCTGAAGGGTGCTTACCTGCCCTCCTTGCCTTGCTCTCTCGCTAACCGCTTTGCCCTTTGTGCCTGGATCTCTTCACAGATGGCCGCGTACGATTTATCTGAAGGATGCTCGCCCATCACCCAGACCCAGACATCATTGTCAGCGCCCAGCTTCCATGTCACCGACTTCCCGTTGGCTGGAAAAGAAGCAGCTCTTTGGCAAACGCTGTTTGCTCAGCGGCTCTGTGCAGGGCCTGTGTCCCGCGTGCTGTGCCCTCCTGGCTGCTGCCGGTGGCAGAGCCTCTCCAAAAGCAGCTGTACATGGGGAAAGCTCGTCAGGGACACAGCACACACCTCCCATTTCGTTTCACGGTACTGAAGCCGGGTCAGTGAAAGAGGCATGTCTGAGTCTGGGGGCCAGGGATAAGACTCACCACTGTTTCCTTTCTTGCTTTAACTCCTTGCTGCTGCCCTCCCCAAACTGTGTGAGGGTGAACTACCTGCAAACAGATCACACAGGGGAGAGCTGGGAGAAGAGTGCTATCTTCCTAGCAGCCGGCATGCTGTGTAATCCTGGCAAGGGGACTTCAGGTCTAAAGGCACAATGGGAAGCCCCCTGCACATCTGGTGCCCCAGGACAGACGTTCAAGTCCATGGTTATTTTATAGACAGATTCAGAGGCCCCATTTAGTGGGAAACTTAATGAGATGCATCTCCTGGGGGCAAGTAAGCCCTGTCTTCCCAGCTAGGGGAGTTGAGCAATTTGGTCAAGGACAGCGTCTGGGCCAGGGAGTAAAACCATTGCATGCCTGGCCAAAACTACCCCATTGCAGGTGAGTTTAGTTATGGTTTGGAAATACGGCTATGATATGTCCCTGGGAGAAGAAATTACTCTAAGGACACATTACCTCCTATTTCTAGGGAGCAGTTGACTTGGCCAGATCTGTGCCAGAGGGGGAAGCAGCCGGCAGGCAGAAACTTACCTTTTCTTGGCAGTGGCTTCTTTGCTGAAGCCTTGTCCGCAGCAGCTTCTCTTTCCTCCCACCGTCTGATCTGTTCCTGCCTCATCTTGAAGAAGAGGATCTGCTTCTGCTCCTCGCTGAGTTCTGCCAGCAGGTCAGGATCGATGTACATGTCCGATAATATCTGTTTCAGCATGGCTGCAGGTTTCAGTTACGCACGTTTGTGGAGATGATCTCCAGGGATCAGATCCTCTTCCTGGCTCCGACAAGAAAGAGTCCCTCCCCGCCTGAGCCTGGAGCAGGAATGCAGGCGTGCCAGAGTAATTATACTTCTGTCTTTTTTTTAGCTCAGACTTCCTGCACAGACCAAAAAAGTAAATAAGTAGGTTAAAACCTGCTGTTAAGATTCCTTGAAACAAGGGGTGAGCTCAGCAACCACGCAGCCCCTGCCCGCTCTGCAGGGAGAGCTGGCCAGAAGGGACAAGTCATAGTGTGGGGAGGTTGTGTTGATACTCTGATAAACCCGGCTGATAGTATACCAAAAGAGACCAAGCGCTGCCTGTCACAGTCATCAGAGGTGTGGCTTGGCTGTGCCCAAGCAAACATTCTTGCTGGGCAGGGAATCAATGAACCCATGACTAGACGGCTCCTCCTTCCAAAGAGGAAAACTTTGATGATCAAAAGCCTGCCTGCCTCGTTTTACCAAAGAAAGATGGGGAGGGCTTTTGGCTCTGCTTTTGAGGTGGGAGTGGGAATTTTGGGGTGCTCCCGTTCATCAAAGGCAGCCTCATGGCAAGTCAAGGGAGTGCAAGTAGTGCAGCGCGTTTGAAGAAAGACAACTTGGATGGTCAGGAGCTGAGGCAGCTCCCAGTCTGACACATCTTGCTGATGCACTTTGCTCAGGCAGTGAGCCTGGCATGGGACATCCCTGTCTGACAGGATGAAGTGGATGGGGAGAGGGAGCACCCCTGTTCCTGCCCGGGATGCCAGGTGGTGTCTGGTGCATGCTGGCAAGGTACTAACACCCACACAGCTATGCTTTGTGCCCGTGGATTTACGTTTGCAACAGGCATTTTACTGAAAAATTGGGAGCTCTCCTGTCACTTGGGAAGGTGCCAAATGAGAAAATAGAAATGTGGACTAAAGACCTTGAAACCAACTCTTTACCTTATCTTATCTGTATAAACTTGGGGAGATCAGGAGTTTGGTTGGCAGCGCTTTTGGTGACACAGGGAAGCTGACAGCCACGTATGAAGTGCAACACCAGAGCAGGGTGGCTGGCTGGCCAGGGGCGGCAGGGGCTTTCTGACAAACTCTTGGGAAATATTGCCAGCAGCCTACAAGGAAATGAAGCTAGTGGGATTATTTGTGTGCTTCTGCACAAATCCTGGAAGTCTAAGGAACAAGCACGCTAGGACATAGCACAGTGGGTGGGAGGAAGGGGATTGGTGTGGCAGTAATGTGGAGGTACAAAGGGCACAGACAAGGCAGAAGGACCTGTGCCAGGGTGAAGTGGGAGTATATACTAAATCCTGGAGTCAAATCAATTAACCATCTCACAGGAGAGGGCCTGGATCCCTAGGGACCCAGTTGGTGGAAGAAAAGTGTTGGGAGCACCTTCAACTTCAGAGTATGACTGCTGGGCTTCTGCCAAATAAAATAAAATAACAGAGAAGGAAGTGGTAGAGGAGCCAGTGAGCGCAATACTGAAGCTTTCCAAGGAGCACAAGCACAGCGCATTTGATTAGTTGAAATGGGGTGGCACAACAGCAACCTTCATAAAGTCGGTCTGGCAGGACAATATCTGCTGCTTTGGTCCACCTTCCCCCATCTCACCCCCATGCCAGGATCAGGCAGGCTGTCCCAAGCATCCCCCCACTCTGAACATGGTTTGCCCTAAAGCTGCTGGAGACAGAGCTGGCCGGAGCCCCAGTGCAGTGAAGCCCCCATGCACTTTCAGCAGGGAGAGCTTGAAAGGAGCTTGGAGCAGCTGGAGGAGCTGTATGCAGGGAGACAAGGAGCTCCTCAAGGACCTCAAGGCATGGACAGAGCAGACCACGGTCCCAGCATAGCATTAGCTGCAGCAGAGGCCAGAAGCCAGAGTCCCTGGGAAGGTGCGGTGACCAGGAGTTGGGGATGAGCCTTCTCATTTCTGTTTTGTTCCTCTGGTTACTTTATATTTTCCCTGTTAAGAATGTTAACTTAATTCCAGAAGCATGGAGCTGCTGTTCCAAATCTGTCTTGCTTTTGTTTAAACAAACGGCTTTCTTGATTTAAAAAAAAAAGGCTTTTTGGGGAGGTGGTCTCATCTGGACAATGCCCCCAGATACTGGGGGCAATGCCCCCAGATACTCAGATACTATATGAGTATCCCCCTGATAGCAGAATTGTTCCAGCTCAGCAGCCAAAGGGGCTTGGGCTGTCCCCCAGCCATGGAGGGTGGCAGCTGTGGGAGAGGGAAGAGCATTTTGTGGGGAGGGTGTTGGTGAGCAGTCCCTCATCCCTTGAGGTACCTGAACCGTCTGTTAAACTGAAAAACTGGGGGGATACTGCTGGAGGATTGCTGTTTCAGCTTCACTGCCTCCTGCTCCTAAGCACTATCTGAAAGAGAAGCCATTTACAAACAGATCAGCGTGTCAGAAAAGCGCCTTTAACCAGAAATGGGCCCATTAAACTTTTAGTTGTGTTTTTTAACACCAGTTCAACACAGGACAGTATGAAGGGCACAAATTTTGGGGCTTATTTTAGGTAAACTGACATCTTCAGAAGGTACTTGATGTTGCTCTGATTGTAGGGAACATGGCAATGTCTTTGTCTGAGCCCAAGGTGGGTTTTGTTTGGAGAAACCACCAGGGTTGCGTCCTTTGTGGATCTGAAACAGTAACTAAAGTGGATGGTACCTCTGGGCATGGTCTGAGCTTGATGGTCTGGCAGAGATGCCTCCCACGGGCCGACAGAAATTGATCACGATGTCTAAAATTGAAGGAGCTTTTGACAAAAGAGACTTGTTGCATGCGGGGAGGTGAAACGCTTTTATTCCCTTCATGTGAGAAGGTATCATTTGTGGTTTGTGTGGGCCAAATGCCGAGTGGTTTTGTTAAACAGAGGGCACTCAACATCTTGCCCAGGGGGAAAAAAGGCCAGCCAGCTCGTCGAGGCTCTGTCTTCTGTCTCTGGATCAGCAGAATTAGTTTTTCCCCAGAAACTCTTCAAGACAGTTGCAATTCACTAGCCACAGGGGTGCTTGGAAAAGAGGATGGCCAAAACAGCTGAGCAGAGGCCACATGCAGCTCTGACTGGCAGAGTGGCTGGAACCGGCTGGAAGTGCAGATCATGAGCTCGAGTCCTGCACCCTGCCTCTTCATACAGTGGTGAGCAGCTTGAATCCACCTCACCATCACGTCAGCCCTCCTCCTCACCCCTTGGCTGCACAGGAGGTATTGGACACAGCCCAGAGTGGTTTATGTTGCAGAGTTAAAATTTGCAGTGAGCAAAGCTGCGGTGGTTAAGTGGTGTTTCTTTCCCCTTCTCTCCCGGTACTGCCTCTTGGTGCTTTACGTGCCCTTCCTCGCTCTGTCTGGGATGTGCTTCTGTCTTCAAAGGTTCCTTCTTGTAGTTTCTGTATCCAGCCTGACTCCTTCTGCCTGACCGGGTTATCTGTTTCCCCCAAAGCACTTGAGAGACAGAGATCATTTGTAATGATTGCAAGTCTTTTCCTTAGTTAAATTAGGCTTCCTGGGACATGACGCACGAGAAAACATCAGCAGAACACATGCAGCACGTCCACGCTGCTCTGGCTTCTCAGGAGTGGGAATGGCTTTGCTATGACATTTACTTAGGAGGACATGATGTGCTCTGCCGTATGCAGTGGTGACAAACTGGTCCCTCTTTCCACGCCTGGGGACACAGCGTGTTGGCAAGGTGGAATGGCGCTCGGCAAACAAGTTTCACGGTATTGATGCAGTTTTGCAGAGTTGGATCTCCTTGTAACATTGGTTGTAAGAGGAAATTTATAATGCTGTGTCACAAAGTTACCCTTTAAAGCATCAGATATTTTAACACTGGGAAATCACATAAGCATTTTGAGAGGTTTGTAGTATTTCTTTTTTAGCAGTCACTTCATTAAAGATCTTAGGAGCTGGAAGTCCTTGTACTATCATATGCTGTTCCCAAAGTTTGAATGAAAGCCATATTACCGACATTGGCCAGAAGTGTTTTTGCTGATGCTGTTCCAGATCTAAGTAGTATATTTACAGCTCAAACTTAGGGAGGCCAAGGACTGCAGTAATGGCAGTGGGACCTATGAGCAGGTAACTTGTAGGAAAACTCTGGTAGAGTTCTTGCTAAACTTTCTACTGCTTGTATTTTTTTCATGGGAGTGATAGATAGAAGCTGGTTTTGTGGAGGAATAGGAGACAAGAGTAGGAAAAATAGCAAAAATTAAGTGGAGGGAGGTGGGAAGCCAAAACAGAGCTTTTGGGGCTCTACCACTCATATATAAGATAGTTGACTTCAAAGCTGTAAGGGTAAATGCAATTCAAAGGTTAAATGACCCTTCAAAAAGCAAGGTCATACAGCATTTAAATTGCCTGCCAGAGAGCAGCCTCTTCTCTGTGCTCCTGTAAATCATCTACCATTAACAAGGGAAACATAAGTCCATGAACACACATAAAAGCGCAATCGCTTTGAGAAGAGCTGGCATGAGTTCCTGATCACATGTGCAGCAGGTGACACTTTGGCCACCAACAGGCTCATGGGACACCCCCATCTGGTAGCCCAGGCCTGGTCCTCACCATCAATGCTGCCAGCAGAGGGAAAGGTTTTCCAAGAAAACAATAGGCAATACATAGATAGGCATTTGATATGATTTACACCAATAAATCAAATAGGAGGGTGTAAAATGCAATAGTGGACAAGTTGAATGGTGGTTCTTGTGCTGATTTTCTGGGAGGCGGCTTCTTCAACCTGCTGCACACATCTCTACTGTAAATGTGACAGTAACTTTAAACTAAAAATAACCCAAGAAACTCAAAGATGAGAAGAAAAGAGAACACAAGAAAAGCTGCTTCAAAGTACAGCCTGATGAGCCAAGAGCATTTCCAAAGTAGCTTTTCCCATAAAAAGCAGATTAGAAAATGGTAGGACTATACTGCTTTGAATCAAGAGCTTCTCCTTGGAGCTGGTCTTCTGCTCGGCAACAAGTGGCTGCAGAGGCACCATCAGGAATTATTTTCCCTGCCCAAGAGGATGGGCCACGAGAGTGCAAGTGAATTTCCTTTCCCTTGCCAAACTAAGCCCTGCAGCACCGAGGAGGTATTTTGCTCAGATTTTGCTGGATTTCTCCAGTTCCAGCCACTCCATTGCCATCACCTCCCTGCCAGACTTCAGGAAGGGCTTTCTGATTTTTTGCAGAAGTTGAAGCAAAGCAGAATTACCAAACCCACCTCAAATCAGTGCAGCCAAAGGTAATTGCTCCCCAGACCTTGCTCTCAGTGCACAAGCCTTCATGGGTTAACTGTCACACATGGGTTCATAAAATGCACTTTTGTTAGAAAACATTTATGTTAGCAGCTGCACCGGCAAGGTTACTACCAAAATATCCTTCTGGGCTTCAGGTTTTTTACAGTCTCTGTTGGTTGGTGGTTTTTTTCTTTTGTTGTTGGTTTTGTTGTTTTTGTTGTTTGGTTTTCTTTTGGTTTGGTTTTTTAATCCTCATCCTGTTCTAAATAGGGGAGTGATTCATTCCTCTCTTTCTGTTTAATTTTGCTTCAGCCTACTGTTTTCTGTTTCAGATGGAAGGAAAACGCCTGGTTCAGCTATAACAGAAGGAAAATATGATGGTATAAGCTTGGCCCTTGGAAGGCGGAACTAGACCTGTTTGTATCTCATTTAGCATAAATAAATTCTGTGTAAGGCTGACATATAACACTTGAAAGAACAAAACCAATGAAGTCACCACAACGTGAACTACCTTGAAATTACCTATAGCTGAACTGACTTGCCCTATAGGTCCCTGATTTTGCTGAAGGGGGCAGCAGTTATCTTATAGCAGACACAAACGGATGGGGAAGGCAATAAGGAAAAATAATTTGATACAGCAGCAGTTACTGAACACAGTTTGAGGCTATACGGCTCTACTTTCAAGAAAAAGGTTTCTTCCCTGCTAGAATTAAGTACAAATACTTCTTGATCTAGACATAGTGAGAATTATCTTCCTATATCAAAATTAATTAGGGAATTACTACTGAAAAGGTCAGTGTGGTGAAAAGGGTGAGGGCTTCTATAGGTTAACACACAGGATCAGCTACCCAACCAAATCCAGCCACTATAAGAAAGGAGTTCTACTAACCATGACACCTAATTTAGTCTGTTTGCAGGTTTTGAACAACTTTGGGCAACAAAAGCTTTGGGGTTTTTTTGAAACGCAAACGGCAATATTTATATTTGCTAATTATACTGAATGGCTTTGCCCGGGGAAAGACTGTTCTTGCAAGTGGGAAGGAAGCAATTATGAGTAGCACTAGGCATGGACACAAAGCTGCCGTTTACATTTTCCACGTAGTTATTCACTCGACTGAGCCCACAGTTGTTCTGCACTGATGTAGTTGTGCCACTGGAAGCCATAGGGCAAATGGGGAAGCGTTGGGCCAGGAGCAGCTCTGAGCCTCTCAGCCCTGGCGAGCATAAGGGCTATGCTGGTGGGACTGGGGCTGTCCCAGCTCTTCAGTGTGGACTGCCCTGGGGGGAGAAGTGCACCCCGACAAGTCTGATCCAGTCCCAAGCCTCTCTGATTTCAGAAATGATTTGCTGTTAATGCATTGCTTGGGCATTGCAGAAATGCAGGATAAAACACAAGTCATGTGTTGATATAAATTCTGTGAGGAGAAGGAAGGACATTTAGTTCTTGCCTATAACTATAAACTGCTTTTAAAACTACAGGCATTTATTAAATTGCATGTGCTACTGAGGGGAACAAATTATTTGTGTGAAGACGAGGCACCCAGAAGGCAGGGATCTGAGTGTGTGTCTTCCCCCAGGGGACTCTTGGCGGGGACAAAAAGGGAATAGTGGGAGAGGGAAAATGTGGTGAGAGGCAGGTAATGAGGTGGAGGGGGCAGATGATGGGTGAGGCAGAAGCTGTTCTGGAGGACTGAAGAGATGGAAATAATTTTTCTCTTGCAAATAAAGTATGTTGCATACCTGTTGATCTCCCCTCTCTGTTAGGCCATGTGTGACACCCCTTGTTTGCCTGGATTTGGTGCTCGATGCACAGCCCTGATTGCTGTTGAAATGATTGAATCCGTCGACCAAGAAGCGTAAAGATGCCATGGTGTTCTGGCCAATTCTTGGAAGAATGGTTATGAAAGCAGGTCTGCTCCCGTTTCTGCTTGAATCGCTCAGGAAGATGAAAGCATCACACCACTTCAGCAGTGCTGGGTGTCCCCCATGTGTGTCCCCATGTCACCAGCAGCCCTTTGCAAGGGACTGGTCCCAGCAGCCCTCCCTTCCCCCCGGCACACATTTGTTCCCACGCCTTCCCTGTCCTCACCCGGCCCCTCGCACCTACCTCTGTCACCCCATGGTCTCGGGAATGGCTTCCTGGGCTCCTACCTCACTGAGTCGCTCTCCCCATCTGTTTTTTCACAAGGAAGCCCCAGCAAGGGGCAGAGCCCAGCCTGGAGCTGCCCAAGGGGCTGTCCTTGTGCCAGCCCCATGCCACGGTGCTGGGGTGCCGAGGCCCAAAGCCCGGGGCATTGGTATTGGCATCCCACCTTACCAGGCCCCTCCAGCTTGCTGCCCGCTCCTGTGCCTGTGGGTTCCCCCCCTTTTCTCCAGCTGTGGTCTCTGCTACTGTCAGGAGTGCTGCAGGGTTTTCAGCCCATCCCCAGGGAATGTCCCGGCTGATGCCTGCAGCTCATACCTTGTGTCTGCATCCTGGAGCTGATTTTGGGGCAATGGGTCTCCCTGGCCCCGGCCCAGTGGTGAGAAGTGCTGGGAAGGATGCTCGAAAGGGTTCAGGGGAGAGAGACCCTCCAGGTGGGGAGGGTTTGGGCCATGGGTCCTGTGCCTGGAGTGCCCAGGGAGCCGAGAGTGCAGTTTCTCTCCGATCCCGCTCCGCACTGAGGCAACCCACGTGGACCTTGTTCCCGCAGCTCTGGGATGAGACCCCAGCGACCAGCATGGTCCATAGAGCATCCTGCCGCAGGGTGAGGAGAGGGTCTGGGCAATGCCCTGCCGTGCCCTGGCAGTGGGGTGCTGCTGGGGGGTGCCCAGGGAGATGAGAGAGGACCGGAGGACGCTTGGGCTGCAGTCATGCTTGCCTACAGCAGAAGTTGTCCTAGGCAAGGTGGAGGCCAGGCAGGAGTGGGATGGGGGCGACGGGCAGGAGTGGCTTGGGGGCTGGGGAGAAGCAAGGTGGGGACCGGGACGGGGGCACCCATGTGAAACCCTGCCAGAGGTGGGGGGCCGGTCACGTTGGTACCTGAAGCTTGGGAGGACAGCATGCACTAGGCCAAACTCAATGTCTGAGATAGTCTCTGGGGGAAAAGGCACTTTTCACACCGTCTTTGTGTGTCCAGCTCTCTATTTGAGGTGTGTACAACAGCTGGAATAGTCATTAACTCATTAGTCCATATTTAGACAATGTACAATTCAAGTTATGACAGTGATTGATTTATGACCCTGTCAAAAGCCGAGATCATTTGAACAAGCACAAGCTGTAATTAACCAGAGCAAAAATGAACTGGAGCTGGAGCCACAGACCAACTGGAGATGGAACCGAACTGGAGCTGCAAATAAGCTGGAGCCAAAATGAAGCTGGAGAAGATGAAACCCAACTGGAGCTTTGATGCTGGAAGCAAGAACAAGCTGGAGCTGTGCATGAGCTGGACCTGAAACAAACTGGGGGCAGAAACAAATGACCCGAAGTTGCAAATGAGCTGGAGGCGTCCACAAGCTGGACCTGAAATGAACTGGAGCTGCAACTAGCCAGAGCCGTCCACGAGCTGGAGCCATAAACCAACTGGAGCCGTTCACGAGCTGGAACAGAAACAGAACGGGTGCAGAAACAACATGTGCTGGTTTTGGCTGGGCTGGAGTTAATTTTCTCTATAGTAGCTAGTATGGGGCTATGTTTTGGATTTGTGCTGAAAACAGTGTTGATAACACACTGATGTTTTAGCTGTTGCTAAGTAGTGCTTACACTAGTCAAGGACTTTTCAGCTTCCCATGCTCTGCCAGGCGCACAAGAAACTGGGAGGAGGCACAGCTGGGACAGCTGACCCCAACTGACCAAAGGGCTGTTCTGTACCATATGACGTCATGCTCAGCATATAAAGCTGGGGAAGAAGAAGGAAGGGGGGGATGTTCGGAGTGATGGCATTTGTCTTCCCAAGTACCCGTTATGCGTGATGGAGCCCTGCTTTCCTGAAGATGGCTGAACACCTGCCTGCCCATGGGAAGGAGTGAATAAATTCCTTGTTTTGCTTTGCTTGTGTGCGCAGATTTTGCTTTCCCTATTAAACTGTCTTTATCTCAACCCATGAGTGTTCTCACTTTTACCCTTCTGATTCTCTCCCCCATCCCACCAGGGGGGAGTGAGCGAGCGGCTGTGTGGGGCTCAGTTGCTGGCTGGGCTTAAACCACGACACAAAACAAAACAAGGCAGAAGCAACCGACCTGAAGCAGCAGCCAGGCTAGAGCTGCAAAGTCCTCGCAGCTTCTCTGGGTGGGCAGGTGCAGGCAGGGCTGTCCCCAGCCAAGAGTGGGGCCACGAAGAGGGCAGGCAGCAGCATTGTCCCCAGCGCAGGCAGCCCGGCTTCTTCCTGGGGGATCCACACCCCACGTGGGTCTCTCCGGCAGCAGTGGCGTGGGGCTCTCCTGGCGTGGCTGGGGCTCCTCCATCCATCCGTCCGCCCGTCTGTCTGTCCGTCCTTGCGCAGGAAGAGATGTGGGACGGTCAGAGCTCCCAGTGGCACGGCACAGCCCAAAGAGCCCCCGGAGCTGCTGCCCCTGCAAACCCTGCTGCCTCCCAGGCACAGGCAGCTCTTCCCGGCCCCTTCCCAGCACTTTTGGCAGCAGCTCCCCAGTGCCGTGCACCCGCAATGGGAGGGGAAGGAGAAACACCGGGACACCAGAAACCTCCCGTTTCTCCCCAGGAGAGTGCCAGGATCTGGCTTAAAACCCACCCACCCCGTGCAGCAGCAGCGGCACAGACTGATGACCAGCAGCCCCAGGCTGGGGCTGGCACCGCACCAGTGCCACTGGGATCTGAGCCGGACCCCGCCAGCGCCTGCCAGCCCCGAGGGACGTGCACCAGCACCCGCATGACCCACTGGTGCTGCCCCACCAGCACCGGGACCCCTCCTTCCCCCCAAGGGCCCCGCAGGGAGCCCTGCCGGGGGACAGCACCCACCCTCCCTGTCCCTCGGCCGCCCCGCCGGCACGACAAGGGGCAAAGCCAAAAGGCCCCGAGCACGAAACCGCTCCCCGAGCTCCGGCCAGGCCGGGCTCCCCACGCCTGCTCAGCCCCAGCAACCCCGGGGCACGGCAGCCTCCGGCTCCCACGTCCAGGGACGTGACCCGTGACCCCTGCCCGCCCCTCTGTCCCCAGGGACCCCGCAGGGACTCGGCCCCTCCTGCGGCACCGGAGATCCCCCGGGCCCCGCCGGCACGGCCGGGCACCCTGGTCCCACCACACGGCTCTGCTCGGTCGCCGCCTCGGGGCACGCTCCTCACCGGACACATCCTCCCCACCAGCATCTCCCCACCAGTGCTCATCGCCTCGGGGCCGTGGTCCTCGCCCAGGCGCTGGGATGAGCCTTCCCCACGCTTCGGCACAGCCACACGGCCTCGCCTGTGCCGCCAACACCTCCCGAGGGACCGGCAGCACCGGGACAGCTGTCGCTCCCCGTGCCCGGCCAGGCCGGCTTCACCGTGTCACCGACGGGGCTGCAGGAGCCGCTGCACATCCCTGGAGCAGCCTCCGCTCCCACCGCAGCACGTTTTGAGCTGAAAAGAAGGTTCTCAGTAAAAGCAGGGCGTTCACAGGGCCCAGAGCCACCCCAGGCCCCGCTGTGGCAGCGCCCGACGCTGCTGGCTCCGGCCCTTGGGCATCGCCTGCGAGGGTGACTCCGGGCAGGGCCGAAGGGCTGAACCCCGGCGGAAACCGGTTCCCCCCAGCAGCAGCTCCCACGCTCACCGGTTCGAGCTCTCCCCGGCTCTACAGAGCCAGCGCCAGGCCAGAGGGGTTTGTCCTGCCGGCAGTTGCTCTGGAAAAGAGCTGGGGAGAAGAAACCAGCCGGCACCTGCACCGGGAGGAGGGAGCCCGGTGGCAGGAGGGGTCACCGGCCACCCCGGGAGACCCCCAGCCCTGCCGGGTCCTCTTCTCCCCCAGGGGACGTGGCTGGGAGTCAGGACCGGGAGCTGCTGGCATGACTGAGCTGGGGCTGATCCTGTGGTGGAAATCCGGAGCTGCCGGGGACCCCCAGCCCTGAAGGCCGAGCTGCAGCTGCTGCCCCCCGAGAGGGGACCCCAGAGAGTCGGTGCTGAAACCCGCCGGGAAAGTCGCCGGGCCCCATGGGGGATCCCGCACCGGGGGGAGAGGAAAACAAACCCCTCGTCGGCGGCTGCCCCGGTGGAGAAGTGGAGCAGGAACCGAGTGCAGGAGCGCAGGCAGCGCAGGCAGCGCAGGCCGGGCAGGCAGCGCAGCCACGGCAGCTCCCGGAGCCCTGCGGCCGCGAAACCCGGCGGGCAGCAGCCAGCGCCGCGCCGGCCCAGCGTCACCCGTGGGTCCTGGGAAGAGGCCCCAGCCGAGAGCCGGGGGTCCGGCCCCGGGAGGGGATGGGGGCAGCACCACGCTGCCTGTGGGCAGAGGCAGGGCCCGCACCGACACCCCGGCAGCTGCCTGCAGGCAGGGCACGGACCCGAGCTTCAGGCAGCACCTAACGGGCAGCGGCCGCTGCCCCGCCTCCCGCACCGGAGCCAGCGAGCGGGGGGAGAAGGGAGGAAACGGCCCCGGTTTGCTCCATTTTCACCCGGTTTCTCCCGTTTCCCTCGCCCGGCCCCGTCCCGGGACCCTGAGGCCGCCAGGGGCGGCCGGGAGACGGCGTCGCCCCCGGTTCCCGCCCGCCGGCTGCGGCCGTCCCGCGCCGGGACCGTGACAGCCGCGGCCGGAGCCGCCCCGGAGGAGCCCCGGGGAGACGGGACACCCGGGCCCAGCGCGGCTGCAGCCGGTGCCCAGCATAACAGCACCCCGGCCCCGGGCCGGAGCGCGCTCTGGGGCGCCGATGTCCGCTCGGCCCCGGGCAGAGAGACGCGGCCGCGGCACCGGGAGCAGCCGTGGCGGGGAAGCAGCCCCAGCACGGTCCCCGGGCCGCCCGGTGAGGGCCCCGAGGGTCCCGGGCCCAGCAGGGCCCCCGCTGCCCGCAGACCCGGGACCCCGCTCCCGCCGCCGCTGCGCTTCCCCCGCCGGTCCCGCGGCGGCGGCGCCCCCTGGCGGCCGCGGGACGGCACCGCAGCCACCCGGTACCGGCACCGGTGACACCATCGTGGCCCCCGGGCGCGACCCACCAGGCCCCTTCTGCCACAACCCTCCTGCCCTCGCCCCACGGGACCCTTGCCCTCCCTGCCGGGCTACTTGCCCACGTGCCTGCCTATCATAAGGCTCCAGCCGCCCCTCCCTTGCCAGGGCCCAACTGGGAGTGGGGTCCGGGGGGCCCCACAGGCTCCCGCCGCTCACCCCGATGCCTCCCCGGGGATGCCCACCCCAAAACTGCCCCACGCCTCAGCCGTCGGCCCTTTAAGCCTGCTTCCCAGCCCCCGTGCCCCTTGGCCGAGCCGGCTTTCGTTAGCCATTACCGCTTGGGGAGGGGCGGGAGGGCGGAGGCGCCGAGGCTCCCGGAACCAGCAGCGCTGCCGACCAGCGCCCGCAGGACCCCGGCAGGTACGGCCGGCGGGGATGGGGGGCCCCGTGTGGCAGAGCTGTCCCCGCGGTACCCATTAAAGGGGATGAAGCGGGGAGAGAAGCGCGGCCGGGCGGGAGGGAGGAGAGGCGATGCCGGGCGGGAGGAGAGGCGATGCCGGGCTCCGTTCCCGGCCCCTCACGGCCCCCTCGGCCCTAGGGCACGGCCGGCACCAAACGTTTCGCGGCGGTGTCCTGCCAGGGAACGCGGCATCCCCGGGTCCGGGCTGGACTTCGCCTGACGCGGCGCGGCCCCGGGCACGGTCCCGCCCCAGGATCCAGCCGGTGCCGAGGTGGAGGCGGCTGCCGGCAGGGAGGAGAGCCAGCGCCGCGGGGACCCGCCGTCGGCCATGGGGAAGGAAGACGTGGGCAGGGAGGAGCTGGGCAGCCTCCACGGCATCCCCCTCTACAAGTGCTTCGTCGAGGGCTGGCCACAGGTGGAGGCTTTCCAAGCCCGGCCAGATGACCTGCTCATCGCCACCTACCCCAAATCGGGTGAGTGGCCCTGAGGAAGGGTGCAGGGGGACGGGGGGACGCCAGCCCTTGCAACGCTGTCCCTGTGCTGCAGGCACGACGTGGCTGAGCGAGATCCTGGACATGATCTACCACGACGGTGATGTGGAGAAGTGCCGAAGGGATGCCATCTTCAACCGGGTGCCCTTCCTGGAAATGAAGGCCCCCGAGATGCCGAGCGGTGAACCTCCTAGCCCTGCTGCCCCCTCGGGTTGGGCGGGGAGGGAGCTGAGCGGAGGTGGGGGTGAGGGTGCTGGGGCTCACACCACTAAGCCCCCTGTCCTGCAGGTGTCGAGCTGCTGGAGAAAACCCCATCCCCGCGGCTAGTGAAGACCCATCTCCCAGTCCAGCTCCTCCCGACCTCCTTCAGGGACAAGGACTGCAAGGTAACACTGCAGGTGCCCCCCGCCTCTCTCCCCGTCCAGGTGGCAGGGAGAAGGCATCACTCTGCACTCCCCAACCATATCCTCGGCTGTCCCCAGGTCATCTACATGGCCCGCAACCCCAAGGATGTTGTCGTCTCCTACTACTACTTCTACCAGATGGCCAAGATGCACCCCGACCCCGGCACGCTGGGCGAGTTCCTGGAGACCTTCATGGCTGGCAAAAGTGGGGGCTGAGCCCCAGGGTGCCCACCCCGAAACGCCGGTGGGGAAGGTGTCCCCCACCATCTCGCTTTTTGGCTAACCCCTTGATTGCATCCCGCAGCGGCCTA
Organism: Ciconia boyciana; assembly: GCF_034638445.1. Classification (NCBI taxonomy): domain Eukaryota; kingdom Metazoa; phylum Chordata; class Aves; order Ciconiiformes; family Ciconiidae; genus Ciconia; species Ciconia boyciana. Next base: position 60,912,524 of record NC_132938.1, read on the forward strand.
CGGGTCCTGGTATGAGCACGTGCAGGGCTGGTGGGAGAAGAAGCAGGAGAAGCAGCTCCTCTACCTCTTCTATGAGGACATGAAGAAGGTGAGGGTGGGATGGAGGGGAGGGCACCCCGGTTGCTCCCCCCCAGCCTCTTTGGCAGCCTCTCCATGTCAGCTGCCCCTCAGGACCCGCGGCGGGAGGTGGAGAAGATCCTGCAGTTCCTGGGCAAGGAGGTGGCGGAGGCAACGCTGGCGAAGATCCTCCACCACACCTCCTTCCAGGTGATGAGGAAGAACCCTGCTGCCAACTACGAGACCATGCCCACCACCCTGATGGACCACAGCCTCTCCCCCTTCCTCCGGAAAGGTGGGGTTTGGCCAGTGGAGGAGGGCTTCGGAGGGCTGTTCTCGGGCTGTATTGCAGCTCCCATCCATGGCTGCAAATATTTTCGGGGTGTCAGGATTTGCCTCACCCACTTTCTTGCCCCCAGGGATCTCCGGGGACTGGAAGAACCACTTCACCGTGGCCCAGAACGAGCGCTTTGACCAGCACTACCAGGAGCACATGGTGGGCTCCGACCTCTGCTTCCAGATGGAGGCATGAGGGCATCATTCCCCTTCCCGGGGGGGCTACGCTTCTCCCCACTCCCCCGGCAGGGAGGGTGGGTCCAGACAGAGCATCCTCATGCTGATTCACTTTTCCCCCTGCAATAAATTGGGATAACTGGAGGGCAAGCCATTGCCTGTGAGGAAAGGTGTGGGGGGCTGAACCTCCCAAATCCCATGCTCAGCGGGCGGGAGGGTGGGCGCATGCAGTGGATTTTTAGGCAGTGGTGGTTGGGCATCACCAGGGGCGAGCATCCTCCGAAAAAACACCGCTGGCCCCTGACACCTTGGGCTGTCCCAGCCCTATCCTACCAAGGCACCTGAAGGGAGCAAAGATCAGCAAAGAGCAGAAAAAACCCAAAGCGCTGGCGAACCTGCTGACCCTGCAGCTCTTGCGTGCATAGGAGTTTTCATGCCTCTGGGTTGTGGCAAGTTTCTTGACAGAGTGGGTGGTGGCAGGGCTTGCCCCAGGCTTCCTGGCCCAGCTGGAGCTTGCCAGCCCGTGGTTTGTGGAGCAAAGATTAAGGGAAAGACCTCCCTGACGGCTTATTGCCGCGCTCGGCAACATCACTGTCCTTGCCGGTGGGGAATCCACCCTGCAACCTCCAACCTGGCTGTGTCAAGCCCTTACTCGGGGATGACTGGAGCAAACCAGTCCCCTCCCACTGGGGGCAAGGGTTTGCTTTGGAGCCCCAAATTCCCCAGTTATACTCTGTTTCCAGCCTGTTCTTGAGTTTTGTGCTATTTTGGCTGGGATAGAATTAATTTTCTTCATAGTAGCTAGTATGGGGCTATGGTTTGGATTTGTGCTGAAAAGTGTTGATTGATAACACAGGGATGTTTTAGTTACTGCAGAGCAGGGCTTACACAGAGTCAAGGCCTTTTCTGCTTCTCACCCCACCCCACCAGCGAGTAGGCTGGGGGTGCACAAGGAGTTGGGAGGGGACACAGCTGGGACAGCTGACCCCAACTGACCAAAGGGATATTCCACACCATAAGGTGTCATGCTGAGCATATAAAGCTGGGGGAAGAAGAAGGAAGGGGGGGATGTTCGGCTAGGGTTAAACCACAACAAGTTTCCAGGATTGCAGCTTTTTGGCAAGGCAGTCTCATGGGGTTGTTTCATCCCCAAAGAGATGCAACCTGGATCTGACTCCTAAAGAGCAGCAGCACTGTGAGGGAAGCTCTCCCATAGGAGTAAATCCTTTCCATGCATTTATTTAAATGCCGATGGAGACCTCTGTACTTCTCCAGCTCCTGGCTTTGCCTGCAGGGTTTGGACACGCAGCCAATTTTGCTGGCATATGGACAGACGGATGGGCAGGGAGGGCATGTCCCTGCCTGCAAAACACCCAAACGCCTGACATGGCGTGTCGTGCCTCACTGGGAACTCGGCCATGGGGACAAATCAGGGACGTTTTTCTCAAGGTTGCAAACTGGCAAGCTGCTCCCCCTGCCCAGCTGCCATGTCTCCTGCCCACCCCACTCCCTCCTAGCTTGCTTTCACCCATGGGAAGCAGCTAAGGAGGAGCATTTCACCACCACCGGCACCTTTAAACCCTTTTCCTAGAAGCACGGTATCGGCTGCACTCCTGCTTTGCAACCCTGCAAACTTTGGACCCGTGTTTTTGAATGCCTTGGCGGGGGTGGGGGTGGGGTGACCAAAGCCTGACCCCACGTCCCACTAGCGAGCTCTGTGCCAGTGGAGGACCTGGGAATGTCTACGGGTATTACCCCCAGATGGGGACAGGGTGATGTTCAGACCCCCCGGGACGTGGGTTGGGATTTCCTCGTGCGTTTGCCTCTGCGGGCACAGGGGAAAGCTGTGATTTCCCTCCCTCCGCCATCTGGGTGTTTACCGGGGGGTGCTGAGCACGGCACAGCTCATCACAGGTGTCTGGGGATGGTCCCTAGAGGGGCTGCATCCCCATCCCCGCTTGACCCTTCCCTGCTCTCCTCCCTCTGCAGTGCCGGGACCAGGTCGCCAATGACATCCCCCGGTCTCCATCAGGGCCAGGCACCTCCCTGCACCTCCATCTTCCATGCGGGGAAGGGAAAATAACAAACCCACCCCCGCCAAGATGCGCGCAAAGCTTTGCCTCCTCCCTGCCAGAGCGCCCGATGAAGAGGCAGGTAACAGGGAGATCCCGGTAATGGGCCAGGGGCTCGGCCTGTTTCAGGGCGCCCCAGCCTCACAAGCATAGGGCCTGCATGGGTGGGCATGGGGGGTTTGGAGGGGCTCGGTGTCCCTGCAAGCCCCTGGGAGACAGAGGCCAGCCACAAAGCTGCTCTCCAAAAATCACAGCGTGAGGGTTTTGCAGCCGGCATCTCCAGCGTTTCTGTCCCAGCCGGCAGGTGGAAAGGTTTCCCGGGGAGAGTCCTGTGAGCCTCACCCTTCCCATCTCCTTCAAACCCTCACATAGCCCCCTGTTGTGGTGTAAGCCCAGCTGGCAACCAAGCCCCACACAGCTGCTCACTCTCCCTCCTCCCGCATGGGGTGCGGGAGAGAATTGGAAGGGCAAAAGTAAGAAAACTCATCAGTTGAGATAAGAACAGTTTAATGGGGGGGGGGGGGGGCAAGTAATGAAAAGAAAAACAACAAAAGAGAAAGAGAGGAACAAAATCCAGGAAAAACAAGTGATGCAACTGCTCACCACTTGCTGACCGATGCCCAGCCAGTCCCCGAGCAGCAATCACTTTCCCCAGACCAACTCCCCTCAGCTTATATACTGAGCATGACGTCATATGGTCTGGAATAGTCCTTTGGTCAGTTTGTGTCAGCTGTTCTGGCTGTGCCCCCTGCCAGCTTCTTGTGCACCTCCTCACTGGCAGAGTATGGGAAGCTGAAAAGTCCTTGACTTAGTATAAACACTGCTCAGCAAGAACTAAAACGTCAGTGTGTTATCATGTTATTCTCATACCAAATCCGAAACAGCACTATACCAGCTACTAGGAAGAAAACTAACTCTATCCCAGCTGAAACCAGGACACCGCCCCGCAAGCAGGGCTTCCCCATGCTGCCGTGCAACAGAGAGCTGGGATAAAAAACAGCCCAGGGCAGGGCAAAAAGCAGCCTGAATCCCCAGACAGCAAAGCCCCTGCGAGCTTTTACATCCCAGGAACAGTGCTGCCAGCTTCGTATGGGCAGCTGCCCACTGCCTGCGCTGACCTGAGCCCCCCAGGGCTGGCTGTGCCCGTCCACGCTCCCTGCACCACCAGCCAGCCCCAAAATCCCCACGGGAGGCAGGTGCCACCTCCCAGGGTGCCAGCAAGCAGGGCACGGTTTCCTTCCTGCAGCCGGGATGGCTGGGCTCAGCAGAGATTTTGGGGACTCGGGGGGATGAGGTGGCCCCGTGATGCTCCCTGCTGCCAGCCAGCCCCCCTGCACATTCCCATTCCCAGCAAGATGGCCGATTCAGACACCTGCCTGCGTCAGCCCTGGCGCACAGTGCATGGCATCCCTATGGTCAGCACCTTCACCCATGACTGGGACCGGGTTGACACCTTCCAAACTGCTCCGAAGACATCGTGGTGGTCACCTTCCCCAGATCCGGTGAGCATCCCTGGGCATCGGAGAGAGGCTGTGCTCGGGAAGGAGGCACCAGCCTGTAGGCCCCCGGGCTGGGAAATGGGGAGATGCCGAAAGGCAATGCTGTTGGACGGTGCCCCTCTGGTACCTGAGATGGGGCTCCAGTGGGAATGGCACCAGCCAGATGCCTGACTTCTCCTGACCTGACCCAGGCAGCACCTGGGTCAGTGAGATCGTGGACATGACGCTGAAAGGCAACGACCCTGAAAAATGCAAGCGGGATGCCATCGTCAACCAGGTGACCATGCTGGAGTTCACTGCCTCTGGGAAGATGCCGGCACGTAGCATGGTGGCAGGGGGTAGCGGGGAGCAGCGGGTCCCATATGGGGGGCAGGCTTGGTTTGGGGCGGCCACCCCATCAGCAGTGGGAATGCTCCTGGGGGAAATCTTCTTTGCAGGCACAGAGCAGCTGGAGGCCATGGCATCCCCTGACATGAATAAGGCCCAGATCCCAGCCCACATCTTGCCCAAATCCTTCTGGGAAAGCTGCTGAAGGGTAACAGGCTGGAGGGGACACACACCTGAAGGGACCCAGCAGAGATAAGGGGGGGACGTGCCCCGCTGGGACCTTAGAAGTCCCCACGTGTCACCAAGCTCTCTGCAGATGATCTACATGGGGTGCAACACCAAGGACGTGGCTGTCTCCTTCTACCACTTTGACCTGATGAACAAGCTGCACTCACAGCCTGGGATGTGGGCCCGGAACCACGGACAGCAGAGGTGGGACAGGGCATCCATGGGTGGATGTGGGGACCCTGTGGGGTGCTGTCACCCACTGACACACCCCTGGCTGCTGTCCCCACACAGTGGCATATGGCTCCTGGTACGACCACGTCAAGGACTACTGGGAGCGGAGGAAGGATCACCCCATCCTCTACCTCTTCTACGAGGACTTGAAGGAGGTGAGGGGCCTGGGTGGATGGTGGTGTGGAGTCTGGGGGCATGGCAGGAGGGGTGAGCATCAGCCCGTGTCTCGCAGGACCTCCGCCGGGAGATTGCCAAGGTGGCCCAGTTCCTGGGGCGGGAGCTGCCGGAAGCGGCGTTGGACACCATCACCCGACACACGTCCTTTGAGGCCATGCGGGACAACCCCACCGCCAACTACAGCATGGTGCCTTCCCACCTCATGGACCAGGGCGTCTCCCCCTTCATGCGCAAAGGTGAGCGGCTCCGGGGGGCTCCCGGTGCATCGTCCCCCCGGGCCCCCGCTGAGCCCTGTCTCGCCCGGCCCCAGGCACTGCTGGAGACTGGAAGAACCACTTCACCGTGGCCCAGAGCGAGAGCTTCGACCAGGACTACGTGCAGAAGATGTCAGGCACCAACCTGCGCTTCCGCACCCAGATCTGAGGAGGCGCCGCCGGACGCCCTCCAAATCCGACCTGTGCTGATGGCACCGCTGCCATGCCAGAGGCTCCTTCCCCTCTCCTGGGACTGCTGGAGAGAAATAAAATGTCCCCCCTGCCCCTCCACGGGATGCTCACTGCCCTGCGCCTGCGCTGAGTCCCCAACCCAGCCGTCCCTCCAGGGCCGCTGGCCTCTCCTCGGGTTGGGGACAAGCCGGGGCCTCCCCAGTCCCCTCGGCCGCCGTGGCAGGGGGACTGCCACTGGCAGCCCACGGGATGGCAGAGGATTTCGGCAAAAACACGTGTGGGTGTCACCTTAAACCGTACCTATATGTGGTCAGTGGCCACCGGCTTCTCCCCGTGCTCGCTCCTCCCTCCCGGCAGCCACAGCGCTGGCGAACGCTGCTGCCCTTGCCCGCCCTGCCTCTTCCCTTCTCCTCCCGTGAAAGCCGCCGCGGGGCCCCGCGTTTCCCTGTCCTCTGCCGTCAGCCGCCCCGCGTCACCCTCCTGGTGTCACCGTGTCACCCCCCGGCGCAGAGCGGCACGGCGAGGTGAGCCGGGTGCCCCGGGGTGCCCTGCGGGTGCCCTGCCCACGCTCAGCCGCCTGGGGCTGCGTGCTGCGGGGTCCGGGGTGGTGGGTTTGGGGTGCAGACAGCTCCCCTAAACCTGCCCCGGGCTGAGGGCTGCTGCGGTAACCCCGGGGACCCGGTTCCCTGCTGCCCTGGGGCGCTGAGGCAGGGGAGAGGTGCCTGGCCTGGGCGAGGCCGGCACCCTGCGGCACCCCCAGCCCTCGCCGGGCCCTGGGGTGGGCTCCCGCCCCCGCAGACGGGACCCCGTCCCCCTGGGCGAGGCCGGCACCCTGCGGCACCCCCAGCCCTCGCCGGGCCCTGGGGTGGGCTCCCGCCCCCGCAGACGGGACCCCGTCCCCCTGGGCGAGGCCGGCACCCTGCGGCACCCCCAGCCCTCGCCGGGCCCTGGGGTGGGCTCCCGCCCCCGCAGACGGGACCCCGTCCCCCGCGGCGGGCGCGGCAGCAGGGCCGCGGTGAGTCCGGTCCCTGCGCCGGCGGCATCGCTGCTGCTCCCCGGGCGGGCAGGGCGCCAGGTGCCCGCGCTGCCCTGGCCAGCGGCCGCCCCGGGAGGGCGAGGGGGCCCCTGCTCACTGGCCAGCCCCCCCACGCGTCCTCGTCCCCGTCCACGTCCCCGGCAGGATGGCCGATTCGGACGCCTACCTGCGGCAGCCCTGGCGCATGGTGCACGGCATCCCCATGGTCAGTGCCTTCGTCCACAACTGGGACCGGGTCGACACCTTCCAGAGCCGCCCCGAGGACATCGTGGTGGTCACCTTCCCCAAATCTGGTGAGCATCCCCGAGCCTGCCAGACGTCGTGGTGCTGGGTGGGCGAGCGTGTTGTAGGGCTGGGAGCCCCTGCCTGGGGGTGCGCAGCACATTCGGGGCTGTTGGGACAGAGCCGTGTGGGATTTCTCTTCGCCCCCCCGGTGCCTGGTTGAGGTCCGGGGGGTTGTCGGTGCTGAGCCCCCCAAAGCCACCCTGCCCACCACCCCCTGCCCCTCCGGTGCGTTGCTTTCCTCAGGCACCACCTGGGTCAGCGAGATCGTGGACATGATCCTGCAAGGTGGCGACGCTGAGAAGTGCAAGAGGGACATTATCTGCAATAGGGTGCCCATGCTGGAGTTCTCTGCCCCCGGGGAGATGCCAGCAGGTAGCGCGACATGGGGGCTTGGCTGTGGGCAGCCCACTGAGGGCTGAGCCCAGGGGGACTCTGCCGAGAGCCTGCTGGGGACGTGCTTTGGGGTCCCCCAGGGACGGACCTGCTGGCCACCATGCCCTCTCCCCGCGTGGTGAAGACCCACCTGCCTGCACATATCCTGCCCAAGTCCTTCTGGGAAAACCGCTGCAAGGTAACCTCCAAGCCTGGTCTCTGCCCCGGGGAGCATTGCAGCCCTGCTGTTCCCTGGGGCAGGACCCCCCCCATCCTAAGTAGTGTCGGGAGCCCTAGGGGCTGGAGCATCCCCCCTCTTGGGAGTCCTGGGGCTGCCTCTTGTACCCCATGGCCCCTCTGCAGATGATCTATGTGGGGCGCAATGCCAAGGACGTGGCTGTCTCCTTCTACCACTTTGACCTGATGAACAAGTTCGACCCACACCCTGGGACATGGGCCCAGTACCTGGAAGAGTTCATGGCCGGCAGAGGTGGAACAGGGCACCCCTGGGAGGGTTCACCCCATATCCCTCCTCCAGCCCCTCCACTGACCCCCCTGGATGCTGTCCCCACGCAGTGGCATATGGCTCCTGGTACGACCACGTCAAGGACTACTGGGAGCGGAGGAAGGATCACCCCATCCTCTACCTCTTCTACGAGGACTTGAAGGAGGTGAGGGGCCTGGGTGGATGGTGGTGTGGAGTCTGGGGGCATGGCAGGAGGGGTGAGCATCAGCCCGTGTCTCGCAGGACCTCCGCCGGGAGATTGCCAAGGTGGCCCAGTTCCTGGGGCGGGAGCTGCCGGAGGCGGCGTTGGACACCATCACCCGACACACCTCCTTTGAGGCCATGCGGGACAACCCCACCGCCAACTACAGCATGGTGCCTTCCCACCTCATGGACCAGGGCGTCTCCCCCTTCATGCGCAAAGGTGAGCGGCTCCGGGGGGCTCCCGGTGCATCGTCCCCCCGGGCCCCCGCTGAGCCCCGTCTCGCCCGGCCCCAGGCACTGCTGGAGACTGGAAGAACCACTTCACCGTGGCCCAGAGCGAGAGCTTCGACCAGGACTACGTGCAGAAGATGTCAGGCACCAACCTGCGCTTCCGCACCCAGATCTGAGGAGGCGCCGCCGGACGCCCTCCAAATCCGACCTGTGCTGATGGCACCGCTGCCATGCCAGAGGCTCCTTCCCCTCTCCTGGGACTGCTGGAGAGAAATAAAATGTCCCCCCTGCCCCTCCACGGGATGCTCACTGCCCTGCGCCTGCGCTGAGTCCCCAACCCAGCCGTCCCTCCAGGGCCGCTGGCCTCTCCTCGGGTTGGGGACAAGCCGGGCCTCCCCAGTCCCCTCGGCCGCCGTGGCAGGGGACTGCCACTGGCAGCCCACGGGATGGCAGAGGATTTCGGCAAAACACGTGTGGGTGTCACCTTAAACCGTACCTATATGTGGTCAGTGGCCACCGGCTTCTCCCCGTGCTCGCTCCTCCCTCCCGGCAGCCACAGCGCTGGCGAACGCTGCTGCCCTTGCCCGCCCTGCCTCTTCCCTTCTCCTCCCGTGAAAGCCGCCGCGGGGCCCCGCGTTTCCCTGTCCTCTGCCGTCAGCCGCCCCGCGTCACCCTCCTGGTGTCACCGTGTCACCCCCCGGCGCAGAGCGGCACGGCGAGGTGAGCCGGGTGCCCCGGGGTGCCCTGCGGGTGCCCTGCCCACGCTCAGCCGCCTGGGGCTGCGTGCTGCGGGGTCCGGGGTGGTGGGTTTGGGGTGCAGACAGCTCCCCTAAACCTGCCCCGGGCTGAGGGCTGCTGCGGTAACCCCGGGGACCCGGTTCCCTGCTGCCCTGGGGCGCTGAGGCAGGGGAGAGGTGCCTGGCCTGGGCGAGGCCGGCACCCTGCGGCACCCCCAGCCCTCGCCGGGCCCTGGGGTGGGCTCCCGCCCCCGCAGACGGGACCCCGTCCCCCTGGGCGAGGCCGGCACCCTGCGGCACCCCCAGCCCTCGCCGGGCCCTGGGGTGGGCTCCCGCCCCCGCAGACGGGACCCCGTCCCCCGCGGCGGGCGCGGCAGCAGGGCCGCGGTGACTCCGGTCCCTGCGCCGGCGGCATCGCTGCTGCTCCCCGGGCGGGCAGGGCGCCAGGTGCCCGCGCTGCCCTGGCCAGCGGCCGCCCCGGGAGGGCGAGGGGGCCCCTGCTCACTGGCCAGCCCCCCCACGCGTCCTCGTCCCCGTCCACGTCCCCGGCAGGATGGCCGATTCGGACGCCTACCTGCGGCAGCCCTGGCGCATGGTGCACGGCATCCCCATGGTCAGTGCCTTCGTCCACAACTGGGACCAGGTCGACACCTTCCAGAGCCGCCCCGAGGACATCGTGGTGGTCACCTTCCCCAAATCTGGTGAGCATCCCCGAGCCTGCCAGACGTCGTGGTGCTGGGTGGGCGAGCGTGTTGTAGGGCTGGGAGCCCCTGCCTGGGGGTGCGCAGCACATTCGGGGCTGTTGGGACAGAGCCGTGTGGGATTTCTCTTCGCCCCCCCGGTGCCTGGTTGAGGTCCGGGGGGTTGTCGGTGCTGAGCCCCCCAAAGCCACCCTGCCCACCACCCCCTGCCCCTCCGGTGCGTTGCTTTCCTCAGGCACCACCTGGGTCAGCGAGATCGTGGACATGATCCTGCAAGGTGGCGACGCTGAGAAGTGCAAGAGGGACATTATCTGCAATAGGGTGCCCATGCTGGAGTTCTCTGCCCCCGGGGAGATGCCAGCAGGTAGCGCGACATGGGGGCTTGGCTGTGGGCAGCCCACTGAGGGCTGAGCCCAGGGGGACTCTGCCGAGAGCCTGCTGGGGACGTGCTTTGGGGTCCCCCAGGGACGGACCTGCTGGCCACCATGCCCTCTCCCCGCGTGGTGAAGACCCACCTGCCTGCACATATCCTGCCCAAGTCCTTCTGGGAAAACCGCTGCAAGGTAACCTCCAAGCCTGGTCTCTGCCCCGGGGAGCATTGCAGCCCTGCTGTTCCCTGGGGCAGGACCCCCCCCATCCTAAGTAGTGTTGGGAGCCCTAGGGGCTGGAGCATCCCCCCTCTTGGGAGTCCTGGGGCTGCCTCTTGTACCCCATGGCCCCTCTGCAGATGATCTATGTGGGGCGCAATGCCAAGGACGTGGCTGTCTCCTTCTACCACTTTGACCTGATGAACAAGCTGCACCCACACCCTGGGACATGGGCCCAGTACCTGGAAGAGTTCATGGCCGGCAGAGGTGGAACAGGGCACCCCTGGGAGGGCTCACCCCATATCCCTCCTCCAGCCCCTCCACTGACCCCCCTGGATGCTGTCCCCACGCAGTGGCATATGGCTCCTGGTATGACCACGTCAAGGACTACTGGGAGCGGAGGAAGGATCACCCCATCCTCTACCTCTTCTACGAGGACTTGAAGGAGGTGAGGGGCCTGGGTGGATGGTGGTGTGGAGTCTGGGGGCATGGCAGGAGGGGTGAGCATCAGCCCGTGTCTCGCAGGACCTCCGCCGGGAGATTGCCAAGGTGGCCCAGTTCCTGGGGCGGGAGCTGCCGGAGGCGGCGTTGGACACCATCACCCGACACACCTCCTTTGAGGCCATGCGGGACAACCCCACTGCCAACTACAGCATGGTGCCTTCCCACCTCATGGACCAGGGCGTCTCCCCCTTCATGCGCAAAGGTGAGCGGCTCCGGGGGGCTCCCGGTGCATCGTCCCCCCGGGCCCCCGCTGAGCCCCATCTCGCCCGGCCCCAGGCACTGCTGGAGACTGGAAGAACCACTTCACCGTGGCCCAGAGCGAGCGCTTCGACCAGGACTACGTGCAGAAGATGTCAGGCACCAACCTGCGCTTCTGCACCCAGATTTGAGACGGCGCTGTTGAGTGCCCCCAACCGCCCCCCCCCAGTCCCACTTCCTGGCAGCAGCTCCCACATTGCCCCAGCCTGCCTGTGTCGCACTGGCCTCCCCATGCCAGGGGGACTTTTGCAAAAACAGTGTTTTATTTCTGTTTCTTCCTCCCAAATTTGCACCTGTGTGAAAGTTGCTGCATTGCTACAAATTGCCACCGAGCCTCATCCCACCTCACATTGCCCCAGTCTCTCATTGTCTGCTCAGGACATGCGTAGGATATGCCTGTGTGGCTTTTTTGGAGGAATAAAAAACCCTGTACGCGGTACAGAGGTGTTTCCAGCACGCGACAAATAAACGTTGTTAGCAGCTTCCACATGCGCATCTCTACCATGGCCAGTGCTCACATAGGGCCCCACACCCACTGCCTCCTACCTCAGAAACACCCCTGCTGATGTCACCCTTTGGGGGTGAATGGGACAGGACTGGGCATGGTGATGGCCATGCTCCCCCCCCCCCCCCCCGCCTTGCTGCTGGGGCCAGGTGGAAGAGACAAGGTGAGCAGGATGGGGACAAAACCAGCCCCAGGGTGGCCAGGAGATGGGCACAACCTGGGGAGCTTGGGACCAATCCTTCCACCCAGGAGCAACGAAGCTGGAGGCAAAAGGGAGGATTTTGCTCTTTGCTTTTGTGCTGTTCTGCTCCCAGGGACCTGGAAGCTGTTATGCTGTGCCAGTCTCCCCGCAACCACATTGCCCATCAGGTATGGCGGGTCCCCAGGGGGTCAGAGGAAAGGGTCCCCTCATCTGTTCCCCCTCCCACCGTGGCCAGAAAAACCACAGCTAAAGGGCACACTGCAGCACCACGACACATGATGCAGCTAGGGGTCTGGAACAGCATTGCTAAAAGCTGGTGCTTTTAAAATAACTGGTTTTATGTCGCAATCATTCTTAAATGGGAAAAGGAAACTGCGAGTCAGATGGTTGTTGGGTCTGGTTCTGCCGATGCTGTCCTCTCCTGCCTGTGTTCGTCGTCTTCTCTTCTGTTTGGTACACGTGCAAGACAAACTTGCCTGCAACCTGGAGGAAATATTCATTGCTTGTAGGCACGGAACATCGCTGAATATGCGAATTCTTTCTCAGTAGTGAGTGAAATAGGTCAAGAGGTTAAAAAAGATGACCAGAGGTTAAAAAAAGGGACCTGGGGGACAGGTGAAGTGACAGGGATACAGCCAGGCACAACCCAGCGCTGAAGCAGGGTCTATTGGATGTGAAACAGCTCCACTGTGCTCCAGGGATGAGACTGACAGTCAGGTGGGACCTGTCCAGGAATACAGGCACCAGAACCGAGTTAAATGCCACCGTTCAGCAAAATCCTTGGAGTTTGGCCATTAGGTACCATAAACACAACAAAAGTGGGGGTGGTGGGTGTCACAGCAGAGATAGGTCTTACCTACCTGGATGTGTGGGGAGAAAACAAGGAGAAAAAGAGAAGATACTGAGATCCCTCCTTGGAAGAAATGTTATTTTAAGTCATAATAAAATAAGTGGAAATGGTTTCTGGTCCTCTCTCAGATGCTGGGAGCTTCTCTGTGTTGTATGATGCAGTTTGTGTATCACTTGGTTGTAGTGATTCATTACAGAACAACGCAGCAGGCTCTGAACCTTGCTGTCCCCTCTTACCTTGCAGTCTCAGTGCAAACAAAACTGAGCCAGAGATGCCAGAAGAGGAGACAGTAAAAATAATCCAGGTAATTACAGACAGGAGCAGAGACACCTGAAGTGGTGAGTGGTGGCTTCAGCCACTTCTGTCATACAGAAAAGATGCCATGTGGGAAAGCAAGTCCTGAGCCAGATGTGGTTCCCTGTGTCTGGTCACTCTGTAATTTTGTCTTCTACAAATCTGCCTTTGAAATCCTGGCTCTTGTGACATCCACCATGTCCCATAGCACATTGTACCTCCCTGGGGATTTGGTTTTCCCCCACAGCTTGGGTTTTTTTTGGGGGGGGGTTTGAGGTCCCTTACTTCATGCACTGAGATACTACCACCAATTCATTCACATTGATCTTCCCCATCCTTCAGCACTCTATAGGCTTTCCTCATAACACAGCCTCCCCCAGCTGTGTATTTTTGGGCTGAAGGCATCTTAGTCTATTCAGGCGCTGGATTTCCTCTGCTGGTTTATCTCTCAGCCCCTTGATATCATGACATCTTGGTACAGGAATTTTCTTTCATTCTTACTCCTGCTGTTGTGACTCAGCACCACCAGCATGTATTTTGGCCCCGCTGCTCTTGCCGAAGACTGCTCCTCCACTAATGTCAACAACTTGTTCCCCTGTAATTTGTTCCAGATTTTCTTCCCTCCCTAAATCTCTTGCACGCCTGTTTGTTGCTGCTTGGATATACAGCAAGGCCTTCAAATTGCCCCTGCTTTGCTCCTTAGATGTTTCCATTTGTGTGGAAGCACACAGATTTGTTTTTTGTTTCCCCAAAGCATCTCTGGTCTGTTAGATGACTCTCTAATGACACCTCTTTCCTCTTCATAATTCAGATAGCAGCTCCTGTGCAATGTATAGGGGCATCAAACACACCTCAAGAAGTGCTTTCGTTTGCTACTTTCTATGAGAACCAGGTTTTTTGTATTTATATCTTTTGTCCCTAGGCTCAAAGTGCAATCCTAACAGCACCTGCCCTCACTGCTGTAGATATGGTGCTTGTTAGCAGCTGAAGAGATGTGACATAACCAGCTAGGGGAGGCTAAAATGCTGTGCCCCAGAAGTTTTGTGTAGAGCCAAACTGCTAAGACCCCGGGAAAGAAATAAGTATTTGGTTATGAGGCCAGAGGAGGGATTGCAGAAGTAACTTTGCCCTTAAAACACCATCTAGCAAATCAGGACAGGATGAGTGCAGCTCCCTCGTAAACACCCGTGTAAAACCAGGACTTTGAACCCCTTGATATGAATGCAGTGCCTCTCTTCCCGCTGCTTGTTGATGCCAAGGTGCACACATGGTGGGTGAAAGCCCCAGCGGGGACGGAGGAGCCTTCCTCCTCACAGCTGTGCACAGACGCCCGTGGGTTTCCTGCTGGCTTAGAGGCAGCGGCTCAGGGGAAGTCCTTGATGCTCACAGTAAGAGTGGCCAAGGGTGCTCCCACATTGCATGCGGAGGTCTAGACATCCGAGCTGATAATATCCAAAGCAGAGAATGTTCCTCCCTGTCACTCCTCCAGCCTCAAAACACCCCGGGTGCAGGATACAGCAGCCCCAGCCAAAATCCCACCCATGACTCCAGTGCAAACAGAGGAGGAAACACAAACCTATCCTGGTGAACTACCCCCTGGATGAAATGGCATCCCTCACAGTTATGAGGTGAAGCCCAAGTCCGAACCTCCAGACCTGATTTCCTGGGAGCAGAGGGGGTACCTCTATTTGCCTCCCAGACAGATGTGCAGAAACACTCCTCCACACTCCAGTTAGCAGCAGATGAGGTGCTCCCCTCTGCATCCCAGACGGAGCCACGATGGATCAGCTCCAAACCTGCAATATCAGAGGAAAAGCAGTCTCTGCCTTCCCTGCATGCTGAAACACAAGAGGAGTCCTGGTCACAGGCAGTGCTGGCAAGAAGGCTGTCTCTGAGGATGCGTGCCGAGGTGCAGACTTCCCACATGGATATACCTCTGGGGAATAAGTGGCAGGTGTACCACTTGTGTACCGAGGCCCAGGTACAAACCTCGTGCTAGCAGCTTCTAGCGTCAAACAGCAAAACTTTGCTCCTGCCAGACACAGACGTGGCTTAGGACCTTGAACAGGCTGCATCCAAGTAAGAAAAAATTATCTCTGATAAATTTCCCCTGGCCAGAGATGAGCTTTGCTCTGCTTCCAAATTCCTTTTTTAAACCAGAAATCCAGCAAGAAGCTACAGTACAGCAGCAGGGTTAAGTACAATTGGTGGATTCAGTCAAAATTTAGCAGGGATTTCAGTTTAGTTTTAATTCCCCTGCAGAGCTATGAACACACAAATGCATTATAGCATGTGAATACATTACTATGTGGCTCAATGCAATGGCTGCTGGCCAACCATTCAGGGGGACCCCTGCTCCGTGATAGCCTGTCTTTGCCCAAATCCTCCCTGGCCCAGCAGCAAACTCATCCACTAAAATAAATCATTGACACGGTGACCTGGCACAGCAAAAGGCTTGGCATGGGAGCATGAGTAGCAAACACACATGAGAAGGTCGGAGGGAGAGAGCAACTGCCCCTTTCTGGGCTGGTGACCCCAGATAAGTCCCCACTCTAGATGAGTCCCATCATGTCCATACCCTCAGTATCTGCAGATTTGCCCATCTCCATAGCACTCAGCTTTGCCTTGGGGGTCAGACAGATACTGGCAAGACAGGGGTGTGCCCTATCTGCAGGCAGCTTTGGCAAATCTCTGCTGCTGCACCTCACTGTAGAACTGGCAGGGACAGGGTGCAGCACCTCTTCTCCACCAAAAATGCACAATTCCTAGCAGGGACACAAAACTTGGCCTGGTCCTTCTTTCACTTCTTTTTTTTTTTTGACTTTGCAGAGTGGAAATGGCTCCAGTGCAAGCCACCCCGGTGTCTATGCATTTACATGCCAAGGTGCCCCTGCAGCATTGCAACAGCAGTGAAGAGAGTTCATAAAATCTTAAACTCAATCAATAAAAACAAGTGAAATGTTATAAACCTAGCTCGTGGTATTTTTGTCCTACAGCTGCAAGGCAGAGGTATAAAGATAAAATTTAGCTGAGAAAGGTGGTTATAGTAAGGCTATTTCAGCTCATTAACTTTTGCTCGTTTCCTTATTACTCCTGGGGATCACATGGGAGTAGGGGTTTTACTGAGTACTTGCACATGTGCCTCTGCAAAATGGCTCAATCCACTGTCTATACTCAGGGATGAGCCAACCTTCATATTTTCCCCATCCAGCCTTCCCCCCACCCCCCCCAAAAAAAAGAGATAGTCAAGACTTTCAAGTCTGCTTTCAGTCCAGAAGCTGCTTTATTGTAATAAGTGAAAGGAAAACCACAGAGACATTTGGTGCTTCTCAGGGCAAAAGCTTCCCTTTTCTACCCTGGCACTGAATTTTTGAGGTGCTGGCTGGCATCAAGGTTTTCTAGAAATAAACGTGGCCATGTACACCATAACCCCCATTCAGCAAAATGGTGAAGAGACCCGTATGTGGAAAACACTAGTTTGTATTGCCTAAATTTTGCATAACTCACCTTCGCCTCGAAAAGCCTGTCGTTATTTAACAAGGCTGGAAGTGACTGCAGTGTCTTCAGCACTTCTACTTAGTAATGCTAGATGTGTGAAATACAGACAACACCATCTACTTTCTTCAGCCCCATGTTTCTCTCAATTGCTGGATTTTGTCCTTTAACTCTCTCAAAATGCTTATCTTTTCTGCATTAAGAGTAATCTGAGTATCGTCTTTAAAAGCTGGCATGGAAACAAGACAAATTTAACCCTCTGGTTCCCCTAGTAATAGCTCTCATTTGCTATGGAGGAATTAGTTACTGAGGGGCCACATGAACATGTCCTTTCAATAGTTGCTGGAAAAGCTTTAAGTTTCTTGTAGGACTTTCCCAAATAAGCTAAATTAGCCTGAAAAAAGATAATACCCTGAATACAAAGATCTATGGAGAGATCATAGTGAAACGCCTGGCTGTAAAGCCAAATTACTGTTGAAACATGCTGGCATAATTGCCCTGAATTCTGAGGGTTTAGAAAAAGTCAGGTTGAATATTATGGAGAGTATTTAAAAACCATGGAGGTGTATCTTCAGATTCCTGTATTTTCAAGTCATTAAAAACTTGCCTAGATCTCCAGAATCAAGGGCCACACACCCAGCACAGGTAACACACCAACATTTGAAAAACTCTGCAAACAAACCACAAGATTTTCTCCTTGTTCCTGTGGACAGTTTATAAACAAGTCTATTACTTAACAAACAATTTTGTTTTACCATCTGGGACCCTAAAGGGAGTGAAAAATCTTTTTAGCAGTCAGACACCATATTTCTGAGCTACAGGATGCAAAGTCCTTCTGAGAATCTGGCTCTGTAATAACATTATAATATAACCTAGCATGGGGAAAACCATCTTGACTATTAAGTTACCGGAGCATAAAAGAGCAATTAATAATCCCAGAATACACACCTTGGTGTGATCATCCCATATTGTATTACTTCCTCCTTTGGAAAAGCCCAATTCAGAGTGCTACTTATTTAAGCTCTTTCTGCCCAATACCCAACCTTGCCAGAGCAGCCCAGGCACAGAGGAGGTGAGCAGCAAGAAACAGAAACAAACCGGTGTAGCAAATTGCACCTTGCAACTCAGAGCACGATGCTTACGTACCTTGGAAGACTCTGCTAGGTAAGAGTTTTTTGCTGCATGGCATTTGTTCCCAATTGTGTTGGATCAAGCGTATCGTTATATGCAAGGGGTTTAGTTGTCATTTTGGCTCCTGGTGGTTAAGAGCTCTTTCCAGGGCATAGCACCTTACATTCAAGTGCCGACTTTCCAAGTGAGAACCACCCCAAAAGATGTGGGGTTTGCTCTGCAAAGCACCTTTAGGGGCCAGGAGGGCCCCAGACCCATGTTTAGGCACCTGAACTGAGCACACAACATGACCAGGTTGGTGGTGATGTGCCCCAGACAGCAGCAATGAGCTCCCTGCGTGAAGAGTTGTCTGGGAGCAGTTGGAAACCACCTGTCACATATCAGAACAAACTACATGTTATTATTGGCATTATCATCACCCAAATGCTGCCTTCTCTCAGAGTGGGAAACATCAGCACTTCTAACATCTCACCCTGAAAAAGGATGCCGCTTCCAAGTCAGACACTTAAATGTACCCTGTGGCCTCTCCTTCCTTGGCCTGCCTCTGGCATCACTAGTTCATGGGAGCAACACAAGTGATTCATGTGAGTACCAGAGCTGGCATCCAGGGGACTGGCTCACTTGCAGTTTCTTCCTCTGTAAAGATGCACCAACTTGAATTAATAGTGAAGCCTGGAGAGACAGCAGCCCTCTGCAGGGGCTGGGGCATGACTGCCAGTAATTCATATTATTTACCAGCATGGACACGGCTGTAGAAGGGTTGAGGAGGCTTAAGGATGCCTATGGTATAATTTGCCACTGCTAGTCCCATCATAGGTGTCCCTCCACCTTGTGTTGCCCAGGGCTCTTGCCCCAAGTCTAGCAATATCTTGAAGCAAGCACTCCTTGAAGCAAGCACTCCCTGTAGCGCTGCTGCCTGTCGGCTAAGCAAGCTCCTGTGCTGCTTCTGGAAAGAAAGGTGAAGAAAGCTGGGAAACTCTCAGAATAAGAGAAATACATCTTTAAGTACAGGTACGTTTGCTGCCATAAGTAATAGAAACATTACAGTATACAGATACCATGGCTGTTGTAATTGAAAACAGGCATTTTAAAATCAGATGTGGTCATACATTCTCCAGCAAATCTCAGTATTTCTCCAGTGTTGGCAGCAGTGCCAGTTATTTGCTAATAATTATAGTAAATCTGCCAGCATCTACTGATACAGTAACTAGAGAGCCAGAAGAGAACCCCTGTTATTTGCTTTTATTTCATGGTAAGGATTCCTCAGAAAAACTACAAAAGGTATATATAAAAAAAGGATTAAATTCTTCTTGTGCAAAGGGAGTAGCTTGAAGGCAGACCTTTGACAGCAGCAGGGATTGCTGCCACCCTGCTAATCAGGGAAAGGACCTCCAACAGGGGGAAACTAACAGGGTAGGGTAGAAGGCAGAAAGGGAAAAGTGAATTACCAAACATCCTTTTCTGTCTTTTCAGACCTGAGACCAAACGTGGATTTTAAAGGCCCCACCTGTGCAACAGCAAAATCTTGCTTTTGATAATAGCACTAGTAAAGAGCCATCAAACACAACACAGAGGTGCAGTACTCCCAACTGGAAGGGCGAACTCACAGGCTATCAAGCCCTTAAACCTGCCATGGCCACAGAAGCCACCGGCTCTAAGAAATACCTCCAGCTGGTCCTTTTTCAGGTCGCTCTTCTAGGGCCTGTCTTCTGTGGGAAGGTGTTGGTCTGGCCAGCAGAAGGCAGCCACTGGCTGTATGTGAAGATAGTTGTACAGGAGCTCATCCGCCGCGGGCATAGCGTTACCGTCCTGGTATCCAGCGCTTCCCTCTTCATTAAACCCGGGGCTGAGGCTGCAGAGAAGTTTGAGGTCTATAATGTGGCCTTGAAGAAAGACACCGTTGAGAACCTGATCGAGGATATAGTTGCACTGTGGCTGAATAACAGGCCAACCACCTTGACCTTCTGGCAGTTTTACAAGGAGCTGGGAAAACTGTCCAAAAGCTGGCACCAGATGAACAGGCTAATGTGCGACGCGGTGCTAACCAACCAAGAGCGGATGGCCCACTTGCAGGGGTCTAGCTATGACCTGCTGCTATCAGACCCAGCGACCCTCTGCGGGGACCTCCTGGCTCTCAAACTGGGCATCCCCTTCATCTACTCGCTGCGCTTCTCCCCGGCCTCCGCCGTGGAGAGGCACTGTGGCAAGGTCCCAGCCCCACCGTCCTATGTGCCCGCAGCCCTGTCTGAGCTCACTGACCGCATGTCCTTCGTTGAGAGAATAAAAAACATCGTGTCTTACCACCTGCAAGACTACGTTTTCCAGAGCTACTGGGGAGAATGGGATATCTACTATAGCAAGGTCTTAGGTAAGCCTTCTGCTACTTCACTTCTCATTACACAGCCTCCCGCCTTACGACCTGCAGAGCTAGGAACCTGGCAGGGTGGCAAAGTCAAGGTCTGAGAGAGATCAGCAAGAAGTTTGTCATTATGCCCCTATGTGGAAAAGGGAATGAGCCACCAGGGTCCACCCGTTGCATCCACTCCCCTGTCAGGGTGCTGTGCTGCTATGCCATTGCATTGAGACAGGGATCAGTGGTCATCCCAATTGAGGGATTTGACTTTTGCCATAATTATTTTTAATGTGGAGGTTGAAACAACTTCCACACCACATAGGGCCCTCAGCAAGGGAGCTCAGCTTACACATTTTCCCCTCCAATGACTGCTTGCACAGAAAGCAGCCAGGAATAGAGCTGTTTTCCAAATCCAGAGTATCATAACAAGGAGGGGGGAACTGGTGAGTTATGAGCCGACCCTGCCACCCTCAGTAGCAATACTGAAATGCATTGTGGCTTTGTAATAGAGACTTCACTTACATCGCTGTTCATATAAACCCAATCCTCTCTGCACAAAACAAGTTTTATTTAAAACATACACTCCACCCACAAGCAAACAGTGAAAGCAACAAGTCTTCCTCTGCAGGCTTTTATTCTGGACTGTTTTGAGTGAATATGTAGAAAAATATGTTTATTTAAGTATTAATCACATGTGATCAACATGCCATTTTTACTAACCTGACATTGAGCTCATTAAAAAGAACACTTGCAAATCTCTCGGGGCTCAATTGCCTGCAAATACCTGCATGCTGCAGAATTCCAAAAGTACACCAAACTGTTGTCAAGTGCACAGCAGATGAGGTATCTCAGCTTGGCTTCTCAAGCTGAATGGATTTCATTTTCATCCTGGAAAGGATGGAAGCTGTAGCAAACATCTTGCACAACAACATTAGGAAACCATTGCATAAGAGAGCTGGGCAGAAGCCCAGTAATGATGATTTTTAGCACAGTGAAGAGGGCTTACATTATTTCTTAATTGCACATCAGAAGGGTGACCATAAATAAAACTGTTTAACAGATTTTCTGGTTCAACTTATAGTGCATAATTAGCACCTAGTGGCAGGCAGGACAGCCCACACCATCACCTACCAGCTCTGCCCTCCCGCAATGCGTGCTCTGAAGAGGCAAGTTCACTCTTGTGAACAGTCTTACTCTGGTACTGGAGTCACTTGCCATGTAGTTTCATCCACTTCGAGATGCAGCTTTTTAGCTGCAGCCCTGGATCACCACCTTAAGTGCACTATGAACAGACACTCAGTGGCTTTATAAAGCAAAAGGGTGCCCACACAGTGGGTGAACATCTTTGCTGCATGCCAAGTTGTACTTCAAAGAGCCAGAAGAATGAGAAAGTCACCTCTTCTACCAAACAAATAGCATCGAGACCGTAGTTAGACAGGCAGGAGGGCCAGGATGACCAACAGGACACAATCCTCGCTGGACTGAGCCCCCCAGGGCTGACAGCTCTCCCCGCTGCTCCAGGGGAAGCACATCTTCCAGCTTCAGCAAGCTGTTTACCACCATACGGTGCCAGTTAGTGCCAGTCACCTTTTTCCCCGGGAAACATGCCATTATCCAGGACAGGATTTGACGCCAACTACCATGGCTCCCTGCCCTCTGGAGCAAGGCAGTGTCACGCATGCCCAGCCCAGCTTGGGAGCGCTGCTGCCCCTGGTAAAGGAAGGCCACGGGGGCATTGCCACACAGGGCAGGCTATGGCTGGGAAGGAGGTGGCAGTGCTGTGGCTGCTGGCTGTATTGGGCTGGGGGTCCGGGGGGAAGGTGTTGGTCTGGCCAGCGGAAGGCAGCCACTGGCTGTATGTGAAGATAGTTATACAGGAGCTCATCCGCCGTGGGCATAGCGTTACTGTCCTGGTATCCAGCGCTTCCCCCTTCGTAAAACCCGGGGCTGAGGCTGCAGAGAAGTTTGAGGTCTATAATGTGGCCTTGAAGAAAGACACCGTTGAGAACCTGATCGAGGATATAGTTGCACTGTGGCTGAATAACAGGCCAACCACCTTGACCTTCTGGCAGTTCTACAAGGAGCTGGGAAAACTGTCCAAAAGCTGGCACCAGATGAACAGGCTAATGTGCGACGCGGTGCTAACCAACCAAGAGCGGATGGCCCACTTGCAGGGGTCTAGCTATGACCTGCTGCTATCAGACCCAGCGACCCTCTGCGGGGACCTCCTGGCTCTCAAACTGGGCATCCCCTTCATCTACTCGCTGCGCTTCTCCCCGGCCTCCGCCGTGGAGAGGCACTGTGGCAAGGTCCCAGCCCCACCGTCCTATGTGCCCGCAGCCCTGTCTGAGCTCACTGACCGCATGTCCTTCGTTGAGAGAATAAAAAACATCGTGTCTTACCACCTGCAAGACTACGTTTTCCAGAGCTACTGGGGAGAATGGGATATCTACTATAGCAAGGTCTTAGGTAAGCCTTCTGCTACTTCACTTCTCATTACACAGCCTCCCGCCTTACGACCTGCAGAGCTAGGAACCTGGCAGGGTGGCAAAGTCAAGGTCTGAGAGAGATCAGCAAGAAGTTTGTCATTATGCCCCTATGTGGAAAAGGGAATGAGCCACCAGGGTCCACCCGTTGCATCCACTCCCCTGTCAGGGTGCTGTGCTGCTATGCCATTGCATTGAGACAGGGATCAGTGGTCATCCCAATTGAGGGATTTGACTTTTGCCATAATTATTTTTAATGTGGAGGTTGAAACAACTTCCACACCACATAGGGCCCTCAGCAAGGGAGCTCAGCTTACACATTTTCCCCTCCAATGACTGCTTGCACAGAAAGCAGCCAGGAATAGAGCTGTTTTCCAAATCCAGAGTATCATAACAAGGAGGGGGGAACTGGTGAGTTATGAGCCGACCCTGCCACCCTCAGTAGCAATACTGAAATGCATTGTGGCTTTGTAATAGAGACTTCACTTACATCGCTGTTCATATAAACCCAATCCTCTCTGCACAAAACAAGTTTTATTTAAAACATACACTCCACCCACAAGCAAACAGTGAAAGCAACAAGTCTTCCTCTGCAGGCTTTTATTCTGGACTGTTTTGAGTGAATATGTAGAAAAATATGTTTATTTAAGTATTAATCACATGTGATCAACATGCCATTTTTACTAACCTGACATTGAGCTCATTAAAAAGAACACTTGCAAATCTCTCGGGGCTCAATTGCCTGCAAATACCTGCATGCTGCAGAATTCCAAAAGTACACCAAACTGTTGTCAAGTGCACAGCAGATGAGGTATCTCAGCTTGGCTTCTCAAGCTGAATGGATTTCATTTTCATCCTGGAAAGGATGGAAGCTGTAGCAAACATCTTGCACAACAACATTAGGAAACCATTGCATAAGAGAGCTGGGCAGAAGCCCAGTAATGATGATTTTTAGCACAGTGAAGAGGGCTTACATTATTTCTTAATTGCACATCAGAAGGGTGACCATAAATAAAACTGTTTAACAGATTTTCTGGTTCAACTTATAGTGCATAATTAGCACCTAGTAGCAGGCAGGACAGCCCACACCATCACCTACCAGCTCTGCCCTCCCGCAATGCGTGCTCTGAAGAGGCAAGTTCACTCTTGTGAACAGTCTTACTCTGGTACTGGAGTCACTTGCCATGTAGTTTCATCCACTTCGAGATGCAGCTTTTTAGCTGCAGCCCTGGATCACCACCTTAAGTGCACTATGAACAGACACTCAGTGGCTTTATAAAGCAAAAGGGTGCCCACACAGTGGGTGAACATCTTTGCTGCATGCCAAGTTGTACTTCAAAGAGCCAGAAGAATGAGAAAGTCACCTCTTCTACCAAACAAATAGCATCGAGACTGTAGTTAGACAGGCAGGAGGGCCAGGATGACCAACAGGACACAATCCTCGCTGGACTGAGCCCCCCAGGGCTGACAGCTCTCCCCGCTGCTCCAGGGGAAGCACATCTTCCAGCTTCAGCAAGCTGTTTACCACCATACGGTGCCAGTTAGTGCCAGTCACCTTTTTCCCCGGGAAACATGCCATTATCCAGGACAGGATTTGACGCCAACTACCATGGCTCCCTGCCCTCTGGAGCAAGGCAGTGTCACGCATGCCCAGCCCAGCTTGGGAGCGCTGCTGCCCCTGGTAAAGGAAGGCCACGGGGGCATTGCCACACAGGGCAGGCTATGGCTGGGAAGGAGGTGGCAGTGCTGTGGCTGCTGGCTGTATTGGGCTGGGGGTCCGGGGGGAAGGTGTTGGTCTGGCCAGCGGAAGGCAGCCACTGGCTCAACATGGAGTACATACTCCAGGAGCTTCTGGTCCGGGGCCACGAGGTGACCGTGCTGCTGCCTTTGTGCTTCCTCATCCTCAACCCCACACAGCCCTCACCCTTCCAGTTTGAGGTTGTTGAGGTTCCGATCACCAAAAAGGAGATGGCTACCTTACTGGAAGAAGCTTTCTATTTTTGGTTTTACCAAGAGAGAGCGCTACCTGTCTGGGAAAGTCTTTACAAGACAGCTCAACTGATGTACAAGCTGGAGAATGTAACCAAAATAATTTGTGATGAAGTCCTGAAGAATGAGGTGCTGCTGGAAAGACTGAGGGGATCCACTTTCGATGTTCTCTGGGCAGACCCACTGGCACACAGTGGGGAGCTGTTTGCTGAGAAGCCGAGTATCCCCTTCGTGTACACCCTCTGGTTCTCCATAGGCAACACAGTGGAGCGGCTCTGTGGGACACTCCCAGCACCTCCTTCCTACGTACCAGCGGCCCTAAGCCACCTAATAGACAGGATGTCCTTCCTGGAAAGGCTAAAAAACATCTTCAGCTACACTGTGCAGGATATCATATATCATTACCTTCTCTAGGGAAGCTGGGATCAATACTACAGTGATGTTTTAGGTAAGGCTGCTGTTACTTCCAGAAGTTACATCTGCTGTACACACAAGAGTAAATACGCAGAGCTTAGAGGTTAAGGCACAAATTAGGAGCAAGACAGCCCTGAACTCCCTCCTTCCTCCAAAACTCCTGTGTCAAGTCAAATAATCCAGGCAAGTACAAACGTTACCTGTTAATCCTGACCTGCTACGCTAGTAGAGCTAAGTCCGTACAGGTACTTCTAGGAAAGGTAAAACAGTGCTAAAGCCACCTGAAACAGACCTCATCAGTCATATTCATAGACGAATAACAACAAACACTAAGAACAGCAACATAATACTATACACCCACCAAACACTAGTACTGAATTAAACCTTTTGAAGTAGAAATAAAAAATGGTTTTGGAAAACTATACAACAATACTACCTTTTTTCCCCTAGCACCCTTCTTGCTTGCTAGCTTGTCTCAAAATGAGAGATAATGGCCTCCTCTGGTCTTTTAAAGGCTTGGGAGAGCAGCTGAGCCCCAATTTGCAGTGATAAAAGGCCCTCAGCAGAGACAGGGTTCTTTGCTTTTCTGAAAGTGTCTAAAAGAAATATTAGAAGATAGTTGTATTTAAGTTTTTTTCTTTTTTAAATAATAGTTGCAGTAATTTTCACATTTTTGCTCTAAGTGATTATTATAATACTTAAAAGGAAACAGGGCAAACATACATGCATTGTTGGTGGGCAGACAAAATGGATTATTATTTCAATATGAGACTTATTTATATTTCACTAGGAGGATGTAATTCTGCTAAGAGACCTAAGTTGTTAAGATATCCTGCTATTAGAGTACCTAGCTGTGTGCGTACTTGTGTTGCTTATCACGTTTGACAGAGATTAGAAAATCTTGTGCTGGCAGAGGCATGGTTTGCTGCTCTCCCGTTGTGTAAGCCTCAGAGTTGCTTGGATCTGGTGTTGTCTTTTTTATTGTTACATGTGGGGTTTAGCATTTAAGGCTCCATGTGCAATACCTGTTTTGTTAGCTATGTTAGCTTAGCTTTTCTCTACCCTGACTGTGATATGCTTTGATCTGGAATGTATACAGTCCTGAAGGAGGTGTGAAAGGAAGGGGAAAGCATCTCACAGAAATGGGGCAACATCCCAGCTCCTGCAGTGTATGCACGCACCTTCTCTTTCTCCTTGGAAAATCTTATTCAGGGTTCTTATTCTAGCTGCTTTCCTAGAGCTGCCTAAAGGCTTTTTCAAGTGATGAGGTTGAAGCATGATGAAAGACTGCTTGCTCCACGGTCAGTCTAGTGAGGGGAGCTCATGTGGTGGCGCTGAGCTCCTGGAAGAATGCTCAGGCCCTCTTCAGACTCCGTCTGAGCCTCATTCACCCTCTGCTCAGGAGAGAGCAGCTGCCTGTTCTTTTCCCTGAACACATCAGTAGCACTAAGCATCTCCACTACATATGCAGGATACAGTCAAGAAGAGAAGTCAGGTCTCTTGTCTTGGCAGTATCTGTCCTGGACTACTACATGGTATGGATACACCGATGGCAGTTTGCAGCATCTTCCCGAGAGAAGGCACAGAAGCAGCAAGGTGAACAAAACCTGTGCTCCTCACCTCCTCCTGTTTCTCTCCTGGGGTGGCCTGATGCTGGAGTCATCTCTACCAGTACTGTGTCCTTCCAGCAGCAGTGCTGTGTGTCCACAGCATCTGGTTATAGAGAGGACAGAACTAGAGCATCTTGTGGGCTAGTTGTGAATCACTGCAGGACATTTTGCACCTAGTAAATGAGCAGATAAAAATTGCAGGTAGGTTGGTTCTTACAGGGCAAAGAAGCAAATCTAGGCTGTAGTCAAGTGATAAGGTTCATCTTGTAGCTGTCAAAAAAGTCCCATGGGCTGCTCATGTGCTTTCCCTAGCCTGAGCTCCTGCTTGGTACAGGAATGTGTACCTTCACCTTGAAGATCTGGTATGAGGGTATACTGATTTTGGCTGGAATAGAATTAATTTTCTTCATAGTAGTTTGCATGGGGTTATATTTTGGATTTGTGATGAAAACAGTGTTGGTAACACAGGGATGCTTTAGTTATGGCTGAGCAGTGTTTATACAGCATCAAGGCTTTTTCTGCTTCTCACACTGCTCCTCCCAGTGAGTAGGCTGGGGGTACACAAGAAGCTGGGAGAGGACACAGCCAGGACAGCTGACCCCAGCGGACCAAAGGGATATCCCATACCATGCGATGTGCTCAGCAACAAAAGCTGTGGCGGGGGGGAAGTTTGCCAGGGCTGCTGCTGCTCAGGGCTGGCTGGGCATTGGTTGGCTGGTGGTGAGCGTTCTTTTTGCATTACTTGTTCTTCTTGGGTTTATTTTTGGTTTTTGCTTATTAACCTGTCTCTGTGTCAACCCATGAGTTTTCCAACTTTTGCCCTTCCGATTCTTTTCCCCTCCTACTGTGGGGGAGTAAGAGGCTCTGTGGTGCTTCGCTGCCTATCAAGATTAAACTACAACGCAGGGAAAGGGCTTCTGGTCCTCACATGCTGCAAAATGCACTTTGTGGTGAGCAGAAACAGGAGCTGCCGTCATTTCAATATCAGCTGTGGCTCTGCAGGAGACTCCAGAACGGGATTTGCTGCTTGCCCAGTCCTCCCATGAGTGTTTTGTGTTCTAACAAGCCCTCTTGCCAAGCTTGGCACTGAGTGGATTTCACTTTTATTGCCTGGCTGTAAAGTGTCTGCACACTGGAGCAGTGAACTGCTTCCAGCTCGATCAGACGGGAATTGTACATGGACTGCTGAGATGATGCAGCCAAGGTTCCCCTGGCTGCTCTGGGCCTATGCATGCTGCTGGAGCTCTGGCTTTTGTGGGAAGGTGGTGGTCTGGCCCACCGATGCAAGTCACTGGATCAATGTGAAAGTGCTGCTGGAAGAGCTTGTTCTCAGGGGTCATGAAGTGACTGTGCTGGTGCCCTCAAGCAATCTGCTCATCAACTACCAAGATACCTCCTCCCCCTTCACCTTTGAGGTCCTGCAAGTCCCCTTTACCCAGAAGACCCTGTATGCTATCATGGAGGACTTCCTCAATTTCTGGATGAATAAGGTCTCTAAACTCTCTCCCTGGGAGATCATGTGGAGGATGAAAGAAGACCTGGAGGTCTTTACCAATATGTCAAAGCAGACCTGTGACACCTTGGTGATGAACCGTCGGCTGATAGAAAAGCTGCAGCAGGCCAAGTTTGATGTCCTGATCGCTGACCCCTTGTCTGTAGGTGGGGAGCTCGTAGCAGAAATCCTAGCAATCCCTTTTGTCTACAGCTTCCGCTTCTCTGATGGGAATGTGGTAGAGCGGCTGTGTGGTGGGCTCCCGTCCCCACCTTCTTATGTGCCTGCTATCACAAGGGGGCTGACAGACCAGATGTCCTTCATGGAAAGACTACAGAACTTCCTCTTTTACTTTTATATGGATTTATTTTTCTTGAAGTTTTGGCGAGATGAATGGGATGGGTACTACAGTAAGGTCCTAGGTAAGGCAGCTGTTGAGTGGTTTCTCCTCTTGCATAGGTTGTGCCTTTTGAATGTTTTGTGAGCTCAATGCTGTTGTCTCAAAATACTCTTTCTCAATGTCCAGCAGAGATGGTAATCCCATTTTGGTCTCATGGAGGCTGTGCTTTCACTTTTAGGTCTGGTCTAGTCTAACAGAGACCAGTGTAGTTTTGCTCTAGTTCCTCTTGAGGATCTTTAAAGCATACAGTTCTAATTTTTGTCAATGATGATACTGCTGGTGAGCTCTTGCAGTGAGCTGTATGCCCATTTTAGTGCTTTCAGAGGACAGTTGTTGCCTCTTCATCTTGATGACAGGCACTTCTACAATTAAGATGGTAGCAGATAAAGGCTGGAGGGCAACATCATTCCTTAACTAAGTGTAATGCACTGGAGATAGCTCCATTGACAACAAAGGGATGGAGTTAACTGTTGTAACTAGGAACACTGGCTGTCTCTGGATAACTGCAGAGCAAAAAAAGCACCCTTCATCACATTGCATGCATCATCTGGAGGTTTTATCTTGCAACCCCGCGTAGTACAGGATGCTAAGCATAAGTTCATATACTCCAACAATAAATGCTAAGAACTGTCACCTTTCCCTTTCATCCACCATTCAGAGTTTGAAATAGTCTCCTTAAACTACATACATACCTGAAATTTTTGTTCCAACCTAGTACAACTCAGGCTTGATTCAAAGTCTATTAAAGAGACCTTTTAGTTCAATGGACTTTGAATCTTGTACAGAATATCTACGTTTAGGCAGATAATGAGTGAACAGCAAACACAAGGGCATCTATTCTGTTGCCCTCCAATCTCTTCCTGCATTTCCCAAGAACGCCTCTGTGCTCTGCAGACTAGAGCCTTCTCCCTGGATTGAATTTTTTTTTTAATACCACATAAGACTTAATTACACCTTTATATCACTCTACTTGTAATACAGGCTTAATTTTCACTCCAGGAACTTTGTAACTGACTCATTGCTCTTTACTTAAAATAAAATTTAAAAAAATTACTGGCATAAATTGTAATACTGATCAAGTAGTGTAAGAAGATGCCCTACAGATAATTTTTATCTTGCTGCTTATTTTGCTTGGTTCCTGCTTGCATTAGGCTGGCTTTGGACAATCATTTACCAACACTTCTAACCCTTTTACTCCCCAGTTCCACCTTGTGGGGAAAATACTGCAGAGACAACTTGCAACATGTACCTGAGAATATATATTTTTCCAAATGGGAAGCTATAAAACAGTTTTACCCATTGGATATTTTCTATAGATTAATTTCTAGAGACATTGGATTTTGCATAAAATGACATTCAAAGCATCTATGGATTTGGCCAAATTTCCCCAACGTGTATCAGAAGGAGCTGACCCAGTCCCCAGGAGAACTAGGGACGGCTGTACCTGTCTTTTATTGTAGCCTGAGCAGCCACTGACTGAGTCACCATTTGAAAAATGCCACAGAACTTTGTTTCAAAACTCTTCTCCTGACTGGTGATCATCACTTTGCGATTCATTTCTTTTTTATTTGGAACTAAATTTTCTGTGATCGTTCTCTTCCCCAAAGTGCGTTTTTATTACAAGCACAGGTAATGAAGTCTTTCAGCGGTACAAGAATTGCACTTCTGTATCACAGAAACTAAATGCTTCCCACTTACTCTGGTACTGCTCTAAATTCATCCTGAAGGTTCAAAATCCTTTTAAAGATTGTATTGCCTTGTTCATGGCAACCTGCCAAGGCTGAACACAGGACGGGGCAAGGAATAGGTCTAGATTTGTCCATGCTTTCATTTCATGCATGATTTGATAGACTACACTGACTGGAAGTGCCAAAAGACAAAGGTAAGGCTCCTATTTTGCAATCTACAGCAAACAAGACTGTTCCCATGCATGTTGTAAACCTCTTGTATCTTGTCCATAGGAAGGCCCACAACCCTGTGTGAGACAATGGGGAAAACAGAGATATGGTTAATCAGAACATACTGGGATTTTGAATTTCCACGCCCTTTCCTGCCCAACTTTGAGTTCGTTGGAGGACTTCATTGCCAGCCTGCAAAGCCGTTACCAAAGGTATCCCAACTTTGTTCTGCTGTTGGTTGGTTGTTTGCCCAGCAGAATAAAAACTGCTTCTCTCCCTGATCAACTGTGCAAGCCATGTCCTGAGACAGCTCATTCTTAAAGAAGATGCTCTGCTGGCTGTGGGGAGCACGGAGCTATTTAGCAATCTGTCCATACTTGTGCAAACTGAGGGCTGGGTTTACAGCCTGCTGTCTTAAAAGGGGATAGCTGAGCTCAGCAGGAGGGAATACAGTGTTTGTTTTAGGAAAAATAGGTGCTACCTCAGAGTAGTTAGGTGTATGATTTAATTCTAAGATACATGCATTGATACATGTATCTTATATTGATACAAGATAATTGCAGCCCATGATAACATTGAAATACCTGATGCAAAAAGGCACTGTCACAGGACAAATTCTTTAGACAAAATGGAGTCAAGACTTCCAGAAAGAGATGAGTGATAAACACTTTTTCTATTGTTGCTTAGTTTAAGACATCTTAAAGGAAGTAAAATACTCAGCATCTCCAGCCTATGCTCTGCTGTGATTGGCAGTATTCAGGTGGAATTTGAAACTCCCAGATACTGATGACAGCAACATGACAAGCTCTGGTCTAGATTATCACTCTTGTAGGAGCCTTAGAGGAGGTAGGGTATTTTCAGTGCAAGCTGTCTACTAAAAGAAACCTTCTAACTCTCCTCCCACTCCCCTGTAGCAGGGGTTGAGTTGGGGGAAATGGATAACCATTCCCTTTTGGATGCTATTGCTCCATTTCACATGACATTAACCAAAAAAAGGAACAGGAAGACCTACTGGTCTGATTTATAGAAAATCTGTTTAGCAACATGTGCTATACTGCAATAAATAGAGAACTGGCTGACTAACAAAGTGACAGCAGCGACTCAATGAATCTCTGATCAGGATGCTGAAAAACCCTGTCAGTTTTCAGCACTGTCCCTTCCTGCAGAGCTATGAAATGCAAAGTACTTGTTCCAGGAAAATCCAGAACCATGACCGACTATGCTAGGGAGGGTGTCACAGGGTATGGCCCTCTCATGCCAGTGCAGGATCCATTCCTGCTGCTTGTGCTCTGAAAGAAACGTGTTCTGAAAGTGCTTGACTTGCTTTCCAAAAGACAAAGCTTCTGTCACCTGTCTCAACTTGTCCTGCTTCTTCCTGGGGAGAAACTGTCTGTTTTGCACAGGGCCAGGACTATCTTTGTAATGCCCTTCTGTCAGCAGAGGTGCTCATACATCACCATCATCTCCTTGATAAGCTAAAAAGGTTATGCTCTCTGTTCACAGAAATCTGTGTAATCTGCAGTGCATAATTACTCTTAGTATGTTTTCTGCCTCTCCTAGGAAATGGAAGAATTTGTTCAGAGCTCAGGGGAACACGGCATCGTGGTATTCTCTCTTGGGTCGATGGTCTACAACCTAACTGATGAAAGAAGTAATGTGATTGCCAGAGCCCTCAGCCAGCTTCCACAGAAGGTAAATTTCCTTTCAAGTCTAAAACAACTTGCCTTGTTTTTTGTCACTCCTGTTGCCTTCAATAAGCCTTTTATGTTTGGACTGGCCTGGTTTTTATCTGCATCTCTGCTGGATGTGCCACAGCCAGGAAGCTGCCAGAGAGGCAGACTGCTTGAGTCACCTCATGGGGAGTTCTGGCATTTCCCTTTCTCTGAACCAAATGACATGGAGGTCTGTCCATAGGCCAAAATATAAAAATCACTCTATGCAATTTTTATAATAAGCACATAATAACTAATCAAAGAGCTAAACTGGAGCCAGAGCTATTTTGAATTACTTGGAAAAGGTACGTGAGTTTGAGATAAAGCCCTACATTACATGTAATAATACAGAAGGGCACATCACATGCACTATGTTTATCTTATTCTTCCTTTGTTCAAGGTCATCTGGCGGTACAAAGGAAAAAAACCAGAAACTCTGGGGTCCAACACCAGGATTTATGACTGGATACCCCAAAATGACCTGCTTGGTGAGAGTGATTCTATCTGGGATGCATTGCGCCCTTGGAAAAACTGTTTCCTTCTTTGTTTTTCCACTAAAATGGCTTATTCAGGCACATAACACTTGTGGCTACAATTACTTTTGCAGCTTAAGCAGCAGAGGGTTGCTCTTGGAGCCTTAATTTCCTAGCTTGCTTTTGACTTTAAGGCAAGTGCCTGTACAAGAACCATGGAAGACACAGACAGCCTGTGAAGGGAGTAGGGAGCAGTGGCTCAAGAAGGCAGCAACTTGAGCTTAGCTATAAAGATGGATCTCTAAAGCAAAAGCCTCTGTCTTACAGAGCTCAGTGGCAATTATCTGGAAGGGCTAAGAACCACCTGTAGGCAGGAGTAAATATCAAAGTAGACATGTACTCTGGAGCTGGATTTGGCTTCTGCAGTTCATCTCCAGCACTCCTTCTTCAAAATGCTTGACCTAAGCAAGGCTGCAACAGGGGGCTGTTGTGAACCTGATACCATGTAAAACCTAGAACTGTACAACAGCAGAAGGGCTGAAGTAACTCTGGGGTAGTCTGGAGGAACATGCCGATTCACACATTGCATTAAAATAAATATGAATGTTTGAAAGCTAAGCATGCAAGCTCTGATGCTGATCCAGAGGTCAGGGCTGTTCCCTTCTCCAGCAGTGCATTTGCCTGGGTAGTTTGCAGTGCTCGTGTCCCAGTGAATGCAGTCTGCCACAGCTGCTGTTACACATGCCTCTCCTTCCCTGTTCCAGGCCATCCCTTGACGAAGGCCTTTATTACTCATGGTGGGACCAATGGGATCTATGAAGCTATCTACCACGGGATCCCGATGGTTGGGATTCCCATGTTTGCTGACCAGCACGACA
The DNA here is from genome assembly GCF_034638445.1 of Ciconia boyciana. Lineage (NCBI taxonomy): Eukaryota > Metazoa > Chordata > Aves > Ciconiiformes > Ciconiidae > Ciconia > Ciconia boyciana. Next base: position 60,945,676 of record NC_132938.1, read on the forward strand.
ACATTGCTCACATGAGGGCAAAGGGAGCTGCAGTTGAGCTGGATTTCAGAACACTGAAGACACAGGACCTAGTTGATGCACTGAACACAGTCATTAACAATTCCACGTAAGTTTTGTTCTTGCCTTACAGTAGGATGAGGTTATTAAAATCTTGGGCTGCTGATGTAAGAAATTGTGCTGGCTCTTCTGCGAATCAAAAATACTGAGTAGCCGGAGTTTGGGTTTCAGATGAAAACTACCTTTCATTTCTGAGAATGAGAATTTCTCAGAAAGGAGAGATCAGTAATTTGCTTTTCCTTATACTACATTTTATGACCACTTTGAGAAAAATAGTTCTTAGAAAGCCCAGAGCAGCTCCTGAGACAGTTTTCTGGTCTCTCTCTCTCTTCCTTGTTCTCTGCTAGTATAAATCCTCTAGACACTCTGGGTGACAATTCTAGTTGTATTATGTCTACTCTGTCTGTAGCCATAACAATTCTTTCTCCTGACCCTGAGTTACCAATACCCTTAGGTTACTGTATCTATCAGTCAGGAACTGGAGGGTAAGGAAGCCCGGCAGCTGGGATCCCTTGCTAAGGATAAGACCACTGACAAAGGGATTGGAAAAGAGGCAGGAGTCCTCAGTCTTTAGCAGCGACTGCTGTGAAGTGTGAAGGTCAGGTATCCCTTCAAGGAAGAACTTGCAAATTCCCAAAGCAAATGGACCAACATTGATGGAGGTATCCAGTATCTGAGGGAATTAGCAATGGTGGAGGTGACCTAAAACAACCTGGATTACAACAAGGCATCCAAAGACCTGGATGAAATCCGGTGCATGCGGCCCCCCTGCCAACCTCCCCCTTAGTTTTACTGCTGAACATGACATCATATGGTATGGAACATCCCTTTGGTCAGTTGGGGTCAGCTGTCCAGGCTGTGTCCCCTCCCAACTTCTTGTGCACCCCCAGCCTACTCACTGGTGGGGCAGTGCGAGAAGCAGAAAAGGCCTTGACTCTGTGTAAGCCCTGCTCAGCAGTAACGAAAACATCCCTATGTTACCAACACTGTTTCCAGCACAAATCCAAAACATAGCCTCATACTAGCTACTATGAAGAAAATTAACTCTATCCCAGCCCAAACCAGCACACTATATTATATTGGAACAGAAAATGCTGCAAATGTTTCCACATTGCTTTTTTTTAAAGGAGCATCTGGAATAATTTTGAGTAACTTTTATTTGCAAAAGATTGGCTTTATTACTGTTCATAACCCAGTTTTAGCAGATAGGAGTAAACTGGGCCAGTTTCAAATATATTTAAATAACACTGATGAAAGTAAAAGCAGGACTTTCTACCTTCCTCAAGAGGACTGCCAGGTGCTGAATGGATTGTTTCAGGAATCAGTGAGAAATCTCCTTGGTTTCTTTCTTCCCCAGCTATAAGGAAAATGCTCTAAGGTTATCCAAGATACACCACGACCAGCCAGTTAAGCCTCTGGACAGAGCTGTCTTCTGGATTGAATTTGTCATGCGTCACAAAGGAGCAAAGCACTTGAGACCAGCTGCTCACCATCTCACCTGGTACCAGTACCACTGCCTGGATGTTCTGGCATTCTTGTTCACCTGTGCAGCCATTGCTGTCTTCATTTTTGTCAAGTGCTGCTTATTTTGCTGTAGAAGATGTGGCAGGATTGCAAAGAGGAAGAAAGAATAGACATCCTGCTCCCATCGGCACTTTTTCTTCTCCTAGGCTGATTCAGCAAGGCATTTATGCACATTCCTTGGTGAATAAAATTATTAGGATATGCTTTAAGCTGGGTATATCATGAAGCACCCTGTTGAACTGGGTTATGCTAAAAAGCTGTTGTGGGGCAGAGCTGCTTGCTTAGCCAGCAAATTCCTTCTGGCCTAAATAAGATTGAATTATAGTTGCTTTATCCCTTGGGACCCTGTTAGCTGATCACACACGGTCCCTAGAATGGTAATTGCTGCTCTAACTTTTCAAATTCATTTTGGTATATTTAATAAATTCAGCCTTCCCATCAATCTGCAACTAATCTCCTCACCTTAAGCCTGTCCTCTCCTATAATGTCATCCAGGCTTGATGATTCACAACCAAAATGCCTCTCCTGTCAGAACAGCTCTCTCCAGATTGGACACTGAAGCTAAGATCATAGGCTCCTAAAAAGCGCCCATCTGAATGGCCAAGATCATGAAAAACTGGGAGCTGCAAGTGGCTGGTAAAGCCTGTATGATCACATTTTTACAAATGCACTGACTACTTGGGGACTGAGGGGAGACCAGAGTCCTAAACCCAGCAGAGAAATTACTTTTCCAAGAAGCATTTCTCTTTTCCATTCAGTATATGCCTGGAGTCCTGCACAGGCCATCATTCTAATTGCAACACTATAGGGGTGTGAAAACCACCTCAGCCAGTAACTTGCCCATCTTAACCCCCAAATGCCTCTGAGCCATGCTAACTGATAAATGCAGGAGAATCTCTAGACATGGAACTTGCAAAGAAGTAACATTACATGTGGGAACAGTGCAATAGTCACTTGCCTTTCCTGAAAAGTTGGAGGGAAAATAACGCTGCTTTTGGCTCAGATAAGAGTGATAGTAAATGCAGCACTCCTGAAATTGTTCCAGGTACACTTACTGATGAAAGCCTACTAAAATGATGCTAGTTCAGGTGTCCTGTTCTAGGTAAGGTTATTCCACTTCTGTGCCAGCTTACTCAAGAAAGAACCTGCCCCAATTTTAACTGATATTTGCTGTATTCTGGATGCTGCAGAATTGTTTTCAAACAGAACAGGCTAAGAAAATATGTTATTTTTGTTTTCATAATATAATTCCCTACGCTACATTAACTTTTTTATTAACATTGTCAATAGTTTCAATGTCTGCTTACATCTCTTCATACTACAACATTTACGAAAGCTCAAGTGAATTGTTTCCAAAGTAAAGAGGGGTTAGAACAAGACTAGTGCTTCTCATGGTAACTTCTGGTACACTGTTCCTATGGTCATGATGGAATCATATATAGGAATATGCATATTGAAATATGCATAGTGAACAGAAAGTGGAACAGCATGACATTCAGGCCCCAGATCCGAAAAGTTTTGCTGTAACTGTTCATAGAGCTGGGTCCTAGCCCAGCTCCACCAAGCCTGATCACTAACAGCCCCCATCATCCAGCTTCTGCAAGCAGAAGATTTGCTGAGATGTCAGTTTGGATGCCAGAAGGCCAGCAGGCCTCCTAGCATACTGCGTAGATGCTGGTCAGAGAGGGCTAACAAAGGACATGGAAAACAGGATAGCTGGGAAAAGCTGGACAGAGAAAGTGCTCTGCAGTCACTTCAAGGAGGTGCTTTTCTGTAACTTGGAGAAATTTGGCCTACCTAGTATTGAATTTAAAAAAATAAAAAAGAAAACCAACCAAAACCCCCTCTTCTTTCTACCTGTATATAAAGCAGAGAAAGATAGCAAAGAACAAAGGTGGTCTATGATGCATTTCTCCAATTAGACACAGTATGTGTACTGAATTTGATATACTGATCTAATCCTACTGCTAATAGGCTAACCTCTCAGTGCACAGTAAACTGTTTTGAGGAACTAAAACATATGTTCAACTTTTTGTAGTGTTTAAAAAAATCTCAACATACTTGCATGTTGGAGGTCAAACTTTTTGCTTAGCACATGTAGATGTTTACTATAGCTGTGTAGACTAAAATATACAGAGCCTAAATTATTGTCAGATCTAAAAAACACGTGTTTCCACAACTGCCACACTGTGGCCAATCCTATATTGCAGTTTCTAGAAACGGCTACAGCACTCAGCGCTGTGGAGCTGGAGGTCTTTAAAGCACATGCTACAATCTGGCTTTGTTATGTGAGAAGGTTATGAAGAAGTCCACCTAGGCAGTGCTACTCATACGAATTTTGAGAACTAGGAAATTGCTGGAGAAACTGAAGAACTTCCGCTACAAGTTTTACTTTTCTTTTTTCACAGTTTTACCATTGGCATTTAGATTCAAATATTTCCTACCTAAGACAAATAACAAGTGATGCAGTAATCACTACAAAGAAGACATGGGGAGCGTCTGGATCTTGCAGGACTAGAACACTCCTGGTAGATAATGGCTGAGGACAGCCTATCAATAGCTCAAAAATAATTTGATTAAGTTGAACATGTAGGGCCTTAATAACTCTGATTAGCTGCAGGAGCTATAAGTTAACAACTTCACAGTGGAAAGAGAAAAGCAATTACCTTTTATTTCAGCAGTCCTCTTCCTAAATTCAGGCTTCGGATCAATTTCACCTATCACAAGAACCTTCAAGCTATTTTTGAATACAAATACTTTCCCAGAACTGCCAAAATCTATCAAAGCTGGCAAGCTTAGAAGACCAAGAAACCCGATCTGGAGTTTTAATCATTTCAATAGTTACCAATTTATTTTTATAAAAAAAAAAAAAAAAAAAAAAGGTAGCAATGTAGAATACAGCAATATTTTCTGGTTCCACACACGCAGATTGTGAACATTCCAAGCAATGTGTACATTTTGGAAGGAGACTAGACAAGAGAATTGACCAAAATGTTACTGAACGCGGGAAGATTTTTAAAAAAGGTTAAAAATTAGAAATCAATAGTGTCTTCTTAATATTGCTTTCATTACTGAAGACTGAAAAAACACTTGACTTTACAGATAGGGTTAAAAATGCGGGGGGGGGGGGGGGGGGGGGGGGCAGGGAGAGAAAAAAGGCTGCTACAACACTGCCATACAGTCAAAAAAAATCATACTTCAATATTTGCATACTTGATAGCAGCATTCCCCCACTGAACCATGTGAAACTACAGGAAGAAAACATCAAAGAAAAAAAAAAAATGGCAGTTATCCATCAGTATTCAAAAACCTAGAATGAAGTCACTAAGTAGATGAACACGTATCGAGAATTAATCAATATCTACATCCTTAGCTGTTTCCCATTCTGCTCCAATAGAAATGCCAAGTTGAATGTCAGCTCTGCGTATTTTATTTTTGGCCGATTTGAGTTTTTCCAGTTCATAGTTCACTGCATGCTTGGAATAGAGAGGGTCATTATAAATCCTTCTACACAATGAACTTTAAGTAGACAGCTGAAAATAAAATGTACTACTTGTAAACACACAAAAAAATACAAGCTTTTTTTGTTTCAAGTGAGCACTGGTTCCAGATAGATTATCTTCGGTATCTACCTCTTTCACCTCTGTCTCTGTCCCGGTCACAAATCCTCTCTCTCTCCCTTTCCCGATCACGGCCTCTGTCACGTTCTCTGTCTCTTCTATTATCTCTAGGACGGTCCCGTTCCCGCTCTCGGTCCCTCTCCCGAGGCCTGCTTCTCCGACCACTGACAACTGCTTGTGTGCGGCGAAGAAAGTCGTCTACTCTCATGTCATAGTCGTGCTGTGATGAAAGGACAGCTCTGTTTATTTTCTTTCCCAGATTAAAATCCCCTCCCTTCCTTTATTCATAAGATTGGCCGTAACTCTTGGGAAAGCCCAGTATTTAAAAAAAAACCCAAACAAATTATGTCCAGCATCCATAAGTACAAGTTTCTTCTTTTATCTTCAGGGCAGCACCATGTCTGGGCTTCCACTGTGCAGAAGCTGGGGTTCAAATGCAAGAGACCTGAAAGCTAAGCAGCCTTCAAAGCCAGCTGACAGAAATTATTTAACAATCTGCCCTGTTTTTTGATGTGCCTGTAAAAAGTTATAAACCACAAACTTTTCTGCTGATAAAGTAATTTGTTGTGCGTGAGCACAAGTTATATTACAGGCATGTCCTTATTCAAACTGGGCTTCAGCATGAAAAGTTAAGAGCTAGACAGCTGGAAGCCATTTTAAACACACACCTCAGTTTAAGAGTATGTTCTGAGAATTTTGCTCTTCTACATCACCTGGGAGAGGCTTTTCAAAGATGCTGGAAGTCTCTAGTCAATCTAAATAACTGATCTTTCCAAGGAAAATTAATACAGGTCTTAAAAATGCAGTTTATCAAAGTCAACAAATCTCAGGTGAGGCTACATCTATACCCCAAACTCCTCCTGTTCCTACTCTGCCCTGCAGACTTGCGTTCCCCTCTGTCTCTGTGGACACTTACTACTCGTTTGTCTCTGTATCTTGCTTCATGTGGTACAGGATGATGTCCTGAGTATGGAGGATGAGCTTGAGGTGGAGGTGCATGGTGCTGATAGTAAGGGTGGTGTGGTGGCTGCTCCATACCTGGATACGGTGGCTACAAGAAAGTTACAGCAAGTTTGTTGAGCATTTCAAAACAAAGGAATGCACACAAGGCTGAATGCTGGGAATTAAGAGCAGAGGTTACTTTCATTCAGATGGAAAACATGACATCTAAATATATCCAATCACAGCCTCCTAACTGAATGGCAGACTATTTTTCATTAAGTCATCATGCTTTACTACTTCTCTACCATTGCTTCTTTACAAGTTTGGCCAACACCCTCCCCAAACATGCCTTCTTTCCATATCTGCCTCAAAGTGATACTGTATATAAAACTTCTGCTACTTAAATGTGGTGGGGTTGTTTTGTTTTGTTTTTTCCTTTTTTTTTTTAAATCTATGTATATGGAATGTGAATTTTGTTCAAACCAGTGAGCTCTTATAGAAACGAGTCTTTTCAGTGCCATTCCTTATGAATATATTCCTATTTTAAATGCACAAACTTACTCTGCAAGAGAAATTATTTGACAAAAGGCTAGCAGATAATTTTTTTTTTTTAAACAAGACATCTCTTGGCTCTTCTCTTCTATTTCTTCAATCAGCAAGGCCTTTTTTTCCCATACTACTGAAGCATCTTTGCTTGCATTGTTGTCACAAAGGAAGTAGGTGGAAGGGCTGGATTTTAGGATGACTACTTGGACAGCATGCAGAATGAGGCAGAAGGGGGGGGGGGGGGGGGAAGGGAGTTTCTGGAGGCTTAGCTGTATTTGAAAAACCATTTTCCTCCCAGTCTGACAACTTTGCTCACTTCCTTCAGGTAAGACAAACCAGAGTTGTGTTTCAGCTGAGAAAAATTAGAGGCTATAGTAGCATCTCTACATCCGGCACTGCCTTTTGCTCATTCACAAGAGCCAAAAGACTCATTACAGTTACGCAAATTCAGGACCTTCAGGGCCAGAATTACTAAATATAACCAAAATAACTAGTTATAATGACTATTGCTCCTGACATGATAGCAAAACCACAGCTGTACGAGTGAACTATCAGTTAATTTCCATGTATGTAGTCATAGATACGTGTACTCATAGAATCATAGAACAGTTTGGGTTGGAAGGGACCTTTACAGGTCATCTAGTCCAACCCCCCTGCAAGAGCAGGGACATATTTAACTAGATCAGGTTGCTCAAAGCCCCATCCAACCTGACCTTGAATGTTTCCAGGGAAACATATGCTCATCTGACTGGGAAAAAAGTGCATTTCAGTGGAGGCTGCAATACAGCAAGACTTATTTTGATTACAATGTGCAGTACATTCCACTACTTCCCGGCATGCTTCACTGCCACAGCCAAAAGCAAGCCACTGCGCAACACTAGAGCATGCCAGCCCATTCCTTGAGCCTCTGCAGCAAGTCCACCTCTTTGATGCATTTGCTGTTTGAGAGAAAGTCAATTACTACAAATATTTAGCGCAATACAAAATTTCATCACACCCTCTTGTGCAGGCTAAAGGAGGGTTCTGCTATTTCCTCACAGCTTGCAGTTTCTTGTAGGTTCAAAACAAGCCAGATTCCTGCTGCTGTACTGCTTACTACAATGCTGGACTATTGCTGAGAGCTAAGTAAATTACAAAATACTTGATATAAAGACTTTTTTCCCCTAAAAATTTTACAGCTACAGCAAAGATATATTTTAGGAAAAGGGAAGAGTTGAGTGCAGAATGAATATGCTAGGCTTCTCTAGAGGGGAACAAAACACCTCATATTCTACAGAGAAAAATGTAATTCAACAAGACACAAACCATTCCTTGCCACGGTGGTGGTGGTCCCATGTTGTGGAATTCCCTCACGTAATCATTGTAGGACTAAAATGAAAGACAGTAATATTAACATTTGTGATGAGTGTTCTCTGGAAGCGCTGAAAGCTGAATATAAAAAGTTCCCCAAAAGTCTGCATGCACCAACTTACCCCATTTAAAAATACATCTCGTCGAACTCCTGAAAATCGTCTGTTGGGAATAAAAATTTGTAGAACTAAATCCAATTTATCCATACAGACAAGTCACCAGGGCATAAAAATGAGTAACATGAACACACCTTACCTGTCTACTTCGGGATATCTGGGATCCTTTATATACCCTGTTCGAACATCAAGCAGTATTAATTCAATTTACCATCTCATGATAACAGTCTAAAAAATATACTCATTAGAAACTGCCCTTTCATTTTGTGCCAGCTATGAAGTTGTGTCGACCTGCCATTACCCTCACTTTCAAAATAATTCTCAAAAACTTACAACTTCTTGTAGACAGTACAGGAAAATAGTATAATGCAGTAACAAAAAAATGATACAGATATACCCATAGGAACTTGCACACAGTACAAATAAATATGCAAGGGGGTATCTGTGCAAATAAAGACTTGAATTTTAGTCAAACAAATTGGGAATGCCTACAAGTTTGAAGGGTACTGTCCTTTGGCAGTCAGCACATGGCTGTTACTACTTATTAACCATGTATTCAGTGGAATGTGTTCATCTGGGCAACTCTTAGGGCTGATTTCTTAATAGTTTTGGATACAATGTTACACAGAAAATTAAAAACAACCTAAAAGACACCTGGAAAAGCCCCACAGGGCAAAGAATTATCACAGCTTCAGTAAATCCCAGGAAGTAAACTTTAAAAAGCTCAGTAAAATTATGCAAACCACCAGGCATGCTTATGCTAATAAAATAATGCTTCTGAGCTTCATTATTTTAAAATATTTTGTTCTGTACTCTAAACAATGGTCTTAGAAAACCAAGGAGCAGCAATAACACTCTTTTTGCATCAAAGAACACAGGCTTTGCAGTCAAGCTGGACAGATAAAGACAGGTTCGTATGAAAGACTTACAAATCTACTACTGAAATAATGGAATATTTATTTCTAATAGCAGTGAAGCAAGATTTGGTAGATTAAAAGTGACAATTGCTTAATAATTGCTTTCTGAAGAAAAAAAAATCTGCATTATTACCAGTGTTGTTGCTGCATTACTGCTACAAACATTTCTTTCTGGAGAACTACAAAATTCCGTTCTCAATCTCACCATTAGACCCTCTTGTAAAATGCAATGAAATTTCCCCCCTCCCTTCCTCATGTCAAGCTTGTAAAAAAATTCTCTCTGAAAACATAACTGAATGTCTACTGTCATCTCTAAACACAGGCTGCTAGTCAGGCAATCTCAGCTGACTTTCCCAGTTGGAAGTTTCTGATAAACATTTTAATTTGACGATTAGTGCATTGACAAGTAGGTCAAACCAATTCTTGTGCCCGTCAGGCATTTCAGCTACTTGTATTAACAAACTGCTTGAGAGGATCATTCACAACAATGTACACAATTCTGAGGCTCTTAAGAGGGCTCAGCCTAGATTAACTCAGCTCTCTCAAACCAGTGAAACAGTGTCACTGACTTCTGCGAGAGGTGGGTTAAACCAGCAGACAGCACAAGTCCCATTTTTATATCCCAGTCATATCACTATTTTACTTTTGAATTAAATGAGGATACACTAAAAGAGAAAACACTTGTGAACTGGTGCACACAAATCTTCATAGTAAGATATTAACCTGGTCTTTGGTGAAACTCAGGGGGATAGTCAATCCTTGGTTTCTTTCTGCTGTTATGAATATCATAATCTTCTGGTCGACGCCTACACAAATTAGATATCAGAGATTAAACAAGGTTGCTTGGAGCATTCGTCACAGCAGAATACCTCACAGGAATAGCTTGAGCTGCCCAGGATCTCAATTTAATCATTCTGAATTCCATCTGCTTCAAAATGTTCTACAGCTTTAAATTTGAACTCAAATAATCAGGAACAGCAGTCTGATTAAATACCCTCCACTGTTTCTGGCTACAGGAGCTTTGGTAGTTAAGGAAGGAACTCTACCCAACTGTACCTTCGTACCAAACAAAGGGTAACAAATTTGTCTAAAACAAACTCAGACTTAGGCTTTAACATTACACTTTCCACATTACATTTTGAAACAACCTATTGGATAACAAAATAATTTACAGAACTAAATACAGTGAAAATAGATGGCAAAATATATCATTACAGTCAGAAGTCATGGATGTTGCTGTATTTGCTACCTATGGGGTAAAGAATTCTATAAAAGGTCTGTTTCCATAACATTTATAAATAAAATTGTGCATGCTTTGTGAAATTGCTTATTTCACTGTAGCTCTTCTAACTGGGTAGGCCAATGATATTATTTCTAACAATTTCTCTTCTAAGCAATTTACCAGCAATGCATCAGTGCCTTTTACAGAAAGTTTAAGTAAGCTTCCTAATAATTAAAATAATTGGGGCTCCTTTCTACACAAACAGCTCCTTTACAGAAGAGATGATAAATTCACTCTCAGGGAGGAAGTTTGATTATAAAACAGTTACATTTCAGTTGCTGTTATGTTTAATAAAGAACTGAAAAGTGGCTGCTAATTTTGCTCCATCAAGGTACATCAAGATTAATGGGAGACTCCAATGCTAATATAACAGTGTTTCTAAACACAAAGCAGCTACAAATCCATTCCCTTCCCCCCCACCCCAGCAATATAATTTCTTATGACATGACAAGAAATTAACACTTTGCTTAATTACTGTGCAACTTGCTCACTGAGTAACAAGCTCATGTAGCTTTTAGTTTTATAAAGAGTCGTTTCTCCTCCCCCTTCCCAACTTCAGTCTTTAAAGCCCACCATACCCAGTTACTAAGCTTTTTAAAATGAAAGCAGATTCTTTACTATGGCAAAAAGCCCAAAAACCAAAGCAGTTGCATCTACAGCAAAATCAGATCAAGGAAAATAAAAGCTGGTGTAAAGAATAAACATACCGCTTTCTTGTAGTTTTGAGAGTGCATTTACGACCGGTATAAAATATGATAGAAACAGTTCATATAGTAGTCCAACTACTGACTTTAAGCTGTAAGCCACATACATAAATGGAGGCCCTGGCAGGCTTGAGAAGGTGTGGTGGTGTTATATGTATAGTTTGCAGTCCATTGCAAAACCTTCACGTGTATATACTTTATTGCACTGGAAACCTCTTAGCTTAACTTCAAAAGCCATCTTGGTGTTCAGTCCTTTAAAGCCAAAAATAGGGGGGCGCTGCCAGGTTTCCTCCTACCTACTCGTTACAGTGTCCTTTTTTTAAGCTCAAGGAAATGGGGACTCTTGTTGGGTATCTGTACCTACCACAGGATGTTTCCACAAAGAGGAAACTTTAACCAAAGGTTTCAGCCCAAACCATACATCAGTCTGTATGCAAAGTGGCTACACGGGGAAAAGGTGTTTGGCAGAAGTGCTAATATCAGTTCTTTGCAAAGACTTCTCCAATTCTGTAACAAGTTATACCCCTTTTTTTCTGGAAAATGATGTTAAGTTCATATAGCAGTGATCAATAACCATGTCGATCCTCTAAAAATACTTTAAGTCCACAGGTACTGCCAGCATCTGGAAAGGTTGTATATACAGACACAGCAACAGCCATTCTTTTTGGTTTGTTGCCGGGTCTCCAAGGGCCACTTGATCCCTTTTGGAAAGAACCTACTGTTTTCAGAAGCTCAGCAAGATGTGTGAATTCAGTGGTTACATGTTAGAGAATATTTGGCAATGGGGTTAACACATCACGGTGACACAATTTGAAACAGTCCCAATAATGCTCCTCTTGAATATCAAAATAACTTAAATATTTTATCCTCAAAATGAGGCGGCATCTTCTGCAAAATTCTAAGTGATCCTTATAAAAGTCCCATATTTGATAAGGCTTATCCAGAGACACACCTGAAAGAAAAGGCTTTTACAAGATATTAACACATTTTTGGCATATAAATATTTCCTTCTCTCCATCTAGCCTGCTCATGATCAAGCCAAGCTTACCTACAGCTAGCATTACACGTTGCATTATCTCAATAAACGATCTAGTCTAAACTAGACAGCACTTTAAGAGCTTTTTTTCTGCAAAAGCAAAGATCCCCATTTTCCTCTTGAAAAATGACAGACCGGGGAACCATGTGAAATCCTCAATGAAGCCACAAACTTGTCCATGCAGCTTGATTTGAGGATTTTCTCTCTTCTTTATCGCAGGGAAAGCTTTGACGAATCATATTCCTCCATCACGTTATTCTGATACATGTGCCTATTATCAGTCCAAAGAACGTTTCTAACCTTCCCACGTCCCGAACGGGGTCTCGACGGGATGGGCGTCCTCTTGATCGGGGTTGTGAGTGCATTCTTCTCTTGTGCCTCATTTTATGAATGACTTGATACAAGTCAATACTTTCATCAGGAGGGAAGAGAAGACAAAGTTGGGTTCCACATTCCGGCTCAATTTCCTAGAATTAGTTAGAAGTTCAGTAGTGGTTTATAAACTGAAGAAATTAAACTCTCCCCAAATACATTGACAACATACATTACAAAAAAAAGAAAAAAGGACACTTCGAAGAGATTTCAGCATCACTAGACACAGAGCAAAATTCACTTACATTACCTTTCACTCTTTAGGCAATATTTAGAATTTTCATAAACTAGTCCAACACTTGGGGCAACCATATCTTCCCATAAGACATACAGGCCACATCACTGTTTTGCTACAAAATCAGAGGACTGTTTTTCATCACAAAGAAAATGATCACCTATTACAGAGAGAAAAGTGACACACGTAGGAAGAAACTCCATCCCAGCTTCACATATAAAGCCATGGCCTGACGAAGTTGACTATTACCACTAAAAGTGAGTTCTTCAGTGTATGATAGACAAGTCCAAGAAAATACCAGCTCAATGCCTGACAGCAGTCAAATCAAGTAAATTGTGCGTTCAGGATTATTAGGAAAGGAACACAGAACGAGAAAGTCCTGAACACTGAGAGTTCGTGTTCCACCCACACCTTAAATACTGGGTGCAGTTCTGACCCCTTCATCTCAAAAAATAGGGCAACAGTACAAATGGAAAAGCTTCAAAGCAGGGCAGCAAGGATAACCGAATGAGCACAACAATTCCTACATGCAATGACTGAGCAAGTTGGCTCTCTCCAGCCTAGAATAGAGAGAGGAACATGGGGGACAAGACTGATACAATGGGAGTGTCCCACACCACGCGTTGTTTGGAGGAGAGAGGGACAGAGATCAACTCGTTGATTCCCTCTTCTGGTACAAGAACTCAGGGACATCAAATGAAGCTAGCAGGAGCCAGGTGCAAAACAATCCAAAAAAGTGCTTCTTCAACCTGGTGACTAGCAGGCCTGCGGAACGCCTTCCTAAAGGATGTCGTAAATGCAAGAAGCTCAGTGCACACGTCCTCAGAAGAGAGATCCATTCAGGTTTACACAAAATGTAAATGGATAAATGACAACCACTTCAGGAAATAACCCAAGTTGAAAAGCAGGGAGAACAAGCATCAGACAATGCTTGCCCAGTACCTAACAGTACAGCAATTTTATGAAAAAAAGATGAAACCCATGCCCGGATTGCAACTCTATCGTGAAGTGGACAAAACATTAACAAATTTATTTCCTTGACCATTTAACAGAAACAAAGTTAACGGAAATTTTTTTTTAAGTTCACACTAAATTAAAAACAAGACTGAAAATACTGTTTTACTTGTGCTACCCAATAAAGTGAATGTGTCTATGGGCAAAATAACACTCAGAGTCTACATTTTCCATATAGCACGGGGATTATGCAACTCCCATCGTGCCTTAAGAAAGCAGAAGCTGTTATTTTAGTCAAGGCTGGGTTACTTGATGACAGCAGTAACGTACCTGCACTCTAGTATGTCTGACAAGACAAAGAGCCACCCCACATAAAATTTACTTAGCATATACCTTATAATGGTAGAGTATATGCCCTAAGCAATACAGTATATTTAAAAAAAAAAAAAAAGCAACACAGAGCACAGCTGGAAACACCAGAACCTGCTCTTAAAAACGGATGCTATATAGGTTTGCATACCATACAATGCAAGACACGTTACATTTCAAATCCAAAATATCACACAGTTTTGAAGCATCAAACACTGTTTATCACACAAATATGACAATCAGAATTGGCACCGTATTGTTTCCTTCTTCCACAACAACATTAGAAATAAACCGAGTGCCTTTGTCACAGTACTCTACTGCAAGTAACAACTGATCTAAAAAGATTCCAAATCTTCTCTGTACATACAAAGCCAAAAGCAAGCACTAGATGATGTGAGTTACAGAAAAAAAAAAATTAACAAACCTGTCCATCGCGTCCAATCTTTACTGGCTTATGTTCGTTCCAAGGATTGGTCAGGTGAGCGGACTTAGTGAACGGCAATTCACGCCTAAATATGCAAGTGTCATCATTTATAGTTTTGCCTCCGTTTTTCATTTAAAAAAAATTTTTAAATGCATACAGCAGGACATTACACAGAAAATAATCCTGTTACCCTTTGCACTGTCAGGTCTCTGAATGAACGTATTAGTACATATTAATAACTGAAGATTTCACTTTGACTTATTCTAATATTAACTAGTATAGTCCATACTATGACAGGCTCTCTTATTTCAGAAATTTTTTTTGGTCTCTGTACAATATCGAGATTGTGCTTGCTTATTATCTCACCATCTGAATACGCTGACCAGTCTTTAAGTGAGGTGGTAGCTTGTGGTATCTACTGAAATAAATCCCTGAGCATCTGACCTAACTATGAAGCTAGAACCACTCTGAGCTGGAGGTGGGAGACAGTAACTTCCAGACCACCTTTCCAACCTAGATTTTTCTCTAATTCGAAGTCTCACCTTCCCTGTATTTAGTCTTCCTGGCAGCCCAAAGTGTTAGTACAACTATGCAATGTATCTCACAGGATTGATATAGCTCTTTTTCTTAAGAGAGGTTTAAAACCTTTTCTGTAAGACATACTCCGTTAAATCAATGAACATACTGCTCACAACCTATACATTATGCAAAATATCTGTACTATTTCATATGTTATTTTAGAGCAGTAGCATTTTCTTTCAGAAAGTAGCATTTTCTTTTTTCTTTATTCAATCAGATGCCAAGATGTCAGATGAAGACAGATCTGTCCTTACAGGATTTTTTCCCCTCTTATCCACAGATGTCTATTCAAATAAGCAGTTGTTTCTACTCAAAGACTTCAGAATAGTTTCTGGTTTCAGTGCAAGAGACCAGGGAAGGAACACAATCAAGCATTAAAATCTCTAAATTAATTAACTGTCTACATTTAAAAAAATATATATTTTCTATAGTGCATGTCAGGTACAGACCTGAGTCCCAAGCTCAGTAACGTGGAGGCATGGATTTGGAGAGATTGGAGGACAGATCTCTGGTTGAATCAAGTTTTCAAAAGGATGCTGTCAGCACTCAAGTGGGTAATACACAGAAATGGTATTATAATGCCTTGTTACTAAACAGCAACGTAAATGAACAATTATTACCTGCAAATCCAGTCAATTTTAAAGACACCTCCCAACATTTTTGCATTCATTCCTGCAGGCAGCACCCAGTGTATAGGTGATCCTCCATGATGGGACTCTGAAGACAGTCTTGCAAATCCTAGAGGATTTCACATGAATTGTAACACAGACACAACAGAAAAGCTATTGCACATAAAACTCACTTTCACTTACCTTGATAATAGGTCACTTTCCCTTACCTTGGAATTTGCCACTCTCTCTTACAGAAAATATCAAAATAACACTCCTTGCTGATCTAAATGCAGCATTAAGCTTCTTTTCATTCACTGGAAGTGTCGACCATACTCCCTAAAACAAAACAATCCCCACCCACGACCAAAATATAGTAAGAGTTCATCTCAAGTGATTTAGCTAACAGAAGTACATAGTGCAGGTGAGGAACACAAGACCAAACTAGTGTTCTGGACAGAAGATAACGGAAAAAGAAAGGTGTTGCTAAAGTCAGTTCCTTCAGAAAATATTTTTATCCTGCCCCATGATAAAACTTTTAAAATATTGGCTTTTCAATCTTTTTTTGAACAGTGCAGATGCATTTAGACCATCTATAAGGTTTCATTTGTAATTATAATGATGGACAGATATATGAAAACCTTTGCCTTTAGTATTTTTAATGTATGTTTTAAGTGACTTTGGGAGTTCATGTATTATATAATACACACAAACTATGAAAAAACAGCAGCATATATACTGAAAGGTGGGCAGGTAGACTTCAGTAACCTTTTTAGTATGACACAGATTTGTTAACGACAGCTTGCAGACTTTAAAACTCTTTTAGTGAAAGGCCAGAAACATGAAAGACACCAGACCAATATTTTAAATTGGGAAGACAACTCAAAACAGTTTGTTCAGCCTCCCACATCCCCACCTACTAATTCCTACCTTTTCCTTTTCACCAGCCTTTGTGTAGCCATGCACAGTAAAACCCAATCTGTTTTAAGGCACCGAGCTGAGCTATAGAATACCAGTTTGCTGTATTACTTTTCAGCAAGATCAGCTCCCCGATGTATTCTCCAGGGAAACTCAGAGAAGCTTGTGCTGTTTTAGTATGTTCAAACTTCAGCCTCAGAATGTGATCTAGGATCTACCAAATAAAATGTTCCTCCCCTTCCTTTTTTATTGAAGGTATGTTCTCATGTCCTACTCTGTGCCCAGATTAGTGCTTACCTGACTCTGACAATTCATTAGAGTCACCAGAGAACTATTTGGATTTTTTACTAGCTTTCAGTCAGACGTATAGTGCTTTAGGCTGCTTGTGAAGCCCTGCTGTGATCTGGAACAACTTATTGCATTGGCACCACAAAAGCCAGTTTCATGAAAGTGCAGTGGCAAAGCACTGATGCCTATACACTGAGAGATAAAGCATCCACCCCAAGAACTCTAGGAACAAGGATACTGTTGCAGCCCCAAGTGTGGATGAGGCACAGAAAGGACGTACTCCTCTAAAGAGCTAAAGCAAACACCAGTCAGAACGGTGTTCACTGCAGCGATCAGACCCAAAGCTGGTGGGGGGAGCCAAATCTGTCCAGGAATTTTAAGATTAATTTAATTGTTTTAATGCTATTCTATTTTACACAATCTTCATTAATGGAATCACATACTCTGTGTATATTGTGTAACAGTAAATTGCCTATTTTCTCTACAAGCTGTTCCAAATAATACATGCAAATACAAAACCACCAGAGTGGCCTAGTGCCATTCCTCAGCAGCTAAAGTCCAGTGCACTGGAATCCCGCCCAAAGAACTCCCTTACACCAGCACTGCCAGGCATACATTTCTGCAATAAGGCTTCAGATCCCCAAATCAACTGAAAAAAATTACTTTTATAGCATTAGATGAAAGCCAAAACAGCCTTCTTAACCTCCTCACAGTGCAGCGATACAAACACAGGTGCTGATGAAAGGGAGAAAATACCACTGCAGCATTCCCAATGGAGGTTGGCTTAGCACGTTATCAAACAGACTTTCAGGCCCCTTTTTAAACCTGCTCTTATCAAGATAAATGACTGATGGTATAGAAACTTTTCTAGGTTACAGTGGAAGCAGAATAGTTATCCTTGAAGAATCAAGGAGTAGCGGCTTTCATCCTTGCCTCTACCAAGACCCGAGTGATGGAGAAAAGAATGCATCTATTTATATGCTTTTCTGTAGTAAGGCGCATGTGTTTGAAAATAGACAAAGTGATCAGTTTGAAGAAAATTCAACATACCTTCGCTTTAGCAAGCGATACGTTTTCATGGTTATTACTCTTGATGAGAAAGAATCTTGCATCTTGGAGAATGTATTTAAGTTTACTTGTTTGGTCTGAAAAAAACAAAGTGTCAAATAAGCTGAACTGTAAATATTTTAATTGTAAAAAATGTTGCTTTGAGTGTAGATAGTTGTTTGTTTCCTTCAAAATACACTGTATCCCACCCAGTTCCTACCTATGTGTTATCACAGTCAACCACCCAACTTGAAACAGTCTAAGCTGTAGAGCACAAAATGCCAGGGGAAACCAAATAAAAACTAAAACTTAGATATTCAGGTAAAGAAAAAATAAAATAAAATCAGCATGATTCAGTGATGTTCCGATATACAGAACTTATTTCCTTGCTTAAGAATCTCTGGATAAATACTGGGTAACATTCATATCAGCACAAGTCATCCAATAGAGAATGCTGAAATGTTCCTCTTTTCAGATGTGAGCACTTAATTTTTTGCTTGGCTGCCTCTGCAAGGAGCAAAGCGACTGAACTTTTTGTGTATCACTCTCAACACATGCAAAAGTAGCTCAAGATTCACTTGTCATGCTCACAACAATTATGCGCTCAAACTGATTTATATCGGAACATTACTACTTACAGGTAATTTAATGAACAGAGACAATGGCTTGCTATGGGGCATGCATTAAAAATTCAAATTTAAATGATACCTTTTTGGACAGCACGAACGGAAGATGATAATTTCTCATGCTTCTTTTCTGAACCTGTGTTTAGCCAAAGTACATTTGTTCAGATTGAGCCTTAATAGAGATAATATACAATTTCTACAGCCTTGTCACATACAATTTTCATTCATGACAAATTATGCTTTCTGGCGCGCACCCACACACACAAAAAGTACTATTCAATGTGCACGAGTGTTTTGTTTTGGTTTTTATTTTTTTGTTTTGTTTTTGGGTTGTTTGGTTTGGGTTTGTTTTTTTAAAATAGTATTTGAACAATTTCCTACTCAGAAAACTAGTCACTGAATCATCATCTTCCAAGTTTAAAAAAAAAAAAGTGAAAATTCCACTTAAGCAACAGAATAGCATTAAAGTAACAAGAAAGCCTACTTCCCCCCAAAGGTATCCACACACAACATGCCAGAAGTCAATACCAAATTATACAAAGCTACATACCCCATAAACCTCTACAGCCAGTTACATTTATTTTAGGTTACACATTAAGATTTGATGCAAGTCAGGATGACAAGCAATAAAAGGAAAGAATACCTGCATACGATTCTGATGCAGAACTTCCACTTCTGTCAAAAACAATTGGAGAGATACCTCTCGCTCTCTTCCTCTCCTTCTTTTTCTCATCTAAAAAAACCCCATAACAAATAAAAGCAATATTTTAAACATCAAGTGTCAGGCAAAATTGAGATAAAAAGTACTGAGACAGGAAAATAACATCTGTAATAGCAAAGTTAGCATTTGGCTTGCACATGAAAATTGTGACTGCTGCCCCAAAACTATCACGCACAAAAGAAGCAAATGCTAATTACTCAAGCTTTTCATTCACAAAAGGAACACAAACACCACAAATCTAGTAATTCTGTGCAAAGGTTAGAGACAGAATTTATCTCCTAGGTGTTTTAGTAAGGGTGGTTTAGCTCTTCTCTTCAGCCTTCAGCCAAATTTGCAACATAGAGCACAAACTGTGTTGTGATAGTGATATCGGCTCATTCACTCAGAGCTCAATAAAATGGCAAGAGGTATGAAAACAAAACACTGAGGCACACAGGCAACTATTTCCACTCTTAAAAGTGTTATGTTATACTACAGAGCTTTTTAGAACAGTTATTACAGCCTCACTTGTCTTCAGGTTACACCTTTCTGTTCTCTAATTCCAAACAGCAGAGCTGAGCCAAAAAAAGGCATTATGTTAAGCAGGATGACCACCTATGCAAACTTCAGACAAGGAAGACAGACAAGAGGAATCTTAACAGGATTGCAAGCTGCTTTCTTAAAAAAAAAAAAAACAAAAAAACCCCAAAAAAAACACCTGAAACCAGCCAAAACCAAAAGTATTTACATCATTAACACTTCACATCTGTAAGTTAGGACCAGTTATAATATACAACCGTGAAGCATTTGTTTCTAATTTTTGCTTAAAACATTTCTCTCTTTCTAAGTTTGCCCTAATAGCTAATCATTTCAACTTAGGTTTAGATTTCCTAAGCTGAAGGCAGCCACTATTTAAGATTCAACTATCCTTTCCTGGGGATATGGTGCTTTTACTACATCAGTCTACCTGGTCACTCACCTAGATGAATACAGAACAATTCAACACCAAAATGATTCATATGGAAAACTAAGCCATTAGATACTTAAGAAAATACTAATTCTAATGTTACAAAGCATTGAACAGCAAGACCAGAGCAATCAAGAACACTATGAATCCTCAGCATGGCAATCCTGATATCCACAAGTTTTGGTGTAAGGAAATACCACTTTCCAGTATATTTTTTCCTTGCCTATGGTATTTCATAATTAACATCTTACTGACTTGTGCTACTAAGGCTTACTTTTGACATAGTCAGGAAGTGGTTATTTTTAAAAGCAGCCAAACTTTCAATGGCAAGGTATTTCACATTAGCACGCTAGATGTTACCTACCTGATGCATCTGAACCAGTCCCAGATCTGACTGACCCATCTGTGAAAGAGGCGGATTCAGAATCAGAATCGCTGGCTTCACTTCGTGTGTCATAGTCATTTCCTTCCTTCTGATCCCTCTCATCCTGTTCATACTCTTCTTCATCCTCCTCCCCATCTTCTTCCACCTCTTCATCCTCCTCCCCTTCATCATCTTCCTCTTCTTCCATTCCTTCCTCCTCATTCTCTGTATTGCCTTGTTCAGAGGAACCACTACTGCCAGTCTCATGATCTGAACAATATTCCTCAGAGTTCACCTCTTCTTTAGAGGAATGGCTGGATCTGCTTGGTCTTCTATCCACATCATGCCTGATTCTCTGACGTTTAAAGAAAAAGTGAATCAGCAGTCATATAACATTGTCAGGATGCACACACAGTCCTAAGAATGTGCCTTATAAAAGTCTCATATAATTTATAAGGCAGCAAGAATATTTAATACCTCTGAACCATCTGGTGTAGAAGACTTCGCCCTTCTGTCAATATCCCTCTTCCTCATGCAAGTTTTTTCTGGTTGTCCTTTATAAGGTTCCCTAGAACTGCTCGACACGCGTGTCTTTCGATCACCATCTGGGCGCTTGTTTCTATCAGACCTCTGATACTCCTCATTCTTGTATTCTGATACTGGTTTTCCTTTCGTACTCACTATTCTCTTGTTATTGCTAACTGATGAACTAGGAGGCTTTGGCATCATCTGCCTCGATGAATGCACAGAAGGTTTTTGTCTCTTGCTTTCAGCGTTTTCCATCCTGTCAGTTTTTCTTTTTGATCCTTGAATAGAAAGAGATATCAAGTTCAATGTTATTTTGTATCTCAAACCAAAAACCACGCAGAGGGACCTACTTTCTCTATTTTGGGTAATTCCCCTGTTGCAGTCATAGGTAGCACCTTCCAGCTGTAGGCTTTGCAACAACACTCAAAACTGCTTGTTAGGAACAGCTCAAGTTCCAAAACATGTATTTTACTTTAAAAGAGCAAAACTTTAGACTTTGGTAGGTGTTTTCTAAATTGTATATATGAGAATACTAAATTAAACGCTTATGGGACTGGCCTAAAGCCAAATCAAGAACTGAGCTGGAACCGGACGCTGGGACTCCCTTGCTCCATTTCCATTTCACTTCATCGAACCAAGAAGGACAGTAATTTTCTAACAGCAAATGAATTCACAACAAGCCAAACTCAGCAATTGCTTCTGAGACAAAAGGAAACCTAGTTAACTGTTTGCTTGGAAGGTCAGGTGAAAAGGCAGATGTCTATGAAATAAAGACTTTTGGAACTCTTTCACTCTTTGAATCAGGTTATAAGAGCCACTACTTCAAATATTTTAACCCTAACAAGAAAGATTATTTTTACCATTTACATTCCTGCAGGACATCCACTACCAAAGTCACCTACCCTTTTTTTCACTTTTATCTTGCTCGCTGTCGGGGTTATACAACTCATCATCTTGGTCAGGAGCATCAGTTAAAATGTCATCCAGAACATTCAGTTCACCATCTGAAAAATAAAAAAACCCAAAACATTAAAAACAACTATAAAAAGTCTGAATATGTAAACTACAGTAGAACTAATATTTACAAACCCAAACATTTCCTGCTACAAGGCAAAAATTAATATCCTCTTGATTTATTTCTACAATTTCAGTTGGAAGGATCAAGCAAAGCCAATAAAAGAATTAAAATATGTCACAGGATGCACTTAGGCCTCTGAATATGGTCCAAGTTGGCTCCCCATGTCACACAAGCTTTGCAGGAAAGCTGACCTACAAATGAAAGCTTAAGAAAAAAGCCTGTACAAAATTTGAGAAAAAGGAGACTGGAAGATAGTCTGAGTGCCATAAGCAAAGAGGAGTGAACTCTCTTCTCAAAATCCTGAGGAAGTTGCACCTTAAATTATCTCCCCTGCTGCCCTGCTATTTTTGTCATCATTGCTGTGTTAGAAGGGTGAATTTTGTGGTTCACCTACAAGTAGAAAAAACACAACAGGACAAGTTATCAACAAGAATATAAGCTAGGTCACCCCACTGAAGAAGGGGAAAGTAGTACTTATTTGCTGCATAATTAATTCTGAGCTGCTCTGAAAATAAACCGCTACAATTAATTCACCTTGATCAAAAGGGCAAAAGTTTACAACAATTCATGCTAGAAGCAGTAAATGACCACACTTGGTCACACAACTTTTAAGATCTGTCACTGTTTCTGACTCCGTTTCACTTTGCCTGAAACCAAAGGGGATATACGGTGATTCTGGTAGAAGGATTCACCAGCTTTTAGACAGCAGATCTGTAGGCCAAGCACTTTAAAAAGAAGAGTGAACTAAGCCTAAGCATGCAAAGGGAAAAATAATAGAAAAGGTATTAATTTTGGAATCTCATATTTCTTCTCCCAAACTCTGGAGTTCTTAGCTCTTTCCACTTTACATTACTATGATTGATCCTGTTTTCTGTATTCAGGAAAAGGAAAGCAGAGCAAACTCCAAGGATTCCACTAGTTGACAGCATCTGTAGAAGACGCATTGTACAACATTATAAAGCAGCAGGTAAGGACTCCTGTACTGGATGAAATCGGGGTAAGGCAGCAGACGAAGTCCTCCAGAGTTTGGCAACTTGTCTATCTCAAAATCTTGAGCTGCGCTGCAAGAGAAGTTTTACAGCTTGATATTAAAAAAAGACACAATCCACATCAGGGAAAAAAGTTACTATTATAATTGTATCTCTACTATATACTACTGAATCTGAAGTCAGCATGTGTGCTAGCTTTCCTGCTGGCATTTCTCCACATTTTCTGTGGTAGGGGAATGCAGAAGTGGTCCCTGAACTGCACAATTGCTGTAGCTAATGCAAAGGAAGCAGTGCAGTGAGAGGTGGATCAAGCCTTTCCCGGGCAGTTTACAGTTAGAGGGCATTTAAATATAACACGAAGCTGCATCATAATTCTCTTGGGAACAGCCCTTATACCTATACATCCACAGCAAATATTCTTGCTGTTACTGATGAGATACACAAGAGTCAGACTCATGGCTGTGCAACTACTAAACATGGCCTGCAATTTCCTGGCTTGCATTCTGCTTCCCCATGGGAGACTAGGCAAGTTCAGAGCACCAGATTTTTTTTTACTAAAGACTTATGAAAAAGAGGTGCACTAGGATTAGAATATTAAACATATCACCCATCTCAGATCACACATATTGAACCTTAGCTTTTTTTCCCTTTTGGTGAGGTAACAGCATACTTGAGTAAACTATATTTAACCTAGCTACTGCAGTAGAATTCAGAGATGCTAAAAGACTCACGTATCAGCTGGTTCAGAAATAAATGAGCAGATAAGGAAAATTTAATGGAATAAGCAAGTGTGACACATACTCTCTGTTAAATCCCTTCCAAGTTAGGTGGGCCTGATTTATAGTTGGAACCTTAAACAAGTACACAAAAGACAGGAGAAGGATGAGTTCCCCCCCGTCCCCTTCTGTAGGTACATCCATCTGATTTATTTAAAAATAATTTCCAGATTTGTTTAGCAGCCTGGTGATGCAAAAAGGGCAATCAGAACACACAGTTCCCGTCTCTCACTTGCAGTGAGTATACCGCTCAACAGACTTCCACAAGACGATTCCACTCACTGAACTGTCACTGTTAGAGTTCAACCTGATGAGCTAAATTATCTCAGACAGATCAAGATAAGCATCAGGAAAAGCACAAAAAAAGAAACAGAAAGATGGTAGAGGACAGATTTCTTACAGTTCATCACTGCTGAAGGGGGAAGGTCCAAATGAGTCCTTTCCATTACAGACACTCCCAACTGGGCTCTCCTGCAACTCATCTTTTGTTGACTCTGAGGTGTGTTGGATCCTTCCATGAACAAATTTAACTCACCTGAAACAGCAGGAAAGTGACCTGGGGAGGCCATTTTTTCTCTACTGGCGATGAGCGTTAGATCTATTCAAGGAAGGGTCCAAGCAAAAATATGATTTGGCAAACAGAGGAGATAAGACCAGGTGGTTTCAAACTAAAAAGGTACACAATATTTATTTCCACTTTTTTTTAAGCAGTGAAACAGCATTTCTCTTCCAAAAGGAGCATAAAAATAATGTTGTATTTACAGTAGAAATAAGTTGAGTTACAAACAAATGTGCATTAACACCTGCTATGCAGTCAGAATCAACCCTTTCATTGGACAGAAAATTAAAAGCAAATTAAAATATGAAACATAAAAACATTTATTGTCTGCTACTTGTGACTTGACCACTGTCAGTGATTAAAAAAAAACCCAAACAAAAAACAAACAAAACCCACAAAGAATAAAAGAGTTCAAGCCCATTTGGATAAATTATTATATGAGCAGAAATTTATAGATGACAACAGTAAATGTTTCAATTTCACTGCTCATCCATGGCGGCACCTCACACCTGTTTCAACACAACCTGATCGTATCCTATCCTATCCCACCAGTCTTACAATAATACCGTTAAGAATGAAGCACCAGAAATAATTCTACTTATCAGTTCTAACAAAATCTAGTGGGAATTTTCCATGTGATCTAATTTCACAATACATATTAGAGTAGGCAACCTTTCACCACTCTGACAAAAGACATTTTATGGACATCTACTATGCAAAAAAACCTTACATTAAATGTATCCCATAGAAATCCAAAACAATGTAAACCAAACCACAACGCCACAATGATCCTTACCTTTTTTATAACACTGCTATTGTCTGTACTAACCACCAAACAGCAGTCTTCTACATCTAAACTTTGTTTTTATTTCTTACATGGACTATTTGGTGAGGATTGACTCATATAATCTCATAGACAACATGCGGATCACTTCAGCTTCCACGTACAGTGACAGACAGTTACAAGAGTGGCAAATATACATCACCCTGGAAACGTTCAATTCGTTTAATTCAAACTTATTTACCCACAGTGCCCAGAATACATAACTGACTGCAAAAAGCCGAGCAAAAATCACCAAAATAATACTCCAACGTCAGTTTCTGTTTGCTAAAGTAACTACGTCCCTCAGCAGAAAATCCTGCAAAAAATACAGCTAGGGATCCACCAAAAATAAACAAAAGCAGATACTTTCTACGAGAAGATAACCAGCAGTAATTCACTGCCAATGACGTTAAATTTATGGCCCACGAACTTATTCCTATTCTCGCTGCTCAAGTCACCTTGCCCTCAGCCCACTGCCGCCGCGGTACCACATTACGGCACCATGGCCCCATCACCTCCAGCACCGCAGGGCACAACAGGGAGCGTTTCCTCACACGCCATATCTAAAGACTAAGAAAATCGTCCTCGAAGAGGGCCTCCCGGCCCCGCCGCCCCTCCGCTCTCCTCACGGACGTCTCCCAGAGTTAAGGCCCAGCACCAGAAACCAAGCAGGCCCCGGGGAGGGGAGATGGCTCGGGCGGGGGGGGAATCCCCCCCTCCCGAGCCATCTCCCCTCCTCGGGCCTAGCCACTGCCCTCACCCCTACCACCGGGTACCTTTTTCCTCCCGGCTATCAGCCGCCATCCCGCCGCCGCCGCCGCGACGCGTCGAGCGCCTAAGATGGAGGCTCCCTCTTCCTGCACGTAACGATTCCCTCTTCCCAGAATGCACCGCTTTGTTTACGCTCCGCGCGTCACAGGGCGCCGCGGGCGGAGGGGCGGAGAGAGAACGGGCAGCGCATGCGCCTTGGGGGGGGCGGGGCGAGGGTGTGCATGTAAACTCGTCCCGCGCGGTGCCCTTGTGCGTATGTGTGCTACCTGGTGCTGTGGAGGAGACCGCCATTTTTTGTCTATTGGCGGGGAAGATGGTTAGTGTCTGGCGCTACTGCGGGGTGGGTCCGTCTCAGAGCGCGGCCCTGAGCTGTTTCCGCTGCTGGGAGAAAAAGTGTAGAAACGAGGTTTCTGCCCTCAAAGTGAGGGAAGCTGAGGGGGAAGCCCCTATCTCTCGGTGTTCCTGTGCTGTTGTGACAGCTGTGTGAGGTGTTGGAGTGCTTGCCGTGGGTCTTGAGTGGGGCAAAGTAACCGTGGCCTTTCCCAATGTTAGGTATTCCTGTTCCACGGTTTTCTTTTGGCTGTTAATTTTTTTTTCTTAAGCAAAATTGTTTTTTCTTGCTCCTAGTGGTGTTCAGCTTGTTTTGTAATGTATCTGTTAAAATATGAAATAAATGTGCTTTATCAATCCAAGTTATTTTTAAAAGAAATTCGGGATTAGGGCATGCTTCTTTCCTCCTATAACCTAGGTGAAAACTTACCACCTCGTCTTAGTTACGCTTTCAGGCAGCTTGTGAAGAGGCCTGGCCACTTGAGTGGCCTTCAGTAGTTTATTAGGGCTGTGCGTAGCTTGCAATTATCAAGTAAGAGCTTGTTTTGTACACTACCTGTCTTTTTTTTTTTAACTGGAGTAGATGCATAGCAAGGTGATTAATGCTGTAGATTAAATTATAATTCTTGTTTTAAGGCTGCAGCTATTAGCTAGAGTAGCCTGATGGGTGCAGCCAGTCAACTCGATGCCTTGAATTCCTTCCTCCACAATAATGCAGCTCCAGGGTGCTTCACTCATGATATTCAGTGTGTTTGCCTGCACTGGCAGAGTGGACAGGTTAGTAACAACATCTGGTCAGCACAGCAGCTGTTGGTTAGCTTGAGGAAGCACCTTTTCAGTGATGAAGGCTGGAGTGCAAAAGGCACTCTGTAGGACTGGGTGGTATTGTCTGTCTCGCTTCAAAACTGTGAAAGCAAAGCCTGAAAAGAGGATAAAAGCATCCCCTGAAAAACTGAAGTATTTCTGCAGAGAGATGATAGAAGTTGGAATTATGTGAAAAGGTGAAAATGACAAGGTGATTGTGAAGCTTATAGAAAGAGATAAAGATGCCCGTTCTTCAGCTTTGTATTGACTTCTTGATCTGATTAAAGATTATTATAGCTGTAGTGGTACAACTGATTCAACATTTGCTCATCCCAGAGTCTTTGGAGTTTCATTTTGTTAAATATGCAGGACTTTACACTAGTAGTTTTACTGGCACTTGACTTCTTGATTCCATAGTGAAAGACTGAAGCAATTCTTGTGTGTCTGTGTATCACATCAATTGGGTAAGCTGCTTGCGGAGTGACCTTTCAGCGACTGGCATGCACACAAGGAGTTTATTTAGCATGCGTTATTTATAAGCAATACTTACATTCTCCAACTTTACTAGAAGTTACACTGCGATATTACTGTACCGGGTACTTTGTTACCTGTCCAAAACAGAAGTCTATCTGCATGTAATCCACTAGATGGTGTCGTTAACATCAGTTAAATGGAAGGGTACTTAAACGGAACTGCGGATTATGTCAGTTTCTGTACCTCTCTTTGAATCTACAGGTGTGCCAAGACAGCTTTGGAGAAGGCTGTGCTTTAAAGCCAAGCGTGGCCCTTTTGGTGGGTTTCATGCCTGTCATGTGGCACGAAGTTCAAATATTGGTACAATGAGTCTAGCACCTTTACTGTAGTATGTTTGGGGCGGGGGGAAGTCTGCAAGTGAGGATAGCTGCTGATGCTTTTCTCAAGGGCATAGTGGCTCTAGCTAGACTAAACTGTCTCCAGAGGTCCCTTCCAACCTTAACCATTCTTCTGTTCTGTTATTGATGGGCTCTTGTTCACGAATTATAGGGTAAGAGAGACTCCTTAAGTGCAGCAAAGCAGCTGCTAGCTGTGGCTTCCCACATAGATTACAATATAGCAAATCCCAATGGAAGGGAGCAGGGGGGGGAAAAAGGGTGCTAAGCTTGGTAGTGAGTTTCCTTTTAGTTCTTGCTATGCCAGGGATTTGATAGATATACTTTTATTTTAAGGGACAGATAATTGCTTTGCCCAAACTTATTTTAAAAGAAATGTTGAAGAATTTCCTTGGTGCCTGCAGAACGCCTTTCAGAACCAGGTTACAACAGCTGCTTAGAAGTTCTCCCTTTAAAATGGTCTTTGTAACATCTTAGTGTTAACCCATTTGTCCATGTTTTTTGTGCAAGTGACTGCTGATGGGCATTCTCTGAAGACTGTGTATTAGAGATGGGCCACTGTTGAGGAATAACTAGTGAAAGGGTTAAATCCCTGACAATCCCTGACTAAGACATAGACTTGCATTTTTTTAGTTTCACTCGCATCCTTGTTCTCTTTTGTTCTCTTCCCCTGCAAAGATAGTTTTGGTTACCTGCTGAGCAGAGTTGATGGTGGGACATTTCCTGTGACTTCTTACCCGATGGGACTAAGCAGGCCTTGAGCAAGCTCGTTAGGCTTCCTAATTAAATCACTGATAACAGGAACTCAGGACGATTGTGCCAAAGATAAGCACCGAAGAACTAGCTTAAATCGACCCCTTGTAACATTCCAAGGCCGAAGGACTGATGAGCTAATTCAATGACTGTATATGGACAAAGGAAGCCCAAAGTTCAACTAGTGGACAACGTGAGGAAGACTATGGAAGACCACCAGGAAGATGAAAAGACCCTAACCCTAATTTTACTGCGCATGCTTGGACTATGTAAATGAATTCTGGGAACTCATCACCATAAAACTGCCCTTTTCAGGAAATCTGATGAATATGTATGATTTTTCTGTATATGAACTGATGTGTTGTGCTAACCTGGCGGAGCACTTGTGGTGGAGTGATCCCCAGCGCTGCAATAAATAATACCTGCTTAATAGTCATCCCGACTATTGAGTTCTGATTTCGGCTTTTCATGGCAACACTAGGGTGACTGAGTATAATCATGTCCTACCTTAGAGACAAGATTTGGGCCTACTTTTATGTCCAGGCCTTCTGCTGTCTATCGAGGGACTGAGTGGTGATGGCTGCTGACTGCTCAAGAGGTATATTTTTGAAAATTATTTATTTGTAGGCCTGTTGCAGCCTGTATCACTTGCAACTGTGGAGAACCAAGATGAGGTGGGGGATATCACTTTTGTAAAGTAGGTTAGCTTATTGAAGTTAGATTAAAATGCAGAATCCACTGATTCAGAAATTGTCTTCCAGATCAGAGGATAAGACTTGTTACTGCTCCTGCTCTTCTCAGAAGGCAGACTTATGATACAAGTCAGTGGGGAGCCATTCATGTAGCTGCATCCTGGTATATAAGTCTCTACTGATACATCCATACATTCAGCTGGTGTTACCATGAGTATGATTACCATAAAGTCAGATACCTTTCAGAATGTATGCATGCTAACCCTTGTCATCTGCTTACAACCCTGCAACAGAAAGGTGTAGGTTATAACAAAAATTTCATCTACCTTGCTCCAATCTGCTTACGCCTAAAAGCCTTTCTAAAGCTACCCTGCAATGCCTGAGAGTATTTTGGCTATGTCAGCCCAAGGAAGATGTTTACAATTAAAAAAAGTAATTGTGATTTTTAAAGAGAGCTGCAGAGAGTGCTGGCAAACACT
Source organism: Ciconia boyciana (assembly GCF_034638445.1). Taxonomy (NCBI): domain Eukaryota; kingdom Metazoa; phylum Chordata; class Aves; order Ciconiiformes; family Ciconiidae; genus Ciconia; species Ciconia boyciana. The sequence goes on from NC_132938.1 coordinate 60,975,672, forward strand.
TGTTGGCATAGATAGCCATAAAGTATTATTTGTATTTGGTTTAATTTCTGATTTGCACTTGAAGTAAGCTGCAGGAGGTGCTAGAGCAGAAGTATAACTTCTGTGTGCCTTTTGTTCCTGCGCCTCAGTGCATGGGCAGTAGCATGCTTCCTGTTTACAAGGTAATTACTGTATTCTGGACTGAGTGTGTGTCAAGGCCAAGTACTTCAGACCCGCCAAGTTTATTGGCTCACAGAGCTGTGTAAACAGGAAATTCCCTTACAGGTATTACTCAAATATATTTTTAATTAGTAAGTTAATAAGGTGAAGGAGGGGAAAAAAAAGGGAAACTTAAGTTCTTGGAAGCCAACAAGTTTTTCCTCTGTCTCCCAAAAGATAAGGGTTTGGATGCTTTTTCCCATCGTTGTTCCTGTTTGTGTTTGTCTGTTTTCTTTCCCTCAGGCTTCCTCCTCCTCTCCCTTCTCCCCTTAGGTAATGTGATTCTCATGGTGATAGTGTTAAGGGTGATAGATGTTTGTTTGCACTGGGTTTCAAGGAGGGTGAGATTTTTCTGAATAAATAAATAAAACCTGAGAAATGCTTTTGGAAGTGCTTGTTGCAAGACAGACTGACCCCAGACAGTTGAATAGTCACTTCAGTAACAAGCAAGTTAGGACAAAGCTGAGTTTGAGTGGTCCCATTGATTCTGGTTTTGCGGAGAGACCTGGAGAAGCTGCATTTCATAATTATCACTGCAATTTTCCCTTGTTTGAGCACTTCTTCTTTAGAGTAGTCTATTTTTCCATCACTTGCCTTTTCAAATCCCCTAAAGTAGGGTTAGATGATATAGCTGAGGTGGTCAGTGTATTTCTGCTGCAGGATGTGGTGACCCTCTTTTCTATCTCTCCTGTCCCTTGCTTTCAGTTGTGCTGCCCCCAGTTCTCATAGTCACCACTGACTGATTTAAATTGCTCATCTGAAAGAAAACAGTTTCATTTTTCTTTCCTGGATAACTTTCCAGAATGTGAGTTGAAATGTCTTTTCAAGAGGCAGAATGAACACAGAGAAAAGGTGACTCTCCCCTTTTGGCAGCAGTGAATATTGTTCAGGTGCACTCAGTCCAGCTGCAACTTGGTACAGTTTTTTGAGTTTTCTAGGTCAGTCCCCTACTGAATCAGGAGGTAGCAACATCTTGTGTTTGCATAGTTTGATCCCAGACCAATGTGAACTATTTTACTTTCTTTGCCGCAGGAGAGCGGTCTACAGTGGTTATGGCTAGAGGAAAGGAAATACAGGGTCCACTCTAGATCACTGGCATGAAAGTGCTGCTTGGCCTAGCTAGTCCTTGTCTGGAGATGGCAGGATTTGTTCTGGGTAATATTTTAAGTGGTAAATTTTTGCTCCGTGTGGTGTGTCTGTTTTTCTGGGAAACAAGAGAGGGTGTAAGATTGCAATTAAGGTCATCCCTGAGGTGTATTTCTCAGATCTGTTTTTGACACTTGCATTTGCTTGGCCTGAGTTCAGCTGGGCATTTACAGAACTATGGGAGCTCCTGCCTGAGACTTACAGAAGCCACAAGGTCCTAACCAGATAATTGAAGTTAAGCATGGCCTTATGCTCCTTGCTGAATCATGTTACAGTTAGCTCTTTAGTGCCAATGAGCCCTATACTAGGAGCTCAGCTTATATGCTATGCTGCACTGAAGGGGTGAGGAATGTATTTGGTATTCTCTACTTGTTCCCTTCTGTCTGCCATGATTTATAGTTGCTGAAAAGTACAGCTCTCTTAGTTGTCATCTCACTGGAAGTGTATGAACAATTACTGTGGTATAAACTGTGTAGCCCAATTAGACAGGGGTTTAAAGAACAGGCTTGACAAGACTAGGTGTCTACATGGTACTATGATAGACCCTATCATTAGATAGATAGCCCTACCTTAACTTATCCTGAAATAGATGGATAGCGCCCTGATGCAAACCAAGGAATTTTTTTGTCACAAAAATAGTATCCAGTGCTTTGTGCACAGTAAGTATTCACACCCATTGGCAGCAGCGTAGTTTAAAGCTGTACATGATGGACAGATAGCTTTCAGTAACATAATGGAGAGAACGCTTCAAGTTTCCCTGTCTTGTGCCAGCATATTTTTCCTCCATTCTGTCCTGTCTGAGGAAGAAATGCAGAGGGTTTTCCTTTCTGATAGTACAGACTTTCAAACAAGAATTGCAAGAGAGGCAGCACCGTGTGCTGCTTAGGTACCAGACTGTAAAGGTCACCTTTTCCAGCTCTCACTGTTGGAGCCAAGTACAGCGAAGCCTTCAGCATGCTGACAGTTCTGAACATCTCCTGCTTAGCTTCTGGCTGCAGAGAGCTATTCAGGGTTGGAGGTCTGATTAAAGACTGAATATAATCATTGGGATAATGTTGCTGGGAAGTAATCTTAAGAGGAAAGAAGTAAGCTTGTGTTTTGTGAGTTTGTGGGGGGCTTTCTGTTAATAAGTAGTTCTCTGGGAAGCCTAACCAAAGCAAAACCCAGTTACCCATTGGTCTTTAGTCGAGTTTCTGGTGTTTAACAAGGTGTGAGCATAAAGGTATTTCTCAATAGGGGCAGTAGCCTCTTCTCCTACCCTACTCCCCCCACTTCAAGTTCTTAAAATTTCAGAGCCTGTTGAGTTTGTTGGCAGACACTGTCTGCATTAATGGTCTTTCTTTAAGAAACCAGGTTCAAAGTAGCAGCTGCTCAGAGATTTAGACTATTAGAAGCAATGTCTGAGGGGAACCGATGGGCAGGAAGCAGCTAAGAAAAAATGCAATCCATCTCATAATTGTAGAAACGTTTGTTTAGCATGCATGTTTGTGTTTTTGGGTAGAGGTTATGTATGCATCCATCTCTTGACCCCAAAAACATGAACCCCAGCAGAATGGGACCAAATGTTATGTCATTAATAAAAAGGGGGCAGTATGCAAATAGACATTAGCAATTGCACAAGGAGTTATTGTCTCATTCTGCCCATACAAGCATGTGGTTAATGGTCAGGTTGAGACACATATGCATGTTCTACTGTGACAGGAAATTCCTTTGCTCCCAATATTGTTCCCTCTGCATCTGCAGTTTTCATGGTCAGACTCTTGGTTGTGAATAAATGTCTTGGTTCAAATTACAAAAGCTGTGCTGATTTAAAAAGTGGCTTACTGTATTTGATTGCAGATGGCTGCAGTGTACATCACTATCGGTAGATAAGCTGGTGATAGTCATTTGTGTTTGTGGTGGCTTTTGCTTCTGTGATGGATATAGTTTTTCCTATGATTTGTTCTCATGAAAGCCAGGTTGCCCTGTTCTTAACCTCTCATTCCAGCATCAAAGGAGCTGTTAAGGCTGTGACTCTGTGTGTTGTCATTACAGTACAGGTTTTGGCTTGTTTCTTGCTTTTGTACTCTCCTTGTCTTCCAGGTGAATCACCGCTGTTATCTGGTATCACACCCTATTTTTAAACCACAATGCTTTTCTGTTTCTAGGGCTGCTGGAATACTTGTGCTTCGTAGGATTGGAGTTTAAACTTGTTCACTCTGTGTTCTGTTTCAATTATTTTAAGTTTTGGTTTTTTTCTGTGTGAGTGTGCTTGTTTATCAAATGGTTATCTGTGTTGCTCTCATCAGATGCTTAGAATCATGAGTCAGATAGCAAAACTATGAGGTTTCATAGATAAACAGTAGAGCTATAATAGAAGCTGGGGCTGAAAGGATATTGGTGGGTATTCTGATTCCTTCTCCACCACAGGCATGATCAACTCTGGTTTAAGTGCTCCTGATTGTTTATTTACAGAAGCTTTAGCTCTGTAACTGAAGCTTGGAAGAACAGGTTGGACAATTAAGTGCTCAGATACCATAAGGGTGGGTATTCTATTGCCTTTGAGTTTTAGAAGTAGGATTCATACTTTAGTGCTTTGCCTCACCATAAATGTTAAAGGAATGAAACTAAATTACCAGGAAGTATCTTGTCTACAGTAGACAAGTGGGAAGAGGTGGAATGGTGGAAGGAAAACATTAGACTGAATCAGTGATCAGAATCAGTATTGACAGGATTGCATGTGTTTGAAGCCTTGATCTCGTATAGTAGGTTTCAGTATAGCACTGAGAAAGTTGAAGCTCAAATAAATTGTTCATCCTTCTCAGGAATTTGTCTATCAACTGGATTCAAGAAGTGTCACTTATTTGAGATGGCAATTCTCAGCCTGTGCATATGTCCCTCTAGAATCATTCAAACTAATAATATTTTAAATTATGTCCTGAAGGGCTTCTGCACATTTGTGGCCTTTAAGTTTCCCCCAATTACACATATTTGCCCCCCAAAACCCCCACCATTGTAAACCAGAATACAATGCAGATGACCCCCCTCTCCTTGAATGGTGTGTGTTTGTGGCACAGTGCTGCGGCTGGATAATGTATGTGAGCTAACTCTTGACTGAGTCCTGCTGCTGGAAGCCATGGTGCCAGTTGTGTGGCAAGGCTTCCTGTGGGGCTTGATAAGCCTTGCTGAAAAGCAGTGATTTTTCAGGGAGACAACACATGTGTCAGAGGTAGCAGGAAGGGCCTTAGGCAACTCCTGTGCCTTCACAGGGTTTGTCCCGGAGAGGAGTTATTGTGGGAGCAGGTAATGAAATGGAATAGAAGAGATTTGGGATGCAGGCAATGGTGGTTCACTCAGAAAAGCTTAAGAATTTGACTTGGCCTCTCAGATGTTCTCTGGGAGCATCTACTCAGACTTCTTCATATGGCTCTGTGTTGATGCGTATGACATACTGCTTATCCTTTTCTTCTCAACCTTGGTTCTCTACCTGTTGGTTGTTGGACTAATCTGCTTCTGCAACTCATTGCAGCTGTACTGTGACCTGTCATTTGTTCTGTCTCCTTTCTGCTCTTCCTCTGCCACCTGGCTTTCTCTGCAAGGCACTGACAAGTTCTGGTGCAGAGCAAGGCAACTAAGTACAGCTCACCTTCTCTGACCCAGGTGTAGAATTTCTTGCATGCTGAGATGTTTTTTCAGGCACAGCTTGCTGGGCAATTATTCAAATGAGTCATAATACATGGGTCTAATTTAATCTGCAGGGGTTTTTTTGAGTTTGTCAGCACTGTTGGGTCACAAGCTCCACTTATCTGCTTGTTTCTGACAGGATTTAATGTTTTATTTTTAGGACACTTTTACAGGTCTTGGACTCCTCAGGCATGGACTGTGGGACCCAAATGAGCATATTTGTGGGTTTTGGTAGTTTGAGTTTTGGCTCTTTTTTTCAGAAGTGTACCTTGCATTTTCCTGAAAACAATTAACACAAGCCTGAGGATCTTCTATTCCACAACTCCTAAAGTGAAAGCAGATGCAGAAATATGTAGTGCCACTGCACTGACTTTATTTGCTTTATCCTTGTCCTGGTAGTTCAGAAACCATTCAGCTAGCTGGCTTCTGATGTAATGGAAAAACTACATGCTCTTTTTGTTCTCTGCTCTTGAAATCCCTAGCTATTACAATAAATATTCAATTCACCTGTTTTTTTTTGTTTCTGGTGCCCTAAATTGTCCTAAACTTTCTTTAATCTGACCTGCATTACTCCCAGTTCCTTGGTTTGTTAGGGGTAACTCTGTCTTGTGTGACTCTGAGGGGAGCTGACCCTGGCCAGCAACTAATCACCCACCACCTGATGGCTCAGGCCCACCCAGCAGGATGAGGGAGAGAATCAGAAGAGAAAAAGCAAGAAAAACTTGTGGGTCAAGATGAAGACAGTTTAAATGAAGGATGGGGTGCGGAGGGGGAGGACAACAAGCAATGCAAAGGCAATAACTCACCACATTCCACAAGCAGTGGGATGCCCAGCCAGTCTCTGAGCAATGACTACTTCAGAAAATATTTCCCCCCAGTTTTTTTGCCAAGCATGATGTTATGTGGTGTGGAATATCCCTTTGACCAGTTTGGGTCAGCTGTCCCATCTGTAACCCCTTCCAATCTTTTGCCTACATTTAGCCTACTTGTTGGCAGGGAGGGGAAGAATAGAGTGAGAAACAGAGAAGGCCTTGTTGCTGTGCAAGCACTGTTCAGCAATAGCTAAAATATTGGTGTGTTATCAACACTGTTTTGGTCACAAATCCAAACCACAGCACCATATGGGCTGCCGTGAAGAAAATTATCTCCATCCCAACCAGATCAAGTATACTCTTCTGTGATAGTAGTCTCTGGAGTGATTTAAACTGTTTTAATTGCCTCCTATTTTATTTTATAGTCTACTAACTGCTACTTTTGAAGTTCTCTTTAAATTTGTATCATGTAACAACATGTTAGTTCTTACTCATTGAAGTAGAAATAGAAGTAGAGTTAGTTCTTACTCATTGAAGTAGAGTATTGAAGTAGAAATATTATGTGTATATGATAGGTTAATTATCTTAATTATGGCTTCCTTGGGTATTATAGTTGCTTCAAATGTGGATATATTAGATAAAAACTTGACAATCCAAAGAATGGGAAAAATAACTTTGCTTTGGGAACAAAAAAAGTTTGGGTTTTTTTGCTCAAGGTCATTCTGACAATGCTAGATTACTTCAATTTTAAGGCTTCTGTATTTTTTCTTAAAAACAGAACAAACTTTAACCAAATTTTGTTTTTTCAAGCTGTTCTTGAAAAAACATTGAAAAAATTTCAGTATGTGAGCTACTCCAACTTAATCAATTCCACTTATTCTGCTTGCAATGCCTATGATTGAGGTGTGGCCGCAGGATATTTTGCTCAACTTAAGTAACTATCTCCTAGTCTCAAGTCTGACAAGGAGGCTGTGACACTGAGGAAGCCAGGAACCTTCAGACTTGGTTCCTGATCAATGTTGTCACCTCATCTTGGAAGGCTGGATGACAGCTGTTCCTCCTTGCAATAGACATTCCTAGTTTTTGGGGACCCCTTGGTTCTCAGCTGTCCTTTTTCTGCGGGAGAGTGCAGGGGGCCTATTTTGTGGGTTAGCCATCTTACAGTGCTGATGGGATTGTTTGGGAGAGGTACTGGTTTCAGTTCCTTTGTTACCAATCAGATCACATCACATCCAGGTAGTTTAATTTGGGCAGTGAATTAAAAACTCTTAAATGGATGGAATTAGATTGTGTACACAAATACAGGCAGTATCAAGGCAACCTGGACAACATGAAGTTTTGTTTTCCCAAAAGAAAGAGGGGAACAGTACAAGGTTGTGAAGCCTAATGCTTAGGACATAACCTTTGTTTGATTGATAAGTGGCAAAAGGGATGCCAGAGCCCTGGGAGCCTGCCACTGATGGGGAGATGCTATAGAGTTGGGGAGCAGGTGGCCAGACCTCTTGTGATGGAAAGAGCAGCTCCCTGGGGGAGGGATTGTACATGGTTTGCTGCAATCCAGAAACCCACTGGAGTGACCAGAATCAAACCTGCAAAAGGGGAGAAGTCTCTTAGGAGAGACCTGTCTATAAATCTGTTTTTTCTGTTGTGTTTTGCATAGGCACTTTGCTTTTCCTGCTTAAAAGGTTAATTTAGGTTCTAGTAAAACTTGTCTTTTTGAGTTGAAAAGTTGCTTAAATTTCTGCAGAGCTTGCTACTCAAGAGATGTCTAGACAGATGCAGCTAGGGAGGCCATCTCACCAGGTGAGACCTGTTACAGATGGCAGCAGACAGTGTGCAGGCAGGCTGCTTGGCAGCCCCAGCTAGCCTGGGGTGCATAGATGCTGGCTTCTTGAGAACCTGCTGGCAAGGAATGGTGCATTGTGATGGCTTTCCTTTCTGCTGTTGTATGGGAGAGTAGGACTTGGCTTTCTTACAAATTAGAAGCTAGGCACTATTAGTGGATTAACAGACTAGAGGCTTTTGCTTAATTCTTGGATCAGATGCTTTAGCTGGTAAGCAATAGCTCCATGCCTGTCCTAGCTCCTGCTGTCTCTGTCCAGATGGCTAGCACTGCTCACAGAGCCACAGTCAGCACTTTTGCTGCCTTCTCAAAACACCAGCTGTGTGCAGCGAGACTGAGGAAGTTGGGTTTATATGGATCTTTATCTGACTGGCTTTTGGTCAGTGGTGTTGGCTGTGTCATTGATCACCTCGCTCATGAGGGTTCCCTGGTGTCTAGAAGACTTGAATTCAGACTCAAGCCTTTCTTTCAGTAGGGGGTGTATATATAATCTCCTTTTCATTAACAAGTGGTGGCATTGAACTATTGAGGGTAAATACAGAGGAAGTGTGATTGTGGAAAACTTTTTTTCCCTGTAAGAAACCAGGCTGTGGTATTTTTTCTTCCCGTACCAAATAGGATGGGTGTGATACCAGTCTGGTACAGATCCAAAACCAGATCTGCTACTTCAGTTGTAGTTCAAAAGAAAAACGGAAACACTAGAAGTGGATATAGTCTGATGATCAGGTCATTCTGGGAGTAATGCCGTGGGAGATGCTGTAAGGATATACTTGTTGCTTGTTCTTTCTCTTTTCTGCTACAGCTTTGTAATGCAGTCATCTAAGTGCAAGTTGGGTAGACTGGAACAGTTGTACCTTACAGTGATCCAGGTTTAACTAATGTGGTAGCTTGTATCTTAGTGGCCAATGCCAGTTGTGCAGGAGGTTATGTCCTTGGGTGATCCTTGTTTTTATGACCCATTTTGCTGATTGCTTTGCAATGTGCTAAGTGAGGACTTCTGCAGTGTTACCACAGCTGAAGACAAATTCCCTCCAGTTAAGAGTGATGTCAGCCCAGAACAAGCCTGTTTTTTAAAGCCAGATAGTCAACTGCTTTATATTTTTCATAAGTATTACAAAGTTGTTTGTCACATTCATATCCTGCAGCAAGGTAGTAATTGTATAATGTGTAAAAACCCACTGTAAACTCATTACTTTTAATTTCACTAAATGTCTGTAGCATTTGCATTGTCTGATAATTTTCCAAGTGCTGGAACGTAAACCTGGTCTGTAGATGGTTGTCATGTCTCTTGCTAGTATGTGGAGACAAAGCAGAGTGTTTAGTGTTTTAGATAAAGGCACTTCACAATTTCATGTTGTAAATGCCTATATTCAGTTGCTTGTTTTCCAGTTTTGGATGCGATTTATTTCCATGTCTGCTCTTAATACCAGTAATAGGTTTGAGGTAAACTCAAATCTAAACAGTTCAGCCACTTAAAGCCAGAGAGAGTGATTCTGTTACACTGCAGCTCTGTAGTCACCCTCTAGAAAGACTGAAGGATGTAAGAGCAGGCAAGCTGTTTTCCCCTTTTCCACACAGCTAGTGTTACAGTGGGAGTTCATACTGGCTCTGTTAATCATGTGGCATGAGAGTTAAAAATGAGAATGATAGTAATAATCCTTTGGTCATTACTAGTTATTCTGAATAATGCTGGGAATGAGATTGTTAGGCTGTGTATGTAATTGACACTGTTTCCATGCTGACCTTGTTCTGAGATTCTGACACCCAGGTGGGAATCCCAGCCCTGTCCTGGACAAGGCAAGTCTGTGGCTGCACATACTGCAGTAGGTTGAAGAAGCCTCTTCAATGGTCTAGGAAAGGCCAGATGCTGTACAGTCTTGTCTGCACAGTTTCTGACCTAGTGGAGTTAGCGTGGATTTGCCTCCCTCAACTCCTCTCCAGTGTGATATCTCCGCCTGTATGTCATGCTATCTTAAGGAGAAAAAATCTGAGAGGAGGTATTTCCTTTTTTCTTGAGAAAGGATGAGGCTTGTTCTGACTACAGGTGCTTAGAAATGTTGGCAGAGACATCAGAAAATACAGACTGATTAAAACTATCACACTGAATGGTCCCCTGCTGTTTTGGAGGCTTGTTTGGTTGCTTGCCACCTTGTAGGTGGACTGCTGAGGTTTTCAGGCCTCTGGATTTTCATCCTGTTACCTCTTGAGGTTTAGCTAAGAACCTGACAAATTTTGATGCCTGTCCCACTTCTGCTCTTGTGTGTGTTGCCATGTGCTGATGGTCTCTGTTTGATTTGCCAGCTATCTTACGTGCACGGAAGTAGCATCTTGAGAACCAGCTCAAGTTTAATATAGTAACTGTCCCTCCTAGCTGCCCTCACAAGCCTCAGTCTTCAGGAGGGGAAGCTTCTGTTCTCCCCTTCCTCCTGCTCCCCTTTGAAGGAGTTCTCTTTGAATGTTTGGGTGAATATTACCTGACCTTAGCAAGTGGTAATGGAAGAATGGATAAAATCAAATTCTGTTCTGCTGACACTTACTTTGGGGACAACATAGGAGATAATCTATTTCTAAAGAGAGGTTCCAGAGTACAAACTTCCCGAGGCTGGCATGAAGAACTTCCTTAACTTTTTGTTTTGAATGCATCTTCTATCAATACTCCTTTAATAGTCTGATAGTCTGTTGATCCTATGGACTTCCTGCTCTGATGTGCTGGAAGAGGATTTATTAGTCAGATTATGTCTTGATCACACTGTTCTTTGAATCTTTACCTGAGCCTTTGTTATGTTGTGTTGGCATCTTATGAACCAGAGTTTGTTATTTTTGTCATCTGCATATCTCCAGCTTCTTGAAGGGCATCCTCTTAATAGACTCCTTTCCTCTGCTCTGTGTTGTCTTTTTCTTACCTTGTTTCTAAAGCCTTTTTTGTCACAAGAGAATAAACTTGGTCCAGGCTTCCAGCATGAAGACCTTAAACGACCTTCATATTTCTTAAAATTGTTTAACCCATTTAGTTGTTGAGACCTGATGGGAGATACTAAGAATAGGTCCAACACACCCATGCTGCTGTCACTCACGGGACCAGATGTGTGGCAGACATCCTGCAGGTAGCATTAAATTGGTTAAACTGCATTCTGGAAGATGTCTGACGAGCTAAGCTCAACAGGGGCTGCCAGAGCTGCCTAAGAGGCTGGGGGAATAAATTGAGCAGTTAACCTGCAATGGTGCTACATATCTGCTTCTCTTCTTGTTTGGGTTGAGCCCCTGTGGTGTGTTTTAAGACGGTTTGGTTTAGGTACCAGTAGCTACCTAGAGAAAGTTCTGCATGCACATGGGTATGTGCTCTCTCTGTACAGTCACTGTCTCATGTCTGGAAAGGTCTTCATGGGGTGGAGGGGTTTGCCTCCAGCACCGTCTTTTTGTTGTTTCTTTCCTGTTTCCTCCTTTGTCAGGAAGAATCAAAGGTTGATTTAACCTTTCAGCCAGTTTTGCAGCATCCTTGCTGTGGAAAACTACTGCAAAAGATGGCCATGGAGAACCTTGATTGCTTCATAAGGGTGTGGAAGGAATGACTGGTGGTAGCTCGTATGCAAGAGGCAGGGGTGACTCTTGAAGGAAACAGGAAGAGTGTGGCTGGTGTAGCACTAGAGAATTTGAGCAAGGAAACTGCCTTATGTCTATTGTGTTGGGAAGGAAAAAGTTATTACATTAATTTAGGTGCAGATGAGACTGACGGTACGTCTAAACTATTTTTTTTGCTCATGTGAAAGCATCTTTACCTTATGCATAAGATGCTCAGACCAAGGAGGAAGAGCAGTTCTTCCCTGTAAGCTGTGGCTGGGCAACAGTAAGTGTGAGCTGTGTCAGAAGCAAATGTGGCCTTTCTTAATTCTTTGCAGAGTTATCTGTGGGTTCAGGGTTTAAATACCCAGGTAGAGTGGCTGAGGACAGGTAAGCACAGGTGGAAGCCATAAAGAATAAGCAAAGCTTGCCTGTGTTCCCATGCCATTTCTGGTTTCTGTTGTGCCTTGGGGAGAGGTAGGTCATTAAATATGTATGTGGTGGAAGCAGGACTGCAGGGCAAAGAAGGGGATGCAGGTATTGTGCTTGCTCTTGCTGGGTTTTCTGGTCCTTTCTCCCCGCGCCCCCCCCCCCCCGTAGAGCTGGAAAGTAGTTGGCTAATGCTTGGCACATGCTCAGCAGTGACAGACCTGGATGATGTTTGTAAGCTGTCACAAGAAAGGGCTCAGAGTTGAAACTATCCCTGTTAAATTATGGCTATTGTGGACAGGAATATGGGAGCACAGTAGTGGAGTACTAAGTAGATTTATCCCAGGAAGTAGAGCATGCAAATGAGAGGGAAAACCAACAGCTTTAAAAACCTTAGTTTATTGATAGGATGTAACAGCTGAATATGAATTGCCTAGCTATCCACATAATAATTCTGTAAACTCCAGACAGACCATCTCCCTGTTCCAAGTGTTCCATACCAGTACACAGGGGTCCTGGGAAGAGACTGGCAGGCAGAGCCACTTCGAGTCAGTGACCAATTCAGGTGTTGAGGTTATATGTTCTAGCAACAGTAAGCCCTGGTGTTTTCCCAGCTGGAGCCAAGTGGCTTTTTGCTCATGACAGATTTGCATTGTTTGGCTTGGGTTTCTTGAAAGAGAATGAAGAACTGAAAAGAAATAAAATACCCTTTGTTATTAAACATGTATAGATATATCACGCCTTAGTAACATGCCATTGCAAGCAGCAAACTGATTCTGGTTTTCCTTTCCACATAGAAGTTGATTAAAATTTTAGGCGGTCAGAATCTAGGTCCTAGCGAAGCACCTTTCAACCAAAGCATATTTTGATCTTCCATTTCATTTTCAGCAGGCTTTTTCTTGACCTCTTAGACATATGTTCAGGCAGCACCAGCTAGTCCTCTCCATCATGGAGGTGTAACTGAATGTAGCTGGTAATCAAGCTGTCATTTTAGAACCTGCAGTCTACAGTGGAAAGAAGTGTGGTTGTTGCCAGAAGTGGAGGTAGGGGAAAGGTTAAGGAAGACTGGTCTTCAAGACAGAAAGGTGGAGACCTCTATCTGGAATATAAAACAGCATAACATGATATTCCAGTCATGGGTTATGGTTAGAACAAAGCAGGCTGCTTTACTTAACGGTTAGGAATGTCTAATGAAGACCTAGTAGCTTAAATGATATAAATGAGTCTTCACTCCTCACACAATTAAGTTTTCCATGTTATTGGCAAACATCACACTTGGAGTAGAGTAACATGAGCTTACATTTCCTCGAACTGATTATATTTAGATTTTTGTCAGGCCTTGGTAGAGTGTGTGGGAGAATTCTGCCTGTTAAGTTTTTATCTTAAATCTTGTGGCTAGTGACAGACTGCCTCTTGCTGTTACAACACCAGCTCCACCTCTTTCCAACGCTAATTAGGAGAGGTTACATACAATTTAAGTAAACTAGTCCTGGGGCTATTTGTGAGGATGACCACAAAGATACAGGATGTGGGGGGGAGAGGGAGGGAAGAAAAGATTCATGGTTAACAAGTTTCTTAGGTTCTCTTCTAATTTTTTGGATGTATTTTCCTTCAGGATAGGGGAAGGGGTTAATTGTGAACTACTGGTAATGCTGCAAAGGTGCCACACCCCAATGTTACAGGAAGGATCGTTGGGGATGCTGGAAAAAGGGGTGACCTTTGGATTCCTTTTGTTCAACACAGTACATCTCAGTTGAGTCATGTTGACTACATGCTTGTTTCTATCCCATCATGGCACAAAGCAAGATTATATTAGCTTAACATGTTATAAATCAGCTGGAAGTAAGTTCAAGTTACCCTGCAATTGGCAGCTGACTGGTTAATACAGTTTAACAGAGAATTGGTAGCTCGCTAATGTGGTGACTTGACTGTTAGCAGTCATCTCTCCTTAGCTGCAGCTTCTTACGGGACCACCTTACAACACTTGTCCCTTGTGATCCTAACTGTCAACATATGGGGGTTAAAGATGGGTAGCTTTGAAAGGGAAGCTTGTGTGTTCAAACATAGGATTCTCAAAGGTGCTAGGCATAGAGCTAGCTGTTTCTTTCAAAAATCCTTGGAGCTGTTTGTGTAGGTAAAGATGTGTACTTAAATGCCTACCAGGTGAAAGCTTTTGGTTTTGGTGCAAATTTAAGCCTGAATGACTTTAGCAGTGTCTCCCACAGGTTGCTCTCAATGTAAGGATCATGGATTATTTAAGGTATAAACAGCACTTTTCTACCTGATCATGTCTGGGAATTAATTTTCCTCCAGCAGTGCTGAACTTTCAGGGAGAATACCTGAAGTGTGTTATACCACCAGTGTAATGGAGATCCCTGTCCCTGCACTGGAAAGAGCAGTGTCCCCTTCCTTGGGTTTGATTCAGTTGTCATCATATCAGCTGCTAACACTACCTCAGATGTCCTCTTGGGTCTGGCACATAGGACTTGGACAGACCCTTGCCTTTCCTGAGCAGCAGTTGGAGCCTGTGCATGATACAGATGTCAGCACAGGCATAGAGCTGCCTGCTGTTGGCTCCTTTGTCTTGAAGAATGAGGCAGAAGAGCCAGTCCAGCAGCACCTGACTGCTAGGCTAAGGACGTGAGGGGGGAAGCTGACACTTGTGAGTGTCAACTACTAGTAGTTTTACCATGAGAGTGTCAGTGTTTGAAGTATGGCTAATAGAGTTTCTCCCTCCCTCTGTGGCCATAGATGTTGGAAATTTCAGTTTTCCTTTTCAAACAGATTAGCATTCATTCTAGTCTTGCTGGTGGCAGAGACAACTTGAGTTACGATATCTTTGAAAAGTTGTAATTTTTTAATTGAAGACTTAGTTGAAGGCTTTTCTTTCCCCAAAAGCCATGTCTTGACTCCTGTGGGAATGTCATGTATGGCCGAACATCTTGAATACACGTTCCTCATGTCCAGCATAAGATTTAGGGTTGCCAAGGACTTCCCAAAGGTTTGGCCTGGGGAGGTTCTTGAGTATTTGAACTAAAACACTGTTTACAATGGATGAGCACTAGTCCGTGCCAAACCCTTGTAGAGTCACCATCATTGCAAAGCATTTGTTTTGTAGACTATGTCAGTGTGAGTAAGTCTTACTGACTTCCTGAATTAAAAATCATGCAAACTTCTAGACTTGTGCATTCTGCTAGTGCTAACACCTGTGTTAGATGAGCTTTGAAGATGCCTTCCAGTTGTAACAATGTCAGCTATCTTTACTATGCACCATTCAGTGTGGAGGGAAAGAGATTTCCTGTTTATATTGGCAACTAAGTCATACAGTCATGAATGCTCTTAGCTAGAACATGTCTTGCAATGCTTGTTCTTACAAAACATTTCTTCTAGAATGGGTGCAAGACCAGTTTTTAATGAATATTATGCACTGACTCTGACAAATCCTTTATGTTCACCTTGAGACTCTTAACTTGGTATTTAAAAGCTTTTCAGAGAGGGCTTCACAGATGTTCCTGTTGATCAGCTGACTGTGAGGCCATGTGATGGCCTGAGCTCACCTTGCAGTGAAGTTGACTTGTTCTGTGAGCCATACTACAGGGAAGCCAGCCTTTTGGAGAGGCAGCCTACAGATGAAGGGTGAAAAGTTACCCTTTGTGCATGTTTTCCTCTCCTGAAAAGCACTGTAGTTAGTCTGGCAAAACTCAGACCACTTCTGTCTGGCCCAGCAATGAAAACTGCTGGATGAGCTGAGACAGGTTTATATGGAGTGATTTCTTCCTGCCCTGTGGCTTCAAGCTATCAGCTGTGTTTCTAATTATGCAAACTAGTTGAAGGCTTTTCTTTTCCCAAAAGCCATGTTTTGCATAATTAGAAACCATGCAGTCAGTTTTCTTTAAACATCATGTATCCATTTCTGTTCCCTTTCAAATGTAGTTATTTTCCTCTGCTTCCTCCACTCCAGTCCAGAGAGTTTGGGGAAAAAAGGACTAGTCAAAAGGGAGCTCACTACTTAATGATGAGCTACCATCCAGGAGGACCAGTAAGATACTCTCCTCCCTCTAATCCCCTGAAACCAGCCAAAGAGTGTTTTCCTCCTGCCATTGAAGACTTTTGTCTTTTAGAATGTGAGTAAAGTATCATAAGCAAAATGATTGCATCAGGTGCAATGTCAAAGTATGGCTGTTTCCAGGAAAAATGCATGGCTTGCCATGTAGTTCATGGCTGTTATTCCACTGGGTGGCTTGGTGCTTACAGCACTGCAGCTGTTTCTAATTCCAGCCAAGTCTCATAGTGGAATAACAGCCCAAGTAGATTTTGATCGTCCTGCTCTTGTCTTCCATGTCCTTTTAAAATAGACTGAGCTCTGTCTTGTCTAGTTTTTATCCTCCTCTTGTAAGAATAGCTTTCCATTGCTTTCATTCTCTTGACAACCCTCTTCATGTCTGCTCTAGGTGTAGTTCATCTGTGGCAGTAGAATTGTACATGATGCTCCGGACGGAGTCTGTGTTGCTATGCATGGTATACAACTTCTGTCTCAGAGTAGCTCATCTGCAATACCAACTAGATTTGTATTTTCCTTTTTGATGGCTGAATCACAATTTTGGCTCCAAGCTATTTCTGGATTGCCTACAGCATGGTCAAGTATTTCCCCTTTTTCAGTGATGACCTTTCAGAATTTGAGTTGTTGTTTAGTCTACAAGCATTTGGTCTTGCACTTTACCTTATTGCATACTATTGTATTTGTCACTTAATTTACTTCTGAATTAAATCCTGATTTGTTTCCGAATACTTAGGGCCCGCTTCAGTCTCAGTGTACTCTTATGTTAGACTAACAGTTTTCAGAGCTGACTTTTTTTCTCCTCTGTCCTTACTTGTAGTAACTATTTTGAGGCCATACAGTTAGGTGTATTGCCCCTTTAGGATGCTAGGTTACAAGGAGATGACTGAGGGCTGTGCCTCCAGAAGGGAGGGCGGGTTCAGTGTCTCTCTCACTCTGCATATCGTCTTTGCTCACTGTCAATGGAGGACATGGGTTAATGACTGCAGCAGCAACAGGCCCTTTGGCAGGCCCTTGACTATCCACTCAATCCAGCTCTGGTCCCCTGTCAACCTAGAGCAGAGAAGCGAGGGATGACTTGTGCCCCTTTGGCTCAGAGCTGTTGTCCCTGCATCCCTTGCACATGTCAGAGTGCTATTTAACCAAGGTCTCCAGCCTTACCTAGATGGTCTCAGAAATGATCTTGCTGACTTGTCCCTGCACAGGTACAATACAGGAGCTGGCTTATCACTGCCAAAACTTCTCCCTTTGTAGTTGCTGTGTGGTGGAGTGTGCTGGCCTGGCTCCCTGAGTGCCTTCTGCCTGGCAGTGTCTGTGCACAGTAGAGATAATTTGGGAGAGACAGAGGCTCCTTCTGCTTATGTCTGAGAGCCTCATCTCTCTACAAGTAAGGGAGGTACCCAGACTGTAGTATGCAGACACAGCCTGAGAAACTCAGCTGTCACCAGCACTGTTTGATTCTGTCTCCCCACCCAAATGCTTTGTAAGCCTGGCTCCCTGCACCAGCCTTCTCTTTTAGCAACCCAGACCAGGGTCTGTCCCACCCAGTCTCAGCAAGAAGAAAGGGTGGAACATCCTGAGAACCCTGCCTGTCTGCAGGGAGATCACCCATATGCTCAGCACAAAGATGTTGCTGTGTTGTTACTGCAGCCTTATTATAGCTAAGCATTCTGTATGTATGTGTCCTGTTTTAGTGTAAATATGTTAAAGTACTGGCACCAGGGTGGGAGCGGTCCTCTTATATATAAAAGAAAGAAAAAAAAATAATAATCCTTAATATGCTGTGTTCTAGCTAGTAAAAATGTTGAAGCACTGTGATGCAATGTTTGCAGTGGAAGGTTGCTGGTTATAGAAATATTGTCTCCCACCACTGTGTGCACTATTTATCTATAGTATTGAGTGTTACAGGGTACCCTAAGCATGGTCTGTACCTTGCTCTGTTTCCTGTAGGGGATGAAGCTCCAGGCTTACTATAGAAGTCATCTGTGGTTGCTGCTAGTCTTTGCTGCTGGGATACTTTGGAATTTGGATCAGTCTGCGAGAATAAGCCGTCTCTGAGTACTGGAGCTGGGAGGCGCAGGCAGTTGTGTACAGCCAGGGGCAACACGCTGTTCTTGCTGGTGATGGTCTAGTGCACCTCTCCACAGAATGGACAGGAGCGATGAAATGCAACAGGTCATGGGTGATACCCCTCACATGCTGGTAGCTACTTGCATGGTGTCTTTGCTCTGTATTCTCCAAGTCTGGTATCTCTGTAGTGTGGCTGTGATATGCCCCTCAGTGTGGCAGGAAGATTTCTGGATCCATGAGACTCCAGGGTCCACTGGGCTAGTACAGAACAACTGTTCCTTTTTGCTGTCCAGCAGATCAAACATTGATATTCCTTTATTTGTTGCCGTAGCCTCAAATTTTCATGACTCCTTTCTGGAGGCTAAAAGTGGGCATGAGAATGACACAAATTTCTTAATGTTTTTTTTTCCCCTCTACATAGCTGAGATTAGATCCTTGTCACTCACGGCAGCCTCAGCCTTCATGGGCAAATGTTCCGAGGTCTAATTTGCAGTATTTTTGATTCTCATCTTACTGTTCCTCACCACAACCTTCCCTTTCCTGATTTAGAAACTAGAGCTGTGCTCAAGATCACGTTCACTTCTATTTCCTTCCTCCACTTTGTACAGACTAATGATAACCTGGAAATATTTTGTCCTGTCATGGACATGTTGTTAATTTCATCCTTCACAATAGGAATAAGGTAATTAAATTTCTCTTTGTCTTAATACTAGCTTTGTAAAACAATTGTGTTCAACAGAAAACAGAAATATAAAATTGCTTTGGAGTAGTCTTTCATCCCCTAGAGATGAACATAAATCCGAAAACAAATTATAAGGAGAGATATTTTAATCTGTTCCTTCTCCCCCTTTTTACTTTAAAAAGCCTTTAACAAGACTTGTAGCTTAGTCTCTGAGCACATGCATCACTGCCTGTACCTGAAGTAATGGGAAGAAATCTTCAGCTAGTGGGTATTAGCACAGGTCAGTATCGGGTAACCCAGTGAAGATGATTTGAGTCAGCTGTAGACCTCTGCCTGCATATCAGTTTCTATTTTTGCACTAACTTACTTCTACATGGGCAATTCATTACAACAGCAGATGATTGTTCTTGCTTCTGTGTGTTTCAAGAAGAACTGCCCGAGGAGAGGTTAAATACTATGGCTATAGCATGTACTGTAGGCATGTATATGTCTTAATATAATTTAAGGAAGAAAACGAGAGCTGTTGCGGCAAACATGAGAAGGAGTCACAAGGGTTGTTGAAGCAATTCTGATGACACATTAATATAGCAAGATCTTGTTAATGGCTTAGTGTTTAAGACAATTCTTCAGCATTCTGCAAGTCAGGGTGGTTCTGGATAATGTATGTTTCTCAATCAGGGAAAAGATTGACAAGGCAGCAGGAGGCTCCAACCAGAAAATTACTTCACAGTAGTTTAAGGAGGAGTTTTTTTAGGATTATCCTAAGTGAGAGACTGAGTAAATGCTGCTTGACTCAGAGCCCTATGTGAAACTATACAGTTTGCTCTTAAGGGCACAGGAAGCAAAATGAGATGGAAAAAAAAAGTGAAGGGTCACAGGCATAAAAAATTACTTCCGTATCCACTGACTTTGGATCTCTCCCCTATCTGCTTGCAATATGCATGAATTCAGTTAAATTGGTAGTACAGCAATAAAGACAGCTGAAGACTTAAGTTTGCTTATGCAGTAAGCTCTGCTTTAAATAACTTCCAGCTTGTACACAAGCTGTTTAGACTGGTTGCTTCTGAACAGGATCCTGGATATTCTGTAGCTTGTGCTGATACAGTTCTAGCAAAGCAACCTAATCCCGTTAGTGTTTTGTTACTGACAAATCAAAGCAGTGTGCTAAAAGGAAGTAGTTAGCAAATGCCTTTCCAAAGGCTGAAACAGCACTTACCTTTGTTTGCTTATGGCTTTCTTACTCTAGCCTTTATGCAAGGAATGTAACTGAAGTCATAGCATGTTGGGATTATTTGGGTGACACTAAAGGTACCAGAGCATTTGTGGACCAGATGGGATGGTGAGCTCTTTGTGGGGAAACTCTGCTCTCTCTGCACGCCACGTAGGAAACTTCGGTGCTGAAGATGAAGCTGTGAACTTACTCTGGGAGTCAGATACATATCTACCCCTTCATGGATTTTTTTCTTTCTCTTTAATAACAGAACCAGGGTTAATTGATATACATGCTTTGCTGCCATAGGGGGTGTCTGTTCAGACACCATAAAAAAAGTCTAGTTTTGTGTCTAAAAAAAAAAAAATAGTCTAGCTTTCTTCCAGCTTCAGTTCCTGCAGTTATTGTGTCTGAGTATTACTTTGATTCTCATGTTCAGGGGGACCTGACATCAGCAAGATGATCCAGTTTGAACATACTGGGTAGACCAAATGTCAGGCTAGAGCAGGCTCCAAAGTTGGACTGAAGGCTTCAAGTTCCAAGCATATTTTGACTTGAATTAAACAGACTATTAATGAAATAAACTTGGCAGCAAGTCCTCTAGCAAGTGTAATAACTGTGTAACACAGCTCTGTGACAGTCTCAGCTGCAGTGGAGCTACCAAGAAAAAAATCAAAAAGTGGATGAAGGTCCTTGTGAATTGAAAGCTTCTCTTGTTTCCTGAAGTTTCATAATGAAAGATACTCCCTCAATAAAATCAGAAAGGAAAGCGAAGGTTTAGTAGCTATCATTTGTGTGGGCCTGATAAAGGATGTTGATGGCTTCTGGAAAAGTGACTTGACTTTGTTTTTCAGGAGCTTTATTTTGACTACTAGACAAGGATTTGGAGTTAGGTCTTCAGTGAAGCACAGGCAGGTCTGTACTGGGATGGTTCAGCACCTGCCATACAAAGGCATTGTGCTCACATGGCCGAACTGCTAGGCTGGGCAGAGGAACCTGAGTGCTGGTCAGTGTGTGAGGCTGCAGGCACACTGTGTTGTTGGCTGCCATTTTGTGTTTAGTGAAGTTTGTCTAACTAGAGTTTATCCTGGGAAATTCCACACCTTTAAAAGTTTCCTGCTCCTAAATATCTGGTTTAAAGAATCATCATCTGGAAGCCTGGTTTTGAGTCCTCTGTTAGGAAATTTTGGGTTTATTTGAATATGCAGATTTTCTCTTCAGAAACCCACTTGTACAGAGATGAACCAAGATAAGCTTTGTGTGCCAGTTTATGCAGGCTAATAATTGGTGGTTGTAGACACAAATGAATGTGACTGAAATCCAGTGGCAGATATAATTGAGCCACGTGCATCTTGTGGGAAAGGACACTCAAACTTAGGGACAAGCCATGTTGTAAGGTGTGTTGCGTGTATACTGTGCTTTTTCCTCATACAAAAGTTTGGATATGCCTTTTCTAAATACTTTGAAAGAAGTAATTTAAAATATATTCGTGCTGAATATTTAAAATATTGCTAATATATTGGAAGATACTTGTGTGTAACCATGAGGAAAAGCATAAACTATGAAATTTGGACTTGCATCTGTAATGGGTAACAGAGCTGCATTGCAAACTTTTTTGTGACTTTATACAGGCCTAGGCTTTTCCATTCCAACTTGTACAGCCTGTAGGCAGCCTTCCTTTCTTTCCCAAATGTGTCTGCAGATCACAACTGTGAAAGAGTCAGTGTCCTGCACTGGGGACTGGACTCTCTTAAACTTGTGGCTATGAAGGTGTAGCCTGATTTTCCTTCAGCATTTCTATTCAGGAAGGCTGCCTGGCAGCTGCCTGCCTCAAGAGCTGTATTTGGGGTGGCAGCACTGGATCAGTATTGACTTTTTCTTCAAGGAAGAGCTATTGTCCCAACAAAAGAGGTAAGCAATTTGTCAAGAACCTTTGTAAATGCAAATATCCTCTCAGGAGTTTTCTATCCTAATATTAATTTAGGATTGTCATGAATAAAGTGGTTTTTGTTTCCTTGGCAGGTGCCTTGGTAACTGGACACCTTTTGAGGAGAAAAGATGAAGAACATGCTTGGCTCATCGATCACTGATGAACTGATGTCATCCCAGTGTCCACATGTGAAAGAAAAAGTAATTTTCTGCCTTGACTTCAGGTAAGTGCCTGTTGTATACTGTACCTCACTTTCCAAGCTTTGGGGGAATTGAGGAAAATGACAGTGCATGTCTGAAATTAATTTCCAAAAAAGACAGTGGCAGATTTCAGTCATGTGGAAGACATGAGATGCTGTTGCTTTTGTGACACCCCTTTAGGCTATCTAGGATCAGAGGAACACCATTCAGCTTACCTGGGGGGCCACAGGCCCTCTCTGGAGTCTGATGTGTCATCAGATACATCAGATACCATACAAATAGGGTGATCTGTAGCCAGGAATGCATGCTGCTGCAAATCACAAGCTTTCTCTGTAACCTGAGCTGAATGCACTGTTGAGTGCCAAGAAACATGGTGCTTACAGTTTCTTGGCAGTTGAACTAGATGATCATTGTAGGACCCTTCCAACTGAACTATTCTGAGAGGGCTGCCGTGGTTCCTTACCTGTCTAAGAGCAAAGACACCAATACATCCTTCCTGTGGCTATTGATCTGGCTAGGCAGGTCAGACCACATTTTGCTCAGGAGACAGATGGGGACAACATTGATCCCAAGCTGGCAGTTGTTCTATCACAGGATTAAAAATACTTCATTATTATTATGAAGAAATGCCTGGCAGCTAAATGAACTAAGGACTCGTGGAGTAGTCAATAGAGGACACCTAGGGAAGATGAGAACACAGCAGTCAGATTATGGTACTTCCTGAGAGTGTTTTTTAAGCTTGCACCGATTTGAGTCAGGAAATTCTTGGATCACAAAGGTGAAATCATCATATTTAAGAGCTCTATGTGGATTTTTCTTCCAGAAAAGTGATTATTCCCTTTAAATGTGCAAAATATTTGACATTTTGTATACCTTGCAGTGAGGAGTCACATACCTTACCTGTATATTATATGACAGTATCTTCTTGTGCTTGTTTTAAACTCTTGTTTGAAGTCCCCTTGTTATTGTATGAGAAGAAACAGTGAATAGTGTTTTCCTGTTCACTTTCACTACTCCACACGTTACTCTCTAGACCTCTATCCTTTCCTCCATACCTTTTTCAGGTTGCAGAATCCTGGTCTATTCAGGCATCCTGTGCATAGAAGCTGCTTTGTTCCTTTGATCAGCTGTGCTGCTTCTTTCAGGACCTTTTACGGTTGCTCTGTATTGACTTTGAGATGGGCAAATGGACCAGAATTTAATGCTGTATTCAGGATACAGGCGTAATGTGGATTCATGTTGTGATATAAGTTTGTTCCCTTTTTGCTTTTCTGTTCTCTTACAAGTAGTTTCTAGCATTCCTCTTGTTTTTTGACTGCTCCTGAGCTGATAGTCTCATAGGAGACTCTGCTTCAATCTTATTCCTGAAAAGAATAACCAGCTCAACACCTGACACTTAGTAAGTAAGCTTCGGGCTGTTTTTTCTGTATGTGTGTCACTTCATACTTTTTCATTCCGAAGTTCATCTGTTGTTTCATTACATAGTATCTCAGTATTATGAGATGTTTCTGCAGTGTGCTGTAGTTTTTCTCTTTACTGTCATGAGTAGACAGTTAGCATTGGATGATTGTCTTCTCAGTATTTCTTTTTTCCAGACCATTTTGTGAATATAGCAGAGATTCCTTGAGATAGTGATCTGGCTTCACAAAAAGCATTACCATTTATTTCCTGTGTTTCCTCTCTTAAGTGGTTTTCCATCTCAAGCCTTTATATCCCATGGTAGCTCAGATCTTTTAAGAGGCTTTTGTGAGAGATCTTATTTAATTTATTTTGGAAATCCAAGAAGACATTATCAATCAGATCTGCCTCATGCACCAGCTGTTGGCCTGCTCAGGAATTGAGGTAGGTTTGCAAGGCAGCACTTCACCTTACAGAAGCTGTGGTGATTCTACCCCATACAGCATATTTATAGAAATACATGCTACTTCTATTACTCAGTTGCTTGTGCTAATGTGGCCATTTTGTATATCATACTACACTGTCAAAGGTTCCCCATGCTTGCTTTAGAATGCTTTTTTGGAAAGATTTCCATCAGTCTTCTGGCAATAAAGCAGTGGTGGGTGAGAGGCTGCATACCATTGTCAAGAATGCAGTTTTTCCATCCTTCACCCTGGTTAAGTGCTACCTGATCTTGATCATTTTGTTGTTGGCTTTCCCCCCAGTTTCTTATGCTGATACTTTGCTCCCGAGAAATATCAGCTAGATGGTTCTGGTATGCTTCTGCCTAACTTTTTTTTTTTTTTCAGTTTGTGCCTGAGTTTATAACCCTTTCATTTTTTTCAACTTTTCTGAAGTATGCTTTCTTGCTCCCAATGGTTTGGTTTTGTTTAATACCATTATGCTTAGCTTTAGGCTTCTTCAAGGTTTTTTTTCTTCGACAGGCAGGATGCTTTTGCTCTGAGACTAACATGATGTCTTGAAATAGTGTCTCTGTCTCCAGAAAACATGCAGTTCTTTAAGGTTGCCCTTTTAGGTTCATTGATTTTTCTACTTTTATGTGGTTCCTGTCTTTGAAATTGAGCGTGGCAGTAGTTGGGGCTCTGTAGAATTGCTGAATCTGATGCTGATATAGTTCAGGTGTACATGGCAGAAATATGATAAACCAATTGTGTGTACTGGTCAGGACTGAATCAAGAGTTGCTTCCCATTTTGAGGGTTTCCTAGCTGCTTGAAACAGTTATGTGCAGCATCTAGAAATCTAGTATTATCTGAGTGGTCAATGTAAAGATTTCACATTTTACTTCAGAGTAATTAAAATAATTTGAAATAATAGTTCCCTGGGATTTCCACATTCCATTGCCTTCCTGCCACGACGTTTCCTTTGTACCTGCTGTGTCCATATCCTTGTTTAAGGTAAGCTTTCTGGGTCTGTGCCATCATTATTTTAGAGAATTCTGTGAAACATGGAAAGCATTGTTTTGGCTTTCTGTTGCTGTATCCTGTTCATATCAGACTCTTTTACTATGTTTGTCAACTTCTATCCTATTCCTTACTTGAGGTTGCAGTGTCTACTATAGGATTCAGAACAGTGCATCCTGTGTGCACCAGTCTGCTTTCTCCTACTTGTCAGTTTGAAATTTATGTATGATCTTCCTGATGTGAAGTGCAGATCCTGTTTCCCTCTCAGTTCAGGTGGAAATCTGGTCATCTTTTGCTAGGCTTAATCTACTCTAGAAGCTTCCCCAGTCCCTGATGAACCTGAGCCTCTCTTCTTTACTCCACTGCTTTAGTCATGCATTGAGACTTTGCCTCCTCACCAGCTGTGTTATGATGGGGGTCCTGGTCTTTGGCATCCTACGTTCTTCCTCCAGAATCTGTCTGTCTTTTTATGTGGTACCCAGGTGGACCACAACCCCTGCCTCCTTCCCAGCATTTCCCAACTTGTCCAGACCTTTTTGAAGTTTGTCAGTGTAGCACCAGTGGGCATATCAGTATGCTGTCTCTGGAATTGGGAGCCAAACCTGTTAGGTACCTGGTAACTGAACCACTGATGGCTATTGCCTGTCCCTTTTTCTCAGCTGGGATTTCTGCCCTAGGGAAGTATTGTCAGTACAAGAAGATACACAGACACCTTGTGCAGAGAGGGGATAATTGACCAGGATTATTACACCCTTAATCAGTTTGGTGCCTTCCTGCCATGAGACTAGGGCTGGAAGAGCTTTTCAGTGCCCTAAAAAGCCTCCTCAGTTTAACCTCTTTCCTTAAGCAACAATAGGGTTTTTGCCTGCAGGTGAGACTGTTCAGAGATTGCCATGAAGCCTCTGTGTCATGCATTCTTCCACCTATGCCACAATCAAGTCACAAGAAAGGGCTCTGTCTCTGAGGATCATGGGCTGCCTGGAATGAATACATCTTCACACCACCTGTGCACAGGTCAGGTGATCATATGACACTTGATACTTTACCCTTGGAAATTGTCACCCTCTAGCTAGGCTTCTGACTGCATTTCTCTTGCACATCTGGACTGACTCAATAGAAGTGTTCCTATATGGGATGGCAATGCAGCTTCCAGTTAAGGCATTGAGAAGCAATTATGTTATGTGCATCATTAGCAACTGTATTCATTGTGTTTCATAACAAATTATGCTGAGACATTGACTGAATCCAAATTAGGAGAAGCTGAGGCTTATCTTTAGCCTATATTTCATTCAAAAGAAGCTGGCCTTCCCAGAAAGGCAGTCTTCCTGTTACTTGGGTATGGACTTGATATAAGGTGGAAGAAAGAACTCCAGCCATGTAAGCTGTATTTGCATCGGTGTGTTACTAAGCTGGTGATCCCTGAGCTGTAGAGGGGTCAAATGAAGGCCATTAAGATGGAGGAAAAGTCCCTAGATGTTAGAAACTTTATTGCAGCAAAGCAAAGAAAATGTGCCACACGCATATCTTGTTGTGATGTTCTGTCTTCTTTGCCTTCTGAAACAAATCTGTGTGTAAGGCTATGTGGGCATATATATCTTCTAGTAGGTTTGGTGGAACTGAGAAAACTTAAAATTGAAAAAAAGATTCCCAAGAAAAGATTGAGAAATACTACTTTAGGTTAGAGTTTGTGCTTGTGTTAACTGACTTGCCAGTTAACTTGCTGTCACTAGCACAAATAGAAATGCTTGTCTAGACAACCTGCAAATATTTATATCACAAATGTTTATGACCTAGGAGAATTTTTCCAGGACAGAAATGTGTATGTGGCTAGGTGGCCACAATTAAAATTAATGTCTATGGAGTTAAAGAAGAATGACAAACTTGAATGTAGCTGTTATGGGGGCAAGTTCTTGTCTGGCCACATGACCAATTTCAAAGGAGTTGTTCTTGTCTGGCCAAATGACCAATTCCAAGGGAGTTAAGAGGCACATGCTACTGAATCTATATCAGTTTGTCAGCTCTGTATCTGGCCTGGGACTGAACACTGTCTCTTTAGAGCATGGAAATTTTCTGCATTGGTCCTGCCCATAATTGCTGATTTGTTTTTAATTATACCAAAGAAGGAAATAAACTGTATCCTTGCAAAATTTTCATGGCTCTTCTGATTCGGGGTGTTGCAGGGTGTAGTTAATGTTCTGAAAAGGCTTTGAGATTCCTGGATGAAAGGTGTGATGAAAGAATTGTATTGTTATTGTTTTAGGGGAGGAATTGTGCTACTGGGTAAGCCTCTGTCACTGAGACTTGCTAGACTTGTTTGTTCTGACTTGCCTATGACTCCTTTCTTTCCTAATTTGGGAGATAAAGCCTCAAGTCTATGCTGAGATGCTGCACAGTGCATTGTGGTGTTTGGGACAGTGCATCTCACAGACAGAAAAGCTTCTTGCTGACCTCTCAGTGGTACCCAGAGGTGAGTGCTGCAGCATTCTGACTTGCTCCTTGGTAGTTTGGGCAGCACAGCTATATCATGTGTAGATTTATAGGGCAGTTTGAGCTTTGACCGAGGGTGTGGGGAGAATGGCACTAGCTCTGCGCTTCCTTATGTTTTGAGCTGCCTTCCATGCATCAGTAATCCTTCTGATATTTAACCCTTTCTCCTCACCTAAAATGCATTTGTTTTCTGAGAATTCCTCAGCTCCTCTGCAGCATGGTATGGTGACAAATCAAGGTGGCCTATGGCCACTGAAGGTTGGAGCAGGTGAGAGTCATCTCACTGTGCCCTGACTCTCATCTGCCATTTGTGCTAGTGCGGTTAGAATGTGTTGCAGTCACAACCGTTGAGCTAATAGCATGGTACAAAAGGGTGAGCAGAGTAAAGTAGGTAAAAGTAGCTTCTTGTGCTCTTGTTTATTTTCATGGGCTTTGTATGCAGCCAGTGAAGTGTTAATCTGTGTAGAATCAGCTTGGAAACACACCAAATCTGGCACCAGACCATTTCACCCATCCTGCCTTGGAATGAAAATCAAACTGAAACCCCACAAAGACTATTAACTGCTTGTTTGGTGTCTTGCTTCTGGAGTAGATTTCAACTAGTCAAAGTGGGATGAAGGGAGGCAAGCAGAGCTATTTTCAAAGGCTGAAAAGCAGAGATCTGCTATATCTGGGGCTGCTGAACTAACAGAATAAGATACTTGTGTGTGACCAACGTAGCTGGAAGTGGAAATCTGAGAGGTAAAGATGATGTAGAAGTTGCAGAACCTTATCCTAAACTGATTGCAATCAGTGGACATGTACTTAATATTTCCTTTACACTGGGATGATCTTTCACATGTTCATGCAGATAGTAAAGTCGTTACGTAGTGAGTAGCCCTCCTAGTTCTATTAAAGGTTATTTCAGAATATGGGAGTCTTTCTCAAGATGTTGGCTGTGGCAGACAACTGTAGAAAGATGTGTTACCAATCATGGGTATTTCAGTTGTTGGCATTACAGTTTTGTCCCACAGACTGTTGTAGTAGTACAGGTGGCTAGCTCTATCCCAACAATTAAAAAGCTCATAACCTCCAAAAAGCTGTATGCAAAATGGATGAGAGAGTAAGGAACAACAAACCTTTTGTGCTGACTGCAAAGGTGATCAAATAATCAGGGAAGCCTGTATGAGCAGCACTTAGGCATCATGGATATAGTTACTGGTAAGCTCTGAGTTAACACATCCCGAAGACTGAATGCTGCCCTTGAATCTTGATGCAAATGACAAGAACAGTACTTGGAGCTGTTGTCTATGCCCAGCTGAAGTTTGTTCCTGGGAAGCAACAAGACCTTGGTAGAATTGGATGGTTAAGGGGAGGAGCTCAGTTAGTAAGTGGCAAATACATTAGTGATGCTTTATCTGACTGCAGAGGGGTGGCATGCAGGACCAACTGTTTTTGTAGGATGTTTGAGGGTGTGGGGAGATCAAGCTGATTCAGCATGACACACAGAACAACACACACATTTTGTTTCCCTCAGCAGATCCCTTCAATATTTGGAAGTCTTCCATTGTATCAGAATTGCTTTGGGACACATCAGACATTGAGTGATTGAGGCTGGTAGGTAACTGACCTTATCCAAACAAGGGTCTTGCAGTACTTAGGCAGGCACTAGCTGCTTCTGTTTCAATGCCCAAAGTAGTAGAGGTTGTTGTCCCATTCTCTTAGAAACGTGTGTCCTGAGTATGCCACAAGAGTGGAGGAGAAGCATTAGGTTGGTGTGATGCTTGTGGCAAAGGTGGGAGTGGAATTAGCATGTCTTGTTTTGTGGCCCTGTGCTTTTGCTACAGGACTCCTGGACTATGTCAGATGTATTTCAGTTGCTGCCATTCCCAGCCACCCTGCCAAGGTAGACAGCTTCAGGGACCTAGTCTGGATTTTCAGATTGCACTCACCAGGCCAGCAGATTAGTGTGGTCAGTTGTCTTGTGAAAGGTCCCATTTCTAGGAAGAGTGGTTGTAGGGATGTGCCTGAATCTATCTTTGAGTGGAAAAACTGATCATGGCTATAAATGTGGAGAGACCCCCATCAGCAGATGTGCCACCCAAGCTCTGCCACTGGCTCTTCTGAGAGTATTGGAATATCAGTGAGCAGGGGTATAATAATAAAAAAATATAATAATGAATTTATTATAGGAAGACAGCAGCAAATCAGATAGAAGAGGCTGTATGTTTTCTTCTATGCGGAGCATGGCAAAATACCTTTGGTAAACAGCTGGTGCCGGAAAACATGGTTTAGATTAATCTAAAAGCAAATCTAGGTCAGGGTGCTATGAGGGCTTAGCTTAAGAAGTCAAAAAATGTTGAGGGCAGATCTGCAAAACAGAACAGGGTAGCTGTTCCCTGCTTATCCAGCAACTCAGTGACTAGGGCCTCTTCTTAGGGCACAGATGATAGTTACGCTTCCTTTTCTTGTCAAACAGACATTTTCTGATTGGTTTTCTGTATTGTTCTGAGGCTTTTGAGAACACACAGTAGCTCAACCGGAAGAGATGGATAAGCTCGATATAATGAATCAAATCCTGTCAGGTAGAGGTGGGACCTGAACTTTCATCACTTGCATTGTGAATGAACATATTAACCTCTTAGGGTGTTTGGTACAGGATGAGAGAGGAAAAACAGCTTGTCACCTGTGTATTGTGCTTGTCTTTTGCTTTTGGGTAAATGTTCCAAATTGGAAGGTAAAGAATTCATTTGGGGTTGATCAGAAATCCAACCTGAAAACCTATCTGTGTTCTCCTTGGTTTCACAAGGAAGACTAGACAATTTTAGCTCTGTAAAATTTCAGTACAACTCTTCTTCCTAATGTGCCAATAACTATTAATGTAGCTTTATTTCTTGCTGTATTTCACTTATTAAAATATCGTGTATCGAGGCTTGATTTAATATATCTCTCTCTAAACACAACTTTACTGTGTTTAAAATAACTTAATTCTATACAAATGTAGCTATTTCCAAAATAGTTCATTTGGATGATTTTTTTCAGTACGGAATAACTTTTTAGTGATCAAAACACACTCTTTGGCTTAGAGTCAGGGTGTATAAACTAGGAGACTTAGTTTGCATTTCCAGACCCAAATGAACTGTGATATGAAGTTGTCAGATGCTGCTGTGTCCATGGACTGTCTTGGGCTCCTTGGGAATGAAGCGTGTTTTAAATGAGAACAGGGATTGCTGGAGGGAGGTCTAATGTTCATCCATAGTATTGCCAAGATAAGCAGTTTTGTACTGAATTAGAAGATCTTGGGTTTGAAACTTCGTGCTAATCCACTGCAGACTGAAAGCTGCCAGACACAGACCCTGAGGAGGTGGGTTTTGGAGCAGAGAGGACTCGGCCTTTGAGGTCTCCCAGCAGAGTCTGGCTTCTGATCTCTTGTTAAGGTTTGCTCTTGAGGAATGAAAGTTATCCTCATCCTTGCTGGTGGATGAATGCATTGGTATTACCTGAATTCCCATCTGCCCCCCTGAGAGTTAATTCACAGCTTACTGGAGTTTGGGCAGTAATAAAATCAAAGCATGTGGTATAAGGAAGCAAGAAATGTGAGGCTGTGGAGAGCATCTACACAGGCAGCTGTGGTATTGGGGGTCTTCTGAGGAGAACACTTACCTATTAAGCAGTGCCTCTTTGCCACAAGAAGAAAGAAAGGATGCATCTATGGTTGAAGGTGATGAGATCATCTCTGCCTCTGCATTCATCAGCACCGCAGAGGATCAGTGTTTCTCTGGCCAGCAAGTGTTGCTGGGTGGAGCAGAGTTTTCTTGGTTACTAGAGTGCAGAGAAGACCATGCAGAAGTCCGATTCCTAAACAGGGGGATCCATCTGTTGCTGAACTGTTTAACTACGGAGATGGATGGCCCAGGCACAGGAATTCCTGTCAGGTGGTTGTTCTGGTACAGCATGACAATCCTGCCCTTTATGGCACAATAGCGAAAAGGCTAGGGGGGCAAAGGAGCTAGTCGGAGGTGTAGTGTGTGTGATTAATGACTGAATGCATTGACTGGACATAACCTGAACAAGAACTCTCTTTCACTAAACATCCTAGTAGTCCTCAGCAGAGACAGGCTCAAAACCAGACCTAGTTGTGAGTGTGTTTTTGTTTTGTGAATACAGACCCTAGCATGACAGTGTCAAAGGCTAGAATTCCTGGGCACTACTGGAAATATATGCTGCTCTAATACAAGCAATACACATTTGGTGTTGCCTGCACTCGAGCTGTTCTTCAAAGAGTAAAGGTTAGATGATTTTGGGCCAAACAAAACCATCTGTTCCCTGTATTCACGCTGATTCCTGAAGTGGGTGGCAAAAGATAAGGGATTTCCTAAAAAGCTAGAAACAGGAGAGTTTTTCTTTCCCAACCCTTCTGCACAACTGGTGACTAGCATGTCTGCTGATAAAATAGAAAAAAATGGGGGCTGCTGAGCTGGGTCCTGCAAACAGGCATCACAGTTGAAGGATGCATACTGGTAATTGTACACTGTGGAAGGTGATGAGACTTGGTGCTTCTGTTGCAGAAGAGATTTTTTTCCTGTTCTGATACTTATCTTGGCAAGATGGAAGTCAAGAGCATCCTGCTAAAGGGAGGAAACTGGTTTGGGTTTGAAGATGTATT
Organism: Ciconia boyciana; assembly: GCF_034638445.1. Taxonomy (NCBI): domain Eukaryota; kingdom Metazoa; phylum Chordata; class Aves; order Ciconiiformes; family Ciconiidae; genus Ciconia; species Ciconia boyciana. The sequence continues at coordinate 61,007,461 of NC_132938.1, forward strand.
TCCACTGTAATTTGTATCTCCTATATACAAATTAATTACCTATATGAATGTAGAAATATGTGCTTCCTTTAAACTGTTTTCTTAAAAAACTTTAAAGTGAAATCAGTATCAGAAGTGGAGGAGGTTTTTATTCCTCATCTCCCATGTTTCCATTTACCCCAGCACTGCAGCGGTTCCTAAGGTATCTGTTTCCCCTTGCAAGTTTGTGTGATCTGTGGAGAGAAAGCAGTTCTGAAATGTTGGAGGAGGAGGAAGTCTGTGCTGCCAGCGTTTGTCGATGTAGCTGGTATTTGCACAAAAAGGAAATAGAGACAGATTGAAATGGAGGACAGTGCTGCCTGTCAGAGCATGAGTCCCATAGGCACCAAGATGCTTGTTTCTCAAGTGCGAGTCTTAAGCCCTTGTAGCTTGGGCATAAGGCCACGTCTTGAGGAAATCTGTCTGTATACAGTTCAAGAAAGCCGGTGGTTATGAAACAAGAGTACTGTTGCCTCAGTATCTGTGGAGTCAGCCATATGGTGTCAGGGCTGTTCCATGTGTTCTCTGTGTCAAGAGCAATGGAGGGATATTGCTCTGACTGCTGTTCAGGTGGAAGCACACTGGGGTGGGAACAGCTGAAGCACAGGGAACCAGTCTGATTGAGACTGATGGCAGGGGCTCAGGTTGGAGAGCAAAAGCTCTCCAGTGAGGAGAGTGAAGTCAGATGCTAAAGCAGAATCTTTAAAACATGAGACGTGGCTAACTAAGGAGAGGCAGAGGCATATTGCCATAGTGGGCTGTTCTGGTTAGCCAAGGGGCTTGCCCTCAAGGGAAGTAATTCCCTGCCCATGAGGTATGCTGCAGTTCCATTAGCTGGGACTGTGAAAGACTGTGAGATGAGGATGGGAATGCTCCATGGGAGGCTGCAGCATGTTAAAGAAACTGAGGCAGGACAATCCCACTCGTCTTAGGTTTTTATCTGAATCTCTGCATCTGTTAAACCCTCAGGGGTAATGGATAGCGTATACGGTGAAGTTTTAGATCGTGAGAAGTCAAGGCCTCCATGGAACCAGTTGAGCTCTAGTGTGTGTATATTATGTGCTTACTGCAACTTGCAGTTTCCAAAGAAAGTAATCTTGGCCAGCCTGGGCTTTCAGACTCCTATCAGCTGCCCTACAGTCTGTTTTGCAGAGCCTTGCCATCAGGGAACTGAGCCAGTCTAGTCGGGAGACAGCTAGATTTGGGGAAAACTGTGCATTGCTAGAACATATCTTTGCCGTAGTAAAGCAGGCACAACAGAAGGAGAGGCACTAGCTTCTCTGTAGCATGTGACTCTGAAGCAGAAGGCTTGATCCTGGTCACCTGTCCTGTGTATTTTGGTAACACTAAGCTGCTGCTTGGGACCACCTGCAGTTGTGGTGCTGGCTGAAGCTACCCTGTTTAACTTTTTCTTTCCAGTATGCCACCTGATTGAGTGGGTAAAAACTTGCCTGTGTCCCTTCTTAAGCAATGGACTGGGATACCTGCCAGCACTCTTGATAGCCAAAACCAAGCTTTTATGTGAGGACATTAAACTCTGAGTTGCTTCTAACTTCCCTGTCACTGCTGAGCACACCATCATTATGTGTAGACCTCTCAGGTGCTTCCTCTGTAGCTCTATCCTTTTTTCTAGTTTGCCTTGCTTACCACCTCTCCCTTGTAGCTTTGCTCAGCCTTCTTGTCCTCAGGGCAGAGTGTATAATCCCATTCTGCTCTCCCACCACTTCACTGTATTTTGCTGTCTTGGATTTGTGCATCATACCCTTGCCTTGACTGCTCATTTGCCCCCTCAGCTCATTTCCAAAGATGGAGCCTCTACTGGTATCCTGCTCTGCTTTCACTGTGATTTCTTCTTTGCCACCTTGTAGTCAGAAAACATGCAAAGACTTACTCTGCCTGCCTTTCTGCCCCTTCCTGCCCCTATTTTCTCTGATGTTGCTCAGAAATGGCTGTGCCATAGGCCTGAAAAGGGGAAAACAGTATGTTGTATGTCTGGTCCACGGCAATACAAACATGGATCAGTGGGTGTAAAACAGCATAGTGACTAGCCAGCTGAATCCCTCCTCCCCAGAGCTGGCTGCTGCCATTTGTCACTCCAGGCACCTTTGAGAGATTATCCCACGTGTTTTTCTGATACCCTGTACTAATGCCAACCATGATGTGGAGATGCAGTGCGTGCCATGACAACAACTACTACATAGTGTGCTGTGGAATTACTAGGGATCTGAAATAATTGTGCTTAAGGCTTTGCATCATCCTACAACAAAGCTACTGAGGACATGCGCAAAAATGCAGTTTTCCTAATGTTCTCTTGCTTAATGCTGCACAGGAGGACATAAGTGGAGGAGAAAGGCTTATGTGCCTTTGTCCATGTGTGAGTCAAGTGCCCAACCCTTTTACAGGTCTGCTGTTGGCTTTCAGCAAGTCACTAAGTCTCAGTCTTGTTGCCATATCATATTTACACATGAGTAGCTATTTCTCTCTGACAGATTGTCTGGCAGGAGACAGGACGTGGTCACTTACAATGTATGTGTGGTTTTGGTGCAATAAAACCCAAACCCTGTAGGGGATCAATAAATGTTACTACTCATACCAACTAAAAATAACTCAAAGCTGTATGTTTTATAGCATCTCTGGTAGCCTAGAGTATCCTTGGTGCAGAAGTTATTTCATCAGTCATGAATTACTACATTTATGTTCAGTTTAAGCACCTGCGTGTGCAGTCAGCTGCACTTGAAATCTGTGTAATATTTCTTGATGGGAAATTGTCTCTACTAGCAATACCTCCACAACTTTAGGCTTTTCTCAGGGGTGCATGTGAGGCAACGGAGGCAACTTAGAACACAGGAAATTCTGACTAAATATAAAGAAAAAGCTTTTGCCATGAGGGTGGTCAGAGACTGGACCAGGACTCCTGAGAGACTGGGGAATCTCTGTCTTTGGAGATACTAAAAACTTGACTGGACAAAGCCTGGAGCAACCTGCTGTAGTGGGACCTGGTTTGAGCAGAAGGTCAGACCCGCAGGGTCCAGACATCCTTCCCAACCTACCTCATTCTGTGAGGTTTGTCAGCTGAGCTAAGCTGTGCCAGATATGATTTGTCTCAGGATGCGTTGTTGTCTTTGTAATAGACTTGAATTTCTCCATGTTGTTTTCTTCAATGCAGATAGTGATCCAGATGGACAGAGCAACGAAGCGTATAGAGCCATGGAAGATAGCAGTCATTGTTGTGTCGGTGATAGTAGGCTTAGCGCTCATCATTGGCTTGATTACATTTTTTTTGTGCCATGGTAAGTGCACCACTCTTCTTCTTATCACAAGTCTTCAGGAATCTGTTGTGTTTCACTTGCTGCTGTGGTCTTGCCTGATGATTTAGGTATACAATTCACCCCTGGTATAGAATCCACATGAGAAAGCTAACTAGACCCTGTTCAAGATCTGAATTGATTAGAAAACCTGCAAGAATACTTAAAATATCATTTACTTGAAGCAGGAATTTGTTTTTTCCCTCTGTTTCTTGTCTTGCTCTGGTGCCTGCACTGGTATCCGTGGTTAACCAAAGGCTAGCAGTCTTCCGTGTAAGCCAAGGGTGTGTCTAGTACTCAGGCTATGCATAGTAAGCTTGGTCTTGAACAGGATTTTTGCAGAAGCTTAGCCTGGCACCTCTAGCTGAGGATATTTGAGAGAGGGCAGAGGTTTAGGCTTTTTGGAGCCCAGGAGTCAGTCCTGGTTGCCAAGGGCCTGGCTTCAGTAGCACATGAATGAAGCAAAGACATTCAGTTCCCAGTCTCTGAGATACCAGCATGAGGGGTTTTGAAATGCCTTCCTGCTGGGATGGAACTAATCACATTGCTGTCACAGCTCACCAAGAGTCGACGAGGCCGTGGCTTGCATTAGGACACTAGACAGAGCAGTGGCAGAGCTACAGCTTAGCTTTGCTTTTTGCTAACTCTGCATTATGGGGCCCATCTCTGCCGTTCACCTGAGAGCCAGATTTTAGACTGCTGAATGGATGCAAACAGCTCTGGGCCACCTGCCTCTCAGTGAGGCAGGGACATGCCAGAGTGCAGCTGGGGAGGAGTGAGTGTCTCTAGTGAGTCAGAAGGGACATATGTGGGCTAGTGTGTCTTGTGCTGTGCTCACCTAAGGCTGATGAGAAGATGGTCCCCAGAGAAATGTTGTAGTGGGTGTAATTTAGAGCTACTTGGGATGGTCTTCAAAGTAGAAATGAGCCCCTAGTTGGTCCATGGGGCAACAAGATGGTCCAGAGCCCCCTTTTCCCAAAGTGCTGGTAAAGCTGTAATTCCACAGCTGACAGGATCACAGCCAGAGCCTGGGAGCCTTACTTGTGCCATGCTCTGTGAGGTGCTGTGCATGTCTGAATTGTACTGAAGCCTTTCCTTTTCTCTTCTGTAGATCAGGACCGATATTACAGTGCATCTTTCCTAATCACCAGTGTCAAGTACAACCCTCTGTATGAAAGGCAAACCACAGAAGAGTTCAGGCACCTCAGCCAAGACATTGAAACCATGGTAAGCTAGGATGTTTCTCTGTTTCTGCCTGACCTATGGTGAAGAGTCCTGTGATTGTGTGATTGGAAATAGTCAGAGGTGATTGTGCTTCATCCTTATGTGGCTGGCCTTACCTTTCAAACCTTGCTGTAGTGGTTTAAAGATGCATTGCTGACTGCGTGCAAGCAGATGGTAAGCACAGGTGCTGTCTGTTCCAGCAGCCCTGTGGTGGAACAGGCACCCACAGAGCAGAAGGGACAGCAAAATTGGCCAGCTCAGCTGTTTATTTTAGTTCTGCATCCTCTGATGGAAATTTAGTGGTGGCTTTGGTATAGAGGTGGAGATCTGAAGACATTTTCTTGTGTTTTGGAGGCTCACAAGACTGTTATATCTTGAGAGCATGTACATATTACAGGTTTATTTTAACACACTCTTTTCCTTTAACAGATATCTGAAGTATTCAAGGGGTCCTTTCTAAGTAAAAGGTATATCAGGTCCCATGTTGTCAGTCTAAGGTAAGTAATGTGAAGGTCAGGAGTAAGCAGGGATGTGATAAATATCCTTTCTTCCTATCCCTTGACCATATGGAGCGTGCTTGGTGGTTTATGCTTGGATTACACCAGCAGGACGACTAAGTCTTGCCTGGTTGTTGCTCTCCTCCAGTGCTCACAACGCTAAGGGCTCAGTTACCATCAGAGGTCAGCAAGGAAGAGAAATTTGGCCTTATACTTCTGCAGATTGATTACCTGAACACCTGTTGTTTGTGGCTGTGATGCAGTAACTGAATTACTAGGTGATCCCAGTTTTCACTACTAGTTAAGGGCTTGAGAGATGTGGAGTCAGCTCTTTATTCCACTTAACGCTTCTTGTGGAAGCTCAGGCTGGTGTTTACCCCTCTGCATGGTGTACAGCTGGAGGTGACTATTCTCTTCCCTCTCTGAAAACATCTGAAGGAATAAATGATTCCACTATGAGATACCTGGATACAGAGTTCAGGGAAGGAGGCAAGTGGGACATACAGGTATAATGGTCCTGTGAGAGCTTTTAAGTGTTTCCTCTCTCTGCAGTAATTATGTATTACGCTCAGTGATAAAAGGCATCGCTTCTCTGTCCTTTACTGTACTTTGGGTTGGAGTTGTATTTCTATAAGGCTCAATTCTGCTGTGGAATATTTTTCCCTAGACAGCAAAGACTGCCAGACTTCCCACAAATGACCTTCACAGCACTTCTGGGCTTTCTTGCCTTTACCTGTCTCCGGATGGAATGAATCATTTCCTTAAACTGTTCTACATTGTTTTCTGCCGTTGGTTTCTTCCACAAGCCTCCCATACTGTATATCAACTGAAATTACAGAACTTGGGAGCTAGCCTTCAAGCAACCTCTTTACACCTTTTAGGTTGACCAAACAGTGTATCTCTTCCAAGCTTGTTTTCACTACAGATAGAGTGTTGTGCAACTAGGCACTGGACCAGTTAGCTACATCTCTGCTGTCTTTCCCTCTAGGTTTCAGTTGGTTTTTCTTTAGACTGTTAGTTAAAATATTGGGCTCAATATTTTATACTGACAGTAAGTGATCATGCCTTGCTCTGATAACTCAAACTATTGAGATTTTTGTCTCTAGATACAGTGGAGCTAACTGGCCAATAAATGGACAAGTGACTTAAATGGAAAGAAATGCCAAAAGACCTTTTCAACTTTTGTGGCTCTAAACTGAGTCTCTTGAATGGCTGTTAGGAATGGCCTGCTGGGTATCTGTTGAAGGGTTTTAACTTGCTGTATTGTTCCTACTGCTGTCTGTGTCCTACTGACTATGAGTTGTGTGGAGGCCAAAGGGAGTGGTGCCTCTTCTCAGCTGTGCTGCTTATAACAGTTCCCAGAAAATTCCCTCTGATCATTGTTATAGCAAGAACCAAGCTGTCTGCTGACATGTCATCATCTTCCTTTACTTGTGCACAGCTGTGCTATTTGTTCTATACATCTGTGCAGGCCAGACCTGTTCTCATATAAAGAAGGCAGATGGTACAAAGCAGAACAAAGAGGATTAGTGGGCAAAGAGAGAATGACACCACTTTGTTTTTGTTGGTTTGCAGCCCAGATCCTGGTGGAGTGCTTGCATCTGTTGTTCTGGTATTTAAATTTGCCTCGGCTGACAGTAAGGCAATGAGCTGGGGTCATGTCAACAGTGTGTTACGCAGAAGGCTGAAAACAAGTTCAACATTCTTGAATGTTGACCAGTCTACCCTTAGACTCACAGGCAAGTGCCTTAGGTTTGTGTTTTTAGCTTGGAATTTGTTCCTCATACTTTGCTGTTCTTACTGTAATGAGTTGCACTTCAGTATGCAAATATGAGCTATTCTTATTCTGTTCTTTTGCCTTCTCAAAATTGTGTGTTACGGCTGACAGCCTGGGAACTTGGAAGTAGCAGCATGAAAAGAACTAAAGCATGCTGGCACTGATTTATGAGTGTGACCACTCCTCTGTGCATCAGAGGCTCTCTGTGTGACCTAGCTCTGTCGAATGAGACAGTTTCCCCCCCCACCCCAATTCATCAAAAAAAGGCCCAACTTTGTGACCATGGGTTCACAGATTACTTTAAGGCACACAGTGAATTGGACAAGAACCTGTATCACCAGGTACTGAAATGCAGAGTCTTCAAGCTATTAAAAAAATAAAAAATGCAAGGCTGAGATGGTTCCCTTCTCCACCCCTTTGCTTATTTGACAGATTGCTGTAGCAAGTGTTCATAACAAAACCCTGAGGTTCCCTGGGCAGTAATGGTCTCCCATGAATCTGTTGCTGGTTACCATTAGAATCTGGCAGAGGGTTTTTGTAGGAAAGAAATTAGTAATGTTACAGTTTAGCTCCAGCCAATCCCACCACTGAGGATTTGTGAAGACTGTTTTGACCACCCTGCCATACTGAACCTGAACAAATGCGTGTAGGCGTCTATATCATGCACAGCTCCCAGCACATGTAGATGTTACTTGAACCTATTTGCAGTCATCTGCTGCTCTTGTTAGCTTTAAGCTAAGGCAAGAAAGATGTATCCTTTCGCCTTACACTTTCAGTGAGGAACAGAGGCTTAACTGAACTTCTCCAACAGAGCAAATTACTCCTTTTACCGTACTGTCACTCCATGCAGCAATGCAAGCTATTTAATTTGTGTTTGCTGGGTACAGGGAGGGAGTCTGTGCTAGATCACGTAGCAGTAAGAGATATACTCACTGTGGTGTTTGCTTTTCATTTCAGAGTTGAATAAAGAAAAGGGAGATAACCTTTTAAACAACTGTAAGTACAAATGCTTTATAGAAAAGGTCCTGGCACATGGTGCTATAGGTTCTGTATTTACAAGATTTTTATGCTTTTGAGATGCAAGTTGAAAAAATAACTTGTTAAAGATACTAGAGCAGTAGACAGTGCATGAGCCAGGGAAGACTTAAACTCATTTTCTTGCAGTCAGGCTGGTTCTGAGGTGTTTGCAGAATCAGACATTCTGACTTGGTGGTGGGAAGCACTTGCTTTTAATGTTGGTTATGGGAAGTAGGGGCATATAGATGAGCTGCTGTTAGTGAGCTTTGCATAAGGGCTGCTGTTGCTGTGGGTCAGTATTCTTGCTGGAATCCTTCCAAAAACATTTTTCCTCCTGCCCCCTCCTCCTTGCAGAAAGGCTTGGCAATAGCTGTCTGTCAGATTTGAGCTGAACATTGCAATATACAGGGAACGGCCAGAGGGTGGGAGAGGGAGAAGAGCTGACCACAGTGAGAGCACGGCAGTGGCACAGCCCTGGAGAGGGGCAGGTTCTCAGTCCCTCTCCTGTTCTGTGCTGCCCCATGAGGTCTTAAAGCTCCTCTGGAAACAGGGAGACAACATAAGTTCCCTCCTAGGGGACTACATCAGTCCCCTGCACGGTCTCGGAGCCTTTGCACGTTAGCTTTCCATCTTTAAATGGACTCTGAGAATTAACTGGTTTGGATCTAACTTTTTTCAGCTGAGTAATACATGACTGTGCTGTTGGCACAGTGGCTATAAGTAAACTGTTGGAGGAAGAGGACACTGTTTTTTGTTGCTGTTGTCAAGGCTGACCTGGAGGTGACCTGACAAAAATCCTTTCTTTGTTTGCTTAGTTTGTGGGTGGGTTTTTTGTTTGGTTTTGTGGTTTTTTTTGCAAACTAGTCTTCAGCCATTCTGTGACACTTAAAGCTCTACTGACTATGTTGGTCTTGCCTTTGCTATGGAGGTGGGATGTTACAAATAATGGGAAGACTGCGTCCACTGAGTTCACAAGTAATGTACAGTGTCTGTCTTGCACATGTTTTGGTGGTGATGTGTGTATGAAAGCTTAGAGCTGCCCTGGTGTGGTGGTTCTTTGTGGGGGTTCCTCAGTATTTTCATACTCAATTTTTAAGAAGTCTTTTTAAAACAAAAGCAAACTAAGGATGTTCTTTCATACACTACTAAGAGAGGTTTAGTCTTTAGGTGAAACTTACATGCCGTTATTATGAAAGCTGTATGAATGTAAATGCTTAGGTTTAATTATCAGTGCATGTCTTTGTGCCTAATAATCTCTGTGTGCGCAGATACACTAATAGCTATATATGTTACCTTTCCCTCTGTACAGCTCTGGTCAAATATCAAACAAAGCAAGGTTTGTAGAGGCAGTATTTTTTTTTTAACTAGGTAAACAGTTACAACTGGGGAAAATAAACAGTCTCAGATATACTGCCCTCAGTTCCCATAGGAGTACATATGGGCTTGTGTGTCTGAAAACTGGCTTAATGAATAAGTAGTGACTCTTCTACCAGACTTCTTTGTTTACCCCACATCTATCCTGAGACACTTGTAACCATGACACTTAGTTTCCCTGCTATTGGAGGCACTGCTTTAGGTGAAGGCTGTCTCTGACACCCCTACCCCATTACGCCTGTGCCTGCAGCCATGTGAGCCTTTCCCAAAGGAGCACCCTGATTTCCCTCAGTCAGCTAAGGTGGAGCTGCCTTTTCTTTGACAGGCTGTGGAATACGAAGACAGACATTCTCCTTCGCAGGAACGGAGAGAATAATTGGTGGGCAGCGTGCGCAGGATGGGGAATGGCCATGGCAGGCTAGTATTCAGCTTGATGGGACCCATCGCTGTGGTGCATCAGTGATCAGTAACACATGGCTAGTGACTGCAGCCCACTGCTTTAGAGGGTAAGTCATAAGCACCTTTCTGATCTTATAGGCCTTAGGACTCTTGGGTGCTCTGACCTTTTGTGGCCCACTAATGTCTGTATCTGCTGAAAGATAATGAAGTTTGGCTCTTCTCTGTCCTGTTAGGCAAACCTGGCCACATTGTGTTTTGATGCTCGAATGGAGAGCTAAGCTCCTTTGGGGATCTTGTTTTGCATGGCTGTGACATAATCTCAAATATCTTACAGAGAGATCAATCCTCGGAGGTGGACTGCCAGCTTTGGAATTTTGCTGAGACCTCCAAAACAGAAAAAATTTGTTCGAAGAATTATCATTCATGAGAAATACAAAAGCTTAGTCTCTGATCATGAATATGATGTGGCTGTTGTGGAACTTGCCTCTGCTATTGAGTTCACGAGTGATGTGCACAGTGTCTGTCTTCCTGAAGTATCTCACATTTTCCCAGAGAATGCTTCCTGTTATGTCACAGGTTGGGGAGCTTTGGAGAATGATGGTGAGTGTCTCTTGCCTTCCTGTGCCCTGTCACACATGTATCTGAGAAGACTGCTGTTAGTTTTATGGGTTTTTTGTTTATTTTGTGTTCCTTAGACTTGGTGCTTGATAGGTGCATGTGCTAATGATACACTTGTGGACTTGGTTTGCTGCTTTTTTTTCTGGCTTGGTCAGTGGATTGGAATATGGGGGAAAAACCCTACAGGTCAGCATTACAGGAGTAAGAACAGCTTTTTTTGTTGCCACATGCATTGTGCTGGTTGAATACATTCTGTTCTCTGTTCCTATTGGCCCAGTCCCTCTGGGTTTAGCTCTGACATGAGTTCTTTTGCCACTCAGCTTTGTCATAGATGTGTCATGACAGTTTTTATCACTTATTCTCTCTCTGATCATAAATCAGGCTTCAGTTCATCCAATTATGTGAGTGAGCTTCATTCAAATTAGTCCATGTCAGTGAGGTTAGAGATGATGGAACTATAAATCTGCTTATGAGAGTCATTGAACTACCTAGGTTGTGTTTCATGGTAGACTCTTGGGGTGTGTAGTGATTGTCCAAAGCTACATTGCAGTTAACCAAATGGGTCTCTCCAATGATATCAAGGACATCTTGTAGCCTACAGTTGAATTCAACACTGAAACATGTACAGAAATCCCTTTGCCCTTTATGCTAAAGAGCATCTGGTGAGAATAAAAGATGGAGAAGAATTATGTTTGGAAACAAGTGAAGAACTTTAGCAGGGGGAAAAACTTTCTTCTTCCTGAGACATTGTCTGGGTAGCTCCCTTCATTGCCTGTAACGTCAGAAAAGCTGTAGGAAAATCTGGCTACTCCTAATCCTTGAGTGTTTTAGGTTGCATACCCTGTCAGCAAATTCTAATGCCACTTCTTCTAGGCTATAGTGTTAATCAGCTTCGACAAGCGGAAGTGAGAACTATAAGCACTGAAACTTGTAATAGAAGACAAGTGTACAATGGAGCGATAACAGCTGGAATGTTGTGTGCTGGATACTTGGAGGGGCAGGTGGATGCCTGCCAGGTAAGTATCTTCATAGGTAATAGTAAAAAGGAAATAAGTGGAGTGGAAGGTGATGTTTCCTAGAAATAAAATATACTTTGGGGAATCTTGATTAAGTTTATGGGGTTCAATATCTTAAACAGATGTAAATGAAGAGCTTCATGGCTTGTGGGCTGAAGTCTGCATTTAGGTGCTTGGGGTTTATATATAATGCACATGTGAAAATACAGATGTGAGGGTGTGGAGTGGGAGAGACTTAATTAGACATATGCTGTCAGTCTCTGTCTTGTCAGTAAACCATGTGGAGGTTGAATTATAGCTGTGGTCTAGAAACAAATATCTGTCAGTTTAACAGAACAATTCGAGGCTCGCTGCATTAGTGATGTGAATGCTGTTTACTTTGTTCCTGCCTGTTGACATTTTTCTCCTTAGGGTGACTCTGGTGGGCCACTGGTGCATGCGAACTCCAGAGGAATCTGGTATCTTGTGGGAATAGTGAGCTGGGGAGATGAATGTGGCAAGCCAAATAAACCAGGAGTGTACACGCGAGTGACTTACTATCGAAACTGGATCAACTCCAAAACGGGCATCTGAAACCTGCAGCAGCTTAAGTTTTCTGGACTGTGTACAGCTATTCTTCTGACACATTCTGCTCTGTGGTTACCCTCTAAACAGCTGCTGGCTTAGCTTGTGGTCATGTATCAAGTACCAGCAAGCTTGGAGTAGTCTAGGACTTGAAACTGGTTTGGCCTACAGCCAGACAGGAATGGACTTGATCCACGTGACAGCTGTTTGTTCAGGAAGTACTGTCAAAGGGACAACGGCCTTCATCTATATGCAATATACTGACCCTCTTTTCTCCATGGCCAAATGTCTTGGCCCCTACTTTTATACCCAGGCAAAGTGTTTGAGCCCAAACAATCATTTACCAGCATCCAAGACAAGGTATAACTAAAATGTGGCCTGCCCATTTGCTGTGTGCTCCCAAGGCCCCATCTATCTGTGGACCAGCTACAATCCAGCCCCTCACTCCAAGGCTGCTGCGCTTCTGAAATCTTGAGGTTTATTCCTGCATCATTCCAGGGAGAGTACTCTAATGAAGAATGGAAGATGGCTTAGAGAAGTCCTAGTTCCTAATACCACGTCAGACTTACTTAAGTGAATAGAGAATTTCTCCTTGCTGTGTTATCCTGAAAAAGGAATTAGTGAAAAACACCAGCTTCTGTCCACCTTCTTTGAACAAGTGTATGTGCGCGCACTCATCCCTTCATATGAACGGCCCCTACCACAGTGTTTGCCGTGAGAGTGATTGCTGGACTTAAGAACATAAAATGGTTTTTGGTCTTACCAGTCTGTTGTCATATCAGAGGATTTGGCTGAATTAATTTCCATTTTTAACTTTCCAGATTGTGTTGTTCTGAATAAAAGTCCTCGGCTTTTTTGTGCAGGATGGAGGACTGTAACAATCTCAGTATGACCGTTGCCAGAAAAAACCCTCTCAAACTGCTTATTCTTGTGAATGCTGTTCTCAAGTCTTCATAATTTAATATGTGCATCTTCAGCTGCATCCAAAAAAAAAAAAAAAGCTTTTGTGTTACAGTGGAAATACCCGTCTCCTTCAGAGCAGGGCAGAACTTCTGACTGACCCAGTAATCTTATGTAAAGATCTCTCTCTTCTGTCCAGAAGTAAGAATTGCCTGTGTCTCACTGCCAGACCATAGCTAACTAATTTAATCTCAACCACGCAAACTTCATATTCTCTCTGACTTCATGTTTTCAGGAGCCCATATTTCTATCTGCCAGGTAGATCTCAAACACTTTCTACACCCCAGCAGCACAACATGCCTATTCCTGGTGAGGATGCTTTCCTTGGTGTGTCTGCAGATTCTTTCCAACACTTAGCGTGGATGCTGATCCTGACAACAGCAAGTGCTGTGGTCTTAGTTGCTAGATAATGAGCCACTCAATTGCTCTCTTTTCCTTCTATGGTCAGAAGAGAAAGAACTCAGCAAAGGAGATACCATCCACACTGCCAAGACTCGGAGCTGGTCCAGTGTGGCAAGCAAGCAAGAATCTTGTGCCAGGCTAGAAAAGGCAAACAGCAGTCTTTTGGCATGCTCATCGTTAGAAGATCTGGGGGAAACAGGCCGTCAGTGATTACAGTCTTGGGATCAAAGTGTTGTCCAAATTGAGTACAAGTCAGTTGACGTAATCAATGGCAGTTCAGGGGATCCCCTCTGGACTATGCAGCTTTCTGCAGATGCTGCCAAACAGAGCAGTAATCCATCAAGTTAACAGGAGTATTTTGATTATGCATCCTGTGATCTGGCTCCTTGCCAGTACAGAGAACCATGCTTTTCTAGAGCCTCACTGGAGGTACTGATATATTTGGATGCACAGAGAAGGTCTGCATGAAAGACAAGGGTCTGCAGCTGTTTTCTGTTCTATACTTGTGTCTATCAGGAAACCTGGCACTTAAAAAATTTTTCTCAGGGAACTTTTCTTGTGGAATGTTGTGAGCTTCAGAAACAAAACTTGGTGGCTTAATTTCTACATAGGGAGTAAAAAGTGTCAGACTGATTCTGTAGGTCTGTTGAGCCCAACAAATCTCATTTTAGTCCCTTAAGCAGAACACGGCTTTGAAGTATATTGCTTGTAGAGGAATTTTAAATATGATGTATGACAAGTATATATGATTTTATTCTTGCTGGTAGCAATTGTCTTACCACGGCAGTGAATAAAGTTTGATCTTAATGAAGAAAAGTTTTATTACAAGATGCCATGGATTTCCAGTTCCCAAAGCACTTTAGGCTTGGGTTTTCAAAGGGCATAATGGTTTCCCCGTCCTGCTGGATTTCATTGTAAGTTGGAAACTTAATATTTTTAGGCTTGCAAATCCCAGCTATCTCACTGGTTCCCCAAAACAGGTAAGTAATGTCCAAAAAATTTATTTTGCATCTGTGAACTTTCCAGTTGTGCTTATTTTGGGTACGAAATCAGCAAGTCTTAAGCATTTTGCTCTGTATCAAGGGCTGCAGTAAATATCATTCTCCAAAATGGTGCACACAAGGCTGAAAAACTGAACTCGTCATTTGCTTAAGGAGCTACCAGTTCTGAGCATCTGCTCACAGAGCTACAGTACCTGATCCACCTTAATGCCAAGTGCCAGCACAGTGCAGCCAGGAGGAGTGGGGCTGAAGAGGACCTGACATCTACATGGTTTGGGAGCCTTTATTTTGGACTGCCTTGTGGAGTTTTTCAGATGGAACCCAAAGTCATGGACTAAATGAACCCAACGGACATCTTAGAAGGATGGCGCATAGACCAAGAGAACAATATCTGTGTGTATATATTAAGACAGGAAAAGCGGTGGTGGTTAATTGAAATGTATTGGAAAGTATGGGACCTGGGCATGACGTAAATGGTATAGAATAAGGGTAGATACTGTCCTGGTTTTGGCTGGGATAGAGTTAATTTTCTTCCTAGTAGCTGGTATAGTGCTGTGTTTTGGATTTAGCATGAGAATAATGTGATAACACACTGACGTTTTAGTTCTTGCTGAGCAGTGTTTATATTAAGTCAAAGATTTTTCAGCTTCCCATACTCTGCCAGTGAGGAGGTGCACAAAGAAGCTGAGAGGGGGCACAGCCAGGACAGCTGATGCGAACTGGCCAAAGGCATATTCTATACCATATGATGTCATGCTCTGTATATAAACTGGGAGGAGTTGGCCAGGGGGCAGCAATTGCTGCTCGGGGACTGGCTGGGCATCAGTTGGTGGGTGGTGAGTGGTTGCATCACTTGTTTTTCCTGGGTTTTGTTGTTCTTGTTGTTCTCCTTTTCATTGTAATTTCTTATTATTTTATTTCAATTATTAAACTGTTCTTATCTTAATCTAACAGTTTTCCTACTTTTGCCCTTCTGATTCTCTCCCCCATCCCACCAGGGGAGAGGGTGAGCAAGTGGCTGTGTGGGGCTTGGTTGCTGACTGGGGTTAAACTGCGACACAGTTGGAACAAGTCTTCTGATCCAGTTTCTTCTGGAAGCAATGTAGTTTACATGCTCTGAAGCCTCTTGGTGATGCAAAGCAGTGTAAATAGGGACTGTCAGGAAGAGTGCTTGAAAGAACACCCCTCATCCACCGGGAATGTTGGTGCGGGTGAACGTGATGGGTCTGAATGCCTTACTTGTGGCAAAACTACAGATGTCAGCATTGTTTGGCTTTTCCTGAGGGAAATTACGGAAACCTGAAATAACGTAGGCGGAAAAAATGTTTTATTTCCTTTAGGTGGCCTAGCAGATTTGTATTTCTTTCAAGCTGCAGTCTCACCTATTTATGAAGCCACAAGCTTCATCGTCTGTCAGCCATGTTTTCGTAGGAATTAACATCTTCACTCAGGGCAGAATGGGACGTATCTAACTATACAATCATGCATGACACAGTAATGTAATTTATGTGTAAATTTAATAAAACCTGTTAAATTTGCCTTCTGTTTCATGTACTTGTTAATTTCCTGTGTCATGGTAAGCGACTGTAAGATGGGGACTCCTCTGTTTTACAACGTGTTACACCGATCCTATACCATGTATTTATGTACTGGCTTTTATGTAGTCTTAACCATCTGGTTTTATTGACTTCTTAGAGCATAACAACTGTTAGAAGAGCAAAATGCTGTCCAGACTTGGACAGAATTTACCTACCTGGCCAGATGTGTGCAGGCAAACAGGTCTCGTGTCAGCCACTAGAGGGTGAGTCGTATTGTGTAAGAGCCTTAAACTCTTGGCTGCTTGGTGCTGCTCTGTTTCAGCTAAGCAGAGAGGGTCTGGAGGAAAAGGCACCGTGTCCGTGTTGCCTTGAAGATGCAGAGATGCTACGTGATTGTCTTGCAAAGTTTGAGGAGACTACAGCTGTTCAGCTTTTAGCATAGACCTCTGCAGCACTGGGTGACTTTGTCTTTTCCCCCATCAGAAAGATGGCATCAAATGCTCCTTTTCAAGTATGTTAAGTACAGTGTGCTATGGCTGTGAGCACGAGGCTGAGCAGGTTTTGCCTGCTTCCCTGCCACACCATAGCCAGACCTTTGTCCTGTGGAAAAGTAGACTGGAAAGGCACATTGTCAGGTATTGTTGGCATCATGGGTCTATTTTCTCAGCCTTCTTGCAAACAAGATAGCAAAAAGCAGGAGTAATTTTGAGAATCTGATAGGATGGGAGGTTTGCAGTGACATACAGCTGCTGTTTGCTTTGACTTCCCATTTTGACAACTCCTGATGATTCTTGTAGATCAAAGACACTTACCAGGTTTCTTCTTGTCCCTTTCCTGACAGGATGGGAAACTTGGTACGAATTGCACCATATTCTGAGCTAGAATAGCAAGCTCTTGATGAACCAAACATGCTGGAGTTCGTTGGTCCTGGTCTATAACACATAACAGTTGAAGGGACGGTCTTGGAATTTGAAATTATCTGAGAGGGTAAAAAGGAGTGCAACAGTTTTATTGCAGTATTACGGGACATGCCAGGTTGGCTATGGATGGGAAGGTGGCTGTTCGTTTGGAAGAACAGTAGCCCTTTTGTCATAATTTACTGGGTCAAGTGCAATAAAGGGAGTCTTAGAGACAGAATTCTTAAAGGACATCATTTTAACAAATCTGTGAGGTTTTTTTTTATGGCTTAGAGAAAACTGCTTTGTGCTGAGTTTCTGACAGAGCACATGCTGTGTATGTGACACTTAAAGCATTTATGCGCATTCAGTAGCTGGTAACTGTGCCATGACCCAAGGATATGTTCAGCTGGTGTGGTCATATCTGGCTGGGGGAGCTATGTGGGTGGAGTTTCTGTCAAAGGGTTTGAAGTGAAGAACTGAACAGAAGAATAGCTCTCATGTTCTTCTGTATGTGTGGTTGAACCAGGATCCTTCTATAAAACATAGCTGTCAATATTTCAGCTTGCTTGGGGTCTTTGATCCATTATTGCTGCAAAGAAAATTTTTCACAACTCATCTGGTTAGAATAGTTCAGAAACAAATATAACAAATGGCAGTTGATCTGCTTTATCTTAGGGTAAAGTTTTATTTTTAATTGAACCCATTCTTAAATGACACTTCCTTTGAAGAATATTTTGTTTGCCATTCATTGCTGGTGGCTTTTTCTCAGGTGCAAATAAGGTGTTTCCATAAAGACAGAGAAAAGGCTTTTGGGAACTTGTTATCCAAAAATGCAATTATTTTCTTTTATGTAAGCTTGAATAGGTCTAAGAAATACATGGCATGTCTCTGATTAACTTGATTAGCTACTGAATACCTTCCTCCTCCCAGTAAACGTGAAAGATTGTGCTTGCTATGTGATGTTTGTCCCCTCAGCTCCTGTGCTTTCCATTTTCCAGTTGTGCCACTGGGTATTCCCTTCCTTGAGGAAGGACTTGCCATCAGCCTGGCATCCAGAGCCTGTTTTAACCACAGATTGTTCTCTGTAAGTCAATACAAACAGTCAGCTGCCCACAGTTGTCACATCTCTGACCTTTCCCAGACTCTTGGGATCACCTGCAGTCTGCAGCCTTTGGAGCCGTGACCCAGACAGTCTGGCACTGTTCTCCAGGCCAGTGGAGATGACCTGCATACCAATGTGAGCTGTTACAGGGATCATTCCTTCCCCAGTGGACAGACCAGATGGAGGGACTGTACTAGGAAATAACGTGTCTCATGCTGTAGAGTGGTGAGAAGGTAAGAAAAAACTTTTTTACTGTGAGAGTGGCTGAATATTGAAACAAGTTGTCAGGAGAGGTTATGGAGTCTCCATCCTTGGAGAGAGGCAAAACCCAACTGGACATGATCCTGAGCACCCTGGTCCAGCTGCCCTTGTTTTGAGCAGGGGTTTTGGGCTAGACTGTCTCCAGAGTTCCCTTCCCACCTCAGCTACTCTGATTCTGTTCTCCCAAAGTGCCTGGCAGATTCAGGGAAAGGCACATGGCCATGGCTAAGTGGCAGGTACTGTCTCATCTGAGTTGACTGCCCCTCAACTGTTTCTTTGACAGGTGAATGCACTGGTAGACAACCTAAAGAAGGCTGACACCAGGTCGTCTTCATGCTTGACCCTTAGATGCAGTACCCAGTGCTGTTGTCCCCAACTTGTCTGGCACTGTTAAACATTGATTGAGTAATCAATGAAAATAGCAGGGCACAGAAGGGAAAACAATCAATTCTGTGACACCCAGGTAGAGAGCAGGTTACCCAAGAGTGAGCTCAGCCAGAAGGTCTCACAGGGAGGCAGCAAACCAAGTGGGACCCTCATTTGGTACTGAGCAGGCCTGCCTGAAGCATGCTGCATTTTTCTGTCAGAGTGACTCAGCTCCTGAACTGTGGCCGAAAGGATTTTCATTATAATTTAGTCTATGAACCCTTGAAGACTAATGCAGTGTATGATAAATCAGGCGATGGCTCACAAGAATCACATTTAGGATCTTGCATGCTGCTGCAGAGCAAACTGGAACAGATAATAGCTCTGGCAGAAAGCATCTCAAAGAGTCAGACTCTGTTTGGCTTCCACTAGGCAAGTTAGCTGCTAACAAATAATATGAAATCAAATCCAAGCTAACTATTTTCTGGGGACATAGAGATGTAGGAAAGGTCTTGTTTTGAGAGTGGTATCTTCTGCAGAGATCTGTTAGTGCTCCCAGTAAGTCTCTCTAGCATTTCTGATGTGTGAAACAATGCTGTGGTCCTTTTAATTTGAGCTGTGCCTGTAAAGGATTTATTTTTATCTTAATGTGCCTTATTTCTTTGCAGGGCTAGTCTAATTCATATAAAGATCTCCTGTCCCTTTGGAGGTGCTGTGCATCTTGATTGGGAGCAGAGTATTTGTGCAGTGGATGTAGAGAGCGGCTTGTTAGTCTGATTGCTAGGCAACACCTGGAAGAAAATGCAGGCTGGCCTCTTGCACTGTACCAAGTAGCAGCTCTGGCTGAGCAGCTGCAGAGGACAGGTACATGTGTGCTACCTTTTTGCCTTGAATGGGGCAACGGGCTACGAATTCTTTTTTAATGACTCTGGCAGTGGGGGACTTCCATTGTCTAAGGGCATTGTCAGTATTCTGGGCTGCCCTATCTGGCTGCAACTCAGATGGGTGTAGCAGTTTCTGTTATAAGGGCCTGGAAAGAGAGACTAATTGGCAATCAACTAGGGCAGGTTCTAGCATACTTCAGAGCTTGAGGCCATTGCTATAGCATCTGAGTGCCTCCGCATGCTCAGTATCTCAAAGCTGCATGGGCACCTAATAAAATCTGGCCCCGAGTGACTTTTCAAGGCTCAAGGTAAAGGACCTGGCTTCTCTCACCAGCCCTGACAATTGGCTCTGGAGAATCATTCTATCCTTTTAGTGGATTTTCTGGTTTTGTTTTTCTACTTATCAGTTATTAAAAGCCATGGCTGGGAATTTCATGTGGCAAAGGAAAGCATGGGATAATAAACTGATGACTTTTTTGTCAAAACAGAATAGCATGTCCACAGCTGAAGTTAAAAAGTATAAAGAAATGCAGCTCATTTAGAGCTTCCCCTGAAGACAAGATGCCTTTGTGTTTTTCAGGAGGGGGAGGCCTGAAGCTGTAACTGAGCTGTCAAGATGTGCTGATGGAAACTGAGTGGACTTGTCCTAGGGAAGGATTTCATCACAGTGTACCAGTTTGGTCTTATCAGATGCTCACAGAATCGCAGAGTAATTTAGATTGGGAGGGATGTACAGAGCTCATCTCATCAAACCCCCTGCTCAAAGCAGGTCTAATTAGTTCAGGTTGTTTAAGGCCATGCTGTTTAACAGTGCTTCTGTCAGTTCTGTTAAATATCGCTGGCAAGAACATGCACTTCTCAGTTTAAAAGTAATGACTGACTGCAGTCTTTGGTCTAAAATTCGTGGCCTGGGTTGAGTAACTGGTAGACAGTTATGTAAAACATCTTTGCTTGTAAATTCCGAAGCTGTTGTTGCGATGGGGCTGGCCAGTGGTCTTCTCTAAAGGTGTTCTTTGTATAGCCAGGGAGGCTATGTAACTATGCAAACATAAATAAAGGTAGCCTATTATTAGTGTTCTTAGGCAAGCAGTCTGTCTGACCAGCTGGGATGACTTTGCAGGGTTAGACGGAGAGAATGGTCATTACATCTTTTTACACTTTCATTCACAAAATCCTGTGCACCCCCGTTCTCAGACTTCCAGCCCACGCTTTGATAGTTTCCGTACTACTTCCCTAATATTAACCAAAAAGGTTAGTAACTGCTTTAGCTTACTGAATAACCCCGTAATACCAAGCACTTTGCAACTTGCTAATTTATTGTGAGGAAAATTGTTCCTTAATGATTCTCTCTCCTTGGCCTGTCTGTACCATTGTTCCCTGGGGGACAGGTATGTGTAAATTGATTTTGCATAATCTGACACAGGCAAGTGTATTCCCTTATTTTCCACTGTTTTCCAGGACAGTTAATTTTAATGGTTAATTAATTTGAAAACAAAAATGACCTACTTCAATTTTTATTAGGCAGATCGCAAAAAAATCTTGATTGTAAGGAAATCAAATCACGTTTTTTATATATCTCTGTTCATGCTCTGGAGTAACAACAGAAAGGTCTGTCCTAGTCTGCTCTGAAAGTTACCAGAAGTTCATTAATCTGTTGTCCAAGACCCTTCCTCTAGCACTACCTCGTGAGACCTTTGCAACCTGGTATTCTTCTAATGAATGGTCTTCATCTCCACGAAATCTTGTTGCAGAGCCCAAGATCTCAGGTAACTTTTATCTCAAATTCTAGCTGTTTGCTAAAACCTACTTCTGCTGGAACGTGTTTTTTACCTGACCCAGGTGGGTAGAGCTGGCTTTCGAACTTCCGGGCACATCAGAGAAAATTCTGTGCATCTTAGAGGGTAAACACTTCAAGGGCCATCTTTTCCCAGTGTGCTTGGCCTGGGTACTCAGGGCACCTCATTAGTAGTCTCTGTAAATACTAATGAAGAAATTAATATTAGTAACCCACTAACAATGCTGCCAACTTTTATCTCTGTGAGCAGACCACTATGCACAGCCTCAGCCTGACCATTTTGGGCAGAAATTGCTATGTGCTTCTTTGCGTTACATCCCAAACTTAACTACACTTTTTCTGTTCTAGGAGTGTGTTTTGTAGGGATGACAGGTTTTGTGATCACAATATTAAAAAAGAAAAAAAAAATTAAACCAAGGGATTCTAAGGTATTTTCTTGACTCCTGGATTGAACTGGTTTGTAATTGATTTCCAGCACTCCATTGAGTGTCGGAGTTCCTGTGAGTGTGCGTGTGTTTCTGGGTCGAGCGGGGATTTCCTTTGTGCACAACCTTTTTTGAGTTTTACTAATCTTGAAAAAGAAAATAACGGGGCTGGGGGGGGAAGGGAATGCCCAGGGAAGATATTAGTACTTGACAGGTAACTGTGTATTCAGTCAGTAAAGCCCCACGTAAGGTAGGTAACTGCAACAATGCCCTTTCTACAGGCAGCTAGGAGAAGCCAAAAAAAGCAATTGATTTGATCAAAGCAAAGGAAGAAATCAGTGTTAGAGAAATAGGAGATGCCATGCAGCAGTGCTCAGCTCTTCCCACTGTCCTAAAAATGGGCTGTCCAGACATGTGCTTCCGTAATTGCATTGAAGTGCCTGTGAATGGGCATCTTTGGGGAAAGATGGAAAAGGACTAGGTATGATTAAGTGAAATTTTCCTCTTGCTGTTTTTTTACCCTCTGTTCCTGAGGTTCTTTCTGGAAGATAAGAAGTGTTCCCATAAAAATGACTCTGAAATCTTGAGACTTCATTGGAAAGCCAAATCCTTCAAACTTTTTGGCACAAATCCAAGCCCATCAAAGACTAGAAACCAGAAGTTTGGTTTCTGGTAATTTTCCTTTTTGGTTTGGGATTTTAGATGCAAGTGCAGAATTTCTCACTAGAGAATGTCCATTTTTCCACTTTCCAGCTGGCTCTGAAGAATCACGTTTGTGCTGGGAGAAGGGAATTCCAAGGACATTGGTGGCCTTTTTCACAGAGTAAGCATTTTCCACAGGCGGGGTTATGCCAACCATTAAATGACTAACATGTAATTAGGAGGCTGGATACTTATAGTTGTCATGTCCCTGATGCCAAGGGAGTTCAGGACAGCTGTGGAGGAGTGAGCACCAAGGAAGATCAAGCTTGGCTGACCAAGCCATTTGTCTGTATTTGTTTTTGTGTTCAGCCTTTGTGCTGGCTATCTCGGGAGGCAAGTGACTTAGCATTGTGGACAGTGTGGTGCCCCTCCTGTGTGGGTTTTACAGTGAGTGTGCAGTAGAAGGTGCTGCTGCTAAGGAGAAGGCCTGCTGTAGGGATACAAGTTGGAGAGAAAGGGAGTGCTGGAAAAGGGAAATCTCACGCACTTCCTCTTCTGCTGTGGTGAAGAACAAGTCGTCTTGCCTGGGCTAGTTTATCTGCTCTGTCCATCTCTGCCTGGGGAGCTCTTTGATGCGGAGCTGATCTGAAAGTTAGAGTCTCCTTATCAACTCCATGCTTACCTTTGTTTGTTTTTATTCTGAAGTTAGCTCCCTCATTTTGCAATAACCCACAGGGTGCTGGGTGTTGCACCAGCCGTGCCTCAATGAAGGATCTTCATTCAACACCTTTCCCTTCCCGTCACACCAGTCAATGTGACTCCTGCATTTTCCAGCAGCATTCGCTACGCAGTCCAGACTTCAGTCAAGCCTTGGTTGGCGGTCAGAAAGGCTACCAGACCTACCGGGACCTACCATGGGATCTTCAAAAGTAGGTGATGTGTTTTAACTCAGCAAGTCTGATTTGGAGGTGTAATGATGGTAAAGGATACTGTCTATGGGAGAGCTTTAGGACTTCAAGGACATATATAGATCCAGAAAAGAAATCTGTTCTCTTGCCTGACCTTGGACCTCGTTGCTCTATCTCTTCCCCTTTCATCCTTTTAGATCTAGGGTACATCAATGATCTGTCTGAAATGTGCAGCCTGAAAAGGGGCGATAGATGGAGGGAAAGCTAAACAGTAAGTTGCAGGCTGAAAGTGAGGTTTTGGAGGTTGTGGTCTGGATGACAAGAATAACATATGGCTGGAGTGAGAAATGCAGAGGGAAATCCTTCCCTAGCATGGCCAGGAGCACAAAGATTTGCTTTCTGGTTAGGAAGATAATATGATGGCTTAGGCTGACACTTACCTTTCCTCCCTGTTATTGTCTTATCCTGCCTCCAGCAGTCTTTTATTGCAGCAGTGTAGAATCTAGGAAGCTCTTTTGTGTCAAAATCAAATGTGAATAACACAGTTTTGGGAAACTGTGGGTTTTGGTCAGGTCTAGTTGCAATATTATTTCCCCCAAACCCTGCAAAAGGTCCCAGTTAAATCAGTAACGGCAGCACAACTACATAAGGAGAACACTCTAGGTGTTCCTCACTCCAGTTTTGACCCTAGTACTTTTAAGGAAGAAGCTATGATTTCTAGGGAGTAATGACAAGGTGTTTTGTATCTGAAAGTATTTTGTGCAGTCAGAGATGCTGGATATCCTTAGTTTTGTTTTACTGTAAGAATATTTAAGACAGTGCTGGAAAGTTCAGAGTATTTGTACAAAAACAAGTCTCCCAGATGTGATAGTCTACTATGCTCTCTTGGGTCAGTGCAGGGATCTGGTCATAAATGTACAGCGAGCCTCCTGGAATTTGTTGGTTGTTTAACGCTCTGGCTCCTGAATTCATGTGGCAACAGGAGGTGCTCAGTCCCCCTTGAGTTTGTTTTTTTTTTGTTGTTGCCTCAGCTTTTGATGAAGCTTAAAAGTATGACCTCAGAAAAAAAATCCAAAAGAATCTGAATTTTTTTTTTCATCCATAATTTGGATAATTTGGATGAAAAAAAATTCAGCCATCCAGCCCTGATAATTTGGCTGGATGGCTGAATTTTTGTGTGTGGTTGCTAAACACTACAATATTAGTCTCCTCTCTGGCATTGCTTTGGGCAAATGGCTGTGGATGATTGCAAGATACTACTTATTTTTTCCATCCTCAGTATTTTTAAGAATTGAGGATTTTTAATAATTTCTAGACACACTGAAATAGAAACATTGTTTCTGGATTGACAAAACTTATTCTTTATGCCCACTTAAGTGTGTTTTTCATGTTGTGAGAACAATATCATTTTAGTCAATAAATGTTGACTTTGCCAGGAGAAGACTGAGTTCAGCTTTTGGTTCTGTGCTCCTTAGTGGTACCCTGCTCGATACCCAAAGATCCTCTGCCCTGTGTAATACCCATACCTCAAAAGCTATGCTGCTCTAACTGTCAGTTGAGGAAGAAATCCCTATCAGTTGTGAATACCAGTTTGTGCGTGTTACATAAAGAGGGGAAAACTGAGTAAGAGTTCTCTACCTAGCAGAATTGAAAAGCCATTCCTTTTTCTAGTTAGATATAAATCTAGTTGCCATGTCTTGTGGATATCAACAGTGGTGTAAATAATTTTAATAACAGTATGCTACATGGTAGTTAAACAACATCTGAGTCCAGTTTGGTGGCCTCCTAATTAGGAAAGGATTTAGT
Organism: Ciconia boyciana; assembly: GCF_034638445.1. Classification (NCBI taxonomy): domain Eukaryota; kingdom Metazoa; phylum Chordata; class Aves; order Ciconiiformes; family Ciconiidae; genus Ciconia; species Ciconia boyciana. The sequence continues at coordinate 61,032,259 of NC_132938.1, forward strand.
TGTTTAAATAGTTGGTTAGATTATTATAAAATCTAAAGTACATTAGGGGAAATCTGTGTAGGATAATTAAATATTTACACATTTGGAAAGGGATGGAGGCTGCCAGGTCTTAATCAAAGACCTTGTGTAGCCTGTTAAATGTCCAGAGTTCTTTGCTGGGCAGGGATGTAGATCTGAGTGTGGAGCTGTAAGCCTTGCTGTTTGAGCCCATCATGCTGTGCCTTAGTCTTATAAGAGCGGTGCTTCAGTATTAGCTTTATCCAGTTCCAAGATGCCTCTTCTCACAACACTTCAAGCTAAGTTGGAACGTGTGCTCCATAAAATCCTTCAGGAAGCAAAGCTGCTGGGTGGACTAGACAGTCTTGCTGGTCTTGTCCCTCCTCTGTTGTGCTGTGTCCTGCAGTCTGGGAAGCCAATGCAGTGTCCTACTCGCAACTTCCTTGTGAAGATCTTGTGCTGTGGCAGGGTGAGGTACAGAGTAGCTGGTGTTGTATGTGGTAGCCTGAAAGTGAATATGTAGGTGGAAATGCAGTGCTACTCACACCAATTTGTCATGCAGTAGGTGGGCAAAATGAGTGTAAATTACAGACTGCTGAGGTGCAGCAGGAAATGGATACCAGCACTGGTGCAAGGACACTCATGTCCCATTGGCATTAGTGGGAGTTAACCTTGATTACTGCAGGAGGCAGATGTGGTTCATGCATAGTACTGAACCCAAATCTCTTCTGCTCAGTTTGCCCCAGAGTAGATCCTGATTCCAGGAAACCCTAGTGAAATACTTTTGATTCTGGTGCACACTGCACGTGATTTGACTCGTATGGAATTGATACCATTTGTGTTTTCTTGCCACATTCACTCAGATTATGACCATTTTAGAAAAATGACCATCTGGAAAAACAGAATGAGAAAGGACCTCCTACTGAGCCTTAAAATCTAGTCGTCTTCATTAACTGAGCAAGCCCCAGTGTAAACCCAGCAGCTGCTCTAGCCTCTGCTGTTCCTGTTAGAGGGTGTTGCAGGAGTGCTTCACTTCACTAATTTTTTTTCACAGACAGTTTTATGATTGGGCATTTTGGGTCAGCATAAGCTTTTAAAATCAAGTCATTCTGCCTCCATCCCGTACTCCTTCCATGTCTCTATTTCTGGTTACACAGAGATCTTCATTCTGAACGAAGTTGAGCTAACACAAAGCTTGGGATGGCTTAATTTGACATGCTTCTGATATAAGACAATCTGAAAACTTCATGTGGTCTGTGGACAGGTTTGGTGATAACAGGGGGACAGATTTCATACAGAACTGAACATGGGAATTGCCCAGTTTCTCTGCCACTGGAGAATTGCCTGGGGTTTGAGTCTCAGGTGAACCTCTTGTCTAAGGAGCCTTCTCTAGTTTCAGCAGCATTTCTCCCATGAAGAAAGTTGTCCATGTCTGTTCAGTGAAAATACATTGCTAGATTACAGCATCTTACTGTTTATCTACCCAGCCTAGCAATTGTTTGTTATATAGAAAGTATAAAATATAGAAAACCTTATTATTCAGCCAGAAACATAAGCTTCCAAGCTACAGGAAAAGCTGGATACTTTGGGTCAGATTCTCAGTGGATATAAGCTGTCACAGATGCACACAAACTATCACGAAGGCAGAAGGGCTGGTCTGTTGTATCAGACTTGCAGAACTCTTCAGGAGTGATGTAAGTATAGTTGTTTTACAGTCACATTTCATATGCCAGTAAACATACTATTTTTTTTCTCAAAGCACCTTAAGAGAGAAGTACCTCATGTATGCTAAAATTGTGGAGAAAATTTGCCTGTCTAGGCATGCCTCTCTTATAAGATTAAAAACAAAGGACATTTAATAGCCCACAAGAGATCATCTCTAGGTGACTGTTTTGGGTTTGGCTGTTAGGCTGTCCTGTCAGCACCTTTCTTGAGCAGATACTGTCAGTGCGTGCATTCCAAATCAGAGCCTGTGTTCTCTTTCATGGTGCATGCTGACTTAGCTAGACACTGTCTCTGATATGAAGCTCACTGCAGGTAATGGAGGGGTTCCTACAGGTGTCAGTGTGCTTTCTGCCCTGGTGAGGAAGACCTTTGAGACTTTTCCTTTGAAGCAGGCGGTTTGACTCATAGAAGGCAGTTTTAATTCTGCTTCTTTGCAAGAAGTGAATCTAAATTCCAATAGGTAAAAGAAACTCTTATTTCTTTCGTAAACTAACAGTTTCAGGCTACAGTGAGGCAAGTGCGTGCGTGATTGATTTAATGCAATGTTTGTGATACATTTATTGAATGGCACCCTTAAAAACAAGTTAGGGTATTAGGTAAGATTTTTAATTTTTCTTTGAGACTGACTTTTTTTCTCCTCGATACTCCTCTGTTACTAAAAGTAACAGACATAATTAGCCACATCCTTCTTATGTCTGCCTTGTAAAATGTGTAAGGAGAGGGATCCCACTGGCTCTGTGTTTACTGGTGTGAGCTCCTTGTGGAGGAAAGGGTTCCTGGGGGGCTTCTCTGTGCTCATGATGGGGAGGAACCCAAGTAGAGAATGCAGGGCTCCAAATCACCTACCACCACTCAGGAAAGGTCTCAGTGGGTATTTCCAGGAAAACGCCAGCTGAATGTGAGTTGAAAAAGCCAAGACAGAGTTAGGAATTATTAGGAAACAAGAGAGGACAATCAAGTAAAATTGTTATGTCATTGTAGGCAATTTTATATCAGTTTTTGTTATTTCTCTTTGTAAGCAAATATTTCACTCCTCTTCCTAATCGGACAAATCTTAATCTGGGACTTGGCAGTCTTCTGCTGAGAGATGAAATCCAGTCTCTGATTGCGGTGTATTTAAGATTACTGCACAGGCATGGTTATCTGGGAAAGAGCAGAGTCTCCGGGGTGGAGGGGAGGACCACTAGGCGGCAGGCAGAAGGGACCCCCGAAAGAAAGCCCACTGAGGCCAGTGGGAGGCTTTCAGTTAGTATTTGGTTCAGGCTTAGAATCTCCATTTCTAGTCTGGAGGATTTTGGTGACCTTCTCAGCTGGAGTGTTTTTAATCCTGCTGTGCATTTCTAGGTTACGCTCCCTGTCCCTCTCTGTTGAGCAGATAGTTCCCAAGGAGTTAGCAGGGACTGCTTGACTCTTGATCTAAGGAAATAAATTCCCACTGTTGAACTTTTATCAGCTCTCTGCAGAGTATTCAAGCTCTGATGGGTCATCATGTGGACTGAAGCTGTTTCAGTTCTGGGATGGTTACTTCTCTTGTGCGTACTGAATCCCTCTAAGTATTGTCCAACTTTACACAATGGGACATGTTGTCAGATGAAATAATTGATCTTTGAGGAATGAACTGCAGGAGACAGAGCTAAGCAGCAATAAAGCTCAAAGTTAATGGGAATGGAAAAGTATCAGCCCAGCAATCTTTGTGTTTTTGTCTCTCAGGTATCTTTGAAAAACTGGATTTGAAATCTTTGTGCTGTGCTCAGTCTGCTCTTCTATTCAAATGGGGAAGTATCCAGGTGGTACAGCCTAACCAAGGACATTTAACTAAAAAATCCCTTTTGTTTTTAAAACCAGTTTGGAGTGGAGAGTAAACCTTAACAGTCATTTCATGTTGCTATTTAAAAGGAAAGGGGGAAAGTTTATTCAGGAAAAGAAGGAAAGAAAACCCATCCCAAGTCCCAAAACAGCCCCCCTATCTATCAAGTGATTTTCTAAGATGTATTGATCAAACAGCTTTTTGCCAGCTTTTTGCCAGCTTTTTGCCAGCTTTTTGCCAGCTTTTTGCCAGCTTTTTGCCAGCTTTTTGCCAGCTTTTTGCCAGCTTTTTGCCAGCTTTTTGCCAGCTTTTTGCCAGCTTTTTGCCAGCTTTTTGCCAGCTTTTTGCCAGCTTTTTGCCAGCTTTTTGCCAGCTTTTTGCCAGCTTTTTGCCAGCTTTTTGCCAGCTTTTTGCCAGCTTTTTGCCAGCTTTTTGCCAGCTTTTTGCCAGCTTTTTGCCAGCTTTTTGCCAGCTTTTTGCTTTAGAAGCTGATGCTGAGTCCCCTCTGCACCTCTTTGAAATGATGCTCTCAAACGGATTTAATGAATTAAGTGAAAGTCATGTGTGTGAGTAAAATTACATGTGTGAGTAACTGTTGTGGACTGGGGTTTCTGTTTGCTAAATAACATGGAACTTGAAAGGGAAGAAATAAAGAATAAGAGTTATAAAAAATGTTATACTATGTACAAAAGAATACTGAGAAGGTTTAAAATTATATAGTACTTTATATTTAACTGTGTCCCAGCCATGTTGCTTCTGGTCTGAAACTGCTTTTTCACTGATATGATCGGCAGTAATTTCCTCATGCTCACCTGCTGCGGTGTAGAGGTGGCATTCAGCCTTTCAAATGGGCTTCTCAAACCCAGCACTTTGGTTTGGGGCTATGCCAGGATCATTATAGCTGCAAGACCTTCTGAGTGTTTTTCTTTCTGTGCAGCTTAATCAAGACAACTGCTTTTTAAATGAGAATATCTACAAAAATGAATGTGAGTAGATTGTGTCAAGTTAAATGTGTGTTTGTTTTGTTGGCTTTTCTTGTAACTTCATCTCACTTCAAACACAGTAGAAACATTTGCAAAGCATATAAGCTATGCAAAGGACTACTGGGGGGGGGACACACACCAAACCCAAATGACAAATTAAAGCTGAACTTGCCACTGACTTTATGGTTTTGCCTACGAGCTACTATTTAGAAATATTATTCTTAATGAGGTAGACTCCTGACTACTTATACCTGCATATTTTTAATTTCTCCAGTTAAAGTTTTAAGGCAACTTCCGTATAGTAGTCTCAGAAATAACTTTGGAGCTGCTTATCTCCAAACTCTTAATAGGACTGTTTAATTCACAGATGCATTTTGAAGCAAACCAGATGAGATGAGAGGTTGGTTAATAGCTGTTTTAGAGGATAGCAGGAGTGAATGAAACACTAGCTAGGAGATCCAGGACAAGTCAGAACAGATAGGAGTGACAAATGAGTATTCCCATTTTCAGTCAAACAAATGTCATGATATTTAGCCTGAGTCAGTTATTTTCCAAGCCAAAGTAATAAGGCTGTAATTGTAAGGCTTTACAATGAAATGAGAATGAAATATCAGAACCTGCTTTGATATCTATATACAGTGCACAGTGTGCTTGCTGTCTCATTCCTGCATGCAGCTGCAGTGGTCGCTTGCAATTATTTTCAACTTATTTTTATGTATTTAAACTTACGGCTCATGAGGTATGTCTTCCAGAAGTTGGCTATATGTACTTTGTTATGAATGTGGGAACTCACTGAGATGCCTCACACCCTCAGGAGAGGACCCCTGCAGCCTGCTTTCCTGGGGGAGGTTGTACCTTAACCTGAAGGTGTGCATGTTTGCATGAGTGAGGTAGCTGGCTCTAGAATGAAGGACTCTTTGCCAAAAATTGTGGCTTCCTGTTCTGTATTTTGTAATGGCTGATAACATAACAGAAAAATGGCTTTAAGGATCTTCAGATGTCTTTGAGTTTATAGCCAAAGGTAGAATTTGCTGTAAGTAACCTTTTTCAGGCAGTTTTTTGTCTAACTATAATACTGACCTACTGAGTGTTGGCTTTCCTGGAGTGAACTTGGATTAGCACCTGTGTAATTAAGAGCATGGCAGAGAGAAGTGTCTGGTGAGGCTTCCTATCTATGTTCCCTGGTCCACTCACATGTCCTTGCCCTTCCCTGTCATTCCATCACTTCAGTAAATACTGCTTAAAGCAGTGCTTGCCTTTTGCTTTTAGATTTAGTCTGAGTAAAACAGGAAGCACAGGCTGGCCCTCTGAAATCTTTCTCTTTTTTTGTCCAGCCCTGCTTTGCAGGCTGAAATGGACTGAGCAGCTTGGATAATGTATAGATATGTACTATACAAAGCATGGGAGGCTTTTTACCAATTTTATTGCACAAAGCAGTTTGGGGAGCAAAGGTGCCAGTGTGTCTGTGATAAGTGATTTGTTTAACCAATTGAAAGCTACCTACGTTGCTGTATGAAAGTTCACCTTGCTGAAAAAAAAAACCAAACCCTCAAACCCTGTCTGTGTTCTGTGACTTCTAGCATATCCCAACATGTATTTCAAAATAGTTTTGAGGTATGGTTTCATTTTCAAGGGTGTTGGGTGAGAAGTCAATTAATACTGCTGAGAAGAATCAGCTGACATTGAGGGAGAAAACTTTAGCCTCATTTTTGGGGGGGTTTAAATAGAAAAGGATCTCTTATTAATCTTCTCCCTTTGTGCTTCTTATTTTCCCCCAGAATTCATCAGCCAGCCATCAAAATAAGACATTTTGAGCCCTGGAAAATTGCTCTAATTGTTATTGGAACAGCAGTGGCAGCAGCTATCACCATTGGTCTCCTAGTTTATTTTCTCGCATATGGTAAGTTTTACATAACATATAATTGTTCCTATGTTTAGTGCATTTCCTTTGTGCTTGTTATGCCACACAATGCTGGGAGTTTGTTTTTCATCAGTCTGTCTAAAGCTCATTTGGGGAAAAAACACTGGGTTCTCTAGAGCTCTCCTTCCTTCCTCATTTAGCATCTTTGCAGATCTCTTAAGAACATTTCCTCCTGTGCAGAGTGGTTTAGGGCTGTGGTTTCTGTTGGCTTTCACTTGCTTTCACTCCTTTCACATCTTCCTCATGATCTACTTCTGTGATGAGGTCAACACATGTGTCTTCTGGTCTCCCTTACGCGAATGACAAACAGAGCCTTCCACTTGTCTCTACTTGTGGTGTTTCTCTGTTCCCTTGCCCTGATCACCAGCAGCTGCCTGCCAGGGCTTGGTATTGAGTGGACATACAGGCCAGGAGAGAAGGTAGCTGATGAGCAAGATGCAGCTTGTGATCCTGCATGAGCCCAAAGTGCTGTTGGTTGGCCACAAATGTAACTGTTGGGGAAACTGGGCTTTTTGTCACTACTTGGCTTAGATCACCTAACTCAACTGAGTTCTCGCTCCTGGGCTCCTAGCTTTTGGAAGCTGTATTTGAATTGGCTGGATACAGGTGAAGGCTCATCCACTCCCTAATTGTCTGGATATCAGTCAGCCCCAGGTGTTTCTCTAAAGTTCATTTGTCTTGGTGCTTTGAGCATTGCCTGTTCCTCTTCTTTCCCTTACAGATCAGAAGCTGTTCTATTACAGTGGCAACGTAAAAATCACCAACATCCGGTACAATAATGAATTGTCCAGACAGTCCTCAGGAAGGTTTAGAGACCTGAGTGAGAGGGTTGAGAGGCTGGTAAGTCTGAACCGTTGTGCCTTTCCATTATTAAGGACTGTGTGATAATACAAGAGCCATTAATGTGAACAGCACGCTCTTAGACCACAGGTGTCTGGTGTACCCTGGGCCCCCATGGTTAGCAGACCTGGGAAATGGATAGTCATGATCATACCTGGCAGACCAGGCACTTGCCAGGCTGCTGTTCTAGCACATCACCTTTCTTTGTCCCTGCAGTGGTGAAATAGACATGGACAATAATCTCACCTTCCTCCTATTATCACTAATGATTTGTGTGCATCTTCTCTTTCCCTGCCCTGAGCCTGGCTTTGTGATTTATGCCCCACTGTCTCTAAGGAAAGCATGCTTTTACACCCTCTTCTTTACAGGATGGGGAACTCTACCTGTCAGGCTGTTGATGTGTGTTAAGAAAACAATACACAACCCTTTTCCTGTGCCTTTGGTATGTTTTGTTGGGAAACCCTCCTACAAATAGCAGAGGCTGCTGAGTGGCTCTCAGTCACACAGTAGCTATGGAAATAGACACACTGCAATTTCCTTTCTTGTTTTCTCTGAGACACTTCCCCACAGATGATAATTACAGAGTTTAGCTCTCTACAGCAATAAGCATGTGATTGTGCTTGTATCTTTTTGTGTTTCATTCATCAGAGTCCGATGTGTATCTCTTACCTCCTGTTTAGCAACCTTGCAGAGATACTCAGTTAATAGGACAATCAATGCTTTGCTCCCCACTGTCGTTTAATTTAGGGCCATGCCACTTGTCCACAACAAAACGTGAGCTGTGGTGAACATTGTTCTGGAGAAGTAGGGTGCTATATAGGGATTTGGCAGTCCTAGGATCTCTTCCTGGCTCGACTGCTGAGGGCCTTGGAGATCTTAGTCAAGTTGTCCTCTTTTCTGTACTTGTTTCCTTTCTGCCCTCTTTGCCTACTGGGGACTGTACCATATTTCCCAAGATCTGCTCCCAGTGCATATCTGTGTGTATAAAGTCTTACAGAAGCTGCATTTACTTACGAGGTACCACTTTACAACTATTACCTAGTAATTGCAGGCTTTTAACCTTGTGGTATAGGACCTTGGAGAGGGAATGTTCTCCCTGACCAAGAAGACATTGTGTACTGCTGAGGCAGGAGGAAAGCAAGGGCTGGGGAGAAGTCTGAGGAATAATGCTTCATTGAGTGCACTTGTATTCCTTTCTCCCACTCCATTTCCTCTTCACTTTTTAAAAATGTGTCTCCTTTGGCAAAGAAACACTTATTTTAGCTAAGAAGTTCTTTCAGACAGTGTCCAATGCAGTCAGATTTCCTCTGAACACGGCTATTAATTTAGATGCTTGAATGGAAGCTAATGCTTTAGAAACCCCGTCTCCGCTATGGGTGTTGAGCACTTCTGACAGTAGTGATGGTAAATACCAGTGTGGGTTGACCAGTGAAAACTATTATTTCAGAGCATGTTAATTGTACATAAGTAACACCATAACAAAAATACAGAGAACTGTTGCCTTTCCTTCATTCCTGTGACTTTTTGTAAGAGCTGTCTTTAATTCAGCCATTAACTTCTACCGACTTCTCTCAAATTTGGTGACTTCTTTGCTGTAATTTTAGGTCAGCTGATATAAATGGTCCCTGCCATAAACTTTGACTTTTTGTGGTTTTAGCTCCAGGTGTTCCATCTAACAAGGATGTATGAGATTGAGAATTGTCCATAAACTTATTTAAAGTGACTCCATACACTAATGAATAACAGTATGTTCCTTGTAAGTGTGATTCTCTACAAGCAAAACTCAGCTTGTGGTGATAAAAATCACAGCAATCTTTCCAGAGACAGAAATATCCTCTTGACTTCTTGACAGACAGCTGTCTCAGAACATCTGCATTTTTATTTTCAGGGTTTTCACACCATCTCTTTAATAGATGAGGAGAGACTTGATTTTTTTTTTTTAATCACGTTTCCTGATTTGTTTGGATTTACCAAAATCCTCTGCAGTGTTTCCCCAGCTGGTGTCAGGGTTTTGGATGTCAAAGCCTTCCCATCGTCATAGTAGTAAGGACACCTTAAGCTCATGTTGTGAAACAGTGAGTCAATGCAGATAAATGCAATGTCTTTCACAATACTTGGTGCAAAGTGAACAGAAGTGAATCATCTCTGATAATCAGAAGCATTCAAATTACCTGAGTTAGTGCAACTCCCTGCCAAGTGCTCCCTTCTCTGATCCCTCCCTGGTGAAGCCTCATTTGTTTGTCCCCGGAACAACCCTGAAAGGAGCTCTTTTCAGAGTTCATGTTTCACCAGGAAAAATGTTTTTGCTCCCATAGGGAAGTCATCCCATGCCTTCCTTGGGACTGGCAGCAAACGTGCTGATGTTTGCTTTGGTTTCCAGAGTTGAGTAGTAACACCCGTGGTGTGAATGACATTCCCGACTCTCTTATCTCATTGAAGGTGGGAAGGAATGCAGCGAGATCATGCCAGAGAGCTGATGAAGCTGGTGCACCAGTCAACATCTCAGGGCTGACTGGAAAGTCTGGAAAATTTCTTGTGGGGTGGAGCTGGGGGGACTGAGGAACAGATGATGAAAGATCTTTGCTCCTTGTCTGGCTTCCTGCAAGTGGCTGCAAGGGTTCCCTTTGTGCTCTCTTGAAAAAGCAGACCTGACTGAATGCCACTGTGGAAAGAGGTGTTCCAGCTCACCAGAGCCTCCTTGTTTTTCTAGCTGGACCAGTCGTTCTTCCCTTGCCAAGCTAAAATGCACTGGTCCCCTCTTGCACTGGATAAAAAGGGCACAGTCACAACCTTAATGGCTTTTTCCCCAAGGAGCCTCTATTTTACAGCGGGTTCACTTAATGCTTGGCTGATCTGCACAACTTTTACCCAGTGGTTTTCTCCAACTCCTGCACCAGACTTGGATTTTTTTTTTCTTCTCCCACAAAATGTATTAATTCTTTCGGATTTCCCAATAATGCCTTGGAGGCCCTAACTACCCTCTTACTAACAGCATCCTGGGGGAGATTTCCAAGGCCCTGCTCTAAGGGCCCTAATCTTCCTGCGTGCAGGGAGAAGGGTGGGAGGGGTTTTGTGTCCAGTTTGGAAAGTCATCTTTGACCCCAAGGGAAGGAGGTGTGCATTCAGAAGAGCTTCAAATGAGTACCTCATCAAGCCCATCTTAATGAGAATTGTCTCAGTTGAAGTCTGGCAAGTGTCTAGCTGTGAGAGAGTAGTGGATACCAAGCAGCCACAGCATGTGACCCCTTCAGTACATGGCTGGTTGCTCAATAAAAAATGGACACCAGCCTTTACACCCTGCTCACCAGTGACTTGCAAATGTACCTGTCTGCTCTTTTTACCACTACAATAACTTTCTGATACTTTCTCCTAGATGTTGTGGGCTCTCCCTTCTTCGAGGACAGCCTATACCACCCTTCTCCTTTCCCAGGCACCTAGTATCTCCCTGTCTCTTTCTCCTCTGGCCAGAGCTGTTCCCAGCCGTGCTGTCGGGCTGCTTCTCCCTGTGTCCGTGTGTCTTTGTGGACTCTCGTGTTAGATACTGTACCCTCCCCTGCTTCTGGGGCTATGGCCTGTCCATTATCCCCTACTCTCTCCTGCTCCCATGTGATGGTAAGCCAGGCTGTGGGTTGGGTGGATGGATGCTCCTCAGGTATGAGTGTAGCGTGGCTCCCTCCTTGGCTAATTGGGTGGCTGGGGGAGAGGCGAGGTGTTTGTTTTCTCTCCGTGAGTGCCTTGAGCCATGGAATGGACTGGCATGGATTTCCCCTGTCATCTCATCATCTGCAAGGCACCTGGGCTCTCCCCCATCCTTCCACCATCTGAAACCAACATAGAACTAACTGGATGGATGGTTGGGGATTGTATTAAGAGGATACCTGGGTACTTCCCCTGGGAAACTACTGCCTATCCCAATATTTCTATTGAAGTAGTGGAATTTCATCAAGTAATTCTTGCCTCAGGACTCAGTATCGTGTGTCAGGACATCTCTTTTAGAAACAGACATCTTGCTTCAGTGACTTCAAGTGATAAGAGAATCTTCTGTGTCCTTAAGTACAGATGTTGGGGAAAGATTTTAATGAATACAGTTCTTTAAGTTTCTCCTGTTTAATAGAATTGAATTCATGTGGGTTTAATTTAGAAATAGTGTCTCCACTGGGTATTGCAGAGGCGCTTGCGATACCACAGGAAAATGCTGCAGAATAGTTCTGATGGCTGTGCCTGTTCTCGGTCAGTTTAAGGACTCACTGATGAGTCCCTGTACTGGAGCTGGTAAGGAAGGAGGCAGTTTTCTCCCTTGGGAGATGATGATTTTAGAGGTTGTTAGCATATTTATCTCACTATGAGGAGGGAGAAGCAGAGGGGCAGGCAGGTGCCATGTACCTCCCTCCCCACACACACACCTCCTGTTCTTTGTGCTGCTAACGTGAGTGAGGATCCCAAGGGCTGTCAAGTGCAGCATTTGGTACTCAGTAGTTCTCTGCAGCTCTGCACGGTCCCTGCCACTTTGTGGCTCACAAACAGGGCTTGTTAGCTGAATCCAATGCCTCTGCTTAGCTGCCCTCTGGGCCGCTACTGCGAAGGACACCAGTGGGGTGCAACAGGAGCTCACTTTGTCCTTCAGTGGTCCAGATTCTCAGCTGCTTCAGCACAATTCAATTACGACCAAAGCACCCCGCAGTTTCCCAGCCCCCCCGGGGCACTGATGTCTCCTCTGGGCAGACAGGGGACTGAGTTGGAGAGTTGAAAGGCCAAATCCATAAAGCCACTTCAGCACCTGAGAAGAGATTGCCAGAGATAGGAAAGAATTTTTCAAATGCCTATGGGTAATCAGGAAAGGACCTACCTAGTTCCTTTGGCACACTCAGGTTTTATTCACCCTCATCACAGTACTTGAGTTTCTTTGTGTTTGTCCTCTCTTAACTCCCATGTAGACACTTATGCTTCCACAGAAAGCAGAGCTTTAACATCTAAACCTTGTTCGGTGGATGGGTTAGCCTTCAACAGGATGCTTGTAACTGAAAGACTCTCTGCTTTATACCCAGTGATAAGCTTGCAGTCATCCTGGTATCAGGAAGCATCTTGTATCATTTGAGTTGTGGATAGCTTACTGTCACATCTGCAGGGCCAAAGCTTGAAGTACTGGCTAAGGTTTCCATCTGAGCTGAACTCAAAGGAAGCCTAACTGAAAAGACCAGCAGCAGTGAGTGAGTGGATGACATCACCATTTTATGACACTTGGCCTCTTTAGGGTCAGATGTGACTAAAGTCTTCCTGGGGAGCAGAAGCGTGTGTGTGTGTGTACTTGGGAGAGAGAGGGAGGTGAAATACAAATCACTTCAGAGCCCAGAGCTAGCTGCAAAGCTGGCTGAAACTGTACACAAGGTGTGTTTGCATACCTTCATGTGGGTGTTAAGGTAGAGCTCAGAAGCGTGTGGCTTGCTCGATCAGTGCCTTATGGTCCTTGAGTCTGGAGGTTAATTCAGTAGGAGCAGATCCCCAAGGCAGCAGGTTTTTGAAACACTCCTAAAGACTATTTACTCTGGGAGACCAGACTGTGAGGACTACTTTAGAGGTGATAACTGAATGGGCCCCCAAAAAAGGAAATGTGCTGAAGTTCAAGGGAGTATAACGTGACTTTTTTACAGCAAGTTGAAAAGTACAAGTATCTACAAGTATCATGTAGCTTCATTTGCTGTATGTGTGCTGTTCCCCCCCACCCCCCATAAAACACTTCTTTTCCCCTCTCAGACCCTGAAACAAAAGAAGATTGAAGATAAATTGGACAGATCACAGAAAGAGAAATTATGGTAGCTGCAGCAGCCAAATCTTTCCAAGGACTTTTCAGAGGCTTGCAGCACCCAGACCAAACTAAGCAAGAATGTTCCTGGTTGTAATAAGTTTCAAAAAGAGATTTGGTAGTGTTTTCAGATACAGATCCTAAAATTTAAAACCTTAGTCCTTATTTAAACCCAAGCATTCCTAGGCTCTGTATGTGCTTCCTTGAGTACTTGCTTATTACCAATATGAGGTGAAAAGAATGGAACCTTTACTGAAAATTTCTCTTGTTCTTCACTGAAGGCAATTTTATTTAGAAGTACGTTTATAGTACAAAAGCCAGAAAAATGAGGCTTTTTAAATGAAGCTTTTTAGAGACTTTTTAATAATACTCTCCCTTTTTTCTTATTCTGCAAAATAATGTTGTAAAATGAAAAAAAAATCTTTTGTCTATGTAAAAAAGATCTTTAAGAAGCATTTTGAGAAAAAAATTCCTAAAATAAATTTAAAGCATTTGACAACTTCTGCTTTAAAAGCTTTATTTTAAGGGAATGGTTCTCACAAATAGGAAGCATTGTCCTTGGACTAGCATGGTACAATAAGGGTGCCCTCTATGGGTAACTGGGGCTAGAAACAAAGCAGAAAGCGTCTTTCCACGGTAATTCAGCCAACTGGGAAACATGGCAATGTAACAGTGGCCCAGATGACAGTGTGGAGACTTGTTTGTTTAGCTCTGGAATTAGACGTTGACAGCACACTCGACTGTCAGTATGTATATATACAGGTGTGGCCTTAAAGATATAGGTGAAATGCTGTACACTGAGAGAGGAAATAACTCACAGAAAGCACTTGCATATCACTTGTGATACTTTTTTCAGAAATTCCTGTTGAAATCAAAAGAAGAAAAAGACCACTGGCATAGGCATATACTGCATTGATTTAAAAACTGAGATGCTTTCTTGCTTTAACTTTTGTTTCCAGTTTTTCCTGTTTCCACAGGTCATAGTAGCACAGGGAACTAAAAAAAATATTGAGGAAAATATGAAGTACTTTTAAATGCTAGCTTGAGTTCATGCAGTATAGTGCATGAAGCTGTAGCTTAGTGGTTTTCCTTACCTGTAAGATCTCAAACTGTCAGTGTGCTCTACCTAAATAGCATGAATTTCCAGGATGAAATGGTTAGTTATCAGCAATGTGCCTAATATCCAACTTTTTCTCTAACTTAAATTCAACAATCTTTCAACTTCATTGATTCTTTGGCTTATTAATACAATGTAATTTTCTCATGTAATAGGCATACAAGCTGATTTTTCTTTTTCAGGTTTTTCTTGGGTCATCAAGGCAGAAGGTCTAATAAGCATGTACAAAGCTGGAAAAATCATAAGATGCCCCCCCCCCCCCCCCATAAGTAACTCTAATTCAGATCCAGTGTGTGGCAAGAAAAGCTATAAAATGTGCACAGGAAAAATGGATGTGAACCTGAGCTGGAAAAAGGAATTCAAAATTAAATAAAGGGCAGTTACAGGTAGTGTGTGTGATTAAGGGTAGAATCTTATCTTAATTATAGACCTGCAGTCCAGAATTACTGCATTGTTTACAGGTAATTAAATCAATGAAGTGATTCAAGATGTGAACTAGTGTCACTGAGATAAAAATCTGGCCGGTCAAGACAGTGGTTGTTTAGAACATGGTGTTATCAAAAGAGAGAATCCAAATTCAGTATTGAACTTGTGTGGCTGATGGTATTTGGGCACTTGTAACCTGAATACATCACTGTTGATCTTCCTTAGATTTCATAAAACTATTATTTTCCAAAGAGCTATTCGCTCCTGTATTTCAGCTCCTTATCTCTAAGTATTGCTTAAAAAGCCAGAGGGCACAGAGTCATTTTCCTGGGAAAAGCATACTTTTTTTTGGGGGGTGGGAAGCCACACAAAAGCCCTTCTCTGGATGGGCCCAGATGGTTTTCTCTCCAAACTTGATTTTCTCTCTGAAAGTTGGAAAATCTCCTCCCTAAGTGGACAAAATTTCAATGGCAGTGTGAAAGTTTTAGGAAGCTAATTATGGACAATTGAAAGCAGGGAGTAGGAATGGGAATACTTAGGTGACCTTAATTCTATCTGTCACTATTACATGGCTGTAATAAAACTCTGATGCCATTACATGCCTTTGAAATTGGTTGCACTAGGCATAAGCATAGTACTTTAAATCCTGGCATTATCCCATGTATTAGTCCTCTTAATTTCTTTTATCCAAAAGACCAATCTTTTTAGGAACTACTGTACAAGGTCAGTTATTTCTCTTTTGCAGCTGACACCTCCAAGAACCATACAGCTAAGCTCCTTATTTTAGTGCGAAGTCAGATAGTGCTTACTCACCTCCCAGCTTTAGCAGTCCAGTTAGTTTAAACTCTGTGAAGAGTTTGTGATACCGTTTGTGATACTATTTGCAGATGTACCGGATCACACTGCTCTTGCCTGGTGTGACACATGCTGTCTTTGTGTATGTGTGGTTTCTGATGGGAAAGTTTCTGATCTACTGGTTTGCTGGAGGGCCACAGATCATTACACTCGCTCTCCTTCAGGTCCATTTTCTTCACCTTGGTCAAGCACTGTGTCTGTAGGGCTGTCGCTGCTGCGAGTAATTGGTCTCTCTGTTTCTAAGGGGAGTGTGATGTCCACATCCTGGCTTGAGACAGTGCCAGGTTCAGCTTTTGCTGTCCCTGTCTGTCTTTCTCCTCCTGCCCTCTCTCCCTCTAATATTTGGTAGGGTTCCCAACTGACACCTCCATTGAAACCTGGGCAGGAGGTGTCGGGTTCTCAAGGGAGCTGCTACTGGATTTGCATTATGGTCAGCTCTGGAAGTCTCAGCAGGTTGAGCTGTAAATTGGATGCAAATTGGCCAGCAAGTCGGGTGCTAGGTACGGAATTAACACAACTGATTAGTAGTAATTTGTATTGTATGATTGCCACAAAACTGCAGAGAGTCACTGAACCAGTGGTATGTTCTAATTAATATTTATGGTCAAAAAGCTTTAAAAATCACTAATAATAGGCTTTACATCCTAAAGAGCTAGTGAGGCAAGAGGAAGAATGTAGCATGAACATAGCTATTGAAGGACTAAATCGGCAGCAGACAAAAGAGCAATCGTATTGAGCAACAAGAGGATTTGTGCTCCGAAACCTACTGAATGCTTTTGAACATCCCACGCAAGTAATTCAGTGGGTTCAGCAAATATTCCAGAGGAAAGTTCTGTCAAACTAGATTTAAGATAACCTCTTTGATAAATCCTGTTACCCTGCATGCAGTGGCAGAGCAACGTGTGGTGCGAGAAATCAAGGGCTGACACAGCCAACCTTGCTGGGTCTCTTCCATACCCAGCTACACATCTGGGCAAGCCCAGCTCATGTCAGCTCCATCCTACACTGGAGTGATGGGATCCCTGTTGCATGTGACTACCTGCAGAGCTTGGGGGTTTCTTTGGGTCCCAGGGAGGCAGGGCATATTGGGTGAGTCTGAAATCATGAAGATTTTAGTAGGTTGCTCACAGGCCTCAGTGGGTTGGCCATGGTGCAACACGAGAAAAAGAGGATAATGATGAGGTCCAGAGTTATTCAAGATAAGATAGGAAAACAAGTCTTGTTCATCAAAGTGTAAAGCAACTTCTGGCTGCAAGGAACAAGGAAGAATTTCCTTTGTGGCTGGGTTTGTACAGGCAGGAATGTTTTGCCCTCTTATTGCATCTTTGGTACTAGCCACTATTAGTTACTGTATTGGCATAGATGGACCAGTGTTCAGGAGTGAAGTCCAGTTTGTCTTAGAAAATTATACTGCATGGAGAGAAGTTTTGTAAAAAGGATAGAGGATATGAAGTTAAACTGAGGAAACACCACAAGGCATTAAGCTAAACTAGTCAGCAAACATTAACTTAAAGAAAATCTTGTTTGGACGAATGCGAAAATAAAGGCTGTCAGGAAAATGCTGCTCACTTGAAAGGAGCAGGACTTGGCACTTGGTTAAGAATGCTTATAGACCTTGCCTGCAGCAGCAACTGTCACCATTGAGCAGTTGCTAGACAAGGGCCAGGAAAACAGGTGAGATGCACTTAATCAGTGGTGAATTTAAGGGATCTGGTCATGACAGTGTCACTTTTGAGTGGCTGTAATCAAAGCAAAATGCTTAAAATGAGTGTAGATGCTTCTTCCAGGCAGGACCAGGTCCCACCTAGTTACCGGAAAAAGTTCTAGTTGCTTTTGCTTCCAGGGTTGTGACTCAAACTGAAATGAAAGCTATAAGCAGGCTGGAGAGAAATGTTTGCTGTTTGATATGGGTGTGAAAGGCTTTACCAGAATATGAACAGTAAAAACATGAGACAGAACATTAATCTTTGAAAGTTATTGTCTGAACGCATCTTGCTACATCTTTTCCTCTTACATAAACTCTGTGTGAATATAAAGATTACTGTTAGTAATTCAGGTTACCAAAATCATCATTGAAGGAAGAGGAGATTTGGGACAGATTCATGGCTGTCAAACGAATTCATCAGCAGGTGAGAGATAGGGGCCACAGTGCAGAGGTTTGACTAGCATGTCTTTCCTGATAAGATACAGCAGATTACAAAAGTAAAAATACCAGGTCAAGTTTGAAGGTGTTAAAGGCCCTGCAAGGACCACTGGAAACAAAACCACTCTCCAGTTGTTTCTTTATCTATTCGTGATATAGTACTAAGGCAACTCTTAAGGAGGGGAAAGTTAATGACAGCATGTAACAGGAAGAGAAAAGTGGCTACTTTCTCATTCAGATATGAAATTGTGAAAGAGAATGGAAGTAACACAAATCCAGTAATTTTGGTATCATTTTAAATCATATACTTACTGTTCTCTCCATAAAAATAACTAACATCCCTTTTGGATTGAATTTTCTGAAAACAATGTCTGTTGCTGATCATTCAGTTGCATTTGGACTCAGATTCTTTTTGTAAAAAGCACTGTGTGTAATTTGTTTTGTCAGATGCCACTGGAAATCTGTCTTTGCTGCAGCACGTGGTGCTCCTGATCAGACTGTATAGAACACCTAGGAAGGTGGTCCAGGGTGAGGAGAAAAGGAGAAAGCTGAACACGTTGGGAGTACAAAAACCACAATCATGTGAGCTGCTCAGGCTGTAGCAAAGATACACAAGAGAATGGGTGACAGAAGTAAGGATCCCTGTATCTGCTGCAGAAATGCAGGCTGAAAGTGTAGCAAAAACACTTGCAGTCTCTGAGATGAGACAGTACAGATAGCTTGAAGACACCATTGCCAGGGGGAGATAAAGGATTCAGGAATGTCATATTGAATTAACCCTCCCTTACATGGGATTGTGAATTCTTGCCCTCTTCAGTCCCAAGCTTAAAGTCAGCCTTCTTTTGCTTTACTCTTTAGCAATGTAGAAGCTTGAGGTGTACCTCAGCCCAGCTCAAGGGCTTTGTTTGGAAAGCACTCTGCAAAGAAGTCCCTGTCCCAAAGATCTCAAAAGTTCTCAGAGGCAGTGCAGCCAAAGATAGCACATGCCATTACGTGCCACAAAGCTGGCAGTGCTGCTTAACTACATGCTTCTGCTTATACAATCATCAGTGAAGCAGTTAATGCTGTGACAGATATGATAAGCAAATGTTGTCATTTAAAAAAAACAAAACACAACTTTTTGTCTGAGGGCATATACTTCCAATAACCAAGGTGGGGGGGTGGTGGTGGAACAGGCTGCAGAGTTATAGGAAACAAAACACTTTATTCTTGATTTCTAACTGTATGCCTCATAAAATGCAGTGGTAGCAGCTGGCAATCTTCAAAGTGATGGGATAAAGCACATTCTGCGTATATACAGTAGCTTGTTGCAATTGACATATTTTTTCCATAGAATTTTGTCTGTTCCAAATGCCTAAGTAATTCCAGATAACTGCCAGTAACAGCAAGATAAAAGATCAGCTCAATGCCTGACCATTAAGAACTTTCTTTTTTTTTTTCCTTATTAATGTATGGTTAAAATCACTTTGAAAACTGCACACTTTATTTTATCTTGAAATTATTCTGCTCCAGTATCACTGTGTAATGGCATGAGGCTTCATCTTATGACAGCCACGGCTGGAAAGAAGGGCTTTGTGTTCTTTGGGAGGAATCACCCCCCAGATTTGACACTTACATGATTGTTTCTGTATCTGAAAGATTTCAACATACTAGAAGTTTGAGAACCATTACTTTTCTCTTTCCTTTGGAAGACAAAAAATCTGGAGACTTGGCTAAATCAGACAACCTTTATGGGCTTAAAAACTATGAAACAGACAACTTGCATGATTTTGTAAAGCATTTCTACATAGTTTTTCCTGTAATGCATTTGATGTTTACAGGATACATTCGATTTACTGGGTCTTCCTGATAGGAGGAACTGCGTAACTCACTAGTGACTTTGCTATTTCTTAATACTTCAGTGATCCTGAGCCATTCCTGGCAGAATTTCATGCCATGTTACATCACACCGTGCTGTCTCAGACTGATCACGCAGTCTTCAGACAACATTCAGCCTAAAGCAGGATGCGGTAAACCAGGCACCAGCAAAGATGTCATTTGGGGATTGATTCCTTATGAGTCCTAGATTTCCAATTTCTGATGAGAATTGCTTGACAATTCCCCTAGCATGTGGCAAATCACAAGGGTGTTTGAGGGGTATAATTTGAGATAGCTGGTAGTTTTGCTATAAATTTCTATAGGACCAAGGTTAAGTGCTGTATCAGAAAGGACCCCTACAAGAGAGGCTCAGTGCAGTGCAGAGCACAGCATGCTGTATCCTTTCTGTAGGCCATCTTTAGCAGGCTGTGCTTTGGGAGATTGCAGCAGTGTGTTTCAAGGATGTTTATAAATATCCCTCATTATGCCTGGGAGTGGATAGGAGAGCACTATAGTGGCATGCTGATGTAGTCATAGGATATTTAGAAAAACAAGTTAATTTTTTATGATGTGCCTTAGGCCAAATGGGAAATGGTTAGGAAAAGTCTGTGGCAAATGTTATCTAGAGGCTGGACTGGATTATGTTTCTTGGTTCTGTAAGCTGTGAGTTTGTAAATGAATGCTGTTTTCTGAATGTTCCTTCCAGTAATATGTCTGTTTCCCTCCTTTGTTGTTGTTACCTTATATTTTTCTTTTTTCAACAGATCGACAAGACATTTTACAATTCCATTTTAAGGAAAAAATACATCCGTTCACGCTTAATCAGAGTGAGGTATGTGAGATTATAATAAATGCACACAGCTGAGATAAAATGAAATGTACACCAAGCCCAGCTAGAGAGCCATTTGATCTGATTCAGTAAAGTGTATTTTATGTAAGACTGGAGCATAATCCCCAATTGAGCATAATCTTATTCTGAACCATGCCTTCCTTTAGATCTTGATGCAGAAGATAAAATTCAGTCAGTCCAAATTCTATACAAGTTTGCGTTCAGATCTTGAGCAAGCTTTAGCTAATAAAGCAGATATAACTTGAGCTATCTAAAATGAAAAGCATTTTCAAAACTATTTTCTTCACTATAATGCAGATGTCATTTTACTTCTAGTATTGCTACTGTGCTGGGCTTGTCAAGTAAAACCCAAGCATGGCTGTGCTGGTTCAGAAGGTCCCACTTGTCACTGTTGCGTCTCTTAGAATGGGCATAAGTAGGTGCCTAGGGAACAGCAGCAGCACAACAGACATGTATGATAACTGCTTCTTGGTATGCTCCCTACCTCCAGCTATTTACCACTTGGGATTTCCTGAAGTGGTTGTGGTTTGTTTAGCAGCCCCTGGTGGAGTTATTTTCCAAGGACTTGTCCAGTCTCCCCTGGACTCTTGAAATTCGTGCACCTCAGTCCTTTAGTAAGGAGTTACTTGTGAAGAGCCGCCACCTTTGGATCATTCAGTGGCCCCTAGTTCTTGTGCTGGAAGAGGTGATAAAAAGTTAATCTCTATCCCTCCTCTCCACGCAATTAGTGTTATCAGACACTCCCATCATATCCCTTTTCTCTCCTATACCCCGTGAGCTCTACTCTTTTTTTCACTTGAAAGTCCCAGCCTGCTCAGCCATTCTTTGCAGGAACTGTTCCTTGTCACCCTGCTCTGTATCTCTTTCAGGTCTGCTGTCCCTGCTTTTTGAGATGAAGGGGTCAGACCTGTGGTTGGGATTATCATTGAGCAATGTTTTTTTTTTTCTCTTTTATTCTCCGTTCATTTGCCAATAATATCTAATGTTTGATTAGATTTTTTTTTACCAGTGTTGAGTGCTGAAAATAACCTTTTTATAGAACTGTCTGTTGTAATACTAAGCTCTCGTTCCTAAGTGACGGTGCCCATTGCTTTGCAAGTAAACCTTGAACGTCTTAATAATCACGCACTAAAGCGGCAAGACTAATGATAGCAGCCTCAAGATCTTATTCTTGTGAATGTATTTCTCCTTGTTCTTCCATGGTTTGTGACATCCTGCCTCCTGCTCTACCTTAGCTTAATCCCCAGTTAGGCAAATCACACAAGCCATTATTTGAATGTAGCTTTAGGAATATTTTTTGATACTGACTAGAGCATTGTAAGTGTAGACAAGGTGATTTAAGGATCTGAGAGGCCAATCTTTAGGGAGAAGTAATATATTTTTATTACTTCTGGTTCCCAAGGACAGACTGAGGTATTTGCTGTGATGTTTGCTGTGTTGGATGCAAGACTTGTATGTGCCAAAGCTTGTTTGCTTTTTCAAATATACAAGCTTTATGCCTCTCTGCTCAGACTGCAAGCTCTTTTAAGCAGGGTCATTATTGTGAATTTGCTTGGAAAGTACTGTGCATATTTTTTGGCTCAGTGTAAACGATGCATTAGTAATAATGCCCACTGCTCACTGAGAAAGACAACAAATCTTGACCTGGTGCCTTTTGCTCTGGACCTTTGCTATATAGTGAGTAATTCAAGGCGGGTTGTACTTACCTGAGGGTTTCGACAGGTGTGGTGTGCTTGCAAGAGTCGATACAGTAATTCCAGTGTGGCACAGCACAGGAAGAGGAGTGGGGGGAGAGGTGAGGGAACACCTCAGAAATGCAGAGCAACACCCACAGTTGGATCAGATAATATCTGGAAAATAAATGGAGTGGCAATCACGCTGAAGTTGGCACAAAAGGAAAAAACAGCCTGTTGGAAAGTTCACATATAGCTACTCAGTCAGTTATGAGATCCTTGAGGCAAGGAACGTGTCTTTGTGCTCAGCTACAAAACACTCAGCATGCCTTGGTGTGCTCGTAACACATGGCCTTTTATTTGCCCTTCACTGCCGATAGCAGGAATGTCTGTTTCATTTTTGTGCGTGTTCATTTTGAAGATCATAGCCTGATTGCATGACTTCTGTATAAGCTACTTGCCTTCTATTTTTAATTTTCTTATTTTTCCTTTGTATAATTACAAATATCCAAGATAATGAGATGTAAATAGAAGATCATCTCTTTTCCTTTCCTATCAGAACAATGCTTAAGACAGAGCAACCTGCTTTTAGCTCACCCCCTGTATGAAGTAACTGTGATTCCACCTGTTGTGGGTTGTGTCATTGCTTCTTGGCTCAGG
Organism: Ciconia boyciana; assembly: GCF_034638445.1. Classification (NCBI taxonomy): domain Eukaryota; kingdom Metazoa; phylum Chordata; class Aves; order Ciconiiformes; family Ciconiidae; genus Ciconia; species Ciconia boyciana. Next base: position 61,054,913 of record NC_132938.1, read on the forward strand.
TAGGAGGAGGCGCAGGAGAGCAGCTTCTTGGTGCATGCTCTTGTATTCCCTGTGTAATGACCAAGGGTAAGCTATCTGCAAGCACAGAGCAAGATTTACTATGCCAGATTAGACACTTTGGTGTTTGTAGTCTAGCATTCAGTCTCTTGCAGAATCTGATGCTTTAAGGAAAAATAAATACTACTGCTGGGTGAATTCAGTCCGTTAGAAGATTTTTCTTCCTTTTCTTTCCTCTCATCTTGCATCAAAACTGTGGAATTGTGTGTCCTGGTGTGGGTGCTGCTTGTACTTATCAGTGAGATGTTAAAGGCCTCTTTTGTGGTCCATCTCTTGGACTGTGATAAGTAGACTGTAGATATGCTGCTGAGTTTCATCTATTGTTGCATAACGTGAGGTTATTAGTCACATTCTCCCAAGAGGTTGCAGTGGTGGAATTATGTTGTGTGGTCTCTCCTCTTTGCTCAAGTACCTTTTTGAAGACGATTGGAAATTTTTATTCCATGTACGTACAGGGCCCTGGAAAGGTCTGTCTAGATACCATTAACCATGTAACTGATGTTTCTGAAGTCCTGTGTATCCAGCTTTTCATTGCAATCAAATCACTTCATTCCCTCCTGCTGTTGTGTCCCAAGCATGTAGTCAGTGACTGCTTTTTAGACTCCATTATAACCTTGGTCTGGCTATTTATTCACAGAAAGCATCATGCCGCCTTCTAGCCTAAGACGTGTTTGACCATTCAGCATTTCCTTGGATTTCTTTTGGCAATTCCTTCTCTCAAAACTGTACAAAATGTTCAAAAATGTATCTAATCCTTTCTGTTACATTGCCGTTGCTAGAGGAGCTAAGATAAAAACTAAGAAATGCGGAAATGGGCTGAAGGTAACCAGACTGTTTCGTTGGTTTGTAGCCCAGATGCTGATGGTGTGATGGCAGAGGCTTTGCTCACATTCTGGTTCTCCTCCACGGATTCTAGAGAAACATTGCGAGAAAAAGTTGAAAGGATCTTACGGAGGGGCCTGAAAAAATACACAGGGCCCCTGCGAATAAATGTCAGATCTTCTACCATCTCAAGTAAGTATATTACGTCTCCTTTGAAGGGAGTTCTTGCCCTTTTCTGATTGATTGGGACTTGATTTTTTCCCTTCTGATGATGGCTGTTATTGAGTCAGAATGGCAGTCTTTCCTGCTTATTAAGCTAGAACAAAATCAGTGGCAATGTATAAACCCCACCTAAGTCTTTTAAATATGTCTTAAATATGGATAAACAGGAGCAGTTTCTTTGTGGCCTTGCAGTACAGCCTTAGCCTCCCTCCAAACTGCAGTACCAACCTTATGCTACTATCAGGGTAAAGAGTAGGAGCTTCACCACAGTGCTTCAGTACACAGCAACACAAACATGCTCCCTAGGTCTTTGCTTCTCTGAGGAGCCTGAAAGTGCAGAAACTATGCTTGGATGATAGTGGAGAAACAGCCAATGAACTGAAAAAATAATATTTGGTGGGAGGATCAAAATCCTTGCAAGTTTTGCAGGGGAAATGGGAAGAAAGGGAAAATGTTCTTATCTATGTGAATTCTCAGCTGGGGATTTAGCCCCTTCTTTGCAAAGCAGACCTGCATCTGCAGAATATGAACATTAACAGCGCTATCTTTTTGATTTAGTCAATTACCAAACACTGAAAGCTGGGTTTCCCTCTTCTTCTACACTTCTGATCTGTTAGAGAATTTTTGTGCAGGCTTAGACTCTTGTCTCTGACTTGGCTTCAGTTATAGTCAGTCAGCACTTTTTCTGGGTGTCAGACTTTTCAAGAATGAGTTGCTAGTTGAAAGGAAGGGGCGGACACTTGCTCCATTTGTTTTTGCAGACCTTCCGCTCACTCCTAGCACAAGGGTGGGTACTTGCTGCTTGCTTTTCCATATTAGACTGCTTAAACCAACAGAGATCTGCAGAGTCCAGACCGCTGTCTTTAAAGAACAACAAGCCTGGGCCAGATTCCGTGCTGGATGGATCCAGACTTCCTCCCACTCAGAAATGACCAGGAGCAATGTCTTGTTCTGCCTCTTGGTGCTTGAACTGGGCACATTGCATTGTGGCAAAGAAGTGAAACTCAAATATGAGCTGTTGCACCCATTGTTTCTTGATGGGCCAAGCAGTCTTCCCCATTGGAATCACTCAGCATGATAGGTGACATCCCTTTGGGCAAAGAATCACCATTTCTCTGCAGTGTTGTTTATATGCCAGGAGTTCCTGTTCAGCAAAGTGCACATGTAATTTCTCCCAGATAAAAATAGTGTGTGGGCATCAACTAGAAAGAATCAAAGAGCTTTTTGGGTTTTTTTTGTTTTGGTTTTTATGGGTTTTTTTAAGGACAGTCAGGTCATGATTTAGTGAATTTTGAAGCTTCAGTTTAATTTGGTACCTTACATAAAGGATACAATTGGAAGGGGTACAAAAATACTTGTTAGAAAAGGACTGTGATCTTCTCATTGAGTTATCTGATTAGCTGCTTTTATTCAGTCTGGTAAATGTGGGAAGTGACTGACTCAAAACGCTGTTTTAGTTGACCTTGAACTGCACTAGGGCGGTTACAGTAATGCACTAGTTGCTAGTTAAAAAAATTAACTGATATCATTGAATCACAATGTTTTCATTAAATATTTGGTCTCAGTAAAAGATGGCATCTCTGTGTTACTTTGATAAAGTTGTACGATAAACTTCATGTTGCTTTTCTTGGCTCTCCCAGCCTAACCATAAAACACTGACTACTCCTCCTGATAGGTCTACTCCTCATCACAGTACTAGCATTGTGCAACTGTTACATGTGACACAAAGGAACATAAAGAAAACCTTCCCATTTCCGGGAGATGACGATAAAAGGTTCCATTTGGATCTTTCTTTGCTAACAGGATTTCAGCAGTGCTATGAGGCTTAGGCAAGCTCCTGTTGGTGCTGCTGTTTAAGAAAACCAGGTTGACTCAAGTGGAGAGTATAGAATGGAGCACTCCTATGCTTTTAGAGGAGATGTAGGTCTCAATTTATAAAGCTCGTCGTCTTCCTCACACCTGGGAGAAGTGACAATTTTCAACAGATCCTGGAAGTCCAGAGAAGGATCTAGGTTTTGCATTTCCCACTTCTCTCTCCCCTGCTGAAATATCCCGTCCAACATTAGTATTTAAATCAAGGAAAGCTAAGAAGTCCTAGATTTTTTCCATGCTCTGCAGCACTTTTCTAAATCTTGCCTCTTAGCTTTGGTTTTGCCAACTGGAATCCTTGTTTATCTTGAGGCAATCTCAGAACATTTTCATAATGGCTTGTAAAAAATCATTAACCTGTTCATTGTAATCACCTTATCAAAAGATTGTAATTTGCAGACCATGATATAGCTTAATTTAGCTAAGCATAGCTAACTAGTTGAACAAACCCAGGTCAGGCGCTTATTTACATTGCATGCTAGGAGGGTCTGGTAAGGAGAAGCTCCTTAAGTCTTCTTCCCCAGATCTAATCATCTTGTTGTTCAACACCACGTCTCAACTTGCACTTCACTTAAAAGTATTTGTGTTGAGGATCAGCTCCAAAAAACTCCTGCAAATTGGGTGCAACACTTGGGATCTTCAGCTGCAGTTCAGGGCAGCAGTACAAAACTAAGTAGTCTGCCAGACCAGGGTTAGAACTTGCTTTGCCTTTTCATTCTTGAGGATTGGGAATAAAGAGGGGATAAAATATAAAATGACAATGTTTTATTAGTTCATTTTTTTCCAAAAGAGAGAGAACCTGGATCGTACAGATGTGAAAAAATAGCAAGTGTGCAAAACTTAAAGGAAAACAAAATAATATAGTCTCACTGTATCATTGCTGAACAGTAGATGTTCTTTACCTAGGGCTGCAAAAATACATTTGTATTGGGGTATCTTCAGATGTGTTATTACTCAAGTCCCTGCTTTCTTATTTAGCTAGACTTCATAGTTCCCTGGTCAAGAGCAGTGGTATCTCCAGACATCCACTATAGCTTTGATAGAAAATAGGAGGTGATAGAGATCTCTGCACTTGTGTACAAACCCCACTGGAAGCTCAAATGTTTTTCAGTAAATCAAGAGAATCAAGCAAACTAAGTCCTATATTCTCTGAACAGCAGTGCAAGGGCCAGCAAAATGAGATATCAAAGTCGGGTGACTTGGAAACACCCAAGTTAGGACTTGCTTTTCCACTGGCGCTGAAAGAAGAAGGTGTTGCAATTTGTCTTCTGTATAGTTCTGGCACCAAAGAAATCTCCTACAAGGCTGAATTTTTTTTCCCCAGGGTTTCTTGGTTAGAAGTAGTGTCACCTCACAGCCTGGATCCCTATTAAGCAAAGTGTAGAGCAGCTTGCCAGACTATTTCCTTTTGTCAGGTAGGTTGGACGTCTCCCAAAATGTATTTTTGGGAATGTACTTCTGATGTCAGAAAGAAACTGGTTGCAAGATCATTGGCACTGTTCGAAGTGAGTAGGAAGTATTCCCACCTGTTGCACAGCCAAGGGTTTTGACCATGAACAATGAGTCATGAATTGGTTTTGATCAACAAGGCAACTGTTGTTTCTATTTATCTGGCATCTGGGGCTTGCTAAAGCTCCTTACAAATACAAAGTACAGAACCTGGGAGACAGATTCTCACTTCTTTATTGAGTCTTCTGTGGGAGACATGCAGATGAGTGTCTGACCTGGATGACTGAGGAATGTTTCATCGCAAATAATGTATGTAGCAGTCTGGTTTTTTTGTATTTTACTAGCCACAACAGCAGCTTGGAGGAGTGGAACAGGACATCCATCTATACATTGTGAAATACAGTGGACATCTGACATTCCTCCACTTTGATGCCATTAGTTTGGCACAAGGTGGTACATTTCAGTGTTTGCAACAGTCTAGAGAGGCTGACTGAAAAGGGAAGGACTGAAATGTATTTTAAAATGAATATTTTTCAAGGACACTCTTGTGATGAAGGAATTAAGCAGGAAATCATCCTGGCCTGACTTCTTAGGTGACCCAGATAAGTTGATTTAATTAATTTCCTCACTCAATTCTTGTTTTTTCCTTTCTCTGCCTTGCCTGCAGAGGTTGCAAGTGATTTGGGCTGCTCCTACTGTAGTGAGACCTTGATTGCAGCTGCGGCATGAATGTAGGTCAGGAAGAAAAATAATGCTAAAAACTGTATCAGCTTGGATACACGTTACAGAACTGGTACATAGTTCCTCATGCAGATCCCTCTTTGGGCTGCAGGATGCCCAGATGGAGGAGTTGTGAGTATGCTGTGAGGTGTGGACCTCTGTCTGTCCTCATGGACAGAATTAAGATGTGGTTGATGGCAGGGGTGGGTAAAGTCGTGGATGTCAGGTCAGGTCCAGTGGACATAAGTAGGGAGGGAAGGGCTGAGTGACAGGGACAATTAGAGGTACAAAGCCTTTGTCTTGTCTCTACCAGGTTACTCTCCCCTGTTGAAGGAATGAGAATTGCATCGCCTGTATCTAAGCCATGTTTTGCTACTTCTACAAGGGTGCATAACTCTAGGGAGGTAATTCCTGTTGAGAGAGCGGTGAGAATATTGAAAGGGTAGTAGGGAGACGTTTTAGATTGTGTGCGCTATGTAACCACACAAGAGCATGACTTTCCTGGTGAGCCCAAAGCTCATGTTTTGCCATGTTTCAGGAAACTCCTGCATTTCCTTTTGGGTACATTTTTTGGAACATGACTGAATCTGCTGCACTGCTCTCATTCCCATTTCACCCTAGTACCTCAGGCCTTCGTGGTCTTTAACGTAATTAGAGTATTAGAGTAGAGCTGTTATCTCCACCTCTGTCTGCACTGCAGGACAGATGCACTCTGTGACATTCCTCTCAGCTGCCCGGGTTGGTGACCTAGTGAAACTTGCCAGAGATCCTTTTTTTGCCTGCATGCACTGTTGTTACCCTAAATAACACTGAACTAGATGACACTCTGTTTCTGATGCAGCTGAGAATTTTGTAATTCTCTCTCTCTTTGAGGAAATTGTTATTAAAATGTGACAAAGGACAGTGGGGAAAATGCTTCCTCTGCTTCCTGGTGCATTTCACAAAGCTGTGCTTCAAATACATGTCCAAGAATGTGTTGTTAGTACTGAAGCACATACTTTTTCTTAATTTTTTATGTTTACAATCCTCTCCTCCCTTCATACCCCATTTAAGATAATCTTTACCTTGCCTTCTCTGTGTGAAAAAACAACTTACACAAGCAAGATGTGGGAACTTGATATAATAGAGGATGGAACATGCAGTTTGCCTTTGAAGCTAGCAGTTATAATATGACATAGAAAATCACAGGTGGAAACCTTTAAAGAAAATCAAGCTTCTTGTGGGAATCAACACCTGTGAAAAATTATGTAATTGGGTAAAGCTGTATCAGATTTTTAAAACAGATTTCTCATCTTTAATTTTGCAGCTATCTCTGGCCCTTTCCACACTGAAAATGCATAATATCCCCTAATCGTGCATTTGCTTGCCTTGCTTGAACTACTTCAATATAATGTCTGGTCCATTTATGTCACTGAGTTCTATTTTCCTTTTAATATAAACACTGATCTCTGTGGCTAAAATGAAATGAGGCAGTGGACACAAGATTAATTCTTCTAATGCAGTGATACTGATATTATTTAGCGATGTGGCAAAGCGAGCACATTTTTCTGTAGGAATCTCTGAATCCCTCAAAGAGAAGTGGTCACATTCACTTTGCAGTTAACTATGAACCTGCAAACATTTAGATGGTTGCCAAATAGATCCACAGACTTTGGGCACTGACCTCCCTTAGAAATCCTGGCCTTAACTGGCTATTGCATACAAACAATTACCAAAATAAAGATGCTTTCCTACTCTTGCTTACTCCTCTTTTCTTTCCATGTTTGCTCAAACGCATATGTTGATGAGTAAAAAGAAGTTATTTACTGATAAGTTATTAATCTTAAATAGTAACTGCAAGTCACTATTCTCATTAGTTGGAAATTAAGACCAATAATTTAAGTGTGTTTTAAGGTTGTTCCGTTTATTAAATATGCAAAATAACTGTATTAACAAAATTGCTCGTCCAGCTGGAGAACAGAGCCCGCTTCTGAAAGATGGAATCCCTAAGATGCGTTTCAATAGATTGCTGTAATTTTAATTTAAACATTAGTTTTCCTCTTAAGTTAGGCAAGCTTTAATTAAATAGTAAGTTCCATTTTACAGGTAGGCAATGCATGTTCAAGTTGAACTTGTTCTTGTTTACAGTGCAAGCCTGAATACTGTTTTCCTAAATGTGACACAAAACTATTTTTGCAGCTGTATGTGGTTGGGAAAAGATATGACACTTTAATTGTTACTAATTGATGCTTTTTCTTGGTAGTACAAACAACTAGGGCAACTAGTAAATGAGCAGGGCAGCGAATTGTCTCTCGTGCCTTACAAGTGATTGCTTCAAGGCAGGGCTTGCAACATGTTGGCTGGCACAATACGAGCAGCTATGCTGTTGACCAGGCCAAAAATGTCAAGCTAGTGACAAATGAAAGCAAGCCCCTAATGAGGTAGCCCAGTAAGCAACCTGACTTTCAGCAGTATCACGTAACCCAAAGTGCTCCCTGCTTTTGATGGGAACTACTCTGGGCTCATCTTATCTGAAAATAGTGTCAGTTAGTTCAGGTTTCCAAACACATACATGTACTCTGGGTTTGGGATCTTGGTTTTGAGTCCTGGGTATCGTGCCCTTCATTTCACCTGTCCTGATCTGCATGATGGGTTCCTGGGGCTGTTGCTAGACAGACCTGCTTTCACCTCTTAAAAAAACTCCCTTTACTTTCTGGTTTTCTCCATTGCTGTGGTGTTTTCTTTAGTACTTGTGTTCCAGCTCCCAGTGTGGGATACATGGTCATGGTACTGTATCTGGCCGATCTCTAAAGCAAAGCAGTGCTCTTACCCTGGTGAATACAGCACCAAATTTATTGACAGGTGTCACTGGCCTTTTTCCTTCAGCAGTGGGTGGGTGGGAGAGTACATTGGCTGCATAGTTGTGATATATTATAAAATATGCTAAAATTCAAAGCTGTTCAGGCATGGCATTTAAGACTTGCAGTGTGTGTTTGCGGAAGACTTGTTTCTCCAATTACACACAAGTTGGTCCAGCTGGAAGCAATGGGTAACATTTTGCCCATGTGATGTTTGTACTTTTTTCTAGTTGCCTCGTAAAAAGGCAAACAGAGATGTAGACAGGTGCCTTGCATGCATGCCAGTTGCATGACTCACAGCAAAACTCAGTGCAGTGAGAACATGCCAATTGAATTGCTTCCGGCACTGCACTTGAACAAGCTGGTTACTCCTTTTGTCTTCTTGATGTGCTTTGCAACATAATGTAAATGTTAATAATCGACTGCAGGCTTTATAATTAGGCATTATGAGGTAAATGTCTCTCCACCCTGAAAGGAGCTAAAAATGTTATTATCAATATTGCACTTGAAGGCAAGAGGTGCTCTTTGTTGATTACATTTGTTGGTTTCTTACCAGTTTCCAGCTATAAAATATTAGAGTGACCCAAATGAAGAGGTAGTTCTGAAGGTTACATGAATTTCAGGAAAACATTGGATGCTCATCATAGTTGAAATAAATAAATAGGGCCAGATTTTTCAAAGCACTTCTTGCCAATATAAACAGGTAGGTGAGGTAGCCAAATCCTTAGCACAGCTCAGCACCCTTTTTTTTTCCTTGACTTTGTAACTTACCAAACAGTAACGTTTACACCACTGCTGAATCCCTCTGCTGGCCTAGCTTTTACTGTCTGGTATTATTACATTTTGATGTAAGGGATCTTGGCAACAACCAACCATATTATCCATGGAAATTCAGAATACAACCGGCATTCCTGAAATGCAGAAGCACCTGTACTTTAGGGTTTTTCCTCCTTCTTTCATAGGAATTGACAAAGTACAAGTGAGCATTTTTACTGAAAGGGGACCTTACAAGTTGTTGCTTGCCCATCAGTAAAACTTGTTTTTCTTTATTATGTGAAGAGTTCCTGTTTATAGTGAATAAGACTGTCTTATTATATAAATGTCCAATTATAACTCATCTCCCATTCTTACAAAATAAAGCAGTGGCTGTATGCACATATGGCAGCCCTAGCACTGCCTTTGCTCTGTAACATTCCCCGCAGTCAAGCTGTACATGCATGCACTGGAGTTCTGTTTGTTTCCTTTTTCTATCATAATCTGCTTGATGTCATATTAAGAAATGAATGAGTACATGTCTAGTAATGGTGGATTGCAAACATGCAATTCAATCTGCATACTAGGAGGAGTGTCAAGCCCACAAACAAAACACAAGTGATACAAGCACAATGGGCGGCAAGTATGAGCCAGAGCCCTTTGCATTCAAAAGCGACTCCTCCTGGCTTGGTGTGGGTTTGGATCAAAACTACAATATTATTCTGTGTAGCTGCAAAGAGAGAAGAGAAATGAAGTAAGTGGATAAAGACAGGGATCTGCTGAGAAAGGCTATCCAGCCGCAAAATGTGAAGTTGTGGGTGCTGTACAAGAATCACTATATAATTTAAAAATTGTATTGAAAGTGTCTTTTTTTTAATTTTTATTTTTTAAATTTTTGACTGCTGGCAACAAAAATGGTAGCTCTAGTAAAAATAGCATTCTGGAAGAACGGGAATAGGCTTACACTGTGAGCCAATGCTTGTTATTGTCAGCATGAGCATACTGTATTGTCCAGAAACATACAACATGCATATTAAAGGAGGGAATGTATTGCTAGAACCTGCTGTGCCATGCAATAAATTGCTATTAACGCTCTTTCGTAGTATTGATAGTGTACCAGACACCCCGTTCCTCAATAAGAGAGGAAAAAGGAGAGTGGGCCACTGCTATTGTAAGCTGGTATTTGTGCAGTGAAGTCAGTGCCTTCTGATCTCGAAGAGGGCACAGAGTGAGTACCAGATCTTCTCTGGCCCTCACCTGGTGTAAAATGCAGCCAGCTGATTTTTTACAAAAAAGGAACTTCAAAACTTTCCGCTGTAAAAATTTCTCCCCAACAAAATTGTGGATCTTGAGTAATACAGGACTTGTTTTGTCTGTACTCCCCTCCAGAAGCATCAGGGTCCAGCAGGATGGGGGAGACCCTGTGCCTGGTCCTCAGAGGATACTGGCTGGCTGGAGAACAGCAAGCAGCACTGCAGAGAGGAGTGTAATAGCCAGCGCAGGAACGTGACCACATATGAGCTACACTGGTGTCTCTAGCAGTCCCTCTCAGCTGTACCTCCTGCGGTGCCCTGTACTCAAATAGCTGTCGGGTGGGACTACCATGCAGATGGGAAACCTTGTCTGTGCTGTCCTGGCCTTACCCTGACTGTTTGTTTGTTTCAGATATGGAGACAAAAAGAGCAGAAGCCCTCTTCAATGACAGTAAGTGAGGGCTTTTTAAGCCTGGGAAATCTCCAGTTGTTTTAATTAGCATTAACAGTCTCTGAGTGCTTTTCCTGGCCCTTAAAAGTCTTTTCTCCTCCTCCTGTCTAATGAATGTGACCTTGTACTTCACACAGATGAGCCGTGTGTTTAGAAATCCTGCTCAGTCACGAGGAAGCCTTTTTCATTAGTGTCTTCTGGGATACTTAGGAAGACTGGCTTGAAAATAGTGGGGATGGGGTAAAAATCCCTTCTAGAAAAAGTCTACACCCACTGCTGAGTTCCCTGGTCAGTTTTTTTGCAGTGAGATGTTAATTCTGTTAAAAATATTAGCAATTCTGTGAGAAAAGAGCAAATGATGAGAAAAGAGCAAGTGCTGAGGGCTCTGGAGAAATCCCCAGTGTTGGGCAGAGAGGAGACACGCAGGTCCTGCTGCATAAGTGCCTATGGCACGCTTCTGCCTCCAGCAGTGCTGGTGTGGAAGGTGGAGGGTGCATCTTAAATTTAAACCCTGCCATCTAGGAAACAGAGGGCTTAGCCAGTGGGGGCTGAGCACTGTAATGTTCAGGACACTTGTTTATTTACTGGCCTGATCCAGTTGCTGTTGGTACCAGTGAGAGCTTGTACACTGTGTCTGCTTAATTGTGTATTTGGACACGCAGAGACTAAGCCATGTTTCCACGTGAAAGCTAAGACATTTCAGATGACTCCTGGCTGTTTGTAGTAAAGTTGAGTGAGCGAGGAGGACTTTCAATAAATTAAGGAACTTAATTGCTTGGGCTAGTTGACTACTTTAATGTCAGGCACAGCAGCTAGCTGAAAGGTGTACTATAATGTGCTAAAGGCAGGAGACTCCTTATCACGGATTTGAGTGCCTTTTGGATTTGAGCAGATTATAGTTAGAAGCAATCTCTATTAAATTGATTAAAACATGTACTTAAATAGAATACTTCGTCAAGTCTAATGCTGCCTGCACAGGGCAGACACCCTGTCCTTTGTCTCCCTGATATGAAGTATTAGAACTGTATCTTGGAGCAGCCACTGCAGAATCTGTTTCATACATGCTTCTCTTGGATGCTGTAGCATAACAATTCATCTCCACCTTGCTACCTGTTATTTTCCTATACACACATTAAGTGATGATATTCACACCTGAACATGTACCAGCATGTTGTTCAATTGGCGGTTTAAGGATGGCAGCCTAGCAGAGACCTCTAACACAGCCAGCGAGTGAGAAGTGCCCCAAAAGCTGGCAGGATTGGGCACATGCAGAAGAGTTTTTGTAATGGCTTTCTGTGTGCTCTCAGAAATTGGGATTATGTCATTTTCTTTAGTGTGCATAGGAAGGAAGGACCGACCATAAGGAAATGTATAGAGGTTACATCAGCCTGTGATTATAATGAAGATGTTCTGGATTTTGGAATGGCTAATAGCACAAAATTGTTCCTTATGGAAATACAAGGCAGTATGATTGGTCTTCTCAAGGTATTGCTGTAGGGGTCAAGTTGAGGTAGCTTGTTTTAGAGATGTTTTTAAGCTTTCAGAGAAAGAAGTCAGCTTGTCTGGAGACTTAATAGTCATAAAAGGCCATCTTTGCTTACAAGTCAGGTTTCTTTTAACTCTGGGAAGGTTTGATTAGTTCCTTAGCAGCAGGCTGTCAAGTAATGGAAGATTAAACAACATCACTTTTTAGGTCCGTTTTAGGTGCTGGTGTTCTGGGGCACTGATGGAACTGTGAGTTTTTCCCTGTGTTTTTGAACATTGACTGCTCAGGTGGTTGATAGGATTGTGCAGTTTTAGGACCAGTAATTGAGGATTACCAATAGCTTTCAGGAGGGAAACATGCTAGTGCAGACACCCTTATCAATTATGGTATATTCTCCAGTTTTCCCTTCACACGGAAAGTTTGGACAAGTAGATTCAGATTTCACTGATTTCCTTCATTGTGTTTTTAAATCTCAGAACAGGGCAGACTCTACACTGAGCACATGAGTTTCTCAATATTGTATGACTTTTTTTTTTCTTAAATTTATGAACAGCTTTCAATCTGCTGTGTTATTGCTGCTGCTTTTGACTACGAGGAACTGTTAATATAACCTTGTGTAGATCCTAGCAGGAAGGGGCAGAGGTTACACTCTGTATGGCTCCAGTGTTTTGCTTCTGAGGACTTCAAGGGCCCTGGGGCTGGCAGCTCTTCAGTGATGTACTACCGATTTCTGCTTTGTCCCCCTCTGGGTCACTGTCTGCAGGAGACAGGCAGTACAATGATCTGGATTGTGTTGTCACTATGCAAATAATTCTTAGCTCTGTCTCTTTTTCAATGAATTGGGATAGTCCTGTCTGTCAACTTTCCTAATGTCTAGCTGAAATCGGGGCCTGGATGAAAACTAGTGGGTCTTGGTCCAGGTAAGATGGATTTGATGCTGTTTGAATGGGAGAAGACAGCTGAAGCAGCTCTGTCCATTGAGGAAGTTTCTAAAGCTATTGGGGAGCTTCAGCTGCTCCTGAATATCCTGAGTTTAGTGGCTGAAACCATGGATATTTTCCTTTCTTTCTGGGTTTGGAGGATAAATACTTCTTGTCATGGATGCACACCATGCTGGAGGTATCCATGCCTTTGTCATCTTTGGCTTGGATGAGTGTGATGCTCTTCGCCTGAAGTGCCTCTCCATGTCCACTTGCAGACTGCCATTTGTGCAATGTGCAGTTGCCTGTTTCCAGGTGACATCTTGCTGATGTAATCTGCATGCATGCATGGTAAAATCCCATGGCTTGGATCATTCCCATCTTAGATTTTTGCCTTGTTCATGTTTCATCCTAATGACGAATTACCTGGGACATTAAAGTTGGCAGTCCCTATATTTGGGAATTGGCTTGGGTGTGTGGTGAAGGTTTTGATTCCTGATTGGGGCTGCTCATGCAGCTAAGCCTGAATGGTTGACCATCATGGCTTTCCATAATAGTCAGTTGTTCATTCAGGCTTCTAACAGAATGGGTTGTGCATGAGGATCTCTGATCTGGGGGGCTGGTGGAAGGTACGTTTTCTTGTTGATGTTAATACTGTTAGAGAACCTAGGTGGTGTGTAGTTTTACACGTCTTCCACAGCCATTGGCAGGCATATTTACTAAACAGAAGAATAGCTAATACACTCTTTTTCCTTTTTGACAGTCTGTGGGTTACGGCAGAATAGATCAGTCAAGTCAATGGCAAAATCATCATCGTTGCGAATAGTCGGTGGATTGTCTTCTGCAGAGACTGGGGACTGGCCGTGGCAAGCTAGTTTGCAGTACAATAATATCCATCGCTGTGGTGCAACACTCATCAGCAATACATGGCTTGTATCTGCAGCTCACTGCTTCAGAGAGTAAGTTCCCATCTTAGAGAGAATCTGCAGCAGAATGTGCCCCATGTGTATCAAGTTGTGTGGTTTTCCAGATTTGCACCACACCCCTGAATGTTTCCAGGGGAACAATTTTCTGCCTTGGAGGAGAAAAGTCAGGGTTAAGCAGACCCATCACTTGAATGTTTGAATGAGAAATTAAAGACTGACTCTTTGGAGCAGAACTGGCAATTGTGTGAGTGGAAATCAATAGTCATTTGGCAAAGAAGTGCAGAAAAAGTAATGTGACTGAAATGGCAGAGTATTTGTTTCCTGTTGCACTAAATGTTTCTAAAAGTGCTCCTTCGTGTTACAACTAGGTTGCTGCTGCAAGCTGCTACCAGAAGTTATAATCCCACATTCCTACCCCTCCATTCTGCCATGCACTCCCAGCACTTTTTTGTTTCAAGCATGGCAATTGTGAAGCTGCAGGGCATATAAGATGGAACAGCTGATTGTACAGATTATTAACATGCAAAAAGAGTAACAGGTGAAGAGTTTTCTAGCAGAATAACTTTTTGATTTGATTCCACCCTGCAGCCACACAATGGCTAGATCAGGGACAAGGAGCAGGGGAGGAGTATGAGACCATGGTTGAGGAGGGAATGCAGGATTGCCCTCTTCTAAGCAGCAGCCCACAATTACATGGGACACCGTGTTATGGAAAGTGGTGGATGCCTTAAGAATCCAGTAGGGAGCTGGCTTGAAGGAGCTTAACAATAAAGGTGCTCACCAAGTTTAAAGACCTGAACGCTTATATTTACAGCTAAATACTTACAGCACTCTTACCTTTTTCAGCATGAGTCACCCTCAGAAGTGGACTGCTACTTTTGGAGCTCTTTTGAAGCCACCAAGCTTGAAACGATCAGTCAAGACTATTATTATTCATGAAAAGTACCGCTACCCAGAACATGATTATGACATTGCACTTGTGCAGCTCTCTAAACAAGTTGAGTTTACAAGTAGCATACACCGCGTTTGTCTGCCTGAGCCATCTCAGACTTTCCCCTACAATATTTATGCTGTCATCACAGGCTGGGGAGCACTTACCAATGATGGTGAGTCCTGAGTCTACCAGGTGACCTGTATGTTACATAAACAGTGACTCTGATCTACTACTGAATTGATACCACTTCTGTAGCCATATGTTGTATGACAGCAAGCCTAATGCTTTGTCTATAAGCAATAGGTTTGTTTAATCGTAAGCAGCAGTTTCTTATTCTAAAATTAGACTGGACAAAAACAGAGCTACAATCCACTGAAGCAGAAAACAGGAAGACGACTGTTCTCTTTTTACAGCCTTTCCATTTCATATTGTAAATTCTTAAGTGTCATGGTTTAGCTTCAGTCAGCAACTAAGCACTACAGAGCTGCTCACTCACCCTCCACCCCCAGGTGGGATGAGGGAGAGAATCAGAAGAGCAAAAGTAAGAAAACTCATGGGTTGAGATAAGAACAGTTTAATAATTGGGAAAAAGAAAAATAATAATAATAAAAAATTGTAATGAAAACAACAAGACAGTGAGAGAGGAACAAAACCCGGGGGGGGGGGAACCAACCAAAAACAAGTGACGCAACCACTCACCACCTGTTGACCAATGCCCAGCCAGTCCCCCAGCAGTGATTGCCACTCCCCAGCCAACTCCCCCCAGTTTATATACTAAGCATGACATCATATGGTATGGAATAGCCCTTTGGTCAGTTGGGGTCAGCTGTCCTGGCTGTGCCCCCTCCCAGCTTCTTGTGCACCTGGCAGAGCGTGGGAAGCTGACAAGTCCTTGACTAGTGTAAACATTACTTAGCAACAACTAAAACATCAGTGTGATATCAACATTATTCTCATACTAAATCCAAAACACAGCACTATACTAGCTACTAGGAAGAAAATTAACCCTGTCCCAGCTGAAACCAGGACAGTAAGACAGGTAGTCCAGCCAATGCATGTGTTTATATAGCACCTAAAAAATATTCTCCCAGCCCTAGCCAGAAGCTACAGATAACTGTGGGCTTTCAGGTAAATGTGCAGAGTGAGCTGCAGATGGTGACTTACCCAAGCTTGCACTCTTATTGGGCCATGCTAGGAGTAGATTTAGCAATGGAACCAAGATGTCTTAATTTTGTATCATCTGCCCAAATTGCTAGGTAATTTGTGTTCCATGGCATGATATGGAACATGTATAAAATATATGGTTTTTCACTTAAGACACTATGTACCATGCAATCGTTACTTCCATCTTAATAGTACAGGTCCTAAATGAGACTATGAGTATGTACATTTTTCTTAAGGGCCTAACCTAGACAGATCAACAAGGAAAACCTCCTCATTAAACCAAGTCAAGCTGGTCCTCCATGAGAGAACATTAAATGCTCTTCCTGTATCTTAACTACTGCAAAGTAATTCTGTTTATAAATACCCAAACTATATTTTCCCTCAGGTCCAACTCCAAATGCTCTTCAGGAAGCAACAGTGAAACTTATCGACTCAAACACTTGCAACAGAAGAGAAGTGTACGATGGGGACATAACACCCAGGATGTTGTGTGCTGGGTACTTGGAAGGAGGAGTAGATGCTTGTCAGGTAACTGTAGCTGAAAATTAGAAAGGAAAACTATTTTAATGCTGACTCCAGTATCTGGTTGACTAACTCTTAACTGACAGTGTATTAGTCCTTTAAATAGGCTCCATTCAAACAGGAATTAAGTTGTAAAATGAAATAGCATTTAGTACACATCATTTAGCACATAAAACCCATACTAAGAGAGCTAAATTAGTAAAACATTCAGAATTTAAACCTTTCATAGCATGAAATGAAATTCTTATTCTTTAACTCAGAATAGCTGCTACAAGCCCATTTGCTTCTCATAATTTCTTGTGTGTGAAATCTAGCTAACAATTTGCTTGCAAAGTGATATGACAAGATATTGACAGAGATGCTAAATGCTGAAATACTAAATAGGAGCTAAAAATTAAATGTCTCAAGTAGCCAAGACCAGGCTTCTGTACAGTTGGGAAGGAAGAATTTTAAGAATGTAGCAGTTAAGTTGGCAGCAAAAATGCAATATCACTCATTGAAATTAAATTCTGGACTGGATCATCTCATAACAGATGTGTTATGAGATGATCTTTGGTAACAGACTTGCATCAGTGGAAGGAAAACTGTCTGAAACAAAGATAACTATAAGAAAGCTAGGTGTAAATGGAGTCGTGAGGATACATGCATGGTGCAGGCTTGCAAATGTTGCAAGGAAATGCTTATGTTCAAACAAAAATACTTCCATACCATTAACTTTTGAAAAGGTAATTTCTACTTGTTATTTACAAATAATGTACTCGTAAGTGCTGGTTCAAAACAGACCCTTTCCAGAATCCCAGTCCTACAGATTTATGCCCAAAGCAAAACTCCCTGCAGAATAAGTCTGGGAGGCTCAATTTCTCTGTTCCTGTCTGGCTCAGCATTGAAGAGACCTGAACTGAAGGGTGCAACTGCTGTTTATTTCAGTAAAGCATTTTGGTGGAAGATGGGGAATTTGGTCTGTTGTGTGAGGATTGCCTTTCAGCCTGTAAGGTTTCCAGTTTAACTATTATTACCATGTCATGCTATTAACAGTATCTGAATTCAGCCTTTGAAAGTGGCTAACATCTTAAGGAGATATTGTTTAATTAGAAGACCAAGTTCCTGATGAAATCCTTTTTGAAATGTTATTGCTGCAAGTAACTAAAAGAATTTGTTGAAAGGATAGTAGTTACTGTAAAAAAAAAAGTTCCTGTTGGCTTATATCGCTGTATATATTTGTGTTTCCCTACTTTGTACAAGGAGAAGACAAGGCAGGTGGGAAGCAGCATTTCACAAAACAGAAGAGAAGCTTTCTTTTTACTGTAAAACCACAGAGATGGGTCAGGAGGTTACATGGCAAACAGGAAAAAGCCACAGACCTCTGACTCAAGTTTCAGAAACAGCCTGGATTCTGCACAAATGGCAGCTCTTGAAATACTGCTTGCTTTCTTCTCTTATTGGACACACCCTCCTGTCTATGGAGAGAATTATATTTTCCCTTCTGATTAATTAAATCTTTTTTTTTTTTCCCCTCCTCTTTCTCCAGGGGGACTCTGGGGGACCACTGGTTACTCCAGACTCTAGACTGATGTGGTACCTCGTGGGAATAGTGAGCTGGGGAGACGAATGTGCCAAACCAAATAAACCTGGAGTTTACACACGAGTGACTTATTTCCGAGACTGGATTACCTCAAAAACTGACATCTAATTCCAAAATCAAAAATGGATTTAACTACATAGACTACATGTAACTCATATTTGTCTGTAATTCTGAAAGGGTATTTTTTTTAGTATATATATTCCTGTGTAGTTTTGGTTGAAGCAACCTTTGCCCACAGCAAGCTCTATCTTTGCTGTCAGAGATCCTAACCCCTTGTGAATTCATACTAAACATATGAGATTGCCTGCCTTGTCTTTGAGCCTTGAAACATTCTCACTTATCAGAAATTATGAACTGATGTCATTAAACTAACATTTAAAAGCTACCCATTTACCTGCTTTATAATTACTTTTTCCAAGGAAAAAAAAAAGAAATTTTTCTTCAGCCATGGCTGAGGTCTGAAGCTGAACCTTCTTCCTCCAGTGAAGCAAATGCTGTCACAGCTGTGTTTCTAGCAAAGTGAACCCTTGATTATTCTTGTTAGAGACTATCATCTGCACAGACTGCAGCTGAGACCCTGGATGCTCACCCTGCTCAGTGGCCTTGATAGCTAACAGTGGATCAGCCAGGACTGAGGGTAGGTCCTAGCTAATGAAAAGAATTTCTGTGCTTGCAGTAAGTCGGAAGGGAAAAGAGAAAAGCTTGATGTTCTTCTTTGTAAGGACATTTTTAACAAGAAATTTCTTGTGGATTCTGTGAAGTTCAAGTTACTTGAAAGTGCTGTTGTGGAAGTGCTTTATGACAATACTGTGCTGCTACCTCTGTAACAGTTGCCTTCTAGATCTGCTCTGTTTAGCTCGCAATATGCTTAAGATACAGAAACACAAGCTCTACCCAAATTTGTTTGTAAGAAGGGTGTCCCCACAGCTAACCTCCCTGGAAGGAAACCCAGCATTTAAGAAACCCAGCATTTAAATTTGTGCCAAAGGAAAAATAAATATTCACCACAAACTGCCTTTTTCGTTCAAGAAATACTGTGCTTTTCCAAGGACATGCCAGCCAGTGGAAACCATCTCACTGCAAAGAAAGCAATTAGTGATACTGTCTTGCTTCAATGATGGATTCGTCTCTGCCATGAATGAATATAATCCTGTCTTATGAGGCTGAAGAGTAATTTCATATTAAAGAACAGTCCTGATAAGAACTTCACAGTAAATGCAATCCTTATACACCTATTAAGCACTTTTCCTACCTCTGTGCATGACATCTCATGGATTGCTGGTGGAAGGGGCTCCAGTGATGTGACTATTACTGTGCCCTAGAGCCCAGGCCTTCAGTATGAGGATCCAAAATGTCACTCCAGTACTGTCTCCTGCAGCCTCTGAACAGCCATGGGACTGCTTAGGTTGTGAATGCAGGACTCACAGGAGTCTGTATGAGACATGATAGAAGCTGCAAACCCCACAGCTGAACCTACTACAGCTGAAAATTTCTCTGAAGCATCCTGCCTCCCCTTCTGCTCAGGACTGGGTCTCTCCTCAGCCTTCCTACTGTGCAAGCTCTCCAATAATCCGCATCCCTGGGAATGAGATGCTCAGCATTTCTTGAAAACT
This sequence comes from Ciconia boyciana, assembly GCF_034638445.1. NCBI lineage: Eukaryota > Metazoa > Chordata > Aves > Ciconiiformes > Ciconiidae > Ciconia > Ciconia boyciana. The sequence continues at coordinate 61,074,493 of NC_132938.1, forward strand.
CACACCCTGAATTACAAGTCTACCTATGGATGGAAAAGACTATGTTTAAGCCTCAGTGGTGGAGGAGGGGGTTGTCTTATTAGGCTCCTTCCAGTCTTTCTATATATCTTCTGAATTTCGGTAAAAGACAAGATGCCTTATCTCAGAAAGAAATCTATTGAATGTTTTAGATTAGTTTTGGTTTTGAAATAGTAGTATCTTTATTCTGATTTTCCATGTCCGTTATAAAAGGAAAAGGATCTTGGGACAGGTAGGAGGATAGTGAGATGCAGCAAATCCGTTTCCTTAATTTATTGATGAAGTTTGTAATTTATGCACTTTTGAGTTGCTGCTATTTTTCAACTAAGAATTTAGTCTGGGCCAGGTTCAGTTACAAAATAGAAACTTCATGGAGTTGTGGATTAGGTCACCTGGAAACACTGTTTTCTTCTAGTATTCAGGTCCCCTTTTTTCGAAAGCATCCTTTGGAAGAAAATTACATCTAGGTTTTGTGCCTCTTATTGCTCTGAAGGTGAAAATCATGACGTGTATCCTTCCTTATAATCAGCTGATGAATTCCAATTGAAAGTAAACAGTAGTTCACTTTCATAGATAGCTAAGGCTTTGTTTTGCACTGAAATCTATCATTTTGCCTGGCAAATGGAGGGGCAACAGTAAGGAGGTGAGGCCCAGATTAAATACAACCCCTATAAACTGGTTCCTACCTCACACTGCAAGTGACATGTATATATAATACCTTTAAAATGAGAAAGACAGCCTTTATTTCAGATTTTCTCGTGAGAGGCCAAACAGCCAAGAGGTGTGTGGGAGAATGTCTACCTTACTCAGGGAGTCCTGAGCCAGCCAGATGCACTTTTCACAAATTTCTTAGCAAACTGTCTGGCCTGGGTTTGTCTTATACTCCATGTCAGTGTTTTATTTATGAAGACTCTGTTTGTTTTCTGCCCTAGAATAAAACAAAGAGAATACTGTATGATTAAAGAAAATATTTTTAAAAACCTTTTATTATTGTTGATGTTAAGATTTAACAAGGATTTAAACGATATACAGGTAATATGTTTCATAAGATTAAATGTATTTAAAAACAATTACTCCTTTTTTGTCCTTTTTTTGCTTAATAATAACCAAGTTAAAAATTGTATATGATGCAAAATAGACCGATCTTCCTTATTTTGATATAAGACTATTCTAAAACTGCAGTGCGCTCTGTTCATTCCCCATCCTAGGAATTGTCTTTAACAGTGGTTGGAGCTTTACAGATGTTTCAGCAAAGACAAGGTGGGACATCTGCTTTTCCAAAATACTCAAAGGTGAATTTCAGTTAAGCTAGTTTGCTTCTGTAAGCTTCAGTAAGCTACACAAATTTGAGAATGGATCTGAAGCTTCATCCAAGAATCTACCACCTTGCTTCTGGCCTTGGAAAAACTTATCCTTGTAATGTGGTATTCCTGGAAATTGGCTGTAGGCAGGTCTACGCAGCTGATGTACCAATTGTCCTGCGATTTCCCAGGCAGATTTAAAGCATAAAGAAATGTGTTCCATACTTCTGGTTATTCAAATCGGGTTGTTTGAGGCTTGCCCAATGCTAATTTTCAGCCTGGAGCACAAGTAGGAAGAGAAATAAGAGGCTGATTGCACAAGGCCTAATCATGTGCGGAGGTCTGGTTGAATGACATCAATCCATCACCAGGATTCCTTATGTAAGTAAAGCTTGTAGAAATTCCAATTCCATATCTGCTGTTCCTGTTAACAAATTAGAAGAGCTGAGAGCCAAAAGTTATTATTTAACCCAATGAATATTTATTTGGCAACTCGCAGCCTGTGTTAGAGATGTATGTGCATGGAAAAGCTGGCTCTTGCTTTTGGAAATGCACATGTCAGTGTGGAATCAGTTTAGGTAATTAGTGCCCTTGTTTATCTGGATCAGGATTTTAACAACATTGTTAACATGGTTTCTAGGACAGTGTCACTTGCTAGAGCAGCCTTAAGGGACAAGATCCTTTGGCCCACCCCATTGGGAAGCTGGAGTCCTTTTAAACATGCCAGCAAAGCACTCCCACACCACACATTGTGCCAAAAAGAGGACACAAAGCCTTGCCAGTCAGCACTTTGCTCCTGGAAGAGCTGAGGGTAAGCTATAGCCTATGGCAGGATGTTTAGAAATCCATTGAAGGATGTTGATGTGGATTTATGGTGACTTCTGTACTGGCCTGTGTGCTAAACTGAATTGTGTTGGCCTTAGTACTTTCAAATAACACATTTTTAGGGAGAAAATGACATAAGAGTTTTGTCTGCTAATTTGCTTATTAACTAAATAAATCAGGGAAACAAATGCATCCCCCCAAGTCCCCACTTTGGAGTCCCTGTTAAGAATGTGAATTCGTGCCTGGAAATCAGAAAGTCTAAAGACTAAAAAAAAAAAAAAAAGTGCAAGTGGCTGGGATTTTCCCAGCAGATTGGAAAGGAGATTTACAGCTGTATTGGCTTCAGCTCCTTTTGAAAATACTGGCTCTAAAGATGCATTCAGTACCTGCATGCAAAATGAATCTTCGGTAGTGCACATAAACTGAAGTTACAGAGATTTTGGGCATGAGTTCAGAGGTGGTGGTGTTCTCCTGACCACAGCCACATACCATCAGTAAGTCAGTAAACTGAGAGCCTTGCTTCGTACCTTTTGCCAATCTCAAAAGCTATAGCTGACTTTAACATGGTACAAATATGGATTTGGGATTTCCTTTAAAATTAATTTACTTAACCAAATTTACTGATTTTACAGTTATATGTATTTTTAAAAGAGACGGCTATGGGGATAAAGAAAGTCAAATGTCTCCAGATATTTCAAATTTTGCAGTCTTGGAAAATAAGAGAAAAACCTATCTATTTTTTTATTTGGTACCATCAACCTAGAAGGCTCCTCAGTATACCTACTAATTGATGCATTTGGGAACCAGTTTCTTTGGCTTCTGGGGTAAACAGAATCTGTCCATTTTTATTTGGCAATTTATCTTAGAATGCCCATGTTCACAGTTTCACTGATGTTAGTCTTTGCTTAATTACTGCTCAACTGTTAGGCGAGAATTAATTGGATGTTGCTGTTTCTCTATTTAGGCAAAAGGCTTTTCAGTATTCACTGGTACTATGCAAAATCTGTTTCATGTGAGATGACTGCATATCAAAGTGACTAGTATCTTAAAAAATGCAATGACCAGGACAGAAAGATGGTAGGTAGCAGATATTTTTTTTATTTTTCACCACACATTTGATTGGTAAGTTCTTAAAAAGAAGAATTGTTAGTTTAACCTTAAAAAAGAATTGAAAAAGGTACATTTTTAAAGGAAAGAAACCATAAAATTAAAGGTAAAAATCACTGACAGAACTAAAAATTAGCAAAGTGGCAAAACTGAAGCTGACTTTTTTGCTGTCTTTAAACTCTCCTTCACTTTTTTCCACCCATTATAGCTGGGACTCCGGTTAATTCTGTTCATCAGGCACGTGCACTGCTCTTTGAAATTACTTTATTGAAATAATGGAAATAATTTTATTCTTGTATTTTCTGATTTTTATGTATTATGTGAAAAAGCTACAAAGCAAATACCAGCCTTATATATCAATTCCTTTACTGGTAAGGATTGCAGTCGCCATCCTGAGTAACTGAACTGCTTTCTCCCTTTATCCCATCTTTCAGTCCAGCATTTCAGACTTCTAGTGGCCTCTAGTGGTTCTTTGAAATTTGCCCACATCTTTCTTCTCTAATTATTTGTGTGTCACAAAAAAGCTGTGTAGCAGACAAGTACTTTCACTCTGATCCTGCCAAAGCATAGCCCATGTTTGAACGAGCACAGTGTTGTCCAGCTGCTCTTAGTCTTTGTTACTAATTCAGTACAAAAGCTGTGTGCGTTGTTGGGCTGAGGTGTAAATCTTGAGGAAGGCATGGAGGGTTGCTAGAACTCTGTTCGTTAGGGAGAGATAAATGCTAAAATAATGCATTGGATGCTTTCAAAGAGGACAAAACTAGGGTGGTCTTGCCCCTAGAAGTTCCCAAAAACCCAATCAAGATAGAGAAAAGGCTTGCTTTTTTTTTTTTTCTTGTGTACTGTAGGGTGCAGAGGGTTAGTGGTTTTTATTGTTACACATATTTTAAAATAAAAGGTGACTATTCTGTATACATTGTATGCAATGACATTTTTCAGTCGTTGCTTGTGCAGTAGCATGAATCCCTCCCATCCTAGCTAAGATGTGTTAATGGTATCAAGAAAGATTTAAACTCATCTCACCTACCCCAATGATTAGGGATAACGAAAGGGAAGGCAGGGTTTAAGTTGAAGGGAGATTAAACTGCTTGATGGGAAGGCGGGCAGTGCTGGGATCCTAATCCTAAATTTGGGAAATGGGAGAGAAAATATTCATAGGAGGTGATGTTGAGTTGGCGGTGGAGGCAAAGCGATGGTTGCCGCAGCTTGCTTTCTCCTGGTTAAACGCCACCAAAAAAAAAAGGGAAAATGTTTCCATGAGCCTATGTACCATGTTGTCATGGGACGTACGTCAGTTTTGACCACTTTTTCCCAAATCTCTGCTCCTCTACGGCCTTGGATGCTTTCTAGCATTTCACAACTTTGCTCCCTTAGCCCCTTTTAATGAAACTTTGCCTATTTTTGAAGTAGGTGACATCTTGCTGGTGCTCTCCTGCAAGATGTGGAGACAGTTACCTCAGGAGCGCTCTTGATCGTCTAAACTGGTAACGCTTGAACCTAACGGGGATTTTTTTTTTTTTTTAACAACACGCTGTGTGACTTTTTTGGCAGAAAGTGGTGGGTTTTTTAATGGCTTATGCGCCTCTCGTTGGGCACTAGCGAAGAATACACTACCCGCCGCCATGCCGCGCCCCGGCTAAGGGCGCCCGCGGCGGCCCGCCTCTTCCCGCCGGGAGGCGGGAGGAGGCGGGCCGCGGCGGGCGCCCTTAGCCCGGCCCCTCATGTCGGCGCAGGCGGGGAATCGCCGCGGCACCGGCGCTGCCGTTTCCCACCCCTTTCCTGCCTCTTCCCCCGTCGCCGCCGGCAGTGCTCAGGCCTTGATCGCAACGCCAGGCCGCCGCGGTGGTGAGGACGGGCGGCGGCGGGGCCGAGGAGGGGGGCCCCTGAGGCGGGCGGCGGGGAGGCGGCGAGGTCGGGGTAGGCCGGCCCGCCGGGTGGCGGTTCCCAGCGCCTCAGAAGCGCCCTGAGAGCCGGGGCGTCGAGATGGGGGGCTGCAGCCGGTCTGGCTCTGCTGGCACCCGGGTCGGGTTCGTTTCGATGCCGGTCGGCTCTGTCGCGGACCCCGCTGTAGATCCGAGGTGTCGTTTTTCCCCATTAGCCCGGCTGGGCAGCTAACAGCGGGTCTGAGCGTCCTCTCTCTGTCTCTCTCTGCCGACTGAACAGGGAGCCTGCGTCGACTGGGGTCCGCCTCTGGAAACCCTGGGTAGGTGGGATGAATCCAGGCCTTCCCGCCATCCCAGCCTGCTGAACAGCAAGTAATTAATACTGCTTCAGCCTGCGCTGACTTGGAGGTAAGAAACACCGTGAAACCGGCCCACCACTACAGCTCCTGTGCCTTCGCTGGTTTTTGGAGCATCTTAGTCCTTCTTGGTAACATGTAGCTTCTCAGTTTGTTGCTGGGTTATGTCCCACGAGCAGCCGAGGCTTTAAAAAATGAGGGACATTACTTACACAGTTAAGTGGAAGCCTGGCATTAAAACGGAGAGCATTGGCTTTTAAAAGGAAACACGCGAGTGTATAAATGTTGAGCATCTGGTAAACTAGGACATAATGTTAGAATGGCTTTTTTCCCTCTCATATTACATGCCTTTCTTTGAGACAGATTCATTACCAGTTGAACTAAAATGAGAAATACAGCATGGATGCAGGAATACATTAACAAAACTTTGTCCTAGAGCCACTTGACAATAGTACCACTAAGTCCTCTTTTGGAAGGAGGTGTTTTGCCATACCTGATGGCTACGCTGGCACCAGCTCAGTGCTGTAACGGAGAATGCAGGAGGAGAACTGGGAATTGATAAATATATTGGAAGAACCACTGTCAAATGGGTCTGTGTACAGTTGGAGAAGTTTCTCTTGTGGGTTGATCGCACATCGTCATTGTTTACAAAAGGCTGTTTGGGAGGGCACGCTGATTGATTGACATGGCTGTCAGCAACCACAGCAGAGGAAACTGGGTGTTTTTATCCAGGGGTGGATCACCTTCCCCACCTTAGTACCACAATCTGTTTATGTTGGGCAGTCCCAGAGTGCCTGTGCTGTTTGTGGAGGGTGATCGTGGAGGAGCAGAACAGCTCAGGGATGGTTGCTCTGGGCCGTTATGAGATGGCACTGGCTTGATTTGAGGGGAACTTCCAGTCCTGTATCCCAGGCAGTGGCTGAAATAAAGGCTTTTACCTAACCAGGGACTGAAGCCCGTGACTCTCAGATGAGGTGTGTTGCGCTCTGGCTTGAGACCTGTCTGGGTCCTGGGATGATCTAGTAATACTGGCATTGTTTGTCTCCAGCCCTTGTTGTGTGAGGGCACGGGAGCTGCACTGGTGACTGGTGGTGTAGGTTGCAATGGAGGTGCCTTGAGTTGACTGTCTTGTGTGCTAGCTTATGTGTAGGAGTTAGTATCCATGCTGTGGAAGAGCTTAGCTGGTGAGATTTGTGGCCTGTTTTCAGTGTATCTCTGTCCCTTGCTGTGCTACTTCAGTGCTTTCTAATTCAGCCTAAAAAATCAAAAGGACAAATTTCAGGTCAGAATGTTGTAGTCTCCAAGTTGTGACAGGCTGCAGGTGCTGCACTTCAGAAATGTTAAAATGTTTGCCAAAACCATCTGAACAGTAGATAGGAGTTAACCTTTGAGTAGGATTGCCTTGGAAGCTGTTTTGGGGTATATATGTGCTCTCAGAGAAAAAACTCCTTAGTATGTCTGGGCCTTTACTTTCAATCTCTTAGGAGAAATGGTTGTCAGCCGTGTCTAGTTTCCAAGGCAGTTTGTAGGGAGTTGAAATAAGATGTGTACCTTCCTAGTAGTGATGGGAACCGGTGTTCTAGGTCAAACATGGCATCTGTTTTGCTCGTCCTGTATTTGGTGGCAGTCACCTGCCAGGTCTAGGAAGCACTAATTCCCAGCATGCCTAACTAAGAAACAAGCTGCCCAGTGGCAGTTTGTTCCTAATCCTAGTGCTTAGTTATCACTAAGGCAATTTAATAATGAAAAAGTCTTTGCTAATGACTGGAGGCCTTAATAGCACAAATTATGTTTTTTCTTAAAATCCTATCAAACTGTTTAACTTGATGTCTTAGTTAAATATTGCATTAATTCAGATCTTTGGGTATTGATTTCTTCAGTTAGCTAACACAGTAACTTGTTTCCTAAGGATTTTCAGTTAACATAGAAATAATGCAGTGTAAATAACTATTCCTAGTCATTGAGGGATCTCCTGTCTTTTCTTAAAAAAAAGAAAAAAAGCACCAATCAGGTAGATGCAAGTTAAACAGCTTGGAGCTGTTAATATAAAATGAAATTGTACTTTTAGTAAATCTAACTGTGGCAAATACAAGAACTGAGTCTTGTGTCTCCGAAGTGGGGAAATGAATATGTCTGTCTGTATTTTGAAATAATTTATTGAAGGTTTGGGGGTTCTTGTCTTCTGGCTCCTGTGCATTTTAATTACCTAGATGCTGTGGTGTTCTGTAGGCTTCTTAATGTTCAAAGTGATTCCTGTGTAACATCACTTTTTGTGTTTTTCTGTTCTTCTATTGAAGAATGGGGGGGGGAGGGGGAACTGTGAAATTGCATCCAACGTAACCAGATTATTTCTTTTTGTAATGCTTCTAGTGTAAACAAATCACATTGCATCATGGCAGCAGACTCTATGGAAATTGATGATGCTTTGTATAGGTAAGAATATCTGATTTTTAAGCGTTGCTCTTGACTTTTCAGCAACACTTACGTTTACATGCAGTAATGTGAAAGACAAGGCTTGAAAACACTATCTATTGCCGATTAGGTAAAGGTGCGTGTACTTGTGCTGCTGTGTCCCTCCTTTTGTAAGGCAAAAACCCCAAAGTGTTCAGCAAGTGAAATAGAACGTGCGTCTTGCAAAGTTAATGGTGAGAACTGGTTGAACTGAAGATATAATCCATCTTTCTGTAAAACTGTTCCTTTATTGCTCTCATAACAGGTGTTTTCTGCCCATTATTAGTATTTGACTAGTAAAAAGCATAGGTCAATACTATGGAGTTGTACAAAGTTCCAATAGTATCAATAATGTGCGCTTTTTGGAAAACAGGAATAATACTTCTCCTATTTGTAATACAGGTTTTCTTTCTGCCTTTAGCTTGTTTCCCCTTTGACAAAGTACATATTCCTCTCTTTCTTGTTCCTCATCTTCTTTCACTACCTTCTTTTTGCCTTCCTTTTCAACATTATGTAATTTTTCTCCTTCATAATTTCATTTATTCCTCAGTCTTTGCCATACTTCTGTCATCATGAACATCATCAGTATCTCTGTTATCCTCCAGACTTCAGGGTGTTGGGTTTTGTTTTTTTGGGTAGATTTAAAAAAAAAAAATTAAATTTTTTATTACCATTTTTGTTTTAATTTGTTAGCTGGGAGTGGCTTGAGATCACTTGGCATGGCAATAGTTCAGAGCGCCTGTACTGGAACAAATGGTATCCCTGGAAAAATTTGGTGGGATGAAGAGCTTCTTTATATATAAAAACAATAATACAATTTTTAAAAAATCACCTGTGTGCTGAACAAATGAGGCTTCTTTTTAATTTGGTGTAATGCTTCTTGTGTTGTATGTGTCATTTTACTTTTTGGCACTAGTCTTATGAAAGTCATATTTTTCCTTGGTGGAAAAGGTGGTATTTAGAATGGTTTAAGTTTCATTGTATAGTTGGAAACTAAGAGTCTTTCAGAGCTCAGGATCTGACTACAAAAGCTGCTGCACCCTCTGGTTTGAAGATTTCTGATAACAAAGAAATTCTTTGGCTTGCTTGTGTCTTCAGTAGTTAATTAAAAAAAACCTACTATCCTGAATAGGTTTTACACTGATTTAAAATTAAGTTATTTCTCTTCTCTAAAAACTGGCACTGAAAAGGTCTGTACTAAATGCATTTCGCTATTTGGATTGTGAGTGCAAATATTACATTTGATATACATTTATTTGCGCTAATACAGCGCTAAAGCGCTATACAGTTCAGATACATGCATGTTATGTCCTCAGTTGCTTGTTGAATGGAGGGCTGGTAAATAGAACTGTGCAGGTGTCACTAGTGACACACACTCATCTGCAGAACTTGGTATTGTAGATTAGAAACTGATTGGGATGATAGAATTACTGAAAATATTTGAACTTCTTTGGAAATGACCAGGAATTCTTGACTTGCTTTCATATGCTCTTGACTTTATTTGTATCTTATTTTGATCTGAATTTATCTTTGCTGTAGTCGCCAGAGGTATGTTCTTGGAGACACGGCAATGCAGAAGATGGCTCAGTCCCATGTATTCCTGAGTGGTATAGGTGGTCTTGGTGTGGAGATTGGTAAGTTAGGTAACATTTATTTAAGCAGACACGTGTATGTAAACATACTGTCCCAGAATACTTGCAAAGCTTATTTTAGATGTAATAAGCATGTCTTAAGTATCCGAGTGAATTTATACGTGCATGACGCATATGAGTAATGTAGCAGATGCAGGAAAGATCCTGGGCTTTTCCGTAGTAAGCTTTTTACTAGAAAACACTTCAAAGTTTACTTTAAAATGTGCTTCCATGGGCCAGATTGCTTGACCCAAAATCTTGTGTCTTGGGTGAAGGTTGAGAGTGGATAAGCCAAGTTATTCCTTTATGCATCAGTATCAATGAATGTAATACAGGAACAGCTATAGCCTGAATTATCTCCATGTGGGAAATGGGGGGGAGGGACATAGGAGAACAGATGCAGTTTGGTGAAAAATGCATAACTGCCCTGGTGCAAGAGACTCCTTAACAATTTCCCTGACTCTTTATGAGCAAGACTTGTCTTGGCTAGTTCTTACCTGGAGTATTACCCTTTCAGGTGGCTTTAATGGTACTCTGCACCAGATGCCAGAACAGAGTCATGGGGTTTTGTGGTTTATTGTCATTAGTGTCTCTGTAATCATGCTTGTGGGATGAACAGCTGACAAATGACAAATGTAGAGAGCCTTTTTAACCTTGCTCATGTTATTCTACTTTCAGTGGTGCTGTAGAATGCTTGAGCCAAATGTAAAAGAGAACAAACCCTTAAGCTGTGAAGTTCTTAGCAATGACATACTGAACCCACATAACTATTCAATTATAGATTTGCAAGAAATCTGCAACCGTCCCTCTCTCTTTCTGTTTGTTTGTTTGTTTTTTTTCAGCCAAAAATATAATTCTGGCTGGGGTGAAGGTATGTAAAACAGTTCTGTTGTTGGGTATTCTTGGGTGAGCAGGAGAAAAAGGGACAACGCTACTAGCTAGCTAATCTTAGGCTTCTGAAACTGTCTTTTGGTAGAAGGATTGCAAAACATTTGAGGACGTGGGGGTGAAAACTTTTAATGAACTGGATGTTCTAGTGATATGGTCCGAGTCTCACGTTAATGTCCACTGCACTCTGAAATACCTCATGTAGTATTTTAGCCAGCTGCTGATCAGACATTGAATCCTTTTGTACAAAGTGGCCTCTCCTAAATGGAGTGGTATAAACTCAAAAGCTAAACTATTCAAAATACGTTATCCTACTCTGTCATCCATCAGAATCCTTTTGTTAGAATGGTTGGGTGTTTTAATCTAACAACTGCTTTTTTGGCTGCTGGGATTAATTTTATTAGCGAGAAGCCTTTTAAAACTCTTTCTTCCAATCAAGAAAACAAACTTGTTTATAATTTTGGGAGTCCATTAATTTACAGATCACAATTGCCCCTTAATTGCAGTGTGGCAAAAATCATCCTCGGTATTTAAATGCTCTCATCAGTGCAAGCTGGGAGGAAAATGCATAATGAAATGCATATTGCAGATGCATTTCTGTCTCTCAAACAGTAAGAGTTTTCTTGGAAAAGAGGTTGGAGGAGCTTGTTCTTGTACATGGTACAACTAAATCTTCTGCAGCGCTAGTCCTCCAGCATTTTACGTGGGGCTTAATCCATCCTTTTGGGTGCTGTGACCAGGTACACTTCTTCCAATAAATGCTTTTTGCTGAACTTTTGTAGGCTCTTACAGTTCATGACACCAAGCAGTGCACGAAATGGGATTTGGGGATCAATTTCTTCATCCATGAAGATGATATTACCAGTCAAAGGAACAGGTTGGTGAAGTCTTTGGAGTGAGGGAGGACTGAACTTGACTAGGTGTAACAGTTTCATCAGCAGCAAAAATAACAGTTCATTGTCCAAGAGCTGCTAATACATATCAAATATTTGTTAAACCCTTTCTCTGGAGTTACGGGCTTTGAGTACAGTGCCCACAGTGCCCAGGTAGGTATTAGGGGAAGTCTAGGGGAACTCCAGTTGGGACTGGAGTTCTGTCCGAGTCAAACATCTCACTTCTTGCAGTTGGGAGCTTGTAGTGTAAATTTAATAGTGGGGGCCAGGGTGCATTTCTTCCTTCGGCTTTCTCAGCCACCCATGTGAGACTGGAAAACAGCCATGACACCAGACCATCAATGAGTCCTGTTGTATATTGGACAGAGGTGTTTTCCTCAGACCTGCTAGGGATTTAAGTGTGAATAAATGAGTTGGTGATTGTTGCCAGGAGAATTCCTGAGGGGCTCTTGTAGGGCATGTGTGGTATGAAATTCTGTATTGAAAATACAATTTTGTACATGGATAAAAACTTGAAAGTTACTGTTCTTTCAGGGCTGAGGCCACACTTCATCGTATTGCAGAACTCAATCCGTATGTCCATGTAGCAGCATCAACTGTGCCACTAGATGAAACCACAGATCTGTCTTTTCTAAAGCAGTACCAGGTATGTCACTCTTAAAGCAGTTGTTATGTGGTATTTTGCTTAGAGCAAACAACTTGGATTTATTTTTTATATAAGTAAATAAAATGAAAACAAACTTTAAAGTACATTCTGAGATGATGTAAAGAAAGAAGTAGGTCTTGTATTTGGACTAATGAAATGGTCGTGCTTGGTTTTTTTCAAGGCTGAAACAGTGGTTTTGTGTTCCTAGCACTTTCTTCTGACATTTATTATGGAATTTACTATGACAATAAATAGCTAAGTGAGAGATTGCCATACAATTTTTTTGTTGTTGTTCGAAGGTGAAACTGTGACTTCTTTTTGCAGCTACATAGCACAGATGTTCTACATATCTTTTGTGTGCTGTATTCCAGGCAGTAGAAACTCAGGCTATATAATTAGAAAGATCATTTGTGTATGTATGTATCTAATGAAACGTAAGCTCCTCTGTGGTGGAATGAGGATGTTTTCAGTTGTTCAGTCAGCTGTCTCCTGCCTGTGTGCATGGCTCAGTCTGAGTTGGGAACTTTTACTCTGTGCCTATCGGTTGTACCCAAGCTCACCAAGTTTCTGAATGTCCCAGCTATAATAAGCTATGTATAACTGAACTGGGTGCAGTGCATATGCTTTTTTGTAATCCAGTACTATCCTAAACTTTAAAAGTGTGCTTGCAGAAATTGTATGTCTGCAATTCGATGAGCACCAGTGCTTGAAGCTTGTGCAGACTTCTTGGTGTGCACTGATGAGTATCATTTGTGTTTGTTTTGCTAACTTTTAATCTTAAAATTCAAGATCTACATTTTTTTTTCTGAGATTATCCATAACTGTTTTTGTAAGGATTCTAATTAGGTTTTGAGTTTCACAGCTGCAGTAAAAAAAAAAAAAGGAGTGAGAATTTGCTGTTCTTGCTCTTGCTCATCTTGTTTTCAGAACTCGTGGAGCAGTAACCTATCTGTTCCAATGTGTAATGAGAAAACTGACTCAAGGCTGCTTTCTCTTATGCGTGCGGGAAAGGAATCAGGACACCTGAGTAACTTACTGTTAGTACTACTTTTTCCATAGCCTGTAGATGCTGATTGCTTTCAGTGTCTTAGAGTTATTTCTGTTCTTGTTCACAGTGTGTCATATTGACTGAAGTAAGTCTGTTGCTGCAGAAGAAGATTAATGACTTCTGTCATGCTCAGCAGCCTCCTATTAAGGTAATAGAAAAAATTAAACACATGAATAATCCGTACAGTGTGCATTCTGGACCTCCAACATGTTCTATCCAGAAATGGCAAAAGCTGGTTATGAGGTATATAGTTCTATGCAGATAGCGTGTTGATGGAGCAGTATGAGTTTTGGGAGCATGATACTGCTACTCTGTACGTGTGTCTGGTGTTATCTGGTTACCAGCCCAGATAACCATAGCTTGCTTCTTAAAAAAAAAAAAAAAAAGTTCTTCTAAAGAAATAGTTTTCACTGTTAACTCATAATTGTTCTGAAAGAACATGCTGAGGCTGAATGTAACAGTAGTAGAAATGGCAGTATTTCACTGCATATTGATGTGATTCCTGTTTTTGTGTAGGGATTCTGAAATGCTCATGCAGATTCGAAGTCTATTATGAATGCTGTGCTATATAGTCAGTGGTCTTGGGTGCACATGACAGGTTTCCACCGTAGAAGTTAAACCCGCTAGTCTAGGACAAGGTTGAATGTGAGAGATCATTCCTTTGGCTTGTGCCATTTTAGGGTTACTCATGATTTTTACTTTCTCTTGCAGTTCATCAGTGCAGATGTATATGGAATATGTTCACGTTTGTTTTGTGACTTGGGTGATGAATTTGAAGTGCTGGATACCACAGGAGAGGAGCCAAAGGAAATCTTCATTTCAAATATAACACAAGTAAGGGACAGAAGTCATTGTGCTGCTTTAATTTTTTTTTATAATGACTCGTTATTTGGTATGTGACCAAGCAGAATGTTTCACTTCAGCAGCCTGCTAAGCGATTGAAAATTGGCAGTATAGCAGAGGCAAACAAAGTTACTTCGTTCTTGTGTCCCTATCAAAAATCGTCAGTGATAACGTGTTAACATTGTAGAGCATACTGATGCCTCCTGGTCATTACTTACAATGTAACATCACAATATTGAGTCTTTTTTTTTTTTTTTTTTTTGTGAGAGAGAGAGAGAGAGAGAGAAAGGAATGAGGGAGTGTAGAGAGAAGAGGACATAGCCTTGGTGTGGGAATAGGTTGTCTTCTAAGGAAGCCCTGAAATAGGCATGAAAATAGCCCTTTTTAATGAGAAACTGCAGCACGTATAGAGGAGGACTACTGGAATGATCAAGGGGATTCAGAGCCTGTTTTGAAAATAAATTTAAGGGCTTGTTTTAACCTACCAAAGCAAAGGTGATGAGAAGAGGATATTATTGCTGATACTTCCAGTGCAGAATGGTAGAGAGGATGTCCATTTGATCTTGTATTATTGTTTTATAAATAGAAACGACTTTAGAATTACAGAATCATAGAATTGTTAGGTTGGAAAAGACCTTTAAGATCATCAAGTCCAACCGTTAACCTAGCACTGCCAAGTCCACCACTAAACCATGTCCCTACCTCTACACATCAGCACCACATCTACAGGTCTTTTAAATACCTCCAGGGATGGTGACTCAACCACTTCCCTGGGCAGTCTGTTCCAATGCTTGAGAATCCTTTCGGTAAAGAAATTTTTCCTAATATCCAATCTAAACCTCCCCTGGCGCAACTTGAGGCTCCTTCTCTCAACTTTGGAAGTCCAGACTATAACCTCACTCATCCAGTAGCAAGTCTTTTGTCATATCTCCAGTCTAGATGTAATAATAACCAAGCTAGAAGGGGTTGTATAGCAAGTTGGTTTTGATCTGATTAATTCAGCTCATGATATGATGATTTGGGTAGCCTGTTCTTTGGTATCTTTAAAAGGGAATGGATGACTTGATTGTTCTCATTAATTACATAAAGAGTACACAGTTATGTTTCATGGCTTGTGCTGATAGCCTGCCAAGTCAAGGAACAAATATATATCTGTATATATATCCTGTGATTCATAATCTGATACTTGAGTTTAGTTGTATCTTGCTTCCACTCTCTGAAGTGTAAAACTGACCAGAATTACAACTCAATACCAAAACCATCATCAAGTGGCTGTTCTTGTCCTGTGGACAGGGTCGAGGTGGCATTCTGTCCCTAAATCAGAGAACAATTTTCTCTGGTCAACTCATTTGCCATTCTTCATGCCACAGAGAATGTAGTCCACCGTAATTAAGTTTTATGCTACTTAACTGAAGTCTTTCTAATATTGGGAGCTCAGGAAGGGATGGCAGGAGACCTTACAGGCCAGGTTTGCTTGCAAATCCACTATGTTACAGCCTGAGCTGCACCACAAGGTCTTGATGAGCTGTCCTCAGACTGCAGAGGGGTCTTTGTGTGCATGGGAGGTTGGCATGACATCCTGTAACAGAACAAGATGTTGTCCGAGATTCCTGCAATTGTAAGCTTGTTTGTGATCCGATTGAGGCAGTGACTTTCCTGTATTTAAGGATGTCCAGCTATGTAAGCTTCCTAACTTTCAAGAATGAGTTTGGGGTGTCCTTTTTAAGGAGATCAGATAGAAAGGAAGTATGGAGTAATAAGGACCATTCACAAGACTTTATTTCTTAATAAGTCTTAATAAGGAAAGTCTTAATAAAGAAATTTCTTTGTACATACAGTCTATTTTTGGCTTGGAAAAAGGAGATAAATTTGCTACTACTTCAGAACAGAACAATGAATTTGACTGCTGAGAACTAACAAATGCAGTTTGCTAACATGCTGAGAACTGTAAAAGGTAAAAATGAGAGTCTGTGTTATGAAAACACTGTTAAACTGAAAATAACAGGACTGAAAATGTTATCATAGGTAACTCCCTTGTTATGGCAGAACTGAGGTGCTGAAAGTATTACAGGCTGCAGTTTCTATAGACGAAAAGTTATGTGTCTATGATAAAGCGTGACTCCTTTACACAAGACACTTTCCTCCTTGCTAACTTTGTCATTTTTGCTTTCAGTCAAATCCTGGTATTGTCACTTGCCTTGAAAATCATCCACACAGGCTTGAAACAGGACAGTTCTTAACCTTTCGGGAAGTTAATGGAATGTCATGCTTAAATGGATCCACACACCAAATAACAGGTAAACTGTTGCTAACTCATTTGCAAGGTATTTATTTTTTGGTTTGTGTTAGTTACTGTAGCCAGAGGAGTGCTGAGTTGTGCAGACCTCCAGTGAGCTTGCACAAAAAAATTGCTTTCCGGTGCAAAGGTCTCCTAGTGTTGTCTTGACTCCATTTCCATTTGGTAAAGTCTTTCCAAACTCATCTTGCTGCTTAAGGAGCAGTGGAAACTCTCAGTTAGTGGAAACTAGTTGGCAGTCTCTGAGGTTACTGTCACTAGTTTGGTGAAACTGTTTTGTTGTTTGGAGGGTCCTGTAATGCCTGTGCTTCTGTCACGGTTTTGGACTAAATTAATACCACTTCGTGTGTCACTGTTTGCCTTGCAGTTTTTTGAGTGACAATTTAAGTGTACAGGGATGCATTGACATCACTGTTTCTAAGGATGCTTTTGAAGTGATTCTCATGATTTATGTTTACCCTGCTTTGGACTGCATCATGCATATCTCAAGGCATGCTACTTGGTTCCTTTTGGATGCTGGGGAATTGCCCAGTTCCCAGATCTGAATGCCCGTTGTCTGGAGCAGAAGAGGGAGCAGGTGGGTGGGGGTCGTTTGTTTGTTTTTAACTACTTTGTGGTCTCAGGCAAAAACACAGTACCCTTGAAACGTGGTTGAATCTGTTTTCTCGGGACCCTTTTGTTTTGCTAGTGCTGATGCTGTGTTCAGTTCCTTCCTCTTAATTACGGCCCAGCTTTTGGGTTCAGTTTTCCATGAATTAACAATTTTTGTGTCTTCTTGCTTTATCTGAATGACGGTCCAGGTGGTATGAGAGGAAAGATGTGACTTAAATGCTCCAGCTGCCCTTTTTGATTGCCTGTTGTTCTAGCCACAGAGCTAAAATCCTGCTCTGAGCAGTATACCGGACACTGTTGCGCACAGTCTAAATAAAACTGAGAGTGATTTCATTTTTGTTACTGAGCTGTGGTCATCAGAATTCTTGTTAAGTCTGTTGCCACTTCAAAAGGCTTATTTCATAACAGATCATGTGAAACTAATACTTTAGCCCAGAAACTGGCAGAAAGGGACAGTCCTGTTAGTTAGGAGGATCAGCTGTGTTTATGCTCTCAAAGCAAGGTTGCACACTACAAAATTACAGCATAAAAAGCATTGGCAAAATCCCACTTTATTGTATACAGAATTGTAGTATCCAAAGACACTTTTAATTATCAGTTGCTGTTTATTCTCTTTTCAGTGGTGTCACCTTATTCCTTCAGCATTGGTGATACGTCAGATATGGAGCCTTACTTACATGGAGGCATAGCTGTCCAAGTGAAGACGCCCAAGATGTTTTACTTTGTAAGTGTGTGCTTGATATAACCAGGTTCTTGAGTGTTAATGGTCTGAGCACTGGAAGCAGAGTTCAGCAGATATGTGATTAGGTTATCCATGATTTGGGTTTACACTAATTTTATTGGGTAAGAATAATGATACTGATTTACTAAACTGCAGAGAATAGGAAATACTTCAAAGTTACCTGCCAGTGTAGAGAAAAAAAAATTTATAGGCAGCCTATCCCTGTACTGCTGGGGACTCTATGAAGGTCTATGAATATGTGGTTTCTTGGCGGCCTTCTGAGAAGAGACAGTTGGATGAGTTTGTATAAGAGGGGTTGCAAGCTACATGGTGCTGTGTGCCTTTTTGGGCTTGCAGAAAGTAGATCCTGACTGCCCTCAAACATTCCTGTGAAAAGCTGGGAGCGAGGACCCACTGCTTCTGATATGAGAATGCACAACTCAGTATGTTGTCTCTGTGAAGCAGTAGCTTCTTGTTCTTCCTGAGTGGGGAATTTCTACAAGCAAAGAGCCAGTTGCCTATAAAATCTCTGGTAGCTGACCTCAGAGCAGTTTAAGAGATGGGTCTTGCCCCTAGGACGTGAAACATCTCTGACCATTTTTGATTGACAAAGCTTGCAGTAGATTATTTTATGCATCTTTTGTGGCGTTGGACTCTATGATCTTAAAGGTCTTTTCCAACCTAAACGATTCTATGATTCTATGATTAATAATGGAGAGAGTAATAACAATGCTAGTAAGAAAGGATATGTTTGATTCTTAGCCTCTCCAGGAAGAGTATTGTCTTGCAGGTAGCAGCGACTGTTTTGTCCTTAAGTGGATGTGTTGTTATCATGAATTCTATTTTTCCAGGAACGGTTGGAGAAGCAGATAACAAATCCATTATGCCTTGTTGCAGATTTTAGCAAGCCTGAGGTAATTAGCATGTGGGGATTTGGGCGTAAGTGCTTTAATGTTAAAACTACATGGAATGTAATCTGCAGTTTTATGTGTAGAACCATATCATTTCCTAACTCTATTCTGTAGTAGTTAAATATGAGTTTAAAGTGTGAAGTAAGAGTGAGGTATCAGTTTGTGTGGTCACACAGAATATACATTATGGTTTAGATCACCATAGAGGCTTGTTATCCATATTTAGAGGATAACCATATTTAGAGGATAATTTAGAGGATAACACCGTAGAGGCTTGTTATCCATCCAAGTATATTGTAAATGCATAGCTCAGCCACCTCTGCCGTTTAAAATCTCAGGTTTTGGTAAGTCTTTAATTCATGTGAGTATAAATTTTGCAAGTGACACAATGATTTTTCCTGTGTTTAATGTTGTTTGGTTGATAAAAATCACACTGGCATCAAAGCTGGGATAATCACAAAAAGGTGATCATAAGGTGGTTGGAAACTGGAGTTAACAGTGTAAGAATATTTTTTTTTTTTTTTCTCTGAAAAGGTAAGTATTCAGAGGTATTTTTAAAATCTGAGAGGAAGCTAGCAGTATTTGCCTCTAACACAATTTTAGTTAAGTATTATGGACATGCAAGGCATGTAAGTCTCAGGCTCATTAAAATCTTAAACTAAAAAATGTTCATCTAATGATTTTTTGTTTGTTTGATAATGTAAGGTCTGACTTGCCTGTTCAGATTTTCTACTTTTGATGCTTAATGCTGGGCTTTGGTATTGATGTTTGGCAAAATGCAGGGCATTCTAATACCTAGTTTAAAAAAGATTACCGCATTTTCCAATTTCAGCACTAAATTCTTTTGGGGACTCTTTCATTGGACTTAGTTGAAATGGGTGCTGAATGTGCCTGAAGTGTATTGCATTACAACTGAATAATACTTTATAATCCCAGTTTGTAAAAACATTAGTGTAAGGTATTTCAAATTCACTTTTTAATGCTATTTTAAAACTTTTTTGGAGCAGTATGGTTAAGAGACAAGTTAAATGGTAACAGAACAGTTCAAATAGTTGCTTTTGTTTCCTTGAGTTTGTAACTGATCAACAGCTATTATTGTCTTAACAGGCACCTTTGCAGATCCATGTTGCCATGCTTGCCTTGAACCACTTCCAGGAGAACTTTGGACGTGGACCGAACATTGGGTAACGCTGCAGTCTTGTGTTTGCTAAGCCTTGAATCAGACAGATCTCTCCTTTTATTGTAGTTACTGGTTTGATGTGCAGCAGGGTACCTTGTCTGTCTGGTACTTAATAGACATAGAAATAAAAAGTTGAAATCTAGATGAAAAATGTTATCTAATGCATGTCTGGGTTTGTAACAAGGCTTTCCCATTATAGCAATGACACTTTCTGGGCCCAGGTGGACAGAAAATGCTTCTGGAGGAAGTCCTTCTCTATTCCAGTTCTTTCACGTTGTGGGTTTAATCTGGAAAAGTTGTTTCAGTGATTCCTGAATTATCCTGTAGCTTATGGATTAAAAAAAAAAAAGTCTGAAGGATTTGTTTTTCATTTTCAGTATTTTTTTTCAGCTGTAGTTCTTGATGTGCATAATTTTGAGTTAAACAAGATGAAACTACTTACAAAGTATAAATCTTAAGACTGGACTTGCACATGGGCTTCTCCATGAGACTCCTATTCTTGAGCTAACCGTAACATTTAGAAGGTATCTTTAATGCTCACTGTTAAAGCCAATATAAATTTCCAAACGTTTCCTACTGTATCCAGTGCTTTTTCTCCATCGATTGTGTTTCTAGAAGGACTCTGGAATGTTTAAGTGATCATTATTGTTTCTACCCTGGTGTCTAGATGCCTTCAAGATGCTGAGGAAATGCTGAAAATAGCCATGTCTATAAGTGAAACACTGGAAAACAAAGTGAGTAAGGAATTACCGTCATTATGAGTAATTTTTGATGCACTCATTTACTTGCCTAAAGGTCATGCTTTAGTTGTTGGTCCTTGTTCTGGACTTTGTATTAATCTTTAGATGGATCAGCTGGCTTTCTGAAGGCCATGCGAGGAAACAGTGGTGTTTCAGGACGGGTTCAACCAAATGTTCACCTGACATGAAGGCTGAATCCTGTGGCTATGTGAATCCAGTTTTTAGATAAATGCATATTACAAAGTACAGGGTATAGAGTGGATCGGTCTTGGCTGGAAACCTTTTTGCTAGTCAGAGTGAAATAATTTGTCTTTCACTGAAAAACGATAATCTATGAAGCTGTCAAGCACTGACTTGCTCGATTGAAGGGATAAATCTGTTGTTATTATGTCTTATTTTTCAGCCTCAGGTGAATAGAAATGTAGTGAAATGGCTGTCTAGGACTGCTCAGGGATTTCTAGCTCCTCTGGCTGCAGCAGTGGGTGGTGTTGCTAGCCAGGAAGTCTTGAAAGCAGTAACAGGAAAATTTTCTCCGTTGCAGCAGTGGGTAAGGCTGTCTTTGTTTTTGGATCTTTATTTTGACAATGATGTTACGAATGTATGGTTGTGTGTAAATGCTGTATGATCAAAATAGCCTGAACAACTTGTATAACGGGGGGGGGGAAGACTTGGGATTGAATTTAGGAAAAAATATAATGTTTTTGTGTGTACAATAAAAGTGCAGCCAGTTTTAGTTAAAATTTTTGTATTTGGGGTTCAGACATCACATTCTTTATTGCCACAAGCAAGGAGAGCATTGGCCTGTCACTACATGGCTGTAAAGGTGTGATATAGTCCAGATGCCAGCTTAAGCTACTGTACATAAGAGCAGTGCTTTCAGACTCTCACGAGAAGTGTCAGAATAAAGTTAGATTTTAAAACTTTGCAGTCTAATTTGGAGGGGTAACATGCCTGTCAGAAGTCAAAAGCTTGTGGCTCACGTTTCAGTGAGCCGCTTTTCCCTCTGCGTCCAGGTGCTTTTTCCTGTCCACTAAAATTGTGAAGTGGACTGTAGGGAACTGCTGTATAGTCTTCCACTGACAGTAAAAACTTGGTGCTTCTAAATTTCTAGACTGTGGTACATAGAAAATATTTACTTTGTTTTTTAAATGAAAATAACATGAATGTTTTTCACAGGTGTTTGTTGTTTTTTTTTTTTTACAGCTCTATATAGATATGTTAGACATTGTAACACCTCTAGAAAAGATGGGCTCTGAAGAATTTCTCCCACGGTAAATATAACTACAATCTGCTATTTTATGTACTGTTCACATCTGAGTCTCAAGCAGGCACAGAAGATGTCTTTTAAAGTTAGTTCAGTGCTATTTGCTGGAGGGACAAGTTGAGAATGTGTGTCCTATTTGAGCATGGCAGGAATAGGAATTATAGGGGACTCAGTCTGATTTTCTTAGTTCATGTCAAAGTGCAGTTTGGCATCAATGATACTACCATGATAAATAGCAACTTACTAGTCTTCTGTTTTTGTCTCCTATGCCTGCATAGGGGAGATAGGTATGACGCCTTGAGGGCTTGTATTGGAGACTCTCTGTGCCAGAAGCTGCATGATTTGAATGTTTTCTTGGTGAGTATGACTGACACTGTTACGTTTTTTTGCCAATGCTTTGTCAATACAGCTAACGTCCACTGTCTTCAAAATAATGAGAGCAGCCCTGATGATGTGTGCTACTGCAGAATAAATGGTCAAAAATTGTAATGGGACTTGTCTATTATACTTGTCTTCATGGTTTTCACTTATGTTTCTGACTCTAAAAATGTCATTTTCTTTAGGTTGGCTGTGGAGCGATAGGCTGTGAAATGCTAAAAAACTTTGCACTTCTTGGTGTCGGTACTGGGCAAGACAAAGGATTGGTAAGTCAGCTGTTAACCTCACTTTGCATATTAAAAAGTAATGTGACAAGGAATAATTATGTAATTAGACTACTTAAAAATATTAAAAGTCTAGGCCTTATTTCAAGTTGATTTCTGCGCAGAGGGTAAAATGGCCTCAGCATAGAGTGGAAGTGGTGTGCAATTAGAAGCAGAACATACTTGGAGCAGTCTTGCTGTATTTGGATTTTAAAACAAAATTTAATCAGTCAGTATAGGCAGAGCTGTTAGCTACAGTGTATGCCAACAGGAGTGCTTTGTTTTGACAAGTTTCTGTAGAGATTTCATCAAGATTATTGCTCAGTGCTGCACTTAAATTGTAACTTCAGCTGTTGCTTTTGCCCCTTCTGATTTAGGTTACAATTACAGATCCAGACTTGATAGAGAAGTCCAACCTGAACAGGCAGTTTCTTTTTCGACCTCATCACATACAGGTAGGCTTTCTTGTTCAGTAAACTTTCTGGACTATTGTTCTATTTCCCTGTTCTGTGTCCCCACCGAGAGCTGAACTTTTGTGAGTGTATGTACTTCTGTCCAGAAAAGACTTAAAGGCTGTAATGCAATCCGGTGTCTTTTAAAACAATACCTAGAACTATGGTGGCCTCCCACTTATCACTAGTATCAGTTGAGTAAAATTGGCTGGTCTGATCTTAATTTGTACTGGTGTCTTTGACTACTGAAATCTCTCTAAATTGAGAATTGGATGAGGAATGCTGTGTTGCATAAGAAGCTGCCATGGGTTAATATGCCAGAAATGCTTTACTATACTATTTAAATTCAGGGAGAATAAAACAAAACAACAAAAAATAGACACCACTGGCAGAAGTGTTCTCAGTTGAAGAGCTACTGCTAATGGAACTTGACCAAAGTTGCTATTTTCTGACTTAATTCAGTCTTCATTAAGCTGGCAAATAACTTGGCAAAAAAATGTACATTCAGTAAATGCGTGATACAGACTCTGTTAATTCCTTAGAAGCAGAGAGAATATCCCTGTACTTGCAAACACAGCACAAAATAAAAAAGGTGGCTCCGATCTTGACAGCAATGGGGAAAAGGGATTCCCCTGCCCAAAACCCAGCAGCTGAATTTTCTGCCTCCTGTTTATGTCTAGCAAATCTGGGAATGGATTACATTTTGGATGGATAGATAAATGGAAGGTGAACTCTGCAAGCTTTCAGAAGCCACACTGTCTTGGGTTCCACTGTTCTAAGTGCTGATCCCTAGATAACTGAATGTAGTATGGCTAGAAGTGTCAGGTAGGTTAAGAACTCTATTTCAGTTTAGCTTCTGAAATTGGTTTTGTGTGGAATGCCTTGCAGTAATGTGATTATTCACAGGTTTTTGATGTCTGTGCTGCATAGACATAGTCACAATAACTCTGACAGTCATGAACTGCTCCTTTCTTATGGCATTTTGAGAGCATGAGAGGCAGCACGTGGTATCAGTTTCAGTTACTCAATACACTTCTGCTGCGCCATTTAAGCACTTTCACCTTGTGGCCTCTGATGCACTACTTTAATCTAGTTTTATTTTTAGTTTTATTTAATAAGGTATTTATTAGTGAGGGAGGTATACAACTGAAGAATTTCCTTTATTGTATGTTTTGCATACTAACATTTCTGTCAGTGGGTTGTTGTCTGATCAGCAAATGAAGTCTATGCTTCTGTGTCCCAGATGTTCTTTATCCAAATATTGTTGAGATATATATATATATATATATATATGTATTTATACTTTCAGAAACCTAAAAGCTATACTGCAGCAGAAGCAACTCTGAACATCAATCCTTACTTAAAGATTGATTCATATATTAATAAAGTTTGTCCAGCCACTGAGAACACTTACAGCGATGAATTCTATACGAAGCAAGATGTGATTGTGACCGCTTTGGACAATGTTGAGGCAAGGAGATACATTGATAGGTAGGTTGTGGAAAGGAAGCAAGGATTGCTTTTCACGTTCTTATGTGAACTCTGCTTTTCTATTCTTCCTGATCTGCACCTGCTTATAAGATCTGATAACAAATTGCTCAGATGTATCTTGCTCCTTTATAGGGATGCTGGCTTTGGGGGAGGAAGGGTTTTATACTCGTGGTGGAAACCAACTCTGCTGTTGTGTGGCAGCTACTGTTCACATGACAGAGGGCCTTGGAGTGAGTTCTTGGAAATGAATAGCTGTCAAGGTCTGATGAGGGGGAGAATACTGTGGCAGTCTTAAGGTTGCATTATTTATGCATAATAATATGTATTTAAATTTATAAGTAGGAACATTTACATCTAAAAAGAATTACTAATGCTCCGAATCCAGGTAGGCTCAGGTTTATGGTATCCTGATCTAACTTGAAATAGCTGCTCTTATTTAATCTCTTCCTTTCCTGAGTTTGGTGTAAGCTTTCCACTTTTCTGAAAATGCCTAGAGTCAATTCTGGTTACACTCTGGTAATGTCTGCAAGGCAAGAGTGTAGTGATTATGCTGTATTCTGATATCTGTGTCTTTCCATGTCAGTCGTTGTGTAGCAAACCTGCGTCCTCTTATAGACTCTGGAACTATGGGAACAAAAGGACACACAGAAGTTATTGTGCCCCATCTGACAGAGTCCTATAATAGTCACGTAAGTGTTTTAAGACCATTGCTTACCTTCTGTAGCTAGTCCCATAATGCCCTCTGATTCTTTAATCGTTTATGTATCTGTCTAGAGTAACTGGCCTATTTGAGTTGCTGAAGATCAGTACTATTAGGAAATAATTAATTCCTTGGCTTCCGAAGAAAAGCTCAGAGGTAATAAAATTTGAGCAGACTGGAGATACCATGTCTGCTACCTAGCTGATGATTACACCTAGGCCAATAATTAAAAGCAACTACTATATGAATCAGGAAACACAAGCTATGGAAAGAGTCCTAATTCTGAAGCATTTCCAAGGGAATGACTTTTTTTCCCTTGAAAACTCCCTTCTAAATAAGAACCTAGTCCCACAATGGCATTGCAAACTGGTTTTGTACTTGTGGGTTTCTTTCTTAGAACTGCTTTCTGCCTGCTCATTCTGTTCTTGGTGAATATCACCTCCACAGGCAGGTAGGAGAAACACAAGCCTCTGTAGCAGGAATTAGTCTGCCAGTTTCTACAAGCATACATAACAGTTCTGTTTGAATGGGGAAGGGAGAAATGAACCTTCAAACTCTTGCAGTATCCCTCTGTTTAAATTCTTGTGAAACTGCCTTTACAAGTTAGAGATTCAGTGGTTGAGAACACCATGAAATGGTGCCACGTGAACACAGAGACAGGATTTTGAGGATCCTAACGGTCTTGCTAGGGTCCACAAAGAAAAAAGTCTTTCTGGCCTTCAGTGAAAGGGCGTATTTCATGTTGAGAGTGTATGTGAATGTGAACTGCACATCTTGGAAAAGCTGGCTGGCAATTTCTTCTGTTGTTCGTGTTTCAGAGTTCAGTTTTGCTTTCCAGTTTTGAGTTTAGACCATTCTTCATAAACAGAAAGTGATATGTTAGTGTTCATAAAATAAATTTTGTTCTAAGCATAAATAAGCCACCTTGTATTTTATAACAGTGGAGTTTTAAACTTATATAGTCTAGAAATTTTGTTCTATTACTAGCAATAAACTTTAATAAGCCTGCATTTACACGTTACTCTCCTTAATTACAGCGGGACCCACCAGAAGAAGAAATACCTTTTTGCACCTTGAAGTCTTTCCCAGCTGCCATTGAGCATACGATACAGTGGGCAAGAGATAAGGTAAGGGAATAAGCTTACTGGTGTTCAGCGTAACTTAGTGTGTATTTGGAAAAGTTGGGGATCTGATATACTTCTTGCAAAATGCCATATTTGTTCTTTTTATTTTCTAGTTTGAAAGTTCATTTTCTCACAAGCCTTCATTGTTTAACAAATTTTGGCAAACCTATCCATCTGCAGAAGAAGTTTTACAGGTAGGGGAATGTTGCCAGGGTAAAATACAGGGTTTAAACTAATGCTTTATGGATTTTGTTTCTGTTTAAGTTCAGTGAGATTTGGAATATTTTCTGACTTTATTCAGAAAACCTGAAGACTTATTTGGCCAAGTCATTAGCTAATCTTTCATGGGAACAGTATTTCTGGTGTGTCTTGTAATTAAGAGCCAAAGTCTTCTGCATGCGCTGCTTCTCTAGCTCATGTGTGCTCTGTACATGATGTAGAAATATCAGAAATACTGAGGCACTGCTAGCGAGCATATAGTAGATGTCACACTGATGTGCAACCAGCTGGGAATAATGAAGGGAAGGCTTAGTTTCAAGTGAATTCAACTATGTAATAAATTAGACTCAGTTGCTTAATATCTTTTCTTGTGAGTCTATAATGGCCTACAGGTCCATAGGGCTGGGTGGCAATAAATCAAGTAGACAACAGCACCTAGGGAAAAACCCAGTGGAGAGGATCCCATAAAGGATAATATTTCACAAAGTGACCCTCTGTTTCCCTTTGCCTATAACTTGCTAAAAACATATTTACTGTTTGAGTGGATTGGGAGGAATCTTGTCTGTTTTAACATTTTAGTATTTCTTTCTCTATCTAGAGAATAAAATCAGGGGAGAGCTTAGAAGGCTGTTTTCATGTTATTAAAACACTCAGTAGAAGACCCCGAAGTTGGACTCAATGTGTGGAACTAGCAAGAGTAAAATTTGAGAAGTATTTTAGCCATAAGGTAGGTAAGACCTGGAATTGAGGTGGTGCTAGACTGATGAGGATTTTAGAAAACTTGGTAGCCCTAATACCTAGGTGTCCAAGTCTTTGCACTCACTTCCATCTCTTCATAAATAATGAATGGTACTTGAAACTTAAAAATGCTGCATCCCTTCCTCTTTCTACTGTAGTGCTTTTAAGTCTGGTTTATTAACTCACTCCTAGTGGCTCCGTTCAGTAGTCTCCATGCAGTTTTCTTGGCATTTTTCTGGCTGACTAGGTATTGTGTTTTTCCAGAGCAGCAGGATTATCAGATGTCTTTTACTAAAGGACAGTGGCTTTTTGTTTCCCCCACTAAACGTTTGTTACTGAGCTCATCTTCATATCCCTGATTTTCTCAAAGTTGTCACAGAAGGGTTGGCTGAAATGAGAGCCAGTCATTCTGAGAACGTGGTCTACAGCGTTGCTTAAAGTGTGTGTGTGTGTAATTTTGCAGGAAAGATGTGATGATGATGATTTGTATTAATAAACATACCATATCTGTGCACATGGAAGCCCTGGTGGTAGTTGTCACATTGAGAAAACATGCAGTGTTCCCAATCGTGAATCGGTATGCAAGAATGCTAAAGTGACAACAGGGTGTGGGGAACACTTTGCTTGTTGGATTAAGTGTCTTGCTTGGACTTTGGACAGATGAGGTGACATTGTCATCTTTGTCCTGTGAATGAATGGGCATGTCACTCTGTCTAGTAGTACTTGTGTCTTTAAGCTCTCCATCTTGACACAGGCATCTTTAGATTTTCTTAACTCTTTAAATTACTTCAGCTATCTATTGGAGTGTCTTAAAAGCTGTATCAAGATTTTACATCATTACTGAAAAGAAGGCTTGATTTAGTGTGGTCATGTCAATCTGTATATGACAAATTTCTAAGCTATTCTGGCTTTTCCTTTAGGCTCTTCAGCTCCTTCATTCATTTCCCCTTGATACACGATTAAAAGACGGAAGTAAGTACAAATGCCCCTTTTGTGCCTGTTGTGAATTCATGGCGTACGTCATGTGTTGCTGTTCCTGATTCCTTAGGATTTCATCTTAAGTCTGTCTTCTTACCAGGTTTATTTTGGCAATCACCAAAGAGGCCACCTTTCCCAGTGACGTTTGAATTTAATGATCCTTTGTAAGTATGGTGCTGCCACTGATGCATTTTATAGCATCCTATAAAATTCACCCTACAGCAGAAAGTGCAAGGCAGTGGCTTTATAGCACTAGAAGTTGGACTGGTACTTGAAAGGTACTAGTGCATAGTCTTATGCTGTAGCAGATTCGGTGAGCTGTCACATACTTTCACTGCAGGTAATTTAACTTTCACTGACATGGGATTGGAGGGTGCTGTGGGAAGTTTTGACAACGTGTAATGTGAAATGGCATAGAACAACCCATTTCATTTATTGTGTGACTACAGAATTATTGAGTTGTTGCTGTTGTAGCCCCCTGCCCCCATTGGCCCACATCATGAAATGCAAGATGTGCCAAGTTAAATTGACTACCTAAAATGACCTAGGGGAGGACCCCTTTTCTTCTTCATCACAGTTTGGGTCTGATCTAGATGGCTTGGGTATTACAGATAATTTAAAAAATTGATGTGGTTGAAGAATTGAAAAGCCTTTATGTGCTGCATATCTACACCTGCTTTGAGAAACTGTCTGGATCGCCATTTTTAGTTTGTGTGAAAACTGAGATCATGGCAAATATCAAAGTATTTCTGAGGTGAAGTTTTTATTATCATACTGATGTCATGTGAGTGTTTGTATTTGTTTTCTTGACTGCAGAGGTTAAGGAAATATGTTTTTTATTAAATAACTCTTCTCTCATCAAAGTTGCCTTAGTTTTGGGGAGGACTTCTGAGTCCCTCAAAATCTGGCATCTGTTTTGTACTGTGTGCACTTGAAGGGTGGAAAATCTGTTTCTCTCTGTGTGTTTTCAAGACTTCTTTGAATATGATTGCAAACCTTTGGGCAACTGAAGTAAGAAACCAGCCAAACAAAAATAGTTATCTTCCTCTTTTCTTCAGGCACTATGGTTTCATTGTGAGCGCAGCAAAACTGTTCGCAACGGTGTACTGTGTTCCTTTCACAGAAAAGGTAATCCATACTGTAACAGTGTTCCCATCGCATAACTTGGATGTACATGTTCAGTTTTGGCCCAACGTCCAGTTGCCAGTTCTTTCCAAGAACTGATTAAAGTGATTCTTGAAGTAATCTATCCTTCAGCACTGGCTGTTCAGCAACTGCTTACATTTAGTCGTCTTTATTTAAATCCCTAACCTGGAAAAGAAATTAGTAGTGTATTGGGTATTTTCACATAAGCACTGAACTTGGGAATTCTTATTTTGATGCACCTATTTCCTGTGTAATATAATAACTGAACTGAAAGAAGATCTCTTTAAGGCATTTTTAAATTAAGTGTCTTAGCTATGGTCTCGGAGTTTTATTTTTTACTACTCAGAGCCTCTGTGTTGCTTATCCTTTGTTTTTCTTGTTAGCTTTTTTCTTTTCTAATGGGATCTTCCTGTAAGTCACGTTTACACTTCAGTTCTATTCAGTTTTCAAGTGCTACACACTTCACACCACTGATTCACTGTGACAACTGAAACATCACTTGGTGTTTCAATGATGATGTTTCACTGAAACATCCTTGAATATTTGTGGGGATTTTTGGTTTTGGTATTCTTTGAAATGGTGCTGGATATACAGTCTTTTTGTGGGGGCCTTTTTGAGTTGATGTGAATTTAAATTGTTTTTCTTCAAAACCATAACAGGATTTGACAGAGGAAACTATTTTGAAGATTATTTCAGCTGTGAAGGTACCAGAGTTCAGACCTTCAAACAAAGTAAGTGTGATATTTATTTTAAAGAAAAAAAAAAATCCACAAGCAGTGTCCCACATCTCCAACTACTTCTTCCATTGATGCTGATGAGAAATGAACACAAATTAAAATGTGTTTTGGGGAAACAAGTGTGGCATACAAGGCTGCTTTAACTTGATATAGCTAAGGTATCTATGTACCAGATGCTAAATGCAAGATGTGGGGGGTTTTTTGCCTTTTGCAAATGATATGTTGTAGCATCGTTTTCCATGCACAAGTGTGATTGTAAGCCTGCAAGCTTTTTTTAAGTTTATATGAGTCTATACTATTTTAATAAAAGTAGTAAAATTTTACTTGTAAGCAACTTTAAAGCAATTTAAGACTAGTGTCAATTTGTTATTTCTTTCCAGGTAATATAAAGGAAGTGTCATTACTTTTATGTTTATTTTTGAAGTGTTAACTTCAAAACAGCTGAAGCGTTATTGTGCAGTGGCTAGCATTTGTCATCATTTAAAATTAGCAAATATTCCAGAGTGTTTTCATATTTTCTTGCCCAGTGTTAACACTTGTCTCATGAATGCTTGCCTTGTGAGACAAAACTGATATTTTGACTTGGGATGACAGAATGGCTGAGGTTGGAAGGGACCTCTGGAGATTGCCTAGTCCAATCCCCTTGCTCAAGCAGGGGCAGCTAGAGCAGGTCATCAAGGACTGTGTCCCATTGGGTTTTGAATATCTCTAAGGATGGAGACTCCACAGCCTCTCTCTGCTACCTGTGCCAGTGTTCAGCCATCCTCACAGTTTTGTTTGGGTTTTTTGTTTGTTTTTTCTTTAAAGTATTTTCTTATGTTCCTTATGGAATTTTATGTGCTTCAATTTGTGCCCATACCGCCTTGTCTTGTCACTGGGCACCGGTGAAAAGAGTCTGGCTCTGCCTTCTGTACATTCTCCCCATCAGATATTTATACACATTGGTAAGATCCCACTGAGCCTTTTCTTCTCCAGGCTGAACTGTCCTAGCTCTCTCAACTTCTCCTTGTATGAGAGGTGCTCCAGTCCTTTAAATGATCTTTGTAGTCCTTGGCTGGGCTTGCTCCAGTAAGTCTATGTCTCTCTTGAACTGGGGAGGAAAGACTGCAGGGAAGACAGGAAATCTACTACACTTCACACTTGTGCTGTACAAAGTTAATGTATTTTATTACTCAAGCACTGCACACACTTGCAGGTTGTACAGACTGATGAAACTGCAAGAAAACCAGATCATATTCCGGTCAGCAGTGAGGATGAAAGAAATGCTATTTTCCAGCTGGAGAAGTCTATAATATCCAATGAAGCTCTGGAAAGTGAGTAGTGCAAAGTAGTTTCATGGCTTAGTAGCATCTTGCAATTGCACTGCCAGTAGCATGACATTCAGGTCTTTGGATAAAGCAGTTCTGTAATTCTGCAAGAAGCAGATAGCTGATATCTAAAGCTTTCTGAAGTGCCATGCAGATAACTGTCTTTATTGCTTGACATATCCTATGCTTCTCTGTTTCTGAGATTCCTGCAAGTTTTAGGGTTCTCTTATACCTGCATGTAAGTACAACCTTGATGACAGCAAGCAGGCAGCACGGAGTTGAACTCTAAGGAGGGAGAGGGTGCTGGCTAGATCCCAGATGAACTGAAAGTGATTCTGATATGAGAAGGTTGAGAGTTACTACTTACAGGAATCAATCTGAAATTATCCTAAATTGTGAAGGCTGTTAGAGTCATCTTCAGCATCTTACAGATGTGTTAAAATGAGGATGTTCGAATCCCATTTTTGTGCCTGGCCACATGAACAGGTCATTGGGCAACAGCTACATGCATGCATTTTTAGCCTGTGAACACAGGAGAGAAAGATTAGCTTAGCTCTGTCCCATCCCATGGAGTGTCAACCCTAACATCTCTCTCCCATGCTACTGAGTCCATAGTGAAATGGTTACAGATAAACAAAGCTTATAGAGGGAATTCTCACATGATGGAGCTATAGTGAGGTGGGGTGTATAAGAAGCATCCATAGGACTGCCCAAAATCTATTCCTGGTGTTGCAAGGAAAATAAAATTATGGACCTCTGCTGATATTTCTTTCATTACTCACTTTTAACAACTGGTATTGATAGGGGCACTTCTGCTTCTAGCATGGGAAAGCAAGTCATAAATAAGGCAACAAGCTCCAGAATGTGAAATTTTTAATTTATTAAGGTTCTAGTTCCCTATAACTTATGTTTAGAACATCTTCAGTTTTATAATAATAATGTTTGCTCTTTTTTTTTTTTGTGAGCAGATGACTTGCAAATGAAGCCCATCTCCTTTGAAAAAGATGACGATAGTAATGGGCATATAGATTTCATAACTGCAGCATCAAACTTGCGAGCCAAGATGTACAACATCGAACCAGCAGATCGGTTCAAAACAAAGCGCATTGCTGGAAAGATTATTCCTGCAATTGCCACAGCTACTGCTGCAGTATCAGGGCTGGTGAGTATGCTTTTTAAAATGCTTAAAATGCATATTTCTTTCTCCTACTGTTCCTTGCCTAAAACCACTGTTGTCTGGATGTTGATTAACACTACCCTGACAGAGCCTCGTTAAAGAAATGTGTTCATTTCAAACTTAATAATTTTTTTTTTCTCATGTACCAATACAAAAGGTTACTCTTGGTTCTAGATATGGTAAGCCCTTGGTCTTTTATTTCTGATTTGCTGACCAGAAAGAGGAGTTGGAGATCAGCATTTTGGCTTGTTTTCTGCAATTAATACTAACTTCCATCAGAGTACCACTGCCAAGAGTGGAAAGGATCGGTTCTGTAATAGTTCACATCCATGCACCTCAACAGAACTGCATGCTTTGTGGAGGTGTCTTGAATTAATCAATTTTGGAAGAGTCCTACATTAGGAACACTTTTGAACGTTTTAAATATTTCCACTAGCAGCAACAGAATTGATTTCTGTGACACATTGGGTTGCATCTCCAGATGTGATTTACTCTGCTGATTGGACAAAGGCTCATCTCATTAACAACTTACTCTGTAGTTGCTGGCCTCTTAACTAAACTAGTGTTGATAACACAGTACCTAAAACCTGTGTTTGGTCGCATAGAAGTATGGGATTCTTATTTACTGCAGGTTGCACTGGAACTCATCAAAGTTGTGGGTGGCTACCCAGCTGATGCATACAAGAACTGTTTTCTGAACCTAGCCATTCCCATAATGGTCTTTACAGAAACCGCCGAAGTAAGAAGAACGGAAATCAGGTAGGAAGGACAATGGCAGAAGGGTGGTATTTGGAAACCTGGTAATTGTTGCTTGGAACTTGCTGAGCCGTTACAACAAGTGCGAAGTTTGTACAATTATTAAATCCAGATAACCAGATTAAGGCCTTATGGGCTTGCATAGCAGAACTATGATGGAACCACAGTTCATGGTCATACTCCAGTTAAGCGTTATAGGTTTCAAGGTTATTTTTTTGTTGTTCTTTAAACTTGGAAGATCATGAATCACTTAGTGCTTGCTATCAAACTCTGTTATCCATTTACTCTGTACTGCTAATGGTGTAAGTGATATTCTTACACCGGTGGGTGTAAGGGTGTCCCATAATGCATTGCTCAAGAACTTCCTGTTTGGAAAATGCAGCACATACTCTCTGTCCTAATTTTAAAAATAGTGGTTTTAAGGGCTTAGTTTTGTTTCTAGTGGAAGCTGTTGCTAGTGAGGCTTTAAAAATCTAGATGAGTTAGATGTGTGGTATGGTTTTTAATAAACATCCTGTCTGCGCAGACTGGACACACTTCTGCATCTTAGTCAATACAAGAGCTATTTTTCAATAGGTCTGAAAACTCACTAAGTTCATTGCCAGATACCATGTTTAGTCAGTTCTTACTGTGTCTTGTGCTTAGCCAGGTCAAAGGGCTGGAGAAATGGCACCAGAAAGGGAAGACATTTTTGCTCCAGATAAAACAGCAAGTTGCTGGAAGAGATAGCAGTTCTTCAATACATGTTTAAAGGAGGTGCCTGAGTTCATGTTCTAAAGTAACAAACAACCTTTCTCATTTTAAAACAGAAATGGGATATCATTTACAATCTGGGACAGGTGGACAATTTATGGGACAGAGGATTTTACTCTGTTGGATTTCATAAATGCTGTCAGAGTAAGTTATCATCTATTGTACTGGGTTAATACAAGACGAGAGGAAAGGATTTTCTTGTTTTGGGTTGTTGGTTTGGGTTTTTGTTTGTTTGGTTTGGTTTTGGTGTTGTTTTTTCTTTTATGAAGTTGTTCAAACCAGAGTAATTCTGGGAAGAATTAATGTTAACGAGAATGGCTCTAAGTAAATGCATCCAAGGCTATTTTTAAATTCTTTGTTAATTTGATTGGCTCAAATGTATCTTAATAAAACTTCTGTCAGCATCCATGCATTACCAAGTTTTCTAGTTGGGATCCTATGGTTTTGAATAATTAGTTGTAGTGTTAGCAGTAGTAGTATCTGCTGGCTTGTGCAGCTGTCCTAGTCCTTTAATAAGTTTTTATTTGTGAATTCCAGGAGAAATATGGAATTGAACCAACTATGGTTGTACAGGGAGTCAAAATGCTATATGTTCCTGTGATGCCAGGTCATATGAAAAGATTAAAGCTGACGTAAGTATAACTGGAAAATGGATCGAGGGATGCGAGTGCACGTACAAATTACGTTCACTGGTTGTACCGTAAGGACATGTGTCTGACAGCAATGTTTTCTCTCGAAGTGGTTGCTAGTCATTAATATTTGGGAAAGAAAAAAAGTAATTTCTTCCTTTTGGAAAAAAAAAAAGAAAAAAGAGAAAGTAAATTAACTTCTGTGGTGAGGACAGGTGACTTGCAAAATACAACTCTAACTGATGAATGCCAGAATGAGAAACCCGAAGAAGTCTGACAGTAACTTTTTTTTTTAAAAGAATGTACCTTGGTTCAAGCAGAACAAGACTAATTGAACCTTTTTAAACTGGCTTAAAACTAATGGTGATATTTAGTAACTTAGCTCTGAAAGAATGAGAAAGCTTATTCAGAGTTAATGTATTGCTTGCAGATTGAGATTTCTGGAAGTCTGTTCAGTTTATAGTAATTCCTTGAGATTCCAGCTCACTTTAGCCCTTTTTAAAATGAAGACATTCACAAGGCTTTGCAGTCCCACTCACTGACAGAAAATTGGGGTATAACAAACTGGAAGTTTGTGAGGGCGTGAGGGCAGGACATTAGTTTTTGACCGATAGGCCTTTGCAAAGTAACAGCCAGATCTCACCCAGGTTTAGTTCTACCTTATATGTTGATTGAACTTCTTTAGCTCAAAATTTGTTACTCACAGCTCCTGTGAAGTATATGCTGGTCAGTGCTCACAGGCTTTGCTAGAGCAAGTAGATGCATTGATCAGCACTGTTTTGAAGGTCTGCCAGCAGGTAAGGTCAGGCAAAGTAGTATATATTATGGGCAAGCTACTTCAAACTTCCAGGGAGAGAAGAGCCTCTAGGTTGGTACTGCCTTTAGAGTACCTGGCATACTAAGATGTGAATTTACAGCCTATCTCAAAATAAGTTGTTTATATTCCTTCCCCTACAGCTGTATAAATCATTTTGAATGAGTGGGGTGTGTAATGAAGTCAAAGGCGTGGTGTGAAGCTGCCTTCTTGTAAAGAAAATAATTTTGAGACATCCAAAGATATGTAATGAAAGTGAAGTTGATTGACCTTCTACTTCAGTATTTTACTGTGCAACTTCCAAGCAACAGCTGTAGCTTTTGAGACTGCAGAGAGCAAAGGGGGGAAGTTGCACTAAGACATGACACGCTTACCTAGTTTAAACTCACATTATGGTCACAAAGGAAGAAGTCCCAGATTCTGGCTGTTTTTCCCCCCTCATTGCTATTTGCCTTCGAAATTCAAGGATTTAACAAGTCAACTCCAATAGGATTACTTTCCATCAGAACTGTGTATCTAGTGTCTGCACTGGAGTGGTTCTCCCTAATAAGGTATTAATACCAGCCATTATTGGTAGACTGAGAACTCACTCCTCCTCATTGACCAAAATCCTGCACAGAAAGCTAACTGTGCCTCAGTAGGATGCCAAAGAGAAATTATGTTGGTGATGAATTCCATCTGAAATTGGCCATTTTCTCTTCTCTTTTGTATTGAGCACTTGTTAGTGAACAATGTAATAGCTCACTAATGGGCTAAGTCTGTCAAGAAAATGGAATACCATTTGCTATACCTCAGGTGGAGGAACAGCTTTTGTGTCAAAATTTAAAAAGCAGCTTATTCTCCATTTTAATCTGTTTTCTAGAATGTTGGGTTTCATTGCTGGCAGTGAAATTCATCTTAGTCTGGCGCTGAATTCCTACTGCAAATCCTCCTTCTGGTATGTTAACAAACTGTTCTTCATTTCCTTGTAGGATGCAAAAGCTTGTGAAACCATCAGTTGATAAGAAGTATGTGGATTTGACAGTGTCGTTTGCTCCAGAGACTGATGGAGAGGAAGACTTGCCAGGGCCACCAGTGAGATACTACTTTGTTCAGGAAGACAATTGACACTAGAGACAGAAAAGTCACTCCCGGACCATTTGTTCTGAAAGGAGTGTGCTATTTCTCAGCTATTAAAGATGGTACTATATATTTCTTTTTGGTGAAGCCTTAATTAAAACAAATTGTGAAAATCAGTGGCTTTGCACTGGAGACAAACTGGATTTATGTTTCACCTGCTCCCGTTTTCTTTGAACGTGTTTGCCCAAAGGAGGATTGGTCACTCCGTGAGATGGAATGTCCAGTACAGTCTTTACCTTAAAGACAAGATTTGTATTAATTTGTGGGGAGCTGAAGAAAGCAAGAAGAATGGTGAACCTAACAAATGGTCCCTATTGGCAAATTAGGCGCTGCTTAGAGAAGAGTGCAAAAAATGGGGAAACTGCCATTTTATGGTACTCCCGGTGTTGTAAGAACATCTCAAATCCATTTCATATGTTACTTAGTTCTCAGACAAGAATTTCATTCTTGCCATCTACACGAGATTTAATCCATCCAAAAGGTTTAAACTCCCACTTAAAAGCAGATGAACTGCTTTATGGTGTTGTTGGTGCTCTCTTCTGAACGGTTAGTGATGCTGTGTGTCAGAGCAGCCATCTCCTGTCAGTCTCCACATGGAAACATAGGGAGGCAGGTCTTGAATAGGTGTAAATTGTCACAGCTCCCCTGAAGTCAAGAGAGCTGGAACTGTTGATTATCTGCACTAAGACTGTTCTTTGGGGAATACTGCAGTATGGGGAAAGTGGAAACCTGTTGGAGAGCTGAGTTAACACTTTCAACAATAAAACTTTGTCCTCAAGAAAGAGAAAATGTTTGGTGTGGTTGAGCCTTTCTGCCCTCATTAAATTAAAAACACTGTAGCAAATTATGACTTTGAAAGGAGGAAAAGGCAAATGGCTCTGGATGTTCGTTACAGCAAACACTGTTTCCTCAGCTGCTCCTTTTGGTACCATTTCCTTATAGCGAATGGTTATGCTGTACACCTGTCCACAGCACAAGTCTGAGCTGCACTGAACACTGAGGTTTTTATCATCAGTCAGTTACTAGGATATCTAAGTATAAAGAATCTGCTTAATCAGAAATAACTAGGGACTAGCTTTGCTGCTGTGGTGAGGCAGAGGTGCGTTACAGAAACATCTGTGACACCACCTTATTTTCTCTGTCATTTGAACACTGGATAGTTGAGCTGGTAGTTCTTTTTTTCTCCCAGTGATGACAGAGTGAAGTGAGGTTAGAATAAAAACCTATGAACCTTTTAATGTGTTTAAGCTTTAGAGACTGTGATTGCACATTATCTCCTGCAGCAGTTGCAGAAGCTATTGACTACGTAGCCATTTATCCTCGATCACAATTTATGAAGCTTTAGGGATGTCTTCACATTTAGTCAACATTATTGGTCAGGAATTTTACCTCTCCTTCTTTCCCTTCTCAGTTAGTTGTAGTCACGAATAACAGCTATTAGGCTGGGAACTTGAACACCAAGATGTATGGAACTGAATAGCTGGAATCAACACAATTATTCCAGTATTTGGGATTCAGTCTTATGTGCGGGATATCTTCTGGAAGCTGTATATAGTTTTACAGTCAGTCTAGTCTATAGATATAATTTTATAGATTAATAATACTGCTTTTTAAACTACCTAACTTATTTCATTTTTTTAAGAACTTCTTTTAGATAAACTTTTTGAAACAGGAGAAGAGATGACTACATTTAGAGTGTACAAGTACACTTAGCGTCTGCACAAGCAGACAGTAAGTTTCCACTTCTAATTAACAACGAAAATGTATTTCACTGTGGCAGTATTCAAATCTGAACTCTTAACTGAAATCACTAATTAGTGCTAAGGATCACTTCCAGGTTTAGGTCAAGTTGAAAGCACTGTCACCTCTCACAGTTGGAGACTGGGAAACAAATGAAACTTTGAGTAAGTACATTCTGGTATGTTAGTGTGGTGTTAACATCATGCTTATGCTTTCAAAAGTAAAGTCTCAGTACTTTGCTAGAATGCCATCTGACAGTCCTCAGGGTTTAAAGTAAATTTTCAGATATAATTAATGGAATAGCTTTTATTAATGATAATGCATACAGCTTTGTGAGACCCTTGCCAAAAAGTCCAGGTTGAGGTTGGCGGGGATCGGGGCCAGAATTTAGACATGGCTGTATCTCTACACTGCTCTTATTGTGTGTATCTGTTGGATGGACGTCTGTTCTATGGGCGGGTTCTGCTCAGTTAAACAGTTGCTGATAGAAAAACTGAAAATGCACAATGGCTCTTGATATTTATTAGCAGACCTTTAAAATTTTCTGGATATAAGTTAACCTAGGTGAAATCTTACAAGTAATAACCTAAAGAGGACTTTATATGGAAGAACTGTGCATGTCAAGTGGCTCATTAAAATTGTTTTTCATGTTTTAAAACTTTCTGAATTGCTGATATGGAGAGTGAATGTATTTATATTGAAGGTTGTGCAGAGTGGAGTGAGCCGATTCAGTGTGAATTTGTGTTTGATACAGCTCATTTCTCAATCTGTTGCTGCTTTTTATCAAAAGTCTCAGCAGGTGCTCAGCATGATCCCACTAAAAGGGCTCAATCAAACTAGGCAAGTGAATTTCAGGGTGCTGGTCTTCCAGATCTCCAGCATTGTCACTACCAGGGCTAGCAGTGCAGAGGCTCATAGCTCGTACCTGGAATCCAAGAACTGCTTTTTTTCTTTTTTTTTTTTTCATTGTAATGAAAGCTTGTGTGTGTCTAGGACTGTTTGATGCTCTATTCCCGTGGAGCAGCTAGAGCTAGCCATCTCCTTGCAGCAATGAAGAACTATCTTTCCATTAGAACACTTTGAATAGCTTTCCTTCAAAATGTTATTCTTTGAAAGAACAGTTGACCTGCAGAGATGAAGTTTTATATCAGTATTAAAGATTGTTCTCAATCAAATGCTTTCTTACAGAGTTTGCTCATATTTACACTAGCTTTCCATTAATTTCTTGCATTCTTAATCATTGCAGGAATGTTTGTGCATGCAAAACACGAGGCATTTAGCACCCAGCTCAACTGTTCTCTGTGGTTAGTCTCCACATTTCTTTAATGCTAGGAGTAGAGAGGATTCTGTGTGAAGATCATGCTACTGTTAACAAGACTGTTCTGGTGGATCTGAAGGATTTAGGACTTTATTTACCTATACGAGGAGTAAAAAGTACACATTTTCAGCTTTTTTCCCACCATATGGTGAATATGTGAATGTCTATTTAAAAAAAAAAATTCTATTCAAGAATAATGACTACATAGAAAGAACAACTCTGGCACCAGCTGGGCCTCTGAATGCAGAAACCCTGTCACCTCATCATGGCATCTCACATCCTGAAGCAATGCGGGTTTGAGCTAGGCAGAGAGTTTGTATATCTGTCTGACTTGTATCAAACATAAGTAAAGGCTTTAGGTAAGTCCATGTTCTCAATTTTTCCCTGTGTCTTTGAAACAATGTGGCTGTAGGCCAATTGTTTGACAAAAGGAGCTGAATTTCAGCCAAATGCAACTGGCTTATTAGCTTGAAATGTTTATCCACCCCTGTTAATTATCTCCTGTTTTGCACTTACAGAAAGCATACTCTGCTGCAGCACAGTGCAGCAATTTAAACCTTTGTCCAAAGATTGGTTAAGTTTTGACCAGATAGCTTTTGAGAGTTTATTTTAGTAAACGTGTGTTTTGGTATCTTCTGTGTGGTCAGTGAAGTAGCTAGCATGGGTGTTTATCCATGCTGCAGAAAGCTTATTGAGGCTCAAGCTTAAAGATGTCATGAGTTACAGCATTGATAACACCAGCAGAACTTGCTAGTTCTGCTAGTTCTTGCTAGTAAGTGAATCATTTTGCATGGCAAAATACTTCTTCACTGTATCTCGCTTAAGTTCCCACTTCTCACAGCAACACACAAGTTTCAATTTCATACTGAGGAAAAGCTGCAACTCTAACCTGATGCATACTGAGCAGCACCATCTTCACAAAGTGATCTTAAGTATTTTCATGAAAAGGAAGTGCTAATGTCTCATGTTATATTTTACTTATTTATAAATACAGTGGGTGCGCCTTCATGTGGTCACACGTAATCTATTATTTAGAAACACATGGGCATTCTTTTAAAATAACCTTCCCAAGCCTTGACTGACTTCCATAATCCTTGAAACAAGTAATAATTAATTTATGATTCCCAGCTGATATCAAAGGAACATGATGATCAATCTTGGTCTGGAAATAAGAGCAACTCTACCTAGAGTGCTCCCTGTGCGTGTAGTGAAGGCGCTAGCTGCTTCAGTACCTAGATCACAGCACCCTTTAGCTGAGCTGTGTGAATGCTCATTGACCACTGTCAGATAGGAGGTGTGGTTTATTTGGTTGGGGTTTTTTTTAAAGAAAAAAGCCAAGCTCTGTAGCTAGTCATCTCCACTAACTATGAAGGAGTGTAGCTCAGCAGTGGGTACCCATCCTGTAAGCACTTTATTCAGTCCAGCTGCCTGGCAGAACTTAGAGGCTAAAAATACTAAACTTGGATCTTACTGCTGATCACTTCAGTTGCTTGTTTTGAAGGCTGGATCCCCAGTTTCCAAGAAGATGGATGCTGTGCCTAAGGCTTGGTGGGGTTCCACAACTGTTCAGTATGATCAGCAGGACTCTCGCATGCCCTGCTGCCTTCCCTCATTACCAGCTTTGCAGTCTTGTCCTCCTTGTGCACTCACTGGGGCTTGTCTCAGCCCATGGAGAAGGTAGTTCAGAGAGCTTAACCAACAGGGACACTAACTTATTTTTGTTCAGTTTCCTGAAGTAGCTCACATCAGGGTCTGATGAACACCCCTGCTGGCATGTAGAAGGGGTGGGAATGTTCAGCTGGGCAGGAGATGTCTCAGTTTGCTTGAATTTATGCCCTTCCTCACTTGCGTAACAGGGGATATGCCCCAGCTTGGGATGTTCCAGGTCCTGTAAGGGTTGCATGACCATGCAGAGAATGAGGAACCCCCAGTTTAAGCTACCCGGACTTGTATTTTCTGCTTCTTGGTCTGTATTGCACCTCCCTGGCAGTGCTCAAAGCCCCAGCAGAGGTGAGGCATCCCTGCTGTCTCTGTGGGACGTCATAAATGACACGGATCCTGTTACAAGTGAGTAGACAAGAAATGGTGTTTTTAACATAAAGAGTTTATTGCACTGTGAGCCAGCAGCATTGAGCCCACAAACACTGTGCCTAATTTCAATACAATATTTTTCTATTGCATTTTGCTGGGGCAGTGTGTTGTCTCTTTCCCATTCTCGTCTTTTCTTCTTTTTCCACATTTAATCTTCTACAGGAACTGGGGTTATTTGCCCTCCCCAAATCTCAGAAGTTTCTCTGGGAGAAGCTGCATCACATGCTTGGTTAAGGGCCAACAGACCTGTTCTAGAAATTGAGAAAGAGTAGCTTGGGGAATGCCTTCTGTTTATCTTCAATACCACAGACTTCCTGTATTGCTTCTCATGCCTCTTTCATTTAGCAGGACCGTTCCTGTGTGTGCCTTCAGCAGCCAGCTTGCTTTCAGAACACTGGGTCCTCTGCAGTGCGTGTCTGTATGACAAATGGCTTCAGGTTCCCTTGGGTTTGGGTCACAAAGTAACTGACAACATCCTGAAGGCTTGGGAGTATCACCTGTTTCACCAGGGGGAAAAAAAAAAAACAAACCCAAACAAAAAACCCCCATCAAATAAAACATGCTGAGTGTGTTGAGAATACATTTTCAAAAACATGCTGGCAGGCTGGGATCCCTAGCAATGTTTCTCAAACAATTGATACTGGATTTACATCCAGCATTTGGATGCAGTGAGGTCTAGGACAGCCCTCTGAAATCTGTGGTAATGTTTTGACCCTTGAACATATAACTCCTTCCCTTCCATCAAATGAGTAAACAAACCAAAAGGGAGAGCGCTCTCTGTACCGTTGTGCTCTTCAATGACTGCTGATGCTCTTTCAGCAGAGAGTATCACAGCAGATGCTTTTTCAAACCAATAGGATGTTTCTCAGGCCATGAGTTAAACATGTCTTAAGAAAAGTAGAAGAAAACTGGTTTAAACCAAATAACAGGGTCCATACAGCCTTGCTCACACCTCAACTAAGTTAATTTTGTCAAGGTTAGATGGAGTGCATTTTGAACTTCCCCTAACTGCAATGAGAGCTCAGTTTTCGGACTTAGTACTGAAGCCTGAGGGGGGGACGGGACGGGGGACGGCACATTACAATCTTGGGCTGTTTTGAGTGGTTTGATTTTATTTTTGTTAGAGAGAAGATGCTGATGTGGAGTTTTTTTCTTACTTTTCTAGTTCTTAAAAGATAACTTGTTCTTTAAGATTAGGTTAGTTGGACTAACAAGAGAGGTGAACTCTGCATACTTTACTTGGACTGGCAAATTATAGTTAGGAATTTACTAGAGCTTTTCTAATTTTCTGCAAAGTGATATTTCTTACACCTGCTTAAGAATCTTCAACAAGGGAATTGCTCACTTACCTGTCTTTCCAATTCGATAACGTAACTTTCTCCTTTGGACCTCACTTTGTAATGCTTTAAGTGTGGGGCACTGAAAGAAAATGAAAGTTGATATGCTGCCCGAAATGAAATACTTTTTGATGTATCGTTGTCATTATAAACTCCCTTGCAGGAGCAATGGTATTCTGCACTTTGTAATATCCCCAGAGCTTATTGAAGGTGTGTGGCAGG
This sequence comes from Ciconia boyciana, assembly GCF_034638445.1. Taxonomy (NCBI): domain Eukaryota; kingdom Metazoa; phylum Chordata; class Aves; order Ciconiiformes; family Ciconiidae; genus Ciconia; species Ciconia boyciana. Next base: position 61,117,596 of record NC_132938.1, read on the forward strand.
GTTTGTTTTTTCCCATTTTAGTTTAGAAACATTGAGAATTGCAAATGTCATTCCTGGTGTTTCAGATGCCTCTTGTTCTGAAGCTCTGCAAAAGCTAAAACATTCAGTTGAAATGTGGTGTGTTTTTAGACCAAGTTACTTTTTGAAAATACTTGTCTCTCATTTTTCATTGTTCATTTTACAAAGGGGTATGGCTTGTTCCATTTTTATTCTGCCTGATGATTTCTTAAACTGAGTGGGGTTTCATGGCAGACAGGGGAAGCCCATTTACCCAAGGAAATGGGCTTTTGCTGTCTGATCTTTATTGCTTCTTTGTTTAAACTAACTGGCTTTGGAGGGGAGAGAACCAAGAAAATGAGTCTCAGGCCTGCCCCTGCTGCCTTGTTTGCCTTTCTCAAAATAGCCTGAAGGCAAGGTATACGTTTCATGTGTCAACTCTGGGTATTAAGAATTCAGCTTTTAATACAGTGCATACTAGTTAAGAATGGGATAATATATTGTGGAATCAACCTACACCAGCTCGTGTCGGATAGTGATTGCATAGTTCTCGCTGTCGCTGCCGGGACGCAGGATCAAATTCCCACATGAAGGGTTCTTTTCTAACATCTCTATTGCTTCTTGCCGAGATACTGCATAGAAGCACCTGCATAGAAGGGAGGAGAGAAACAGCATGCATGCGAGTTACACTGGCAAGGCCACGTCATTCTGAGCTGCATGAAGAGACGTGGTCTACTGGGCTAACACCTCTTCACAATGCTAGGCTTATCCAGCATAACTAGCCATGGCTGCCAAGAGGCATGACATCTGAAGGACTCCTGCTGATTAATGCTACTATAGGAGCATAATTCAGGACAGCAGTGCTGTGGCATTCTCAGAGAGGAAGTGAAGCGTTCATACAGGTATGACACCTTCTGGACCCTTGGAAAGAATGTGAGAAGAGTAACCTGGACTTACCTTGAATTTCTCAATGGTAATCAGCATTTTCTCAGAAGGGCAGATACAGCAGCCCAACATGTGGCTTTCTGAAAAGTTTTTAAGCATAGCAGTATGCTGCACTCAGCCTTTTCAAAACAAAAGGCATTGTACAAAAGCTGCAGGAGCAATCTTTCCCTTAGGAAATCTCTATAGAGGCTTTCAGGTAGATTTTGTTCGTTGAATATTATACAACCCTTGTACAACAGCTGAATTTTGAACCTCTGCATGGAAATAATACTTTGAGAGAAGAAGGAAAGGCTCTTTAGTCAGGTTGGGGTTTGCATAGTTCAGTCAGAGCTTACACTGGCATAGTGGTCAAGGTACTGCTAGGAGGGCTTTTTCTGTTCAAGGATGCACTGGAACAGTTGTTAAGTGTAATTCTTCTTTTCTTTTCCTTCTCTAGCACTTCATGCATTCTTGTAAGTTGCCCAGGTAGTAAGGACTCATCTGGTGGAACTGACAGCTGAAAATCAACAGCGTAATTGAAAAGAAAATGAAAAAGTGGACAAACACTGTGAGCAATCATTTCTGTGTGTGCATCACAGCTAATCTGAGTGCAGCTGCTGTGCAGAAATCTTTCTTACCTGCTTGGTTTAAGTAGCTGTGATAATCTGGAAGGTTTGGATGTGTCTCTGCTTTGAATAAAATGCTGCACGTGTGTTTTTGTTAGAATAGTGAAATAAGGATATCTGTGTCCTGATTTGGAAGAAATGTGCCTTGACAGAAGTGGGAATGATGTAAGAATCCACGACGATATTTTGCAGTTGCTATACTGCAAAAGGCTGTGTAAATGTAATTTAACCTATTTCAGCCATCCTCAGCTTTTTAAGTGATTCAGCTAGGCAAATGTAAAGTCATTTGTGAACAAACTTCCTTATTTTTCCACTGGTCATTATCAAAGAGGGTCTTGCTATTTTCAAAGTGCATTTAGCTAAGAAGAACAGTAGAATAAAACACAGAGCTAAGGGGTTCTCTCAGGTGCACAGTTTGGCCATTTCTTTGGTTATGTCTTTATCCCATGATAAAGACCTAGAGAGTCGTCTCTCTCAGAGCAGGCTCCCTTTTTCACAGCTGCAGGGGATGGACTTGTGCTAGAAGTCTTTTCCTTCCTGGACAGCAAACAGTGGATTGGGAACTGCGTCTGACTAGATACCATGGCAGAGTGCGTATTGCAGATGAGCTGAGGTTAAATCAGCCTGAATTTTGCTCTCCTTGGGAAAACCAAAGCAAAACAAACAAAAACCCTCAACAGTTTAGTGTGTGCAAACACCTTAGAAGTGAGGCTTTGTGCCTGTGGCAGCCAGCTTCTGGCATGCGTGAAGGCAAAACCATCTTATAGGCACTTTTGACATGAAGTGAGATATAAAACTCTTCCATACCTTTGTTACGGTGAGAATAAAACCCTTCCATTCTTTCCCACATTCACAGTCATTGGCCTGAGAGAACAGAAAATGACAGTGTAAGAACAACTACAGCAACAAAAAAGAAGTATATTTCATGTGGAAGCCTCAAATAACTCTGACCCTTTTAGAAGTACCATGCCTGGAAATGAGCTCCCTGCCAAGCTACATCACACCCTGAAACCCTGCACTTCCCCAGTACTCCATGTTCAATTAGAGGGAGAGGACAGATGTGGGAAGGTAAAAAAATCATATGCTTTGTTGGAGTAAAAGGAGAAGGTTATGTGGATCCAAGGAGAAGGCCAAGTTAAGGAGGTAGGTCAGTCTCAAGTATAAAACCTTCTAGATAGTCCCTGAGCACTACAGTCTCTATGGCTTCTGAGTGGTGGGGTGGTCAGATATTTTATCCCCTTCTTGGTTTTACAGGTGATGTGGGCCTGTCAGTGTGGTACTTCCTGGTTTCTCTTGTATATTTTCTTGTTCAGTTCTTTGCTCATTTCATATTCCTAGATACTCCTGAGAAAAACTTCTAATGCCTCGAGGGGCAGTTTCCCTGGTGTTAGGTTCCTTTGCTCTGCCTCCCTCTCTGACTGCCTTTTGGTGCTGCCTGGCTGCAGGCTGTACGCTTAGATGTCAAGAAGGCAGCTCTACTTCCACACCAAAATGAAGCTCTGAATATCTGTGGGAGATGGAGTAAAGTACCAAGTGGCTTACGAGTCACAGCTTTCCTCTTTATACCTTCAGTTCTAGTTCCCCATTTGACAGCATCAGGATGAACAGTGCAGAGCCATTTTCATCTGGATAAACATTGGTTGCTGAGGTCAAAGCTGATATATCTAATTTCTGTGAGTACTAAGGAGGGGGAAAAAGAGAAATAGCACAAGTTGTAATTTCCACCAAAAATCTAGCTGCTCTCCAAAGGAATTTGTTTAGAAGAAAATAGATTGAAACTTTTTTTTTTTTCTAGAACTTGGGTTAAGTTTAACTGACAGAGGTGCCAAAGCTCAGTCCTTTGCTTCTGCTTGCAGAAGCTCTTCCCACCAACAATGTACCTTCTGGATTTTTCCCATCCTAATCTTCATAATCACAAACAGATTAAATCCACAAGACTTCCCTGAGTATTTGCTTTGTGACTCTCAACTAAACCCTCAGCTAGAGTATGCTGTAATAATACCAAGCACTTTTTCCTCAGCTGCATAAAGGAAAGTCATGTTACACACCATGGTAATTTTACCCTTGCGCACAGCTGAGGAAAAAGCACTCGGTAAAATTATGGAGCAATGTGGATACGTTTGTAGCTCAGGTGCCAAAAAAATACTCCTTTTTTGTTTTGATGAGGCAAATTAATATGCTATAGTTTGTTTCACTCTGGCTTTTTTTGATCTCAGCCTTTCTGTTACAATGTTCAGAATTTTTTTTTTGGACTATGCCAATGAGAGAGGAAACGGTGCCAAGAGGTGTCTGGAGTATATAAGGATTACTTGATGAAAATAACTGATGCACTTAATCAGATGGGTAGTTACAAAGATAGCTCATTACTCACTGTTGGGGCTTTCTTATCATCATAAAAGAAGAGCATAGTTCCTCTGAGTTCTGTCCAATACACTCTAAATTCCTGCTGGAAAGGAGGAAGTGTCAGTTTGTGAAGACGATCTTTTTAGTTCCCACAAAATGCTGAAAGTGAAAGAACTGCTAAGAAAAGACTGTGTCGTCGTATGTTAGTTTTCAGTGTTTTAAAGATTGTTAAAAAGCAAGTATGTATTTTGCAGGCAGTTTATGCAAAAAAAGTTCAGTAAATAATTCTTTACAGGCAAAAAGATATATAGGCTTTGTTTTCTAGTATCCTAATCCAGCATGGAACTAGAAAACTAACTAATTTAAATGTTTTAAACATTTGTCAACAATTTGTCAAACAATTTAAAGGGGGTACATAATGGAGGGAAAATATATTGTAAATGCCACTTTAAAATCTTGCTCTCCCTAAAAGGCATAGAAGTAGAAAATAGTGTGAGATGCACATGTGTAAAGACTCCAATCTTCTGAACACCATTCTCTTGAAGTGCCTATTTGCATTGAATTTTGATCCTGCCAGTTTACTTGCTACAGGGAGAAGATCATGGAGCTTGATGGTAGTCTGACCTTATTAACTGGACTTCTTGCATTTGAAGTGGTATTTTACATGCTTTGTCTTTAAATTATGTATAGTAGTCTTCGTGAATCAACACCATGCCAAGGTAAATATGATTGTCTGACTCTTGTAACTGTTCCTTACTGCAGTCATGCCAGAGTGATGGGAAAGGTTTTTCTGTTCTCATGTGCCCCTGGTAACAGCTACAGTTCTCAGGGTACGGGACACTGAATTGGGAAGGCAACTTCTGTAAAGCAGAAACTCTGTTCTAGTTTTCAGTTTACTTACCTGTTTTGTTGTTTGGTTGGGTTGGGTTTTTTTTTGAGGCAGGGGTTTAAAACACAGTCACAAAAATTAAGAAATAACTTGTGAAGTCTGATAGGTCATACAAATTAGGGTGAGCAACATTCCCTAGATTATCCTGCAGGTGATCCTTGCTCTTTACCCTGCTAGCTCCTAACTAGTCTTTCTGGTGGTTTCTATCAAATTACTAGTGTAAAATTTCTGTAGCATTCAGCCTCTGGATCCCAGCCTCTGAGCACTGCAGTGCTGCGTTAAGGTAAATGTCCTCATTAAACCATCTGTCCCTGGCAAGTTAATGAAGGCTGTGAATGCTAGCTGTGGTATGGGGCTGGATGTCATGGGAAATTTTTGAACTGCACCTTATGAATTGGGCTTTCTGGTCTATGGAAATGTAGTAATAGTAGTTGCCCAGGAGCACTTTATTGTTTCACAACCATGAATGTTTTTCTCTTGGGTGTCTGGTCTCTCAAAAGTGGTAATACACCTCATCAGTCTCACATAAGTCTCTTCAGATAGGCTGCATATTATTGCTCTGCCCTGTTAGTTTTTGTTATTCCAGTATGTTAGTTACTGAATTTCAGAAGGAGGGATTGTTTAGGGGGAAAGGAAGGTTTTACATAAAGCTCCCTGTTACATTCCTTTATTTATATCCTTTTATTAAACTTGCAGGTGTTCTCCTGCTAGATACAACAAAGTAATGCATTGAATAATTTCTAGTGCTGCGGAAGAGTTAATAGTAAGATTATTAGTCTACTTTTTGTTTCTTGGAGTTCCTGTTTTCTGTGGTACCTGGTTGTTCCTGTGTTTGTGAACCATCATGCTATTTTGGTCTTTTGATTATATCTACCTTTAGCACTGCATGACTTTCATTTTCTCTACTCTGTCTGTGCTTCTGCATCTAAAGAGATGTGAGTGTAGGTAGGGTAAAAACTACTTTGCAACCCTAAGTAAAGGGATTGTCATTATCAAGCGCTAAAAAAGGGCCATCAGCTTGATAAGGAACATTCTCTACATACATGCTATTGTACTATAGACAAGCGTGTAGGCATTTACGGCTTTGCATCTCTTAAATAGTCATCTTGGGTCAAAAAAAATCACTCTTATTTTCCCAGTTAGTCCAAATATGTTAAATCATAAGCCCTTACTAACAAGAAAAAAAAAAGATGTAGAGAATCTCACATATACTTCAGGTGGCGTGTCACTGAAGATTTCAGGATGGATACTGTTCTGCAGTAAATGGAGGATGTGTCAGAGCAATATAAGTGTGTCAAACTTTGCTCTTGGTATTAAAAATATTGCATTAGCTTTTCACCATGGTGGTAGCTATGAAATCAGGCAAACTCAATCCACATTTCAGTAGCTAATAGTAAATCATAATGGGATCCTAGAGATATTGATGGTTACCTTACGTAATTTATTTTACACCTCCCCCCAGTAACATGAACAGAAATAAGTAGATATCATTATTTCAGTGCAACCATTTGCGTCAGCCAGTGTTGAAACATTTCCCCCCACAAACCTGTAGCTCCCGGCAATACATTTTTGAAGAAATATTTCAATACATCCACTTCCCAGGACTCTGCACCTTACCTGGCATCCTGAGTGCCGGACAGACAGGTAACCTTGGAAGTACAAAGGCAGACCGGTGATCCTCTGCCTCTCCTGGAAGATTCGCCGGGGGGCTGGCTGAGGAGTTTCTGCAGGCCGTTCCCTAATTCCTCCTAGCATCCTTTGGATATCTCAGCAGCGTATCTGGATATGCTCTGTTGCGGTGCTCTTCCCCCTCCACTCCAGTTGTTCTCAGTCTGCTCTGTAGCAGCCTCAGCCAGAGAACTTGCCCAGTGAGAGGGGGGGAAAAACAGTACCTTGAAGAGGAAGTCTCCCTACTTGCTTTTAGGTCAGCGCATGCCGCCAACTCTGCTTGGTGTATGATCGTGGGGGGAACCAGACTGAATGGATTAAAAGGATCTTTTCCTTTAGAGTTTGCTTGAGGGGAGACATCCAAATGATGAGCATGCTGGTACAAAAGTGTATCATTACTGTGATGGGTGTCACCTGGAGGTCATAGCGGAAAAGCCTGCTTTTTATGGTTTACAGCACTGGACTTTTCATGGGCTGCTGCCAGGGGGGAGACTACTATCAGCTGCCTCTGAAATAATATTTAAATTTTTCATTGGGAGCATGGATTAACTTTGAGCCAACTTTAGCAGATGGCTAGGGGGATTACAGGACACTAAAAGTAATATTGGAAATAAATCTACCTATGGTTGTTTGTAACTGGCAAGGATAAATAAACTTTGCAATGTGTATGTAGGAAGAGTTCCATTGTGAAAGAACTAACATACCAAAGCCTTTAAAGAAATTGTGAAGGAAGATGGTAGTTCAGGAATGAAATGTTGGTCCTGATGAAATGAGGGGTGAAATTTCCATCAAGTTCAGAACCATGAAGTTTAACTTAGTTTCTGGCCTTCCCCTTAGCAGTCAGAAAGAATAGGGATGACAAGACTTGGCGTTTTGATGCTGGTTGCTACTAAATGCAAAGAAACATTATTTAAAAAAAAAAAGGCTTGTTTTTTGTTGAACATCTTCATGGCCTTTTCTGTTTCTCAGCTGTGTGTAGGCGTTAGATGAGTACATAATTAGCCGTTAAGGTGATCTGTGGTAGATCAGATAGCCATCAACCAACTCCAGCAGAAGAGGGGTTCAGCCCTATGTGTGAAAGTAAATTCTCCATGTCATCTCTAAACACGGCTGGGGACAGGTACATGTTCTCAGATTTTGGCTAAATTGCAGATTTTTGTATGTTCAATTGTGTTTAAATAGCAAAATTCGACTTCGCTATTGAATGTGTTGCAGAAAAACTAATGAATGTGGGTACCTGCACCTTTGCTTGGCAAGGCTGCTGCTGATGAGCCAGCACTTAGTCCACTGCTTGCCAGTGTGTGATATAAAGCATAATTTAAAATTATATTTTTGGGCTGTCTTTTGCAGATACTATAAGATATTGTGACGTTATGTTCTCAAGCCGTTGCTTTCACTCACTGTCGAGTTCTTCGCTAATGTTTTAAAGAAAAAATTGCAACCCCCTGTGGTGACTGTAGATGTCTTGTAGCGTTTAGAAACCTGAGGATTTGAAGGGAAAAAAGAACAGGTAGGGCGGCTCCCCTACCTGTCTTCGGGGAAAAAAAGCTGCTCTGAGGCGGTGAAGGGCGCGGGGGGGGGGGAACCGCTGGCTCCTGCGCAGGCGCAACAACGTCCCGCCGGGGGGGGCGCGCGCGCGAAGCAACGGCCCTCGTTGGTGCGCGGCGGCCGCCAACCAATGCGGGGGTGAGGGGGAGGGGCGTGGCCGGTGCGCTGCCTGTCGCTGGTACGCGCGCGCAGCGGGAAGGCGCCCGAGGTTTGAAAGTGGCGGGCGGGGCGCAGGGGGACGGCTTGGCTGGGTCCCGCGGCCGGGGTGTCTTCCTCCTCGTCGCGGCGGCCCGGGATGGCGGAGGCCTTGGTGAGAGATCGTGGGCGCGGGGAAGCGGCGGGAGGAGCGGTGGCGGTTCCTTTCCGTAACAGCTGGGGGGCGGCCCTCTCCTCACTGCCCTCCTGAGGGGCGGGCGGGGCCGTTCTTCCGTCCCTGACGGCGCGGTGAGGCTTTGGGATCCCCTGCTTCCCCCTGAGAAAAGCGGGGCCGGTGTTAGTGCACTGCCCTCCCTCTTGGCCCCAGTTGCTGGCACAAACGCTTCTGCTCAGAGGGCTTGTCTGTTGGGAGCCCCGTGTCCCTTAGGCTGCCTGCAGCTGCGCCTGTCGCTCGTCTCTGGCGATCTTCCTTTCACGGATAGTGTGTAAAGAACCAGTGACTCTTGTCTAGACATGCTAGAGACGTACTCATCCTCCTCCTACCGTCCTGTGTCAGAGGTACACGGGGAGCTTAAGTTTTAAAAGCTCTTTATGTGTAGCGGGGTATGAACATAACACTAAATTGTTAAAAGCTCTTTTAGATCCGTTACAGGAATTTCTCATTTTCTTATATGAAAGATTGCTTGCCAGTTGATTATACTGCACTCTGCTGCAAGGGGAAGAAGTTTAAGCCTGAGTGACTGATTTACTGTGGGGTATGGTACTGCACTGTTTCTGAAGTGATGACTTTTGGTCATTTTCCTGTGTGACCTAGAGTTTCTTCCTGCCATTTTAAGCTGATGTTGAAAATTTGTAGTGGAATAAATCCTTATGTGGTTTTGGTTATTTTTATTACCAGAAGTAATATCCAAAGAGGAATCACAAAGAAGCGCAAAGTAATGTCAGTATGGTAAACTTAGGAAAAATGTGCTGAATTCTGTTGTATTAGGACTAGATAATCTCCACACTGCACATGCACTCTATTCCAGCTTACACAAACAAAGAAGAGATCGTAATTGTTTTTCAGCTAAACATTTAGAATTTTTTTGAGACATTTTCTTGTCACGTTGGTGAAAAACTGCACTCTGCTTAGCTCTTTAATTTTTCTTGACTTGCCCTTCCTCTGTGTTTTTATTCTCTACAGTCTTTGCCTGTTCCCAGCTCAGTAGGCCTTATTTCATTTGTTAGCATAGAAAGTGACACTGATAACATACTGTCACTTGAATTATTACTACTCTAGTTGTAGTAATAAATGACTGAAGTAATGTCTGCTATTCGAATGACTTTGATTACACTCAGAGTTCACATATATGAAGAAGTGCTGGGAGTTAATCGAGACTTAGTTTTACCATGGAACAGCTGATGTTGTCTCACTGCCTGTCAACACAGTCTTGGCTGTGATAAACACAGGGTAAGAATCTCCATGTGAGCAGTTCTCACAGAGCAGGGGATGTGTTGTAAGGTTATGTCCTAGCTTGCTTTGGGGTAGTTCATTCCTTTTCCTTACTTAAAAGATTATTTCTGTAGTCATCACAGAAATGTTAACCAAATCCTTAGATTCTCTGTGATTTCTGTCACGTAAATGTCCTGTAAGTCTCTCTGACTTTAAGTGCAACAGATGCTTGATGGTTCTTGAGGAAAGCTGAATTTCTGGCCGTTGTTACAGGGGTTGTAGCTACTGTGGCGTTCTAAGAACAGCTGCAGTAACTCCCACTAGTTTCAGATGGATCGAGAATCCTCGAGACTCGCTTGCATGAGAAACAGGAGGTTGGTCGCTTATTTGTTTTTCTGTTGAGTGTCACCATGCTTAGTAAAAATTGATTCTTATTTCTTCACAGAATCTTTTTAAAAAAGGCTACAGAGCAAGATTCTGCCATGGAGGAGGGTAATTTACCTTTAAAATTTTATTCTTAGATATGATTGTTTGGAAAACTTATGTTGATTTTTGTCCAAGAGCTTCATGTCAAAACTATTGGGTATATCTTACTAAACTGATCATATGATGTTTCCCAAACTTCTTGTATTTCTTAGTGGTGGGAGGAGCAAATTGTGCTGGGGGACAAAGCACCAAGGGTTTCCTTTGTACTCCTCTGCTGAGTCAGCAGACTGTGGTGTAGCTATACCTAAGCTACCCCAAACTAGGCTGCATGAGCACAGAAGCAGTAGTCTGTGCAAACATTTTGCCTTTCAAGAGGTAGAGAAATGAAGCCCACGCAGAGTTCTAGCTTATTTGGCCCTTGCTGGTAAATGTTAGAGATGAGTTTGAGTATTTGCAGTCCTGTAGCTTTCTTTAAAGGCATGTCAGGAGTCCATGAGCTTTTTGTTACTGGAATCCATTTTTAGACATGCATTTTATGAGCTTACCAAATCTACCAAATTACCTGTTTTTAAAAGCATATAATAATCATTATGGGAGGAATACTCCATGGCTTTTCTCTTGTTATTTTGGTTTTGATCAACATGGTCTGGCTAGTGGATCACTTCTGCCATTTTCATTGCTCCTGGAGAGGTTTGAAATAATAATCCAAGAAACTGAGCTGTTTGCTTGCTTACCGTTTTGATTCCTCAAGCCAATTCTGGCTGCTGAAAGTTTTGTTAGAAGCACAGAATAACTGTGGATAAGTGGTAGAAAGAGAAGCAGAGGGTGACTCTTTGTATGAAGGGATAGATGGGCAGCCTACACATTTAATTTCTGGGTCTGCTGAGACTGGATCACTGTGCAGGCAACATTACTTGAGGACAGATTTAAAAAAAAAAATATTTATTTCAAGTGAGAATCTGTATTCATCCCAAAGCTCTTTTACCTGAGGGCTGTTGTGGTAGTTGTATGTTTTCTTTTATGTGGAGAGATTTCTTCATTCTCATCATATTCTGTGACAGTGGGGCTTTTTCTCCTGGAATCCTTATTTAGAGAAGTTTCTTTGCAGATATCTGTGCAGGGAAATGGTAGGTAAAATATATTAAAGTTGTGACTAGTGGAAATAATAATCTAAAATATTAAGTAGTAAGAACTTTACTACTTTTATATTGCTGGGATAGGAACATTTAGTATCTTTGATTGAAATTATTTTTTTCCCCTTCTTCTTTCTAGAAATAAGATTGATGTACAGCCAGGTCAAAATGTACTGAAACTCATACAGGATTGTTTCGAAAGTAAGCTTTTATTTGGTGTTTTGCTTAATTTGCTGGTTAAAGAAAAAAATAATTTCTTCCTTGTATTATATTTAGTGGTAAATAAATAGAAATAAAAAATAGAGATAAAGTGAATAAAAATAAAGTCTTTCTCACAGTCTTTAAAAACATCCCCTTCCCAGCTGCTTAAAACTGTGTCTTAGCTGTCTTATAAAGGTAATCTTTTTCCCAAGTAGCTGGTTTCTTTCTTGTTTGGATTTACATGACCTTAATGACCCTTAGCAACTTGTTAAAATAAGTGAAACCTCAACAATTCCAAGAATTCCTTATTTATAGTTTTTTTCTTTATAGGTTGCAGCAGTGATCTTACAATAAGGTCTCCAAGTGCAACCCATTGCTCAACTCCTATTGTCAGAAACAAGAAGAGGACTTCAACACAGAGCCAAAGGGTAAGTTAGTTATGGCAGTATCACAACATAGCATTGGGTACAGTTTCACTTGGGTACAAGTTTAGATCTGCAGGATTTAGTTCTGTATGAGTGTTGAATTAATAAGCTCCATATTCATATACATAATACACTTGTATTAGTATATAGGCTATAATTTAACCTTCTGTCATAGTTGTTGGTAATGTTTTTTTTCTTAGTTTGTTGTGCTCTAATAGTAAATATTCTATAACCAGATTTATTTAATAGCTTATTTTCTTGGGTATTTCGTAATGAAAGCTTTTTCAGCTTTTTGTCCACAATAGTTAAATTTCTCATGGTCTCAGGTTGAAGCACGCTGCCTTATAACTGGCGGTGGACATGGCTGTCTTGGACTCCATTGGGGTTGGTTTCAGTCACTTTGCCGGATACATGGACACAGTTCTTAGCTATCTGATGGATAGTAAAATTGAAAGATGATTCTTGTATAAAAGCAGCTTGTCAACTCCTGATAAACAGTTATCTGTACAATAACTCTGTATACCTGTAACTTTGTTGAAGAGTGGAAATAAGTTGCATTGTTAACGTGCCGTCTGAGAGAATGATGCCAATAACCTAGTTTGTGTATTTACTTTTAATATTTTGATTCTAGTAGTTTTTTTGTAAAAATAGAATATTCTATTAATAGCAGTGTTGAGAACAGGCATCCTTTATAATGGTGTTTGTTTACTTTAGTCTGATGTTAGAATACCGTATAATCTCAAAGTGATTCTTGCAAAACCTCAGCCTGACTTAATAAAGGTGAATTAAATTGTTTAAATTGATTAATTCTAATGAAAAGAGTAAATAGCTTGCCTGTGGACTAGCAGGATGTCTGTTCAAAGCTGCAAATTGATTTTTACTGTACACACTCTTTTACCTGTTTTTTGAAATTTACAGTTAGTTTTAGAAAGTCTTACGTGATAGAAAATTGAAGTGTGGAGTTAAAATAGAACTGTGCTTCAAATTAAAATTAAGGGAAAGGAAGTAAAAATTAAGGGAAGGAAGATATATATATCGTGTTCTGTAGAAATTTATATTCCTGTCAAAATACTGCTGCTTTATCAAATATTTTACTTTGTCTCGTTATTCATTATCGACTATGACAGCCAAAGGCAGGGTTAACTAACTCTGTGAAAAGAGCCTGTAGTTCTGCAGAGTCCTTACCTGCATCACCACTAAAGACAGTCAGCAGCACAGGTTGGTACCACTGTTATTGAATTAAGTTTGTTTGGGTAACTATTTCTTGGGATTTTGTAAAGTTTTAAGTAGAAGAATTAAACCTATTCTATATATATGGCAGGATGGTCACATGAATCACCCCAGAAGCCTGCAAGATATGATTATGTAGCTGATTCCAAAAAAACAAAGTCTCCTGTGTCTGAAAGAGGAACAAATAATATATTAAAGGATGTTGAAGCACTATGCAAAAGTCCTGCCATGTCTTCAGACCCTGAGGATGATCATGGGTCTGTTGGATCACCTCTTCTTGTGGAGGAGGTGAAAAGTTCTCCTGTACATACGTAAGTAGAGCTGAACATGGTGGTGGTGTCATGTGTCGTGTCCGTGTTCCCCCCCCCCCCCCCCCCCCTTAGAGTAAATTAACATGGTGGTTTCAATCATTTATGAGTTTGGATTGTGAACTCATAAAAAATAATTCCAAGCTTTTCAGAAAATTTCCATATCTGGGTTTAGAAAGGGCAGAATTGTTTTTTATTAAATATTCTGGTGATAAGAGTTAATTCCCAAAAGTGCAGTACCCACGTGCAGGAAGCCTGTCAGAATAGATTTGAACTCCTTTTTCACAGGAAAGTGCCCCAAATTATCAGCTTCTCAGATAGTCTGCACTTTTTCAGTGAATCCTATTGACAGTGTTGACCTTAAAAGTTAACAAAAAATTTGTTAAAGCAGAGATGACCGGTCATTGTTCCTCTTGCTCTGAATATACAAATGTTTTATACAAAGTAGAACAACTTCAGTCATGATCATTATCTCCTCTTCAGAAAATTTGAAGCCCAGCTGCAATAGTGGCCAGTGGTCCCAGCCACAGTTCTGCTTTCCTGGAGGACTGAAGCTCTGGGTTAGATCATAGAGAGGGACTGACTGATCCCATTGACTCCTACTGATTGGGAAGAGAGTGCACCTAGGGTCTAGGAAACCTGACGATTTCTGAAGCACATTCTCCTAAAATTAGGAATTCGTCTTGCTGAGCAGCCCTCACTTTGATCAAGAGTCACAAACTGACCCCATGTTGCCTCATTGATTTGGATGCTTGCTACTATGCTGGGAAGTAGTGCCTCTAACCTGTGTTCCAGCAGATTACCAAATGGAAGCTCATTCATAAGAAGTGAGACACTGTCAGCAGGAGAAAATGAGAGCATCTGTCCATCCACATGATACTGTAATGTGCACTCAGGATTTATAGCATCATATTTGAATGCTGTTTCTCATACGTAGATTACATTTTGATGACCAAAATACGCCTGCTGCAGTGAAGAGCCACGTGGAAGTTGAAAATTTGGACGGACCTCAGACTCGGAGAGATGAGCAGGTTGTTCTCATGCAAGGAACAGAATGTATTGCTACGTCTTATGTACAGAAAGAGAAGTCTTTCTCTTCGGTCATCTTAGCAGCTGTAGCAACAGGAACGCTTGGAAAAAGGTTTGTTTTGAGGCTTAATATGGAACATAATTTGCTAGTAAAATAACCCAGTCCAGAGTACTGGAGCAACATCCTTTTATCTATAAACATGGTCTGGGAGAATGTTTTGGGATAGTCCAACATTACTGTAAAATGCCACTTGACAAAGGGTTTGGATAGTTTCAAAGTTTTGTGCTGTTAGGATTTAACAGTGCTGTTGCTTTTGTCTGCCAGTAAAATAGTATGTAGCTGTTGAATAGCATTTCAGACTGAGCCTGAGATGTTTTGATAGGTAGGTTGGAGCATTCAGGGAAACCATATGTGATTCTGAAGTTAGCAGTGATCAAGCAGTCTTTTTCAGAGCTAATATGGATCTGACCAGTTAGATGGGAAGTTGACTGTCCAGCATCTGAGAAATAATGAGGTGTGAATATGAGGCCAAAGCAAGGAGAAGCAGGCCTTGTGCTCTCTTTGGAAGCTAAAGGGCAATGAATGATGAACTTTATAATAATTCTTCTGAGGAATGTCCTGTAGCATGTTTAGGAGTTCTAGAGTCACTACTGGATTTGCAAGATTGAAAGTCAATTTTTTTCCCCCAACTGTGTGAATACTTTGTCCCTCCTTTCTTTAGGTATTCAGCCTCAATATCACCGCCATCACCTCCTCCTGTGAAAGATCAAGATACAGAAATAGAAAATGAATGTGAATTTTTAATTGATGAACCAGATGGCGTATCTTTTAATTCTTGGTTTTCAATACCCCGTAAGAACAAAAAATCAAAAAAAGATGGCTCTGCAACTCCTGTTTCTGAACCTCAGCCCTCTGAAAAGGAGAAGACAGAGAGTAAGAAAGGCAAGAACAGAAAAGTACAGGTTGAAGCACTTACTAAACAGAAAATGGATGATTTGAATGTCAGAGTACATGACTTCAAAGGAACATCAGAATCAGATCCAGTCTCTAACAATGAAGGAAAGGTCCTTAAACCTCAAAGGCAGAAGAGTACTCATATGGGTAAGTTATTTAACAGCTCTTCAGACTTCTCCTTCCATGTCATATTACTGGGTTTTTTTGTGGTGGTTTATTGGGAAATAAGGATAAAGTAGGTGAGGGACATTAATGGATTCCTAATTGATATTTCAGTTGCACAGTTAGGTTTGGGTGATAAGGCAGTGTTCACTTCACTCTTCCTCCACCCTCCCAAATTAAGTTGGCAGTGTTGCCTTTTCTTATGAGCAGACAAAGAAGGTAGGTACCCACAAGCTTTTGCTCCTCTCTCTGTAGAAAGGACGTTAAGATACGTGCTTTGAACTGGAGGGGATCAGTTTTTAGGAATTATTTGGGAAGGGTTTTGTAGCAGCAAGCACTGAAAACTGGAAAGCAGATTGAATGTAACATTTCTGCCCTTTTTTTCTGCTAGGAAATACTGGAAGTACACCAAAAATTCTGTTTTGAATTTTTCATACACTATAGTTCAGAGAAAGCCTTCTTTTAACCGTCAGGGGAATATCTGGTTTTGTGATACTTTTTTTTTTTATTTTTATTCTCTAGTTTATTTTTATGCATTCAGATGTCAACATATATCTTCAGGTTTAATGGGAAAAGATATTAATGTTCAAGTGTTTTGTGTATTGATAGGAAAGACTAAAAAGGGTGCACTTGGGCAAAGCTCTCCAAACCAGAAAAAGGACATGTCCTGGAAACCAGAAGCTGAAGAACTGGTGTTGTCACAGTCTGGATTGGAAACAAAAGCATCTTATGCAGAACAATGTAAAACAAGGGTGATGCCAAGTGAGGATTCACCTATGCCCTCAGCTGGGCATCAGCAAGAGCGGACTGTGTCTCCAAAAAAGAATCTCAAGTCTTCCAAGCGTCTGCAGTCAGTTTCAAAAGCTTCTCAGCATTTAGTTCACAAGAAACAAACTGCTAGGCGGAAACTTCCAAAAGAGACAGTAGCTAAGAGATTGGCAGAAAGTCCGAGGAAGAAGCTTAAAAAATCTCGCAAGAAAAGTAGTAATAAAAAGCCTCAGTTACAAAGAGAGGAGAGTTCTGACAGTGAACCTGGTGAAGAAGAGCTTGAAAGAGAGCCTGTAAAATTGAATGAAGTGCTTACCTCACCCCTACGTCAGAAATTGCAGACTTCCGTGATTCAGAAGTTGGCTAAGTCTGCAAAGCCTAAAAATGTATTGCATGCATTGGAGTCACTTGGTGGCACAAATAACAAAACTCCTGTAAAAGCACTACAGCATCTCTTAGACAGCATGAAGAATTCTGAAAAGAAACGATTGTCTGCTAAGTCTTCAGGGAAGATACCCCAAAAGATTCATTGCAGAACCAGTAAAGGTGTTTGCTCAAACCCTGAGGACACTGAGTCTCAAATGGATTCTGACAGCTCTTCTGTACAGGACATGGCAAGAAAAAACCAGAAGTTATTAGAGGTGAAAATAAAAAGTAACAAAAGAAAGCGTAACACGCAACATGAACTACAGTAAGCTTTTTATGTAATTCCTTACAAGTGTGGTATAACTTGGTAGATAATTAAACACATCTTGTTAACTTTTAAGCAGTAATGGCCCAATTGAACTATGTGACAGTTTCAGACTGGTTGAATAGCTAGTAGAGAAACCAAGTGGTGTAATCAACATCCTGTTCTCAAAGGTGGGTGCACATCTAGTGTCTGCTTAAGGAAACTTGCACTGGAATTTTTCATGTGTTCTTTTGAGACTTGAGTAGCAGATCCAGTTTAAAAACAAAAAAAAGACAAAAAAAGACACACATGCACACATAACTCCACCACCCATAGAATAACTTTACTGTCAGATTTGTTACTTTGTTTATAAATTGAAAAAATATGGTGTTTAATTCTTCAGCTATATTTATTTTTATGGAAGTAACTTTACTAATGATTGGTAATCAAAAGAGGAAGTTTCTTTAACCAGTCTAATTGAGTTTTTAATCACTGTTCTTTGCATTGCTTTTTGAATTTTTTTAAAATGTCTTTTTTATGGTTCTGTTCAGTACGTAAAATTATTGACCTACAGGTTCCTTTCGGTAAGTAAAATTGACTTAACAGTAAACGTAATAATAATAATTTATTTTTTTCTCTTCTAGAGTTTCCTTTGCAGCTGAGAAGGCTACAAGTCATGAAAGGTAATTTCTTGAGTTGTCTGTAAAACTTGCGTTTAATCCCACTTCTGTCCCACTGAGACAGAACAGCTGTTTGGTACTACTACTGCATTCTGTGTTCTACTAGTGAAGAACCTAGTAGAAAAGGGATTGTGATTCATGCCTGAGGTCTTTAAATACTGTGCTAATACAGTTGTTAAACTAATAAAATTCTTCTTCCTGTCCTGAATAAGGGGTCATAGTAAGTTTCTTACCTTTGGGGATTTTTTTTCCTTTGAGGCTTGCTTTCACATTAGTGTGTGATTTTTGAACAGAAATACCAGTGCTTCTAGAACTAATAACAACTGTACTAATAAAGTTGGTGTTAAGTAGGGTGTAGAACTGTGTCTACAATCCAAACACTTGTTTGTGCATGTAGATATGCATATCTTCTCCTTCATGGGATGGGAACTTAATAACAAAGCAAACAGGAGTGGCAGTCTGTGAATTTATTAAATTCTTATGTGGTAATTCTACTGAAAATTTTAGTTTTTATAAGTGAGCCTACCGCAGCCTTAATTGGACAAATTCGTAGTGTAGGTTTGCTAATCTAGCATTGAAGTGTGTCTTTTGGAGTTCAGGTGGATCACAGCTGAACTTCATTGGCACGGTAAAAGCAGTGAAGCACAGCCACAGATGGAGGAAGGAGGAAAGGTTAGGGGTACTAATGCTAAGGCTGTGAGAGAAGTCCTGTTACAAGTGATTTGATTGCTAGAGAATCTCTAGTGGAGTTACATACACTTTAATTATTTTCATTTTATGGGGGAGATTTTATGACAGAATACATATTACAAATTACAATTACAAACTGTTTTACTGTCCTTTCCTTACATTATGCAAAACTTTTCTTTAAAGCACTTCTATAATCATGTTCTATGGAAAATTGTTTGAAACGTAATGCTACAGAGGAGAAGAGAAGGTCTATTTCTTCTGGAAGGGAGAAAAAAGAAAAAGAAGTTACAAGATTTTTAGGAAACCTGCTTAGAGAGAAGGTGTAAACACCACTTTGCCTCATGACTGAGTAGAGGAGCAATTGATGAATTTCAGACCTGTGATTCCTAACTGGCAGTCATTTGCTTCAGTGTTTAATCAGCACAGACAGATGTTTAGAAGGAAAAAAACCCCACCCCACATGATCTGAAAAAACCTTAAATTTGCTATTCTTGGTAGTGTTGTAGTGTTCCTTTGACATTTAACATACTCAAACAGGTGTGGTTTTTTTTTTTTTCCTTTGAAGTGGGCCTGTTCTAGAACACTCTGATAAATTTGCTTCCAGAAGTAAGTCTTGTGAACAGGATAATACATCTTCAGGTAAAGTTTAAAGTTGGTATTTTCTTGCATTTTACATATAAGCTTCTTACAAGCCGTAATTGATGGTACAGTAATTTCTGTTGTATTCTGCTTGTCCAGAATAAGAAATGCAGATTGTATTGGCTGTGGTCACATTTCTGCCCATGTACGTGATACAGTATGCCAGTTTTACGTTGTGTTAGCTTTGGAAGGACAAGCGCTGTGTGGTTTCGCATCAAGCCTACCAGGATAAGGTTATCCTTCCCAAATACTTTGAACAAATTTTTTAGACTAAATTTGTACCAGTTTGGTGTGTTGCCATGTGATGTTACTATATGTGATCACTTCAGGCCACCCTAGACCAAATTGTGCAGTCTTATGGAATCGTGGCCTGTTCGCCTAAAAATATTTTAGTTTTCTTTTAAGTTTCCCTACACAAGTTCCGCATATTGTCATAATGAACATGAGCCTCAGGGATAGAAAGTCTTTTCGTTAGTGTTTTAGAGCCAGTTGTGAATGTTATTAGTTCATGCAATGCTTTCTTCAGAGACCTAGTTTTGTGTGTGTTCTGGTAAGAAGTTTGTTCTAAAGTTAGGCTTGAGTGCTATAAAGCTGAATGACCTTGCATTTTGACCAATAAAATTATATGTGTAGTTATAATTTGCCAATGTTTGTTTTATCAGAAGGATGGGTCTGAAGAATATTTACTTGAATGTATAGTTTTCATGTAATTTTCAAGCTTACACTGTTTAAAAACTAATTATATATCCTCTTTATCTACATTGGGTTTCATATATGTTTAAAGAAAAAAATGTTAGTGGGAGTACTAACATTGGGACTTCTGCATGTATTACCTTTGGTTGTTTCTAGTGGGTATATTGAATAAAAGTCAGGAATAGTAAATGCCTATAGTGGTGGCTTTTTGAACATATTTTCAGATAATTCTGAAGACTTGAATTGTCAAGTAAGAGATCTGCTGTCAGACAATATAGCAAGGCATAAAATAGGTAAGATTATTTTAAAATACCTTAATGTAAGTGCATAAATACAAATGCATTTTCAACTTAATGTAAACTTTGCTGAAGGAGACACAGGAAAACACCTAGAAGTGGGTTCATATGTTAATAAATATTTTCAGATAAGGGTTATTAGTTCTTCAGGGTACTATAATGCTTAAAAATTAAAAAAGTAATTTTTAAGTTACTTTTAAAAACTTCTAGTGTTTCTTTTTTTATTACTGTATTCAACAATTATCTTTTTAACTGTCACATTTCCATTTTTCATTTAACATTGACTCAAGACAGTGCTTGCAGTTCAGTGAGAACAGCAAGAGTTTGAATTAGTTTTACACAGTGTAACTGAGAGTGCAAATAACCTGCCTTCTGTGGTGGTCTGAGTTCAGATAGGGTGGATCAATGGGCATGCAGTCAGTTGTAGTCCCATACTAGTCTGTTTTTATTGTTTTTTATTCCCTTCATTATTATTTTATGCACAACACTATAGTTGTCTACCTTCAAAAACTATTTCAACAAGTTTTTTTTTATTTACCATTTTTATTTGTAGCATTTAAATATTATTGACTAATTTGCTCTCAACTCTTAAGGTGCTTTTATTCTTTCTTAAAAACACTAAAATATTGAATCGTACTGTATTCATATATGGCAGCCTAGAAAAATTGAAAGTTGAGGTTATGTAATAAGTCTGAAGGCTGTAATAAGTCTGAGAAATTTTGGAAATGTGTGGGGTTTCTGTTGGCAAAAGTGCTGCTCTTCTGGACCTTGGAGATGGGACTTAGGAATCTGGAAGAGGAGGGGCTGCTTATGCAGTCTCTGTTACTCTCTTGCCGTAACCCAAGGCAGTGCCTTTTCACTGTTGCTAATTAAATCCCTCAGATTTAGGCAGGGTTCTTAGTCTTTGTCGAGAGCTTTGTCTTCATGGTTGCAGCATGTTTGCTGCTTCTTGTGCTTGAGCCCCTAGAGTCCGTATCTCAATGATTCACTAAGATAATTCAATGACATCTAATGTAAAGTCAGCATGGTGACTATTTAAGAAAAAGGAGGGTGAAATACTGATGTGTGCTAAAGGTGGCTTTTGGCAATACTTGATTCCCTTTTCCTGGCGTGATAGCGATGTGATATAAGTATCAGCTGGGAAGTGCTGACCCCCTGATATGGAACAACAGGAAAGGATATTTAAAGTTTTGCATTTCTGAATTTTCCTTTCATACTTAATGTGAATGATTTCATCCTTTAAATTAGTAATGCCTTCCAACACACCTAATGTTCGTCGGACAAAAAGGATACGACTAAGACCTCTGGAATATTGGCGAGGCGAGCGCGTAAACTATACGATGAGGCCTTCAGGTATTAGTTCCAAAATACCTATTTGTTTTCTCCTGATAGGTCAGTAAAGAGAAATCTGTGGGTTGATCTTGTGCCATGAAAGCTTTGAGATGCTTACTATTTGTTAATTTTTTTAAAAAGTAGATTACTTATGGTCTCCAGCTATTTTGTCATCTTTCCCTGTAGTGTTTTTCTCTCCTGATACTCCTGTGTCAGCTAGAAATAGTATCAGCAGAGCACGTTAAGTACCCTTGCCTTAACTGTTTAGGGAAGAACAAAACTGTTTCTCTGTACTAGTAGGTTTATTACATCAAAGATTTTGTATGATACTGGAAAGAGAGACAATCTACTGGATCATTCATTGGAGCATTTCTCTTTGCACGGGGATTGTTCTCCAGAGCAGATACTATAATACTTTACCCAGTCTTAGTGTTAAATTCCCTAAGTAATAGAGTATATCTTGTTCTCAGGGATTTTTTTTCTGACAATTCAGCCTAATTTGGTCCTTCGCTAATTAATTAGTCTGCTTGAAAATAGTATTTCTTTGTGTCCCTAAAATTGAGATTTTGTCTTAAAAATGACTCTTATGTCATGGTTTTCTGAAATGTTCTTTGACTGAAATATGATCAAATTCTTTTCAAAAAGTCACAAGTTGCATTGCACTCCAGAATACTTGATGTTGAAAAGCTTTTTGGTTTGTTCTGGCTTTGTAAAGCTATCTGAAAAGTTCAGCATCAAGGAAATACATTCTCAACTGAAATGCTTGTTGGTTGTGCAAGTCTGCATTCTTGTAAAATTATTATGAGTTAGTGAACTTTGTTTAACTTTCTTGTGTTTTAGGAGAGCTTGTGATTAGTGGAATAGTGTGTCCAGAAGCAGAACCTCACAGGAAGATTAAACAGAGGAAGGATGGTCACAAGCAGAAAAGAGATGAAACAAGTATGAACACAGACTTTTTTTTCTTTTGATACTTACCAAAAAAAAAAAAGTAATCAAATACTCTATTGCTGTAAGATTTTTCTCCTGTAAAAACTTGATTCTCTCTCTGGGTGAAAATAATTTTACAATGAAATGTGTTAATGTGATCTGATGTGGAAAAACCTGTTCTTATTGTATCTATAGCAGTGCTGTATAATCTAATTGTAGAAACTTTAACTTCTCAGCATTAGAAAGGAAGAGATACAGGACATATCCAGAACTGTTGTGGTGCCTTTAAAGCAGGGGTTGAAGAAAATAAGCTGTACTTCTGTCCTTGTTCAGCTTGTTGATTAATGATGCTAATGTGTTTAGTTTCATAATGCACAGTTAAGGTATAAAAACTTCTGGTCGTTTTACTGATACTTGTAATATCACATCTGAAAAGGTAGCAAATGGTGTCAATATAGTTTTAAGCTATTGTAGGTTAAATACAAAAACATAACAAGGTAGATGAAGAGAGAGCTTTAAGGACAGTGCATAAAATGGTTAAAAGTGGGCAATAAATCCATGTTTAAATAAATAGGAACAGGAAGCTTTGTTAGAGCCTCTGTGGCCAGTAGATTATAAATATGTAGGTAGTGCTCAGAAAAGGGAGATAGAGTCAAAGTCCAAAAGCCAAATTATTTTTGCTGTGCTCTCTGTGGAAGATGTTTTGATGCTAAAGAACCTTTCTTTATGGGGACTGTCTAGAGCTTTTGTTTGAGACTGAAATATTTCTATGGGAAGTTATAGAACAAATTAAAAAAAATGCTAACAAACATGAAAAATGCCATATGGACCTGATACAGTTCTAAAACAAATCAGGGCCGAAATAATCATTAGAGAAATAAGGAAGAAAACAGTCAATGTTGGTACAAATTTCTGATTTTCTAGTGTTGCATGTAAATTTTACTCCTTACCTCAAAAAGAAAGTAGTAGGACTAGAGACAGTTCAGAGAAAGCTTGTCAAAAATATGGAAGGACTTCTGTACAAGAAGCAACTACACGGTGAAGGTTCCTCAGCCCTGAAGAGAGTACTGCGGAGGTGTGAGAAAGACCTATAAAATCACGAGTGGCATGGAGAAGAGGAACAGAAATAAATTGTGGTTTGTTTTTAAACACAAGAACTAGAAGGTGTGAAAGGAAGATAGTGAGAGCTGGGTTTTTAAAACAAAATAAGGTGGCTCTTCTCACTATTTGCTTCCTGCCCCAGAATACTGTGGATAAAAATATTTATGTAGATTCAAGGTGAGAACTAGATAAATTCACACAAGACTTAACTGTTAATAGTTCTAAATAAAGTGTGTGAGCTCCATGTTAGAGGTGGAAAGTATTCCATGGAAGTGCCATTACTCTATTGTAGTATTTTGGGGGATGGAAGGGGTACCTGCTTTTGGCCATTGATAGGAGGCAGGATTCTGGTCTAGATCAACTTTTGATCTAAGTACAGTTTATGTTTTAATATAAATCATTTGCAGTCCACGCAAACCTGAGCTGGTGGTGACTGTTCATACTGTATCTTGCAAGAATCACTGGTTGCTTTAGGTGCATTTGAACTGTCTTCCAGAAGTGATGGATTTTGTCTTTAGCAGACATTCATCCTGAGAGATAATCTTTTGCTAGCATCCTCGAATTTTAAGTGATGCGTATAAGGTCCATCTGCTGAGTAGAATTTCTAGGACAAATTCCTAAATTTTATTGCTACCATAAAGATTCTGTGGTTATAGCTATAGAGTTGCACCTGTTGCTGCTTCTTTTTAGAGGCATGGTTATGTTGGAGCAAAGCTATTTCAAACACAGTAACTTTCTTCTTACCCCTGACTGTCTTGGCAGAAGAGTATTTAAGCAGCCACGAGTGCCTATAAAGTGCTATAGCTTGCCTTTAACATCCTTGTTCTGACTGCATTTAAAGAAATTTCCTGTGCACTGTGGAGCTAAAATTGTCTGCTTAAGAGTTCTGCAAGAGAGCTTTAGGATATTTATTCTGTCATGAACATTCTCCAGTGTCTCTTTTCTATTTGAAAAGTGTAGGGTTGTCATCAACTCTTAGGCTATTTCCTTCTCTGGAAAAATCCTTTTTATTATAGAAATAGTTCTCTGATTTACAACTTACAGTGAGATTCCTGTAATGGTATTTCTTGAGAAAAGGAAAATTGAACATGTGCTTATTCTTCCGAACACTTTATCTCTTAAGTCTCCTGATGCCCATCAGCAGTAGGTAAAAGGAAAAAACTTGTTCTTCATACTTCATCAAGTATTTTATATTCTCTCTTAATATCCTCTCAGCATCTGTTGCTAGAAAAGCACTTCTCTTAAAATGCAGATACTTTTGAGTAAATACTGTCATTAATAGCATAGGATATATAGTTGGCATACCCCTGGAAAATTCTTTAGGATTTAGAGACCCTTTATCTAATACACACAGAAATAATTCCAATGAAAACTACATTTTCAAAGAATTGTTATGGATGGTTTCCTTTTATCTGAAGGAAGTGTATTCAGTCTGTTTAGTCACTTAATAAAACAAATTTAAGTACTTTATGTGTGAAATCTAAAATTGTGGGAAAGTTGTGGTAAAATAATTAAGTTTTTAAAACGTAGAGTGATTATTTTTCTGGTTTTGTTTTGTTTGTTTGTTTGTTTTTTTGTCTCCTCAGGAAGTGAGATACCTGCAAATTTGGATCACACCCTAGCTGATACTTCTAAGCCAACCATTGTACTGGACCCAGTAACAAATGAGGAAGTACTTCTAGGTGAGTTGAGGGGATGTGACCAAGGGCCTTTCTGCATTAGGTAGTAAGTGTTTAGACTGATAAGAAAAAAAATTGTTCATGCCACATTGGGCATAAAAAGGTGAGCTGTTGAAATAATCATTGCTCTTCTGGAGAAAATTCTGAGGGAGACACAAAAAGTGTCCTGATTTTTCAGCTAAATATTGACTCTAGCTCTTGGGGGTGTTGCACTGAAACAATATGTAATGCATATGATTTAATAAGTAGTAACTGAGCAAGTAACTGAGCAAGACTAATTATGTGTTAGCATTAATGTTAATCTCCTGAACTTTTTTTGTAGAATGTGTTAACACTGAAAGCAGTCACTCATGCTTCTTCAAAGGTGAATCGATAGAAATATATAAAAATTTGAATACACCTGCTTTTGCCACTGGTAGATTGATTTTGAAACCATTTAAAGAAAAGGGACACCAGTTTGTCCACATGGATACAATAGTAAGTATGCTTTTTTCTTATTTTTATAAAATAGACTATGTAAACAGAAAATCTTAGAATGGTTGGAAGTAGCATGTGAAGTTGACAGGTTTTTCAGGATTTTTTTCCCCTATAATGCAAATAAATACAGGAAACATTAGTGAATCATTTCAGTTGTAAAATGAGTTATAACCCACGAAACTTGCTGGAGGTCCTTTGCATGCATGTTGCCCTGCTTTTCTTCATGTTAAATCTGTATGTCCATGTACGCTTACTGTCTGGATCTTGCAGGCAAGATAGAAGTATCAAATAAATAAAATTAGCCCCCATCCCCCTTTTAAGTTGTGCATCATATTTTTCAGCAGGGTGGGAAAAAGGGATTGCAGCTCTGCTACCTTATTTGTTTTTTGATCTTTGTTACAACGCGTATGCAAAACCAAGAGTATGTTTTCTTGGATAACTTTCTTAAGTGTTTGCAAAGGAAACATTGCTAATCTTAGAACCCTTTGGCTTTCATTAAGGCTTTCCATGTTATCCGCGGCAAAATTATTGTTACCTTACATAAGACATCATATTGTCTGACTACAGGGGACTACTTCTATGTTCCAGCAGGTAAGTACATGTGTTTAAAACCAGTTTGTGTTGTATTTAAAACCAGATGGATGAGACTGAATTAGCATGCTAGGAAGCGAAACTGAGCTGAATGATGAGAAGAGATAAGTTTGAATAGAGAGTGGGAAAGTATAGGGTTATGAAGAAAGGAATGTGACCCAACACTGGACATGGGTTGGTGACTTAACCTTTGAATGCAGTGATACAAACACTGCTTGTTTATGTGAATTGGCCTCAAAGTTTTTGCTGGCACTATGAAGTCCTAAAAGTGAATTTCTCTTGGTATTCTGGTTCAGTCCCTAGCTATAATGTTGGGGAAACTTCACAGACAGATTAATATAGTGGTAGTTAATATAATTGTTTTGGTCACCATCTGTTTGCTGGTTTTTCTACGTAAAATTATGAAAATCCATTTGGATCAGTTCACCATATTTTATGCTTTATGCTTGATATATAGAAGGTGCAGAATGTCTTGTTGAACGGGTGGTAACTTCATGTGGGTTGTTGAGAATTTAGACACCTCTGATTTTGCCCTTCTGAGATAAAAGTGGAATGAATTCCATATGGGAAGCTGTCCTTCAGTGGGTAAGACTACTCAGGAGAGTTTGCAGTAGTTGTAAAGGAGGCTGTTTGTGAAGCTGTAGAGACTTTTTGTACAGCTTTCTTGTGAAGAGGCTATGTTAGAAAATGACAAGCTACCACTTGTTTTTCCATTAACTTTTCACCATGACATCCTGATTGAACAATCATTGTTCAATTAATGCTTGATGCTTTGAAGCTTTTTTGTGTTTGTTTTAATCTTAAAAGTTTAGGGGTCTGCAGACACAATTTTGTAATTTGCTTTTTGGGAAAGCAGATTATATAAACTGCTGAAAGTTCCGTATGGCCGTAAGCGTCTATATTTCATTTCCATTCTTCCCTGCTTCTTGATGGCCTCTCTCAGGATGCCTGGATGGGCAATGCAGTGCTTGTGGCGGGTGATCTCTTTGTAATTCATCAAGTGTGGCTGTATATGAATGTTAGGATGTTGCTCATTCCCAACATTCAGTGCCTTTTAGATCTTTCTATATTTGTCGTCATGTTAGTATGCAAATCCCAAGTGAAGATCTGCAGATGAGTTTCCATGTGCAGTTTTTACTGAGATTTTCTATAGGAATAAATTAAATTCAGTCACCTTAAAGTTTTTTCTTGTGGGTTTTGAGAGCTGAGAGCTCAAGCCCATTACATTCTTTTCAGTAAAAATCTTCTCAGCAAAGATGCGCTTTATTCTTACCACAGGTTAAAATAAATTACACTAGCTGTATTCCTTGTTATCTCTTTGAAATGCAATGATGTGCCTGTAAGAGTGGCATCCTATATTAGGGGCTAATATTCCTGCTGTTAAAATATATTAAATAAAAATATACTTGGCTGAAGACAGGACTTCAAAAATTGCTAGTGGCTTCTAAAGAAAACTTTCTCTGTTTTTATTTGTAGGAAATGGATATAACATACGTAATCTTCTGAACGAAGAAAGTGTTCTTCTCTTCACACAACTCAAAAAAGACAGGTGAAGAACTTTCTGCAGAAAAGTTTGCTGAAATACTTTTCAAGCTTTTGTATGTTTTGAGTTATTTTTACATACAAAATGTGTTTGAGTGTGCCCAGCTTGACATTACAAATTAAAACAGAGCAGCTGAAATCAACGTAAGAAGAGTTAAGAACAAAACCAAAAGAATGTCAGTTGTTTGCTATCAAACTGAAGTGACATACTGAAGGGCCTCACTCTGCATCAGTTACTGTTCTTGTATCATCCAAAGACAGAAAGATATATGTATAAAATTTGTGACTAAAGCATCTGGTTGTTCCAAATTGTATTTATATGCCTAACCTCCCTAAAGATGCTTAGCACTTGACAAAATTTTGACATCTTCAGCTAACATCTGATAGTCTTAATGTCTGCCTGGTACAAACTGCTTAGAATAATCTATGTTTAAATGTAGGACCATGCTGTTCACATTCCAGTAATTGCTGTCTAGGAGATGGGCTGCTGGAATGCTTGCGTGCTGGGGTCCAGTCTTCTTCTAATGTGTTAATGACAGGCATTTCTTCTTTGTCTAGCAGATGTATGATTAGTGCCTCAAATCGAATTGTAAAATGGGAGCTCTTAAGTGGGAGCTTGTCAGTTGTATCTTTTGTATGGAACCTATGGCTTGATTAGCTCTGAACATTGTGGATAGCTTTATTTTGTGTAACAGTGATAGGTCATTGCCAAATGTATTACTTTAATATCTCCTTTTGTTTTGCTTGCTGTGTTTCTGGATAATAATGAGGACCTTTGGGAAAACTGTAATTATACTGTATACTCCAGAAGCCAAGTCTAGACAGCAGATGGTATACATAGCATTTGTCTCCCTAGCTCTTCAAGGCTCCTTCTGGCTGAAGATAAGGATAAACTAAAGCTATTCTGGTAGGGTGCTTTCTCTCCATGGTCACTGCTATTCTAGAATAGAAGGAGATAGGGAAAATTGAATTGGAATTGTAAACTTTAATGACCTGAGGATTGAGTATTGACCTTGTAAACACTCTTGGCCATGATCTTTATGCTAAATCTAGAGTATACATTAAAGTAGGAAAGATGAATTGGCTTTAGTGTTTCCCTTAAGCTTTCAGCTGCCAGCTAACTTCCGGTGTCTGTGAAAGGGCTTGGACACCAAGATTACCATGCCTCTGTGAAAGACCCTTTAGATTGGGGAATTTGAAGTAATATTTTTTTTTTACCATTTTCTTTCAAGCAGTAGTTCCCATGATTAGTGCATATATAGACTGAAGTGGAAATACTTAGTAGAAGTTATGTGGCATCTTTGCATTCATGGCTAGGTCATGCTTAACTCTGAGAAGATGAAACAGAGAAACATGCCTATTGCCATTTAGTTCTTCCTCTGTCTTGATACAAACTATTTGCTGTCAAAGTTCAGACTGCACAGAAGGACCTTTTTTTTTCTTTTTTCCCAGCCTCAACTTCTGTAGGCAGTTTAAGACTTAAAATAGTCAAATGACTTTTTAGGTTTAGTTACAGCTGATAATAATTTGATGTTGGCAGCTTTTCTTAATTTTGGGCTTGGGTTGGTCTCTTCAAGGTCAGCAAGATTCAAATATTGTCCCTTCTGTGTTGGATCCATACCAGCTACCAGATGGGCACACATGCTGTCTCCACTGCTTAAGGGGATCCCACCCACTAAAACATAGTTTAGTTTGTAAGTCTGTCAACTCCTCAGGCCTGCAGAGGTCTGGAAATTTGCTACTTGGAAAACAGTACAGGGCTAGCATTAGACCAAAGATCCTCTGCTCCTTGCCCAAGCATGTCTCCCAGCAGTCAGGGCATGGATGTGGTGGTCTCTGAGCCCAACAGCTCATTGGTTCCGGCTGAAAGTCAGAACAAGACCACTTTTCAGTTGTGTTAAAAGCCAGGGAGTTCAGAAGGAAGATACCCTGCAAATTTTCTTCCATGTTACCTGTCTGCAGTTTGGTAGCAGAAGGATACTTTGTTAAGGGGTTAGTGAACATGTATGGACTGTGGAGCTCGCGGCACTGAAGTAAAGTGTGGATGTATGTTGTGATGGAGCTCACGGCAGCCTGCTGCTTTCCAGCAACGTGTTCTAGTTTGGTGGGTTCAGATGAGAAGCGATACATTGCCCTTGTTGTATCAGGCACCAATGTGTCTTCCCCCACTGCACTATACTGCAGCTTGGCAGCAAGGTTTTGAGTGGATTTTCTTTTGGGTCATGAGTAAATGATGAGAAATAAATCCTTCAGGATGTTTTCTTAAGCAGAACATGTACAGACCTTTTCCTGACAGAGGCTGGAAAGTGGCAGACGTTCAAGTGCAGGTTCGAGGTCAGCATGCCATGAACGCCTCTTTTTGTTTTCCTAAATCTATGGCTGAGAGTGTCAGCAGAATAGGGTGGATTTGGTAAAATATGTAACGTTTTAGGCTGGATGGTTTTGTTGCTTCCTGGCTCGTCGGTTTCTTGGCAGAAATGTCCTGTATAGTTTGCAGAGAACATTTTGGAGTTGGACTACATCTCAAAATGTTTGGTTTTTATTTTTCTTTAAGTAGCAAAATCAATTGTGCCAAGCGTGGTGATGTATCTGTTACTTTAGTTTAGCAACAATTCCACTATTTGTCACTAGATGGGGCTTCAAGCACAGCTGATTGTCCTTGGCTGGCATCTATGTTCAGTACGGTTTGGTTTTTGAAAGGGAGGAAGAAGAGTATGTTACAGGTGGAGATAAATTCAGTTGAATTCTGTTGCAAGGAGATGTCAATCAGTTTCCATTAACATTAGGACTTGGCACTGAACCTTGTTAAGTTCATTCTGTTAGCGAGAATGTTGTACGAGTTGGAGCCAGTTGCTCAAAGTTGTTTTTTAAAACAGTGCACCGCAGGAGTTGAGTTGAGCTAGGTTCTTCACAGTTTGTCTGGATTGCATTTTAAATTTTTTTCTTCAACTTGACACTTGTAAAAAAACTTGCTTCCGTTTCATTAGCCAGAATATAGTGTGAAGAGGTGCAGGAGAATATCCTGAGTTCCAGGACTCCTATGGGTGCTGAGTTGTGGAGTGTGGCAAACAAGAATCGGTTGTTAGTCAGAAGAAGCTGCTGATGTTTCAACTCTACCTGGTCTTGCTTTGGCTCTGCCTTCCTACATTTTTGTGTACATCAGCTTACTAGTAGTTGTGGGTAACCTTTAGTGGTCTAATTTTTTCGTTTACCAAATGGGATATTGCAAAGAAAGAAAAAAGCCTTCTCTGAAGTGTGAGAAGTTAGCATTCTTCTTCCTGCATATGTGTGATTCTTTTTATCAGCGTATTTTCGACTCTGTAATCTAACTTCTGACTACTGTAATGGTTTCAAATAGATATGTGGGAAAATTATTTAGACTTGGTAAAGTGCTAAAGTAATAGCCCGTACAGAGGATGTTGTGGTCTGTAGCTGAAATATATATTCTTAGGTTTTCTATAATGTTATTTGCCTGTTGTAACTTTTAAAATATTTCATAGACTATAATGGCTTGTATATTCAGTTCAGATGGCACTATTTACTTACACTAGAGTACAGAACATCGCCTCTAATGGTAGTAGAGATCTGAGCCAGGTTTGTGCTAAGCTAGCCAAAGTCAGTTAGCCAGTGTTGCCTGCTGTGAAGTTGGGATCCTCATTGTGAGAGAGGCATGGCCTTTTCTGTTGCCTGTGTGGTACGCATACTGTTCCTGGAGGATGTCACTGGTTTAGTATATTAATTCATTGCTTTCTGTCAACAGTAATTTAGAGAGCTGGAAACAAAAGCCGAGTCACATATTTCATCAGCTTCACGTTAGTAGATACGTGCGTTCTATGGCAGGTATTGTGGTAACAACTAGAGGCTTATTTTAAGGAGCTTGTCTGACAATGTCCCACCACAATAAAAGGTGAGATTTTTGAAGGCTTTGGCTCCCTTTGAAAAAAATTACTTCACTGGTTAGTAGGTTCTTTTGAAAATCTTTACAAAAATCTTTTTGTAGTTTCATTTGGTTATGAAGCTGTTCCTGTTTTACTAAACAAAGCTTTTTTGCAGTTTAAAGCGGCAGAAGAATGGTTGCAAAACTGTCAGATACGTGTGCACATCCATATTTGTACAACTTTGTAAACATAAAACAGGAGAATAGGAGTTGAGTAATTACAGAAAAATAAACAGCACCAATAAAACAAACTGTTGAGGCACATATACAGTTTCTCCTATTTTTCAAGTACAGAGCTGAATTGGTTATCTGCAGATGATTTTAAATTAACATTTGGGGAATGGAATAAACCTAGAGAGCTATTTCCTCATTTTATAACAGCTGAAAAGGCATTTCAGCATGAAGGAATATTTCTTACATTTCTACTGATTTGTAGACTCTGTTGCATGATGTCTCTTGTAATACAGGATTTACTTTAAGTGGTGATTGATTGCAGATAATACATCTAACTGAAGAGTATGGAACATGCCTCTTTAATGGTATTGACAGCTGTTGTAACTGAATATCTTAGTCTTTCCAAGCTGGTACGTTTCCTCTTCAGAATATCCTGTCACTTCATGAATGTTCACAAATGTAGTCAGAAGAGATCTCGAAGCCAAACGTTTCTCAGGCTGCATGGAAAAGCTTCATTTAGGATTTGACAACCAAAATGATTCCTATGGTCCAGTTCTAAGATGAAAACAGTAGCTGATCATCAGTCAAAACAGTTGGCTGCAGATTATTGGGGAACAAGTACATTAAAAGGAGTGCCTGCAGAGCTGCTCTGTGTTCTTAAGCCCACCCACAAAGCTCCTGTTCTGGTTTGCTTCATTTAAACTCCTGTGCCCAAGTAAAGGTGCACACAAAAGGTTGTAAAACCACATTTACTTTGCACTTCTTCTGCAGTCTTTTCTTGCTTGGAGCACAAGAGTGGCAATAATTGAAACAAGGAGCTGAAAGAAGCAAAGTGTTTACTTTCTCAGTCTGACTGTTCAGTTAACATGCAAATCTAAAAGTGTTCACAGAAAAACATAATTAATGTCCTGAGTAACATTTTTAACTTCTCTTTGCAGCTTGATAGGTAAGGACTTTTAAATTTGAGAACTGAAGAACTGCAGTAGTCTTGACAATTATTTAGGAAGTTTATTAAATGGGTATAATAGCTGTTAACACACATTATTTTATTTAGCTTACTACATTTTTTCATGGTCATGGTGTTCAAAGTTGCCTTTTCCTGTGTTTTCAGTAACAGCAGCTGAAATGAAATTGATCAAGATGGCAGATGCATGGTAATGCTGTGTGGGTGTCTTCTGGAATCAACATGCCATAAAGAGGGAGAGGAAAGGAGTGATATGAGAGGTGTAGACATAATGAAGAGCTATAGTAGTGTCCAAAGGCGTTGCAGACTGGCCCGTCTAGGTTATGCAAAGGGTTCTCAATGAAATTCAGTAACTTTTGGAAGAGCAGAACGTGACTCTTTCATATTGGTAAGGGAAACCTTTCTGGTGTTGGTGCCATGAGAACACATCTGTCTGTGCTGGTAACCTACAGTCTTGGTTTGGGATTCTAGTAGTGCTATGATCACCTGCGTTTAAGAGCATTAAGTCATCTTATCTAAAACTGCAGGATTCTGCTAATGAACATGATGTATAATCCACTGAACAGGAGAATTTACTGAACTTACTGAATTTTATCCTTTCTTTATGTTATCATCACTTTTGTGTTGTAGTACAGAGGGGGAAATTACAAGATATGAAAGTTAATTACAAAGAAGTTTTTTTTCAAACACAGTCTGAACTTGAAATTTTATTGCTGACAAAGAGGGGGCTCCCCTAGGATACAGTAGCCTATACGCTGAAGAAACTAAGCACTTCTCCTATATTTCAGTTAGTGCCAAGTCAGCTCTGAGGCTAATTAATCAAAACAAATTTACAATTAAGCCCAGGAAGGAAGACTAATTAAGTAGCCAGTTAAGAAAAAGTGCTGAAGGAGGGATCAACCTTAAGGGGATATTATGAGACTCCCAGTATTGGCCCATGAAGGACAATTAAGTGATAATTGCGAAGGCCTTTTTGCATCCGGCAAATGCTCTCTGACTTTTATTATGGCTGATTTTCTTCATATTAGTAGAAGCAGACATTCGCCTGTTGAGCAACTAAGCTTTACTGTGCACTCTTAAGGTACTTCATAGGTAAAGCACAGAGGTCGCTGCAGGAATAAATTAGAACACAGCTGCCAGACTCAAACAGTATTTTAGCTAGCAAAAAAACCCTACTGTGTTTTAAAGACAAAGTAACTCTAAATGTTTGCCTTATTTGCCTCTTCATTTTGTGGTGTACTGAATCCATCTTAGCATCCTGTTTAACCTTCCGAACAAATTACATTAAGTGAATTATCAGAATTTAGAATAGCTTCATTTTGTTCAGTTGCTAACCCCCCCTAAGTTCACAGAAATCATTACCTTGTCGTGAAATGGCTTCTGTTGCTTGCATCCTCCATGACATACTTGTGTTTCTTGATGGAAGAAGAGGGAACTATAATAGTATTGTTTTTACTGAAAATAATTTAGCTCCTCTTCTCAAGGACTTTTTAAGCTTGCAAAGCTTATCTCTGGTGAGATGCTGAGGGTTGCAAATGAGGCGCATGCCTCAGTCCTCCTGCACCCATCCTTGCCCATTTCCATGGAACTGTGATGCTGATGAAGTGCAAAACCTGTCTTAATTGGATGCATGCATGGGCTAAGAATTTGCTTAGGTGTCCACTTTATTTGTCTCTGCACTTACCTGGAACTTGAATTATTTCAGAAATTACAAAGAAGGGGTCTCCCTAATACATGAGCATTAAAAAAAGTGTTGATAGCAATTTCCTGTTCTTCATGAAATTCCGTGTGTACATGCTGCCAATATGATGCACTGTGTCCTGCTATGCAAGTTGGCAGTTGTCTCCTTGGAGTATCTGTCAAAGGT
This sequence comes from Ciconia boyciana, assembly GCF_034638445.1. NCBI lineage: Eukaryota > Metazoa > Chordata > Aves > Ciconiiformes > Ciconiidae > Ciconia > Ciconia boyciana. Next base: position 61,152,075 of record NC_132938.1, read on the forward strand.
GTGCTTTTGTCTCTTAATTTTTTTTTTTTCTTCTGCTTGGAGTGGGCTGCGGGATGAGGCATTCAGCTGCCACTGTTTCAGCTCAGCTGCTGTATCAAGTTTCAATCTGCTCCTTCATTTTTTGTCTTGCTGCCCAAACTAATTTCTTGCCTTTTTCGGATGCATTTCCCTTACCAAAAGTTTCTTTTTTGTCTTTGTGCCACTTGCAAGGATCATATCATTTTTCTAACTCAGTTCCAGATATTTGAATTATTTCAGAGGTGTTATTGTGCCTGAAAGTTCCTTTGCTACCTGTCCTTCAAGCTTTGTACAGGGCCTGGCAAAGCTCCCGATTTTCTTGCTCAGAGAAGTGAGGCAAAGCTTCCTTTGGCCTCCATTCTTTGAAAGACTTTTGTGTAGTTTTAATCCTAAGAAGGTTGGCTTAGGATGTCACTGGCAAGGCGTTTGTTATCGTCATCATCTGCCGTTTTCCAGACTGCAGAAGCAGAACTAAGACTGCATCAGGCCCGCATGGTTGCTCTTGAGCCTCATCCATCTGTTGAGGCTGGCTCTGCAGTGCTGAAAGAATCCGTCCCAGCACCATTCTACCTGGCCAGACTTAGTGCAGAGCATCGTAGCATTGTGCGTTTTGCTCCTCTTGCAGTACTAACTCAGCATGCTGGTGACTTACTTTGCCTTGGCACAATCCTGCCATGGCTCTGCCATCACTTAGGCACCATGCCATACCCTGATTTTGTATTGGCAGGCTAGTCCAGGCATTCACCTGCTGTTACATCTTCATTCCTCTAGCCAGTGGGAATGCTATTTGGCACCATCTGGCTTTGGCACAGAGGTCTAGCATGGCAGTGTGTGCCCATTGCTGCAGATATGGATGTGGACACATATGCCCTCTCACACCCCTGACTTTTCTGGTAAATGCCAGGAGAAAAAAATCTTCCTGGTTTTTGATGTTTCTGCGGTGTCTAAGAAGGAGCTTGGACTGAATAAGCTGGAAGAGCTGGGTGGCCCTTCAGGATCACCTTCGTACATTTCTCTTAGAGACAGAGCTGAGGCCTGACCAAGCTCATCTGACATATCCTTCCATGTGGAACAGCTCTGTCCACACAGTTCAGAACCTGCCATCTCTGTTCTACCCTACTTACTGCCTGTGGCAGTGTGTATTTGCAAAGTACGTTAGAGTGTTTGTGTACACACTTGGCATCCTCATTCTTGTCACTGTGGTTGCTGTGGAGAGGTCAAGAGGTACAGAAAAGATCAGGAGACAAAAGCTCGTATGTGGGGAAAGAGAGCTTGTCTGGGCAATCAGGGCAACCGGCTCTAGGTGGTCCTGCTTGAGCAGGAGGGTTGGACCAGATGACTTCCAGAGGTCCCTTCCAACCTCGACCATTCTGTGAAATCTGAGACTCCCATCCTATGGAAGCTGCTCCTCTCTAAGTTTAGTTCATGCTTGTGCTGGGAGGACCCTTATGCTGTACACCTCCAGTGGCGGAGGGCCTTTTCCGTGTCACACAGCAGGCCTTGAATATGCCAACCAGAAGAGTGTGTGGGGTGTGCCAGAGCGCTTGGCCACTGATGAACAGCCACAGTTTTCCCTTTCTCTAGCGTAAAAGATGAAATGTGCATACTAAGTTGTGTTACAACTGTCAGCTTTAACTTTGCCCTTCTGGTCTTTGCTCTGAGGTGTCCCTCTAAGGAAGACACATACCTGGGTTTGATGAGAAGTCCACTGATCAGTTTGGGGGAATTAGCTAACAATTTTCTGCATATATACCCCAAAACATTTTAGTATAGATATTTTGATAGTGAGCTGTTATTTTCACTTGCAAGTCTTAACAGCAGTCTTCATTCTGTATGCGGGCTTTAAACCAGCTTGCAAATTTGGCATCTTGTGCAGTCCAGGATATCAAGTGGCTGCTTTTTCCATGTAACTCTACATCTGGAGCAATAGTCCTCAGCTGTCACTTGGTGTGGTGAGTGGCATCAGACGTTATTCTCTCAGTTGGCAGCAGTTTTAATCCTTGGACTTTTCCGTACTATCAGCAGCTTTGTGTGGCCTTTGGGACTGTGAATCATAGTTTGTGGACCATTTGTCTAAACGTGAGCTTAAGTGAAGTAAAATACACACAAGATTTTTATAAAAATAGCATGAAACTGACACGCACATTAACTACTGAGGCCTCTTGGTCCTGCACAAAATACAGCACTTCACATTAGAGATAGCATAAGAAAATACATGCAGGACAAGCGTCAGTGTCACAACCAGGTGTGGCTTTGACAACTCCGAACTTTGCACAGAGGGACGCATTTGTTAGAGACCACTGTTAGTTAAATTAAATTAGGCTAATGTGCTCTTTTGAGCATAATTGAAACAATACTGATATTTTTATTGATTTGCCACTGGAGTATGAGTATGTGAATGCTCTAATGTCCTTGCTGCTGTGAGTACAATTTGCAGTTGTTCCACTTTACTGTCTAGTAACTCCCTAATATTACGGTACAGTCAGGCCTTTTTTTAACTGTGTTAATTTGAACTAATTTCTATTATTTTTATAATTTAGACCAAAAGCAAGAAGCATGTTGTTGGAGACCTCTTCCCCATAACTTTGCCTGCAAATTGAAGATCATCTAATGCAAAGGAGTTCTAAAGAGCACTGCAACTACCACCCAACCGGAAATACACCCCAGCTTTAGGGGCACGTTGTTTTGTTGATCTTAAGATCTTTCTCCAGTGTAAATTGTAAATACATGGTTTGTTACAAATTCTTTTTTCTTTTGTATCAATAAATATTAAATAATGCAAATCATTTTTGATTTCTTTGATTTCTAAATCATTTAAGAATTAATTTTCTAGTATTCCATGCGGTTTTGAAAATGCAGGTAATTGCATGAGTTTGGCTTGTAAATATTTATAAATAACGTGAGCTACCTTGAGTGGCTTCAAGGATGTCACCAACAGTGAAGTCTTTCAACTGTTCCGTTGGAGTTGTTGAAACTCTTAAAAGGAGTTTGAAAGTAAAATATTTTTCATAGAATAGAATTATAGCATCATTTAGGTTGGAAAAGACCTTTAAGATCATCAAGTCCAACCATTAACCTAGTACTGCCAAGTCCACCACTAAACCATGTCCCTAAGTGCCACAGCTACACGTCTTTTAAATACCTCCGGGGTGGTGACTCAACCACTTCCCTGGGCAGCCTGTTCCAATGCTTGACAACCCTTTCGGTGAAGAAATTTCTCCTAATATCCAATCTAAACCTCCCCTGGTGCAACTTGAGGCCATTTCCTCTTGTCCTATCACTTGTTACCTGGGAGAAGAGACCGACCCCCACCTCTCTACAACCTCCTTTCAGGTAGTTGTAGAGAGCGAGAAGGTCTCCCCTCAGCCTCCTTTTCTCCAGGCTAAACAACCCCAGTTCCCTCAGCCGCTCCTCATCAGACTTGTGCTCTGGACTCTTCACCAGCTTCGTTGCCCTTCTCTGGACACGCTCCAGCACCTCAATGTCTCTCTTGTAGTGAGGGGCCCAAAACTGAACACAGTATTCGAGGTGCGGCCTCACCAGTGCTGAGTACAGGGGGACATTCACTTCCCTAGTCCTGCTGGCCACACTCTTTCTGATACAAGCCAGGATGCCATTGGCCTTCTTGGCCACCTGGGCACACGGCCAGCTCATATTGAGGCGGCTGTGAGCCAACGCCCCCAGGTCCTTTTCCACCAGGCAGCTTTCCAGCCACTCTTCCCGAAGGCTGTAGTGTTGCATGGGGTTGCTGTGGCCCAAGTGCAGGACCTGGCACTTAGCCTTGTTGCACCTCGGATGCCAATACTTATTAGCTTTGCAAAACCGATGTTCCTAGTTGACAGTGGCTTTGGTTCCAATTCGAATCCTTGCTATTCCTGCCATAGTTATACAGAAACTCTGGGCTGAAATGTTGCAGAATTCTTATGGTTTTCAGGTACATCATAAACAGAGCTGCATTCTGCTGCAGTGTCGTGATCATTCAGTGCTCTTCAGATTTGGTATGTGATGACTTACACTCTCCTCCGCATTCTCTATGAAATTTTCAAGGTGTTTCCATTTAGCTGGAAATGGTGCTCCCTGAGAGTTAGCTATTACGGCAGGTCTCGCGTAGTCATCAGAGTGAAATAAAATGAAAGCACCTCCCATCCCTTTGGGAAAATATGGTCCATTAGTTTTTCATTTGCCGGGAGCATCCATTTTTAATATTTTTCCCTTTATCTCCTGGGAATATCAATCTGCATAGATCTATTATTAATTCCACAGCAACGAGCTCATTTTCTCAAAAAATCTTTACTGTGGGTAGTAAAAGTAGGTCTCCCTAGGAATGATTTAAAATCCAAATTGGACTCAAGTATACTATGTGTAGTGCTGGGCTGTTGCTGGGTATCTTTTTGGTGGTGGTGTGTGTTTGGTTGGGTTTTTAAAAGTATATTTGTCTCATCTGAACTCACTATTTTTGTTATAAGCTGAGTGTTGTAAGGTTGTCCAGCATTTAAAACTTGGGAGTCTGGATCAGTACTAAAACAATTGTGGAACCAAAACAATTTTTGAAGGTGAGAGGGTGAGGAAAAAATCTCCTGAACAACCGTGTACTATGCTATGAATGGTAGTGTGTTAAGTTATTTAAATGTTGCAGAGAAGGGAGCAGAAGGGGTTTTCCACTCCTGGAAGGTTCTATAGGCTCCGTTGATAACATTCATTCCCATCAACCCTGCCCAAGCAGTACTTGTTAGCATTTTGCCAGCGAGAGCCTCACTGAAGTTCAGGCTTTTGCCCTGCAGTTCTCGTGGTTCTTGAAGCCCTGTCTCAATTCCATTAAGAATTCACCATTCACTAAAGCAGCGGAGAATCCGGCTCTAACACTCAGCCGTCTGCTGCGTCTTCTGCGTGCCTGGGTACGTGTGCGCACGTCCATGACCCTGTGCCCCTGGGCTGGGCAAAATGGGAAGGGGAGGGTGGCACTGCCTTCTTGCAGAGGGCCCAAGACTGATGTGACTTGAGCGCTGCTCTGTTCGGGTCAGCTGCTGCGTAGGTTGCTTTGTAGGATACCTCGAGCAGGACATGGATCTGGGGACTCTCTTTCCTCATCCTGACTGTTCAGATGGGGTCGTGCTCTCTTGTGCTTGTGGTCTGACACGGGGAATCATTACTGCTTTCCTTCACTGCAGTGTTTTGGAGATGCTTTCATCCAGAACAGTTTCCTGTTAATTGGATCAAATCAATGCATTGGACAGAAACAGCGCAATAACCACATATATCATGTACTGTATTTTGATAGGCAGGAAGATTGTTAATACATCTTTTTATTTTACCTGCCTTAACCTGGAAGAATCGAAACATGTGCTCTTCCTATGCCAATTAGACTCAGTCATAACTTCACAGAAGGAGGGCAGTTCCAGTAAAATCTGTATGGTGACCCAATATTACCTTTTAGGAAGCAAGGAGCTTCTTTGTCTTGTATCTTTGTATTGGTTCTTTTTTTTGTGGGATGGGGGTGGGCGTGGTGTTTTTTCAGTTCCTCCAGTGATCATAGATGTACTGTTTCAAGTTTGCCATGTCACTAGAAGGTCTAAAAAGTTTCAGGAGTTGTGAGAAGTGATAAACGGGTAAGATGCACAATTCATAGGGGGCACAACAGAAGCTGAGGCTGAATTTCTCTTGCATGTAAAAGAATAAACTTAATTTTTTTATCTTATTGGATAAAAGGCAAAGTACTGGTCTTAAAAATGTTCCCAAATGGCTGGCTTTCTCTGCTGCGCAGCAGGAGGCGGCAGGTTATCCGGTGGCCCAGGACCAAGCAAAGGTGCCAGTGGTTATATCGTAACCCAGCCGCAGGCATGGCATGTGAGTTACTTGCTCGGCATGTGCTGTGAGCCACAGAGTTGCTGCTTGGGGATTACCAAGCCAGTTCTGAGCTCATCTGCTCATTTGTGCCTTGAGATGTGGTAGATGTGAAGGCAAATGCTTGTACCTGGGACCTGAGAACAGCCTCAGAAGCTCCACGTTGTCCAGCGGTGGTAGAAGAGATTATTAAAAGTCACATTTATTACACATCTTTGGCAGCTCAGGGTTGGTTTTACCATGTGAGTCTCTTGTGTATTTTCAGTATCTTGAGTTAAAAGGATCCTCCTCTTCTGTAGGAAGCAACTTGGTCACACTGGTATGTGGTCTGCTGGTGCACAACTGTGACTGCTGTCTCATGTGATTCAGCTATTACTAAAATAAGACTCTCATTTCTCTGCAGATAAGCAGGTTTAACTTGTCTGTTAAGGATGGTGTGATTTTTATTTTTTTTTCCTTTTCTGTTTTGAACTGGGTATTATCCATACACACGCTTAACTGAAAGAATATATCTCAAACCAGTGCCAGATGTTTTGCAGCCTAAGGAATTAAGACTGTAGAGGGGAGCTCATTACGTTGTGCAAAGAAAGCTAAAAGATGAGGTGTGGAAAGCTCTTCTGGCTGCCTCTCTTGGTGCTGGGGAAAGCTTTCCTGTGCCACAATAACCTTGCTTTGCTTCTGGTGCTGCCCCAGCCTGGTGAAGCTCTGCCACACACCAGTCCTACTGCCATCATACCTGCTTTCTATTGCTCTTTCTGAGATCCCAGTCTGTGCCAGAGTTGTAGAAGCCTATTTCCAGCTCAGACTGATTGTATTTAATATTTTTTCTTTTTTTTTTTCCCTTTCCTCATGAAGGAAATGAAATAAACATAAGTAATCTGGAGGATTTACAATGGGACTTCAGCCACCCCTGAGGATTCATGGGCTCGGAGTCCTCTGCTTGATTATTTTACATTTATGGCATAAAAATCAGGCTGCTTTAGGTTACTCTGCTAAATGCTGCAGAAAAAAAGGCATGTGGACCAGCACTGAGCCAAGGGAACTCGAGCGAGAGGTAGCCTGCTATTTACTGCCTAGAGTTTCCCTGCTGCTGGTTACATTTCTCTCTCTCACTCCCACAGGGTGGGTGGTGTGAACACTTCTGAATTGCAAAAAATATTAACGTGGTGGCTTTTGGCCATTGGTGTCTCTTCCCTTCTATCCTTGAAGGTAAACAGGGAATGCAAGGAATTTGACCAGAACAAACAAGTCAGAACACTGCACTTGGCTTTCAAAATTGTTTTTTTCAGATTTGTTAGGTAGCTCACATCATCTCACTCTGAACAAATGAATGCTGTGTTGTTTTGGCATGGGGGGTTTTTTGTTTGCCTTTTTTTTGGCAGTTCGGCCTCCAAAGGAGCTTCTAATGGCATGCCCCCGTACCCTCGGCTAGCATAGAGGCTGGTAAAACGAATGCAGGAGCAAATGGACACAAAAACCAGTAAAAATACACCAAAACTATGTTTGAATAAGTTTTTTCCCAGGTTTGAGAGTGCCTGTTGCTCTTTTCCCTTTTCCTGTGTACTGAGGCTCCTGAGTGCCAAGGCTCTGCAGAGGATCGAAGGCACATCCTTGGCGCTGGATGCAGGGCCGTGCCTCTGCTGAACACCAGCCAAGAGGTCCGCTCGGTGCTGAGTACGGTGCCACCATCTGCCTTCCACCATCTCAAGGCTGCTGTGATGGATGCTGTTTCCCAGGGAGCAAACCTTGCCACGCTGCCCTGGGCTCCAGAAGGCGTTGGAGGAGGGAGGAAACCAAGCCAAGCTTGCAGAGCTGTTGGAGGGATGCTCAGAGATTTATACTCAGCTGAAAGAGGCAAGCACCTGCCAGCGATCTGCATCCCTTCTCTGCTTAGGAGGTATCTGGTCATTGTTGGTGCGCAGAGTTCTGCTGGGGGCAGTGCTTGCTTTTTAGCTGGCTCTGGTTTTGAGAGCTCTGCTCTGTCCAACAGACAACTTGCTCTTTTATGTTGTCTGGTATCTCTGCACTGAGCCTATGGCCCTCCATTGACTTACCTTTTCAGAGGTTTGTTCCTGTGATCGATCTTAGTGCTTTCTTTTGGTTATGGTTTGTATTTTTAGTTAATTGAGGAAAGTTGTCATCTTTTTATAGCCATGGAAACTGGAGCCATGGGTTTTGTATCACTAAATTTATACTTAGGCAGAACTGCTATCACAATCACTGTCTGCTCCATACAGGCGTATGTTTTCATTTCGAGAGCCTGTGTTTACAGAAGACAGCAACTGAACTCCTTGTTTTAGAGTCTACCTTATAGCCAAACTGCTGCAATCTGAGTGCTACAAGGGTTAACGTTCAGTGGAGCACATACAATGGCTCAGAGTTTCTAGCCCAAATATTAACAAACTTAGTGCCTCTGCAGGTGAAATTTTATTTCTTTTATGGCACACAGTTAAGAGGCACACCTGAATGGGAACAGACGTAGAAAAGAACTAATGTTTAACTCAATATCTTTCCTGAATGATAACAATACCAAGACTGTGTGTGTAGCTGATGCAGAATAGTCATCCTTTTTAGTTCCATGCCTTGCATTCCTTCGTCAGATAGGTATTGAAACTCTGTATGGGGATCGGTATATTTTCCCCTGTGCTCTGTAAATGAAGTTTTGTGATTGCAAGACATAGCTTCTGTTTTCCACTAGAGGCCAATAAAGTGTAGGACAAGGCTGCTGCAAGGCTTTCAGCAGAAAGCCCCATCTTTTTTTCCCTTCCAGACCTGTTGCTCAACTGTTGTATTTCCATCTTGATGATTATTTCTTCTTTTAGAAATGGTTCTCCCTCTGATGCAGTAAAATTCAACTGCTAAGTCTTCCTTCTGGGGTTTTGTTCCCAAAACCTTCAAGAAGTTAAAGAATTGTCCTCTTGATTTGCTCATACGTATTCCTTCCACATTTTCAATTCCTAGCTGTTAACTCTGTAGCAGCCTCCGTGGAATAAAGGGGACATCAAAAAGGCGATGGAAACAGAGTGGGAAATACCAGTGCTTTGGTCTTTTAAGAGTTTCAGGAAATGGTATTCCTTTAGCTACTACATTTTACTGGGGATCTTCCTAAATTTCGTGCTTACCAGCGACCAAGCCAATGACATCCGATTCCAGCTGAGGGGCAGGGTCCTGTTTGCACTCGGTCATCAGTCTGCCCGAGTGCCTTTGCCTACTGACTCCTTGGGACATATCTCAGTCCTGGGTAATAGCACTGCTCTATTGCACAGTTACTAGGAGGGTCAGGACAGCAAAAGTCCTCAAATATGAGGATGGTGGTGCCAGCTCTGTGTCACAGACAGGAGAAGCCATCTGGGACAACGCTTGTTAGCCTGGGAACTACCCCCTGTTTTCCGGCTCAAATCAGCGAGGAGTAACTCTGCCTAACATGTTGGTTAAAGCCAGAAATTTTTACAGCAAGACAAAGGCACTGCTCGGTGCTTTAGCTTGGAAGACTGTTTATGATTTTCTTGCTGCCTAGCAGGGGTCTCCTGTGAGCGGTGCATATGTGCTGGCTCCCCCCATTGCCGTGCTGCTGGGCCTGGTTATAGCACTGTGCTTTGGCTGCTTCTCCTAAACCTGTGAGATTTCTCTGGGGATTGTGGGGAACTTGATTTAAGAAGGAGTTGGGCTTCTCCTTTTGGAGAATACGCTGCTATGGTAGGAAGCAAAACTGAGGTGGGATTGCAGCTCAGAGGGACGTTGCCCGAGCTAGCTCTAATTGTGCAGTGGCATGGCTTAATGCAACCCTTTCAGCCAGGGCACCCATGGCCCCCTGAGGATTTATCTGCATCTGCTAGCTCCCGACCCACCCTGTGAGCCAGAAGGGCTCTGCTGCAGCATTTCTTTGGTTAGATAGGTGATGTCAAGCCCAGGCACACGCTGCATGAGACAGGCTGTAACCCATGAGGGCGAGCATCCCCTCCAGCTTCATTCATCTGCCATCTGCAAAGGATTTCCTAATCCGGCAGGATGGGGTGCTTTGAAGTTTAGATGGTAGAGTTGCTTTTCCAGAATATATGATGTTTGCAGTATTGCAGTGTTTGCTAGGCAGGGGCCTCTGGAAACCAACCCTGAGCTGCCAGTGGCTCCAGCGATTATTGAACGCCTTACTGTTAACTGAAGAAAGCTGATTCATTATTATTATTTACTCCTCATTAACACTGGTGTAGCAGCAGCAGCTCCCTGGCCGTTATCTGATGCTGCCGGTGGCCGTGTTGTGTGCAGTGCTACGGTGTGATGCTCATGCAGGACCTACGATCAGGGGGAGGTACCAGCTGGTAAAAATGGGGAAAAAAGGAAGCAGAGGGAATCTGGCTTGGCTTTATTTATCCCCTGGTGTGAGCAGTGTCAGAAACACTCATATGGTAAATAACATGAAATGAAAAAGAAGTAGGAAGTGAGACTGACACATCAGCTTTCGGTCTAAAAGAGTCTACAGCTATTTTTGCAAAATGAGTGATTTTGTGTATTACCAGTCACACATGCTGTTTAATTTCACTTGCTTTCCTGCTGTGCATCTTCTCTTTCTCTTATACGTGGATATCAAATAAAGTGTCAGTGGGAATCAGTGTTAACGTTAAATGCTCGGTACCTGTTTTGATCCTCTTTGTGTGCGTTGAGATATGCCTGAAAGATTGGGACCTTATAGTACAAGGTGCTGTGCAAACGAAAAGAAAGAATCTCTGCTCTACAGTGTTTATGTTCTAATTGGCAAGGGGGAAAAAAAAAAAAGTGTAATTTATCTGGCGTTTCTACGCTGCTTGAAACAGTGGGGCCAGGGCCTCTAGGCACTCTTACAAACCAAGTCAATATTAATAATTCTTCATTTTCTGGAAGAATGGTGTTACAGAGTGACCTTCTAGCTGTAACTCGAGCAGAGCGAAACAGGCACGTAGTCTGAAATGTGAGCCCCAAGTTCCTTGGCGGAGTTTCAAGACAAGCACATCTCTCTCTGCTGAGCTTTGCCACATCAGAAATGCTCAAATGAGAAAAGGGACTTTGGGGTGTTTTCCTAGCTTAAACCCCAAGGCGCTGTTTCACTTGGCAAGTGACAGTCCCTTTCTGCCCAGCTGTTTTGCCCTCATGTAAAATGGGCAAGTTGGAAACTCTCACTTTAGCACCGGCGGTGGAAGAGCCCTGCATAAGGGCAGGCACCACAAGCCCAAGAGATGCTAAGCAGAGGCAATGGCTCTCGCATCATTTGTGCATGCACAAATGGAGGATATTTTTAATGCTTTTTAATATGTTAAATTAAAGGAATGTTCATCCCTGTTTTCTCAGGGCAGGTATTCATTCTGAAGGCTGATTATGTCCAAGGGTTAAGTTCCTGCTCCTCATAGCATGGGCCGATTTCAGGTGGAGCTGGCAGCCCTCTGGCCATGCTCAGGTTATCGCACATGGAGGCAGCAGCTCTGTGTTGAGCCAAGGCAAAGACTTACGCTGGCACCTAACCTCAGCTCCCATTCTCCTAGCACCAACAACTGCGTCGGGGCTCATTTCAAGCTGCTCTGGTGGGGGAAAATACTATGAGATCAGTGCATATAGGATTTTATACTAAGCCTTTTATGCCATCCCTAATATTGCAAGTCAGCGGGACACTTGTGAACAAGCAGGAATGTTTGATCTGGTCCTGTAATTTTGTTAACTGTTTCTCCTTATATTAATTTACATTTGGGTGATTCTGTAAGAAACTATAGCAGAATTTAATAACACTAATATTAAAAAAACCAATATCAGGTCTGCATATTTCCATCTGATTAGTAGTTTTTCTCTTGATTAAATTATGCATTTTTAATACAAGCCCTTCATTTGTCTGCAATAACATGGCACTGTAGCCCTCTGTGTAAAGCAAGCACATTTCAGTGCCCCTTTCACTGCTGCTGGTGCTGGATGCAAATTTCCTTGTTTCTCAGTAATTTTTTTCTGTATCCATCATACTGCTTGCCTTTGCTTGCCTAGAATAAAAGGTCATTGTAAATCCTGATTGTTCTTGGAAGTTGCTCACACACTTATTTCCTAGACTTGGTATGTTTCATCCTCGAGCACATCAGAAATAGATTTAAAAAAAAATGAAAAATTTTCTGGGAGAAACTGTTGGTGATTCTTTCTGTTTGTGGGTTTTTTTCCCCCCATATAAAGTGTTTTTGACAAACACACAAAAACACTCTGAATTTAAACTGTTTTTCATTTTGGTTTGGAAAGCTGAAGTGGAATAAAGTTATTCTTCTTTTAAGACTTTCCTTTTTTTTTTTTTTTTTTTTTTTTTTTTAACAGGGGAGACAGATGAGAATTCACTCTTCACCTCACTCTAATTTTAAGTGATTCTCCAAAGCCAGCCTCAGCAAAGTGCAGTTAAAATGATAACGAGAAAGCTCAGGATCTCATTGAAGTCAATAGCAAAAGGTGTGGTGAATTCAGTGAAGCCAGGACATCATGCTGCGGGGGTTACTGAGTAAGTACATCTCGTTCCTGATGCCCTCAAGGTTTATTTGGTGTATATTTTTTTTGTGTGAGGTTGATTACAAGTTCTGTCTTTTCCATGTAAAGAGCCAAGACGGACACCTTCACCCAGTTCACTTCTTTGCACTTTCTCATCAAGACGTTACGTCAGGCTGGAGAGCTGTGAAAAATGGTGAGATCTCAGCTGGGGTTCGGTCTCTGCTCTTCCACTTGGCCCTTGTCGTGGCTGACACTGGCTTGGTACCAGCCGCTCTGTTACCTTCTGAAGGTAACAAAGCAGCTTCTACCGCTTGGTACTTGGCTCTGTTTGCCGCAGGAGGATCACGCAGAGGTGTGAACCCTTGCCCAGCATCCCTGCCAGCATGTACACACAGCTGTGCTTTACTTTAGGGTTCAAGGTGTGGTAGGGTCCAGTTCAATGCAGCCTGTCAGTGTTTCAGGGGAGACTGGTGGAGGAGACGCTGCGAAATCCAGCTCTTCCTTCCCATCCATCAAAAGACTGTTGTAATAGCTGCAACCCAAATAGCTCCTGCATTCTTTATAAGAAGAAAATGAAAGCAGATGGATTTGCTAAACTCCAGTTTGGACAGGTATAGTCTGAACAGATTCAGGAGAGGAAAAAACTCAAAATGTTTTGAGGGGAAAAAGGGCAAAAATAAAATTTTGAAGCCTTAAATCCTCCATGGGCCAATATTGTGTTTGTGTGATTTCAGAGAAAAAGATAACGTAGAAAAGTTTATTGTGAACATTTTTCATGAGGGAATAAGTGGAAGATGCAAGAAATAATTTTCTGGCCCTGATTCTGAGCATATGCAAATATTTCTATTGCTTTTTCTTTAAGCAGGACTGATTTTTCTGGTATAGTTCAGGTAACTCCTCTAAGGAGGTTGTTTACAACACCAGTACCATCCTAAGGCAAATTGAAATGATGGTGAAGGTGGGCTGACTTTGCTGCCTTAGTGCCTCTCCCCTTTTGGGGAGCAATATGTGCATGCTGCACTTTGCTGTCCCATGGGCTCTCCTTGCCTGTGGTTTAGAAAATCCACGCATGCAGGTTGTCTGATTAATTATCCAATGCTAATTACTTTTTGGTCAGAGTTGTGCTTCATCCCCAACTAAGAGTGATCTCTGCTTTTTGACTGTGATGGAGCATCTACCAGGGGGCTGCAGTTTGGTTTCAAGGTAGGAAATGGAGCAGCAGTTAAGTTTTGGAAGATAACTCTTGCTGGGTGCTATACAAATCCGCCCCTTAAGTAATGCCATGTATCGAGCATGTTGTCCTTTTTATGTCCTTTGCATGTCCTTTAGAGCTCACATGGGATCACATATTGTATGATTGCTTGCTGAGATTTTGCAAAAGAATGGACAGGACGTGGTGTCCCAGAACTGGAAAAGAATCCCAGTGTAGGGAAATTCCCAAAGAGACAGCTTTGGTTCAGGATATTTGTCCCAAAAGAACCCATTGTGGCTCAGCACTGCATGCTGATCCTTTCCCATGATCAGAGTCAGAGCTGTGACAACACGCCAGTTGAAGATGGACATAGGTGAAGTGCTCTCAGCATGAATTTGGGGGCTCAGAGTGGCACGGTAGGATGGACACAGCTCCAAACTACTGCTGGAAACAGAAATTTGCTTCTCACTGCATCCACCTCCATCCTTAAGCAGGCCTTGCATGGGAAATACTGGTGGTGTTCTCCATAGCATCAACCTTTTTCATCTCACAGCCTTGTAGCTCTTAAGTACGGCACTTGGCATGCTTCTTTGGTTCTTAAATCTGGCAAAATTCATCATAATCTGCAAGAATTGTAGAGGAAAGATAGGGAACCACTTTGTCCCAAAGGGTATAGTTAAGATAGTTTGGCTCAAAATAACGTGTCACTCCTCTCAGCACAGGCTGTGTGTAAGTAGTAAAAGCTTAAAAAAAAAAATTATAAAAATTCTAAAATCTAGAAAAAATCCTTATATAATAAGATTAAAAAGCAGATAAGAAAGCAATGCATTGGGGAGGAAAAAACCACGACTGTGAAGCAAACCTTAAGTCCTTTAGAAGGAGGGCTTGATCTTAGGTGATACACGTGGTCCTGCCTGAAGAGATTGTGCTGGAGGACTTATATGGGACTTGTACAAAAATCCCCAGTCACCAGTATCCTCAGTGCCAGCAAGCATAGTTGGAGCCATGCTTTAATCGAGAGCTTAGATAAAGAGCATGTTTCTCCACTGGGGAATTTGGGTGGTATAAATCTGTACTCTTAACGGGTTGGAGTCTTGGGGGCAGGCATGCTCCCATTGCGAGCGCTTTTCCTAGGGGTAGATAAAAGCCTCCCATAAATAAAGCTTTGAAATCTTCCAGGAGAGGTTAGCAATACAAATATGGGCACATGAAGCTCAGCATAAGCAATAATTCCACAGATTTTTATTAGAAAGTAGATATATGGGAGCAGCAATGCATGGTAAATCAACGTATCTGCCTCCTTACTGGCTTTTATGATAGGCATTAGCAGTAGTGACTGTCACAGAGATCATAACTGCTTTATTTCAACTGTCTCTGTAAGGCGTATTCAAATACAAGCAGTTATTATTATTTTTTAAGTATAAACTCTTTTTCCCTGTATTGAATTGATGACAAAAGCATTCCTGGTAAACATCAAATTTGGGGGGAGGAAGGAAGGAAGGAAACAGTGCTCTCATTTTTTTGTTTTGGCAGGGTTTTCTTGGAGCCTTGGAGGCAGCTGACATGCATTGTCCAGTGCACCAGGGCACGCTAACACAGCGTCTCCCTGCCGACGGGGCGGTTTGGGGCTGCTGATGGGAGCACAAGGACCCACTGACCTCTCCTTTAGGGTTCTGGAGTGAGCTTTGCTGTTGCAATGCTGATGCCACAACACAGTGTTTAATCTTTCTCAGTTGTCTCTTTGACTAAATCAGCTTATATGTAATCTGATTATGTGTATAATGTAGATGTATAAATTAAGTAGATAATTGGTAAATAATGGCATTACCAACAAAATGATTTTAATACAGGGTTAGAGAGGCTGTTCTGTCTTAAAAAATGTTTCTCTCTTTCTAGGGCAGACTTTCAAAGACAATTAAGGGAGTTTTGCACCTAAACATAGACCTGTAAAGGTTCATAACTGCTATTGACTTAAATACCTGTGGGAAACCAGGCACTCAGCTCTGATTGGGAACTCCCTGGAGCCCTTTATAAGCTTTGGAAAGAGGAGGCTGTTATGTTGGCATCAAAGTAATGTGTCCTTGCACCCTTCTTAACTGCTCGCTCAACACGTACCATGCAGTGGACAACTTGGTGAGTTGAATGCCAAACAGATGTTTTATTTTGGAGCTGCCCTTTTTGGATTCATGTTGTAGGCAAGACTAGAAGCAGTGTTGTGCAAGACAGTAGCTGTACAGAAGATGAGAGGCAGTTTTATCCACTGTTTCATCTTCTGCTGGTCATCCTCTTCCTCTTAGCCACATCCGTGGCAATCCCACCCCTTTCAGACTCTCTTGCCTTCCATAAAACAACCCATGGCTGCCCTGGAGAATAATCAGACACATAATTGCAATCTTCCTCCTCTGTGGTTAGTCCTGCAAATCAGTGCTCGGTCCATATGGTGCTGCTGACACTATAGAAATGATGCTATGGATTAATTACAGCTGGGGACACTAGGAGAGGGGAGCTTTGCGTGCATTGCTCTCCCACGAGGTGCGCAGTTGCGAAGCAACCTGACACATCTGCCAGGGCTGTCTAAGAAACTATTAGCCAGTTGCTACCTCCTGTGCTCAAGAGCTGCAGGCAATTTCACAGTAATAGTTTCTCGGTTTCTTTCACGCAGGCAACCGTGGTGCCGAGATACTGACTTAAATATGTATCACGGAATGGCATCCTTAATAGAGGCTTTACAGGAACAAAATGTATATGGGTAATCCACAAAGGCTGGTTACAACTGACAGCTTCGTTATTGCTCTGAAGAGGCATGGCAGGCACCGCGTGCTGGGAGCGGGGAGCAGCCGCAGAATGGACAGCTTTGATTCAGGTCCTGGGAATGATTCCTCACCCCACCTGCATGGGCTCAGGGGTGAAATCAGAAGCAACTATGCAGGGAGACCCAAAAAGTGCAATGTTATTGCACTGTAGAGAAGCGGAGGTGAGTTACTGTGAGGCTGGAGCACTCTGGCTTGCAGAAGGGACCACGAGCTGGTTTCCTCTGCAAACACAAAAAGGAGGGAGACTTTTATGCAGCTAAGCTGGGCTGAGTGTGGAAATTGCCTAGTGTGGTCTGACATTGAAAAGAATAATTTGGCTTTTTGACTTTTTTTTTAGTAAGAGAGAAGCTGAACTTGAAAGCAACGGCAGTTTGGGTATGTGTGTGTGCAGAAGTAGGTTTAAGGCTCGTTGCAGGTGAATGAGGTGGGAGATCATTCTGGTACATCTTGGGAACTTGATTTAAAGCATCTGAAAGCTTAAATGACATTTAGCACCTTTGCAAAAACTACCTGAATCCTCAGAGCAAGGGCAAGCTCTAAATTTTGACAACACCGTCAAGGTGCCCAGTGCCTGGAGACATCTCCTCCTGCTGCACTGCTTCCCCTTAGCAGTATTCCCTGCCCAAATGGAGAAAAAAAAAATCCACTAAAGGACGTGGCCCTGAAGGGATGCATTAGCTGGCATCATTTTCTCGGTCGTCAAGTTTCAGTGATTCAGAACAAGTAGCGATGCCTCTCTGTATGGCTTTAATGACGTTTGCTGTCAGAGACGTGAGCCATAGGAAAGGACAGGGCTGTAACTTTATTTTAAGCTGGATAGGCTGTAGCTAAATCTCCTGAATCCCTTTCAGCTTTGGATATGGCTTTCCCCTATCTCTGCCTTCTACCTGGCGCCTTCACATTGTTTGCACTAAAAGGGGAATGATACTTTTAATCTCGAAAATGCCTTTAGAGCTTTGGAGTGGATCATTTTAAAGTCAACAGTGTTTAAAGCACATTAATGAGGGTATTCACCATAAAACAGTTTTATTTCTGTGCATAACTGATAAACATGAATGTGAGAGAATATAAGGGAAGAGAGGTGGGAAAACAGTTGTGCTTGAAAAAGCAAACAAATTGTGGATCCATGGTGAAAAGGGTATCGTATTATTATAACACTAAAGCTGGTTGTGAATTTTATAATGAAACATTTTTTATTTTATTTTTGTTTTCTTCTCCCTGGAGAATGTTCATTTGTCTCAACTGGTACTGAATATTCTCAAAGCTTTTAATGACAATTTGCTGGAAAACAGGCAAGCTTTCTGCCAGAGCACCCACCTGTATCCTAAGCGATCCTCCAGGGCTGAGGGCTGGGTGGCAGCACCGTCCTCTCCCTGGGGTGCTGGCTGCCCCGGTTCCCCTTGCTACGCCCAGGCCCCTGTTTCCCACTTCTAGGCAATGCTGGAGGAGGAGGTGCACAGAGAGAAGTTTGTAATAAAATGGCAAGAGGGTTTTTTTCTGGGCATACTTTAAAAATTTCAATTAAATAGGAAAAACAAGTTTCTACCTGGAGCGTTATGACGATAATTTTGTGGCACATGGCTTATGCTTTTTTTAACTATATTTTCCTACCTAACAATTTTGGGTGTCAGTTCATGGCCCAGCACTTTGTCTGGTGTTTGGAAAATGATGACTAGTCAGAATACACTGGGAGAATAGCATTAGCTTACTGAATAAGCTTTTAAAACAAAAATGGTAGCTGATGCTCATCATCCTGGCTTATTCCTGTACAGACACAGGGTAATGCAAAACGGGAGAGAGCTAAAGCAAACAGGACTGTTGTCTTCTGGTAGGCAGAAAAATTAAAGAAAAAAAAATTTAAAACAGTTTAGAAATTAAGAAAAAAGCAGGTCGGGTGGGTTCTTGGGCATCATCCCCTTTTGCTTTGACATTTGCCTCTATCAAGGTAGAAGACCTGAAAGCCCAAATGTAAATTGCATGTCTGTTAATGGCGATAAGTAAGTGCTATCACCCTTTGCTAAAACGAACTGGAGGGAAAAAAAAATCAAGCCAATCATTTAAATCAGGCATTTGTTCGGCTCTTAAGGATGTACAATATGATTATAAAACAAATCAATAAGCTTTCAGACTTTCTGAATGTCATTGTAAATGATTAGGTTACACGAGTGGGTCTGAGCTCACCCCTCTCTGGCCCCAGGGAAGTCCAAAGTGCCACATTTGGACTGAATGGGGTGCACCTGGCTCAGAAATGTGAATTTTTGTCATCATTGCTGTCCCCTAAAGGACGCTTATTAAGTGAAAAAGCAGCTAGAGCTGTAACACAGTATGCAACCATAGTGATACTCTTCTTTTAACATGAGTGGAAATCAGTTTCTAAGATCCATTAGGATGCACATGAAAATGTGTTAGCGCTAGTGGATATACCTGTGGATTTGGGGCTTGTGTAAATGGCATCCCATAACAGGCGCACTACAAAAGGGAGCCATGCTCACCCTTGCAGCTGACTTTTTGGAGGTGCTCGTCATCCTCATGTAGATACTTAAGCTTTAAAGGCAGTGTAGAGAGACTCATCATGAGTGGCAGGACCTGATGAAAGTTGATGTCTTCTTGCAGATCTGGCCTCGTTCATCTGAGTCTCCACCGCCTGGGTCCCCTGTAGCTATTCAGGCCTGTGTAAGGCCAAATCGGACAGGCTTTAGGGAGGAGAAATCCCACTTCCCCCATCCAGCTGCACTGCGGTGCTGAGGGGCTTAAACACGTTGAAATGCAAAGCAAAAAAAAATTAAAGAAAAAAATAATGTAATAACGCATTTACATTACCACTGTGCTCTGGGCTCCACAACAATTTTAACTTAGTCCCCATGAGGCTACAGAGTAGTTTTGACTGTGGACGTGTTTACTTTAATATTGTAATAGCTGTGTGTAAAGTAATTGATTTGTAGTCGCTATGGCAACTATAACCTTGTATTTTCTAATGCCGGGGTTCAAAATGTTAACCTGAATGTTTTTTTTGCCATAGAGTTTGCATTCCATTTCTTTCATTTCTGGGGTGTGGGTTTTTTTCCTCCTTTAGCAAGAAACATTGTTCTGACTGATGGATTTGAGAATGCATTTTGAAGACAAAAGGTTTTAAAACAAACAGCTTTTCTTGCTACAATGCTGCACTCCCCAGCTCTGGTGGCAGGTTAAATACATCTCTAATCATGGTAAACTGTAAGAAATGTTAACTTCTAAATGGAGTAATTTTCATTGTTGCCTGATTATTTACTCTGAACTGGTTCAGCTACAACGTTGGGAAATACCAAAATAGAAATAAGTACCCTTGATCAAACTGAGTGGCAGGCTTGAAAACTGCACCCAGTTAGCATCGTCTGTGTTTTATTAGGACTCATTTTGGAGAGGACTGGAGGCAGCCTCTAAATCCAGTAGCTTTACGCTCAAAAGAAGGGCACCGCTACTGGTGTTAACAGGAGGGGCTGGGAGCTGAATTTCTTTGTAAACCTGTCTTTTTCTGTCAATGAACTCACTCTGTGGGCAGTCTTGCCAGGTAAGCCCCTAAGAGATGTGTAATTGTACCCTTTTGCTGCAAAAAGAAAGCCTTGTTCTCTGTCCTCTTCGTTACACTAATCCTCCCCTCCTGCTCTCGTTGGACAAGAAGATTAATATTCATTCTTTGCCTCTCTTTTGAGGGCTTTCTGAAATGGCCTGTTTTTTTTCTTTCCCCTGTATCCTCTTTAGCTTTTCTGGTTTTTTGTGGACCTGTTACTGAAGTAAGAGGTAGCCCACTTCATAGCTTCAAGAAACCATAGGGAAAAAAATGCTTGGTAGGGAACTTTACAAAAAATAACAGGAACTTCCCCATTACCCATCCTGCTTTAGAATGAGGATTTCAGACCAATTTTGCTCTCAGTATTGAAGCCTCACTCATCTTTCTCTCCACTAAATACTTCTTCATTTCCAAGTTTATTCCAACTTTCTTTCTAAAGATACGGAGATGATCTTCAGCACTAATAAGAAGTTAGCAGAGCAATCAATGAAAAGAGAAGGCTTGACTCTGCAGGCAAATCAGGTCTGAGCCAGTTAAACATTTATATGGGAAGAAAGCAAAGCTTGCCCTCCTCACTTCTGTGTCACTTCTGTAGCAGAATTGCTGGGGTGAGGGAAATGTTTGCTATAAAAGTGGGGTTTGGGCTGATGTTCTATTTGCAAGTGTGTGCTGAGCTTTGGAAGCAGTTTTGGGTGAAAGAAAGAAGGACAGATATTTTCAAGAAAGGTATAGAAACAAGGTGCAAACTGGGAAAAAAGAAATGCCCCTGTTTTTAATCTTGGGAGCAAATACTTTCAGCAAGGTGAAAAGCCTGTCTTCAAACATGGAATGAAAAGTTTCATTTTGAGTCAAACAAATTTTTTTGGTTAACCTTAAGTGTGTCGTATGGTACTGCTCACATCTTATTTTATACATCATGGGTCCTTAATAACATGGAATAATTTGGAGGACTATTCTACAAGTGGAATAGATTTTGGAAAAGATTTATTGCCATATGTGGTTTCCCTTGTATGGAAGGCATGCAAATAAGGAAATAGGTCCTGAGGAGCTTTGTACCATTTTCACCCATCATTGTTTTCCTTGAACAAAACAATCTTTCACTATATAACCATAGGCATCAAAATATTTAAGCAAGTGAGTAGTTCTGATACAGTTGAGGCATTTGGATGTTTAGCTTCTGGTTGAGGATAGGGATGAGAGACCACAAGTATCCACTGAGGCATTTGTTGAAGCCTGCATAAGTACGGTAAGCCAAGGCCTTGAGTTTGTGATCTGTACCATTTCTTCTCTGTGCCACGGAGTGCCTGGCCTACAGCAGGATCCACAGTGTGAATACTTTCATACTGATACTTGATAAGCTGATGCCCTGTGGATCCGATTGTAAGACCATTCTGCTTTTATATTTTGAACTATCACTGACTTTGCTGGTACGTTGGCTCAGGTAGCCTAAAGCACTTTTTGCTGATCTTCTGCCTTACCTTCTCTGTGCAGCCAACAGCTAAGCTGCTGTAGCCACGTCAGCATTAAGCCCAGGAGATTTACGGTGCAAATACTTGCATGATGATGTTTTTGCAGCCATCCCTGGAGGCTGTGGGTGCCTTGAAGATGCCTGAAAGAAAAGACCCAGGTGAAAGTGAGTTGGAGGAAAAATATCACTAAGAAACATCTGTAGAAGTACTCCATGGGAAGCAGTGTGGGTGTCCTGGGCTGCTGGTGAGAGATCAATGGGGAAAGGTCATTTTATTTGCCAATTTTTGTCCTTTGCAAGGCAGAGCTGCAGCTGAATGCAGCCAGGTAGGGCTTTCCATGCTGGAGATGAGGAAGGCTGCTTTCATGGGTCTAATGGGGCCGCAGAAAAACGTTTTGATGCCTTGGCTGAGATGGTGTTTAATTTAAAGGAAAAAGTCTTTCTGGTCGGAACGGATGCATCCCTCCCCTTGGGCCAGGGTTCGGTGATGGTATCAGATGCTGCTTAAGAGGCGCGGATGTAAAAGCCATCTGTAGTCACAGATATATGACCCAGTGGTTAAGTAATTGAGTAACATGCCAACACAGCCGGCTGCTCCCTAAATGCGTAGCCAGAAAGTGTTTGATTCCATTTTTGAATTGCTTTGCGGGTGCTAAGTGGAGCTATTGCATTACCGGCAATTAAGGCACTTCTCTCTGAGGCTGCTCGGGCGCTACTTGGCCCCAACACATAAAGCGATGTGGGTTCACATAGCGGGTGGTCTGACCTGTCGCAGAGGATGAGGATAATGGAAAGGTTTTCTTAGCCTGCTGAAAAATGAGCCTTTTCAGAACATGTTACAAAAGGGTCTCTGCACCCTGGGGGGCTGCACCCTCTTCGGGAAGCTTTATACGGAGGGTGGGAAGAGTCATAGAATCATAGAACAGTTTGGGTTGGAAGGGACCTTTACAGGTCACCTAGTCCAACCCCCCTTCAATGAGCAGGGACATCTTCAACTAGATCAGGTTGCTCAGAGCCCCATCCAACCTGACCTTGAATGTTTCCAGGGATGGGGCATCTACCACCTCTCTGGGAAACCTGTTCCAGTGTTTCACCACCCTCATCATAAAAAACTTCTTCCTTGTAGCTAGTCTGAATCTACCCTCTTTTATCTTAAAACCATTACCTCTTGTCCAATCACAACAGGCCCTACTAAAGACTTGCCACCCCAGGCTGGCTCATCCCTCGGCTTCAGTTACAGATGGACTTTCTTTGGCCAGTTCATAGCATCTGCAACACTAATTGTAGCAATTTTTATTATGCTCTTTTTAAGGCACCCCCTTTTCTCTAGCAGGAGATAGGAGAAATAACTTAGGTCGCCCATTACATGTAATGAACATGGTATTTCATACTTGCCTTGAAGAGGTGAAAAAAAGGGCTGGGTTGAGTAACCTGTGTGTAAGCAGCTTTTAATAAGGCATATTCATGTGCCAAAGTGAATCATTCTGGTCCATTGGGTAAATATGTATTAAAATAATTTTCAAAATACTTTTCTACAGCCAATGAGCTGGAAAGGGTCAGTCCAACCATGCATTATTTTTCAATGCATACACTTATTTATGGAATAGAAGGAGGAACACGAGATCTTTCCGGTTACCTGCCTGGCCAAAAGCATCTTTAATTTCTTCCAGCATGGCTATACTGTTTTGAAGGAGAGTCAGGCGCTGCTCTTCCCTGGTGTTGGGATTGCTCAGTGAAGGGGTCCAGATCCACCACAACAGGGACTGCATCTTGCCCTCTGAGTAACAGCTCCCACTGCATTTGGCATGAAATCCCAGGACATGGGAGGCCTCAAAGCACGCCCAAGGGAAATGGGTGAGGCATCCCCTTGTTTTGAGGCTGTTATTAGGATTGCATGTAAGCAGAAACCCAGTGGCTTGGCCTCGATTTTTCCAGCATGCAGAGCAGGACTGGAGCACCTGGAAACTTTCTGGCAATCTAGCATGGTGCCTGATGAATTTAGGTGACCTGTGTGTAGGCAACAGCTATGTGATGGTTTTTCGGGATCATGGTTAGACTTTGGCAGCTTAAATTCCAACTAGGTAACTCTTTAGGCACCTAAATTTGGTTTTGGATGAGGACAAAACATGGGCAGAACCCCTATGTTTGAAGGTGTGCAGCAGGGAAGTTGGAGTCAGTAGCAGAAGTGTGATTAACCTTGGATTCATTCACATGTTTTTAGATCGATTTTCATTTTGCAACAGTAAATCATAAAACATCTGGGACAGTTTGACATACACGTGCAGGCAGCAATTAGTCCAGATATTATCTAGCCTGGGGGCAAGAGGGGAAGGAGGGATTTTGTGCCAAGGTCTCGACCGTTTGTGGATTGCTTTATCTTTATTGTACATGTGTGGGCTTAGCACCTAGCAATGGAGGCAGAAGAGCAGAAATGCCCGTTTTTCCACTTCAAGCACTGAAACAACAGAAGCAGTTAGTCAATTGCCTCCTCTGTAGAAAAAGAGGATTTAAAAAATATATCCCAAGCAGGAATTTGCATGTGTGCCATATTCCATCATTAACGTCTCTCCAGCCAGAGTACTCTATAAGTATGCACAGATGGTTCTTGTTCCTGGTTAAGATTTACAATTCAGTGGTTCGTATTTTTAAATAAAACCTCAAGTGCTAAATAAAGAAAATG
Source organism: Ciconia boyciana (assembly GCF_034638445.1). Classification (NCBI taxonomy): domain Eukaryota; kingdom Metazoa; phylum Chordata; class Aves; order Ciconiiformes; family Ciconiidae; genus Ciconia; species Ciconia boyciana. The sequence continues at coordinate 61,176,111 of NC_132938.1, forward strand.
TCACAACTCTTTAACAATGGAAAAAAGGTCTAGTTCAAAGGCACAGCTGTGGGACATCATGGGAGAAGAATAAAACAGGAGGCCTTTCCCTGGAGGAGCTGGATATCATATATTTAAACCATTATTTTTGCCCTTATAAAGAGAAGTCTCTGGGCCTGATGTCGCCTTATGGAGCCCTTCTGCCCCCTCAGATGACCGGAGGGGCTGGGAGCCATGGGTTGCTTTGCATCTGTTGTCTCCCCTGAGTGCTGGTGGGTACGTTACAAGGGCAGCCAGCAGCTCAAAGAGGGTTGGGACTGTGGTGCTGCAGTCTGCAGAGCAAAGAGAGATGGTCTGTCCTGAAGAATCTGCTGTCTGGGGGTGGTTATATCCAGGTTTGTGTGTATGTGTGGATATATATGTATATATGTTAAAAAATATAAATAATATACCCACCAGCACACATGGGTGATGACAGCTGGTGTTAATGGTGATAATAATTATGCATCATTTACTTTTATCTGCATTTTTACCCACTTATTACAGTGAAATGGACATCAAACAGTTCCAGTCTGTGCCTCCCTTCATACCCACAGCTAGGAGGAAACCCTTCATTTTAGTTATTTTTGAAGCAAAATATTAGTGAGTTAGTGGGTTAATCTTAAGAGAAAAAAACCTCAGACACTAAATGAAGCAGTGCTTTAAAGTGAGTGGAGTTCTTTGTGTTGTGTATTTGAATATTTTTAATTGTTTGGTCTCTTCTTCCTAGTGCTGCTCTCTATTTGCCTACCAGTGCAGGAGGCAGGGAGCAACGTGGATGTGCTGAACATACGCAGCCCAAGCCCCTGCTTGCTCTAACATGAAAGGCACTTTAGCAGCCTTCACCAAGTCTTGCTTTTCTCAGCACCTGTAAAAACAGTGCTAGCCAATCCTCGGCTATGGAAACCTGCAGAAGGCAAACACCTTGGGATGATCTTTTTACTTGTTTTTTTTTTTTTAAGTGGTTGATATGCTGGCTTTGTTTCCCCACATTGATGTGCTGTTCTTTCTTTTTCCCTGCCTTTGATAATTTTTCTTTTTTTCATGCACCAGGACAGATGCAGGGGTAACCGGGTAATGTCTTTTGGTCTGTGTTAAACCCCTTCTGGTCAGTGTGCGAGCTGGCCTGAATTTGCAGGATGCAAGATGTAGAGCTGGGGAATAGCTGGTGTCTTGTGCCAGTCTGGGGGAATGCCTAGCTTCTTGCTTTTAGTGTGATTATTTTCCTGAAAAAGATACTGCTGTGTAAATATGACGGTCTTTTTTAAAAGGTAGGGCCAAGAGGATAAGGTCTGTATTGAGCCTCTGTGAAGCTGCTCCTGGAATAAAGCCTTGCATTTTCTGTGATTGCCCTTCAAAATGGAAGATGTGGGAGCTGCCCAGAAGCTCTGCCCGTTCAGCTTGACAAAGAGCAAACCAAAAAATGATTTGATCAAAGACTGAATGTAGTCTTGTTTTCTTTAGCTAAAGAGCTCTTCAGTCGAGCACACAAGGGTGTGATGAGATTTGAAAGGTGAAAGCTGAAGGCTACAAAACAAAGGGCAGATTTTAACAATGAGGGAATTAACTGTTGAAATAGCTCACTGAGAAATGTAGTGCATGTCCTTTTGCCTTAAGTCTTCATAGCAAAACTATATGCCTCTCTCTGAAACGTGTGTTAGGACTCAGACTAAAAGTTTCCAGCCCAGCTGCAGGCATAGCTGGGTAAAAAGTTCCCTGCTCGCTGTTTGTAGCTTTCTGACCCTTAAATTTCTGCCTCGGTGAGCTTTAGTTTGGGATGTGTATGAGGAGAAAATGCAACATTTCCTTTCAATCTAGTATTGTAAAATACTTTCAGAAGTCCTTTGCAACCTATTGCTAATTATTTTTCTGTAGTTCCTGATGGTTTCTCTTCATGATTTGAGCTGTGCTGAGCTGACTGAGGTCCAGGAAAGCTGAGCTATGCTGAACTTAGCAACTCCTGTTCTCTCTCTGGATTTGCTCCCCTTTATGCTTCTTAATTGCCAGTTGATAGCAGATACCCTATTAAACAGCTGCTGGACAGTCAGAAAATTCTTATTTTATTCACTTCCATAAATTAACCCTCAATTTTTTTTTAACCATGCTCATCAGACATATTTCACATCCAAAGTGAAGTTCATTTCTGGTAGTGATGATGCTGAACAACTCATTTTTATGGCACTTAGACTTGCTTAGTCATCAGGAATAATCTTTTCATTGTTTCCCATCTCTCAAAAGTGATTAATTTAATGATGATTAATTTAAATAAGTCGCACCTTCAGGAAATACCCCTCAGCTCAGGCATGGGGCCTCTCCTCCACAGGCTGCAGGGGCATCTCTGCTCCAGTGCCTGGAGCACCTCCTACCCTTCCTCCTTCTTCTCTCAGCTCTGCATTTGCAGGGCTGTTTTTCACACTTTTTTCCCCTCACTCCTCACCGGTTGCGGCTTTTTGCCCTTTCTTGAATGCGTTTTTCCCCGAGGCACCGCCAAGGGGCTCTGCAGTGCCTGGCTGTGGGGCCGCCGCAGAACCATCCAGAACTCGGAGGGCAGCGCCTCTCCTCACGCAGGCGCCTGTCACCAACACCTTGCCACACACACGGCAGTGCGAGGGCAGCACAAACGCAGAGCTTTTCTGGATAGTTTTGGCCAAAGGTGTCCTCCAGGAGCTGAGCTTTTCCTTCAAGCCGCCTTGTTTCACATCACTTGGACCTGGAACCCGTGCGCAGCCGTTGTGCGGAGGCTGGGGAGCTGGTTCACCTGAGGTGGCAGCTTGGCTTTAGAGGAGGGAAGCGTTCGCCAGTCTTTCTCGCCAAAGTCAGACTTCAGACCGTGAGTTATCATTGATTTAATTTTTTTTTTTTTTTAATACAATAGCTTAATTATTTGTCGGTTTGTTTTTAAGTAAACTCTGCTTCATGTGGTCAAACCGGTGGTTTAAGAAAAAAAAAAAAAAGAAAAAGGTGTGCAGCACCTGATGCCCAAGGACAGCCTGGGATTTATTCAAGGCCTGCAGTGCTGAGGAGGGCTATCCCTTCAGCTCCTTTTACTAGTTTTATAACTGCAATTCAGGCATGTCCTACAAACAGTATCACTAAAAGCTATGTGCAGTCAGGTTTTATTTCATTTTTATTTCTCTGATGTCTGGTTTGGCCCTCTTAGTGGGTTGGCATTTCTGTATCTTAATCTTCTCAGTTTGCTAGCAAGGAAAGAAAGAAATGTACAAATAGTGGAAAAAGACACATTATGGCAGCAGAGTTTTTCCCTGTGATAGGAAGGGCAGCACTATGTCCCATCCTTGAAGGTGAAGGGCTCTTGTTGATCTCTGGACACTCTCCTCCAGGACTAACTTAAATTTTTCCTTTCTCCCTGCCTGTGTTTTACCCATGTTTCTATAAGGCCTGGGAGAAGTTTTTCTAGCTGAAAGGGAGTGATTCTACCCCACAAAATTATTTGCTCGGTTAGAGGCTTTCAATAGTGCACAGAAGAATTAGAACAGGTGTAGTGCTATGAATGGCAGAGAGAAGGGAAGCTGCCTTGAGGATGCATTCAATAGACTATGGGAGCTGGGGCATGCTTGGAGACCTCAAAATAGCCATCTGAAAAAAATCCCAGTAATTGTCTTGTCCTGGCTCCCTTTATCCAGTGAGCAAGTGGCAGCCACTGGAACAAATATTCAATAGAAACGCAGTGGGTGACTTTGTCATTTTTCTGATCCACGTTGTGAGGGGCCCAGGAGTTGAGAGTTTTGCTGCAAACTGAGGATTTCAACTGAACAAAACCAAGTTGCAGAGAAAATCGGACAGTTGAAATCGCATTACCTTTTGCAAGGTGATGTTCACCCCATATTTTGCCACCTGATGGTGTGGTCTGGGTATGGGAAGGAGCCATACGTGATCCACCCAGGCCTCGTGTGCCTAGTGTTTATCACGGTCCATGCATATGTGTTGAAAACCTTCCCCATGGGCGTCTGGTGTTTATAGCTACAATATGACTTGATCTCCCACAGGAATCCCTCAGCTCTGATTTGTCTATGCAACTCTATTTCGTAGTAAGCATTTGCACTGTGGCTTTACAGTAAGCTAAGTCTCTACTCTGTGTCTACGTAGAGTCCACTACAGTAAGGCTATGTGAAAGTCATCCATTTAAAATCATGGTTCCTAGTTTTGTGGTCGTTGATCGAGATTTTCAGCACTGAGAATCTGTAGAAGTTACTTTCATTTTCGGACAAAATTTCTATTGAAATCAGTGAATAAACCAGGGTGGTTATTTAGGTGCCTGAGTATGAAGTCAGCTTTAAGCACTGAGCTTTGCCAATGTTGTCTCTCATAGACAGCGCGCTGAGCTGCACCCACCGCTAACCGTGTAATAAATCAGCACAAATTGCACACTGTTGTGGTGCTCTAGAGTGGCCTTTGCAAACGTGCATCCTCTGCTCACCAAGCAGCCGCTGCCCACTGTGAACCCACTGTCCTGCTGCTCCTAGACACATCAGCTAAAATCAGTTATAAGCAGATAGGAAAAAATGTGTGCTGGTGGATTGATGAACCAAGGATCCCTGACGTTTAAGAGCATTAATCCTCTTGATTTCAATAGCAGCTTTTTAATTGCTTAGGTGGTCTTCCAAACATGCCCTAAGGAAAAAGCTAGTCTTCCCCCATTGTGAGGTTGGCTGTCTCCCTTGGAATAGATGGAGCTTGTGGGAACTAGAGGTAAGGACTGGACTGGAGCTTGAGTAAAATTGTCCAGTATGCTGCACCAACACCTCTACCCCTTACTGTGGTGGAAAAACCTCTAGCAAAGGATGAAACTTATTCATATGAATGGCAGCTGTGGCTCGCTGAGCCCTAACAGCTTCAGGGCAATGTGTGCTGACCTTGTCCCATATCTGGAGCTGTTGCTGGGATGGGGATGATGGTGTGTTGCAGCACACTTGCAGTTAGGTTTCATTTGCAGATAATTTAGCAAGGCTGTTCTGGTTTTCCTTATTTATTCTTTAAGGGCAGATCTGCCCTGCTAGGTTGTCAACTGGCAGGCATCTAGGGGTGTTTCCATGCTTTCATGGTGATCAGAGGAAAAAGGAGAAAAGGGATTGCAGCAATGGTTGTGTGTCAGTCCTTGGGGATATAGTCCTTGGTGTGTAACGTATAAAGACCTTTTTATATGATAAATCACTGCAGGGACAGGCACTTCTGTCACAGACAGATTCCTACTCCACAAGATGATGAACAAACAGGGAGCAAAAACCTGGTTGTTGTCCTAGCCAGGTTACCGGGAGGGTACATATGTAACCTTAAGTCTGTGTGCACTGCTTGCACTTGTGCCAAACACAGAACGGTTTTCCCACCCCATGTAGATTTTCTGAGTATCACAGAAGTTCCTAAACAGCCAAATTCTGTCCTAAGACTGCAAAAGTCAAAAGGAAACTTTTATGTTTCTTTTAAATCAAATTAAATAAATTTAAATACTTTATTTAATAAATTTAAAATTTTAAATTGTGCTTTGGACATTTTGTTTTTTAACAATCATTTTTTATTATAAATTCAAGTTTCAAAACAGATGAAATAATTCAAAAATATGACATTTCAAGAGGCTTAACATATCTTGCTCCTTTCTTCCTGATTTCTTTTTTGCAATCAGAAATTCATCACAAATGACCCTTTCATATGAATGGCTTTAATTTTGATGAAGTATTTCTGACGAAAAATAAATACTTTCTGATGAAAAACTGTTTTGGTAGAAAATCTCCAGACAGTGTCAGTAGCAAGGACTCTTAGCTTCTGCGGCTTAAATATTGTTAGTGTATCAGGGACTTGAATTTAACTCAAGTGTTCAGCTTTTTTTTGGTTCAAAATTAATAAAATCCAAAGCTGTAAAAGCTGTTTTAACTTTACCTGCACATGGTTCTGCCTTGTTTGTTTGCTCCTTCTGAGAATATTTTTTAATGTGGTTTCTTTAGGGTTTTATATAAGGACAGGAAAAAATATTTTAGAGGGTGACTTGTGAACAAGCATGCTGGAGAAATACTGTGTCTCCATGAGTTTCAGACTGAAGCGTAACCTGATTTATTAGAGTTTTTCCTTATTTGTAACAAATGTTTTTCTATTGCCCCTATTAGTTGGTGACACCGTTTCTGTGGTAAATGAACTGACATGTGAAGGTAATGATGACAAGGGGCTGATAAGGGATGGTGAGGGGAAAGGGGAGCTCGGTGCAACAACATGCCCTACTGAGGTTGATCCAAGGACACCTATCAATCAAAATGGTGACAGCAGTCAGGGAAATTTAATTGGAGATTCATTGAACCCTTAATGGTGTGACAAAGAAAAATAAGGAGGCTAAAAAAGGCTTCTGGGCTTTTCTTCCCCCTCATTCTACCAGTTCTCAGAAGGAGAAGGGGACCGTGGGATTGCCAAAGGCGCCTCTTGTCATTGCATCTCTAAGAGGTAATCATCATGCTTTGAAAGGGAGCAAAGTGTTTGGAGCCATGCGTATATATTTCATTGCTTCAGTACAGAAAGGGGGTTGTCAAAGACCTTTTATTTAACTCATGTGGCGCACCTACCTGCCTCTTGATTGTAATTGGAAGTATTAAAAGAAATGCTAACAAAGTATGTGTGCCTTGCATGAAAATGGAGTAAAGCCGTATAGTGGCTTGGGCAGTGTTCCCCACAGAAAGCTTTATTCAACCCCCCCTTTCTCCTAATCTTGTTTTATCACCAACAAACACGACAAGTTTGGGAGCGTGCAATCTGTTGGAACTCAAGAGCTGAGTTACGTGGCTTGTAAATGACAGGATAGATAAAATGCTACCATTTTTTCTGAGCTGCCTTTCAAAATTAGAACGGGTGCTTAGCGCATACAGATAGTTTCTCTTGTTTAGCTTTTGCATACCTTTCCATAAATAATACGTTGATATTATTTTACTGGCAATGCCCACTATGTGGAGGGGACTCTCTACAGATGCAGGGAATCTGTTCATTTTTTTCCACCTGGAAATTCTCTCTCTCTTTGAATATGCTGCCTAAAAGCTTGCTCTTCAGGTTGGGAGGACTCTGCTGGGAAAATATTTACTGCACTTGAGATCTTATTAATCTTTTTTGTTGATTGGAAAATCCATCCCTTCCCCTGTTTTGCTTCAGCTTGCTTAGTTCAGTGTTGAGACCAGGTAAAATGACAGTGAATGGTGAGTTTTATCAGAGAATGGTGAATTTCACCTACATCTTTAAGTTCTCTTCAGCCTGATCTGGTCCTACGAAATGAGACTAAGCCAGGTACTTGTAACATGACCTGTCTCAGTGAAAGTCCTGAAGTACAACAGCTCCTGCAGACACTTCTAAATATTTGGGTTTCTAAAGAGCTAAATACCTCAATATTTGGATATCTAAAGAGCTAAATATCTAAAGATTGTGGCCACAAGCCTGAGCCCCTGGGCAGATGTAGCCATTAATGTGATGGTCAAAATTTGTTTTGGCCAAATTTGTAAAGACATGGGCAAAATTGAAATGTAAAGCAGAGACCCCTCCCCTCCCGCAGTGAGCTGAGAAAGGCTGATAGGAACCAATCTGGATGTAGAGTGTATGATAACACACAGCATAAGATGGGATTCAATAATCCTCACCTTATCTCTTCTTATTTCTCAAGCTGGTGATGTGCATCGATAATTAAAGTGAATGGCAAGCTGCAGTGCCACCCTGACCTCTGGGGTACCAGTTGCCGTTAATAATAATGCAGTCAGACAATACAAGGTTTTAGCACCACATTAATACAGACAGGACAAGAAAAAGGGGATAAAACCAAAGGGATAAGCCAAACCCCTTGGTGTCATCTGGGTATCCTTTCATGCTGATCTCTCCCTTCATGCTCTTTGATTCCAATTATTCTCTTCTCTTTACAGACAGGAATATTTGTTTAATTATGCTGTTGGACGGGAGGGGGAAGGAAGAACAGATTTGGATCTAGCTACCCTTTTTTGGGTCTTCTGTAGTTCTATTTGCTCAGCAGAAATCAGTACTTGCCTTGGCAGAGCCTGCATTTGGAGACCTTGCGTGCCTGACTGGACCTGCAGATCAGCTCCATATAGCTTTAGTTGTAAGCTGAAGGGCCCATGCTGGAAAATTCAGGCACGAGTCCTCTCCTGCCAGCTGCGAGCACAGCTCACAGCACCTCTGAGCTCACGCCAAAGCTTTCAGGAAAGAACAGCCCCCTGGTATGCTGCTATCTGCATACTTGGGTAGCTGAAAAATTAGCCTGGCTTTATCACTGTGCAGAGCTTTCCTGATGTAAAGTGCGAGTATCTGCATTCCCCAGCCTCCCTGGGCCTGCTCTAAAGCCCACAGACACCTGTGAATCGTAATACTAGACAAGTCTACATTAGGGCTTGCGTATTATTCCTAGGCATAAAAATAATGGGTGGAGGGATTTCTAAAAGCCTTCAACATTGCCCAGGCTCTGCTGTTTCTCAAATTAGGTGATGTTTTGCCACCAATTTTGGTGACTGCTGGGCTTAGAGCCCAAAGTCAGCCCTGTACCAGTATCCTCTGCTGTCCCTCTGTGTTCCCCAGTTCAACAAAATGCCTTGAACTTCTCATAACTCAGGGGTAGAAATGGAAATTTTCTGTCAGATAATAATGTACATTTATCAAAAATTATTGCTGTCAGAACTGGAGCTGGAGATTTCTTTGTCCTGCCCATGAAAGGGTTTCACAGCAGTGTCTTCCATGAGCACAACCCACGTGGAGAGGCCTCCTCTAGTGTTTCACTTTGACTTTGCTAGGACACCCTGTGCACAACCAGTGGGACTGCACAAGCTGTCGTCTGTTAGCTGTCCAAATAGTCTTACCATCCATGCATAATCCAACCAGCCTCTGGAAAATGTATTCGCAGTCATTTTTGTGTTGTGAAGGATTGGTCCTTCTCCCCTTCTCCATATTTTCATGAATGCATAGCAGTCTCTCTTCCATTTGACTTGCAGCCTTTCTGTGCCCCTCTTGAAATTGTTTCCCTCCTCTTATTGTATTCCCAGTTTGGCAGTGCTTCCTACTGCCAGCACACGTTCTCCTACGTTTAACAGCTGCCCTTGAAATGGGATTAGGCTTTTATATGCATCTGGCCTTGGATAGATTTGTGAGAGGAGATTTAGGGTATTAGGGTATTTAGGGTTTAAGGCCACACAGGGTTGTGCCATGTACGGGAGCCTGTGAGCAAGCAACTGATGTTAATCCGTGCTACAGGTTGTATGCGCTTCATCTGCTTTTTACCGCTCTGATTAGCTCTCAGAAACCTAGATTGTCACTAATCTTAAAACTGCTTTTTTTGAAAAGGCATTTGCCCTGGCTCCTTCAGCGTCCCTGTAGCTTTGCCCTTTGGGGCAGCACAGTTGACGCAGCATTTTTGCTTATGGTTGTTCTTATGGCCATAACTTAGATATGACCACTGGCACTACAGCTGGCCTTGTGTGTTATTTCCCCCCCTATATTTATACTGCAGGAAAAATGTGCATAAAGAAGGAGCGATTTGAGGAAATCATCTGGCTGGGAAAGGTAGCCCCAAATGCAGTTATTTCAGAAATGTCTTTGCCCAGAGCTCCATGTCCCAACAGTCCTGCAAACTTGGGAGGAACGAGGATCCTCGTCCCTTCTTTGCTATTTCGCCCAATCTGTAGTTAATTTGATCTCTATCTGAGAACACCAGGGAGAGAACATCTATTAAACAATAAAATAGACCGATTGTGATGTATTTTCAACCGCTTTGGGGGAATTCTACAAAATTAAGTATCAGAATTGTTTTTCTTATTGGCAACTATTGATCTCTGGCTGTGCCAGTTTCTCTCATTAACACTTTTATTACCTTGTCAATCACAGCACAACCTGCGCTAACCAGAGGCTAAAAGGATTTACTGTTATTAACAAAACTGTCTGGTGCCTCAGAGCAATAAAAACAGCTGAAACCACTGGGGAAGGGAGAAGTCTGCAGAGATTTTGGTAGCATTTTGGTCTGGAGACTGTGATTCAGAGGAAAAAAAATAAATCCATAAAATAGAAGCCAGTTTCTCAGCTGATGCAAATGATCGAAACATGCAAGAAGCATCAGAGCCACAGGGCCGTCTGCCTGCAAGTAAAGGTCCAGCCAGAAATTCCGGGTAATATCTAAAAATAGACTAATACTAAAAATACTGTTTGTGGACCAGAAGCCTGGTACATGAGGCAATCTGCAAACACTGAATGAGTCAACGCCTGCCCAAGCAAACACGTGGTTCAAGGGCTGTGACTGGTTTCCACAACCTGGGAGTCCAGTTTAGGGGACTCAGTAACTTTGTAAACCTGTACCTTTAGGTACAGACTGAAAAAGGATGTTTTAGGCTTTTGCAAGTCACAAAAATGCATCATTGTGAGTAACCATGGGAATGACTGTTGCAGGGGTTGGGGGTACACTGTAATGAAGTTGGGGGCTTCTGATGTGCACATGGTAACATGGTGACAGCAAATGAAATAGCGAACTTGCTGTTGGCACCTTTCAATAATAAGAATTAAAAAAAATCTATTTCTTCTTAAAAGCATACCAAAGTTGGCAGTTTGAAGGGCTTGGTTGTTGGTGTGATGGGAAGCATAATTCTGTTGCTTCAGGGCAGGGTGTCCCAGCACTCTGAAAGCTGACCCTAAAAATGCAATGGGACATGGTTATCAAGCCTGTCATGATTCAAGCCTCTCATGATAACCTCTGGGGTAGGGTACTCTTGCTTCTAGCAAGAAAGGACACGTTGCTTTCAGTACCTAGGTCTTCTCTCAGGCTTGAGCACCTTTAAAGGCACTGTGGTTAAAAATCTCTGTTTGTAGTCAGTGGTGCTACAACATTTGTAAATAGAAGGCTGTATCCCTATTCTCAGTTTCGATGTGACAAAATAGAAGCCTTGAGCTCTGGTGTGACTTGCAGAGCTGGCCCTCAAGTTCCATGCAAGAAGGTGCTCTGTCACGCTGGCTGTGGGAGAGATGTATGTCATGGGAATGCAAAGGTGGTGGGAATGGAGGGTCCCATCCTGAGTATTTAGTATCCCTTAATATCCGAGGACTTGGTTTGCTTGCTTTCTTAGGGTAACATTTCCAACAGCATTTGTTTTAAGACAGCAAACTACTGGTATGCTTGCAATGAGCTCAAGGAAGTCACAGCCCCACTGTGAATACAGATGGAGGAGCAGAGCCCCTGTCTACATGTCAGGCCATGGGACAGGCTGTGCTGCCTGTGCTGGACCACAGGATATGTATGCACCCCTCTCCTCTCCCTCTGCTCCTCCAGACAAGGTTGTATGATGGGGGCACATCTCGATCCTGGCATCACTCCTGAACTCTGCAGTGTGGCAATGAGCATCTCATTTCTCAGGGCATCCCCTCCCCTTGCTGTTGCTCCTGAATGGGCAAGGGTCTAAGGTCTTTTTTTAAAAAAAAAAAAAAAAAAAAGAACAGGGCTTCCTTTTGACAGTGTCTCTGGAACATAGTGGGGTTTTTTTCATTACTACTAGGGTAACATAGTCCGGAATTTTTACCATTTCTCCTAACCTCCAAGGTCACCTAGACACTTCAGGGATGCAAGGCTGCTCACCGGAGTAAGGAACAATTGACAAAAGGCGCAAGATAAGTGAAGACAGCCATTAAAATCCTGCTCTGGCTCTAAATATAGCAACCTTTTCATGCCAGTCTCCTGTAATTTGCATGTTGAATTAGCATCTCATTAATATCTTATTAGGGACACTGGAAACCTAATGACAAAAACAAACGCAGCATGTGCAAAGAAGAATAATAGGAGGAATGAACTGCATAAAAGAGCTTTTTTTCCCCTTGTGAGTATTCAAATGAAGACTCAGCTGCACTCTGTCAGCTGGGCTGTGATTTCTGACCACCTCGGTATCAGCAGCACCAGGAGGCTGGAGGTGCCCCCATCGCACAGATGAGGCTAAGGGATAAAGCCCCAAAGGACGTCAGCAGACCCTCAGTGGCTGGTGCACCCTGGCAGTGCCTTGCACTGATTTACACACAAATTCCATTTTAGTGGAGGGTCCCCAAACCATGCCAGCTCCCCAGGATTTTGAGATGTTAACTGTTGGGATCAGAGGTCGTGAGCTGCAGACTTTGGAACAAAATCATCCCAAAAGGTGAGGAAGAGAGGAAATTAATTTGGCTTTTCTGGGATCCAAACAGAGTTCAGCTTCATTCAGAAATGTCTCTTTCTTAGCTCACCTCTATCTAATTTTCTCAGAGTTCACGGCGATGAGCCCAGCCACCGCAGCTCGTATCAACTCTCCCCAAATGACCGAGCGCTTCAGCGCACACGTTCCTGTCACTGATTTTGCTGTTAAAGTGCTTCAGTAATAAGGTACCAATTAGATTATCTCCCTCTAGAAGCATATTGCAGCTGCAAAATGGATATCATATCATTAGCACCTTTCCTTTCCATTGTCCCAGGGGATGGAAACACCAGGCAATGGGAGCAGCTTACTGCCAGCAGCCCCTCACGGTTTTGATGGAGAAGAGACTCTTTCTGGATAACAAAAGAGAGGTGAGTTTAAAGGATGCCGCCCATGCTTTCTGCAAACTGCAGTAGGGAAATGCTGCTGGTACGTGTAAGGCGCCTCTCGTGAGCCTTGAAGTCAGAGACCATCTGACAGAGAAAAGGGACTCTGAAAAATGAGAAACTCAAAAGCTGAAGCTGGGAAGTTTAAGGGAGGGACATGGTAGGAAAACAGTGTACATCAAAGCATAAAGCATAGGGTTCTATAGACCACAAGTGGCTTTGCTATAAGGGCAGGATCAGGTCGCAGAGCAGGTGAGGGAAGGGATATGAGTCCCCCTTGGTCTGTAACTAGCAGTACATGGCATGTGGGCTGAAATTTGGATATGGGTAGGTTGCAATTAGAAATCCAGCACATGAAAGTGAAATCAAACAGTCATAAATCAGGGAACACATGAAAACAATCCTTTGGGGACTCTAGTGAGCTGTTTCCTCATCAGATTTAGCTGTAATGTATTGGATTACATTAAAAAAAAAAATCACCGGTAATGCAAACCATGCAGAGCATGGAAATGCTCTTCAGTTCCTTTTTATAAGTGTGTTACAAGAAATAATTTGGGTCTGTATTTATGTGGACTGTTGATTTCCTGGGTGCTGGCATTGTACAGCTGTAAATGAGTTAGTTTAAACCTGTTTTGCAGCCTTACGCTGAAAGAAGCAGAATAAATTATGTGCTCCACATAGCTCCCTGACCTGGTGCATGGAGGCTTGAATGGTGATTGAGCTCTCCTTGTGTCCCCCAAGCCATCACATAGGTCCAGTGCCAACCCTCGCTGTTATCCCAGAAACCCCTCTAGCTGTTCCACAGGGAAGAGATGGTAAAAAAGAGACGGTGCTTGGTAGAGTGCACAAGGGTTTGCGACCCCTCTGTTGTGCTGCTTGGGGGCCTCCTTCAGTGCTTATGGTGTTTGGCATCATAGAATCATAGTATCATTAAGGTTGGAAAAGACCTCTAGGATCATCTAGTCCAACTGTCAACCCAACACCTCCATGCCTACTAAACCATGACCTGAAGTGCCACATCTACACGTTTTTTGAACTCCTGCAGGGATGGTGACTCCACCACCGCTCTGGGCAGCCTGCTCCAATGCTTGATAACCCTTTCAGTAAAGAAATTTTTCCTAATACCCAATCTAAATCTCTCCTGATGCAACTTGAGGCCATTTCCTCTCATCCTATTGCTAGTTACTTGGGAGAAGAGACCAACACCCACTTCACTACAACCTCCTTTCAGGTAGTTGCAGAGAGCAAGAAGGTCTCCCCTGAGCCTCCGCTTCTCCAGACTAAACAACCCCAGTTCCCTCTGCCACTCCTCATAAGACTTGTTCTCCAGACCCTTCCCCAGCTTCGTTGCCCTTCTCTGGACACGCTCCAGCAACTCAGTGTCCTTCTTGTACTGAGGGGCCCAAAACTGAACACAGTATTTGAGGTGTGGCCTCACCGGTGCCGAGTACAGGGGCACGATCGCTTCTCTAGTCCTGCTGGCCACACTATTTCTGATACAAGCCAGGATGCTGGTGGCTTTCTTGGCCACCTGGGCACACGGCCAGCTCATATTGAGCCGGTTGTCAACCAGCACCCCCAGGTCCTTTTCCGTCGGGCAGCTTTCCAGCCACTTTTCCCCAAGCCTGTAGTGTTACATGGGGTCATTGTGACCCAAGTGCAGGACCCGGCACTTGGTCTTGTTAAACCTCTTACAGTTGACCTCAGCCCATCAATCCAGCCTGGCCAGATCACTCTGCAGAGCCTTCCTACCCTCAAGCAGATCGACACTCCCACCCAATTTGGTGTCATCTGCAAACTTACTGAGGGTGCACTCGATCACCTTGTCCAGATAATTGATAAAGCTATTGAACAGAACTGGCCCCAAAACTGAGCCTTGGGGAACACCGCTTGTGACCGGCAGCCAACTGGATTTAACTCCGTTCACCACAACTCTCTGGGCTCGGCCATCCAGCCAGTTTTTTACCCAGCGAAGAGTACACCCGCCTAAGCCACGAGCTGCCAACTTCTCTAGGAGAATGCTGTGGGAGACAGTGTCAAAGGCGTTACTAAAGTCCAGGTAGATACATCTACAGCCTTTCCCTCATCCACCTGGCGGGTCACCTGGTCATAGGAGGAGATCAGGTTGAAAGCAGGACCTGCCTTTCATGAACCCATGCTGGCTGGGCCTGATCCCCTAGTTGGCCTGCACGTGCCTGTTGAGCGCACTCAAGATGAACATCTCCATAATTTTCCCTGGTACCGAGGTGAGGCTGACAGGCCTGTAGTTGCCTGGATCCTCCTTCCAGCCCTTCTTGTAGATGGGCATCACATTGGCAAGCCTCCAGTCATCTGGGACCTCCCCTGTTAACCAGGACTGCTGATAAATGACGGAGAGTGGCTTGGCAAGCTTCTCCACCAGCTCCCTCTGTACCCTTGGGTGGATCCCCTCCGGTCCTGTAGACTTGTGAGTGTCCAGGTGGCGTAGCAGGTCGTTAACTGCTTCCTCCTCGATTATGGGGGGTTTATTCTGCTTTCTGTCCCTGTCTTCCAGCTCAGGGGGCTGAATACCCTGGGGATAACTAGTCTGACTATTAAAGACTGAGGCAAAGAAGGCATTAAGTACCTCAGCCTTTTCCTCATCCTTGGTGGCAATGTTCCCCCCCGCATCCAGTAAAGGAGGGATATTTTCCTTGGCTCTCTTTTTGTTGTTAATGTATTTGTAAAAACATTTTTTATTACCTCTTACAACAGTGGCCAGATTGAGTTCTAGCTGTCCTTTTGCGTTTCTAATCTTCTCTCTGCATGACTTGACAAAATCCCTGTACTCTTCTTGAGTTGCCTGCCCTTTCTTCCAGAAGTGGTAAACTCTCCTTTATTTCCTGAGTCCCAGCAAAAGCTCCCTGTTCAGACAGGCCGGTCATCTTCCCTGCTAGTTTGTCTTACGGCACATGGGGAAAGCCTGCTCCTGTGCCTTTAAGACTTCCTTCTTAAAGAATTCCCAGCCTTCCTGGACCCCTTTGCCCTTCAGGACCATCTCCCAAGGGACTCTCTCAACCAGTGTCCTGAACAGGCCAAAGTCTGCCCTCCAGAAGTCCATGGTAGTGGTTTTGCTCATCCCCCTCCTTACTTTGCCCCGAATCTAGAACTCTATCATATCATGGTCGCTAAGCCCAAGATGGCCTCCAACCACTACATTTCCCACCAGTCCTCCTCTGTTTGTAAACAGCAGGTCAAGCGAGGCACCTCCCCTGGTAAGCTCAGTTACCAGCTGTGTCAGGAAGTTCTCTTCTACACATTCCAGGAACTTCCTAGACTGTTTCCTCTCTGCTGTGTTGTATTTCCAGCAGATGTCTGGTAAGTTGAAGTCCCCCATGAGAACAAGGGCTAGCGATTGTGAGACTCCTGCCAGCTGTTTATAGAATGCTTCATCTGCCTCTTCATCCTGGCTGGGTGTGGTCTGTAACAGACATCCAGCAGGATATCTGCCTTGTTGGCCTTCCCCCTCGTCCTTACCCATAAACACTCGACCTTATAATCATAATTGCCGAGTTCTACACAATCAAAACACTCCCTAACATACAGAGCCACCCTACCGCCTCTCCTTGCCTGTCCCTTCTGAAGAGCTTATAGCCATCCATTGCAGCACTCCAGTCGTGAGTCATCCCACCATGTTTCTGTGATGGCGACTAAGTCACAGCTATCCTGGTGCACAATGGCTTCCAGCTCCGCCTGTTTGTTGCCCGTGCTGTGTGCATTGGTGTAGATGCACTTGAGCTGGGATATCGATTTCACACCCAACATTGGCATGCCACCCTTAGGCTCCTCTCTAGTGAGCCTGGTTACATCCCCTTTCCCCTTTGAACCTAGTTTAAAGTCCTCTCGATGAGTCCTGCCAACTCATGGGTGAGAATCCTTTTCCCCCTTTGAGATAGCTGAACTCCATCCGTCACCAGCAGGCCCGGTGCCTGCTGGTGACGGATCTCACTTCTCACAATCATCACTTGATCTCACCTAGTGCCTCCAAAGCATGGGACCGAGACAAATGATAATTTGTTAATGGGTAATGCCCACGTACTGTGGAGGGTTTTTCACCTTTTCTGCATGCTGCCATTGCACACCACCCTAGAGTGCCTCCGTGTCAGGGGATACTTGGGTTTCTTTCATGCTCTGAACCACCTTGTAAGTAAGTTCCTCTCTCTGCAGAAGCTGTAAAGCCTTGAGAGACAAGGTTTCTCCAGAGCACTGAAGGCTCACCCCTATGTACATGCCCAAGCACAGGAAACCTGCTCGCTTAAAACTGTGACCCCCTGTAGTAGGACAATTGTACACTGGAGGTTGCTAGTGGGCCTTTGCCATTTTCTGGGTAGGTGGGTAGATTATTTCAGTCAATCAGTAATCGAGCCATAAATCTTGATCTTTCCTGTCTGGATTTTTAAGAAAGCATGACTCAAACCCCGAAGAGGCTCTGCTGTCACTCTCAGCCCTACTTTCCCCCATGCCGACAAACTCCAAAATGCATCAGCACATTGGCTGTTGGCATCTGTCTCTCCACAACTCTTCTTTACAAAGGCAAAGTGATTGATCCTTTAAGCAGGGGTTCACAAATCATATTCATTTATTCAGGCACTGCCATGCTGCATGGTCTGAAAGAGCAGAGCTGCCTTTCCAAATGCATTTTTCAAAGATCTTTAACAACTTAAGAGCAGCGGTCTGCAGGGGAGGGAGGGTAAGTCTATCATTTAGAAACACAGCAGAAAGTGGGTGCAGTGATTTTTGTTGCTCAAGTGGCATCATATGAGGTCAGGGCAAGACGGATTAACATCTTGGTGCATTGAATATGCAAAGAATTGACATGTTGGACATTTGGTCTTGGTCCAAAGTGATATTGATATGCCGCATTGACACACAACTGGCTAAATGTCCTCAACAGCAAGCGGGGTTATGGTTTTCCAGTGTGCAAGGCACTTGTTGAGGAGGCAAAAAGTCCAAACCAATGCACAACATCTCTGCTCCACTGGAATCTCCCACAAGGTCAGCGTTCCTTATAGCAAGATGGACAAGATTTTGGTATACTCTGAACTCCTTTTTCTACAAAAAAATGAAGACAGCTTGTCTCTTATTTGTGGTCTATAGGGTTCCTCTCATTTTGGAGTTCTGTGACACTGTCCCTACATTGAGCCTCATTGCTGCAAGAGCTGGTTGAAGCATTCCTCTATCTGCCATAGTTGCTTTTCCTGATTGCAATGTAGACGTGCCCTTAATAAAAGGAGACTTGGTCCTGAAGTGTTGGTTACTCATCTCTGCCTTGCCGAAAACCTTTTGGGCTGATTCTTGGTAACACCTGACCTTGGATGTTGACTAGCATTTAATCTTTGAGACTGTCGCTTCCTGCATGATAAGATAATCATAACAGAGCCAGAGCTGACAAGTGGTGTTTTCATGTAAGCAATGAGCAAACAGACAGATCAATAACTGCTGAGCAAGGCACGCTTCACCTCATATTGTATTGACTTACTGCAAAAATAATGGGGCAACAAAATGAAAATGTGTTGCGCTCTATCTGAGTTATGGTCAGTGGTTATATATAATATAACACAATATATTAACTCAGATGGGACTTGCTGTTGAAAAAAATACAGATGGGCAGGCACAAAATGTACTGTCTCTAAACGTACATGGCAACATGAGATTAATTACACAGAATATGGGAGGAAACAAAAGCAACAATAAATTTCTATTATTATAACCACAGAAAGAACATAGAAAGATTTATGGCACTAAGAGCAAAATTTCTGTGTCCTGTTAGTCTGACTGTCTAATGTGTGAGAGATTTATGAGGCCAGTAAGTAATGATCAAAAGTATTTATAAAAGTTTACCATTTGTTAGCTTTTATTTTTGCTCTCATTGAGGCTGTTTATGAGCAGTGGAAGGATGACACTGGGCTGACTGGCTGTTGGTGGGAGTTGTGCTATAGGTTGGTTATAAACATTTTGATTTCAGAAGCTCTGATCTCTAAAAGCCAGATGACAGCCAAGGTAGAGAGAAGCACAAGACTGCACTGAAGGAAATCTGATAAGTTTAGAGGCTTTTGGCTTGTGGAGGTATAAGTGTAGGTGCACTGAGGTGGGGAAGCACTCTCTTGTGCTAAGGTTGCTTTTTATGCACCAGAGACTCTCCTGCTTTGCCCTCTCTTGCCTGTGCTGATTAATCATGATGGGCACCCCTGCAAGGGATACATTCATATGTTGGTGCATGACTTCTCCAAGTGCAGACAGGCACTTCCATATCTCCTACTGCGTGCCCACACTTGGAAACATGACGGGCAAGTGTATAAATGGGGCTCCTGCCGGGAGGAAGGCAGAGTCCCTGTGATAACCAGGTTGCAGAGAGAGAAAGGTTATGGGATAGAGCAGAATAGCACACTGTTGGGCATTTATTGCCTTTGAAATGGATTGTGTGTATCTAGAAAATAGGATGTTTCTCACAGCTATGTGGGTATCTATCTTATCTCCCAACAGCAGATAGCAAACTGCCTACTCAGGGACTTAGCAAGATAGATGATGATTATGGCTGCTTGGTTAATTGTGATATGACATGACAGAGAATATAATTTACCGTGATGATAATTATCACTGACCCAGGTAGATTTGCAAAGCTTGGACAGAGTGTAGAGGGTCGCTCTGATGGATCAGCTCCTTCTAGGGAGGCTCTCCTGCAGCTTTGTAGCTTCACAGGAGCTCTATGTGTGTGCTGGAGTATTTTTCATATGTTTAATGTAGGAATTCACACATAAAAAAGAAAACAAAACCAAGGTAATACTCTCAGAAATACCCTGGAAAATAAGTATGTAAATCTGGAATGCATTTTGCAGTGGGTTTTGAGGGCAGTAAATGCCACAGATATTCTCAGAATCAAATAGCTATTTGGGGTCACAATATTGAATCCAAATGTTCTGTCCTTCAGGACTTACTGGGATTGCTGTCCTCTCATTTCTTTTTTCTTGTGATGTGGGGAAAATCGGAAGTTTCATCTTTGCTGTGATCATAGGTCAGGGATGTAATTAGACATCTAAGCACAGACTGGAGAGGGGAAGTATTTTAAAACAGGGCGTAGTGTTTCAAATAGTTAAGTAGGTTGTTTCCCAGTTGTTGCCCAAATTTGTCAGGAAATCGTAAGATTTTGAATAAGCTTTTTTTGCTGGTAACATCATTTAAATTGATTATCAAAATACTTTTGTCACCAAAAGGGATTATTACAATAGTTTTGAGCAGCCAAAAGCCCAAGACACTACAAACATGGTTTGCAAGAAAATCCCAGGCTATTTAAAAAAAAATTAGGTCTGTATTTTGGATATTTAATTGCTAAAGAAAAATCCTGTTTCAGAGAAAAAAGATGCTGCAAAATACTTGAATAGCTGTTATTCAAAAAGATCAGCCAGACAACCCTAAACGTACCCAGATAAAAGAGGTGACTCCGTTATTTCAAGTAGCCCCTGGTAGAAATGAGAACAGAATTTGGCATAGTGAATAGATTCTTAGTATAAAAATGACTATATTCAGGCAATTCATCATGATGCCTGATTTTACAAAAATATGCAGAGCTCCCAGCAGTGACTAGTGCTGTTGAAAGGAAGGCCTATTATTTAGATGTGAAACTTCATTTGAGGGTCCTATTACTGACAGCTTTTGTCTTAAAAAGTGCTAAGTATTATGTGCTTCAGGGATCTATGATTGCATTTTTGGACTTTTCCATTGCTGTTTTGGGAATTTAGGAATGAAAGTTGTTTCAGAGGCACTAGAGATGGTGTGAGTGGTTGCAAAAGCCTTTAGCTCATGGGAATTGTGTGATGCTCATGTACTTCAGCAGGGTCTGGCAATTTGCAGTTTTTAGGATCTGGCTTTGTGGCTGCAAGGGTGCTGCGGTGCTTCATTCCTCCTGCAGATTTGGCCCCTGCCATTTCCCTGACGTGATTCTGCTGCGTGCAGCCACAGGTTGGTGTGGAGCAGCATTAGCCAGCAGAGCTCTGTTGCTTGCATCCCCTCCCTGCATTTTTAAAAACTGCTTGCAGCAAAGTGGCTTCTTACCGGGAGCAAGTTGTGTTTCCTGTTCATGCCTGCACCGATGGCTGCAGTCTGGCTTTTTTGCTGGGTCCCACCTTTGCTTGGGGATCGAGCTTTCTCTCCTGCTCTTTCATCTCCACACCTTTCATCTTGTGACTCATTTTTGGATGGCGAGGGGAGTATGCGTCAGAAAGAGGCTGAGAGTATCAGACACCTCAGGGACTTTGAAGTGTGGGAACACTGACTAATGCAAGGGGCCAAAGAGGTGAAAGAGGGTACAGTAGGGGGTCACGGCCCAAAGGGGGAAAGGGGCAGGGTTTTGTCACTGAGTTGGGGGAACAGTGTTGGAGGGGTGTACTTTCCTTTTCCTGGGGTTCAAGGATGTGAGGCCATTGACTGATGGCTTTGCTGCATGCCAAGTGCTTGCCCTGCCCTAAACGAGCTGGAAACAAGAGAAAAAAGAAGGAAAAGTGAATGGGAGTAATTTGAAACACAGAACATCTGCATGTTCATTATTAAAAGAAAAATAAACCAAATCCTTAAAAAGTCAAAGTGGTCCCTGGAGAGGCATTGTTCAGCAGGTGACGAGCTAGGCAGGCATCTATACGCAGAGATTTATTTTTCCTGCTTTCTCATCAGTCCTCCCAGGCTGGAGTCTCAGCCCACAGCTGCCTGAGCCCTAGCTGAAGCCTCACCAATACTTGCTCTCTAGCAGGTAATGGCTGAGGAGGAAAAGGAACTCCAAAAGCAGCCCAAAAGGGAGCTTTAGTGATGATTAAAAGGGGGAAAAAGCATTTCAAGAAATACCTTTTAGCACTTGCTAGGCGTAGAATACACCTGACATTTGGTGGTTTCTTCCTGGTGCTCTGATAAAAATTTAATCTATTTGGGGAACAGGACTGAGGGGTGGTCATGATTTGTCTCCCCCAGTTGCATGCAACCCTATTGTACAATCCTGTTTATATGGCTATCAAGCTCCATCTTAAAACTCACGGGCAGCTCACTCCTGGCCTTGTGCAAACCTTAGAGCCACTCAACTTTGCCAGCACCTGGAAAACATCCTAGCACATGATGTAGCATGAGTGAGCTCTCTCACAAGTTAGCCTAAAAATGCCAGAAGAAAATGTTTTTGTCCTCATTGTATCAAATCCAGGCCTGATTAGAGCAGGAATTTTCTAGAGGGACTATTGATTTTTGCCTCACAGACTGTACCCAGCAATTTGCAAGTCACACAGCCATCATTTATATCTGGAGTTCAGCAGCAAGATAACAGTCCCTGTAAAAAGACTGATATGTTAACCATTGGCTTGGTGACGGATCACATTAATAAAAGCCTCAGATTCACCACAGCCAAATCATGAGTCTGTCCCAGCTGTAGTATTTTAGCTGGAAGATGGCAAAGGATATATGCAAATTGCTAGGACAGCACCTTCTTCATTTCAGATGAAAGCCGCCTGAGATGAGGAATCTTGATTTCTTCTCCAGGATTAAAAATAAGGAAAGGTTTTTTCTTCTGAAGAAGCACCTTGCCCAGGTTTCTTTGCCAGCCTGATGGAAAGCCTATGAAGTCAATAGTCTTCTGTAGATGTGTGTGTGCCCTTCTACATGATGGTCTATATCAGCCATTGGAGTCAAGATCAGCTTGCCTTGGGGAGAAAGAGTGTGCATGATGGGCTTGCAAAGTCCCATCTAGCACCTTTTCTTGTGGTTTTGTGATCTCAGCGAGACTTTATAAAAATCTAGGCATGCTGCTTGAGACATCTAATTGTGCATTGTGGTTGCTTAAAACCATAGGTCCTATTTTGGATATGGAAAACAGCTGTTTGGAAAAATATTTTATTTTTTTTAACTTTGCTTTTGTTTAGAAAATGTTGACTTTTCAAGGAAAAACAACCACCAAAAACCAAACCAGTAACACCAACAGAAAAAGAATGGAAAAGATAGAGATCAGAAAAAAAGATCTGATTCTATGGTTAACCAACATAGGAAAAAGAAGGATGGAGGGACGCATGCGCTCTCTGTGAATATTTGCAAGTAGGAGCTGTGCTCCTGACTTGCAGCTGAACAAGTTTCATGTCCTCTGTGAGAGTTTTGAAGCTTTGTCCTAGAGCTACCCTGCAAGGCTGAGGGTTCAAGTGTTGTGCATTGGAGACTGTGAGGCCCTGCAAAGTTATAAAATTTGCAAAAATGAGAAAAATTTTGGTTTCTGTCCTTCTCTGAGACTTTCGGGGTTGGCTTCTGCTGAATAACTGGTCTGAGGGGCTTGAGAGCTGTCTGGCTCTGTTAATAGTAGTGTTAAACATATCAGACCTTTTCTGTATCAAAACAGCATTCTTCCAAAAATATACAGCACATGCAAGCCAAAAAAGCTTAGCGTCGGGAGGCTCTGAAAGGTGCCCGGCACAATCTGGAAGAAAGCTGCTTACGGCAGCCAATGCTGAGGTACATCCCCAGTGCCTGTACACCAAGAAGAGTGCAAATGATTGAATCTTGTCTGCCCAGCAATGCAGAGAGGTCCAGAAAAACTGCTTTTTGCTCAGTGCACAGGGCAGGAGAGAGGCATCTGGTGCTGGCCCAAAGCCCTGCTTCAGGCTGCAAGACAGCTCAGTGCAAGGCTTTTCCCCGAAGTCTTCCAGGTCTCTGTTGGCTATAACATGCTCCCAACCTCCTGTGGAGAACTGCTGCAGCCCTCTTTGCATGCAAATTGTTAATGCATTGTGCATGAGGGCCCTAATTAATACTCTGCTGCAGATAACGATTTTACATTATAGCTATTAACCTTGGCATATTGGAAACTAAATGCCGGCGCGTTGGGGAGGATTTTGTGTACATTGCATTGTGAAATAATGAATTATGTTTTTGCATATTTTATATACTGATTTTCTTTAGTAATAGTGAGACTAATGTTGGGGAAAAGAGGCCTGCAGTAATGTTTTCGCTGCTCCAACGGTTAGGGCATTAGCCAGGCATTTTGGAGACTCAGGTTCAGTTTCTTGCTCTGCATTGGCCTCCTGCAGGTCTTTTAACCTTGTGTGTGCAATGGAGATGAGACTGTTTCCGCCCTCATAGGGATGGATTTGTAGTCCTGAGAGAAGGTAGCCCTCCTTTTCTGTGCGCAAACGTCCCTTTTTCCCAGATTTTGTAAGAAAAGCTCCTTGATTCCCAGCTCACTTGGGCATCCCTCTGCAGTGATCTGATTCCTGGATCAAGATTATGAACCATATATCATCAAAGTTTGGATGATAATGAGTTTTTAAGTGAGATTTTTTAAAGATTTCTTTTTAGGATTTAATTAATTTGTCCCTAATAATAGACCAGAAGTGATGACATGGGGTACCAATGTTGAAAGCCTGGTCTGGTGGGGTTTGTCCGAGGGGCACAGTTCTGAGGAGGACATCTGGTTCAGACTGAGGACAAGGAGACTGGGAGGCTAAATGCCACTACGAGCTGATGGGCACTGGTGCTAACAGTGGTTTAAGCCATTTGCATCTGCAGTTCTCTGCCCTGTCATCTTCCTGGGGGTGTTAGGAAAGAGCGTCTCCCATTGCCTCTCCTGAAAAAAAAAAAAAAATTAAAAAAAATTAGACTTATGTTCAAAGTGCCCTGCAAAACAGTTTCCTCTGCCAGGGCAAGTGCAATGCCTGGCGCAGGGCTATGACCTGCATTTACTGTGAGGAGGAGAATGTCCAAGGGTTTTCAGTCCTTTCCAGCTCACCCATCTTCCTATTACTCAGCCCTTGAGCGATGTTTAAATGCAAAATATCCCAAAGCGCTTAACTCCAAGGAAACCTGGCCCTCATTTACCCTGCAGTTGCCATGATGTGTAATGGAAAAAGGATGCTTACAAGGCCACTTTCTTTTGGAAGAATTTTGTTTCTGATCCAACTGGCAATAACTCTAACTCTGTGTAAACTATTTTATGGATCTGTATAGTCAACAGATCAATTTTATTATACTTGGCCACTGCAGAAAAACTGTAAACTCCTGCTGTTAGCTGATGTCTGGGAAATATGTTTACAACTTTATTCCTTTCCTTTGGTGGCATCAATGTATTTATTTTTTTATTTAATACAAATTGTGCTGTGCTCTCTCCCATGCTATTTTATCATGCAGAACTTTTCCACATGGCCAGCTCCAGCACAACATATTGTGCTAATGAGAAAGCATTCGCAATTCTAATTAATGACAGGTCTCTTGATTTTCCTGGGCTGGTAAAAGTTCAATTCTCCTTTGCCTTTCGACTATTAGGTTTTACTGATTTGTAGAAGTATTTTATGTAGCGTGCTTGCAAATATCGGTTTCCAGTGAAGCCCCCAAAGTGGCTGAGAAAGCAAGATTTGTTTTGAAATGAGTTAACCCCTTTTAAAATGATGTAGAAAGTATTAAAAAGTGTAGGAGTGGATTGCTGGTTGTGCTAGTTTTGGCTGGGATAGAGTTAATTTTTTTCATAGTAGCTAGTATGAGGCTACATTTTGGATTTGTGCTGAAAACAGTGTTGATAACACAGGGATGTTTTAGTTACTGCTGAGCAGGGCTTACACAGAGTCAAGGCCTTTTCTGCTTCTCACCCCACCCCACCAGCGAGTAGGCTGGGGGTGCACAAGGAGTTGGGAGGGGACACAGCTGGGACAGCTGACCCCAACTCACCAAAAGGATATTCCATACCATATGACGTCATGCTCAGCATATAAAGCTGGGGGAAGACGAAGGAAGGGGGAGATGTTCGGAGTGATGGCGTTTGTCTTCCCAAGTAACTGTTACACATGATGGAGCCCTGCTTTCCTGGAGATGGCTGAACACCTGCCTGCCCATGGGAAGGAGTGAATGAATTCCTTGCTTTGCTTTGCCTGCATGCACGGCTTTTGCTTTAGCTATTAAACTGTCTTTATCTCAACCCATGACTGTTCTCACTTTTACCCTTCTGATCCTCCACCCCATCCCACCAGTGGGCAGTGAGCGAGTGGCTGTGTGGTGCTTAGTTGCTGGCTGGGGTTAAGCCACGACACTGGTATTTACAGCCATGGTAGCTGGTGTGCTGTCATGCTCCACCCCATGACAGAGTTAGGGCTGGTAGCTGCCCCGAGCACATCCCTCCTGCTATTAATTGGTTTAGTGACAATTTTGGTTTATGCAGGGAATTGGGCTGCGGCAATGAGCTACCCAGGGACCTGAATGCAGCTTGGCTGAGAGCGAGGGCTTCTCTATGGGACATCAAACTGTTACCTTTTGCAAGCTGGCACTGCCTCTCTGGAAGGATACATTTGAAGGGAATGTTGGATCAGTAACTTTAAAAGCTCCTTTAAAAACAATCAAGTTTGGGAACATGTTTTCATGTGATCTAAGCTTCATCTAACCCAGTATCCCATCTGTGACAAGCATCAATGCCAGATGTTTCTAAATAAGAATGAAACTCCCACAGCAATAGATGTGGCATGATTTGCCCTAAACAAAGGTCTCACCCTGACCTTGCATAGTTACAGATCAACCCTGGAGCAGGTGTTTTGCAATGAATACCTGGTGGACAGGGAAAGCTCATGATACACTCATTATTTACTGAATTATACTAAATAAAAATATACAGCTTCCTGACCAATCTGAGCTGTGCCATCTTTTGAGGTACACTAAACTGGCATTTTCCTTTTCAAAAGAACTGACCACAGAGTCACAGGATAGACAAAGTGGGAAAGGACCTCTCAAGTGAGCTTCAGACATGGGCTGCATTTGGAAGCCTTCGAATTAGCAACAGGGAAAACAAATTACAGATCTCTTTTACCTGAATGGGAACCAGTGAAAAGCACTCCGGTGGGCCCTGGATTTGCAAAGTCACTTTTTGGAGTGGATTCACACCTCAGCTATTGCTATGATATCTTGGTAACTCTATTATTTCATATTTTCTCTTGGTTCCTATGCAATTTGCACATTCAGGGTCAAGCCTTCGCTAATTACAGCTCCTTGCATTTCAAGGTGGCCGAATCAGCAGGACGTATGGCACGTATCCACAGAGCTTTAAAAATATCTCTCTACGTGACATATGCTGTTTGTCCCTGAACACCAGATAGGTTAATTGTTAAAGAAACATTAATAACATTAACTGATGGTATGGCTTCCCACTGCCTCTGCCCTGGCAATCTCACACTGGCAAATGGATTAATAATCCTATCGGAAATGAATGTCGTTGTTATGCAAGTAACTCAAAACTAGATAATTTAAGAATAGTTTGGATGATTACTAATTAGATCCACTGACACAGGGGAATTTGAATTATTCATGACTCGCTGAAAACAGCGGGTAATTCATTTGTGCACTTCTCTGCAACTAATGTGAAAGTTGTTTATTTTTCCCTCCACACACACCCAGATGATCTGCTAAAAATGATCCCTTGTTTCAGTGCTGATCATTTCACTGCAGAGGAACGTCAGGGCTGCAAGGATAGGATAAAAAGCCTTGAAAAGGTAGTTGGAGAAATGTGGACAAGCCATACTTTGAGACATGAGCTTTATTCTTTATTCACAGAGTTTCAATAGGCCAAGCCAACATCTGAACTTCTGAATAAATATCCAAATTAAGATGCTCATGCACTCCCAGGGTAGGTGAGGAGATGCCACATGGTGGCACCTGCATCCCCACATGCACGCTTTTTTGGGTGCTGGGGTGCATGAGGCTAGCTGGGAAGACATGAGGGCACCCTTCACAATCACCCCTGCTCCCTCCGCTCTCCGCGGACTCATCCAGCACCACCCTGTGTCCCTGCAGCAGAGGCATCAAGCACTCCCCAGATCCCCCCTCTCACCTGGGGGAAGACCCTTGAGGAGCTTCCCCCTCTGAGGACCCTGTGCATGTACAGATGCACATGCTGTTCCAATCTGACACCCCCAAAACGGAAGCACACCATTTTTCATGAAAAAAGGCATCCTTAGCAGCTCTGCAAACACATACTGCTGAACATAGAATTTGCTAAGGTGAGCTGGATAATTCAAGTTGAGGACACGTAGGAGGTAGTGAAAGGTGTTCTCCAGCTGTGCTCTGTTTATCCTTAATGGCATGCAAATGACTTCAAAATAGTGTGCAAAAGCTTTCTGTACTGTCTGATAGCTCCTTCTGTCCTCGCGGTAAGCTGAGAGCCCCAGCCAGCAAAGATGCCTGAGCAAACCAATTTTAGGACTTCTCCTTTTTACCTTGTTCCTTCCCTGAAATCGCTCCGATTAGTTTAAACAGAGGGAGAAAAAACCAAAAAAAGGTGATTCTGGAACTGGAGGATAAATAACATGACATGAAATTACCCAGCTCATTCAATACCAGGCTCTGCAGATCCTATTGCCTTTATTAATTTATGAGCTTTATTATCTTGATTTTTCATTAAAATACAGTAAGTTGGTCTAACTCATAAAATAGATAAAGTGAAGCACAATAGTTCATTTACCATTGATCCATATTTGTAACTTACAGAAGATGATAGCTACGGCTGTCACGAAGTCATACCCAATTCAGAAGTGCTATACAACTATGAGTAGTTAAAGCAGAGAACAGTGCCTCATCTTTCCTCCCTGGCTCACCAGTGCACTTCTTGCTCTTATTTTTACCAGTTTCCAGCACAGCAGCACTAGCTCATGTCAGTGTCTTAGATGTGTCTAACCCTTCACGAAGTGGGGTGCAGAGAAATGTAACTTGCCTGAGACCACAGACAGGAGCAGTTACCTAACTTGGTCTTGTGGTTTAAGAAAAAGGGGGGAAAAAAAGGGTGTGAAAGCTGCTGTAGAGGGGATTAGTATGCAAAAGAAGACATATAAAGTGCACCATGTGGCAGTGAGCGCATTTTAAGTGTGGGAGGCTTGCATCTTTTTTTTGGTGAAATGCTAGATTCAGGCCCTTCTTCCATCTTACACCAGCCAACACTTGAGCACAGGGGATCTGTGTTTCTCCACATGTGTGTATGTGTGTGCGCACCTCACATATATCCATTACCGGATAGAAGTGAGAAAAACGCCAAGGACTCAAGTG
Organism: Ciconia boyciana; assembly: GCF_034638445.1. NCBI lineage: Eukaryota > Metazoa > Chordata > Aves > Ciconiiformes > Ciconiidae > Ciconia > Ciconia boyciana. The sequence continues at coordinate 61,204,732 of NC_132938.1, forward strand.
TGTTTGCACACTAATTCCCATATATATGTATTTATTAGAATTTTCCTCTTATAAAGTCAAAGATGCACTAGAAAGTAGAGATGTTTCAATAGCGTGTAGCCCCTAGAGGAGCAATGTTAGTTGTGCAGCAAAGTCATGCCTGAAATGCTGCTGGTTTTACAACTGTTGTGGTCGTGGCCAGCTCCCTGCCCCTCGGCAGTCCCCAGCAGGCACTGTGGCCCTGCATCCCCCTCCCAGCTTTGCCCATGTTGAGCCGCAGCTTAACCCTGGCAGCCACCTCCTTGTCTGGGTCTTCCTCAATATGAGCAGTGCTGGCACAGTGGGACCACAACAGCATGAAAACACAAGAAAAAAAATCACTATGTGGCTTTTGCTTAATGTGTATTTCCTCCTCCTGCAAATGGGGGAAGCTTAATTGGCTATTTCATACTGCCGTCCCTTTCTCCTTGACCCCAGACCTTGGTTGCTGGCATCTCCAGCATCACTCCATAAATGACAGTAAAACCACTTGATGTGGCAAGTGGGTGCTTTATGAAGAGTGATATGGCATCAATCATAATTAACCTGCATGTCCCTGTTGCAGGCTGGGGCAGGCCCTGTCACATCTGGTTTCCTGTTTGAAAATACTTTGGTTTATATAGGTTTAGCTGAAAACAACCAAAAGACTGATTTCTAGGCAATGGGAGCTGGTAAAAGATGAATTATCTGTCACTCAGAAAGATGCCCTGGCTGTGGAAACCATCAAGCACATTCGTAGGGTTTCATTAGTCCTGCTTTCCCCCCCTCCCCACGCTTGGCATTGTTTGCTTTTTGGATCGGTTAGCAGCCCAGCATCTGCTTTCTGAGCCTTTTGGAAAACTCTGGAGGATGTGAAGTACCTGAGTCCTGCAACAGTATGATTTTACAGCCATTTGTAAAAGCAGGGTCATTCCCTTTGTTTCTTGAATTAAATGTCGCACCATGAGCATTTCAGAACTGGCATGTGCATATGCACAAATAAATATTAGCCAAATCAGTGCAAAGCACATTGACACTCTGCATTAGCACAAGAGGTGCTGTGGGTTTTGCATCACTGGGCTGTAAAGTGCTGGAGACTCTTGGTGCTGCTTTTTGGTCCTTAAGGCAGAAAGTGGCTTGCAGAGCCACTGGGTAAGTGGAATTGAGACCGTCCTTCATGCTGCCTAGCCAGTGCTGGGTGCTTTTGGTTTCCTTTGCTCCCACTTGCCCAGCTGTACAGCAGCTCCTCCTGGTAACAAGAGAGCAGAGGCTGTGGTCATTGCCTTTTACAAGCCACACCATCAAACACAACTCTTCTGGTTAACTCTTCTGGTGACTAGCTGGTGGCCCGTGGGAGCCAGGGAAACTTGCGCCTGCCAGTGTTGTATTTTCCTCCTTTTGCTCCCTTGGGAATTAAATCAGCCCCTCCACCTCCTAATCTTCAGCTACAGCCTGTTGTTTAATTCTTTTTTAAACCAGCCTCGTCCCTTACAGAATCCCAGTGTTACTATGGCAACGCAAGGACTTGCCACAGCACTCACTGATGCTATAAGGGATACTAAAAGTGTATTACGGGACACTGTACTTAAGAACGTGGAAGGCAGTGAGGTATTATGGAAACTCTTTTTTTCTTCTTCCCTTGCTCTTCAGATGGATGAGGAGGCAAGCTGTGATGGTGAGCAGAGTATGCTTTTGGGTATTAGATATTACTCCACAAACAATTACAGTGAAATTCATGGAAATGGTCGAGTAAGGTGCTGCTCAGCAAGAGTTACAGGTATTGGACTCTGAACTTGAAGCATTTAAAACATAACCGATCGTAGCACAGCTAAGGAAATGCAGTGCACTCAGGGATTTAAATCCTATTAAATCCAGAGCCCAAGCAACCTTTGAAAACACCATGTGCAACTCCAAATCAGTTTTGCTTGCTTTTAGGTAAGAAGTGGGAGCTGTAGTGTTATTCTCTTCTCTGGATATTAACCTTCCTATGCATAACTATATGCAAGTCTCTAAACTAGTCTCTAACCTAGAATGATAGCTTCTAATCTTGTATCTCCCTCCGAACTATCAAGAGGATTGCATTCTCCTAATGTGCCTTACTGGCTCAACTCAGTCGGAGTTGCTAATGCATTTTAAAAAAATTCCTGCCCACTTCAGAGTGTGCACTCCTCCCTCTCCCTCCAAATAGTGCTTTGACTGTATTAAGAGTAAAACTAGTAGCTCTCTTGGACTTGACATGGTGATAAATCTAATAATGTCCTGCTAACAGAGCTAAATACCTCATTTGAGGAAAAATGAAGCAACATTTTTCCCTGAGCTGTAAAATATGTTGAGCGATTTCCTTTCCTTCGTATGGAACATCAGGGCTTGGCATAATCCTCGCTCACTCTGAAAGAGCATAAAAGTTGTCTCCTGTGTGATAGCTCCAGTCGCCTCGCTGCCAGGTACCTGCTGCACACTCCGCACTGCCTGGCCTGCTTCCAGCAATAGCATGTGTGGTTTTCCCTCTTGCTAAAGAGAAAAGAAAACAGGTCCATTCTGGCATTCGGTTGCAGGCTGTAAAATTGAAATTAGCATTCAAGACACAGCCGTCTCTACCTACAAAGGCCACCTGCACCACTGATGCTTTGCTTTCAGGCATGTCCCTCAGTCTGCCAAGGTCCAAGTGTGAGACATGTTATCTAGCCAAGTCCTAAAATGAAGGATGAATGAAATTTGAGTAGGGACAGTGAGGTGCTGAAAGATCAATTTTTAAAAATCTAAATGGCTTTCCTTATGTCTCTTTCTGGGAGTCTTTACTTTTGATGTACATAGCTTTCAGTGGGGAAGCGTGGGGAGGAGAGACAGACCTCATTTGGGAAGATTCTCAGTTACTTCATGACTGTTGTGGCTGAAGTCCCATAAAATTAAAGGTTTGTTTTCAGGAGCTGAAGGGCAAGGATACAAGAGGAATTTTGTGTGCCTCAAATATTTTTGTCACCTCTGCTGTTTAATTTGTCTTATTCTAAAAACACAGCAATTAGGAATCTTTAGAATCCAGCTTTTTGGGATTCACTGCATAGAATGAAGTTTGGCTCTCATTTCTGCTCCATGCAACTCCATTAGCTACATTGAGCAAACAACTGACCATGAATTATGTTGTTTATATAAATATACAGACATAAAATAGAGAATATAATATTATCTATATTAGAATATAGATAAAATATATATCTACATTATTTCACTCTTCTGTTAATGATTTGCAGTCTTTCAATTCTTATATTGAATCTTCTTTATCTGTTGGATGCTTTGCCATCTTAAATGGATACCTATTTATGTTTTCTAGTCCTTAGATTGGTAGCTTTTCATCTAATTCATGCAAAATCAGTTCCAGTTTCATGGACTGGACTGAACTGAATTCTTTTATTTCCGTTAAAGGCAACTATTGCAAATAAACACAAACGTAAACATATTCAGGCCTTCACATCTGTGGATGCACATGTATCTGTCACAGCTCTCCTCGTCTGCCTTTTTAATTTCATCCTTCACATTCTGAATACAACTAAATCTTTGAGTCAAACAACTTTTACTCTTCCTGGATGTAATTTACTTGGTCATTTCCTATATATCATGAGCTTCCTTTTCATATCACCAAGATGAAATCAAAAGCATAGCTCTTTGTGTATCTCTAAGTCTTTTACATTGATTATATATGAATCACTTCAATTTGTTAGATGTGGAAAGACCTAAAATAACAATGTTTTAAGCACTGCTTGGCTTTAGCACAGAATACCTGTTATGTGTCCGTGAGCAGGTCAGCATTAAGACGTGCCAGAGGTGATAACAGATTGCATTTGTTGTTGCAGTACTGCATGAGGTGCTGTCTGTTGGATGTTTCCCTAGCAAAGCTGTGGCTGAGTGGCAGGAAGGAAAGCTTCCGATTTGTGTTGATTATAGCAATTGATAATAATAACAAATTGATTCTAATTATCATGCATGCAATCATTTCCCACCTGTAATGACAGAAGATGCTTAGATACTTGAAAAAAAATACTAGAAGCCAAGTGAAAGAGCTGTTTGATTTGGTTGTTCACGTCTTGCTGCCTGAAGCAAAGAGAGCTGGAAGGTGCCAGCTAGTGGCCAGGTATGTTAAGATTATTTTGCGCTCACTCTTTACTCAAATATCTATGGAAAAATACAACCCTTTAAAATAGAATCATAGAATCATAGAATCGTTTAGGCTGGAAAAGACCTTTAAGATCATCAAGTCCAACCGTTAACCTAGCACTGCCAAGTCCACCACTAAACCATGTCCCTAAGCACGACATCTACATGTCTTTTAAATACCTCCAGGGATGGCGACTCAACCACTTCCCTGGGCAGCCTGTTCCAGCGCTTGACAACCCTTTCGGTGAAGAAATTTTTCCTAATATCCAATCTAAACCCCTAAATTCATGGCTCCCTTAGAAAGAAAAATTAATAACATTTTGCTGTTTTTTTATTTGAGTAGTTTCTGTAATTGGGAAAGAAATCTACTCCATTTTTCCTTATCTCTTAGCATTATTTACAGCTCTGTGATACCATTTTGATCACCTTACCATGATCAAACCATTATTTTAATTCTTAGTAATTCCCACAGAACATGCTGCAGCAAATATAAAAGCATAGAGACTTTTACAATTTTTTTAAGAAAAAGAGTGTGCAACTCAAACAGCTTTGTAGCTATTTTTAATTCGCCCAAAGCAGAGGATAAATAAATATGCTGTTGACAGTTTTTTCAGAAGATGGACTTCAGTAATAACCTGCTCCCCCCAAATTTTTTTACCTTTGTAACAGCAATTACTACTTATAAGAAATGAATATGTTGATACAATTATTCCAAATGCTCTGAATGCATCATTTTCAGCAAGGATTAAAGTAAGAGAAATATATGTTGACATTTTAGAGTTTGTACAAGGCTTATCTCCATAACAGCTCTCCAACTTTCTACTTCCCCTGATGGTCCTCTTTAGAGAATAGGTCCTATCGTGTCCCATCAGGGACACTACGAATTCCCTTCCCCTGTTACTTGCTTGCCTTGCATGACTAGCACAGAGCTTAAAAAATAGGGATTAATTGCTGGGCCTATTATGCCGTCTCAGCATTAAGCTTGTCCCTTGTGCTGCTTGTGCTGATGGAGAAGGCAACACTGAACTCAAGCTGTGTGCTTTTCCCTGTGACATGGCTTAAACTTTTGGGCTGGCCTGGGCTACCAGGGATGTGTGGCAACAGATCCAGGAGGGACCGATCTACTTTAAGGTATTGATACGGTTCCCTACTCCACTTGTATTTGAGCCTCTCACCCTGCTAAACTGATGTGAGCCAGTTTTACAGAGGTGGGAAAACACTAATCCACAAAACATTTAGAGGTCTCTTAATTCTCCCTTAAAGTCACTTGGGAGTTAGTTCAGATCAAGGCGAGAGCGATTTTTCCCCCAGAATGTGTGGCAAACCAGGGAACCATAAATTTGCTTAATTCCATTAAATGGGACTATGACCTTGCATGAATATCACCGCTTGCTCCTCAGTTGTGCGTTTGCAGATATAAAGAGCTGGGATGTTACACAGCTTCGTAGAGAATGAGTTCTGCTGAAGGAAATAGGCTCCAATTTACACTGGTTTCACATTGAGCAGAAAAATCCTGAGGTTTTTTCCCCTCAAAATGTGGAGATGAGAAAGCATGGAAAAACACAACAGCTACCAAACCCAAATCTTTGGGGTTTTTAAAACATTTCTCCCTATCTCTAAACTCTCAGGTGTCATTCATTTAGTATTTTCAAATATTACTTTGCCATAATGAGAACTGGCAATTTAAAAGCAAACTGGCTTTCTGCTGAGAGTAAGTATTTTTATATAATTGCATAACTCTGTGAGCTAAGAATTTAGGGCTTGTCTCATGCCCTTGCACAATCCTTTTCCCCTTGTATCCCCTCCAAGGGCTGCAAAGCTCTGCTGGACTAAGTGTGCCGAAGACCTGCCGTGGTGTTAGCAGCATTCATTAGAAACTGCAGTGCTGATATGTGTTACCATTTATGCTGCTTTCTGGGCAGATCACTAAATTTCAGGATGATTGATTTCGACTAGAAGGGTGCAGTGAAAAATTTTTTTTGTACTTGTGTTTGAATTTTGATATCTTTTTACCTTTTTTTGTTCCAGAATCCTAAGGGTTGTTTTTTTTTTTTAACAAAAAGCTGAGATTCTTATGTTTGGGAGCTGGGCCATTAAAAAAAACCCTAACATTTACTTGTAGGAAAATCAAAGATTGACAGCTTGTCCTCTCCACTGATATTGCCATGGCTTATATTCCTATTTTACTTACACTCTTCTTTAATGTAGTCCATGGATGATACATTGCTTTAAATTATTTATATTGCAGGCTTTATTCCCCAACACTTGTTAGTTCACTTTGAGGTAGAGCCCAGTGAAAAGTCTGGAAAGCCTTTCTGAAAAATCAATACCTCTGTGATCCAAACTGTAGTAATTAAACAAGGACAATTAAATGATCAAGCGGCCAACTTAGTCCGTCTTGACAAAGTGCCCTTTTGTCTCAGAAAGGTGAGGTTGTTAATGCATGCAGTGATTAAAAGTCACAGCAAGGTGACTCTTACTGGAAAGTGTCCTTTCCAGCTGCCGGGTGGCGTGGTAACTGCAGACATCTCTGTGCAACATGTGGTCTTTCTTAATCTGGATTTGGGCCATTTGGCTCAAGTACGCTCTCACTTGCTGAGCTGCTGCAAATTTGTCTGATTTAAATTAAAATTATTTTTGATGTATCCACAGTTGCGTATAACTACTTACTGTAAGCAGACTCTGGAGCGCGTAGGCCTGTGACCCTTCTCTGTAGTCTCCTTTTGCTCCATGCGACACTGAAGGCACATCCTTCCCACCTGCCGCCGTGGCATGGGACGCACTGCTGGCAAAGCAGCACACATGGGCAGGCAGGTTTGGGGGGGATGCATTAGCAGGAGGGACAGTAATGGTACAGGAAAGTGTGTTTGCAGGCTGTGCTGCAGGATCTGACCCTCACTGAGGGGCTTGTTGCCAGCTTTGACTGCTCTCTCTAATTGGGATCACACTGATTGGTTGCTAAAATGATGCTCCCAATAGGCCAGAGTGAGTTCTCGTAAGAAAAGCCCGAATCACGTCTCTCAGCATGGTAGTCTGGCTGATGTGAAATAAAAGGTATGTTTGTCAGTTTTGTGTCACGCTTCCTCCCTCACCTCCTGCCGGGGAGCAGGGCTGATACGATTAGAAGCAGCTCAGACATGCCTTTTGGATTGCCTGCAGCAATACTAGCAGGGACTTTGTTTTTTGTTTTCCATTTTTAAAGCTGGGCTTGGTTCCTCCCAGTTCTCCATTTCCATCGCTCTTCTGAAGATTGCTCAGCTCACTGAATACATACAGCTATTAGAGAAATGCTTAAAATAACCCCAGATTTCTGGCTTAGGTCACAAACCGGGGAGTGAAAATATTTAGTCAGAAGTACCTTGGGTGTTTAAGCAACAGACAGCAGTGTTTGCAAATAATCCTAAACAATAAACAGGTACCTCTCTGGAAAGTCAGAAATGAGGGTTTCTGCGCTGACTGGGAGCCTGCAGAAGTCGATTAATGGTTGTGATTGCACTGACACGGTGTTTGCAAGTGTGATGCCGCACTTTGTGTCAGTACACACCATTTATGCTGTGCACACCTTCGCTTTCAAATGTGCTTGGGGGAAAAATGATTCAACACTTTCCATATAGATGATGTTGTGGCCTATGTGAAACACAGAAACATAAAATACTAAGGCAGGCAAAAGCCTAAATATCTCAGTCTCGAAGAACCACCTCAGGGCCTAGCGGAAGTGGTACTCGAGGGCTCTGCTTTTCTGGTTTCCTGCTGGGAATGTGTTTTCCATGAAGCATTATGTGCTTCTCCATTTGCTGAGTTTCTAAGATGAGAAATTAGAGTTTTCCACTGAAAACAGACCTTTGTGCGTGAGCCTGTGATTAGCTGAAAGTCCAATTTTTCTCGAGTAATACCTTGTAAGGAAATTTTCAACCACCTCTCTGCAGCCTAATTTGAGAAACTCAAGCTCTCAGCTCTAAGGTTTTTCTGATAGTGAGCACTGGTGTTATTCATTTGTGAAAGCCTGGGCTGGGAAAAACATTCCAGATCCAACTTACTCCAAACATGTGTGATTGATAGACAGTCCTGCTGTGTGTACTGGGTTGTACCACAAGCACTTTGCTAGGTGGGAACCAGACCCTTTGCAGTACCATCTCCTTTTGCCACTGGGGCCACATCCCGACTTACACTGCATTTCTTAAAAGTCATCTGGATTTAAGAGGGCTTTGTGCAGATCACACTGGAAACTCTGTAGCGTCTGGACCTCCATAAGCTTTCTTTAGCAGGGTCCATTGCACAGAGGGAAATTTTGGTTTCCCTATTTCACTTCACAAGTGCATTATTCTTGCTGGTGAAGCCCTTGTCAGGACAGTGTGCCAGTTCTCTTTGGCCTGCAATAAACTGCCACCAGCTCACGGTGCAGTGGGCATCTAGTTTAATGCTACTGATATGATAAATGTTGTGTGGTACTAAATTAGGTCTGCCAAGGATTGATATGACTTTTATCCCGTTTTTAAAATACATATAAAAGTGTCTCTGCTGTAGAGCTGCCTCCTTTGGCAGGTTTATGGGTGCATTTGGGAATAATGGTGCTGTATGATGATTATAAAACTTTATAAAGCATTCTTTATTGTTCATTACCATTACTCTATATTATCTCACGATTATCTCCTGATGCATTGCAGTTGCAAAACCCAGGCCCCACCATACGAGAGTCTGAACAATCTGATCTCATTTGGACACCAGACAGTTTGAGGAAGAATACACTCTCACTTGTTTTCATGCAGAGGCAATGGCTTGTCTTCTTCCAGCAGCTTGCAGAGATTCCCACAAACACTAGAAATGAGCGGTGGGAGGTTTTTCTATGGGCTGTGGGCAACCCATACGCAATCCATGTTGCAGATATGCTGATGTGCCCCCAGGCCAGTCAGCAGGGCAGTGGGATTCCTCAGCACGAGCAGCCTGGTCGGCTCAAAACCCCCTCAGGGACTTGAACAGATGCCATAGCTGAAGAAAATGCCCCTCCTGCAAGGAAGCAGTAATGGTGGCACTTCTAAACCTAACAAGCTTTAACAGCAAACACAATTGCTAAATCTTCAGTGGCTCTTAGCGTGTTGTGTACCAATAAAAAGGCACTTGAAAAAAATCTGTCAGAATTGCATTAGGTGGAGCTGAGCTCTTTTGGATACCTGGCCTCACTGGTGAGAATTAAACAGCCAAAAAATCCAGCCCTGAGCACCTCAAAACCTTTGGTTTTTGACATGAGGCAAATCCCAGAGATATGCCTGAAAATAACTTTCATTGCCTTCAGAAGGCTTGGGATAATGCCATTAGCACCCCAGCTGCTCTTCCTCCTGTTGGTGAACACGTATATGTGGGAATTGCCCACTGATTTTTTGAACATCAAACTTGCATCAATTAAATATCACAGTGTAGTGGGATCGCTCTTTCACTGCTCGTGACTTTTGTTTGCGTATAAGACATCTGGCTCTGCGAATGCAGCAGCAGTTTGATTTTTTTAGTTGCTTCTTTCTCTTTGAAACAAAGCCCATCTTGAATGCCTTCCCCTGAAGTCGGGAGTGCACGTCTATGTCTCATAGCCATGCGTGCAATGGCACTCTGATTGCACTTCATGTGGCCGGCCGATGGTAACATTTTATTGAATTTGTGCATAGATTAAATCCCCTCAGCCATGACAATTAAATAGGAAAAAATGTGTATGCTATTTGCAGGGATAATATTTAATCAGAAATAGACAAGAATATGAGTCACCAGCTCAGAAACAAACCCAGTCTTGATACAAATTCAATTGAACTTGTTCCAGCTGTTTGCAGCAAAAAAAAGTAGCATTTTTCATACATGCGACAACTCCAAATGAGCCCAGCTGAATTTGTCCAAAAGCATAACCTTCAGGGCATTTTAAGGACCCCATGTTACTGTTTATTGATGGCAGCTGGGGAAAATAACTAGGCAGTGGCAAAGGCTGGGTCACTGGCAAGGAAGGTGCTGAGCAATGGGGGGCTTGGGAATATGGCACACAAAAGTTGCATCTCTCTATGACTTCAGTTTGCAGGTGTGCATGAAGGACAGCAATAGCTGCCGTGCTCTGGTCCTGTGGTCCTGGCTGCAGCCCCACTGCCCACCCCATGGGGCTGAGACTCCTGTGAGGGACTGATGCTTAGGTGGAGGCAAGGCTGGAGCTCATTGAAACAAACTCTTTTTCTTACAGCACGTTCTCATTAGGGACAGCAGAGAGAGCACTGGGCACTCAGCTGCATTTTTGACAGTCAATTAGTGTTAATCAAACCCAAGACATAGAGATAAATTATTAAGAATAGTCAGAATTGAATAGCGGAGGGAGGTCTGCTGGGACAGCAGCAGTCTGGAGATGTTCCAGTTGTTTTCAAGTTTACCATAACCTCTTTGGCAGAGAAAACAAGCTGGACTTTTCATGCTGACAGGTTTAGTTGCACAATATGACACTCAAGCCTGGCTGGAGACAAAAGCAGGAGGAAGTTTCTCATTGAAACTTTGCTCCTGTCTTCAGAGTATCTAAGAATTGCAAGTGAGTATGCATTAGGACCCCACTAGTAGCATGCCCCAGTCTGCAAGATTTCCCCCAAAAATCAAGGATCATCAATGAATTCCTTTTAAATCCATTCAAACTGTTTTGCTGCTTCCAAACTTCAGTGATTAAAGTGCCTCGTGGTCCCAAGCACAAAAGTCTAAGTAGGATGCAATCTTTGTGGCAGCGACCTTAGGACTTTTCCAAAATTAGTATTACGTTAACTTGACAGGGTCTTTTGCCCTCATAAACCCATGTTAAGTGAGGTTAATTATCCCATCCTTTCATTCTTTACTAACCCATTTCCTCTCACCTGCCCAAACTGATTTTGGCTGACAGGCCTGTACAGGCTATCCCCTTTAACCATTTTAAGGCTTGGGTCCTGTATTTATTTTATTCTGGCCCCATGAGACCTGGCTGTGTTCCAGGCAGTGCTGAAAAATCAATGCTGATTTTGCTGAGTGCCCCTTGGCCATCTCTTTTTAAAATTCTTGTCTATGAAGTAAGTAGACTACTGCTCTTAATATGTCCGACTTGAGTAAATGAACTGGTTCATCCTAGCTGGGAAAGAGAAACATTAGTTTCACCTGCCTAGACATTTACCTCAATGAATGGCTCACGGAAGTTCCAGTGCGGATCAGCTAATGACACCGAAATCAGCCACTCTGCTAAAAAGACAGGAAAATTAATTTATGTCCTCAAGGAGACCTCAAGCATCCGTGTATGCCTCAGTAAAGAAGATGTACACACATTTACTCAGAGGAAATGCTCAATCACCGTGTTATACAAGCAAGAGCATGAATGACAATGTACAAACAAGTGACGCATGTGAGCGTATTGAATACAGCAGCACAGTTCCTGGCGTGGCGGCAATGTGCTATTATTTACCAATCCCTTTTAGTCTTCTACTTAGCAGAGATGCATTTTCAAAAAGTGCAAGAGGTAAAATCCAGGGCAATTTAATTTGCTGTTGAATCAAAGATGGGGGAGTGGGGCGAGAAAAAACCCTGAGCATTCTTCTAGGAGAGGAAACTAAAAATTTGTCGTCCAGCAAGTGGAGAGGGACTCCAGCTGATTCTCTCTCTGAGGGCATATGTGCACCCCTATGTGGGAATGCAATTTGGGTAGACATGCCCGAGATCCTGCTGCACGCACAGTTCAGGAACTCATGGTCACAGAGCTGCAGCTGCAGAGGGCAGTGCTAAGTAACCTGTTAAATAATAGTATTTACGGCCATGGGATTTCTTAGCCTTGCTGCAAACATTATATTTTGAAAGAATAAAACCTGAACTTTTGATTTATTTGTAATACTTAGTGTGTGCATCAAAATAGAAATGGTCCTTCTTTGGCTTCGGCTATTTGCATGCCCACTAGACTTGTCTCCTGACCTTGAAACCCAAAGAAAACGGGTTTCTGTTGTCATCAAGCATTCTTCTGCAAATGAACAGGCCCTCCTGAATGCCAGGACTGCAGCAGGACAGGCAATATTCTCCAGGCTATAAGAGTGGCTTGCCTCACTTGGCAAGCTGGCATGTTTAGTGTGTGAGGGGGAAATAAAAGGTAGATTAGCAGCTGAATGATGCCTAATGTAAGCGATATAAAATAGGGAAATACTTTGGCAGCATTGGCTCTGGTAAGGACGGAGCTACAAAGTCCCCTTGTAACCTACTGCACAGCAGTGAGCTGCCAGTGCTGTTTTTGCGGGGGCGTGCAGCTCATTAAATAGGGAGCTACATCTCTCCCCCAACCTCAGCCTCACTGGTTGCAGCAAAAGGTGTTTTTTTAAGTGACGAGATCTGCTCAGTGTCACCTTGCCTCCTCTGCCTCCTCACCATTGGAGTCTCCTTGGACCACCAGGCACTCACAGTGACAATAGGCTGGAAGGAGGTGATGCACAGGGGAAAGCAAATTGCGCTCATCTTTTTTTGGCCAAGAAGGCTGTTAAGATGTGCCTTTTCTTAATGACTTTTCTTGATGACTGGCACACTTTGTTGTTATCCCAAAAGTCAGTGGAGTCTCAGCTTAAAGCTGGAGGAAAACGATGCAAATCAGATCCCTTCTACAGAAGAAGTTATGTTATAAGCTCAGTTGTAGCCTAGCTACAGCTTTTCTGCAGGTACTCAAAATATTATAGGTGTAGCTGTTGTAAAAGAACATCTCTGACATCAGGCCTCGATTGGGGGTGAACAATACGTTATTTTCTTCCACAATACTAGTAGCAGATTTCAGAGAGTAGAGCTGCTTTCTCTAGAAAAAAGGAAAGAAGACACACAGAGCAAAGTAGCAGACAGAGCAATGTAGGTTCCCGACTGAGGGCAAATAGGTCGCGCTTAAGATGTCAGGGGGGACTTGGGAGATTTATGTTCAAGCCTCTCCACAAGCAACTTTTTGTGTGTCCATGAACGGGTCCTTTAACCTTCCTGTGTTGCAGTGACCTGTTTGTAAACCACAGATATTTTTTGCTTAATTTGGGCTTGCTGATGCCAGTAGCTTTCTTTGATGTTACCTCAGCAGGCATTGCTCATATCCTCAGGCTGTGGGGACTTCAGGAAGGATTAGATATGTATAATTGACTTACGTATATCTTTTATGTGTTTGTACAGCACCTTGCACAGCCGATCCTGATGCTACCATGTGGGCTCTTTAAGTGCTGTCAAAACACACATCATGGTCAGTAAAATACGATGCTATTGCCTTTCCTTTTACCCTCCACCTCAGTTTTATTTTTGCTGGAAAACTGAAGTATGAATTGGTTACTAGCATGTCTCTCTGCATATGTGTGCATGCACTCACAGTGTCGTGGTGAGGAAGTAGGAAGCTGTTAGCTTCCTAGGACGCTAGAAAGTAGGAAGCTGTTAGCGGGACAGCCATTATGAGACACAGAAATGTTTGTGCTGGGAAGTACACAGGCATTTCCTAATAGGCTGTGCTAAATTCCCTGGCAGGGGAATGAAAATGTGTACTTGCTTGAAAAGTCCATGCATGCCTATGCAATGAACTGCTAGAACAGTATTTTATCCCTATCTGGAAGATAAAAGCTTTGCTTTTGTTGTTGGAGAAGGCCTGGTTGAAAATGAGGTAGGAGCTTTTCTTTTTCTTCTTTTTCTGCCTCTGTGTGTGCGTGTGTGTCAGAGTTGCTATGGTGAACAAAGGGTAGGAAGAACTCTGATTTTTCCCCACAAAACTGTAGTCTTATTCCTCCTGATACTGCCTATTTTCTGAGATATATATACATATATACATATATTTATATGCAATATATATATGCGTGCAGTCGCTCACATGCAAGCACACAAAGCTACTTTGGAAAAAGGGATATGTGACTCGTCACCATGTAAAGTGACAGTCTCCTAAAGCCACGGAGCTAATTTTTTTGTGAATGGCTCAGCTGGTGACATTACTTGGCTATGCTTCCGATTTAAACAAAGCAATCTTGGGAGGAGTGGATGAATCAGAAAAAGACTTCCAGATTGTTAGCATTTTAATAGCAAAATGAGGGCTATCGTCCCCCTCCCCCAGCTAGGTTCATGTGGAGGTGTAGCAGAAATGTGTGTGAAGAACTGGAGGCTATTAAACACAGCATCTTCAGCCACTGCAAACATAAAAATGAACAGGGATGACTTTTCTATTTAATAACCCACATTTTTTTGCTTGCTGTTAAAACAGATACAGTGAGAACAGTATGATCTCACTGCAGGAGATTTTAGTAAGGACAGAACAGGTTTCAGCCTTGTGTTAGCTTTGCAATAGCCAAATTTCTTTTAGGGCTTAAGCCTGTGGACTGCAGCACATTCCTGCCTTTGCAGTGAGCTTGGGGAAATATTTCACCCCAGCTTCACATCAGGGCTGGGGAAATGCTCCTCAAACTAAACTCACAAATGGAGCTGCTGAGAAGTTCTTGCAACTGCATCTTGTTTTCCACCGAGGACTGACAGTAAGCTGAAAGGAGAAGGGAAGCATTTCAGTGGCATTTCAAAATTTCATTTTGAAATACAGGTGACTTCCGAATATACTGGTTCTAGTTTTTTAGGCTGGAGTGTTTGAACATACCGTTTCAAAATGACTTTTTGGTTCAATCTGTATCTCTCAAACAGTATCATTTGACTGTATAAAGTCAGAACTGACATAACTTCATTTTCATAGAATAAATTGCCACCAGATAAATATGGTTCAAGTAAGGAATCCCTGCACATGGGTGCCCCCAGTGCCTGGGTCCCCAGTGCCTGTCCCCAGTGCCCCAGTGCCCAGTGCCTGGGTCCCCTTTCCTCCTAGGATACACATCCTATGTCTTTTCTCATCTGATATCTAGGCTCCAGGAGACATATAGAAAAAGGTTGGAGTGCCTGGCCCCTTTTGACCAAAATATTCAAATATGGATACATCTGGTTCAGAATATGGCAGATGCTTGCTAAAAAACTAACTTTTTCCAGCACTTTCAGACACAGGTAATACAACTCCATGTGGACAGCCTGGTTGGCAAATCTCTTGGTCCATATTATCTTAGTATATCTTACTCGTGAAATACAACAGGGGGAATTGCTCTCAGTGGTAGATAAACATTACTCCTATGATTTTTGTTCTATGGTTTTGTGGCTTTATTATTTTACAAAGGTCAGCATTAATTCAGCAATTTTCTTGCCTTTATTCCAGTAAAAACCTTACCATATCCGTTTGTTCCTTGCAGTTTATTATTCCTAGTCTGGTGTCTGCTGTTCAAAGCTTAATGGAAATCCTGAGAAATATAATTTCCCACCTGTCTGTGAGTTTAGCACTTATATCAGTTTTGAGTAATTTCTTCACCTGCTCTGTCCATAATTACAGTTGTGCCTAAATGTAATGTGTAGTCAAGCTACAGCCAAAGGAGTTCTGCTGATACCCTGCTTCCTTTTACTTTTAAAGTTAAGGACAATAGGAGCATAAGTCTCTCTTACTTTCACAGGCATTTCAAACTATATTTTCTCAAATTATATTTTGTTAGCTGGGGACTAACTCTGGGCTCAGTCACAGCCTGAGCATCCTTGAGCAAATCAGTGATGCTGAGGCCTTCACCTGGTGAGGACACAACCCTTTTTTAAGGGCTGCAGTGGGATAAATGCCACTGACAAGTGCAGCACACTGAAAACTGTGGTGACAGAGTCCAATGGAAGTGCTCGGGTGCTGAGGCACCTCTGTCTTTCTCTCTTTGCCATGCCAGGTTCACCCTAATTTGCCACCCTGAGTCTTAGCAGGGCTTTCAAAATTAGCTTTGACCTTTTAGGTGGCTTGCTTCCATCTAATGAGCATGGCAGCTTCTTTAACGAACATCAGAGCTGGGTGCCGACTCAGCTAATTTGATTGCGTTTTATGCATTAATCAAAACCCTCATAGTAATCTGACCTTGACTAGGACATAACGATGCTGAACGCTGGTCTGCACTTCCCTTTCAATGCTATGGTGGGACATTGCAGTGAAGAAGGCCCTCTGGGCCACAGTCCAACCTTCCCTCTCACCCTCCCTGTAACCTATATTCCCTGGGAATGTTTGCCCTCTGCGTTATTCACAAAGGCACAGTGGCTCTTCCTTCTTCACCTACAGGGATCAGGCCCTGTTATTTTATTTCCCACCCCTTCTTTTAGGTCATCATGTTGTGAAACTTAAAAAAAGCCCTGTGGAAAACAAACTTCTCTTGGAAACTATGAGAGTACATTTATTCAAAGGGAGGGCTGCTTCCTCATTTGTGAAATTAAGAATGGAGCAAATTGCCTACAGGCTTCTAGCAAGGCAGCTAGATAACTTTCATAACATATCAACTCCAGAAAGTACTTTGGAAGATGATGACAGACAGTAATTAATTTAACAATTAGTAAGGTATTGATTCACGATGCCTTAAAAATTTTTGTTGCCATTGAACTACCAATAACTTATCTTCACAGAAGTAATGTTTGGTTCAGCATTTCCATTAAGCGTGCAGCCTCTCCCCAGTCTATCAATCAGCTGGGCTAGGCTCCCAACCATCTCCCGCCTAAGAAAAAGTGCACAAGTGCTGTCCTTTGGCCTTCCCACATCCCTCTGCTGTACAGGGCTTTGGTGGCTTTATCACAGTAGGAGTCAACATGGACAGAGGTGGAAAGCACAGCACTTTTTTACAAGACCTCATCAAGGGCAGAGACCACCAGAGGTGTAAGGATGCCCTGCGGACAGGTATGTGTTATCCACATAAAGAAATCCATCATAAAAATTGTTATTGGGGTGAAGTCACATATCCATGTCTATATCCGCACATCAGTCTAGAAAATACTCTTCTAACCTCTCCTGCTGTTTATCCCCAGATGATCTTGCCTTAATCTAGCTGCCTTTATAGTTCAGATGAATTGCATCCTAAAAGCAGCTGGTTTTGCTTCCTTGGCTAAGAAAGGAGCTTACCTTAGCCCGTCTCTAGCTGTTGGCGCTGTGGATGTCTGCAGTTAGTTGCAATTCTGTCCGTGTCTGTCCATCTGTCTCACGTGTTTCCACTTGTGACAGTCCCAACAATCCCAACATTCCCATAATAATCTATTTTGTAATTCCTACCCATGAGGGCAAGGACAAGGTAAGTTTAGTGACCTGCCTAAAACTGCATAGTGGCTGAAACCTGACCTGTACCCACCTTCTCATTCTGAATAAATAATTTAAGGCTCAGCTTGGAAAAGGCTGAGGACTCAGTGCACTTGGAGAAAGCTTTGACCTTGGGGATAGCTTTGATCTTGGGCAGCTGGATTTGGAGTCCCGAAAGCTCGCTGTCAGAGCTGGGCACCTCAGCTTTATTCCAGGTTTGTCACTGAGCTGATGCATCACCTTGTGTAAATCATTTCTATAACCTGTTTGTATTTCCTTCTCCTCAGTCTTTGTCTTTCTTGTCTGACTAGAGAGGAACAGCTCCCTTTCACTCTAACACTATAGGGCCTTCGGTGTCTGTTGGAGCTGCTAGCTGCTACTGAAATGTAAATATTAATTATGTAGAGAATACATTAAAAATGCTATTAAAGCTGCAGATGGGCAGTCTGAAGGACAAACAGTTCAGCTTTGGAACATCTCTGCGATGAAGAAAAAACTTTTGAATGCCTTTGAGAAAACAGATTGTGTCAAAATGTCCATTTTCCTTTTAAGCAAAACAGATGTTTTCTGTTTTAATTCCCTTTGCTTTTTGTTTCTATTTCTGGAGGAGACAGGTGACCCTGCCCCCAGAAAAAAATCAGCAAAAGGAATCATTGTTTGTTACACTTCCTTATGTTGAAAATTTCTGATGCATTTGCAACTTTAACTCTCTTTCTAATGTAGTATATTGGGCAGGTTATTTTGTTCAAAGCAAGGTGAACACTGCTGGTTTTGCCCAATCCCCTCCAACGTGAACATTGTAAAAGTAGTCCCAGCTCACAGATCCCTCCTTCAGACAGCCCTGTCATACATCATATGGCGTATTCAAGCTATTGCAGCCTGTCCTACTGCAGTCATCCCACTGGCTCATCTGCTGTTTCTGTCCATCCTGGCTTCTGTCAAACACTCCAGCCTCCCCAAATGCCTCTCCCCCTGCTGCCCCTATCTGTCCTTCCCTATGCCCTGTATTTCCCAGATGTTAGGGGCTTACGGTTGTCTGGTCCAGCACATAATATTGTAGGGTCATGTTGTCTGGCTCCTTGTACACAGGGAAGGTCCCTATAATTTGCCTCTGGCCTTTGCTCTTACCCCCATTTTCTTCTCATCCTGCAGTCAGAAGCCTTTGCTCCTGTCTCCACCCCAAAGGGGTCCTAGCAGCTCCAAAACTACAGCTGCAAAGAAGGATAAGGGCAGCTGTAATTCTATAGCCTGCAATGGCACAGCTGGCTTGATAGACTGAGGCCAGCTATTGATCTTCAGGCACTCACTGTGTAGTGCCACCGAGTTCGTCAGCACTTCTGCAATTAGCCACTGATCAGGGTGAGCAAAGATTGGCAGAATGAAACCCATGACTTCTGTGCAGATAAGCCAAAGGGTTTTTTTTCTTTCAGTGCTGCAATCTCCTTTCCAGCAGTATAATTCTCCACTGCCTTTGAAGGTCTGTATGTTTTTCAGCCAGTTCTTTCCTTCCGGTTCCTGGTTGGCACTTTGCAGTTGAGCAATATTCCCAGGGGACAAATATTAAGAGGGTTTGTGAGAGGAGAAATTGAGATGTCTGAAAACTGACAGGATCCTGGCACACATGAAATTAAAACATTTCCCTTTCATGGCGGTGCTCTTGTCAATGCAAGACTGACATCCAAGCACAACCTGGAAATTGAGACCTCATTAGCACTTCTCTGAATAGGTGTGTTGGGGTATATCTCTTCCAAGCGTAGGCATGTGTTTATCGGTGTGTCTATAGGTAGTTTCTGTGTGCCACTGACTGGTTCATCTATGGGTCCATCTCTCTGTACGTATACACAGGACCACAACTACTGTTGTACTGTCTTCACCAAGGAGCATTTTCCCTACTGTTACACACTTTACTGCTTGAATTCAATCTCAGAATTAATTCCTATTTTGGCCCTGAACCTCTTTAAGAAAGACGTGAGATTTCTGCACTATAATGAAAGCAAAAGACTCCAGCCTGTTTGTCATGGGATAATACTTTAAAAATGTCCACTTTCACAATTTGGATTTGTTTATTTTTCTGACAATTCTTTATTCTTCGCTGGCTTAAATAAAAAAATGGTTCACAGGCTTGAGATATCCTTAAAACATCTGGACCTAGGCTGGGACAGGGGAAAGGCAAGATGCAGGACTAGAAAGGGAGAGCAGTCAGTGACACTTCTCAGGGCATTAAGGAAAAATAAGCTGGATATCTTACCCACAGACAAGGAGGAGAAAATGAACTGAGGTTTCTCATATGAAAAGAAAAGTGTCATCACGCTGAGGGAGTCACGCATGCCATGATGGAGGCAAGATGCTTATTATAGCCCATACTTTGCAGGTTGTTTGTGACTTTCTCCTCTGGGCTTGTTGGCTCTCCTTTAGCTTGAGCTTCCTCCACCATTGTCACGCTGTTGGGCACAAAGCAGTTCCATCGTGTGCTGCCCTTCAGCAAAGGGTGGTTCCTGCTCTGAGGGATTTACCGTCTTAAATTGGCAAAAGCTTAGAGGAGAAAGAGGCACAAGGATGTGCTGTCGTGTCAGCCAGCAGGTCAGCAATGCAGCTGGGCACATGGTTCAGGTCTCATCTCCCCTCCCATGCTGTCTTCACAGGGCAACAGGGTCACCGATAAAACCAATTTGGAAAATTAAGCCGGTAAATATAAATGTGGTTTGGCTTTAACGGCAGTGGAAAGCTGGGGAACAGGTCAGGTCCAAGAGGGCTGTGTACAGCTATGTTTGGAAATAAATTGTTTCTCTGGAACGGAAATGATGGGAGATTGCAAATATTGGAAAAAAGCATTAAACCTACCAAAAATATTACAGCAAAATCCTATATAAGCACATACAAAGCCTGCTGGCTTGTCTTTTCATGCAGACAGTGCTTTATGCAAATAAAACAAAAAAAAAAGCAAATCACCTCAGAGAGAATGAGCAACTAATGCACATTGAATATAAAAATCCATACAAGTTCTTTACTTTTTTGGAAGTTAGCAAAGGTCATTGAATCCTTTTAAGATTAATTCCCTTTTTAAAAATCCCAATTCTCCCAGATGCCATCAGATTGTTTCTTCCAATGACCACAGATACAATCTCAGAGCCAAATGCCATATTGTGCATCTGTCAGAGCTGCAAATCACTGGCCTAGTGTTTCCGTGTTTCCGAACACACCGTGTTTCCGAAGCACAGATGCATCCTTGCACCATGCTCTTGCTTGTTGTGTGCACTCACTGCTTGTGTTTAATGGTGTTGGCTCCTTCCCTGTTATCTTTGCTAAGAATGGCTTTGAGTGAATAGCACAGTTACCAGTGGCGAGCCCCAACTCAATTTCTGAGCCAAATGTATCTTTTTCAAGTCTGGGTGGAAACTAGAGGGTACTTTTTGTTTCTCCTCCAAATAAACTAGTATAAATCCTACCCGTCTTCCCCCTGCACCCTTTTTGGACTAAGTGCTTCGTTTGGCTGCAGGTTTCTTTGTATTGCAGAAGGAATCCTTTTCTGTATAAAGCAAAGCGACAGTCTCTAAATGCCAGGCAGCAATGCAAACTGCCCTCTGTTCACTTGTCTCCCGTCCCTGGCTAGGCGAACTGCCCTGCACTATTTTGCGTAACTTGGATGAATGATGATTGAAAGGAGAGAGTATATCTGAGGGTTAAAAAGCACAAACCTAAATCAAGTGGGTTTCTTTTTCTGCTGACTTTTGTTCCCTTTGAGTGTGCTGATTTTCAAGCTTTTCTGCATAGCCCAGAGAGCTGATTGCATTTGAGATTCTTGTGTGATCACGTGAGTCCAGGAGCTGGTGTTTTAAGACAACAAATATTGTGTGAGTCATGAGAGCTGGGGCATGGTGTTGTCTTAAATCTCTTCCCAGTGAAATCGATATAAATTTCCATATGAACAGAGATAAGACACTGCTAAGAGCTTCATGGGGTGTACAAGATACTGGATTATGCATCTTGTTTCATCCAGCATTGTCATTTACGGGGTAAGTAAATCCTGGTCCTGGTCTGGTCTTGGTAATGCTAAATTTCTACAGTTAGTCTTTCCCTCACTCAATGACAAGAAAAGATTCCCATGGAGCAAAATCAAAGGCCATAAGAATGGAAAGGTCTATACGTTAAAAACCCCCACCATCCACTCAAAAGAGGTTGAAGCTACTATCTTCATCTGCAGATGTGCTCCAGGGGAGAGACACCTCTCTGTTAAATGCTTCATCTCTTATTTTATCCTGAGTATGTCCAGCTTCAGCTATCTCAGCCTCAATTTGGAGCACTTTCTAAAGGCTTGCCTATTTTTAAGTCCCTCAAGTTCAGCCCACAAAGACGAAAAGACCTAAACATGCCAGTCACTTTGAAATATTAGGCCAATTTATATAGTCAGGAACTTAACAGTAAAATGAGGGAGTGTTTGCTCATTTTGTTTCTCTTCTTTCCAAATTTTATTTCTGCTTGGCTGTGACTTTTAAAAATAATTCCATCACCCCTGTAAATTTTATTCATTCTGTGTCCTTAACCGTGTTCTCTAGCTTTTTCTCACTCTTAGATAGCGGGCTGATGATGTGACCTGCATATTTGACATAACATCAATGAAGAAATAATGAATTGAGACCTTCTTTGCTGATAAAGCCCATTTTTTAGGATGGACAATTGGAATGTGTTGGCTCTGATTGCTACATCAGGCGATAGCAGGTACTTTGTCATCTCTAACTTTTATTTTCAGTAACATTCTCTTCTGCCTTACGGGATCGTTTGTCTTCTGTTGGTAAATTCCCATCTGCACCCAAAATGAATTTTCAGTGCTGTATCGATGGATGGATATAGTCAGTCTCTGTCCATTTAGTCTTCATCTATGTCAGCTCCCATGGTTTTTTGTGTCACAAATTAAAGAAGGGGTCTGTTTACAAAAACGCCTCTGTCGTCATTTTTATGCATGCCGATTTATCAATATTTTTTGCTTTTAGAGTGATGTTACATTTGCAGAAACAGAAAGCATTTTCATCAGAATAAGGGAGGTGTTCATAAGTAATCTCTGGATTTCTAGAGAGTTGTGCGACCAAATTGATCATGTTAGTCTATTCAGCCCATTTTACGTACTTTAAGAAAGAAAATATTAGTAAGAACGTTTTGATGCAAAATCAGTTGGATTTTCCTGAAAGTCAGAAGTCAATATTTTAAAATTTTGTAATTAAAATGATGTAGCATCATGGGTTCTGATTCTTCAGGTATAAAAGCAATCCTGATAAGCTTCTTGGATACTTTTGGTCCTTCAGTCCAAATCCATATAGCTACCTACAGTAGAATATAGCTTTTAACGATACTGAGCTCACTGTGAGGAGACCGAATTGGTGGTTACCCATGTCTTTTCATTCCTTTTCAGGAAGGAAGAGCCCATAGGAGTATTTAGCAGGGAACAGCCCTTGTGCACTCAAATGACTGTGCAAGGATGCAAGTGCCGGAGGATTTCTGGCACAGCTCCCAGGGTTGCGCATGATTATGTAGCTGTCTGTTGTGGAGACTGAGTGATCCCTGCCTGATGGTGGGGTTGTTCCAGTCCTGCTAAATTTTGCCCATGTAACCTTGTCCAAAATAGCTTTCACCTTAAAGGCACTGCATAGCCAGACTGAAATGCAAGAAGGGAATATGACAAAAGAAAAATACATAATCTATATTTCCCCTGGTAAAGCACAGTAGTTTCACCTTTAGTCTAAAGCCCATGCTACAAGCAAACGCCGTTTCTGTGTATCACGGGCAGATTTCTATTTTGCTCAGTTTTATCACTTTTGGAAAAGTTTGCTTTCCTTTAGCCTTTTAAATGTTGTGTTTTAACAGCATTACTGTAGACAGCGCTACTAGTCATAGAACTTTAGAGCTGTGTGTGTATATACCTCTTATCTCTGTGCCACAAGTCCAGACCCTAGATCCACAGGCTAATTTCAGCCACTGTCAGAACTAATTCCCAAAAATGTTTTCAAGTGCTTTGGTTTTACTGGTACATGGAGGTAAGTATCCTCCATGAACTCTGCTCCCCTAACACCATTCATTTCCATGCAACTCCTGTTTGCAAGGATCCACTCCAGGCTACCAGTCCCATTTGCCTACCTTTCTAACATATGAAACTTTGGGGTAATTTTTTTCTAATCATTTGATAGTAAACCATAGAAAGAGTAATTTCTTCCCTCTGGTATCTGGTTACTAACTCTCTAGGAACTACTAAGTGCTGTGATATTAAGTGACTGTTCTTTAGGATGTTTAATTATGCCCCAAAAGGCCCCAAAGTGCTACAAATGGATCCTCTGGCTCATGACACACATTACTATTAGCCCCCTTTGCTTCTGGTTCTTATTCCAGTAACATCAGAAAATGGCACAGGTCCTGCAAACAGAACAATTTTTTGCAACATGATCTCAGCCCACTTCTGTTCCCAATCCAGAAGATTTTTGTAGTTCACTGATCTCGGGTCATTCTGAATAGGTCTCTTTTGGGGCTTGCTCTGCAGTGCGATGAAACTGCAGGTGCCTTCCGTTCTCTTGGGTCATGGGAAATTTAGTTATTTTTTCAAAGCTGTTCCCCCTGTGGCTGTTTCAAGTAGCTTGACTATTCATCCCAGTCCTTACACACATTGCCACCCTGCCTCCCTCTGCAGAGAGGGACCAAATCCCTGCCAGTGACATGCTGCTGATAAAGACTTCTATTCTTGGAGTAGCCCAGTCTCTTGGACAGGCATGTCCTTTGGCCTCATAGGGAAATACAGAGAAAAAGCTGATTCAAATGGCGGCAGAACGGTGTCAGGGAAAGCCGGTCACAAAGACCTTTTCTGAATGACCTTGGCAAAGACAGTCAGTTGTCTCAAAGCTGTTTAATTTTTATTTCATTTTTACATCTGCATGGATTTTAATTGCTGTAGCTTGAAATGCATCTATTCTGATTCCCAGTTACACAGTGTGTCTGGTGAAAAATGGGGATGATAATTTCCCAGGGAACAGCCAGTGTTTCAGACCAACTGCTCTGTTAACGTCTTGGCCGCCAGATGTATTTCAGAGCTGCACTGCTGCTTTTTATAAGCCGTGGAATACAGTTTGTAAGAGCAATCATCTTCCCAAATTGGTCATTACCAAAGTTAATGACCTGTTTATTAGAACATCAACCTTGGCTTTGCCTCATGCTGTTAATTAACAAATCTGTCATTAACTGCTGGTAGCCATGAATTTGTGCATGTGTGTGTTTGGGGGGAAGAGGATAGGGATGCTTCATTAGGTATGGCATATTTAAGGTGGTATCCCTGCATATTGGTAAGACTCCATTCTTACATGGTTCTCACAGACTGCGCCATTCACATGTTGTCTGTCAATCTGTCTAATCCCTTTTGGGACCTGCTTTGTTTTCTGTTTTAATCAGATTCTGTACCAGTTTCTGCAGGTGCTCCCTAGTTCTCATATGCTGATGTATTCTCAATGAATGGCAGCTTTGCACTGACTTTATCCCCACTGTAGGTGTGATTTGTGATTGTCGTGCGTTGGGAAGTGCATTCAGAGGGACGATGGGCTAACCTCAGAGCAAAGAAATTGTTTATGATCGAAACTTCTCCCTGCAGTAAAATTGTCTGTTTTGCAAAAGGTACCCATAACTAATTAGCTATTTGTTATTTTCAAGAAAAATGCAATCTATAATAGCGAGGTTCGACATAACATCTGTCTCCTCAGAGAGGGTTTTGAAAACCATAATTCAGGTGAGAATTACAAGTTTTATTTGTCTTTGTTGAGATAAATGCATTTTGCCACTCCTCTCAGCCTCTAGTGCTAATTACACTGTCATAAAATGCCCTGGATTAATGAGGTTTCAAAACACATACACCCGTTTCAGGCCCTTCCTTGGTTCTGCCATGAGCTGTTCCTCCTCTCTGCAAATGAGTCCTGTTTGTATCACTGCACAGGTGGAGATCCCAGCTGAGAGTGGGATCAAGAAGCCTTTTGGGTAATGCCCAGCATGAACAAATACGAGAACAAAACTGTTCAGAAGCATTTACAGTCCAGGGACAACCTTCTGTGGGTTTGTCTCATGTGACTGAGTTTGTCTCATGACCATTTGCCCAACAGGGAGATCCTCCTACCCCAGCTCCTATCCATGCATTTCTCTACCTGTCTTGGCATCCATCGCACATGGCACTGATCCAGTTCACCTCACTGAACCACCACGAAAACAGCTGTATTTTCCACTGTTGGTTTTACTAAGCAGCACTGACTTGAGGAGGGTCTAGCAAACACACAGCCTGGGCAGAAAGGATGGAGCAAGTATGGGTGGACACATGGCACGGGAAGGACAAATGGAGGTGAAGGGAGACCTGGTGGTAGTGAAGGACTGGGGTAGCTTGAGCCAGCCTGTAGCAGAGCTTCCTGTGACAATGAACTCTCAGACAAAATAATGAACTTAGAAAAAATAGCTCTTTGGGCAGATACCTGATGTTAAATCTGAGGGGAATCTGTTTAACAGGGCTACTTATGTATCTCATAGTTGGTTTTCTGTAAGTGCTAAGGCAGTTTGGTATCCAAATCCCTCTCAATTCACATGAAAATTAAATGCCACTGAGTACAATTAAAAATCCCCACCTTAGAGCTGTGTTGGCTGAGGGTGCAGATAACCTTTTCAAGGTCATAGAGAAAGGCAGGAGCTAAACCTTCCTCAGAGCTGCTCTGAGCAGGGCATCCCACCACTCTGGCACAGGTGAAGGGACATGACACTGAGGTTACCCCACAGGTTGCTGCTATTTACAGACTCTGGCTGTAAGGATTGTCAGAACCTGGAGCATAACACCTTCTACAGAGAATCGCTGAGCAGTCCTTTTCCTTCATTAGGTGTTTTCACCTGGTGCACTGAATTAGCCAGGAGTTAAACTGTTTGCAGATAGCAGCTCCCTCACACCAGCCCTCTCCCCAGGATCTGCAGACTCCCCTTTTCTTCCTTTTCCTGGGGGGCTTTTGCTGTTTTAAAATAATTTGTCTGTATTTCAGAAGGGAGAAGAGGAATGGATTGTTGAAACCAGGGTGTTTCATCCTACATGGACACATATAAGGCAAAATAAAATGTAAAGTTTAAGAGTAACTCAGACGAAACCTTGATCCCAGAGCTCACTCAGGTGGCAAAACACAAGTCCTTTGCTCTCCATCAACTCAGGTCCAGTCTTAGTTCACATCTAGAAAAGCAAAATAAATGAGGTATTTCAGAACAGGTGCTTCAAAGCTATTTTTACCTTTGAAAGGTACCACTGAAAAAAACATCTTCTAAATAAAAAAAAAGAACAAAACAAGAAATACTGTATTCACCAAGTCATCAAGGAAGGAATGTAATGAAAGTCTCAAATCTTGGAAGGCAAGTCCAGTTTTAGGGTAAAAAATTTTAAATCACATTTTTTTGTGACTTTGGCTGACAGATGTCTTAGGAAGTGTGAACTCAGAGGTGCTTTGTAGGCTCCAGGCTGCTCTACCATCTAATCAGAGCCTCGGTCCCCTTGGAGCTCTAGTGTGATACCTTGTCTAAATAGCTAAATTAGAGAAGCCATCAAAACAACCTGCAGTTTTGACTGGCCACTGGAGCCTTCGTATAAATGGGAGGAATATAAATGGCAAATAAGCAAATGATTCTTCCATTTGTGGCAAAAATCCTACCCTTCACATTCAGTGTCTGATGTGTTGATTATAATCAGGCCTCTTACTGAATGCTCTCAGAGCAAGAACGGGGGCAGAATGGAGCTGGAAACATTGTGTTTTCAGTAAATCATTTCTTTAAAACAGCAGTCTCCTTACCAGCTAAAGACCTTCTCATCTTAAGTGCATCTGGCATTGTCAACAAATCCTGTGTCTTTTCCCTTGATTGATCATGGACTTTAAAGAAGTGGTTATTTCCCTGATAAATGAGATATCATGTGCATTCATCTATTACAGAACTGCTGTAGATAATTAATCACTGCCATCAGCTCATTACAGCTCTTAAGGGTACGTGTGAATATTCTCTAAGTTAACAGAACAAAAACTCCAGGTAGAAGGTTAACAGTACTTTTAAAATCAAAGTGACATTGTAGAATAGGTCAGCCACTGCCTTTGAGATTTTGTACTTGCACCACAGGATCTCTCGTGAGACCCCTTGCCCAGTAATGATGGGCCAAGGTTGCACCCAGTGGGAAGCAGAGCAGTTGTGCTGAAATCTGGGGAACTATCCCCACTGGAGATGCAAAGCTCTGTGGGTACTGCCAGCTGAGAAAATGCTCTGCGTTGTCAATGCAAAGCATAATCCAAGGCTAAAAGCAGATCACAAAATGTGTCAAACAGACACAGGATCCCACGGGTGAATTGACGCTGGACCTTGGCAGTCAACAGTACGAGTGATCATTTTATGCCTTCCTTCACCCCTCCTAGCAGTGGATGAGAGTGGACCTGTTTAACAGTGACAGTAAATGTTCACTTTAGGAGAGGTCATTGTCACTCTACTAGTTTGCTAGCCCAAGCCCATGTGTCTGCATTGTTTTCTTTCAAAGAATTGTCTTTAAAAGCAGCAGCATAAGATCAACTCTGGCTTGCTGAGCTGTTGGGAAAGATTATCATGAAATTTTTTATTTCTGCCAGCAGTGGCCACATCAGATAGGCTGAAATCTCTCACCTGCATGTGTGCAGCTCCCTGGGAAGTCACGGACCTCACACCTCGCTAACTGATGCTGTTCATCTTGATATATTACCTCCTACTGAATCTATCTCTCTTTCAAAGCCTTTGGGAAAAAGTGCAGATAAATGGTGAAAGATTTGTTTTCTTTACCCACGCAGTCCACTCATTGGTTTGCACAAATACCTGCGGGGTGTCTTGAGTCAGGTTAGGCCCTGTTCACCCAGAAAACAGTCTTGGAGTGACCAGTAGAAATGACCAAACACGTTTCCTAAGAGATTTTTTTCATAATCAACTTAGAGGCTTCGCTTGCAGGGTCTGTTCAAGATGTGGTAGTAATAACTGCCATAGAAAAAGAAGCTACAACATAAAACATTCAGGAAAGCATTCCAGGAGAATAATTTTCAAAAAGAAAGACTGTTGTTTTGCCTGCTTCTCTGGATTTCTGAGTAGGATTTGCACAGTATGTGTGGATAGCAAGGCTTTGTGGAGGGTAACAGTTTTGGAGGGGACATTTATTTTTAGCAATGTTGTAACAAAGATGAAGTCATGTTACAATGAGTTGTAATAAAGATGAAAAACATCTGATTCTGAAACTAGGATGTTCAAGTTTTTTATTTGGGATTGTCTCAGCAGAAGGAATAAAAATGTCCCAGCTTGGGGGAAAAAAGCAATGACACCTCCCCCCCCCCCCCAGTCTTCTCAACAAAGACTGTTGAAATTTATGGGTTTAGGCACAGGCAAAGTAAGTGGTTGAAGAGGGCAGAAGTTTATGGAAACAACAAGATGGTGACATTGGGACAAACGGGACATTTGAGACAAGTTGTCCTTTAAATTACCAGAGGATTTTTACTTCCGGTTTTCTCTGACAACTGTAGTAATCCTTCCACTAGTGAAATATGGAAGAGGTCTGGCAGGGACTTCAGGTCGTAGCTGCTTCTCAGGAGAGCCCAGTACAGGCAATTCAGGCCTTGATCAAGTGAAGGATCTCAGTTCATTTTTAATTTGACATTAATGAATAATCACATCTTCAAACAAGAGCAGTTTGCTTAAGTCTGACCTGCAAGATGGTCTTAAAGTGCCAAATGTCCTTTCTTTGACCTTGCTAAAAAATTCGGACACATATGTTTTCATAGGGCGCCCATTCATAGAGCAAAGGAGGCACCGGGAAATCAAGAGAGAACAAATAAGATTTTGGTTTCACTGCAGTTGAAGCCAGAGGAGCAATGAGCAGAGCTATGAGGAAGAAACAACACGGGCAGCTTTGCTGGCCAATGATATACTGAAAGCCCCAAAGGCTTGGGTTTGTTTGAAGGCTGCTAAAGGGATATGAACCCGTACACTTAAAAGGAGCTGCCTTTCAAACACAAAACGAAAACAAGCCAGCCCTGTGAAAGGAAGGAATAAAAGCAGCTTGATGTATTCTGACAGTGAAATTAGAAAGCAGACATGTATAAAAGCCAATGAGCAAACTGTGCAAGTCAAGAAATGTGATATGCCCCATATTCTTTTAATAGTTTATTACTTAGCAGATTACACAATATTTGACACTGATGCTTGAAAAGCCTCCTGCCGTTTAACAGTACTCTGCAATAAAATGCTATAATCTGTTAGTGCACCACACTGCCACTATAACCCAGAATTTGTAGGGGAATATTTCCCTTCCCTTCAGTCTGTCTGTCATTTTGCCTAAAGAAAGAGAAGAAACTGTGACTTCTCTCCACCCTCTTTTCCCTGATTACATGCCCCCAGCCCTGATTGCTGCTCCCTGAGAGCTTTCCTCCTGCCTGGGTTTTCCTCGCAGTTTCCCGTTGTGTTGCTCAGAGACTGCAGAGGGGATGGCAAGAATACACAGAAAATTGCAGCAGAGGGAGTAAGGCAGCAGTAGGTGGAGGGAAAGTTACTATTTTCCATAGTCGGGGAAAGACGCTGTGCTGCAGCAGAGGATGGAGGGTCTTATAGGCAGGGGGAAAGGCTCTTCTGCATGGGATTAGGGGTCCAGCTGAAGGGTCCCGAGGGGAAGTGATGTTACTTCAAATAACAGTCTGGAAAGACGATCCCTTGGCAGCATTTGGAGTTGGCAGAAGGGATACAGAATAGCTCCAGCAAAAGATGAACTCGCTAGGCAGACAGGAGAGGCCAGATCTTAGAAATGTTACCTAGTAAATGTCCAAGATCTGGATGTGGCTTAGGCTGGGGAGAAGGCCACATTATAAAACAAGCGTGAAATGAAGATAAAGAGTTTAGCATCCTTTGCTAAATACCTGGCTGCAGAACTGATGGGAAACCTGGAGCAGCGCACTTGTTTTTCCACCATAGCAGTGCTGTAAGCAATCCCTGACAATGCTTTTCTTTAATATTTCTCTCCTTCAATAGTTGTAGCAGTAGCTGTTGGAATTAATTATGATTAATTTAATTATAGGTATAAACCAGGTCTTTTTCAAAGTGAATTATAGTTTCCTTCAATAGTATGTGGTGGTTAAGCGCTGGTAATTAAGGGTTTGAATGAGGGCTTGACAGTGCATTTTCCCATAATTGAAATTCCACTGCAAAGCCCATAGTGTTCACAATCCAGCACACAGCCATAAGCTTTCTCTGTTTTTTTTGGTGGCAATATATATATGATAGTTTACCATGAAGGGCTGCCTTTTATCAACCTACTGCTGAATACCTAAGATGTCTAATAATTCATTTAATGTGTTTATCTGTGTAGTTCAGTCTTAATAGGGCAGGTAGGTAGATGATGGTGCTGTGGGTTTGAAACTGAAGTGTCAGTCCCATTCGCATGGGAAGGGGAGAGGATTTGCATTTAGCCCAAAGTGTCTGGCTCTGACTCTCCAAGGGGGAAGAGCCCCTTGAAGGCTACAGGGAGGACTTTTGTTAGAGAGACGCAGTTCACA
The DNA here is from genome assembly GCF_034638445.1 of Ciconia boyciana. Classification (NCBI taxonomy): domain Eukaryota; kingdom Metazoa; phylum Chordata; class Aves; order Ciconiiformes; family Ciconiidae; genus Ciconia; species Ciconia boyciana. The sequence goes on from NC_132938.1 coordinate 61,235,569, forward strand.
GAAGATATGTTTGTGGATTGTGCACTTCTGAGAGCTCAGGTGCCAATAAAGTGGTCTCAGGCATATCTTCAGAGCAGGAGCGGTGAGCCCTGGGTGCTGCTGCTTTGGGCTGAGGGCTTCTGCCCAGCCAGGCTACTCCATCACTTTGACCTGGCTGCACGGTGGCTGTAATGAAGTGTTAGCTATTTAATCCCACTGAAAAAAAATATGCTGTAGTCAATCTCTAGCACTCCTTGTGGTTTCCATTTGGAGAAATACTAAATTGTTGGAATGGCTTTAGAGTAAACAGAAATAATTTGTCCTGTGCTGTGATAATTCAAAAGCGCAAACCCATCTCAGCACATGGTGACAGGGGAGTGCCTGGTGGTCACAGGCAGCACCTGCTTCTTGGGAATACCTGTCCTTCTGGGACTAGCTGTAGGTACTCCCAGCCATCCGGATGGGTTTCTGTGGCTTTTAAATCCAATGGGAAAAGGAATAGGTTAACCAGCTGTTTAAGGAGAGGTTTAAGGAGCCATTAGCTTGCGCAGCATGAAGTTACCTACAATTTCCAGGTGTCTCCTGTTGCAGGTTTAAGGGTAACCCTCTATGCTAGATTAAGGCTCTGTTAACAGTGAAATTTGGCATAGGGTGCAACAAGGAGAAAAAGGCCATTTCTGGGGTTGCAACAGGAGCTGGGTGTCAGTGGGAGCTTCATGCCCAGCAGGGAAGGGCTGGTGGCCTTGGTCTCTCCTGCTTCCACGCAACAGCTGGGTAAACACACTAGAGCTCCATAATCCACAAAACTAGGGGAGGTTTACACACCACACTCTGTTGGCTTCGTACCAGGTCAAGCAATCTGTTGTGTAAAAATATACATCCATTCCATGCTATGGGATAAAATGACACCACTGGAAATGAGTGAACAAGGAGGGATGCAGTTCAGCTCAACACAAAGGTGATGTCACCTAGGTATGAACCCAAAGGTGTTGCATGATCATGGGGGAGGCAGCAAAGGCCGGTCCCTTCTCATGTCTTCTCCAGGCTTTCCCCTCAGCCACAGAGGGAGGAAAAGTTTTCACATTGAATTTGCAGTCTTTTGTCAGGTTGTCACAACCTTAACATTATTTAAATGTAATTTTTTAGTCTATGAATTTGAATTATCCATGGATTCGATTCATTACCAACACATGCCTACTAGCCAGTTTCTAAATTATGTTGCTGCTGACTTGAATTATTATAAATAAGATTGTGCCAAATGTCAATTGATTATTCAGGAGTAATCAATAGAGAGAGAGAAAAGACAGCTTTGGTTGACTAACAGCAAATGATTTTTATTCCACAGTCCTGGAATTTAGAGTAAGGCGGTAAGTCAGGCTGCACGCTCGACCCCCAACAAATAGATGCAAAAGAAAAGCAACGCTGGCCTCCATACAAATAAGAACCAGCAAGTCTGCAGTTAGCTCTCTGCCAGTGGGGCCACAAGCGCAAATGTCCCTGGAAAAGACTTGCAACTGGTAAACCTCCAGATTTTGTCACTGACTTGTTCTTAGACTATTTTTTTTCTCCATATGTGGGAGCTCCTTCTGAATCCTCCCTCTGCGGTGTTGCGGTTGTGATGCTAGTGTCGTGGGTTGTCAGTGACCGGCTGCCAGGCCCCTGCCTGGCCGCTCACTCACTCCCCTCCCCAACAGAAAGGGGGAGAGAATGAGGTGAAAAAAAAGCTTGTGGGTCGAGATAAAGACAGGGAGATCACTTACCAGTACCGTCACTGGCAAAACACTCTTGACTTGGGAAAAATTAAATTTATGTTTTCCCAGAGGTGCCACCACCTCGGCTCAAGGGCTCCGGAAAAAAAGGCAAGGAGAAGTATGTCAGCATAATTCAAAGGGAAGCTTTGCTCCCAGACTTTGCTCTTCTTTGCAAAAGGCTTTCTCCCCACCCACAGACAGGAGACCATCCTCTTGAAACCTGCCCTTTTGTCACCCTTCTCGGCATGAAAATCTGAATCCAAAGGGGAAAGCGAATATATATGTATTTTGTGTGACTGGGAGGAAGGCTGCATTAGTTGTTGTGCCTTTTCTACTTGATTGCAGTTGCCAAAGGGGACATGTACCTGTGTTCCAGGTGCCCCAGGTCACAGTCCTGTGTCTAGGTGTAGAGATGCATTTGCCAGTGCTTGAAACAAAGATGGAGGGTTTATATTCAAGGACTGCGGTCTGTGAGCAGGTTTCATTCTGCTCCTGGAGGTACATGGGGTGGCCTCCAGAACAGGCCTCTGTGGGTGAAAGTATTTTAAACTGCAACATCAAAATTCACCAGAGATATCCATCAGGACCCTCAGAAATGCTTAAAGTAATAACCAAAAAAAAAGGGCAGATTAAGGAGCATGGTCCTATGACTTGCTCTCTAGTGGAAAGAGCTGTGCTGAGCTCAACAGGCATCCTTGGTTGTGCAGCATTGATGGAAAGGGCAGGAATCCTGTCCAAGAGACATAGCCAGCCCCTGTATCTGCCTACAGCTGAATTTCCAGCCTTATTTCTAATGAACAAACCACAACAAGTAAAATTCATCCTTCGTGTGACTTCATGAATTTTATTACACAGAGGAAAAACCTGTTATTGCTGTGACAGATCTGCGGTTGTGACAAATCTGTGGTCTTGCCAGCTCTCACACTCTCATGGTATTTGCTCCTTTTCTGAAAGCCTGCTGGAGTCCTGCAACTCTCCCTGTAATTGCAGAGGAATCCAGCACTCAAAATAAGCAAATAAATAAAATACATGTTTCTAGATACTGTAGCTGCAATGGCAAGCTTTAAAAATATGAACCTAAAAGGCAAATTTAAGACAATCCTTGATGAACTCTTAAATAGAGAAGATATTCAGCCAGGGTATTTTTTTTAAAAAAAAGCCTCCCTACTGGGAAAACACTAGAGGTTTTTTAGCTATTTAGCAGGGAAACATGAAAATCATGGTCTGAAGAAGCACTGCCCAGCCTGAGATTTTTAACACTTGTCTCAAATCATATCAATGCCATGTGGTCACAGTCAAAAAAGGAAGCTTTGTGGTTTTTATCTTGGGGGCCGGTTTAGAAGTTTTTGGCCTGGGTTTGCTTTGGGTTTCCAGGTGCAGTAATGTCAGTAGGGGCTGTAAAATCACAGCTACAGGTGTCAGAGGTGCTGGAGCAGTCAGCCCCAGTGGGCTCCAGCTGTGCAATGTGGGGCTTGTTTGCACCTGGGGAAGATGGGAGATGTGGGGCTGGGAGAGCAGCTGTGAGCAGTTGGGAGGAAAGGATGTTGGATGAGTGCTTTGGCTGTACCTGGATGACTTGGTGTCCCTGGAACTCCTTGAAGTGAAGCAGGTATGCGCTTCCTGGGGGCGCATACCACTTGCTGGCTGTGTTAGAAAGGAATTAGAACTTCTTTATTACTATATGTTAGCTGGAAAGACTGTGTTTTGCTGTGTTTGATATGAAATGGGGGCAGCAGCAACTGCCACATCAGCCTGTCTTGCCCTTGCTTTACCTTGCAGTCAGGCATTTGAGGATGGCCCCACAAATAAGTCTGGAGCTGGGTCTCAGTGCTGTGACTGCTGCCCATCACGTGTGGGGTATAGGGAAACATTTAGCTGGGATGAGGGTGAGGAGGCTGCCGAGCTTTTGTGGAGTGGAGTTCTTTTTTCTCCTGTACCCACGGCCCCTGTGCAGTGAGGGTGTGGAGCTGTTCCCCCTCCCTGTGCCCTGAGTGCTACCTTTGTCCAGGAGGGCTAGGTGGGTAGGCCCTCCCTCTTTTCTGGTAACATCTGTGTGCCACTGTAGCCTTAAGCTTTACCCCAAAGCACACACACACACACACAAAAAGCTCCACCATCCAGAACAAACCTGTGGCGTGGCATGGCATGGCTGGGCTGAAACCTCATCAGAAAAATGCTGTTTTCTTTGTGCCAGGCTGATCTGGGCCACTCCCTGACCTTGGTCACCTTTGCGTTTTCATAAGCTTTTGGTTTTTTGGTAGGTTTCTTTGCATAATGATCACATAATGATGTTCCAATAACTTTGATTGAGGAGCGAGTCCTGTGCAAATGCTAATAAGTGCGTTAATAGTTAGCCTGACACTAAGCCATTATACACGCAACTATCCCACAGCAGTGAGATGTTTGTATTGGTGAAACCAGGCTGGATGGAGGGAAATTCGGTTTCTTTATGTACTGTTGTTAATTAGGCATGTGGAGGATGGTAAACGTCCTTGTAGCAGACCGACTGCTACAGTATGTCTTCGGGTGTCTGACGTGGCATTTCCTGAGTGGGTGTGGATTTGCTTTTGGATGTGCCATAGGATCCTTACCCCAGCGCAGCTCTTGTCCTTGGCTCAGGGAGCCAATTAATGCTGAAAATGACTCTTTGTACTTCGTATCTTCTGGTAAGCATTGGGAAAAGATGATGGTTGATGCAACTTTTCTTGTGGCTGCTCTCTGAACTCTCAGTACCATAGTTTGAAACTCAGGGCTAAGGATGGTGCTGTCTCCATGTTGCATGCAGCTTATGGCCAGCTCCTCATACCTGACCACTCATGAAGAATGTGCCTGGCAAAAAAAGCCAAGGGAGCGCTTTTGAATAAGGTGAGGGTACTTGTGTACTCTGCTCCTGTAGGTGCTTAAGCACAGATTTGAGGTGGTGGAAAAAAGCTCCTATTAGCATTTAAATAAATATATAGGGTGGGATGTTTAACAGGGAAAATTCTTGCAGATGGTGACAATGGCAGCCAAACCGTTGCAGAGAGCTGCAGGTTCCCTTCATGTTAACAGCACATGCAAGTATCAGTATTTTGGCTGCTAGAATATATTGCCTTTAAATTTTTTTTTTCCTATGAAATTTTAACTGAAAGGGAAAGAATAATGTTCCTCTATCTATGTGGTCAAACAATCAACCCCTTCTTATCTGGGTTAACTCTGCATGTAAAGCGCTTATGTGACAGGTTAATAGGATGTGCTTTCAGACTGACTGCCAACAAGTTTCTCGTGCTAGACATCCAAATGCCACTGAAGTGACAAAATGTTCCAGACGTGTTGTACGTATGCATACATGTGCTACAAAGGCTGCTAGTATCAGAGCAGTTCAATCTGTGAAATATGTTGGCATAGGAATGCTTAGCATCCTTCTAAGAGACTAATTTCTGTAGCGCTGTGTGTCACTCCAGAAACTTTCTATGCACTAGATAGTTTTTAAAAAACAAGAATTAATTGCTTGGCTTGAAATGTAGTGGAATAACTCAAGAGAACTAGGCTTTTAAATGTGACATAAATCAATGGGAGCCCTAACTCGGGATTTTCTGCAAGCAAGAAACAATCAATGCACTTGGAAGGGTGCTTCAAAAAGTACCTTACTTTAAACTCTTAGAAGAGCATCCATGGCAAAACTAGTGTTTGGGTCTTTTTCTAAATTTATTCTTTACCTTGTTCTTTCTACCATGCTTTCACTGAAGGTCTGTGGTGTGGGTGTTTCCAGAATGACTACCTAATGATTATTGTATTTTGATGCTGCGGGTTGTGGAGGGTGGGTTTAAAGCAGTGAATGCTTACCAAATTAACTCTGGCTTTCAGGGGGAAAAACTGCAGCTCTTTGTTCTGTGCTTGCCAGCCCTGCACTGTAAGGCATGGTTTCATTTCACATGGGTTATCTGCCTGGGGATATGGTACTGGAGCCTTCTGCAGCCAGCGTGCAAAGGCTTCCCGGCCAGTCCCCGGATGCCCCAGCACTAGCAATGCAAGTTTGTATCTCTGCAGCAGTCTAGCCAGGGCATGAGGTGGCCTGGGGCAAAACTTCCCCAAATGGTTGTCTGAACATTAACTGGCCTTTGCGTTGCCAAGTGGTGCTGCTCCCCAAGCTGTGCAGCTGACAGTGGCTGTTGCTGCTTGGGTCAGGCTGCTGCTGAGTAGTAGGGCAGGTAGGGTGACCTAAGCATGTTTGCCCCCAGATGGTGCAGGGTGGGTGCCTCTTGCAGATGGTGTGTAAGGAAGTGTTGGGGAATACAGTGGTTTAATTGAGTGGCTCATGGAGGGAAGTATTTTGAGATGTATCTAGATACAATCTGACTGGCAGCGTGAACCTCTTCTTGCATCTTGATGGCTGCTTGGAGAAGTCTGCAGTGATTGAGGCCTCCAAAGATACCCAGTTCTGTGCCAAATCTTACAGGGAGGTCACAAGATAGTTTTTATCTGCCTACTCTGCTTTCTAGTCACAAGGTGATAGCTTTTATCCTGAGTTGTGCTTTTACCCTTTGAGGCATCTCGATGTTGTAGGCATTGTGTGTAAGCAGGGTTGGTAAAACCCCAGTTTCTATGCTTATGTACAGATAGGCTAAATGCTTTCTCCAAGGAACTGAAGCTCTCCAGTTCCAGGATGCTTTTCTCCCTTTCCCTTGGTTTGTAGTGAATGCAGGGAGCACTGGCAATCCAAGCACCCATTCTCTGCTTTGAGCAGCACAGGCAAATCCTATATGCATGAGGTCAAATTAAATCTGTGCTGTCGTGGCTGGACAGTAACAATGGCAAATTCGGCACATCATCCCTCCTGTGCAATCTGATGATGTTTACATGTAGTCATTATCCGTATCCGGGAGCTGGGCTGCTCAGCGTTACTGCAATTTGTAAATGGTTTTATTTAGATGTCACCAATAAACTAATTTATGGAAGCTGTAATTAGTGATGATGGGACTGCAGGTGGAAAGCAGTAAGTGGTGACATTACTTAGTGACTTCATGAGGGATTTTGAGTGTCCAGCAGCCGGCTGCTGCATGTAAGGGAAGAATGACAGCAAATGAGGGAAAACAAACAAACAAAAACCCCCAAACCAACAACAAAACACACACAAAAAAAGGAAATATATCTGGGAAGAAGGATGGAAAATTAAAATCTTCTGACTGATGGATAACCTGATTTTAGGTTGTTATTTTCCAAGCAGAGAGGCATGATGTGGCCATGCACATGCTGTCACAAATGTACTGAGTCAAATAACTTCCCAGTGGTGTCCATGTTTGTTATTCCCTTGAGGATGCTGGTTGTTCTCTGGGAAAGTGGGCTCTGTGGGAAGGTGTGTATCCTAAGCACGCCTTGCCAGACTGATCTAAAACGTCCCAGTGGTCATGGCCTGGCAGGAGCACCCCTAATAAAGAAATGATGTGCGTGAAGCAAGGGACAGAGATTAGCCTGGCTTTAAAAGCAGGGCTTGCTCCACAGGTTGTAGTTTCCATTCCCCCAGGTGCCTGCCCCCTCGTACTTGCAGCTCTGCGTGCTGTGGTGGGTTTCATCACTGCATGATGCTCCCTGGGAGAGCACAAGAAAATGCTCAGCTACGATGAAAAATGGGGGTGGGGGGGAGGAAGAGTACACTACTGTGCTAGCTGATCCTCACCGGAGGATGTATTCAAAGAGACATATTTACTTGCATGTGGGTGCTGAGTGAGATCCCTGCAGAGACATGGTTGTTGCACAGTCTCTGTTACAAGCTGTTGGATCTGGTCCTTGCTTGGGCTGCTGCACAACGCGGGGGAAAAAACCCAAAGAAAGGAACAAAATAGAGCACGAATTGCAACCATCGGCTGCCAGTGAGGAGCTTCTTCAGCTTCCTAAGGTTGTGTAAACAGAGTTTCTGCCTTGTGAGTTGCGGTTCCTGTGACCTCCATAGAAATACGTAAGAAATAGTTCCATGTAGTGAGATAAGCCAAGCTAAGGGCATGAGATGGAAACTGCCCAAAGGCAGTGTTCTGGGCTGCTTGTGTGACTCGGCTCCTTATGCCTATTGCAAGAGTAATGTGGTGAGTACCAAGACTGTGTGCACAGGAGCAGTGGGAAGAGGCAGTCTATAAAAGATCATTGTGCAGTTGCTGTGGTGTGTGGTGTTTTTGTAAATGGTTTTATTTTGTTGGGTTTGTTTTTTTTAATTTTCTGTGGTCTTTCATCCTAGTGGCCTCTAATGAACTCTTGCAATAGCCATGCAGGGGGAGATGTAACAGTTTGAACAAATGATCACTAATAACATGTTCTTTGCACCAAGTGAAATAAAAGGAGTGCCTGAAGGAGAGCAAGAGAAGTATCTTGAGGGGGTTTGAGGCAGAGGTGGTTTTTTACATGAAGGCCATCCACCATAAACCATCCATTGCAAGCAACTGTTGGCCAGTTTCACAAGCTGTGTTTTCTCTGTGAGAAGGGAGGGTATAGCAACACAAGTCTGTGATGGGAAACTTGCATGGGAGAGGCCTGATGGAGGGAGGGAACCAAGCACAACAAGTATTCTTTTTTCCGGGAGGATGGGACTACCTTAACTGCAAAGGTCTGCTTTCTGGAGATCCTTTCTCCTCTTTGGGTCCATGCTGTTTGGCGTTGCTGGTGAGTCTTGCTGTGCCAGCTGGAGTCAGTAGCTCTCCTGTGCTTACCCTATTCTTGACCCCCATTAGCAGGGTGGTGTATCTGTGGGTCGGGCTGTGTTACATCGCTTTTCTGGCGTAATGGGGTTGAAAAAGCAAAGCGCACACCTTGAGGTATTTTTACTGCAACTCCAAAGCTTGAGAAGCACATCTGTAGCTTCCCAGCTGCTGAGTTTGGCTAGAGGAAGGCGATTCCTTCGCTGGCCCTGCAGTCACAAGCTTGGTAATTTCTCCTTTTCTTGGATGGTAAACCAGCAATTTTTTTCACAATGCTCCATTCCCTGGACTCACGTGATTAAGATGAAATTGCTTTTCTGTTCAATTAAAGAAATAACTTTTAAGTAAAAATGGTAGAAAGAACAGAATGAAATAACTGTATCAGTCTTTTCAGGTTAATTAGGGGAAATTTCTGGGCTACCCCCCCCCCCCCCCCGTTTAAAACCATGTGAATATGGGAAACTCTATTTCAGCATCTCTTTTGTCCTAATTGCAGAGTGAAAATAATTAAATATTTTTCAATTAAATATTTAAATGCAACTCTCTGATTCTTTAAATTGAATTTCATACTTAGTTTTCCTATACAAGTATGAAATGTCATGTCTTTGATCAGTTAAAAATTAAATCAGCATCTATCTAAAATGCTACTTTAGCACACAAGTCAAACCAAGACAACACATTTTGCTTCAGATTTTCCTGTGCAAAAGTCTTTTTACTTGTATTTTGCAGAATTGATTAAATAACTTTAAGAGAAGTCCTCAACCAGTTCTTCTGTTAGTACCTGTGATTCAAGGCTAGGCGTGGGACTCTTAACACTGGAAAATGACCCAAAACCTGATTTAAAATGTGAAAATCATGCTTAACAAGGAGTTAATATTATTTAATCATGTGTTGACTAATAACAAATCAGTATTTGTGCTGCCTAGGCCATCTGAGAGCTGCAAATTCTTAAAAATGAAGACACGTTGTGGAGTAGCCACAAAATGGAGCAAAACCCGACATGCTAACCAAAGGAGCAATGCTGGTCTCTTGCAAAAACCCATCCTTGGAGGAAAGCGAGCAGCAGTGGTGGTTTGCAAGCTGGCATTGCCGTGTCTGCATCCTGTCAGAGAGCGAGAGAGAGCCCAGCACAGGCGTAATCGGTTTAGTATGCCCCTTGGGTTGTTATAAACAAAATCAATATGTACTAATGACTGCAGCAATAAATTTCATCATGCTTCATATGGTAACGTTCTGCACTTACCCAGTTGTTGGTTTGACAGAGAGCAATAGAGTTTACCCTTTTAAAGTTGTAAATTACTATGAAAATGCTGAGCCTCACAGTAAAATACATTCATGGATGATTTTAAGCTTAGGAAATATTGGTAATACTTTCACTAAGCATACTATTAAAATAAATAAATAGTATTTATTGCTTGGTTTCCCAGCTGCAGCTGGGTGAAGAAACATGGCATGCATGTTTATCATGCTGCTTGTGGTTTCATAATGTTTATCTAAAATTGATTCCCAAAGAAGCCATCTGAGAAGCTTATTTTTTCACATATCTTTCAAAAAAAAAAATTCCTCCAGAACCGATTTCTAGCAAGTAAAATCTTGATTTGTTTTTTTTTTTGGTGCTGTCTAGTTTAGGAGCCCCTTTTCTGTTTAGAAATTTCCTCTTGCCTTTTTCTTGTATGCTGGCAGATAAACATTTGGAAGTTGGATTAAATGTTTCAGCCCCAAATTAAACATTTGAGACTTTTTGCTCATATTCCAAACTTCAACACTCAACGCTTTATTCTGAATAGAAATGGAACACTGAAACTACAGGAGTCTCTCACAAAGTAGAAATACAGATTTTTTTTTTTTTTTACATGTCTGCTACCAAATCTTTTTCTCTCTTAAACTTTGGAGCCCATAACAAGACAGAAAACCCAGGTGCTTTGAATTATACACTTATTAAAGTCCATCCACCCGAGAGAACCCCCAAGAGTCAGTTTTGGATAGCTCTTAATTGTATTGCAGTCACCTTTACAAACTTCACTGAGCTGTGGGCCCTTGAAAGGGACTCAAACCACAGGTGTATATAATGGCTCTGGAAAGGATCTAGATAAAGCACAGGAGAAAAGAAAGATAATTGCTGGTTTTCAAGATTTAAGGTAATTTTTTCAAAAGCATAAGTCTGTAATCCAGTTGCCTCTGTATAGACACGTAGCACTGTTTGAGGTGCCTGGTGCTATCTGAGCAAGCCTCATGGAGGGGCAGATCCATCTGAGTGACCTCCTGCAACAGGCTCAGCTCCAGGCCTGGCATCAGTTTTAGAAGAACTCAGCCATTACACTCCTAACACAACTCGGAGAGAGTTGTCTGTGTTTGAATAATCTGAGCTTTCTGTGCCTGAGGGCAAATGAGATCCACTCTCCAAGTCTGCTTCTCCACAATAATAATTTCTCATTGATCTGGAAATAAAGCAAGCTCCAGAAGCCACAGTCCAAGTGTGTATTATAGCTGAGAATAAATCAAACCTGCCATAGTATAGGCAAAGATCAAACCTGCCCTGCTGACTTGAATTCTGTGCAGTATAGCAGCACAGAATTTGGTCAAAGAAGGCAAAAACAAGTGCACATTAATTATTTGGCACCTGCATCTTTGTGTAGGGAAGGGGGGAAGTCCTGACTTGTTGAGGTGCTTCGCAGTCAGCTGCGTGCTAGAGTTTGGCTCTGCAAAGACAGACTTGGTGCTACCCAAATGCAGCAGGTTTGCTGTTGTAGAGGGATCCTTTCTGCATTTCCTCACCGCACGTGATAAAAGGAGGTATCAGTCTGTTACCTTACGCTGCATTGCCACTGTCCCATACTGTGAGGACCTCTGTGGTACTCAGCAGTGAACCTTTTGGATTTGATTCCATCTGTCCTGGAGAAGAGCAGTCATGAGGCTGCAACAGAGCAGAGCTAGCAGCATCACATTTAAAGGGCTACTTATCATGAACACTGCAAAAAGCTGAGGGCCGACATCTGCATTGCAATACGTTGCTCTGAGTTTTTTCAAGTTAAGTTCACTGGTATAGAGAAGACCAAGCATGTAGACACAAAAATTTAAGTCCATTTTGTTTTGTGGTGTCCTGACTCTGAAATAATTCCTGACTTAGGGGTTGTACCATGTTCCGGTATCCCAGAAGAGCAGCAGTTGATCAGTACCACTCATTCTGCCCTCCTCCTTATTTCTTTTGAGTGCTCTACACATGGTACTACTTGAGAGGTGCTGCTACCCCTGGCCTATTTCCAGGTACTAGCTAGTGGCATTTCTGGGAAGGCTGTGGGATTTTTGCCCTAATATGTGCATTGCTGCATTAGGCAGCAGGTGCCATATCAGCAGATCTGCATTCTCCAGGATGATCTCAATATTTTCCAAAGAGAACAAATTCCTGTGCCCATTTACACAAAAGCTTTTCTTTCCTTTCTGGGTTGTCTCAACTTAAAATGAACAATGTTTGCAATTGAAAGAGCTACATCTGCAGAGGGGGTAAAAAAACATGGCAAAAGCACCACTATCCTGAAAGGAAACATTACAGTGGCCCTGCACCATACACTTGTCTTAATGGCAAATCTCTCCAATGCTGCAGCTCCTGAGCTTGGGAACATAAGGGCAGAAAGGGTGCAATGTATGCAACTGGACAAACATTGGAGTTGCACAGATCCAGGCTCTGCCCTCAGCCTTTCCCCCTGTCTGGGGCTGCACTGCAGTGAGATGCTTTGTTCTTGGGACTGGTAGGGGGGACCAAGGCAAAGAGGCACTGGGGGTGCCTGCCCTTGCTGTAGCTTGTTCTGCCATCCATTCCTGGGGACGTAAGCTTGGCCTCAAACGAGCCTCAGGGAGGCAAATGGGCAGCATGAGCGCAGCTGCCTTCTGCTTAGGGCAGAGCCTGCTTCTTACCAAAATATGTTCCCAGCTTCCATCACCAGACTGCTGAGCCCCTGTTGGCAAATGAGCCTAAATGTGCTACTAATGATAGGCTGGGTCTTTTCTTTGAGCTAGAGCTGGAGGTCTGTCGTTTCTTTTTTGGGGACGGCGGCATTCTCAGTGCTGTCATTTACATTGCATAATATGTGCTGACAACTCAGCACTGCCCTTGAGCTGGGCTTTGCTGTTCCACATAAAATGGATCGCACATAGTAGGATGGTCACTTTTTACAGCCCCATAGGCAAGCTGTCTGTTTTCCATGCAGCTCAGGCATGCGTAGAGAGTCAAATATTACTCAGTGTGGTGGCAGGGAAGCATCCCTTGCCAGATTGCAATGGCTGTCTGGGTCAGACTGGTGCAGCTGGGCTCCTCAGGGTGCTTGGGCAGGGCGTGAAGCTCCTCTACTTCTGCTGGTCTGTAGCTGAGGGATTTCCTGAGCCAGAGGTAGCATCTCTGTCTTTCCTAACCTGAGAAGGATTTTTCTTCCATTAATTTCTCAAATTCCCAGAAAGGTTTTGGTATCTGTAGTATCCCATGGCTCAGCTGCACAGCTCAACCATACATCTTGTGAAGAAGTACCTCTTTTGGTCTGCTCTTTAACTTAATGGTTTTTTACTTCATTTGATGGCCTTGAGTTTTTGCATCAGAAAATGCTGAGCAGTCATTCCCTACACCCTTCTCCATGCTGCTCACGATTTTATAGATCTCTACCATATTGTATTTTCCAGGCTGGAGCCCTATTCTTTTTAAGTACCTCTACATAGAAGCCATTTCACTCCTTTAACCATTTTTGTTGCCCTTCTTTATACCTTGTCCAGATCTACTGTAATATTTTGTCATGTGAGGCGAGTTCTCCTTGCAGTATTCAAGGCCCCATGGATTTGTATGGTAATACCAGGATTTTTCCTGTTTCATTCTCTGGCACTGTCAAACTGGGAGGACTGTGAGATTAAATAAAATGATGCTGCAGGGTATTAATGGGTTGGCCCTATCCCCAGGCTGTAACTTTCAGTGTCCCCTGCTCCAAGGTACGTTTTCTTTGTATCGGAGTCCAGCCATTTTGGAGTACCCAGCCATAGGGCAGACCTGCCAGGGAGCCCGGCAGATTTCTTGGCATCATGTTTTGGAATCAGCAAAAACATTCCTCTACTTTTCATGTGTAAAATTAGGATGAGCAGCTATTTCCTGTTACACCAGTGAACTGAGCGGAGAAAAGAGCTGCTGTGCGAGTGCATAAAACAGAAACATGATCTGTCCTGCCACTTTCTTCCTGTCCCTGCTGTAAGGGCCTGAGCAGTGTTTCCCCAGGAGGCAGTGAACAGCTTGCGTCTGTGCGCTTGTCCCCTGCCTCCCAAACTCACCACCCTGCAGCCACATCAACACAAAGGGAAATTGCCATCTTCCACCCTGCTTCTTCAGCTAAAAATGTCCTTTGCTGGTCCTGTGTCAGCCCTGCTATACTTCATGCTGAAGAGCTGCATTGAGAAGGGACAGCATCAGACAGCACATTACATTTCTAGTTTGTTAACTGTCTCAAGGCTGTCTGCAAAAATTAGTGTAATGTCATAACTCGTCTGTGTATGTATAGCATTATATCCCACAAAACAATAAATTACATTTGCGTTAGGATATGAAGCTGCTAGCAATGCCTATGTTAATTTTCCACGGTTTATTAAGAAAATCATAACAATGCATGCTATTTATGTGGGATGTATTCAGAGATTTATCTCCCTAGTAATGTATTAAATTAGAATGGTGACATTAGAGACACAGATTAATGTATTAGCATTTCTACTGTAGCTTAGAGTCAGGATTATATCACAAAAGGAATTAGTTTTGTGGTCTCTTCATAGATCCATTTTCGGGGCTGTCCTTCACCAGCTTATTGTCAATCACAGTCACCTGGATAGATTCATGTTTGTGTCACTTTTCTTCTTGTTATGCTCTTTGCTATAAACAATGGGACGCTGGGAATTTGAATGCTTAGCAGGGTCTGGGAAAATAACTTGTTCTACTTCTTTAATCCTTGCTTTTGGGAGTTACTTGGCCAGTTTCTTCCACATCTGTTGCAATAATCCCGATAGCGACATCACAGGACATTGCAAAGGCCACATCCTCTCACTACGACTGTCATTCGCTGAATACATGTGAGAGAAAAAACCCTTATTTTTTGAACAAAGATTGGAGTAATTGGCCTCTCATATCTGAATACTTACATTACCTGTAATCTCAATAAATCAATTGAACTCTTAAAGAGTGTCCCTGGGTGTTGTAAAATGACGTCGAGAGGAACTTACCCTGTGTGCCTTTTGGACTAGTTGTAAGATAGGCTGCAATGTAAGCATGTTGAGGTTACCTCTTGTCGATTTGTTGCTCAAAAACCAGGAGACATTTCCCACAGCATTGGTTCTGACACAGTTTTGCAGTTTTGATCTAGGGAGTAACGTATTGACAAAGCGGTTTGGAGTGCACTGCATGAGTCCTGTTTCTGGGTTGAGGTTTCAGTTTTCACACCATAAGCTAGGACTGCAAGTGAAATTCGGTCCTTCAATGAGAAACAGTGAGGGAAATCCATATGTGCTGTCCCTCTCCAGTCTCCCCTCAGAGAATAGAGAGCATCCTGCAAAAAACAGTCTGAGATCAGGGAAACCTCTACAGCTGCTGTTTGGTTACCACATGGGTAAAAAGTTTTGTTTACTCTTGTTGCAAGAGAAACTCAAATTGCTCATTTCCATTATTGAAGTGCTGGTCCTCAGAAAATTGGCTTTTCTTTAGTACCAGCTGAAATCTGCGAAAGCACCCTTCTCCTTTCCTCTTCGCCCTCCCCAAGGAGACCTGAGCAAGTCTGGTGGGCTGAACTGAGAGCCAGAAAAATCTCCTAGGTTTTTCTGCGTATGTACCTGCAGCCTTTCCTGTCATTTTCTGGACGCCTTAGCTGTCCTGAATATAAAGATGTTGAGGCAATGACTGTCCTTTGCGATATTTGCCCTGTGCTGATAGCAGCAATGCCCAGCTGCTATCCACAGAGACCCCCATAGCAAAAATAATATGAATTTAAATGAGATTACTTCTTTCTCTGTTTTGTTGTTTGTTTTCTTCTTCACACAATAAAAAACCGCCAGTGTGAAAGGATCTGATGGAAGTAGGAGATGAATGATTTGACTTTAAAGCTCTGTGGCATTTTTTGGATTCTGTAATTTCAAAGCAATTTTGAATGTTTAAATTACAAGAGAAATGAATGAGTATCTTGGACATCACTAGGATTTTTCTTTCCTCCATCTATTTTCCAACCAAGTCCAATTAAACCAGACTAATCGTATGGAAAATTTCAGAATCCCTTCTTCAAAATGGAAATATCTATTAAGAAAATGTTCTTGATCATCTAGTATATTCTGTCCTAAGTCACTTAATATTCCAGCGATGTTTCACCCACAAAAACTTTTGCTTTCAATGGAATTCTATAGGAATGTGAAAAATGAGTAAGTAATTAGCAAATATTATTGTGTGTGCTGGAAAGATTAGTATGTACGATAGATTTAAAAACAGTTGGAGCTCCTCCCTTTTTTTCAAAAGGAAAACAATGACTTCAAAATGCTAATCCCTAGTTGACATTCTTCGGATGCAAATGTACATGTACAGATCGTTCATGTGTGTGGTGGGTTGACTGTTTGAGTTGATGTCAGGTGCCCACCAAAGCCGCTCTATTGCTCCCCTCAACTGGACAAGGGAGAGAAAATATATATCGAAAGGCTCCGTGGGTTGAGATAAGGACGGGGAGAGATCACTCAGCAATTACTGTCATGGGCAAAACAGAATCGACTTAGGGAAAATTAATTTAATTTCTTACCAATCAAATCAGAGTAGGGTCATGAGAAATAAAAACTAAATCTTAAAACACCTTTCCCCCACCCCTCCCTTCTTCCTGGGCTTAACTTCACTCCCAAATTCTCTACCTCCTCCCCCCCAGCAGCACAGGGGGATGGGGAACAGGGGTTACGGTCAGTTCATCACACATGGTCTCTGCCATTCCTTCCTCCTCATGGGGAGGACTCCTCACACTCTTCCCCTGCTCCAGCGTGGGGTCCCTTCCACAGGAGACAGTCCACAAACTTCTCCGATGTGAGTCCTTCCCACGGGCTACAGTTCTTCACAAACTGCTCCAGTGTGGGTCCCTTCCACAGGGTGCAGTCCTTCAGGAACAGGCTGTTCCAGCGTGGGTGCCCCACAGGATCACAAGTCCTGCCAGCAAACCTGCTCCAGCGTGGGCTCCTCTCTCCACAGGTCCACAGGTCCTGCCAGGAGCCTGCTCCAGCGCGGGCTTCCCATGGGAAGTTCTGTGAACTCCCAAGGAGTTCACAGACTCCTTCAGGCATCCACCTGCTCTGGCGTGGGGTCTTCCATGGACTGCAGGTGGATATCTGTTCCACTGTTAACCTCCATGGGCTGCAGGGGGACAGCCTGCCTCACCGTGGTCTTCACCAGGGGCTGCAGGGGAATCTCTGCTCTGGCGCCTGGAGCACCTCCTCCCCCTACTTCTTCACTGACCTTGGTGTCTGCAGAGTTGTTTCTCTCACATATTCTCACTCCTCTCTCTGGCTGCAGTTGCTGTTGCGCAGGTTTTTTTTCCCCCTTCTTCAATATGTTATCCCAGAGGTGCTACCACCATCACTGATGGGCTCGGCCTTGGCCAGCAGTGGGTCTGTCTTGGAGCCAGCTGGCATTGGCTCTATCGGACATAGTGGAAGCTTCTAGCAGCTTCTCACAGAAGCCACCTCTGTAGCCCCCCTGCTACCAAAACCTGGCCACACAAACCCAATACAATGTGTCTTTATAATTTCAGCATCTGTCATTTCCAAAACAGATGTTTTAAAAAAAGTCAACAAAAATTCTCCCAACAACTCACGATTTCCTGGAATTTTTCAGTCTTGCAGAGGTGCCAGTCTCATTTCCATAGTAATGCAGTTCAGAGGTTGCAAAATAACAATGCAAAGAGCAAGTTGTGTGTTTGCTCGTGCTAGCTCTTGTTTCTGAGTCTTGATGAAGCCAGTCACTGCACCACCAGCTACATCTGCTCCAACAAATACACAAACTTCTCTCTTGTGAGGCTGTTGAGCGTGTTCGGGCACTGTGGTTTGGCAGTCAAGTGAGACATGTTTGCCACTTGCACAGGGGAAAGCTGGACCTGAAGCATGCAAAAATAGCTGCAAGTGCTGTTTTGTACAGTTTTAAGCTCAGTTTCCCTAAGCTCTCTGCCCTTGCAGCGCCCACAGATGCTTTCAGGAGGGGTTGGGACTCATCTGCGTTCACTTTCTTCTCTGCTGCTGTTGAGAAGTTGCTGCCAGTTTTCTGGACGTGGATGGGTACCAGCAGCACCTGAAAAGATGGAGAAAAGGAAATGCAGAGGGCTTGCCCCAGGTACTGGACCTCGGTGAGGAAGGGTACACATTGCATGGAAATGCTATGAGGTGGTGTTTATAATAGTGTTTGGCATTGCAGAAGACTTCAAACTGAGAGCAGGTATTTAGAGCTTTCCTGTGGTCCTGTGCTTTTCAGTCTTTGCTCTCTGCCTGAGGCTGATTCTTTGGAAAAGTTAGAGATTAAAATTATTCAACTGTTCCTAGAAACATGGCTAAGGAAAACAGGAAATCTATTTTTCTCCCCCTTCTTAGTGAACCCAACTATATAATGGGAATTTTCATTTTTTAAAAAAATCAGAGAAAACCTCTAACTGTCATTTACCTGCCTGTCATTTCATCTCTCTTTGGCAACACATGATGGCCTTAAGGTGAGAGTAAATGTTTCTTGTATTCGTTACCAGGTTTCTTTTCACAGTATGCAGTGCCAGTCTCTGTGTAATGGGGTTTTGGGCACAGGGCCTGTAGTTCTGAATGAAGATGCTGCAAATGAGCAACTGGCAATGTGAAAGGGCCCTTCTGCATTAAATATCCTTGGTACAGTAAGGGGCAGTGGGCAGCAGTGTGTGCCCAAAGTGTGGCAGCTTGGGGTAAGCCATGTTCTTCTCCCCACGTATCATGTGGGACCACATCACACCTGGTCACCATCATTTGACATCACTCACAGTCATCTCGAAGCTCTGTGATGTATTTCTGAACACGCAGTGACTACTCAGGTACTTTCTCCAGCCTCAGCAAGCGGTGAAGCTGCAGTTGGCAATACATGCAAAGCCACATGCTTCATTACCCAGAGCGAGCCTAGTACCTTGCCGACTGCAAGAGCTATTAGGCTTCTTCACAGGTTAATTCATGGCTTTGCAGGATCGTTTCTTCTGGTGCTTGTCTGTAATCACACAACTTACAAAGGAAGTGACCAGTGCTGACCTGCAAGCTCGAAAGTGCTGGACGTGGTCAGGCTGCATCCTGCCATCTCATGTGACACCACTGAGTGACAGCCTGGGACAGCGCAAGCATCCTACCCAGGCTGCACCCTTTCATGTAGTCAGATGAGATGACAGCCGTAAGCCAAGCAGCACATGTTCATGATCCTTTTTTTTCCTTCCCTTCCCTCTGTGCTTTCTCTCTTTGCCTTGAAAAATACATGGCTCTGTTCCCATATGCCTCAAAGTGTTCAAAACATGATCGAGACATTCTTTTGGAAGACTTGTCAACCTTACATCTCCATAAATTACTGCTGGTTTCATTGCTTATCTCTTTTGGCTAAATTTCTCAGATTTTTCAAAGGTACGTGCTTGACTAGAGTTGGTTTGAAATTTAAATAGTACTTTAATTTAAATATCAGCAGACTCATGTGGGTTTATTTAGTGTGTATGAAATTATGATCAAGCCAACATGTCAAGCAGCTTATCCCAAACAGTCAGTGCTCCCTGCTGAGGGTTAATCTGATCTGCGTTGGTTCAAGTTTGTGTTTTATTTCTTTTGTGTTAAGAGAAGTTTGTTGATCAAAAATGCTGATTCACCTTTATTTTTCCTCATGCTCCAGAAGACTTCTAAGTCAATGTAAATGGGATTTTTATTTTAGCTGGAGAGAACCAGGGAAAATTATGGGTTGGTTTATCGCTGCGTTGGATAGTGCTGGTAAAACAAGCCTGAGTTTTCAACGTTAACTCATGTTTTTTGGATGCCTGACTTGGCATACCAAAGAGAGGCCTGATCCTTACCATAGGTGCCCCTAAGTTTGAGCCCTCTGAGATGGCAGTCATATTTGAGGATGCTATAATTCCTAATTCCTGTATGAATTAGGAAGTTGCTTTTGAAATTGGGCATCAACCAGAAGTGACAATTTTTGTTACTTTGAGCATATGCTACTTGCAGACCGAGGACTGCAGAAATGCTGGTGAAGGTAGCGCAGAAAGAGGGTCAGGAATGACAGGACCATAATAGGCTAAACTGTAATCTAGTTTACGGATAAATCTTTTGGGGTTTTGTCTATCCAGAAGTAGACTGAGCTTCCTATAAAGTTTATAACTTTATTTACATCTCTTCAGGCAACAAATGCTGACCTACAATACCCTAGTCTAAGGGAGTAAGCATGAGTCTTGCTCATGAGGCAGGGCAAGGAAGCAAAGCAAATTGATTGACTCTGTTGGCTCTATGTGTGATCTGAATGGGAAGTTGTTGTCTATTTGAACTCTTGGAAGGTGTAAAAGCATAAAAACCTCAGGCTCAGAGTTTATTTAGGATGGGTTTCTGATACAAGCATAAACAACCTATAGGTCATACAAGTCAAATACGTATTCCTGAAGAGACTTAGGGTGAGCCTGAATAATGTCAAGGCTCTCGTGTGTCATGTGCACAAGGTGTGTGATTAAAACTAAAGACAAGGCTGGTAAAGCTTAGATCTAAAGTGGTGTATATGTAGCAGCAAGCGGAGGACTCTATGAGAAATTCTCCTTCTTGGCAGCTGCAAGATAGATGGAGAGTTTACCATGCTTAAGGGACCTATGAGCATAATGTTTATTTTTTGAGGTTTCAGCAGTGCCTGATGCTAATCAGCAGGAAAACCTCATTGTTAAAATGAGGAAACTATTTCAGGCTACTGGTTCTGACCTTTCGAGTTGGCATGAATAAAAGCCAGGTTAATGGAATGCATTGCTCCACTAGCAAGTTGGGGAAAAAAAACTTGTCTGCTGCTCGGAAAAACAATAAATGCCACAGAGATTTATGCAGAGCTCTAGTGTAACTCCAGTCATGTGAGCCCTCTATACATAAGACAGTGACTTTCTGTGGGGAAAAGAAGAACCCTTTGGCTCTAGTGAAGCCTACAGCACCTGATGTCTCAGGGTGACAGATAACAATAGTCATAATGATTGTGACTTGCTTGCTAAGAGGCACAGTCCATTTAGCATTCTTGCCCTTATCGCTTGCTGGCTTCAAAGCCACAATCCTGAAGTGCAATCAGGAAAACCGCATTTGACGCGGCATGTTGAAGAATGGCATAAATCCTCCAGTATGAAGCACTTACATGTGTGTTAGGTTTGCCACTAGTCATCCAGCTGCTGAGGAGCACCCAGAAGAGTTGACCGTTACTGAAAACACCTTGGAGCTGGCACTGAACTGATAAGACACTTGGGTCCCTGTTTGCATTTTCTGGGATTATGCAAGTGTTTGTACTTTAATAACCCAAATTCTTGCAAGCAGAGATTTTTTAGCTCAAAATATTCATGTAAAGTGCGTATAAAATTGGCTAGGCACTTCAAAGTTAGTGCTTGACAAAGGAAACTATTTGTTGTTAAGAATGATTGTTATTTGTTGGATTACTTGCTCTGTGGTAGTGCTGAGGTGTTGGCTCTGCAGCCATGTAAGCAGCTGGACGTTGCTCTAAAAAGCAACAGGAGTGGCCTGCCCCAGAGCTCACAGCCTGTGTTCGTAAGGCAGCAGCGTGTGCTTTGCAACTGGTGTGTGCTTTGCAACTTATGTGCCTCAACGGCGTTGTGCAAATTGTGTGCAAATTATGCTCAATGAGCTTTTCACCATTGTGCAAGCTAAGGTCTTTGTTGCTGTTGCGGACACCTCTATGCCAGTGACCACAGCCCTCTGCTACTCTGCTACCCCAGAGTAGCAGAGCTTTTTTTACCATTATACCTCTTTGCTCTTCCTATTGCTTGTAGGAATAAAATCCCCTTGGAGGAATTAATACTCCCAGCAGACTGTAGCACTGGGGTAAATCTCCAAGGCAACACAGCAGGATTCTGCTTTTAATGCATGGCAAGGTGTCCCAGTACTTTAGGATCGTGTCGTTCGTGGCTGGGACTTGGAATTGAAGAGATCTTCCTTGTCAGGCTTTAGCTCCAAAGAGGCCCTCTCCAGCCCAGAAACTAAAACCAGCTTTGTAGTTACTAAATGTGCCAATATATGGGATAGAAGGAAGAATTCAGAGGGGAATTTCAGGCTTCTTTCCCTGTGTGACTCCCCATTGCCCTCCTAAACATGGGGAAAAGAAATGCTATGGCAAGACTCTTTTTAAAAGCAAATCTGGTTGTTTTCTTTCTAACCTCACTTTCCCTGGAGTAAAGTGAAATACGTTTCTTTGGCTCAATTTGGTCTAAAATAGGCATCTAGTGCCATTAAAGATGCCCTGGGGCATCACTCCTGGCCTCCAGCTGCTGTCCAGAAAAGCAAAGCTCTCCCATAGCTCCTTTGTTGCCTCTGTTGGCCCCACGTGAAAGTCTCGGCTTCGCTACAGCGTCTTGAATGACACTGGGTGCCCAGGCAGCAGCACTGAATCTAACCCCATTAGAATCTAGCCCCAGCTGCTTGGAAGAATCATGGCTATGAATAAAAGCCTGTAGATAAAATTTCATAGTGGATGACTCCTTCTCGGGGCCATTAGCGAGACTGAAAAATCAGACTTTATAATACAAAGCAATCTTCCACCTGAACTGCGGACAGCTACTCTAGCTCCACAATATGTTATTTAAAGCCTGTTTTATAATAGAATTTGGTATTGCAGTATGTATAATTTATAATATATTAAAACCCATTTCATAATATATTTTAATCTCCAATGATGAATAGCTGGGACAGTTTTGCAGGTTCTGTAATATTACTATGGCAACATCCTTTAAAAAAAAAAAGTAGGACAATTGAGACATATCAAGGACTGGTCAAGGAAAGAATAATGACACTTGTCAATTTGCATTCTTTCCTATAGTTTATTTTCTTCTTGGAAATGGCATTTATTCTAATATTTTTGCATGTGTTTTCAAAAAATCGCTTGCAACATTACTGAAATGTTGCATCTCCTTTAGCCTTTGAGGGCTCAACTTTGAAAAGATTTGTTTTCCATTGCAGTGCTAAATGACTTACCCCATGTATGAAGATGATTAGAACTCAGCAGCTATTGGTGGACTGGAAATATAGCTTCCATCAGATTTCCAATGTTTCTCAAAAATCAAAATACTACTTTGAGTCCAACTTAACATGTTTAATTTAGAAAAATGGGACTTGTCTGTCATACTAAATGGTTGACTGTTTTTAAAAATCAGGCTGCTTGTTTTGAAGCCTACATTTTAACTAAACCTCTAAATGGCAATTATTATTTTCCTGAGCAGTAGTCAGCAAAGCACATTCATCATTCATTACTAAAGGAAGGAAAAAAGAAGGAAGAAATCTCATTTTGTCCTCCTTTCCAAGTGGTGGTGGTGTGTGTCTAAAATGTCACTGCAATATCTAGAAGAATTGGGATCAAAAAGCCTAAAGATCTGTGGATCACCATTTGCTTATCAGGTGATATGCAGTTCATCCATGGAAGACTCGGATTTTTGCCATATTCCCAAACTCAGTCAGTCTCTTCCTGAGGAGCAGACTTTTGAAGGCCCCAGGTCTGAGGTCCAAACACCAACAGTGCACCAGGTAGACTTTTGAAATATATTTCTGTTGCTGGGTGTTATTGCTAGTCTCGTGCTTTCAAGTGTTGGAAAAAATACTTTTTGAGGATAAAAGTTATGGCTGTAATGGTTTGTTTTCTGATTTATGTTGTCCAGCTGCTGAGGGGCTCTTCTGTCAAATACATAAGAGCTCCAGGCATGAATTCCTGGTCAACAGGGAAGACAGTGCTGGAAATTGAGCTATGTAGGAACTCTGTGCTTCCTACTGCTGCTTGCCCTCTGTGCTTCCTACTTGGTTTTCTTAAATACCTCAGGCCTCTGCATTCTGATCAATTCAATAAATAATTCTCCTCTCTCTTTTTGCACAGCTTCTTTTTTGTGATCCTCAGCACAACTGATTTCCTGCAGCCTCCAAATTCTTCCTTTCCAGCCGGGCCTACCCCTTCCCATCACAGGTTTTAATGCTCCCTGCCCTTCTCCACCTTTTACAGAGCAGACTCTGTTTGACTGCTCCTTCTCCTTCGTGAGCTAAAGCTTCTCCAGTGCCTTTTGGCACCCAGCCATGTTTTGGCTGGTGGCAGGTTATGCAAACCAAGAGCAGGTATTTGCTAGCCCTAGTCATGGCAGCTGATAAGAGACTGAAGGTAAGAATATACCTAGAATGTCTGGGGACATCTGGGCATTCATTTTTTCCCCTGTTTGTCCCAAAACAGAACACAGATGTTGACCTTTACCTTCCTAATCCATCTGCTTACTCAGGCTTGTGCTTGAGGGGTGATGGCAAATGAATTTCTGCCTATAGGGCAAATTCCAGGATGTATCCATTACTGTGCCATTGACATTTGCCAGCCGATTCTTGCGTTTTCAAAGTAATTTTGTTCGTGTGCCCAGGGAAATTAACAGTGAACTGTTACCAGGGTTTAAAAAGCATTTCTGGAATAAAATTTCTTTTAACTCTTCCTATTTAAGTCATTGCTTGCATAAAGTTACTGATTACAGAAGAGCAGGAATCCTCCTGAGAAACAGGAGTAGTGAACTTGATGAGTTCCTATTGTGACTTTTTTTATGTTCTCCAGTTATAGAAAACCTCATGCCATGGGCACCTCATCCACGACATGGGATCACAGTCTACTAATAATGCTAGGATTTAATTTTTCCAGTTACATTGCTCTTGCAACATAGCTTTTAAAGGTGCAGCTCAAATCCCTTAACTAGATACGTAAACAACAAGGAGACAGACTTAGTTATTTTCCGGTGAAGGAAAAACTTCCACAGAGATAGGAGTGGTGACATAAATATCCAGCTTTGCATTGGGTCTGCTGCTCAGACTGCAGCTATAGGCAGTTTCTTATCTGTAAGAAAAGACAACTTTATTATGAAAGTGTATGAAAATGGACACATCAGGCCTCTTAGCAAGCAAGCTCATGCAGGCAGGCATCTCTCCATTTTGGATGGCAGAGTGTTGGGGCTTGATGGGGTTTCTTGAACGGGTTTCCTCTCTTCTCACACATACCTACATTTGAGAATTAAAACCAGCCGAAAGCAGCATCACATAAACCTATTTTCTTGTTCTTTATGGAAGATGAGTACTTTCTTATCCCAGGACCACTGGATCCGTTCATAACTGAAACCTTTAATGTTTATACACTGTGAAATGAGGTGACTAATAGACAGGTGAATCATTAGGCAGAATGACACAAAGGCCGCATTCGGAGACCTCCTTGTTCTCATTTCTTGCATCTCCCTGTAGACAAACACATTTATTTCAGCACAGAGTAAGAAAAATAACATCAAAAACTGTGCATGGCACTGAGATCCCACCTAATTGCAGGGGAATGGGATTTTTCCCAGGACACGGTGGATACCTACTATATCTATCTATTTACCTTCTCAGGGCGTCATGCCTCATCCACAGGCATGTAGGAGTTTTTACTGTTTCCTTCATTTTTTTTTTAATGTGGGAGAAAACCTTTGCAGTGTCTGTCTTTATCTGTTTGAGATCTTTTTTTGCTATTCCAGACTGTGTCCTGTGCAAAGGGGTCAAAACAAGCAGAGAGCAAGGAACTGATTTGTTTCAGGTCCTCCTGCCACAGGGGTATTCTGATAATAAAATCCTTCCAGCTGTTTTGAAAAGGAAGAAAAGTCTGACACAGTCCCAGGAACAAAATAAAACTCAAACCAGCCCAATCAATAGCACTTCATTCGCTTACTGGAATGAAAACTCCGCAAGTGATTTTGGAGTGAAGACTCAAGGGACTTTACATTGCAGTGTTGCACATGTCCTCACTTTTAGATTTTACGTAGGATGTGATTCAGGAGCATTGAAGTGGTCCTCATCTTTATCAGAACTCCCCTCCAACTTACAGTTTCACCAGTTATTTATTGTCACATGTGGAATAGGAGCTATGGCCAGGCTGTATATCTTGGTTAATTAAAAGGAACATCTGCTTAATATAATGCATAGTATAAATGGTATTTCCTTTGTATACCAGGCTGAATGAAATAATATATCGTCTATTGACCTAAGTTCCTGTGTGCCTATTGAATAACTGTCAAAGAGCAGACTTCTTGACATCATGCACATCCCCTTGAGGCAACATAAAAAATAAATATTGTAAGCTTACATAGAAGCAGGTGAGTCCAAAAGAGCAGAAGGGGATCTATACATTCCCAGAGTACAAACTCTAAGCCATAACAGATGAATCCAGACAGTGATTATAAAGCCCAGAGCTGGTTCATAAACTACTCGGGCTGCAATCTGTAGGCTCTGATTGCAAAACTGTCTGTGATAGGCTCGTTTTCCTGTCTTTACAGCAAGAATAAATTCAGTTCTTCATATATTTAGGGAGAATGGATGAACAGATACTGATGTTGTCAAGGTCTCTAAATGCCTAATAGGAGTGAAATCAAAATAACACACTTAAATGGTGAAACCGTGAATGAATTAGGTAAATTTTTCTAGCTTCACGCAACCAGAACATTCTCGTCAGACCTGTCATACTCTCTGTTAATCTTGTTTGCATAACAAATATTTTAGTACTTGTTTTTCCCTTTACAGAGCCTGAATTTCATGTGGGACTTTGCAGGAAGAAGAGTTGGATCCACGGTCAATAATCCAGGGAATTCTTGGCTGTTAACTTGCCTGTTCCTTGCTGGAGGTTACTGCTGGAGATGCTGTATTGTTGCATAGACGTCGGGGACAGGAGGTCTGTTGGATGCTTTCTGCTGTACTTTGGAACCTTGTTGCATAGCTTGCAAGCTGAGAAAAGGGCACTCTGCAGTGCTCTGGCACTTCGATACATGACTCCTGTTGGTTAGGAATGGAAAGGGGGGAGGATCTCACTGTGCTGATTCCTAATCCAGCTTCACCGTGTCCCTTCCCTATCTTTTCCCTGTGTTTTGGCTGCCAAAATGGAGAAGTGCTAGGGCTAGGCATGGCTAGGGGCAGGGCCTTGAGCAAGCTGTGCTGACAGCGTGAAACCTTTTGGAGTGAACAAGAGAGGTCAGGACTATAGAAGATTTTATTTGCAAGCCTCTCTGTCTAGATGGTTCATATAATTATTTTCTGTGCTTATCCCGCTTTAGTCAACATGCAGCTGAAAAGAGTAGCTGAGCCATTTTAGACGATTTGTTGCCTCAGACGTAGGAGTGCAGGATGCTACCTCAGTAGGCTGTGCTGTGTTTGCTCTTCTGATGCTGGAAACAATCATCTTTGCTCTCAAAACAAAACATGTCCAACTGCCTGCCTTTGGGGTTCCACTTTAATCCTACGTGCTAATGTGCTGGTTTACCGTATTAATGCAGATTAGCTGAAAATAACTTGGCACGTCAGGATTTTCTGCTCTTTTTACACATTATAATCTCTTTGCTTTGGATGATGTTTATTACATACTTGGCTAATAGGTTTAGTGCTTTTATGACCTCTGTAACATGTTCTTTTTGTGCTTCCACTCAGAATTACTCTTGCTTAGCTAACCTTTCAGCCAGTAATCAGTCCGGCACAATTACCCTGGGCACACTGGCAGCCATTTCGAGGACTCTCTTGGGTTGAGTCCCACTGCAAATCTGCTGCAAACAAAACAGGCATTTGAGCTTATTAATTTCTTTCATTGCAGCTGCAACCAACTCGAGAGCCTTCTTCAGCCCTCACCCCTGGGCTCCTTCCCAGCTGGTTTGTTTAGGCTGCAGCATATGACATTTGGGGGCTCACTAGGCAAGGTTGATAGAGACCCTTCTTGGCTGCCAAAGCATTTAAGCCCACCTTAGAGGGTTGTTGAAGGGATTCTACCAGCATGGGCCGTGTGGGGAGGATGGCTTGTATTTATCTTGGTTGCTAGCAGACTAGTTCTACTGCATCCATATGTGTTGCTGCTGAGTTTTGCATAGCTCAGTAATCTCTCTAATCCTCTGGCCAGATGTCCAATGGTATTGGGAGGCCAGAGGTGTTAAACTTCAGAAGTCCACACAGAGTCCACTTGTTTAAATGCTGCGTGTTCACAGATTCCTGGGGCCTTTCTTCTGGTCACCATCTGTAGTCTTTCCAGCTTTTTGAGACTATTAATGCTGCTGTTTGCTTCCATCTTTGTTTTTCCTCCCTCAACTCCCTCCTTTCTGTATCTTCCCAAGGATGTTTCTCACAGCCTGCCTTATCTCCTCCTTTCTGCATGGGGGATCTGAAGTTACACAGTCACAGCCAGCACTTCAGTTATTTTTTGGCAGAGCTTTGCCTGCCCTACGTTTTGGGTGGCAGATGCACAGCGGGAGCCTCGCTAGGCAGCTGGGGATGGTGAGCGGTGCTGCTGTGCCCTGCATTGTGCCTGGCTGTGGTTTAAGCCCCTTTTCGCTAAAGACTTGCTGCTCGTGCTGGCCTAGCTAAAAGCAATTCCCTCATCTCTTTGCAAGTGCTTTCAGAGGGGAAAGCTTGCTGTGTCTGATACAGAGCAGGAGCGAAGAGGAGGGAGTTAGTCTTACTAAGGCCAATTAATTCTGCTGGTGACAGTAAGCCCGTGTGCTCCTTGTTCTAACTTTCTCTCCTCTGAAGACGACTTTTGCAAATGGAGGGAGATTGTCAAAGTCTGTAGCTTCGGGTACTATGCCACCTTTAACATTGTAGTGAGAGGAGTCTCCACCATCTGTCATCACTAGAAAAATGGCAACATTACCATTGCCTTTGTCTTCACAGGATTAAAACATGACATCAGAGGCAGTCTACATCTTCTCTCTGGTTTTTGTGCAAGGATTTTTTTTTTTCCCCCCTTTTGCAGTTTGCTTCTGTTTGGGAGATAATGAGGGCTACAGTCTTCCACGTGCCTTTTATCAGGGAACAGTACTCTTCAGCAGACTCATTAAAATAATGGATGGCCTCAGATGGTTAATTATGTCTGAAACCTTCTTGCTGTCCAGCAGCAGGAAAGCTTTCTGACATGGGATGTAGACAGAGGTATAGTCTTACAATGACAGTCCTTCTACCATATCCTTTAAGACATCAGACAGAAAAATGGTGTGTTGATTCCACCAAACGCAGATGAATGATCTGCTTTGTTTAGGCGCGTGGCACGATCAGTTTGGCCATTGGGAGTGGATGGATTTCAGACTGGGAGGACAACAGCAATTCATCTGGTGCATGGGAGTTGCAGTGGAGTTTGCGAGGCACGTTGTAAATGTGGCTGAGGGAAGAAAAGAGAAATCTCTCATAGGGATTTGAGGCCGTCATAATTGAGGGGAAGAGAACTTGGGCTCACCAAGCCCTTCAAGCTATCCTGTCAAAGAAATGCATGTTCTGGCTAATCTGTCACTTCTGATGACAGGTTGCATGCGGTGAACTGCTTGAAATGTGCTTCCTTTGTCCAAATTCTCATTCCTTAAAAGTTGGCTTTGAAAACTGTATTAGTAATAGAAGAGGCTTCTTCTGCTATTGAAAAAATGTATAAAGCACAAGTCTATGAAATACATGTGTTTCACTTAATGGAGTTCAGCTTTCCTCATATAATCTGGGTCAGAATTCAAGATAAATTTGGTAGTCCTTACAGGGTCTGGCCATTTGGGAGCTCAGCTCTCATTTAGACACAGACCAGATACTAGGAGCTGCTGCACTTTTGGTCCTTTGGACTTCCCTGGGGGTAGTGGTACTGCTGAGCAGTTGCAAAAACTCAGCTATTTTTTTACCTTACTAAATGAGTACTCATTCAGTCATGAAGTATACAGTGGCTGGCACCCAGATACGTTATATGATATCCAGTTTAATTAAATCAGGACTTGTTTTCAAATAGGCATTAGTAATAGAGAACCACAGGCAGATGACACAGTAGGATGTGTGTGAACCAGGTTCTTTGGGAAATCCTATGCAGGGTCTTGAAGGTGTTTTTAAGGCCTTCTGGTTTACTTGACTATTGCAAGTAGCATTGGAGATGAGGTCCTCTGAACTTGTTTAGGGTGGGTGAGTCTGTGACATATGAGACAAAGTCCATTTTACTATGGGAACTGAAGGAAAAAAACCTGTAGCTCACAGCTCTTGGAAGTCAGTCCATTTTTCTGTGTGTGTGCAGGTGCCTTATACGGACCTTAGTAGAGCTAAGCCCCAATCCCTACCTGGAATCTGTATGTGCTGCTCTAATTCAAATAACAACAGGTGCCTGTTTATAGGTTGTATTGTAAGTAACTGAAATTACTCACATGGGCAACATTAGAGATCAAAGCTCTAAGGAAGTGTGTGTATGACCAGGGACTTAGCGTTTGATGGGTGCTTATGAACTGTAAGGAACGTCTGCTCTTGGTGGGTAGCAATTTCTTTTCTATATTGAATATTGAAGTGGGTTATCATACCGTGGAATGGGTTTCCTTCTTCCTTTCATCTCCGTGGCATTTTTTCCCTCCTGTTCCAATTTCATATGGATTGAACAGTCATGATGAAAGAGCGGTAGGCAAATGTGTACAGAAACAATTTAGCTTTGTATGGTGTCAGATGCTGTTATGAAAAATAAAGTTTTGCATGTTTCTACTTAAACTCATAACTAAAGAACTCTGACGTGCCAAGTCTGGGCAGCTGCATAAGGTCCTCTGTCAGAAATGTCAATCAGCTGTACTCCCAGATGCATATGGCCCACTTGATGTGCTGATGTGGCCAGCGTGAAAAATTCAGATTTTTCAGAAATGAGCCTTTAACATTTGTTTATTCTCAAGAATAATGAGTTCCTGGGCCTCATGGTTGCAAGGAGTGCCTTTCAGATGTGGACCAAAGAGTAAAGGATGTCCCTCAAAGCAAGCCCCCTCCTCTGCTCCTTGGAGGGATCAAAGCTTATGATTATACTTTAAACTGAATTTTTAAAATCAGCAAGATCTGTATGCCTGTTTCATTGCAGGATTAGTGCTACTTCTGTATTGGTTGGTTAAGGAGCTTAGGAAGGCTGTGTATGCCGGGGGTGGAAGTGCTGTTGGAGCTTGCAGCCATGTATGTGTAGCAGAGAAAGTTTATTGCGTCCTTTTCTCCTCTTCGTCTTTCATTTCTATATAACTCCTCTGATTGAGCTGCCGTTATTCTGCACCATTGTGGGATGATGAGGGGATCTGCGTCCACCTTCAGCCACACATTTGGTAGCTGAAGGCAGTAATCCTCCATGAGGCTTTTTGGCCTCAGACTGCATAAAACCTGCCTCCAGGTCCCCAATGGCCTTGGTGGCCCTGTGATGGGCTTGCACTCTCACCTTGAGCCCCAGGGAAGTCAGGCCCTCTCCTCCCCTCTCCCTCGGGACTCCATGCAGAAGAGAAACCACCTCTGGAGGCTCCAGGGCTAGGGAGGGAGACAGTGCAGGACTGGGAAGAAGGACTCAAGCAACACTTGAAACTCCACAGTTCTTTTATTGATGGCCAGGAGACACATGCAGGCCTGCTGTGCTAATACCTCCCTTGTGTGCCCTGCCGTCTTTGTTGGAGGTCAGTCAACCTCCATGGGTTCAAACTCATCTTCTGGAGGGTCCACCTTCATTGGCTTCTTTCATCTTTCACATAACAACCGTCACATCATTTAGCCCCTTCTTCAGGCTTTGTGGCACACCACCTGATGTTTCAGCACACCTGATATGCCATCCATGCTTATACTTCCTTGCACCAGACCTGCTCGAGATCTTCCTGGAGCAAGAGACTTGGTGAGTTGCAGGCCAGCCTGCAAAAAATTTGCAAGAGAGCGAGGCAGAAAACATTGCTTTGGATCAGTAGATGACATGCTCCTGTGTTTTGTGCAGCTAATTATTTCTCTGTCTAGTAAATAAGAATTGAGTATAGGCAAAGCCTCCCTCTGTTGCCCTGATGTTCCCCCCAGCAAAAGTGACTGTAAGGCAGGAAGGGATCGAGGTAGTTGTGGAAGGATTTGGTGGGAAATACCCAACTATTCTTCCAGAAGAGAGGGTGCGTGAGGGACTGAGTAAAGCAAGGAGAACAAAGCACTTAGCTTGACAACTGCATTTAGTTCCCATCCTGCATGGTCCCAAGTGCAAAGATAAGAAACCACTGTTTTTCAAGACATTGCTGACAGCTCTTGCCAGGAAGGGCTGGATTGACTTTTTACTGGCACCTTAGCATTTTTGATCAATAGCTTCACAAATGGGAGGGAGTTAATACTCTGCCATCTCGTTTTGGTGGGGTTTTGTTTTTTTTTTTTTTAAGTGCTTTATCTTAATCAATTTTTTTTGTCTTATTAAAAAAAAGGGTAGTATAAATGCTCAAGGATTAAAGTCACTTTCTCAGCCCAACAATTTGGATTTACGTCACTTCAAAAGCAGTTTTCTTTGAGGAACATGAACACTAGATTAAAGCTTTATTCCAGACTGGTAATTAAAAGGCTAAATCCCATATACAGCATTACAACTCTAATGTGACTGGAAGAGGATTGCTCATTAGAGCCCATAGGGATTTCTATTATGGCTTTGGGGACTGATAGCCACCCATCTTGTCATGAATCCTATTACGGCAGACACCAAACCATACAGCATCATGTTACAGCTCTCCATTGGCATGATTTTGAGCAGCCGCTATGTCGCACAGAGGAACTGCGGATTCACATTTTCCCCCTGCCAGACAAATGCTTATGTGGATGCACCTGCGTAAGCCCAAAAGACATGCCCATCTGCCACAGAGCCATTATTCCTTCCTGTAGATCAGGTTCATCACATGCATTTAGTGGAGGAAAACCACACCACGGTTCATGACAGACCCTGGAGTGGGGTTGAATTACCCGACTCCTCATTTCCCAGCACAGGTCACCAAGGAAAGCTCACAACCAATGGGCTCTTGCTGGTGGCTAGTGCCTAGGAGGCAAGGAAAAGCTGCTCCTCTTCCATTTGCTTGCTTAAACATCTCAGGAGCTCACTGGGTGTGATTTATGAGGCTAGGTCTCCTGCAGTTTGCAGAAATATGGTATCAGAGGCTCATCCATCTCTAGTTTGTAATATTCATATTAAAGCAATAGAAGCTTTAAGAACATATTGTGCTTGCCTAGATATTAATAAGAGTCTACCAGCAACCACTTACGTCACACAAGGTCCAGTTTTAGGGTGCAAATACAACCTGGCCTCAAGAGCTGGGACCAGCCGGTATGTTTACCGCACCTTCACCTAAAGTGGCAAGGCGCCTGTGTATGAAAGAAAAAAAAAATTCAGCAAAATGGAAGAAACTGACAACAAAAACATTGCAAGCCCTGGGTAAATGCCTTACGCCACCGCATCACCATCCTTTTGAGAACAAGTCATTTTTACCTATTCCCTTCTGAGCGGTCTCAGGCCCCAAACCTTCCTACCTTGTCCTGCTGCAATAATTACAGCTATTCCCCATCTGCCTCCCTGGGCTAGTTGTCAGTAAAGGCCAGCTGACATTCCCCCACAAGAGCAACAGAGGCAGGCTTTGCCTATACTCAATTCTTATTTACTAGACATGGAAATAACTAGTTGCACAAAACACAGGAGCATGTCATCCACTTATCCAAAGCAATTTTTAAAAAATCA
This sequence comes from Ciconia boyciana, assembly GCF_034638445.1. Classification (NCBI taxonomy): domain Eukaryota; kingdom Metazoa; phylum Chordata; class Aves; order Ciconiiformes; family Ciconiidae; genus Ciconia; species Ciconia boyciana. The sequence continues at coordinate 61,268,700 of NC_132938.1, forward strand.
AGATGTGTGTTTTGACCTGTGAAGCTGGTGCCACACATCACTGTAGTATGTGAGTACAGATGTTCTGGTTTAAGATTGGATTTTTCTGGTTTAAGCCTGGTTTTGTCATCTCTAGTGTTGAGAATTTTATGGTTTTGGTGTGTCTGTAGGCATTGGATTTTCAAGGCAGCTTAACTTCAATGATTATAGGTGATCATATTTTCAAAAAATGTAAATAATCTTTTTTACAGCAAGTACAGTTACCTTGCTGGAAAAGCTGATTTGGATACAATAAGAATGGTCATTTGAGAAAATTTCACCAGTGTCCTTATTTTCCACATTACTTACATGTTTTGGGTGGCATGGGGCTACTACTGCCCTTTGCATTTTGTGTTTTTAATGTGACTAGTCAGTGAGCTTGTAATAAAAGCTGAATCTGAACGCTCTCAAGCTCTGTTCTCAGATATGGAAATCCATTGTATAAAAAAAGGCCCAATGCCCTCTCTGTTTCTGTGTTATTTATTGCTCCTTGTGCCCTCAATTCCCTGAGATACTGAACATATCTCATACACAAAATGATAGCCTTCCATGAACTTACAGAAATGGAAACACATTGCGTAGCAAGTGAGTACATTTTTGTGGCAGGTGAAGAGAAAGCTTAAGGAATGGCATTTTGGGCCACTGTTGCGTTACCATACTGAGCTTTTTGCTAATTTGAGATTTTTATGGAACAAATTGCTGAAACTTCAAAGTCACAATGTTATAAAGAGTTTGAAATATTTGGAGCTATCAGAACTGTTTCTGTCCTGACAATTACAGTAGAAAGCTCTAGCTATTGTCTTGCATCTACCGTGCAAAGTGGACGTTGTAGGCGCTAGGTCTGCATTTCAGCACTCGCGTTGCAGGGCAGAGGAGCTGCCTTTGGACTTACACTGTATTGCCCCCACTCAAGCAGCATATGTCAGTAGGAGCCCTGCATCCCGCTTGGCTCTTGAACATAGAAAGTGACTTTTCAGTGCTGGTCATCCCAGGTCTAAAAAGGTCCTTGGGAACTTGCCATGTGAAATGACTGTAGGAAAAGGTCATGTCAGACTGACCGAGTGACTCTCTCTCTTCCTCTCATCTTCCTCCTGTGTTTATCAGGTCATTTGAAGCCATCTATCTACTTAGTTGTCACCGTATTGACTCTTTGCTATTAAGGACCATTAATACTGTGAGAGCCATACACAGTTTGTGTAGCCCAGCTAATTACAAAAGACAAACCAGCTACCTCGCAAAAGTCATGCACTTTTGGGGGAATAAGCCCAGAAGGCCTCTGTCGATGCTGTAATTTAAAGTCAAGCAGTGGAAGCTGCAATAGCAAAGCACTTTGTGTGACTGTTGTGGGCACGATCTGCTAAATCACCCCCAAAAAGGGCTTTTAAGTCAAAAGTGAAAATTCTGCACAGCTGGATTTGACTCTGATTTCCGTAAAACCTCTTTGTACTCTTCTGGAAATATAGACAGTCCTGAAAATGAGGTCTGATTGCTGTTTTATAGTCCTTTTTCTGCTCCCTAAGAATTAAGAAAGACTGGAACCCATTGAGTCTGGTGGGACCTGCTGGGCACCAGCTACTGCATGCTCCTGCTGGATAGGTATCCTAAGCCTGATGGGCTGCTTTGGTGCTCTCAGAGGTGAAGAAACTCTGCACTGTCCCAAAGGTGGGTGGCAGAAGTCGCCACTGTCCATCTGGCTTCCAAGAAGCCAGCTCTGCCCTTCAGGCGGGAAGTCAAGGACTGCGGGAAGTGTTGAGTGTTTGGTCTGTAATTAAAAGAAAGGTACTTACAAGAACCTATTCATATCCTTTATGATCTCCCCCAGGATCGTTTAACTGACTAATTTGGACAGCCCAGACAACAAATGAGGACTCGGTCTCCTCTCTTTCTACAACTCTGTAAACATAATCCTTGATTGATTGGCCTCTAATACATCAGACCTAAATGAAAAATTAATTAGATTGGCTACAACCCTGAAGTGAGCACTTTACCACTTTGTTGTTTTGTCCATTTGATCCTTTCTTCTTTGATTTATGGGCAAAGGAGAAAGGGGAGAGAAAAAAAGAGGAGGAAAAAGAGGTTTGTACTGGATGTCACTTGAAGTCAAACGAGTTTATTGAAAGCTGAGCTCTGCTCAGCCAAGAAGCAAAAGGAGCAGCAGCGGCGTCCCCTCAGCGCGTGCCGTAGAGGTGGGAAGGTTCAGAGGGAGCAGCTCCTTTCCCCAAAAACTATGCCCTAAGCAAAGCCCCCACTTTGGTTTTGGCAACCTGGATTTCCCCTGGTGGTGTCCATGGCTCCAGTCTCCTGGTTTGCATGCCCCCTCCCTTCAATTAATTTTTTCTCCCTGAAATTATAGGGCCAGTGCTAGAGATCTGCCTTTGAAAAGGCTGATAAAAATATGTTTTGTTGGAGGTGGCAAGGATCGCCATTGCTGATTTTCACAAAAAGTGCCAGAGGCTGTGAGAGCTGGCCAATATGATTTTGGTTTGTCTTGGAAAAATCTTCTGACTTTGTTGAATGCTGCATTGTCTAAACACTAGCTAAACACGACAGCCACCATGCTTAATAATCTCAAAGGGTGTAGTGTACCTCTCGGTGAAAAATAAACCAACTGCTCTCTAGGTTTGTAAAGTATTGTAGCATTCAGAGCAGAGTTAGATGACTTGCTAAATAAATTTTAAAAAAAACAACAACACACCAAACAAAAACACAGTGAAGAGTGGAAACAAAAAATCTGAGCTCAACACATCCAAGGGTGGAGGGCAAGTGAACAGCATATTGTTAATCACAGCCAAATTCTGCCAAAGCCCAAGGCCTAGAAAGGCAGTTGAAAAGTAGCAGCATATTAAAAACAAACCAGTCTAATGGCCAGGAGGAAATAATGCGACTCTAAAGTGAGGCGCAGTTGAAATGAGAAACTTCTGTTATCTAAAGAGTTATTAAAAATGAGGGCAGAAATTAAATTGAATTCCAGAGAGCAGTTATATGGGCGGATATATAAAAATGGTTGCCTTAGTGTGGCTTTATCCTGAAACAGAAAATATGCGAGCCAGGTTTGAAAAATACATCATTTTTTTTGTAAATAGTGTAGGAAATCCAAAAGAAAGTTCCCCTTTGAAAGAAATTACTTTGATATAAACAGTGACGCCCTATTTCAGGAAAGTTTTTAAATGCAAAATTAAAGTTTTGCATGCATATGACATTTCAAGGCTCTGCTGCTTCCAGAAAGCTCTTCATCAGCTACCTGGACACAGGAGACCAGTAAACAATGTACCCAGGCGGCAGTCTTGATTTCCTGCTCAGAAAACACCTTCTTTACAAGCCTTCCCTCCCGCTTTCTTCCTCTCTGCCTCTTTCCTTGCTTGATTTTATAGGATTCAGGTCGAAAGCCCTATCCTGAAAACTAGACTTTGTGGTTTTGAGGTAGAAGCTATATTGTGTGTGTGTATGCGTGCATGGTTTGTGTGCAACATTTTAAAATAGACTTTAAAAAAGGCTTGGTTATTTTGCCTTCTCCTGACTGGAGGGGGAACCAACAAAATTCAGATTTTTTCCATTTCCAGGTCAAAACCTCCAGGGGTAAGCCAGGCAGAGTGGGGACTTCTGCCAGGATTTCCACAATCCTTACACTGATTAATTAGGAGGCTGGTGCCAGCTCAGGGGGCTCTACCTCACATCTTGTGATGAAAGCTTTCAAGAGGACTCTCCTTTTTTTCCTGCCACAAAAGCAAATTTCACAAACATGGTATTTTTTCATTAAATGAAAGTGCAGGTTTTTCTCCAGCTGGAGCGTGGTGCAAGCCAGCCTCACTCACAAGACAAGCTGGAAAATGTTCAGACTTCAAGCAGTGGTAACATGCATGGAGCAGGTCTGCACTTGCAGGAAGGGGGGCTACTTTAACGTGCACAGGTTGAGTGCGTGTGTATCCAGTAGTTTGCTTCAAATATTTTCTTCCGATTTCCCAATTTGATTGCTGGATTTGAATGGGAAGGGCTCATTTGGGTGTGGTTTGGAGGGCAAAGCCTGAGATTTTCAGTCCTAAAAGGAATTTTCCTGACTTTGGTGCAGGCATGCGGTGCCATGTTTCATGCGTAACTTATAGCCTTAGCTATACTTCAGCCAGTTTGGTTATCTTTGAAAAGGATCATTTCTGTTCCTGTTACCCCAGTGAGATTCTTCCTTCCGCTTCTGGTGAAAATAATGTGGCACAGTCAGGCTCCTGGTCCAATTTTAGTGCACCTTCTCACCTGGGAATTTTCTGCCCTACAATACAATGGTGAATTTTATTTGGACTATTCACAGATTTTCTGTGGGCTCCCCCACTTTATTATCCTAGTGGTGATCTTTGAGAGTTATAAATGAGACTGGAGTGGGAAAAGAGGGTTGTTTTGCTTGAAGCTATTTTCATGTTTGTCAAGGTGATGCCTTACCTAAAATGATACAGTATGAACGTACTCCAGCTGGTGCCAAAACAGAAAGGAGAATAGGTATGGGCATTACTGTGTATATTCTCATTACAGATTTCAGATTAATATACCCTTGATCTTTCTCAAAAATTCTGCTCTTTCCAGGGAAGTAGTGTCTGAACACCTCTGTGAAATAAATGATAGCAGCCCCTTCTCTGGACAGGAAAGGTCTGCCTCTGGTAAGGGTAACAAACCCAGACCACAGCTGGATCTGGGAGGACAAACCTGCGCGGGGCATTCGGCACTAGAGATTTGGTGGCTGTGTGCCTGCACTTAAAACCACTGTTGTGTCAGCTGGGATTTTCCAAGGAGCTTACGAGTCGTCTGTCTATGACATCTGGCTACTGAATGCCATTAAGTTATAAATAAAAGCCCTTCATCCTCTCTATGGATGCAGTAACACTTCCAAAATTTGGCTGTATCACAAGCAAGCAGAGGCAACAGCATTTCTCTTTCTGCTTAAGAGGGTGTACGTAAACCATTACGTTTTCCTCCTTTTCCATCTCTAGTTAGCTTTCCTCCTAAGAGCCTCATTGGTTGCTGCCCCAAGTATTCAGATGACATTTTATGTTTAATTCAGTAATTTTGGTGATTTCTTCCTAAGAAAATAGCATGGGAGATACTCTTAGGAGCACTGCAGAGAGCCCCACTAGCAGTGGCCGTGATTCCTGCTCCCCTGTTGCAGACTGTTACCACTGCATTGCTGGCTGAGTCAGGGCAAGCTACTACTAAAAAACTCACTGAGTGATAGTTTAACACTTTCAGTTTTCAGTGAAAACCACCAATATTTTAATTTTTCACAAATGTTTTCTTTAAGCTTTCATTTTCTGCAGATTGTCTTGGGGGAAAAATATTTTTCATCATCTCTTTTTCTGCTTTTGGGTGCTTGGCCCTGTCTCTGAAGCAAGTACAGGTAGGGAGAGGAAATTGTGATGCAACATTTAAATAAATACATTTAAGAATCTACCACCGAGACTTCTTTTATAAGTTTTGGGACATTATCAAATGAAGCCATTAGCTTCTGCAAAGAATTAAAACGAAAATACTTTGAAGTTAGAAAATTGTCTTGGCGAGTTAGTTCTGTGAGAATGGAATGGCTTGGATTTTTTTTTTCTTTTTTTTCTTTTTACAAACAGGAAAATGACATGCTGAAACTTTAACATGATCAGATCAGCGTCTGAGAACTCAGGGTGAAATATGATCCCTCTTAAAGTCAATGTCAAAGTCCCCACTGATGTCAGTAGAGTTATGATAAATCCTTGTGGAAAATGCATTAAAGTATTCTCAACTTTTTCCCTTTTTTTTAATAAAAGTAATATATCTCATGAGCCATATACCCTGTGCTTCCTCTCTTCTCAAAAAATACAGCTTTCTGTGAAAAAAACAGATCTGGTGATCCTTTATGCATTACGTAGCTGTAAGCTTTTGCGGTATTGCATTGAAAGCAATAGGCCGAATCAGATACTTTGAATGACGTACATGCTTAACTTTGGGGTGACTGGGACCACATAAGCAGTTCAATGAACCCTCTGTCTTGCAAGTACTTCTATTGTTTTTAGCGTAACTACTAAACAGTACGAGGTGTGGGAACAATTTCTTCACTGCCATCTCAGAAAGATGTTGGCATCAGGAGCGTGTGTTCAAGTAATAATAATGAAAGGGCTGGTTATTCAGCTGGTATTCCTGTTAATGTTATTAAACCCATTTCTGAGCTGGTGGTTTATTGCTTGCTGGATGGAGCAAATGAAGTTGCCGCTGCAGCCTTAGAAAGGGCAGATGGAATAGTCCATAAATTTGGGTTAGGGGCACAAATGAAGACAGGGTCACATCAGTGGTGACAACCTTCAACAGGAACATTATTCTTTCCTATTAGCTCCAACACAGGCAGATATGACTGCCTACCTGCCGTGCAGGGCAATACTGTACCTGAAGGATGGAGGGGAAAAGATTAGTAAACTGCCATTTCATACCCCTTTGGGTCTTCAGAAGTTCTCAGCATCAAGCAGCTGCCATGCCGAGCACCAGGAACTGTGAGGACCCAGTATTAAGCTACACGAACTTCAAATGAGCTCAGTCCCCACTTAGGAACCTCTCTCTGACTCTTGTGTTGAACTGGTTTAGAAATCTGTACCTTTAACTGCAAAACTTTTTGATTTACACGTTGATCTGATTATTTCAAGCCTGTAAATAGCTTTTATGATGCAGCTTGGTTACATTACTTATTCCACATTTCCATTTCACTTCTGTCTTAGTTTATTTTATTACAGGGAATGATACAGCCCAGAGGATTTTTCTTCATATCAAAGTTGCCAATACTTTCCTCGTAAATTGTAGTCTATATCTGATGGAAATGGGCTCAGCCTACAAGGGAAATATCCTGAAGGCAATATCAGCATTACGAATCTCTCATTGGTCTGGAATTGGGTAGGACCCAATCCTGCAAACATCCTCAGGAATAGTTTACCTCGAGTTACAAAATTCCTCTCAATGTCGATGAAGCTGCTTTAATGTAATATGCCTAAGAGTTTGCAGGATGGGATTTTAGGCTTTTATTCAGTATAGCACTTGAGTGTGTGCTTAAAATTAGGAATAGGCTTGCGTTCAAGGTGGAGCACACGCTTTTTGGTGCCAAACCAGGATGCTTTTTAGTCCCTTTCCTGTATCTGGAGGCCTTGTCTCCAATTCAGGCCAGGTAGCTGGGCTCTTCTGCTTGCCTAGAGCCTGCCTAAATTTAACGAGGCTGCTGGCAAGTGGGACTTTAAGCTCAAATAGTAAAAATCAGAATGGCAGCTCGTAATTTGCAATAACTGATGACAGTTATGACAACGGAGCAAATAAAAGTGTATTAACTTACTAATAGCTCATTTCATGAGCTTCAGGTCACTTTGTGCGATGGTGCTAAGGGCTGGCTTTGGCAAGCCGTGTTTCTGGTCAGTGCCTGATGTGCTGCTTAAAATGGATTATGGTCTTCTATCCTGACATTCCTCACTCTGTTAGCAAAGTGGGGCTGTTTGGGGCCTTATTGTTGAGGATAATTTCTTGAAAGCTCAAGGAAAGAAAGAGTTGAATTAGCAGCCTGACCTGCCAGTCAGATACCCTGTGCTTCTTGCAGACTAGTCATGCATATGCACCCTTAACTCTCTTTGCCTTTACTTGAAAATAAGAAGTTGGGGATGCCGGTTTTGTAAAATGAAGTAATTTTGCCTTCTAAAGAAACCAGTAATGAGGGGAGGGAAAGTAATCACCGAGGGTCTGCGAAAGCTTAATCTACAAAACGTTCTGCTTCATTTTGATATCTTACCTGTTTTTAAAATGCTTAAATAATATCCCAAGTCATTTTCAGACAGGATTTTTTAAGTTGTAAAGAAGTCAATTGCCTTGACCTACCATTGCAGTTGTTCATTGACTGCAATTCTTACAGGGATCTCACCTGGATAATTTTTGAAATTGTTGCTGAGATGCCAAGAAATGAATATGTTGCTGAGTTATTTCATACCCTGATCACTTGCCCTGTTCTGACAACTTCTGTTCCTGGTTCAGAGCAACTATCTCATGTTACATTCAAAGAAATTGATTTTTCTTTCTGGGCAGGAAACTGTTTTGGGGTGCAAAATCTGTTGTCTAGAGTTTGCAGCGGGAGGGGCGCAGAAATCTGGAGTGCTTCCTTTGAGGGATGGCTAGCAGATGGTTTCTCTCCAGCAAGCTGCTTTGTGGCCCATATGACAGAAAACAATGCCATCAGTAATACCAGCCTTGTCCTGTCACCCGTTTTGACTATGATATGTTGCAGGCTGCCATCAGATAACACTCAGCGTTCCCCCATTCTCGAGCCCGGTTTTTTGAGCTTGGATTAAATCAGTGGCCATTTCGCTGGGTTTGGTCCCAGATCCTTGTCCCATGTGACAGGCAGAGATGATCTGATGTGTCTGGGAGAGGGAATGGAAACGCTGGGCTTGCCCTGCTCCCTGCTTGCTGAGCGAGCTGGCACAGAGGCAAAGCTGGGGTTGCTTTTCTGTGGATCTCTGCTGAAACCTGCTGCCTGCCATGCTCAGCCCACGTGTGCGAGAGGATGAGGGTGGGAGCACACGGCACCTTGCACGGCTGGAAGCCTGCTCAGATTAAGGCAGGAGCTGTGCCAGCAAGTTGTGGCGCCCAAAATATGGGCGAGGGGAAAGCAGCCAGTGCGAGCTGAGTGCCAGCTTACTGACTTACCTAGAAGGACTAACAGATCAAAATAAATGCAAATCCTGAGTGTAATCACTGACCCGATATGTCATGCTTACTTAGTGGATAGGAAGAAGAGAATACAGCACTAACGACAACTGTGAAACAGTCATTGAGTACTTCGGTTTGAGAGATTATTCCAGTGGTAATTAACATATTTAACTTATTTCTAAAGATTTACAAACATTAAATGCCACTAAGCATTCCATGCCATGAATGTCAAAGAAGCTGATATAACTTTGGAAGCATATATTTCATCCATCATAACACTCTTGTCACTTAAATGGCACTCAATCCACTTAAAATTACAGCGATTATGGAAGAACATCAAGTTTCATCAGCAGTGATTACGCTGTGATTATCACACACGCACTTCTCAAGGCTCCTTTTGCTCTTATGCAATTGCCAGTTTGCACATACATGTTGGGGAAGAGTGTCTGGGGCTCGGTAGATAAACCTAGCATTTCCATCCCATCAGAGGCAGTCTTTTCAGAGTGTTAATTTGTACTTTGGGCAGAGAAATTTAACTCTTAAGAGTGATTTGGAGCAGGAAGGAAGTTAAAGTCTCAGTGAAGACCTTCTCCATCTGCAGAGGACCACACTGGTTAAACTAACTGTAGGGAGGTTTTGGTCAACTACTTTAGAGTCTTTTCCTGACTTTCCCTCACCAATCCACTGCAACCTGTTAGAGGTAGTGAACCACGTTTTCCAGGCAAGGGGATGGAGATCTACGTAATATTCTCTTGGTAGAAAAGTTGGGGGGGAATTTGTTCATTCCTTCGTTTACATCCTTGCTTATATGCCTGACTTAACTGAAAATTTAAGGCTCTGTATTTCCCTGGGAAGAGAAATTAGTGCCACAGATCTTTAGATGGCAAGAGAAAGTGTAGGAATTGGGGCGGGGGGAGCCGTGGGGAACAGTCCAAATTGGCCTAAATGTGTTTCCCATGAAATCAGTAATAAAATTAAAGCACAGGAGAAAATATGCTTCTTTTTTTTTATATTACTGTGGCTTCAGGAGCCAAATTTCCAAAAGGACTCAGCTCCCTGCAATTCCTCCTGAGAAGAGCAGCCAAGCTCTTTTGATAGCATGAATTTCATACAGCATCCATGTTGGACATATACTCCCTTCCCTTCACATCTGTTCCTTGTGTTTGCCTTCCATACTTTAGCAAGCACTTTGAGTAGCAGGAATTTTATCTGAAAGAGTGGGAAGTAAGCAAATATAACATCATGTTTGCAAAAAGCAAAATGTTCACTTCTAAATCCTAATGGTGAACACAGAGCCCAAGAGCTCAAGTGCACAATATTCTGGTTGCAGGGACATTTGCTTACTAAGCCCTCCCTGTTTTTTCCCATTATTTTTGAGAAGCACAGGTCAGTCCTGTGATTTGCAGCCTGGTTGCATGAAGGGTTGTATTGGCAGCAATGTGGGTCTTCTGAACAGGCTTTGCCAATCGGTACCGCCTTGCGGAGACAGGAGTCTGTGTCAGCTGTCAAATAAGAGCTGTCAAATAAGGTGGCAATCCATGTGCGACAAGCACTGACTGATCTGCCTTGCTTTGATTATTTTTGCTGATATCTCCAGCTGTTTGCAAACAATCTGTGCACCCAAACCAAACCAACAAAACCTTTCAAAATTTAAATATATGTACACTTGCATAATAAACTTAAGAAAAGCGGGCTAAATTTTATAGAAAAGGTATTTTCTGGGAAAATATTTACTTGAACTAACACTTGGTATTTTGGAGGAAGACAAAAATAGGTGTTTATTCTATAGTTCGCTAATTCTACTCATCTTGAAAATATCCACTGGTTGTATTCATTGCTGGTTTTGTTTACATGAAGATGTAGATATTAATAGCTGTGGTTCACATATGTTCATATCTAGGCTGTATCCTTGAAATGAATGCACTTCCTTTCCTTAATGGAAAGAAGAAAAACTCTGCTCAAAGTGCCAGATTTTCCAATACAAGCTTTGATCGCTGCAGATGTATGCACTGAGGTTGGTAGTAAATCCCTCTTAGTATTGATCCCAGGTTTAACCGGTGGGTGACTGAGCAGTTTTAACCTTGTGAAGCAGCATACTTGGAAATGGCTTGTCACAAAATCCTAACCTATGCCATGGAGAAAAGCAGATTTCTTCTAGCCATCCCCAGGGCTTAGCACCGGTAGGTACCTCTGCTCTCTATATAGCAATGTAGTACGTATATGAACCTCCAAGGGACCATGCTGGGTTGTAGTGTTTCGAATTAAGCCAGGACATGGGGACTCTGTTGTAGCTTAACATCCACATCTACTGCTGCGCTCTTAGATGAATCCTATTTAAATACGTATGAGTGTGTATGCAGAAAGGGAATGAGAAATGGAGGGACTGGAGTTTTCCCTCTCTCCAGACATCCTGCTCCTGTTATCTTCTGTGTCCTTGCATTTTAGAGTTGGTCACCTTCTCCTCTTTTCTCGTTGCCGTTATTGAAATGAATAAGCATTCCTAGGTGTCTTTTGTTTTGATGCTTACCTTTTTACACACCTTTTCAATACTTGGAAAATGGACAGCGTAGTAAGTGGGATCCATTTAATTCTGTGCCTTCATAGTTTTTAATGGTGGAAATTTCAGAGTGCTACAAGTTACTTATAATTAATTTTCCCCCTCTAACTCCTGTCCAGAACACCTTGAAACACAGTGTGAGAGAGGGAGAGAGTTAGTCTGTGCTTCCCCTTCTCTTGGCCTTTCTCGATTCTGTCTGGATACAGATGTGTTAAAGGGAAACAACCCCAAATTTCTATTGCTCAGGGTATGTTTTTAAAGACAGAAAATCTCCAGAATTTATTTAGAAGTGTTTTTTCATTAATCAACAGAAAATCTGACTATCCTGTCAAAAGTGACATTTTCTTGGATGGCAATGGATTTATTTATTTATTTTGAAACTTCATTTTTCATGAGGATGATTTGTTGAGTCAGAACATTTTTACCAGTGCCTCTGAAGACCTGGCCATGAGGAAACCGTCAAAATGTATGGGGGGAAATTTCATAAATAACAAGAAATGAAGCAACTCCTCTGTGATGAAGCAGGAAATGAATGCTGGCATCTGAAGTTTCTGCTGTGCCTTACACATTCTAGGAGGATTGTTACTGTGTTTTATTCCTGTAAGTTGGAAAGCAACTCAAACCTTTCCCAAGAGATGAAGTTCAAAACACTGTTGTTAGCTGCCTAACTTGTTATTGGTTTATTTTAAATTCTGTTTATGCGGACAGCATCAGAGGAGTTACTGTGCTCTGTAATGGGAAGAAGCAATTTTTGCTGTGAAAGCCTACCCAAACTACTGGAAAACTGACGATTAGAACTTCAAAACTTCTCCGCTGAGTAGTTGTGCATTTTTTGAGAAATGAGGAAACTCCAGCCATATTCTGCATCTTTGTCTGGATGACCCTACGAGTTTTTCAGTTTGCATACCCTGAGGGATCACCTTCTGCAGCCTGAAAGTCTTGTTGGCGATCCTGTCTGATGGTCAAAGGATGCTGGCAACAGAAGTAGCATCTTTTGTTAAACCAGCTAATATAGTTGAAAAATAGTAGTATGTTTCTGGGTCCAAAAGCCCTTTGCAAAGTTAGATACAAGCTAAAAGCATTCGCTGAAAGTTCACTTAGATGTGTACCAGTTAAAGTATTTTTGAAAGAAAATACTATACTGTAGGCTGATGCATATAGCATAGTGGGAGCATGATAAATGTCTTATCTCCTAGAGGAAAACAAGGGTCCTTTATAGGTTGTGAAACATGGCAAGGTTAGAGATTATATTGTTCCATAAGACTAATACCTGTACTGAGTTTTCCAGTTCTTAGTACAGCTATCAGTCTTGTTCTCATGTTTGCTGTTGGATGGCGTTTTGCAGGACTCCCAGGTGGCTCAGGACTGAGGGGTCAGTGAGGGAGTGATGCTTTCGTGAGAGTTTCCCCCTGTTAGCAGCATGTTCCTCATCTTTGAGCGGTCGTGTAAGCAATTTCTAGTGCAGGTTGCCTCAGCCTTAATGGTATCAATATAGTCATTTTTATAGGAGCATAAGAGAGTGTCTTCACACTGATACTTTTTTTTTTTCCTTGGCTTAAATATCCAAGTTTAATTACAGGAGAAAACCTTTCTCAGTCTTCAAGAGCATGAGTTTAAAACAGGCAATAATTTCTGTGTTTAAAAATGTTTGGAGAAAATCATGTCACAGTTTCACTGTATTTCAGAAATCTGAAGCAGTGCAGCTGGTTCCACAGCTTAAGGAAAATGAGGTGCTGCAATGGGGAAAAGAAGATGTACTCTTTGCTTTCCCAATCTGCATCTGTTATGTCCCCATTTATTCCTGCTGCAAGGGTCTGCTACCTCTCCTGTTAGAAACCATCATGCTTTCAGGCTAAATTTTTTTATGGTGGAGACAGGTCTAGCCATGCTTATGTTAACACTGGTTTAAATAGCCACCTTTGGATTTTTCTGAGAGATGAGGAGAAGCTGTGTGCCCTCTCAGCTTTTATTTTGCTATGCAAAACATAGCAAGTTATTTAAGTTTCTTCTCCTAAACTGGGCTGGCCACTAGCCTCATTCAAGTAGCCCTAGTCCATACCCTTTTCTGTCTTGACCACAGGATGCTGCGGTGGCACTTGAGCTTCCTCCTGCTTTCCGGGCTGTGCCCATCCCATGGCAGTCCTGTCCATCATTCACTGTCAGCTCTGCAGGTTTGACTTTCTCACAGCACCTTCAGACAGGTGGTTCGAAACCATTTTACGATCAGCCTGTCCTCCCGAGTTTTTTCCTGCCATCATTTCAAGCAGCAAACTCACAGCAGGTTTCTTCATCAGCAATCCCAAATTACCACCCAGGACCCTGCTCAGCTCCATCCCCCAGGCCTCCCCCAAGTTAATTTTGGCTGCAAAATGTGCCAACTTTGTCATGGGATGGCAGTTCATTCCAATATCGTATTATCAGCAGATCACATTGGTATGCTCCAGAAGTCATGCAGAGGCTATTAATTTAAATAATACAGAAAATTATTCCCCAAACCAATTTTTACCTTCCAGACTGGTTCATGCCTCCCCAGTGCAATCTGTTGCCTCTTAGTTGGTTTCATAGCTTCTGTCAATCCCTCTGCTAATCCCCATTTTCTCCATTTTGAGTATTTCCCCTGTGACATTATAACCCATGCTTTATTGAAGTTTGAATAGTATCCATTCTTGCATGTCCTTTATCTAGAAAATGAGTTATTTTTTTAGAGAAAGCTACCAACTAAGTCTTGTATGAGCTCTCTTTGGTAAGATCATGCTATGCTTATTCTTTTTGTTTGTCTGCCTTGTATTGTTCTTTCCTTCAAAAGTTGTGCCTTTGCTGTCAAATTAGTGTTTTGTAGTTGCCTCCAACTCACACTTTTTCCTCACTTCCATGCTCAGTAAATTGGTATTTTTCACTCTGACACTACTATGAGTTGCCAGATTTAATAAAAAACCTTCCTATTAGCTTAGTGATCTCATGAGATTTGTTTAAAAAAAATAAAAAGGCACTGAAGGTAGAGGGGAAGCTCATAGCAGCAAAGGAGATAGAGCCAAAAGAGGTCAATAACGTGGATATAGACTCCTTGAGCTTAGAAACAAATTCCCCCCTCCCCACATCTACCACTTGAGGATATCTTTCTTGTTCTTTAGTATGTGGAAGTCCTCAGGTGAGGACCAGATGATTCAGGCTCTTTTCCTTTTGTGGCTGGAAGGATGTAAATTCACCAAGAATAGATATAAGGTGCCTACTTTTGGGGAAGAAAAAACAGTATCTCCCATGGAAAAGACCAAGGTGTCTTTGCACCGTGGTGGGCCCTGTTCCACATCTGGGCAATGCTATCCTCAGGGGCCAGCAGCCTGGCTGCCCCCGAGCCATCCCTGCATTGCAGCTGGCCAAATGCCGTCTTTCATACCAGGGCAAATACCTCCTTGCAGCCAGGTTGGCAAGGTTCAAAGGGATGCAGACTTCTATGCTGCAGATATTTCCTGCCCTTAAGGAGTACTTTGTGCTGGAAAATATGCTTTTATGAACAATCCTGGGATCTTTTCCTTTGCGTTTGTTGATGCTCTTGGGAGGAGCTGCGGGACACCACATTGTTTTTTTTACCGTTGTTTATAATTACGTTCTGCTGTTGTCTAGAGAGGGCAGGATGCCATTGTGCTTGGTGCTGTACAAACATGCTGAGGTAATTCCTGCTCTGAGGGATTTCTAGTCTAAGGAGAGGTAGTGGGAGAAAGGATTTATGGATTGTGCTCAGAGATGGGGAGCAGAAAGTATCTTGCCAAAGGTGGCCCTGCAACCCTGCATGGGACACAAGTGAAAACAGAGCCCAGTAACCATGACTTCCAGTTTGGTACCTTCATTTATCTACAGAGGAGCTTGTACTTTAATTCTGTATCCCTTCATCCCTTCTCTTTTTTAGATTCATGATTTAAAATCTCCATAAATTAACATATGTCAGTAAAAATTAATGTGACTTAATTTTCTTCCCTGCTTTTGCAAATTGAGTTTGGCCCCTGTGAGCATCTTTAAATGATCACATACTGCCTCTCTGACTTGCTCTGTGAGGAACCAAAGTCCAGTGGTGCTAAGTCACATCCAAAAATATTATAATAGGCTTCTAATGTGGGGAAGGGTTTTGAAAATCCATCCCACAGAAAATTAGTGCTTGGGAAGCAGCAAAATTCAAGTGTGTCTTGGTAAATGGCTTACCTATTCCAGCATGGGCGTGAAAGAGAAGGAAGTCTCAGAAGGTGAATTTGAGATATAATGGAAGAGATACCCAAATAGGGTAGTATTTCGAGGGGATCCTAGTGCCTGATTTCCTTCTAGTTTTTAGGAAATCCCAGTATCAGTAGGTTGTGCAAGCATAGAAAAATTGCAATAGAATTGGTTATATTTGCTGCAAATAGGAAACAGCATTTGCTTAAGATGCAAGCGGCTGAGAGCACAGAGGGTATGGATGAAAGAGGACTGTGAAAAATGGTGCTGCACAGAAGTATCAGGCTTAGTGATGGACAAAGTCGCTCACCAATTCAATGTGATTTTGTTCGTCTTCTGCAGGATTACCAGAATGTGATTTGGATTTTGTGGCCAACGTTTGCAGAGCAGGTGAGTACCACTGAGCTTCCAAATCCATGTTTGGGCACCTGAATATATGGCATCCTGCACCACCCTGAAGGCTTTCATAACAATTGCAGACACCACTGCCCACTTGTTAAAGCCTGTAAGTCAGGCTACTGCAGACTGGAAGGCACAGAGGTGCTTAGTTCTCCAGGATTTTTAATGTTTTTTTTTCTGGACTACACCTAGCACTCTCCGTTAGCTCTGTGGTGATCACTGGAAAACCCTATTGCATCTCCCCCATCAAATGACCAGCCACGCCCCTGAGACAACCCTAGAATCAGCATTATTTTGACAACAAATAATTTCAGGAGTTTTTTGGTATTTTCTTCACCCTGCTCTTAAAAAGAATAGAATATTTTTGCCTTGACAAATGTGGATTTTGTGCTAATTTATGTAAAGGCATGTTTTTGCCAGGCTTGGCTGGAAGAGAACAGGTGTAACATTAAATATTTTTTTATAATTTTCAAGTCTTGAGTAGGTAGCTTTTGCTAATCATGCTTAGATAAAAGCTGTTTGGGAAACTTTTCTGAATGGTGGTATTTTTCCACTGCAAAGTAGTTATTTGTCAAAACAACTTTTTTGCTGAAATGTATTGGTTTGATATAATGTTCACTGCAAAGGTACCTCCAGATGTCAGATGAAATGAAAGCATGTGAACCCCATTACACCCCAGAGCAGTCACCGGCCCTGTGTTTAAGGGCATGCAGTGTTTGGACTGCCTGGCTGCTTGTGCTAAAAAACAGTCTTTCCTAGATTTAATCTGCCTGTCCTTCTCTTCTCCACACTGCCACTTTTTGTTTTTCTCCGTTTTGTCCCTTTCACAAACTATGTCTCCCACAGCCCATAGCTCCAGGTGGCCTAGGACATTGTCCCAGACTCTTCTCCCGAAAAATCCTTCTTCCAAATCCTCCAATGACCTGTTATCTGTTAATTGGAAACAAGAGTCTGAGACAGGCCATCTTTCCTGGTGGAGAAAGAAGGTGGCTGGTATCCGGTCACTTTTACTGAAAAGACTCCTACTCTTTGCAAAAGTCAGTAGGGCTCTTCATGAATCCCCTTGGGTGAGGGGCTCCGGGAGCGCTGGGAATTTAAACCAGTAAGAAAAAGTAAAAGGCAATATGATACTGGGGTGTATCTACTTTATATACACTTCACTGGAGGAGAAGCTACCTGATACTAGAAGTTTTTTTAATTGCCGGGAACCGTATAACAAGAGCCAGGACCTGGAAGCTGAAACTAGAAGAGTTCATCCTGGAAACAAAGTATGCTTTTTTATTTATATGGTTTTTTACAAGAGGCACACATTAATCATCAGACCAGTTTCCCAGAAGATGTGGTAGATCTTTATGGATTTAAAATCTTCAAATCAGGACAACTTTTTACTTTGAAAATAATTGGTCTAGGTCTGTACAAGTTTTTAGGCAAGATGGGAGAACCACTGTGTAGTGATATCTGGCCATGACAGAGATGAAATGTGGATTTTTTTCCTTAGTGCCACTTTAGCCCTAAACTTTGAGTTCCTCAATCTCCTGTTAGTATTTAAGTACTACTAATGAAGTTTTATTGATGCCTTTTATATTTGATCAAGCGTGTGTTCTGTGTGCTGTGCTGAAGAGTCTAAGCTGACCTTTCTTAAGTCTCTCCATATCTGTAAAAACTGCAAAATGCAGTCCTGAGAGTAAATGGCATGGTCAGTTTGCCTTAATTTGTTTCATTTTTTTTGTTTGCTTTTGTTTTGCTTGAATCTGGTTTAGATCTGATGCCCAGTGTTAGACATGTAATTGAAACATTTTCTTCTCATATTTAGACAGTTGTATGTTTTAACACAACCAGTCTCGGCTGCTCCCTGTATCTCCTTGCTCACACAGACGTAGTGCTGCTTTCTTGTGTTGTGCTGTGCAACACAAAACACACCCATGCTGTGATACCCCCCTGCTTTGACTGTGGGGATGGAGCACCCAGGGACTCTTCCCCAAATCAAGAGAAACAGGTGCCTCTCTCCTTGGGAAACAAGGCCGTTAAGCTTCACCATAGCGCTGGTGCCCAGATAGAAAATGCTGAGCTGGATGTGAGCAGGTAGGACAGGAGCCCTTGCCACCCAGCCAGAGGGTGCACGAGTGGGCTTCCCTTGCTGGTCGCGGAGCTGTGGCTTGGCACAGTGATGCCACCAATGCAGTCTCTGCACCCTCTTTGCTGCGTGAGATGTGGCCCTTTTGGGAATGTAGAAATCAGATCCTAAGCTCCCTTAAAGGGTACCTTTATTAACTTTAATGTCCTGGAGATCACTTTCTGATAAAACATCTTTCCCATCTGTCTACTGCTCCCTGTGAAACTGCCTACTCCCGTTATCCACCTGAATCAGACAAGAGGTCTTCTTCTGAAGAATCCCTGCCTGGTCTCCCACCCTGCACACACATCCTGAATGCTTAGTGTTTCTCACCAAGTCTTTGCTTGGTTTGTGTTGAGTTAGTATTCGTGTTTCCATGCAGCACCCAGTCTCCCCTTGCTTCCCCAGCTACCTGCAGCATACGAACCATCATGCTAGGTCTCCATTCATCCAGATGGCAGGTGGGCTTTAAAGAT
This sequence comes from Ciconia boyciana, assembly GCF_034638445.1. Classification (NCBI taxonomy): domain Eukaryota; kingdom Metazoa; phylum Chordata; class Aves; order Ciconiiformes; family Ciconiidae; genus Ciconia; species Ciconia boyciana. The sequence goes on from NC_132938.1 coordinate 61,287,145, forward strand.
GAAGCTAAGCAGTAATAAACTGTATAATTACTGGAGATCTCTGCATAGAGGGGATGACAGCTTGCAAAGGGAGGATTTTTATTTATCCTCCTTAAATGGGAGCTTTGTGTTAGCAGCAGCAGAAAAGGACTTACAGATCTATTTTGTTTGGGTCCTCTTTGTATCTAGCAGGGAGCCATCCCTGCCACAATTAAGGAGAAAAAGTAATTTTGAAAGATTGAACTAAAAATTGCATCTGTGAGCTGCTTCTTAAGGGAAACCAAATTTGTGTGTCATGTATTTTTGTTGTTTTCCTGTCAAAAATGCAAGCTGAAGTTAGCATAGTGATGCAGTCAGCTTCATAGAGGACTTGGCAGTTTCCCACTCTGCCTCCAGGGTTTGAAAAAGACTTTTATTTCTATCCATGCTTAATGAGCAAACTAGCACCAGGGAGATGCAAAAACACCCCAGCGCTTCGCCCATAACTTATGTCATGGCAGTAACATGATGTGAGCCCTGGCTTTCCCCCGAGTTTGGACTTTGTGCCTCATTCATTTGTGACGTGCCTCCTCCTCGCTCAGGGCAACGTAGTAACCCAGGACAATGAGCTCCTTGGCCTATTCATGGTTTGTGGATTGTAAATCTCAGAAGAAGGAGAGACAGCTTGACTAAACTCCAGTGATGTTACAAAAGCCGGTGGTGAATATTCCACTCTCGTAGGATAATAAGCACCCTTGCTTCTTGGCACTTGTTCAGCCTCCCTCTCCATCTCCCACTTGCCCTCCTGGCCTTGACCTGAATCTGACAAGTGAACATCCCCAACTGCTCTTTAAGCTGCCTTATGAGTGTCAGCTCCCGTGACAGTTGTCCATCGCGATGGACTTGCAGGGAACCAACTTTGCTGGGGTGTTTCGGACACATGGCTGAGTCATGAGCCAGGTTGCTTTCCCGCCTAGCGGCCACACAAGAAAAAGGGGACAGGAGCAGGCTCAGCGTGAGCCCAGACCTAGCATTAGGTGTAACGGGTGAGGAGACATGTTGATGTGCAGTTTGCAGCTTTCTTGGTGCTTTGGAGACCCTCACAGTCATAGGAGATTGCAGCTACAGGGTTCAGTTTCAGTAGTGAAGGGCATAGAATTGGAGCAGTAAGAGGAAAGGAATTCATATATCTAAAATAGGAGGATCAGTGATGACCATGGAGTAATGTCTGCGCAGCATGTTTTCATAAATCTGAAATTCTCAGTTTCCTGAAAGGTAGCGTCTTTGGAAAAATGAGCTTTAACTAATTGCTTCATGATAATTAAAGCCACCAACCATATGAGTTCCCTTCTGCAGAGAGGAAATACTAGGTATCGTTTGTTTGTATCCAAAATTAATTTGTGAGGCCTGAGTTTTTAAAGGGAGTTATCCAAAACTAACTTAAACACTCTACTGTAAGGACTACTGCTAAATTCAGTGAGAGCAAGATGATAATCTGCACCTTTGAACGTTAAATCAAACCACTGGGACAAGAGAAATTGGGGATTAGGTGCACAATATCAGCAGACTGACTTTGAAGAGTTTGTCCTGTCTGCATGATGTATAGTTTGTTGTTTATTTTAATCAAGCAATTTATAAGAATTTATTATATGGTGGTGCAGCATGACTTGATACCACAGTTCAGATTAAGTGTTGAGCTGAGCTATGTTAAATATGTAAGATATGGTAGAAACAAGATTTTCCCTAGTACCTTTTTATTAATAAGTTCTGATGGAAGGATAAGTTCAGGCAATGCAGTTAAGACCTAAAGGGGGAAAGAAAAGCAATAACAATATTCACACCAGCTATTGCAGTGGGAAGCCAAGATAGTGAGGAACTAGTTGGAGAGAGGTTCAATAGTACACTGGAAGGAGCTTTTCTCCATTGTGCTGAGCTAATGTTCTTTGGTTTCATGTATATGTCTGTTGGAAGTCTTTATTAGTTAAATATGAACAGAAGTTAAATTTTATCATTTTCCTGTAGCTTGAACTAGTTATTTTGGTATTGGTTTTGATGCTATTGACAGTGAGCTGCTTTGAATAGGGTTAATACTTTTATTTACATTTCATTTTGGTCTAAAAATACCCCACATTCTGAAGAAGAGACAGCTTGTAGCATTGCAAGGAACCCAGACTGCAAATTTCTCATTTATCCAATTTCTGCACTTCGTGTTTTTGCCACATATCCACACGGGTCTCAGTCAGTACTAGTCTGCACTCAGCTCTGCTGAAGCCAAGCTTCACTTCAGCCTGCCTGCTTAGTATCTGTTTTCTTGAATTTTGTCCAAACTTTCTTTCAGAAGAGACTAAGTGTTTGGATGAAAGATTGTTTGGGGGCTGCTGAATAGCCAGAAACATTAACTGGTTCAGGAGCTCCCTTTGGCTGAAAATAGAGGCACGGAGGGTACCTGGGGAAAGGTTCTTATATACTCATCCTGTTCTTAGTGTTTTCTGGGCATTTGCTCATGGATGCCATTGGAGACAGGTTGCAGGGTCAGATGGACCCTTGGTCTATTTTATGTTCCCACAGTAATATTTAAGCTTGAGCATCACAAGGTACAAGTCCACATAGGGATGTGCAATAGGTGTATCTGGCCTCCACCAGTCGTAGCCATCCATTGCAGAATAGTAATGTTGAGCCAAGTAAACTTGACCCGACGAGGTTGCTGGATGTTGCTAGTGGTGCCACCATGAAATGACCTGGCTCCCCTTCCAGAGCATTGCTCACCTCAGCCCTGCCCCACGCACCAGCACCAAGAGGGGCTTGCGCAGTGCTGGTGCTGCGTGGCAAGGAGACGGGCAGCCCCTGACCATGGGGGATGTCATCTCAGGGACCTCAGTGTAGCTCTGTGTGGTGGGTTGGAGTGGGGTGGGATTCAAGAAAGCAGCCATCAGCTCAAACACTGGTGATTGGGAGCGCTGGTTTAATGAGCATCTCTTGGTTTCTGCTCAAAACATTTTGGTCTGAAATTTTATTTTCTGCATACAGAGAAAAACAGGGATATTTGAATATTTGCTCGATTTGCTATATAAGACAGTTGGCAAGTGTACATGCCAAACATCATATGGATTTGATTTTTTTATTTATTTTAAAATGTCCATTAAGTCACCACTATTGTACAAAAAAAGAGGACAGTTTTTACTAACTATAAACCCCTCCTGTATTGTCTGTGCTCAGAGAGGGAGAAACAGTTACTATTTTCTCCAGAAAATCTGGTTTTAGAGTATGCATTTGTCACTTCTGCACTGCTAGATGTTACTAGACTATTGCATTCTTTCCAATTACCCAAGCAGCCCTCAAGTCTTTTAAAATAAATAAGATCTCAGGATTTGCTGACTCCATCAGAAAAGTTTGGCCATTTTTAGTTTTAACTATCAAACATGCACCTTAATCTTAAATAGCATTTAAGTTGCCATTGTTGTATCATCAATAGTACCATTAAAATCATCTTTCCAATAAGAAAATAACTTAATTTTTCTCTTTGCTGTTTTGGTCTATATGGGTAGTCACACAAGGATGAGAAAACATCTTCCCTTGAGAAACATTTTGAATGTGCAGTAGAGCTAGAGCTGGACTTTTATGGGAGCTCAGCCCCCACTAACCATACTTAATCTCATTGAACGCCTTGATGTGGTAAGAAACACTGTCCCATTTGATATGACAAATGTTTAGATGGCTGAAATCAGAAGAAATGATCCGCAATGTCACTATCTACATTATGGTATTGCGTTCTTCTAGTATTTGTATGTTGCATGTCTGGCTTGCACACAGTTACCCAAGTAACTTCTGCACAGGCTTCCACTGCGCTAATCCTGAAATTTTCCCAGTTAGAGCAATTTTCTTTCTTTCTTCTGAAATGCACTTGGTTTTTCTGTCTGTCTTTTCCTGTTATGTAAAAACTCACATGTTGTGAGGAGGTTTTCAATTAGGGCTAGCCAATCCTAACTTTATCAGGAAATAGGAAAGCATTTAAATCAGAATGTCCGTCATTAACAGGTCCTGGACAGAAACGGCCTTGGCACATCTGCATTAGTAGCATCGCTGTGGTGCTCTATGCTGGCTGCAAAATCCACTGCATTTTTCATGGTTATTCATTACAAATTTTTTTTCTGTGTCCTTATAATATCACGATTACTTTCCTTTCTATAAATCTTAGAGGGACTTTTGGATTTTGAAAGAGAATGATATTTTCACAAGGCACCTGATTTCTTCTGATTATGTGAGCCCAATGTCACACCATAAATTATCCTTCCCGATCTATCAATGGCAAACATTGATTCCAACTGCGAGGGCATGTGCTGCTTATACAAATGTCTGACACTGGATGCAAGCCACCTTTTTACCATGTTAATTGAAGATGGATAGCAAGGACTTGAGATCAACAAATGGGCCTGTTTGTCATGTTGTTAAAACTCAATCTGTCTGACGTTGGAAATGTTTTTCAGCTCCTTAAAATGAAAGGGAAACTGTCAGCTTGAAAATCACATGTCTAACAGAGCTGTCATCTTTTCCTTTTCACAGTCCTCCTCAAATAAGAGCTCAAACACTGTAGCTGAAAAAAAGGCTAGAAAATGTAATCTCTCCTTTCATGGAGATGTACAAAACATTGTCCAGGCCAGAGTTGTGGTGGGACAGATCCATAAGTGCTGGCCCAGCCCTGCTCCAGAGTGTTCCTACATGGGGTAGGTAGGTCCCAATGTCGTTGTGGCACTGCCAGCCATGGCAGTGCCTTCGGGAAGGGCAAAGGCTGGATTTTGGGGAGTCTTGGGACAAAAGAGAGACAAGTGTGGACAGAGCTGTTTTCCCCAGCTGTGAGCATTATCCCTCCAGAAGTCTCAGAAAAATGCCCGAACTTTCATTAGTGCTGATGACACAGCATCATTTCACGTGGGTCTTCTCTTAGTGATGGTCCCAGGCACCACCGCTTCTCAACCTGAAAATTGTATTGTGTTAGATGCTGTATAAATGTCTATGAAGCTATAGGTCCTTTCCTCCACAGGGCAGATGCTGCATTCACTGTTGAATTAAGACTCAGCGTCCAGGTTGTTGGGCTCTTGTTTGTCTGCTACAACAAGTAGCCCATTCATTTGTGTGGCCATGAATGTTAATAAGTCGTCACTGGGTTGCTTCTCCTTCCAAAGAGAAAACTTGAGTTTTCCATTTATAAAGGCTTCTGAATGAACTAGAAAATCTCTACAATAAGTAGGCCAAGGGATGCAAGCTAATTGTTCACTAGTAGCTGCTGGTGAGCTAGGAAAAGTCAGCAATTATTTGGAAAATAATTTGTACAACACTGACTTTTGCTCTGCCCACCCCCATCTCCATGGTTGCCCAAGGTGAAAAATCCCCTGTGCTAGAAATGCTGAGGAATAGATTTGTGCACAGTGTCTGTCTTCTCTTGACTACTTTTGCTTGGCCATGTCTCCCTTGGGAGGATATATGAGCCCTTCACAGGCATGACTGTGTATGCTCTCTGTGCTTCTTGAGGTATGGGTTCATTTTTATATAGATATGCAAAAATAGGATTATTTCTCTTAGGCTTATTTATCCCTCTCAAGCAGAGTTTGTCTTTAAATCAAGTGAACACATTTAGGAATATCTTAAACTGTGATATTTTAACGTATATGTTCATTAATTTTAATACAGTTCAGTAAAAGTCTAAGACGTTTCCAGTTCACACCAGTGCTACCCTCTTGCTGTGTTATGCTGAGACATGAAGTGGAGGAAGAGATGTCAAGGGATGTGTATGAGCCTGTATAAGTTGCTGTAGATCTGGTGACTTTGAGAAGGTACGCTGATTTACACCGGTCACAGGTCTGCCCTCACTTCCCATTTACTTTAATGGGATTTGTGCATCTGGCTTCCCCAATGTACCACGAGGAAAATTGGTCGTACGAAGATTAACACTAGTGCAATCATAATACCCACTGGTTGTTACAATAGATCTGTTTATCAATACACTCTAGACACATTCAATATTGTTGTGTTTCATAAAGAATTACTGTAAGTTGCCATTCTGTTTTATTCCCTTATTGCATTTTCACAGCACATTATAGGAATGATAAAATTCCATGAGCCATAACTCCTAATGGCAGAGATGATCAATTTGACTTCTAATTTGGAAGTAAAAGCACATACACAGTATACACTTTGCCCTAGTGCAGAATAATAGTCCTGCTCATCTTTGTGGCAACATTGGGACATTAGTGGTAATGATTAGCAGTAATGGCTTTTAACAATAATTTATTTCTAGGTATGTAAATGTCATTGGTCTCAGAGCTGATGCCAACAATATCATATAAGCATGTGAGAATGTGCATCTTTCAATACGTCTATAATTCAGAGCATCCCTGACATCTTTTTAAGGCATAGGAAGTCAGTTGTGCACAAAAAGGTGAACTTGCCCGTGGTCTGGTCTACTGGTGCCAGGTGAACTATGGCAGTCTGTGTGATGGCTACCTGAAGCTCTCCTGCAGAAAAATTTAATGAATTAATGTTCAAAGTTGAGCTTCACTTTTAGTGAGGCTGCTTGCACTGCTGACAGCATCGTCACAGTTCTGGATTGAGAGGAGGGATTTTTTTTTCTTTTTAGTCTTTCTTAAAATTTTCATTGAGAAGCTGTTTGAAAGCTGCCGGGCCACTAGTGCACTGGAATCTCTCTGGGACAAAGGTAGGAGGGTTTGAATGGTTTCCTTTTTGCCGACAAACCAAGGCAGATGGTATGCTGAAGCCTTGCAGCGACTCCTCGGTAGCACTTAAAAGTAAATCTACCATTTGCAATCTATTGTCTATTTAAATCTATTTAATTTACAATTAACAAGACACCTCTTGCTCTCTCAACTTAATTAAAGAGCTACTGACTCTTAGAAGGATTGAAATGCAATAAAGAAGATAACCTAGTTAGGATATAATTAAGGGAATTTACGTAAGTAATAAACATGGTATTGCTGCCTTCTAAAATAAATACCCTGAACTTGTGTTAATTTTTAAAAAAACTTATATTAAAATAAGTGTTCAGACATTTAATTAGCATAAATCAAGATAGCTATGGTGAATTAATTATATGTAATTTCCTTTAAGTAACCATTGAAAGCATGACACACCAAATGGCCTTTGTGTGATCTGTCAGTGAGCCAGGTTTTAACCTCTGCATCTTGAATTAACCCCTTCTGGGCTGCCGCTGATTTAAACTAAATCCTACAGGTGCCTACATTATGTCCTGCAGAGAGGCAAGTTGAAAGGTGATTAAAAGTATGAAATAAAAATGATGTCCTTGTTTAAACACTCACTTGACCTTGGGTTAAAAACAAAGCATTCATTTTCCAGGATTCTGGTTGGAGCAGAAAATAAGGGAAAAAGCTTCGTTGCTGCACACTGGTGGCAGGTACTTATTTTGTCCTGAATGTTATAAGCCCAGTAAGCATAGCTGCATGAGTTTATAATAAAATATAAAATATTCTGATTAAGTAATAGGATTTTGATGCCAGTCCTAGCAGGTGTACCTGCCATGTGTTTTAAGATGTGATCTACAGTTCACTTTGAAATTTGCTTCTTGAGGAGAGGAAAAAGAGTCTAAGCACTGATGAGGGAAATACTGGGTGCAGAGGTGAGCCTGCAAGTTGCTCACTCATGCCACAGGAGAGCACGGTGGCTCCTTTCGGGCTTTTGGTTGTGGCTTGTGCTGCACAAATCCCTAAAGCACCACAGTTACCTTTCTTGTAGCTCAGCTTCTCTTCATGGCAGTGAGTTTCCAGCTGGCTGCTTGGTCAGTCATCTACGAAAGTATGCTCCTGAAGCTGCTTCACCACCAGAAATGGTAATTTCGCTCTGCAATTACATGTGTGCTTTGCTGGATGCAGAGTACTCACCATTTATTGTGCATAGGGACAACCAAGAGAAAGATATTTCAGAGTGAAGTAAGAAGTGTTGCTAAAGGGCAATTTTTCAGGGTACATCATTGGTGTGAAGGACAGGATCATGTTGTCTGAGCGGAAAACGTGTCCTTCTTGTGTGTACCCAAAAGAGATACCTTGGCGGTGTTTTCCTTCCTGAAAGAAGATAGGAGATCACTGTTAATAGAAGTATTCAAAAACTGTTTATATACAACATGAATATTTCACTCTATTTCAGGTCTGCCTAATGCTCCATTAGCAAACCAAAATTTTTTGGGGCACATGGGACTTGATATTGCTCAACTTGCGAGACTCTGACTGAATCTGTCAGGGCTTTCTCTTCAACTTTCCACCTCCAACAGGAAACTTGTCCTTTCACATTTTCTTTTTCAAAGGGACAAATTTCTACCTGTCTAGCTTAAGGTGAAGAGTTTGAAACAGCAAAAGCACACTCAAAACCCACTCTTTTGGTTCCCATGCCATTAGATCAGAGATGAAGGTACCACAGCTACACATTTCAATGACGTGACCACGGCAGCTAGGGCCATTAGTTCTGGTGACAGAATGGCAGACGCTTTCTGATTAAATACAAAAAACCCTCCCCCACAAACTACATAAAACCCTTCTTTGCATTTTGAAAGGCAATATGTGCTTTTTCACCTGCCATGACTGTCAGCTGGCGTGTGATGTCTCTAACCAAGCTGACATCTGCAAATTCATGATCTGTGCCACCGCTTCCACACAGAGCATCGCAGCCCGCAAGCCCTTTTCCCTTCTCCAAAAAGCTCTTGCCTTGCTTGCTGGCCACCCTGCACACGGGTTCAGCCTGCGGGGGAAATTAAGACTTCGTGGGAAGGTTCGTACTCTGCATCTGCTATTAGGGACTTCAGAGATGCCTGGTTTTAATTTTGGAGTTATTTCATTTTTTTAAGGGAGCTGTTATAGCTACTTACTTTTGAACTAAGTGCGTAATGTTTCTATTTCTACTCTAAACTACAGTCAGATGGTAATTCATCTGTTTCTGTGCATCGTCACCTAAAAAAACTGAAGAACAAATGCTTCATTGCTGTATTCAAACTAATAATCTTGGCTGGCGGTCCCATTTTAATTGGAGGCTGAAGTGCCTTTGAATCAAAATGGATATTTAGAGACCACCAGGACCAAACCACTAAGGCTTCTGTCGGCTTGGTGACATTGTTTCATTAGATGTGGGGTTTGGAATATATTTACATGCTTCGTAGCAATGTAACAAAAGATGACAGATTAATTAACTACTGGAGTTGGGCCAAGCAGAGGACATGGTGGCCTAGCAGGTGCCCCGTTCCCCATGCGACAGATCATGTTTGTTCATGCACTCACAAACTCATTAGGCTCAACCCGAGTTATTTGGTACGAAGTGTTATTTGGGTGATTGCTGTTGCGCTGTTTGGGTGAGCTTGTGTGCAGAAGACATTTGCGGAGGTGGCATTGGGGTCTGGCAGGCCGGGAGGCTGCAAAAATTGTTCAGTTGAAGGGGATTAATCCAACTGGGAGTGTAATAGTGACAAAACCCAAGGAGGTGTGTCCTTGGCTTGTGTTTCTCTGCACAGCCATGCCTGTTTGGTACAGAGGTGCCTCTGGCAAGGAGACATGGGGACATTTCCTCCATGCCACAGCATGGAGGACAAATGTTTTTTTTCAGTGGGATAAAAGGGTAGGAGGTGCTGCTTAGACCCTCTTTCCCCTCTCTGCTGTGCTGTTGGAGGATTTTGGTATTTCTTACTTGGGCTCAGATGCTTGGTCTGCTTTTCTACCTGCTCTGACTTTGTTGTGGAGGCTGCCCACTGCAATGGAGAGTGTCATTGGTAGGAAATGTTTACGGAAAGGAGGAGAATAATTTATTTTAAAAAAAAAAAAGGGAGAACATTGTTCCTCCAGTCAGATGTTTATTTAGTGGCTGCGTATCAATTATCTGTTTGAACAGGTTTCATTACAGAAAGTGCAAAACCCCTGAGCACGTTTTAAAATATGCTAATACTTACTTAGGCAGGAAATGGAAAAGGCTCATTTACAGTTTCATTTCTAATCCATGTGGGTTGCCATGTTGTATGCTGGGACATAAATAGAAAAGCTGAAGTGGAGAGGACAGCTCGCTCACAATAAACAGGTGCTGCTGCTTTGCTTTTTCTGCTTACCCACTCTGATCATATGTCAAAGCACGAGTTGCAAAATGTTGAGCGCAAACTCCGCCAAAACCATTTATTCTGTGCTTTTCCTTTTGAGGGATAACATACGGGCAAGAGAGCTTGTAAATCAACACTGATGAGGAGGGAATGAACAGTTTCTTTTCTGATGTGGTGAGCACCCGCACAAAGAGCTGTTACAGCTCTTTTCTTTGGCTGGCAATGTTAATTGAACAGGATCAGCAGGCAGCCCCACAAAACACGCAAAAAAAGCAAACACACGTTCCTCACTCAGGTCCCTTCCGCTGCTGCAAATGCACTGGGACAACGAAAGTTCTTCCTTTCTCTTTTTTCTTGCTTTTCTTTTTCTCTAAAAAAGTTGAGTTGCACAAATGAACTCCCCCTCCAACTTTTCCCCTTTAGTAGTTTGTTACATTAATGGAACCAACTAATCCCTCTGATTAAATATTTATTTGGGCAAGGCTACCAATTCTGCTGTCAGGGCTCCCATATCAGTGTTTAATCAGTTGTTTGATGCTGTTGTTTTCTGGATGAAACAAATACTATCCCCTACAGTTTCAGACCAGGGCTGCGGGCTCCTCCCCTTTGAGATTGCTAGAAAGAAGGTGGAGTCGACAAACTTGCAAGTGCGAATCCTTCTTGAAATACCTGGCTCTGCACATATTTGAAAATCAGGAGGGGAAGATGTGTTGGGAGCCTGGGAGGGAAAATCCAGCTGCAGCAGGAGCCACAGTGGCAGCCCTGGGCCCAAGGGGTGCCCAAAAAGGAGCATCCTTTTTGCAGGACTGTTGCCAACACAGTCCTAGTGGGGCGGTGACAGATATTCGAAACGATGGGACAGGGTATATTTGATATAGAGCGGCAGAGTTTAATTATGGACAAGAATCAAATTGATATTCATAGGGTGATAAATAAATAATGTATATGCACTCTCAGGGAAGGACAAGAACATTTTTCTGAAGCAAAAGAAATAAAATCAGCAAAACAGAAATTAAAAACGGATCTATTTAGCAGAGCTTCTAGTTACATGACGAATGCATCAGTTCGTGGGCTTGATCCTTCTGTTTCTCAAGGAATCATTCAGGCCTGGGCTAAAAGGCTATGAAACAGGCCAGGGTCACATTTCTCATCCTCTGATCTCTGCTCTGAGATTTCCAGCTAACATTTTCTCTCCTCAGGGGGTGAATTGAGCCTTGGGAGGCTCAGCAGCAGCCAAGAGCTAAGAGGGAAACCTGAGGAGTTGATTTGATGGTGATGGAGATAGAAAGGAAAGTGGGACAGTATTTTCCCTGGTCGGCTGAGCTGGGGGTACAAGCCAGCACACATCTATTTGGCAGAAGGCTCTTTAATATGGGATAGCTTTTAGTTAGACCTTCTCAAAAAAAGCTGGGCAGTTCACATAGGAGGATCAATGCATCAGTACAATAGCTGCTTTTCTGTTTTCTTAATTTCAGCAAAGGTCTTCTAAATAGTTGGTGCTTCTGACAAAGCTCCTCTCCAAAATGTGCATGTTTCTTCAAGATATGTCTCAGCTTTCGCATATAACCTGATGTTTCTTGTACATGCAGCTATGCACGTGAGCTTGAAAATGGGAAAGAAGTTATCTGAAATGAGAAAATGAATAAGAAAACCAGCATGTTATACTTTCCAAGAAATGCTTTAAGTTTTACTCTTGAATGTGGGGGCTTGCCTCATAATGTTTTTAATATGTGGTGCTATCAATGTTGTGTTAAAAACCTGAGAGAACTGGCAAGGGCTGACAGAAAACGGCAGCTTGGATGTATCAGGAACTTGGGTGACTTCTATTTGTTCACTGAGCACATTTACATGTCTCAAAATGGCTTATTCTCAGCTATGCCTGAGACGGTGCTTTGCCAAGCAGCATGTATTCCTACAGATAAGACAGGAAGGAGACCCCCCCAAAAAATGTGTGTGTATATATAAGTTTTTTAAAGAAAATTATATACATATATAAAGGGGACCTTAGGTCATGCTTGGCATAGCTGTAGCCCACCGGGGTGGGGCAGCTCCTTGGTTCTCCTCCTCTTCCCTTCACCCCTGCGCTCAGCAACTGGGGGGGGCCTGAAAAATGCTGCCTTGGCAGAGGAGAGTTTGATGAGCATGAAAAAATTCGTTTTTAATTAATTTTCTTCTTGTTTAAAGGAAACATGGAGAATGTAGCATGGAAGAACAAGATCTGAAACAAATTGCTAACTGTAGTAATAATAATTTTTCTCTTAGTTATATGTTTTTTTTAAACTTGGCTGCTGTACCTACACAAATGTCCTTTAGCAAGAATTAAAAGAACAGGCAAAAGTGTGATAGAGGCATTGTTTTATTTTCAAGTGATCTAGGAGTTTTTTCAAAGTTTTCCAGGAGGTGTCAGCAGTACTTTAAAACTTTCATTTTTCCATGATGGAGATTTCTGCAGAAGTTATTCTTCTAAAATAAATAAAAGGAAGAATCCAATGCTAAAGAAATAGCAAATGTTGTCATCCATTCCCACCCTTGAGGAGATGGGTCCTTGCTGCCGGCTTGGGCTGGGTTTGCAAGCCTTTGGGCACTGCATATTTTGGCAGAGTTTCTTACCACTAGACTCTTGGCTAGCGGGCTGTGTTGGTGTTGTTTCCCTTTCTGTATTGTTGGTAAGCGTCAGCCCTGTGGCTGGCTCTGGAGATCTTGTAAGTCGTGGGACTTGGCAACTTCCAAGTCCTGCAGAACCCCAGCTTTCATGACCATAAAGGAAATTTTTGCCTAGGTCCTCTGAGAAATGCCTTGAAAATATGACCCAGTGCAAATAAATCAAAAGGAAATTAAAAGAATTGGAAATACTTTTTTTTTATTAAAAACCTCATAGTGATGTGTTTTCAGGATTGGAAGTACTACTTTATGGCCGAGGGGAGAAACAGCTCTATTTATACTTCTCTTTCATTGTCCATAGTTGGTTTTCACAGGAGCTGACAGGATAATCTGGTCCAGGTCCTCAGCTGGTGTAAGCTGGCAGAGCTCAGCAGGCTTCACAAAGGCTGAGCCAAGTTAAACTGCTTTAGAAGCCAGGAAAATAATCATAACGCCATAGAGAGCACTTTCCACCTGAGAATCAGAAAGCAGACAGGGAAGCCCATGGAATCGTCATGGCATGCATCTGAAAGGGAGAGCATTACTGAAGGTGGCAGTTAGTATCATGAATCTTTTTGCGATAATAAAAAAAAGAAGGTGGGAGGATGTGCAGCCCTAATATGGCACAACTGGGAACATAAATGCTGTCCTTTAAATCCTGCTGTTGGTCAATGCAGCAATGTTAGTGAAAGACAGAGGTAGCAATATAGGTGATGTTGCCAGTCTCAAGTGTTTTCAGTCTGTTTTTACATGGCTAATTAGTAAAGAAAAAGAATAATCAGTGGAATAAAAGCTTGAAAACATTTCATTTCAGAGCTCACTTAAAAGCAAGCATAGGCATTGCAAGGAGATGGGGCTTTTCTCTTTCGAAATCCAGCAGAGTCCAATAAAATCAGGCAGATTGACAGGCACAAAGAATTACAGTCAATTTACTTTTGAAAATGAGTACCATTGGGTTGATAGTGGGCAGATTCACTCACTAAGGTCTGCTTTGGGGCTATCTGATCCAACTCTTCTATGTGATTGTAGATACCATCTTAAAGTATCATCACACTTGCATGATTTTTCACATTGCAATAATTAAATGCTGGGACACTCAGTAAGTGCTAGGGAGAGCTTGGGCTGATGCACAGTGAGTACTGAGCCAAGAAAGCCGCACTGCTGTAATGTATGTATTCTTAACCTCTTGTACTTGGTTCTGGCAGGGTATTTTATTAAATGATCTTTTAAAGTAGGTCAGTTGGGTAAATATAATCAAGAAGTCTGCTCTTGAGTTAGATCGTCTTTAAAAAAAGCACTGCACTCTTCAAACCATTAATGGCCAGCAGGGTTAGAGATGAGAAAGAAGATAAATCTGTTGCGTAGGATTGTGTGGGATGGAAGGACCTCTGCAGAGTCTCTGCCTGAGTCTTATCCCATGCTAGCAGGTTATTCACCTATGGTTTAGAAGTCTGATCTTACTCTTTTTTCCCCCATTTTAATTTTAACCACTGTAACACAGACATTAATGGGATTATATCTACTTAGATAGGAAGCTCCTCTGGGGAGGGGCTTGATCTTCTTTCTTGCCTGCATAAGATCAAGCACCATCATTTGCTACACCACGTTGTACTACTACACTAAGAAACCTAGTGTTGGAGAGCAAGCTGGGTGCTTAAAAATGGTCACTGGTGTACAGATCTGGAGTGGAACGTGAGAAACAGGCACCAGGTTTGGAAAAACAAGTTGCATCAGCCCAGAACAAGCAGAGCCCGGTCAAGTCCAGCCCCCTCTCAAGTGGGTTTTGTCGTGTCTAATAAGGGGTGAGCACTTTTGACAGCTTTCCCTCACTAGAGACACTGATAAGGTGTCTCTTTCAACACCAGTTGGCAGAAAACTTGTAGGAAGTGCATAACAGAAAGGACAAACTGGTTGAAATTGGGCAGCGGGCTCAATACATCACCACTGCACACGCGTAAGCTTTGTTCCCCTAAAAACTCAAATTCATTAGATGTCAACCTCTCAGCTGAGAAGGTATCTAAAAGAAGGAAGAGGACAAGACAGTGAAGAAGGATAAAACTCAATGTTAAGATGTACATTAATGGGTTCACAAGGGCAAACAGAGTAACTATGTGAAAGCAGGGGCACAAGGGGGGGGGTGGTAGGTTGCAGGGGAGGGAGCTGATCCAGGCTCCTTACAGGGGCTGATGCCCATCCCTCATCCCTGGCCAGGCTTTAATCCTGCTTGGCAACTGCACTCTGCCCCTTGGCTGGGGGATTAAAGAGGGGATCTTTTTTTTCTTCTTCTTTTTTCTTTCTTTTCTTTTTTCCCCTTGCTGGATATCCTTTCTGGAGCGTCTCCTCCCTGCCTGCCTCAGCCCTGCTTGGCTCCAACGCGCCTGCGTGCCACGATGCCCTGAGCCATGCTTAACGCGTCCCCAGGAAACCTGGCCCTCCACCCACTGGGACCAAATTTCAAGGCATATCCCTATTAGCTTATTTTGATGTTTTTATCTTTCTGTGATCGGGAACCATTCTCTGCAGCCAAAACAGACACTTTCCCGACGGCGTCAAGTGAATTTTTAGCTCTCCTCTGAGGAGAGGACTTCAATAAAAGATGAGGCCACTTGCCACGCTGACTGGCTCAAGCACTGTAACATCTCCGGCAGCTCCTGCCTTTTGCTGTAAGTTTACACTTGTATGAACATTGGCTTGGCTGCCCCGTGTTTGCTGTAAGTGAAGGTTTGCACGCAAACATGGCCTCCACAAAAGCCACCTCAGGCGAAAGCACTTCCCGCACCAGCAAAAAGGAGTGTTACACGGGGTCTCCGGTGGGTAACTCTGCCAGTGGTTTGGCAGTGGCTCATGTTTTAGTCATGAGGAATGGGAGTCCCTTCCCTCCCACCTCCCCCCGGCCAGGGAGTGTGGCAGGTTTGCTCAAAGGCAGTGGGAGCAGATCGCTTGTGATTTCTGGTGAGGGGCACGTCACTGCAACAAAGTTTTGCTTAGCTGTGGGAGCATTTGTTGATGGTTTGATACATGCAAACCTTGCTCTCTGCACAAACATCACAGAGGCCATGTTCCCCTCCTTTAACCTCCTGAGCTCCCACCTTCACGTGCTCCAGCCACGAAGAAACAAAATGCAGATAAAACTCCCAGTTTTCTTCTAGAGCCTGGGAGGTGCAGAAGGTCTGTGGGTCATTCAACACCCTCTTCTCCTTCTGAAACTGAAATGACTTAAAATCCATAGGAAATACCGAAATGGTGGGGGGAATAATAAATCAGGTTATTTTTTGCACCTGCTGAAATGTCCTGGGTTTCTTTTATTCATGAGCCTAATGCTTCCATCCTGCTGCCCTTAATTACAGGTTGGGAAACTCCTCGTTGCTTTGGGGCCACCCCTGTTCTGCAGTAACACACAGATTAAGTGCTGGAAATGTCCCTGGGGTGCTGTAGCTCCTGCCAGCATGCGGATTTTTGCCCAGAGTGTGTAATATCCAGGTGAAATGATGGGGATCTTGCATGGCATGAAAACACACCTTCTGGCTTCACCCAAGTTGTGTGTTTTATGGGAAGTGTTTGTAGAGGTGAGAAGGCTCCACAGCAGGCTCAGGGCAGAGATGCGTGTGAAAAGGGCATAGCGGAGAGAAAAACCACTGTCACGGCAAAGGCCCATAAAGTTGGTGGAACTACACTCTAAGGTATTTCAGTACCGATGCACTCAAAATGGGGAGTAATTATATCTATGCACCTCTTAGTAGTTCTTACACTTTCTATGCCTGCTTTCTGGTAATTTCAAAACAGGCTGAGATTGTCCCACAAGCCCAGCTGGGGGGAGCTTGGCTGGATAATCATTTCCAAGGGCTGTCCCGCTTGTTTCCTTGTGCCGTGCAGCCATCTGCAGGTGAAGGCCTGGGGGAGGCAAATCTGGGAGACACGTTTGAAGTTGATGCTGAAGCAGGTCACCAAAGGAGAAATGCTGGAAATTTTCAGGAGCTGAGACCTGGGGAGTTTTAGGAGGCTGCAGGGCAAGGGAGCCACAGGAGGGGAGAGGGACACTCGCAGCAAAGAGGGTGCAACTATTTAGCTAAAGGGGAGGTGGTTCATGTTGCAATATATTTGCAGGAGAACTGACTTTTACAGCATCTTCTTGGCCAAATATTTAAGTTTTCTTTACTTTCTTTAGATAATTTTTCCTTATCCTTCCACAGCTGTCAGCACTGCAGCAAAGCACGTAGGAAAATGCTGCTGCTGAAAATGGGAGTTGATAGAGGGGAAATTTTTCAAAAGCAGGTGTCTCCTTGGGGTCCCAGGACCCACTGAGTTTCAGGCAAGTTTATTCAGTCACTCAGGAGCTTTTGAAAAATTATTGAAAGTCTCTTCCCTCTCATTATCACGGACTGCCCAGCAGGTAGCTCAGGCTTCTGTAATCCTTAAATCAAATATGACAGCTTCTCTTCTGTATTGGTTTTCATTTTCACACTGACTTCAGGGTGGATATTTCTCTTCCTCCTTGTTACCAGGGGACTGACGATAACCGTTTTAAAAGAAACAGCAAATATTATCTGTTTTTGTATTTAGGTGTTCTAACTAATGCCCATCGCTGCAGCTTTGGGTAATTCTGTAGATTAAAAATGTAGTGCTTTGATGGGGAAAGCCAGGGCCATGGTAAATGCAGTAGTATTATTTATGACTGTTTGCTTTCTGTTTTCCAAAATCTCCTCCATAAAGTCAACACTTGGCATTAAAAGCCATTTTAAGATATCAGACTGAAGTATGTAAGGAAAAAACCAATAACTTCCAGCAGCACATTTTCATTAACCTGAAACTAAAAAAGTCCACTGCGAGATAGTGGAATGTTTCCTTGAAGCCTTTTTTTCACCTTTCCATACACATTTTCTCAAACAGTTTAATCAGGCAAAAGCTTCCTTTATCATTTCACTTTTTTTTGATTCCTACTGTGGTTCCTGACGTTTTGGGAAATCGCTCATTTAAACTGTTGCAAAGAAAGTGCTGTCAGTTATTTGTCAGGTTTTATGTTGTGATTTGGGAAAACTGACCTTGATTTACTTGTGCTATTAGAGACTTCATCAAAGGAATGAACGAGCATTTTTCTATAGCACCATTAAGTAAAAACAGCAAAGCCTCTCAGTCACTTTTTCCAGTTAGCGTACTTGAAAAAGTAGGCAAAAATATTAATTGGATTGTTGATTATATTAATAGATCCAGAGCAATTTTAAATGCCTTGCCCTGGTTAGTTAATATTTGCTCATTAACACCAGTATTTAAAAAGAGCTTCATTGCACTACTTCTTTCCCATATAGCACATCCAAACTGCATAACCAGCAACAGGAACAGAGAGGTGCTCAGAGCCTGGTGCTGTGAGAAGAGGTGTGGTGGGGGAACAAAACGAAAAGGCAATTATTTCGTTTTCAAACCTTTGTTTAAATAAACTATCCCAATGGGAAGCTCTGCAGGACGCGGTGAGAATCACCATTTGGGGTCTGGGAGGGCAAGCGTCGCCGCCAAGTATTTCTTTGCCTTGTTAATTCCTTTGGGAATTCTCATGTGCTTAAGATGAGGTGCCTGCTTGAGTACCTTCCCCAGTCAGAGCCACGGCCGAGAATAATAACGATGTTGATAGCAAATGCAGCAGGAAATAAGCTGAAGATCAGGAGTGTTTGGCACCCCGTGGCTACCTGCGTTACTGGGCATTTGCACATGATTTTTAAGGCTTCCTCCTGCTCCCTACATACCCCCTGCACATGAAAGCTTTGGGCAGAATCCTTCTTTCCTTTCCCCTAAATAATCATTTCAGCATACGGGGTGATTTTTAAAGGCAGGAAAAAAAAATATAAATACATCTAGCATCCACTTCTCCATCACGCTCACTGATTAGGAACTGGAGAGGCTCAAGAGGTGCTCACAAAGGTCTGATTACAAAGTCAGGAAAAATGAGAGATTCTCCAAACGGGGCTTCTCTGCTGCTGTTTGTGCTGCTGTGCTTTTCCTGTAACTCTGGACCAAGCCTGTAATAGCTTTGCACATTTTTTTTCTGAAGGACTCACTGAACTGGCTGCTTATTCTGGGAAGCTCCTTTGAGAAGTTAGAGGTATTTTCTAAGAGTCGTTCCCTACGTGCTTAACACGAGCAAATATTTCAGAGCTCCACTTCGACAGTTGTAAGTATAACTCTAGTGTCACTGCACAGAAAGAATCTGGATGTTTCACCAGTAGAATAAAAGGAGTGGGTTTCTTCTAGACATTTATAACCACTATCCTCTGTAACAAAAACCTCTTTGCATTTTGTATTTTAAAAAGAGATTACAAAAAGCCTTTACATCTTATATTGTGTGCGGGCTGAGGTAGAATGTATGCTGATTGTATTTTGTGTGCACATTAAATATAGCTTTTGATTAGAGTCTTGGTTGTAGATGTTAAGTGAAGCAGAACAATAATAGCAAAAACTTCAAACTTGCGTACTCTCAACTTTCCTCTAAGTTCTCACTTGAGAGTGAAAAATCAGCAGTAAGGGCAGATGACTGGACTGTGTTTTGCGGTAGCAAAAGATAACATGGAATGTTCTCGTTTGGGCAAAAAGAGGTTAAAAAGTAGCAGATTGTGGCGTAATTACCAAATTATGACATCTAATTTGTAGGCTTAACTTGCTAATTATGTGTGATACATGGGTGGCGAAGGGTGAATACCAAGCCACTAGAAGCCTTCCTTTTGTCTTTGGAAATTTGTTTTGATTGGGGGGAGGAAAAGGAAAAATCTGGCTTTGCCACATGTGACTGCGCCTTATTCTCTTGTGCCAGGCGGAATAAAAAGCAACTATACAGAGCAGTGGGCGATGTGTTCGTTTTAATAGAAAGAGAGGGTGTGACAGGCATTTTGCGGGGTTTAGCTGCCTCTAATGTACCTACATATACTTTTGGAAGAAAATATTCTTAGAGTAAAGACTTAAAGACTAGCATCCTGAAGTTTTTATTGCCAGAGTACGTTTCCAAGGGCTCTCAGGAATGCCGGTGTTAATAGTTAAGATGAGTTCATGTGTAAGTGCCAGCCCTGTCGGCACAGACAGTCATTCTGCATTTTTTTTCTCCCCTTTATAAGTTACTGTCAGTATTTGCTAGTCAGTATTAAGCAGGACTATTTACCTTGTCAAAAATGGATGCTTTTAAATTAATTCTGAAGTAGGGAATATACCGTTTTCCCTTGCAATTGATAGGCAGTGTTAATATTCTTGCAGCTGAAGATCTGGGGACTGGAGCAAAATGCAAATGGCCACAGAGGAGATGGCTTGAGAAAACGACTGCGTGTGAACTTGACAGTAGAAGAAGTGAGAAGGAACGAAATGACCTACATTTTGCTAGAGTGAACCTGGTCATTAATGAAAGAGAAGAGCATACAGTAATGTGTACCTTTATGTGTGTACATTCGTGATGTCCATGCTTGCAGCAAAACTACAATCTGTCTTGAAATAATTCTGAGGTATTAAATAGCTTTCTAGAAAAGCTGCTTCACCCATACAGCAGATGCATTTGAGCTGAATTTTCTAGGATTGCAGCAGTGGACTTGAAAAACTCAGCCAATATTGGCAAAAAATGAAGCACTTTTTGCTCGTGCACATGTAAACATTTTAGTTTTTAAAGGAGATGTTTCTCTGCAGCTCCTAGCTATGTTTTAGGTAAAAACAAACCAACCCAAAACAAAAAACCAACCCAACCCAAACCTGGCAGCTATTTCAATTTGAATTTCAATTTTAAGAACTTGCAGCTATTCGGCGGGGGGGGGTGGGTGGGTGGGTGGGTGTAGCACGCGCTGATTAATCATTAGCAATAACAAAATGCACTCAAACAAAACCCTCTTCAAATCAATAGCAATCCTGATGCAAGACAGATTTAAAGAGCTGCACATTTCACCTGAGAACCATATTTTACCTTGGAGATAAGGGAAACTGTTACGCTAAGCTCAGTTGCATTAATAATAATAATTACATATCGAATTAAATACATTCTACCCCACATAAGGCACATTGCAGCAGCAAAACCTTCATTAATAAGAGATGCAGAAATGTGTTGCATGAAAGAACAAAAACTGAACGGGGATTACAAAGTCACTATTTCGTTTGTAGGTTGGCCTGATTCTGCTGTTATTTTTCCTCCCATAAATTCAAACTCTTAAAGGAAACTGATTATGATGGTATTTATTGTTCCTTCAAACAAGAGTTACAGGCCATACTGTTGTACCTTGGAAATTAAACCAGCTCATAGTTTAGAGCACACGTGGGAGGACAGATACAGTAATTAAGGGATATTTCAGTCATTCACAGCAATCTTTATTTCAAGGAACTGTATCCATCCTCAAAAGCCCAAGAAATAAATATGTATAGTTTTAGAGAATAGGTGGCAAATGTGCATTCTGAAACAGAGGAAAGGCTCAAATTAAAATGTCATAACCAGACAGGCAAATGCAGGGTTTCCAGCATGCTCTTGTAATTGCAGATGCGCTCCTGTGATAGCAGATCCACTTTCTCAGTTTTGCTTATTTTCTCTTTGGTCTGGTGTTTGGAGTTAGAAATACCTCAGGTCAGTTATACCCCTACTGTAGAAGACCCCTGGGGCTGACAACACCTTGAAGGAGGTGTCCTTTCTCAACACAGGGGTATTGAACAAATATTTAAGGAAAAGGGGGAACAGAGAGCCTGGGGAAGCTATGCTGCAGGCAAATAATCTGCTGCGATCTAAGGGAGCAAGTCAGGTGTCCTGTTCGATTCCTGCTTTGCCCATTTTATTTATAGGCTGCAGATTTCAGTGGTGTGAATTGCCCTGGCTAAACTCTTTCATTCCTTCACTTACATGCAACATTCTCACAGTAGGAACAGCAGGTAGTAAATGTTAATGTTAATAATAATAGTAATAATACAGCTGCAGAGACAGGTCCCAGCCTTCCAGCCAGCTGGCTGTAAGGGTGAGAGGCCATTGTGGAGCTGCCACCCTCGGACACTTCAGTGTTCAGGCCATTTATTGGTCAGACATTGAAAAGCAGGGGTTTGCCAGGATTATTTTTCTTCTCTCTCCACACACAGGTGCCCGAAGCCTCTCAGCCTGCTCTGCCAAGTGCATAACCACATATATAGCATTTCAGTATGGATTTCATACAGAGCTTGAACCTGTTGGAAATGTGCTCAGGGCTTCTGTTTTCCCTAGGATTTCTCTGAAACCTGTCACATAGGTCCAGGAACAGAATTGGAGAGACTTTCGTGTGTGCATGTGTAGATACCCTCAGTGCTCCACTTTCCCTGGCTAATATTGATTTCCCTGTGCAAGCCGTGTTTGCACAAGGAGGGTACACCTTTCAGGGACACCCCTCGTGTCCTACACAGGAGGAGTACCTACAAAGGAGAAGCATCTCCTGGACATTGTGGCTTAAGTGAGGGGAAAAGCTGCACTTCCAACATATGTCACAATTTATCAGTTTTTTTCCCCAATTTTACCTTGCATGGCTCAGCATGAGTGGAACATATTTGATTTGATCCTAATTATTTTTTTTAATATTTTAAATCTCAGATGTTGAGACAATTTACATTAATTAAACTTCAGTTGGCTTTAAAATTGTCATGTATCAATTTCAGCAGCATTTATAGAGAACAAGATAGATGATTTAAATTACACGCCATATGGGGCAATGCTAGGGACATTTGCTATTGTGTTAATTGCTTAAAGCTACGTTTTCTATCCCCCTTCTGAGTGAAAGACATTTGCTCTCATGCTTACTGAATTAGGTGAAGGGTTTCCTGCTCAAATGGAGTATGTACAGATTTCTCCCCCTCCTGCCGGCTTTTGCTCTGCTGCAAGGATCAGCTTTTCAGAGAAGCTCTGCTGCTGTTAACACCAGCGTCCCCGCTGCCTTTGGTGGGAAGCAGAGGCAAAGGTGTCTGAGGGGTCCTCGGCTGACAAACCAGGATCCCACCAAATCCTCTTGGGGATTAAACATGGGGAAGGCAAGAGCCTGCTATCTATGAAAATAAGCAGCCTTCTTCATTGCCAAGGTGGAGAGAGGCATGTTTTGCTGGGTCCCAAAATGAGTCTGAATTTTCCAACCCCAGCCCTGAGAGCTCTCACTGTCATCATGGTTGTGTCCCAAGTTTGTTGGCACAACAGGGACCAGCTGCATGAGTGATCCCCAACCTGCTTCTGCTGCAGGTGAATTAACATTTGCAAGCTGCAGATACTAATTTGCAGGTCTCCATCAAGTGTTGGCAACGTGGTGCCGGACGTGCCGCTGGGGAAGGGGCTTGAGTGGAAACCAGCGGGCTCCTATGGATGAATTTGTACAAATAGGGCATATGGGTACCACAGCTGACCTGGGAGGAAAGAGCTTTCCCAGGGTGAGCTGCAAGGCAGAGTAACGTCACCTTTTTCCTAAAGTTTGCAAGTGATGTTTTTGAGTGAGCCTGCTGAATCAGAGTGTTTTCATTTGGGGGAAATCAGATTTAAATGCCTTAACAGCTCAAAGAATATAGACTAGTGAGTAGCATCCTCTTGAGAAATTTGGGATTAGGGATCCTCTCCCTGGTGAAATGTATTACTTTTCCCTGTCTCTTTAAAAAGGTCCACATCTTTCTCAAAATATGAAACAGAGAAGGGGTCAGATGGTTAGAGGGCAAATATTCAGTATGCTCAGCAAAGTTTTCCTCCTTGGAGACCTCTCCAGGTGAGCACTCAAAACCTGAAGAGCCTGAAACCAGACATCTTAGTTCCATTCTGAATCCCTGCCAGACAGAAACCTTTGCAAAAACCCCCTCCAAATAGCAGCACAAATCAATGTGCCTTGCAAGACCAGAAAGCACTTGAAGGTTTCCCCACAGCAGGCTTCAAAGAAGTGGGGAAATAAAACCCAGAAACATGTTAGGGAGGTGTTATGTATAGCCACGTCTACCAGTTTACAGTACATTTCTGCTTCTGTCTGATGCTTCCTGCTCGGCAATATTGTAATGGGATTCTCCCATATTAATATTTTAAATGAATAAATAAATATCTGATGAGATACTGTGGATCTCTGCAATCTTTTCATAAATTCTGTGGAAGGTAAAAAGAGAATTAAAGATGAGATTAAAACAGCCTGGGTGATATATTTCTCTGGCATGTGGTAAAGTCTCTAGGTATTTATGCTGTGCCATCTATGCTACATCTATATTAAAAAAGCATGCGTGTGTCTATATATATATATATGTATCTCCATAAAGGCCATACAGTCTGTCTGTCGTCAAGGAGGGTCCTGATTTCTGCTAGAACTGTTAGAATAATAATAATGATAGCCTATGGCAGCATACTGCTTTTAAAATGTCCGTGTTTCATGTGAGTATGTTTTCACTTCATTTTGGTCTGAATCTGCTTTAGGAAATAAGCCAGCTGTATGGGGATTGGAAGTCTTCTTTTCCTTACATTTGGGGGAAATGTAATGCATTTTTTCTCTCTGGCTCTGCATTGCAGAGTCCAGTTCTGGCATGAAAGGACGCTGAGCCCTTATTCACAGTTAGCAAGAAGTGCTGGGCAAGAAATGATGGGAAGAAACCACCCGATCTCCATTAACAGAAGTGGAATCCCCAAGAGCCTGTCAGAAATGCTGCCATGCTCCAGGACAAATATAAATATTATTCCCAGCATTATAACTACACCATTCTACTGTTAACATAGATCGCACCTGCTACACTGAGTTTATTCATAGAATAAAGTCCCTGGTTTCTGCAGGGCCGCGCAGGAGCCTCAGGAGTGCCCTGCATTAGTGTGACTCCTCCTAAATCAGGAATAAAAATTGCACAGACCTTGCCAGGGCCACGCACTCAGACAGCCCCTTCCCTTCCCATCCGGGCGTGCTGGAGACAGAGGGTTTGAGGTTAAATTCTGCTCTGTCCCAGCTGTGAACATCTCTACGGCCCTATTCCCAGTTCACCTCAGTGTTAGCGTGAAGAGGATTATTCCTGTTGGGGCCAACCTCTGCATCTTGAGAGTTTCCCCAAATGAAGTCAGGTGTGAACTAAAAGACCTTGTTTCACCTGGGAATGAAATGCACATTTTTTCTGTTTTCTCTGCAGGAGAAAATATATCCATCTTTCCCTGTTGTATAGCACCCCGTGAGTGTGTAGAGGACTGGGGGAGAAGGATGGGTAACTCCCCTAAATCTGTATATTTATTTATAGGTATTTCTGTCATGTCAGCTGTGAACACAACATAACTGAGTTTTCTTTGAGTAAATTCCATATTTATGTGTGTTATTTGTTACCTGTATCTAGCGTGGAGCTTTGTTCAATGTTTCTAAACGGCAAACATTTTTCTTGATGGGAAACGTACAATTGACAAACTGCTGTTGGGAAAAGCAGCTTTATTTTCACCAGAAAAACTCTTACTAGGAATAACTATGACATTTACTCTTTTTTCAAAGTGTTTCTCTCTGAAACTTTAATAACTTCCTGCTACATATCCTAAGTCATTCCTCAGCGTGAACTGTGAAGCTTCCTACCAGGCAGATATGTTTTGCGGGCAGGTGGAAAAGTCTCGCCATATTTTAGCCAAGTTCTGCCTTTGACCTTCAGCTGTGTGCAAACAGAAAGCTCGCAGCTAAGCGCCAGAGCCCCGCGGCCCCTGGAGCCGGCAGCTCCCCTGCAGCTGGAGCGAGGAGCCATGGAAGGAGATAATTGCTGTGTAGTTTCCAAAACACTTTTTTGCTGTCTGCTTCCGTGTTTGTGGACTGCATTTCTGGCTACCTGTATTCATCAACTTCACGCTTGGAATAGGCTATTGGCTGCACGCTAATAACCCCCTGTTCTTTAATGTTCTCTTTCTAGTTAATTAATCTATTTATGATAATAGTATGTCTCATTTTGTGCTTTCACTCTAGAGGGTGTGTTTGTATTATCCTGCTGTATAGCATTGACTGGCCCTATTATCATTTATCATTAAAGGCAGTGGCAACACTCTGGCCTGGCCTGCCAATAATTTTTCAATTAATTGCTTAGTGGTTGCTTTTTCTTTGCTTTTGGTCTTTGCTAGTGAAAATGAGGTCTTTAAGCTTCCCGTCTGACTTTTTCTTTTTTTAAACTTGGCAACTGTGCTTTTTTTACACTGAGGGATCTGAAGCCTGTGGTGTTGGGCTATGGGGAAAGCATCCAGGAGGGCAGGCAGGCAGGTTTGCCCTGTGAAGGCTGTGAGCCAGCGGTGCTTTGGGGTACGCTCCCAGGTTTACACCTCATGGGAACCGGAGCCTGCAAGGGGCAATGCAGCGTGGTGGGGCCATGTTGAAAGCACCAAGTCTGTGTCTGGCAGGTGGCACACTCAGGCCTGGGGCCTGGGATAAATCATAAAGGCTCAGGGGATGACTGTAGCCTTCTATGTTATCATGGAGTGTCTGAGAATGGGGCTGCTGAATGCAAGTCCCTGGACTTAGTTTATTGGCGATCCCCCCCGTGAAACAGGACAGCAGCAACGAGCTGCAGCAACAGGTTTTTGTGTCCAAGCTTTGCTTTAGCTCAACCATGGGTCCCCCTTGCCATGGGGCAGCTGTTTGCGCGTTGGGTTCCCATTAATGTTGGAGCCACAGAGGTAATTTCGAGTGTCTGCACCCATCTTGTATTATTGCGGCATGTTAAATGAGGGCACACACTTGGTAATGGCAGCATGTTGCTCCCAACTTCCCCTCTGCCCATGGCACACACGCTGCAAAGGACAACAGCTATCACCCAACACATCTGTGCCTTGGCTGGTCAGGCTGCTAAATTAATGCTTGCGTTGTTTGTCTACATTGCAGCCCTCTGGAGCCATGTGCTTTCTTAAAAAAGATGACAGCACATGAATTTAGAAAGCAGAATAGCCGCAAACCACTAAGTATGTATATTGAGGGGGCGCTTGTGAAACAACTAGAGCTGATGATTAGTAGAAATGTTTGGATTTTCTTTACAAGTGCTTCATTATAGGTTTGACCTGCTTACCTTAAATTTATTTTTGTTTCCAGCCACATGGCTACTTGTTTCCTTCCACATTCTCCCAAGTGTTTTATTTTTAAGCAGATGCTCCTCTGGACCGCGTTCATGCCAATTTTTTTCTTATGTTCTTTATGAGTACAACAATATGAAATATTTAATAAGAAGTTATCACTGTGGCCAATATAAAAGATTAAATAGGTCTGTCGGCCTCAGTTCCTGAGGAGGAAACCTGGTATGCAGAAGGAGTCAGAAGAAACAGCATCAAATATACGGATGTAGAGTCAGATCAAAACACGGGAAGCTCTGCTTCATGCTCAGCAGTTTCTCCCTTTGTCACGCCAAAGGCAGGGGAGGAGGAACAGAGCTGTATTTGAATCTAAATTTGCTGTGTTTGAAATGAAATCGGCCTTCCCCTGCAGAAGAGGGGGCAGGATAGCAAGCCCTTGTGCACAGGAGCCCTGCAAACAGGTTGTTACCTAGTTGGCACGTCTGTGCTTTTATCCTGGCTCCTGCGTACCCTCAGCTTTTATTTCTGCTGGGAAATCAGCTGGCTTTTACCCCACACTCCCCTGGGACCCTGCACAAGTGATTTAAGCCTTTTTTTTTTTTTTTTTTTTTTTGACAGCGCCCTCCTCCGAAGGGCGCTGTCAAAAGCACCGTGTGTGCATACAGCAGCTTCCCGGCATCTCTGGCAGAGGCCTCTCGGGGGATTGATGGGCAGGAGATGGCTCGGGCAGCTTCACACAGGCAAAATGATGGTATGTCTAGACAGGAGAAATGCTGAAGCAACATTCCTGGCAACAGTGGTGATGCCAGATAGCAGAGCATGCCCAATCCCGCCAGGTATCAAAGCCCCTTTCTGCGAGTGACTCCCTCTGGTGCAGACATCTCCCTTTCCCACCAGTTCCTTTTGGCCAGGAAGGAGCTTCTGTGCTGGCTGCCCCACTGGGGAAACCTCTTTATTCCCAACATGGCTAATGCCGATGCGCTTGGTGTGTGCTGGCAACAGTGCTTATTTCCCACATGTGAAATAGGCAGGTTAGGAAGGGGATTGCTGTTAAGAAACTACAAAACAGTATCAGTATTATGTGGCTGTAATAATCTTTTAATTCTTGTAAAATAGTGTATGTGACAGGCAGAGGTGGCCTCAGAGAGGACTGATAATCCCTGCAGTGTGATAGGGCACATGTATTTTTTTTTCTCATTTTGCTATCCATATGATTCATAGAAAGACCATAAAAAACATACTTAATTTCTCACACACTTCAGTGTACGGCTTTTACCGTCAGGACCCTTTGATCATCCACTTAAATCTTACGTACTTGTTAGCATCTTTGATGTTTTCCTTTGTGTACTAACAAACAAAAGCTGAAGTTTACTGATTGCATCATTATGTTTTTAAAAGCATTAAACAAGTAAATGCCATAAAGCTATGATGATTTAAAATTGCTGTTGTGCAAGTTGGTCTTGTACGTGCATTAAACTAGTATAACATGCATCTATTTTATTTAGGTCAGCTGTGTCGTTGTTGAAGTGCATCCATATCAGATTGCTGAGGGATCTCCCAGTACATAGAGTGCCCTGTATACAAACTGTGTATAGAGCATAAAAAGAGTGTATATAGAGTATGTAGAGAGCCTACCTATTCAATGTTAGACATGCAGGTGTAACTCTCATCTTCTGTAAGCCAAGCCAGTCAGTATTTGGAAAAAAGCAGCCATGCCTTTGGGCACAAAAGGCTGCCTTTTTGCTGTCTGCAGCAGGAGCAGCAGATTCCAAAGATAAAGGTAAGGTGAGCGGGATCACTCCATTGGTGAGCTCTGCAAGCAATTAAACATCTCCACAGTAACAGGTAGCTGGTACCAACAGTGCAGAGGGGACATTAGCAAAGGAAAGCCATGACAAAGTAGCTGTCTCCCAAGGAGACAGGTAGCTTATGGTCTGGAAATGCGGTAAACAAGCAGCCTTCTGCATTTGACAGTGGCTAAAAGCAGATTGCTAAATACAGAGGCAGTATAGAGACACAACACTGCTACTTCCCTCTCCTGTACTGTTAGGCAGAGAAGCACACAGCTTTCACCTGTTTTTGCGAGGGAGGATATCCCTTTCCAGTAATGCAAGGCTGGAGTGGTCAGTGCTGTAGTTGTTAGTTAGAAATATGAGCAGGGGAGAAGCCGTGCCACATTCATCCCAGCTACCAAGGACTGACGAGAAGCAAAATTGTCTGTAAATGGGGAGAATGAAAGTTGTTGCATATTCTTTCTGATTTTACCTCCTTCTACTGATGTGCATAGTGCTGTCTGTCTTTCTATCACCCCATCTGCCTGTAGAGATGGAGCAGGAGAAAATGAGAGTTGTGCACTAGCTAGTCTGAGGCTTGAAAAGTGAAGGATGAGGAGGAAGCGATGCTGCCGACATAGCTTTCTGTAATGAGCAACTAACGCTAGAGTAAGAGAATAGAAGTCATGTCCAAATGCTTGCATGTGGTGGTGCTGGTGAAGCACTCGGCGCAGGGAACATTAAATGGCACAGGAGGGTCATGCCGCCACATGACCCCAGGCTAAGACAGCTAGTCAGTGCCTGGCCAGGCTGTTTCACTCTCATGGGGAAGCGGGGTGTATCACAGGTCTAGAAGCTGCAGGGATTTTGTTCACTGTGGGTCTGGTCTGGGCAATGACATGCCATGGTTGCTCGCTGCCTGGTTTTGGAGGCCATCCTGCCTCCTTGACTGCCCGGCCCTTGGGGGCAATTGCTCCCTGCCTAGCTGCATCAGTCATTTTTTTTCTCCCCCAAGAGTCCATGGGAAGAGAAGTGAGGAATAAAGACTGGATTATCTATTTCAAAGATATTCATTTATATTTTGCCTGAAAGTTTTCATATTTTTGTAAAAAAAACAAACATCCTTCCCCCTCCCCTTTTGAAATCACAACTATATTCTGCTGCAGATAGAGGAAGTTTGCAATTTTTTCAAAAAGTGCTTTGAAATTAACTTTATATTCAAATAATCCCTTCCTCACTCAGGAACTCTTGGATTTTTGAAAACTAGAGAGAACTCAAGGGTGCTGGCAAGTGCATTTCTCCAAAATGGTCCCATGGTGCAAATTCGGAAGCATTTATGAGCTGTTTTGATAATCCCCTTACTGAGCTACTTTATAACCCTGGGTTCCAAAATACTTCCCTGACTCTGGCCCAAGTCACTTCAAAAATGGAATTTAGGCACTTAAATCATAAATCATTACGAGAAAAAATTCCCACCAGTAATGTGTAAGCCCTTTTGAGAGTACAACTCCATGTCTTTGGCAGCAAGTCCATAGAACCCACATGTCAGACAACAAAGCAGGTTTTGCTAACAAGAAAATCCCCTCAACTTTGAGAATTAAACTGCCATGACACCGTACAAGTCATACGGTTTTTGCAGCAACCTGTCATCAAAGCTCAACATCTTGTTCAGGTCTCACACACTGGAAAACAGTTGCCTACATAAACCAGAAGCCGCACAGGCATCCCTCTAGAAAGAGCAAAGCACGACAAATTTCTTCTATGTCACATCTCATACAGCAAAATCAAGAAAGAGTTTTAAAGTGGTGCACAAAAACAGAAGCAAACATAATTGGCATAGATGACTTAGATGACCTACATAATTACACAGTAAACAAGTAATGCCTTTGTACGTACACATGGGAAAGGAGTTAAATGCAGATCCTGACTCGGATCCTTTAACAGAAGAGCATGGTCAGTTGGTTTCTGCAAGAGAAGGGTAACAGTCAGGCAACTGCAAACAATGTCACCTCGCAATTCTGCGCGTGCCCCGCGCTAAGGTTGCGCCTAGAAATAGTTTAGACGTTCATTTTGCCTAAACCTGGACGCCTACTGTCACAGGGATGGCAGATGAGAAATACGACCTGCAGGAGACAAATGTTTTTCTGGAGAGGTAGCCCACTGCTTGGCTGGGTACAGAACAGGGGAGACATTCCTACCCTCTGTCTGCAGTCTGCCTAAGGGGTTAGTTGGAATGTCTCACCGCATCACAGACTACAACTTTTACATAAAGCATTATGATAACGTCCTTTACCTGTGCATCCCTATCTTTACTCTTGCTTATGTGGCACATGATGGATGCATCCCGTTGGGATTCCTTTTCAGGTAGCTCAGGATCTTCTTTTACTTTCACATATTTACCTTAGGGGAATTAAAAAAACAAAACAAAAGAAAACATCAATGATTTGGTATTTCTCCTCTATTTGTAGTATGTGCTTGGCCTGTTTTTTTTCTTTTCCCCTCTTCTTTTTTCAGATTTAGTGGTGAATGGATGACATCTATAAATATAATATATAACATACAGTTACTGATGGAGGTATGATTTGGTTATTGAGCATTGATATTTACAGCGGATTCTTTTCCCCACAGTACAGACTGCTCCCATTACTGAGTCCCTGAGACAGTTCACTCCACATAGCAGGCACGGAACAGCCTCATTTTGAGTCCTTAAAATACCGAGTTCATCAGTCAAGAATCAAGGTATATGAGAGTGTAAAATTGGACTTACCCAGATTTTTATGAAACTCAGGAGGGGAAGTTGAACCACACTGACCCTATTTCCAAAGCCATCTGTGAGGCAATCCTGAGGTCCCCGAAATGCAGTGCCCACAACGTAAGTAAGCTCAGGAGCCAGTCATTTCCTCTTGGTTACAATGATCTCACAACCGTGACTTGCCTATGGGGAGCTGAAATCCCTGCAAAACTTGATGTATTTGTTTACCCCACTTGACCAGTATTTGTTGTGACGAATACACACTTAAGCAGAGTGTTTCAAAGTCTTATCTGTTCATCAGTCATATTATTCACTCCTCTTAATGCTTTTTCTGTGTCATGGATTTTACTGATCAAAACCACTGGTAACACTTCATTTCAGGCAGATTTGTAGCATTCACATCGCCTCATCTCCTGTGATTTACTTGTTCCTGGTGCACAGTATCAGATTTTTAATAATCATAGAATCACAGAATAGTTTGGGTTGGAAGGGACCTTTAAAAGTCACCTAGTCCAACTCTCCTGCAATGAGCAGGGACATCTTCAACTAGATCAGGTTGCTCAGAGCCCCATCCAACCTGACCTTAAACGTTTCCAGGGATGAGGCATCTACCACCTCTCTGGGCAACCTGTTCCAGTGTTTCACCACCCTCATCATAAAAAATTTCTTCCTTGTAGCTACTCTGAATCTACCCTCTTTTAGTTTAAAACCATTACCCCTTGTCCTATCGCAACAGGCCCTACTAAAAAGTTTGTCCCCATTTTTCTTATAGGCCCCCTTTAAGTACGGAAAGGCTGCAATAAGGTCTCCCTGGAGCCTTCTCTTCTCCAAGCTGAACAACTCCAACTCTCTCAGCCTGTCCTCATAGGAGAGGTGTTCCATCCCTCTGGTCATTTTTGTGGCCCTCCTCTGGACCCCCTCCAACAGCTCCATGTCTTTCCTGTGCTGAGGACTCCAGAGCTGGATGCAGTACTCCAGCTGGAGTCTGCAGTACTGCATCACCAGAGCGGAGTAGAGGGGCAGAATCACTTCCCTCGATCTGCTGGCCACCCTTCTTTTGATGCAGCCCAGGATATGGTTGGCCTTCTGGGCTGTGAGCGCACATTGCTGGCTCACGTCCATCTTTTCATCCAACAATACCCCCAAGTCCTTCTCCACAGGGCTGCTCTCAATCCCTTCATCCCCCAGCCTGTAGTGATCCTGGGGGTTGCCCTGACCCAGGTGCAGGACTTTGCACTTGGCCTTGTTGAACCTCATGAGGTTCACATGGGCCCACTTCTCAAGCTTGTCCAGCTTGGTGTCATCTGCAAACTTGCTGAGGGTGCACTTGATCCTACTGTCTATGTCATTGATGAAGATATTAAACAGTACTGGTCCCAGTATGGACCCCTGAGGGACACCACTCATCACTGATCTCCATCTGGACATTGAGCCATTGACCACTACCCTCTGGATGCGACCATCCAGCCAATTCCTTATCCACTGAACAGTCCATCCATCAGATTTGTATCTCTCCAATTTAGAGAGAAGGATGTTGTGGGGGACCATATCAAAGGCCTTACGAAGTGCAGATAGGTGACATATTTAGCTCTTCCCTTCTCCACTGAGGTAGTCACTCCATCATAGAAGGCCACTAGGTTGGTCAGGCAAGACTTGCCCTTGGTGAAGCCACGCTGGCTGTCTCGAATCACCTCCATGTCCTCCATGACCTTAGCATAACTTCTAGGAGGATCTGTTCCATGACCTTCCCAGGCACAGAGGTGAGGCTGATAGGTTGGCAGTTCCCAGGGTCCTCCTTTCTACCCTTCTTAAAAATGGGTGCAATGTTTCCCTTTTTCCAGTCACCAGGGACTTCACCTGACTGCCATGACTTTTCAAATATCTTGGGGAGTGGCTTGGCAACTACATCAGCCAATTCCTTCAGGACTCTGTGTCTCATCCCACTTGGTGGGTTGCGAGAGGGGTGAATCTTTTCAATTCCCTGATGGTTTGTGTACCGACAAAGGCCGATCTCTGCTCGGCATGGTCGGTAGAGTCACGACAATGACTCAGAGGAACAGGCTGGCCAGCAACTTTATTAACTGGCGAATTCCACAAATGGACAAACTTAACGAACTGGCGAGCTCAACGAACGAACAAAGGCGATTTGGCAATGGAGCTATTTTCCGGGCAACCCGTCACAATTTATCCCAAACTTGCATATATTGGAAGAGTAGAGGAAGAGAGAAGAGAGAAAAGGAAAAGAGAAGAGAGGAGGAAAGAGAAAGAAAAGGTATCACCACCCTTGGATCCCACGACGACGATGACAGACGTGTCAATCCTCCAGTGGTGGGTGCGCGCGCGCTTCCCTAGGGGGGGTGTGGGTATGTCTTTTATAAGCTAATCCCCGCCTGCAGGTACGCCCCTTCAGGACTTACATGGTTCTTGTTCTAGAAAGTTCTCAATCTTCTGCGCAGGTGCTGGGGAAGGGGGGTGGACGCAAGGGGTCTCTCGGGCAGTCGCAAGCCCCTTCCTCAGATAAACTCTGTGTGATCTCTGGCCATGCATGGTCAGGTCCGGCAGAACCCAGAACCGCATGTCCTCTGACGCGCTCTCCATGTCCTGCACGTCCTGCTCTCGCTCTACCCCACCCTGTGCTCTGCCAACCTGCCGTCGCCATGCAAATAGTGCCTCAAGTCGCCACAATGTTTGAGACATTAACTCTTTCAGTGTCTGACACTCTGGGATGCATCTCATCAGGTCCCATAGACTTATGTATGTTCAGGTTCCTCAGGTGGTCACAAACCTGATCTTCTCTTACAGTGGGAGGGACTTTGCTCCCCCAGTCCCAGTCTTGTAGTCCATCCAGTCGAGAGGTGTGGAAAGAGAGATTGCCAGTGAAGACTGAGGCAAAAAAGTTGTTGAGTACCTCTCAGCCTTCTCCTCATCCGTTGTTGCCAGTTTGCCAGTCTTGCTCATCGGGGGGGGTACACTTTCTTTGACCTTCCTTTTCTGGCTAACATAGCTGTTGAAGCCCTTCTTATTATTCTTTGCATCCCTTGCCAAGTTCAGCTCCAGCCGCGCCTTGGCCTTCCTGACCCCATCCCTACACAACTGGGCAAGGTCCCTATACTCTTCCCAGGATACCCGTCCCTGCTTCCACTGCCTGTGCATTTCCTTCTTGCCCTTAGTTTGACCAGCAGGTCTCAACTCATCCATGCCAGTCTCTTGCCTTCCTTTCCTGATTTCTTACACCTGGGGATTGAGAGCTCTTGTGCTCCATGGAAAGCATCCTAAAAGCTCTGTTCTGCTCCCTTGTCCCTGAGGCCAGGTTTCCCAGGGGGTCCTATTGACTAACTCCTTGAACAGATGGAATTTTGCTTTCCTAAAATTCAGGGTCCTGACTTTACTCTTCAACTGACCCATCTCCCTCAGGACTGCAAACTCTACCAGTGCATGATCACTGTAGCCCAGGCTGCCTTCAATCTTGACGTCTCTGATTGGCTCACTTGCGTTGGTGACCATCAGGTCCAGTATCGCATCCCCTCTGGTAGGGCTGTCTATTACCTGGCTTAAGAAGTTATCCTCGATGCACTCCAGGAGTCTCCTGGATTGCCTACAGCTTGCCGTGCTACTTTTCCAGCAGATGTCGGGGTGGTTGAAGTCCCCCAGCCGGATGAGTGCCAGCGAGCGCGATGCCTCCTGTAGCTGGAGTAAGAAGGCTTCATCAATAGGCTTCCCTTGATCGGGCAGCCTGTAGTAGACACCAACTGCAAGGTTCCCTTTGTTGCCTTGGTCTCTGATTCTTACCCATAAGCTTTCAACTTGCTTGTGGCTATTCTTCAGAGACAGCTCTTCATAATCTATCAATTTCTTGACGTAGAGGGCAAGCCATCTGCCCCTCCTTCCTCGCCTGTCCCTTCCGAACAGCTTGTAGGCATCGATGGCCACAGCCCAGCCATGGGATTCATCCCACCAAGTTTCAGTAATGGCAACTAGATCATAGCTTTCTAGCAGCACAGTGGCTTCCAGCTCCTTCTGTTTGTTGCCCATGCTGCGTGCATTGGTGTAGAGGCACTTCAGCTGGGCTGTTGGCCGTGTCACCTTCTTAGAGAAACACACCTTAATTCCTTTGAGGTATTTCCCCGGTGTTTCCCTGTTGGCTCCTATTACCTCAGGAGCCCCTGGCTCATCTCCGTAAGACTTCAAGTGTGCTGCAGTGTACCCAGCATGTCTTGGAGCAACAGGCTGAGGGCCCTCACTAGCACCCCATCCCTCTAACCTTGGTGTGTCATCCCACAGCTTGTCACAGGCGACCCTGATATTATCCCCCTCACACTTCAAGTCTAGTTTAAAGCTATGTCAATCAGCCCCGCTAGCTCATTAGCAAAGACCCTCTTCCCCTTTTAAGAAAGGTGAATCTCATTTGATGTCAGCAGGCCTGGTGCCATGTAGGCCACCCCCTTACTGAAAAACCCAAAATTGTGGCGGTTTTGGGAGCCACGGAGCCATGTATTAATAGACTGGGTCAGTCTGTTTCTTCCAGTGTCGCTGCCTGCAACTGGAAGGATAAAGGAAAAAATAACCCGTGCTCCAGATCCCCTTACCAACCGTCCCAAGGCTGTCATGATTGCCCTTGGACTACCTTTGCGGCTTCATCGCCACCGACATGGAAGAGCAGTAATGGGCAACAGTCGGGGGCTGTACCAGACTAGGAAGTTTCCTAGTGATGTCCTTAGCCCAGGCCCCAAGGAGGCAGCAGACTTCCCTAAGAGGAGGGTCTGTCCAGCATATTGGACCCTCTGTTCCCCGGCGGGCGCCGAGGAGCTGCGGGGCCCGGGCCCAGCGTCCTCCCGGGAGCCCCCGGGCCGGTGGGCCGTGCCCGGCCTGCGGCACCTTCGCCTGGCGGCGCTGCCGCTGAGGGGGCGGCCCCGGGCTGGGCCCAGCCGGCTCCAGCGGACGGGGCCGAGCCCCTCGGCCGCGCTGGAGGCGCCCCGGGAAAACGTGCTCGAGGAGGGGCAGGCAGCCTGGGTGAGAGCGTGTGAGGAGGAGGAGGGAGCAGCAGCGAGAGGGCCCTGCGTGCTGCCCGCGGGCTGGTGCCTGTGTGCGCACCCTGCGCTGCCCGAGGGGAGAGCCCGGGCTGGGGAGTGGAGCCGGGGGAAGGGGGGCGAGAGGCGTTGGTTTGATGTTTGTGTGTGCTTCGTGCTGTGTGAATTAGTAATTGCGTTTTCATTTTAATTGGGAATAAGTTAATCTTCCCCAGGTCGAAGCTGTTTTGCTCACGATGGAAACTGCCTGCAGGGACCCAGGCACCAGGCTGAGCTGGAGCAAGACCCGGACCCGCAGGTGCACCAGAGCAGCGCTTGGGGCCTGGCTCTCTGTCGGTGAAGCCCTCTTCACGCTTGCTGAAGGCCGCCTCGCTGCCTCCCATCCAGTGCTGAGCCCGGAGCATCTCTGAGGTAGGTCCTGACCACATGGGTGGCTTCATCCCGGCCCCATGGGCAGTGTCCCCATGGGACACTGCTGTCCCGCCAGGCTCTTCCCCATCGTGGGCTCCTCGTCGGGGAGGTGACTGCGGGCTGAGCCAAGGGGCTGGTGCTTGGCACTGGGCTGTGGCCGCTGGCAGGAGCGAGAGCCGGAGGGACCCGCAGCTGTGAGCTGTGCCAGAGCAGCGCCCGGGGCCTGACTCCGTGGGGATGAACCCCCAGCTGCTCCTGGCCCCCGAGGCCACCCCCTGCCCGATGCCGAGGGGAGAGGCCCGTGCTGGGCGACTGCTGGGGTGCTGCCTGATCCTGCCTGGCTTCTGCCACCTTCGTGGGGGTGGGAGTGCAGCCCCCGCTCGCTGCGGCGCCAGGGGGGCTCTTGACATGGTTGGAAATAAATCACTGCCACTGCTTGATTATAAGTATCGTAGTTTACTATTGAGTACGTGTTGAAGAATCAATTTACAAGTATTTAAATAATAATGAATTATTAGTTTACACATATTGTCTGGTCATTAAACACGTAAAAATTACTTCATAAATACAGAAAGTATTGTGTAAGTGTAACATGTGAAATCAAAGATGCTGTTTGGCTGTTTTCTCGCTGAACAGTGCCTTTCTCCCCAGGGATGTAGGAGCCGCTTCAGTCCTGGGTTCGTCTGTGGCGAGTGAGGGTGCCCGGGCCGGTGGCGCTGCCCCCACAAACTGCTGAGCAGGAACCATGCGTGTGCCGGGAGACATCATTTCTGCCCTCGAAAGGAGACGGGGAGAGACCTGCCCAGGGTTTACTGAATCCCTGAGGAAGAAGCCGGGCTGGCTGCGCCAAGGACGATGCTGCCGCCTGCCCTGCTCCTGGCTGGGGACAGCCCTGCCCATCCTTAAGCTAATTACTTCTGCTCATTATAGTAGTGTGGGCTTTGACAAGGTTGTAAATCAATCACTGTCATAGTTGTGCGTTGTCTAAGTATGGACTAATGAGTTAATGACTATTCCGGCTGTTGTACACACCTCAGATGGGGAGTTGGACACACGAAGATGGTGTGAAAAGTGCCTTTTCCCCCAGAGACTATCGCAGATGTTTGATTTGGCCTGGTGCATGCCGACCTCCCAAGTGTCGGGGACCAATGCGACTGGCCCCCCCACCTCTGGCGGGGGTCCACCCACCTCCCGCCTACAGAAACAGCCAACTCTGTCTCCACTTCTGAGCCCAAACACGCAGGACCTGGTCTCTGCTCCAAGCCCCCCGGCCCAGCCCCAAAACCACAGGACTTCGTCTCTGTTTACAAGCCCCCAAAATGGCCCCATGAGCCTGTTTTCAAGTCTGGAAAATGCAGGACTTCGTCTCCATTTTCAAGTACAGAAAACACAGGGCGTAGTCTCTGTTTCTGAGCCCCAAAACTTGCTGCATGGGCCAAGTCTTGACACCCAAGGACATGCGTCTCCCTTTGAGGCCCAAAGCCCAGGACTTGCCCTCCCTTCCTGAAGTCAAATGAGCTGGGGTTTTTCACCCCCAAACCAGCCCCGCAGAGCCCGTGTCCAAGTCTGGAAAACGCAGGGCTTGGTTTCTGCTTTCAAATACTTGAAAATGCTGAACTTAGGCCTGTGTTTCTGACCCTAAAACCAGCCCAATGAGCCTGGGTTTGAGCCCCCAGAACAGCCCCTGAGCCTCCTTTCACGGCCTGAAAAACACAGGGCTCTACCTCTGCTTCTGAGCCTCGAAACCAGCCCACTGAGCTTGTTTTTGAGTCCCAAAAACACAGACCCCAGCCCGTGTCTGAGACCCAAACCCACCAAATGACCCTGGTGTTGCACCCCAGAAACGTGACTCAGTCTCTGCTCCTGAGCCCCAAAACCGGCCGCACGTGCCTGGTCTTGAGCCCCAAACCCCCGCTGGTGCCGGCCCACGGCCGGTGTCGGGGACGGGCCCGGGAGCCCCGGGCGGCGCTTGGGGAGACCCGCGGGGCGGGGCCGGGGCGGGGCCTCGTTCCACCCGGGGCGGGGCGGCGGAGGCAGCCGCGACCCGCGGGCGTGGGGTTGCCAAGTGTGAGCACGGAGTCATTGTTTCACAGGTACTGACTAATTAGTTACTAAACACTGAACGTGTCATATAAATACTGGACAACGAGTTGGCCTCAAAGATGGCGTCTGAGCTCCGAAAATCCCCTTTCGCCCCAGGGGCGATCGTCTCCTGTGTTAGCCTGGCGCGGTCCGTGCCGTCCTCCCGCGTTTCGGGGGCCAGCGCGACAGCCCCGCTCCTGCACCCAAACCGACAGGATTTAGCCCCGTCTCTGCCCCATCCCAGCTCCCGTGCGCGATGTCCGAGGAGAGGGAGGGGGCCACCCGCACCCCCGTGTCCCCCCGCCCCATTCCAGAGCTGGGGCGGGGACACCCCCCTACAGAGAGGGCCCGGCTCCCCCCCCCCGCCGCTGACCACAAACCCTGCCAGGCTGCGGCCGGGGCGGCTCTGCCCCTTCCCCGGGGAGCCCCCGGCTCGGTCGGGCGGCAACTCCTCCCTGTGCCCCACGGCCTGGGAAGCAGCTGCCCCCAGAACTGTCCCTGCCCTGGGCTCCCCACGGCGGGGGGGTCTGACACGGGGTCTGGGTTTCCTCAGGAGGGGAAGGCACAGGCACACAGCAGCGCGGGGACCTGCTGGTTGACAGCAGGGTGCCATGGCACATATGCAACGCTCAACAGGGACAGGCTGCTGCAGGCTGCTGAGCGGGGCTTGAAGGAGCTTGCTTTCTTTTTCCCCACGTGCTGTTTGCACGGTCACACAAGCGACCTGGGCTGGGTGGTGTGCGCACATCACAAATGGGATGCTGGCAGCTTTTGTCTGCAACCCAGTCACAAACTGGGGTAAGCAGACTGCTGGTCTGCTTACAGACATGGCAGCAGAGAACAGTTTGCACCGGTGGGCAAATCCAATGGGCTTTTTATGGGGGCAGCGAAAAGATTACTAGAATCAACCACAGCACTGCACTTCATCAGAGCTCACTATCCATCTATCTGCCTCATTCTGCAGAGGCCCTTGAGCTCTTTCAATAAAAGGTCCCAGTCCCCTCACACTAATAGTAACAGAGTCCTCTCGGACTAAAACTCAGAAGAGAAAACTGGAAGGTCTTCTGGAGTTAGTCCCAACTTCCCCCCGCCATGAGTGCCTGGTTCAGTGGGGGCTGGATGAGCCAAATACCGCTGCTACTGCAGCCTCAAAGACATGCTGTATGTGACTTACTAAAGCTTTTAATCTACTGGTTGTTAGTGCGCAGCAGCTGAAGACTAGAAAAACCTCAGTAACTTGAAAGATAGTGAGTTGCAGATAGAGAAACTTTTTTCATTATTTCCAGCACTTTCTTTGTTTCCTGGGACTGCTACTTCTAGCCTGTGGCAATAAGGACTGCTTTGGGGTTTGATTTCTGGTGTTTTCATGTCAGGGACCATTAGCGTAGGACGCAGCGTGAGCCACCGTTTGCAATGAACGCACACAGACACACAGGCTCAGAAATTGCTTTCGGCTTCCACACCACCCATCAGGATGTTGTGCCATGTGGACATGGGGCTTTTCAGCCACACAACCCCACTCCTATGCAGCTGTTTGCACTTAGTGCAGCACTGTTCTTCTAACAACAGGCCCACTTTTCTTAGCCATTTTTCCTGAAATAATAAAGTTGGGGGGGTTTTTTTCATCTGCCTTTCTTTAGCACACACAGCTGCAGCATTTAGTATTTGCAAGGGCTATGTAGGCTGCAGTCACGCCATGAAGTCCCACCCTAGACCCAGACCCTGAGCATCCACTAATCCTCTTACCAAAGTTAATATTCCCTGTGCTTCCATGATAAGCAAGAGCGAATAGAAATTCTCAGTCTGCTCTATGTTCTAAAGTTCAGGAGAGAAATTAACATACATGTATAATGAGCTACATTTAAATAATAACAACATTGTTTTTAACTAGAAAAATGTTCATGCTATTTTTCCTTCTATAATGGTATCTCCATTTACCTCTGCTTTTCAAACTTGCCATGGAGTCAGACATCCTTTGATGCTAATTCACAAACACTCAGTGAATTCCCATCGCTCCTAATCCCTCAGCCTCTCATTCTTTATAAAATGTCTTAATGCCTTCAACTAGGCCCATTAGCACTGGAAACATGGGGCTCCTTGGCCCCTGGCTGTATTAAAAGGAAGCAAAAGTGAGGGCCTATTTACAGGATAACCTTGCCTGCCATCTAATCCTTTTTCATTTGGGTTTATTTCCTGTTGGTTTTGGTTTACCTCTTAAATCAGCGCATTCGGGCACCAGCCAGCTCTGAATGAGCACATTTCTCTGACTTGGCCCCACACCTGCAATGCCTCCCCCCTCCCACAGCTCAGGCTTTCTTATCCAGTGCCCATCACCACTGCTGTCCCTAGCACGGGTAGGTAGGACCAGCGCCTTGCCGTGACGGGAGGGAAAGCTGCTCATCTGCCGAGCTGAGTTTACCTCCGACACAAAGGCAGCCTTTCTTTCTTTCTTCCTGTACTCCCTGATTGGTTTAGACTTGTACAAGGGATTTTTAATTGTTAAGGGTTCACGTTATGTGCAGCTTACAAACAGCTCTTGCATTACAAGTGGAAATAAAATTATGCAGTGTGAACGTTTTTCATTTGACCAAATGAAAAATCAGCTCTGATGCCAATTTAGATGCTACCGGTTGAAAACGAGTGGTTTCAAATGAAGTTTAAAAGTCAGAGCTGGTGTGTAAAAATCAGCCTTCTCTTCCACATGTAAAGCAAACAAAACCCAGCCAGACTACCACACTATATACTAAGTACATAGTTTTTATTTTGTAAAACATCGCTATGCTCAGCCAAGACAGCAATTTGTAAGTGCTTACAGGTTGCAGTTGTCTAGTCTGGTGCTGATTAGTCAACACTGACTGCTTTTACTTTTAAGGAAAAAAACCTCTCTCTCCTACCTGCTGAGAGTTTGGATAACTCATTGATTTCAGGGTCAGACGGGACAACTGACTTGCTTTTCCTATCCCATTAATCATGGACCATTGTATTTTTCTGATTTGCTACTTCTCTTCATGGTTTTACCAAGTGGTTAATTATCCTTAGTTAAAAAAAATCCCTGTTTTCTGAATAGATATTCTCTGGCTTTGGCATCCAGATGTTGTTTCATATTACATCTTTCTTTACTGGTACCCAGTCCTCTTGGT
Organism: Ciconia boyciana; assembly: GCF_034638445.1. Taxonomy (NCBI): domain Eukaryota; kingdom Metazoa; phylum Chordata; class Aves; order Ciconiiformes; family Ciconiidae; genus Ciconia; species Ciconia boyciana. Next base: position 61,328,989 of record NC_132938.1, read on the forward strand.
GGAGATTCTTATGAAAGAAAGACATGAGCCCATTCCTATTCTATGTCAGAAGACTTCCAGTGTACTGTGGCCATTATACCATAACATGACAGTCATTATACAGTTGGGATAATGTCATTTTGATTGGGTTTCTTCTTTGTTAGAAAACCTTTGCTTTAGCACAAGATGGTCAGATATAGATTCTCCGTGCTGAAAGACAGAATTAGGTGCCTCCGAAGTGGATTATTGCTCACCAGGAGTCACCCTGCTGAGGTAGCGCTCTCCCTCCACGCCCTTCGTCAAAAACCTTGGCCTCTAAAACTAGTGGAAGAAATCCTGGTCCTGAGGCTGTGTCTTTTGGCAGAGGGATCCAACTGGATCTTTAATCCATGTATCAAATTATGGGGTTTTTAGTTGATCACATAGTCTGAAGGTTGCCAGGCTTGCTGAAGCAGCAGTAATGCTTGGTTTTGATGTGTTCAGATGGAATGCAGAGAGGTTTGGGCTTGAAATTCTTCCTAAATTTCAATGGGTTTGCATACTGAATTCTCTGTGGGTCATTTGGAACGTAACAGCTTTTTGCAAATGAATATACGAGCATCATATACGTATTTCAGTTAAAGAATTAGCAATGCTGTGATGGGAGTGTTTAAACATCTGATAAATCAGGCGAGTTTCAAACTTCAAAACAGCACTTTTCTAGATTGGCGTATATTAGCAAATGCACATTGCCGATGGTTAGCTCTTAATCACTATCAATCATTAACACTACTTATTCAAACAATTAGTCTTGAACAATCTTATTCTAAATTAGCCACGAGTATGAACGAGGCTGATGCCGTGTAGCTAAGCTAAAGCTAAGCTACACGGCATCAGCCTCAGATGGCCACAGCATCAGATGGCTACAGCTCTTGATGGTTCCAGTGGCTGAGGATGTCATGATCAGGCTCAAGAGCTCTTCCAGGAGGGAAGCTGGAACAGAAGTCCATGACATTTTTCTTCCCTGTTTTACTTCATTCCCGCTTCATGTTTTTTTATGCTCCTCAGCTCTCCCCAAAAAGAGAAGGGATGGGAATCTCATCTCCCAGCATTTTTCATCTTATTTTTAGGATCCAAGTCTCCCTTTTCTCCCTTTGCAGTTCCATGCAATTTACACACATCTGCTCAGCTGGGTTACAAAGTCTTACCATGTTGTTGGTTGTTTTTGACAATGGTGATCATTGTCGTAAGAAATGCTTGTACACTGCACAAGGTCAGACTGGTTTAGTGTGTTTATGTTTGGGTTGAAGGCAAACAAATATTGATTACGCTTTGCTTTGTGTCCTTGTACATGTCAAACAGGCCCTGTCTTTGCTACAAGCTCTTTTGGTGGAATTTGGATGACCAAGTTGTAGTTATTGAAAATGTCAGAGTGCATGGTGGAATAGATGTCTCTCCTCCCTCAATAACCAAGGTGGGGGAGGTTGACACCTCCAGAAGGGCAATTTAGCCCATTCATGTAAGATAGATGGATTAGGGCGACATGTGTCTTGCACTGATTTCCTTTGAAAATCTAGAAATCCTGTTGATTGTGGCAGGTTTCATACATTAATATGGCTCAGCAAGATTGGGATTCTGTACCGTTTCCAGAGCTCATGCTGCCTGAAGGCTGAAATGAAGTTGTCACTGAAGGAGCCCACTGGGTTAGGTGACTACATATCCTCTCTCCTGAAGTATGACACAATTTAAAATCAAAGCTGATACTTTTGAAGGGCCCAGGATTTTGCCAACTCTGTGTCAGACTGCAAACAGCTAACATTTTCACCTTTGTCAAACTAGATTTAATGTATCTGGGAAAATAGGCAATCTGATAATGTATTGCTACTATTGACTTAAAGGAAGGAGCAGGAGGCGTGCTCTCCTCACATAGATCTCCTGGGGAACTCAATATTTGACTACAAAAGCTGTGAGTTCTTTTATCCAGGCACACTTGATTTCAGAGGTGATATGCAGAGCACCAGCCTTGCTGTACAGCTCGACTTCAGTGAGTTTTACGTGGCTGCTGTTCCATGCTTCGCTTGGCCAAGTGAGACTGGTCGCTGCCTGAAGTAAGGCATCAGCAGCTGTGGACTAAATCACCCAAACACCAAATTTCTGTCCCCTCCACAGAAGGGTCCCCTCTGCAGCATCACAAAGGTGCATGTGCTCCTGCTAGGGCCTTGGACAGCAGCTCTTGGACTCCTGGGGCTTCCTTGGTGTTACAGCCACTTAGATACCAAATGGGTGGCAACATCTCATGCCTCCTCTGTAGCTCAGATTTTACCCAAAAGATTCAGAAAATAAATAGTGGCCTGACATGAAATTTAATGACAAAAAGTATTAGTGTAGAACTGAAGTGATCTGAGCCTGCAAGCATTCTCTGGGTATTATTTTTTTTAACGATGTTGCTCCCAGTCATGAATCAGTAACATGCAGCAAGGGCTCTGTCAGTATGGAAGGCCTTTGCAAGTGTTTCCCTGAGAGCTGTTATCTGAGGAAAAACTCTGAGCCAGCATGAATAAATAATGTGCTGATAAGTTTGTCCAGCACCACCTACTCTGCAGTAAAGCAACTTTAGGTGATCAGCTGGAAACCAGTGGCCCCTCGAGAGTGTGTTGGTGCCCAGAGCAGTCGTAATTGTTTCTTCCGCTCTGCTACTGTAAGTACACAACCCTAAAAGCAACAATAATAAATGAGAATGAAACACGCAACTGACAGCACAAAAATGTCAGATAGGTGTGCACGTCCCTCTCTCTGATGCTAAAACCATCTGTATCGTGGTGCTGCTCCAGTGAAAAGCAATAGTGGAGAGATGAGGCCAAGCTATAAGGGAGAGAGCCATACTGGCGCTAATGGCAGCCACTGCAGAGCTGTGAACTGTAACATATCCTCTGGGTACCAAAGCTGAATTTCTTTCCTAAAAACTGCTAGTGAGTTTTTCAAACAGCCTTCTGCCTTTTGTGGCAGCTGGGCATTTTTAGGCAAAGTTCTGACAAGTCTTGTGCTAGGATCTCCGCCAGCTAAGGGGAAATACAGGGAGAAAAAGGTGTTGTGGAGTTTTTAGGAATTTTTATCAGCACGTGCATTAGCTAGTGGCAGCCTGGTTCTCTGGATGGGGGCACTCTGGCAGCCGAGGGCTATTGCTAGCTTTGCCACTGACTGAGCTGGTGATGGTGGGTCAGCAAGTTGGATCCCCTCTCTGTGTTCTTCTTGCTTCTTGAGCTTTGTATCCATCACGTCATTTCAGAACTATTCAGCGTTGACTCCTGGGAGCCAGCAGTCACTTGCTGCGTGTTTGTGTCTAGCATAATGAGAGGCAGTAGTTGCCTGGACCTTAAGGCTCATAGCAAAGCTATTAATAAAATCCAGGTTCATCAGACTGCTTTGGACATCAGCTTTGTCACTATCATTTCTGAACTAGCAGTCAGGGGATCCCATTGGCTGATTCTTCCAAATTACTTGCTAATGCACTGTAGTTGAGCACATTTCCAATTAAATGCAGCTACTTTCTAAAACAATGTTTAAGTTGCTGGCCTAAATTAGTCCTTAATTAGGTCATTTTTCCTAATTGATTAAAAATAGGATTTCAAATTAAAACAGAGAGATTGAGTAACATCACACAAATGATGTTATTCAAATCTGAAAGGAAAAAAATCATCAAAAAGGAAAGAACCATTATACTGAATTGCAGATCAGCTGTAGATATCACATTTGGGATTGTTCTCTAGAAAATCTCTTCTTTTCCATCTTTGAAATTAGGGCAAGGATGCAATCAAAGAAAAAAGTTTAAAGCCCAGAAGAAAAAAAGCCATTACAAGGCAGCTGATCAAATACGAAATTATTATTACATATCGTTTGCAGTATGATAGTACCTAGAGACCCAGACTAAGATGGCAGGCACTGCACAGAGACAAATGAGCCCTGCCCTGCAGAACTTGCAATTGAAGTCAACAAGCCAGATGATGGGACAAAAATTAGAGAGCAAGAGTTTAGCTTCCAAAACCTGCAAGAAAAGTTGAAGGCAGCTCAAGAAATAGGGCCAAGAGATCCATTGGCCTCTTCTGTCTCTGAAAGGTCACAGCTTCATGCTGTTGTGGCTACCAAAGAGACCTCCAGCACAGAAATTTGGTGATGGAAACACTCTAAAATACTCCCTCTAAATTATAGTCTGTACTCTAAAATAAAACACTATAGCCTGATCTTCAGTAACTTTAGTTCCTGTCAATGTCATAAACAACTAGAGCAACAAACAAAGCTCAACTTTCTGATGAGGCTATTTAGAGACAATTTGCAGGGTGGTTGTTTGGGTTTTTTTGGTGAAAGAAAACAAACCTAGGCAGACTGACTGGGGTAGGTAAAACCTAACACAGCTACACTGATTTCTGTAACACTAGGCAATTTAGGTATATCAGTGTTAAAGAGTATTGACTTTGGTGACGATCTGGCAGATAGCTGATTCTCTGGCTTCGCTACTGCCACCCTGATTTATCTGAGATGAGATGAGAAACTAGTCCCTGATTTAAGTTCAGTTCTATCAGTTTAGACAGTGTTTCACTGCATCATTTCCTTAGCAGAGCAGAAATGCAGACTGCATGGCTCCTGTTTTTCTTCTCTTCCAAACAGCTCTCTCCTGGCTCTGTCTTCAGTTAGCACGGCACCTATGTAGCACAGCACAGCACCTATGTAGGCTGGTTGTTTTCATGTCTGGATTAATGCTCCATCTCTGCTGTACTCGTGATTTGGCTGCAATCTCAAACTGTGTGTCAAAAATGGGTGTCCATCTGTTCCTGTCCCCTTAAACTTACTATCTTCTGTTAGATCTGGCTTCTTAATCTTTTTCAACCTAAATGGTGTATGGCACCATTTTCTGCTATTCTTTTTAGCTGGTCATGCTATGACCACGAATGCAGACAGTAATGCTACAAGAGCTGTAGGATTAAACATGTACTGCAGAAGCACTTCTGTTCATCTTGGGTAAACATACCCGAGTACCTCACCTGCCAAGACAACAGCTGTACTGGGTCAGACCAGAGCTCCCTTGCACACAGGTAGTCAACACCCAGGCAAAGAAGAGAGTAAGGGTAGGGTGAGTGTACAGCAATATCCCTTGCAGCTTCTAGTGATCCACATCTTGGAAGTTTCCTGAGCTAGCTGTGACATCTTTCTTTCAAAGCCCTTGATCTATTGTCCTGTATGAGTTTGTAAAATTACACTTTGCACCCATGTGAATTGTTGGTGTACTGTGGAACATGCTGGGTTTTTGAACATCCTGTGGCAAGTAGTTCTTTGGTTTAATTACGCAGCGTGTGTAGGTCTGTTCGTTTCAAATCTGCATGCTGAACATGTAATGCGATAGCCTCGGGTTCTTGTATTCTGAGAGACAGCAAATAGTAACCATTCTATTCCCCTACTCTGCCAGCTGAGACCTTTTTCCTCATAACCCCCTCAGTCATCTCTTCACTACAGTACTGAAGCCTAGTCTACCATCTCTCCTGGACAGGAAGCTGCCAAATTCCTTTGATTGTTCTTGTAATCCATCTCCGAACCCTTTCCAGTTATTCTTGGATCCTTGCCGAGACCAGGACCAGAACTGCAGCTGGTATTTAGGGTGCAGACACATGTTAGAGTTATGCAGCAGCACAGTGATGTCTCCTGTTCTGTTCTTTTTTCCTTTCCTCTAATTTATTGACTTCTTAGACCCACACTGATACATCTCTCTTAAGGAAGTTTAACTGCTTTAGAGCATACCACTGAGCACGTATGGTCACTACTTTTTTTTTCTATATGCTTTACTTTGCAGTTATTGACCCTGACCTTCATCTGTGATTTTATCTGGCCGTTTCTGATAGATCTTTCTGCAATATTTACAGTTAATTTTTTGTTTAAAAACCTTAAATAATTTAGGAACATAAGCAGACTCTGTTACCTTGTTATGCACAACCTCTTACCAATAAGCTGAACCGGTTCACCCCAAATCAGCTCTGGAGGAACTCTAGCAACTAACCTGCCTCTATTCATTCCTGCTTCTTTTCTCTATTACTTTAATCAGTGATCTATGAAAGGACCTTTTGTTTATTACAACCAAACATGGATCAGAAAGAGGGAGTACAATGTCCTTGAGGCTCTTTAAATTGTTCCATCGTCCTTAAACAATAACGTTAACATCTTAATGAGATCTTTGATTATTGTAGGTGTCTCTGTCAATTCAGATATTCTCGTGAATTTAACTCTGGGTGCAGAGTCAGTGCAGCTTGAACGCATGTGCAGAAAGCTGGCCATTTCCCATGCAGAAATTTGCAAAGAATATAACTCAGTGAATGTGGATATCTGGGAAGGAGAAAAGCACACCTCTCAGGCTGCAGTTTTGAAGAGGAACTCCCATGTGCTGAGCATTTTCTGCAAACTTTGTTACGTATTTACAGAGCTATCTTCCATGTGTTTGCTGTAGAGCTGCTATGAAAGCTGTTTTATAGCAGGATGATACCCTCGTCATAGTCATTAATGTACAGTATGGATCACGCTCTCGTACCAGCAACGGCTTCTCGGTTTTTCCTGTTGCTGCCCAGACTGTTCTTTCATTGACACCTTTTATTTGGAACTCTCCATCCTATCATAAATATGTATCGTTGCTTTCTCTAGCACATATGGGCTTTCTGTTTTGGTAGGTGGATATCATGCACAACAGCATCGACTGTTTCCCCAGCAAGATCGTTTCTGCTATCTTGCCCCACCTAGATAATCCCACAGTAGACTGAAAAAATCTGAGCACATTTGTTGGAATGGATCTTCTCTGCCTTTTTCCAGAGATAAAATTAATTCCACAGAACATTTTGAATAGCCAAAAATCATGCAGTTTAGAAAAGTGTTTGAATAAGAGTGTCTGTCATGATTTAATTTTTCAAGCCACTCCAAAAATAATTGATTTATATTTATATAATTCCTTTCATCACAAAGGATTTCATGTGCTTTCCAGAAAGATATTTCCATTCAAGCCACTGCTGGAATGCAACCTCTGCTTAACAGCAATATTAGTTTACAGTATGAGGCAGAGGAAAAAAGACAAGCTTACCTAAAATACAGCTATTTTCATTCAAAATTATCCCTTTTAGGAATAAAAAAACCATAAAAATCTGCATGATTTTGGTACACTAAATTGGGCCAGTTGTATGACATTTAGGGGGAATATTAACATTTCTCATCCTGAGAGCTATAAGTACTTTTCAAATGTTTCCTGTGGCATCTTTAATTCATCCTCACATCCTGAGATTTCTCTCACCTGAAATGTACTGTATTTGTTGCAGCTATTCAGGAAGTTTTACAGTGACTTATAAGGAAGCTTGCTATTCTATAGCATCAGAAGCCTGGGCTGTGGGTAAATGTGAACTTGGTAGTACAGATTAGGGTTTGTTAAATTCTGTCGTGCTGAATATGGTACCTGTGTGATCCACCTATGTACCCTTAAAAAACCAGCACAGTTTCAGTAGTAGGTGAAGTATTCCTATCTGTCTGTCTTTTTTTTTCAGGCGTGGGTTGGGAAAATAATTATTAGTAATTGTTAGAATTTCTCATTGTATTTATAGCTATTTATGTACACTTATGCTCAAAGTAAACTCAATGCATGCACAACTGTTGCTGCCAGTGGGAAATGTTGTCATGAGATCATTTATGACAGTGACTCTGAGGGTGCTGACTTACACGATGTCCTCATTTCTACTTTAACAAGCTGATGGGACTGCAAATGAGGGCAGAATATGGCCTACTGAATCAGGCACGTTTGCTTGTATTTAGCTCTGGCTGTCCCTCCAAATCTTTTCCTACCTGCTTGATAATTGGATTTAAATGATCTTTAATTACATTGTCTGGGGCTTTGTTAATATCAGCACCTAAGTATTTGTACTATATTTTTGGGTGCCCACTTAAGATTCCGTGAGGTGAGCAGGGCTGAAGGGCAAACTCCAGAAAGCTGCATCACTGCAGTCTCAGAGTCATTAATTTTGTGCAATGATAACTTTGTACTCCGAGAGCAGTATTCATTATAAGCAGGAGGGGAAGCATGCAAGTCCTTAATTAACAGTAGGATATCATCAGCATAATAGTTTAATGTTCTACAGAATCAGTGTTATAGCCTTTTAGACTGTTGGTTTTTCCATTTTAGGCAATGCCAACGTAAGACTGTAATTGTCTGGATGCCATTACCCGGCTCTCATTACTCTCCAGGCACCACCCACAGCACTCCATTTCCTAAGAGTGACCCACAGCTTCCGTTTAATGACCCCGATAAATGCCCCAGTTTCCAAGAGACCTCCGTTTCCATTGTGCACATGAACAGCATCTCACTTTTTCCCAAAATCCAACCCAACCTGCTGCCTGGCCTCTGTATTGACCCACGGTGGGGGCAGATTTCCACACCAATGGGCTGGTTTGCAAAATGAACACGTGTGTTTTATTTTATTTGTAGGACATGCTGCACTGCAGAAGCATTAGCAGAAAGTCATCGAGAGGGCCTGGACTTGCACCCAGCCCCAACCTTACCCTGGGGACCTGAGCACACAGTGGCTGGAGAAGAGCCACCTTCTCTCCACTGCTCGGGCGAGAAGCTGAATTTCTGTCGCTTTGCCAGCACCGCCCTGAAAATAGCTAAAAGAGGCACTTTTGGCAACCAGCGACTGCTCATAAACTCGGCTCCAGCACCAAGGTACTTGTAGGAACAGCAAACCTGAGAGCCTAAGGGAGCCTTACAGTCTCTAAGACATTGCCTTTAAGAGTAGCAGTGGGCCTCAGGGGCAGGCCCTGCCCTGAGTTGCTCCCTCAGGGGGCACTGGGCAGGCCCAGCCAATCAGAGCAGCCCAGACTTGCTCACTCTGTAGGCTGGGAATTCTGTGGGGACAAAAAAGCCCTGTGGATTTTTTGCCCCCAGGCAATTCACTTAGTCTACAGAGCGAGCAGGTCTGGGCTGCTCTGATAGGGGAGGTTGGGCAGGCCCAGCCAGAGGGAACCTTTAAGAGCTGCAGTGGGCCTGCCCCCGACGCCCACTGCAGCTCTTAAAGGCAATGTCTTAGAGACTTTAAAGGCCTTTAAGAAGCTGCCCCTCCCCTGACAGCGCTGGATACCTGCTCTGCCATAAGTTACCTGTGCTGCTTCATCATGTACCTTTATTCATCCTCTCTGGCATCCTTTTGCTTTTGTGTTCGTTTTCCACAGACCAGAACTGAGGCATCTAGAAATCTTCACGTGGCTGACACAGCATGAAGAGGGGTTGTTCCAGTGGCACATGTCTGTGAAGAGAGACAAGAGTTAATAAACTTTTACTATTAAAAAAAAAAAAGTAATTAATACCTTACCAAGAGGGACAGTTTGAACCTGTATCACTTCTCAGGGGAGACCGACCACTCTGTTCCTGCACGTCCAGGGCTGTACATCAGTCAGGCTTGGTGGAATTACTCTGTGGAAGCAGACTATATAACCACTACCTCCTCAGCCTCACAGATGAGGGCTAGGACTCCTAGGCTTATTTTCAGTGAGGCTTAGGAAAGACAGAAAGGTGTTTCAAGGTTAAATTATTTGTTGTGTGTGCCGGGGAGCAAGGGAAGAAATTAATTCCCAGAAGACTAATTCTGTGTGAAGGGAAGCACTAATTTTGGAAATGCTATACCTCTGCTCTGTGGGTAATACCCACAGGTTCTTCAGGTGAGCTCCACACTGTACTTCGGCAGAGAACTGACATTGAATTTGTATTTTCCCCTTCAGTCTTGCAAAGGTAGTGCCTTCAAATGCAGCTCTTCATCTTTTCTAATGCAAAAGTTCCTGTGAACGGAAGTTATCAGTATTAAACTGCACATGTTTTCTGTTGTGTTTTGGGAAGATTTAGAGTAGCTGGAGTGAATGTGTCTCACACAAGGCTACACATGCCTTTTCTGCTTCTGTGCATGCCTTTTCATAGTAAACTGAGTCTTTTTTTTTTTCCAGATTGAGAGGTCTCTTAAGGAATCCGCTCCTATGTATTTGGCCAACATGTAGCATTTAGTTGTTCTCTGAAGCACACCTAAGGCATGACTTGCTCTGTAAATGTATTCTCTTTGATAACAAAGGCCAGACCCTAAAGAAAGTAGAGTACGTAGGCTCTCCATGTCATTTAGTAGACTAGGCCATAGGCAGTTGCTTAAAGTAGTGCTTTTGTTCCTCTTTTAAATCAGGTTAGTCTACTATCAATCCATTGTAGTTCATACACACATTTGTGAATGCTTTCCTTCAGCTATTTTTTTTTCTAAGATTACTCTGTCTTATGTAAATCCTGTTTGGTTTTTTTCCTGAAATAAACCACTAAAGCATATTGGAATAATGCAGTATTGCTTTCAGTCCTTCATGAGCTCTACCCATAGAGAGCATATATTATTATTGTTAGAAAGCACATTTATACTTAACTCTGCCCAGTTTCCTCACACACTTACTGTGTAATGAGAAGAGGACGGAATCTGAGCTAGAATTAAAATTCTATGCAGTATTTATCCCAGCTCTTACTAAGGACTGAACAACTTCAATATACTGACAGTTAAACAAACAAATGCTGGGGTCACCTGTAGTGACTTTTACTTAATATCCCTGACTGAGAACAGGTTTACTCTTGTGGGAATGGCTCTTTTGAAAATCTAGCTACCTGAGTACAGAACCAAATATGAACAAAAAGCAGAACCACATCATTTACCTGTGTCAGGTGTCCTGAAGATCTATGAGGATCACTGGATGTAATCCCAGTGACAACCATTCTACATCCAGCAGACAACAGTAATTAATTTTTTGTTTAGTGATGCGCTCCAGGTCAATGGCTTTGTCCTGCAAGAAAAAGGTAAGAGCTAATTTATGCAGAAAAGGCATAATCCCAAAACTGACTGAAATGGGTAAATAACTTTTAAGTTTCTCCAGCACTCCAGCAGAGTCTGGCTAGGTCTGGGATGAACTCATGTCTCACACAGAGCTCACGCTGCAGGGCAGTTAGCTTTGTCCAAGACTTCACTGGACCTCTCCTGCCAGCTTGGCTTGCCTTTTTTTTTTTTTTTTTTTTTTTTTTTTTTAAGAAAAAAAACCAGACTAGAATTTTTATGGTGCACTGACTGCAGTACTACTTCTTCATTTCTTCCACCAACTTGTTCTAAATCCCATTCTGGGTTTTTTGGCTTTTTTAAAATGTTCATCTGCCTAACCTAACATAGCTGGTCAGCACTTTGCCTGAGTTGACTTAACTTAGTTAAACCTGAGGAGTTTATGACAATTGATTGACTTGGCATTTAAACTGTGCCTACTGAAGTTGTGTGCTGACACCGAAAACTGTGATATATCCCTGAATTGTGGCTTGATGTATTTTTTTTAAAATTTCTATTTAAACCTACCTTACATCAGTCCAAATTGCAGAGCAGCTTCATCACCAAAAAGGCTGTGTTTTTTTCATATGCTGGACACTTAATGAATACATCTGGTTTCTTAGAATTCAGATGTTGGCAGAGATGGGAGCTGGATTTACATCTGCAAAAGAGAACCAGTTTTAGAAAACATTGAAACTGCCTTGTGTGATTCTTGCAGTTCGTATGCACCCAAACACACACCACTTATTACTTGAACAATGGCAATATCCAAATGCAAATTGAATGAATTGCACTGCCTCTCTTTATGAAAATAATGTATTGTTATTCTCTATATGAAATGGAGTTTTCTGTCTGTCTATTCATGAAACATCCATTTATACTAGTAGAATACATTCTGACACTCAAATATTTACATACATAGGTCTTTCAGATACCTGTATCATTTATACCTGAATAAATGTGTCCCCTTGCTGACATGACTATTTGTGGGCTCCAGTGCGGGCCAGAAGGTCCAGGTTAAAAACGCTGCTGGAGAAAAGCAGTAGACACAGCAGAAGCTGCAGTGCTGGGCAACTATAGTCCCAAGCTGGGAATCTGACAACTCTTATAAACAAAGCTCAGGCTGAGTCACTTAAGGGATGACAGACCACTTATGCCATCCCAGTCACTTTACCAGCCTAGAGGAACAGTCATTCTTCCAAAAATTCATTGGGAAATGGAGAGTCCCAACTTTGCATCCCCCTCCTACAAACAGACCTGGATGACAGCAGCACGCCGACAGTCACCAAAACATGGGCTTTACAACATGCTGCCTCACGTGTGCCAGGCCAGGGCTCAGCCCTTGCCGCTAAAACATGATAGACGCATGCAGTGGGTAGTAACTGAAAAAAATATTCTGCAAAGGACTACATCCATGGCTCACAGCTATCTAGCTCCTGTAAATCACTAGCACAACATTTTCATGTTTAAAAGACACCAGTGAATGAATGCATCAAAAGATATTCTCAGGAAAAGCAGTAAGTGCACTTGCACAGTCGCAATGGAAATTTGATCTTGCCCAATACAGCAGTGTGTCTGAATCAAGGGGGCAATATTTTCTTTTTGAAAGGTCTCAATTTTTTAATGAAGCAACAATATCTCAGGCATTTTGTGAATATTCTTACAACAACGATGATTAATATGTACTGCTGGATGCTGGTGGGGCACTAGACTAGAAATTAGTAGAAGCGGGCTCTTACCTGGGTTCCTCTGACAAGGTCCAGAGACACATCTAGGATTTTCCAGAGCAACTAATTCCAATTAGCCAGCTTGCAAAATAGTCCATGATCCTGAGTTCTGAAAGGAACAGAGAACAGCTCTGTGTAAGATGAGACACCAAACCGCAAGTACCCAAACCCAATAGTCAGATTTAGCATACTTTCTCTTACCAGCTTACATCCTTATTTCCTGAATTGTAACAATGATTCCTTGTAAAGCACTGCAAGACAGAAACATGGAAATAGCTATTAAAGGGACCATTGTTACTATTTTTGTTTTGACTGTCATTTTCTATTTCTGCTGCTCTAGTATTTGATTACATTTGAGACACAGGAATATAGAAAAGCATGCCCTTATAGCTGTTCATTGTTTACAAGGTTATTCTCACATGTGCTTGCTCGCTCCCACATACAGCCACACTCCCATTACTGTTAACATTTCTAAGGCAAGGAGATGTGCCGGTTTATGGACCATCTGTCAGGCAGCGCTGGGGCACTGTATATTGATGCCATGTTTGTAGCTATCTCTTATTTGAAACAAAGTTCAGTTCAAAGCACTTCCAAGTACAGAAAGGGGAGAAAAAAAGATGTTAATGTGTTTAGATTACATTAAAGTTTTAAGATTAACTAAAAGAAAGGGAGAAAACAGTCTGCTAATGGGTAGAGCTCAGTGGAGAGGCATTATTATATTACTTCTAATGCACATAAAGCACCTCCTATTAAAAAGGGATGGCAGTTTTACATCCTATTAAATATATCAAAGCTGTACTTCAATTACAAATCCTTTCATATGCATGTTTTAACAAATATGTCTTTGATAATAGGGTGCAGCAGTAGCTTTTTAAATGCTAAACAAGATCCCTACCATACAGCATAAAGACAGACAAGGAAAAGTACCAGAAGAAGGTAGGTCTATTTGGCAGGGGAGGGAGGGATTTATTTCAATATTTTCGTTCCCTTTGCAGTCTACAAGACAGAGTTTACAAACCATTCCAGTGTGCATAGTAGGACACCGATAAAATAGCACAACCTGCAAACAGTATACCGAAGGAGTTTGGCAAGATGCTATTGTTTTTCCACATCGTTATCTTTGAAAACAAGCTGTGTGCTAATAATGCTAGGAACAACAAAAATAAAAGCAAGACGTGCTTGGCCGAGACCTGCTTCGGAAAACACAAAATCTCAGCCAGGCCTGAAAAAAGCATCTTCCCCAAAGAAAGGAGAATCTTCCTGCCTGGAGGAGGCGATGAGGTGACGACACATATGGTCCTGGCCCCATGGACTTACCCAATAAACATCACTTCCACAAGCCACCAAAGTCCTGGTGCTGCCCTAGAAAGCCCAGCATGTGAAACAGTGCTCTGCGGTGGGCAGTCTGGCACTGCTGACACAGGGGAACAACAGCATTAGGAGGATCAAAGAAAACGAAAGATGGACCCAATGTGATCCTGAGTTCAAGTTATCAAGCCTCTTCTGCTTCTTGAAAACAGTTGCTAGGGCTGGGCAGTGCACTGCAGATTCTCCTGGGCCTTCTTCTCTTGTAAAGAGCCAGCCTCTTGCATTGCTTTCCTATGTCTGGGACCCTAGGAATGGAGCGTTGGCATTTCAGATTTCAACCTTCGAGATACTGGAGTTCAGATCTCTGTTTCTAATTGTGCCTACCCCTAGCCTTACAATTATGCAAAAAACAAACTCCATTCCTACTCAGGGTGGACTGGAGTCACAACGTTAATTAGATCGGGCAGCAGGCTGCCGCAAACCCAGCTCCATTTGCACAGATCAGGTATTATTGACATCTGGTATAAGAATGAGCCCATGCCTATGGAAATATATGAACCCACAATTAGCTTTTTCAGGCTTCTGATGAATTAATTGAACAGAGGTTCATAAATCATAAAAAGAAGGCAAAAGATGTGATAATAATAAAAAGCAATAATAAATTCTGCTTAGCCTTTTGTCCCTCTGGTTTCTTGGTTATGGAGATATGGAAAGCTGTAGAGATTTAGTGAAATGAAGTCACTTAGCTAGAAAATAATGATGAGCAACAGCACTGTAGTATCATAACTCTAATGTCCACAGTACCAAGCACCAAGGCTGTCACAGTACTCACAGAGCTAGGTCTTGCCTTGCCTGTCCTCTGCTGCTGTTCATGCTTACATGTCGTACTGTTTGGCTCTGCTGGGCCTCTGTGCAGAGCAAGGGAGGCGTTATGCCTGGTCCATCTCCTCCTTAGCAAGGTGGAAGGGAAAATCAGAGCCAGGTTAAGCCTCCTCCCTTCCCCCAGAACAGTCCTACACAGCAGCAAAAGCACCCACAGAAGTCTGCACGAGAGTCAGTACACTGAGAGAATCAGTCCCAGAACTGCTGTAAGATGATACCAGCTGCGAAGTAGAGGGATAGAGCCAGGAGAAAGGGTCTGTTGTCCCTGATTGCCACCCCCTGCCCGAAAGATCCACAGTATGACAAAACCTTGTGGTACCACATGAGCAATACACACCACTTCTAGGACAACCAGGCTGCACAAGACAGATGCTGTCCGCCTTGGCTTGCAGAAAAGATGTCACCCAAAGGAAACACTACCTCCCTTTGTCTCTGGGCCAAAACCTCCGTGTGATATAGATCAGTATCACATCATTGAAGTCAATATTACAGATTCCAGCTGGTTAAATTGGCTTCAATCCACTCAGTCAATGAATCAGATGCTCAGCAGGTGATATAGAGTGTTTGACTTGCCTAAGCCATCATTACATCCAGAGTCTCAGACATCTATTCTGGAGTCTAAGCAAACAAGACAAAATGTGCTCCTCTTTTGGCCTCATATATATCATTTCACATTGAAAAGATTTCTTGGGTTGGAGGCATCAGCATTACTTCCAGCAGCTCCTGATGCTGAATACTGACAGTACTTATGGCTGTGTTTATTTGTGCTGATTTTTTTTTTCTTTTTCCAGCTGCCTCTGTTAGCACAATGGCTAAATGCAAATTCAAATCACTGTGGTGATTAGCTGCAAATATTGCTTTTTGCAATGGGTTTGGTGTCCCAAGCAAATAAAGGACCATTCTCCAGTGCGCTGCAGACGGCACGATTGTGTACTTCACAGGTGTCTTCGTGCAATCAGCTTTTCATTACTGGCCTAAACATAACTTTCGACAGAGCTGAGAGAAAAGAGTGGCCTGCGGTGGGAAGCAGAAGTTCCCTTACCTGGCACACAGTATTTCCTCCCCTGCAGACATATTGATTACTGAGGGGCTGCTGACTGAATGAGGTGCTACTCAGCATCAGCGTGGCTGGAACAAGTCCTATATAATTAAAGAAAGGAACAAATGACCTGTCCAAAAAACTTATGGTGACTATCCCATAGCATTGTAATTCATAGCCAGGTGCTCTTGCTTCAGTTTTTCTCTGCTATAGGAAAAAAACCCACAGCTGATGGCCAACAAATTATACATAAAAAGGAAGTTGTTTCTAGAGCTAAGGAGATACTGGGAAAAAACTGTTGTCTCCTGAAGCAGGAGCTAAGGCATCTTTCTTCAAAGATGTGAAACTTGCCTCTAAGAGCATTACAGCTGGGCTAAGCACAAGCTCCTCAAGAACTGAAACAAGTCTGCAGAAGAGAAGACAGAGACTTGACCAAATAACAATTTGCAAGTTTGCAAAAGGCAGAAATGAAAGACAGAGTCTATTCCCTACATGCATAGTGAACAGATCAAGTAGTCATGGCTGAGGCAGATTTAGATTAAACATGTTTTGAATGTCAGAGAATAATTGCTGCACTTCTACTATGGCTCATTTTTCAAGGCTAGACAAACATGTTGGACAAGAAAAAGGTAGAGCTGATCCTGCCTTGAGGAACAAGAAGACACTAGATGATCTCTTAAAGTACCTTCGAATTCTTTTTTCTATGATTATAATCTAGTATTGCATTGGTAAAGCCTTGGCCCCAGGAAATCACAAATGTCACATCGAAAGAGAATGGGAATCACTATGTTGAGAAAGAAGCAGTGGGTGTGCATCAGCACCACTGCTCTGTTGGCTTTCTCATGAAGAAAGGTGTTTGCTCAAAATGGGAAGAAAGGGGCAAAGAGCAAGCACTTAAGAGGATGGTTAATCACATCAACTGAAATCCGTGGTGCTTAAGCACATCCTTATGTGCTTTGCTGGGCTGGAGATGCAATTTTTAAGGCATGAAGTTGGAATACTGGAAGAAAAAAGACAGCCCTGCACAAAGAACAGGAACAGTGCAGGGTGTCAAGACAACCCGATGTGAATGACTGAACAAATTAGAAGCAAGGAAGTATTTTTAAAAGCAAATGCAATAGTAAGGAGATTTTTAAATGCATAGCCCTGGACTGCAACAATATAGGAGAGGAAATAAGGCTGAAGATAAATTTCTGCTCTAACATGCTATTGTTCTGCTAAGTCAGCTTTTTTTCAGCGAGGGGTGATGGGTAGACAGAGAATAAGATGGTAGAGAGGAAAGGAGGTATGGCAAAACAAACACACCCAGCTACACAACAGCACCTGCTAGTAATACGCTGTGCCACTAAAAGTGTAACCAAAATACACGAAGCAGGAAAGACAAAAAACATTTCAAAGGGATTCCCAACTGCTCCCAAGGAAAGGACTTGGAGCAGGTCTCTGTTCCCAGAGAAACAAATCAAGAAAGATACAGTCTATTCCCGATTTTGTCAATAGCTTGCTGTGTGGCTGTGCAAATCATTGCCTCTTTTTTGCCTCAGTTTCCCCACTATCTGTCTATATTCACTGTGTAAAGAACATCATGAGCAAATCAATAACTGACGTATCTGAACTACCTGAGAGGGCACAGTATGGGGGACCAGGCCAGTCTCTCCCTGAGACTTGCTCCAGAGGAGTGCTATGAGGGCCCCACCCTTAATATTAATACAATTTCTTAATATTGATAAAATTCTGGCAACAAAATTGATGCTTCATTACCAGAGAGAAAACTGTGGCTACAGTAAAGACCTTCTCAATGCTTCAAGGTCTAAGCAGTCTCCTAAACACCTTTTTTAAACTCCCTCCCTTGCCTTGTAGCCCAAAACAGTAAGAAAGAGAAAAGGAAAAAGACATGATCAATAATTAAAGGGCTGGAAATGAACAAATGTAATTAATTGTTCCAAGAAGGGTGAGGAAAGGAACCTGAGAAATACCATCTATCTTCATCTCTCAATCTGGCAGAAAATTTATAAAGCATTTTTAAAAAGAGAGATTCTGAGGTTATATATTCACTGGTTCAGGTTTCTGAGTGATGCAAATTCGGGGGGGGGGTTCAGGTTTTTTTTTCTTGTTACATTATGCGTTCTCATTTTATGACACTTCTCAGATTTGAATCATTCACAGCAGATGGCTCCATGAATGCTGGATATTTCCATAAATAATGACAGATTTCCCTCCAGTCTCCCCACCCTCCTCCACTCCACATGCCCAAGTCTTTTGTGTGCTATCTGCAGATACACATTCAAATTCTGGTCAGCAAACAAGCCTATCTAGTACCATTGTCATTCCTGCAAGCCCAGTAGAATCAGTAAAACAATGAACTTAACATCCCATCTGATTCAAGAGCATTTTTTCCAAGCAATTCTGAGATAGAAGGGAAAATCTACAAGGCATTTAATGGACTGAAATACCTCCACGGGTAACAGTAGAGATGTTCAGAACAGATCCTAATCCTCTGCAGCACTGGCGAGACAGATTTCCTGCGTGTTGACTTTTAGGTCAGTGGTGGCAAGGCAACATGCTCAGGTCCTCTGAATACCTTGGCCACGAAGGAAACTCCAAGCCTTCTAGCAGGTGAGGAATTGGCCCTGAATTTAGCTATGGAAACTGTTTACATGGGAGGAATTTCTAACAAAACAAGGAACCTCAAGAGCCAAAAGGAGCGCAAAAATCCTTGATGTTGGGGCATAGTATTTCTGTTTGATCTGCCTACAATAAATGATGTGTGATGCTACTGTCTTACAGAGATAAAAGCAAGGTGGCTTTTAATTCAGGACATTGAGAGGAAAATATTAAAAGATTCTTATCAGAGCAATAATTTATGGTTAACATTGCTTCAAGTGCTCATAATCTGCCATCTATATACATTTCTATCAAATGACCCTGTAAATAATTAATAGATCTAATTCTGTCAGTGTTGCCAGGGCAGGTTTCCCTGTAGAAGGTTAATGCTATGATTTAATTCTTTATTTATGTGATTAGCAGCCCCAATCAGGCTGTTTTAATGAGGTCGCAGGCAGTGGATTATCACAACCGACTTGCCTGGCAGGAACCCTTCAGCACTCCTTATCTGAATGATACTCAGTTCTGCCCCACTGTCCAGGTGCCCATGGGAAACTGCCAGCAGGTATTGGGGAGCAGAGCTGGGTCCCTAGCTAGGCACCAAACACTATTTAACTCCTTCCAGGTAGTCTGACCCATATTACATAGCCACAGTAGTCCAGGTAAAACATGGAAACAGGAATTGCTGAAGCACATCAGCCCCAAGGTTCATCTGTGCCAGTTTCTTGCTTCAGAGCATCCAGAAAAGGAAAGACGAGAATATCACTATGAGGAGATGCAGGATAATTTGTCACTACAGCAATGCCTTAGGCTCATCTGTAATAGTTAGTGTGTGGATTAAATCCAAATGACGATCCTCCCCACGTCAACAAGGGTACCTGGCAGTTATTAGATTCTTCACGCTCAACGCTAGACAAGGAATTGATAGAAGTGCAGCATTTTTAAGATCTCATAAATCTGCATTTCTATGTACACAAAAGCTTTAAGCACACAAAGAAAGCAGAACCAGTGTGCCTTTCTTTCATTTCCTTGCTCTTTTTTTTTTCATTTTTTCCCCAACACACTCCAGCTCTCTAGATCTCTCTCCAGGCTGCTTAAGGTATTAAGGGCCAAATGCCAATATTCATTTTCATAAGGTCACCCAAGACCAAAGCATTCACCTCGCACTCTAACCTCCCACCTAGCTGGTGTCCTCACTCCTCGTGAGAAGGGCTATCAAGGGACTCTCTCTGTCAGCCATTCTGATTTTAACAGGGTTGACAGTAATAAGGGAGCGCTGAAAAAGCACGGCCTGCCTGAGTAGGAAATAGTGAGATCTCTGTATTTTATTATTCCCAACCTCCATTCAGACTGGTTGAGAAGGGCAGGAGAAAGAGCTCAGATGTTTCTTTTCCTCCTTCTATTTTCCCTCTTCCTCTGTCAACAAAAGTGTCTTTCTACCTCTTTACTGACCAGCTTTTTTTTTTTTTTTTGTCTTCTGTGGGGTTGTTTTTTTTTTTAATTATTGAATCTTGTTTCCTCAGCCAAACTGCCTTCAGCTCCTGTTCTGTTTATTATACTCGGCACAGAAAGGGATGAAAAGGAATGAATCTTGGAAGAGAAACAAAAGCCTGCAATAAGCTGTATTCTCAATTACCCTGTAGCACGCTGACTGGGAACAAGAAGACTTGCCACGCTGACATATACAGCTGAAAATTGGGTTTGCCATGTACAGTGGCGTTAAAGAAAGCCTTTCACTGCATCCCTCGCAGACTGCCACTGTGCTATGCCCTTTGTGAGCACTCCACCGCTTATTGGCACAGGTATAAAAATGTCCTTTGGACAACAGACAGCTCAGGTAAGCTCTAGAGAAATCAAAGCACGAAAGTAGATAAAAGGCTAGCAATATTTCTATCACTAACTCATGGACAGGTTTTTTCTCTCTAACAATTTCCACCATGGCAAGCTCTGGGTCAATAGAACAACATCCAGAACAATGAATTACAGATATTGAAAAAGATCACACAAAATTCAGTGTTCTCACAGAAATGCAGAAACTCCTTCCACTTCCATGAGTTGGTTAACCCCAGGCCTCCATCAGGCCGAGCACTTTTCTGCCTCACTCACATACTTGCTTAGTTTCCTGTGCTAAATCCCACTGAAAATAATGGAAACTCAGTGTATAAGATAAAGTGCATGAATTTTATCACCACATGGGACTATCCCAGTCCTCTGACCAGATTTCCAGGAGGCTACAGACCAAAGGTTCTCACTTAGGAATTTCTGTGCTATGCATAGGGAAAAAGACCCAGTCTCCTGCGTTCAGAGACTCAACATTGCAATCCCTGCTGGCTTCAGTTACCAGTAAGGCTGCAAGTCCAATGGCTGAGACACCACCATCCAAATCCCTCTATACAAACCCCAGCAGAGGGGCAGGGATGACAGCTATGGTCACAGAGTATTTTAAACTGTCCCACCAGGAACTGAGAGCTCATACGGATGACTGCCCAGTGATCTGGCTGCTTGGTTGGCAATATTCCCACCAGGAATCCACTGCAGGGCACAATCCAGCGATGTACTTTGGGTTTGGTGTATAACTAAGCAGGACCAGGTGACGCAAAGCTGATCTCTCTCTGCATAACTGGCCCCCCTTATCCTAGCAGGGAACGTTAGCCACTTGTTTCGATACGTTATTGCTTTCCATCATTTTAAAAGGAGGCATGGATGTAACAGCAATACTTTCCCTCAACAGGCAAAAAGAAGAGAGGAAAGTGCTGAGCCCACCAGCACTGCCTGCTCAGGCTGCAGATTACTGCAGGACTCGGGAGAACAGCTGTAGAGAGCTTTCCTAAAGACCCTGCTGAGGCGGTGTCACATACAGAGCAATGTCCTCGTTATTCTCATGCAGCAGCAAGCAGCTGCAGGGGAGCGGAGGGACCGGGAGGGAGGGAGCAGAGCATCCAGGCAGCCTCTCATACATCTTCACTTGCAGCAGCTCCAGCAGCGGGCAGCAAGCCAGCCTGCACTTGCAGAAGGGAGGTGAACGCTACCTGTTTGGTTTGTGCTGGATGGTTTTCTGGGGGTTGGTTCACATTTCTTTTTTTAAGGAAGTATTTATCTTCTGACAGTTTTCTATTTGTTTTATTTACGAACAAAACCTCTGCTGAAGATCTCTTACTCCCACAGATCTCCTTGATTTTTTTGCTAGGGGAAGAATTAATCCAGAAAGTGGAGACTGATGAGACTTCCTTTTCCCATATCTGCCACTAATGCAGAGGGCACATTCCCCTTGTTCCCTCACATCTTAACAAACATTGTTTGCAAAGTGCTGTTCTCTCTGATAGTACATCTTGTAACATCTGGTTTTATCCCCTGAAGTTTCTCTCTTCTATTTCAGATCCTGATTCTCTTAAAACCACATCCTAATCTCCAGGCAAATTATTTACAATATTATTTGCAGATTATTTACATTTCTGCGTCTTTTTTTCAGTAAGGTACTCACTTCTGTGCCTGTCTTCAGACTGGGAGACATATCTGCAGTGCAGGACAGTTTGGAGATCAAAGCCAGTGCAACTCCTGGATCTATGCCCAGGCTAACCTGAGGAAAGGGGTAAGAGAGCTGCTCCATCCGCACGTTGACTCCTCCAGTGCCACCCAACAGATTAGAACATCATGATTTTAATCACAAAACCCTGGCTGGTTCTTTGTCACTATGATATTTATTGATGCCCCCACTCATTCTGTAATTATTCTGTTCTTATTATAGCTTCTATCAATGTATTTGTTGTAGATAATCAGGTTTACTACTGTGGGGCTCTGGGATTCTCTCAGGAAACAGTTTTTAAAAAATGGTGTTACACTGATCCTTGTCCTCTGGTACCGGAACACAAGCTAGGGGATTCTATAGTTACCACTTGATCTATTTCATCCCTACTCTGCCAGGACAGGCATTGTGGGAACCTCCCCATGTTCCTCCACAGCAAAATCACAAAACATTTAATTTTTCTGAACACTCCTTCTGCGTATTTATTGTTTACTGGTCCTACAGACTCCTGCAAGCTTCCTGCTTCATGTGTTTGACACAGGACTTATTAGGGACTTTTTTGTGCTTTCTCTAAGTTTCTCCAACTCTTCTGGTCTTCTTTATTGCATTTTTCCCTATAACGTACCTGGGTTTATGAGCCTTTTTACTTTTCTCATTTGTCAGGCCCAAGCTATTTGAAGGATGCCTTCTTGCTTTTAGTAATATGCTTTACCTGCTGTTTAGCCATCTCAGCTTCATTCTGGTTTTTTTCTCAAGGTGATTTTTTTTGATAAATGGGATACATTTGCTCTGGGATTCCATCACTGTGTCTTTAAATAGTCTTTATGTTACTTGCTATGCTTTAACTCTTTTAGCCTCTTCTAGCTTCTCCTTTTTGAAATTAAGTATGACAGCAGTGGATGTTTTAGCTTTTGTTGCTTCTGCAGGAATCCTCAATCTAAATGCATTGTGGCCCCCACGGCAGAGTGGGCCTTTGACAATAATAGTATGAACAATGCGCCGTCCACTGGCCTGGCTTTCAGGAGTTGCTTCTGCTCTTGTGGCTCACTTGACTGGCCGCTCCACGAAGCGGTCACCAATAGTGTCTCAAAGAGCAGACTTGACACTATGCCCTGATATGGCATTTAGACAAGCTACAAAGGGGTGACAGAAATTGTTCATCTTTATGGTGTTTGCTGCCCTCAGAAGCAGTCTGTTCTCTTGCAGAATGTCACAGTCACCATCATCGTCCTGGTCAGTCAACGGATAATTTAGTCCTAATGCAGCATTTTTCATATTGAGGCCTAAAATGTATATCTGAGTTGCCGACATGACTGTTTTACTGATCTGTTTTGATTCCAAGCCTTCACTAACACAAAGCACCACTTCTCCACCAGTACTTGACTCTATCTTTCATGTATGCTTTCATGTGCTCCTCAGTCTTACAGGGCTCTTTGACTCTCCCTCTTCCCTCTCTGAAGCTTGCAGTAGGCCTGGTATGTCAATACCATGGCTTATAGCTATTTCTCAGGTATTTATACAGAAACGCATGACCTATTGCTCTCGTTTCCTATGTCTCTGCAGCCTGCTTAAATGACATTCTCTTAGCACCAACTGTTGATTACCTTTCTTGATTGTCAATTTCTGCCCTGACCTTTAATTTAAGGACACAGAATTGCTATGAATTCACCTGTCAGAGAATGTGTCATCTCAGAGCACACCTGGTTTCTAGAAGGAACTAGTTTTGACTTAGATCCTTAGGCTACCAAGATGTTTTTCTATGTCCTGTAGGCTCAGTCCAGTTTTGGCAAAGTTTGTGTCATAACTCCTGGGGACATCAGGGATAACTGCATCTTGTCCTGCATGCATTGCTTGTACAGATCACATCTTAAAATCTTCCCTCATCTCCTCTTTAAATGGGAAAGGGGCAAAGAGCAAAGCTCTTACCAGACTGCTTTGTTCCTATCAAAGACCGCTACATACACTTATATTCTCATGCACCCACTGATAATAAACTTGTATCACACAGACAGATCTAAAAGAGCACTATGAAGTGACATTTAGGCTGTGAAGCCTTAATTTAGGCACCACAATGATTAGAGTGTTTTAATATCATAATAACTGATAAATAGACTATGTGTCAGACATTTCATTCCCTTTTAATCAAAACTCCTAGTCTGCTAAATTAATCACCCCCTTGGGGTACAGTAGCAGATTTCCAATTTAGTCATAGAGCATCATTAATAATGAAAAGTTCTGGAGGCAAATTCTTCTATTCATGTTCCTTTGTATGATCCAGCAGGTTTAAAGAGACAAGACAGAGAAGGTAGAAGACATCAACACCTTCCAGCAATCCAAATAAACAAACATCATTTTTGAAGTCAATCTTCTAATGACTCTCCTCCTTGAATATTAAGAATATCACAAAACACAGAAAGCCAGCCACAAGAGTTTTGATTTTACCCAAATGGTATTAACAAAATCAAAGCTAAAATGCATGAGAAATGGAGAGCAATGCTGCATTTTGAACAGCTCCTCTATTGTGGCACCATAAATTTGGTCTCTTTAAATTGGCTCATTTCAGAATAAAACTGTTTCTGAGCAAGCATTCTTTATCTGGTATGTCTTGATTTTTCTTACACACACACACACACACACACTCAAAATAACTAAAAACATTTTTTCTGCTCTTCTGCCAAAAACCAAAATTAATTGTTCTTAAACAAATTTCTGCACAGAGAAGAAATTTATGCCCCACCCACTAATAGATGTTCTTCATTTTCTGTTCAAGTGTTGTCTAGCTACATATATAAATTTTTGACATATTTGATGATAATGGTATCTGGGGACAATGAGTGGCATTGACTATATGCAGAGCTAATGGCAACACTAATTTTGCTGAGTTTTAGGGAAGCATTTTCCCTTGCCATCCACACTCGCATCCTCTAATCCATGCAGAATGGCAGCCTGACTCGGAGCCTGTGAAGCCTTCTCAGGACACAGGTCAAGCTACATTTTTAAGTGTCCATTCATTTCTTCCTGTCTGCTCTGTTGTGTGCAGCAGTGGCACAGCTACTTGGGAGTAAATCCATGTAGCCATCCTTTGGCATTCCCATAGTGCCATACCTTTCTCTTTCAGCACTTCCACCAGAATCAACACAGGGAGAGCAAAGCTTTAGGTAGCCACCAGCTACCCTGGATTTACAAGTTGACAGTCTCCAAACACTTTGTTGTTTGCAGCATATACTAGGCTATCACATTTAGTGCCAAAAAACGTAATGCACATTCACCTTGCTTGTGCTTGGATGTCAACCAATGTAAATATACTGCTGATTCAACAGACACAGCTACAATTGTTAACACAGCAAGTATCTCCATATATCTATATCTCTATCTCAGTTGTCTGTGTTGAGAGATCATCTAATTCTGATGCACTGCTTCACTTTATGCCCCATGAGTAACAGGCAGGCCTATGCTACGTAAGCAGGAGAGCTCTAGCTATAGCAACAAAGAGCTGATTAGAAGATTTCTTTCTGTTCCTGAGGCTTGGAGGAGTTTCTCTAGGTGCATGAAGCTTTCAGATAAAACCCTTCTGCAAATCACTCTGGTGTGCTGACAGCCCATACCACTCCTGTCCCTCCTCCACTGGGAGAGCCATAAAAGTCCAAGGCCAGAGACTGCTGCTGAACCAACAAGCAGGAAGGATTTACGGCCGACAGTAACACCTGACCTCATCAAACTCCACTCTGGGCCATTTATCACTCCTCTGTAGGAAAGCAAAAGCATTAGGACTGGGGAGGGATCAGGGGAGAAGGAAGGAAGGGAGAGGGAATCACAGTCACTTTAGCTCCGCTAAAAGGTACAGAAAAAACCACAGACAAGTGCCTAAATGCCCTTGAAAGCCAGTGTCTCAGGAAAAAACCCTAGGCATTAAGCAAAATTAAAACAAATGCTGAAATTTATCAAATAGCTGAGTAACCCCTTGTCTCTAAAGCTATACAGCAAAGAAGGAGGATCTGCCTAGGATAAAAAGGGAGAACATCTGCCGTAGCAGGCAAGAGCATGCAAAACAGATGGTCAAAAAGCCTTTCTGCTGAGTGGCAGTCACAGAGAAGTTGACTAACGTGCCCTTGTTCTGGGGGACAGAGCAGGCAGAGCCTTGCTGGTGGACTCAGTACAGGAAAGCCTGTCTGTACCCTGGCTTAGCCTCATTGCCATGGTGGTGGTAACAACCCATAAGACACATAAGTGAGGAGATATCTTGAACTATGTGTTTCAGCATCTGACCTGCTAGCAAATAACACATTCAGACAACATATATGCAGCCAGGGTGGCTGGCTCAGGGTGGGCAGGAAATAACTGAGTGCCTGCACTGGACTGACCACAGACTTTCCTACTGGTGTAAGAAATAAATTACAAAGGATAACCAGTGGGAGAGTTGGACTGTGTCCTGCAAGAGGCATAGAACAGAAAGCTCTTGAAGCAACAGCTTGGAGGAAGTCGAGCAGTCTGATCACCTGAGCCTCTTACTCAAATAAACGTTGTCGCAGAGGAACATTTCTTCACATTTGCCCCACCAGTGATGCACACACCCTGGCTTCTCTTCCTTTGCTCTGTATTTTTGAAAAGCATACACAAAGAGAGCTAATGAAAGGTTCTTTAAGGGCAGGAGCAGAAAATCTCTGCGTACAGGGAGTAATGAATGAGAACGAAGACTTCATTAGAAAAACTTTCACAATTTCTTTTTTCAGTCTCTTCTTCCAAATTTCAAGCCCTCCCAGTGACGCATTTAGACAGCTGCCTAAGAAGAGAGGCACTCCAAACCACTACTGGCTTCTAAAAATCCCAGCTTTATGTTTTATCAGAACAATCTGAAGCTGAGATGCACCTTCATTTTGCCTGAAGGTAACTGCTGAGAAGAGGATCGCGGGAGTACTTACCAGCCCTCCAAACCACACATATCAGCTTAATTAAGACAGCTGGGACTCCAGTGGCCATTTATACTATCAGGAGATAGAGCTGTTCTGCATCGTAGCCACCCTGTTCTCTTCATATCAGCAATTTCTGGTGAACCAATGTCTAATGTTAAGGTGTGAACCCTCTTAACAGAGAGGGTTCTGAGAACCCTCTGTTACAGAGAAATTAACAAGTTCTCAAAGAGATTAACAGAGAAATCACAAGTTCTCAAAGAATCCCAAAGGGCCAAGGACAGACAACACAATTTCTATTTCACAGCTGATTCACTCAGTGCCATAAGTAAATAAAGACCAACGCAATACTGACATAATACAGCAAATTCACGTGCGGCAGTAATAGGCAGGAAATATGTGAAGATTATTGTTTAAGAGATACAGCATGGAAATAAAAAACAATGTAAAAGAAAGGCAAATATAAGCAATCAAGAGCAAGGAGTATTCCCAAAAAAGCCACTCACAGAAAGTTACTCATCGGGGAGAAACATATGTTATGTAAGCACAATAATTAAACGTCAAGGAGAATTTCAACATCTGCAGATGGAAATCTGTACTAAACACAGGCTCAGGGATGAAGGATTGCACTCAAGCTACCAGATACCTCTTTTATAGTCTTAAATTTTACATTGTTAGCAGATGTTTTTATAAATAAACAATCTAATTTTATCTTAATAAGGTATAATATATATGGGGCACCGAGGCACTGAAGCTATTTCTGCTGACTTTCTGCCCACAGAAAATCTAACATGTTTCTTGCACCCTCAATATTTTCTGTATCTGTTACTTCTGTATAACCTAACAACCTCAGTTGACTGAAGCTTTGGCTACTCATATTCACCAAAATACTACTTATGTTTTTACCTATTCTGTCACTGGCCTACAACAGCTAATGCTTTTCATCAGGTTCTTTAAAGTCAAAGAGCATTTATGAGTGAAAAAGGATTTTATTTTTCTGTGAGAAAAGTTTATTTGGAGTATGAAAAGCAAACATTAAAAAAATTGTTCCTAAAACTGAAAGCTGTCCAGTTGGAAACAGCAGATTGAGAGATGCAGTTTGCATTTCTCATATGCTGATTTTCCTCCATGGATCTGGTGAGACCATGTCCTCAAAGACCCAGCACAGCCCTGTCCTTGAGGGAGGAAAACCCACCGCAATGCAGGGTCTGAGGAGGGTGCAGCACAGCAAACACAGCCTGGCTTCTCGAGACCAATTTAGATTATAAAGAAGAATGTGACTGAGGCTTCAGAGCTGCAGCTTCTGGAAAGCACCGTCATCAAAAAAGAAAAAAAAAGGTGACCAAAATTTCTGAAAAAAGCACTCTTTCCCTGAAATATGTTATTTATTAAAAAAAGAAAAAAAAAAGATATTTTCCATCAAAAGTCAGCATTGGCTGACTTTTCAGTAATCCTAGCACCAGACAAATTACAACATTCCTCACTACAGCTTTCCAACCCAGTAATCCTACAAAGAACTGTGCAATCAGAATTTTAAATGCCCTGGGAACTGAGTTAATACCAGATGGTATCCAGCTATATTCATCATTATAATTTCCTAATATTATATTAACATTTACTAGTTTAGCACTTGAATCATCTAGCACGACAGTGCTAAAATCTATGTCCTGAACTCAGTACTGTGCAGAACAGTTTTGCGTCTCCTTGGCTGTCATTTCTTCAAGTTTTTAATAATCTTGGTCTTTTAACATTTTATGGCCTTATGAAAAGTGCAGGCTTCCACATATAATATTATTTTGTCTTTTCAGTTACAATCACAGAATTAGATCAATCTATAGGCGTTTCTGCCTTTTCAATAGT
Organism: Ciconia boyciana; assembly: GCF_034638445.1. Taxonomy (NCBI): domain Eukaryota; kingdom Metazoa; phylum Chordata; class Aves; order Ciconiiformes; family Ciconiidae; genus Ciconia; species Ciconia boyciana. The sequence continues at coordinate 61,357,689 of NC_132938.1, forward strand.
TCCCAGGTTTTTAATAGCATCAAGATGAAAGTGTTACTTACTTTCAGATTAAGTAAAATATGCTGCATGAATGGAGTGTGCACTTTCTGCATGGGGGAATGATCAGAGCTGCCAATTTGCTTATGTTGTTCTCCTTCCCAATACTGCATTAGAAAACATGCTGGAAGTTTCCGATTGTACCAGTCACTCTCTCCTCCATGTACAAGTTTATGGCACTTAAGGTAAATACTTCTTATCCAACTTCACATCAAGGGTAATGCGTTAAGTTATACTTGGTTGCAAAGAGTTACAATGATAAATTCTTTTTACACTTTTTTTTTTTTTTTTAAATCATATCACATATGTTTTCAAACTCCTTTGGTGCACATTTTCCTTGGAAGAGTTCTACATTTTGTTTAGTGTTCAGCTCTGGCAGTAAAAAGCAGTTTCGTCTCCTACCCTTCCCACCTTGTGCCTCCAGTGTGTGGATGTAATCGATTCAAAGCTTGAAGAGCTGACCTAATCCCTGCTCTCCCAAGAAATGAGCCCCTTTCCAAAGCAGAAAAAGAATCAGCTCACCAAGCAGCATTTTCTTGGCTTTCAAATGACTAGCACAGTATTTTGAACTGTTAAACTGTTTCGTTTTCACTGTGGTATGAAATAAATAGCTTGCAAATAAACACTAAGGCACATGTTCATTTAAACCATAAGACAGTACCCAACATCTATAGTGCAAGGCATACTCATTTTCCTGTACATACTGTAAATTTTCCATATATTATCTTCCAACAGTATCCATTCATTGTCACTAGCAAAGCAGCAGTACTTTGCACTCCTTTCTTGAAATGATGCTCTTTAGGAGGAGGCCCTCTGAACACACAATACTTGGTGGCCCATCTTTGCCCTCCCACTTTATTCCAGGAACGCTACTCTTATACAGCAACCTCCCTGGTCAGTGGAATTACATTGAATGTGTATCACGTTAAGTCTCTTATTCATGTGATTCCTCCTAAGATTAGGTATTTGTCTGCATACCAAGACTATCCAAATCTAACATCAACAACAGAAAACACTCTGAAACAACTATTAAACCTTGTGCTCCAGGACACAAGTTGTTCCAATTACAGCTCAGCAGAAGACTTATGTGGGAGTAGGTGATCATCATTAACATCTGTTTACAGCACAGGTCTTAACCCTTCCACTGGTATTGCTGGTTCTGCCCACTGCTGGAAACCAGCTGGGCTTTGGGTTTGATCCAGTCTGGCAGTTCCTGGGAGTCTGTGTATTTGGATAAACTGTGAGCCAGCCCAGTTAGGGCATAACGGGGTTTGTATTCTCATTAGAAACACCACTGTTCCTCCTTCAATTAGCCTTCTGCCCTTCTTTGCCTTTCTTCATTCCCAGCATGAAACTAAGAGGTGCATAAGTGGTACCACTGTGCACAAGACTGGCACATGAAGAAACTGTAGTCTCTGCCAGCCTGATAACCCACAGGTCAGATCCTTCACTGGGCTACATTGCTGTCCAGCTCGGGATGTCAATTTACTTAGTGGATGTCGTGCCTCCATAATGCTATCTCTAAAAGGAGATGCATAATTTAGCCCCACAAAGAAGACATTGAGGCTGGAAGACACTTCTGTGATCACCCAGTCTGATGTCTTACAGATAATTTCACTCCAGTGACTCTTAGATCATGGGGAAGCAATGTACAGAAGATGGCTTTGAAAGCATGCAGCAGTTTCTAAAATACCATTCTCAAAACCACCGTTAATTAAAAAGAAAATTGACAAAAGAGCATGACATCAATTTTTTCTCTGAAATGGGGTTATCAATAATGCATCATTTGTTTTAAGGGAATGGATGCAAAAGTACACAGGTAAATGGCTACAGTCATTTACTGTGGTTCCTTATTGCAAGGCAGGCTAAATATACTTTTTGAGATCTTTTTTTTTTCTGCAAGTAAGCATCTTTGCTATTGTGCCTACTATGCATTAACTTGGGGAGTTTGGCTTAATCTCCCATGACACAAGGAAGTGACCAGCCTGCAGTACATACCCCTACATATTAAGGAGAACTTTTGCCAGTTCTGTGTTGACATAATGAGATATAAATGGCAGCATTTTCAGCATGTCCATGCGACTTAGGAGTCTAACTACCATTTTCAAAATTGAAGTATATAGATAGGTGCTTCAAGATCAAAAGAATTAAATTGCTAGGGTGCCATCTAGCTCAGCTCTCACTGAAAAGAACAACACCTGGACATTCAATAAATTCCACAGGAACCCACAGCCTCAGTGTGCCCCGAGATCCATGCAGGTAAGATGTCGATGAGGATCTAAACCCATGATATCTCCAAAAATGGCACACTTAGGGTCCAAAATTCCTTAGTAATTCCAGAAAAGATGTTCCAGAAACCACTGGAATACAAGACTTAAGACATTTCAGTTTGTAGCCTCCTTGCCATGGACAGCGGTGGCAACAGCTGGGATCTGATGTTATATCAGTATTTTACTGCCCTTTTGCATGCAATGTATTTTTGGTCTGGTAAAATGAACAAAGAATTTGTCAGAGCAAAAGGTAGCATTGTGAACACAGACCATTTCTATTAACAGTGTTCCAAAGTCTGCATAGTTGATGTCTTCTGCATCTTCAACTTCACCTCCAAAAGACTCCTGAGATTCTCTGCCTCTGTATTGGGCATCCTGTGTATCACAGTGAAAGATGACCACCTCTCCTCATTCAAACCCACTCAGGCTCTGTCTTGGACAGCACTTAACCCTGCTCACTGTTATGCTAGGTCCCCAAATTCTAACTGGTCAAACATAAAATGCTACAGTTTGCTAAAAATCAGAAGAAGAAAAGAAAACTTGGTGGAAGCTGGTGGCAGACTTGCCCTGACTAGGGTAACAAATTCCAAATCAAGTTCCTGTGCCATGAGTCTGTCCTGGGCTTCCCCTGTGTGGCAGGTACCTGCTTCTACAGGGCAAGTTTCTTTCTATTTCTCTTGCAGTCTTCCACTAGCATAAAAAAAACCCCCAAGCACCAATTTGGTTGGGGGGCAACAGAAAAACCAGCTGGATAACCCACTCGTGATGACATTCATTGATACACAAGACCAAGGTTTCAGTCCCTGTTCTCCTGCACACCTGGTGAGTAACTTGAAGAGATCAGATAAGAGTAGAGGGGTTAATTAAGAAGCAGCAATTTGTATTAAATGCCAGCATGATCCACAGTCCACTGAAATCAATGGAAAGGATCCCTGTAGTTAATTCAAATTAATTAACACAACTATGATTAACTCTTGAGTGCTGTATGCTGAAAGCTGGAAATCAGAAACAGAGTTATATTTCATATAACTTTGTGTAAGACATTAAAAGCCAATATGGTCAGGACATATGAAATAGTATTATCTACATGTTCTTAGAGTCACATGTCCCTTTGCATGCTAAATTTCAGCTGAAATACACGAAACAATTAATATAAGCCAATGTGTTTTGCAAATCAATTAAAAAATAAACATGCCTCCTTTCTTTTAGACATGAAGAAAAGCACAGATCACTGGAAAAAAAATTCTCATCTAAGAAAATCTGTAGCAATAGGAATGTGGAAGCAGAACTTAAACTTGCCATTTTGGAAAAATATTTTTTCAATGCTCTATTTAAAAATAGAGCAGCAGTGTCTAAACATAAAGCAGCTGCAAGCACGAATAGTGTGGCTTAAAATGTGCCTTTTCTGCTAACCCAAGAACCCCGATCTGCATGCTAAATTGTTGGAATGACATTTGTAATTCGTAATCGAGTGAGGAGAACTAATAGCATCGCGCTGAGCCTTGTTCTCAGCAAGAGCTCTGAGGCTGCTCCTATCCCACAGCACAGTTGCTTCTGATCACAGTTACTCCCACTGCCCATCCTTTCCCCTTAAAACCTATAGGTCCTTCCACCCTAGGCAATCAAAACTTTATTCTCCACCAAAAAATTGCTGCTGAAGAGAACACAAGCTATACTGTCACATGCTATGAAATCAAAATTTCTAGTTCAAAACAGCTGAAAAGACTTCCTTAAGCGTGGGCACTGTTCAGGATTATCCACTGGATTTCCCAGCCAGTCAGAGGCATGATGTGTACTAGGCTGGGACCAAGCCATGCATGCCCTGACTGTCAAAGCCAGGAGTCCTGCATCCCCCTTTTAACACTCTGTTAATATTTGTAAATTGGTAAATAGATTTTCCAAAGTGTCAAGCAACCAACATCTTAAAGAGGCTTATCTTTAAGCATCCAGAACTTGCATCTGAAATCAACTCTCAAGAGGAGGACAGATGCAATCAAAAGGATCTGGATATTTGCTTAAACCAAAATGTTTTGTTGAAAAGACACAGTTTTCATGAACTCACCCTAGTAAACAAAATTCCTTCAAAACTGGCTCAGCACCCGGCACTTTTTCAGGCTGGCTACTACAGAAAACAGGATTTTCTGGGTACATAGCTCTTGAGTGTCCCTCTCCCATGGAGTCCCCAGGACCAGGAAAGTCAAAGTCTCTGGGAGTTTCCAGAGGGCTGTGCAGCTAATAAACATTCTGCATCTCTATAAACCCCCCATCTATGTCTTTTGAAGGAAACAAGCTTCATTTTTGCATTTTTTTCCTTTAACAAATATCACGCAGTGGGAAAAACACCGTGGAAGCTTTAAATCCAAATCAATGAGCAGTTATTACCTCCCCAAGGTCACTCTGACAGTTTTATTATCAGTGACACAGGAGCAAATGTTGCAAAAGCAATGTGGCAAAAGCACCTATGTATTATGCTTCTGTGCATGGTCTGAAGCTAAATTACTTTGGATATTGTGCCAGTGATAGTTCTGATAATATGTTTTAAGATCAGACGCGGGTCATGTCACATCCATGGATTATGTATGGAACTGTCAAAATTTCCAGAAAACCTTCTGCTGCTTTCTGCACGCATCTGTGTGCTGGTAGCCAAGTCTGCAATATTATTTATAATTATAAAGTGCCAACAAGTATAAACATGGGAAAGCATTTAGGATTTAGTCTTGCACATACTGAATAACAACATACATTGACTTCTAGCTGACAGTGACAGACCTTAAAAATATATACACTTTACATCTTGAAAAGCATAAAAAAGGAAAGGCAAAAATAGAGGAAAGTAAGTATAATCCAATACGTAGAGAAATGATGCAAGGTTCCTCCTATGTAACACTATGTTTCCAGGGAACAATCTCATGAGGGCTTGAGAAAATTTTCTCACTGCAGATCACAAAATGCTGCACTAGTCGGAGAGAGACAGCCAGCCTTTTCAGCCACAGCCTGGTATTCCTTCTGTGGATGACATGTGTTGCGCTGCCTCACTTGTACGTATACACACATATGCACACGCACACATGCAGCGCCTGGGCTTGCAAACACACCAACCCCAAGCAAAAAAGCTTTACCCAGGTTTCTTTTGAGAGGCATGCTCAAACCAGATGGAAAGACATCCAAGAGCACTAGAAGCAGCTTTATGGAAACATGCTGCTGGAGTTGAGCTGGGTTTATCTATGCTGTTAAAGGCAGTAGGGGCTGTTTTTCTCCTCTCAGCAAGTACCAGGGAGGCCTGAGTCACAGAGGGGAAATCCTGCTCTGGGAACAACGGAAAAACACTGAGACTTTCCCCCAGCTCTTGCCTGTGTAAAAATTTCTCTGCTCACCACTTTCTCCAAAGAGTTTCTCCAAAGAGCTTCGTTAAGTTTCTCCAGCTATTCTCCAATGCCAATAAAGGCAGTAAGCAACTAGGAAGGTGCTTTTAGGACACAGAAAAACATAAGCTTTGACAACTCTTGTCTTGAAAAACAATAGCGCCCTTCCTTTGCAAATTAATTTTAATAACTGTGGCTAGTTTGCTGCGAGTTGAGGAGTTTTGCATGAACACACACAATTAAATTAATATGCAAATGTTTCCATTCCTCTGAGAATACTAAGAGGCATTCTTTACAGCGTTTGAGACAAGGAGGAGGAAAAGAAAAAAACCAGCAGCCCCCAAAAGAGTCTTGTTTAGGAGGGTGGGATGTCTTTTCTTTGGCTAAGCCACTGAAAGGGGATTCAAGCCTGACTGAAACAATGCTTGTTGATGAAGCAGAAATAAAGGAGGAAGAGGAGCCTTTGGAGATAAAGGAAAGAGGAAAAGCCTGGAGCATCCCAAGTTGTTAAAAACTGACCTCAGCAAGTCTAAATCTTCACAAAGGTGGCATTTACTGTGTCAGGCCTCACAAAGGTTCCCATTCTTTCCTTGCCTGCAGGGACCCCATTTTCTCCAGCCATGTTTGAGCAAGGGCCTCAGACAATTATCACAGGCTCTGGCCCTTCACCCTTCGGCTGTCAATCACCTTCCCGAGCAGATGGGCAGCAGCAGAAGAAAAGATGGTTTCCAAGCGGCTTTGCCCTTCGGCTCATATCTATGTGCCAGGGGCCCCTGGGAATGGCGGCCTGGCTTGGGAGGGTGTCGGACTCCCTGACAGCAAACACCTCTGCGAGCCGGGGCATCGCTGCGTGCAGGCCGGGCTCTTTGTACGGCTGGAGCATGAGAGCGGGAGCATGGACGGGCTTCCCAGGAGCCTCCGTCCTCAGCCACAAAAGACCCTCTGGAAGCCGAGAGGCCAGGATGACTCAACAGCCACTAAAAGTTATTATGGAAAAAGCAACCCTTTCACTTGGCCCTTGCTGGCTGGCTTTGTAGGCTTGGACAAAAACAACCGCTACCCAGACAGCGGATATAACACAGGAGAGAGTGCGTGTGTGACAGAAAGATACATTAGAAAAGACTGGGAACATGGAGGCAAATAGATACAGATGTGGATCTCCAGGGAGGGGAGGGAAAGAGATGGGACACAAAGGCGCTCCTGTACTGCTGTTCCTGGCACAGTGCCTTTCTCTGACCTCCCGCACCAGATTTAAGGGAACCAAGACCACTACAGTGGTAACACTACAGTGGGAACATGCGTGAAGCAAGGCCAAGGGACCAGGAGGGAGGACACAACTCCCTATTCCTCTCCTGCCAGCCTGCCCCAGCCTGGGAGCAAAAGAGAGGGGAGGATCGTGGGATGAGCCACAATGCACGGGCAGCAGTGCAAATACAGCCTGGTAGGCAGGAGAGCACTCACCCTTCATCTGAACAGCAATGGAAAAGCAAGCGGAGAAGGAAGAAAAGCCTGTTTTGAGCTAGGATGAGCCAGTACAAGTCCGAGATCAACTGGGAAGGGCGTGACTCTGATCTGAAACAATGAAACCCTCTACAGATGACTGGTCAGTGGGTCCCAAAGGGTAATTAGGATAATTCTGCTCACCCTCCTTGGCCAGGGAAGGGAACAAAGGGGCTGGAAAGCACCCATCTTCAATTGCCTGGCATAGTCTCCTTACATCCTCGATTTGCACAAGTTGTGGAAGATCAGCAACAAGCATGTGCATGTGACAAGAGAAAGCGGGGCTGCGTGCCCTTCACCCACCCAGCGCCGCTCGGGCAGCATGACACAGCGAGGATGTCATGCAGGGGTCACTGGGACTCCCGAGGAGCCATGACATCTAGCACGTTGTCACTTTCCCTGTTTACTTTTTACACTGTCCTTCTTTCAGGCATAAGAGTGCTGTGAAGGAAAGGAACTAAAACTCATCCAGAAGAATCTGACAGTCTAGATTGTTAGTTACACAAACAAGTGTTTTGCTAGAAACTGTACCCGTTTCTTAAAATCTCATAAACATAACTGCAGGGAGAGGATGCAATTTATTAGCGCCCTCTTCTTTTGTTGACATGAGCCTGCCATCCCTCATTCTGAGGAGTCCAGTGCATCTGAGAATGAAAATAAACAGCTTCCCTCTCCTCCTAAGATCCTATGACTGGTTAAAACCTACATGAGATTTTAATAAAAAGGATCCAATTTGTTTTTTATTTACCTTCTGGTTTTAAGTCTTTAAGAAACAAATTGCTATGCAGCTTTGCTGGCTAAAATAAATAAATCATTACATAAATCAATCAACAAATAAAGTGAACAAAAATAAACAAATAAATCATTTAAAAAAAAAAAAAAAAGCCTGACACTTGCACAGTCCCCAGCTCCCAGGAGCTGGCATAGTAAGGAGTGCACCAGATTGTGCCATGCTCTGAGAAAGAATAGCAAAATTTATTAAGACTTTATGCATTATTGTTGCCTTTCTGCTGTTATTACTGAGCCTGTTCTGCCTTTCTCCTTCCTTGCCCTGTGCACACTACCTGCTAGTAAGTACCATGAAAAGAGGAAAAGGGTATTATTACTTGTAGCCGCAGACTAAGGCTGCGGCATGTAAGCCACTGTACAAATTGAAAAGGTAAAGACAATCTATGCGCTAGAAGGATCAGACATCAAAGAAGAGGTGGGTGAGAGAGCACGCAGAAGCAGTGAAACCATCGCTTGGCCTCGAGGGTCTAGGCCTCGATGGCAGAGGTGATGCCCTTAATTTTAATCTCCTTGAGGAGCACAAAGGGAAGAAGGATTTATGACACAAATAAAGAAATTACTATGAATAAAATGTCTGTCTGAGCTACAGTGAAAAATGCCTGGCCCAGAGTTTTATTGTGTTTTTGTTTAACCTCCTCACACAAGGCAACGGGAAGGAACAGGGGAAGCCTCAGCCAACACCTCCATAGAGACAGCAGCAGGCACACACAGGTCACAAACATGAGCTCAGTTCTCATTTGGAGTGGGCTCTGGAGTCCCAAAGGGATCTGCAGACACAGACACAAGTTTTTTAATATGAATGTGCAGGTACTAACAATATTACTTCATGAACACTGAGGTCCCTTCTGCCCAAGACCAAATATTCCACCAAACCGCTGAGAGTGAAGTAAATTGCTAGGAAATAACGCTATTTTCTTCCTCTTCTCAAAGTCTAGTTTCTGGGGAGCTTTTGGCCAAGAGCTGAAAACCAAGAATCTAATTTAAGTATAACTCCCCTTTCCTGAGGAGGAACTGCCTGGAGACGCAACACAGGTGCAACTCTCAGAGGTGCTCTGTCTTCTCACACAAATAGGTAAAACACAAGCTGTGGTCTAGGCTCTGCTCCCCAGTTGTATACCAGAGATAGTATTTCTCTACTTCATGTGCTTGCAGTTAGCCACAAGCTTAAGTGCTCAATGAACTAAGGTGGGAGCTCCTGCTATTATTTAAATATGTTTTAAATACATTTCAGCCTGTTTGCTTCCTTTTATGGTCATTGCCTATTTTTCACTGGATACCCTCTAATTTTAGATGGCTGTGTCTATATATCGATCACCTGCCGAGGAGCAGTGAATCAATTTTGAGAAACTTCAGACCTTTGTAGTTCAGCCTGTTACTGAGTAGCATTTGTTTTTCTGCTCTGAAAATATGAATATCTTTGAAATTAAAAGCTGTGATCTGAGCCAGCTAAACTGACGGAGAAATAAAACCTGTAATAACAGACAAACCGAGATATTCCTAGAACGGTTTTCTGAAAGCAAATGCTTCCTGTGAGGGCACTGGTAACAGTTTGTAGTGGGTAAAAGCACATTATTATTACACAAAGCTGTGACAACTTATGACAAATCACAAAGAGCAGGTGAGGATGAAGTCAATTGATTCAGAACTGTTTGCATCTATACAACCTCCAGGTACTGAAATGTTGACTTCACACTGGCCTGGGGAGACTGCTCATTCACTTTTATGAATGAAATTAACAGTCAGACAGTGATACAATGAGAGAGGACAGACAGGTAAAGCATTCTTGTGACCATGTGGCACAGCAAAGAATGTAGTAAAAATACTGCACAGGGAATAATCAAGGTAAGTTAATTCAGCAACGTGGAGAATTTAGACTTGAATTTTCAGCAGCTTGGGGCATTTAAACACAAAGCTTCCACTGTGCCTGAAGGGGAAGCAGGATCTGCTTGATATCTGTGTCTTCTGAGTTTCTTACAAAATCATGTACTTTCGCAACAGGTCAAGGTACCGAAAAGACAGCTACATTCCAGATCTGTCGGGAGCTCTATATTCTCATTGTCTGACAGTCAGAAAATGGAAAACACCAGAAACCTCATAATACTTGAGCCAGCAACCTCTGCGAGAAGAGATGGAGTCACTGTGCTTGGGAGCTTGCATGGCAAAGGGTACTAATACAAGAGGGTACAGAAACATGGTAAGCATTGTATGGTCTTGGCCAATGTACATAAAACAGGTGACTGGAAAGAGAAAGAAAAATTTGTTCTTCCTTTTCCTTGCCAATGCTGGCCACAGCTGCACCAAAGCAGGTATCAGCCAGCTCCTAGGCCTCTCACTCCCACCCCAATGGCTTGGCCAGCCCTCTACCTGCATGGTTTCTTCCCCAAGCAGCAAGGATGTCTGGACAGAGATAGCACAGACTGGGGCCAGGCAAGAAAGCAGCACGACTGCAGCCAGCAGTAGCAAACCTGGCTCGGTGTCAGTTCCTCAAGCATCAGCATCAAGGAGGGTGATGCTGGAGACCTGCTCTGCCACAACTTCACCTCTCTCATCTGTATGAAGATGCAGGTCCTCATGCAAGCCCCAAGATACATGTTACTGTCTGTAATCACCGCTGAAGTTTCAAGGCTGAGGCAGTATTGCCTGCATTAGCTCTCCTGCCATGTGCATCTTGCTTCATTTGCCTTTTCCCCAGCTCTCTATCACCATCTCCAAAAATCACTCCTAAAATAAACTGCACCTAGAGCTTTCCTTGAGATGAGGTCACACTGTCTAAGTCCTGAACAAACACTCCTGAGCAACCTGATCTCATGCCAGGAGGAAAGACAAAAGGCAGTCCTGGTCTGCACCCACAGTGACCGACTAGGAACAGTGCATCTGTGGCAAAGGATTTCAACCCTGTTTGAAGAGCAATGCTGTTTTAATGCATGAAAGGAAAGTTGCGTTGGCCCCAGGGTCAGCACAGGGAAGATGAGAGCAGTTACATCACTGTAGCTCGGCTAGGAAAGGCATATTTGGATTTTTATAATAAAGGAATCTTGAACTTGTCCTAACCAGCGATCAAGGACAACCAGCACTAACATTTCGGGTTTTTTCCCCGCAATATACAACATTAAACACCATTGTTGGAATTAAAAACATTCTGTGATGACTGTGTAGAAATCATGCAAATCTTTAGTGAGCAGCAGGGAGCAGAAATATGATAAATCATGGAAAGTCCTCTTTGAACAGGTGTTTTGGCATCTTTTTATGAAACAAAGACAGCTCTGTTGTTCTACAGAACAGACTATGGCTTGTTACAGACAGACTGCATTTTTTCAAGGCCATTTTGAACTTCCCATCCCATACATGAAAAGCAAGCCAACTTGAGATGTACCTTAAAACATATATCTGACTGCAACTCCAGCCAGTGCTGTCTATAGCAATAAAATCATGGTCCTCAGAAAACATTTTTCTAATGTGCTCAAAAATATCCAGACCAGGCTCTGCTTTCCAACCTCTCCCCGAAGGATCCACTGATGTCCAGCTGTGTTACCACATAGCTCCAGGGCTGCCCTTCTATTGAGAAACCTAGGTCTTGTCATTTCTGCCCTTCCCTCAACCAGTCACTCCAGCAGCCTCCATGAGGAGGAGACAGTGGGGACCGCCCTGCTGCCTAAGCACTCACAGTACCTTGCACTCTTCCAAGAAAAGCAAACCCTGCTTGGTCCATCTGAGACCATGACAAGCGAGTAAAATACAGAAATCCTGCTTTCTCCAAGACAGAGCAAGTCCCAGATGAGACTCATGAGGCACGTTCTTCCCAAAAAACCTTTAATCATCTCTGCCCAACCTCAATGGCCCTGATTGCTCTCTTAAGTTTCAGGAGTGACTCACAGCTGGAGAAACTTCTCAGCTTCTCCCTACAGCCTGAGACCCGCAGAGCCCCCCCCATGCACCCCCAATACATCCAGCCAAGGCTACAGCATATGACTGCTGCCAGAGAAGCACAGGCACTGTAGAAGACCAGGAAATTTTGATGGGAGATTAAGTCTTTGATGCGTTATTACCACAGGATATCACACGTATCAGAGTGAAACAGAACACAAGCCAAAAGGAGGAAGACTGATTTATAATCTAAGCAAAAAACCCTGGCTGTTTTCACCAAGTCAATACTCCCAACAGTTCTCCTTGTGGTGAAGGTTACAGAATATACCTAACAGGAGACTGCTGGGGTGCTGCTCAACCAGGTGGAGCCAAGAATCGAATAAACCAGATCTCCTGAAAGCAACGTGAGCCCTAGGTGATCACAAAACGCTATAAATACATCTTTGTGATTGTCCATTCTCACTCGCTTGGGAACAAAATGGGATCTTTAATCCTACAGTAAGACCTGGCAGAGCGGAAACCCTCAAAGCAGAAAATGTGTCAACCCCTTCTCCCTGAGCAGAGATCCATAGCAACGTTTGAAGGGAACACACCCTCGCTCTTGCAAGGCAAATGCCATGCCCAATACAATCTTAAGCTCACTCTGTATCAGACAGTCCAGCTGCTACATGAGCCAGGCTCCATTTCAACACAAGAACAGCTCTTCTGGAAATGACAGATTGCCTTGATTTAAACACTGCTGTTTCCAGATGCAATAAGCTTTATGTTGAAAGCTTTTAATGCTAAAATTACAGTGAATATTCAGGGCAATACTGTGAATTATGGCAAAATAATATTTGATACATCACAAAAATAAATCCATGCATGCATGCTTTCCTTTTAAATCTTTAAATAAGTTTAAGATTTTACATGCTTAAAAAATTACATATATAATCCATGTGCATAAGTCTAAACCATACCTTTCTGTATACCGCCATATACATATGTACATATACAGAATGCACATGTATAAACACATATGGGGCTACATATTTAGTTATGTTAATGCATCAGATGTGGCATTTATATCTGGATGGAGTTTCTACCTATAATTCAGGTAAATTTACACACCTAATCTTGTTGCCCTGTATTTGTACAGAAGCAAATGGAAACAAGAGGCAGAAGTAGTGGCTGTAAATAAAACTCTTTGTCCATGTGGTAAAGGGCTAACATTGCTGAAGCAGGAATAGGTACCTTTTGAGGAATATAAACAGGGTAGGTCTAAAAAGAGATGTTTATATAATAGCAAAATAATGTTTTTCCAAAGCGAGTTTCAATTCCAAGTGCCCCTGATTAGATTTGATTGGCTGCTACATAAGAAATCACCGTGATCAATCTTTTAGTTAATCTCCATCGTCCTTCAAGCATCACAGTGACATGGCTGGGACATGCCAGCAGTTGCAGATGCTTCATTAAGTAGTTAATCGGCAATAGCTGTAGGGGTAATTCAACATTTTCCAAAGAGTTCAAATAGCACTTTAGGGTAAAACGTGCCCCTCTGCTGATATCTTTCTGGGTTGTTGTGATTAAGCATAATTAGGGATCACCATCTCTCTTCCAAATAATAATAATAACAACACATCGGAGGCTTGTGAATGCCAGAGGGTATCTGGCACATCAAAGCCATATTTTTAACAGTAGATGTATGGGTTTTATAGCCTGGACCAGTGGAATTTAGCAAGAGTGCTCTGGTCGTGTATTAGAAAGAATTTTCTGTACTGAAAGCCCCACAGTGAATACGGTCTGTGTAAATAGTTCAGTGGTAGGATGTAAAAGCAAACACTGATTTACTGAGCAAACTAAAAGTAGCCATGCTGTAATGTTCTTGGCTCAGCTCAAATGCTTGTCTAGGGGAGAATCCCTTTATTAACAGCAGCATAAAATTCTAGCAGCTAGAGAACGTTTGGACAGTTATGCCTGCAAAAAGCACAGCTAACAGCTACCAGAGACAGTGCAATCTTCCAGCAAGCCACATATGTACAATGGTCTGAGTAGTACTAACAGCTCCACCAGTTACCCTGTTCTCTCCTCTCAGTCAAGCTGTCAGTGAGGCTGATCGACCATCTATCACACGTTCAGCCATGAAACAGCACATAGTTTGCAAAATAACCCTGATTTCTTGGAACATACTCATCTGGGTACAAGCCCATATTTCAGAAATAAGTTTCAGACCATAACGTGTATTCCCACTATTTGCTGTCCCTTGGACACAGACAGTCACTGGAGTAATTAATGACATGATTAATATTAGAGGAATGGTGTCTAAGAGCTCTGTTCTTGGACCACCCTGTGGACCACCCTGTGGTCAGTGCACAGAAGGATGACCTGTCCTCACAAGACATTAGACTCACACACTTGTTTCCAAACCTCACATAGATTGCTGGAATGACTCAGCCAAGGGAACACCAAGTTTCTTCAAGTATCTTAGTGTGAAGGATAGGAGTGATGCTTTGTGCTCTAAATCCAAGCAGCTTTTGGCCTTGACAAGTGTTTGCATTAAATTAGTACCCACATGACTCCCAGAACATTCAAAAATGAGAGATCTCTGAAGAGACACCCAAACAAATCCAGTGTTTCTATTTGTCAAAGCTTTCAGTCAAAATTAATTACATGCCAAAGACATCATGCTGGCCAAATTGAGTGACACAAGGGCTGCCAGAGATATCAGCACTGGGGTATGCAGTAGCAGCCACGCAGAAAGAGGACAGTGTTCAGCCCTCTTGGAACATGCAGCTAGTGGAAAATACAGTGCTGTTCAGTCACTCCTGTGCTTTCCTGCTACATCAGCCTGCTGCCATTGCCAACAGTGCTCTCTTTGCCCCTTTCCCTCCACAGAAAGAACAGCCTGATACACAGATTCATTAAATAAATAACAAATGCTGGTCAGGGCACTGGGGTGCATTGCTGAGAAGAGGAGGAGGAAGAGTTCACCCTAACATACTGATCAATAAGGCTGGAGGCTGGCGAGAGAAACACGTGCACAATAAAATAATTATGACCAAAGCATGAAGGAGAGCATGCTGTAAATCTTCCAAGAAGGTAAACTGTAAAGAAAAAAAAAAGCTAGAAAGTCGAAACTTCTGGCTTTGACGTATATGCTCTTCTTCAAAGTGAAAATACACTCTGTGATTCTTATAGTCATGTCCACGTTACAAATACACACCAGGATCCTCTTTCAAGTGCGTATTGTACAAGTGCACTGCAAAAAAATGCTCAGCTCTGACAATATTCAGATCTATTAGGGCCTCACACCTGATATAGGACTGAGCCATATGTGTAAATGTATACTGGGACAATGGATTTTGTTAATCCATGCAAGGGTTAACAAGGACAGTACGGCACAGAGGCTACAGAGGTCTGACTGTTTATATACAAGCAGGGTAGCGTCACTTAGAGAAGGTACGTTGTGTGTAGAACTGCCCAGGTATATTTGAATGCTTGTTTGTATATAGACCATCCTGCTTTCTAGAAGGCTTTTTTCTCATTACTGTCATCAGAGCTTGCACAGCTTACTTTTCCAAAGGAAGACGGAGCACGCATGTCTTTTTGTGCTGTAACAACTCGAGTACAAGCACAGATTTGCTATCAGTGGTGTAACGTTCATGATTTTGCACCAACACTTCCATTTCTAGGCATAAAAGCAGAGGTGCAAATAGGAGGGCTTGCAAAAAGGAAGGATCAGACCTGCTACATTTTTGCTCCAGAATGATCTGCTCACACTGTGCAATGGGATTCTCCTGCAAAATTTCCTCCTGTGCTTACAAAGCACCTGTGCAGTGATAGGCAACCTATGCTTTTGAAAAGTGATTGTATGCAGGGATATGTTCTGTGAATCTTTCAGAAAACTAACCTAGAATGGTTGGCCTGGACTTGGTCTGGACTCCCAAAGCACCTTCTCATGTAACTAAGTCATTTGAAAGTATAATTTCAAAACAATAAATAAAACTTAATAAATTATTTAAAAAACAAAACAAAACAAAAAAAACCAAACCAAAAACCCAACCGAAACCACCAACCAACAGACTTAATAGAAGAGAACAAAACCAACTCGGAAGATGGCCAGGTTTTATTGAAAAGGCCTTTAGGAGAACTTGCACCACTTTCACAGAGTGCTGCGGAAGAACATGCCCCCATTTCTCAGCCTATCTGCATTTTCTTAGGTGGCTTTTTCAGCCCAGTTACAAGACTATGGGACACAATAATATAAGATTGCTCACAAAAGAGCTGAATTCTGTTCATGTATACTGCTCTATCCCCTTTGAAAGTACAGACCATCAATTTCAGTGGGACTTTGTGGCTGTTAAAGCTAAGCATGCACTTACATGTTTGGAGATTCAGATCCTTAGCATAAAACTGCCTGCTCTCTGCGTGTAAAAATAATGTAAATCTGTTACTGGGGGTCTGGAAACACCACTCCTGCTCAGTAACTGAATATGGTAAACATCTTGACCATAATAAAGTTTGTTCATTTGAGTGATCTCTGAACATATACATGACCTGGCTTGCTGATCTAACCAGATCCTTCCAACTTTGTGTGCTGTTTTCAGAGTACAGACCCCTCTTTCCTCCAAGATATTTGACAGGCCTTTAACTTGAGCACTGAACACATCCTTTACATTTAATTAAAGCTTGAAGGATTCTCTATTATCCAAATACTAGATTGTGAAAGAGTTTTCATGTTTTCTCTTTGCTTGCACTTTAAGCAGTCTTTAAAGCTTCCCATATTTTTTTCCAAGCACAGATGCTCTCCCTTTTGACAGAATTATGGAGAATATATTTTTCCTTATCTTCTTTTACAACTTTTTCTCCTCCTCCCATTTTGAGAATATACTCCAAGCTTGCTGATGTATAACTCTCACTTCACTTCACATGAACATTATTTTCTATGTTACAGAAAACATACACAACTTTATTTACAGTGAACTGCTAGTGGAATCAAATTAAATTACGACTAGATGGAAATTGCAGTGAAATGATCTTGCCCATTCAAAGTATTGTAAAAGTATTACCTCTGGAAAGATCCTGCTGTGTCCACAAGAAGTAGCATCTTATTTGATAAGCAACTCCATCATCGGCTTCATCTTCACCATTGTATTTTAGTCTAACATAAGATGCATTTTATGATGCTCAAGTGCAGAAAAGTGAACTTGAGAACTTGATTCAGATGTTTTAACTAATGCCTAAGTGTCTTACACCACACAGGGTAATTAGTAGAGAAAGAGATTACTCAGAAAAAGGAAGGCTCTCACCCTCTAAAATTTGGTAACAGTGGCATTGGAGTCCATGCATTCTTGCAGACACGGGCCCTTCCCACTCTCTGCCACTGTGAGACACCCGAAAGGATGAAATAAATCAAGTATATCCCAACTGCACACCCACTAAATACTGCTAGAGACATGCAAATGGCTTTAAATCATTATAAGACAAGTAGGATTCAATGAGATTTATTACTAAAGGCTGCACTATAATATTCTTCCCCATGGCAAATGGTTTATTGCTTCCCATGCAGTCACGTCCACAGTGACTGGGCAGATGACCATCTTGCTCGCCTGGAGGGATGCTGGCAGTATTAGAACGACCAAAACAGGTACGGAAAGTAAGGCTTTCATATGCTGGCTTTGCAACCAGACATACCTGTGTAGCCTACTGCAACTGGAAGGTCTTCCCTAAGCAGATCGACTGCAAAATTAATAAAACAGTACTGAAAATTTTAAAATAACATTGTCTGTGCTGTAAACCTGCTGTAATTACACTGGTACATCCACACACTCTGGTACAGTGTAGATGCAGTTTTACTGGTGTCTTACGCTGCCAAAGCGCACTCTCAGCCTGTCCAGTTAACAGGCTTGCACTGATCAAACTGTCTTCAGCTTTTGTTTCACTCTCCCCAGCCTCTGATTTTGTCCCTAACACTCTGTCTTGCCTGCACAAAGCCCATGGAAAGAAAAGCAATACAGGAGATGGTTCAAAGGGGACTGGTGAATTGAACATGTTGCCTCTAAGGGGAGGCTTTGAAAACAAGTTTACTTCTGAAGCTAGGAGAGAAAAGCATAAAACTTGATGCAATAATCACAGGGTAAAATTCAATAGTCTACCACCTGAGAGGTCAGGCCCAATGATCACAATGCCTTAAAAGTATGAAAATTGAGAGCTGCTTTAAGATTCGTGGACAGGTCAATAAAATTTACACTGCTTATGAAGTGCTCCTGGTAGACATAAAATTAACTCTCTGTAGCTTCTTGCTCATTTCTGCCCTTTGTCATTTCTTTTCCAATCCACTATCCTTCTGCTCGTGGGTTTGTTGCCATGTCTGCCGATCACGCTTCCATCTGTGTTCAAGATGTCCTTCACCCTGCTCTGCTCTCTTACCCATTTGTTTACTCCCCCATCACCCTATGTAACAGCAGACATATATCTTGCTCTGCCATTCAGGTGTTCCATACATATATACTTTCTACATTTCATCACTGTCAGCCTCCTCTTTATTTTCTGCCTTGAGGGAGACACATCTGAGCAAAGATCTCCAGAGAACTAGCAGGGAGGGATTGACAGGGACTCTGGCATACAGCCACTGGATGCCAACGCATTCAAAACTTGGGCTAAATAGCTTCTGAATCCTTGCTCTCATGATTGATCTCTTGGCTCTTTCTACATTGGCAAAGATAGCCAAAAAACAGGTGTATCCTTATCAGATCTTGAAGGTCAAATGACTCAGTTGAGTAGCCTTCATTTGAATTGCAGCTTCTGAAATTAATTTGACAAAAAGAGTTTGATATACTGGCAATTTTGGAAGGAAACCAGAATTTTGGGATCGCTACACTGGAGGGACGTCCAAGGTCATCAAACTGTCGTCCCACAAGTGGAAGAAACTATGAAAAGACACTAAATCCCAAATGCTCCATGCTACCTTTGCCACCCATACATGCCAGTGGCCACAAAACACTCTGCTAACGTATAGCAAACCAAACCCTTACAGCACAGGAGACCAAAACCTGCAATACTATGAACAAAATGAAAGCAAGCACAGCACTATAGGTTCTTACTCCAGCTGAGGAATACACCAGGTGAAAACTTGTCACACAGACTGTCCTCAGATACGTGTTATTTCAGCATGGAAAAGAATGGTGTTATTTTCATGAGTCAGCGGGTTCAAGAGTTGTATTTCACAGCCACATGATTATATCCTAGGAACAGTCAGGATTCCTACAATCTCACAAAACCACAGAGGAGAGGCACTCCCATGAGGAACATGCTGACGGGGGCTCAGTTCTGAGCCTTCTGGTGGATAAAGCCAGGACTGCTCAGGATCTGGCCATATAGACAAAAGACCACCTTGCTGTGCTACTCTGCTGACTGAAGGAGAGCTAGGTCAAGAGGAGTTTAATTTCAAGAAGGATCACATCAGCTCCCAGGCTCCCATTTGCCATGCATGTGAACTGGATACTCCACTGTCCCCTGTGACACTGAAAATTTCCCCCAGTGTATTTTAGCTCAAAGAGGACCAGAATGGATCTGGAGCAAGCCAGTGGACCACTCTGATCAATCCCGAGTGACAGAGTTTAGTTGGAAGCCATTGCTTTTTTTTTTTTTTTTAACTGCTTGCTTATGATAAGTTTTTTCAAGGTTACAGACAGAAACTGCATCAAATTACTGTATAATTTAATGTTTCAAACACTTTTTCCATGGCTATATGTGTCTGGCCCACTCCTGCAGTAAGTACTGAAGTGAGAGAATTAGTTCTCTGGCTGACAAAAACAAAACTGTAACATTTGTCTTCAACAGAAACCAATTCTGCTTTCCTCTGGTTCCCCTCCCCTCATTTTGGGACAAAGTATAATGCACTCTTGATTTGTCAAAATATTTCACTTAGTTGAAAACAGAAACCTCTCCTCTATGGGAGAAGGTCTTTTTTTCCCTTTAAAAGTTAGAAATGAACTTAAGTGAAATGTCATTCAGATAAGAGAACCTGAAATATTTCAAGGTTTTCCCAAATTCTTATCAACCTTATCCTCACTCGGCTGAAACTATTTGACCCAAATTCATAAATGCTTTTGGCTAACATGAACAAGGTATTACTGTCAGGGAAAAAAAAGACATAAAGAAAAGAAGTTTTGTTTTAATGTTTCTTTATTTCTAGCCAGAGGCAAAACTGCCATCATGTTCACTGGGAGGAAAGATGGGTTCCTGTGTCCTCTAATTCTCCTACAAGGTTAGTAATTCACACTCATTTTTCCTCTTATGCTGGGGAACAAAGTGCTTAATTTCACTGGGGTTTTTTGGTGTGTTTTTTTTTTCCTGCTAATTGTGGTGGGGGACAATTTAAAAGATACAGGCTTAAAATATGTGAAAAGCTTTCCTAATACAAGTATACTGGGTAGAATTCACAAACTAGCAAACAGATAACTACATGAACAGTGCCATGCACTTTCACGCATTGCGTTAGGACTAAGAAAAGAGTTACAGGGAGAAAGGAAGGGAATAAACCTGCTGAAGGTACCACTTGCATTAATGACATTTAGGGAGTAAGCTGCTGTAAGCAATATCAGAGTGCTCAAAGCAACAAAGACATTAAAAGAAGGTGGTAAAAATAGATAAGAAGCTTCATCAACATTTCGCTTGGAAAAAGCGAGGAATTACTTTTTCTGGATCTGATTCTTCGTTTCAGTACCACTGCTTTGTGGAACTCGAGCAAGGAAAGACAGGGACCTAAATCACAGACATACGTTTCCGGGGGACAATATAAATGGGGTAAGAAAAGCCTACTGTAAGGGGACAAGCAAGTTCTGACTGATCAGGTCAACTGCTTTACCTTCAAGTTCAATAGGCAGAGAAGGGCCAGAAAGGAGAGTAATCCTTATCTGGATAAGAACTCCTGTTAGAAATGACTGGTAAGCTTCTGCAAGCTAGTCCCTTTGGGGGATGCTGGAAGGAGGGATCAGTTGCTAAAAACGATGTATGTCCAAACAGACATGTCCAGGTTCCTCCAAGTGCCATTTGCCTCTAATAAGAATATAAGGGCTGCGGTTTCCCTCCATCAAACCTTGACTGCATGAAACTCCTACGTGTTCTGTGACTACAAATCCGAAAGTGATTAAAATTTCCTGTGGGAAATTACAAATGCCTTTCATTTAAGGAAATTCATAACTTTTGTTTAGAAATTATCATTTTGATTTGTACCTTTAATAGAATGGAATACTGTAAATGGATTTACATATTAGATTATAATTATGAAAGTAAAATTAATTACATTTAATACTGTCTGTGTAGGCACTTAATGAAGGAACTAGAAATTCAAATTTGTCAGTTGGAACTCAGTAATTTTTTTAAAATATGAGCTGTACCTGGAAGTGTTGAGTTGGGTGCAACTGTATTTTGATCATCTGGCTCATTGATTCCTGTGCCATTGCATTTGATTTCTGAAGGACTGTATTTTGGAAAGTTAGGGGGTCCTACCTCTGCTACAACCATATTCCCTCCTCTATTTAGCTGCCACTCACTCTATGTAACTGCCAGATTTTCCCATATCCAAAAAGCTAGTCCTAATAACCTCAGATACATAATATTTTATATATTTCTGACAAAAGGAAAGGATCTTCACAGCACAAAGGACTTTGAAATCTATCTCCAGCTGAAGAAGGAATTGGAGCTCAATTCCATTAACAATTCAGCCATATAAATCTTGGCTAGCGCACATACTGGATTTAGCTTTTGTTTTACTATTGTAACTGAAAAACTGCAATACAATTCCCTGTGGGATGTTAAAAACTGGGTAGTATGGGTCCTTCAGAAAATTCAAATGCCTAATTCTCACCCAGGAGCAAACTTTTATGACAGTTTTTAAAGCTTCTGAAAAGCAGTTGGTTGCAGTGATTGAAGCTGAAGTGAGATTCGCATCCATTTTCTAATGCCTTAAAAATAACAACAGGAATAATGGCCCTTACACAATAGAGTTGTAAAAAATTAGAGGTTTCACCAAAAGAGTTATTTAGATGAGAAAATTATAGCTGCACGTTTGCACATCTGCACCTTGACAATCATATCCATGAGAATGTTGTAATTGCCATGAATTATGCAAAATGCTAATTAAGAACTCTAATTCACTAATCATCTCACAGGGTCATAACTAGAGCTGAATTTTATTAAGGACATACAATTCTGTGAAATGAATTTCTGCACTATACATCTCTTTCCAGAGGAAAGAAGGGAAGGCATGCAGTCTTTGTGGTTTAGTTTGAAGGAAGGGGTTCAAGAGGAAGATGTCTGGGCAGCCCAGCCACTGGCATCCTTTATGGCTTCTGATGAACATCTTTGTTCCTCAGTTTCCCTCTATATTTTCCTCAGTTCCTCAGTCTTCCCTCAGGAGACTACCTTCCTACCCTCCCCAGGGATGTGTAAGGCTTAGTATGTTCATGTTTATAATGTGTCACCAATGTAATGCTGCATAACTCTTCAAGAAGCTACCTAGAATTTTCTAAGCTTGCTGATGTCTCTGATAAAAAACAAGAAGAATTTGCTGCTAATATGCAACTGGTATCTCTTATGAAAGTTTGAGGTAGAGAAAAAAAAAAAAAGGCAGTGACTACCCTGCAGCCAGGAAAGAAGGAAGAAACACACTGTAGTTCAGGTTACTATTTTGCTGACAAACAGGGATCATCCCATGGAAAGACGACTCTAATTTGATATGGTATATTTGTAAAACATTACTGACCCAGAGATGACAGAGCTAACCTTCAGAGATTCTCCTGAGGCAATGTTTAACAATATAAAACTACAAGACTGCATCAGCTTAAGGAAATTGCACCCATGTGGACGGACACAGTCAGGCAAATTCTCAGAGGAAAATGCAGCAATTCTAAAAAAGATCTCAACACCCCGTTCCCATTAAACTTGCTGGGGGTGGAAGCTTTCGGATCCATTAGCTGGTGCTAAAGACCTCAGTTACAGAGGTTGGATATCACATCTTGGAAATACTGCAGGCAGGCAGGCAGGCAGATGATAGATACAGACACAGACAATAAAATCAACTACCCTCTCCAGTCCTTGTGCTATCGAGTTTCTCAGCTGTCCTGCAGTTACACATTGTGCACATGTGCTGAGAAGTATGGGACTGCTAATACAATTATATCAATGTCTGTCTGCAGCAATCTTTCTCTGCAGCACTGATCAAGACTTCCAAACATACGTTTGACCTAACAAGAAATTCACACCGAAGTGTTTTGGCAGACTACAGAAACACACTTCAGATTAAAAATGGCATAAAGCATTCACTGTAAAGCAAGCTGCTTTATGTCATCCATCTAGTGGATAAAGCAGATGTGGAGATATATGTTTGCAGAGAGAACACATCAGCCCTGTTATACCAATAACAGAAACTGACACCAACTTCACAGCTACCAGGGGATATTTCCAAATTGGTGACACTCAAACATTCATTTCTCTCTTTTCGAGGTCTGTCTGCTTCCATACCTTATGTTCTAAATTATGGCAAATTTACAGCCAGAATGAAAGAGGAGGAAAAAGTCTCAGGACTGGTCACAATTTTATCATCCAAGAGTATGCTGGCACCAAGGGAGACCCAGCTGGATGGAGCACCTCTCATACTGGGGCTAGGCAGGGCCCCAGGAGACAAGAAGAAAGTAAGCACAGCACCTAGGGCTGCCTCTCACCTGCTCAGCATCCTCTTCTCACTAACCAGGGGGAAGAAAGAGGAGAAGGAAATCTCAGGAAGGAAAATCAGGACACCAGGAGAAAATGTAAATGCATATAGGCCACCCTTGCCATTTTCTGTGTGTAGCCAGAAGCAGGAGCAGAAAGCTGGAAGACAGGTTGAGGTAACACTAGGGTTTCCTGCCATGCATCCCTCCTGAGCACGTCAACCCTGCCCGCAGAGTGCCTGCTCGGGAACTGTCAGGGCAAGAGCCAGAAATGCTTGCAGGGAAATGTTTCCTCACCAAGACTCAGCTACCAGTGCTCACTAGCTACAGCTTGGCAAACCATTCCTGAGAATTAGAGGCTCACAGAAACATGCTGCTATTTGCTAACACAAAGTGGGTCATGTAGTTATAGGCCAAATCCTGACCTAGTGTAAAGCAAACTCCACTAATAAGAGAGGATCTATCTAGCTTGGTATTTTCTGGGATGAAAGCATCTACTTTTCAGCAGCGGGCAAAGAGGAAGGAAATACATGATTAAACACAAAAATAAATCCAATTAGAAAAAAATAGCTAATGTTTTATTTTCATCTCTCCTAATTTATATCTCTTCATTAAATAAATTAAATAAAACCAATTTCAAAATATAATCAAATCCAAAGAGCAGTCTTGCGTCTTGCATCTACCGACAAAATAGAGAGAGGATGCTCCGTGAAGAGGGCAGAATGAGTAATTTTTCCTTGAACTGACTGCTCTGGTATTACTGTCAATTAACAGGAAGATGGCCAGGGAACTCAACGCTGGCAGCGTTGCAAATGCAACCCATAACATTTTGCGATTCTGCTGGCTTGGCTGAAATTGTTACTCTTCATTCCGACTCCCGTGCTGACAGAAGTGACCAGGTGAGCTTGTGGGTCATAATATGGGACTGACAACCAAGAAATGTAGATTCATTGTAAGGATCTGCTGTGGGAGCCAAGGGAAAGTAATTTAATCAGGCTGTGAATCTAGGATATAATCTGTGGGGTTTTTCCATCCCTGCTCTCCAATTTGTTGAGCTGCAAGCAGCATGACTGACAAGCTCCCACTGTGTGTCCGTATTCCACCTAACACAAAGTCTCCAACCTAAGAAAAAGCCTCTACGACAGCAGGAGCCCCTCAAATGATAAAAACTCATTATCCTCTTGTTTTTACATCCAAAACGTGAGTATTTGGCATTCTTGGAAAGGTGTCATGACTGTCAATTGCTATGTACTTCCACTGTGTATGCAGTTTAGTATTATGATTATTGTCAGTCATAGAAGGAGTGTGGGTATATGATAACACATAACAGAGATAAACTGCATAGATGCAAACTGGAAAATGAGCAGCTCAGGTTAGAGACAGGGTATGACCTAAAATTTTCTTCAAGATACGTTGCCAACATTGGTATGCGAATAGCAGAAAAGGGCTATCCAGCTGCTGGAAGATGGGGCTGGATTACATGCCTTGCTTAAAGCAAATACCCACTCGGACTCTCCTCCCCTCTGGCAGGAGTTCCCCAGGCAGCCCTAGCCCAGTGTCCTGCACACACCAATTCAGTGATGAGAGGGTCGAACACAAGATCTACCAGGTAAAGCACAGGGGTTGTCCTCATTCTAATCAGAGCAACAGGGAGTGGCTTAATTTGCTGAAGTGGTGAACAGCACAAAAAAAGGGCTGGGAAAAGGGGCTCTCTCTGGGGAGGAGACATGCCTGCTGACCCTTAGGGTGACCACAAATATCTTCAGGTGCCCATCAGTTAGAGAAACAGTGCCCTGATATTGAAAGCGTGGGAAGGGCACTGCTGAGCCAAGTCTTCCCCTCGTGAGGAAATGCAATATTAAAAGCGTTCCAGTCCTGCAGCATTTGCAGTGGAGCTGAATGAAGGAAGCAATCAGTTTGTTCTTTAGGAGGAATAATCACAAAGCAGCAAATGGCTAGAAGTCAATATTTATTAAACTGCAAGCCAGTTGCATTTTACGACCGCCAAAAGTGAGAACATTATTATAAGATCTGATAAATCAAAGCACTGAGAGTAAACACACTGTGTAAGCTACAATTATATGCCTCTGCAAGATCAATAATTCAAGAGGTTTCATCCTCATTATGCATGATGGCCTATGGGAAGTTGGCCTCTTGAGAGTGCTTGCTTGGACTGAGAACAGATGCAGGGGCTTTTGAAGAATTCCTGTCTCCAAATTTCAAGCAGTCGACTATCATACTTTTAGAGATGCAGGAGCAATACAATTATCTATAGTGGGTGGGAGAGCAGCTTTCTCTCCTGTGCTAATACCAGGTCCAGAAGGCTGTACGGGGACTGTTCACACACACACCCCCACAAGCTTTGCAGGGAGAGCTCACCTCCTCAGGGAATGCTGCGCAGTTAGGATCTGCTTGGTGCTAATTAAAAGCCAACACGGCGTGTTAAGGATGACCATTCTGTACTGAAGTACCCACCCCAGCAAAAGGAGCTTAGGAGAAGTGCTCCCTTCACTCTTCCTATGGACTACTCTCAGCACAGCATCTGATCAATCTAAACTTAAAGCAAACAAGCATGCTGGTTTCTCTGTCACTGAATGCGTGCAGACCCAGTGTATTAGCATGGAGCAGAGGGGGAAGGGGAAGAACTGCCCTGCTTTCTCTTCTGGGTAACACCACCTGCAGAGGTAATGGCACTCCAAGACATCTCTAGCCAGCCAGCCCCACAGAGGACCACAGTGAGTTGTAGGAGAGAACTGATATTGTGATGAACCCTCAGAGAGATTGCTGTCCAGTTCTCCCACTGTTCGATGAAACTGTCTCCCTTCTCATGTCAGCAGCAAAACTCCCAGGATTTTGTTTTAAGTAGGTTATTCTGCTGTCCATTTGTTGATATAAATTCCTCTAAAAAGCCCTACAAATTGCTCTCTTGCTAATCAATATCATTCCTTCTTGCCCTCCCTGAGATACCACTTGTATTTTTCTGAAGAATGTTCTCAAACACAAAGACTGCTTGACCTTTACTGCATATCCAGGGCCTGTTTATTTCCTAGCCTTTTTGTTTAGGAGGGTACCTGCCTTGCTGTGACTCACTTACAGTCTTGCTGGAGTAGCCTCCATGCTGAGTCTACTGATTAGCCAAAGATTCATTTATCAGCAGATGAGGTTATGAGGTTGTCTTAGCTACACTCCCCAGCAACCTGCTTGATACTGATTTCATTTGCAGTAATAGTACCATAAAGTAAACAGCCTTGCCTTTGTTATTTGCTTTAAAGTAATCAATGCAGTGTGCAACTCATTCACTCTGAGGCTTAATCAAATTAAGTATATTTGTTCCCCACTTATTGCTATGGATTTCAATCATAATTAAGCTCCTAATCCATGAAGTTGTTTTCTTCCTGGGACACTATGGGAAAGGCTGTTCCCACCTCCTCCCCCCTCCCTCTCATGCAGGGTTGTGTCAATTGGAAAGCTGTTTCCTTAAAGAAGACGCAGTTACTTCTGCTATCAAGTTGCCAAAACTCAATGCCATCAAGCTTCTAATTAAAAATCTAAATAATTTGAAAAGGGCTAAATAAATAACTCCAGAAGGGTAGTCGGTTAGCCGAGCTCATCAGAAATATGTTGGCATATGCCAACACAGAATCTCATTTTCTAAGGATGGCTTAGTCTTTAGGCAAACTTCAGCAATATGTTTATAAAGCCAGATTGCTTTAAGAGGCAGTAGTTCTCTCTACTTGGGAATACTGTGCTTTCCTAAAGAACCTGGAAGCATGCTCGCTTTGTTTCTGTCTACTAATCCTCCATCAAAACTTCTGAACGTTTTGATCCAATGTAATTACATTTGGCAGAAAGATGGACATCTCAAAGATCCTGTTTTCCTGCAGTTGTTGGAAACAGCTGGACAGGGAGGTGAGAGACCCAAGTTAGTGCTCAAAGAGGAAGAAGCTGTATATGTATGAGTTTAACCACATGCTTAGTAGACAACAGAAAAGCTACAGGGGAGAGAGCTGTAGAGAGTCACTCCTCACAAGGATCCACCACTCTCTGCCATACTAATTTCTGCTATAGCACAAAAGCAATCTGCTTCTTGCAGACCCCTCCAAGTCTACTCTCACAGTGGTACTGCAAGGAACTGGGCTCCTCTGCCAAGGGCTGAATGCTTTCAGTTCTTGCTAGAAGTTGCACTTAATGTTTTATTCCCAAAACAGTCAAAACAGAGTTCCAAACTTTAAGAACTCAGTATTTTTTTCCGTGGTTTCGCTGGATCAAATTATTTGATTCACCATGACTTAATGGATAATTTTGATCATCTGATATAGCCTGTTTTATGCAAGAAGGGTTTTCTCTGAAAGAAATTGTCTGTAGTAAGTAAATGTAAGCCTGTGCTTAAGAGCAGTAATTAATGTTTGAAACAATGACAACTAACTCCTATTAATACAGTCATGAAACAACCCAGGGAGATCAACGGCGACTTCAATTTGTTGTGTACAACTGCTTCATTCAAGAAACCCTAGCCCTCAACGCTTCACAAAACTGCATTATTCCAAACCTGTCCAAGTAAAAGCAAATGTCCATATTTTTCAGGTTAACTTCTCAGGACTGTTCAGTTAAGTTTAGCCGTTATTAACCACATCTTGGCATTTAGCCTAAGAAAAGTATTTCAAAATGTCTTAAATAAAATCCTGCAAAATTAAGAGGAATATCAACTGGGGATTATTATTTTTTTTAATCAGAGATATTTTTTTTTGCCTAGCCATGTTTTTGAAAGGCAGGATAACAGCACTGCAGGGACATTATTGACTGTCACTTGTGAAAATTCCTCTTGAAAATATTTAGATATTATGCATCCTACCCAGGAAGTCCCAGTTAACATACAATATGCGTTTCTATATTAGTCAAAATTTTATATACCGATTCTAGCCAATTGCAAATGCCACAGAAGGAGGTCTGAGTACATCTGCAGTCATTGAAGCATCAAAAGTGCAAGTAAGAACTTGGGTAGCCATGCTGCTTGGAGGCTTTTCTGCTCACAGTTTAAGTAGGATTAAAATATAATGGACTGTTGGTCTCAAAACTCAAGCATACAAATACCTATCTACATGCTTTCACTTTTATGAGAACTGTGGAATTGATGAAAGGAACTCCAGTGTGCACTCACTGAAGATGTCTGATTAAGCATACATCTAAAAGTTTTCCTATATAGTGATCACAATGCATAAAGCTGGCCAAGTGGAGATGATTAGGGTGAGGATTCTTTGATTCAGCAACCTCATTTGCCATAAACGTAACTGCAGTTGTCTCCCCCCCAGCGGTACCAGCATTTCAGAGAGGCATCCATGATTTCTACATACAAACATACTTGTCAAAAGCATCAGTCAGAACTACATCGCTGTCATAGCTCAGCTATCATTATTGCTTTCTATTCTGATTACAGGCGAATACCATATGCAGTATTTGCATGCATATGGACAATGCTACATTCTGGCTAGCAACTACGATCCTGCCTGCAGAGCAAAGGGACGGATCCTGATTGATTTTAAGCACTTCTGAGTATTCATACGAAACATTACTACCCCAAGTCTAATGTTTTAAAACTTGGATGCTTTAAATTAAGCCATTAAATCCATACTTACTCAGTGCATAAGTGTCCTGAATTCCTGAATAGCTCTCTAAATCAAATCTTACCCAGATCAAATCAATCATATTAAGACATTTATTTAAAGTCTCAGCAGGTGACTTTCCAGGGAAACCTGTGGAGCCACAGAGTTTGAATTGCCATTGGAAGACCTGATCTGCTCTCAAAGCTGCTAGGTTTAAGGGCAATCCCTCCTCAGAGAGTCTAGGGTAAACAGTGCTCTTGCATCCCTGCTGCAGAGCCACTCTACCCCAGACAGCAGAGCACTCCCCAGGTACCCCATACAACCTTCACTTCATGGCAGATACAGAATCTCTGCTACTTTGCAATGAACTTCCTAGAAAAAGAGTTATGATATTTTCCTCTTCTTTGCCCTAATCATCACACACAGCCTGACAGTATTTCACAGTGGTGCAAGAATGAAATGGAGCATATTTCTGTGAAGTGCTCCATTAAGCAACAGCAGAAAATTAACAGGTGCCACAAAGTGATCAGAAGTGACTCACTGTCTCCTCTTGGCTAGAAAAAAGGTTTGGACGGAAACAGAGGAGAGGAATCATGAAGCAGGAACAATAACTGTGGAAAGCACCAGACAAAGAAAAGACTGCAAGGAATTCCTGAGACTCTGTACAAAATCAGGTAATGGGATTGCAAATCATGTTAGAAAAGACAAGAAATAGATTTTGTATGTTGAAGTAAAAAATCTGAACCACTCACTCATTTACCTCAACCTATATTTATCTCCCCAAAGGCCTGAATGTGGCCTCTTGCACCCTGCTACCTCTGTTCTCCTTCTCTGCCTCATTGGTAGAGGTGACACTTTGACCCCAATGAAGCCATCTTCACTTAACAGAGATACCCACACTCCCAGTTGCAAACATCCACAATAACATTCCGTCAGATGAAGGCATTCAAAAGGTTACTGACAGAGTAGGGCTGGCATCAGTGTAGCCAGATTTCCACTTAGAAATGGACAGCTCTGGACATACTACACATGCCACAAATGAAAAAGCATATTAATACACAGAATAACATCATCAGAATTAAAAAAAACCTTCCTAAACCACTGCAGCACTTCCCGTACCTGACCAAGGTAAATATGGCTCAGAAGCTGTTTCCCATGCCAAGGAGAGAGACAAACATTGACTCTGTAAAACCAAGCCAGAAAAGAGCTTTCAGAAGCAAGTGAGCCTGAAAGCCAGCCCTGCTCTACCAGACTACTACTAGCGCTGGACTACTCGGACAGTCCCAACCACTATGCAGACACCACACCAACACACCAGCTGAGCACAGCAATCTGTGTGCCACTTGACTAAAGTGGCAATCAGCTTACCTGCAAGGCACAGCCAAAGCACCTGGTCTGTGTCACCATTACCCAAAACACTCTGTCAGAATAAAGATTTGATAGCACCTATTTGAGAACTATTAATTTCTACCCAGGAAATCTTCTGAGTAATACCAGGTCAGTGCATTTTTGGGCGCTGCAGGCAGAAATACTAGAAGTTGCATTTGTAGGCAATTCCAAGTACTGACAGACATCCCTGTGAAAAGGTAGCGCAGTAGCTTTCCTGCACAGGACTTCAAGCTCCTTTCTGCAGCAAGATCATAGAATCATAGAACAGTTTGGGTTGGAAGGGACCTTTAAAGGTCATCTAGTCCACCCCCGCCCGCAATGAGCAGGGACATCTTCAACTAGATCAGGTTGCTCAGAGCCCCATCCAACCTGACCTTGAATGTTTCCAGGGATGGGGCATCTACCACCTCTCTGGGCAACCTGTTCCAGTGTTTCACCACCCTCATCGTAAAAAATTTCTTCCTTGTAGCTACTCTGAATCTACCCTCTTTTAGTTTAAAACCATTACCCCTTGTCCTATCACTACAGGCCCTGCTAAAAAGTCTGGCCCCATCTTTCTTGTAAGCCCCCTTTAAGTAGTGAAAGGCTGCAATAAGGTCTCCCTGGAGCCTTCTCTTCTCCAGGCTGAACAACCCCAACTCTCTCAGCCTGTCCTCATAGGAGAGGTGTTCCATCCCTCTGGTCATTTTTGTGGCCCTCCTCTGGACCCCCTCCAACAGGTCCATGTCTTTCCTGTGCTGAGGACTCCAGAGCTGGACGAGGTACTCCAGCTGGGGTCCCACCAGAGCGGAGTAAGGGGGCAGAATCACCTCCCTCAACCTGCTGGCCACGCTTCTTTTGATGCAGCCCAGGATACGGTTGGCCTTCTGGGCTGTGAGCGCACATTGCTGGCTCATGTCCAGCTTTTCATCCATCAGTACCCCCAAGTCCTTCTCCACAGGGCTGCTCTCAATCCCTTCATCCCCCAGCCTGTAGTGATCCTGGGGGTTGCCCTGCCCCAGGTGCAGGACCTTGCACTTGGCCTTGTTGAATCTCATGAGGTTCACATGGACCCACTTCTCAAGCTTGTCCAGGTCCCTCTGGATGGCATCCTGATGCGTAAAGATCCATAAAGCCACTCTGTTAGCCTACTCCAGCACAACAGAGACTTGCCGTGCCAGCACTTACCTGCTGCAATGGGCCTGCTATCATTAAAGGCATGCCAATCTCTGCCAGCTCCTGAAGCTCACCCCTGCCTCTCATGGTTGTTACAGCATCGGAGGGAACAGGGAAAAAGAGCACGATGGGACAGGTCTGAATTGAAATTGCTGCTATTGCTGCTCGGCATCTGTACACGCACAATTGCACGGACTCTCTGCCTTCCTGCACTTTTTTCTTCCTTTTTCATATCTGTCAGCTAAACCAAAGATCCAAATGCAAAACGTAGCACTTGGGAAAATTATGTGGGTTTGTGGCACTCCCTGGAGGGCTCTAGGTCCGTGAAGCAATGAATGGATTATAATGAGTCATAAATATAGTACTTTCATCTGTGAAAGGATCCTATTCTGCTATTCATATAATGTAAAGGCAAACTGCCCATTTTCTCCAGACCAGTAATCTGAAATCTCAAAGAGGGAGAGAAAAATAAAGAGACAGCATCTCTAGGCACAAATTAAGCAAACAAATATGCAAGACAACATATTTAGCAGCAGCTTTGGGAACTTTGAATAAGAAAAATAGGTGCAATTGTCTTTTAATTATTCTGAAACAGAATACTAGAACAGCTAGATCAGAACAGCAGCACCATAGTCAGGCAAGGAAATGAGGATGCAGTTGTACTTATGATTACTTTTCATTTTGCGACCCCTTTGAATCTCTTTTGCTGCAAGACACATCCTCAAACGCTACTGCAGGTTTTACAAATTAAAGTTATTTACAAAAATCACTGTCCATCCAGAAGAGGTGAGCCTTTCTTCTTCCATGTATGTGAGTCACCTCACATTACAAACAGTTTGATGAGCTCTGGCTTACCTGCTCAGCCACAACGTTCCCACTGCCTACTTGCCTGCTTCTGCTAATACTGTCAGCTGCTATTACTTTGACAGCATGCTTAATATAGAGATCTTTTGTATCCAAGCTGGTAAGTAACCAGCTTCCAGGCAGTCTGCTGCACTCTGGGTCTGAAAAGAACTGTCAGTCATACTCCTTTAAAGCAGCATTTGGATAAACCAGATGGACTATTCTTTCTCTGAAATCACACCCACTGAGTGGATCCATTGCACACGGCAAGTTTGCACGGGTTAAACTGAATGACAGCAGACAGATTGCCGATTTCCAGTAATTACAAGGGCCATCTTCCTGGGCTTTTCTACTTAAAAGAGGAACACGCTTTTCATATTTTAGGCTGAAAAAAATCCTGCCATGGTGGTCCTCATTGCAGCCCAATCCTAGTGATAACCCCCTCAATATCCTTGCACCATACTGATGTTAAAAGCAAATAAAGAACAGGGCATCCCCTGCCTGCATGTCACTCCACTTGCAAACTACTGTTTGGAACAGTTCCCCAAAAAGGCCACAGGACATCTTCCCTGCCCAGACCACACACAGGTAGCAAGCATTTGAAATACAAGCACAAAGACATTTTGGATCAGTTCAATGCCTGTATAAGAGGGATACAGTACAGGGATTTCAGGACTTCGAGGGAAGAGGGTGTAAGTAAAGACGCAGATGTCAGCAAGGACTAGCTTTCCTGAGCTTTGGATCAGCACTGTAGCATGCGCCTATGGAGACTTTTGTCTTAAAATAACAACAAAGCATGTGGGACAAGCATATATATTGAATCAGTGCAGTTTGTCTGCACTCTAAGAGCACTAATAAGCACACAGCTCAAGCAGAGTGCTGAGCAGAGATGTGAATGCCAACATGTTTCCAAGGCTGAGAAAGAAAGATTCCTTCTTGATGTTCTTCCCAGCTGTTGCTAAGAAGTTTTGCTGGGTTTTTTTCCCCCCTGCATTTGCCAAGAGACCTTTCTAGAAAATTTGCATATGGATATTACCCACTTAAAATGGAAGAGAAATCATGGCTCAAGTGAGATGATTCTGTGGTACTGACATAACTAAAAGCAAGCAAATGGCATCAATGAAAAGCAGTGCCTGAGGTTTTCAAAAGTAGGTGGCTACAGCCCCTTGTTTTCTCTTTAATGGAGACTGCTCAGAGCAGTGTTGAAAATCAGGCTACTTATTTTGGTATTTCAGTCCATCCAAATAGGAATTTAAGACAGACCCAATTAAGAAAAAAAGAACCATGAGTTTTCCCATGCGCTTTGTACTTCAGAATTCCCCCCCACCCAGCAGTGTCCGTTTTCCTATAAATTGTTTACACACACATTAGAATAGCAAAACCAGAATTTCTTTTCAACTGTCAGTGTTTTTTTCAATTTTCATTTCCCAGTAAAGTTTCCCTTTCCAAACTAACTTAAGACCCTTTCCCTCCCTCCTCCTACAATTTCCACTTCATTTTTTTTGTACGTGCTTGTTTGTAGTTTTAGACTGCAATTCCAACAGCAACCCCCTGCTTTCTTGCGAGGACTTTCAAAAGAGCCTGAAGGAGTTAGGCATCCAAATCCCAAGCATATAACTTGTTAAAGCATCACTGAAAGTCCCAGCCCATATGGAAAGCAAAAACAGCTCTCCAGAAGCAGACTTATGATCCATCAGAAAGCCAGTTTTCCATGATTTGCAGCCATCAGTGGCTCCCAGTACTGTAACTAACCCCACGTGTGAGCAGTCCCATTGACTCCAAGGGAACTGCTCATAGCTTGAAGTTAACAATAATTATGCAGATCTTACAAAGCATTTGCTCTGTCTCTGTCTCAGAGAGATGTTATTAAGAAGGTCAATACTTTTATTCCCATTGTACAGATGAGGAGATAGAGGTGATACGACTGGGCCAACCTGAATGGCAGAGCCAGGATAAATACCATGATGAATAAAGGCTACCAGTTATTACCCCACTTGCAAAGTGTTTAATTACTAGAGTCTCATAAGAAAATT
This sequence comes from Ciconia boyciana, assembly GCF_034638445.1. NCBI lineage: Eukaryota > Metazoa > Chordata > Aves > Ciconiiformes > Ciconiidae > Ciconia > Ciconia boyciana. Next base: position 61,392,223 of record NC_132938.1, read on the forward strand.
TATGAAATAGAATCCATTTCCCTGTTCTCCCTCTTTCCTGAGCACTGATGCCAGCTAATCATCATTCATCCTTCGTGCCTTTACATGAAAGATAACTACAGAGAGAATAAAAAGAGTATTTATACAGCTAAGGAAGGATTTATATAGCTGGTTCCTTAGGAGCTTTTACCATGTACTGGATCAAAAATCAATTTTTAAAAAATTGCCTAAATAAATACATATTTGCCTTATAGACTGTAATAGCTCATTCAGAGCCCTGATGGTGCAAGTGAGGAAACAAACTTCACTCTTGGATATTACTACAGGAACTTCCTACTCATCTGAAGGTGTGCAGGACCACTCACCTAAACCACCATTACACTACGGTTCCCACTGCAGAGGCTTTGCTTCTTATACCAGACTGACCACTGGCAGGAGGAGATGCCAAAAATTGCATGCTGGTTTTCAGTTTAAACAACTGGTGTGCATTGCAGCTTTAGCATTGTTACACACAGATTGCTTCCTTCTTTATCTATTCTTATCTGGGACAGCAAAGCACCTAAACCACTAAGAAGACACTAAGGGTCAGTCTTTTTATCAGCAGCATGGGTTTCTTGCTGCCTGCCCTACAAGTGTGTCTGATCTTTAGAATCCAACTTTCTTTTCTGTAGCAGAAGGGCTATATTTATCTTAGATCTAGCTCATCTTCCACTTCCACATGACAAGAGTTAGTTTAATGTTAAAAATTATGTTGTTTCAGGCCTTCATGCTTCTGGGCACTGAGAACGGAGTAGGCAGAGCTGTGAATGTGTAATCTTGGCATGACTTTCGCTTTCCATTTCCTTTACTGGCCACTAGTGGGATATTACAACAAATATATTTCTGGCAGAACCAATTCTGTAAGAGATTTCTATCTCATTTTGCTTAATTATTTTTTGGCTTGGACTTTTTGCTGATTATCTTTAAATTAATTGTGAGAGGAGGGGGAGATTTCTTTGGGTCTTTTGGTCTCCAAAGTATTGAAAATACTTTTTTCATTTCTGTCTCCTGCAGACACATCCACAGTGTCCATGAGATAATTTACGAAAGTTCCCAACAAAATTCTGAGTTCTTTGATGCCTTGTGAACCTCCATGTCTTCATTCTCCTCTCATTTCCATGCCAGAGTCAAGACTTTTTGTCACTTTAAACAAAGCACTGGCTTTCTTTTAAAGCCCACATCAGGTACGTATACCAGATCAGAAAGACAATAACCTGTGCTCACCTTCTGGTGGTTCAGGCACCAACATGACATTCAGCACTCTGCAGTAATGCTTATCAGTGTTATTAATTCACGTAACTCAGTTTTCAGGTTTTAAGTAAACTACCCACGACCCTGTGCTGTTCTGTACAGCAATTCCCGCATGATTTTCATTTAAAACAAACAATAAAGGGAGTAACTTTCAACTTCTAGCCTTTATTTGCTTGCCTGGGGAAGTGAGAGTGTTTCTTGCTGTCGGTTTGTTTTGCTCAATAGCTTTTTCCATGGACAACTTTCTGATACCTGTTAGCCTCCAATGGTCCACAACTACCTATTGGTAAACGCTGCTGGCAGAGAATCTGGCACCTAATTTTATGCACCTATGTAATGTGTGTGTAAAAATGACACCAAAAATTGATTTAGCTATTACAACAGCCAGAGCATTGCCTATCTTCTTTTTGTAGTCTGTTGACTACAGATGGTGCTGTATAACCCAAATTAAGGGCTCATGCAATCTGAAACAAGAGGCATGTATTAAACATTTATAGCAAGAAATGCAAACACCAAATGCAAATAAATAGGGTTTCCCACAGGTCCCTTCTCTTTTGTTGCCCAGTGAGTATTTTCTAACTAAAATGTTATTTTTAGTATTGTGTCTGTGTGTATACAATAAGCCTTATACAAATTGCTACAGAAAGTCTGTGGAAACACACATTAAGGTTATATGCAGTTACAAAACTGGTGTTTGGGGAACCATCTCATAAAAAGGTAGTTTGCACCCTTGGGGCTTAGTTTATAGGGTGATTCAAGCAGCATTTTATCTGGTTAGACTCAAGTTTCTGCCATGATTTTTAAGCTGACTATCTTGGCTTTAGCCTCTCTGACTAGACATTTTTCACCTCCTGCACTGAGCAATATTTAGTAGGGCAGCTTTCTCTCTATGAAACACTTGCACATCCAAATAGCTTGAAAAGGCTTAGTAAACAATTAATAGATTACAACATTTTATAAACACTAGGAATCTCTTATACAATAAAAACATGATCTAGAAAACAATAATTATTCTAAAAAATCATACAAAATTATTTAATAAGATCTTGCTTTCATGTTTAACCATATATTTTTCCCAAGTTATAACTAATTTCACTTATCCGATACTATCTTTCTCCCTCAGGAATGTCTTTTCTTTCCTATTTTTACTCCAAAGGCATAACATTTTCACAGAAGATGATTTATGACAACGTGGTGAATTTACATCAACCAAATTCCTCTCTTACAGGGGCCTCAATACTTCCAAATCAAAACACTTCTTACTTCTCATGTAAGAAAGGCCTTTAATTCATCATTCTACTGGAATGTAGGGAAGGACTAAGCCTCAGTACACAGGCATGGAGTCTGGTCTGGCTTAGAGGCATGGGCACAGTCGTTTGGGCAGACACAAGCCACTGCTTCAAGCTCCACAGGATTTCTGCTAACTAGCTAAGCACATGAAGGACTTTGATACCAGCCAGTCACAACCCAAAATTCAAGAGGGAATTTAAGAGCAATATGGGATGCTTTACTTAAAGCAATTTATTCTGCCACCTCATGTACACAGTTCTTTGTTCTAGTTAAATCATTTATAACAATTTAAAAGGCAAAGTTGAAGGGCAGGCTGCTTTGGGAATTATGGGTACATAAAACATGGTGAGACACATCATCTTATCCAGCATCTTCCAGAATGCCCTTGTCATGCTCTTCTCTCACTACAAGCCTGGTCCCAAACTCACTGATGGCCACGCTGCCCAGCTGCTTGTGGCTGTCATCCTAGGGACACCCTCCACTGGTCTGTGCTATTTGTGCAGTTAGCATGTATGTCAGCATTTGCTCACATATATAGAGAGAAGGAAATAAGCTAAGGGTAGCGGGCTAGGCTTGTATTGATTTAGTTAGCATTAATTCATGAAAAATGCTTACATAAAGTTTATTACTTAGTTTCTCTGACAAAGATTTGTCTATTAAAGAAAAGTGTTGCAGGTCCAGGGATGCTGCGGTAAATGCAGATTATCAGGAGACTTTCTCAGTTCACTGACACCACCCCTGCAGTCCCAGAAATGGCCCCTGGAGGAGAGCAATCCTCAGAAGTACTAATCCTCCTGCCAGCAGTAAGAAAGACAGCACAGATAGGCTAGAACAGGCAACTGGCTCAAGCAGACAAAAGAACACTAAAGAAAATTAACCTTCATGTAACTTCTGTAAGGTTTAAATTTTGTTTAAAAATTTAAACAAATTTAAGGTGTCCTCCAGGTATCCATGGAGCCTTCACACTCACTCTGCTTAATTTGATTTTCACCTGTGCTAGACATGGTGCCAACACTGGCTGCATAGGTGCCCTGCAATCTGGGACAATGATGTACTGATCACATACAAATTCAGACAGGACCTGTAGATAAGTATCGCGTAGCTCACTCTTTGCATGGCCACAGCGCAATTACCTCTTAAAAGCCTTCATACCATAAGTATCTACTGACTGGGAACAAAAGGTGGGATGCACCTCCAACCACTTTGCTTGAGATTATATTGAAGGCACATATTCACACCATCTCATTTTAAGCACTTAATTTAGGTGGCAAAATTATTCAACTGATCGGACTGCCAGAGGGTGCCCCAGAACTCGTCAGTCAGGCTGCCAGTTCCATGTCAGCATCTGACAGAGACGTCCCTTTTGCTGACTACAGAAGAAGGTGTGAATTATCTCTACAAAGTATCTCATATCAGCCTTTGACTAATTATGCTACTAGAGACCTTGCACTTTACTCCGTAAGTAGCGCAGTGAAATTAAAGGAGTTGGAAATACTGTTAAGTCTGATCCTGCCCCTTGAAGTCCACAGGACCGCATCTGCTGTTGTGCCATCAAGAGGCAGGGCACAGAAGTCTCTCCATCCCATTGCTCTGCCTCCTGCAGATTTACTTGATAAGGGAGAGTCCCTGTTGTGAAGGCTTTACAATCTACATAATCAGAGAAACTACACAAACCAAACCAAACAAACCAGGGGTAAGGACATGCATCAGGCTGGTAATAGCATGGATAAGGGTACCTGCAAGTCTTGATTTGGATGTTCAACTACAGCATAAGGACAGATGCCTCCAAAATAAAGAAGCCACTTACTGGCTGCATTCAGGTGCTGTGCAACTCTCAATGGGATTTTACAAAAATTCTGCCTAGTGGACACAACATTATTGCACAGCAGATGAGCACTCTTAAAAGGTTTATCATCTGGTGTCCCACCTGTTAAGTAGTTTTCTATGAGCAAAACTTTGGAAACCCTAGGCTGTGAGAATCTGTATGGGTAATGACATGAGACAACTAGTTGGGAGGCAAATGGTTTAATTGAACGCTGCAAGCAATTAAGAACCATAGGTCTGAGACCTTTTTACTCATTTGTTTTTTGCCTTTCTCCTACATCACTGCTTTCTAGTAGGTTCACACAAAATACAGTAGTCTAACACTTGAACATGTTTTGCTGTCAGTACTCAGTCATAGAAATGTTTCAGTAAATTATTCCATTCTCCCTTTTGGAGGTACTTTCTGCAAGCCATGAACAACTGATCTATATTGCTCCAAATGCTTATTAGAACTAATACCATTTTAAATGTCTGCATGGCAGACACACGTGATCACCAGACCAAGGAGCTGCTGACACACTATGCAATATTTTTGAACAACAAGGTTCCAAACTGAACTTGTCCTAACTCCATGAGAAGGGATTGGGGGTGGGGGGGGTGAAGAAGAGAGAGAATCAGTAAAAAAATTTATCACATGCATTTGAGTAAGTAATTGAAGAGTGGAGATTTTTGCAAGCAGAAAAAGACTTGATTTCCTCGATAAATTATTCATTGCAAATTATTCACTCAACTCCAATAAACAGAAATCGCCTCTCCTTGCTTTTTCAGAGAAAAAAAAATCCACAATATTCCACAAAAACCAAAAAGGAAATATTAGAGGTATTATTTACACTCAAACAGAACGGATTATTCACAGGGTGCTGAAAGCAATCTTTTCAACCAAGTGATGCATCGTACTGTCAAGAAGCCAAATTTTCAGAAGGGATCAGCACCCAACAACTCCTGCTGAGAGCAGTAGCCTATTGAAAATCCAGCTTCTTCATGGATATGCCTAAATAAGAGCTGGCGGTTTTGGAAACCTGCCCTTGGCTTCCCCTACTCACATGCTATGTATGCACTCTACCTTACACAGGCCAGCCCACGCAGCCCTACGTTCTCTCTTGAATGTCATTATGTGCAGAGTGACAAAGACAACCTGCAGCATCTTCAGATACAGTGGAGGAGAGTAGAAAGAGAAATCGCTGCATCCTTCCCACCCTTCCAGGTTTTTCCAAACTCCCCAAAGGGGGCAATGCAGCCCTCTCTCTACAGGCTGAATGCTGGCAAGGAGAAAGTAGCAAGACCAGAGGAACAGACTCTCTAGTTTTAATAAAGCTGTCAGCGTTGACATATAGTATCTACTGCTTTTCCGTTCTCCTCCATGTCAAGCAGGATGGAGGGATTATGCAGATGAGCCACTATATTGTGTTGGGCTCAGAAACATTGTCCTGTATGCTTGGCATAGCCTGAATTCGTTTCTATACCCCTGAATGCCCACAGCTATGAACTGTCTTGGTGGGATAAACACCTTAACAAAGCTGTTTAGCAGATTCACTAAATGGTTCTGGCAGGCAAAAACGTTTCTACTGAATGGGAGAATGTGCTCTCATCCCCCTTCCTCACTTTCAAACCTTTGAAGTTTTATTTACGATGTATGTAAAAAATAAGACACTTAATCAGGTCTCATGGGCTCTTAAAGCTACACTGCTTATTTCACACAAGTACAGAAATGTCATCCCAACTGTAAAACCTCTTCCACTTCCCAGCCACAGAACAAGCCACCACAAGTTTTTCATTGCTAGTTCATCTCTGCATACATCCACACTTTAGGAGGTATGAAGAAAAGGGAGGGAAGCTTTCGACACAGCAGCCCCATTCAGCTAAAGAGAAGCCAGGTGAGGCCCTTCATTTCCCCCTCCACAAGCCACATGCTCTGGAAAGGAGGCTTTGTTTGACTGTCATTACAGCAGGTAACACAAACCCTCAGCCTCCTAAACAGCTGTAGAGCCCAGAAGCCAAGGAGTTTTTATGGGCTCTGCAGGACTGAGTCCTAGTATTATCATGACTAGCAAATACTGTCACTGTTTCCGTGCTGCTTCCCCTTCTGCAAAACTTCGGGCCCAAGAAGGCATTTTTCTTGTAAACATTTATAAGCAGTCCTGGTCACTCAGCCACCCAGAGCCACTGCAGCTTTCTCACCGATCCTTTACATCTGGATTTCACTTCCACTATCACAACACATGGTCAGGACAAACACTGTGCGCATGGTCTGTGACCTTACCCAAGGCTCCTCCACCAACACACACAATCAACAATAACATGGAAGACCATTATTATGTTCTCTAACATTATTCCTTTGCTGATTATGCTCTTCCAAAGTCAGATAAATTATATATTCTTCCCAAGAAGAATGAAAAATAACAAATCCTTAACTTAACTTGAAGCCTCTCTGTGGAACAGCTGTACTAAAAAAAGATTACACATATTAACCCACTACACTACTACTATGAAACTGCAGCCATGAGAATGCATCCCCAACTGATCTTTTAAGACGGTTACATACTAGTGCAACCTGAAGTATTAATGAAGCAAAAGCTTGGTCCAGATGAAGCCTAGCTACAGCAGAGGTACTTTATAAAGTTATCTCAATTCCTTTCCTGCACTGGGAGTACCACAGTTGATTACACTGAATCATGACAGCATGGACTGCTAAAAAGTAGTCATTGTAATTTGATTGTTGATCTGGTATCTATTCTCTCTCTTTTGTGTCTCTCACAGGGAGAAGAATAAGGAGTAATAGCACATCAAAACAAAGAAAGCTTTAAATACCAGGCTAGAGACATTACCTTGTCTTCCATGTTTTGTTAGTATTTTAAGAATGAATTGACAGATTTGACAAGATGGGTATCAAAAGAATGTGAAAAAATGCCGAAGCTATAGGATATAATCAGGACAGACTGCACAGCCAGCTTCTGCAGAAGAAAGGGCTGTGTGTAGGTGGGCTGCATACTAAAACTCAGAAGGGCAGGCAGTCACCAGAGTTTTTTTCCCTGATTTTAGGGAAACAGAGATCAATGTTGTGAATCTCTATAAACAATCTGGAAAAAAAGCTCCTGCCCCCATATTATCTTTCCTTGTTAGGCAACCCACCCACCCACTATTTTCCCTCCCACACACCCTGATTAGCTCCATTAACCTTGCATATAGGTAGGTCGAAGTTGTGGCTGATAGCAGGTCTTTGTCATGCGAAGCATGAAGGCAAAGACAAGTTGCTGCAATGCATCTGAAAAATGGCAGGCTTCTTCACAGCACATTGCCTCAAGAGGCTAGGTCCAATTAGAATATCATCCAAGATCAGTTTTAATTTAGCTTCTATTTATGACTACTTGGCTTAATAAATGAATTTAGTTTACTGTGCAAACAAAACCACAAGTCTGGGAAGGTGAACAGATTCATAAGATGATTTCTGGAGAGGATGTCTTCGACCACAAGCTAAACAAGAAACTAATGATTTGGCCTGTGACAATCTCAAATAATTTCTCCTTGATTCCACTGAAGTCTAGGCTTATTCTTTACACATTTCTTTGGTGAGGGAAAGGTGACAAATAAACAGTAAATAGAGATAGTAAATAGAGATAGATTAGTAGTAAATAGAAATCGATTAATAGCAAATAGTGATAAATCCAGTTGTCTTATTCTTTCGCAGCAGCAGAACCCCAATTCAAGCAGGCACTTAGACATATGCTGGTGTAAGCACACAATTAAGTGCTCTCTCTTCATATTTCTGTATTGTATTAGCTGGTTTCCTTACAGGCTCTTTGTCACAACCACATTTCCCATCTAGTCATCTCAGGCTATTTTACCCACTTGTTCAGCATCTCTTCTCTTCCCTGGCATCCTTTCTCTACAGCAGCCACTCAGCACACACCCAGATTCGCCTCTTCCTCCTTAGTCTCTGCCCAGACCATCCTTTTCCAAGTAGTCCCTGCTCTGCACCAGCCTTCCTAGTCAGAAACTCCTCTCATAGCTTTCTCCCCAAACTCTGCACCTGCTGGCTGCTTTCTAGAGCCCTGTGTCTGCTATCCAGGAGAAGAATTTACCGTAGCTCCCTTAACTGAATGCCTGATGAGCAGAGAAGGCACAGGAGCTGAGGAGGAGCTTGGTGAGACATTCAGGGTTCTTAGATGAAACCACTAGGAGAAGAAAACTGAGCAACAGCAGGGTCATATGCATCAGATCCAACCCCCTTTAGTAACCATGCCTGAGCAGAGAGTAAGATTGAAACATCTCCTATATTGTGCTCCAGAAGAAGCCCAGCCAAAGACCTGGTTGCCCATGGCATGCAGAGCAGACACACAAAAGTGGAAAAGCTAAGCAACGTAGCAAAAGTTCTCCAGGCATTTCTGCACCTGTAGCATGGGAGTTAAAACTGAAGTCAGTGGTACGTATCAGAGTTGTCACTGCTATATGCGAGTTATTTCCCTGATCTCCATGCAAATGCTGCATCCCTCTTTTTGATTTCAATAAAATCCCTGGGAGCCTTTCTCCGAGCAATCACTTGTTCAACAGATGCTCTAGGTTCACATCATCCATGAAAGAGTCCAAACACCAGAGGCTGAAGAAAGCTGCGCCCCTTCTGTCTATAAGCAATGGTGTTTAAACAGTTCTCAAGCACTCTCAACAATTTGCATTCCTTTTTGCAAAACAGGACAAATCCATCTGACATATGCTAGGTTCAGAAGAGCAGCAAGTTTTTCAAAATCAAAAGAAAAACTGCAGGAAGGGATTCAGAGAAGCAGAAGAAAACATTTCAAGACCTCTATAGACAGGAATCTATAGTAGCAAGTGAGAACTTGCACTGCTTGTCTGAAGGACCGATAAATGTTTCTATTTATTGTAAGCATCTACTTCGTTTTAGCCCCTTTAGCACTGCTTAGCAGGGACATGTTTATTATAAATTAACTGCAACAGGATTATACATTAGAGATGCAAGCCATGGCAGATGAAATTCTGCTCAAATACAGTACAGCAAAATTGAAACATTCAGTGGAGTTTCTCAGGCTTGATACTACCATAATGAGAACAATCTCTTACTGTACCCCCACATTCAGCTGTAGTATTTTTTTACTACAGTGTTCACCTTCCATGTAGAAATCCAGATGTCTAATCCTCACTTTACTGTTTCACTTCTGACATTCTAATTCATGCCAGTGCAAAACAGGTTTACTGCACTAACAAATCAAAGTAGTTATTTTACCCCAGTTTAAATGAACCGAGGAAGCTCCCAGTAATGAAATATTAGGCCTTCTGCATTTCAGTGTGAGTGTCTTAAGTTGTAACCTCCAAATTTGACCTTAGAGCAGCTGAGGAGAGATGATTAGCATAGCTCACTCTGTAAATATTCCAAAGTTGTCATCCTTTTCAACCAACATAAGAAATTAGGATTGCAGATGCAACTCGGAAGTGTTATTTGCAAGAGCAAATTTGTATATTTTATTATTTGTATTACCTGCATAGTTTCTGTTTGTATATTTTAACTGATTGTAGCAATATTTGTTTAAACACTAGCACTGACACCTGTGTGAGATACACACATCACATCTTTTCTGAAATAATTTCAAGATCTGCCCTTAGACACGATGGGTCCTGAGGAGAGCTGTCTGGAATATTTTTTGCTAAGGCAAATATTTTTCCAGAAAATGTTTTCAAAAATCACATCATATTCAAGGTGCCTCCACAAAATTTCTTCCTTTTGACAAAGACAGACCTCTCAGATCTAAGGCTGTCTTTCCGCTTCTTTTTAGAAAGACCTGTAAGTTGAAGGCACAGATATTGATACTATGCAGTATCATGACAACATTCAGAAGTATCTGGTTTGCAAAACAAGCGCAAATTCTCAAACTTGTTTTGAAACTCTGAAAGCTGTTGTGAAACCAGTCTGCTCTACTGCAGGGATCTTTTCAAAACTTGAACAAGCCTTCTTTTTTCCTCTACATCCACAATTGTACAGGGGATGGAGGAGAGAAATGTACAACAGCACCTCAATATTCTCCTACCCAAAGCTAAAAATCAAAACTTAAGTTAATGTTGAATTTTTCTACTAAAAAATTGAAATACCACCACTACTACACCCCTCAGAACATTTCTGGCAAACCTATGTTCTTAAGAAAGTTTTTTAAACTATCATTGATATATAAAGGAATTATCCAATATTGGGTGCTAAAAACATGAGAGGATCTGACTATATGTTCCAGGAATATCTCTGAATTCGATAAATTAATTTGATACTTAATGTCTGTGAACTTTGAACTTTTGTCTCTTTGGGGCGAATCACAGAAACTTTTGGCCTTCACTGATAAAGCAGACAGCCAAAAACTGGATTTCAGTTGATACTTGCTCTGTCCCTCCATACACTCTTTTACTGGCAAACAGAGATACTAGAATGTGTGGTACTTGAAATCCACTTTTTTATTTTGCATATGAAACCATAACTGGTCTGACGCTAGTCCAGGAATCTGCCAAATGAATTGGTTCAGCCTTTGCAGAATATAAAACAAATCTGGCAAATAAAGCTGGCAGAGTGAAAGCACAGACCCACTGAAAGCATGTGGCAAAGCTCCCGCTGGTGAGAGCAGAGGCAGAACACGCCCACACTACCTGCAGAATTGATGCAAAGCAGAGAGCAACATCTTAGGATGGGGTTTTTTGTGGGATCTAAGGTGTCAGGCACCCTGATCCCACTGTAATTCAGCTTGTCAGAAAGTTCCAGCTGTTGCCCAACAGCTGGGTCCCAACATTTCCATTACTGCCTTATGATTTGTTCCAGCAGAGCTCTAAACTTTCTCTAACACTGGCTGGAACTCACGTTGCACTGTATAACAGCAGCGGTGCTAACAAATATTTGCTAATACTTGCCAATATTTGCTCCTACTGCTTTGTTAGCCTCCTTACTCTAAGCATCCATTTTCGATTATTGCTGCCACGCTTCCCTGATCCCATTGGGCTGATGATTGAAATTAACAATCTGCTCGTCATCACCAGGCTTCACAAGATCTTGCAGAAAGTGCGGAGGCAAAGGCAAAGTGGTTCCAAGCTTGGCTGGAAAAAATTGCAGGCATTATCACTAAGTTTAAAGGGACCTGTCATTGCAAAATGCCAGCTACAAACTGCCACCTCTAATTTCCACGTCCTCCCCTTCTGATGAATAGGCAGTGATTTGGGTTTGTTCCACTTGCTTGTCCCTCAGACCAGCAAATAACATTTCTCCTTGCCAGTCAGTGTCCTTTTTCCCACTTGGCAAACACTGGTTTGCTCCCCGCTGCATCGCCTTCTGCGCAAGAAGCTGGCTCTGCAACTGTTTGTTTTTGATTAGTTCCTTATTTTTATTAGCATAGTCTCTAGCAGCTCAGCTTTGGGAGCCTGGCTAAAGTCCTTCCAATAGCCTTGTCCTCCTGACAGCTCACTTGTCCAGCAGCAGCATAAAAGCTGTCTCGTACACAGGCAAATTTTAAATACCCGTTGATTGGAAGGTGGGTGTAGTTGGGCACAGGCCAAGCATTCTGGTGGCAGTCCAAGGCAGTAACATTTTGGTTCAGAGGAAGGAACCTAGCAATTGAGAAGTCCATTTTTGGCTATCATACTACAGCACTCCACCTCAATACAAGTGTCCCCTAGTGATACACTTGCCCACACTCCTAGCAGCATGCTGGCTGGGCTATAGTTTCTCTTAGGAATGAGTTTGATACAGGAAAGTAAACTGCATCTGTTTCAATACAACCAGGGACTGAGCCTCAGTCCTTCAGTTCCAAGAGCTGCCTTTGCTGTTGAAAGCAACAAAGAACAGAAATAGACTCTACTCTCACATCTTCAAATCCCAAAGGATTATGTCAGAAACAGCAGGTGATCTCCTCCAGTCCTGCTCTATCTTCTGCACAGATAGAAAAGTACTTAAAAGAAAGAAACTGAAATTTCCTCCCTATCCATTTTTTTTTACTCTCCACTGCTTTTCAGTTTTAAAATATGTGAATTCAAATAAGACAGAAAAGGGGATCTGACATCCTTCAAGTCACAAAATCATACAAAAATAGGGAGAGAGGCTGGTTTAAAAAAAAGCCAAAAACCAAAAACCACAACCCACAAAAACAACAAAACAACAAAATTTGCAAACAATAAATTATTTTTGCCTCTTGGCTATTTTCTGATTTCATTTGGGAGATAATAAAGCACTGGAACAGCTTGCCCAGAGCAGTCAGGAATCTGTCCTTGTGCTGAAAAAAGCCCTGAGCAACCTGGTCTGAAAGTGCTGTTGGCCCTGCTCAGGGCAGGCGGCTGGACTAAATGACCTCCTGAGTACATCTGGTACATCTGCAATATTGCCACTGCTGTTGCACATTCTATCATTTATTTATGCAAGATACTTACAACAGTTACTACTTTTGTTCAACCTTTTTTAAGCAGGCATATCCCTAATATAAAGTAGGGCCTCAAAGCAAATCCTGTACCTCTCCTGGTTTGACCTCTCATTCAGTGATGATGAGAAACCACCATAGGGAGCTGCATTACAGATACATGTGTACCACCTTAGCCACAGCATCCTGTATGGGCTGGACAACTCTCTTAATTCCTCCAAGTGTAAATCACTCTCCAAACTAATGGGCTAGAGAAATTATAGCAGGAGAATGCTATTACCTCGCAGTTCTAAGATATTACCCTTTAAGATATTTAAGCAACAGAAGCCTCTGATTTATCTATTCAGAAACTGCCTGCACAAATGCTTAGCTAAAAGAAGTGTGTATTCATATGAATTTCAGACTTCACATTTGCCCTAGGGAGGAAAAAAACACTAAAATGTCCTGCAAGGAAGTCAATATATCACTGCAGACAACCAGTAAACCATGACTGCAGTCTCTCCATCTTTCTGCCTTGCACTCAGTCAGTGAGTAGGATGACCAGACACTGCAGATAGGCCATGACAGTAAAGGAACTGACAAGTCTGCCAAAAAACATACAAACCTCATTTGTTAAGCCAGCACATTATTCATGGCTACCAAACCCAGCACTGGAGAGGGTGTTCTGCCCCCACCACATCCATATAGGTCTCAGCACCCTTGGACTTGGAGAAGCATCATTCTTTCCTTTGGCTACATTCCCAGGTCTATGTCCATCCCACTTCAGGTCAGGGCCAAAGGTAGAAAAACCTTTTCCTGAACTCCTTCTTACTTTAAAGGACATCCCCATCTATCAGCTTCTCATCTACAGTCTCTTTTCCCTTTTCTTATGTGCAGAAGGAAGAGCTCTGAGGACTACCTCTCTGGCCATCTCCAGATCTCAATTCTGCTCCCAGGCCTACAAAACATGCCAGCTGACAAAGCAAGCATTAATTCAGTGAATTGCTCTTTGCCATGCATGACTCATTCAGTTCACTATTATCTTATCCTTTACCTCCATTTATTCCCTCCGCTGTTACCTCCTTTCCCAAGTCAAAATTAAGTTTCTTGAACCTTTTTAGTCCAGGCTTCTGAAAAGCTCTCAGCACCCATGACCCCAACCAGTATTTCAAGAAAGTGTAATTCTCCTTCAACTGTAAGTATGAAAAGATGAAGTTTTCAGACATGCCGAGCACAGCAAACAGATCTCAGTAGAAGATATTAGAGGCAGAAATATATTTCAGCATCAGTGGCTAACCAGGAACTGCAGGAGCAGACCCCTGAAAAAAAAATTTCTTTTTGACACCATCCATGTTTAAATGGCAATATTGACACAAGTGTCTCGCTCTCCACTGTAATTGAGTGTTCCATTTCTGGTCCTTTATTACCTGTTTCAAGAATAATCTTCTGCCTCATGGGGCAGGGGGAAGAAGGCAGGCAGAAATCAACATTTCTATTGAATGGGAAATTCTAGTAATTCAATCTTTTCTCTTCTGTGTAGGAGAAAATAGAAGTGCTTACAAGAAAGCATTAACTTTTTTTTTTTTCAGAATGAAAGAGTTCAGAAAAAAAGCTGTTTCATTTTTATTAAACAGTTTCTCAATTGAAATGATTTATTTTACCTTCCTGCCTGAAGAAGTCACGCTCCATTTTGTTGAGCCAAACAGAGACTAGTCATATTAATCCTGTTCCCTCTTCTACCAGGCCTGCCTGAGGCCCAGCAGACTCACTGCTCCCTCTTTCAGCAGGAGCACTTGGAAATGCCACATGCCACTTCAGATTCCACAGCACTGGGATGATGCATCACCCCCTCATATGCTACACAGTTCTTGCTACAGAAACTTCCAAATGACCAGGGAGAGTGGCTGCACAGGAAACAGCTCCACAATTGCATTAGCCTTCTTAATCAGTACAAACCCCCTTCATTTAAACAAAATTAAATACCGTAACTTCCATTTAACTGGGTCTCACAACTTACTTAAGTCTATGATTAACATCACAACATTCACTGTTGTAAAATTACTTGCATCTTGGCTTTGAGGTAAAAGCAGGTACAGTATCGAACTTACATCCATGTCTCCAAACCACAGTTAGACCTGATTCCCCACTGCTGAGCCTCAGCAGAGCTGATCCTCAGCTGACATACCCCTTCTGAGTCCACATTTTCATTTCTGCCTTGCCACACAGTGACAATGTCAGTCACTCAGATCCTTGCAAAGCACTACATCACACAGCTCCCAGCATCCTGAATTTGATTTACTCTCCTTCTCGAGGACCTTATTCTCCTCGCTCCACCATTTGCTAGTGGAAACATTTCCCACTGCAAAGCAAAACTTCCATTTCTGTGGAAAACTGTCTCCTGACTAAGTGCAAAAAAAAAAGAAAAAAAAAGCCAAAATACATCTCTCTTCTTTATGCATAAGTTCCTGTCATCAAACATTTTAGACAAAACATGAAAGTGTGTTGCGTTTTCAGCTGTTTAACAAAACCAATCTATTTTTGCTACCAGAATACCCAGCAGTCATGGCATTGTCTTGCTTTTTGTTGAGAAATTAGTTTTGCCCTGAAAGAAACCATGCAATTACTTTCTCCATTTATCCTGCTATGCCACAGAGCAGCTCCCAGCATTACCAACCTGTGTGCCTGTGGAGTAGCCATTCCCTCATTGAAACAGACACAGAGGAAGATGTTGCTACTTCTCTTCCCATCACTGGGACTGCAGAGCCAATTGCAGTCTCCCAATGTGGAGAGAGCTCCTTGAGCTCCTGAAAGTGGAGACAGAAAATAAGGAGGAAGGGAAGAAATTGTTCTCCTCAGAGTTTTGGTACCTGCTCAATACTTCTCTGTTTAGGGTTGGAGATAACAGAATGAATAAAGTCCTGCAGGAAGAGCATTCTGCTATTTTGTGTTCCTGCCCACCAGCTTCTCTATCTTTAGATACATGGCAAGAAATCCAGACAGCTTTTTTTCCTTTCCTGAGATGCACATTTTTTGGCATAGCATTCCAGCTCTTCAAGTGTTTTTCAAGATCCATCTCCAGCCTGATTTTGCAATTAGTGGTGTTTGCACAATAAAGTCGACAAAACACAAAATTTGGAGCACTTTAATTATAAAGATATTATGTTTTCCATCACCTTACATCTTCTATTATATCCTTCACAGGATTTCTTTTCCTGACTCAGGGTAACCACAAACTACACTATTTAAGTTGTAAATTACAGCCTTTTACAGAATTTGAAAGCCCAAATCCTGCACACACTACATTATTTCCACCTAATTGCTAAAAAGATTAAGTATTTAAAAATAAATTTTCTCTAGAACCTTTCCCATTAGGATTAGCTGGAAATGAACTAGTGTCAAGTGAACAGGTTTCCTCTGTCATTAAAATGTGAGATCACTACAATGAAGATGAATATCACTAATGTTGAGCCACCTTTTTTGTGTCTTCCTGTTAAACTGCTCCAAGCACAAAATGCAAATGTTTCCCTTGCTTGCTACACACAGGCCTTAACAACCAGAAGCCCCCCCGAATGCAATGTACAAAATTCACTTGAATACAGTACCGCTTCCTGCCTGTGTAAGACAGAGTGACCCAGGAAAGGTGAACAAAATCGGGCAAAACAAGGGTAAGTTTAACACCACATAAGACCATACTTAAGTGTAGGGAAATAAAACTCATTTTTCTCCTCCCCTTTTTGGCCAATTAAGAATTATTATTGCATTTTTAAAATTAGGAAAAAATAGTACAGGAGGCAAGAAACAAAAACATGACAAATCAAGATAGATAACATGTATTTTTCCTCTTTCACAGTTGGAAGTTTGGGGGAGGAACAAAAGGCTAATTTTTTTCCAGCTCTTGCTTGTTAGAAATTATCCTATGACTTGACTCACATTTGCACATGCTAACAAACAGCAAGAAGAAATTGTTGAACTTGTTAAAGCATAACCTCAAAAAGCAGATTAGCAGAGTCTTTTCTTTAGCTAGGCAGGCTCCTCTTAATACAAGTTTCACACTGCTAAGAACAGCAAAAAGCATAGGAATGGTCATACTTGGTCAGAGCAAGGGCATGCCTAGCCCCATAGACACTCCTGGACAGAAGCCAACCCCCACCCTTGAACTTGGGCATCCATTAAGAACAGGTTAACAACAAGCAGGTATGGTATCTTCCTCATGGTCCTCTTCCAACATCCAACCATTTGTGGACTCCGGAACTTTGAGCCAAAGGTTGTTTTTATGTGTTTAGCATGTTTCAATCAATTTATTTTCAATAAAGCTCAAGACTACCACTGAAATAGTGAGACCTTTTACCAACAATAAACGGCAACCCCTACATTATGTGGCCAGTGGCTCCGCAGATAAACTTCAGTGAAGAGAGGTCTCCTCTTGCTTATTTTATGCTTGCAACCTGCCGGTCTCCTTCAATGCCTCCTAGTTCCTAGTTCTTTGTGCGACCAATTTAGACAGATCTGTCAATTCAGAGAGATAATTTTGTGAGCTGCTACACACATTGCCACAGGTGAATTTCTTTCATGGAGGACGCATTTTAGAAAAAGACAGGGAACAAAATGGAGCTAAATTTCTCCATGCAAATTAAGAGAGACATACAAAGACTTGTTTGCTGCTGTATAACTTCAGTGTAGAAAGCCAGCTGAAACCACACAGATGAGCACTACACAAACAAGAAAGAGCCACAATCCCATGAAAGAGTGTGCAGGAGGTACGTATAACAAGATATGGTCAAAGGCTCACTTGCAAGACCTTCCCAGGCATACTAGACATCCCGGCTAGAGATGAGCTGGTGCAAAGGAAGGAGTTACTTAGTCTTGTTACACATAGCAGAAAGTGTTTTCCCATTGGGAGCAAGAGTGTGGTTCCCTCAGAGGCTCTGAAACAGTCCAGCTCTGCCTCTCACTTGAGACCGATGGTGGGAGAGGACAGGACAACACACAGCTAATCACTATACAGGGTATCTACCCCTGCATACAGACAGAGGAAAAGACTTGAGACATTCTGCCAAAACCCTACCTGCCCTGCGGCAAGCAGAAGTCTTTGATCTCTCTTCCCATTTTGAAGTCATTCATTACCAGAGAGTGGTATGGAAAAAGTC
Organism: Ciconia boyciana; assembly: GCF_034638445.1. Lineage (NCBI taxonomy): Eukaryota > Metazoa > Chordata > Aves > Ciconiiformes > Ciconiidae > Ciconia > Ciconia boyciana. The sequence continues at coordinate 61,410,119 of NC_132938.1, forward strand.
AGTGGTTCACCAAATAAAATAGCTGATTGCTTTGCTTTTTGGCAATTTGAGGCTAGTTCTTAAAAGACAAACCCTGGGAGGCAAGGCAGAAGAAAACAGTTTCTTCTGTAAAGGAGGCTTGTTAAAAATAGGGCACATGTAAAGAAAATTCACTCTCTACATATCAGCTGTACACATCCAAATTGATTTCATGAATCTATCACCTTTTCTCACCTTTTTCTCCCCTCTGATGAGGTCACAACTAATAAGTTTCCTGCTGTGATCCCAACACATGGTGAAAAATCTACAGGAAATCCATTCAAGTAGCTGTAGTTTGGGATAAAGGCCTTCTATTAACGAATTGACACCAGAAACATAGCTTTCATCTCCTGCAGGGTCACTGCTATAAGGAAGTACTTACGTGATCTCTAAATGCTAAAGTCATTCTTTTGTTCAGAAACATGGTTCAGACTGAGCTGCCAGACCCCTGGGAAATTACATTTCTGTGGAGCTCAAATGTAATGAGCAACAAGCAAATCCTACTAGCTCAAAAGCCAGGTTGGTATATTCCTGCTGCACCATCAACACCCCCAAGTCAGCACCGTTCAAGCAGTGCCTAGTGTGCTCACCTCTCTTGAGATAATTGCTAACCTTGGCAGCTTATGTCACCTTGAATTGTATATATATGAGTATGTATTTTAGAATATTTTAGTATATGAGTATGTATTTTAGAATATTTTAGAATAAAATAGAAATAGTAAGGGAAATAGTATAAGAGTTATTAGTAGTTAAGAAGGGATCACAGGTAGAATAGAAATTAGCATACCAGAGTGTGAGAATCACAGACAGTTAGAAATAGAAACTAGCATACGAGACTGTGAGAATTGTAGAATCTTCAAGGTAATACATAATGCCGAAGTTAGATAAGAGGGTACAGGCATTGAATATTTTACTAACAAGCATATGTTTGTCCTAAAAGAATGCGAAGCTGTAACCCTTCAAAGGTCAATAACAGTAACATCCTCTTACTGGGAGAGCCGTAAAGACAAAGGGATGCCACAACAACAATGAAAACGACAGGAATAACAGTAACTAGGGGAAAGGTAAAGGTGGCAGGGGGAGATCACGACCACCGACCCAATTGGGGGACGAAAGGACTACCCCCCACACACTCCTTGTGAGCATGCGCAGTGAGTTAAAATCATACTGTGACTTTACTTCAAAGCGGAGAAAATACGGACCAATGGAAGAAGAGGATGAGTAGTTAGTCTGATGATTATGTATTAGATAGGTGTGGTGTGTTAACTTTTATGTATAAATACTGAGAAAGAATTGCAATAGGTGTGCTCGATTTGTGGAAATATTCCACCTTGCACCCTGCGCAGAATAAAGCAACGTCTCCTCTCTAAACATACTCCGTGTGTTTCAGGAGTTATTTTACAGTGAGGCAACACTTATTCCATGGATACATTACAACGCCTCATGCTATACAGCCCTTTTTAGGCAGGAAGATCAGCTTTCTTTCCAGAACAGATCCCACACAAGGAAGCATGACTAGCAAAGAGGAACCCAAGGCACAGCAGGGGATGTACGTTATTCATGGTAGGCTTGTATCAGTGAAGAGAAAACCCAAGGGGCTCCCCTCTCACTTCGAATGTTAAGAACAACAGAGTGTATCCTCTCACACTGTCTCACTGTTGGTCTGATATTTAGGTCTAACCTCTGCAGACTCAAGACAGGAAGTACCAGCACCAAGTGGACAGCCAGCAGAGGTTTTCTCCAGACCACACTTTTCTTTGCACTGATGTTTGCTGCAGAGTTGTAACTACCTGTGGGGAACACCCACCTTCCTGTGTTGGACTGCTGCAAGCTGGAACCCCACGTACTTTGCTAAGATGAGTCAGGCCAGTGCATGCCCTCTTTCGTAGCAGCAGAAGGCGCAGGTATACAGCCTTCCACCAGGACTGAAGTAATTAATTGCACTCATGCAATTTTCTTTTGTCTAATCATGCTTGAGCGGCCCAGGATGTGGCAGTCCTAATGTTTGGACCATTATCTCTTTTACCATGTAAATTAAATTCATTGCTGCTGCCATTGGCCAAGAGATCAAATTAGAGTGCTGTCTGCACCCCAGCCCCCCATGTAAAAATATATATATATCAGCACTCAACTTATACTACCGGTGATTTTACACTTGAAGAAATCATGTAGTAACACGGTGATGTTGAAGCTAAAGTACTGGCCTCACCCAAGTTTCTCTGCAGTGTCTCACCCCAAGCTCCCCACTATTCTAGTCCTCACTGCTTAATCACAACCCCAGGCAGCATCTCTAGGGAAACCAGAGAGACCTCAGCTGAAAGCGAATCCCTGTAGCACGACTGCAATAGCTGGTCATGGTGGCCCAACGAACTAAATGCTCCTAGCTCCAAACTTTCCTGTTAATAAAGGCCCTTTGGGGGTTTTCTACTTGCTTTCTCATTTGGGTGGGGTGGTAGGGAGGTTGTTGCCTTTTTTAAGTGCAGGCAATTACAACAACATGGACTTCTAGTCACATGCTTTTTATGCGATAACACTGCTATGAAATTCAGTGCAACGTGCTCCATAACCAAACTGAACTGAATATAATGTATTTTATTTGCACAAGGGACTGCTTTTCATCTCTCTCCCACTGCCATCTGCCCCAATGTTCTATCAAGGTTTTTAAAAAATACTGTGTTTTCCTTTTTCATAACATCTCAGATTTCAGTGATTGTGCCATCATTTTAAAAGCACCCACCTTGGGACAAGCACTAACTGCATTAGAAACGCAGAGCTGAGGTTCAGCAGACATGATTTCTAATTCCAGCCTTGCCATTGCTTTACAAATACAAGCAAGTAATTGAGACATGCTTGAAAAATTATCTCTCCACTGCACACAGATAAAAATTTACCAAAAAAAATTCTCTCTTCAGTTTGAGGTCTTCAAAATATTTTTTTTTTCTCTACTGACACATTAGTTCCACATTTTAAAACTGGGGGGGTGGCAGGGGAGGGAGTGGAGGGAAGAGGGGGAAGTAGGTGCCTTATGAAATAAAGCAGGACTACAATTTTAATCCAAAGTTTCCAAATGGAAAAGTGCCAGAATTGCATCAGAAGTACTTTTTGAGGGAAAAATCAGGTTTTACTTCTAAAACTTGTATTTTCATCTGAAAAAATGTCTTCAAACAGTTTTCATACCCCATATATCAGTGATTGAAAAGATATGGCCCGCAAGCTGCTTCTGTCCTGCAATAAGTACTGTATTTACACTGTTGCAGGCTTTTATTTGTTGAGCTTGTTGATAAATGAAGAAGAGGAGGTAGGACTGTGGTTGAGGACTTCACGCTGAGTATTTGATATTAAGCTGATAGATTATTATGATCTAAATATATTAAAGTCCCATTACTTAATACTAATGACAATGCGAGGGCGTATTTGCTAAACAGCCTTTCTGTCTTCTCAGACATCAGTACTCAGCAGATTACAGGAATGGAATTTCAACAATCACTCATATTTTTCTGCTAGGCTTCAACAACATGCTATGCTTACAAAAGACAAAACGCAATACAGTTTGATCCCGCTAGGTCTCAATACTCTCCTAGCAGCTGTGCAGTAGGCTTATCGGGGCTTACAAAGTGGGCCCTTTCCATGTCTGTTCAATTAGAGATAATAATTGAAGGTATTAATCACACATTTACAACAAAATTTTCCACAGTTAAGAGACACCCTGCAAATTATGTGATCCAATGTACATCCACCTATTTATGTTGCTATGGCTATGCTGTCCTTGGTCTGAAAGAAAGATATAATCAAAACTTAAACAATGGATGGATTTTCACATTTAATGGGCTGGGCTTTCAGCTTGGCTCAGCAACTCAGTGGCAGTGACCCTCTCCTGACTTTCATTTTTCCTTACTGCTGTTGGAAGGACTGGGAGAAATCATCCCCAGAAAGCTTAGGAGCACGCCCACCACTAAAATAAAAAATGTGGTGGAGTTCTTCTCAGCCACACCATTCACCACTAAGTGCGGTAAGCTATTTTAAGTGATGTGGTATCCTCTCATTCTATCAAGTTAACCCCAAAACTGGGGAACATACTTTGTCCTCATATCAGATGAATTAGAAACTAAAGTTTGAGGCAGTAAGCAACACCAAGGTGACAACTCAACATTGCTGACTGAAGGTCCAGGAAAGTTTTAAGTCACAGATCTAGCCTTGGGCACCAAAACAGAGGCACAAGAACTTCAAATATAATTTTAAAAGAAGTCTAAGAAGGTGTGATAACAGAATTAGGTGAGATAACAAAAAAGGTCGCAAAATGAATAGCCAACTCCCTTAAGTTTCTTATTTTAAATAAGGATTGGGACACAAGACTAGGTATATGTTTTCAGTGGTATAACAATGGAAGACCTTGCAAGAACAACATTTTCAGGAATGTCCTCTAACTGTTAATAATTTTTTTTAGTGCTCATTTTTTTTAGAATCACCTTTGTCAAAAAACCCAAGTGTTTTCCACGTTGCAGAGCCTTACGCCAAGAGCAGACAAATTCATATCTGAGGTTTTCAATTGCTTCCATTTACCCCTTGTACAAGTGACACCAGTGTGACACCACTTTACTTTTCAGCCCTCTAGAACAGCAAGTTACAGGTGCAGGGCAGAAGGCCAAGTCAGAGCCACTGCAACTGAAGTTGAACAGACTTTTGGATTTCAATAAGCCTTTGCTCTCTACCTTTACCCACAGAAGAAATGGCAAACGTTGTGCTCTCAAGCACTGCCATTGTCACAGGACTACTCTTTGGATTTGTACTTCTCTCTATGAACAACACAATACCTCCACCTAAAGCAGGTGAGAAAGCATTCCATAGAAGTAAAAGGAGGGCAATTCATCAAAGCCAGAGCATTTCATGGAAATTGCCTGTGTTAGGACAGCTGAAATACTGTCAGAGTTTACATGGGGTCTCACTGGTCTCCAGCAGCCTGCCTGCTAAGACACCAGGGAGCCTTAAAGGCCATATAGAGATCCATGCAACAGGTGGCAACACTGAGCCTACTTGGGTCCTTGTCTGTAGGTCACTGGCCTCCTGGAGGGGCTGCCAAAGGGCTGGGATGAAGGGCAAGCCTTGCCACTGCTTGAGATAGAGGGGAAACAGAAGCCCCAATGGTCCTGTGTTACTTGCCACATATGCCACATGTGGGAGCCTCCATGCCCACAGTCTGTGGCCCATACCTCTACCCTGACCCAGATGCTTTATGTTCCTAATCTCTTTCTCCTTATTTAAAAAAAAAAAAAATACTGTGAAGCAAACAAAAGTATCCAGCTCTCCCCAAGCCTGTGTTTTCACAGGACCTTACAGGAAACAAAAGTTATGTAGTACTGCAGGAGATGCTCAGACTGCACAGGGCAGATTCAGAAGGAGACCTGCGGGGATAGCAGGTTTTTCTCCTCCATTAGTTCTGCACACGCCACACCAAGCTTCACATTGTGGAGCAGCTGTACCCTTCCACATCCACACCATGCTGCCTGGAGCTCTGCACTGTCAGATACACTAAGCAGACAGATGAGAGCCTCATCTGCTGCTGATAGGCTCCACAGAAAGACTCCTGGCAGCAACAGGGTGCTCTCATGGCACTACATACATTAGCCCCCCAGCTCTGCCTTGTGAAAGGTTCTCTGAAATAGTTTTCAACTGCTGTGGAGATAATCAGTTATGTCTCTCGTAATACCATATTTAACAGCTCCATTTGCTATAGAACATAAAGAAAAGGTCTTGCACAACACAAGCTTTTTCTTCAGAGGCTAGAGAAAGTCACTGCAATCTCTCCTTTGTGCTGTTTCCTCAGGACAAGGCTGTTTTGTCTAGCACTGAACAGCAGCCAAGGTGAGTTCATGTTAGGTGACGAACAGAAATCATCCTGAAGAAAAAGCAGCAAAGAGGGACAAGGTGGGATAGAAGCCCATGCAACTTGGGTTGAAAACCTTGGGAACTTCCTGAAGTTTCTCTGCAAGGAGATGAGATCTGACAGACCCTCACAGAAACTGCCCTTTATTCAGAAAGGATCTGTCACAGGCTGTCACCTATCGCAGAAGAAATTATACACACTGTACCAAACAGAAACATTGACAGGGCTTACAGCAAGTGCACATGTGCATAGCAAATTGCAGTTGCGTGCTATATAATATCCCCATCACTAGGTGAGATATTTACACATTACATGAAAGTCTTCCTTTCCCCTATGGCAAGTCCACACTGAAGTATGTCCACATGGCAAAAACCACCTTCTTTCAGCATATGTTTCAAAAAAAATCATTACAAGTTTGAGATGCTCACAATGCTTTCCATTTTTCTTAGGTCTCCTATCCCTGGATTCCTGTGTTTACATGAAAAAAATCCAATCACAGCTATAAAAAATAAAAAAAGTACAAATTTACACAGGGACAGCAAAAATGTTTTTTCTATTAATAAAAAAATCCACGCTCTTGCAGCTTCCTCCTGAATATGTATAGGCAGGGAACAGCTGAGGTGCAAACACTGCCATGTGGCAAGGGAAAAGAACAGAGCGCTCAGTGCTATCACACATGGCTTATTTAGACAAAGGTAAGCAAACTCTTTACCATGAAGCCAGTCTCACAGCTGAGGTACATAGGAAGATAAAAGACCTTTCTCCCTTAGATTACAAGGCATGCACTGAAGTCACCTAGGAAGTTTTGAAAATCATTACCTCCAAATCTGACTAAGCAAACCCGAGAGAAAAATCAGGCTAATGAATAATTTGGATGCTAAACATGCATCCAAAAGCATTATTAAGCACTGCTTTACTAGCATCCCAGTGATTAACATTTGCTGCTTATTTTTCCTCCCTCTTTCCTGATCTTCTGTTGTTTTGCTCTTTGCTAGTCCTTGTTCCTTGCAGATGTATCTGTGCAGACGGCACAGAAGCAGAACTACCTCTTGCCTGTGTGCAGCTCAGGATGGCTGCAGCCACAGCCACCCAGGCTGGGAGCACAGTCAGAGCACAGGGAGGTTAGCTGCTTCGGCACAAAAGGAACATCCACAGCTACTTCCGAGAACATAACAACTAGAAAGGTAGGTTTGTCAAAATGGCTAGAAAGACTCTTTCCCTTGGACCAGCTTATTTCTGAACCGATATCTTCTTTTTATGTCTCCTGCTTGGCAACAGCAATAGTCAATACCAGTCACTGGATTCTAGTCAGAAAGGAGAAAGGTCCCTGGACAGACTTACTCCATGGCAATTCCCCTTACCCTGCAGCACGGTGACTTTGTGGTAGCTGCAGAAATAAACTCATTTTTGTCTCCAGTACTACTGGCAACAGAAATAACTAGGAGAGCTGAGCTCCACAAGTTATTATTTTATGGAAACCCAGTGTGATGCAGAGAACAGGTTTCCATCGGCTCCAACTTAAGTCAAAGCCACAGACTGACTGGAATCTTGATAGAGAATTTAAAAACAAAAAAAAATTCTTCTAACAACAGAACAAAGTCTGAGGGCCTACTTTTCAGCAGACTCTTCTACCAGAGCCCTTTTACTACTAACTGAGTGAGTTTAATGTAGATTTTGGCACACTAAGAGGTGTAGCGTAAAGTTGTTAGAAGATGGATCTGTCAGAATGGAGGCAATTTATCTAAGGGCTTTCTTGCATCCACAGCTGAAAGACAGAAACCAGAAGTCACAAGAACTAAGAACTGAATAATAGAGCTGAGTTTTTTTAAAAAAAGAAAAAATCAATATTTTTTCCAGACTTAGGACAAGTGTTGACACTTTTCTTAAAGTGAACAAAATTCCAATTTGGTGGTGGCAAAATATTTAAGCCTCTTTGACATGAAACTCCATTTACCAGTAAACTTAGTCACCTCTTCATTCTCAGCCTTTCCTAGACCAGAGTCTCAGGGAAAGCAAAAACTCAGGCAACACACTCCCAGAGATGGTTTTCCTGAAACACAACTCAGTGCTACTGAAGGCTGTGCTGTATTCAGCACCCCCCTCCCCCAGACTTTCATGGAAGAGAGAATGCACATGGCCCTTGAGGCACCATAACCCCCTTAAACATATGAACTGACTGAAAAAATATGCCAAGATAACAGCATTAGGTGGTGTGATAAAAGCTGGTCTGCACACACATAAAGGAGCACAGACGCACCATGGCAGGACACACATACTACAGGATGCAGACAAAGAGCATTTGAGGATGGCACAGGACTTATTATGGGATGTTTAGGAGAGGAATCGAAGGCAGGCAAAAGGGTGGGTCTAGGTGATTTGGAGAGGAACAACTGCGGGAAAATAGAGGGGGATAAGAGGATAAAAAGTACCAACCTCCTGTTAACAGGCCTGCTCTGTACGCTTGTCAGACAACACCCTGCACCTGATAGGCACATTCTGTCCTATTTTCTCCTCAAATGCCATTTCTATTTATTATGCTGGGTGAGGGATCCTCTTTTCTGTGTGCATGTGTGTGTATGGGGGTCTGCAGTGCCAGCAACTGGAAAGACTGGAGTGAGTGAACATAAGTATCAGCAACTGGAGTGGCACCTTGGATCAGAGGGGCTCATGAGTCTGGGGTGCAAGCACCTGGAGTGAGTGAGGGTCTAACTCCCTGCTGATTTCAAACGGCACGTTAATACAACCTGAAGATAAATGCCACCTTTGCTTTCACTGTGTTGTCACAAGGTATTATGTGGACCTAGCTACCTACAAGGAGATGTGTTGTGTTATATTAGAGGCTACAAGTACTTGATTACTTTAAGGGAAAATGAGGATTCAAATATTGAAGGCAGCTTTCACATCACAGTCTTTCGCCTTATGAATCTTATGAACATGCAATCAGATGTTATCAGATGCTCAAGTTGTGTCCCTTGAGAACAACACAGTACATAGCCACATACAGCTTTCAAAATTTGACCCTTTATGTGAAAAAAGTATAGCCAATTGATATTATGAAATATTCAAATCCAGTATGAAATATTTAAAAACCTCTGGCTTTGCCATATCTGAACACAAACCAATTAACACACCTATAATGAGAATCTATCAATTTGTTTTTTCACTTTTATTAAAAAAATAACCAAAATGTAATATTTTATTCACATAAAATAATGCTGGTTTTCCATTTGGATGGGGGGAAGTCTTACATGTGATCCATTCTAAGCCATTTTTTATCATTATTGTTATTTTTAGTTTGGCAGCTGAACCTAAAAATCAATTACTTGTGCAGTCCTGGATGACAGTTGAAAAAGCAGTTTCTAATCTTGTGTCAGTAAAGGCTGTTGCCATGAGCAGCAAGATCCTCTGACTGACACGTAAACCAGTGGCTTTCAGAATAATTTGACAGCTATTTTTCTTTAGGTTTTTTTTTCATTTTTTGTTTTTTAAACAGGGAAGTCTCTTATTATCATTTACACACAGCAAGTCCTCTCTCCAGTACATTAGCTGAAAATCCACTTGTTTAATTAAGCTTTACGCTGTAAGCCTTCTGTTCTTTCACTTTAATAGACTTAGACATGGAAGCACAGTCTCTGCAGGTTTTACCTTACATATCATCAGGTTGCTGACTTCTTAACCAGATTACTAGATACAAGGCATTTTAGCAAGGCCTTGCTGACTTGAGTCAAGGGGAGAAGCCACAGCCAGCCTGCTTCTAGATAATACAGATGACAACATTATTCTCCTAATAAATGAAAGAAAGCAAGGCACAGTGCTTTTATGGACAGGAATGCAAACAGCAACAATTATGTAAACAGGTAGCAAAAATCAGTCACGACCCTGAGAAGAAGTTGACAAGACAGACAAGTGTAGTGCTAGATGCACTTGCCTAAGGTTATCCAGCAGATCAGTGAGCCCAAAGCAGAACCAACATGCCATTTGCTCGGCCCACACCACCCTTCCTGGAGAACAGTCCATGTGACTATTTATCCTGGACTCACTTACTAGAAGATAAGTAGATTTTTTTTTCCTACTTCTAATAATAAAAAGAAGAAGAAATGAAGCAACTTTTTCTAAATCCCAGAAGTATGCAGAAAACATGCCATTTTCTCTGAATGTATGTTTTTTACAGTATGGTTACCCTCACTGAATGGTGCTCTGCAAACACAGGGGAGAGGGACGCTGCTGCAGGACACAGCACGATGCCAGGTGCTGCACACAGTGTACAGCAAGAAAGAAAGATGATGACGTTGAAGTGACTGAGTGAGGCCATGTTGCATGCTTCCGTTTTGTTTGACATATCTCACACACCACTACCTTTCTGCCTTTCCATGTTATGTGGTTTGATGACAGAGCTCCAGTGAAGTTTTAGGATTACCCCAGTTAGTGCTATGAAAGAAATTAAAGCAAGGTGACAAGAATACTGTTGGGGAGGACTTAGGGGTTTTTGCGGAGTGGTTTCGTTTGGTTTGGTTTTTTAAGGTTAGGACTCTTCTTACCTATCTTGAATCATATACAAAAGTGCAGGACAATTGTAACTTACCACCTATACTGAAAATTTGCCAGACTTTTAAGAGTAACAATTAACAGTCATGCAGTAGCCATAAGGAAAAAAAAGGACCATAATTGCACCAAAATACTTCAGCAAAGCATAAAAGAGATAATTATCATTACTACATGGCCTTTGAGTACCAGCAAGACCTTAATAGATCATGGACAACTCCAAGCACCAGGGCTGCCAGACAGAATCAAGGCCAGAGCTCTTCTGTCCTCTCTAACTATTTACCCTTATTACACACTAATATTTCCACTTCAAGATTTCATTGTGCCAGACTTGCACATAGCAAAAGACAATCTCTGCTTCAGATATCACAACCACAAGAGAGCAAATGAGCCAGGAATGTGCCGGTAGGGGAGAGAAGGCAGAAGATAAGACAGGATGAGTACAGCCTCTCCTCATTAGCACTGCCCAGTAGCATCATGACGCTGATGCAGTTGCATTCCTCTCCCCAAAGCCCCTTCTCCTACCCACGGTCCAGGGAGCAGCTACATATGACTGGAAGCAAGAGCAGGCAAAACTGATTCTCTGTTCGAGGCTCAAATCTCAGGAGTTTGACTGACATCTGAACTAGTTTTCTTTATGAAAAGCAGGGGTTCAGAAGAAACCCCATGAATACTGTGCAGCTTGGAGAGAAAATACTCAGTCTTGAGAGAAATAAGGCAAAGCAAAAGAAAAATTTCCCCATCCTTTCATAATCTGTATCCTGTCTTCTTTTTGGCAGTTTTCTTTCCTTAATTCAAACTCTTTGCAATCTTTTACCAATAGAGATATAAAACAAATGCAATTATTATGAATGTATTTTCATTCAGTACACCACACATTATAAGTGTTCTTCCATCACCCTCAATAAATCTCATTTTGAGTGAGCAGACATGTTAAGAATTTTCATTGAAATTTAGGCTATAACAAAACAAAATTATATTCAACAAATCATAACGGACAAGATAGTCAAACACAGATAAGACAGCACGCAGCAGACCAGTCAACATTGATTAGCAGGTTTACCAAATATATTTGCAGTAGATGGCAAAACAGAGAGCAAAAATAAGTTGTCTTAGTTGAAGCACTTTATGCTTTTTCATAATCTTAAAAATAGGCAATGTAGGAGCAATATGTTAGTATGCCACACATGCTTGCATCTGAGCACACAGAGTACAAATTTGGTGTGCTGTAGATGCACTGTTGGAGACCAGGGCTCTGATATCCCTTAAAAACACAGTCCAGTACAAGAGATGGCAGAAGTGTAAAGTGCCACTTCTGCAACACTGGAGTGCAGGGAATCTCAATCCCTATCTGTAAGGAAAAGTGACCCAAGAGCATCTGTGAGGCCAACAGCCAAAGGCTGCTGCAAAAGCCTGCTGCAAAGCAATTACCTACCTCCCTTATTGTAAGGGAAGAGATGAAGCCCTGCGAAGCAGCAGGATACCCGCTTGCAACCAGCTCCTCAGTTCCTCTCTGCCCTTCTTGAACCTGTTCTTCTCTGCCCTGAAGAGTTTCTTACTCTTCAGACCATACTTTGCACTGCTTGGCCAAATGAGCTTTTGGGTACTCAACTTGCAGGATATGGAAATTGGCCATCTCTGCTCTAATCTTTTATCTAGGCAATTTTCAGAAACCTGAATTTGCACTGATGGGAAACAGTAAATAAATATTTGGTGGCAATTAAGAGAAAACCTTCCATTTCTCTCCCTTCAAAAAATTCCTAAGTATTCTTAGGCTAATAAAAAAAGCCAAGAAAGGCAATCAAAGGTAATAGAACAGCTTCTATGCAAAGAATAGTCAATTAGAGTTGGACTCTTCAGGCTGGCAAAGGTGACAGGGGAATGGAGGGAAACAATAAGAGGTTTGGAGAAAGCAATCAAAGGTAAATAAGGAAAAAAAGTTTGTTCATAGTGTCTCCCAGTAAAGACACTAGGGGACATTGGAGAAACCCAGAGGTGCTAGAATCAAAAGCAAGTAAGAGGATATCGTTCTACAGTTATGCATAACACAGTCATGAAACTGCTCATCACCTTATACTTGCACCTCAAGCAGCAGCCTCACAAGCCATCCACTGTGCCTCCAAAGTTTCTCTGCTATGAAGCCCTGCTCACAGGGCTTTAGGAAACCTGCAGAGGCCAGATCAGCTGGTAGTTGAGGCCAGGAAGATGGTTTTCACATTACTGAAATTGTTGGCCAGATGGCTGGCATCAGAAAAGCTATGTCCTATGCAGGCAGGTAAAGACTGAGACAATCTCACCTCCCTTCCATACAGAACAGACCTGCCGATTGAAGAACTCCTTTCCCATAGAAACAGCTTATTTTACACCTTAGGTGGAAACACACACACACACTCCACTGGCCACTGTATGTGTAACAATGCTTCTGCATGTACACAGAACAGCACAAACACCTTAGCATGACTGGCCATGTTACACTCCAACACCCTTTTCAGTTTGGCCAGAGGACAGACATTTCCTTAAACATTCCTGTTGCTTAAGTTTTTCCTCTAACAAAGTCTATGTCTGTAGACAAACTCATGCTTTTTATGTTCTTTCCTTCTAGACGCACAGACTAGATTTCTGGACTCGATCTTCTTTCCTTGTTTCTAATCCCACTCATTTCCATCTGCATTGTTTTTGTACTCTAAATGGCATTCTCAGTCTTTCAGAACAGAGCAGCATCTATGACACTGAGTCACCTTTTGTCTACTTCCTCTCATGGGTCATTAATGAAAGCTGAGGAACACCTCAACCCTCAGCAGCCTCTGACTATTTCTCCTCCCTTCATCACACACAATACATTGCTTTTTGTCATTTATGGTCTTCCTGACAATCTTCAATCCACCAGATCTCAGTCCAAATTTGTCTGAATTCATTTTTCTAGTAGTATTTGGGAGAACACCACAACAAATGCTTCAGTCACATCTACACATGCAACAGCATAGCTGGCACTATTGCTAAACAGGTAAACCAGAGAAGATTAGGACTATTTCAGCTATCTTTTCCTCACCTAATGGCATTTTCCTTTAAAACAAAACAAGTAAATTTTTATTTGACAGACCATACTCATTTTGCGTATGACAGACCATACTCATCATACTGTTGCAGTTCTGTTATACCTTGTTCTGTTATACCCACTATTATTTTGGGTGGGGGTTGGGTCCTTTCTGTCCTTTTTATTTATTTGTGGCATTCCTTCAGTAGATGGGATGGATTAGAGTACAGGTTCATAAGGAAGATGACAGGTACTAACACATTTAAGTAGTTCAGTAGTCTTTTATTCATATATTAGTGGTGCCTTTATTCAATGGGTACTAATGGTGTATTCTTAAATGTTTTGCACCTCCCTATGAAATTCCAGGCGATATCCAGGCAATCCCTAGGCTGATAAGCTTGACATTGATTTAACCGTAGCAGAAACTGGTATGAAAAAGTCAGCGAGATAAAAGATACAGTGATATTGTTGATATTTTTCTACAGCCAGCGAGGACTCTAAAATATTTGATTTAGCCTCACATGGCAATACAGAAAAATACGTACCTTTGCAACTCGTAAGCCAGTGACTACTTCAGCAGTAGAGCACAGAAAAAATTTAAGTGGGAAACATTCAACAACACAGTATCATTTTCCTTCAGATCATTATTAAAGTAGGATTCACGCAGTACTAAAAATTGGAAGACTTGTTAATAATAATGGCAATGGGTCTGTTGCACAGATGAACTTGATCTCGGAATAAGGTGATTCATTTGAGTGGTAGGGATTGTTAAACAAACCAAATACATGACAAAATACCTTGGATGTAAAGCTGTGCTTGTAAGATAGGGGAAGAATGTGAAATCCTGAAATACAGTGCCATGGAGTGAATGACTAAGGACCGTAAGACAGAAAGGGGAACAGAAATCCCCATAGTTAAGGCTTCCCCATGTTACAGCAGAGGGTCAATGACTGCCACGTCTTCAAGCAGGAGATAAGAGGCAGGATTGAGAAAGCAGCCAGAGAATTACCTGAAATGCTCTGTGTAGTCCAGGTGTCCTTACTCAAGGATAAGGGAGAGACAAGGGGTACCATATCAGAAGAATTCTAGAAAAAAGCCACATAAATAAGCTAAGGTCTAGAAAAAGCAGAAAGGAAGTAAGAAACAGTCTCTCCTAAAAGTCTGCATGAAGAGATCCCTGATGAGAGAAATCCTCAATGAAGAAACAAAGGTCTAGAAACTCAAAGTGGACAAATCCAGCTTAGAAATTAAAGTACACAATTTAATTTTTGATCATTTACTATTTCAATAACTAATCCAAGGCTCACTGGATGTGCTTCTGAAGTTGCACCTTGGCTCAAAACAGAAAGCACAAACATGATAAAGGGCCCCATAATGAGACATAAAACTCTTGGCTCCACAAAAGAATGGTAGAATTTTTGGGACCCATTTTCAATAGAATAAGGTTTAAAAAAGAATCTACTCCATCACTCACAAGCTTGAAACTAAGACAATGCCCTGGTTTCATTTATTTTAATTCATTTAATTTAAGTCTAACCCATCCCTGCTGGCAGCTTTGCACAACAGAACTGTCACCATAGAAATCCATCATGTAATTTGAAACTGAGAGGTCTCTGCTAAGTTGGCACTCCAGTGAAAGCTACAGTGAGGGCACTGAAGGCTCTCCAAGTCAGATGCTGGAAGGAATCTACTGTGGAAGAGAAAGTCCCATATATCACTACTGAAGCCAAGTCATCAAGATAAATGGTCAAAAAATAATACAGATGATCTCACTTCTTATTGTGCTCAGTTGTAGCTGAGGCAACCCAACCCTAAAAAGCTTGGTGGGGGTATCAAAGATGACAAAGTGAAGTCTCTGAAGGCTTCTCTGAGTCAGTCCACACTATGATAAAAACCAGAGAATAAAATTTGTTTTGAAGCTTCCCAAGCTTCTCAAAAGTTTACTTTTTCCTTTTCCCTCAAGTGAACACAATGAAACACATCAGCTTCGTACCCCAAACCCCCTCCATGCTAGGCCCTCGCTGCAGTTTCAAAGCCTCAATTCCCCTGGCTACCCTGGCTTCTCCTTGCTGCTACCATGCACAGGCAAAGTCCCTCAAATATCTGCTACCATAGGTGCCAAAGACGACATCTGGTAAAAGATGACTCTTGCACTCAAGGAGGGGAAAACAGCGACATGAAAATTTTACTACCCTTCTAGATTTACTTCAGTGACTGATTTTGATGTTTCAAGCCAAATACATGCTCAATTTGCCTCTTATAGACTGTATTCATTTGTGAAGAACGCTAGCTGTGGCTAACCAGGCTAAAATAATCCCATGCCAAGGCTTTCTACTGGAGCTGTACATGTTGGGGAGAGTTACACAGGCGTTTTGAACATGACACCCATGAAAAGATCAGAACTGGCAGAAATGATAAACTACGGTTTCTCAAAAGAAAATCACTTGGCATTTGCTTTTATTACAACCTATCCCAAACTTCTCTGTTGGATCAGCTTCCCCCCTGAGGAGGGAATACAATCTGCAAAAACATGACAACTACAGAAAAGATTGTTCAGAGTTATCTTGACTACATTTCAACACCAAATGTTCACTTTAAGTGTTTTATTTTCACCTCTGTTACATTACACATTAATGTCTGATATTGAAAAATATGATGAGCAAACTATGCCATGCTGCCAATTTTTATTTTGCATTCCCATTTTTGAACACAGTTTTTGAAGTTTTATCTTCTTACCCCAACTGAAGACAAATTCCTTAACTGGGGAAATGCAAATTCAATTGTAACTTTAGTTGAATTAAGGAAAAAACAGGAACATGCATTTCTTAAGCATTCTCATACAAATGTGAACTGTAAGACTGGTTTCCCGGCTCAGTTAAAGGCTCCAAGCAACACTGAATGCTGATTATATGCTGAGGTCAGAAGGAGCAAATGGGTTTTGCTGCTTTACTAATATCAATCAAGCCTCTTTAGGAAAAGGTGCAGTGAAGTTTTGAAAATTTTTCACTTAAAGATAGGAAGTCAGACTCATGGAAAACTCAGACTCGGAGCCTGCTCCTTATATACCGGGTATACCTCAGAACATGCAGCAGCCTTATTTTTTTTTTTTAAGCATTTCAAGAAGTTGGGGTCTAATTCCTGCACAGCTCCCTTCAGTAATTTTGAAAATGTCAAGCAGATTGTAAGGTTCTGAAGTAGGAAGTGTATATGGTAGGTAATATTATAGAACAAGGTCTATTACATGAGACTGTTCACAGTCATGTGATAAATCCCCCAACAGCAAATGGGAAACCAGACTTGTATTCAGCTAGCTCAACAATTTCTTTTATAGAGGATGCTAACAGTGCTTATGCATGTTTGCATTTCCCAGCATTTTAAAAAACAAAATTCAAGGTTCCCAAAGTAGCAAGCTAGCTCACCTGCAAAGAGATTGGCATAAGTCACGTGGAAAGGCCTTTCCCTCTAACAGAAGCTTTCAAGGATCAAGAAAGCAACACTGGGGCATTCGCTATAAGCTAGTTAAAGTGGGCTCAGCAAGAGCTTTCAAACATCGCTGCTCAGAAATCACAAAAGGAATATAGTCTTCCCTTGCATGGCTCAAAACGAGTCAACTCTCTTCACATTCAGCATAGAGAGACTCTGTCCAACCACTGTTACCTTGACTTTGGACATCCCAATACAACCAATGCAGTCACAGAGCTCCCCCCTCAGCAAAAGCAAGGTGCCAGTGAGGCATGATGTGCCATAACTCAAAGCAAATCAGTGCTGCCTTCTTTAGGGGATCAGAGGTGCTAGTGAATAACTCATTTTTTGTTATCTCCTGCTTTATTTCACACATTTCTTGGGAAAAAAAGGGACATGCTCCTAGTGAATGAGCAGACCAGGAAGGTACCTGCAGCATCTCAGCAGCAAAAGCCTGCAGCTCAGCACCTGACACCAGCTGCCTCAACAGGCTTAGGAATATGGTTAGAGATGCCCTCTACCAGTGTAGCAACCAAGGTTGGTTGTAAAAGTATCCTTTTCAAGCTTGTATATACTGGGGGACTGGTGAGTTCTTGTTACTTTGTGCACTAAGCTAACGCTAAACGGGCACAACACAGAACAGTACTTCACACAGCAGACCTGCAGAGCGGGGCAGAGCAATGTCACTTTGCTCAGCATGGGGCTGAAGTCTACTCCAGTCCTGTCAGCCGACCCCGACAGGGATCGGAGTTAGCTCCAGAGCCAGGAGTTGCAGGTACAGTATCACAGCTCTACTTAAGGCTGCAATTTAACCTTCTTAGCCTGTCCAAAAGAAATCACACAGTGCTGGGTGTCAACTACAGGTAGTTTTTAAAATGCCCTTGTTACCAGTTCTCATAGAAGCGTCCGTCCCTCGTGCTGAAGAGAACTAAATGAACATTTCATCTTTGTTTAGCTCTGTCAGGGAAAAGACAAACAATCTGAGAGTTGGTTTTGGCTTTCAGAAAGTGTTTAAAAAGAAGCAAGTATCACCTTCCATATTGTAGTCAGAGGCCAGTATTTCAGCTACAGGCATCAGATCAAATTCCTAGGGCGTACTTGGCTTTCACCAAAGGACATATATAAACAATAATGTATGGGAGGTCTAACTACACACAGCTAGGAAATTAAAACATTCCCTTGAATGGTGCTCCTAAAATATGCATAGATATATACATAAAACATGTGAACAGCCAGTAGAATTCAGAAATCCTTTCAGTGGAACAAAACGCAACAGAGTTTTTCCCAAAGAGGGACACTGTACAGTGAGGAGGTAGGTTTTATCTGTCTAGAGCTTATTTCACTGCAGAAATACTAACATCATTTACTTCCCTGAAGGCTGTCTTGCTCTTTTTTCCAATACAGATTGAAAAGGACCGCTTTCCCACCACACTTCACCCCGCTTTCCTTCTGTCTGAACCTCTGCTGTCATCTCCATACCACAAATTGGATTACAGTTTTCCTCCTCCTCTCAGGGATATGGTACTTATACTTTTTGATTTGTGTGAGCACAGCATGGGTTTTTTCCACTCTAGTAGCTGACCCATGCAAACTCGTTTAGCAAACAGGTACTGCCACTCCTCAGTGCTTTTACTGAGACAGAAAAAGTTGTGTCTCTTGGTGCAGCAGGGAAGCAAGCTCGGACTGTGATGTGGTCCACTAAGTAGCTTGTGAGCTCTGCTCACACTCTCAAGTAGGCCAGCCAGTCCAAGGTAAGAGCACTACTGCATTTAGACCGGAGGCCTCTCTAATTATGATCAAATAATCTCTGCAGTGAGAACGAGTGCTCATATGGTATCAGAATTGAGCTGACAGACACACTCCAGTACCTTAGGGAAGGAACTCTGTGGTGGAGTTAGCATCTCATTTAAAAGAATTGAGAACTATTTCAGATAAGTTTTATGAGCACAAGGTCCCCATCCTGCTTCTCTACTCAAAAGAGAGGTTATTTCCATTCCTCTCTTCTCCCCCAACCAAACTGCATGAGACATGTTTTGTAAGCAGCTCTTTATTTATTGTGCTTAACCAATTCTCCTAATTGGAACATGAATTTTTAGGCCCATAAGCAATACAGAGGATGAGGAGGGAAAACACACCTGCACTTTCTGAAGGAAAGAGTGCTATGTACATAGAAGACTTAAAGGGAAGTACTGCTAGCAGTACTATTAGTTAGCCATACAGTATCAAGGTTAGCAGTCTGCCCTCCAGCTCCATAGGAGAGCATGAATTACTGGTGTCCTACTGTAATACAGCCTTCTGGTGAAATGCTTTCACAGAGGAATTATGTGGGAAGCTGTATAGTACGAGTGCTGTGTTTTCTGAAAAGGTCTGAAGCCCCAGCAGTAGCCTCCATACCTCTGGCAGAGGCATTTAAAGAAGGGCAGCAGCCTCCAAGTTCACATGTCCTTCTGTTTTCTGTGCTGAGGTCATGGTTTTGATTTTTAAAGTTTTGCTTTACACAGATTCTTTTCTGCATTAGACCCATGACAATTGCCCATTTCTCTACCCCAAGCAATTAGCACCGCTACTGCCAGTGGGGCATTGTTGCCCATAGTATGGTGGAGCCAATTATCTTCAGCTATAAAATGGGTTTGCACAAACATACCATTGCACAATCTTTGTCACCTGCCCCACACTGGATTTCAGTTGCTTTTAAAGACATCCCAGCCCTTTTTTCTGAGCTATCAAGCACCACATGGCTGCATTTGATTTTGTTCAACTCTCTGTTAGTTCTTGCACGCTCAGAAAGCTTAGTTTCACACCTTCTCATTCATTGATATTGCTTGAAGTGACGTAACACAAGGGTTTTCATACAAGAGCAGCAGCTTTATGCTGAAGAGGTTTATTCTAATCAGGCAGCAGTGTCTTTTATAAATTAAAAAATCCCCACACATTCTAATTTAAACCATTAGCATGGCCTGTGGTTAGATGACATTATGTTGCTAATGGATCCACTGTGGAACATGACACCAGTTGTGCTGTCCACTGGGATTTACAGGCATATAATACACATGTTTATTTCAACTCTAAAAGGCTGTACTAATGGCTTCAGCACTTTTGTGTTAAGTAATCGACATTCTCTCCCTTTGGCAGTGAATGCATATGTAATGCAATCCATGTTTTCCTGGGATAATTGATCTTTCTTTCCTCAATCAGAGGTACGATGAAATTCCAGACTAGATGTATGTTAGAGACAAGTTAGGTTTGCCTGTAGGCTGTCTCTAGTTTTCTTTGGTTTTCTATCTTTTAAAAGTCTTCTAGGTATTTTCAAAGTGGTTGTGCTTTTTACTGCTCATCTCCTCCCTTCCTACTGTTTCGCTTCAGGCTTGTGTTCATCAGAACTAAAATGAAAACTAATGTGCTAAGATTTTTGTGAAGATGCTGCTGCTTCTGTAGCCCAACACTGATCTAAGAGAGGCAATGCCAGTGGCACTGCTGGCATCTGAAATGGGCTGAACTGTCAACAGGACAGATGCAACTGCTTAGTGAAAGGTACTATGAGTAATTATGCTATGCGGTCTTCCATCTAATGTAAAGCTTGCTTATCTGTAAAGCACTAAATTGTTTCCTTCGGTTATCAGTATTCCAGCACCCAACTTTACATCTGCATTAATAGAGGATGCTTGTCACCAAACCAACTCCTACCATCTCAAAAACTGCTAGCACACAAGGCACGAGCAAGAGCAGGTAGCCTTCCAGATACTGCATTCAGTATTAGGTGGCCTAGCAAACAGAACACGCTGTGGTAGCGGTGATTAGACTTTGAATGTGCAACAACTGATCAGCTGAGAAATGATCAACACAGTCAGGAGAGATCTTATACTTTCTTACTGGTTGTATTTACTGTATTACAGGTATGCAATGCTGTGGTTGCTGGAGTGGCTTCCAGGTACTTTTGACCCCACTGCATAGGATCATGACACGTTCCCATCTGCCACTCTACCTGAATGAAAGAACACCAAAGGGTGTGTCCAAGTCTGAAACAGATCCAGAGAGTCATGGGCTTACTCCTAGCAGTCAGTTATAACGAATGGGTCACTAACCAAACCTCCAACAAGTAGCAGCCAGTGAAAGAAGCAGATGCTGGAGAAGAAAAACTCTCTCTTGCTGTTCACTTTTTCCTTTGTAATCCTTCTAGGTGAATCATGGTTCTGTTTGGATCACAAATAGCACCGAACCAATAAAGCAGTTTGCTGTGCTGTTACTTTACCCTTCATACATATGCCAAGGCTAAGCTCTCCTGCGTTCTACCCATGCAGTTGGGCACTGTGCTTGCAGTGAAATCCAGACACACCAAAGTTTGTCTGTTTGGATGAGGAAGTTATTTACAAACACAAATTTCAACCGCTTGCATTGAAAATAGGCTAGAAGGTCTAAAGCTTTGTAAGAGGGCTCAAGTTACCAGAAAACTGAGTCGAATGCTCACCTTCCTCTTTCCTTCCCTATACTGCATGAGTTCATGTTGACCCCACTGCTTGGTGGAGAACTTGATGATCAGAGTGCGCTGTTTCAGACACATACTAAAATTCAGAGGGAGAGCAAGTGAAATTCTGATGTTTAATTGAATAGTTGTTTTATCGCGGTTCTCCCCTGGACCTGACTTCCACCCTGTTTCTGAACCAAAGCACAAACAGAGCTAAATTCAGGAGGAAAATATTTAGTTTCAGCTGAACAATACTAGATGCTATACTAAAGGAAAAGCATTCCTTATTCTGCCTAAGGGACTTAAAACAACATAGCAAAGCATAATCCTGCAAACATATGGAACAGTATACATTTCATAAGGATCTGGAAATAAAAAAGGGAAAAAAATAAATCAGCTCCCTCCAATTTATATGCATGCCACATGCAGAGAGTTAAAGCAAAGAAAAAAAAAAAATCTAGAGAAGCACTTCCCCAGGGTGCACTGATATTCCATTTAAAAAAAAAAAAAAAAAACAACAAGCCCCCCAAAAACCCCCGAAACCACAACACCCCACACAAGGAAACAGCTCTTTCAAATGCCTCTTTGTGCAACTGGAACCTTCTTAAAAGTGTTCCACATCACAGTAAACTGCATATTGCCGAGTGTTTGGGATTTGCATATTCCTAGTCTGCCACTGCAGTGTGTATGCCTACCAGGCAGCTAGTGTCTGAACATCACCAAGTGACTATTAAATTTCACAAAGGAGGTACAACTGTAACACTATACTACTATTAATTAGATTTCAACCAAGATAATGATTACCAGGGATTTGTCAGATTTGTAAAATTGTAACTAGCATAATTTCAGTGTTATCTAGGGACCAGAGATAGACATCTCACATTACATTCAAGTTAACTAAACATAATTTATAAAAAGGTAAATCCTCAGTACAAAATGAAATAATTTATATCAAAACCACACAATCTGATCAAATACATGGGGAGGCTGCTCCTTCTAGCTTGCATTTAATGAGAGTTTTCTAATTTGCATAGCTTTTTAGTAGGGGATGATGTGTCCAATTTAAAGTTCTCACATTTTATTTTTCTCTCTCAAGTACAAAGACGCTGCCACCTGCTTTGGAAGCGTCCAGCTGGCCGATCTGTGTGGACAGCATCATTATTAAATTGTCTTCTGCCTCTTGCTGGCACTGAACCTGACCCACTACAGCGCACACTACTTCCTCAAAAGTGCTCAGCAACCAGAACACCCACTCTGGACAGGCAAGTGTAAAATGGCATCACTTCACAGACTTAAGTTATAGCCATTCATTAGCTAGCCCAACAGCTGTAAACAATATTCCCAGTCCTCTTTGGATCAGGTACACGCTGACAAGGTGACATTATAAAAGTGTAACACCTACAATCCACAATCTTAACAACAAAAACTATCTTATATCCAGAGTCCTCCAGCAATTTACAAGAGCAGCAAAAGCAGAATATAAATGATTCTAAAATTCCACCTGAATCAGATGCCTTTATGAAGCAGATCTGGTTACTTGCTATACATGTACGTGCGCTTTCCAAGATTTCAAGTGACTGGAAACTGTGACACAAGACAAAAAAATGCACCGTTAACAATTAAATACCTTGATAACACAACTATTGTAATACCATAGCTAATAGGAACCTGAGATTTTTATACTTTCTACTTAGTTGTTAGCATTGAAAAAGCCCCACAACTTACCCTTAGGTATCTCCACGGTAATTCCCACACCATTAGTTATTCACAATATTGCCTACTATCTATAAATGCACCCATTATGGTATGTGTGGGTTTAGAAGCAATATGTATTAAATTCCCTAACACATCTCCTTCAATAGATACAAGAATCATGCAGAGAGAAAGCTAGGGGGGGGGGGAGGGTGCTCCCCTCTTTTTTTGTGTTATTATTATTTTAATTTTTAAACCAAAATAAACAACCAGCACTAGAAAAGTACATAGCTTTAATGAAAGCCACTCAAGAAATGAGGTGGAATAACACTAAAAAGCATGTGCCAGCAGTTGGAATGGCATATGGAAAAAAAATGCAGACTACATTGATAACCAGGACAGAGGAGGGGGGGGGGGGGGGGGGGAAAATCTTTCAGGAGTTACTTTTGTTGCATATTCATGCCTCAATAAATTGCTTTAATTGGCTAAAAGAATGAGGAGGCAACCAAGAATGAATATGTTGTGCTGAGTGTGCACACCTTAAGAATATCACTAATGTTTCAAAAACTGCATTCTGGTAGAAATCCACACCTACCCAAACACCTTTTTTCCTCTCTGTATTATTCAGACAGTCACTGCTGACAGGACTGAGAAACTGTGTATGAAAGATAAAGCTACTTAGCAACACAGTTGTCTGTTAAGGTGCCCACGATAATTCTTCCCCCTTACTTCCCTCTCCCCTCCCATGAATAACCATACTTAAAAAACCCCAAAAGGCTAAAACCCCGTTTTCTCCTTAAGATAAATGTATGTATGCTGCTGCAGAAACAGACAAGGAATGTCTGAGAACACAAATATCAAATAAAGCCCAAGGCATCAGTTCGTTATCCCACAAAGCCCTACCAACAGAGACCACCTTGGGCCATGTCAAAACTTCAGAACCCAAGTATTATATGTACACCTAAAATGGGATACATTCATTTGCAGCTTTTCTTAAAAACGTTGCCAGGAGGAGAGTCAACACTCTCTATGAACGCATAAAAAGGAAGGTGAAGATCTTGGAGATGCAAGGGCATTAGATGCTCCTATCTTTAAGTGTCCAGCTGCTTTCAAAATTTAAGTACTAAATATTTGACAAATTCTGATTCCTTTATGGGTTTTAGGTTAAACTCTGGCCCTTACCCTTCCACATTGCTAGTTATGAACATCCATTTAAGGGAATAGTGACCTTGCTATTTAATATGCAGATTCATTGTGATCACTTTAGTGAAAAGTATCTGCTTCTCGACTTGATAGAACTCAGTACTAGTTTTCTTAGATTCTGTTCAGATTATAGTTCTCAGTTTGCCCTTCTACTTCATGGACAAACAACACTTACAATGAGAGCAGCTATTCTGAATTAGGACTACACCATACGGACCTTGGAGGGAATGGACAACAAGGGAGAAAGCTGACCCTTTTTTCAGGTCCTACTACATGATAGTCCCAGGGATTTCCCTTCCTCCTTTTAATTATAGACTTTACTAACAAGCCATGTGTGTTTTTGAGCACTTGTTGATGAGTTCAGATTAGATGGGGACATGGCTATTTCTCTTTGGTAATGTAGTGAATAGTGAAGTAACAAACTAGCCCAAGAAGCAATTTTCACCCAAACTTCCTTCTAATTACCATTCTCATTTAAAAACAATAAAAGGTGATTTCCCCTGACAAATGAAACAGTTTGTTGATATCCCTTTGAAGATCAATTTAAATTAAATTCACTGTATAATTCTAAATAACCCATCTACACACATGCACATAATTTACTTAATCATCAAGAGATTCAATAAGCTTGCACTTGGTTGTCTTCTTATAGCAGTTCAAAGTAGTGCTTTTATTCCCCAGGACAAGTAAGAGCCAGCAGTTCTCCCTTCCTCTCAATACTTTTACTCTTCCTCCTATTACTTGTTCCTTTGCAGACACCTGGAAAGCAGTCCTGGCCCCAATGAAAAAAAACAAAAACACATGGCTTGGGCATTTCCCACCCCAATCTCTCCACAGGTTCCTACATACTCCTCTGGAGGGATGGTGGTGAACAAAAGAGATCAGAGTTAAGGCAATCAAAACACTCTGAGGGCAGAACAGACTCGGCTTTTGCAAAATATACTATCACTGGCAGGACCACTGACAAGATGATCTGCAAATATTTATCTGGTTGTCTTCTCTCCTGGACAGTCTTCTAGTTTTAGCTTCCATTAGCCCTATCAATTATACCAATGTTACAATAAGCTCTCAGACTGCATCAAGGTTCCCTGCTATGACCTCATTTAACATTTGGCTTAACGATCTGGAGAAAATTTCTGGAAAGGAGGAAACCAAATCTGCAAAAGCCATGAACTTTCTTTTAGTGTAATCAGAACCAATAGAAAGCTGCAAACAGCCTAAGAGCACAGCACTTGTAATTGAAAACAAAATTATGCACAAAGGCAGAGATCAGCTGAACTCATTCATCATAGCAAGGTCTAAATAATCAGTGCAGGCAAATAACCTGGCTGTCATTACCAACAGGTTGAGCCACAGTTCAAAGTATTTTACAACACAGCTGAAGCAGCCGAGGAGCACTGCCAGAGCCAAGCACTGCAGCTCAGCTGAAGGCAGCAGTTCTGAACTCATACCTGCCCATCATAGGCACACAAACTTCGAAAACACTCTACTGACCCCCACTAAAGGCTGCAAGAGTATGGGCTTGGACACATTGGTGAGCGTCATGTGCCTAACCCCATCTGTGATTATCAACAAACACATCCTAATTCTCACAGAAATCAAAGAGAAATAAATCAAGTCCTAACTTATTTGGCTGTTTTGAAAGTTGCAGCTGTTACAGCATCTTGAGTAACAGTAGGTCACAGGCAACGGAGCATTCTTATTATAAAAAGCATCAAATGCCACATCCATCCTTCTCATATTCAGTTGCATTGAAGTTAACAGGCAATCATCAGTCTCGCCCGCTTGCTTTGTGCGTGTAAATTGAGTGTACACATAACTCTCATCCTGGATACTGGGCAATGGTAGAGACAGAAGTCTCTGGTGCTGCAGACCATTACCTATCTTGAGCAACTCATCTGTGGCTGTGATATTCTGAAGAACACTCTCCTTATACAAACATACTTCCACAAAGAATCCTGAAAATCCTATCATTTGGCACCCAGATCTGTCCCTGCCATTCCCTATGGCAGTAGCACAGTCCAGAGGTTTGTTTGTAGTACCCGTCCTATTTCAGCAAGCCAAGTACTCTTGTGAATGCCTTTATCTCCCCATTTCTCTTTTACCAAAGTGTTAACAGGATATAACAGGTTACAGGCTATTGTTCTTTGAAAATTAAATATGAATGCGTTGTTCGGACAAGCAAGTAAACACTATATTCACACTAAGATACAAATCCACTAACATCACTGGAAACACAGAAAAATAAATTCTGAATCCACATGGTTTGGGTCATCATCTACCAAACACACTGTACAGTATAATACTCCTCTAAACAAAGAAGCTGAGTCTTCCTTGAAATCTGTTACAAGGAGCAAGTAACATTGTAGCTGAAATTATGACCTAAATAGGCATGTTATATTTCAAGAATCACAAAGTTACTGTCCCTAGAGTCTCAATAGCATGTCTGGAAACAATTCCAATATTTTACAATATAATTAAATTAATTGCTTGCCTAGGTTTTAAATACTGGGCTGGGGAAAAGTGTGAACATGGGCAATGAAATGTGTGTGTTATTATTGAACTTACAGGATTTCTGGTCCTAGCTAAATTTGCAGAACCCACAGTCAAATAAATGGGAACGAAAACAGGCACACTGAATGTTAAAAAGGATATGTACAATGTCCTTGAAAACATCAGAAGAGCCACATACCTGGCTCCGAACATTGTACCACATTAATCAGTATTACCCTGGCATAGAAGAGCCTATCACATTCCCTCATATCCCAAAACCTTTCGTGTCCTCAGGGGCAACAGAGAGCAGCAGAAGTTCGGCAACTAGTACTGCAACTAGTGCTTGAATCACCAGGGAGAAAAAATTATCTTTAGTGGAAGCATCAACTGGCATTTTATTTCCCACATGCACATCCCAGAGAAAAAGCCCACCAGGACCAAAGAATGAGAATTTATAGATTCATACTCAGATTTTCATAGAAGACTCATTTTTAGTTTGCAAGATATGTTAGTGACTTTTGACTACCAAACCTTAGCAGTAGGAGGATATAAATGAGGCAGCCCTATAACAGGGCCTCAGTGATAAAACTAAGAATTTCAATCACAAATTTTAAAAATAATTTATTTAAATAAGATTTCAAGTTTAAAAGCCAACAAATTGTCATAGCATAGTTTTAATCTGTCCTATTATTACATCCTCCCACAGAAAGCATTATTTTCTCCCTTCAGACTTAAAAATCAGCAGAAATTGCAGAGTTGTCCCCCTTCAAGGCAAAGCAAAACACAGAGAAATATTGGAATTTCTCTGCACTGCCTGGAAGAAATCTGTTGGAGAAGGTAGACACACAAAGAACTGTGCCAGGCAGTGGGAAGGAACTGAATCACCCTTCTCAAACATGGTGTCTCAGTCTCTCATCTACCAGAGAGTTTTGAGGGACCCCAGAACACAATTTTTAGAAGAGTTCAGCTCCCAGCCAGCCACCGTTACGAAGTCTCCAGTACAGACTACCTAACAACATACCTGCTAAGTGCCCAAGCTGAGATCCAAGTCAGCCTAGGACCACCTAACACAGCCAGGGAACGCAAGGCAAACTCTTTCAGATGCCAGGAGACTCAGCCACCCTGTGGAGGTGTCCACTATAAAGAGAATCAGGGGCCCTTCAGCCATGAATTAGGCAGTTACTTGAGGAGTACTCCTTACAAGCCTGGGCTCTTGCTTGCTTCAGAGCTCATCTATGCATTTTTATACTGCTGTTTCCAGAGGTAGCCCTGGCTAACCTGTGTAACTTGGTTGGCAGAGCATGAGATTTTTGATCCCCAAATTAGATGAGAACACAAATGACTATGTCCTAACAGACAAACAAATTTGGATGCAATTACTTCTTCACAGGGCATGAACCGTTTCAGCTGAAATGCTGGTTTGGGCCAGACAGCCAAAGAAATAAGTGCTTCATCCCATGCAAGTCAAAAAGGTATGCAGGTTGACCAGCTGCTTACATTTTCACACCCCGATATCAACAGTTAACATTTGCAAAGTCTCTTAAAAGTTATCACAACACTCTCTTTGTACTCTTTTGTACTTTTTGTACTCTTTTGCAGACAACACCAAGCTGAGTGGTGCAGTTGACACACCTGAGGGTCGGGATGCCATCCAGAGGGACCTGGACAAGCTTGAGAAGTGGGCCCATGTGAACCTCATGAGGTTCAACAAGGCCAAGTGCAAGGTTCTGCACCTGGGGCAGGGCAACCCCCAGGATCACTACAGGCTGGGGGATGAAGGGATTGAGAGCAGCCCTGTGGAGAAGGACTTGGGGGTATTGTTGGATGAAAAGATGGACGTGAGCCAGCAATGTGCGCTCACAGCCCAGAAAGCCAGCCGTATCCTGGGCTGCATCAAAAGAAGCGTGGCCAGCAGGTCGATGGAGGTGATTCTGCCCCCTTACTCCACTCTGGTGAGACCCCAGCTGGAGT
The DNA here is from genome assembly GCF_034638445.1 of Ciconia boyciana. Classification (NCBI taxonomy): domain Eukaryota; kingdom Metazoa; phylum Chordata; class Aves; order Ciconiiformes; family Ciconiidae; genus Ciconia; species Ciconia boyciana. The sequence continues at coordinate 61,438,877 of NC_132938.1, forward strand.
ACTGCATCCAGCTCTGGAGTCCTCAGCACAGGAAAGACATGGACCTGTTGGAGGGGGTCCAGAGGAGGGCCACAAAAATGACCAGAGGGATGGAACACCTCTCCTATGAGGACAGGCTGAGAGAGTTGGGGTTGTTCAGCCTGGAGAAGAGAAGGCTCCAGGGAGACCTTATTGTGGTCTTTTAGTTCTTAAAGGGCGCCTTTAAGAAAGATGGGGCCAGACTTTTTAGCAGGGCCTGTAGTGATAGGACAAGGGGTAATGGTTTTAAACTAAAAGAGGGTAGATTCAGACTAGCTACAAGGAAGAAATTTTTTACGATGAGGGTGGTGAAACACTGGAACAGGTTGCCCAGAGAGGTGGTAGATGCCCCATCCCTGGAAACATTCAAGGTCAGGTTGGATGGGGCTCTGAGCAACCTGATCTAGTTGAAGATGTCCCTGCTCATTGCAGGGGGGTTGGACTAGGTGACCTTTAAAGGTCCCTTCCAACCCAAACTATTCTATGATTCTCTACACCACACAGTGCATGGGCCGCTTCTTAAGACGGACCTTTGCTCTGACTGGATATGGGTGTTCCTCAATTACTGGTCTCTTCACCACTATGCAAGTCCTCAAGCAAGCCATTAATGTCACCTAAGATTTGTTAGCAGTTAAGTTCACAGAAAAAAGCTTGAGAACTTGCCACAATCCTGTTCAGAAACCTGGAAGTTGTCAATAATGCTAGGGGGTTTTGAAGTGACGTTTGATTCTGAGTAAAACCAGTAGGACATGGAGCTTTTGAGCCCAGAAATAATAAGAAGGAAGAGTAAATTTACACTCCTCTCTTTCTCTCCTCACTGGAAGTGTCTCAAAGGACATTAATTACACTCTCCAAAGATTCACAAGCTTGGAGAGTTTGCTGGCAAGGCGCATTTTCCCAGCACCTCACTGTTATAGATTAAAGCAAAGTATGAAGAGAAGCACAAACACAGGATACTGAATCTCTGATGCTTTAAAGTTGGTAATGTATGAGGTAACCTTCTTATCCTCCCCAAAATACATACGCAGAAAATTCTTAGAAATGGTAGCGTGCAGCTGTCACTGTTTCACACACACAGAAATTCAACATTTGCCATGACATAACATACAGTTACCATGGATATTTCCCTGTTCTTAGTGCACTAGCAAGGAAAAAGAAAAGAAAAGAAAGAGAAAAAATCTCCGTTATCCAATGCATACTAACCTTGAGCAAGTGTTGACTCTGCAGTGACAGCCACCATACTGGCTAACACAAAAATGAACTTTATTTTGCCCAAATTATTGCAAATGAATAATCTCTGCACTGTTTAAGACTAGAATTGCTTTGCTACATGCCACACAAGGATTGTCACAGGGCAATCAATACCCAAAGGATCATGTGAACCACTAATAAGCAGGGGACAGTGGAAGATGGTTTGAGACCAAGACCCTTCTTGACAGCAATAATTCAGAATCAGTCTTCAGTTTAGGATAAATTAACTAACAGAAGAGGTACAAAGGAGGGCTACTGGCATAAAGGAAAGGGGGGGTGTTGGGGCTGAAGATGAGCATTGTTCATCAAAAGAACCAAACATGTCATAGCTTCTTTAGCTTATCCCCAGGGGAGCATCCTGGGGAGAAAAAATATGTTAAATCCAAACAAATGGTGGCCCAAAACCAAGCATGTATTAGACCAGCTATGAATTAGCAAGTATGGGAGATGACAAGAAGTTCCAAAGAGGCAACAGGAGAGTTGTGGAGCTTTCCAGTTGGGCCAGCAGATAAAAGAAGGCGCTAACATTTCTTATGTCACAACCTGTCAAATTCACAGCTGGGCTCATATGAAATCACTTTCTATTATTGTAGGAGTTATGTCCTGTGTTCTGGTCAAGCAAAGATGCCTCAAGGCACTGCTGCCCCCTTGTAAACTGAGCCAGAAAACTTCAAGCTAGTTCACTGTTCAGAGATTCTATTGTTTAAAAAACAACCAACCAACCCACCCAAACAAAAAAACCTCCAAACCACAACAAACAAACAAACAAACCCAAACAACTTGACCAAACCTAATTTAGATCAAATTCACTTAGTATAGGACAGGTTCCAGTCAACTGAAACTACCTTTTCAAATGAACAAGCAATTAATCAAAAAGAAAAGAAAATGTACTCAGTGTGTTTTCTGCAGGGGTGGGGCAGGGTAGGTGGGGGTAGCAGGGAATAAAATAAGCCAAGTTTAACTCATTTGGCTAGAGGTAGCTGTGATAGCCTGGCATTGTCCAATTTCTCACCTTTCTTACCAGAAGGAGGATTCAAACTGGAGCTGTAGAGCATATTTTGTGCCACAACCACCCAATCACAGCTCTGCCTAGAGGACAGCCAAATTCTACAGAGAATCTTTAAAGTCTTTTGGATTTATAGTCAAATATATGCCATCGTATCTGAGCAAGTGACAGTTAGGACATGTCAACTTGTAACCCTGTCTCCTGTAGTGGTTTCCCTGGGTGTCACTCCTCTACGTCGTATGGTGTACTGCTCTGCCCTGCCATGCTGAAAAGCTTTGATCCAGCAGGGGATTCTCCAAGGGATAGGTACCTCCTGTGGCCTATCAGAGTGTCAAAGCAAGGCTCAAAATCTTTTTTTATTAACATGGAAACTTGAGATCAGAAGACGGTATTAAAACAAAATCTAAATTTAACCAAAAACAATTCTGAAAGAAGTTCTCAGTGGCACTTTTCTTCCACACCATTAAACAAAAGTAGACAAAAATGGCGTTGAAACATTAGAATGGCTGTTGTTTTGGAAACCCAAACTGCGAACCAGTTGTACTGGTGACTTGGGGAGGAAGGAGAGGGTGGGGAAGGTGCTTTTAAAATATCTTTCTCACATTGTCTGTTCTGTAAAAGGTACAGACTGCAGTAGCAGTCCATTTGTTTGGGCATAGCAATTTTCCAAGACTGCTTTCCACTCTTGGTCAAATCAGACGATCTCTGTAATGAAATAGCAGTTTTTTGGACAAAGACTCCCATAGATAACAGAATCTGCCTTTCTGATATCAAAGTTGCTAATAGTCTCAGAACTGAAACCCCCTAGCAAGTTTCAGACTTATTCTAAAATACATACAACGTATCCATCCACACAGTATCCTGCTGTAATTATCCCCAGCCTATCAGGTGAGATAAGACAATACTGAGTGAACCGTGGCACAGAATAATATTGGCATCTGCCCCGTCTCACAGAACTCAACAGTAGAAGAGGAAGTCATTGCTTGTCTTTCAAGCTAGCGCTCTAGCACTGCACCATCCTCCCTCTCCTTGACAGTTTTCAAAACAGTGTTATATTAAAAAATAGAAGATGAGCTTTGAGGGCATCTATGCGCATCTTTCACGCCTAGCAGCAGTAGCTAAACATATCTTTAAATATGAATCCAAACAGTTGCCTTGACAATCCTTGGAATAACAGAAAGCATAATTAACCAAGCCAAAACACTGAGACAGTGGCATGGTAGAAACAGGACCCTGTATGGAGCAGGACACCCTGTCTTCCCCAGTTTTCTCTCTAGGTTCGTCGGGTCTCCAAGGGGTACTGACTGCTACTCATGCACATGCTGCATATTCCACAAGCATAATTATTCCCACTAGACCCGGCCTGTTTCTCAAACAAAGATTTAGTAGCAAATTTCTGTAAGGAAGTTGTGTGTCACGGTTCCCGCTTTACTCTTGCAAGACATACTACTACTGTATTTGTACTAGGTGATCACTATGAAGTGTTGTCATAAATTATTCAAAGAACGATTGTCCAAATAAATGAGCGAGGTACAGCTTACTTGTGAATGCACATTTGCTTGCTAATTTGTAATAACTAGTCTCCCACAGAAGGCTTCAAGGCCATTACTATGAGTTAGTATAGTCCTACAATATGTTAAATTGCTTTGGTTTACCATATCCCTGACAAATACAATAAAATCAGATTATTTTTTTTACATTTCATACTTCCAAGCAACTCCTGGGCAGATATCCAGCCACATAAGAAACACCAGAGTATTTCAAGACACACAAACTACATTAAAAAGAACTGTTTTGGAGAGCAGCCCCTGCCATTATAAGGGAAAAAGAATCAATTCACTGAAGCTGTGAACAACTAGTCAAAGTAGGGGCTTCAGCAGACTAATTAGGGAAGTGCATTAAATGTTCTAACGGTCAGAGTCACTCGGAGTTAATGAAAGATTTTCCTAGTACAAAATATGTAATATTGTATTGCATTACTCAAACATCATCATGTAATCCCCAATATTAGACAAGTCTATACTCATATCCTCCAGGCAATACCATCTAGCAGTTGCCAGCTGCTGTGGAATTACCGAAAGCTCTTACACACCAATAAAGATTAAATGCCTCAGAGAACATAAGAGTGTTACATTGTGAAGACAGCAGTGTTGGTACGCCCCAACTGTTCCCTTATTTTTTGTTTATTAAGCATAACAACTTGTAAGAATAAACAGTGATGTAAATCCAGTTTTCCCATCTCTCAGGAGAGTGCATCATCATTAAATAATAGTATATGTCTAGGCATAAGAAGAGGTGACAGAATGGTCTCATTCTTTATTCTGGAAATTGTCCTATTTCACATGGCACAATATGCACCTAATTATCAACTAAAACAAATAGCATACCTGCACTTCTGGAACCAATTCCTCGAGCAGAGCGGCCACTGCATTCCAGATGCCGTTCCCAAAGAACCCTGAAACATGAAAAAATATAAATAGTCCATGCAGCACAGCTAAGAAGCCAGGTTTTACCCATCTTAGGTGGCACTCTGAAAAACAGTCCTGCCCTTACTTGCACTCCACCAATACTTGCTCATTCACAAGAAGTGGAAGAGTTTCAACAAAAGCCAGTAAGAACATCCTAGAATATCCTATAGGCAGCCAAATAGTTGCAAGACCTGGGAAATAGTTGCTTTCAAAATCTCACAGAGAGATGAGGGATTTCAATGTGTCTCACATGCTGGATAAACAGGAAGAAAAAAAGATGCAAACCACTGAGATAGCAAGTAAACACAGAGTTAGCCACAGCACCACATGGGGGACCTTAATTACCTAGCAGTCTAAAGTTAGGTCATTTAGTACTCAGTATCATAACACAAAAACCTTCTGTCTATATTCAATTGATATGTCTAAAAAACCTTCTTGTTTTTAATGAAAAATAAAAATCCAGTTCTTCAGGTAAATCTTTAAAGAAGCTCCTGGATAATTAAGTTCCATTTTAAGAAGCGTCTTGGACAGATAAAGCCATGTTTGGAACATAAGATTAATACTGAATTCTTTAGGTTTTCCAAGGATAACTAAAGTAGCCTTTGCAATCACATTCTACCTGCTTTTGAAATACCTGCTCCCACTTCCCAGCCCACTGGCTCTTGTCTATTTATACTTTTAAGTCTTTAGGGCAGGGACTGCTGCTGACTGCAATGATGGAGTCCTGAACTCAGCTGGGCCTGCGGGCATTCCTTTGATGCACACCATAATATGTTTATAGAAAGGAAAAAGGCTATGTTATTTAGCAGCGAGGCCAAGTTTGAATAAGCAGACACCTATTTCTGGCAGTAAATACACAAGAGAACAAGCAATACCGTCTTTGATCTATGCTCACCTAACAAAAAAGGACTGTTTTGACAGGTAATTTCTAATCAAGAGGATAATCTGGACAGTGCATTGCAGCTAACGCTGGTGAACAACATTTTATTAAATTCATGTACTGGTGAATTGTCAGCAGTTATTTTAGCCTGCATGTAGTGCAGCTTTCAGCATTATTGATCATGAAATTTTAATATAATGCTTGGAAACATTCACTGGCATTTCAAGAACACCATATGATTGATTTAGAAGTTAGCTGCCCCCCAGAGACAAGTCCTTATTATCTGGTATCCTCCTCCTCTCCCTTTTCAGCTCAGCTGGTTACTGCATAAAAAGTTGCTTGAAATTTAAGTTTACTCAGAATCCATAGGCCATGCTGGCCTTTATGCTATTGCCCATTACTGAAACTCTGTATTTCTCAACAGCTTTCTATTACTGTATAGATTTTTTTCACTTTTACCTCACTTGATGCTGTTATGCTGGGCTCCCTTTTCCCCAGCTCCATGCAACAGTGAAAACTCAAATGTAATCAGGTTTTCTCACAAGTAAATGCAACCAAACCTGAAATTATGATACCTTGTCACCCCACTGCTGTCATAATTAAAAGTCCACTTCCATTTGCTTTCAACAGATACAAATTTTGGATAAAACCTTGCCTTCAAAATCAATTTGGACTGTAACCCACCATGTGAATTAGATGCAAAACTTGAAGGCTATTAAAAAAACCCCAAAACAATAAACCAACAAAACCAAACAAAACAACAATAAAAACAAAAAACCACTAAAAAAACCCAAACAAAAAAGAAAAAAAACCACCCACCACTTCCCCCCACACACACCCAGTCCATTCTCCATCTCTTGAATATTGCCTGACTTTGCTGACATTCATTTCCCAAGACTGAAATTCTGCCTTGGACATTGATTTCTCCCCATCCCCAGTAACTTGATTATTGCAATTCCTTGTAGTTTGCCTCCCTTTAGCTACTACATCAAACTGCAATATGGACAGAGCCAGCTTGCACAGCCCTGCAGGAGACACCTGGCTGCATCGAGTACCACTTGGTGCCATGTCAACAGACATCCTGAAATCACCCCAAAATAAATACAAGCCTGATCCCGCTCACATGAAATAACAGCTGACTCTGGATCAGGCCCTGGGGGCCAGTTTCATCCCAACAAATTTCAGGCACTTAACTCATACACTTTAGGAAACCTGGAGAGAGCAAGAAAGCTTGGCACGTTCTCAGGGCAGCCTAGCACTGCCAGAGCCATAGTCCTCCTAGGAGCAGCAGAGCTTCTAAATACCTAAGTATGACCATTATTTAATAATTATATAAACCCTTTTTGACATGGCTTAACTTAAAAAAACAAAACACCAAAAAACCCAAAAAGCAACCAGCAAAAAACCCCCAACAAATTAAAAGCATAACCAGTTGTATCGCTGGCACGTTTCAAAGTTCAAAGTGAGATCCTGGGCAAATTTAAGCACGAAGAAACAGCTCCCTGTTGTCCCACGTATCCCCAAATCCATTAGTAAACCACAGGAGGAAAAGAAGCAGCCCTCATTTTACAATGGGAGCTCCAGCCAGCCAGCTCCCTTGAGTTGGCTCTGCCCAGCAGCAAGTTTCTCAGAGACCTCCAATAACTTCGCTCGCTATTTCTGCTTTACCTTCACAAAGGTCACGATGCTCAGACTGTTAAGCTCAGCCTCACTCCAGCCACTGCAGAGCTTCCGGTGTCACTCCCACCCGCAAAAAAGAAGCAGCAGGTCAAGCCTCATGAGTGAAATTTTACAAAAGCACTTCTAAAAGTAAAAGAAAACGTAAGGCAAACTGGGAAGGGAAAAAAAGCAAGTAGAAAAGAAATACTCAGCCCAGGCCCTGCTTACTGTGTTGCAGAGAGGCATTTGCATGAGGTCTGCTGCCGGTGCAGAGCCTCCTCGCAGGGGGTGATGGTGTGGAGGCCCAGGCCTTGGTGGAAGAGTGAGTCATTGCACCTAGATTAGCCACACCATGCTACTGAGGGACAGGGCCAAAGCTTGGCGATGGGAGGAATCGAGACACCACCTGCTAGGGGTGCACCGTGATGTCTGAGGAGGGAGAGCTCCTAAGAGGGAGCTCCTGTCCCACTAGCCTCCTGAAAACTTGCTCCCGTGTGGCTGGCATAGCCAGGAAGAGTTTTATTTGCTGTACGCTTGGATAAACCAGAAGCAGGTAAGCCCCTAGGCCAAAGGAAGCAGCCTCTGCACTTCAGGGGAGATGTCTGTACCTTGCTATGTCCCTCAGCCGTGGAAAAGCCCTGCACGATGGCCAGGCCCAGCACGTGCCCTCACAAGGGCCTGTCCCCCAACTCTTGCCCTGGAGGATCGGAAGGAAAAGCCAGGAGGCAAGTACAGGATATTTTCCCAGTAGAGCAAAGCTGTACGGAGACGGCCATGATTTGCAGAACACCAAATCTCCTCATTTGTTGCCTCTCAATCTCCTTCAGAAGCAATATATTATCCAGCAATGATTTCTCAACTGTGATAATTATCAGCAATGACAGGCTATTAAGGGCTTAAAACTGACTAGGAGAAGCAATACATATAAGATCTAAGCACAAGATAGACTATATTCAGAATTAATGATTATTCTCCTGGGCCTATCATTACCTTGATTTCTTGCTGTCTGTGATATCATAGATGCTCTAGTACCATGTCAACAGCTGGAGCCAAAGCAAAAATGTAGGCTCAGTGGGGCTGTGCAGAGGTGGAACAAGAGTCATGAAAATGACCAAACTTCTGGCCTCGCAAAACAGAGCAGGGGCTGCTCTCAGCAATCCCTTTTGCATAAGGATTTCCAGGACTGAAAGCACCAGCAGTGCTAACTCCCAGCAGTGAGATCACCTTTCATCTGGTCACTCCAGCTAAGGAAACGCATCCCTACAGTATTGATAGCTCCACACTGGGCCTCTGTGAAATCCCTTGGGGGAAATTCACATATACATACATATCCCTCTCTCAACATGTCATGCTTTATAGGCCTTAAACATAGGCTTGGATTCCACGAGCTCATCTTTCACTCAAAAAGTTGGAAAGCACGCTAGCAAATAAACTTGATGAAAAACAATCACTCTTGCTTCCAGTCAACAAGCCACAGAATGCAATTACTTTGTATGTGAGTTTCCTATTTCCACTACACCAAGACAGGACAAAGGGTTGGGCTAAAATGTAGAATATACAACCACAAATTCCCTTCTCCCCTACATCATCCAAGACAAGTAGCAGAACTGTTCTACACAAAAGAAAACCATCAGAGCCTGGTGCACTTCAGTGGAGCCAAGTCAATAGCAGCTGAGTTATGGGGCTCAATACTGAGGTACACTGGCTGTAAGCCAGTAATGCCACTAGACCACTCACTGACGCCGTGGGACATCTGGTCCCAAAGCCCACTTCTTCCGGAATGCAGTGCAAGTCTCCCCTCTTGGGAAGACAGACCCCCGACTGCCAAGTGACAATATCAGCCAGCTAGGAGTAGTTTTCACCCTGCCCCAAAAGTTACGTCGTTTTCCAAAAGAGCATAAAATTAGAGACGTACATTGCATGGCCTTATAAAACTAGAAGACATAAAACTATCAGACAACTGGAAAGGTTGCTAGACACATAATGAGACTTCCGCAGAAGCTGCCAGCACTACCTGTGCAGACTTAGCACAGGCTGAAATATCAGCCACGATGACTAGATCTGACACAGGGCCTGACCTTTAAATGGGTGTTTGGAGCAGGAGCTCATCTTGGAGCTGCTAGGAACACTTTGCCATCTTCCCTGCACAGAACTCCTTGAAAAGAATTAATTCTGTTGTCTTTCCACTTCCACAAACCCACATGGTCATTAAGAAAGTGGAATTGCCATTCCCAAAGATTCTCAGGTGACTAAGCTAGCATGGCTAATGTCTTTTTAATATCTTTTTATGCCTTCAGGAAAAGTGATATAAGTAATGTAGTATTTTGTTTTCCAGTTCTATAAATCCATTTGTTTTTGTCTCATTTCAGAGTCCCTCTGGAGTAGCTCTCCAATTGGGCTTATTTTGTATTTGTTGAAATTTATATCCATCTATTGTCCTAGTAACAGGGTTGAAAGCCAGGAAGCATAATATCTTTCTGTTTCTGAGAAGTCATTTCTTTCTGGCTAAACTGGTCTCTCTGACCCAGAAGAAACTGTATCATCATTGAATTAATTTTCCTCAAAAAAAAGAAGCCTAAAATGACATAAGCCACAGGGAACTGTGTGGAATAGGAATAACAGCAGACAGTTCATTTTATGTAACTACTTCTGCTCTTTTATGGGCCAAGTAAATTATTCTATTCTTCCAGTTCTTGGGGCTTGTTAAACATTAGAGGCGTTGTTATAGCTGCAGCTAGAAGAATCTTATTCCGGTACTATTTAAACATGTTTTTTTTTTTTTTTTTTTTAAAGAAATGTATCTGTGCTTAGATAGAGTTACTATTAAGTACAAAACAAAACCAGCCAAATATAAACTAGAAAAGAATTACAGTCAAATGAATTGCAGGAGATAAACGTGTTTCATAGAAAGTAATACAAGTGCTATGATTCAGACCAGAAACAAACTGGAGGAATTAAAGACAGATTATTATTCATTATGATTTTATACTGAGACCCTTATGAACATTTAAGCAGGCCTGTCCAGAGCATTAAAACATCCTCCTTAGACCAATTCAGAAAGTAAATACTAGGATAGAATTATCTAACATGACTTATTTTCAAGCCTATGTTGCAGGTGTCTTGCAACATACTACTGAAGGAATCAAGCTGAAAATTGGTGTCTGACTATTTTACCACCTAATTAGAATGCTGAATTTGCCACAACTGGACATGACATGTTTTTCTTACCCCTGTGGCAGAGCAGACTGATATTACTCAGACCCAGCAGTAAAGCAATCTATGCTCTCCCAGGGCCAGGCTGGTGTGAGACAGCACAAGGCTGCACATGGATGTAGAAGACTGTTGAATTTCTAATTTCTCTTTGAAATGGCACTCTACACCAAAGCAGGCCAACTAGAGAAGCTGTCTACAGGGGAATTCTGCTTTTATAAAGTTGAAAAGATGAGTTATATTCTTTTCCTTACAGTTTTTCCATCCCTCCAGGGCATACACACTGAACCTACTTAAGGAAGCGATAAGTGATTTTACCTCAACACTTAACCCATTTTTGTGAGGCAGTTGCAATACAATAGAGCATTTCATCCCTTCCATAGTGCCCTGCAGGTAACTTCAGAGGAAAGCTCTATTGGGCACATCAGCCCAGAGCCTATACAGCCCATATGGCCATTACCAGGACTTGCAAGCACCTCTGTAATAGAGGAGTGAGACCTTCACTAGCAGAAGAGAAACTACCTCAGGAATAACAACTCGCACAGAAGCAAACCTCTGCATATTGCCACAAATCGGCACCAGTGGATCCCTCTCTGGCACAGCCACAGGAATAATCCATTAGGATGTTGGCTTCCTCCACACCAGGAATTTCACACGATTGCCTTTAGCTAGAAAAATATGTTAGGCTCATCCTCTGTTCACCTCAAACGTTGTGCTGCAATGTACCAAATCACCTCTCCCTGTCTCTCCAAATATATGACACTTTTTAAACTTTTTTTTTCTTTTTTTTTTTTTTCTGTGGAAGGGTGACTTTCCCTGGCCTAGAGACCAGCTACTGATCTTCCCTCCTCTCTGAGAACCAGAGACTAGCCTGGCTCTAGGATGCTCCCACTAGGCGTTTCCATGTTGCACATGGGTCCAGACAAAGCCAAAATTGTGCCAGCTAAAGGAAAATAGCTCCTGTCTCAGATATGTTTTTCAAGCAGTTTGTCCTTCCTCTGTGCAAAAATGCACTGACAGCCTGTGTCTCTGGCTCATCTTCAGCATCACAGACAGGGGTATTAGACCGCAAGCAGCATCTGTCTGCTGATAGCTCAGGCTTTTAGTGATGATGTGGAAGAGGTGGTATTACTGATACCCCAGATAGAGGTAGTTCACACAACACCTCCTACTCCTCAGTCCCATTCCTCTTTCAAAAAATTATCTACCAGGCTGTGGACAAAAAAAATCTCTGAATCCAGATGACTGCTACTTAGGCTGTCTATAAGCAGAGACAAAATAGATGACCCCTGTTTCAAAGCTCACCCTCACAAAGTAAATGCTTATAGTTCTCCTACCACCTGATTTCTCAATGGTCATTCCTACAGAGAGGAAATTATGGCCTTCCCCCCTTCCCACTGTGCTAACTGATCCTCTCAAGCTGAAAATGGTCTGCTAAATGCCCTTCAAGAACTAGCCAAAGTGGAGTAATCCAATTCCTCCTTCTGCTTCTGCTATCTGCACTTCTGCTGACCTATTGGGGGCTTAATGATGTGACTGTAAGGGATTCACCTATGTCCTATAGGAAAGCCCCTTCAGACCCCCAGGCTGTTAAGCTCCTATAAGAAAAGTAGCATATTATAGTTTGTGAGCTAAACTCTTCTCTACCAGCTTTAGCAAGAACCAGGTCTGGCTTGCTCCACCCTTGGAAAAGCTCAGCTTGTATAACACTGCTTGCCAGTCATCCTACCAAAATAGCTTTATATTCCACTGCAGGCTTCCTGTACAGCCAAAGCAGCATTTCCATGAATTCCCAGTCAATAGATGTTTGGGGTATTTTTTAATCTGATGGTGACAAGTCAGAAGCTTTATACCAGAGGATTTATAAAGCAGGTTATCCTTAATTGGCCCTGTATCCTTCTCTGGCCTTAACACACATGCTATAAATGGGTGTAAAAAACTGTTGTATCAACAGTTCTTCATTGTAAACCATCACGCAAGAGACAAATTAAGGCGATGTCAGATGCACATTCCGGAAACTTGTCCTTCCCACTGTAAAGTTGGAAGGCAACAGCACACAGAAAATAATGTCAGTTGTAAGTACAATATTAAATCGTTTTGCATTTAAGATGTTTCACTTCAAGTGCGCTGAAGATAGTTATCAGTTCCATTTGCTTCAATGAATTTTCTGAGCAAGTACCCACAGTGTGGTTGTGCCACAGCTCTCCTCCGTCTGACTCCAGACCTTGTTTTTATGATGTGGTTGGCTCCTAAGTACACTTACCCTTAAACGTGTTATAGAAAGAAAGATCAATACAAATTAGATCATTCTGTATTAAGATACCCCCCAAAAAAACCAATCCTTTATATTCTAATCTTGTGATTCACTGTAATTATGTAATGCTTGTTCAGTGATGAATACACTGACAGGTTGACATTAAAGCCAAGTTTGAGCTATTCTAGTCTATAGCATAATGATCACATGCCCAGTAATAAAACTAATGCTGCCTCTTGGAGTTGTACCCTCAAACTCTGAGCACGTTCCTCAGACCACCTCTGCCATACAGAAGAAATGCCTCAAGAGGAGGAAAAAGAGGCTGTAGCATTCCCCACAAAAATTGTATTTTGCTGCCATATGCCTTTTCCCTTTTTTCTTTCAAAATACTTCCATCTGCCTCCTGCAGAGCTTGTTGCAGCATCCCTGTGTGTAAATAGCATGCTCCTGTATAATTAGCTTCCTCCTCTGTGACTTAATCAGTGATATTGTAAACCAGACACTGTGATAATTTGATCAGCTCAGTGGCAGTGAATTGTACCATGACTAAAAAGTCCAGGCTGGTTGTAACTATAGGAGAAGCATCTGCTTGAGGGGAAGGGTGATCTAGCCGTTAGGTTCAGAGCACGTGACTACTTTTAAATTCTATAGCTAATCCCAGTTCCTATTCCTCACAAACAGTCCTACTCCCTAGGGTGAAGAGGCACGCAAGCATTCTCTTCCTCTATGATAACCAGTGCTTCTTAGCTACTCCCTACACTGCTTAAGCAGAATGGGAGGAATTGCTATATCCACTCCAGAAGAGATCATAGTCCCATGATTAAATGCTTTCCAATGAGGTAAATTTGGGGTTCAGAGCTCTTTATGCAGGAGAGGACAAAATCCTGCATTTCTCCTAGCTGTATGAGCAGATGGGAAGGTATCAAGAGAAGCAAGTTTTTCTCTTGCCCTAGAAAAATGAAAAATTACAGCAGCACCACTGGATTTTGTGCAGCACATAAACTGCAAGCTGCACCCTGCACCCAGCGCTTGGGTCAAGGTAGGCAAAGGGATGCCGTTGCTGTGCAAAGAGCTACAGCCTTCAAAGAACTCTTCTCCCAACGGGTTTTTGCTGGTGCAAAGCTGGGAATCTGGCAGCAGATGACCGGGCATGCAGAAAGAAACACTGTTTCTTTTGTTTTGGAGGAGATTCATGTTCCAGGACTCAGAAGCTATGTGGTTGTTTTGGCCTCACCAGCTCCTTATTGATCCCATCACTACTAGTTGTAGGCAGTACATTGCAATCTCCACGTAGCATATATGAATAAATTGATTTGTTTAGTCCTCTCCCCCCTCCCCCCCACCTGGAAGACCTTTCCAAAACTTCCAGCAGTTTTCTATGTTGCATTAGGCAGCTCTATGCTTTCTGGCTTTGGGCCATCCATAGTAAGACATCACTGAACCTAAAAGTTTCCTTCTGCAGTGTCAGTTTTCTCTAGACTGCTTGGGTAACCTTTGGCTGTGTCAGTACATGCAAATTGCACTCTGATCTGCTAATAAGTTCTCAAGCTGGATTGTGCACTTAAATAGCTGAGTTGCTTACATAATTTGTCTTTCCCCCCCCAAGTAAGCCTGGTTTCAGAAGATCAGGCATGCCATTAGGAGCAATTTGCTCTTGCATCAACATGGTGCCATTGTTTCTGTGTGTGTTAACTCTGGAGTTGCAGTGTATGCTTGCATGGAGGTAGCATGAGCAAGCTTGCTTGCCTCATGCTGCTAATTACTTTACAGCATGTAGTGACAATGTTCTCACTCAATAGCAACGTCTGTTCTTTCCTGTATGTCACCTGGGTGCAAATTTCAGAGCATATGATATGAGCAAAGAAGTTGTTGTGCATTTCTTTCCAAGGAATTATGCTAAGTCTATTCAGCAGTGAAGTACCAAGATAATTCTGGGAACAGCAAAGGATAAGCTGGACAAGAGGAAATGACCATGCACTATGTGGACAATGCATGAACAGATTAGAAGCCAAGCCATGAGAGGAAGATGGATTTGTGTTACATGTCTAGGAAGTCAATGGAGAGATTCCCTGGCTGCAGTCACAAAAGAAATATGCGTAGGCAGCTGATGCAAGTGACACAGTGCTGTCCCAGCACAAGGGTGAAACACCCATAGGCAGCATTCACAGATCTCCTGGTAGAAGATGATGGATAAATTGAATACTTCCTCTTCAGAGGTCAAATTCTGCCTCCATGGATCCATACAATACAGCTCTGACTTCTTGCCCTATCAACAAGCTGAACTGAAAACATATCATGCCCCTAAAGGGAGCCATTTTGTTCAAGGATTTGTCCTTTCCTCCTGGCAGCAAAACAAACAACGCAGGTTGGATTCAGACTGTTGGAGTTGCTGTTGACTCAGTGTAATAACATAAAGAGGCTGCTACCAGTGCACTGGGACTAGTGGTGGTGTTCACAGCCTGCTTTAAAGGCCAGAAAGAACTGAGTGGTGACAAATATTCTGTTTGCCTGTGTATGTGGGGATAGGTAGGGATGTATGTGTGCAAAAACACACATAGACCTTAATGTTTACCTAAGAAATGCTACTGCAAGAATGCAGGGCTGGACACTGCTTCTCCCTGAAAAGACTCTTCCCAGGGACCTCATTCTGTGGTCCCAATGCACAACCCAAACCTAGCTCCCAGAGATACTGTCAAGCAGACAGGAGCAGCAGAGTGGTGGAACCTCAGTCTCAGCAAGCAGAACTGCAGTATGACATGCAGTCCCCTGGGGCTTGCAAAACAGCCTAGATAAATCAGAAGCTTTTCAAAACACACAGTATCTCCCAGAACAGGCACCTTGCCCAGTGTGACAGTATTTTTCTTTGAGATTCGTGTCCTGAAAAATATCTCCTAATTTCTGTGCTTGTTTTGTACAAAGGCAAGACAGTAGATTCTGTCTTGCTTTCAGTGCTTTGCTCCTTTTCCATGATGGGAGTGTGTTGTTGCAGAGCTCTGAAAAAACACTGAAGGAAGTTAGAAGCAGAAGTGCCACTGAGAAATGGTGAGCCTGGCACTCCTAAATCCTTTGGCAGCCACTGGGAAAACTGCCCAGCATTAATACAGACCCTAAAGGCACAAAGGATTTTGTCACTGAAAGAAGCACATCTGCACGGGGAAGTTGTGCTGGTGCATCTTCATTGTATAAAACACCAGCCAAAATGACAACCCAGCCCACCTCACTGAGGAAAAGGGAAAAAGGAGAACTCAACCTGTGCAAAGTTTTCTTTTCCTGGCCTCTTACTTTGGCAAACAGATTAGACCCTGTGCGACATACTTACACACTGGGATTTCTGGAGACTGTAAGGCTTATCCTTGTAGTAAGTCAATCACAACACCACCGCACCAGTAAGCTTTGCATAGGTGCTAAGAACTGTTCCAAGCAAGTACTTTTACTTAAGGGATGTTATGTGAGAGCACTTAGGAGCTGTCACCAGTAGAAGGATCCAATTTTGCATCCTTAAAGGATTCTTGAAATGCATTCTATGGATACTATACCTTAAACTATTTGCCATAAAGCTGTTGCATCACTCTGCATCTTGCGATTCAAGAGCAGTGTTTGCTAGGACATGTGACACCACCACTAAAATATTACATGCAGCCATTTTTGCATTTCTGAAAAAATACTGGAAAGTTGGAGAGGAAGCAGAATTTTGTAGTTTGAGGAGGGAAAAAACACCTTGCATCAAGGGATTTATTAGCAGACTCTGCTTAAATTACCAAAACGAAGATCAAAAGGTGACTTAAGAATGGAACAGATTAATGTAGATAAAGTTCTGGGTATTGAAGACACATTTAACTAATGGAGAAAGATGTAAAGAGGCAGCAGCTGAGAGCAGAAGGGGGATAGATTCAAATGGAAGAGGGTACAGCTTTTAACAGTGAAGTAGTTAATTATTGCAATAAAATATTGGGCAGGGGTGGAGTCACATTAGATAAGTTCAGATCAAACCTGCATCTTTCTGAGGAAATGTTTCTGTTACCCAAGGATTACTGTTCCCAGTACAGGAGGACTACATATTGTTTTAAGGTCTTGTGATCCTCTGGTCTGCACCCCAGTGTATCTATCAACATGTTCTGAAGTCAAAATGTCTGCACTGAGGATCCTTGCTAGACTTAACATCCCCAGATCCCATGACCTAAATCTTCCTAAAATATTTCTTAAAGTCCTTAAGTATCTTGTCCTTGAGTTGACTGACAGCTCATCTCCATCACACAGCCAACTTGAGTGCCACTTAGAGAGGGGATCCTCAGTAGAGGGGAAGCCTCCAACCTGACTAAATGAAAAATAACCTGACTTTGGCAGCAGGCATGCTACAGTCCCATCTCTGCAAGGTAGAAGGCTGGATTTCAGCTAAAATGATTGCTTCATTTCTCTTGGGACAATACCTTATATCATTACGTTGCTAAAGGCATCACATACCACAAATAAAACCTTTCTTCAATTTAGGGTTGCATGTTTTGGAATCTGACTGCCTCAGGTTCCTTCAGCAAACACCAGCCTGAATGATGGGAATCCATTGACAGGGCAAGTCCCACAGCAAGCCCTTAGCCCAAAACTAGGCTCCTTGTCTGGCAGGTCACTCTTCATAATCACATCATTCTGTAGGGCCACAACTTCTGCTACACGGCAGGGGATCTGTTTCCTTTAAGTGCACAAAGACAGTTAATTTTGGCAGGTAGCCATTGCTCTTCTCTGTCTAAATTCCAATGTGTCACAGCTCCAGTGTGAGATGAACATAAACAACAGATTCATGTGCTGTTCAGCAGCTATTGCACCACATTCTGAATTCACCATATTCATTTAAGCAATACATTCACATGCAGTGTGAGATGCAAGTGCTTTATGTATCACACATTTTTACCACATACCACAGAGTCTAATCCAGTATCAGCAAAACAAACCTTTTTCAATATTTCCCCTATATCTAGTGTTTGGATATTGAATTTGGACAAATGGGAGGAGTTCCCTAAAGACGATCTCTAAATGATTGCAGCAGAAAGCATAATTAGGTTCATCTTTTGGAGTAGCATGAAGTCATCTGCATGTACTTAAGAGTTCAGCAAGGCTTAAATACTTTGCTGAATAAAGATTGATGGATAAGTCAGATTTGCAATGAATCTGTCTTTTGGATTGCTATACCCTTGGCACATCAGCACTGTGGTCCCAATCTGTAAGCATTACTGGCTGTATTCAAGTGCTAGATCTTTTTTACACTGCCTGTATGGAACAGTGCAAGGGAGGGTAAGTCCTGCTGGCTGATTTTAGTGTAATAGGAGCTATTGAGTAGAGTTTCACCACAAACTGAAATGCTTGAAGGGAGTTTGGCACCCAAGCATTCAAAAAAATTTCCCCTGGAGGCTGACTTGCAGCATTCCAATAGGTATCTGAGACACTTCCAAATAACACAATATAGGACAAATACTTGCACATCAGTCCAATTAATGGTATATGCAGATGTGGCTGAAGTTTGACTCTGTATTAGACATGTCAAGCAAGAGCTTAACAGACATTCCACAGCCAAGCCATTTTAAAGATATTATCCTTCTTCAGTGCTGCCTGCTACAGAAAACATAGCAAATACATTGTTTTAATTTTTCCCTGAAGGCTTGCAACAAATAAACCAAGATAAACCTTATCCTATGATCATAGGAAAATTCAGTTTGGAAGGGACCTCAAGAGACTGTTTACTGCTTATATGATTCCCCTGTAAGTAAGATTTCACTGTAGTAGCAGAGGTATGTGGTCTATTTGTCTGAGCAAGCCTGGGTCAAATCTTGGTTTTACTATGATCTAGTAGAACAGCCTTGAGTTGGGTGCCAGAAGACTGCTGCTTCAGGATTCAATACTGCTGCTGTGCAGCTTTGTGCAACCCTATCTTCTTTTTATCCCTTTTGTTGCTTAATTGCACAGGAAGGTCTTGGAGGAAGAGGCTCTTTGTTCCAGGACATTTGCATTGTGTAGTATGATGTGGCTCTGATTTCAGTCAGGGTTTGTAGATGCAACCATAATAAAACTTAGCACAATAGTGAAGTGATAGCAGCATTACATGCAGTCTGCAGCAGATACTGGAACCGAAACCTGGTTCCCTGAAGCTTAGTCTCCACTTAATCAATAACGTTATCTCCTGTGGAATTTGCTTATTTTCATCAATAAAATACCAAGATTTCCACAACAGTTCACTCATTACTCAGTCTCTCTTTTTGTAAGATTCATAGCACTCACAGCAGGCTTCTGAAGTGACTGAATTATTTAAAGATCATGGTTATTATTTTTTCTAATTATTCATTTCTTCTTGGCTTCATTGCAAAGTTGAAAGGCATCAGTTTAAGTCTCTGCAATGAACCACTCAATTATTTCTTTGAAGCACCATCTCACAATGGGACTCATCTTACTATTGAGTTTTAACTGCAGCAGGTTATTTACTGAGTTTAGCAAAAACCTCAGATTTCACATGGCAGTGAGCTCTCCAGCTAATGCTCATGCTATCTTTTCTACCTCCAGTGTGTCATCAGAATGTTTAAAGCTTTAAGCCAGATCCAGAGCCTGTGAATTGGTAAGTGTCTTCTGATACCTTGAGCCAGATATTCACCTGCTTTATATCATGATAGGGCCACTCAGACATGCAGAAGATATCTCCACCCAGAGAACAGCTTGTAGTGGAGTCAGATTAGGCATTTTTTGCAAAAAGAGCTTTTTTATTTTGCTAATGGCCTGCATGTCTCATCCTAGGGAGAGTGTGGGTTACTTAGCCCAGAGAAAAAATGGATGTTAGATTAAGTGACAATTATTGTGCCTTCTGTCCTCAGTTAATTTAAAAATTTCCTGGTACATACAATTTCATTTTGAGATTTTAAAAAAGTGTGGTTTAGTGTGCAGACAAGCCAGGTCTCTCAAATGGAAAGAAGTAACTTTAAACTAATATATTGTGATATAATTTAGTAACTTAAATTGCTATGTATTTTGACACTTATAGAATAAGTAGTAGTAGTACTCAGGAGAGGTGGAGGGGAAAAGACAGCTAAAAACAATAATTGTGCTATTATGTCTAAAGAAACTGCATTTCTTCCAATGCAGTTAAATGTTCAATTTTTAAAAAGTTGTTTCAGTTGCCAATGAGAAAAAACTATGGGACCAAGTTGTCATGGTCTGTTAATATACTATATATTTCTGCTAACCATCTGGCTGCTTTCAGTGGTACTCAGGGAGAATGTCATTTACAATCAAATTCAACAAATACCATATGCATTAGGTTGGGAAAACAAATGATATTTCAGTATTACACACTGCAGAGTTTCAAGTTCAGACCCTTCAAGTTGTTGGGTTTGTTTTTTTTTTTTAATACTGTCTGCAGCCCAGCATCTTGGAGACTGAGGGTCCAGTTGGTAATCCTGCAGGCATTTGCTGAGCTGCTTAGGGCAAGATATGCAGAGACTAAGCAGCCCTTCTGGAGTCAGGACTTGTCAGACCAGCTCACAAGCATCAACTCTAGAGCACAAGCCACAGCCTGGGACTGACAGCCTCTTTCCTACTCAGAGCATAGACAAGGGTAAGGACATGAGAGATTGATATCAATCAACACCAGGGTTTCTAACCCTAGATTCAGGAGCTGGTTTGCACTTACTGAAGATTTTGTGTAAAAACACAGGACCCCTTAATACTTAACTCTTCAAGGTTTCTTCCACAAGTACTCAGATATTCAGGTATGAAGGGAGGTTCTTTATAGCTACTCAGAATTTTAAGGGACAGGTATTGAGGTTTTGGTAAGCATTGTTTTAGTGGTTTTTTTTTCAGTTAAAGTAGAGATTTTCTTTTCTACAAAAACAACTCTGAAAAAATCAGTAGAATTGCATTAATCTTTTCATGTGTTTGAAAGTTAAGAGAGTAAATATTTTAACAGTGCTTCTAATTAGCTAACAGTCATCTATTCTTGCAAGTAGAACGTATGGAAAATTTATACTGAAGTTGAATGTTAACAGATGGGACTTTACAAGCAGTCAGCATTTATCTAATCCTCCTTCTATTTGCCTAAACCGGAGTTTTACCACTTGCTTCAGGAAGAACAGGTTTGGGCCAATTTTAAAATTCTTTTGCTATTAAGTGCATAATAACTACCAGATTTGGACAAAGTTGCAGTCTCATTTTCAAGACAGCATGCTAAGCATCGATATTTTTAAATACCAGTTACACTCACTCCATTCTAACATTTTATAACAGATACATTAAGCAGGACTGAATTGCTATTCAAGCTACTAAAAGATCTTCTTATCTTTTGAACCTCAGCTCAACAGCAATATTAATGACATTGAAGGAATATACAGAATGAGTTTAGAAGCACTTCAAAAAATCTGACTGCCCATCCTTTAGATTACAAATGCAGATTCCTTTGTGGAAGTACACTAACTTTACAAGTGTAACAGCAAAATATTATCAGCCTGACTTCAAGTATGTTAGCAACTCCATTCCTTCCGCATGTTTGGAGCCTTATACATTGCAAAACGCATCTTAGCAACTGAAAAGACGTTTTCTGACAAGACATACAAATCATTTCCACGATCAAAAGACCTTGTGCACAAAACCTCACACAACCTAATATTCCTCAGCATTCAGAAAGAGATGTATACTGATTTGTACTAACTAGGGAATTGATTCTCCTGCACTGCTCATGAGCAATGTACTTGGCAAGTTACAAACAGCACATTATCTGTAGATTTAATTTTTCATGGAAGGCTGTAATCAGCACTCCCCTTACAGTGCTGCTATTTCAATGGAAAGTGCTCCAAAACCAGCTAGGCATTTTGTCTCCAGATAGCACTATAGGAGGGGTACAACTGTTATTGCATCTGCAATGCCCTCAGCAGATTAACTATTAGCTGCATCTCACATGTGCTACCAACCAGAAATGTTAACTCATTACAAAAATAAAGGAGTCTGAAAGAGCTATGCATTTGTTCTACTAGTCTTATGTGTGCTGTGCCCTGGACAGGGCTGGCTGGACTCACTGCAATTCTTTCAGTGAAAGATGTAAGGTGTCAGAAGTGATTTTTATAGAATAGCCTCTGTAGAGAGACCTGTCCTGGAATAGTTAGCATCAGCCTGAAATAGCGCTGCTCTGGATGTTAACATGGCATAAACAGTTGCGTATCAAGTTTTCAGAGATTAAGCAAACCTGGGCACCAAGATCTTTTCTAAGGCCCTTCTAGAGGAGTGTTCTTTCTAGTGCTTCTTTTGAAAGCAAAGTCCCTTTTCCCATGACTTGTGGCTGCTGCCACAAGCTCAGTGGGCTAAAGAAGGTCTTCCCCAGAAGTTCGCTTTGTGACTGCTTCAGCTTGCTCCCCAGCCTCCTGGGGACACACAGCCAGCACCCCACAAAACTGACTTTCAAGCTTCCAACCACTGCTCAGTGCTTTGGATAGCAAGAGAAATGTACAGTTATAGTTAAGACAAGCTTACCTCTGAGCATATCTATTCACAGATCTCAGGCATTATTTGGGTCAGGCCTTTCAAGAGCCCAGGGCTCTCCACCCCACATACCTTCTGCTCCTTATGGAGAAATCTGAGTATTTCTCTCCCCTCTGTAAGCCACTTGGGTGGCTTAGTCTCCCTAACTTGGGTTCATTAAGATGTGAGTTTATTTTGTCAGCCTCTGGAAACGCAGACACTATGGGACTGTTTTTATCCTGCTGACTGCCATTGCCAAATGCAAACCAGCAATCTCATCATGGGTTTCCTATTCACCTCTCCACACTGAGCCCCAAAAGACCTCTTGCTGAGGAATGCTTTTTGGCCTTGACATGCATTTCTTCCTTATGTTGCCATGTGGATCCATCCATCCTCCTAAACATGTCTATTAACCAACAGGCAGCTGTTACAAGAACATCCCTTGCCTACCCCTACATACGAATTTGTGGTCTGTAGATAGGACTCAAGGATTGACAGCATTGCCTGGAAGTCTTGGCAGCTGCCATGAGCTTCCTTTGTACAATTCTTTAGCATAGCACCTTATTTCATAGTATTTCCTTTAGCATAGTACCTTGTTGCACAAAACACAAGCCATTTTTGGTTGCTTATCCATACCACCTAGTGGTTAAAATGATTGATTTTTTCTTTTCTAGCTAATTCAGCATTCACTAAAATAGAAATAAGGATTAATTTAGTGAAAGCACAATACTAATTAAGCTCTTCCGGTCAATACACATCACACACTGCAATATGGGGAGCATGGAAATTACAACTAACACAACCCATATGACCCATATCACTTATCAGCAATGCAACTTCCAGAGAGTATTCTTGGCTTTCAGACACCTCAGAAGCAGATTTTACTGAACAGATGAACACCAAGCAAGCAGAGTACTGCAGAATATTACCACACTGCCACAGATGAGCTGATACAGAGCAGTACTGTTGATGAGCACTGTTCCTTTAAGTGCTTCAGCATTAGATCTACACTGGAACTTTTAACAGGTTGCTACTAGCATTATATCTGAGCCACCTGGTAAATGTAATTTCAGAACTCTTTGCAACTGCATCTTAACTCCTATAACTTAATTACAACCCTGGATTGTGGGTGATTACCACCTGTAGCATTCAACTTTTCTTTATATCCCTGCAAAAGATAAATATCTTTTACTTAATAGTGAAGTGCTTAAGACACATCCATGCTTTTTTAGCCTCTTCAGTTTAGAGCAATTTTGTGGAAGGTTTTGGTGGTCTGAATCATGAACTATAATACCAGTGATTTCATC
This sequence comes from Ciconia boyciana, assembly GCF_034638445.1. Taxonomy (NCBI): domain Eukaryota; kingdom Metazoa; phylum Chordata; class Aves; order Ciconiiformes; family Ciconiidae; genus Ciconia; species Ciconia boyciana. Next base: position 61,462,410 of record NC_132938.1, read on the forward strand.
AGTGGCAGATGCTAAGCTAGAACCATAGGCACTTTCCATTCCAAGTAAATTAAAAATAGTGAGGCCAGTATGGAGCAGCTACTGCAGTGTATGGCTTCTGAAATAGAAGGTTATCTTCTGTCTTTGGATGTTGAAGTCTGAACTGAGTACAGTTTCCAAAGTTCTGGCCGTATTATATAGTTTTTAAACATAAAAATGTGATTCCAAAGTAAGTATTCATACAAAACCCCCAACAAAACTCCAGAGATGTGATAAATACAAATTTAAGAAAATACGCTGAAGAAGAAGTGTTGTTTGTTGTGAGAATTTCAGGTGTATAAAAGTGTGATATCTTTAAAACAGCTACATAAAGGATAACTCTAAACCAGCTCCTAAGATTTATTGTTCACATTCTGAATAAGACTAGAGGTCCATGTGAAAATGAAAAATGCTAGCTGCAGAACCAATAAAACACTTCCCCATTACTAATCTGCAGAGCTCTACCATAAGATGCCAGTGGAAGATACTGTAGAAGCATTCAACATAGCAGCATTTGTTTCAATATACAGAACATTATCAGTGTTAAGAAAAAAGATTAAGTAGATGAAGTTACTTTAGGAGTTAAATCACAGCTATTTAGACATGGAAGGAAACTTTATAGATAGCTTGCTTGCAGGATGCTTACATCTCCCCTTGAAGCATCCACTGCTGACTACCACTGCAGATAGCAACGACTTAGCTGGGATGTGGGTCTGATCCAGTCCAAAGCTGACACTCCTGAAGTCACATGCAGCTACTGCATTCAAAAAAATTGTCAGACTTCATTAAATACTTTGTTTGTAACAGAAAATCCAAGAATCTGTCTTTAGTCATTTAGAACAAACTGTCTGAGGTTTGCTTTTTAGAAACTCACCTTTGTGTGCATTTATGTTTGCCCTTGATTTACAGCTATACAGAGCACTCAAGATCAGAGATCTGATTTCTTTTTGCCCTCCTCCACAAAAGCAGAAAGTACTAACCTACCTGGTCACATACTGAAAACATGTTGAGACAGCTTTAAAATCCTTCTTTGTGTAAAAGAAGTTGCCTGAAAAAAATCAGGTGCCAGACCAGGTGGCAACCCCATAACTGTTGGGAGCTGGGTATAGGAAAAGGACATGGCACACCCCAGCCTACGCACTTACGGCTATGACAATGCTTTGCATTTTGGCTTACAGCTCTCCTGAAAGTGTAAAGGTGTATGCTTGCTCCTCCACAGTTTAAAAGCATACTGTAAAGGCATTGAGTTTTGCAGAAAAGTCTCTACCCCAACTCAAGAGCCAAAGTGCCTGGCAAAGCAGGGACCACACAGTTTCCATGGGTACAGGTCAAAAAGGATTTCCCCAAGCACTCACTTTTCATTTAGCTGATGCTAAAGATGACATCAAGAATCCGCCCAAGTTCTGAATGAGAAGCAGACACCAGTGTTGAGCAATTGCTGAAAATGCAATACACTTGAAATCCAGACAACTTCAATTCAGGCTATGTTTCCAGCTGCAAAAGCCCTGGCAGGGAGACCCAGCTAGATCTGAGCCTCAAGCGACTTGGCAGGGGATGCTGGACACATTCAACAGGGCAGACACGCAATGCATGCAAGCAGGTGGCCCTGACCTTAACCCAGTGATAAAGACCCACACAAAACTGAAGGGGATTGGGGGCCCATGCAATGAGACATCAGGGGCAAACCCTGCCTTCTCTTGGGGTACTGTGCAGGCATTTGTGGCCCTCATGAGACTCCCCATAGGACCACCATGACAATCTTAGAGAGAAGTCCAATTGCTCATTGTTCCCAGGGCAGCACCAGTGCTCCTGACCTAATCTGCTGCTCATCCTCTAATCCACCCCTCCTCAAGCAACGAAAGGAGTTAAGATCCATGCTTGAAAATGAGCCAGTTGTAAGAAGGCAAACCATTTTGTCCAACTGACTTGTAATTGCTGGCCTCTGGAGGATGCCTTTTCACAGGAGGTGTTCACCCCACAACACTGCCCACTGAGAGATGTTCTTGTCCCTGATGTCTCACACCAGATGCTCACAATGAATATGCCAAGCTTTTCCCCTCAGTGCTTCTGTGTCATCCTTACAAGTTCACTGCCTCCTTTGCTCTCCCTTACTAGTCTGTCAGAAAAAGCAGCCTTCAGCTTCTGTAGCCTTTAGAAAACAAGATCCCCAGTTCAGTGTCTTGAAGAGTTTCGGTAAGCAAAGACAAAACCCCTAACAGGAAATCCTTTCAAAAAATAAAAATTCCTCTCCCTACTTTAAACAGTGGAAAGATGTCACTTAATGTTTGCTAATGAGTAAACAAAACCAGGAGAAAGTAAATCCTACAGAAGGTGATTTTTAATGGTCAAATGTCTAACTTTCTACCACCATCTTCCCCATTCTTTACAAGATCACCCTGGCTCAAACTAACCAGTTTGCAAATCTAATTTGAATTCTTAAAAGCAACTCTAATTTATTGTGTTCCTCTAAGGTCAAATCTATTCTGTATTCTTTTTCAAAGTTTTCCAGCATGGTAAGTACTGTAGCTGCATAATAAAAGGAAACAACTCTTACTTTATGGAAGATTTCCTTGAAAAAGAAAATAACTCTACACTGCTGTAGCTGTTATGAATTTCAGCTTTTATAATGCACATTGTGAAAACCAATGAGCATACCAAGAGCCTAGTACTCCTTGCAACTGCCAGACATTGTTTTTTATATATATACACACTTATACATATATATGTAATGCTCAGAGAAGATAAATCAATTCAAAAGATGCCAAAGTGCAGCAAACTTGGAAATGGTATCTTCTTAATACCAGTGCTTTGCTAAAACTTATCTTGAAGTAGAAGAGTAGTTGGACTTTGCAGTACCATAGGATAGCTCAGGCATCTTAATTGCTAAATACCAGTATTAGTTTCAAGTGTGGCTGCTACACCGATAAATTACAAACTGGAAAGCCCAGAAAATACACTAGAAGTAATGAAAGATGAGTTTAATACATTTGGCTATGCACAGAAAGCACAAACTTCAAATTACAGATCTAGTTCTCTTCTCTAAGGATGATCTAAGCTCACAAGGGATGCAGAACTCCCTGCAGACATAGAACTTATACGCTGTGGAACAGCATCACGTCTCAGATTTTGGCTGCAATTTTCAGAAAAGCCTGAGTCAGTTCTAAATACCACTGAAATTAAATACATACAGATAATTTCACTTCCTTGAATAAGCAGTTGTGCAGAGCTACTAATAATTCAGGTCACTAAGTCAGTGGTGCTAAAACCTTGATACCATATTACTGCACAGTAGAATAAACACTTGGTTTCATTGGGGAGTTATTTCTATCCTTTTCACTGGTCCATTTTTAAAACTTTTGACATTACATGGGGCTCTCAGGACCACAAACCTAGCCTTACAAGCACTCAAAAAGGGGAAAAATAAGATTAATTTCTTTAGAGAAGTTCACTGTAGCGGCACTGCAGGATGTTGCAGGAATAAAGGCAGTGGTTTGTTCTAATGGGACATAACAGTAGTTGCTTCCCAATGGCAGAGGCAGTCTACTGCTATTTTTAAGCAAGTAGGATATTATTACACTCATCTCCATGTCAGGACTCTACATTGCCCACCCAAGGTCTTAGACTAGAGCTATTTTGAAATAAAGTTAGATCAGTCACCAGGCTCAAATCCAAGCAGCACAGCAAGACATTTTTGTCAGGCAAGGTGTTACTCTTCAAATAGCTTTTATCTTGCAGTATTTAAAGCTGTTTGCAATGTCAGACTGAATCCTGAGGGAGGCAGGCTAACTGGGAAAACACAGGCAACATGTTTAAAAACACAACTCACTGCACAACAGTGCAGCTCACAGCCTAAAACTGGTCTCAGCTGTACTAAATATAGCACCAGCACTGCCAGAGCTGGGTGCATGACAAAGGCTCATTTCAGAATGGGCATAAACATGCATTTGTAGGTATGATCTTTGGCACCTGGCTTAAGAAATAGGATGTGACCATCTATCTCCAATAGGCATATATTCATATGCCCATAAACCGAGTTTCAGTCAAATATCTGACCACCAAGTCCCAATTTGATGGGCTAACTACTGATTTGGAAACTTCCATTTCTAGAGGCTTTGGAAAATCTGGAGCTGATTTATTCTGAGGTGTTGGGTGACTATAGGGCAGGCAAGCAGAAAGGTCTTTGTGTCTAAGGCAGAAGACTTTTGCTTTTAGTGGTGCCCCATGGCAAACTCAGTCCAGAGGTTAATGCATGAAGAACAACTAATGAAGCCCTGCACCAGTTTTTATATTAGCTCTCAGGCTTTTAAGTTCAGCAAGCCTTTGTGGTTGTTTTTTCCCCCACCTTTTTTAAAAGTTGGGAGCACTTCAGTTCTTCAGCAGTGAAGTGTGGTGCTCAAGGAAAAGAAATCCAGCTGCAATTCTCACAATAACAGCATGTAAGGGACATACTGAAAGCCCTCCAGGCACAGTACCCACACTAAGTCCCAGAACTCAACTGTCAAAATTCAGGCTAGCTCACACAGACAGGTTTCCCTGTTGGCAAACAAAATGCCAAGGAAAGGGGAATGGTTTCCTAGCCAACAGTGTTCACTAAGCCAATGTTTACCTGGAGTCTTTTCTGACTCTTTATAACAGTGCCATTCTCAGATCCAAATGCAGTCAAGCTCTATCCTCCAAGATTTTCCCTAGCTTATTCATTATACCCAAGGCAACATACTCTAACAAAATGGAAACAGTCCAGCCTCCCCAAAACTTACACACACACACCCCCGCCAAGGGAAACTGCCAGAGAAGCCTTGAGATAGGAAACCATTTCTGTTAGTGCTTACATTGCTCCTTGCTCAGCAGAGTATGTACATGGGTAGTCACATGCTTTCCTGAACAAGGATTGTTTCTCTCAACCAGGTGTCTCATCCTGCTTCTTCCTTCAGCAATAGCTTTGTTTTTTGTCTTTCCCTAGTTTTGACTGATCACCCAAACAGGCAGCTTTTCCACATTGGATGAAAACAGGATCTCCCACAACAGGGCTCCAACCTCACTCCAAAAAAGGCATACCACAGAAACAACTGAAACATGGAGTAAAGCCTTAAGACCATTTTGGATATGACATTGTTGAACAACAGATTCTCATTTCCCCCCCCCCCCCCCCAATAGAGACTGATGATTTATCCAACCAAATTATGAATCGCCGATATTTTTGTTGTGCCAGTGTGTAATTATTCCTCAAAGCAGCTCCCTGCATCTGTTCATGGACATTTGGACACATTTTGACACTTCTGAAGGCAAACACACACCAAGAGATGACATAAGCCTGTTCAATGACATACTGCTTTTCTCAATAGTCACAAGGGAATTATAGGCTGTTATTCTGTTTTTGTTGGCTGGAATGTCTTTTAACTACTTATTGTTTATTTAAAAAACAATAATCCTCCATTTTAAAGATTCACAGAGCAAATAAGATTACTTGTTTTTTCTGAACAGAAAATTGCCCTGCAGACATAGATGGTCATGCAAGCAGTCTGGGGTGACAGCTGGTATTTAAATGGAAAATTAATTCTTCTCAGTCTGTCAAAGCAGGGACCTCATCTTCCAAAGGAGGTGTGAGATTGCTTAAGACCCTGAATATCATGAAGAGGGTCTTAACTGACAGGAAGAAGAAATGAGTGAGGTGAAACTAGAAATCATCTTTCCCCATGAAAGCTGCAGCTTGCTTGCAAGCCCTGCTCCCACATGCCCCGGCAGGGACTCTGTAGGGTAGCAGAGGAGTAACACTCATGTAACAATGGTGACAGTCCAACAAATCCTAGGGAGACCGTGTCTAACTGTACAATAAAGGCTCACACTTAGCTCCTGCTCACACTCACCCTGGAGTGTACTTTTATAGTCTGCTTTTAAGACCCGAGACATATCTGCAAAGATGAGAGAATGGGGCTGTTCAGAGCCACAATTGCTCCTCACTGTGTGATCCCACCAGTTACTTATTTCACTCCAGACCACAGCTTACCCTCTGCTACATTCCCCAACGTGCTATCAGGGGGGCTGCTCAGCGAGTGCTCCGTTGGGTGCCTAGGAAAACCAAACCATTACGTACGCTGTGCTGTGCATCCCATGTTCAGCTCCACTGCGTTTCCCTGCCTGCTCCTGCCCAACAAGGACTACCTCATACACAGCCACTGCACAGCATAGCAGGAGCACCCAGGAATAAAGCCCTAGCAGCATTTCGGGAGGTCCTTTATGCCATATATACCAAAAAAAGATACTCTAAATGGAATTTTTTAAAAATTCTTGGCCTATGTGTATTTGTGATACTATGCTCAGGTTCTCCATTTGAGGAGTGTTTTGATAGCTGAGGCAAAAAAGAAAAATAGTAATGTCTACATTACTTATACAGTTTGTTTTGTTTCAGAAAGAATTCAGAGAATTGTTCTAAAAAGATGTGTTGGGACAGCCTTTCCTGAAGTACATCAGTTTTGTTCCATGTATTTCCAGGTAGAGACTCCCATGTATTTCAAGAGCTGCCCAAATATGTATATGATCATCTTCAAATCTAAGCCTTTATATTTCTATTGTACAGATAAGCCTCCACTACTGTAGTACCTGATGTTGCCTCCATCCTCCCACCCCACAATAGGAAAGCACTACCAAATTAGAGATGAACATGAGGTCTAGAGAAAAACAGGGCAAGCCTTTAAGACTAGTCTGCAGCCAACTTGACAGAAGTCACACAAGAAGCACCTAGCAGAGCTGGGAACCAAGCATTAGGCACACATATACTGAGGTATGTGTACTAACACTAGCTTACACCAGCCTTCCCCTTCAGTAAAATACTCAGTTTAGCTTGTCTTCAAGCTGTATGCTTTGCCATAGTGGGATTTTCACCAGGAAAGGAGACTATAAGCATACATACACACATATAAGAGGCATGCAGGTGAACACACCCAATTTTAAAAACACAATAGACAGCACATAGCTTAAACTTGTCAAAGGCCTGTCATAGACCATGCTGCACACTCCTGCCAAACTGATGATCTGGATGCAGATCATGGGCTCTGACTGCAGATGTTAGGAGTGCACCATTCCTAACAGATGCATAATCTGATTAAATATGAAATGCAATGATATTGTCAAAACCCATTAATCACTCTTTCAAGACACATTAATGTAGGCTTTACTGACAGCTGTGATGATTATACTGTCTCTGCAGGTAGTGTTGCTCAAAGTTACCCATTGGGTCTCAAAGAAGAAGATATTCAGTATGCAGAATATACTTAAGTGCACTATACAGATATTTCTATCACAAAAAGTGTTTGTATTACTTATATTCCTGCAGCTTTCTCCAGGTTATTATCTGATTTCTATGTAACCCTCCACATCTGTGCCTTGTGCAAAGACAGTGACAAGTTGTCAAAAATACATGGATTCAGGAAAAAACTGCAAGCATGGCAGGTCCATGTATTAAAATACAGCTCCATAGGGGATATTCTATGATCTCCCTGCATAACTGGGGGAACCTACAAGAATCTGAAGCAGAAGGAAGATTGGACCAAGCACCTTGCACCTACAGAGTGCATTGCACAGGAAGGACTCCCCACGATTTGTGCCTAAATATCATAGGCAGAGAGTTTCAGAAATAAACACATCCAAACGCTGTGTTTAAGCAACCAAGCCTTGATTTTCAAGGCTCTTCAAGTATCTGTTTTCCTCCATGACAAATGCTGGTGCCTGGATCCTCTCAATTAACCAGTACAAAACCCGAGTTTAGTTCTTACCACTTCAGAACACTTGCTGTGTCTTCCTGTGCTTCACTCTGACAATGCTCCTCCAGAAGGAAGAGCTTTCCATAGTTCCTATAGGTCCTATCTTGTCCCCCTCAGTTCCACTACCGCTTTTCAGAACCACCTCTTTGCCTCTGTGCATATAGCTACAATTCTTGCACAGAAATACTAGGATAGCAACTTAGATGCATCAAGGTTTAGTAAACACCATCTGCTTGCATCCTTTCCCTGCTGCATGACCATCTTGGTATTGACCCTGCCACCTCTGCTAGGAAGGCAGGACACTCCAAGCTTCTGCTCTTCAGGCCTAGGACCCATAAAAGAGGAGCATAGCAGGTAGAGGACTTCATAGGGCTGCTACATCAATTGAGATGGCCTCTCCTTTAACAGAGGCATCCAAATATCTGGCTTCTTGGCCTAAGAATTAAGTCTGCATGCACTCCCTTATTTTATCTCAGTGGGTCCAAAGGAGACGAGCTGTGAATCAGTCTTACATCCATGCAAGCTTCCTTTATTCTGGCCTCCTATGCCCTTAATGCATCTACCACTATAAACCATCCATTGCCAAAGTTATCTGCACATTTATGCACAACTGGAATTTATTTCTACATCCAATTTTATCCTTTTCTCATCTTCATTTATTTGATTCCAGCCTTGTTATATGGCTTCCTAGACCTTTGAATTAGTTATTTTGGCTTCAGTGTAAGAGTAACAGCAGCTCCCCAGACCAGTAGACATTAGCAAAAACAACAGGAGATAGCCTTTAGTAATAGTTGAGGGAACAGTTCCAACTGGTTGGCACAGTAGGGACATGGCCATTTATTGTTCAAGGGTTTGGCTATGTCAAGCTACCCAAGGAAGAGCAATGACTCATTTACAGAAATGACCAACTGTGGTATTGGGGAAAGGGTAGTAAAGGCCAGTCTATGTTCACAAGGCAAGAAAAGTTTTGGTAAATTTAACAGTAACAAAGCCTAGTGGCTACCAGTAAGATGAGGCCAAATGAAAAAAGCACAGAAGGATAAGACCAGGATGTACCAGGTCACAGCAAGGACTAATGTCCCATGACAGACAGTGGCCAGACATGGATATCTGCAAACATAAGGGGTTAAAACTGGAGAGCAAAGTTGTTACTTCCTGGCCCACTAGAAAGTTGTTTCCCATTTGTCCTGTGCCAGAGACAACAGCTCTGTTTAATAGCCTGCAATGCCTTTTTATTCCATTAATTTGTCCAGTCACACTTTGAGCCCATATAAGCTTTCAGCATGTGCAGTACCCTGTGGCAAGTACATCAACAGCTTAACTACTTGTTGTGACAGATTACCTCCTTTAACTCATCCTGCATGCCTACTAGCTACCTACAGGTTACCACGATGCCTTGTAGCTCTTGTGCTAGAAGAGACAACATCCTACCCCTATTTCCATTCACCATATCATTCATGACTATGGGCCTGCCATATCTCCAGTAATTTTTCCATTGTAGTTTAGTCATTCCTCAGTTATAGAAAATACTCCATTGTTTTTGTTGCTCTTATTTCCACTGTACTTTTCTCCTTTCTCCCACCTCAGCCATCTTGTCAATCTAGGCTTCCATTCCACAATTTACAGGAGCAAATAGAGGATAAATTAGAAGCCTGACAGCTTCAGAGGGGACCAAGATTGGCACAGCAGTCCATCGTGTACTGTTGATCAAAGGAATACAGTTTATATTGAAACTCTTCAAAGCAGAGGTTTTTTACTGTGTATTTGCACAGTACTTGCCTCAGTGGGGCCTTGCCTTATCTAGGACTCATGGGTTGTTATTTAAACTAATAATTAATAAATAGCTCAAATAGGTAAAACAGTACTAGATAGGCATTTAAGGAGAACAAACACTTGTAGATGCAGGCTTTAAATTATGCTAAAACAAGCATTAAGATGGTAATCAGTGAAGGAAAGGAAACAAGCATATTTTGTAAAGTGACATGGAAATGGCTTTTAGCATTGAGAAATTGTAAGACTGGAGTAGTACCTGCATATAAGGTACTCCGGCATTACAAAACCAGTGTAGTACCTGCATATAAATACATATATGCACATAATTGGCATACATGTATATCAGCACACAGCAGCATGTGAAGACATTAGTATTTTGTACTATGTAGGCTGGAGAAAATTGTTATAAGAAAACCATCTTTCTGCACCGCCTCTTAATGCAAGACCATGAAGGCTTGAGGGAGGCAGCACTATGCAGTAGTGTCAGAAACAGGCTGAAGAGGCTTTTCTTAGGTAGACACTGATGCACTGACAAGTTAATGGGGACCAATGACAGCCCCATTACCCCTTTAGATTTACAAGAGGATCACTAAAGTGAAAACTAACAAACCTTGCTGTACAAAAGCCTAGCAATATTCACTTTATACTGAACTCATTGTTATTTAAGCTTCTGTTTGCCTACATGATCAGAAGCAGCATTCTGGACTGTGGATCAAAATCACTATAGAAACTGTTACCTGACACACTATGGCCCAAGGAATTCCTAACACCACCTCCTTGGTAAACACCTCTAATGGTGTTCCACAAAAGCAGACTGAAATCCATGTAACAAAGCAACTAGAAGAATAATGAAGTCACTGAATATGAAAAAAAATGGAACAGAAACATAGCATGTTAGAAAAATCAAGATCTTCATTTTTTTTCCTCAGAGAGGATCAATTTGTCCATTTGGGAATATTGACAGAAATCTCTTCTAGGCTACAATCTGAGCCATGGCCATGCTTCATGGAAACTGTTCTTGTAGAGGTTTTTTTTTTTTAATTATCCCTTCCCCATCTTACATACTTGCCAGACATCTCTCCCATTAGGCTTGCTGCTACATCCCCTATACGCTCTGTTACTAGTAATGCAGAGGGAGCAGTTTCTAATGTTTAATGCAGAGCATCCCACATCACTGGACAAGGAAGTTCTTCATCTCCCCAGCAGAGTGTAATGGGCTCTACAGCCTAGGTTTCTGATCAGAAATACATTTTATGAATAATTTCGTAAAGGCAAAGCCAATAGAAAAAACAAAGTTAATGCAATAACAAAAGACAATCAGTCTTCAGTAGAAAGCAGAGCCTGACAATCAATACAAGTGCATTCTAAAAGCTGAAGTACCTCAAAGGAACAAGTCAGTGAGTAGTCTCTAAAAGAGTATTACTTAACAACATTAACTGGTTGGAGATTTAAGCAGAGGTGTCAACATCTTATGATAAAGTAGTAATGGTACAATTCTTTGTAGATAAAGTTGACCAACAGTGCTTACTATTTTGACAGGCACCCAGCAGCCAGGGGAAACCATCCCGTTTGGAACTCGGGTCTTCCTGCTTGTTCAATGCCAGGGAGCATTTCCGCTCCCTGTAGCATTTGGATGGTGCTGCCTCCATTTCTGTGAAGTAACTCCTGTTGTAATTTTAGTGTTGCTCTGGGGCAGCATGGCAGCTCACAGCATTGCTCAAGACATAACTCATCCCTAGGCTTCCCTGAAGGTGTTCACTGAAAGTCCCCCTTTCACTGAATGGCTGGCCCAGAAACAGAGGACTAGTGCAGAAGATACTGCTTTTAGCTATCCACCCAGAAAGCCCAAGAATACTGGGAAGAGAAGGAAAAACATTTATTCTACACTTAACTACTGGACAAAAACTTCTACTTTATTTTTTGTTAACATTACATTCTTTAGCAGGTAAGCACTTGAACTCCAGGTGTACAGGATAGGGCATATTTTTGACCTATATGGCAGTAATCTGAAACAAGCCTAAGGAATCATAACTATAATCAGTTCCACATACTAAAAACGTTTAGACCCAATTCTCATTTACACTAAGACTGTCATTTAACACTGTTGAAGTATAAGGCAACTGCTCTCCCCATCAGAGGGCCCTGGAGTGACTCATTGTCACATGGGGAGTCACACTTGTGTTTTCAAACACATTCATGTCTTCTAATGAAAATATGAATTTCTTGAGTCCTTATTACACTAACATGAAAAATATAAGCTTCCCTGCCAGTTGTCACTCACATGGAGTTATTGCCACAAGTCTGCCCCCAACTCCCTTTTGATCCTATTAGCTGATTGTCACTCCTGAACTGGGCTGCAGGGCAGAGTTTGGTCTCTCTTGCTTGAGTAGCATGGGCTGTTAGGAAACATGCAGGACTGGTTAGACAAGCAGTGAGCTCTCCCCTGCTTCTCCAGAGGAGAGGGAAGGAATTGCAGACTGAAGTGCAACCCTGGAGACTGCAGGATTGAAAACTAAGGCTGATTCATGATGCATTGCACAAGCCCGTAATGTTCAGAGAAGTGTAAGGACTTATCATGACCCCACAAGTTTCTGCTTGGCTTCCTGCTTTCAGAGTTTCAACTTATTTCCACCACCAGCTGCAAAATACCTCACCTTAGAGGGCTGGAAGCACCAGCCTCTAAGCATGGGAGACAAGTCTCCTGTAATGCTATGCTAGTATAATTTGGCCCCAGGAGTGCCTGATGGGGGCTGTGAAAGCCAGGTTTAGACTTGCACAAAGCCCACTTGGATTAACGTAGCCAAACGCACAACTACAGAACAAACCACTACACATATCCTAAGACAAAATGCTGGAGAGTATATTCAAAGTCATCTTCCCAACATGGGGAGGAAGGAGAATTACTATTTTTGTCTAGAAGAGACAAAGCACTGTGATCTGTGTGTGCACATACTGTTTCATACCAGGGAACTATTTAAGTTTATTAAAAGAAACAAATAGCACATTGTAGTGGGCAATTAGCAGCACTGAGGCCTGTCACCCTAGAGGCCTGATGAGATATCCTTTTCAATGCATTGGTATTTAACAGTATGCTTCACCTTTTCTAGAAAAGGAAAAACAGTGTCCTGGAGTTGGTTTTGTATAGGCCCACATATAACCTAGTCTAAGCCTCTCAGCAGTCACCTGGCTCTTACATACAGCTACACCAACTAGAACACAGGGATATTTTCTCTTGAGCTTTTGGAGGAATTGCATATATCAGGCAGACTTGAGGCTGGTACTTCATCTGCAGCAGTATTTCAAGGGATGGAATGAGAATATTCTACATAGATACAAAAACCTGTTTCTTGGGGGTAATTCTTGATTACCTTAACTTGTACAATACTTGCCAAGTATTTCTTGAGAGTATTTCCAGTTGGTGAACACACCAGTGGCATTTAAAGCCACTGGTGCAACCCAAGACTGCTTATGGTTAAGTATAACTTATATGCTTGGCTAAAACCAGGGTCAAAGCACTCAGCATCCACAGACTGGAACTCTCCTGAAGAAGTGTTTGCTTAGAAATAACAGACATTACTGTGAGCTTTTGCAGAGCCTGACATCCTGAAAAGCACTGTGCATGCAGTTTTAATAAGAAACACTGGCTATAGATGGAACTGAGAATATTGAGTTGTCCATGCATAGAAAGTTGCTTAGATAAATTTTAGTACCATGCTGCATTTCATGTAGAAACAATCTAAGTGTAAGCAATTATCAGCCATTTGTTGCAATGTGTAAAGTTAGTACAGGAATTTGGAGCTTTCTGATCTCCATCCCAAGCCAAGGGTCAATAAGAATTATTGTAATGGTAAAAGACCAGCACTCTTTCAGACTTTGAATCATGCTCTAACAATGCCATTTATTTGCATGGTTATTCAAAGGGATTTTCAATGATGGTTCAATATCAAGGAACCCTCAAATACATGTATTCCCCCCCAATCTTCACCTTTCTAAAAGCACAAAACCCTTCCACTGCAAAAGGTAGGGACACAAACCTATGATATTGCAATACTGACTTTGTCCTCTATCAGGCCACTGTAGTCTTGTAAAGGACTAGAAACATCTGTGTGAGCACTCTTGCCTTGCTGCCACCTCTGTGCAGAGATCACCAGAAACATTACTTTATTGCAAAACGAGGCATAACCCTAGCATGGCTCAGGATAATGGCACTGTGAATAGCACAGCTTGAGTGAGCCAAAGCAGACTCAGAGCTTGCCAGCCTTTTCTCGAGCATCCTTAACCCAGATGTCTGAAGGAGAAGATCATGGTAAAGAGAATATGGGGAAAACCAGTGATAACACCATCTCCCACTCTTCCCTGTCATGGAAGAGTCATTTCATTATACTAGCAGCTTTGAATCATTCTCCAAGAGTGGTTTTCCCTGTGGAAAGTTTTTGTCTTCTTTTTCCATATCAGACATTTAATGTACTTACACAGCCAGTTCCAAGAACTGGCATATAACCATACTTCTTTCACATGGAGAAATATCCAGGCTCCCAGTGTCTTTTGCAAAAAAACACCCAAGAAGTTCAGCCTGTGAATTGTAACACTGGTACTCTGGGCAGGACCATCTCTTCATGGTACAATAGCCAGTACCCAATTGAGGGATGACTCAAGCACTCACTTCTTTGGGGGTGACTCACCCAGTTACAAGGTGACTCATTCCAGGAAGGCAGAGTGATACAACTCCCTCATGGACCTCAAACTAAAGCAAGACTTTTGCAGCTGCATCCAGCCTGAACACAGCTCACGAGGTAAAAAGAATCACCAGCTTGGATACTTTGATTTTCATTCACCCTCCTGGAGCTCACTAGTCACTACTCAAACACCAAGGGTCAAGGAATCCAAGGCATATACCAGTTAGCAAGTTCCCAAATAAAAACTAGAAACCTCATGGAGGTGAGAACCTTTATGCACTTGCGAACATTTATCATGCCCTAGCACAGGCAGAAGGGCTGGCAGAGGAGCAGGAAGCAAGGTTACACTTAACAGTTCTGTTCTCTCTTGCACCTCAGCAAAAAGCCTCTTCCACAGCAGGAGGGTGCTGAAAACTCCAGCAAGTTCAAGACAGAGCAATGAGAACAAGGTGATATTTTCTTCCCACCCAGAGGAATACTGACAAAGTATTCTGCAAATCCTTGCATCTCAGAGGGGAGAACAAGAAAATCCAAGAATAGTTGAAGTTAACCTTCTTATATAGCAAATCCCACTGGAAACATTTTTCTGACCATTTTACACAAAAACCTGCTCTGGGATTAATTTGCAACAAGCTGAAGAGGAGAAAAGGTGTGCTATAGTCACCTGGGTGCAGAACAGCACAGAGCTGCTATTTCTCCATTGTGTCTTACTTAACCATGTGTGGGATCTCACATTGACTGTCCATCAAATCCCAGGATTTAGGCTAACTTTTAGGAAAGTGTTTTATTGGCTTGATTTGAACATACTTAAACAAAACATTTCAGGGAATCTGTAAGCCATACTGATGCACAGCATGAGAAGATGATTCTATTATTATTCACCCCATATCAAGATGAATGCGAGTAAGGTTTATAACAGGAGCTATCTTTCAAATATCAAATTCAACACATAACTGTCACAGAAAAACAAATATCCCACACACCATAATCCCCCCCATGTGTGATAGTCAAAATCTGCTTAAAAACAGGGCAAGAGTTGGAACAAAATCTGTGCCAAGCATTGGCATTGGCAGAGCACAGTTCCTGGAATAACATTGCATAAGCAGGAGAATTACTCATAGAAGATAACTCAGTCTGAATTCTTATTATTCTGGAATTTGCTGAAACACACAGCTTGGAGAGGAGAAGCCAGGCTGTTGATGTGTGTGACAATAGTTGGGAACGTTGTCTTTATTTCAGAGACAATATGCTGTCCCTTTCAATAGCATCAGCTCTGTATCTCCATGTAATCACTCTAGTTTAAAATTAGAACAGGAGCCTGTGGCCAGAGAGCTTGAACACTTCTGCAGCACTTAAACAGTCAACATTTTGGGGAAAAATGATCAGGTGATCCATAGTGCATGCACTTTGCTAGCTGTCAGGAGGTTAATGGTGTGCCTCAAGCACAAGGCTAAATTAGGATGTGAACACCTTAATCTACAGTTGCAAATGCTGACAGAAATGGCACTTCATCAACTATTTTTGCAGTCTTATTTTCTGCGTATCTCCCTGATTTCTCAAGCCTGCACCACCACCCCCCCTCATCTCCACATAAATTAGCTAAATGACCTCTTGTAGCCTGCTTGAAATGAAAATTGTCATCTGAAGGAGAAAATAGCTGTTCGAAATGTTTGCAGGGAATGGAGAAGGTGTTGAGGATTGCAAGCTTTCCTGCAATACAAAACCTTAAAAAATCATGTGTCAGAAATCAGTCTTATCTGATACTCAGAGCCATGAAATTAATAATCTTCCCTCAAAAAAGCATATCCCTTATATTTGCATTTAACATTAAGTCTGTAATGTGTTAACGACCTATGGATCTTGTTTAAGAAAAAAATGTTGCTGTAGCAGAGCTGGAATTTACTTGTATTCATTACATGTGCCTTATAACACAGATTCTGTGCCACACTGCTAAACTGACAGAGGTGTCTGAGTGGCCACCATCAATGCATTGATACTGTGCTCCTAAAAGCTTTACTGCAGGAATGCATTAAACAAACCTGAATGGTAGAGACAGCTTCAACCTTACACTGGCACTGTTGGGGGGGGGGGGGAAGATACTGAAATCAGAAAATAGAAATTAAAATATTGGCCACAAGTATAATAGCAATTCTCCTATTTGTTACATGTACCCCTAGAAAGATTATTTTAAGGACAGCAACAGAAACAAGTCACAGTGAATTGACCTGGGAGTGAATTATTTCCTCCAGGGTAACTGCCTCTGAAGACATATGTACCGCAGCAGATACAAAGAAGTTTTAGCTAAACAGGGAAGTTCCTGATAACCTTATCACAGGTCCCATGGCCCATCAGGCAGGGAGGAAATGGGAAATATCACCTCTCTCCACCTGCTTTTACACAGCTCAAGATGCCAGTGGCCTTCTCCACTGCCAGGGCACAGGACCAGCTCATGCTTAGCTCCTCAAGGCTGGGGACACTGGGGTCTTTCTGGCAGAGTTGTGCCCTGGGTGGTCAGGCACAGCCCTTGGTGTTGAATTACACCAAGGTCCCTGGCAGCCCACTCCAGCCTGCCTAGGTTCCTCTGCATGGCAGCCCTGCCCTCCAATTAGAGGTCATCTGCAAACTTGATGCCACTGTGCTCCATCCCCTCTTCCAAGGGATGGATAGAGGAGCTCAACAGCACACATCCCTGTACAGACCACATGGTACTCCACTTGTCACCAGCCTCCAGGTAGATTATAAGGCATGAACCGCAGTCCATCTCAGATTTAAAAGTTTGAAAGCAATGTTGAAGGGGCAACACTAGCCTTCAAGTCTTTGGTAGATAAAAAGTTTGGAAATTTTAAGGAAAGTGTCACTTCTTGCACACTTCTTGACAACTGAGAAGGTATGCCAGTGCTGCTGAGAACCCTGTTACTCAATGCGGAAGCAAGCTGCCATTTCACCTTCACCCATTGGGCCAAAGGTCAGTAAAAACCTTTTGGTTATCTTACTAACACCATTACTAAGTGTCTGTAAGTGTAGAAAGGTAAAGAGGAAGGGAGAGAAACAAAACGGAAGGCAGTCCATCCATCCAACTATACCTCTATCCCCACAGTTAAGATACTCATCATCCACACACCTAACTTGTGACCATGTTATCAGAAAGTCTCATAATAATGCTATCCCAACTGTGATGGAAACTCAGGGAAGAAAATTTAAGATGCATTACCTAATAGATCTTTTAAGAGGGCAGAAAGGCATCTTGAGGCAATAGCACAGTGTGGGGGGATTATCTCCAGAAAAACATTCTTATGAAGAGAAGAATAATTAGCTTGGGAAAGACCTTTAAGATCAAGTCCAACCATGAGTCAGGACTGTGATTAGATGGGACTTTTCTGGACAGGCCATTTGGAACCTGGGGTCTTAACCATCTCTGTCATTCTCCCTTGTTTTAACTTGCTCTGTCTGCCAAATCAGCATGGACACAGGCCATTGCTGCATCAGGAGACAAGGACACACTGTCTACACCTGACAAATTGCTTGGTCTTCACGCAACTCAGTTGCTCACATGTAAATGGAGGAAATGGCACTAATCTTCCTATCAAAGGCTGCACAAGTTCAATGAGGTATCAGGTCATGCAAGTGTCAGCTTGGAGAATACATGTCCATATTTCAGGGCAAACTATTTCATTATTCTCTAGGCTCTGGGAGCTAAATAAGCCCTTGAGGCCAAGACCTGACCCTTTAAAGAGTGCATGATAGAGTTGAGGCAGAAGAGCAAAACACAGTTTATTAATTTATAAGAAAGCCTAATGAGAAGGCTAGGACAATAGGATATTTGCACATCATCTGACTGCCCAATATGAAAGGACACTTCAAGCACACACTCTGCACCACATGAACAGAGGTCCCAGCTGCTGCCCCACCTCTGCATCTAATACTCACTTGGTCAGTTCACTTACAGGCAAGATTATTGCACACCTTATTGCAGCAGCTGAAACTCATCTGAGAAACACTCTGGGTGCCTCTCCATGTTAGATGCATAAAGCAGGAGAATTACTTATAGAAGGTAATACAGTCTGAATTAAAAATGACCACCCCCCCAATTCCTCAATAACTCTACCAAATATTTAGAAGTCTAGTAAATTGCAAAAACCATTTGCTTCAGCAAGTTGCAGCTTTGCCCCTTTACTTATTTCTGCTTCCTCAAGAGTAAGGGAGGCTACAGAGCAGGCTGCATGGACACAGGGTTCCTCTCCAGCCAAAAGATGGATGTCTTCTCTGGAGAGATATAAAAGCCATGATTGCCCTGAAAATCCAAGGAGAGGACATCCTACACACTAGCAAAGCCATAGAAGTTGTCCAAGCTGATCCCAAAGCCTGTTCCTCTTTGGCAGAGAGACTTGGGCAGCCATTACAGAGATAAATACACAATTTCAAAATTGCCGCAGAAAAAGAAATCCTGAAGAAAGGGGCAGCCACATTTTTGAGGCTTGGGAATTTTGTGCTGTATAACACATAATATAACCATTCACATTTTTTATATATTGTGGAGTGCCCCTGTAATCCTTTTATGCAATTTTATGCAAACTGTGTTAAGCTTCATCCCTAGCCAAGTGATAGAACCAGAGACAATGAAGAAAGGAAAATACAAATGCACTCAGGGTCACCTTTGTTCAGAAAGGCCATTAATACAAGGTTGTTAAACAAGTACTTACAATTATTCCTGAAGTTTCCCTTCAAATAATGCTTTTCTAGATTGGAATGAAATCAAACAAAAAACCCCAGTATTCTTGTCCTGAGATCCCAAGTGTAGCATGGCCCAGCAAAGATTAAAGTCACACTAGAAAGCTTTCCTTTGTAGGAAAGCTTAGAGTACTTCCTACAAAAATAATTCAGTGCTAAGATGCTCTCCCTTTTTACACACTTGCCACACGGCTATTGCTAGCACCTTTTGCACTGAGATCCTCTGACTCATAGGAACTCAGCTCAGGTGGCCCTGACCTCAGCCTTCACTTATTTTCAGCAAGGATTGATGAGTCAGTGTTCCCAGATCCCATGGGGGCTTCTGAAGGGACTGTTCTGCACAGCCACCAATTCTGTCCCCTAATTTCCTCACACACCTCAGAAGGACCCATATCTTAGAGGAATCCAGACAGTGAATCCAATGGCTTCATCACTGCCCCAGAGCCTGGTCAGGTGCCTCAAGACTCACCAAAACCTTCCTAGTTCCACACAGATGCAGCAAAAGGGTGAGGTTTCAGAGAGATGAAAGATTCAAGTCAGCCTAAACAGCAAGGAGTGTTATATCCAATATTTCCCAGTGTAATGCTGAGGGGCTTATTCATATTAGTTATTCAGAGTACAGACCACTGGGAAACATCCCAAAGCAGGTTTGCTGAGTGTTTTAGCTGCAGGAGAAATTCTCATCTCTTTGGTCATTCCAGACCAGCAAGCAGAAGATGTAAAAGATAACTTTCATTATTACAACAGAATGTTTTTTCATAGCAGTTGTTACCCCATTTGGAAAATACTGCTTGATATCCTGTAATCCCTCCGCATCTGTCATTTCAGTTTATTAGTTCCCTGAGTATATTCAAAGCTGTAAACGGAGAAACTGAGCTGTCCAGGTTTCAAATTGAAGATGGGAGCCAACTGACAAAATACCATGTAGCTGTTTCAGTTTAATAATCCCACATGGACAGATGATGCAGCTACTATTCCTTCAGAAGCTTATTTCCCAAACTCAGTTATCATGCAGATGGTAAAATCTATTCTTTGAGGGTCAGGATTAGAGCCAATGGAAAGTACTATGTAGTTCATTGAGGAAAAATAGCTATTACTGCTACCTGGAAGGTAATATCTATTTCCAATACAAAACACCCTACATTTTATGACAGCTAACATTTTCCAAGAGCTTCCTAAGCATCTAAACTTTAAAAATAATCTAATTTCAGACACTGCACAGAAGCAGCAAACAAGTACAGTTCAATATAACCACAAATGCTTTCCAGACTATAATCCAAACAAGCAGATGCCCCTCATGAAGAGCATTATCTCTCCTTCAAATCTCGAGTGCCCCAGTACCCAAAGCAGGACTTAGGCACCCCGTCTGCCAAAACCCAAAAGTGAATAAAGAACTCCTGCACATGACAAAGCTTTCCCAGCACAAGAACCCAAACACCTTCCCTGCCCAGCCTTCACAAGGATTCAACATAGGTGGAGCAATGCCTACTTCCTGTGAAAGGTCCTGGCATCCTTACTATAGCCAGAGAAGTGGACATATCCCCCAGGGCTTGCTGATGCAAGGTATAAATCAAGCAATGCCACTGATCTAACAGCTGCACTAGAAAAAAATGCAGGCACCTCCATGGCACCTCCACAGCATGCCAAACAGAGCATATGTAAGAATTGGCTAATGGTCTAAACCCAGAAAAATATTATCCCAGTGTGTCTTAGAATAAGTTCATAATATTTATTACTTTGGAAATTATTAATTCATACAGCTGGTACACTTTATTTTTACTGGGAAAAGGCATTTAATTTAACCCTAGCATTAAAATATACTTGCTAAATGTAGTAGTGCATTGTTGAAGACAAATGAATTTAAACATGAGACTGACTCTATAAAACATCAGAATCACCCTTCTAAAGCAAAAAATACTTTAAGGACATTTAGGTCTTTAAAAACAAAGTTAGTCAGTGACTTAAAACATCTTCTCTTGATCACAATAAAACACAATTCTGGCTCAGATGCATTTCCACTTTATATACCTGCAAGACAGACACAAGCCAAATGAAGTTCCACTTTTTGGTATTCCCCTCATTTACAGAACTGGCTAACACTCAGTTTTATCTGGAGGCATTTGCAGTCTTAAGAAGGGGCATAGTGAGCCAAAAGAGGTATGATCTGCTCATGGAAGCAAACTATGATTATCAAAGGGAAAGCCACAGGGCATTCATTATTAAAAACTGAATTAACACAGCATTCTGCATTTCCTCTGTAGAATTTTCTTTGAGAGAGGATTTAAGGATGCTCTGGATTCAGGAGCTCTATAAATACATTGAAGTGTCATGGCAAATCTTCTAAAGCACATCCTGACCCACACATTTGCATGGTACCACAGCAAGGCAGGCACATAGCACTTGCCAGCAAGGAACAGTACAACACAAGACAAGGCTTTGAAGTCCTCCTCAAAATCCAGACCTTGGCCAATCTGTCCAGGTAAACCAAACACTGCTTTGAGCAGCAGGGAGATCCTCCATACAGGCTACCATCAGGCATACTTGCCTCCTACTCTGTCCCAGGGAACTCAGCTCAGACAGCAGGCCAGTACTTTGTCAGGTCTCAGCAGGGAGAGGTGGAAGCATTAACATGGGTTTTCCCTTACATTACAGCATTCATCTGAACACTCATTTCCACTAGCAGGGCTAGTTTAGAGTCTGCCACCCTTTTTGTGGATTCTTTGTACAGTCGAGCTTTTTTCCCAAACTTAATGCACTCCACACAGACCTTTTTCACTAGAAGGTATGGTGTTTTTAATCTAAATTCTCTATAGAGGGACACACACTATCAATATCTTTGAGCAACTCCCCACTGCAGTCAGCAGGGAATTCTGCTCAGAAAAAAAAAATCAATGGCACAACCAAGCCTATGGTTGCTGGGACTTTGTTTTATATATATATTGTTATAGCTTTTAAATGAATCCTGGCATTGATCCTTAGAAAAATTAATGAAAATTTAAATGAAAATGAGAAAAAGATGACAAAATACTTGCTGCAATCAAAAGGCTGGTAAGGGCAAAGACAGTAACATATTGTGCTGCTAGAATATTAGATGTAGAATCTTGATAACATCATAAAATAACTTTGCTGTAAGCCTGGCAGGTGTTTGTGGGATCTGCCTGCATCATTTGATTATTTATTGTAGAAGCAGCCAAAAAAGCAGAGTAGGACTACCACTATCAGAGGCAAAGGACTACAAAAACCTGGCCAAAGGGAAGATGTTCAACAACATGTGAAAGCCTTCAAGCACATCTTTACCACTAAACTGAAAGGGACTAGCTCTCCTAAATCCTTTAAGGACTTGGAAAACCTTACCTATTAGGTGCAAAAAACTAGCAGAGTGCAAAAGCTTTGCCAACATGTACCAACCCCACTAGCTACAAAAAAGATCCATTTTTACTAGCTAAGAAGCCACCCCCACCTCTCCAAGCTTTAATGGAGTTGTGATTAATTGCACCAAAGTGGATCTGGCCCAGTCCTTTCAATTCAACACTATTGATTTCCTCCTGCAGCACAAGTAGCCCACCAGATTTTGACATTGAAATATGATCTCTTTTAATGACACCCTCTTAGTAATATCCTCCAGCTTTCATTCTGGGATTTAGATTTAATTTGGGTGCTGTTATGTTGCATATACTTTTATTGTGCTCTGTTTACAAAATGATTCTTGCAATTAATTACAGTAATGAGATTGTGGCTAAAAGACTCACAAAATGCTGATTAGATAATTAATGATTGGTTGTTGTTTGTAGTATTTTATTGAATATACACTCCAGGTTGGTCTCTCCCCTTTCCTTTTTTGGTCTTTCTTGCCTGAGTTCTAATAGGTAATTGAATAAATGATTAGTGGGAAAGTGGATTACATGAATCATATTTAACCCCTTGGCACTTAGACAGGAATCCAGAGTAATATAATGTGAGGAATATAAGAAATCAATTTCTTTGGTATTTTCATTGTAGTAATTACAGGCTGAAAATAGTTTTAAATCAGACATTAGTTCAAAATTGGCAAATAGGCTGGACCTGACATAAGGAGCCTCTCTGCAGGAGCAAGTGATGTTAGAATAGCTGCCTGCCAGCAAGGACAGAACTGATCATCCTGCAAAGGGGCTGGCAAGGACACAGCAGAGCTTGACCATGCAGCCTAGTATGGCCAAGTCTATAGTCGAATGGCTAGCAATGGAAAAAAAACATTTCCTTTCAGGGCCTGGGATGGAAACAAGAAATCAGGTCACCCTTCCCCTGCTCTCAGTAAGCTCCTGTGAAACCCTTCAGCCAAGCTAAAGCCCCATCTCTCTTCAGGGCCAAGCCATACCACAGACAACAACATACTACCACCATGAGTTGGATGACCAACTGGTGCAGTCAAATTCCAAGTTGACCAAAAGCCACACATCAAACTAGCATTGACTCAATCTGATTTGTTTTCAAAAGACTAGAAATAGAGGCATAAAGCCATAAAGGTAAGAATTGTGTGTACATGTTATGTACACACATGTGTGTACAGTCTAATTGAGAGCTGACATTGACTTCAATCTCAGCACTTCTGAGAGTCAGACCCCCAGAAGGCATACAGAAAATGAGGCATCTGTATTCAGGCCAGTGAAGCAAACCTCTAACCTCTAGATCAACCTCTAACTGTCCCACAGTGACTTCCATATTTTTTACCCCAATAAGGTAACCTAGCGTTCACAGCAAAACAGGATGCACAAGACCAGATACAATATTTGAGTTTGGTCCTGCAGTTGCAGGCAGTTTCAACACTGTTCTGTCATGTAGAAGAGGCATCTTTCCCTATAAGAAGATGCCTTTTTCCTGTCCCTAATCCCAGAATAGGCCTATTTCAGGCGTGAAGATGCAGAATTTTCTCCCAAGGCTTTGGTGTAAGAAAAAACCATGTCACTGTCCTGCAAAGGACAAGGTCATCTCAAGACACTGTCACTCTTGTTTCTGACCATAAGCAGTCCTTGAACCACAGCTTATCATACAAAACCAGATTTAAGCACTTAAAGAGTTATTTCCCTGCCTTAGGACTGTGCAATTGGGTCCAGAAGTGCAGACTTTTCTAAAATCCTCCTTCAGAACCTGCTTGTGCTCAGCCTCCTGGGAAAATCCAGGTTTTCACATACCTGCTTCATAGGTAAAAGCTTTTGGAAGTCACACTTCAGACCCCAGGTGCTGGGAAGCAGACAGTAGTTCAATGTCAGCCTCCACAGGCAAGGTGGAAACAGAATCACAGAATCATATAGGTTGGAGAAGACCTTTAAGATCATTGAGTCCAACCATAAACCTAACACTACCAAGACCACCACTACACCATGTCCCTAAGCACCTCATCCAAACGTCTTTTAAATACTTCCAGGGATGGTGACTCAACCACTTCCCTGGGCAGCCTGTTCCAATGCTTGATAACCCTTTCAGTGAAGTAAAATTTCCTCATATCCAGTCTAAACCTCCCCTGGTGCAACTTGAGGCCATTTCCTCTCGTCCTATCACTTGTTACCTGGGAGAAGAGACCAACCCCCACCTCGCTACAACCTCCTTTCAGGTAGTTGTAGAGAGCAATAAGGTCTCCCCTCAGCCTCCTTTTCTCCAGGCTAAACAACCCCAGTTCCCTCAGCCGCTCCTCATCAGACTTGTGCTCTAGACCCTTCACCAGCTTCGTTGCCCTTCTCTGGACATGCTCCAGCACCTCAGTGTCTCTCTTGTAGTGGGGGGCCCAAAACCGAACACAGTATTTGAGGTACAGCCTCACCAGTGCCGAGTACAGGGGCACGATCACTTCCCTAGTCCTGCTGGCCACACTCTTTCTGATACAAGCCAGGATGCCATTGGCTTTCTTGGCCACCTGGGCACACTGCTGGCTCATATTCAGCTGGCTGTCAACCAACACCCCCAGGTCCTTTTCTGCCAGGCAGCTTTCCAGCCACTCTTCCCCAAGCCTGTAGCATTGCATGGGGTTGCTGTGGCCCAAGTGCAGGACCTTGCACTTGGCCTTGTTAAACCTCATACAATTGGCCTCAGCCCATCGATCCAGCCTGTCCAGGTCCCTCTGTAGAGCCTTCCTACCCTCAAGCAGATCACTCCCACACAACTTGGTGTCATCTGCAAACTTACTGACGGTGCACTCGATCCCTTCATCCAGATCATTGACAAAGATATTAAACAGGACTGGCCCCAACACAGAGACCTGGGGGACGCCACTTGTGACCGGCCACCAACTGGAGTAAACTCCATTCACCACCACTCTTTGGGCCCGGCCATCCAGCCAGTTCTTTACCCAGCGAGGAGTACCCCCGTCCAAGCCATGAGCAGCCAGTTTCTCCAGGAGAATGCTGTGGGAAATGGTGTCAAAGGCTTTACTGAAGTCTAGATAGACAACATCCACAGCCTTTCCCTCATCTACTAGGCAGGTCACCTTGTCATAGAAGGAGATCAGGTTGGTCAAGCAAGACTTGCCTTTCCTGAACCCATGCTGGCTGGGCTTGATCCCTTGGTTATCCTCTACATGCCATGTGATAGCACTCAGGATGATCTGCTCCATCAGCTTCCCTGGTACTGAGGTCAGGCTGACAGGCCTGTAGTTCCCCGGATCCTCCTTCTGGCCCTTCTTGAAGATGGGCATCACATTTGCTAATCTCCAGTCAGCTGGGACCTCCCCAGTTAGCCAGGACTGCTGCTAAATGATGGAAAGGGGCTTGGTGAGCACATCTGCCAGTTCCTTCAGGACTCTTGGGTGGATCTCATCAGGCCCCATAGACTTGTGAATGTCTAAGTGGTGCAGCAGGTCACTAACCATTTCCCCCTGGATTGTGGGGGCTCCATTCTGGTCCCTGTCCCTATCTTCCAACTCCGGGGGCTGGGTACCCAGAGAACAATTGTCCCTGCTATTAAAGACTGAGGCAAAGAAGGCATTAAGTACCTCAGCCTTTTCCTCATCCTTGGTCACTGTGTTCCCTCCCCCATCTACTAGGGGCTGGAGATTCTCCTTAGCTCTCCTTTTGCTGCTAATGAAGAAGTATTTTTTGTTGTCTTTTACAGCAGCAGCCAGATTGAGTTCTAGCTCAGCTTTGGCCCTTCTAATTTTCTCCCTGCACAGCCTTGCTACACCTTTGTAGTCCTCCTGAGTTGCCTGCCCCTTCTTCCAGAGGTCATAGACTCTCCTCTTTTTCCTGAGTTCGAGCCAGAGCTCTCTAGTCAGCCAGGCCAGTCTTCTTCCCCGCTGGCTCATCTTTCGGCACCTGAGGACAGCCTGCTCTTGTGCCTTTAGGACTTCCTCCTTGAAGAATGTCCAGCCTTCCTGGACTCCTTTGCCCATTAGGGCTGCCTCCCAGGGGACTCTGTCAACCAGTCTCCTAAACAGGCCAAAGTCTGCCCTCCAGAAGTCTAAGGTGGCAGTTCTGCTGACCCCCTTCACCGCTTCTCCATGTATCAAAAACTCTATCATTTCGTGATCACTCTGCCCAAGACAGCCTCCAACCATCACACCACTCACAAGTCCTTCTCTGTTTGTGAACAAGAGGTCCAGCGGGGCACGTTCCCTAGCTGGCTCACTCACCAGCTGTGTCAGGAAGTTATCTGCCACACGCTCCAGGAACCTCCTAGACTGTTTCCTCTCTGCTGTTTCCAGCAGACATCCAGTAGGTTGAAGTCCCCCACAAGAACAAGGGCTAGCAATGCTGAGGCTTCTCCCAGCTGCTTATAGAATAGTTCGTCAGTCTCCTCATCCTGGTTGTGTGGTCTGTAACAGACTCCCACCACAATATCTGCCTTGTTGCCCTTCCCCCTGATTCTTACCCATAGACACTCCACCCTATCATCACCATCATCGAGCTCTAAACTACCCAGACACTCCCTAACATACAGGGCTACCCCACCACCTCTCCTGCCTCACCTGTCCCTCCTGAAGAGTTTATAGCCATCCATCGCCACACTCCAGTTGTGCGAGTCATCCCTCCACGTTTCCGTGATGGCAACCATATCATAGTTTTCCTGATGTACAATGGCTTCCAACTCCTCCTGCTTGTTGCCCCTGCTGCATGCATTGGTGTAGAGGCACTTCAGCTGGGCTGTCATCCCTGTTTCCTTCATAGAAGAACACCCCTTGTGTGCTTTGAGGGGTTTCCCTGGCATTTCCCTCTTGGCTCCTATTGCCTCAGTATCCCCTAGCTCAACTCTGTTCAACTTTGGCTGTGCCTCAGCATACCCCACACATCTCGGACACAGGCCGAGTGCCCTCACTGGCACCCGCTCCCTCTAACCGTGGCACGTCGTCCCTCAGCTTCCCTCGGGCAAGCCTGATATTATCCCCCTCCCCCTTCGAGTCTAGTTTAAAGCTCTGTCGATGAGCCCCGCAAGCTCCTGAGCAAAGATTCTCTTTCCCCTTTGAGAAAGATGAATCCCATCAGACGCCAGCAAACCTGGTGCTGTGTAGGCCATCCCGTTGTCAAAAAAACCAAATCCGTGGCAATGACACCAGCCACGGAGCCATGAGTTGATAGATTGGGTGTCTCTGTTCCTTCTAGTGTCACTGCCCACAACTGGAAGGAGAGACGATAAAATAACCTGGGCTCCAGAGTCCCTTACTAGCCATCCCAAGGCCCTGAAGTCTCTTTTGATTGCCCTAGGACTTCATGTTGCAGCTTCATCGCCCCCCACATGGAAGAGCAGTAGGGGGTAATAGTCCGAGGGCTGTACCAGGCTAGGGAGTATCCTCATGATATCCTTAACCCGGGTCCCAGGGAGGCAGCAGACTTCCCTAAGAGGAGGGTCCATCTGGCATATCAGACCCTCGGTTCCCCTCAGCATAACAAGCATAAGCTTCTAAAGGATGCAAAACCAAAGACTTTAGCGTGCCTCTGACACAAGTCACTATTTTACCAGTCATGTGACAGATTGCAAAATTCACTCAGGTAAATTGCATGCATTAACAACCATCAGAACCTGGCTATCCTGTGATCAGGATTATTCCACTGAGTCAAGCCACCCAGATTACAGCAGATGACATAGCCTATTCTGAATACATTCTCACATTGATTTAATGAATGAAGATGAATTATCTTGCCCCTATCTACTACCAAAGACACAGGCCTCCATAGATAAATTCCTGCAAGACAAACCTATTCATTCATGGAAGAACAGATTAAGCTATCATATGCCCAAGGCACATATCTTTCTCATTATCCACCTGTATTTCTTCAGCTGTCAGTTCAGTAGTTTTCCAATGAAACACAGATATTCATTTTCAGAAGACAAAGAAAACTAGTAGGGAGAAAAGTAGGCAAGATTTCTCTCTACCCACCATCAAAGAAACATTACCAACTGACTATGATAGCCATACATTTGAGGGAAGTTACATATTGGGCACAATTTTCTTCTACACAGCATGATCATAGATAATTAACATACATCATTGCTAAGAACACAATTATAAGCCCCTGGCTAGAACCTGACTTTGCAAGAATCCTATTCAAATCAGGGGGTAGGAGGGTCACAATCTGTTCTGATTATATCATATGTTATAGATGCTTCCAATATGTTTAAGACAAGGAACAGGATTGCTATTAATACAACACAAGCTTTTTCATAAGCTTCAGAAGCCAGTTGTCTTGGAGTAAAAAAATCAAAGTCTAGCAACACTGCTGGTTTGTGTGAGCACAGTTAAAGTTGCTTAAGATGCTTTTTGTTAACCTGTGTACAGCACCCAACACCTGATCAGTCATTGCCTTAAGATTTTAAGGGATTAGCATCTATCTTGAATGAGAAAAAGTATGGGAAGGATTTTATTTTATTAAGAACAAGCATGTCCTGCAGTTACACTCATACTCCAGTCTGTAGCAGCCCTCAGGTTGCCAGCAGCTCGCCTGCACTCTAACAACCATTTATCTTGTACTCCTGCAAAGCAGGTTTTTTTGCATACGAGGTTTAAATGCCTTCTACAGTTCCCAACTAAGAGCTAGACCTCTGCAGCTTAACTCACCTTCTATGACCAAGGTCTGAATGAACTGCACAACAAGCCAGAATTCAGTTTAAGTAGTTTTATTTTGAAGTTTCTGGCTATTCCTCATTTCATGCAATACCTGCTTGCAGACTACAAGGGAAACCACTGCTGCTTTACAGAAGGGAGAAGCAAGATTGAGGATTAGAGCACTCCATCTCTGGCCCCTCATTCATACAATGAATTTCAAGAGGGCCATTGTCAAAAATACAGCATCTTTCTCAAAATTCACAGCATGGACACCAAATTAATAAATATATTGGTGCCACAGAGCAAAGCCTGAGCTGCAGGTAGCACAAGTGCTGTTGTACCCTCACAAGAGGGCCAAGGAACTCTGCATCTCCAAGAAAGCAGTGCTTCAACCTGCATTCCTTCCCAAGGGGCAGCTCAGCATGTACCACCAGTTATTTCCCCATCATGTCACTAATCCACAAAATACAGTTCAAGTTCCTGATGCAAGTGCTGATATGATAGTTTGAGGCAACCATTAGAACTTTTTAACATTAATAATGGACAGACATTAGGTTGTTGTATTTTTTAAACATGTTTTAATACTTCAAAATAGCAAGGAAACAAGTTTTGTCATAACTTTACTCTCATTAGCATTGACCACCTTGCAAGAGAGGGCAGGTCCTTCATTGCTCCAGACACAGCAAACAAGATAGGTCTGAAAAGACACACCCAGTTACAGCTGAGCTTTTGCTGAAGGTCCCAGAGAATAAGCTGAAACTCAAATAGGTGCTGCACTTGATTGCCTTTCAAGCCTTAACTATACACAGCAAACACTTTGGAAAACTTGGGATAGTTGTCCAAACAGATGTACAGACAGGTTAGGAATCCTGGAGAACACAACCAAGTGAGCTATATCAAATGGCCTCATACAATTTCTACACCAGCCTTCATTCAGCTTCTACTTCTTGACATCAAGAACCCAAGGTCATGTTAATGTTCATTCAATATTTGCCTTATTGAGTCACATTTGCCATGTTAATTTGTAGCACAGTCCAGTACAAATGACAGCATCTAACTTTACTCCAGCTCTGAGCTGCAGCTTATTTTTCTTTCAATCATGGGAAGCCAGTGACTCTTGAATTGTATCATGGTACTTCACTCAGAAAAGCTGTCAGCTTCACAGTGGACATTTAAACAAGTGTTGCTTTTAGGGTGCATGTTGTCAGCAGTGCCAAAGCTACCTTATTTAAGCAATAATCACTGATCAAAAGTTGCCTCTTGAACAAATAGCTCAGAGAAACTAAGATGAAATATTCAAGTTCCAGTCTCCTCTTCTGCAAGAGATTAGAAATGCAAAAATTTCAACAGGAAGGACTGGAAATCCCCCATCTCTGAAACAGCCTGTTGGATAAACCAAAGGCCAGTCACTTGCTCTAGTTATGAACATAGTTCCTGCACACTGTGGATGCCCCTGAACTGCTAACCACAGCACAAGTGTGGTCCAGGCTTGCCGTTGCAAGTGAGGCTCAAAATGCCTTTTAACTCACCATATCTACAATTCCCTATAGACAAAAACAAGTGCATTTAATTTCATCAGGAAGAAGACATCCTGACTTCTGCTTAACTCAGATATTTCACTGCAAGCAGTTTCAGTCAGCCTCCATTTTGGAAAACCACATGGGTGTTTGGGTCAACCATCGAACAATTAGAGTAAGAGTATCAGTCCAATGAATTGCCAAACCAACATTTACCTCAGGCAAACATCCTAAGCCAAGGCCAGCCTCTTCTCACTTCACTGAGAAGTATATTGTACAGTTACCACTAGCTCTGCTATTTCCCTCAATTTGGAGTATATAGTTTGGGGAAAACCCATGAGCATTCTCACCATCCGAGATGAAAGTTACTGAATATTTTGCCCTGAAGCCAGACTGCAAAGTACTATAGAAGCAAGAGAAAAATCAGAAGCTTGACAGGAGGAAATACTTGCAACTAGTTCTTTTTATAAAGAACCCTGTACATCACAGACACCACAATACAACTTCTGTTTTTCCTGGCCACAAAGCAAGGAACCCAATACCACCCAAATACTCATCCCACTTCTACAAAGCAGTGAAAACACCTGTCATACATAGACATATACACCAACCTCAATCATACTACTACTCTCTCCCAAGAGAGCTACCTGTTCTCTCCCACATTGCCCCCATTCAACTTTGGTCCCTTGATGGACAGTTAGATGCAATATAAGCTGATAAAGTAGAGCCAAAGAGTTATATTAAACTGAAAAGCATTACTTCAGTTGAAGGAAGTTATTCCCCATCTACATATACCAAGTGGATGCATCAAGTCTGCTTGACAAATATTATCTGATTAATTTTTTTTATTACTAGGCATGTGAGATGGAAATCATATTCCTTTCTCATGCCTTTTATATGCCCAAGTCAAATCAGAAGAGATTGAGTTAGGTGGTAATTTGCTACAGGACTCAGACTTCACACTCATAGGCTATGAGGCATTTTCCAGGGTCTGTGCCATGTCTGACATGTGATGAGCTAACTCCCAAATTGGTATTTCTTAGTTTGATTTAAAAGATACATGTTAGACCTTAACAGCATGCTACAGGAATTAAATGCATTTTTTTAATTATTTGCCTGTTGACAGACCACATTTATACTATCAGATACAGCACTGGTATGAGGAAGAAAAAATCTGTAGTCCCTAGGACCAGTACAAGAGGGTAAGACCATAAAAAAAATCAACTGGCCATATATTAAAGGAATATTGATCAGTCAGTTATTTTTTCATTAGAGTAGCTTCTATAAATTAGTGTCTGAAATAATTCTACGATTGCCAAAGAAAAACCCAGGCATGACTTTAGTTTTTTTTAAGTTAAACCTGTGAAAGGGTTGGGTTTTCCAGCATGAACAAGCACTCCCAGTGAAGATTTCCTTAGATGCTGTACTTTACACAGCTAAAGGCCTAAAAAAAAAAATCACTTTTGAGCACTCTTACATAGCTCCCACATGTTGCCTGTTTAAATCCTTCACATACATGCATACTTGTCTTTTGCAAGCTCCAGAGAATTTTCAATTTGGAAAGCCTTAATTTCAACTCAAATTCAACAACTAAGGAGACAATAACTCTTCAGAGGTGTGTGGAAGTTGCTTTCTGTGCCCATCACTCCCATTTAACATGGATATGTATAGTTAAAGCAGAAAAAGTCCATCCCTATTGTAATACAACCCCCATATATCCTATTGTACCATTGGTGAGACAAGTAGATTCATAAACCCTGCATTTGGCCATGAAAAATTTTTCCCTGCTGGGTAACTATGGGCCCCATCCTTCCCATATATACACCCCTTACCCTCCCCATCCAGGAGCATATAACTCAGAGCAGTTTAAAGCACTTAGCAATTATTGTTAGCATGGCACAAGTCCTTAGGGATCCTAACAAGGAAGTACCTTATTGCACACTGCATAAAAAGAGCAAGGAATCAATCTCTAGAGACTTCACAAGCCAAATGCCCCTGTACACATCTAGATAGAGAACTTGACATATACAGATTAAAAAATGAAGTGAAAGGGTTAAGCATTATTGAACAGGCTTCAAACATGGCACTCTAGTAGGAAAAGGAAAGCCCTTTGGTTCTGTGCAAGTGTATCTGTGAGGAACTATTTGCAATGTTTTGTTCAGGAAAAAACATATATGAAGTCTAGGTGGCAGCCCCTGTTTTACACAGATTAAAAACCAGGAAAGTGAAAGTTAGCATACAGACCATCAAGGATTTAAACAGTCCTTTTAGGCTCATGAGTATGACCACATCCACCTTAAGACTCCTTGGTTCTGCACTCAAACACCAGCTCACAAATAGAGCATGACTGAAGTCTCTAGGTCATATCACACTGTGATAAACAGACTGAATCACTGCTCTGTAAGTTTACCAGAACAAAAACATACATCATGTAAATTTATCACATCAAGTGTTACTGACAGACCACATTTCTTCTGCACTCACTGTAGAACCAAGTCTATTTTCCATATTTTTTTGCATCTGCTTAGTTTTATGCACCTGAAGCAGCCTCAAACACATCAGCAAAATTACCCACAGCATGAAGTTCAGCATATGCTTAAGCAAAGAAACAAAACTTGATCAATGTATTAGGAGCTGTGCTTAGAAGCAGCCTGCACTGAACAGGCATATAGCTTTCACTTGTACCTAGCAGGCAAAGCTTAACTAACCCAGCTGAGACAATGAAGTTTTGGACTGCCTAAGGAAGACCCGAAGTTTTAACTAATTTTAACTACTTTTCTGAAACAGCAATTATCACAAGGAGCCCCAGTAACCACCATCTCCCCCCTGCTCCAGTGTCCCAGGGAAAGCAAACTACTACTTATAAGATATATGCATATAAGGTAAAGAGTGACTTAGGAAAAAGAGCTACAATACTACTTCTCAGGGATTAGCTGAAAGAAAAGTCTCTGCTTCTTACTAGAGTAAGAAAAAAGTTTCTTCAGCTCCCAAAATTGAGAATCCTTATTTTCCACATGACATTTCAAACATGCTCTAATAACAGAGCTCACCTACATAGCTGAGAAGCCCTAAGCTACTCATGAACAAGAGCTGCTTACAGAAAAGGCACAATTATTTAGTTAACAAGAAAAGAAACTAAAGGGTCTAGTAACATCACTGCCACCAACCTCTTGTAAAGGTCTCTATATGGCCTAAAACCAACAATAAAATACCATCCACAGCTCATAAGCATCTCTCTAGGCTTTCAGACCCCTAGCTCACTGCTCCCTAGCCCTTTATTTTTAGTAAAACAACCAAATCTTTCCTTACCACAAATCATGAGTTAAAGAGAAAACACCTCACCTTTCTACAAAAGGCTACAGCCTACCCCTCCCAACTCCCTTACCACACAATCCAAGTCCCTCACACAGGCAAAAATCCTCCACATGCAGACTTTATAGCAATTGTGCCTAATTGCTGCTTGGTCACAGCTGGGGGAAGGTCTCAGACGCTAGTTACTGCTTGGGTGCATAATAGAGGATCTTGTTTGTTCTTCATAAGGGAGTTGTAGAGTAGAAGGTAATTTGTTGCTATTTTGTATTAAGTGTTGGGGTAGGTCACGTTTATTAGTTTTTTTCAATGTATTGAAGAAAGTGCTGGTTTAATTTGAAGTCTTTGAATGTTGTCTTATTCAATTCACTAGCAACAGCATTTCAGCACTTTTTTATTCTTTTTGTTTTAATTTCTCTTGTGTTAGTTCATAATATAGAAGACTGAAGCTGTTTGGTATTTCTTGTGGAAAAAGCATTGTAGGCATGTGGTTCATCTAGTATTGTGGTTTCATGGACACATTCCAAAGGTATGTTATGTTATTAACTGATGTCAGTCTTTGATTATAGAGGAAAAGAGGCTACTTTTAATCATGGTTTTTAATATCTCTAATACTTCTAGCTCCTGCCTGCAAGAGGCTTACAGAAGCTATTGATATCTTATTAACCATTTATAAAGTGAATGTTTTTTCAGAGGACTGAATTTACATGTTTGCTTAAAATAAAAAGTAGTAACTGACTAAGCTTGTCCTCAAACTTAGTCTCTGAAATATCTCAGTTCCTTTAATATTTTCCTTTATAATTCTAGTTTCCTAGTTGAGAATATTATAGAAGGTATTAACTGAGATTTTAATGAAAGCTTATATATTCTAAT
This sequence comes from Ciconia boyciana, assembly GCF_034638445.1. Lineage (NCBI taxonomy): Eukaryota > Metazoa > Chordata > Aves > Ciconiiformes > Ciconiidae > Ciconia > Ciconia boyciana. The sequence goes on from NC_132938.1 coordinate 61,497,067, forward strand.
GCAGGGAAATTAATTTGATAGGAAAAAAGAATTCTAAAACTTGGCTTTATCTGGCACTATAGAAGGAGATTGTTTTGACTGTAGGCAGTGTTATGTTTAAAAACATAATTTTAATTGTTTTTTTGAAGGTTTTAAATTTCTTTAGCCTAGGTGATGGTCTTAATAGTGTTTTAAATGGCTCAGAAGGATTAATGATAATGAACTGGGGAAAATTTTAGTACTACTTTAACCTTCTGAAGGTATCAGCCTGAGCATCTCCAGATCTACATGGGCAAGCTGTAGACAATAACTTGGTACAAAATCAGGCTTTTTAAAATTATATTTGTGGTAACAAAAAGTACTGGAGGGAGTTTAAGTTCAGGTAACAGCTTCCAGCTCTGTAACATACTTGCTGTATACATATTGCTCAATTTCTAGTTTGACCAGAGTGGTAGGATAAAAAAAGCTTTCAGTAGCTAGTGATACATGTGGTTTCTTAGTTACAGTATTTCTGGTTCTTTTCTATTTTAACATTAAATAGGATTCTTTTGGAATGCAAAAGTGAGAAGGACTGAGACTGGGCAGCTCTTGGTTGACTCCCTTCTACTTGAATGAGAATCCCACTTCTGGTAGCCTAAAAATGCAGCATTTGCCAAATGCTGTATCTCTAACCTGGCATGTCAGTGCAATGTGATTTCCAGTTTGCTGGCAGCCCGTCTTGCTCAGAGTAGTTGTAAACAGTGATGCTGGTATTTTTATTGGCTAATTTTACAAGCTGGCATCTGCTGTCAGCAGCTTCATGTAAACACACTCCTGCCACAGCATCTGTTCTGCTGCATATTGCCCTTACCTTAGCGCTCACATGGAGCTGGGGAAGGAGTGATAAAGCTCTCTGCTGAAAGGAGGTATGTGTTGAAAAATGGGAGCTGAATAAGGGGCTCAGACCTTCTCCTGGGACTGAATATCTGGAAAATGGACTACTTCAGTCAATTCAAGGATGCTGTTTTCTAAATGGCTTTGAAGCCTCCACTTAGACTCCAGCTCTGCTTGGTGTGTGAGCAAGCGCATGCTTTCTTAATGTGAAGTCAGGAAATGTGATAGTGACCAGAACAGTGGACTTCTGTATAGAATGGAAGATTAATTTTTTTGTGAATAAAACTTTACTGAGATGACAGGACTGAATTGCTAGCCAAATGCAATTAAGCTAAGATGATCTTGTGGAAACCAGATAAAACCTAGATGGGTATGAGTATCAGGAGAGAACAGATCCCAGTCAAAGCAGGGTCTGTTGTGCAAGGAGCTAGGTATATACATGGAGACAAACCTTTGGTCTCAATGGAGAAGGTAAAAAGTAACTATGACCTGCAGTTTGCCAATGGATTATCAAGCTATCTATGTATAGCTATGCATATTAAGACCAGAGCAAATCAGTGGCAATGCCACAGAAAGTCTGGCTTGCTTTGGTGTCAGGATGAAGAAAGAGCAGACCTAGGCAAAAACTGAAAAATTCCATTCCATGTAGTATGTTATGAGGTATTACTGTATTTAAGTGACCTCAGGTGTCTCCTACTGCTTCTAGCGTAAACATAGTTGCTTTGTTTGAGTGTCTAGGATTTTTTTCTGTGCTTGTCACCATTAGCTTTCATTCCAGCAGAGCACTGAGGGCTGATTCAGATAGGGATGGTAGCGAAAGAAATGACAGAAGTTGGCTTTCTATTTTTATTGGGAGGTATTGAGGGGTTTTGGTTTTAGAAGTTCATGTAAGGTCTTGGATCGGTCCTAGGAAAAAAGTCAATTGCACAGTGGAGAGTGCTGTATTGCTTTATAAACATGGCCTAGGAAGTAGGAGTCTCTTCTCCCATGTTCAACAGTGCCCAAGTGAGATCTTATGGCTGGTTAGCTCTCCTGTGAATTTTTTCCACTCAGTATGTTTTTCTGCCTTCAGTGTTTGTGGGGGGATGACACCCAAATACTGAGAAAGTAGCTACTAATCTAAAAATAAACTAAGCCTGCTCTGTTCTCCTGGAGGTGTGGGCATACCTGCAGCAGCCTCTTCTCCATGGGTGCTGACATGATGTGAATGTGCTTCCACCTTCCAGATTAGGGGCTAACTCAGACGCAGAACAGGTACCTAACATGTAGGTGCCCAGTTCCTGAGATGGTGGTTGTGAAGAGAGTTAATGGGATAGAGTTTGCTGTAAACAAAATGGGGAGAGCTTGGTATGGAGGAAGTGAATTCACAACACCCACCAGCAACAAAGCAGCAGGGAACAGAAGTGTCAACTGCTACCCTGTGCAATGATCAGCCCCTTTGGACAGCATTTTAGTAAATACTCATCCCTGGTGCAGATGCTTGTGCTGGCCAGGGGATAATGCTTAGTGTAAATCCCTGTCTCTCTGCTGGATGCTTATCTGTAGCTCCGAGGTGCTCATATTTTCTGTATAATCGCCTTTTGGTTAGGGGAGTTGTCCAGAGAGGAAGGACTGTGGATTTGACGCTTCCCTCAAAACACAGAGAAAACTTATTTAGTGTTGAAATGTTTCTTTGGCATGGAATAATTCTATCTAAATTGGTCCAGAAAGATGAAACTTGTAAATGACTGGTCAACTAGTTAGGTTAGCAAGACAGAGAGGCAGATTTGCACCTCCTCGTGACTGGACTCTTCCCTCCCCTGTAAATGCTTTTTATCTCTTTTATTCTGTGGGCAGAGTCATGTTTGTCACTTGAAATATGACAAGCTAACTTGCCATTTTTAAACAGAACTTGCTTGTTAGTGTTGAAGTGGTTCTGAGTATGTGCAGAAACAATGTGTAGCCCCACAAAAATATGATGTTATATTTTAATTTAATGTTACATTGAGATGTGTAAGGGAACTGGATACTGTGAATATGAAATGGGAGTGAAAATACTGATTCTGGATTTAACTTCTTTAAATACACTGATCTGGAGAGGACAATGTGTGTCTAAGATGGGATATGTTTTGAGATGGTTATTGTTCAGTGACTAGGTCTTGGATATGGATAATGCATTGACCAAAAGCCATACTAAGGGTGAGTTTTCTGTAAATTTTCATGTAAATGGCCTGATAATGACTTCTGTTCACCTTGCTTATTTTATTATTCACTTCCCTATGTAGCTTCACTGTCTAAAGGAGCTATGCAATCAGTGCATCTGTAATGGTTTTATTAAAGTTTAAATGTTTATACCAGGCTCAGTATTTCCTGAAGTAAATGTCTTTGGGCAAGTATTGCACTCTGGGTAAAACGTCTATTATGTGCCCTAGACCAGAGACCCATTATAAATTCACATTACGAAGTATTCTGCTCTAGGCTATAGCTGTAATCTGATTGCCACTCCCTTCTTGACTTGCTGTGCATGTGCCCCCATCTCCTTCACCTTCTGATTGAATGAAATTGTAATCACCTACTCTTCTGTTTAGCTGGGGGCAGAATTAAAGGCAGAGAACAGAGGCAGCCAGAAGTGTCTGGGAGTGCACATGTGGGAAGGCAGAACCTACCAAAGGGTGAACTGAGTGGAGATTAAGCAAAGGTGCCACAGCCCAGAAGATCTTACAAGAGACAGAAAGGGGAATGAAGTTTAGAGAGCAAGGAGGAGAAGCTATAACAGGAGAAATAACTGGTAACAAGCTGCCAGTTCTCATTTATAGCCATGTCATGATGCAGATGGTGTGTTTACACCCCAGTACTGTCCAGTACACTGGTAATACTTCAGTGAAAGCTGTGAGGAATACAAACCCACTGAGCATGCAGAGATGAGGTTAGAAAAGCCAATGTCCAACTGGAATTGGATCTGGCAAGGGATGTCAAAGATAATGAGAAGGGCTTCTATGAGGAGATGGGTGACAAGTAGGCATGGCCAATAGTTATGTTAAAAGGCAGTGCTGCTTGAAAGAGAAGGCAAAGGGTGTCTGGCAAGGGAAGGGGCAGACTTGGAAGAACTGGGAGGAGAAGTAAGGCACACCAGTGGTTGCAAGCATTGGATTTGGCTTGTCTCGTTCCCAGGATACTGCTTGGGTTGTTAAACCACACTGCCAATGAACAGTAATGCAAAAATGCTACTGTGATAGTCATGGTGCAAGAGCCAGGGTGGATAGCGATCCCCTTCAGCCTCAACTCAGGTGTAATGCTGACCCTTTAAAGCACATTTCTGTCTTAACAGGACTTTACTTGGACATCATTTGGGACCTGTCATTAAGCATTGAGCAAAGGGATATTCTCAACTGAGAAATAGCTTCCTCAGGATCATGCAGTGTGTCTGTGTCAGAAGCAAAACTTACACCAATGCACCTGAGTCTTGTAGCTTGATTGCAATACCACCTAATTGCTCTAGCTCTGCTGGTATGGAAGGAACAGTTTTTCCTAGTAATGAACAGAATTATGTCTGGAAGACTTGCCTCTTTATGGTAGCTAGACCCTCAATTTGGGAAGTTTGTGTATAAAAGGCGGCTGCTGGATTTTTTGCCTTTTCTTTCCATTTTTCAAAATCTAGCACAGGTAAGCTCTTTTGTGTAGTATTTTGTTCATAATTCTTGGACGGGATAGGGGAAGAAACACTGAAAGCTAAGAGTGACAGTGGGAAACACATGGATTGTATGTCACTGGGCAATATTTGTGTCAGAATTTGTTGCATGAGACAGTCTGTCCCAGAAAGCTGGCCCTGATTCTACCTTGTCACTCTGTTGTTTAAAAATTACTTAACAAAGCATGTGCCAAAAAATATTCATACTTGCTGAAGCACTTCTCTGAGTAGACACTGGAGTTTTGCAAGCTAAGTATTTCTGAGTTTGGACCACAAGGCCTACCTAAAGTCACAACTTGAACACTGCAAAGGAAGGAGAGAAATAAATATGCTCCTGCATTTCAAAAACATTTGCAATTATCTGATGGAAAGGACTCAAAGACTATAGCTGTGATCCAGATGCCATCTCACAAGAACATAAATGAATGTGTTGGCAGCTGAAATTGCTAAGCATTTGCAAGTATTTGAGATATGAAGTGACTGACAAGGATGTGATTTATTTAGGAAATCATTAGGGGTAGGTTGAAATAGACAAGTCAGTATCAAACAGCTCTGCTTGGAGGAGCAAGGGGAGATGAAATGGATTTGCTTTCCTCAAACAAGAGGAGAATAGACACAGCTGGCCTCAGTGTGGAATACAGGACAGTAGCTCAAGTTAACGAAACTAATCTGCCTATAATCAAAGAAATTCAGGGTAGCCATCCAGACTGCCCTTAGAAATTAAAGAAGGCATTACTGACCTTATGAAACATAGTTCAGAAAGGAACTGAGTTCTGGACAGTATTGTATGCAGGAGATTAATGTACTTCACTATTAAATGATACACTAATATAGTGATTTTCATCATTATGTCCATTATTGTGTTTGTACCTTGAAAGAATGTGTATTTAATGAGTGAAGTGCTGAATGTGAACGCTTGAACTACAGTAATGCCCATATTTGCTAGTGTAGATCCTGATCCAAAATGACATGCTGGAAAAGGAAAAGTGAGAATGAAAAGCAAATGGATGCTCTAATAGCTTTTGAGCTTGATTCAGGTCTGCCACACACCTTCTGTGTGACCTTGAGCAAGTTACTCAAGGGCTAGGTTTTCACAAAGCACTCTGGTACTTGCAAATGTGCCCAAGTCACTTGCCTGAGCTTGTGCAGTGTCTACTAAAGCTCATGACTGTATGTCTTGAGGAGATAAGCCAGTTCCTCTTAATATCTGCTGATTCTTATTCTGATACAAGAATAAGATAATTTCATTAATATTTTAAGAACACTGTCCCTGATCTAGAGGAACCATAATCAATTCAGTAATTTTTATCTGGATCTTTAACATCTCCTTTGCTTCTGTCTATCTGTGCAGGAGTAGTAACGCTCCTCTTCTTCACAGGGGTGGGTTGAGAAGACTGATTCAAGAGCGTGAGGTGCTGAGCTGTTGCAGTTAGTGGATGCATGTAAATAGCTTATGATGAGAAATGTGGAAGCGAGTCCATTATTAAATTTATACAGGGCTAACAATGTAATCAAATTAGCCTTTGCACTTTCTCCTGTGCTCCACTTTCTGCATTAGAAAATCTCCATAAATCTCTGCAAAGCCATTTCATTTGTTCCCTTTAATGCTCTCCTCTGGTGTGATGCAAAGAAACACCTCAATACTCGCTAAGTAGTGGGTGGGCTGCAAGTACTGCCAGCTGTATCTGCTGCTGCTCTTGGTGCTCACAAGTTGTACTTCCATGTCTGACCTGGATTATTTTGCTGATCAGTCTAATCCAGATTGGCATGTGAAGTGATATACATTGAGCCCTCTGGGCCAGGGACCATTCCTTTGCTTGCAGATGGACAGTGGGTTTTTAACACCTGGGATCTGGCTCTGTGGGGTGACTACAGAGCAGTGAGAGAAGGGAGCAGTGACACAGCATTTGCAAATGGGAGAGTGTGCTGCCAGGTCAGCGGTCTTTGCAAGAACTGTTAGGAGGACCAAGGGCTGGTGATGAAGTGCTCCAAAACAAAATGCCAGGCTGAAATGTCATGCTTTCTCAAAGCCTTTTCTGACTGAAACAAATACTCACATGTTTTTCCCATGGATTTTCACAGCTTTGGATCTATTTTCAGGCTGTAAATGAAGTGAGCGGATTTTCCTAAGTGCACAGTTGCCAGCAGCTCCTGTGTTTTGTGGGGGTGGCAAAAGACAAATCAGTGCTGAGACCATACAAGTGGCCGGGTTGTGAACTTGCACAGGCAATGCTTCATTTACCACTCGCTCATTTTTCTTCATGCAGATACTGGTTCGTTGGTTAACATCTTTCTCCGCACTGAAGTATGAAGATTTCAGCAGTGACCAAGGGGCACAATCACTGATATACCTCATCTGGCCAAGGGGTGGCCCACCTGCACTTGATGTTTAACTTTTCTGTCCCCGCTGGCTCTTGGTACAGATTTTTCTATTGTCCGCTGGGGATCTGATTATTGCTTTCTGCAGTCCCACACAGGCTGCTGTGGTGATTGTTGAACACAGCCATTTTGTGTTAAAATCTTAGTTGCATTCATGATACAAATCCAAATGTATCTACTATGCAAAGCTACTTAGCTGCTCCCAGATTGCTTTTGCTTTTAATATGCATTTGGTTTTTGAATGTTTCAAAGGGCTTGTGGGGAAAAAACAAAAACTAATTACTAAATTTCATGAGGGTATTCCTTAAAGATGTCATCTTCTCTGACTCCTTTGAAAGAAAAGGACTTTTCGAAGGAAAATGGAAATGCTTATATGCCTAACTAATTAAACAGTTTGTTGCAATACAGTGGGGTTTCTATTCCATTAATGCAATGAAGACATGGCTTTAGTGGGACTGTTTACACTTAAAGTATGAAATTGAATCTTTTCTCAGATGATAGCCCTATTGAATATGGAGATGCAATAAGTATTATGCCCTTACATGTCAGTAAAGGATAATGATACAGGGAATGGATTTGGTTGGCAGTTTTTGGTTCCTGAAAAAATCTGGAGGATAGACTCATTTATTGTTCAAGTGTATCCTGTTGAAGATAGGATAAACAGCATGCTAACTAAATGAATTGGCAATGCAGAATTAGAAGCCAGTCAGGACACAGAAATTATATGAAGGGAACTACATATGCAGGAGAGAAATTAAATTTGGAAAAATGAGCTTTTACATATCTAAGTGAAATAATCTGAAATGCACTAACTCAAAAGATGTCTGGTTTAATAAATAGTTTAAAATGTGTAATAGCTGACAGCAAAATAGATATGAAGCGGCAAGTTACATGGGGCAAAGCTGTCATTTCAGTTTCAGACACTATGCAAAAGCATTTTAGAGGTAGTTGTTTATTATGGCTTTAGTATGATTACACTTCTGGGCAAACTGTTATGGGGGAGATGTTGGGAAAACTGGATGGAGTTTGGAGTATAACAGTATTACTAACACTCTATGGAAATGACTCATGAGAAAAAAAAATATAAAGGATGAAATACAGACCTTAGCTGAGCGATGATTAAGAAAGGATACTGTTTGTGTAGGTGAAAAGGCATAAATGTAAGGGGCAGAAATGAATTAATGAGATGCAGGAAGAAAAAATTGAAACTATCACGAAATGCAGGCTAGATATAGGGAGAAATGGCATGAGCTTGAGATGGTTTAGGTTCCTGAATAGTTTGCGACCCATACCTTGTGACTTTTACAGTGAATTTACTCAAAGCAATAAAAGATATACTCTTTGGTGGAAGATAGGAAGGGATCCCATCAGATTGTCCAGATTCTCTCTGATTACCCATCAAAGCTATGAGGAATGCTGCAGCACTTTGCTAAAATTTCTGTCCTCTCTTTAAGAGTCCACTGGGTGCACTGATGAGGCACAAGGCAGGAGAGAATTACCTCCTGCAGATTACTAATAAGATTGGTGGCAAAGCCAGGAGGAGAGTTGTAGAAGACTGAGCCCCCACCAGATAGGATCCACTAGACAGTGCATAAAGTTGCAATATCCTTCATTTGGGGATAAGGCAATAACCCTTTTATAAGGCTGTATTTACTTTTTATCAGTACTCAATGATGTCCTGGGAGATAAGGTTGGGACACTGTTCCTGTGCCACAGCCAGGGTGGAGAACAAACCAAATGTCTTGAAATAAGAGCTGGTTTCCTGCAGGGAAAAAGGCAACTAGGATGAAACCTAGCGCATGGTGGCTACTCTTAAATAGCTTATGAATCATATGAAGCTCATCTCAGTGTTTCCTAGAAAATTAAGATGTCACTAACATATCATCTGAAACTCCTCTAAATTATAAGCCTGGCAGTCCAAACAGCAGTTAATGACTGCCAAACAGCAGCCGAAAATTGAGAGCAAACAAGTGTTTGACATGAGATTGTGATGAGAGACTTGTCTAGCTACAGCAGCTACTAGCTGCTAGCCCCTTGGCCAGTGGAGGCTCCCATCCAGCTTGGCATTTTACTTTGTCATCTGATCCTTTTTACTATGCTAGCAAGGTTCTGTTTCTGATGATGTTTTCCTGCATTGCCAGGCACAACTTACCACTGCTTCTACAGATGGCAAATCCCTAGAAATGAGTATACCACATGGTGCTACCCCCATCCTAAATCTGATGCAGGGCTGGGGTCAGATGTTCTCAGCTGTGATTTATTCCAGCTGAGGACCTGGCCATGCAGCTTTATGCAGGGGTGGTCTGATGGCAAACCTTAGTGCCTTTTGAACTACTAGGACTAGTGCCTTTTGAACTACTTGGTGCCTTTTGAATGACTAGGAGGATATTTGAATAGTGAAGATCTGATGCACTGCTGTAAACGGACGCATGCCATACTTTTCATTTGGCTGGCAACTTTACTGATGTACCTCATGTTGTAAAGCAAAGCCCCTTCCTTGTCCTCCTGGTGGCAGTAAAAATGTTGAATAGCTCGACGTAGAAAATCCTCTTGCAAAAGCAGCAAACACTTTTGAAAATAATATGCATGTACAGTTCAGGACTACATTTCTATTTTGGCAGTAGCTGAGGTTTGTATATGGTACAAGGGCACAGAAACACACTGTCCAGCTACTTATGAATAAAAAATGAGCAATGACAGCATAGAGAGCTGTGTTGTCGGCAGTTCCTGGTTGAAGACTACTTGTCCTCTTAAAACTGGCTTTGGGGATTTTGTAATTTTGATTGCAACTTGTTTGGAGCCCTGGTCCTGAGCTTTGCTCCCTGGAGGGAGAGCCTTTTGCAGGTGCTCAGCCTTTGGTTACTGCTTTTATAATATAAATGAACAGGCCAAAGTCTTGGCAGTGGGGTGAAATGGAGGAGGCAGCACCAGGTGAGAAGGATTTTGGTCAACCTTGACTTGCTGCTTGTGCACCTGCAAGGCTGGGGTTTTGTCTTTTATTGGCTTATCTGGAGGTAGTCTCCTCAGGGGAGGAACTGATTTGGGTGAATAAACCTCCAGGAACTAATTTCTCATACTTTCGGGATTTATTTTTTTAGGAAGATGAAATGGGTGACGACTAGTGCTCTGAGGGGTAAAAAAACCTCAGTGAAAACTTCTATTAAACTGGTTGTCAGCACTGGATTCAAAGCTGTGCTCTGGTGGTGACCTGAGGTAAAATACACCTGAAAAATCATCTTTCTGTGGGCTCCATTGCGGAGTTTCTGGCATTTTTGCTTTCCTGGCCGGGGACGAGCCTTCCTCTCAGGCTTGCCCGCCCTGTGAAATCGCGCTTTCCCCGGCTCTGAGGGCTGAGGGGGAAGTTTTTGGGACCGCGACCCGCGGCGGCTGCGGGGAGCACTGGGGCTCCCCGTCCCCCCTCAGCGGGCTCCCGAGGGACGCCCCGCAGGGACAGCGCTGCCGCCCGCTCTCCCCCACGGGTCCGGGGGGGCTGTTCCCGCAGGGCAGCCATTTTAGCTGCGGTCCCCGCTGCGCCCGGGGCGTCCCGAGGCGCGGCGGGCGCCGTCCCCCGCTCGGGATGGCGACGGCGGCGGGTCCGCCCCGTCGGGGGCGTATCCGCGGCGGCGCGGGGCCGCCTCCCCCCTCCCCGCCCCCCGGCTCCCCAGTCGCGTCGGCGGCTGGACGGGAGCGGAGCGGAGCCGCGCTGCCCGCCTGCCCCGTCCCGTCCCGAGCCGACCCGAGCGGACAGCGCCCGGGGGGAGCCGCCGCCCCATGCGCTGAGGGGCGGCGGGATGGGGCCGCGGGGCGCCGGCGGCTGGGCCGGCCGCGCCGGGGCGCCGGCTCCCGGTTGGACGTGCTTCCTGCCGTTGCTGCTGTGTGCCGCGCTCCGGAGTCTGCTGGCCAGCCCCGGCAGCGAGGGTGAGCGGGGACGGGGCGGCCGGGCCGTCGGGGCAGCGCCCGGCGAGGAGGGGGGCTGCGCGGCCGTGCGCTGCTTCGGGCTCACCTGACTCAATTTTGGAACATTTCGGGGGAGGCGAAGCGGGGCTCTGCCCGCGGGGAGGCGGATGCCGCGCGGGGGGAAGCGGGCGACACCGGCCCACGGGGCTGGGGGAGTCCTGGGGAAGGGAGGTGGCAGCGGCCGCTGCGCGTCCCCCGGGTCGGGAGCGGGGAGGCAGCGCTGCCTCCGGGCGCGGGCAGGCTTGCACGGGTGGGTTTGCACAGATGCCTTGGCACGGACGCGTTTTGCGGTGTGTCTTTTTGGGGGGGCGGGTAGGGTGGGGTGTGTGTTGCATAGTTGCCTTTGCACGGGTGGGTTTGCACGGCTGTGTTTCTAGCGGTTTGCACCGGGGGAGTTGCACAGGTGCATTCGCGCGGGTGCGTTTGCAGAGCTTTGCACGGGGCGGGCTGCACGGCCGTGATGCAGGGCTTTGCACGGGGGAGTTTGCACCGGGTGGGGGGTCTTGCGGGGGTGCGGGCAGGCGGAGCGGGAGCGGGGCTGGCCGGGGCTCGGCGGTGCCGGGGCGGGCTGGGGGAGGTCCCGGTGAGGAGCCCTGCAAGCGCTGGTCGCAGTGCGTTTACTTCGCGGCTTAAAATACATATATAAAAAGGAGAGGAAGCCGCGGAGGTGCCGGTATTTAACCCGCAACGCAGCGGAGCGTGACTGCTGGGGACTGATTTTTTTTTTCTTTTTTGTACGTTTAATCTCTGTGAGGCCAATAGCCAAAACCATGTGTCCAGGCTTCTTGTCAAGCCAGGGTACTTCCAGGCTTTCAACCCGGACTGTTTCTTTCCCTGTACGTGGTGTGGGCACTGCTTGGGGCTTTTAATGATTATTTTTGGATCCGCGGGCAGGCTGTAATGTGAAAGCAATGGGTGGAGAAGTTCAGCATCTGAAGGGGATGCCGGCTGCTCATAGCGGGTTGGTTTCATGATGCACCGTAATTATTTGTGAAACTCCTTTAGAAGGAGGAGGTATGCAGGGGGGTTGGTGAAGGAAAACCGTACCAGAATTTCAAAGATGTGGCCTGAGGTAACCAGCTAGCTGTAATTTATTTTGGAGAGCGAGAATAATGTGAATCACAGTTTTCTTAAAAAAAAAAAAAAAAAAAAGTGCGGAGGAAAGGGAAAATGCTGTTCCTCTGTATGTGAAGATATCAAATGTTCAGGAAGTGCGTTGGTTTGGGGGATGATGGAAATGGCTTTGCCTTGGTAAGATAACGGTGGGCCCAATCCTTCTGCCCCCACGCGGTTTCGGATGAGTTCACCCGTGGGAGCGATGCTGGGGAGGCAGTGTGGCTGCTTTCAAAGGGCTCTCCCCGTTACTCACCTGCCTGTTGGGAGGCACACTGTCCTGTGTGCTCTGGTCTGCCCTAATACATTGCCGAGAGACCGGCAGATGCTCCGAGCCCTGTCTTGGTCATCCTTGCCAGTTCTTGGAAAATCTGGGTAGTACTCATGGAGTCAGTGGGACCGTTCGCCGAGCGTAGAGGTGTCTCTGCACGAACAGGCAGCTGCAGAATAGGACTTTTACATGACAGGAAATGGTACTGGAAAGAATTAACGAAGCTGCCTAGCAAACGGATTTAGTGTCGTCTTTACAGGGAGGTTGCGGGGGAATATTACAGTAATGCTCAGCAGTGTGAATGCTTGCTTCAGGGTCTCTCTCCCGCTACTTTTCCGACTGCTGCTCTCTCATGCTTGTCTCTTCAGTAAATGCAAAGCTAAAAGACTGCTGGTAGGAGGGGTCTGACTGCAGACCTGAACTTACTCAATAGCTGCTGTCCTTTGCTGCTCGGAGATTTATTTGTAAACAAGCATTATTTGACAAGTGCTTCTCACAGCATGTCTCCTTTGCCAATTACTACTGAACAGCTCCACTTCTGGGAACGGCTCACCCTGCAGTACGTGAAGCCTAATGCATGAGAAACCTCAGATGCTGAAGTCCACCTGCCTAGCCGTATGCCACTGACACTTGTCACCGGTTTGGGTTTGAGAAGTTCAGTTTGGCTGCTCCTGGGCTCTGATGAGAGAGATCCTCCCCTGGGGTTAGTTGTCATGTTCAGCTGGTTGGGAACTTTACTGTTGCTCAGATGGAGGTAGCCATCTTAGACCTGTGAATAAGATTTTCAAAAGTTGGTGGTATTGTTTTTTCTGCATTTTGTTTTTATTATTCCTCATCCTACTCACCATGCTTAAACAACTAGCTAGATATTCTGTGCTGTGTAGGTATGTAACATGTATGTAGTTGCATAGAGGATGACAAATTCTCATAATTACTTTTTTCTTTAACCCTGTGTCGCATCTTTTTGTTTCTCTAAATCTTACTGTAATACACAGTGACCATAGGATAAGATACATGCAGTTAACAATTCACAGTGCATGATTTTATGTTTTACCCTCTAGTGGAGGGACACTTAGGGGAAAATGCTTTAAAAATCTAGGTTAAGATTTAGAGGAAAAAAATGTAAATTCGGTGTTTGGGTTCCTTGGCATGGAAATAGGTTTTTGGAAGGGCAACTGAGTTTCAGAAGCTCCTGCCATTTTAATGGGGAAGTATCAAGTGCCCAGCCTGTATCATAAACCTGATCACCTTCATAGATATATCTCCAGTTATGGGTTGAAGGATATACATTGGGAAAACTGAATTAATTTTTTTTCCCAGGTTTTCCTATAATAGGGAAAGAAAACAGATTTTTATTTCAATCACCTTTTCTCAGTTTATATACTAAAAGCAAAACATGTAGTGAAGGATGAAGGCTCAATGCTATTTCATGCATTTTCAAGTATTGTTTAGCCATTATTTTTAACTCTTTAGCAGAGTTCATTGATTAGAACCAGAGATTTCCTTCTTCCCTCTGACTATTTTTACAAATTCAGAAATTAGTCACAAAAAAAATATTCCAAAGAGTACACTGGAAGTATTACACACTTTTGAAGTGCTGGTATTTCGGAAGTACATTATTACTTTAAAATGCATTCCGTATGATGAAGGGGTGTGAGAGGCAGCCCTGCAGTATGCAACTGGGCTTCCTGCACCTCCTTTAGTTTAAAAATGTATTTGTTTTAAATCTTTCTGTTGTAAGTACTAGGGTTTAGGAAGTGGCTTATATAAATTATTTATGTAAAACGCAGAATGAACGAAGGAATCGTTTAAAGACCTCCCCTCCACCCTAAACTTCATAATTTGTTATGCATCGCATGTGGATTTGGATTGGTTTGCAGATCTCATTTGGATGTCACCCAGATGACCTTAAAAAGTGTCATGCAGGCAAATTAAAAGAATGGAGTACACTATATCTGATTGCTTGTAACAAAGTAATTCCACAACATGCTTGCATAATTGTCTTTAAATACAAAGTATATTTCATTTTAGGGCTTTTCGGCAGAAGTAAGTGCTGATGATGCAGTGCTGTAACAGTGAAGTATATTGTTAAGCAAATCAGAAGAAATACAGTTTGAAGTAATGACATTGACTTACATAGACAAAGGTGACAAAGACAAAATGAGTCTGACTTTGAAATGTGTTGTATTTGTTTTAAGACTAGAAGGATATTCTTTAGTTACACCAAACTCCTGCATTTGGTCCTCTTCCTCTTAATTCTTCCAGGGTTTTTTTGAAGCTTGCTTTATCTTACTGTATCATTTTTAATTTGAATGAATGAATAAATGAGTACAATTAAAGGGGTGGGTCTGGTGCAGGCAAAAATAAAGGAAGGTTGTCATTTGCAGATTATTCATGCCAGAGCCTGGAATGAGCCTACCTGTTCTCAGTGTGTTGACTTCTGTGTGTTGTTTCATACTGACATATAATTTCTGTGTCATGGCACACTGGATAAATGCATATTTAGGTGTAACATCACAATATTTATCTTTAATCAGTGAATGAAGTATTTTTCAAGGAGGTTTTTTGTGTATTTAGTAGAAGCAGGTGTGAAAATAGTCGTAATTTTAATATCAGTGTATTCCAATTAGTCTAATGCTTTGGGTAAAAATACACATGATCAGAACACTTGGCTTATTAGGTTGCTCATAGTAGCTTGGCTTTGTATGTCATACATTCACGCAGCTATTGCATTTTGTGTAATTCTGTAGGTATTAAGTACTGCTAGCATGCATATACCTTGTGTATGCAGAATGGGTGAGTTTGGACACATTTCAGTCTGCTCACAGTGCTTTGTAAGGAGGCTTTGAGGAGGTATCTGTTCTTAATTTCATGTATTGGAATGGTTCCCCGTGTGCTTTCCATGATAGCAGAGCATAGCATCAGTGCCGTGTGTTTATTTTACTCACAGGAGTAATCCCATTAACTTTTAAATTTACTGCAGTGGAATTACTGGTATGAGGAAGGACAGCTCATGTCTAATGGTCTTTTTGGGATCAGTCTGATGTGTGATATATGGCTTTTCAAGAGGTTTAGAATGACTCAGTCATGGCTTTAAAATGGAAACTACTATCCTTTTGACAGTAAAACAACATTTGAAACACAGCACTTTTAAGTATATGACTAAAAGCATTGCTGCCTAATGACACATGTTTAAAAAAAGGGAAATAGACAATAGCAAAGATTGACTCCAAGATAGTACCTGTTTTCTTTTGAAGCTTATCTTAAAAATTGCAATAAATAGTGGAAAACAGGCAAACCGTCTTAAACAGATCCACTGACAGACGGTATGCTTATAGTGTCGTAAATGTTGACACCATAATTTGATGTATAAAGCAGCTATTTGCACATCAATTTGCAGATAAGTAAACTGGCAGGTGCCACTAGAGAAAGGGGTTTAGATTTAGTGGGTTTGTCTGACAGCTTCTTCCCCCTCCACTGTTAACTCTCCCACTGTTACCTAACTTTTTAGCTCCAGTATACAGTCCATCTCCATGTCTGGTGTTCTTTCTGTTAGATAAGAAAACAAGATCTCACCTGTAAATAAATGTTTATTCTTTTCACTAAAATACAAGGTGTTTTGCAGCAGGCTTGGGGGGGAGATGGGAGCAAGATTTTGTAAAATCTGGCAGAAATTGCAAAGCCAGGACAGTTTATTATGTGGTGCCTTGCTCTCTGATCTTGCTGGTTTTACACTTTATTGTTCCGAGGATTTCTGTGCTGCTTCTGCAGGCATGCTTGTTTCCATCATGCGCTGAGCGAGCACAGGAAAGTCCAGCTGAGATTGCTCAGCTGAGTGATGGTGTTGGACCCTGTTGGCTTTAGGTTCTTGAGCAGAAGTGGGGCTGTTAGATCTCCCCAGTCTTTCTGACTTGGAGCTACGTTTTTAGTGGTCTGTTCCTGTAAGTGTGCAGGTATGTATATTCTTGAATAGAGACTAGCTTTAAACATTGCTCAGGGAAGTCAGGGAAGTGAGACCCTGCCCCAAAATAAAAAGAAAACAAACTTTTTTGGCCGTTTTTTTTAATATTCTAACTTCCTCTTTAGGAAATAAATTAAATCTGTATGTGGTTCAAGGGCAAAATGAGATGTAAAAAAAACAAATGCACACAGATCGGTCACGTTGTAGAAGCACTGAATTTCTTGGTTATTAAGTGCTCACTTCTATGGAGGAAAGAGTATTCAGTGAGCTCTTCAGCAGATACTCAGCCTGCTATCCATTAAAAAGGTTTAAAAAAAAATCCCCAAACTTGTGCTTATAGTAAAACATCTAAACACAGAATTGAAATATCTGTCATAAGTGCACCTTTCTCACTGACCAAAAGTACTGGTGAGAGATGGGGCCTCATTTCAACCAGGATGGACTTGAGCTAGGTATTTTTCTTTACTCAGAGAATGTTGCAGAAATACTATGTTAATGATTGCATTGGAATGAACACTTTTTTTTTACCACTTACTCTTTACTAAACTCATTTTCTTTCATCTCTGCTGTAAAATTGTTGTGTGTTACAAAAGCTAGTAGAGAATCCTTTTTTCCTTTGAAAATATATTTTGTTCTTAAGATGTCCCTGTTTTTTGGCACAGGCAGAACAGAGAGATGGATTATCTTCTGTGTTCACGTCGTGCCTGTCCCTCACTCTGCTCTGCAACCAGCTGGACACTGAGGTGACAGGTTTTGCTAAGGTGAAAGCGTTTGCTGCCACAGTTGCTTTCACAGCCAGCTGTATCGGCAAACTTGAGCACTGGCCTTCAGTAGCTTAGGTCTCTCTAGGGATTTGTTACCCTTTTAGTTGTCTCTTTGACCTATTATATCTCTTACAGTCTCAGTTTTGGTATTTGCTATGGCTTTGGTCAGTGCAGTATCTGAGCCTCTCCGAAGGTTTAATGCGCTTATCCTCTTGGAGGTAGAAAGCAATTATCCCTGTCTTCTGCAAGGAAGCTAGTCGAGAGGGGAGGAGACATAAGCACTGTGATTCGCAGCACTTGCCTTCTGGGTTTGGGAGGTGGGAGGTGATGGGTAGCTGTTTGCAGAGGTCCAGTGGCACGTTGCCTGCTGTGGACAAGGCTGCTGGGACCTGCAGGCTGCCCTGGGCTGTGCGTATGAGCACAGCCTTCCTGCTTCTGCTTTGCAAAGAGGACTAAAGATGCTTTGGGCCAGAATAATTGCCATGGGAGCATTCAGTGCATGCTGTGACTGTCTCACTGGGGGTGTCGGTGGCAGGAAACACCCTCCTTTTCTCTACCTCTTCCCTGGTATTTGCATTGTGCAGGAGGTATGTTAGGAGGACTCTGACCAGGTAGAGCTGCCCAGGATGGAAGGATCCAGCTGGAAGGATGAGAGATGCCTCCTGGAGAAGGCGATGTATCATGTACTATCACAGAAAATCAGGGAATTACCTACATGAGCTGGTCTGGCAGCCCTGAGAGAGAAGGTGACTCCTGCCCTTCATCTTCCCCCTGGCAAGCTCCTCAGCATCAGCAGGGGGTCAGCTGGTGTGCTCCTGAGCAAACTGTGCCTTGTGGGGTGTGCATGGAGAGGAGGCAATCCTCCACAGAAGTTGAGAGCTTCTAGGTTTAGGTGGCTTCTAGGTTTAGAAGTTGAGAGCTTCTAGGTATTGAGCCTGTAGGAGAGAGGGTAGGACCCTGGGCTTGCAGGCTTTCATGCCAGCTGCTTCATTTTGGTGCAGGGGGCAGTACTGAAGTTTCTTGCCAAGGTATTAACTCCTGGGTTCTCTAGCCTGGATCACTTAATGTTAGAAATAAGTCAGAACAACCAGTTTGAACTTTGTAATTTTCTGAGGGGATGGAGAAAGACCTGGGAGGAAATTAGTTATTCAGCATCAGTAGTGTGCATTTCATGATGTTTCTGGGTGGACTTGTATCTTTTTTTTTAAACTGTTTTGCATGTCCCAAACCAGTGAAACTAGTTGAGGAAACTATCTGCGTACTTGCCTTTGTAAGTTAATTTCTCCAAAAAACTCAGTCATTTTGGTTTATCCATCTTTGCTTTACTAATGTTCATGTGCAATTTCTTCCTAAAATGTGTTGGCAATGTGCTGTTCCCACTAGCAACCTCCACCCTCTTCCCTCAAAAGAAACAGAAGGAATAAACTGTCAATCCCCCGGAAAAGCCAACAGATCATCTTAAACATTTTTTTTTGCTCCTGAATGCTATCTAAGCATTATGTCAGTTCCTTTTTTTTCTACTTGAGTGAACTCAGTGGCAGCAGAGTAGTCATTATTGTCAACAGGAAGGCTTTATTGGTGCTGGACAGTGAGGTCTTGCAAGTCCACTGGTAGTGAAAGCTGACAGCCTTGACAGCTCTGGATGTGTCTGTGCTGAGTTTCTTTCCTTTTGTTGAGTTTAGTTATATGCATAACAGAATTTCTCCATGTCTTTTAGGATACCTTTTAGGAACAGAGACCGTATTGCTTTTAGTTGGTAATGCTCTGATTTAGGGAAGAAGGTGAGATTTCATCTTGGCACTGCCAGCAGGTGTTTTGATTGCATTGGGAAGCTGTTAGGATTTTAGGGCTTGACTTTATGTGAGTGCTTAATAAGGTGCTTGCTTTAAGGTAGGGTCTTCAAGAAACTGGCAGACTCCTTCAACCATTTGCAGATACCCTGGGTCTGCAGGCAGCACTGGTATTTTGTTTCTCCATGCAGACTGGTTGTCAGGTTGCAGGTATCTTGCCTTCAGTGGAACCTTCTTTTTCATTCTTAATGGCAGGCTGATACTTGCCCAGATGGTTTCTCCAAAAGATTTGTGCTGCAGCCAGCTCAGAGATCCGCTATTGTGTTGGTACAGCATTGTTTCCAGTGGATCTTATGAGTGGGGCTGGAAGCATTTTACTGACTTCCTTCACAGGGAATAATTCCTTTTCAATTAAATGGTGATTTTGGGGGAATGGTAGTAGTGTTTGCCATTAAAAAAAAGAAAACCATACTGGAGTTTTTAAGTTTCCAGGCACGTTGGTGTCAGGCTGATAATCTCCTGACCACTTCTGCTTTTAAGTTATGTATGGTGGGAAGAACAAATGACTGCCTCTTGTCTTGAGTGCAAGTCCTTGTAAGGAAAAAATCTGCAGTTTCCTATTTGTTTTAGTGGGTCCAGTTACCGAAGTGAGCTTTTGGTCCCACTCCCTGGAGCTGCAGCCAGTGTTGTGCCTGCTGCGAAAAAATGCAGCCAACCCAAAGAACTTTGTCAAAGGGCAGTATCACACTACTCGTAAACAGCGTGTTCAAACAAATTACACACATAATGCAGAAATTACTGGGTAAAATTCTCTGGCTGATGTTATGATTGCAGTTGTCCATCTGGCCTTAAAAACCTACAAATCTGTGATGCAGATTCTAGCGTTTTGGCTCTTGCTATGAAAGGGAATCATGAGAAAACTTAGAGCAGAATGAAGCCAACGTAATAAAATATAAATCTGCAGTTAATATTAGTTTGTGAGTTCATTAAGTAGTATATATATTTTCTTCCTCCAGTGGGCTATAAATAATAGGTACTGCTACAGCTTGCACTCCACTGTAGCTGGTTTTCACTGATGGAAATGTTTCTGAGGTTCTTGCCTGCATGGTTTTTTGTCCCAACTCAGTGTAGTTAATTAATACAAAGCATCTGCTCCCTCATGACTTTGATGTCTTTCAAGAGTTTATTTTTTTCATTTGTTTTTGCTTTCTTGCATTATTTTTGACTGTCACTTGTTGGAGCGTCTTGGATTTATACTTCTTGAAGAAATACTTGACACAACAGGGAAAACAGTTGGAAAATGAATGGCAACAATACTGCAATAAAACGGGCGAAGATTTATGAAGCAGGAAAACTTTGACTCATGATGATGAAGAGTTCTCTGCGGTCAGTGTGTCTTGGTAGTGCTGTGAACTCCAGGAGTGCAGGAGGAAGGATGGGGAAGTATGCAGTGCAAGGAGAAACCAGCTCCGTTAATTATGATGTCTTTGGCAGCTATACCCCCTGCCTTGGAAAAGAGGAGGAGAGCAGAGGCGTGAAGCTTAGTTGAAAGCCTGTAATGCTATTCAGGAGACCTCCCAATGAGGGTTTGCTGCAAAGCGCTGCTGTTGCATCTTGTCGTGCACCTTGACCCCCATCCAGCAGAGCGTTTCACCTCATGCTTAATTGGAAGTGTGTGAGTATTCCCATGAGAGGTTTCTCACAAGTATTTTAAATGTGGTTGCTCCCACAAGCTATGAGTGTTGGGTCAGAGATGGGGCTACCTTGAGGTAGCTCTGACCTTTCCATGGGTGGCTATGTCCTGCACAGTGCTGTGCAAAGGGGGCCAGGAGCTGCAGGAGGATGTAGGAGTGCTTGATTCACGCCTTTTTTTCACATGGGAGTTCAGGTTACCCAAAACAAGGTTCAGATTCCTGTTCAATTCTGAACAAATGTATTAAGGCAGAGTTTTGCTTCAGTTGTTTAAAACAAAACATTTTGATTCAAATGTTATTGTTTAAAAATGTGCTACTTTAGAAATCCTATGGTGTTTTGAAATATTTATGGAAGATTTAAGGAAGGTTGTTTTGCTCCTGTTTATTTTGTGATGGAAACTGTACTTATAGGTTATTGATTTAGTCAAAGAGGATGTTCTTTTCCTCCTGCTCTAGGTGTATTTCAGTGAAATAAAAAAGGTTCTTATGGCTTTACAGCTTCATGGCATAAACTCCATCAGCTTTTGCTATCCCGACCATTTTGCCTGTTCTAGAGCAATTTGTCAGGATAAACGTTGGTAGAGCATGCCCTGTGGTAAGCCTTCGCTTGCAAATGGTGCTGCTGAAGAGCAGTACTACTGTGGTGTATAAGGATTTATTGGAAATCAGCTCAAAGACCATAGCAACCCAGAAGAGTTCAGTCTTTAGTATGCCTGCAGAGATTTTGCCCCAGTGTGAGCAATGAAGGTTTTTCTGGAAGATCCTTAGATGCTGAAATGGCAGGAGGCTGTGTGGCTGGTAGGATCAGAAGTGCTCAGTGTTTTAGCCTGTTGGTGGGGGATTTTTTTTCTGTTGTTTTTGGGTTTGTTTGGTTTTTTTTTCCCTTTTGAAATTGGAGTGAAGAAAATGAAGCTGCTCCAGCTGATCCTGCTCCAGACCAGAGCCAGAGGAGCCATCTTGCTTCAGTGGTGTGACCGAAAAAATCGATGGATCGGTGGCTTCTACTTCAGGCATTGTACCATCATGACAGACCTGTCCTGCTTTCGCCTGGGCAAACTAATGCTGCCACATGGCACTGTTTTTGGTGGCTGTGTCAGATGGGGTGCTCTGCAGTGTGGTCTGCAGTGTTGGTTTAGGTCAACGTTGGAGGCTATCAGCCCTGGCATTTCTTGTGCTTCCTTCCAGCCACAATCCCTGTTGTAGCCATAGTGAAGCTGCTAAATGCTGGCTGTATGAACGTGACGGGGACATTTGAGTAAAAAGCCGTATCCAGTCTCCCTGTCAGATTCCTGAGTGAAAAAACACTACTAATTCACCAGCTAGAGTTCAGGGCAAAGGTTTAGATCACGTCTGGTTTTATTGTAACTTGATTGCTCACCCATAGTAACTAGCCTGTCTGAGAACAAGAGTGTATGCAAATTCCCCGGGCTATTATTCTGTATTAAAAAAGGAGGAAAAAAAAGCTGTGGTATGACTTTAGACTTAATCATCATTTATCCTACCCTAAAGGCATGGAAGTTAATGATGATATAGATCTGTGTGGTTTTGTGTTCCCCTTGACTGAGCATTAGAAATAATTAGGACTTGTGGGATGGATGCACTGATGGTGGAGATGAGCAGAAAACATTTTTGAATGTGTGCGCATATGCCTCTTCCAAGTTTGCTGGCAAAAATACGGATGCTAAGAGTGCTTATGAGCTCTGAGGTTTCTTGCTTGTTTGTTGAGACATAGCTAGCTGGTGCTGAGGAGAAAGGAAGTGGGAATAAATGAGTTCTGTTATTTTGGAGGCTTTTAAGGTTATGGGCCAAGCAGAGTTGCTAATGATTTCTAGAGACATTTCAGTGGGGTAAGCTCTCCTACATCGCAAGTGCTGCTGAGTACAACTCTGGGTTATGCCTGTGGAGAATCTACAGCATTGGGGCTGGTCCAGGAGTCCCAAGCTATACAGGAGCTGGCACTAGACCTCCTGAAGCATGGAAGCCTTAAGCACCATAGTTGGAGGCTCTCCTGAATTACCTCCTTCAGTGACCTGAGTGTTTGGGTTAGTTATTAGACAGCCATGGCCAAATACACATGATGGTCGTAGCAGGTTGGATGGGGAGGAACCGGTTCTGCTGCTCTGGAGAAGTCCTCTGGTCTCTTTCTCTGTCTTGCTGTGGGTCGAACCAGAGACAGTTTCAGAGTTTCTTGTTCAGGTGCAAAAAAGCTTCATCCCTTCCCAAGTAGCAACATGGTGAGTTATGGAAGCATCTGTTTGGGGTGGCAGCAGCCCTTCTCTAAAGTCTCTGCTAAAATGGTTTCCTCCATGTTGCAGGTACATACTTTACCTGCTGTTTGCCCGCTGTTTCTTCCCCAGCCTGGCCAATCTGCAGTTTTTGATGAAAGCCATTTCAGCAAAAATAATGTTCTTGCCAGGCTGGAAGGTGGTGGGAGGACAGGTGGTGCTGAGCCCCTATGGACTTGTGTAGTGGGACTGCGTGCTGGTGGCCTCTCCAGCAGTGTGGGATGGGAAGGCTGCCTGAAAGAGCATCCCAAAAGTGCTGGTAGCACTGTCAGCCTGTGTGGGGAGCTCCTGCAGCTGGGTGATCAGAGGAGCCACCCCCTTGGAGAAGGGATGCTGGGGCTCTGGCTTGGTTCGAGGCTGAATCAGGGTGGGGTTGGAACCTGGCAATGATGCAAGTTAAAGGACAGATGTACTGGAAATGACTGGGTAGGGTGGTGATGGGGAAGATGCAGATACCTTGTATCTAGATGGAGCAGTGGTAGTTTGTGTTTATACCAGAATTTTGGGGATTCTCAAAGCAAAACATTTCAGTCCTTGCAAGCAATTTAGAATAAGTACTGGCTAAATATATTCCTCAGAGCAGATCAATGTAATGCAGTATTTTAGAAGATACACTGTGAAAGCAGTCCTGGGCAGAAGCCCACAGGGCAGCTGGAGAGTCTGCTGTGCCTTAGCAGCCCCTCGGAGCTGTCTGAGCTGTGCCGGGAGCCTCTCTGGTCTCCAGAGCAGCCCAGGCACAGGGGGAGCTTAGTCACTTGTGGCTTTTGTCTTCCTGGCGTGTGAATTTTGGGTTACTGTGTGGCACCTGTCAAAAGGTGTATCCCGTCCTCTCCTATTTATTTTGCTCTATGCAGAATTCTACTGAAATGAGGGAGGAATTGAGTCTTCTCTAACTGGAGATTTAGTATTCAGCTCTGCTGGCTGACTCACCAGTAGGAAAATTCCCACTGACTTGAGTTAGAGTTGAATGGGTTGTATTATCTTTTCATATGCAGCAAATTATTTTGAAATTGAAGTTAATAATAGCAATTTAAAAATTGTCGTTGATAGAAAGATAATACAATATTTAGTTGTATCATGTTCTTTTTATGATCTGATGTTTGAAAAAGAGCACTTTTTCTACTTTTTTCCTTAGTTAGCATGTCATGAAGAAGTTTGTGACATCAAACACACTATCTAATTACATTCATTAGTAGCATCTCCAGGACAAGTTTTAATTAAGTTGTACAATGTAGATCAATACTTGTTTTGCATCTATTGCAACTTAAGACAGGAATATACTGTTCTGCACAGTTTAATTACAGTGATTCTAATAGAAGGAATTTGGGTAAACCTGCCATTTTAGCAACTGTACTCCCTTCTCTTGCTTTTTAAAATAATATACAGTTATAATATGGAACATGTTATTTATGTCTGTCCTATTTTGAAGTATATTTTAAGATCACCCTTTTTATCCCATTAAAAAGAAAATGCCGTGTGGTTCAGGAGCACTTAGGTACTGGTGCTTGACTTCAGCTGGAGCAGGAGACCCATTTACCTGCGGACTTCAGGAGGGGAAAGGCTGGCCATCACTGGGTGACATATCTAATGGTAGATGATAGCAATACTTTTGCTTAGGCTGTGGGGTGGAAAGCCACCTAATTGTATGTTTAGTTACTGTGGATGTAGTTCAGTGTAGTCTCTGAGTATTGCTTCCACCAAATGTCCTGTATTTCGGTAGCATTGCCAGCTCCTAACTGTTTTCTGTTTTGGCAGGAGAAAGCAATCCGGGCATGAAAACCCTGAGCTACCAAATGTTTTTGCTCAACATCACAAAAAT
Source organism: Ciconia boyciana (assembly GCF_034638445.1). Classification (NCBI taxonomy): domain Eukaryota; kingdom Metazoa; phylum Chordata; class Aves; order Ciconiiformes; family Ciconiidae; genus Ciconia; species Ciconia boyciana. The sequence continues at coordinate 61,521,619 of NC_132938.1, forward strand.
ATACTTGACCAGGAAGGACATCTATATGCCTTACGATAGTGTGCTGCATTAATACTTGCATACATTGTGAAAATATCTGAACAGACAAATATTTTTGAAGATAAGTGTTTGATGCCAGAGCTGAGAACTGATTTTTTTTTTCTACCTCAGCATTGTATTTTTGTGTTTTGGGCTGGTTTTGTGTACAAGGGACTACAGTTGTTAGCCTTCAGTACAGTACAATGATTAAGACCAAACTGACTCAAAACTTTGTTTTTTCAAACTAAATCTGTTGTTTAATCTTCATTTGTTTTTAAAATATTCCTTAAGATTTTAAAGGAGCATGCCTTTTAGTATAGTGTACCTCTGGGTTTTCTTACCATGCCTCTGTAAATAGTGTAATCCTGATATCTGAGGTACTCAGTTGGTGGCACTTCTAATTTTGTCTGCAGTGCCCTGCAGCAGGGTGACCTGGGCCAGTGTAAGGAAGGGTCTGTATGCTTCATAGGTGTTTGCACTAGTATATTTGGCTGTGCAGACAGCAAATCAGCCTGGTACGAGTACTAGGGGTGAGGGTTATGATACTCGCATGCTTTATACTCGTGCATGCAACCTGTTTGTTTCTCTTCTCTAGCAATCTTGAAGTACCTACATGGTTGGTACTAAAGGAGTGAGTGCAAAACTACCTCCGCCTGTTTCAGGCTTGTTCTTGGGCCAGATCATCATGGGCTGGAAAGTCTTGAAACTCCAATTGTGAAAACTTCCAGTGAGATTTTTAAGGAGCACATAGGGTGGAGATCAGGAATTGAAGACCCAAGGAAATAGCTTCTTTTTCAGGAGGGACATGAGTACAAAAAGTGATGTATTAAGCAGACAAATATACTGTGAGAAGTGAGTGTCATAATCCAAAGAGAAGGAAATAATGCACTTTTAAACTAAAGAAAGTTCCTCCCAGGTTAGGATTTTTGGATGACAGCTGTTGATTCAGAGACAAGCTTTTAACTTGGACATTTAAAACCCTGGGTACAGGAGGTGAAAGCTCAGCACCAGAAGCTGCTATGATTTTTCTTAACTGAGTTAAGTGTGTGTAGATTTAATTACTTTGCACATTTTACTCGCTATTTTGGTAATATAAGGGGGAAAAAATGTTATAAGCTTGGGAATAGTTTTTTGCAGTTTAATGTAAATTGTTGATTGCATATGTGACTTAACAAAGCTATTCTGAATTTTTGTGTGGGGAAAAAAAAAATCCCTTGCATATCTTACAATGAAGTTGTCAAAGACTTGGGGGAAAAATGTGGGAGAGGGAGAAAAGAATAGGTTCCTGATAACAGTAATACTGTAATATTTGCCCATAAAATACTTTATAAATTGAATTCATTATAATCAGGAAACTCTGCCTGTTGTTTCTTTCATTTTTGTCTTAAAGGCATAATTATGCTAAAAACATAACGCCACCTTAGAAGAAATATGTGTATAAACACACATAGATGTTTGAGTGTATGTGTATACCTATGTGCTATATGTCTTGCATATACACGTAAACACACAGTGTGCATTATGTAGGTATTCCCCCCCCCGAAAGACCAGATCCTAAGAATGTGAAGGGTCTGGATCTTACAAAAGTTTAGCGCATTTGCAACTTGGTTTCAGTGGCAGATCTCAAAGGAATAAAGTAATGCATATATAGAATTGTTTTCAGTGTATGACCTCACTGTTAGGGGAGTTATTGCATTGTTGTTCTGCTTTACAAAAATCCAACTTCCTTGGTTAATTATAAACAGCCTGTTTACCATAGCCACCCAAACCTTGAAATATTTACTGAAGTTTGTAATCCGTCCATCTTCCTTAACAGTTTTTTTCTCTTATTTTCAGTGAATTTACTGGACTCGCGCACAGTAATGGGGGATCTAGGATGGATAGCCTACCCAAAAAATGGGGTAAGTCTCTGTTGTTTGCTTTCTGTCTCACAAATTATACTAACCGTTTCCATTCGGAAAGTAGACTACTGGGTTTAAAAACTCCCTGGAGTGATTTGTCGGCAATGGAGGGAAAAAAAATAAATAAAACAACAAGCTGTGACTGGAAAAATGGAGCTATGTGGCTAGGGGATTGATTTATTTATGCAGTAGAGCCAGCCACAAGTATTAAAAAAAAAAAAAATCATGAGTCAGCCCCCTCACTCCTCCCCTCACCAAAAAAATCCATGAGGTTTTTTTTTTTTTTTTAATTATAAATTCCTGTTCTTTTCTTGAGCCTTTGGGGTAAATGTACAACAATTTTCTGAAAGTTTTCTTCTGAAACACAGGGTCTGGGACATTACTGTTAGCTTTAAATGAACAGGGCTGTTCAGAAATACTTTTCAGGCTCATGATAAAATTCTGGGAGCTGATAACACTGGAACAGGAGCTGAATTTTAAGCACCCTGAAGAGCCTCTGTCCCTTACCATTAACTATACTGAGAACTGAAAGAACCTGGCCTCCTAATTCGATACCTGAAATAAGTGCTGGAGTTTAGATGCATTAATACCCTCCAGTGTGTGTGCTTGGCCTCACTGCATTGTGTGAGCAGTCATTGCTGTGACTTTTGGTCTTTGGTTTGGCTGGGGCATCCTCAGTGCTGTACTGTAACAGAGCTTTGGTACCATCTCAAAAGGTTGACTTTTGCACGGCGCTGAGTATTCCTGTCAGTTCCTGGGAGCCATGACCACCATGTGAGGTGAGAAAGCATCCCAAGACAGAAATGCTGCACGACCGAGCCCTCCAACAGAGCAGCTCTTAGGAATGTGTTAGAAATGGCAGCCTCACTCAGACAAGCTGCATGCTTGCAGGCATGGGTTATGGCAGGGATGTGAAAGTTACATGGGGAGCTGAGTTTATCCTCAGCTCAGTTCAAGATCTAATCCTGATGTGGTCGGAGTCTATAAGAGTGTTTTTTCTGTATTGATTTAAAGCCAAGAACTAAACTTGCTCCCCTTGCATGTGTGGGCATCAGAATAACCAGTGTGTCAGATGTGCTGACAGAGCAATGTGTTGATGCCATGGCACACCATAAAGATCCCAGTGTCCGCTTCTTAGGAAGATTTTTCCTTTTTGAACACCTCGAGAGATTTTTCCTATGGTATAAAGCACTGTTGCTGTATATCCCAATGTCCTTACAGGAATATTAGTAGAGAAATAACTAGGCCTGAAGAGTTGAGAAGATTCCTGGGTCCATATGTGTAGATGAGTAAATGAAAAGCTAAATATCCTATGCATAAGCCTCAGTTGTGTTTTTTTCATTATTTAGAGAAACCTTTCTGTATTTACAGGCTCAGTTTCCAAACAGCACCTGGTGGTACATTCACGAAAGCTAAATTAATGGTTACTGACTCAAAAGGGAGGATTTTTTCCTTAAATTAACTTCCACAAATAAAAAGTGAATCGGGCAGTTGGTTTTTGAATTTCCAGAAATCTCCTCTTAATATTCTTTCTTTTCATGGGACATCATAAAAATTCATAAGGTTAGCCCAATTGTCCCTTTCTTGGCCTAATATATTTGCAGTATTTTACAAGTACTCAAAAAAGTCTTTCCAGACTTACTTCTCTAACCCCCTTATCTGCTCTGCAATCAGCTATGCTGCAGTCATACTCTGCTTAATTTTTTAAAGAGATCTACCTTGTATAAATATTTTAAGTAACTCTCACTTCAGGATTTGAATTTGGAAAAGGAGAGAGCTTTGATTGAGATCAGAGATATGCAGGCTGTTCTTTTTGAAGTATTCTCATACAAATTTGTTATCTCAGGATATCCTCTTAGGGAAAATTTTGGAAGGTCCGTGCACAGTCCCGCATCAAGGAAAGGAGCAGAAATGTCATAATACGTCACACTTTGCAACGCTACAGTGCGTAGATATGGACCATGTGCTGAATTAAGCTTTTTGATGCATGGTATTTTATTATTGCTATTAACAGTATCCTGTAGAGTGTAGTCACTTTTCAAGTACTTGGTAGCAATTTCAATGGTGATATAGTTTCAACTGAAGATACATTAACTTTTGAAGCAGCCTTCAACTCTTCTAGTGTTGCTGCTTCTCCACTTGATTTTTATTATGAATCTTAAGGACACTTAGTATTTTTCCTAGAACCACACCTGCTAGAAGTAGGAGATTGCACTAGGAGCACAGCTGCTGTTAAAGAAAGCAGATGTTTAGTCTTTGTAGTTGTATGGGAGTGCCTGGGAGAAGTTATCTGCATATCACAAAGGCTCAAGCTGGTAGGTTTTGAAAACAGATTTCCACATTTATTTAAAAAAAACAAAGAACAACCCCCCCAAAACCCCACCAAAATAAAGGAGGTAAGAGGTCCAGTCAAGCCAAATGAGCTTGCTTTTGGCAGATCCTTTTTAGGTGTCATAGCCTAAATTTTTATTATAGCTGTGTGCCATGGTAATTTTTGTGTATTAAAGCTTTAAGACATTCGACGCTCCAGGCAGGTCCAGCTGCTCTCATTTATCCTGTTGCTCACCTAATTTTTGCTGAACACAATAGGGAAAATGTGGTTTAACTTGGGAAATGAAGGCAGTGGTGTATGGGAAGGAGACTGACCCTCCGGTCTGGAGACAGATTAGGCTTAGCGGTAGACCTGTTTCATGGCTGTAATTCCAAATAAAGCACCGCAGCTGCTTTAGTCCCCACAAGATCAGACCTCGGTCTGCTCCTAAACAGTGTGCACCAGCTCATCTAGCAAGTAATGGTGTTAGGGGAAGAGAGAGGAGCACTTTAGCCAAGGGTTGCCTCTGCAGAGCTTTGTCTAGCTAGGTGCTTATTTGGTACAGGTTTTGGTAGTGTCCAGTATCCTTGCAGCCTGGCTGGCCTTCATTTCCCCCATGCACATAGAAGGTAAGAAAAATCCTTCTCTCCCATCATATGGAGTATTGAGGGACCAGTGGAAATGAAATAATGTGACTGAAATACGCTGTGGCCAAGCAGGGGTTGAAGCAATGTCTCCTGGTATGAAGAACCGGCTGTTGTGCAGGAAAAGGTGCTTTCTTCTTTCTGCTGCTTTGCTCTGAAGGATTAATGAATCCTGGTAGTGTGGCTTCCTGGCTGCCCCAGGAGGCATTTCCCTGGCTGTGCGGGTTCAGCAGCTTGCAGCAGTTGTACAGTCGGCTCTTAAACTTGCAGTTATATCTGTTAGAGTGTGAGCAAAGTCCTTGTGAGGTCCGCGTGGCCATGGAGCTCAGAAAAGGGACTGTCTCCCTGCCAGTGGAGTGTGGTCAGCATGGAAATGCTGCCCCTTTCGCAGCTCAAGTCGGGAATTGATCTGTTATTACATGCCAAAGGGACAATTTGGACTTTGCTTTGCAGCTCATGTAAGTTTACTTTAACCTGAAGGAGGTTATTGGAATTACCAGAGGCTATATCAGAAAAGTCTGGTCCCTCTTGTGTAGTAGAAAACCCTCCAAGCACATCAACAAAACCAGTCAGGTTTTTTTATTAAAGCCTATGCTTGTACAGCAGGTCTGCAAAGCCTGTGAGTCTCTTACCTCCGGATTTCTTCCTGGGGTGCTGCTTAGGATTATCCAAACTGGGCACATCAGAGGTTTACGTGTGCATTATATGTGGCTGTGACACTGACTGACTCTGACCTACAGAAACTGCCTGCACTTGCCTGTGCTAAACATACATTTTTATCATATGGAAGCTCACAGAAGTAGGAACAACGGTAAGTGCTGTGAGAGAAATAGCTGGGTCAGGCAGTGTTTGTAGGCTATATTGCTTCCTCTCCTCCCTTGATTTGGCAGGTGACTCTGCATGATGCATTTTGACTCCCTGCAAAGCCATAGCCGGGGAGAAGCTACAGAGAGCCCCCTGTAAACCTGCACTGTTCAGTCTTATTTGGTCTGACCAAGTAAAAACACAGCCACTTTTAACAATATCCAGATAATTGCAAAAGTTGCTGATTAAAATACATTTTTTCTTTTATCTGGCTTGATTTATTCAGCAATTATGTCTGAATTTTTTTTCAGTGGCTATAATAGCGCTGATTTATTTGTTTCAGACCCTCCCTCCTTTCAGGGTTTATTTTAAAACTTATTTCTTTACAGCTTAGAAGTACTCTTTTTCTGTCCAAATCGGAGCGCCGCACACCTGCTTTGCTTTTGTGTAATGGGTCCTCTCCCATCTCCTGCACCTCCCGTTGATTTCCCTGACCTTCCTGTAGCACAGAACAGGAAAGCCTCTGTGGTCCTTGGGGTATTGGCTGTGTGCTGTGGCTCATTGCACAGCTCCATGTGCTGGGATTTTTTTTTTTACGCTCAGACAGGAAAATAAACATGTACTAAGGAACCTGGTCCTGTGGAGATGTTCTTAATTCTTTATTTGTTGCAGAAAATGAGAGCTGGATGACTTGTTGCACATGAACGGCAAGAGGGAAAGCAATTGCCCCTGCTTTTGGTGGTTAATAAGGCCAAATCCTGAAAGCTGGGGTGTAAATTCAGCCAAATTGATTCTGCATGTTGCTTCTCATTTATGTAGGACATTGCTGGGTTTGATTTTTTTATTTTTTATTTTTTTTGGCAAGCAGCATTTTTGGCTCATTCTTTTGAGGACAGGTACCCTAGGGTGCCCCTTTGAAGTTAAAAATAACGGTGATTTAGATTACTCAGCACAGTTTGTGAATAGATTCATGTTGTTCTCTGTCAATCTTGGTTCAGATAGAGATTTTATACAGGAATCCTGGATTGGAGGCAGTGTTTGCCCTCAGGGATAGAAATAAAATAAAGGGGTAGGGATAGGGGGTAGTGGAAGGAGAAGAAGGATTCTTGGCACCATTGAGCTGTGTCATGTAGCTATGATTATAATTGGCATTTTCAGGGCAGTACTTTTGGCAGCCTGTGGTTTTTTCCTGCAAATGCTGCTGCTCGGCTGTGACCAGTGTGGAAGAGGAATCAGGGGGATTTGCTAACATAGCAAGAATTCATTTCATACTGCAGCAGGGAGCATGATGGAAATAAGTAATACCTGAATATGTGAAAAAAATATATTAATGACACCTTAAAACCCTGCAATTTGGCTGCTTTGTTTACATGTACATGCTTTTGTACATGCACAGGTTGGTAAGAAACATACTGCACATCTAAGTATTTGAAGTAAACTGAGTAATCCAAACCAAAGCAATAATTAAATTTTCCTGTTACATACAGAATAAAGGAATTTTACATTAATAATTTGTGGGATGTGTTGACTTCAGTAGAGTTGAAAGATATGGGGGGTTTGTTTTCCGCTAGGATTCCTTAAGGTAAAATACAGTATCTGTAGATATGTAAACTTCTGTCCTCTGTGACCCTCCCCCTGGTTCTTCATGTGCTTACGTGGTCATTTTTGCTCATATCCCATGGGGCCATGATGATGTATTTTCTTTTGGTTATTCCGCCTGTTTTAGTGTGCCAGAGTGATTCATGCATGCTTGCATTGTATAGCATAATTATAACAAAAGAGCTTGAGCTTTGGGTCTGAAAAGACACCAGAAGTTAATAATGCAGCTGTGCAGGACCCTTGTGATAATTGAACCAAACTGTGTTTTAAAGTGGTGCTGAGTTCATGTTTCAAACTCTGAAAGCTCCAGAGTGAGACTGAAGATGCTGGAGTTAATGGGAGTGGAATTCGGCTAGCTGACTACTGTCCAAATTGGTGGATTTCCCTGGTAAGTTGGTCACCTTGCCATTGCTTGTAGAGCTGCATTTGTTTCACAGAGCTTGAAATATCAATCAAAATCTAAAGAGATCAGCTCTTCAATAGAGAGATGTGTCTTGTGTGGAAAGGCCGATGGAGTTGAGTGTAGCATAGAGTATTGGACTTGCCCACAACCACCTTGAGATGCTTGGAGAAGAAAGGAATAACCTCTTGCCCAAGTTGGCAATGGGTAGGACAAGAAAAACAGGATTTGTTTCAGCTAAGCTGACTCAGGTTAAATTTGATGGAAAGTACTTTCCACTCTACTTTGGGGCAGTTGTGGGGTTTCTTTCGCAGGAGGTCTCTGACAGCAGTTCAAACCATCATCTGTGTTATTCTGGACAAGCAGAGTTGATTTCTTCTGGACGAACAAAGCAGGTGATCTGTTTTGGCCCTTTCCAGCCCTACATCTGAAGCCCTGCTGTCTGAAAGCTTGTCCTGACTCTGTCTAGGGCGAGATCTGTTTTCGTTTCTCTAAGCTCTCTTTTTTAATCTTGACCTGCTTAAAAATCACATTACCGTTACTCATTTAACACCCTGTAGATCTGCTTCTCTAATGCCTGCAACAGATTGGCTATGGTATGTAGCTGCTTTTAAACCAGAGCACCTCATGCTAGACAACAGTTCTCACTGAATAGCCTCACCATTTTATTAATGTCCTTTCTCATATCTTCTTTCCCATATGAAGTTAAATCTTCTCTCTCCGTTTGAGAATGCTCTTGAACTTGTTGTCCTGGACTCTCAGCTAGCTGCCCTGGACTCTCACCTAGCTGCCCTTTGCTTTGTGTGCTGTTGACATGAATCAAGCCTTTATTTGGGAGCAGCATCTGGTGAGGCGTAGGTCTTATTAAAGGAGATCTAAAATGCCTAGAGTACTCTAAGGTACTATAAAATAAGTTAATACTAGTAAGATTAAGAATAAAGCAAATCTTTATCTCGGCTAGAACTGTATTACTGGAATAACATATTACTATCCTGGTCTTGAAAATCCACCATAGAAGAAATGAAGACTGATCCTTCAGTATATCATTTTGTAAATGCACTTGTCAGCATTAGGTTCTTCCACACAGGCTCATTGGGCAAACAATCTCCTTTCACGCTAAAAAGTCTTTTTTTCTCTAGTGTCTAGGAATTACGTTTGGGGATAAAAGAGCTTTGAAGAGCTTTATCTTCTAAAACCATTGTTTTCTCTGTTACTTTTGTGCCAACTTCAGAAATATTGGTATCCAACAGTTAGTAACCGTACAATTAAAATGTAGAAATGTAGTGCTATCATGGAGAATCTGAAACTTTGCAGAATAAAGTATTACCATTGCAGAATGCATGTGCAACAGCCCAGGGTTTATAAAATGTGCATTAGGATTTTATAGCTTATGTAGATGAATTTTTGTAGTATGTTACTACTTCATATGCTCAATATCTTTATCAGTGTATTACTTATCACTTAATTGCATAATCCTTTTATAAGACTTAAAATGCATTGGCCTTGCTCTTGCCCCATTTGGCAGCATGTATTTTTATTCAGGTTAATGGCTTATTTGGGTAACTAAATTCAAGACTGCAGTCCTGTTTGATTTATTTAATGTTCTTATAATCGAGGAAAGTTGGTTTTCTTTTCATGTTACTCATTCAGGAAAGCCAGCTCAAAAGACCTGAAATAAAATAAATGCTAACTTCGGAAAGGGAAACACATGATAGGTTTGTTTAGAAGGAGAAAATTTTAAATGCAAAATTCTTGAAAATAGTGTTAAGATGGAAGCTGCTATTTTGTCTTCATGACCAGTGGTTGCCTTGTGTTTTGCACAGTGAATGAAGACAAAAATTAGAGGGCTTTTTTGAAGACCCATCACCTAGCTTAAAACCAGTAAGGAGAGCTTTTTGATTGACTGCTGTTTTATTGCAAAGTCCCGATATGTGACTATTCAAGAAGTAGTTCAGCAGCTGAACATCTAGGACTATTAGAACAAACTTTCATCCACTTTTCAAGTTATTAATGGGAATGGTTCAGGATTTTCAGAGTTTGAAAATGGTGGCATCGTGTTCTCTGTTTGTTCTGGTCACAAAACTGGGGTGTTTTTCAGTTGCTGAAGGCTTACATGTACATACGAAAGGGAAGGGTGGGACTGGGTTTTTGGCTGTTGAAAGAAAATGCCAGTGTTTTAGTTGGAATCTCTTTTTTGCCTCAAAATACTTTGGTTTTATAGTCTTAATTTATCTTAAGATGTTTTCATTTTGGTGGAAAAAGCATGCTGAGCTATATGATTTAGGGTGTTTGACTAAAGCAGGCAGTAATCACGAGGTCTGTTGGTTTTAATATTTAAAATACTGTGGCAAAACAGATCAGAGATTCCAGGAGTACACATGGATGCAAGTACATCCTTTCAGGGGTTGTGCGTTAACTCTTCTCCAAAGAAAAGTGGTAGCTCCTCTCACCAGCTTTTAGGCTGTTCCCAACATGAATGATGACGTGCTGTTGAAGGGAACGTGGGTGACACCCGGCTATCAGTCATCTCTGCGTTACCACTGTGACATTGTATTCTGCCAAGCCGCTGTGATGGATTGTCTGTACCCCGTGGGCTGAACAATTGTCTGTACCCCATGGGCTGAACAGTGGCTGCTGCTTCCCCTGCCTGGTCAGAGGATTTGGGGAAAAAAAACCACACAAACCCCTTGAAAAAATAAAGACCCTGCCACCCTATGGGGAGTTGTGAGCACTTAGGGGAGAAAGCAATTATTTTTTCCATGTGTAATGGGAAATTACTGTTCCTTATTTCTATTTCAAGATGGTTTACTGAAAACACATCAGTGATGTAGTAGTGGTTTAGAGTTAGGAGTGAATGACACTTGCATGTTCGTTTGATCCTCACCTACCCCTGTATGATCTTAGTGATCTTAGTAAGGAATAATCCATGGTCGAGTTGCCAGATAGCTGCAGGGGGACAGCGTCAGGCCCTGGGGGTTGGTAGGAAGCAAGCCCCCTCCAAGAAGAGTGGGGGCTGTGCATCAGCATGTTGATGAAGGAGGAGGACAAGAAATTGCCTGCTGAGCTGGGCACCTCTGGGGCAGCTCCCACGAGAGAGGTGGTGATGGTGAGGAGTAGAGGTGGCTGATGGCTTTCTAAAAACTGCATCTGTCAGACCAGGCTGAAACACCCCCACCAGAGCCCTTGATTTGCCTCCTTTTGCTGCTTTCCAAGAAGGAAAGTATTATTAGATACCTTGTTCTCACCAAAATGCTCTGATAAGCATTTAACTTGTGTATTCTTGCTTATTTCTCTTTTGTGTTCATTACTCCAGCAAGTGTCAGGCCATTGCTTTGATTATATTAAATTCTTGATTTAACAAAATGAACAGTTGACAGTTAAATGAACAGAAAAAAAAAATTTCTATTTTAAGCCGATGTGTTTAAATTGTTAGAAAAGTTATCCATTCCTAAAGCCTGGTTTCACTTTAAGACAGTGCATCTTATTGATTTCAGTATATATGAACTACCTATATATTGAAACACAGAAAATAGTGTCCTGTAGGTCTGTTACTGTGCTGAAATAAGAGAAACCAGAAGCTTGTAAAGATGTGTGCTTTCTGTGGATAATTACCCTCCTTGGGATGCTTTCTTGCAGTATCAAAGATGAGAACTTTTGGCTCTGAAGGGGGGGAAGGACTGAGCCTTTATGATGCAAAAAAATCTCATTTGACTTCAGCAAAAATATTTTGAGGCAAGTGACCTGGCCCTTGTCTTCAAAGGTCTTCCTATAACAGCAATGATTCTTCCCATAATATTGACAGTCCATAATGCTGTGCAGAAGATGCAGTTGGCAGGAGAAGATAGCATAGAGTATTTCTTGATGTGATTTGAGATGTTGGTGTACACCATTAATCCATTTGCAGTTCTGTTCTGGTTGTGAGGAAGAGCTGCAGGCTTGGTGTTGTTCTTGTTCAAGTCAGCCCCTCCCCTGCCTTGCCTTTGGCTGTGAGCTAGACCAAGAACTGGTGAGGGCAGGGTGAGAGAGGAGGTGATGACAGGACTTTGTAATTTAAATATCTACTTATTGAAAGTGATCTTTCAGAATTAATTGACTTTTTAGGTGTTTGAGTTTCTCTGTGATGCAGATGTGCTGCTTGTAGGGAGCAGTCCTGCTGGGATGATATCTCCAAGACCCCACTGCACCCAGCAGATACCAAGTGGGGTGGGAAAATTGGCTGTTTCTGAAAAGGAGGACTTGCTATTTTTTCTTCCAGCCATTTAGAAAAACTAGCACCTTCTGCCTGTGCTGGCAGCCTTTTTCATTGGGACCTCAATTTTTTTTTTTGTTTTGTTTTCTTTTTTTGGGGTTTGTCTTTGCATATTCAGCTTGCAAACTCCAGTTACAGAACTGATGTTGTGACTCTCCAGTCATTCCTGAAGTTTGTCACTTGCAGTTGAGGGCCATCAAAATAACTTCTGCTCTCTATGATGTCTGCTCAGCATTGCTTGCTCCTGGTTCAGTCAAGAGTAAAGGATAGCAAAAATGTGGTCTTTGGTCTTCTGTTCAGAAACCTTGGGGGTGCTCAGTTTTGTTTTATTTTAGCTTTATTTTCTTCAAAAATTGGGAATATTCACACTTGACAACTTTGCTTTGGTTTCAAACCTCCAAACTGTTTGACTGGGCAGCTGTTGGAGCTCCTTAAAAAGATAATTTTAAGTGCCGTTACAAATTGTAGGGCATGTGCTGACTGTTTTAGTTGATTGCAATGCAAATGTATAGTAAGCCTGTAAATCATAGCCAGTGTTGTGATTACAAATCATTATAATAATGTAAGATTATTCAGTTTGTTGCAAATCCTTCTAGACTACACAATTAAAGTTGTAGCCACAAGTATAATCCTGTGAGATAGTCACTTCATTACACAATCTCCTTCTGGTTTACAGTTTGCTTTATTTTGATGCCAGATTGAATAACTGAATGTTCCTGTGTAGTTAACTTCAGTGGCAGCATATCTGCTTTTTGCGTCACTGCTAATTCTGTAGTTTATTTTACATCCTTAAAAATATGGATATCGATTAATACAATAGCTGGGCAAAGCCCTGATGATTTCAGTTCTAGTGCTGGGAAAAATCAACCTAAAAATGATGAAGCTTTAGAAAAGAATTGCTAGTTATGTCAATCACTATAAATGTCTTGCCATACGATCAGAAAATAAATGAGTTTTGGTCATTGATACGTGGTGTTAGGTGATGGGTAGGTGACTGCAAGCAGGTTGGTGCCTCCATGCAAAAGCAGTGGCTGCAGCCGCTCTGCTGCAGCTGCTCTGCTTACAGCGAGGCAGAGTACAGCTGCTGAACAGGAATGAAATGAATAGTTGACTTTGGAAACAGATTTCAGACAAATCAGACCTTTTCGCACAGTTTCAGATATCCATCTCCTTTCTTGTGCGGTACTTGTTGTCTTTGCCTATGTTGGGTGTCATGATGCTTCCAGTGCAAAGGAAACTGCAGTGGGCTAAGGAGCAACTTCTGCCCATTGGCCAGAGCCCAATGACTCAGTGTGTCAGAGTAATTCTGATAAATACCCAGACTGAGATAATCAAAACCCATCAGGGGATTTGGTTGTTGTCCTACTTATTAATTTTAACGATAATTGAATATCTGTGCTGATTATGCAGGCTGTAAGCTCAACTTCCCAAGCTGTGTATATTCAGTTTCAAAATGCTGCTTATTCGGAGTCTGATATATTTAACTCCGAGGGGTGGTCTTGATGTGGACAGGCTGTACAGATAGGCAGGAGCTACTATGTCCTTTGGAGTCGCAATAACTTAGTCTGGCAGAGCCTGTTTCTCAGAGCCGTGTAAGTGTATTGAACTGGCAAATGTCTTTAGCCCCAGGGGATTTGGTTATGATGCAGCCTGTATAATTTTTGTAAAAGGCTTTTGCTGTGAAGGTGCTGGAGAGAAAGCAGGGGATCTTAAGCAGCCCTTGCTCAGTGTTTGCAAAACTACTTTGATGCCACTAGCCCGGGTGAACCTTTTGGACTCCTCTCTTCCCTGCCCCTTTTGAGCACAGCAATACTCCTGAGGTTTTCTGCTTGCAGGGTTAGCTCCTCCAGTGTTAACCTGGGGTGTTTTCTCCCAGCACTGCTGTTTGCAGAAGCTGACCTCGCTGAAGCTGGATGTGCAGAATTCCCTGTGCATCTCTCCAGGTGTTGCAGAGGGTCTTTGGCAGAAGCCAGAATCTGCGTTGAGCTTTTTTGTATGAGAGGGGCTTTTCCCAGGTGAATTCCCTGGTGCATCTGTCCCTGCTGAAAGACCACGTAGTGTCCCTATTGACCAAGGATAAAGCAAGCAACTGAGACCCAAAATGGGTGTTAGTGTCATAGGTGTCCTCTGTTTTCTTGAACTGGGAATGAGCCTAACTTAGCAGAGTCTTGATTGTTACCCTTAAAAAAAAGACTGTCCCTTTCCTTTTTTCTAACCTTTGTTTTGTCTGTTAAAAAATAAAAGCAGGAAAGAGAGAAAATAGTGAAAACAGTCTTTTTCACACACAATGCTGTGACCAAAGTTATTACTTGGCAAATTTCCTTTCCTCTGCTCTGCACAGTTTTAAATCTGAGAACTGAACTAGTTTTCTCCCATATTACAGTAAATACATAAGTAATCAAAATGATATTAAGAAAGAAAGTTGGGCAACTCCCCGCTGTTCAAATACTATAATTGCAAATCATTGACATTCTAGACATGCTGTTTCTTACTGAGTTATGGTTTCCTTGTTCGTGGAGTAAATCCATTGAAAAAAAGCACAATATTATACTATTTGCTGCTTCTCGTTATTTAAAAATAAGAGCAGATTTGTGAATGTGTGAGCTGAAGGTAATGGTGTTGTAGCTTCAGAGGATTTAAGGCCACTGGGGCTGTTAACATTATGTAGTTGAATCTCCTGAGCTTTGTACAGTGTAGAAACTTGTTTGGGGGTCCTTGCAGCAGGTCTGTAACCTTGATTTGACCTACAGTGCATCTTCCGGAGAGGGATTTCTTCTTTTTAGGCTTCCTCTTATGGTGAGTCCACCATATCCCTTTGTAGCTTGTGCCAACAGCAAGCTGCCTTTGTTGCAAGACAAACTAAGCTTTCTAGCCTGGATTTGTCAAACTTCAGTTTTCGGTCAATGGATCTTGCTATGCATCTTCTTGCTAACTTTACAGGTATGTACAAGTCATCTCTCTCCCTCCTCCCCACACCCCATTTCAGGCAAATAGAGGCCACAAGCAAATTAGCCACATCCCAGCCTTCTCTTAAAATTTTTTTACAGGCTTGTGTGCTGTGAAATAGTTTTTTTGATCTGTTGAGTAGCTGTGGACTCTCCTTTCTGGGATCTTTACAATTTGTCCTAGCCAAAGTGTTGGCAACACTTTGAAATGAAAGTGGCTTTCTGGAAGTGGTCTTAGTAAAGTGTTGCATTATCTTTTTGTTTACTCTGAGGCCAATGGATCATGAGGAGAAGAAAATCATCCTTATGAGGGAAGCCACGTAGAAGTGAAGGGGGAATATTAGTGGCTGCTCAGCTGGATGCTGTGGCAGGGAAGAGTTGGGGTACAGTGCCAGATGTATCTATGACCTGAAACTGTGTGCTAGAGCTGTGCTGAAGCTTCTGCCATCAGTTGACCTGGGTGCTTGGTTATTTGGTAAGGGGAGTCCATGGGAGATGGACGTGCTACTACATGAGTGCATCATGTGCATAGTTTCTGTTGCGAAGACAGGTTCCTGTTACAGGAGAAGATATAACCCTGCAGCCTCCTAACACCCTAGGAAACGTAGGATTCAGTGCTGGCTCAGCATCAGCTTTAGTGCAAGTAAAGGCTTCAGGTCTGCAAAGCCAAATACCTTGCAGCATCTCAGGACTCTGCATCCCTGAGTGGAGGAGACTGCACTGAAATCACCTGTGTGCTTGGATGGCCTGTCTCTGACTGCTTCAGTCCACACAAATATGAAAATTCCTCTTTGTGTATGAGTGGTAGAATTCTTTAGGTCTGGTCCTATGTGACTGACACCTAAGGCTAGGGGAAGCTATGGAGATGCAACAACAGGTTTGTGTCCTTCCTGTAAATGGCTTATTCCTTTACTTAGTATGAAATTTCTTTCACTGCTTACTGTTTTAAGTTTCTTTGTGCACAGTAATTTATGAATGAGAGCACACATTAGAAAGCTTTATGTATTATGCACTATGGAGGCAACTTTTCAACATCAGAGTGCCATTTCTTCAGCTGTCTAACTTCCAGTGCATATGTGTTTTGGTAAGAAGAATGATGTCAATTAACCATATAACCTGTAGAAGTGCTGTTTCCTATGCTAATTAGTTCTTCCTCTGAGAATTGTACTTTTAATTTGTTTTTTTAAAGTGCATTCATTCATCCTTTTCCTTTCAAACTTCAACGCTTTGTGAAACACACATCCAGTTTCACTGAAAGAGTCTGAAGCTGAAGAGACAAAGATTGAAAGGGGATTGATTTCATGGTTTAACTGCTAAATAATGATGAAAGGGGGTTTGTAATTTCATGTTTGTGTGAAATGGTCAATCAGTCTGTTTTGTAGAATGAGTGTAAGGCCTAGAATAGGGGTGGATAAATAATCATCTGTAGTTTCTGTGCTGAGTAGCATCTTTCCTCCTGGGGACTCCTGAAGATTATTTAAAACTTTTCTTACCAGAAATTCAGGCCACAGATGAGGATTATCTTGCCTAGCAGCAAAATGCTGTTGCTGCAATTCGGCTGTGTTATGTCCATAAGCTGCACAAAACTGAGAGAAGCTTGCATTCAGTGATGGGCCTGCTGTGAAAGCGTCTCTTCCATACGCAAGTCCAAGGGACATCCTTGCTTGTGGTTTTCTGACTGGCCCTGGGCTGCTTTACTAGCCATGGCATGTTGATGTTCAGTTGGTTCCTTAGTGGTTGTCAGATGCTAGAAGAGAGCGTGGAGTAGCAGGAGGTTGCAGTTGAGGAAAAATAGCCTATGAAGTATGGAACCTCTCCAGAAATGTGTCTTTTCTGAGACAGTTAGGATATAAGACATCCATCATAAACAAATGAGCACATCCATGTTTCTTCAATTCCAGATTTAAGGAAACATCAAGGTCCAGGTTGCATCTCTGTCCGACAGATTTACATCCTTGTAATTCTGGTGCCGTATTTAAATAGTAACATAAGCCTGATGCAGTGGGAATTAAATCCCATAGAATAAAAAGTAACTAAAAGTTGCATTATGTTGTGGAATAAGCATAACAAGCATCCACATGTATAATTTATTACCTATAGTGGGTAAGTACTTAACAACAGTCATAATAAACTCATTCTGTTCATTCATTTTTAGATCTTAGCATACTGATTCAGGCCTTAACTGAAAGTGAATATACAATCAATGTGAGGCTTTTTATGCTGGTTTAATAATGTAGGCCTGCCGAGGATCTTTTAATTAATAATTATTCTTTGTTCAATCAGGATAGATTGCTCGCTATAAGGATTGCAGGCAAGAACATGCAAAAATCTGCCCTGAACTGATCATGTTTTAGCTGCTTACTGTAATTCTGCGTAAGTGATAGTCTTTGTCGCACAAAGCAGCAAGAGCAACCCAAAAACCAAGAAAAAATTGTAGTCAGATATTAAAAATGTAATGCCTAATTCTGTGAGGTGATCAAAGAAAAGCATGCTAAGACCCAATTTGGTGGTGCAGTGAACAAAGTTACAGCTGTCTGACAAATGGGAAAAGTGGATTTTCGACAGGGTTCAGCTTCAACAGCTTTGTGTTTGGTGACAGTTGTAAGATGCTCAGCATGCAGGGAATCAGAAAATCTGGGTTTCAGTTTTCTTACTGGTAACCTCATGTATTCAAGAGGTGGCAAATGGAGCTGTTAGGAGGAGGTGCAATAAATTGCATGGTGTATGTGCCTGCTGTGCACGCCAGTTCCCATAAGAGGGTCTGCACAGGCAGAGCAACCTTCTTATTTCTTCTGTCTGAGTGTATTGGAAATGCAAAAAATCTGTTTGGCGTGGGGGCTGCTGCTGGTAGCATTGCACAAGGCTGACTTTGGATGGCCCCTGCTGCCACGGCATGTCATTAATGCAGCTCATGGCGGCTGGACTGAGAGGACTTCAGTGTTTATTAGGGGAATATAATCATTTAAGCCTGAATAAGCTTCAAAGCTCTAATGTGGCTGTTTGGCCAACAGAAATGAGATGTAAATTTGTGCTGAATAGCCACTGATTACAGAAGGATGATTAATGCAAGATTTAAAATTGATTTATGGGTGCAGTTGTCAAGGCCTAAACCATGAATGTAGTAATATCTCTATGAAAAGCTTTGGGTAGATTAGAGACCAGGGAGCAGGGGCAAAATAATGCATTTGCTGGAGGGTCTGATATGGTGTATGGGCCATCTATAATCTAGTCAAATTTGGTATATGCCTAAGAGTTTAGGCTTTGCCAGCGCAGCACATGGATAATTGTATCGGTTTGCCTGAAATATTAGAAAACTAAGTTTAATCTGTTTTATTTTCATTACATGCACTTTTTGATCAAGTATTTTTTCTCTTACTGGAAACTCTTAAAAAATGTGTTCTCACTTTCGGGAAATTATGGATAGTTGATGACAATGATAAAGATTAAGGATTTAGTTTAGTTTTTGTGAATTTTCACTGTTATGGGCATTAAAAATAAGCCAAATGCTTTGTGTTATTCCAATTGTAGTAAACAGTTAGAAGCCCCAAATGAATTTTGATTTATTTAAATATTAGGACAACATGAAAGTAACAAGGAAAACTTTCTTTCTTGCTGCTTTTGAAAATTGTTCAGTGAACCTCTTGGTATCATCAGATGATGAGTAATGTGAACAGTATCCCAAAAGCTTTAAAAACCCAAGCATTTGGTTATAAACCTAAAATGTATGTCATACTGTGAGTCCTTCTGAAAATCTGGCTCTGCCAGTCTTCCAGTGTTAAACCATGTGGTGTCAACACTGTTTGTTATGGCATTTGTAAAATTGTTCTGCAATGAGTGTTATGTTAAGCAGTGCAAAATGATTTAATGGTATTGTGTTTCTTCATTGCCTCTTTCATGCTCATCTCCGTTGTCTTACCCTCAATTGCTGGACTGTGGTATGAAATGATGTTTTAATTCAGATGTACAGAGAATTTCAAACCTTTAAAAAAAAAAAAAAGAACTAAAATTGTGTGTGGGGAGGCAAGGTTTGCACATAACACATTGCTTTGTTCTGGCAAGGAGTCAGAGCAGTCTCCGATTAGGCATGCTGGAGAGGGGCTGATGCTCCTTTTCATTTCAGTTGCGCTAACCTCCAGCTGGGTTCTCCTTCCATTTGGATTCTGGTCCTGACATCTTTCATTGATCATGCAAATGATCAAAGTCTGAGAAAAACTTCTGTCCCATATTCATTTTTTTCCATTGCATCTTGGTGTGCAGCACTGAACAGTCTAGGTGACTTTGTCCTGATATTTCTTCATTTTTCAACAGCTTGAATTTTGCAGGTCTCTGAACAGATAATATCATAACATCATAAGCGTGTACTGTAAATAATTTTTAAAGTTTTAATTGCTCTTCTTCCTTACAGGCTTGCTTGGATGGGACTTGGTTTAGCAAATTACTGCTTGCATTTTGAGATGCTATCTCAGCTTTACAGATGTCTGCATTGTTTCTTGTCAGTAGTGCAGAGCAATCCAGGAATTGTCAAAACTTTTGCATTATAATACACTAAGGGAGTTTTACTGAGAAGTCTCCTGCACAGCCTGCTGCAGAAATAGCAGGCGTGGCAGCAAACTTTACATGCATATTACAAATATAAAAGAATATTGAAGAATTGTTCAAGTAGCAAATTCAAGTGTTTAAACAATAGGAGCTGATGATTACAAAGTTCTCCATGTAACTTCAAGTGACTTCTGATATGTCTTCACGTCTAGCACTTCTTGAGAGGAGCAGTCATGCTTAGTCCCACAGCTTCAGTGCGGGTCTTTCCTGTTTGGCGTTTTCTCTCAGATCTGAGCAGTGTGACTGTGTGGGA
The DNA here is from genome assembly GCF_034638445.1 of Ciconia boyciana. Classification (NCBI taxonomy): domain Eukaryota; kingdom Metazoa; phylum Chordata; class Aves; order Ciconiiformes; family Ciconiidae; genus Ciconia; species Ciconia boyciana. The sequence goes on from NC_132938.1 coordinate 61,541,342, forward strand.
ACCTTACTTGGCATTACTTAGTGGAGGAAGAGGATTTCTAGCAGTCCTGATTGTGCACAGGACTTTGAAAGCTTGACCCGGGTGGAATTAAAAGGATCCAAAGCACTGTAAGATACAGAAGTATCCATGCTTAAGGATACTTATGCTTAAGTTCTCACTTCTAAAAGTTGCATTTTTTTTAAAGCCGAATGCTGCTGCTGAGTTGTTCTGAGTATTGAAGTGTGCAATTGGCAGCAGTGGCGTTGGGACGGAGCATGATGGTGCTGTGAACATTCACCAAACTCGTTTCCGGTGTAGTTCTGTTTTATAGTGGAGATGAAACATTAATCATTCCCCTATCTTCGCTAATCCCTCTCCTGCCCTCTGTCACAGTGCAAAGCAGTTCATAAAACCTTGACATTGAGTGAAATTGAGTCTTGTTAAATCTTGATGCAGTGGTGAGTAGCCTTTAACATGGAGTAAGGCCCTTTTTCTCCTCTTAACATCTTCGCTGCCCACATGTTGAAAGAGGTCGTTCAGAAGCACATGTCTGGCTGTTCCTTTAATGTTGCTGCAGTGAGACAAGGGTTTTTTTGGGGAGGGGGTGGTAATGGAAGTGACTTTAAGTGTGCTTTCTGCCAGGCAAGTATCGTATGTGGGATAGCAGGGAATATGTGAGCGTTTGGTTAATACAGAGATGGAGAAAAAAGTTCGCTAGCCATATGTCGCATGTCTCAAAAAGATGCTTTAAACTTCCAGTTCACCTCTTTGCAATTTACTTCCCCCACTTATGTTTTAGTTTATGAAAAATGATCCTTAGCTTCTGGCTGGGAAATCTCCTGTAATGAGTGAGGAAACTCACATTTACTTCAGGTAATTAACTTCAGGATATTCTGAGGCTGTGTGTTAACTGGACTGTGCAGCGTAGCGGCCAGAGTAGAGTGGTATTACAAGAAACATCAGAAAACTTCAATCCAGTAGTAAAATGAGAAGTGTAGCCCAAAAGCTGTGGTATTCTTATTTGTTTGGGTTTTTTTTTATTTTCCTAGTTGGACAAATTGAGGGGAATGTGCCAAACCACCAGAAAATGTTAAGTTTCTTCTATGGAAACTGAGCTTTTTAAATGAATTCCATTAGACCAGATTTCTGCCAGAGTAGGGAGATTAATCAGATCCTCTCTATCCTCTGTGCCTGTAATCCATTATGTTTTTTGCTTGACTAGTAACTGCTGTCAGTAGGAATATATGTCTGTAAGTATAAATGTCTCGGTTGTAAAATTGCCATCCAAATGAGGCTTGAGCCTCGACTCGGGCAAGTATCAGATGTGTGGCAATGGTAAGATCCTGGGTGGTTACAACTGCTTCTGATATTTAAAGGTTTTAATAAACACTGGGCTGAATATTCTTTCTGTTGAACTCACTGCAGTTTCCTTTTGACACTTGCTCCTGCCCTTAAAATGAGCTCCAAACCCCCCCAAAACAGGCTGAGGCTGTATGGGAATCTCTTCACCTTTTGCATTATAAAAATGGATGTTGGTATTGGAAAAGAAAAGTTTGTACAAGTAGTAAGGGTGGGTTTTTTTGTTTTGGTAGCTGAAATTTAAAAAAAAAAGTGTGTTTGAGGTTGAAAGAAATAGTTTGGGTTACTCTAGAACAGTTTTTATAATTTTTTTTTTCTGCCCTCTATTTTGTTTAAATTCAGGAAGAGAAGATGGTAAACACATGGTTTGGGAGGTTGTCAAAATCGGTGTTTTCCCCTTTACTGATTTTTTTTTTTTTTTTGGTCCCCTCCCCTCTTTTCCTAACTTGATCCAAGTACATGAATTGCTTTGGTTTCCTGATTATTTTTATTTCAAGTTTGTGATTTACTGGAAAAAGTCACGTGGCTGTGGTTGGTGTCCTTCCACTGTCTGGTTGGTGCAGGGCAGGAGGGGAGATGCCGTGGGGCTGTCCCAGTGAGCAAGCATCCTACCCCAAAGCAGAATTTGAACTTTAAGCCTGAGTTGTCACACTGGCACAAATACTTGAAAAATTGTTGCCCTAGAGCTCTGTTTAAAACGTGACGGAAGAGAGCTGGGCAAAGCCATTTGGCCTTGTATTCAGTCTGGAGGTTGCATGTAGTGGGCACCACTTATCCTGTAGATCTTGAGCTACTTGCCATGTCTCTGCTCTGCTCCTGGCACTGCTCCTCCATTGGGAAGAGCAGACTTGCAAACTTGAAGCACTGTCTCAGGTTACTGCATTTTTCTGTTTGAGAGTGGTTTGGGTCATTGTCCCTTCCTGTGAGAGGGGACCAGGCTTCCCAAGTGCTCCATCAGGTGCTGGTGGACTCTGCCACCGTCGGTAGGTCATATAGGTTATAAGTATGCATATAGGTTATACATATATCTCTTGCCAATGCCAGTGTTCAAAACAGGAACTGTTTTGCTCCTACCAATCCTGAGGTCAGCATTACTTTAGAGGGGGCTACAAATAAGGTGACTTTGGGGTACTTTTTATTTTGCATTCCTGTTCTTTGAGCAAGCAAACCCCTTTTTCTTTTGATGAAGATGGAAACACTGCCAGCAAAAGCAAAGATTCTCCTTTAATCATATGGCTCCAGAGCTGAAAATCTGAGCAATGCTGTGCATTGCAGGGTGTGTTGATAAAACTGGCAATATTGGTGGCAGGCTTTGAAGTAGTTCAGTTTTGGGACTGGCGTGTCTTTAAGTGGTATTTTGCAACAGGCAAGATAGTGACACAGCCTTAATTTACAGCTAGCGCAGCCCTGCAGAAGTTCCTGCAGTGCAGAAAAAGATGTGTAGTGCTCTGCCTGGCTTTCACAAGAGATTTAGCCTTACACGACCTCACTGAAGTCACTGAAACTGCGCAGAGGAGAGCCTGCTTCTTATTTACTTTAACTTTGTAAAGGGATAGCAGGTGGAAAGCCGGCAGGCAGCTAAAAAAAAAAAAGTTTTTGGGTCTTGTGATGGGAGGAGAGCAGCAAAGGGAGGGAAGGAGCAGGTTGTGAGATAAAGTTGAGTAGCGGGAGGGAACCTGTGTGTGGGAGCTGAGCTGGAGGCTATTGATTGGCAGCCAGGTCTTAACATCAGTTGCATAAAAGGAAATTGAAGAGACTGCCCAAATATTACCAGGATGAAAGGCATGGATAAATAGCACAGACCTGAACGCTGGGCTGGTCTGCCCTTCTGGAAGGGCGGCAGGTCTCCCCTTTTAATTTGGCATAGGGATTGTACAGCCCCACTCTGCGCTCTCCTCTGCACCAGTGTGTGCTCGTGCTGGGTTTGACAGCAGGATTTTGGGGTAAAATTACTGTCCTTTGTGGGCAAAGCGTGTGGAGTGTCTCAGATGCTTCTATGCATTCAAGGCCTGGGATCTGAGATCTGTACCAGGCTTGCTTTTCTCCAAAAGAAAAAAAGGTGAAAATGCATAAGTCCTTTTCCAATTTTATGTCTTGGTGCCAGCAGATAGCTGAATTAACATGCATGTGTTGCAGAGCTCCATGTAGTGGGGTGGAAATGAAATGGGAGAGGATGAGGCTTCTGTTACCAGGGAGCCTGTGAAATAGGTAGTGGGGACAGAGGCAGGTTGCACAGTCCTTGGAGGGAGGGAGTACTGCTGGGAAGGTTCCAGGTAAGTCTTAAGAACCCCTTTGCTGAATGCTCTTAAGCTCCCTTTCCCTCTTAAGGCTCCTAGGATTTTGCTAAATGCCTAATTTATCTTTCAGCAGTGCTAGGATGTGTGGAATTAGGAAAGAGGCTTGAAATTTCCACACCACCTTTAGTGGCTGCTAAAGAGAGTGAGTTACTGAAGACCGGTAACAAAAATTCTCCTTACAAAACCAAAACAAAAAAACCAAAACCCCAAAACCAAATAAACAAAAGCTCTGAAATTTTCATTCCTGCTGTCAGTATTTGTTTTTGGGGTAGCAACAGTTCGCTGTGCTGCAGTACCAAATTGCAGTCCTGGAATCCTAGAGATTAGAAACAAGCCTGGTAGCAGACAGCTGGTGAATGTGTTTTAAAATTGTCCGTTTAACCCAAGGCTGCTCCACTGAATGCTTTTTTAGCTCTTATATTTTTAGTTAGATGTGTGATATCTTTGGTCTTTCCATAGGCAGACAGCCTGCATGAATTGCATGCTTCCTATTGATGGAGCCGAGTGCAGTCTTGAGCTTCTGTTAACTCGCCAGCAGTAGTGTGCTAGAAAATTCTGTTTCAGAAATAGGTCTTCTATAAATGATTTAACATCAGGCCATTGAAATGCATTTGTGTTTTCCTTCTTAGGGCTATTAAACATGTAGAGAAAACATTTAGCACCAAATTAATGGTTGCATTTTTGTTTTAATCCTGCAGATGGGGTTGATTTATATCTCAAAAATATGTGCTGCAGAGAGGAATTATAATATTACACATTTTTTTAGTTGTACTTAATTTTTTTAATACCAATATTTTCAGCTAGATGCTGTCTCTTTAATGTGGTGAGTTTTCTTTTTCATTAACTGTAAGGCGCTGCATTTCATCCTCTAGTTTGTATTCCTTTGTCGGTTGAAATACGTGTCTGAGGTCTATAGTGACTGGGAAGCTGGGACCAGGCAGAAGGCGCAGGGGCTCTTACCCCCATCCCCTTCTCGTGGAGGGATGTAGAAGCAGAAGGGCGGCAGGCTGCCTGCAGTCCCTGGGGGGAGGCAGACCCGGCCGAAGAGAAAGAAATGGTACTCTCCTACATGCAGATAGGAGAGAAGATGGGATTAATGACAGAGCAGAGATTTTGCACAATAGTGGCTGCTCTGATAAAATCTGGTTGGCTTTCCCTTGAGGATTATGCAGAGATAAGCAGCCTTAGCTCATTAGCACCTCCCTTTCCTCTTGCTTTCCGATGATTGCTTTAGGTTGGTGGCAGGTGGTGATGGCAGGACTTGCTCTGATCCGGGGTGCGGTGCTGGAAATGCAGCACATCCTGAAGCCTGAGATGTTAGGTCATGTGCCATTTCTTGCAGCTGAGATTACTCTAGCTCAGTTGATGTGTTTATGCTTGGACCTTCCTCCTCATGGTGTTTAAGTGGTCTCAGTGCGTGAAAGCAACCATTAGAATCACGGTTTAGTTTTTGAACAAATGAGCTTTCTTATACTCATTCCCACTAACACAAATCCTGGAGCAGCAATGGAAATGAGCTTAATTTTGTAAGTCTGGAGAATGTGATGGTTGGGTCTTTGAAAATTGATCTGGCAAGTATTAAAAAAGAGAAGTGATGTTTTTTGATATTGCCTTCAAATTAGGTCACTAATGGTATTACTGCAACATCACAGTCACTGCAAATGTCAGTTCTCTGAAAGAAATACACATTAGATGCTCCCTAAATGTATGGAGTTGCACTGTGTACCTTGTGACCATCCATACACATTCCCACTTGCTAAACTGGTCTGAGCAATTTCCAGCCCTGAAATGATTTTCACCACCACCTGCTGGAGGCTGACACTTCTCCATATCTGCTGGTTGATGTGTGTGATTGTTTGAGTGATCCTCTGACCTTCAGCCAGAAAAGCAAAGGTTTAAAGTCATTAAGGTCTTTCCCGGGCTATATTGGGATGTGCTCACCTGCCCCCTCGGCAGAGGACCTCTGCAGGGTCGAGGGGAGTGGAGTGATACCCTCCCTTTTCATCAAATGGAGAATTAAAACTGTGATAAAAATAAGACTTCGCATTTATATAGTGTCATGTTAAATGAATCCACTTGGAAGCATATATATATGTACAGCATATTTAGCACTTAAATTAACCACAGTAGTTGAAGAACGGTGCTTTTCTGCTTTTTAATTTCATGTATCTAACCCACCCTATTTCCTGGAACATAGGGAAGCTAGCTGCAGATTTGTGCTATCTTACATACTTTTCCTGTGTGTCTTCTCAATGGCTCTACTGTTCGTAATTGTTAACTGCCTCTCCTCAAAGTTAGGCATGAATCCTGCACAGAGCTGCTTAGCTTTCGCTGCAGGCATATCTTCAGCTAACTCTGTGGCACTACCAGGAAGGGCAAAGTGACAAGTACATGTTAATCGTGGTAGGGTCATGGCCTGTTTAAGCCCAGGGATATAAAAAGGGTTTAGAAATGAAAATACTGCTTAGCCTCACAAAAATGCCCACAGGTTAGGTTCCTCACTTGGAAGACTGGTGGTACATGTGAACTCGGAGCATCGCAGTGGGCATTTCTTGCTGAAATTGCAGAAGTCCTCACTTTCATGTCGCAGGTCAGGGAGGAGAGGAAATTATTTTCTGCTGGTGGTATTTATAACTCATTTTGGACTGTAGCATCAGGTTATATTTTCATGCCATTTGTTGCTGCCATTTTAATTTAAAATTTAAGAACAGCATTTCCCTTAAAAAAACCTTCATTGTTATGTTGGCTCTGAGGGTGGTGTTAGCTCTGCAATAATGGCATCTGGGTTGAAAAGGCTCTCAACTTCATCTCAGGCTGTATTGCCAATGAAAAAAATTGGCCTTTGGCCTTAGAAGATACACAGCTTGGAATATAGCTATTACCTTGTACTGGAGCACTTTTAAATTATGCTCTGTGTGTTTGCTTTGTGCTGCATCCGCAGCTGTGACTGGATGCGGGCAATGGTGAGCAGAAGATGGAAGAGGCTTTGGGAATTAAGCCCTTGCAGATGAGCGGGTCAAAAGTAGAAGGGAACAAAACTAAAACCATCACTGGTTCTCCAGAGTTCTTTGCTGTACTTACGTGGGTTAATCTAATCTCTTAATGTGACACTACAGTTGTCAAAAGCAGAGAGGAAACATTAATGCTGTGTCTCTATTGTAGGCACTGTTGTGGTGCTACTGACTGTGGTGTGCTGGTTCAGGAAAAAGTATTTCTTTCAAGTGATGCACTTCAGAGTGTGGCCAAAATAAAATGAAAAAACAGTTGCTACAATTCCCACAAACAGCTATGAGAAGTTATCTGGAGCTCTGCTTAAAAACCTATGTAGCACGCAAAACAGCTCAAGATTTGCAGATCCCTGTAACCTTTACTGGAAGCAATCTGCTCTTTGCATGAGCAGGAACTCCTCTGACTAGCACACTTGGGGAGAGCAAAGGCCCATTTATTTCATACATCACTGCTGATTTTCTGGCAGGCTGTTTGGTGGGGGAGAATAGCTTGGAGAAATGTGGTCGTCCTCATTGCGTTGGGCAGTGATTTGAGGATGTGGTAGAAAGGAGCCTGGGGGAGCGGGGACAGACAGACTGTAAATAGCTTTTTATTTTTTTTTTTTTTTCCCTCCTATGTGGATGCATTGGAAAAGGCCAACTCATGGCCCCATCTGCTTTTGTTTTGTTCCCTAACACAGTACTAGTGGACAAACCTGTCGGTATGTTTTCCCTCTTCTGAAATGTCTGAAACAAAAGGTTTTTAACTAGCGTACTTTTATATTTCTAAAGGGTCTTTTATCTGACTTTATCAGGAATGTATCAAGCCTCCAGTATGGAAAACTTTGCCATTTAGTTTTCCCTGAAAAAACTGCCAAAACCAGTTTTTCCCCCTAAAAGATCTCCTGGACCTCTGAAGCCCAAGGTGCTCTTAGATGGGAAAGCTAAAATTTTGCGGGAGCTGTAACTTTTAAAAAAGTAATACTTTTCCTTTTTATACAGTGGGAAGAAATTGGTGAGGTGGATGAAAACTATGCTCCGATACACACATACCAAGTATGCAAGGTAATGGAACAGAATCAGAACAACTGGCTTCTGACCAGCTGGATTTCTAATGAAGGGGCATCCCGCATCTTCATTGAGCTCAAATTCACCCTGAGGGACTGTAACAGCCTTCCAGGAGGACTTGGGACTTGCAAAGAGACTTTTAACATGTATTACTTCGAATCAGATGATGAAGATGGGAGGAACATCAAAGAAAACCAGTACATCAAGATCGATACCATCGCTGCTGATGAGAGCTTCACAGAGTTAGACCTTGGCGACAGAGTTATGAAGCTAAACACAGAGGTGAGAGATGTTGGGCCCCTAACAAAAAAGGGATTTTACCTCGCTTTCCAGGATGTGGGTGCCTGCATTGCCCTGGTCTCTGTGCGCGTGTACTACAAGAAGTGCCCATCGGTGATCCGCAACCTGGCCCGCTTTCCTGACACCATCACAGGAGCGGATTCCTCGCAGCTACTAGAGGTGTCGGGTGTTTGTGTCAACCACTCGGTGACCGACGAGGCACCAAAGATGCACTGCAGTGCGGAGGGGGAATGGCTGGTGCCCATTGGGAAGTGCTTGTGCAAGGCAGGGTATGAAGAGAAGAACAACACCTGCCAAGGTAAGGGTCTGCAGGGAAGGTGCAGTGCTGAGGCTACTGAGGTGATGTGTGGTCTCGGCTTTCTTCTCTTCCATGCCCTTCATGCTTGGTTGAGTTGACACTGGTGGGTCAGATTCTCACTTCCACTGAGGTCCTTTGAATGACCATGACAGCATGAAGAGAGAGGCCTTGGCTGGATGTAGTGGGACTTAACACCTATGTATGGGTCCTTCTGGTGCTTACAGGGCTGTGGACAAGGAGAATCTGGCATGCCACTATTACCTTTGGAGCACTGTACTGTTGGGTCCATGAGGCGTTTGCAATCTTATCTGTTATTTAAAGCTTTACATTATTTTTCCTCAATATTGGGGTTTCCTTATGAATTTTAGAAGCTTGTTTTCTTTTTTCTGGACTGTACCAGGGAATGTTGGAAGTTAATCTCCCTATGCAAGATGTGTTTTGTTTTTGTATTTAAAGGAGTATGTTTTTCTCTCTTTATCACCCTGTTTGGGGGGGGGGGGTGGGGTGGGATTTGATGTGGTGTGAGTTGATTGATTTTCCTCTCTGGTAAATAGTTTAATACAAAGCTGCTCAGCTGTTCAGAGTTAAACCTAAAGCCCTAGTGATAAAAATGCTTCCATATGTGCTGAAGTTTTCACACAAGTAGCTGGCTGAGGTTCCTGAGTTGCTGGTCAGCTTAGGTCTCCTCAGGCATCAGGGGCCTTGCACAAGAGATCTAGGGTATCTGAAGCTCGAGACCTAAAAAATAATACTTTTAAAGAAGTGCAACATACTCTAAGAGTGTATAATCTCATTATATGGTTTGCTGTATTACATGATTGTTTATAAAATTGCCCTTCTGCTGTAAATATGTAACAGGTAGCTTAAAACCTATTTGGACATAAAAAAGAAGGGGAAAGAAAAAAAGACTTCAATGCGGTTTGCTTTTTGCAAAATTAATTATATGTTGGTCATCAGTCCCACCTTAATTGCTTTGTACTTGCAACCACTTAGTAATAGATGGGGAAGGCAGAGGGATTCTGCTCCAACTGAAGTCGGTGTTGCATTTTCTCTTCACCTCACTCCAGACACTTGTTATTGGTGTTTGTAGTGTTGGTGCAAAGGGTAGATCAGTGCATATCCAAAGCAAACTGTGGCCTTGATCCTTTAGGCCTTGGTCACGCACTGTGCCCCCAAAGATTACGTAGTTCAAGTCTCTTCAAGGGTTGACTAGGAGAGAAAATGTAGGTATGTCTGGTTTTGGAAAAACCTCTAGTAAACAGCATGTGGAGTGTGCTTTTCGACCAGGATAGTCTCCTTTTTCTGCAGATGTAGTCAATACAGCAAAGTCTGATTGGTTTTGCTTTTCCTGTGACAATAAAGGTACTTCTCCTGTTTAGGAGGGGAAGAAGGCTTGGACTTGATGTTTGATACCGCACAAGGGGAGCTAAGATCAATATTAGCCCAAGCTGAGGAAATATAGACTGTCACAGATGAGGGATGTGGGTCAGATAGATCAGCAAGGATCTGCTTCGTTATGGCTAAAAATACTGTGTCCCAAAATAACATGCACTGATTGGGTGCTATGTCTAGACACTGACTTCAGTCACCTGTAAGAATCTTTAGAGGAAAGGGGTACATCCATTCAAATCCTGCCCTCCCGTGCTGCATGAACAGCATGGGATATCTCAAAGCACTCTTAAAGATCTCAAAAACAAACAAAAACCAAAACATCAAAAACCCACAAACCAGAAAATTCAACTGGTTTAAATGAGAAACCTGAGACTATCTTTGAAGAGCCTACTGTGCCTGTAGAGCGGTTGGATCTCTGGTAGTGTTGAGATAGCAATCTGGGGTGTGCTTTCAGAAGACCTTAGTGATTTGAGGTTCTGCGTGTGGGTTATTTCTTAAAATTTATTTTTCTTAGTCAATAGAAGGACAACGTCTGGCCCTGCACTGTGTTGGGTAGGACTGTGATCATAGTTTGGAAGCGTAAAGATGCTTTGTGGCAATGTACCCTTGCCCTTCCGTCATAAGGCATACCTACATAAATTACTCTTACACTTGACCTACAGCCTGCACCCTCAGCAGAAGTTTATCACTTTAATTACTCTAGAGCTGTTAGAGCCCATAATTCTCTTTTGTAGGAAAGTCCTAAATTTCATCACCAAATCAATGGAATGTTGGGCTCTGAGTGCCTATGGCAAAGTCTGTTTGAGGGCCCCATTTGGATGTCCTGTGTTTAACCCAGGTCATCATGCCAAACATTTCCTGCTGGTTGGCTCAGAGATGCTCGATAGGAGACATTCAGCCTTAGGCCATTCAGGAGGTCTGCATTCAGCGTGTATGGAGTTCATGCGGATATCCTGTGTGAGTAAAATGCTTTCTGGTTTGGATATTGTTATATTCACAAAGATGAGATTTTTTTCTAGGACAGTAAAGTTCAACTTTGCAGCCCATAAGCAGAATAAGTAACACCAAGAAAGCTCCTATGTGCTTGTAGATACTTTCCCCCCTCCAGCCTGACTGGTGTTTAGGAAATGCACTCCATGCTCCTGGCTGACATAACCATAGTCTTGGCACTCTGGTGTAGCTTTGACAAATGCCTAAATAACTTCTGACCTTTGGTTTGTAAATCACTTTGGTGCATCTTGCAAGCAGTCTCCCTGCGTGCTTTCACTTAGGCATAAGCAGGTTATTAGTGACCATGCTTTGGGGAAACATTTTCAACCCACAAGAGCCTGGCTTTGTTTATTAAAATTTCTCCTGCAAAAATGACATTTTCCAAGCTCTAGTGTCGTGTCTGGACAGAGCAGACTACACTCTATTAGAGGTGATGTAAATCCCAGTCACCCTCACAAACATATGTGAACTATTGAAATCCCTTCTGCCTACAAATCATTAATTGGCAGCGATGTTCTGAATTCATCATCTTGTCAGCAGGGTTCCTGTTTGAAGAAGGCACTGACAGTAACAGCTGAGCAATTTCTCTCGCTGGGGACACTGAGGTTGTAAATATGACATGGTCTAATCTCCTTATATAATGTTCTCGCTCTCTCAATTAATATAGGCAGCTAGGTAGTAGTTACTGTAAAGAATCTGAACTACTTGGATTTTTACACCTCCTTTGGCAACATGGCCCATTTATCAGCAACTGCTATGGGACAGCTAGAGGGAGGTAAATTGTGACTGTTTTGGGACATGTTTATAAAGGACCAGTGTTAAGGTTCATTATTCACAAGAATAAATTGCTGTACTAGTTAATAAGAAAAATGAAAGCAGTTGCTCTGTGAATTTCTACACTGGTTTCCAGAGCAGTGATTTGGTGCCACTAAAGGACCGATGGTTATTGGCTTTGCCTTGGTTCAGCTGGTGCTCTCTGAATGGGTCCTTGAGGAAATGTTCCTGAGCATTTTCACTAGCTGGAAAATGCCCAGTTTCAAGTCTGTTTGGCCAATTTCAAGTCTCCTAATGGTCTCCTGCTTAGCAGGCAGTACTCAACCAAGGTTGAGGGCCAGATCCTAAAATGCTGTAAAACTTGATGTAGTGCCACTGAAGTCTCTGTCTTTACCCATTTAGGGGTTTGGCCAAACAATTTCTTATCTGCCCCAGTCTATGCTTTCCTTCTTCCTGCACTGGCATAGGTGAGTTTTGTTGTAACTTCAATTTTAGTTGCTTACTGTATACAGAAGGGCTCACCATTGGGGTTTGTGTGGGAAATGAATAAAAGGGTACCTTTGTGAAAGGTGTGAAAAGGCCCTTCACTGTGAAAAGGGCACCTTCTGGCACTTCTCTTTGTATTCATCCTCACCTTCAGCCCAATATGTTCTCGGTGAGAAGCAAGAAGTGCTTATTTTTATGCCTTTAAAGGCTCTGGAGCCCATGCTACTGGAAGGGAGGGGATGTCAAGCTAATGAGACCCAAATACACTTGCAGTGGTGAAGTCCTGCTAGTGACCGGGGGGCTGCAGAGTGGTAACTGCAGATGTAGTTGATCTGAAGAGCCTGATATTTTTTCATCTGCTTTTAGAGCTGAATCACAAATTAATTAAATATTTGGGTAAAAAAAAAAAATAAAAAATTGCACTGTATGAGAGCCAAGCTGAAAAGGTGAGTAATGAGTTCAGGAGGTTGTGAGGCTCTCCTTTCCACCAACCGTTGCATGCTGCTACTTGAAGAGACATCAAAAGGAGTACAGCTGGTTTTAGCCAGCTACAACGTATGGACAAGATTACAGATGTTAGCGGTGGACAAAATAATGGAGGAAAACTCAGTGAAATCTTTCTTCACCCTTGCCTTCTTCTAAGGAAGAACTTTGAAACTGAGAGCTGGAGCGAGGATGGGTTGGGGTATGGTTTTCTGGTTTTAGAAAGGAATTGCTGCCAGAGGGAATACTTGGATATTTTTTTTGTAAAACAACTCTAGAATGTTCAAGCCCTTCTGCTGTCTTAAATATTGATGTTTGTTTGATTATTCTTCCCTTAATCAACTTTGCTGAACATACCTCAATGCATTTACAAAACAATATTTATTTTTGCTGATTGTTCATTACTTGTGTTGCAATTCAGCTGAGCTCTTGCCAGGAGAAATGAGAATTTCTTACAGAAAACAAAGGCTGCAGATAAACCTCATGTTCGCAGGTCTTTTATTCTGGATATAATTAAAACTAATTGACATAGGTAGCTAGCTTATGTAGATCAGAAGTTTACCTGCCAAATCAGTTCTCAGGTGATTTTATTGGTGGCTGACTGGAGGTGAAGCAGAGTTACTCATCTTCCTCTGAGAGCAGTGCAATCAGTGCAGATGTTTGAAGGCACTTTCCCAGAGTGGTGATTGCCCCCCTGTTGATCAGCTATTGGAAGGATATTTGGAGGCAATTGGTTTTTTTGCAGCTGTGCAGGAGCAGGCAGGCAGAGGTAGTGACCCTTGGCTGGTGAGTAGCAGAAGGCACCATCTGTGGAGGGCTGGGAGGCAACTGACGGCTTGCAGAGGTGGTGATGGCAGAGCCACACTTGATGCCTTGATGTTTCTATGCCTGCACAGCAGCTATCCAAAAGGCCTGACTTGTGAATGAAACACATAGCTGATACCACAATAAAAAACCCCTTGTATTTCTAACAAATTCACTGTGTGTGGTTTGCTGAGGTGACACAATGCTGCAGCTCAGCTGTTGCCTTCCCTGTCCCCTTATTTCTGGGAAATGGAAACGTGCTGCTGCACAGGTAACCTTATTTTGGAGCTTGGGCTTTTGCTCGGAAGCAGCCAGTGTTTCTGTTTTTGCATCTGATGTAGGTGCAGGAGGGGGGCAACTTTTCTTCAGCCCCCTCCACAACTTGTTTGTGTGCCTCTCTGCCTCAGGTCAGCTGAATTTTTGCTCTGCACTCCTTGTTACGGATGCTAGAAAGACAGTCTACTGCTAAATCCTGCCTGTCTTGTGGGAGACTTCACAGCTGGGACTCAGGTGAATAAGGCAAGTGTGCTTTTACCCTTGTGGTGGAGTGGGAAGCAAGCAAAGTCCAGGGATAAAAAAAAAATCTCTTTTTAATTGTTCTACTGGGAGGTGATTACATGGCAAGAAAAACATTGATGGAAATATTCAGTATATGGAAAATACTGAATTTGGAAATACAGTTGCCCCTACAGGGAGTTCTTTGCCCATCATTCATACTTCTCGTGTGTTTTTCTGATTAAAACCAAATTGGCTGGGAGTATAGCATGGTAGGTGTTTATATAATTATGAGCTGAAGTGCCTAGTTAATTTTAATTAGGCACAAAACCAACTAGTGTCAGAATAGCTGAATTTTTGGCCACACAGTGTGTATTATCTTTTCAAATTTAAAGAAAATCACTTGAATGCTACATTTCAGCAAAAGGCAGTTGTCACTGGAGCAGGAATGGGTTTTATTCTGTAGAGAGGTGTGTGCATGTATATATTTAGGTGTTTTGTTCTGCAGCTGAAATAATTAACAAGAGCAGGGAAATTTTTTCCACAGGTCAAAGCTGTGTTGCAACAGGATTTATTAAATATTACTCTTCTTTGTTTTATTTTGCACGTCTATTTGCCTTCATTATAGCAGGCACAGTATCTGTGTACGTGCAACATATTGTGCTTTGCTAATGAGTTGTAACCTTCTGCACTACCTCGTATGCTTGTAACCCTGATGACTCTGAAGATCTTTCCTCATTCTGCAGCGATGCTTTTAGGCCATTACTTTGACCAACTTAACCTTACTGTTCTTTGCAGTGTGACTGCTGTGCAGTCACCTTCCAGAAGGACAGTTAAGGAGTACTTTATTCCCCCCCAAAGTATAGATTGAGCAGTGCAAATAAAATAAGGTTTGGAAATGGCTCTGAAAGTGTAAACTTTGAAGGTCATGTTTGCTTCTTAGCCATAAGATATTTTGGGGCGGATCTGAGGGTATGCTTTTTAGTCTGGTCCTAGATAACTAACTGATATTTACTTGAATACTGACTTTGTTTGGTTTTAGCATTCTTGAATATAGGATATCCATTGGTAGCTTAAGGAATTTCTTAAATTATGAGATGGGAGATGTGTTGCAGGAGAAAAGGAGTGTTAGCCATGGTGCTGTTAGGTTCCTTTGATTGCACCTTCGACTTTGAATTGCTTGGAAACAGCTTGCTTATTAATTTTGGTTTTTAGAAACAATTAAGGACTCTGGAGAAATACTAAAGATAAAGTACATGAATGCTGGTTGGCAATGCAGTGAATTTAATTGCCTTGATTTAAGATATGGCTGCCCCCAGCTGCCCATTCTGTCCCATTGCTGGAAGCTGCTGCTGGCTCTGCAGAACTGGATAGTCTGCCCATGAGCTGATGTGACCAATGGAGGGCTTGTCTTGATGCTCCAGCCTGGGGGCAAATAAGACATGGGTACTATCCCTGGATGGTGATCTTTAGCAGAAGGGTGGCTGCAACCTCTTGAACTGCCAAGGGTCTGCCAGAGCTCGTTTGTCAAGAACCCTCATTCCACCTAATTTACATGGGGTGTTAAAATGAAGTTGTACTATTGTGTTTTGTTCATAATTTGGGTTTTTGGTTTTGTGTTTCTCATTTAGAAACACTTAGCAGTAGTTAATGATGTGTTGACATTTCAATAATAAGCTTTTCTCTCTGCATGCTTTACATCTTGACCATTTTAACTTGCTTTGGGTTAACATTGAGGTTGAAATCCAGGCTCCACAGAGGGAGGCTACGATTGTGCCTTGTATGAACAGATTCACAGCTTCCTCCTTATTTCATTTATTTAGCTGGATAAACTTGTATCCCGTATAAGGTAAGTGTTCAGTAGACTGCAATAAGAGCAAAGAGACTGCAACACAGATGTCTGCAGAAAGAGGTGAATCTGCTTTTCATGTAAATAGAGATGCTCATTTATTTTGCTGTAAGTTTGCTCATTTTCTATCACTGAAGAAGTTAATCTAGTATAGACACAATGGTAGCCATGAACAACATGTGGTTAAGGTTGTATTAAGCATGGTACTGGTGTGCTTGCATTTTTTATTTCCCTCAGGGGGGCTATGAGGTTGTTAATACTGGAATGAACTCGAAGAGTAAGGCTAGCTGTTACATAAACCCCAAACCGTATGCCCAAAACAGATTAAAGAAAAAAAAAAAAAAAGACAAAAGAGACAATGCCAGGCTTGTGGATGCCCCTTATTACTTTCATATATGTTTGTCCTTAAAAAAACAGCTGAACTTTGAAGAATTGGGATTTAAGATGACAACTTTCTTCTCACTGTAAATGATACTCAATCAAGTTAGGGCCAAGGAAATTCATCCGTCCTGTCCCTGTCATGTCGTGTGTCCGTGTCGCCCCCCCCCCCCCCCCCACCCCGAAAATCCAAGCTCTAAGAGCTCCAGCTCAGTGGTGTTATCAGGACAAATCCACTGGCTGGGTGGTGAAACAAGGCTGTCCTTGCCTGCATGCCTGCCCGCGCTGCCTGAGGTTACATTCCTGGAAGCAGGGTGGGTGGGAGAGGACATGCATCAGCAGAGCATCTTCATCTGCATCCTCAGCCTGGCATCCTTGCACAGCCCCCTGTGGTGGTGATGGTGGTGGGCTCGTGGTGAGCTCCCATGTCAGGTTTGTCTGGCCAGCATGGCACAGGAGGCAGCACCGGCTTGGGATGTGACCCATTTTTGCAGTGAGACTTGGTGGTGTGTCCTGAGTCAAATCCTCATGGTAGGCTTTGAGTGGCTTGGGGGTAGTTTTGTTGGCACTTCAGATGTGACTCTTTCCATGTGAGGAAAGAAATAGTTAATACAGGCTATTAAAAACATTTCCAGATCATACAAAGGGCTTTTCTCTGTTGGGTCTTGAAGGATCCACTTTATGAAGGAGGTCAGAGTCACTGTTCCCCATTTAACAAATGACAGCCTTGGGCCAGAGGCTGAGTAGTTCAGTGCCAGTCAGAGGCTAGAGCCTGAACCAGGGCTCTGGGTGTCAGTGTTGTACTTGATCCCATGTGCTCTTTTTATGGTTTTGGACTAACCAAAAACCCTTGTAAGATCATTAATCTCCAGGTAGATTCATTGGGAAGTAACAACAAACTTACCATTCCTCTAGAGCTGGAATTTGAACAGAAGTTGTCTTTGCAAAAGGCTTGCTTTTGTACCTCAATTAGATGCTTTCCTTCAAAAAAACGTTTGGCTTGGAGGTGCGTTTTCTGAGCAGGACTCTCACGTCAGCTGGTGCCTCTGCCTAGTGTGGAAGCTGTGCCGAGGAGTCCATCTTTGCCCGAAGGTCCCTTTCGCTGCCTCAGCGTTATTGAGTACCAGACCCTCTGCGTATAGATAAAGCATCCCCTGCCCTAGCAGACTTTCCAGTCCCTCTGCACGTGTGTGACTAGTATTACTTGAATAAAGCGAGCCTGCCTAGGGAGCCAATATAATCTTTATTGAACTCCAGAGTCACAGTTGCCATCCACCGAGTGAAATGGCTACCTCCTGCATGGTCATAAGGGTTGCTCTCCTACGGTACTAATTCCCCAAATAATGCATTAGAGGCCTTACACTTGAGTTGGACGGTCTGTCATCCCATTGCAATGGTGACAGAGGTCACAGCGTTGCCTTCGAAAGCTGCCTGGAAAGGAAGCTTTTTAATTACTGCAGAGCCAAAGGAAAAGCTGCTCCCGACGAGCGTGGGGAATGTGCTAATTTGGTATTCGGCAGAAGCAGCCTGTGGGTTGAAGCTTCCCAGCTCTGAGCTGCTTTGCAGATAGCCTGCAACCCAGGCAGTGACAGAGCCAGGACTGCGGGCTTTGTTACTGCTGTGGCTCTGTGTGGGTTTGAGAAGTGCCAGCAATGAGAGGATCTTGGGACAGGACCCAGCATTTTATTAGTATAAATCCAAGGT
Organism: Ciconia boyciana; assembly: GCF_034638445.1. Classification (NCBI taxonomy): domain Eukaryota; kingdom Metazoa; phylum Chordata; class Aves; order Ciconiiformes; family Ciconiidae; genus Ciconia; species Ciconia boyciana. Next base: position 61,558,985 of record NC_132938.1, read on the forward strand.
AATTGGGCATGTTAATTACTGGAAGAAATCCACAGCAGGGAGGAAAGGGTTCAGGGTGACAGGGAGGTGCCATGGTTAATTGCCAAGGTCCACGGATGCCCTGTGACCCTGTACTTGTGGGATTTCCGGCATTGCAATGGTTGAGTTGCAGCAGATTGAGTATTATCTCTCCAGGAAGAAACCTCTAGAGCGAAGTGTCTGCAGAGGGAATTCGAGGTAAAAATGGCTAAAGGCTCACAGAGTACTGTGGCAAAACCAGTCATGGGACCCTCCAATATCAAGTCAAATGTTGCTCAGGGCTTTTTGCATGCATATGAGTGTGCCGGTAAGGGGTAAGTGTACAGATGATGGGATTTCACTCTTCCTGGCCTACCTGGTTTTGGGGCTGCTTTTTGCCTGAGCACTTGATGCTCTTTCAGTGCCAGAGCGGGTGATCGGCAAGAGACTCATCCTAGCAGTGAAATGCATGGAAATGGCTACAAACCTCTGCAGAAAAAGGCAGGTGTCTGTCTTACAAAATAATCTTTCCCTCTGCCTACCCAAAGTCCTCAGTCAAGCTCAGACAAAAGCTTTTCTCCCTTTCCTGTGCACAAGGCTGACCTGTATTATTTATTTATTTGTAAAGCCTTTTTTTTTTTTTAGAAGAGCTTTTACATTATTTTTCTTTGCTCTCACAGTTCAAGCATGATTTAATATGTCAAAACAAGTTTGCTTAGCTGGCCTTGATTGTCTTGCATACTTCCACTAAAACAGGGCAGTCATCCTTCCAGGCATGCTGCTGCCCAGACAAATGAAGTGTTACTGCAGCTAGGACCTGCTCTCATGCTGTGACAGTAGTAGCATCCTCCGACAAAGCTGGCAGCGGGGAATTTAGATGGGGGTAATGCCTACAGGCACGGCTGGGGTCAGAGCAGTGTGGGCCCACACAGGCAGACGCAGAGACAAGCTTCTGCTCAAGAGACTTAATCGATCATTCATGTGCAAAGGCATTTTGGTCCAGATTGAGAGTCTAGCTCGTACCAGAGAGAGAAGGAAACCATCCTGTTGGTGCCTGCACTGGCGAGCCTGGCATAAATAGCACTCAGAGCCCTTGCTGCAGGGTAGTGCTGCCAGACTAATACGTCTGGGTGCAGGTTTCCTGGCAGAAGTGAGTTACAGTGTGATCTTCTGTAGTTGATGGGGATTTTATCATTGATTTTGATGGGAGGGAGAAGATAATCCTTTATAATATATTCTTAACAAATAAATGATTACCTGGCCTAGAACTTTATTAAGTGTTGCACTGACTGCCAGCAGGGCCCAGGATAGAAATTTAGTTCATAATAATTGATGCAGATCAGATCAGACCTATTTCTCAGCAAATGGTCTGATCCTGATCTCCTCCAAACCTCCTAAATATCAGAGAATTTCTGGCTCTTTGTGGCTGTCTTTTTCTCATCTCGTGCAGGGGGACACAGGCTAAAATTCATCCATGTGTTTCTGCAGTATGCTCCATTGGAAAGAGTAGGGAAGAAGTTTTGAGTCACTCCTCACTCTTACACAGTTTAAAAAGGTATGTCAGCCCTTCAAGCCTGCTTACAGGACTTGGTGCATCATAGGAAGCCTTCCCTAAAGCTGCTGCTGCAGTGCTGTGTGCTCAACTGACTCGCTCTGCACTTGGCATCCTCATTATTGATGTCTTTGGGCTCTTGCCTCATGGATGTGTCGGTAACACAATACTCAGCAGTCAGGTCAGACATTTCCTGGTGCTTTTTTGCTACTGTGCTACGTGGGGTTTTCACTCTGGGGTGTGGGATGGCTGCCAGCTGGAAATCTGGTGCTTGGGGACAAGTGAAATGATTGTATGAGTCTGTTATTGACTGAGCTCTGAGCGTGGCTAATGGCATTGACAAGAGCTGTGTCATCCTGATGGTGAAGGCGGCAAGTCACGCCCTGGCTCTGAAATGTAGTGTTAAGTGCACTGGTAGATGGCGGGGCAGTGCCCCCTACCAGACCCTGCTCTTCCAAAATATTGTAGGGTACTGTTTGGTTTGGTGGCCTCCCAGCAATTCCCAGGTCAGAAGGGTGCTTGGAGAGAGCCAAGAAGTCTGCTTTTTTCCTGTTTGTCTGTGGGTGTTTGGTGTTTGGTTTTTTTTCCCCAAGACAAGACTATGCTAGGTCAGACCTTGGTATATAAAGCAGTTGGCCAGTGTTATCTGAAAAGTTGATCCCATGACTGTGTAAACTTACAGTTGAATGTATGCTCTTACATCAAGATGCCTGTGCATGATGCCTTGTATGGTCATGCCTGTATGTGCAAGTAGTTTGCCGCACTTTGTGTGCGCTGTGCACATGACTAAGAACACAGTGTTTCTAATGTGGCATGTGTGTTTACTCTAATACCATGTGTAGCTTTGGGCTAACAGGAAAATGAGTATTTTACAAGAAAAGCAAGACCAGCCCAAGCTAGAGTCTGTTTTCAGGTGGAGGCATTTGCTTTTAGGTTGGAGGCATAAAAGCATTAGCTTTTAAACTTCTGGTGTTCATTTTCAGCGAGCTTGTTGTAAGTGTTTTGCCACTCTAATCGGGGAGAAACCAAGGCTGTGCAACAGTCGTGCTGCAGTTATATCTGTAGGGCATCTGAGTCTGCAGAGGCGTTGTGGGATTTAGTTGGAGGCACATTGTCACTGTCTGTGTGCTGCTGGCAGATGGGTGAGGGCCCACGGAAAGCCAAGCTAGACCATTTCTGGTTGTGGAGTCCCCTTCTGTGTTTTGTGTTGTGTACATGCATGCAAACAGCATGGGCTGTGAATACAGAGAAACAAAAGTATTCTTTCTGCAAGTTTACTGAGCAAAAGCTTCTGGTTTAACAAATTTAAATTTTACATGTTCCAAAGACTGATTTCTGGATGCCATAGGGAAAAGTGTCGGGCCACATTCAAATTAGCCTTATTGTTCCATAATATCTTACTGGAGTACAAGGTTAATTAGTACCATAGGCAAGATGCATTATTCATCACAGCAATCAGGCTTTTCTTCTGTTGGGCTGTTTGTTGTATGCTGCAAATGGTTTTCCTTCCAATAACAAATCCTTGATATATTATTTTCATATTTAATCCTGCAAAATCATATTTGTGATATAAATTATGTGGGCACTCTGATGCTGATGGAAAACATTTCAGGTGTCAAAAGGACTAGAATTTTAATGTTTTAACTCCTGGCTTGCTTGGGCATAGACCTCCAGGACCATGGGAGATACAAGATGATTTTGTTAACACCCGTCTTCAATCTGACCCAAACTGGGGTTAGTGCTAGCGATGTCCGTAGTGCTGTATTTTACATCAGTAGTGTTTTCAATGCTAATTATCAGCAGTATCTCATTGCAGGTGTGCAGTGCTGAAGTCATGTTGCTGCTATGGCACTGTGGCAGTATCCCAGCACAGATCTCCAGCGTCTCCATTCCCACACCAAGGGTTGCGGCTGGGGAAGGCTCTTTCTAGCAGGGCTTCTTCAAGCACAAGGGCTAAATTAGATACGAGGTGCCCTTGGCTACCTCCCAGTGCCAGGGTCCCACACGGGCTGCAGCTGCGAGCAGGGGAGATGCTGTCTGACTGCTTTGAACAAGGTCTAGCAAGTGGTGGCTTTCACTTGCAAAGCCTGTTTGTGGTGCATGGGATTTGGCCTTTCTTTCTCAGTTCAAGAAACCAGCACTACCTCGTCCTCAGCTGGTAATGAGTCCACTAGAGAAGAGTCACGCAGGGGGAGGAGTTACACAGTGCTGCGATTCATCTGATCCTTTCTTTCCCTAAAGGCAAGGCACTTCCACCCCTGAGATCCTGCTGCCTTCCTTGTCCAGCATTCGGGAGGCTGAGTCACTCCCATATCCTGAGATTACAGTGCTGCAGGTGCCTATAGCTTCCAGAGCAGCACTTGGAAAACACAGTGAGCTGCAGTGATGCCTCTCTGCCACAGTGTCTATTTAAAAAATAGTATTAATCTGAAAGATCTTTGGGAGGTCTTTCACTGCTGTTTTCTAGCTCTGACATTTTGCCCTGGCTGCCTTCTGGAGGAGTTTTCCAGCCTTCTGTCAGCTGTACATGCATGAATTAAGTGTGTAGATAGGTATTAGGAGGGAAAACTGAGACACAAAGGCTGAGTGACTTGCTGAAGGTCCCACAAACCAATTTTCACGGAGTCAGGCGGCTCAGGCTTCCTGCTTCTGCCATCCTTGCTTCAAGATCATTAGCAATTCCTCTGATCTTTCTTGCTCTCCTGAAAAAGATTTAGGCATGCACTTGCTTTCTAACATAAGATGGTGCAGCCTCCTCGCACAGCTGGGCATGCCTTGCGAAGTGATGCTGTGCTGTCAGGGCCCGGGGGAGTAACTTGCACTGACATGGCTGGAGGATAAATATGGCAGAGTTTTTTACCTTAAATAGCCTGTGGCAACAAATCCACTGCGCTCCGCCAACCTCACTGAAGTGATGGCGAGGCATGCTGGAGATTCCTTTGTGTTCAAATCAGCAAGTAAATATTTTCCGGCAACCCTGACTCACTTCCCTTCTGCCCCTCTTGTTTTGTATGTGCATTGTGTTTCCCTCCCGAGTTTCCCTTTAGGAGGAACAGAGCACTCTGCTTAGGTGATGCTTTGCTGCTTGCCTCCTCCGGGCTGGGACAGAGAGGAATTTCGAGGGCACAGTTTTTGCAGTCTAATGCAGAACACAATGTTGGTTTTGTGTCAGATAATAGAAAATTAACACGTGCTTTGAAAGCGAGTACCCTGGTGTGTCCGGGGCTTTCTGGGGCAGTTTGGAAACAGCTTCTCAGCAAGAAAAGGCGGGTGGATAAATGCCCAAATTACACTTGTCTGTCAAACAACCGGCAAATGTCTCTGGCCCTTGATTTAGGTGCTGTTGTGATATAAACAAATGAGCAGTCACAGGAATGTAAAGAGGTGATGATGAGTATTATTCTTTTCCCCTGATTATTACCCACTGCTTTAAAACAAGTAGCTGAGATGCCTCTCAGGAGAACTCTGCTTTTCATGAAACTGCATTTGTAGAGTAATTTGGATTGCTTCAGGTTAAAACAGAAGGGTGTACACACAATGTTGGCTTAAAAGTTGATTATAGGCAGCAGAATAAGTAAATTTTACCTAAAATATAATTATGTAAATCACCAAAAGTGGAATGGCTTTGTCAGCTTAGTCTTTAACAGTCTCATCAATAACTTATGAGATTCAGTAAATGCACAGTGCTGGTATGCTACTTTGTTGCACACTGTTATGACATAAAGGTAAAGGAATTTAATTTTTTTAAGCATCCCTGGGGACAAAAAAAAATCACAGCAATCAGTGGTGTGTAAATTTAGTGTTGTGTTGTAGATCAGCATGGTTGAAAGTATTAATGAAAGAAAATATTCTTGGGATGCTGCGTCCATAGATCTCTGAAATAGCTTGTGGGGGCAAAGACTAGACTCTGTGGATGATAAATAATAGAAGAGCTTCGCTCCCTCTCCTCCCCTCCCTTTTCTTAGGTTTGCATGACATGAAGCACTACTTGGAAAAAGTAGTGTGGTGTTCAGTCTGTACCAGAATATAACAAAAGCTGTTGTTCCAAAGAAAAGTTATATTTCTGGTATGTTTTGATTTTTGAAGTAGTTGGTCTATAGGTCTGAGTCTGAAGGGGAGAAAAAGCTATTAATCGCCACAACTGTCTGGCATCATGAGTGGAGAAAGATCCATGAAATCAGAGGGTACGCATAGAGGGGAAAAAAAGCCCATCATTTTTGCCTTGGCCATGTGGATATAACCAGCAACTTAAGAATTTCTCTTTCAGATGTGCTTAAGAATACAAAAAGTGTATATACACCTAATGGCCCTACCTGAGGAATGGGAGGTCTGTCCCATCGAGCAGGTGCTTGGAAGAGAGCCGGGGTTGGGGCATGGCACAACAGGAAAGCTACTGACATGACATTTGCAGGCATCTTGGGGACTCTGTGGTATCTTTTCCTGGTACTTTTATCCCATAAATGTTTTATGTCTACTTATTAAAGACGGATGTGGTGCTGGCGCTAGGTGGGACTGACCTTTGATTACCTAAAGATGACCCTATAAACTCAGGTTTATCCTCTTTTTTTTCCAGTGCTAGATTTTGGACTCTGCTTTGACTTTTTTTTTTCCCCTAGAGGCAGTGGAAGATTGAAGTCTCCTAGATGCTTTAAAAATCACCATGTTTAAAAATGTTTTGAATCTTCATTTCTTGGAGAAAAAGAATCAGGTCCTACTTTAAATAGCTCATTTACATTTTGTAAAAGGCAATAAAGGAAATGTATGATTTCCTGGGCTTTAAAACAGCAGCAACATAATGTTAATATCACTAACATGTGTCTAACATTGCTTTCCCAAAGCCATGGGAGTTTTGCGATTGATGATGAAGAAAAAAGGGCTGAGCAGTCAGTCTCAGTCGTGCTGCTTCTATACTTGCCTTTTTGGGGTGGAATTCCCAGGGCTTTTGTCACAGGACCAAATATCTCTTGTACACAAGTGATGTCATTATCCTTATGTTGATCACGAGGAAGCAAAGAAAGAAATTGCCAAAATCATGTATCATTCAGTGGAAAATCAGGCTTCCCAATCTTGTACTCTACTTGCTAAACTGTGTGTCCATGCAGATACAGTGACTGTTATTTCTTCTCATTAGTAAGTGTAGGCATGTATCTACTATATTTTAGGTGATCTTAAGTGACTCGCTGTCCTGGCAATAGTTAGTTTCAGTGATGTGATTTGTAGTTTACAGTTGAGGGGTTTTTTTTTCCATATACCTAGGCCAGGATTTCAACTGTAGCTCAGTCAAACACTTTATTACATCTTGTATTACATGTTCTCACAGTCTACAGGATATTCTCAACTAGGTTAGGAAAGCTAGAGACAGGAGAACATCATTAATGGATGAGTATTTAATTGCCAATGTCTTACGCTATTGGGGAAATAGGAGATATTTAACATGTTAGAAATTCCACTACAAAGTATATGGTATTACTAAGCTATCTTCCCTTCTAGAAAAGGCTGGATTAAATATTTTGCTCTGTGCTGACTTACTAAAAAGGATGATTTGAAAAGCCTTTTCTCTTTTGCTGACGCACCAGATTCTAAATACATGTTGCAATGTTTGCTTTAAAATAGCATGCCACCGTGGATGGTGTTTCTACATGTTTAATTATCTCTTAAAAAGAGAGTGAAAGCGGATCAGTGCCTTACAAAGCAATACGCCTCTGTTTTGCATCCTGTGGCTACAGAACTAGATGTCTTCCTCTCAAGTAAAAATGAAAACAAAAGCTCTTACTGTCTTCATGCAAAACTGGCCATCTACTGTTTAGACAAAACCCCTCAGACTTGCAGCTTCTGCAGTCAAAAGAATAGCAAGCCAAAACATACAAGTGCAAAGTTTCCAATAAACATTGATTAACTAGTGTGTAGAAATGAAGCCTTCTGTGAGCTTTCAGTCCCTTCAGTTGAACTGTTTTATAATGTAATGCTATCAGGATATTTCATTGTACACAGAAAGGCAAGGGAATAATAAAATATATGTGCTAGAATTCCCAGGAGCGGGTGAGTTCCTTGAATTTATCAAGCTTGCTGGTGTGCCTCCAGCAATTTTCCCCAAAATGATGACTAGTTCTTTAATTACACTTAGATAGAGATGTGTTGTTGGTGGTGGTTGAAACTACAGATTGAATTTAGTAATGTAAGTGTCATTAATCTGGTGAAATAAAAATGCCGAGTTTTTTAATAAGGTCTCAATTTAATGTTTTTAAATGCTCTGAAGAGATTTAATGCTAAACCAGCTGATATAAATCTGCTAGGCTCCTCTGTAATTGTCTCTCTCAAGCATGTACCTCTCTTTAAGGGAACTTGGCTCACACTAATTTCAAAGCTGTTTACTGCCTGCATGAATTTGATGGACTCTCACTTTTATTGCTAAAAGTTGTTAACATCAGAGGTGACCAGGAAACTGAAGTGGTAGAGTCTATATATAGTATTAATTGTCCTATATTTTTTTGTGGAGTACCACAGAAGAGTCCCGGTCTTTCTGTTATGCTCTAGATGCCTAGAGCCTGTCCGAAAGAGTTTGCAGGTTTGAGTCTTACTGTCTTTTAAGCCTTCCAGGTGAGTTTTTGGGCCCCATTTTGGGGGACTTTTGTGTGTAACAGACTGTGCCTTGCTCTTTGATTGTGTAAACGGAGGTGTATCAGTGCCACTGCTTGATCTTGCTGGTTGCAAGGCATTGGGAGATGGAGCTTTGTAGCTGCATCAGCCTGGCACATTGAGGTTTCATGCTGTGCTAAATGGAGTAGAAATATGCCATTGTTTTCATTATTACATTTGCTTATTCCTAAATAAGCTCCAGTATTTTTTCCTGTGGCATTTTGTTTTCCCCTCTTTTTTTTTTTTTTTCCAAACATACTTTTCATAACAAATCATCAAATTGGTATGTTTCAGATGAGGAAGGGAGAGCATTACTTGAGTTGTGTTCTATTTTGTATATACAAAACATGCTGAATTGGCATTCCTTCTTATGGAAATCTTGGTGGCTTCTTCATTAAGCTTATGTTCATTCAACTTCTGTGGACTTGTCGTCATTTATACCAGTGCAAAGTGAGTCCAGATGAACTCCCTTCCATGCTTATTTTCCTTGTATGGGCGAGCTGAGAAGGCCTTGCCCTGGGGGTCAGGATGGAGCTGTCTGCATGTCAGTGAGTGTATTTAGCCATCCTAATAGTAAATATTGTGGTTGAGAGGCAGTGGTATTCACAGGGGAGCTGAATCGCTGCAGTCGCTTCAGAGCAACAAAGAGCGGAAACTGTACCAGCCTTGAAGATGAATTGGTGCTGCGGTGATTAAAAAGATACACATTTCCCATGTTCCACGTAGGAGTCGGCATTGTTTTCCCTGGGGATTTTCATCAGTCTGTAAGTAAAAGATGCTGACGGTTTCCTTGGGGAGCAGCTTAATGTCTGAGAACATCGTTTGCCATCAGATACTCCTCATTAGGTGGTAGCTAGCATAGGAGAAAGTGGGTAGGGTGCTGAGCTTTGGCACTTTTCCTCTCCCTGTCTGAGTCACCCCTTCCCTTTTCAGGGCTTGGTGTCCTACCATCTAGCTGAGATGAGGGAATACCTGTGGATCAGCCTCCCCAGGCATTTGGGGGGGTGGAGGGGAGCAGGTTTCTCGGGACATGATGCTGTGTGACGTTAGAGAAGTCCAAATAAATACTGTGTGTCTTGGCATGGGGCAGGGAGCCTGCGCATTTGCAGGCTTGGGGCTGGCAGGGCACGGATGCTCCTGGGTACCATGGTGCAGTTAATGAGCACTGCTGCTTTTCTTCCATCGATATGTGAGCGGCTTAGCAAGCAGGCCAGGGAAGACGAGGGGCAGCTCGTGAGCCCAGTCACTGCCCTGCTCTTTAATTATTACTGTTTTCAAATCCCTTTCAGTATTCACAGCTCAATTTGTGTGCTAATTGGCCCTTTTAATAATCAAAAGATAGAGACTACAAAAGTCGGGGTATGCGTTCTCCCGGCAGTGCCACTGTGTAGCTGTGATAAATTATCTGTGGCAAATGTTCTGTTGCCTTGTGGCGCTTGGCCTCTGTCAACTGGCACGTTTTCTGCTGGGTCTGGTGGCCTACAATGTGAAAGCTGGTCTGGGAAGGAAAAAAGCTGAGGGGAGAGTGGCTACTGAGTGCTGTGGTGCTGCTGGAGCGGGGGGATGCTGAGGCACAGAGAGGTGGATGCTGCTGCAGGGAGGGTTTCTGCTGCTGGGGGTGGTGATAGAGGAGTGGAGACCATGCAGCTCCTTCCCCAGATGGTGGGTGAGGAGCTTGGTGCCGAGTGCATGTTCAAGTGACTTATCCACAGCTCCTCCTAAGGTACAAAAATAGGTTTCCTCATTTTCACTGCCTCCCTTGGCTTCCTGTGTCTGCCTCCTGCTCCTGTCCCTCATGAGATCTGAGGTGGAGCGAAACCCGGCTTCCTCGGTGCATCTGGCTGTTCTCTCTGCCGTCACATATGCTGTGGCGTTTTGCTGGAGCTGCTTGAAATGCAGCTATAATTATCGAGTACATATCTGCTCTCATTCCCTCCCACTCACCCTCTGGCACCTTGTGCCGGGCCCTGCTTTTCCCTGCAAACCCCCTTGCTCATTCCTAGCGCTTCCACCTCCCCTCTCCCTCCTCCCTGCTGCTCCCAGGTGTGGGAGAAGCCCCCTCCTGCACCCCACAGCCCTTCCCACGCTCTTCCAAGCCCACCAGTGGGGAAGCTTTTCTGTGGTATCCATGTCCGGAAGGGGCATTGTGCTTGGATGTAGGTTGCCTTCTGCCTGGGGATGCCAGTTTGCAGTGTCCCCGGGGTCCCTTGTAGCGGAATCATTGCTGCTGTTGTTTGTTTTGGGTTTTTTTTTTTTTTTTTGGACAGGCAGTTTTGTTCTGATGTAGCAGTGTATGCAGGAAAAAAAGGAGATGTAACACCCTTCCTGCCCCCAGCAGCATCCCAGGCAGCTCGGATGGGTGGAGCGGCAGGACCCAGCATCTGGGCTCCCTCCTGGACCCTCCATCTGGGACTGAGAAACCCCCAGCCTCCTGGCTGCTGGGGAGGATGTGCGTAGCAGGATGAGCTGCAGGGGGTGATGGAGGAAAGGGACAGCTTGAGTTGGGCGAGGGATGGCTTTATATTTTAAAGCATGTGAGTTTGCTTTTCAGGGCTTTCTCACTGGTGCATGTGAGAGCAAGGAGTGTGGGTACGGTCTGGGCCTTTGGGGATGCCACGTCCTCTGCTTTTCACAAAAAGATGGCACTTGCAATTTTTCCTCATTGCTGGGTTTGCTTCTAAACTGCCTATTGTTTTGGAGGAGGGCCATCACAGAGTTGGTAAACCTTTTTCCATGGAGGTGTTTTATGATGTTTGTCCTGCTTATCTGGAGTTGAGAAGTATCCATTTGTACCTTTGGAAAAGTCAGTGTAATTTCGGAGGAAGCTATTTTTGTTGGTGCCTTAGTTTCAGGAAATACTACCACGCTGCTTGCGAGATGCTGAGAAACTTTTCCCCTCCTGCGTGTTTTCCTTCCACCGATAACTGGCCAATCTCCAAGGCCAGCCCTTTTAGAGAGAAATCAGACACACTGTGCATTAATTTCTTTTTAATCAGTTCTTTCACATCATCGACGAGATGTTCACCATGAAAGAAATATGCAAACTTCCTTTTCACTCTTCACGGTAATAAAATTGGTAAAAGATCCTTGAAGTAGAAACTGTTTTCTTAATTTCTTGGTAAGTTTGTGGAAAGTGAAGGGGGGAGCTTATCTGATTTGTTAACAGGGCTTGGAAAACTCCCTTGGGAGATGCTGCTATCCATTATGGCTGTGTGTCTGTGCAGAAATAAGAGTCTGCAAAAATAACCAGATGTGCCTAGTACATTGGAAACAACAGTCATGATACTGCTTTCAATAATACACTACTGGAGGATCTTGCTGGAGGTGAAATAAGATATAACATGGGAGAATCAAGAATGATGTATGAGTGTTGAAAACTGGGAGGTAGCTGGGTGTAATGCGTAATTACTTAAAAATATCTTTTAGTTTATCTTCCTCGCAGGCTTCAATGGATCAGAATTTTCTGGCCTTTTTCTAAAAGCAGTAATTTTCTTTTTTCTTTGTTTTCATGGAAAGCATTGAACTGAACACAAGCTGATTTGTTTCAAGAAAGCTTCTACCCTGTTAACTAGGGACATAAAGAATTCATGCTGAAAATGTTACGAGCCTGAGTTGCGTCTATCTCGCAGTTTTCATGTTAACCCATCCTTTGGCTTTATCTTTTTCTGGTGGAAGGGATGTTGGTGGGAGGGGAAGATGTTTGCATACCTAAAAATACTGTGGTGCTTAGTAGAATAAAACCAATAAATTATTAGAAAGCAGTATTTGTCAAAAGTGGTCAGTAAACACAGAGTTCAGTGGGTTTTCCCAGCTCTCCCTGGAGGCACGTGAATGTAGTGGGTGGCGCGGCAGGGCTGGTGTATGGGTTGAGCAGCCAAAAGGGGAGATGTCTTAGCAATATGCAAGCTTGGGCAGAAATGTGACTCAAGACATGGGCTTAGACTTGTTAATATAGACTCATCTTGGAACAGAGTAAGTTTCAGACTACATGTATTGCTTCAGTTTTTGGAAAAAATGTGGAAAAAGCCTTGGAATTCAGCAACCTGTGAGGCTTTCTCTCACCTAATCTTTTCATGTTGGTTGTTTCACAGAATGCAATTTATGAAACAGGATGGTTTTAGGGGGTTGGTATTCATTTCCAGTTGATAGGTCCCAGTTTGTCTCAAGCCAAGAGTGACCAGATGTAATTACCATATGGTGGCCATATATAAATAGTTATGGGAGTGTGGGAAAAGAGGGAGAGGCAAGGAAATGGGTAGAGTATTGGCTGTGTGTTTCTGCTTCTTGCAGTTATCAGTATCACAGTATTGCAAATGTATGCATGCGGAAGTTGTGCAGTTTGCTTGAAAATCATGAATTTTAAATCCTACTTATTTGTTGAATTCTTTGATTTGCCTCACAGATTTTTGAGCCTTTAGTTTTCATTTTCAAGCTTTGCTTGGCAAATGTGAAGCCTGCAAATGTAATTAGAAAAAGAAGGATGAAGGTTGTGATTCTAATGGGTTCTTTAATGTAAAATACCAAATATGATGGAAATAAGAGACCTGGCAAGAGTGGCAGGAAAACATAAACAAACCTTTTGCAGCTGATACTGATTGCTCAATGCTCCAACTGAGGGGTTGCTCCAGGAATAACTGGGTTAGGTTTTCTGGCTTGAATTCACGACTAGGTGAGACAAGATTAGTATAATAAAAACCCATTTGGCTTTAACATTTCAGTGCTTTGCATCTAATGTCTTTTTCATCAGAGGGGCAAGCAACTGTATCCATCTGCAGATAAACCTCGCTGTCTGCATCAGTAATAGTCTCTGAGAGGACTTGAAATAACAGAGGTGAGTTTTGGGGAATATATACTGCTTTTACCTAGGCTATATGAATTCTCCATTGGAGAAAAACAAACATTAGTCCCCAGCGCTGCCATTCTGTCACTTTTCTTTCCCAGCAAATTAAGATATTATCCATGGTGTAGTAAATTATTTAAGATCAATACACTTGGCAAGTTCTTATCTTGTCCAGTAGGCTTAAGATGAAAAATTATACAGCGTGTTTTCAAATGAAGTGTTGCATACATGATAAATAGTCATTAAATTGTGCCTCACAGATGACATCATACCTAATAATACGTTAGGAGTGTTTGTATCTATGCAGCTCCTAGGAGTCAATTATTTTGTCAGCCTGTGCTGCCTCATGAAAATAGCAGAATTTTTCCACCAGGGCCAGGCAGCTACCCACGAAGGCGAAACTAAAGCGGATGTGTTAGTGCAAAATGTGGCATTGCAAGGCCAGTGTAGGTGAAGTGAATACTTAGAAGTTGTAGAGAACCTTGAGGCTGATGCTTTTTTCTCTTCATCTTACTGACAGTATCAAATGGCCAAAGTACAGAAGCAAATGTTCAGCTTTAGAAACAATGGGGGGCAACAGAAATTTTCTAAATGGGGGTGTGCACCTCCAACTTGAGCACAGGCTTAATGCTCGTGTCGTGACGTGCCTAGAAGGAACATTTTAGCTACTTTGATTTATTAGCTACCCAGTCACTAATGGTGTCTGCATGAAACTCCAAACTTAGTCCGGGTTAGAAGCTGCTCATGAAAAGTTGAAAGCAGCCTCCTAGTTGTAGTACTATTATTTCACATTGAGTTATACTTCATATATTTCACTGTTGGTATTAATCTGCAAGCAGTCAATGTACCTATTTGTATCATATGTGGCATATATCACATATGCCTTAACTAGCTTAGCCTTGTTTTAGAAGTGTTCTTCTGTTTCCTACAAATAACAATGCTGAACATTTCATTATTTTGGGGAGCGATGAGCATGTGCAAATTATAACAATCTTGTATGGTCTTTCTTTGCAGCAGTTGCAAGTCTTGACATAACTGGTAGTTTTTCTTTGTAGTTGTAGCTCCTTCTTGAGCTCTGTTATGTAAAAGTTTGAGAACTTTTGTTTGAAATGAACTTAATGTAAATGTTTGAAAATTTTCTCTCTTCCCTTGAATAGTTCAGCTTTAAGACTTTATACTGGGACGGAGGTGGTCTCTGATCCCCCTTCTCAAAGCCCACCTATGGCAAACCCTGGAGATGCAGACTGTTCAAGATGTCTGCAGCACAGTCTCTTCCCGTGCTATCTGCATGATAGTGCACTACAGCTGATGGGGAGCTGCAGGCACCTCATCAGCTTGAAACCCTGTCCCTCATCAGTCTTTCCTTTGGTGAGAGCTGTTTGTAAAGTTTTCTCAAAAAAATTGTACCCAAGGTAGTTTCTGCCTTTCATGTTTTCCTGAACACAGGTGTTAAGGTGGTTGTATCCACTGGATATTGTAAAAATGATGTTCTTAACTTTAAATAGGCTCACAACTTACTTGAAATCCTGAAGACACTGATGCAGGCTGGATCCAGTACTGAACTGGCAAAGGTGAAAGTGTGGAATAAATATGAAGCAAAGGTTTTGACACTGGTGCATCCTCACTTGCTGCCAAAACAATCCATTTGTACGTGTCCAAAAAGCCTTTTAGGTAGTGAAAATTATCCAGCAGTAGAGTATGGCCAGAAAATGTCTGGGTAAAGAACGCTTTAAAATGGGAATTTCTTATGACAAAGAAACACTTGTCTTGATTAAAGCAAGAATACCAGTTGAAAACACTTGTGCCTTTGAACTTCATCTCTTGGCTCAGTTTACTGTGTAGAGTGTGTTTCAAATGCCTAAATTCTTTGCATCTTTCACTACAAAGGGTGCTGGATGCCCCAGTAGTCTTGGAGGCTACCCAGATCGGTCTTAGACTGTTTTGAGACGGGCTGTGATGTGACCTAGAGAGATCCCCTGCAGTAGATTATCCTTCTAAGAGGAACCCAGCATGTTTTGCTGAAGCATCCTGCTGGGATGAAGGAGAATGAGAAGCATGCAGTGCTTGCTGATGCATAGAAGGACTGTGAGGTGATGAGGAACCGTGCTTGTGGCACAGGCAGCATTGGGGACCATGGTGCTCGTGGGAGTGGGCATGACTAACCAGCAGATGCTTCTGGCCATTTCTGTGCCACGGGCTTTCCGAGCTGCTCCTCCACTGCTGTAAATTAATTTGGAGCAGTGCTGTGCTGTTGGTCATGATTTTGCTCAAAAGGAGCTGATAATTGTGTTAAATTGGTCCTGCAAACAGTGGGGAATGATGGTCACTGTTTTCCATCTTCCCACCTTCACCGTCCCAGGGCCTGTATTTCTGTGAGGACTTCTTGAAGCCCTGAGAGCTGTCACCCAAGATACCTCAGTGCATCTGTGAATTAAGGATTTAACACCTTTGCATGCTCCTTAATGCCTTTGGAGGCTTTTCTTCTTGATGGCTCTGCTGTTGGCTGCTCTGTTCCCAGTCAGGTGCTTGTTTTGAATGATGAAGCCTCCCAAGCAGATGATGTGCTTTTGGACTTTTGTTTTCTGTGGGGTTGCAGGGCAGAGACCTTCCTTGGAAGGGAAGGACCATCTGAGACTCTCCCCAGTCTCTTACTTCAAGTAGATACTTGATGTTTTTATGGTGAAAGTAATTGGGAGTTGGTGTGTTGGAAGTGGATGGTGGTTGTGTTGCTGGCCATCAGGAATCATTTCATCCACTTGCTCTGAACTCGCCTTACTATGTCTGAATGCAAAAGTTGATCTACTGAGTCTTCCTTGCTTTAGCTGTCTAATTCAGTCATCCTTATAAATCACTGTTAGTCTAATGTCAGCAATATGCTTTTGCTTTCTCCCAGGGTTTTTGAGTGTTTCTGTGCAGAAGGAAGGGCAAAAAGAGGAGAAGGGGAGAGTGAATCATGGTTGCAAGCCAAACGGGAGAACGTTTTGAGGAGGAATTTTTAGGACGAGAGATGGGATGGTCTCAAGTGGCTCATTCAGAAACCAGTGGAAATCTACCTTTTTGACTCTGTTAAATATTTTTGGTTGGGATTTAAGGACTGTAGGGAGAAAACATAAGAGTGAGAAATAGTGGCTGGTATGGTGGGAATTAAGAAGGTTTTGTAAAGGAAAACAAAAGAAACTCACTACATAAGAATAAAGCAAGAATACTGTTTTACCTGTTAAAATATTTTATTTTGATTACCCATGGCTGGATTTAGTTCACTACAGTAGTGTTTTAAGCATACCTGAGTACAGTGTTATAGGAATGTTACCGCTATCACCCAGTTTAGGTAGGACACCTACTTTCTGGCAATATTTCTGACGGTAATGAAAACAGTGTTTTCATCATGTGTAAAAAAACATGCTTGTTCTAGGTTTGGAAGTTGTTTGCATTACTTCAGTGCTAGCAATACAACTATAAACTGTGTTCAGAAAACATGACCTTGAAATATCCTTAGTTTTACCCCTTTTTGCATATTTAGTGTGCTCTACTAATCTTTCTTGCCCCAAAACCCTGTTTTAGGGAAATGATATATAAGACTCAAGGAGCAATCATAGATACTGCCATATTTTTCTGCTCCCTGTGTGCTTATTTTCTATTGCAATGCTTGAAGCGTGTTAGGATATTATATTATTTTTCATGTTGTAAATAGTTTCTTTCTGGGTGGATGTGGGTTGTTTTTTTTTTTTTTGCTGTTAGGTATAATAATCCTGTGTCTTTGTTCTGAAAATGTGGTGCAATGATTTGTGAAGTTTTGAGAAGGAATTGGAGCCTTATATCTGTTCATATATTTGAACTTCATGCACTGTGTTTTGAGGGAAATTGCAGTTGACTCAAACTTTTGAGAGCTTTCTAGGATCCCAGCTGGAGGGTTCTTCCATGTGACTGGTCTCCTAGCAAAAGCTGAATCCCCATAATCAGAAAATTGGAGCTGTCTTCAGGTCCTTATGTTGGCCTCTAAAAGGCATAGTTACCAGCTTTTGCAAATCTTACCTCTCTTCTAATTCAGTCCATAAAACCTCAGTGTTTTTTTCTATATTCTTTTCTGGCTAGAAATTACCGATGCAGAATCAATGGCAGAAAATGTCCTTCCCTCTCCCTGCACCCAAAGGAAACTGAAAAGGGAGGAGGTTTCCAAATCAGAAGCCAGGTTTTAGAAACTTCCCAGCATCTTGTAATGCTCATGGAAATGGAGAGCTTGTTTCACCATGTGTGTTGGGCCTTTGAAGATCGCCTATAACCGCACTGTGTTGCAGGGAGCTCTTTGAATACCTGACCAGAGGCTTGTATTGTCAGTATTAAGTCAGTTCTGTGCTTAGGAAACATGAGCTGGGACTGTGTGTGTGGGTCCTCTCGCTGTACTTGGATGCTGTGCTTGTCTGAACAGCTAAAGCCTGTGCTGGGTACTCGGAGAGCCTCCTCTTGCCCATTAAATTCAGTAAAAGTGGAGGTGTTCTCCCTTTTCAGCAAAGGGAACCTAAGCCACCTTGTTCCCTGCCAGGTTGGTTAGGGAAGGGGGAACGATTAGGTGAATAAGGGGAGAGGAGGGAGGAAGATCATCTATTTCTGTGGCTACTTGTGCAGTGTTTTCACATGCTGAAATGCAGCCAGGATTCAAAGAAAAAATGAAGTAGTGCTGGTTTAGAAAAAGAAAAAATTCTTATCTTTTCTCACCATCATGACAAGAAACTGGAGAAATAGCTGAAGTATTCAGAAGAAACCTTGATGCACCATCAGGACAAAATATTAAACAATAGTTCCTCTGAGTCACCTACATCCATGTTTTGACTCCTGTGCAATTGCCCTGATGGTCAGACTTAGTATTGAAGTGAGTAGAAATTGCTAGAGCACAAGGGCCTTTTCTACTTGGGTGATTTATGTGGGTGCCCAAATAAGCGTTGAGAAGACTAATTTCAAGTGAGCCTTGCAAAAGGCAGCATTGGGGGCAAGATTGTATTCCCTCTGAAAGTTCAGTCTTGCTCCCGAGACTTACGGCTCGAATGTGTTGTTGAAAGTGCATTTTTAGGAAGATGCACAGCCTGATTTCTGAGGACTAAATAGGAGGTGCGGGGGATTGATGTGAATCTGGGGAAAGCATTGCAGTGTGCTGTGAACGTATCCATCTCTGCGCAAAGAGTAGAGGCTGGGATGTTTCAAGCAGTGCTTCTGACCTTGGGCAAGTCTCTTTTTCTGCCTGTTTTCCACCTTTTTGTCAGTTCAGCCTGTTTTTACTGTCTTTTGGGGCAAAGTATACCAAATGGCACAGATTTCTAACCTTACATGGGGCATATCAGTGCTGCTATATTATAGATAACAGTGTGCTTGGCACTTGATTTTTGCATACCCATCTGTTTGCCCTTAGTAATGCTAGCTATCAGCTGAGAGTTCAAGAGCATTTCTGCCTTATCCTGGACATTTGCATGCATTAAAGTTGTAACGATAAGAAGGGAAGGGCGATGAGCAGTTGGACAACAAGGTTTGCAATTAGTAGTAGGTGAACCAACGGAGCCTGGAATTTGCCGAAGCTCCTGGGAGATGGTCAGACCTGCTCTCATGCACGTGCTCCCCATGCAAGCAGTGCACAAACACCGGGATGTGGCATGGGCAGCCCGGGTGGCTAATATTTATTGAAAATGAACAGCCTGTGAAATCGCTGTGAAAACACTGCATTGTGGAAAGACTGCAGAGAGACCCGAGGGCAGCTGTTGGGACGAGACATCACAGATGCTCCTTTGGAAATGAGTGATTTGCTGCTGGAGAGCAGCCTGGCTCGTTTGTGGAGTGTGCCCTCAGCACTACCCAAACAGGAAAATCCACTGTGCTGCCTGCTTGTGTTGTAGCAGGATGGGGTCGACAAGTTAAGTGCTTCCCTTGGAGTTTTTACAATAGGACTTTCAAATGCTGCCCAACAATGCTGAATTGGTGAGTTGATAGCGCTGCTTACTGCCTTACGGAAAGTCATGTTGTGTATTTATTCGCTGCCTGTCTGGCCTTAATCTTGAATTTTACAATTTTTATAGATCAAAACTAGGGGAGAAGGAAGGATTTGAACTTTTTTAGATTCTAGTGCAGTCCAGAAATTTGCCCTGGATCAATAATTTCAAAAAGGCTTATACAGACACAAAAGCAATACTTTGCAACTGGGCATTTTATGACTCCATAATAAAGCCTGAGCTGAGCTGGGAATCAAACACTTTTTTTCCTAATACAAGCAGTTATCCTCTTGAGATGCTCGAGTTTGAGAGTTTATAAGTCCAGCCATTAACTACCTTAAGAGTTAAGGCAAACATGTTAGCAGCAGATCTTGAAAGACTCCCACGTCTCATCAGGGTCTACTCAGCCTAGCTGCTGGGATGCAACTTATCATCTTCCAGGTTCATGTGTTGCTGAAGGCGTCCGCGCACCAGCCCAGAGTTTGGTGATGGAGCGGGTAGCCGTGCTGACCTGAGCTGTGGCCACGTTGTCAGCCTGTGGTGTAGGTGTACTCTGGAGTCTGTTGGCAAATGGGGTCAAATCCAAAAATGGATGTAGGCATCTAAAAAGGAATTCAGATGGTCTTCTAGGGCTGAAATCCCAAATCCCTTCCCCATGCTCTCTCCATGCAGCAGTGTCATACTCTGGAGGTACCAGACCTTGTTAGGTACCTCTGACTTGAACTGAAAATATCCATGGCCCCTACAGTTATTCCTGCATTGAGCAAGTTTATTACATTATTATGCTGGTGAGACATAGAGACTGACCACCAACACAAGCAGATGAGGCTCCTCATATAAAAATAGGAATGTGCTTTTGCTGCCCAGACTCCTGGAAGTCCTCATGGTGCCTTGGGGAGACAGGGATGCTCCTCATAGCCAAAGCGTTCAGCTCCTTCCTTATGGGAGGATGGGAAGTGCTGCTTTGGGGGCATGATTGAAAGAATTTGGATTCTCTAATTGTACTTATCTCCTTAATATGTTGGGATTTCTTGTCTGTTTAAACGTGACTGGTTGTGTTAGGTTTGTTCCATAAATAGCTCCCTCTCCTGTGCTGTTGTTGCACACGAGTTAAAGGGCAAGTCACTCCGAATTGTAGGACTGTGGGTATTGCTAGAATTGTGGGTAGTTGCAATATCTTTGAAAGCACGTCTGCTATACTAATCCTGACTTTTTCCTCTTTTGGTTATTTTGACACAAGAAGCTTTTCTGGAAATGTTTGGCTTTTTTTGGCTGTCTCGTAACTGTGCAAGAGGCATTGGACCTATTTCCTTCATTTTTGCCTGTCCTTGGAAAAAGTCTGCATCAGTAAAGCACATTGCAGGTAGCTAATACCTTTGGATATTTGCAGCCAGTGAGTGCTATAGGAAGTCTGCAGCTGAGCTGTCGGATGGAAGAATAGCTTGCTTTTTTTTTAAAAAAAAAAAAAAAAAAGAAGTGTTTTACCTTTTACAGAACTCTTTCTCATTTATTTAGGTCATCTGTTATGGGGGAACTATTACCCCTGCTATCTTCATGCTGCTTGTGATTTATTTTCAACTTAAGTATCACGCTGGCATCACACAGGACACTTACGGTTCTGAACGGAGATGCCTCCCTCCCTGCTTGGTGGTAATGCCCTATCAACTCCAAATGGCAATTAATGCCGTTTCCCCAAAATGACTTCTGCAAAAATAAAGTGTAATTGGAAAGTAGTTGCCCATTACAGTGATTTATTTTGTCAGTGACTGATTTGTTATTTAACTCTAAAACATTTTATTGATGTCTTTGGAAAGTGACTACGTGACCTAAGTAAAAATGTTAAACTTATTAATCATGGTAAGTTTTCTCTGCTGGGTTTACCATATACATGAATTATGTAGCTTGTAAAATAGGCTGTTTATTATTCTAAGAAAATGTGTGCTGCCCATAGTATAGCACTGTATTTTTAATTTTATTAGTGTTAAAAATAAAATGTTCAATAGATAAAAAGGTTAAGTGCAAGTTACTTGGTTCATTTTTTTTTATAGAGTCCCTTTTGAAGATAAAGATGCTGTGTCCATAGTGAATAATATTGTTGTTATTAATTTCCAAAACCCAAAGTTCTTATTAAGTTGCAACTGAGAGGAGAATCCCCTCTTTCCCCCGAAAAACCCAGGGGTGATGGATTGCAACAATTTAGGCCTTTCTGAGCATTATAGATTCCAAAATTTCTACAAATTTATTATCTTTAGTATAAGAAAATAGCCTTTATTATCTATTGGATTCCTTTAACATTTCTGGTGGAAAGCAATATGACTAATAATGCTAGCTCCCCTCTTTGCTGCAAGAGTAATAACTGTGAAAGTTGGTTTTGAAAGCATAAATGCCAGCCTTGGCTGAGTTGTGGCATTTCTCACAGAAGCGGGGAGAGTTGAAGAAAAAGATCTGGAATGTTTATGTAGAAAAAAAGTAAGAAAAGGAGAGGGAGTGCAGCTCTGCTTGTGACAAATTGCTTGAGATGCCAGAAACGAGCAAAAGGACATTGCTGATCCTGGGAGGAAGAGTGGCCGTGTTGTAGAGGAGGACCTGAAGGACTAGGTCTTCCTTGTGTCTCTGCTGTCCAAGATAGTGTTGAGCTATGTGCAAAGAGGAGTCGAGTCAACTTGAAATAAATTTTCCCTTCAATTGGAGCATTTTCTGGGACTCATGGAGAAAGATGAGCTTGAACCAATTCATTTTGTATGTAGTGGTGCTTTGCGCGAGTCTCTCCTTTGCAATTAATCCTCCTCATGGTAGGAATAGATGAGAGCTGTGCTGCAAGTGGGGGCTGTCTTGGGACAGGTACCTTGACCAAACTGAGGGACAAAAGTCAAACTGCATATGGTGAAAGCATCAGACCTCTCCTTCTTGAACCAAGCAACCTGGAAACAGAAAACTTGGGCGCTCACCAAAACCTGCCAGGCAGAATCATGCGTTTTTTAGCAGAAATCCTGTTGTAAAAAAAATTAGAGCAAAGTTCTTGATGCTGATTAAAAGCAAACCCCATGGTTACAATTACTGCATTTTTCCATGCAGTAAGGGCTGCTCCCAACACTTCTCTTGCTGCATTGCAAGAGGAATGAACATCATGCCATACCAGAGTGAGATTTCTTTGATTTCCATGTCTGATGGGGACATCTGAGAACAGGCAGAAACTTTGGCATAATCAAATTGGTATTTATTACTCACCTGTTTATGTGCTCCATTGCTGGAGGATCCGAGCAGTTTATTTACAAGACTGTCCACATCTTCTTTCTCCTGCCAGTCCCCTGTGTCATTGCAAGTGATAAAAAGATGCTCTGATTTGGATCTTGAAGACATATGTGTGTTAATATCCTGTTGAATAAAAATGCAGCTCTATAGATCTTTTTCTAATTTCCTTCTATCTGTAATGCCCAAGATATTCATTATATGATCTCATTTTATTTTATTACCTTACTCTTTTTAATTTTTATTTTATTCATAACAAAAACATAGGATGAGCAGAAAAGATGAAGATCAAATACAAGCCCAGTAACAGATAAAGAACTTTGTAACATGAAATAGGAAATTTCATGCTGTTAATATTCAATCAGACTGGAAGCAGGTAGGGTGAGTTGGTCAGGGGGGAGAGAAATCAAAAAGATGTGGGAAGAGCACTGGCCTTGCAAGGGACTTTTCTGTCTGAAAAAGAGTCTGGATTATGTGCTTGTCCTCAAAGCAGCAAAATAGCTGGGAGTGATAACTTTACCAACATTTATCTTTGCTATGAAAGTTCTTTGTCCTCTTTCTTAACTGGGATAACAGATGAATAAACCTTGTGCTTTTTAAGAAACAAATGCTTGAGGAATTTGACCTCTTGGCCTCCTGTCCTGCTGCATCTCTGAGGGAGTGGGGTTATCGCTGGACAAGGTTCACAAACTGCCTTGTCTCATTCCTCACCCATAAATAATATTCCAGATGGGATGTGCTCTGCACAGGGTGTGCATACGAAACTGTCAGCTCATACTTGGTCCAAGCAGGTGCCAATCCATTATGTAGCTGAATGGAGGGAAGCCAAGCTGTATTCCAGCTTGAACATCAGCATAGGGACCGGCTTGGAGTAGGGCATGGCTATTTCTTGGCTGAGGGAAAGCTGTGAATGCCTGATGAGGAAGTAAAATATTTGGGTTTTGTAGCATACTGCAATTTGTGAGTTGGACAGCGGTGATGTGAAATAACAAGAGACAAAGTCTCCAAATTCCTGCTTCTCAGAGTTGCAATATGATCCTCAAGTGCAAACTTCATGGAAATCTGGTAGCAGCAGGAAAGACTGCAATGTATTATTACTCACATATTTGTGCATCTAGTGACACTTGCAGAGTCTTTTGACAGGAGGCCCTTAAGCCTTGATCCCCAAGTCTACATTTTAAGCAGTAACCATTAAAATTAAGGGATTTCAGGTTTTGAAAGTAGGATTGTCTTATTTGTTTGATTCAGAGCTGTTGCTCAAGATGTTAGTTGTTACTGATGGCTGTTGTGGTTTCTGGCATTTAACATTGGCTGGGTCATGGCTGAGGAAGTCTTTTCTTGTCTGTCTGTCTGTAATGTGTCTGTGGGTTTTTGCCCCGTGAGGGGCTCTCCAGAACCGATGCTCTCAGCTCTGTAGGGCTCCTTGTGGTTGCCTCATCGGCAGTGCATGGTCCTATCCTGGTTGATGTGGTTTGAACGAGCCCTTGCCCCCGTCTGCCTGCTTTGCTAAGGCCATTGAAGTCAAAGTCAAGCCGTAGGCGCAAAGCACGGAGGCAGGGGAAGACTGAAGGACATTGAGATGGGTGCTTTTCACAGACTATTTGATATGCTGTAATCCACTTTTGTACTTTAGTAGTTCATTTCATTAGCTTGGCACTCCCTGTCTAAATATAAAAAATGCATGCTGAAAAATCGATTACTGTCACTTGTCAGTGTGCCTCATTTACCCTGCCTCAAATGCCTGGGGATAATTGGCAACAATGGAAATGTTAGCAGCCTCTGACTGTCAGCAAGGTTGCGAAGGCACACAACAGGGTCTCCTATCATGATGTCGGCATGTTAGCTTTGTAGGGGTTTTGAAGCTGGGTTTGGAGGGGTGGTACCCATTGCAAGCTTGTTCTTGCTCAGAAAAGCCTCCCTTCTCTGAATTGCTCTCTGAGAGCATCCAGACCATCCCTTTTTCCCAGCTCTTGCAAACCTGTTGGTAAACAGCTTTCTATGAAAGTAAGTTCAAAGAGCTGGAAGTGCTGCTCAGGGAAAAAGCCTTCTTGGGGCTTGTAGCTGAAATAAGTCCCTGTGTATAAATTTTGAAGTTGGTTCCTCAGCTTGCACTTGTGTTGAAACTTGGATGGAGTCCTGTGAAGATGTTTAAGCCCAGACAACAACTAAGCACCACACAGCCACTCGCTCACTCTCCCCACCCCCTGGTGGTGGTAGGGTAAAATCAGAAGGGTAAAAGTGAGAGCACTCGTGGGCTGAGCTAAAGACAGTTTAATAGATAAAGCAAAAGCTGCGCACACAAGCAAAGCAAAGCAAGGAATTCATTCACTCCTTCCCATGGTCAGGCAGGTGTTCAGCCGTCTCCAGGAAAGCAGGGCTCCATCATGCGTAACGGGTACTTGGGAAGACAAACACCATCACTCCGAACGTTGTCCCCCCCTTCCTTCTTCTTCCCCAGCTTTATATGCTGAGCATGACATCATATGGTATGGGATAGCCCTTTGGTCAGCTGGGGTCAGCTGTCCCAGCTGTGTCGTCTCCTAACTTCTTGTGAACCCCATCCTACTCGCTGGTGGGGTGGTATGAGAAGCAGAAAAGGCCTTGACTCTGTGTAAGCACTGCTCAGCAGTAACTACAACACCCCTGTATTCTCAATGCTGTTTTCAGCACAAATCCAAACCATAGCCCCATACTAGCTACTATGAAGAAAATTAACTCTATCCCAGCCAAAACCAGCACAGTCCAGTATATAAAGTTCTCCTGAGGGGAGGTGAGGTAAGCCCTGTGAGCACATGCTTCTTGGGAAACACTGGACAGTTGGGTGTACTTGGATTGTACTACAGCCTTTCTCGTTGGAGATGTGGCTTTAGGAATAACTCCAAGCAAAGATTATAAACTCTCTACGGTGCCTTGTATTTTAGTCGTCCTAACCTATAATATTTTCAGACTCTACATATTGATTG
Source organism: Ciconia boyciana (assembly GCF_034638445.1). Lineage (NCBI taxonomy): Eukaryota > Metazoa > Chordata > Aves > Ciconiiformes > Ciconiidae > Ciconia > Ciconia boyciana. Next base: position 61,584,194 of record NC_132938.1, read on the forward strand.
ATTTCTTTTTTTCTTTGGTGGTGTTAAGAATAATTACCAAAATGAAAACCTTAGTGCTGGGCATCTCTGCTGCTTTGATATGTTTTTTTTATTTCTGGTTAATCAGCAGTAAGTCTCAGGGTGTCAGTGGGTGGTCCTCCACCTCATCAGCTAATACAGCTCTGTGGACCAAACCTTGATGTCTTACAGTTTACAATGTATTACTTGATGGAGCAGCTTAGGTTTTGCCATGTCATTTTGAATGACATTCCATAATACTATTTAACATGATGTTAACTTTCAACAGGGGCATGACTAAACACTAGAAATTAATTTTTTTTTTACATTTGTCTGTCGTTCATTATGGTTGATGTGCATTTTGGCATCCTTTTTAAGTAACACTGCATCCAGCACTGATAACATGCTTGGAACATAATGAGCTGTCGAAAGATTATAGCAACAGAAAGGTCAAATAATCACTTAAACATGGTTAAAAAATAATTCGTGAAAACACTATTGGGCTGCTGCTTCATTGGATTTAGTCAAAATGTTTAAAGAAAACCCCCAACTCCCATAGTTCTGTTTTTCTGAGATAAATACAACAGAAATAGATAACATAGAGGAAGAAGAAAACCTCTTATGTTTTAGCATTGTTTTAGAGAAATAAAACTAAGCACCCTGACTTGACAGGGAGGCACTCTGACCATATTTTGCAAGCGTGTTTGTCTCTCAGTGCAAATTAATTACTAATTGCCTGTTATGTGATGTGTTGAAATTAGCTCTTTCTTCCTCATCATAGCTTGAGACATCTTTGCCTCCCACTTCTTAAGGAGGTCAGGGCTTCGGCCTCCTCTGGAATCCCAAATGAGGTTTGTCAGTCAAGCGTAGCAAAATCTAATCTCATCCAGAGAAAAAGAAGAAAACAGACCAGAAAATGATCTGATTTTCCGATTTCATGGCCAAGGTTACCCCGGGAAGTGCTGAAAGTGGCATTTAAAGCCCGTAACTAAGGTGGCATGCCAAACTAAGCACTAATAACAGAGCAACCGTGTGGAAAGATATTGCTTTAACAATTTTACAGTTGCTAAGTGTGAAAATTGTAGTGTGGGCGAGCTCCTGGAATCTGTGGCAATTGGTTCAAAGAGCTGGAATTGATGCTCAGCGAGGAAACGCTCTCGGCCCCTGTAACACCGATGAGGTCGGCTCCTGCTTTTGCTGTTCAAACATAAGACTGAACAACTTCATTAAAGAGACATTTTTTTTTTTTTCTCAGGGAATTAAAAAAAGCAACAACATCACATAGAAAGGGGCTGGTGGCTTGATGGGATGGTGTTATCAATGTGATCTTGTGCCATACAGACCTAAAATAAAAAAGATTAGGTGGCTGCACTTAAAAGATGATGCATTTTTGCTTTCTGTAAGTGCTGTTCTGCTTTTGCTTCTTGGACCCACATGCTTCACATGCACATGTGCATGCTCCCCTCCCTTGAGTTATGCCCGCGCACAGCTTTACTCACTGAAAATACCTCCCTGATGCAATACATTAGGCATGATGCATACATGTCTCTGGGATGGGGACTGTGAGGTGATATGTGTCAGGAAGGTGTTGAAGGAGCAGATTGAAAGCAAGCATATGTTCACGTTTCTGAATTTATCTCTGGGCTGATTTGCACTAGAGGTAGTAGATGCCTTGGAAGAATAATCTGTTGAATGAGTCTGTACATCAAAGGGGTGGCTACTGTCTAGCCAGATATTAAACCAGCGAAAGGCCACTAAATATCTTCTACAAAGTATCAGCCAACCTTCCTATCCCAGCATGGTGAAGTGCTCATACCATGGGCTGGATGTAGCAAGGGCTTCAATCCTCCTTGTAAAACTGTGTTGCCAGACTTCCCTCCTCTGATCAGTCTTGGCAGCAGAGTTGGCACTTGCATTCTTATGCAGCAAATGCACAGGGACCGTCCCAGGCACATGTGTGGTGGCAGACCCACCCCACCAGAGATGGCCAGGCAGCCAAGGCCCAGCAGCAAGGAGGCTTTGCTAGGACTGGAGGAGCTTTGCAGAGCTCCTGATGGCCCTTAGGGAAATACTGCTGGGAGGAGAGTTGTCTACAGCACGAGGAGATGTTCTTGCCTCCTGTGGCTTCCGGGTATGCCTGAACTTGGACGAAGGCACTTTGGGCTAGGCTGCAGCAGCGCTGCAGGTTGATGGGCCATCTCTACAAGGCACTGGGAGAGAAATTGCCATCGATGTTAGGTAGGTGCCCAGAAGCAATGGTTACAATAGTCCTTTCTGTGAGCATGGGAGACCTCTGAGATTATGCCTCCTCTGGCTGATCCAGTATCAGCATCTTTGCAGCTGAGGTTGTTTGAGTGCCTAAATGAGGCTGCAGGGATCAAGCTTTAGATAGCTGTTAGTTAAGGTTGTGGCTCAATCAGCTGGCATTAGCGAGGCTTGGGAAATTACCCCTGTTGCTGTTGGGTTAGGGGTGGGAATTTTAAGCCTTATCTATTTGGCAGCATATTTATAACCTGCCACTGAAAAGAGTTTGTCCTGGCCTGTGTGAAGCACAGCTAGGGAACTCTTCAGGGCCAATTTTTGTGAAGACTTTGTAATGGATTTTTTTCTCGTCTGTATTTCTACCACTGTAAGCCTTGCAGATCATCTGTGTGTCTTTTTCTCCTAACTGGTTTTAACTCTCGTATTTTAAAAGTGATGATTCCTGTGTGATAGCACTAGAGAGGCAAAATGTGTCGATGGTTGGCTGGGCTGCAATAAGCTATTTCTGCACAAATTTTTTCTCTCACCTCACATTGATGTCAGCATGTTGTGCTTCCAGAACCAGAAGTCTTAAAGCAGCTTATATTTAACACTCTCTCTAGAGAGAGACTGGATCCTGGCATGCTCATGCAGAGTAACAAGCTCTCGTCTTTCAAGGACAACCCAAGAACATGTCTTGGGAGCCCATGCCCTGGACCGTATTGTGCCACGGGCTGCCTGATGCAGGCGACGAGCATTTGAGCAGGTGAAGCCCTTGCTCAGTTGGTGGGAGCAAACGGATGCTCCAGCACAAGCTTCTGCAGTGGCTGCTCAGCCTGGCAGCAAGCGCTCGGAGCTGGCTGGCTGACTTGGCCTAAAGATTATGAGTTAGTGTTTCTCTTTTGTTTTTAGGAAAAATGCTTAGAAAGCATCAGAAGACTGAAGAGCAGAGAGGACTTCCACTGTTCTTGTGCTAGTCCTTGTCTACCGTAAGCGCTAAGTCATATAATCCTGTCCATTAACTCATTTTAACATCTTTACTGTACCACCTGCTCCAAATAAGCTAGAGGTCTGGTTTAACCTCACTTGGAAGCAAAAAGCCGAACTCTATAGAATTCTCCGTATGGAGGACTCCTGGTGAAATGAAAGAAAAGCAAGGGAAATGCTGATTCAGTTCTTTGTGTAGATCCCTGTACCACCAGCCTCTCCATTTTGGAAGAATTATGAACCATGTGTTGCCTCTGCCAGCGTGCCAAAAAGAAGACTTTTACAGAGAAATTGTGCATAATGCAGTGCTTAAGCCTCTGCTCTCAGGGGCCTTGCTACCTGCTTGAAACAGGAAAAACAAAGCAGTCCCACAGTGTGTCTTTGCAGCCCATGCCTACCAGCTCCTCCAGGCGTGCTGAGGCATTGGGAAGGCTGGGAGAGACTGAAAAAAGCTATCTCCCTTTAGGGAGCAGCCTGAGCAGCTTCTGATGTTGGGAGTAGCAGCATTCTGCTGCTAGTGACCGTGATGTGGCAAGGCATTGGGCCCTGGCTGGGCTTCTTGGAATTGGGATTGTTTTTTTGGGTGTCCCCCCTGTCCTCCCCCAAGGGAACTGAATGTATTTGCAATCAGGCTGTATTGTAGTTGTAATCTATGGCAATTGTGGACGTAGATTTGTCAGATCCTCCATATTTATCTTCTTAAACAATAAATTTGTTTAGAGCTGGCTCAGTCTAAAGATGCTAGAAAGGCTGCTGTTGTTTCAATGGGTTTGGCTTCAAAAATATGTTGTCTGCATGGGTACTTAAAAGCACATCCACTGGCATGTACTGCAAGCTTTTTTCTCATGCCCAGAATGTACAATATGCATTTACCTACATAACTCTGTTTTAGAACACATTTTATAAACTTTAATCCCTCATTTACGTGCTTTACTGCATCAGCCATGTTTCTTGCTGGATATATTTGGACTCCTGCTTGTCTACCTCCTAAATAGGCAGGTGTGACCTCATACATTTAAAGTGATACATGGGAGATATTCCTGTGTTTATCAGTAATAGCAAGAATTGCTTACTTTTCTACCTAACCTTTTTGGGTCGGGGGGAGGAGAGTTGGGGATGGGTATCACCATACTCAGTGATTCAATCTGTCATGTGCCTGAGTTGGAGATGTCACTGCTGGCTGACTGCTGGTATCTCTGCGGGTGGCAGAGGCAGCTGTTAAAGGCTAATGTGTGTTAACTTGTGTTTTTATATCTCTATCCACCTTCCAAACCCTAAGGGAGGGTGAAATGGGGAGGAAATGACTGGAGCAGCAAGAGGCTCTCAGGGCAGCCTTGGAAGTCAGAGTGCATGGGGTTCAGTCCCTGCCTGGGGTGGAGAAGGGTGGGGGGAAATGATGCTGTTTCTGCGAGACATCATTTCACTGTTGTTTTTCTGATAGAGGCTTTGAAAAAAGGAAGGAGCCCAGGCTGCCTGCTTCCTTCTCCAATGAAGAAGCAGCACTGCCCCTTATAAGTCTCTGGACCTTGGTTTACAGCCAGGCAAGTTAGTTCCTCCAGGTTGTCTCCTCTTCTGAACAGGTGGCTAATCCACTAAATAATGAGCCTCTCTTTTTAAAAAAACCTTCAAATGATGAAGCATTAGCTCCTAAACCACCTAGGGAAGCAGCATCTGGTGTGTCTATTAAGCCATATGCACTCAAATTCAATATAGCAACAGAAAAAGACAGGGTGAACATTAATTAAAGAAGTCCACTGATAATAAGAGCTGACTCCTCTGTAGAAATGATCTGCACTTGAAATACAGTTTGATTTAAAAAAAGAAAAGGAGAAAAAAGAGGACATAATTGGAAAAAGCTGAACTTTGAGTATTCTAAAAATAAGGATATTTTAAGGGGCAGATTTTAATCTATTTCTAGACAAATAGTATGATGGATTATTTCATTTGTGCATCACTGCCTTTTAGCTCAAGACCTGGTACCCAAATATTATTCCCTCCTGAAGATTTTCTCAGGGGAGCATCCTCTTCCCACATCAGCAAGAGCACTGCCTGCTCTTTTCCTCTAAATTATTCAAATGGGTGGAGTGACCAGGCAAAGGAATATTTTAAAAAACACCAAAACAGCACACAAAAAAACCCAAAAAGACCCCAGCACCTTTGGGTTGTGGATGGATGTGTGTTTAGGTATGTGTGTGTATATATAGCTTCATATATATATATATATATATATATATATATATATATGATATACATTTAAGAGATGATATTTGAATAATCTTTCGTAACTAGGCAAGGAGATGAAGATCTAAATATGTGTACTTGGCTGATAAGCAGGTATTGTGCAGCAGTGCTCTGCAGGGAGGGTGTGGGTTTAGTACTATGGATGGAGGAGAGGTATTTCAGACCTGAGGTCAAGACCTGGTGGATTCCCATACTGGTGTACGTTCTGTTCTCTTGGCCATGTCTGCAAGCCCAGCTGGTAGGAAACTTCCCTGGACTAAGAAAGCAGAATCCACCAATCTCGATTTAGATTGCCTGGGCTAGCAGAGGGAGTGGATTTCATTGGTATATGTTAGCAGGCTTGCACAAACATAATGAATCATTAATTTCCCCTGGTATCTTTGCTGCAGTTTGATGTCCAGTTGTACCAGAGTCAGTTGGAGGATTCTGCATTGTTTGTGATGAAAAAGGTTGATTTATGCATTGTAAGCTATTATTATGGTTTGTCTTTGTTTCAGTTCTTGCCCCACTCTCCCTTCTGATCCGTTCCCCAGGGGAATTTTGACCAGAAGCCCCATATGCTGCTATAAATTAACCTAAATGAGCAGCCATAGGAAGAATGCAGCTAAATGTTTGGAGGGTATATAAAGTTCGTGTGTCATCAGCAAAGCTCATTGCTGTGGACATTGTTATTAGAGTGGCTACCGAGTGTTTTCTGTGTTTCTGAATTAAAATAAAAACTTTTGAAATTTTTCTCACAACTTTGACTAAGATAACCTTTTGCAGAGTGAAAGTATCTGGGTTTTGGACAACCAGTGGAAATTATTTAAATGCATTAATTATCCAGCAATTCCACTTTGAAGAAATATAGGTTCCAGTGAAAAGTTTTGAGCAACCATAATTATAGGTGCGTCTCAGTACTTTGCTGTAAAGGAATACAGATGATGACTAACTGGAGTGTGTCTGAATTCTCCCAGTGCCCATTGCTCCTCTTGGCATAATAAACTCACAGGTTCTAGTAACTGTTTAGTAAAAGTCTAGTAATTTTACAGATGTGTTGGAGATCATTTGCCTTTTTCCCATGTGGAGAGCCCTTCTGTGTTAAGCAGGTCCTTTTTTCTATGTGCTTCTTCATGAAAAGTTGTCATTCTGAGTTTCTTGTCATACCAAAGCCATGGACAAAAAGCAGGAGACAAAACCTTCTCATCTTCCAGCACAACCAGATACAGGAAGCTGTAACTAACATCTTGATGGGAAAGGAATGGTATCTGTTACATATATTTTAACATCTGTATATATACCTGTATGTACGTATATGCATTTGTGTAGGTATTCTGATTTTTAAAGGGAGGAATCCTGAAGGTGAAATGAACACTGGAGATAAATAGAACTGATTTTTTTTCTCTTCCGTGGGACTAGCTGAGTCTGTCTTAGTTAATACAAATCTGTGTTATGAAGCCACAAGTCTGAAAGCGATGCTTTTGCTTTGTGGAGTCAGCGTGGTGCATACAGTAGTAATTAAAACCTCAACTGACACCCGACTCCTATATTCCAAAACTCAAGAAAAAAAAACAGTGAGAAAATAAAAATATTTTTTAACAGTCTCTGCGTGGAAATGCTTCAGCAGCTCTCCTTTCAATTCCAAAGATACAGGATGCACGTTTGTGGTGTTATAAAGGAAGCAGTTTTTCCAGCCCACAGCAGAGAGCGATTACTGCTTTCATTCCTTATTCATGTTCATGGGGACAGTAGCTAGCATCTTCCCGGGTACGAACAGCATCGAAAGAGCCTCTGGGTTATGACAGTAAGTGGAATATCCAAGTCCTGAGGCTTGGAGATGTGCAGGATGCATGTAAGCTCCAGCTTGCCTTGAGACGCAGGCATGTCTGCTTGCTCTTGAAAGGTAAATGTGTTTATCTGAAAGGCAGATTTGTCTAGTAGAGCAGCACACACTAATGGCCAGGAGGTCTGACCTACTCAGTAGGACCCCGTTCAGTGCATATGTGATGTAGAGATGGTCTGTATATTGGCTTTCAGACTGGGAGCTGAGCTACACAGGCTCAAGCGTTATCCAGCCCTTCTCATTGTACTTCTCTCATGAGAGGTGGCTAAAAATGGAGGTCTCAGGTTGTTGTTGGTTTTGTTTTGTTGTCTCTGCGTTCTTCTCTCTATGATGTGTAGCTGTTCATATGCGCAGACCTTCCAGGTCTTAATCACGGAGAAGTCAGAAGGGATCTGCAGGTGGTGTTTCGGACCTGGCATTATTGTTTGCAGCAAAACCATACAACGAGCCCAAAATGGCTTGTGCTTGGCTCTCATTGGCAGCAGCTGCTGCCTTGCCAGACTTGGTAGCATCTCCAGACGTTGTGAGCCACTGAGTTACAGGCTGCTGACTGCCACATCAGTGCTGATTGCCACAGTTGTGATGATTATTCTTCTTTCGGATTTTGTGATTTCCATTCCCATGAATGTCCCTTTCCATTTAACGCCCCAGAAACAAATAGAGTGGGAAGTTTTGGAAGGGTTTTGTCTTCGCTTCTGGCGATAGGCTTGGATATGGTACAATGTGAAAGTAGCCTTCCTGCGTTGTAGAGAAATACACTCCTAGCATCATGCTGGAGTTGCTGGGGATAAATCACTGCACGACTTGCCCCTGCCCGGAAGGCTTACTTATTAGTCAGGTAAGTGGATTTGCCTTGAAAACATGGAGTAAATTCAACTGTTGATGGTTCTAAATGCCACGAAGCAAATCTGTGCATCTACGGGAGGACTCTACTGCTTCATTCACCTAGAAGCAAGGTTGAAAGTTATTAAAAAGGGTCAGAAATGCATTTGACATCTATGGCACAAACAGATGCAAATCTTCATCTTAGGGGAGGGAGGGCCTTCAAGTAATGACATTTTGGAAGTTTCTCTCCTCTTTAAGATCTTGTTAGGTGATGTGGTTGCCTTGCCACCTAGTAACAGGCCAATAACAAGACTTTTGATGGCTGTCACTCTGCAAGGGAAGTGAATGAAGTTAGATGATGGTGATAAATTGCTTGCCATGTTGGCTGCAGAAGGGGTTAGGACAGGGCAATTGTCTGCCTGAAGCAATGCAGAGCAGGTGTACCCACACCTTCGCTCAGTAATGGAAAGTGCATTATATTAGACTTAATCTGTGCATGCGAGAGCGAGTGCTGCAAGGTATTGTGGGGTGGTTATTGTCATAAAATCCTTAAAAAGCAGGAAAAAAAACAGGTAGTAGGCAGAAATATGTTAATTTCTCTAGCAAGGTCAGTGCAGCTCCAGAGAGCAGCATTGCTGTGTTAACTGGCACCAGCAAGTTCCTGGCCCTACGTTTCTTTTTCTCCCCTTAATTTTTTGTCCCCAGTTTTCTCTATGCAAAATTCTTTTTGCCCCCTCCAGCAAATGCCCCACACCTTTCCATCATCACTTTCATTCTCTCTCACTATGGATTTCTTGCTTTCTGCAGTCACTCCCTGCCTGTGAGACCGTACCAAGCTGATGTTTGCCCTGGGCACATCAAGGGAGGGGATGCTGGGCAGTCTTGCTGAGGATGGGGTGATGCTGCAGGGGAAAACATCTAGGAAAGGGTATGCCTCTAGGGATGTACAGTGCATGTAGTGGAGCAAAGCTCACTGGGGATGGTCCAGCAAAATGGTGCAACTGTGTAAAGGCAATACATCTGGACCTTTCCAAAGGGAACTATTCTTAGGGCTGGAGTTGGATGATCAGCTAAGCTTTACCTGACCGAATAGTTCTTATCGGTAGGATTTTGTTTGCTTCCCTGCTTTCACTGCTCGACAAGGCCAAGAGAAGATGCTTCCCCAGGGGTCCCCAATTGCTGAGATGTGGCAAGTGGGGTCTTTGAGCTACATCCATACCACACTCGAGATGCGCTGGGCAAATGCTCTTCTTGCTTCAGGTGGTGTCTGTAATGCAAAGAATGTAAATGCTCATTTGTTGTTGATTCAGTTTTGAACAGAGTTAATCCTGGGTCAAACAAAATTATAGTGCAAGTCCCAAACCAGCAAATCTTCTTCCAGGCTTTCATGCTGACTCGTTAGAAATAGCCACTCAGCTGTGTGCACTGCTGTGTAGCTATGCAAGTCTGGCTAATTTTGGTTTCCTAACTAAATCCTTGTTGGTTGTTTTGAATTTTTAGAGTGATATTTCCAAGAGAAGCAAAGTTAAGTTAGGTTTCTAAACCTGTATGCAGGTATGTAAGTGAAAGGTGTGGAGTAAAACCTCTATGCCATTGAAGCTAATGGTGAGCCTTCAGTCACTCCTGATTTTCTGGGAGGGCTTCCAGTCCCTAGGAGTGGCTGGGCACTGACACTTATAGAACAAAACAAAAATACCACACTTATTTTTTTGCCTAAGTGTAGGACTTTTCAAAGCAGTCAGTGGTACTGGAAGTGATTTGGACTTGGGTTGCCAAATCGTTAAAGATTGGGCTTTTAAATGCATTTTAAGTGTTTCATGACTGGACATGCAGGACTTCTGAAAACTCAATTGGCTTAGAAAGTTTTCACCCAACGCCTTGCTGTTAGAGTAAATGAATGTCTGTGAAGGGTGCTAAGCATTTGTTAATTTGGTGCCTTTTTGTTTTTAGAGGCCAAATGTTTCCCATTTTCCCTCTAGGAGGGAGCTAGCTCTGGTAGCAGCTCAGAAACATCCCCTTGCTGAATCCAAAGTGATCCAGAGAAATTTGCTGGACTTGGTCATGGAAAAAAAAAAAGCCTGCTTAAGCAGTATCCTTTATTAAATTTGAATTTGTAGCATGGGATGAAAAATGTCTCTCTTCATAAAGGGTATACTTTGTGAATCAATTCTCTATGATGGTGGTTGATGGAGGCTTTATACAGAGCGTATGCTTGGGAATTTTGCTTGGGCACAGACGCAGCTGCAAAATTTCTGGCCAGCAGCAGAAATTTCCTCATGTCTTATCTTTCATGAAATCATTGCAGCAACATTTACCTGCCTTGGTACCTCCGCAGCAAATGCTTGCATAGAAAGGAGATGACTAATACAATTCTCCCCCTCAGGTTACTCTTAAGAAATATTAATTGCTTGTAAAGCTAGAGGTAAATAATGGAGAGGGTGAAAAAAGAAGGGGGAGGCCAGGAAGGAGTCTGTGATCCGAATACCTATGAGGGGGAGGGGGTGGTGGTGTTGAGCTGAAGGCACTCGATTCGAAAGTAATCACACTGCCATGAAAACCATAGGTAAACACCCGGTGTCCTGATAACAAATATTGTCACTGCAGAACAAAACCAAAAGGATTTTGTATGCATGTGCCTTGCTAGGACCCTCACTTGCCTGCAGCCCCTCATTTTCAGTTAATCTGAGTGATGGCAGGGTCGGATCCTGCTTTCGGGGTCACCCAGGGGCTGTGGGGTGCAGGGACTCCAGCATTGCTGGGGACTGTGGGCACAGAAGCCTATTCTGCCGTTAGTGCTACATGTCTCTTGAGATGTACCTTGCAAATAATCAGTTGATATAGTAACACAATCAGTCAAGATTTTTAAAATACTTTGGTTTCTGAATTACAAATCGCAGTGAATTTTTTTTTTTAGGGCAGGTGTTATGGTGTGAGAAGAGCTGGCTGGAGTGACAGCACGAAATCTTCCAGTGCATGTAGACCAGCACAATTTCCCATGCATATGGATGAAAAGAGAGGAACTATTTGTATTTTCCCCAATAGGCTCTACCGATGTCTGACATATTACCGCAGGTCTTCCAGCAGAATAACAAAGAAAACAATAGTTTTCCTCTGTGGTCTCATCGACTCTCTCTAAGAGTTCTGGCTTGGTATTAACAAGTAAACAATGTTTGCTTCTGCTAGATTGCCTTATGCTACAGAGATAAAATAAAATTACCAGGAAGAGAAGGTTTTATAAACGAGTTACTGGGGTGTTTTTTTCTTTTTTTTTTTTCTTTCTGAAAAAAACCCAAACCAAATGCTGCCAACTGAAAGGAATAAGGGGAGAAGTCACTGAAGGAGGAGGTGATTGGATATATATTTATTGCATTTGTAGGAGTACATTATTGCTGATTCAATGAAATAAGAAAATTGTTTAGGCTTGCCTGAATGAGCATTACTTTATCTAATCAACCTTTTCTAAATTGGTCTTAATGTACTTCTATAAATATATTATTTCCAAACCCCAGGTTGTATGGGCAGCATCAATTCTGCTCTGCTGTGGCACCGAAATGTGCCCACCCTTTCATTCCACGTTGGAAAGCATTATACTCTTTTTTTTCCTCCTGAAAGAGGGGTTAGGAAATTGGTTGGAAGGATGATGGATCATGTGTGGCTGAGTGGGATGGGTTATTTAATGGTGGGGTGCCAGCTTCTCTGTAGTCAGGCTGCTGAGCGTAAGCCTGGGCTGCTGTATGTGTAGGGCTAATCTTGGTGACCCTCTAGTAGCCTTCTCATGTCCTTCAGGCCAAGAGGACTCAGCATCCTTGTGCCCATGAGGTTTGTGAGGTGAGTTGCTTTTCCAGGGGCATGGGAAGCCATAGTGCTTTGGCATTTAAGTACTGAGAAAACTCTGTGGCTTAGGACTCCTCAAATTGCTGTCAGGCTTGATTTTGGGGTTTTTAGAAGATAACCTCCAAAATGTGACCCAGAGGGCTGATTTCATGAGGAAAAAAAGAGGATGTACTGCCAGAGTTTAGTGTAACCTCAGGTGAAGGAGCTGTGGTGGTACTGATCTGGGTGCGGGAAAGGGAAGAGCTTCAGTCAAACTCTGAAAGGAGCCATGTGGGCTTTGCCCAGAGGAGCTGGGATCAGGGGCTAAGCTTGCCTCCTTGTGCCGGTGGGCAAGGAAGTTTCTGGCTAAGCGAATAAAGGAGGGTTTGAGCGCAGGCTGATGGTTTACGCCTTGCTAGCAGTGTGCAACTTCTCCATGCTCCTACTGGAAATGAAGCTGGGACTGTTCCCTTAAACGCATTAAGTGGGTGTAATTGTGTTGTTATTAAGCTGAAATGATACATCTAAAGGTCTTCATGCGTGGATCATGAAAAAGCTAAGTAGCGTTACAGGGCTGGGAAGCAATAAGCCATGGATTCATGCAAAAAAACCCCAACAACCCTTGTCAGTTTTGCCTTTGATAAGCAGTTAATTTAGCTCAGAATTGGCAGAATTCCCTGTAGTTTGTGTAGGGAATTTCTAGGTTATGCTGTGAACATCAGAGTAATATTTGGTTATCTGAGACAACTGACAAGTGTTGGAGCATGACAGCTATTGGGAAAGCAAATTCCAAAGACAGGTTGAATCTGAATATGTTATAGCATAAAGGCTGCTATAGGTGTGTATTATGGCAGAACAAAAAGCAGGATTGTTTTAGTTAATGATATTAGAGACTCTGTCTACATTAGCAGGTGGGATGACACATTGGGGATGGATCCATAGGGTGAAGCAGCATGCTGTGCATCTTGCAAGGCCCCTGCTTTGTGCTGGCTGTGGCTTGTCCCCTTGGAAAACCCTTAAACACGGTAGGTGCGCTCCCAGGGCGCATCTTCGCATTAAGTTTCATCCCCCCACAAATCAGTTTTGTACAGTTTGGTATTGTGTGCTGAGGGATGGTAAGTTGGGATAATTGAGAGGTTCATTTAAAAAATACACTCCTGAACCAAATGTTCAATGTAAGTACATTTACATTGTATTTTTGCAGCATTTATTTTGTTCACACTTGCCTTAGTTAAGCAGCTGTTCATTTTGGCACCAAAACATGGTACAGTCCGTAGCTTTGCTAACCCTGTACCTGTAAAAAAGGGTGTCTTTCCTCCATCAAACCATGACTCTTCACTGTGCTCTTATGAAATACACAGCACTGTTACAGCACTGTGTTTTGAAGATCCTGTTGTGAGTGTACGGTTCAGCTAGCCAACAGGTCTGTCCAAACGCAAGACCTTTAGCAAACAAAAATATGAGTGCTACAAAGAAAGACAATGAAAGCAGACCAAAATCTATTTCTCTCATCTAAGGAGGGTTTAGGAGACGTTTATTGTTCCTTCTGTGTTGTCCTGATGTTGGTATGGAGGTATGGTAATGAATCAATATAGATAAGATAAATTATTTTATATAACTTACATAAATTTATTATGTGGGGGAAGGTGTGTGGACTGACATGTATTTTTGTGATTATAACCAGGATTTCAGTTTGTAACCAGCACTCTAGCAGTGTACTTCCTGCCTCACTATAAGACCTCAAGGGGTTGTGTTTGGCAGGTTGAGGCCTGCCAAAATGCAGCGCTGCTCACTGCCCATTTACCTTGGCTGGGGGTATGGCCCACATATGTCTTGTGGTGCTGTGTCCTTTTACTCTAGAGCAAGTAGGAGGTCAAGGTTTGCTTTGCTTTGAAAGAGGTCTTGGCAGTGCCTGCAAGTAATTTGCTGCTTCCAGGTGCAAGTGGTGACATCTGGGTGGACATGTCCATATTGCTCCTGTTGTTCTTGGGAGACAAGTGTGCAAGCAATCGCATTTGACGCTCAGTGGTTGGAGAGCAGCCCCAGGTAAGACTGTAGGTGACAAGGTATCTTTGTATGCAGCAGCTCGCACCGGTTGGGGAGCTGAGCCATGAGAAACCCAAGTTAACACAAAATTAAATCTGTAACTTGGAAACTGCAGCTCAGGAGCTCAAGACTATTCATTTTAGATGTTAAAACATTGGTGGGGTTGGGAATTAGAAGGCAAGATGCTTCAAGGGTTGCAAGGTAAGGTCTCCCGGGGGCAAACTGATGTGTAGGGAGGTGGTAGCTATTACACTGGGGGGCTTTGCAGAAGACCAGGCTTAAGAAACCTGACAACAAACAGACTGTATTTGATCCCTGCAAGGTGATATGAGAAGTTTAATGCATAGCCTTCTGCAAAAGCAAAAACGTCATCGTTTATAACCTTTTAAGCAGCAATCTCATTGAAGGGAAATAACAGATAGCAATCTGGTTATTTATTTATTTGACATACTTTAAAAAAGATGAGAGCTAGTTTCTACATTTGTTCATCTTCGAAATGACATACAGCTCTCCGAGTAAGCCACACATAAGTTTCATAGACCGTGGCGGTATATTCTGTTTTTTTAAGAGCTATCGGGTAAATCCAGAGACTAGCAGATAATATACTCAGCTGGAAAATGATAAGCACGGAGATATAAAAGCCATTCCTTTTCCTGCTGTTGAAATGGGAAGATTAGTGGAAATGTCATGGCTTAGAATTCATGAAGCAATGTTTCCCTAATCAGCCATGAGACTAAATTGCCAGAATTACAGTATATTTGTATTTATTTCTTTTATATGAAAAGACTCTGTATGTCTAAAGGCATCCTGAAATAGGTGTTACAAATATATGTAGAAACCCTTATACATAATGTTCTGCATTATCAGGCTTATCTCCTGATTGTCTTATGTCTGTGATTAGCTACTATAAAATAGCACAGCATACAACTTGGTAAATACTTGCCATAACATGCTCCGCTGGAAGGGTGTCGTGGTGTAACCCCAGCCGTCAACTAAGCCCCACACAGCCGCTCGCTCACTCTCCCCTGGTGGGATGGGAGAGAGAATTGGAAGACTAAATGTGAGAACACTCGTGGGTTGAGATAAAGACAGTTTAATAAGTAAAGCAAAAGCTGTGCACGCAAGCAAAGCAAAGCAAGGAAATCACTCCTTCCCATGGGCAGGCAGGTGTTCAGCCATCTCCAGGAAAGCAGGGCTCCATCACACCTAATGGTTACTTGGGAAGACAAATGCCATCACTCCGAACTTCGTCCCCCCACTTCTTTCTTTGTCCCCCAGCTTTATATGCTGAGCATGACATCATATGGTATGGAATATCCCTTTGGTCAGTGGGGGTTAGCTGTCCTGGCTGTGTCCCCTCCCAGCTCCTTGTGCACCCCCATCCTACTCGGTGGTGGGGTGGTGTGAGAAGCAGAAAAGGCCTTGACTCTGTGTAAGCACTGCTCAGCAATAACTACAACACCCCTGTGTTATCAACACTGTTTTCAGCACAAATCCAAACCATAGCCCCATACTAGCGACTATGAAGAAAATTAACTCTATCCCAGCCAAAACCAGCACAAGGGGCCTGCCAAAATGCAGTAGTGCTACTTGCTGCCCATTTACCTTGGCTGTGGGTATGGCCCACATATGTCTCATGGTGCTGTGTCTTTTTACTCTGGAGCAAGTAGGAGGTCAAGGTTTGCTTTGCTTTGAAAGAGGTCTTGGCAGTGCCTGCAAGTAATTTGCTGCTTCCAGGTGCAAGTGGTGACATCTGGGTGGACATGTCCATATTGCCCCTGTTGTTCTTGGGAGACATATCTATGCTAGAAAATGCCAGATTTAGGAGGAGTGGGGGATAGAATTTGCACGAGCATGTCCCATACATATAAAGATATATATATATATACACACACACGCATGTGCCTTGCTGCTCCTCAGCTGGAGGTTTCTGCCCCTTCGGGTCTGGACACTAATTAGAATGAGTGAATTAGCAAAAACCATAACAAATTATTTAAACTAATGAGCTTGCTTCACTGAAGCAGGTGAGGGAGAGATCACTCCAAGTGCTCTGCTGGCAGATCTGGAGGGGCAATAACTTCTGACTAGGAGAGCATTTGTGGCAAATAAACTCTTCCCCCATTAGAACCGGGTAGAGGAAAGGAAACAGGTGCCCTTGGCTCTTCCTGGGACGGGATGATCTTTGTGCTTCCCAGTTCTGCAAAGGGAGCAGGCTGGAAAATAGCTCTGCTTAGTCCTGAAGATACTGTGTCAGCAGAGAGAGGAGGATGCTTCCCGGTAAAGGGAGCTCACGAGGTAAGTACCAGATGAAGGACATAAAACAGAAAAAGCACAAAACCTGATGGGACAACATAGGATACCTCCCCAGTTAGCAACCTTGTAATGGGAACCCCATGGGCCCAGTAACTGTGCCAAAAAATACTGCATGCTATTTTGAGGTTATATTACCTTTTTTTATCGAGCATGGACAAAATTCATGTTCTCTGGTCCAGGATGAGATTTATAGCAGTGCAGGATATTAGTACTTTTCCGATTACAGTGCTGTGGCGGTAGGAGACTTCCATGCATCCCTCTTGCTGCTAGAAGGCTGACAGTGTGTGCTTATGCCTGCATGTGTATTAGCAAGGGTTATTAATTTCTTTTGGATGCAAAACTAAAATTAGTGTCCCTTGGCTTTTTCCTAACTGAAAATGGCTTTTTAAATATGTAAGAATCAGAAATAATTTTTTTTTTTGATACCTGGGTCCTTTCCTGAGTCTATCATTCAAGTGATCATTTGTCATTAGGCACAGTGGGCAGGAGGTTAATTGTAATTGCGCCGTCACCTGGACTATTGTGTGATTCGAAGCAGAGTTTCTCTGCTGTGTCAGGTCCAACAGTATATTATTTGAAAGCGTTAGTGCCAGGTTGCTCTTTAAATCTGCCAGGGAACTGAGGAAGAAGTGATTTAAGCCTTCGATTTAGTGCTCTCTTCTTGCTGTCCGCTTCAGGCCACTTTAACTAGCAATAGCAGAATGTGAGCGGAATTAAAATACAGAATTTTTAAATAAAATCAAATCAAAAGTAGCGACCGAGAAGGTGGAACCCTTCATCTTGGTAACTTAATACCATGTATCTTTGTTGACAACTCTATATGTAAATCACTAATTATTCTTAACTATTCAGTTCCCTTCCAGGAAATCCAGACTTCAACATTAAAGGCTAGCTATAAGGAATGAAAGCCTTGCGCCAATTCCCCACAGATTTTATTAAGCTGCAGAGAAAACCCAAGGGTTTTTTTGCATCATGAATAACAGTGATAGAGGGGTCAGCAATTTACCTACATCAGTGGAGATTACTGGGTTTGGGGCCATAATTGTAAGCACTTTATGGCTTCAGGAATACATATTTTCTACTTTGGTGGAGCAGCAAGAGAAGGAGGGCACGACTGGCTCTGCTTGGCCAAGGTCTCCTTTCATCGCTTTATGCCAGAGGTGATGTCCAGGAATGCTGTGAAGGTGCACAACTGATGGGGGATATCTGTTTTGGATGGTTTTTGACACAGACTTTTTCCTAGCCTTCCCTTTTTTGGGATGGCAGGTCATTTGCAGACCTGCCCTGGTGGCTGGGACCAGGTTTGGTGGCTTTGGTGCTGTCTGGTCCAGCTTTTGGGCTTGCGGTTTTGTAGCGCTCCCAGACTGAGCTGTAGGTCGCTGGGTCTGTGTACGTGATGGTGGTATGTACCCTCCCATAACTATGGGATGGCTGGCTCTCTTGTCCATCAATGCATTTGAACAGCAGCTGGGTGGTCCTGTGTGAGCTGGGGGGTGGCTGGGTGCAGGATGAGGGTTGTGGTGTCATGTGTTTTGGACCATGAAAACTGTGTGTTGGGCTGCATGGCCTTTGAAGGGAGAGGGCAGGAAGAAGATGCCTCTCTGCAGCCTGGTGTAGATGTGGTGTGAGCAGGTGTCGTGCATCCCGGATGAGGTGAAGGCAAGCCCTTTGCCTGGTCGTGCTGCCTGTAGGCAGCACTGGTGTGGCTGATGCTGTGTGGAGGCCCTGTAGTGACTTTGGCCTGTGCTGAAAGGTAAGGTCTGGTTAAAACCCCACTACTTAACACCTTTGTTCTGGATTTTAACTCGATTTATACGTTCACTTTTGCTTTTAACCCCCTCTTGAAGACAGTCCTGCAGAGATGCGGGAATCGCCCAGACGATCAGAATCCCTTCATTACCTTCATTCACCAGCCAGTTACCATAAATCTCTAAACTCTGATTAATGTCTTGTTTAAATGCTATATTCATTTTCTGTTGTTTCATCTTTGTAGCTAATTCTTACTATATTTCATTGTAACCGATCTGCATACTTCTGGTCCAAAGTTCTTTGCAGGGAGAGACAAGCTGAAGGCTTCTAAATTTGGAGCTCCATAAGCAGAGCATGTTCCTACATTATCCCTGGAAGAGACAGCTTCATCACCTTCTGCTGCTTTCCTCAGGCTGGAAAAGGGCAGCCTTGGAAAGCAAAACTTCCTATTTAGGTTTCTTCTTAAATCTAATTTCTCAGGAGCAAAGGAGAGCTTTCTTTTTTTTCCTCTCTCCTTTTATAAAAGAAATAAGACCAGCCAAAAATCGTCCTGTGGATGAGTGTACAGTGATCCTGATGCCTTCTCCAATGCTGGCCTTTTGGCGTCTTTCTCCCCTGCCTTCTATTTATATTATTCTTGGCCACCTATCTTGAAGGAGCTGTTGATTAAAGGATGCAAACTGCCTCAGATCTTGCATATCAAGCTGCTCTTTTTTTCAAGTTTCTCAGTATGTGAAGAACATCCATTTTTCCACTGCAGTGCAGCTTTACCCAGATACCTGGTCTCTCCAGCTCTCTCCTTTTTTTTTTTTTTTTTTTTTTCCCTTTGCCCTCCCATCCCACTAAATGGACATCTTGTCAAATCCTGTTTGCACAGACTGACAGCTATAGAGGTCTTGGAGAAAAAGCCAGATCCTTGCACATACACCCTAACAAACAGAATCAAAATGTCAAGGCACAAGTGAAATATATCACTGTACTTCCCTGTCAGATTTTGCTAATATCACCTGGATAAATTGACAGAGGAACACCTGCAGCAAGTTAACCTATTTTTATTAGCACTTATTTCACATATATATATTTGTTATGAATATAGGGACTGCTGGGAGAAAGCTTTCAATTACTTCCTGGCAGGATGAAATGCCCCTTGTTCTTCACGCCGAAAGATAGTTGGGTCAGTGTCGTGGTGTAACCCCAGCCGTCAACTAAGCCCCACACAGCCGCTTGCTCACTCTCCCCTGGTGGGATGGGAGAGAGAATCGGAAGAGCAAAAGTGAGAACACTTGTGGGTTGAGATAAAGACAGTTTAATAAGTAAAGCAAAAGCTGTGCATGCAAGCAAAGCAAAACAAGGAATTCATTCACTCCTTCCCATGGGCAGGCAGGTGTTCAGCCATCTCCAGGAAAGCAGGGCTCCATCACGTGTAATGGTTACTCGGGAAGACAAACACCATCACTCTGAACCTCCCCCTCTTCTTTTTCCCCAGCTTTATATGCTGAGCATGACATCATATGGTATGGGATAGCCCTTTGGTCAGCTGGGGTCAGCTGTCCCAGCTGTGTCATCTCCTAACTTTTTGTGAACCCCATCCTACTCGGTGGTGGGGTGGTGTGAGAAGCAGAAAAGGCCTTGACTCTGTGTAAGCACTGCTCAGCAATAACTACAACACCCCTGTATTATCAACACTGTTTTCAGCACAAATCTAAACCGTAGCTCCATACTAGCAACTATGAAGAAAATTAACTCTATCCCAGCCAAAACCAGCACAGGCAGTGAAGTTGCTTTCAAATAGCACAGCAATTAATAAAGAAAGAAAAAATAATTTTACAGTCTGTTGTTAAATTAGCAATTCTTCAGAGTGTCTGGAGTTCCTGGCAGAATTAATATGCACTCTGAAGCCTTGGGTAGCCTTGGTGCATATCATTTACCCAGCAGCTGTAAGAGCAAAATGCCAGAGACGAGGAAAGGTCCTTGATTGCAAAGGAAATACTGGAATTATCTGTCTAGTAATCATTCAGCAGCCTCGTTCACAAATCATCAAGAAACATTTGGATTTGGATTACATCCCTTGTTATTTCAAGACAAAAGTAGCAGAAACAGTGGCTGGAAAATGATGTGTTAAGTAACACGGGGAAAAAAAGTAGGCAGGGAGCAACATACATTTGAGCAGGGAGAAGAAAGTATACAATAAAAGTGCAATAAACTTCCCTTGCATTGAAGGGGAGTATTTTATAGCATCTTTCTGCAAATTGAGTGCATCTACATAAATAATGTAGTGACACATTTAATTGCAACTATTTATTTTCAAATTTGGCTGGATGACGAGAGAATTTCTATGTGGCATAATGAACCTTGTGTTTTTGCCACTTGTGCAACTTTCAAGAAAATAAATTTTGAATGGTATTTGGGCTAAGTGTCAGAGCCTCAGAAGTTCCTAGGTGCTCTCTAGTGCACCTGAAAAGAAACCAACATCCAGAAGTGCATCCATATGGAACGGATGCTGGATATTGGGGAGGCCAAGAGATGACAGGGAGGAAAATATTACCAGTCTCTACTTGAGTCAGGAAACTCCCATTTGGTCTTTCAGTGCAAAGTGTACCACTTCAAATAAAAGAAGAAATACTGGGCTTTTTACGTTTACCTTCTGTGGTTGAGCTGTTGGTGTTTGCATTTTCAGGCTTTCTTCTCAGAAAGGCTAGAAACCTCTTCTCTTTCTCTCTCTCTCTCTTTTTTTGTTAATGACAAGACTGATTCTTCAGATTCTCCTGCAGCCTCTACATTTCAGGGCTACTGAGAGGACAAGCAGCATCCTCACATGCCACCCTCACCCGCTGGTATCGTAGGATAGATGCCACAATACTTGACAAGGCTTTGAAAACAAGGTGTGGAAGAGGAGCTGTGGGATGGCAAAGTGTTGGGGGCCATTGTGTTTTGAGACATAAGATGAGCAGTTTGCGGTCTTTTCTTGCAAGGCGTAGGTACGCCAAACCCAGGGCATAATGCACTTGGACCCACACCAGCTGCTCCCCTTTCTCCCCTCTTGTTGTCTTCCAGTCTTCCCTTGAACAAATGAAACGTGAATTGTTTCTGTAAAGCAGAAGCATTGGTGTTTTTTCTCACCGCCTTAGGAAGATTGTTCAAGTTGATGCAATGCAAGGGTGCGGACATGCAGCAGAAATTACAAAGATAGTGCTGGGTTTCCAAGGCAAACAGGCTCGTGTAGGCAATGCTTATTTCTTTGGATGTAGCTGGAGAGCCAGGTAAGCTACATGTGAGCAACAGTATCCCCTTATAATAGTTTGAGAATTAAATCTCCGTAAATCAAGCTTGGGCAGCTCAAAACCTTAAATAAAAAGCCTGTGAGAATGGCCAGCATTGCTGCTGCAAAGTGTGCTTCAGGCTAGTGCTGTATGGTATCGGGAAATGGATTTGGCAGGAAGGAGGTTGTGGTGAGGCTTCATGTAGCAAGAGGAAGGCAATGTTTGCTTTGCTTTACTTTTTGCTTCACGTCTGAATTTCTGGAGCAGTTGCATATGTCAAACAGCCATTTTGGGGGCAAAAACAAAGCCCATGGGGAAGAGGCAGTGGACAGGGATGCTAGCAGGACATGGACATCTCCCTCCCAAGAGCAGGATGTTTTTGTCTCAGAAAAGTACTGTTTATAGTCTGACAAAGAAAATGTCTTCTTGGGATATAACTGCATACTTTTTTTCTCTGGGGTTTTGCTGTTTTTCTGTCTGGTCTGGAGTCACAGCAGTTCTAGCTAGTTCATGGCAAGGACGATCCAACTCCAGCATCCAAAAGCCAGGAGGCCACCAACCCAAATAGTATTGAGATTGGCTCCAAAATCAGGAGGTTTAAAGTGCCAAGTTGTATTGATTTATCTTGGGATTGAGCATGTTTGTTCACATGCAGCAAGTTTTCCTCCAGAAATGGGAGAGATTGTACTGAAATAAATTCTCTTGTTGTTGCAGGGCTGCAGGACTGGAGCTCAAAGAAAAGCTCCCAATACTGTCAGGCCGACATGGGAGGAGCTGGCAATGCCTCAGGTTGCCCTTCATTGAGCTCGTTCCTAAAAAGGAGCTATTTGGTGCAGTTACTTTGGCAAGGCAGATGAACTGTGAAGTGTTGCAGGGTTGATCTGACTCAAAGAAGTAGTTTAGTCAACTTAACAAATAACGTCAGTGTTTTGATGTCTGGTTAATTAAATCGAAATCATGAAGCATTGTATCTGCAGGTGATGGGATAACCGCTTGATGTTTCTGCACTTTGGGGTGTGTGTGCAGCTTGTTTAGCTTTCCTCGTTAAATTTCTCGGGGTATTAATACTTGCCGCGTCCTTCTGGCATGCACCCTTTGATTTGTTGCCTCCTAACCAAAGCCAAAACATCTCATGGTATGCATATCAGGGCAGAATTTAGCTTGGCGAGACCTTCATCTGTAACTCCAACCGGTGTGCTCCAATGCAAAAACCCACGAGCTTCTGCGGAAGGAGGCATGACTGAAGGGAGGTGTTCCCCAAGAGACTTGCCTGCTTTTCCTTCTGTGCGCCTCTAAGCCGCCTGCCTGCTGCAGAACTGGCTAGCATCACCTGTATCTTAAATTTGCAAAAAAACCCTCTGCTTCCCTGGAGTCAGTTTTATGTGCATAAACCCATTTAGCACACTTAGTCCAGGCAACTGTGGATAAATCCTTCCTATCTTTTTTTGGTCAGAAGGACTGTAAAAGATCCATCTCCATCGCCCTCTGATGGAATTTGAATAGATGTGTCTGGAGTGACATATGTTCAGCCATAAATTACAGAGGAACAATTTTAAAATAAATTGTCTGCAGCCAGTCCTACCAAATTTACCTCCTGAGGCAGATGATCATAAAGCTAGAAGCAAACAAGCCCTTAAACATTTGAGGCAGGGTTTGAAAAGATCCTTTTGTGTAGGCGTTAGCATTGCCATAGGTCAGTGGGATGCTTCCTATTTTGGACCAAAATAGTCAGCGGAGGAAAGGCCGATTTTATACCACCTAGAAATCTTGTCCACACAAATGAAGTTGTGCAAGGTAGAGCCAACCAGAAGGAAATACTTTAAGCATTTTTACTTCTCTTTACTGCCTGCATATGTACAGTATGTTCAGGCTAAAACCTTGAAATGTTGGTAAACACACATGACATAAATCATCAAAATAAATCCTCCCAAACGTCATATTTCTTAACCACAATGGATTGCAATTGTCCAAGCCACAGCATAATTAGAGAATCTTTCTTTCTTTGCTGGCTGGGCTCCAGATCCCTATGGCAGACTGAACCAGAAGACTAAACCCCTTTTATTGTAGTATTGTGCCAGCAAACATGCGGCTTTGAAGAACCCTATTTTCCAGGAGATTTTACCAACTGGTCTTTGCATTACTGTCTGTAATACATGTACACAGATGGACATAGAGGGGTTTTGGCTGCATCATTTTCAAGTTTGATCCTGTCCCCCTGTTGCCATTAGGGATGATGCTTGTAATTGCTATTCAGTCAACGCCGCTACCAAACTCGAGGGAGTTCTGCGGCTTGTCCATCAATCCTCCCCTCGCTTAGCGTGCAATGCAGCTTGAATGTTTAAGTTACCATTCACGTAACAAAGGATAACCCCGGGTGCATGTCTTTGTGTGCAGAAACCCCCAAAACAGACTTTTGTGCCTCTTGGATTAGGCACAGAGCTAGCCATCTCAAGTTATGTTTATGAGCGTGCAGAAACAAATGTCTCTCTGCTGCCTTCTGTATCTTAAATAGTATTTTTCCCTTAGGTGCAGCGTTGTAAATCATTGCTTCCTCTCTTTAAGGGAGCAAAATGATTTCAGTTTGTCTTCATTAAAAAAAACAAAAAAAGAGACAGTAATTTAAGCATAATTTAGGCGCATCTTCGTCCCACACCTTGGAGAACAAAGAAAAGATACACAGATAGATTTTTATAGACATAGAAATTTACAGAGATAGATATTTTATAACTATAATAGGCAGAGAGGCTGTAGCAACAGGATGTGGACTGCCTTTTTTTATTGTAAGCTAGGTAGGTGGGGCTCAGTGAGACCAACCTGGATTTGTTTCTTGTAACCAGAGAGCGAGGAGGACCACAGGTGCCACCTGGGCTGAGAGCTGAGGAGCCCTTGTACACGCTTGCAAGAGCACACAGCTGCTGGTCACAGAAATTTTGGGTTTGCTAGGAAATGCATGCTTCATCGCAAGCAGTGCTTTCTCTAGAAATGTACCAGTATCTCCCAGGGTTTTTTTGGACAGGAAAGTGTGGGGAAAAAAACCCACAAAACCAAAGCATGCACAGCTAGCCCTGCCGTCGACGCAGATGTTGGGAGCACGCTCGCGCAGTGTTGAGTGCTTTTGAAAAATCTTTTGTTTCCCCTAAGAGCATTTATTTTCCATAGCTTGCTTTCCTTCTGCGAAATCAAACCCAAATGATAGCGCGGGTTTGCATATATGCCAGGATAAATCTCCTTCCTCGCTCCTCCATCACGCTGCTGAGAGTTTAGGCTTGACTCAGGTTTTGCCTCATTGATTGCTTCAAAATCTTCTTAAGAGCAAAGTCGGGATGTGCAGAAATATAGCCCATTAAGATCTTAATGTAATCTCGAGCATTTTCAAATGCATTGTGTTCTAGGTATTTTTATGGCTTACAAATGTAGCTGACTTGGGAATTTGATGAATTTTTCAGAGTGATGCCATGTGATGAAGTTTTATGCCATTTAGAAGAAACACATTAATGTCATTAGTGGCAGTTAATTCTTAGTTTTCCAGCAACTACGGTCATGTCATAAATTGCCGTGTGACAATTTAGTGAGTCACGTGGTAGAAAAAGTAGTATTTCAAGGGGAGGAACTGAAAGTACTAATTTATTTATATTCTAGTTTTCAAGGTTGTTTTGGTATTCAGAGCTAGAGCTGATTTAAATGTGGAGCGAAGGCAATTCAGCCTGAGTTAGTGTGGGGTTGGACAGACAGCATCAAAAGACACAATGTTTTCTTAGAACAAAAAAAAGCTTAAAAGATATTTCTCACTTGAGATGCATCAATCTGCTTACATCCAAGGTAAGGGCTGAATCTCTTTTTTTCAAGGTGCAAAGCCTTCAGATGCCCCACTTATCCAGCAAGCTCCAGGAACCCATTTAAAAGGACCTTTAGCGGGTCTTGGGCTGCAGCATTGGGTGCTGGAGTTGCCAAAGGATGCTGGCAAGTCCACTGGATTCAGGCAAACTGGCAGCTTTGAATTACAGTGTTTTATTAGTGGGTATTTATTTAATTCCCTTCAAATCCCCCAGGCGTGCTGCAGGAAGCAGCATAGCAGTATTGCAGATAGAGAGACCAACCCTAAAGGAGATATAATCAGGGCATTTTACACATTTTTCTATAGCTTTATAGCTTTGGCAGCAATTTCGGTGTCGGTCTGCAGTTCAAGGAGAGCTGTTAGGGAGGGCAGGATTAGCTCCTGGGAGCCTGCTTGTAAATTCTGCAGGAGGATGCTCGATGGTGGATTGCTGTAGTTCTTGCAATACTTTTTAGAAGAGCATGGAGATCATCTGTTTATATTGGTTGGGAGACATGAAGACAGTCTGCTGTGTTTTTTGTTTTGTTTTTTCTTGTAAGTAAAAGTGTGTGTCAGAAGCACAAGCTGAGGCTTGGAGCTGCTCAGCAGTTTAATTGATTCCACGTTGAAAAGACTGTACATCTCTAAACCCTTCTTTAGGTTTTGGATGCATCTAAGAGGCAACAGCCCCCTCTTCTCAGTGCAAACGCTTCAAGGCATGGTGGCTCTGGAGACTAGAGCAGGGGTTGGTTTATTTGTAGCTTGTTTTTGCTCAAATCCTTCAACTCTCGAGGCATATTCCCTGTGCAGAGCGATGTGCTAATGAAGGCAGAGTTGATGAGCTACAGAGCTGCTCTCCTTTCTGCTGAACGCACCGCCCGCCCCCCCCCCCCCCCCCATCCTGCTTGTGTTTCAGCTGAGAGCCGGTTCGGTGTGGGTTATGAGTCTGTCCATGGGGCAGAGAGTTTTATGCTGTGGTTGCTTCTAAAAGCTGTGGTAATTTGAGCCGTGTGTCCCTGCCCGAAGAAGTTCGCAGTCTGAAAATGCAAATCCTAAAGGATGGAAAGGACAAGCAAAGGGGGTTTGCAGTTTGGGGAGGACACCTCAGTTTCAGCTGGATAACCTGTGCTCCGTCTAGACTAGGCATCCTTATCCTCGTTAATTTTTGTTAGATTTTGTCCATTAGCTTTATTTATGGATTAGCTGCACTGCCTTATGAGTTACACTTGTGGCTTCTGATTACTGTGGAGACTAATTTGGTGCTCTGCAAGGGAAACAGTGCAAGTCCTGTTTGAGCTTTATTTTCTGGGATATATGAAAGGTCACTTTGCTGATCCTAAGCACTTAAGTACTGTGAGCTTATCCTCCCAGCATCACAAGAGTGCAAAGGGAATAATAGGTTGGACCTTTTTCATATCTCCTGGGGTTTCAAGGCTTATAGGGTTGTGTTTCCTAGCTTTTCTCTCTCCAGGGACAAAACTGAAATTCCCACTAATATTAATTGGGTGGTTTTACCAACATGGCCATGTATGCGCTTGTGGATATGGAGAACCTCAGAGGTGGTCGTTGCTTCCAGCACTTGTTACCTGGAATTGGCGTTCTTCGAAGGCGTGGGGTAGCCAGAGAGGAGAGGAGCCCTGCCCGTTGGATGCAGCCTTCAGCTGAAGCTCAGGGATAGTTACAGAGATGCAGCTGTGAATCATTTGATGTTAAGGCTTGCAGAAAATAATTTGTCAAGTAGTCCCAGCTGTTTGATGTTATTGGCTTGCTCTGCCTGCCCCCCCCCGTACTCACAGATATAGCAGTTAAAGTTCAGCACGTTGTTTGAAGAGGCCAGTTTTCATTGTAAGAGGACCAGTGATTCCTCCTTCATCCACCCGCGTTTGAAGAGCCGGTTTCTATCAGCATGGCTCTTGTGGGTTCCCGTCTGCAAGGTATGAAGCCAGTTTCTAATCCGACCGCTGCTGGTTTAAGGGATCAGCTCACACCATTGCTGTCCCAAGAGGCTCTTGCTGCCGTCCTTCATTGCAGCCATCTCTCTGTGGCCCATCCTGAAGTGCGCAAGCAAAAGGCTGCACAGACGTTAATGCTCTGTGCCTGCAACATTTTGTGGTTGCTACTAAAAATAAAAAGAGTGAAATTAATTTGCTAATAATGGATGTGCTACTAACAGAAACACATCCCACTTGTACCTAGCACCAGCAGGTTGTTTATGGCATATTTGCTGTGTCTAAAAATACTCTATTTTTTTTTTCTAGCAACCAATTCAATTTAAAGACTATTTTCACACATCAGTGGCTGTTAATCAGTTAAGGAGTTATCAGTTTTAATATTAGGAATAAAGAAGCAGATCTCATCAACAGCTTAAAACTTTATTTCATTTCTTTTCACCTGGCTTGCAGCAGATTATGGGGAGTCTTAGGCTCATCTTATTTCTTCTCCTTTTCCCACCCCCTTGAAAAGAGAGATAGTACCATTACATGCATGACTGTACTGTGCTAGTTCTACCTATCCCTTCAAGAGCTGTTGAATTAGAAATACTGAGATAAAAATATAAGACTAAAATAAGATTTAATTAGAAATTAAACCCCAGACACCCATGTAATTTTAAATAAAGTCCTGTATACTTCATGAAGAGATTGTAAGGTTGACTGTCAGAAGAGGAATGGTACAATAGAGACCAAAATGCAAGGTAGGGTGCAGGCTGTTTGTGGCCCTGTTTGCTCCGAATCCAATTTCCAAAATATCTGAGACATTGCCACCAGTGGCAGAAAAATGACATGGTACCAACCCCTGCTTTTGGCTGTTGAGCTCAGCCAAGACTGTGCCCATCCGGCTACTGTGATACCTGCTCTGCAGTGTGGAAGCATAAGATGTTCCTGGGTCAGCTTTCATCTAACAGCATCCATTGCATCACAATATCCCTGTTTATTAGAGGATTGCTGCTTGAATCACCTCACCGGCTGTCCTCTCCTTTGTGTCATGTACAAAGCAAATATAGGAAAGGGTACAGATAAAAGCATTATAATAGATACTAGTTATGCCTGAAACATCCATGCAGCTATGACTGCTTCTGCTCCTCGGCATGGTAGTGCAAGTGTGGTTTCCATCAGGAGCGGTCCTCAAGCCTCTGGTCGTGAGAGGCTGGAAGGCTGTGCTGGGGGAGCTCTGCAAATCCCCCCCTGTCCTCCCCAAAGCATCTGCTGCAGGGGTGTGGCTCGGCACACCACCACTCGCTGTGGTAATTTTTCCATTTATTTTTATTTTCTGTCCTGCCTTTTTTTGCATATCCCATTTCCTGTCCCTGAATTCTTCCTTTCTAACCAACACAAGAGTATTTCACTTAGATATGACAGCACGCTGCTCTGCTGGCTATTTGTTATGAGGGCTCATATTGAAATCTTCAGTGTAATGTAATGCTCTTGAATGTTCTTCCTTACACCTTTTGGATAGAGAAGGGACTTGCCTGACCCATGGGAGCCTGGAGATTGTACAAAAATTGGTCCAGTTCAGTTTCATTTCACATCCCTCATTAAAACATGGGTTATTGGTGTTGTACATCTGTTGGCTCCGTACTTATTCATGAAAACCGAACATTCCCTTTGAGCTGAGCTACGTATCATACCATCATTAACAAGCTGCACCTCGTTGAAAATCTGTCAAGGAAAACTGACTTATTTTGCATTTGCTGCTTTGCACAAAATAGAAGCACAGTAAACTCTTGTGCCGTAATGATTTTCTGTCTGTCTTGATGGGATGTAATGAGATAAATTCAAGTCCTTTTTTGAAGGCTAATTACATCGAGTACACACTAGACGTGGGCTGCCCTTGTTATATGTTGAGCATGTTTGTGCTTTCATTTCCCCATCCCTATTGTCTGCGTGTGCAAGTGAGTTTGATTTGTCTTTGAAATACAAATTGTAGGCTAGAGAGGAGCTGTTTGGTGGTCTCCTCTCCCAGAAGACTCTCCAGAGATTGTATAACAAGTCCTTGCTGTAGGTAGGGCAGCTTTTGAATGTGGCTGTGAAGTAAATAAAATAACTCTGTGCTAGAAACTGAGGAATGTGCCATAAAGCATGATGTCAGCTCGTGGCAAGTCTGCTAACAGCCATCAAGAATAAATTCAGCCCTATATCTGTTCAGCAGTTCTGGTGTGTGGACACAAAGCAGATGAACTGCATCCTGCAGAGCTCATAGCCTGGGTATGGAGCACTAGTTGGATGATGAGCAATTTTGGAAATTCGGTTTTTAAAACCTGTAAATCCCTCCAGTCCTGTGAGTTGTTCTCTGCCTGTCTTGTGGGAAGAAAAGGGAGCTGGGGGAAAGTGTGGGAGGGTGCCTGGTTTGGGGAGGTCAGCAGGGATGCTAGAGATGAGCATCCCATAGAGTAGGATGGAGAGGCTGCAGATGTATGATGGAGACCTGGCAACCTGTGGTTGGCTTGGGAACTGCTTCAGGGTTGCATGGTGCTTGCAGTGAGAGCCTCGTGGTCCGGGCAAGAATGGAGGTGGGCCTGGGGAGAGGTCTGTTGAATGCTCTTGGATCACACCTCTTTTGATGCATAAGTGATCTTCATCGGCAAAGACTTACTGGTTGGCTCTAGGAGTTAGGAGTTGATGTGCAAGCGTCTCACCTTTGGTGAAGAAGCTAGTGACATAAAAGGGAAGATGCTGAGAGAGTTTCTCTGGTACTGCAGGAAGCAGAGCTAACATTGGAGGCAGTTGTTGTAGTTGGTCCATCAGAGGAAAAGGGATCACTAGTAAAAAATCTATACTTCATCTACGGTGAAGATGAATTCTGTCATAACTGGCTGAATTTTAGCACATGACCTTCATGCTGTGATTGTCTGGGATATTCCTGGTGGGATAATATTAATGCTTTTGCTATGAGCTCATTTTCTTTCCAAGCTAGTTACAACTGGGGAAGTTTGAATGCTGATGGAAAGGCTCTGGGATTTCCAGGTAACTTCTGTAAGTCTGATAGCAGACCTGTGCATCATTGATACCATACTGGGCAGAATTATTTTAGAGCATCTCTGAAGGAAAAAAAGTAGCAACACTTTGGAACTTCTTTAACATGTCTCTGTGTCGCTGCTTTTTGAAACAAACAGAAAATAAAGTTTTTCCCCTTTTGCTAACAGTGGGTTTGTAATTCTACATATTAGGGTACAATTACAGGGCCAGCTGTTTTTGTCCTAAAACGGGGTGGATACGTGCAAATCTGTGGCTGTCACTGCTCCTGGCTGAGTGTGCGCACGCAGGTGAAGTGCAGAGTGCTTTGCTTAGATGAAAGAACACTTCTTTCAGGAGGCTGGAAACAAGATATTACTGTATTCACTTCAAATTATTTAAAAAAAAAGAAAAAAAAATAATCCCAGGCTACCCTTAGCCATATATTATATCTGTGAGAACAAAAATAGCTCTCATATCAAGTCTTAGTGCCTTGTCATGCATATATATTGGAGCTGGAAGGAATATCTTATATGGCGAGCATGCCTGGTTCAGGCTATACCCAGAGCAGTCTGTCTTATATGGAGCACTTTAAAGTTCATCACAGGTTTGCAGGGGAAAAGACCCTAGGGAAGAAGCCTTATCACAGTGTCTTAAAGCTGTCGATCTTGAGATCCCCTCCACCACCGTGTTGCTATTTGTTTGCCGAGACATTGATTTCTGCGTGTAGAACATCTTAAATGAAAACCATGAGATGTAGTTTACCTGTTTTTCTAAGACTGAATGAAAAAAAACCCAAGCACAATAATGTTTTCTAAAGCAGAGCCCAAAACAAGTTATGTCTAATGCATTCAACAAGGAAAATAAATACCCAGCAAAGGCAGATGCTAGGGGAAAAAATAATCAACAGCTTCTCATTCTCTTTTCATGAAGATATTTAAGTATGCACTGTGTGTTAGTGGCATAGACTGTTTTAAAATATGCAAACCAAATAGCTCGTGAGTGTTTGTCTGTTTTCTAGCTGAAGGTATGTTTTTTTTAAAAGGAAATGTGAAGAGACTAATTTTATGATGGGAAAGCTTAGCCTGTGGTTCTTCTTTTCACAGTATGCAGACCTGGGTTCTTCAAAGCTTCACCCCACAGTCCATCCTGCAGCAAATGTCCCCCTCACAGCTACACGCTTGATGAAGCATCCACATCTTGCCTGTGTGAAGAACACTATTTTAGGAAGGAATCAGACCCACCTACAATGGCCTGTACAAGTAAGCATGTGCTTATAGGGTTGTTTTTAATCCTTTCAAGCTGTCCCTGTACTGTGACTAAACATTATGATCCTAATTAATGTGCTTTTACAGGCTCTGGACTGGAGTCTGAACTAGTCTTAACACACTTGTAATGTCACTGGCTTTGTCCACTGTACCCCCGTTTACACGAGAACAGACTTTTCGAAGCCTTTTGCTTCAAAAGCTGGCATTGAACTCAGGAATCGTTTTTGTAACAAACAGATGCTCCATCACTCGCCGTCCGCTCATGGGCAGATTCAGCCAGCAGCATGGTGTTCAGACAGTACACATCGGTGTGTGCGTGGGTACCAGTGTGGGGCACGCACGCAGAGGAAACGACGGGTAGCGCTTGTCAGCGGTAGGCATGGATAGAGTCTACATGGTCCTGCTTAGTATCATCTCCTAGCTCATTTTTGGTAAACAAGCAGGGAGAGAGCCCTACCTTTCCAAGCTGCCTGGAGATGATCGTTCTTCAGGGTAGCCTCAAAACTCTGCAATGGAAACTGCTTCTCCAAATCTGCAGCAAAAATGTAGAGCTTATCCCCTTGGTGTAGGGGGAGGGTAGTATAACAAGCAAATTAGAATCATAGAATCATAGAATTGTTTAGGCTGGAAAAGACCTTTAAGATCATCAAGTCCAGCCATTAACCTAGCACTGCCAAGTCCACCACTAAACCAGGTCCCTAAGTGCCACGTCTACACGTCTTTTAAACACCTCCAGGGGTGGTGACTCAGCCACTTCCCTGGGCAGCCTGTTCCAATGCTTGACAACCTTTTTGGTGAAGATATTTTTCCTAATATCCAATCTAAACCTCCCCTGGCACAACTTGAGGCCATTTCCTCTTCTCCTATCTCTTGTTACCTGGGAGAAGAGACCGACCCCCACCTCGCTACAACCTCCTTTCAGGTAGTTGTAGAGAGCGATAAGGTCTCCCCTCAGCCTCCTTTTCTCCAGGCTAAACAACCCCAGTTCCCTCAGCCGCTCCTCATAAGACTTGTGCTCTAGGCCCCTCACCAGCTTCATTGCCCTTCTCTGGACACGCTCCCGCACCTCAATATCTCTCTTGTAGTGAGGGGCCCAAAATCAAACACAGTATTCAAGGTGTGCCCTCACCAGTGCCGAGTACAGGGGGATGATCACTCCCCTAGTTCTGCTGGCCACGCTATTTTTGATACAAGCCAGGATGGCATTGGCTTTCTTGGCACACTGCTGGCTCATACTCAGCTGGCTGTCAACCAACACCCCCAGGTCCTTTTCCCCCAGGCAGCTTTCCAGCCACTCTTCCCCAAGCCTGTAGCATTGCATGGGGTTGCTGTGACCCAATAACCCAATAAATTGGGGTATTGGGAGTGCAACATGGAGTCGGTGGAGTCAGAATCACTAATTTTTCCCCTTTCCTGCCATCAGTGAGCTATCCTGTCAGCTGTACCTTGAAAGTTTCTTGTTCAGTTTATGTTTCAGATACTTAGGGCCACAATTTGCATGCCCCCAGCTAGTTCCACTGAGTGTAGCACAGATCACAGGTTTTTGCTGAGCTGGATATGTCATGCTCCGAATGTGATTTTTGCGGTGCAAAAGTGGTTAAAAAGGACCGAAGAGAAGCTGAACTACTGGGGCTGGAGCAGGTAGAGCTTCCAAGGAACTTAAGCAATGGAGGAAAAAGTAGGTTTATGAGACCATGCACTCTCAGAGCCACTGGGCAACGGTGCAGAGGTGACTTCGATACTGTTCCCTTGCATCATGCAGGCATGGTAGTGGCTTTTTGTGCCTTCATCCCAGTGAATACAGATGTCCTTCCTAGCTTCCCAAGTTTGCACTTCAAAAAGAGAAAGAAAAAGTCTGTTCCTGTTGGAGACACTCTTGCAAAGGAAATTGCCCTCGGCAGGTCTCTGCTTGCCCGCAGGAGGCACTTGGAGCAGAATTGAGGCCCTTGAACTCTACGTTTGCTTTTCACCAGCCGAAGGAGCATGAAGCATGTGGCTGTTGGAAGGTGTGGTGCAGGGAGGGAGAAGACAGCCTTAGGCAGCGTGGCAGTAGCTGGTGCTGTAGGATCAAAGTGGTCTGGGGGGGTGAGTCATGCAAGCACTTCTCAGTTTATTAAATAGATATGCTGGTGTCTTTTGGAGCAGTAGCTAGAGTGGGTTACAGCATGAAAAACTTTGATACCAGGGCTTCTTGATGTCCATTTTGCCCCTTGCCTGACTTAAAAAACATAGATAAATGAGAGACGATGAGGTCCAGCATGGTATTGGGAAATGGGAAGGGAGAGGAGTACTCTGAGCTCTGGAAACACACATAAAATCGTCTTTTCTGTGCAGGCAGAACCAAAGCCAGGGACTGATACAGGGTTATGCCAGACTGCCAGTGTCCGCAGTGCTTCCTGCCCATCGGTGGTGTTGCTCTCTGTCCCTTCCCAGGATGCAGGGGTATGCATCCAATCTGTCCTGCTGGTGAATTCACACAGGGAAGGAGCTGCCATCCCCAAGGAAGAGGTTTATGCATGCCTGTGACCTGAGCGTAGAGCAGGATTTTCAGAGAGGCGCGAGTAAGCTTTGTGACCAGTTCACGTTAAAAAGAAATTAAATTAGAGTGGCTATCTCACCCAGGTTTCTGGTGCAATTTGAATCCTGTAGGTAAAGGCTGTAATTTCTGATTCTGCAAATACCACAGGATTTTCTTTTTAATGTTTGCTTGGGGGTTTTATGATTATTTTTTTTTAAGTTTGTTTGGGGGGTTTAATGTTTGGGTGGTTTTGTTTCGGGCTTGTCTTGTTTTGAAAGCTTACTATAAGCTAGTTTAAAGCGCAGGCATGGTGCCTGAAGCTGTATTAGGATATGGCTTGGCAGGGTACCGAGTGCTTCTGGGGCAGATGAGAGGTTTAATGCTGGCCAAGGCACTGCTCAGCTTCTGTTGCCCACTGCAAATCCTGGTACAGCAGTTGAGGATGTTGCAGCATCTCTGCTGGCATTAATGCTTACTACCCCAAAAGCGGGGTGGATCATCTGAGCCTTCTCCATGTGCTTCAGTCACCCTCGCTTGCCCTACATATCCTTTCTTGGGATTTTGTCCTAATCCAGCTATATTTGTGCTGAAGGTGATGAGGAGGGCCCATGTGCTACTCCAGCTCAGCTGCAGGCGTAGTAAATTTTGGCAGGGACAGTAAAGAGTAGGTAGCAACACTAACATTTTAAACCAGTCCAATTAGATCAGGAAGGCCACATCTCATCGTGAACTGAAACACAAGCGAGACAGACTTGAGTCATGACTGGTAGGAAAATATTGCAAGTTTTTTGTATGTTTTTATTATTTATTACCGCAGAAGTTAATAATATTCATAGGATTCCCTCAACGTGAAATCTAGTTAATTTTACAGAATACATCAATGTTCATTTTCAGTTCTACACCTGCAAAGTCCCCTTGCCAGTCGGTATAGCTATAAAATCACATTTTCCTAATTTAAAGTGAATGCTTTTCAGTCCCAAGCTGCATGAGTCTCCCCACCACCACCAGCATCACTAAAGAAAACTAACTGCAACTGCTCAGTTAAGTATGGGGGTGGGGGAAATACATTTTTATTTAATTTTTCCAGTTCCTTAAGGATGTTTTATAAGTAATGATTGGTAATTTTGAAATTAATAGTGCTGTGATGCAGCCTGAAATAATTATTGCCCTCAGACAAAAAAAAAGTTTGGTCCTGATGGGCATTTGAGAATTCTCTTAATATTATTATGTATCTTCCAGGAAGTAATTGCGCTTCATTTCTTTTTAACTAAGTAATCCTAGCTTCAGTTCCTTGCACAATATCTCTTTAAAATTAAAACATAAAGTTACACCCTCCTCCCCCCCCCCCCATCTCTGACAAGTGACCCCATTGCTGTTCAGAGCATATTGGGGAAATATTTTTAATGGTATGACACATGGGACAAAGTGAAGATTTTATAGTATTCACTGTAATATTCTACTCACAAAAAGTTTACAGTTAACTTTATTTTGAAAGTGTACGTATATGTATTTGTGTCTTAAGGGTAATTTCTCTCTCAGGTTATATTTTTAAAATATGTGCATCCATCAAGAAAAATACCAGTATCTTTGTCTTCAGAAAGTATTTGCCTCTGGACAGTAACTTGTGGTGCAGAAGGGGTAATCTTACCTGCTTAGGATATAAAGTAGCAAATGGGGGTGGGGTGGGGAATCAATAAACTAATATCTTTGTCCTTGTCAAAAGAAGGTTGGAAATTAAAACAGACCTTCTTAGCAGACCTGGGGCCTCCCTCTTCCAAAGGTAAAACACTGTTTTGTTCTCCCAGCTGTGATTTATCAAAGTTTTACCCAAGTGCAGTTTCACAATTCTTCAAGTAGGTCTTGTTAGATATCTGTGGACTGCTAAAGACCTTTCTCTGAGCCCCTGTGAGAATGCTAATTTTATAGGTTAAGTCCCACTAGCTTCAAAGCACTTCCACTGAAGTTGATGTTTATAAGCCTTCAAGAAGAGCAGCTGACTCCTCTGTACAAAGCAAGTAAAAACCTCTGGTGACTTTACAAAAGTAATAATTTATCCCCCGTTAAAGACACATTGTCCAGTAAGTGTTTCTTGTGCCTGAGTTCTTTATTTTTTCCTAGAGTACTGGTAGCAGTAAAAGGGCATTCATCCAGTGGAAGAAAAAATAGGGCAATTTAACCAGTAAAAAACATATAAAACCCCCCTGAGTGCAATATATATAACTCCACACAGCTCCAGTGATGAATTTTGTAGTTTCCATTATATCAGTACGAGTATGACAGTGCAGAAAATAGTCCTGACTTGTGCTGTACCTTGGTGTCATTAGCTAAATAGCGCTGGGTCCCTGTGGTGCAGATTACGAGCAGCTTGCTCCCGGTTCATAGTGATCTGAAGTGATCACAGAACAAAACAAAGCTGATCTGCCGTTTCCTAAACTAACTTAGCTTTTGTCTTCAACTGCTTTTCCCCTGAAGAAAAAAAATATATCAGGATTATTTATTACCTCTGGCAGCGAGTTTCTCATTTAATCAGAACAGCTTGAGACGAAATCATGACAGTGTTTTATCAGTGTTACCAATTTTATAGACTTAAAAAGGGGAATAGGGAAGGAAAATAGAGGAAAATGCTTCTGGTTTATAAGGTAATTTCATTTTTGCAACACTGCCTGTTTTAAATAACGAATTGAGTTTAATTATCACAACAAAACAAGAAGATGACAGCCTAAGACAGGCTGTTAAATTCATATGGATTTCTAGCTGGTGAACCTACTTGTTGGGCTCTTTTCAAGGAACTGCTCATGGATTTTGACAGCTTCATTCAAACCGAAGGGGAGTGTGTTGCTTTCCCTCCTGTACCTCCCTTGGAAAAATCCCAGTCTTTGCTGTATAGCTTCTGGTGGTGCCGAGATTCCTGCTTGTCCTTTCACATTGCCTTCAGGGTGTATCTGCAGCTTGCCCTTCATCTCCAACACAAGCCTGTTAAAAACAAAAAGCTTGCAGCACCTTCTGGAAGTAAGCAGTCTTGAAGGTGTCTCCAGGTGGGCTTTGCTTGCCCAGCCATGGCCTTTCCCAGCAGGATGAAGGAAAACAGCTCGCCTTTTGCAGGAGCTCTGGTATCTCTGCAGCAGCTGTTCCTCCTTGGATAGCCTTGCCAGCGCCATGCTGGCATCCTGAGCAGGGAGGCTT
The DNA here is from genome assembly GCF_034638445.1 of Ciconia boyciana. NCBI lineage: Eukaryota > Metazoa > Chordata > Aves > Ciconiiformes > Ciconiidae > Ciconia > Ciconia boyciana. The sequence continues at coordinate 61,621,220 of NC_132938.1, forward strand.
GGCAAAATAAGCAAGTGTGGTGTGGCTAACCAACCGTGCTAGAGCTTGGCAGGGACCAAGAAGGCTGCCGTTGAGTAGCCGAATACGGCCATGTTTCCAGTGGCCCGTGTAGATCACCATCTGCTTTGGGCTACATTGAGCGTCTCACTTAGGTGTGATTTGGATGCCCAAGCTTAGGTTTCACTGTTGCCAAGTAGCTGATGGGGAGAGGCGGGTGCACGCAGAGGAAAAATTCAGCATCTGAGTTGAGTATCTAAGTAGCATGAATACCCCAGCGTGTGTCTCTTTTTAGGACCTAGGGCTAGTAATATAGGACCTAGGGCTAGTAATATAGGAGCAGTGGGGCGAGGAGGGGGAATCTTGCCCCTGGTGAAGCTGACAGTGACTTGGACAGGGCAAAGATTTGCAGATCCCTTTGCAGGATGAGCAAGGAGAGCACCAGAGGCAATGCACCGGGGTGGCGTGCTCCTCCTGTTGGGTTTGAGCCAGCCCCGTGTCTTGTCCTCCCGTGCAGGTGGCTGCATCCCAACACAGACCCCTTGGGGTGAGGTGGGAATGCTCAAAACAAATCCCCATTTTCCCAGTTCTTCGGGTGCTGCTGCAAATGGTCCCCATGTACTTTTTGGCACGTGAGCAACAGGGCATCTCTTTTCAGCCTAGAGAGTAGTAGAGAGCAGGATGACTGATAATACTGTTTTTACCATGTGTTTTTCTCACTTTACAAACCAGGACCCCCCTCTGCTCCTCGGAGTGCCATCTCAAATGTTAACGAGACTAGTGTCTTTCTGGAATGGATTCCCCCTGCTGATACTGGTGGAAGGAAAGATGTGTCTTATTATATTGCATGCAAGAAGTGCAACTCACACTCAGGTCTGTGTGAGGCGTGTGGCGGTCATGTCAGGTACCTCCCCCAGCAAACCGGCCTGAAAAACACCTCTGTCATGATGGTGGATCTGCTTGCTCATACAAACTATACCTTTGAAATTGAGGCAGTGAATGGAGTGTCCGACCAGAACCCCGGAGCCCGGCAGTTTGTGTCTGTAAATGTAACCACAAACCAGGCAGGTAAGTGGATCTTCAACCTGGGGAAATGTCTGGGGTGGAGCCTGAGCCAGTCACACCCGGTGCAGACCTCCCTTTAAAGGGGTGGAAGTCCCCAGCATGGAGGGCTGGACTGTGGCCTATTAAAATATATGTGTGGGGGTGGTTGTGTCTCATAGGTTATAATTACTGCAGTCTTCAACATGTTTCCTTCCAGCAGGACACACTTTTAGGATTTGTGGCTTTTTCCTTTTACACTAAGCTACTTGGAAATCCCTCCACTTCTTTGCATTTTGGTGTATCCACCCACTAAACCAGAAATAAAACAGTTGCCTCTCCTGTTGGGAAAGGGAAATTTCTAAGAGTTCATTTCAATTCCAAATGCCAATGGTTAAAACGTCCTAACTTTGCAAACAGTTACCCTAAGAAAATTGTTTTGAGTGACTTTAGGAAATGAGTGACTGTGATGCTAAAGTGACTGGCCTCAGGCTGGTGAGATATGGTACGTTGTCACTGCTTCTCCAACAAGGTAGGGCTGAGATGTCATTGCATACCGTGTCCTTCTTGGTTTTGCACTGTACAGGCAAGATCATGTAGAGATCATGTAGGCTGGTTTGTTCCTTTGTCCAGGGCTCAGATCTGTCTGCCCTTCCTTTGCCCAGTGGTTGAAAAGAGCTGTCGTCTTGGACGCAGGCAGGGAGTTGCCGTTGCCCCCTGTCATTTGGAGGTGTGATGGGAGGCAAAAACATCATTACATCTCCTTCCATGCACATCAACATACCAAGCACATCAAACAGCTTCTGTAAGCCCTGGAGACCTTTCTATCCTCCTTCTCTTGTCCCTCATGCTCTGTGTTTTAGGGTCTTTCCCTTTGCCTACCTGGCTTGCTTCTTGCCATTTAATTCAGGGCTCCCCAGTGGCACTTGTCAGCTGCAGACATTCGTTCCAGGAATGTGGACTGGTGGCATTTGGGACCGTGAGGTCTGTGCTGCCAGATCACTGGGGCCACCCCTTGCCTTCTCCTTGCAGACAAGGCTTAGCCAGGAAACCCAGCGCAGTATGCACCATAACAGCTGGATGGAGATTAGCAGATCCTCGCTGCAGAGCAGAAAAATGCTAGCTGCAGCTGGGCTGCATTTCATTCCTGCTACCCAGGTGTACATTCGTGGGCTTGGCAGCCAGCAGCAAGAGAGTGCGATTGCATCGTGCTTTATCAGATACCTGTCCTGATAATTAGACTGGATTGTTGAAGTGTTGGACAAATCATTTGGATATATCTCAAGGAGATGAAATAAAGGCATGCCGGGGTTGCTGCTGGTGGATGTGGCAGGAAATCGTCTGGAGGAACGTTAGTGGATGGCAGTATGACACCTGTTGAAGGCACATGTTTAATGCAGATCAGTGGGTGTCACGGTCCTAATGCTGTTTACTGTTTCCCCGTTGTGAAGGCTGCTGCCAGTAACTGTTGTTGGAAAAAGTATATTTTCCTGTTAGTGGGTTTGCATTAGTATATCGTTGCTGGCATTGGATTTTCCCTGATGTGCGGAGTTAAATCCACATAAACCTCAGTAAATGTAGCTGCATGGGAGAAGATGCTACATTGCTGATCAGTGCAGATAGTGAGGAAATGGTCCTGGTTTGTGAGTTATGTCCCAAACTCCCCATAGTTGCAGGAGGATTTATCCATGTAGCTACTTTCCTGTGCATCAGGCCAAGAATAACCCCCTTGCACAGTTATCACCTCCAGCCTTGTATTGAAAGGTCCGTTATAGGAAATGATAGACCTGTGATGACCGTGGCTGATGGTAAGGACAAGTGGGTAAGTGTAGCTTCTGGTTCAGTCTCACTGTTTACCCTGGTGGAGCCACAATCAAGGAAGATATTAATGGATCAAGCCATGAGTGTTTCATTCACTGTGTGGTGTTGGAATTGCATCTGTATGCTCTTATGTTTGATTCAACAAGAGGTTGAATCAAGCCTCTGTCCAAAGCAAGGAGTGGTGACTGTATTTTTTTTGTCTCTGGCTGGTTCCACCACTCGTTCAGGAGGAGAACCAGGCCTGTCTGCTGGAGCCGTGGCATCAAACGTGCTTCCCAGCACTCTTTCGGCACTCCCAGGAGTGATCATCGGTTTGTCCATGCCAGAAATAAAGCAGCTGTAGAGGGGGACTTTGCAAATCAGACCAGTTGCCAAGCATGGAAAGTGGATATCTGTTTTCTTAAGGTGCCTCCGAAAAATGTCCTTTGAGGCAAGTAATGGAGGTGTGCAGTGGCCTAGAGCGGCCCATGCCTGGCCATGCCCAAAGATGCTGGATATCTCTGAAAAATCCTCTCTCAAATAAGAGCAGACAGAGCACATGGGGCTTCAGGGATTCTCAGCCCACTCATCTTCCCCCTGAAATTACCACCAAGAGATGCAGCTCTGGGGCCTCATCCTTTCCCTTGCACAGGTTTTCTGACAGTATGATTATATTTTCATGAAGGCTGGTGTAATGAAGTTGAGTCACTAAAGGCAGTGACATAAGGCCAACTGCAGCAGTAGGAGAAATCCTGCTACAAGAACTGCTGGCTGCAGAAAATGAAAAAATTGCATGCTGTGGGATAGGTCTGGCTGTTGGAGTCCTGCTGGCAGGTATTCACTAACCCAGCACTGCAGAGAAATGCCAGTGTCTGTTTTGTTGGTTTGGCTTTTGTCCGTCTCGAAAAGACCATGCTAATCTCAGGACTGCAGAGAATGCGCAGGCAGCGGGGTGCTGGGCGCACCACCTCTTCTGTGCATGGGAGCTTTTGGCAGCAGAAACTACCTCTGGTTTGGGCTCTTGAAGGGATTGCTCCATTAAAAAAAAGTGTTTTTCTCCAAAATAATTTGTCCCCCTTCCTCTGTCCCCAATTTAAAATAATGAGAAAAAGAATTGGCACCAGCAATCAGTCTGGCATTTTCAGACTGATGTAATTTTCCTCTGAACTTTTGAAATCAGATTTGGAAATACAGTAAGGAAACAGTAATGTTTTGTGCACAAGAGGAGGCAGATCAGCTAATCTCAGCTGGTGACCCCAGCATGCTTCTGCTCCCCCAGTCCCTGGGGACCTGACAGTACTTGGGATGGGACCAGTCCATGTGGGATGCAGTGGCCTTAGGCTCCAGATAGAGGACTAGTTCTCCTGTCACCCTCTTGCAATCCTCAGATCTCTGTTGTTTCTGTGGGATTTTGCAGATGTTTTCTGCTGGAAAACATGTATCTAGAAAGGGTGAGCAATCCCTCAAGCCAGGGGAGGTGGAAAGTGCGCTGGCCTCCATCATGACTACCCTAGAGCTGCTGCAGGCAAACAGGGGACCTTATTCCCTTCATAGGCACATGGGTTGGCCAAAGCATGGTTCTCCCCTACGGCATTGCTGCAAAATATGTGCCCAAGGGATTTCCCAGCACAGATGGCAGGGAGCCATCTGTAATGCACTCTCACAGGACATTAAAAAGCGTGCCTCGTGCACGTGGGCTGGAGCCCAGTGAATAATTCATAGGTGGCAGTGATAGGATTGAGTTAGCCATCCTTGTCTTGTTCATGGTTTTGCTCAAGTTTTCATATTTTTGAAACTGCCACCTAATGCCCCTTTTTAGACAGTTTCCAGAGAGCAGTCTGCGTGTGCCACTAATACTGAAGTTTGCTTTTCAAGTAACAACCGCGTGACTTTTTTTCTCAATGATTTCACCAAGCTGCATGATTAAGTAATGCTGTCACTCTAGACAGAGATGTGCATCTCCCTTGAGGTCTTTTGTCTTATCTGCCCTGTATACAGAAAGCACCTACCATGACATCTTGGTCAGAGACATGTGTCTTGTAATGGGTCCGTAGGGAGCAAGCAGTTGTGATTCATGGTTGCCTGCGCGCCCATTGTATCATCATAGGAGCACACCAGGAAGACGCAATGTTTAAAACCTTTCTAGGCTTAAAACCTGCCAAGAGTATTCACTTTAAGCCAGCCTAAACAGCTGAGCAATTTTATTTGCTTTCTGTTTCCAGCATATCACATGCTGGGCATGGCTTCAGGCACGGAGCCGACATGGAGGTGGGGGGTGTGAGAGTGAGGCGGTTCTCCCGCTGGCATCCCAAATGCCACGGACTCCTTTACACTTAAAGACTTTCTCTGTGTGTGTTTTCAGATAAGCCCCCTGCCTGTTTTCTGTTTGAAAAGTTGGAAGCCAGCATTCAATCCTCTTCTGTGACCTGTATGATATTTTCGAGCCTTTTGGGGGAGAAGGGGAAGAAAGATCTGGACGTGCTTGCTAACAGAGGAGGAGTTAACATGTCTAATGCCTCAAGGAGTCTGCATGCCTGAGGCCAAACCAGAGATACAAGTTGCATCCTGTGGTGTGGTGCTGCAATGCTATTTAAGCAAAGGTGCTGGAGGACAGCACCTGGCAACCTGTACTGCTGCCTGGGAGGCATGGCTGGGTTCTTGCTTCACCAAAAAAACCACTAGATGCTTGGAGCAGCTGGAAAGCTCTTGGAGCAGGGAGATGTGCTGAGAGCCATGATCCTCACTCTGATTGTGCAGGCTGGGATGCTGCAGTGGGGGAGAGCAAGGGAGAAGGTGTTTTCCTTACCACGCGGGATGTACCAGTCTTTGAAAAGCAGCCAAGGGCGATTCAGAAAGGGAAACCTGCAATGTAGAGCTTGTTGCAATCTTACGTCAGCAACTGCGTGCTCTTGAAACCGACAGACTGCAGCCCTGCACAGTCTGGGAAGAAAACATCAGAAAATGAGGCGAGAATATGGCTGTGCTGGGAAGCATGTTTTCAGAGATTGCCTTTGGGAATGGACCAGTTCAAGTCCTGTAAGGTTCAGGCTCTGATTCTTGCAACTTTCAAGTCTCACAGGCTTGTCTGGTTTGGCTTGAGGAGGGTGGCAGCTTGCTTATTTTTTTTAGGAATAACAAAAAATTTCCAGTAGATGCAGCATGTTGCATGCATCTCACATGAGAGGCAAGACTGGTTTGCAGCTCTACTTTTCAACCAGAATTGCTGACCTAGGGCCTGCGAAAGCTTAAGCAGATGCTTATTTTTGGAAAACTCCCTTTCCACAGCTAGGGTGGTGAGCAGAGCTTGCCTGTGAATGTCTGTTTGTAACAGTACTTGATTGACTGAGCTGCATCATCTTCTCAGCAATGGCCAGTAGTGGATACCATGGAAAAGGGTATGAGCACAAGGCAGACACATACCTATGCTTTCTTAGAGCACTCTCCAACCTCTGGGGACAACCTTTTTGTGCTTTATAGCCCTTAATGGATTTTTCTCCCATGAATTTATCTAATAATTTTATGAACTCCAAGAAAATTTTAGCAGCTGCAGGGAATCCTATATTAATTCAGTATGTCTGATAGTTTAAGCTGTGCTTTAGATTCATGTTGGTCAGAGAGGGAGCTATTAGTGGCATGAATAGAGGGTTTAAGGCTTACAATTGCCCATCTATTTGGAAAGCACAGTCATTTAGTGCGAACACACTAGCTTCCAGTGTGTTAACACAGGTATTGCAGCATTTAACCTAGAGCAATGTACTCTTAAAAGCAAAGTGTAATCTTCCATACCAGGATGGGCTAATACAGGGGTATTTTAATAAGTAGAGGTAAACTAGTACTGCCTCAAAGACCATGGTCTCCATTTAAACCTGGGTGCACCGTGCACAGTAGCGTGTGGCAGCATGGCTGCGCCTTGCGGCAGGATCCTTCTGCTGGCTGTGAACACCCTTCGTGTCCAGGGAGATGCAGAAATGAGTATTGAGCTGCCAGTGACTGTTCAGGCAGGAAGAGAGAATAATTTCATTTGTGAAGTCCCATGCATATGCTGGTAATCAGCTTCAAGAAGTATCTTGCTTTATTTTTGAAGCGTGGTCACATGTAATCACAGAATGCAATCATAGGTAGTTAAAAAACAAACGTGCTAGCAGAGCAAAGTAAAACCTGAAAGCCAGTGTTGCACAAAAGGTTTATTGTTTGAATTTTTTTTGTGATGGCCGCATTTATTCTGAATGCAAAATCTTCATCCACCGTCCTATTCTAGAGTCATGAGTTCACCCCAGCCCAGATGGCTGGGTGTCTGCTACCAAATGAATTATGGAACAGCTGAATATTTTACAGTTTTATTTATAACTCCCCAGTCAGTTATTGCTACTTTTTCATAGTTTGTTATAAGTCTTTTTGTTGTACTTGCAGTATTAGAAATACATGCTTGAATATTGAAAGAATTCCTTGGAATATTAAAAAAAATCCCCAAACTTATAATACAACTTTTAGTTAGAGGTCATTTTTATTCTTGAAGTATGTGAGACAACCCTGTTGCTGATATATGAGGACATTAAAAGATGAAATAAAAAGCATTTTCCTGCATCTACAGACAGACCTTTCAATTTTGACGTGAAATTAAAACGTCTTATTTATAGATTAAAGCAAAAATAGTAAGAAGTAGTCATCCCCATCCACCTTCCCCCTAAAAAAGGGAAGGGGAAAGGCACTGAAGTTCTCATGATGAGATTCAACCGATGACATCCATTGTGTGTTGTGCAGTAGGGTGCAGGTACCATCTCCCAGTGGCAGCGAGACAAATATCTTTACGGTAAAGCGATTAGTCTCCTTCAAAGGATGCTACTTGTGAGGCAGTCACATGAACTATGAAAAGCAAATGCCAGGTTATACCTGGGGAAAATTCATCCATGGACTGCACCTGTATGGTGCCATGCAGCTGGGTATGAGGGAGCAAAAGCTGCCCAAAATACCCCATTGGAGGTGCTGCAGCCAGCAGGACTGACACTGATTCCTCTGTAACATCCTGAAGCCGCTGGGATCACTGCCAGCAACGTAGCCTCAGGCTTGGGGTAAAGCAGCTGAGATTGAGCAGCCCAAGTCTAGATTTTTAGAGGTGTATGAGGAGCAATACTGAGATTTTCCAAAAAGCATAGAACAGGCTGTGCTGCGGTCAGATGTGGTAAGAGCTTCACAAGGTCAGAGCTGTAAGAAACTTGTGGTTTTGCAGAGCACTGATGTTACATTGCAAGAGTGATAGTGCTGGCTTAAAATTTTATTTCCCATTTTGCTGGCATATTTTTAAAGGATTGCCAAGTAATCTTATATTAATCTAATTCTAATCACCTTAAAACACAGCCTTCAGAGCCAAGGAGTTCTCTTTGTATTGTGCTGAGCACAGTACTTGGCAGAGAGCGGAAGTAAAGCATCTAAAATGGCTTCACTGCCCAGATCACATCAATGTATAGATTACTTTTTTTTCCATGAATGCAGCTTCTGAATTTTACTGCTAATAAAATCCTATTCAGCTCTTTAGTCTCAGACTGTAAGCTGATAATTCCTTTGTCTGATATGTTATTACTCTGATTTTAGCATTAAAAGTAGTTTTACATTTTTAACACTGTGCATAGATGATACTTTTGAAAGTGCTCTTAAGACACCAGGACTCAAAAATAGCCAAAAAAGAATGGAAAAATACTTCCAGTGCTGTTAGAGAAGTAACAGGGGACTCATAGGCATTTAAAAAAAGTCCCACTTGCTTTCTGGCTGCGGCTTCTTTACTGTACCAAGTAAGCTCTTTATAGTAATCTCCCTGAAAAGTTAAATATAACAGTGGAGGAGCCAGAGTAGTTTGAAACATTTGCGTTTCAGTAATTGTGCATTGAGTGAGCTGTGCTATAGAAACACTGCTCAGGGTATAGCAACTTCACAAGGCATTTCTCCTTTCCCATGCAACTATCATGCTGATAATATGAATTTGAACAAGCCTGAAGGTGTAAGTATGCACATGGCAGCGTGTACGCGTTTGTGTGTGTACGAACGTGCAGGACACGTGCCGGGTAGAAGACGGAGGTTACCCACCCTTGTTTTACGTGGATATCTGTGACAGCTTTGTAAAGCTCACATGGTTCAGATGCCTTTCCCTCTTGCTGCCCTTGTACCAAATTGCATGCTGTGTGGGCCCACGTTCAAAGAGGGTGGCTCTCTGTGCTGCAAGGCCACCCTACAGTTTTCTGGCCCTATTTTCCACCTGCCTGCTTTCTTTTGCCTTGAGCCCGACCTCTCCTTAATATGCAGTTTGTAATTTATCTATTTATTTGTTCGTTTGGCCAGATTTATTCCCCTTGGTTGCTGATTCACCTGGTGTCTGCACCCATGGAGCAGGCTGGCTTCTGCATCTCAGGAAGGATTTTGCTGTATCCAAACTGAGCTCCAGCTCGCAATGTGCATGAATTACACGTTCCCAATTAGTATTTTACAGTATCAGTCTGAAATACCTTTATCCCCTGGATTGCTTGTTATTGGAGAGGTGTGTTTCAGTGAGGCTTGGAAGGTTTTTCCACTTCTACTGTGGTTGCTATTACAGTGCACTTCAACAGCAAACCCGTTGCTCATTCCTCGAAAGACTTCTGAAATGCCACTACTGGCACTTGTATTTCTTGCAGAGGGTTAATGTAATAGCAGTAATAGAGCTGGCTAGTGCTTTATCCCAGTTTACTGCCCCTCCTCTCCTCTTTGGGGGCGCGGGGAACAGATGGACGAGGGACAGACAAGGACTGAAGAGCTCTACCTGGAGAGCCAAGTGCAGTGCCAAGGTGACAGACAGCCCAGCAATAAACCGTATTTCTTTCACAGCAGCTGGGCCAAAGTTCAGCTACATGCAAATGCTACAAAAAGCTCAAGAATTGGAAGGCTTTAATTAAAACGCACTTCAGATGTGCTCGTTTGCTGGTGTGGTGGAACATTTTCTGCATCTCCCGGTCCTGGAGGAACAGTCCTGATCAAAGCGAGTAACTAATAGATTTCCAGCTAGATCAGTACAATAGAAATCACCAGAAGGAAAGCGTTATTATTTATTTATTTGCCTGCTTCTTCAGGCTTGATAGTTTTTAAGAATACGGGGTCTGATCAAAAGGCCCTGTACAAATTGATGCAGGACACACACTGACTACAGCAGCACTGGGCGAGGGTTTTTCTGCTGCAATGCCGCAAGTTGAGGCGATGCATTGCTCTTTGCTGAGAGGTGCCGAGCACGCCAGCCTGATCCTGTAAGCACTTCAGCTTGGGCAAGCCTTGGAGAGAGCGCTGCTCTATGGAAATTGATTGAAAAATTTGCAAACTCTGTTATGCACTTGGCAAAATCCACTTTGTAGGTTTTGGCCAGGGGTGGCGGGCAAGTCAAGTTGTAGAAGAGACCTTTTGCTCCCGATCCCTTAGCTCTGCAGGGCCTTTGGCAGAGAGAGACAAAGATGCCTCAAAAGCAAATTTGCAGAATCAGATGGAAAATGCCAGTGGAGGGCACCAGCACCAGCTTGCTGCCTTCCTGGGAAGACACATCGCAATTGCCCACCGTGCTTCTGCATCCTGCTGTTGCAAAACTTGTGCATCTTTGCTCTGTGCCCCTAGATGAGATGAAAGGAAGCAATGTTGAATCAGATAAAAGCAGAAAACTGGGCTTTCCCTCACTCCTTTGGTTTGCAAGGGTTTATGGGACCTTGTGTGCAATTCCTTCATAACTTCTTCACAATTTTCTGCAATCTGCCTCAATCCAAGGAGTGAAAGTGGTGCTCAGCCAAGTAGATTATTAATTGCACTATCTCCTGAGTTGTCTTTCACACAGTTCAGCATTAGTGTGGCTTATTACAGCGGACTGATCTGCACCACACCGTTATCCTGTCATCTCCAGGGCTCTGCCTTCACCGTGATGGGTTCCTGCCTTGGATCATTAAACCATGCAGCTCTGTGGTTTTGCCTTGTTCTCCTGAGGAGTGGCACCAAGAGCGTGAAATCGCTGACCTTGCTGGAGAATTATGGCATGAGCCTCTAAATGCCTGGCCATGCAAGGACAGTTTCCACAGAGAGGTGCTCTCACCCAGTTCAGTAAACTGGAAGACTATTGCTGCAGAAATGACCGGGTTATTTAATTTATTGTACATCTCTTTGTACCAGGTGCCACTTGGTCCCTGCAAGGAGATGGAAAGGAGGTGAAGGATGACTGGGCAAGGATGCACATGAGGGCACAGACCCATCTCCGCCTTTTCCAAAATTGCAGACAGCAACTAGCAAAGCTGGGTGTGCATGAAGGACAAAATGCCCTGTGCTTTCTGCAGAGGTGATGCACCAAACCCTTTGCTACATGTTGGCTGAGGCTTCGAGGGGGACTTCTGCCAGAGTCAGATCGCCTTGCAGGGCTTTGAGTGCTATTTGCAACCCCTGCAGAACATCTCTATGTAACAAAACAAATCGCCATAAAGTAGTCAGGCAGTTGATAAGTATTGCTTGTGCTTGAGCACAATAACAATTGTGCATCTGTTGTGGCCTCACACTGTTCCTGTATATTCTGATATTAGTCAATAAATGATGACTGCTGTTTGAAATTCAGCTTGTACAGTGTCCGGTTCTTCATTTAGGACAAAATATGGAAGGGAAATACATGGTCATTATGCAAATGAATGCAGTAAATAAATGCAAGTTGGCTCAGCTTTCTTGTATCCAGTCCGGATGGATACAGCGTCGTTGGAAGGGGTGCCTAATGTCAGTAAATTGCTATTTCATTGCCTGCAACTTATGCACTGCCTTTCATCAGGGAGTTTTTTCAGGCATCTGGTTTCTTGATGGGGAAACTGAGGCACGGAGGTGCGGTGTGACCGGCTAGAGGGCACACACCAGGGCTGGGACTCCTCTTGCTGCTCCTCTGCCCCTGCTGAGCCCTTCCTGTAGGGCTGGAGCCCTGAGCTGCATTGGAGATGTTTCCTAACCTGTTTGCCAAACTGTTAGGAAGAGCAGGTAAGAGAGGCTGGTCAGAGTCCACTGGAGATGGGCTGATGGGTGGGTTGTTGGATATTGGGTTTGTGGTTTTTTTTCTGAATTTATTTCAGTATTACTGTGGTTTCAGTTTCACTGCAGTATGAAAAATAGAAATGTCAGTCAACAGTATATTTATCCAAAGCATTTAGTCAGCTGAAGTATGCTGAACAGCTCAGGGAAAAGTGTGGTGTGGGGTCTGTTTGCTCCCGAATCTTAATTGCAGTAGTCACAGTTCCCTTCTTCCCTCTTTTATACCATCAGTCAGGAAAGGCAATCTTTGATCCAACTCCAGCTGAGTGCAAAGTATTGCCTGCTCATTTGGTTGGTGAACTGTGCTTTGTTTGCTAAAAAACAGAGCCGTTAATAATGTGACAGTGTCCGTTCCAAGTGGTTGCAAATTCCAGTGCCCAGGTGATTAAATGTAACTAAAATCCCGATCATTTTGACTTTCTATCCAGCAGGAGAGCAATTGCTACCTCTTCAATAAATACGTTGGGTTTTATTTGGCCTTTGGCAGTAACAGTGTTTAGAGTGGCTTGGCAACTATTCACTGATGAGGGTCCAAAAAAAGCACTTAACAAAATCAAGCGATAGCAGTAATGAAGTGCTAAAGACGCTGACACTTGGTTTATCCTCTTGAGACCTTAGCAAAGATTTCAGTGGCTCCTCCCAGTTTCTCTGCCTCTCTTGACTTTTGAACCTGGATCATGAGGCAGCATCTGCGGGGCATCACCGCACAGGGCTGTCTCAGGCTGTCCTCCCCTGGGATGCTGCGGCCTGGGGTCACGCAGCCCTCTGCTCCCCGGTCCCCATGGCTGAGCCCCAGGCAGGTGCCCGAGGGGCTGCGCTGGTGGTTTGATGGGAGAGTATCCAAATATCTGAAGCATGGGGCTGTCAGGTCTCCTGCCTCCGTGTCTCCTGCTCCAGCTACTCTGCCTCGTAGAAGTAATGATGCGCTCGCGGGGATGGGGCACGCACGTGGCTCCTAAACCATCGGACCCTGGAAGGCCTATGCCCTTTTCCGTAGCAGGAGAGATTTGGTGCCACATCTGGAGCAGTGCTCTGGCACGCACAGCAGCCACCTTCTCCCTTTGCCAGGAGGGTGCTTGAAAACTTTAGAGATGCTTCAAGTCAGACGTTTTTATAGCTGCCGTTTGGCTGAATCTAGGAGTGTTTTCCTCTCCAAGAGAAGCAGCAGCTATTTTTCACAGACCAAATGAAGCCACCTGTTGGGTTAACTGGGCTTCATTCAGTCCCGGGGCAGCCCTACACAACATCTAGGGCCCAAAGGAGTCTTTGAAGTACCATTGAATTTCATTGTTAATGTCTCAGTCATTTAGCCTGAATGGAAGAGGGTATTTTTTTTCACTTGCAGGCATGAATAAACTCTCTAGATTGCAGGAAATAATCCCTCTTAAAGGAGAGTTAAAAGCGCTGTCTGTTAATATTAGATTGGAGGAGGAAAGAAAAAGGAAACCTGGTGCCGAGCTGCGCCTAGCACTGCTCCAGCTCTTCTCCAAAGCGTTGGATTTTGTTCAGTGATTAGAAACAGAATAAATCAGATGAAGGAAAAGGAGCTGATGACAGGGTGATACATGTGTTGGAGAAGGGGAGGGAGTGGCGAAGGGAAAGCACATAATGTGGGTGACGTTAATTATGTGGAAGGTGGGAAGATTGACTTCCCCATCCTGAGCGGGGTGTGTGAGAAGATATGTTAGCCTACATTCTATCAGGGGTTGATGAGGGCTTCTCGAAGATGTTAGTAGTTACTTGGAAGAAAAAAAAGGTGGGCTCTCTGGCAGTATTTATGAGAGCTTTAATTACATTTCACAGACTGAGTTCCAATTAGAAGGGAAGGGGGGAAAAAAAAAAGAAAGAAAAGATGTACGGCATGTGTTAAGAGCACGGTGATAAATCTATGGCTAAGGATAATGGTAAACAAGGTAGCTGTACATCATGGCATCATTTGCACACTTCTATTTTTAGGTGTTTATTCCAGCCTTCCCCCCCACCCCCATCACCAGCAAAATGCTCATAAAGGGGTCAAACACAGGCCTCTCTTACTCATCTTACAAGATGGAAGGCAAAGATCATTTACAATTGCAGTACAAGACTTACTTTTTTTTGCCAAATCATTAACTGTGTCATAAAACGGCACTCCAGAAAAGGCAGACAGAAACAGATCGCAACATTTGTCTCTGTGCTCACGTGAACAGTGGAAAAATATTGCTATCATTAGTGCATCCTTTCACATTATGTTTAATGCTGTAGGTTCCCACACTTAGAATCATAGTATGGTTTGGATTGGGTTCGCATTATCCTTGTTACAATCTCACGTAACCGGCCTCTTACCCGTATGACTATGATGTCTGTTTATTTTAATGTCAGGAGGTAACACTGAAAGGGGAGGTGTATAAATTGCTCAGCACCGGCTTAATTCTCTTCCCACTGTAGTCAGCCAGGGACTTTACCATTTACTTCACTGCAAGGACAGTACCTCCATGTCTGAGTGGCTTTGGCACAACTCTCTCGTTACATCCCTCTCGCATGCCTCAGAAAGAAGGTTTTCTGTACTCTTTACTTGTGGTGTTAGCTGTTTGCCAGTATCTCTGCAGGTGGTGCAGGTAAGAGATGTGTTTTGTCCAATGACATCAGTGTTAGGCAAGGGGAATACCTTGCATCTTGCAGTACTGTTAATTAAAATAAAGGTAAGTCTGCAAACAGTTCATGACAAACACTGAAATTCTGACTAGGGAATAGCAGGAGTTAGCTAGTGAGATTGCTTTCATTTCAGATAACATCATTCCTCCCACTGATTAATAAAGGGCTAACAACATTTCTTAATAGCGGTGAAATGGCGGCAGTGAAGCCCTGGCAGTACTTCAGCAAATGGGAATTTTTGCTCTTCTGTAATTCCATGATCACACTGGGAAAGTTAAAATGGATCAAAGGAGAAAACTCCCTTTTCTTTGGTGCTGTTGAAACCAAAATCCTTGTTTATTTAAAAGTAGCTATGTCAGGAGTAAGGTATGATGGAGTATAATTGCAAAGTTCTTATTTGGTAATTAGTATCTTGCAGCCATCTTAATGCTATTAAGAAACAGGCATAATTGCATGTAGGATGCTTATATTTATCATGGCAACTGGCACTTCAGACCATTTAGGAAGTATCTGTAGCTTTGCTGTGTGCTGCACGTAGATTAATCTAGTTTAGGAGTCTTAAGAGCTTGTTAAGAGACGCTCCCATCATCCAAGCGGTTGTACCGTCAAGTGGTGGGAGAGCGCTTGGAGAGGCACCAGATGTTTCCCGTTGCCCTGCTACAATAACATTGTGGGTCCCTGATATTTATGGATTTCCAGAGGTGTCCCCCCTGCTGTCTGGAGTATTCAACACTGCCTGTTTTAGACACACACATAAAAGAAAAAAGATTTGGTGAGAGCCAGGAGGGAGTAGTGTTAATCTCCATTTGAGCTCTGTTGTGCAGTGTATTTCTGAGTGCCAGCATCAGAGGAGAGAAACCTGGACTCATGGGAGACACTGGGAAGAGGCTTGGCTATGAAATAATCCCAGCCACACGTCACAGGCGTGGGGCTCTGCAACCTTAAATGAGAAAATTGTTGTTGGGGATAAAGCGTGTTTTCTTGTCAGCCCATCAAGGTATAGGTAGAAGCAGCTTATTACAGATATAAGCAGGAGTGGAAATTCTGGCTAGGAGTAAGACTGGAGCAACTTGCTAAGGGAATCTTTTTTCAATAAAAGATTGTCATTAGCAGCTCAGCAGCACTTAGAGCTTGGACAGGGATGGACAAGGAGGATCTCAGGGGAGAGATTGTTTCAGCCGCAGGCCTAAAGCTACCACCAAAGATTAAGTTGTACACACTTAGGCAGAACATGTTAACTGTGAACCTCGTGGTGCTTTGCGAGGAACGCGAATGTCCCTCCTGCACATTTTACAGGCTGCAAGAGAGAGTGAAGTGATTTTTCCCAAGGTCACCCAACAGTTCAGCAGTGGGGCCGGGAAGAGACCAAGAGTCACCAGGGTCTGGTGGCAGTGTACTTCGCTGGAGTCGAGGTTGAGCCATAAAGCTAACTTAGTTTATTTGTGTCTTCCCCTTCTCCTCCACATTTCCTGACTACTTTTTAGTGCTCTGCACAGGAATATAGGGTTAGGGATTGAATTTTGGTGTACATCTGAGTCCTTCCTGATGAGGACTGCTGAACGGTACAAGACCATAGATAGGATCTCTTCCAAAATGGAAGAGTACATTTTTTCTGTGCTAATCTGCAGCTGACCATAGGTCCAAGTGGTCTTCTGTTTCATTCGTTGCTTTGGCTAATTCAGTACCTGGAGGGATATATTATATGTCCCCTTCTCTTAGTGGATCAAATTATTGTCTTAGTTGCATGGAAGCTACTTCTAATGAAGTCGGTGAGTAGTCTCTCATGCTGATGAATGCAAGGTATGGCCTGATGTCTCAGGCAGATTTGATCTTCCCACTTTTTCCTCTGGATGTCTTCACAGCTGCTGCTTGTGTTTCTGTTTGGGCTCTAGAAATTTTGGCTCTAAACATAGATTTTTCCCCAGGGGGTTGAGAAAGCAAGATTCTCTAGTGCATGAAAGTATAATCATTTTGGTTTTCATTCTTTTAACAATACAGTGTCTTGCAAAACAGCTTTTTTTCCCCCACATTTTTCTGAAAATCCTTTTGCCCAGGTCATTTAGTATATAGTCATAGTATATGATTTGTCATGCCTTACTGAGGAAAAAATGAAGCAGAGAGCATCAGATTTATTATTGGGTCAGTGACTGAGATATTTTTTGAGTTCCCAGAGCTTTATCATAGTAACCATCCTGGGTCTTGTCAATAAAGAGATGATTTTGAGAATTAGATCACTGAGATTATAATATACTGCTGCGTTAGACAAGATTCATGGTCGGGAGAGGATATGGCATTTAATGGCCCTTTTAAATGTCACATCCAGGCTTTAAAGGCCATAGTCTCAGAATAAACAAAAGAGAACGCAGCTATCTCCAGCAGCTTTAAAATGAGCAGCACTCCAGTGATGCCAGTGGGAACTCGCAGTCCATATTTATGCAGCAGATACAAGACTAAGCGGCCACTGGAAACCATGCAAGGATGATAGTGGTATCTTTCTTGAGATACAAGGTAAGATGTGCCTACGTGGTCAGCATGACTTTCATTTAGCAGGATAAGGAAGTAAGTAATATGAAGTCCTTATCAGAGCGATGCACAAGAAGTTAGACAGGCATTAATGGCTTGAGTAATTTTGGTTGGAGTACAATAAATAAAGTGATTGTGTACCACATGAAGTAATATATGTCTCTGCAAGCAGTTGCTTGGCAGCTGTATGACTGGATGGGATTTTTTTTTTTGTTTCTTTTTTCTTAGCTATGTAACATTTTGAATGGATGATAACACTGAGAAAAATGTATTTCCACTTTTCTCAGATGCATTCATCACTGGTAGAAAAAGGCCCATGGGAGGGTAATCCACGGAGCTGAATTCTGTACACTGTAGTGCTTTATAGTATAAAAATGCATGTGGACAGCTCGCACTGATCAGATGTGATAGTTCAGAATCTGCAGAGTTTTTAAGCTCTGGCTGTTTTAATAATTTTTATAGACTGAAAAATGTTGCCAAATTGCTTGGAAATTCACTGGCAGTCTTCAAGGAGCATTCAACTTTAAAAAGCGCACTTGAAGCATACATCCTTACTGGAGGCTTTTCTTGATTTTTTTCTGGATGACTCATGGAAGTGTGCATGTGTGTATATATTTAAAGGTGTACTTTTCTATTTTGTTTTTCAGGTTCTCAGGAAGTAACTGTTGTATTGATTTTTTTTTTTTTTTAAATATACTTTTTGTCTTCAGTACTAATTTCTAGAACAAAGTTCAGTTATCTGTTAAAATGTTCTTTTTTTTTTTAACCAAGTTTACCCCCTTTTTCAAGTTGTGCCCTTCCTTTACCCAGGCAGACATCACTATTAGGTATAAATGTGGTTTTGTAATTAAGGACACAGGGCAAGATGGGCAATACTCCAGCAAGTCACTGTGTGGTGAATTTTGGTAATCTGCCCCCAAGGGTGAATTATTATTGATTTAAAGGGAAATGAAAACTCAGTGGTGTTTTGTGGGAGGGCTAAATTATCTCTTCTGACCTTAAAATCTAGGGATATTGATTTAAAATTGATTATTTTGGTTTACCTGCTGCCTATAAATTTGCAAATTCAAGTTAAATGAGCATAAAACACGTTCTGGTTGAATCCAGTGTATTTGTACAGAGTTTTAACTAAACTGTTTTAAATACTGCTCTTTAAATACCCCTTAACTGTGTGTACCTCTCTTAGAGTACTTCTCATTTCTTTGGGGGCAGTCTGGCAACATTTGAATACTTCACTGTAATTGAATCCTGATGCAAACCCAAGTCTTTGTTATTCTTGCATTCACTGCAGTGACCTTGATAATGGCAAATGCTTCACCTTTGCTACTCCTTGGAAGGCGGTCCTGTAAAAAAGGGATCAATTACGTGCATTGCTAGGATCCTGTTTTCAATACCGCTGCATTAAAAACAGTTAGAGCTAGTTAATGGGCTTTCCCCTTGTATAGAAGGGGGGGGTGGGGAATAAACAAAAGAGAATAGAAGCTGAATTGTTTGAGAGGAGGCAATCTCTGTTTTGTTTCTGCCATAGATTAGGGATCATCAATTATCATGTCAGAAGGTGGAGAATCGAATATACCTCAGAATCTACACTTAGTTATTTAATCATCCTGCCTGATGCATAGCATTCATCATTCACATTTTTAATGCCATTTACCGTTATCATCTCACATTTATGCAGGGCACATTTAAGGAGAGAAAAGTCATCCTGATAGGCAACATCCTGGGGAATAGAATAGTGGAGAAACCTGTAGGGTTCAATTTCTGGCTCTTCAGTCTAAGTAGCTTGAGCCCTGGCCCCATGCAGACAAGCTGTTGTGCACGTCTGATCTTGAGCTGACAGCTCCGTGGATGACTCAAGTCATCGTCTGAAGGAAAACCTTAATGAACTCCCATCTGTACTGGGTGGGTAGCCCTCAGTGGTGCTGAAAACTGCTTTTTTCCAAGAGCAAGTGGGAGCTAACATTATCACATCCTGTGAAGGATGCAGACAAATGCCTGTGAGCTGCTGGTATTTGTGCAGTAAGCTCTAGTAGCTACCCCATCCTGTCACCTGCCTCGTTTGGACTACTTTCTGCCACGTTCAAGGCGCAATTTCAGCCAGCCACTGGATGAGGTGAGCACTTGCAGCACGAAGGTTGGTCAAGGGGGAGTCATAAACATGCAGGGTAATACCAAACAGGGAAGTATTCCCTGTTTGCATGTATTGCATGTGTGGAGACATGCATATACGTATTTTTTTTCCTCACTAAACTTGGTGGTGGTCTAGTCCACACACTGAATAAAGATGAAGGTGAAAGGGCTGGAAGGAGTAGGGCACTTGCTTAGGTCTATCCAAGACATCCCCTGGTCCAAGTGGAGAAAAGAGCCAAGAAACTCCTGAAGGAGGAACCCCTAGTGACTGATCATGTTGAAATCCCCTTTTCCCTTCTAGCAGTTAACAAAGCTGAGAGGAGGTGAGTGATCACTATAAGGAGAACTTGCCAAAACCAGATCTGTAGTCCTTTGGTCATGAACCAAAAGAGGAATCTGGATGCAGTGAGATTTGTCTCACCTCCATCTTTCTCTAATGAGGTCTTGGGAATGCTGGATGAGAAGATATCACCAAAGCCTCAAGACATATTTGAGAGTGCAGCTTCACAAATGCTTACTCTGAAGCAGTATGTTGCTTGATTCCTATAAGCCTCTTCCTAGCCATCAATCCCACCCTCAGATGCTCAGGCTGTTTTCCTGTTCCCATAGCATTGCCCCAACCTCCAGAGCCTGTGGTGACCCAGCTGAGTAGGCAAGTGCTTGGGACATACCCTGTCAACAGTAGAGGGGAAAAATTGGACTATAGAATCCCTGCACAGTCTGTAAATTGGGTTTTCATGTCAGAAGTGTTCTGGAGTATTCCTGAGTTTGTCTCTAAATCCTTTTCAACACCATCAGAAACCAACCGGACTGGAAGAGCCTGCCATATTTTGTGAGAAGAGAGCCTGTATTTGCTTCCTGCAGGAAGGTAATGCCTCTGCAGAGCAGGAGAGTCAAGAGCCATGCTTTCATATGCAGCTGCATTTATCCCATTCAAAACACTGATGTTCATCCCGGGCTTTGTGTTGCTCGGTCGTGATCTCTGCAGTTTCGCCTCAGCAAAGCAATTTTACACAGCGCTCGTCTTTAAGCACACAACTAGTGCTTCTGCTTGGAAACAGAAATTGGAGAGAGTTATTAAATTATGAAAATAAGCCTTTACCACAAATTTCCCCGTAATTTTCCTTTTTGTCCTCATGTAGAGTTTTTGTTCCATGTTTGAGCTCAGCATGGTGTTGCCAAGTTTCTTGTGATTTAAAGAGAAGAAGTTGGCTGCCAGGAGTAATGCTTGCAGGTATTCCTTCTTTTCTTTATTTGCCTTACAGCAGTGCCTGCAGGCCAAAGCAAAGATTGTGCTGGCAGCATCTGAATAGTTAGTTCCTGCTCCTCAAGTCAAAACAGATAAAGGAATTATCATTATCTTCATTGCACAGATAACAGCAGGGAAAGATTAAGTGACTTGTCCGTGGTCATGCTACGAGTCTCTGGCAGAGCCAGAAAGCAAAGTATTATTTCCTCTGGTCCGATGCTTTTATCCCAGTGCCATCCTTTTGTGCGACTAGCTGCTTTCAACAATTCAGATTTTTCCTTAACATCTCCTGGCACAAACGTGCAGGGCGGTAAATGGCACGAAATGTGTGTCTCCCAGATCTCTGCTTTTCAAGATCCTTTTTATTTTTATTGCTCACCTTATAATGCCTAGCTGCCTTTGTAGAGCCGTGTGTCTGGAAGGATCTCAGGATGTGCCCATCCAACCTGCTTTAAAACCTTCAAAGACAGTTATGCCACAGGTTCACTGGGTGATTTTTCCCAGTGCTTCATTATTTTTGTCCTTAGAAAGCTGTTCCTAAATTTAATTCTGTGCTTGTCTTGCTTCAGAGACAGCAGCCTTTTACTTATTTGGAGACTCATGTTCTTTTTCAGTCTCTTCTTCCCTGGGACTGAACAGCTCTGCTTCTTTCAGTCTCTGTTCATAGCTTTCTCAACTTGTGCTTGTTCTCCGATTCCCTCTTGGATTCCCTCAAAATGCACTGTGTTTTCCCCAACATTCAAAGTGGGGCACAGTATGGAGCCGCCAGCTCCCTCGAGCACTTTCCCCTTCCCTTGGTAGTATCAAGAGATGTTTTCCCAAGCACCTGTAGTGCACTTTGATCTGTGCTGAATTTTCTAGTTAGCTTCATTTCAATGCTTGGAACCTGAGATTTTAGGGCAAATGGTACCCATGGACACACAAGTGCCAAAAAACTGGGCAGGATGTCTGAGTTGGCAGCAAGGATGAGATCTGTTAGATTTTGTCTCTATTTGTCTGCCATTTCCCTTTAAAACAGTGACAGCCTCAGCAGCATTTGCCCTGATTCAGAAAAGCCACTGTCAGTCTGAAACCAAGGACAGGGTGGGAGTGGGTTTATGGATCACAGGTATATATGACCACATGTATATAAAACTTTCCATTTCAGCTCTAGTCACTTTGAGGTTTTACTGTTCTAGGTTTTTGTTCTAATATAACCTGTTGGATTTTTTTTTTTTAAAGAATTTTATTTCAAGCCTTCTGGTCTTCACTGGGGAACTTGCTTATGGAAAAGATCTGGACGTGGTTCTGCAAAGCTGTGGCCAGCTCAGGGTCCTGTCAAAGGTGGTGGGCCTGTGCTTTTCTCCCATTTCTGTATGAGACATGAGAGAAGAGCGGTGGTGGTAGGAGGCACCAAGTACCATAGGAAATCCAAAAGTAGCTACCATGGGAGTTAAGGACTTTGCACATTCTTCTCTCTGACCTGCTGCACCTCTTCAGTAGCTGTTCTTCAAGTGGAAACATAAGGAATTTATTTGGCTGCCTCTGATTTCACTGGAGTGTTCAGTAATTTGGCTTGAATATTAGAATTCATCAGCAAGACTGATTGGTGTATCATACAGAGTGGCAGGCTTGGCAGAGAAGGAAATTTCCCATGCAGTTTAAAAATGGTCTGTGAATTTACCAGGTTTAGAATTTGATAGCAGCAGGAAGAAGGATGCAGCAAGTCTTGTATGAAGAAAGGAGCCAATCTAGGAATTAAGAAGGTGAGTTATGGTAGGGAGCAAGAACATGCACGTTTTATGCATTTTATTCAGTAGCTATGGTTTTGTTTTGTTTTTAATGGCATGTGGTTTTTAAAAGGAAGCTTTTGCTTAAATGCAAATAAGATATTAGGTTACTAATGATAGGAGAGATGCTGGTAAGTGTGCTGGAAGCTAACCTGATAAATGCACTCAATAATGAGGATTCTACTGCAGAATGCTGAGCCCTGTGGCTATGATCTAGCAAAGTGCTGACAACAGTGGTAGTACTCATGTGCTTTAAGTTAAGGTTTTTCCCAAAGCGCTTTGATGGATCAGAGCTGGAGTCCTTATCACCTTGCTAGGAATGAATTTATAATAAGAGTCTTGTGAGTCAATAGTATTTATTCTTAGGCTTCACAACTAAACCACTAATGGAATATAGGGAAATTACAGCTCTTCTGTGGCATGAAGGAATCTGGTGCTGGTCTTAACCACAAACTTCAGTTTCTCAAACAGCTTTGAGAAAAACTTAATATCTTGATTTCCAGAGGCCTTAGAAAAAGCAAAACCAGGTATTGCAATTCCCTGTGGATCTGTGCCCTATAGGAAGATACTCCTTCATGCCTCTCTTCCCTGCTCCGGCAGCCCTTCGTCTCAGGTACACCTCGGCCCTGGGTGCAAGCACCTGCTAGGGACAGCAGAGAGCCCTTTTCCCTGAGCCCAGGCAAACTGTGATGCCCTAATGTCTCCCTCTCCCTTCCCAGGATCAGGATAAATTACAGCCCAACAGGAACTGTCTGTGCAGGACTCAGGGCTGATGATGCTGTAAGTACAAATGAATGTATGCTAGGCCTGGCAATTGGAAAGAAGTTTCCCAAACAGCGAATTATGGCCATGGCCAGTCTTGCTGGGCCAATTTTTTAATTTTTTTTTTTTTTATTAAACAGTCTGTTACTTTATGAAGGGGATTTTGCACCATGGTGCCTGTGACTCTGGCTTTGGAGTCCCTGCAAAATACAGGTGAGTGTTCGCAAGTGTTCAGGTTTCAGGGGCAAAAAATTACCTGGATTGATGTTACAGAGCATGGTGCCCTTTGTAGCCTTCATTATATAGACAATCCTTAAAATTGTTATACTCCGGTGTTCCTGATAAGGCGTTGAACGTGTTTGTTGAGTGAACAAGCTGGAGGTAATTCTTCCCCTCCCTCGAGATGAGTGCGCTCAATATTCTACAGTTGTCTATTAAAAGTCTTCTCAGAAATCACGAAAGAAATGAAAATAACAAGAGTATGGAGGATTTCTTGACAACTGAAGTGCCAGGACATTTCTCATTTCTCTACATCCCAACAGTGGGCGTTTCCAATGGTGACCATGCTAGTTAGCTTGCGCTATCTGGAGATAAACTACTGCTAATGCCATTATTATAGTTTACAACTTTTAAGATTGCGGGAGAGGGGGTTCCTATCACCTGCAATTTTCTCTTGTGATATCTGGTCATGTTTTCCTAAAGCCCCATGCCTGGAAGGCGTGTGAATCTGCAGGCAGCTTCCACTCTTTAAGAGTACACGTCTCGCATCCGTGATTGCCAGGAGCCAAAAGCATGTCTGTACGACTCCATACACAGAAGGCAAATGGCAAGAATCCAATCTATTTTTTGAAATCATGTGCTTTTAAGAGTCTTGCCCAAGATTATGCAGTGTTTGGAGATAGTGGTGATAGGTGATAGATTCCATTAAATATTCTGGCTCTGTTGTATATGGGGTGGTATGCACATGAGGATTGACAAAGTAGTCTTGCCCCAAAGGCTCGGTAGTTTAGTGCCCAGATCCTGTGATGTCTTTAGGCTCTGCTAGTAATCCTGTCGCAATTGCAATGTATGATAGCTGTGTCACGGTGTAGCTTCGTTATGCTAAACTTTTTAGAAGTTATTTGCTTTTTTTGTGGTAAAAGCAGTGATTTTTGGAAACATACGTGCAGTCATCAACAGGGCATACAGAAAGGAGTGCTGGAGATGAGATGTTGCTACACCTGCCTGGGTTGCCTCCACAAAGGTAGGCGCTTCAGCGAGTCTTAGCCGTCTTTTGCTAAGGCAAAATATTTTGTGAATGGCAAAGCCTGCATTGGCTGCATCCACTGTCCTTCAAGGAGTATGTGTTGAGCCCTGCTTTCTTACAATTAACACCATACTTTGATTAAGAGGAAAAGACTGCATACAAACACTTTAAAGCTATGCATTTTATTGCTTTCATAACTTATGCATCAATAATCAGTAATCAGTCTTAATAACAAAGTATATTTTATAGATACTTTTTATAGCACAAGTTAATGTAATGAGGATTTGAGTAGTGATTTTGTACACGCAGTAATACTATTCTCTTGCTATTTGTTCAATACCATTTTATAGGAGTAGCTAAATATCATGGAGTGTTCATCAAAAGATTTTCAGCAAGAAGCAATAGGTCTTATGGGTGGATCAGCTGATGTTAGCTAGTCGCTGTTAAACAGAAGATACTTGGTTTCTCTTGGTTTTTCTCTTTGCTGTTTCTCTCCTTACAACATCCTCCAGGAGATGCTCAGAGAAAAGGCGGCCTTGAATTAAGTGAATTTGGCGTGCACGCACCCCTCCTTCCCCTAGGCTGTGCTAGCGCAGTGGAATTACAGCAGGAACAGGGTATTGGGGCACAGTAAATCTTGAAGCCTTAGACCACACTGGTGCATTGCAGTCCCAGTCTCAACCAGGCATATCTCCTGAGCTGTTACACAGATCAGAAATAAGAGATTAACCGTTATCCCTGTGCTAATGCAAATTGCATGCAGATTACTTCTGTTATCTCTCTAATGTGAGTATGAATTGAAGGTTTTCTTCTGTTTTGTATCTTCCAAAGATGAGCATTTCTCTGTAGTGGGGCTGCTGGTAATTAAAAGCATTGGGTTAGTAGTGTCCACAAAATCACAGCATCCATCCTGCGCTCTCTGCCTTTAGCAAAGGTACTTTTCTGGTATCTTAGGTCCAAGGATTAGAAGTCTAGAGGGAAATTATCTGAGGGAAGCTTTGTCAAAGAAAGAACAGGCTCTCCAAGAGAATTAGGCAGCAATTTAGGTTTCACCTTGCACAAACCCAACCTTGTGTCCAGCTGGGAGGCAGCAAGGTCTGGGAGCTCCTTGGCTCTGTGACCAGCTTGGGCTTCAAATCGTATCCTGCTGTCAAGCTCAAGGAGGTGCGTTTAATCTTTTAGGGACTGCGGTGGGAACCACCTGAAAGATTGCCCCTTTTCATATGAGATAAATCTGGTTGCTTGGGTTAGCCATGGACTCATGTTACAAAAATAGGGCCCTGCCTTCTATCGGGGCCACTGAGTGCTTGAATTGGATTCCTCTCTCGTATGACCTCTTTCGTTTCAAGGCACACATCAAGGCATCTTAGTTTTTGGAGGCATTCAAAATGAAGGTGGGTAACAGAGACTGTAAATTGGTCTAAGACCTGGCATTTACCTCAGTTGTTTATTCTTGGGAGGTAGAAGATGTGAAAAAACACTATATATTCGTTGACAAGGAAATTTGAAGATTGTGTTCTTGTTTTGATATTTGATGTGTGAAAAGGACCAGCATGAAGTCCCCATCTACTCAAGAGATACCTTGAAAAATAATTTGAAAGATGATCTCCATATGTGAACTGTGTTGTAGGATTGGGCTCACATTTGGCAAGATGTTTGGATTTAATCCTGGGGCTAAAATTTACCCCCTTGCACTATTTAGGGCCTGTGCATCATTGAAATCCCATGTAAGATCTTGGGTAGAATTGAAATGGCATTTAATGCTCCGTAGTCCGAGGACCTTTCATTCCCTGTACTCAGTTTTCAGAAGCACTTACAAGCACCTGCAAATTGGGGTCTAATGTGTTTCCCTAACTAGCCAGGCATGGTTTGCAACTACCTGTCCTCACGGGACAAAGAGTTTTGAAACCCATTATCAGGCAAACTGGGGTACACTTTGGTATATTAAAAATTGCAGCACAAAAGTCAAGTTACGACTTAAACTCTAAGTTCTGACCCAGCTATAATATCCGCAGTAAAAGTACCCTTAGGGGAGTCATTGGGTGTTGAGCTTTTCTAAAAGTATATCGTTTCTATACAGAAATGCAAAGAGATAACACAGTGAAGTCTTTTTTTTTTTCTTCTCAAAACAGTGTTTCTGTTTTAACTAATGTATGTATCTTGTTTTAAATGAATCTACTGCTTGAAGCTGCCTGCAATTTCACATGCCTTTAGTGTGACTCAGTGAGTAATGCAGGTCTTGCTCCAAACTCTGAAGTCACCAAGGGCCTGAGAAAAAATTTCAATAATGTCATTAATTAGAAACTGAGTGAAAAATTGCAATATACCAGGCTTTTGAAGTGCAACCAGAATTACTTGTCTTGTGGTTACTCTTCTGATACAGGTTTCATTTTCTTGAATTAAACTTGGCTTTATAAGTGCGTTAATGATAGTATTACTATTTGGTTATATGATGACAGGTGAAAGTATTGATTTAATCACAAGCGTGAATTTGACTTTTGAATCTTCTGGCATAAATTCAGACTGCAAAAGGAACAGGGAGGGAGGAACCTCAAGGTGTATTGCGAGATCTGAAGTGTTAGATCCCAAATGTTTGCACATACAGGAATGTAATCGTGGTAAAAGAAATTGCAAACACATGAAAAACACATGAAAATCCATAGCATAGATGTCTATAAAAGGTGATGTCTATATCCATAGACATCTGTGTCATAGATGTCTATAACAGCAGCCAGGACAGAGATGGTAGCAGCAGGATCTTCCTCTTTGAAGCCTTAGTTGTCTTTGGAAAGAGACCTGAAGCCTGGATACCTGGAGAGCCAAAAGAAGGAGAGGTACCAGTCCCTTTGCCCGTGTAAATCGGCATCTCTTCTTGGGGTACTCTGGGTTGCTCCGAGTGAGGATCTGTTCTGGCAGAAGTTAAAGCTGGATTGAAGGTCCTGGGCTGTGGCTTGGTTTTTGCACTGAGGATGAAGGGAGCTAGTATTTTTTTTTTTTTAATCAGAAATGGAAAACTTCGCTGGCTGTGGGGCTAAGGGTGAGATGGGGAGCCATTAGCTGTTGTTTCTGCCAGAGTGAAAAATACCAAGGCAAAAGTAATTGGGCTGGAGAGAGCATTAGATAGACCATGAGATGTAGAAACTGGATTATTTGTTTTATCTTGGTGCAGTGGTCATTCACCTGATAACATTAGTTTATCTTAAAATATAATTAACATTTTATTCCACTAAGCATCATTGTATATTAGACGTTAGTGGAACACAGCACAGTATTTTGTAAATACTGGGTTTGGTGCCTAGATGGCTAATTCAGTGCTAATGTCATTATCAAAGGTTGCAGAGAAAGAATGTCCTAAAAGGTCTATGCCTCGTGAAATCATCTCCTGTAGCTATTCAGATGTGACTAATGATGCATCTTTGCAGAAACTTTCATTTATTTATTTGGCATGTCCCCTTATTCTTCTTAAGAAATGTTAGAAACAGAACAAAAAAAAGGTAGAATCAGTTTTCTGTGCTTTTATTTGCTTCCTGATTAATTTTGGTCTCATGAAAGCAAGAATGTACATTAGCTATTTCACACCTTGTTACATCTTCTGTTTGCTTTCATCACACGCATGGCTGTTTTCATGAATGGTGAACATAAACATAAATGATGTAATATCCCTCTTTGATTTTGAGTGTCTTGCTGAGAAATTAATGCATATGTGCAGATTACTTGTAAAGCAACATGTGAACAATTCACAATGTACATCCACCCTTTGTAGTGTCAAGGTAGGGATTTGAACAAGACTTCTGCCTGCTTACATAAGAAACATGGGAGATTACAGTTTTATATATCTTGACTCACATGTGAATTTATTTTTTTACCTGTTGTACTCCAAATGGAAGTGCTCCGTGGCTTGGCTTCTTTATATTAAGAGGATGCTGCCCTTGCAGAAGCAGTGACCTTTGAAAAGCAAGTCTCAAGTAATCCTTTTATTTTCCTGAGATCATATAGCACAGTATCCAGTTGCAGGCTTTTAAGATGGAATGATTGCAGACTTTGTCTGCTTGCCTGGATTGGATTACATTTTGTTTGACAAAGAAAACTCTAAAATACTTATACCTTCCTTCCTTCAGTTCAGAGCATCGTAATCTCCGTGCGTTGAGGATGCAGAGTAGCTGCCGTATCATCCCAGCCCACTGGGATTTATTGAATTTACTTAATTGGCCTTTATCTCATGGTTACACTTTAACGCTTCTTTTGAAGGAGATTCAGAAAGGATACAGTTACTCCTTTTCTAATTTACTTTGAGAGTTGAGTTACTCATTTTCTTATCTTCCCTCCTTTTCCCAGCAGAGCAGAGCATTCTGAAGAGCCACAATTGAACGTGTTAGAGACTTGCATAGGCAGAGATTTAAGTCCATGAAGCTGTTAACTAGCAAAGTTTTTTACACACTGCTTTTTAAAGAGCGTGCTCTGTTTTAAGGGAGTAAAGAGTTTGATGGGCACTTTTGGATGGCTGGTGGTGCATTTCATGTTGTACTGTGCTGATGCATGTGAACAAGAGCTAAACTCCCCTGAACCTCCCGGGGAAGTACTTTGCTGCAGAGTTTGGGAGCACTTGTTTCGTTCTCTTGTTTTTAAAGCACTTGTGAGCCTCGGTCCTATAAACACTTCAGAAAACCTCAATACAGTGGATGAAAAGACCATTATTTGGTCAGGCAGTCTTGACACTGAAAATCGCGTGGTTTTCACCTTCCTGAGAGGTGTTTGATACCAGGGAGGGCTGAGGTCTCCCCTTGCTGCACTTCTCAAGTTTGCTTTTGCTAATAGGAGTTTAAAAAGGTTTAATGCTCAGCTCTGACTTTCTCCATCCTGCCAGACCTCTGCTGCCAGCTCTGCAAGCCTGGAATAGGCATTGTAGGGATTTGGGGGCATTGGAGAACAGTCCTGGAGGGATACGGGTCCCTTTTTCTGAGTACTATGGTGTCTCCATCCCCTATATAATAGCATCCGAGTCGCTCATGATAAGAAGTGATCAGTATTGTCTACTGAACTAGGGTTGTGGAATCGCCTGTTAGTTGGCACCACCCCACCCAGTGAGAGTTGTCTTCCGATGCCTCTGAAAACTATGTAGCTCCCTTTGCATTAGAAGGGAAGTCCATCCTATTTTAACAGAGTTCACTACTTGCTGTGTCTTCTCTGGGCTAACACATCTGACCGTACACATGTGCACAGACCATATATCTCACAAGCACAACTTAACTTGCTGTGCACATGCATGCACAACACATATTTAGGCATCTGGATTAATTAATGGAAAGTCCTATCCCAGATTAGCAGTTTGAGTCTAGGTTGTTATTCGCCTTCACATAGCCCAAAAAATTGTGGAGGACATCAGCCAAGGGTAAGGTGACTTTTGCGGATGAAAAATTGTTGGTGATCACCGTGCGGTGCCTACATAAATAACACGATCATCATTCAAATCAAGGTGGTTTTTACTTGCTCAGTGGAGCAGTTGTGAGCACGGTGGTGGATGCACAGCTAAAAAGCGAGTGTTGTCTGTGCAGCTTGGTGCCAGGTCTCCAGCAGAAAACAATATGGAAATAGCCAACACCTTTCAGGATCCTCTAAGAGCCAAGTGGGGGAGAGATTAGTAAACAGGAGTGAGAAAAACTGGGGCTGAAAAGAGACTGAGATGCGGGAGCTTGCTTTTAAAGAGAAAGCTCGCTGCTAGCCTTCAGTCCAGGGATAATTGTCTGGAGCTCTTCCCTTACTTTTTTTGGCTGAAGATCAGGCCTGGCAAAATTAATTTGTTTGTTGTCTTTATTTTACTTAATGGGTTGGGGCTTTTTAGTATTATAATTAGCTAGCCCTGCATATAGGAGAAGTCTTTTTTTTTCATAGTTCCAAATACATTTTGGAAGATAAAATGTGGTCATTTGCTACTGCTCTTTGCAGTCAGTTCCCCATATGGCCACAGAGGTCTTTGCCGTGGGTCTTCCCAGCCCCCCTGTAATCCTTCCAAGAGCTGGCCTGTCCGGAGGGTGAGTCGAAGGTCCTAAGCTGGGCATGGGCTGATTTTTTCCTCTGGAGAAGCTGCTCTTGGCCCTGTAAATTAGAGGCTATGAATTTCTCCTGTCCCCTTTTCACTCAGTGTTGTTTCCTAATCTCTGGCATGAAATACCTGGGGTGTTAGGTTTGCATTGCCCATAGCAACTTTTGCTAGGGAGCTGCCAGGGGTGGTAACAACCATAACTTGAAAAGTCTCTGCAGATATCTGACTGAAAACAAAGGATCAAGCCTGTTTCTGATGCACATGTGTGCTGCAAAGGGCAGATAACCTTTCAGGGCTGCATCTTAAAATAATAAGCAGAGCTGGTATTGCTGCTTTCATTCTGTGGCTTCCCCAAGCATGCCGTGAACTTCCGAGCTGTGATCTCCATTAAAATCTTTACAGTTTCCATTTGCAAGGAATTAGCATCACTATGCAAGCCATAACACCCCAGTGATATTTATGGAGAGCAATTGAATTATAAAAGTTGTAATGCCCTTGCTACCCTGTTCCTTGGTTCTGGAAGGAGGGGGCTGAAAGATATCTAGGTTTTAACTACTGCACAAGCCAAAAAATAAATAGTTAAGGAACCTACGTAACCTAAGGTCTTCTGTAAAACACATGCCTTCAAAGCAGCTGAAAGAAAGCAATGTGTAATCAATATGTAATTCTGTTGTGACAACATAGCCCCCTGACACATTTGAAAAGGCCAGTTATGTGGTTGATGTGTTTGAAAAGTGCTTGAAAAGACAAGATTGATGTGTAAGCTGCTGATAGTAGTTCACGTTGTTACTTTTCTCGGGTGGGCGATGCTAGTCAGATCCATAGCTGCTGAAAATCTGTGCGAATCCAGTTGTTAAAAATGGGCAAATACCGCCAAGGTGAAAACGACCCCGCTGATCTGCAGTAGCTAAGAATCGCCTTGCGTTGGAGGATGCTATGATGAGTTTGACTTCTGCAGGGGCAGACTGTCTTACTAACCATGGGTTTTGTCTGTTCTGTTTTTCTTCTGTCTTGCAGCACCTTCTCCAGTCAGTAGTGTGAAAAAAGGGAAGATAACTAAAAATAGCATCTCCCTTTCCTGGCAGGAGCCAGATCGACCCAACGGCATCATCCTGGAATACGAAATCAAATATTTTGAAAAGGTGTGACGGACTGATTGCTGAGCATCCCAAGTACCTTCTCTTTACTGTCCTCTTCTTTTAGTTATAATTATTTGAGTCATGGAAGGGAATGGAGCGATTTTATGCATAAATCAATGTCAGATTGATTTTGCAGTAAATGATTAGGAAGACTTGAAATGAGGGTGTTGTTTTCCATTAGTGTGCCACTTCTCTTGAACAAATACATTAAATCTGCGTGTCAGATTCCTCTCCAGCCTTATCACATTAAGATAGAGCCTGCTCATTTGTTAAAAATAGGAGGGGTTGGGGATCGAGCACCTATCTCCTCGCAGAAACATCAGGCTATCCCTTGCCTTTGGTTTTTCAATTTCTCACTTGGTTTTGCATCCACGGTGTAAGGAGAGGAGAAGGGTTTTGCAGAGAGATTGTATCTGCTCTGATGTGAAGAAGGGCATCCTGGCTTAAAAGCTGGCCTGGGTTTTCCAGCCCTTGCTCTCGGTCTAATGGAAAACAGTCTCTCTTCCTACAAAGCTTGCCTCTCCTAGTCTCCATTTCAAATGGCAACTTGTTCTCTTCCTGCAAAATTAATGCAGTTTAAATGAAAATGGTAACAAATGCAGTTTGTCTGAGTAGCATCTTTTGAGTGATGCAGCCGAGTGTAGATTTCCAAAAATCAGGTTTGCAAGAGTTGACTGAATAGCAGTTTCTTGCCTTAGCTGGGATTGTAAGGTGTTCTTTTTTCTTCTGAAACAGCCAGGCTTTCTACATGAAAACAAGAGGAAAACTGTTCACAATTCACTCTTTTTGGGGAGTTGAATTTCTATTTTAAGGAGGATCTTCCATTAGTTCTGTCTGTGACCCAGGTGAAGCCACTCAACACAAACTAGGACTGGGTCCTTACTCCTCCTCCCTTCTTTCTCTGACCATGGGAGGGACCTGCTCAAGCAGCCCATGCTAACGGGAAAGAATTTCAGAAATCTGCATCAGGATAAAATCAATGTTATTGTTGCAGATGAGGGAGTTTGGGCAAGGGCACAAGATGCATGAGAGGCTTAAATAGGGCTGAGGTTTTCAAAAAGATTAAAGCACAAATCAAGAATCAGGATATGCTATTGCTGGAAATAATCCATTACTGATTCTTTTATTAACTTGTTTGAATGACCATTGTGGTGCATTGAATCCTTACTGTGGAGTGGCCTGGGAAGATTAGCCTCTAGAAACCTTGATAATGAGCAAATAATTAAAGCAAAAAAGTCCATATATTTGTTCATTTTACTTAGTTTGTTTTCAAACAAATCGGGATGGGGTGGGGGGTGTTAAAATGCTGTATTTGTGGTCCAGAACTAGTCTTAAGTAGCTTCAGTAAATAGTTCTTCAAGTGCAAGTCCTTCACAGGGAGGTAGCTACAGCCAGTCCAAGTTTATGCTGTCTTGATTTCTTTCTTTCAGGCTGATAGTGAAGCTTAGTGTTTTCCGCAGGAAAGCTCAAGTGTTTAAATGTTTGAAGAAGCCAACAGTGTATTGAAAACCTAATTGGGCTGACATACAAGCAAAGATGTGAACTAATATTCACTTACTGCTTTTTAACCAGTCATTGAGTTAGATTTGGGATGTCATCCTTAATCCTGTCATTTATATTCTCTCAGTTTTCAGCCCTTTATAAGGGTAAATTTGCAGCGTTTATTTCCAAGGGATAAGAATGATCTATATTAAATGTTTTGGAAAATTGAGTTTTGTCAGATCACATTCCTTTAAAAGAAATTGCTCCTTAACAAGGAAAAAAAAGGCATATATATATATATATATATGTATATACACACACATGTTTCTCCAAAACAGTCTTGTGTAACTACAGGCTTCAGTGAGAAGATCTGTAATCCTACACCTGGAGATTCTCAGGGCCTTATCCAGGCATATTACTGTCTATGGAAAGTTGCCCATTACATTAAAAAGAAAAAAGAAAAATCGTTTCAGATCCTAAGAGCTATGCAGAAATCTTGGTAGGGAATTACTAAGAACTCCTGTTTACCTCATAATAATTTGGATCTGAGAGGATATGGTGAATAAAAAGCAGTTCCCAAGTTTGTAGTCCTTAATTTATGAGCTCTTGTCTAGATTATGTGTTACAGTAAATAATTTGAAGAGTAATTACCAAGCATTTGACCAAAATTTTAATCAAAGAACTGAAACTCTTTCGCATTAGAAACTGATGTAAATGAAGATTTATTTCAGCAAATTTTCTTCAAGTTCATTGCTTCAGAAGAACAATGTAAAATTAGGTATTTTCCTGTAGTTTTGGTTTATTATTCCCTTCCCAAGGTCTAATTTGTGGTTCTAGAAATGCCAGCATAAAGTTGTACAATGAATATTATTCTCTTTTAGGCCTAATTACGTTACTAGGAAGTGGTTTTGGTATAAATTAAAATCCCTTTCTAATGCAATGGGACTGTTTTCCTCTTCCCTGTGCCTTGGGATTGATCTTTGTAGGATGAACTTCTCCATTGCCCCAAGCCATGTACATCCTGAGCAATGGAAAGCTGCTCCTACTGCAGATGCCGATTTGGTCCCCATTGTCATTTATGGGTGGAAGGTCCCTCTGCTCTGTTTCATACCTCCTAGGGTCATTGATTATAAAAGAGAAAGTCAGATCTCACATTTTGTACTGCAGAAAGGGCCTTCAGGGTGGGGCGGGGGGAAGAGATCCCCAAAAATGCATATTTCAGTCATCCTTTGTAACATTTCTGTGGGTGTTGTTAAGAGTCTATCTTCTCTAAGAGCCACTATTTATGTGTTTGAACTTTGTGGTTTTTGGGGGTGGGTGGGAAAAGGACCAGGAGACGAGCTACACCATCATAAAATCCAAAGAGACGACGATTACGGCAGATGGCTTGAAACCAGGCTCAGCGTACGTCTTCCAGATCCGAGCCCGGACAGCTGCTGGCTACGGTGGCTTCAGCCGAAGATTTGAGTTTGAAACCAGCCCAGTGTGTAAGTCCTTTTAATTACTGTCAGTCGCGTCTCTGGAACGGTTACCAGAAACAAGTCAGGGGATCGATACCTTTGCAGAGAGCTCTTCCTTGTCCTGGCCTCATCCCTTGACTTTGGAAACATCAGGTACATCATGACCATGCAGTAGACAGGCTAACACATCTGTCCTTGCTTCCTTGACTCACTTGGTGAGGCAGGAGGTGAAGTCAGGAGGTCTTCAGGCTCCAGAAATTCATAGTGTTCCCTGCTTAGAAAAATCCTGTATTTATGAGAGCTTATGCAAGAGACAAGAAGAGCTCTCCTCTCAGGAGGGACAGAGGGGATGAGATCTGCTCCTTCACACCTCTTAATGGCTGTCTGCAGAGGACGCTTAGCTCTCCTAAATATTTGCATCTGGGAAAAAAAACCTGAAATGGTGCCTCTCTGCAAGGGGAAGAATTGAACCAGCATTAGCGTCTTTGGTGTAAGTTCCTGTCAAGTTGAAAGATGGTTTCTGTTGGCTGCCAATGCCACAGCCTCGAGGAAAGGAATTTGACTTGTGATCAGAAATAGGAAAAATGTGCACTGCAGGTGCAGGACTTTTGCCTGGTCTGTTACAAATGTGTGGGGTTTGGATTTTTTTTTTTTTTTAATAAATCTGATCATCCAGGTCTGGATTCTGGAGCAGATTGTGTGGCAGGGTGAACTCCTGAGGCACGCAGAGGCTCAGCTGCTCTTTCGCCTGTGTTCAGGCACAGCTGTGGGGAAATTCTTTTCATCCCAATTACCAAATTTTTGCAGAGGTGTCAAAGATTATTTTCTCTCTCAGAAAATATGTCCTATCTATTTCAGTTTGTACAACTGTCATTTATTAATTTTTTATACTGTTTGCATGGAAGAGAAATTTTGTGGTGGAAATACTCTGTTCATTCTTGTAGGAAAGAGCCAATTTTCTGTATGTTTTCCTTGGAAATTTAAATTCATCAATACTTTCATTACTGTTACTCCATTTCATTTAAAATTCATCATCTTTGAGAAGAAGATGCCAAGTTGTCTTTTCAATGCATGCTACCTTTGAAGCCGTAATAGATTTTAAAGGAATCATTATACATGTGCAGATGTAGCTGTGGAGCCAGTGATTGAACTAGTACAGTGCAAATTGCATCATGATAAGAACATTAATGCAATAAGAATGGTCTATTTAAGGTATTTCTTATTGTATTAACCATTAATTGTGCCCTATAAGTAGCAACCAAATCATGTTATGCCAAAAATTATTCTATATTATACTAAGGAAATCTTGCTTGCAGTTGGAAAGTTTCTGGTTTAGAGTCATTTGGGTAATAATGTTCCAGACTATTAATAAATAATACATTAAATATATGCACATTTGATCCAGTGCTGTCAGTACCTACGATCACGGTCCAAAAATAATGGCACTTCCATAAAGTCCATTGTGTAAGTATCTGTGTTAATCAGGACTTTTTGAGGACATCACGTGATAATATCTTTAAGCACTTTAAACCCCTTGAGTCATTTAGTCACACCTGCACCCCAATCTTTTTAGCATTTTAAAGGCAGAGGAGTAGGTACTTCTCTGATACTAAGGAGCTGCCGGCATAGTTGGAGGACTACCTGCTGCATGGTCCTCAGTCTGGGAGCTGGGAACTGTTCCTCTGTTGGACTTGAGCTCTGGCTGAAGCAGGACTTAACCAGATGTTCAAACACTTGGTAGAATTGACATGCAACATAAGCCTCAGTATCTTGCAAAATGCAGCTCCGTTTGACATTTAAAACCTGTTAAAAAGCGATTTTTTTTTCCCCCAAAGGCCCTATATAAAGTCAATATTAGTAGTGGGAATGTGACCAGATTCCCACTGCTTTCCTGCACATCCTGGAGAATCTGAAAGAAAACACAGATCGAAATCTCACTGCTACATTGGAGTTCAGATCTGAACCTCTTGTTAGAGCCAAAGCAAATTATTTTGATTCAAGCACAAATGAAAACCTTTCAGTGACTGTTGTGAGAATCAAAAACGGCCTCCAGAATAGTTTGGACCAAACAACAGGTTTTGTTTCCAATTCGCAAGTTTTCTGTAAAGTTATTTTTAATACACTTGGAGGAAATAGGAAACAACAGCCTGAGAAATGCAATGGGGGGAAGCCATAACTTGTTTTGGACTTTTCTCTTTTTCCAAATTTTGGGTTTTTTTACATACTGCTGCCTGCATGTACAATTCTGCAACGCGCTGCGATGCAGAATTTTTCAGTGGAACCTTTTAATTTGGGTGGAAGCTGTTCCTGGGTGTATCCACCTGCTGCTGTCCTCCTTTCCAAATGCCACTGAGCTTGTCTAGCCCTGATAAAACTAACTTTGCCAAAAGCTGTTTTTTGGCTGGATTGGTGAGCTAATCCAGCTGATCAGATGGGTGGGAGTGGGAACATATCACCAAGTAGAGGAGGGGTAATGCAGGTTCCCCCATCCCAGGCTTTAAATGGCAGCAAGATCCCAGCTCAGCTTATGAATTCAGGCTTTTTAGCTGCCATAGATCACAGCAGGATTTATCTCATTTCTCCATCCCTCGAGCTATGCAAAAAACCACCAGTCACAGCTTAATGTTCTCCTTTAAATGTTTTTCTTTTTAATTATTTTGTCAAGAAAGCAATAAAACATCATCTTAAGGAGCCTCCATAAATCCGTGAGGCTAATAAAACTTCTGGATGATGGCACAGGTTTGGAGCAGTTAACATTAAATATTTAATGTATCGGGGCCAATTCTTCTGAAATCATTTACACTGCTGTAGCAGGTCCACGCTGCTCACCATTGAGCACCAGAGAGCTCCCATATGAAGAGCTACTTGAAACCCATTGCAGATCAATGTTTAATGCCATACCTTTTTGTCTTTCTTTTCTTTTAACAATTAATATGGGACTATATTCAGTTATTTTATAGCCTCCATAAAGTTAATCCTGTGCTAAGGACCCCTTTTTACTTCAATCATTTAGTTAAAGGTTTCTTCAGTGCGCAATCGATTCCTGCTGCTCCCCGGGGTGGATAAAGCTTCATCCGGGGCTGGCATGAGAGTAGGAGCTATAATGAGGTTTTTCCCTGCACAGCAGCAGTGCCTACACCAGGGAGCTGGTTTTGCAGGGAGGAAGCCAGATTTGTACCCCAAGGTGGTTAAATAGATGCAGCTAAATAAGCTGGCAGTGGAGAAGGCAGGGTGAGAAGGCTTTGGTTTCTGCTTGGGGAACCCCACATGCAGACCCCTGAGGAGAGATGGGCTCCTTCCCCTGCAGTGCAAAGCAGATAAACAAGATACAGGTGGTGTTAGCATTTCCATTTTACAGGCTGCAGGAGCTTACTCACCTGCTTTTACTTAACCTGTGGCAAAACCCAGTTCTCAAACAGTTTTCCTGACCTTTCTGCTAGCATCTTTATCATGGGACTCATCTCCTGCCTTTTGGCAGGAGGGCTCTTTACAAGGGTTGGGCTGGGAGAGTTCTGCTTCCCTTGGCCAATAAAAAGACCAACCAGTGTATGTGTCTTAGAAAATTCCTGTTTTACAGAGGGCACCTTCTGGCCGTGTGATACAGATGCCACAAAGAGTTAGTTTTTAACTGTTTATAGCTTCTTGAAGTGCAGGTAATGCTGTTTATCTCAGAGATCTTGCTCATGTCTCTTAACAGTAACATTCCGTAAATGTTCTCGCTGCAAATGGGAACCTG
Organism: Ciconia boyciana; assembly: GCF_034638445.1. Taxonomy (NCBI): domain Eukaryota; kingdom Metazoa; phylum Chordata; class Aves; order Ciconiiformes; family Ciconiidae; genus Ciconia; species Ciconia boyciana. The sequence continues at coordinate 61,659,279 of NC_132938.1, forward strand.
TTGGGTTTTCATCTTTTATCTGTGTGATTTCTAATGCAGCTAAACCAGGAAGACAGCCTTGAGTTTGCAAACTCAAGGCTGCGTTCTGCATCGCTTTGGTTTCTGAATTCAGTGATGAGATGCAATTTTGTTGGGTTTTTGGCTTGGTTTTGCATGTGTTTTTGATTTCTTTCCACTCATTCCCTTTCCAAACTAGAAACAGACAGCAAAGGGGGGAAACACAAACCGTAAAAGAAGAAATGAACTGGTAAGACTTGAAACCTCGCTGGCAGCCTCACTAGAAAGACTCATGTGAGTGCTGACTATCATTTTAACCTTAATCTCCATTTTCTGTTTCTCATCTCAGCAGTAGCTGCATCCAGCGACCAGAGCCAGATTCCTATAATTGTTGTGTCTGTAACAGTGGGAGTCATTCTGCTGGCTGTTGTTATCGGTTTCCTTCTCAGCGGAAGGTAAGAGAAGAAGCTGTGTATTTATACTTCTCCAACTTTCAGAATAACTTTTATCTGACCAGCTGATTAGCACAATTTAGGTGAAAACAGCATGTGAATGAAGCTGTCAAGCGGTAGCGCTGTAAAACCACGAGAGTGGACTGATTGATCTGTTTGGACAGGCAGGAATGGCAAAGGCTCGCTCACAGATGTAGTTCACTTCCCAATGATTTTCATCTCTGTATAGACTGGCCCTGATTATTCGACTTGGTTCTCACAGGAGTGTTTTCACATTCCTTCAAAAATAAGCAGAACATGTTATTACAGGTAAAGTATCCTGAAGCCCATATGTTTGCACTCAGAGCTTGCAATGGGCTTTGCTCACAGAGAAATCTTGACTTCAGGAAAACACTTGCAAAGAAAAAGAGAAGAAACCCAGCAGAATGGCCAAACGCCCCAAGTTTTGGTCAGGTCTGGATTTCATTTTTCATGTGTGGGACACTAATGTGTTCCCCACACGCTAGTAAATTATAGAGAGAGCTCCACCCACGGAGGGAGACACTCAGCTTCAAACCATCAAGTGATACCATTGACTTCTCATGTGCTTAAACATAGGCAAGTGATGAAAGCCTGGTCTATACCATCTTTGACAACTCTAATGGAAGTTGATGGAACTTGTTGGTGAACAAGGGATTGTGGTATTGGGGGAAAATCTGGCTTCTATCAGGATCAGTTTGTACTGTGGCACTAAATTTGTGTAGCAGCCAGCACACAAGGCACTTTTTTCATATACTACACGTGTATTAGTACATTTTTTTGATGGCAGTAGTCAAACAATGCAACATCCTTCATACAAAGCAACGTGAGGTGCATCTATTGATAAGGCTGAATTTGTTTTGAAAAGTGAAGTAATTTGCAAAGTGAACACTTGCGCTTCTAAGGTACCCATCAGCCCACTGTTGCTTTCGTAATACAGGTCTGTCTTAAGCTCTGGTCTAGCAAGGTGGCTGTAAATTACAGGATATTGTAAGTGTTAAGAGTAGCTACAAGATACTCACAGAGGAACTGCACTGATACTGAACATATTGGCTGAGGGCCTTATTTCCCAGAGGAGGTAGAGTATCAGTCTGTGAACGCAGTGCGGTGAATTCCAGCCAGGCTGAGCAGCTCTGTCCCCAGGCATAAGGCATCCATGGAAGGACACAGTTATTTCCTGTGGTAAGAGGTAAGTGTGCTGCCAGACTCATCTCTGCTCAAGGTCAGAGACTGACAGTCTCTTCCAGCTCAGCCGTTCGAGCTCCTGTCGTCTGCTTTGAGTGACGTGTTGGGCTTAAAAATGGGAAAGTAAATGCTCCTGTCTGCACGAGAAGCATGCAGCAGCATGGGGGGGTGAATGGCTACAGGCCATTCACACCAGGGGCTACAGGAAAGCTGTAGCCAAAAAGACTTGGCTCTGAATGCTGTAGGCAGGAGTTCAAGTCCCTCCTTAAAGGCTGGAGGTTTTGAGTCAAATCCCTCCTAGAACAGAGTGGGGAAACGTGGACCTTGGCCTCCCCCAGCCTGGATGCGTGCTTGTATCGATGCAAACAGGAGGATGCATGCGTGGCCATAGGGAAGCTACAGATGTAGCCTGGCACCTCTGCAAAGAGGAGTGTGGCGGGGTGAATTGCAGGTGGAGGGATGTATATCCCTCTGTGGCCATAAGGAATCGCAACTGTGTGGCAACCAGAAGCTCTTGCTCTTCCCATAGTCGCTGGCAAGTGCTCGTGGGACCCCTTTGGGGAGGACGTGCCCTTGCAGGTCTCCTTTTTGCTGCTGCCCTCTCTGGTCCAAGCAAGCAGTTGCAAAGCCTGAGCCATTTGTCAGCAATTCTCATTAGTTATGTCTTTCTCTCCTTTGCCCTAATGGGCTCTCCAGGATGTGCTTTCTCTTGGCTGTTTATCTCTTGGCATGTTTATAAAAGCCTTTTTCTCCTTTGGCTAGTTTTATCGCTACCTCTGCTGCTGCCTTACCTTGTACTCACACCTCTGTCCATGGACCCCGGGGCAGCTGCATGTTCCCAGGAGCTTCTCTATGGTGCCGTGCTGGACATATGGGAAGGGACAGCCACAGGGAGCTGAGCTCTTGGTCCATTTTTATCTTTTCAACCCTTCCCCTAAATGGGGAAGAACCCAGTCCCTCAGCTGGAGGTGGTGGAGAAGCCTCCAGCACCAAGTTTTGGTCCATCATTAGAGAATTGGCTTCAAAACCACAGAACTTCTTGGCTGCTTTGAGTTCCCGTGAATTTTAAAGCCCGTCTAGTGCATTGAGTGACTTGTGAGAACAGAAAAATAAACCCCAGAAGCCCAGAAAGCTGACAGCCAATTTGAAATTAAACAAAGCAAAACAAAAAAATTGCTTCTGTTTGGAAGAAGCAGAAATGCTGCTGGAATGTGTCAGTCACGCTGCTTTGCCTTGGATATGATTTTGAGACAATTCATGGGGTGGCTTTCCTGCTGTGACACTGCGGGGATGATAAACGCATTCCAAGTCATGGGATAATACCTTTCTGAAGCTGTTAACCTGTTTCTGGAAGACACTTTCCTGTATCTTTGGAGTGGTTATGGTGTTCCAGTGCCTGGTTCCAGGGGATTAAATTTCCTTTCCTAATTCTTTCCCACACTCGCTTTTAGAAAAACAGACATTTTGAACTCCAGGAGTTGCTCCAACTGGAATCACCACTGCTTTCCATGCCGAGCAAGCTGTGCAAAGCCCAGGCTCTGTCTTTTCTGCTAATGTAGGAGAGCAGGTATGGCCCAGCAGCAAAGCTAAGGAGAAAAATCCTCTTGCTCCGCAGCAGTGAGGACGTAGCCTGGCCAGCTCCTGCAAACAGGCTCCTCGTTGCTGTCTCTGTGCTGCTCCCAGGCTCCCTGGGAGGTCCTGGGCACCTCAGAATTAGGATACTCCTCCCTAGGATGCTGTGTGGCATCTCTGCGCCTATCCTCCCAAATGCCCGGCTGAAGTGAGCAGGAGCTTCAGAGCAGTCCTGCAGTGAGAAGGGGATGTCCTCCTGCTCTCAGCAGCTTGGAAAGAAATTTCCCAGCTGTAGGACTCAGAAGTCCGCTGGGCTCTGCAGGGTTTTTTTTTTTCTGCTAATTCCCCGGAGGCAGAAGTTTCCACATCTCTTCCCCTTTTTTTGTTTTCAAGTATCTCTGCAGTTTTCTCACTTCTTTTGAACGAACGTAAATAACAGCTTGGCATTTCCCATTGGCAGCTGGCCCTAAACCAAAGGTCAGCTGAACGGTAGTCATGGTGGCTTTTCCACATGCCAGCGTCCATCTGTGGAAACACACTTTGTGCCTGAAGCTGGAGGTTCTTGGGAATTTGAAACTAAATGCACTTTGCCCTAAACAATTAAGCTGCGTTTCAGAGCTGATTTACTTGCAGATGCTTGGGAAAACTCTTCCTGTAAATAATGCGTCCTCTGACCAAAGTCATAAATGCCACCAAGCAAAATAGCTGATCACTTTTTAAAGTTATCCCTCTCTTTGCATCAAGGGCATATTAATAATATAACAATCAGGATTACAAATCAAAGAGATTCACTAAATCAGACCGTAGTTGTCTCAGCAAAAAGAGAGAAGTGGATTGAAAATCTATTATTAAACCAGCTACAAACATTGAATTAAAGAACACGGAGTTGTTGTTATCTTTGTTTTGTTAGGATTATGTGTTCTTCTTGAAAGCGCAATGCGTTTTACAGATAGAGCGGAGCTATAAATTTTGCTTTCCTAGCAATACTTGAATTAGATGACGCTTGGCATTGTTGTTCCTAATTGAAGTATATATTAATCTAAAATAATTACAGACTTTAGTTTTACAGTCTGTGTCAGACAATGCCAGTCACAAAGATCTTTGTGCTCTGTCTTGCAAGGAGCAATAAGGTGCCACAGTCGTTGCTGTGGCATCAGCCCCTTTCTTCCTACAAACCGAGGTAGGAAGCCAGGTTTGCATCATCCTGGGAAGGAGACCCACTGCTCCAGAGCAGTTCCCCCTTTTTTGTCCTTCAAACCAAGTCCTGTTTGCAAAACTGATGGGGTCTTGGGGTGAGTGTCAAGAGACTGTTGGTCCCTCCGGTACCCCAAGCATTTGAGCTTTGTAGCTCTAAACAAAGGCATGGGCTTTTACAGAGTAAAATGGGAATGCTATTAGGTCAATGCTGAGCATGTTTGCAAAAGCCGCTCAAAATAACTAAGGAATGTACTGTGCATCTGCATTTATAGCCAGCTACCCATTATGGATGACCTTTCCATCTTGAGTGGTCTTCCAAAGAACCGGAGGGAGCTTTTTATAGAACTTAAGAAAAAAAACAGATTTGAAGCAACAAAAAACTGTCCCTCACCCTGTGTTGTGCAGTCTCTTTCTGGCAAGGAACTAGCCTTCGAAAGACACAGCAAAGACAAATCTTGCCACCTGGGTATTGGCAATTAGAGGCTTCTGCACCAGAGTATCCATCCTTGACCTTAGCTGATTTAGACTTTTAAATATCAGCCCCTGCAGTGGCAGAGGGCTACTTTCTGGACACAAATATGTGCATCTTGTTAAAAAGCGACTTTCAGGGACTAGAGAGGGTGAAAGGATTGTGACGTATATCCTAGGTCCTGAGCCAGCGTTTGCAACCTTCCATGATGTGGAAGGTCAAAATGGATGAATTTTTCCACAACTTCCCCCCCATCCTATTTTCCAAGATGTGTCAGGGCTTAAAATAGTTTGCTTTTTCGATATTTCCATAGGAAATGGGAGGCAGTTTGTAGATAACATTTTTCATAGAGAGAATTTTTCCAGCATGAGTCACGATTTTTGTTAGTTGTGACTTTTTAAAGGATTTTTATCTCTACATTCTTGCCTGCTCTTCCTTCTTCCTACAGGACATTGTCTCCCATGATTTATGGCCACTTTATGATGCTGCCTGCTGCCAAATATTCCCCACGATTCACCTGACAAGAGGAAGGATTTTGCTGGAGAAGCTATTGCTCTGCCAAGTCAAAATTCCCATCCACCAAGAGCAGGCAGGGTCTGGTCCTGCTTCTGTTCCGGTCAAGGTTTTTACTACCTCCATCATGTTAACAGCGTCTTTGCTCTTTGGCAGAGAGGAGTTAGCGGCATTGGTATGCATATCCCCCTCTGAAAAAAAGTGCTCCAGTGTATCCTCCTGCACAGGGTGATACCTTCCCAGGGCCGGTGTGGAAATCTGCTGCCCATAGTCCCCATCTCTAGCATCCTGCCTAGATCAGATTGGCAAATTTGACTGCTCCAACACCTGTTTTAATTTTTTATTCTAAACACTTTTTGGCTTAGTACTTCTGTGCAAACACACCGGGCTCCGCAAGCCAGTCTGAGTTGCTGCAGTTTTGAGGAGGGTTTAGGGACCTAGGCTAATCTGCCTTCATATGACTTTGGCCCAGACAGGAGGCGAGAGTTGACCAAATCTGTAATTAAGCTCCAAGCCCATGAGGCATTGCCCTTGAAAGCAGCATTTCTGAGTTATTCTGGCAGCAGCCAAGGGAACGGGGCAGGAGGACCGTCATGAACAGATAAGCAGCTGGTGCTAAGCTTTGTCTGAGCAGGGGAGATGTAGGGGAGTGCAGCAGTCAGTGATGAAAGCTCCTCGCCTTCATTCAGGTGATGCGTTTGATGGCATTGTGCAAGTCCTGTTTCCGCTTTCAGAAGGGAACTGGGCTGCCCTTAAAGCTGAAAATGGAGCCTGACTTCAGCGGTAGCAGCTCCAGGCTCTTGCTGAGCACTGGTGAAAGCCCCATGCATACACAGTGTTTTAAAGTGGGGTTTTACAGTGTCTTCTCTTGGTTGTGGAGTGGGTCGTGGATGAAGAAGAAAATCAGACTGTCGTCCCTCTGCACTTCTGAATATGTGGATGTTTAACCTTGCTTTGGATGCTAGAAATAGGAAGCGTGACCTCTCCTGGGGGCACGCCATGTTGCAGCACTTGGCCTCTTACCTAGAAAAAAGGTTATCCATACTTTCTTACAGCTTAGACATAGCAAAGTATAATGCCAGAGGTCTTTCCACGTGCAGTTCCTTTCCCTGGAAGCGTTGCTCTCCTTCCCCATAGCGATTGCATAGATATCGTCTGCTTGGGCTTCTGCATTCTCAGTTATTCTTGAACAGCACAGAGACGTGCTTTAACGTATCAACTAGCTATAGCTCAGCAGGAAGAGGAGGTGACTCCTTAAACATTCATATAGTTCTGGGCAAAGTAGGAATATATTCCTAGAAGCTCACAGTGTGTAATGCTGCTCCTCTGATGTTTGGAGCAAGCATGTTGACTCATGAGGTGCTAGGCGTGGTGCTGGCCTCCTGACCTGAAGATGCAGGAAGCAATCATTGCCATCGCTCAAGGCTGTGTGAAGGATTAGAAAAACCTTCCCAGGCACCCTCAAGTATTTCAGTCTTTAAATGCAAGCCTCTGAAGAACATCCCATTAAAGCAGCTTATTAAAAGCAACAAAGGAGGCTTTCATTTATCATGACTCCAAGTCTTCAACTTAGAACTCTTAAAAGCCGCAGCTATATACAGCAGAGCCTCTCCGAGATCTATCTAGCCACTAGAAATGTAGTTTAATTCCGAATGCTCTCTGGGTCATCTGCAGACTTGTGGTAAATTAATTACATTGATTGCAGGCACGGTTGTTGGGGCCCATCATATATATACATTTCATTAACAAAGCATGCAGCCCAGGGTTTGAAACGATGCCAAGGGTGTTGATAAGTCCTCCTAGCACAGGTTTATTAAAGTTTGCTCTCTGGACAGTTGGGTTTGCAAACCACATAGGCATTGCGGGGGTCACCTTTGCTAGAGCTGGAGGAGTGTTGGCTTTGTGTGCCTGAGATAACTGAAAGTGGTAGAGTTGTTCTAGCCAAGAAGCAGGGTGGTGCCAGCAGGGCACAGAGGTCCAGGAGGTACTGCTGCAGCTCCAGGCTCCTCTGCGTTGTCTTTGCCCATCTGCAGCCCTTTCCTTGAAGCCAGGGCTCAAAGCAGAAGTCACACCTTGTTTCAAGCCAGCTTGGCTTTTGGAGACGCTGCCGCCTCAGCACCTCTTTCTTTCCCAGCAAAGGGGATTTAACGCTGCAGGTGTTTTCTCAATAACCTTCGCCATTACGTGGAGGTGTCATCTGTTAACCTGCAGCAGATCGGAGGGGCTCCTGACCGCCTGCTGGAGCCAGGGGCAGCCCCCACAAGTTCTCCTAGTAGTCTGCTCGTTACTTCAGTGAGGCTGGAGGAGACTTTGCAGATAATTTTGATGTATACAGTGCTCGGTTCAACTCTGACTGCTCGCCGATACAGGTCAGCTTGCTGGCTAAAGATCTTAAAACCCCGGAGAGGTCCAGGCGTATTTCATTGAGTGGCGATCTCTTATCCTGACACAGCATTTGATCTCGTCTGGAAAGTGTTTGCTTTCAGCTCCACAGTTTTTAGACCAAGAAAGCCCTGCATGGAGCAAGGAGATGGGGAAACTCTGCCTCTCCTAGAAGCCATCAGCATCGAAATGCAGTGGCCATGAGGTCATGGTGGGTTTGCTGGACTTGAACATCCCGTTCTGTTTGCCTCAGGATTTTTATATTCTGAAGTTTATCTGCCAAATCAAGACATCCTTTTAACACAAGCAGTAATAAATCTTCCTTTGTCCTAACTGTTCAGGCCAAATAGTCCATTCACTTACCTATCCAAGTGCTCCTGGGACTGGAAAGTGAATTTTGTTGTCTGCTGATCCAGTTTAGTTTGTTTCTAAGAGCTTTAAAATTCTTCTAATGTTACACCTCAGAGTATTTTGGCCCTAACTGCGCAGCGTTATGTGACGGGTGTGCAAGAGTAAGGCTGAATTGAGGCATATTTCCCTTGCACTTGAACATTTTTTTCCTCCCCATAAAGGGAGCGAGTGAGATCTGAAGTGCTCTGCATTCAGTGCAGGGAACTGATTTTTGTCTCGGAGCAGCCCAGTTGCTGATGAGGTGCTCAAAGAGTTTTCTTTGTTTAAGAAAACAGCGAGCTCTTTTCATTTTAAGGAAGTGGTTGCTTTTCACATTAATTGAACTGTTTTTTCAAAAACCTTGACTTTGCATGCTGAGCGGTGTGTGAAGGTCTGGTGGCAGCAACTGTTAGAAAATGCCTGGGGGGAAAGGACGTCCTAGCTAAAACGTAAACTAAGTCGTCACAGCCACAGTGATCTTCTGGAGACATACCAGTTCCCTGCACTCAAATCCTGCGGGGTTAAACCCAGAAAACAGCAAAATTGACTCAAAATATATAATGCCTGGGTTCCCTTTGTGTGCTTTTGGGTTTCGGACCTCTGGTGTTAACTTGGATCAATGGAGAGGTTTAGTGAAGGCTGAGCTGCTCCCATATTAGTATGACTGCACAAGCTGGGGCATTATGAAAATACGAAATATTGTCAATTATAGTAAAAAAATATTGGCATCACTGTTTAGAAAATGTTAGCAAGTTGTTTTGCTGATGCAAAAGGAGCTTAGAAAGGCATTCTTCACCAGTTCTAATTTAAATAAGCACATAATCCAGTATATAATTCTGTAAATCATTGCATGCCTGAAGTTATTTTGCATCATAATTTAAGGTGGTGCAGTTGCAGAATGTTAATTTTGTCTAAGTAGGCTATTTTAATGTGTTTAAGCATTGTAAGATATACTTTAAAAAAATCTGATCGGCACAGTTTTTTTTCAAGAGTGACATGTTACGATGATTTGAGGAGAAATGATGAGTGAGATCTTCAGCTGACTTTAATCGGAGTATCTCTTCACTGTTGGGCTCCTGCTTGTATATCGTACTGAAGTTCTTCGTGTTGTTTCTTCTGCACGATGTTCTTTTTCAGGATGAATTACCTTAATAGATTTGGTAACAGAAAAATTGTCCATGCAAGTTCTCTGACAAGGATAAAGAGCAATTACTGAGGTGCAGCCAGCCTCAGGTTGCGGACTGATGTCAGGCGAACACATACTCTGATTAGACTAGTGTAATGGCTCAGCAGCCTTCAAAAGCAAGTTGTGGACGCACACAGTGCCTTTCAGCTCACCATATTTTGAGTTTATTTAGGCTAAATGCTCTCACATGACTCATAAGGTCCTGCTTCTGCAGATATGTAATGCACATGCAAAGCTTCAGTGATACAAGGAGACCCAGAAAGGGCTGTGTGAGCTGAGTACATGCATAAGGGTCTGCAAAAGCAGAGCTCGCGTTCATCCAGTGCTTTTTTTTTAAAGGAAATCGTAACTGTACCACACACATGCTTGTGGAAGAAGTCACTTTGCCTGCTCCAAGGCAAGTGCTTAAGTTTAAGCACATGGGTGGCCCCATTAATCCTAATGGTGGTACTCAAGTACGGGAAGCACATGGTTAAATGCTTTGCAGGACCAGGTTCTATACCCTCCCCAAGGCGTTTTTCCTCAATAGTAGCACATGCCATGAAATTCTTGCAGCCCAGGGTGTTAAGATCCAAATAATAATTGCAGTAAGAAGGAAGAAGTGCATATAGAAATGTTGCAAATGTATTTGCACCTTGCCAGGGCGGTGGGATTATTCCTTATCGTGGGCCTTTTTGTTTGCTTTTCAGTTGCTGCGATCATGGCTGTGGGTGGGCTTCTTCTCTGCGTGCTGTTGCCTATCCGAGCCTAACATGGTCAGTGTTCCCACCTGTGCTGGCTCCTATTTTGTGTCCTCCCTCCATGTTTTCTGTGCACAGTCTGCCTCTCCCTCCCTTTCTTGTATTGGCCTGGAAATCGCTTTCTCATCCAATCTCTGCACCCAGCTTGTCTATCTCAACAACTGGAAATAGCATGACCCGAAGCAGAGTGTGTCTCCAGCAAGAGCAGGGGTCCTAGGGGAAAAAAAACCTGATATGTTATGCCGTGATCGATCCAGACACCACACCAGCAATGTCATGTGTCATGATAAAACATCACATATGCTGGACACTTCATCAAATTCTGCTTCTTGTCACCAAAAGGGGCCGGGGACGGTAATTTGCCCCCAGAAAGGAGGCAGGGGGCAGGCGGGAGTGGAAAGGTATTTAGTGGCATGTAACGTGCATGTCAGTGAAACGAACTGTATGTCATTGACATACATGTCAATGTATGACATACACAGCAACGACATGATGCTGTTTGCCAACGATATGCTCCAGCAGCATTGGACATATCTCTGTGGGCATTGAGAGCTGCGTGTCCATGCTGCATGCTGCCCCATTCTGCCACCACCTGGGCTGCCTCACCAGTTTCTGCTCTCTTGTACTCTCCCCTCTTTTCTAACTAATCAAAGGAAGGGTGATTTTAATTTCTGTTGGTTTGACTGGGAGCGAGTTGAGTTGCTCCCCAAAGGGAATGTGTTTTAGACCTCTGAATCGGCTGTAATCTGTGCAGGCAGAGATCTCCCTAAGCCTCCTAGGAGACTCATGAAATCAATATCCCCATCAGATAGCTGTTTGAGACCACAGGAGCACTGAGATATACTACGTGCATTGTTAAACTGGGAAGGTTTTGAAGCATAGCTGGGCGAGAGGTGTGAAACTCTTCTACTGTGTTTTCTGGGGGATGCTGAGGCTTTGTATGGTGATAGCTGGGTCATGGTGCAGTCCCTGGCTGTGAGGCACAGCAGTCACCAAGGCGGACCGTTTTTGGGTCCTCCCGTGCTGTATTTTGGCTCTGACAGAGGCCTGAACCAGAGAGGAGTTTGCAAATGCCAATCCTAAAGGCCCTAAAGCAGAAGGTTGGGGTTTTTTTTTCCTGTGGAAGTGTTTTTAAATTGGTTTTCATGACTTTTGAGTGCTTAAGAGCAGCGTTAGCAAGCAAGGCTGCTCAGCTCAAACTCTTTGGCTGCAAAATGTTCTTCTGGTATGTGCGGTCATTCCTGCAAGCCGCCGATTTGGCAATGGTTGCACTAAAAGAAAGCCTCCCAATACTTCTGTTGTCTGTCGTGGCTGTGCCACCAGTGCACGAGCAGTCCCTTGCTGGGAGTCATGCTTCGAATGTCCTCAGCAAGGCCCCCAGCTAGAGAGTGGCAGCAATGGAAAATAATTCTCAGAGGAGAATGGGAATGGACTGGATGGCTATGAAGAAGAGAGACGCATAGGGAAAAGTTGGCTGACCTGGAAAACACCCTCTGCAAGTTTCCTCCTAAGCTGTGGAGAGACTAATGTGGCAGCAAGCTGGGAGGGGGAAATGGGAAAAGTGACTTCAAGACACAGACACCGTCGGCAGTGCTATGGGAAGGCACGACAACCTCTTTAGAGAGATTTATGGAGATCACTTCAGAGGGAGCTTCCTGTCAGAGGGGGAAACGGTATCTTGTTTAAATTATTTTTAATTGTTCTGGTGGTGGTTTAGGAAAGCAGGGAGTCATTCAGTGCAAAGGCAGGGAAAGACTAAAGGCTAAAAATACCGCTGCTGGAATTGTGAAACTTCCTTTGTAAGACGTCCGAGTTAATCGGAGGTTGAAGGCAGGATCGCACCCTGTAGAGGGGGACAGCAGTGGCTGGGTAAGTAGCTGAGAAGATGGTGAGCCTGCAGCCCTTAGGAAGGGAACCTGCCCTGGTTCCTCTCAGGCCAGTTGTCTAGTGTATCTTTGAACTGAGCTGAAGGTCTTAGCTTGTCATCTCAAGGCCTTTTACTGCTCTTTTGATCCCATTCTCCAAATTATAGGACTTTGAGAGTAGATAGAGGAGTTGAATGAGTAAGATTCCCAGCCTGCATGGGTTGCTCCAACTCACTCCAGGTGAAAGTTTAGTCCAGTGCAATGGAAGTAACTTATTACAGACATCAAAAAAGCAGGAGGAAAGTGAACAGAAAAATGGGAAACAACTTCCAATATAAAAGCTGTTTGCTTTACACCAGTCCCTTGTGTATTCCCTGGTTTTGTGATACTGAATATATTCTAGGATTGCAAGCAGCAAAGGCGAATGCTGAACATAGACCAGCATCGCTAGAGGTAGACTTTTGCCTCTGGCTCTCAGTATCGGTGTTGTTTATCCAGGATAGAACTATTTGCTGAACAAGTTATTGTCTCCACACATGAGCTGAGGCGACAGGATCTTGGCCAGATGGACAGATACATGCTTGCTTGTTTGTTCCTCTGGGTGGAACACAGTCCTGCCCTGCAACACGTATGCAGCCTTATTGCTTTAACATCTTGGAATGTTAAATGTCTGAAATGAGCACTAACCCCTTGTAAACAACAACCTTGCGGTCCTTGCAAACCTGTAAAAAGACAGCTCGAGATGAGTTGGATGCATTCCTCAAATTTGATTTATTGTAAAAGATGTGCTTCTGAGTGAAGGTCTCACCCCTGAAAAGCAAGTGGCATTTTGTCTCTGTTTCGGAGAAGCACACAGAGTTCATTTATCTCATATTTAAGAGATTAAATACATGTATAAATCTCTGCAGGACTGGGATGGGAGATTGCATGCTGCTTCAGGGCACAAGCTGTTCTGTGGTACTGACTGCATCTAGCAAGGTGAGGTCCCTTTTCTCATTGGGGATGTCTAAATGCTGTCCCCATGTGCATTTCCAGTAACGCCTTGGCTGTGTGCTGAAATGCTTTGGCCTATGCCTGTAAAAAAAAGTATATAAAGACTCTTCCACATCACTGCCTAGGGCTTGGATGTCTAAGGTCCAGCTCCACAGTCCCCTGACTGTGTCCTGCCTGGGTTGTGATCAGAGTGGTGGCCCCAGCTAGGGAGATGGAAACTCCTTCCCTTGGGCATTTTGCGGTTTTTGGGGATGCCTCGGGTGGCCAAGGGGACACACACCACCCAGCAAGGGCACCCCGAAGCACAGGGTCAGATGCAAAGCATCCCCATCGGTCCAGGGAGAGCAAGCATCTTCCTGCCTTGTTTCTTGAAGGATTTTTCTCCGTGAATTGGCTTCTGCCATGCGAGGCAGTGGACATCCAGTTTCCCAGCTGGATTCTTCATCTTTCTACCTGTCTGTTTTATATTTTATAAACCTATATAGGGATCATTTTACAACTTCACTTTTATAATCTGCCCCATAAATATTTTACAAGCTGCCTGCCAATCTGCAAGTAGTTTTTAAATAAGACATGATGCCTTAAGAATATTTAAAGTCTCACTTTTTTTTCCTCTGATACTTTTATTGAAAAACTCAGAGCTATGCAAGGAAGACATCTGCTTTCTAGATACAGAAACTGGGACAAATCCACAACAGGAGTAAATTAGTTGAGATTCAGGTGTGCTGCTGAATTACATTAACTCTTTGGCCGAGTGTCTCCAGCTCAGTGGGAGATGAAGCGAGCGTCAGGATCTTTATGCTTATGCTGTACGTGATATAGAAATGATATAGGAAATCTATGGTTTGTACAATGACAAACTAGAGAATGAGTCTTCCATCAGGAGGCTTTTGACTTGCAGCTTTTCCAATAACTATTAAGAGCAAATGCACGTGCAGAAATGGATTATTTCACAAACAAGTGGGAGCTTTTTTTTCCCCAAAAATATTTTGCAAATCCACAATATTTAGATACTTTTATCTGCCAGTGAGATTCATGTAGTGAATCAGGACTGTTAACCTGAAATAGCAGATTTTTATGGGATTTAGTTGGGGAAGAAAGGAGAAAAAACTTCTTGTGTGTGTTATTTAAAGCATCTGAAGGTCAAGAAGGGAAGAAGTGCAGTTTAGCCCCAGCCAGCATGTACATGGCTTGTTTCTCTGAGTAGTTTAAGAAAGTGAGTGTGCAAAGGGCACAAGCGATTGCAACAGGCAAGTTTTGCAGCAAGCTTTGTTAGTGACGCCCAACTGTTGCTTGAGAGTCACAGTCCACTAGCTGCCATTTCACTTTGGCGTGTCTTGGCGGCGAGGCTTGTTTTAACAATGCTTTGGGGGTTCCAGAGCCTGATTTCGTATGCTAATGTGACGTGCTGCTGTATGGGTTACCCAGCTTGAGAGAGGGGGACAGCCAGAGCCCACTGGTTTGCATTGGCCCTTTGAGTGTGTCCCTGGGCAGTAAAACATGGACCGTTGTGCATCAAGGTGCGCTTGGATTACTGGACGCAAGTGTTCCCCATTTCTCTCTCCTCCCTTTTTATGGTCAAAGAATCAGGAGATGCAGGTAGTAAAAAGGATAATGTTAGAAAAGCTTACTTATAGGTGAAGTACTCCAAACCTGAGGAAGAGATGAGGGCATTTGCTCTAAAAGGCAAACAGAAGAAATCTTGTATATGTGCATTTGGTAGACGGATGAATTGAAACATTTGTGGTTTTTTAAGAGGAAAAATTAGTTTTGTGCCTCAATCCAGAAAATTACTTCTGCGGAAAACTGATGTAACTTTTGGCAACTTGCAGCAGAAAAAACTGGGGTTGCCAGAAGTGGGACTTGATACTGATACTCATATCTCTAGTTTATATACTTAAAGGGACAGGCAGTATGATGAAGAAGGAGAAGAATCCATTTTCACCCAGGGATTGTGAATGTGAAAACGTGCTTTGAAATGACCCTTACTCCCAGGGTCTCTGCGTACACCTAGTGCTTAGTTTTTGAGTTAATTAGGCAGGACCCTATTTTGGGAAATGGCACTGCTGCTGCTAGAGCAAGGTGATGAGCACCGACACATGGATAACTGAGCCGTGTCTCTGGGCACCTCATTGCCGCTCTCATGGGTTTTGCATTTGGAGCGTGATGGTCTTAGCGTGGTCGCTGCTGCTGAAATCATGCCCTGCATGGATAGCCTGGTTGTTTATCAAGTGTGACCTGTTTATTGGCCCTGTCATCGCCCTGCCTGTGCCCCCAGACCACCTGTCAGCCTCCCCCCTTGTCTTCTGCACCTTGTCTTGATCCATTCCCCTGCGCTTGCACAACCTTTGCAGTCTGTTTTTTCCTCCTCTCCCCTTGGCACAGGTCTCTCCTTCTCCCCGAGGTAAGCTTGCATGCCTGCTCCCTTTCCCCAGAGTAAGCTCAGGAGTCCATGTTGCTTTTCCCCTCCTTGACCCTCCAGTGCCCAGCTCTGCTGGGGCCAGCTCAGCGGCAGTGTGTGCGTCCCATCGTATTGGGGCTTTTGTTTGTAATCGTGATCATTTCACAAATCCAGTGCCAAAATCCTATAGCCAAAAGACTGCTTGGCCCTTTGCAACCAGGCAGACAGCAGTTCCCTGTAATAGGACTTCATGCTGAGGGCATGTTTCATGCAGATGCCTATTACTGCCTCCTCCTAATTGCAGTTTTGTTTCTGCTAATTGTATGCTCCTCCTTGCTGCGAGTGGTGCTGCGAGTGCTCGCATCTCCCTATCTCAAAAATCATGGGCAACAGAGAGAAGACTCCAAGTTTCTCAGCTTTAAGTAGCTCCTTGGTAACCTGAGGCTTTCTTTGAGGTGTGCCAGCTAGCAATCCCACTGCGTGCTGGCTGCCTTGCGGGTATCCGTTGCAGTTTTTTCACTCTACCAAGCAGCATCCCTCTGTTTCGTGTCCGTGCGGTTTGCTTTAAGGATGATCTGGTTCCTGTATCCAGGTATCATATCAGGTCTTTGGAAAGACTAGCATATATATGTGCATCATACATACCTCATCCCATATTTTTAACTGTATATATATGTGTATATATAGCCATTGTCCTTGCCTATGCAGTTACCCTGTAGCTTCCTAAGTGGTTGTCTAAGTGAAGCAGGTCTCAGGAATGCCACCAAAGCAGCCAGTTAATGCTAATGTAATAACATCGCCTAGAGAACCAGTGAGAAGGGTGAGTGACGAGTCAGGGGAGAGCATCCAAAGACTAATAGGAGGATGCCTTGGGGGAGATGCCACTCCCATATGTCTGTGGTTGCAACTCCATGGTGGGATTCAACAGCGTCCTTGCACTGCCTGGTGCTAACACGGGAGCAAGATAGGTCAGGAAGTGACTATGTGCCTTCTTCCATCTTTATTGCTGCTGGGCAGAGGGGATCGCATGAATGGTGGCTCCCCTGGGTAAGGACAGGAGATGTGCAGGAAACCCCATCAGAGCCAGGAGAGCAAGGAGACCTTTGAAGGCAGTGAGGCAACAGGTTTTGAGTTTTTTAAACCCATCATTTTGCACGTGTATAAGGTGTTAATGTTTACACAAAGCTGTTTTCTAAAGTATCAAAATTTAAAGTTCTGTGCAAGTGCCCAGTGGATGAAGGGGAGCATGCAACACATACAACATGATGCCTACAAAAGCTCTGCAGTCCAGGAGATCTTGCTTCTGCGATTCTAATGTTTCATCCCATTTCCCTTCCATTGTCCTTCCTGTTCTTGCTTTTTTTTCTTCTTAATAATAGCTAAATTACATGTATGCTAGAGTGGAGATTTTCAGAAGCATCTGTGGGATTTGGAAGCACAAGTCCAATTGAAAATCAGTGGGCCTTGGGCCCTGAATCCCGTTAGGGAAATTGCAAGTAGTTTGATGAGCTGAAACTGGGACAGCAGCAATACAGCCACTAGAGAGGTTGGATTTGTCGCTGCTCTGGGTTTTTTGTGTTTTGTGGGATTTGAAGTAAAGAGCTATTCTGCCATACCAGAGACAAAAACGTTATTCTATTTTTTTTTTTCCAGGCGATGTGGCTATAGCAAGGCTAAACAAGATCCAGAAGAAGAAAAGATGCATTTCCATAACGGCCACAGTGAGTAAAGATCGAACATGTACATATGTGTTTTCGGCTCTATGTGGTAATGAGAAATACAAGTGACAGGGTTTAAAAAAAAAAATATTCTGGTTTTGCTGGTAATTCACAGAAGAATTCAGTTTGTTCTGTTATTCAATAAGTTCCCACCTGCCCCTGCTCTAAGACCCATGCAGAACTGAACATTTGAACAGTCCTTACATGTGCCCAGCTATTCACACCTGTATGTTTGTAGCAGATCTCTCTAGCAAGCCATTTTGTTCTGTTCCTCTGTCTTTGCTCTGTGACCCAAGGTGCTATTAATTCTGCCTGGTTGGCACATAACAACTCTACACATTTTTGTGGTCTGGACACATCAGTCCAGAATACCTGTTTGAAACCCTTGCTCCGCCCCAGCCAGCAGTGAGGACCAAGCCCACAGCTACTCTTTGCCTTGGATGACTCTGCAGAGGTGTAAGGAATAACGCCTACCTTGCTCCTAGGAAGCTTTCAGAAATGCTGTGTTAATGCCCTTATATACAAAAAACCTCTGCGGTGGTGCTAGAAAGTACATCTCATAGTTACTATCAGTCCTTCCATACATCCAAAGCCAGTGTTTGAAAAGCGTGCCTTCGTCAAGTGCTGTGGGATCTGGGGATGGGTAATAGCGAGGTGCCTTTTGGGGTGGAAAGGCAAACGCATCTTGAGTGAAAGTCAAATTTCCATTAGTGCTATGTAATGAAGGCAGCAGGAAGCAAATCAGTTAAGAGCCACAGTGTAACATAGCTGTCCTATTAGACTGATGAGCAGTTCTTCATGTGAGTAGTCTTAATGATTGTCAAAACAAACTTATAATATGGATAATGAAAATACTTTTTTCCCCTCTCTTTTCCTGGAGAAAAAGCCTGCTATTGATTTTATTTATACTGGTACAACCCCCAGGCTTTGTACTGCAAATATTCCATTCATTTAAATCTCAGTAACTCCATCTGAAATAATGTGGCCGATTGATTAGCTAATATATGACTGGTAAGGCATAATTTATTGCAGCTCTCCATCAACGCTCATCCATCCAACTTGCTTTGCAAGTTGTTCCCTTGGCATTTTCCTTTTTGTACTTTTCCTCCTGGTGTACTCTTTCCAGATCCAGAAAGGGATCCTTTTGCACCAGACCTCAGACCAGCCCTTTATGCAGGAATGAGAGGGATTTTTAGCTGCACATTGTTCCAGCTGAGCACTGTTGTGTGCTTTTCTAAATACAATGAAGTTGCACATATGTCGCATGTAAATGTCATTTTCCAGGAATGCTATTCATCTTTCCCATAGAAATAGGTTTCCCTGCTGCAATGTGTTCCAGCAAAGCAGAGTGCAAGGGACAGGAGTGGGTGTTGCCCATAGTCTGTCATGCCATGTGCTGGTAACCCTCTTAATTTGTGTTTGCAGTTAAGCTGCCTGGAGTAAGGACCTACATTGACCCCCACACCTATGAGGACCCTAATCAAGCCGTTCACGAGTTTGCTAAGGAAATCGAAGCTTCGTGTATAACCATTGAAAGAGTTATCGGAGCTGGTACGGAAATGCATTTCATGACCCTTAGCAGTGTGGAGGGTTGACTTTCTTAACAGAAGAGATCTGGGAAGGGCCATGAAATATTTGTGCTGTTAGGTACGCTGCAAGTGATGGGGAGCATGTTCCAGCTGAAGTTTGGGACAAACCTGTCATTGTCTGTGGCTTTGAAATTCAGGGACTGAACTGAAAACGGCAGAAAATGATCACGCTTGGACCAAGCTGAGTTATTCTGATGGATGCTAAGGGAAATGAGTAATTTAATTTTCAGGTTCTTTTCACCATTTTAACCTTTTTCTCCTCCCCCATTAAGGTCAGTCTCAAAGCAAAAATTAAGAATAAGAAGCCATCTGGGAGACAAAAACAGCACCAACCAAAGTCCAAAGCTTTTAACTTTCTTGGTTAAAAGAAGAAACTCCCATTTTCTTTCCAGTTAAGCTGTTTGTTTGGACTTGCATCCAACCTTAGGAATATTTTCTATCCTCTGAAATTGTGTTTTTGGAGGCAATTTACTGTTCACCAGAAAAAAAAAAAAAATCCATTTGGGTTACTTTTTAAAAAAGTTGGTCATAAAATCGGAAAGGGTTTATAGTCTATAAAAATATATGTTACTGTGAAAGGCTAACAGCATTCCATCTATTTAACTTACCAAAAGAAGGTTAAGAAGCAATTGGCTTTTGTTTTACAGCTATCTACACAGGACGATGATATAGGATGTGACAGGACTCTTTCATCCAGTAGACAAAAACATGAAATGAGGAAAAAGCCCAATGGAATATAGAGTAAAGCTCTTTAAATATAGGAAAATTACATTTTTTCTTCCCGGTTTTCTTGTGCTTATGAATTACTTGGCTTGTGGTACACCGGCTATTTGAGGGGGTGATCGCTGTGATGTTCAGCTTTCCACATCCATGAATGCAGGACAGCCCTGCGTGCTTTTGGTCAGCTATCTGTAGGGGCTGGGCTGCATGCTGTAGACGGATGCACGCTGTGCGTTCCTTCAACGTGCTGTGATCCTGTTCTTTCTGATTTTTCTCTGAAAGGTGAATTTGGAGAAGTCTGCAGCGGGCGGCTGAAGCTGCAGGGAAAGCGCGAGTTTCCAGTGGCTATCAAAACCCTGAAGGTGGGCTACACAGAGAAACAGAGGCGAGATTTCTTGGGAGAAGCAAGCATTATGGGGCAGTTTGACCACCCCAACATCATCCACCTGGAAGGCGTCGTCACAAAAAGTAGGCACAAGTTGCTGTGGACTGCTGTCCTTAAACTCTGGCTGATGGGAGAGTTGGTTAGGGGAGGAAGACTTTTTGGTAACTCGTGTTTTGACTGCGCCTTTCATAATTTCTCAAAAAACAGTGAACTCCCCTTGCCTGAAATGTCACACTTTGTAGGTCCAGCCAGGAACAGGTTCCCCAACATTGTAAAGGGGGGTTGTGCCTGAAGGATTTCGTTGTTCTTCCAGCTAGAATGGATAGATAATGGCTAAAATGACAAAAAATGTTAACTCCCTCTGCAAACCTTGCCTCACCTAGACATAATATGCATGGGCTAAGAGAAAACCCCTCTTCAAAGGCCCCAAGTTAAAGGAGACAGAAATAGGAGGAGATATGCCTGGCCAGCCTCAGGCAGTGCGTGGGTGATGGAGACGGCAGTAAGTCTGGGATGTCTGAGTGCTGGTGTAGTGTGCTGCCCGACTTCTGCCTTGCAAGTAGTTCAGCAGCACCTACCGCCTGCAAAATGCAAGAGCATTTTGAACGCAGCGACGCTGAGCCACCCGCTAAGTTTTTCAAGCAGGCTTGCTTCTTATTCCTGCCTTTATTTGTTTACTTTTGAAACCACATGAGCCCCAGGGTGAGCAAAGATGTGCCAAGAAGTGGGGAAGCGATTTCCCTGGCAGGGAAACAGGGAGGATTTTGCTACCAAGAGTCTGGAAGAAAACAAAACAAAACAAAACACAACCCTTGATGATTTCCAGCCATCATATTTTGAGAAACCACTGAAGCAAAGCCCATAGGAGGGTAGTGCTGAGCCTTGTGATCACTCACACGGGATGTGAGCAAGGACAGAAGTTAGCTGAAGTTTTGCTTTCCAGAAGCAGGGAAGAAGAACAGGAGTGTAGCTGAAGATGACAGGACTGTGTAAAGCGACGATTAAGACATCTACTAGTGATGCCCATGGTTGACCCTGGTACTGGCTCTAATCTCAGAGGTTATGAGAGGGGTTGAGGGCTTGGGGAAAACATGAAATGGCTGGCAAAACATCCCAGCACGAGAGTTACTGAGGTGTGACTGCTCAGTTAGCAAAATAACCTTCCATAACTTTCCCAGCCCAGTTCTTCTCCAAATTTCTGTATGCACTAAAGATAAGGGCAGAGGAAGGGACAGCACATCCGAATGTGCCCAGCCCAAGCCTCTCTGGCTGTTGGTGCTGTGCTGAGGCTGTGGGAAAGGTGCAGAGCTGTTGTTACCCTTCCATTTTAAAGCCTTGGAGGATCTACATTATTTGTATCAAGGATTTTTTGTTGAAAACAACTACTCCTTTATTTTAAGATATATTTTAAGTGTTTCGGGAAGTTTTTGCTAGCTGAAGAAGCACCAGCCTCACAAGTGTGAATGGCTGTCTCCCCACTTGTCTTCATGATTGGTAATGTCAGAGCGTAGCTGCTACCATTCAAATGCTGGTGTCTGGGGCCATGTGGCTGCTGTTAGTACCATTTGTCATTCATCAGAGGCAGGGTCTCCAAAATTAGTTCTTTTTCAGAGCTGCAATAGAGAAGGTACAGAGATGCTAGCTGTTTGTCCTGTTCATGTCCTTATAACCTACTCAAAATCAATGCTATTTTGCAATCAACAGCCTTTTCTTGCATTTTTCCTTGAAATTGCATTTCCTAAAACTTTTAAGGAAAGAAAAAAATAACCAAGATAGGTTCCTCCTAAAAATTGAATAAGTATCAAAATCTCTCGGGGTCACCTTGTGTAGCCCTTAGTACATAAAAGCTCCCATTTCTAGCCCTGCAGGGATGTGGGATATTGGGCAGGAAGCAAGTGACGATTATACATCCATAAAAGCTGCTGCTGACATGGGCTTGAGTCTTTCTGGCTGCCGGGGCCTCAGGGGATGGGTGGGAATCCCACTTTTAGAGAGGACGTGCCTCCCTAGCAAGCTTCCTTTTATATAAAGTGGCCATCTGCTCCAAAGGCCCTGGAAACACTGGGAGCTTTGCTTCTAAATTGGACTTGGAGTGACTGGAGTTTGGATGCAGGGGGGTACGTGCACCCTGAGCTCCTCACTAGCTCAGTAAATGCTTGTTTACTGCACTCAAAATTTTTTCTGTGGG
Source organism: Ciconia boyciana (assembly GCF_034638445.1). Lineage (NCBI taxonomy): Eukaryota > Metazoa > Chordata > Aves > Ciconiiformes > Ciconiidae > Ciconia > Ciconia boyciana. The sequence goes on from NC_132938.1 coordinate 61,681,239, forward strand.
GCATCTGGAGCATCTTCCCAGCTTTTTTCTTTTCTTTTAAATGGACCAAAATAATGTTTATGAATCCCAAACTATGCTGCTATCTCAAACTATTGTTTAACTTCTTTTTCCCTTCAGTGTTTTAGTCATTGGCCTATTGTAGATTCAGATCTTTAGGGTAAAATGTCTTTGCTGCATCATGATTTACTTTGAAAGTAAATTAAGTTAAATTGAATTAGGCCATTTTTAATTCTGAATGAGAATATCCACGCAGGGCCTTAATACCATTTAACTAATCTAGTTCAAATGCACACCTTAGTTAATTTGGATTAATCGTCTTCATTGTCCCCATGCAGACAAGCCCTTAGCTATTTCTGCTTTACAAAGGTAATAACGGTCCTGTTTTCATTTGCATCCCGTTTGGTTGTGCTGATGGTGGTGCACTTTGCATTAGTACATTGGTATGAATGACATCTACACACATTTTATGGCCCTGTAATGCCAGTTGGAGGGAGCCCTGCTGACACGGAGAATCAGCCCAGTGCTTTAGAAGGGCCAATGTTTACTTTTAATTTACTTTGTTGAAAGTTACTCTATTTCTGTCTTTATTTCCATGCTCTTGGATATGGGGCTAATTTATTCCACAATTACTGTCAACCTGCAGCAGTCAGATAATGAAACATAAGTGCTAGAAATCTTATTTTCTTTTCTCTGATGGAAAACAAAGGCAGGAATCTGAAGGAGGTCCCCCCGGGTGGTGGCGTAACGAGACGACAGTCTCGCTGCAATGCTGCATTGAAGTGTCAGAGATAAGGGACCTCATGCTACAGTCAGGGGTTTAGTGTTTAAAAAAAATAAAAAAATAAAAAAAATGTAGATACACCTGGGATTTTCCTTCCCTGCATAGCCACTGATGTGTTTGCCAACCTATAGCAACGTCACCCGAGATCTCTCCTCCCTCCTGCGCACAGCCCATGTTGTGCGTAGACAGATGGCTGTCATCCTTGAAGATGGGGCCCATTATTTTGTTTGGGACTCAACAATATTTTTCATGGCCCCAAGGTGCATTTCTCATATCAAAAGTAATACTTTTGGCAAGCTTCGAGCTCAGGCAGTAGCTGTGATATTAATTTAAAATAATTGAAGCAGTGCAGGTCCCTCACGCTGCAAAGGTAGTATCTGCACAACAATGAGTGTTTTGATTGACAAGTTCACAATTACCTTTATTATGTAGATAATTAAGCAGTAAATTAGGCAAATAGATAAAGTAACAGGAAAGTGGGAAGATTAAGATCAATCTAAATGGTAGAACATGCGCCGAGTTTTAGGAGCATTTACCTTTATGCGCATGTTATGACACGCAGCAGCTCTCGTTGATCATTTCTATGAAAGACATTTATAATGCACTTTACAAATAATTGACAGCTCCTCTTTTGTCTGTGCTTCATGCTAGCTAATGGAAATTGATTTAAATAAAAAATAATTTACATGTTCTTATAAGATTTCATTGAATTTACAAGAGCTGGAGCACACCACATTAATTATTGCTATGTCATTGTGGCAAGCTAGCGAGAAATTAGATATAAAAACTGAGCAAAAACTATATATAATTACCATTAAAATGACTCGGGCATGAAAATTAATCAAATGGATTTGGAAAAACATTATTATTCCTGTCAACAATAGGAGACCAGGTCTTTTGTTAAGAACTTTTATTTTGATTTCCACTCACACTCATTCCATACTTAACTCGCTTTTGTTCTGCAGCATAAATATTCCTTTTCTTACTTCCAGATGTGTTTTCAAGGGTAGTCACATGGGATTACTTGAATTACAAGGGATGTAATCACATCCTTTCCGGGTCTTGGTTTTGGTGGCTACCAAGCTCAGATAGATACTTCAGATCATCCTGGTTGCTCCGTTGTTACTTCAGGGTGTTGAAGCTATAGGGAAGAGTCCAAAGAGGTCACTGGGTGCAATTTGGCTTCTGCAAGCTTTCAACTTGTTCGCAGAGATGAGGAGAAGGTTGTGCATAGGTTGCCTGAGTTCAGCTTGCAACCTATTCCTCAAACATCATCTAAACACTCTAGGACTTGGTACCCCACTCATAATACAGGATTACTTTTTCATCCCCTCTGCCTCGATTCCCCGATTTCTACATATATTCTGGCAAAAACTATTGTCATCCTGCTGGGACAACAGTGTCTCAGTGTAGATTTACTGTTGCATGGCTGTATATTCACATTCAAATGCATTATGAAAAGACTTTATTATTGTTTGTTTTTTTTAAATAAATTGCTAACAAACTCATGCACTTTTTTTCCCAGGCAAACCAGTAATGATAGTGACTGAATACATGGAGAACGGTTCTCTGGATACATTTTTAAAGGTAATGCTTAGATTCTTTTTCCAGGGGGACCTTGGTTAAAGTTTGGGTTCTTTGCAGATGGTTGATATCAATGAAAATGTTTGCTGGGTGCTGGTCCAGCTGTTGATGCTGTCTGGAGCCAGGAGTAGCTCAGTTGTCTGTTTGATCTATATTTATACAGCATCATGAAGGACCTGGCTCATGCATTGATACAAACAGATAAGAATAAATTGGAGGATATTATGTTTATTTTAGAAGGCAGTCTGCTGCATGGAAATTATTAACTTATCCTGCAAAATTTGATGTGTTTCAAGAGCACATCTATACCGCATCATGACAAACCCCAGACTTGTCAGAGTTTTTCCATGAAATGTAAGAGCTAGAGAAGGGAGGATAGGGGAAGTGGTTAGAAATGTGATGTGGCAACATAGGGAAGAGTCCCTACCGCCAAATATTCACACGTGCACCTCCGCAGGTTGAATTTCCATGCAGCTGGGTGCCATTCAGTTGGCTGACTCAGAGACAGCCCACCTCGGTGCCTTTATACACATAACTACATGTGTTCACTCCCAGTTGCAGTCTCTTTATCCGTCACCAGTGGAAATAGCTCACTCCTTGATCTCCAGTTAAAATAACTACATTTCCTTAGCTTTGTCTCTAGAGATCCTAATCCAAACAGTGAAACTTTGAAAAGCTTTGTGGTCAGGGCATAAGAGTAATGAATTATTAATTTCCCTGTTTTTCTTCCCTGGAGATTTGCCTTTGCATTTTTATTCATGCACACACAATGCTGAGGGTGCAGAGACTCTCAACTGATCAAATGTCTCCTTTTTGCAGAAGAATGATGGGCAGTTCACGGTCATTCAGCTGGTCGGGATGCTGCGAGGCATCGCGTCAGGAATGAAGTACCTGTCTGACATGGGTTATGTACACAGAGATCTGGCTGCCAGGAATATCCTAATCAACAGCAACTTAGTCTGCAAGGTGTCAGACTTCGGCCTCTCCAGAGTCCTAGAAGATGACCCCGAAGCAGCATACACAACCAGGGTGAGTTATGAGGATACTGAACTGATTGAGCTCACGAAGAATGTATTCCCTGCCACATTTTGGTGTTCAGGCTCTCTAGCAAAGAGGTTTCCACAAATCCAGAGCCTCTAAACTGTGCACGAGGGTTTGGCCAGGTGTTAGCAGTTAATGGTTATCAGATTAATTTTGCAAATGCCTGTAACTTTGTAGTGGAAATGGCCAAATAAGGCAGAACTTAACTAATAACATTTAAGTTCACGTTGGGCACCTGAGTCAAATAGCAAACTTTGCAAAGGTGCTGCGCTCCCAGCTCTATTCTGTCCTCTTTGCTGAATACCAAAGGGAGGAAAGAGCAAGAGCAAGTCCTTTGCTTAGGAACCCATGCAGAGATGTCAGCCATGGTATTCTGAACAATTTGACCCTTTTAAAACATTGGTAAGCGTGTAATGCCCATTGCAAATTATGTACATTGCCCTCAACATTACCCTGTTGAGGGTAATTTCCCTCAGCCTGAGAAAGAGCTGCTCCAGCCTCACTGCTCTGCCCCTTTCCATCCTTGATCCATCCTTTCCAGGGCATCAGCCCACCATCCCAGTGTGAGGCCATGTGGCCCCAGTGCTGAGGAGAGGGGGTGGACAGGACCCATCCTCAGCAGCACAGGCTTGGAGAGAGCCTCCAATATTCATGGCAGTGATTGGCATGCCTGGACGAGTCCTGTTAGCATGTTTTCCCAAGGCTATTGTTTTACGGGTGGTGGGAGCTCTCTGGGTCACGTTCCCAGTTCCTGCAGAGATCTGAGAAAGGCCTTTCAGCTCTTGGCAGGCACAGCCCCACGACAGGGCTCAGTGCACGGCTGGACCAGAGCCTCCCTGCAGGCTGGAGGGCTCTCGGCCAGCCCTGCTGCGGCTGCAGCGTGCTGCCATGTGCTGACTGGCACTGCTGAGACTCTGGCCCCTCGCTTAAGACGTGCGCTGATAAGCCTGTGAATAAATAATTATTGGAAGAGGGGACTTTTTAAAATTTGCTTTGAAAATGTGTTCCAAATTCTACCTTTTTCCAATAACAAGCACTGTTAGAGGCCATTCAGGGAGGCCTTCCAATATTTAGCTCAACACTGAAAGGAAGGGACTTCACAGTAAAATGTATTTTTATATAAATCAAGCGAGACAACTCTTTAAACCCAATGAGAAAAATATTCCTTAATCCAAACTCCCCTTTCCCTCCCCTCTTCCTTCTCAGAGCTGGTCTGAAGTTTGATTTCTGCAATGGTAGAAAGGAGAAAAGGAAACAGCAAAGCACATTTGACAGCTGTGGCATCGTTTTCAGTCCCACAGCAGAGGCCAAGCAGGCTGGTCTTTGCACACACAGATTTCTATGCACACTACGCAGATCTCTCTGTAGGATCGGGACCACATTAAAAAAAAAAAAAAGAGAAAGAAAAAAAGGGCATTACTTCTGCAGCAATTTGCATGAAGCCCTCTTTAGATCAAAGTCTTCCTCGGCTTCAGAGCTGTCTGTTCCTCCCCCACTCGCTCTCAGAAACGGAAGAACTGTATTCCCCTACCAGCCCGTGCAACATAATTGAGATGTTGATCCTATACATGTCCCAGCATTCAAACAACATTCAAACAACAAACCTTCAGGACAGCCAATTAGTAGGCAGCCTACAAATGCTTATGGGCTGAGATAATGTGGAAAGGGGCCCCATGCTGTCAAACAGATTTACTTTAAAATTCGATGTCTCTTTCCAGAGAGAAAATACCATCCCTCAGTGCTCTAAGAAGTGACGTTTCGTCCTCTTTTGCATGTTCTCTGCCCTCCTCTGCAATCTGGTTTTTGTTTTTTTTTTTTCCTTTTCTTTTCCTTCTAGGGAGGGAAGATCCCCATCCGATGGACAGCACCCGAAGCAATTGCCTTCCGCAAGTTCACATCGGCCAGCGACGTCTGGAGCTACGGCATCGTGATGTGGGAGGTGATGTCCTACGGCGAGAGGCCTTACTGGGAAATGACAAACCAAGATGTAAGCACGTGCGAGAGCTGCCGCATGATGGGACTTTGAGGGCTCAGCGTTCATTCTGCCATCAGAGAGGCAGGATGGGGACAAGAGGAGGAGAGCCACTGTAAAAATGGCTTTTCTTCCCCATGCCAGACAAAAATGATCCTCCTGTTTGATGCTCTTTTTTTGCAGCAGCAGCCCAGAACAGGCTGTGCGCAGAGGGAGATGTGTCTGCACAGAGGCAAGCCTGCTTCCCCCAGCAGACTGCTGGAGCTTCACTAATGCTGTTAGAGCTGGAGCCTGTCCCTCCTCTGTTTAATGACAAAGGTCTGCCAGGGGATAGATGCTGATAAACTGGCAGCATTTCAATTGCTTGTTGAAACCCCTGCTGCCACGTAAAGCAGAAACTCAAGAGAGTCATGGTAAGGGCTTTGTTTCCCTGCACAAAAGCTGGGTGATTTGATCTAGTGACAGCAGTCCAGAGAGCTGTCTCGGTTGCCCTTGCATTGCCGATCTTGAGAGCATAATTTTGCTGCTGTTGTGAACATCTTGTAAGTCTTGAGTTAGCGCACTCTCACGGTTTGTTTGTACAGCACCCTTCGAGTTGTGTCCCCTTGCTCCTGGTCCCCAGTGCCCCCTTGAGCCTCTGGCCTCAATGCCACCCTCTGAAGCATCTCCAAACAGGGAGATGCCTGGGAACACTGACTGCAGCTCTGATCCCAGCCTGTGTAAGCATCTCTTGATCCTACTGCAGGGCTACCTCCTACCCTGAGCTCACCATAAACATCTGTCCTTGTCTGAGGCTAAAAAAATTTAAGCCTGGGGTTGCCAGATTTTCTAGGCCCCTCCTTCCTCCTCACATCTCTGAGAACCATGACGTGTGGAGGTCTCTGAGGATGCCAGCCTAGTGCATGAGGTCGGGGTCACCATGAGGCATGTGGGGACCCCAAAGGAGCTCTGCGATGCGGGGGAAACGCACCACCCTCTGTGTGGCAAATGGAGTCATTCCTCATCCCTCCCATTGCATCTCTGCAGCCCTGCCGCCTGCGGACATGCTGCTGCCGGCTGGGCAAAGCAAGCAGGTCCTTGCTCTGCCGTGGGTTTCCTCTGGTCACAACACCTGATGTTTCATCCTTTTTTTTTTTTTCTGAGCAGTGTCCCTGTCCCCATGACTTTCTGCCATTTCTCTGGCAGCAAAGGCTCTGGCTGAGCCTTCTGTTTCTCCTGTGTTTTGTCTGCGGGCCTTTGCCATCAGGGGATGTTACTACCTGTCATGCCGAGCTGCTGTCTCATCTTGCTTCAAGTCCAGGCGTGGAAACGAGTGGTACCTTTGAGATGGTCACGCCGTGCTTCTTGCCAGGGAGACAAGTGCGTTGTTTGGCATGAATGCCCCTCTGCTTCTGCATTGCTGAGGCTGTCACGTTTGCAGGGAGTTTGGTAAAGCAGCATGTATCTACGCAGGGATTTATCTCAGTCAAATACAGAGACCTTCTTCCATAACCTGTGCAGAGTATGCAGCAATTGAGAGCCAAGCTGTTTCGCTTAGGCTGAGCACTGTAACTATCTTTAATGCTGACACACTGGCATAGCGCAGATGTTGTTCAGTAAATGCCAGGCTAGGATTCAGGCTGGTGCTGGTGAAATAACGCTCCGTGGCCAGGGGAGTCCCTTGTCTGGATCATACCACTATGAACACCCACACTTTGCAGAACAGTTCTGAAAAGCCCAGATGCCTCTGTACCCTGTGGGGCACAGGGTGAATTTCACACTTGCCTGAGAAGAAGCAGAGGGGGGACTGGTTTCTTAGCAGCAGAAAGCAGAGGACTGGTGAGATGTTTATGAGCATCAGTTCCTGCTCAGGCTTTGCTTGGGTTACCTCTCTGCCTATGCGCAGGTGGCAAGTGCCTGGATGGTGGTAACCTAAGAAACTTAATTCAGTGCTGTGACATGTTTCTCATGCAATTTATGCCTTCCTCCTTCATCTTCTGAAGGCCTTCTCTTCTTCTTTCCTCCCCTACTTGTGTTGGCAGAAGAATCAGTAGTGTTAGATACAGCATTGGCTTTCATGCAGAGGACCAGGGGGCTCTGCTCACATGAATTTCAGACTCCGTTGCACAAGAACTTCTTGTTGCATGGCTTGTAATTAAAACACGTTGTTTGGAAGCACAGTCGGTGGTGAGCAAAACAATTCTCACCATGTTACAGCTGGATTGCTTTAAAGGAGGTGCAGTGCCGTAGGGCAGGCAGCATTGTAACTGCAAAGGCTACAAACCACGTTTTAAAGTCATGCTGGTTTCTGGATGGCCTTCTAAAAATATGCTTTGACTTGACTGCAAGATAAGGCTTTGATGCAGGAATTGTTGAGAAGAATTTTCTGGTCTATGTTACACAGGTTGCTAAGCTAAATGATCACAGTGGTTGCTTTTTAGTCTCCAGACTGGTGGTTTTATGAAAACACAGAGCTAAAAGCGTTGCTTTGGTTTACTGGAATAGACTATCCCAAATCGTCCTCTCCCAAACATCCAGTTCAGTCACCCCAATCCATAAGTGAGTAGTGCTTGTCCAGAAGACGAACAGGGACAAAAATGCCTCCTTATAGGTGCAAATTTTAGCTCTTCAAGTCTTACAAAGCAGTACACACCAATGAATGGAACAGCCAATGTGCCATTTTCTTATTTTCTAAGTATTGTGGTGGCTACAACTGACTCGGTCTTTGTTGTTTCATTTTTTGCTCCTCTTTATTGCCAGACCCCCAAGGCACCTTCAGAAGCAAGAGTGTATTTCAGCATCCTAGCTCCTTGCAGTATTTTGATACCATTTACGTTGTATCGCCAGAATGAACGACATCCTGTAAATTGAGTTAACGCTATTGATTGTGATGTTACTGCCAGGAATATCAAACATGCATAACCCCTTTGCAGATGTAGTTCAGATATTCTGAGCTGGTGCCAGATGGTCTGCTCCCTGTCTTGCTACTATATTCTTTCTGCTGCAGCTGGAGGATGATCCGTTACTGTTATAAATACAGACATGGACACAGCAAATAATGTTCTCGTGGCTGCGCCACACTGAGGCGCTTTTTTATAGGGCAGCTCCAAATTTGGTATTGGGAACCAGCTGAAAAGCATGATGTGAAGAACAGACAGTGCAGATAGCATAGTATGGTGGGGCTGGTTTTTGATGCTGTGAGCAAAAGCCAGGCCATAGAAGAGATTGCTTTGCAAGTGCAGGTTGGGTGGAGAGCGGTGCAACTGGTCCACCGACAGCTGAAATCTTAGATGAGCACAAAAGGTCTGCAGGTCTTGTGGGCCAGATCTTCAGACATGCTCGCTAACCTTGGAGAAGATTACAAAGCCTCACCTAACTTCTTCTCTGTTACATACGTCCTTAGGGAGTTTGAGGTTCCTGCTACTGCTGCTTAGCCAGCCCAGCTCATTCCTGGGATTCTTCCATTTGGCAAAAAGCCCTGTGGTGGAGGACGATTTGAAAGCAATCCATGTGGTCCTGAATTTCAGAGCCTTCTGAAATGCAGTGCCAGCCTGACGTGGCTCTTCCTGTACTGCTCGTATAAGAACTAAAGATCAAGAGAACTTCCATGCTAACCACAGAGCCTTCTTTTTAAACACAGGATGTTTTCAAATTGTGACAGGGTGCCTAGAATGAATGGCATCTGAGGCAGTCCTTGGAGTCCAACAGTGAAGCACTGTGGTTTTCCACATAGCAAATAGCTGCCTACAGTTCCTTTTGGTCAAGGAGTCTTGGGAGTAGAGGGTGTGAAGATGGGCCACTGGGACTCTCTTGGCACAGTCACAGACCCTTGTGGCTTGAAACGCTAGCTGCGTTCTGAAAATTGTAATGGTTCAAAATGGAAACTTATGGGCTTGGAGCCCTGCCGTAAATCTGCCCCAAACTGGGGAAAACAAGTTGCTTTCTTCAATTCTGCCCTCATTTATTCATTTGTGCCTTTCAAGAGCACAGGCGGCACATGTGCATACCACTTGTTTTAGATACAGAACCATAGATGGTTTGTACTTGAAATCAGTGCAACAACCCTCCCCTGGTTTTAATTTACATACTCTTGGGCTGACATTTTAGATTCCTGGCAGAAATGTGGCCACACTAAGAAACGACTAGATGCAGACAGTATTGAATGATATATGAGATGGTTGTTCTGCCTCTGCCTTGAATCCATCCATCAATTAGCATTCAAAGTCTCTTTTGAAATACAGTCAGACTGTTATTACTGTAATACAAATTTGTGGTCTAGCGCATGCCTTTTCATTTCAAAAGAAGCCAACATCTGAATAAACAAAATCACTGCGCTCCAAGAAGATGCCAGAAAGCCCTGTAGGCTGCTTTTCATGGACTTAGGGTAGGCTCTGGGAGTTTCCTGGTATATAACCTGCAGACCTTAGCTGAGCTTTGAACAAGTGCAACCTGGCAATCTGGCCCCCTGGTCGCAGCAGTGCCTTGGCTTTCTAGATTCATTTTGCAGTGACCAAAAATTAAGTTATTCATCCCATCCCATAGAAAATATGAAAGATAGTGGGGTTTACTGGGTTTGCCTCTTGCGTGCAGAGTTTGGGGGCAGTGGGATTTTACATGAGCGTATTGCTGGTCCCAAAGTTCTCTGTTTAAGTCAGTTTGCATTTGGGAAAAAGGCAAGAGGAAGAAAAGCAACCCATCAGCTTCGTGTTTTGTCTCCTGTAGGTGATTAAAGCCGTGGAGGAAGGCTATCGCCTGCCAAGTCCCATGGACTGCCCTGCTGCTCTCTACCAGCTAATGCTCGACTGCTGGCAGAAAGACCGCAACAGCAGGCCCAAGTTCGACGAAATTGTCAGCATGTTGGACAAGCTCATCCGTAACCCAAGCAGCTTGAAGACGTTGGTTAATGCATCGAGCAGGTACAAACTCGGGCCACAGCCATTTCTCAGAGCGAGATCCTTGTCTGAATACCTGCCCCTGGGGTTGAATTACCACTTATTATTTAACCTGCACGCATCTGCGGGTGGATGTTCCTCCAGCTTCATTATGTCCAGGGGAGTTTTCTCAAATCAACTTTTTCTGTTGAAATTGGCAGGCAGGTGAGCAATTCAGTTATTCTATAAATGCAGTGCTGCTGCCACAAAGAAAATTACTGTGGCCTGTCTTTCAGAAATGGGAGCTTCAGCAGTATTTATAGGTCTATGATAAAGCTACCTGTGCTCTACCCCAAGGTTAGAGAGGGCAAGACTTTGAGTGCATGAAGTACATAGTAAATGCTGCTCAAATTATCTGCCTGTTGACTTGATCTTGGTAATACAAATGAAGAGCATCTCTTGGGGAAACTGTTAGGATGTGCAAAGCTCATGGATGTCCAAGTGCGTCCTCCCGCAACTGTTCCCAGGTGTGCTAGCCGCCACCGCCAATTCTGACAGTCTTGGTAATCACGAGAGGATCTCTGTGGTTCCCAAAGAGCTGTACGTAAACCATTTGCTAAAACCACATCAAGTTAATAGAGCAGCCAGCGTGCAATTAAACATGAATCTGAATAGCTGCATGGCTACAACAAGTAGGGTAAATACAGTCAAGTAAAGTTGCACTTGGGGAAAAAGAGATTAATATTTTTTAGTGAGTTTTAGTATTGGGGTTTCCACCATACTGGAGTCTTGGAGAGGCTTTTTCTTTTTTCACCGTAAGCACAGAAGTATTACTTCTGAGCCATCTGTGTTGCTAGTCACTTGGTCCCTTGCAAGGTCATGAAGGAGTGGGGAATATAAATCATCGCTGCTTCACTGGTGGCAGTGGAGTTCCCCTGATTAACACTTGGAAGAGGCCCTTCAGAAAAGCTTATTCTCAGAGAAGGAAAAAAAAGACACATCGTTTTCCTTGGACAGGAATGAGAGGGATGTAAGATGAGGTTAGACTGGTGGTGTGGACCAAACCAGATGTACTGTTGTGAGCTAAGACCCATCCGTCTCCACGCATTCCGAGTGAGTCTTGCACAGCTGCATGTGGCCCATCTCACCTGTTGCAGCTGGACCTCACATCCCTGTGCTGGCATGTCCATGCACGTTGCATCTCATGCACTGGAAGAGAAGAAACATGGAATCTCTGTTAATTTTTAAATACAGGATAGATCTGATTCCTCGGGCTATTTTACATGCATCATTTACCATTTGAAGAAGAAATTACTCTTATTAGCAATTAGATGTAATATCAGTCCCAGCAAACCTGCAGGAAAAGGTTTATGATAGCATAAAATATGTTATGTTTCTCTTTTATTTTCACTTCAGAACAGTCATTTTCCAGGCCTGTTATGCGGTGGTTCATGCACTCTTTTATACCAAACTGTTATGGCAGAAAAGAGGAAAATAGGCAGCAAACCATTTCCTTGAGCTGCTAAGCACTTTGCTGATGTTTTATTCCATGAACAGGTCCATGCAATTCCAAATCTCTCCTTTTCAGAGCTGCTGTGGGTATTTTCGATGTGGATGGAGCACCTGAACAGCCAGGCTTTGGGACTGTGTTTCTATAATCATAGATTGCCATGCCCAGACCATAGTAATTCCAAATGAATCATAATTTCAACATACAGCAGCTGTAAAGGATTTTTTTATATATGTAATGTATTCTTTATGGAAATTCTCATTAATGCAAATAAGGGAGGAAGGCACTCTCTACATTACGGCGTGTGCATATTAGTAGGTACCTCCTGACATTAGTGATGAAAATCCACTTCTCGTTGTGATTACTTAGGAGTTTTGAATTCCTCATGTGTATAAAATGTTATGGGAAGCCATTATGTTCTTGGTACTGCAAGTATTCACGTTTTATTGGACCCTTCAGCATTGCTATTAAATAAACAAATAATACTAATGTGCTCATAAAATATATGAAGATTCCTGAAGTGCTATAATAATATAATATCCCAGCTCTCCTTCCAGTTGAAAGTCTTTTAAGTGTAATTCTCACCATCAGAGGCTGACCCAGAAAACGTTTTTTTACCTGTGGGTAATAATCTTTATGCAAGGCTTATGTTAGCTGTATGTCCTGGTTTACAAAGCAGGGGACAAATCTAGTTTCTTTCCTGGCTGACCTTGGACAAGCCCCCTTTGCTCTCTGCACATCATTAGTAGGTTGGTGGACCTGTATGCGGCACGGGTCACTTGTGCCAGGTACTGTATTGGTGTTTCTGCCGTGATGAAGGGTTATTATTTGCCTGAATTGCTTCTTCCGTGCATGGCATAACCAAGCAGGTAGCAATTGCCACGACAAGGTCTTGAGCAAGGGTGCGGGAGCAGGAGTCTACCTCTGGTTTCAGGGCTGGAGCATGGTTGGAGCATTGCTGCTCTCTGCAGGGCTTGCCAGATGCTGCCCGCATCCAAAATCCCCACCCAACGCTGTGGGAGCAGCCCCTGAAGTGTTAACAGCAGCCTGCCATCGATGGCCGCTGCTGGGAAACGTAATTTGGGTTTCGGCTTTCAGGCTCTGGGCTGTCTTAAGTTAATTATGAGCTTTAAAGGAAGAGGAGGAAAACAGACCGGGAGGAGTGAAACCGAAGACTTTGAAGTAAGAGTGACTGGGGGAGCCTGATAGAATAGGAACCTGCTTGTGGGCGAGAGGTAACGGGGATGGACGCTAGTCCTCTCCTCCTCTTTCTGCTTGCAGTGAGGACCAGAAATGGCAGGAACTAACTCAAAAGTGGGTGAAGTTACAGGTGAAGTGGTATGTTTGATACATTGCTGGGAGGATTTAGGCTGCAGCAATCACTGAAAATGCAACAAAAGAATCATCTTTACCATATAAAAATTTGAGCAACTGAGTCACGTTGGATACATCTTGATACCAATTCTGTTTGCTTCTCTGTTTTTGCTTGTCTTTAGAGTATCAAATCTGTTGGTAGAGCACAGTCCGCTCGGGAGCAGTGCCTACAGGTCGGTGGGTGAGTGGCTGGAAGCCATCAAAATGGGCCGATACACGGAGATCTTCATGGAGAACGGATACAGTTCGATGGATGCTGTGGCTCAGGTGACCCTAGAGTGAGTAGTGCCCAGATCATTTTCACCTCATTTGTTGGAATTGCAGAGGGGGGGAAGACAAACCATTCAAAAATATGTAGGGATGAGGCTGCAGAAAGGGAAACCATTACCCTTTGTTTGCAGTAAGCAGTTTCTCTTTCAGCATCTGTATTGATGATAACAAGTGCAGGCAAGACTAAAACTTACAGTCACTACATTGGCAGCCGGTACTTTGGCTCCTTTACTCACAGAAATTAATGCTTCAGTTTGAATAATTGCCAGGGCGTCCTCTCGACATAATAGCAGGTGATTATTTGGGGTTACTGACAAATAACAAAACCCACCCTACTAGTAAATGTATAGGAGCTAGAGTCCCTGCTGAAGTATTGCTTCTGATTCTCTCCCCCATCCCACCAGGGGGGAGTGAGCAAGTGGCTGTCTGGTGCTTAGTTGCTGGCTGGGGTTAAACCATGACAGGTATACTGGCTTTACACTGGATTAGCTGGTTTCACTGTTGATCTGGACATAACCCAGTGGACAGTCAAGCCCACTAAGGCGTGGAAATAGTATTCAACATTAACAGAAATAAGCATAGATACAGCTGATGCCAAGAGAAGAGCATCAGCAAACCCACAGCTCTAGGGGACAGGCTTCCTGGCCGAGACTCTTCCTTCTGAATGTGCCCTTGGTGTTTGCATGTAGGTATGACTGCAGCTGGGGTGACAGCACTCAAATGGCTTGGTAAATACCTCGGGGCTGCTGATTGTTACGCTCCACCTTTAATTGCCTGCCTTACTTGTGTAATTATGTCTGTGCTTTCCTCCTGCCGCCTACTCAGACTCACCCCAAAGCCTGCCTTTCTAGCTGGGTTAATTTAAGCTTAGTTTACTGCAGGCGTTAAGGCAGAATGGGAAGGATTATGCTCTGTGCTGCTTTGGAGAAGGTCGTGGCTCTTCCAACCGCATGCAGATTACCAGTGCACATACAGAATTGGTGCTGAGGATTAGGAGTAAAACAAGAAAAATCCCCACACCCCACAGAACCGCAGCATTTCTCCTGTCTGCCACAGGGCTTGCTGTGGAGCTCACCGTACAGGGTAGGAGGTCCTTTGCATGTGATGCAGGTCGTGGTGCAGGTCGGTAACATCTCCATGGAGTTCAGTTTTGCATTACATGCACGGAGGGAGCGCAGGAGCGTATCTGCTCTCACTCAGATTTTATTTGCTCCACTTACATCACCAATATTTGTCCCTTACACCTGGACTCATCCAGTCTATCTTCAGACATTCACGTGAAAACCCTGAGCTAGGGATTAAGTCCTCTCTAGAGACTGTCTAGGGAGTCAGGGTGCATGGATTTCTACCTAGATCCTTTTTTGGGTGCCTGAGACTTATATGCAATTTCCCAGCCTAGTCCTGCAATTACGTGCCATGTTACTTTGGCTTTTGAGGACTCCATGGTTCCTTACCTACTCATCTGATAGGGCAGTGCCCAGAAACACCAGGCTTCAGGGCTCCATTCAGGTTGGTGATCTACAAATGTTGACCAAGGAAGAGGTCCATCCTCAGGGTGGTCAGAGTCCACATGGCAGAAAGATATAGCCAGAGGGCAAGTGGGAATAGAAGGGACAGGATGAGGCAGTAATTTAAGAGAAAAGGAAAACATTGGAGCATTTCCCTCTACTGTGCCACCTCAATCTTATAACCAGAGCAAGTTCTGCTAGAAAATGCAGATTGTTTAAAATATATCACAGACTTGTTGCTGTTTGGCTGAATTAGTCATATCAAAGAAGAAAATTAAGTTTCATAAAAGCTTCCAGTTTGTTCCTCTTTAGAATTTTATGCAATTTCAAGAGCTCCAGAAGAAATGCTCAGAAGTGAAATGCTTTGTTTTGGGTCAGAGAAAGTGTTGAGTTTGAGCCCAAATTAATGGTCATTTTTGACAGTAAATTAGAGGTTCACTTACTCATGTAGCTTCAAACATTCTTAGCATCCCTCTGCGCTGACACAGTCTTAGCATCCCATCCCGCTGACAAAATTATTCCTAACCTCCCATTTTCTTGAGTGCAACATTTCAGATTGTGAAACTATCTCCTTAATTTGACTTAAAAATTTAAATACTTCTCTATATTTACTCTTTGGTATTCCAGAAATTTCAAAAGTATCCCCCAAAATCTTTTCAGGCTACCCAAAAAGTACTTCAAAATGTTTTTCTGATTGGCAGTGAACCAAGAAATCCATTTTCAGTTCTAGCCAAAAAGGCAAGTTCATTTAAAAGCCTTTAAATAAGATTATAGCTGCCAGAGATGCTCTGACCCTCATCAGCTGCAAACTGCCTCTAAGGCCCCCTCCACCACGTCCTAGTATGTTCTCTATAGCACAAATGTCGTCTGACTCTGATCCTTTACTGGCCCCAGTGGAGACAACATGTCTGAGCTGCTCAGCTTCACGTTTCTTCTGGGCTTTTACAGCAGCAGAGCAGTGCAGAGGAGCTGATGCCTGGGAGCCTGGGGAGCTTCTGGGTTTTGGGGGTTTTTTTAAGCTGAAAGGAGACATTTCATGAATCCATCTTTCATTTCAGTTGAAACTGAAAAAAGGTTGAAACTAACTACAACTAATTGTCCATACCAGCAAATAAATTCCACCCCCAGCTGCCTTGGACAGAGATGCTTGCATGAGTCAGGCTTGGTTCTTGAACAGCTCAGCCTGCACCTTTGCATTGCAGTGGTGGCTTAGCAAGAAGGCTTGAACCCACTCGGGTCTATTTTTGGGAAAACTGTGTAAGGTTCATTAAAAAGCCAACCAGCCATCCAAATCAAGACTTCTCTCATCCCTCTCAGATATAGTAAAAAAGAGAAAAGACCAGATTCTCATCTGTTAAAAAAGGAGAAACCATCATAGTGGCTTAAGAGGAGGGGTGTCCCATGTTGAAGACCTGAACCACGTGCTCAGGCTGATGTAAACTGGCAGATTTCCCTTAAAATCAACAAAGTAAGGGAGAGAAATGGCTCCTGGGTGGGCTCAGCTGAGACTGTCATGGGTTCTCCAGAAAATAAACACCGGAACAAGCAAAGTTCTTTAAAGGTTAATATACTGGGGGGGGGATGGTTTTCTGGAGGCTTTCGGGTTTTTTTTTTCCCCGTAAAAGGGAACAACAAAACATTTTGTATTCTGCACAGGAGAATTCAGGTTAAATGTTCCTTGTCATTTTTAATAGAGGCAACTGTTCAGTATATTCCAGAGCTGGGACTTGGGGGGATCGGGTGAAAAGATGATCTGAACATCTGAAAGTAGCTTGCTTTCCCCATATGACATCAGTAAAACATTCTTTACAATTTAAAGAGGTTGCCTTCAAATACCATCCAAAATTATCTTCCCCAAATTCAAACTGCATAGGAGACAGATGTGGAAATTAGATGGAGAAAGGAGAACTGGATAATCGCTGCCAGAAAAGGCAGGAAAAAAAATATGATTAATGTAAAGAATTCCTAAAATCTACTGAAAAAAAATTACTAGCACTGTAGGAGGGGTTGGCCATAACGCTGACAGTACTGGCAACTGTGGGCGACCAGCTTGTGGCCTCTTTACAGGACCTGGTTGAGATGGTATGTGTTCAGAATTTTTTTTAAATCCCCTCCCCCCCCCCCCCCGCCCCGGCATGCAAAGCAAAATCCTGATTACAACCCTGCTTCTTCCAAACTGATGGCTTGATGCATTTATTCCAGAAAAGAGTAGTATTAGTGACAAATTTCTGAAAGCAAAAGATTAAAAAGCTAAAACCAGTGAATATCACCCCAAGTCCTGAGCTCTGCCTGCTTAAGCAAAGACCTGAAAATGTATGTGTTCAAACAAAGAGTGATTTCTACATTTAGCTCTAATTCTTGCAAAGGGATGAATCACCTTGTGAAAAGTGGAGCCTCACCCTCCACCCCCTCTTTCCAACTGGATATCAGACTTGAAGGCAACCTTTCCAGTGGACCAGACCTGCTCTTTAAACTTCTGGACCACCTAGTGACTTTGAGTGTGTCTGGAGCTCTTTCAATCCACTGCAAGAATAACTTTACCAGGACAATACTCAAGAATAGATAGATCCATGACATGAGTTTCAGTCTGACCCTTGACTGGACCAATTACTAACCATGTGGACTACCTACTTCCACCTTTTGAAAGATCTGTACTCTCTGAATCTCAGGACACCCTGTTGTTTGTTATTAGATGAAGAGCTCTGAATATTTGTAATAATAATATGTGCTGTGTTGCTTTGCATTGTATATTTTTTTTTCTTCTAAAATAAAATAAATTATTTATTAAAAGTTATACTAGATGAAGAGCATTTAAGAGTTCACCTGCTCTAGATGCTTATTCTTCACCTGAAATCTCAGTCCTGAGATTGTGATACTGTGTCTGCTTCTGAACAAACCAATTCTCATCTTGTAATCAAGTAGGATGGAAATAATGAATAAGAGCAGATGAACTCTTAAAAAAATTTTTTTTAAGTCCTCATTTCATGCAAAGGTCCATAGCAAGTGGATTCCTTTCTCTTTAGCATCTTCTGAAGGTCTTTGAGGTGGTTCTTCTTTTCCCTCATTCAAACTGACAACTAACTAACTCCATGAATAGTCCCAGTCTGCATGGGCAATTGTAGAGTTACACCACGTGAAGAAGAGTGGTGAAATCTGGCCTGGATGGGAGATGAAATACAAAATATTTGTGGTAGGCTGACGGCTGCCAGCCATGGAGATCTTTCAGGAACCTGGCCCTTTTGCTTGCATGACTAACCGGCTGGTGAAGGGGGTTGTATTTCATGTGGCAATCCAGTCCTAGTCTACACTGTGTTTGACAAACTGGTCCATGGTGTATAAGTAGTTCTGTTTGTAAATAAAATGTTTTAAATATATTTCTTACAACGTGGAGACGATGAATTCAACCCTTGCAAATGGAGGATATTGCAGGGAAAGGGATACCGTGTTGTCCCTGGCACGTTGCAGCTGGGCTTTTGTACAAGGCGGTGGTTAGAGAGCAGCATGCGTGCAGCTGTATACAGGCTGTTTGGGATGAGCCGACACCAATTTTCACCTTTATTTCCTTGGCTTTTTGGTCAGCTTAGGTCAGCCTCTTAGTACTGTGTTGGCAAGTGATTCGAATTCCTGCCTGTTTTCATTTTCAGCCCTATGTGAATGAAAGAGAAGTGAAAAGGGGAGACTTCTCCCTGAAACAAGAATAAAAGTTGTCTCATTGCTGGGGGGGTCAAGTATTTTGAAGCAGGGGGACCCCACAGCCCACGGGTGCGTGTATCTCCATGGCCTCGGGGAGCGCCTGTGCCGCTGCCGCAGAGGCACACACCAAACCCAGCACCGGGGGCCAGGTCACTTGCACAGCAAGGCGCAGCCTGGATCCTGATCACAAGTGTCGTTTGCCCCTGGGTCTTAGTTGTGCCTTTTCTTGCGGGAATTGCACATTTCTATTGCAAAGGCCCAGTAGATACCCACACACATCTCCTCTGCGGAGCTGAGCCCAGTGAAATTACCAGTTGGCTGCGGTAACGTGAGCCAGGCAGCTCTGGACTAGAGCTTGAGAACGGTTGTTTTGCAGCCCTTTGGCACAGAAGTTGATTTTTTTTTTTTTTGTCCCAAAACCAGCTGGTTTGTGCACCTGATTTTGTTTAAAATTGGCTTCTGCCTTACGCCGCTTTAAGTCCTTCAGCACTGGATGCACAGGAGCGTGCAACGTGCTGTAAGTCACGCTTGAAAAACAGGAATTAAAGCTCCTGCGTTCTCTAGGCAGTTTTTGGAGAGTTCTGTTGCCGGCTTTGCAACACGTGAGGTGGCTTTTGAATAAAGCTGCTGGTTTTATATTAGGTGAGCATGTGACTCAGGAGCTGTTGTCTTCTGGTCTGTCTTTGTGGAGGTGAAAGGCACCACGGTAGTTTTTTTCCCCTCTCTGAGGAGTTCCCGCACTTTTGGTTGGTGTCTCCACATTTGAGAGGATTTGATACTAAAAAAAATGGACTGGATCCCCTGGTGAGCAGCTAATGGATTGAAACCAGAAACTCCTTTTTCTTCGTTCTCTCTTGTAAATCAATGAGGCACTCCTCAAGGATATTGAGTTAAGGGGATACTATAAGGGGAAAAAAAAAGCTGTGTAGTGAGTAGGGGTTTTTTTATTAGACTGATGGAGCTGCATGTGAAATGCCAAGACATACATGCCTTCCTCATAGTTTCAGGCCATTTTTTTTCTGCATAACATGCAAGAGTATCAGAAATGATAGATCTGTGAAATATGTGGTGCTGGATTTTCAAAAGAGCTCAGCTTGCACTTTAGATACCTGGAAAAAAAAACCTGAATTTTCAAAAAGTGCCAGCAGAGCAGCACTCAGCAGGGAGAAGACGGATGTTGGCTCTTTTAAAAATCAGGTCCTATACTGGGTTGTTTTGGGGTTGTTTTTTTTATCTTTGGTGTGAACTTCCGACTGTGCTGTGTACATAAAATAAATTGCATGTAACAATAGCATTACTACATTTTCCTTCATTATTAAGATGGCTTGCTGAACTAGTTTCACAATTCAGTGGAGGCAGAAATGAAAGCATGTCCCCTTGAGAAGGTAGACACCTTTTGCAGATGCTGCAGCCTTTTCTCTGCCAGGTAAGGAGCGTTGCTGATGTGTCTCATTGACCTCCCTTGCTCCATGCCCCTTACATTGTGATTTCCCCTATGCATCGGTGAGATGCATCGCTGAAAAAGGGTACGATAATGAAATGAAGTGTTTAGCCTGGAGCAGAAAATCTGGTATTTTCCAAATCAAAATGCTGAAAGCATGACAATCCTTGGAGAACAACAGATCTAGCTTTTGGCTTCAACCAGCTTATGTGTTAATGTATCAACCTTCACTCAGGGTTGCTTTTTATTCAAAGCAATGTTCATCTGTGTAATTTTTGGACATGGATGGTTGGTTGTATTCACACAGGAGTCTCTGTCCAGAATGTGAAGCTGCTGAGAGAGGTACACCTCCATGGGTAGCTCACACAACACTATGTGACAGTGTTTTGGTGGTCATTGCACGTGTTCACCTGCAGTCCAGCACGCAGCTGTGCTGTGAGCTGTAGGCCAGGTTTGCAATAAGTCTCAGGTGATGGTTGGACTCCCGGGTGTTGCTGGCGATCCCCAGCCCTTGCACGCACCAGCCCTGCCAATGTGGTTTCCAAAAAGCACCTACGTGTTCAAGGAGGTTATGTCCTGCTGGCTTTCAGTGGAGAGGTTTCTCCTAAAAGACATGCACACAGGGTGTCAGCAGCTTTGCGATTCACACGTGTATTGGCAAGACCATAAAGCCCTACTTTGAAAACATCCTTTATTCAGTCCTGCCTGGAGGTAGAAAGTGAGGGGCTGATATGTCTCTAATGGAAGTCTTCAGACAAAACATCACGTTTCCTCTAAGTTGAACTGCTTCTCTAACAGTCTCTGTGTCTTGTGTTGGAAACACGGATGCACCTGTCTTGATGTTTCTTTCGAGCCTTTATTCCTACAATTTCTTTGTTAACACTTTTACCCCTAGAAAGAAATCCCTACAATTATACTCAGCTGTAACCCGTGGCCTTATCTGGCTTTAGATGTGTCATTGAATCTGATCACCCAAGGTCTTGCTGTAGTATCTCCAGGGGACAACTTGTCCCACTCCTGTCTTTGGATGGGATAAATTGTCCCCTGGAGGTGCCTCTTTCATGAGGTGCCATCAACATGAATCTTGGTGATTACCTTCATCTATACACCTAAATTTTAGAGGGCTGAGCTTCTGAGAAAAATCTCCTCCTAATCCTGCACTTCTCATAAAATGTCTTATTTTACAGCTCTCCTGTAATGGCAGCCCAGTAGACAGACTCAACACAAATGCCTTTGGCTTGTAGAATTCACCCTCCAAAAAATCAAACGTGGGTTTATGGGAAGATTTGCAAAGGCCCAGAGGGGAGCTGCGTTGCCAATTCCTGTTGACTTCGGGGATCATCAGGGTGGTGGCTATGCCCAAGGCTTTTGCCGTTCAGCTCTCTGTAGATGGTTCTAGGATTGTGGTTTGTGTATCTTTGGCTTTGCCCAGTCCGAAGAGGAAGGAAGCGTGGATTGACCTCACTCCTCACTGCTCGTGTCCTAGATCAAATACCAGCCTCTCCCAGGAGAAGAGGAAACTGCAACGCAGGCTTTCTTACATGGCTTTTCTCTTGGAAATAGGACTTTTCACACCTAGCAGAGTCCTTGGCCAAAGGTGATGCTGATACTTTGCTGTCCGGCTTTCCTTCCTGGCCAGCGAGGTGATCTTGGTCAAATCACGTCACCTCTCTGAGATGCTGTCAGCCACTAAAAAATTAAAAAAAAAATAATGGGGAAAATTAAGCTTGCCAACTAAACTTGGTTTCAGGAGCCAATGGTCAGAGGTAGGTGCTGGCAGCAGCATCGGCGCATGCGGTGCGTGGTGTGCGCGGCGGCGTGTGCCTGAGCGGTCCCTGGAACCAACGTCTGCTTTCTCCCACAGGGATTTGAGACGGCTGGGAGTGACACTTGTTGGTCACCAGAAGAAGATAATGAACAGCCTTCAAGAGATGAAGGTCCAGTTGGTGAATGGGATGGTGCCGTTGTAACTTGGTTTTAAAGTCGCTTCCTCAAGCGGGTCGATCCTGCACTTTGTACACTAGCCCTGAGATTTATTTTGACTAAAAAAAAAAAAGATAAAAAGGGAAATTCAGTGGTTTCTATAACTGAAGGATGTTGGCCTCTGCCGCAGCATTTCTAAAGCAGTGTTTGACTAAAGTTTTCCTTTTCTTCCTATTTGTGTCCTCATTTTCATGAAGTAAATGTAAGATGCATGGAACATGGAAACGAATCTGCTGTACGTGAGGTTAACCCATCTCTTAAGCTTCAGCGACAACGACAGCAAGCCTTCCCACCACATGTTGTCTGTACATGGGATATATATATATATAGCACCTTTATATACTGAATTACAGCAGCACATGGTAATACTTCCAAGGACTGACTTGAGCGGAGGACTTTTGTAGCCATTCGTGGGCTCCCAAAAGCTGCGGTTTACTGAAGTTTAACTTCAAGTCTTACTTGTCTACAGAAGTGTATTGAAGAGCAATATGATTAGATTATTTCTCGATAGATATTTTGTTTTTAAATTTAAAGAAAAGAAAAAAAAATGCTGTTACACAGCATTAACTTATAGAGACTAGTGTATAAACATGTTGCTTGCTCCATGGCAAATACAATACAGGGTGTATATTTTTTTTTCCTCCCTCTGTGTTACCAATTTCTTTTAATTTGCTCTTCTGGGAGGATAATACATGATGAAGATGTATATACTGTACAGTTTGCTACACATCAGGTACAAGATTGGGGCTTCTTCCTTGGTTTGTTTGGTTTTTTCCCCCCCTCTTTTGCTTTGTTTTGTCTCCCTTTTGTGTTACCACTATGCTTTGTGTTTTTGTTGCTGTTTGGTTTGAGCAACATATAAAGCCCTCAGGAGTTTTGATTACGTATATGAGGTAGAAGGAATCTGCTTAAATAAAAGAGGTTGCCCCTTCTTCCTTTCCACTGAGGGCTGGGGACGTCCAGAAGAAGAAAAGTAAAACATCTTGTTCTCAGTGGCCTCCAGCAACAACATGGCATCGATTTTCGTGCATATGAGCCCAGCCCAAAGATAGCGTGGGATTGCCTCTGCACTGGCATTTCAGTCCAGTAGCCATCACCCAGGGCAGCCCTCACCCCTGTCCCTGGAGCCCAGGAGAGAAACCACAAGGTGGTTTTAGCTGGAAGGAAGGGATTTTGCTGCTGTTGTTCTCATTACGGGGGTTAAGTCCTGGGGTGCGGTGTGGAGGCAAGCCTGTGGTCATCCAGCATGGAGATTTTGCAGTATTTCCCCCAAAGTGATGGTGGTGGTGGGATTATGCTGGGAACTGTGCTGTCCCAGATTGTGTCTCTGGGCATTTTCGGTTTGGGCATGGACCTGACCACTTTGGGGCAGAGCATAGAGAGAAGAGAAGAGAAGAGCAGCCCAACGTGGTCACAGTGGTGGCATCCCATGGGCGAGAAGGTCCCATCCATCTGGGGCTGGCACGGCTCGGGTCAGCACTTGGTTGTAGCTGAAGTTCAATGTGTCCACTAAAGCTCGCGCCTGCTGTTTTCAGAGGGACCTGAGGGCAACCTGATCCCCTGGGAATCCCACCCAGAAACAGCTTGGGGCTGTCCTCCTCCTTTTGTTGTAGATGGGATTAATCAGCACAGTTAATTTGGTATTCATAGGTTGGGGGGGGGTTTGTGAAGACTTTGGTAAAGATAGGGATTTAAAAATGGCTCAGCAGATGGCAAATGTTTGCTGTTTCTGTAGATATATTGCTTCCTTAGAGGTTGGGTAGCATCTTGTAGCATCCTTCCTTGGCGATAACATTGACTTACCGACTTGCCACAGCTCCCTTCGTCCCCGGTGCTGCAGAGCCGAGCCCGAGCTCATCCAGTGCCGAAAGGAGACCTGTGTCCTTTACGTCTTGCAGAAGCAGGTGTCGAATGCCACTTTCAGCTGTTTCAAAGGTCTTTCTTCCATTTCCCCCAAGCCTTTGGATGAGATTTGATACAAAGAACGGTTTCTAAAGAAAAGAGAAAGGTCTAGGAGGAGAGGGTTGGATGTTTTTTTTTCTTGGCAGCAGGGCTTTGCTTGCTTCCAGCAGGGCTTCTTCAGGCAATATTTGCCTGTTCTGAAATGGCATCCTCCTCCTCTGTGAGCTGCTGCCGAGCTCCTTGGGAGTTGGGAGAAATAGGAGGGAGAGGAGCCATGGCGAGGTCTGACAAATCTTGATGGTGTGATTTCTCATCCTGTTGTTTCATTTTGGCAGCCACTGGACCACAAAAGAGGAGGGGGGAATCAAGACATAACAATTTCAGCACGGAGAAGAGATTTGTCATATAATAAATAAGATTATTAGAGCTGTCAGCAGAACAGTCTTGGGATTATTTGTGCCTCCCTGTCTGCAGCGCTTGGGAAAATAACCTGTAGGAAGACAGAAACAACTCGTTTCATCGGGAGGAATCGTTCGGTTGCCAGCCGCCTCCACTGGCTGCACTGAGAGGGATGCTGTTAGCAAACATGCAGCACTTTCTGCCCGTCGTGTCCACTTGTTCCCTACCTGTTGGCTCTGCGGGAGGAGTTGAGTTTGGTCTTTTTTCATGGGCTTTTAACGGCAAAATCCCTTTATTCACCATTTGTGGGGTTTTAAAGGTGTATGCAGTATGGCTGGGATGCACACCAGATGCTGGACTAACCTTCAAAATGATGATCTAGTGGAAAACAAACTGTTCTTAAGCCAGACTGCGTTTGTAAATAGGGCACCTCTTCTCGGTTCCTCCAATAAATAAATAAATAACCTTTTCTATTTATTTCAAGAGCTGTTCTTGCTACAGATCTCTGTATAATAGGCTTTGTCTTGGAGCTAAAAATAAAATAAAATGGTGTTTTAACGAGTAGGGTCCAAAAGTTACAGCTTCTATATCCACAAGCAAATTCCAGAGACAACGGAGGTTTTTGGTTCCCATCCAAGAACTGCAAGTACTCTGTATTTTGGGCGTGATCGTATATATTGGGGTGCAGCAGAAGATGACAGTAATATTTTACTGGTTATGCTCTTTGTAAGGGCTGTAGGTGGATTTCCTGCCTATGGTTAAGTCTGAGCGCTTTGCTTTTCCAGCTCGCTACTGCTGCAGCTAGTCCAATGAATACTTTTTTCCCCAGTATATTTTGCTGCTAATTGCGAGGAAGGTATTTCAAAGGATCTGGAAGGTGAAAAGGCTCTTTTTGATATAGTTTATCATTTTGGGAGAAGGAAGTGTCCCCAAGCATGGCTTGTGTAGACTGACCCCTTTCATTGTGTAGCTACCATTTGGAAAAATTACCTGAGCATAAAAAAGGAAGACTGATTTAAAAGGAAAAAAAAAAATCAGTTTAAAATTTTGTTTATTCCTTCTATATGTTAACGGCGAGAAGAACAAAAAATGAAGGTAAAAATTTTTTTTGTCTATTCAGTGTTGAATATAATAATGTAGAAAGTCCCAGTGGTCAAGAAATTGTGACTCGTTAGACTGCTGTGGTCTTGAAATTAGTCATTAAGGCGTATGTAAGATAACATCAGTAGCAGTCTTAAGAGTAACGCTTAGTTTCCAATCCTTTATTGTAATTCCTTAGGGCAGGTAGGGCGGGAGCTGGTGCATCCAACGCTGCCAGAGCTGCAGCAGCTGTCTTGGCTCCTCGCATTGGCGTTTTAACTCATAGGAGGCTGTAGCATTGCTGTATTTATTCCTCCCCTTCCCCCCCACCCCCCCACCTCCTTGGATGCTCTCTGTGCGTTTTGTTTGTGTACATGTTTTTTTTTGTAGTGTAAGATATGAAATTTTATATTTTTTCATAAAAATAAAAATCTTTGACTAACAGCGACATCCAGTTGTGGATCACACACATGCGTGCCCCCTCGGCTTTCCATGAAGCATCAGGATTTTCCCCCTTGGAAAGGAAAACTCTTTATTTTTTCTCTCCTAAACATGGACTTGGTGCTAATCTTGTGGTCCCTGGGGGAGAGAAGGGCCTCTGGGATGTCAGAGATATGTAGACCCCACATGAAGGCATCCTGCCTTGTTACAGGCTGTTCCCTCTTTCCTCTGTTTTTATTTTGGGGGGAAAATCTGCTTTTTAGTCTGGTTTGTGGGGCAGAGCACCTGCCAAACCAACCGAGCCCCAGAGCAGCGCCTGGCCACACCATTCCCCCATCCCTCAGAAATACCAATTTTTGGTGATTTTTTTTTTTTTCCCCCAAGAACTGATTATCTTTTTCTCTGATTTTTTTTGGGGGGGACCCCAGCAGACCCATGGCCGGCTAGAGCGCCTGCCACCACATCCCCAACCCCATTCCTCCCCTGCCCCATGGATTTGGGGGCAACCTCATGCTGCAAAGGGGCACAGGCCACCCCTAAAGAGAGGTGAGAAAAGCCATGGGTGGGAAAGGCCAAGGGGCGAGGGGGAAAAGATCAGCCTGGGAAAGGTCTAACGGAGGCAGTTGTGGGCAGCCAGCATCTTCTGGCTCCTGCGAGATGACCACTGCTGGAGGACAAAGGGGAGGGAGAGCTGTGGATGAGGATGCTGGTTGTCCCAACGTCACGGGAAGCCGCGGCAGACGTGGTACGCTCGTACCCTGGCCAGGAAAGGCATGGTAGGCTGGGACGGCAGAGGAACGCCACTTTATATATTAAAGGGAGCACAAGGTCAATTGGGTTAGCAAACTGAGGTTGTCAGCAACTCAGATAAAATCTCTCTGGATTGACGTGCCAGTCCCCATGCAGTGTTTTCTTGTTCAGCCCGGGGTTGTCTGCTGCTGGACCACGATGATGACAGACGCTGGGAGGGATCAGAGGGGCTCTGAGGACAGGGGAAAAAACAGTATTAACTCACCACATGTAGGCAGCATCCTTGATAGCTTCGTTGGAGACAGAGCGCCTGCTATGGGGAAAACACAAACATGGGGAAACTTCTTTAAAGAAGCTGAAAGCAAAATAGCTTTGCAGGTGAGGGGGAGGCATCACACAGCCGAGGCTGGGCTCATGCAGAAAATGGGAAGGTTCGCCACCTCCAGCAGCTTCAATGCAAAAAAATGAAAGAAGGCAAGCAAAAATCTTGAGGAACAAGGGTGTTTAACAAGGTCTCCCTGATTTCAGCTGTCATAGAAATAGGGATGGTGCCCTCATGAAGACACATCCATGAGAGCAGCTGCCTCCTGTCCCTGTTCCTCAGCCAGCATGAGCGGGAGGGAGAAGGGGATTAGGATGCAAATGGACAAAACTTGCTACTGCTACCAGTAAAGATGAGAGCTGGCTGCAAAATCCTTCCGTAACGCTCCGTTTTAAGTGAGAACTAAGGAATTAGGCAATTTTCTTGAGCCTTTGTGCCCGCCTTGGTTTGGGACCAGCCCTTACACAAATCTCGAATCAGGGTTCGCTTATTATTTTCCGCTGCTAGGCTCAGTGTGAGAAGAGACTCTTGCACTCTGTGGCCACCAACTAATAAATTTACCTGCTCAGAAAGGTAAGGTGCTTTCCCTGCAAAGCAGGTCCTTAAGCATGTACCTGACTTATTTTTCGGGTGATTCTTCTGCACAGCCTCTGGCCGATCCCTGCAATAAATGTGCAGCTGCATCTCCAGTTGTGAACACCAACTCTCGAGGATGCTTAACAAGCCATGAACAGTGAATATTACCATATTATTCTCTGCATCACTCTTATTTTCAGTAAACCTGAAACAAACTGCAAAGCAAGATGATCCCAGTGCTGGTGACATTGCAGGGCAGCAAAACAGCACCTCTATCTTATTTTTCCTATCCAATCACCTAAAAACAGGGCTGGGGGCACTCTGAAACCCCTCTCCTCTGCCAGCCCAGCAGGGTTCAAGCCTGTAGTGCTAGCATCCCCAGAGGATGCTGCGGCCCCAGGGCAGGAGCAGCGGGGAGGCTGCTCCCCATCACCCCGTGAAGCCGAGCTGCCGTGCAGAAAGCGATGCAAGATTTATGAAGCCGTGGGGAGAAAGAGCAAGGGACTCTTCATGTATTTTTCATGGGCTGAACTGCATAAATAGCATGCAATGCATAAACTGTGACCGGATACTTCCACAAAAAAGGGACCGGCGAGCAGAAGAGATGAAAGAATGAGATAGATTTATTCAAGTCAACAGGGCCTGATGAAAGTCACCCTTGAGTGCATTAAGAAGCAGCCGAAACAACACGACCTGATCCCGGGGTGATTCATCTCTGCCGATGTGAGGACTGGAGAAGGGCACACATCATACCTGCTTGGTAAAATGGATGGGTGGGAGGGGAGAGATCGCCTCATCTGCAATGCCTCGGGTGCAGTGTGGGACCTGGGGAGATGCTAGCACAAACTATTGCACCAGTGACCAAATTGGTGCAGAAAGTGAACCGGCATCGAGGCATTGCAGAAACAGCTCAAAACAGGGTGAGACAGGAAAAAAAGGGCTACACTGGAAAACTCAGTGCAGGGATGCAGGGGGGAGTGCTGCAAAGGTGGCATGCCCCGTGGCAGTCCCCTCAGCAAGTGCACGTGTGCTTCCAAGTGTGCATTTTTAGTAACACATCCACTGCCAGAGCTCAAACCTCATGTACATGAAGACAGGTATCAGGGAAGAAATCCCAGCCTGAGATCAGATAGAAAACAGGAGCCAGAGCAGCGTGGCCAGCAAAAGGCTTTGCTCATTTTGTACCCCTGAGAGCAAACCAGGATGTGCTTGCAGGTATTGCACGCCATAGGGTCTCCAGGGAAAAAGCCTTGGAGAAATTGGCGTGGGGGGGACTGATGTTCACTGAAGATACCCATTGCCTCTGTAACAGGATTTCCATTTGGAGCATTTGGGGCAAGTCCTTTGGGACCCACTGGATTTTGGTGGCTGCAGACCCCTGCATTACAGTGACCTTTGATAACCCGTTAATGTATGGCTCATTATTTTCCTCCCGGAAAGGCCTATGAGCCAGCCATGAAGGAGAACAAGGCACCCATGTAGGTGATTTCTTACCCCTTCATTTCCTCACCTCCAGCTGGGGTCACCTTAGCTATTCGTAGCATCAGCTATTAGTAATATTCAGCAAATAAAGTAAAATAAAAGAAAGAAGATGCTTTCTTACACTGATGTGGTGCTTTGATAACATATTAGCAGCTCTAACCAGGATTTTTTTGACTGCAAAACTCTTCCCACTGCCCCATAAGCGGCCGACGGATGTGTTTGTGCTGGTGAAGATGACTTATTTCTGTCAAAGCTTATTTTTTTAACTATGAAACCAAAATAAAAAAACTTCAAGCTGAAAAAGAAGCAGCAAAACTGTGAGATAGGCTGCCAGCCGTTTTCTTGGTTTGCTCCCAATAAAGGCCATATTTATTACAAGAAAATTGAAATCCTATTGATTTCTCTTCTGAGGTGCTGTGTTTCAAGCTTGACATTTAAACACGAAACTCTGGGCTCCAAAGTTTAATCATTTACTCCTCAAGAAATACAGTGTGTGGAGCTGCTGAGCGAAAGGGTGTGCGAGGTAAAAATGATATTTCATTGAAAAAAAGAAGAAGATAAGGAAATGGTATGTTCATTTAAAAAAGAAGATAGGGAACAACCTCTCCCATCCGGTGGAAAAAATGCTGGTGAAATGGCGTTCTGTGGTCACTTTCCATGACATATGTAGGAGATCAGGCCCAGTGGGCTTGCTAATATCTTTTCAAATGGGATAAAATTGATGGTTGGACCCAGATATTGTAGGAGGAGGGGAAAGGAGACGTGTGTATTGATGGATGTGTACAGATGGATATGGATGGATGGATATGTATGCACGCACATGCAGAAGTACCGGGGGATAAGCTATTAATTAAGGCAAGGATTAGGGCACAACTGATAAATTATGAACGTCAGCAAATAGCCCAGGAGTGAGACTGGATTGGGCTGAAAAGGGGCATTTTTGGGCCAGGCAGAGAGGATAAATGGGGGGCATCAAGGTTTGGCACTGGGAAGGATTTGGCCTCAATTCGTGATCCTGGGGAGGGAGGTGATGCTGGGGTGGCCACAGAAGGGACCAAGATCCATCCCACTGGGCAGCTGCTGGCTGCTGAAGTGGGGAAGAGGGGATTGAATGGGCATAAAGTGACCAGGAGCATTCATTTGGCAAGAAATTAGGAGAAATTAGGCAGAGGGGAGCCACGGGCATGGCTTTCATCCTCTCTTGGCCACAGCTTTTGGGCTTGGAAGTTGCTCGCAGACCTAAAGGTCCATCCCCGGTGCCCAGGTGGGGAAGGAATATGTTTCTTTGGCTTGGAAGCAATGGCCCTTTTTGGGCTTTTTAGTGTTTCATTGTGGAAAAGCAGGCTTTTGCAACCAGGGTTTGTGAGCAGCTGGGTGCGCACTGAGCCCTACACAGAGACTGGCTTGCTCGGCACCTACTAAAACCAGTTTTGGGGTGATTTTAAGCCCTGAACATGCCTGCGTGGGTCCTTCTTTTGGCCTGGCAAGGTGAGAGGGAAGCGTGACAGGTGCCTTCACCCCTTTGAAACCCAGAGTTTGGAGAACAGGGCTGCAGAGCCAAAATCACAGGTCTTTTTGTAGCGGCAACTTCTATTCCAGCAGAAAACAAACAAACAAACAAACAAATAAATAAAATAAAATTTACAATGTTTCATTTGCTGTGTGGGGAAAGGCTGGTGGCTCTGGCAAAGGCAAGGTTGAGATACCCCTTGGGAGCACGGTGCAAGGGGTGCAGCATCCCAAATCAACGTGACTAGTTGCTTCAGGGCACAGAAATCAGCCCTGCAATAAGTTCATTCTTCTCCCAGCCCTAACTAAGAGCTGTGGGTCATTGTGCTGCCCTCCCATTTTATGCCAGAGGGACACCGAATTGCTTTGCATCCCAGGGTGGGGCTCCAGCCAGGCAAAGCCCTCGTGCACTATCCATCCCTCCCTATCACCCCAAAATCGGGTGATTTCTTCATCAGGGAAGGCAATTAGCATTCAGGTGATGCTGTTAGTATAATCAGAGGGGCAAAAGGCTGACAGCGATAGCTGCAAAGCCAAGGCCCAGGTCAGAAATGTAATGGAGAAATAAATTACGGCAAGAGAGCGTGTTCAGATCTGGTCTTTAGCCGCAGCGGGTATGGGGGCAGAAAATAACCCTGCCTCCTGCTAGTTTATCATCCACGCTCCGATGATCCTCGTGGCAGTAGCCAATAAGCAGCTGATAAGCGGCCCGGCTTCTCCAGCAACGGTAGCATCCCTGTAATGAGTGGCTGAGACCCTTGGGTACCACTCAGGGATGCCACCAGTCCTCTCGGCACCTCATCCTAGTTGTTTAAAGCCAGACCTTTCCCTTCAGAAAAATCAGCTTATTGAGGGTGCCTTTGTGGGTGTTGCTGCTTGGGGGGATTTAAGGGCCCCAGGGTTTTGCAAGCTGCTGGCTGGGGTTGTGCACACCCCAAAAACACTGAAAAGGGGAAAAAAGAGA
Organism: Ciconia boyciana; assembly: GCF_034638445.1. NCBI lineage: Eukaryota > Metazoa > Chordata > Aves > Ciconiiformes > Ciconiidae > Ciconia > Ciconia boyciana. The sequence continues at coordinate 61,712,671 of NC_132938.1, forward strand.
GAGCCTGATGGCTTGAAGTGGATTTGGGTGTAAAAATAAGACTAAAAAACCCAGCTAATTGTCCTGGTGACCCCTCCATCCCTGTAAATTTGGAAAGCCTGAGTACAGCTGAGTTTCGGGAAGGGAAGGACCAGGTTGTGTCCCTTTCCTTGCAGCCATGGTGCTGCAGCAGGAGGCTGTGCAACGTGGCACAGCTCCTTTGAAACTGGGCTCCCCTTGAGCAAAAAAAAAAACAAAAAAAAACAGGCAAGAAAGGCAAAAGGCCCATTTTCTTGCAGGAAAAACACCAGGAAGCTGAGCAGCAAGCTGAAATGCCTCCATCAGCGATGGCATTGTACGAGCATCTGGTCCCTGGAGATGGCAGGGGACGGTTATCCCAGTGTAATCTCTTTTTTCTCCAATATTATTCACCTATTCAAGGGGAAGAGGTGTCTTATTTTCTACGAGAAAGATAAAAAGGACAGTAGCTGTGCTCCAGGTTATTTTTTACACTGCAGAAACATCCCACTGATGAAGTGGTGAGTTTGTAGGAGCTGATAAATCAGGAGTCCAGTGGACAATGAAGGTTTTTTTCGTTCCCCTAGCCCCGTGATTTGATATGATTTTGGCTTCATTTGAAGCTGACCTTTGGCAAAGTTCTTCTATATTCCCCAGGAAGGTTTACCATAGGGCACTGCAACCTCCCCAACTTTGACAAGTGGCAGTGTGGAGGGAGGTTGTAAAAATATATAAGAGAATATAAATACATATATGTAAGGAAAAAATATATAAAATACGTTAAATATATATTTATGAAAGCCTTAATCAAATCAAAGTTAAAGGTCTAGAAACATGATCTTGTGTTTCCTCCAAACAACGGGAAGCAAAATAATCTCTCCAGGCCTGCCATGCTGTGTGTGTATCTGAGCAATGCAGAAAGGAAGCTGAACTCGCGTTAATAAGCAGCTACTCAATATGCTTTGATGAGTGAATGTATTCAGAGCCTATAGAAAGCAAAGTGTTTGCCACGGCAAGAATGGGAGATGATTCCCCTCCTGTGAATTTGCCTAAGTACAGAATAAACATCTATTTTCTTTCTGCTTTTCCCCTTTTTCTAAAGCCCAGCTGTCTGTTAATGCATATAATGATGGTCCCGCTGGGGACCAAAGCCTGAATTCCCATTCATATGCAAAAATCATAAGTGACAAACTTTAGATTTGGCCCAAATAATGTCATGTGCTTCTCCCAATGAAGGAAATTCCAGCTTGCCGTATTTTTCCTGCCCAGTGCATGCCAGATGTCTTAAAAAAAAGGGGGGATGTTTGTTGCCGCTGATTAGTCCTCTGTGCAGAGCCAGGCAACAAGGGAAGGATGCTCCTGGCATCCCCGTAACGCCCCGCCTCCGTGCAGGAGCTTGGAGTGAGGGAAAGCAGGGGGAATCGCCTTGCTCACATGGACACATTTGTGTTGACCACCAAACCTCTTGTGGCTGTGTCGTGTTTGCCCTGTTAAAGGCAACGACCACGTCACAACAGGATGCATTTAGGGAGCCCTTCAGATGCTGTTAAAGATATTTGCCTTTTCCTTGCGGCCATGGCACAAGCGGTTTGTACAAAGGGAGCAGGTCAATGCCATGCAGTCCAGATTTGGAGGATGTAATGTGGCCATCAGAGAATATTAAGGTATCTTTAAAAAGTGGAGCAGCGGCCCCCCGGCATCGCAGGGCAAGCAGTGCTCTGTGCATGCTGGCCAGGCAATAGCTGTTCTTGCTCCAGCACCTTACAGACAGCAGGAGAGAGGGGGAAAAGGGCTGAATATGACAGCAAAGGGGCTGAAGCAACTAGGAAAATCAAGTATTTCTGCAAAACCAGCTCCTGGGTACTCTTTTTCAGGCAGACCACTCAGTGCTTGCATGGTAGTCAGCCCGGGCTCTCTGAAGCCCTGCCTCGAGCCACTCTCTGAGAGCGTGCAAAATGTTCATACTAAGGAAAGCAGAGGCTTAGGAAGCTCCTTTTACCATTTTGCTTTTAAAGGAGGCTATCTGGCATGCTAAGAGAGATTGCGCTGAGCAGAAAGAGGAGGGCAATGCTTTGCAGCGAAGTGCTAGGGCTCATTCCTGGGTGATGGGGGATGATCTCATTTTGAGGCAAAATAGCTATAAACAGCCAGATTGTTACTGGAAAACCAAAGCCCCAGATTATTCCTCCTTTGGGAGGCTCAGGCATCATGCGGGGTTGTTTTGGGGGGGCTGGATGGGTTGTGTGTGGCAGGCAAGTCATTTTTCAGGCTGGATACTTGCCTTGGGACTGTGTGCTTCAGAGAGAGGAAGTGATTTAAGAGGAAGGCAGGCAAAATCAGGGCTTTTTCTTTTTTCCTGTGGAAGAAGAAGGGTCAGGAGAATATTTCTTCCGCACTGTCTCAAGATGAATGGGGGCTTCGCAGCTATGAGGCAGCGGCAGTCTGTTAAGAGACTAGGGGATTTGGGCTGACAGGGGTTTTATGCTGAGCCTCACAGCTGGTGCAGGTGCATTTCCAGCCATAAGAACTAATAACAGTCTGGGTGGAAACATTTGGCTGTGGTAAAAGCAGACAGAAATCTATTATCTATGTAAATGCAATGTCAATGTTTACAGAGGGGGGTCAAAGAAGAGAGCTCTGCTCGGGAAATGTCAGCTCCAGAGGAGGAGGAGGAGGCATTAGTGGCATTTGCATTCATGCTGGAGCAATCTCTGCAAGGCTGGGGAATATTGAGGAGGTTTTGCAACTTCCAGCCCTCTTCACCCCATCTTCTTGCACCGGTGCAGTGTTGACTGCAGTGGTTTTGGGCACCTCTGCATTGCCTAGAAGCGATGCTGGATGCTTCCTCCTCACTGGGGATGCAAGTGAGGATGCAGGTGGCTTTCCTTATCTGCCATTAACAGGGGCTTTTACAGAGAGGAAAAGACAGGGGAATGCAAAAGAAACAGAAAAATGGCACAAAGCAAAGCACACAAGGTCTAAAAAAGCTCCCGGTAAAAGCCACATCAGTACCCACCACTGAAAGCCCACCGGCAGGTAGGCGATAATAGAGCAGCCCTCGCATGGAGGCTTCCTGGCAGCAGAGGGGACAGGAGCTGGAAAACCCCGAGTTTTTTGTAAGACTGCCTTTTTGTAAAACTTTGCAAAGGCCCACAAAACATCAGCCCCATATAGCCAGGCAGGAGCCATGTTTTACCCTGACCAGCTGAGGAGGACCAGCTATGCTATAAATTGCATTGCTTAATTTACCTGCCAGATATCAAGGCAAGAAATTACCGAATTCTCATTACTTTTCTTCTGGGGTGGAGGCAGGATTATGGGTTTAGCTAAAGGACCTCAGATGATTTTTCTGCAAGCTTATTGCTTAGGATAGAAAGTGCTTGAGATGGGTTTAATCCCCACTGCTCAGTAGTGTTAGTAATTCTTATTGGTAGCACAGCAGTTGCCAGGCCCTTTTAAATGAAGACCAAGGCTGCTTTGTGTGAGCATGGATGGTTGCTACCTGGGAGAGGTTATAGCCATGGCAGGGGCAGACAGCAGAAGCACAGGCATGGGCACAGCCTCAGAAACAGCTTTTTGCCACCATATCCAGCTGCCGCCCATGGATATTGCCCGTGGGAATGGCAGGATCCCCAGGTGATGCTCCCAGGTGTCCCCCCCCAGGGCAGGGGAACATCGCCGCCCCACAGAGCAGGTATCCAGCCCTGTGGCTGTTGGGGGCCAGTGGGTGTTTCCCCCCATAGGAGCATTTTTCCCCTGGGGAAGGAGGCTTGTGTCATCCCAGAAAAGCCGGAAAACTCCCGTGTGTTTGCCAAGAGGAAGAAATGCCTCTTGGCAAAGAGTGAGTTCCTTCCTCCATCCTCCATACTTTTTGCCTGTATTTTTTTGTGCTCAATGAAAACTTCAGGCACCGGTGGCCTGTGAGGATGTGGGATGTGCCAAGCTGTGATTTTAATTGGTGGCCAGTGTTCAGCAGTATGTACATATGCATGGCCAAATCATGGGAAACCACCCAGCAAGACAGCGCCAGCAATGTAAACGGGCAGCAGCAATCTCTTTCCACTTGCCTGCACACCGGGTGCTGTGCCCACGTTGGACTGGACACAAAGGCAGGAGATCTGGGGAGCTGAGGGGGTTGAACGTGGGAAAACCTCTGCTGTAGCGCTGAGTTCAGGGGATGGGGCAGGGTGCAGAGCATCCCCTCTCTCTGTCCCATGTCCCTGGGGTGGCAAAAGACACCTCTGTGGCATGGAGAAAGTCATTTCCGGTTTTCCAGCTCCCTCCAGATTAAAAGTTATTGTATTTGGGGGGGTATTTTGGAGATGTTTCTTTGCTGGCAATTTCGCTCATAGTTTTATTAATAAAACAAAATTGGCAACAATCTTTGGCAGGTTTATGCCACTTGGTATTTAAAGCCAGGTGATGTGGATTTATTCTGTGTGGAATCTTGTGACTTGCTCTGTCTGCAGTGTCAGTCAGCTGTAATTGAGTTGATATTAATACTGATTAGGAAAAAAAATAACACTATGTTCCTAACACCTGAGCACAGAGAAGGATATCACCATGAGGCGTGTGTGTGGGGAGGGATTTTTTTTTTTTCTGCAGCCAACAATATCCAGTGTCATCTCTGTGAAAATTAAGCCCCACTAGCAGTGCCCCTCGTTTCTAGAGGGTCTGAAGGCGCCTGGCCCGTATCCCAGCTTGCCCCAGCCCCTTGGCAAGAGCAAAGTTTCTTTAGGTCTGGAAATTCCCTTTCCCAGCTCGAAATTCCTTGCCTGTCCCACTCCCACGGGTGTCCTCCTGCTGTCGGCTGCGCTGCCGTGCCACCTCGTGACCGCCAGGGGGCGCCAGAGTGCAGGGCAGGGGTGGGGCCGCCCCGAGGCTTCAAACCCCCGCCGCGGCCGCCAGGGGGCGCCGCCGCCGCGGGACCGGCGGGGGAAGCGCAGCGGCGGCGGGAGCGGGGTCCCGGGTCTGCGGGCAGCGGGGGCCCTGCTGGGCCCGGGACCCTCGGGGCCCTCACCGGGCGGCCCGGGGACCGTGCTGGGGCTGCTTCCCCGCCACGGCTGCTCCCGGTGCCGCGGCCGCGTCTCTCTGCCCGGGGCCGAGCGGCCATCGGCGCCCCAGAGCGCGCTCCGGCCCGGGGCCGGGGTGCTGTTATGCTGGGCACCGGCTGCAGCCGCGCTGGGCCCGGGTGTCCCGTCTCCCCGGGGCTCCTCCGGGGCGGCTCCGGCCGCGGCTGTCACGGTCCCGGCGCGGGACGGCCGCAGCCGGCGGGCGGGAACCGGGGGCGACGCCGTCTCCCGGCCGCCCCTGGCGGCCTCAGGGTCCCGGGACGGGGCCGGGCGAGGGAAACGGGAGAAACCGGGTGAAAATGGAGCAAACCGGGGCCGTTTCCTCCCTTCTCCCCCCGCTCGCTGGCTCCGGTGCGGGAGGCGGGGCAGCGGCCGCTGCCCGTTAGGTGCTGCCTGAAGCTCGGGTCCGTGCCCTGCCTGCAGGCAGCTGCCGGGGTGTCGGTGCGGGCCCTGCCTCTGCCCACAGGCAGCGTGGTGCTGCCCCCATCCCCTCCCGGGGCCGGACCCCCGGCTCTCGGCTGGGGCCTCTTCCCAGGACCCACGGGTGACGCTGGGCCGGCGCGGCGCTGGCTGCTGCCCGCCGGGTTTCGCGGCCGCAGGGCTCCGGGAGCTGCCGTGGCTGCGCTGCCTGCCCGGCCTGCGCTGCCTGCGCTGCCTGCGCTCCTGCACTCGGTTCCTGCTCCACTTCTCCACCGGGGCAGCCGCCGACGAGGGGTTTGTTTTCCTCTCCCCCTGGTGCGGGATCCCCCATGGGGCCCGGCGACTTTCCCGGCGGGTTTCAGCACCGACTCTCTGGGGTCCCCTCTCGGGGGGCAGCAGCTGCAGCTCGGCCTTCGGGGCTGGGGGTCCCCGGCAGCTCCGGATTTCCACCACAGGATCAGCCCCAGCTCAGTCATGCCAGCAGCTCCCGGTCCTGACTCCCAGCCACGTCCCCTGGGGGAGAAGAGGACCCGGCAGGGCTGGGGGTCTCCCGGGGTGGCCGGTGACCCCTCCTGCCACCGGGCTCCCTCCTCCTGGCGCAGGTGCCGGCTGGTTTCTTCTCCCCAGCTCTTTTCCAGAGCAACTGCCGGCAGGACAAACCCCTCTGGCCTGGCGCTGGCTCTGTAGAGCCGGGGAGAGCTCGAACCGGTGAGCGTGGGAGCTGCTGCTGGGGGGAACCGGTTTCCGCCGGGGTTCAGCCCTTCGGCCCTGCCCGGAGTCACCCTCGCAGGCGATGCCCAAGGGCCGGAGCCAGCAGCGTCGGGCGCTGCCACAGCGGGGCCTGGGGGTGGCTCTGGGCCCTGTGAACGCCCTGCTTTTACTGAGAACCTTCTTTTTCAGCTCAAAACGTGCTGCGGTGGGAGCGGAGGCTGCTCCAGGGATGTGCAGCGGCTCCTGCAGCCCCGTCGGTGACACGGTGAAGCCGGCCTGGCCGGGCACGGGGAGCGACGGCTGTCCCGGTGCTGCCGGTCCCTCGGGAGGTGTTGGCGGCACAGGCGAGGCCGTGTGGCTGTGCCGAAGCGTGGGGAAGGCTCATCCCAGCGCCTGGGCGAGGACCACGGCCCCGAGGCGATGAGCACTGGTGGGGAGATGCTGGTGGGGAGGATGTGTCCGGTGAGGAGCGTGCCCCGAGGCGGCGACCGAGCAGAGCCGTGTGGTGGGACCGGGGTGCCCGGCCGTGCCGGCGGGGCCCGGGGGATCTCCGGTGCCGCAGGAGGGGCCGAGTCCCTGCGGGGTCCCTGGGGACAGAGGGGCGGGCAGGGGTCACGGGTCACGTCCCTGGACGTGGGAGCCGGAGGCTGCCGTGCCCCGGGGTTGCTGGGGCTGAGCAGGCGTGGGGAGCCCGGCCTGGCCGGAGCTCGGGGAGCGGTTTCGTGCTCGGGGCCTTTTGGCTTTGCCCCTTGTCGTGCTGGCGGGGCGGCCGAGGGACAGGGAGGGTGGGTGCTGTCCCCCGGCAGGGCTCCCTGCAGGGCCCTTGGGGGGAAGGAGGGGTCCTGGTGCTGGTGGGGCAGCACCAGTGGGTCACTGCAGGTGCTGGTGCATGTCCCTCAGGAGCTCAGGACCTTAAGGCTGGGGCCTGTGCCCACCTGGGTGGGTTCCCCCCATAGCCAGAGGCTGTCTGTGGGTGCAGGGGGGACCCCAGGGGGCCCTGCAGTCCCTGTCCCCGCAGCCCACCCTGAGCCAGGACCAGGCAGGTTGGTGCCACACATTTGGTGGGGCCGTGGCTGCGACAGGCATTCGGGGAGATGGGAGCAGGAACTGTCAGGGTCTGACCCAGGCCCTGCTGGCTGGCCCCATCCCCAGCCCGGGGCTGCTGGTCATCAGTCTGTGCCGGTGCTGCTGCATGGGGTGGGTGTGTTTTCAGCCAGATCCTGGCTCTCACACAGGGAGAAATGGGAGATTTCTGGTGTCCTGTCCCCGTTTCTCCCTCCCCTCCTGTTGCGGGTGCACAGCACCAGGGAGCCACTGTCAAAAGTGCCGGCAAGGCCAGGAAGAGCTGCCTGTGCCCGGGAGGCCACAAGGTTTGCAGGGGAAGCAGCATCGGGAGCTCTTTCGGCTGTACCGTGCCACCAGGAGCTCTGACTGTCCCACATAGAGACTGTCCCTGCACAGGGATGGACAGAGGAGCCCCAGCCACACTGGGAGCCACTCGTGCCTGTGAGACCCATGTGGGGGATGGAGCCCCCATGAAGAAGCTCGGCTGCCTGAGCTACATGTGGCTGGGGACAGTCCTGCCTGCCCCCACCCAGCTCTGCACACCCAGAGACACTGCAGGGACTTTGCGGCTCCAGCTCGGTTGCAGCTTCAGGTCGGTTGTGTCAGCCCCCGTTTGTTTCGGGTCCGGCTCATGGATGGTTCCAGTTCAGTTTGGGCTCCAGTTTGTTTGCAGGTGCAGCTCATGGACGGCTTCAGTTTGTGGATGGCTCCAGTTCAGTTTTGCCTCCACCTCATTCATGACTCCCATTTGTTTCTGCTCTGGTTTGTTTCAGGTCCAGCTCATAGATGGCTCCAGTTCATTTTGGCTCAAGTTTGTCCGCAGCTCCTCTTCAGTTTCACTTCATTTCAGCCCCAGCTCCACTTCATTTCTGCTTGTTCAAACAATCTTGGCTTTTGACAAGATCATAAATCAATCACTGTCATAACCTGTATATGAATATGAACTGTCATAGTTGTACATTGTCTAAATATGGACTAATGTGTTAATGACTATTCTGGCTGTTGTACACACCTCAAACAGAGACTTGGACAAATGAAGACGGTGTGAGAAGAGTCTCTGGGGAAAAAGGCAATCATCTCGGATGTTTGATTCGGCCTGGTGCATGCCGGCCTCCCATGTGTTGGGCACCAACGCAACCAGACCCCCACCTCTGGCGGGGGTCCACGCACCCTGGATTTGAGCCCGTGAACAGCCGACTTGGTCTCTGCTTCTGAGCCCAAACACGCAGGACCTGGGCTCTGCTCCAACGCCCCGGCCCAGCCCCAGGAGCCCGTTTCCCAGCCCCAAAAGTGCAGGACCTGGGCTCCGTTTCCAAGCCCTGGAAACGCCCGACTCGGTCTGTGCTGCTGAGCCCCAAAACCGGCCCAGGAGCCGGGTCTCGAGCCCCACGAACACGCGGCTGAGCCCCAGGGGACAGACCCTGCCGCCGGGGACGGGCCCAGGAGCCCCGGGCGGTGCTTGGGAACTGACGGGGGGACCCGCGGGGCGGGCCCGGCCCCGAGTGGCAGCGGGCGAGGACGGGGGGCGCCGGGCTCCGGCCGTCCGGGCTTTATTCCCCGGCGCCCCGAGCCCCGCCTGCTCCTCCCCGGAGCCCCCGGCAGCGCGGCCGCCCGGGCGTCGCCACTTGCCCACCCGCCTCCGCCCCGAGGCCCCCCCGGGGCCGGGGCCGCAGCCCCTTCCCCGCGCCCCCTTCCCAGCGCGGCCGGTCCCCGGGCCGAGCCCCCCGCGCCTCACCCGGTCCCCGCCGGGGGAGCCCGGCCCGGCGCGACGCCACCTGGGGCGGGCGGGGCGGGGCGCGGGGGGACGGCGGCCGCCGGGGCTCAAACCTGCTCGGCCCCGCCCCGCGCAGGCGCCCCGGGGCCCCGCCCCGCCCCCGCGCCTCCTGTCCGGCCGCCACGGCGGCGCTGGCACCGTCCGCGGCGGGGGCGGCCCCGGGGGGCGGGCGGGAGCCATCGCCCGGGAGGCGAGGCCGCACCCCGGGGGCTTCTCCTGGGGCTGCGCAGAGCCCGCGGCTGGGTCGCGCGGAGACTGGGCCCAGGCCTGGACTGGGGCCGGCGTGGGAGTCCCGGCCCCGGTGTCCGTCTCTCCTCGGCCCGGAGCAGCGCCGGGGCCGGCCTCCCCCGAGCGCCTGGAGCTCCGGGCCCAGCCGCGCTGCCTCCGTCCTGGCGTCGCAGGCAGGAGGAGCCGCGCTCCGGGGCGGGGCCGAGCCGGAAGCTGCTGCGGGCCGAGCCGGGGTAGCGGGAGCGGGGACCCGCGGCCGAAGTCCCGCGTGGGACTGCACGGGGAATCCGCCGCGCCGGGGCCGGAGGGCAGCGGGGGCCGCTGTGGCTCGGCCGGGGCCGGTGTCACGCAGCCGGCGCCGGCCGCTCCGCAGACACCGAATAAAGGCTGGGGACCGCCGGCGTGCTGGGCTGCCCCGGCACCGTCTGCCCGGGCACGGTCTGCCCGTGTCCCGCACCACAGCTCGGGTCCGGTGGTGCCCGAAGCGGGGCACCGAGGCGGTGGGCACCGGCCGGGGAACGGCCCGGGGAGGGGAAGGGGCGTCTCGGCTCTCAAAGCGCCTTTTGCCCCCGGGCCCTCCCCGGAGGGGGGCCCTGCCCTCCCCGGGAACGGCCGGGGGGCTCAGCCCAAACAGGCGGGGCTGGGGCTCTGCTGCCAAGCCCTGGAGCAGCAGCGTGGGCCCGGTTCCAAGCCCCAAAGCACAGGACTTGGTCTCTGTTTTCCAAGCCCCAAAATTGGCCAAATGAGCCTGGTTTCAAGCCCCCACAACATAGGACTTGGTCTCTCTTTTTCAATCCCTAAAACTGGCCAAATGAACCTCATTTCAAGCCCCCAAAATGCAGAACTTAGTCTCTGTTTTTCAAGCACTACAACACAGGACTTAGTGTCTGTTTCTGAACCCCAACACGCAGGATTTGTCTCCGTGCTGAAGAGGTGAAGGTGTACAGCTCAGCCTCACCCCAGTGCGCCTGCTTCTGAGCCCCCAAACCCACACGACTTGGTCTCTGTTTCCCAGCCAGGTCTGGAGCCCCCAGCGGCTCCAGACGTTGTCACGGCCTGGAAAAGCGGGACTCGGTCTCTGAGCCCCGAACCCAGCCAGGTCAGACCGGCTTTGAGCTGCAAAACCGTTTGGCTCTGTCTGCACCCCAAGCCCCAGGAGTTACGTTCCCTCTGGAGCTCCCTGAGCTTGTTCTCTCGTCACACCAGCCCAGGTCTTGCTGCGTGAAAACACACGACTCGGCCCGGTTCAGAGCCCCAAATCCAACCCATGGGCCTGGTCTGAGCCCCCAGAACAGGCCCCGAGCCGGGTTTCACGTCCCCCAAAACCCACGACTCGGTCTCGGCCCCAGGAGCCGGGTCTCGAGCCCCACCCCCCCAGACCCGCGTCTGCTGTCGGGGACGGGCCCGAGAGCCCCGGGCGGTGCTTGGGAACTGGCCGGGGGGACCCGCGGGGCGGGCCCGGCACCGCGTGGCCGCGGGCAGCTCGGGCAAGGACTGAGGGCGCCGGGCTCCGGCCCTCCGGGCTTTATTCCCCGGCGTCCAGAGCCCCGCCTGCTCCTCCGCGGAGGCACCGGCAGCGCGGCCGCCCGGGCACCGCCACTTGCCCACCCGCCTCCGCCCCGAGACCCCGCGGGCTGGCCCGGCCCGGCCCTGCGGCGCTGCCGGTCCCCGGGCCGTTCCCCCCCTCCTCACCTGGGGCGGGAGGACACCGCCCCTCCGCTCCGAGCTCCCGGTGCGGGGCTGGGCCAGGCCCCCCCGCCCGGGCACCGGTCCGGCCTGGCACCGCCCCCCACAGGAGGGGGGAGGAGGGAGGAGGAAGACGGCGGCCGCCAGGGGCCAAAACTGCCAGAGCCCCGCCCCGCACAGGTGCCCTGGGGCCCCGCCCGCCAGGGGGGCTCCGCGGGGGCGGGCCCAGCGAGCCGGGCAGGGCGTGGTCAGGGGGCGGGGCGGAGCGGCCCATCGGCCGCGGGGTCCCAGCGCCCGCTCGCCCCTAGCAGCATCGAGAGCGCTGCGCGCAAACCCCGGCTGCGGGGGGAGCACCGGTTTCGGCCCGGCCGCTCGCTCTGCCTGGGGCTTCTGGGTCTCCCCGAGGAGGGAGCGGGGTCCCCGAGGGCAGGGAGGGCCGGGCATCCCTCCCGCCGGGGCTCCCCGCTCCAGAGCATCCCTGCCCGTGCTGCGCTTGGCGGGGGGCCCCGCTCTCCCCAGCTCCTCTGGGCTGAGGGGGCCGTGGTTTGGGTCCCTTCCTGCTCTCAGGCTGGCAGCCCCGGAGCTCGGACATCACAAGGTCAGAGCGGGAGCGGGCCAGAGCCCGCAGGCCACCCCCAGTGTCCATCCTCACGTCACCCGTCCCACCCGAGGTGTCCTTCGGCTCACCAGTCCTGCTGCAGCCACGGGGCAGACGACCCCGTACCGCCAAGCCCCTCAGGGACAGCCGTGCCCGGACTGGGGCGAGCTTCCACAGCCTCTTCCTCAGGGAAGAGCCGCCGGGCACAGGAACTGGGGGTCTGCCTGTCCCAGCTCTGTTCCCTGGATGCCGCAAGGTGGGGGCCGGAGGCGGCAGCACCCAGGGGACCCCCATGGCCCAAAACCACAGCATTTCTCCACCCTCCATCACTTGAGTTCGCCCCTGGTCCTCGAATAGTTTCCAGCAATGACTTTCTCTGCACGCCCGGTCCCGGCCTCTGGTCCCTTCCGTTCCCCCCTGCTGGTCTCACAGGGACGCCTGGGTCTCAGCTTCCCCCTGCTTTTCTGCCCAATTCCCTCCAAAAAGGAGGCTGCTGCAGGTAGTCAGCCCCTGGCTGTGCCTGTCCTCCCCTCATCTCCTCCACAGCCTTTTGCTCCCTTTCTCCAGCCAGGACACAACCAGGCAGGAACCGGCGATCTCAAACCCATTCCGATCCCAATCCCATCATGACCACAAGTGCCACCGTGCACGGGGTGTTCACCACCCACCAAAGCCTCGCTGGCACCCGAGAGCCAGCCCCGCCACTTGGCCGCCCACAGGGGTGTCCTGTCCCTGTCGTCCCCCCCCCCCCTTAGCTCTCGGGCACTTCTGCCCCCCCCAAAAGCAGCGCCCCGGGGCTGGCTCCGCTGACACTGATGAGGTTACGAGGGCTGGGCAGGATTTTCCTGCCTGCCGCCGTTTTGCCAGCCAGGATCGAGAGACCGCAGCAAAGCCTGGAGCCACACAACCGGAAAATGTGAGCGCTGGCAGCAGACGACAGAGCCCACCCGGGATGCTCCAGCACCCACGAGTACCCCGAGCACCCAGCCGCCCTGCCCCACTCTGCTACTCCCTGCAGACCCCTGGTGCCGGGGACGACAGAGAAGGAGCCCTGCTACGGGCAGCCTTCCCCCAAACAGCACCGAGGGACCACGCCACCACCTCTCTTTACCTGCCGTCCCGTGGGCTGCTCGCACCCACTGCCCCAGCACAGCATCACCAGCTCTTCAGCAGAAGTGGGGTGAATGGTGACAGTCGGCCTTGGTGGCCCCCATTTTGAAGCCCATGGCAAAGCCCCACAACATGTCGTTGCAGCCCAGCCCTTTCATGTGCAATTCCAGAACCTTTGGGGAAGAAGCGAGAGGCTGGATGGCACCGGCGAAATCCACACTAAACACTGGGCTTGGTGCTGGGGAGCTGGATCCCAGCCCAAGACCTGGTCCGAGCAGGTCGGAGCAGATCATGCGGGGACAAGAGGACAGCTGCCACGGCAGGGGGGAGCCAAGGCACCCCCGAGGGCAGGGAGGGCCGGGCATCCCTCCCGCCGGGGCTCCCCGCTCCAGAGCATCCCTGCCCGTGCTGCGCTTGGCGGGGGGTCCCGCTCTCCCCAGCTCCTCTGGGCTGAGGGGGCCCTGGTTTGGGCCCCTTCCTGCTCTCAGGCTGGCAGCCCCGGAGCTCGGACATCACAAGGTCAGAGCGGGAGCAGGCCAGAGCCTGCAGGCCACCCCCAGTGTCCATCCTCACGTCACCCATCCCTGCAGCATCCAGTTGTCCCCCTGGTCCCCTCCATGCACCTTTTCCTCACCAGCACACACCAGCTTCATGACACACTTAAACTTCCTCTGGGTATGGCATGGTACGAGGGGATGAAGGATGTGCTGTAGATCTTCACGTTCTCCCTCCTGCATATGGCCATGGCTTCATCTGCAGCAGAAGACACGACACGGCAGGCAGGGGATGTACCACAAAAGAGGGAGTTAAAGCACATTTTGCAAGGCTCAGACTGCTTGCTGGAGATCAGATTGCTTCCTCAAGCATCAAACCAGCAGCTCCAAGCCGCCATGTCCTGAACCTCTTCCCCTGTGCTGCCATCCCCTGTGCCCTGCCCTCCCCGACCTTCAGTGAGGCCCATGCTGCTGATGGGTGGGTGGCTGAAGATGATGGTGGGGGTGTCACAGTAGTCCAGACAGGATCCCTGCTTGCCCTTGAAGAGCCTGTGCACCAGCTTTCTGCCGGCTACGATTGCTACTGTGGGGAGGGACGGGGATCCTGAGCCATAACACAGCACAGAGGCAAGGGGCTGCAGAGAGGGGGCACAGCCGTGGTACCTGGGGTGAGGAGGGCTCTCCCACAGACATCCTCAACAACATAGACCCCTCTCCTGGTGGTGTTCTGGTACTCATTCACTACCACGTGGCCCTTGGCATCCACCTACACGCCTTGCCGTGGGAAATGGCAGCCGCCTTGGCACTCACCCTGGCTGAGACACGTCACCAGCGATGCCCGGGGTGGCCTGTGCCGGCTGCTGTGGGGAACGCTGTTCCCAGCTGTGGGGGCATGGCAGGAACACCATCCCATGACAGGCTCTGGAGACCCCCAGGATCCCCGGAGACCCATGGGACCCCTGCAGACCCTGCCCATCGGTCACCGGTAGCGTGACGGACCACCTGGCGGCTGGTCCCCCAGGACACCGCAAGTGTCACGTGAGGAGCGTGATACTTGCGGTGCTTGCAACAGGCAATGGTGGCCACACTGCAGGGCCAGGGATGTTGCCAAAGCTGTAGACCAGAAAGCAGTGCTCAGAACACCAGCTTTCACCCCAGTCCTGCCTCTCCAGGAGGGATGGGATGAGCCATAGGGCTGCTCTGCATGCCCGTACCTGCATGTACTTCCACACGTCCACCCCAGTGTTCTCCAACTCCTGGGGCACAAGCTGATCATTGAGTCGAAAGTCCTCAGGGCCTTCAGTTGCCCCTCAACAGGGAGGACTGGGAGCCCAGCATGGAAAGGATCCCTGCAATTTCCACTGCCATGTACCCGGCACCAATAATAACACTGTGCCTGTGGAGAAGCTATGATACCATTGCAGGCATTCGGAGCAGAGGGAGATGGATGGGGCAACGGTGCAGGCAAAGGATCACAGATGTCCCTGCTGGGTTTACAGCAGCCAGCTCAGGTACTGTGCTTGCCCAGAGCTCAGTCTGGATTAAGGGTGTGTGAACGTACCCAAGACGCGGGGTGAAGGGATTCAGATCATTTGAGAGTGCTTAGTTTTGCTTCAGGTCTGTGAGGAGGTCACCTGTTACACGAAAAGTGTGCCAGATTAGAAATGCCCAACATGATTATTTCACGACTCTTACGCTGTTTAACCCCTAATGGATAAGAAACTGACATGTAGCAATAAGTGAATGTTGAAATGAGATAGCTAAAAAGGAAAAAGTAAAAACACTGAGGGCTTTTTCCCCCAGCTCCCTACTACCACCCAGCTGGGGGATGCTCTGAAAGGGAAGCTAGGGACATCTTTTTGAACACTTTGGCCAACCCTAATTCATGAGGATCTCTTCATGCCAGTGGTATGACATTTTGGTCTCTGTATATCAAGCATCAGTTATCTCAGCCTCAGAAGCTGATTTCTGCCAGTCCTTGCAGCTACAGCAAATGTTTCCCATAGGTCAGCCCTGAGATAATATCTTACACCCTTTAGCCCTTATTATTATCTTGGGGAGGGAATGTTTTCCACTTTGTTGTTCTCTAAGGATTCCTTGTGACTGTAACTAGGCAATGGACAAGGGATGTGCCTCAGAAGACAGAGCAAAAGCTGCAGGTACAAAAAATTCATTTAACGTGTAACCATTTTTGCTAAGAATTATAAGAACTAAGATATAAATAAGATGCATTATTCTGCACAGTACTGCAGAACTATTTCCCAGAAACAGGCAGAGGAATTGACTTGACTAAACCTGATGGCTGACTCCTCTGCTTGGGAACCAAGATGAGCATTCCTGTTGCCACCAGCTTGGATTTGGGCTGAGGATCTCCCTCCTTCTACCTCTGTCTCTCCACTATGAGAGACCTTCAGAGCCAGGAGGGCTTTTGTCTTTGCAAGCCTGATCTGGCTTTGGGAAGGCATATTAGCTCAATTTTTTCCAGATTGGGTGCTGAAGTGACAAGCAGGATTAAATATGAAATCTGCTACAGACTGTGAAACTGCAGGATGGGAAAAAGTCCATCTGAGTAGTGATCTCTCCTGGTAAAGGCAGGGTAAGTCCCTGTGTGGTGGGGTGAGTATTCACTAAGTGATGGCAGTTTCATACTTAGAAGACTGAAGCTCCACAGAGAACAGTATAAAATATTTGAAGTGTTGACCCTACAGTCCTATGAAACTGGGAGATGGGCATTCAGGTAATATGGAATCACTTCTAGTTTGGAGTCCTTTCTTACATCAAAACTAATGGATATTTGCACCCAGGAGGGATTTTAAGTTGCTCTCTCCATGTTTGGTTCTGTAGGTCACAGCAGCGTAGGCTCCTCAATCTAATGCTACAAAACAGAGAACTAAATACTCCCACAATTGATATTTTAGGTCTGTATGAGCCACGTGCAAAGAAACTCAAACTAGCCCTCATGTGAGAAGCTGTACAAATTCCAAAATAAAAAGGTATCTTGCTCCAAGAAATACCTACATGGCTTTTTAGCTAGTAAATGAACATGGGCTGTGGATCTCAGCCATCAATTTGAACAGACTACCTTAAATCCAGAGGGCATCAGCTCTACAACGTAATCTGTGTGTTCTTTTAGGTTTCCTTAACTAAGATTTAATAGGAAATGAAACAAAATGAAACAAAATTAAATGAAAGGACATGAAATGGGGTGTTTTCTCAACTGGTCTAAAGGTGCCTCCCCCTGACAGTTCACAGGTCTGCACTGCTTTTTTTCCAGCTGGAGATTATGCCCATTTTATCTATTTGAAAACAAAAATATCTATACATAGATAACAGAAGTGTGCATGTGTTTGTGTGTGTGCAGACACATACATCTACACATGCATAAATGCATACAGGCATATACATAAATATAACAAGTATAAAACCCAGTTTTCTAAAAGATAATTGAAAACTTTTTGATTTACACCACAAAATAGACCTTTGCTTAACTGTGACAGCTGGAGGAGTGGTGCTGTTTTAGCCCAGCTGAGAACCTGACCCTGGAAAGTGGCTCTGTGGACACAATCTCTGCTCTTCTTGCGGCAACCGGACTTCTCAGCTATTTCTCAGATTTTTCCTTCTCTTCTACTTTTATCTGTCAGTAACAAGAGAAAGGTGACCCACAAGTTACTTCAAAAGGAAAAGGTAAAGTATGTGACAGACCCACTCTGCCTGCGAATCCTGACATCCTCCTCCCTGTCTGAGTCCATCACCAAACAGAAAGACCTCAGCTGCTTTCTCAGAGTACACTGTTCACTCATACACCTTGGGGAAGGGCGTAAAAGTATCTCTACTTTCAAAATCTCTACTTCTATGTACCTTGCGGACAGCTTATCTCCAGGTTTCTCTTTAGACAGCCTTTGTGTATCTCTTTACTCCTCCTCTGTGTGAAGTTACAAAGGAGCTGTGTATTAAAAAGGACTGTTTTCTTTCACTCCTTATCTAGTCTTACAGTCACTGACCATATCCAGCTTTGAATCATCCTCTGCATCTCATGGTTTGCTTGGACTTACTGTCTTGCTCCTGGCAGAGGGGACAGAGGACCTTCCTGTTCAGTGTTCAACCACGCCAGCAGCTCTTCCAGGGGAAAGCGATGATCAGCCTCCGATTTTCCCCACAGTTGGAATGGATCGGCTCCGTAGGCCATCAGAGAGAATCATGCTAACATCTTGTGTTCTGTGTGCCACAGGAACCACCGAGGAAGTGAAGGGGTTTCATGGGGTCTGCCAGAGCACCCCTGCTGCGGTCCTCTGCAGGCAGACAAAAGCTCTGAGGAGACATCATCCTCCACCAGCTGTGCTGCTCTGATGCAAGGCTTAATGCAGAGATCATCAGACCTGAACTCTCGGGGGTCCAATGCAATTCCTCGGTCTCAACTCATGGTGCCAGCTGAAGACCTTATTGTCCCCAAATGCCTCTCCAGTCTTCCTGGGGAAGCTGTTATGTACAACAAGAATGGCAGAGTACGACACGTATCAATGTGCTTAGCTTCCAGTTCAAATCCACCTTCACTGGGAGTTCAAACTGTGATACACTGGAGCAGCTGAGATGTAGATTCCCCTCTGTTGAGGTTCTCCTGAGAACATCTGTCAAAGCCCCTACTTGCTGGAACCTGATTTACTTGTGGAAGCTGGGGATTAACAAGACCATTTCAAAGGTTTCCTCTTTACTCAGCCTGAAGCCATGTCTACTGTAAAATTTCTCCCTAGTCCATCGTTGTATAGCAGTCTTCAGTGAAATGTTCAGCTGTCCTCCCCTAAATTTAGGTCTTTAAACTGCTTACTTGATCCTAAGTGGTGGTTCAGATGCCCAGATTCCACTGAAAGCAATAACAGAAATGAATGCTTAAATGCCCACTGGAAACAATGAGTGTAATGAATGCATAAAACTGCTGGAGAACTCAAGGGGCAATTTTTGTTTCACATCCTAACTGGATTCTAGGGATCTTCTGTTGGAGATGCCAATTACTGATTTTCCTAGTGGCTTAGTAGAGCTGGGCCAGCTTTGGATTCATCTTTACATCGGCACGTGAGTCTTAGAAAACCAAAAGGATAATTTCTCCGCAATCTTTTTCTCTGGGTAAACAAAGCACATTTCCCTAGGTTCTCTGTAGATCAAGAGCATCTCCCACACAGCAGTGCAGGATAAAAAGGTCAGCCACCTTTAAATAAGCCCTAATTGACACTTACTTCCCAGAATGAGGGTTATCAAAGGTTAAGGTACAGTTCCCGAGGCAGTCAGTGACCTAATTCTAAATATCATTAATCCATTTCAGTCTGAAAAATAACACTGGCATTTCGAAAAGCCTACTACCTTAAGGGACATTGCTGCTGCTTTTCTGGAGGTTGGTCATGTTGGATTCCTTTGCCAAGAGCTCAGGTCATCTCCCACAACTGCTCCTCAGATGATGCTGATGTTCAAATTTTGGCTTGTTCCACCACTTGTCGTTTCTGGCCTGCTGTGTGCTGGGAGCATCCTGCCATGGGAGGGAGCACAACTCCTCTTCCTCTCACTCTGCCGCAGATTGGCAAGAGCTTATCCAGTTCTCAGTTGCATTCCTCCACCTATACTCAAACGGTTGGCAATTTCTCACTCAGAGCATGGGCTTGAGCAGCTCCTGCTCTGCTCCAACATATGCTGGAAATGTTTAGGCTCAGGTAAGGGTTACAGACAACGACTCACCCGACCGTAGACTGCACAAAGGACACTGTTATGCACAAGTCCTTTCTCTGGCACTTGGCTTCTCTCTTCTCTTATCATCTCTGTTGTCCTGGGAAGGTGCAGGGCAGCTGCTTTGGGTCCATGCCTGAGTCATCCTGCTGTTTGAGCAGAGCTAGCCAGTGTGCTGCCTAGGCATAAAAGATTTAGTGATCTTCCTGCCCCAGCTCTGCACGAGTCTCCTCTGCAAGCTGATACAGCAAATGCTCAGACCCTAGCATAGTCGAGAAGTGACCTTCTAGCTGATAACATATCCCTCCAGCCCTGGGGATGAACATCCCCTCAGTTCAGTCCCCACAGGGATTGTTAGCCCAGATGTTACTGCACAGCCACCCTCAACTAGATCCATTTACCAAAGATCACTTAGTAGTAAATGAAAACAACAAAGGAAATTATATTTCCAGACAGGAGAAACCCGATTTAAAATATTTTCTAACTTCTCAAAATAATTTATAGCTGACATCTCTTCTACAATACAACACTGGCTCCGTTCAGGTTGAAATCGTGGGGATGGGAAGGGTAAGTGCTGTGTCTTTCTGAGCCCATATCTCACCTGCTGGAGCAGAGGCCTTTTATGCTGCAGGCTGTCACCACGACTGGAGTGGCTGGTGCTCCTCCCTGTCTGCAGCAGTGCCAGTCTGATGCCACCAAGAGAGTGAGAGGACAAGAAAAAGAGATGGCTGACAAGGGGAAGCAAAGACACATCAGCATCATCTGCCAGAAGCAGAAGGTGGCAGAGCTGGGGAACAGAGAAGAGAGTGCTGATCACAAGAACCTACGCATGCTCCCATCAGCCCTTCCACCATCCACCTTTTCTTCTGCAAGTAGAGGAAAGGCTTTGGGAAAGCTGTTTCCCTCCTTTTCAAACAAGACACTAGTAGCACCTATATGATGAGAGCCATCTCTCAAGGCAACTTGTGTCAATTCACTTTCCATGGCTTTGAAAAAGAAAGTTACATTTCTTTTGGGGTTACTTTGATATGTGCAGGTACAAAACCAGATCAAGAGATTGCAGATACAACGTATTGAAGTAGTCTCCCTCAGCAAGAAGTTCATGAACACTGTGGTTGGGCCACCTAGTGAAATCATGGACCCATAAAGGACAGCTTTGTATTCAGAGGTTCAAAGGCAAAAAGGATGTTTGTCAGGCAAAGTAATAAGACATGGCTACTGTATGTGCTTTGCAGTCTTTTATATCAGGCATTTATGTGCTTCTGCTGAGAGCCAGGAGCTCAGCAGTGTTTGTAGCAGCTAGTTCATTCTTTTCATTCAATTGCTGGTGTACCACTGGGGCTTAGAAACAGGGAACTTTGGATGTTGTCTGATCCTGATCATTTTAGTTGACCCACATGTCAGCTTCAAAATTGGTAACCAAAGTCTTTAGGGAGAAGGAAAGAGAGAAGAAGAGGAGGAAAGAAGGAAAGCAAAAACACTTAGCAGTGTATCCCTATTATTCAGCCAAGATCATGTTCATTTTGGTCTTGTGCCCTGCCTGATGGAGAAATAAACTGTTGCTGGGAAAGAGGATATGGGTGTCCTAAAGAGCGGAAGAAATAAAAGAAACCCTCCACAAAACAGATTACCCAAATTGCTTCTTATCCCAATTATGGAATTAACTCTCAGGACAAGGCACCTCTGTGTACATAAGAACAGCATCACCAGCTCAGACCAAAGATCTCTTCTCTGCCGGGGCCCCGAGCCCATGGGTAGGGAAGAGATGTCAGAGGAAGGGAAGGTTTAAGTAACTCTTCCCTTGGCTTTACTTTTCTCAGGGGCCAACATTTTAAGTGGTTCCTGACGTGGTGGTTGTGTTGCTCCATCCCATTTGGCAGCCCCCAGAGCATAAATCCTTCCCTGTCTCTTTGAGCCACCCTTACACTTCCCAGAGCATCCTGGGGTGAGGACTGTAGCACACACCACCTTCCCTATTACAACACCTTCTAGGTGGGGAGAAATGAGTATGTCTAAATTCAACTGTAACTGATTTTATTTCTATCCTGCGTTTCAGCCAGGGTTGCAGGTCTGTACGCTAATTTGGATACTAATTAGCTGGATTAGTGATTCACTAATCACTGGATTAGTGAATATGTTCTCTGCATGGCTGCATTAATGAGGTCTGCCATAATACACCAAAAATGAGACTCTCTACATCAAGATATTCACCATCAATGATGAACCGTTGGAGCTGTGTATTAATCTAGGTCTGGTAAAAACAGGCAGAGGACTACCTATAAAGATTTTTTCCAAGGATTGCTATTGATATTATTTATCAGTTTAATAGCATGCTATAGCAGGAGGTCTGGTTTAGGCTCCCCTTAACTTTCAGTTCAGTAATGCACAGAGCAGTGGGTGTCGTTGAGAAATTCGGCGTTCTCACTCCTGTGGGAGAGGCAAAGCATCAATAAAGTACCCACAGGTTACCAATTTCACTTCAAGCTTCCAGTAAATAAGCCTCAACCTTCTGCTGTACATCAGGGTGATGAAGAGGCGAGTGTTGCAGCTCGATTCCCGTGATAGCCATTTCTTTTTTCTTTTGACTTAAAGAAATGTCAGCCTACTCTTGACACATTTGAAATATCTGCACTGTGGCCTGCAAGACCTGTTTTAGGACTTGCTAGAAGACAAATTTCATGTTCCTATTTCATTTCTCTTTTTCTTTTTTTTTCTTAGTCTTGGATAAACTGTTTGCTAATGGCTTGCTTTAATGTTTTAGATTGTATTGTATAAAACACTGCTCTTAGTCATACAAAGTAACAGCCAAGTTACAACTGTCTTTCATTAATATTAGCAAGGCTATCCAAGTTGGAACAAAATAACTCAATAAAGGTCCTCTTCCCAAGTCTCCTGTTATTATTCCCACTTCACTCGACTCCATTTTTCTTTTTCAGAGTTCACGTCTAAAATAAACCCAAAAAGCAAGTTCCAGCCATGTCTGTGCATTGAGAAGCTGCTCACTTTCTGACCCCCTCCATTTATTTTACTGAAACGACTCAGAATAAAGCGATTTATACAGGGAAAACACCACTCTCAGACCTCACCCATTAATATATCTTTTTTCCCCCTCATGCCATAGTTAGGGAGGCTGTGGCAGATCTTTTCACGTAAAAGTATTTTCTGCCAGGGAACCCAGAGGCAATGTGGTTGCCTTTCCAGGAGCTTGGACAGGGACAGTGTGTGTTGCTGGCCTTGCCTTACTCCAGCTGCTGCCTTGAGGCAGGGGGAATGATGCCTGGGTCAGCAGCAAATTTGGGAACTGCCAGAACACCCCCCTTTTAGCTCCAATCACACAAATTGAATCAGAAAACTGGTTTTCCCCCAGAAGTCTGTTTTTTGGGCCATTTACAAACCCTGGGGCAATTCTGCCTCTCCCAGGCTGCCACAGACCCTGAGGGCAGAGGCAGCCTTGCCAGCAGAATGATTTGCTTCTCTCCTGGCACAGCTTGAGCAGGTTCCCGAGGGGCATTAACAGAGCTGAGGAAGATGCTGCTGGCACTGCACAAAGAAGCGCAGCCCCGCAGAGCGCCTGGGCTGCCAGGACTGAGCAGACAGGTCTGGTGGGGACAGACGTGGCGTGGGGCTAACGAGCTGCTGGTACCCGAGCTGACCCCAGGCTGAGACCAGGTCTCTGTGCCTGTCTCAAGAGCCGGCACACGTGTCACCTGCCCTAAGCAGAGGTTTGACAGTGGTGAAGCTCTGTAGTGTGGGGTCTACAAGACGTTTCCTGCCCTTGATATTTACCTTAAGGATGCTTTGAGAGGACGAGCTGTTAACACTTGCTCCATCACATTGGTTGGGCTGGTCCTTGCCAGATAAATGTACTTTGATCAGAGAAACTACCCGGTTTTGTTCACTGCTGCAAACCCCCATGGCCACACGTGCCCCCTTTGTGGCTCTGTTGTCAGTCTGGGCTACCACCAGCACCAACCCCTTGGAAGAGGAAAGACAGAAATGCTGTCAGAGGAACCTCTTTCCTCGAGGCAGCACAGATAACACCCCGTGCCACTGCAGGGTGCTCACCCCTGCTGCATTACTGCCTTGTCAGCATCCAGAAAGGGAATACAGAACTCTGAAATATGTCCAGATGCATGGGAGGAAAAGAAAATGCAGCTATTTTAACTGCGTTAGAACCATTGTAAGATAAAGCTCATCTGAGAAGATCCTCAAGGTGCTCCAAGCTTATTTTAACTAAAAACTTATTTAACTTATTTTAACTAAGGAAAAGTGCTTTCTAGAACTAACAGTTTCACTGGAAAACTCAAGAAATCTCCTCTCCAGCTGAGCATTACATAAAGAGAGTGCAAACTGTTAAGGCTGCAATCTCCACAGTCACAAATAGGGCAGTATCTGATATACTTACAGATGTTAAACTGAAAGTGAGGATTCATAAAGAATACCATTTAAGAAACAAGGATGTGTTAGCGTAGAGCAAAATGCAGTCCTTCCTGTGTTGGCGTTCTGGCTGAAAACAGGCTAACAATGTGGATTTCTTTAGACTACCCCCCAGATCATACATGCTCCTGTTCTTTCAGCTAGTTGTCCCACCAACAACTTTAACTTTTACAATATGCTTGATTTCACTCTTTTTTTTTTTTAACAGTGGAGAAGGAGCTGAACTCATGTTTTACGCAGGGGCTTGCTGAAGTGATCTGCTTGTGCCAGCAGAGCTCTTCTCACATTGGCAGAACTTGCTAACCAGCCATAGTCTGCCTTTAGGTGCACCTCAGTATCTCTCTGTACTTTGCTCTCCCTGGGCTCTGTTTCTGGCAAAAAGGCTTTAAATAGCTCAGAGTGGTACTGCACATTAAAAGAGGAATGAATATGCTCCATCTCTGGCAGAAGACGCAATAGCCATTGTGTGAAGGAGGAGACTCTCTCCCAGACTTGTTGAGGAAAGACACACACTTGGTCATCATGCGGTGGCACTTTCCTGAGGTGCCCATCACGCTTTCTCTCTCTGATGCCCACCAATACTGCACAACTGGGTAGAGAGCAGGGAGGCGAATCTGCATTTTTTCAGTGCTGTTTGAGTTCTCAGTGCTTCAGGATTTGTCTCTGCAGCTGACCCACAAGGCTGCCTCCAATGGGAAGATGCCACTGACGAGAAGCAAGAGGAGCACAGCCTGGCCCCCAGTGAATCTCTTTGCCAGCAGGGTGCACCAGAGAAGTCAGATGACTTTCAGTGGACCAAGCCAAATGCACTAGTTCTGCAGCACGAGGCACCGATTTATCTGTAGAGGAGGCATCACCAAAGCCAAGCAGCAGCTGATTTCTAGAGAGGTTCTGGTTATAATCCAGCAGCTTCCTTACCTGCAAATCTCCAGAGGCAGCTGCAGAGCCATCCTGGGGATGCAAGAGCACTCGCCCACCAAGAGGAGACACATCAGCTCTCTTCTCTTCTACACCTTCTTAAAAAACTGCCAAGGCCTGTGTGAAAATATCAGGTGTTATCTTGAATTACTGTTAGCACAGAGATGCTCCATTTGTGTAAGTCCAAACTGATGTGTACATTTTGAAGTCCTCTTAATATGAATCTTCTTTAGGAAGAAAAGCATGTAAACCAAGAAAGAACTGCAATAATTCAGTTCCTAAGGCAGCATAACCAATGTAACCCAGGTTGCACAACACCTGTACATGTAATTAGTACTGCAAATTATTAAGTTTAATTCTAGGAACACGTGGATTACAGTATTCTCTAGCTATATTTTTCAGCTTGCCTCTGATCATTCCTAAACAAAAGTGTTGTTGGTAATTCTGTAGATACTACACTAAGTGACATGATTAAAAGCAAAAAGGTAATTTAAAAGCCTGTATAATAAGATAGGTACTTAATTGTACAGTATACTTAATGAAATAATTATTATTCATAAATTTAATCAGCCTGTGAAGTAATTTGCCTCCAAGGCACCCGATTAAAATAATGGCAATGAAATCTTTGCACAGCAATACAGGTACTCAGGACCCAACAGCTTTCAATGAAAAAGACTCCTTGGTGCACAAACCCAGCACCTCTGACAGTTTGGCCACCTCAGCTAAGGATAACAGTATGGAGCTGCAAGGCGAGGCCCAAGAGGGCTTTTAATGCAATAATTTGGTTTAGGTACTCAGCACTTGAAGCTGGCTGTGCTGTGGTTCTTCTAAGAGAAGGAAAATATCCTTCCCAGAGGATCGAGGGCTTCCGTCTGGTTGTGGAATGGACTCGATAACAGCTTTGAAAAAGTGGAGACACAGCAGCAGTGAGGTCTGCTCGAAGGGGAACAGGGCTGCAGTGAAGGGAACAAAGAACCAGCTGTTCCTTTGAGCCTGCACATCACTTCTTATTCTCATTCCTCACATTGTGCTGAGCTTAGAAAAGGTTTTCACTCCAACAGGACTTTAATGGACCTCAGTCATCTCCAGGAAGCTTTTTTTACTGAAGGTTTTTACCCTTTTGCTCATTTGTATGTCTCCCCCGCCTGGGATATCCCAAGAGCAATGACTAGTTTACACTTCTCAGTCCTGCTTAAGACAACGGGGTGTCCCAAGGGCCTAGGGATCTAGGAGAGGCAGCCTTTACATGCACTGCTGCCATAGAAGAGGCTTGTAGTGAAAACACAGATCAGGACCTACATTTATGTAGCTCAGATAAGAACTGTGCCGTAAGTGATCTTCTCACATTACCTGAAATCTTTTACCTACTGACCTTCCAGAACAGGGATACTTTGCCAGGCAAAAGTTTATTTCCTGCCATAATTTTCTTGATTGCCTTTTTCCATTTTCAGACTTAGAATATTTTTAGCTTTATCTAGCACTAATCATGTCTTCTACAAGAAGATAATCATCAATAACAGATAAGGATGACTAACAATTATTTTTTCCTTTTCTTTCAAATGTGAGGCAGGTGATTCCCTGCTGCCAAGTCCTGCAGAGCAGGACTAAAGACCCAGTCTGAGCTTTCCAAAGGAATGAAAGGGAAATTAAGCTGGCACAAGAGGCAGCTTTCTCTTACTCTCTAGGGAAAAGTCCACCCGTACGTCTGTATTTCACAGGCACAAGCAGATGGCAGAGCTCCAGCTGAGTCACTGCTTCTCTAAAAAGGCTCAGAAGCAGGGTATTGGTATCTCTAGCTGCACAAAGTCACCTCTGTGGGTAAACCTGACCTGGTAAGACCTGGCCATGCTCTGGTGCTGCAGGATTTGGCCCGATACCAAGGATGCAACTCCTCAAAACTCTGGGCTTAATTCTCACTGCAGCTTAGACACATAATGCTCTCCAGCTCCCTCGATGCAGATACCATTCACTGCTTGATTTACAAATAAACCAGAAATGCCTATAAATCCTTATTCACCTTACTTTCCAAACAAGGCTGAGGTGGTTTTTTTTTTTCACCCTTAACCTGTTGTATGGTAGAAGGATCCTAGAAGGATCACCCAGAGCCTTCAGTCCCTTCCAGACTAAGGCAGAGCTTTTCTTGAAGTCTGGGAGGCTTTTCTATTTCTTCTTTGGTTTGGGGATCTGTATAATACTGGGACATTATATGACTCACACATGCAGCAATTTTTAACACTTACCCTGAGAGATCCAGGAGAGGCTCATCTGAGAAAGTCTTGCAGTGGGTGCTTAGCTTTGTCAATGGCATAGTTGGGACCAAAGACGCCCATCTGAAAAATGAAATGCCCACAAATCAGCAAGATAAATACCGCAGCCTTTCCAGTCCTCACTGGCAGGATACTTAGAGAGCTAGCCAACTGCTTCAAGGATAGAGGAGCTTTCCTGGCACGAGCATGCTCATGGAGCACTCTGCCAGAGCTCAACAGGCAAAAACCTACATTTAATCATCTTAGGATAGTGGCGAGCTGGGCTGCTCCGAGATGATATTCAAATGTTACAGTTTGAACGTCAGACCATCAAAAAGTCAACACTCAGCCCTTGAATACTGGTGCTGGTAGAAATCTGAAAAAGGGGGCTGTCCCAGAGCACTTTGCTGGCTAGAGAGCAGCGTGCCGATGTCCAGCTGGGCAGACAACACAGCTGGGAGTGCATATCACACCTTCACGCTGCAAGCATCTTTAAGCTAAAAGAGCTCAAATGCTGACTGTGGAGTGGGAGCATGGGAAATGTCGTGGAGAAAATCAACCAAACAACATGGCTGCTTTGATATTACATTTATGATTTGACAGTACTTTCTCTGATTTCGAAAAAGTCTGCTGGAATAGCTGAGAAAATTTCCCTTTCTGAAATTCAATACTCAAAATTCCCTTCTCAATTTCACCACTGTATTTAACATGGAAAGATACAGTGCTACGACAGATCTCCTGATCAAGATTTCCTTTTGTACCAGTGAATTGCCAAAGGTAGTGAAACCAGTTAGAACAGGAGGTTAAACTCTGGTGTAACTAGATCTACCCTCATTAAAAATCGTTAAAAAACCCCATTCTGTGTCGTCATGTAAGTCAGAACTGATAAAAAGAAATGCACCTGGAAAGCATGCTCTTTTAAAATCTCCATGTCCCCCTGTCTTGACTTACGTCTTGATGCATGAAGAATTTTACAAGACCCATCGTATTGCTTTTCTGCATCTCTCTAGTGTTCATCTGCTGGCCACAGCTTCTGATTTATATTGGTCTGAAGTCAAGATCAGGTTAGTGAAGTTTTGGCCACCTGCAAGCAAAAAACAGAAGAAAAATGTGCTTGTTTGTGGAATATTCATCTGAGGTTTGAAACTCAGGATTAAATTCTTGGCTTTCCTACAGAATCCCAATGGATGGCTGTGCAAACCAACTCAGCTCTGGGTCCTGGAGCTGGACGCCTTTTCCTGTCTTATACAAGCCCTGCCAGGTCTCATGCCTCGTGTGTACGGATCTCCCAAACAAACAATAAATAAACATCTTACGCACCCTGAAGTCTCTCTGACTCTCCTTAAAGCAACATCTATTGTTTAACTCAGTGAAACACTACAGCATCCAAGTCCCCAAGCAGCTCAGTCGCTGCTCTAAAATGCATTGCTGGAGAGAGTGTGACCTCTGAAAATGAAGCCGAGAGAATGAGATATAAAGCATTGGGTATCAGGTTTATACCAGAACACAGACCAGAGTTATTGTCCAGAAAAAGCTGATGGGAATCTGATTATATTTCACTATTATGCCTGTATATTATCCCTTTGCTTTAGCTATTTGTTTGTTAAGCAACATCCTCAAGTAGATTACTTCTTTCCGCCTTCTCCCATCCATCTCCACCGTATCCCAGCAGCAAGACACGTGGGTTAGTTGTGAGGATCCAACATCATTTGCACTCTTTCCCCACTCCGCCTTTATGCATCTCCTCCATTCCCTGCTTGTCATTTACTTCGATGTGATGCTTTCCGTCAAAGGCTGTCCCAAGCCAAATGGAGAGTAAAGGGAATTGATGCTCTTAACATGGAGCCTCCCGTTTTGATGCATTTTTTTCAATTTGCCATTAATGCACTGGAAATTGTTCTCCCTGACCATCCATTTGTTTTCTCTGTCGGCAGAGCAGATAAGCAGCCTCTCATACCACGTTCAGATGGGGCAAAAACCAGGCAGAGCTTAAAGTCACTTCAGTTTTGTTTCCTTTCCAGGTGTGTGCCAGGTTTGTGCTGAATAGCTAATCTGATTTTCTATCCACAGATCACACAAAGAAATTTCCAAAGCCTCATCATGAACCTGGATGTTCAGATCATCCTCGGTTTACTTTCAGACCCAAGAGTCTGGGTTTGAATCTTTGGCTTGTTTTGAAAATTTCAGCCCAAGGAACAAAATAAGGGTGAGGGGTTCCAAATTTAGAAGAGAAAAATAACTGCCTCCTGAAATGATCCCACTACAAAACTGTTGTTATTTTCATCCTGGGAATTATTTTTAAATGTCAAAAAGCTGCTTTGACTTAGTTTGAAATATAGAAACTCTATCCTGGACAACTGTAAAGGTGTCAGGTGCCACCACACATACCATAAGAACCAGGGCTGGAAGGAGCATCAGGAACCCACACAGTCTGTCCTATGGGATTCACACTTGCACGTGCAGCAAAGTGGCTGTAACTATACCTCCAGACCCAAATCCCAAGTTTAGAATGTCTCTTCTTACCTGAGATGGGAATTCCTTGTTTCGGGCACATCGCCATAACAATTACCACAATTTGCACTGGAGCAGCCAAGGAAGGACAAATGAGGGCTCACTAGAGTACAGCAAGAGCACCACGTTAACACTTGGGAAGATTAACTGGCTCCTTCCACCAAAAATGTGCAATTCCAGCAGCAACCTAGAAGCAACAACTGGAAACATCAGGCAGATGGGAACTGAGGGAACCCAAAGTCACAGCAAGACAATTACTGATGAGCAGTGATGCCGTGCATCCTCGGCTGGGATAGCACTTTGAACAAGACAGTGGGTTGACTTCCCTGATACCCTGTGGACTACATACCTAGTACAAAAAAGTGACTAGAAACTCAGTTTCACGTTTGATGACCTGCTTTATGTTCGCTTTGTGCCCCTGGGGAAAAGTTGAGCAGACAGTGCCTGCCTGCGCATCTGCCTCTATGATATGGGGCCAGGTGGGGAATAAGCTGCAAACACAGTTGAAACACGCACAGAAACATGTCCATCTCTAGAAGAATCCTGCAGATGAAGGTGAAGATGGGATACAAGATATTTGAAAGGGGGAAAGGCCTCTTTTCTGCACAAGACCATCAAGTCCTATGTACATTCATAAAAGGCTCACCTTTCCTCCTTTGTGCAGATACAGCCAACATCTCACCATCCTGACTTTCCTTCTTTCCCCTTGTTTTTCCAGTGCTGAGTGTCCTTCCCTAGATAATAAGGCTATTCCAGAGGCTGGAAGACTTCCTTGAGACAGAGTCTCATGGATTTTACTGGTGTAAAGAAAAAAAGAAAAAGAAAAAAAGAAAGCCAATTTCCCTGCCAGCAGCCTTCCATTAACCAGGAGCTTGTGCATGGGTGATGGAGGGGAACGCTCCTGGGAAGAAAACAGATTTCAGTGTCAAGATTGCAAAGGGTTATTATTATAAACAGAGGACATAAACTACAAATGACTGCTGAAAACAATGAAAATATCTCAGCACTATCCTTCTCATGTTGCTTGCTCACCATTTGAGAGTTTAAAGGACAGCATCATCACATGGATCCAAGAGGCTTCCTGGAAACACTCCTGTTTCCCTTCAAGCGTGCATTTATTCTCCTGACCACAGGATGCATAATTGACCTGCTGTATTTAGCAGCTGTGGTTATCACAGAATCACAGAATCGTATAGGTTGGAAAAGACCCTTAAGATCATCGAGTCCAACCGTAAACCTAACACTACCAAGACCACCACTACACCATGTCCCTAAGCACCTCATCCAAACGTCTTTTAAATACCTCTAGGGATGGTGACTCAACCACTTCCCTGGGCAGCCTGTTCCAATGCTTGATAACACTTTCAGTGAAGTAAAATTTCCTCATATCCAATCTAAACCTCCCCTGGTGCAACTTGAGGCCATTTCCTCTTGTCCTATCACTTGTTACCTGGGAGAAGAGACCAACCCCCACCTCGCTACAACCTCCTTTCAGGTAGTTGTAGAGAGCGATAAGGTCTCCCCTCAGCCTCCTTTTCTCCAGGCTAAACAACCCCAATTCCCTCAGCTGCTCCTCATAAGACTTGTGCTCTAGACCCTTCACCAGCTTCGTTGCCCTTCTCTGGACACGCTCCCGCACCTCAATGTCTTTCTTGTAGTGAGGGGCCCAAAACTGAACACAGTATTCGAGGTGCAGCCTCACCAGTGCCGAGTACAGGGGCACGATCACTTCCCTAGTCCTGCTGGCCACACTCTTTCTGATACAAGCCAGGATGCCATTGACTTTCTTGGCCACCTGAGCACACTGCTGGATCATCTTCAGCTAGCTGTCGACCAACACCCCCAGGTCCTTTTCTGCCAGGCAGCTTTCCAGCCACTCTTCCCCAAGCCTGTAGCATTGCATGGGGTTGCTGTGGCCCAAGTGCAGGACCCAGCACTTGACTGTGTTAAACCTCATACAGTTGGCCTCAGCCCATCGATCCAGCCTGTCCAGGTCCCTCTGTAGAGCCTTCCTACCCTCAAGCAGATCAACACTCCCACATAACTTGGTGTCATCTGCAAACTTACTGAGGGTGCACTCGATCCCTTCATCCAGATCATTGACAAAGATATTAAACAGGACTGGCCCCAACACAGAGACCTGGGGGACACCACTTGTGACCGGCCACCAACTGGAGTAAACTCCATTCACCACCACTCTTTGGGCCTGGCCATCCAGCCAGTTCTTTACCCAGTGAAGAGAACGCCCGTCCAAGCCATGAGCAGCCAGTTTCTCCAGGAGAATGCTGTGGGAAACCGTGTCAAAGGCTTTACTGAAGTCTAGATAGACAACATCCACAGCCTTTCCCTCATCCACTAGGCAGGTCACCTTGTCATAGAAGGAGATCAGGTTGGTCAAGCAGGACCTGCCTTTCCTGAACCCATGCTGGCTGGGCTTGATCCCTTGGTTATCCTCTACATGCCATGTGATAGCACTCAGGATGATCTGCTCCATCAGCTTCCCTGGTACTGAGGTCAGGCTGACAGGCCTGTAGTTCCCCGGATCCTCCTTCTGGCCCTTCTTGAAGATGGGCATCACATTTGCTACTCTCCAGTCAGCTGGGACCTCCCCAGTTAGCCAGGACTGCTGCTAAATGATGGAAAGGGGCTTGGTGAGCACTTCTGCCAGTTCCTTCAGTACTCTTGGGTGTATCTCATCAGGCCCCATAGACTTGTGAGTGTCTAAGTGGTGTAGCAGGTCACTAACCATTTCCCCCTGGATTGTGGGGGCTCCATTCTGGTCCCTGTCCCTATCTTCCAACTCCGGGGGCTGGGTACCCAGAGAACAATTGTCCCTGCTATTAAAGACTGAGGCAAAGAAGGCATTAAGTACCTCAGCCTTTTCCTCATCCTTGGTCACTGTGTTCCCTCCCCCATCTACTAGGGGCTGGAGATTCTCCTTAGCTCTCCTTTTGCTGCTAATGAAGAAGTATTTTTTGTTGTCTTTTACAGCAGCAGCCAGATTGAGTTCTAGCTCAGCTTTGGCCCTTCTAATTTTCTCCCTGCACAGCCTTGCTACACCTTTGTAGTCCTCCTGAGTTGCCTGCCCCTTCTTCCAGAGGTCATAGACTCTCCTCTTTTTCCTGAGTTCGAGCCAGAGCTCTCTAGTCAGCCAGGCCGGTCTTCTTCCCCGCCGGCTCGTCTTTCGGCACCTGAGGACAGCCTGCTCTTGTGCCTTTAGGACTTCCTCCTTGAAGAATGTCCAGCCTTCCTGGACTCCTTTGCCCATTAGGGCTGCCTCCCAGGGGACTCTGTCAACCAGTCTCCTAAACAGGCCAAAGTCTGCCCTCCGGAAGTCTAAGGTGGCAGTTCTGCTGACCCCCTTCGCCGCTTCTCCATGTATCAAAAACTCTATCATTTCATGATCACTCTGCCCAAGATGGCCTCCAACCATCACATCACTCACAAGTCCTTCTCTGTTTGTGAACAAGAGGTCCAGCGGGGCACGTTCCCTAGCTGGCTCACTCACCAGCTGTGTCAGGAAGTTATCTGCCACACGCTCCAGGAACCTCCTAGACTGGTTCCTCTCTGCTGTTTCCAGCAGACATCCAGTAGGTTGAAGTCCCCCACAAGAACAAGGGCTAGCAATGCTGAGGCTTCTCCCAGCTGCTTATAGAATAGTTTGTCTCCTCATCCTGGTTGTGTGGTCTGTAACAGACTCCCACCACAATATCTGCCTTGTTGCCCTTCCCCCTAATTCTTACCCATAGACACTCCACCCTATCGTCACCATCATCGAGCTCTAAACTACCCAGACGCTCCCTAACATACAGGGCTACCCCACCACCTCTCCTGCCTCGCCTGTCCCTCCTGAAGAGTTTATAGCCATCCATCACCACACTCCAGTTGTGCGAGTCATCCCTCCACGTTTCCGTGATGGCAACCATATCATAGTTTTCCTGATGTACAATGGCTTCCAACTCCTCCTGCTTGTTGCCCCTGCTGCATGCATTGGTGTAGAGGCACTTCAGCTGGGCTGTCATCCCTGTTTCCTTCATAGAAGAACACCCCTTGTGTGCTTTGAGGGGTTTCCCTGGCATTTCCCTCTTGGCTCCTATTGCCTCAGTATCCCCTAGCTCAACTCTGTTCGACTTTGGCTGTGCCTCAGCATACCCCACACATCTCGGACACAGGCTGAGTGCCCTTGCTGGCACCCGCTCCCTCTAACCGTGGCATGTCGTCCCTCAGCTTCCCTCGGGCAAGCCTGATATTATCCCCCTCCCCTTTCGAGTCTAGTTTAAAGCTCTGTCGATGAGCCCTGCAAGTTCCTGAGCAAAGATTCTCTTTCCCCTTTGAGAAAGATGAATCCCATCAGACGCCAGCAAACCTGGTGCTGTGTAGGCCATCCCGTTGTCAAAAAAAACAAATCTGTGGCGATGACACCAGCCATGGAGCCATGAGTTGATAGATTGGGTGTCTCTGTTCCTTCTAGTGTCACTGCCCACAACTGGAAGGAGAGACGATAAAATAACCTGGGCTCCAGAGTCCCTTACTAGCCATCCCAAGGCCCTGAAGTCTCTTTTGATTGCCCTAGGACTTTGTGTTGCAGCTTCATTGCCCCCCACATGGAAGAGCAGTAGGGGGTAATAGTCCGAGGGCCGTACCAGGCTAGGGAGTATCCTGGTGATATCCTTAACCCGGGTCCCAGGGAGGCAGCAGACTTCCCTAAGAGGAGGGTCCGTTCAGCATATCAGACCCTCGGTTCCCCTCAGAAGGGAGTCACCCACAACTATAACCCGTCTTCTCTTCCTTGCGGAGGTGGTGTTAATACGAGAGGTATGTTCTTCTGACCTGGGCGACACCTCTGGTGTAGATAGACTGTCATCCCCATCCTCCATTGACTGGCCTTCCACCTCCAGGGCCTCATACCTGTTGTACAGAGGCACTTGGGAAGGCGAGGTGGGCAGGGAGGGCCTTTGCCTGCCGCCACGAGCGTGGACTCGCCTCCATTCACTCTCCTCCTTTGAGCTGCTGCCTTCAGCCCGGTGGGGGGGGGACAGAGGATCCCCTTGATCGTGGGTTCTTACTGGTGGCTGCTGCTGCTCCTGTTCCTGTCTCAGGGGGGGCAGAGCATGGCACCACCAGTCGATCTCTTTCTCAGCCTCCCTGATGCTCCTTAACCTTTCTACTTCCTCAGAGCAGCTTCCTATCAGAGCAGCTTCCTTCTAGGTAGGGAATGCAGCAAACACAGTTGCCTCAATATTGTTGCCATTTTGAGGGGAGGGAAGAAGTCAGTAAAAAGAAATAGTGAAGGATGGAACTTTTTCCCTTAGCAGCCCCAAAGAACAGCAGGACTAAGAACAGCCCTGAGTCTGGGCACGCAGTTCAGCCAGAAGCAAGCTTAGCTGGCAGGCTGGATGGTTTCAACTCAACCGTTCAAGCAGAGCCCTGGTTCTGGCTCAGCCCTGACGGCAGGCAGGCTAGGGGGCTGCAAGCACAAGTGTTAGTCAGAAATGGTGTTCGCTATGGCTGGGGACAGCAGAACAGTTAGGCTAAGCTCCCGAGAGAGGCCCATATCAGCCATGTTCCTAAGGCAGCTTTTTAAGCAAGTCATTTGAAAGTGGAGACTGGGACATTTTCATCAAATGCATATGCATAGTTTGCTATTTGGGGGAAACATTCTTCCGTTTGGATTTTGACTGCAGCCCAGGAGAGAGGAGAAAAGGCAGGGGGTGTTGGATGAGAAAAGAGAAACCAGACAATATTTTTATCTATAACTAGCAGAGCTGAAAGGTTCTTGAATTAAGATTAGGGAAATAAAATCTCACCTTGGGGGCTGTGGAGACACAGGTTTTTGTAAACTACAGCCATACAGCCTGTCACAGGCAATGAGACTTTTTACATTGTCATAGAGGGAAATGGGACCTTGCTGTTCTCCTTGCTCAGGCTCCAGCACCAAATCTGGGCTCCAAGCCTGTCTCACTGTCCACATAGACTCTGAAAGCAATTATTATTTTTTACTTTTTTTTTTTTTTTTTTAAACATGAGGCATATTAGTCTTTGGGCTTTCTACAGCTCATACCAACATCTAAATAAAAGAGAGAAGTAGGAGAATGACATGGGTGGGAAGGGACAGTCTCCTTTTG
Source organism: Ciconia boyciana (assembly GCF_034638445.1). NCBI lineage: Eukaryota > Metazoa > Chordata > Aves > Ciconiiformes > Ciconiidae > Ciconia > Ciconia boyciana. Next base: position 61,747,772 of record NC_132938.1, read on the forward strand.
TAGGAGTATTTAATAAAAAGTGCTGTGGAGAACAGGACACTGAAGAAAGTGGATGTAGGCTTGGTCCTGTGTCCCTGTGATCCTAAAACTCTATTGTATGCCTTCAAGTGGTACCCAGCAGCCTTTAAAAAACTTTAAAAGCCAGATAAGGCAATGCTTGAATTTCTCTACTCCAGAAAATTGTTTTCTTCTTTCCCCTTTCCACCACCCCCTCCACCCTCGGAAGGCCAGCTACATTTAAATTTAAAGTTGAGAATCAAGTTTCCCTCTCTTATCTTAGAAGATGAACATATGCACCTAGAATTGCCTTTGGTTAATAACATTGAAAAAGGAGAAGAAAATAAATGGTAGAAGCTACCAAAATTCTGATTTCTATGCTGGCACCTGGCAATGAAACATGTCAGAAGATATATGCTCTGAGACTGGATTGCTCTGAATGACAATGAGAAAACAGTGTGCAGGGGTTGCTAAATAGACTTGTTCTGTGCTGGCTGAGACTATAATACCTTGCTACATCAAGCTAGCACAACCACAGGTTCTGTTGTTTACACAGCGCTATTTTGTTCAATACCTTCCTGTCTTTCTCAGCCTGGAACAAGTAAAAACCATGCTCGATACCCATGGATATTCTCCTACATGAAATTATATTAGCAGAGCATTAGCAGGTGTGTTTTAAACAGTGATGCTGATGAGAGAGTCAAATCCTGAAGATGCACAACCCTTCCTTTCGACATTTAAGTTTCTCTTCATATATTTTCCTATTATGGTTTTGCATCATTGCATATCTACCGATTTCATGATGGTACATTCGTGCTGACACTACAGTCACCTACATATTTCACAAAATCTTCTAACTATGGAGACATGGTAGCAAAGCAGGAACCCTGTAGAATAACTACAGGATACAACTGTTGAGGCGCCTTGCACTGCTTTGCATATATCCCAACTGTCATGATTAACAAGGAAAAATAAAAGGTCCCTGGAGAGCTGAACTCTAACTCTTCCTCTTTCATGGAAAGTGCTGCTTTCTTTGTGGCACTGATAAATCACTCCCCAGTCTCCCTCTCCACACCCCAAACCTCTGCATCATCTCTTGAGACAGGGGAGCTTTATGGGATTCCCTGACTCTAGCATTAGCAGTGCCTAACGCAGGAAGCTACTGAAGTGACGGAAGCCTTTAGAGCCTACAGTCATAAAAATAACTATCTCTGAGCAACACTGCATACTCTGCATCGGTCTTGTCCAGGAGGTGTATAACCATCACCTTTAGTCTTCCAGCTCCACTTGCTGTTGTTTTTTTAACAGGAAAAGCCAGGTGTCAGAGAGCAACAAGAGCCAGGAGCCAAGGGTGACCACAGCACAGGCAGAGCAGTGACCTCACCAACTGGGGAGCAGCCCCACAGCACCCAAACAGGGTGGGCAGAGCAGGGAGCTGGCAGCAGGGTCCTCTAGCAGGCAAGGCAAGGTCAGAAATCAGTCCTGTGGTCCTTTCAGGGAATGTAGACAGAAGCAGCAGAAGACCGTCTAAAGACAGTACTAAAGACAAGGATATCTACAGCATCACCCTGCACAGCCCTGTGCTTAAATGGAGCTCCATGGGCACAGTCAGTGGGTGGGAATCCAAGGTGAGGCTGGTCAAGGCAATTAGGTGCTATTAGTGCACAGCAGGGCTGCCTGCTGCCCATCTACTCTTAATTTACACAGGCAATATATATAGCTTGTACACTGGACAAAAGGAGGCTGGTATGGAGACACAGTTCATGGCAAAGCTTGTGTTGCAGATATTTTTCCAATGAGACGAAGCACTGTAGCACCACAATGGCCTGAAATGTCAGTGTTGCTTTGCAGCACACAGCAATAGAACAGATCTTCCTCAGATTCCCCCAAGAAATCCTACTGGTAAACTGTACCACAAATCCAGAGCTGCTCTGAGTAACAACAAAAACATCCACAGGGGTGGATGTCAGCCACTGAGCAATGAGGAACAGAACACAAACCGCAGCAGTAGTGGCAATGAATACCAGCACAGTGCCTGTGCTCTCCAGCCGTTATATATTTAAGGATGACCAACCAAGATACCCAGTTGATGTGTAGTGGTGCTTTTTTTCCTTGTTATTAAAGAGTAGCTGCTTTCTAAGTGGATCTTTATATGCTTTCTGTCCCTCAGATGCAGTGAGTACATACCTGAAACACCAACTCCTAAAAGGCTATTCATACTTAGGGACTTCTGACAGAATCTATTGCCAAAGCAGTTTCCTCTTGTCCTTACAATTTTTATACGACAGGTTTATTTCTGATACACACATTGCATTCTGGTGCTCCTCTCTCAGCACTGTACTGTAAGCTGGTTCTGATACTGAACTTATTCTGTAAGTAGAAGCACGTGATTTGTGCTTATACAGTTCAAAAGTGAGGTGGATCTAAGATCAGGGACACACAGAAATGGGGATTTAATTTGGCTCAGGGAGGCTTTTAGGTCCTAGCAAGAACCAGAAGTTGTTTAGTTCTTCTCAAGAGCGCCTCAGTCCTACATAAAGGAGAAAAGCTTACTTAATTTTGCCTTAGAGGAAGTCTCGGATTAGATGAAACTAACCATGCCAGCCAGCTTTTTAAAAATCTTTTCAGCTCAAGCTTCATAAAACAAAAATTCTTTGCTTTTAAGAAAATCAGGCACAGGTTTCCACATATGAGAACCCCAGCAAGTACTAAGAAATGGTCACAGTGGATCTGTTTTGCCTCTGGTAGCCAAATCCTGGTCTAGCAATGGGAAACCTGTAAGGTTCCACCTCCAGGGAAGAGAAAACAAAAAGTCTGATGCTGGAAATGAGCGTCTGGGGAAACCAGCTGGGTTCAGAGGTCTGGGGAGGCTGTTGCTTAGACAATGGATATCTATACACAATATTTTGCCAACAGATGAGGGCTCAGAGCTGACAGCATGGTATTGAGCTAATAAGCCTCGATGAGAGGGAGAGCACACAAGCTAGTCAGCAGAAGTCCATTGGTGCCATGTTAACATTGTTCATAGAGCTTATTATCAGTTTGGAGCAAGTGACAGAGTGACTTGCAACTGTCTGTAGTATATTTTGTAGACATATCCCCAGAGAGCTTGGAAAGGCAGCTTCAACCAAGGCCATAGGGCCAAATTTTCAAGAACACCTCCACTGCCATAGCCTGACACCAGATTTGGCAGAAAGCAAGTTTCTGCAGCTCTGTGACAGACTTGGCTGGATTTGCAAAGAAAGCCACTATGACAAAAACAGCCCCAAATCCTCCCTATTTTGGACCACTTTTTCAAGACTCCATTGCATTTAGCCATGGTTCCCAAAATGGCAGCTACTGTGTGGTGAGGATCTTTGCTGATCTGCCTGTTAATATCATTAGCAGAAAGCAAATTCTTCTGGAAATCTCACCTCAGTTATGAGTGCATTTCTGAAAAACTGCACTTATGTGCACACTAATAAAAAAAATCAACCTGCTTTAATTATCTTCCAAAAGCAGGGCTCCCAATAAAAAGCTGAATTATATTCCCTCACAAATTAGTAATTCTTCAATAAAATAGCCTGGCCTCTTATGAATGGGAAAAATACAAATGGAATCGCTCACTAGGCTGCTGATGGTCTCTTTATTTTATTGTTTTGCCAATTAATCAAGCCTGAGAGCCTTCGAAGTATCAGCTGTGATAAGCTGTTTGACACTGCTGTCAGGCTTCATCATTCCCAATGAAAAGTGACAGTCCTGAGATTAAACTATTATTTCCTTCTAAAGATGAGGAGTCACATTTACTTATAATTAGTATGCAGGCTTTGACAGGCCAGACATTTGTAGCACAATTTCAAATTACGAGCACAAAAAAAAAAGACTTATTAACTGCAAATTAATTTTTATGAGGTGGGTGAGTGGATAAATTTTACTTCCTTCAGTGGGAGATCATTCCATAAAGGAATAGCTGTCCTCTTTCAAAGGAAATATATTCAAAACAAAACTTGTGATTACATGTATGCATTTTGTTTTTATCTGTTATGCTTGTTCAAATGCAGGGGGAACTCGCACACTGTCGGAAGAGTGCTTTGGAAGCTGCTTTATCTCCCACAAGTTTATCTCCCACTAAATTGATTAAACTCAGCACAGAGAAATCTCAGGCCAGAAATTAAGAGCCTGAGCAAGTCTGAGAGCCTGTTTCAGCTTCCCATAGCAGACAGGAGCTGGTGAGAGCAATCACAAGAGGAAGAGCTAATCTGGGAGGTAGGCTCGGTTCCTAATCTCTTACAGGCTGCCAGCGAGGAAGAGTCACGCAATACGGCTTGTGGCTTTGCACAGCAGAGGCAATGCCTGTATAAAGCAAGACACTTCCCATGCTGTGACAGTGCAGCTAGCTGTTCTGGGAGAACGGTTCATGGCACACTCCTGTTCACCTATGGGCCCTATGGCATGCAAAGAGATGCCAAGAGAGTCCTGGGGCTGTGTATCACAGAAAATTTGTGCAGCTTTCAGTTACAAGCGTGCAAGAATATAGCCCTGGTTACATTTTCAGACCCTTATTTCAGCTCTTCCAAGACACTTCAAATGTATTCAATCAGCAGTTCCCCCTCACCATGATGAAATCATTGCTGTGACACCTTTAATTTTATTTTTTTTGACAAAAAGCCTACCATGCATGTACTGTTCCATGCAATGAGGAAGAGAAAGCAGCCCTGTGCTCAATGTGGCAGGCCAAGACTTGGGTTGCCATTGATTCAATATCTCCTACAAGGTCCTGGAAAGGCACAGATTGTCTGGTTACGGGACTGAATGTGTGGCTTATTGTGTTTTTAGCCATTCTGCAACCTGTTCCTTCACTGCAGTACAGCAGAGAAAGTCCCCATTCCCACCACCCTTACACTTAGTCAGGCCTGGAGGGCAGACTCCCAAACACATACACAACCACAGCAAGCTCAGTGTGCATACAGCAGTCTGCTGGGATGGCATTGCACCCAATGGCAGGCAGATTTTGGCCTTGTAGCTCCAAGCCAGCATGGACTACTTGCAGGCACTTACGTGCCGGTAGCCCACACTGTACTGTGTAGGCTCAAGGAGCCACACTCCTGTTCCTATTCTGGGAGCCAAGCCTCAGACTGTAGTACCATCTGTCTGTTGACCATCTGAAACAATTGCAGGAGGTCTGCCATGGGCCAGATGATACAGATTAGAGTTATCTGCTTTCTTCCAGAGTATTTCTGGTCCTACGGGAGGTCTCGCAGTGCTCCACAAAAGAAAACATTAGTGACCACAGTACCTGGCAAAGTAGAGGCACAGAGAATCACCAGTGGCAAATGGATGAACTCAGGTTGTCTGAGTCTCAGGCCTGCGCATGAGCCATTAAGCCAAGCAGGGACAGTCTGAATATATTCAAGGAAGCTTTTTCCCCTTTAAACACAGTTACTGTTTGAGAACAGACAGAAAATGAACACAGTAATCATTCTGCCATGCACTATCAGGTGTTATTGCCAGCAAGGCCTTTGCTAACCACTCTAATTCCTGAAATAGCTACAAGAAAATGGGGTCAGTAAAGTGCCAATTGTTCATTTAAATTACAGGGATGGAATCCAGGCTCTAATAATATTTGCAGAAACAAGCTTCAAAGGAACACAGGTGGCAATAATTAATGCCTAATTTCCTCCTTTTGCGCAGACTGACCTGGATGAAGAAAAATTGTCTGAAACATGGAAGAATACAAAATAGTTTATTCAAAAGTACCTCTGATGAAGTAAACTATACTAGGAGAAAGGAGCAATTCTGCTCATTCTGCCCATATACAAGAAGTTGACGACCTTTTGCTTTATTGGCCTGAATCACATCCAGCATGGACAATACTGAAGGAGTGTTTACTGGAGGAAGGCTGCCATGTCTGCACATAACTCTTCCAAGGATGAAGTAGGAATTAGAAACTGAAAGCAAACAAAGAGGTCTTTGTTGAGATGACATGAGTGTACACTGGGAAGACTGGAAGATTTACCAAGCTATGTGGCAATACCATCCTTTTTTATTTGCTCAGTCATGCAACTGGAACGGTGATTTAATTCATCACTTAAATGCTTTTACCTCACACAAGTGATTTTCAGATGGTGGCAGGCAATTCATTCCATGCTGGATAGCTTCATCACCAAGATTCACCTCAAGTTACATTATTTCTCCTCTTGTTCTGTGGCAGGTCCGTCAAAATTCTGCAGTTAAAAGAAAAGCAAAATCTCAAGGAGCAGCCAGTCTGAGAGCTACAGCAATCATTTGGGCAACGTTTACTCACTGAGAGCCAACAGGAGATATCCTGAAGATGACTGTACATAAGCAATGAACCTCCTTATGCTTTTTGGAGTCAGTGAGGTAAATCACTATGCATGGAGAAGGCTGTGGATGACCCAGTGCAAATACTTTGGGACAGAAATATAAGTTCTTCTATGCTTAAAAAAGGCAATGATCAAGGCCTCCAACTCTTACCATAACCCACAGAATACTCATAGTAGTAATAAGTGACTTACAGCAGATGAAGGGCCATAAAATCTTGCTTTCTATCTACCCATAACTGCACCTCCTGAAAATGCTGTAATTGAAAAAGCAGTGGTCAGTAAGCAAGTGCCAAACAGGCATGAGCTACTGAACATTCATTTCATTTAGAAGCCCTGTGTTGTGGCTCTTTAAATTAATTTAATTTAGAAGTCCCATCAATAACTGTGCCAGCATCAAAACACCTATGGGCTGAGACTCTGCAAACAGCCATTCCATCATGTCAGAGTTTCTTCTCTCTGGAAACTCTGGCTGCTAATTAGCTGCAGCATTTCTGACAATGGACCATAACTCACTAAGGTCCTTCGCAAGTACCTGTTTTCTCAGAGTTAGTGTATTTTCAAGGCTTAAAAGAAAAGTGACTTCTTTAGCTGATTCTCCATCTTGGCAGTAGTCTGCCTTATCTTGCACTAGCTGTATTTTGCCAGGCATGTGATACAGTAAAAACTGATATTAAAGAGATTATGGTGGCGTTTAGGTCAGTATTTCATCTTGGAAACATTTACTGTCAATTAGGGAAGTTAGTGCATACTCTAGGACAGATTCTCAGTTGAAATAAAGTAGTGTACTTCCCTGTAAGTTGATTGCGCTATACTGATTACTGCAACTGAGGCCATGGATTTCAGCAAGAATAAGCTGATTTGCACTAGCAGAGAATTGGTCTCATTTTATAAAAATTTGCTAACAGTCCTGCGTGCTCTAGGATTCACTAGGGTGCCTGGTACTTCTCGGTCCCATTGTAATTCAGCTGAGCGGTCCCATCAACTTCTGTACAGCATATATTCTGAAAGGGGCACTGCCATGCTCAATCTGACCAAACCTAACATTTTAGGGTCCACCTCCCCTTCCCCAGTAGAATACCATCTTTTACTAGCACCCTTTCCATCAGCTTTCAAAGGCACATGGGCGCTATGCAACTCTGATGTGTTTGGAAATCTTGCCTTTAGATAGTAAGACTTCTTGACCTCTAGACAGAAGTTTTTAAACCACCCAAATGTTAAAAGAGTTACATCTCCATCTCAAAACATGATTACCCTTAAAGGTGATTTTTAAACAATTGGTCCTCCAAAAGCTGTCTGGTTTTGATTGGTATTAACGATCTACCCAGGAGATACAGATCCTTCTCCTTCTCACTGAAGCTCTTCCTTCTACTGTTTAAGCTGTATTTACATTAATGACACCTCCTACTTATTAAACTTAAGAGTTCTCACTAATCACTGCTTACAAACATTGTTTCAGTCAGGCACTTATAAATGTAAAGTTTCATTCAAATTACGTACTACCTTCTTCTCTGAAATGCCAAAATCACTGCTAAAAGAGACTTCTGAGCACTCTTTACACTTTTCAAAATGCTGCCTTTAACCAAGGTAGGGAGAGATTCTTTTTGATGTGTCGTATTAAACACTCCCCTCAGAATTACTCCAGTAAAAGTTATGTGTATCAGGGAGCTGCAAGAGTTGGGTGACTTCTCAAGGGAAGGCAAGCTGGGAGCTGAGGGTGGCCACAACACGAGCAGGGCAGTGACCTCACCGACTGGGCACGGTCCTGCAGTGTCTGAGCTGGGCAGCCCAGGCAGAGTGGTGGCCGCGACAGCTTCTATCAACAGTCCAGCAACCATAAGGGAAAGTAACAAGTCAGGTCCACTGTCAACCCAGGAAACCTGAGCAACAATCTGGGAACAGAACTGGAACAGGTACACCTACAACTTTACTCAGGCCAAGACTGAAGGCCTAGTCTTGAGATTAAATGGAGCTCCTGGCCAACGAGCCGACAGTGAGGGTGGAGGTCCCAGGTGAGATCTCTTAGGGTAATTAGAGCCCATTGGTGCACTCTGGACTCTGACAAAATGTGAAACAATACAGATTTTAATTACAGCATGACCAATCACACAGTATGAACAACAGATTCAAATGAGTCTTAGCAATTATTTCCTGTAGGCTGAAATACAGTTGCAGAAAATACCTGCTTAATAATTTAGAAAGATGGAAAAAAAAAATCGGTCTTGTTTGCAAACACTGCAGTACAAAAGTTTAAAGGGGTTAAATTAATCAAATAAATTATTAATTAAAATTAGCTCATCCATTAGTGTTATGGTAGCATCTAAATGCACCAGCCAGCATCAAGGTTCTTTGCGCTGGTCCCAAAAGGGACCTTGCAAAGTACAAACACAGTTCTATAGGGACTAGGAGAGAAGACCTCCTCCAGTTGAATGTCCCACCACCAGTCTACCAAGGTCGAACTACTCTTCTCCTTACCTGGCCCAGTAAATAATTATTTTCTACAAGTGAGAACACTCCTTCAGTAAGAATGACTGTGAATGTTGCTTAGCAAGACCCTGCAACCCTGCAGTTAGACACATCCTAGAAAGTGGAGGGCAGAAGGACAAGGGGAAGAACATTTTGGGCAAGATCAGAGCTGAACTGAGCTCATTCACTTACTCTGTAAAGAATTTAACCACTGAATAGGAGCACTAATGGGGTGGGGGGTGTGTGTGTGTGTTGCTTTTTTTCCCTGAATATACTTCAAAAGAAAATAATTCCTTTTGGAAGAGAGAGAACAAGCATTTCTCTTCCAAACAGTGAATATGGGGAGTGGGAAGATGTCCCCCAGAAGCCGTAAGTCACCCAAGCCCTGTGAAGGCTGGATTCATAGGTTGATGGTTATCTCCCCTTCTGACATCCCTGCCCCTATGCACCCAATATATGCAGGCAGGTGATGGGATCCTGGATTGTGCCCATGGAAAGAGGGAGCACATATCTCGAAGTGAGCATTATAGAGCTCAGCTTGGAGGAACTTAGATCAGCAGCTGAGAGTTTCAATGACAGAGCAAGGACCAGAGCGTGGGTCCCACAAGTCACAGTCCAGTGCCTGATTCACTGGACCACAACCCAGATTGGTTTAAAAAAGCCTTAAAATACATGTAGCATGAAGCTTTTACCTATTACTCTATCAGGATCAATAGGACAATTTCATTCTGCAGAACTATGTTCTACTAAAACTCAAAAGACTGATTAGAACAAAAGTTTCAATAGTATATTTTTGTGATACCATTTATTATCCCACATAGTTTGACACAGTGTAGTATATTGCACCTATAAATCAGTTGCAGCAAATTATTTAATGATGCATTAACTGTGGAATTTCACATATATTACAGTTCTTTAGCCAATGTTGAATGCTTTTTCAATAGCTTAATCCATCCCAGAAGTACCGAAGCAGGCATATTCATCCATCATCAGAGTGCACATAGTCTTCTCTTTGCTCTTTTTATTTTATTAAAGCCCTCGATCTACAAGCATGGCATTAAATAATTCACCAGAGCTTTTTCTGCACAATATTCCCACCACCACCCTCACCCTTCTATCACAAAAAAATATCTTTTCATTCTCTATTAGATTCTTGCTATCCTCTGGCACAACTTAAGCCTGGCATTGACTTGGGCCACATTGCTGAGAACTCATAGATGACACCACAGCTATATGTGTGAAGGTATTATAACAAATCACATTTGCATTACAGAAATTAAGTATTCAATTTGATGAGAAAGCTCGAAAATACAACCAGTGAATCTACCTAGAAGAGGACAGAGAGAAGGAAAAGATACAAGAAAGCAGGATTATAGAAGAAGAGATTTTACATTTTTTTTAACTTCCAAGGTATCCCTTGCTGAAGATTCACCTGAGGTCCTTGAGGCATCCAGAGTTGGACCAGAAAAGGCTTTTGGAATTGCTTTTTAAGAATACCAGACATCGAAATAAGCTGCTTCTTTAGTTTTATGATGTTCAACTCATGGTGCTGAACCCAAATAGCACTTTCACAGAAACCTAGTAGTTTTACTCTCCAGCACTACATTTTGTGTCTGCGTTAAGAGGACGAGCACTCCGGACCTTCATGGAGTTCTAGCTCTGCACCTCAACAAGTTCCTCCATTTGGGGAAAATCCTTACAAACTTTAGCTGTTAGGATCTTGCATGATCACCTTTCCAAGCATCTTCCATTCCCTCCAGCTGCTGCGTGAAACAGCTTCAATCTTGGAGAGCAACATGGAGGGTGATGATGGATCTCCCTTCTGCCACTTGCCATTGCTAGCACAGAAAGACAGAATAACTCACTTGCGGCTATTCCTCTTGCCAGTTGTCCCTCCTCTCCGCTCACTCATGGAGATAAATGCTGCCGTGATAGAACATAGCCTTAAGGCAACTCTTCTGTACAATATGCAATGTTAGCATTGCATTTCATTGTATAACATTGGTTTTAAAAGCTCCTCCCCTTCAGTTGGTACTTCTTTGACTGTAATATTCATTCTCATTTTGCTATGTGCTTTTTCTTCTACCTATTCTTTGTGTCCTCTCTCTGGTAGCAATTTATGCAGATCCTGCCTGTTCAGTCTTCTTTATGCAGATTAATGATGGCACAAGGACAAAGAGCTGGATCATGTTGCTTTCTTTTTGTTCTTTAGAAATGAAGCACACATCTCTGAGGCATTGTTCCTGGGTATGGATATCCTTCTTAGACCAAACCTTAGGATACTGAGTTTGATAAATGGAAGTACTTTGGAAAGTCCGTGTGGTCTCTAGGAGAGGAAATTGGGCTAGAACTCTGGAGGCAATGAGGAAACCAAAAGCCTGTAATTCAACAGTATACAGGGAGAAAAGGTCACCCCATCTGCCTTTCCTAACAACTGCTGCAGAAAGAAGGCGGGGGGACAAGACCAGATTTAAGACACAAAGCCTCTCCTTTCAGTGGAGTCAGGAGGATGCCTCCATCCAGCATACTATCCTAGTGCCTCTAACACTGAGCTGAGTTACACCTGCAGACTTCTTATGTCACCTGTACAGCACACACATAAACACATACAATGTTGTAGGAAGCAACATTGCAGTATTGTAGCAACAATGTGGGAAAGGTCTGTGAGAGACCTCATAGGAAGGGAAAGTGACTCATAGTGGCACTCTTATGCCACGTACTCACAAGTACTAAGATGTGTGTGTGCAAACAGCCTGTTCAGCATTCAGGCACTAAGGGGCTTTTATACCACACTCATCATTCTCATGATGATACAGACAACAAGGGACGCTGGCTATCCAGTCCACCTTAACATCTTAGGATGATGACCACATGTAGGTGTTTGACATGTTTTGCTCTTTTTTTTTTTTTAACCCTGCGGAAGCTGACAGCAATCCCACCATTAATCCATCTCATCTTTCAGGCTCATGTAAACAGTCAAGAAAATTTCCAAAGACAAAATATTTCTTATATTTTAGGAAATAGTTGTCTTCTTATAATTGCTTCTCCCAGATGCACATACTTCAGTGAGTAATATCTCAAGGGGTCAGAGCTTATTTTTTTGTGCTGAAAACTAAGCAGGTTACAACATTGCTTTTGGAGCCCCTCAAATCATCCTGATACTCAAGCACTTTCCTGAAGGTCAACAGGAAATAATTCAAGGCTCATAATTTACAATCAGCTTGTTAAAACCATTAGTTGAAGTTGTTTTATGCAAATAACTTCCTGCCCCACACAGGGTTATGTTTTCCACCTTTCCACATGCTCCCATCTTATCTAATGAAGTCATTTCTAACCTGACAATTTGGGTATTCATCTCAGCTAAGCATATTTTGCAATGTGTCACTGAACTGGTAATCCATCTCCTCATTTCCTTATCACTGGGTATGGAACATTTAATAATTGACACTTTATACAGGCAGTATTAAATCATTTTGGCAGAACTCTTCATTTATTGGTCTCAAGACAATCCTTTTTTTCCCCTCCCTGTGCAAGGGGTGGAGGAGTAGGGAGAAAAGAGAAGCCAGTCTGTACCACTGAGAGTAATGGGATTTTCCAGTGAGAGGGTGGAAGAAAGAGGGGAACTTGTTCTATTCTTGGGTGGACTCTCAAAAAATGTGTGGTAGCAAAATCCTGGCCTGACCTCAGTAAGCGCAAGGCACTATCTGCATCTAGTTCAGTGCCGCAACTTACTTTCTCTAGCCAAGGGTCAGCAAATTCAGGGCTGACTCTGACCTTTCCCTTACATGTTTCAATGCACTAAGCCTTTGTGCACGGGCAAAGAGATAAAAAGAGCAGAGCTATGCAGAAAAGAAAGGAACACAAGAGCTGAAATTAGGGGCTTGGTACAGTTTTCTGAACCTCCTGCTCACTGTCCCTAGCGTGCCAGGCCAGAGAGCTCCAGCCCATGTCCCTCCACCACTACGCCTGCTCTGTTCACTGCTGCTGTCAGGGTGCCCTTGGCACTGGTGGCATCACCTCCCTCCCTGTGCTGGCAGAAGCACTGGCTCATGTCTCATTAGCTGCACGAGGACAGTTGCTTTCTCTCCCGTTACAGTTGTGCAGACTGTGATCTATTTCTATTCCTGTCTCACACCTCTTTGTCCCTCTTTGGTCTCTCTGGGCTGACAAGTAAATTTCTCTCACTGCCCACGTAAGTTCTGCCTTCCCCATCCTCCCTTTCACTCACAAGCCTGTGGTCTCCTCGCACATCTCTCCTTGTGTTCACCCTAAGAGGTAAACATCTGCTAGGGGTGAGAGGCATCACACCCTGCACCCAAGGTGTCTCCTCTGTCCTGGCTGGGCAGCAGGTGCCCAAACCATGCAGTTCCTGTCTCTCTACATAGAGAAGTGCATCATCACCTTCTAAATGGGAAGTTCAGGGGACACCTCTGAAAATGGCACTGTGTCTAAAAGCAGAAGGATCTATTTGTTGGGCACCTGCCTGGCCTTAGCACCCAGTTGCCTCTGGGAATCAGTTTTGGATGTTCCCTAGATGATCATTCCCTTTTAATGTCCTCTGTTTGCTGAAAGGCACTGAGATTATTATTGGGAACTTACCATTTGAGTAATCTCTCTCCCTAATAAAATTGGCTTTATAGTTTTGCAAACAGGAAGATTTATTTTCCCCTCAAGATAAATATTGATAAACCTACTTCAGTCAATATTTACTATTTGGTTTCTGGAAGAAGCAAAAAAAGTCTAGCCCAAAGTTTAATAGAGTTTGATATCTGTTTTTTATCTCTACTACAAACACAGTATCATACTGCTGTCTTGGCAGACGAAGGAAAATTATTTTTTATTCATATTACTGAAACGCTACGGAGCACTTTGTAGTAGGAGAAGGATGGGAGCCTGGGGCGTTTGAACCAGATATAGCCACATTTTTTATGACCATCAGCTTTATGTCATTTTTGGTTTTTAGGGGGGAATACTGAGGTGTGGGTTAGATGTGACCTGCCAATTCTGTTATAAAAAGTTGCATCTCCATAACACAGAGGCTCTCCTCTCATTCCTGCAGGAGTAGATGTTTCACAAGCCCCTAAATACAACAGTGCTCGCTTACAGAGCTCTTCACTGTGCTGTGTGAAAACATGTGCATTAATTTGACCTGGCATAAATTTGTAATTCTTGTCACCTAGAAAATAAACATATTACCTTATTAAATGCTGCTCACTCACAAATGTGCAGACCAGCTGTTTCCTCCCTCCATTATTGAACTGTAGCAAGCACTTTCTAGAGGAAAATTAAAAGTAATTATTACAATCAATTTAAATTTTTCTGCTACACAGGGAGCTACAGCATATTTTCAAGAATGTTGTGTTCTATTGTTTTTTAAAGTTCCTATGTGTTATGTTGGACACCCTATAGATGAAATAACCTCCTTCAAAAGCACAGGTTTGTTTACTTTGGAGAATGTGCATACACCTAAGCAGAAAAAGAAAAACTGGCTAGAGAAATATGGGACTCTTCTCATCCTAAAACAATGTGAAATTGTGGTGAAATATAAACACAGGAATTTCCTCAGGCAGCTATGGGGATGATGACTAAACTCTCTAAAAGATGGCTGAAATTCAGGCATCCCCTGAACCTATCTGAGGGCTCTGATCAAGTCATAAAAGAATTTGGAAAATTCAAGCCATTTCAACCAATATCAAGCAATTACACTTTTTGTCAGTTCTGGTAATTTTTCACTGTTCAACATGGAATACTCTAACTTTCCCTGCACGTAAAATGCCTTTAGATACGGCTTGCGCTGAATTGCACCCGAAGAACATTTTCAGTGCAGGCATGGGCTGAAAATTACTCCCTTGCAGGGTTATTGATGCAGGCAGGTAGCAGGTGTCATTCCCCCCCCCCCCCCATTTTTTCTTGATTTGTAAAGTATTGATTTTTAATGGTTACTTTTCCTTTGTATTTGAGCAGCTTTGATTGTAGAAAGCAGAAACCATGTCCTGATAAATATGCATTCTGCAAGAGTGCTTTACCTGGCAGAACAAATCACTAGCGTTGGAGCCAGCATGCAAATCTTGATTTACGACCACCGTCAATGCTTGCCGGTTGCAAGAGATGACTCTGATGCAGGGAGCCAGCACAACCTTTGTTTGCTGTTCTGATTTAGACACATCCTTCCTTCCCCTTGCAACTTTTCTTTTGCGTGCATGTGTGCATCAATGTGTGTTCACTAAGATTCGTGTTCCTTGGCTTCTGTCACACAGTGATTGCTGCTGGTCCAAAACGCTGACATCTTTTGCTGGGTGCTATTCTCCCACTCACTTGACGCTTAGGTGACCTTAGCTTCATTGGTATTCAGTCAGTGTCAGAGATGCGCATGCTTCAGCTGCTTGGGCCTTGGTGAGCAGGTGGAGAAATGACCAGTTGAAAATGAGTTGTTAAGACCACTACAGCAAAAAGATTGATGCAATTAATTTTTCATTACGTACAGTGTCTGTGGATTGTAATCAGCTTGGATTGTTCTTCCTCTGAGGCACAAATAAAATGCAAATGGTTTTTGAATGAAAGGAAATGTTCTTTATGAGGTACTGTGCTATTCAGAGCAGCAAAATGGCTTGAAATAAATGGGGATTATGAGGAATGTTTTATGAATCCACCTAGGAGAACTTAATGTAAGTTTCATGCAGGGAAAACCACAGGTGAGTTTCCCATCAGATGAACATATTACTGCTCAAGCAACTGCAAACAAGAAAGAGCCGAAGGCGTTAAGCCTTATTTAATAATACTAATACCTAGCTCTTTTCATGAGGAGATGTCAATGCGCTTTATGGAGAAGGTACTTATCTTACAGATGGGTTTAAGTATCTTTTCCAAGCCCCCCTCTCCTCTCTACAGCAAGGAGTAGAAGGCATGTCTACTGTGCCCGGCCAAGCGCTTTACCCCTTGGTGATACCTTGGATCACAACAGCGATCAGAACAGTTCTGAACAAGCCTATTCACACTGCAAAGCATTCAGCTGGACAGAACAGTAGTATTGTAAAGTTCTTTCAGAAGCTTGGCCACAGAGTCAGAGAACAAATGCTCTCCATACCAGGAACACAGTACCTAGGGATTGTTTTATAACACACATACCTTTCAGAATCAGAGCTCCTGCCTTACAAAGCAGACACCAGCTTGGGAGTAGGACAACTATATCAGCTACTAATTGGTCCCACAGCTCAGGATAAATGAAATATTTTTTACCTGGGCCAGCAGACCCAGGACTCAGCACACCAATAGCCTTCCTAGTCAAGGAAGTTGGAGTTTAACTGTGGGAGAAAGGCCCTTGATTTTGCCAGCAACTCTGAATGCCCGTGCGTCTCCTGGAGTTTGCACGGTGCTAGTCAGATGGGGATTTAGAGAATAGGGTGGTAGATCTGGAAACAAAACAAAAATTAATTCTGTGTTTCCCCCAAAACAGAGTGAGAGGGAGATCTTGGTAGGAAGAAACGGGTAGTTGCCCTGCAGTTAACTGCAAGTACATGCAAGCTGAACAGAAAAGAAGTGGGAGGGAATGCAATGAGGTTTTATTGCTTGCAAAACACAAATGGCTTTGTCATCAAAGGAATTGCCACCAGCGCCAAGTCAAGGGTTTTGCTAAATTTCCACTGTATTTTGTGCAGTGGGTTCTTCCTTCTGGGTATTGCTATAATACATGCACATTTTATGAATTTTAAGGCAGTGTAAACTGCCAGATAAAGAGCTGAAGGGACCACATGCCTATGGCAGTCAGTTGAGAGCGCTGCATTACCAACTCCTTGGTATGGGAAATCCTAACAAACACTGCCACTCCCTCTTCAGAAGTATGAAGTGACTGGTTCCCATAAGTCCTACACCAGCACGTGTGCTTAAAATCATTAATCAAATCCTGATGATATCAGTGAGCCATGCAACTTCATTCACAGCTTGGGGACTGTTTTCTTCTGTAGCTTTCTAAGAACTAAGCTAGACTGTCAGGCTAGGAGATGAAGACTCTGACAGCTACATGCACCAACAACTCCTGCTGGAGTTGTGTGTGCCATTGCTCAGGTCAAATGTAACTGGCAGTATGTGCTCACGTGTGCAGCAGGGGTTATAACTCTTCAGCCCTAACCGAGAGGTCTGCTCCACTGAAATCAGTGTTAATTTTGTTGATAGGACTCACAGAAGGGCTACACCAAAGATGACTCACTTGGAAAATCCCAGCACAATTTTTCCCTGGTTTTCATTTTAAGGCACTGCTGTTTGGTTGTTCTGCATGTTTGGGGTTGTTTTTTTACAGTGTATATCAGTTTAAATCTGAGTATTTCATTTCAGATGATTATGGCAGATGTTAGCCATTTATCTGAAATCTGATGTTTGTGTTTCACAACAAAAGCAGAAACATCTAAATCCATTAATATGTTCCAATGCTTTGCTTTCCTTGTTTGCATTCTCAAGCCCTGACAAAAATCCATGGATATCAGCTGATACCAGTAGGCACATTTTCATGAGACCTTAATGCCTGTTAACAGAACGATTACCTTCGAAAGATCACCTTTGAAAGATCTCACTCAACAGATTAGACTTATTTGGGCTCAGTGTTAGCCTTACACAGCTCTTGCTAAAGTTTAAACATCATTTAGGAGCTGAATTATATCAAGGACATTTTAGCACAATGAAGCCCTCTTCTGGCTTGGAACCTTTGCAAGTCGACATAGCATAATCAAAACATCTTAACCAAAAATGTAAATTTCTAAGCACAATATTTTCACGTTGCATTTAGCTTACACAGTACACATTTTCTAGTAGACTGAAGACAAATTATATTCAACAACTCAAAACTACTTCATGTCCTGCAAAGAATGTGTATGGCAAAGTCAGTTCACTGCTAAAAAAGATCCACCTATTGTGCAGATTAGAAATGAAAAGGAGATGGACAGTCAGGATCTGGATTGCTTTGTGTTTTAAACTGACATTGCACACAGACTTTTTCAAGATGCCCTTGCAGGTTATATGGCATTTTTCTAAATAGGAAGAAATGAACACTCAGGAGAGAATAGAAGCAGTATGAACCAAATTAAATCCTTAATGGTTGGGAAATGGGAAAGACAGACTGTTAGTCAGCCTAGGTCAAGTCAGGGCTGTGAAGTGTAACATGGTCCTACCTCTGCCCCACAAAACCATCAGTCTATCAGCAAGGCCACTGGCCTTTTCTTCATGGTATGATTTTTAATGTGTTGGTTCTTTTTTTTTTTAGTACAACTCTAACCTCATCTGAACTCTTCCCCTTCCCTTCACTGTCTCTTCTCTCCTCATTTTCTTTTATGCTCTCACTTTGCCCTTCAAAATCTCATTTTATTGTGTTTCTGGCCTTAGCTTGGAGACACTTAGAATAGTTTTTTTTCTTGATCTACGTTTTCATAATGGGCTTCTTAAAAATGCAGCTCTTTTGTCACAGTCTCTGTTTGCTTGATATCAACCTAGAGCAAACATGCCAACATACATAAGAGCCCTATATCTGAAGAACTAAAGAGTTAAAGGCTAGAAGCCCTTGGGGACAGGGAGGATATTTTGAGTGGAAGTTTTCCCCAGATTGGGGAAAATTCCTGTGTCACTGCACTATTTGAGTCCACAAAATATAAAGCAAACATTTCATATTTATGTGGGTTTGATTTTAAAGGAAACAGCATGTTATGCTGAAAGAAAGAAAGATAATCAGCCTGGGCCTGCCACTCAATAATCTTTGCAGTTTATATGAACACTTCCTGACTGACTGTATGTAAAATGATGCTAAGTGGCATGAATTTTTGTTTAGTTTTAAGGATCTAACTGCAGAATAAGCATCTGTGAAATTTCTTGCCCTCTGTAATGCAAAAAACTCTACTTGTTTTTGGACTGTTTTGGAGAACAGCCAGTAGCAGATGCCTATGTACAAGGATAAGACCAAAGCAAGATCAAAGTGGTATTTCCCAGGTACACTGAAGCTTACAGTAATCCAAGACATAAGGCCTTGAATGGGATGTGGTGATGGGGATTAGCACTCTTCAGTGACTTTTCTATTTTTCCTGAATTTATTCAGTCACTTTTTGAACCTTTGTAAGCTCTTAGCATCCACACCATCCTATGGTGACAAGTTCCACAGATTAACTGCATGTTGTATGAGAAAGCGTTTCCTTATACTTGCTTTGAATCTGCTCATCCATTACATTGCTCCTCTTACAAAACCTGTTCTGTACCGCTGATCAGACTGTAGACCTTTTCCTGCATACTAGATTTCAGAGGCTGGTATACCATGACAAAAAAACCCCCTAGCTTAAAGACAATGCCAAGCTCCTGCTACATGCCTGGACTCTTGATATAAGCATGTATTAGTGGCATTTCTTATGGGGGTTGGCAAATTTGTTCTCAGATGATGATATGCCAACAGATGTTCCTGAAACACACAGAATATGTTTAAGCGTCTTGCTCTGATCTGAGAGTGTCTGCAGCATAAAGCACAAAGAGAAACGATGCTGTCTGTGTGACAGCCAATTGCTGGCAGTTTTAAAAGAGAGCGTCTACATTCATATTTCTACTTTATTGCTTTGCATGTATTTGTGGCCCTCCAAAACAATAAAAGGAAAATTAAGCCCTCAGTGTCACAACCCATAAACTAATTTTGCTAACAACAGAAAAGGAGGAGTTCAAGGGGAGCAGAATTTCTCTTTCCATTTCTAGGAAGCAGCCAAGCAGCCATGTGGTATTGCCCTGACCTTTCTTTAGCCATTTGTTCCTCTCCGCTTCTCCCTTGGATGTGTTTCTGTGTCACTTAGCAGTCGCATAAATAATGTCAAGAGGCTTCATGTCATGGAAAGCTTCGGTGAGCCATGAGCCATTCCAGCTTTAATTAGGTACACAAACTAAACCTAGCAGTAATATGTCTGGGGTACCATGAATGTCACAATCACAAGTCCTTTCTTGGTGAGGGCAAAACATTGTTAGGAGGCGTAAGGAAAGCTACTATTTATTATAGAAGCAGATTTTGCTTTCACTGGTTCTGTTTCAATTGGCAGATGTCCACTCCATTGAACAAAGACCTCAGGTTATTCCTCTCTCCATCCTGCCCTTGCTCACCTGCCAGTTTTTAAGGCTGGGTTTTTCTAAGAAGATATGGTAAGTAATGCTCACAACCAGCTGAGATACTATCTTGAGGTAAACACGACATAACTATCTGAGCAGCTCAGGCAGCATTCCCAATATAGGAAACACTTTGGAAGAGTTTCTGGCTTTCTGAATAATTCTTTGAACCTTGAGGATATTTCAGGCTACCCTGTAAAGTGCTCAGCTAGGCCCCACGCTGCTCTCAATGAAACAGTAAGCCCGATTCATCCTGTGTTCAGTTATTGCAGATGCCAGCTATTTTTGAAGGTATGGCTCTATCTCATAGCTTTTAAAGAAGCACATCTTTAAAAGAGTAGGGATTAGGGTTACAAAAAGATTTTGTGCCAGCTGCCTTCCCTGTCATGTGCCTGGCAGGCTGCAGGCCAAACAGTTTTGAAGGCAATATATCAGAAGGCAACACAAGTAATAGAAGGCAATGATGCAAGCGAGGACGATTCAAATGCTTTCATAAAATATCTGGTTCCTGAAAATCTGCTTGTAGCAAAATTATTTGACAAGTGTGGCTAATACTAACACAAAGCTAACGGTCCCCAGTAGAAGCAGTTGAAAAACAATTTCCGTGACATCCCTATAAGCACTTTCATAATTATTGGTATTTCACAGAAAATTCATAAGCTACAATATTTTAGAGCTGGTTAAAGACACAGGGTTTGTAGCTTCTATGAAAGTTATAGGCCTATTTTTTAAACTTGAAAAACACTACAGTTATTTCAGTGTTTGTAACAGCTATTTGAATATCCTGACAGGCCTAGGTGAAATGAATTGAAAGCTCATGACTCATCTTAGAAGAACTAATGTTTCCTATCAGCCAGTTTTAATTCACATTTATCTTGGGCAGTTCGATCAGTCATTCATTCCTGCAGTTGAGAAAGACAGGTGAAGTTACAGTTTTTCTCTCTGCATTTTCCTGGTCAGTTTCTCTCAGTTGTGTGTAAGGGACTTGCTTGTGTACTAGCTGAGTTTTCTGTACAAGCTTTTGATACAGAGTATTTCTGTCCAGATCTGCACCTCTGGAACTTGTCACAAGTATTTAGCGATACATAAAAAGGATGTAAGAACTGATGCAAGAGGGCTAGGTGCATAAGGTAGGGAGGGAGGCTCTATGACTTTCACTATGGTGTGAATGAGGCCACAGGAGGCCAGGTTATAAAATATATTTTTCAGAAGGGGAATTTAATCGCCTTATAACCATGGTATGCAGCACATGTTTAGCAATAGTCTAAACAGTACAGCTGCACAGGGTTTCAGTGGAACAGTTTTGCATGGGAAAAAACACTCCTGCTGAAACTGTTTGGAGGAGGGAAGGCAAAGATTTTTGACAGATAACAAAAGCACTACGTGAATTGATGATTCAGTATTTGGAAACACCAAAAAAGTCTACGCTTAGAAGTATCAGAACTTAATAAATAAAGTATAACGCTTAATAAGTAAAGTATATACACTTAATAAAGTATCAGAACTTAAGCCCTTCTTGTTTTATTCCTTTGCAGAAAGTTCAAAATTTAATTTAATTTTGGAATTTTCTCTGAGCTCACTGAACAGATACACAATATACTAACTCAGCTGAGCTCTCTGTATTAAAGGATCGACATAATTTACTGTTCAGTGCAATCTTAAAGGCTGACCATGTCTTACCCAATTCTGGCAAATTTCCTGCCACTTCCATATTTTATATTAAAGGAGATTCTGATTCAGCAAGGTAATTCAGACATGTACAACTATGCATATGCCAAACATTAAGCGTTTATCTAGTTCCAGTACAATCAATGCTAAACTGGGGTTTCAGCATATAATCAAAATCTCTGATTTGAATCTAAATAAAATACCTGGTCTTTAACAGGACTTCTTAGTCTTTGGTATTAGTTCAGCTCAAAAACCGAGTATGGATTTGTATACAACCAAGTAACAGAGCTTGCATCCTAATCTCAGCGAGACAACACTAAAGCGCATGCTGAGAGAATTTGCATGCTGCACCCCTGGTCTTATCTGCTCTTCTCAGCTTTGGCTGTGGCAAAACTGCACTCTAGTGGAACTGAAGCAGAAACACATGCTCCGGGCTGACTCCTCCGTATCTCCTCAGCCTCTTTCCTTGCCTGCAGCTCTGCAGAGACATTTCGGGTGCCTGGCAGATTTTACAGGCCTGTAGGTCACTTAGAAAATACTCCAGCCTGAGATCAACCCAAATGACACTCCTGATGTATGATTAAGAGAGAAGTTTGCACACCGTTTTACCGTATGGCTACTCACCTCACTGGATTAGAGAGCAAAGGCATTCACAAGCTACGCGTGGAGTCCTTAAATCTCCATGGGAGGCAACACCATTAAACCACCAGAACATCTGGGGTTGTCAAGATTATGGACAGGTTATTTTCCCCAAAATTCTCAGCTCTGCAGACCCCACTGTTTTAAGTGACCACCAGTATCTTATTATTTAAAATGTTCACAGATTTTAAGTGCCTTAATAGGACCTGAGTTCTTTATAATTTCTGTCCCAAGAGCACCTGACCTTCAAGCCAGTTAAATCAGCATTGATACACAGAAGTCAAGTAGTAGAGCCAAAGCTGGAGTTATTGCCAGTAACCGAGTTAAAGTGAAGCTAAGATCAGTCCCTGTTACCTGAACAACACAAGATATGCCTTGGATAAAGTCCAGATCTCACCTGACAGGAAAATAGACTAGAACTAAAGGGCTTTTGGTTGCTACCTATAGCCAATAGCCACCAGGAGGAACCCATTCATGTCACGTTAACTTCACTTGCATGAACTGTATGTTCTGAAACAAAGCCAAAGGTGAACTGAAAGCATAAGAGGACCAACATAACCACACAAATTACATAGGAATTTGTGCAGAGTTATTAAAAAATAAAGGAGGGAGCAAATTTTGGGGATGAATATTACTTACACTGAAATCTATTTGTCTTTACAAGTACAGATACTGCTGTAAGTTCTGCTGCCACCTTCTGTTACAGAGGCCAGCATGGGCATGCTGCCACCGAGTAGGTCTGGACCCCAGATTGCTGTGCCGCAGAGCATGGTAAGCAATAGGTGAGGATGCCAAAGAAGTTTGTGTTTTCAGATTAAAGAAAAGCTTGTGAACACTTCTACACAATGGAAATTAACTTTGTTTCATTTTCCAAAATGAATGTAAAATTTCAGTAGAATTTGGCATATATTCTTGGCCTGAAAAGTAGAAATGAAGAAATATTTCTTTTTGGCATTTTTAAAAATTAAATATTTAAAGACTTTGTGAAGTAACTTTTTGATTACCTATTATCTTAATTTCATTTTTGAAGACTGAAAAAATAGTCAGGACAAAATGTATGAACCTGAATTTGATTGTTTGACCGCTGTTTCTGTAGAAGTATTCATTCTAAAGGTTCTGGAGTTTGTGGCCTGTGCCATGTTTTTGCTGCTGGTAGACCCTCACCTTTTAGATGAAAGGTGCATCAGGCAGGTCATGGTTACATCTCAGATATAACCCTTGGTGTGTGCAGAGCAGAGGGCCTTTGATTCTTTCCTACTACCTGTATGTGCAGCACAAAGCACAAGGGGACTGTGAACTTGGTTTGATGATCTAGGATTCCCACTAGTACCGCCAATAACAAAGAAACATTCACTGTCTGTATATCAAGACCACATTTTGTGCTTAACATTTTAACCTGCAGTCTGAATTGCAGATTTTGTGATAGAGGCAGCACTTCAAGATGCTTGTTTCAAAAATATAAAGATAGTTTAAAAGCTGTTCAAAACTGATTTAGAAAAGAAACACACAAGGGACTGTATTTCTGTGATAGCTGCGCCTTCATCTTGACCGTCAGCAATGTGATTCTGTCACAGGCTTTCTTTGTAAAACATCAAAATACCTCCCTTTGCAGGGGAAATGTTAGCTATATCTTTTTGAATTGGCATCAAGGGAATGTGTTCTTCTAACTTCAGTTTCCAGAATGAGAAGCTAAGGTTGAGCTCTTCAGCTTGCACCAAAGAACCAAAATGACTTAACACCTTCTGCTTCAGAGAATACTCTCCTTTTGTGCTTAATATTCCATGGTCTTGATCATTACCTCTTGTTTGTTTTTTTTTTTTGTTTTTGTTTTTTTTTTTAAACCAAAACAACACAACAGATCTCTTTTTTTCCTATTACCATAAAGCTGTAGACCATACATCATCAGTCAGGTGCATGAATAAAACATTCTGAAGCAATTTTTCCATGTGCCTTGTCCTGTTTCGGTCCCTGTTCAAGCTGCTGGCTTCAGGCAATAATTTGTTAATGCACACGTGTCATGTTTTCTTGTGACTGTAAGCTGGAAAAGTGACTTTGAATAAAGGAGAGCAGAAATTCTAAGGCTGTAACAGAGCTGGGCCTAAAGGTAGGGCTGTGGACTGACAGGGACTATCGTCTTAGAGCTATGCCTGCAGAAAGAGATTTTTACCTTCAGAGAAGGGAAAAGACTTATTTCAGTAATCGATTGATATACAGTAATGTATTCAGTGAAGCCCAGTAAAAGGGCTAAGGCTATAGTTTCACGTCTGTCTTGTGCTCTTCGAAACATGGGCAGTTCCATTACCCTCTCACACTACCTTCCCATGGTTAGGTGGTGAGGCAGAGCAAGGAATGGATCTGGCACTGTGACAGCCGCACCCTACTCAAATTAATTTGTCTTAATAAGGCCACAAAACCACAGTCCAAGGTATAAAGTTGCCCACTTTTCCTGAGGTTTCTGGAAGGCTGAAACCTCAAGAAGGGTTTAGAGATTACAGATGGATCTCCAGACACTGATGCTCTCCTAAATCACAGGTCCCTATTGCACATTTGCTCCAAAATCTGGCATCAACACACTTTGAATCAGGTCATAAAATTCTACTTTAATCTTTTTGTAGTGAGCTTTGAGGGGGAGACGTTTGCCTCTTGCAGGAAGGAAAACTGTTGAAATAAAATAGGAGGAGAAATAGAAAGAGAATATCAAGATATTCACGTTTAAATAAAGCCTATTTTGCAGATGCTAGGGTTAAGGTGCACAACAATCAATACAGCTGACATGTTTTCCTCTAATTGTCATCCTTGTTGTTCTTTTATATCAAGCCCACATGCTATGAGAAGTAGTGAAGAGACAATTTCATATCTACTAATTATTATCATGATGTTATTAATTTAGACTAAGGATAATAATAAGATAGGGCGTGTGTAGAAAGAATTCATTATGAAATTAATTGCTCTGATTAGGGTCAACACATAAGATAAGGTTTATAAAGCATTTCAGAAACAATTAGTTTTGAAGGCTATTTGGCATCCTAAGACATGTAAATCTAGAGCACGTATTTTACATTTCCCCCCCCTCCCCATTCATATGCTAAGTCCTCTGATAAACGCCGCTTGTTCAAAAGAAAATTGAAATCAGTGGATTGAAGCAAAGCTGCATAATGAGGTATTATTGATATATTCTGTAAATGCTCCAATTATTCCTGCCTTCGGTTTTGAAATTATTTCAGAGAAACAAAAAAATAAATAAAAAATGGCTTTTTACAAAGTCAATTTTAATCTCTCCATTGCATTTGTGGTTGTTGTCTTTTCCCCTTAATAGACATGGAAAGGGCTTGATTACAGTTATCTTTCTGAATATACTGTTGCTTTTTGTAATTCCTTTCTCTTGACTCTCAAGGGCTCTCTCACAGAATGATGCCCCTCAGTTATGTGAAGCACCTGTTCCCAATTCATCTCTGTAAATGAAACTTAACATAGCTTTGTCTCCTTGCATCTTAAATGCACTTTCTTCTTTTCTTTCTTTCTCTCCCCTGAATTCTTAAAGAAAACAACTGCCAGAAGGAGCTAGCAGAAATATCCTTAACACAAAAGAGTGATTGTGCATTCAGGATGTTCTTTACCACAAAGGTCTGCAGCAGTCTGTATTCCTTCCTAATGCAGTTGAGTTTTGGCACTTGATTTCAACGTGATCACACTCAGTCAATCATGACAGCTTTCAAAGATCCTATCCTAAATATAGGCTGTTTACAGCAAAGAGACAATTTAGCTAAGCTAACTGGCTCTGGCCCAACAGTGGTCTGATCTTTGTCTGTCACAACACATGGGCTCTCAGAGGATCACCGATGTAGCTGCCCTGATACTACGTATATCCATTTTGGTTTTGTTCATCTCCTTTTCTCACTGTCCAGTCAATCAAACTAACAATGGAAGCAATCAGCTCCTCTATGCAATAAATGACAAGTCCTCAGGTTTTTTTTTTTAAAAGAAGCAACTATCATTATCTATGCAAATGGAGAAACTGAGGGCCTGAGGTTTTTAACTAATGTATCCAGAAGATCAAAGTGCAGATGGGATACAGCCAGTTTCTCCAGAGCCCTGGCGCAGAAAGAACATTAGGGAGCTGTTGGTGCATGAGCACAGCATATCTAGCTTCCTGGATTCAAGTCCCTGAGAAACACGGGAGGATGTGATTAGGAAGGGAACCAGAGCTTACTGAAGTCAGTGGAAATCTTTCCAAGTATTTCAACAGGTATCTGGCACAAGCCCCTGATGAATCCTCTGGGACTGACTGTTGCCTGCTCTGTGTGGCTCACTAACATCAAAATTCATCTTGAACACTTAAATCCTCAACTGGCAGGTTTGCAGGTATCTGTGCTTATCCTTCCATTGCAAGCAGCTGCTAACAGAGACAGGATGGAGAAAAGAGTGTAAGAGGGCAGAGATCAGCCATAGCAAGTCACAAGAGGAAGCAGCTTACAGGAATGGCAGGACCTCTTGTTCCCTTTTGCCTGTCCCCCAGGAGCTTGGCAGAAACCTGACAGCTTTGTAGCAGCTAGTAGAGCAAACACAATTTCTCAGCTTGTTTTCTATTGCAAAGACGAGTGGCTTGATACTGTGATTGATCGATGCTCCTAGTGAGTCAATACTCAGATCACATGCAGTAAATCCCAGGAGCAGTGCCAAAACTGCACTGAATGACTATGTCTCAGCACACTGCCAAACTCTCCTTCCCCTCCCACGCTGGAAACTTACCAATCTGATGGAGCTGGTGCAAGTTGACATCAGCACACCAGAAGCTAGAAGATGGTTCATTTCAGTCTCTGAGACATCATCATTGGATATATAGCTCCAGGGGAAAGGTCTAGAAAAAGCAGCAGTTTATCTAGAAGAGAAAATAGCACTGACAGGAATTTTGGAGAGCTGCAGTAATGCAGTACATTACAGCAGGTGATATGCCACTCAATGCCCTGTATCAGAGCAAACTAGGCTATTTCATAAGTCTAGTATAATAACCACAAAAGAAAAAAAAACAGATTTAACAACAGCAGGCAACCCTGCCGCTCAATACCAAGTAATAAAAATCAACTGAATGATCAATAGGCTTTTCTGTCCACCAGGGCTTTGAAGATTCTGCTGTCATGCTCTCTGCTATAATTAGCACTTGATGAACTTAAAATGTTTAATGACTGTGAAATTGCATTCCTATAGAGACAATGCACATCTGGAATAACAGCATGCAATTCAGGGGTCTATGGAGTCCCACACCATTAAACACAGAACTTCAAATAGAGTTTTCACTGTGCAAATGGAGCAGGCTCTTTGACGTGCTACATCAGCTCTGGTCCACTTGCTTCTCAAATCACCGGTGCAGCAGACAAACTTCAAAGAGCTCAAGATACGCTTTAAAGCGACTACAGCGCTTGCTTGTTTAGGAATGAACGTACTCTCCTGGCAGTAGATGAAGAGAGCCAGACCAGCCTTACCTCAATTTCACCTTCATAGTCAGAATGATGGCAGAATGGGATATATCACTCTATATACATAACTTTATATATATACATAGGCAGAGAGAAGAACTCATTGACTAATGAACCCATTCCAGCTTCAGGATAAAATAAACTGCTTTGTGATATAGATTAGAAAATAGAATCTTTTGTGGGGAGAGAAAGGAGGAAATGCATTGCAAACATGATTGACTCCAAATAACAGTTTTGCAAGGCTGAGAATGCAATGGAGATGTACAGGAAAGTAAATGTTTTCTTCTCCAGAATCAGTATTTTTCACCGCAAGTATTTCTGCCTTACATACTAAATGAAAGCAGCACTCTCTTGCCTGAGCTGGGGGCACACACCTGAAAAGGAAAGCTGAATTGGCAAAGACAAGACAAAGGGCAAGGAGATGTTTTCCTTCCCAAGTTCAGCAGAAACTGGGCCATGAGCTCAGTTTAGAACTGATCCCTTCATAGGGCCAGGCTAACCTGGACTAATGTTTCTAGGTGTGCTATTCACTATTTATCCTGGCAAGTAAAACTCCAAAAGAGAAAACCCATTGTATCAGACAGCTATTTCCAAAGAGCACACACACAAGATAGATCAGGTGGTGTCATCAACCTTGCTTTAAGGGCTAATGCCAATAGAGTATGAATGTGACTTTCAGAAGACGTTCACCCTGAGAAGCTGGTGGTCTCAGAATGAGGACCCACAATATGGGAGCACTACGTGGCAGCTCAAACTGGCCTAAGCTGCCTTTCACTCTACACAAAAGTCTAAAAAAAAAAAAAAAAAAGCCTGCAAATGGATTTTGTCCTTCTAGGGCTTTTCAGGACCAGTGTTCAAAACCACTGGTTTTCTAGTATCATGCTGGGCAGATATCAAAAGAAGCTGAGGCAGTGTCCCAATCAGAATTATCTCCTTTAATGCTGTCTCCTCAATTATGGAATAAAATTCTCTTCTGTCTCCCTACACCTCCCATCATTGGCCCCAGAGTCCAAGGCCACACAAACATAAGCCTAAATATTTGTAAATATCATGAGTGTCTGCACAGAAATTCAATAGGGATTGCTGTTTTAAATCTCATACTTGATGTCTTCAATTTTTAAAAGACTGCTGTGGAAGGCTCTTAATGAATTTATTGTGAAGAAAGAAAAGTAAAACTGTTAGCACTATGCTAGCATTCATTATGCAGACAAGGTTAATGCATGGTAAGATATGAGGGCTGGATATGAATCTGTAGTGCTTGATCTCAGAATTCAAGCTGAACTGCTTAAAGGTTTGTCTGTGCTAACACTGCTAGAATTATCCAAGTCACTCCTGTTTCCAATCTGTAAGGTCTGAAAGCTAACATTTCTCTGCCACGCAAAAATGCAATGAAGATCCTGTGTTGCTGAAACAGAACAGTATCTCATATGCAAAGAAACCTGCAAAAATATGCATGAATATGGATTAAAAACCAACAAAAAACCCCTTCATATATCACATGAGAAGTACTATTATGTATTTTCTGTCTGCTTTTGTAAGGTGCATGTAGAACCTTTTAAAGCTAGGGGTTAAACATTTGACCTTTACTTTGAGCTCTTCCACCTCTGAAATGTTTCCATAGATACTTAATATATAAGACAACCTGACCTTTGAAGGGTGCTCTATTGAGTTTTCAAATATTACTTGATTGTAACACTTTATCCCTAACTTGTTCCTGGCTTCTGTTTCCTATTAGTATGATGAATCACTAGTTTTCACTCTGCAGGGAGAAGGTTTTTGGTTTTTTTCTTCAAACTTTAGTAGCGTAGCACTGGAGCCAGCCTTTGCTTCACCAATTCTTTGATCACTTGAGTTCTTGCAACAGAACTGCAGCAAAACCATAAGCACTAGAAAGGCTTTGTAAATTCAAGCACCTACTGCTCCTAAACAACCCCCATCAGCTGTTTTTCTCTTTTTCCAGAAAAAGTGTAGGTGTAATTAGCTGATGTTTGCCATTCAGCCACGACAGGCAGCAAGACAGCCTGAAGGTATGGCACATCTTTGCTTGGCTGTTCCTCAACCTGTTACATGGGTAGCAAAGGCCATGCCAAATTCCTACCCTATCCCAGCACACAGCCTAGAACATTAGTTACTGACCTACTGCACCTGGGTTGTTACATTTATCTAAAATGACTGGATTATAGTTTATATTTTAGGGAAATATCCCAAGTTACATGAGCTGGAGGAGCTGGGCCATTGACCTCAATGAAGACATGATAATTTACATCAGCCAGAGTAGCAGCTTGGTGGAGCTTTGCTGATTTAAACCAGTGGAGGATTTCACCCATTATCCCTGGAAATGTTCCACAAAAATACAATGTTCCCTCTAGTCACTGTTGTCATTGTCTTAAGCAATTACTGCACTACATTCCCAAGAAAGGGTATAGCAATATATATTTTAATCTCAAGGTGACTTACTGCCTGTTTTTCCATAACGAGAGATGACTGCTTTACTTCAGTAGCTTTTATTAGTGGTGGAAAAAAAAGAAAAAGGCAGTGATCAGATTTTGTAATTGAATAGAGAAGGTAATTTGCACTCCAGTCTTCTTGGAAATGAGGCTTTTTATTAGAAAAAGGAAAAGGTCTGAAAGGAATAACTGTCTTTCATGCATTGTCATACATTAAAAAAAGCAAGAGAATAGTGGGGGCTGTCCCTTTCTTCCCTTGTGCATGTACTTTTTTCCTGGAGAGAAAACCAGAGCTAAATCCTAGCCAGATCTGTGGCACTGCCCAGTTAGTTGGCTTACTATCTCTCAGGGGTCCTGAACATGTGCAGCCCTTGTAATTACAGGCCTTGTCTTGCAGTGAAAATACCCAGAAGCAGCACAGGGGAAAAGAGGGATCAGGTTCTGGAAGAGTGTGTGAAGACCTGTACCATGTTCCAGCCTGTACTTAAGGAGACATCCTCTCCCCATCCTACCTGCCACCAGCCCACAGGAGTCATCACTGCAGAAATCACAGAAAGAGACAGTAAATACATCCTTCATTGCTGACATATTTGAGGCAGGGGTACTGCTCCTGCAAAAATGAGATGTCATGAAAAATGAGCACTGTGTACTCTAGCTATAGCTCAGGTGGCTGTCTGAAGAATTTTATTTTAAATAACTTTATTCCATTTTAAATAAAAAGCTTTGATTTAAAAATAGTGTCAAGAGCTTCATGAATGAGACTGAAGCCAGTGGCTCAGAGAGCTATGTTTCCACTTGAGTAGACTGGAAGGTGGTTGAAAGCCCAAAGACTTTTGTTTCACAAAATATAAAGTAACAGTTTTGACATCCTTTGGTAAAGTTTCTAGATAAAGCAAAAAAGCCTGCTTACAAGTCAAATTTACATTTCCATTTCATTATGAAATAGCAATTTCTCTTCATTTGCTTATTAAAATCCAGAATGAAACACAGATGGAAGGTGAAAATGCCAGCTTTATTTGGATTTCTTCAAGGAAAAAAAAAGCACAAAAGCCAAACTGCAGAAGCAGTTGAAAATAGACTCCACTGTCAGAAAAAAACCTGCTCATCTCCTGATTAAGGAACAAAAGTAGGAACAGTGATATTTTTCATAGGCTTTAAAAAAAACCCAAACCCTAAAATGCAGTCAGGAAACAGTATTTCATTCAATGGGATGGATTTTCTCACTGTTTTCATCTCAGACTTTTCTCTGCCTGCAGGCCGTGCCTGCAAAAAACAGATAATGCCACTGATACATAACTAGAGAAGAACTCACTAGAGCATGGAGGTATGAATGTTTGAACCAGCCTTGACAGGAGCTCAAAAGAGGATGATGACTCGTTGCTCAGAAATGCACTAATAAATGGTTGTATAAGATGAGGATGGCAGGATCTGCTGTGATTTCAGATTTGAATCTGTCCTGAGTCTGGAACACTCAGAAGCAGCACAATTGCAGCAGAAGAAAAAACTTCTTAAGCAACAACTTCCCATTTAGAAATCCTGGGTCACATTCTCTACTAAGACAGTCAGCTTCTTGAGATGAACAGAGCCCAGGATTAGGCTGTCTGGACTTTTTGTTCATGTTTTCAGAGCATGGGAAATTCAGCAGCAGCTGCTGTCATCAGGTGCAGCTGAACAAGGACATTTTAAGCACCACTTCTGTATATATGAAGTTTTACAGTTCAAAATTGCTTGGAGGATCTTCAAGAGGGGAAGGGAAGATGAACTGTAGATTTTAATAAACAGGTGTTGTTTGTTTCTGCCTTTACCTTATTTGGTTGCTAAGTATATGGCAAAAATAAATGAAGATAGATAACCTAGGGGGAAAATAAATGCATTGTAAAAACAGTTCAGCCAAGCTTTATTTTTCAATTGGCTAAAGAAGCAGCTTCTTAAACTTAATATGACCTAGAAACTGCACATTCCCCAACAGTCCCAGCAGCCCTAATTAGTTGAAAAAATGAGCGTTTTACCACATAACCTTCAAATCATCTCTTTGAATTCACTCTTTGCCTCTAAATCTCCTCACTGGTTTCCCAAGTGTTTCCTTGTCTCATTTCATACAGCTAATGAAACAACTCAATCAAGGAGCAGGTTTTTATACATGAACAGATTCTGCCTGATTCTAAAGGTCTGAAATTTGAAATAAATGACCACTCTTTGCTTTGTTTCTTAAAGTAAAATGAGCATCAGCACATCCTCTTTCTGACCTACGAACGGTTTGTCAAGTACCTCAGCTCCCTCTTTACTCTCTGAAGAACACTTTCACATCTCAGGAGAAGAGTTTGGGCACGGGAATCCAAAATGCTTTGTTTCTCATGTACAGCTGCTATTTGAAATGTGTGGCCCCTCTCCAGCTTTACTTTTTGAGATGGGGTATTTTGCTCTGTACCATGCAAGAGATTTTGTGAACACGCAGTTCATACTTGTCAAGGCACTGATGTTGCCAGACCTGGCACATACATACAGAAATAAAATTTTATCCAGAGCAGAGGGTGTAGAGGGCATCTTGTCCACCAAAGGCCTATCTTCCTTTTTTTCTTCCAACAGCTGTTCAGAAATTATGTGTCTTTCAGTGACCCTTAGCCCAAGTTCCAGGAACAGAACCCTAACCTAAGACATCTAACCTAAATTGATCAAAGTAGTGTGATCCCGTTCCAAAGTTTTAGAAATTGACCCACACAGAAGAAGTCTGGAATTTGTGCAGCATTTCTAGAGCTTCTTCTGCCTTTCTCCTTGTTTTCTTTCACTCACTTGTTTTCACTATGAGTAACTAGGACAAATACAGTTAAAATTGTTATTGGAGTTATTGCCATTGGCAAATCCTCTACTAGGGGAAGAAACTGTTGGCGTTTAATCCATTTGAAATATCAGTCAATATAGTATTAAGATGGTTAAAGTGTTCACGTCCTATAGGTACCTGATTACCTTCAAAATTTGGGGTCTAGTTGGCTCATTACCCCAGAATCCTCAACATGGTCACTGTTTGCCTCTTTCTCACTTTGAACTGACCCTAGTTAAAAACAGGCACTTAGTCAAGAGATTTGTAAGCTTATCTAATCAGTGTTTTGAGGACAGCTGGTAAGCAAAAGCAAATGAATTCAACTAGTCTGTAAAAGAATTTTTAACACTACTTTTTTCTAAAAATATTCAACTA
Source organism: Ciconia boyciana (assembly GCF_034638445.1). Classification (NCBI taxonomy): domain Eukaryota; kingdom Metazoa; phylum Chordata; class Aves; order Ciconiiformes; family Ciconiidae; genus Ciconia; species Ciconia boyciana. Next base: position 61,781,085 of record NC_132938.1, read on the forward strand.
AAAGCTTGTTTAAAATATGAAAAAATATTACTGCATTTTCACTAAAAAACCCAAATCTGTTCCTGCTAAAGTTGTGGGGTTTTTTTAGAATAACTGAAAACATTGTGTGTGTGAAAGTGTTTCAGTGAAAAAAATTTAAGAGTCTGTTGGGGCTGGCCAAAGAACTTTTGTCTTACTGTTACTCACATGGGGATAAGTACATAATGGGGTAAAGAAATTACTTATCAGCAAAGCCTCTTATCTGTCTGCTTTCTGAAACAAGCACACATCGTATATTTGATGACTATAAAAACTACAACAAGAACGCGAGCCCATGGTCTGCAGCACTATAACCCATTAATGCCAAGGCACAATGAAGAGAACAAAGGAAAACAAAAAGGGAAGAGATGAAAGAAAGCAGGGCATAAAAATCTCACCTCAAGAACCAGCTGGGAATTTTCTATCAGGAGGATTCCCTGATGGAAAACAACTTCCACAAAAATCCAAATTGCATTTTTTTCAGTAAATATTTCAACTCCGCAGTGAGGGAAATTGCAATGAAGCTACTTGATTTCAATCGTTTCAACATTTTCAAATCCTACTTTAGGTCAAAGACAAATGCTCAAGGATTGGAATATCCCTTAGGGAAAAAAAAGTCCAGATTTGCTTGCTCACTTTGACCCTCCCAGGTAAGCTTTTCTTTTGACAACCAAATTCCCATCAGATGGAAGCAAGCCAATGGTTCAGAACCAACTGAGATGTCATTCAGCTCACAGCTTTGACAGCTTCTGCCTTCCTGGATGTTCTTGGAGGAATGTTATTCAGAGAAAGTTTGCTCCAGGTTGCAATTCCTTTCAGATGCATTTCCTTTTCAGATTAACTGGGGACATAAACAGAAACAGACACCATCAACAAATGACCTATGCCTGTTGTTCTGTACCATGTTCTGACTTCTCACAACAGGGTAGAGTCAGTTATTTGCTGGGCCTGTTCAGTATCCCATAAACATCTCATACCTCTTCTGCTACAACTGTTATTCCTTTCCTAAGAGCTGCTCATTTTCTTCATGAACAAAATTTCACAGCTGCTTGAAAATGTGCTTATATTTCTGACTATTTTTGCCTAGTAAGAGATCCACTCACACAGCTAACTTGGAACTTTGCGAAAAATGCAATTGATTCCAGTTTTGTTTCAAAGTTCAGTATTGTGTACTTTCCACGACCATTATATTAAAGAATTAGAAATAGTAATTTAGAATTATCAGACACTTCCTTTATATATCTAAGAACCAAACTCTCTTGGAAACCTGTTCTATGATGCTGAATTGATGTTCTACCAGATGGTTAATTAACAGAGCACAAGACAGTTCTGCAGGCCAATGAACTTGTTATGCAACTCCAGTGCTCACCTTTCTGTTACTTGGTACCAATATCTTTAAGCAAATCAAAAATATTTCTTTAAACACTGTTTCATCATGAGAAAAATTTACACTGCAGAAACTTTCTAACCTATTTAAAATGTATCTGTAGCGTAAAGCATGACTGGTCCAAGGGCACACAGCAATGGAGCTCTGTTTCTTTCTCATTCTAACTCAAAGCAGTTGAGCTTTGCCTACCTAGGCTTCTGCAAACTGAACCGGGCTTGTCGTCCTCACCGAGGTGTCCAGCCCAGGGTCGGGAGCTAAAAGCTGGTATTCCTCCAGGCTGGGAGAAGAGCAGTGCTGGAGCTGGTGTACTGCTTGCACCACCTAGTGATAGCTGAGGGCTTGCACAGCTCCTCCTTCTTGCCTGAAGCACAAATGAATCCTGGATGAGGATGCTAGCGATCTCTGGAAGGAAAAAGGGAACACCACCACTTAAAACAAATATTGTGACAACGGCTAGCGTTCTCTTCTCAGCATCACCGTTTTAACTGACACGCCATGACATTGTGTGTCTCACACATCATTTCCTCTGACACACCATGTAGCACTAAGTTAAATACATCTGCATCACATTTGTATGGATATCAGATGAACTACATAGGGCTTACAGAGCACAAGAAAGTCGTAACTGGACTGAACTGGAGAAAGCAGGATGCAATGGGGAGGGTCAACAACATTTCCACATGCATTTTTCTGTAAATCCAAATTTTTCAGACAAAAAAAATCTAGATGGTCATTTATATTACCAGAAACAACACTTTCTGTATTAAATAAACTGTTTTATGTGCAAAACCATTTTCACCACTTTCTTCACACTTGTCTATGAAGTGACCTTTCTCTAGAGATTTTCTAGGATCCATCTCATTGCAAGGAGGGAGCCATGTCTACATGGATATGTGACTTTGCAAAGAGCTAAAGTGCACTGGTGTCTAGAGGATAAAAGGCTGTCCCTGTTGAAGCAAAATCCAAAAGATCACTGACTTAATTTGGCCCAGGAATTCACTTACACTGCTATACACTTTGGTGGGAACAGCAGTATGTTAGAAAAGGCAGGGTTTTGTGGGGTTTTTTTTGTGTTTTTTTTTTTTTAATTAGAAGTGGGACACAGGAATCATAAGTCTCAAGATATGTGCTGTAAGTTACTAAGCACTTATTTTAATTTGAATTGTATTGCCCATCTTAGTTGACCTTTGCATAAAATAGGGGTAATTCTTACCTATTGTCATGGTTTAACCCCAGCTGGCAACTAAGCACCACACAGCCACTCGCTCACTCCCCCCTGGTGGGATGGGGGAGAGAATCAGAAGAGTAAAAGTGAGAAGACTCATGGGTTGAGATAAAGAGAGTTTAATAGGTAAAGCAAAAGCCGCGCACACAAGCAAAGCAAAAGAAATTCATTCACTCCTTCCCATGGGCAGGCAGGTGTTCAGCCATCTCCAGGAAAGCAGGGCTCCATCACGCCTAATGGTTACTTGGGAAGACAAATGCCATCACTCCTAACGTCCTCCTCTTCCTCCTTCTTCCCCAGCTTTATATACTGAGCATGATGTCATATGGTACAGAACAGCCCTTTGGTCAGTTGGGGTCAGCTGTCCCAGCTGTGCCCCCTCCCAGCTTCTTGTGCATCTGGCAGAGCATGGGAAGCTGAAAAGTCCTTGACTAGTGTAAGCACTACTTAGCAACAACTAAAACATCAGTGTGTTATCAACATTATTCTCATACTAAAATCCAAAACACAGCACTATACCAGTTACTAGGAAGAAAATTAATTCTATCCCAGCCAAACCCAGCACATTCTCCACCCCTTATTCCATACCATTTATGTCATGCTCAGGTCTGATGCTATCCAACACATTCTCATTATCCGCCATCACCCTTCCCATCCTTTGATATAATACACAGATATAATTCCCTTAGTCTATGGACCACCCCTGTGAAATGTCTGTAAAATGTCCATAAGTGTCCACAAAATGTCCACTGAGTTCATTTAGTCCATGACTTTGGGCTCCATCTCTTATGGTTGTCACTCAGAACAGGAGAGGTGGTGTGCTGCTTGGAGTTACTGGGCACCAAAGCCAGCTCAGTTCGGGTCACTGCTGCACTTGCACTGCTTCTTGTAAGGCTTCTCCTCCATTGGTTCAGGTGGTTCCGGCTACAGTAATTCCCATAACATGCAACTCAAATAATGGATTACAATTTAAACGTATTTGCATTACAATCTCCACCCCTGGTCCCTTTGGACCAGACCATCGGGTTTAACATTGCAATGAACTCCTCCCCTTGCCCCTGCTCTGGCTTGGACTTATCCACAGACTGCAGTCCCTTAGGGGTGTATCTGCTCCAAGTGGAGCCTCATCTATGAGCCACAGTATCTCCAGGGGTATACCTGCTGCAGCATAGACTTTTCCACAGCCACAGTCGCTTTGAGGTGCGCCTGTTCCAGCATGGCCTTCTTCATGGGCCATAATGCCTTCAGAGATAGACCTGCTCCAGCATGGCCTTACCCACAGCTGCAGTCCCTCCAGGGCTGTACGTGCTGTCATGGGCTTATCCATGGCCACACACTTTGAGGTGCTCCAGCATGACCTCATGCACAGCTACTGATGCTTCAAGGTGTACCTCCTGCAGCATGGACTTATCCACAGCCACAGATGCTTTGAGGTGTACCTTCTCCAGCGTAGCCTTATCCTTGGGCCACAATCCCTTCAGAGGTATACCTGCTGCGGCACAGACATAACCACAGCCACAGACCTTTCAAGATATACCTGCTCTGGCATGGGCTTATCCATGGGCACAGACGCTTCGGGGTGTCCTGCTCCCATGTGGACTCATCCACAGGTCACAGTCCCTTTGACTCAGGTTCACACTGGAGTTCCAGCCTGTCCAGTACAGCAGCACAGAAACAGCAGCGATGCCCTGGCCATCTGCCAGCCCAGGTGCAAGGCCATTGCTGTTATCAAAATGTTCCCAGGCACAGCAGAGTCAGATGATCAGCAGTACAGCAGCACAGCAAGCAACAAAAGCAAAAAGCAGCCACTAACGAGCACCAGACTAATATACAGTAAGGCAAGCAAGCCCCATGGCAAGCACAGAAGCCTGCCGATTAATAGCTAAACAGCAATAACAGCTACAAATTCCATCTAGCACATTCCAATCAAATCTGTCATTATCTCAAACCCTTTGAGCCCCTTGTTGGGCGCCAAAAAGGACTGTCATGGTTTAACCCCAGCTGGCAAATAAGCACCACACAGCCGCTCGGCTCGCTCACTCCCCCTTGGTGGGATGGGGGAGAGACTTAGAAGAGTAAAAGTGAGAAAACTCATAGGTTGAGGTAAAGACAGGTTAATAAGTAAAGCAAAAGCCGCGCACGCAAGGAAAGCAAAACAAGGAATTAATTCACTCCTTTCCATTGGCAGGCAGGTGTTCAGCCATCTCCAGGAAAGCAGGGCTCCATCACGCCTAATGGTTACTTGGGAAGACAAATGCCATAACTCCTAACGTCCCTCCCCTTCCTCCTTCTTCCCCAGCTTTATATGCTGAGCATGATGTCTATGGTATGGAACAGCCCTTTGGTCAGTTGGGGTCAGCTGTCCTGGCTGTGTCCCCTCCCAACTTCTTGTGCACCTGGCAGAGCATGGGAAGCTGACAAGTCATTGACTAGTGTAAACATTACTTAGCAACAACTAAAACATCAGTGTGTTATCAATATTATTCTCATACTAAAATCCAAAACACAGCACTATACCAGCTACTAGGAAGAATATTAACTCTATCCCAGCCAAAACCAGCATGCCTGTATTGTCAGAGTGTTTCCAGGCTTTGCTAGCTAATGCTTGAAAAAGGCAAAGAAATCTTTGAATGAAAGTTCTGTAACAGAAATTCAGGGGATCAGAATTAAAACAGAACACGAGAAAGAGCAGATATGTGCAAAAAACCTTTTCTCTAGTTCTGCCATGGGGAGCAGGGAAGCTATTCACCTAAAAATGAGCTTATAGGTTACTGGTGACTTCATGGTGATTCTCATTCTTTCTGTAGAGTTTGAGGGCAGGGAAGATGGTAAGGGATGTGAGCAACAGTGAGGTGCACTCCATTTTTTCCCTGGTACTATGTTAAAACCCAGGTTGAATTTGTGTTCCCAGAGATTAACTCAAGTACCTACTCACAGTCCAATCTTATTACAATTATCCAAAGGGGTCTCACCTGAAGAGTTAAGTTGCTGCGTGACATCTATATATGAGCTGATATATGCACTTTTGGAGTCTACATCAGTCTAGTAAAGAGCCACCGGAGCTTTTTCATTGCACTTTGGGCTATGAAAATACACATTGTCTTTTCTCTGCCTGAGCATTTATCTGATGACTAGTCACTTAATTCCATTAGCAATTAATATTAGGCACTCTCCCATCTGTGGCTGTAAAAATGAAAATGCTATTACTTCAGGGAAGCCATAGGTAATTGGGCCTGAATAGGGGTGGGAGGGAGGGCATGGGGGGGTATGTAGATTTTCTGGTCTTTGTTTTACTTGGTCTTTTCTCCTCTTAATTTCTTTGGTTCTGGCATTTACAAGGGCAAGCCAGTTGAGCTTTAAATCAATCCTTTTTTATTATTAACTTGCAAATCCATTAAGGATTTCATATGTTATTTGCTTTTCAGTGAGGGCATTATTAAGAATTAAACTTAAACCCAAAAAGAGCAGACTTTTCAGGATCCCTCCAGCAAACACAAAAGCAGACAATGTTAACACTACTCTGCTTCTCTTAATACAAAGCCATTCCATTGCTGTGTTTCAAACTAATTGAATGTTTATCTGAAAGCCTTCATTATGCTAATATCGATAGGATCCATCTTAATGCCAGCTTCTACTGAGATGACTCATTTTAATCTAGATTGTTGCAGAGCTCCATTGCACAGTAATATGAATTTAATGACATAAGGCCTCAATTAAATCTCTGGGGTTTCCAGGAACATCTTCAGCTCTTCAAAAAGTTATTATCTCCCAGCCACGTTGATTGGCCAAAGATATTTTAAAGGCAACCTCCTCCCTCACCTCATTATGAAGGCCTGAGCAAAACTGACATCCAAACAAATGGTGATTAGTGAATCAGCCTTTTTGTAATGATAGCAAGAGTTAATGGAGTTTGGACATCATCTTTTTTCTCCTGACTTTGCCACTTTGATGTTGACCTTCCCTTACTGTCATTGTACTTGCCCTTCTTTCCTTCCCCCATACTCATACGACCACATGGGTGTTCCCATGAAGCACGTACTCCTCACTGGTATATGTCCTAAGATTTTGTGCGTTCATAACTGCCTGAGTGGGGTCTGCAGTGACAAAAGGGGATCCTTGATCCCACTCTACTTGAGCTCCAGAGTCTGATTACTAAAGCCTCCTGCTCTTAATGCTTACCCCTCTGATTCATTGGAACAAGCAGGGGACCTCAAGACCCATCTTCTGTTAGCATAGCTCTTGTGAATACAGTGGATCTGTGCCAGAAGATTCCAGAAGTGTTAAATATCAGGGGCAATTAGGTCCTTTCATTTGACCTCCTTTACAAACTCAAGAACAGAAAAGAGCCAAACAGATACACATCCAATCTGAGGCCACCAAGTAATGCAGAAACCCAACAAAGATTCTCATACATTTTCAGTTGTTAATTGGCCTCACTATTAATAGCTGATCATTATTTTTAAGGGGTTTTTAAATGTAAAAGTGCTGTGTCTTCCTAACCTAAATCAAGATGCTTCCCCCCATACAGTTATTTCTACATTATTGTCAAATCACATCTCAATCAGCTTCATGTTTAGCAGAACAAATTGCATTTCTTCAGTCTCCCACTTTAATGCCCTATGGATATAATTATAACATGCAAAAATAGTATTCCTTGTTAACATTTCTGTGTCAATAAAACATGGGTGTGCTTGACAACTACTGTAATTTTACATCAAGGATCTGAAACTTGCCCTGAGACTGCTATACTTGAAGAGGAAGTCAGGTACAGTTTCCTTTCAACATTACTGGGATTTGTCTTGAAGATGAAAGATTCCCAGACAAGCTCTGCCGTCTGTCACTCCTTGCCCCACACACCTTCTAATGCAACTGCCTGCATTCAAATGCCAAATCCCTTATTACTGGGCTTCGCAACCTGTGGCAGATATGAGAAATTCCACGTCAGTCAGGAGAAGTATGAATAAGTGCCTTGTCACCATTGAAAGCAAAGCCTCATGAATTCAAATTCTTTTACAAAGGCTAGATTCATGTATAAATCAAATTGAATGAAAGATTTATCACATCTATCTGCATTATACCCACATCTTCCAGGAGTTATACTACTTTAAACATATTTGTCACAGTATTTCTGACATATGCAGGACTTTTATATCAGTAGCGACATCTGAGTAGCATCAGAATATCACCAAACACTTTCAAGCCTGTGGATCTTTATTACACACTGCCAGAAATAACTTGGTTTCCAAAGACATTGCAACCATGCAGGTTTCTTTAAGTAGCTGAGTGGATTTAGCCATCCTCAGAATCAAGCTCCATGTGAATACAGATGCAGCACCTAGAGACATGATGGCCTTGGCTTCTGTTCAGTCCTTGGGTGGGAACTTGCACAGACACTTCAGGTTGTATCTACACACGTGTTTACTCAGAAGCTGAGTGGTCCCAGCTCCTTCAGTTACTGTCACAATTCAACAGCTGTTAAATACAATCTGCATTTCCTATACATAGGCAGCAATGTTTTCAGAACCACCAGAGTTTGGAGGAGTGACAGTACTCTAAAGCAGCAGGACCAGTGCTCAGAGCGTAGGTATGGTGGTGTTTATTAACAAGGAGTCTAAGTCATGACCCAGCAGCAACTGCTCAGTCCGTACAGAAACTTTACATCTGCATCTCTTGTTTGTCTTCCAATTGGTTTGCTTTAACGTGCAGAAGAAGAGGTCCTCAAACCAAAAGCTGTGCGAGCAGTCCAGCAGCAATTCTCAGTAGGCATCTTTGAAGACGCACTGATGATCTCTTTTTGCCTTTATGAATTGGACTGGCCCAGACCTGAGCGTGCAGCAGGCTCTGTTCCTTAAAGTTGGTTTGAAAATGGCTGTGAACAATTTCAACACGCTCAAGAGCTTTGGAAGTTTCCAAATCTGTACCTCTGGAATATTTTAAATTACTAGAGCAGTAACAGCCCTAAGAATTTCTCAGGCCAGACAGCTGCTAGCTCTCATGTTCCCATATTCTTAAAATGATTCTGGGGACCACTTATGACCAGTGCCTTGCAGTTTGGCATGGAAAGCAGACTGTAATTTGGGAACTACCGCACCTAAGCCAACAGGCATCGGCTGGCTCCTCCATTACTTCAGCATAGATAATCTTGTGGAGTTGAAGAGCTTAACGGGGACAGAAAATAGAGTATCATTGTGCTACCCACAGAGATGATTGATACCTTTGTGAGAATGATAACTCAACCTCACCTTGTCCCTTAGAAAAGCCATGCTGGAATGCCATCAATTTGTTTTGTTAGCAATTTAAAACTGACTCTGCATAGGCATAAACAACAAGCTGTGAAAGGACAACATTAGAGCAGGACTGGAGATTTTTTTGCCCTGAAGTTAAAGATTCTTGGCAGCATTTAAGCCAAGACTTTCCCCATCTACTCAAGGTATTCAGTATTTTTCTGTGCAGCCTTAAATTCAACTGTTACTTATTTACATTGCTTCCACAGGTGGATATATCAGGTACCCTGTGGTACAGAACAAAAGTTTATCCCCAACAAGCTCAAAAAGGCCTAAATTTCTGGAAGAGTCCCTAAGAAAATAAGATCCCTTCACAGTGACCAAAACTCTGCAGCCCAAAGCAAGCAGCCTTTCTGCAACACTTTCTGCAACTTTGAGACAGCAGCAGATGCCTTACCACATCAACCCATCTTTCAAGAGCCACCATATTGCCAGCGCAATGGGGTATTACTGGTGCAGTTAGCGGCAGTTCTTGCTTGCAGAAAACAAATTGGTAGTTGTGCCCTGTGGGCCGTCCATTTTACAACTGATGCACCACTGAACTAAACAGGGCCAGATCCATCCTTACCAGAAGCAGGCAAGGCTCACCCCGGTCTGGCTCTGGACTGGCTTTCCACAGGCACATACGACCTTGGTCACGGGAGCGTCTGTCTGCAAGCAGCAGTAAATAAAGTCACTCTCAGTCACTGCCATTGCTGTGCTGTAGTCAGAGGCACAGAAAAATGAGGTCACACAAAAGGTTCAAAGGCTGAGTCAGGCCCACCAGAGCTGCTGCTTTCCAACTCTCAGTCCAGCAGGGCAATTTACCACGTCACACAACTGATCGGGTGAAACTGAGTGCTGGGAAAAACCCACTTGCTCTGACAAAACACCCATCCAGAGAGATGTCTTGGAGAAACTCTGAATCATCACTAGTGCAGTTCCTCCAGACCCCTGCGAGGCTCCCCTTTGGGCTACATTCCTGCACTCCGCAATTCAGACTTGGACTTCAATCTTTTCATCCTGGATAAGTACCCTGCGCTGATCTGAGGTTGGTCTCTTACCCTCTCCCCCAAGAGTTGCATCACAAAGCATACAAAAAGAGATTTAAGCCCCAGACTCCACAGCACAGCTTCAGATCTCTTAGCACAGCAAGTCGCCAGCCCAAGCAGGTGCATTTTATGACACCAGCATCAACAGAACAGCCAGTTACACCAGTCACCCTGCAAAGCACGCCTACGTGCTGGCCACATCTGCCTGAATCCCACCAGCAGAGCAAGACCTACCGATCATTAACACAGCAGTTGACAATGTTGCCAAATCTCACAATTTTATCACAAATATTATTTGTGATACTTCGGGGATTTGTGATTATTTGGGGACTCTCCCCCTCCCCCCTCCAGGAGACTTGACATTTGATTTTATGAAAAGTAGTTAGGTCACTAATTATCTTCACAACCAGGAAAAAGTCATTCAATCCTGTGCAGATTTCATGCAAAGTTTCAGCTTTCTTTAAAACCACCACCTCTTCTGAGCACTTAGCTGCAGAAAGACACTTGCAAGTGGCATATGTTTACACTTAATACTCAATGAAAAGAAACACTGGAGTTTCCTTTGTCAGACAAAGCCCCCAATCTCATTATCCTTAGCTGATGATTCTCAAACAGCTAGGCTGCATGACTTCTGAAGGCTGGTAGTGCAGAAATACTGCCCCCGGAACAGGGAAAACAGGAGCACACCAGCTCTTCAGAGAAACTATGCTTTAAGCACTGGTTAGACATGCTTTTTCCCCCGAAGATCACAGGGCATGGCTGTGCAAACGCTAGACCAGCGATCACACTAGCTACAGCCTCTTCCCTTCCAAGGTACTTAGATGGATGAGTAGACCAAAACAGCAGGCACACATTTATTGCTGATCAGCAATTGCTATGCACAAGAAAAGTCTGTTTGGAAGGCGATATTCTTACACATTAAGGTGCTATTTGGCACACATGATGACCTGTGCAGCAAGAACCTGTCTATATACTGCTTTATTCTATTGGGTACTATAATCCTTTTTATCTGATTTTTTCAGTGCATCTTCTCCACGCTCAAAGGCAGGTGACTATGTACATTACAGCTTTTTAGATCCTTTAAATGTCATTTCCCCTCCTGAAGATATATTCATTACAGTCAATGCCTGCCAGCCAGAGAAGCAGCATTTGATTTTTTAAAAGGAGCTGGAATTTTCTCCTTTTGCTTTCTTGTTGTCACATCAGCCAACCCCCTGCTGTAACCCAGAATAAGAACAGGCTACAGAGTAAGTCAGTTGAGATGAAGGCAGCAAGCATCTCTGGGGAAGGAGTTTCAGGTATCTTGTTACCTGGATGTTGATAGCATCCACTCCTTTTTAAGAGTACGGTATTTGCAACAATTTCAAGCCTATGAAGCATTCCTATGAACACCTGCAGCATTTTCACAATCATCAGACTATCACAGCCTTATATATCGTTTCCTCATGGAGGCCATAAAAGCAGTTAGGTTACTTATCTATGGTCAGGCAGCAGATCCATATCTGAAATGAGAATGGAAATTCAGCGCTCCTTGTAGGAAAGCCATTGCTATTTTCTTCTGCCAGCTTTGTGTAAGAAAAAGTCTCCATCCATGCTGGCTGTTTTTTTGCCTTTCATAAAAAAACCCAGGCCATAAATATCACAAGGGAAATGGAATTGTTTTGAAAACATTTACTCAGAAGCAGGCACTCTGGATCAAAGCCTGTCCCAGGCTCCCAGACCTTTTCTGGGGACGGCCGGCACACCCCGTCCCGCCGGCCTTGCCACCTCCACAAGCCTCGGAGAGGCAGGAGGGGCAGCGGGGCCCTACCGCCATCACAGCGGCGCAACCCGCGCTGCTCCGGGAGCCTCCCCCGCCGCCCGGGGGGCGCAGAGCACCGCCCCCCGCAGCCCCTCAGCCCTCGGGCCGCCTCCGGCAGAGCTCGGGCCGGCTCAGAGCTGGCGAAGTCCCGCTCCGGCGGCTCTCCCGGGCGGGGCGGGGGGCTCTCCCCACACAGCCTGGGCTGGTGGCCCTGCGACGGCCTCTCCCTCGTTCGGCGGTTTTACTCCCAGGACGCGGTTAACGCCCGGGCTGTAGCAAAGCGTTTTACCTGGCTGCCGCCCGCGGACGCTAGAGGTCACTCCTGCCCCACGAGAAGGCCGCGGCCGGGCGGCGGGCGCCGCGGCAGGGGAGCGCGGTGGAGCGGCGGCCGCCTTGGTCCCGAGAGCCGGGCGCCGCGCCAGTGAGGAGCAGCTGAGGACGCCGGGCTGGCACAGTCCAGGCAGAGGCAGCCGGGGCTCTTTCAGAAAGGGCCTTTCCTCCTCCATTGCTCCTTTGTGCAAGGGCTGCCACTGGCCGACGGTTCAGTGGATTTGTTCCCCTGCTGCATGCAGAGGTTTCCCTGCTAGGCCCGCTACTGCCGGTGGGAGAGCCAGCACCTAGTTGTGCATGGCACCTGTGCCTTTTGCATATCTGAAGGCCATTTGTTCCGCAGTGGACTTAAAGTGAAAGGAAGGTTGGGAACTAGATCCAAAAAAAAAAGCCAGAGACCCTGATCCTTTATCATTTCTTCACATTCACCAGGGAATTCTGAGTACTGACTGCCCCTACATCTTATCTTGATGAGATTAAGGTAAGATATGGTATGCTTGGCATGAGAGGAAAGTGGCTGAACTAACAAAGTGTCTTGCTGGTATAGCAGCAAGAAGTCAGATTTTGATCTGCTAAATACCAGAACAGATCCAGAGTGACTGCAGTGGAGGACTCCATACTTTACAGGTGGAAGTGACAACAGAATTTGGCTAAATAGTTTAATTTCAGTTCCCCATCAAAAGCTGCTAAGGATTGATCAGCAAATCCATTGACCCTAGGGAATGCATTATACTAGTGAGAAGAAAAAAAAGATAAGTAAGCCAAAGCATTGAGCAATGCTCAAAGGAAGCCATGGGAGGAAGAACAGTACCTTTGGCAGGGTGGGTGCAAGGGAAACAAGTTGGACAAACCATCAGGAAGAATCCCCGTTCTTAAATAAAATGTTGATGCAACTTCATTTTCCAAACAGAAAATGGCCTTCCAAGCTTTCCAGCTAGTCAGGATGATGGATATTTTAACCTTACTCACAAATAACTGCAGGCCAAGTATTTCCAATGCTTTGCCTGTCAAACAGCCATAAAAGTAAAAATAACCAATCACAGAAACTGCCATATAACTCTGAACAGTTTTTCCAGTTCAGTGTCTTCACCTTCCTCTGAGCGGCTCATGATAAAGTAGAGTTGAAAACAGCAGCAAAAAAGGTAGAAGTGCAGAACTGACCGTAATTCAAAAGATATCACTAATCACAGACATAGGAGGGACTCTCAAATGAGACAAAGTGGCAAGGACTGCCATTTATGGTTCCTTGGTTTCTCTATGTGAAACATTAGTGTATTCTGGATTGGTAGAGATACTACGAATGAAGAGGGAAGACAAAATGAAGCATGGAAACAAGAACTATCCAGGCCAAGGTCATTAAAAATAAAAGTGCTCCTCCTTTTGTACTTGCTCTTTCAGAACATTAGCTATTGCCATTAATTCAATCCAAAATGACATGGTGCTTCACATCAGCCTAAGCATCAGTCTAATCAAACAGCAAAATACAAGGAGCCCAAAACATGACTGGGTCTGAGAGGTGCTCTAGGAATGCAAACGATAGAACAGGTGCAGAAACAATGCATTATAAGGTGAGTTTGTCTACAAAAGGAAGAGCAGAAAGAATGGTTTAATGATGTGGCTGATGACCAACAGGGTATACTACGTAGAACTGTCAGCTGATTTGATATAGCTGAGCTGATAAGTCTGTCTGAGAAGATACTGCTTTTATTTTAACTTGATTTCATTTCAGGAGTGTTTTAGGATGTGCATTAACATGTAGCAAAAAGACTTATCCAATTTCTGAAGCTAGAAAGCTGCTGGGGAGGGGGTAATTAACAGAGAAAAAGCAGCTAGTCTACTGCAGGTCTCCAAGACCTTTTAAGTGCCTCTTCACTCTTTCTGCAGTGTGCTGTAATCTTGACTGATATATAAAAAACAGGAGCCACCATCTTAAGTTATGGCATGTTTTATGGTTCATGGGCAGGGTTTGAGATACATGAAAGGGATGTTCTATAGACCTTTCAGCATTAACAGGCTATTGCATGCTGGCCTGTGATGGCAGAGAATTGGAGTCAGTAGTCAGCATGGCCTCTCCTGGTCCTTTTGTGCTGGCAGTGATCCACACACCCAGTTCCCTCTCCTGTACTGTGTTACGACTCTAAGCACATGCTGGTAACTAAACTACTGCCATACTTTAAAGGGGAAAAAAGGGTTGGAGAATGGAGATATTCAGAATTTGGGTTACACCTATAAAGCAACATAGAAAACTTACTACACTGAACAACCCTGCCAGAGGGAGTTTGCATTGCTGGCTGTGATGTTTCCTACAACTTCCTTAAGCTGAATACTGATACTGACATCAAGGGACCATTGTATCATCCTGGAAGTGTCACTCAAATTTCAAAAACCATTTTCACTTTTTTCTAAAAAGTCGTCAAGAGCTTTTGAGTCTCCAGTCAATGCAGTAATTTTATTCTACAATACATTTAAAAAACCTATGAGGTCTGTCAAAGGAAATATAATCCTAACATTTGCCTTTAAAATATTTGGTGCAAGTGAAGAACAGTTCTGTAATATCCACAGCAATGCCTTGTTATTAAATTCATTGAGTGTGGATATATTTTAGATCTGTAGATATTTGCATAATTAACATACTTGATAAATAATTACTAAGTTACAGTTAATTGTCCAATTAATTATGAGAAAATCAATTTGGAAATTGGAGAAGCCTTACAAGTTGCAATAAGAAGACTGAAGAGCAGATGAAAAGAAAAGGTAAATTCAATTAAAACCTCATCTAAGTCAACTTCATCATTTTTAAGACCGTGAAGAGAGGTGGGCAGTTTTCATCCTCCTGCTGTGGGATATACTTCTCTGCCATGGAGACTTCTAACACCGTTAGCTCTGATCCTCTGAACCTTTGCACGGTAGCTCAGCCTATTATGTAGAGACCATTCGTCTCACTGAACTCTGGGCCCACTTTCCCCGAGAAAGGTTTACATACATAAACAGAGATGCTTGAAAGCTTCTCTGTTTAATAATACATTATTGGGAAGTAGCTTTCTATGAATTGGAGTCTTTTCCTTAATTTTTGCAGGCTCAGCATAGGGCTTATAGCAAATTAGCTAGACCATGAGCACATATGTGATGCTGCCTCTAACACTGCCTTCAGCTTTGATGACCCTTCTTTGATGGAGAGCTGTTAGCAGCAAACTTCAGCCCGTCTTCTACAGAAAGCGAGAGCCTGGGCCAATCTAGGTGTATAGGACTGTGCATCACATTGTCCACACTGGGGGGAACAGGAAAGCTCATTTAAGGTTTGCTTTTTAAAGAGGAAAAAAAGTCAGGGTGTAGAAGAGCTGAAGAGAACCAGCTTTGCAGGCCCTTGAGCACGACAAGACAGAAGGACTAAAGGACTGCTCACCGCGGCAGGGGGGAGGCAGCATCTTGGAAGAGGCTGGGAAGTTCTGATGTTCACTTTCTGTGGCCACTTGAAAGCACAGCCTCTACTTTCACATGTTACTTTCCAAGCCTCCCATGTCTTAGCCATACCTTCACCCACCAGCAGGTTTACTTTTCCAACAGCATTTGAAGTGAGGAGAGAGTAACTGCCATGTTAGTAATGAATGCTTTCAGATGCGTATTTATTTTTAGTGAACACTCTGTTCCTCCCTCCTTTCCTTGCTTTCCCAGGTAATTGGGTACACATCTACTAAATTACCTTTCATTCTTTGCCATTGTCTTCTGATGAACTTTTCCCTGTCACTCACACTTCCTTGGTAGTTTAGAAAGTTTGCCAGTATGCAATATATTTTACTGTTTGTTTTATGATACTAATAATGAAACTCCCTTTGTTTCTTTTTTCCACTTTTCCTGGACTACAAATTACATAGCATGCAAATACAGTAACTTAAAGTCTTTGCAAAGTCTAATTTTTCCTCCAGCCATTTAACTATTGGAAGCAACGTTCCTCTATTTGACATATAGTGTATTGCCATTTCCTCTCTCCCTCTGCTTTCCTATCTCCTCTATCTCCAGCTCCATGTAAATACTGATAATAAAGAGAACACAACCCCTGGATATTCCAGCATGCCAGTATTACAGATACTCCCCAAGGAGTAAATGAGGGCCCTCTCTATGCTCCTGTGACTTTTTTGCCAGGGGAGGTTTGCTGTGTGTGAGAACACAAATACAGACACATATCCCAGCTCAGCTGACCATGGATAACTGTATTGAATGTAAGTCTTTAAAATTAGTGAAAAAGAGGAAAGCTGGATATTTCCTAGTGCTGTTGACAGAACTGAACAAGCTGCGTTGGAAAGGAGGTTTGTTTTGTTCACTTTTAGGAATTAAACGATTGTGGTCCTGATTCAAACGTCTCTGTGTTGCTAATCACAAATTACTGATGCTCTGCAAACAATCTTTCAGTTACTGCTCATATTGTTCTTTTTCCCTGACATTTTCCTATTCTGTTATTTCAAATGTCTGCTTCAACACAGCTGTGATTACCTGCTAACCACACACTGTTTGTCTTAGAGTTGCACTCTAACACAACTGCATTACCTTTTTTCATCAAAGGAAGCAGGCAGTGTTGAGATGTGTTTGGCATCAGGCAATATCTAGGGAAAAAATTGTTTGAGAATGAAGTTCAAGGTCACCATAAGAGAAAGTCAGCCTGTTTTTGGAAGGTAACTGTCTCAATAATTTTAAAGAATCTTTACCTGAATGTTAGCCAAGTAGACTATTATTGTTATTCATGGTGCAGGGCTGTATTAAAATGCTGAACACTTGCTCTTTCTAGTTTTTCCTGTTTCATTCAGCAAATACTGGAAAGTTCTAATTAAGATGGAGAAAAAAGAAATCAATGGAAATTGTACTGCATTCATCTCAGCTGCATCAAGCAAATGCTGAAAATCTGGAACAAGTGCAATTGTCAGAAGTAGTTCTGCATAGGGTAATATCTGCTGATCAGCTCCACCAGAATGGAAAATGCAGTAGTAACTCATAAGTGCTATATATATATATACACACGAGGTAAAAGCGAATATATGCCATGCTAGTCTGAAAACTAGCAGATCCACTTTATGATGCTCTTGGTCTTACTATCCACTAAACCTAGGGCTAGGGGAACAGTGGGTTTGTACAATGTATGTACTTGTATGCTCTGAGGCATATTGCCTAGTACCATATTGGTAAAGGTATTTGGGGGCAGTTAACTTCTAGTGATTTTACTGAGTACAGGTGCCTTAGCAGCTCTTGAAGTATGGCCTTTCCCTTATATGTGCTCAAGTTACCTGGATGTAAAAAAAAAAGTAGTAAAACATTTCCTCATAGTAACATAGGGATTGATGCATTCAGGTTTGAGATACTGAGGTAGTTTGGTGATGGAAGGAGTGTAGGTCCCTCAGAAATCCCCAACAAGGATTGTTCATGTACCTAAATTAATCCCTTCTTATCCCTGACCCCAATCAGACATTTCTGAGCCAAACCCATCAGCTCCAGCATAGCTGGAAGCAATGCAAGGAAGAGAATGGAGGATCTCCTGGTGTCCCGACATAAGTGTACAGGTTTTTCACCACCCAGGCACTATCAGCAGGTCCCAGATGACAGTGGCAGTTTCCCTTCTGGGCTGAACTGAGCTGCACTGAAAATCAGTATCATCTGCCTGAACAAGTCATGCTGCTCATCAGTTCCTCAGAAGGGTCAACAGCTGTTTTGTTCTGTGGGACATACACCACACTGTATGATAATTGAGGCCTTTGGCAGACATTGAAAAGGTTAGGTTTTTATATAAGCCTGTTATAAGACCCTCAAAGCCTGTTGAATTACCAGACATTTGCCCCTGTAGTTATGTGCCCGGTAACCCCAGCCATAGAGCCCTTTCCCACCTAGTGTTATGGTGGCATATCAATATTTGTCACTTGTTATTTACAGATAAAAAGGTGGCATTTCGGAGGACACTAGGTCTCCTGCATTTAATAGGCTTAAGCTAGAGGATCAGTTCTTTGCCAAGTTCTTTCGTGCTGTACCACTTGATGGCACTCTTGCATTAGCACAGTGCAGGCTGAAGGCAAGACAAATCAACAAGCAAAGCCTGTCCAAAGTTGTTCCACTTAATTTGTTTTGCATCATGAATGTACCTGTTTAATTGATTAAAGGAATCTAACACTGTAGTATTGAGTAGGAATAAGCAGGGCATACAAAATAATCACACCAAGAAAGCCCTGTATTTTGCAATTTTAATCCCAGATACTGCCTGGATATTACTTTTTAATTCTTTCAGTAAGTTTGGCAAGAAATTTGCCTTTGCTTTACTGAGCCTTGTCTTCCAAGGGTGGCAAATTGTCCTTGCCCAGTATTTCCTTCTTTCATTATTAAAAGATTTTTTTAATTGCATGTGTTCATGCATGGTTCAGGGTTTTCTTTTGTTGTTTCGGTTCAAAAGCAGCAATGAATTGCTACTGAAACTAAACAACAATACCTTCTGTTTGCCTAGACAGTAAATGGAAATTATGTCCTCTAATAAAATTATGATACAACTTCATATCAAAGGAACATTCTCCAGTGGGCTATGTGAGGTTAATAAATGAGTATAAGTGTTATCACATATGCCACTTATCTCTAGATGGTTATAAATACATCAGCGAATGCTGCAGATGGTTACAGGCCACAGGTAGAAATAACTTGCTGGTCTGTTGGATTTTATGACTTCATGAAGAATGTATTAAAACATTTATTAGCTCTTTATATGCAGAGTCTTAATGGCAAATGTAACTGATGAGGATCTGAAGTTAAAATGTTTCAGGGACTGGGGTGAAATCTTCAGAGGGTGTCTGACTGTCATAGGAGCATCTTCTGTTCAAGGGCTGGGATCCATGTTCTGAATGAGAACCTCAAGGGGAAAACTGGAAGCATCTCAGTACAACTGAGTGCCAGATGACCCTTGGATTTACCAAGGCCTAAATCTCACAATCTTTTAAAAACTTTACCTGGTCCACAATGCAGTTGCTAACAATCTTTCCTGCCTATGACTTTGATCTGATCCCTTACTTTGACACTTCATCAGCTCCCCTGAGGGCTAAATTAGTGAGTGCAGACTCCTTGCCTTCATTCTGTAATTACCCTTGTTTAACTTTTTGAATTTGTTCCCCTCCTCCCCCAACACTCCTTCTCTACTCCTTCAAATGCATAGGTAAAAGATAGGCTAGAGGTTTAAACCAAGGAGAGCTCATGCTTTTTATTCTCCCTGGAACAATGGAGGAGCAGAGCAGGAGCCTCACAAATCAGTGTCATGGGTAGGTAGCACCTGAGAGGTTTTGAAGCATATACTGTCCTGACTGCCTCCATTACCCACGGAATTGCATTGGCAGTGATAATTGCAGCTTCAGGAAAAATAACTGCTAAACAATGATAGCAGCAAAGCCCTACAGCCTTTCTCAATTATATTAAGTGGAAATTTAGTCCTTGAGTACTACTTCTGAAACTGGCTGAGCAGAGTAAGAGCAAGGGCCCTGGTGGGTTGGAGGAAAGTTTAGGGCAGGAGAAAGACTGCTCGCTTTGCTCTGTGACCATCCTTCTTATGGCCCCGTCTGAAAAGTCAGTGGCCACCCTGCTCTGTATCTAATGTTGGCATGAGAATAAAAGCAACAGATTGCAAGTTGAATCTACTCTAACAGAGGCCGTGTAAGCTGGTGAACTTAGGGGAGGGCCATTGTCATCTCTGTAGCCATCATTTCTCTTCTGGTTTTGCATCAGCAGCTTGTACTTCCACCATTATTCGTCTGTCTCAGCCGCAACCTCTTGATCTTTGAAGGCTGTTTTGGTATTGTCAGTATGTCCTTTCTACCTCATTTATTTCTACCCTTTCTGCTTATGCCAGTACTTGTGGTTTTTATCAACACCATCTGCAAACATCTTGCATTTGTTAACGCGTCTTACAGATTAGGACTTTTTGTCTCTATAGTTCCTGTGTGAAGGGGAACTGGAGTCATTTTTGGTAACACGGGAAATATCTTTACACTGATTTGATGTAAACGACCCAAAATTAAAGAATGAAGCAAACAAGTAAGAAGTCTTTGTCATAATACTCAGTGACTCCAGGAGATTTTTTTCAAATGATATTTGAGAGCATTTACTTCAGTCTTCATAAAGGAAGGGGAACTCTGCCTTAATGAACATTATTTTGGATAAAGATGGGATAGGAAGGACAGGTTTTTATGGAAGAGAACAGCCTGAAAATTGATATAGCCTTTTAACCTCTTTCTGCAGTGCTTAGAAACAATAACCCAAATAAGTAGAAAGGTTTTTAGCCAACTTTACATAATGTAGCTCTTGAAGAAGTGCTGTCTCAAAGACTCTGGGCACAGATTTCTGGGCACAGAACCATTTTCCAAATTGTTCACAGTGCTTAGAAAAACTATCTAAAACTTCGGAAACCAGGTAGACACAGCACGTGGCTGTGACCTAAGAAAACGGGGTGCATTCACCTTTGTCTACCATCAAAAGCTTGCCTGCTGAATTGAATTTGTGCCGTTCTCCCCATAAGGGGACCAAGGTCTCCACAGTGCTTGGGTCTAGCCTGAAGTTTCCTTTCTCCCTTACATGATAATTTCTTGTGCCAGTTCCCCATTTCTTTTGGTGTATTTTGAGCAGCACTTAACCCCAGCACTCTGTGACAGGCACTTTATCAGTGTAACAAAGCATCTCTGGTCTCGTGGGAAACTTAAATCATCATCTGTCTGGAAGCGGCCAAGGCTTACTACAGGTTGTCATGCAGAGTCAGAGGCTGAGAAGAGAGAACTTGTCAGCTTTACCTTGATAAGCCCGTGAGTGTGAAAGACATGCCACATGCAATTTCCATTACAGAGATCACCAGGAATCCATGAGAAGCATGAATGAGTGGAAGGAGTCAGGCATGCAGAAAATTATTCAGACCAGAGACCTTGGGCAGTTCCAGGTACGCCTGCTTTCCATGGGAATCAAGGGGATTCTCAAAATTGTCTTGCAAGATCAAGAGGAGATCATCCATTACAAAGTACATCAAGGTATCAAGATAACATTTTCAGATTAACCTTCCTATATTTTTTCCCCTCAAGCAAAAAAAAGGTGATAAATTCTCTCACAGTAGGAAAGCAGTTTTAGTATCATCCAAAAATGTTTTAGTGCTTTTCCACTTAGTTAGGACCATCTTCCTGGTTCACTTAAGAGCAGTGTACTACATCCTCCTTGTTTTTCCCTGGCACTGGCAACTTCATTTGCAGGTACAAGCATCCTCTCCCTTTGTGCTGGAGGAGGGATATGGACCATTGGTGGAGTTGGCTTTCAGAAGCTGCAAACCCCAGCTGTCCTTACAATGAGAGGTCAGAAACAAGGATCCTATTCTTTAGCAGCATCCCAAATTCTGTAGCTGCACGAGCAACTCACAGCAAGGGGATTGGCATGCGCCATGCTGCTATGCAGGAAGATCCCATCCAGGAGCTGACTGCAGCTTGGCAATGAAGAGGACTGGCCATCAGCTGGACACCTACCACTCCTTTTCCTCCCTCTGAAGCACAGCAATGAATAATGATCCACAGTAAATACTTGCACTGTGGCACCATTGCCAACCAGTAGTAGATGTCACATCCTTGAATTTGGGGTTTATCAGATGAGAAGTCATGATCTGAGGCTCATCTTCCTGAAGCTGGCTGTTTGGTGTCAGCTGGGGGAGATGCAAGGAGCCATGCAACTCAAACATGTGTTTGTGCTTGGTTTCCAGGCACCAACTTTGTTTTAAAAGCTGATGGCAGTTAAGGAAGGAAACAAGCTTTTGTTATTTGCATTCACCCCCTCACACAAAAAGCTTCTGCACCTGGAAGCTGGTAACAGCACAGCATATTTGTACAAGTTAAAAATATTGTTTTGCTTAGGAAAAATAATGCCCTTTTGAAAACTGCAATTAGTTGAAAAAGTGGTGTAATATGCATATAAGATCTTTCAAACCAATGTTACCCCCGGACAAAGTGTTCATCAATACAGTGCTAAAATAGCATCACTGTAAAAGTTCAGTAGCCTAGTTTAAAGAACTAAAGTCAGATAATGGTTACTTTTGCAAGGCAAGTAGCAGCAAAGTCTGCTTCTGTCAGTCAGTATGAAAATGTAATTTAATTCAGTGCAACAGAAATCAATTTTTCTCCTAGGATCTAAGATAACTAAATATCACACAGTCAGCTTAATTAGTTTCTGATATTTGTACAACTTCACCTTTAAACTCTGAAAAAAGCACAGTTCATGTGTTTGTTCTTTATCATTCCTTTCTGTTCTGCTTTACTGCTTAGAAGGAGGCTTACAAAGCTTCATAGTGGCAATAAAATCTTACTCAAATTCAGACTTTCTTTTGGCAACCAGGAGATGGAATCAATGCTCCATCAGATCCATCAGGCCAT
The DNA here is from genome assembly GCF_034638445.1 of Ciconia boyciana. Classification (NCBI taxonomy): domain Eukaryota; kingdom Metazoa; phylum Chordata; class Aves; order Ciconiiformes; family Ciconiidae; genus Ciconia; species Ciconia boyciana. The sequence continues at coordinate 61,803,564 of NC_132938.1, forward strand.
CTCATTGCTATCACTAAAGCAAGCTTAACAAAAGGAAGAACACAAAACCAGAGGTCCTTAAACCTTTCAAAAACCCCTTTTCTCATCAGTTGCCTTCCCTAGAGAAGTAGCAGCACATAAACTGCACAAGACCCTCATTCAAACAGTTATCTGTTCCCCCAAAAATCTATCTGTCCAAGCCTTTTTCAGTACCAGTGGCTTCTCTTCAAGCCCCTGCTCTGCCACCTTGCAGTCCAGGGGCATCCAGGTGCCCAAGTTTGGGCTAGGAGCTCTCACAAAGCAACACAAGTCCCTCTACTGCAAACAAACTAAGGGTCCTGTGCCTTCATCTTGCCTTGCCCCACACTTTCCCCAGCTGCATTTTCTGGGTTCTCACACCGCACATGGCCCTGTGCAAGGAGCATTAAGTTGCCAACAGCAGAACAAGTCGTAGTACCTGTGGCGGGGCAGACCCCCTGCCCCAGGAGGTACTCTGCCAGTCTGGCCAGTCACTAGCGCACAGGGCACTTACCTTGGAGGTAGGAGGCCAGCAGCAGGGTGCCAGAAGAACAGTGCTGCTCCATTGAGGAGGACAAGCCAGGATGCACAGGTCACCACACCACAGCAACTTCACCAGTGCGGGGCACGCTGCCAAGCAGCACAAGTGGAGCAGAGTTGGTAGCAATAACAAGTCCAGCAACAGCCCAGTGACCATCAGACAAAGACACAAGGATGAAGCAAGTCCCAAGGCAAGCTAGAAAATCTGGTGAGTCAGGCTCAGCAGAGAACAGGGCTGGGCCTAAACCCTCTCTACAATACAGCACACAGGAAGGGCTAGAGGGGTCAGACCTGAGCTTATATAGAGCTCCTGGGCTATGGGTGGAGGCTGGAGGCACCAGGAGAGGTTGATGAGGGCAATTAGAGTCTATTAGCACCCTCATGCCCTACTAGCTAGCTCTCCTTCTCAGGCTGGTTTGAGTCAAGAATTTTACCACTGGTCCATAACACAGAGTAGACACTTCAGTTTCTGAAATTCGGACTGCATTTCCTCAGTTAAAAGAGTCTTACTTGTTATAAAAGTTTTAAGCAGACTCCTGCACTCATCCTTCATCCAAGATGAGGTTTGTAATGGTTGAACTAAATTGGCTCTTGCACTTGGGTTTGCACCTCTAGGCCCAAGAGAAGGGTGATTTTTGAGACTCCTGTGACGTCTCTTTTCCAATTTGCCCTGAAACACTATGCTTTTCCCTCATACACCCTTCTGGCTCCGTAGTCCTTTTCCAGGCTCATATGCTTGCCATGAGTGCTATCCTTGACAAACAAAGCCAGATCCCTGAATTTCACAGGCATTTGAAACAGGCATGGTTCTGCTGTGCCTGTAACCCAACCCGAACGGCCCAAGGTAACGCAAGTAATATAGGATGAAGCACACATTTCAGCCCCCATATGATTAATATCATGTTCTGTATACCACGATAAGTACTTTTATAAAGCCATGCTCACTGAAGGGGGCTTCACAGCATACTGTAGCTATCCAGAACTTTCTTGGCAACTGTTGGTTCGAGAGAGTAGGGACGGTTGCTTTAGCAGAGCTATGTGCTCCTTTAAGTGCAAAGTCATGATGTGATAAAATGAAAGATGGAAATCTGCATGGCTGTGCAACGTGCAGTGATAAAGATGATTATAACCTCCAGTTCTCTTTAAACTTACCAAGGGCAATGGGGTGATAACTTAGCTAATCAATCCTGAGGAAACCTTTCCTGCTATCTTTTCCATCAGCAAAAGAATGAAAGCACAAATGATGAAGATGATTCATACCCAGCAAACAAAGGCATAAGAAGCTCAAAGTGCAGTTGGCTCAACACAGCCTAATTAAAACAGGCATTGCAGGAGACTGTTGATAATGCCCTCTCAAATCTCTTCTTTTTGAAGTGGCTGCATCCCAGTTAGATGGGGTCTTGAGGTAAAACTGCTCTAAAACTGAAGGCAAACAGCGTGCCACTGTTTGTCCTATCCTAACAGATACATTGGGGCAGAAGGCAGCAGGAGTGTTCCAGGCAGGGCGCGTATGTCAAAAGTGGTATTGGGATCACTGTGGTTTTGCCACATGTGTAGCTGCTTGAGGCTTTCAGAGGGATTACCTGAGTGAGAAGCTGGTTATTGGCAAAAGCTGAGGCACAGTATAAAAACCACAATCCTGCCTCAAAAGCTCACAATTCAGAGTTTCATTATTGACTCTTGGATTAGTTATAGGTTTGTAGAGGTAAAGATGTTGAGAAAGGATTGTATGCATGTGTATGTGTGTGGACTGATTGTAGAGGGAAAGAGAAAAACCTAAAAATATTAAAATTCAAACTGGTAGGGGAAGCAAGCTGGGGTGAGGCCAAGCCTTTGCAGCACATTTGATTGCCAGTGATGGTAAGAATTCTGTGCATGGTTGAAAGTCCTCATCTTCATACTCCCATTGGAGTTGATCATAACATGTAAAATGAAGCACCTTTCTAGAATCAGGGCTCCAGTAGTTCTCTGCTAAGACAGACTCTGCCCTACCAACATGGACATTAAAAACAACATGCATGGGGCATCAAAGGTGAGAAGCCTAACTTTTTTTTTAATGAAAGCTAATACTGTAGCATAACCACTTTACCCCAAGAGGTGGATTTTTCCAGGAAACATCAAAAACCTCAAAACTTGTAAGGTTCATGCTCAAAATCTCTGCCGATCTGATTTACAGCACAGGATGATTTTGGAGGAAAATCAGTCCTGTAGCTATAGTGGTGCTTGTTATTGTGAGCAGCAGAATTAAAACAGGTTAAGTGATGGAAAACAAAGGAAAGATCCCCCTTAGGAGGGAAGACTTCTCTAACAGAAAATATACTTCATTTTCCCTGTATTTCATTAGTTTAAAGACTGGCTAGTTTCAAACTGCAGCCTTGAAAGTCCAGAATAATTTGCAGTGCAGCACACCAGCTTGTCAGAACTTCTGAGCAGAGCTCAACTCAGGTCTAGATTTGTCTTTTCAGCCTTACTTGCAACATGCTCTTCCTGTAAGTTGCTGGGCAAACTACTCAAATTTCAACTTTTTCCTGTATTGACTTGGGTCTTATCCTCTTATATCATTCATTTTTCACATATGCTGGGAACTCGGCTGGACTGTGCTACATACAGCCACCTTTATGCTACTCAAAGGGCTTGAATTCAAATCACAAATTCCATGTGGATTATCCTTGGATTAGAAAGACATCCAAAGGTCTTGCACGTTTCTCAGCTGGAGAAAAATGAGTTTTATGTGGAGATGAGAGATGTTCATGTCAAGAGTTAATAACAGCGTGAATTTCTGGATAGCTGTGACTGTACCCACATTTGGCATAGATCAGGGCCAACCATTTAGTGGCTGAGAGCAGAAATGATCTTTGAGATCGATGGGACAAATACTAGCACCCATTGTAATATTCCTAGCATCTAATAATGACACAGAAAAACCATGCAGCCCATATGGAAGGAATGTACAGATCTATCTGTCTGCGCCCTGCTGGTTTTCTGCATTGGTACTGGCTATAGTAAGATGCCATATGTATGGTGTAGCTTAGATCAACCCCAGAGCAGCTTTAAATCATAATGTGGCCAGCTCTGGTCTTGAGAATCATTGCGTTGGAAACAGCTTTCTCATAGTCTGCAGCTTCTAATGTGTTAATCAGTCTGCCTCAAGACGCTGCCAGTGTTCCGTCTGCTGTATTTCAAGGTAAAGAACAGGATTTTCTAAAGCAGTCATGGCTAATTTTGGTTATTTAATAAAGCATAGCAAGGAATTGTCTAATTAGCAAATATTGTCTGATACAAATTGTCCAATAATGAACATCTGATCCCCTGTCTGATCTTTGGTGAGCATGAAGGGCTGTTTATTACTAGTGCTATTTCCAGTGTGTCTGAGAAGACAGTTTTTATTTCGTTAACCTGCACATAGGTAATTCTCAGATAGCCATCCTGTTATTCCTCTGTGGGATAGATGTATATAGCTTATGGGATGCAAAAGGTGTTCAATTTTAGTGCGGAAGGGCGAGAAGCAAACTACAGTCGTCTTTCTAGAAACAGGCAGTGACGCCACTGTCCCTTATGTTCTGAGGGAATGAGTAGGATGTAATTCCCTTCATCTCACACCGAAACTACTTGGCCATGTTGACATTTGCAGCCCTCTGGGATAGCCCCAGCTACTGACCTGTTTGCTAAACACTAGTTCAGCTGTGTCAGTTCTGTCGAAAACTATTTCCTGGCATTTGTGTTCAGCTCACACTATTTTGCAGTACCTCAGCCATGATTGTTTCCTTTCTTGAGGAAAATAACCTCTCTACTTAGGCCATTGAAAACCTGGGTGTTAAATGCCTTTCATGTCTTTTATCAGCACTGTGCGCCCGCCTTCTCTGTTGTGAGAAATCATTGCTGTTCATAGCATGTCCATTTGTCATGCTTCACGTCCGCAGACTGTTAGTGGGGTTGTTTCTGAGAAGCTGTATGGCACAAAATGACCTCTGAACACTCTGGACTGTGCAGATGCATTTATGCTTAGAAGCAAAACTCAGAAGCACTGTCCCTTGTGCAGCAGGAACAGCAACATCTGCCTTGGGCTGAGATGGAAGCTGAGTCCTCAGAGGCCCCAAAGCCTGAAGCTATTTCCTTCTGTCAGTTATTCAACTGAAGTCATTGGGAAATTAGTGAAGACAATACATCTAATTAGAGAGATCAATTCTGCACATCATGACATAGTATGTCATGACAAGTATGCGTAGTTCCTTCAGTAGCAAGCAATAAAAGTTTGCCCTTCACAGGCATGCCTGCAATTCTTTGAATGTACTCACACTGCAAGCAACATAGACAAGGACTAGCTTTCTGTTTGCATAGCAGCTCTATCACTGCTAGATAATAGTTCAGATTAGAGGACAGCACTTCTACTTCCTTCCTCCAGTTCTGTACTGTAGACACCTGTAAGCTCCACAGGTATTCCCCACATATCTCCTAGTGAGCAGGTTTGAATAGGTGTTACGCCATTGCATTTCAGAAGCAGCTAACCCCATACACTTAACTGGCACACACTCCAACGAGATTCGTTTGGGGCTTATGTTTTACTCAATGAGATAAACAGACCTGAGATTCTGTGATTCAACAAGAGAGACAAATGCATTGGAGCAGGGAAAAACTACAAAACTATACATGGAAATGAGTTAAGTTGTATTAAATTGTATTTTTCCCAATGATTTTATTGAAAACAGCCACATGTGTACAGCATGGGAAGAAAATATTGAAAGAGACATGGAGTCTACTATTCTGATAGTAGACCAGAATTAGACATTGGTTTGTAACCCATTTAGAAAAAGCCAGTGGCAATCTGGGCTGCCTTTACAGAAGTACTCTGGTGCACTCATTTCTTGAATGTTGTGCTGAGTCTGGGCATTGTGTTATGAGTAGGGAGAGATCAGAGCTGGAAGAGAAAAAATTGATGAGCAGATCAATGACTTGGAATGAGTGACTTGTACAGTATGAGAAAGATTAAAAGTACTGAAGTGATTTACGCCAGCTGAGGATCTGAGCTGGCTAGTTTAGTTTTGGCCACTAGCCAACCTACAGGGTGAGAATGGAGCTCAGTGGTCTGTAAATAACTGAAGGCTGTTAAATACCAAGGAGGAAATAAAATGATTTAATGAAGCACACAAAGGTTTAACTAGAAGTAGTTGGACTTAATTAAAGAAGGGAAAATTGTAAATGAGTATCCAGAAAGCTTCCGCTAATGAAATATAAGTCTGCAAAATCATCTTCGCCTGAGACTTTTAAAACTGGGTGTGACAGAATACAAATGTCTTGCAGGTCGAGAAAGATTGTGTGTTTATAGCATATGAATTTATAGTTACCATTGGGCTAAGCTAGCTGAGGCTTCACAGTCTTGGGCTCATCATATTTAATACTTCCCAACAGACACACCAAATAATATGTGCATCTTGCCTGTTGCATGCCATCATGTGTGTTTGAGAGTCATAAGCACATACCCACTATATTTTTTTTCTCCCTTTAATGTATATCTGATCCTCTTGTCACTGAAATCGGGAATCGAACTCCTAACACCAATGTAGCATTAAGAAGCAGGCATTCTTTATTACAGCACCGGATGCACGGGGATCGCTCCCCCAAGCATGCATACCACAGGTTACATCAACCAAAACATATTATTCAACTATATATGTATGCATCAAGTTTCCCAGAATTATCATACATATTCATTCTATTTCCCAGAACTAATTATCATATTTGCATGGTCATTATGCATGCGTCCTTGAACTTGGAGGGGCTTCCGTGGGGGTCTCTGGTGGTCCTTGGTGGTCGTACAGGTGTGTCCTTTAGTTGACCCCTTCTTATGGGCATGTGCAATCCCACCTTGCTTATGTAACTTGCTTCCCTTCTTCATGGTGCATGGTCCCTAACAATGATTTGTCACCCTTATTCCTATTCTAACACAAACCAATTATTCTAACTGCCCCTCGACTCATTGTCAAGATGGGCTGGGGCTGTACTGGGAGCGTAGCAGCATGTCCGTACTACTCCTTGTCCAATTGTCTTTGGTCATAGCAGCATATCCATAGCCTTAGGTGTACAAACACAGCATTAAAGTATTTTCTACCCTGCTCCTATCTCTATGTTGATTCTATTACCTTAGTTACAAAAGACCACACAACAAACTAATCACTTTGGTTACATTTGGTTACACTCTCACTTCCGAAAAAAAAACCAAACCAAACCCTAGCCAGTAGGGCATGCTTAGCAGAGAACTGGTTTTATGGTTAAATGGAGAAAAGTGATGATAACTATGTGGAAGAGTAGCCAGCATAGCCCTTGCCAAAGTTCTCAGATCAAAAGATGTTTTCTGAGCTGTCTCAAAATTCTTAGAAAATGTCCACCCTGCAGTAAAGGCACTGCAAAGGGACTGCCTGTGCAGTCCCAGGCAGGAGAGAAACTTGAGCTCAGCTGGAGCGTTTAGGTACCTTTATGATGCAAAGAAGAGGTGTAGAATTCTTACTGCTCCCTTGACATTAAAACCAGTAGCAACAGACTGGGGGAGTGACATTTCCATTTGTGAACAAACTGTGAATCATTAGCTCAGATATTTGAGAGATGGAGATTATTCTGAATTTGCTAAAATGGCCACATCTGAATTTATTTCACAGCTCATTAGGGAGCTGTGTATAATAAATTACCCAGCATGTTATGTTCAGCTAACCTGCCAGCTCCCTGTTTTGTTTTATGCTCTAGGTTGCTGAATGTGAATAAGCAAATAGTGCCTATTCGACCATTGTTTCATTGTGCAAATGACAGAGACAGTGACTTGACAGAGCTTTTTTTCTTTCCCTCGAACCTAAAGTGGTTTCTCGCAAACCTAGAGGTGATTTCTTGCGCTCTACATCCATGAGGGCTGTTTCCAGTTGATAAGAAAGGACACATTAACAGAAGGATAGGGCTACCTAAGGGCAGGAGGGTCTGTTTTTCTTTCCTAATTGGTGCCCACAGGTGTGGTTCCTTTCTGCCCAGTAATTTCCACTGCCCAGTAGGCAGGATTTCCAGACAGGCTTGAGATGTCTTGTAGACATCAAGACCATGCTGGACCCAGGCTCAGCCTCGCTGTTTTGTTATTCACTCTGGGTTGTGGTTTCATCTGGCTGCTGCACAGCATTGGGCATAGGGAAAAGGCTTCATTTCAGTTTCCATCTGTAATAGCTATGTGGGGTTTTTTGTTTTTTTTTTTGTTTGTTTTACTTGACCACGCAGTCCCAGATTGCTTTGTGGTCCCACCTTACCATGTCTAGAGTTGTGAGAAGGCACAGTGGCACAGTTGCTGATGTGGGCGAGAGTGGCAAAGCAGGAAGAATTCCTGTGTGTATTTCTTTTTAAACAATTCATCTTTTCAAAGAAGAGGGGCTTTTTATTTTTTAGAGTGTTTTTTTTCCAGAATTTGAACCCTCTTGGCAAGATTTTCTTATTTTTATTTAATCTTTTTTCCTTTTTTTATTTTACAGTTATTACCTAAAATAGGTCTCTACAGAGTGAGAAAATGTTTCATTAATTTCTTTGGTGCTTCCTAGGAAAGAATAATTCATTACTGGAACTAGTAAAATATATATATACACATATGTATGTATAATAGTATTTATGCTTTCTCATAGCAAAAGCTTTTGATGATGAACAGGGTGCTTTTGTGAGATGTTTCACTGTGGAGTGTTTCCATTTTCTGTCAGCACCATTCATCGATGGGATTGATGTTTTTCACGGGCCAGCTGTTCCAGGCCATAATGCTGGCTGTACAAGACTGTGTGGGGACAATTCCTATTTCCTGTTCTCTGGCATGTTTGCATTAAATCTGGCCTAAACACAAAAACTGTACTGACTGTCTATGCAGATTTCCAAGTTGATTTCATTAAATCAGCAAGATCCATGACTTTGATATGTATTTTAGATTGGAGAGTGCTTTATTCAGTGTTCTGTGAGTTGTTAAAAGGAAAAAAAAAAACCCAGACAAGTATTGGATACTCTTATCTCATATAAGAAGTACCCTGTGAAAGAAATGTGTGTCTTTACCAAATCAGATTTCAAACAGATATAGGAAGATTGGTGCTCAGATGGACTCAGATTCTTCCATAAAGTAAGTCACAATGCAGACTTTAATTTACAGGCTGGTGTTAAGGGATCAGTAACATTCACAGGTACATGAAAGCAATACACAGGTGTTAAGGCACCTGAAACCAGTGGCCGCATTTTTAAAACCAGCCACTTCCATCTGCTGGGATGAGGCCGAGGTTTTGTCCACTTGTGTGGCTGTACGGCTGACCAGCTCTTGCAGTAAGCCGGCATTTGAGAACCACAGGCACCTTGTGGCAGGCAGTAGCTGTGAGCGTAACTGGAGGCAGGCTGTGCCATGCCTCTGTTTCGCCAGCTGTGGCCAGGGAAGAAATTGCACTCACTTCTTTATACGTGCTTTGATCACACAAGTACTCTGTTATAGCGAGGCACTAGGGCTAAGAAAAATGGCCTGTCTTTATTCCCCTATGCAACTGGTAACACTACTAAACAACCACCCCACTGACATACACATACACCCAAATAGCTCTGCAGACTTCTGATGTTTTCTGATGTTTTCTGACACTGACCTAAATAGGGGATGGAAACAACCTGCTCTATGCAACAGAATAGAGGGATTTCCATTTTCTCCAAATCATACAGTGTACCTTAATTGCTTTCCTGTAATAATATAGTGATACGGTGTTGGCTTTCTATGAATAATTCAGGGCAGTAAAATGATAAAGTTATCAACAAAAGATGGCTCTACAGTGATTATTTAATGCATTTCATAGATATTTCAAAGACAAAATGATATATCTGCAGGTGGAATGTGAAATACTACATTGAGAATGCGTACAAATGTATTAACTCTGTTACTGGGGTAAAGGAAAAATAAGAGTCAGCTGAAGATAGTGAATAAAACATTTTTATATTCCCTGAATATATGCTATCTTCTTCTGTTAAATAATGAACAAAAGATCCTTGCAAAATTCAGATAATCTCTTGTGCAATAGGTACACTTTATTTTATGAAAAGGAACAGGAAGACTTGAAGAAGATACAGGACTCTTTTTCTAGTGGGCTGGTTAATAAATGTGGTGGTAGGTATGCAGCAGCAATATATAAGGGGGCAGATTTTATGTGTGGGCTACACATATCAGAGGGTGCTAGAGCTCTACATTAGAAAACATGCCCTGCATGCAAAAGCTCTTCTTTGTCTCCCTCACTCCCGCAGTCTCCAGCACTGCATGGTGTGGGAGTGGTAACCCAAAGTAGCAACTGAAGGCAGGTTAGAAACAAAACATGAAATGTTGCAGCTCCGAGCTTTCAGGCTGCAGTAGTGTTTTGTGCTGCTTCTCTGGCCCAAGCTAGTGCCAGAACTGAAGGAACTAAGGGAAACAGCTTTTCAGAGAAAAACCCGGTGGCTACTAAAACCTCTTGGCAGCTTCAGCTGTGCTAACAAATGGGAGTGATGGGGTGAAGAGCAGCCCACGTTTCCACAGGTCCGCAGTTCCCAGAGTGGGGCACGCCTGTGCATTTTGCTCCCTGCTCGGAGCACGGGGAAGGTGGGGAGCCTACTCATAATGCAAAGCAGGATGGCCATCTCCTGTGCTGCTCTTGCAAGCCAGCCACCAGGAAAACAGACAAGACGGTATCTAGGAATCTGCCTGCATGCTGAATCCTCACTTCTGCACCTCCCCCTCAAGGAAGGTGATTTTCCCTTTCAGTGTCCTGATATAAGCACATGGAGAGGCGGGGAATGCATGGATGCACATTTGGAGAATTGCCTGAGGGTCTTGGCAGTTTGCACATTCCACCACTGCATCTGCTATGGAGGCTCAAAGGACTGCCGTGTGTCTATGGCTGCCCCGTACAGCCCACTCAGGAAGCAGTGCGGGCACAGCCAGCCTGCTCAAGAGACCTGCAGACTTTGCGGCCTAGACCTTGAGAACTACTTGACCAAAGACCACTGCTTATCAGCTGCTGTGGAGAACAAAGACTGTAAAGATGGAGACTTTGAATTTTTAGGGACAAGTCTCAAGTCACTCAAGTTTGGACCACAGTTTGCTTTGTTTAAAACATTCATCCATGCAGTAAAGTTCTTTGTGTCCATTTACCCTTGAGAAGTGCAAGCACCACTAGAGATCTGCCCCTGAAATAAGCTTGCAGATTTCTCTTGTATTAAGTAAATGGCCTTGTTAAATACATCTCCCTTTTTTTTACATTCCTCCCCATTTAAAGCAAGTTAAAGAGGAATCTTCACTCTTCAGTGTCAGAGAAAAAGAAAAAAAAGTATTGACTTAATTTTCTTGTATCTTTTTCCTCCTCATTCTATTACCCTTTACACTATTCATTTACCTGTTCCCTATTAAAATAACTATCTGATGGTTGCATTACTTGGTGAAGTGATACAGATTGGCTAAGTGGAGTGTGACAGATGAATTCCATAATTTGAAAACCTGCTAGCTATGAGGTAGCAAGCACTGCCTTTTTCTGTCTTTATTGACTGTTAAAGCTCCATTTTGCAGCACATACTGTTCCAGTGACATGGTTTTCCATGCAAAAAGTTTTGGTTTTTTTTCTGAAACCAAAAATCTTCCCTTCTGAGTTTGGGTGGGCTGTGTAATATTGGGGTCATTTATTCAGGCCAGAGAAAATACTTTGTTTTGTTAATAAAATGGCTTTTAATTAGCTTCCTAGAATGTAATTTTTTTTAACAGGTAAATTAAAACCTTGCTTATTAATTGCAGTGCATGCAAGTGCCATTGGCATTCTTTCAGCATACCCATGCCAAAGCTGTTGCTGGCCAGGCTGTGACAAGGCAAAGGGAGAGAACTGAGGTTGTATGAATCACTCTGGTCTGAGTGATCCTGATGGGAGATCTGACCACAAATCCTTCTTAATTCCTTTCTGTGATTGCTTTCTGCTCTAATTGCTTTGTGAAAAGATAGAATGATTGTCTTTTTGATAAGCTGACATACTTTTTAGATTGAAACTGTAAAGTGTTTTCCTTCGGTGGAGGCTTCCACTTTAATGGACTAGGAGTGCTTACAAACTCAGTTAGCTTATCTCATTTTGGCTCAGTTCAGTTCAGCAACGAACAGCTGAGGAGTAACTTCATTAAACATGTGCTGTGTGGCAGGGGAACATTGCTTTGCCAAAATCTATACTTACTGTGAAGTGTGTTATTTTAAAGAGGGAAAGCTAGGATTTCATTATACATTTATTCCCATAGTAAAGATAATTGTTTTGTCTCTTATACAGCAACTTTAATGGACTTTAATAAACATGAATTAAACCTAACCTAACCATTTACTCTGCAAACAAAATGACAAATATCCATCTTTAAAAATCAGCTCTCAAAATAGGCTTTTATGTTATATATGTATCTGTTGTTAATTGGACTGTCTGCTGAAAATGAAAGGCGAGATCTTGACCTTGGTTACCCACTAAGGCACGACAACAATGTGCTGGGGCTAACAGATTTATGCAGATGTTTTCACAATAAAAAGCTTGTCTGCAGGTGTTAATGTTGGAATGGTGGCCTTGTCCTTCACTCTCTAGTGGCAGGTGTGCACGTGCACTGCTCTGAGAATGGGGTGGTAACTTGTCTTAAGTCTAGGGGGAGTCTTGTGCTACTGGAAGGCTTTTTGTAGCTGAAATCTAAAGTGCAGTTTCTGATTACCTACAGCTTGACTGGATCCCTGCCTGCCTTTTCTGAGAAGTCTGCTAATCCCAAAATTTAGGCCATGCAGTGACTAAAGCGGATCAGAAAGCAGAGCTTTCATTCCTTGCGAGTTTCTGATGGATATTCAGAGGGTCATCTAGAAGGATATTCAGAGAGCCCAACCTTAGGCACGCAACTCCACAGAAAAGGGAATGTTTTTTTCCCAGGCCTGATTTAGGTGCCTTGATTTACCTTCTGTCCACTGAGTATGTACATAGGAAAGGTACAAAAAGCAATTTCCTGTGCTGGATGGTGTGAATAGCTCTATTTTATTTGTTTCTAGGCTAAAATCATCTGAATGAGACAATGACTAAACTGAAATCTCTCTCAACCTTTTATCCCATAAAATGTTACTATCTTTCTTAGGTTTCAAAATATTTCATTTTTTAAGTGCCTCATTCAGATACTTTTAGCCAAGGACACAAACATGCTGGTGTTATTCAACCAAAACCAAGTTTCTTCTGGCTGCTGTAAAGAGTTTCATTTTGGTTTGTGTTGTTTCTGAGCTCAGCCTCCATGGCACTGTCCGCTGAGCCCCCTGAGACCTTCAGTTTTTGGTAAGCTCCCTCTGGCCAAATGCCCAGTCCACGCTAATGCACTTGCTGTGATTTTCCAAATTCTGCCCAGATGGTCTTTTCCTCTGGAATAGTTTGCAATGCTCAATCTCCCATTTTCCTCAGGGGAGAAATATATAATTTAATTTGTGGGTTTCAGTAGTCTTACTAATGACTTTCTGCTTGTTCTGGTGTTTTTAAGTAGTTACAGATGCTACACTGGCACTTTTATATTGTCCTGTATTGTTTCCATCAGTTGTTGGATTTCAGGAGGAAGAGATGTAAACTGTACTTCAGCTTCTTTCAGACAAAGCTGACAGAGCTATTGAAAATGAGGCACATGCTGCTGCTGAAGATTTTGCCTTTTTGGCTTGCATTTTGCAAGAGAGCTGGAAAAGTATATCCATGTGAGAAACTACTGATACTGAAATGCTTGTCTCTCAAAGTCTGAAGAGCATCAAGTAGGAAACCATTAACTTTTGGCTTAGAACTTGCCCTTTAGCAATACTCAGAACATTATTAAAACAACCTTTAAGGATTTTGCTGGTGAAGATGTCTGACTGCTTCTTTATCAGCATCTCAGCAGTGCTAACTTAAGGCATAGGCCTGAGGAGCTCAGCCTGTCTCCTGATCCGACAGGCTCACAGGTCTGCGCAGTGCCCCACAGGCAACGAGTCCTGCCTGCGCATCAGCTACAACAGGGCACCCGCTGGGCTGTGTGTGGAGGATTCCTAGGGCCTCTACTGTTCTTAAAAGAACCTCTCACTTTGTTTAGGAGTGTTTTAAAAAGGTGTGCTGCAGTAGTTAGCGTATAGTAACAAAATTTATACAAGCAGAACGAGCAGAAATTATTTCATCCTTACCTTCTGGTAAGCTGTGCAAAAGCAAGATAGAAGGGTGGTACGCTCCTGTTTTGAAAGATTCTTTTTTACCCTTGAGTGCTACAGCTAGCTGAAAATGGAAATATTTTCTGGGAGAAACTTTGAGAGAAACTTCTTTTTTGGCCCTATTCATTAAAGCTGTATTTTTATTCTGTCTGAAGAACCAGGTATTTAAGTTTAAATGGGTGTTAGTCTGCTAAGGAAGTGCTCTGAAAGAAATATTCCAAGGTGGAGTTTGTGGTTCCCTCTGTGTAGGTAGTCCTGTGCTTAGCTTACACCAGTGGTCAACACCACCACCAGTGGTCAGTCTGCTTTGCTATAAATGCTGTGAATTCAGAGGAAAGCTGTGAATTCAAATGTTCATTAGAAACCTGAGGCTTTGCAGTATGTCCATTTTTTAATTACTAAAACTGTATACACCAACAGTTCACATTGCAGCTGGGTGCTCTAATAGCTAAACCTACAAAGAAAAACTGCAACAGACAGTGATTAAGTGTCTTTACTAGTTATTTTCTGTGTCTGTTCTTGGCTGTTGTGCTTTTGCATGCAAAATCAGCTTTTTTGAGAACAGAATGAAACTCCCAATTGCTCTGTATTAACAGCAGCAACAGCAAACCAGGTTCTTTATCTGTAAAGAGACTTGCAGGCACGGCCAGTTCCTCTTGGGGCTGACATAATGCCAAGAGCTCTGGCACAAGGACCGCTGAACCGGATGGACTCTGATACAGCATCTGTGGTGCTTGTATATGGTTTTCTCTCAGTGGAAAGTCACAGCAGAAAGCAAGTTGGAGCAGGATCTTTTTATGGCAGTGATGACCACAGTTGCCTGCAGCTCTGGGGAGACAGAAAAAGAGACAGAGACTGTGAAGGTACAGCATGGCTGTCACGCATGCACAGCGAGTAACCCTGGTCAACTCACACCTCCCAGTCAGCACAGTAGAGCTGTACACAAGGATTATGTCTAAGTACATCTGCAGCAGTACATGGTTTGCCAAATGTCTGACAGCTTGAGGTGCTGGGTGTATGGAAAAATAGCTGATGGTCAGGAAAGAAAAAGCAAAGCTATACCTCATTGCTTTTCAGACAGGACACAGGACCAATTATTTACTAAGGCTGTATAGGATGTCTAGCAACCTGACTGATGAAAGTGGTCCTTTCAAATGCAGACAGATACTCCAGTCTCCTGCTGTAAGATAGCAGAGGTGAGGCAGGGTTCTTGGAGAGTTTCCCTATTTGTAAAAAAGAAAGACTTTATGTATCTCATCAGCTTGTGGAACTAGCGATAACTGCATCAAGTCCCACTAGGCAACTGTGGATTTTCCCTTTCCATTGGTAAATTTCTAGCCCTGGAAGATATGCAGGTGTGATGCTGAATCTTCCTTCATTTTACCCTTATAAATGAGCAGCACCTTCAGCCTTTTAGAGCACTTTCTACAGTTGAGTATAGAGGGAGGACATTGTTTCTACCCAGGGGCTTTATTTTACAGCATTTTTGAAGCTGTCTGTGGATCTGAGTTGCTTTCTGCAACAGGAAGTCCTGGTGAAGCATGCTAATATCTTACCTGTAATCCTCCAGTGTTGCTTCCCAAACTGTTAAATGCCACGGCTCTCCTTGTCACATCTATCTGTATGACCTTGCCCCCAGGATGGCTATGGAAATTGCAGGAATACATTACAGAGGCAGTTGTCAGCCTATGAACAGCATCAGATTTTTTTTTCTTAAAGCAAAGATAATTCTGACAGCGGGATGTAACCACACGGTGGTTGTCCTGACATTGTTTGCAAGCTGGTCACACTCATTCCTGACTAGGAGCTGTTAAACTGGAACTCAGACTCCAGAGGTGTTGAGTGACATGTTGTTGTCCTAACGTGTAAAGCAACAAGTGCTATCTTTTGGCAGCCTGAGCTTACATATTGGCTCCTGTCAAGGTTTTAGAGTCTACTATGGCAACCGTCTGCTTTGGCTTTGCTTGTCCTCAGAGCCAAACTACTTACCGCTGAGTTGTCACATGCTAACTAATATAAGCAGCAAGCCTCTCTCCTTTCTGCTTTGCTACAGGACAATGGAAGTCTGTGCATTGCAAACTTCACACAAATTAGTACACTCTTCCCTGCCAACAGTGCTGTACAGAAGCAAATTTTTTACTCTAAAATGCTTCTGTGCCAGTGTTGGTGTGATAAAACAAAGCATGAATAAATGGGGATATGCCAGCAACAGAGAACCAGGTGGAAAATGGAAATGTGGAAATGGAAATGGAAAAATGGAATGGTGGAAATGTATTCCTTCAGTAGGAATACAAGTGTTTCACAAGAAGCCACAAAAGCATTTCTGGAGCTAACAGTGGCATTTTTCCTTGAAGCTCAAGTTTAAAACCCTGTTCTTCTCAACTTGTTCTAGGTTGCTGTGTGGTATAATACCGTTACATAGATGAAATGCACACTTGTTTGTGTCTGTACTTCTTTCTGGTGGTTAACGATGGAAGTGAGGGGAGGCCTGGAGCTCACATGGGCTCCATCCTCTTCTGTGTAGCAGGATGCCCTGACACTATACTGAGATTCATTGACTTTATGTCTGTGGACAGCTCACTTACCGTACGGGTCAGTTCTGCTTTCTTCTCAGAGTACGAACTTGTGGCATGGAGTGTGAGAGCACAGGCCAGATCCTAAAAGGGACCCAAGTGCTACAGCACTCTGCTCTGAGGCAGGCGGGTCCTGCAGCGATGTTCAGAGTCCAGTGTTGAGCTACCAGGGCACCCTGTCTCAGCATGTGTCTCAGCATGGGGTACTTGTCTGGATCTTGTCCTTTGAAGTTACGCAGGGACTCAAAAGCCTGCTCTGCTGGGTGTTCTCCAAGAAGAGAGTGGTCGTCAGGAGGCAGGTCTTTCTATACCTGGTTTCTGGAGCCGTATCATGTTTAGGCACGAGTGAAAGGGCCAGGTTGCTCAACAAGCTTGCGAGAGAGCCAGTTCTCACGATTCAGTATGGCACATGCGGATGTACCACCGGGCTCCCCATGGAGCTACTACTTACCATGATTCTGTCAGTATCCTCCAGTCTGGCTGGGTTTCCTGATGAAAGGCAGGTTTTATTTCAGAGCATGTGGTGGCTCCAGGTGTGAGGATGGGAGGTTTGATGAGGTGGTAATCCTGAGTGTGCGATCCTGCTAAACCGGAGGTAGTAAGTCAGCGACATTTTCACCTAAACCTGCTGCAAGCAGAACTGCCTGGCTGAGCACTTCTTCCCATGCTGGACCAGGCCCCAGCCCTCGTGGAAAAATGGTCTGATCCCAGGTGAAACTTCTTTCTGCTTCTGAGGTATAAATAAAGAGTGGATTTCTTGTAGTGCCTTAAATGTGATAGATTTCCTATACTGTTTTAAACACCACTAGTGAGGAGACCCTGGTCTCTGATGCAGCCTTGGCAGAAATAATGGTCAAAACATGAAACAGAAGGCACTAGCCCAGGACAATACCCAAATTGGGGTAGGGTCACTTCTTCATTGGGGTCATTACTGAGAATGGTGGTAGTCTGCGGGCAGATCATTTAGCTGTATAGGCAGAAAAGTCTAAACAGGAGAAAAATTAGAAAAAAATATGATCTGATGAGCATCCTTGCCTTTGTTTTTTAATTTTGCTGCATGGAAACATTTTTCCAAACATTTCAAGCTTGAAAAAAGCTGGCACTGAACAACAGTTCCGATGAAATAAATAAAATCCTCTTTTGTTCACTTGTCTAATTCCAAGTTTTCAGGAATTGTGATGTTTCTCAAAATCATTCTGCTTTGAGAGAAAAATGTCACAAGAACATTTTTTAGTCACAAAATGAATGTAAAAAAAGACTGATCATTTTTCTTTTAGCTCAAGAATAATTTTTGGGCTGAGCCTGAATATTAGAAATGTCATACTAAATGGCAACTTTTCTGAAAACTTGAAAGTTTGTGAAAGAAGGAGGTTATGCTGACATATGTTTCAGAAACCTAATTAATGAAGCCCTGAAATGAAAAAGACTGAGAACAATTTTTCTTCTTGTATGAGAAGAAATACACATAACTTTTCAAAAGTAATAAAAGACTAATCACCCCAAGAACTTCAGACAAAAAAGAAGTATTGTAAAACAGGAGTTAGGCTTCTTTTTGTCATTGTAAACTTGTTAACATATCTTTGGATAGAACTGTCTGAAAGACCACGATTATGTTTTGTGACAATTATTGAGCTTTCAGGATTTTTGTACATTCTACATTAGTAAACAAAACTTTTTCAATATTTTTATGTTGAAATAGATCCTTTAGGAATCTCTAGGTGTTCTAGTCAAGGTTGTTGTTCCCTCCTACTGGTCAGAAATTATTAGAGAGACCAGATTGTTCTTAACCTCAGAATCTTTTCATCCAAATGAGTAAATCTCTAGAAGTGCTTCAGCGTCAATGGAAACTGCGTATTTGAACAACATTTTGTTTTCCTGAAACTATTCCAAGTGACTCCAACTTCATCTTGCACGTCATAGTTTTGCACAAAAGAAAGATGCATTTAATCTCAGCTGTAAGAGCATGGATTTGCCAGTTCTGTACTGCTGCCATTTGTGAAAAATGGCTTTGCCTTACTGTGTTTCTTTTCATCATCCTTACTTAGTGGCTGATCAGCTTCCGATAATGTGGTTACTCGATCTTACCCTGTGAAATTACAATCCATTATCTCGTCAGAATATGTTCTAGGAGGGGGATTAAAAAAATGCTGTCAGTAATACATATACTCAGTTGAAATTAAGTGAGGACATGAAGTAAACTTACACCGCTGCAAAGTACAGGGTATCAGCACCTCTCCTTCATTAATCCGCTCAGTCCTCTCTCTTTACACTGTGAAGTGGCATGATAACTTAAAGCCACAATGAAATACATGGAAACTTTTTTGTCTGTCCATGCTTTGAGGACTCTCATCCACCTAGATGCTGCCTTGTTGCTTGCTTTGCTGCTGGCCATGAGTATGGGTGCTGAGATTGACAGAGAGCTCATCACAGTTGCTTTCCTCAAGTACACAATGGCACATTAGAGTGCACAAAGCCTACTGAGGGACCCTGAAATGAAGCCAAACATTTGGAAGCAAGTTTCTAACCTTTGTTAACTGAGGTGCCATTTTATTAGGCGGAATTGATAATGCAACAAGGGGATGTCACACCATATTAAGCCCAATGTATGTAAACACTTGTTGCTATTTAAAGGCAAGGGCTGCTTAAGGAGATGGTAAAGGGTGAGTGTAATGCTGTAGGGAAAATTCTGCAGGTAAATGTCAGTGGAATTTTTCTTAAAAGTAGTTCTTGGACAAGTTTGGGCAACATTTCCTTGCTTTCTAATACTGCTTTCTAATCTTTGCCTCAAAGAAACAGTGGGGTACAAAGCGTATTGTCTGTGTAAGGGCTTAAGCATGAACAGTGTTGATCTCCCTGTCTGACTGTCTGCAAAATGCCAAGACTGGCTTAAAAATCATATACTTTGTTTTGAAAAAAAAAAGTATCTTTGTTTCTAGACTTTGTGAGGTCAATCAAGTTTTCAGACATTCCTGTATGTTTCTAAGGGCTACACACTTACCTACGTGAAAAAGAATAACAAGGTAAGTAAGTAAAAGTAAATAAGTAAAAAAAATAAGTAAAATTATTTTTACTTTACTTTTACTTTACAAATAAGTAAAAAAAAAAAAAAAAGACATTTCATATTGCATTTCACATAGCCACATACTTCCAAATGCCATGTATTTAGGGGAAAGGACCATCATATGCCTCAAATAATGAGAATTAATAAAATCAGGGATAGCACAATTTGCACTGATTTAATTTAAACGAGAACGGAAAACTCTCAGCTGCACATCTGTAAATATACTCTTTATTGTCAATAACATTAAAAGATTGATCTAGCAGGTCACCTACAAAGATTCCTTTGGGCCTCTTCATCACCAGGAGCATCTCCTCAGGCTTATCCTTTGCTATGGACAGCAGTCCAACAGCTGTCTTTTACAATATATCCTGACTGCATCAGATTTGAGCTCTGTATCACGCTGTACTTATTTGGTAGAGAAGTAGGTGTGTGTTTGTGTGCAACAGGGGCTGTGGGTTTCACTTTGTATTTCTTGCAGATAGAATTACTGTGCCTGTCTGTTGGCTTTGCTCATTTCTCTTACATCTCTTGTGGATATCTGTGGGGGATAAAATAAGCGCCGGCTTTGGATTTGATTTGCACTGTGAGTTTGCTTCTAATTGGCACCACCTACACCAAAGTTTAAACTCAACATTTTCAGTTTTCAAAGCCAGAATGATAAAGCCAGACTACTAGAGTGAGGTTTTAAACAGCTGGCAAAACTCCATTGCTGTGATAGTGATAAAAACTTTCCCTGCAGGGATAAGGTGGGCACTGGAGAACTCTGGGCCCTGCTTGCAAGCTGTTCCCTGGTCTGTCCCTTCTCACAGCCTCTGAAGGATGTGGCCTGAGGCTTGTGGCTTTTGGCTGTGTAATGTTTCCATCGCGCAGTTCACAGGGTCAGAACGGCTGTCATCCTTTGCTGAGGAGCCCTGCCAGTATAGCCGAAGGGGAGGAACATGGGTGTGTATCACTTTTGCCCTGTCCCTTAGTACTGATGAGGTCTAGTTCTGACTTCAGCATTATTTAAAACAGTATTAGGATTGTTTTGTGTTACAGAGTCAGTGCACTCTCCTTCTGTGCCTTTCTATTCTGTCCATTACTTACTTGTTAAGAGATTTAGCTTCAAGAGAGAAAATTAAAGTACCAAGTAGTTTTTTGTAACACTGCAGAGCGTCTTCTAAGTGGCTTTTTTGTGTGTATGCACATGTAAATAGAATGCTTTAAATTGATTTTATGGCTGCTAAGGTAGGCATGTGCAGGCAAAGAAATCCCAGAGGTTCATGCAGGTTTTGTTGTTTTTTTTTTTTTCCTACCATGCAGCCTTTAAAAGTAGTGTTTGGGAATAACAGTATCAAATTTCACATACTATACCCTGCAATCTTAGATCTACATTCTTCATTTCTAACAGCTGGGGTCACATGGTTAAATTTCTACTATGCTTCAGAAATGCATTCTAGTTGTTACTAATATGATATGGATAACAGAATCAAACCAAATATTTAAAAGCATTAGCCCCCAAAATAATCTGGTAAACCTGTTCCTAAACTCTCAGCCAGATGAAGCCAGGCGCCAGACAAACAAATTATTTTTAGTGTTTTTCCAAATGAGTATGTTGTATCAGGTTCTTAAATCCTTCCTTGGACACCTCAGTAAAAAGAGACTGAAAGCATAGCTACACTCCTACCTGGTTCTGAAAATATTAAATCCAAGATTGAAATGGGGAGATGTGGAGCAGCGCTGATTAGATCAAGCGCAGTACCAGGCATCTGGACTGCACAGCTACAGAGGTGGTGAGGCCATGGGGCATGGTACGTACCACATGAACGTATTGGTTCAGACCTCCTTTAGCAAGGGGATCTCACTGCTTGTTTGCAACACAGTTGAGCACTTGGTCCCAGTGTCTCCTTCCCCAGCGTAATGAATGGCAGAATCTCCAAAAATGGGACACTGAAGTGAGTATGTGTGACCTTGGGAATCGCTTTGCTTTAGGCTGCATGACCTGCAGTACTGAACCCCACATACTTTGTGCTCTGGAGTCTTGTGTCTTGGAGGCATTGTTCAGTTCTTTGGCATCACAAAGCTGGTGGGAAAGGAATAACCCTGCTTCCACAAAGCATTTAAAGTGCGTGCGATAAAAAGGCGATGTGTGAGGGGCTGCTGACAAGCATCTGGACTGACAGAGATGACCCTCTGCTGCTGACTTAACAGTCGACATTCTGCAGACTGAAAGGAGATGACCAGTTCTCTGGGGAAGGAGGAGTACAAAACATGACCAAAGATGAAAAGGAACTTCAGAAGTGCCTTAAGGCCCCAGCTGAGATCTTGTGAAATCCCTTTGTGCCAGGCTGTCTGCAAAATGCATAGTGCAAGAGAGCCTCACACAGA
Source organism: Ciconia boyciana (assembly GCF_034638445.1). Classification (NCBI taxonomy): domain Eukaryota; kingdom Metazoa; phylum Chordata; class Aves; order Ciconiiformes; family Ciconiidae; genus Ciconia; species Ciconia boyciana. Next base: position 61,825,306 of record NC_132938.1, read on the forward strand.
GAAGGCATGTGGAATAGCACGAAAAACAGCAGTTCCCTAACAGCTCACAGGAAATCAGTGTCATAAGCAGAAACTGAATGCTAAGTCTCAGTCCCTGCCCAGCGCTTTGTTACCTGTTTTGTCACGACCCGCACAGGTTGATGCTTGTTTCAAGATACTGTATTAGAAGGATGCAAAAAGTCCACTACAGGTGTCGCTTTTGTTGTGAAAATATCAGCCGTTCAGTTAACCAGAAATGATGGCCCTGCTGCATGCTTTGGTGGCCGGCGTCCCCTCCCTCCTAGAAAAAGTGCCTTTCAGAAGGATGGCTTAACAAAATGCCTGCCCATCTGCAAAACAGCTCATGTCAGCCAAGTGCCAAGCGAGGAGAGGAGGTAGAGCCACAGTTTGAGAAGAGTTATGCCCATCCTTGTGGCCCCTCGAAAACATCGGCCCCTTATATGGCAGAAATTCAGTGCGAGCTGAAGCTGTCAGAGATGATTTAATTCTGGCTGAGTCCTCTTTGACTCCTCTCAGAGTTCCAGAATGGAGCTGAGGTCAGGGACTCAGTGACTGCTGGCTACTAGCCGTGCCACAGCTCCAGGAAGCTGCTGTGCCAGCAGCTCATACCCATGTAATGTGGATCAGTAAATCTCCCCACAGGACTGATTGCTTGCCCCCCATGCGCTGGGACTCCCCATCTCCAGTGTCGGGCACTGAGATGAGGTACATATAACTGCATTGAAAGGGAAGATGTGCCTTTTGTCCAGTAATTAATGTTTTCCTTCTATGTGCACTTCTACATAGAACGGGCTGAATTACTTCACATCGAGCCAGAACATCCAAACCCATTGATGACATTTCAAGCAAGTGCAGCACTTGTGGCATTAATGGCAAAATCTTCACTGCTTTTATGCATCTCCCTTTTAAAGCTTAGGTTATCAGTGGTAACTCTATCCCTGATTATTTTTGGTAGACTAGCTCTCACCCACCTTGTATACAAGTAATATATTTGTTGTAGACATGGTGCTGCAGTTTAATCCTAGACCCATAATTTAATACAGCAAGGAAAGGGCCAGTCACCTTCAGGGAAGCCCTACTAGTTTATGTCAGCAAAGTATTTGGGTCTGTAAAGACCGCTGTTTATCAAGATACTGAAATTGCATATGATCAGCTTAGATTGAGAAAATAAAAATATATTTTTGTAAGCATTTTCCTGGAATTGGTTCAGATATTCAAGCGTTCATTGGTCAGTAATAAAATTCAGATCATTTAAATGTCTGCAGTAAATCAAAAGCTTTTTTCAGAAGCAGCAGCTCAAATGTTATCATTTTAAATAGTTATAAATATACCCACAGTAATGACTGCAACACCAGTTCCTTATATACGCAGAAATTAGCCATGATTATCAATATTATTCTTTATTGCTTTTGAATTGAAATCAATTTCAAAATTTATTAATATATGCTATTACAGCTCACTGATTCATAGATTTCATGGCTAGAAGGGGATATTATATCAGCTTGTCTCATCTCTTGTACAGCAGTTTATACAGTTTCCTTGTAGTAGTCTGTTCAAATAAGTGTATCTTACACTTGGAATTTAGGACCTGTGTGTTCTGTGGTCTTTACCTGACTGTTTTTAGTAAGCCCCTTACAGTCGGCCAATAATTTGTCACTCTCCACATTCCAACTAGTTGTTTATACCAAAATTTCTGCTTGCTGTATTGACTCCACCAAGGTGGTGGTTCTTCGCACACATCTAAGCTCGGACACAGGTGTACTTTTTTGACCACAATATAATCTTATTCAAGTCTAACAACATTTCTTTTCTTTAGATGCTGACTTGTTTTGCATCAATGGCAAGACACTAACTGATTTCAGTACAGCCAAAATTTAATCCTTATTTGTATTAGGTGACCAATATTGTTATACGTCTGCCTTCCCACAGTCAGGGCTTTCCACTAACAAAGCCAGTGGAGGCATTCAAAGGTGCATGACTGCATCAAAAAGTAATAGGCACTTTTCTCTCAGACCTTAGCTACACAGAAGTTTGTCATGTCATATGGACATAAAGCATCTTAGTTATGAGTTGGAGTTAGCCGCTTTAGTCAGAACAACTGGCTAAAGAATCATAAATAAATTAGACTAGGTCTTGGTATTGCAAGTATTTTGTCATTGCAAATGCCCAGTCCTGTTACCACTGAGCTCAGACCTGTTCACGAGTTCAGCCCCTGCTAATTCGCTGTTTCCTTCTGCTATGTCTTTCCATATGTCTATAAGCAGGACACATTTCATGTATGCCAGCTTGATTCTCCAGAACTTAAGCACAACTTGATGTAGCATGGATTATTCCATCAACAGCAACTAGATATCTCATACACGTGAAGATGAGCATTATCTGTGAATATTGTCAGGAGAGGAGCTTTAGTTTGGAAATTGCCTTCCTTTGGGGGTCCCCCTCACTCTCATTTTTAATTCTTGCAAAAACTTATCTATTAGTTTCTCCGTTATTTCATAGAGCTTCTTGTCATGTGTTGCTAGACAAGCTGTGATGACCACTAAATTTTCTGTAAGTTATAGCAGAATCAAAGAAAAGAGACCTGTTCTCTTCCCACGCTGCCTCCCAGAGGGGATATTAGTTGTGTGGTCACTTTAATCTTGTGGAAGGTTTTTTTTAACTTAATTAAATTTCCTTAGTGTCACAAACCTATATGATTTTTGTAATAGTGATCATAGTTTCCCAGAGATTTTACCATGTAGAAATGCATTCAGAACTTACTCTGTGTCGCCCCTGGAAAGAGCTGTCTGCAGAAATCCGTGGCGCCCTTCTAACACTAATCCTAGGCAGCCCAGGGAAATTTAGGGAGAATCTCAGGATGGAAAAGTGCTGCTAGTTGTATTAAATCCTATAAAAAAGTCATACAAGGAAAACTGAACTTTAAACAAGGTTTGGAGAAGCCCTTTTAGAGAAAATGTGTTTTTTTAAGTAATCCTTATTTTTACCATTAAGGCTACTTTTTCTGCTGCAGACTTGTATTGTGGAAATTACTTGTCAGGAAAGAATAAGAAAATAGTAAAATGATCCAAGACCTGAATTAGTGCCTTTATGCTTATAATTTCCTTTACTTCAGTTGAGTTTCCCTGGCAGACCTGCAAGGAAAGCTCTACTCCATTAAGTAACAGAGAGAGTCCATAGTACTAAATACAGGCAGGCACAAGATCCTCTCTATATTTGCAAGCAACCCCTAAATTTTGCTGATGAAATCCTGGCATTTTGTTAGTAAATATTTCTAGAACAGATGACATCTGACATAATTTTGTAGATACATACTAAGGGTGCGTACATACACACAAATATATAACATATATATATACGCATACCTATACATATGCGCCTATGTGGACACTTCTAAACATCTGTCTCAACAGATAACAGTGGAATTTGCTGCATTCATTCCCAATTCCTTTGGGGCTCTGGAATTTCAGGATCTGACTACTAATAGGAAATCTCTAGATGTGTTGTTTGAAATGCTGGTTTAAATAAAAAATAAAGCAGCAGCAATAGAGCACATCACAATAGCAGGTTAAATATAGACATGGATTACAGAGCCATTGTTTTCACTCCTGCTAAATAAGACAGTACTCTTAAAATGGAACACCACTTGACCTTTCGTGTCTCATTCAGTCTGTGATTGTATTTAACTGATGCAGGGAGGAAACATTTTCCCCCTGGAACTGTCCCCTGTTGATATGACGATCAGTACTGCTGGGTCACACCATGCACAGGAGGCAGAAACCCAGCGCTCTAGAACACAAGAGGGATCCTGCAGCTCATGGAAGAGCTCTGTCCATGTCCCACAATGACACACGCTCTTTTTTCAACTTCTCTCAGCTTGTGCTCTCTGCTGGCCATCTCAAAGCACCACCAGTGCTCAAACATTCAAAAATCACTTACTTTGAAGTGGAAATTCTTGATGTGCAAAGCAAGAAGCAGATCTGCATTGTGGACAAGGTGAGTGTATTATTCCAGCATGCTGGGGCTGTGCCTGGTTCACACGGTGCCACTTCAGGGACTCTGTTTTCACTCTGTTGTGGTCTTATTCTGTAATAGAAATACTTTCATTCTTTTCTCTGGGAGATATGCAGAACTTCTCGTTAGTCACAATCCTTGGCTGTTTTTCTCCAGGATTTTTACAAATAATTCAGCACTGGTTTCTTTTAGACCTCCTGGCTGCTCTGTGGACTCAAGATATGTCCTTAGGCTGTCTCGTGACACTTAGATTACAGTGTTTATTTCAGAGCATGATACTTAAACGTCTGCTTCAGAATGGACATTCAGTTTTAATACATTTGTAAAGCTTAGCATCTCTGCAATGCTGTGGGTTCTTGTTGGTATCTAAACGTACTCAGCTTTGCCCTACTTATCAGATTGGGCAGGAACCTGGCAATTTTTTAAAATTTTTATTTTTAAACAAAGGATCTTAGCTAAGAGAGGGTGTTTTTTTTAATAATGTGAATCAAAAATATAAACTACAGTCAAATTGTATAAGTAGGGTGAGAGGACTGGGTAGGAAGGAAGTTTACAGCACAGTAAACAACAGCTGAAAAAATACTTCATAAATATTTTCACCCCAGTTTTTGTGATTCATTGTCCCTCAGCAGAAGAGCTGGTCTCTTGCATGCCATGAAAATGGGAATCCTAATCTATTTAGACTATAAAATTTTCCAGTAACATAGTAGAGTTTTGAGACTTACTGTTTTGCTAGAAGACAAAAAAAAAAATTCCCTTATTCTCACTGGCAACAGCTGGAACCGGTGGATAAGTTTGCTTCAAATGTTTAATTTAATGCCTTTGAAATAATCAGGGTGGAATACTACCAGATTTCTAGTGATCTTGATTGTTTAAAGGGTGTTTTTGCAATTTGTATGCCTAGTTAAAGGTAAATGTCTCATTTGTTCATTCTTAATGGGGCAAAATATTTTTTGAGATTTTTTAAATCTAGCCAAAGGGGAAACATGTACAAAATGGTCAAACAAATATGATGACTATTAAGACCAGTTCTAATGATAGTGTTTGCATTATTTAATTTATGAGTGATATTTACACAGTTATTAAAAAGGGTTATCTAAATACTATACTGAATAAGGTTTCGATCAAAAAAAAGACTGAGTCTGTTTCTTATCATAAGCTTTCCTATAGTGTCATTAAAAGAAATATATTAACAGAAACAGAATTAGGCCAAGAGCCACATTTCAGGAATCCTTCCATGATGCACGGAATAAAGGTAGTCTGCTGGGACAATAGCAGACCTGCGTTTTAATCTTTATTCTGAAGTTTGATGACCCTGAACATTTTCTACACCTTCTCCAAACCATGGACTCTGCCCCGTAGCAGTGGAAAGAAAGTTACAAGTGGTGATTGCAAAGTACTCTCTATGTAGAGGTAAAACACATACAGAGGAACAATAGCAACTGTAAACTGAAAGCATCTGCTCAGGAATCTATGTTCAATTTACATGGCAAATGGCCATCAGCAAGGACCTTTTTTATTTTTTTGGCACAGTACCAAGGGATTGGTGCAAGTATAGTGCAAGGCTGAGATTTCCAAGACTGCCTAAAGAGTTTGGATTTTGAATGCACATTCACCTGGCTGTCTAAATCCCTTAATTTGCTGTGATAATCCCTTCCTAAAGCAACCCTGAAAGTGTAGAAGTTGAGTTCCTAAGTTCCGTGAACACTTGTTAGTGTTGGTGAGCTTCATTTCAGTTGGTTATTAGAGCAAACAAGAGACCATTTTACTGGATTATGCATTATCTTCTGCTTAATTAAATACAACATTGATACAGACCCAACATGACACTTCTAATGCCTGTTTTCTGTTTGTAAGATAATAATGATTAGCTTAATTTCTCAGGGTTGCATGTAATTATTACTTGTCAGGATTTATAATAGGGGAGAATAGGAACCATAGATTTTAAAATGTATATATTTACACTCTTATTGCATATTGTTAGTAGTTCAGACTATTATGATTTAGCAAACACATTTGTAATATTCTCAGATTAATAAATCTAAAGGGACAAACTATATTATAATGGCAGAGAGAAGACCCCTTTCTTTTTCCACCTAGTGGAAACTCAGGCAGAGTGATTAGATGATTAATGCTATGTGGTTAAATACCAGTCACTGCTTCCAGAGCGTTAGTTTCTATGAGACTCTTGCATATGCATATGAATCCTATTCAGATTAGTGGGAGCTCTGTAAAATGTGCAAAATGATGATACCTCTAACTAGTTTTGGTATTTAGAAAGAAAAGATGTCTTGTGCTCAATGCAGTGTCAGGGATTTAGAAGAGGTGTGTTCAGCTGTGTGATCTTGAGCAATCAGTTGACATCAGTAGGCTTTGGATCCAGCATAAGTAACTGTGAATTAATTCTCCATCTGTAAAATGAAAATAACATTATATCCTTTGGCTTTCTTACCCATCTTACACTTTGGGGAAGGATCAGTCACTTATATTAAGTGAGCTGAGTGGAATGGTTACTACAAGGTCGTGATTGTCTTTTAAGACTGGCTTAAAGGAGCAGAATAAATACATCTTTGCCTGGTTTTTAAGCCTGTAAGATGCATTCACATCTTACTGCAGGCTTTTCCGCAGAAAAAAAATATTGAAAGAAAGTAGTAGAAGAGGAAAACCCCAGACATTTTGTCCCATAATCATCCCCTCCAGGAGCTGGGTCTTGAAGAAAAATACCTAATCTTGCAAAACTTGAAGCAAATTCACAAGAGTCAGCAACACTGGCAGTTCATTTTGCACATGCACACTTTGAAAGTAAAATTCTTTACAGAAGTATAATTTCTTTTATTTAATATTGCCAACCTGCTCTGGGGACTTTCTCTGCTATGGAAATGACATTATGCAAGTAGTTTGGTGCACATGAGCTTTTCCAGCAAGTTACTTAAAGAATTTAAAAGAGAAATAATAACAGTATGATCTTTTTCCCCAGATTTGCTCTTGGTACAGAAATTAATTCTGAGGTGAGATGTCATGGAGAAGAGGCTTCAGATTTTGGTGATGGGGAGAGAAGGGAGGAAACACAAACCTGTCTGAAAATTTTTTTTCCAGTTATTCTACAAAATGTCCCCAGACTACTTCTGGCAGGACAATAGGCACTGGGGATTTATAGACAAAAGGGGACTACCTTTGGCAGTTGGAGAAAGGCTTCAAAAAGAGGTTAGTAGGGAAAGCTAATTTAAACCTAGACTACAACCCTGTCCATCTGTCCTTAAAAGCAATATATAAATGCTCAGAGGAGGTACCCTGAGACTGTACTCATGTGAGCAAAGGTATCCGTGCTCTGATGTGATGGCAGCAGGGGGCCAAAAGGCACTGAGGTTTCAAGATGCACGACTGGCATCCTGCTCTCCGCACTGCCCATGACAGGGCAAGAGTCCAGGCGTGCGGGTCAGTTTGAATGACAGAGTCCTGGGTCTTCCTTCGTTCCCCGATCCCCGGGGAGGCAGGCTGGTGTCCTCACACACAGCGTGGCTCGGCTGTGTGCAGAGCATCTTGCCTGACCTGAGATCCCTCTATGGCCCAGGAGAGGACTTCTCGGAACAGAAAGGTGTTTACCCAAGCAGGCAAAGGCCTTACAAGAACCGGTGGCTGAAAGCCACAATTAGGCAAATTTATCCAAGAAATTTGTCCCATATTTTGACAGTCAATCAAAGGGTGATAAGAAACAGCTGGGCATGTTGTGGGTGAATCTTCAGTCACTTGCAAATCGCTACTGCATTTTTTTAAGATGTTCTGTAGTTGAAACATGAGTCATACAGGTTTCTTGCTCAAGGAGAGAAAAAAGTATTCAGCAAGGAATAAATCTATTCTTTGGCCAGTGTAAAGCAGCAGGGGAGCCTAGATGATCACAATTCCCTTTTTTCCTCACAATTGTTAATTTCTATGGAAGAAGTTCCTGTCTGTCAGTAAAGAGGAGAGGGCATGAGGGCATGTAATTAGCGATTTCTTGTTAGAAATATTTTCAATGAAAAAGAGTCCTAAAATGTCTAAGGATTTTGGTTCCCATGTTACTTCCCAAAAGCTATAGAAAACAACAGAACATGCAACATTCATCAAGTCTTAAAAATGAAAGAAAATAATTCCTTTTTGTATTTTTTAACAAATAATCCACATTTTTCATCGTCAGCCACAACTTATGAAAAATACATAGCTACTCAAAAACTGTTTTACTTGTACATTAATCCAAAAGCCTGATGTAGGTTAGTTTTAAAGTTATGGATGTGCAGTGATTTGATTTATAAATGCTGTTAAGGCAACTCATAACTGTTTCTTTTATAGCATTCACTGTATAATATTTTTTTCTTCAGATTAACTTGTAGTAAAATGCATTTTCCCACAAACATAGTGCAATGTAATTAATTTTGCATGAGTTGCTTTTAAGGCAGAAAGTGTTACACAATATAGTTTTTACAGAATAAATCACCTTTGGGGAAACCAGCAAAGAAAGCTTTTTCCCATCAAAAGCCTCAGAGCTCAGTAGTTTTGTGCAATTTTGTGCGATTTTGCAAGTTAAGCTATAAGCAGAGGTGCAAACTGAGGTTTTGGCTGCTACACAGTGGGCCTGCTTTCCAGAAAACTTCTTAAGGACTACAGAAGAGAGCTTGCTTCCTAAGGTGTGCACGACAGAAGCTCTTTTCTTGGTGTGCTGCAAAGATGACAGAAGCTACTTTCCTACTGTTCCTTAAACCAGCCCTCCATGCACCCAGTGCCCTGTCCCACTGAAATATCTTTGGAAAACCCAGTTACTGATAGTTAAATGTTTGTGGTTAATGATATATAATGTAAGAACATTTAACTATATGTTTGTGAGTGTAAACGTGCCGTGCAATGCCTACAGTGAAATTCATGTGAACATTGTTATTTTTCTTAAATTAAAGGATCCTTGCGTTGGGCCTGTCCTTTTGTTACTCATTTTTGTCGCGCCCAGCATAACACAAATCTATGTGTCAATCCAGTCACTTACATATACAACTCTTCTTGCTGTTAAATATTACACTGTATATGTATTACTACATCTCTTGCCAAAGATGAATTAAGGCTTATTCTGATTACTCTGAAAGGCTCATCTGTCTCTGAAGGACTTCACAAACATTTTTGTTTGTAAAGCACCTAAAACAATAGTGTCCTTGTATCTGCACACTATGGCTTAGCAGTACAATGGATTTACACTGGCATGACAACAAAATCAGATACATGCAGAAATGGTATCTCCAGTATCAGAAATCTATTACTCTTGCCTGTGGGTTGCAGCTCTGTCACCGAAAGTGAGCAGTCAAGAACAGTCAGCAGCAGCGCTCTTTTGCATAGTCATCTCTAGCAAATAAAAATAACTTCTCACATCATGACTTGGAGGTTAGACATACCACATTCATTTTAGGTGAGCAAATACAATCATTAAAGTAGGCAATGAAACTCTGCAAAGGAACTCCTTGCAGTACCAGGACACTGCCTTTTACATCAGACTCTCCTCATTTGCTTCATTCTAGGGAAGTACAGTAAAGAAGTCCTTTCCTAGGAAAGAGATTAATATTTTCATTGCCTTGTATAGTCTTTTTTTCCCTAAATCTTGCAATTTTAATATTACACTTCACAGGACTCTGTATTCTTCCTTGTGGAGAATGAGCAGAACCTGTGCACTTCCACAGTGGCCTCATTTCATGCACAGGATTTTTAAGATCATCATCTTTCTCATTCAAGCAATCTATCATTAGAGATGTTCTGCCTCTGATGCCAACGACACCCAAAGGGATTGAATAACCAGCTATGTCAAAGGAAGGGGCTTCCATGGGAAGACCACACATTGGTGCTGAGTCCCACAAACTAGGGATTCCCACAGCAATACGGGTGAAGGAACACAGACACAAAACTAGCTGGATGTAGGCTCATTGCTGTGGAAGTCCTCTTTTTTACTTCCTTTTGGAAGGAGGATTTCACAGTGTCTTGTGTCTTTTACTGTACGTTTTCACAGCATCCAGCACAATGGGGATCTGGTCCCTGCTGGGAGGCACTGCAAGAAAATACATTACATTTACAAATATGTTATAAAGTATATGTGTTTTCTTGCCCATAAGAATTGAATCTTATGCCTACCCCCCAGTGCTGGAGGTGATGACAGTAGTATTTTCTTCCTCAGTTATTAGTTACACTTGGTAAAGTAGGTAAACATATTCAAATTCTGTTGAAGCAATGCATGACACTCATTTCTTCATGCTCTATGAGAAATTCACATCATTTTAATGTCAATATAGCTACAGATAGTTTCAGATTAAAAGAAGCAACTAGACATATTCATTTCTGCTTGCTCTTTGCTGTCACCATTCTTGTTTCAATACGGCTTTTTAAATGAAATACCTGGAGAAATGCCCTTTGATTTATCTAGAAGAGAGAGACTGAGGAGGGGAGAAGCTGGTGGCTTTAGGGCATTTAGCATTTGTAAAGGTATAATTTAAAGAATTACAGAAACCACTACAGAAGACTAATGCTTCAGCTGATACTAATTTTCAAAGCTTAGAAGTGCCTTTAAATGACAGATTTTATACATCTCTTATTTTAGATAGAAAACTCTAAGCCTGGGGGGAAGAAAGAAAGAAAGAGTGAAATATAATAAATGATCCAAAAAATTTAAGCTCGATTCAAAGTTCAGTGAAAACAAGAGAATTAATTCTTAAGACACCAGTGGTCCTCCAGCTCTTCATGAACATAAACCATTCTGGCCAATAGTAAAAGCCAGCTATGCTACCAGAGCAGTGAATATTGCCTAAAGTTTATCTGTAGTGACAGATTCCCAGCCAGTGTGAAAATGGCCTCTTCCTGAACAAAGTTACGACATTTTACCCCGGCTGCATTTTACCCCTTTGATGCCTTATTGCATCAAAGATAACGCACAGATTATTACAAATTATGAATGCACTGGAGCAATATAAGACCATAGGGAGCTGTAGGTGTTTTATTAGTCTAATGGTTAATCAGCACAACCCATGATGGAAATTTAGGTGTATAATGGCATCTCATAGAGGCATTATTGTAGCATTAAAATACTCCTGACCATGATTTATTGGTCCATCAGAACATGCTTCAGGTTCTTTCTGAAATCAGACCTGTGATTCTTCACAAAATACCTGAGCCATGTAGTAATAGATCTATAATATCTAACAGAATATATTAATGCTATCACTATAACGTATCTGCCTATGTTTAAACAATTCTGGATTTTAAAAAGTCCTTAAAATGCATGCTTTCCTTTTTTAATATATACAGCTCTTGTACTGCAAGAGAACAAATTGTGGCAGTCAGAGAATCAGTACCAGAAGTACAGCAAGCATCTCTTCATTGCACTTGGTATTGTGAAAAGTACTTAGATTTCTAACTGACCTGATGTTGTCTCATAATCACCCTTGTTTCCCATTCCTTTCTGCTTCTCAGCTTCATACTTCCCCTCATGGACCACAGGGCGCTTGCTGTCTCTCCATCTTTCCCTGCCTGCTCTCCCCAACATAACTTTGGACCTACTGGCCAAATTCAAATACATCTGAAAGAGGAAGAAAAAGGCTCAAAAGATTACTTAGTTCCTGCTTGTCTAATGGAAACTGGTGGCTGGGTAGCATAGTGTTTCAGAGCAGGGAGCACAGGCAGAGTGCAGCCTTCACCCCTGCTGTACACCAGTAGCCAGCTCTCAGTTCAATGTTCACATTCTGACTGGGCAATCAGCAAGTGCATGGTAGCAAAACAGCCCCAGTTTCTTGCCCAGTGGAAAAGTCACAGGAGACAGGGAAGGGATATGGGGCAGCTGGAAAAGGCTTTGGGGTCCTTTATTAGTAGAAAGTAAGGCTTTGATAGCCTTTCTACTCATAGAACCACTTCTTTTGCCAATACATGGTCTCCTGTGAATTTTGAGTCAGTTGATCTCACTCTTGCTTTTTGTTTTCATACAGTCCCCCAAATAGTTTGTGACCATCCTGTGCTAAGTATTGATTGAGTTTCTTGGGTGCACTGATTGATTTTAAATGCTAGCAGTTTGCATAAGTATAAAAAAGCAAGCAGAAATCTCAACAGCCATTTGATAGAAAAGGGAAGACAAATTCAGAGAGATTTCACAGCTAAACTATATGCTTAATCTCTGCTAGGAGTGGCAATCAAAATCCAAACAAAACTCTAACCCCCACCTTCTTCTTGAGAAGAACTGGTCAAAATTAGGGTTGGGGTTTTTTTGTTTGTTTGGTTTTTTTAAGTGCATATCCCAAATGTTGTTCTCTTTGCAAATTACAGTGAAAACAAATGAGTCTTGAATTTTTGATGAGGTAGAATTTGGGAAAGATTGTATTACAAATTAATTTTGGAATATTTCAATCTGTTATGACACAATAAATATTTCATTTCGAGTGCAATTTATTTTACAATAGTGCATTTATTTGAATATTATTTCCTATTGGGTTATTTTCCATGGCATGAGAGCCATGTGTTATATTATTTTACACTATCATGATTGATGTGTCATAAAATAATGCAAAAGTAATGAAAGTTCCATGCTGATGAGAAATAAAAGAAACAAAAATAGCACAACGAAATGAATCTTCAGCATGTTCCTGAAGCAGGATTTTAAAAAAACCCATTTTCTATTTCATTTTTAAAATGTGAAGTCAATACAAACTTACACATCCAGAGTTTTCCCAGACCAATTCCATTTTCCTGGTAGAAAAGCGTTGTGACAGAGGCTTCCTGACTGGTTCTGCTGTTAAACTCAAGGTGAATACAGCAACCTTATTCGGTTCCCTTTAACAAAAGGTCAGAAGGCACGGAGGCATGCCAATTCTAGTCAGATTTGCTCAGAAATAGGTGACAGTGCTGAATTCTGTAAATTGAGGGATGGCCTGCACGCCTTTTGTCTGCTAATGGATTGCATTCTCTTTACTTCCACTCTCATCTTTAGCAGAGGAAGAAAAAGCTTTTTCTGGTGTCTGACACTTTTTCAGAAAATGTCTTGCAAAGGGAGAGGATTTTTATTGTGTAAGTACCCAGCTAGCAGTACAAAAACAATATAACATCTTTAGAGACAAACTTGGCTCGTGTAAATTGACATGACTGCACCCGGTAAGCATGTGGTTATGTGTATTCTTAGATAATTTGACCTGTGGTTACTGGGAATATTAGTCAGTTGGATTATCTCATATGCCAAAGTTCATGTGACCACAGAATGATCTAGGAGATTACTAAGTATCACAGCCCCCTACTCACGTATACTGGAACTGACTTGAGCTAAAACCACAGTTCTGAATATCTCCAGTTTCTGGAAAGACTAGCTTGAGATCAGAGCTAGCTCTTTAGTAGGCAGTTCACTGCAGTCTACTGAGTAAAATGTTAAATTCCATATAAAGCCTTTGTGTAGTTGCTGACAACACTTGTCTATATGTAGTTACTTCTATGACATTTCCACGCTGGGCTCATCTATTTATATCTCTTTAGATATGACCAGCACACTCGTTCACCAGGCTAACAAGAGAGCAGTGTGGGAAACACTGAGGGAGGTTACAGTAAAACAGTACCCAGTTTTTAATACTGTCTTTGAAAATTAGCAATAAGAAAAAGTAATCTGATCTAGAAGCCAAATTCACAAAACATGGAGATCAATTAGAACAGGTGTTTTCCTGATTATCTTTCTGTGAAATGCTGCTGATTTCTAATAATACAGCATGGTCCCAAAGCAAGGACCGGGTGCAAAAGCAGTAATGATGAAGTATTTGTTGAGTGCTGAATTTGGAAATTACCTGGCTTTCCCATTAGCTGGTTATCTGTTTTGGGGCCAGATCCTCAGCTGCAATAAGGTGATGTCACCCTTTTGAACAAATTTACCCTGTCTGAAGATGGGGCCGTGTGTGGTTAATGAGCAACTGGAGTGGCAGAATTTCTGGATTTCTGCAATTATGGAAAATGACTCCCTGTTGGAAAGTAGGTGACTCACCAGTGCAGTGGTACTCACATGTCACAAAGAGAAAAAATATTCAAAGGGAAATGTTGAATGAAAGATCACTTATTTGCTAAAATTCTATTATTCAAATTCTTATTGACATTCTGCTAACCTCTAACCCCTAAAATAATTCTTTAGTGCAAGAACTGTGTGATGCAATTACATACAGATCACCAGATTTGTTATAATTCCTTGACTTAGAAATGTGAAAGAGGTATGAAAGTGGATAACTATCTGATTAGCTTGCACTCACAAAAGGCAATATTAAGTTCCCATAATATCTTCCACTTAGTGCTCTTCCTTGAGTCATAGCCTAAGTTACTAACATGGTATATCAAATCTTAAAAAGAAATGTGATGCTTTGTGCATTGCTGCATAAAGGATGGCTAGAACTGGAATGGATGACCCAGAAGGTCCTTTCATTCTTGAATTCCTAAAATATGAAAAGTTGCCTCGAATGGAAAAGTAAAAGTATTAGTATTTTTGCTATGAAGGTACAGGAAAAACAGGATTTGAGGTTTTAAAATCATCCTTTTCTGAATGAAAAGTGTAATGAATGCAACCCACATCTGTAAAATCTGCATTTCTTCATAACTTTTTTTTATGAAGAAAAAGTGGTCTCGAATCTTACACACGATAGCAACTTACTAGAAAGTTAACTATATTTAAAATCTGGTGTTAGACTATAGGTTAAGAAGTTAGAGGGAAAACTGGCTTGACCATCAGACATAGAAGATATGTGCCAAGTAAGAGGTGGTTTTACAATGAAATCCATCTTGTTTTAAATAAACCAAGGGTGGTCTTTCACTCTGTTTTCCCTTTGCGTATTTGAAAAGTGCTGAAATAGAGGAAAAGGAAGGTTATAACACTTTCAGAAATAATTTAAAAGAATAAAAGGAGAGCAAGACTAATAATTACAGTGAAATGTTCCAGGGTGTTTTATTCAGTTAGCACGAAGGGTAATAAGAGCAGATGCTGTTCCAGTCCTTACAATTCTTTAGCTCATATTGATGTACAATGAAAAGAACAAAAGATAATTAATGGTCTACGAAGAGGACACTCTTAGTAGTAAGCTGATGTCTCGGCATCCATCTTCACATTGATCGATATTAGAATCTATAACTTCACCGGTTGTTTTATGAGGTCTTTAAAAAAAAGGACACAGAATTATCAAGATCATAAAAAAATGTATTTCATTCTTTTGTGGCTATAGCCTCATTATTCTGCCTGGGAAAGGGCACTGCGATTCCTCTATGTCATAGCCCGTTCTGAAGAGGAAAGTATTTGTGTTATTTTTCAACTTGCGATCTCTGTAGTTTGTTTCAAATGGAAGGGTCCTTCTCTAAGCCAGCTGGCCCATAAAACAAATGTCTTCCTGCCCTCCTGGCTGGATGCGTGCTCCAGGCTGCCCCTGGGCACACGCAGCCCGTAGAGCGTGGTGCCATGCAGAGCTGCCAGACTGCAGCTAACCAACCAAGAACATTCTCTGCCTGGGCCTGAGCTGGCAGGATTTAAACCAGCCTAAAGCAGCTTGGATGTACTCGGCACAGCAGTGCTCTTGCTAATGAGCTCTGCCTCTCTCATAGGTGTCGTACAGAGCACAGTCCTCTTCAGCTGCGGCTACGCGGTTCAAGCACCAGCTCTGGATGTAGGGGAGGTGATGCACGATGGTTCGCATCACACCACATGGATACAATCACCGGTTCCTCTGCTGCAGCAGGCCATTGTAAGCACAGATCCTGGCAGGCACTTTGTAACTTTTAAACGCCTAAGGCATGTGAATGGTTCTATAGGTAGACCTAAACCACAAGCTTAGACTAATTTTTTGATAGCTAAAATTAGGTGATATGAATCCCATGGCTGGCATAGCAGGATTTAGAGGGGAGAAAGCACTGAAAGCCTCAGGTTGAAAAATGGGAGAAGGATGTAAAGGTAGAGTTGCTAAGAAGGGCTGGACTAGAAATTTTGCACTGATTGAAAACAACGCTTCCCTGAAGTTGACACATACTCAGGAGTGCAGGAGAGGGAGACCATGGGCTCTGTTTTGAGCTAGCGCTGCTCTGTGAGCATGCTCAGCTTAACAGTCTTTCAGCTTCCCTGGACTTAATCAGATGGTCAGCTCTCCTGGCTACTGTTTCCCAGAACCTGGCATGGTGAGATGCTGATCTCCTGTAGGGATGCAGGCCCTGCAGTAACGCTGCTTATACTGTATTTAGAAAGCCAGATGATCCTCCATCACATGGGAAAAGACCATCCCCGTCCTTGAGCTGGCAATGCCAGCTCTGAAAACCTGTACACCTGCCCTGCGCTAGGACACATGACACGTTTTGGTCTGCAGTCTTGTGTGCCATGTGGTCGTTGCCAGCTAACAGCACTTGCATCCATATCTGATGGATTCTGGGCTCCAGACCTCACAGGTGTGATATTGCAAGGTAGGAGAAAGCAATTTCAGATATTTTTAGAGGTTTTGAAAACATAAACACCCCCCCACCACCACTATCATCTCCCATATTCAAGTCCACAGTGGTTGTACACATTACAAGAAAAGGCACGTGTAGACTATGGAAGATGTGCTGTTCTGGATGTTGTGTGGAATGACTTCAGTGCAATGAATACAGCTAAAATGTTTTCTTTCCTTTTTGAATTGAGAAAGATAAGATGGCTACTTCTATTGTTCCCTGTAGCTGGGAAGAAAAAGGAGGCAGCTGGCTTCAGGAACTCCAAGGGCAATGTCCCTGTCCTGGCCCAGTACTGTTCAACATGGTTTGGGTGCAACACAGATCTTGGTGATGGGGAGGGGGAAAGGGTACGTCTTTGGTTTCAAGCAGTCCAGCTACTGATTTGGGTGGAGTTGGCATCACTTAGCAGGTGCATCAGAGAGACAAGTCAGGGTTTATGTAGAGGTTCACTTAGAGCAGTTTCTGCAAATAAGGACTTTTCCAGCGCCCAGTAAAACCCTCTGTAACTGTGGAAAAGAAAGCATTCTCATCTAAACCCAAAGAAAAAGCTAGGAAAAATCTGAACTTTACATACCAGTTAGCACAGGTATCATTTTACAGCTTCAGATCACTGAAATCTCTATTGAGCTCTCTGCCTGTTCATATTATTACCGGAAACAAGTTGACTTACTCCCAAGCAGTAATGACATGTATATTGTGTATTTGCATGGGGTATCAAATTATATAAAAGCAAAACTTTTCTTTCTGTACTGATCTGTTGCTTTTGACTCAGCAATTTTATTTTCTTACATGAGTATTTCTCCAGACTCAGTCTTTTCACAAAAACAACCTATGTTAAGGTGCTGACTGATCTCTACTAACAGAATTTCTTATGTTGTTCTCTATTTTTTATGCATGGTTACTGTCACAATTCACTAATATCACTAATAAGTAAAATAGATAGATAGATAAATATCACTAATCATATTTGGAAGAAGTGGGGCTACAGGCTAAAGATGGTGCCAAGATCCAAGCAAGGCTCAGTAAGTCGATTAATGCTTAAGTGTATGAGTTCTAACTAATGCAATGAAAGAGGAATTGGATTGCCCAGCAAACCCCACAGAAATCTTTAGGCGGGAAGAGACAGACAAGCTTCTGCACAGCAAAACTGTTGGGTTCCTGTGTAACTGCCAAGGAGGATACGTCAGGAAACTGCCGCGTTCTGGTTAGACTGAGGGAAGCTGGAGTGAACCAGGTGATGAGTGCCCAGCCAGGGAAAATGGTGCCATGGCTGTTTCTCTACTTCAGCCCAAAGAAATTCTGCTGTTCCTCAAGGTTTTGCTATGTCACCACCACTTCATACTGGTATTAACCTATGCTGCGCAGGTGCCTAAAGTCTCCAGGGAAGGTGTTTTTCTGCATTTTGCTGTCTGACTGCAGCGATGAGGTCTCTTGCTAGAGCCAAAGCAGATCCCCATGGTTAAGACACAGTTCAATTTATTTCTCAGTCTCTGTGCTTAAGTGAACAATACAGAATATTAAATCAGTGTCAACTGCAAAGGGATGGTCTTGTTGAGACCAGACCCTTGCCTCTTGCTACCTCAATCTCAAGTTCAACATACTACTTCCTGAAGTGTTCCATTGCCTTTCCTTGTAAATGCAAGGTACTTCTAAGTCTTTTGCTCTAGTAAATTCTGTGTTTCTCAGATACTTTGAACAAAATGTATTAAGAAATCAATATACATAATAATATAGAGCCTAAAAGGCCTCCAGACTACCATCTAACACTGTGACACCTGAATTGCTTCAGTGCACATGAACAACAGCAAGCAGAAGCAAACTCATTTCAGGCAAGGACAGAACCTGCCACCTTTGCTACTAGCCCCTCAGGAAAACCCTTTCATGTCTCTAAGAGCCAGGTCCCAGCATGCCTGAACCTAACTTTAAAGCTAACCCTTCAAGTTGTCCCACTAGTTTGATCTTGGGGGCAGCTATTGCCTCAAGCAGGGTCAGCAGCTTTCCCTCTTGACCTTTGGGATTTTACCCTTCCATTGGCCAAGAAGAGGTGGCCTAGGTAGTGTGTAAATCAAATGTGGACAATCCTTAATAACATATCAACATATGAGAGCAAATTTGCTGATTTGCTTCATTATTGCCTAAGGAACTTGCAGGCAAATCAAATCATCTCTTCATTAGAGGAGGGGAGAAGGGATCCCAGAGTGAAAAAGACAGAAAAATTAATCTGCATGCATTTTGTTTTCTTTTTCAGGTACCTCCATCATCTACCCTTCTTGACGTGAAACACAAGTTTCACAAAGCATGTAAGTACTATGGCTAGCAGGCTGGAGCATGGTTAGAGGCCTTTCAGCTTGGAGAAATTGTCAAATTTATTTTTCATGATATCTTGCACGAAAGCCGAGACTGGCTTGACAGCTCCAGTGCTGAATAAGAGCAGTGTTTGGACTAAGGCTCTACTGTAGCTATCGCAAATGTGAGAGGCTAGAAGGAGAGGACTGCATAATTTCTCACTGCCAGCCCATGTGGGACAATACTTCTCTATCCTCTTTTTAACATTACACAGTGTCAATTCAAGACCACAACTGCACTTGTCCTCACAGTGTTATATTAGATAAGCTTCGATAACATTAGACTGCTTCAAGCTGGCCATAAACAGACCGTGTAGACCAAATAACTACTGTAGTGGGCAACTCGAGCACAGAGTGATTAAATGACTTGTCTGGGAACGTGCAGGCAATCTGACAGACTTCTCAACTGACTCAGCCATGTCTAGTTCCTTAATGGTCAGGGCAACCTCCCTTTCTTTCAGTACCACTTTTTTTGTTTTTCATATCCCTGAGGAGGGGAGAAAATAGTGGGGGAGAGGGTGATTTTTGCACATACAGACTGCAGATATGGACCTTGTAAATGAGAAGAGATGAGAGCAATCATACTTGAAAATCCCTCTTTTCTTCCTGCCAGAGAACAGAGCAGTTTTGCTGGATGCTTCCTTTCTGCCTCCTCCTAGCCACACGCTTCCAGCTCTTACTAGAGGGAGGTGCTTGGAAAGGTGGGAGAAAGAGCAATGAAAGCAGCCGAGCGCCAAAGTTTGATGTCATTTACTGTTATGCTGGTCCACTGAATTGCTGGTCAGGATTTTGGGGAGTGGAGCCAAATGTACCTGAAACCTACAGGACATATATGTGTGTATAGTGTGCCTTGAGTTCTGAAATGCTAAAATACTGCTGTATCTGTGTTTGTAGAGATCCTAACTGTGCCACCCTTGCTCCTAGACTGAGAAATGTTTCTGTCACTCCTGCCTGTGGGAAGTAAAGTGCTACTTGTGATGAGGACTGGTAACCTTGAGCGTCACCCACATTTGAGATGTGCAGGTCTATGCAAGGCCTATTAACTTGAACTGAACTTCTTAGAACTGCAAAGGTGTTTAGTTGAGTAGAAAAAGATGCAACAAGAGTTGAGGGTTGGAAGTGAAGGCCAGAGAAACTCAAATTAGGAATGAGGTATTTGGTTCCAAGAGGAAGGATGGTTTACTGTTGGAGTAAGCAACTTAGATGATGGGCTTTCATTATTTTTACAAAAAAGGGTGTATTCAACTAAAGGCTAGATGCGTTTTGCAAAAAAAGCCTTTGGTCAGACACTAATATTGAGTTCAGAGTAGGGTAAGCAGAAGAAATACTATGCTTCTCCTCTGTCCTTAGAATTTTATAAAACACCAAAGCTGAAGGCTTCTGTGGTTGCACAAAGGTTCAGTTGATGAAGCAAAAGGCTATTGACCTGACTGCTCCAAAACTACTTGTTTTCAATCCCTATAAGGGCTTGCAAAATGCAAAATGGTAAAAGTTCAAAAACCTCACAGCTGAATATGAAAAAACTGAGTGCATAAGTTTTAATATTTCAATAACAGTATGTCCTCCCATCAGTTTGTGAAATGCAGTGCATTTCTGCCTAGACTCTCTTAAATCAATTGAAACTGGATTTATATTGATGCAGCTTAAATCAGTTGAAGATCACTGGCACAGAGGTTTATGCCAATTTAACTGTAATTAGGTTTTTAATGGATTTGGGCTAAAATGGCACAAGTCTGTGTATAAGCCATTTAAATGGCACCTGTTTTCATATTTAGAGGTACCTTACTCCTCAAATATTCCCAGTGATGTAAGCGGAGCTGAATATAAAGGAAGACAGTAAGCAATACAACAAAGCATGATACAAATTGTGAACCAAAACTCTGACAGTACAGGGTTTCACAGCACATGGAAGGGCTGGCATGTGCCTTCAATGCTTTTTCAGTCTTCAATTTTTTAGTTCAATTCCCACCATTCCCAGGAGTACAAAGCGTCAGTGTCCTGAGTCCTTTCTTCCCATTCCAGCTCATTGCTTTGATCTCTCTTTTCCAGTTCAGCTTGGATGTTGTTGTCTCATGAGGTTCCCCCCTCCTCCTCCTTTCCCACTTGCAAAGAACAAACCTTCCCTTTTTTCTCTTCATATAGTTTGGAGGATGACAGCTTACAGAATACAATTCTTTTAGGCAAGAGCTGAGAAGGGGCTGAAGCCAATTTGTGGATGCCTTTGGTTAGCATGCTATTTTGTACTAGCTCATGCATTCATTTCTGTCATTTTGTGTGTGCCAGATTCATGTGTTCCCCTATAATCTCTTGCTGAAACACACTCCTACGCACACCCCGTTACAGTCTCCCTGTCTTCATACATTCTCCTTTGATCACCCATGCAATTAAGCCTTCTCCTCAGCTGGTATCTTGTCAGCCCTTCAGTGAGGGGAACCCCTGTGCAGCAATTTCACAAGCATCATCTCTGTCACTGATCAGTTTTCACTGCCTGATTCAAGAAGGGAGGAAAAAGACTGAATTATGAATTGCAGCACAGAAGGCTGTTAATCGTTAAAATAAAGGAAATGGGATGCAAGTGACACATAACATGTTACTGCTCAGTAGTTTCTAAGTCAGTCAAACACTGGTTTGGATCTGTGTTTATATGAAAGGCAGAATATGGACTTAGAAGTCCAGGAACAAATACTGAAATACTCCTCAGCCCTCACTTCAGCAAAACTGTCTCTACTGAAACAACCCTGGCAAAGCCTAACCCTGTGCTTTCTGTGGCACTGAGTGCAGGGGGGCAATCCTAGTTTTATCACTGGCGATTCGGGGATCTATGAGCTTGTAGTAGAGAATAACCAATTAAGGCAAACTGCCATTTCCATGGGAATTCAAAGGCTTTCTCCAGACTGAAGACCGCTGTTTTGAATCAGCCTCTGGTTGCCATAGCCCCTGGCAGGGCCTGGCAGTACCAACCAGGGTCAGCACAAAACAGCAGTTCCCCTGTTGCAGCCTTCCAGCCATCAGCTCTACAGGGGCTTTCTGTAACAGATGTCAGATCCAGGCTGTCACGCTTAATAGCAAACATCACACCTGCCCACCATGAATCTGTCTAATCCTTTTTAAGCCTACTTACAGTTTTGACCTCAGCAAAATCCTCTGAGAAGGAGTTCCATGATGTAAGTATGTTGAGAAAAAAAATACATCTTCTAGAGTGGCATCATACAAATGTCTCCTGCTTGATGTTTTCTGTCTGAAATTGAGTGGCAGCTGAGTGCCTGGGTGTTACTGGCCATCACACTGTACTATCTAAGTAGTCAAAAAAGCTTCAAATTGGTGCTGTGCACTAGGTGACTTTACTACTATTTTCCTCATTCCTTTGGCTAGGTGGCAGAGGTGAAACCAAGCCAAAAACTAAGTGTATAAGAAGGAAGCCTTTTGTCCCATTTTCTCAGTTGCTTATAATGAATTAGGTACCTGACGTTTTCTTTATCTATAAAGATTATGTTTTCAATGGGGAAAGAAATACCTTGTAGGCTAAACTGCGCAAGCTCTTGTCCTTGGCCATAACTCTTCACCTTTAATTTATTTTTATCTTTGCAAAATGTATTGGACTGGTGGGGGAGGAAATCTCACAGATAGAAAATGAAAAACTGTAATAATAATGCTAATTCAAGTATCACATAACTAAAATAAAATACCTCTAGGACAGGTAATATAGTGGAGTCAGTGATCATTAAATATTTTCAAGGTTACTGCACAAAAGTTGCTGAAAAAGCTCTTGAAAGAAGAGGAAGAACAGAAAGGAGAGGGGGAAATAAGATCTTAGCAATACTGTAACAAACTTATGGATGCAACCTCCTGCACAAGGAGGCAGCACAACTAGAGCTACTATTTGAAGTCAGAAGAGTGAGCTTAGGGAGGCCAGAAATTGCCCTCTAGGTGGAAGGAGCAGGCAGGGAAGGAAGGGCAGATGGGAAGAAGCCTGGCAATGGGTGGAAGGAAAAAGGGAAGTTGAAGAGAGGACTGAAAACGTCACATGCATCATGTCCCAGTCTGCAGAGGGGAATGAGGTGCTCAAGGAATAAGGAACATTACAAGCTTCCAGCTGTCCCAATAAAATATTAACTCCTTATCCTTCAGCTCCAAAATTGCAGGCCCCCCATCTAAACTAACAGAAGTTACATAGGGTATTTAAAATAAGCAATGTCAATGAAAGTAAATCATTAAGAAATTGTCAGTAGATGGCACTCAAGAATAAATAGCATCATTTCTGGACACTATGAAACTTTAGAAGTCTGCTATACCATCTTCCAACTGCTTCTTATAGGTATTTCTATAGCGATCCGAAGAGCTATGTTCCCTGGAAAACCACTGAGATATTTTCTGTTGCTTTCCTCTAGAGAGAGGACAAGGAGAAAGACAGTGCAGTTCCTTCTTCACGGTGGGGACCAATCTTTCTTTTAGCCTCCTCCTTACAGGCTGTAGGGCAGTGTGTTAGGATGCATTCATCTGCCAGGTTTTACCTACTGCTGTCATCCTGCATGTTCCCCAGAAGCCACAGGAGAACAGGCAGCACCTTAGATGTCATCACCCTCCAGACCACCTGGTCAGAGCGTACCCCATCTGACTCCCTGCACAAAAGCAAGATCAGAGGCTTCTGTGCAGGCCCTTCCAACACGCCATTTCACTAAGTCTATCAAACACTTCCACTGACTTCCAAGTGCCTTGAATAAGATCTCTATTGCCTAATGCAAGGAGATACCTTACCATCTCAGAGGACAAACATAAGCAGAAGTACCATATCACACAATTCTTTTCCAGCTGTGTGGGAGGCCTCTGCATATTCTCTGTCCTTCCGTTCTCAAAATGACCTGTGACTGCCTCCAGCTCACTTCTCCCCCCAGTTGCCTGTCAGTAGTGCTCAGCTCAGCCAGTGCTGAGCAGCTGGAAGGAGAGCAGCATTTTAAAACCAACAGGTTATTGTTCACCCAAAACCCTGAAGCAGATCTAGAAAACACAGACCAGTGGAAGCCAAGCTAGCCTGGTGAAGAGCAAGGAGAAGAATCTCTCATTGCTTAGAAATCACAAGGCAAGCCTTGTGAGAGGAGCTTAAGGCACATGAGGTACTAAAACTAATCCTTTAGCGGAGGAGGTCCTCTTTCTTTTCTCCTTTCCAAAAAGTCTGCTAAGGATTTTCACGCTCCGAATCTGCAACTTTCCTGTTCTTAATGACATCTAAGAGCTAGAAGCACAATTCCAAGAACAAGGGCTTAAGGAATAACTCCATATTTTGCCAGGCCTGTGCTAAAAGGCAAGAGCCAGATGTAGAGCTGTTGCTGGAAAAGATGACTGTTCGTACTGCATCATGTAATTCCCTTCTAGAGGCTGGCTGCGATGTTAAACTGCAAGGCTCAGAGAGGTGAGAAAGGATGCTGTGGGGATTAGTCATTAAGAGCAGTACCAGGGAGAACGGTGACTGCTAAGCCAGTGCCTTGCCTACTGGCTCTGTATAATCAGGGCTGTCTGATAACACAGTCGTGCTGAGAACCTGCAGTTCCTCTGATTTCTCCACACTATTACAGCTGGATTCTCAGGTTGAAGAAAGTTAATGAAATCTGTCAATTTTGATGCCTGGAGAGACTCATGTGCCTGATGAATACACCTGCTGGGGACTCAGAGAAGCTGAATTATGCTATTTATGGCTCTCCCAAGCTGACTTCATAGTCTTGGCCTGTCAATCAACCAGGAGCCCTTCATGTGTCTCACAAACTGAAGAGACCCAAATAAGTTATATCTAGGGCATAGAGCCTTCCAGAGGGGTCTTTCTTCTGACCTATATTAGGAGATCAGGCTTTGAAAAACCAAAATTTTGGAAAGAGGGCGACAACCTGATCCTGCCATGAGTTGCCTTGAGCTGGATGCACTCCCTGGACAGAAAGGCAGCTGGAAACTCTGTGGTTTTTAACAAATCTCAAACTCCTTCCTCCCTGTTTTTATCCTAAGTAGTTCATGCTAGCCCAGAGTCACAGCTCGAATCCATATATGAATGAGTTTTCAAAGGGACAGGCAATACCCTGCTGTGCAGGCTGTCTGACTGCAGAACTCATAGGCCCAGCATTACGTCTCCAGCGCAGATTTGCAGAGCGCATTGGGTTGGCAGTCACTTCCAACTATTGTTTTCAATAAATTTTCCCCTCTCTGCATTCATAACAATTCAATTGGAAATTAACAATGAAGGCAAATCACTAGGGACAGGCAGTTATTGCAAATGGGAACTAAGAAGTACAGTGATTTCATCTGGGTAAATTGCTCATTCATCTGTGTTGACTTTGTAAGTGAAAATGACTAGGTTAGGAGGAAACATGATGATATTTATTTTGTCTTATATTTATAATTTATTTTTCTTTTGTCTTAGTCACACGGCAGATAGCAATAGAAGACTAGTTTACGATGAATTTCAGTATCCCTCAAATGACACAATCCTAAGCTCTTTTTACTTCTCTATGCCTGTCAACACTACTCGGTTTACTAGAAACTCCTTGAATTTCTTGTTACTGCCACAGTGAGGCTTGTATATACTTAAACTCTTTTTGTTTTGCAAGGCTAAGCACAAAGCAACAGCTCCTGCCACAAAACTCAAACCAGTCACTACCATCTTCCTCCCCAGCTCACAATCAGAGATCTAATCCGTGAGTAAATTGCTTCCTGCCTCTGCAGCACATGCGTGTCAGAACAGAGACCTAAATTCTTGCCTTGGCATGCTGCTTCAACCACAAGGCCAGCCTGTCCAGTCAGCTTCACTTCTGATCTGTGCAGGAAGAAGTATCAGGAGGATGACCTCCTCTCAGCTTATTTGTGGCATATCTGTGCAAATCTCTCTATACAAAATACAAGAGTCTGTCTGCTGGTACAGATTTGCGTAATTTGAGTTTACGGCTTAGCTGTCAAAATAATTGAAGCATACCTGTGAAAGCTGGAAATACTTTCACTTCTTTTGTAATTACCAGTCAGGAAATGAGAATGACATCATTGACTTAACACAGTTAAAAGAAAGAAGAAGTCCAACTGAGTTAGCCTCATGATTTTCATCTTCAAAGTGACTAAAAATCTCTCTTTTTTTTCTCCCACGTTCTGTGTTGGAATTACAGAAAACCAATTCTGGCCAATTTTCAAAAGGGACAGACAATGCAGGAAGTGCTCCAGCTGCAATCACAGTGGTGTAGCCATCAGGTAGCCCTCCAGAAGCACCGTGCACTTCACAGACACTATTTTGCATCCTGAGCTGTGGTCATAAAGCTCCCATTCGAGCCCTGACTCATGTGTCTCTTGTTGACACTGCTAAAGCCCAGAACTTGCATTTGGACATTTCTAGCTGGGGTGCTCATGTCTGACTTCTTGCTCCCAACTATTGGACTTAATGATGAGCAAGCACTAGACTAGTTCACTAGGCACTTGCAGTTCACTTTTGCTGAGCGTTTGAATCTCATTATAAGTTGTGGAGAAAGAAATATTAAATCAGTCTGAAAAGCATCTGATCAGATATCCCTGGAGTTTTGCTTTCTGAAATGTACATGTGGTTACAATGAATATTTTCATTATGTACTAAATTAGGAAACTATGGTTGAGGTTTGGCTCACCCAGCTGATTTAGAAGCAGTGCACTTAGTAACATAGGAACTTAAGCAAGACTTTTAGGGTCAGATTTTTAAAGAGTTTTGGTCTTCTACAGATAACAATAAAAGCCAGAGGGCCAACTGGGATTTTTGGAGTCTCCTGATTCACACTGAAATGAATGTGATGTTTAACACTTAGGTCTTTAAGACTTGATTCAAAAGCAGTGGGAGTCACGCTATTGACTGGGGTGAGTTGTGTGCTAGACACTTTCTCCCTTTTGAGCTTCATTTTCTCATCTATAAAATAAGAATAATTAACCTGCCTTTCATCCACCTTGGGACCTTTTGTCTGTTTTGGCTGTGATCCCGTAAGAAACATTTGGGACAAAGAATGACTTAAATATATGCCTAATGACCTATTGAACCGGAGGGAGTAAGGTGTCTAAAACACAAAAGCCAGGCTGTCCATTAAATGCTCATAGAAATAAGATGACCTTCAGAAAAAACAGCAATATTTAAACCAGCAATAGAAAAAGTGAAGATGAGCTCAAAAACTTTAATGGAAATTCACATTATTTCTCTTTCTTTTGGCAGCCGCTGCATCTGATGTTACTGCATTTCATTAGCAGGATTACAGATATCATTTCAGATGAGTAACATAATAAAAGAAAAGGCAGCGAATCTATTGAGATGTAGCTTGAAGCAGAACTGTCCCTCTCTGCTCTCTGGGATATTGTTCCCAGCTGGGATTTACAGGGCTCTAACAATGCATCACAAATGACATCTTATGTAAACAATCAGAGAACAAATGTGAGATGCTATTTAAATGCCTCATTAAGAAAAGGAAATTTCATAGCTAGATTCTTTGCTTTTCTTGCCTTTGCAGTAGATTTAATTGACAGATCTAGATGAGAAACAACAAAATTTGTTTATCAGAATTGCCTATTATTAGTTACAATGTGTCTTATATTAATGCCTGTGGCTCAACTGAGAAAAGGACAGTGCAAGGCCCTATAGAAATAATCCAGGCCCTAGAGAATATCTAGTCTCAGGTAAAATGAAGAATGAAAGCCTACTGAAGTGTTAATAGAAGATGCCAAAGTAGGTTTGGTTTTTAAACAGCTCCTACGTTAATTTAAACTTGGGTATTACATTTTTATCTGAAGAACAGATAGACTTCCAGCGTTAACCTGGTGTTCACCATCAGATTCATGTGGGCTAATGTTCATTCAAGTAATTCAAGATACTAAAAGCCACAGTGGGTCTTCATGATTGTGAAAATAATCTCATGTCCATTAATAAGACAGATATTTGTTGATTACAGCAAGGTCAAGACACTTCAGGCCTTTAAACATTCTCTGCATCTACATCAGGTTTTTCACAGGAGTCCCTGTGCTTTTGCACAGCAGAGTTGGGCAGATGACTTTACAGAAAGATCCAACTGTTTCTTTTATGAGGAGCTGCATGGAATGGGTCTGCATGAAATGTCCCAGGGAATTCTTGTGAAACAGAGCCAACACACACTGGATAACAGAAGAGGAAGTGAATCTCCCATGCCAGAATGAGAAGAACCTACCTCCTTCTTGGAAAACTCTGGGACACCATAAGAAAAATAATGGCAAGGCCTATGGTGTCACCTCTGCTAGACAAGTTAGAGAAAAGGCAGCAGCTTCAGCTGCTAAGTTCAGATTTTCCCCCAGGTCGTCTCTGCCTCATGGCTTCCCTGGCTGTGCTTCTGCAGCCCCTGGCTTCCACAGGGCCAAGAAGAGGTGTGACATAACAAGTAGCTGCAATTCTGGGGGTAGGGTCAGGTGCGCAGGACAAGAGCAAGGGAGGCTGTTCAGACCTGAATGTGAAGCAAGTCACCCTGTGACGGTGACTTGTTTTGCATGTGTTTACATGCTCACTCTCTCTCTCATATTGTAGCCTGTTTATTTATTTATTTTCCTGTTTGGGCATGGGGCAAAGCAACTCTAAGAACAACCATAAGAAATCTTTCAAACTAAATTTGATATTTGCCACTGTTTCAAGTTAATGAAAGTGATATATCAAAGACAAGAAGCTGAACAAATTATTCACAATAAAAATAATGTAGTAGAAGGGAGTTCTGCCTCTTTCGAAATTGTCCCCAGATTGCAATGGTATTGAATATATTTGCTGTTGGAAATGATTCACCATTGAAATAATCAATGTGCGAATTATACTGGATGTGCAGCTCATTCACAAGCTGTGCTGATGTAAAAGGTAGGCTGGCCTTCCCCACTCTCTGGCTCTCATTGCTACTAATGGATGTTAGGCGCCTTTGCGCATCTACCTCTGTATTCCAGTCTTGCATTCAGTTATTTCCAGTCCCCCAACCATGCTCTACCAACCGACATTAGACTGAAACTAATTCCTATCCACACGAATTAGCCTCCAAAGTTTCAATGAAGGACCCAAACACCTCATCTCATATCTGGGGAAACAGAGGCACAGGCACCTCTGGATCCCTCAAAAGACTGGAAAGAGAAGCCAGTCTCCGAGGCTATGTGGTGTTTCACTTACTACCTTCCTTTTCAAATTATTTTCATCTCTTTTTTGAACATTTGAAAATGAGCAAACACATACACAAATAGATGGGGCCTCTGAAAGTGTGGAAAGCTTAGCATCTAGCTAAGAATGGATGGGGACTTCTCTGGAATATGCTCATCTTTAGGAGAGCAATCCAGTTTTTCCTGGAGATAACCCTGGTATCCATTAGGTAAGAGCAGTGGTTGCTGTATTCCCACATAGAATGCTTGACAACACGTCGTTTAGTTTGACCATTGCCAAGGACTGTCTTAATTTACACTGAAATGACTCTGTGGCAGCACCTTTGTTGATGGAACATTTCTGATCCCTAAGAAAATGACACCGTTCTTGACGTTTTGAAGATCTGTCATAAACTTTCCATTTCAAACCGAGTAGCTGTGTGAGTCCAAACGCACTGGATTCAGTACTGGCTAGATGCCTTGATATGAGGTGAGCTTTGAATGTGACAAAGTATAGCCACATTTCCTATATGATCCGAACAAGATTTACCACATAAAGGTACAGGCATTTGAGCCCAGGGGAAAGGTGTGTGTTTCTGTATGTAGAATCATAGAATCATGTAGGTTGGAAAAGACCTTTAAGACGATCGATTCCAACTGTTAAACTAGCACTGCCAAGTCCACCACTAAACCATGTCCCTAAGTGTCATGTCTACACGTCTTTTAAATACCTCCAGGGGTGGTGACTCAACCACTTCCCTGGGCAGCCTGTTCCAATGCTTGATAACCCTTTCAGTGAAGAAATTTTTCCTAATATCCAATCTAAACCTCCCCTGGCGCAACTTGAGGCCATTTCCTCTTCTCCTATGGCTTGTTACTTGGAGAAGTGACCGACCCCCACCTCTCTACAACCTCCTTTCAGGTAGTTGTAGAGAGCGATAAGGTCTCCCCTCAGCCTCCACTTCTCCAGGCTGAACAACCCCAGTTCCCTCAGCCGATCCTCATAAGACTTGTGCTCTAGACCCTTCCCCAGCTTCGTTGCCCTTCTCTGGACACGCTCCAGCACCTCAATGTCTCTCTTGTAGTGAGGGGCCCAAAACCGAACACAGTATTCGAGGTGTGGCCTCACCAGTGCCGAGTACAGGGGGACAATCACTTCCCTAGTCCTGCTGGCCACGCTATTTTTGATACAAGCCAGGATGCCATTGACTTTCTTGGCCACCTGGGCACACTGCTGGCTCATATTCAGCTGGCTGTCAACCAACACCCCCAGGTCCTTTTCTGCCAGGCAGCTTTCCAGCCACTCTTCCCCAAGCCTGTAGCATTGCACGGGGTTGCTGTGGCCCAAGTGCAGGACCCAGCACTTAGCCTTGTTGAATTTCATACAACTGGCCTCAGCCCATCGATCCAGCCTGTCCAGATCCCTCTGTAGAGCCTTCCTCCCCTCAAGCAGACCAACACTCCTGCCCAACTTGGTGTCATCTGCAAACTTACTGAGGGCGCACTTGATCCCCTTGTCTAGATCATTGATAAAGATATTAAACAGGACTGGCCCCAACACAGAGCCCTGGGGAACACCACTTATGACCAGTCACCAACTGGATTTAATGCCATTCACCACAACTCTTTGGGTCCGGCGATCCAACCAGTTTTTTGCCCAGTGAAGCATATGCCCGTCCAAGCCATAAGCAGACAGTTTCTCCAGGAGAATGCTGTGGGAAACAGTGTCAAAGGCTTTACTGAAGTCTAGATAGACAACATCCACAGCCTTTCCCTCATCCACTAAGTGGGTCACCTTGTCATGGAAGGACATCACGTTAGCCAAGCAGGACCTACCTTTCATAAACCCCTGCTGACTGGGCCTGATCACCTGGTTATCCTGTACGTCCCGTGCGATGGCACTCAAGATGATCTGCTCCATAACCTTCTCCGGCACCGAGGTCAGGCTGACAGGCCTGTAGTTCCCCAGGTCCTCCTTCCGGCCCTTCTTGTAGATGGGTTTCATATTTGCTAAGATCCAGCCTACTGGGACCTCCCTGGTTAGCCAGGACTGCTGATAAATGATGGAAAGTGGCTTGGTGAGCACTTCTGCCAGCTCCCTCAGTACCCTTGGGTGGATCCCATCTGGCCCCATAGACGTGTGTGTGTCTAAGTGGTGTAGCAGGTCACTAACCATTTCCCCCTGGATTATGGAGCTCCATTCTGCTCCCCGTCCCTGTCTTCCAGCTCAGGGGGCTGGGTACCTGGAGAACAACTGGTCTTACTATTAAAGACTGAGGCAAAGAACGCATTAAGTACCTCAGCGTTTTCCTCATCCTTTGTCACTATGTTTCCCCCCACATCCAATGAAGGATGCAGATTCTCCTTAGCCCTCCTTTTGTTGCTAATGTATTTTAGAAACCTTTTTTATTGTCTTTTACAACAGTAGCCAGATTAAGTACTAGTTGGGCTTTGGCCCTTCTAATTTTCTCCCTGCATAACCTCACGACATCTTTGTAGTCCTCCGGAGTGGCCTGCCCCTTCTTCCAAAGGTCATAAACTCTCCTTTTTTTCCTGAGTTCCAGCCAAAGCTCTCTATTCAGCCAGGCTGGTCTTCTTCCCTGCCAGCTCATCTTTCAGCACATGGGGATGGCCTGCTCCTGCACCTTTAAGATTTCCTTCTTGAAAAATGTCCAACCTTCCTGGACTCCTTTGCCTTTCAGAACTGCCCCCCAGGGGACTCTGTCAAGCAGGCTCCTAAACAGGCCAAAGTCTGCCCTACAGAAGTCCAAGGTAGCAGTTCTGCTGACCCCCCTCCTTACTTCTCCAGGAATCAAAACCACTATCATTTTGTGATTGCTACGCCCAAGATGGCCTCCAACCATCACATCACCCACAAGTCCTTCTCTGTTCACAAACAAGAGGTCCAGCGGGGTGCCTTCCCTAGTTGGCTCACTCACCAGCTGTGTCAGGAAGTTATCTGCCACACACTGCAGGAACCTTGTAAACTGTTTCCTCTCCGCTGTATTGTATTTCCAGCAGACATCTGGTAAGTTGAAGTCCCCCATGAGAACAAGGGCTAGTGATTGTGACACTTCTCCCAGCTGCTTATAGAATATTTTGTCTGCCTCTTCATCCTGGTTGGGTGGTCTATAACAGACTCCCACCATGATATCTGCCTTGTTGGCCTTCCTGCTGATTCTTACCCATAAACACTCAACCCTGTTGTCACCATCATTAAGCTGTAAACAATCAAGACACTCCCTAACATACAGGGCTACCCCACTGCCTCTCCTTCCTTCCCTGTCCCTTCTGAAGAGTTTATAGCCATCCATTGCAGCACTCCAGTTGTGCGAGTCATCCCACCATGTTTCCGTGATGACAACTATATCATAGATTTCCTGCTGCACGATGACTTCCAGCTCCTCCTGTTTGTTGCCCATGCTGCATACGTTGGTGTAGATGCACTTCAGTTGGGCTATTGATCCTGCCACCTTTTTGAGGTGAGAAGCCCTAATTCCTACGTGACCATCCTCAGGCACTTCTGTGATTTCTAACACATCAATAACCCTTTCGTCTTTGCTGCCGCATGGATCTCCATCCCCTACCTCCACTGAGACGGCAGACCGAAGGACCTCGCTAGCACACTGTCCCTCAAATATTGGCATGCCACTCTCAGGCTTATCTCTAGCGAGCCTGGTTTTATCCCTTTCCCCCTTCAAATCTAGTTTAAAGCTCTTTCATTGAGCTCTGCTAACTCCTGTGCAAAGATCCTTTTCCCTCTTTGAGACAGGTGTACCCTGTCTGTCACCAGCAGGCCTTGTGTCATGTAGACCGGCCCATGATCAAAAAACCCAAAATTCTGCCAGTGACACCAGTCATGGAGCCAGATATTGATCAGCTGGACCTTCCTGTTTCTTCCCTCATCATTCCCTGCAACTGGAAGGATAGAGGGGAACACTACTTGCGCTCCTGATCCCTTAACCAGTCGTCCCAAGGCCCTGAAGTCTCTCTTGATTGCCCTTAGACTTCTAGTTGCAACTTCATCGCTGCCTACCTGAAAAATCAATAATGGATAATAATGAGAGCCATACCAGGGTAGGAAGTTTTCTCTTCATACTTGGCTCCATTTTTATATAAACTTTTTAATTATTTAGCACACACCTTGGAAAGTCTTAACTTTTTCTTCACCTCTTTTGTTGTTGCTGTTGTGATTACATATATTGGATGTGGGTTTAAGGCTGCAATCTAGACACTAGCCTGTTTTCAGTGCACACTTACATTTTGACTTGGTTTTTGGGTAATATGGCTCATACTTTTGATTTCCCATCAAAATGAATATAGGAGGTACCATGTTTTCCAATCAAGATTTCCAGCTCAGAAAGCTAAGTCATGCCTAGCATCAGTTAACGAGACTGGATTTTCTCCTTAGGCAGGCAAACTTAACTTCATAGCCTGCCAACCAGAAGTTACCAAAACTTCAGAGAAAGAAAAGAAAGTTTATAGTCTAAATTATTCCAGAAATGTTGTTAGAAAGAAAATCTGGAGGTAGAAAAAGTAAAGAGAGAACTGTACGTGGAAAATCAGAGACTGAAAAAAAACCAGTAAGCCAGTCATGAAACACAAGACTAGGGTTTTTTTCTGGGTTTGAAATATACCACCTCACTTTCTCCATAAACAACTATGAATTCTGAAACAAAAGCATCAAAAATATTTTTGAAAACTTTCAGGTAATTCTGCCTGCAAATAAGAAGGCCAGCTCCAAAAATTGTTGCCAAATAGCAAAGAAATAGAACAAACAGAAGATTATGCCAGTGATTTATTTGCTCTGAACAATGCATGTGGCTCTGGTTTAAATACATGCTAACGGGAAGGCAATATTTTTTTATATTCTGCCATTATAGTGCAAGTTCAGAGTTCACAAGCAGTCTAGATGAGTTGTGGCTATAGCATTTACGAAGGGAAATCAGTAGAGGTGTTCAAAGGCTATTAAGTGTTTGCTGTATAGATTGGGATGAAACATCATCCCTCAAGTATGAGAATGAACATACTCACCAAGCAATATCACCATAATCAAGTCGTCATGGGCCATGTCTATATAACTGTGGAAAAGCAGTTTGCTGATCAGTTTTAAGCATGTTACACTTCTTTCTACATGGCTGCTTCGTGGTTGATGTGCAGACAGTCCGCCTGGGCTCATTTCCTGCTGGGAGACCTTGGGATGGCGGGTCCTGTGCTCTCCGTGTGGGCTAGAGCATCACTCACAGTGTGCACAGGAGGTGACCTGGTATCAATCATGTTTGCTGTTTATCCTCACAACGTCTCTATTCACTGGAAAGGTACTATAGCCTTGTTCCACAGCAGGGGAACTGCAGTATGCAGAGGGAAAATTATTTGTCCTTTGTCATAGAGCTGAGATGGGAAGAGCAGTTGCCCAAGCCTCATAGCAGTGCTTCTGAGGCCCTGAAGCCTCTGCTCAACCTAATTAAGGTGGTGGGATGGGGGAATTAAACCAGCCCAAATAAAATTCTCCCGGGAAGGACATGGGAACATGACTGAGCCTCTGGCTCACACACTAGTGTCTGATCCGCTGCCAAAGCAGGGCAGATCTGTGCTGCCTTTTCCTCATCGCTCATGGAGAAACTAAAATTTAGCCCTCTTATTAGTGGAGATTAATTTTCAGTGTGGTGAATTTACCAATGAATTTATGAGAAGTTAATTTGCACTAAGGAAGATATCATGTCAGTTCAAATGTGTTCAGTTAATTTTTGATGGCATTGGTATGGCCATTAGATACAAAAAATGCATTGCTATTAGGGGTTAGCAAGGGAATGCATCCTGATTAGATTAGAGGCTGGAGAGAGCGCTATCCCCTGGACAGCCAAATACTGAAAGAAAATTATATTTCATTAGCATATTTTATCTAGAGCCTCGGGTAGAACTCTCCTCTGCCCAGTACATCTGAGGTGGAGGCACGAATGAGTTTTTGAACCATCTTTGCTGTATCAGCTGTGATTGTTGGACCACCGGGTACTTTCTGATGCTGGAACGTCAATCAGCAGGGCCCCAACCCTGCTGTAACGTGCGCCGGCGCTGTACCACATTCAGACAGCATGCAAGCAGCGTGGGGTAAAACAGTGACCGCGCTGTTCTCTCCTCTCTGCCCCTCGTGCAGCTCTGTGGAGAGCTGCTACCTAAATGTACTTAGCAGTCCTGCTGATTGCGGCAGTATCCAAACAAGAGCTTTCTGAAGCGAGGAGGCAATGACCTGTGTTATCAGTGTTCTGAAACACAGCATATCACATATCATGCAAGGCACAGCACTGTTTGTTCTCTCGGAAGCTGGCACAGGCTGAACATGAACAAAGGTTTTAAAAGAAACATTTTAAAACAGGCCTTCATATGTTATTGCTCGTGTTTTCTGAGACCATGAGGATGTTCCGCTACCTGTGTTTAAATGCTCTGCTTTGCTGCCTATGAAACCCTTGGCTGGGTTGGCTACTGCCACACCAGTAAAGGTATTTGAGCAGTTAAGGATTCAGATAGACAGCAACTGATTTAATAAACCACCAAACATTAAGCTGCATTTTCAAAAATCCCATGTTAGCATATGGACAGGCAGATAGAGAAGGAAGGATATTTTTAGTCCCTGAAACACGTTTTAGTTCGGCAAATGTATGTTCCTTAACGTACAGTTTCTCATGTTTGGGTCACCCTTTGTATGAAGGCTTCACTGATAG
Source organism: Ciconia boyciana (assembly GCF_034638445.1). NCBI lineage: Eukaryota > Metazoa > Chordata > Aves > Ciconiiformes > Ciconiidae > Ciconia > Ciconia boyciana. Next base: position 61,860,959 of record NC_132938.1, read on the forward strand.
AGTTTATATTTAGGAAGAGAATCCTGCTTGAGTTCTCACATCCCCCTGAATTACCTCAACAATTATCTTTGTTACCCTTTCAGAACTTGTAGAGACAAGAGAATCAGAGACTGCCTGACAAAGATAACTGCCAGAATACAGATCCTCAATCGACATAAATTACTCATCTCTCTTTTAAGTGGGGTTGGCATTTCAGAGCCAGAACACAACTGTCTGCAAATATGAAGCAAACTCAGTGCTATTTTAGTGTGTGGATCACAGGACGCAGTCCTCCCTGGGGGTCCCTGGTCAAAAGACTCCCCAAACCCATTACACAGAGTCCAGCTTCACTGACCAACCTGCCCACCACCACCCCGCAGCGACAGGGCACGCCTCTGTGCAGTCACTGTGTGTCACACAGGCAGTAAAGGCAGCACGAAGCCCACGAGAGGGGTCCAGCCCTGCCGGCACGCTGCTCCGGGCCAGGCAGAGCGTGTGCCACGCTGCTGCAGCTGGGCATTTGCAGCCCAACTGCTGTGCCCTGCTGCAGCGCGAAGCATTCAGCACCCCCTCACCTCCTTGCCCTGGTTAAGGGCAGCCCCTTATGGGAATGTCGCTTCAAGCTCCAGGCTTGTCAGAGTATCTATTTTCTTGTTTCTCTGTATTCTGCTCTATGGTTGTTATTAATGAAATAAAAGGTGAGCCTAATTCCCTTTCCCTTCCCTTGCCCACGCACATTAATTTAAATGCAAATCCACACAGAAAGATCAAAATTAATTATAACTTTCTGCAGCAGGCTACATGGACAATTGAAATGCACAGGGCTGGCTTTTCTTTTTCCTTTTCTCAGTTTTTTTGGAAGTGGAAAGGAGAAACAATGTAGCAAAAATATTAAAATACAAATCTAAATGTTGCATACTTGCTTGCTTTTAGTTTCTGATGCTTTTTGCTTGTCTAAATATCCACAGTTGTTTTCAGTGTCAAGCTGTTTCAGAAGGAAAATTGAAAACGTAATCTGCTAGTGACATAAATTGACCTCTAAATGACAAATAATATTCTGTTTACCACTAATAACAATCGATCTTCGTTAAGTACAACTATGCTGACTCTTAAGAAATTTGTCCATTATTGCCCAATCAGAATATAGCTGAAGTCTGAGATTATTTTTTTTTCACAGAAAAAAAGGTGGGGGGAGAGGAGTGTTCTGTTCTTCAACAAATTCAGGCATTTATATAAGTTTTTTCAATGAAAATGCAATCAAGTGAATTTGTGACCCAAGGTGCAGTGCAGAGTCCCACAGGCTGGAATTCCACATCTGGGCACAGTCACAGCAGATTAACTGCTCCCAGGAACCAACGTATGGACAGGGCTATCCTGTTTGCCAGATCCTGGGCAAGAAAAGCAAAATTCTGACACTTTTTAAGCGGAATGGCTGCAGGCATTGCATGCAATATAATACTCTTTGCTATAGAGACATTAAGTATGCTCTGAAAAACCTTCTGGATCAGGCTCTGTGGAGCTTCAGTGGAGGTACTAGGGTGACAGTTACATGACTTCATGTAGGAAAAATGGATGCTCACAGATTTTAAGCATTTAAGGCCAATGGGAACAATCAAATGGACAGCTAAAAAGGAAGCATGTAGCCAGACGCTTTGTCAGGCTGGGGCTTACTTGCTTAGTAGTCTGTGGGAAGTGCGTGTTGTTCTGCCCCTTGGCCAGACCCTGTCCTTAGCACTGTTGGTCTTAGCCAATGTCTGGAGACATCAATGCAGCCAGCCCACTGTTTGCTCTCTCTGTGCAAGCAGTATGGTTCTAGTTAGATGCATTCATGTATTACAAAAACCAGAAGAAAGAAATGGATGTTTGTGATCAAATAGCTCCTTTTTCAAATTCCACACGTCATTAAGAACATGGTTATTTTTGTCCCCATAGCAACTAGAGGTCAAGGTGCCTTTGGAAAACACATGGCCAGAGATCTTCCCTGCAAAGCTTAGAAATTAAACAAATCACAGAAAATACTCAGAGAAAAACGCTGACAAAGAAAAGGGATTTATCCCTGGGTATGGAGCCATTAAAAACAACATCCACTTCAGTACCCTGCTGAGATTTTACTGAACAGGACACACTGGATCTGCTCTTTCCACTAAAAATCCAGTGGATCTTTCCACTAAAAATCCACTGGATCTGCTTTTTCCCATAAAAACATGGATATAGTTCAAGACCTTGCTCTCACTCTTTAAACATTCCGATACACCATATCAAAGGTCCTTCTACAAGAAAAACACAGCCTAGCTGAATGATCCCAGATCCAACAAGTGCCTTCCCAAGGCCAGCCCTGTGCCCTAAAGATTTGGCGAGAGGTGGAAGCAGTGTGCAGTTGGTAGCCTGGCCCCTGCGAGACCAGATGGGCTCAGGAGCTCAGTATGGTGCCAGGCCAGTAGAGCTGGGCAGTACCTGGAGGGGGCCTGGCTAGAGCTGGTCTTTCTGCACTAGCCCTGAAAAAAAAGACCCAGATGATTGTGCTGGCATTTAGCGGGTTAAAGCAGCAAAACATCTTTTGATCTGCAGACAAAGAGAGCCTTTCCAGTGGGGGCATGTGAAGACGTGTTGGGGCCTTGCTTGCCCCAGGCTTGCTTCTGAGAGCTACAATTCCTCAAGTGGGCTGGTCATTCAGATTGCAGTACTCAGTGGCTGTCATTTATTACAGTGCAGGCAAGCATAGTAAGTACTAGCTTCAGATACTTTCTCTCTCGGTCTTGTGGCCCAGCTTAGTTTTGCTGTGGTTTCTTAGGTGTGCTTTGCTTATTGCCATCATGCTCAGGAATCACTCAAGTGCAATGTTAGCACAATAAATCCCACAGCCTTTTCTTCCAAATAAAAGCAGAAAGGAACAGGTTCAAGTAATTTCAGCATTCTGCTTTCCTGCTGTCAGCTCAGTGAAGCAAGGGTATGCAAACTTCAGTCCAGCAAAGGCTGCAACTGTCAGCACGGTGATATCTCTATCTATTCCTGTTTTATCAGAAGCGTTCCTGAGAACGCTTGAACACACCTGCTGCAACCAAGAGAAACAACACTTATGACCATTACTGTTTAAGGTCACTGTCGGGGTTTAACCCCAGACAGCAACTAAGCCCCACAGAGCCACTTGCTCGCTCCCCCCCGGTGGGATGGGGGAGAGAATCAGAAGAGTAAAAGTGAGAAGACTCATAGGTTGAGATAAAGACAGTTTAACAGGTAAAGCAAAAGCCGCGCATGCAAGCAAAGCAAAGCAAGGAATTCATTCACTCCTTCCCATGGGCAGGCAGGTGTTCAGCCATCTCCAGGAAAGCAGGGCTCCATCACACATAACGGTTACTTAGGAAGAAAAATGCCATCACTCCGAACATTCCCCCCTTCTTTCTTCCTCCCCAGCTTTATATGCTGAGCATGACGTCTATGGTGTGGAATATCCCTTTGGTGAGTTGGGGTCAGCTGTCCCGGCTGTGTCCCCTCCCAACTCCTTGTGCACCCCCAGCCTACTCGCTGGTGGGGTGGGATGAGGAGCAGAAAAGGCCTTGACTCTGTGTAAGCCCTGCTCAGCAGTAATGAAAACATCCCTGTGTTATCAACACTGTTTCCAGCACAAATCCAAAGTATAGCCCCATACTACCGACTATGAAGAAAATTAACTCTATTCCAGCCAAAACCAGCACAGTAACGGACATGGAACAACTGTATTTGTTCAGCATTTACTTGTCAAGTAAAGACCTCGGCAAGTTTTCAGATAATCTATGTGTCTGTCTGTCTCTATCTATTATGCACAAAACCACCATCCCCACACATACTAATAACTGAATCTTTCCTAGCATCTCTTCTCATTGCTACATAGATATCAGAACTACTGTCTGGTTAAGGTGATGGAATGCATTTCAGCTGTGCTAAGTTCACATGAGCAAGTGCTGTTACATTTCTCAGCTAATGTGTAACATTTTGTGATCATATAAGGGATATTGGTGCCACAGTGGTCTGCAGAATTTCCTGTATTTCTGCAAATTTAAACAACATGCTGCTAATGATTGATTATAGTAATTTTGTTGTTCATATCATCCTATTCATATCACAGCGGGTATTGCTTGTAATTATTAAGGCTATTTGTTATTAGAGATGCATGGGTGGTGACATACAATGAGAAGCAAACAATTTAACTGATAACTAAATTAGCTGATCATGGAAAGTCGATCTGCTAATTATCTCCAAACTGTGTCCGTCAGCTCTATTTTGCGTTTCCTAGACTCCTCGCTCTCCAGCAGAATAGCTTTTGCAGGGCTGTGTTCTAAGGAATACACTGAATTTCCCAGCAAAAGAGGTCTTCATAATGTTACACCTTTGCTCTCATACACGTTTGCGTAACTTCATAAATACTTTGTGACAAATAGGCATTTGATTGTGTAATTTACTACAGAACTTTGGGGCCAGTCCTGTTTAATATCTTTATCAATGATCTGGATGAAGGGATCGAGTGCACCCTCAGTAAGTTTGCAGATGACACCAAGTTGGGCAGGAGTGTTGGTCTGCTTGAGGGGAGGAAGGCTCTACAGAGGGACCTGGACAGGCTGGATCGATGGGCTGAGGCCAATTGTATGAGGTTTAACAAGTCCAAGGGCAAGGTCCTGCACTTGGGCCACAGCAACCCCATGCAATGCTACAGGCTTGGGGAGGAGTGACTGGAAAGCTGCCTGGCAGAAAAGGACCTGGGGGTGTTGGTTGACAGCCAGCTGAATATGAGCCAGCAGTGTGCCCAGGTGGCCAAGAAGGCCAATAGCATCCTGGCTTGTATCAGAAAGAGTGTGGCCAGCAGGACTAGGGAAGTGAATGTCCCCCTGTACTCAGCACTGGTGAGGCTGCACCTCGAATACTGTGTTCAGTTTTGGGCCCCTCACTACAAGAGAGACATTGAGGTGCTGGAGCGTGTCCAGAGAAGGGCAACGAAGCTGGTGAAGGGTCTAGAGCACAAGTCTGATGAGGAGCGGCTGAGGGAACTGGGGTTGTTTAGCCTGGAGAAAAGGAGGCTCAGGGGAGACCTTATCGCTCTCTACAACTCCCTGAAAGGAGGTTGTAGAGAGGTGGGGTCGGTCTCTTCTCCCAGGTAACAAGTGATAGGACAAGAGGAAATGGCCTCAAGTTGCGCCAGGGGAGGTTTAGACTGGATATTAGGAAATTTTACTTCACTGAAAGGGTTATCAAGCATTGGAACAGGCTGCCCAGGGAAGTGGTTGAGTCACCACCCCTGGAGGTATTTAAAAGACGTTTGGATGAGGTGCTTAGGGACATGGTGTAGTGGCGGTCTTGGTAGCATTAGGTTTACAGTAGGACTTGATGATCTTAAAGGTCTTTTCCAACCTATACGATTCTGTGATTCTGTGATTCTGTAACAGGCAGCCCACTAAAGAATTTGTATGGAAGGTTCTTTATGAAACAATAAAAATTAGACTGACCCCTTCAATTTCATAACTATTGGAAAGTACCTAGTACTTAGATTTCTTAGTTGTTAAATTTTCAAAACCTCTTGTGATATTTAAGTGGTGGAGTGCACATTCAGGTCAATTTGAAACGTGAATAGAGAGTACCTTTGGACGTTTTTAAAACTGCATATGGGCTTTTAAAACTGTCGTCAGTTCCTGTGATTGTCAGCTGATTCATTCATTGAAATTCTAGTATAAAGGCATGAAAAAACAAACTGTGTGAGCAGCAGGATCAGTAGAACTTGGTTTTCTGTGCATCTTTGCATAATGGTATTGGCAGCTGGGCATGGCACTGAGGCTGTCATTTTAGCAAGCATTTGGATGGTTGTTTAATAGCACTACATCTCCTTTTTATATCCAGTATTAATAGGTGGTTTCATAGTTGGGCATGGCCAAACTAAAGGTGGCTGTCAGGTTTTATATATCCTGTCAGTTCACTTATGTTTTAATTTTTGTTTTAAATACTGGCAGGTACAACAATTAACCTGTCCAAAATTAAATATTTTTCTCATGTCCATTTTTTACAACAGGTTATTAAAAGTAAACATTGAGTCACTTTCCAGGACAATACTATCCTGTGTTGAAAAATTATGATGCCTTAAAGGTAATAGCATTAAAATATTTTAAGTGTTTTTAAATAAATGTATAGATTATTTTCCACAAAGTTGGAACAGATTCCTGACAGAGAAGATGGAATAAAGTAAAAGGCTTAAGACTTATCATGAATTGCTTACACTTCCAGACTAAAGGAAGCCTGTACACATAGAAGGAACATTGTATTAAAGTCTGAGACAAACATCCTTCAAGAGTGTAAGTCAGGAGGGTAGAAATAATTAAACAGGAGATGGAAAACCAGGAAAACATTTCAACAGCTGTTCAAACACGCTGCAAAGAAAGGAACCAAAACTGTTCTACACAAATGCTAGAAATCTGAGAAATGTGATGGAGGAACCACAATATTGGCTAAATATCAGAGGATATAATATTGGCTAAATAGACCTGTGGTTTGAACCATGATGGCCATTCTTATTTTCTGGTCAGCCTATATCTGCTTTTTCAAGTCAAAAGTGGTCTGGGATATAAGTGGGCTGAAATGTTATTTTTATAACATTATTCCAAGTGTGAAATGCATAGCCAAAACCATAACCCTGCTTAAGGGAGCTGAACAGCTCTGCTGATCACAAGGAATTGACAGGCACTGTAACCTACCAAGTACCATGTGGCTGGGCTCTGATGCACCATCTCAATGTCAGAAAGTAAATAATAATACATGCATGATCTTAGATGCAACAGGAGTCACAAGATAAACTTCAGTCACCCATACTCTTAGACTGACATTAATCTCTGCAGGAGGCACCAACAGAAAGTGTTAATAAGAATAAACAAGGAAGTAAACACTACTAAAAAAACCAACCCTGGAAAAGAGAAACCCTCCAGCTTTAGATTGGAAGCAAGGGGAGCTTTGCCAGGTGTGGGAGTGCAGAGAGGCCTTTGAGTGCTGCACACAGCTGCAGCTGTGTCTGTGTCTTTAGTGAGTGCTTGTTTACTCTGTCTGGGAGCATGCACTCTCCACATGCACTTCTGAACTCCTGCTGATGGTAGGGAAGCTTATCTGCCAGATAGTACTGACTCTAGGTATCCAAGAGAGCCATCAACCCCCTATTCTGACAGGCAGTAGCAAGAATTAATATGGGGGATAATTAGTCACTGCGTTTGGCTTCTTTTCACTATTAAAAGAAAGAAGAGCTCTTCTCCTATAGGAATGACATGAATGTGGGTTTGCCAGAGCCAGGCTGGATTGGAATGGCTTCCTGCATTGCCAAATATAAATCCAGAGCTGTCTCGGTGAGAGCTCTGGAGGATCCCTGTGGAAAACACTCAGTCACAGGAAGAAGGCAGGTAAGTGGTGACAAGTGGGGCCAGGGTCCCCTTGGCTGACTGCTATCAAGTGGTGAGCAGGCAAATCTCTGATGCCTAGGAATGTGTGGGGTTTCCTCTCTCTGAAATGAGCCTCATCAGGCTGGGAGAGCAGACCAGCCAGGCCTCTGAGACCTCCCGAGGAATAAAGTGGGGTCACACTTCTCTCCAGAAAGCAATGCTGTTTTTTGCAGGACCCCAGGCAGCTTGGGGACAGCCTTGCTAAAGTCTGCTGCCAGTAAAGATTGAAAGTGGGAAACTTTCATGTTCAGACTAAAACCAACTTACTTACAAATAGACATGTGTTTGGACTTTGTCCCCCACTCCATTTGCATAGCATTTCTACTTGACATTAGCTATGGCCTCCCACCAATAGTGAGAGCTGGGAAGGAACATCCCAACAGCTAATTCCAGGTCCCTCCAGCAAAAATATACACAGCACTCCAAGGATGGTCTGGAAACCAGAGTGACACAGTGGGGTGTGATAGCAAGGTCACTGCAGACAAGCAGCAGCAAAGGCACACTTCCATCTGTCTAAATCTTTGAATATGTTTGAACATAATGGTACTGAGGCTAAAGGACTGGAAATGTGGGATGACGTGCCTAAACGCACAACCTCTGTTTGCCCTTGTGAAGATTATGAGCCATACCTAAAAGCGCACTGCCACAGGATCAGGTAAATTGGCTTTTATTGAAACATACTGTAATATGAGGGCTGGGGAGAAGATTCCAATTTAACACAAGTACATTGCATTTCAGGCTCCAAAATAACTATTGATATCTGCTGTCCTGGAGCAAATCATATCCTCCTTGACAAGTCAGACAGCTGCTCTTTCTCTGTCTTCCTTTTGTTATCTTTAATAGCCATGGATTGTTGTGGTACCTTGAAAAAAATGTTTGCAGCTTACTTGATGGATGTCTCAACTCCTGCTATTAGCCCTGGTTCATGGGTTCATCTAATGCCTGTTCCTGCCTACAAAACTCAGACCAAATGCCTTTGAAATGAGAGTGTGCTGGGTGCCCCTGCACAGTGAGTGCAGTGCACACTGTGTACAGCTCCCCTTCCCCTCCAGCTGACAGCCAGTGCGGTGAACACGCTCTCTTGGATCATCCCGAAATACAGTTAAGGTAGAAGCAACCTCCAGAACTCATCTGGTCCAGGTCCCTGCTCAGAGCAGGGCCAACTTTCAAGTCCTATAAGATTGCTCAGGGTCTTCCCCAGCTGAGGCCTGAGTATCTTCAGGGAAGTAGATCCCACAGCTTCTCAGGGCAAATGTCCCCACGTTTGATCACAGTCATTGTGGAGATTTTTTTTGCATTTGTTTAAGGTACAGGAATTCTGGTATCTTAAATACAGGAATACTAACAATTGTAAGATGGGTCTAAAGAAAACCATGGCTATATTTGACCAATTTCACCCAGACTTTGAACTGAAAAGACAAAGCAAATCTTTTTCAGACTATCAACTGTCCTAAGGTGTGTCAAAGAAAATAAAGACAAATGTGGTGGAAATGCCTGGGGGTGGTGACAGTGCAGCTGTTCCCTTGCTTTCCTCTGTCAGACTTTGCTGCCCCCAAATCTCAGTCACACCATGGGCTGTGTAAGGTCTCCTCAGGCTGCTCCAGGTCAGCCCTAAAATGTGCCAGGTCAGCCCTAAAAACCTTCAACAGCAAACCGAAGCGTGTGTGTGGGTTAAGCTAAGTTACATGATGCAAAGGAGCAGTGCTTATATTGTCCATTCAGCCAGCACAGCTGTAGGGGCACAGCCTTCTGCAAACAGGCACCACAAAGAGCTGGACAAGTTAACAGTTTGAACATCCATGATTCCTTCTGCAGTCTTTCTGTGGCACTTACCCACTTGTCCTGAAGCTGGGAGAAACAAATGCAGCTGGAGACCTGTACCTGTTTGAACAAAAGGGCACCTAATAACAACTGCCAACTGCTATTATGCATTTAGGAGCAACCTTAAACTAGAGCATTTAAAAATCTACTTCTAGGGAACATCCTTAAGTTGGTGGGTATCATGAAAGTCATATGTAACCCAGTATTAGCTACCCAGGTGCCTCTGCTTTTTGTGCCGCTATTTGCCTGATTAATCAGTGATTAAGAACTAGTGCTAGCTGCATGTCCCTAGTAAGGTTTTATATTCCTAAATGGGAAAAACCAGCCCCTTTGGACCAGACTGTAGGACAAGCACCATTTTGTAGGGAGGGGCAAGACTGACACATTTAGTACAGGGTTTTGGCAAATATAGTAATAAACAGGGTCCTCTTTATACTTCCCAGTGGTATGCGCACATGCCCATTTTTCATGCACTGATGGAGCATTCAGCATTGAGATTGGCCCTTCTGACACTCAAGTGGGGAGAAGGGATTTCTGCTTTAATGTGTGTATTGTGTGTTCCTCTTAGCTCTCTTGTATTCCCCTTGTATAGCTGAGACAGAAAGAGAGGATTTTTTATTTCTCTCACATTTTTAGCTATCAGCTAAAAAGAATACTAACAGAAAGAGAAATTTAGATCCTCCACCATGAAATTAACAGCCATGCTTTGTGATTCGAACAGGTCCCCAGTGGTACCCTTCCCGTGTTGGCCTGCAACTAGAACGCAGTAAGTATTCATACGGTTGAATACAACCACCTAACATATTACTAATCCGCTGGCAAGTTCTCCTCCTAACAGTATTGCTCTCTCTATATGTGTTATTGGGTGAACTGTTAGCACTTTTTCATTAATTGATATCAATGATTAACTTATTATCTTTCTCATTAATAGAGGAATCTAATGGTTTTCATAACCACTGAGTAAAAATGTGTCAGAATACAGTATATGATCAAATAATGAAGACAAGGCAGTTTTAAAACCATTCACTCACTTCCCTCACTCACTGAACTATCCATTTTAACACTTGCTCACAGCCTCATCAGAAGATGAGGCTGCAGGAGGCAGCCTCTTTTTTTGTGCCAGTACACTGGTTCTTGGTGGACATGGCAGTGGGAGATGAAGCTGTCACGGGCTGTGTGGCGTTTGGTCTGTGGACATGTAGAATTGCAGAGCCCTAGAAAATGAGGGCTCAGCACCTGGTGGAATTTAGCACCCTCACTGACTTAAACAATCAACAAACATATGTTGAAAGGGAGACACAATACACAAAGTGGAAAAGAGAAAAGAAGTGTAGCAGCCATGGCAACACCCCACGCCAGTGGCTGTTGGGTTTCCTAATATCTAACTCACTGCCTCTATTAAAAAAAGAGAATCAGATATTGCCATTTTATGTCTCTGCCTGTACACTCTAGGTCCATCAAGACTGGAAGCAGATGCCTCAGAATACTGTGAAAAGTAATGTAATGCTCAGATACACCTGGTCTGCCTAGGTCAGACAGCATACAAAGAAATATTGGACTGTGGGCCTTTGCCCAAGAAGCTGCATTCATCATGATGGTGCCACCTATTGTATAATAGCCTGAGAATGCAAAGACTTCAGCAAAAGATATCAGTGAGGGAGACACTGCATAACATCGACTTTCCCATTAGTCTTGCAAGACAGAACAAAAAGTGCTCTATGAAATTGTCTGTGTGATTGCATGGCATGTCTCTAATGGTCTAGATTAACAGAGATAGCTTCCTAACAATTGCTATGCATTGCCGCCCAGTGTCATGTCAGCTGAATGCTTTTGTTAAAATGACAGGAGAATAACTCTCACTGAAATGCTCTTAGTTGCTAACCTGGAGAATAAGTACCAAGTCACCAAAATAAATCAGAATACAACTTGGGCCTACACCTTGACCTTGCAGGGCAGCCTACCCATTATGCTGAGCCTCTGAGAGGATGCCTGTTGTTCATGCCATCTCCTCTTCCCTTTTTGTCATTACAGATGGGCCCTATTTGAAGGATTCCATTAACATTCAAAGCCTTGCCGTTTCCTCCATCATTACACTGTATTTTACAGACCTGGGTCAGCAGGTCGGTTGGACCACAGTAAGTATGTCCTTGTAACAATCAACATGATACATCTTAATGTACAATGTGTTTTAGCATCAAATTACTCCAACTTCCTCAGCCTGTCCTTCCCTTTGTCAAATGGTGTAATTACTTTATCAGCAGTCAAAACAGAATTAAATGGATAGTGAGCCAAGTTATCAATGTGCTAACTCTGACATCCAATTGAAGATTAGAAGGTGGACATAACAATATTGCCTGAGGAAAAAAAAAAATCAATTTTTAAAAACAGTTTTAGCTTATCTAGGGTTTATATGCCTGTGCAGGACCTGTAGCCAAATAAATTCATTTGCTACAAGGCTCCTCAGCTTTGAAAGTGGAAGGATATTAAAAAGAAAAAATGGATTTCTGGTAATCCTGTTACTAATGCAGGAAAATCATTGGATGGGAATGTCTTACTCTTTGTTCATCCAAAGAACAGTTCTGAGAGAGTGGTGAGGCCAAGGGTTCCAGGCAGAAGATGCCCAACCAAGCTCAGGAGTCACAAAACTTTTGAATCTCTTTGTGAAACAAAAGCATTCGCCACGAGCAACAATGCCTGTATTATGCTGTGGGTAGAACCACAGTCTGTTTTTACTTCTGGTCTCACTTTGACTTCAGTTACTTTCCTCTAAGCAGCTGTTGGAAGGTCAGAGTGGCGGGAGAGAGGCAACATGTTCCACCCAAATGGGGTTGTGGGGAACTCTAACCTTACGGGCTCATCCTTGCAAGGAGGAAGTGAAAGATTCAATTCTTTCATAGCCCAAAGACAGAAGACAGCAGAAGGGTTTGAAAGGACAATGAAGGGATGGGAGATGAAGAGACTTTTCCAATATCCTGCAGCAGGCGTAGGTGGTGGAGCTGAAAGTAGTCTCACTACTAGAGTGACCTACCTTTAATGTAGTTTGCATGTACTGCATTAGCTGGAGTAACACACAGCCCACATCTGTATATTGGGCAACGAGATTCCCGATTTCTGCAGTGAGAAACATGAATAAGATAGAACTACAGTTTCTGAAAGCCATAAAAGCCATGATGAGACTATTCACAGCAATGGAAAACAAACTGCCAATTGCTTGCAATTCCTTTAATGAAGCAAGTGAGTTTTTGCTAACTGGCATCATGGCTGTAGGCCAAATTACTGGATTCATGCCTCAGGCAGCCCACAGATCCCACCCTGCTCACGTGGGGTGACCACAAGGCCCACTGACAAGCCACTGTCCTTCCTTGGCTGTGCCTATATGGATGGAGCTTGTGAGTGTCAGGTCTTTAAGCAGCTTGCAGATGATAGTACCGGTTTCTCTCTCCAGTAGGTCACTATGGGCTAGGAAGCATTACTACAAGACACTTAGAATGGACATGCTATTTTACAGCTCCTTATCTGTTAAACAGTACACTCGAGGTGGATGTTACTGCTGGAACTCCTCTTGACTTTGAGAAGAGTCAGCTTCTGGATCAGCACTGTAAGGTCACAAATCCATCTCACTTGCTCAAGCTCACGTGCATTTCTCTCTCTCCAGGGAAGCAGATAGTCCCTAGCAGCACAAACTCTGTGAGTTTTTAGCCCCTATGAAGAGGAACATGACCTATATCTATCCTTCCCAGTTCTAACAACAGGACCCAAATCCTCAGGTGGTGACAAGCAGTTTACTTCAGTGGAGTTAGAGCAGTTCACACTGTGTCACCTACCCATTTCAGTAGAGGTCTGCAAGTTTACCAAGGCTGAGGCTTTATCCTGCTGATTCCCATACTGATTAATGGCCTACTGGGGCCATACTGATTAATTCTAGTTGAGATCCTGTTTCCCCTCCAACCCATCCCACCACCTCTCAACCATGGAATTTCCTTGCAAAGCAAAATTGTGAGTAGTGCAGCCTCCTGTTTGCTACAACTAAGTCATCTGCAAGAACCTTATTTATTCTATCCTTTCCTGGTGGTTTATGTAGCCTAAGACAGTAACATAACTAAAGCTTAATATCCCATTATAAATAGTGCAGTTATGACTAGGAGTTGATACTGCAGGCAGTGGCATTTTTTTATGATTTAATCTATGTGTGCAGAAAGTTGACTCCATGAGTTTCTGAATATTCATCTTATCCCATTCTGTCCCATATTCTAAATTGTCTCCATTCTCAGTGGGAGAAATCTTCCTAACCACATCATTTAAACAGTCAAGAGATTTTTATATTATAGCTAGTCTATAGCAATAGAGAAAAAGTTCATAGAAGACTGTATTCTAACAATAGCAATTAAGAATGTATTTATACACAGGATGTATAGTTTTACTGCCATTTTTACTGTGCTTAGAGCTCCCATTCTCCCATCCCCCTTGATGCTCTATCAGATTTATGCACACAGTGAGGGATACTTCTGATTTAAAGGGTTGACACTTAAATAAACAAGGCACAGAATAAAAATATTCTTATCTCATCAGCAAAATGATAGCTGAGGTATGAAGGGCCACGTTCAGGTCTGGACTCCAAAAACAGACACAGAAGCACATGGAGATATGTTGGTGTTCCAGAGGTCGATGCATTGGGCATGGATTTGTCTAGGGGAAAACTAAGCACAGAAGTGGGTCTTCTGGGGCTTTGTCACCTCATTGGAGATCACACTTAAGATGCCCACTTGAGGATCAAGAACCCTAAGACCCCCAATGCTGGGGATTGACACCAAAACAATGTTTTAAAAGGGGAAAGTGGTACACACCTCCACCTCCTGGGAGTAGTACCCTCTCTAGGCCTGTTGTAAAATAAAAGATGAAGCTGTTGCCTGTTCCCAAACAAACAGTTTGGGTCCCTAAGTCTAGGAGCATATTTCTGAATCAAGAAACCTCATCCTCCCTTTTGGAGCATGCACGGTCTCTGATTTACAGTCCTTGTCACACCCTACCTTGGTGGCTCAAGAATTTGTCATCTCCTGTTGTCTACTCAGTCCCTCTGTCAGAGGCTGCCACTTTGTTGGAAGGATGTTTCCTTCTCATCCTCAGCCTTCTTAAAACATGGTGGCACAGTGACCAAAATATTTTTGGTATTTTGTGCTGTGAAAGGCCAGACATCCCCTGGGCTCAGGTTACACCACAGCTCTGAGATTGGTTGACCAGATTTCAACAAGTTCTAGAGGCTGGCTTGCTCTGAGGGAGGAGGGAGGACAAACTGGGGTGAGGGATTTGCAGTTCTCTTCCACTGGAGCAATTACTTGTCAATCTCTTTTGAGAACGAGGCCCTTTCCATGTTTGACAGAGACCTCTTTCTAACATATTGCAATGTGGCATGTGACTTTTTGAAACATGGCTGACATTTTACCACTAAGAATTCATACTGCTGCTGTAGTCAAAAGGAAACAGAAAACCATTCTTCCTGCTCAAATTCAGACTTCTGTTAAAGCTTTCCTCATTTGAGCAGTGATTGCGATTTCTGATTTATCAGCTTCTGTTGTCTAGTTGCTACCCAGGCAGGCTACCAGAAGGATCAAAATAGAACTGAGAAAACAGCATAGAACTGTGAAAAATATATTTTACCTCCAAGTCTGTGATTTTCATAAGATTAACCCTGAAACACAGTACTTCAGTAAATATTTTTTGTAACTGTGATTTAAAATTAGGGATTGCTTAAATACTTTGACTCCTGAGAGCCTTAAAATACTGAGGCTGGCAGCAGAACTGCTCTATTTGCTTAGATTATAGTTCCTTAGGTTGTGCATTTTTTTGCTTTGTGTTTGTACAGTCCCCCCCCTCACATACACTCCCTATATGACTCTGATTCCACACAGCTCTGCGATACAAACAAATAACAACACAGAGAAAACCGTTGATTCTCTCTGGTCTGAGTTACCACTTCAATAGACTTCTGCTGGTGTAAAACAGAGCTGGCTGAAAAATGGAACTGTATTTAATAAGTTTAAAATTATATTATACATAATTTTTCTGGAATAGTTTCAGATTTTCCAATGAAAAAAATATTCTGCTCAATTTAGAAATGTAGAGACTAATACTTATTTAAACCCAAGAATATATTTGAAATGGGAAAATCTACGCTTTTGCTAATTGGTCTGTTCCCTTCTGGCTGGCAAGCAAAATTATCACCGAGTTAGACATTGTGGAAAATGAACAAGAAGCCAAGAGAGGTTAAGTTTGATGCTTTATGGTTATGTATAGCAGGTGTACACAGTGGGGAAGTGCATGCTGTACTGAATAACGAGGTGCGCCTGTTCCCTCAGGAGGAAGGCAGTGTTTTGGTCAGTGTGGTTCTCTCCTCTTACTCGCACAGTGCATGCATATGGAAGTTTTTCTGTCCTGTGGGTGTGGGTGGATGGTGAATAGAGGAGGAGCAGTTTGCTCTGACTGTGGCTGGCAGAGCTCACTCAGTTGTTCCTGTAAATGTGGAACAATCCCATGACGTCTGCGGGATGAGTGTGATAAGAAGCAATTAATGACTATTGATGGGTTTAAAGAAGAGGCAGCCACACTGCTGCAGACTCATTTTCTCCACCTTCTCTATACTGAGGTCAGCTTTGGGCTTCCCATGGGGAACAACTTAAGATGTTTTCCCTGATCTGGGAATGGAAGAAGAGACTGCAATAAAGGTTTATAACCTCTCAATGGGATGTAGAAGTACAGACAATTATAATAGAAGGAAAAGGGCAAGATCTGAGGAATGTGAAGGAGTGGGAGGGCTGGGAGTCCCAGCAAAGCAGTGGGCCAGTCTGAAGAAGATAAATGTAAGAAAACTCGTATGATCATTGCTTAGGAAGGAATTTGAGATCAAGGAAAGAGAGAGAGTTGAGGATCTGTAGGATGTATCAGTGGAGAAAGTCACTGAATATATTTCTCAGCGGATACATATCAGAGCTTGCATAGTTTGTGGCCAATTCAAACACAGTTAGTTGTGGGACAGGACCCTACAAATTGAGTAACACTTTCAGGGAATTGTGGGTAACTGAAAAACTTAGTAGCAGCGCCAAATAAACAGAACGTGTTATTCTGTGTAAATCTGTGGGTGTCTTAAGAACACCTACAACAAAATGCCAAAGAGAGAAATCCCCAAACGGTTTTTCATTGCTAAACCTCTTGGATCAATAAATAATTTGATCATGGAAGATAATCTCCAGGAAAAAAAGAAGTCATTATTTCCTCTACAGCCCCTTTTCCAACTACAATTATTTGTAATGCAAAGCGTTTTACAGCTAGGAGTTTGTACTTGGCAGAGGTTTCTGCTTGAACACACAGTAAGTGCTGCTGTACCTTGGTACAGCTGGCCAAGTCTTGAGCTGATCCCAGTCAAACGCTATGAACTTTCAAAACATTGTAACCTTTCACAAAGGCAAACTACACACACAAGATTGGTCTTATTTTTCATTTAATTAAGTCTAATAGTTTTCAACCCCCAGGGTTATCAGGAGAGAACAGCTTGCATTTGCCTGATTTCTTGCCATGGTTTTATATTGTTTGTGCCTTTCCTTGGGCCACATATACTTCTGGCTCTTTGTTACTGCCTAGTGGCAACATGAAGTCAACTGATAAGGGAAGAGGAGACCTCTGAAACTGCCCAGCTGGCTGATTGGGATTCCTCAGATACTGCTTCTAATAAAGCAAACAGTGTTGCAATAATTTCCGTTGGTCTCAGCAACAAATGCCACAAGCTCACAATGAACCATGCCAGAGTGACAATTTTTCAGGTGCCAAAGGGAGTTAGGGAGCTACTAGGGAAATTAATTCTGAGGTGAATGTTTTGGTTGCTGTTGAGCACAGTACAGGCTGAAGAACCTATGCATAAGTGTTTATAGTAATACCCTTGAGTTTTTACCACTTCAAGCACAAAAAGAAGGTAGAGGGAATTCAGTAAGCATAAACAGAACAAGCTGTTTCTTTCAGTTATACACAACGTTATGCTTAAACCCTTCCTGCTACTTAAGGAAGAAAGAGCTACTTGATGTATGGTGCTGATAAGTGCAGGCCCTTTCCTATTTGTATTCAGACTAACTAGGGAGGTTGACAATTTGTCAATCTACGCAAATTTGAGAAGTTTCAGTCCCTCTAGAAAGCATAAGCTGGGCAAAGTTATTTTGTATGAGGAATTTTTGCCCAACCCCATAGTGGGGGTTAAGGAGAGCACAAAGAGGAGAGTGAACCAGAGGGTCAACCAGTGTTTGGGAGTGCGAACCAGAGAGTGAACCAGTGTTTGGGAGGACCAGGTGCCCCTTTGTCAGTCTTTTCCCACCTTGTCTGGTGATCTTGACAAGTCACTGAATTTTCTGTATCTCAGTTTCCAGATCTGCAGCAAGAAAATAACAGTATTTTCCTCTTTGTGAAGTGCTTTGAGGCTTCTAGATGAAAAGCACTGTGGAAGAGCTAGCTGAGGCTATTAGTAATAGCCAGGTGTTAAAAAACACTATTTCATTTAGGTATCTACATAGAAGATGATAGATATACATTTTAAAATGATACACATTATATGTCAGATTTCAAAATGCTGTAAAAGCCCTGTAAAGATCTGGCAGCAAATCTGAACTCACATTGGTGTTTGGTTACGAATAGAACTTGAGTGCTTTTCTGAGTATGTATAGGTACAAACACACATAACGTGCATATACGTGTGTGTTTAAGAAAAGCATTTGTTAATTTGCAGTAATTTTCTATTTTGAGTAAGAAACATGCAAAGGCTTGTGCTCTCGGGAAAGAATCTTGACCAGAGTATAAAGTGGTCTGATGCCAAGCCAAAGGTTTCAGACAGCTCAGTCTTAGGAGAAGAGACAGGAGAAAGCTGGGATTTCATCTCCCTTTTCCCACAGAAGGAGCACAGGCCTGGCTCAGGGAGAAACAGCATCCATCACTTTACTCCCCAGCTCCTGAAGCTGGCCTGAGTCAGCTGCAATTTGCCTATAAAATCCCACAGCAAATCCAACCCTATCTCTGATATTGGCAGTAAATACTGAGCTGCAGCCTGAAATACTCTTAGACACCGAGTCACTGCAAAATCTGCCCAGACAAGGGAAGTTTCAGGTGCCCCTGTGTGCCCTATGTAAGTTTTGTAGAATGGATTAGCCAGTTCCATGAGAACTGGAACAAAAATCATTGAATATTCAAGCAGCCCTTAAGAATTGTACTGCTGCTACTGCAGATTTTTGCAAACATGAAAATACAAAAATTTTTAAAAGGTGAAGATTTAGAGGTGCTGCTAAAATTATGCCATTACCATCCCCAGGTAACTGTATGGCCTTTAATGAGGTAGCAAAGCATATGAAGTAGAAATTAGTCCAGAAATCCATAATATTTCTTAATTATCATTAGCTCAAGAGTACATAGGGCTGGCATTGTAAAAGGAATCTAAGGTAGTTAGATGCTAAGTTTAATGTGATTTCGGGACTTCTGGGGGTTCAACTGCCTGTTTCTCTTGGGTTTCTCAGAAGTCCCACCTGCTCTCTGTACACTCACACATAGTAATGGTCTGCCTGTCTGATATCAGTAGATCCTCCTCTTTATGCGGTACATACTGTCTCAGTCTGACCCTGGCTCAGACCTGCAACTAGTGCCTTTGTCTCACATTTAAGAGAGAAACTAAGCTCTGCCCATTAGATAATTTATATACTGCAGCTGCTTTTCCATCAAAGTTACCCAGGACACGCTTGAGCTATTTTGTATCTCTTGCTGTGCCGAGAGCTCCAGGCAATGACCCAAAGTCATTGTCCCGGCTGCAGGTATTATCCTCATACCATGCCCTCCACTTCCCCTGCTTGAACCCAGACATCCCCTTGGCAGTGGAAGAGAAAACATCACGACCAGCACCGATGAACTGGGAAGCTGCCCCTACATGGCATGGAAAGAGCTGCGGGAAGGGATCAGTATGGAAAAGGCTGTATGGCCTTCCCTCAGCTCTGCCCTGTAGCTTGTCATAAATGAGAGAATGTGAGACAATGCCAAAAGGCAACATGATACAAGATAGGGTGTGTTGTGTGGTATTACGGAAAGGGCATGTCATAAACATTACAGAGAGGAATTAGCTGATGCCCTCGTGTGAAGATTGCTAATCCATGGGCTGTTCATTTATAAAGATTCTGTTGGACTTTTTTCAGACTCTCTCCACTCCACCCCCTCTGTTTATAGCTTCCTTTTGTCCTTTTCTGCCTTTTCCCAACCAGTATACACGGTACTATTAACTCACATCAAAAACCTTTCCATTCCCTGTAGCAGACCTGTTGGGATGGTGTCAGGCACTATGCCAGCTGCCCCTACTAGCCAGAAAGTTCACCTCACATTCCCTCAAATCACTGTAAAGAGGTAATTTCACCTCTGCTGCATTCATATCTCCCTAAATATACCCTCTGCCTCGTAAGGTCTGGGATTATAATTCCTGACCTGGTTGTTACTCAGTTCAGCAAGGTGTTACCGGCATGATCATCTGAACAGAGATAAAAGAAGCATGTATGATCTGGCTCATGCAAGATGAAATGCCTTGCTGGTTTGTGAATTAGCTATCCTGTATTGTTTTCCCATTTGTCTCATTGTCTCTTGAACGATGCAGACTCCTACATTAGCTCCCTGTTAACATATTTCAGATCTCCATTTTGTTGTTTATGTAGCAGATGTTTCCAGTTTAGGTATTACTGAATCAGGTCCCCAAGGACCTGATAATTGAGACAGTTAAGAAGCTTGAGTTCAGCACCCTGTATGGAGCTCATGCCTGGGAGAGGTTTGATCCAAGAACAGCACTTTCTCTATGCCACTGAGAATAAGAAGTATATAGGGTATATAATGCCAGACATTGTAGAGGAGAGAAGGAAGGTAAGAGAACTGGACACTGTGCAAGATATGAAATAGAGTGTACAATGTGGAAAAAAGGGGCAATCTCCTGTTTTCTCTCTTCAGGGAGTTAATGATGAACTCAACAGTTAAATTCTGTTGAGCTATGCACATTGTAATAGAGATATAATGCTCCTCCAGGAAAAGATCTTTGTGTTTACTATGCACCACCATATTTGGCTGCACCAAATACATCAAAATAATCTAGGTAGGCCCACAAGATGGTAAAGAAGTAATTTTATTTTAAATATTGGATGTTTTTTACATTTCTGCAGAAGAAAAATGCTTTGTGTTTTAAATGATCGCTTTTTTAGTTTTTGCAAAATGGTATTTCTTTTGTATAGAAACTACAAGATACACTGTTATTAGTTTCAGGGTTTTGTTTAAAATTTTGTCATTATTTTTGCTGGATATGTCAGGTGGAACTAGTATCTTAGTAATTTTGTAGGTTTTTTGAGCATCTGTAAAAATGATAGTTTGAACTGATCCTTAACACAACTAATAACTCCCCAAGTCCAGCAATTAGTCAACTATAGGATGAGCATGAAGATACTAGGTCAGCTTAATTGCATATATTAATTGAGAATCAATAGTAAATGAATGTGCTTGCCTTTGATTGCCAATGGCTAGAACTGATTGTAATTTTGTGTTAATTTAGGGCTACTTTCCCTTCCACTTGCTTGAACTTGTGGGATTTTTAGCAGAGTTTCTCTGCCTGCATTTCTGGAACTCACTTTTAATTTCTGAAGAATTTAAAATCAGTGGGCCAGAGAAGGAGAGCAGAGGCTGCAGCATGGGAGATGCAACAGAGGGAAACAGACTGAAACTCACCCAAAATGTAAAAAAACCCAAAAAACACTACAGCAAATTGAACCTCATCCTCTAAAACAGAATACTACTGATCTTAAGTATGCTCCAGCAGTGTGATGCAGTTATGACAAAAGCAAACACAGTCCTGTCTGCCAGGCAATACCTACTTTGATTGCAAATCTCACAGCTGACCCTGGACTGTGTGGAGGATGTGTTGGATGTGACTGACACACAGATAAGATGGGACCTTGTCGCTGGCTTGTAAAGCACCCTGAGCATGCTGATGCTGCTCACCTCCACAAACCCCAACTCAAGAGCTGCTGTTGGTGCTCTCAGCTGCTTCTCTGAATTGCTCTGATGGGAGGCTCTGCATCCCCCCTCCTACATCAACAACACCTCCTCACCCAGTCACAGGGATTCAGGTATCACGTGGCTGGTAGCTTTGGTTGTTAAGTAGAGACTGAATTTTTTTACTAAATCCTGAAGCTTTTCTTCTTTCAGCATCTGAAATCAGCCAGGGAGTAAGGGGGGAACACTTGGTGCAGTGACAAGTAACCACAACTTGGTACTAAGTCCTGCCAAACTTTTCTTGGCAGCTTTGTAATATGCTCATGCCAAACAGATGATAAAAGCTGGCAGTTATGGGTGTATTTTGTGGTACAACTCATGGCTGAGAGGAAAAGCTACACTGAAAAAGCAGCTCATTCCAAGCTCTTACACTGACCTGCCCAGACCGTATTATCTGCACCTGTCTCCTATACCACCTCTGTCTATATTTAGTGTATTAGGTTTTAATAGTGGAGGCTGTCTCTTACAGTTTTGCAGAGTGCCTAACACAGTGGGCTCACAGTTAGGAATAGACCCATACAACTGCTATTAGGACAAAACTCTAATAAGCCTTTGGCTGTGGTGTGTTCCACAACAATGTGGGCTCTTAGTCCTTGATTAAATGTTTTCATACACACACACGCTCTTGGGATCATGCAGAGTCTAAATGGAGCACAGAAATCATGGTGTCACATGGAACAAAAGAGAATTTGACATTTCCCTAGTAGAGAACACTTAAGTCTATTACTTTTGGAGACAGTCCTGCTATGAAAGGCTGAAATTTCAAAAAGTTTCCCCCTATAGTAGAGGAAAAGAAATGGTACTGGGGGTCCCAAATGAAGGAAACCTAATTGCAGAATATTTCTGCAGGAAAACCTTCCTGTTTCAAAGCTCTCCTGAAGACCTATTAGAAGAAGAGCCCACTGGGGCTCAGACTTCCTGCCAAATACTACTTTTGAGAAAGGTGGTCTAAATTCAGTGTTGCTTCCTTAAGCCACAGGTATTTATCCATTACATTTCTATAGCAGTGCAAATAGCCACCTTAAAGCCAAACAGCCCATTAGTTATGAATCTTTATCCCTTAAGCAATAATATGCACTTGAGTAATGATTTGCCAGTTGCTGGTCCTTGTAAACATGTAGGACTACACCATTTCCATTTTATTCTGAGATTCATTCCAGTGGGGACAGATGATCAAGTCCAGACCTCACATCACTCTAACCACGTTTTACTTCCTCCAGCTGTTTGTAGCTTAAGAGTGTGCCCTGACAAAAGGCAATACAGGCTATACCAAACCAAAGCCAGAACTTAAAAGCGAGGGTGGCTCATGGCAGTGCTATAAGTCTGCCTTCTCTCCCTGCCCCTGTAGCTCCTCTCAGCTCTCTGTGGCTAGCAGGGGTGACAGTGGGGAGATTAAATTATTTATTTCTGTTTTACAGGGTAACTTACTTGTCCAGTGTGCCCACCGCAGGCTACCTCTGCTGATGCATGCCCAGGGAGGAGTCCCACTCGGTCACTGAACAAAGGCTCAAAGCACCATACGCCAGGCAGGCAGGTCCTGCTCTTCCACCCACCACCAAATTTCAAGCAAAGATCCCTCCCTTCCAGATGATTATGCTAGCAACCAGAATTCAAAGCTATGTTTGTTTCTGTCATGCTTGGTTGACTTTTAACTGATGTATCACTTAATTGCAAAAAACACTGGCAGAAAACAAGCTGCCTTCAGCTTTTGGGCCTTGATTTTCAGTGTTATTTAGATTCCAAATAGGCATCTGATGGCACGGCCAAAAGTATAAAGAGGAGATGACTGTGATTTTGACCACCTTCCATGAAGCCTTCCTGACTGGCTTAATGTTCTGCACAGAAACCTCTCTCTCATTTCCTAGATGGATTTTGCTCCTTTCCTAAAGAGACAGCAGAAAAAACCCTACGTGTCATTTAAGTCCTCAAAATGAAGCCAAAATGACATTTGAAGGATGAATAGGTGCTGTGGATAGGGGAATTCTCTTTCTCATGCCTTTATTGGTACAATTTCCTACTCTGATACAGCTATTTTCTTTTTAATTTCTAGTTTTTTCTAACGGAATACACCGGGCCTCTTCTAATATATCTGCTCTTTTACATTCGTCTCTCAACTATTTATGATCAAGTGGAAAGTACGAAGAACTTCCGCCACCCAGTGGTTCAGTAAGTGACCCCTGCGTGAACTATTTTCCTGGAGGACAGGGAGCCAGAGGGATGGAGACTGCATTTCCAGGGCTGAGGAGGTTACGGGGGTGTGAGGCTGCATGCCTGGTCCGAGTCAGTGGGCGTTTCAGATTGTTCTGGTCAATAGCAGTTTGGCATTTTAGCAGCACTCATAAGCCTGACCACAAATGAGATCCCAGTTGCAATGGTTACTGCACCTGGTCACAAGGGGAGATGTAGTATTTTCCCCAAATAGTTTGCACTCTAGACACACAGCCTGAACAGAAGGTGAAATAATAAACATGGCAGGTAGTAACCCAAAGTCACTCTTGACAGAGAAGAAAGGACAAGACTTCAGATGTCCCACTCCCACCCTCTTTACAGTGCATTCCCACTCATAAGACGAGTAGCATCAGCATCCAGCACAGAAGGTAACTACCCCCACGCCAGCTCTCACCTAGGCACAAGGAGGAATTTCGAGAGGTCTGCATGTCGTAAGTCAGGTCAAGAACAACTGAGAAACCCAAAAGAAGCACGATAGGATTCAGAACTGGTAATCTGATTTTTGAAACTAACCTCTTCAAACTGTAATTGTTCCCAAGGCCATACGCAACACATTTGAGTTCTGAAAGACTTTTAAAAAAATAAAACACTTAAGTGACAAACAAAAATAAGAGCTCAGCCACTGTTACAGAACAGTGAAGAGCACAGGTTGTATCTAGCTGTACAGAAACAAATCAGAGGATCTCATATATAAACATAAATCAGATAGCTTTGCTTCTCTCCGTCACTGGAACAGTAATGCTAACAAGGAAAATTAAACAGCTCCAATGTAATACAGTAGGAGCTGACCACAAGGGAACACAACCTGCTTAGTCTGCTAGAACTCCAGAGGGTGCCAAAAACCAATGAAGAGAGGACAGCCAACCAAGATAGCTTTTTACGACCTTCAACAGCCCCTGCCATTCCCAAGCATTTTGAAGGACTCTGGAAGAAACAAAGCAGACCTGATCAATGGGAGGGATTAAGAACTGTTACAGACAACGAAGTGGCAAGCAGCTACACACGGTAACTGCCAGGGAGGCTCAAGGCACTGCCACCACCAACTGCCACCACCACAGGATGGTGGTTAATGCACCAGGCAGGCTGGGAACTTCCACACTTAAGGAATTTACTTCTCTTCAGTGTGATTGTCCCCATTCTGGGGGATTAATGCCTGGCAGACAGGTGGAACGTGATCAAGCAAAGCCTGTCAGCTGCATAAGTTGGAGCACTGGAAGTGGGAGGGCACACAGGGAACTAGGAGCCTCAAGGAACTGTACAGCTTTCCCACAGCACTTTTTCCACACTATGATTGCAGAATCAAGGGAGCTGGTATACAGCAGAGAAACACAGTGAGTAATAATACCATTTACAGATGGAGGAACAGAGACTTGGAGAGACATCAAGGGAGTTAGTGGAGCTGGGAATGAGAACACAGAATAGTTGAATTCAAATCCAGAGCTGCAAGACGCTTGCCTTCCTTCTCTTGCTCATACACTTAAAAGGAAAGAGTTTCTGGCAGCACAGAAGAGCCAGCAATACCTTTACCTTCTTTTAAGTGGGCAAGAGATGTGCAGAATCCTTCTAGTGACCACTCCTTAATGGGTTAATCTGAGGTCCCCATCCTAAGCCAAATTAATTTTAAAATTCCCAGCAAAGCTGGAAGTTTGCTCCAGACTTTGGATAAGTCGTTAATTGTTTGAAATTTTCTTAGCTCAGCTCTCTCTGGTGTAATTACTTTGAAATTGTTTAATCTTTGACTCTGGCTAACATACAAGATGCATAATAAAAGTATTTGAGATTTCACATGCTGAAAACCACTTTTCATTTATGTCTTATAATTGGTTTGCATTGAGATGGACTCTGGTACTACGGTAAATGTAACCAAGATAAAATGCCACCAGGAATCACTCTTGACATTTGTTTCTGAAACTCAATCTCTATGAGCTGCAACTCATTCTCAGAAGCAAATCAGCACTACCTGTTATTGTTTCATAATATTCCTTGAAAGAGAATCAGTATAATAATTTCTACAACAATTACCTCATTTCTTTGTAATGGGCAACAAAAAAACCATCAGAATGGATTAACTTTGCAACAAAATCTCATTTTGCATCCGCAAGGAAATGAAATACAAACTACCTCCATGCAGCTACCTGAATTGGCAAAGGACAAGGAAACCATTCAGAAGATATTCAGAATGTTTTTAAATGTCAGATACATCCTACAGGAGCATTAAGGTGGCCTTAAAATGTGGGAGACATCTTTTGGAAAAACATGGCAGATGCCTGCTTCTATACACAGCTGTCCTGTTTTAATGTCTTGTCAGGGCTATGTATCACATTCAGAGCTTGAGGAGCTCTTTTTAATTCAAGGCTAGTAAAAATAAGTTACTTCCCTGCAAAATGAAAGCAACTTTGTATAACACTGAAAATGATTCCATTAATCTTTGGTTACAGATGCTTCAATTAAGACAATATCTTAAATGCCACGATTTCAGTGTGACTCCACAGTTTTGGAATATTAGTCCTTATTCCTTTTGTGACGTTAAACTGTGAAGTAATAAAAAGCAATCTTTCACTTACCTTAATTTCCTTTTTTTTTTCCTTCCAGCTTGGCCTGCTTCTGCCATTGTTTACACTACATCAGACATCTTCTGGAGACATTATTTGTTCACAAGTTTTCAGGAGGGCACACTCCTCTGAAAAATATGATAAAGGTGACAATATGTTTATCATATTGTGTAAGAGACAATGTCCTCATATCAAAGCAGTCCTTGGAAGAAGATAAGAAAATTAAAAATAAATAAATTTCTAGCTCCAGGAATTATGATTAGTCAAAATACAAAACCAGGAAGAATTACAGGGCCATGTCCCCAAGGACATGAACTGAAATCAATGTCCATTTTAGCTCCTGCATGTCAATGTCCACTTTGACTCATCCACCCAAGGGGCTGACTGTCATGTCCAGGGTATTTTTCAGACTGAATGCTATTTTATTATGAGATATGCTGCTGCAACATCTAGCAATGCTGACAGAAATCACACTCCACTTCCTCACTGCAATATAAATAGAGAGCAAGAGACAAGCCTTGCATTAGGAAGCTAAAATCAAATTACAAGTAGAAATAAATATATATTCTCCTTCTGTAGGTGGAGGCCTCAGGAAGGAAGATACTGAGCTGGCCTAAAGTCTTATGTCTCCCAAAGCCTCCCGAATTTCAACTGTGTGTCATTACTCATAGGTTCTCCTTTCTTTTATTTCACATACTCAATCTCGGTCATTTTGTATCACCCCACCCCCGATCCCATTCAGTGTGATGTAAAGACCCTCCCTTTAAAAGTTTTGCAATACATTTTAGATTTTAGTGAAGGAGATAAACGTATGGCCATGATAAGGCGTTCAACTCGATTCCAGTCAGAAAGGAGGTAATGAGATGCACAGCTAGAGATGTTGTTTTACAATACACAGTGTTTAAAAAAAAAAAAAAAAAAAGAGGAATATAAGCTAAGTAGCTTTGGAACCAGAGTGCTATTTCCGAAGTGATTCATGCATGTGGGAGTTAAAGACCCACAGTAACTGTTGTCCCCTTGTGTCTGTGGTACGTATACCACAGTGGTATTGCATAAAAAGATTAAAAAGAGAAAGCCTCTGTGGTACATCCACCACAGTGGCATTGCATAAAAAGATTAAGCCTGACTTGCAGCCCTGCTTATGGAGTTGTAGCCAGTCCCAGCACACTGCTCTTCCTGAGAAGGTACTGAGCATGGGACCCTTAACTTAGACACATAGAAAGGCTTTATCCAGTCTCCAGGGTGGTTTCAGGTGTTTGGCTGGTGGGTTTGGTTTTTTCCTTGTACAAAGGATGGGAGCAGTGACCCCTACACAGGGCAAGAACATGATCACATTGTCTCTGCTTGGGCTTTCCCAAGCCCACAGCTTCAGTCACCTAGCAAAGGCAGCTGGGGTGCTGCTTTTTAACAAGAGGATGAAGTGGGGCTGAATTCATGGGAGTAGACGCAGTGTGTAGCTCAAATATCTTTATAGGAACTGTGTGCCTTTTTTTTGCCAGTGTTAAGCCAGGCCTACTCGGTTTTACTCTTTATTGTCTCAGCTGGTTTAGTGTTCTATCTTGCTTGGAAATGCTGAGTTTAAAGGTATAGTAACAGCTCAGCTGTTTTTACCAACCCTAGACTTTTAACAGTACAACTCAGAGAAATGTGCCCTTCAGCAGTAGAATCAAATAGGGAGAAAACAAACATCAATTCCTACAACAGGCATAAAACACATCCAACACAATCCAAAAAATCTACACTGTGCATCCTTTCATTTTTTTTTAGTGGCTTCATAGCATCTTAAAAAGATCTATATTCTGTGACTCAAGAAGCCACTGCAAAGTCTTTCAATGGTCATCTGGGTGTTGCACTTACCAGAATTTATATTTATAAAGTTACGGATTGTACTTGCTTATTGCCCTTTCTAACAAAAAGAGTATCTTCTGTCCGTTCCAGGGCTGTGCCTTTTACTGGGGATTCACTTCCTGGATTGCATACTACATCAACCATCCACGATATACGCCACCATGTATGTATAAGTAGAACACAAAACTAACCTTGGTTTTACAATGCCTTTGGTATGCAACCTCAGGTCCTCCAAAATCAATAGGTGGCCCCCACATGAGATCACGTGACTAATCTAGCCAGATTAGCCTTTACTCCCTGTCAGAAGGAAGGCTGTTGTGCGGGAGGTGCTCCTGCTGTGCCATTGAATGGTCAATCGCTGTCCCGTTTTATGAACTGGAAATATTGGCCAAGTGGAGAAAACATAAAGATTGATATATTTTGCTCATCTTCACAATATTTGTATTAAGAATGCAGGAGAGAACTAGAGCTGGATGCATTTTCTTGGAGGAGATATTTATTTGCTAAAGATACATTCTTTTCATGAAAATTAAGGTATTTTTTTTGTGAGAAGCCAGTAAAAGTCAATCAGATAAAAATGAAAAAATGATAAAAATGAAAAAAAAAAAA
Organism: Ciconia boyciana; assembly: GCF_034638445.1. Classification (NCBI taxonomy): domain Eukaryota; kingdom Metazoa; phylum Chordata; class Aves; order Ciconiiformes; family Ciconiidae; genus Ciconia; species Ciconia boyciana. The sequence goes on from NC_132938.1 coordinate 61,889,526, forward strand.
TTTAAAAAATCCTATGTTTTTTGCTTCCAGATTTCATTCATCATTTTGTTCCGTCTCATTATATTTTATTGTTGCACTGCTGTTTCTTCATTATTTTTTTCTTCCTGTTTGCTCTTTGAACTTTTGCTTCTTTTGAGCGTAATTGTCATAAGGTTTGTTTCCTGCTACTTTACTTTCCTTGCTACATCTTAGTCTTTCTTATCCTCTGCATCTTATATTTACCTATGAGCTTTGGGAACAGTTTGCTTTGCCATTTTTATTTACACTCAGTTAAATTACTAATTTTTTTAAATCAAAAATTTCTCCTACATGGCACTTGCTTTCCTTTCAAAGTAACACAAAAGTTCTGTGTCAAAATTATGTGATTCATTGAAAAACAGTTGAATTTGATGTGGCTTTAACAGTAATGCTGCAAACAATGTTGAAACCTCCCTAGAGACAGTTTTTAGCAGTCTGGGCCACCAGATTAGTAGGTGCAGCTTCTTTATAGAGGAAACCATTTGTTCAAGACATAGCTTTCCAACAGAGAAAGCATTCAGAAGAAATACTTCTAATTGCTTTCCACTGGCTTAAAATGACAATTACAGGTACATGGGTCTAATGCTGGTGATCACCAGCCCTCTGGCATAGTTAGATGAATCGGTAAAACACTGATGGTTTATCTTGGATGCAGGAGCAGGTGACCTCCACAGCCATATCCAGAGATGGCTGGTTTGGGGACAGGTAAAGAAAGGCAAGCAGGTAGTTGCAGAATGCTGTGCAGGAGTGGTAAATTAAACCAGGCTGACAAAGGGCCCATAGAGAACATCTGCTTAGCAGCCACATACTCACATGTTGACATGTGCTGGTTGTTCTGAGGAGGAGTGCATGCCCTTGGCACCACAGAAGAGTCGCGTGCCAGCCAGAGGAAAAGGGTTCTCAAAAGTAAAGGCTCCATGACACTTGGTCAGGAAAGTGAGGTACGTACATGTGGTTTGTGTGCCTCAGCCATGACCAAGGTTTACTTGAGAACTGTAAACCTTTGGAGATGAACATGATACAGCACTACAGTGGTCTGGGGACAACAGCAAAAAGGAGAGGGCAGGCAAAGGGCAGGTAAAAATTGCAAAGGCTAAATATATTTCTTGCATGATGAGACTGTGAAGCAGATAGTGGCTATATAGTAAAGCCTCACTACTTAAAAAAAAAAGTAATGGATAGCTTACGTCTTGTGTTCTCTGCTCATGGAGACAGAAGGGCTGGGTAAGGCTGTGATTCCTGGCCTGGTTCTGCCACTGACCTTCACTTCATCCCTCCCCTTGCCTCTCCAAGGAATTTACCACCACCAGCTGCTTTGACAAAGCACTTGGATATATGAAGCTAACAAATACTGGAAAAAGTTAGGTGAAAACTGCCTTGAGATCAGTGGTGAAGAGACTGGCATTTCTAGAGTGCTGTTACTATTTGCATTGTCTTCATATTGTGTGTGATAATATCCATTCTTTCTGCAGAGCCTGTCAGGAAAGAATTATTTCTGCTCCTCAGCACTACATTAATTTCACCCATAGCAAACCATGTGCATACCGTAAAATGCAATTTATAATTCCATTCTATTTTCTAGCATTTGGCCACAGACAAGTTTCTTTTGCTGCCCTTGCTTTTCTGGTACGTACAAAAATAAAGTGTTATTAATGACTGTGGTATAGGAGTAACTCACGATTTAGCAAAATGCAGTAATGCTGCTATGCATTTGTGTATATATATATATACATGTCCACTCCCACAGCCCTATGTCCTTTGACTGGATTTAGTGATAATCTATTAAGGTTTCTAGGCCAGGAAGTCTCCTAGTACTATTTACCTATACAGAGCTTAATGTGAAGTACTGTATCTGAGAGCCATGAGAACATAATCAGCATTATTACTGCTCATGATTGTATAAAAACACTAATATTTAGACAGATTGGAACTTGCCATTTTTAAAACACTGAAGAATTACATCCTAGGCAGACTTTGCAATAGTACTGTGTACCCTGAATAACTTAACCTCAACAGCTATTAAAAACAATAAAAACAATCCCTCCAAAGTGGGTTAAGCCAAGGGAAAGTGCAGATGACAAAGGATGGCTGAGACTACCAAACCTGATGTTTGAACGAACATAACCATGTAGTGAGACAGAGGCTCAGTAAGAAATTCTCACATGGAAATGTATATTCTGTTCTCTGTGGGCATTGCACTTGGAAATGCTGAGTGTTGACTTACCCAAGCAAGCATGGGTCAGTAGCCAAAACAGGAAGCCTCTTTGAAAATCAGATACAGATCAGTTTCCAGAAATACAACAGGAAGATGGGACAGTAATGTGTCTAGGCTCCTTCAGGCAAACACTATTCAGAAAAGCATTCAAACAACTCCTTAGCAATATTTAAATGTTTTTGTAAATTGGGACCCTTAAAGATCACAGTTTTGGCACTGTTTGTCTCTGGGGGTTGGCCATGCAGTTCTCAGCTTTTTCTGCCCTAACAAGGTATAGCTAAAACAAGCAAAATACTCATATGAAGAAGTTCATGCACTCAATGAGGCTCTACAGCCGAAAGCAATAGTCCTGCACTGCGGAGACAGGAGGCTGTGGCAGCAGCAGGCAGTGGTGTGCCCAGAGCCTTACTGTCTGTGCCCTTCCCAAGCTCCCAAGTAAGCAAGGGGTTACTTGAAACCAAGCAAACTGCTTGCCTGAATATTCAGTGCTACCAGTAAAACTAGTCCTTGTCAAAATCTCTGCATAGAAAAAGCCTCCTTTGCTAATGAAACATCCTTCCTCTCCTCAATGTAACACACCCTGCTATAGCTTTTATGGAAAATGCTGCCATCAAGCAAAGTGATGAGTCCTGTTGGGGGTATTTGCTATAAAATATGGCCATGCCCTTCAGATCTGCATCAGTATCTGGTCTGTGGTCTGAATTCTTGCAGCTCTTTTGAGAACTTCCTACCCATGGAAACTCAAAACCTTTCCCTTTCAGGCCTTGTTCTGGCAGGTTCCCAGAAAATTAATTTAAAACAGCAAAATACAAAATAAAATAATTTGAAGCTGTTTTCACAGGCTTCTAAAACATATAAATAAAATATTTGGAAGATTTCTTTTTTTCCCCTCTTTTAAGGCTTGTCTTTATTACATACCCTGATTTAAGTGTATACATCTGCAGCTGCTGTAAACAACAGTACTGAGTAATTTGAAAAGTGTCAGCAGGCCCTTCTGAAAGATTCTCATATTTAGAGAAATTACTCTAAGCTTTGCAGGGACGTTTTTCTCATAGGGTACACATGGAATATAAAGAGGGGTAACAGTATGTAGACTTCAATATTTTATAATCATAAATATGGTAAGCCTTTTTTCTGCTGTTCCCCACTGCCCCATATTTTGTATCTGAGACACTGACTAAGGACTAGCTTACATTTAGCAGTACTTCTCGATATAGAGCATTAGCAGCCACATTTCTAAAAGAGGATGTAAGAGCTAATTAAAGCAGAATGCAGCTGCAGAGTCAAAGGTAAGCCAATAAAAATCCCTGCAGAAATGCCCTTTCCTTATTTTACTTAGTATTGATTATAGAATTAGTAGGTGTTAACTATGGTGTGTGAATCTCTCTTGCTCCACAATAGTATGGGCATTGCACATTTCAGTATGTATAGTGTTTCACAAAAACACTTTTAACTTTGAAACTTTTTTTCTTTAAAATAATAGTAATCAGAAACAATCATGTTCCTAGCTCATAACTGGAAGTATGTAAATTAAAATTACTTCTATTTCTATGACTAGAATTATAGCTTCTGATATGATATTTTATAATAGAATTTCCTTTTCTGGCTATTTAGTGTTTTACATCTGGTGTTTATGATAGATGACAGCCAGTTAGTTGTAATTAAAAAACATAAAAGGACTGCAGGATTTGACCCATGACTACATATCCATGCAGAATAACAGCTTTGCTAATAGAACTGATTTAAACTTTCCTAACAAAACCCGCAGAAATCTCTCTGCCAAAAAGGGGAAAAATCTTCAGCAATGCTATCTCCAATGTTCTTTCAGATAATGGCACATTTCAATATAAAATGAAGTTACATATTCCTTTCAATTAGTTTTAACTGAAGTTTGTTATGGATGACTTTCAGAATTGGCTTTAAAAAAATACAATCATATTTCTTTTTTTCTGTATTAATTTTGTGACTTTACACTTTTAACATCTCTAGGTTTTAGCACTCTTCCTTTTTAATTTCTTAATTTTTTCCAGCCTTGCAAAATTTAGAATGACAACTGATGTAAGAAAACACAGCTTTTTAACACTCCATTTTTTCAATTTGAGAGGAGAAATGAGTCTTCAAACCCAGAAATGAATAAGAAAGTTCAATTCAGTCCGAGACTGAAATCTATACAGCATTTTGGTTTTCTTCATAAAGAAAGAGAAAAATGAAAAACATAACATTAGATTGTTGTACTGACAGGCTTTCTTTTTCAAGACTAGAAACTGGTTTTCCTACCAGTTCCCACTTTAAATATGGGGTTTTGGTTCTACAGTAGTTGTAATTGATGAAGTACTGAAAGCCACAAGCAAATCTGAAATCACCTTGTACTACATGCTGTATAACCGAGTGAGGAGACATGGTATCTCTTCCAAAGATTTAAACCATCTAAATATTAAAGACCAAGTTTGAGAAGTTGGTTAGGGCTGGAAATGGCTTAACCAGAGAGTAGCAGAACCAGGAATAATACTGGCTCCCTTCATTTATCAATTCCCGACTACTATCCATTTGACCAGTCTGCCCTTCAGAGAACCGCTGCCTGTTTATATTCACCCTATTTTTCCTTCCTCTGTGACTTACCTAGAGAACTGGTTACTGTGCTCTGTAACCGGCATAACAAAGGTGTTACACTGAACACCTGTGAAAGTGTGTGTAGGAAGAGGGTAGGCACATTAACTCATGACATTTTTACAAAACCAGTAGTCAACTTTTCACCTGCTTCTTTTCAGGCTGGATTAAATCCAAATCCTGACAATAATGTTCAGTTCAGAAAAGTATCTTACTAAATTCCTTAGACCGCAGGGAGCCTCTCTGATCTCCCCAGTCCAAAGCATGTTGCACATGCTGGCCATGGGAACCACACTGGAGGCCTGCCTGCACTGAGCTCTATGGAGCTGAAAGGTGGGCTTTCACCCCAGGCTGCGCCCATGGTGATCACTAGACACACAAAGTGCATTTGACAAAGATCACAGAGTGTATTTCCCATGGGAGAGTCATTTCGGAGTACATATTTTCTGGATACGGAGACTAAGCTGTAATGAGGGGATTCTGGTTATGCACTGCAACACCGTTACTGCAGCATTTTAGGCATACCACTGAAAATATGTTTTTAATGTCTTGCAGATGTGTGAGGCTGGAAATCACTTTATCAACGTAGCTTTAGCTCACCAAAATCATTCAGGTCTGTCTTTGTTTCCTGTTTGTCTATTTAAGACTGAAGTGTGCTTAACCTATCCATCTTCTGCTGGTATACAGTAATTTATGTATCTACATCCACAGAACAAAGAAAGATGAAGTAGGTACCATGCCATCAGTATAACATCTTCAAAATAAATGTGGTGACAAGGAAACATTAGCAAGACTGTTGTTGTTCCAAAGCTTATAGCAAATTTATCTTAATTATACACAACTGCAATTTAAATATGGATTTAAGCATGGAAGTTCTCTAAGGCATCCTGTGGACTGACAACAGAGGATTCCATTTTAAATAAGTTTCAACAACTTTTAAACTAGATTGCAGAGTTTTTAGATACGTGCATCTCATTCAAATATACACACACACACACACACACACACACAGAAATACACAAAGATAGACTCATGAATACCTACACAGGCATCAATGTATAAGTATGCTCTTAAAAGGCTGCTCCAAGCGTGGGTTTTCAGGATCTTTTGTACAATGAGAATAAAATTTATACTATATATAGTAGAAAGTAAAATATAGTTTCAGATAATAATAGTATAATTTCGTACTATAACACCCTATTCAAGAAAATACTTCACCATGGTATGATCAACTTCACACACTGAAGTCAGTTTCTGTACTGGAAAGCTTTTGATGTGCTGTGGTTAGGCAGGCACTTATGTTGTTTATTGCAAGGGGCCTAATTCAGTTTAAATTTAATTTAATTGCAGCAAGAGCCAAATAATTAATCAGTGTTCTGAGTGCCTACAAGTATTAAAGATAGCATTGTTGCCAGAACTTTAAAATGAATTGTTGCATATGTGGCATTTTGTGTGAGCATTACCAGTGTCTGTAGAGAGTCATGCTGTTACTCTGGAGTTGTTTTCCTGTGTTACCCTGGGATGAAGGATGAGGATGCGAGAGGGGACAGGTTCACATTCCTGAGTCAGGCTGAATAAGATACAGCTGAATCCTTTATATCCCAGAAGAGTGCCCTTAGCACTTGCCTGCCGGCTAGTCCACGTTAAACTACTTGTCTCTCTGTTCCTCTGAACAAAGGTTGCATCCTTTGGACATGCCAGACCTTTCCTGTAAAAACTGATACATGGCTTGCTAAGCAGCAGTCTCAGTAGGATAAATACAGCTTTTGCTCTCTCAAAAGATTTCACTGTAACTTTTTTAACAAGTTGTACTCTGGGAGTACAAGGGGATGGCTGTTACATAGGCAAGTTGTGATAAGGCTCAGTTCTCCTCCCTGTATTGAAACTGGTTTTGTCTGTTTGGGGTTTTTTTTCCCTTTTTTTTTTCTTTTCTTGCCCTTTTTTTTTTTTTCCCTTTTCATAAAGGAAGTAAAGCCTGTTTTCCAAGTCCAACCTACAACCCCTTCACGTGGCTCTTCTTGCTGGTATCCTGTCCCAACTATACGTATGAGGTACATGACTTTCTTCTGCTTATATGCAAAGGGTAGGTGGTTGCTGTGTTTCAGCCTTTGCCTGCAGAAAATCTGCAACAACTCCATGCAGTTCCCTCTGCACATCAATCATTTTGTTCTGTATGTCAGAGTCTCCTTGCTCCCACAAATGTTTCTCCACCAGACCGTTCTCTTCCCTCACATCAATATAATGACTTTTGCATATATTCCGCTCCACTACAGACTCCCCAGTGATCCAAGGATTTACCACCCATCTCTTCATGCCTCCAGCACACTGGGGGTTTCCTTTCTAGCTGTTTTTCCTCTCCCATTTCCAGTATGAGTAACATGCTCTTCTTCCAGGGGGAGCTTTTGGGGAAGTGGTCATTTTTGGAAACTTGCCCTTTTGCTTTACACAAAGTATACAATTAACAGTGCCTTTTTCTTTGCAACAGGTTGGGTCTTGGATTAGTTTTGCAGTGATGACACAAACCCTGCCAGGTAAGTTTGAAACACAATTAAGATAGCCTCTAAATTGTTGTTTGCAGAAGTGAATTCTGGAAATCTAAAATTTGCCAAAAAATGTATTGCATATGAAATATTGCCATCAAATCCCCCCTGTGACATGACTATATGAACCTTCAAAGTGCTACCTCCAGAAAGCTAAGGTACTTAGCACCTTACTGCACTTGAACACTACTGCAACACCTTCTTTTGATCAAAATCAGCTCTCTGCTTTTTGTGAAATATTGTTGTTTCTTGTTTCCACAGTGAAAACAGACTTTGAAATTTAGAAAAAAAAGAAGTCAGTATTCTTCATTTACAGTCAATCATTTTTGATATAGGAAATTTTCTTTGCATTGTAAACCTGGAATAATACTTCTAATAGGGAGAGGAAAACAGATGTACTTAGTATTTCAAAAGAGGAAAGACACACACACATAGCATTTCCCCATTTGCTTATATCAGGCAGCCAGCTCGTAACAGCAGCCTGCTTAGTAGCACTTGCAACTCTTGTGCAGTACTTTCCTGCACCCTTAAAGACCTAAATACCCATACAAATATGGTCCCTGGGACTGAGGTCTCCAAAACATTCACTTTTTAATTATTTTTCCATTCCAAAATAGAAACCTGTAAAAGCTACTTGCAAGAAGTAGCACCACATGGTTTACAAATGAAAAAGAAAGGAATTTCAGAAGTGGATGAAACTGCATCATGCAAAAATTAAACTTTTAATTTTGTTTGAAAAGATACAATATTTTTGTGCTTTAGGCTCTGGTATGGAAATGACGTGAAAGTTTGGAGTCATTGCAGGGCTGCATTTACAAGGACAGGGAGCAACAACATATGCAGCACACTCATCCTTGCTGCAGTTGTCCCAAAAATAACTTGACCAGATGCCAAATGAATGTTTCTGAGCCACCAGCTCATTTTAAGGAAGAAAGGATAATGAATTTGCAAAAAGCACCTGTAAAAGCATTCTCCATTCGGTGCCACTCAGCCCGAAGGGAGAGGTACCTGTGAGACCACTTACTGTCTCCTGATAACCACAGCAGGGGCCTGGGCATCTATAGTTGTTAGGCTTTGTGAGACCTCCCTGCCAGGCAGCTAAATCTGTTCATGCACCTACTGCCTTCTTGCTCCAGGGCCGAGCTCTCCCTCCATGCAACAGGAAGTTACAGTGCAGCTCCCTGTATGGTTGGGAGCCAGAGGTAGAAACGAAGAAGTGTTATAGGCCAAAAGCAAATCAGAAAAATAGTTGAGAGAGGCCACGGGTAATTCTGTGTTGAGATGGCACTGTGCCCAAGGAGGCCTTGTGATTTATGGTGAAGTCATAGGTGATACAGGGTGTGTCTAATAGATGTGGACATCATCTGTGTGAATTCTGAGGCGGAGGCTGAGCCTCAGGCTATGGTATATCAGCAGCTGCAAGGCTGAGAGCAAGGGCAGAGTTAACTTGTTTCTGCTCACAGAAGAGACTGCAGACTTTTCCATAAACCCTCTTGTATTCACAGCAACAGACACTGAAAAAAGACACATGATCCTTTTTTTTTTTCCCTCTCTTTTTCCTTGGTAGTTGGCATTTTTGCTTTCCTGATGGTCATCCAGATGTCTCTCTGGGCCCAAAAGAAACACAAGCTGTACCTGAAGAGATTTTATCCAGAGGTGCGGAGAAAAGCAGCTATGATTCCTGTCATCTTCTAAGCTCTTCACAAGGGTCGGAGCCTAAGTGTACATACAGTTCAAGAACTAACTCAGAGTAATTGAGCCATTTCATTCAGTAACCAAAGTGGATCAGAGGAAGAACTACTGGATATCTTTTTCAGAAAATTAACAGTTCAAGATGAAGAGTTTTTAATTAAATGAAAAAATGTAGCTCTTGAATTCTTGGTTCCTGGTAAAAGATAGGATTTAATTAGATTTTCTGTAATAGAGCTAATTGGAAAGGGACAAGAAATGTGCTTATATTAAATGTTAGGCTAGATGTTTAGCTGGTGTAACTGGGCACAGATGCTATTAGAATTAACAAATACAGCTCATCTGCATGCATTTAGGTCTGGTGATTTTAAGGTTCAGTGTTAGATGTTGACGAGAGTCTTGGATTTTTGCATCAGAAGATGTTTCACAGCCTTATTTTTATTAAACTGCACAGAAACAGCATGTTCTGCCTCAGCTCCTCTAAAGCATCACATCAAAGAATGACCGCTATGCTGTTAACACAGTTTAGTCTAGCTTTACAAGGTTTTTCTTTCTTTCTTTCTTTTTAATTGAATCTCATAGCAAATTATTCAATACAAATTGGCTTAAATTGATCACTGCAGAGAGGTCTGGCTTTCTTTTATTTTCAGGTAGGCAGATCAGCCCCACGATCCCAGGAGGGGACTGTTTCTGAGGTGCTTCCCATCTTGCTACTAATTTGCAGCATGACCTTGGGTACATCATTTAAGTCCATCCTCCTTTCTCACATTGAACAGTTCTGGAAATAGCAGAAGACTTTGTGGACTAACAAGCGTATTAAGATCCTCTTCTCTGGATGCAGTCAGGCACTGAACACCATTCAGCTTACTTGTATCAAGCACTGTGAAATCCTTGGGCACAAGGTGAACATAGTACAGCTCGTTATCAAAAAGGAAAGGGATCCTGCCAAATGCATTTCAGTCCATATCTGAACTGCCTCAGATGGACACTGCTGAAAAGCTTCAGCTCCCCTTCAATTTGGTCAGTCTCTATCTGCTACTTTGCTTTCTAGGACATTATTTTTTAAGGGATTCTCTGGGCTTGTTATTCAAGTCCTGAAAACTCTGTTTAGCTCCATTTGCAAATCAGTGGCATCCATGTCATGCAGCTGCACAATTTTTAGCAATTTTAGTTACAGAGAGCAAAAGAACCAGAACTGCTTCAGCAAGTATTAAGATATGGAGAGTTAGGGCATTAAGTCCAGTTTTCATTCTATTTCTGTTGCACATTTATCAATGTCTTTTGGCTCCCTTAGGCTGGTGAAAAAGCTTGCCTAAGGAGCTCTAATCATTAGAGAAACACCGGAGTACACAAGTAAGGCAGGCAGTTTGTCTCCTAAAGGCGCTGTTATCTTTGTGCCAGCTCAAGTGTTCTAACAAAGTTAATTTGCCCAGTAAATTGGGTTCATATCTCTCTTCTAATGTCTAACTCGCAACACTTATCCTATTAGCAACTGTAACTCAATTTCATCTTGGTAATGTAAATAAATCACTTTCCATATTTTTTAATGTGTAACCTGTGAACACCTAGAAATTTTATTCCTCTCAATGGAAAACCCGAGTCACAGTGAACATCCAGTTCTCTAACCCAGACTGCTAATAAAGATCTATTTTTGAAAAATTATTTTCTGTACTTTTCAGTCATTTATATCTAACAACAATATTTTTGAAACCCATTTTTTTCCAGCCAGTGTTAGATGTGTGAGTCAAGACTATTGTCTATTTTTTTAATCCAGCTACTGGGATTGTTTTCATTTCATGTTTATTAAATGTCTCATTTTAGCAATCTTCAAGTTTAAAATAGTTCATGTTGGGAGGGTTACTTGCCAAAATTACTTACTTATCTGTTAGTCTCTTGATTACAATGGCTGCAGCTTTAAGTCTGTTCAAGGCATGTTTCCAAAGTGATTCCAATTGCTAGGAGCGCAGTTGCTATTCAACAGTTAGCTTAGGCAAAGGAAGTACTGCAGGAATTGTTTACCTCCCTGCTCATTAGTTGGTCATTCAGTACGTGGGGTGGGGGGGAGAAGGGTTTTGGCTCCTGTAGGAAATGCCTAAAGTTTTAAAATGGGGGTAAGACCAAACACTAGGTAAGAACAAATGAAGATACGTTACAGAAGGCTGTCTCAGATAAACATGGCAGATATTTTGAGATTCACCAATGGGGTGTTGACCAGCTAAAATTGCTCTGAACAGTGTTAAATGGCTTCACAAATAGCAATAAATCCAACTTCCTGCACCCTCACAGATCTTTCTGTATTACTCTGCCCTCTGATTTTCAGGGCAAGTTCCATATGATTAGAACAGGTAAGTTAACTTCCTGGTATGGGGGGCATGTTTTGCTTTAAAACAGAAAGTATATAAAGATGGTCAGTCTTTGTTTTGATAAACATTTGGGGGGGCCTTGCTTTTGGAGAAAAAAACCCAAACAAACAGAAAAACCAAGCAAACAACAAAAAAACCAGGCAAAAAGTAAATATCACAATACAAAAAAATTGCAATCGACAGTGATTTTAGCCACAAGTGCCATGCACCTTTTGAATCAAAACAATTGTCTCCACACAGACATTTTAATGGGAAAGTTTGTCATGACTGTGCTGATTACCTGGGGAAAAAAAAGCCTTATTGAGCTCTAAATATACCGGTATTTCTTGTATTAGGGGCTGATGAGGAAGTAAATGGTTAACTGCAAATTCCTTTGGCAATATTTTCTCTTAAGCACAGACCTAACTTTTTCAGAGCCATCAGTAGAAGGAAGGCACAGGCAAGGCCACACCACTACCAGAATGTCATCAGCTTTCAAGGTCAAAGGGAAGGAGTCAACCTCCAACATGAGCCATCAGATGCAGCTTGGGTAGTTGCTCCCCACTTTGGCCACTCTTAATATGCAGCTGCTTCACAGGCATTAATAAGGCTGTCACCATTCCAGTGCACTGGATGCACTGGTGTCCATGGAAAAGGGAAAATAATCAGGACAATGGGAATTACATTTTGCAATCCTGCTTCTCCATGAGGGCCATGAAATCCACTACTTGCAACAAAAAACAATTTGCCTCTTTGAGCTAAATCCCTTTCTGATGCTGTTTTCCTCAGTTTTTGCATCTGGAAAGGTCACAGACTGCAGGGCAGTGAATCCACTCCCCGTGGTGCCCTGCCCTTGCCTTTGCTCCCAGGGCCAGCCTGAGCTGCCCTGTGGCTTCTGTCAGCCCCAAAGCTTTCCTAACAGCTCATAGAGGCAAATTACGGCATTTGTCACAAAAGGCAGGAGGCAGCAGCACCGTACAGCAGAAAAAGCAAGTGGTTGAAGTTGGAGACACATTCTGGTTAGGTATGAGGAGCTGGTGCAGTCAGTGGCACAGTTAGGCCCCCATGTATAGGGGCAATTCCTGCTCAATGCTCCTCAGAAGTTAAGCCATCTAAGCCAAGAGACCACAAATAAAGCAACATACGGAGACATTGGGCCTACTGGACAACAGTTTTGGCAGGGACTGTGTAAAAATAAATCAGATGAAGTACTAATGGGTCCTTCCTAGCCTGCCCAACAAGGACTGTGCGAACGGCATTGCTCGTCCTGTGGACTCAAAGCATATCTCAAAATAATAGCTTCCTGGTCCACCTGGAGAGACTGCTCAATATCCAGGTCCTTCCGTGTTCACCCTGCAGCTTGCAACTGGGTTTCTGCTGTGATCCTGCAGGTGGTCAAGTCTCATCTTTCCCAAAGTATTCCCCAAGACTTTCAAATTCAGGAGCCTAAAGTTAAGCCTTCAGATATGCAGCTCTGCATTTCTGTGGCCTGCTCTTGCCATGAAATGCCAACCTGGAAAAGAGCAGGCACCAGCTCAGGCTTCCTGGTGGTGCAGGGAGGCGTTGTGATGGGGAACCAAAATGGCAGATGCTCTTGTACACAACTTGGCAGCCTATATTTGCATCCCCAGTTTGAGAAAGCCCTTAAGACCCAGCCATATGCTTGTCTTATAAGATGGTTACCACATCTTCGCAGCTGACAGAACTGAAAATGATCTCAATGATTTAATCTTTCCATACGGAAAGCAGAGCTTGAAAGAACAGTGAAAGCAGGAGAAGTGAATAAAGGCAGACGGTCATCCTTTTTTAAAGACGCTATTATCATCAAAATATCTTGTACTTTCCATTGTTTTGCATAAAGAAAGTGACTCTAAATTGGCTTTTATCACACTAGGAACTGAGATAAAGCAGCCTGATATCAAAGTAGTTCTCTGAAAGAGCCTGCAGTGATAGCTAAATATAATAAAATAAAAATCACTGAATGTGAAGACTTCTAAAGCACACTATAAGAGGAAGAAAGCTACAGGAAAGCAAGAGACTATTTATCTATTTATAGTTTTAACAAGTGCTGCTGAACTAAAAATTAATTCAAACCATAAAGAGTTTTCCAGCAAGCTAATATTTTCCACATGATGCTTTATTGGCTTCCCTTTTCTATATTTTCCTAGGCACAAGTTTTGTCTTCAAGCAATATTCCCTGTCATTAACATTCATGAAAGCTTTTAGAGAAACGCACTGTATGCCTGTTGCAGTGTTCCACAGATAAATGTAAATGAAGTGTTGTGCTGTCATTGCACACAGATTAGTATCTACGTGAATAATATTTTATTATGAAAAGCCTGGTTTATCATAGGTGAGCATATAAAGGCTTCTGTATAGCTACGATTAAACATGTTTAGCACCACAGAAGAATGTTTATTTTAATGGTCTCTGCACATCTTCAGCCATATGTGACTCAAACATACAACTCTTTCTGCAGGTATCGGAACCAAGAGCTGAGCTGTCCCAGGCCTTTATCATGGTCCCAGTGTTCAGTTATTTATTTGTCTAGCACACCAGAGACTGGATCTCACCTGGCTTTGCCCTGTGAGGATGTCTGAGAAAACATTTCCTTGTCCATCTTGTCAAGCAGTTGTCCAGGTGAGGAGTGTCAGTCACTGCATGACTGAAATAATTCACAGTAAATTTCCTTGCGATGTAATAGTCAATCTAAAACCTCTTTACCAAAGGAAAAGACAAATTAATGAGTCCTGAAATATGTGTGCTTAGATTAAAAAAAATCTACCACATATTAACACCTCCACAATACCCAGGCTTCTAAGGCCTTTGAAGACGGAGGAATCAAGTAAGAGGAAATATTTTATAGTTAAAAGAAATACGATAAGAGTATTCAATAATAGTAATGAATTCCTTATTTAAAAAAGCAAACTTCACATCTTTTGTCAAAGAAATCTGACTGTTAGCCAGCTTCCTCTTAACACATAGCGTTATTCCTGTGAAAAAGTAATATAGCTCTACCAGTGATCCCTTTTATTGTTCCGAGTACCTGGACATACTCAATAAGGAAGGCTTTTGTTTTAAAATTACAGGTTTCACCATTTGAGGGCTCTTTTAAAGCACTACAGGACAGGCCCCAGAGAAAACAGACCACATCAAACATTCTTTTCCTCTTATCCATACTGAAAAGTTGATGAGTTTTCAGTTGACTGGTGAAACACTGTGACACTAAGTTAAAAAACAAACAAATATTTAAAAACGTGTCCCTCTCCTCAAGACAGGAATAGAAAAAAAAAAGGTACTTTTTGTCTTTTCTATTGATAATATGAGGCCATTTGCCAGGTTCAAGGGCATCCTTGCAGAAGGAAACATTGATTAGAGAGCTGGAAGGACCAGAATGTGGTTGCAGTGTGCTTTTAGGGATTAGCAGCTATGTCTTTTTGGAAAGAAATTTCACTCTTTCTGACAACTGAGCTTTACAGAAATGGATTTAAGATGACACATCTCCAATATTGCATCTAATGAAAAACAAAGTACCTATTCTTAAACCAACAGGGAATATTTGTCACATATACAAACATTGTATTCTTCCACCCTCTGGTTTACATCACCTCTTTGCAGAAAGTGCTTTGCATTTGGACTCGTATGCCTTTCATTCTAACTCTTAATTATTTACCTATTAGAGCTTTGATATACGCAGTGATGGTACAGGAAAAGCAGCTGTTGATTTCAAAACACTAAGGATAAAGAATCTGTGCACTATTAACCAATTTCAGCCCTGTTGCCCCACACATATGTGATGATTTTCCTGCCATTTTTAGATATCCTTCCAATAGCCATGTGAAGCACAATGCCATATTCAGAGACTTGCCAAACATCCCACCTTAATCCAGTTGCAGAGCACAGAGCTACATCTTGAAGCAGTGAATTGCAATACTCTGCACTACCTGAGCCCTAACTTCAAATGACTCTCCTTGCTTCCTTTGCTCCTAACTTCTGCAGGGTTTAAGCTATTCAGGGACTTCTCTCTGCAAAAATACAGGTGTAATCCTTCCAGGTTTGCAATAGTATCTTAACTATTAAACCATAAATCCGTAACAATAGAAGCTGCAACACTCTCACATATGTTTGACATGTTTTCTTATTCAGAGGGCTCTAGCAGGTAAAAAGGAAGATGGATATTGTGCTTATATGGACACAGGGACAAAGTGAACGGGGCTGTAGTAATCTGAGAGCTGGCCTCTACTCAGGGGCTCAGTGCCTTGGGCACCTATCACAGGATAGGGCAGTGCAATAAAGATTTACTGCAATCTAATAAAGGCAATGCTGATCTTGATTATGGATCTGAAATTAAATAAACAGGTAATCTTTTCTGATCACATGCAAATATCTGCTGGAAGATGTACCTCAAACATTTTTGCACTTGGTTGGAAATACCAATTTTAGAATAATTCTCACTCACACACTATAAGCACGACAGACTTGCACAGAGTAATGCAAGTTACACAGGGAATTAATGCATGCCCTGTTATTACATATAGTTACTTGCCTTCATTTTTTCTCAGGGAAATTAAGTGCTTTTCCTACCAGAGAAGTGGTGGCAAATTTTCCTGCCCTTACGAACTGCAACACCAAATCCTTGGGGCAGACACAAGACTTTGAGTGTGTCAAAGCGCGTGAGCTTCACAGAGCAAGTTCAGGAGTCATTCACAGGTCGGAGACAACTGTGTCCACAGACTGCCCTGCTCCAGTGCTGACGGTCCTGAGCCCACGATGGACCAAAGCCCACCTCAGCCGCTGCTTCTCCTTCTCAGAGTCCCTTTGCCCATGGGCCATGGCCCCGGCCACCAGTTTCAGCGCACAAGTCCTCTTTGAACTGCTCGAGAGCTGAAGTGTTACAAGCCGACCACAGCTGTGCTAGGAGACGTGCTGCAGCTGCAAGGCCAGAATGCTGAAGCCAGATGCAGGATGGGCTTAGTCATCTAAATAAGCAGCCTGCCAAACAGTTTTTCATCCTTGAGCAAGTCATTGATGTTTGCTTCTCATCCCTTAGGCAACTCTTGTGGTCCTTCCCAGCCTGTGCTTCATTAAGGCACACATCTGACTCGCTCTCAGTGGTAGAGGACTGCCCAGACAACAGAAGTGAACACAGCAGCCGTTGCCATCAAACACTTAGAAAAATGACTACTTTTATTTACTGGCAAACAGTTTATATAAGAGCACTAAATCTGGGCACACGCAACAGGCAATATGGGGCAATCTTGCCTACTGCAGTTCTGGGGCCTCAGGACTGCAGATGCATATATCATCCAAAGGGAATATCTAAGCAAGCAAAAGGAAATACCTTGTGTAATCACATTGCCATGTTGTAATTATATGCGAATAATGCATTATAAAACATCTTGACAAGATCCCCACTTCTCAGCAGCCCTTCGAGCATTCACTTTTCAGATATCATTGAGCAAACAGAAATAAAATCAAATCCTTCAGCGCCCACAAATGTACGGTTGACATAAACAATCAATAGGCAGTTACAAAGAGAGAAAAACTGCAGGAGTTTTCTTATTGGAGATAAGTAGTGCGGGGAGAAACTTTGTTTCCCCCCACCTTCAGCAGAGAAAATAAAATTGATTCATTGGTTACAGTGCAAGGAGATGAGCATCTCTAGCAGAAATTAAGGGCAAAAACAAGGTCACGATACATAAAAATTTCAAGCAGCAGCAGACAGGACTGGCTAAACTGACTGCCATTTTAACTGCAATTGTCAATAAAATGGTCACATTAAGAGGCAGACTGAAGGATGGTCAAAAGGTTAGACCAGGCAGGCTGGTAGAGAAAACATAAAAAACGTCCTCTGCCACAACAAGTGTCTGCAGATGCAACTTCTCCTGCTGCTGTCCTGATGGGAAGAAGGATGGAAAACTCAGGACAAGTAGGGGCCCTGATGCCTTGATCTCAGGCAAGCACTGTAGGACTTGCCAGTTGAAACCAACTAAGGTTAGTGGCAGCCAAAATCATGCCTGGTATTTCTACTACTTCTAGAGCTTCTAATGAATTTCCCTGCAACGTTTTCTCTCCATCTCAATTTCCTTTATCCCCAGAGGATATACTATATGCCTTTATGTTGCAGCAAAATATTCTACGGCCGCAAGAAACGAAAGCCATCTGTTCTTTGAAAGTAAAGTGTCTCAGCTAGGACTTTTTTGGTTTAGGTTTTTTTTCCTTCATTCTAATTAATACAACTAATCTATCAGCTTGCTTGCATTTCACACAGCTGAAGTACTGAAATAAGCATTTCAGCATAAGCTAGGAGAGAAAAAGTTCAATCAATCCAAAATCACTTGTTTTTTTCTTCCAATTTTTGATTGACAGAAAATGTTGGATATTTATGTTTACACCAGAAATCAAATGTACTACTTCCCACTGGGGACCCCCCTCTCCAAATCTCCTTTTTAGGAACGAGTTGCTCACAGTGCTTGTTTCCCTCAATCCAAGCATAACTTCATTGCTAATTACTGTAAATTACAAGTGCAAGGGACAGCATTCCCTTGTTTTCAGAGAAAGAACCAGCTGGGTTGAATGCTGCAAACTGGAAAACATAGTGTTTGATTTCCCCAGCAGAAACATCCTCTGACTGCTCTGTACATGGGAGTCTGACATAGCTTGAACTGCAAGTGAACGAAACCCGATGCTTCAGACCACTGAAAAGTCAAAAGCAGCAGCAGAAAGATTCAGCATGCTGCCAAGGGGGAAACAAATGTAGCTGGAAAGCTCTGACCTTTTCTTTAACAAATGTAACATGGGGTAAGAGTATGAGGGGGGAAAAGACTGTACCGTAACTGAACTTACTGTACACCCAAATTTTTGCTCTGAAAATGGGCTACCCTTATGCTTGAAATGGGAGTGTAGACATGGGGCCAGCGTCCAGGCTGTTCCATTCATGGGATGGATGTGGGAGAGAAATGGGTGAGAAACAGGCTGCCTCTCTCCTTACCCCCAACTGATGCGATGGAGTTTGCCACTAGCATGGGCTCACTGTCCAGGGGCCAGGAGGAAGCAGAGGGTCTGAGAGAGCAGAGAGCCTCTGAGACCTGCTGGCTCCCAGGGATAACCAGGCAGTGCAATGGGTCACGCATTTCCCGATGCCTTGCTTGGGGCTCCAGCCCCAAGAGACTTCTTGTAGCATCACTAGTCTGCATGGCTCCAAAGCAACCTCAGGGCAAGAAGGGCCAAAGTCATGAGAGACACCAAAGCGTCCCTTTACTGGGCTCTGAGCAAGCCTTGTAGCTCCAAGTGAGCTAATATCCTTGAAGCTCTGCCCTGTCCCTCATGTTCCCCTGCCCTCAATGGTGCCATAGCACATTCCTCCAAAACAAAAGCTGCCCACAGTTGCAGATGGCCATTGTAATCTCCCCGAGTGATGTAAATAAAATAGATGGATGCAAGTAGACTAATGATCTACTCTAGGATGCTTGGTTATGCTGCATTGAAAAGAACAGCTGGTTGTCAGCAACATATTTACCAGGAATTTAAAAGACAACAACAGCCATATAATCCAGAGGATTTAATGACAGAGTGGAATGAATGCTGAATAAATGCTCCTTTTGATAAACTCACAAACATTTCGGGGATGCAACAGTGATTTATATTCTTCTGGGAGAAATAAACAAATTAACGATTTCACGGCCTTGTGGAGACCAGATTTTGTAAATGTGAATTTCTGTGTACTTTCAGATTAACCTTTTCTCTCTTGGTATTAGAGGGAAACAAAACATGGACTTTTCAACTTGCAAGAAGCTCCAGATTTTTGGTATTCAGTTCGCTTGTTATTCTGCCCTCCCTAAATCAAGTGAGAAAAATTTGTTGCACACTCAAAATGTATTGTGGAACAGAATTTAGAACCTAGTCTATAATGAAACCATAAAATGACCATACCAAAATGTCATGGTTTAACCCCAGCCAGCAACTAAGCACCACACAGCCACTTGCTCACTCCCCCCCAGTGGGATGGGGGAGAGAATCAGAAGGGTAAAAGTGAGAAATCTTGTGGATTGAGCTAAAGACAGGTTCATAGGTAAAGCAAAAGCTGCGCACACAAGCAAAGCAAAACAAGGAATTCATTCACTCCTTCCCATGGGCAGGCAGGTGTTCAGCCATCTCCAGGAAAGCAGGGCTCCATCACGCCTAATGGTTACTTGGGAAGACAAACGCCATCACTCCGAACGTCCTTCCCTTCCTTCTTCTTCCCCCAGCTTTATATGCTGAGCATGACGTCATATGGTATGGGATAGCCCTTTGGTCAGTTGGGGTCAGCTGTCCCAGCTGTGTCCCCTCCCAGCTTCTTGTGCACCCCCAGCCTCCTCGCTGGTGAGGTGGGGTCAGAAGCAGAAAAGGCCTTGACTCTGTGTAAGCACTGCTCAGCAATAATGAAAACATCCCTGTGTTATCAACACTGTTTCCAGCACAAATCCAAAACATAGCTTCATACTAGCTACTATGAAGAAAATTAACTCTATCCCAGTCAAAACCAGCACACGAAATTTTACCTTTGTGGATGTCAAAAATGTTTGAGTAAAAAGTTCAGTTTTCATAGTGTTAAAATGTTTCCTTGCAACATGGTAGAATCACTGCAATTCACAGTGCAGAGTATGACAGTTGCATTTAAAAATGACTTATCATCCAAACTAATACAAATAGACAGTACTATTATGGGCAAAATGAAACTATTAAAAAAAAAAGGTGCTCTGTCTGAATTCGGCTGGTGGATATCTTCCTGCAGAATTTTCAGATGTCAACAAAAGAGCATTTTCCAACAAAAATCATTCCAGAAAGTGGCTTTGGCCAGCTCCAAGGAATGTGCTGACAACTGAAGGCACAAAGTGCATGAGTCTGTGGCCCTACCTGCTCTCGAGCATCAGACCTCTTGCATTTGTTCTCCCCAGTCCTCGTATTTCTATAATCTCTAAAGACACAGCGACAGGCAGCATGACACAGCCTCTCCTGGCTGCAACAGCAGTAGCAATGCACAGAGCACTGTCAGTTCTCAGCTCGCTAAACCCAAGCATGCAGAAGTTGCTCCCTCCCTGTTCACCCTCCAGTAACACAAACCATGAAGTTTGAGACTGGAAAGAAGCACCTTGGTAAGTCAGCAGTTTAAGGAGCGGGTGACGCATTGTGAATCATGGCCATTACGTTCAGCATATCAGATGACTCCAAACCAAAAGTAAGAGATCTCTCTCCTGTCCCACCCTGTGGGTGCTGGACACATTTGAAGCACATCCCATATGGATCCCCTGACCAGATCAGGCTCTCAGGAGAATTCCCCCTCCTGCACGTGTGACTTGGTGTGGGGGACAGCACTGCCTAAACGGCTCTCAGGGACCTATTATGGGGCAGGAAGCCCTAGATACATAACATCACAAATCAGACATTGCCAAAATGCTGACAGAACTCTCAGACCTATGATCAGTAGGTAGAAGATCCTACTATTTACTGACAAAATCTTTTTCTTACTTCTTAGCATAAGAAGATGTTGCTGTCTTTTGCTGAAGTCCTTCCTGAAATGCAACTCCTTTCATCCTGCCTCATCATCAGACACAAACCTTCAGCTGTAAACATGCAGCATTTTTACTGTACTGTCATTGCTATCACTGTGCTGAAGGTAGGTATTCTGTACCCTGACTAACTGCTACCAGCATTGTTATTAATCTGCATTACATGAGCATTCAAAGCTCTCTGGTTGCTATCCTGAGCCAAGACACAGACACATACTTAACCCCAAGTAGACTGCAAATCAATAGGCCAAGACTTCTGCAGCCCTCAGTACCTGACATTTAACACTGAAAGCAGTATTAAAACTCTTCTCCTGCCCACGGTATTCAACTATGTGAAAAGGCCATTC
Organism: Ciconia boyciana; assembly: GCF_034638445.1. Lineage (NCBI taxonomy): Eukaryota > Metazoa > Chordata > Aves > Ciconiiformes > Ciconiidae > Ciconia > Ciconia boyciana. The sequence continues at coordinate 61,910,835 of NC_132938.1, forward strand.
TTTTTAGCGTTGGCAAAAAGTTCATGAACTCAGCAGGGGAATAGTGTTGCAAGTTCACCAGGGTGCCTATTTCTATTGGATGCTGAAGGAAGCAATGATCCATATTTCCCACCATGTGCTCCGTTCCCCCAGACAGCTCACAGCCTCCTCTTGTTTCCCATACTTGGACCTGTTGTTGCTTATTAGTTGCTACATTAGCAGCTGAAGCAAAGATCAAGACATTGTTGTGCTACTTGCTGTAAGCAGAAATAAAAAGGAAAACAATCCCTACTCCCATCTGAGCATGAGGGAAGGCAAAAAATGCAAGGCATGAGGGCGATAAGTCTTGAGTTATGGAGGATGATGTGGAAAGAAAAAATCCTTCTAGATGTTCATTACCAAACTCATTTGAGATAAACTGGAAGAACGGTAATTTCTTGGAGGGGAAACGAACTTTGTACAGTTAAGTCTGTGCTGCCAAAAGCAAAAGATAAGAATGACCTTTGCTTTTAATGTATTTGTCTTTCCATATCCATTCATAGACAGTGAACCCAGCCTATTAGCACCATTGGTCTAACACTAAAAGTAAATTTGATTTAACCATACTTGCTGGCACTGCAAACTGCCTGACTATCATTCAATTAGAAAAGAGACATTAGCTCAGGTGTTGCCTAGAATCTAGCTGCTCCCTGACCTTTGTAATGTACCTGGGATTCTACTTTAATTCAGTGTTCTGTAATCACCTGGGTTTAAATCAATCCAGGGTTGTCAAAAGCATATGGGATCAAATGAAAATGTGAAACTTAAAATACAAATAACCATTGAAGATAGATTTTAACTGCTAACGCTGTATCATTACGGCAAAGTTGATGTCATTTACAGCAACATTAAAGCAAGTGTTATTAAGAGAAAATGAGGCATTTGTCAATGAGCATTTTTAGTGTCATTGAAGGTCTCAGAATTAACACACTTGCAATATTTTGACTAAAACAAGCTCATTCAAAGGCTCTTTCTAGCACATTAGCATCTCATTAGACTTTGACGATGCTTCAGATCTTCCTTCCTTAACTAGTAAAGGAAGAAATCGAATTCCAGGAAGAATGGTACAAAACTGTAGAAGTGTATTATTTGCTGTTGCATGTACACTTTGAGATAAAAGTACTCAGAATAGAAAGATCAGCCTTTTTGCCAGAAAGTATAAAACTTAATTTCTGTGATCCCAAAAGGACATATGAGCCAAATTCTGATATTCCCAGCCATTACTGAAGAATTTTTTATTATATTAATTACTCATTACCTTTTATAGGGCTATTTCTTCAGTGAGAATGCACCCGCTGAGATTAGAGGTCTGTCTCCAGCATCATAAAGTTAAAACAAGCTGCTAGTGAATACCACAGATGTGTATATGTTTATTGTGAGAGCATTTTTTTAATATTCAATTGCAGGAAGAAACTTCTGAAAACCAATCTGAGTTGTTTGCAGTCTCCTTAAAAAAAGTATTCCTCTATCTCTTCTCCTCCAAACACCTATAGTGTCTTGTACATACGAATATCTCAGTACAGAAACACACATGGGAAACCGCAACTACTGTACACTATGCCAAGAAGGACAGATTTCCCCCTACATGGACAGACATCTGGATTTTGCTCCCTGGTGCATCACAGGCACCCTTCCTGGACCCTCCTGTTTTCTCCTCTACCTCCCAGCCCAAATCCTTGTGTTTTCCACCCTCTTTAATACAATGCTTCTGGACAGAGCTGCCTCAAAAAAATGACATTTCTGCAGTACACTGCAGGAGGACTTTCTTACCACAGAAAAGCAGGTTTGAAAATTAGTATCTAGTTCTGGCTGCTCACCTTTTGGTGTTCCTAATAAAAGCTCATGTTACACCCAGACTACCTCCTTGCTAAACCTTACAAATAGATATGTGATGATGTCAGGGAAAGGCTCATGAGCACATAAAAGGTTTGGGGTACAGCTGTGGGCAGCCTGGTCCAGAGCAGAGCACAAGGCTATGGCCGCGCTGCATCATGTGAAAGGCCCATCTGACCCGGCATCTTGTTTTCAAAAGCATCCAGAAAGGATGACAGAGGAAGAACACAATGACAAAGTGATTGCATATGCCTCAGGACTATGACTCAGCAGGTGTATCTACGTGGACAGAAGGAGACAGGCTCAGTGTACAATCCAAAGAGCCAAAGCCAGAATATTTCTGGGGCAGAAAACATGTAACAGCAATGGCACATATGCCCAGGGAAACACACTCTGCTTAAAAGTTCTGCATCTTGCAGGCTACAGTTAGTGTACATCTGTCCAATTCAGAGCACAGCAACAGAAACAAACTGTGGTCTTGTTTGGGGTCTTACACCTATCTACCTGGTGTTAACCAGGATATACATCCCCAACCATTGTATACATTCATTAGAATACAAAGCCCTCCTTCTACTATGCTGAAATGTGTGAAGAGGAACTACAGGTTTCTTTCCCAAATGGTTTGCACTCATGCTAAGTTATATTTACAGGTCCTAAGTGGCTCGTGCCAAGTAGACAGGCCTGGCATCCTCATTTACTGAAGTCCACATATGATGAGATACAGAGAGGCTATGAGACTGCCCTTCCAATTGGCTTACAGACAGGGTGAGGTAAAAGAAAAATGCATGAAGACTCAGGTAATAAGAACAAATGCTTTAAGTTATAAAGGACTGTGATATAAATACAGTTGTGCTGAAATGTACATTGAGCAGGCTCTACCCTGCCACTGTGAGTGCCACCTCTTTAGGCTGAGGAAGGTCTGGCTCTGTGGCTTATTGCTCAATTATAAAGTTAATAAAAGAACTAATTGAGCTTGGTCAGCTTGGTCTTTTGAGCCTTTTCTTATGGATTAACTTTTATTAGAGCTAACAGAGGACATAAGGAAGGCTGTAAAGGGCAAGGAGATGATAAGCCTAGTATGTGAGAGGAATGCTAGTTGTATGGCATATTTGTGAAGACAAAATTGGGATGATTTATTAAAGATGCCGTTAAAAGTGAACTTGCATTATTGGATGTGGGCTTCAAAATTAAGGCACATGATTAAGTTATGTGGAAAAACAGCAATGAGTTACAGTCCCTGGCACTTGCGTGCTATTTTTTCTCTGAGACTAATATGGAGAAAAAAAATTGTTCTATACTTCAGAGCAATTAGAATATTTTCTCTTTTAAAATTGTTTTGGAGAGCACACATTCTGCAAACAGCTGATACTGGATAATGATGAGCAAGCTAAACAGAATTTCATGCTTTCTAAAATGTAAGTATAAGGAGGTGTCCTTTTCTCTTTCTGATGATGATCCTATGCTACAATTGCCTTCCTTTTGGCTGTCTAAATAATATTCTCTTGACAAAAAGGAAAGTGCTCATGGGAAATCCCATCACATAGTTACAGAGGAAGAAACTATCTTATTTAATGCACGCAGCCAGTATTCAGAGCGTTGAAATATTGGAATTGAAGGTGCTCCCTGGCTATATAATTTTTGATCATCTCTGGTATGAGGTGAGAGCTACTGACTGGGAAATACATGGCTAGTGTAAAGTTCAGAGTCAGGTGTTTGGGTACACACATTCACTTCTGAAGGCTGATGCAAAATAGGCCACTTCGGTGACCCTGATTCCCTCCCTCCCAGGAGAGAAGAGTATCATCTCCCACATAAGACAGCCTGGGGACACCTTGACTGAAGTTCAGGGGACAGTTCTTGCCAGCTCTGTGCAAAAATATAAACCCAGCAGGGCATAGGTGCGGGATGATCAAAGAAACGACAAGTTTGCCTCTTGAGAGTGAACTAAGAGTGTTTGTCTTTCTTAGCTTAGCAAAGCGGAGGCCGAGAGAGATCTGGTTGAGCTCTATAAATACATCAGGGTAAGCATCAGGGAGCCAGAAGAACAATTTAAGCTGAAGAACAATGTTGGCATGAGAACAAATGAGCATTAATTGGCATGAATAAATTTTGGCTGGAAAGCTGAGGGTGATTTCTAGCTATTCGAGGAGTGATTTCCTGGAACAGCCTTCCAGTGGGGGAAGAAAAAGCAAAAATAAACAAAAAAAGCAACAGAAAGCAAACATTAAGGAGATTTAAGGTAGAGGCTGATGCATGCCTGACTGGGATGAAGCAGCATGACCATCTGTGATAGCAGCAGACAGAATTTAAGTGATCCTTTCCTGCCCTACTTTTCCATGTTCATTTTCTTGGTGGGATTACCATTTACAGAAACTACTCTGCTTTGCAGTCTGGGATGTTATTGATGCTTTCAAAGAAATGTAAAGACATCCTAGGAGTGCAGATGCTTGCCCTGGTGATACAAAGCCTCTGGATTTTGGACCAAATCACATGATCCTGCACAGTATGAGAGTACACCTACCACAACCTATATGATTCACTTAAAGTTAAATCTCCACACAGTACAAACCAGTGGTCCTAAGATGCTAATGTTCATATACAGCGGAAGGGACAGCCCTTTATACTTTAATTAACTCATACAATTCTTCAGCCATATCATACATCAAGCCTGGCCATAAAAATGGCAATTTTATAGTGTGTAAAAAAAGAATAAAATGATTCACAGAGATTTAAGATCCATTTACAGCAAATGTATATGCCTTCCTAGGTACAACAGATTCCAAACAGATACATTACTGTGGCTCATAAAACTACTTCAATAACTTATTTACTGTAACTTTGGGTGACATTGTCACAGATAAATGGTTTTGTAAAATGCATAGGTGCATCAGGTCATCATATCGTTCTTGAAGGGATTTTTTTGGTCAGATGTGTGATGTTGGTGTGTAGCAAATGGGCATTCCAATTGCTTGATGTCCATTATTTTGTCTACATATTATTAGGATATAAAATGAGTGGATGAACACCAGAATAATCTGGGCAATTTAAGGCAAACCTAATTAGAATGTTTCTTGCTTAAACTTTTACCCTGAAAACTTGAAAGACAAGATTTAAATGTAACGTAAATGTGACCAATTTAAAAAAAAAAGATAAAATTTAAAATGAAGATGGGAATAAGAATTTAAATGCTGTAATCTCTGAAGAGAACCAGCAATCAAAGTCTAATATCCTCATATTGTGCCAGATAATGAAACATTAAGCTGGAGATAATAAGATTTCTTTCCACTGGATAGTCTTCAGCATAGTTAAACCTAAGAATGAACAACTGAAGTGTTTTATATAAGCAAAAGGTTATATGTCAAGGATTCTGAAGGGTGAAAAAAAACCAACCCAGCCCATTTACTACAAACTAGATAGAACTCACATCACTCATTCTCTTAAAATTGTGCCATAATTAAAGCCTTTTAAGAAAGACAGCTTCACCACTGTGCACTGATGAGGACTGGGGATGCAGTGGACACATTTTACCTAGCTTCCCTAAGGAAACAAAATCTAGGTAATCGTGCTGAATGTATGCGTACATCTATGCCTTCATCCTCCCCGGTAAATGCAAAGATTTCCATCAAATTTGATAAAAAGGCAGAGATCTTAAAGACAGTAAATTCCTAAAAACTTTCACAGAACTGGGAATGCTAATAAAGAGAGATATATTAGCAGCCTCCCACTGAAGGAACAGATGGGGATGACTCAACCACATCAGCCTCCAAGAAGCCAACACTGGCACAAAGAGTCATAGGAAACCAAGCTAAATTCATTCCACCACAGATGGAGCTGCCAGGTCTTTAACATGCCAGTGAGGTGCAACAATACTGGCAAAATAATTACTGCCCTGACTGTCTATGGAACTGGATTTCTGTGGTCATTCACCTGAGGGGTTTTATGTTTAGAGCTGCAAGGAGGGGATGAGTCCACTCTGCCCGCTATGGAGCAGAAAGAAAAAACAAGCTTTACGCTGTAAAGAGAAGTGCAGAAGAGAAATATTTCAGCTGGGATCTTACAAAACCCTATGGGACAGAGACAACCACAACTCAGTGAAACACAGCTCCCTGCCTCCTTGAACTTCATGTGGAAATCCAAGACAATCATCCCAGTAAAAACTATAAAATGCAACATGGGAATTACATACACAGCCCTTGTGGATCAATTCAAATGTCCGCAGAGTGAGCTTCTACCTCTGAGCTTAACAGGAAGAGGCCCTTGCCGAAGAACATAGAGGAGGACGTAGGCAGACCCATTCCTCTGGGACTCCCTCCCACCTTCTTGCAGTGTAGAGACTTGCATCCAACCGGTTCCAAGTGAGGCACTGCATGTAATAGCTACTAATGGGCCTCGCTCCTGCCAATGTCTTTAATCCCTTTTTTTCCCCAATCCTTCTTTTTGACAGATGTTTGCTCACTTTTACAAAACTGGTATAGATGTTTTGCCAATTTTCAAAAATGCCTTTGAAATAACAAATCATCAATGCTATAACACCATGCTCTATAACAGCAACCTGCTGTACAATGAATGAAAAAAGAAAAATTTTTCACACTATTTTTCAAAGTCCATTAAATTGCTAATGCAATGAGATGAGCAGTGTTTTCTCATGGAATAGTTTTTGAATGGATGTTCTCTTCTGCATGTTTATGAATGCCTATGCTCCCTTTAACTATCATAAATATTCACAGCACATCTCTGCTTCATCCCAAATTACAAAATCCCATAAATTAGTCTCTTTACTTCATCTGCATTTTTGCATGATCCCTTTTGTAAACAAATTGTGGAGAGGCAGACTTGGTCATATAACCAACATCAAAGTCAGGGACAATAGGAGCTAGGTGGATTTTTTTTTTCTAAAAAAAGATGAAGATTGTACAAGCTGGATGGGGAGGCATCACTGAAGTGCAGTTTGGGAGTTAACCCAGCAAACAACTGCAACACACAAGATCAGACATGGAGTGTGGCAGCACTGAATGCAACATTATGATTAGAGCATGGGATGCCAGCATAAGTAACATCATATCACAGATGAATAATATGCTATTCATGGATTGCTGTGTGGATTAAGACATAAAAGACAGATTTTTTTTCTTTTTCTTTTTCTTTTTTTTTTTTTTTTTACTTCTGCTAAACTTTTTGTTAGGTAGAATCTCACAGAAGTACTATTCTTTAACACGTTAGCAAAATTGCTGTAGAAAATGTGCACAGAGAATGTGAATTTACACTCATAGCTGAATTACCTTTCCAGGCAAAGTCATGTTCTCTTGGGAGCATGTTTGGTCTTTGCAAAACAGCGAATATGTTAGGTTTTTCTTCTCTTTCTAAAATAAACCACAGTAATGCACAAAGAAGGTGGCAGATGGTTGCTTCCTAATCTGCACATGAAATATCTTCCAATTACAGAATTTGTTGCTTAATGTCTCAAAGTCCATATTAATTCTACACACTAACAGAGGGGCAGTACTGAAAATGACTGGATCTGGTTGTGAGGCTGAACAGTCTTCAGTGTGGAGTTTAATTGTTGTTCCTCATAAAGCAAGTGCAAAGCTCAGACAAAGAAATTTTGCCAGATGGCAGTTGATAACACAACATATTGTGCTGCTTTTTCTGCTGCAAACTGCCAGGGCAAAAGCAGTCCACAAAGTCTCCCATGGGTTTGAGGATTTGGGATTTTTAAAGCATGGGATAGAATTCATGCTTGCTGTTGAGGCAACCACAAGGTCTACTAAGTACCTTGTGAGATTTCAAAATAAGCTATAGGCGGTATTTGAATGCCATACAGGCCCTGTCCTGATCTTCTGCCAGGGTTAAATACTCAATAGCTTACTATCAGTCACCGAACTGCAAGAAAATATATTTTTGATACATGCATTAAGGAATCAGCTTAATTACACACTCACACCCTTGTGAAGCTGCAAACCTGCAATAGAGAAACCAGCTATTTTATGATGCTGAAAGGGAGAAAAATACCATGGCAACTTTTCTGTGCTATTTAATAACATTTACTGAAATTTTATTAGGTGCTTTTGAAGTAAAATGGCAGGAAATAATATATAAAAAATAATGTGCTTTTAAATACAAAGACCTTGATTTTTAGTATAAAAAGGAAACCCAATCTCTAATTTAGTGGAACCAGCATGATTAAAAATAATTACATTTGTAAAGTGAACATTTGGAGAAAAAAGGATTAATGTGCTTAGTAATAACATCCATCTAATTTGTATAATGAGCATTTTCATTTAAAGCCATGTTTCCATTCAAAATATGAGGAGATTAAAAAGAAATAACTCAGAGTTGTTAGCATCATCTACCCATATTTACATCAGCATCCTGATTCTGAGTATGACATGGTTTTATGGCTCTGTTTGCCATTCAGTCTTTACAAAAAAACCAAGAACGACAACTTCTAATTAAATTTTTTAATTTATAAACTCACATACATGCCATGAAGCATTAATTGTGGCAAATCAAAAGAAATACTAGACATGTAAATACTGATTGCTCACCATGTCAGCAAAAGCACAGAAGTTAGCAATCTATATGGATATAAATTAATATTCATTAGAGCTCTATTAACTTTCCCTGATAACAACCTTGGAAAATATTATTTTGCCTTTCCGTGTGTGGTTATAGCTTTAGATTGTCAGTTGATTTTTCGCTCCATCCCAGACTGCCCCCTCTCTTTTCTACAAAGGGCTTAGTCATTATTTTCATTGTAAGTAGTGGATGATACTGGGTCATGAACCAAACACTGTAGCTCTTTGAGTTAGCCTCCTAACAGGTTTCAAAATGACAAGTCATTTAATCTGAAGAAACACAGATATTGTTGCTTAGAACATGCCTCAAAAAACATGCAGCGTATGAGACCTGCTGTCTCAGACTCCACCCTGCTCCCATGGCATGGCAGGAACATCTCTCCCTCTCCAGGATGCCACCCCTTGGGTACTACGAGGAGATTGGTGTGGCCTGGTGAGTGGCTGGGCTAGCAAACTGAGCCCTGCTGCAGGAGAGAAGACACTGGCCAGTGCCACGCCAGAAGATGTGTTGCTACAATCTGGGGAATGCCTGCATGCCCCTGATGCCACCTCCATCTCATGTGCCTGCACCCAAGTCCCATAATCTCAGTGCTCTGTGTCTCCCACCAAAGACGAGTCCTGACTCTGCCTCAAAGATGGATAACAAACCTTCTCTTAGCAAAGGCATTTCACTGTCTTTGGTCCTCTTTCAAACTGGCAGGTTTCCATTAGCTTTGTAAGTGACCTGAAAACACCGTACCCTGCCAAGACACCTGCACTGAGATGGCATTTGAAGGTTCACAGCACCTAGAAAGCCCATAGGTGGCTAGGATAGACATCACCCAGACACCAGACACTGCAGAGGGTCTCAGAGCCTCCTTGCTTTCTTGCCAAATCCTGAGATGTGCTGCACGTGGCACACCAGTCTCAGAAATACAGCACCGTGCTTCACCCGAGAGCTTATTCATGCTTTACAGCCATCCTGTACTTATATCTTGCCCTTCTTCTTCCTGCTGCAAATAGAGTAAGAAGTGTCTGAAGGAGTTTTCCAGTAAAGCAGCCACTTAACTCACTGAAGTTTGCCCTCATGAAATCCTAGTGCTTTATTAGTTCCAATGAGCTGCTTAAGTGAATAATTAACAACATCCACTACAAACTCCAAATTTATCCAAGCCTGGTGGGCAGGGAGGGAGGATGATCCAGAGAACAGGCACAGGTCAGCTCTAACTTTCACATTGCTTCCTATTCCCTATAATTTAACTATTCCTATAAGGGTGTGTCTCTGATCTAGTTCATTGCATTTCAGGTCAAATTCAAGAGAAGTTCCACAGAAAAACTGAACCTCATTTATATTACTTCTCTAATGCAGTGGTTAGTTAGAATAACTTCATTCCCATGCACTCCCTAAAGGTTTTTCAAGCAGAATATGTTTTCCATTTGCTGGCTGAATGGATAGAGAGGAAAAGAAACCAGTTCACATTCAACCCAAATTACTGTAAGGCACCAAAAATGAGAATTCTGTTTGCAGTTCTCATTTGTCAAGGAGACTTCAACAGGAATTTAAAAAAAAAGAAAAGGTAATTCCCACAAACTTTCTCTAAGTGTGTCACATTCTGTTTTCTGAATGTTTAATAACACTTCCAAAGCTTGCATACTTATTAAACAAGACAAGGACATTGAATTTCTCCTGTGTCTCTAGCCTTGTCTATGCCAGAAAAGTTTAAGTGTTTTTTATGTTGACTGACTGAGCTGGTTATAACCGTCTGTGCTCCCAGCACTGAAAGACTGAATGCGTACAAGAGAGTTGCAAAAACATAATCTGATAGTTTATGTGTTAACCCCTTGTGTGACCCCAAGGTCAAGGGTGCAAATCCCTTAGTCTGAGTGGTGCATCAATGGAAAATTAACGGGGCCATTAAATGTTAAGAGGAGATTTAGTCACGTTATTGTGCTCAGTACCGGGGCACAGGGCTGAGATGCTATGGAGGGCAAAGCGGATGATCTAATGTGTCCTCCTGGCCTTAAAATTTATGAAAATGAATAAAGCCTGAACTTAAACTCTCATTTTGGTATAAAAGTGCCTTCTCCAGTTTGAATCAAGTTGTGTGGAAATATTGCTAAAGTTATCTGAAATAAGAAGCCCTCCAGCTTCCCGTGGGATGATGACAAGTGGTGATCTTTGCTACAAGGACATTATCTCTGGCAGGGGTGGGAGGAGCAGCATCTCCAGCCACCGTGAGCCTGTGAGACCCTGCAGGGTGGAGGGGGCAGATCCACTTCTGATAGCAGAGGTGATGGTACCAATGCCCTCCCATTGCTGCCAACCCCCACTCCTGCATCCAGAAGGCATTGCTCTTAACTTAGACTGTTTCTGTGATCCTTTTTATAGAATAACCCTGGCAAGGAGCTCTCCTGCCTCATCTGAGGGGCAGCAATCTGCCACAGCTGAGGTAGAGGAATTTCTTCCACCAGCTCTGCTGCTGCAGAGACCATACCCTTCACATGCTCTACAAGATAAACAGGGGTGCTTATTGCTGCAGTACCCACTAAAGTTTCTTCTCCTTTTCTTCCCACTATCCTTTCACAAGGAGAGAGAAAAAGACCCAACCCCCACAGATCTTTGCTTCTGCTGCTGTTCTGCAAGTATAGTTCCCTTTAAGAAAAAAAGGTCAGCCAGGATAGGAAACTAGACTGTCATTTCTAAGGCAAGACAAGGAAGAATCTGTCATGGCCATTATTCAACTAATCAGGGATAACGTCAACGACCTCATTCTGTCAGAAAATATGTACAACAATGACCTCTTCCTTTATCAGGAGCAATGGGATACGACAGCACAGCCATTATTTCTGTGTAGATAAGAAAGCATCCCCCCGCCACTCCTCTGAACAGTGATGCATGCCTGTAGCTTTTTCTAATGTCTCCCATTTCTCATGTCTGGCATATTTTGAGTCTGATATTAATATTTTATTTGAATATCCTTGTAATAATTTACAGACATACCTCACTAATGAGAATTAATCGTTGATGGTGGGATATGGTGTTAATTTGGGGAGTGCTGGCAGCCCCATTTACTTAGGAAAGGACAGATGGTGAGCGTGGCCTCACTGCAGCTTGGCTGGGAAACTTGCACACAGGGTAATCGAACCACCCCATTGTACAAACTCCTCAGATAATTGGTAGCGGCTTAAAGCTTTGTTATTCTAGTTCAGAGTCCATGACCTGCATTTCCAAAGCGATTAATAAATTTTAATCCATTTTAATAAATTTGCAAGGACCATTGTAATTTTACAGACTTATGGTCTGCATAAAGCCAGGCCGAAGATCAATACCAAATAATCTCTGCATCGACCCCGTAATTCCTGACTGAGCACTAGCAGTTCCTTTAAAGAGATGGATCATTCACCCCAACTTGAGGTTAGTTGTTCCTTCCCTGTTAAACATTTCTACTTTATTTATAGACTCATTTTGGCCAGCTTCATTTTCCAGCCAATTATTTTCATGATGCCTTTTTTCCAGAGATTTCTAGTATCAAAAATTCCTGCTGCACTTCCCCCTAACTCTAAAGTCTTTTTGCGGTTCCTGTTTGTGAGAAGCTGAGTGGCAAAGACATCATGTAAAATCAATGAAGCCCAGAATTTGGGAAAACAAACCCCAAATTACCGTTTTTTTTGTTTGTTTTTTTTTTTTTTTAAATCTTTAGTGGACAGGAAAAGAACTGGAAGGCTGAGAAGCCGGAGGCATGTGCAAAGAATCCTTCAAAGTTTTTAAACTGAATTCCTTAATGCCATTCTCATTAAAAAGTTTTTCCTGCCAAATGCTGTTTGCTTATGCCTTCAAACTGTCTGCATTAATGTGAGTAACTCTTCTGCAAGGTATTTACATGTTGCCTTGTCACTGCCACAGACAGCAATTTTATAAAGTGTGAGAGAAAGAAAGAGGGAAAACTTGGGGACTGAATTCACAAATTGGGCCTCTGTACTCACTGCAAATGACCATGTGATATTGCAGGACAAATGCTTTCAGCACATGCATCAGCAAAGCATCGCTGTGGGCCTGTTATAATGATTTGTCACAGGTAAGTTTTTGCAGAAGTCGTCAACTCATATTCTGTTGACTACTTCTCTTGCGATGGTCAACACCTTTCCTGAGACACCATTTTCTGAGATACTCAACACCATCTAGTCAGTGCATTCCTGGATGCATAATCTTGTGTTGACTGTGCTAAAGAGGTAGTTCAAATCAAGCAATGGCACCACACAAACTCACTTGCCCCATACAACTTGATTGTCCTCATTGCTGTTTTTCACTCTACCAATTCTATTATTTTGAATTTTTTTTTTCCAGCAATGGCTGGACACTTTCTTCCAGACCACAGGAGCAGATAATGTAGACTAATCAGTCCAAACAGGTTCCTGGGCGACCCATCAGATATGGGACTATTTGGTTCCTGACTTCCTGTTTACTAATTCTTTTGGGTAACTATCAGTAAACACACCTGAAATTGGTTCAATAACAGAGAGATGTGAGATGAATGAGATGTATGCCAGCATTTTGCAGAAATCTACAGACATGCTGACATAATGTAAAACCATGTTCAAGCTCATCGTCAAGGACAGACTCATACTTCTTCCCAATGCTAACAGTTCATTTCAGCCCAAAATCCAAAGTGCTCTGAAGTGGGAGAGCCAAGGTCCACTGAGCTGGATATGACCAAGCAAGGAACAGCTCAGCTCACTGTATTTTGGACTACAACCCTGCTCAAAGCAACAGCATGAACAGCAGTGTAAACCATGGGACTTCACGTGCTCATGCCCACTTCCACGCCTGCAGCGCCCCAGACACCCAGAGATGCACGTCCCTGATGCCTTCCCCTACCTCTCTCCTCCCTCCAGCGCCTGCCATCCCAACTCCCAACATCTCAACAAAGGCAGCATGCAGGCATTTAGTTTGTTTCTACTTCTAAGAGGCCTTACAAGACCACAAATGCTCACAAAGAACATCTACCGATCAATTCAGGCCTTGACTGTCCCAAAAAAGCCTGCCCAGAGAGGATAAACTATCAGTCACTTGTGAAATGAAAGATGCAGATTCAATCTTACCCACTTGCACTCTGGCTGTACTTTATATTAAATGTCTACTGGATAAGGTACACAAAATGAAGTACTACTTGGAAAACTACATATGAACTGCAAAAAACAAAGCCACTACAGATGCCAAAATCAGTTTCTTTCACACCAATTATAAAGCCCCAAGCCAATGTGCAGTAACAACAGGTTGCCAATTACTCACATTTAAACACTGAGCAGGAACTGAGAACATATATTTTACAAGGCTAGAATTAAAAAAAAAAAAAAAAAAAAAGGTGAATACACAGGCTGTAGAGGCTGTGTGTGTTGCTGGCACAATTTGTTTTGGGTAGTACATTAGATAGGTAATAGGTGTATTTATGGCAGTCACAGTGGTCCCTGCTGATCTGAAAATCTGTGAATCAATCAAACTGGACAGTGCTTCTTTGGTTGTTGTACCATGGGTGCAACTTCAGTGTAGTTTCTGGAAATTTGGCTTGGTAAAGCAGAGACAGGAAGCACCAGGTTTGGAGACCCGCCTGCCTGCGCACATGCTGACCCCACGCAATGTAGGTTCCCCAGTCTGGGCAAAATAAGACTGATTTGGAACTAGCAGCAGCAGACCTATATCTTGCATAAACAGATTTTCTGTATCGCACTAGCTGAATGACACACTTTTCAAGATGAAATGGATCATCTCTGCAGGGTGCTGCATGGCAGTATAAGCATACTCAGAGCTTCAGCAGGCTTTGCAGTATGCTCTGATGAGTATGCACATACTTAGGGTAGACACAGGGCCTCTCCATGGAAAAGCAAGGGATAGATGCAGAGCTGGATGGTCACACAGAAAGAAAGCTGGCTGGAGGGTGAGTGCGCATTTGTACAATATGCGTTTGTACATATGTTATTAATTTCATTCCCACCCTTTAAAATTGAGTACATTTGGAATACCAGCTATGTACCACCACAAGTCAATGTGGAGTAAATTCAGAAAAAATGAATTAAAAATGCAGTTAATTTTTCCATGGGTTAGAGCTAGATTTTACTTGCTATACAGATTCCCAAGGAGACTCCTTTGAGAGAACTAATGAAACATTAATGCCTGCAAAAGATTTTTAAGAGTGGTACTTTAGGAACTATTTGGCTTTGATGAAAGGTTTGACTGCCTGATAACCCCAGAGCCTGCAGTTATAGTACAATATTTATAAATGGAAGAGACATTTACAGCCTCATAAAAGCTTCTGTTTATTGTTATCAAATTGCAGTGCTGCACTGAAACATTAATATGTAGCTTAACCTGTTTCTTGTAGCTTTGTTATATGAACAGATTAAGTAGCTGAGCAGGCAAAATGGGCAGAAAACTAGCAAAGGCCAAGTGACAGGGATAACGCATGACAATGAAAGAGGACAGTCCAAACACTGCTACCAAACCTGTAGCCTGCCTTTGGCTCTTGAGATATCCAGCTCAAGAGCACAGACAGCTTGCAACTCCAGTGCCATGTTTCCTGTAAACAAGAAATTGCTTTACGCTGACTGAATCCTCTGAGGCTGTAGGACACAGCATGATCACAAATCTCACTAAAACAGGACTGATCAGAGTACTAGGGAGTAACTGGGCCAATACGTTCCCCTGGACATGCTCTTGCTTAGCAGATGTCCATCCATTTCTCCCTTGGCCCCAGCACCGACTCATTCTGGCACCCTGCTCTGCTTCTGCTCCACCTTCCAGTACGTAGAACTACAGGGACTGAATAAACCTACAAGAAACAACATCCTATCTGACTGGGTAGACTCATATCTGGATCCTGTAATGGGTAGGGTTTGGTGTGGGAGCTGGGCGACAAGCTGTCCTGGATGTCTTTGAAAATTTCCAGTGCTCAGGCAAGTTTTGGCTAGGAACCCAGTGCCTTGGAAATGCAGCAACCAACACAGCAGGACAATGGAAGGAGGATGTGGCTGTGAAAACTTTTGTTTCTCCTGTTCCACCTGATTAAGTAGCACATTTAACATAGAAGAGCAGCCTCTCATGCTCTGCACAGCTGCTGGTGAATCAGAAATAGCGTGATACTTTATTTTCCTCTCTGATGGGTGTATATCCATGGCAGTCTCTGAACAAATGTATTTAAATTCAAAACATTATGAGTTCATAAAGGAATGCAGAACTGACATTGATGCTTTTATTGTCAAATCAGCTCAGCATATAACCTCTCTCCTTCAAGGCAAGTCTTGAGCAAATAGATCTTGCAATGTGATGTGAAGGTTAATGAGCGTAGTCCTTGCCTGGCTAAAACTGGCAGAAAAATGCTACAGCGGCTGCTTCTTCCTTTGAGATCCCCAAGGTCGCTTGTGGAAGTTGTAGTTCTTTGCCCTGCTTGTGGCCCAAGCTCCTACTATGAACTACATCTTCCCTAAAGCACTACGGCTACGTTGGCGGCAGGCTGTGCTGTACAGTTTGATTACATATATTTTAGCATAGTGTCTCTTTGGAAATACCAGTACTTCAGGAGACCCTGTCCAGATGAGACGGAAAGGGCTGGAAATACAGGTTACCAGAAGAATGCATACCTTAATCTCTTATTGAATTAGCTTGGAATGAAACTCTATAGATCCCAAATATTGAAAGTGACCTGAAATGGAGTTTTCAGCTTTTCTACTGGAAATAAAATGCCTTTAACAATCTAGCAGGAATCATATTTTCTGCTGAAATATCTTTTGGATATCAATTTCTTGGCCAGCTCTATGAATTCCTAATGAATTCCTAAGAAACCAGTTTTCCTAAATCCCATAACTATTTTGGAAAGCCTCATTTTTGTTTTTTTTCGACCCACTGAGAATGAAAATCTGGTGTTCCATATTTCAATCACCTGTTTTGCTACAACCTGTTAGCCAAAACACCAGTGAGACACTATAAATGTCCTCAAAGTCTTTTCTCAGGGCCTTTAATACAGCTAGCACACATGCTGTGGGAGGGCTTTATGTTCCATGTTCAGCACTCTGGATTACAAGAAGCAACGAGTCCTACAGACCAGAGGTGCAACACACTGCAGAAGTGCTCCTTGTGGGTATATATGTAAAGAGCCAAGCAAGGTAATCGTAGAAAATTGTATGCCTCACACTCTTCCACAGGCTAAATGGCAAGAAAATAATGAACTGGGGAAGTCATTAAAAAAATATTAACTCAGTTGAAATATTCGCTTTTCTTTATGGAAGGACAGAGGTTCTAGAAACTCCATGAATACATATGAATACATAAAGCTAACTGCTGAGCTGCCTATTCCAATGTGGGTTAAACCTAGCTAAAACAGAAGGGCTTAATTACTAGTCCTCATTTACAGTAGAGAAGACAGCAATTCTCCATGCACAAATACAACCAGACCCAGTCAGGAATCTACAGGAGCACCTCCACTGCCACACACCACTGGGTCCCACCACAGATGTGAATGATCAGAAGTTCTCAGATTTGTAGGACAACAGGAAGTAAGACCAGAAGAAACTCCCAGTAATTGTCTATCCATCTTCCTTCCCATCCATTTTACAATCTTCCTTAGCTATGACATGTTTATGTCTCATCCTTGTCTTCATATTTAAGGCTTAGTATCTTTTCTTCCCTTCCTTAGGAATCTACAGACTTAATATGAGCCATTTAAAAAAAACCCCTTCTTTTGGCAATGGTAATTCAGACACATAAATCTTAACTGCTTTTTCAATTCATGTACTGCATCCTTTTAGAGTTGCTCCCTGCTGAAACCAGCACGATAGCTTCAAATTTAAAATTGGTTCTTAATTTGAAGACCTTTGAGTTTTGATACTCTAGACTTGCATTTTCAAACTTCGTGACATTTATACCAAGGCACCAGGGTTATTTGAATTTATTTTTCATTATCAGTAAAAGAGCCTTCAATATATTATGTCATGATTAATTTGAACACAAGTCCCTGAAACAAAAGAAAAGCAAGGAGAATGCTTCTAACTCTTAAGTTTTAGTGCTAAGCAGCTTTTTCTAATGGAAACATCCTACCTTTTCTACAGCTTACCTGAGAATTCTAGGAAGATGGAGATGAAGCTCTTAACGTCCTTGTCCACTTAAAAACTTCTCCAATCATCTCAAACCCCAAAAGGCTAGGTTCTGATTAGTTTGTTTCCTAGTGGTCAAAATGTTATAAAGCAAAGGTTTTACCAACGTCACACTGTCACCCCATTTCAATGCTGATATGACACTTTGCTCAAAACAGTTTGCAGTGAAGACCAAACACATAAAACTTTACTTCCAGGTGTAAGTACAGTTTCCATGTAGCAGAGTCCATGACCTAAATGTGCGCACAGAGTGCCCAGAGATGCCTGCTTCCAGTTCCGAGTGTTAATTTGATGCTAGCTCACTTGTGTGTACCAAACTGCTGTCATGTGCGTAGATACATTTGCCAGGTGCATTGACTCTAATTGCATTCTGCAGTTTCCTTCCCTTGGCAGCTCTGGGGATGCCTTCCCCGCTGGAAAACAGTTGTCTGCCCAGCACAGATATCCCATCCTTGCAGAACATAGAAACCATCCCCACTCTGGCACTCCTGGCTGAGGAAACCGCAGCCCTAGGTGCTTGCCTCCTCCTGGGAATGGGCCCTACAGACAGTGGTGAGATCACTGGCTTAGCCTCGGTGACAGCAGCAGGGACACAAAGGTGTCACACCTGGCAGGTAGCTCCATTGCTGTGCTTATTTCAACAGCAATTGTTACTGCCAGCCTTATGCCACGTAAACTGGCCCCAGCGAGCAGTACACACAGCACAGGAGAAAGCTTTGCTAGCAGCAGAGTGAGCTGAGGCCATGCCTGGCCCTTGGAGACAAAGAATAGAGATGAAAATATGATGGGACTGTAATGCGCTCCACCCCACAAATTCCTCCAGCAGAAGCCGGCAAACAATTACTGCAATTTACAGCTGCCAGCCCCAAACATAATTAATGTGCAATCGCAGCCAGGCAACCATCTTAAGGGAGAACGTGGTCTACTTAGCTCACTTAGCCATAGTAAAAGGACTTTATTTTTAGGGATCACTGCTATGGCAGACAGTTTCTTGGGGGCCATCAGGACTTAAGCAGATGTAGGACCAGATGGCAGGACAATAATGCTTTTTTGGATGATTGACTAATACCTTTTGCCAAATGCCAGTGGTAATAAAGATATTTTGCCCATCTTAGATCAAGCAACAAGGAATTTTCATCCCAAGAGGTGACAGGAGTTGAATTATACTTTTCTTTGTGTTTGTAAGCACCAAGAAGTACCCATGAACTGTACTCAATGCTTTTGCCTTTTTTCCCTCCATCTAAGAAATTGTAGTTCTCTACATATTTTGAAAAGGTAAGACAAATATTTAATCAGTTTTGTCATGTCTCGATGCTGTTGAAAGCAGGATGACATATACCAAAGCAAGGGAGTAAAATCTGTCCGGCAGAAGGAAAAATTTATGTCTGCAATTTTTCAGAGGGGTCCCTATGATGCAGTAAACTGCAAGAATGAAGCATGAAGAGTTTATTAAAGCCATAAGAATCCTGAGATGAGATTACAGCCTTTATACTCTGCCACGCTTCAGATTTGATAACGTATGTCTCCCACCCACCCCCTCCCCCTGCCAGCTCTCCTGGAAAGGCGGAGAGAGGAAAAAATCCACAGTAGACTGATTTTGATTTCACATGTAGCATTCTCATTAATTTTCAAGGCATCACCTCACGCAGATCAAAGTGGCAGAAGACGCTGACATCAGCTTTCATATCTGAGAGTTTATCACTCCCTGATGATAAAATTGCAGGATTATCAAGGAGTGCATCTGTCTATAGCTACTGTAAAAAGCATTGTGACATATAAATGCACAATGTGACACCATTACTGTATCATCTTTACTGGAACACTTAGCAAAACATTTTCAGTGTCACCAAATGACAGTCATGCCTTTGATTTTATTTCTTAGTTTTGTAGCCTTGGAAATTATAATTTGGGGGTAGCACATTTTTTTTCTTTCTCCTGACTGGCCCCACCTCTGACATGACCATCTGCAATGGAGAATGTGCCATGAAAGATCTGGACTAGCATGGCCAAGGAATCCTTCACCTTTTTCAGACCTGCTGATAGAGCATCATTGTGACAGCAAATGATCCCTTAAAACTACCATTAGAAATGCTTATTTTATCATTCCAGGTTTTTATTTTTACACTTGGTTTGCTCCTACACAGAACCTTAGGATTAAGAGACATGACATTCCCTGGACTTTACACAAGCTATGCCCTCCTATTTACCTGTTTTGTTAGCAGGGGAGACAAGTCAAGGAAAACGCTATATCTTTCTTTAGTCTTCCTCTTTAATGCAGAGGAATGATACAGTCCTAAGAGCTCTTAGGGCATTAAATAAATGGCAAAACAATTTCCCAATAACCATGGAGCATAACATCCCTGGTACTTGGCTTTTGACAGCAGAGAGAAGGGTTGCAAATTCTCTGTTATGCAGGGATAACAGTTACCTTCGCAGCCATTCTTCCCTCTTCTATGTCCTACCATTCAATAATGCAGGCTTAGGGATGAGTTCACAACAGGAATAGAGGGGAAGGGCTATCTAAGGAAGCTTGGACATTTAGCTAGACATTTCACTAAAAGCCTGGTTGGTTGTACTGCTCTGAGTAAGTTTTAGAGAAAACAAACCTGTAACATTTCTCCTCATTCTGGGAATCATACAGGAGAGCACATCCATCCTTTCTTGATAATTGTGGTACCGTCAAAATGTACCTCACCCAAAGTCAAAATCTGTATACGGATTACAAAGATTGTAAAAGTAAGTGTAGAAAGTACACTTGTAGCACACTTCATGCAGGTTTGCTTCTCGCCAACCACTGGGGCAGGGGGTAGGGGGAAGGCTTATTTACCACAAACCCGAATCAATCCAGAAATCTTCAGTCAGAAATACTGCATGAAGACTAAACTTCAAAATGCAATACTAACATCAAGCTGTTCTGAAGCTGTTAATAAATAGTCCTCACCCTCAAGAAGCTGTGCGTGAGCAGTCCCAATTAATTTTATTTTTACGGCTCTAGCCTTGGTCATGCCAGTGATTACAGCCTACCAGCTCAGACTTAGTGCACATCTGCCTACTACAGCTGCTTCTGCACAGCTGCATCATGTAAAGCACTGCATCTCCACTCTGTCTCAGTGTTTTTCTGATTATCTTTGATCTGAGAGAGTGCAAAAGAGTTACTAGCACTGGTCAGCATGTAGATCACCTGCCTCATAGTGAGAAACTAAAGACATTTGATTAGGTTTATCCAAGACAAAGGTGTGATTCAAAGGCAAGATGTTTGCAGTAGAAGCAAACTGGAATGAAGAGTCATGTCCTCAGGGACAGGGCAAACATCACCTGCAAATGAAGTCCATATGCCACTTCAAACAATACAGTGCAGGATAAATTACAGACCAGAAACAATAAAATCACAATCACCATCACAATAGTTCATACTGATATTAAAATGACCTATTATTTTGTGGGTAAGCCTTATCAAGTTCACTGTACAAAAGCTACTTGTGTTGCTGATAATAGCATATCTCTGAAGGCTTCGTGCTGACTGTAGGCTGCAGAGCACACTCAAAGAGTGCATATACCCAAAAAGTGGACACATCCACATGCCCTGGATGTTAGCCCAGACTGAACTCCATAGCTGTTGGCTATGCTGCCTAAACTTGCTTTGAACTAGCCCATTCACCATATCTACCCAAGGTATCCTAAAAAATTTAGATTAAAGACAAAAACAAGTCCTTTCCAAGGAAAGGGACTAACCTTAGCAATAAGAAACAAACAGAAAGCCCAGCTGGATGATTAATAGGAATAACAGTTTGGTTTGTGATCAGCAATAATAATATGCCACCCAGAAAAAAAAAACCAAACCAAACAAAACCCAAACAACAACAAAAACCAAAAACCAAAAACCAAACAACAAAAACCAAACACCAATGAGTGCTATGCTAGGGTAACCTGAATAGGAATTGCATAAAATGCCTTTTTGGAAACTCATTGACCACCTCCTTTATATATGGCATGAGGTCACAATCACCAAAACACTGAATAATGCATACCTCTTTTCTTTAAATGTAAAGAAAGAGGCTGTGATACAAGACTGATATGATGACTACTTAAACACATTCTAGACAGGACTCAGACTGAAGACATAATGAAGAAATACCACCCAGCAGAAGTAATAATACATCCTGTCACTACTTGTAACAGTCCAAAAGCAATTTATCCACTAGAACTGAGAAGAAAATACTTCCATTCAGTAGGATCTTCTGACATTTTGAAATGCATTTGTATTGTAAAATAGCACAAGAGTTGAGATTTCTTGTGAAACTTAAAAATTTGGAAATACCAAAAGGCTCTGTTTTGATAATGTTGAATCTTTTTGTTTAAAAAGGGAAGAGGATGTTTTAAATCAACATTGAAGCAGTATAAAAGAAAATAAAGAGCATTTTAGCATAAAATGAATGTTATAGTACAAAAGTCTCAATGGAATTAAATGAAATAGCATGAAAATTAAATGTTTTAACTCATTGAGACAAGCAATTCAGCATTACTTAAATGACATGAGCAAGCTATTTGCTTCCACCCCTTCCCATTGAAAGTGGCATGAAAATGTAAATTTGCCCATGAAATTTCAGCTTTGCTGAAACTGCACTATTCCAGTAGAAAAACCTTGTTTTGCCACATTTTTCTTTGCTCTTATTTCTACACATCGAGTATGGAGTCTGCTGCGAAAAAAGGCTCCACTACCCTGTTCGTGGGTAAGCAAACTGGCTATGATAGTAAGAGCCCCCTTTTTTTGCAACTCTTATCTGAGCAGTGGAAGCTAGTAGATGGTGAGATCTTTTGAAAATGGTGTCCCTTTTAGCTCAAAGTATAAATATTTTCCAAGAAATCTTCAGATGGTGCCTGGGAAATTTCTCTGTTTAGTTGAATTTTGAGAGCTACAGCATGTTTGATGGGACCAGATACAACTCAGATGTGTCAACAGGGATTTAGTAGCAGCAATCCTAGTAAATATCACTAAAAGTCCATATCAGATTGTGACCTTCCCAAATTCAAAATATAACATCATTAAGCACAAGATAGCCTACCATAATGCTCTTTTACAACCTTCTACTTCCTTTTCCAACTTGTCAACTCAGGGGAGACTTTTTACAGCTATCCAGTGACACTCCACTGATAAATTTAAGTATCTCACTGATGTTCTCAGGCTGCTTTTTCCTACAGAGCCTCTGGCCACTTCGGCGCACAAAGTGAGAGAGTCCTCTCATTTGGCAAAAGGATTTCTTTGTCAGCTAGGGCAGGTGAGGATCTGCTAAGCTGAATGAAAAGAAAAGCAGCCACTGAAGACACCACTTGGAATTTTAAAACCTAGATCATCCCAAGTCTCTTCTACCCATCAAAAGGTTATTATTTAACCTGCAAAATGGTGCGTGATTAAAAGGTCAAGCTTTTAAAGGTGTGCACATTTTAATGCTATCAGTAGTGAACCTATTGAGTTAATGCCCATATTAGGTCACCAAGTCAAGTATTCTGGCCTATTAATATTTATAGCCAAGCAACTGAGTGAAGATATTTGGCACCTACACGGTGCACTACTTGAGTATACACCCTACATGCAGGAGATGGCAAATAGCATGACTTTGAATTTACAGAAGAAAAAAATCAAGGCGCAGAGGGGACTTGCTGCCACATGCTTGCCCACAATGACTCTGAATCTCACGATGCTGGGAACTTGACTCAGCAATCCTGGCAGCTGCCCCTTGTGAGATGCAAGCTCCTAGCCAACATGGAGCCCTGACCTGAACGGCATAAAGGAGCTTCCACATCTCCAGGCATGTTTTATAGAGAAGAGATAGGAGAGAGGGGATGCTACAGCTCATGGCACTATCATGGACCAACTCCAGGAGAGCAAAGGGCAGCCAAGACAGCAAACAAACATGACTACCAATACTGATCACTATTTTCAGACTTTTTTTCACACTGAATTTTCACCCACAAAAGTGGTGTCTTTTTAAAGACACTAATAATATCTGAGTTTTCAGTTCTTGTAAAGAGTTTGCTGCTATGTTAAGAATAGTAAAGGTTCATTCTGACAGTCATGAAAGTGATCCCAAACCAAAGATTTCAAACTCCATGTTGCAACTTTTGTGCCTTATGGGTAACTAGTTTCTATTCTTTCTGTCCTCCTCTCCTGTTGGGTTTATTTTTATAAGATCTTTCAGGTTTACAATTGGATTAATGACTAAAGAACCTTCCTATTTTTTACCCTGTGTGAGATTTTTCAAAAGAAGATGTTTGGTGACCTTAATTACTCTTGGCAGGATTTGTTATACATATCTGTTGAGATAATTCAGTTGCATTGTTTTAGGTGCTCTGTCTTAGTACTGCTCCTTATAATTACTTCTGAAATCATAAATCTCTTGTAAACCTGACTTTTGTTTTCATTTTGTTGCCTGTTTGAAAGCCATTCACACTGAAATGATCTCATCAGCCTTTGCAAACTGAGAAAGAAAATGCTGTTAAATGTATATTTCATCCTCTTCTTGATCAAAAACATGCATTTCTAAAAAGGTTCTATATTTTTATCTTTTTGCTCTGCAGAAGTGTGTTGTGAGGATCTATATTCTGATACAATACTATAATACTGCAGCCAATTTATATGGATTTCCAAACCGTACTTCTTATAATATGGCCCTAAAATAGTTTCCTGAGGATCCAGTGCAAATATACTACATCACAGTTGAAAAGTATGAACAAGATTATATAGTTGCCTCAGTCACACACAAAGAATTACACAGTCCCATCAAAAAGTGTGTGGAGGTGTAATGCAGAGTCACTCTGTCCCAGCTGATCCTTTCTCCAGCCCTTCTTAATTCAGCAGCCACGTGGCTATGCAGCCTTTCCTTGCAGCAGCTCCCTTCTCTCTTTGGGCTGATGCCACAGGATGGGAAAATCACAATGACAGCTTGATTCCCATCTGCTGCAGAGACCCACCTTCCCTCCCAGCAGCCGTCACGTCTTGTGTTGCATCCTGAAATGGTTCTCCATGAAAGACAGTAGGGGATGTATCACTTCTCTGATCAGCCCACACATAAAATAATACAAATGATGTCATATATCCACATGCACCAAAAAGTCAGATCAAATTTGAAATGAAAACTATTCAAGTCCCCCATTTTTCTTGGTCTAGAACTGCATATAAGTCTGTTTTGAAGACTGTTGGAACATGAGCTGGAACCAAACCAAGCCTACCTGAGATGCAGCTGACCTGACTCCTTAAGAGGCACATACACACAGACATACAAATGAGCTTGCCCATACTCCAGACCCAAACCTAGCCAGCACAGTCTGTATTGTATTCACAGTTAAGTGTTACATTATGAAATAAAAATAAAGAAAAAAAGCCATTGGCTGCCTTTGATAATTTGATCTTTATTTTTTCTATTTGAACACTTTCCTTCGTGGCATCTGACATCCCCACAGATCCCAGAAGATACTGCCAGGAAATGCTTACTTTCAGAGCCCATGCAGTGGGACTGACGACAATGAACTCATTTTCCACAAAAGAAGGGCTATCATGGGGGCACTGAAGAGGACTGCCTTTGGGCATACATAGTGGAAAGAGGAAAGGATTACCCTTACACTGACCTGACACCAGCCATTGCACCAAACAGACCAGCAAGTGACAGTGCAGAGCTGCTCCACCTCCCCTTTTCATTTATGTTTGCATTTATGGCCTCAGTGGTATCACAGCTTTGATGCAGGGTAAAGCAGTATGTGGAATTTCTTGCAGAGAGCGAGCCAGGAGATCACAGTACACCTCCAGAGCCAGCTATCAGTGCACATAAGAGCTCCCTGTATAAAATGTCAGGAATTCCTTATCCAGGTAAGCCTGCTGTATATCTTGTACAAACTTACAAGCATATACTTTAGGCCTACAGTGTTTCACACAGCAAATGCATATATGCACGCATTCAGTCCAGTCTGACAGTCAACCCGTGAGCCTACTGTCACAATCTTGCTTTTTCCAAGTATTTCACATCTAAGCTACTGCCCCTCCAGAAATGGTACAACTTTGCAGTAACTTGTACACATGTACACATGCAGACATACACATATTCATGCTCTCTCATTTCTTATTTTCCCTTTTTTATTCCACCATGGAATAAATGCATGCCTTTCAACTTGATTTCCTCTCCACAACAGGATCCTACATCAATGGTCCCCTCCATTTTGCTGCAAGTAACCACCCACATATCTTCTCTCAGTTAGTGATCAGATTTATCAATTAAGGCTCTAACTCACTTAGGAAAATGCTTGCATATGTGTGTAAATCTGCTCCCAAATGTGGTTCAGCTACAGTGTGTTTGTCAGCGTCTTCTTCAGGAGTTGGTCTTACATATTTTTCCCTGGAGTGGACACATGTAAAGCGGTAGGTTGCTAGCCAAGTGGTCACCCCCTGGGGACATAGCAAGCTATGCATACTACTTATCATTACTTTTATAATGTAAAAGTCTGAAATGAGTTTAAATTGAGCTCTTGAGACATTGGATAGGAGAGATAATTGCATAGGTATCTGCTCTTGTGTTAATTAAAGAGGGAAGTAACAACAGGGCAATGAGCTGGACAGACAAGACATGGCAAGCATACGACTTGGGTTTTGTTCACTGAGCCAAACAACCATCTGTGCTCCAGCTCATGTCTACTACCACATTCCTGCAGCAGTTACCTAGTTAGGCACAACAGTCCAGACAACCACTATTCAGTAGCATCTCATGGAAATTATAGCTGCTCAAAGAAAATTAATCCAACAGGGTTTGAAAGAAATTACACTTAAGTAACTGGAAATACTGATATGGTTTTGTTCTGATTTTAATTAAATGTGTTCAAGTTTGCAATGCAAATACAAAGATTCAAAACTTCCAGGTCTGAAAAAGGGTAGATTTAGATTGGATATAAAGAAGACATTTTTTATGATGAGGGTGGAGGGACACTGGAACAGGTTGCCCAGAGAAATTGTGGATGCCACATCATTGGAAGTGTTCAACATCAAGTTGGACAGGGCTTTGAGCAATTGATCTAGTGAAAGATGTTCCTGCCCACAGCAAGGGGGTTGGACTTTGAAGGTCCCTTCCAACCCAAACCATTCTATAATTCTATGATTCCTACCAAAAGCAGGAATACATACAGGGAGGCAAATACGTTTTGGTTGTCAGTTTGTCAACGAAAATCCTAAAATTTAATAGAAAAACAAATCAGTGAAAATGGAAATTATTTTGAGAACTGAATTTTTTAACCACCTCTGATAAAAATATTAAAACTATACCAATCCAAAGGTAATGAGCATCACTCTTAGCAGGAAGAATTCAAGCCTTTAAGTCAATAGATTTGCTTATAGAAGTAACTATCAGTACAATCACAGCTTTCAAGATAATCTCAGAAAGGAAGCATACCTAAGAGAAGACATCTACTGTAATCACCTTTTGTCTGTAACGAGTATGCTATCATCTTGGGTAGAAAAAAATCACCTTCTCTTTAAGATGATGTAAACAAAGACCTGCAGTAGATGTGGAATATGCAATTTGAGTAAACGCGCTGTTAAACAATAACATTTCAGCTACCATGGAGAACATGGCTCAGCTGAAGGCACTGAAATCAAATATTATGAAAGCAAATAGACTCGGAATACCCCAGCCTGCTTCAGCCATTGTAGGCTGCCACAAAAACCATGATACTAGAAATCAAAGCCAAGTCAGAAGGGCGCTATGTGGCACATGATAATTAAACATCTCATGTAAGACTCCTGTTTGCAGTCCTACACACAGAACATTATGCCCAAAACACATAAGTGGTAGCCAGGAAGCTTTTCTCCTGGTGATGTTCTTGCGTGGATTTGTTACTGGAGCTCCTCTCCCATGTGCCAGACAGCAAGTAACACAGTTTCCTGTCCTACACAACCACTGGAGGGATAAGTGACTCAAATATTTTGGAGACTGTCCTGGCTTCGGCCCATGTTGGGTGCCAAAAAGGACTGTCGTGGTTTAACCCCAGCCAGCAACTAAGCACCACACAGCCCCCTTCCACTCACTCCCCTCTGGCGGGAAGGGGGAGAGAATCAGAAAGGTAAAAGTGAGAACACTCGTGGGTTGAGATAAAGACAGTTTAATAGCTAAAGCAAAAGCCGTGCATGCAGGCAAAGCAAAGCAAGGAATTCATTCACTCCTTCCCATGGGCAGGCAGGTGTTCAGCCATCTCCAGGAAAGCAGGGCTCCATCATGCGTAATGGTTACTTGGGAAGACAAACGCCATTGCTCCTAATGTCCCCCGCTTCCTTCTTCTTCCCCAGCTTTATATGCTGAGCATGATGTCATATGGTATGGAATATCCCTTTAGTCAGTTGGGGTCAGCTGTCCCAGCTGTATCCCCTCCCAACTTATTGTACATATGAATCGGAAGTTTCTTCATTAAAATCAGGAGTAAGATGAGCTCTTCTACTCTGTCTGGGGAACTGTCCACTGGAAACCAGAGCAGCAATTTTCCTAGAAGCAGCCCCCTGTGGGATTGATTTTCCTTGCAAATCACATACCCGTGACCCTAGGGTTGAGGTAGGTCTTCCATCCCATTTCCTCATGTCCTTTCTGTGGTACTACAGGTAAAACCATAGAGTGCCCCGTGGTGTGTACCCTTTATATGCTCTCTCTTGAGCAAAAGAACACTGACTCCTACTGGCTGAGACACTGGTCTGTACAAGTGGGGAGTAGGATCTATCCTCTTTGAGTTGTTGGACCAGCTTCTCCACAGTTGAGACGAGGGAGGAAGAGATACTTTATTCACATTCCCACAGCTGGCTAGCCACTTCATCCACCATTGGTCTCTCTCCGTCTTTCCAGGTGAGTATTGCCAATGAGTTGGCATAAGACGATGGTGTGCTCCATACCGACTTCCGCCACATGGGTCATGTGCACTGGACTTCATCTGGATCTTTGGATAACTGCTCATTGTTCAGGTCACCATAAACCACCTCCAGCACACTTAATTCCCTCAGGTACTGGATACCTCTCTCCATAGTGGTCCATTTGCCTGGGCGATAAATAACATCTTCCTTGAAGGGATATTTTTCCTTCATAGCTGACAGGAGTCACCTCCAAAGGCTGAGGACTGGTGCCCCTTTTCAATCGCTTTGTCAAGGTCCCCTTCCCTAGAAACAGATCCCAGCTGTTTGGCTTCCTTACGTTCTAATTCCAGGCTACTGGCCCTGTTATCCCAGCATCGGAGCAGCCACGTGACAACGTGCTCGCCTGGACAATGGCTGAAATCTTTTCGCATATCTCGCAGCTCACTCAGGGATAGGGATCGTGTGGTTTCTGTCTCATTTACAGGTTCTTCCTCTTCCTCCTCCTCTCCCTGTGATGGCCCTGCTCTTTCATCCTCTCTTTCTAAACGAGCTGACTTCTGCTTCCAGGATTCCTTCTTGCGTATAGGGGCGACTGATACCGGCACGGGTTGGTTCCCTGGTTCAGCCACAGTGCCTGTCGTGGGGGTTGGAGTAACCACAGTATCTGTCGCTGAGGTTGGAGTAACCATAGTGGCTCTTGCTGAGGGGGTTGGAGTAGCCATAGCAGCTGTCATAGAGCAGGTTGGAGTAGCCATGGTGCCTGTTGTAGGGCGGGTTGGAGTAGCCACAGTGCCTGTTGCTTTGTCATCAGATCCAGAGACCTTCTCTTCCCCTTGAGGGTTCTGAATAGTGTTAAGGAGGGCTTGGTAGGCATGGGCCAGGCCCCAGCACGTTACAGTGATTTGTGCGTCTCTGGAATTGCCAGGGCGACAGCACACTTTTTCCAAATATTTTACTAGCTTTTCAGGATCCTGCACTTGTTCAGGGCTGAATTTCCAAAACACTGGAGGTGCCCAGTGTCCTAGGTACTTGCCCATACTATCCCACACACCCTGCCACTCATAGCTATCCAGCCTTGGGGCAGATCTCTGGATGATATTCTTAATTTTCTTATTAACGTTAGACAAAACCAAAATTATATTCCCAAGCAATACCAATAAAAGTATCTTAACTACCCAAGGACGTTCAAGATGCTGAAAAGTAACTGTAATAAAGTAAACATCATAGAAGAAGGTAGTGAAGGTGTTACTTTGTATTTCCTCCATAAAAAACCTCTCAGAGGAAGAAGTATAATTGCTAATTGTCTCCATGAGGTGGTACCTGAAGTACAGTAATGACTTCAGTACAAAACTTAGATACCAAATGAAACTCAAAGTCACTGTTTTAATAACCAATCTCCCAGGCAAAACATCACTAATCACTGCAGAGCACAGCAAACTGCAAAAACCAACACCGATCTTTAACATGTACAGCAAAAAAATGGGCATAGTGCAGATCAGATAAACCAGTATCGAGAACAGATGAATCAGTATCGTGACCCATAACTATTAACAGATCTAAATTCCTTAATATGCTCTGGTTACTCAGTTATTATCTCAAACCCCTCGAGCCCCACGTTGGGTGCCAAAAAAGGACTGACGTGGTTTAGATTCAGTTGACAATTAAGCACCACACAGCTGCTCACTCACCTCCCCCCCCCGCTGGGATGGGGGAGAGAATCAGAAGAGCAAAAGTAAGAAAACTCGTGGGCTGAGATAAGAACAGTTTAATAATTGGAACAACAAAATAATAATAATAATGATACAAAATAATAATAATAATGATAATAAAAAATTGTAATGAAAAGGAAAACAACAAGAGAGTGAGAGAGGAACAAAACCCAGAAAAAAACAAGTGATACAACCGCTCACCACTTGCTGACCAATGCCCAGCCAGTCCCCGAGCAGCATTCACTACCCCCTGGCCAACTCCCCCCAGTTTCTACACTGAGCATGACATCATATGGTATGGAATAGCCCTTGGGCCAGTTGGGGTCAGCTGTCCTGGCTGTGCCCCCTCCCAGCTTCTTGTGCACCTGGCAGAGCATGGGAAGCTGAAAAGTCCTTGACTACTGTAAACATTACTTAGCAACAACTAAAACATCAGTGTGTTATCAACATTATTCTCATATGAAATCCAAAACACAGCACTATACCAGCTACTAGGAAGAAAATTAACTCTGTCCCAGTCAAAACCAGGACAGAGACACACAGTCATTTCAGTAAATACAGCCATACAGAAAGGTAGAAAAAGGTGTCTGGGATGTTGAAAGTGCCTGTTCTTATCCAGTGTTATCTACCATTATAACTACTGGAACTTTATTACAAATATTGATCAATACAAATATTGTCTCTCTTGGTTAGCAAGCGTGATATCCCTCTGCTCATTTTCATGTTTCTGAAAAATTTTGAGAAAAGTTTTCATTATAATAATCACTGATCCTTAGCATTTCCCATCAGATATTTGCTGCTGCCTGTCCATGTGGTTGATTATCTAAACTACTGGGCATTGCTACTGACAGACTGTACGACTATCACATTTTAAATAGGAAACAACAATGAAGACACTTTACAAGGTGCTGTCGGGAGCTGCTTTTCGATATATTGAAGAGAAACATTGCCTCTATACTTAGCTGTGTTGCTGATCTGCCCTGTGATACTGATCTTAGCATCTTTGTTTCTTTTTCCATAGCTTATACCCTTCAGAATGCAGTCTGTCTCTTCACAAGTATCTGCTGCAGCACTTCAAGGAGTAGATCTCCCAGTTTGGAAGAAAAACAGTAAGGAGCAAGTGGGGACTGAAGATGCAGGTAATTCAATTCATGCTAAAATGTGCTGTACTTTCAAGATCTGCAAACATTTCCAACTCCTTCACGCAGAAACTTCAATACTTACGACTATTTAGTAAAGTGTCCTCTGCCAATCCAGATGTTCATTCAAAAAAATTTTTCCATATCTACTTGATAATGTTTACAAGAAGGCATCTGACTATGCACAGGTGAGTTTTAAATGCTGTGGATGACCTGCCATCGCAGTTCTGCCTCCTATGCAGTCATGGACTCATCAGCCCTTTTAGTCTTCCACTGCTGTCACTGGTATGTGAAGCTTGTGCTTTTTCATCGCAAGACAGAACTAGTTGTGTGAGTCTGACAGCTCCTTTCCTTTTCCTGCACAAGAGAATGTGGCTTCACAATCAGCTCTAAAAAAAACCCCAACCCCAAACAAACAAACAAACAAAAAAACAGAGAGAAAAAAGGCTGGGGGAGAGTTCAGTAACACTGTGATCTATTAGTAAGTATCTGATACTGCAGGAAACAGGTGATGCTATCTTCACTTTTGTGCCAGTAGGTACCAGATGACCACAAGCCTATGCCTGGGTATATCACCCCTGCAGTCTGTACTAAAGATGGAGAAAGAATGGTCCAAAAAGGAACACACTTGTGCTATTTACTCAATACAGCCAAACTGACAGCTCTGCCTACAACCAAGGCTCCTCACAACCACCAATCCTTGTTGCAGCTCCTCCTGCTCTTTTTATTTTCTTTTTTTCCTCTGGGAAGTTTTTCACAAAACAATTCTTCACCTAAATGGCTAATCTAGAACCTGCAAAATCCAGTAACATTGATGCCACTAAACGCCTGGAACAAGAAGCATTAAACTTCTGGACCAGCCATCTTTTCAACTCTAAGTGCATCCATATGACATTTCTCTAGTAAAGTCAGATTGAAAAGACTAATTTAAATGGACACTTATTAAAATGCTTTCCTAGGACATACAATCTGCTGTAGCATTACAAGATCTATTTTATCACAGGGTTTAATGCCAATGAATGATTTCCAGCCCACTGGTCATCAGTTTTTCAAGTGTCTCCCCTTCTCACCACAAAGGATCTCCCATCCTTCAGTCACAGCCCAGGCTTCACAGCACTGAAAGACCCCACCTCTGCCAACAGCTGCTCAAGTTTACTCCTTGAAGCAATATAAACTAAAGGGCATGCCCACACAACATACTGTCTCCCTGCTCCAGATCCCACATTGATATGCTGAGGTAGACAGCAACCACTACTGAATGATGGAAACAGCAAAATGCATCTTAGACTCAGTGAAACAAGTTACCCTGCTGTCCCTAATCACACACCAATAGAGAAAATAGCTGATTGCTGGGGTTTTCTCCATGTAGCCAGCAACACAATAGTGGGATTACTTGGTTGCAAGGTGAGCTCAATGCATACTGGAGAGAACTGCAAGCTATTATTTAGCAGAGAATATAATTAACAATCACAACCTAATTAATGGATGACATGGGATTCTTTGGCATTTGAAGCAATAAAATGAGGATCCAGTGTCTCCTTTTAGGAGAGGTAGCATCTCTGCCAAAACTACAGGCTCTATGCGGGATTTATGAGCTCTGATCTATGACTAATACTGAAGGTCAGAAAAGAACCATCTTATTTGGTTTTGAAATCTTGAATCTAGGAATAAATAATAGGCCCACATCATCATGCACATTCTCTGTTCACCTCCATTATTTCTCTCATACATTTTAACCCAGTGACCGTTCCTCCTTCACTGGCACACTGGAAGGATCAGAGGGAAAGGAGAGTCAGTCTTGGTGCTCCTGCAGTACAGAGGCAAGGCTATCAACAGTTCCTCCATCCATTGGAAACCACTTGCAAATCTCCAAGCATTAGCTAATATCACATCAAAAGAGGCAGAAAGGCTGTCCCAACTATGTAAGATTTATAGTTCATCAGGAAAAGAAAGGTAAAGTCTGGGAGAATGGGACCACTTCTACCCAGACACAAGAAGAGTAAAAGGCTCCCCCTTACGCTTGCACAGGAGTCCTTGACAGAGCCATAATCTGAACTACTGTGGTATTTTCAGGATACTGTATCTGTGTAGTTAACAAACCTGCAGCATTTCCTACCCAGGAATAAAGAGGTTCCTGCGTAGAGGTATAAGATAAAGGTATGCCTTAGTCACTGATCCCTCTTTCCTTTCTTATCAGATTAAGTTTTCACTGCAAGTGCTGAGTAGGAATGAACAACGTGCCTTCAAGCAGTCATTGAAAAAAAAAAAAAAAAAGTTTTGCCTATTAAGCCTTAGCTAAAAGTATCTTTAAAAAAGATTTTACATTGGAACAGTAAAAATGAAGAAATTTATAGATATCGATTATGTGTCCTAGGCAGGAAAGGAAAGAAAGCAAGCAAAAGGAACAAAAAGACGATGACTTTATTTCTGGAAGTAATGCTGATCCATCTGATACAAATCAAAAGAAAAGAACTTGACATATACGTCAAAGAGTAATTGATGAACAGATTAATCTATTAATTCTATCATGCTGTTTTCTATCTTCCAGTGTTAAGTTTTCTTTCTCACTAGCTCTCATTTTGCAAAATTATTTTCTATTCAATTGAAAAATTATCTCATTTGTTGCTAAGACATGAGATGCCACATGACAGACAGACCGTAGGAGACACTGAAATATTTCTGCAGTCAGTGCATTCTTTGAACGGCCAAAGCCCACAGGAGATCAGTATGTGTAAACTCTGCAGAAACCTGATATACATGACTATCAACATTTCAAATTTGCACCAGGATACTTCACTGACAACATATGCAGCCTGATTTGCAAAGATGTTTGGGACACACAAGTTGATTTCCATCAGGATTCCTGGAAATTGGGGCTTTTAAAGAGGCCTGTCCTTGGGGAACTGCGCTTGACAGTGCTAATGATATGCCTTCAGTTATGGAGCATGCTTCTCCCATCTCCCTGGCTGCTGCTAGGAGATGAACACTTTCAAGAATCAGGCCACATTAATCCCCAAAGAGTGAAGTTTTAAGATATTTTGTAGACACGATATGGAAGGAAAAAAGTAATATTTAAGGGTAGAAGCCAGAATACATTGTGCTATTCCAAACCATGGCATTGGTTTGCCATAAACATCACTCAAACAAACTAGCTCTGTAAGTTCAATTTCCCATCTATTCAAGGACTAGAGCCACCTCTTTCTCTTTGGGCTGTTGGATAACTTTGTAGCTACCCAGAACTGATTTGGGGTACAAAACTAGGGTTTAAATAGACAGCACATGAGATCTAACCTTCATTAGAGACATCACAGTTGTTACGTCTTCTCTATCAGTAGCACTGTGGCCACAAATGGAAATCTATACCATGAATCTCATTAATATCACACTATTGACGATCTTTCCTTACCCATGGTAATTCATAGTACCATCTCCCTGCTTTATTACTCTGCAAGTTCAGATGATATACTGCAAATAGTGACTGTGTATCTGTATTATAGTTTGTATCACCCAGAATCACTCTCTCCCAAAAGTTTTCCAATGTGTGATGCTCTTAGCTGGCCATCGTGACATCCACTGATCAGTTATACACTCAGGACTGAAGTTTATTCCTCATGAACTGGCTGGAAATTTTGCTGCTTTCAGTAGAAATTGCAGCTGGTAAAACTGAAGGCCCCATGGGACCCAAGCCTTTACCAAGGCAGTATACAGGCATAAAATCACATAGGTAACTTAAACCAGTGAAAAAAGCATTAAAGGACAGCCTTCAGCTTTTGTTAGGTGAAAAGTGTTAGCAAAAACTGCTGGGGATGAAACATCTTCACTCAGAAGTGACATATACAAAATATTATACTGGAATTTGCATATCAAATTATTCAGTGCCCTCAGCTGCTAGGGTGTTCAGGACTAACAACGCACATTTCAGAAAGATGTGTTTTGAGTAGTGGTGGTGGTGTTTGGGTTTTTTTAAACAAAACACAAATCAGTGTTTCTGGAGTGTATTGTTATTTGGACAAACACCTCAAACTAATAGGTAAAAGTGGATTTAAAATAAAGATATTCGACACATCGAGCACTTATGAGTGAGTGCATTACCTTTGGAGGCAATCCCCTCTCCAAGGTTTATTACATTTCAAAATATATCAAGTTTGCTTAATGTATAGTTAGCATCTGCACTTCATGCATTTTTTTTCCTAAACAAAGATAAAATGCCACATACAACAAACTAATGGCTTAGAAATAGCTTTCACATTAATCACCCAAGTACCAAATTGGTGCCAATCCATTTATCTTGACTGTGATACTTTCAGAAGAACGACAGAAAAGTAAACAGACACAAAATATGGAGGTGCTTAGCTTGAGTAGAATAAACTCCAGTGTTGGTGAAAAGGAAAATATGAAAGAGGCCATTAAACACATGCTCACACAAATTTATTTACATTTAAAGAACAAGGAGACCATTTGCTGTAACTAAATGTAAGGTAATTAAAAGTGGGAATTACCAATTAGAATCTATATATTAGCAATAAGTACTCTTAAAAATACTGTAATGCTGAATGTGCCAATACTATCAGTCCATTTTATTTTTCAAGCACTGCCATTTGTAAGAGTTCTACACAGAATTTTTAGTATACAGCATAGTCCACTGATTTCTTACGAGGACAAAGAACACCAAATTTCCCCTTGAATTAGATGTCCAGTAACAGGCAGCACATACTAAGTAGCCTCCCTTCCAAATGCTGCTCGCTCTCACTCTGTATTGACCTAAACATGCATGCACATGAGTCCAAATTTTATGATTTTTTGCATAGGTTGAGCATAACCTGTATCAGCAACTGCAATAATACAGCAATAACCTGTTAAGAAACTACAGTGCACCTGCAGAAGCAGCCAGGGCTGATAGGTGCAGGCTGGTGCCCAAAAATATGGGTTCCCTTTCTTTTCTGTCCACATTCTCCAGCAGTGTCTAACCCCTCAAAATGGTTACCCTTTTTCCATGGATCTCTTTATAGTCCCTAACATCAGGGGACACTTGCAGTCTAAAAAATAAATTTGTTCGTTTGAAACCAAAGTACCTGAAGCACCCCCCAGCTCCTGGCACAGGCAGGGCCAGCTCTGAGTTTTAGGTATTGCCACCAACAGACTGATGAGGAAATCAGTGCCCCTGTCAAAAGGAACCAAACCTGCAGAGCGTCAGGAGCAGGAGGGAGACTGGATAAGTGACATATAGGTACCTTCCCAGTTATGACTGAAATTGTGGGATCTGCAAGTGCTTCTTGGGTAGGTAGGAACCATGGTGGGCTCTGCTCAGACCCTGCTCTGGAAGGTCTGGAGAAAACTGTGTATCCTTTACACAGTCCACACCTAACTTCCCTGCTGCAAGCCTGATGCATTGAAAGCTGCCTTCTAAACAATTAATCCGTGGTTTTGTACATCTTCCACCCCCCCAAAGCCTAACCAAAAGCACGAAGAACAGCGGAAGGAGCTGCCAAAGGCAAGGCTGTGGTGCAACGCTGCCTATGCAGCTACCCACCGCACTGAGACACATGGGGCTGAGAGGCAGCACAGTGACAGGACAGGGCAAGACAAGTTATACACAGAGACCAGCCAAGTCTGCAGCCCAGCTCAGCCTTGGGACCAGGG
The DNA here is from genome assembly GCF_034638445.1 of Ciconia boyciana. Lineage (NCBI taxonomy): Eukaryota > Metazoa > Chordata > Aves > Ciconiiformes > Ciconiidae > Ciconia > Ciconia boyciana. The sequence goes on from NC_132938.1 coordinate 61,947,739, forward strand.
TCCCCGAGCCCTGCTCGGCAATAAACTGCAAGACTCCTTCCCACCAGTTCATAAGCAAATATTCTAAGTGGAGTCACCTTGTTAAATAAATGGGGTCTCCTGTTCTTGTGGGGAGGAGAGAGATAAAAGAGCATCAGGCGCTGGCTCCTTTTTGCATGGATGCAGCCATGTGTATCTTCCATTAGCACAAAAGAGCTTTACACACATATACATACTGAGAAGATACTCTGCCCCCATACCTCTATTGAAAGGAGAACAATACTGAATGAATGGCAACCCTAAATACAGTGGTTAATAGAGTATCACATATAACTGACAAGCACGATAATATGCCTGCAGCCAAAGAAACACATTTTTATTATCAGTAGGTAAAAGCAAGTGGATGTAGTGTTTCTTACAAATTCCTATTTACACATTTCATAAAACCTTGATTCCCTGTAGTCCTGTCCATGAAAGCACTTCAAATTCATTTCTGCTAGTAACCCAATTCACTGTTATGACAGCAGGCTTTAGTCCCTATAAAACAGCAAGACTGAGACTGTTGCAGTGTCTTTCCCCTGCAGACAAAGGAAATCTCATCCACAAAGATCTCCTGGATGACAGTCCCCATCATGACACAGATGCATATGAAGATGATGATGCAGGTCAAGGAGAAACACTGCAGTAAAACTGTTAGGAACAGCAGGAAATGTGTAAAACAGAGACAAGGTGCTTTGCCAAGAAATTACGATTTAGCATCTTTCAGAAATAGAATGCCACCATAGCAGCATCTCAAGGCCTCAACAGAGATATGTGCTGCAGGCTAGGATGTTCCTTGACCCCACAGATCTTGTAATCTAAAGAGACAAAATTACACAATGCTTGGCAGGGGGTAGATAGGCAAGAGGGGAAGCCAGTTGCTTATGGTTATTTTACATTTAGGCCCAAGGCGCAAGGTGTCCCGAGTGCAGGCTTAAATACTGGTGTTGTCTGCAAAATAGTAAATACCTGCTTCTAATGCCCACAGACTTCTTGAGTAGTCCGGCCACAAGTCCATATGGGAGGCAATCTTCATAAAAAGTAAGACCAGCTGTATTTATCTAATTTAGTACCATAAATTGCTCTCAAATCAATGGGAATCATTGTTTTAGTTTTAAACTCATCTCTTTTGGTGTTTCTGAACACCTATATACCTTTCAGTATGGGTTTGGGGACCATACTATCTCCTCTGTTAATCACTTTATAAAACTTTGTCCTCTATGTTTTTGTCAGGATAAAAGTCTTCTCTAAGGCTTACAAGCACTAAGCTTTCAAATTTCTCCAGGCCCCTTTCTGTGGCCTCGTATTTCTTCTCCTCACCTCTGAACTCCATTTATTTGCTCACAAACCAACTCATGACAACATTTGTCAATTAATTTAATGCTCTAGTTAGCAAGGTAGAAGCTTGTTCGCTAACATTTATTATAAATACTCTTCACTTAGTGGGCAATGGACTATACAGACATTTGACTAAGAGATAAATTGCAGCAAATAATTGTAGTTATTTTTTTATCCACTAGAAGTAGTCAATCTGAATTGAATGCAACAGAATGATTTTCATGGTGACAGCTGTAGCAAAAAGGCTCCTATAAAAGATATGTCTGTACATAAAAAAATAGTTAATAGAAAGTGCTGCCTGTAGACAGAAGGGAATACATAGTATTGTATAAAGCTCTTGTTATGCCAGGCAAATGGCTGCTGGTCATCAGCCGTGTGAAAGCAGACCTAGGACCATCTGAAACATTTCAAACAGTGAAGGAAGGAAAACTAAGCTAGGCAGCTTATAGGGTTATACAGAGTGCCTATGGAGATTTGGCCTCTAATTCATACTGAAATCAAGATGTTAGGCTACTAAAATACTTTTGAAAATCATGTTAGGTATATATCTGCTTCTCAAGAGACCCATATGGGCTGTGGTGTCTGACCCTTGAGTAGGTCTATAGTGCTCCTAAATCCATTAAGGTCTCCTGAACATCTCAGAGTATTCTAAATTGCCATTTTCATAACACATTTCCTAGAGGAAGCTCTGAGTCAAATAAACTTCTGCTGGAAACGCCAAAAGAAAAACCTTACTATGATGCATAGAGCATTAGTCACACTGCAAAAAGAAACAAAATAATGGAATCGCACTGTAATGATTTTCAAAACTATTAACTTTGTTAATGAGTCATTAAAAATTTACTCCCTGCACTGATTCAGTGAGAGAACACACTCATTCATTAAAATCTCATCCAAAAGGTTTTAATCCAGCTGCCTCTTGAAATGTGTGGACAATGCATATGTTTGGTTTTAAATTATAAAGGTTTAGAATGTGGAGAAAAATCTTTTTTGAAGGAATAATGTAAAAGTTTCCTCAAAGTATTTACTACAGTTTTATTGCAGATGTGTAACAACAGTTAAAAAACAACAGCAATGAAAAGAAGAGGTGGATTCATGTCAATGGGACTATGATATGCATTAAATACTCAGCTATTTATCATTATTAAACACCTCTGCTCTGCTGCTAATCATATGTTTAATGCAAAATAATTAAACATGAGTCCACAGAACAGGAGGAATGTATTAAAGGACAGTAATATTTAATTTTCCAGGAACACTAGTTCAATTTTAAAGGCTTTGGTTTTTAAGGAGCAGGCAAAGGACAGTAAGTTGGCAGTCCTGCCAGCTCCTATGATTTCATTACAAATCCAGTGACATTTCATGCTCAAGTTGTGGCTCCTGAAGCCCTCTAACATGAAGGAAATTCTCAGCTTTTCTTTTATTCATAAGTGACTTGCCTTTCAGCTGGCAAAGGAAAGCTTGAAAATGTAAACCCTAAAGGAATACCCAAGAGAAATGCACATGCACACATCCTGGAGTCTCAGGATTTTGAGGCAATCTCATGACTTATTAAATCTTTGCTCACAATTTCTCTACTCTGGCAAGTAGCGAACTGTTCTGAAGTAATCTATGAATATGAATACACAATTACAGTATCAACACCAGGCGCTACTGTATTTTAAATTAGAACATTTTCCTTTGAAATGCAGTGAACTAACACACAATGGTACAGTAAGAAAAGTCGCTAGGGAATAAAAAGCAGATGCTTCTCAGGAGCACACCAGAGGGAAAGCAGCCAAGCTTCAGGCTTACTGTCCTCCATCACGCTGCCAGTTCTGTTTTGCTACGGTTTAGGATCCTAGATGAAAAGTCCTTCCCAAGACGGCAACAGAAGCATCTGCTGGAGTTGTCTAGGTAGACAAGTCGAAAGAGATAATTTGTAAGGAGAAAGAAACTAAGAGACTTTAAGTCAAGGAATGGTAAAGACAAAGAAAATCTGTAAGTCATATTTAGTTTCTTTTACTGTTTCAGCACGAGCAAGAGGATGACATGCATGAATGCACTTTCGAGCACCAGTCTGGACTCGCTGTCACAAAAATCTCACTACCCTCCACCACGCTGGTAGGCTTTTAAAAAGGTTCTCTCAGGATCCTCTATAAGCAAAAGCGCAGCTTTCAATGAAACCTCTGGGAGTACGATCGCAAAAGAAATATCTTTAGCTTTGGTAAAGACAGAGCGAATGAATTACTAAGAAGCAGGACAGTTTTATATGTTAGTTTCAATAAAAGGGTTGTAGATCTGTAGAGAAGCTGATAAACCTACAAGAACTGCCCACAATATTCAATGTGAATTTTCTTCTGGGCCCCAGAAATTCTTCCAACCCTAATGGGAATGATTCTATGTATTTTCCAATTAAAAAAAAAAAAAAAATCCTACTAGAAGAATACAAACGTTCAGAAAAATGTAGAGGAAAATATTATGTGCAAAAGGCTGCACAAATCTCATGCAATGGTAGCTAGCATTAAGTGAAAGGAGTACTCTGGTTACCTGAAGGTCAAAGCTACACAGCTGAGCTGCTTTAATTATCCTGACAAATGGATAAACTATAATTAATTACTCATCTCACCAGCTCAGGCCAAAGATGAAGAAAATAATAAACCTTGCTAAAGACCTTCCCAGTCAGATCACCAATGAGGTTGATTAAGAAAGTCCTCCCCTTGGCTATTACTTATAAGGGCCTAAGAACATTTACAGCAGGAGGGTAAGGCATAAGCACTCCTGCTGCCATCGTCTTTTTGTGCCAAGGAGGGGAAGACTTCAGAATGGTTCGATATGTGTTCATGTCACGGGCCAGAGCGTGTGACTACTGTGCCCCAATCTTCAAAATGCATTTACCTTTGCTAAATAGCAGCAAGACAGAAGAAAAACAACAGCTTCATGAATTTCACTACTTTTTTTCCTGCCATGAGAAGCAGCAGCTGTGCTAGCTTCCTTTTCCAGTACTTCTTCTGGCCTCTCCCTTTGCTGCTGCAAGAGTTTTTAAACCAAAGGCCATGAAAGCAAATGTCAACCTTTCTAAAGTTGTCATTAAAGTTAAAGTCAGGGACATTAACTGAGTATCCATGTTGGTGTAAGACAGTGTGAGACTACTGGATACTGGGTTGAGATGCAGATCAAACTCTAAGGTCCACTGACTTCAGTAAGGCCCAGATTTCACTTCCCAATGCATTCTTGCATCTGATACCGGGGCCCTGGGCAAGTCATTTCACTGCTCTGTTTTTACCCTGTGCAGCACCAGTGCCTATGCTGATAACCGTGCCAGCATGGGAAGGGATCATCTCTTAATTATGCTTGTACAACAGCTAGCACAATGAACCCCTGAGCTCTACTCTTTTCCTATCAGCAGTGACTAAATATATTTAGTCTTTTTGTAGGGGCCTTCAAAGATAGCCACGCCCATACTCCCATTTTATTTTCTATGCCCCTTTCTAGGATTAGCTTATTGTGAGCAGGAGGACAAGGTTTCAAAGTCTCGCCATGATAACCTCCATCCACTCCTCACCAAAGTCAGGAGGATGCACATACTTTCCAGTGTACCAGCAGTCTCCCAGCTGCTGAGCTGTTTTGTGGAGATCTCTCATGATAAACAGACACAAATGTGTAAGCACATCCAAGGAGACACTTTTCCAAAACAGCGAATAATCATTGTAAACATGGCAGCAACCATGTTAATAAATCATGATTAGATGCCATCATCTTTAGTTACCACGTTTTCAACACATTTTATTTTCATTTGTTGTGTTTTCAACTCCTTTGTGTTGTTCTCATTGCCAGTGCGTAAGCCGCTGTTGTCAACGATGGGTGGGCTGATCCTGGAAGATGCTCAGGGCAGCCGCTGAGGTGCTGGGTGCCTCTAGTTTCCATTGACATGGCATGGGAACTGAGCAAGCTGAGCGTGTTGTAGGATGAGGCCCAAAAAGCATTTTGAAAGTAGATGTTTCTCCTCTGGCATCCAGCAGGGACAACATGCAATCGGCTAGCACACTGATAATTATTTTTCCATTACCCTGAGAGCAGTTTCATCCTTCTTTATTTTCCTCTAATTGCCTTGATAATATTTCCTAGTCTGACCAGAGTGGAGCAGATTTTAAGAATATATATTTTCCCTTCTACACATACTGTTAATTGTTGGCAAGCCTTAAGCAGTTTTGTTATGCAAAAACAGCTGCTTGCTCTGGACCATCTAAAAATGTGAGAAACACAATGTTCCCCAATTGCTGTGTTCTGATTCATGTGCACATGAAGGATAATCACAAGATTAAAGTATCCTACCGGAAACCAAGGTACTAGTGTCTGCCTCAGGGCTGTGCTTGCAACTCCATGGGTAATCAGAAAGTATCACTTCACTTCTCCCCTGTCTCCATGGGCTGACCAAGCAAAAATAAAAAATATTTTCTTTCCCTCAGTATTTTTGTCTTATCTACTTATCTTAGTACATCTTCTGGGATGGGAATGTCTTGCACTGTGTGCACAAACAGTACAGCATCACACAATATACCAGATCCTGGGTCAGCTGGTAGCCTCTAGCTGCTACAGTAGTATAAAAAGTAAGAATTATTTGCCATATCTAAATGGCATTTGAAAACTGATCCTGCTGTAACTCTGCTGAAAATCCCTACTGCTTCTGCATTAGAATTAGTTAGCTCATCATCAGATATATTCCTCTTGAATTTTTCATCCCAAACTACAATACATAGTAATTTCTTATTGCTTTCTGCTATGAAGGCTGCTACATTAGCCTCAGCATAAACAGAACAAATGAGCTTCAGTCCATGTCCCAAAAAACATACTCCAGATGGACTCCCATTTTAAACATGAGAAACGGATGCCCACCAAGGTCAAAATGCCAACTACAAAGTCACACAGGAAGCGGAAGCAAAGAGTGGTTGCTTTGGTCTGAGCTGAGCAGCATACTATTGCCTCTTCACATTAAAATTCTTCCTTCCCATCCCTGCACAGAACATTGCAGTTTGGTTTTAGCATAGTTTTAACCTTCAAAAATGGTACTCTCTCACATTTCCATAAACTTTGTCTCAAGATATGATTTCTAAACAATCAAAATATTTTCTCTTTGAAAATGCCACCTTTATTTCAGCATTTTAAGCAAAACCAAAAGGGCAAGGTAGGAACAAATTATTTGCAGATTCAGGCTGCATTCAGTGGGTAGTTACAGTTAACAAAACCCAGCATTTTTTCATCAGATAAACTATTCAACCAAAACACTGTGCACATATCTGCTGTGAAAACTTTAATTTGCTGCTTCTTTATTGGGTTTTGGAAGGAGTTATTGAGTTTCCTTATTGATTTTTAGTGAGTGAAACAGTAGTTTTTGTTGGGATCTTGACTCAGCTAATTGATACGCTCTTGGTAATAAATAATAGCAGTGGCAAAAAGGTAAATGAAACGCAATCAATGCAAGTCAGAGCAAAAAAACCGCCTTCAGAAACTTGTAAATGGTATCATTATAGCTACAAGCCAAGTGTTGCTGCAGAAACACTTGAGATCTGTTGGAGTAGTGAGTGCTACTGGAAATGTAATGACTGCACACTGAGTAATTAACATGTTACATGAATTACTGATACATCTAAGGATGCATGTTTATTTTAGCTTGCTGGGCAAGATTAAGTAAAAGAAAATATTTTATAATTTACTCTGTATGGAGTTTTTATTTCCTACAGCTTGGTTATAACTTAAAATTGAAGATGCAATTGCAGACATGTACTCTGCATGCACAGTTAAATCAGTAGGGTTCAACTTAAAAACCATATCGAAGACCACAGCCTGACCTCTCATTGCAAACTATTAATAACTATTGACTCATTGTTCAAACAACTTGTGAATGGCATAATACAGTTAAGTCACTGTATTTCATTGGTCTAATGCCTTCTAAGTCATGCCTGATACAATCTTAGTCAATTCACTCAACAAGCAAAAAAAAAAAAGCCATGGTTTAAGGGGGAAATAGTCACTTTGCCCAAATAATACATATATAACACAGCTGTTCAATCAACTAAAAGAGAGCACTTGCTTCCCTCCCTTCTCAATACACATGTACTTTTATATATTATTAATGGCCATTATGAAATCTGCTACAGGTGACAGTTCAAAACCTTAATCCATAAGGTCAAGGAGGCGAGGCTAATGCAGTTAGTGTGGAGCATGTTGGGCAGATACAGAGTTCATACCTTCCATGCTGTTGGATAATAAGATTTAATTGTGCAAAAGATGTAGACAAAGTCTTGGGGAAAAAAAAAACAACTTTAGAAAAGCATTTTTCACTGAAAACTATTTCTTTTTTATGGAAGGTTGAATGCTGACAATTGTCAGGTGCCTCTGACAATTGGAAATACCGCTGTGGCTCCTTCATGGGTATTTCTGCACCAGAGCCTCTCTTGCTCCAAGTCGGGGGCTCCTGCGTGGACTGCATTTCTCATGAGATCCTGAAAAGTTCCCCCTCTCCAAGCTGCCATGGCCTCCAAGCCCTGCATGAGACATGGTCCAGAGGGGAAGCTCTGTCCCTGAGAGAGAGGGAGAGGCTCACTGCCACCCTCCACAAGAGTTATAGCAAACTGTCAGAAAAAAAACATGCCCTGCCTCTCACCAAATCTCTGTCCCCTTGCAACAAGGACCCAAACTGACATTTTTTCCCCTTTCCAGATTTTCAACTTTGCTGCTGCTTCTGTTTTCCTGAGCTCAATTGAAAGATTCAAATGCATGCTTCTCCTGAAACTTTGAACACGTTTCAGAGTCGCCTTAAATGAGACTGCAAAAGGAGATGGCAGATGAACACAGAGGCAACGTGCTTGACAGAAAGACCCTTTGCCCATCCCGTTAATTGTACTAAGCAAGGCATTGGGAAGCACCTCCTCCGAAGTTTGCTAGCCTACTTGTTTGTGTGGAATCCACTCTTGACTATCAAGTCAGAATACAAAAGAAGAAGAAAATACATGCAAGAATGGCCGGCAGTCTAGCTCCTGAGGACAGCACACAAATGACATCTTCATATTTTCCATGGAGAAAGACAGCCAGTGGATTGCAGAGTATGCCAAAACCACACAAACCACCACACAGATCCTTACAGGCCAGGAAATTGAGACAAGGTGCTTTGGAAGAGAAAATTCCTCTTAACATCTGTCAGGCACCTGGCTAGGTCAGGCCCCCATGTTTACCACCTGGTTTGAGACAAAAGGGGCTGGAAATGGAAAAAGTGGAAAAAGAAGCTACCATTGCTTCCTAACAGGAAGATGCAGAGGAAAAAAAAGGATAAAAATGAGGAAGGTTTAAATAGGACTTGGCGTTAAAAGTGCCACAGTAGGTTAGCAACCATATTCCTTTGAGCCTTTTTTCTTTCATTTACAGAACAAGAGTCGAGGCTCTTCAGTCAAAAGTGATAAATGCCCTTGCTCTGGCTCTTACTCACAGCCTGTGCTGTAATACACCTGCATGGTTCAGGTAGAGCACAGCTTCCTGACAAGGAATGAAAGATGGCTCCATTTGCCCATATTTCAGAGACAGCTGGAATCACAGCTCTCATCTCATGGGGAGAAGAGGCATTTCAGCCTTGCCAAAACAAGTCAACGGCAAGTCACCCTGATCCCAAACAGTGTCTCTGCCCAGCCGTACATTCATAACCCAGGCTCCTGATCCAAACAGGTTCCCAAGCATCATACTTATTCCCTTCCCTAGGAAGGAAGGCATGTAAGAAACTGCTGCTTTACCCCATAGCCCTCTGTAGGGCTCAGCACGCCGCAAGCCTCCACAGAGTATTTGCTCAAGGAGTCCCTCGGGTGGCAGTACCTGAGATAAAGGAGTGGGTAGATGTTTTGTTTTTATAAACAATAAAGGCGTCACCCACAGATGAAGCAGGATTAGGTATGACTATAGGCAGAGCTGGCTTTTAAAGCAGCTGTTCAGCTACTTGTATTTTAGGTGAGACTTTCAGGTTTTTCAAAATATTCTTAATGTGATTTGTCAATTTGCAGGGAGAAGGAGAATCAGACAACTGTAACTATGGTAATAAGATCATTACTGGTGCAGAAGATCTAGCCTTTCCTGATGCTTCACCAGCCTTCACGCATGATGCTAATTAGACAAATTCTTCGTGATTCCTTCAGACTTCTACAGAGTTGAATGCAGAGGCTCAGCCTCTAAGGAACAAGATTCACTTAAAATTATGTGACATACCCATTGTTGTAAAGTATGTTAAACAAATTTGGCCATTATTTTCCCAGGCTGCATATCCTTTTCCATTTCAGCACCATCTTTAAGGACTTACAGCTAGTTACTGAAGGCTGAAACACATACCTATGTTGTAGTGGGTCACAGGATGCTCTGCCAGCTCACCCTGTGCGTATCTCTTCATGATGCTAGGGGAATAGATAGTTCCCAAAGAGTGCCAAGCCATTCAGAAATCTGGTCCCTTTGAGTGCAGAGCTCTTTAAACAATCATCCCTGGTGTGGGTGCTACAGATGTCTGAAAACCAGGCATAAAAGGTGATTAACTGGACGGGTATTTGTTAATCCCATGGTCATATCTGCTCATTCAATCTTGCAAAGACTGGGCGCTCATTCAATTTTCCTACCATGAATGACTTCAATTATATTCTTTTGACTATTCCTTAGTGTGAAATAAAAAGCATGTGCAAACCTCTCTGAGGGCTTATAGATAACATTGGCTAGCTGTTTTCCAGCAGAACTGTTTCCATTAGAACCGGCTAATGGCCAGAATTGAAAGGCTTCGTGGGACCATGTTCCTTTTGATAAAGGATGATCACTTGCTTTTCCCTGCCTGGCTGGCTTACCTTACCAGATCCTCAGCAGCCCTCCTATGAGCTATTGGATTCCCCAGTTCTCAGCTACCAGTACATGGAGGACTTTCAAGGACCACAGATCCTAGCTGTGGTGTTGCTCATCCAATTCATCTGATGGCCATGAGAAAGCTAGAGTCCCAAGCCCCTGGTTTCTCATAAGCTAGCCATGGCCTCAGACCCAACACTGATGTTCTCCAACCACTCTTCCATTTTCTAGTTCAACAAGGTTTTCTGCAATCTCTGCTCAGTGTCCAATTCTTTATTTCCTCCAAAGCTTTATAGATAAAATAAGACAGAGGTGAAAGAGAGGGAGGTCTTGATTGCCTGTGAAGCACTCAACTCTTACAGTGCTTTTTGCACATCAGCTTCCTCCCATGGTTTTAGCCAACCATCACTCATCTTTTTAATTCTGGCCCAAGCTGTTAAGCTACCTTGCTCTGTGCTGTTAAGTAGTAAGTTTCAATCATGAGCTATGCAAAACTTTTTTCTCAAAATACCCCAAGACTACTGAGAAGGCTAAATAATCAAGGCTTACAAAATGCTTTGATGCTAATCATCAGATCAAAAATGCCTTAGGAACAGAGATATCATACAATAAATCAGAAAGAACCTTTTAAAAATGTATGTTTGTTTGTTTGAAAAGGATTTCTCCTGAGTCCCTGCAGACTCTGGATGGGGCAAAGTGAGGCACCACTCCACTGAATAGATGACAGCACTGTAATGGCAACTTAAAAAGTTATGAACAGAAGAGGTGGCAACCCCAAAAGCTGATGTAAATCAACATCTTATTAGTAAAGCCACTGCCCCCACTGTTTAACTCTTCTGCAGGAAGAGGACAGAATTCAACAGGAAACATTTTCAAGCAAAAGTAGACTAAGAAGAAGTTGGTATGACTTAGTTACAAAACAGAAATCTAGCTCTCATCAGGCTTGACTATATTACTGTGCCATCAAAGCCAATGGAATTACTGTGCTGGAGTCAGGAGTAAAAAGTGAGAGGAACTTGCAAACATCCTATAATTCTGTTATTAAAAAAAGCTGTATTTACTGCAAATCTCCTTGAAATGGCTTCATTATGTGCCTTGCACTGCCAGTTTCAACAGTTGTTCTTATTTACTGTCATCTACATTCCCCTTTTAAAGCAGATTATTACTCTTACTGATCAACTCTTCTTTATTGTGCAAAAGTTCCCTGATGCAGGCAGACTTATTAGGTGGTTTTTGTAAAGGTTGTCTGCTTGTTACTGTTCGACAAGCAGCCATTCATAATCCCAAAGCTTAACAATTACATTAATTTTAAACTAGCGGTTGGAGCCATAAATTTTCTCCAGTATTTCCTGCAGCTAAAGAAACTCAGTAATCAACAAAAAGAAAACACTAATGATATTTCATGACTTCTTTATTTTCTTGTCACACATGCTGCAGTAACGTACGGAGATAAACAAGTGCCTGTTTTTCAGATTTCATTTTGAACACAGAAATTACTGTAGGACACACAATAAAACTTGGTTTTTAACTTATGCTCCACAATCAATAGTTAATCCTCAGCTGAACATTTGATACAAGGTACTCTGCTTAACCTTTTATCTGCTGTCTCTCTCTCCTTTTTGCATGCTATTTGATTTCAATTAAGCTGTGACTGAATAGACCACGTCTGGGCAGGATATCTTTCCTTAAATTAAGCAGCACTTTGCATCATGATGTTAATCAGGAGCTCCTTGAGGAGGAGTCTCTGCTGCTGCAACTGGGCACCAAGTCCCCACCTCCCAAGCATCTCCGAGTAGAGCAGTGTACGTGACAGACCTGGAGGAGTGGGGCTACCACATGCAGACGAAGTGATCAGTCATTGACAATAACATGAATACTGATGCCAAGGATAACCTGTTCTAGGGGAGGATGGTAAAAATTAAGCTTTTCAAGCAGCACAGTACAAACACAAGTTATTCAACAGCTCAGTCTAGATGAATTTGGCTGTCTGGTCTATCTTCTCTGGCAAAAGCTTTCTTTAGGGTCACCCCAAAATTTTCAGAAGTCAAGGTCAAATCATAAACTTGGTGTGTCTGATATGTCAATTAAATAAATGCTAGGCAAAGCACCATGAATTTTCACTATTGTGAAAAATGTTCTACCTTCTTCCAGTCCCCAAATTAGTATTTCTGTGATCCTGAAAAATTACTTTTCTATGGATTGTGAAGTGCCTGTGTGATGCTCCCTACACAGAAGAGCAATACTGTTGCTGTAAAGTGACCACTTATTTTAATCAGGTCACTGGATATTTGCTTCTAACAGGATCTGCTGAAGATGCACAGCTCAGATGGAAAGGTTAGCCAGCCCTAATGAAAGCTCCCAATGTTTTCATTACACTCACTGTCATCCTTCTTGCTCAGACCTGGTGCAGTTCAAGCAGCTTCACAGAGCAGACAACCAGTGAGACAGACATATCCAAACTACCACTACAACTGTTCTCCTCTTCCTCTATAACCATGTAAAACTACAATATATTTCTGTTAAGGTATTCAGAGACACTCCCAATATGAAATACACCGAGTCTATGCTAAAGATTCCTCTAAAAATGCTGTAATTAAGGCAGTACTTGACTTTAAGTAAGCCTTACCAGAGATGACAAACTGCAGCAAAGGGGTATTCACACAGCCTGCATTAAGCAGTTATCTTCAGGTGCTTAAGCCAGGAGCCCGGTCTCCGCAGGCTCCCTTAACCATCAAAGGAGAGAAGCTCGGATGGAATGACAGTGCCATGACTGTGGCAAGATTGAACAACACTTCAACTTACGTCTGTAGATTCAAATGCTATAGCAGGTGACTAAGAAAAACAGCAAAGGAGCAAAATAAGTCTAAAATCAATGTTGTCTCACGTACAATCATTAAAACTCCACAGACCAAATTGCAACATGTCAAAATCACATCAAGTGTGTTGAAAGCTGTTACTGCAGTAAAAGTTTCCAATTAAGAAACACATTTTAGTTTGGGAATATATATTCATTTTATGATTGATTTTGCCCTTTTTAGCTAAAATAAGATAAAAAGGTCAGGTTTTAGCTAGCTACTACACAAGAAAGTGAATACTACTTCCACTGCCACGTAACTCCCATGATCTGTAGCCAATAATTCTCTCTGAGTTGCTGTAAAGGAGTGCTACAAAATACTGCAATCTCCACAAAAAACTCGGTGATGCTACAGACATGCAGTGATGCTATGAACTTGCAGATCTGGCTTTTTATGCCCATTTCTCTGCTTGCACAAGGAAAACAACAAAAAAACCCCAAGAATAAAGAGGCTTCCCTACCACTGAAAAGTGTTTGATTAAGGGGATGTGAGAGGTGTATGCTATGTGTTTATCTACCTGTCAAGTCATCCTTCTTTCCATGCTCCTTACAGATCAGCAGGGCAAGCCCACTTTCCTTCTAAAACAAATATTTTAGATTTACTGTATCCTTAATGATTTGACATTTCAGGGCCTCTGTGGGGACATGTGATGGTGAGCTTGTAAGTCAGTGCCCTTTTTGAGGTAGCACAGGATGCTCCCTCAGCAAATCCTGCCTCTGTACATAGAGAGCCTGGTTCCTTATTAGCACATTTAAGAGGTGCACACAGGCACATATAGGGATTGTACCCCTATGCAATGAAGCAGAAGTGGGGTTGCTCATGTCAAAAGAGGTGGGGGAGAGCCAGGGGATCCCCAGGGGCTGTGATGCTTCTTTGTGGATCCTTTCAGCCTTTCCCTAGGAGTGTCTGCTCCCCAGATCGATACTTGGCCTTGTTATACAGTAATTCCCCACTGCACCTGAATGCGAACACAGACACACGCAAGTATGATTGCTCTCTTGTGTCTTTTTTTTTTTTTTTTTTTTTTTACAAATGCCATAGAAAGTTCACCTGCATTTCATGAGTGGAATAGAAAACAATGAACAGCTCTGCTACCCAACATGATTTTTTGTTTGTTTGTTCTTGGAAAAATATTGTCTTGCAGATGTCATCATTCAAACATGCATTCAGCATCCAATTTAAAGGTGCAAGTGGCAGAAATGGGGGAACAGTTTTGCCACATGGGCTTTGCTTAACCCTTTTGCACATCTCCCTTCTCTGGAGCACACTGTTTACAACTGCTAGGCAAAAGGAAAGGCCTTGTAAACTTTTTGGTGCCACTTCCTTCTTTTCTGAAGTAAATTGCTTAGCAGTAAACATGTTTGTTTTAGTTAGCCTCAGTCTTAAAGTAATTTATTAGATTGTGTGTGTGTGTGTGTGTGGTCTTATTTTTGGCAGCAAAGATTAAATCTCCCTTCTGACAGAACCACACTGGAACCCTGGGCATGTCTGGTGATTTTTGCACCAGTTCCTAGCGAGAGGAATGGTCATTTCCTGGCCTCTGTCCATCATGAGTGTACACAGCTTAGGGAGAAAGGCTGTCTTTAATTATTAATGAACGCAGTGCCTCACGCACCAAGAAACTTCTCTCATTTGAGATCTTAAGCATTATTATAAACAGCTGAGGCAGGAAAACACCCTGTGCAAAGAATTGGCTGAAAGATTCCAAATGCTATGTTTCTTTATATTCTCCTGTATTAAGCCTCCTGACAGGAACAAGATGGTATTTCTGCCTGGAATAGTCTTCTGCCTTGAGTTCGAAGTGACAAAGCATTAATGTATGCAAATATGCAGCCTACAGCTTGTTCATTAGGAAACGGAGAAGTAGAGGAGAGTATGTAGGCTAAATGTCACTAAGACATATAAAACTCTTTGTGGCTGTATAAAACTCTTCACCGTACTAGAAACAGGAATGTGCAAAGCATAAAAAGGAAAGAATATGCAACTGCTCCACTCCCAAATGCCTAACGATGGGTAAGTGTGACATAAGCCAGGAGTGCATGGAGAGCATAAACTTCTGTGAAGAGACCTCTATAGCAAACTTGAACATATTAAGAACTAAAATTGCCTGCAAGATTTCCTTGTTTTGCATGGATTCTTGACTCAGAAGTTTGTTCTTCCTGGATGGATTTGCTGCACTTCACAATGCCTTGACCTAGTCTTCCCCATTCTTCCTCTGTATAGGTTCAGGTTTGCTCACTGTTTGTAGCACTAACAGCATTGGGGATGTTGCTATAAAGCAGAGACAGCATGGCCCAAAGGACTAAGAAGGTACAAGGAATAAGTGAATTCCAGTCTTGGATTACCACTTCCATACCACAACCTTGGGCTTAGGTTCTTCTCTCAGCAGGTATCTGCTGAAGAAACTGGATTTGGCTTTCCCCTCATCATACTAGCTTACAATTTCCTACTCTGATCAGCACCTAACATGTAATAGTTTTCCAAGTTAATGGACACATGCAATACACAAAACAAGATCTGCAAGCTGAACAAAGAGCCACCAATTCTGCTAATTGCCAAATGGTGGTGAAGAATTACATATATCAGCCACGTTATTAAAATTCATCAAAGACATGCTTGTGAGGCTATCCAAACTGTCATAAAGCCACATTCAGAAGGCAGGGACAGGCAGAGGGCTTAATTTTAACATTTTTAAAGCAAAAACTTTCAATTTAGAATGCATTTAAATGATATTAACTAGCCCAAAGTTTCAGCAGTGCTGTCATATCATTTCACAATGGGAAAACAGCAAAGAATCTGATTTTCAGCTGACCTTACACATGGCCATACTAATTCTCACTGCTCTACTTCCAGGCCCTCATGCTCATGCTTAGCCGACAGAGGCAGCGCAGGTCACTGCCACAGCCCACTTCTGCAAGCCAAAAAGCTTTTCTTCCATTTGCATCACTTATTTTGCTGAAAATATGAAGCCAGGCCTGCACTGTCTGAACAGAACAGTTTAATTTTTTGAGTATTGCTCTAATTTTTTTCTTTTTAAAAACATGGGATCAAAATCAAAACAAAAACTCTGCCAGATCTAACACTAATTTTTGATTAAAAATTCATTTCAGAATTCTTTTTGTTATCCTGCTTGAAATAAAAATAATTTCTGACTACAAAACAGCTTGCATAACAGAAAATCTACACCCAATGCCTTCCTAATATAAGCAGAGAAAAAAGCAATGAAGCAAGAATATACCTACTCTTAGTACTTGACATTTAGCAAAATATGTTATTAGTGAAGAATTAGCTGCATGGGACAGTCAATGAGTATTTCTCATTTTAGAGCTGGCTTGAAGCTTTGTTCCAGGTGGTCACACTTCAAGAGTTACAAATCAGTAAGGCAGTGCAACTCAGATACAATATTTGACCTTCCTCATAAAGCTTTACTTCCTGTTCTCAAAAGATAAAGGGGTGAGGTGGAGGGAAATATGTGTGTATATATATATAAGCACACAAATATAAATATTTTTAGCTCTCATGATTGAGGAAAAAGACCCTTGATCTCTAAAGGCATGAAGTCTAGAAAATATGAAACCCCAAAAAACAGGAATCAAAAGATAAAGGTCTTCTCTTATATACATCATCTCTATCTCGAGGGAGCTGACACATGACTGTATGTCTGGTGCTATACTTATTTTTCTCACTAGACAAAAAGCAAAATCACAGAGAAGATACATTTCAGCAGCTTTGTCATTAATCCACAGAGCCACCAGATGGAGCTGAGGTTATGCTTTTAACAAGGGGGAGCACAATTAATTTCTGGAAGGATTTCACTGAACAATATGCATGTGTGTAATAAACAGAAAAATGTGCATAGACATGCTGCACTGTATAAATTAGGTATATTTAAGGTTTAAACAAATAATTTGAATGGGCTATAGCAACTAGTAGATCAGGTTCACAAGTCTCTTCTGCATGCTTTCCTGGTGTCTAATAAAGGGTTGACTTTTCCTGACTGTGGCTCTTCTATGAGCTACTAATACTTAAAAACGTGTGGGAGTGCAGTCCCTTTGACACCTCTGCTTCTTTTCCAAATATAACTGAAATTGGCCAGCAGCTTCAAATACTGTTCGACTAAACAGACGAATATGCATGTCCAGACAGACAAATTATTTAAGCCCCGCTTACCTGCCTTAACAACCAAGATGTAAAATACGTAAGAGACTTAGGCACCAAAAACCAGGCTAATGCTTCACGGTACTTTGCATATGGGAAAATGCAAGCTTTTTCCCATACATGTACACACACACATATACAGGGAGCAAGTACTTCAAAGATACAGCTGAAGCATCAGTGCAAGTCTGAGGAAACTGTACCACTTCCTCCTCACATTCACACAGTGTGCCGGAAGACCCAGACTAAATTACTGGGACAACAGTAAGTGATTCAAGTCAAAAGGCGTATATATGCCAACTCCATTTAAAATTACTTGCTAAGATTTTCTCCCACCATTTTAATGAAGTTGGCTTGAATCCCTGGAGTTTAAGGTTGTTATAACTCAAATGTGTCAAACTTATTATATATACAGTTATTGTTAATGCCTGCTACAAGATATATGGCCTGAATTAGTACTATAGTAGACCCTGGTAAACTTGATGACAATTTCTACTTCACAGTTTACATAGGAAAAGGCAGTTCTTTTCTGAAGGGATTTTAGCCCAGCCAGAAAAGATTCAAGGTAGGAGGAAGATCCTGTAGTCTGTCTTACAGAGTGACTCTACCACAGCCAAAAGTAGAGCACCTGAAGAGCACTGTCCAAAAAATGATGAATATTTGGTTTCATCAACAGCTTTGAGATTTCCAGTACTGAATTCATTAAGAAGCAAAAATTAAATATGACATTCTCGGAGAAAAAGAATTGCTTTGAACTGATCTAACATTGTGCTATGAAATAATTTAGGTTGCATTTATACATTGCGTTATAACTTAAAGATGATACCATTAAAAAAAAAAAGGAGACTTCCCAGAGTCAAAATGGGATGTTTTGACATTGTTTAAGCTTTTCCTCCCCGACTCCTTCCAAAATAGCAGCACAGAAATAAATTCACTTTCAGGAAGTATTTGGATTGTGATTACACCAAAATGAATACATCAGTTTCACCAAGGTTTCTCCAATTCATCTCATCCTATGGTCCAAGTTCAGTCCTTGAACCTTCAAAACTCATTTAATGTGCTAATAATTACAGTTTACCAGGACTGAAAAAATTTCCCAGATGTCCTGAAGCCTACCTGCATGGCTCCAGATGGTGTAAACTCCAGTAGATTTAAAGCATTCACCCACACAGGGTTCATCACCCATGTCCCTCCTCCCAGCCACCTTCAAGAATTCTCTTTGCTAATCTTCCTCATGTCCTGTGCTTCCTTTGCAGTAACCGATTTTTTTTCTTGACCTCTTTGCCTGCAAAATCTTTCCTGATCATTCACCCAGAGCTCCACGTCCAGCCAGACCTGCTCCCTCCCACAGATGGTGCTTGGGTGACAAGACAAGTGCTGCTGATTGCAAAGGAGGGCCAGAACTGTGGCCTGTGACTGGAAAAACGTAAAACAGCCCGCAGGGAACAGCATCCCCTGGGAAATGTTTCTTTCATTAGGTAAGAAGGTCATGCCCTTATTAGCCTCCAAAGCTGATGTGCAATTCCCTTTCTGGGCTGGAGCCTCACACCTATGCAGCTGTGGTCTTTTGCTGTGCAGCAGAACCTGCTATTGAAGCGAGTTTTTCCTCTGTACTAACGCATTCATGCTCCACATAAAAGGTATATAAGGATGTGCCTCCAGGAGAAAATATACTCTTTTTTTAGCTATTTTCCCATAACCACCTCTGTAGATAAGCTTTGTCTTTTCCTGACTTGGGAGAGAACTGTTGATGAAGGGGACTTTTGCAGCTTGCATGACCTGAAGCTGCTCCTGGCTGGGAGACGTTTGAGCTGCTGAGACAGAAGAGTCTTCCCCCCCCCCCACTCTATTTCCTCAGCCCGGTGCCTTGATTACCATGGAGTACAAAGTGCCTTCCTACACCATCCCATGCAGTCTGTTAAATGCCACAACAGAAGCAAGTTGCATTACCATGCAACTTTCTGACACTTGCTATGAAAAGGAAATGTGTCCACTACAGAACTGAGTTTAATTGTGCCCTCCTGCCCCAGAGGTTAAACCACAGCATCTATTTGCTCTGCAGTTCTGACAGCTTGTGAGAAGAGAGGCCCTGCTGCCAGTGGAGTTCAGTTGAGTTAGGTGTCTATGCGCTCCCAGCCTCAGGAGCCATATGATTAGCAGCCAAGACAGAGGCTGCATTCCCAGATGTCCCATAACTTGCTTGTGAAATACCAGAATCAAGGTAATATTTCTAAGGGCTTCAGCAAATACACAATCTACACTCTCATGGCTCAGCTCTAAATTAAGGATGGAAGACCCTATGCACTAATTCCATGGGTCTTTGGGAACAACACAGCTGTCTGAAAGGAGAGTTAAGAGGCATCCTAGTCTCAACACAGGTTTCTAAGAGATTGCTTCATTCTTTTTCTCAACACCTTGAGCATGAGATGGATGAGAATTGCAGAGCTATAGACCCATTACCTCCTTTGCCTTGTTCATACGAGATTTTATCATTAACTGTACAAAGCACACAGTTTTCCCAGCTTTATAGCTGCTTTAATACGAAGAGTCTCCAGAATACCACACCTAACTACCACTTAATAAACCATGACATCACTGGTGCATACTCCGCTTGTATGAACAGGCAAAGGAGTAAACAAGAAACTGAGGATATGAGTCAGTATACAGGGTAACATGTCCGTACATGTATTCAAAAGTCATGAGTCACCAACGTAGCAAGCTCTAACTGCAATATATCTCACTTAGGTAACAACACTGCCTGCAAAGTTTCAAGGACAACCATAAGACATAGTGCAAAAAGAAAAGGAATAACACAACATGCTTTTACACTGCACTCAATACAAGTATCACAACATCTCCGTTCATGAGTCCATGCCACAAGCACCCAGTCTGGACACACTGGGGAGGATATAAGGCCAGTTTTTGACCTCTGCTGCTGTTGTGAAATCCAAGCTTCACTGCCTTTAGACAGATACTGGTCTGATACTGGGCATGGCGGTAGCTCTAGAGCATCCTGGTTGTGCAGCCACAGCAGCAAGGTCCCCAAAGGCAGGTGAGGCCATGTGCTGAGCTTTGAGGTGGAGCCTGTGCAGCAGCAGTGGGTGAGGCAGAGCTCAGTTCACTCCTTGTAGCAGGGCCCAAGCCAGCTGGGTAGTGCTTCAGGGTGGAAGCATAAAGTGGCAGTGCCATCTGCTACCATTGGAGTAAAGGCTCATTCCTCAATTTTGCAATGCATGGGAAACCGTGGATTAGGAAGAAGCACACTGCTGACAAAAACCTGCTGTGGCAACACAAGAAGTTGCCTTGGATGTAGCATTCGGGCTGGGAAACCTGAGACTCAGGAAGCAGAAAATGCAGAGTTATAGCTGATGACACAGCCTGAAACAAGTGAACCTCCCTGATGCCGGAAGAGTTACACCTTTTTACACCAGGGAGAGGCTGAACAAGTGTCTCATTACCACTATTACTTTACATTGCCAAAGAGACACTATGAAATTGAGTGACAGTGTGGGGTATACACACTTAAATGACAGTGTGGGGTACACAATTTTGTGCACCCTGTCCTGTCACTGCAGAAGATGGGACTTTGTGCTATGCAGATGGGTTTTCTCCAGGTGCGTACTCTTACGTTTCAAGCCTGGTGAATAAATTGGCTGGAAATGTGGATACCCATTGATGTAACAAATACAGGCAAATTGCTAACAATAAGACTGAAAGTATTCAGCCTCAGGCAGAGAACAACATTTCAGCCCAATATTTAAAGTTTATCATTAATAAATTGAGAGAGATTAGTGGATTATAAGGAGTAGTAGCAGACATGCTTTAAGAATAAGGCGCTCTGCCATGATTAAAAGGCATTTGTCTGATTCCATGAAGACCTGTAGTCCTCTGTATGTATGCATATGCACGTATATTCTCATTTTTATGGAAGATCACCCATCTTTCTCTTCCGAGGGATTTCATGGCTTTATGTACATTCTTGTTACATTGAGAATCTGCAATAATGTTACCAATGAAATCGTCTATGAATAATACATTACTGCATGGCATAAAATAGTCAATGATTTCTTGAAGGATAATGAAAACTACTAGTACTTACTGGGTGTTCAGGCCAGGCAGTACATTGCTAACTAATTTATTTTAGTCTTTGTTAAATAAAATATACAATTCATTCATCTGTAGTGTCATATATCATACAGCACCAGAGCAAATGGGAAGCTGATCTGAGCACCCTGAATGGTATTGACAGCCCATAGCTCAGCTCTGCTGCAGCACAATTACAAGGGGACGCTGAGGACACATTGGTATTCTGCACTGGAAGGCAGGAGCCACCGCTCAGCTTTCAGCCTGATACTCATAAAACCCGAGTTTCATGAGCAGCGCAGAGTCTAAAACGGCCACCGTTGTGCCCATTAGTCGAGAGAAATAAGCAAACAGGCTTAATCAACCAGATCTTCGCAGGTAGTGGGGGTATGTTCAAATGGCCCAAGATGATTTAGAGGAAAGTGGTGGAAGCCAGCTGGTAGATCCTACCCCATGTTTTGCCAGGACTGCCTTTTCTACCTCAGCCACTTGCTAGCACAAGATGTGGCAGTGAATGACTGTATTTGACATCTCAAATATTTAGATAACTTTTGGTTCGGTCTTTTTATGCTCAAGCGCTTAACCCATTAGCCTCTGCAAAGCCCACCCAGGGAAAAGCCCACTGTCTAGTGAGCGCATTAAGCCAGACTGGAAAATGGTGAATTATATTTCCAAAATACAATTCTTGTTTTACTTAATGACACTGCAAGGTGCAAGCAGAATTGCTGAGTAGAAATCAACAAAATAAAAAGTCGGATTTGGAGGGTTTATTTTCTTTTTCAAAATAAAGACCTACAGGAAAACATACAGGAAGACTTATTTTACTAAATAGAACTGGCTTTCTGAAGTACCTGCTTCTAATGTTTACTTTGCAAAATACTGTTTTTGAAAAATACTGGATTTTGTGCCAATAGCACACCTATAGAGATTTTAAATCCTCAATATTTGACTTCCAGATTTCCGAAAATATGCAGACCTTTCCCCTATAACACTTGGGAAACAAAATGCTACTAAACCAAATAATCCCTCTCACTCCTCAGGAAAAAACTGACACACTGACATTACACTCCAATGATTACTAGACTGAAAGCTGGCAATAATTACCCATACTCTTCATACACTATTCCATTTGCTTACAAAGGATGAGTGTTTTGTTATAAAATATATTACAGCGTAAGCAATGCTACCTTATTTCAAACATATCCAGCTGACACACTTCTGCCTCATTTGCTTCACCAATAGGTAGACCTGGCTAGAGTGATTTGCAGGTAAAACCTTCTGAGAACCAAAGTAAGTTTTTCAGTGGTAATATTTTCATTTTAAAAAATGTTTACTTGTGGCTCAAGGATCTGTGTAATTTTAGCAAAATGTTTCAAATGAAAAGAAATTCTATGCTGATACAAATCAGAGAGGATAGCTTAGGTTTTCAGTTTTTGCATTTTTTTTTCTTTCCCTGCCCTCTCCTTTTTAGCATTACAAAAGTGGATTGAGATAAGAAATAAAAATTAGACATAAGGAATGACAGTCTCAGGGGAAAAAACCAAAACATTTCAGCCCCCTTCAAAAAGCATCTAAATGAAAATGTTGCATTTCTATTTAATTCTAAAACAACAGTTTTCAATTAATTCCCTCAAAGAAACAAGGAAAAAGCATGACAAAATCTGAAGCTTTTTTTCATAGTACTCTTTTTTTTTTTTCCCCACAACAGCTCAACCCACTTTTTCAGGAGGCCCTGTTAAGACCTTCATTTCTCTTTTAGTAACTGAATAAACTAATTCAGTGCCTTCAGCTGCTCCAAATGCACTTGCATGTGAGGCAGCTACAAAATGTACTTACAGAGGACATAGAAAAATTTTGTAAGAAATAAATGCTTGATGCTGGTCCTTGAGTGACTCTGTTTTGATTCAATACCAACTGACCTCCAGATGCACAGTAACTGCTCAGGAGTGGGATCCACCTCAGAGCGGGTTGCTAGGGAATCCAGTAACTTGAAGATCAATCTGTCCTGAACAGGCTAAAGCATTTGCAGAATTGGCTGGGGTTACTGTGGCAGGATAGGAGTGAATGGCACACATCTTTGGTCAGACCACTTTGGTCACGTTCTTACCCTCCTGACTCCAAGCATAGCAGCAGTCTATACAATTCCCTCTGAAGCTTTGTATGATGATTCACATGAGATGTCCATAAGCTGCCACTTTCTGAGAAAAACTGGCCACTGTAGACACCTGGTTGCTGAGCATGGGGGGGAATCAATCTGAAAGGGTGCAAGTAGCTCTTAACAGCATCCAGGAAGTCTGGGCTGTTTAGAAACCAAGATCCCCGAGCCCAGGAGTAAAGAAAACTGGGTCTCTTCCATACCTTACACAGATGAGCCTTCCTGGCCTGCTGCCATTCCCCACCAGCGAGGCTAGAGGAAGGCTGGCAAGTAAAACCCAACTTCTAATGCACCATCCCAGCTCTCAGTTTATACAATAAACATAGGAGAGTTTTATGAGAAAGAAAAACGGTTATAATTTGATTAGTGGAACAGCAAAGGGTTGTCTCTCTAAGAACAAGGGGGAAGAAGGAAGGGAACTATATATCCAAATGGATGGCACTCAGGCACCTGAGTTGAGCAGTTTATTTTGAAGATACAGGAAATGCTTTCAAGTGTATTTTGCTGTAGTAAAAAACAAAAACAAAACCAACAAAAAACCAAAACACACATAGAAAAAAAAATTAAGTTGAATAGAAAATTAATCCCCCAAATAATGAACTCCAAAGCAGCAGCGAGTTCAGCAGCCGTGAACTGATATACAGGATTTCATCCATATGATGAATGATTATGATCTTTCTTAAGAAACTGCAAAAGACTTACAACCTCTAAGTTAGCAACTTACTAAACTCTGGCTGCCAAGGAAAATAACAGCAACTGCTTCTAACATTTTCTTCTGTAGACAGAGTCTATGATTCAGGGGAGGAAGGGAAGAGCAGCAACCAGAAAACCTTCATGCTCAACTGCTCTATTTACATTTTACATTCTTATTCCTTCTTTGTATTGCAGTGTGCATGCAATCTCATTCCCTGGGAATATGAAACCTGAAGCCACTATTTCTTAAAAGGCAAGTTTCTAAACAGTCTAATCTCACTGCCCTTCTTTACGGGTATAATATCCATTTCTCTAGGTATTGCCTATCTGCCTGAAACCTCAACTCTTTAAACCAACAGGCTTTGTCACAAAGTTATGAGCTTACCAAAACTTTCTGCTTCCTGTGAGAATCTCCTGGCTCTCTGGACAAATGGCCATCATACAAGACCAAACCCAGCGATCCCTAATACCTTAAGAGGGACTTCTTGTGGCTGGTGACACTAACGTTGAAAAGTAAATGGTGGTGGTCTGCTTCATACTGCAATCCACAAATCCCCCAACTTCCCTCAGAAATTTGGTCCTCCCTGCATAAGCCTGAAGCTTGGAACAGCCTATGATACAGCATAGGAGCAGAAAAGCCTATGTAGTCTATTTGAGTCTTAAATACCAATATCTAAATCAGATATGTTTTGAACTAAAGTGTAACAGTTCTAGCAGCAGCAAACAGTTCTATCCTTTCTTCCTCAGGCACTTCTTTTTCACAACCCTGAGCAAAAGGATTCAGTTGTCCCATTCTGCAGGCAGAGAAGCAGGAGTGCATTAAAAAGGATGCATCTTGCCCCTGACCAAGTGACAAACCAGGAGTTAAGCTGAGATCAGCACTGGGTGTCCTGGGCTCCAGCCTAATCTGCCATCTCAGGCAGACTGCACTAACATACCAGAGCAACGTCAAAGTACATTTAATCCAGTAAATCCTTCTGGGGCGGCGCTGTGGTAGTGCACTTGTGGGAGCCCACAGGATGGATCAGCGCTTCCTGAAGGAAGCTTTTTTGTCTGATACAGCTTCTCAGGAATACATTTCCATGAGAAATTGATTTGAATGCTTTCCAAGGAAGTGTGACACTGCCTGGCTATACAGCATGGCCCCTTTGCTGTCATCTTCTAAATAAATTTCTTTCACTTGGTGCCAACGCAGCTATTAGTTTTTAAGTTGCCTTCTCGCTGAATAAGATATGGTGAACCCATGAATTTTGTTGGTTATAAGAAAGCTTTGAGAGGGAGAACAGTAGAGAGAAATATCAAAGCTAGACTTCAGACCACATATTGCTTTTTCATTCAACATCAGAGGAGAAAAATTCATTCTTTATCTTGTAATGTGATTCATGGCTCTTTCCATAAGGCATTGATAATGCAATTCATGAATTTGGCACTGGTAGTCTTCACCATTTTCTTTGTATATATTCCGCTAGTATGAGCCTGTCCACACATTAAAAAGTGTCCTGCCCTAAATATGTCAGCACAAGAGCAAATCTGAAGCAGTTGCATGAGACAGGGGTGTTTTTGTGAGGGGAAGTTACCCAACGTTAGCAGATGTAAAACTAGCCAGAAACTCAAGGAGATGAGTTCAGTTTTGGGGTAGCTTTTTAATTCATTGTTTTCTTCTTATAAAACCTCAGCTTTCAAGAAAAAAGTGACTACTCTCATAGTTTCTTTTCTAGCCCAAAAAGCACTAAGGTTGCATGGCTTTTGTTACAGAAATTAGATTTTGAGACAACAAGCAAATATAAAAATGTTAACCAATAGGCCGCTCCCAAAGCATTTTATGGAGAAGGCCAAAATCATTGCTCTCTTTTTGAAACACAGACAGGTACAGAAGACAAAGTACAGCAAAATGAGTCACTCACAGCAGTCTAACAGCTGACGCAGGGTCTACATTTCAGTGCTGTGCCCACTAGCCTGAAGTAATATTCTTGGGAGGTCTAAAATTGCCATTAGAAAAAAAAAAAAAATAGCAAGCATCAGATTTACACTCCTGTTACAGGAAAAGGAAACTAAGATAATTAACGTATAGAGCACTTGAGAGAAGTAGCTTATCACCATAAAGTCAGGTTACTGTAGAACTGTATACCAGCCTATAAAATAGTCCTACAGAAAATGGCACGTCCAAAACTACATGCCTCCAACCCTGCAAGTTTAACTGATTATAATTCCTAAAATAAAATACCTAGGTTGGATTTTCAAAGGGCAGAAGACATTCAGGCATACATTTCCAGTTTCAATGGGAAGAGTTTGACCCATTTCTGCTTTGATTTTACTTTACTTTAAATAAGAACCACACTTCACATTTTGTGTGAACAGGCTTGACTTGATATAAAAGTCAACCGTGTGATATTCCAAGCACATACAACCCTAGAGACCTGTAAAAGTCATTTGATGATAATTTTCCCACTTGTGTGGCAAACAAGAATTTTAACACAGGGAGGGAAATGTTTGTGCTGTGCTGCCTTCTTTGCTGACTGGTGACTCGTGGCCGATGTGGGGCTGATATTAGCTGCAGCGGATCATAATCTGAACTTTTATATTTTTAAATGCTTTGAATATGCACAATGGTGTGTAAATGCCAAATAACATTGTTTTATTTTAACAGTACTTAGCACTATTCATGCACAACTACATCAATCTATAATCATTTGGACACAAGAGCACTCTCTACTGTAAGAAACAAAAGGGAACAGTTACACATCAGTTTTCACAATAATTAATATTACCTAATTTCTAGCTAATTCTAGCAGACTAGCTTGCCTCTCTCTTGTAACGACAATTCATGCCTGACAGATAAACAAAATTCTCTCTAAAACAAATGTACTGAGATAATGTACTGTAACAAAAATACCGTAATATCTAATGGCAGGTATTCAAGGCTTACCTTTATTTGCCACTATTATCATGAGCGTATATCCAATATCCATACAGTGTTCCTAAGCACTGCATTTACTGTATAGTGTGTATTAAACTTCTTTGAGCTGTTCATAATGGATCAACTAAATTTTATAGAACATAAAACAGCTCCCAAAGAAAATAGTGTTTTGGGAGAGGTAGCTCCCTTATCTTCTTAAGTAACCTACATTCACTGCAACAGTGCCTAGAAAGCACTGTCATCAGGTACCAGTTATGGTGCTAACTGATGCGGATTTAACTACTCTGTTGTGTTTGCAACTGTCCATGCTACGTTACCTGCTGGTCTGCACTTTTCCCCACGTTGCATCACTTGCTTGTTCACCCGCTGCACACTGCTGGGATCCTAGGGCAGGAGCTATTGGAGGAAGAGAATGCCTTGGCCCTGCTTGACTGCATGGCACCAGCTGCTTTGAAACTCTAGTGCCTGCAGGGGCTCCTTGAGAGGCAGCAGCACCCACAGAGTGTAGATAGCAACAGGACTGCCACCTCACATCTACTGAGAACAGCTTGAATCAAATCCATGAAGCACAACAGGGCTGCTCTGTGAACACTGATTAAAACACCTGCAGGATCTTTGTTTTGATTTCCCTATGAGGCCTCCAGACTGAGGCAATTAGCAGCAGGTTTTAGTGACTCATGAAGCATCAACGTAAAGCTCTTCTTCAGAGTCTTGTAATCATGACAAGCTAAGCTACTCTGAATTGTACATGTACTACTAACTATACAGAGACCGTAACAGACCAACAGGACCAGTTCTTCCCACTTCAATATTAGCATTCACTTTTTTCTTTATTAAGCTTACATTTTCTAAGTCTCCTAGAAGACTAAGGCACACATACATATATATATATATATATATATATATGTATAGACTTTTTTTTTTCCTACCTGATTTAACTCACTGCTAAGCTGTAACATGCAAGCCAGATCTGAGCCCTGCAGCCCAGGTACTGGAGGTATCTGCTTTGTGACCAGTTCCATATTGTATTTATCTGAGCTACATAGGGTATATACATAATTAAAAGGGAATAGAAACCAGTTCACAATTTTACATTACTGTAGCTCATTCTGAGACAGCATGGGTATCTCTGCTGTACAGCACTGGGCCATGTAGATGTACCCTAAGGGAGGTTACTTGCTGAGTTAATGCTACTGATATATGAGAAGGTTTCCTGTTCCTACAGACAGCTTCTGTCAAGAATTCTCCCTGCTGCAAAAGATTCATAATTTAAAGAGAAAAGGCACTAAATAATTTCTGAAGGTGATACTTATGAAGTGAAACCATTTTTCATGGTAGAGCCCCAAACAAAGGATTACCTGTCAATAAATCTATCATGCGTGACATCCATGCTCCCATGGGGTCAACCCCACTGTAAACAAACAAAAGGCTCTTTTAATGATTCACCATTGCCTAGAGGGAAGAAGAAAGAAAGCATCCATTTTTCCTGAAATGTAGGTTGACAGACCTATGTTGATGAAACATTTACATGAAAAGGATATTTTCCTTATGCAGGGACACAGCTTGTTTCTAACATCCTCTTTCTATTAGGGAGTGGCAGGGAATATCCTATCTAAATCAAGGGCTCCTAAGTTGTGGGGCATAAACCACTGATTGTCCTTTGGTTTAAAGCTAAAGAGTAACGACATTCCTCAGTAGTCTGTGAGACCTGTTAGTCTAAAACTTTGGAGAGTCATTAAAAAAAACAGAAGCGGCAGTTTCCCATCTCAACTTTAATGATGAGGAGGACTTGAAACTTGCTTTCCCCCTTCCATTGCCACTTACTGGTGGACAAAAGAACATATAAATTGTTTCACAGTCAAAGCAAGCACCTGACAGAGAAGCCCAAAGTGGGTAGAATTAAATTCTTTTCACTCTCCTAAACAAGTCCCCAATCTATGTGGTGCTTTTACCTGAAGAAAGGCAGTCGGGCCTTGTTTTTTCCTTGTTTACCACTTGACCATCCTCACTGCAAAGCACACACCAGTTAGGGGCTTTTCACTGGCTCAGAGATGTGTCATCGCAACTGTCTGTTTGGCCCTGTGCATTTGGGGTGAGGTAGATGCTGCTGAGAAAGCCATGCTGTGGCCTTATACAGCCCTGAGTCTCCCTGACATCACGAGAGAGCAGCAGGAAAATGCTGGACCTGGAAGCCAGGACGTGGTGCTGAAGATGAGTCCAAAACCATGAACCCACTCAGTCTTCCAGTGAGGAATTTGAACCAGAGTATAAAAAGAGGCTCACAGGGACTTATCGTCAGCTTAGCTGGAACAATACTAACAAACAGCTTGTGACATGGAGGACTTTACAATTGAACTCCAAGTTGCTTGCACGAGCATACTAATAACAAGAGTTTTGGAGAAGGCATGTGTATCGAAGAAGCCCTCATTAGATGCTACATCCTAAGGACTCTGCTCAAAAGAGCTGAGGTGAGGAGCCTGCAATCGGCTTTAATTGAGCAATTCCTTCATGTTAACCTCTTTAACAAGGTCTGCCAAATTTTCTTTCCAAGTTCCTGTGCAACTGAGTCACCTGAGCTAGAGCTCACATGCACTGCTGTCTGACAGTTATGAGCTTTCATTCATAACAGATTGGAAAGCACTTGGGGATTCAGAATTCGATGGTCTGTTCTATCACACCACTTCCCCATCACTCCTACACCAGTCGCCCATGGTCACACTAGCATACAAGGGGGACAATTCAGTGGAGAATGGGGTCTGTAAAGCACTACAGATGGTATTTCCTGAACTGAGCTGGGCTTTGTCATGTGGAAATACACTAAATATACAGTTTGCAGCATTTATTACAAGTGAAAAAACATACACATTACTGCTAAAAAATCATCCATTCCAGTCTAACAGGTCCCACTGGTGAATAATGCCATGCACAAGTCGCACTGCTGAAGATAAATGAGCTAGATTACCTAGGTAATATCTCATCCATCTGAGTAAAGGGTGCTAAACGGTGTATGAATGTGTGTAAAGCCAAGCGACAGAAGTACATACTCATTTTCAAAAAAGTAAAAGGTAATAGAATAATGTTATACCCATGAGCTTTCTAACACAGCTCAAATTAAGGGTGGAATTTCACTCTATCATTATTTCCATTATATGCTTTTATTTGGAAAGGTTAAGAACTCAGCTATTAAAATGCAGTCTTGGATGAAATTTCACAGGTAGAGCATTCCAGCATGAAAAATCAGCATTATATATCAGGAAGAGGAATTGTTTGTAATTTTTACATCAGAATTCAGCACAAAAAAATTATCAAACTTTTCAATTTCTTTCTACTAAAGCATCAGATGTCTGTGGTTCCTAATAAAGCTCCTAATGAATAAACTATCAGCATCTAATGAAGTACACACCACACCACAGCAGACATTGCAATTACCACACGTTAAAAAAAATTCTCTCTCCTCTACTACACATACTGCTTAGTTGTTCCAAATTTCAGGAGGCAAGATGAAAAATAAAAAAACAGAAGATATGAAGTTATGTTCTCCGGCCTGTGGATCAAGATTATGGCATCTGTTGTATTCTCTCCTGACAGAGCATGGGCACTTGGGAAAGTCTGAAGACACGGAGAAGCTGGAAGAGCACTGCACCTATTCTATTTAAAGCCAGGTACCATCTCTTCCTTATCTCTTAGCACGAGGATATTGCTATAGCTTTGGACTTCACATAGAAGGTGTTCAAACCCTAACATAAAGACAGCAACCATTGGATTGACAGACAGAGCAAACCCCAAGTCCTCACAGCACTGGGTGCTCAGCAGAGCTGCAGGGTGCTGACAACAGCAGAGAAAGTGCCCACCATGTGGAGGTGACATAAAGTGTGGGGAGCTGCCTGGGAAGTTTGTTTCCAAATATTGGATCAGCTTTAAAAGATGACCTTTGATGATTTGAACTTGTACACTGTTGTCTTTTTAGTTAAAAAATGTGAAATATTATCAAATACTTCTACTATATCTTAAGATTAAAAATCTTATGGTCTGCTTATACTGCTATATTCCAAGCTATTCAAGTGAGAGCAATAAAGACAAATTTCTTTTCAGCAGGATCCCTTTAATTAGTCTGCAACGAGCTTTGCCCTGTTAGAGGTTTATAGCAAATTTTGTGGAAAATGCTCTATGCAATTCTATTTAGTCTTACTCCATCCCATACAAATACCCCATAAAATATTTTGAAAGCCTACCATTATAGGAACGTGCTGTTCAACGAGTCATAATACTGAGCTGGCAGTGCTCTCACTTGCGAGAAACACTGCCCAAACCACCACCACTTAAAATTTACAGAGGAAGGAAAATGCATATGTCCATCACGAAGGTGCAACGTGTTAACTTAATGTGAGTTCATTCAGCTGAGGCCATTTGACCAGTCTTGAAGGTTGCAAGAGGTCCTGATGCCCAGCTTGTTTGTAGAGTGTCCAAAGTCCAAATATCACACAAGCAGCCCCTTGTAGGTGGGGGAAACAGAGGCAGAGAGGTGAAATGGTATGACAGAGGTACCCGGCCATTTTTGTGGTAGACCCTGGAACTGCAAGTCTAGTGGCCCGATCACCAAGATGAGCTTTCTCTAATAAAAGGTTTCTGCAAGAATGGGAGGAGGAGCAAAACATAGGTTGAGCTCCTAAAACTAAGGATGCTTCATGTCATGGCTGTTCATCTGGTTACATGCTGGTTTAGCCTCCAGTCTAACAATAAGTGGCATGGGATCAGTTATGTTCATTGGTGGTAAGCTAATACCATGTGGACAGTGAACAGCAAAGACTGCAGCAGGAAAGAGAAGTGTAAGACTTTCAAAAAGCAGTGTATATTGCAATATATATAAAATTCAAGCCACTTATTTGAAAATGTAAACGCAGGTTTTAAAATCTCCCCAACAGACAATCTCTGCTCCATGAAAAGCAAATTGACTGTTAAGCCTCATAGCGGTTATTTAATTTTCTCCCACCCTTGCCTTAAACAAAAGCAGTTAGAACAAAAGTGCCAATTCATAAAGTCTTAATTCTCAAGCCACTGTGTCATGCCAAAATGTGTTTTGCATTCCCAGGCAGGTAGGCCCCAGACTCCAGTGGGAACAGCACATAAGCATCTGAGGACAAAGTTTGGCTCCACAGACACACATTTGCCTCAAAGCAGAAATATTTAGTTCTCAACTTTTATGGTTGTTTGAAGTGGTGCCTCTCTAGCACTCAAAAGGAATTGGGAGTGACTGTCAGCGTATTTGGATCTTACCTTCTAAAAATAACTCCTTTCTCTATGCATCCTGACACTCAGCACAGAGATAATAATAAGCCATTCTTACAAACAGCACTGTATGACAAGCTATGCCAAGCGACTTAGCACAGAAGAGTGCCTAAATATTACAGCCTGGGGTACAGAAAAAAGAAGTCGCAACAGGGAAAAAAGGATGGGAAAGGTGGTGCCAAATGCTTTACAAAACTGGTTTATTCATCCTTACAAGACGAGATAACCAACTGCTTGACATCCAAATGCTGATATCCATCAAAATCATAACAATCAATATATATCATCTGGCTTTCTAGCAGCCACCTGAAAATAAATTTGCATAAAATCAGGACACAACTGGAAATCTACTCCGTGATGCCAAATTACAGCAGTAAATGGAAACAGAGATAAATAAATAAACCTGGGTCCAAGAATGAAGCCCTGGAGGACACACAAATTAGTCACTGTAGAAACAGATGCAAAATAGGTAGACTGAACAAACTTGGAGAGAAGTGTCTAACTGGGAGGAAAACCAAAGCAAAGGCGTGCCTGTGGTTGCAAGGCAGGAGGAAAAGGGGCAATACTTTGCTTCACTGTTGACACCAAGTGCAGCTGTTTTTCTAAGCACTTGCAGATCAGACTTTCAGTGTGAAACTGAGAAGCACGTCTATCAAGTCTTTTTTACTCCTGAAGGCCACTGCTGCTGCACAGACTGAAGGGGGAGAGCAGATGGGTTAAAGTGAGGACAAGAGAAGGACTGAGAGGCAGGTTGTGTTCGAAGGGAGTACCATGGAGTTTCTCACTTGTCAGAAATTTAGTTTACAAAGACAACATCCACACCATCCGTCCCCTTTCAAAGGACAGCTGAAGAAAATTTTGGATGTAAAAATTATGCTCCTGCTTCTTAATAAAGCACTAATAAGGGAAGTAGAAGTATTATTATTTAAATCTTACCACTTTCATTAAGTTTTCTGACAGTCCCACCTATGTCTTCTCTGTTTAACACCGAGCTTTCTCAAGGATATAGTCCCTGTATTTCAAAATCCCGTGTCACTCCACCTTTCTGACCCTAAATGCAGGTCCTGAAAATGACTCTTCAAAGACTGGGCTAGATGTTGTCCACTCCATCCTAGAGGATGAATGAAGACTTGTCAGCACTGAATTTGGGTAGATCACTGTTGTGGTTTAGCCCCAGTCGGCAATTAAGTGCCACACAGCCGCTCGCTCACCCTCCCCCCCTGGTGGGATGGGGGAGAGAATTGGAAAAGCAAAAGTAAGAAAACTTGTGGGTGGAGATAAGAACAGTTTAATAATTGGAACAACAAAATAATAATAATAATAAATTGTAATGAGAAGGAAGACAACAAGAGAGCGAGAGAGGAACAAAACCCAGGGGAAAAAAAACCCAAACCAGTGATACAACTGCTCACCACCCGCCAACCGATGCCCAGCCAGTCCCCGAGCAGCGATCACTACCCCGCAAGCCAACTCCCCCCAGTTTGTATACTGAGCATGACATCATATGGTATGGAATAGCCCTTTGACCAGTTGGGGTCAGCTGTCCTGGCTGTGCCCCCTCCCAGCTTCTTGTGCGCCTGGCAGAGCATGGGAAGCTGAAAAGTCCTTGACCAGTGTAAGCACTGCTTAGCAATAACTAAAACATCAGTGTGTTATCAATATTATTCTCATACTAAATCCAAAACACAGCACTATACGAGCTACTAGGAAGAAAATTAACTCTATCCCAGCCAAACCCAGGACAATCACTAAAAAAAATGAGTTCAGTGGTACAAAAAGTATTTAAGGCCATCAAAACTGAGGTGAGAACTGAATCTGCCCAAATTCAGCAGAACTCCTCTCCTAAAGAGCATGAGGACTAGTCATGCAGTAACATTCAAAAGGTCCCACCTGTGATACTCCCTGTCTCAAAGAAACCAGCTCCAGAGCTACATAACAACCCTTACTCCTTCACATGTGCTACAATTCTTATCGCACAGAGGTGAACTGATTTTTTTCATCATCTGAATATAACACAGTGTTTCCAAACATGCATACACAGATGGTACACTCAGTCATTTTCAATAAATGGCATTAAATAAAATGGTTTGGCAGGAGCTACTGCCTTTAAAAGATAGCTTAAAAATATATTTATCTGCATCATTGTTCCTCAATAGTCATAAAACAAGCAAAAAGACATAACACAACCAACCAGCCAGATTTAAAGACTTCTCTTTTAAAATGTTGCTGTTTTTTAACCCTACTATACTATGAAGGTTGACAGGGAGATAGCAAAACCAGTTGTAGCAAAATCTAATCCAAAAGGTAGCTGATTAAAGAAATATATTGTGGGTCACTTGAAGACTGGCAATGACTCGTTTTGACAGGAAAGATCTCAGAGAGAAGTCAAGCTGTCTTATTTAAAGGCACAACCACATTGTAAATCACTTACCTGAAAGGAGTGGCGAGTATTTGGCCTTAAGCCATTGCAGGAAAACTACATTATAGCTCTTGTGAAAAGCACAAAATTCATTGCAGAACTCCTAACTCTGAAACAAATAGTTTTTTAAGACATAGCCCCTTCAAAATTATCTTTTCAATTACTTTGGACTCTCTCTTCAAAAGAATTTTAGACTTAAGCTTTTCATGCCCAAAATTTTGAGCAGAATCAAATGGAGTTCTCTGTCCAACCATAAATCTTCTGGAACTGCAGATTTCAAAGGAAAAATTCTGCAGCTTTATTACTAATCTGTCAGAACCACAGTGCCTAATACAAACGATCCTCCTTTTTATAAGAGCTACAGTTTGTTCTCTGTCAAAGGAAAATACCGTCTTTTATGAATCTGTTTTCTCTTATACTATTGTTAGTACTCTGCTAAATCATAATAAATACAAATACCAAGGATGTTCACAATTTTTTGCAAGTGACAGTTTTTTCAAAGTAGTGCAGAATATATCTCAATTTTTTAAAATACCTTCCTCCTCCTTCCCTTCCTCCACCTAAAGAAAATGAATAATCAGTACTTAGCAAAATGGAAGGGCAGGGAGATTGTCAGAAACTTAATGGTATGAACATAATCACTGCAATATAACTAAGAAACGCACTGAATGGTATGGTAGAACAAAGCTGAAGCAACTTTTTCAAAATATGCTCCCTAAAGTCAACCTGATATTCAGAAAGACTTTTGCATTCAATTTTCTATGGCATTTCTGGAAATCTGTACTCTTGAAATTGGCAGGAGCTTTCAGGAACTCAGGATTTTTGAAGACTGAGGCAAGTCAGTTAGTTGCCTGAAGATTTAGTTACTAACTTAAGTGTGGACACTCATCCTGCAAGACTGATTCAGTGCTGCAAATGTGAATAACTCAAGAACCACCTTACGTAGAGTGCCTTAAAAAAACCAGTATTTCCCAAGCACACCAAGGTAAGCTGTATGACTGTAAACAAGCTGTGTTATCTCAAAGAGTATAATAAAGCAGTTGTTTATAAACATTGTCCTTTTAATGGTAACCTCTATAAACAGCATTTAAAATTACTATAGACACCAAAAAATCTAGATAAAGCCTTGCAAGCACAAAGATGTTAGGTCTTTCTCTGTGAGGTGATGTATACTACTCTAGCACCAAGCACAGAGCCTTCCACTGCTCTCAGGCAGTCTATAAACACATAGTAAGGGACAATGTCTGTTTGGGCAAAAAGACAAAGCCTTGGTAAATGCCTGGAACCATACCATGCCATACAGGTAATTGGAAGTTTGAAAAGAGGAACCATGCCATGCAGGTAATTGCTTTTGGGCTAGACAGCAGGAACTGAGCAGAGCTGTGGTGGTCATGGTAAAGCCACTCCAGTGCTTCTTTCTCAAGACTCCAGCCCTTCACAGCCCTGATACTGAACACAGCCTGTCCCAAGGCAAGGACTGCAGGCATTTTGGATACCTGACAGGTGAGTGCCAAGGACACACAACAGCAAATAATAGATTTAGGAAGAGAATTTAAGCAAGTGGAGTTTCTGCCTCGTGGTCTATCTTTCTCTTAGGCATTTACCATGCATAGATGCAAATTTACTTCACATCAACATTGCACTTCTGCTTGCTTTTTAAGTGATTTAACCATTTACCTGCTTGCATGACTGAAAAGAACTTCCCAAGCTAATGCCAGAGAGTAAAATCAACTTGAGGCACGATAAGAAAAGCACAGCTCCAGAATCACATATAACAGAGGCAAAATGACTTCCTCAAGATTCTCTACAAGGTCATGTCAGAGCTGGAGTTAAAACTCAGGTCACTTAGGTAGCACTAATGTACTTCCCAGTTTTTCTCTACAGGTAACTGTGTCCCTGAGTGAGTACAAGGTGGTTTCACAACCAGCAATGCCAAGCAAACAGCGGGGCTGCAAGCTATTGAAAACACTGCTGCAACCTAAAGCAGGTCTCGGGCCCCAGTTCATATCCATCCACACTGTTGGAATAATTAATTGGATTTGAAGATTATTCATTGCCTTCCTCTTCCCAAAGGAAGCCTTCAGGGCAGGCGGAGACCCAGCTGGGAGCTGTCTAGGTGCTCCTGCCCCCACCACATGCTCAGCCTTACACCAGCCACCCGCTCTCAGCTTGTGCAACTGTGGTGTGTGATCACATGCCAGGGTGCATGTGTGCAGGCTAAAATCACATATTTAGCTGCGACGCACATGTCCAGCTGCAGAATAAGAAACGAGCCATTGTACGTAGACCTTTTTTTCTGTCAAGGTAACCCAGCACTGAAGAAATATTGTGCATTGCTGAGCTAAAACAAAGGGCAGCCCTTCCCTAGGGCTCACTTTCTTGAAATACACACAAGCAAATAAGTTTGTGCTGCGCTTTGTAGTCGTGTGTCTGGGGAAGGAATGGTTACTGTGGAAATGATCAGCAGAGTAAGGGAATACCTGTTCGATAAAACACAAACACAGAGCTGGACCGTGTTACTTTGCAAACGATTGGGGGAAGGGAGAGCAAGCTCACAAGGTGTGCTTACTTCAGTCATGCACCTGAAGTTCTCGGATCTCCTGTTAAATGGATGTTTAAGGTGGCGGGAGAAAAGCAAAATAAACAGCAGTCTGACCATGAAGCTCCTGTGATGTTTGGTGCTGCTCGCTCAAAACGGTGAAGTGTCCCAGTACGTACAATCACCAACCAGACAATCAATTGGAGTGGCCTCAGTGATATCAAAGACACAACTTGATGTAATAAAGAGCAGTGTTTGTAAATTTGTGTGCAACTGCATAGGCTCACTGACTTTCTAACAAACTGTTGGCAGAAAGTAGCTCTCATCTTTGTGCAAGTTGACATCCAGGTTATCTTTCTGTGCCATCATCGTAACTATATCATTTGTCACATCACTAAAAGATGTACAGTGGTAAAAAGAGCAGATGTCTTTGGACAGCTGCAACATCATTAGTGGGATAAATTTCTTTTGTGTGATGCTCTTGTATATTGCTACTACCTCAGATTAACAGAAAAGGAATCTAACATGTATACAGGTACATTTGGGTACTAATATAAGAGAAGATCTATTTACTTTAGGTAATTAAAGTAATTTCTTTATGAGCATGTGAAATCAGCAGAAAACCACTATTTGAGAAGGTCGCATATCAAGGAACAGATGCAAACCACCAATTACTTGTAACATACCTACGCCTTGGTGCTGTGGAGAGAGAATTTACGTACTCACACTTGAAAATATAAAGTAATAGTTTTGTTTAGCTCTTCTAATGTGACTTTTTCACCTCATGTCTGCTGAGGAAGGACAATGCTGGTCCCCAGCCCCTGGTGAAAACAGATGAGTGTTGAATTACAGCTGAGAGCTAGTACAGATATCCAGATATTCTTCTCTTCCCATAATGAAATCTCCTCCATGTAAATACCACAATAATTCTTTTTTGCTTGATCAAGAAATGCAGCCAGTAGTGGGAGGCTAAGGTGCCCATGGCCTCTGATCACCTGCTAGTGACCCAGAGCTTGAGAGCCTGCAATGTGTGCGGGGACAGAAACAGTTCCCGGACCCTTTAGAGCACATCTCCACACTAAGGGATGTTCAGGGCAGATAGGCTTAGGCACACAAGTAGTTGTGTTTATCTGTGGGAGCCTTCTGCCTAGGCACAGGATGAAGACAAGCTGTCAAGCATATTCATAGCTAAATATTTATAAGTCAAGACGACAGAGAATGTAAAGAAATGAAATATAGTGAAAACAACACCCTCCTCCTCCAGGGCTGCCCTGCTCCCTCCCTGCCTCGAAA
This sequence comes from Ciconia boyciana, assembly GCF_034638445.1. NCBI lineage: Eukaryota > Metazoa > Chordata > Aves > Ciconiiformes > Ciconiidae > Ciconia > Ciconia boyciana. The sequence goes on from NC_132938.1 coordinate 61,986,328, forward strand.
ATAAACAAGTCCAATCTGAAAACCTTTCAAACTAGAAACAGGCCTGAAGTAAAACTTCGCATCAGAACACCACATCTAGACTAAACACCTTAGCTCAAAAGCTGCCAGATATTAATCTCTGCATCCAGGTCCATGCTTCTCCAAAATTTTGATTTGACCTAAAGCAGAGAAAAGTTCAGCATGGAAGCTTGGATCTAAAACCAGGAACCCATCTAGGGACTTGGTCCTTGTGCTTTTGAAGACTGAGCAAGAGATCTGAGCTGAGTGGTAACAGAGCAATGGGATCCTCTTCCACTGTGTTCTTTTTCTCCATTTCATCTTTCGAACTTTACCTGGTAACTCCTGAATTATACAACAGAGAAGAAAGAAATTCTCCTTCATGTTAAGACCTAAACGCTGCTTATTGTAATTGCTTGGCAGTAGACCAAAGTATCTCCCTTAAAGTCATAATTTATGCTACTACTACTATGCTAGCTGTTGCTATTCAATATCCAAACACCACTTCAGGTATGCGAGATGGTTCAAGTAGCTTACCACAGTCTCAGCAGCCCTGCAGAGACCCTTTCAAGCATTGCTTTCTCTACCCTGAATAGTCACCAGCTACTATCTAGGGTTGCCAAGCTGAAGGGAACAGTCTCAGCATTGCTCTTCCAGTGTAAGCACGCGCTCGGTAACCTTGGGTTTGCCTGGATCATGTTGTATATATGTACACTTACATTGTTTGTGCTCAGCCAGCACATGCCTGTGGGCGAAGATCTGTGTCCTTCAAGCCCGAGACGATCAGCATTTGAGATGACCAGCAGTCCAGCTCTTTCACACATCATATCACTATGTAGTGGAGGGCTTCACCCAGCATACAGCTAAGTTATATTTTCTAGGATTAACGGAGCCCAGGCTTGACCCAGGCTTTTTGTAAAATATGTGAGTTACATTCATGCTATCAACAGAGCTAGACTTTGGTATCTCATCAGGTGCTGCATCCAAATTGTTGTGGGTCAGATAATTAAAAGACCAAATGATTAGTCCCTCAAAAACTTGAAGTAATAGCCAGGTTTTGACACAGCTGTGCGCATCTAGGAAAAACAGGAGATGCTTGCTCCTGAGCTTTCCTAGGAATTATGTTCTTAAACACTCTGAGCTATTCTAAATATTTGTCCTCCAGTGTTTGTGTTGCAAACATGACCCAAAAAACCCAAGCAAACATACTTTAGTAAAAGATGTCTGTGTTTAATGATTTAGATAGGTATTATAACTGAGTTCGATGGAAATTCCAGGGTTTTTTTTCTTTTCTTGCCACAGAGCATTTATCCCAATTCATCAGCAAGGCACAAGAGCCTAGATAGCAGATAGCCAAAGGAACTGGATGGCAATGCTTCTAACTAATTTTTCTTGGAATATACTAAATTTGTTAATTGAGCATAGTGGGTTTCTCACCCATTTCGAATCAACTCCCTGCTCCTAGAATAAGCTGCTCTTTAGTGATTCTGAATGCCCTCAAAAATTTAAGAAACATTTTTGGTAGGATCTAAAAGACATAAGAGTGCAAGCTGCCTCAAACCCAAAGTGTATTCTTGTTTTTCTCAGACACTTTGCAAAAATTTCCACTTCTACTGTGTCATCAAGCAGTGATCTTATTTCTTGACTGACAAATAGGTGGTTTTGCCTGTGCAGATATATATTTTTGCAGCTGAAATGAAGATGCAAAAGTAGTTGTTAAAAATAGCTCTGTCAAAAAAGACTATGTAAGTGTTAATGTACATGAGAACAGTCATCAGAAACATGAGCCAGACACATGCATCAAGGGAACGCCTCACAGTTTTCCACTGGCTGACTTTAGTGGGCTTTAAATGGGAACAACTTGTTTTTCCATCAGACACAATGGAATCCCTCCATGCAAAGGGCAAAGAGCTGCTCGTAGCTGCATTTCTTTCCAATGCTTGTTGAAGCCTCTCTTTACTAGTCACTGATTCTACAGGGTCATAATTTTAATAGAAACACATCTTTACTCAACTATAGCACTTGTGCTTTCATGTCTGAGCATATTTCCCTTTCCTCTTTCTAGTCAATATTTCATTCTAAAACATGCTATTAACAAGAGCAGAGAATCTAGCAGGCACTCATTTTTTTTGCTTTAATAATAGATGATATCTCTTTCAAAAGATAAAGATATTTCCTTGCTCTGGGATGTGTTCTTTTCTTTCCAGATAAACCACTATTTTGCACATTACGTTTGCTGCCTTCCAGAAACAGCAGATAACATTGAAGAGATTTAATTAATATGTACCACAGCATGACCTCAATGGATAGAATATCTACCCTAAAGGAGAGGAGCTGTAGGAGGTAATTAGAGCACACCATGACATTTATTACTAATGCTCTTCCATTGACATTTGCTGTTGACAGCCTGCATATAAAGTTTTCATCTGTTTGCATTGACTTACAATGATATAGACCTTCCCACATACATAAGCGAGGAATGCTTTTGCTGTTTACACTAGATTAAACCATAAAAAAACAGAACAAAACCTTGGCCTTTTTAGAGCAACTAGCTAAACTCCCACCAACTTTCTGGACCCAAATTTCTTCTCCATGCAGGGTACTATGAAGGGCTGCTGGTTTGATATGCATCCTTTGAGAAGGGGAGAAATCCCATGTTCCTGTCCCTATTCACTTCTGCTTGATGGATTTAAGAAAACAATAACTGTTCAGTGTAAAATGGATAAACAGAGAACAAAAGAATCAGGATCAAGGACCCCCCTCTTCTAACCCTTCCCCAGGCCTAGAAAACTGCTCTGCTGTTAGGTTGCATTACAGAGGGGATGTCTCAGTATTTTACTAGCAGGTGCATTCAGATAATGAAATAATCCTTTCAGGGTTTAAAATATATCTCAAAATTAGTAAAATTTGGCAAAAAGCACACAATAAGTGGAGGGCAAACTCCACGATGCCAGCAGAAGTATCTAGAAACACTATAAGAGCCCTGGTAAAATTTGACAAATTTTACAGGATATGAAACACTCAGTGGTAGAAGGACGCTGAAAGGATTTATTTTTTTAAAATCCTATTCAACTGGGCTGAATCAGTCTGATTAACTCAGCTAATTTCATTCAAAAACTTTTTTTAAAAAGCACTCCAGTTCCTCCCCTTTCCTCTCCCAGAATGTTAAACCTTGCAATATAAAAGAGCCTTTTTGTTTTAAAGAGCATGCTCTGTTTTGGAGTGGCCTTCTCTCACCAGGACACAATTATACCTGTAGCTGTTGGAGGACAATTCTGTCACCCAAATAGAGACTGAAAATTTGAATTTGTTATAGTTAGTTATCAGGAAAGAAAAGTGGGTACTTGTAATGCTGGAGACAGCGCAGGTCAGGTACGTATTCAGAATACCTCAGAAACTACAGGAATTAATCACTATTGTGAATAGCATCTCGTGTATACAATGCCAGAGCCTATTCTTGTGAAATCTTCCATAGGCAGGAAGTGGCTTATGCTATTGGCTAATAGGAATGTAATGGAAGGCGTTACATCCCCCTTAAATTATGTTCTGTCTCAGAATATAATCTATACGCGTTTCCAATTTTGTGGATAAGGAAGATTTAGCAGCCTCATTCTCTCATAATAGTTACATCTATGAGAACATCCTGGATGTTCTGTTCAATTAATTTCCTAGCATCCCACTGATTTAAAAAACACACTAATAGAAAGCAGCAAGGAAAGTACACACAAGCACATTGTAATTAAAGATTATTTACTAAGAGTGAAGAAAAGCAAACAATTTCAAATAAAAATCAAAAGAAAGCCATGTTTCTGTTTAGGCACTGGCCACAGCTTTTCACACAATAGGAAAAAAATGCATTAGGCTTCTTGGCACAGAGGAAGCAACTTCTATGATTTGGCCAGGGTTTATTGTGCTAATCACATTGACCTCATTAGCACCCTGTACACTGCTCACTGCCCACCCTGTAGTACTCTCCCACTGTTGCTTATCTTACACTAAAGTTACAGGCTTTGGGTCTGGGATCCTTTTTGCTTGGGCTGATTACACAAGACCTCACTCCCAGAGCAGAGAAATATCAAGTATAACCACCAATCAATTAAGATTAATTTTACTTTTGGTTAAAATGAGAGAAAATTAACTACTGTGCCTGTAATGCTATTTAAGAAGGTTTTTGTGTTTGTTTTTAAAAACATAGGCGATTCAAAAAACTGGAATCACATTTATTGGTACAGAAAAGAGTTGCCTAGAGCTTACTGTGCTCTTCCCCATTACCTGAGGTGACTGACTGCTATGAATGATGTTCAATAGACAGAGGGCTTGTGAGAGCTGGGCAACCTGGGAAATTCAGGTAATTGAATTAGAGAGGCTGAATGAGGCTTATTAGCTTGGGCACAGCCTTAGTCCAAAACTGGTTTGTCTTCAGCCAGGTCAGAAAAAAGGCAGAGGGAACTCAAGTCTGCCAGCACATGTCCACATCAATGTGTTTTCCTCATTTCCCCATGAAAAATGGCTGTACGCAGAGCTGCTTCTTTCCTGCAGCCAGGCACGACTGGTCAGTTGGCCACAGACTATTAAAATAGTGCTTTAACATGCAAATATGGTATTTTGACATGATTAATCTTCTACATTTTTTCATACCCATTTGCACTGAAATATTTTGAAAACAGCCTCTTGCCAGTCCAACATGGCGCATGAAATATGCAAAGTTTCAAATGAAAAATTGCGTATCACCAAAGGGTTAAATGTTACACAGTGCGTGGTTATGCAGACATTCTTCATTGTAAAACATTAAAGCACTCATTGATGTCGTAATCTGAAGTCACCAAAAATCCAAATGCTGCATTCTGACCATATGCATTTGTTGTTCACTGACACAGCTACAGCAGTCAAAACCCAGCAAAAGCAGAGATTTTCTTATGTTATTTAAAACAGTATGTGAAGAATAGACTTACTACCCCTCTCCCCCAACTGATAGTATTTTTGAAGGACTTTGCTTTAACTATATATGTGTAATCAGGACACATGACATATTCCAATAACCTTAGGACCATAAATATTACTGTCTATGTATTAAAAGGAGGGTGAGATTTGTAGAGTCTAGCTGTTATGGCTGGAAAAATCAGAGTTGTTTCCTGATACAGTCCTCTCACCACATCTGGTCTGAAAAAATGGTCACACATGCACTTCCCAGGAGTTTATCTCTGCTGTAAGAGCTTGGCAATGTATTGTAATAGCACTCCAAGAAAAGAGACGTCTTATTAATTATCATATTTGAGGAAAACATTATAAGCCCTTGTAATAAGTCCTTGATGGACTATTTTGCAATTCCTTCACTTACATACATAAACCTCTCCTCCCCAAATTTTAGCTTCTTTATTTTAGATTATGAACACATTTTATGATTCATCTATAAAACTGCTACTGAAAATAAAGAATTTGCAGAAAGTGGGAAATCCTTTGAGTATTCCTAAGTTGGTTTCTGTTTTTAGTGATGTCCTCCAATTCTGTCAGAAAGATCTGCAACGTTAAAAGACTTACAAAAACCACATCTCCTTGTGAATACTCAGCCAAGTCAGATCAGCTGAAACTCTGAAGACAATATACATACAGTATGTTAACCCCAAGTGGTTAATATCCTGCTTTCAAAAAAGTGGTAACTCCACGAACATGACACTAGTGCAGTCATTTCTAAGGGAGCCCATGTGGAAATGTGGATCAAATGCTGAGCACTTTAGAAAAATTGAAAATCTAGTCCTACATCTGCTTCGGTGAAAATATTCTGAGATCCCATCTCTATGGTTTGTAACATTAGCCTTAAAAAACCAAAACATGCACATACAGAACACAAAATGTCATTTTATACATTTTACACAGGGGACCAAGTTGTGGATTTCCCTTCTAAATTAAGCAAACATTGTAGAAGCTGAGTGAAAGCAAACAAGATATCATAATTTCTTTCTTAGCTGACTCTAAATGGTAAAAAAAAAACAACCCACAAACCACAAAACAGACTCCACATCTCCAGTTTTCCACATTCTTTGCCAGCTTTCTCACTGAAGCTCTGCGGGACCCTAGATATGCTCCTCCTGGAAATACAAAGCTAATGCTTGTTCTGAAAATTCAGAATCAAGCTGATTATAGCTGGCTTGTCACGGTTTGTCCTTGTATTAGATTTCAACTAAATTCAATTACACAGTGTTCTCCTTGCTGCCATGAGATGAATGGCAGGACGAAGATGAATGAACACAACTGCTGAAACTGATTGATCCCAACATGCAGGCAGGTTGATTAAAGTGTCCAGAAGGAAAATGAGGAATAGTATTCATCTGTAACTACTGGTTGGGTCTTCAATTAAATGCTGTGTTCACCAAATGCCAAGAAACAGTCTGATTCCTGTTGATTTTGCAAGAGCATGAGTGCAGAACCCAAACTGAAGCTTGATGAACTGAAATAAAACTTATTTTTACATCAGTCCATCTATAGCTTTCTTTTCAATGGCTACTTAGCTGCCCCAAACATTTACTTGGAACAATTAAACAAACAAAAAGCATGTTAATAAAAGGCAGAGTTGAATTAGACACTTACTCATAGTCATACAAGTCACAGGTGAACAGACTGGAGTTTGGTGACTGCTCCATCTTTGCACAGCATTACTCCCTTAACTCCCATAGTAAAGTGGGGAAGTGTGAAAATACTCAACCACACGTTCCTGAGTGGTTAACTGCCTCTGGAAATATTTCCTAGTCTGGAAATACTGCATCCTGGTGGTATGGAGGCAGGAATTGATTAATGAGAAAAAAAAAACAGATACCTTCTGTGTGTTGTGGCAAAGGATCCTGTAATCACTCTGAGCCAAAGGCTGACAATTCAAATGCATCTTGATCCCCAAGCAGATATGCTCAGACTCGGACAGAGTGCAGAAAGGTTGAGGAAAAGTGTCTGAGCACATCTTCAAGGGGACAGATATGTAAATCTCCACTCTACTCTGTCAAAAGCAGTACTTTCCATATGTAACCAAGGATTTGGTGTGTTTGTAACCCAGGGATAATCCATTCCCAGATGCTATTACAACCTGTATCTAATTCACCTTGCTAGCTATACATCTGGTTCACGTATTTCCAAAGGAGAGGCCAGATCCCAGCTGTCAGCCTGGAGTTTTAACTATTTTCTCTCAACCATCTGTGGTTTCTTCTGCAGTGCTAACACTACTGTTTCTGGCACCATGTTGGCTTCTGAACCTGTGTCCAACTTCAAACTAGTAAGTGTCCCTTTACTTTCAGGCTGACAGCTCATTTGTCTTGTCCTGGCATACCATCCTGTTTTCTGAATAACCCTTCAAAATGTAGTGCTATCTTCTCCCTGGATCTACACATTGCACTAATGCTTGCAAAGTCACACAGAGCAAGGCCATCTGTGTAGGGCTTGAGCCTTCCCAAACCCCTTCAATACTAGATTTTGCTAGGTTTTGTTGACTTGGCTTAGGTAATTTGCCAGGATCCACTTTCTGCATTTCCCCTCCCTTCTGAAATCTCCAACAAAGCAAGTCTTAACTGCTCAGATCTGTGCTGCATCTGCAGAGACAACCTCTTTGGCCAAGTTAACAGAGACCTTTTCAAACCTTCAAATGCTTCAGAGGCTGTCTTTCTCTTTACTGGCATATGCTCTCTGCAGTTAAAGGGTAAAGTGTGGTTGAAGTGTTCTTCTCTTACGCTGTGGACATTCAATGAATTTTAGTTCTGGTAAGGTTTTCTAAGCACACTGTGTTTCTGTGCATTGCTTCCACTGCCACTATCATATGCTGTACGGAAATCACTGAGAGCCAGAGACTCCAAGAAAGAATTGCTTCAGCGCATGGCTCATAAGTGCCTTGCCCTGCATCACATTAAGTGCATTCAGAAGACAACAACCGGCCCCAAAAAGCTCCTGGGAGAGTTTATAATCAAAAGATACAGTTCCACTGTATATGGCCAGTGTCAAGAAGGGTATGGTCACAGGACTAAGGGCTGCAAGAAGCATGCCATAAAAACATTACGACCAACTCCTGAACCCACCTTAATCAGTGGCAGTGCTGCCACCAAGGTCAGAGTCAGGCTTGTTAGCCACAGATCTTGATGAAGTGGGAACTGTTTTCCACATCTATCATCTGAGGTCAGAAGCAAGAAACAAACACCACTGACGCAGAAATGGCTACATATGGTGCTGAAGAAATAACTAGTGACTGTGCAGTGAACACCCACAGAGCAGATGCAAGATGATATTGGATGCAGCAGGCATCAATTAGGTGCAAATGATGACAGCTGGGGACTTTGTGCATGATGAGACAGCAGCACATGCAGATCTGGCCTCTTGGGGACCAAGGCAACAGGGCACATGCAGAGCACTTCTGATATTCACACTAGATGTAACGTGAAGGTGCCCCTTGTTTTAGAGTTGAAAACATTGGCTTAGGCCCAACCACAAAATCTCAGATACATGAAAAACTGATGGCCAGTCTTCTCAGAAACTGCTAATGGGTGCCTGACTCCATCATTCTGGGATGAGGAAGAGAAGTCAGGGCAGCCCCCTCTCTCTCATTACAGTCGGTGCTTGCACTTGAGCCTTCAGGAGAAGCTACCTGAAAAAGCAGTTTGAAATGGCAGTAAAGCTAAACCAGAGGAACATTAAATATGCAGGTGATATTTTGCTGATGCAGTAAGATCCTTCAGTCTCAGTTCACTCCTTTATTGGGCCTTACAGCACAGACTTGCCAAATCTCTGGCTTTAAGATGAAGTAGAAAGAAAGTAAGTTTTAACTGTGTGAAAATTTCAACAAGTATCGAACGTGAGCACATACTTCGCATTTTAGCATTCACATCAACTCTGGGCTAGACAAAATAATAAATATGTTAAAATAGTTAGGTAGATTATTATTTTTTTAAAAAAGGATAAATTGAGTCACCAAAACTTTTCATTATGGAGCAGATAGGGTTTTGTCAAAATAGTTAACTGGAAAAATAAATTACATTCTGTATTCGTTTGCTCCGGAGATACCAAAGATATATCTTCCCTGGCATGATTCAGTTTGTGAAAATGATCTTTTGGGAAAAGAAGAAAATTTCAATATTCTTATATATCATGAACTGTAGGACTCTCTATAAAAAAAGAGGAGTAGCACTGTTTCCAAATCTGTGACTGTATGCAAGAATGAACACAGTCCTGTAGAAAATACATTTGCACAGTCAGTTGTTAGAGTCTCATTTGGGCAGAAATGGAGTACTCCTAGCCGGGCACATCTACCCTGTAGCATGGCAGGAACTTGAGGGCAACAGCAGCTATGAAGACTCTCACAAAACGCGAGTAAACAAACACTAAATACAAACCTCCAGTTGAAAATGGTCTGTTCTATTTCAACACAGCCCCAGATGAAATACACATAGAGGAAAGTTATAATATTGGGATCAATGAGATGAAAAGGTGATATACGAGAGAGAATTTATATACTTTGAGTCCAAGGAATTGATCAGCTTTCAAGAGCTGGAAAAAAATCAGTTAATAAGTTTAACTTGCTGAACAAATATTTCCAGAGAGGTAGATGTAGAAGAAATATCTGTGGATTAGACAGCCTGTCATCAATAGGTCAAATGCAGCTATACTCAACAGAAAATTTTCACCTGGTTGCGAGGCTGATTAGAGTTTTCTGACAGCTAGCATATTAACAGAAAAACATGGGGTCGATCTCTCTCAATTTAGCTCAAAAGTTTGGTCCAAGTCAGAAGTTTGTCTCCATGTTTTAAAATGGAGCTATTGACTTTTCACTTCAAAATGACATTTTCTATTTTTTGCCCCCAAATCAGACAGTTAAAATTTCATTCAAAATGAAAGAAATTATTTCCCACCTGCTGAGAAAACAAAACATTGAATTTGAGGTTGGTGCTAATTCTTTTGGAAATTTGTATTGTTTTGCAAATACTCAATCCTCCCCACAAAACCAAGAAGAAAATCTCTTTCATAAAGCTTTTTTTCACAGAATAACAATTGCAACTTTTTATCCAAACATGTCTGTTGGAAATATGAAATCCCCAAGTCTTTATGGACAATGAAGCTCAACAGATTTCATCCTGTGAAGACTGAGTTAAAAAAATCTCGCAGCAGTTGGTCCCACTGAATTTTGCACCCCAACACTGAGTAACCCACACTTGTTACAAAGAAGTTGCATACATCCACCACAGCAGTAATTCAAGCCAAGTACACCACTGAATGCTGAATCTAATTAATTACAGTCTAGCAAAATGTCAAAGGTCAGCCACAAAATTTCCGCATCTATTCAGTTTGACAGAAGAGATAATTTAATAATTTCCAGTTGTAACTCAACTATAGTACAATGTATAAGCCCAAAATAATTTTGACGGGTTTCCGAATGTCACATGTATAGTATATATGCTTTGGGTTTTGTGTAACTGATAACAGCTGCATTTTCACACATTAAATTATTTGTTCTTATTGAGAATAGTGCAAAATTTTATTCGCCATTCCTCAGCCATTAGGAAAAAGTGAAAAAATGATATACCAAATTATGCAAATTGACATTGCTGATCTTTTCAAATATTGCTGGAGGTTTTTGAGATATATTACCAGGATAACCTCTGTACATCAGAAAAACACCGGAGTGCTGGCTATCTCATTTCCATTTTATAGCCTGTGTTACAGACATAGGTACATTATATTTCAGAAATATATAGCAAGGAGGCTTATAATTTATCCTCATCTGTAGAATGTGAAGTAGGGTTTTAGAGACTCCTGCTTAGGGCTATTCTGCAGTGCAACTTTGATAAAATTGACAACCTATCTTTTTAGTCCAAGATTTATAAGACATATGACTGCTTCCAATTTGCTGTTTCAATCAGAAACAGCATTTCATGTAGAAGACTCCCACAGCAGACTTTGGGTGCAAGCATTACTGTTGAAAGGGAAGGGAAATTACTTTTGCTGACGTAGATTGATTTTTATACCTAGGTGGACCTCTCAATCCCTGGGGCTGGCCAGTGTAGGAGCAGGGTGTCCAGCCCCCCAGATAAATTATGGGCAAGGAAGCTCAGGGGAAGGAGTGTGCTCTCACTACGAGCAAACAAGAGACCTGCAGGGGCATGATTTCCACTAAATTAAGAATATTTGATGTAACAGAAAAGGGTACCACTACATTACCTAAACCTTAAGGGCTCTAAGGCAGAGATGACTGTCTCCATCTGCTGTCCACAGTGACTCTGTTCTCCTGGAGCACATCTCCCTAAGACTACCTCAGCTCTGCAGCCAGAGCCTCTACATTCCCGCAAATAAATTACTGGAAATTGGAGAACCCGATTGCCTGAAATCCCGTGACATTCCCAATACAGAGCCCCTGCGGGAGTTAACTGAGCACTTGGGTACAAGTGCAGAGTCCTGCAGTTGATGCTCAATACAACTGTACCTGCTCAACAAGAGTATGATGATTAATTAATTCATCTTTGCAAAGCACTTTGAAAGATTAAGAGCTGCAATTAAAATGCTTGGCTTGTACAAGGCTGAGACAACAAAATCCTTTGGAAGAAAACAATAACTGATAACTTTTAATATTAGTGCTGCCACTTAGAAAGAATGCACAGACAGTAGTAAGTTAATGAACTGTTTTTTAATGAATACTATAACCTGAAGGGACAGAAAAAATGCAAAGATGTGCTAAAATATTCTGAATATTCTTAACAACTGTGGATAGTATCCAGAGGCTATACCTGGCTATAAATGAAGGATGAGGTACTGTTTTTGTATGCTGCTTACCGAGTCTAGGAAAGTTTCTAGAAAGTCACTTATCTTTCCAGTATCTAAACATCAAAGAAAGTTAAATCATAAAGCAGATAGTACACTTTCGGTCATGAAAAAGCCACAACATAGTGGAAAAATCTGCCCTGCCTAGGAATTGTGTTGAAATAATTGATGTAACTTCAGTTTCACATTCTAAACCCTGATCAGTGCACAGTAAAGAAAAGGCCATCTTTTCATCTGCTAACAGTAATGCGACTCCTGTTCTTTAATTTGTACTTGGAAAGAAAACAGATTTGTTCCCTTCAGGAAGAGAAATTCCCTACAGAGAAAGGGCCCTTGAGTAATTTCTTTTGCTACCAATGCTTTTATGTTTTGCAACACAGGTTGGTATTGTGAACCTTGAATTCCACAGTGACTATAAAAGTAAAAGAATGCAACTGCAAATATATGTGCAAATATACTCTGAAGTGTTTTACTTCCTTCCTTCCTGCAAAAAAACCACAGAAATTGCAGATCTCTAAGATTAATGGAAACTCAGCACTGAAATGAGCAGCACCAACTTGTCTTGCATCTCTCAATTCTCAGGGTACCCAGTTTCATCCAGGCTTATGCGTGGGTATGACTCAGCGTTAGATAGTTTGAAATTCATCCAAGGTAGCTCTGAAGAAACTTGTTATACCTCTCATTACATTATGGTGTTGCTTACATTTTGTGTTGGATCCTTCACTGCTGTCAACTAGACTAATGCTATGAAAGCAAAAGAAAACTGTGTGCAACTACAGCAGTGAGGAATCCAGGAACAGGTAAACAGCAACAGATGGAATAATATAAGTGGCAGAAGTAGCACCGGTCCCCTCTGAAATGTCCATACCACACTAATGACATAATACAAACCAATATGCAATTAGAAAACTAGTGCCTGGAAACCTGTGCAGTCACATCTCTACACACTGAAATGGACCTGAACCACAGGTGAATAGCATTGTCCAAAGTTATAAATATTATCAAATTGTTACACGTATATTCCATTACATTAGGTAATATTTTCAAATAGCTGTATATGTGATTATTGGTTGTTTATGATGCAGAAATCATCTATAGTATACAGGATCCAAGCATTGCTCAACATCAGAGCATTCACTCCCTGATTTTATAGACCAAATTTATTGTTTACTATTTGGCTGTCAGACTTATATGATTGTAGTCCACTGTATGTCCATATAATCAGCTAGAGCTGAGGAGTCAGTGTTGCTTCTTTTTCTTAATTAATCAAAGATAAAGATTCTATTTCTTCAAGGATTGCAGGAGCAGCTACCACACACCTCATTAGTGTCTCCAGGTCCTTCTACAGCCTGATCATTCTTGGCTACAGTACAAATGTATATGGGCTGCCTATGCCAGCAAGTCCCAGTTCGGCCAGATGACTGCAGCATTGGCTGGTCTTACAAAGGAACATAGACATGGTGCCCACACCACTCATCTGTCTCATCATCAGAATTTTAGTCCCAGGAAGGCACTGAAGCCAAACACCTCTACAGCCTTGATGCGAGCAGTCCCCAGCAAATACCCTCCTAAGAGATTTTCTATTTGCCTGCCTGTTACCTTCCTCACTACCCACTTGGCTAAACCACCACAGTCTCACGGCCAGCGTTTCTGCTTCTCTTCCAAAATAGCATGCACACTTTCTCAGCAAAGCAGCACATCTTGAGCCAGAGTTTCAACTTCCTGTTCATTTCCTCAAAGCTCTGTTGATTCTACAGAGTGTTGCCATGCAGCAAAGATGCCAATAACTCCATTGCCACACACAATTCAAAACTTGTTTCCGAACAGCTGCACATCCTTCACATTTTTATTGACATAGCTATCACAGGCTAGTAAAGTTTCATTAGCTATACTTAAAGACATGATTATCATGTTGTGTGTTTATATTGTACAGAAATAAATCTGGAAAGAATCTTGCATAGTTTTCATCCGTAAATGCATAGCCATTTACACATGAGTATGCAATGTATCATATGAAATGCAAACTTCCCTACACTTTCCTCATGATAAGACTCTACAGGGACCATTCCTCCCTTAGGGATAAATTGCTTCTCCATTCTTAATAATTCCTTGGCTATGTTTGAAAATACCAAGAAACCATCAGTGATAATGGCTTCTGATCCGGATACCTGAATGCTTAGCGAAAGTCCTCAGCCGTGCAGGAGTTTGCACTATCCCTGCACTTAATTCAGAATTAGAATGAACTGCCAACATTCAAAATATCCCTTAAAGTATATATTTGTGCAAAGATTTATTTTCATCAATTAAAACAGAACATCTTTTAAAATATCACATTGTAATTTCTCATCTAAATTTCAAAGCAAAAAATCAAAAAGCTATCTTTTAATGAGGTAAAAAGTGACTTCACTTTGATTTCTTTTATAAATGGAGTTTGATTGAAGTCTGTATGTTTCACAGAATGTTTTGATCTTGTTGAATAAGCAGTTTCTTTTGGAAAATTGTATTTTCATCATTTCTGTGCAGCTTGGAGAAATTGGTATTGCTCTATTAACTTCAGTGATTTACAGCAAGTGAGGACCTGGCTTGTAACAGCAGCAATCTTTGTCAGTATCTAGCAGATACGTTTAAAAAGAAAAGGTATTGCACAATGACAGAGCATGCATTTTGGAAAGACTGAGAATGGTGGATGCGCAGTAAATTACTTCATATTAATAAGGTTTGTTTCAATGTCAGTCTTGGCAAGCAGAACAGAAGATGAACCTTAACAAAGAACCATTCCAATATATGCCCACAAATGGCTACTGTGCTATTCACTTTATGAAACAGACTTCAAAATACTGCCTAAAGCCAGCCAGAGGGATCAAGCAGGGTCACAGCAAGCCAAGCTACAGCTGCTTGAGAGAAAATGCTGTATTTCCGTAAGTGAGGGCTGACAGTGAGTCTTATCAACCACTAAACAGTGGGGACAGAAACCTAGAATGTTTTGTTCATACCTGTTTAGTGTGCGTGTAAGGTGCAGCAAGTATATATATATTATATGCATGTACCAAAGGCATCTTTAACTAAAAAAAAAAACCAACCAACAAACAAACCAACCAAACAAACAAAAACCAAACCAACTGCTAGCTTGCTGATGTCCTCAGATGACTCATTCCATTGTGGCCACACAGCAGGGATTTATCAAGAGGTCTTGGAGAGTCTCCTCTCAGAGTGGCACATCGTTATGGTACATTATGGTCCTTTGTAATCACCTGCCTGTCTGTGTATTTCTTTTGTCTTATTCTTGGATCAAAATGAATATTTTTATTCTTTCTCTGTGTACATATAAGTACGTAAAATGTTCTGTGGCTTTCGTATTGTTAGGAATAGCAATAATGAACAGCTCTGTCAGTCCTATTTAAGAGCTAAGAGCAAGTTTGAGCTGCCTCAGTAGCATTTTTATGGGTTGAAAATGAATTGCTTGGCAATTATTAGGAACCATTCCTATGGAAGCATAAACACTGACACACATAGGAAAAAGAGGGAAATATATATATATAAAAAAATTTAAAAGCCCACAACTAATTTGTAACTAAGTTGCACAATTTCAAATGGGCACAACATTCATCTAGAGATAAACAGAAGCAGGTGACCCTGTTCTTAGAGTTCAGATGTTTTTATGCTTATTGACACATAGGGTTTGTTCTAGGACAGTAGTTTCATTAAACAACTTGAATGATGCAACAGTGAGAAAAACTTACAACTGAAGATCATACTGAGCTAGCAGGGACATAATTCACATTGAAAAACAGCATTCAAGTCCAAAATGATCCTGACAAATTGGGCATACTAGATGGAAAAAAAAATAATAATGGAGCAGCTAGGCAAAATCCAGAAGGGAACAATATGAATAATTAAAGTCTAGAAAACAGCACCTACCAACAAGACAGAACGAGTTTAGAGTTTAACCTAAAAGGAAAGGCCTTGAGGGGAAGTGTAACAGTCTTAAATGTAAAACATCCAAATGTGAAACATGCCAAGGGGATGGGAATAATCTGTCCTCCATGTCCTTAAAGATGCAGACAAGTCATGGGAGTAAACTGCAAGAATATGGTCTCAGGACAGATATAGGAAAGAGTTTCTACATGATGCTCTCCAAAATGCTGCTTGGGAAAGGTGAATAATACTCACCACTGGACACCCTGAACAGAAGGATAGATAAATATCTTCTGTCACTAACAGCAAACAGTAGATCCCAGATCTCTTCAGGGCCAGGTGATTTCTCTGCACCAAACCTTGCAGTTCTCTGAACCATATCTGATTCCACTGACCTCACTGCAAGCATCCTACCAAACCATGGAAACCTCTCTGACAGCATGGAAATATATGACAGCAGTTCCAATAATATTCATGGGCTGTTGGTCACCAAGCGTAAAGAAGGGGATCTTTGCTGCAAAATATGTGCAAGAGAGAGTGTTTATACACCTTTACTCCAAGAGACAGATTACTTTGTTTTGGAATGAAATACAACTTCACAGGGATAAAAAATGAACACAACTTACAGAATCACAGAATTGTATAGGTTGGAAAAGACCTTTAAGGTCATCGAGTCCAACCGTAAACCTAACACTACCAAGACCACCACTACACCATGTCCCTAAGCACCTCATCCAAACATCTTTTAAATACCTCCAGGGATGGCGACTCAACCACTTCCCTGGGCAGCCTTTTCCAATGCTTGATAACCCTTTCAGTGAAGTAAAATTTCCTCATATCCAGTCTAAACCTCCCCTGGTGCAACTTGAGGCCATTTCCTCTCGTCCTATCAATATTTACCTGGGAGAAGAGACCGACCCCCACCTCTCTACAACCTCCTTTCAGGTAGTTGTAGAGAGCGATAAGGTCTCCCCTCAGCCTCCTTTTCTCCAGGCTGAACAACCCCAGTTCCCTCAGCCGCTCCTCATAAGACTTGTGCTCTAGGCCCTTCACCAGCTTCGTGCCTTTCTCTGGACACACTCCAGCACCTCAATGTCTCTCTTGTAGTGAGGGGCCCAAAACTGAACACAGTATTCGAGGTGCGGCCTCACCAGTGCCAAGTACAGGGGCAGATTTAGATGGGTTACACAAAAGAACCCATCATCTTGTAAAGACTGTCACAAATTCAAAGGTTGCATTGCCACTGAAATAACACAGTAATAACAAATTTTATTTGGAACAGATTGCAGGATATTCCAAGGACATAAAATATCTTTGAAATACATCAACGTTGTATTGCCAAGGCAGATACTTGAACAAAATGCCCAGAAGACTACCAGTTTTGCTCCTTTGACTTGAGAAGTTCCTCAGAGTTCAGTAAGACTGTTTATAAGAAAACAAGCATGATTTTCCTTATGGGGAAAAAAAAGAAAAACACATTTTTAATTTTTTTTTCCAGTTATAACCTTCCCTAGGAATTAGTGTGGGGACTGAATCTTTCACATCTACCATCTACCTAAAAGTCATTTTTCCTCTTTTTGAATTGGAAGGAAATCTGCTCAGTTACAGGGTTACTAATGAGAAAGAACCACCAGCTCCCAGCATCAGGTTATTAGTTATTTGCAATTTTGAACTCTGATTAAGAAAAAAAACAAACAACCAAAAAACCCCAACCACACTTCTCTTGCTTAGGTTGTTTCAGTGACTGAGAAATTTTAACTCCTGAGAAATAAATTATTTCACTCAGTACCTAGAAAGCAAAATCTTATCTTGTTACTACATAGAACTCACTTAGTTTGAATTATCTATTTTAAATGGACACAGGTCAAATACACACAGAGCAGAGCATGCCTTTCCCTCTCAGCTGCAGCACAGAGCAAAGCCCGCCCTTCCTCTCATTTTTCTTCCTTACCCCTCAACTCCTGCTAGTGCTCATGCCATGGGAAACAGTCCACACAAAACAAGTCCAGGCCTTAATCTATAAAACAACAGGAGCAACTTAAAGTAATTCAATGTGCCATTAACATCGATTAAATAATTCTCAGGGTAAAAAACTGGCAGCTCCAGTATAAAGCAGTTGTTTCATAATAGCTAACACAACACAGGCAAGTCACTTCAGTAGTGTTAACAGTGTCTCTTTGAAATACAGACCTCAGTGTGGGAGATGTGCCATGTACAGGTCCTTACCTTCATAACAGAGATTTACCCTAACGGAAGTGAAAGCACACACAAAACAAAACAGTGAACAAGTATGTCTCTAGCATGATCATACTAATGGAGAGACAAATGCTGACAAAGATTACACCTTATGGTTCAACAGAAAATGTGTTCTCTAGAATATTATATTGTGGACATTTATTATAGATGAGTTACAGTGATTCATTTCTCTGAAGTAATTAAATTTCTGTTGACACAAAAACCTCATAACTCAAGAGGTTCAGCAATCCCTTGAGTTACTTTCAAGAGAAAATGAAATTAAGGTATGTTGGATATAGACAAAGAGAACAGACAAGGCTCATAAAAGTAAGCTAATCGAAAAATTGTGTGTCATAGATACTCACACACTCAACTACTTCTGTAGCCACTTGATTATTCTAATGTCCTTCCTTTTATAGCTCATACCTGCGTTAATTTATGGTCCATTGCACCAAAATGTCAACTGTATCAAATGTAAAATTTTATAGTGCATGATTGCACTCCGCCACTTCAGGCTAAAACAGAGGTGTTATGTCACCTGCTCTCCAAGGTAAAGATCACAAACTGAGAATAAACAAGCATTGGGGTTTTAAAACTAGTTTTACTGTTTCAATTTGGTTTAACTAACAAATACATTACAACATGTTCCCTCAAAAAACCCAGCCTGTTAAAGTGAAGTTAAGGTTGTAGGTGTCTACTAGACTGCGTGTCTGTTACCTTTCAGGAAATCAAAGCAAATCACAAGGGTTAGCATCCAAGAGCTACCCTGTTGTGTCCTCACTGATAGGAAGAAGGACCTTACTCCAGAAGTTGCTCAGCTTCCAATAATAAAGGTGTCCTGTGCAAAAAGGCAGGCATAGCACCACTGCCTGTTCCCAAGGGAAGGCAGAGCAACAGCTCCACAACTCTTACAAGAACTTCCTCGCTAAACAGATGCAGCTCCTAGGAACTAACAAATCTGCCACCCTTAGCTGCCCCTCTTCAGGAAGAATAATTTTTCTTTTTCAGCAAGCTTTCTGGATGATCCATGTTTCTTTCTGATGTTTGTCTTTGAAAAGACACAGCACAAGGCACTAACTTCGTATTCACAAAACTGCAGATCCAACCTAGGGAAACTGTGTGCAACCCACTAATTTAACTGTAAATAGAGTTAACAGCAAGATCTATGTGTCTGACAATCACCCTCTTCAACTACTTGATCAAAGCCCACTAACAATGGAAAATTTACTTTTAACTTCAGTGGATCTGCACCCATACTGCAATTATATTAGCTTAGCACATCAAACTAAAACTTCCAGAGCTGGCTGTCTGCAGCAGCATTTCTAGTTTAAACACTAAAATTTAATACAACTTTGCTGCAAGATGATACCTTCTCTTTTTACGCGGTTCATCTAGGCACTGTTTTTCCCCTTTTATAAGAGAAAAAAAAAGAGAAGCAAAACCAGGAACATGCTAACAAGTAGTTTAAGGAAAATAATTTAAAAAACCACCTCCAAATATTTTGAATTCCGGTCACCACTTCACGGGCAGATTCCTAGCTGATATAAACTGGGATTAAAGTCACGTCAGGGCTTCTAATTTACACATGTTGAAATTGTTTCCAACTGAACTCTAGATTTACCTGATATTACAAAAAATTTCTGAATACTTTAAATATCAAAGTCTGACACCTAAAAATCACACTACATTAAACTCAGCAATATGTTAAAGGTGGTTAATTCCCACCATTCCAGCCTCAGAATATAGATTCAAAAAATGCAACAATTGTCTTCCAAGCCATCTCGTGTGCCTTCACTCCAAAGGCAAGGCTGCAAGTTTGACTTCCTGATATCTACGCATTACAGGATCCTCTACAATATCATGCAAAAGCTGAAAAAATCTCAAGGTAATCAGAAAAGAATGATTTTAAATCATGCCACCCAAAAGTAAGAGTAGCTAAATACACAGCTAATATAAATCCATATAGTAGCAGGAGCAAATCTGATTTACCCTAGCTGACTAATAGTTTCATGTGTTTATTTTCCATATTAAAAAAATTATTACATAGTAGTACTGCATAACAAATAGAATCTTCTAGCCTGATTTGTTCCCTAATTAGTTTTCAAACTTACATAGTTGTTAGTCCTGGATGTCTTTATGTGTCTTCACTCTGAATTCTTAAATTATATTTAAGCTGAAGATGAACTTTAATCCAAATCCTTCAAGTTGAACACTCCACTTCAAGAAAAAAAAAAATCATATTCAGCTTTGAGTTTTTCAAAAAGCTCCCCTTTAACATTAAAAAACCACAATCCTCAAAACATTTTTAAAACAAGCTCCTTTTTGAGTTTCAGATTGGAGCACTTCAGATGTTTATAGACTCAGCTTCCTAAAAATAGTTCCAAAGACCACTACCAAATTAAAAAATAGGTCTTAAATCTATAGTTTGAAGTGTAAAGTGTCTCCCTAAAATTATATGGGCTTGTGAGAAATACTAGTACCCAAAAATGAGAAGTCAAACAAAATACAATACCAATCTGGGCAAATAAAACCAGCTTTAACACCTGTCCAGCATGCAGTGCTTTCTTAGTCCTGATCTCGTGTCCTGGCATAGGCTGTCCCCCTCAAATTAAGATATTCCTACGGGCAACTACAGAGCAGAGAGACTCCTCCTGGTTATTCTCATGAGATGGGTCAAGACAATGAGATACTCAGGGCGTGAGACAGTGTGTACATCAGATAAGATGGCCTCTGTCAGGCTTCTGAGATCCTAACAACTGAATTTGGGCAATATTTAAGACATACCTCTTGGTACTTGGATGTTTCCTATTGTGCCCTGACAGTGTGGCAGGAATCCCACAGGCTGAAGGAGGAACAGACAGACATGAGGAAAGGTAAAATCCATCCTTCTCACAATGGGAGGAGAACAAGGAGTAAAGACTACATGCAACACTGTTCAAACATCATCAGCATTCGTGTGCAATAAGAAACTAAACCAAAGGAGCTTATCAGATGGGAAATGCATTTTGCCTGTGAAGCTATGGATCTGCCCACTCCCTTTGTGCACTGAAGGAGGCTTGGGGAAGAACTCAAACAAATATCGTTTTTAATTAGGCAATTTAGACTCTTGATATAGAGTAATTTAATGAAGGAAACAAGACCAGCCCCAAATCCACCAGAACAAACAGCTTCAAACAAATGACTGACGTACATTAATGACTGCTTTCTCTTGCTTATGCAAAATACGCCCAATATCCAAATGAAATTTAAAGAAAACTGAACAGTATGCCTCTCTAACCCTTCAAAGAAAGATACATACATTAAAAGAAAATCAACATGCTGTCACACAGTAGATTTGATCACACTCTTCCCCAGTATCTAGCACAGTCTCAAAAGAAGCGTTTTCGCCTAAGCAGCCACAGGTCATGACTTTTCTCGTGCTTGAACATCCCTTTGTTGGTGGGAACCTGAATGCACCACTTATTGACACCTCTGGCAGAAGGCAGTTTGTTCCAAATGTTTTCTGGATCATCTATTTTCAGAAGGGTTCAAACCCCTTAACATCTTTCTCTGAAGTCTTTAAGGAAACTAAGTCTCAGACATATGTGCCTCTCTTCAGGGGGGAGTCTGTCTCAGCTGACGCATTACCCTTACCATATTGCTCCTACTCAGCAGTGAGCTGATTTCTCTCCCCATGGCGTTCCCCACATCCTCCCCATATCTATTTAATAGATACATTCACCCCACTGAAGGTCCCAATCCTTTTGTCTGCATCAAATTCAAGAACTGAGTAGTTCCCAAGCTGTAGACTTGGGCCTTTTTTGTTCCCCCTCAACCTGAGTTTCCTTGGCAAATCAAAGGTTGGTATGCAAAGCCTAACGAATCAAACAGCCAGCAATCCAAACCACTCAATTTGCTATGCTGGGTGGAAAAAAAGAAAACTGAAAAACCTATTCTTGCAAGAAACAGAAATCAAAGAACAGGAGAAAAACAAGAAGCTCAGCTCAGTCTCAAAAGGGGTTCAATCTCAAAAGGCACTCAATCCCAAGAAAAACAAAAAAAAGCAGTGCTCAGTGTGAGGAAGTTCCCCTAAACATGCAGTTCCTCATGGCTTTGATTCTTCTCTCTCAATGAAGTGTACACAAATTTCTTTCCTAGAGCACCAGCACCGTTGCATGGAATCCACGGCAGAAAACAGGTGAGTCCTGTTTTCTGAAAGTTATTGCACATTACCACACCTGACTTCAACAATAACTTCTAAATGAAATGCAGATAAGCCCTCTTAATTCCAATTACCCTTTATTTTAAAGCTTAATTACAGTAGTACAAGACTGTCACGGAATGATAATTACAATTTATTTAAACATCGATAAGTAAACATTAGGTTTTATTTTCTTACTGTGAAAGGTATCTAACCTAATGGGCTGATAATGCCATTTAATTGTGTGCAATCAAAGAAACTGGGTAATTTCTGTCAGGTATCATAAAATGGCAATGGCTGCTTTATCACAAGATATTAACATTTTCCAAAAACAACTGTTCCTTTTATGAATTGGCAGTTCCACTCAGCTTTATTTTAGTTCTCAATGAAAGGACAAAGGAAAAAATTGGAGTCTTGTTCAGTCAGAGAAGAAGGCCCCCTTCAGGCCTTGCCAGTAGAAATGCAAATTAAATTGCAGCAGAACTGATCTTACACCAGTCAGGCCTCAGGAGAAGTGTAGTGACTGCCACAAGGCTGTGAAAACCCTTCCTTGATACCTGAGGTACCTACATGGCATTAATCAGTCAAGTTCTTCAAGCTATGTCCATTTACATTAGCTAAAATCTGACCTGCATCTAGTTATGGCCTCGGTCCTCAATCAGGCAGATACTGGTCTCAGACATACTGCTGTAAATCAGGAGCTGTTCATTAATAAATCTGAAGTTGAGTTTTAAAAACATTCCCAAGATGAGAATCTTCCTAAATGGGCCTTGTTTTCCAAACATCCCAATTGTATACCAGCACTGCTTTACTGATTACTGAAATAAAGTAAAAGAATCAGTAGCAGATTTGCCTGCTTAATACTTATAACTCGGTGCTGAAGACAGTAAGATGGGCTCAGTTTAAGACTTCAGGGCATCATCAAAAGGTAACAAAACAGTTGGATCAAGCCCTTGGGCACTTTTAGTTTTATTTCCACTCCAGAAAAATTAATAGGAGAGACTTTCTCTGAATCCCACCTACCAGATGGTGGTTCTCCTTTTGCAAACACTCTTGGATTTATTTCAGGAGACGAAATAAAGACTTTTTAATTGGGAAGAGGTGGAGGACTGGAAGACATGATAGCATGGGTACTGAAACCAAGGATTAAAATAAAGAATATGGAAACTTGGTTCTTCACTCAAAACTTTCCCTGCAAATCTCAGAAGAATTTTAATAGCTGCAAGTCCACACATCCAGAGCCTCTACCTTTGAGGCAGTTACATGTGGTATCCCACACCACATCAAATCATCTTTCCCAGCCTTCGTAGAGCTGCACAGTGTAGAGCCTGACTGCTGGGAGGAGTTTGGGTTCTTTTAACACCAAAGAAACCAGTGTCTACTTGGAAAAGCAACTCTAGTGATCCAGTATAACACACACTCTGCTCTTCACCACTACTGCCACAGCTCAAACTGAAATCAGCTCAATTTCTTCCTCCCACATCAGAAGGGAAACAAAGCAAACCAGATGCTGGGAAAAAAAGTCTTTGCTTCCTGGAGGACAGACTTCCCCCTTTGCCTCCTCTCTGCTCAAACTTCCTCACCCACCTTTCCAACTGCAGCATCAGCAGGAGGAGGAGAACTCAATTCCATTCCTCAGGCCTTCCCAAGAGAAATGCATTTTTTATAAAGGGATACAGCATTTGTGACAATTCTCTCTGTAATGTTGACCTGGCCACACCGATTTACAAAGTCTAGAATTGGTCTGTAGCCAGCCAGCCACCGCTACCGCAGTTTTTGCTTTCCTAGAGGACCTTTCCATGATAGGATTGTGTCCAGGATCCATCTATCAGTCAGTCAGAGACCTGGGCTACACAACACTAGATCCATCTTCTCTCAGTATCAAACACTTGCTACTCTTCAGCCCAGAAGCATGAAGCAGGTTGAGAGCCCTTTCCAAGTGCTCTGTTCAGATAAAGACAAGCAACTCCTTGAGATGCGTGCAAGTAGCTCAGAACAGCATTTGCATGCTAACTAACATCAGTTCCACTTCACCAGCCTGTGTCATGATGAGAAAGTTGCAGCATCTGAACATTTTACAGACAGAAAAACCAATTTGTAATGCTCCCATTACAAGAACCTTCATTTTACTGAAACAGAATTTTCCTTGTCTCCGCACTAAATGTTTGCCAATGATTCAAGAAGGTACTATGTCCTGCTGCATCAGAGTGAATATTGTTTGACCTAGGATATTAATGACAAAAGAAGGGAAAAGCTGTGGATGGGAGATTCCTGTCCCCAAAGTGTGGTGTCATTTTTATTAATAACCACAAGTCTACACAGTTTTCACTTGTGGATTAAACTGGCAACAGTCTAGCAACATAATTGTCACAGAGTTGTGCTGGTAATTTTCAGATTTGTTCTGCATCGGTAATAATTTTGATTATATTTCCAAAGAGAAAACATGAGAAGGGGGAAAATATCATACAGAAAGAACTATAATTTTATTATTGCTGCGTCTAAAATCATTAAGTTTACGGCACTACTGAATGCAGAGGCCTCTGCATGCAAATTATCCTGATATCTAGGTCACAACATGCTTCAATGTGATTTCTAATTAACAAGCACAAATTACTATTCCAATCAAACATTTCAATATGGTAAGCAACTCCAAAGATGAAATCTGGGTATTTATGTTGTCCACAAGCCATGTTAGCAAGAAGAGTCATTCCTCACACCTACCATGCTCACCACCTCATTCAGTTGCAGCTCTTTGGCTCGCATGAGGCTTTTAATTATTACGCAGACAGAGATCAGATTCAGGTAAGCAGGCTATTTTAATTAGATACATTTCTATAACAGTGGAGTAACTGCATTGAAATAAATAGATCTGCACCAAGCAAGAGCTGACTCTTACTTTCTACCCCTAACATGCTGACATAAGGCAAAGAACTGCAAAAGAACCAATGCTTTTTTTTTTTAACTAATGCAGCAGGACAGATCTTTTTGTGGCCTAAATTAAGTCCAGCTACGTCAATAACTTTTTCAGATTGGTTTTCCCCTATAAAATCAGATGGGTTATTTTACCCTGTTCTCTTCCAAGTGAGCTGGTTATAGATGGTTTGCCTGACACAAACAGATTTTTAACTATGTCATGTATGTGCCCACTACTCCTTTTTTTCCCCCTTTTTCATTTCTAAAGGTGGCCTTGCTGTGAGGCAGATTCCTTTCCCTTTGAGAGCCATGGAGTTTCTACCAATACTCGAGTCACAGTATGGCCAATTCTACATTATAATCTCCATAAATTAGAGATATTACAATCAAGTACAAAAGTGGCATGCATTATTTGGTGTACATGTGAAATTAGCTTAAATGAATCATTTAATTTACTTAGCCTCACCATATCTCTGCAAATTAAAAAAAAAAAAAAGGCATCAGCTAGTCTTCTCATCCATATCTTGTTTATGAGCTTGTCTCTGTGGCTTAGAGTCACTTACAGTCAATGGCATCATGTACTATGAACAGTACCAGTTAAGCAAAACGCATCCCCTTCATTAGGATAAGTAAGTAATATTCCCAAAGTCAGGAATTAACTCCCAGAATGGTCTAACTTAGGTCAGGTATAAATGCTGCTAAACAAAAATAAGAGCATCAAAATAATATTCTCCGGTACTAGAACCATGGGATTGATGCCTTGATGATAAAATTAAGGGAAGAAGTACTTTCCCCATTGAAGGCGACAGAAAATGGGTTTGGGCATTACTCAAAACACCTATTCAATATTCATAAGCACAAGGTAAAGAAACGTGCAGACAGAACAACGGTAGGGAAGTAGAAATATTCAGAGAATAGCAGGATGGAGGAAGACACTGAATAACTGCATTTTACCTCTTTTTCCTCACTCAAGGAAGCAGCTTTTCCCAGTACTGCCCTCTCTTTTTGTACACATGCATGACAGGATCTCATTTTATGCAAGGAGAAGGTGAGGTGGGCCCCTATTTCCCCTGGAATCACCCTAGAATACACCACACACAAAAGTCAGGCTCTCAGTTCTTCAAATGCAGATTCTGCACAGCTATCAGCAACTCCAAAAGCAAAAAAAAAAAAAAAAAAAAAGTTGGCGAAGCCAACCTTTTCTCCATTTTCTTCCCATATGTTAAACACACTCAGTCCTAGCACAGCCCTGAACCAATTAATTGTCATACCACAGCAAGAAACCTTCCTTCATCCCCAACACTGAAATTTCCATCCCGGCTAGCTAGGAATAACTAAGCTGTGAAACTCCTACAAAGAGACCTCACCCCAGCAACTTGGTAATTTACCCTGTGTTTCATGACACATCTAAAAAGATAAGTGAAGCCTGAAAATTTAAACCAACACCCCACCCTGGTGACTAGTCTGGAAGGTGGCATCTCGTGGTAGCCCTGCAGCACACTTGATGTTGCTCTTGGGCCAAGACTGACGCAGAAGCACATGCTCCAAACAAATGCATTTTAAGCAGAGCTCTGCATCCTCAGATATAAAATAATTTTCAACATTAAATGACATTCAGAAGAGCTCAGGGAGCATGGGATAGTGTTGCTTACTTAACATTTTACCTTCACTGACAACTTCTTCCAACTACAACTCTCAAAATAACCCTAATTAACTTTAGTGTATATGGGGTTAAGAGGCCCAACAAAGGTTTGGGACAATTTCTTGGGACAAGGAAATGATATCGTTATAATATATGTGCTATAGTTAGCATTTTGGTGTGCTTAAAGAAACTATGCCCTGAGCAGCTCCAGAAAAGAAAAGGATTCCCACCAACAAAAGTGAGAACCAGGCAGTACTTGGCAGAGCTAACTGAAGGTGTCTACACATTTGAGATCCCTAGACAGGTAGGGCTCTCCAGAGAGCAGTTCACAGCACTCAAGCGAAGCACTTGGGATACTCCGAATTCCCCTCCAGCCCTCCCTGATGACACGAGGCAGGCTCTGGCATAGAGCTCAGGTAGCTCTTTCTTCAGTCTCCCAAGTTTGATGGTGTGAATACCGTTCTCCCTCTCCACCCTTTGCAGAGAAGGTGCTATTCAATACTGAGCTGAGACAAATACACCCTCCCTGTGGAGTTTCACATTTAAATATCACTCCTTGAAACTTTCTCTGCAGACACTGCTCCTGGTATCGCTCAGTAGCACAGGCCTGACCCACTTTGAAGGGGTCCGGGATCCATTCCTTCACTTCTTATTTATCTGCTAGGTGCACAACCGATGATCCAGGCTTTATCTTGCTCAGCACATATTAGCATCTTGGATCAGCAGGAGTTGCTGCCTTTGTTCCTACACCGCCTACTATCTCCCCATCACCCATCCAGTACCATATTAAATTATTCATGAATGAAATAACAGTTTTCAGCATTAATAATTTACTGCTACACCAAGGGGATGTGTAAGGTAAAATGTAACTGATACGGGAGTCTGAGCTTTGGCAGCTTTTATAATACTCATTCATCTAGCATTTTCTATCATTAATCCTTGTGCTTTGCTGACTAGAACATTTGCTCAATGACAGGCATATTTCCCCACTGACATGGATCTGGTACGTAGGTTCAGTACCTGCAAACAGGAAGCATATTTTTGTTTGTGGGACTTAATTTATTAAAGTGCTGACATCAGATTTTGCAAAGTCTTACTCTCAGGAGAAGTCACACAGACCTAAGTAGGTCTACTTCCTTAAAAAAAGCCTGCTGACATCAGTACAAGCTAGCGACGATGGGTCCCAGGTATGCATGTATTAATAATAATTAATGATTTATTATCCAGCTTCACAGACAGTCCCTCTGCCCTTCTTGTCAGAAAAATGATACAGCCCTTCACTTTGGGGAGACCTGAACTAATTATATTTATGAAAGCCTCATCAGAAGGCTGTAGTTCACCATGGCAACATGTAGGCACAGGAGCAATGCAGGTGTGGGGAATTCCCCTGGACAGGCACCAGGCACAGGGGTGTTCACTACACTCCTCTATTAAGGTAATGGTACTTTTGGCATTTCCTTGATCTGATCCCTTTAGCCACCTATGAGATGAAAGTAACAAGACCATGAGCCATGTACCTCTGAGTGAATTCTTAAAGACCAGGAAATTCAAGTGCTTAATTTCAAAATTAAGCCATTAATTCAAAGAAAAAGCAGCTTCCTTGCTGCTTCTTCCTTGCAACAAGATAAACTTAACAAAAAACACACCAATAAACTTAAGCTGCTGCTTCACCTAAGCATCAATGCAAGATAGGCTGTGAAACATGCAATTCTCTCTACCTGTAACTTATTACCATTGACAAAAAATAAACTTGAGCTCTGCCTGTACTTCCCCAACAGTAACTCCCACTGTCCAGGCTGAGCTCAGTGAGATACAGAACAAAAGACAGAATTCCCGGTGGCTCCGTGTCTACCTCTGCAGTTATACATTAAAGATTTGATTTGCAGATGAACAGAGACACAATGGTTCATCTAACAAGCCATCTAACTCAAGGTAAACATCAGAGTTGAACTGAACTTCAAGGGAGGTTTTCTACTCTAGGAAATTTTCACCCACAAGAGACAAAAATTACTACTTAATTTTTTTTTTTTTTTTTTTGTGGTCATTTTTAAAGTCATAGTTGGCTGAACTCCAAAACTAATAATTCTTTTGCTCAAAGAATATTCATGTATTCTGACAATTCTGAAATATTTTGGAGTTAAAAAAAAATATATATCAAAACTTCTTTCAAAATGAACTCCCACCAAAATGACATTTAAACCTCTTGTTGAAAAATTCTCAGTTGACAGCAAATACAGGAAAAGCAGTATTCCCACCTAAATTCAGTGACATGGGGAATTATTTATTTAATTTACCAAGTGAAGACCTGAATATCAGAATGCATATGAAGCCCGGGTTCATAGTTTTTGGATCTCTACTTTCTGGTAGCAGCCATATTATTTGGAAAATGTTATGCAACAGACTGAACACACGTTTTTTTCTGTTGAGATCTGGGCAAAGTCCTAACAAGTTTTATTAACTTGGCATACTGAGCCCTCTCACAGACTTACAACATGCCAGAAAACATGTCATGATTTTCATTCATTTGCTTGCATTTGCAATGATTTGGCTGAGTTTTCCTGCAAAAACAGTGTTCCACCTCCAGCTTGCTCCAGTCTCATTCCTGGATGAAAACTCACAAGTTTGCTCACCTCCCTACCCTTGCCTGTTCATTTTACTGGGTCATCTGCAGCAGACCACATTCTTCAAAAGCAGAAGACAGAATGAGGAGCCAGAAGCTAATTGCTTTCAAAGACACCTGTACACTAGTATTGGCTTTGCCAATTGCCTGTTGCATTGTGTAGGCCAAGTCACTGTTTCAGTTCCCCCATCCTGGGAGCTCTCTGGCTGAGGACCTGTCCCTTACAACACACTTACATAATCAATAGCATAATAGGGCCTTGATATTGATTGGAGCTGCCAGCTGCTACGCTTAAGTACATCTTAACAGCAATAATCAGAACAAATAAGAAATGCTACATGAGGTTTCCAGTGCAGAGAAGGCACTGTCTGTATTGCACAGTTATGTCAGCATCAGTACAGTAACCAACAGTACTTAGAGGCACAGAAGGAACACATTCATTAAGCAGATCCCACTTGATGCAGTTGCTCTTTTTACTGTAATCACAATTTAATGATATTGAGGTTTTTAGAGCACGTTACTGGGAAGAACAAACAAACAAACAACGCGACTGTTCTGACTCTCAGTGGAAAATTGCTGCTGTTTCACAATGAAACTGCAAGCACTAATAACGCAGTTGGCTCAATTGCACTTTCCTTGCTGCACTACTACTGCAGGGCATTCCTCCCCTGGGTGGTAACTGGGTAGTTTCTTGTTGAACCTTACTTACATCACTCTGCAGGTTTCCCACTGATGCAGACACAGACATTTTGGGGGAAAAAAAAAAAAAAGGTACATCTTTGCTTAAAGACATGTTAAGGGGGCCAGACTTTTAGAGAGCCTGTGACACATACAGCTTATGACTAAATAATGCTTTTATTTCTGCAAACTTTTTCCCAGGGCAGGAAAGCTGATGTACCTATTGCTTAACACACATAAACAACAAACCAATAGCCTACATAGAGGAACGTGCACTTAGCTAACTGAGAACTAAGCAATGAAATAGAGACCTGGACCCCAATTCAGTCATACACTTAAGCTTCACAATATCAGCACCTATCACACACAATTTCCTCTTTGACTGGCATATTAAATCAAGTTGAAAATTGCTTCCTAAACCCACCACGCTTAAATAATCAAGACAATCTTAATGTTAGGGACAGGCTATTTCCTTCTGGTTCTACCTAAACAATTCCCATTTTGCACAGTCAAGTTTTCTCAAGGCTTGTGATTCAATCTTTTGGTCAATGCATACAGAAGCATGACCCAGGAAAAATATTAACCCATATTTGCACTAATGCCTTGCTACAATATTCTTAGCCATGATACGCTGTTCCTAGGATGCTTTAGCCATGCTGCAGACTCACAGGTCCTCAGGATGTGTATTCCAGCCCTTAAATGGCTAGTACAAGCACTTGGGACTTGATATCCACACCAGAGCTCAGTACTGGCTAGCTACCCAGACACTAGAAATTAGTTTTCTAGAGCAGATTAAATTCAGTTTTGAATAAAGAGGACTGGGGAATCTGTGAAGCCATACAAGCTGTTGTGGAGATGTAGGAACATACAAACCTCACCAACGTGGTGTTAATGCAGATGCCAGAGTCCCCTTGTGCACAGGGTTGGTAAGGCTGGTGTATCCATACTGGAAGCCAAGCTGAAATTCCCAAGGTGATGCGCCATCTTTTCCCAAACAGTGAGTTTAAAACAAATTTGGACGTGACTGTACGAGCTCAGAGATGTCTATACAGAAAACAAGGCAGAACTGGTACACTGAGATGCCAAGTAGCTTAGTGGACCTATGGCAGATGCTCCAGAAAAATACATCAAGTCCCTCAGAAAGAAACCACAATTAGTTATGGTGTTTAAGGGATGGTTTCCCAATATCCCTAGCACCAAGTCTAGGTGGTGCTGGAGAGGTATGTATCAGCACAAACAACAGAGCAGGCAAATGCATTACAAAATATTGCAAGCAGCTGATGAAGAAAGATGTTGTGAAGATTCATCACAGCATTATGGTCACACATCCTTTGCTTTGTTAACGTGGCTGTATTCTTAGGAGTGCTCCTTTTTTCCTGCTAGGTGCTCACGGCTTACAAACACCTACCTGACAGCTGCACCAGAGGCCAACCCTTACTCAAATTTGTCCTCTTAACCCTTGTTTAAGAGGAAATGCCTTCCTCGAGTTACTTGCTAGGGGCTTTAGATTCTGCATTAACTGAGTGGGCCCTTTGAGGCTGTGCAAAACCTCTGCCTCAGAAAGGATCTGATTTATCTTCAGACGTGTGCCAGAGCTTGATCTAATCACATTTATCCTTCCTATATCTTTGCATCTTTCTTAATTCCTTTGGGAAACATTAATTCATTTATACTTTTGACCAGTTTCTCCTGCCTGCCTCCCCCCTTCGCCAGCCGTGGAAGATGTTATACCTCTCAGCTGACTGTCTGTAGAACAAAGGTGTATCCAGCCCTGCTGCATGAACCAAAGGAATCTCTGGGACCCATCTATCTTTAATAATGCAGAAGAATAATCTCCTCCTAGTGCAAAAAATGCCAAGATATACAGTTTTGAAAAAGTACTATAATTTAATTCTTGCCACTTAAAAGAAAAATTTAAAAAGGAGATGATCTTCTAGAATTCACTCTCACATGAATCTAAAGCTCTGGGATGCTGCAGAGTGCAATATGCACCTACAAAGGATATTTGAAAGATAAGGAAATAAATTCTGCCACCAGCTAACGGATACAGACTCTAGAAACCATTAAAAGGTTCGTCAATCCATGCTGCAAATAGACACCCTATATTGGCAGTTCTCTTCACCAAGCACATTTCAGGAATAATAAACTGGTAAAATACCAGATAGTATGTAAAGTGAATTGACTCGTGATGTCTGAGTGCCAATATAGGAAGCAAATAACCTGAAGTAGAAGGGCTTTTTAATCCCTCAGGGAAAGTTATAACATCATCCGTAACTGGAACTGAAGTGAGAAGAACAGAAAGTAAAATAAGGTCAATTTTAGGTGCATATATTTAGCAGATATAATTATAAGTAAATATATTTAGCAGATGGGACAATTAATCTTCAGAATCAGCGTGGAGAAACAGTTTGAGTGGGGTTATAGTTTTGCATGGTCCTAAACACTGTTGCTCTGTGAGCAAGGCAGCAACTGGGAATGCTTCAGACAGCTACAGTAGGACAATGACGGCTACTTCTTACTGGATGCTTGTGTGGGAGAACAAGTATGTGACTAACCAGAACAGCCTCTGCATCTGTAAAACAACTTCAGTTGCAGTTTGTGATAATCTCGCCATAACTGGGACTGGTTGAATGCCTCACTAAATCCTGCATCCCTCAAAACTGTAAGCTGTCCTCATACAGATGATGGACTATTTACCTTCTGCTTTTCCTAGTTATCCCCCATTCAGCTTCATTCATCTCCCTGGGGAGACAACTACCCACTTCTAGAATTACCATGATCAATCCCAGCCTGAGGGACTGCTGATGACTGGATACCTGCAGTGTATGACAAGGTGTAATGGAGCACTCTACAAAATGTACCATAAACTCTGTCCAAAAGAGTTCTGCCTAATTAGATGAGATGATTAGGTGCTGGGGGGAAATCCCAAGCAGAGAGAGGTTAAAGTAGCTTGCTCAGGCTTATGCAACAGAGCAAAACAAGGTAGATTTTGCCCATTTCACTTTTAGCTTCACTTCTCATCTGCTGGATCAGAGAAACATTTCTTGATAAAAGGTTCTTTTAAAATTATTTTAGTATAAAGACTAAACTAGGGACGAGAGAAACAGCTGGAGTTCTGACACCTTATCTCAGCTGACAATCTGACCTGTTCATCTCCTCTAGCATGGATAATCAATTTTTCCCCACATTGAAATGTGTTGGCAGTTAATAGCAACAACTCTCTTTTTTTGTTGTTAATTAAGAATTAAGTTTTCCACAGATCATAATTATTTTGGAAAAATGTCTATGATAATTCAGCATATGAACAGACAGAACATTTTATCATCTTTTTAAGAAAAAAATACAGCTAGTGTTCTTGGAGAAAACTATCTTCTAAGATTTTAAAAGCAAAGAAAGAGAAGATCAGTTTCAACAACTGTATGGTATTTTAGGAAAGATGAGTAAAAGGACTTTTTTCTGTTAATTCATTAAAATCTGCCCTGTGACCCTATCTTAGTACACCAAGGCCTGAAGTGCAGAGGTAGTGTAATAATTGGATAGTGTGTGCAGCATATGCTTTTTAATGAATATATGATGCTTGTATTTCACTGCAGCTAGAGCAGGAGTGTGCTACTTCAACACATTTTGCCATTTTGTTTTTTTTAATATCTTCTAGATGTTTACAAAAGTACGTAACAAGGTGCTACATTTGCCAGAGGACAAAATAGGTGCAACCTCTCTTGCATTTCACATTTCTGTTAAGGGTTTGATCTTCTAGGAAATCTGACAGTTGCATGAAAATGGCCTCATCCCTCTCAACTCACCTCAGCAGAGATCTGTCCTGCTCACCACAGCGTTGAACTCCAGCTAGCTGAAATAAATACCTCTTTGTTCATCTGCTTAATCCCCAAAGGACAGCAGCCAGGTCAAGACAAACAGGAACTCCCCCCTCCCCACTACTATTTTTTTTTCATATGACCTTTAAAAGCAAACCAACATGACACAGTGCACACACAGAGCAAACTCTGAAAACACACACACAAGCTGAGCCCATGCTCCCCACTCCAAGCCCCAACATACAAGGATCAGATCTCTCTCTGGAGCTTTGCAGACCACTTGAATAAAAACAAGCCCCTCAGACTGACAGGCAGATGCTCTTATCTGCTCCAAGTCCCCCAGGAAACGAGAACCACTAAAGTAAGCACCAGATTGCCAAAAAACAATGTGAAAAACGAAGGGAGGGAAAGGTCTTCTCTGGAAAGTGCTTACATATCGAACATTGGTGACAGAACTGTCTGGATACCTCCATTTAGTCTATGCTACTAATGACTGCAGCAATATATTTATAGCATTATAACTCAACTAGCTTCCCTAAACCCTGTGCATGAATCTATAGATTATACAATTCTAGATGTTTGTAATAGTAGATGACCTTTTTATTCCCCTAGCTCTAATTCTTGAGGTGAAGAGTTGTTACAAAAATCACTTACAAACTAATCCAGATTCATCAACAATTTGCATTTGCTAATGATGTTTAACAGACTACAGTGATTGCTGTCCAGAATTCTTCTAAGAGGCAAAACAAACATCTAAATTATAAATTTCTAACATCTGCTTCCTCTAGGGGAGGATTTGTACGAGGTTTGACAGATGCGAGAGCTCTGAAGAATGGCTGTTACAAATGAGCCAGCTAGCAGAGCCTTGGAAAATGCAGCCAATCTCAGCTTATTGAAATGAGCTCCAACCCGAGGCAGAAATAACACGCAGCTGTTCCTTCTGACTGCTGTTCAGGAGAGAGATGGTATCTCACGATGGTATTAATAGATCTCTTTTACTCTGCATACCACCTGGAAAATGAGAGCCCACCATTTAATCCATTTGATGTTATTTATAGTGAATTTCAAAAAAAAAAAAAAAAAAAAAATAGAGAGCCAGTGCAGCAATGACAGTGCTGAATAAAACAGTCAACGACCAGCAAAGTCCGTACATTAACTTTTCACTCAAAACATGAATTTGAGCACACTGCAGTAGGAGCTTTTAGGGTCATTCTGTCTTCAGAGAAATGAATGACAATTCTGTGAATAATTCTTACTACAACTTACTGTGTATTTTATTTACTAAGCCCAACACAAAGAAAATTGGATGTAACATACCAGCAATCCCTTTTAACAGAAATTTCAAATATGCCTCTATACCCTATTGCCAAGACAACCCTCTGACTCAAGAAACAGCTCCCTTCTAGAGAGACTGAAGGAAAGAGGAAATTCTATGCTTACAAGAAGTCCTGCAAAAAAAGAGGAACACCACAAATTATACACCTTTTTAAAATTTGTTGAGGTGAGGGTTTGAGGTTTTTTTGTTTGTTTTGACACAACTAGTGAGAAAGTGTAACAGGGGTCCTGTTGGTCCATCCTGCCAAACAAATATCATGATCAGAAGCAACGGTGCAGTAAGGCTTACAGTTGGGAAAGAAAACAGGAAGAGCAGATATTTGCTACGGCCAAAGAAACACCATGAAACCAATGAAAGACAGCCTGCT
Source organism: Ciconia boyciana (assembly GCF_034638445.1). Classification (NCBI taxonomy): domain Eukaryota; kingdom Metazoa; phylum Chordata; class Aves; order Ciconiiformes; family Ciconiidae; genus Ciconia; species Ciconia boyciana. The sequence continues at coordinate 62,021,804 of NC_132938.1, forward strand.
GCCATGGACTGGTGGCCTTAATTAATGCTGTGCAGAATCCCTTCTCAAACCTGTGCAGTTTCTTCACTGCTTTGGGCCTGATCCAGTGCCCATGGGAGGACAAGCATCTGGGACTTGGGCTGAGCTCTGCAGGAGTACATCTCCAGGGCCAGCTGTTGACTTCTTTCCTGGAAGAGGTGGGCAAGGGCTGGGCAAATCTGTTCTACCAGTTTCCTATCAAAAGGCAAGCAGAGTTAACTTTCTCAGGCAGCAGGAGCGAGGGTGTATGCTGTCTGTGTGTTGAGCTATATGTTTTAACACTGCTGCTGATCAGGGGAACGGATGTTTGACCACATAGCCTTTTTTCCCCTGTGTAAGACAGCCTACCCATACAATTGCTTCCATTCAGTTTTGCATCAAGCTGTGCACTGGCTGTCCACATCACACACAGGGTATAAAACCACAACCACATCTATTTCTCCTATGGTAATTCCACATGGCTCTGCACCCTTCTAGCCTTGCAGTCTGTAATACCTATTAAATTCTGTCTGTATCTGACAGCATAAATTCTCATTAGCATATTGTGCTTTCCCTTCTGAGATCTAATAGGGAATAACATACGTTACTTACCAAACTAAATGGTACCTTTCCCTGTGCCCAGCCTCTGGCACATGGAGAAACAAAGGCCAACTCTCCTGTGAAAGGGAGCATCAGCACAACTTGCAGAATACAATGGCTACGAGCAGTGAATAACTTCCATCAGTGCCCAAACTGACAGGATATTTATTGGCTGCCAAACTGAACAAAAGTTTGATGGGCTCACAGCACCAGTGGAGCACGCTAGGCAATGCTACTGCCATTGTTCCAGTATGTGTTGGGAAAAACATGATACCCACAGGAATGCATCTGTATTGCCTACCACCTAGCCAGGAGAGGGAATATAATTTGCAGGTATTTGGAATACTACAGTATCTGTTTTGAATTTCTTGGTTTTGCTCAGTTTTCCTTAAGATACCTTTACCAAAGCAGCTCAAAATTAAGGATAAATATTTAACCTGCTTGCTTCAGAGATGCATTAACATAGAGGAACAAAATATTAATGCTGATAAACATGTTATGTTGTAATGCTCACACTGTTATGCAAGAGGCACTGAACATACAATTCATGTGCCAAGACTGAGGTATATTATCACATATCCACAATAAAGTTCCAGGTGATGTGCAGCAATACACAAGATCTGAATGAATAGCACACACATTATACAGCTGATACAGCTGGTCCTTCAGGATATATAGGCGAATTGCCTAAACACTTTATCATTAAGACTCTCTTTCCAATCACCTACAATTTACAACCTTGAGCTGTTGAGGCAGAAATCCAACAGCCCACTGCGTGAACCATGTCGAGCTCACACTGTCCACCATTCGGATTAAGACCTTTGACTCACAGGCTATATGCTACCTGCTGAATCGAGTAACTGATCTTTACTACTACCGCATAGCAGTCCTCAGATACAGGGAGGCTTGTCTAGTCATGGTGCTGTAGAGCCTTCCTAAAGAAGCAGTCATAAGAGTGGTCCAAAAAAGTAAAAGTACTTTCCCTTAGATTATCTTATCCCTCACAAATTATTAAGCATTCCCTGAGAAAATTAAGGGCAGAACATGTTATTGTCCAAGATGCTCACAGACAGCACATTGCAAGCAGGTGCAGACAGCACCTGCAGATGAGGTTTTATTTTTCAAAGGTACTCTGAGAACTTCTCTTTAACTATATACCATGGTAACCTTTCCCCAAAAGAAAGGCTTTGTACACTTGTTGCTGGAACTGAAATCACCCACAACCAAGGCAGCAACTCAGAAATGAAGTCCTTGCTGCAAAAGTGCACTACTTGCAAAAGTAAGCATTTTACAGCTACTTTAAGGGGTAGTGGACTTCCTAAACCCAAAATTAAACTCCTAAATTCATACTTGAGCAGCTGTAAAGTTTTCTAGAGGAATGAGTATCAGCACATCCTTGGGGAAATCATCTCCAAGTAGCAAAGCACAGAAGTCTACAGATAGAGTAGAGGCAACCCCTCCATTATCTATGTTCTAGTAGAAAGCTCTTTTCCCTTTAATGGATCAGCCAGAGATTGGCAGAGTCATGTGGAGCTGATTCTGAATTGGGAACATATGAGTGAGAAGGCGGCAAGGATCACATCAGTTTCAGGGAAATGTAGGACTTCCACAGTCAGCATGTACCAGAATGACAGGCGGTTTTCTTGCAGCATGAACATTTCTGAAGTAGAGAGCCACTACGGCTCCTTCCTCTAGTCCACTGAAAAGCAAAATTTTGCTTTGGGAAGAAGAGCTTAATGTCTGAGCAAAAGATATGGGACCTCATTTATTTTTTTGTTTTCCCAAAGTACAGCAAAATGAAGGGATTAACAAGAAGATGAGGAACAGCAGCATCCTAGGGTCTAGTTCCCAGTCCTACAGCCTGTTCTCAGATGCAGGAAGCAGAAGCCTCCTGCGGAGATATATAAGGAACTGTATGCTGACAGCAGCTTTTTATCTTTCAATATTTCTATAAATGAGAGGAAAACAAGAATTTAGCAGTAGCTGGAAATGGATTTTTTTCCTGACCACAGTCATGTAATCTGTAGACGGACATTTCTTGCTACCTGCATTTAGACTCAACACCATTTCATCAAAAAGATGAAATAAGATAAGAATTGATAAGAAAGAAAACATTTCTGGATCAATTTTTTTTCCCCACTCAGTTTGATATAAACAGCAACATCAAAGTACTTGTTAATGATGTTACCTAGAGACAATGTACTACACTGAACATACAGCAGCTTCTACTGCCATGACAAACTGGAGAAAGACAAACACTTCAATACAATAAAATCAGGACAGGAATCACTTCCAAAACAGCTGTAAGAGGACAGAAAAGGGAGAAGTTGCTGAGAGGGATTGATTGACATTAGCAACCTTAGTGCTGAGTAACTGGGAAGATCTTGAAAACATTAAGTGAAGACGTTGAACTATATCACTTCTCAGGTCATGTACAAGGAGAAATGAATCTAATAATTCAAAATATATTTGCCCTGGGTTGGCGATGGTTTCACATCCACAGATACAAGTCTCAGGGGATCTGAGAGTTTTGCTCTGTAGTTCTAATCAATGGCTGGAAAACAGTGCTCAGATGTCCTCTGCTCAGCGATTAAAGGATCAGCAGAGCAGGGCAGCAGCTTTCAAGCTCTAAGAAGTTCTGAATTTGTGTTTGTACATGCTGAGCTTTTAGGGCTGTCCAAGCAGGAGATCATTTGAATAGGATTTTCAAAGGCACTCAGAACATATCTAGCCCCTTTCCATATCATAAAGTCAATGAAAAACACACATTTCCTGAAATTAAATCTTGATCCTTCAATAAGCCCAACGGGAGCACAGACCTCTTCACCAATGCATGGTTCATGGAGGGGCCAGGGCTTAGTGAGTAAAGCCTGAGACCCAGGGAATTCCGAGAAAATTTTATCATTATCTGCAGTGCCTAGAGATGAGAAATAGGAGTGTCAGAATTTCACCAGCAATCTCTGCCACTAAGTACTACATAAATCAATCTCCTGAATGCTTAAACTTGAAAATAGTCTTAAATTAATGAGTGACAGGATTAGATACTAGATTATCAAGTATTTGAAATCCAGCTTTGAAAGAAAAATTTATCCTGTGTTTGAAATGCATCTTGAGTGAATCACCTCTGTTTTGTTGAAACCATAATAATAATGCCCATAATTACCTGACATAGCTTAATTTTCGATATGGCTCGCCTGCTTTTCAACACAGGAATTGCCAGAATACATTAAGCCTGTTCTATACTCATCAAGTGTCCTAAACCTGGCCACAGCAGCGCAGGCTGCTTCATAGGTAAAGCACAAAACCAACATGATTGACAACATAGAATAATCCATTTATGGGGGATGCATCTCTGCAGCGCTTTCAGGTAGCCTACCTCCCAAAGCTTCTCCCGTCTACGGTTATGAGCAGTCATTTTCTCATTACCCATAAAGCTACCCCAGCTTTACTGCCCACAGTGCCCAGCATGTTAGAAGTCCCCTTGCAACCGCACACTCCTCGTTTCCATCATACTTGCCCAATTTCAAAGATCTCAATCTTCTGATCTGTTTTCTTGCTGGTCCTGTGATTTTTGCCTGACAGGCAGACTTGAATTTTATTTTCTGTTTTAAATGTAAAGCTAATTAGGCAGTGGCAGCTCAAACCAATCAACTGGCATCTCTTCAGATAAGTACATTAACTATGAAGCTCTCCTCCTATTCTTAAGCTCTGTCAACCCTTTATACCATCTTAAGAACTTGATGCTACCTGGAAATCCTTATAAATGTACTTTCTCATGCTAAATTAAGGTAGAAGATTTCCATCTGGGCTCTCAAATTACTTTAATGCTTATTACTTTATATCAGCTCTTGTTTCTGTCACTGTTATTCAGCTATTCTCTGGAAAAGTTCACTGAACTTCCTTCGGAGCCATGTTTCTTTTGGAGGCACACACATACAAATACCTGGAAGCAGTAAGCCTGCTTCAGTGCTAATGCTCTCCTTGCCCGTTTGGGGCGATGAGAGCTAGCATGCAAAGCATCCAAGGTACTGGAGAAGAGGACAGGCACAGCCCCACAGGTGATGGGACCAGCAGGCACCTCAGGCAGTGCCACCCTCCCTCCCCTGGCATACGAGTCCAGACCTTGTGGCAAGAAGGTTGAACATACAGCCTCACACGGTGGACCACAAACCATATCTGGTAGCACCCCTGCCTTCAGAGGAGATAAGGAGATACCATATCACTGCACCGTGCAGAGCAATGTGGATTGTCAGCATTACAGCAAATAAAGGCAGTGATGTGGAGCACAGAGAGAAGAAATAAAACCGTTTTACCCTATCCTGTAACTCCATATGTGGCAGAGTACAAGACTGATGGTTGAAGTTCAACAGTTTAGACTAGGAATACAGTACCAACCAAGGGTGTGGGGACACAACTATGTGAACAGCTTGCCGAGGTATCCAGTGGATTCTCTAGCACATTAGCTTCTTCCACAAAAAGCACGTCTTCAAGAAAAAAATAAAAAGAACTAACTTCTGATCAAATTAGAAACAATAGTGAGCTTTTATGGTTGTCATTATTACCCTATTTTACATAATGCTAGAGTAACTGCTTCCTCATGATCTAAAAACACAGACATCCATGAAACTAGAAGGCTAAAAACTAATGCAAAGCAACACCAAGATGCGCTTTGTTCCAGACTGAGCCTTGCTGGTAGTAGTCACCTACTTGCAAGTCTGCAAGGCTTGCAGACTTGCTGCACCTCTCTTCCGCCTGCTTGTGCAAGGACCCTGTGGGATCCTAGGCAGCCACTTAGCCAGGCTCCCAGCTTGCCGCAGCCCTGACTCCCTGCCCAGCCCCAGCAACAGATCTGCGCTTCCAGCCCTTCCGGGCCAGGAGCGTATGCATGCGTGCACACATTTTCCCCAGGAATAGGAAAGGGATAGTTTAACCTTCCGTAAAAAAAACAAGTAGGGGACATACTTCTGAAGAGACAAAAGCCACAACCAGATACTGTGTGGATACTTCTGGTGAAAATGTTTTAAACGCTCAGAGCTGTGGCTCCCAGCTCTGCATCATTCCTGCATGATTAAAGAAATGCATCACTGAGCTTGTGTGCTATTTGGTTAACACTAGATCCACAGCACAGGAGTTGAAATTAAACTCATAGTTTGAGGAGAGAAGAAATATAATAATTTTATAAGCTAAAGTTATGCCAGCTATCCAAAGCTGTTAAGCACTATGGATCTCCAGAGTAGTGTTTTTGGCACCAATGCAAGTAAACTGAGTAAAGACTATATGAAAACAGCATGATGAAATTTAAATGCCAGTAAATAATGTTTTCACTCAACAGGAATTTAATTTAGGAGATACTGTTTTAAATTACCAACCACTGTAGCATTTGCAACTGAAAAAGATAATTCATGGGCATTTTTCTTCACAGGCCAAGATATATTTGTAAGTATAAATACAAAAAAATATTGACATTTTGCTATTACAGAGAAAGTGCTATGACCATGTAATCACCAAAATAATACACAAAGTAGCATATATCAAGTGCCTGATACCGTGGAGTGTTATCTTCAGCAATGTAAGTTGAGAATGAGCCACAAAAGCCAGAAGTTATAGACAGTGTACATAGCTGTAATAAACCCTTCCTACTGTACTGTACAGTTGCATATTCTTGATAGACCACACATTGTGGAAGATGATTTTTTAATCAGAATAAGAGGTTTGGACCTTTCCACCTGCAAATCAGTGTGCTGTCATAGCAGCCTTTGGAAGGATGGGCAAGCATCGGTTAAATGAAAACAGTGCTTCTAAGAGGAAAAGAATACAAAAATATTTCTATTCAGGTAGTTCATACGTGGCTTAAAGAATAAAATTATACTAGGAAAAAAACATCCCAAAACAACAACAGATGAGGCCTGAGACTTTGCACTGCCTGGAACAAGTGGTGGGCTGTCATCCACCTCTGTGGATGTCATTCACCACTGCTCCTCTCCCACTGGACTGGCACCGTGACTTGAAACATGCCTCCAGTGGACTTGAGTCACTGATGAAACTTCCTCCATATCCACCCCACAATGCTTTGAGTTGTATCTCTGCCTGTTGAGAGGAGCTTTGCACACATGCTGATGGAACAGGCCAGTTCTCTGTCTGTCTCCAAGCCGTCATCAGTCATGGGGCTTCTCTACAGGAGTGAGGACAAAGGAAGACAGGCTATCATGGTTCCCAAATGCCTGGGGTCCTGGACGCAGATGCCTAGAGCTGGAAACATTGGGTCAGGCCCCTCGCAGCACTTACTGCCCTTCAGTTCAATTTGCTTCAATTTCAAACCAGACCTTTTGCACTAGAGACTTTCCCATTGCTAACGCAAGTCAATCCTCCACATTTTTCACCAGCAAAATCTTCAGTCCTTGTGTGGCCAGCTTTCACTATGTAGCCTGCCCCCCACAAGACTAGCACTAACAATGCTCTCTGCAATACAGGCAGGAGTGGCTTTCTGGCTATAACCCTTAAGAGAGCCTTGCAGCTTTTCAGTTTTGTGTGTCACAGCTTTCCTTTCCCCCATCACATTAATAATGCACTCATTGCTGTTCTCTTCCTGTTTTATCTGCATATGATAACTTCAAGCTGAAAGCTACTCCTGTAATCACAATATTTCATCTACATTCACCCTGTAATGTCTCATTTGCACTAATGTAGAAATGTGGCAACATGTTGCCTAGTGACCAGAAGCATTCCCCTCCACCCTTTTCTCCGACAAGCGAGGCTTTTGCCATGGCAAATAAGTGAATATTTTAATGTTATGGAATTAAGTTTTATTAGACGTCAGTTTCCTAATAGCATTGGAGAGATCTATAAAATAGAACTCCACACTTCCGCTTGCCAAATGGCTTTCTAAGCCTCCTAATGTTTCCATTTATGCAATACAATCCTATTTTATATGGCATTTTACAGCTCCAGGAAAAACACTTTCCAGTCAAAACACATTCTAATACATATATTGGGCTTACACGAATACATACAGGAGACAGTCCCATGTCTGTCCAAAGGATTTGCTTTCTTTTCTTACTCTAATCCCAAACAGTCATTGTCTGTATTTCACCTGTATCTTAATTGCCCTTCCATTACACAGTTATATGAATTGCAGGAATTAACGAGTGAAGTTCTTTCATTTGTGATCTGCAGGTGATGATAGTGGTCCCTTTGGCCTTAAAAATTTGTGTGTCAGATGAAAACAGACAGTGTGCGAGACGATGCAGAGCAGGATGTCAGCTGCAGTGCTGCCAACACCCAGCTCACAAATCTTGGGTCTGGTTCCAAGAATTCACACAGCAGGCTTAAAAAAAGCAAGGATTTTAAATATAAAAACGCAATGGGATGCTTGTTTGTTTTAGTTGCCTCCTGGGTTTTTTTCATGCTTCACTCATCACTTGTTTCTTCCATCAGTAGTAGATAGGAAGAGGGCAACAGTTAGAAATATGCCATGACATATTTTTAAATGAAAGCTGCCAGTCTCACATAAAGTTTCAGTTTCTGGAGTTTTTGAGTGTGGTGGCTTGACCTTGGCTGGATGCCAGGTGCCCACCAAAGCCACTCTATCAATCCCCTCCTCAGCTGGACAGGAGAGAGAAAATATAATGAAAGGCTCGTGGGTTGACATAAGGACAGGGAGAGATCACTCACCAATTACCGTCACAGGCAAAACAGACTTGACTTGGGGAAATTAGTTTAATTGCTTACCAATCAAATCAGAGTAGGATAATGAGAAATAAAAACTAAATCTTAAAAACACCTTCCCCCCACCCCTTCCTTCTTCCCAGGCTCAACTTTACTCCCAAATTTTCTACCTCCTCCCCGCCCCGGAGGTGCACAGGGATGGGGAGTGGGGGTGGTGGTCAGTTCATCACACTTCGTTTCTGCTGCTCCTTCCTCATCAGGGGAGGACTCCTCGCACTCTTCCCCTGCTTCAGCGTGGGGTCCCTCCCACAGGAGACAGTCCTCCATGAACTGCTCCAACATGAGTCCTCCCACAGGCTGCAGTTCTTCACAAACTGCTCCAGTGTGGGTCCCTTCCACAGGGTGCAGTCCTTCAGGAACAGACTGCTCCAGTGTGGGTGTCCCACAGGATCACAAGTCCTGCCAGCAAACCTGCTCCAGCGTGGGCTCCTCTCTCCACAGGTCCACAGGTCCTGCCAGGAGCCTGCTCCAGTGCAGGCTTCCCATGGGATCACAGACTCCTTCAGGCAGCCACCTGCTCTGGCATGGGGTCCTCCATGGGCTGCAGGTGGATATCTGCTCCACCATTAACCTCCATGGGCTGCAGGGGGACAGCCTGCCACACCAGGGTCTTCACCACAGCTGCTCCAGCACCTGGAACACCTCCTCCCCCTCCTTCGTGTCTGCAGAGTTCTCTCTCTCACATATTCTCATTCCTCTCTTCAGCTGTGCAGGGTTTTTTCCCCCCTTTTAAAATATGTTATCACAGAGGCTCTATCACCATAGCTAAATGGCTCAGCCTTAGCCAGCGGCGGGTCCATCTTAGAGTCAGATGTCATTGGCTCTATCAGACATAGGGGAAGCCTCTAGCAGCTTCTCACAGAAGCCACCCCTATAGCCCCCCTGCCACGCAAACCAAATACATTAAGAAAAACAAAGTACTACAAAATTCAGTCAATTCACCTGTGGATGACATGGCAGTAGAATTCCCCTGACATCCAGATATAACAACTTTTCTGTGGCACCACAGGATACTGCACCATCTCAAACCTTCTTGGAGGGAGATCTCATCCTTCGGATGACCCTCCATTCTGTCTCCCTTAAAATGCTGCATTGACATCGCTGAAACAACCAACCACCAGCATCCAGAAGTTTCATCTGCAACAAGGACCAAAAAGAGATGTCAAAAACATCCCCCAGCAACGATGACAAGTTCACAAAGTAAATTCTGGCATTTTCCTGTGCTCTCTGGAGCAGATTCAAATATTGACTTAAACACGGCTGCATGAGATATTCTCAGCCAAAATGAGCAGGAGATTAAATGTGCAAAGAATGAAGCAAAAATTCTATAAGAGGACCCAAGAGAAATAACAGGCCCCTTCACACACCATGTTGTCTAATGTTAAGAGCATTAAAATCCTTGAATGTTGCAGTAGACAAATGCTCTCTCTTGTGGAAAAGAAATATCATCTCTCTTGTAAGGAAGCAAGAGAACAGCCTAAACAACAACAACAACAAAAGTGGAAAAAATCCAGCCTTTGGGATTTGGTTATGAAGTTATATTTACTACAGCCCTTTCTGAACAGGGGTTTGGTTTAACATTTTAAAAGGCTCTAATTCCCAGTTTCATAAGTGACTTTTATTTTTTAATATAACTGGCTTCTAATTCAGTTGAGCATATCTGAAAAGTACAGTTAAGTAGAAACCATATAAACATTGTTCAGATTCCAGCAAGCCTTACTGCAGTTGGCAAGGGTAACGACCACAGTTCAGCTTCGGAACAGCCAAGAGGAAGGAGGTCAAAGACACAAGTGAATTAAGTGAGAAATTTCAAAGAGGGGGATGGAGGGCTTCGCTGGACGTTATTAGAGTATGGGCAAAGCGGAAGGACCTTCAGACAGCCTGGAGGACTATGCATAGCCCAAGTACATAGGAAAAGCCTCCGGCTGATGTGCCTTGGGCTGTGAGCAAAAAAAGCTTTCCTGCTGTTAGATTTCATTCTTGCTAAGGGAATTTGGAGTTTGTCCAGCCCTTTATAAATGAGCAAGACTCTTCCAGCTAGAAAGAGGATCAGGGATGGAACCGCTGAGCTACATTTCTACCTTCTGACTTGGCTATAGCAGTGATAGCTGGCACAAAATTTTGCTATGGGTTGCACATTTATGGTCTCAGATTTTATTAAAAAGTGATGGAAAATATTCTTTATAAAGCCTTGCTGGGGTTTTATTTATGAATATCAAGGGGCCAGATTCATAAAGTGAATTAGGGATTATGGTTCTTTTTGGCTTTAAGCAGCTCCTTATGTCACTGAGTATAAGGGGAGGGAGGAGAAGAGATGCTGATGTAACCTATCGAATATGTACCATCAAGTTTGTTTCTTACTTGCAGCCTGCTTCGATCTCTCTCCCCATTTTGCCTTCTGTCCTTAGGAACCTAGGATCCTCAGATGGCTGCTTTGAGCAATACAGGTGCTTCTTTTAAAAAGAGACTGAAACCAGGTCCTGGAGCTCTTACACTGACTGAGGAACATAACTTCGTTTCCTACCTGCTCCATCCAGAGTGAAGGCTAGCATCTGAAATCTGGCCAACTCAGTTGGAAAGTCAATGAACGCAGAGAACTTGGCAAACATTATATGTATGGATATACAACAGAATAATTATCCACCCTGTACCAGAGCTCCACACATGCCAGGGATCACACCTTTCTAATTCAGGGCCCAGAGACTACAGCCCAAGAGTCATTTGGTTGGGAAACGGGAGTAGGTTATTACTCTTGAGAAACACAAGCAAGTGCAATTCCATCTGCGTTGCTGCCTCTACACCACATGCATTAGCTCACTAGATACAGACTCCCGTGTCCCCTAAGGCAAACTGGCATTAGCTGCCTCACATCTGTGCAGCTGAAACAGCATCTGTAAAGTGCTCTGTACAAATGCACTGTGGCCTGTAGGAAAGCAGAGAATAGACACTCTGAGGGCCCTTCTCGGTCTGCTACGTTGCTGCTTGTGAGAGCAGAAATCTTACCAGCCCTGTTTCCTCCTCCTGAAGCACTTATAACATGATGGGCTGCTTTACCAGTGAAGAAACAGAAATAAAGCTCTGAGCTTCTGGCTTTAGAGTTGTGTGTATCCCTACCCCACTCCCAAGTTCCCCCGTACATCCAGCTTCTCCTTTCACTGTGGCCCTGCACAGCCACGGTCTCGAGACTTCTCAACCCACTATGGACTGCCCCACATTGCTACCTTGCCCAAGTGCTTTACATATTTTTAAAAACATCACCACATTCTGCCTGTTCAAAAACCACTAAGTCAATCTCAAAAACAGATAAATAAAAGAATTACCTGAAAGCATAGCAAAGAAATGAAACTTCTGTTTCTGGTTTCCATCCATCATATTTTTAAGCATACAATTTGCATCATGGATAACAAAGTTCTTACAAAGTTCTGTGACTTGAAATTCAGTTCTTAAATAACCTGCATAAAAGTCAGGGGAGGGAGGAGGGAGCCAAAAGCTAAAGACCTACTGAGAGAAACAAAACAGGCTACTGAGAGAACAGAGAGTAGGGAAGACAGAAAAATCAGAGAAAAATAAGAGGCTCCTGAGGAAGTAGGGCCCCTGTTTTACTCCCCACATATGTGGAGAACCTGAAATGCTACTGGATCTGTTTTCTTTGCCTCCTTTTTAAAAACAGGCAAGCTAGGTGCTGCGGGTGTGGAAAAAAAAAATACAATATTGTTCTCCAAAGCCCAAGTACCACCACAGCAAATCAAACCTCTTCTAGTCAGTAGGACTGTGTGTTTGATAAAAATACTGCACAAGTTTGGGCAGCACAACCTGGACCAGTATGATGGGAAAAAAAAAAAAAAAAGGTGAGGGCATGCCATGGGAGTTGAGCTGGGATGGAAGCAAGGGAACTAAAGTGCAGACTCTATTTCAGAACAAAGAAATTATTAAGAAGTTTCCCAAAGGCAGTACTAGATACTCATCACATGCGTCGTTTAAACATGAAGGGGAAAAAAGCATCAGTCATCTATAGCATAAGGGATATTTGTACACTTGCACATGGGGAAGTGCTCTGACTGACTGACAAGGTAGAACAGCAAAAAGCCTTGCTTCATTACACCTATGAGACCAAGAAGGGTTGTCTCTTACCTACTTTGTATTTTCAAGGCAGAAGCTACCCAAACACTGCAGATGAGTATGGAAGTATCTTTTTCTGACGTTTATTTGGTACCTTCAGTCTCCCAAGATTTTATAGCAAAACAATTAATAAATCCATCTGTTCTCATTAATTTTTATTGGGTGTTTCACAAAACAATTCTGACAACTTTTCAGTTATTCTAATTTGGGGATAACAAGAAAACTATTTCTTCAAAGTTTACTAGATGTCAACATTGTTACAGATTCTCTTTGCACCAAGTTTTTCATTTAAGGTATTGATATGACTTTCATCTTCAACATCTCCTCTCCTTCCCTCTCCTGCCCTGAATCTTCGGACAAAAGTCTGGTTTGAAACAGTAGATGAATATTATAAAATGGTAACTTCCTTAAAGAAAAAAAAATGTACCAAGATTAAAGTTTGTATGCTTACTTAATGTCATGGTTTAACCCCAGCCAGCAACTAAGCACTACACAGCTGCTTGCTCACTCTCCCCACGGTGGGATGGGGGAGAGAATCAGAAGAGTAAAAGTGAGAAAACTCGTGGATTGAGACAAAGACAGTTTAATAAGTAAAGCAAAAGCCGTGCATGCAGGCAAAGCAAAGCAAGAAATTCATTCACTCCTTCCCATGGGCAGGCAGGTGTTTAGCCATCTCCAGGAAAGCAGGGCTCCATCACACCTAATGGTTACTTGGGAAGACAAACGCCATCACTATGAACATCCCCCCCTTCCTCCTTCTTCCCCAGCTTTATATACTGAGCATGATGTCATATGGTATGGAATAGCCCTTTGGTCAGCTGGGGTCAGCTGTCCCAGCTGTGTCTCCTCCCAGCTTCTTGTGCACCCCCAGCCTACTTGATGGTGGGGTGGGATGAGAAGCAGAAAAGGCCTTGACTCTGTGTAAGCACTGCTCAGCAATAACTACATCATCCCTGTATTATCAACACTGGTTTCACCACAAATCCAAACCATAGCCTCATACTAGCTACTATGAAGAAAATTAACTCTATCCCAGCGAAAACCAGCACACTTAAGTATATTCGAACATGCTCCAATACCTGTCACAACATGACGGCTGTATGACAAGCACAATCAGCATGCTTTCCAGAGGTATTTCTTCTATTTCTTCCTTCCTCCTTTTTTTGTTCTATTTTCAGTGGTAGTCTTAGAAACTCAGACACCAAGCTCATCCTGTAAGAACTGACTAATCAAATAAGAAAAAACACACATTAAAAGATGAGCAAACAATTGATATTTGTTTTCCTGGAAATGACAACAAAATAACCCAGAACAAACACGACGCATACTTTGGGTAAACCTTCAGTCATCTTTTGTTTTTATAGACAAGTGAAAAGAATTTACATCAACCAATAGTTCTTGTTCCATGTCACTTTTTAATCTTTTTTTTTTTTACTCTTAATTACAAGCAAACCACAACACAAGTTATTTCAGTAGTAAAACTGAAATATCTCATTTCCAAAACAATCAACAATAATGTATGTTTTTCAGTTTTGCTTTTTTACTGGCTGCAACAGGCAGTCAATCCCAAAATGTATCTTTGGGAAACAGACTTTTCACCCAAATGTACACCCGGCTTTAATAATCAGCACATATACACCAATTTATTCCAAAGCTATAATAAGAGTTCTCGATGAACTCTGATATTAGTATCCCAAAAATAAGTATTATCTTACAGCAGCATGTCTTACTACCCACACACGCTCAGAGGAACAAGACTGCTAGGCATGCAGCCATTTCTAAAATTGTATTGAAAGAGATGCTTGAAAGAAAGCACGATAACTCCTCAAATGTAGTGTAACCTGCCAAAAGGAAGTGAGTCCACAAGCCAGCAACATAGCTATTCCACCCCGTTGCTTTCATCAGGACTATTATACTACTGTACAATCTAGAGGAGTCACCAAAAATGGACCACACTGTGCTAAGCACTAAGCACTCTACATGCGTATGAGAACTCAAAAGTCCCCGTAGTGCCATTAGCTAAACCCTGGAAAAGGAAGCAAGACCAAAAAGGAGTAGGTAACTCCTGGCCATAAAAGCCAATCAGCGGCAAAGTTAGGAGCAAGGCTCCAAACTCCTAATTCCCAGCTCAAGATTTAATTAATCTCAACTACAAAAGCTTTCAGATTGTTTTTGCAATCTAACCAACAAGAGTCAAGAACATAGGTTACATTTGCAGAAGTGACCTCAAACCCCATTGTTCAGCATCCCAAATACTCCAAGACCAGGAACCATGACTACTTAAAACAGGATATAGCTGGCATTTTTTTTCTAAGCAGCAAATGGTTTTCTGGAGTGAACTTCTCATTTAAGCATTTTGTGATTAAGGAGTGCAAATAAAAAAAAGACCATTCCTAGCAAAACTATTTGTCATTCTAAATTAACCACCAGTGCACCATAACCCAGGAGTAAAATGACAGAAAATATTTTAATATTTTAATGTGTACTTCATTTGCTTGAAGACTGCAAAACTTCAACCAGATTTAACACAGAGTTTCCTCTTCAGGAGAGGAGCTTCACCCTTTTAATCAGAAGCATTTGAATTTTTTTTGTTTTGTTTGAAGTTTTGGGGTTTTTTAAGTGTATGCCTTTTTCTTTTTTGGTTTTTGTTTTTGTAATGTGATAGAAATCCTAATTGTGCAAACATTATAGCATAGGAATAATTTCATATATTTGTTATTCTGCCAAAATCTCCTACATAGTTTTGATCCAAGTACAGCCAATGAACACAGTTCTGCACACTCTGAAGAAATCACAGATTCAGTTCGGCTCACACCTTTAAGTGGGCTCAAATATTGATGGGGAGGGGGAAGAGAAAAGCTGCTAAGCTTCCATTTATCTACCTAAACATAGCATTCAAATCTCCCAAACCATTCAGCTTCAAAGGAAAGGTATGATTCTTTCTGCTAAGCAGTCCAAATATTTGCCCATCCCCTCCTGAACATGGACAATCATGCCATGCAGATGTACTTACTATGAGATCTGACAGTCATGAAAAGGAAGCATTTGCAGTCATACAGACCATCTCCTGGAGTCAGACGACTTAGCATGACCGCATGGCTTGGGGTGTGCTATTTGCAGCATTCCTCAGTGCTGAGAATCTTTGCAATCAGATAATTAGCAAAGAACCATATTAATATAAAAGTAATAAATTCCAAAAGACTGAAAATGTGCAGAACTGTTAAAGTGTCTGTGGGGCGACCAGAATATAGAAGAGAAAAACTTACTGGAAAGGGGTCTATCTACTGGTTTAACAAAAAAAAAAAACCAACAACAAAACAAACCCAAAAAAACCCCACACCCAAACAAAAAACCACACCACACACCACAACAACAAGAAAAACAAACAAACAAAACCACCACACAACACCTTTAATTATTTAACAGCAAGCATTTACTTTGCCCAACAGAAATTAGTGCCTGAAACTGTAAAGAGACAGGGCTCAGAAAGGATGAGGGCTGTCCCAGGGTTCGCTGTTGTTGGGTTTTTTGTTTTGTTTTGTTTTTTAATTCAGTGAAACTGGATGCTTTGAAATCTGCTCAGGGATTTGCAAGAAAAGAGTGAGGTATTCTTGTATGAAAGTCATGTTATTATAAAAAACCCTGGAAAAAAAAAAATACCCTGAGCTCATTCAGTACCTTTTAAATTGAAGTTTATGGCTGGGTTGTCAAAAGTAAACACATAAAAATAAGAACCACCCCAATGTTTACATTATACCATAGAAAATTAGTCATTATATTGCAGTATTTAGACAAGTACCCTGTAGAATGAAAACTGCAAGGAACTTAATTGTGTCAATATTTACCCCAAAAGCCACTTAGCAAGTTGTATTTGTTTTGAAGAAAGCAAACAGCTAATATTTTGGAAACAGTATTGCCTTCAAGGAGCAGAGGACTTCTTTTTTTTTCCTGTAGAAGAGGCATCCAGTCTTGACAAGAAAGTACAACTGCAGTGAGACACAGCCCTCTTGCAAAGACTTGTTAGGGAGCAGTGTAAATTCGGCAAGGAATACTGACACCTTCCTGTCCCCCCAAAAAAATTCCTTCAAAGCTTCTTTCCAAACAGAATTCTGCAGAATAGCACAGTGACAAAACTACTTTGTTTTGACAAAACAATAAGTCTGACTTTCATTTGAGAGTCCAAAGCCAATCTTCTTAAAGAAATACTCTTTAAGGAGTGAAGGAAAACAATTATAAAAAGGGGTGGGGGGCTCAAAAAGTTCCTTTTGAAATGGCCAGGAGGAGCTCTCTGAACATTACAAAATAGACCCATTCCCATTTATCCCTAGAAAATATTTTATATAAACTGACATCCCCAAAATCTCTTTCATCTAGTGATATCGCTGACTAGGAAGACACTTTCCCTCCCACCCTGAACTTAAAGACTGGGGTTGGTAGGATGTTTACCAACGTAATGACTATAAAGTGAAATTGTAAAAGATATGACCTGTTTAAGACACTGGCCAAGCTGAAAACCGAGTCCCCTGTTGGTTTTGCATGGAGAGGGGAAAAAAAAAAAGTGACCAATGCTTGGGACTGTCCGGAAGCAAGCAGGCAGAATTTTGCCCTTCCAATTTACCTAATGGCAAGGCATCAGCCGTATTTCTTCACAGGATCTACACATTTCACACTTGTTTTCCATAAGAAAAAATGGATAACATTTTTTTCCTATAAAGGTACATACTGCTCTACACATGCAGGTCTGTGGACGGACAGAACAGGTTGCCACGCAAGGATTAATTGCATATTCTCCACTCAGATAAAAGATGTGAAGTTCAGCAACACAATTCAGCTATCAGCCTCTCCTCACTAAAGGCAAAAACTCTGGAAATCCAGCACAAAGACCACTGGCTGCCCCACACCAACACTCCTCAGTGCCTTACACTGCCACTGTTCAGACAGTTGGTTACTGCTTTTTACTGCGCATCCTGAGCACACGCACTTGTGCTCCCACAGAAACTGATGGGAGTATTTTCTGCAGTTAAAAGCAACGTGGGGAAGACATCCTTCTCAGACGGTAAGAATCTGATTCTTCTTTAAGACCAGCCACCACAAGAAAGCAGCCCAAAAGAGATGTAAAACTACAGCAGGTCTTATTTTTTCAAAATAATTGGTTTTTTTTTTAATTAAAATTAAAAATCTTTAATTTTACTCTAAGCTACATTCCACTCTCTAGACACTCAGCAATACATTGAGAAACAACCAAAACCCAGCTGCTACAGCAGCTCAAGGAACTGGGAAGATGTTGGAGAACATGGACAAGTCTTTCAAGTAGAGTGGTTCTTCCCTTATTCATTTCCCAAAAGCTAGGAGCCACTTCCAGGATCAAGACAGGAGGATAAAAAGTTCTTTACTAATGGATTTTTCACGTTTTAACTCTGTTACATTGCACTGCATTTAGCAGTGCAGCTGAAAATGGGGCAGGGTCACTATTAGACAGGATTCTTCTCATACAGGGTGCTCTCAAATGTGGAGCTGCAGTCTCCGACTCTTCCCCTGCTGTCTGTCTCCACAAGCCATTACCACTCCCACCAAGTCAGTGTCTCTAAACTTGTGTAATAACTCGCTGACACCTCATATCTGTGCCAGAACCCAGAAAAGTCTCTTCCAAGTAAAAGTGGATGTAAAGTCTTTGCTAGGCTGCTACATCCTTAAATCCTGCTGTTGTTCTGCCTCTCAAGCCAAGTCCACACAGCTCTGAAGTCCTTTGTGCTTACGTCATTACACAGATCAACTCATTCCCTTTACCTCATTTTTAAAAATATACTTGTTGTTCTTTCTATCTTCACCTTCTCTTTTTTTCATTTTAGAAATGCTCTCTTGTCCAGGCTACTTCACTGTGAATTCTTCTGACTCAAAATATTTGTGGCTTTACATATTCTCTGACATCCAGCAGCTCAGGCCATATCCATGGCCATAGGCTTTCCGCTAACTAGAATCGGGCTTGTTACATTAACGCAGCATAAGCTTCAGATCAGGGATTCCCAATCTCTTTGCAGTCAAAGCTTGCTTGAGATGACTGGAAATTATCTGTGTCCCACTGGCTTAAGCTCTTCTCTGCTCATCAAACAGCGCAGGGCTGCAGACAGCTCCTAACTTCCCACTCCCTCCAGAGCAGCTCCTCCTCCCTCACCTCTCTGACTCTTTTCAGCACCTACATTGAGCCTGTGCTAAGACGTCCAGCTGATGTCCAGAGCTAGACACAGGTTCTGCTCTGCACTCCTCCATGCAAAGGAAGATTTCCGCTCTCAGGACCTATTGGTCATCACATTTTTGCACAATCTGAATGCAAACAGCATTTGCCAGCAAACTTTCTGCCGGACCAGCATCTCCCTTGTACCACACTTTTTATGTCTCCAGGCATTTCACCTGCCCAATACGTGAAGCATCACGAGAACCAACACATATAGACACAGAAGCTGCAGGACATCGAACAACTGTGTGGGTTTGTAGCGGGCAGGGATGCAAAGATATCTCCTTTTTGAAAGCCTCTTAGTGAAAATCAGGGCCTACCAAAGCACTGTGCAATGTTACGCCATTCACAGCAAGCACTGCTGAGTCCTGGGAGGTCCAAATATTCCCATAAGCTTTTCAGCTGGTTTACTAAAAAACAAACCACTGATGAGTAATACCATACATTGATTGGTAAGGATGCAGAGGTGTTTGCTCCAAGTGAATTTTCCCTGTTTCACCTGCAAGTTCCCCATTAGCCCCTTACCTTACTCCCCATCCTCATTCCAATGTTTTTATATTAATTAAATTTGTTACTTCGAGCTGATTTCCCTTTTAGAGCAACGTTTTTTACAGTTGTTACTGCATACAGACCAAATTACAGTTTTTAAATTCATGTCTTTAACTGATGATCTCAGATTTTGACACTACATTACCTGTAACCCTACCTCAAATTTCATATTTTCTACTATGCACCACAGAAACCTAAAATCTGGTAAGTCATCCTGAACAGAACTACAGGGTACTCACAACAGGGTAGGCATCTTCAACTTCACAGATGTGTCACAGAGCACTAAGAGAGTGGTCTTAAGAATTTTAAAGCATTGATCTATACAGTGTAGTATAAGATGACATACCTTGATGCACTCCTCAAGTGTTAGAAAGTTTAAACAGTTCTTGAATACGAAGACATATCTGTCACAATAACATGGAGCTGTTTATAATGCTTTAACTAGTGACAGAACCAGTGATCTCATTCATAGGTGCAAATCACTGTTTGCACACACTATGCAAATACTTTTTGAAGAAATTTTGGAAGGAATTTTCAAAGGACCCTGCAGGATTTTTGTTGCAATAGACCAGCTCCCTCAAACACCAACATTAACTGTCAACTTCATCACAGCAAGGGTCAGTAGGAAACTAGGCATTATTCCTACTATCAGAGTTTCAACAGGAAAAACACCCTTTTGATTTATTCCTATAAAGAAACAGTGATTTTCCATGAGAGAAAAAATTACAAAGCAAGAAAATGCAGAAGAAAGGGAAACGCCACCCATTTGGCATGAACAACTTGACAAGATTTGTCGTTTGGAATAAAAACAGGGGCTTCAGTCCCTCACTTTCTAAGAAATTCCGTCTTTGTCCTTTCTTCTTTTCAAAAGCAGCTGTAAATATTTGCAGAGCCTCACCGATAACCTCATTGGAAGTCCTCAGCAGAATTCTCCTTGGCTAGATACTAACACAACATCTGAGAATGGGAAGACAGGTAAAGGATGGGCCACTACTTACCATACCATCCAAATCTCTCTCTCACTTGGACCCATCTATCCTTCTGCAGCCCAGTCTTGTACTCAATCTGGACTCTTTGCAACACGGTCA
This sequence comes from Ciconia boyciana, assembly GCF_034638445.1. NCBI lineage: Eukaryota > Metazoa > Chordata > Aves > Ciconiiformes > Ciconiidae > Ciconia > Ciconia boyciana. Next base: position 62,042,114 of record NC_132938.1, read on the forward strand.
ATCCTTCTGCTTTGACCCTCATAGCATGTAGCACAAAGACTGCTCATTTGGACTAAGCCAACACCTTAGTGCAGCATTGCATGAAATAGACTTCCTGATAAAAGTCAGCACTTAAAATGTCACTGCCTAATTGTTTTTCATTTCCTACTTGTATTTCATTTTTCTTCTTTTCAGGCTTGTTTTTGAGGAATTCAGGAGCTCTAGATTAAAGGAAGTGGGCAGTGCCTTATCATTGCAACACAATTTTTTTTTGTACTGCAGGTCTTTTGTCTGCCCTGTCAGGGTGCCCTTGTTCCCTCTCATCATTACTTTCTCTAACAGAAAAAAAGTGGAGAAAAAGTGCGGTATCTCAGTTTCCCAAAACTCACTTCTCTAATACACATTCAGAAACAGCTACAAGTAGGCTGAATGACAGATTTGTGCCAAAGCACTTTGTGCTATACCTACAGCACAGAGAGTTGGTTGTGATGCCCCCAACTAGATCTTGCTATCATACGTCATATATTTGCCTCCATACCACCCTAAAATAATCCTTTCCTAGAAGGAACAAGATCTTATTGGATTTGTAAGGAGAAAGAACCAGTCTGTCCTTACCTTACAGCAGCATGCCTATGCATGTAAGTTAGTGTTACTTGTTGACAGTTTGGCACCTGAAGGGGAAAGTTGTTGCTCAAACAATTCACAATAAGTCTCCTATTTCGATCCCGCTTTACAGGGTCTCCCTTATTTATTGGATTGCCACCACAAAGTTTATTGCCTAAATCAACTTTTACTAATGCTCAAGGAAACATCACAAAATCAAATAGAAATACCTTGTGAAAAAAAGAAAACTACTAAAGTGAAAAATAATTTAAAATTATTATCTAAATCACCTTGATAGGCAAAACCCCAAACTGGATATACATACATTTGATACAGTTTAGCTATCCACTGATGCAAATAAGTTATGTTTAGCATACAGAAATTTAAAACAAAACCAAAACATTGCTTGTTATGGGAACAAATGTTTACTTTCTTCTAAATGAAAAAGCTAGAACCAAGACCTTGTGCTATACCCAGCATCCAAGCATCCACCCCACCCTTTTTAAAGGTTCCAGCTTTTTATGTGAGTAGGAAAACACTTACTGTTGCACTGTGGCCTTGCACACTGCAAATTCAGCATATCTAACTGCTGATAGGGTGTGGGGGAGAAAGCAATAGCAGCTTGCTCTTCTGGTCAAAGTACTTTTCTGCTTCAACTTCTCCTTAACGCAATGCTCCTGAGGAACCACAGAGCTTACAGAAAAACTCCCGGTTCAGGTTGGCAGATTTTGCCAACCCATCCCATGCTGACTACAGATGCTGTTCACTCCAGCTTCCAAGCCCACCCCCTTCTCAGTGGCTGCTGCACCCCAACAGCAGGACAGGGGGACATCCCTTTCTTAGCTGCCACAGACGCTGTGTCCTATTCTTTTCATGCAGCAGCGGTTTATTGCTGACATCTGCATGTTCGAAAGGAGGGGGCTGCTATAAATGGGATCTATCTCTAGTGAGGTTTGGTGGGATTCAGAGGCCTGACAAACCCACTTAGAGTTGAAGACTTCCTCCAAACTCCTCTGTATTTAAGAATCCAATCCCTTTTGAAAGATGGTTGCCAGAGGGTAAAGGCTGGCTGCACTTCACATTCCTCAGGTTTTTAATGTATGGTTTCAGATTTTGTTTCCTGAACAAGAAAAAAGCAGGCTTGCTTGTTTGTTTGAAGAAAAAGAGCACACAACTGTTGTGGTTGTACAAGTCAGGGCATGTGTCAAACATTCACAAAGAGCAACATAATAAAAAGCAGGTGCTATGACAAGCTTCCAAACTTGCCATACAAGCACCAGCAATGATTTATTTATAACTACAGTTCATCCCACTTAGGTTGTTTTCCAGCAAGTGGTTCCTCTGTTGGTCTAGCATATGCATTAAATCAAGCATTTTCTCTTCCTATTGTCTCTGTTACAGTGGCTGTTCTCACACTCTGAAGGTCCAGTTCTGCATTTGCTTTGGGACAGAGGAGAGAGAGAAGCACCACAGACAAAAAGGAATGTATTGCACGTGATAGAGCCGAGATGAGCAGAAGGTGCTCTGGGAAATGGAGCATAATGAGGTACAAAATATTCTGGAACTACATCCCCATATGGGCCCTGCAGCCCATAAGAGATTAATGAAACCAAAAATACAATTTATAAATGCTGAAATATTCTGTTATCACTACAAAATAATGAAGTAAAAGACCTCTGCACTCTGTGAACTTTCTGTTGAAGCATTTCAACTCTTTCCCTGACTTGAGATCAATGGTGGTGAAATGCTGCAATTTCCCAAGACGTCAGATCCAGCTCCTTCTGTCATTGCTTTATTTTTTATATTGAGCTGAGATTTCAAAACCGCACTTTGCAGCCCTGCTAAGCACCTTCTAGTTTATGTTGAGAGAAACAAAGGTGAAAAATTGACCTCATTTAAGTGCCTAACCTGAGAGCTGAGCTCCTCTAAACATCTGGTCCCCTATGTCTGGCCATAACCCTTTCCAGGATGGTCTAAGAAAAATGAGTGACATTGCTTTCATCTAAGTTTAAACGTCTGAGCCTGTCACTTTACAACCACTGTAATAGAACCAGACAGATCAGTCTCCAAAGGTGGTTCACTGATTACAAAGAGGGCTTCAATCAGTAGTTTGGATTATTTAAACATCAAAAATTTAGCACACAGGGATCCCATCTCACACTTTTGGGGTAAATGAAGATTATGGGGCCTCTCTGACAGCTGAAAATTGAAGCCATGAGTACAAGACTCTCACCTCTGAAATCAAGAGTTTCCCAGTACTCAGCTGCAGTAGCCCACAAAAGGCCATTTGGGAAGACAGAGGACAAAGTCCATCCAGAGGACAACACAGCAGCCCCCACAAAAGCACCTATGTGTTTGCTTGTCTAACGAGGAGTGGCAGCATCCTGCTATCCGAGAACTGCTGTCACAATAATGAGACAAGCAAAGAGAGACAGAGGTCTTTTCCAGAAAGTAATCAGTTTTAAAAATAACACAACACTTTCTATTCCAGTTTATTTCTACATTTACAAGCTGATGAGGCTATAAATTTGAAGACAAGTGTCTTCCATCCTACTTTGATAAACAGATCACAGACAGTATGACAGCCTTTTTAAATTAAGGACCTGACTTTCATCAAGAGAGATTTTGCAGAAATATCCCCCTCAGCAAACTTAACCTGAACTTTCCCAATCATAAGCAGAAAGCCATGCAGCCATCCTACAGGAAGGATTTGTTCTGTCCAAAATATTTTTTTTCCTGCAGTAACTCCCAGCGTAGATTCATTCCCTTGCTGGTGATGATTAGATTTCAGCTATTACTTGTAGGTTTTGGGCCACAGTCCTTAGATTGCCCTCCTTAGAGCAGTGGTTTTTGTTGTAGAGACATTAGACGATTAGACAAGTCAACCCTACCTCTGTCTGCTGAGATATTTCCTTAGATACACACTTTGAGACAATAAAGGGTTATGGAAATACAGTTTATAGCTTTTAACTGGCAGACGCTTCATAGCCTTAGAAATAACAACTCTTTTTTTGCAGCATGAAAATGAGAAGCAGTACCACACCCCAAGATTTTAAGAGCAAGATAGATGCATAAATCAACCAAATGGATTAGGTTACTCGAAGATGTTAGCAAATGCCACACTACTGTTTATCCAGATGCCAGACTATCAAAGGCTTGGGAGTGTAAGATGGCAGACATAGCAGTTCATATGGGACATCTTCCACCTCCTCTCAAAGCACCCACCCATGGTCCAACACCAGCAACAGAGCAACATCAAGAGGAGCTGAAGAACATGGCACTTCAGTTGAAAGTGCTAGTTTGCTTTTAGAAGTCATCTCCCCTTTTGGTTTGGATCCCAGAGTGCTTTTGGTGAGCACGAAAGATTCCTTTTGGCTGAAACCACCCCAGATGTACAGTGCGCTCAATGCTAAGTGGAGATACCAGGCATCCAAACTAGCAAGCAAGCCACGTGACTGCAAAGTCCTTCAGCACATACTGAACATGCGTACTCCAGTAAGAGCGCCTGAACCTTCACATTTGCTGTAAACCTCCATTCCCTGATTCTTCACAACTTGCTATTTTGTCTTTCACCAAGTCACCTCTGGCCTTGATATCCTAACAACTACAAGCCCAAAGAAATAAGGGGTAACAAATATAAAATTAATTACTGCAATGATAGTTATTTAAGCCTGCAGGGCAGTCTTAAATAACTTGCTTAAATAGCTTGACAGTCAGTTCAACTCCCTGCTCAACTATAAGCTTTCTTGTTTGTGGGGTAGGAGGCAAGTTACTCAGGAGACTTGGGAATTGCTGTGATCAACACAGCAACACTGGAGCTGTACGGACAAGGAGAGCAGAAGCCAACACCATGAGGGGATGGAAGTACCTTTTTGACAGAGTGACAGTCTAACAGAGAGCACATAATGTCTGCGGAGCAGGGACTTGACCCTTCTCAGCAAAGCTGACTCCACCCACCAGCAAGTCCACTCCACTCTAGCCCAGTGACTCTGGCATTATTTTCTGCTTGGATGTTTTGCAAGAGAGGACAAGTTATTCACACCATAAAATGTCTTAGTTGCCAGGCTATTGCTTATTCTGCTGGGAGACTTGAAATGCTTAAAGGTTTTGAACCTTTTAAGCAAAGCTGGGCATCAAACCTTTCTCTCCCCACATTCCAAACGCACTGTCTAGGCAGTGGGTCACTGTAATGCTATTCGATAGCTTTTGAACATAAGCTTCTCCATTCCCTTCAATCTCTTCTCGGACCCTCTAAACGCAGGCAGAGAAATGCCTAGGCAGGGATATCAAGATGAAAGTGGCTGCTCATCTCCTGTGCCCAGGTGGGATGAGGACAGTTCTGGGAACACACAGGACTTAAGAGGCAAAGGCAGTTTGGGTACTTACAGTATTCAGTAGGAAGCTTGTGGCCTGCACACTGATTTAGGTGCAGAGGGACACTTAAACAATACTGACTGCTGAAATCCTTGGAGAAATCCCCTCTTAAGCCTCTTTGCGTTCCGGTTTTCTAGGTCTAATATGGAGAATAGCACTTTCCTGCCTCGTAGTGTGGTTTTCAAGGACAAAGAAACCTGTGCAGCTCAATTCTGTGTGTTACAGTACCAAAGATAGGTTTGGAGTGATTGACTCTTCAAATCAATTTTTCACTGAAAGCATCCGCTCTCAGAAGAAAAAGTAAGCTACATACATTTTACATCAGCTTGTGCATGAAGAAAGACAGGCTTAGCGGATGGAGACACTTCACACTGACGCATACAAATTGGCTCACCGTGAGAGTGAGTGGGATGAAAATAACTCTCAGAGTTAAGGAATGACCCCTAGGCCAGTCCAGGACAGGAAATGTCATCCAGTCTACAAAAGTAGCACCTGCATCTTCAAAAAAGTGAGAGTCCTTTTACCAGCAGAAGCTAAAAGTGTATTTCCTGCATAACTCAAAGGTAAATGCATTTTGGAGGGGAAAATAGGATGACTGAAAGGAACCCCTGGAGGACAAGTCATCAGATGTAAGAGCTAGGACCCTCCTTCCAAGGTCTCTCTGCATAAAGCAAGTCTGAGATGTAGGGCATGCAGGAGGACACAATCTCTCATGAGGAAAGAGTCTAAAGGAACTCTTCTGAGTACAAGGAGAGATACTTTGTAGATCAGTGAATTTATATCAATTGTGGTTTTCTTTCATTCCTTCACCTATAATTTCTTTAGGGATTCGTAACTTGGATCTAGTTTGTAAGCCAGGTTTCATTTGGGATGTTTTATGTTCTTTTATTTCCAGTTTCACCTTCACCTAATCTGCATTGAAGAGAGTTTTCTGATACCTGGCTAGCATCAAGACAGGATGTAAAAATACTTAAACCCAGGTATTAGTGCAACAGTTGCACACCTCTTCTGCACATTGCTCCACAGGATGAAAATGTTAGCTGTCTGTGCCAACCCAGAAGCTGTGCAGGCCAATTTGGTAGTGACGGGAGTGGAGGAAGTGCCTGCCAGTGGTCAGAGATAGACAGGAAAGCTCTCCAGTATGGGGTAAAGCAATCACAGCATACCTGAATCCCAGGGAACCATTTGCAACAGTACACAATTCAGTGAAAGATAAAGCCATTGGGCTCACACAGTTGTGGCTTAGAGAATCAATTTGCAACTTATAAGCCTCAGCTCTGTGGTTTCAGTCCTGCAGTGTGAGAATTTGTCTCTATCAAGTCTGCTACAAATTTTTAGCAGGAGTCTTAACTTCTCTCACCATGGGCTCAGACTCACAAACAAATTACTAGGGAGCAACAAGCTACTGCACATCAAAGAACCAAGTGTGCTTAGCCACCTTCTATCCAGCTACTTTGAATGCTCCTGAACTTCCTAAGATACATTTGGCCAGTTGTGCCTTAACTTGTCAATACCCTCAACACCTTGTTGTAGTGCTCAGTCCCCAAAAAGCTCACGCAGTTTAATGTTGAGCCTAAACTTCGAGAATTATCCCTGTGCTCTTTCTGCTTACAAATTATACTCGACACACGATGTTACAATTTGCAAGCTAAGTTGTTTCCTTTTGGCATTCACAAATAGTCTCAAAGCTTCACAGCTATATCTGTCACAGCACAATCACATCCTAACAGAAAGTTAGATTCTGTTCTCAGAACAGAACCATCCTCTCCCAGTGGTAACTGCATAGTATTCCTATAGTGGGGCAGCTGATTATTTAGAGGGAAAAGCAGTATTACATTATTTTTTTCTTCTTTAAATACAGCTTACCAGAGGGAAATGAAAAGCAGACTGCTGTGGCTTGTGTTTGAAGTGTTTGAAAGAAGAGTGGAGATATCCTAATTTATGCAAACTGTTTTGTCCTATAGGTTGTTCATATGTACTCCATTTCATCTTCATATTCTTCTCTACTTATGTTACACAACCAGGTTCTTGAATGAAATGGTATTATGCACCATGATCAGGTAACAACAATTGTATAGGATGAGTAAGAGGAGTAATGAGTGCACACACATGTTAATACATATGAAAATCTTTATGAATTTTAAGTATTGTAGAAGTCCCAGCAGTCATACACATACACACAAAAAGGGCATAATCCAATCCTTCATGCACAGGTGAACTTACATTTCTGCTTTCACTTGGAAGAAGTTAGTTTTATATTAATTGGTGAGCTCTAATCAGCAGGCTGAGATATACCAGTAACCTACTGCACAAATTTTGTGTCAACACATTAGGATTATTATTGCATTTGCATGAACATCATCACAGAGTTTTGATGGTTATAATTGAGACATGTTTTTTCTGATTATATTTTAACAAGATTTATGAATAAATACCACAGCAAGAAGTCTGCAACATCTGGATGAGGCTCGCTCAGAATCATTATGACAGCATTTACTTTATCAGAGTCACTGGAAAATACTTTTATCTCTGGTTACATGACAAGCAGCAAGAATTCAATCTATATGTCTGGTGCATAGGCTGATTGCTATCCCTTTAATAGTCTGTGTTGTTGACAGTTGTGGAGCTTGAACTGTTTGAAAGTGTTTTTCCTCCATAATGGAACATAAAACCTTCCCACCACCACCAGATTTAATCACTTGTTTCCCTTTCAATGAAGTTGCGTGCTTCTAGGGAAGCTAAATCCCAGCACCCTCTTTCCAAAACTGACCTGCATACAGATGCTGTCAGTCTTAGATTAAGTGACATGTAAGCTTAATGGGCAAAGGTGTTACTGAAAGTAGTAATTACAGTCAGAGAAATTAAAAATAAAGGGACATGAAGTCAACTACCCAGTCTTCCCTTTCTCTTTAATAGCATAAGCCCATATAGAAAAAAAAAAAAAAACAACCAAAAAAAAACCAACAGAAAAAGGATAAAGACCAACTTGTAATTCTCCTTAGTTGCCAACAGAGGAAAATATATTCCGACATCATTATATAACATGTATATACTATTCAATTGTTTACAGAAAACATACCTTTCCTACAACATTGTTAATTCTACCATCAGCATGTTAACTTGTCCTCTTTAGCTGTTGTGTGAGATAGTAAAACTCTTTACAATGAAAGACCAGGAGCAAAGTTACAGTAGAAACGGTTACCAAACTTAAGAACACCCTACCATTTGACATCCAACATGAGTGCAATGCAGCTTAATATTTTTAAAATAAATTAAAAAAAAAAGTCAAAGTCACTCACCATTCTCTTCCTGTCATACTTTGAGGAACTTCATCTTTATTTGCAGCTCTCAAAATCCAGTGTAAAGAATGAGGAACTGCTGCATGATGATGCATGAAAGGCCAGAGTGATGCACTTTCACAACTAGTGAACTCTGCTGGGGAGGAACAACATAAAAAACCCCTTAATTAGGACTTTTTTTTGCACACTCAGACTCTGGAGCATCTTAGTACAATGCTTTCAGATTATTAACTCCATAGCATCACCAATCAGAGAACTAGAAATCTTTCTACAGTTATTGCTATCAGGAACACACCAACTCTTCCCAGCAAAGTGAACTATCAGTATTTAAGCATTCAGACCAACAACTTAACTATCTAGTGAAGTTCTTTGCTAAAAGACCCACTGGGGGAGGCGGGGGGAAGTAGACAAGGGCACTTATTGTGTTCTTGTTTCCATCAATTGTATGGTTTTATATTATTATTATAAACAATATGCCAGCTGTATTTAGTGGCAATATTTTTATTAATTATTGTTCAGGGAACTCATTTAATTCTGAAAGAACAGATGTTGCTCCATTAAAGTAAACCACAGCATCTCTTTTGAGGGAATAAATGATGTTTACTAACCTGAGACAGTGGTTTCGTGAGAACATTTATGCCTTTATTACTTTACTGGTACAAAAATAAGCCTTATACCAATGGAATTTAATGAAGAAATATTACAGTACAATAAGAGGTAGAGTTAATTTTCTGTGTATGTTTCTTCAGTGAAGCTGAAGACCAAGAACTCCATTATGGAGTTCACATGACAATAATATGGATTTTTCAACATTTAATTAGACACATGTACTTTTTTTTTCCCCCAAAAAGGGGGCCTCTTAATTCAGATGGCTAGTGTTTAAATTTGTACCCATATGTACATATTTTGCATATTACACTTAATTGTTCCTACAGCCGACCTTGATCATCCTTTAGGAAAAAGCATAGTGCAAGGAATTTGTGTATAAATCACATATATAAAATGTAAAATCAAAACCACCAGTCAAATGTTCATTTGAAAAGGTTGCAGAACAAAAACACAGACTGAGATTAGAGACATATGCATTGGCACAAGCTGTTACCACATGCTGTATGTAGGGACCTGAGCAAAGCTGCTGTTAAATCCCAAATTAAGCCAAAGCTTTCCAAACCTTGAAAGGATCTGCATCATTTTGGTGATACTCATCAATTCACACAATTCTCTTTGCACTATTGTGGGGGTTGAGCACCCTGCTTAGGTAACCATGCTACCTATAACCCTGGGGTAACTTCCACAACCACTGCAGGTAGATGGGAATGACCATCCATTATGAATCTCACCTCTGGTCAAAGGGAGCTGCAAGGGCTCACCATCTCCCAGATCAGACTGTCATTACCCAAGTTTCTGCATGCAGGTCAGCAAAGACCTACAGCCCCAACTTGGCAAAGAGCCATCCCAGCTCATAGCTGTTGGATATGGGCAGTCTGAGTCACCTATCATCTCCCAACACAGGCAGCTTATCAACTCATCCGTTAAAGTACCAAAGTGGGAACAGATTCCTGCTGACATTTAGTCAAACAGGAGCTGGTGGAAGGCCAGGACTTATGTAAAGTTGATAAGGGGAATTTAGACCGGAATGTGGAATGTCTTAAAACTATTGTCCTTGGGAAGTGAAACACATCCTGGGAAAGCTAATTAAGAGGTTTTGGGAACAATCTGAAACTACGAGTAGAAGTGTGATAAGAAGCACCCTCATGCGAACTGTCCTCATTATAATACTAAAAGTCACACCTCTTGAGCTGGAGACCCCGGCCCAGACAGAGAACCCTCACCTTTGAGCACGCGTAGAATATTAAAGTAATACTGTAGCTTTAAGAATAAGATGAGAAAATGCAGACCAATAGAAAACTGCTTTACATAATTACTTATGCATATGTATAACTAGACTGTATAAATACTGTACCTGTATGAAACGAAGGGGGGCTAGCTTTGTTGAGCCACTACCTAGCAGCCAGCCTTGCACAAAACTTGAAATAAATTGACATCTCGGCTCTCCGTGCATATCGGGTGTTGCACAGTGGGTAACAAACTCTGTTTGTGAGACAACATGACAAGAGCCAATACAAAGGAAGGCCTTCCCATCAGCAGACAGCCAGACCTGCTTATCTTGTGTTAACCACTATCACTGCCCCATTTCTGCAAACAGGAAGAATGCATTATACATATGGTACACACTCTTTTTCAGTTTCTTCTAATCACTATTCTACACACCCAAAGTAACTGACCTTCTGGTCAAGCACCTTTAAAGAAAACATGCGGGCACTTAAATATAATAGAAACAAAGTTTAGAAGTGGTGACAGATATAAAAAAAAGAAAAAGGGAGTACCAGAAGCTGAGGCCACATACGAGTATCCAGAGGTACAAGCACAAGTCATGAAAGTCTGTAATATCACCATCCACAAATACATACCAGACTTGCATCCTTTGTTAGTTAGTCATCGGGAAGCCATATAATAAAGATCGTTTGCTGCACTACAGTGGCTTTCCACAGAGTTATGTACAACTGCAAAGAGACAGACAGAAACTACTGGCAGTGATCAACCTCTCTAACTGCAACAAAAGTAACCTCTGAAATGCAGCCATGCACCTATTTTTTCCCCAGGCCCATGATTTATTTATTCCACATCCACTTTGGACTGCTATCTGAATTGCCTGGAGCTATAAACCACCACAGATATGATTCTTGTTCATGAGAGTCAGGACAGTATAAGCCACCAAGACTCCCAGTTGAACAGGGATTTGGATTGCTCAAGCTTGGCAGAGAATGTGCAGAAGGAACAGTGATGGGAACTTCAACTATGTGTCCCAGGGTCATACACAGGAACAGCTGTCTGTATGCTGCACCACCTCTTTCAAAGTGCCTCCTGTGCACTTGACTGAAGAGGTTTCCGATCCAACCAGTGCTTTCCTCTGTGCCTAAGAGACCATTTTGATGTGGCATCACCAGCAGACCATCTTAGCAACAGACTTCTGTTCTTTCTCATAGTACTTCTCTCCCCTGTACATGCCACCTCTTCAGCCTCTGAGGTCCAAAACTGTCTACTTAGGAAGCAGGAGAGAAACCTTTGGGGAAGGTACAAGCATGAAATCAGTCAAAGCCACTAAGAAAATTAAGCCTCTGCTTCCAAAGTAGCCTGGGCCAATCTAATTGCTTGCTGCCACAGTCCTACTTTTTTTGTCCATCACAGACTGTGGCCTTGCACCCTCTCTGTGCCAGCACTGGCCTTCCTCCAACCCTGCACTGGCCATTTCAGCTTGCTAAGCTGGCAGAAAGTAAGTCACTGCATCAGCTAGGAAGAAAGTTCTCTCAGTCCCATGTAGCTTCCCACCAGACAATCTGCCTTCTAATCAGCACAGGTGGCCCCACATCCATCCCTCAGACCCCGTGAAGAACTTCCCATGCTAAACTCCTAGGTCTCTTCTACTACAATCATTCTCATGCAACTTGAGATAAACCTCTATTTTCTCAGAATAAGAGGATAATAAAAGCCCCTTTTGAAATCTGGTTAGTCAGGTTTTACACTGGATCAAAGTATCATGGTTGGGTCGCAGGACAAACCACTGTGCTAGAAACCTCCCTCCTTAAGACCCTCTAGAAGCAAGTCAGCAGCCTAGATTTGCTATAGTTATTCCATTAAAGGCCATCAGTCCATCACTCAGAGCATCCATAGTCCTCTCCACACTTCTCAGGATTAACAATGCCCCGCTTAAGACTTCAGGGGACCTCCTTCAGCTCCTCTAAAAATCACAGGCCAGCAGAAAGCAGCTGGGCTTTCATATACCACTGACATCTTTACTGAAGGATATTTCTCTCTCCCTTCACACACCGAACCCATCCCTCTTTCTCCCTTCTGTACAAGCAATTATTTCATATAAGCGGAGCAACTCACCCAGCTATCAATTATCTCTTCTTGTCAATTCTTGCTTAAAAGAGGAGGGATCAGCATGCCAAACCAACAACAGCTCTGCTTATGGGTAGAGACTTCAGATGCTGCTTAAATAAGATCTGTGTTAGGAGTTCTCAAGAGGCTTCCTACCCAAGACTTCCCTTGAGTCAGGCTGTACCTCTCCCTGACATAGTTTATGGAGTAAAGAGGAATGTTTCTAGGTAGGAGTCTCACCAGAGAAATGTGAGCCTGAAAGCAGGAATTCAAGTTATTGGTCCAGGACCATCTGGACAAAAAGGAAATATCCTAGTCCCTCCTTCCTCAGCACCCTGGTACTGAGAAACAAAATTATGACAGAAAGCTACACAAGCCACCTGCATTGCAATGTAAGTACGTTTCACAGCAAAATTAATGCATCAAATCCCATGTTTGTGCTGATGGCTGCCTTTTACTGCTTTTTGTTTTTTATAATACAGTTTGGATGCCTCGGGCCTGAGCTGCAGATGTGCAGTCTGCTGTAAAGTTGGTTGTACTAGCCTTGACCCAGCTTTCTCTAATTTATCTTGATCTGAGTTCAGGCCTCTGCTGACTACACAAGCAAAGCTTGGTCATTCTCACGTTAACCTGCAACATTTGACTGCAAAATTGCTTTAGACATGTCCAGCGCCTAATCCCATAGAAACGTGAGAGCTGTTAAAGCATGGATTGCTCCAATCGTTTAAAATCATTGCGCAAAGTAATTAAAAACATCATTGTGCTTCCAATTGTTAAGACACCTCATTAATTCCTCAATATTCTACGTCACTTTCTTGGTATCAAGTACCAGATGGGTTAAGCTGCCAATACTTCCTAAAGCACAGGGAGGAAATTCAGTTTAAAACCTAGAATAAACCTAGAATATTTATTCCCCATAATGACTGCAAATACTTAATTACAGAGTACCAAGCAACCTTCATGTTCCTTCCCTCCACCCACCTTATCAAATGGATTAATTCCTATTTCTCTGCTCCCCTGCAGTTCTTCTGCAGTGTTTTCCTCTTGGAAGCAGGCATCCGGTATGGACTAAAGGGAATGGCTGCAGCCAGATATATTATGGCTGTCGAAGTAATTTGTATAAAAGTAATTTGTATAACTGTAACTATTATTTTGAAAGCTAGATATCAATGTGGATTGAATTTTGTGGTTGATTTTCCAATCCTACATATCTGGCCATGTACAAGTACTGACTTCATTCTGCCACAAAGAATTCAACAGTGCATCTACAGGAAATAACTTTAGTCGTATCCTGAATCATTTGCAGTCTAAGGTTTTTGAGGGCCTTGACTATAAATATTAATACCACAGACAGACTTCTTCACAGATAAGCAGACATTTTGAAGCACTAAAATACAGCGTTAAGAGCCTATCAGCATCACATACATCCTAAACCCACTTGGCTAGTTACTTTAACAGTACTTCTTTTAAAAGCTACACTAAAGGTAGATTCACTATTTGCACAGATCTGCACCTTCAAATTTTACAAGGGATTTCACAGTTGATGGAAAATTTATACTAATTGAAAGCCAGGGTAGGGGAAAAGGGAAGAACCAAGCCAGCATGAATTTCAGAGACTCCATTCCCATGAAATCCCTACATGGAAACAGATCTAGCACCAGACTCCAGTGAATAACATTGCAATTCCTCTGCTACCCAGCACCAGCTGGATCCGTTCTGAGACAAGGCAAAAAAGAAGTAATGTTTTGTGACAGAAAGAAAATCCCATTACTAGGAAGTCAAAAGTGAAATGTGCCATTGAAGTTTCACGCAATGTGAGACTGCCAAATGATTTTGTCAAATATTTTTTAAAATGTCCTAGAAGCTTTTCCATGTAATAGCAATTTCCACAATTAAAGGCAGCATTATATTAAGAGCCATAAAATAGTCTTATTCTGACCTTGGGTAATAGCTTTGAAAAGGCCACATCAAAAGCTTGCTGTGGTTGGGGAAATGGTTGGTTGCATGGGTTTCATTTTTACACACAACCCCCAGAGTAGGAGCTATATGTGTTTTAGGATCAGATCTCTTCTTGAAATCCACTGTGCTACAGAAACAAAGTTTTTCCTCTACAGCTATCACTGAAATCGTTCATCAAACCCTACAATCTGTCAGAATGGGTAGACAAAGCTCCTACGGCAAAGTAAGTTTAGGACTCTTGTTTGGCTGTGTTTCACTATTCATCCAGACAGGCAATCATTAAAACCACAAGGCTAGACAATACGGGTTTCTACTGTGGATGAATTAAAGTACATATTGTAAACAAAAAGGTGTATTTCAAGGGACTGGAATATGCCATGTGAGTAGCCTTGAACTAACTTGGGAAGAGTGCAGATGTGGAATGACCTGCCTTCCAGACAGATCACCACTGAGTTATGCAGTGCACTCTATGATATTCCCAGACCTATCTGCAGGAGCCCACAGAAGTCATATCCCTGGCAGCTTCATAATCACAGAATCATAGAATGGTTTGGGTTGGAAGGGACCTTTAAAGATAATCTAGTTCCAACCCCCCTGCCATGGGCAGGGACACCTTCCACTAGACCGGGTTGCTCAAAGCCCTGTCCAAGCTGGCCTTGGACACTTCCAGGGTTGGGGCATCCACAGCTTCTCTGGGCAACCTGTTCCAGTGCCTCACCACACAAATTTCTTCCTTATATCTAATCTAAAGCTACCCTCTTTCAGTTTAAAGCCATTAGCCCTTGTCCTATCACTACCTGCCCTTGTAAAAAGTCCCTCTCCAGCTTTCTTGTAGGCCCCCTTCAGGTACTGGAAGGCTGCTATAAGGTCTCTCCAGAGCCTTCTCTTCTCCAGGCTGAACATCTCCAGCTCTCTCAGCCTGTCTTCATAGGAGAGGTGCTCCAGCCCTCTGATCATCTCTGTGGCCCTCCTCCGGACTCTCTCCAACAGATCCATGTGCTTCTTATGTTGGCGGCCCCAGAGCTGGATGCAGTACTCCAGGTGGGGTCTCATGAGAGTGGAGTAGAAGGGCAGAATCACCTCCCTCAACCTGCTGGTCACGTTTCTTTTGATGCAGCCCAGGATACGTTTGGCTTTCTGGGCTGCACATGGGATGCAACACAAGTTAAACTAATTTTCTTCTGACTTTTGCTCTGCTGGTTCACATCCAACATGGACTCTACACACTAAAAAAATGTTTATCATGCATCTTACTGGGGACAATTCACTATGTGCAGTGTTTTGAGGGAGATTCTTACTGGAGGGATGAACGCCACACTGGATAGGGGAAACAGCTTCAAGGACACAGGACAGAGTTCATCTCATGGGAATGCTTTGCTTGCAAGAAAGGTGACACAAGGACAACTTAAAGATTGGTTATAACTATTCCAGAACAAGCCATGAATACTTCAGACAACCGAGCTAGCATGACTCTTCAGGGAAGAGGTCACCATGGAGATACAGCTTTTTATATATCAAAGATACTATTTTGCAGTATGTAGTACTTACCAACATCAGCCAATTGACTCCTTTTGAAAGGAGATGAGAAGACAGACAAGTAGGACTAGAGGAAATAGACACAAGGCAGGCTGGGAGAGACAGAACAGTCTATCACTGTTTTTATCCCATATGTTCACTTACCAAACTCAGCTGGTGGAGGTAAAAAGTGACAATAACGGAGAAGAATGGATATGCACTCCTCAGCAAAACTCAAATATCTAAAGCCTTCTAGCTTTATTTCCCAATAGAATGAAAACATGCTCAATGTAATTAGGCTGAAGTGCTACAAAAGTGTGAGAAAGCTACAGGCAGAGCTTTCACTGGCAATATCAGACAACCAATGAATACTGCATAACATTCCAGCAAGGTCTGGGGTCCTTACTAAGCCTTCAGATGTTAAGACCTCTGAAAAAATTACATATATGCAAATCAGTCAACTGTGAACTTTGACATTAAATCAAAAGGTGCAACAAAGTTTAGTGAGAACCTGTTAATAAACCTTAAGGTAATGCAAAAAAGTTTCCCTATCAATGAAAAAAGTTTTGATAGTAAATCATTTATCTACCTCAAACTATTGGATGAATATGGAATAACCATATTTGTTTTCATAAGAAAATAAGCCAATATTCCACTTGGTGATCCGACTAACAGTAACAGCTCTCCCTAACCAGATAGGTGGCAGAGATTTCACTGAACATTTTCCTATCCAGAGCTCTTTGCAGGAAAGGAATGTGCTGCCCTCTCAGCAATTATCAGCTGCTCTAATTTTAACTCTTTCTTCCTCTCCCTGAGATCCACAAGAGCTTTATTTCATCAAACAAATGAACAATTAAAGATTACTAAATTTCCTAAACAACTAGAATAGCCAGCTTTAGAAATTCCAGTCATTTTGAAAGACACTAATCTTGAAAAGGCTGCATTTTCCAAGCATTAAAGACAAAGGGTAAAGACCGTGGCTAAGCTTGCAAGATGAAAGAGGAGCAAGCGTGAAAAAAGGAAGTTAGCATCTCTGGAACAGTATATGCCAGACCTCTTTATTTGCAGTCGAGTTTTTCAATCAATCAGCTACGCACCTAGAAAAACTGTAGTGTCTTTCCTTAGACATTAAGCTATACATGACAAACGCAGGCATAAAATCATATGTACTTCCAGCAAGCACCTTCTGTACTACGCTCATATCTGGACTGCTGCCCTGCCCATTAACACCTCAGTTTCTCAGTGCTGCAGAACAAATGGGGAAGAACAAAGCGTAAAGACTCGTTTTTACATCTTGATTTTCACTATTCTTTGGGGACATGGAAGTAAACAGACATTAATTGGTTGGTTCCATATTTTTAGTACATTACTGTAGGAGAAAAGCCCTGGGAGTGGGTAGAAAAAAGAAGAATATTTAAGGTAAACAAATAAATCAGTCCATGAAATAGGAAAAAAGGATCTAAAGGTTCTCTGCCAGAAGGCCAGAGTGGGAAAAGACATTTCAAAGAGTAACAGCACCCTCATTGATAAAAACTTCTGAGCAAGAGGCAGTATGGACCTCTGACAGCTTCTTCGAGGGAAGTACTCACACCAGCTAAACTTGGCTGATCAGCTCAGCCGTCAAAGCCTGTTGGCTCATCCTCTAGTGTTTTTCTGGAAGCTTAGGGGTGGAGGTGGGGATCAGGGCTCCTTCAGAGTCCTCTTCAAAGAAGAAGAAACTGGACATATTTCAGAACACCATGGGGGATCCACACATTACATTAACCACAAAAAGACTGTAGGCAGTGTAGTCAACTAACCAAACTGAGTGACTAAAATTAGAGATGTAGTCAGATCCTCCAGTGAAATTGCCCAGGGTGATAGTTATCCAAACTTGGGGAAAAAAGGATGAAAAAAACCCCAAATTATTTCCTTTTATTCCATTTACCTCTGTTAACAGATTTTAGAAGGGTGAAGTATGATCTCGGAGTGAACAGTGGATAGGGTATGAAGGGTTTCCTTGTGGCAGTTCCAGTCCATTTTAAGTTAGAAAGCTTTTTCCTCATACTTACATGAACTAAGAAGCACTGGGAAGACCAGTCTGTCTCTCACAGAGTATCTATAACAGATTAGATATGCTTGCTGGGAAAAAGGAATAGTTCATCCTGCCTTAGACAGAAGACTCATCTAGGTGACGATTATCAAAAGGATAATGCTGTCCAAAAACCTCTTTTCTGCAAGACTTGAGCTTGTAGATCTTCTAAGTTTTCAAGCTACATATTCAGGACACAAAACAGCCCATTCAGAAGAAGAAATCAGATCTCTTGCACAGCATTTGCCTTCCTTAGATCTCAAGGTGCCTTACACAAGGCTGGCATGAATATCTCCATTCTGCAAATTGGATAATGTGACTTGCACAACTTCACACAAACTGAAGCATGAGAAGAGCCCCAAGCACCAGGTAGCGAGCTACCTCTCAAACCAAGATCAACCTGTCATTCCAAAAATATTTTAGGTCAGAAATCATGTCAGCACTGGATCAAGGACATGTTGACACACTTCTTCAGGTTGAAAGAAAAATTCAGCCTCCAACCTCAATCAGTACTGGAGTAAAGACCCATAAAAAGTAGGCGTTTTATGATGTGGATGTCCCTCCAATAGAAAAAACTGCATTAAAGCCTTGCCAGCTGACTTATCACATGGACATAGGCTTGCTATTCATCAGGCCTGGACTGCAAACAAAGGCTCAGTGGTTAAAGGCTAAATTACTTCCTAATCTAGTCAGGTACTCTGCTCCCCTCCCTACATCAGTATTGATTATCATGGTTTCTTATAGTAGGTTTCCCCATCCCTCATTAAAATAGGGCTCTTTTCTAAAAGCTCCTCCTTTGTGTCTTGTTTGTAAATTCACTGATGCTGATTCATTTCCTTCTAAGGAGTCATGAATAAAATATGAAGATTATAAGTTCAGGAGTCTTTGATACGTTTTCAAGCATTAGGAACTCAATCAGTTCTGTGCAGTTATCCCTTTGAAGTTTCAACTGGGCATTTTCTTCCTCAAAAAAGAAAAGCTTCTGTCCTTTTGAAGGATTACTTTCTTAAAGAGATACTATTTATTTTGACTTTATTCTTGATAATTGTTTAGAAGTCAGAGGGCAGCACAAGGATCAGGAAAGAAAATGGTAACCATTAAGAAGGGCTACCTTTGGGCTAAACATGGATTTATGAACCTACAAAGACCTTTTGACTTATCCCATTTCCATAAGCATCAACATCAATGTAATTATTTCAACATCAACCTGGAACAACGCAAGGCAGACCTCACCCTTGATTATTCATAGCAGTGCATAGCAACACTCATTCCAAGGAAGGGCTCTACCTCTGAACTTATGAGCAAGTTAATTGACAGAAGAGCAGTGAATAATTTCAGAAAGACACACAAAAGGAAAAAAACACTAAATTTTGCCCTGTCCCTGCTTAAATAGAAATATTACCCTTCATATTCACTTAGTGCTCATAATGTGTTATTCTGCTTCTTAGTTTTGTCAGATTTCAGGAATGAGATGTGATTGTTCAGAGCCTGAGCTGCTCCCGCTGCTTAAACACCAACCTCCTTGAACAAGTGCATTAGTGCCTTGCAGTGACATACATCATAAGGTACTGCGGAGCTCAGAGAATATTTTACCCAAAGGGCTCCCATGCAGTCATCCTAAGAACAGAAATAAAATCTATTTGCTTTAATTCCCTTTCTACAGACATTCTTGTCTGCCAGGTTTTCTCAAGGAATATTTCTGTTAGAAGATAAAGTTTTCTCACAAGGAAACATGGTCTTTTATTCTCTCCACTAATTGCTTTTTTCAAGCCATATCCTAAAGAAGTGACTTGTGCAATTTCTATAGTTGCGGTCTTCTGCAACAATGACATGACTCCAGTAAGCCCAACCTAGCATTAAAATAGCCCGTAGTAAGCTGCACTTTACTTTCAGCTCAACACAGCTACAAAATTAATCAAATACAAGACTTTAATCTGTGTTGGACTCTGTGAGGCTTCAGTATGGCTGTCACTGGTAGCCAAATAAGGTATTTTTGTGCCTGCAATATCTGAATGCTAGTCGTTTTGCCAACAGGTGGATTCATGGACGCAGCGAGAGAAAAATCAAACTTGAGCACCCACATATCTATAAGAATACCATAACTTTCCAAGCTGAAATGGCCAGATACTCGTCTAGAAACATCTACCCTGACTGCAGAGCATAGCTCTGCTTTCATCCACCCACGTACAGGAATTTGGGGTCTTACCTTCTAATAATCTCCTCAATAAAGATGGGTTTGCAAAGCTGCTGTGAAGGCGAGTGCTAGAGTGTCCTAACCGTATACGCATACCACCAGTAATCAGTGCATCTCATGGAAGGTCAGCCTCTCTCTGCCCCCATCCCACTTTGACAATATAGTGCCTGGCTGAAACAGTCCAGAAGATGGCCCCAACGATACTCTCCAGACCCAATAGGTTCTGGTCTGCTGAAGGTTTGCCAAGGAAAGTGATCTCACATCATCACTTCCTTTGGGTATCTGCACCTGCATCTTCTGTTTCAGGGACTCAGAGGTGCTCAGACCTTAAGCCAACACTGTACATTATTGAACTTCACTCCTTGCTCAGTCAAATGGAAATCAAAAACAAAGTAAGCCTTTGAGTACACTGAAGAAGCCCAGGTTTATTTAATATTAGAATATTAAAAATTAGGCTTTTTACTCTCTCTGGCAAGAGACAATTTTATTGAAGCTTAAAAGGCATTCACACCATTTGTAACAGGCTGTAGGAGTGAAAACCATGAGGGAGATCATCAGCTCTGCAGTGAACTAATACGTTCAAATAAATAGTTCGATTAGAAATGAGGATGTTGTATTCTTGACCTAGTTTTGCTTCCATAGTGGATATGGGTGCCAAATTGCACTGTGCAAATGGCACACAATTTATTCTCTTACATGTGACTGAAGTGAGGTTTAGAAAGTACTTTTCATGGAAGATGTTTAACAGTTCTTATTTTTTGTACTTTTTATCAGTAGTTAAAAATGAATGAAGATTACTTTAAGTACATGATATTAGGCAAAGAATAAACAAAACTGAAGACTGCCAAAAGATTATTTTGATACATTTTAACCATTGAAATAGTCTAGATATGTTGCTAATGAGCATTTTAAAACAATTTCCTTAACTCCTTGGATCAGTTTAAAGGAGTACATATATATAAAAAATTCTCTTCAGGCATAAATGCGTTTAAAGTAGTTATTACAGCTTTTACAAATTGCAGTTATTTTACATGCACTTAGCTGAAAATAGTATTCAAAACATTGTCAGCTGAATCCCAAAAAGCATCGGACTCCTGTTGCTGTGGCAACACATTGTTCATGGTTTGCCTGTCTGAGGCAACAAAAAGTCTAAAATATTGAATATTTTAAATATATTTAAGTCCAGCACTTAGACTGCACCACCATGTCCCAGTTGAAAGACAGATTATTCCATTTCCACCTAAAGGTGTCCTCTCATTGAGAGCCAAACTATTTCTTAACATACTCACTGACAGCAAAAGGCTTTGCAGATGGTAAGAAAAAGGATTTTTTAGCACTCTGTGGAGCAGCACTACTAACAATAACAAAGAAGGGGGTTTTGCCTTCTCCACTTGCCACCAGAGGATGGTGTAGAAGTCAGAAAGAGGCATTGCTCTTTAGAGCTGGAGACATGTGGAAGATAAATTAGGAAGTTCATGCCCATTTCATCTGTACTGGATCATTCCACTGACTTCTGTTTACTTCAGAGCAAGCGAGATTTGGTCTCTGCTTTGCAGCAGAACACCCTGGTGTCAGCTGTACTGCTCCAGTGGTTGCTTTCCTTTCTCTCAAGGCGGAGCTGCTGGGCAACAGGGTGCAAAAGCAGAAAGAGATGTCTCCTTTTAAGCAGTGCAGGTCGCTCTGTGTTTAGTACCAGCACTGCAAAAACAATGTCAGAGATGGGGAAGAAGCAGAGCACTGCTCAAAGTTCCATCATGTGTCATCTTAAAATCAACCCAAACCACAATGTTAAGAACAGAATGTACACACAGTTTCTGAGCAGCAAACGAATATTACCTGAGCATCACCGCTGCCCTCACCTTCCTTCATAAGCTTTAGTATTTGGCTTTTTGTAATCCGTCTCTGAACAATTTCACCTGAGGAAAACAATAGGTAAATTTGCAATTAATTAATTCACACATTTTCAGGAAATTCTCCACAGTCCTGTGGGGCATACACTTTCCTTACCTACACTCTTCTGCAGAATTCCCTTCTGGGTGGCTGGATAACAAAATTGTATCCAGTAAAAGTTACCTGCATCCAGGAGACACTTCAGAAAAAGCTGGGTTTTGTTGTGCCCTGACTCTCTCACTTAAGGTAAGCACGTTTATGACCTCCGATTACTGTGTTCTGTGCTTTGAGTGGGAACATTAACTTTAATACGTTTGCATTTTAATTCCAACTGTAACAATAAGCAGCTGCCCTACTTTGGACCTGAAGGATATCTTCCTAAAATACAAAAAAAATGAAGACCTGCCAGCTAATCAGAAATCATCTCCCTGTATCTAAACAGAAGGGAAATATTCCCTCTATGAATCACCTGTAGTGACTTTGATTTAGGTTTCATATAGCTGCAAAATGACTACCTAATACCTAGCTACCAGCATAGAAGGCAAATGAGGCTCCCAGGAAAGAAATTATTTTGTACACACACATGACTTCACAAGGTAGAAAGTTACTTTGTTTGGAAGAATGTCAAAGAAACACATCATTAAAGCCAAATCTCCGATGTGATTAGTTCACCAAAGGGAAGTAAAAACACACCTCAATTTCACATCCTTATATTCCTTCAAAACCATCTGCATTTACCAACAATAGGGGGTAAAAGGAAAGTCCACTGAGAATAGCAACGTGATGATCTTCATGCAGGACTTGTAGGTACCTTTAACAATTGCAGCAAAACAAGTTATGATGATCATAACCTGATCCCAAGCCACCCTAGCTAACCCACTGCATTCAGGGGGCCTGGCCTGAGATCCTGTTAGCTGTCCCCACAACTGGCTGCCAGTCCTTTAATTGTACATTACTGCCTTTGGCTAATTCAGGCAGTAGGACACAGAGAAATTTCAGCATCAAAAAAATGAAGGAATGACCAACGTAGTATAAAACGTTGCTCAAAGAAAATCTTTCTGAAACATGCAAAAGCCAATTCATTAAAGGTGACAAGAATTCATGGGGGAAAAAAATGTATTGCAATGCACATCCAAAATGTTTTAAGGACTTTGTACGCTACTTAATTTCCTGTACCACGTTGACAGTGAAAATAGTTTCCTATGACTGGCTAAAAATTAAGAACATGAAGCTTGAGTGTCACATTACTACTAAACCTCTGTGTTATAGAAAGCCCAAAATTTGAGGAGAAATGCTCTTACAAACTGGACTAAAATCTTCCAGAAATTGATCAATTTAGGCAGATAAGCCTGTGTGGTAGAGGGAGCAAGCGGGAACAAATCCAGAGAAGCACAGAAATATTCCAAATAAAAACAAGCAAACAAAGCCTCGAGGAAATCCTAGTGTCAAAATTTTATAGGTTGAGTACTGTGTGTGGGGAAGAAAAAATAAGTCTTGGACCTTTGGCATTCCCACCATTTGATTCTTTCTCTTGCTGTTGGATTCTTCTTCTATTGAGGCACAGTGCTTTTCATTTTCTGGAAAGAAACAAGGCTGAATCACATAAGTAACTACTTTCATCATTAGTCCTTTGCCCTCCTTCCTATAACAGCCTGCAAGCCATTGAAGTGTACTCAAGAAACAGAAGCACCTGCAACTTCTGTAAAAGGGGGGATTTACCATAAAAATTGAGAGCTCTAGACTGTTTTTTTGGGTTGCTTTTTGGTGGTGGTGGTTTTTTAAGCAATAGATTAGGGCCAATCCTTTTGCTGAAGACCTATTGTATCAGTCTAAATTAATCCCATGCCCATCCTCAAAATATTGGTACTTTTCCTCAGGTCTAGGAACCTCCTTTATGCTGCCTTCAAGCTGTCTGCAAACAGCAGAGCCTGCTCCTCCCAGACTTCAGCTGGCTCCTCTCTAGCTAATCATCTCAACACAAGTTATACCTCCCCCACCTGTTTCTTCCCCCTCAAATAATTTTCTGGATATACTTTTCAGTGTAGGAGGAAGGGCCCACACACTGTCTCGGTTCACTTGGTGATCAGAGGTTTGAGCAACTGATTCTGCGTATTATGTGGGCAGATGTATGAAGGAAAAAATATTCAAAACACCAAAGCCTTTGGGGAGGGAAGGGAAGGTAGCTTGTGAAAGAGGGAGCTTTATATCTCAGGGAACCTGACATCACATCTGGAGCACATTTTACAAATGGATTTTCAAGACATTCTGAATTCATGGATATGGGGGTACTTCAAGGGCAAAAAAACCCCTCCACTTGCTGTTAAGGTGGCAGTATCTCAGCATCAATGACAACAGTAGTCCTACACTGAGCACAGGGATTTCTCCAGCCCTGAGAACTGTAACTATTTTTGCAGTTTGGGAATGTGCAAATAATCTTTCATACCACACACCTCAAGGATAAGGTCCCCTTGGACCATAAATAGCAACTTCATTTCTTTTCCTCACTTTGCTTCAAAGCAAGGCTATGAAAATCCCACGTGCCATGTTACTCTTCTCAGGCCAGGACCAATGGTATTCTCCATTCATCTGCAGTTCCCACTTTGCCTTCCTGCTGGAGAGCCAGCCTTGCCACTGCCATGTTTGCTGGCATCTATTTACTCTGCTATTCTAACAGCACTTCCTGACTTCCCCTCAGCTCTTGAAGAAATTCAAAGGAATTTTGTGTTCAAATGCTATTCAAATATAAATATTTTGCAAATGTTGTTTAGTTAATGTGAAATCACTACCAGTTTTTTTTCTTTTCAAATAATGAAGTAATCCAGAATAGATTTTCTATAAAGCTTAGCTCTCATTTCCATGCCTCCAAAAAGCTGCATTTTTTTAAATGGCATTGTTTACAGCAATCATTGGAAGCTGCACACTTTTCAGAATCCAATCTTCAGTTCCACTGTTTCAATATTACTATAGCTCACATGCCCAGGGAGTAATATTACTTTCCTCAAGTGAACATAGTATCAGCTATTTAGCTCTAGCAGTATTATCTAGCAGTCCAACTTTTAAGATTCTGAAAATACCAAAGCAAGGACTCTGTACCACTCCTTTAGTTCTGCAATAACTGATAATTAAGGTAACACATTCATAAAAATATAGTTTGGGGTCATGTTTGGGTTTTTTATTCTTTTTCCATCCCTTCTCCCTCCCTTGAGAAATTTATCAGTTATCACGTAGGAACAATATTACTGAAAAGGCATAACAAATTTCCAGCTGTGCAGTGGGATTTAGGGAAGGCAGTGATTTACTGTTTTATAATGATTTACTAATGTATTTCCTCAAATTCCAGTTTTGAAATCTGAGTATCTGACAACCCTGGTTTTAGTACCTACAAAGACTACCTCTAGAAGTCTGTATTTTGTTGTCTTTCTTTTCACAGACTAAAGACTGTTTTTTAAACTGTCTTTCAGGACAGCTATAGACATACTGGAGCATGTCCAGCAAAGGGCCACAGAGATGACTAAGTGATTGGAGCACCTGAAATATGCTGAAAGTGCTGGGGTTGCTTAGCATGGAGAAAAGTTCAGGGGAGATATTACGTGTGTGTACCTGATTTAAGCAGGGGGAAGCTGGTAAATAAGACAGAGCCAGACTCTTCTCAGTAGTACCCAGTGACATTACAAGATGCAATGGACACATATGGAAATATAGGAAATCCTACTTAAACATAAGAAAAAAAAAAAAAACCAAACAACAAACCTTTTTTACTATCAGGGTGATCAAACACTGGAACAAGCTGCCCAGAGAGGTTGTGGAGTTTCCATTCCAGGAGATATCCAAAACCCAACTGGGCAAACCCCAAAAGTCCTTCCCGACCTTGGATGTTCTGCAGTTGTGACTCACTAGCCATCAAGAGCTACCTACTTCAATATATATATATTTTTTTTCCCCTAAGAAATAAATCAACAATAGGACACAAATAAATCACTGTTCTTTATGAAATCAAAGACACTCTCACAGGAAAAGAAACAACATTTTATCCACAGAAAGAAGTATCAAAAACTAATTTCTCAAAGGCAAAACCTGAAATGTTTCTATTCTCAGAATACAAAGAGAGAAAAGTCAGACTATTCCATGAAAAGCAGCAAAAGAAGAGAGAAAACAATAGAGTTGTTTATACTACCCCTGGTAACAAAACCCACTTTCCAGACCATTTGCATGTCTGCACATCCATAGCTATTTGCCATTCAACACGTTCTAACCTGCCATTTCCCCAACTTACATTTTACATTTTTCTTCCAGTTTCAAATGCAATAATCCCTTTGGAAAATCCTCTTTACAGAAACACATAGCACTCAAACCCAAGGGACCCTGTTGCCTACCGAGTATTGAATGCCAGCAGGCTGTCAGACATCACTTGCGACTTTCTCATTCTCCACGGTACGTTCAAAGCAGTTTGCTTTTCAGGGAGAGGTAAGGAAGTATAAATCTCAATAACAACAGATTTTCCCATTTCTGCCTATCTGACTGCTGAGAGATTCAAAATACATATTTGAAAAAGCAACATGCTCATAGTTGGGAAAAGAAAGTATGAGACTATCTCACAAAGTAAATTAAAAATTACTTGTTCTTGTACATACTTCTTGTTCCAAGCTTTGGAATAGGAACCGCAGAAAATACAGAGATTTCAGACATTTCAGTCACTCCCTGCTAATCTGCAACTCCCTTAACTCTCACTGCAATTTCAGTTCATGTTTTCAAGCTGCACAGTGATTTTTATTATCCTAAAAAGGATATAATCCCACCAAGAACCAATTTTTCTGTAGCAATTTCTCTCATTTAGCACTTGCACTGGGTCAGTATTTGGACCACTTTGCTTTTACTGCGTGCAATGCAAAATTGCTGAGAAGTTTGATGGCCCTCCAGCTTCTATTATTTTCTGACCCCATCCATTTTTACTTTATGCTTCTGGTAATTTTATATTCCTAGATGGTGCTGTCACAGAAATACTCATTTCTAACTAGGTGAGGATCAGGTTCTTTGCTCTCCATGCACACCTAAAACCTCTGTTGCTTCAGCATTTGTGATCCCTTTGCGATCAGATTCTTAAAACCAGCTGCTGATGATTGCTTTATTCCTAGAAAACTAGAAATACTTATAATGGCATCATCTATTCTGTAAAGCTTATGACAATAATTCCTGTGTTAGTTGGTAGAAAACTAGTAGGTCTTTATGAAAGGACTTCCATTTATCTTTCGATTCACATTGGAATTAGGTGATAAAGGCTTCTATCTGCAATCTAAATCTTGTTCTCTCTTGCAAACACCAGACCACGTATCTTGTCAGTTCACAGACTGACTAATACAATTCCACACTGGCAGGTCTCCCAGGTAGCACTGTAAGAAAATGTCAGCTGGTCCACTGTATTTCTGTAGAGTTAATCATCAGTTCAAAATGTCACCATCCTATTTCCTTCTTTCTTCACTTACTTGATTTACTTCTCATAAACTTTTGAATTAACTTTAAAAACTAAAAGACTGACTCCCCATTGCACCAGAGCATAAGAAATAGTTTGGAAGGCAGTAATCCACAACCGGAGGGAGGTGCACTGAAGCTTGATGCCAATATAAAGTAACCAGCAAAAGCCTTCAATGCTGTTTAGATTCTCATCCTGTCCCTTTGCTTTTGTACACAAGGGCACTAGATTGCATCATGTGGTCCCAAGGAAGACACTGAATAACAAACACTGCCACATCTCCAAAACTCTAGGAATCTGTGATTGCTTACACACACAGGCTTTCTGATCACAGGGCTTGGCTATGCAGTTGTTGAGGAACAAGCGTATTTCACATAAGTAATCCTTATGACGACAGCTGGCCTCCTTCAGCAAGTACTGCTCAAGATGAGCAAGGACTGGAGCTGCAGGCTCAGATAAGGGAAGGACAAGTTTTTCAGATACACTGTAGCGATCATTACAGCATAAAAAAAAGTTTACAGTCACAGGTGAGATTCCATTACAAACCTGGGGGAGCACTGGACATAGCTTTTGACCCCAAAGAGCCTCATTAAGATTGCTCCCTCCAACCTGAACAATCTCAGCCCTGAAAACAGGCTACCCATATAGGCAAGGAGCTCTGCATAAACTAAGTAGCAGTACTGAGAGTAGCACTTCACCCAGTGCACGGTTTCATTTAGGTCAGGCAACGCTACACACTTTACTCCACCAGCAACATCAGTATGCTGTGTGTTATTATGCATGTTCAGGTATAGCATCTCCCCCATTCCTTTCAGCATCTGGAACAGGTCAAGGCTTATGTCGCAGGATCCAGCTCTA
Source organism: Ciconia boyciana (assembly GCF_034638445.1). NCBI lineage: Eukaryota > Metazoa > Chordata > Aves > Ciconiiformes > Ciconiidae > Ciconia > Ciconia boyciana. The sequence goes on from NC_132938.1 coordinate 62,070,265, forward strand.
CAGGGACCTGCACATACACTTATAAGAAACTAAGCATGAGCCCTGCAATCAAGCATGGCAGTTTCTTCTAACCATTACCTCTCCCTGCATTAAGCCCATCCAGATAGTAGGTGATATTCTAATTCTATTCTTTCTTTCCCCTTTACATCACTCAAATAATTGGCAGTAAGTCTTCTTGATGGCTTTCTAATGTGGAAAACATTAAATATAGGCATGCATATGCATAACATTTTAAAACAACAAACCCTCAGGAAAAAAAAAAAAGACAGACTGCACCATCACAGCAGGTCACTTGCTTTGGTGTGGAATTGTGCTGTTTTTTAAAAAGCATGTTTGCTTTTTTAAAATCTACAGATGTGGAGTGATATTTGCCAACACTTAAACTCAGTCCTTAAAAAAACAGAGTGACAAGGGCGAAAAATCCAGTTTTCAGGTGAACAACATATTACCAGGATAGCTTTCTGCTCAGAGCTCAAGTCCTTCCTGCTTTTCACACTTCAGGAAACCATAAGCATGTAACTCATCTTTTAGCCCATCTATGCTTAATCTTCACATATGGATGCACAAAAGTGTAAGGCACTTGTTGGAGCATGTTTATAAGTTAAGATACCCATATAGGCATAGATTTGACAGCACTGGGAGCCTTCCCATGTGTTTTGGTAAGAATGGCTACATCAGATCAGATGAAAGATCCATCCTGCCTCTGAAACAGGCAAAACCAAATAGTTATGCAAAAGTCTAAGGTAAGCGCATACTATAACCCAGAAGAATTTTTGCAGACAACCAACAAGTTGCTGTTCAGATACTCCCAATTCAGAGATGGTGCTGGGTTTTTTTATTTTATTTTATAGTCCTTTGAGAGGCAACTCTTTCATTAAATTTCCCCCAGAATTCATGTAAACTTTTATTATCTGCAAAAATGTGAAAAGCTGCCACCCTGTTTCCAACCTGACACTTGCTAGCTTTGCTAGTTGCCCCCATGCTGTGCTTTCTTTTCCAACATGGAAATGAACAAACGATCCTTATTTACCTCCTGTATCCCACTCAAGGTTTCACAGACTCCTGTCATATTGCCTGCTGTCCTGGCTGATGAGCACCAGCACGGAAGCCTGCCCATACTTTCCTTCTATGTCCCTTTTGAGATGGGGCACCAGAGTGCATGGTCAAAATGTAAGCACACTATGGATTTAAACAGTAGATGATAATACCCAGTTCATTGTCCATTCTTTCACCTGATAATTAATTACTAACAGTTGATGTCCTTTTTTGGTACTACTATAAATTGATATTTATATTAATTTTCATTAATAAAGGCCAGGATCTATCATTATATATGTAAAGTTTGAGTTATTACCCTCTCCTAACACCCAAATACCCATCTATCCACATTATGCTAGTAACATTTTGTGGTAATTCATAATAACAGAAATCATCCCAAATATGAATACAGCTATTTTAAAAATGCTGCAGTGGGTTTAAAAAAAGAAAAAAAAAAGTCGCTTTCTTTAAAAGACTAATCCTGCTTCTAAAGGTACAACCACTTTCACTTCTCCAGTCCCTTAAGTGTTAGAATTGCCTATATCATCGAGATATACATACTCAGAGAAACAGAACTAATACAAATTTTTGCCAAAAAATTTTTACACCCACTTTGTGTTATTTACAGTAAACATGGTCAAAAATTTGGGTGGAGAGAGTGCGTGTGTGGAGAAAAGGAGTCTTGCCAAATCATTTGTTTTACATTTTCAAACTGGAATTAAAAGACTAATTTAATTGCATTTTAATGAGATGCCTGCTTTCAGGATTTTCTGTGCCCTGCCCCATTTCCTGCCCTCCCTCCCTTAATTCAATGGCTTGAATGTAAAATACATGAACCGTGCAGGGAACAGAGACCGAAACTCCTTCTAGTCAATGAACTCGGCTACAAAACTATTCCTCAACAGAAAGGCTGGCTGATGCCTTCCAGTCGAGCTTACAGCTCTGTGGTTGGGGTTGGCATCTGGCAGACATGGGTTTGAAGCCCTCAGACTGAAAGGGCATTTTTCACAGTAGCTATGCTCAAGGGTTCACTGTATTAAATATACTTCCCTGGGCAACAGAGACAGTATGAGGCCTGCAGGATCCTACGCTCTGTCCCTGGGCTGGGTCTCTTCTCGCATGCTCATCTCCAACTTCCTACAGAGTCACTGGCATTTCAGATGCATTTGTCACCACTTCTGATCTGGAACAATCAGCCCCTGGTAGGGAAGTTTTGGGCAAGTGTAAGGAGTTGTAGTCCGAACATCAGCTCATTCTTGATGCTGGAGAGTCATAGAGTTCCTGAATCTCTGATCACTGCCTGGGGCACAGGTCATTCATTCCTAAACTCCCAAAAAGATGGACTCTAACTTCATTCCAATGGTAGAAAAATTACTTGATCATGACCAAAAGCTAGAGCAAGCAGCTCCTTTTGGGACCATGGTTAAAATATATTCTTAACAGAAATGTTTTCCTAACTTAATCTTCTTGTTGTCTCTTCTCATCTATAAGATGAAACCTAAAGTAAAAGGATAACTGCTTAAAACCACTTATTGACAGAGGTGGACAGTGGAAAACATGATTCCAATTTTTCAAACAAATACTCTTGGGTGAATCCAGAGAATTAAAAGCCAGCACCCCTGCTGTCCAAACTGGAACAGCTGAACGAAGTATAACGAGGACAAAATAAACATATGGCTAAGTATATTAAGGAAGACCTTATGTGGCTTTTGCAAGGGAAAAATCCTATCCCACAGGTCCACTAGTGGGGTTTGTTGTTGTTCAAAACAGCTGCTTAACACATGAACATGGAAATCTAGCCAATAAAAACATCTGGCCTATGAAGCAATCCTGACACATTCAGGGGGGCAGAGCAAAGCAGAAGCAAACAACCAATATCTATTCTCAGCTAGAGGAAAATGGTTGCAACCCCAACTATCCCCTGGAGAAATCCCCATCACAGTGCCTATTCCGTAAGCCTTTGTGCCTTTCCAACGCCCTCTCCCCACCCCCAACTTACACTGTACTTAGACATTATACTGACCACAACAACAAATTCCCAGAAAGGTGAACTCTATTGCACAGGCAACTTCTAGGTAGCACTCATTTAACCAAGAGGTGGGAGAGCCTGTAAGGATGGGCTCCCATCATTTTCTTCCCAGCTGAGAGCTGGAGCTGAAGCAGAAGAGGCACCAAGATGGAGCTAGAGCTGACCCCCTGCCCCTGGCAGCCGAGGAGGCCACATACAATTACAGATTTCACCACATGCTTCCAAATAAACATCTGGAAAAATTCCCAGGTGTATAGCCTGATGTGACAATCCACACCAGAACACTTGCTGACATGCTTGGTCCACTAGTAATCCATCTCCACTTTCCTGACCATCCCAGCTGTGAGGCACAGAGCCATTCAGTCATATTTCATAAAAGCTAACTAGTCCTGATCCGCAGCAGAGCAAACCAACACAGGTACCAGGTAGCATCCCTCTTGCCTTGCGATATGACTTCAGAGTCCGGCCATACACCAAAATGAGTGTGCTATTTCATGTCAGTGAGTGCTGTTTTGTCCAGGACAGGAGATGAGGGGGTAGCACATGGCAATAGGCTGTTGCACATTTTCTAAACTGTCCGAGAAACAGATGTAAACACAAAGGTGAAAGAGTCCAAGCTGTTCAGGATAAAAAAAACCCAAAAGCTAACTGCAAAGAGTTGCAGAAAGATTTCATGATACTGAACAAACAGGCAATAAAAATAGCAGATTAAGTTAAGGTTGAAGAAATGTAAAGTAATGCACCTAACAAAAAGCAATCCTAACTTCATATTCACAACAATGAGGTCTGAACAAACTATTACCTCTCAGGAAAGTGATTTCAGAATTAAAAGAGAGAGTTCTATTAAAACACTTAACCAGTAATCAGTGGCAGTCAGAGAGGCAGACAAAATGCTAGAAATTACTAAGTGAGAAAAGGCAGAGAACCAAACAGAAAATGCCTGTATAAATCCAAAGTGACCCTGACTTTTGAATACTGCTTGCAGGTTTGGCCTCTCCCCAGATCTCCAAAATACACTGTAGAACTAGAAAGGAGAAGGGTAACAGAGGTATGATATGCCTTCAATACAAGGAACTGGATCACCTACAGCTTTTCAGCCTAGAATACAATCAAGTGAGAGGGATGATACGATACAGGTTTAAAATAAAAAATGGTATTAAAAATGAATATGAAATGAATATTGACTTTTTGTGTTATAAGAGAAGGCCTAAAAAGCATCAAGCCACATCATCAGGTAGTAGGTTCAAAACAAAGAAAAGGTGACAATTTCCCCATGCAACAGACAGTCAAAATCTAAAGGTCATTATTACAGGATTATGTGAATACCAAAATTTTACACAGGTTCAAAGACCAATTAAACATTTTTATAGAAGGCCAATGCATTAAAAACCATTAGATGAGAATTTCACCTTGGCTTCAAGCAGTCTCTTAGTTCCAGGCTACTAGAAACCACATCCCAGGGAAGTACCACCACTCCCCCTCCACTTGTGGCTCCCCCAGGCACATGTCACTGCCAGACCTGTTGTTTAATTTGGTTAGGTCATTTTTATGCTCTCAGGGAAACTGTATTACTCAATGAAGCCAGCAAAGTCCTGCAGCTTGCATTAACAAAAACACAGAGTGCATATGGACCTTACTCAAGAAGCCTCAGCTATTAGTCTCACTGAAGCCAACAGGATTAAAAGTAGCTTGTTGTTCAGATCTTTCTGGACTAGTCACAAAGATGTTCTTACTCACAAACTCATATTTCAGCTCCAGTTATAAATAATTTATATCAGGTAACAACTAGTTAATTGGTGATTCATTAATATTCATCAGCTAATAAACACTGCTACTGAGTTCAGTTGATAAGTTAGTTCTACACACTTCCTTCAATAGTCTTCTAGAGTTCCCTAATTACCAATAACTTAGTCCTAATTATAAGAACTATTATTTGTTATTAACTGTCAAACACTTTACAAATCGGATACTAAAGCAGCTGTAAAATAACCTGTGCTTATATTGTTATTCAATTTAAGATACAAACCCTTGACATTCTGTGCCTTTCCAAAAGCCATCTGGAAGAGCAAGTAAATTCTCACTACATCTGATCAGAAACTTTATGCATTTTTCCAACATTTTACCTTTATTTTTAACTATCTGCAGCAAAGCAAAATATTTTATTATCTCATCACAGACTGCAATGTGGATAAGGGGTTTAAACTGGGAATTTGAAATGCTGCACATAAGTGCACATAACAGCTATTACTGTAAGGTTGCCTGAAGCAAACCAAGTACGTCAAGCACTCACTGCTGGTGAGCTTTGTCTGATTTGATGTGTCCACACAGTGCAATAGGAACAATCGCAGAGAACTCAGCTACTGTCTCATCCACTTCAGTTCATGCCAGGGCTAGGTATTTGACTGCCACTGCCAATTAATCTTCTCCTTTTTTCCTCTTTGTTGTCAAGAGGCTTGGAGTACATGAGAATAAAAGGCAAGGCCCGCCTATTCCAACTCTCTGCTGATGCGTCTTTCAGTATTAAAAAAGAACACAACAACAACTCAACAGCAGACAAAAGGGAACTAAATGACACATATCAGCTAGCTATGTCTACATGCAGGGCACATATGGCCCATGGGGTACCTTGTCTTTGGAGTATAACTTTAGTCAAGTATCCCATGTCCCTGCATGCCTTGGCTTCATTTGGAAGGAAAGCCCTTATATATCCACAGGGATGAGGGAATCATAAATGGCTTTAGTAAGTCCCCAGTACAGAGAGCTGGTGAAGTAAAAGACAAAAAATACTTCTTTAAATACATTAGCAGCAAAAGGAGAGCTAAGGAGAATCTCCAGCCCCTAGCAGACGTGGGAGGGAACATAGCGACAAAGGATGAGGAAAAGGCTGAGGTACTTAATGCCTTCTTCAACTCAGTCTTTAATAGTAAGACCAATTGTTTTCTGGTTACCCAGCCCCCCCCAACCGAACCCCCCCTGAGCCCCCATAATCCAGGGGGAAATGGTTAGTGACCTGCTGCACCACTTAGACACTTACAAGTCTATGGGGCCTGATGAGATCCACCTGAGAGTACTGAAGGAACTGGCTGAAGTGCTCACCAAGCCCCTTTCCATCATTTACCAGCAGTCCTGGCTAACTGGGGAGGTCCCAGCTGACTAGAGATTAGCAAATGAGACACCCATCTTCAAGAAGGGCCAGAAGGAGGATCCGGGGAACTACAGGCCTGTCAGCCTGACCTCAGTACCAGGGAAGGTTATGGAGCAGATCATCTTGAGTGCTATCACACGGCATCAGAAAGAGTGTGGCCAGCAGGACTAGGGAAGTGATCGTGCCCCTGTACTCAGCACTGGTGAGGCCGCACCTCGAATACTGTGTTCAGTTTTGGGCCCCTCACTACAAGAGAGACATTGAGGTGCTGGAGCATGTCCAGAGAAGGGCAATGAAGCTGGTGAAGGGTCTAGAGCACAAGTCTGATGAGGAGCAGCTGAGGGAATTGGGGTTGTTTAGCCTGGAGAAAAGGAGGCTGAGGGGAGACCTTATTGCTCTCTACAACTACCTGAAAGGAGGTTGTAGAGAGGTGGGGGTCAGTCTCTTCTCCCAGGTAACAAGTGATAGGACAAGAGGAAATGGCCTCAAGTTGCACCAGGGGAGGTTTAGATTGGATATGAGGAAATTTCACTTCACTGAAAGGGTTATCAAGCATTGGAACAGGCTGCCCAGGGAAGTGGTTGAGTTGCCATCCCTGGAGGTATTTAAAAGACATTTGGATGAGGTGCTTAGGGACATGGTGTAGTGGTGGTCTTGGTAGTGTTAGGTTTACGGTTGGACTTGATGACTTTAAAGGTCTTTTCCAACCTATACAATTCTGTGATTCTGTAAAACCACCTTGGGGCAAAATACGTGTCTTATGGCACAGGTACAGCCAGGCACACTCCAGATGGTCCAGAGACCGATAAGACACTGCAGAAATTGCAGTGTGTATCCTGGCACTTTCCAGAATGGGACTGCAGGGTAAACATGTCCCATGCCAGAGTTTTTAGGTTGCTTCATTCAAATGCTGCATATCTATAGCAGCACTGCTCAGTTTCCTTTCAGCATTTACATGTTTACATCTGTGCATATAAAATAACTATTGCAAGAAGTAACAGCTATATTTAAGGTTGCCTATGCCTTTCTGCTTTATACTGTTATTTATGAGAACAAAACTCTTGTTTGCCTTTCTGCAAACATGGTTATCTAAAGCAAGAAGTGTGTGTGGGGGTTGTTCTCTGGGGCTTCTTTTAGGAGGAGTTCTTTCACTCTTCATCTTTGTTTTCAGAATATCAGCTGAAATTTGTTTAGGCTTAGTCAAAGGATGCATTGGGAAAGCAGACAGTTATTGCACCTGCAGCCAGTGCCCTGTGACGAATCCGCTTCACCCACAGTTCAGAGCCAGCTGGGTATGAACAGACCTCTCCTCTGGGAGCTCACCGCTAACAACGATTTGCTGCTCATACATTCCCAAAAGCCAAGTGTTATTTAGGCTTCGCACAGGAATTAAAGCATAGCAGAAAAGGGAATAGCAAAAAGTGGTTTCAAGCACGTCTCCCTCTTACCTAGGGGTTGCTGTTCCTCTGGGGCAGAGCCAGTCTCCCTACATCCCCCAGTACACCTCTCCATACAGCTTCCTGCCAGGGAAAAGTGACTTTGTCCCACACCATTAGGTGCCAGCTCCCTCAGATGCCTCCAGGCAAGACACATACATGCTCTCCTTGGCCCTACCAAGCCTCTCTCACCTCCCTGTAACTGTGGCTACCTGCAGGGCAATGGCTCCACACAGTTTACCACTCATGACTCAGTGGTAAAGCCAAATATTCAACAACATGTATAAGGTATTAGCATTAAGAGCAGCAGGACAGGATAAATTACAGACAGAAATCTTCAAAGATCTGACTGAAGAAACATCTAGATTAGGTTAATTTTGAGAAGAGTGGGGAAACCCAAAGGAGAACATAGCAGCTATACTTCCAAATGCCCATGTCTTTCTGGATAATACTATTATTTATAAGCACAAATCACCTTGACTTTCTGTGGCACAAGCAATTGTGAAGGCAAAAGGTATGGGGGTTGGAGGTCTTTCACTCTTTATTCTCATCAATTTTATAATTCCAGGCTGAAATTATAGGCTCAGGAAAAAAAGTTGGTTTGGGGTTCTTTTTGTTTGTTTTTGGTTTTGTTTTTAAAACAGCCTGATGGAGACAACCAAAGCTTACAGTGTGCAAAGTGTCAAATCATCTTGCAGGGCAAAGAGTAGAAGGCAAGCCCTGCTAAGGGACTTGGATGGTTACATCTCATCTGAAAGCCCCAAACTATACCTACAAATCCCAAACTGCATAGTCCTTTATCAGCTGCTGGCTAATGCAGAATGGGCATTAGCCCAAATGTGTGAAGTCTGCAAACACACATTTTCCCTCCAAAATTTCACTTGTGTCTAAAGCTTTAACTCCCAACAGGCCCAACATCCCCAGCAGCTCAATGTCGCTTGTTCTAAGCAACCCATCCTCCAGCTCTAGTTCTCAAGGGACCTGACCTGCAAAGCCTTCTCCAACCTCCCAGGCTAGGCTTGCCACAAACCAAAGAGGCCAAAACCCTCTTCCAGAGAGCAGCTACCTTCCCAAAGGCTATAGGAAAGGGGTCTTCCTTCGAGGCAGTGGGAAAAAGAGTCAAACCAGCAGGACAGCTCCCAGAAGTCCAAACTACAGGGCTGAGCTAAGGAGCCCCCACCTGCAGGCCCGTGCTGTTTGAGGCAGCTGTATGGGCAGCTCCTTTTCCTCTAAATGATAATTCACTTATTCTAAATTAAGGGTTACTCAGTACATGCCTGAGTTACAAAATTACAGATTTTTATGACTAAAGTGCACACTGTTTCATTAAAAAGCTTTATCTTAGACATTAAGAAGTAATTTTCAAGTCAAAACCACAAATTTTTAACAAAATTTGCCTTCCACAGAAGACAAAAAAAGGTGCATTCCCTTTTATGTCAGGACTCCTGTTAAAATGTTTTCATAAAGGTTCAATACACAGTAAACATTATAAGCATATTACTTGAGGTAGAGTAGATATTGTATACATGAATGTAAACCACTATTTCAGGCAACCTATGTCAAGGCAGTTTATCTAAGAGTCATTAACCATTTAGTCACCCCTCATAAATTACATAGAAGAAAAGCAAAGTATAAAGCATCACTGAATTTTGATCAGAACAGAGATCTGATTTAACACTTAATTTATTTTCTGTAAGTTTGAAGTGAACTCCCCTTGACATGCCAATACCCAGCACAGTTTGGTACTGGGGACACAAAGCACTACTCTTTCCCAGGTCTCATGGCCATCACTACTCCAAGGTGAAAGCAGCTATTGTACCTGTACTCAGGATAAACCAGCTCCATTCACGGGTTGGAGCTGGTCAGTATCAGCAGATGCCTCTTCTGGGAGCCCATTGCCAGCAACAAGCCACCATGCACACAGTCTCAAAAGCCAAATATTATTTAAGCTTCAAAAAGGAATTAAAGCATAATAGAAACAGCAAAAAGCAGCTCCAAAGCATGTCTCCCCTACCTAGATGCTGCTGCTTTTTCAGGGATGAAGCAGTTTGACTGTGTTCCACACACACCCCTCCATACAGCCCTCTACTGAGGAGAGGTGAGTTTGTCCCCTAGTGTTGGGCACTGGCAGGGCCCACAGGTGCCCTCATTACCCCTGATGAGCCGAGCCTTGCCTGGCCTCCCTCTAATTAAAGACACCTGAAGGGCACATATCTTGGGCATATGCAGAAGCCCAGGGGGAGTGGCCACTGCCCTGCTCCACCACCCCACAGCTGGGCTGCTTTAGAAATTAGATTAATTTTTTCTTACTCTGAGCATTCCCACATTGTTTCAGAGGACACACATGGCAATTCTATTATAAATACTGCTCAGATTTTTTGAGGTAAATTCATGAAAAGGCCTGGTTGTGTTCTGCAAAGCTGGAGACAACATTGGCCTGAGCTCCCCTCATGCATTTAGGAAAGCTACACACATTGGAGATTCACCTCCTCTCAGTACCTCAGCAAAACCTCACCTCTCTACTTCCTTCAGCTCACCCTTAGGACACCATTTCCTGGCTTGCATGCAGACCATGCCCATGGTTGTCACCCAGGGCACAAAACCCCATTGGGAAAGCCACAGCCTGCCAGCTACCACCCAACAGACACCACATGCACCCTTCAGCAACATCTTGAGCACCAGGAGCAAGCACAGCTCAAACACCTGACCAATGGATGCAGTGAATGGCTGTGGTCCAGCTGCTGCTTTTGCCTAAGCCAGAGCAGAGTGTGGGGAAGCTGTGCTGGATCCCGCTGCTGCCCCCAGGAAGGGACTAATGCCAGGCTATCTAAGCAACAGCAGGAGCACAGCAAAAGTCTTCAGATTAAAGTCTTAAAAGATCTGGCTGAAGAGATTTTTAGGCTTTGTTAATTTTGGAACAGTGGAGAAACTCCAAGACTGAACAGAAAATTGAAATTAATCCCCCAAATAAGTAAATGTGACTACAGGTTGGCTAGCTGGCCCACAGTTCTAGATGCTGCATTGAAAGACTGTGAAGGTCAAAACCTCTATCCCAAACAAATACTGCATTTTGACCATCTACAGCACCCACTTGAAGGTTGCTATAGCAATAATGTCATATCTCCTTTTCTCATTCAAAGATCCAGCAACAGAGAACAAATAGTGAGCTTGCCTGAACCAGAGTCAGAGCTAATTCTGCAAAACTGTACAGGAATTAAAAAGCCATTTACCTGAGCTCTGCTTTTTTCTATCACTGTTAAATTGCAAGTCAAACATTCACTGATTGTCCCTTCTTAGCCTTGGAAAACAAAAAAGCTATTGATTTTCAGCACTTTTTTTGTGTGCTGACTTCTTGCTCCTATTAAAAAGCCTCCAGAAAAGCAAAAGGTTTCCCACTGAGTTTGTATCCATTGTGAGTTTGCATGGAAGCATTAATGAAGAGTAATAAAAGACCAATAAATGATGTGTGACAGGACTTACAAAATGTCAGCTCAAGTGGCTTCTGTTCCTTGTGTCTTCTCCCAGAAGATGGAGCCAAATGACCAAGTGTCTGTGGCCCTGACCGCATGTACGCACTCCTGAACAAAACCCTTTCCAATGAAGGTAAAGTTAGTCTCACTCAACAGCTCCCATTGCCAAGGTTGGCTGCGAAGGCAGTCAGGTTTGTTGCAGATAATTTTTGCGTGTCACAGCTGTTTTGTAGCCCTTTGAAAAGAAGGGAGGCCAACAAGATCAAGGTCAGAAGCCTACATTTTAAGAAAGCTAAATAAAAGGCAAAAAAACCCCCACCAAACCTCTCCATAGACAAAAAGAAACCTTTACTTCTGACTGGCAGCACCCCGAACCTATTTGGTATCCTCACAAAATGAGTTTCAGAGTGTAAAATACTAACATATTACTTACCCTTGGCTTGCATGGTATTTACAGTAACTAAAAAGTTATGAAAAAAGCTGGAAGGAAGAGCTCTCTGTAAATATTCAAGAATTGATGAGCACACCCTGTCCTCACATTTTGTGATCACCTGCTGGGAGCAACTGAGAAAGCCATACTGCAAGAGCAGGCTGGCTGGAATGGCATTTAGGTTCAACCTAAATCATTCAGAAGTCATTCAAAAGGGCTTCTTTCACTTTGTACAACATGTGGCAACCTTGTTTCTGAGGATAAGCAGAAAGGGATGAGCTGAGACTGGTCCGGGAAGCCAATGGATGGTGATGCATCACAAAACACTTTCTAAATCCCTCCTGCGGATCGCTGCAGAGGAGAAGTCCCCTGTTTGGCTGGGAAGTCATGTAAGGTCCAGCCTGAGGCCCAGCACTTTCAGAGGAAGGCTTGCTATCAAATTCACTGATCCCAGCCTGGGCCCTTATGGCCAGTTCAACTCTTGACGGATTCTAATTTTTTATGCTATTATGTTGTTCTCATTGTAATGACACTAGGCCAAGTTCTCTCTCATGTAGGAACAACTCTCATCTCCAATGATGATACCAAATTATTCAGGACAGTATAAAAGGTGAGGACTGCCTGAGGAACTGCAGAGGAAGAACATCTAAGACTTGGTGACTGGCCAATACGATGGCAAACAAAATTCAGTGTAGACTGCAAAGTGACGCACGTGGGGAAGAAAATCCTAATTTAACATACAAACCTTGATTTTCCAGCAGACTCAATTTTGCACTCAAGTTGTGCAGCATGAAGAAAGGCTCCAGCTACATAGCAGGACAGAGCATGGTTGGGTAAACTTTATACCTAGAAATTCAGCAGAGCTGTGATAATTAGACTGGTTGGGGGCCACTAAAAAGGCCAGTAAGAAGATCTGGGCTTGGAGTCAACTGTAGATATGTCTGTTGTTCTCACAGCAAAGATCCCATAGTACGGGTGCATTCCTCTAGCAAGAAGAAAGGTCTACCTCTGATAGAGGTAAGATTTCTCTCTTACTAAAATTACGGGGAAGGCCACTCAATACCTGAATGTACGTTTCAATGGAAGTGTAGCAAATCTCGCCTTTGATTCTTCTCCTCCCCTTGCCCCAAACTGGACATTTTTCTCCCATTATTTTCAACAACGGAAAGCCTGTAAAATTGGGGATTTCAATTGTCACAAACTGTTTTCAAAACACTTTTCTCCCCTGCTTTCAAAATATAAGTGGAAATTTTAAATTGCTATTTTTTTCCTTCAAGGAATCAAGTGACCATTTTAAATCAGTTTTCATGATGGAACAAGCTTACTCACATAAGAAAGAAAAATTTATTTCCAATTATTTAGAACCAGAATTCATTGTTTAGGGGATTGAAAGCTTCCCTGTTTCCCTAAAAATAAACCTAGGGTTTGATTTCAGTAACACATTCTCTTTACCTCCAGAGATTTCAAAGCTTCCACTTTAAATCATATCACACTTTAGGTGAGGTGGGCATTTCTGTTCTAAACAAAAATCATTATTTTATCTTTGTCACAAAATGTTCAGATTTTGTCACAAATTATGCAGACATTTCTTATTACAGGAGATTTAGAAATGAGCCTGAGGTATGTACAGGAGATTTTCTCACACACTGTATTAGCTAAAAAAAGGGATGCAAAGGGATTAAAATGTGACAGTTAACATAAATATTGGTAGGATATTGCAATTATCACATGGAGGTTTTGGATTCATAAAGAGGGGAAAACTAACAAAGTGAGCACGGTGAGTGAAAGCCCAGCTGCATCAGTTCTGATTCTCATTTGACTTGGATCCTGAGGCAGCATCTGAAGAACAGGACAATCTAAATAAGTCATTTGTGTTGGTTAGCCAAGAGAACACCTTGATTCAACTGCATATCCATGGTCCCACTTTGGGTTTATGCTATACAGAAAGTAGGAAGCTTGTTAGATAAAGAAAGCTCTATTTTTTTAAAAGTTGAGCGAAGAGTCAGCTACAGTTTGGGACTAAATGCAAAATATGAATTTAGCCGAGCCTTGAGTAGGCATGTGGATATTGATAAACCCAGACCAAAGGTGGAGAGGACCCCTTTTTGTACAATGAGTTATTTAAAAAAAACACCAACATGTGGGGAGGGACACTTAGAGCAAAGGAAACTGAACCAAAGAAAAGAATGCCTGCCAGTCCCTTTCAGCTGCTGTACCTCAGAAAGCATGCAGAAGTACATCACCCTGTAGGAATCAATTGCAACTGAGCTCATGGGGTACACAAAGAAACATATTCTTTGCTTAGGGGGTTTCCATATGTGCTGTGTGACTAGGTTTAGCCTTCACATTGTATTCTGCTTGGGCAGGTGGGATTTGTAGGCAGCCTAAATCTCAGGTATAATGCACATACAGCTGTGGAAATTCCAGGCATGACAGAATACAGGCCAGGAAATGCAAGTGGAATTCAAAACATAGGGTCTGGTTTGCTCTAGACCCATTACCTTGCTGATGGATGGAAAGAGAGAAAAGAATTTGCTCTTCAGCTTCTTGGCCTCAATCTTTCAGAGTCTCAAATCCCACAGCTGGGATTAGATTTTCGAAAGTGCAGTCCTCACCCCTTTTAGAAGCTTAAAGATGGAGGATGTCTTTCAAACAGGTTTATCACCTGCACAGCATCTGTTTGCCAAAATAAGAGCTAAGCTCTTAAAACCTCTTGGCCTCTTCTTTGAGAAAATACAGGCCAAAGACTTACACTTATTTTAGAAGAGTGTATGTTTTAAGGAAAAAATAAAACCCCACAATTTAGATTTAAAATCACTGATCACACAACTTCAGTTTCATTACTCCAATAGTTAGTTAATCACAGGGTTAAACTTTTGTATCTGATTTCCACTCCAAATTTCAATTTCCAACTACTGGGTTTTGTTATTTCCTCGGGTCAAGCTCAAAGCTGTCAATTATCAACGTTTTTGTTCCTCTTAGAGGTAATTATAGCCTACAAGGAAGTTGCTCATTTATCTTTGCTTTGATGAGACAAATACAGAGAGCTCCTGGGTCTCTCTGTATAATGCATATTTTTCCAGCCTATTTAACCATGTGTGTTTTCTTCAAACATCCTCCAACCTCACAACACTTCTGGAAGTATGAAGTCTAGAACGGAACTCCATATTACAGAGGTGTTCAAGACGAGTCCAAGTGTGGGGCTGGTGGTGTCTCACATACATAGAGGTACTGTCATGAAGTCAAGGAGGCTATTCACAAAAAAGATCAAATATACTTTTACCCAGAAGAGCTATTTAGCTCCATTGGCAGAATATGGCATGAGCATCTGCAAGAGAACTGGGTGAACAGTATGATTTTATGCACAGCTACTTTAAAATAAAATCATTCTGTCTGTCAGGATTCCAGTTCAGCTCTTTCAAATTATCAGAGGGAGATTTTGAAGGAGAAATGCTTGAGACTCAGGATAAAAAAATCCAACAGCTTCAGGTCAGTAGCAAGAGCACAGTGCCCCTTCACAGCCTTTACAATTTTGGGTGCCATGCACCTTTCTCAAGAAAAGGAGGAGGTAATAAAAGCACATTAAACCTGTTCCTGGTACATATCACCTCCTTTGAATGGAAGCAATGCCTTATGAATTCCTAAATGAAGACTCACATAGCACATGTTATCTGGCCACTAAAATCTGCCCGTGGCTGGTGCTGCTGGTATCTAGTGGTGCATGGGGAAAGTAAAGCCTAAGAGAACTTCACAAAGATGACATTCAGCATAAGCATGCTCTGACTTGAGATCCACATCTGGAGCAGCCACAATATGTCAGAAGTTACTGAAGGATCAGGAACTGTGTTTAACACATGTCCTGCCACTTCCTGCTACAGTTTTGCAGATGAGATTATCTGGATATAGACTAGGAAGGAATTTCAGCTTCAGTTCTTATCTAAGGCTTTTGATACACTTTTTAATGGCAAGATAAAAATGCCTTGCACACAAAGTGATTCTTTTCTGTCAGATCTGGGAATTAGTGATAAATTCTGATGCAACACCGTAAATAACTGTTTCCATTTAATGATGCTGAGCATGTTAGGCTACGTCAATCATCCCTTGGAAATGAAGAGGAGATGTGATTTGAAATGGCAAGCTGCGGGTGTCTAATCAATAATCCCATTATGTGTCAAGCAAACCAAATTTGATTATCACGGAGCAGCTACAGTCCCCCTCAGTGAAGTTGCAACTCAGTTGCCATTCAAACTCCCAGTCTGAAATCCAGCAGGTGAAACTGGTGGAAGATTATTTAGCTTCCAAATGTGGAGGTATCTAGAGGGTTTGGGAGACAGCAGTCCCATAACTGCTGCAAACTACTGGAGATTCTAACCTCTAGCAGAAAAAAGGCAAAAATGCTAGTGTTTCCTTCTCTTAAAAAACCCTAGCTTCCCACCATTCCTTGAGACATCACTTCTTCTCCAGGCCCCTTACTGGCTCCTTGCACCTCTAAGCCCTTTGAAATACAAGTAGCTCCAGATCTCAGGTAGACTCTTCGCTTGTTCTGTAAAACATCAGGATTATTCAACCCTTCTAGTTTTGCTCTTCTTAGCACTATATAACACAGTCCATCTCATAGGTTGTTCATTGATCTACCCACAAAGGCTCATGTTGTGTCTTGCTATTCAACCTTGCAACATAACAATGGGATTTGCACAGGAGTAAGCTGTAAATCAAAGTATGTTGTGAGATCCAATGGTATGTTCCTACTAAGGATCTACAAGACTTCGTGCCATCAGTCTGGCCACTCAGCTGTTTCCTTGGTTTGCTCTCCACATTCACAAGAACATCAGTTCAAAGCTGTGTTCTGCTTACTCAATATCTACGATAATGACACCAGATGCCTTTGGTAGGTGTACATTTAGCACTTGTGTCAACACCACTGTGAAGCATCCATACACAAGTAGCAGCTTGGACCCATTATGATTCCACCTGAGTCAGT
Organism: Ciconia boyciana; assembly: GCF_034638445.1. Taxonomy (NCBI): domain Eukaryota; kingdom Metazoa; phylum Chordata; class Aves; order Ciconiiformes; family Ciconiidae; genus Ciconia; species Ciconia boyciana. Next base: position 62,086,794 of record NC_132938.1, read on the forward strand.
ACAAAAAGAGATTTTGCTGCAAGCTATCATTTGTGGTGAATCTATATTAAAAACAATGCTACAAATTGCACTGAACAGTGTGCCCATACCTAGCTCTAGGCTGGTTTCAGTAAACACATGGTGTCTTTGGAAGCGATACTAGAATTATTTTTCTCCTCTTCTGTAGTGGCAACATGGTGAGAGGTTTGTGAAGATCAAGGGATAAAATGGGCTCATTTACATTTCAGAGTCTCCACTTGGAAGTGTTTCCTGTCTGTTTATCAGCAACACTGTTTACAACCCTGAGATTAAGTTTTCTTATGCCTTATGTAAAGCATTAAAAAAGTTCTGATCTTTATTTACTAAATTAATATTCTAATTAACACGGAAAATTTTAGCCCAAGATAAGGAATTGTCTATTGAATCAGACCTAAGATTTTAAAGAGGTGATGACTAACAGTACTTTGGGATATAATAAATCAATGCCTCTCAGTCATAGGTACTGAAAAAAGTGCTCCATGATGTATTTTTGTAAACACCAGCTTACAGGCAATGCTGTAAAGCATCTGCCTTGGATCATGATATTATGGAGCTGAGAGCCAGATTTCACATGTTAACCACACACAGGACAAGGTTTTTAGGGAGCTCCAGTCCCAGTTAGGTACCTACAGACTAGTTCCAAAGCATCCAACAGCCAGCAGCTTCTCTGTCCCTTCCCCTTGCAAAAAACACTGCTGCCAGCATCACTGCCACATATGGCTGAAACAGGAACCTCTGGCACATTGTAGAGGCATGCAGCCAGCCAGCAGCAAGGACACAGCCATGCTCCCCTTCTTCAGAGCCCTCACACACAAATCCTAGAGTTGCAGGTCTGTTTGTGGTCAGTTGACAGGCACAATACCCCTTGATCCTTGTCTCCACTCTCTCATGGTCTCAGCACTCCTCCCAGCATAGCCAGAAGGCAGGGGCAGTTTCTGGAAGCAACAGGGCAGTGGTAGGGCCTTAGCTATAATTCTCCTGTGACTTGCAGTGTATTTTGTTCCTGCTGCCATTTGTTTTTTAAAGTTCTCCTATCTCTCAGCAAAGATCTCAGGAGCCTTTTTCCTTCATCCAAATGGGCATTTTCTCTTATTAGTTTCTGAAGTAAGGCCCGAGCTTATTTCAGCTCCTGAAGGAACCAGCTGCCCTCAGGAAAGCAAGCAGTTCACTCATTTTCTGACTGTGGGAGGTGATGCTGCTTTTATAATGAGAGGTATACAGAAGGGGCAGGATGTGTTTGTTACTTCATTCCACAGCTTTCCCCATAACTCCAGTTGAATTCTGAGCATGTCTCCTCTATCCCTTGTCTTCTTTCTGTTCCCTAACAACCTGGTTATAACAATCATAGTTAAAACCTAGAAGACCTGAGCAGGATTACATTGTTGTGATTCCAGTTAGGTGACATTGGCCAGAAGAACACACTCTGGTATGAGATAGGTAAGACCTTAAGGAGCTAAACCTGTGTTGTGCACAATCCAAAGAGCATCGTCCCTGCTGTGCTTTTCACAAAAAACACAGGTACTGACTTTAAAAAGCTTATGTACATTACACTTCCCAAACAGCAGCATTCAGGACATCACGCTCACTTCCTTTGCTAGGTATAGAAAAGAGGGCAAGACCAGACTGCTGTGAAGCAGACAAGAGTTTTCCTATTGACATCAGTAGGAATCCAGCCTTTAAGCATCTTATTGCTTCTCTACTCTTTCTTGTGTAGCAACTGCAAGTACCAATAACATTTTAATTTGGATTGGGATACTTACAATTTTGTCTTCTCAAGGAGTGCTAAGACCACCTACTTTTCCTAAGCAATGGCCCCCTATGATGGGCATGTATATTAATTAAAATTTCTCTTAATGTTCCTGGAAATGTTGCCTGATTAAACTTTTTCTCAGAGTGAGTTTTTTAAAGAATCAAAAGGAACAAAAGCTGCATTTTCCTCATGCCGTGTTCATTACAAAGGTCTTCATTTAGCAAAGTGCCTTCCAGCTTGGAGTATATGAGCAAGCCCATTGAGACTAATAGGTTTATTCCCAGGCTGATAAGGCACGTGCTTATGTATCTTGCTGAACCTTAAATGAGATGTGATGTGATTGAAAAGTCTCCAGAGAAAGCCCAGTTTGATCAGTGGTAATTAAGGTACAGCCAGACTCAAAACACGAAGTCCAGTCTGTATGGTAGGATCGCATGAGGGAGGCACGTCACTCTCAAAGGAAGGCATGCTAGAAAGAAAATGTATGTCAGCATGTAGAGTCACATGCCCTGTAAGGGGATGGCTCTTTTTTGAACCGTGTAAAGTGCCTTCCAGAGAAAAGTTAGCCTGGATGATTCTTCCATGCCATGCAATATGAAAAGCCTGGGAAAGCTCTTACACTTCAACTGCCCCAACTCCCATTCAGTTCCCCATATGTTGTTTTTTTCCAGTCTTCCCTGGCAAGGCACCTTTCCACTTAGATTGTCCAAAAACACTGGAGAAACTCTCCAGAACAACTCAAATTGCAGATCTGTAGCATGCTCACCTCATACCAGCAAATTCAGGAAAAGCTGCTGTTCTTAAATAAAAGAAAGCCTGGAGCAACACAAACGCTAAGCTCAGGCCCTGCAGCGCTACTCCCTGAGCTCTGATCCTGCCAGCACTCTCCTGCTGTGCCTCAGCAAAAGCAGATAAGGATGTGGCTGTGAAGTCTCTGATGAATGTCCTGGGGCTAAAGAAGTTTTGTTGATGATTCATTAGCACATTTCTCTAAGTCAAGCAAAGAGAAATGCTGTCTTTCCGACGGAGGTTCTCTGCAGCCCCAGTGGTCTGTTATAAGGTCTGACATCACTTTCCAAACTAGAGGGAGGATTTGGATTCTGGTTTTCCAGAAAAAAATCCAACATCAGGAACTTTCTCAGTCTATCTTTTTCATTTTTTCTATGATGTTTTCCATGCTGAGTGCTCAGCTCTGCCAAAAAGGTGTTGGCAACCTAGATATCCAACAGGACAATTAGCTAACTGTTAATAACCTCCTTAATTTAAGAATTCTATGCTTTTTAATATCAATTCTAGTACTTCCAAGTGGGAACTAAAGCATGTTCTCAGACATTTTCATAAAAAGCATTGCAGGTATAAGATTTATATGCCATTGTATTCAGTACACTTAGGAAACAGATAATCCTATTCATCTAGCTTTGCCTTAATCAACTTAAATAGGTTCTCATGTACCAGGTGTCTTCAGTATTTTAATATTGAAATTACAAAGTGCATACATTATTAATGCTTCTAGGAATAGACCTAGCACTTCATAAAACAGAAGGAGTAAGATTTCAAGGTGGTGGCACAACTTGCTTTTAACAGTAGTGAAAAACCATATCAAGGAATCTAAAGCAGGTTAATGCTCCACTGAATAAGAGAAGTAGCATGCTAAGCTGCATAGAATATGGCACTATCCCAAACCATACTTCAACAAAGAAGCCAAACATTTTGTAGAGAAGTCCGTAGTTACAGCTAAACAAAATGTACAGTACCCAGAAACATGAATGAAACCTCCTCACTAAGACATCCTACCTCCCCATTAAGACGTCCAGTTGTGTTACAGTGGCTAAATCCCACATCCACAAAACTCAACTTTTGCCCAGTGGATTTTCTCTCCAGTGCAAGGGAACATTTCTCAGAAGTGGGCATCAGGCTTGCTGTTGTGCCTGGCTGGTGCCTCTTGATAGTACCTTATGAAATTATTAGAATAACTGGAGTAATTAATTTCTCTCAGAGTCCAAGGAAAGCGCATCTCTTACATGATGATTTTTCTAACAACAAGCAACCTACTAACTCACCCTGTATTGTAACTCCGCCTACCAATGTCACCAACTGTTGCTTTGCTCTTACATGTAAGGATCTGTATCTCACCTAAAAGCTACCACCTTCTACCTCCACGTTAAGTATTTCCAACTTTATTCTAAGATATCCAAGAAGTCATGGTGAATTATTTGGAGAAATAAAAGGCTATACTCCGTAGCTGGTTTTAGTGCATTCAGTGCACAGTACATTTTATACTATAATCCACACTTTAACAGGTAAGAAAGTTTAAAACCACAAGCCAACCCTCCTGTGGGTGAGTTCCATTTATACCTTTCAGCTGTGTTATATACTATTGGAATAATTTGGTGTTCGTTGAAGTTGCATGGAAAACAAAACACAACCCAAACAAGCTGTCCAATGAGCACTGAAACCAGTGAAGGTGGTGTCCTGGTTTCAGCTGGGATAGAGTTAATTTTCTTCCTGGTAGCTGGTATAGTGCTGTGTTTTGGATTTAGTATGAGAATAATGTTGATAACACACTGATGTTTTAGTTGTTGCTAAGTAGTGCTTACACTAGTCAAGGACTTTTCAGCTTCCCATGCTCTGCCAGAGGTGCACAAGAAGCTGGGAGGGGACACAGCCAGGACAGCTGACGCAAACTGACCAAAGGGATATTCCATACCATAGACATCATTTTCAGTATATAAACTGGGGGAGTTGGCCAGGGAGCAGCGATTTGCTGCTCAGGGACAGGCTGGGCATCAGTCAGTAGGTGGTGAGCAATTGCATTGTGCCTCACTTGTTTTGTACATTCTTTTATCAATATTATTATTTTCTCTTCCTCTGCTGCCCTATTAAACTGTCTTTATCTTAACCCACAGGTTTTACTTTTTATTTTTTTTCCTATTCTCTCTCCCATCCTACCGGGGTGGGGAGGGTGAGTAAGCAGCTGTGTGGTACCTAGTTGCTGACTGGGGTTAAACCACAACAGGTAGGTATCCTGCACCTATAGGATGGGTGGCCTATGAGAGTAACTCCTGCACATCCCCCATACCTCTTTTTCTCTTGGACAACCCTGCCTGGCAGAAGCTATTGGACACTGCGGCTAATCTAGAGCAAAACTCAGGCAGATTACACTATCCAGTACAAGCAAACCAGTAGCTGAGCTAGCTATTGCCTAACAATTTCTAAGGGCTAAGTTTGGTGTCCTGCTCTCAGCAAGGCCACTAATCTGCATAGCTCACCTCTTCCAGCCACCAGTTCTCATGAATCACATAGGAAGACAATGACCTTAAATATCCCTCTTTCCAGCTGGGCCAGGAGATTTTAAAATTATTGAAGGAATTGCCTAACCATGTAATTGCCTGAGTCTCTCCCCTGGAAAACAGCTTAAAAAAAACCCAGGACTAAAGAACTACATACCAGCTACCTGAGAGCCTACTGACAAACATCATCTCCTACAAATCAACCTATCCTCCCCCTTCACCATCTATTACTAGATACACATATGCATATGCACACACACATTCACTTCTAGTGGAATTTTTATTCTTCAGTCATACCTTTTCATTGCTGTTACAATATGGAACCTTCCATTTTTTTATGACTTAGAATACAGAAGCTTCTAAAGTGAAAAACTACTTGCCTTTCCAGAACAGCAAAATATATTTGAAGTGAGCAAGAGGAAAAATAATTCATGCATTTAGCAAACAATAACTATGTCAGTTTTCTCTTATGGAAGAGAAGAAAGTGTCTGAACAAAAAGGTTTATTGATTACAGGATTACTTTTTTTTGGTGATTGGATTTGGGGTTGGGGGAAAAAATCCTGAGAGAGTAGGGAGGGATAAAACCAAAACATTAAAACAGAAACAGAAACATAGAAAGATAGTTGCATTACCAGAGCAAATAAGATATGGAATGATTAAGTGGGAGAAAAATTATAAGGGACAGCTAGCCTCTGTTAGGGGTCCAGACTTGGACAACAGCTCTGAAGGATTAGGAAAGAGCTTAAGGACACCAGAGGAGATGGTTCTGTGCCTCCAGTTCCCTGTAGGGACTGCATACTGATGTGTGCACACTGCCTTTGACCTCCCCACAGGCTATAAAGAGCCTCCAAAGGGATCTCTTCCATTGATATGGGGGAATGGATGATCTGTATAGTAGGTTACCTTCACTATCTCAAACGAGTTCCTTGAGCATTTTTAGAAAGAAAGTCCAATTCTTTTTTTTGCCCCTTCATTTTCCATGTCACATTCACTTTCTCTAAGCCAAAATGTGTCATCAAGCATTGTCACTTCTCAGGAAAGGGGACCGCTCTGTTTAAGTTCCCAGCAGTGCATAGGTCTAAGCCATGAAGAAGGAACCAGAATTTTATTGCCTGGCAACTCAAAATAAGTGCCAATAATAACACCCTGAGACTAAAATTTTCCAAAGCACCTACCTGCTTTAGGACTTAAGATCCATTTGTGGAAATCACTTAGGAGTCTAAATTCTACTCAAGATTCCTATTTGACATAAGAATGTCTTTAAAAATTGCTTTTTAATTTCAGGTAGCATTTGAAACATGGGCCATGGGCTAGCATGGAAACATGACTGGGAATAAGGTAGAATTTTCTGAAGCATCTCACCCACTTCTGTGCTTCCATATATCGCTTCAGCCATTTATCCGCATCCTTTATTTACAAATCTTTTCCTCCAGACTCCTTACTGGCAAAGGTGGGTCTGAAAATTATATCTCTTTATCCTTGGAGTTGAATAGAGTTTATCTGTACAGCAAACTGGTTTGATTTGATTTTTTTGTGTTGGTTGAAAGCAGAGATTTAAGGAAGCTGAACAGAGTAGTCTGACATGCCAATATATGACAGCTGGCTCCTGGTAAAACAATCCAACAGGTCCTTGCTTGTGCCCATTTGCAAAGATTGAAGAGACAGCGATGAGTTTCCAAAACACAGCATGTGGCTTTAAAGCCATGAAATCTACTCTCCTGCTGTATACCTGCATGCCTGCAGCACTCTGAGTATGTCAATTATTTTCCCCGACCAGTTTGTGAAACAAACTGTAATCCCTGAAATGCTCTGACACTTGTACCTACACGGTTCCCGCTACAGAGAGGATAGCCAGGAACAGGTTATATATTACCTTCCTACACACCAGTTTATTTATAGCATAATTGGCAGAGCACAGCTATTGCAAGAATAAAAATTAAGCATATGCAAATCAGTTTCTCCCCCCAAACACAAAGATCTCTTTGCAACCACAGAGGTATGTGCAATACAATAGATTCAGTCAGCTGGGATGATCCCCTCAAATTCACAGGCAACAGGTCCCATCTGGGCATTGAGATTATAACATGGAAGATATTCTGAATGGCATATGCTAGGCCAAGGGCAGAGACCCATGTCCATACTTCAGCACTTGAGAATAAAGAGACTAGCTAAGTATCCGATGCCTACCCTGACTACCTGGGAACTAAGAAACAGTTAAAATCTTGCTTTCTCTAATGTACCCACTTCACCTCTCCCTAATACTTGCCCTAACAAGCTAAAAAAGGCCAGGCATTTTAACCAGCTCTATCAATACCTGCATTGGTTTAGAAACAGTTTACCTCGCAATCTGAGAGCAAGCTGGCCACATATGTATATTACAATGGATGGCAAGAGTGGACAGCTAGTTAGAGACAGCTGTGGGCTTCCCGCTGCCTGCCAAAGCAGACAAGTTATGGAAGGGCAGCAGCTACACTGCTAAGAATTTTTTTCAATAGACATATAACACGCTATCCGTGGCCCTGTGACTCTCATGTAGTTTATAAGAACGATTTAGCTCATGTTTAAGCCTACATCTTCAATGTTGTCTCAAAGGCAAAGGGGTTGGTCACAATCATGAGAGTTTAATTAACAGTGTAGAAAAACCACAATGTGATGCCAAGATTTTGCATACTGTTCATAAAAGTACTCAGTTCTAGTGAATTTTCCTTCTCTTGCTAGAGCTGATAAACACATAACAATGCACCATAAAAATGAGCAAATCTCCTTCCCTATCCAGTCTGGCATCTACATACAGCTGCAAAGATAGATAGCGAGAAGGCTTAGACCCAGCTGGCAGAAATGTCAGGTCTTTCAGCTCTGTATCTTTGTTATATCAAATACAAACAGCATTAGCTCCTAGCTGTGCCAGTCCTTGGGAAATGCAAGTATTTGGATGGAGAAAGATTGGATAAATCTAAGCCTGGACATGGCTGGAGAAATGACAAAAGGAGGAGCCAGAAATTACTTTAAAAGGCTTGCTTGCTTTCAATATGTATCACCAGCTATCATGTTTATCTCTCCTTTTACTTGTGCCTGATCTTACAATCACTAGAAGCTGCTTTCTGAACTCTCTGTTGATGAGCCCTTCTCCGATCTACAGAGGACCAAGACTTCACACCCACCCTCAAATACAGACGGGCAAGAAGATCTGCCCACTTATTATCTAAGATTAGTTTAAAAACAAAGACTTGTGTGATGCTTCTTTCTTCAGAGCTGCTGGAACCAACACCTTCCTACAGCATATGTCCGCAGACACAGGTCAGGGTGAATCATTTGGGAAGAACTGAGTAGTTCTTTTTGCCTTTGTATTTGAAAATAGGGTACGTAACCTTCAACAATCCATTTGGGCTCAAAACACCTTCAATATTTAACAATACAGGCTGAATCTTTCTTCTTTTGACTTGCATGCAGTGGCTTCTTACTCAATACAAAGCCAAGTGAAAGCAGCAGTCCTAGGGACAAGTCCTCCAGGGACTGCTCTTCCCTCAGGGGGACCACTTTGCCCCGTAGCAGGTGTGTTACCTAAAGAAGCTGCCACTAATTCTTCTGCACCCGCTGTTGTTAGGATAGAGACTTGCTGTAAACACAAGAGTTTTCTTGGCAGTTTGCTAATACCTATGAAACTCCCTGCGGAAGCTGGCTAAAAAGGTCATGAGCTTCAACATGCTTAAGAAAAATGAACAGTTCATTTCAGAGCGCTCTCAAACTAAGAATTAAGAGCTAAAAAACCAGGCTATCCCCAAATCCAAATGCTTAAAAACTAGCAAAGAGGGAGCAAAATAGAGAAGGGTATTTACACAGAGCTTCCATCTGAACCGTCACAGAATGTGATGGTGCTCTGAGGAGGGTACAGACAGATTAACGAGTACCTGTTTTGCATCCAGCCTCAAACTAAAAATGCTTCATTGTCTGATACCCTGGATAGAGCTATAAACAAAAGATAAATAAGATTTCATAAGCAAATTGTTTTTTCAATATGGAGTTTCTTCCAGTTCCAAACTCCAACATCTTCTATGTAAAGAAAAGCCACAGTCCATACAATTGCATACACATGCTTGTGCACACACTTTGCCACCTAGCACAGAACATGGGAAGCCTGGAAATCCTGATTTCAGGGATGATTTGTGCCTTCTTCAGCACGAGCCAATCAATCTCAAATCCCCACACTTGCAGGACCACAGATCCAAGAAGCTTGATTACTCATCAGGCTAGTGGGAGCCCTAGCAAACCCCCAAAGCCCCCCCTAGGTTCTACCTGGCATAGGGAACCCAAATACTCTGCAAGCTCCTGTGGTTGACTTCCACAGAGCTACTGAGCCTGGACGTTTCAGCCAGATTGTCAAGAAATGGGTCTGGAAAGGAGAGTGACAGTTGTTGGAAAGTTTTCGTTTTTATAAAACTGAATGCTGTGAGGCTTTGGGTGGGGATTCTTCTAACCAGTTCTAGATCTCATCTCAGAGAGTGTGTTACTGTGACCAAGCAGTTTACTCTCAGTTATCTTGTAGTGTCTCTGAAGAGCAGCCTTCTCAGCACAAAAGGCCCAGGAAGACTGACACTGCTTGGACTCAGTTCAAAGACTACAAGAGTACAGAGACTCAGCTTTCTCCTACTTATGGTCTTTCCAGATTGCAGAAAAGCATGTTCCTCAAACAGCGTATGGGAAGTTGCTCATCCACTGCTAAAGGTACTCTGTAAACTAGTAGCAAGCATCACTTCTCAGAGAAGTGATGTACTAAGTACTAGAGCAGTGGGAAAATGTGCTTGGAGAGCAACTCGGTGTTGGTCCAAATTCCTCTTCTTGAATGACTGAGACCATGAATACTCTGTCATTTCCTTTCAATATTAAGTTAAAAAATGAGAACCTACATGCCTTAATAAATTGTTCTGTGTTCCTTCAACTAAACTAAGAGACAGACAATAAAGCATCACTGTACTTTGCCATACAATTGCAAAACTAAAAAATGAACAAAATTACTCTCTGGAAAACCATATTGATCTATAAAGTTGCTTAAAGAGCTTCAAGGCATCTTTATCAAAACAATGTTATCAACAGAAGTTCTTTCTGACCCCCAACTTCATACACAGAACTCCAAGTTCTCAGAGAAAAGCCATGTCTGCCAAAAAACAAGCAACAGACATCATTCACATAGCACTCTGGGATTGGTGTCTGTGTCTTCATTGCTTGCAAAATAGGATGGTCACTTTTTCCTAGGGTAGGAATTTGACAAACTAATTTTCACCAGCAATGTCCTCATCTGCATTCTTCAATATGATCAGATGCTAACTCTCATGCATTCCTTAAATAGAGCACCCAGGAAGAACTTTCCAATGTGAAATCCCAGTTGGGGTTAATTCAAACTGATTCTCAGTCTTTTTCATAAAACTCAGAAGTTTTATGAATTTTCAGGTTTTTCTGTAGGAGTCTCCACTGAGAATCCAGAACAGTATCTCCTAGGTAAACAACCAGCTTTACTCAAACTGGTGTTAGTGACTGGACCCCTGTGCACATTGGCTGACAGCTGTATTTTAAGATAGGAAAGTTTCACTTAACACTAACCTGCTCTTCAGCAGGTCATTGCTAGCTCAGCATGACAGCCAAGATTAAGAAAACAGCAAAACCCCCTCAGAGGGGTCCAAAAGAAATGTTTCTAGAGAAATGCGATGAAACAGAACCAAACCAGAAACCCTCAAAACAAACCTCACACTGTTTGCAAAAAGGACTAGTCCTTCATTGTTTACTGAATAAACATGTACCAATCTACTGATCTGTAAATATACAGAAGCTTTTCTTAAAAAGAGAAAAAATAATCCTTTGTACTTACATGCCTCTAGTTGATCCCTACACCTAGGGGATTAAACACATTTTTCTCAGTTACAGCTGCATGGTTTCACAATGAAAAGGAATTTAACAATAAATTCACAATTCAGTGTTCCAGGCCAACACTACAAGCAATCATGTAAGCAAGGGGTGTAAAACTGGAATTATACCCCACAAGCCAGTTATTAATAGGAGACCAGCCAGTTACTTGAAGAGGTGATTAAAGAGGACAACAAGTATTCTTGTCCATCCTTCTCATATTTTCAACTTACCTGAAAAACACAGCCTCTCCTTCACATCTATACTTGTAAATGCCTTTCCTCATATTATTTGGAAGTTAAAGGACCTTATGTACTTAACATCATTCAAAACAAGGCCTTTCTACAATATATGTGCATATATATGTATATATTTTCCCACTTAAATGGCAGCCTTTGAATTATCAACTTTCTCCTCTGGTAAAGTGAAATGCTCACAGGACACATTCATGTCTACTGAATGCACGTTTAACCTCCCAGCCCAATAATTTTCAGGCTGAAGAGTAAGATTTAAATACAAATGGTCTGAGAGGCTTCAAACATCCCTTACTTCATCTCTAGGCAAGAGGAGGTCTCTGCCTTGTTAGGACACAGAGACCTATTTTGGGAAACATTAGAAGACCCTCCTCCTAAACTTTTGAAATATCTCTATTGCAACTGGTTTTGAGGCTTCATTCAGTTACTTCAAAAGCCAAACCTTAAATTCTGCTGTGTTTGAAGATATCAACATTTTATACCATTGACCTTTCATTCCCTCCTTTTCTTAGCGAGTATTAAATGCTTCTCAATCAGATTTAAATTTACTTCCAACGTCATCTAGACTAAAAAAATTAGCTGCCACTGCCTTAACTTGATATTCAAGCACGAAGCTATTTTAATAAATGTCAATGAGCAAATTAAATATTTGAATTTTGATGCTGGTCTCCAGAAGCAGAAGAGATTTAAAGCTCATCTAAGGAAAAGCATGATTAACATTCAGGTCAGATACAACCAACAAAACCTGCTGAGTGTTCAGCACTGCCACATTCCTAGTGACTTTTGGAAGTGCTAGTCATAAGATCTGTTTGCATATAAACATATGTGACAAAACTGACAAGCCAATCGTGTGTAATTTAAATATTTGCAGATTACTACAACGTGGTTATCACTGAATTGGTGACATGGATGCTGTTGCTATGCGAGCTGGATTGATGTTTATATAACGCAGGAGGCATTTGCCCTACCCTGCAGGTCAAAGCATGTGTGAGGTTGCTTTGTAGTAGTCAAGTTTTATACTTCATTTGGCTGTGGCCAAATTCTGTTCAGGACAGGCTTGACCTCAGCCTGCCTTTGCTCCCCATATGGGCCCTGCAATGGTTTATAGTTGCTTGGATACTTCTCCAGTATATGCCAGGTGGCAACATGTCCTATCGACCAGCTATCTTCGGCAGGTCTGCTCATGGTATTCCTGGCTTACCTGGACCCTTTGACATCTGGCATTGCAGTTACAGACTAGCTGTGTATAGAAACAGTGCTTGTCCTGGGGCTTTGGGTAGCCCACAGCCTGGTCAAAAGAGGAGCAGGTTGCTGACACAGCAGAATGCAGGCACCCACATCAGCTGCACTGGCCCACATTACCCGGTCTTCTTATCATGTACAAGAATATGACACAGACCTGGCAGGAGGGACTAACATTGCAGCACATTGCAGCCAACACAGCAGGAAGAAGGGATTCAGCAGGACACTGGCAGAGACAGAACTGCAGTCTTGACTTCCTCAGTCCTGCCCAGAAGGCCAACATTGCTCTGAGCAGGGCTCTGAAAACAAAGTTGGGAAAGGCATGAATGGATAAACAGGGGACAGCAGGACATGGAAGGAAAGCATGTTTGGGGTGGAGTTTAACACATTGTGTGTTGTATACAGACCTCGCTAAATGAACAGCCTTTCTACTGCATTCTCTCTATTATCCCTCCCACATTAATCAGCAAGCTCCACAAAGTCAAGACAAAGAGATGTAGATTTGATCAGATCCTTAAATAGCATCGATAGAAGAGTGCAAACAAACACACAGCCCTGAGACAAGGTAAAACAAGGATGTGATTGATACTGTAAACAAACAAATAAGAGATGGGGCACTGCAGATGCAGAATTCCATTTGTGAAGAAGTTAACAAGTAAAAAGAAAGCACTTTTACCTGGAAACCTCCATGACCAAGGCACATAAAGACAGTCATTTGCATGTTAATAACTTGAAGTCTGAAAGCAAAAACCTAATGAAAAAAGCTGAGCACAAGATGAGTACTGCCATCCAGAGTACCATCGCGCAAGTTAAAGGACTCGACACACCACTACCCCTCATTCCGTGCATCCCGCATTAGTGGCCTGGGGCCTTACTGTTGATTACTGCTGCTCCCAAGTAATCACTGGGGTAACATTGTGGGAAGTGGCTGTGATGGTGAGAAGCCACTGGACAGTGCTACGGTGACAGACAAGCCTTAGGAAGACTCATACTGAAAGAACAAAGAACAAAATAAACCCAAACCCTGGCCAACACCTCCACTTGAAAGAGGAAAGAAAAATCCTCCCAGCAAAAGTGCTGCTTTGAATTCAACCCTGGTTATTAATATGAATCTCAGTCACTGTAATTCACCATTCAAACAGAGCAGACATATACAGAGGAGAAGGGAATCCTACGGTACAGCAAACATTTGCTTTCCATCCTCAGATAATCCTACCAACGTGTCATTGAATTCAGTGCACCAGAAAATTCTGAATTTCCCATTAGAGCCAATATTGTGGGCTCTGGGGTCAACCTGTGCTCTCTGTTAAGAGACTGTAAATTCAAAGACTTCAGTGAAGTCATCCCAGATTTATGAAGGCACATTTGGCCTTGTGACTCCCTGAACTTAATGCCAATTGAGATAATTTCGTGCGCTTAAAAAAAAAAAAAGAGAAGCTATGATCTTATGATCATTTCAACACCAATTTATTTGAAAAGAAGCCCTGAAAAGAAGTCTTTAGAGAAAACTACTATTAAGACAGCATTAAAGGAGCTGAGAAATGAAAAAGAAAATAGAGTTGAAGGATGCTCAATTAAGAGATGTTCTGATACAGGCTTTGTTATGAGCTGCCACTGACAGAAACTGTGGTTTCTAACTGGTAGGGAAGGCCTTCTGAAAAAGTGGGGAATGGCAGAGTCAGAAAACAGAGGCAAACAGTTTTACTATTAACTTTAATTCACCATGCAGAGTTTTAATTGAGGTGCAAAGTACAAGCAACAGTGCCTCCTAGCCTCCCAGAGTGCGAACTGTCCCAGTGCTTCAACCTCAGAAATAAGAGGAAACAAACTAAGGTAAAGACAACAGAAAACTACAACACAGGATGGAGAAAACAGGCGATTTTCTCATGTCGTATGTCTGAACAGCCTCAAATCTATCCCATCTGAGCAGTGCCACCAAGAGACCCTAAGAAACTACTTTCCCTCCAGAAACAGAACACATGAAAAACACACAGGACTATCATGTGGGAAGCATTAGATTGGTTTCAGTGTGGTCTCCGTGTCTTTTGCCAACTCCTGATGTTACATTATATGAGTGCCAGACATATTACATTCATTCATTATTTCCTGTGCCAGAAATTTGGAGCTGCCGGGCTGAGATGCCAGGAACCATGTGTTTAAGGTCCAGAACAGGGAACTGCTTCCACAGTTTGCATGAGCCCCCAGGATACGCTCACTCTTGCAGCAGTTCCCTGCCCAACCACTGGGGACCTTCTAACTATAGCAATAACCAAGGCAGTAGTCCTCATTTAGCAGGTTGGCTACCCAGTCTGAGAGCAGCTGTCCTGGTTTCGGCTGGGATAGAGTTAATTTTCTTCCTAGTAGCTGGTATAGTGCTGTGTTTTGGATTTAGTATGAGAATAATGTTGGTAACACTGATGTTTCCATTGTTGCTAAGTGGTGCTTATACTAGTCAAGGACTTTTCAGTTTCTCATGCCCTGCCAGTGACAAGCTGGGAGGAGGCACAGCCAGGACAGCTGACCCAAACTGACCAAAGGACTATTCCATACCATATGACATCATGCTCAGTATAGAAACTGGGGGAGTTGGCTGGGAGACAGCAACCGCTACTTGGGAGCTGGCTGGGCATTCGTTGGCGGATGGTGAGCAATTGTTTTGTGCATCACTTGTTTTGTATGTTCTTTTATCATCATTATTATTATTAATATTTTCCCTTCTTTTTATGTCCTATTAAACTGTCTTTACCTCAACCCATGAATTTTGCCTTTTTTTTTTTTCTGATTCTCTCCCCATCCCACAGGGGGGGGAGGAGTGAGTGAATGGCTGTGTGGTGTTTAGCTGCCTGCCAGGTTAAACCACAACAGCAGCAAAAATAACAAAGCCCCATGTATCACCTTGTCTTTAATTGGCTGTGTTGAGCTTGATCCCAGCACAAAACTATATGGGATTGGAGGGCCACATGAAAGAATATAGTTACGGGGAATCTAAATTCAGCATCCTCCTGGACACTAATAAGTTAAAAAAAGAACATCACAAAGTTTTCTGATTTTGACTAACTAAAACACATTGCAAAGCTCATTCCCATCTACTTAATTTATTTGGCATTGCATTTAAGACTCCATGAAACTCATATGTCTTTTCAAATGAACTCAGCTATATAATAATAGGCCAAACACGACAGCTGCTGGGAAATCTCGCACTGTCCTGTCTATTTTTACTTCTTTTAGTATCCTTACTAATTTAAAAGACCATCATTCATAATAGCATGTTATTCAAATTTTAGCAAGAACACCACCCTCAGAGGCCAGTATTTGGTAAGATTCTGTCATACGCAATTCAGTTTAATTGAACAGCAATAACGATTGCTTCCAGGACCAAGGATATGACAAGCAGGTATTTGAAATAGAGCTCAGGGTCCTGACTGCTTGCATGTTACCAAACAACTATGATCTACCTACAGTTGGTTTATTTTTTAAACTCATAATAGTAAGTTTGCATCTGAATATTTTCTTGCCAGCAGAAAGCATCCCTGGGCAGCATGTTTAATACAGTTGAGTTTGTGGCTTTGCAATTTGTTATTCTTCTTTGTGTTCTAAGCTTCTCTGCCTGCTGATGCATTACCTTCCCGTGGGCAATGCCCACTGAGTACCTAAAGCTGTGATTCAAGGTACTTGATAAACGTTAGTTTGATCCCAGGATATTTGGTTGAAACACCTGCCACATGAAAATAATTTGCATCTTCTTCTGATGCCAGAAAAAGATCTGTTCCTGTGGAAGCTGAAGTGGAGCCAACATAGATGCATCCACCCCAGCTTAAGAACAGAAAGAGTAAGGTTAAAATGATAGCTATTCATTTTCACTGAGAACAAAAAAAACTCCAAACTTTGGACCTACTTTTTCCTGAGTCCTTCTTAGCACTTTATATGTTCTGGGTGCAGCCAGGAACAGACCCATTCAATAGGCTGTAACACAGTTTGGCACGGTATTCACACAAGTCAAGACAAGTTGCAGGACTGGTATCAATCCCTTCTGATTTCATCAGCCTGTGAAATAATTCTAAACAATCCAGGGGAATGGTGGAAATTTACTACTTTGGGATATCAAAGTGAGGAGAAAAAAATGTGAAGAAATATTCTTAAGGAACCAATCCTATTATGGCAGTGCTATGGATGAGAGGCCAGATTTTAAACATATCTAGGGAGCCTACAGATGCTAAAAGATGCCAAATATGAACTTCAAAGGCGCTGATAAGCCTAATTCACATTGCTCTCAACCTTCTGACTGTAAGAGTGAAGGAATCCCACCCCCAAAGACTTCATAGTCTCAATAAGATATAGAAGAAAAAGCTTGACCCCTTGTGTCAGTGCTGTGTTAGGAATGCAGACACAAAGATTTTGGGGCCAGATTTAGGGTATTCAGGCACTGAACTGCCAGTACTTTTGAACTAAACAATTTGCCAAGTTCACAAAGGCATTATATAGCAGAGTCATCAAATACCACATCTTCTCAAACCCAAACCAGTGCTTCCTCCAAGTTTCCAGACAAATCTTTGGAGCTTGAATTACACCAATGTGCCTACATACAATCTACAGCACATATCCTCCACACACACCGTGGAAGCAAACCTTTCAGGAGGTAGCTGGCATTTTCCCTGAGCACTACCTCTATCACACACTATTCATCTGAAGAACTTAAGAGGGGTTTTGGTCTCCAGAGTGAAATTAGCTGTGAATTAAATATAAAGATGAAAACATGGAACACACTAATATTGTACTGCATATAAGAGAATTGTCTTTGAGGGATAAAATGAAGCAGAGCACAGCATTTATATGTACTACTGGCTCAGAAAACCTGAAAAAAAAACCCAAAACTATCTTCCATCCAGCGTTGTCAGGGAGAAAATTCTTAACATTTGTCACTTTGCATAGGTCAGCATTTACGAATTTTCTAAGGCAAAGTCTTTGGATTTGTTTCCTTCCATTTACCTGAAATACTGTTATATGTTTATCAGTTTAGTCATTAAAAAAAATAACATTCATCTCCACAAAGAATTGCACAGTCATTACAATAAATGAAGAACTAAGACTGGAGCTGGGGGGACATCCTAGATAATTTGGGGATTTTTTTTCATTTACTATTTCTGAGATTAACTCAGATATGATTGTACATGCATGAGTTTCCATGTGCAGCATTTTAGCTGTAGATCTCTTCTCAGCAGTTTTTTGTGCTAAGATTATCTGATTCTCAGACATCGACTGAAAGACCTGGACAGGGTCTAACACCCACAGTGAAACAGTAGCACCTGATAAAATATTACTGCTAGATGCTGTTATATTGTCAAGTCTTGTGCTTGAAGACCTTCAAACAGTAGGTCTTTATCTGTTGCAATGTATTGATAAGGAGAAGTACACCAAATACTTCTAATAAGGGCCATTCCTTCCTTTTGGGGCAGCAGAAATACTATGGTCCTGGACTGCATCTTTAATTCACAGGGCTTTTCTTACAGTGGTATCAGTGTAACTGTAAAGAAGTATTTGCAATATTCTGCATAACACAACATTACCCATTCTCTTGGCATCTTAGTCACTGCTAGGATCTGCTTTTCAAAGCTCTGAATTCCCTCAAAATCTTGCAAGTACTCCTTGAGGTAGAAGTTCCCTAAAGGTGGCTTGGGTACTACTTGCAGTATAAGACAAACCTCACAGCGTAGTGCAATTGCACCAGCCTGAGGGACTGGTACATAAATGTGTCCACCAGCCTTGCTAATGGAGAGCGTGCAGCCAATTCCAAAGAAGCAGCTGGCAGAAAGAGTGCATACCAGAGTAGGACTCAGCTCTGCAAACTGTGCAAGTCATCCAGACCAAAAGCACAGTAGTTGTACCTCCCCACTGACATCCCACCACACGACTATCAGACCATAACCCTGAGGTAGGTCAGACATTGAGAATGGCAAATATTTATAGACTGCCAGAAGGTGCTTCAGACAGAAAGATGGCTTAAAAGTTGCCTCCCTCTACTGAATTTCTCAAGTATCATCACTGATCTGCTAAACCTTCTGCTTATAAGCTGTTGGGTGACATAGCTCACTTCAAAACATCAACACTCCTTAAAGCATTAGAAGACAACACACACTCTTTATAGTAGGACACTGTAATAGACATAGAGGCTGTTGTCAGTCCTGCCTGAACTTGTTCACCTGGAGAGGTGGGAATAACAACCCAAGCAGGACAGAAAGGAAAAAAAAAGATCTTTTCTACTGGAAAAATGTAAAGAAAACCAAAATACTTGAGTAAACAAAAGTACTTTGGTTTAATGATTTCACTTAGACAAAGCTATTGCTTCTTAACCAGCTATACTAATGTTTATGTCTGTGGTAAAGAAAAACAAGGGAGAATTACAGCATCCCTAGGGTTTCTTCATGTCTTGGTACCTTTGAATATTTATTGCGACTGAAATGCAAAACGCTAGTGGTGAAAAACTAGATCCTTTAAATTCAATGTTTTAAAATTGTACGTAATGTCTACTCTGAGGTTGTGCTGGTCAAGCTACTATCTACAAAGCTTTCCAAAAGCCACCAGTTGCCATACCATATACCTATTACAGATGGTAGCATTGTTTAATTTGTTCTCAGTTTGCCTTATGTTTTCTTGCAGAAACTGTGGCTGAGAAAGAGGGAACAAGGTTTTTGCCTTGTTCTGGCTACTGTAGGACCCATCCAGCAGGCAGGGATCACTTCTTTGACTAAAGAACCAGAAACCTCTGGCTTTAAAGCAGACTGAATGGATCCAATTGTTAAGTGCCACAGTGCCATCCCATGCTGTGAAGTCCCACATCTGACCCTGTGCCCAGCCTGCTGAGTGTGCTGAAAAAAATCCAAAATCCCACAAAGGCAAACCAAAAAAGCCCCCAGTTTTCTGCTGGCTCAGCAAACAGAACAGGCTGGGTGCATGGGAGGTGCCAGGACCACATGGCCAGGGAATAGTGGCAGAAAGAACAGGATTGCTGTGATCAGGCTGATCTGGGTTACTATGGATTTCCAGCCGTAATATACTCAGCTGGATGAACCCTGACTGGGGAAAACAGGGAGAGAGAGTCACCAAGTGTGAGACTTGGAGCCTGCAAGGGGAGCAGGGAGCAGCTGATAGTCAGCACTTGCATAGCTAAACTGCAGAGATGACTGAAAGAAGACATGCAACCCCCTAGGAGTTTTGTTAAAAAAAACCCAGGATGCCCCAGAAAACTCCTGGGCTGGAATAAATGACCTCCCCTGAAAGGACTCTGTGGACAAATCAGAGATTTACTTTCTGAAGTTTAATTTACCTCATCCAACAGTCCTGAGAATTTTAGAGCCAAATAGGGAAAAAGCAAGGAGGAGATGACTGAAGCCAAGGAGAATAAAATATTACAGAGGGGAAATGGAAGAAGCAGTTAAAAGTACAAGCCAGGAAAAAAGGCTCAATACAAAGCTTGACCAGAAGTAGGGCAAGTTTCTTGATGAATCCTATCCAGCATAGGGTGTCTTCTCTTCCCCTTTCCATGCAACATATCCCCAAATCTGCCCCAAGGATGGGTCAGTGCGTGTATGAGGGGTTCCTGCTGCACATTCTGGTTATCAGCTCCAGGGGATCATCACCTCTGCAACACAGCTGTACATCAACATGCTTGGAGTGACAACATACGCCCCTGCACAATGTTGGCCAAGTTTCCCCTATTCCCATCAAATGCCCTAATAGCAGGCCATTAAAATCCAACTTCCCCAATCTGTCCAATGTCCCAGGTGAAACAGCCACACATCTGCTGGTTAGGGCATTAGTGTGGGATGCAATCAGCTCAAATTTATATCCCAGGCTGAGACAGAGCAGGAATTGAACCCACATCTCCCTGTCCCTGTTTAAGGTTCCCCTGTCCCCAAGTTCCCCAGGCCCTGAACATACGACTGTTTCAGAGTGAAGTCCCATCTTCTAGCCCTACCAGAAAGTATCCCCCCATCCCCCTCCTCTCTAAACTGGGAAATATTTCCTGAAAACACTTATATCACAAAAATTATACATCTATCAAAAAAAGTATTTTTTGCTTTTTTCTGAGCAGAAGTATTCTCAGCAATATGATCTAGTCTGTCCAACCAATAGTTTTACATTACCCTGTCTTCTCATCTATTTCATACTGCTGATTTTTGAAAGTCTCTCATTGCCAGTATATCCCGCTTCCAGATGGTCAGTAAATAGCACACAAACAAAATAACCCTTGAATTTTCACATTTCCATCTCCAGCAACTATTTATCCTGTGTATCAAACACATCTTTGATTACATTCTCAGTGGGACAATAAAATTATCGCCTCTTATTAAAATCTGATGATGTACACAGGGAAAAAAGTGACAATTGCATAGCATATCGGTTCAAGAACTGTGATAAACTCATGTGACAACTTCCAAATAGAGAAAACAATTTCTGAAGGTGGAAGACAGCTCTGTCCATAGGTTGTTATTAAGAGTACTGTGGCTTGTACCAAGCTGCCTTTTTAAAGTAGTAGATTACTGCACTGAATGCTGATCTTCACCCATAGACTTTTTTAAAAATTGTGCTCCATCTGGAGCAATAAATTTCTCTTGCCTCAAACATTAAACCTTCTTTAATCCTACAGACTAAACAACAGGTGGTAGATTATTTTTCAGAATTAGCAGCCAACTGCTAGAGCAATTTTCAACCCAATTACTTTGGTTTGAGGTTTGAATTTCATGGCTTAATGGCAGCTTACATTTCTTACCAGTAGAAACCAACGTCAATCTTCCAAGACATGTCCCCATTTCCCCAGTTCCTCCAAAGTGAATACAACTTCATAGCTCTCATTTTAAAGGGAAATACACTTCCTGGCATTAAAACCCTAAATGTAGTAGGACTCCCATTGCAAAATACAGGAAAGTTTTTCAAAAGCATTCTGAAAATTTCCTAACATTTTCTCCCACTGAGCCTCAAAAAAAAACCAAATCACCCTTTTACTAAAATGGAACACATTTAGACCGGCACTCAATAAAGATGGATAGGACATTATTTTACCTGCCTAGGAGAATATATAAAATTTGAAAAAAAATTCCCCATGTCAAGTTGACACTAATACTGAAATTGCAAACACACAAAAATACGCCTTAAACTAAATGCACAGTATCAGCTCAAGTCAATTTAATACGTAATATGACTTGATTTTTTTTGTTCTAAATTCGATCAGTAATCAAAATAAAAATGACCAGAGTAACACATGCTTTTAAAATTCATTTCAGGCTAGAAGACAGGAACATTTCAGTCAGCACATGGTGCCATGAAAACACCTTAAATCTGGACTTTTTTTTTTTTATTTTGTAGTTGACTTCTTGAAAACAGACCTTCGTCCCCAAACTTTGTGTTTCAATAAGCTGACATTTTCTGATTAAAAATATTTGAGAAAATCCTGACAAGCTCTAATGCTAAGCGCTTCTGAAAAATTCCAGTACTGAGTGATTTAAACCATTATCCCTGAGTTATATAGGTGTATATTTTTAGAAGCGGCAGTTTTTACACGAATGGCCATTCCGGGTGCTGCCATGGGAACAGGCTAGCAGCAGGCTATCATTAGGTAGTTGGGAGTCCAGACAGCAGCTAAGCCATGGGCATCTGCCCTCTTCCACTTGCCCTTATATATCTGATTGTTAGGTGACCTGTTTAAGGTAGTTACCTTGTTCGTCCCCAGTGAGAGCAGGCACCTCCAGAGGGCAATTAATCTCATCTATCAAACACTGATCACATGATGGGGCTATTCAGCCTCCTCCACATCAACTACAGGAGGGCAGCTGCCTGGTTTGAACAAAATGTCATAGCACCTCCACAGCTCACAGCAGAGAATGTGGATCACTGTGCAGGTAATTGGCAGAACTATCTAACGAAGGCAAACGTGCTCTCTTGCAGGCTAGTTGCCCCCATGGCTAGTTAAGAGGCCAGTAGTTGCTTGAAAAAGGCTCATCTGAGATTAAAGTGAAGATAAATGGAAGATGCTGGGAATAGCCAAGGTTATCTAAGGCCAAAGTTTTTCAGACAATGATACATTTCCATGAGAGCCTCCCTTCAATTTCAGTTAAATCTACCTCCACCCTACCATTGAAAATAGAGAGAACCATCTGCCTTGTAAAGTTCACCTCCAGACTTACAGATTTCTTTTAAGTATATTTAGACACAAAAATAATTAAGGCATCACTATATATTGAGCATGTTAATTGAAAAATCAGGGACTATGTACTGAACTTTAATTAGCAACTGTTCAATATTTACTTAGGAGCTTGTCATGCTAGAACTTGTTTAGCTTGCCGCCAAAGATATTTTTGCGATGCATATTTTCCATGTTGGTTTGAAATAAGGGGAGGATGTGGTGTATCGCACAAAGATATATACATTAATGCAGCAGGCACAATTTCTGATGCAATTCTAGAGAAGAGCAACAATGAAGGTGCCACAATTATTTTTGCTCTGCTCAAGCACGTGACAAGCTCCAAGCCTTACTATGGCTGTTTGCCAGACACGTTAAGCTTCTCCTCCCTCTCTAGCCTAACGCTCTCAAACAATAACAGGCCCATCTCCAGAGCTGGTTCCAGCTCAGACCCACTCAACAAGCTGCTGCTGCTCTGCCCTCCTGGCTTGCTCTGCTGGCAGTCCCCAAAACACTCCTCTCTGTGCCCCTGCCATATGTAACACTGATCCTGCTCTGCCACACAGGTTGTTCAGCTTCTTGTCACACTTCCCCACCCATTTTAGGGGCTGAGCTGTTTGGGCACCTCTATGCTATTTCTTCAGGTGCCTCTATGCTTTCTGCCTTGTGTCCCCTGTACATAGGGATCTATTTTATTCATGACATAGGCCCCACCAGTCATTGATCTAATGTTTTGATTATACATGCAGCTCCAGAGATATCTGCTTCTTCCATTTAGTTCCATTTCTCCTGCTACCTCAGTTTTCTCAGTCTTTCCTCTCCCAGCATCTTGTGCTCCAGTTGCCACCTGTCCATCACCATTACTCAGGGTTAGAGTCATAAGAGCCTCCGTGCTTTTAAAACTTACTTTAGCAACTCAGCTTTTTATTTATCAGAGCTCTGCTTGTTCCCATGACTATACAAGGGCCTTATTTCTCCTCTTTTTTACTTCACGGACCCCATCTGATATGGTTTCTACCAGGATTCAGCAGATCAGACCTGCTCCCTCACAGTGAAGCAAGCTTTGCAAGAAGGGAGATGGAGTGATTTATTCCCCATACCTGTACTCGTCAAGGTCTTGCCACTGAGAATATCAATGAGCTGCCAATTAGTGGTATATTATCAGAGCTTGATATCAGTAATGTCAACAGTGAGACAGGGCCATAAAATCTTCAGTTCTATAGGTCAGAATAGGCCACAGGAAAGCTTACGTGGAAAGTCAGGAAGCAGCACAGGTCACGCAACGCTTAAGTCAAAGCTCCAGAGTTACTAGCTTTCCTTTGTACAGCCAATTCTCCTGTAACATCTTCCCTTAGATACTGTGTGTATTATTTGAAAGCAGAACTGCTAGAAAGACACAAGTTATTCAACACCCACTTGTGACTGGTGATAGCCAACATGGCTTCACTAAGGGCAAGTTGTGCCTGACAAATTTGGTGGCCTTCTACAATGGGGTTGAAGAGTTGGTGAACAAGGGAAGAGCAACTGATTTCATATACCTGGACTTGTGCAAAGCATTTGACACTGTCCCGCATGACATCCTTGTCTCTAAATTGGAGAGACATGGATTTGACAGATGGACCACTCAGTGGATAAGGAATTGGCTGGATGGTCACACTCAAAGAGTTGCGGTCAACAGCTCGATGTCCAGATGGAGACTGGTGACGAGTGGTGCCCTCAGGGGTACATATTGGGACCAGTACTGTTTAATATCTTCATAAACTCATTCAATTCAATTCACAATTCAAAAATTGACACAAACAGTGGGATCAAGTGCACTCTCAGCAAGTTTGCCGATGACACCAAGCTGTGTGGTGCGGTTGACACACTGGAGGGAATGGATGCCATCCAGATGGATCTTGACAGGCTTGAGAGGTGGGCCTGTGTGAACCTCATTAAGTTCAACAAGGCCAAGCGCAAGGTCCTGCACATGGGTCAGGGCAATCCCAAGCACAGACACAGGCTGGGTGGAGAATGGATTGACAGCAGCCCTGAGGAGGACGACTTGGGGTGTTCATTGATGAGAAGTGCAACATGACCCGGCAATGTACACTTGCAGCCCAGAAAGCCAACCATACCCTGGGCTGCATCAAAAGAAACATGACCAGCAGGTTGAGGGAGGTGATTCTGCCCCTCTACTCCACTCTCATGAGACCCCACCTGGAGTACTGCATCCAGCTCTGGGGCTGCCAACATAAGAAGCACATGGATCTGTTGGAGAGAGTCCGGAGGAGGGCCACAGAGATGATCAGAGGGCTGGATCACCTCTCCTATGAAGACAGGCTGAGAGAGCTGGAGATGTTCAACCTCGAGAAGAGAAGGCTCTGGAGAGACCTTATAGCAGCCTTCCAGTACCTGAAGGGGGCCTACAAGAAAGCTGGAGAGGGACTTTTTACAAGGGCAGGTAGTGATAGGACAAGGGCTAATGGCTTTAAACTGAAAGAGGGTAGCTTTAGATTAGATATAAGGAAGAAATTCTTTACTATGAGGGTGGTGAGGCACTGGAACAGGTTGCCCAGAGAAGCTGTGGATGCCCCAACCCTGGAAGTGTCCAAGACCAGCTTGGACAGGGCTTTGAGCAACCCGGTCTAGTGGAAGGTGTCCCTGCCCATGGCAGGAGGGTTGGAACTAGATTATCTTTAAGGTCCCTTCCAACCCAAACCATTCTATGATTCTTTAGAGACTGTGTTTTGTCTGAGATATTTCTAGACAATAGCAATAAACACTTCATTTTAATTTTAACCTTAGCAATAGCAAAAGACTACAATGTGCTAAAAATTGAATGCGGACACAAAAACCCACAAGGACAATTTTCTATTAAATTAAGTGCCACTTCATTTGTTTTCTTTGATTCTTGACAGCTCAAATCTCAGTTTGGGGGAACTGTTCCTTGGTGAACATTTTGAAGAGGTGAACACAATCTACTGGCTTTTTCCTTTTTGAAGCATTGTTTTCTTATAGCCAGCATTTTCAAGAGTGCAATTATTAATTTCTAAAATGTAGCCCAAATCATCTCGCTTTATTTTGGAGAGGGCAGGATGAATGTAAAGGAAAGATGGTACTTGCTCAAAATGAAATTATCATAAAAGAAGAATTTCTGCACCTCCAGGGAACGCAAAGACAACAGGCTCCAAGTGTGCAGAAGTTGAATATGCAGCAGAAAAGGGCACGGAAGTCTTAATCTACAGGAATATTCAGAACAGCATCTCAGCAGGATCTTCTCTTCATCTCATAACTGGTGGGAAAGAAATAGGACCTACCTGGGCTACACATGCACAGCAAGTAGGTAATGCAGCCCTGTTCGAAGGGAGAACAGCAGACTGCAGGGGTAAGAAAACACTGTGCAATACTCAAGATGAGCTGCTCTGGCCACTCATATAATTGCTACAGGTATGTTTTTTAGCCAGCACCTTTGAGCCAACATAAGACACATCATCAAGCATCTAATGGATTTAGGCATATTCATTCCTAAAGGGCTACTGAAAATCTGCCATATAGCTTACGTGCATATCCATGTAAAATTTTGAAGCTGAATCTCTAATAAGCCATCATGGTTTAACTCCAGTAGGCAACTAAGCACCACACAGCCGCTCGCTCACCCTCCCACCCCCAGTGGGATAGGGGAGAGAATCGGAGGGGGGGTGGGGGTGGGGGGGGAAGTAAAACCCGTGGGTTGAGATAAAGACAGTTTAATAGGATAGCAAAGGAAGAGAAAATAATAATAATAGTAATGATAAAAGAATATACAAAACAAGTGAGGCACAATGCAATTGCTCACCACCCACTGACCGATGTCCAGCCTGTCCCCAAGCAGCAAATCGCTGCTCCCTGGCCAACTCCCCCCAGTTTATATACTGAAAATGATGTCATATGCTATGGAATATCCCTTTGGTCAGTTTGGGTCAGCTGTCCTGGCTGTGCCCCCTCCCAGCTTCTTGTGCACCTGGCAGAGCATGGGAAGCTGAAAAGTCCTTGACTTAGTATAAGCACCACTTAGCAACACCTAAAACATCAGTGTGTTATCAATATTATTCTCATACTAAATCCAAAACACAGCACTATACGAGCTACTAGGAAGAAAATTAACTCTATCCCAGCTGAAACAAGGACATAAGCCTACTTAGGGCCCAAATACCAGAAAGAGATTTGGATGCTTCCACTGCCCTCATAGTAAATAGTCTGTTTTGCCACTCACTGCTATTGCCATATGCACACTTTCAGGTGAGGGTTTGTATTGCCATTATGTATCTTTATTACCTGCTAGGATAGAAGCTATTGGACTTATAATTATCCATTACTGGTACCTGGATACATTTCCTGAGGGAAGCTTTCTACTAATTCATACTCTTGTCATGTTTGCTGCATCACATCTAATGTCATTTTTCTAAATTAGATAAATAAAATATTTATATTTGGTGACCTTGAAAAGAAATGTGGACCACTAGCTCAGGATGAATTTCCTTGAATTCAATAAATATTAATAGAATACAACAAGCACAAGAGCAGAAAAAGAACGAGTGATACACCCCTAATGAGTGTCGTGGCATTTATTATTTAAATGACCATTAGAAACACTCTTAGCCTTTTGAGGAATTCAAGCAGGAGTAGTAGACAGATGCTCCTGTATGCAAGAGATTAATCATTCTTTCTGTGCGATGCAGGACCAATTAATTTGGGGGTTGTGTTGTGGGTTTTTTTTTTTTCTCTCCAGTAAAGATAAGCAAATTAAAATCTGAATCTTCTTAGGTGTCTAATTTACGTAGTAGGAAGTACTGCTGTGGCTTCTGGGTAGGAGACAACACTTCCCACACAAACTACTGTAGCCTGGCTACAACCAGTTTTGTTAATCCTCACAAGCAAACCATGTTTCAGAGACAAGAGGACAGGCACGCTGTCATAAAATAAAAAGTGTTTTGACATGCTTGTGCCAGAAATAGCAGTTCTGGTCAGGAATGGAAACTGCTGGGTTTTAGCGGATCTCACAAGCAGTATAACAGACAGATCTGGAGGACTGGCTTTAAGACTCAAGTTTTATCATGCTGGGATCTGGCTAACATAAGTTACCATCACTTGATTAAAATCAATAGATCACAGTGATACACACCAACCACAACCATGGCAGACCATTGTACAAGATGAGATAAGAAAGAATGATGATATATAGCACAATTCTTCCCTTTATGTCTACAGTGACTGGTCCCAGCATACGGCAAAGGAACACCACAAACCCAGGGAAGCTGAGTCCCATCCTCTTGTCAACTGTCCTTGCCCTACCATAGACCTGTACACCAAAGGGTTAGATAAGTTGCTTACAGGGGCTGCACCTAACCTCCAAAAGTCAGAACCTCATCGTCTACCATACAACCACAGGCCAGAGGAAAAGGTATCAAGTCAGCACGGGCATAAACAGACCCTGAAGTCAGACAAAGGCTTCAAGTTCCACATTGTACAATTTGAATTAGATTGAACAAGCACAGGAGATTTGTTACAATGAAGTTCTGATGCTGGTTTCAATGTAACTCTGATTATTTCCACAAAAAATTTGGAGATGAAAAGAGAAACAAAATAAATCATGTTAAATATCATGCTTACTGGCTATATAGGGCAAATACAAGGCGGGGGGTGGGGGTGGGGGGGAAGGAATCAACATACTCCATTGATATAATCAGTACTGCTTCACATCTCAAAAAAAAAACCACTTCCAAAATGAGAGACTGCTATTTAACATAGAATTTTTTCAAATCAGGCTGAGTGAAAATGGAAACAAAAATTAGCATTTTTGTATATGTAAAGCAACAGCATTAAATGCTTAGTACCATTTGTTCTGGTAAATCTTTGTGAAAGATAACAAAGCTGGAGCTCTTAGGCATCCTCTTATTAAAGATAAATGCAGCAGAAGAGGCACATTTCTTATCTCTCTTGCTACTGCATGTCCTTAGCTTCACACCTTGATTTGCTAGCTGTTAAACAAGGGGAGCTCTTGATTTACAACTGGCTTCTAAGGTTTTGAAAGGTTATAAAATTTTGAGTAGCCTGAACTGGTTTAGATAAGGCTCAGGGAAAAAGGTAAGATGTTTGATGGGATAGTTACTCCACCCTTCCCTTCCCCTGCAGAGTTCGGCTGATAGGTAGGTACCTCTTGAAAGGCTGGAGACAGGAGGCCTTTTGCCTCCAAGCCCAACCTGAGTCCATGAATATCCACTCTCAGGTTTGGTCCAAGTTGGTGAATGGCATCCCTAATATGGGAATTGGGACACAGAAATCCTAATATCTTCTGGAGGGATTTTTGGGTGATGAAGGTAAGTTTGCAAGATTTTTGTTACAAGCTTCAGGGTTTAAAGCCAGAGACTGATTTGGTGTAAATCAGCAAAGCAGCTCTGATTTCTGCTGAACTATTTCAATGAAGATTAGACAAGGAAATGACCAAGTGAAGGGTAGCCTGGTTGCAGAGGAATAGAAGCTAGGAAGGGGATGACATTTGATTTTTAAGGCTGGTAAAGGTCAGGTGTATAGATGCCTGTACACTACATCACACTGGTTAAGGATCAAGTTAATTTACAATTGCCTAGATAAAGTCAGATGTTTATTGCAAAGCAGATAATGATCATCTACTTGAATATGATGGAAAAACTTATTAGGTGCTGCTATGTCTCTCTGAAAAATAAGATTGGAGCTGAGATGTTCCTTTCTCTTCCATCTTTCTCCCCCTCCAACACTCTTCACAATGGTTTAAGTGAATTTCATGTTAAAGGTACAGACTTAAACCTTCTGAACCTGAATTTTTGAGTTCATTATCAGAGCAAAGAGTCTGGGTAGCAGCTAGACAGCTTGTTGAGCATAACTTCTCAACATATTCCCTGATACTGCAACACAGCCACATCTACAAACAAGAAAACTATTCCTCCTGGTGTTTAAACTTCTTGCTGCTAAACACACCACCAGAACCTGGCAGCTTTTGCCACCACTCACTCCTATGCAAGACTATGTTTAAGCACATGCTTACCATTGAATAGGTGTTTACAGTCAATTGATTTTAGTGCTCAGAGCCTCCACACATTACAATCAAGAACATTTCAGGTTTTGTGGCATTGTGCACAAGTTGGTGGCTTGCACACTGGACACTAGACAGATCCTCTACAGCAAAGCAGTGCTCCAAAGGTTTTGCTATTGGCCCCCAAAGTCACTAAGCAGAAGGCAGTGATAGGGCCAAGTGATTAGAGTGCTGGCGTGGGTTCAAGTCCTGCTCCGCCACTCACCTCATCTGTGATCTTGGACAAATGATTTAGGATAATGGCACTCTCTTGCTTCCCAAAGATGTTGCAAGAGGCACAGATAAAGTGGTGACTGAAGATCTTGAAGCCTCCGACAAAAAGGTGATAGGTCATCTATGCATCTGCAATTAAGAGCTATCCTGGAGAACAGAAGAATGTGAAAGGAAAGCATAGCCAACTGCTATTTCCCAAACCTAATCTTTTCATAGGATTGAATTGCCTTGATATTTTCATGCATCACAAAAGAAAGTCTTGCCAAACACAGACCTACATCCCTATATTAACAGGAGACAAATTCATGTGATAGAGCAAACGTCATTCCTTCTGCTTCAAACCAGAGGGTAGTTTAGGAACTTCTACGTAGATTGGAAGGAAGAAAATTAATAGTCAAGCATTCGCCTAACTATGAAGTTATGACAACTTCTACATAAGTATGAAGTATTTCCAGCCAATTACCTCTTTCAGTAATATCATTTGTCTATAATGCACACTGGTATTTGTGTGCCTTACAAGAAAAACAATGAAAATGCCCATATATCTTTGGAAGAGCAACGGACCTTTGTGCCTGTTAGCTATTAGTCATGAGGTGCAACTATGTAGAAACATGAATGCCTTTGAAATGATGGAGCTTACACTCTCGGTATCACTCCATTTGTTCCTCCACAAGTGGCTGTTGCAGATCTGCAGCAAGCTTTATTGCCAGGCTAGCTTTTTAAGCAGATAAAAGGACATTCAAGCCCCCTATGGCTCTTGCTCACAATTTAGTCACAGCTAGATGAATTAGAGGCTGAAGCACTTCCAAATGAAGCGTGATGTCCATTCAACACTGGCAATCAATGCCCCTAAATTTCTCTGTGATCAAGTCTGAGCTTCACTGTTACGGATTCAGGAGCACATGATGCAGTCTCTATGTCAACAAGTCCAGTCAGGTAAGCGTGTACCTGCATACGAGAATTTTCTCTCTAGCATCTGTTACAAATAAACACAGGCCAGGACCAGTTTCCAGTGAAGCTCTGAACAATCAGTTTTACTCAAGATGCAATGCTTTTGTTACTAACAGTGATTTTCACCACAACATTAGAACCCATGAATGGTGACTATAACGTCCACAAAGTCTACATAGTCCTCTGCACATTAACTTTACAAATAGGTTTGCAATGACTGGAAAACTTTTGGATATCCAGCAGTTGAAAACTGCTGACTAATATAAGCAATAGTACAGGCGGAGTGGCATAATCTGTAGAAATAGTGTCCTGGACCTCCACTCCTCTGGCTGGTCTATGGAAAACCAAACAGGCTGCTATCCACCAATTTTCTGAAGGGTTCTGGTAACAATACCCACTCTTGCATTCACAAAGCACAAATCCATTCACTAACACACCATAGAAATTGTTAATGGCCCTAGAACCAACAGAAGTGCCCTCAATATGATTATTGCAGATGCTGCAGTTGCTATGTTAATTCACCTCCCTTTTGCATAACCAAAAGGCCTATGCTTCACTACATACACATGCTCCAGTAATAGAGGGTGCAGGCTGTCTTGGTTCGTGACACAAGGCACCAACAGCAGAGAACACCAACAGAATAAGCTGCAAAGAGTTGTATACTAGCACAGCCAACCCAGACAGTGTGAAGTCAATTTAAAACAATAAGTGGTTTAATTACAGTAACACCTGACTTGCCCTCTCTATTCTCATCAAGTCAACTGATGGCTATGTCCCACAGTAACAGCTAGAACAGAATGACCACTTTTGAAAGTCTTGTGCTGTGTGTGATGTTACCTGTCACTGGTAAGATAGAGAACATCACAGTTCTCCTATTCCTAAAGCAATTGGCTCAGATGTGCAAGAGTTAAGATCCCTCACAGTTCCTCTTTCAAGTAATGGTTTGTGGAGTACCTGTGCATGCCAGAGTGGCGGCACACCTCTGCTCACAATGCCAATTTTACCTGTCTCCTTTTTAATAAACAAAAAGCAACTTCAAAAAACCCAAGTAATATATAACCCAAAGTTTAACTCATTATTCTGGTTTAAAAAAATAAAAGAAAAAATACACTGTACAATAGAAGGCAGAAAGAAAGAATGTCTAGAATATGATTATCAGAATTATAATAATTTAAACATTTTTCAGATGTTTTTAGTATTCTGTAAAAGATCAGGGAATTGTATATGGATTTTTAATCTTCTAGTCATTTCTACATTCCAGAAGAAGCTAATCCCTTTGACACTCCATTGGATAAGGCACAAAATTACAGGCAAGCATGTGATACTGCAGAGTAGGCAATTTAAAGCCTTTCTTTAAAAAAATCATCCTTGATTGAAGCATCTGTGATTTGGCTTATGCAGGTGATACTAAAAACAGTTTCCTGATGAACATAGCTTCTGGCACAATTATTTATTTCAAAGACGCTGTATGTCTGAACTGGGTTTCAAAAGGGATTGGGCAAAACAGGCATTTAAACCTTTGACTCATTCTTAAAAGATCATTTTTATCTATACTGAATTGAAATGCTGTTGAAAAAGAAAAAAGCCATTACTCAAGCTATAAGCATGTTTCCTGGTTTAAAGAGGTCATACATACTGGTAAAAAAATATCCCTTTTTAAATGTGAACAGTATATATACACTGTACCTCTTGTCTCAATAACTAATTAAGCATGTGTTTAAGTGTTTTGTTTAAAGACATGCCTGTTTAGTAAAGGCAGAACTGTCTTATTGAATTCAAGAGTGTAATGCTAAGTATATATTTCAATGCTTTGAAGAACTGCTTTTGATTTGATGGAGAAGAATTTCAGAGGGAAAAGAAAAAGATGGTTTCCCCGAGTTCTTAAACTGAACTGTAGATGTGATTTCTGATTTACTGGAAAAGACTTCATCTGCAGCACTTAATTTCTAACAAAGGAGCTCTGTAATTACCTCTTGGAGCTTGCCAGTGTAAACACAACAGAACCCAAGAAGCTGCTTTGCAAATGAGGGTTAATGCAGCATATCATATACCATATAGGACCAGACTGCATTAAACAAAGGTTAATTCTCAGCAGCAAAAGATATTAAATGGACTCTCTTATCGAATACCCTAACAGCAAAGGGGGAGAGAAGAAAACAGCTTTGCCTCTCAGATACTTAATTATCTGCAATGTATATGCAAATATCTAGAATTTGATGAGGTCTTTACTTTTCACCTTTAAGCACCACATTAGTAATTCATGAAGCCACTACTAACATTGTTGAGTGCAAGCAGCAATGAAAATTAAGCACTAATGACTTCAAAGGTAGGGTGCCCATAAAATGAGTAGATGCCTCTGAGGTCGTCCGTACTATCTGAACATAAGTGATGGAAAACCGTGCATCAGCTCAGCATTTCATAAGCTGCCCATTTCTAAAAAAGCATCACTAATGCCAAGGGTGGTTATACAGACAGCAGGTGAGTTGCTATGAACAAAAGTTCACACCACCATTACTGAGAAGATCCCCACACATTTCCTGCATGGAGGATTATGAGCTTATGAGACAGCATTTCGATAAGGCCGGAGAAGCAAAATAACACACTAGCAAGTCACTGTACTGGGGATGTGGGTCGACAAGTAAGAAAACTGTTACCACTTTGGTTTTGTAAACTTTCCTGAGGACAGGAAGATTCAAATGAGCTGCAGAATTATGTTTACATAGTCACTGGGCTTTTTAGGGCCCCTTATAAAATCTGAGCCCCAGTTATCTGAAGAGTTAATCTGTGACACACTACAGCAAGTCGGTCAACAATGTGTCTGTTAAGTTGCTGCAAGAAATCCACCAGACTTTCAAGCTATCCACCAGACTTTCAAGCTATCCAAACAAGTATATATTAGATATAGCTGTTACGGTAAGTTCAGTCCTGAGAACTAGCAGTATAGTTCACTCAATATTAAATAGCAAGTATTGAATTTACAACATAAAAATGACAGGGTTATTTTGCAGTGAATGTTACATTAGTAAATTAAGACAGCTGCTCTTGGCATAACAGCAATCAAGCCTCCTATGAAGACGTTTCTGTAACAACTCATTTTCCATCTTACTGTGCTTTCAGTATTTCAACCCAAAAAGATCCCAAACCCAAAAGATTCAACCCAAAAGTATAACTAACTTCAAGAAAGAGGAAAAATCAATGGGTCCAGTGTTCCACGCTCTTGAATTATTTAAGTACTGTTTGACTTGCATGATTCCAATATACAGATATGTCAGAAAATGTGCTGCTCTGGAAGACCACAGCCCCTGTTAGTGTCCATTTGAATAGCCCCACGGAGCTGTAGCAATTTACACTCATGGAGGATCTGCTCTAGACCATGAATAGAGAGGGGAGATTTGATTTTTAAAGTGATATCTCTATGAAAAGCTGGGCTTGTAGACCAGAGATGTATCTGGCTGCTTTGATTTTTGACAATAAGCATGAAAACTAGTGGAATATATATTTAGAATCAATAAACTTGAGTCTTAGCATGGATGGGCAGTAAAGGCACAGAAGCTGATGTGCATTAGAAATAGTGAAATCAGTTCACTAAAAATAAAGAGGGACAATAGGGGAAAAATTATATTTTCCAGAGTTACAGTACAGCTCTAAGCAGGTTCACAATATAAAACAGGTTAAATGGCAAAAAACCCCACAAATACAGATGCTGCACAATCAGATCAAATGGCATATATTTTATTACAGGCAAAAGAAACAGGTAGTTGCACCCTTTGCAACATGCTGAGATTAATCATTCATCATGGGTCTGGCAGAAAATGAGAAGGACAGGATAAAAGACTGCTGCCATCAGTGGCACTCCCTGAATTTAACAAGGTAAAACTCCTGTTCAGCTGGAACGATGAAATTATCGAGGTCTGGGAAGCACAGGACTGAGAAAGCATGAATGATTTATAACTGAGGACTCCGCCTTAGCATGTCTCAGAGCTATGAATTCACCCACCTCAGACAGGAGAGGAACTCCTGACTATCAGCAGGAACACATCTCTCCCCAGACCAGGCAGGACACCAAAGGTACGTGGCAATCTTGGGGAGGAACATGGGGGCCTTTTAAGCATGGTACCATAGCCAGTCCACTGGGCTTTTATGGAGATATTTCCTGCTTTACCAGGTGTACATCAGACCTGCAAAGACTTGCCTGTTCTTTGCAAGACTTACTCCAGTGCTCCCCACTGCTGCAGTGCCTGGATCTTGTCTATTTACTACCATGTCAGTCCAGCTTTCTATTTTTCCCAGAAATCATGCAAATGCTGAAGATGTGGCATGGAAAAAGATAATGCTGCCTAGCAGCTGGGGGCCTTTGCCTTTCAGCAGGGCCCTGCACTTGAAAGAACACTGCAAACAAGGAAACAACCCTCTAGCAGCCCAGCACAGCAACCCATGGTAACCAACACACACACGTTGGGTGAGAGAGATTAGCTAACAAAATGCAGTTTCCCACTCCAGGGAGTATTTTGCAATAAGTAGATCTTTCTTCAAGAGGCCCCTTTGACCTGCTGGCAGTGGGAGGAGAGGTACACCAAGAAAGTGGCATGCCATGGCTTCACTTGGGCCCCACAGTGCCCCTAGAAGAACAGTTACCACTGGAGATACCAGAATATGTTCAAGAAATGCTTTACGATAAGCATGGCCAAACTGTCCCCTTAAGGCCAGGACTAGCTGGACTTGCCAGACTAGACAGCCAAGTTACAACAATCAATTCCTATTTGAGTTGTAAACTTGTACACTGCAGGGCCAGCACTTACCCCCAAACCTGTGGAACAAGATTATAGCTGACAAAAACTGGAATCATGAGACAATCTGACATATACAGTGATACACCTGGCATAGAAATGCTAGAAAACAACATTAAAATAAACATTCTGGTGAGGCTGGAAATTCTCAGACTTTGATGTATATAAATGACCATAACTAAGGGCTGGCTTAAGTAGGTGGTATCATAATTGCTAACCCCAGGATTTCTTTTTCTGAGGCAGGTGGCTCTGCCTAGCGTCAGCCCCATGTTGTCACTCCAATTCCAGCCAGTCTTGCTCAGCAAGGACAGGAAGATGAGTGCTCAGTGGTCTAGCTATGTGAATAGTGCCATGCTCCTGCCTTTGCCTCCTCACAAAAAGTGGATTTGTGACTATTTAAAATGGAAATACTGCTTTCCAGCATGAGAACTCCATTTGCTGTTGGGGATCTTATGGAGAAGAAAAATAATATATATTAACATATGTAAAACTGAAAGAAAAAACCCTTTGAGAAATGAATATAGCCAGCTGGGGAACAACTCCCGAGAAAATTGTTATACAGTGGTTAGTGAATTACCTTTTCCAGAGTGGCAGCAGATAAATTATCAATATCCAGCAAGTGGCTGTCTTGATTACAGTAAATCCTAAAGGCAATACAGCTTCTTCAATGGAAGAACCAACTGCATTGCTATTTGCAGAATCCAATCTCTTACTTCACGTCAAGCCTTTGATTTCCGCATGCTTCTTTTGGACTTTGAAGGTCGCATTATGCATTAAAACCTGAGCCCCACAAAGTTTTCTCTGCCTTGGGAAGTGAAAAGAGTTTAAACTATGATGGTAAAGGGGCAATAATGTGAAAATTGGTATGGAAAGTCCTGCACAGCCAGCCACAACTTATAGTTGTAGGCTGATCTTGGGGACCCAGCAAGGTTCTGATTCAGCTTCAGTTTTTATGAATCCAGAAGAATGAAGCAGTGTTAACTGGGAGAAGAAAAAACAGCCAAAAACCACCCCAAACCCAAGAACTGAAACACATATTTATTGTGTCCTTATTTGTCTACAAAGCCTCATTTAATCTGTCTCAACCATCACACCTAAACTTTTACTATTTATAAGGTTGTCTTGTTCCAATCTATCTATTGTATTCTATTAAAACATATTTTAAAACAGGAGAGCTCAAGGCTATGGCTAGTGAGCTCAAGGCTATGGCTGGCTCCTCATGCTCATTTTAAGGACACAACATCAAGCTTACCAATGTCAGCAGAAGCCTTCATAGGTCCCCTGTTATTTACAGTAATTTTATTTTTGTTGGATTTCTGAGAGAGACTTTGAATAAGCAAACCTGTGCAAGAGAAAAAGGCAGCCTGGATTTTTTCCATACCACCTTTCTATTCTTTCTCACTTTTCAAAGATGTTTTTAAAAGTCCTTAATTTTAAAGATAGGATTTGCAGATAGATGGCAGCTAATTGATTATAATTGGTCCTCCTATTTTCTGTGATACTAGGGTGCCTCACTACAAATACCACTTCCAGATCACAGTTCTTTCCCCTAGCTGAACACAGCTTCCTGAGAAATAGCCTACTTTTTGGGAAGTGAATCTGAGGGACTCAAATTCAGACAGCTGGGGGACCAACCAGCATCATGTTAACTCATGCCTCAAAACAGGTCTGTGCAAGGAAACTAGGGACAAACTGTACTTCAGAGACCCCAGGAGATACAAGAGGCAAAGGGGTCTGACCCTTTCAGGGGAAGCACTAGATGAGGTACCACCTGTCAGAATAAAAGCAAAGGAGATGCTGGGTTTTATTGATTCCTCAAACCTCCACAGATAAAGTGGGGTTTATCGACATTCAGGGTATGCAACACATTTTCCCTGAGGATCACCAATTACCTTGTGCAGACACCTGTCATTATTTAATAATGTTTCTGTCTTGCATTTTGCTGTTCAAATATATTGACACTCAGTATTTTCTTGGCGTGCAGCACAACCCAGAACTCACCAATCTTCTCAGCCTTCCATCTGCAAAGCAGGCTTTGGCTTTAGGAAGGGATAGGTGAATGCACACATCCCACCCTGATTTCCATTTTTACTAGGATATCATTTGAAATCTTGTAATTAAGACTGGAAAACTGAAAAAATCAACAGCTTGTTTCTTAATATAGATATGCAGGAGAGAATCATCTTACCCAACATGGAATGGCTAAAAGTCAGGCATCTAGGCTAAGCTTTTTTAAAGAAATCAAGCACCTCTCGCAGACAACCCACTGTATCATATCAAGAGGGAGCTTAAACTATTACTTAGACACTTGCCCCGCAGATGGGCAAATTAATCCTTCCCCAGGATTCCTGCTTTGCATAGCCTAGCCTTTGCTTTTCTGCCATAGTTGAAACCACAAAGCAGTAGTAACAATTTTCTGTTTACAATCAATGCATTTCAGCTTCTAAACAGAAACAGTACCTGGCTGAGTTTCAACAGAAGCAGCTTCCCTCACTCTTCTGTGCAGAAGTAGATGTTGGTTTCTTCCAAGAGTAGAATCATGAAGAATTCTTAATGCCAATAGTGTGACCTGATCACCTTGAATATTTTGAAAGAAATACATATGAAGGCTGCACGTATGCCATAACTACATCACCACTAATCAAAAGCATCCTGAGCATTTTATAGTGTTTGTTACTGAAGTGAAAGACAGAACCATGTCAGTCCACTATACCAGCTATCTGCAGGACTGAGCACAGCAGTAAACCCAAGTTATAACAAGTGACCAGAAGAAGCATCTTTGCAGCTGGTCTTTTGTGCCAAATCCTTTTTTGCAGCATCAGAGTGAAAGCGGTTCAAAACATGCTCAGAACTGGTAACAGAAGACTTATGAATGAGTTTGAATGAACCCCTCACAGACCTGAAACACAGAATTGACTGTAAAAACAAATGAATTTATGTTTGATCCAACAGTCTTTCTCACACCCTGGATTTCCTTGCTGTCCCAGAGATTAGCTTATACCCAGTGCTGCAGACTATTTGGAACTAGTTGTTCTTTCCCCTCCAAAAACCAAGTGGTAACTCTCCAGCCTGACTCCAGTAGATTTAGCAACACATGGAGGCAGTGACAGACCTCCACAGTGGTCCAGCTTTCCTGCACAAAGGCATTAAGACATGCACTAATAGAAAACGTGCAACACAGAACTCCCTGTTAAAAAAGCTAGCAGATGGCAATTCAGAGGAGGAATTCCTGGAGAAAGAGAAACAATGAGAAGTAAATCACAAAAAGGTTGGCACAAGAGCTCAATTCATGACCTTTATAAAGCCCTCTGTGCACACAAAGCCCAGCTGTACTTTTTGGTTCAGGCTGAACAGGATTTCTTTACAGCTTTCAACCCTGCAGGTGCAGATGAGTAGACAGAAGGCCAGGGACAACGGCAGCACTCATGAAGTAACCACAGACTGGTTAAGGCCTCTGGCTATTACTTCAGTTTAGACCTCACTTGAGGTTTGTGCCTCACATGGTCCTCTCAGCTGTGTGTGGGAACTCCATTATGCAGGGTTGGAAGTCAGAAGCTGGGTGTTTCCCAAAGGTGGAAGACAGACAGGCTGTGTGCTAGCCCAATTCCTCCCTGCTAGCTGCAGCAGCTGACAAACCTGGATAGCTGCCTGCCACCTGTGTGCCACAGATCGTGGTGGTGGTGGCACCAGCCAGGAGGTGCTCTAAAAGGCCAGCTCAGACATTGTTCCTGGACATACCTCCTTTCCCTTCTAGTGCCCTCGGTCCTCATTCACTGCATAAGTCTTTTGTAAGGGACAGATGGGTTCACCCTGGCTCCCTTAAGTTCATCATCAAATGAGCATGAGGGAAGCATTTCTCCCCTCCATCCTTCACACAGAATATGCACGGTCCAAGCCACCTCTGTTCCTGGTTTGCCTGCATGCACGGAGAAGTCCCACAACACAAGTCCAAGGCACATGGGGGACCTGATGACCCTTTGTCACTGCAGCTGACAGAAATGGCCCTTAAAACTCTAAGCACCAAACCATCTGGGAAATACATTCATTTCCCCTTGGAATGGCAATATAGTCCTTCACTGACCTGAAAAACAAACTCAGCCTTCTCCCCACCATCCCCACCCAGACATACACAGTACAGCTCCAATTACCCAAATGCTTCATGGGAAATCCAAAGTACCAATTAGATTTGGAAGTGATCCCCCTGGGCTTTAAAGACTGCCTCAGACACCCATAGCCCAAGCATACAGACTTCAATGCCTCTTGGCTGGCTCTCCAGGTTTTGCGGGCAGCAAGGCTACGCTCTGGGACCAGTAAGCCCAAAGGGCAGATCAGAGGATTCCTTGTGGCCAGCTGGCTCTGACAACAAGCAGGTGCTCATGCAAGCAATACCAAGACAACAGGAAGGAGATGCCAGACATCTGGCATAGTAGTACAGCATAGGGAACATTGTTGTCTCCTACATTCATCTATCCAATCTGTCTAGCTAGATTCACCTAACTGGTACACATCAGCAAAGTATCTGTCTCCCTATAGCATGTGCTCTTTGCTCGCAAAAACATACCGAGCCTCACACAACCAATGCTGTGACTAGCACAGGGTTATTTGTAAACAGAAAAAGAACAGAACTCACCATAGGCTTAGGCATTTTGCACACAAAATAACACGTAACACTGAATCATTTGCTTTGAAGACATGCAGCTAACCACAGAATAGCTCACCAAGCCCAACAGGCCTCATTATGTCATTAATAAGGCACTGTTCATCTACTTCCCCCTGCTTTAACTAGCAGGTCTGTTATCAACACAGCTGACAAAAGGATGATTTCTTACATATAAACATACTGTCTTGCAGTCACCGCATGCTGGTTTTCTTCGGGCAAGTTTACATTACAACTTCTAGTAGAGAGAAGCATAACTAAGTTTTATAGGAGCAGAATTCTTTTAAGACAATAACACTTCCCTTTCTAATTAAAACTAGTTAGGATTATTTTATCTATGTATGTATAGAAAAAAGAAAGCATTGCTTCATTAAAACAAGCTCTACAGATAGAGCTTGCATTAAGGAGAGTTTCACTGAGAGAAGTTGTACAGGTTCAAGGAAATGTTTCCAGCAAAATGAGTATTTTGACTACAGGAAACAATTTGAGACTTTTGTCCCTGCTAGAGCGCTAAATGGAGCGTACTATGTGTTACTTGGCTGATGGGTACAGCACCAGATTCAGGCTTAGCTCAAGCTGGCACATAGGGAGCAGAGACTAGCAGCCTTCCACAGTGACTTTGGGGTGACCAGAGTGATGTGACCACAGGCAGCCAGCTGGGCTGCAATCATCCTCCTGGCAAGCAGAGGCTGGACAGAGGGCCTCAAAAATAAAAAGAAGAGCCAAGGCACTTGAAGGGCCAGGCATTTGCCATTGACTGAAAAGTCAGCAATGACTGAATTAATAATTCAGCCATGCACCCTGGGGGTGAGTGGACTGTCAGTGAGCTGTCCAGCTTGGGTTGTTTAGGTTTCCCCCCCACAGAAGCTACTCTTTCATTCAAGAATGTTTGTTGAACTTGACAACATTTACTGAAGAAAAAGAAAAACCATGAAATATTTCATCATGTGAAAGAATTTCATATTTTATTAACAACAGAAAAATGCATCATGAATTTGAAGTGACCTTTTAAATGTAAAGTAGTTTTATTTTGTATGTATATTTAGAGAGAATCTGAAGTATAGGAGTTAAATCCAGAAGGGGACATCCAACAAGCACATCTACAGCAGAACTGTCACCTCTGAGGAGAGACCTGGGTGCTAAAACAGTTTCAGTAGCTAATGGTATACACTACCAAAACTTGTGAGCACATTCTAATTCTGACAAAGCTTTAACTTTGTCTTCCACAAGTTACATGCCTCTAAAATCCATCCCTCAGGCCTGGTTTTGAAGCATGAAGGATCAGAGGACTCTACAAGTGGCTGCTCTTATACAAGATTTTTCTTAAGTATAGGCATACACATTTGTCTGAGCAATGCCACAATACACAACTCCACATTCATTGCAACTTCTCTGGCCATGCACACAGATGCAAAGACAACCTCGGTATTTCACTCCAAAAGCAGAACTCATGAACAGCAGCAAACTGACATTGTTGGTTTCATTGTTTTGGGGAGGTTTTGTTTGTTTTGGGGATTGTTTTTATCTGGCTGCTTGGGGAAAACACTTGAAGGTATCTTGTTCCTATTCTGTAAGGAAGCAGCAGTAACCTAACAGAAAAACATATTCCCCCATCCAGTTGGGAATTCTATGTTAAGAGGAAAATCCCTTGAAGACTGAAACACTAGAACTGAAAGACTTATTTAGAAAGACTGCAGCAAAACCTCACAGGAACCATAGCCAGCTTAAAGGACTGTATGTGCTACTTGAATCCAGTATACCCTGGCTGGACTACATCTCCCACAAACCCTCACAAGGTTTCTTCCTGCAGTGAAGAATAACAGTTTTTGTCTTGTCATCTGAACACACCCTGCAGCCTAATGCATTGCAAACAACTTCCTAGTAGTACAGCTGCATCAAGCCATCATCTGTTTTGTGCTTTGGAGCTGGAGCCCTACCTATTTTCATATGTTACAAAAAAACTAACAAAGAAAGGAAGTTCTTGGGCAAAATATTTTAAGCCAAAACAAACTTCAGCCAAGCTATTGTTTCTCCTTTAACTACTGCAGCAAATACCAGATGAGATATGATGTACCCTTTATAGGCAGCCTTGTGAAACCATCAAGTGCTATGCATAGTGAAGTCCACTGCTGAGATTGTGATCAAAAACCGTAATATGGGACAAATGTCAAAGTGAGAAAAGAGCTAGGAAATGTTAATAGCATGCCTTTAATCGCATGCTGGCTCTTCATCACAAGGCAAACAGCTTGCTAGAGCTTCAGTTGTACTACAATAACAGTTTGCTGAAATGAATGTAGCAGCATTGTTAATGCTGAGCTACTATTATGTTCTTAAGTGTGCATGACTTACTTTTAACAGAACAGTTCAGTTCACATTTGTTACACAGACAATAGCAGCACTTTGGAAGAGGGTATAAAACTTTCAAATCTCCAGAGACATGTTCAATGTGACAGTAATTCTCGGGTTGTTCAAAACTCCCTTTCAACAGAAAATAGTCAAATAGTCTCTTGCACTAATGCAAGCTCCCCCCTCTTTTTTTTTTAAACAGTTGTTCCATTCATAAACTGGAAGTTGAAGTAATAGCAAAAATTTTACAACCAACCCTAAAAATATAGGAAGAAAATCTAAAACCATCTCAAAGTTAATCCATTTAAGCTGCAAACGTATCCAGAGAGCATGAATTTCACTGGGCAAGAAAAGAAAATAGCATCATCTGTTGATGTGCAACAGCCCATTGTTTACTCAAGGCAGCCAGAGGGAGCTGTTGCTGTTCAAACGAGAGATGCTCTTGGACACGCACACATGATGATATATAATCAAGTAGTTTGAAAGATGACTGACACCAAAGACCTCATTTACTAAGGTCAAAGAGAAAATGCATCTGTAATTCCCCCCATTTGCTTGTATAGTTTTCATCATCTCTTGCAAAAAAACACCAACAGTAATGCAGAAGTGTTGCATAACATTAAAAATAAGTTTTTCAAGCCTACCTCAATTACAGTCCATTATCAAAGCCAAGTGGATTTGAAAGCATTTATCCCCAGATGTGCCTTATACCAGTGTAAAAGGAGCACTTACCATGGACCAATAGAGTGGGCTGCAGACTGAAAGGACTGAGGGGCACAACCCATGCTGCCTCAGGGCACCGTGGACCCAGGTTCAAATTGACTGCTTCAGGCTTGCAACATGACGCTGGCCAAGTCCCTTAGCTACGGTCCTGCAATACCTTCCCTGCAATAGCCTCTTGCCTCCCAGCACTGCTGGTACCAGTTCTAGGTAGGATCGAGCTCCAGTCTTCCAGGCTCAGGCTGTTTTCTTAGTGACACATCTAAAGGCAGGCACCTAAATTGTGGAGGAACAACAAGTTGTCCTCAAAGCCTAGGCACAGGAAACTATGAGGACCTGTTCTGGATCAGACTGAAGTCCAGCTAACTGATGTCTTCTATCTAGGAATTATTTAGAGTGAGAGTCAATATAGATCTTGACCCCACTACATCCTTCCTCTTTGACAGGTAAGAGATGAATGTTCCCAAGAAAGATTTTATCTAGAGCATTAACTGCATTAATGGATATTCAACGTGTTCATTAACTTGACTAAACCTTTCTGAAATTTTACTAATACCCTCCATAGCATTCTCTGGCAGTGAGGTCCACAGGTTAATTAAGCACTGCAAGGAAAAAATAGTTTTAAACTATCCACCCAACAACTTCATTTGCTGCCTTTTCTTCTTCTTGTGAGAAGTTTCTCAACAGCTCTTACTCTCCACCCCACAGAAACAAAGCCACTGTCCAATTATCAGCTATGGCACTAAACACTAGCCATCACTGCTGTCCTCCCAGGACAGGCGTTCACTGCAGAATGGAGGAGAAAGCCAACACCTCAGAGATGCAGCCAGCAGACTTCAACTAAAGTCACTAAACCCCACAATTGCTCAGAGTATTTGGCCAGGACAGGCTAGGTGCACAACTCCATTTCCTTTGCACTCCTTCACTTTTGCTTTCTAGCAGCTTCATTCAATACGTTAACAGATTCCCCCATGCAGCGCAGCAATGTCCTTGGCCTCAAAAATTGTGACAAGACTAGCAACAATTAGCTGAAACCGGGTATCTGAAGACCTTTCATTAGCAAGATCCATAGCAAATAGTCCGCAATCCTCTTAAAGAAGGGATCTCAACTCTGAACAGGAAATTTTAGGAATACAGAAAACATGCCAAAGTATTATCCTGCTATATTGCTTTTACTCATATTGGCAAGAGCATTGTGCTGTATGAAATGAGCTTTAGTTCAATATTCACTGCAAAAAAAACAAGCCTCACAAAAATTAATGGC
Organism: Ciconia boyciana; assembly: GCF_034638445.1. Taxonomy (NCBI): domain Eukaryota; kingdom Metazoa; phylum Chordata; class Aves; order Ciconiiformes; family Ciconiidae; genus Ciconia; species Ciconia boyciana. The sequence goes on from NC_132938.1 coordinate 62,131,446, forward strand.
ATTTTAACTAGAGCTAGGTGAAACACCCAATAAAACAAGAAAGCACAGGAAGCCAGCCTGACTTTCTGATCCATTGCCAGGACCATACCCTTGCTAGGTTTCACTCTGTTACAAGTGGCAAAGCAACAGAGAACAATAAGAGCACAGAGATGTTTTACCATGTTTAGGAGACACCCTTTGGAAGATTACCAGAGAGATTATTTATTCTCTTTTGCTTTGTCCCAGCTTTAACAGAGATGACATCCCAGTAATTAAACAGGGAACTCTATCGCATGCTTCTATGGAATTTAATGACTGCTATCTACTCAATATTAGAGCACAGCCTTCTTGCCCTGTACTTCATGCTGAAGTCCTTCAGGTGGGATTCCCCAGAGTATGCAGTATACCCCACCTTGTTGCAGTCAGTGGCATAAAACCTCCCGACCTAAGTAAGAACACAGTTCAGCAATGCAACATCCTAGCTGCTCTTTCTCCTACCTTTGAATCTGTCTCCCTACTGCCACAGACAGTTTAATTGATGTCAGTCAAGTTGTTAAACCCCATCTCATGTAAGTACATGGAAGAGACATACATCATTATTCTTCTGAGCAAAACCTGAAGGTATCCACTCCACAGAGGGGATTCAATTTCAGAATATAGTCCAAAACTGTACTTTCTATCTTGTTTAATACTTTGATTTATATCCTCATTAGCATGGGGGACTAGCTCCTATTAAAAGTATTAAAGATTATTTTTGCAATAATATCAAAGGATATGAGTAGGTGTAATGATAGTACTAACAACAAAAATTAATAACCGTTCATTATTTTTAATAATATGTACAGCTGAAATGAATAATCAGAAAATAAACAAGACATTTTATCATATGTACCTAAAACTAAGGGGATGTGAACACACTATAAATTACACTCTAAATTATCAGTAGTCCACTGAAAGTTTAATATTGCACTTTTGCAGACAGGAAAGTATTCTGCAGGTAGGCCAGACAGCCAGGAACCAGTGAGCAGCATAACATCAAGCAAGTACCCATTCACTTCTTCGATACCTGCATCCTTTGATGCCCCCCTCAATCTGATACATCCAGGATAATGGCAGCATTTAGCATCTTACTTCCAGAGATATAGGAGAGATCACGGGATTGGGATGTTATTAATGCTGAAAAGCACCAATAACAACATTTCTTCCCTTAGTCTCTACAGCTGTTCCTTTACCATCCCATTGGCCATGTCTGTTCAGATTATTAGCTCTTTAGCATGGTGCTATTTCTCACTCATAGGGAGGACAACGCAGCCTCTACAGACTTCAGCAACAACACATCTAGGGTTCAAGCTCAGTGGTCAGCACAAGCGACTGAAAGAAATACCCATGCGACTTTGCAGGATTCATTTAGCACTCTCAGTCTGATCGGTGCCTCTTACCCAAGCTGAGCTTCGCACAGCAGCTCTCAGCAGGGCATTTAAGGAGGCTGGGCTGACTTAAAGCAAGAACACTCCTGCCAGTGACATACACAGGAGCTGATTCTTCCAGCTGTGTTCCCTTCCAGTTATGGAACAGCTTAAAAAAGTACTAACTTGTACTACTTGTTTTGGATTTCAAGCATGCAAAACTAAGGCCCAGCAAATAAGATACCATACTTCCCATCCTTGTTTCAAAGCTCTGAAAAACACAGCTCATGCTAAGCACCACCTTCAAAGTACATACTTAAATGATACTTGCACCTTTTGGTTTTAAAGGTGGAAAGATTTCTTCTTGGAAGGAGGACTGTCATTCAGGTGTTGTTTAAGGACAAAGGGGCAGGTGGGAAATCAAGCAAGAAATAGACCTCTTAACTGATCAAGTTATTTTCAACAACAGAACTGCAATTTTGTTTTTCATTACAGGTCACCTTAAAGGTTTTGCAAGAGCCTTTGCTAGATATTAAATTCTCCAGTGAAAGTTACAACAGCCATTTGAAAGTTGAAGTGATTTTATCTTCAGAATCAAATGTAAGCTTTGCTGCTGTCAAAGGCTCTGTGCTTGTGTCATCTAAAACACATGTCCTATCTTAATTCTGAAATAACCGATACAGCTTTTGGTCTGCAGATAGGTTGCATCTTTGAAAGTTTCACTGCTCCAAAGCTTCAGTAGCTACACTATTCCACAGCCTCAGTAAAGGGGGGAAAATACAGGTCACACAGGACTTTTTCTAAGAAACATGCTTTTGCTTTCTCCTCAGATAAGGTTCTGGGACAGTGAAAAAACAGTGCCAGCAAAAGGCTACCAGAAGTGAGCAGTACATGCTCATAAAAGCCCTTCGCCAGCTGATGAAGTCCCACACACTAGCTGTCACCTCAGTGGCTGGTTGTGCCACGCAAACCTTACCAAAGTTGGCCAAGGCTACCAAAAGTCCCAGCTGCTCCCATAACAAGACTTTCCACACTAGTGCAGAAGTAGTTCCCAAAAGCAGAATTTGCCTCCTGGGACACTGGGAAGGACAACTTAAAGCTAGTTTCCATTATCTTGTCAGTCTAACTCACCTGAGGTCAGAGGAATAGTTTCACTGAAGCAAGTTGCCCACATCTCCCCCCACCCCCTTGGCAGTTTTACAGGACACACAGAGCCCCTTGCCAACAGCAGCCAGGCTGCCCCATATCAGTAAAAGCTTTTCATCAGCAGGAAAGAAAAAATCCAGAGTCAAAGAAAAAAAAAAAGCCTCTTATCTCCTGCAGTATTTCACTTCTGCATTCCACCAGAAAGGTGATCATCCAAGTCCTCAATACACCTGTCAGTTTGGCACACTGCAAGTTATGCAGGACAGTGGACATGAAGTCTGTGGCCTGTCCTTGGTTGGAGGGAAGTCTTCTACCATCTGGAGAGAAATCAGAGGCAGGAGAGGCAACATAAGTCCTGCTCCAGCTCATCAGAAACACAAAGGGAGCGTTGGTTTGGCAATTAGAGGATCACAGAAGACACAATCCCTTTACCGTGTATACAGGGGCTTTATACTTTGTGCAGCTAATAGATTTAGAAGCTTTTCCCTTCATGTTTGCTTATCTTCAAAACTTGTACTCTGACAACAACACTGAGTGAGTTCATGAAGATCAGCACTGCCCTGAGAGCGCATGGAGATGCTGGAGGACCCAGTTTCAGAGCACTGCGGATTGGTATACAGGACTTGCACAGTAAAGATATGCAAACAAGTATATATTAATCAAAAAACCCCTCAAGCTCACAAGTTCATACTACACAGCTCAGTACATGAAACTGGCTGCTCAACTCAGTGGAGGAAAGAGCCTTTAAGGCCTGTTACAGACTAGGACTAACTGCGGCTCTCAAAGGTACCCAGGCTGACTTGCCACAGAGCCCAGGGCAGCCATCCAGGTTTCCCACAGCACAGCACACCCAAGCCCTTGCCAAATCCTGTCACTGTCTGGACCCATTTCCCCACCCCAGAGGGGAAGCCCAGGGAGGCACCAGGCGAGACTGCTCAGGGCAGCCAAGGCCTGCTGGTGCCCTCAGCCACTAGCTGCCCACCACCACAGGGAGATGTCCTGGGGAGGGGCAACTCAATGGCTTCTCCCAGGGATCCCTCCTGAGGTGAGCAGGGAGGCAGAGGATTAACAGGGTGGGTGTAAGAAACTAGCAAAGCATCTTGCCTCTTCCCACTTTCCTCCTGTGCCTCCTTCCCTTCCGTGCCATTTTCCATGGCATGAAAAATCAGGCTGGTCAGGACCACCTTGTATTCAAGGCAGCCAAAGCAGGCCTCTGCCCGCTGGCAGGATATGGCCAACAAGTCCCAGGCCAGAGGCCCCAGCAGTCCGGCCAGGGCAGCTGGATCGCTCACAAGCAGTTTCTCCTTGGGGGTGCAAGAGGCAGGAGATAGGTCGCAGGCAGCCCCAGGAGCCACTTACCTGCTCCTAGCGGTGCTGATCCCTGAGCTGCGGCAGGGCAGCAGGGCAGAGGGAGGTACCACCCCATAACCCCAGGAGACCAGCACCAGGCACATGGGATGAGCGGCAGCTGGTAAGGAAAGGGGTACAAGGCGCACAGACAACCCATACTCACATGTTCTTTAGTTGCTCCTTGTAAGCGTCCAGCAGCCAAGCACAGCCTGCAAAGGTCTTCTGCTCCTTGAAGAGGTTGAGCCAGTACTGTCTGTAGGTCCTGGAGAAAGATAGACCTGTCTCACAACAGGCATCCTTCTCTACCTGACATTCCTCTTCATTACCAGCACTTGTTCTAAGGGTCTGCCCTATAGATATGCATGGCCCCCACACATGTAGCCCTGTGCAAACGTATGTGCAAGATAGCACCACCTCGCTGTGCAAGGATGCCTGCTGCCTGCAACAGCACTCTCTGCTCATTGCAATCCCCAAGACAAGGCAAAGTGAATAAATAAGGCATAATGATTATAGAGCAAAGATCACTCTCCTGCATATCCAAACAACATCTTGAACCATCCTCAAGAGCTAAGAAGCTATTGCCACTAAACAGTTAACAGCTGTTGGGGAGGCAAAGAGATGACCTGCATTTAACTACAGCAGCCCCACTGTCTTCAAGCCTCAATCCATTGGAAGTTTTAGGGTGCAGGAAGCACCACAGAACCCTGCACAGCTGCAACCTGATAACAGCCTCCTGTACCACTTGCAACTTAACCTAAAGCCGCAGGCCAGCCCCAAACAATCCCACGATGGGAAACGAACAAAAAATAAGCACCCCGCATACATCAGCCTCACAGATGGAAGCCCAACTTCCCCAGCAGCCAAGCAGGAGAAACAGAGCTGAGCGAGAAGCAGCAGTAGGTTCAGCCAAAGGTCCAACGCACAAAAAACAAACACAAGCTGATGAAACTGAGACATCCAGGGAAGGACACAAAGCTTGGTAAGGACCAGAGCTGCACAAAGACCTGCCCACAGCTAGGAAAAGAAAAATAGCCCCTCAGATGGACCTTAAATGGTAGTAGTGAGGACCCAGGTGAGGCTGCTCAGGGCAATTAGGGCCTGCAAGGGCCCTCAGGCCCTGCAGGGCTGTTCCCCATTGCTGCCTGAGAGCAGGTGGTCTTTCTGGGAGAAACAGAGTGAAATCAGACAACTAGTTTGGACAAAATCCCTGACTTTTTGGGATGCCTTCCCCCACATTCCTTGCATAGTTTGGGGAGAGACAGCCAGCTCCCAAGGCATCCTCCCTTCCCCAAACAGTCAGGGAGGTGATCTTCCAAAGTCAAGCGTTAGTTCCATGCCCAGAGTCAGGGAGTAGGAATGAGAATTGAAGGTCCTGATCTTGAGTCGGAAGGGCTTTGTTTAAATCCCTGTGCAGTCGCTATACAAAGTAACAAAGCACTAACAAAGCAAGGTTGCAGACATGACACTGTGGCATTACAAAATAAGTGTCCCCCTCCCTTAGAAATATGTTAGAAGTCACTTTTTCATCCAGGCTTCTTGCCTCCTCCTCAGTGAGCAGCATCCATCTGCACTGAGGGACTGGTGGGGAGGTTTGCTCCCTCACATGCCTGCTGTGCAGGCAGCGAGGAGGCAGCACCCAGGAGCAGAGGCTGGTGGCCACTGAAGCCCTGCAGCCCCCCAGACAGCTCCAAGGAAAGGAGAGGTTTGTCCAGCCTGGGATTTATTAGCTGCACGCCGGGCTGGTGGCATCCTGCCACGCCAAGTTTGGGAGGCCCTGGCCTTCGCTCCCCCCTGGGGTCATCCTTTGTCAATGGCTGGGGCTGGAGGCTTGGTTTCTGTGAACAGGACTTCCCTTGTCTCCTGGTGCTTGTTCCAGCTAAGAGTCGCAGGAGGCTTTAAGTTGTGTCTGTCCTTCAGGCACATTGAAAGAAGCAGATAACAATGTGTGTGTCCTTCATACACGCACACTCCTCTGCACAGATCTGGTTGTAGAAAAAGAGACGCTCACGTGATGCCAGGGAGCTCCTTGGGCTTCTCTTTGTTTTTCTCTTTTTCCTTGCTAAATATTTTTTCACTTATGGGAGTGCTGTGCACCCAGCCTTGTGCTCTCCAGTGAAATCGCAGTTCCCAACATATGTGTGCTCTCACAGCAGCTCTGACACCGTTAGTGTCTGACCCAGTGCTGCTGTCAGTATATGTGCCCCTGAGAGAACTTTCTGGTCTGCCCTACATGTGGAAATGGATCATTATCATTGTTTTTACTCTGTTGTTTTCTCTCAGAAACATCAGTTCCCAGATATGAAGGCACTATGTGGCACCCACCAAGCTGAGTGGCCCTTGAAATGGGGGAGGCGACAGCCTGGCTGGGACTGGGGTAACTGGTGCAGCCCAGGGCACCGAGACCTGGTAATTTCAGTAAAGCCAAGTCATACGTTTGTTCACCTGAGTCTGCCCTGGGGAGGTTTGGGTTTCCTCTAGTTCTGTTTGTTTTGGTTTTGTCAGTTTGGTTGTAATTGTTGCTTTATTAGCATTTGTTGGATGTTTGTCTTGATTCTCTTGAAATGTTTTCCAACTTGAGGGTCTCTAGGTGCTTCCCGTGTGGTGACGTCCAGGCAGCAGGAGTGCAACTGCTGTGTGCGTCCTGGGCAAGGGACATCAAAAGGCATGGGCGAGCTCCCTCGGCGAGGGCCAACCTGAGCAATTCAGTGTCCCCCGCCAGGGAGCAGCAGATCATACAGGAGAGCACAAACTGCCCTCTGCCGTGGTCACCCTGCTGGGGCCGACCCACGGGTGGGTAGTGCTGACTGGTCAGTTCAGGGCACTCACAACCGGGGATTTGGCCACAGCACGGTAATTCCTGCTCTTAAAACACGTATCCCCAGCTGGTGGGGTGCCCCATTACACAGCTTCCTCACAGGACTGTGCTCTGCCCACATGCCCGCTCCTCAAGGGCAGGGGACAATGGCACTGCCTGTTGCCCGGATGTTGTTCCTCACAAAATGTTGGTTAGCGGAGCAGTTGGGTTCCCAGCATGGAGGGTGCTGGGGTGACTCTGGGTTTTCTCCTTCTGGACAGTGAGCTTGACGCCACCACAACAGATGACAACGCATGTTTCTTTTAGCTTTATAGATGCGTGGGCTGTGGAGTGTCATTTCAGGGATACATAGCATTTTCCTCACAGGTCAATTTTTGAGCCTCCCCCCTGCGACCGTAGCCTCCATGCACGATGTGTGTCACCTGCTTGTGCCCTGTGGCAGAGCCCGGCCCCGCACCGGGGTGACCTCCTCGCCGGCGGCACAGACCCTCGCCCGCCGCCTGCGGCCCGCTCCACCAACCTGCACTGCTTGCCCCCGCCGAGATGAGGCACCGGCTATCGCCGCCACGGCTGCCGGCCACCCCCGCCGCACTCGCGGCTGGGGTTTTTGGGCGGTGCTTGGAGAGATCCCCCTGTGCGGTGCCGGTGCCACGCCTCAGAAGCACGGGGAGCCCGTGCGGCGTTTCTGTGAGGGGGTTGCAGCGCGCGTGGGGCCACCGGCCGAGCTCTCGCTCCCCCCCGCCGTGGGGAGCCCAGGGCAGGGACAGTTCTGGGGGCAGCTGCTTCCCAGGCCGTGGGGCACAGGGAGGAGTTGCCGCCCGACCGAGCCGGGGGCTCCCCGGGGAAGGGGCAGAGCCGCCCCGGCCGCAGCCTGGCAGGGTTTGTGGTCAGCGGCGGGGGGGGGAGCCGGGCCCTCTCTGTAGGGGGGTGTCCCCGCCCCAGCTCTGGAATGGGGCGGGGGGACACGGGGGTGCGGGTGGCCCCCTCCCTCTCCTCGGACATCGCGCACGGGAGCTGGGATGGGGCAGAGACGGGGCTAAATCCTGTCGGTTTGGGTGCAGGAGCGGGGCTGTCGCGCTGGCCCCCGAAACGCGGGAGGACGGCACGGACCGCGCCAGGCTAACACAGGAGACGATCGCCCCTGGGGCGAAAGGGGATTTTCGGAGCTCAGACGCCATCTTTGAGGCCAACTCGTTGTCCAGTATTTATATGACACGTTCAGTGTTTAGTAACTAATTAGTCAGTACCTGTGAAACAATGACTCCGTGCTCACACTTGGCAACCCCACGCCCGCGGGTCGCGGCTGCCTCCGCCGCCCCGCCCCGGGTGGAACGAGGCCCCGCCCCGGCCCCGCCCCGCGGGTCTCCCCAAGCGCCGCCCGGGGCTCCCGGGCCCGTCCCCGACACCGGCCGTGGGCCGGCACCAGCGGGGGTTTGGGGCTCAAGACCAGGCACGTGCGGCCGGTTTTGGGGCTCAGGAGCAGAGACTGAGTCACGTTTCTGGGGTGCAACACCAGGGTCATTTGGTGGGTTTGGGTCTCAGACACGGGCTGGGGTCTGTGTTTTTGGGACTCAAAAACAAGCTCAGTGGGCTGGTTTCGAGGCTCAGAAGCAGAGGTAGAGCCCTGTGTTTTTCAGGCCGTGAAAGGAGGCTCAGGGGCTGTTCTGGGGGCTCAAACCCAGGCTCATTGGGCTGGTTTTAGGGTCAGAAACACAGGCCTAAGTTCAGCATTTTCAAGTATTTGAAAGCAGAAACCAAGCCCTGCGTTTTCCAGACTTGGACACGGGCTCTGCGGGGCTGGTTTGGGGGTGAAAAACCCCAGCTCATTTGACTTCAGGAAGGGAGGGCAAGTCCTGGGCTTTGGGCCTCAAAGGGAGACGCATGTCCTTGGGTATCAAGACTTGGCCCATGCAGCAAGTTTTGGGGCTCAGAAACAGAGACTACGCCCTGTGTTTTCTGTACTTGAAAATGGAGACGAAGTCCTGCATTTTCCAGACTTGAAAACAGGCTCATGGGGCCATTTTGGCCGCTTGTAAACAGAGACGAAGTCCTGTGGTTTTGGGGCTGGGCCGGGGGGCTTGGAGCAGAGACCAGGTCCTGCGTGTTTGGGCTCAGAAGTGGAGACAGAGTTGGCTGTTTCTGTAGGCGGGAGGTGGGTGGACCCCCGCCAGAGGTGGGGGGGCCAGTCGCATTGGTCCCCGACACTTGGGAGGTCGGCATGCACCAGGCCAAATCAAACATCTGCGATAGTCTCTGGGGGAAAAGGCACTTTTCACACCATCTTCGTGTGTCCAACTCCCCATCTGAGGTGTGTACAACAGCCGGAATAGTCATTAACTCATTAGTCCATACTTAGACAACGCACAACTATGACAGTGATTGATTTACAACCTTGTCAAAGCCCACACTACTATAATGAGCAGAAGTAATTAGCTTAAGGATGGGCAGGGCTGTCCCCAGCCAGGAGCAGGGCAGGCGGCAGCATCGTCCTTGGCGCAGCCAGCCCGGCTTCTTCCTCAGGGATTCAGTAAACCCTGGGCAGGTCTCTCCCCGTCTCCTTTCGAGGGCAGAAATGATGTCTCCCGGCACACGCGTGGTTCCTGCTCAGCAGTTTGTGGGGGCAGTGCCACCGGCCCGGGCACCCTCACTCGCCACAGACGAACCCAGGACTGAAGCGGCTCCTACATCCCTGGGGAGAAAGGCACTGTTCAGCGAGAAAACAGCCAAACAGCATCTTTGATTTCACATGTTACACTTACACAATACTTTCTGTATTTATGAAGTAATTTTTACGTGTTTAATGACCAGACAATATGTGTAAACTAATAATTCATTATTATTTAAATACTTGTAAATTGATTCTTCAACACGTACTCAATAGTAAACTACGATACTTATAATCAAGCAGTGGCAGTGATTTATTTCCAACCATGTCAAGAGCCCCCCTGGCGCCACAGCGAACGGGGGCTGCACTCCCACCCCCACGAAGGTGGCAGAAGCCAGGCAGGATCAGGCAGCACCCCAGCAGTCGCCCAGCACGGGCCTCTCCCCTCGGCATCGGGCAGGGGGTGGCCTCGGGGGCCAGGAGCAGCTGGGGGTTCATCCCCACGGAGTCAGGCCCCGGGCGCTGCTCTGGCACAGCTCACAGCTGCAGGTCCCTCCGGCTCTCGCTCCTGCCAGCGGCCACAGCCCAGTGCCAAGCACCAGCCCCTTGGCTCAGCCCGCAGTCACCTCCCCGACGAGGAGCCCACGATGGGGTAGAGCCTGGCGGGACAGCAGTGGGTCACGGTTTCACCTGCCCATGGGGCCGGGATGAAGCCACCCATGCGGTCAGGACCTACCTCAGAGGTGCTCCGGGCTCAGCACTGGATGGGAGGCAGCGAGGCGGCCTTCAGCAAGCGTGAAGAGGGCTTCACCGACAGAGAGCCAGGCCCCAAGCGCTGCTCTGGTGCACCTGCGGGTCCGGGTCTTGCTCCAGCTCAGCCTGGTGCCTGGGTCCCTGCAGGCAGTTTCCATCGTGAGCAAAACAGCTTCGACCTGGGGAAGATTAACTTATTCCCAATTAAAATGAAAACGCAATTACTAATTCACACAGCACGAAGCACACACAAACATCAAACCAACGCCTCTCGCCCCCCTTCCCCCGGCTCCACTCCCCAGCCCGGGCTCTCCCCTCGGGCAGCGCAGGGTGCGCACACAGGCACCAGCCCGCGGGCAGCACGCAGGGCCCTCTCGCTGCTGCTCCCTCCTCCTCCTCACACGCTCTCACCCAGGCTGCCTGCCCCTCCTCGAGCACGTTTTCCCAGGGCGCCTCCAGCGCGGCCGAGGGGCTCAGCCCCGTCCGCTGGAGCCGGCTGGGCCCAACCCGGGGCCGCCCCCTCAGCGGCAGCGCCACCAGGCGAAGGTGCCGCAGGCCGGGCACGGCCCACCGGCCCGGGGGCTCCCGGGGCCGCCGCGGCCCCTCCAGGCGGCCAGGGGGGACGCTGGGCCCGGGCCCCGCAGCTCCTCGGCGCCCGCCGGAGCGGGCGGAATCCCCCGGCAGCGCCCCCTGGCGGCAGTGACGGGTCCCGCAGCGGCTCCCGCCCGCGAGCTCTTAAAGCCCTGGGGGCCGCAGCAGGGGCGCCCCGTCCCGCCTGCTCCAATCAGCGCTGGGGCGTCACCGGCGGGGAACCAATCGGACGCGGCAGCAGGGCCGCGGGCCCTATATAAGGGCTGGGCCCAGGGCCCCTCCCCCCCGTGTTCTTGGGCACGCGCGGGAGTGGGGTGTAGCCTGAGCCCTGGCTTGCCGTTGCTGGAGGAGACCTTCCTCACTGCGTGCTTTGGGGTACGTGGGGCTGTGCTGCTTTCCCGTGCTTAGTGGATGGGGCGGTGGCCTCGTGCTGGGCGCTTGAGATGGGGCAGCTGGAGGAGGGAACCCTTGGCCGGGAGCAGGGCACTGGCTGGAAGAACAGGGGCTGCCAGGGCCTGGCGTGCCTTGCAGGGTGCTGCCGCGCCTGGCATGGTGGCTGGGCAGTCCCAGGCTTAGCGCTGGCTGCGTGGGGCAGGTTGTTCTTTGCGTGGTGGGGCCATAGTGGAGCTGGTCATGGTGAGCACCAAAAGGCTGTGGGAGTGCTGCAGGCAGAGCTACAGGTGTGCCATGGGCTTATCCTGGGGTGGTCCCTGCCTTAACATTCCTCACGTGGGTTGGAGTGATGCTCTGGGGATGCCACCAGCTTCTACTGGAGCATGGTGTGGCTTACCCTTGTGCAACCAAAATAGCTTTAAGAACCAGCTTGCCATGACAGGTTACTACTGCACTTAAGTCATCCATGAATTCTTGGGAAATGATAGTAATTGGCCTGGAGTGGAGAAGAGCTGTAGCTCAGACCCTGGGGCTCTGGCTGCAGAAACATGGGAGTGAATGGTGAAACCACCTGTCTCCTCTAAAGAAACAAAATATGCAGGAATGACTGGTGTATTTGAGTTTTATAGGTACTGTTGCCCTTACCGGTGTGACTTTCCAGTATCAGTAAAAATAAGGTGGTAAATAGCAAAGCAAGAAAGAATAGCAGTAACTCTGTGTTTAAGTTAATCTGTTACTTCTCAGCTTTTCAGTTTGCAGTTTCAAGTTTAACAAATTTAAAAGTTGACTTAAACTAAGACTTCTTGGGTAGTGTAAGATATTGGTGCATCCATCAACATAACGTAGAAACTTTAGGGAGCTGCAAACTGTAAGGAATGCCATTAAAATCACTACTCAAATACTGGGTGATGTGCTACAGCATTTTTAGAGGTATAACTAAGAGGGAGAAGCTGAATATTCTACAAGTAGAATACATCAAAGCTCCTGTGCAAACACTAATTAGTAATGATGTCCTGCTGCAGAGGCTAATCACAAAAATGAGAACCAGATAGTGGCCCAGGAAGTCCAGTTAAAAAGTAGGAAAAGACTGCAAGTTCAATAAACTAATAGTATCTTTAACTTGGGGAAAAAAATAAACCCAAACCTACTATAAAGCAGAAGGAACAAGAGATGCCTGTCCAAATCATGAAGCAAATGAAGATGCTAACAAAGAGTTCATACTTAAGGAATAGATGGTCTTAAAGTGATTCCATAAATCTCCATCAACTGTTACGAAAATGCTCCAAAACCAAGCACCTTCATGGCCTTGGTGGGGCTCTCTGGTTTGTTGTACAGGGTAATCCTTTACATGACAACAGCTTAAAGAAGCAGCTGAACCTAGTGCTGGAGCTATTGATTTCAGTCATGTTCTTTCAAGCAAGTGTGTCTAAGTGTAGGAGAAATCTCAGAGGGGAGAATAATGAATAGTAAAATGTTGATTCTTCCAGAGTAGAAAGGAAAATGGTGGTTGTGGCTTAACCCTGGCCAGTATCTCAGCCCCACACAGCTGCTTGCTCAGAATTGGAGGGATAAAAGTGAGAAAACTCATGGGTTGAGATAAAGACAGTTTAATAGGTAAAGCAAAAGCCATGCATGCAAGCAAAGCAAAACAACGGATTCATTCACTCCTTCCCATGGGCAGGCAGGTGTTCAGCAATGCCCAGGAGAGCAGGGCTCCATCATGAGTAATGGATACTTGGGAAGACAAATGCTGAATGTTGCCCCTTCCTCCTTCTTCCCCAGCTTTATATGCTGAGCATGATGTCATATGGTATGAAATATCCCTTTGGTCAGTTGGGGTCATGTCCTGGTTTCAGCTGAGATAGAGTTAATTTTCTTCATAGTAGCTAGTATGAGGCTATGTTTTGGATTTGTGCTGAAAACAGTGTTGATAATACAGAGATGTTTTAGTTGTTGCTGCACTAGTCAAGGACTTTTCAGCTTCCCATGCTCTGCCAGGTGCACAGGAAGCTGGGAGGGGACACAGCTGGGACAGCTGACCCCAACTGACCAAAGGGCTATTCCATACCACATGATGTCATGCTCAGTATATAAAGCTGGGGAAGAAGAAGGAAGGGGGGACATCTGGGAGTGATGGTGTTTGTCTTCCCAAGTAACCATTAGGCGTGATGGAGCCCTGCTTTCCTGGAGATGGCTGAACACCTGCCTGCCCATGGGAAGTAGTGAATGAATTCCTTGCTTTGCTTTGCTTGCGTGGCTTTTGCTTTCCCTATTAAACTGTCTTTATCTCAACCCTTGAGTTTTCTTACTTTTGCTCTTCTGATTCTCTCCCCCATCCCACTGGGGGGGAGTGAGCGAGTGGCTGTGTGGTGCTTAGTGGCTGGCTGGGGCTAAACCACAACAGGTCAGCTGTCCTGGCTGTGTCCTCTCCCAGCTTCTTGTGCACCCCCATCCTACTCACTGGTGGGGTGGTAAGAAGCAGAGAAGGCCTTGACTCTGTGTAAGCACTACTCAGCGATAACTACAACATCCCTGTGTTAGCAACACTGTTTTCAGCACAAATCCAAAATACAGCCCCATACTAGCTACTATGAAGAAAATTAACTCTATCCTGGCCAAAACCAATAAAATATGAGGGGATAATCATGCCTGTCTATAACTGAGGCTTAACTGTTGCATTTCATGTTTCCTGAAGTTAACACTATGGCACATGATTATAAGTCATGGGTTAAAACCTTTCCTGTGAAGGAAAAAACATGGTAAAAATCTATACCTAAAAGTAGCAACTGCAACTTTAAAGTATAAACTTAACCTTTTTGTATAACAAAGAGGCAAGAGATGCAATGAAGAAATAAACAATCTGGTGAACAGCTATTTAAGAATAATAGCTAATAAAATGAATAAAAGAAGAAAAAATCTACTGACTCAGCTGTTAACATCTGACTCCTATGGAGGAAGATGTTCTAGCCTGGGTAACTAAGATAATCATTAACACTAGTTTTATGTTATTTTTAAATGTCTTCCATAAGTATCATAGAAAAGCAAGTAGTTCACCCCACCCCATTGATATTGATAAGGACTTACTGCCTAACTTTGCTTTAATTATTTTCCATTATCACATTTATATGAGGAGGAAAAGATGCAACACAACACTTAGTTCATGGCCATGACTGAAGTTATAGGAAAAAAGAAAATAAGGAACCCAAGTGGGGCAAATTCAAGGGTGTCTCAGAGTCCAAGCAAGAGAAACTGTTTCCCTCCCACTGTTAAATATGATCAGAATGACCTGATCATTAATAAATTTATGTACAAATTGTGAAGTGTGTATATAAGTCTGTGTAGATATAATTACATGTATTTGCAAATGATACTTGAGTTGGAAGAAACAAGTGATTCAATTAAGTCCAAATGTTTCCCACATGCAATCTGGCAATGTACAATTTGTTATCATTAGGCTATCTCTGCAACTTCAGAAGTGAGAACTATACTTTCATGTCTTTCAGAAAACCATTACAGAAATTAATGGTCCTTGAATAGGTAAAAAGGAGTAGGTAAAAATAGGTTAAAAGCAGTACTTGGCAGATAGAAGAGCTTCCTCAATTACAGATGTCAAAAAACTAAATCTGTGGTATGTAGGCATGTAACTTTATGGGAAAGTGTTATCAAATGACTAACCAAGTAATTGTAAAAATATAAAGTTACTATATTCCTTTTCTGAATGCTATCTGCTATTTTCCCATTAAAATCCTTTGAGCAAGATAGTCAGTAAAACACGTAGTGTGTCATCTTTGCAGTAAGACCACAGTTTGACGTTGCCACCCACACAATACGTGTAGTAGAGCAGACTCCACCAGTGGCTGAGCCTGTGGGAATCTGCATACACAAGGGGAGCAGCCAGCACTGTGCTCTCAGGGATAAAACTGTTTCTAGCAAGTTACCCTGGGTTATCCACCATGCCAAAATGTTAGTCTGTACAGTCTGTCAGTTGCAAGTAGTGCAACTTGTTCAGGCCTCTCAGCTCCAGGACTGTTGCATTTGGCCTTGTACCCTGTTATAAACTGTCACTAACATCTGCCATAGTGTGAAGTGTATGTTGATGATTGTGTTACTGCATCCTGGCTACTGCATGTGTACAGGGCAAGCTTTCATCCTAGCAGTGGGCAAGAACAGGTTAGTGGGTGGGCTGTAATGCTGGGTGTTGTCAGAGCTGTGTCCAGGGCCAGCATGCTGTGCTAAGGTCATTCCCACCAGAGAGCTGTGCAGGACTTTGACCTGTGCTGTGCCTCTCCCCTTCGAGTCTCATCACCTTGCGCTGGCAGATCCTGAAGGCTGCATGCCTGCTATTATTGTCCTTAATGTGTGAATTGTCCTTTCTTCCAGGTCTTTGCTGGTATTATGAATTTAGACCCTTGTGCTAGGGAGCAAATAGAGCTTAGAAGATACACTAGTAGTTAATAGTCACTTCAGTAGCCAATAAGTACTTCCCAGCAATGCACCTGCACAAAGCTTAACAGCCAATTAGTGCTGCAACTTCTGTGCTAATCAAGCATGCTCCCTCCAGTCAGCACTATTAGCCTTGTAGGTGAGAGAAACCCATAGGGAGATTGAGCAGGGCCTGATGAAACTAGGATGCTTTTCAAAAGCCTGAGTGCTTGGCTTTCAGCTTACAAAGATCTCCTTAACACCATGTGTTCAGGTGCGTTTTGTGTGTATGTGCCTCTCTTTTGTAAGAAGTCTAAAGTCAGAATGATATGGTTGGAGGAACCTGACTATGGCTGGCACAGGCTAGAAAACATTGAGTCAAAACCTTTCCCCTAACGCACGGCAAGAGCGAATCTTCTGTATTTGATACACTGAGTCCCTAGCAGACCAGAAATTCAAATATGAAGACCTGATAAACCTGACCAAAAATCCCACATAAATCAAGCTTTCTCATGCCATGGCCAAACTTCCAGGATTAGCAGGGTAGTACTCGATGAACATGAACTGAAGCAGGACTTGCTCCTGTCTGGGTCTGAAGGAGTTTCCTTTTAGGGTGCAGATGAACTGTAAGTAAACTGCAACAAAAACAATGGAAACAAACCAAAAAGCCTTCACCTGCATAATGCCTATTTTGGATATAACAAAAGGACTGAAAATGAGAATTTCTATAGACTGCTTTCTCAGGAGCTCTCTCCAGCTTTCTGCATACAAAAGACAATCTTCAAACTCAGAGTCAGGAAAACCTCCTAAAGACTTTGCATATAAAAATGTTTCTCAAGTTAATTTGAGAAGGAAGCGTCGAGAGTATTTCAAAGCAGACTGTCGGTTATGAGAGCAATTGCCAACGTTTTTTAATTCCATTTTTGTTTGGCAGCCCAGTGAGTGCTACTGTGCCAGATTTTTATCTTGGCAAAACAAAACCATCCACTGGAGCCCAAAGATGAACATCAGCTTCCTAGGGAGGTTAAGCAGATGGAGTGGTGGCATAGGCACAGCTTGTCAGACTGCAGATGAGAAGTTTATGGTAAGCTGCCCCCATACTTTGCTTTGAGGACCTCAGACAACTAATACTTGAGTTCAGGGAAAATTTTATGGGGGAGAATAACATTTTTAGGTGAAATGCCCAGGTATTATTCACCAAATGGACTTCTCAGTTCTCCTGTCACTTGGGCTGTAGTCAGTCAGACTCTGCCTTCTTTCAAACATATTTAGGATCAGTATTTCAACTCCAAGAAGCAGTTGAAATAGTCATTCTGTCAAACACATCCATCGCCCTGTCTTCATAGTAGCTCTTTGTGGGCCAAACCAATCCTAGCAAGATTTCTTTTCTTATTTTTACTACCTTAAAATAATACCCCCAAAGGAAAAACTCAAGGTGCTAGTCAGAGCCTTGTTTCTTAAATATTTATTGCCATTAGGCTTAGTTATTCCCCCCCAAATATGCCAGTAGCTATGTTGCCATAACAAAGATGTTCAAAGCTACTGATGTCATTCTTCAAAGCCTAGAAAACCTGAACATCTCTTCCTGCTTTGCATTTTGCTGAGTAGTTTGCTGAGTAGTTGCATTTTGCTGAGATCTACTGCACACAGTTTGTGTATGCAGAAGCAGCAGGTAGCTACTGTCACTAGTTGGTAGGTGACTTCTTCCCTTTTCACAGAGGGTTTCCTCGGTGCCTCTAGCACTGCTGAAGGAGGTAAATATCTCTGCAAAACTGTGCCCCACCAAAATACTCTAGGAAGTAGCAGTGGGACAAGAGGCTGGTGAAGAGCTGCCAATTACAGCCCAACAAGCAGCTAATTGCTTTCACTGGGAGCTCCCCAAGTGGACTGGAAGGCTACAGAATAAGGATCTCAGCAGCCAAGAGGAAAGGAGAGAGTACTTCGCCTGGGTGCCACATCTACCGCAAGCTCACTGGAGCTTCAAGGACAATCCAGGAAAAGCAATACCGGCTCCTTTCTCTGAAAAGGTTCGTGAGAAGGTGAAAGGGGACCTCTGTCTGCTACTGCAATGCTACTGGCAAAGACAGCAAAAATATATCATCCACAAGCCTTTACTTACAGACTTTGGAGTAAACCACCTCTCCTGAACAGAGGATGGGGCAGAAAGAAGTGAAGAAGTGGCCCTAAACCCAAAAACTGGAACATACCTATTGGGAAGCCTTCCAATGTTGGAAAGCCGTTCTGCAGTGAGGTGCCTGCCACAACAAAAAGACAATCGCATCAAACCAACTAGCCAAACAAAGAAGAGTCACCCCATGCACAACAGAAATGAAGACCTGGCTCACAGCAGAGTTAGGTTTGGTGCACACCTCGCATCGCTACAACACTGTCTCTGAAGTAAATGGGGACCATGTAATTACAGGTGCTGACAAACAATTTCCACAAAGGAACTGTGTAGCCAGACTGGCTGCCAAGCCAAGAATGCATCTTATCCTTAAATGTGAGGAGGACCAGCCAGCTTCCAGCGCCTTCCCCTCAGTTAAGTACTGGTCCACACACCTGGAGTCAGCCCTGAGCTACCTAGGATTACTGGTACTGCTATTTGTAACAACACCTAGCCCTTCAGAGAAAAATCTATTCAGAGGATCTAGACGTGGGCAGTAAGGGGGTGCTAAAGTCATAAAAGAGGACATTAAAACAAAAATGGGGGTGATGGTAGGGAGGAGGACACAAACAGTATCTTAGTACGATTTCTGGTGCTGCTGGGAGAAGGTCCCTCAGGACTTGGCCACCCCAGGGCACAGCCTCCTGTCCTTGCCTGCACGTACAGTGTCAGGCAGTCACCAGACCAGGAGAAGAGGAGGGAACTGCTGACAACTCGTAACCCCTATAGAAAGTGATGCTGCTACTGCAGCTGTAAGTGAAAAGTGTGGAGTTTTAGGATTGACAATGTAATTCACTTATCCGTCTAACAAACTTAATTCAAAATACCTCAGTCAGAAGATTCCAGACTGCAGTGTGATAGCACCAGAAGGGGCTCACTGATCAAACCTGAGAGCCTTCATAGGGAGGGCAATGCAGAGTGAATTAAAACTGATCATCCCCATGCACTAAGTTAGATTAATGCTGCCATACATCATCCTGTGCCAATATAATGTGGCAGTGTCACTTCCCAGTGTTACTTTATTAAAGAAACTGTATGAACACAGATCTGTAATACTGTCTTTAGTTTTGATTCATAAAACCTCAATTTGCACCACAGCAAACAAACTTCCAGGCTTTAATGTGTATTAGATTTAGCATTATTAAAAATCTGATACTGTGCACCAGGAACAAGTAAATCACAGGAGATGAGGCGATATGAATGCTACAAATCTGCCTGAAATGAAGTGTTACCAGTGGTTTTGATCAGTAAAATCCATGACACAGAAAAAGCATTAAGAGGAGTGAATAATATGACTGATGAACAGATAAGACTTTGAAACACTCTGCTTAAGTGTGTATTGGTCACAACAAATACTGGTCAAGTGGGGTAAACAAATACATCAAGTTTTGCAGGGATTTCAGCTCCCCATAGGCAAGTCACGGTTGTGAGATCATTGTAACCAAGAGGAAATGACTGGCTCCTGAGCTTGCTTACTTTGTGGGCACTGCATTTCGGGGACCTCAGGATTGCCTCACAGATGGCTTTGGAAATAGGGTCAGTGTGGTTCAACTTCCCCTCCTGAGTTTCATAAAAATCTGGGTAAGTCCAATTTTACACTCTCATATACCTTGATTCTTGACTGATGAACTCGGTATTTTAAGGACTCAAAATGAGGCTGTTCCGTGCCTGCTATGTGGAGTGAACTGTCTCAGGGACTCAGTAATGGGAGCAGTCTGTACTGTGGGGAAAAGAATCTGCTGTAAATATCAATGCTCAATAACCAAATCATACCTCCATCAGTAACTGTATGTTATATATTATATTTATAGATGTCATCCATTCACCACTAAGTAAGTCTGAAAAAAGAAGAGGGGGAAAAAAATCCTTCAGGCCAAGCACAAACTACAAATACAGGAGAAATACCAAATCATTGATGCTTTTTTTTTTTTTTCCTTCCCCCTAGGGTAAATATGTGAAAGTAAAAGAAGATCCTGAGCTACCTGAAAAGGAATCCCAACGGGATGCATCCATCATGTGCCACATAAGCAAGAGTAAAGATAGGGATGCACAGGTAAAGGACGTTATCGTAATGCTTTATGTAAAAGTTGTAGTCTGTGATGCGGTGAGACATTCCAACTAACCCCTTAGGCAGACTGCAGACAGAGGGTAGGAATGTCTCCCCTGTTCTGTACCCAGCCAAGCAGTGAGCTACCTCTCCAGAAAAACATTTGTCTCCTGCAGGTCGTATTTCTCATCTGCCATCCCTGTGACAGTAGGCGTCCAGGTTTAGGCAAAATGAACGTCTAAACTATTTCTAGGCGCAACCTTAGCGCGGGGCACGCGCAGAATTGCGAGGTGACATTGTTTGCAGTTGCCTGACTGTTACCCTTCTCTTGCAGAAACCAACTGACCATGCTCTTCTGTTAAAGGATCCGAGTCAGGATCTGCATTTAACTCCTTTCCCATGTGTACGTACAAAGGCATTACTTGTTTACTGTGTAATTATGTAGGTCATCTAAGTCATCTATGCCAATTATGTTTGCTTCTGTTTTTGTGCACCACTTTAAAACTCTTTCTTGATTTTGCTGTATGAGATGTGACATAGAAGAAATTTGTCGTGCTTTGCTCTTTCTAGAGGG
The DNA here is from genome assembly GCF_034638445.1 of Ciconia boyciana. Classification (NCBI taxonomy): domain Eukaryota; kingdom Metazoa; phylum Chordata; class Aves; order Ciconiiformes; family Ciconiidae; genus Ciconia; species Ciconia boyciana. The sequence continues at coordinate 62,151,691 of NC_132938.1, forward strand.
ATGCCTGTGCGGCTTCTGGTTTATGTAGGCAACTGTTTTCCAGTGTGTGAGACCTGAACAAGATGTTGAGCTTTGATGACAGGTTGCTGCAAAAACCGTATGACTTGTACGGTGTCATGGCAGTTTAATTCTCAAAGTTGAGGGGATTTTCTTGTTAGCAAAACCTGCTTTGTTGTCTGACATGTGGGTTCTATGGACTTGCTGCCAAAGACATGGAGTTGTACTCTCAAAAGGGCTTACACATTACTGGTGGGAATTTTTTCTCGTAATGATTTATGATTTAAGTGCCTAAATTCCATTTTTGAAGTGACTTGGGCCAGAGTCAGGGAAGTATTTTGGAACCTAGAGTTATAAAGTGGCTTAGTAGAGGGATTATCAAAACAGCTCATAAATGCTTCCGAATCTGCACCATGGGACCATTTTGGAGAAATGCACTTGCCAGCACCCTTGAGTTCTCTCTAGTTTTCAAAAATCCAAGAGTTCCTGAGTGAGGAAGGGATTACTTGAATATAAAGTTAATTTCAAAGCACTTTTTGAAAAAAATGCAAACTTCCTCTATCTGTAGCAGAATATAGTTGTGATTTCAAAAGGGGAGGGGGAAGGATGTTTGTTTTTTTTTACAAAAATATGAAAACTTTCAGGCAAAATATAAATGAATATCTTTGAAATAGATAATCCAGTCTTTATTCCTCACTTCTCTTCCCATGGACTCTTGGGGGAGAAAAAAAATGACTGATGCAGCTAGGCAGGGAGCAATTGCCCCCAAGGGCCGGGTAGTCAAGGAGGCAGGATGGCCTCCAAAACCAGGCAGCGTGCAACCATGGCATGTCATTGCCCAGACCAGACCCACAGTGAACAAAATCCCTGCAGCTTCTAGACCTGTGATACACCCCGCTTCCCCATGAGAGTGAAACAGCCTGGCCAGGCACTGACTAGCTGTTTTAGCCTGGCGTCATGTGGCGGCATGACCCTCCTGTGCCATTTAATGTTCCCTGCGCTGAGTGCTTCACCAGCACCACCACACGCAAACATTTGGGCTTGGCATTTGGACATGACTTCTGTTCTCTGCTTCAGGTTTGTGACACTTGAAGTCGCAGTCCACTCTGCTAGCAGCAACTCTTTGAATTGCTTGTGCATGCATTAATGGAAATATCTATCAGTTACGACTGGGAAAAGTACTGTGCTAAGTGGCAGAAGAGCCAGCAAAAACATGCCCATGTATTTTTATTCACCCTGGGATTAATTCCCAGGCAGGTCTTTGTTTACAGTGCTATATTTACATGGAGCAGCCATATGGAATAGGGTTATTCCTCCTGACAGCTGCTCTGCTTTCCTCAAAGCAACGTTGGGAGTGGCTGCTTCAAAATAACACCTGCTGCATTTCTGCCTCCCTCCAAACACCATCACAAGTGCAAAGGAGACAGCTACCCCAGTGCAACCCCTATACTTCTCACAGCTCACAGGGGTCAGCTGGGGTAGGAATGCCCCAGGCATGGACCTCAACTCCCATCCCTGGGGAGGCATGGTCACGATCTCGGCCCATCACTCACCTCTCAATACTATAAGGCTGATGAACAGTGTGTAAACAATGCACATGTTTGTTCCTCCATTCATCTGAGGGAAGCCACTTGTTTTAAGGTGTCTTCATTGGTCTGCCCATCCTCTCCACTACGTTCATTTAGCACATTGTCATTTCCTAGGGCAGAAGACAAAAATAAATCAAGTCTATCAGTGATAAACATGACATCTTCTGAAACTGCTGGTCTGCACCTTACATATCTGAATTTTTAAAAACAGCCAACATTTGCTCCTCCACCAATTCCAGTTAAGCTCTGATGTCTGAGCCCCCTTTGATCTTATTCGCAGGCTTGGAGTGCAGGAAGGGTTTCTTTAATTCTTTCCTGACTGCACATACGAGGTCAGAGACTCTTCTAGCCATCTCATTTCTACAGAGGCAAAACTACTCAGGGCCAGACTTTTGGAAGACCCCCCATCAATACTTTAGTCCTATATTGAGGAGTCCAGCTCTTCAAGAGTGTCTGGTACCTGCAGCTTCTTTTAAGGTGGTGAAGAACCACCAACCACCATGCCAGCAACTTTTACAAGACCTTTGCTAAAATATTGTCATTCATACCTGTGCAGTGACTGCCTGGATGGCTCACCATGGGTATCATGGTAATTGCTGAGGAGCAGATGAGCATAACATGTGCCACGTGGATACTGAGTTTTCCCATTGCGTTTTTCTGTGCAGTATTGAGGTGCTGTTAGTAAGCAAGGGTGAGGGCAGTTAGGCAGCTCTGGATTCTTTTCATTAAAGCCAGATGAGAAGCAAAGCCTTGCTCTAACCTGTCCCTTTGTCACAGCACCAGGAAAGCAAGTGGACTGGACTGCGTTGTTCCTGCAGAGAAACCCATGAAGCAGCACAATGAGAGAAGTGCATGCAATTGCCTAAAAGGTTGCAGGTAATCCAGAAAGGTGGCTGATTCCCTTCTGTTGTTGTTACCCTGCCTTTACTTCATTCTGGGCATACAATGCAGAGACATGTCACCTGCAATCACAGGCTATATCATACACTTTTTGAAAGAGCTTCCTCACAAAGAAATTTTCCCCCCACTTTGCCAAGATAAGCATTGCAAGCCAAATCTTCATTCTCATTCTAAAAAGCCTGACTTCTGACCCTGTTGAAAATTTAACAGGTTTTTTTTTCCAGGTTACACTGAACTGCATAATAGAGGGGACATTGTCAAAAGTTGCCATAGAAATGGGGAAAAAAAGCAAAAATTATTACAAAGAAAGAAGACAGATGCCACCAGGGGCCCAAGAGGTCATAAAACCCTGTCCACTATCATGCTGAGCAGGATGAAGTGGCCTTAGCCCTCAGAGGATTCAGGCAACTTAGAGAAGTGCCGAACAAACATCTGAAAATCCCTGAAATGCAAGAAGTGAATTTGCCTCTTCAGCAAACAGATCAACACTGCAAATATTCCCAGATCCAGCTGCCTCGAGTTAGGCTTCCCAGTCCAGAATGGGGTTCCCTCAAGGAACATTTGCCCTGATTTACCTGCCTGAACCACAGCTAATTCCCTTGGTTTAAATGGGCTTCAAAGGTATTTTTCCTGTTCAGATGAGCAGACCAAATTTCTGTGAGCTGGCTACACATGGAGGTTGGAGAGACCATTCCCTCGTCAGCCAGGCCTAGCTTTATGTTGACCATAAGGTTTCTGAAATGGTTCCTCCCCAAGCAATTGCTACAGGCTAAATATTTAACATAGGAAATTATTTCTAAGCTGTTCTGCAGGTGACTTTGCAGATGATTCAAGTGATTCCAGCATGGATTCACAAAACTCCTTGGCACTGGGATCTTCACCTTACTTCAAGTCCCCAAATCTGCAGGACAAAGTTCTCACTTCCTTTTTGTGCTGTGCTGGTACCGTTGCAGCCCACCAGCCTGTAGGCACCTTTCTTTAAAACTCCAAAGAATTGTCTTAGTCTCCTAGAGACATGAAGGGAAAGAAGGCATTTTCTGGGAGTAAATATGGCCTATAGGCAGATCTTTGACCTGTTGGATGATTTAGGTTGTGGAAAAAGGAGTGGGGAAGGCTTATTGCAAAAGGAGTAGCAATCTATAGAAGCTCTGATTTTCAACACAGCATTTCTTTAACGTTTGTGGAAGTGACTTAGCACATCAGTGGGACTTCTTAAGGTCATGTTTTCTGTGTCAGGTTATAAAAAAGAGAAGCACTCTCTCAAACCAATGGCAACAGACACTAGAAATGGAGTTGGGACAAGTGGCTGGGTTTGGGCCCTTTGTGTGCAGAAATGTCTGGGTCTGCACTTAAGCCAGCATGGGGATGAGGTGGAGGGAGGATTAACCTGCTGAACCACAGTGGACACTGTGGGTCCTAAGAGGGGGAATACCAGCAGAAAATGTGAAACAGTAATGTGATTAGCTAGACTGGTCTGTCTTCTACTGCAGGAACAGCCCAACCAGCTCAGATTTCAACATAACCATCCCGTACTGCCAAATGATGGATCAAAAGAAATTTCCCCTCACTTGGGATAAAAAAAAAAATAGGACCACCCTTAGCACTTTCCTCTTCTGCTGCCATTAAGAGCAAATAAGCATATATCATAACAGCATTAGGTGCCTGGCTTTCAGGTAAGCCATGGACAGGAGTAAGGGTTCAGCAGTCACTTGTATATGCTTCTTACCTCCATTTCTAGGTTTCTTGCCATTTTCCAGTTGTTAGATTCTGTGCACTACCACTTTTCAGAAAAAGTATTAAGCTATTCCAAATCTAACGTGAAAATTAAAGCAAAGTAAAATGATGCTAAGAAATCGTAAGTACTTTTTCTCCCAATGTATTTGCCACAAGCAGATTTTACTGACTTAAGTACTGTATGCATAAATTCTGGCTATGTGATTTAATGAATGCTCCACAGATTGGTTTCAGTTTGCTTGTTTTTCTCGTAAAGGACTGTGCTGCCGCTGCCTTCAGTTGAAGAGGATTTCAGCAATTGCAGTGCAGAGCTAACTCTAAAGCTGTTTTTTGCTGATAGCAGATCTGTAGTCCTTCTTGTGCTCACCTGCAACTTCAGATGGATGTTACATGCTCCTAGATAAATACCCAGTAGACCATTTTTTTTTCTGTCAAAGAATGCTTTTGGGGGAAAAACAGAGATCTGGTAATGCTATGGTATTTTTTTGAAAAAGAACCTTTCAGTTTACCTCCACTTTTTTTCATGCCAGTGAGGGGCTAGGGAGGGAACGAGATACAGGATGATGGTGATCTAGACATCTCAGGTTGGTATGTTGGTTTTGGGGGTTTTTTTTGTTGCTTTGGTTTTTTTTAAACAAGTACTTCTGTCATTCAATTCCAAGTGACTGTTCCTTTCCAAAAGTTCCTTTCCATCTTATAAAAATGTTTTAAAACCTCAGTCAAAACCCAAACAAATAAAAAAACCTAGGAAAAGTTTGCTCTAAAAGATTTTAGTTGACTAAAACTTTGTATTTTGTGTTTATTTTGCATCAACCAGAAACAGTTTTTCTTACTTCTTAATCCTGAGTAGCATGGAGTGGGTACATAGGGACAGATCATTCAATCTCTCTTCCAATATGAGAGTTAAGGGAGCACCATATAAAACTAAAAGAAAGCAGATTCAAAAAACAAACCAAAGGAAATGGTTTTGGTTCAGGAAGCCTCCAAGTCTCAGAGAATACAAGTATTTGGGGAAACTACATCTGTGTTATACTCTTCCCTATGCATTGACTTTTGGCTTGTGTAAAATGGGGGATACTGGGTGAAGCAGATTATCCAAAAGAGTTATTAGTCCAACCCATCATTACCATTTTTATTCTCTGTTCTTTTTACACTAATTATATGCACAAGTTTCTTGAAATGAAGCCCTCATTTCACTTGGTGCCTCCAGCAAGCTAGACAGAAATTTAATTTAATTTAAAATAGCCAGTGGGTAATAGGTCCTTCTAGTTACTCTTCAGCAGCTCGCTCTGTAGTCCCAGTACCAGATGCTGGGTCTCCACTCTTTTCCAAGCAGAACTGGTTAAACAACCCACAGGATCACAACTGAATTAACAGGCTCTGTCAAAGGATTAGGAGATTCATTACCCCATTGGCAATTAGTTGTACATTTTTTCAATCTCTCCTGTTTACGTTAAGAACAAGACAGGACATGTGACACACATCCGTCTAAGCTGGACCCCTCATAATAAATGTCCAAAGCTGCATGCAAAAGCTTAGGAACAAAACATCTTGTTTCGAATCACTGAGAAATCCTACTAGCAGACTGCTATCATGCCAGTTCCTTTACGCTGAATCTGCCATCTCTCTCTTGTCTAAATGACTGAGATTTTCAGATACAAAACATTGCTCATCAATCAAGAATAAAAATACAGAATCACAATGTTCAGTAGTACTTTCATAATCATACAGCAAGACTGAGACTTAAAAGGCCAAAACCTGTCAGCAGAGAATAACAAACAACACTGAATTTTCAGGGATACCTAATGAGAGTGATGAAAGATCTTAGGATCTTGCCCTCAGGAGAGAGAGCACATGGGTGTTCAGCAAGAAGAGGACGAGCCAGTCTCAGTTGAGCAGAAAACATTTCACTGCCTGCATTTGGCACTGGCACTTCAGTAATATTTGACAGGTCATTTTCACCAGATTTCCTCAAATTAGTGCCAAACTAGTTTAATTTCTACTTTGTGAAGACACAAGCACAAGTGCACACAACTGTTTCCATGTGTTGCATTCAAGATACACTTACCAAAGGTTTTTAAAAACATCTGTGGAAAACAGTGCTGAAAAGCAAAAATATCTGCTCAGGAAACAAATAGATTTAATTTTGGAGGGGAAGGCAAAAAAGATGAATATCACCATCATCTGCGCAAGTTTTCTGCTGTTCAGAGCAGACACACACCAAATTCTTTCCTCCCAAAGTTAAAATTCACAAAACCATGCATCCCTGCCCTTAAACCTCAGCTCCAGAGAGACACACAAGACATACCTAAATCCAGACAGCAGCAGTTGCTTATGTGTTATTGATTCCCAGTCCTACGGTTGCTTTAAGCACAGATCAGTTTAATCCAGGTGAGCAGAAAGGAAACACAAGGGGGAAAATTCTCAACTTCTTGTTCAGAGAGAGAGATTTTCTACCTGTCTTTGGGTAGGCAGCCCGCAATCTTCTCCCTCAAGAGACTGAGGAGTGCAGTCCTGCTGCCTTGCAGGGAGTCTCATGCTCTCAAATCTCCTGAGTGCTTTGGAAAAATTGCCTACAGAAACATTAAGCCTGTGCTTTTGAAACTGGTTCTTAAGAGATCTGAGTGCTCACTTTCTATTAATTTTCATTAGTTTCAAAGTCTCTGGAAAGCCAGCAAACCTAGTTCCCAAGGGATCCCCTGAGTGGGGGCAACTTTGCGCAAACAGCTGCCTCTGAAAGCAATTTGTCAGCTGCCACAGACCTGCAAGACATACCTGTGCTGCCATGACCAGCTTGGTTTTAGAGAGGCCTTGGGTGCTACAGAAACAACGGAAGTTACCTAATATCGACTAAATCATCAATTAACTAATTACTTAGTGGGAGATGAGCCTTTTGGTATTTTCCCTCCAGTTGTGGGCACCGAACTCTTGAGAAACCGATGCTGGAATACCTTGGAAATGGTTATCCCCAACACGGTGCTGCAGCATCCCCTCAGCTAGATGTACAGCCAGCCTCATCTTCACGTTGGTGTAACAGCTATGCCCTGCAACATCACCCTTTGTGGCAGAGCCTGATGTAGCCCCTAACAAGCCGACTCCAGCCCTGGCAGCAGTATGGCTGCCCTGTTGTGGATGAACAAGCATCCACAGCCCTCGGCATGGGAGGTCGCCCCACTCCAAGCCCCAAAGCCTTGCTGCAAAGCCATGTTAACATGCGACCCTGCTCCCATGTCCATCTGATGGGCAGGGATTATTAGGGGAGGCTGCAGTCATGCTCTACTGAGAGGAAAAAGCCCATCCCGCTTATTCCAGAAGCGGAGTGAGGCAAGACAAAACTGTCTACAATACCTTGATAATGGGCTCAACACCATTTTCAGGATTAGAGAGCGCCATTCTGCATGATGCTGAATTATGTGGAGAGAGCAAGCATGCTGCAGGGAGCCTTATAGCAACAATTACAGAAAATACAGAACTTAATAAAAACAAGGCCAAGAATTTTGGTATCTGATAGCCCAACAGCAGTCAAATTGAAGAAGGTACTTTTTGATGCTTTGTATGTATGAAGAAAATAAACAAATCTTCAGTAATTATAATAGCTAACAAGCAAAGCTCAACCATCTAAACACTTGCCAAACTGTGAAATAGCTTACCCTTTAACCTTTGTCTCTATTTTATATGCTTTATAGCTATAATTTGTAGCAGAGATACAGTAGATGAAGCTGTACTAGTTGATACTTGAAACATAGTATTATCACTAGACAAAATACATTTGAAAGGAGTCAATTAAGATTTTTAGAAACCATGCCCCAAAATTAACTATCTAAACATTTTCTGTTACAGACCCCTCCAATTTGAGGAATTTTGTTGCCTAGGCAACCTGGTTGCAGTGTATCTCGGACAGTTCAGACCACACTCGCTGTTCTAAATAGAAATGCTATCCATTTAACGCACAGCTGATTTTTAGCAAACGTATATATGTGTAATACATACCAACAGACCATGTATTTGTTTTATGTTAAGAAGCAAACACACTCATGTAGTACTTGCAGAGGCTAACATGAAGCGTAAATCTAAGGGCGAGTGAACAAAAATGTAATGGTGCCGAAATAGCAGTAAAGCCTGATTAGCTGGGTGGGATTGGCAGCTGCTTACGGAGCCCTGCGTGTATGAAGCGGTCCTGCTGACCTTATCACAGAGATGTAAGAAATAATCAAGCAGTGGTAGAGGGCGTGTATACAGCTATTTTGCATTGCTTCATTATATCCAATTAGAAACTGGCCAAGCAAGTGAATCAAATGACTTTGCATTGCCACTTGAAGAGCTGCTGGCTAAAGACAGAACCATACAGGTGCGTGAAAAGATTTCCCCAATAAAAACAGTCCTCCAATTCCAGACCTAATGTTTTCTTCAGGAGTCAGGAGTGCTAGCAAAAGGTGTGGGTTACACATTGCTGGATCCCTTGGCAAAGGCATCACTGGCAAACATCCTGGCAGTGGCCAAGCACAGAAAAACTAGGAGGTGTTCAGCGCAAGGCTCAATACCTTCTGTATAGGTGGGTATGGCAGGTGATGATTTCTGTGAAGATATTAAAATTTCCTGGGCAAAGCTGCCCAAAAGATGTAGAGCAGCTATGCTCTCTTGCTACAGGATTATAGGAAGGTATAAAACATTCAATTCTAGCTAAACATTTCAAATCTTGGCCTGAAACAAGAGGCACTCCTGCCTGATCCATAATGACCTTGTCAGAAAGAGGAATAAAGCTCAACAAAAGATGTATATGATGCCTTGTATTGCTCAGTCATGTGGATGGTATATTTGGTGTTGCATTAGCAGACAAAAAGCCCCCACTCACTGCTTGGTTGCAGTCTTGTCACTGCTAAATATCAGCAAGTTCACCTTCTGAAGAAGTTGGAGCAGAGGGACTACAAGACCTCCGAGAAGAGGTCGGGCCGTAAGTAACCACACTGACTAATGGGAATTGTATTGATGGGCACTGCCTATGTTGAAAAGATGGGCACTGGAACAGTCAAGCTGACAAGGGAGAATCAACTTTTGTGTGAGTTTCTACTTATCAAAGTAGACATATGATAGTAGACAAATGTATCATTTAGCCAAGTGATGCCAAGCTAAATGCTTCTGAGAAGGCACGTACCTGTTTAGCCCTTTGAATCACTACCAAATCCCCTTGCAAAAGCACATCCCACGCCTTTGCAAGTGGAGGCTTTCCACATGAAGACAGGAAGAAACATAGATAGTACTGATGCAGGAGAAAATCCTTAACCTAACTCTACCTGGCATGGTTTTTAAATGGCAAGCTCTGCTTTCATACAGCCTAAGTTAGTTGTGGGAAGCCTTATGTATCTTAAAAGATGTCAAGAGACTCAAGGCTGTTGTGGGCAGAATGAGGGAGAAACTTCAGAGATTGTACCCCTGTGTGAGCATCAGTTAAATGCAGTGTAAGACCTCACAAGAGTAGTGACATTCCAGAAATACTTATATTATTTTCCAGTTACTTTTATATACTGTTATATATTTTATGTCAGATACTTGGATAATGTACAGTAGTTGTGCAAGTTTAAGTGGCCAGGCTTAGTTGCAAGCATCATTCCAGCAATTAAGCCATTTCCCCAAATCTATAAATTCTACTTCAGAGTTGTTTGGGTGACAGGGCACCATTGATTCTCCCTTCTACAGAAAGCTTGCAAAGCAAATCAATAGAACTGTACATTTGGAGGTCCCTGACACACACACACACAAAATCACCTGCCATAAAAAAAAAAGTCACCTGCCATAAATACTACCATCCTAAGGTAAAAGTTTGCTTTGGAACAAGATTAAGCTAAGACACTGAATTAATTGAACTGATTTATTACCACTTGAAAAAGGTAGTAATGATGTTGACCTCAGCTTTTGTGCCCACAAATACCATTATCTAACCATCTTTATTTTCCTCCTTGTAATTTTTTATTTGTTTAAAAGCCTTATTTGCTAATAAAACTCATACATTTATAACAATTCTCCAATCCTGCGCTGCAGGTAAGGAGCACAGACACAAGGAATATTGAGAAATTTAGTATAGGTAAGTGACTAATTAGATTATGGCATACACATTGGTTAAATAATTTATGAACCTCAGAGTACAGATAAGCAAACTGTTCATTTCAAATAAAGAAGATTTAACTTTCATTCCTCCTTTGATCTGAACGGAATCCTTCCACAGATTATTTATCAGTTGATTGAATCTTGTAGGGAGATGGGGGTTCTGACCTCTGCTTATTTATTCCATTTTGCTATTTAACTTCAGTTTTCTAGAAGAAAAAAGGACAAGGCTGTGACAGTTCACAGAGATGCAATTTGTCTATTGAACTTAGCTTGGCATCTGTTAGACACACAAAGAAACAAAAGAAACTGCATAAATATTCATCAGCAAAGAAGTCAACCACGATGCTGGATTTGAAGCATTATATGTTATTTTTGTAATGATAATAGTGATTCTTCAGCCCTAATGATATCTCAGTACATTGCCTGACTGATCTTTTACTCGTGCGAGTATAATTTATTTTTCTATTTTATGTCCTGCCTATCATTGTTCCCAAAATATGGAAGTAGATTTACATAATAGAATTCTGCTCGGTGGTACTGGACAGGTTGGAGGTTTTTCTTTCAGGTAATGACAGCGGTATCAGCTCGTTCTTCCCTTTGCATCTCATTTGAATAAAGCCTGTAATGTGACAAGTGGAAGATGGCACTGCCTTACAACTGGCTAATTGGGGGAGGAATTATGGTGTAGGCATTAGGTAGCACGAACTCAGCTTTGAAACCTATCATCACCTCTTGAGAAAAAAAAAAATAGTTTTTCAGCCTAGTTTCAAAAGCCAGCTTTATTTATCAACTCTGTTTATCCTTATAAATTAATCTTTTAATTACTTGTTTTTCTAGATTGTAAATCTGCCAGAACACAGAGAAAAGCTATCCCATCTTACAGAAAGGCACAGTTCAACTTAGTGCCTTATCACTACAGCTATCCCAGCTGGGATTTTTAACACATTGAAGAAAGTTACATTTTTAAAAGCACAATAGGGTCCTCTGCCTGACTGACATTCAGTAGGCACCTAAATCACTCATGATTTGCATGTATGCCTGAAACTTCCTGAAAGCTGATAGGGGAAGGATATCTAATTCTTTTAGAAAAAAGGAAAATGCTGACCTGGGCTTATAAACCTACAAATATTCTACAATGCCTAACAAAAATGCCTACAAATCATCTCTGTTCCATCTAAAATGTGAACTGAGGGCTTGCTTGATCTGTGGGAAGAAGGCAAAGGGAGTAACACACAAATGCTTTGTTGTAGCTTCCCTCTAGTCAAAGCATCACAAAAAGACTGGGACAGATTTTATTCAAAAGAAAGGTGCCCTTCCTTCTCCTTCCAACAAGAAGAGGAGATACTACTTGAAAGCACCGAATATGCACGAAAAGTCTCCTCAAGACAAGCTGCAAGGGGCGAGTGAAGATGACAACTGGAGCACCGAAAGGTCTGCAAAGACCTGAGCTACAGCTACGGTCTCACCCCACCGGGCTTGGCAAACCTCTGTCAACCCCAGTCCTGAGAGCAAATAGTGGATCTGCCTGACTCAGCGCTGGCCTTTTACGATTCCCGTCCTTTTTAGGATTGAATTGCGCTCACTGTGAGGACAGTCAAGCACAGGAACAAGGGCTCAGAGGGGCTGCAGGATCTCAGACCTCAGGGGTTTTCAAGTCCCAACTGGACAAAGCCCCAAGCAAACCTGCCTGGATGCAGCGCTGGCCTTGCTTTGAGCAGGAGCTTGACCTCTCCCTCCACCCTCATGCTTTCTAAAGGACCACAGCACACAAGTCAGTAACAGAGAAATCCAGTTGTTTCTGCCATTGTGATTCGAATCCCCAGTATTTACAGTATGGGTTGAGTGATTTTGGTGTCACTGTAAAATGCCTCTTCTTCTTGCTGAAAAGAAATGAGATTTTGATGAGCTGTGTTGGCAAGGTCTGTTCATTTTAGCCTCTGGTCTCTTGGGAGATGCTTTCCCTAGCAGTCTTCTCCTGCCCATACTCACTCCCTCAAAACCCATTCTTTACAGTCTCATGGTTTGTCCTCAAGGTACATCCAGCAACACCAGGGGTCGCAGGGGTCCCTAGCAAACATCCTTGTGGCTCCTTTCATCTGCTCTTTGCTGAACTCTGACCGGTGCCAGCTACATTGCTATGAACTGGATGGAGCATCTTGCATAATTAATACAGATCCCTTTCCCTCTGCTCATTTCAGAGAACATTTTTGCTTATCGCTTGCTTGGTTAGGAACCATGAAACCAAACAAAGTAGGTCTGGAAGGGACCTCATGGGATCATCTCATCCATTACCCCTTCCCTAAGGCCTACAGAGTTAATAACAGAACGACAAGCTTGCAAACTCCAGCTGCCAGGCTTTGAAAGTTTGGCTTCTCCTAAAGAAGTACGCTGCTCTTGTCAACATGGGAGAGTCTGCATGTGCTTGCTGATCTGTGCAGAGATTAATTTTAAAGTGTACATTGTGCTCAGATGGCCCACTACTACCATTATATGCATCAGTAAGTTTCATATTATGCAACTACCAGCACTTACGTTCAAAGAAAGCACTTTTTACTCATGGCAAAAGGTAGGTGCTATGCTCTCATTAAAAGACAAAAGCAATGAAAGATTGGTCCTTGTGCAGCATCATCTTCTGCCTATTCTGTTAAAAATATTTATTGTATTGAGGAATGCATCGTTAATTTTCTGCACCTCTCTCTCATGTAGCACAGCTGATTTCTAACGCATGTCTTTATTGGATTTAACTGCTCAGTGAGTTTTAGCCATTATCAAATACTCCTGCCACTGCACAGTTTCTCTGTAGGTCATTCCTCTGAAGACACATCCGTACATGAAAAACGCTGTTGTCTTTTCTCTCTTCCTTGTTTCATTTAGTATTAATTTTCTGGTCATTGCCACCCCCATAAAGCTGTATTTAGAAACATTATGTAACAAGAAGCTCATATATCTGAGTGTGAACAGGATCTGTTCCCTTGCAAGAAAGTTATATGTATTAAGTCCAGTCCCGGGACAGTCAGAGTGGTGACAACACTGTTCTAAACAGCAATGTGGACACTGAAGTCCTACAGGATATCAGCAGCTAAAGCACCCCGACAAAGATGACAGGCAATCTGCAATACCACAGAGACCTTCAGGTAGCTAATTCGGATACACCTACACAGGGTCATCCATCAGCTCTGAGACAGATTAGCAACGTAGCCTCAGTCTTTAGCCAGTACAGCCTAAAATGGGACTGGAGTAGATGCAAGCTGTGTGGGCCCCGGGGATTGTTACCTGTTTCCTTGTAGCTCGCTGTGTCCCAAAACTTATAGAAGAAGTACTTGACACTGAGGTAGGCAAAGGCATAGTCATCATTTCAGCTAACTGGAGAGCACTGTCAGTGATTGAGGAGGCACTGGGTGCAACAGCATTTCTGTACCCACAGTGCCAGCTGCAATGTCCTTTGGGATCTTTCCAGCCATATCTGCCTCAAAAAAGCTAAGATTTCTTACAAGTAAAAGCAAGGGTGAATTTTGCATGATTAGGAGTGAATTCCTCGTGAGGGCTCTGCAATAATGGGAACCTGGGAAATGTCCGGGGCCCCCCAAAATCCTCCAGCTGCATTTTCTGCTCTTGCCTATTCAGCTGCAGCAGCAGCAATGTATAGCACCAACCTACACAGAACAATGTTTACACACTGGTGTGAATGCACAGACATCACCCACTACCTACCTACACACACACACTTCAAAGAGAGCACAGAAAAGCTGGACCACAGACCAAAATTCTTCGACTTCAGTAGCAAAACCCACCAAATTATAGCTCTCTCCGGAACACCAGCAAATATCCTACAAATGACCCTCTATGTTGTGAACGTGGTGTGGAAGCAGCTTTCATGTCTGGTGTCTCCATACAGGCAGCAGGGAAGGACACAGGACAGGGATGTGGCCAATTGATCCTCTGTTCCTGTCATTCCTGGCACATATCATCAATTACTTCTTCCATGCTTTTTAAAGCGTGCAAAATTCTTGTGCGATCCCCCTCACTTGTTTTGAATTTTGGCGAAAACAGTGGCTTCTCTTTTTTGCTTATTACAAATAATGATGTTTTGCTGCCTCATAACATGCTGAAAACTTTTTACTACAGATGAAAGTTTGTTTTGAAAGCATCCATCCAAGTAAAAATCTCAGCACTTAAAACATGCTATACTGTTCCATAATTTTAAACAACGAGTCTCAGGCCCCAATTTCTAGAGCAATTAAGACTCACTAGAAAAAATTACTGCAGGACTGTTCTACAAAAATAGAGGGGTAGGGGAAGGTATGGAGAAATATGCAGGGTACAAGAAGAAAACCACTGATAATACAGTATATACTGTATATGCTTCTATACATAAAGGCAACGTTAGCTTTCATTGCAAATGAAGGATATTCCTAATTTACTAGTGAATGCCAGCCTCCCATCTTTTCCTTTTTCCCCATCAGATTATAATGCAAAATTATCCTTTACGGGTATGTATCCTCAACCGTGGCCTAATGTGTAAGCAAGACTAAGATCTAGGTTTAATAACAAAGCTGTACTATGCCCAGATGTGATCAGGATCAACAGATGTTCTGTACAGAAACCTTCCTCAAACAAGAAATCATGATTTCCAGCCAGTAAAATCTTTCACAGAAGTACAACTTGAAAAGAAGAGTATATAGCAGTGACACAAAGGATACACAGAAATAGCCTGAGTAGCAAAATCCTTGTTATTTCCATAGAAATGTTGGTAATTGAGCAGAAAAATCCTGCATTTTACTGAACCCTATCTGCTCATTTGTAGGAGCTGATAAGTATGATTTTAGCAGGTTAGTCATTCTGTATGGGAAGAGCTGTTGAGAGCAGTTCATTGCCAGAGCTGTCTACTCCTGTGTCTACGTATATTTTGGACCATGTGTTCTTTCACAAACGTGGATTTTATGAGTTCAAACAATATTTTGTTTTAAATCCTCATGTAAAAAATAGTTAAAATTTGAAATGATAAACAAAGAAAAGTTACAGGGAGACCACTGTTATATTTGCAATAAGTTTCTTTCATGGATTTACTTAAATCCAATTTACATAAAGTTTACTTTAAAGCCTATAAGCTAGGCTTAGACTACAGGTCCAAGCATGTGATGGAGAAGGATTGAAGAAAAATACCTTTTACCAGTATCCACTGTCAGCACACTACCAGCCTTGAAAGCAATGAGGAAGCAATGGAAAGCCTCACAGACTACAAAGCAAAGATCAGCATTTTGATGAAACAGTTAAGACACACTCCTTCCACAGATTCCAAATATAACATGTAGATTGAGAGCTAGTCTGTGAACCTGCAAAGAAAACTTATACTGCTCTATCTGGAAGCAAAGATTTATTTTGACACCGATAGTGGAAGTTGTAGTAGTTCCTAGCTGACTGCGATGTAAGAAAACAGCATTTTCTTAGGGCTTTGCTACAGCTGAAGTAACTGCATGTTGTGCACACAGACTTCATTTTGCTTAGATGAACAGGGTGCATATAGCATTGTCTCCCTTCCTTTCTTACCCCACTCCCCACATTACAACGTGATGTAAATTCAGTCACACCCTTGATTACTGTGGATGGAATACTGCAAACATGGAAGTGTGAGACAACATAAAATGAAGCTGTGAGCGATACAGTAATAAATGAAAGACAGAGCATTGCAGAGGCACAATTTCTCAGGAAAGAGATTGAAAGAGGAACGGAATCTGCCTTCCCTTGCAGTCTTCCATGGCAAGAATACTTAAATAGTCCATTGGTTGTGAACAATGTTGTGATTTGGAAGTGCAAGACCTAATGAAAAAGGAGGGTGAACACAAGCAATGTGGATAGTGAAGAAGCATCGAGCAAGTTACAGCGTCCCCCTTGTCTCATGACCAGTCAGTGAAATTGTGAACAAGAACCTGCTCAGCCCTGCTGTTAAGTATATTATTTTGTTACTCTGTGTTATTTTAACCTAGGGAAACTTGATGTTGTGTTGGCAGCATGACTTTTAGGACTAGAACAGCCTTGCCCCAATTAGATCATAAAGGCAAGTTTTTTTCAGAAGTAGCAAAATCTAATTTCCAGCAGAATTCAATAGGAATGTGGATCTAGTTCCTATAAAATGCCTTGAGAAATTTTCCTTAGTAAAACTGCAATCCAGTCCAATCCTCAGCAGCAACAAATTCCATGCTCTTCAAGGTTTTTGATTTCTGAACAGTTTCTAAGGGCCTGAGCCGAAGGAGTGACAAGAGTCTTCCCATTGATTTGACTGATATCTTCCTCCATCCCTGGGATCATCTCCCAGAGGACCATCTAGAACAAACACAGCATTTGGCCACTCTATCAAATATAGAAACCTCCAGTTAGATGACAAATTCCATCAGGATCTCATGGTGACCTCTGTGACTTATGTGCAGTGCTCAGCACTGAAAAAAAAAAATCTAGCCACTGTGCAGAGAACGAATAAGGATTTACAAGCTTTGATGAGAAAGGGAAGTAGGGAATTATCTAGTCGTTAGCTGGAATGTGTAGAAACATTTGCAATGTACATTATGCCAGAATCATCTACAGGGATGAGATCCTGCAAAATTATTAAACTGTTGTATCTGAATCACTTAGATGGCTCTGAAAGAAGTGTCACCCATCACGCATAAATAACAATCGGAAGCCCCACGGAGTCAATGTAGAGAGGTAGCCATAGTGTGTTCTCAGATGAAACATAATGTGCTGACTCAAAGCAGAGAGTCACTTACTGCACGGTAATTAACCTAGGAGGTTATCAGCAGTGATTTGTTCTGATACCCTATCACGCAGAATTGCATGCTGCTCCACAGAACAGTACCGAAGCATCTGTTATCCACTATCAAATAGGCTTAACACCAGCCAAAAAATCTCAAAGTTATTTTCCACAGCAGGGGACAAACTGATCCCATACATTTCATTTTCCTGAGGAATTAGGTTTAAAAGAATATTACCAGCACTGGACAAGAAAATGAACTATCAGGCAGAAAGGTAGTTGTAACTGGACTGAAAAAGAAATTATTACACTGACTGGAAGACAGAACAGGACTTACCAAATGGAAACAAAGAGAAGAGAGCCATACTTGGATAAATAGCTCAACCTTGCTGTTCACTCTTCAATAGTTATTCTGCATGACCATCTGGAAATTCCTCTGTGGTAATTCCTTTTTAACAGTTCTATAATCACATCTTAATTTGTCATTTCTTAGAAGGATTAAAAGAAATGTTTCGCCTCTGCCAGCCCCATCTGTGCCCATGCACATGCAGACCACGTACGGGCAAGGCACACGCAAAGGCTGGGGACAGTCACACCGGCCTGCCAAAGCCAGTACTGTCTGAGGGAAACTCTCCTTGAGAGTCTGGTTGCTGCACCTACAATCTCTTACCAGACTGTTTCCATATCAATAGCATTTTATCTTTAAGAAAACAGCCCTCTCAACATCAGAGAATCCCAAGGCTTGGAGGCACCCCAGAGATCATCCAGCCCTCAGGCAGGACAAGTTCTTTCTGTTATCCTGAGGGTGCTTGTCCTCAAGAACAGGTTTGAGATGTTTTGGTGGAGATCTCCAGTCAGGCAGTCTTCTCCAAGAGCTATAGCCTTACCAGTACAAAGTTTTCCTAATGCTTAGCTTGATTTTTTTTTTTTCCCCCTCTGCAATTGGAGTCCCATTACTTTTTCTTGTATCCGCCATGAACATGGAGAGCAAATTTATTGCCTTCCTCACTGCAGCAACCTTTTATTTATTTGGAGAGATGTCCTCCATCATGTTCTCTCCTTTAGACTAAGTAATCCAGTTTGTTCTCTCCTCCAAACTAAATAAACCCTTTCCTCACAGTAAAAAAAAAAACACAAAAAACCCCCAAAATAAACGCCAAATGTTTTGCTTTTAAGTGTCTCAATTGAATAAAAAAGAAGACATGAGGAGCCATTTTAAACTGAAAGTTCAGATGTTTCAGCTAACAAAATGTTGAAATTCAGTGCCTCAGATAAAATTTCTGTTATTTTAATGCATCAAAACAACTAAAAGGATGTGCCCACAAGACATTCTGATATTTACATATCTATAGCATTTTTCAGAAAGATGTTTGCTATGAAAGCTTCTCTCAGCTCTGTCACTTATCACTTTGACCCAAACTGAACAAAGCTCGTAAGACTGTGCTTAACTTCAAAAGTATGAGCAGCCCCACCACGAACAAAATCCAACTTAGGAATAAAGTGTTTTCTTAAAATCCTTTCTCCAGGAAGCCAATGCTTGCAGTTATAAATGATCCCTACTGTGGAAGCCTCCACACCTTAGAACTAAGTGTGTCCATCATTTGAGGGACTGTTTCCTTAAAATATATATATTTAAGCACCCCCAGTCAGCATGCCTCCATGGAGAAGCATGGTCCAGCCTACCAGCAAGAGGGAATGGAAAAGATGTGGCTTACTTTGAACTGTGGAGCTGATGTTAATACCAACACAAGCTGGAAAGGGCACAGGGATATCTTGCATGACCCAGTCCAGTGATGACAGCTGTGCTGGATTACTCAAGGTATCCTCTGAAACTTGATAGAAACATTGGCCTAGATTCATGGCACTTATTCTGGGAGGGCCTTTATGGTCAATAAAGAGAGACAGCCATCTCCAAAGGGGAATGAAGCTGTAGGTGGGCAGCTGGAAGTACCATTTGCTCTCCTGTGCCACCTAGGCTTCTAACTCAAGGCATCTGGAAAATAGAAGGATGAATCTAGGGGTGTCTATATCTTTTGGGATTTCTTTTTCTCCCAAGTGGTACTCAGAAAAGGGCTGCTGCAGCTGATTTCCTTCTATACTAGAAATAAGCAAAGTGTACATGCGAAGCGTAATGACTTGCACACAGGAGGGTTAGCATTATATCAAACCTGTACGTTACCCATTGACTTTAGAGGCTAGTCAGCAAGAGAACACTAGTATTTCTCAAAGGGGAATCACGGTGGCGTGGATGTTACACCACTCTTCCCTCCTATTACTTATCTAGACTGCAGTTACAGTGTGTGAAATGGATGGATTATAATGGACTTTCTTTCCACTGCTACAAAGTCCTGATGCACGCACTCCTCCACTTCATAACAACAGGCACTGGCAATTATGTACATCAGATTTTTCTTAGAAATGTCATACATATATCTTCTGTCCCAGTGTTTCCCTAATTTATCTGGTACTAACTTTGTTGCTTTCATAGTTCATTCCTAACCACTCTAAATTTATTGATTGCTTCAGAGGAAGGATGTGTGGGGAATGGGAATGCTTTTTACCTTCTATCTCCTGACACTGTGAACAGCTGCTCCTCAGAAATAAACTTACCCTTTTAATTACTGGTATAAAATTTAGGTCAGGTATGGCCTAGAGATGTTAGTTAACTGTCTAACAGCAAATGCTTTGGGAATCTGTATTCTTGAGATCCCACAGTCGAGCGGGACATGCTGGGAGGCTGTATGGAAGGAGCTAGCCTGCAGCTCAGCGCAGATATCTGGGCTACTGTAGATTTGTCAGAAGCTGCAGAACGTACCCAGGGATTTGGAAGTTCTCTGAGGATCTGCTTAGACCAAGACATACTTTGTCACAGGTAGACAGGAGGACCAGATGCGTGTACAAAGTATATTTTCTGGTCTCTTCCCCCTTTCATTCTACCTTATCAGGAAGTTCTGCTGAACAATTTTCCATGTGCATCACCGTAAGCATTGTCTCCTTGCATCTTCCTCCCAGCCAAAGTCCCATCCCACCTGGGGATACATCCAGAGCCTCTCTGCCACCTGCATCATGGCTGCACCTCAGCTTTGCTCCCCCACCCAGCTGCCAGCACCCTCTTGAAATATGGGTCAGAGCAGGTGGGCTGTCCTGGCATGGCAGAGCTGGGCCACAGAGTTGGACAGCATGCAGGGGGCCAGCACAGCCCCCAGTTCCTACCTGTACATTACCTAAAATACACGGTGACAAGACATATTAGTACTTTGATAGGGAAATTGTTACAAGTGGGGAAAAAGAGTAGCCAAAGATGGGAAGCAGGGAGAAGAAAAACCTTTCACTTGGAAATGTAAAGTCCAAAGCAGAAATAATGTATTTCAATGATCATATATCCCAGTTTAAAGCTAATGTATCCTCCTTGAAAAAGTTGCGGCTTAACGTTGAGCAATATTATTTCATATTCTTTGACATAATAGAATACATATATTTATGTATGGCTGTAAAACTGTATTATTTTTAAAAGTTATTTCATTGAAGTGGTTGACCTTTTTATGTTTCATGGGTACATTTCTTATACAGTAATAGAAAAACCGACTGTAAACCATTTTAAGTTAAAGTACCTGTTCATTTAAATATTATAACCTGGATGATTAAATAGAGACCACTGTGCAATATTTGAGGTTGCAGAGGTAAAGAAACGGCCAAAACAAACAAAAAAAGAATCTGAACCTTCTACTTAGAATTCCCCTGTTATTTGTTTGCACTTAAATTTGATTTTCTTGTTTTTAATTTTATACTCCTGGGTTTTAAAATGTTCAGCAATTATCTGATTTGTAGCTACAACTGCAGTATGTTTACTTGTAAAATGTCTTTAAAATTAAGATCATTATTCGTCCTTTTAGATTTCCCTTAACTTTTCAACTGAACATTTGCAGCTCAACAAGAAGCAGCAGTATTTTTTACATTCCAAATGGCTCTCATGCCAAAGCATTTTGCTGATTTAACGGCTGGTTTTGCAGGATAGAAAAATACTAATAATTCTCAGGAAGCAGAAAATCAACAGCTATCATTTTTCAAATGGGATTTCTATAGCTCTGTCAAGTGTCCCATATTGTACAAAGGAAAGGCAATCCAATCCAGCGTTTGATTTTGCCTCCAGAGACGAGAACTTGATACGCCATTTTCTGGAACCCAAAATGCCAAATAATGTGGAGCCTTAAGGTGGTTGAGAACCCTGAACACAAAGTTTAAGTGTCAGGAGTGCCTGAATCACTTGGGCCCAAATATTCAATAACATATTGAATGATTAAGAGCTACTGCCACCTTTAGATGCCTGCTATCAATGTCTCTGCTATATCTGTGCTTGTATTTCTAGCACTGAAAACCATCTCAGAAGCCCTAAACAGACTGAGTAGCTCACCCACGCTGTAATCCAGCAGATAACTTCACTTCTCAAAACACAAGTGCCTTGCAACAAACACAACTGGTGCACACAGCACACATCCTGTCAGTCTGGATACTCGCTTGCACTGCAGAGCTGGGTACCTAGCTTTCAGGTTACCCTAGCTTAAGCGCAAACCACCTAAGTTTACCCTTTTCCATACATGCGGGCTCTGACATCTGGGCTGGCTGTTTCCAAGTCTCTCCTTTCCTTGCCCATGAGCAGAAAGACAGGCTTATGCCCAAAATTTCAGGACAGCCAATGCAGTGGAAAGTCTCAGTGAAAGTAGATGAGTACATTTTCCTGGCTTGGCCAGTTGAGTGGGCTCCTGACCTGCATCCTCCCCTCTTTATTTCCTCCCTGTATGGCTTTGGCAGTTGCTTGAACAACTGCTTTGGGAAGAGGATCCCATTTGCAGACTCCCTGATATCCACGCTGCGGTTGGGGTGCTGTGCACACACCTAATGGCACCAGTCATGGCTCAGCCGCTTTGGGTGCGAGAGCAGCATGGCCATCAGGTATGCGTGCGCTGGGAGTCCCAGGCTGCCATCTGCAAAGCCTTTTTGCAAGTGTGGTTTCATTGTTATTTGCACTGTGGCAGCGAGCCGACAGCTAACTTGGGTGTACCCGCACATGCTGCTGTTGCACCTCTGGATGGCAGTGTACACATTGGCGCAGGGAGAGGGACAAGACACCGGCACAGCGCACATCTGAACCACAGCTGTAAGCACAAAAGTGTAAGCTCTTGAGCGTGACCTAGCTGTGAGCACATCTGCATGCACAGAGGATATTTTGTAATCCACAGTAAAAAGCAACGGTTAGGTAAAATAATTTAAACACACAAATTCCCAGAATCTTAATTTTTCACTCAAGCTTACTTCTGGGTGGTCAGGGTGTGATTGACATGCATTGCACACAGTAGCCGCCGTGGCTGCTCCAAAAGCAGCGTGGGGCAAGGGATGCAGCCATGCATGTTACCAGAGTTTCAATGTGGTTGGAGCCCTCACACCAGAGCCAAAAGGGATTGCGCAGGCAGTTTTCAACACCTGAATAACCACTCCATTGAACACCTCCTGTGACTGGTTAATTCCCAGGGGAAGCTGCAAAGTTTCAGTAAGCTCAATACTATAATAGTTTTGGTTTAGAGAAAGATAATTGGGAATCCTCCCTGCCTTTTTCTGAAGCAAAACTAATTTGGAAAGGGGATTGCTATTGAAGAACAGTGGAAATGCTCAGCCAAATCTCAGCCTAT
Source organism: Ciconia boyciana (assembly GCF_034638445.1). NCBI lineage: Eukaryota > Metazoa > Chordata > Aves > Ciconiiformes > Ciconiidae > Ciconia > Ciconia boyciana. The sequence goes on from NC_132938.1 coordinate 62,174,442, forward strand.
GGCTGCATCCCCCAGTGACCTGCACTGCTATGATGTCAGCACAGACCTGCAAGCTCAGCTTACCTGATCAGGTAAAATGAGGGATACTCTACATCATCGCTGTGTCACGCATGCCCCCATGATCTGGAAAGCAGTCAGGACTGATGAACATGACCCACACTCCTTTCTTAGTTCCCTTGGGTGGCTAGGGGGTCTTTTTTAATTTCCTGACACCCATATTAGGTATTCTGCAGCCCTGACATTTTTTTCTAAACCAACTGCATCTGCGACTCTTGGAAGTTTTTAAAAGGTCAAAGACAAGGCAGTGAATTCCCTGGAGACTGACAGCAGGGGTCCTCCCACAACATTTAAATGCAATGACTCTTCAGAGGGAACAAGAGTGATGGCCTGAAGAACAACATATGGGAGACCACTCTGTTGCACTCTCTGCGCTTCGCAGGACAGCCGCAGAGGCCAGGAAAGCTCCCATACACCAAATGGAGAGGAATGAGGAGGGACAGGCAAAGGCAAGGCAGTACCAAGCACTGCAATTGAGGGCAAGAAACCTGAGGTGTTGGAAGGATCCCTTTGATTTAGCACCTCAGGAAACACAGGCTGGTGTCAGTTTAGGCAAAAAAGGAGGAAGAAAGCTTATTCGGGGAAAATGCTGTACCTTTATTTACATCCGCAGAGAATCTATGAGCAGACTCCACACTAACTTGCCCAGAAGGTCTCCTGTAACCATGGGACACCTCACCAGCCAGCTGCCTTTAGCCTGGCTCCCACGCATTTGTCTTGCCTATTCTAGAAACAAAAGCAGCAAGATGCTCGGCGCAATCAGACATACTCTGAAAAAAACCCAACCCTCTGCTTTTAAATGGTGTTCCTAGTGTAGATTGATGAAATGAAATATACCCCCCCACCACACCACCTTCTGACATCCATCCATTGGCTTGACAAAGCAGGTAGTCACACACACTCCACATGAATGCACCCGTGGCCAGGTTGCCTTGGAAACCTTCACTGCTACTTAATATTGCTATAATTGTCAAGAAAATATAGGTTTTCTCCAGTGATTCACAGCATGCTTCCATTTTACATAAATGCAAGCTTTCCATCTGCAGTTTTCTGAAGGTTTGCTTTGCTTTCTCCCCAGAAATTTTAGAGACATTTTCTCCCCAGAAAAATTAAACTGTTGTTTAAATGTTAGAAACGCTGTTGTATCAGTACAGGGGGCCGTGCAGCAATTCCAGCTTCCCTGTGTCTGTTGAAAGGGATTTCTAACATTCAGGCAAAGGAGCCCCGCAGTCCTCTCAACTGCAGTTTATTCCACGCACAGCTCTGAGGCTATAATTCAACGCCGAGAGAACAGGTCAGCCCATGTGCCCCCATACAACCTTGCTCGGGCTGCACGCTCTCCACAATACCATCTACCTCTCAGTGATATGTCCAGCACAACTAGTAGAAACCCTGAGCAACTTTTACTATATGAAGATTTCCAGCATGTACCAGGACTGTTGTGGGATGTACTCATCCGACATGTAGTCTCAAGGGAGCCTCTGGAGAAGACCCTTAGATGCTCACCTAAAGGAGATCTACATAAAGCTACAGGTGTGTCCACATTGCATGTACTTACCAGAAAGAGGTAAACAAACTCTTGGTACTGTGGTGCAGATAGATCCTAAATCCTGTGCTCCTTCGGAGGGTGGCAGCCTGAAGCTATTTCTCCAGCCCAAGGCCCAGCTTGTGGTGGATGGAAACTGCAAATTCTGGTTGTCTGATGGCAGTTTTGCCTAGAAAAGAGACAGGCAAAAATCAGACACACTGGAGCACTGCACGCCAATGGGTTCAAAAAGAAATGTTTGGAGGTGACACTTGAAAAGGGCACAACCTAAAGCAGTAAAGACCAAATGAGCAACCTGAAACACTTGGTGGTGATTGAACAGAATGCCTTAAGTCAAGCTGAAATGAAATTTTACTTGGAAAAGAAAAAAAGTGAACCATTTCCAGTTAGCCCAGACTGAATGCTGTGCCTCTGCAAAATAACTGCAGTACCTGATTTCACCATGCTGTAATCCTGCAAGTTTGGAGCGCCACAACCCCTTAAAAAGCTCCTCCAAAGGCAGTGCAGCCATCCCCAGGCAAGTCCTGGGGCTGATGTAGGCTCTTCTTGCAGCTGCAGCTAGGCTGGCTGATGAAGTGCCCTGAGTACACTTTCCTGGGGCTGCTGCCACAGCTGGGCATCAAGCCCAAGCAGTGGCTGCTACCGTGGAGCTGGGAGAGCTGGGAGGCTCCTCACCCTATTGTCCTGCTTTTGAAAAAATAGTGAACCCAGCTTTAGCTGATACCAAGCTGCATAAGAGACAGAGAAGTTTTAGTAAAACTAAAGTGATGTAAGCCTATGACATATGACTTTAGATTGCCAAGTTAGAACTGCAGTAAATCCACTGAGGCAAGACCAGAAACTATGGCTTCTCCATGTATTTTTGGGGAAAAGATACTAGAGGTTCTTTCCTGTGCCTGTGTAATACAGCTGTTCTGTATTTTTGTTTACAGCCTCAAGCAAAGCTCTTGAAACTGAGATGATGTTTTTTAAATGTAAAAGCATTGACTTTTATTTTAGCAAAAGAAAAAAGTTCAAAACAATTCATTTCAACATTTTTAAAATTACATCTGCATGTTTTTTTGGAAGATGTGCTTTTAGCAAAAATGTGTGCTTTAGTCAAATGCAACTAACTGTCTCAATGCAAGGCTACCTGGCTTTTTTTCCCATCTATCTGCATCAAGTCGGTAGCGTTTAGGAGATGCAGTGGTTACCTTAACTTTATCCAAATGAGCTGCAGACCTGTGTTTCCAAAAAGAACCGAAAGCCTAATTTTTAAATGCTCAGCATGCACATTTAGAGCTGTATTTTTCAGAAGATCTTGGGGCTTTTGAGCAGAGGTGGCAATATAGGTTTTGAAAAAGGCTAACAGCTCTGAGTGAGATACCAAGGTTCCAGCATTTCCACTCTTCAAAACACACGGGTATTTGACTTCCAGATCAGCATTGGTGAATTTGGCAAGTCTGCCTTGAAAACCTTGGTTTTGATCAAACGGAGCTGCTGTAGAAGAAAATCAGCTAAACTAGTGGATCTGCGTTTGAGATGACAAGAAATTTAACAAGAAAGATAGATGATAAAATGAACAAAGTAAAGGTTAATAACTCACTAGGTGCCACTCAGTACTCATCCTCTCTGAATACCATGCTATTTATTAAGGTGTCTACCTAACACTTCAAACCCAACATCAGATATCAATGTATGTGCAAGTCTTGCAAGTACAGTGTGCCCATTCGGGTTAAAATAAAAGCAGTCTAAATGCACCATCATGTAAAACTTGTACTATTCCTGGCAAAACACCTCTTTTGTTCACCCTGCTTTTAATCTTGATACATATCCAAGGTTCCAACTTTGCAGGCAGAAAAAAACAAAAAGGTAAAATGCCAGAGGGGAGAGCTCTCAGAAGAATCCAGGCTTATGAGACTGGACATTAAACTCTTCTGTGAAGAAATAGGGCACTGCCCCAAATGTTTTTGTAAATTTTTTAGGCAGAAGGACTCCTAAATCAAACTCTTCTTTAACACAGACCAGACGAAGTTGAACTAAAACCTAACGCTCCAACCCTAAACAGGCTTTTCCTAACAGCATCTGATCCAGGGGGAGAGTCACATTGCACTTCGAAGTATCTTGCACCAGATCTTATGTCTGCAATTTTTAAGACTAGAGCAACATGATTCTGTTCACATGGAAGGCTTCTAGATCTGCTATTTATGAATTGTACAAAATTTCTTGGAAATCTCTTGTGCTGTGGAAAATCGGATGGTTTTACAGTAATCTCAGACACTATTCTTACATTCTTACTAATCTGAAGTGCTGATGATCTGCCTCATAAAACCTGAAAGGAATGATGAGGGTTGGGATGTGTTTTCTCCTGCTGAAAGTGTCAATGCTTGATTTATCAGTGAATTTCTCTTATACTGCTATGCCTTTGCTTGGAGTTGGTGCATTGTTGTTTAGGGGCAAGGGATTTTTTTTCCTTCAGCCCTCGCTCTGTGCTCATGCTCTTTACCTTTCTGATCAGAGCAAAATGCTGGGCAGATGATAAGCAGCAGAGGGAAAACATTCTGATGGACCAGCTGTTTCCTTAAATGATATTGTTTTAGGAAATATGCCAGTTTAGATAGAAGAGAAACCATCTGACATGGAATAAAATACTGAGCATTTTATTACTGCCTTTTTTTGGGTCTCAATTTCCTATTTCATTCCCACTTTTATATGACAGTCCATCATTTTGAGTCCTGCATCTCATAATATATACAACATATCTTTATTTATTGTTCTCCTTCAACCCACTAATCACATCAATGATTCCAATGTGGCTGTTTCACTAGCCTCCATCTAAAGTTGCATTCAGCAAACAAAAATAGCCAAACATCCACATTTCAAGTGAGATGGCATATGGGAAGCAGGGCTCTTGCCCCGACCTGTTGTAAATAGCTGGAGAAATATCCTATTACACTCACAAATAGCATAACAGAGATTATAACTGCAAAAATATGAAGATGTAATGCACCCACTTTCTCCTTTTTTGTAGTAAATGCTAGCAAACTGCTAACCTGGGCTGGCTGCGTGCTGCAGTGATTTCAGCAGAAAAGCAGCACCTGGCTGCAGGAGGTTCTGCAGGCTCGGAAGCAGAAGAAGGTTTGAAACTCAGCAGATGGCACAGATGGGCACTGTGCCAGCCCAGGGGCACTACCTGGTGCACCTACGGGATCGCTTGCTGCATTTGTTATCGAGCTGGGAAAGAGAGACATCTTTGTTTTATTATCCTTTCTCTTCCCCCTTTATGTGATTTTGCTTTTAGCCACCAGACAACAGCAGTGCTCTTCTCCAGAGTGTGAAAGATTCAGCAATAAATGGAGTACAGGAAAAAAAAAAAAAAGAAAAAAAAGAAAAAGAGGAGGAATCTGTTGTTTTTCTGTAACAACTGGTCAGCTCAAACCTACAACTTGTCGGCCTCCTGTGATGGCTAATAGCTCTGTTTACTCGGAGCCAGACCACAGTGGTGCTTTTGGACCACAAACTGGGCTGGCATCGTGTAAGCGTGTAAAGAAGCAGTATTTGTCATTGTTGTGATTTTGTTGCTTTCCCCCACACTTGTAAGAGTTGATAACAAGTGACTCAGAGACAGCACAGCTGGCCTGCGAGATGTCTCTGCATGAGCAAAGGAATGGCTGTGTTCAGAGAGCAGGCACAAGTTATTCTTCCTAATCTATAAAAAGTGCCATGGTAATGGAAAAATAGCATTTGCCCTTGCACCTTCTCCCTTTGTTTCGGCTCAGGGCTTTGCCTTCCCATACATTCCATGGGGCAGATCTGGAGTAAGTGCTCAGGACAGTATGATTTGAATGGCAGAGAAGACAGGTGCATTTTTTTTCCATCTATACATTTGGGCCTTCCCAAGCTAGAGCTGAGCAGAGGGCTGGGCATTTATTCTACCGATGTGTCAGCCAACATGTAAGGCTCTACTATCTGCAGTCAAGTTGTCACAGAAAAATCTCTTGTGTGCAGTTTGAAAATTAGGAATTCTTGGAAAACCAGCAACAAGGAGACCTGGAATAAAAAATCCTTATAGATTTCTTAGCTGAGTCTGATGTGAATTTTACAGATGACACAACTGACATCCATCACCCCCAGGCTGAATATGTGGACAAAAAATAATTAAATCTTTTCTCCTCCCCATTGATGTGGTTCCATCAACATAGCATTTTCCTCTCCTCTTCAGCTGTAATGTAGGACACCAGCAAAACCACCCTTTACTCTGATACAGCTCAACAAGAATAAATCTTTTCTTTTGGGAAGGTTTGCAGCAAAGCAACAGAGAATTTCAGGGCAAGTCTAAGGTAAATTGACTCAAGCTGCCTCAGAGACACTTACCTAAATCACCCTTCTTGTAGTGCGGGCACAACTATCCTTCATTTTCACAAGCACTAAAAATAAAACAGAACCATTGAATTCATTTCTTCCCAAATAAAGCAATGTCAGAAAGCAAACTCAAGTTAACCACTTGAAAAATACTTTCCTAGTGCTGTAATTCAAAATAAAAAGGAAAGAAAGGAAAAGGAAAGAAAAAGGAAAAGAAAGATTTTATTGCATTAGCTAATAATCTGATAATCAATAATTCGCCAAAGATAAATTGCATTAGCCAATAATCTGATAATCAGATTGAATTTCTTTGTGAATACCCCCTGCTATATAATGGCAACCCACATACAGTACCCTTGGTACTTTGTAGTAACTCGGTCTTTGCCCTCTCATTATAAAATAAAACATACGGTATTTTAATGTAAAGGATAATGTCAGGTTTGATAACATGAGGCAGTTAGTAGCTACGTTTTAATACTGCGACAGCATCATTGAGGTTTCTTCTCTTGATGAAAAGTAATTTCTTTTTGTCACACAAGGAAATATTCGTTGTTTCAAGACTTTTGTGAGAAAAATGGTATAGACATTAAGTCAGAGGCATGAAAGATTATTCATGTTCAACTTTAAAATCAGGCACATCTAAAATATTCTCTTTCAATTTGCATTTCTTTTGATCCACTAGACTTCAGCTGAGACAAGAGAGGAAATTAAGTAAAAGACAGATTCCCTTCCAATTAAAATCTAGTAGAGAGAGGAGGATTAATCCTCTCCCCTGTTCTGTCCAGGCTGTGTGCCCTGTGGCTCCCAGGGGAAATGGTGCGGGGTGGCGAATCGCACACACAGGCTTATGGGGAGAGGGTCTCCCCCATGGTTGTGGCTCCGATCGTGCTTGCTGGATGCAGGTCACCAGTGATTAATTCCTCCGGAGCAGCATGGGATGCTCCTTGCCCTGTCATACAGCCCACTCTTGCCCAAAATGCCTCCCACATACAGCAGTGGGGCATGGAAAAGTTATGCCAGAGCTTGGATATTGTGGGCTTCACCCTGAGCTTTGCTGAAGGGAGCATCAAGGAGGGGGAAAAAGAAGCCTCTGCAACCATGTCCCTTTGGATGGGAGCTTTTGGTGCATCTGCCAGTGCCAGCAGGCTGTGGGGTAAGGGGCTCTGAGCCTTCCCTTCATCCCCCCTCCAGCAACCAGTCTTGGTGCATAATTTATTATCAAAATTAACTGATTTTGGGGGATAGGACTTGAAGATGGGGACGGTTTGTTGACAGAGACCTCTGTGCAGTGTGTGACAAAGTGCATGCCATGGTCTTCTTTTGCTAAAAACCTATGGTCTTCTGCTAAAGCAAGAAGGGGTTAAGCTGTCTATGCAGCTGATACATGGTAGGATTTAAAACTGTCAGCAGTAAAACCCACATCATTCATATGTGTATGTGCATTAGGATTTAAATATGGATGCCAAAAATGAAAATGCAGCTCACTGAAGAAAGGAAGAACACATTTCCTAATATAGATCAATTTTCCCATTTCTGGAAGAAATTGGGAGAATTAGCAGCACCTGCAAAGGCAGAAAACAAGAAAAGTAAAAGAATCATGGATAATTAATACTGTGAAGGCGAAGACATCTTTCATGGAAAAACATAATGGGCCAGAAATTCAGCTGCTGTACATTAGCTGATTTACATCAGCTGAGGAATGTGTTTCAGTGTGATTTAACATTTTTCTTATGTTACCTGGGAGATAAACGATTCAAAATATAGAGAGAACTTAACATGCATTATCTGTCATCTTTTGTTTATTAATAATTTCAGATGTTGTTACTTTTATTTAATATAGAGAGTCATTACACAGTAAATTAAAATACAACAAAACATTAAATGCAGCAAAGCATTACTTAAGCATAATCTCTTAAAACCCAAGCAAATGAAGCAAATCAATTTTAAAGGTCATTAAGGGGAGCTGAAGTCATAAGAATGAAATTACCAAATTATCTCAGGTCCCAGGCTGCTCCTAGGACAGCTACTGGACAGGGCAGAGATAGAGGCAGCATTTCCAATTTTCTTCTCACAGATCACCCTGAAACACTCTGCTGGGGTGAGAACATCCTATTATGTTCTTACTCTTTAGCTGGAACGGGATGTTTCTGGCCTTGGTTTTCTAAGGGCTTGCATGGTTGCACTGTGGCTGTCTGAAAGGCCCCTCCTAACAGCATTTGAGCTGCTCGCCTGGTTTCAACTGAGTTGGAAGGGAGGGTGTAAATCTCAAAGATGTATTGCAGCAAACTGCAAAAATTGGGGCTAAGTAGAAGAGTTCAGCTATCCCCCGTGCCACGCATCCTGCCAGGTGGCTGAGCAGCCACTGGGCAGCTCAGAGCAAGCTTCAAAATGTGCCATCTCCTGCCTGGGTAACCATTAGCATATGGCAGAGGGATGGAATTAGGGACAGGGAGCTGAGGATACGGGAAGAAGCAGGAAGGGGAGATGAGGAACAACGGGAGCACGTGGGTGGAGGAGAGTGAGACGTAATGGGGAGCATCCCCTTCAGCACTGAGAAGCATGAACAGACTTTTGCAAATAAAGAAACTAATGGATATTTTTTTTGGAAAATATATCAAATTAACTTGAAACATTCTCCTTTATGGCATATTCCTTAGCAGGACAACAGTCTGCAAGAGGCAAAGCTGCAGGATGGCCAAATTTGCTTGGGTTATCCAAACTTTAGTGTTGGGATGACTGCTGGAGAATTAGCATCCAGCCTTGCATTGCTTCCTCCAAGAGCAGGAATTGAACCACCCCATTGTGAAACAGCCACAGATTTGAAGCCCACGCCACAGAAGATCTCTACAGCAAAGGAAAATTCTTAACATTAAGGAATGCAAAGTGCATCCCAGATAAATCTTACAATAACGGTGATATAATCCCTCTATAAAGGAGTTCTCCTGATGTGAAATATACAGCGGCCAAAAGGATTCATCTCACTAAAAGGACTGTTATTTTTTATTGACTAAATGGCAAAAATAAAGGATATGTGTGCTCTCCCTTCAAGCACAGATGCAGAGGATCATGAGCTATTGAACAAGGGCCATATTCTGCCCTGTGATGTGGAAGCTTGACACAGCTTCTTAAAGGAGGAATTGCTGAAGACTTAAAAGGACCATCATTTGCCCTACTAACTGCTGCATTTACTGCTGCTCCTACAAGAAGCTAGCAAGGACTGTTCAGCCATTCTGTAGAAGTCCATGCTTTATGGCAACTTAATTAAGAGAATGAATAACCTGAAATTTTCCCATCACACTCAGGATGAAGCCCTTTTCTCTAGCTCCCTTTCATGGGAGAAGAGCCTCCTTCAAAAAAAAAAGGAGAAAACACACCTGAGGTATGTAACCCAAGCTATCAAGAAGGACACTGCCAAACACAATTCCACTGAATGCTGGGGGAACAGGACTGCATTTAGCTGAGCTGCCAGTATAAATCCCTTTTATTTCCTACGTTGGCTTGGTGGCTGGGAGGGAGCTATGATAAATAAAAACTTCTGCTTTAGTTCAGTAAAATCAATGACTAAAATCCTAATTTTACTGCTAGGACTGCAAACCAAATGTGTGGCCAGTTGAATCTAGGAAAAGAGATGGAGATCTGGCCACAGGAAGAAATAGTGGACTTACCCTAAAAAGTAGTGTCAAAGGTTTTTGGGGGAGGCTAAACAGTTGCCACCCTCTCTCCTTCCCCATTAAGTGTGCTAGACAGCGATACACACAGTGTCTGATACCAGTGCAGATATTCGGTGTGGACCACAGCAGATTTGAAAAGCCCAGGAGCTACCTGGGATCTAATTCCTCCACAAAAACCAGTGCCTGCCTTAGCCAGCAAGAAAAGCTGAATGCAAAAATAATTAGAGATAACGTAAAATGGCTTCTCCCTGCGAACAGCAGGAAAACATGCACTGCAACTAGAGCCGCATGACTAATTGATTTGAGGGGTTTGTTGGCAGTCTGAAAGCCAACACACCCAACAGGTAGGTTTTTGAGTTCAACAGAGCTAATGTATCCTATTGCCCAACAGGCTCCACTGTGTGGCTTCCCAAAGTCTAATAAAACATGAATTTGGAAGCCCTTCCCTCAGCAGGGCATTTCTTTTCCATCTGGGCACCTATTTTCACAATATTCACAGAAGCACCCGTGAGACTTTTGGGTTGTATCCAGACAGTGGGTATAATTGTAATTAAGCGGGGACAGACACAGGCATACATGCACACAAATGTGTGACAAGATGGGGCAACAAATGCCACTTCATCTCTGGATCCAGACTGTATTTTTTATAGCCTTCACTGGCACCAGGAGACAAAACTGAACCACTATGTTGCCAGACAGTCACAGGTTTTAAGCTTGCACGCCCCACACTGCTGAGCAGCATTTGGGCAAGGAAGCTCTTCCCATCCACCCATATGAAGATATATCTCTTGCAGTAAGGGTTGAATTACCTTGAGAAAAGAATTATCCCAACTCTACCCTATTGTATCCCCTTCATATCTCCCAAACAGGATTACTTTCTCCTTGGAGGAACAAATGAAAGAGTTAGGTGAAGGGGAAAAAAAGGTATCCTTGTCTCTAAGCTTGCAACAAACCATCACTGGATAACAACCAGTTCCCTTTCCTTTCCCAGCACAGCAGCTGTGGACACTGGCAGACAACAGCTAATTGTGTCAACACATTTTGGGAAAATTTCCCAAATACTGTGCTGCTCTGGTAGTCTAGTGGTCAGAAAAAAACAAGAATAAAAAAAGATAACCATTTTCATAAATACAGACAACAAGGGGGAACAGGACTTCTTTATTCTCCCCCTGAAAGCACTATGAAACAGCCCTTCTGTTTATTTATCAGGGTACAAGTGGAGCTCCTTCCTAAAACAGCTGATCTCTGCGGTTATTACAGCATTTGTCATAACAGCAAGTTTTCACGGTGAGACAATGTTACAAGAGCTGTTGAGACAGAGCAAGGTATATAAACACAAAAATACAGTATGTCCTGACTTGCTCATTACAGGAGAAAGCTGTTGCACAGGTAGTTGTCAGACAGTGACCGATGTTCAGCCGCTCTCCTCCAAGGTACAAGCTTGCAAGAAAAAGCACACAAGAACCCCCTTTTGGGGCAATTCCTGCTCAGAGCTGATGAGATGTCACCAGTTTTGTAGCTACAACAGGAATTTTTCCAGAGAAGATGCAGATTTATATGAAGTTTTAGGGCAGCCATTCCTTTTCGCCTTGCTATACAGATTTCCAATGTCTAATGCAACCACAGTTTAATGTAAGGATGAATTACCTTCTCCCTTGGAACAAAAGAACTTGGGTCAAAAATTGATTTTTGCCTAGATTGCTCTCTGCACCTCTGCTTTTAAGAACAGTGTCAGTTCTGTCTCAATAAGACATAAACACACGCAAGTATCTTCTGCTTTGTTTTCTTAAAAGTGATCATCTTTGCAGAGAGATAGAAAGAGGTGTGCTTCACTTCTTAGAGATGCATGACATATTTATTCCTCATTTCCAGGCCTGAGAAAGAATTCAAGCACCTAATTCACAGAATTGAGCCATTACAGCTCTGACACCTCAGTCTAAGACCATGGAAGAGCACAACCTCCAACCATGCCTGAGGACACAGCATAAAGGCACATGTAAGAGGCAGGGTTTTTAACAAGAGTAGCATAAAATTAACAGTTAGCTATTAGCCTTTATGTACACAGAGTGTTTATTTCCCAAGTAGGTTCAAGCCCATGAAAAAGAAAAGATGTCTCTGTCCTCAGGGGGGCTAAAAAGAAAGGCTGAACAGTCGAGGAAAAAAGGCTGCTGAGAAGGGATCTTGGGATGCTGCACAGCTTCTGTAACTTTCTTCTTTTCCAATGTGAAATGTCATGACACAAGCAGGAGCCACATTCAGCCATCAATATTTATAAATCCCAGAAACTACCAACTTGCTTTTGAAAGCAGATTTTTATATACAGTGCAACTCCAGCAGACTAAAATAAAAGCTCAATACCAAACTAATGAGAAATTAGATGAAGTTAATACACTGTAAGCCTTGGCTAAATCTGTTTGTCCTATTTATTCATTGCCTTGTTGATCTGGAACCTTTAAATAAGAAATCTGGCCTGTTCACCATTATTGCTTAATTAATCCTCCAAAAGTCTATGAATAATGAGACAAAAATAACAGCGCCCATTGTAGAAAGAAGGAATATAAATAGAGATGAAATATTTTGTCTGGAGCAGGCACTTGTAGAACAAATATCCCCACTTCTCCTCCTTTAGCAAATATTCAAAAATCTTCTTTCTTAAAAAAAAGCAAAGGCTGCAAGTATAACTGTCAGCCAGCACCAAGGTGATCATCATCTAACCTGAGACAAAAAAATATCATTGTTTATATAGGAATACCGTGGCTGATAGGAGTGGCTTGGCATCCGCCATGGCCAGGCCACAGCTTGGGCAGTGAGTGAGAAACTGAGCTGAAGCTCAGTGTTTCCTTATTCAGTATCTGACTTCTTCACGTGTATGACTGAATTCATCCTTGTCACACATTTGCCTAGCGAGGCAACACTTTAATGCCTGTTTCAAAAGGGGAAAACATAAACAAAGAGTGATTAAGTGTCTTGTTGGTATTGCAGGAAAAAACCATCACACAGGAAAGATGTTGAGGGAACTGCTCTAGTTTCACTAGCTTACTAGGGAAAAAAATAAAATAAAATAAAAAAATAAATATAAAAGAACTCACTAGTTCTTCAGGTGAAATTTTTAAGTGAAAATTTTCCAGGAGAGCACCTGGGCAGTAATGAAAAATAACAAAAACTGGGGCTTGAATGAATGATCCCTACAACTATAACACACCATGAATGAAAGTTCAGCTAATGCTCTGTCCCATCTAGCCCTGGCTCCATACACTGTTATATGGTGTGAGGCTTGGTCTGGAAAACTCTCATTTACACACATACTAATGCCTGCAAATGGAGCCTGGAGGACTGACAATATTTCAGCTAGCAATTACTATAAACCCCATTATTAGAGATTCCCAAAGCAAAGCAGCCTCAGGATGGCAAAAAAGTTTCATTCTGCTTGAAAGGAAATTCTATTCCAGCTGTCATCAGGGCACTTTGTTTCTTTTCTTGCAAAAATATGTTCTTTCCTTTCAGGGAAGATCCAATACTTCTCAGTGGTGATTAAAGTTGCAAAGAGGAGTTACCTTCTTGCTCTGGACTAAGAATAAGCCCCAGGAGAAACAGGCTACACCCATGTGAGAAAGAGAAGAGAGGATTGCTGTAAGCTTCTAAGGAACCTGGTGACCTATTTATCCAGAAAGCCTCCATCCCTGCTCTTCTCCACCTTGTCCAACCTCATCCTACGTGTCTGAACTCTTCTTAGAAGGCTAGCATGAAGTAAAATGGAGAGGTCTCTTGTGAGAAAAGGATTTGGGGAAAAAAGAATCAGGGGAGAAGGAGAGACCTCCAGGGAAAAAGAAAGAAGTCAAACGACCAAGTCATTCTGAAGATGGAGGCCTTTATCTCACTGAAAGGCAAAGACACAGTGGGCACTGCCCAGCTAGCTGGGGCCCAAACTTAGGCTCTTCTCAGCCCTATGTTTTTCTAGCAAAGTGGGTCATCCAGCATATTGCTGTATTTTACACAGAATAATGCTGCCCTACTGGATATTCCAATGGAAAAGCTCCCACATTGCTGAATTAATACATACAACAATATCAATTCAGGCACTGCCAGTCTGTAGAAATTGAATCCCAACCACACACTTGCCCTGGGCGCTCAGGAAGGCTGGCCAGATGCTAAACTGGCAATGTGATAACATGCTGTTGAACTCTTTCCTCTAGCACCAGGGTGGGAACCTTCTTTGAATGCAGGTGCTCTTCAGCTGTACCTTTTGCTGTTGCTCCTATTGCCTTTATGTTTTTGGAGTGCGCATTCTCCTGCTTCTTGGGCTGAAATGTCTCAGTGCCCCATCAGAGAAAGGGGCTGCCCTGCAGTTCTCTCCAGCCCAATCAAAGCAGTGCAAATGGCAAAGTAGGAGAACTTTTTTTATTCTGAGATAATAAGAAGACACAGTGGACTGAAGACAAAATAAGCCACTTACCAAATTTGCCTTCCGAAGATGGGTCATCTTGCAGTGAGGAACAAAGTCTGCAGGTTCACTTTTTCTTTTCCTAGTGCATTGGTGCATTTCCCTTTTTAAGTAGTCCATGCTCTTTCTCTTCATAGACACATACATGTGTTTCCCACCACTCTGAAAGGAAGGGCTGCAACAGAAGAAAGGTTGCGATCATTAAAATCCCACTTGCAAAGAGTGCAACACCCAGTACCATCCTGTGCCAGCCCACCAGGTAGAAACGAGCCTGTCTGTCATGAAGCAACTGAAGGTTTGAGCCCTATTCCCTTCAAACTGCTCTGATAAAAGCAAACCCAGGTAGGATCAGGCTGTCAAAGAAAAAGGCCACTCTTTTAACTCAGTTATTTAAACCAGATCGAAAATAAACAAAGGTAAAGGTAAGACAATGAGACAAAGGTAAGACAATGAGTAACTGCCATGTTCTCTCTTTACCTGGCATTAAATTGTGTGACACAGGGAACAGTTAGAGGCCTAAGGAGATTTTCAACCTGGATCAGGATGGATTCAGAAGACCCAGGATGTTTTGGGACTGAATTCCCTTTATCACTACAATCTCCTTGGTCAGAGAGAAAAGAAGAGGGGCACTCTGTGTCCTACAGTTCAAGTAAAGTGGCTTTTCTGTGCTTCAGTCTTCAGCCAGGGATCAAGGAGTTGGATGGGATCTCCTAAGGAGTTGTGTATTAAGGATCAGGTGCCAGAGGCTCTGAAAACTTCCACACTGAGACTGTCAGCTTCTCTGCAGCTGGAAGTGCTGAATCTCTAAGCAATACTGAAGCGATTAAAGAAACTGCCCAAGGGAGAAGCCTTTCAAAGAGGCATCCTCCCAGTTGCCCCAAGACTTCCCGTGTCTCTTGCTGTCCCTCAGAACTGGGACTTCCTTTGTGCTCCACCACAGCCCTTTCCGTTACAGCCAAACCCATTGCACAGGCAGATGGCAAACAAAAGCAACCATCCCATTGGTATACAGGCAGATCAGGAGTGTCTTCCCCCCCATAAAAAGTGGAATGACCTCAAAGCAAATGAGGTGTTTCTTACTACTTGCCTTAAACACCACTAGAATGTGGAATTAAAGCAGCTTCTTGCTAAGACAGCTGAGTGTTTCAAGTCCAGACCTGACACTATTGAACACTACCTGAACAACCAGCAGCACTCAGACTAGTCAATAAAAAGCATTACTAACAGTCGCTCTTCTCCTCTAAGCCAAGTGGAAAAAAACGGTGCCACATTGTTGCTGAGGACATATTTTGCAGCTAGCATCATCTCAATAAAACACACGCGTTTCCCAATTAAGAAATGCAGTCCCTAGCAAGGCTTAGCACAGATCTCATGGAGCCGCGCTCTGCATTGGTATGAGCTCAGCGCTGGTCAGGTCTTGTATCAAGCCAATTGCTACACCCAGCAGTGTCTCAGTGCCCCCAAACCAAAACTTGAGCATTAAACTAATTAGCAGTGTGCTAGTGCTTTTATACATCCCCTGCAACCAGCAGGATAAAAGATAAATAAGTTGTTAGCCTCTCCTAAAGGCTTCCAGACTATTTATTTATAGACTCATTTATAGGTGCCCTTCACAGAAGCATCTGACCTTTTCATAATGATTACTGAACCTCTCCCATAAAGTCTGTGCATAATGAGACAGCATTATAGTGCCCATTTTAAAGAGATGAGAACATGGACTGAAAGCAAGTAAATGAAATGATCTCGTTGCAGAAGCAATCTGTTCCACAGACACGTGCCAAACAAAGGCACTATTACTCTATCACATCTCCTTAAAAACCACTCAGACTGTGCTGGTGCTGCTGGCAGAACTTTGCAAAACTCTTTAACAGCTGTGGATCGGCATTGGACCCAGCAACGGCAGGAACCCAGCTCACAGTCAAGCCATCCCATCAAACACCAGCAGCACCTTCTGATTACTGTTCCTCTTCGTGGAATGGACCTATGAGCAACAAAACCACAGTTTTGAGGATGGCTTTCCTTTCAGTCTCCTAAGTTGCTCTTGGCACACCTCTCAAGGAGGGCCACGAAAATGATCTGAGGGCTGGAGCACCTCTCCTATGAGGACAGGCTGAGAGAGTTGGGGTTGTTCAGCCTGGAGAAGAGGAGGCTGCGGGGAGACCTTATAGCAGCCTTCCAGTACTTAAAGGGGGCCTATAGGAAAGACGAGGACAGACTTTTTAGCAAGGCCTGTTGTGACAGGACAAGGAGCAATGGTTTTAAACTAAGGGAGGGCAGATTTGGACTGGATTTAAGAAAGAAATTTTTTACAATGAGGGTGGTGAGGCACTGGAACAGGTTGCCCAGAGAGGTAGTGGAGGCCCCATCCCTGGAAACATTCAAAGTCAGGTTGGATGGGGCTCTGAGCAACCTGATCTAGTTAAAGATGTCCCTGCTCTGGCGGGGGGGTTGGACTAGGTGACCTGTAAAGGTCCCTTCCCATCCAAAGCATTCTATGATTCTAAGGTGGGCAAAGGTTTCCTCTGCCTGGAAATTAAGGCATTTTGGAGAGTTAGAGCAAAGCTTCATTTCAGCCCTTTCGAACAACCCCATGACTCACAATATTTACCTTTCATTTGCTAACAGTGAGACATAGGTTGCTGTACTGACACTTGTCCATAAGTACCAACCCCAACTTTGATTCCTTTCTGTACTAGCATGCTGGAAAGTTTCCAGATTGTTTTTCACAGGCAAAGATGCCATCTTGTCACCAAAGCAAATGCAAAAAAAGATATTGCTAGAGCTGCATCTGGGGGATGAATTGAACCTCTCTATTGCTAGAGGATTACTGGTTTGAAGCATGCATCCCAGAGCACTGAGAATCACCTGATGAAACCAAAGACGTGTGAAAACTCACTGACTTTCATTATCAGAACAGAAAGAGAAACCTAAGATCAGATGTAAACCAAGCACTGCCGTGTCCTAACTTTCTGGGTTTTTTGTCACAGAAGCAGCTGACATCTCTGCTAAAAATTCTGTGGGAAATGTAAGAAACATAAGGGACCACCCCCAAAACTCCTTCCAGGCTGATGTTTATGCCAGAGTACTTTTTGTCCAAATTCAGATTAAAAAAAAATCAAGCCTGAAGGTTTCTCCACTGGTGAGGAACAGCAGTGTGGGCATAACATGCCTCTCCCCTGAAGGTAAGTTGTTAGCAAGTCCCTGGAAATGTCCTCAATTCTACTCTTGCCTGATGTTGAAGGGCTGCACTACCAAGGAACATATTTTTCTCTTAAGCTGTGCTATCAACAGCTTCTTTTCCTATATACAGGATCATTAAATAGTGGAGATGGGTAAATCTGGCCCATTTCTTTTCACACCAAAACAGCTTCCAGAAGAGTGTGAAATATCCCCTCACCTCTCATGTCCCAGAGCACCACGTTTGAGGCACCCGGGGATTCAGCAGCAATGATGCTACAGAAACTCACCCAGACAGCAAAGAATAATCCCAGCAAAGTGTATCAGACAGCTTGGAGGCAAACTCTTTTATGAAGGATTTCATGACCTTGTGGGAAGCTATTGCTCCGTCCCTATACAACGTGTACAAGTTATTAATGGATATTTATCTTCCAAAGGAAAGAACAAGAAGAATAAGTGTACAGTTTAGGAAACTGAGAAAAGAATGACTTTTTAAGTATGACCAGGTGATCACAAGCACTTTTGAAAGGATATCTTCTGAGATATGCTATGCTTTACCTTAAAAGAGCCAGGGTCTCTCAGGTGCCCCATACAGCCAAAGTGGCAAACTCATGACGGTGCTGACAGAAAAAAGGTGGGGGGGTGGGGAGGGGGGAGAGGAATGGGTAAGTACTGCAAGTGCCCAGTTTGTTTAGGTATATTTGAAGAGTCAGGACATTGTTTTCCACTCAGTGCTTCTTATCACTGCAAATAGAATTTAAATTTCAAGGTAAATGTTATGTTTAAAACTCAGAATTTCAGTGATTTAGGTCAAATAAAATTATTTCAACACACTGGGGTTGTCTTTTCTTTCAATGAGAAGAACCAGAGGTTTTAATTACCTTTTTTTCCTTTTTTTGCCTGTGAACAAAAACCCATGGTATTCATACAGTTCTGTTCTACATTCAGGTTTTGTACTAATGAACTATTTAGGAGCTGGGATTTCCATCCCAAATGGTTAATGATTTGATTTTATACTGTAATATTTCAATTGAAACAACCCCTAAGGGCATCGCCATACAAGTAACTCCAGACATCTGTACCACATTAACTAAACCAAATTTTCAAGTAGCAGCTCAAAAGCTACACACAGGACACAGCCCTCACCTTACATTTCAGCCTGACATCAGCGAGGGAAATGGCACCATCATATTGTGTTAGATTATATGGCTACTCATTTAAAACAGTGCAGTTCAGAGGTTACCATGCTATAAAGTATTTGTTTTTATTGCCTTCCTCTTTTGATACTTTGAAGAAAGATAAGGGTAAGAGAGGGACACATATAAAGCAATTTTATTGTCTGTGCACTCACTGGGTTACACAAAGATTCAGTGCTTGCTTTCAGCTTTTTTATTATTATTTTTTAAATAAGAAAAACCTTGCAGGAGACACAGAAACTGTTATGATTATTTGTTCAATTGACATGATGCCTTTTAGGCTAGTTTCTATTTTTAAACTATGATTTTGTGATTAGACCATTTCTAGACCAAGGTGGATGTGCTAAGCCCCCTTGTAATGCCTGCAGAAATGGAGGAACTAATGAAGGAAAAAAATATCTTTGGGATCTAGACCTGGCCACAAGTGTATCCTTGCCAGGGTATTTAATGAATATTTTGCTGCTTTGTGCTGTTTGCTAGATACTTGCCCTCCAACAACTGCAGATTCTGGAAAGACTGCAATCACAAGAGGCTGTGCTGTAACAAGCAATATTTTAACTAAAAGCTCAAAAATATTTTTGGCAGGTCTTAAAGGCAATTTATTTTGCAAAGAAAGACTTTCTTGTACTTCTAAATCTTGCTCTTTTTTAAATTTTTTTTTTTCCTTAAAGATGTAGTGTTTTGCTCCAATTGAGAAAAGAGCCTACCTGTAGAAAGTGGTGGGGAAAAGGGAAAAAGCAAGGCAATCCCAGCCTTTTTCTACTTACAGGATTTCCAGTGAAAACCATTAAACAGCAATAGCTGGTCTCCTAAGTCAAGTAAGTCCAGGATAAATCTTTACTGAACGGAGCTGACCTGAGCTGCTGTCACACAGCACCACTTCAAGCAGCACGTCTGGAGGCAGCCATATATATATGATCTGACCTCACTACATGTTGCTAAATTCCTCTATGACCGTACCCTTACCTCCATCTCAGCCAGCATCACACCAAGGTGCCAAGTCACCTTTGCCTTGCCTTTGAGAGATGTGCTCCTGCTCTTGGTTCTTGGAGGTGCTGGCTGAAAGAGCTGGGGATGCGTGGGCTCAGCTTGGGAAATATGGACCTGTGCTGCACAAAAACACAGGCTCAAGACCTGGTGATGGCACAGTGTAAGACACACACCTCTTGTGTTCAATGCACGGGACTTAAAAGGGGTGAGGGAAGCTTCAACAGGGGTCCCACAGAACAGCATGAGACCTACTCCTCCACCCAGGCTTGGTAACCTGCAGTACTGGTTACCCTTGCTAAAAGGCTGGGTGGAAAGTCCCAGACTACACTGAAGTGCTACTAAACCTATTCTTAAGTTTTAAGTGGCATTTAAGTGGTCAACAAGGTTTGTTCTAGACCCTCTATTTCACCTGCACCAGAGCAGTACAGTATTTCTTCCTTATATGAGCATTTCAGTGTGATTGACTTTGGGTAGCAGGGAGCTGAAGTCATGCCAGACCTGTTTCATTCTGACATTTATTTGTGCAATGAAATTCAAGGATCTTTTCTCTTCTCTTTTTTTGTATGTGCTTCACTCAGTACTCTCTCTGTGACATTAAAATCCATCATGCTGCTGGCCCTGGTGTACCCATTAGATTGTACGTGCCAACAATGCTAGAGCTCCGTGATGTGGGAAAGACAGCAGAAAGAAAACAAATATATGTGGCCTGAGGAAGTCAATTTTAATTTCTTCCTAAGCTTTCTCTGATTTAGGGCAAGATTCTGTTGCCCTTAATCATGCTGCGATACACTAACCTCCCTCTCAAGGAGGAGGCAATGAATAAATGCCATGCAGCCAGAGGCACTTCTCCTCCCATTCGAGCGCCGCACAAGATGCTTGAAGCAGCCTTTGGTAGCATTAACCTGCCCAACAGAGAGAAACGTCCACAAAAAGAGCCATTTCCTCAATTAAAGAAAATTAGAGGGACAATTAGAGAGAAGTGGCTCTTTCCCACTCCTGATTACTGATAGACACACAAAGCCACACGGCTCCAGGGTCTGGAACAGAAGCCATCTAATCCTCTAACATTTCCCATACAAACTCCTGCATTTCTTTTTACTGTCCTTTCCTCCCCACATCCAGAAATTGGTTGAAATGGAGTCCCTGTGGCCGATGCCTGTAATTTCAGAGCCCTCCTGCGCTGCTGATGAGTAGCCACTGGAATGAGCCTTCCTCCTGTGCGAAGGAGAAAGGTCACCTGAAGGACAATGCAGAAGAGCCTCCCCATCGCTACCTGCTTGCCGCTGGAGACAAAACAAACATCAGTCCCCACTGTCACAAGTCCTATTAACCTTCAGCGGTCACTCGGCATGCTCACAAAATGCCATACAGGAAGGCAATCCATATAGCCAGCGTTTCAGCGTACGGTGGCAATCAAGCGTTGCCAAGGCTATATGCTCTAAAATGTAAAGCAGCACGGAGGCAGGAAGAACAGTATTGACATTTAGGGCCACATATGCAATGATGGCTCACTTAAGCTGCATGAGGCTAGTGGCTCTACTACTAATTTTATCTGATACCTTTTACATGCAATTCTAGGTGATTTGTGTTCAATTTGGCTTGAACTTCATTCATAGCCAATGGTCCAAAATAATAGCAAACTGAAATAGCTGAGAGCAAGCACTCATTTTCATTGTGTCTCTTGGATGTGAGCGCCATTAGCATTCCTGGGTTCACCGTACTGCAAATACAACATGCGTGTGTCAAATGACACTGCGTAGCCCTAGTTCTGCTCTAACAGTTCAGCTTTGTTATTTCCAGTTAGCGACAACTGGTCCTAATGGCACCCAATTCTTCACACCCCTTAGGGCTGCAGAAAAGTCAGGCCATGATGAGGGAAAGAGGCAACATTGTTTTAGTTAGAATATAGATGCTCAAGCTTGGTCAACCCCCATCAAATGAAGGGTCTCTTCAGTACCCAGGGAAGTCTGCTGTCCACCTGAGTCATGGTGTTTGAATCGGGCAGTATCACCAGAGACAAAGGTGACAAAATACAGAGAGGAGAAAAAAAGAGAAGGAAAAGTTTCACGAAAGAGTTAAACAGAGCGAGAAGGCTCAAAACAGATAAATGAGATTTACCCGGAATAACAAAATAATGGGGATTACCTGGAATAACAAAATAATGGGGAGAAAGAGAGAGAAGAAAAAATACAAAGTGAGCAGCAAAGGAGTTCACAGAAAAAGAGAGAAATAGAAGATGGTTGGGAGACACTGAGAAAGCTGAGACACACATGGAAAGGAATAAAAGAAGAGAAAATTTAGAAAAAACTGGAAAACAAGACATCCCTCTGACTACTGCTTTCTCCGTTCCTGAAACCTATCTGAGGTTTTGCATGCAGCTCTGTTACCCAGGTCTTGCATTTAGGCTGTTATTCTAAATGAAACACGAAAAGTCACAGAAATGACAGGGTACATTCAAAAATGTCTTAAAATCTCCTATTCTGGGCAAAACACACCTCTTTGTTCATGTCTGTTACCACTGTGAACAACTTGCAGCATGCGCAGTTTTCTGAGCACGCAATATTTTGCAGGACCAGGCAGCTGGATCTCTTTGCAGCTTGCTGTGTCGAGCAGTACTACCTCTAGATAGCAAAGCCTGATGATGCCACCATCCTTTTCTAGCAACTACTGCTCTTATCTACCAAGGCAGAGTTGCAAACACCAGCCCTCACCTTCCCAAGTAGCTTTTATTTACTTAGTCCCATTTGCAAAATGTTTCCTCTGGAAAAAAGATGGTATTGTGATGGAAAGTACCTGAAAGGCAGGTATGGAGCCCTACTTTCTTATAGATCTCCATTGATGAAGGAGAAAACTCAGGATGAAGCTCTTCCTTCAGCTGTGGTATTTATGGAAGTGCTCTTTCTTGTGCAATCTCTGCTTGTCTTTTGCTGAGCTTAAACTGTAAGCTTTGCTTTCCTCATTGAGGACATTGACAGAGACTCTTTCCCATATTTGGCTAGACAAAACTTGTAAGAATTGACATACTTGTCAGATTTGTTCAGATTTCGTCAGAGTAAGAATTACTGGGAAGGAAAAAAACAGAAAAGGATTACTACATATGCCCTGTTTCCTTTGGAAACCAAGCTAAAAGCATTATAGATAGGCTTAGAAAATAGTTACACCCATTAATCTTTGACTGACCTTCCTGATGCTATCAAAACTGAGAGCAGTGAACCATGTGTTTTCCATTTGATTTGCTGTGTTCTTGTTCAATAGGTTAAAATCTAGGATATGTCTTGAAAGACAACTGTTTGACTGGGGCAACCAGAAACCGTCTACTTGATGACACTCTTCCACACTACCTGTAAGTTTTCGTAAAGCGCTTTCCCTCTCCTGATGGCAAAGGAGCTGCCAGCTCCCAAGGGTCACAGCTCAGTGACACAAGTCTGACTCACAAAACAGGAGTTGTCACCATTGCAAACCAACTTCCTGGCTCCATTGGCATCTCATGTCATTAATACGACTAATAGGGATTTGCCTAAGTTAGGTTCAGAAGTCAGGGAAGAGTTTAAGGTACTTTCAAATGATCAGTGCTTCTCGCATCACACCAAGTTTCTGCATATATGATAATGGGTATTTACATATATGATAATGAATATTTCTGCATATATGAGTGCTATCACATGGCATGTAGAGAATAACCAAGGGATCAAGCCGAGCCAGCATGGGTTCAGGAAAGGCAGGTCCTGCTTGACCAACCTGATCTCCTTCTACGACAAGGTGACCCGCTTAGTGGATGAGGGAAAGGCTGTGGATGTTGTCTATACAGACTTCAGGAAAGCCTTTGACACGGTTTCCCACAGCATTCTCCTGGAGAAACTGGCTGCTCATGGCTTGGACGGGTGTACTCTTCGCTGGGTAAAGAACTGGCTGGATGGCCGGGCCCAAAGAGTGGTGGTGAATGGAGTTTACTCCAGTTGGTGGCCGGTCACAAGTGGTGTCCCCCAGGTCTCTGTGTTGGGGCCAGTCCTGTTTAATATCTTTGTCAATGATCTGGATGAAGGGATCGAGTGCACCATCAGTAAGTTTGCAGATGACACCAAGTTGGGCAGGAGTGTTGATCTGCTTAAGGGTAGGAAGTCTCTACAGAGGGACCTGGACAGGCTGGATCAATGGGCCGAAGTCAATTGTATGAGGTTTAACAAGTCCAAGTGCAAGGTCCTGCACTTGGGCCACAGCAACCCCATGCAATGCTACAGGCTTGGGGAAGAGTGGCTGGAAAGCTGCCTGGCAGAAAAGGACCTGGGGGTGTTGGTTGACAGCTGCCTGAATATGATCCAGCAGTGTGCCCAGGTGGCCAAGAAAGCCAATGGCATCCTGGCTTGTATCAAAAATAGCGTGGCCAGCAGGACTAGGGAAGCGATTGCCCCCCTGTACTCGGCACTGGTGAGGCCGCACCTCGAATACTGTGTTCAGTTTTGGGCCCCTCACTACAAGAGAGACATTGAGGTGCGGGAGTGTGTCCAGAGAAGGGCAACGAAGCTGGTGAAGGGTCTAGAGCACAAGTCTTATGAGGAGCGGCTGAGGGAACTGGGGTTGTTTAGCCTGGAGAAAAGGAGGCTGAGGGAAGACCTTATTGCTCTCTACAACTACCTGAAAGGAGGTTGTAGTGAGGTGGGGGTTGGTCTCTTTTCCCAGGTAACAAGTGATAGGACGAGAGGAAATGGCCTCAAGTTGCACCAGGGGAGGCTTAGATTGGATATGAGGAAATTTTACTTCACTGAAAGGGTTATCAAGCATTGGAACAGGCTGCCCAGGGAAGTGGTTGAGTTGCCATCCCTGGAGGTATTTAAAAGACATTTGGATGAGGTGCTTAGGGACGTGGTATAGTGGTGGTCTTGGTAGTGTTAGGTTTACGGTTGGACTCGATGATCTTAAAGGTCTTTTCCAACCTATACAATTCTATGATTCTGTGATTATGAACTCTGAAATAACAGACTGGTAGAGTAAATACAAGTATCCAGAGGCAGACAGGCAGGCTGAAGCTGCACAAGTCAAAACCACAGTGCCAGAAACCACTTCTGGGCAGGGGAGCCTGATGGTCAGCTACGCTACATCTGCAGATCAGCTCTAGCATGCTTTGGCCTGTGCCAACAAGGCATTTCCCAAATTCTGCTGTTAGCACAGCCCAGGAACTACATCCAACAGGCAGTTTCCGTGTGGGCACGCAGCTCAGCTGAAGGAGTTTAACAGTATGGACAAGGTCAAGTCCTGCCAGCTGGCCTGAGAACCAAACATTGCTCTCTGCTACTGTTTAATCTACTAGCACAGATGTAGCCCACAGCTGATGGGAGCTCTGACAGGGCTCTCTTCATCACATGCCATCCACGTTTACTTTCTCCAACTTGAATCCTTGAAAAGATGTCTCATTCCTTAAGGATCACCATCCTATAGCATCCTACGCTTCCAACATGTATATAAAACCACCCCAAAACACAAGTCTAACTGAAAAATTAATCTCTCTAGATGGTAGTTACCAATCCTTTCCTCGTTCCTCCCTTTCCAAACAAGGTGGGTAACATTTTACAGAGATGCTGCTGTTTTGTCTGCTATCATGCTCATCTAGATGCCTCCAGATTGCTGTATTTTAATCCAGTTTTCACACACAGGGGGAAGGTTTGCTGGTTTGTAGTTCCAAGGAGTAACTGCACAACCTGATATAGCTAAACACCACTAGTTAATGCTTACAGAGGACTCTAAGTAGTCAGTAATCCTAACAAACAAAAAGTGAAATATTTTGGTACGTTTAACCTCCATTTCACAAGTCATGCAGCTGCATTTGAGAGGGTGACATAGATGAGAAAGAGGAAGTTGAGACCAGATTTTGGATCAGACTGTGCATGACATCAATTTAGAAGTACATGGATAAGATGCATCATTCTACTGAGCTCATGCTATTCATTATAATGCCTATGGATTGATGAGCAATTGCTAATTACACTTCAGATATGGGACAGTCAGTATGGCATATATAGGATCACCATCGGAAAAAAAATATTAAACATTCAAGAAATAGAAAAATCAAGGAAATGATAAATAAGCCAATTTTAACACCTTTCAGCTAGCTGTACATGTCATATCCACTAAATGTACCAGTTTGCTCCACTGGCAAATAGCACATTATTATCATAGAATCATAGAATAGTTTGGGTTGGAAGGGACCTTTAAAGGTCACCTAGTCCAACCCCCTGCAATGAGCAGGGACATCTTCAACTACATCAGGTTGCTCAGAGCCCCATCCAACCTGACCTTGAATGTTTCCAGGGATGGGGCCTCCACTACCTCTCTGGGAAACCTGTTCCAGTGTTTCACCACCCTCATCATAAAAAAATCTCTTCCTTGCATCTAGTCTAAATCTACCTTCTTTTAGTTTAAAACCCCCTTGTCCTGTCGCTACAGGCCCTACTAAAAAGTCTGTCCCCATCTTTCTTATAAGCCCCCTTTAAGTACTGGAAGGCTGCAATAAGGTCTCCCCGGAGCCTTCTCTTCTCCAGGCTGGACAACCCCAACTCTCTCAGCTTTTCCTCATAGGAGAGGTGTTCCATCCCTCTGATCATTTTTGTGTCCCTCCTCTGGTCCTGCTCCAACAGGTCCATGTCTTTCCTGTGCTGAGGGCTCCAGAGCTGGATGCAGTACTCCAGGTGGGGTCTCACCAGAGCAGAGCAGAGGGGCAGAATCACCTCCCTCGACCTGCTGGCCACTTCTTTTGGTGCAGCGCAGGATACAGTGACTTTCTGGGCTGTGAGTGCCCATTGCCAGCTCATGTCCAGCTTTTCATCCACCAGTACCCTCAAGTCCTTCTCCACAGGGCTGCTCTCAATCCCTTCATCCGCCAGCCTGTATTGATACCGGGGGTATTCCTTAGGAACAGGAATTAAGCAGAATGACATGCATGAGGATGTTCCCACAAACCTCTCAAGTTCTTTATAAAACAGCATTTAACTTGGAAAAAAAAAAAAAGTCTGTTTCAGAAGAAATTCTATGATGCATCCCTAAATGAATGCCTGGTTTCATAGTTTACTTTAGTGTATTACTTCATAGTTATTGTACTGTCACAGGTGACATATACTATTATTTTATTTAAGATGTTTTTTCTTGTTTTTTCATCTCTTCTGAAAGCGAGTCATTCAATGAGAAGTAACATCACTGAAAATCTGCATTCCTGCATAGTTCCACCCTGTTGGCTGGCTTCGCTGATGTCTAATAAGACATAAGTTTTCTTACTGTCGGGTTGCTGCTGTACAATGTTGCTTCACTGCAATCAGTGGTATTCTTTTGGTGGGGGCAATACTGGATCTCACTCTCTTGATGTCTGACCACCTTTCTCATAGGAGCTTAATTACTTCTGTGCGCCCTTGTGTTAAATTTGGTTAAAAGTGGCCAAAGAATTCCGAAGTTATATATTAAAGGAACGAGACTGAAGAAAAAGACAGTTCAGTGTGCCTGCACTCATTTCTTCAAGAAACTTTCAGAAGAAAGGCACAGAAGGGTGTTTCTCTTTAATCTCACAACAGCTGACACTTTGGTGCATAAGGTCCTTACCATGCCTGCAAGAGCCTTGCACAACTCTTGGCTCTATCCAGGTCATTCTGTGTGTCCAAACAACCAGATCCCTGACTTACAGTGCTTTTCAAAATCACTGATCTTTAAGTACGTCTACAGCATGAACTGCTTGATCTTGAAAACACCACTCATAGCAACTCCATCTTCCAGCTGAAGAATCCATGTGGCCCAAACCACATAAGAAAAAGCAGATGTTAGGAGACGTAAGGGAGGACTTTGCAGTGTCCTTAGCTCCAGCTGAGATCAAGTGACAAAGTGTTGACATCCTGAACATTTTTAGAGCTGGGAGATCATTTCCCAGCTAGCTTTATTGTTTTTCAAAATCAGGCTTGTTTATCCTGGCGCTAACATGAGGTGTGAAAATGAGGAATGTACTTATCCAATCTTAGTGATCAGGCTTGTCAGCCTGTACTCCATGTTAACCCAGAAAACTTGGCAGGCTGCAAATCTGCCTTACTGACTTCTAATAGTAACCCTTGTCCACGGTATTATAATACCAGTTCAGCTATCAGAGCAAAGACCCGTTTTCTGGGTCCTGAAAGACTGAAGGGTTCTTGGGTTTTGTCTTCCAAAGAGAGAAAATAGACAGACAGACTGCTGTTCAGACTGCCACATAAAGTGCACTTCCAAAAAAATTCTGCAAGAGCAAAATGTATAGAAACTGTACAGAAAAAATTGCTTCTGTTGGGTCTGCAGTCTGAGCCATGGCACTATTTGCAGGCTGATAGGCCACAGGAGAGCTAGATGCTCCTGAACTGTTTTGGCATTGAAGATGTGGCCAAGATAAATAGCCAAGCTCTACAGAAGAGTGTTTTCACAGCTCACCCACAGTCTGGCAGCTGGGTCTCGCTAAAACTCCAAAGCATAAAAAATTGGCTGATGCCACCTGCCCAATCCAAAATTCAAACAGTGGAACTAGCCTAGGCAATTAGGGAGAAGCTTACCACCAGGCAAAGGCTGCGTGCTGTATTGTTGCAGCAAAAAGAAAACCAGCATTGTGATTAGCGTATCTTTAACACGATATTAATTCATGGAGCAGGGAAATCTATGTAATCAAGTTAGCATAGAAAGGGAGGTCTGAAGCACCAGGTTTCACATTTTTTCAGAGATTCCGCACACAGCAGTTGCCCTTGGTCCTAATGAGGTGAGGAAGATGGGATTTCTCCGGTGCTGTCGCAAGGGTACAGATCGCTGAGGATTCCTGAAGCCAAGCAAGATTTCTTTATAGGAAAATTTTTCAAGAATTTTCCCCCCCTCACTAACCCTCCCACAAAATACATGTGTCAATGCTGCTGAATTCATTCAGATTCAAGATCCTAAGAAGTTCAAAAGAGTCAATGTCAAGATTTTGCAAAAGGAAGTGCTGTTGTTTTTTTCAGATTGAAATAACATTTTTTTTTTAAATTAACTATTCAGTGTACATTTTCAAATATGCAAAAAATGAAACCCGAAGTAAACAACTAGACTCAAATTTCCTTTACTCTGGGTTTGGGGGAAAACAGAACATTTTTAAACCTGACCAAAAAAGTGCTGTGAAGCATTTGACTACTACAGCAACAGGTAGGGGCTACGCAGAAGAGACGGAGAAGTGGGTAGGATGGGATTCTCATGCTGTTTCTTAAGCCATATAGAGATCAAACAAAAAAACAGGTCCAGAGAAGACAAATCCTAAAATCCAGCTGAAGTGCAAAAATCTTTGTTTTGCTTACTGCCTGGAGCCCTTTCACTGACCAGGGAAACATCTGATTTAATGGTCCCTGTTTCTCTCTGTCCCATCCAGGCTATGACTGCCCAGCCCAGCAATGCCATGCTGACAAACCCAAACTCCCAGGGCACTGAAGCTTTCTTCAGTTTCTAAAACCAAAGAGAGGGAAACATGCTATACTAGGTCAGACCAGTCATCTAAGTAATACTACAACAGCAGGCATCTTTGAGGCTTTTTAATTTCACTGGTATCTCTTGTATCACAAGAAAAGTATAAGCAACCTCATCCTCATCACTAGTGCATATCTCACCTGTTTGCTCCCTCCCTCCTTTCCTAGTAATTTTTAAAGTCTTTTTTCTAGATCTTTTCTATTTCTTCCATTTGGGCAAGCTGTGGTAGGCCCACTGCAGGAAAGACAAGCTGCAGTGGGTAACCCGTGCCTTGCTGCAAACAGCAGACGACAAGGAACAGCAGCTAGATTATAACAACAGACCATGAGGTTGCCACTCACACCCCAGGACATTTAGTGAAGGACCATCTTCAGAGAAGATGAGCTCAGTATTCTTCTCTGCACAGGAGGACAGGCTACAGCAGATGAGCCCTGTGCAGACACAGTGATGCCTGTAGCCTGCAGCAAAGCAGCAGCTCACATGCGGACATAGATCCACGTGCAATTTCTGCCCAGCTACTTCCACCAAGAACCTGATTCAACTACCTTTGGCACTGGCACAGCACTCCAGAAAGCTTTGGGTAGAAAGGAAGATGTTTGCAGAAATGTGGCACTGCCTAATCAGATGCCTTTTCATGTGCACTTTGCTTCATTTTATAAAGCAATACTAATGTTGAAGTTGCAGAGAAATTTGCAGACATTGCACCTCAGCACATCTGCTCCTCCTGCAGGAAGGCTTGCGACAGAGCTGGTATGTCACCTCCTTGCTAATGAAGCAAAACCATCCTCCAAAGTAATTTAAGCCATTCAGGATGGCCAAGTTCATCAAGAAAGTGATGACTGTGACTAAGACCCTAGCTGAAGCAATCGCATTCAAAGCCCTTTTGCATCTTTTGCCAAGGGAGAGGCAGGGATGCCAGGCTGCAGACCTTAGGGGAAATGCATTGCTCTCTGGACCTCCTGTCTCTCTCTAAGGCTCAAGACAGAGGTTATGTTGTCTGATTAAAGCACCTCAACAAGGTATCTGAGACTAAACTGGATAGGCAACACTCTCTGGTTTTAGAAAGCTCAAGGATCTTAGAGTTCATCAGCCTGAAGTGATCCCTAGAAAGGAGCTGGAGCTTGCATGGCCAGTGACAGTGCTAACACTGACCTTCTCATTGCTGCTGCTGTGGCTCAGCTTTTCTACACACCACCAGAGTCTGGCCCTACGCTCACATAAGGAATCACAGAGCAATAATTTTGCAGTGTCCATCAATAAGTAGCAGGAGACAGCATGCTGGATACTGCTAAGTATAGTTGCAGTTTATCTCTGGTTGAGCACGATACAAATGCTTCAGGCTTCTTTCTCCTCTTGCATGCCTCCTCCAAAACCAGAGAGCAACTCATGGTCAGCACTGTTTAAGGTGGTGGGGATCAGCTCCCTTAGCAGCAGCTGCTCTGATTTTCTGTCTCCTCCTGTATTTTTTCTAAAAGGCCAGGTAATTACTCAGAACTGAAAAAATCTATGTCAAAGCAATCAGTATTGTCACCTCGTTGACTTCAGAGAAATTGCAGCAGGAATTAATCTGACTTCACAATTCTTCCTTTCCCTGTAACAAATGGAATAACTTATGTAGATCCTGCCTGTAGGCAGCACTAAGCAAGAGGCCACTCCAACCACATCTGTGGGGCTTGATCCCTCTGAAATGCCATTTTTCTTATTGAATCCTCCCACACCTCGCAGCTAATATTTGCAGTTGGACTGAAGCAGCAAGGCACTGAGATGTCCCCTATCTCAGCCAAGGGATGCGAGGGGAGAGCCGGGTGGGTCCTGGCTCATTCTCCTCCTTCCCTGTCCACAGGCTGAGATGGGCATTAAGGGTCACTTCTGGAATTAGGGTCAGGAGAGAAAAAATACAAACACAAGAAAAGTTCTATTTCTGAACTTGTGGAAATACACATAGTTCACCTTGCTGTCTAGCCTATGTACAGAGGAGTGGAGAGGGATTTTAGTAGAGACCTTTGAAAGACAGGTAAATAGATCTTTATCCTTGCTCTAAATGCTACTTCATTTTTGCACTTTCTTTTCCCCAGAGCACCTTATAGTCTAACCAAAACCAGTCTGTTGAAAGAAAGGGAAGGACAAAAAAGGAATTGTAGTGGTAGATGTTAGTTTGCTGAACAAGCCACCAAACAAAGTGTGAAGAAAAAGATTTTCTCCTGGAGCAAGGGCGCTTGTTCATTATTTACCTCATGTGTTTACCCTTGGGCTATCATTATATTAGCGACATTTCCCGACTGAGCTGGAGCACCTGGTAACTATAGTAACCACATTTTCATATCTGCCCATAAATTCCCTCGGTTCTAATTAGGGCACTCATTTATAACAGCAATAACAACATGGGAGAAATAACAGCAGACTTAGCTCAGATGCACTCACCTCTCTCTCCCTCATGTCACAGAAACGACCCGTATCTGAGTGGTTCTTATACCATAAGATGTTGCTTATGGCACAAAGCCTACCTTACCTGCCATGTCGATCACTTTGTATCCATCTGCTATGTTGTCCGTACCTTCTCACTTTCTGAAAAGTCTGTTCATCAGCCTTCCAGTTCAAACAAAAGCCTCACTCGTCTCCTTGCCAGCAAGCTTCACACCAGGCTGCCTAAACATGTTTTTCCTGATAGAAGGAAGAATTCACACCTAGCCTACAACGAAATTGCACACACAGCGCTTTTGCAAATTTTACAGAGTGTAGGTGGATGCTATTACAAGCAGAAAGGCTAAGCAGTTCAACTTACAAATTTACCTATACAATCTAGATAGCTATGAAGAGAGGATAAACCACGTCATCCAAAACAAATGACAGGTAAATGATGAAGCGGCAATGTGCAGGAAATCAAGACCAAGTAATAAACAATTGCAAAGTTCAATGGCTCAGTGTATTTCACCACAAATGATTTCCTTCTCTATGAAACAATAAAACTTGGTGAACAATTTGAAGTCTGCTGACATGATTTAAAAAGATGGATGGGCTGGTAGGTAGTCGAGAGTGTTTGCTTTATTGTTCACGGAGTCACTGCTCAGAAGTACATTTGTTTTGGAGTCTATGTGAATTATTGTCAAAAAAATGACAAATCTCTTTCTCACTTTAGGCTACACTGTGCAGGCCTTACATGAATTTCTTTTGCTAGAAGAAAAAAGACATCACATCTGTGTATTGGCGTAGATAAGACAGCAAAGCCCATCTGTGCAGAGATCAAGAGAGCAGAGCTGCTCTGTCTTCAGGTTTTGGGGGACTTGTTGCCATCAGAAATTTTTCTCTTGCTAGGAAAGCATGTCAATTAGTATAACTTAACCATGACTGTCAACAAGAATATCTTCTCTTGAACCTTTATCCACTTTTCCTCCATGTCCCCTGGAGGCTGAGAGAACTGGGTATGAAAACATACTGGAACTTTTGCTGGTGCTGTTGGTGATTTCCACTTTG
This sequence comes from Ciconia boyciana, assembly GCF_034638445.1. NCBI lineage: Eukaryota > Metazoa > Chordata > Aves > Ciconiiformes > Ciconiidae > Ciconia > Ciconia boyciana. Next base: position 62,206,809 of record NC_132938.1, read on the forward strand.
GAATATTAAATATCCCACCAGTTACCCTGCTTGCCTTCCCAGAGTAGCCAGTCCTTACAACAGGGAAAGAGACAACAAGCCCAGCAGTGATTTTATGTAAATAGGTGTTAGTCCAAGCTACAATGGCTTGATGGCTGATCTCAGACACAGTTTTGGGGACCAGATGATCCCCAGCAGACAGAAAGGGTGCCACCTAGCATGAGAAAGCTATCCACGTTCCCAATACCAGGGAAAAATTCAAGGGCATGTTCAGGCTCACTTTGATCATGAAGAATGGAAGGTATTTCACTGACTTTTTAACTTTGGGATCCACTAGCATAAGAAGGGGTGCTGTGGCCATGCTCCACAAAGCTTCCCCATTCCCGTGTGCCCTGGTTTCAAACCAAGTACCCACTGAGAGAAACGGCACCTTCTTGGCCCAGTGATGAAAGTGCCACTGATGCCACTGGTGCCCAGTGCCACTGGTGCAAGCCAGTGTGTGTACCTCTCCCCTGACTCCCCAGTGGGTTTGCATCAAGGCTCAAAGCACCTTGGGCAGAGTTGGGTGAGCCATCCTCAGACTGGTTGTAAAAAGCAGGTAGGGTTTGTTCACTGCATGCTATTTTATCGCTTTATCAGCTCTTTACACCAAGTAATAAGAGCTTTCAAAGTGAACAATGCTGTGATGAGAAAATGTAAACTTTAGTGAATTGCCCAAGAAAGGTTCAAGTTATTTGCCAATTTAGTCATCAAGCACCATTTAGAAGTGTGGATAGAAAACATGCTGATGATCAAATTCTAATATAACCACAAAAACTGATTTAAGATGCTGCCAAATGTGAAGCACAGTAACATTCAATGCCACATATATGCTTTTTCGTTAAATAAGTGAAAAGTAATTTCAGTCACTGCCAGACTGGATCAATTTTTGAAGCCTCACTCAGTTCATGGGATGCTGTTTGGGACTTGGGAGAAGAGTAGCCTATTGCAAGTTGTGTCACTCATTACTGTACCCTAATTTCCTCTGTCAATCTCTTGTTTATTCAGGCTGTAGTCTGTTAAGAGAGATGGGCATTTGCAGTACGCATGATGCATAATGAGGCTCCAGTCTCTGTGGAAGCCTCTAAAATTGCCCATCATACGTTGCTTACTGGCTCTTCCCATTTTCATCATGAGGGAACACTCTCAAACTGTCAAAATCTTTCCAAATGACCCCACAGTAACGACTGCAGCCTAGAGTACTTCTTGGCTTATTAAATATTATAACCAGAATGTGAAAAATTTAATGTTTTACTTGATTCTACTAGTTAAAGAAAGCAAGTCTTTGAGAGAAAAATAATTGCCCAGAAAATCAGGCAAAATGCTAATTAAAAATAAGATTAAATAAACAGTTTCTACGTGATCTCTTGAGCTAGTTTCATTGCAAAGACATCCTTTACCTGGCATAATGTGTGGTTTGAGAGACCTCCATGTAAGGTTAAGCACGCCTTGGTAGTTGCCTGGAAACTGTGCCAATGACAGTTTGTTCTCATTAAGGGCAAATAATGCAGAAAGACTGTTACAATTGTACATCTGAACATTTAAATCAATTCATTTTGGACATGTTTTTTCTCTCTAAAGATGCAAGTTCTGAAATCTTACCAGAAGTGTTGGCAGGAAATAGATTCCAACTTACATGCATGAGTATGCACAGAAATTAATTTGAAATTACCACTATTACTATTATTATTCTTCAGCCTAATTAGTTCTGAGCAGGAAACAATTGTCTTGGTATTGGAGAGCTTTTGAGGTTTTCACAGTTTCTCCTTCCTGTTCTGTACCATGTGAAACTTGGCACTTTTTAAAAAGGTCTTCTGAAAAGTACGAGAGACACCTTTCAAAGCTGCTGCTTGGAAATTGAGTGAGAAGAGCAGAAATCCACCCAAAAATAGCTACCATACTGGGAATGGGGAAAGTCCTTCTTGGAAAGGAGAGCCCACAAGTTTAGTCCTTGCTTCATGGTTCGTTGAAACCACACTGCTGCACTGGGAAGAAATCAGTGATGCCTGCGCTCACCTGGGGACACGCTTTAGGGCTTCAGGCTCACAGCTACCCGAGCAGCACTGTCATGCCCCGAGCCTTACAACACACACTTTTGCCCTGTAAGATTCAGCTACTGAATGCGTTAATGTTCCAACTTAATTCAAACTCCTCTGAACCAAATGCAAAACCAATCTGCACAAATTTCACTGTTTCGGTCATCCATGGGGGCACCACATCTACTTTAACTTTGCCAGTTAACAAAGCTATGGCCCCAAGCCGGCTCCCTCTGCTTTCCATCGAGACTTTCTTTTATGACCAGGTGAAGCCATGGTCAATCATGGGAAGTGCAAACCAACCAAAGCACCTTCTTTACAGAAATCAATGACAGCATGAAGCATCACATGCAATTAGAAGAGCTTTAACTAGTTCAAACTGCTGGTAAATGAAAGGAAAACCCAATACATTTAGGACTGGGAGGAGGGCATCTATTCTTACAGTATTCCAGCCAAATATTTCCTTGTCGGGAAGAGCAGGTGGAGAGGTGGACATATTTGTGATATTTAAGTGCCACAGCTGGCAATCCTGCATGCTCATTTCACACTTTATCTGCAGCTTGCCTGTTACACCGAATTTGCCTTAGATTCATACAATCGATTTTGAATTGATCTGATGGAGGAGAGGACTGCAGTGTTACAAGTAGCAGACATCTCATTGTGGCCAGTGTCAGGAAATGTCTGTTCCCATCAAGAGATCCAAAAGCTTTCACCGGAAGGCATCAGTATATTTAGTACGTATACTAAATTTAACACTATAGTTAGCAAAGTCCATTCCATCACATGAAATTTTCTTTCTTTCTTTACAAGAGATATACCACAGATTGGGAGGAGCAATTAAGTAAGAATAAGAGGAAAAAAAAGGCAGACCATTTTGGTTTAGTTTTGGGGTTTTTTTTTTGTTTTTTCAAAGGGAAAACCACACACCACATAAAAGATTATTAACAACAGGGAAACATCTTCCTGGATGGACGGAGTTGCATGAGGTTGCCATGAAGACAGGTTAGTGACCTGTAGGTCTGCAAAAAGGGAGAATTTATCCATTTTATTTCCTAAAGCAAGATAAACTCCACTTTATGGAGAAGCTTACAAACAGCTGGATCAGCCAGCCAGCCAGCTAGATACCACCAGACAACAAGCAGCTTTTATAAACAACTAAAGAAGTTTGCCATCTGGCAATGCTGGGAATAAGAGATGAGGGCAAGCTCCACCCCATTAAGGGAAATGAAGACAAAGACTTGTGCTAGACCGTGAAGGATGATAACCACTGGCAACAACACTTTCCACAGAGTTCTCTTCTCCACCGCTGCAAAATCAGTTTACAACTGAACAAACAGAAACTGCTGAAAGAGTGAATGCAAGATATTTTCCCTGTCCTCAGAAGCTTTATGTTTCCAAAAAGCATGGAGCATGAGGGGAAATCTTTGGAAGAAACATGTTTTTTTTGGATAATAATGACTGTCCAATACCTAAAATCTGTGCTGCAGCTAAAATGTTCTCCTGAAGAGGACTGCAGAACTGAAGCTGAATCAGAGACATATCTACAAAAACTTTGTGGAAATAAACTACAACATACAGCAAACTGGCTCATGTTTGTGGCCTCTCGGGCTGCTGGAACAAACACTAGTCGGTATATACAAGCTTGAATTATTAATGGAAAATAACATTAGCTGTATATTTATCTCCTTTCTCTCATTGACCATTGGAAATCAGAATACATTTGCAACCCCAGTTCCAGGCATGCTCGTCAGATGGCTGTAAGGAAGATTTTTCACCCGATGTAGAATCTGAGATATTTTCAAAGCAATCATTTGCACAGTGTGTTACATCGAAGTTGCATCTGTCTTACATGCCTGTATCTCTTCTCTCTGACTGGAAGACTGAAACTTCCTAAACAGAGAAATAGCAAGAAATGAATAAACAACATGTTCCCATGACAGTAAGCCCTTCTTATCAAGTGAGGTACTTCTATTCTTCCTGTTGCAACAGTATGTCTTCTATTATAAATTCTAGCCTCACGTGAAGACTCAGCGCAAAGCCCCAGTAAGATTTGAATCTACATCATCTCATGCTGGCTGCCTGCCAAAAGGGAAATTTTTACCTTTGGCAAGTAAAAAGCAGCCCCAGGTGTAGCCAAACAAAGTGCAATTGAACTGCAATGAGAATAGGCAAATTGCATTTTGCAGCATTTGACCCCCTCCAGTGAGAATACTCCAGTGCCTTGTGCAAGACAAATAGACCAACTCTCTCAAAGAAAAGAGTCCTTTTGCCAATTTAAAAGGTGTTCTAGTTATAAATTAAAATTGTAGGATTGACTGATAAAATAATTGAAAAAGGACACGTCCCTAATTCCATTAAATCCATTTTATGGCCTGGTCTTAACTCCGGTTCCTTCTACCCAGGGACAAGGGTGTCTACAGCAAGGGGCTTAATCTGGCCACCAATGTTTGTAGCCCAGCATATCACCACCACCTTTAATCCTTTTCTTTACACACATTAAAAGCAGACTTTTACATAGAGGAACTAACGCACAGCACCTTCCTCGGATACAAAGTCATAAGGCAGATGGATGGACATATGTACAACTGCAGCTAACTGCTAATGTAGCCATTAGCACTCAACAAGATGACACCAGTTTGGGACATTTTCTGGAAGAATTATTTTTATAAATAAAACCTTGGCATCCTGAGACTGATATAATCCTGCTTTCATGCAACCTGTGTGAGACATTTAAAGGGACACTGACCTCATTCTCCTTTCATCCCTCCCTGCTGAAGTTTCAATAATACCCCTTCCTCTCATCATGAAAATACTATATTAACATGAAAATTCATTATATGACTCTGAACTTCAAAACCCGCTTTCCTTTAACTTCCATTTTTTTTAACACAGGGGAACTGATTCCTGATGGAGATATTTAGGTTTTACTCAAGAAAATTCCTACAATGGCCAAAATCAAATTAAAATCAAACAAGAGTGAATGAGAAAATGCAATGAAAGACTACAACAGTAGAAGTCTTCTTCCAACATATGTCTCCATATCAGGAATGGACATGAGTACATATCCATCCACATATTTATTTGAGGTCCATCACTATGGACATCAGAGTTTTCCATATGTGGAAGGACTATAAATTCAGAGCTTCAGTCACAGCAACTGCATCTCCATTATGTAATGAAAGACAGTTTGGTCCTGGGGTCCTTCCACAATTAAACTAGGCAGATGGTGATGTGGTGCTGCAAGAAAACAAACAGGGTACTCTCCTATTTAGAGCATTTAGTTGGCAGATGGTTTCTAGTTTTAGGTGATGTTGATGAGGTCTTCCCCAAGGGGTTACCTCTGATAAAGCAGCTAGGTTAAGGCTGTCAATGCATTACCAAACTTCAGAGGAATTGTCTTTGCCTTTTGCATGTAAAGCCTTCCCTTTAACAGGATGGTTATGTCATCACATGCTGTTCATATATGCACACACACATTCAAAAGGACTAAGAGCTCTTTTCCAGGCTCCCATGTAAACACTTAAAGCCAGATTGTTCCTGAAGAAAGAACAAAAATGTTTATGAATGAGTGATTTTTAAAAATAAACATTTTGGGTTTTTTCAACATTTACCTAGCACTATTAATACATAAATAAGTAAAATGGCTTTCCCCCATAAAATCAGTCGATTTACAAAATTTACAGTGCTTTACAGAGCTGTAACTTATTTTTTCCATCCTTGGCTTTTTTACCAGATTGTTTACTTCTCCCAGGTGAAGCCAATACATAGCTATAGGGGAAAAACAAAGCACACAAAGAAAAGACTCTTTCAGTCTTTAGGTTTTTTTCATTGGCAACTCTCCCTGTGTTTTCATCTGTGAACTTTCTAAGGTAATGGCCAATCTCAAACCATGTGCTGAAGTAATAATTTCATGATAAAACTAATCTTTCCAATAAACAGCTCTCTGAAACACTCTACTTTTCATTTTCAAAAAGCCAGAAGGATTACAGTAGTGATTTGGATATCTATTTTTCTAAAATTGCCCTCCAAGTCTTCCTTATTCTAATGTAATGCTCAGAATCCTTAGCAAATAGGAACTGCATCTAGAAAAGGAGAAAAAAAATACAGCAAAAACAAATGTAACCTTAGAAAATCACCAATGTAAGTAGTTTCATTCCTTGTACTATAAACCATTTGAAAACTAATCTACTGCATATTCTTTCCTTTCAGAAAATGTAAATTGATCTTTCAGTTTGAATACCTGTCAAAGTACAACCACTGTAAGGTTGATAAGTCATTTTGCTCGTCAGTTGATAACATCTGATATACTGCAAACTTACACGTAGCTCCACAAGAACTGCTGGACCAGATTACACCCAAACGAGGGTGGGGGATGTTCACTCTTGGAGAATTTGGCAACAGCATGAGTGAGGAGTGTCTTTCTCCCACCAGCACCTCCCAAAGTGCTATGAGAACACATCACAAATAAAGACAACTAAATCAGGTTATGATAGTTCCCAACCAGATGCTGGTTCTGGTTCGTTAGTCTTCCACAAATTGTCGCCATGCCCCTTCCATACAGTGAATGGGGAGGATATTACCAGCTGCCAGGAACCTAAGGATGGGTAAATTTGCTAAGAAAGAGGTAAAAAAGTGGCAGCCAGTGTTACTGGAACATTCTGGACAAGCTCATAATGGTGCTGCTACGCAGAGGCCCACTTCAAATACCGTAATATTTAATATCCAATCTGGCAAAACTAGATGACACTATGGCTTACTTTACCAAAAAGCACCATTTAAAAAAAAATCCTAGATACTTTTTGATTTCAACCACTTTACTTAAAAAGTCTGTTCTAGGCTGTGGACTATGCCAGTTTCAATAATATCACCCACTATGGAAAAAAAAAAGAGGCTTTTGGGAAGGCATAGAAATATTGGCTACCTGCTGCCCTTTTTGCTTGTTTTTTGTGGTGGGTTGACCCTGTCTGGATGCCAGGTGCCCACCAAAGCCACTCTATCACTCCCCTGCTCAGCTGGACAGGGGAGAGAAAATATAACAAAAGGCCCGTGGGTCGAGATAAGGACAGGGAGAGATCACTCACCAATTACTGTCATGGTCAAAACAGACTCGACCTGGGGAAATTAATTTAATTTCTTACCAATCAAATCAGAGTAGGATAATGAGAAATAAAACCAAATCTTAAAAACACCTTCCCACCCCCCCCTCCCTTCTTCCCAGGCTCAACTTTACTCCCAATTTTCTCTACTTCCTCCCCTGCAGCAGCACAGGGGTATGGGGAATGGGGTGGTCAGTTCATCACATGTTGTTTCTGCTGCTCCTTCCTCCTCAGGGGAGGACTCCTCGCACTCTTCCCCTGCTTCAGCGTGGGGTCCCTCCCACAGGAGACAGTCCTCCATGAACTGCTCCAACATGAGTCCTCCCACGGGCTGCAGTTCTTCACAAACTGCTCCAGCATGGGTCCCTTCCACAGGGTGCAGTCCTTCAGGAACAGACTGCTCCAGTGTGGGTGTCCCACAGGATCACAAGTCCTGCCAGCAAACCTGCTCCAGCGTGGGCTCCTCTCTCCACAGGTCCACAGGTCCTGCCAGGAGCCTGCTCCAGTGCAGGCTTCCCATGGGATCACAGACTCCTTCAGGCATCCACCTGCTCTGGCATGGGGTCCTCCACAGGCTGCAGGTGGATATCTGCTCCACCATTAACCTCCATGGGCTGCAGGGGGACAGCCTGCCTCACCATGGTCTTCACCAGGTGAAGGCGCCTGGAGCACCTCCTCCGCCTCCTTCTTCACTGACCTTGGTGTCTGCAGGGTTGTTTCTCTCACATATTCTCACTCCTCTCTCTGGCTGCAGTTGTGCAGGTTTGGTTTTCTTCCCCTTCTTCAATATTTTATCCCAGAGGTGCTACCACCATCGCTGATGGGCTCAGCCTTGGCCAGTGGCAGGTCTGTCTTGGAGTTAGCTGGCATTGGCTCTGTTGGACATAGGGGAAACTTCTAGCAGCTTCTCACAGAAGCCAACCCGGTAGCCCCCCTGCTACCAAAACCTCGCCACACAAATCCAATACATTTCTAAACTTAAGGTTTAGCACTCAACCTACCCTACAATTTTGTACATTTACTCTAAGTTTCTAGGGGATGTTGCTTCGTAAATGGGAAGCCTCCTGTTCAGAAAATACTGAACAAAGGCAAAATTGCCTTTGATTGTAACGGATCTGGGAATTCACTCTGTGAGCAGCACCTTTCCCCTGACTTTACCCCGTTTGAAGTAAAATGTCTTGAATTACCCTGAGGTGTGTGCTCCTTTCAGGAGAAATGGGAAAGGACAGCATCTCCAAAGTGAGAGGCAACTCATTTAATAAGTGTAGACTCCTGTCTGCTGACTACTTGAGGGTGCCTACAGGTCTAGTTAGACTTTTAGACCAACACAGCAAGGTGAGAAAAGTAAAAAAAAAATCCTTTTCCAGATTTGATACCTTATTTCTAGTTTGCATATTACTCATGAGCCGCTCCTTTCTCTCACAAGTGCATGTATTTTTCACAAGCACTCACTAGTCATCAAAAATTACCTTTAGCCTACAAACTGTTTCTAAACACTTCATCTCAATTATTTGTTATTTATGGAGTGCAACTGGTCTGCTTAATTACTTGCTTCTGTCTTTTTGTGACCTCAACAGATGGCTGAACGCACTTAAATCAAGAGAATAACCAAACTGAAAAATAACAAGCCCTTTTTCTTAGCTGAAGAAAGACTGATGACACACTTTGCAGGATTTTCACAAATCACCACTATTTAAATATTTGTGAGGAGTGAGCAAGTTACACGCTTACACAGAAGAGTTTTGCATGTGCTCATCTCATTCATGAAAGCAGCTGCTCTGCATGCAAATCCTTTCTGTTTAGCCAAGTTTTTTCCTGCTTCCCAATATTAGCTGTTAAATCCTAAACAGAAAGAGATGCCCAGCAGGAAGAATAGGGCAAGTTTTGGGGTGCTGGACCATAGGTGGCATTTCTCAGAGGGGACTAGGAAACTGTAAAAAGCTACAGGTGGAATTTTTAGCCTTGGGGATGATAGAAGGAATGAAGGAGCAGGTCACAGCCTTGAAGATTCATCTTTCAGCTTTAAAAAAACCCCTCACAGGTGTTGTTTGGGTCTGAGCAGATGCTGCAGCTCCAGCCATAGCTCAGGCATGACCAGCTCTGCAGACACAGCCTTGTGTTACTGCATAGACACTTCAGTGCAGCAGAGCTGCCTGAAAGGCAACAAATTACTCATTTCTGACAAAAACTACCTAATTTTTCCATCTTTTTCTATGAAACTTTCCTTGAGTGGTATGTAGGTGTCTGAAAGTTATCTGAAAACCAAATCCCTTCCCCTTTGCTGAGAGAAGAGGGGAGAGCTTCATAACAAAGGTGGCTTTTTCCCTTCCTAGAAATCATAAAAACCTCCTAAAAAGTATGCACAGCTTTGCCTCAGACTGACAAAAGTCCCACCCTACAGGACACGTAAACATGCAAATTTTGTTCTGGCTTTTAAAAACAAACAAACAAACAACCCATCCCACAAAACCCCCTCCAAATCCAGGAGACAAAACCAGAGCCATAAATGTCAGTGCTATTGTAGTGAAACGCACGTGCATGGACAAGGTCCCACTGCCATGCAAAGCAGTTTTGGAAACTAAACCTTCAATTTTGAGTTGAGTGATGTCTTGCCTCAAGCCAGTGGTGAATTTGACTGTTCAGCCACACAGTTATTTCATGAGGGTTGTGTTCAGCTGGCGGGACTTTCCTCCCACTGCTTATGTGGCTCTGCTCTGGCTCCTAGTCCTCATGTACTCACTCATATAAGGGATGCAAAGTGGATGTCACTTGCTGCCATGCCAATGGCTTTTGCTCCGCTCCACCAGGCCAGCCATGCTCTGTTTAATGATATGAACTAACTTTTTGTTATTTGGCACAAAAGTCTAGCTTTTAGTCTGGTTTTCTTTAGGCCCCCTCAGGTGCCCACTGCCTTTTCCAAATGCAGACCCAATTCCTTTAAGGACCCTCCTTTTTTTCCCCCCTTTCTTTTCTCAGTCACACTGAAACTAAGGTTGTCTCTAAGCTTCTCTGTGCTTTCAAACACAGTTTCACACTTTCTGTCTCAATTCTGTTACATGCTTGTCAATCCCATTTGCTCCTCAGTGTGGATAAGACCAGACTGGCTCTGCTTAGAAACAACAGGCTTTTCTGGGAGTTATAGTATTTCCTGAATATTGTTCAGATTTCCTGCAGAGTGAAATGACTGCAGAAGGCACACAGCTATTTTTAAATCCTCTTCTTTTTTTCCCCCTTCTCATCTGCCCCAGATTAAAACTCAAAGGGATTTAGAATAGATGCTCCCAACTCATCACAGTCCCTCATACATTAATACCTCACGTCATCACTATCAGGAGCTTGAATTGTTCCATGTTACATGGTACAAGTTTAACTTCAATTTTTCTTCTCCTGAATTTCTAAATATATTAACTCTGTTTCTCCTTGTAAATCTAAAATTTCTCAGTTGCAGAGCCTGAAACTTCCTGCTGGGAACAGAGCTCCCAAAGTTTCCTGAAAGAAACTAGGTTCTCTGAGAGTGGGATTCATCAAGCAGATCATTAGTAAAGGAGTCTGTAGGGTATTTGGTTCCTCCAGCTTTGTGAGAGCATGGGTGCAATACAGGACTGGATGATATGGTTAGCATCCCTTTTAGTGAAGAAAATGTGTTACTTCTTCAGTACCTTAACAAGCTCCAAGTCACACCTAGAGATAAATCTCTGAAGAACGCCAAAGTCTAGAAGAATACCCTCAACATGAAATTTACACCAGGTGTGTACATGAGACAGTACATGCGTGCAAGCGTGTATGTATGCACAATACACATGAGAATGGCTGTGCATGACATGACTGTATGTGCGTGACTGTGCACAGGAGTGTGTGCAGGAGTGAGTGTGCAGCCCAGTGAGTGAATGTAGCTGTTCTTCTGGCCAAGCAAGATGTACTGAAGGGGGTGAAGGAGTGGAAGGAAACATCCTTGCAGTGAGCAGAAAGACCTAGGAACTGTTTCTCCATACCTTTCCTATGTCTAAGTACTCAAAAGTGGTGCCAGAATCCCCCTGTGCTAACGTGCTTGTTCTGCGGGATGCTGGAGAGCCAGAGGGCTTTGACACAGCCAGGCAGAAGTGTTAAGGTACTAACTCAGGAGAAAGGTGTCTTAAACTTCAAGGCTTCTTTAATCTACTGGAGGTGAGGTGCAGATGTCGTAATGACTCACACATCATTAGGTTACCTGACAGCTCCTTACTGCCATTAGTAGAGAGAAGGCTGAACAGGTAAACCCCACAGGGAGAAATGAAGAAGCAAACGCTGGGACTTCTCGCTCGTACCTGCAGGAAAGATGAGAAAGGAAAGACCACGGTGAATGAAACACCACAGATTAGTACATGAAATCAGATGCCACGCAGACTAACTCACTCCACAGTAGGGCTATAGCCTCAGGGACACATCTGGAGCAGCAAGAGACAATGTCTCTTAACTGAATGAGGCCAAGGTAGAGGGAGGCATGAAAAGGCTGGTACCTGGCCTAGCTGAAGGGGAAGACCAAGCCGGGACAGGGCTTATCCCTCAGTGGGATAAGCTCGTGAGGAAAACACAGCACTTGGAAGTTTTTTATCCTGGAGCTTTACTCTGCCTGCTCTTGGCTCTGGGTCATGGTAACAGTTAAATGAGCCCAAACTCATGTACCGTACTGGTGACAGATCGAAGCAGCTCCAGGGGAGAAGGGGGCCCCAGGCTGACTGCATGGAGAGAGGAAGAGTCTGATGGAAACAGAGCACTTGGCTTTTCTCAAGCTAAAGTCTGGCCAAGGATGATGCTGCAAGAATTTCTCCAAGCAATATGATGTCAAAAATCCAGTTTTATGCAACTGAAACTGGGTAAAACAGGGCACGTAGTTGTGGCCAAAAAACAGTATGGAGAGGAGGACACAGAAGGTATAAATTCCACATGTGAAATATTGTCTTACCCTTTTCTTACATAAAGGTGTTCAACTTCTCATTTTGGAGCAAAATTTCTTTTTTAAAATTGAAATAATTAAACCCCAAAAGTATTAAAAAATAGAACAAATTAAATGTTTAGGTCAATAAAAAAATATTTTTTTCTATTTTTTTCTCTCCATTCTCCTGTAAGAACAAAACAAATTGTTTGGGACAACCATTTTGACTGATGAACTAAAAATCCATTTTCCCAACAGCTCTTCAGTGGCTGTCAGTCCATTAAAACTTCCCAGGGCCAGGTATTATAAGAGCTAACATAACCTGGCTAGTGTTGAGTTAGAGGGACCAGAGTGATGGTCTTAGACAATGATAGCTCTCATTTGTCTTTACACTAAGCATAGTTAACTAGAGTCTGGCCATATAAACAGCTCTTAAACCAAGGGTTTCTTCAATTTCTCTGCTTGTAATACTGTTTTACACTGCCAGCTAGCAGAAATGATGAAAGTCAGGTCTATTCCCAGAATGGCGCCTTTTTTGATGCCAGGTTGAGCATTTTCAGGGAGAATGCCAGAGGCAGGGAGAAATGCCCTGAAATACCCCTGGGGACATCCTTTGGGGAATTATCTGGGTGCTGCCTCATATTTTAGAGATGATCAATATTTTACCCAAGCATGAAAGGAAGAGCTGTTTGCTAGATTTCTTGCTTCCTGCAAATTACTTACCCACTCTATTAAAGAGTGATGTGTGTTCTGGCATTGCTGGAGCTCTTGTGACTGGCTTCGAACTCAACGCCTGGACAATACTTGGCAGAAGGTGAAAAAGGCTCTCTGGCTCTACCTGTCATGGTTTAGCTTCAGTTGGCAATTAAGCACCACACAGCTGCTCACTCACCCTCCCCACCTGGTGGGATGGGGGAGAGAATCTGAAGAGCAAAAGTAAGAAAACTTGTGGGTTAAGAACAGTTTAATAATTGGGAAAAAGAAAAAACATAATAACAATAACAATAATAATAATAAATTGTAATGAAAAGGAAAACAACAAAAGAGAAAGAGAGGAACAAAACCCGGGGCGGGGGGGGGGAGTGATGCAACTGCTCACCACCCGCTGACCGACGCCCAGCCAGTCCCTGAGCAGCGATCGCTGCCCCCCAGCCAACTCCCCCCAGTTCACATACTGAGCATGAAGTCATATGGTATGGAATATCCCTTTGGCCAGTTTGGATCAACTATCTTGGCTGTGCCCCCTCCCAGCTTCTTGTGCACCCGGTGGAGCATGGGAAGCTGAAAAGTCCTTGACCAGTGTAAACATTACTTAGCAACAACTAAAACATCAGTGTGTTATCAACGTTATTCTCATACTAAATCCAAAACATAGTACTATATTAGCTACTAGGAAGAAAATTAACCCTATCCCAGCTGAAACCAGGACACTACCTCATATTTATGTCACTGAAGCATAAGAACCTTTCTAGCAGTTTAGTGCCTGGACACCGCTGCCTGCCTATCTGAAATCTCCAGTGTGTTGAGTATTTAGCTACAAATTGTGATAGTGCAGTCTACCCAATGCAGGAACTCTGCCTTCCCAACTTTTGACTAATTTGCTATGGGATTTTGGGCAAATCACTCAATTGCTCCGTAGTTTAGTTTCCTACATATAAAACAGAGATAACTTTTACTTTGGTCCCCCTCTATTTTGTCTTATCATGAGCAGATGCTTGAGGGCAAGGACTGCCCTTACTATATTTTTATGCCTCACCTCATGTAGAACTGAGTCATAAACATGAGCACCTGGGTCTCAATACGAGACAAATACAACACACTACACAAAGAACAACTGAATGCAAATAGATATTAAAGGCTATTGATGTAAGGAGGCATGCCGGTGCGGGAGCTACGTGATGCAAAGGTAAAATTGAGTTTCTTTTATTTTCTCCTCCACTCCCAAATAGAGTTTAATTCCTCCCTGACACAAGCATTTATGCAACATTTTTTAGAGAGTACCTTTCTCCTGAATGCTGTGTCACACACATGAGTCTTTCTTCAAGGTCAGGATTTTGTTTGATGTCTTTGTCTTGAGCAAACAAAGGTAAATGGGAAAGAGAAAACACGCACTAAACTAGAAACTGTAGAAACATTTCCATTTGCTCCCTGAGTTGGCTATGCATTTCCTCTATTTAATCTTTTATAACTATATAAACAAACCGATAAATCCAACTGCCTCACATTTCCAAATGAAAAAGAGAAAGCCAAAATACGGTAGACACCATAGTGTCCAGTTGGTGCCAGTTTTGGGAGACTGAAAGTTACATGAAGCCTGAAATGAAATGCCAATACAGAATATTTTTCTTAAAACCGTGAGAGCCACGGTTTTAAGATCTCCAGCTCCTTTCTACTAAGTGTTGCATCAACACAGAGTGGTAAACAATCAGTCCCGCTGGACTAGAAAGGACTGATAAATGGTGGTGGAAATGAAAAATTAATGGTTTACACAATGGGAACCAAGGCCATGAGACTATCTAATCTCCCCAAGGCTAGAGAAGTAGCTTGTGCCAGAGCTAGGACTTGAACTCAGCCCTTCAATATCTTAATGTAGGTATTTGGTCCTTCTTCCTGAAGTAGACAGTGCATTTTGTAACACTGAACTTCACGACCATTAGAAAATGGGGTGAGGGGAAATCCAACGAATGCCAAGCTGAAAAGCAGGGGTTTCTAGTGAATTCGTGAACACAGACTAATCTTTCTGATACCAGAAGAAAAAAAATAATCTAATGAGCATGGGAAAAGGTAAAGGGATTCTGAGCAAGGTGTAATTACAGCACCTCTTGTAAAAGTCAAGGAGAAAAGGCACAGCTGGCAGAGAAAAGGGGATATGCTGCTGCTTTGCTCAAAAAGAGACCAGAGAAGTTGGTGGATTAGCCCTTTTCCTGTACGACTTTTTCCCTCCCACTAACAGGAACACTGAGATCACCCTGCAATCAGTGACTACAGCCCTGTGAAGGCAATGGTCTCCTCTTGGCCCTTTCCAGCTGCCCAGCAGTGGCTGGCACCCCTACAGCAATGCCCTGGTGTTACCTGCTCTCCCTGAGGAATAAGAACTTACTTGATAGCATCTCACTAGGCAGCAAATTAAAAGTGACCTGAACGATGGCCTATAATAGCAGGGAAATTACATTTGTGGCCCTTTTTCCTGCATATATAAAGAAGATAGTCAGAAGAACAGGGGCTGGTATAATGCAGCACAGCTCCACCCAAATCACTGAAATGAAGCCAAATGGGGTAGACTGAGGATCTGGCCCATTTTCAGTGACTTTTTTTTTGTTCATTTGCTTGTAAAACAACTGCAACAAAAATAAAATATAACCTGAATACAGGTCAGCTGCTAAGCTAATACAGACTTCCTGTAAATTACTGGAAGACTTTGCAGACATAATCCATGTACAGGAGAACTCGGCATTGCCATGGAAACAATTACATTCACAGAACAAAACCCAATTGGTATCAAGCCATTCGGAAGGCATTTAAAACTTGTTATGCACTTAAAGTACAAGGAAATTAGTTTGCTAATTAACACACTGTTCCCAGCCATTGTGATTTCTTTCTTTAATGGTGAGAGTGGTGTTTGTTGCTTTGCTTTCCCTCCTAATGCTCCCTCCAACAAACACACTTAGCTTAAATACAATATTTCAGCATTTGTTTCAAGCCACGTAATAAAAGCTCAAACTGCAACTAGTCTTTATCCTTTCTTTTTCAGCCAATGCTTCCAATAGATCCTTTTTAATCTCCCCTAATGTCTCTAATGTAATGAATCCCATATATAATGACATTATAATGGTTAGAAAGTGCTTAGGCAAGCCTTCCAAAAAGAAATAGACTTCAGACTCTTTAAACAAAAAGCCAAAACAACAATAACAAACCCCCCTCCAATAAAATCACCTTTTAATTAACTGCAGTGCTCAGGGCACTGCTTAATTATGAATTATGATTTCTAATATCCCAGCCCTAGTTTTGCATGAGGTTAGTCACAATTTTCCCCAAGTTTGCAGCAGAAGAGCAGTCTAATGACCCCAAATGACACCTAGCACTTAGAAATACAATGCTGGTTGTATGTTAATAGAAAAAATTCTCCTCTTTATGGTGATTTTTAGCATAAGTCTCCAGAAGCGACAGGATACTAGGAGAGATTAACCATGCGGATGGCACTCTCTCCGGATGCCTCCAAGAAAAGGGTCTTTTGCGTATTACACTTGTAAAATTCCTGCATAGCCAGTGAAAATATTTCAGGCAGTATAAATTCGGTAACATCTGTAGCTCTCAAGACCTTAATTCATTCCACTGTCCTGCAGGTGTTTAATCAAGATGCCTAAAAGGGATGTGCAGTTGCCTTAACTGTCTTCTCTAGCCACTGGACAGGTAATAGAGACAGAAGAAACTCCAGAGAGCAATTCAGATCTCAGCTGGGCTCATTTGCTCTCTGGAAGTTCTTCTGTCTCTATTACCTATGGAGAGACTGCCACATGATTAACTTCTGTGTTCTGGGGGGTAAATCCAACCCCAAATACCACATTAATGCAATAAATAGTATTATCTCCCCTTTATTTTGTGAGAAACTGAGGCACAGAGAGATACTGTGACCTTATTCGTCTTATTAAGCAAAGCAATAGACACATGCATTTCCAAATCTCTCATCCCAATGCCTTCTGCAGGAATGTAAGACATGCTATCACTCATTCACATCCAAAACCAGATTTTGGCATGAGATGAAATGAATCCAACTCCCAAACTACTTTTATTTCTGCTTTTTCAGACTGCCACATCCCGTCCTGGACAGAACAGCCTGCAGCAGCTTTTTCATCTCTGTGCAAAGCATCTCCTCTTTCACACTTGCACATGTTTCCTTTCTTTCTTTCTTTCTTTCTCAACTCAGAGCTGCTGTCTGAGTGGACATAAACCTTCCAAGCTCCTCTCATTCATTCACTGGTGAGCTGGAGACAGCTGCATTAGCAGCACTGCCAATAAACAGCACAGTTAGGGAGAAGAGTGCCCTTCAATCCTAAATACTGTGGACAGTAAGAATAACAGACCTTCTAGCTAAAATTGTGTCCCAGTCCCCATCTTCAGGGAAAGAAAACATGGCCCAGCCTTGCCATGTATAGCTAAATACACCACTTCCAGGTGTGCTACTGGTCCCAAAATGTGGCTAGAGTTGAATAAAAACCTCAGGGGTTCCCAAAAGTCCATTTTGCATGAAGGAAACTGAAGCACATGTTCAAAGTTAAACCTATGCCTAAGAGTTTTGCTGGACTGAGATTTTGGTGCTTAGAGCACTAAAGCAGTCTTTTGGCAATTCCCAAACCAATTTGGGCTAGTAGCTTCTAGAAAATGAGCCAAACTAAAAACCAAAGCAATGACCAACCTAAAAAAGCCCTCCACTTGCTGCACTTTGCTGTACCACAAGGCCATAATCATCAAGGCAGTTTTCAGGGTTATACTAAAAGATAGAAAAGCAAATCAAGTGCTTGACATGCACAAAATCCCCTTTTAAGAACTGTTTGCAGAATCAGGACTCAAGGCAGAAGAAATTCAGCTATTCAGTCTTAAAATTGTGAACCTTTGAATAGTAAATGGAGGAACAAGCAATCCTGCTATGGCTAATCATGAGATTAAAGGTCAGAAGCTCAGCACTGTACATATGATTCTGCCTTGATGAGCCAAAAAAGGTGTATAGGAAATAGTTTAATAGCTTTTCTCCTTTTACCCTGGCCAGACTGCAGGAAAACACAAGGATGATCTCCACATATAATTTTCACAAAACATAGGAAAATATATAACCCCCCTAATAAAACCTTCATTACCTGATTCATTTTTGTCATGGTTTAGCCCCAGTTGGCAACCAAGCACCACACAGCTGCTCGCTCATCCTGCCCCCCCAGTGGGATGGGGGAGAAAATCTGAAGAGCAAAAGTAAGAAAACTCATGGGTTGAGGGAAAAACAGTTTAATAACTAAACTAAACTAAAATAAAATAAAATAATAAACTGTAATGAAAAGGAAAACAACAAAAGAGAGAGAGAGGAACAAAACGCAGGGGAAAAAACAAGTGCTGCAACTGCTCACCACCTGCTGACTGATGCCCAGCCAGTCCCTGAGCAGCAATCACTGCCCCCCGGCCAACTGCCCGCAGTTTATATACTGAGCATGACGTCATGTGGTATGGAATAGCCCTTCAGCCAGTTTGGATCAACTATCTTGGCTGTGCCCCCTCCCAGTTTCTTGTGCGCCTGGCAGAGCATGGGAAGCTGAAAAGTCCTTGACCAGTGTATGCACTACTTAGCAACAACTAAAACATCAGTGTGTTATCAATATTCTTCTCATACTAAATCCAAAACACAGCACTATATCAGCTACTAGAAAAAAAATGAACTCTATTCCAGACGAAACCAGGACAAATTCGAACCTTCCCTTGTTACAGAAAATGAAGCTGTCCTCACAAAGGGACTTGCTGGCCATACGTGGTTAATGACCATAGCCTGGCTGACAGTTCTTGACTACGCCTTGGCCCTGCTGGGTGGTGCCAAAGTTACTCCAAGATCCCAATAGCATCATCTCCCACATGGGACATTAACTGTAGTTTTGCATCCATCATGTTCCTTAAAAAAAAAAACAACAAAAACACAAAACAGAAGAACAAAAATAAAAAGCCCAAAACAAACCATCGCCCCCAAACCCCCAAACTAGCACAATAATTGTATTTCCTGCCATATTACCTCTGCTCCTGCTGAGATCCTGTTCTTTGAAAGACAAACTTTGACCTAATCATAAGGTATTAACTATGATCATATAACTCTCCCCCACATCAAAAAACCTTGAAGTAGACTAGAGCATATTTAGAATATACCGTTTCTCTCTTTGGGAGCCAAATGCTTCTCAGAGGTAACTTAATCACTGATTACCTATAAACTTGGTGTCAAGCATTGCCACTCAATTTAATTTGCTTCCTGACAAAGAATGCCTTCCTGGGGATATCGATATGCAACATAGGAAACAGTCTGTGAAACTGTAGGAAAAAAATAGACAGAATGAGAGTACATTAAGGTGTTTAACCTGCTTTTGATGTATACACATAGTAACTGCACAAGGACGGCACAAACCCCAAATGAGAACGCAGACCAAAAAGAGAAAACAGCTAATACAGGAAAAGGAGGGATGCACTTAATGCCTCAGCAGCTTGACCTTTATAGTAGAATAACCACAAAACACAATATCTAGCCTAAGGGAAAAAATAACATGAGCTCTAAGCAAAACCCAATACTCTGACCAGAAGCCTGATGACTCTTACATGCTAGAAGGCAGAAAAGGCTATTACAGGTTATCCAAAAAGTCACCAAAATGTTTGCGTTTGGCCTTGCCCTAGGGCTTACTTGCAGCTACAGAGCCTGAGTATTTATTTCTGTGTATTCTGTAGCCTAGAAAAAAAAAATCTTTGCTTCCATCACCTTATAACTGGCTGTAGCATTTCATAGAAAGACTGTGTTATGGCCTGCTCGCTCTGCACATTACTGCAAGTAGCAGCTGCACGGACAGCCCCAGACACCATTTCACACACAAAGAGGATGATGCATTTCTTCATGGAGACAACGTTGCAGGCTTGCCTTGAATTACACACTGTGGACAATGGGTGGTTTTTTATTGAAATGGGTGACTGTTAGTTCCTCGAAATACACTGCTCAGGGACAAAAAGGGTACGCTGGCCAAAAATAGCCTTTTTCCAGCTGGGAGAAGGCCAACCAGAAAGCACCTGTTGGATGTGAAGTAGAAACGTGGTCGCTGAACTTTGGGAAATTAAGGTGATGTTTAGCAGAGCAAGGGCTGAGTGCATATGACAGCTCAGAGGGAAGCGGAGCCATCCAAACGGAGTGCCCCGGCTGGGGAATTTGTGATGACTCACCAGCTCTGTGGACCTCAGTAATACATTTGTATCATAGGACAGAGGCAGGGAAGGGATTCAGGAGCACAGGTTTTTAACGATTTCTTCTCTCTCAAGGCAGAATTACTAGACTTATATCAGGGTCAGCTCCAACTAGAGTTTTATGCAAGTCTGTAAGTGTTGTTCTTGCATGAAGACTAAATTAACGCCAACATGCCAAGCCTGTAGCAGCTCTTATTAAAAAGCTTCAAGGAAGCAGTCCTAGATTTCAAGGACAGAGAGATCATCAGTAGCACCAAGAGAAGCTCAATCAGTCAGTTCAACTGCCCCTTTCCAGTTGCAATATAGTGCAAAACACACATGTGTGGTGCTTCTTACCAGAAAAAAATTTTTCTGTTCTACTACATTTGATATGACAACACCAGTTTGTTATCAAGTCAATGGGAACAGGAGAGCTGAGCCCCACCATCTCGCAGCAGTCAGGAAGCCTGGCCTCAAGACTGGGGTGGGCCCACTCTGCTTCTCCACTCCTCCCAGGGTGTGGAGTGGAGAAGCTAGAAAGAAGTTGAAGCACAGTACTAAAAACATGTAACCTGTCACCAGCATGTTTGGGGATGGTGCTCACTTTGATGAGTGGTGAGCATTCTGCTCCCTTTTCAGCAATTTAGAAGAGTAGAACTTTTCAATAAAAAGTAAATACAGTTGATGGCTGGGAAAGGTTTTACTCACTTCCAAGAAGTGAAAAGATCGAGTTGGCACCCAGGGGAAAGCACGTTCAGATCTTTGCAGCCTTCCTGAGCTGTTTTGGGTCAGTCCACCCAAAGCCTAGTTTTCGGTGGTGCAACTGGACATGCAGGGGAGTTTTCAAAATGATCTAGGTTCTTGCATCTAAAAATCAGATGCTAAGTCTCAGACATCTGCCTAGGCTCTCTAAAAAGTCAATGGAGAAACAAGTCAGGGGCACCTCGCATCCTCAGATTGTTGCTACACTTGTATTATGACGGATCAGCACAATTTTCAAGGCACTAAATTGACTTACAAGCATCAGTGTCAGGGGAAGGCATAACTTTCCATATCTTACAAGGTGCTTCAGAAAACAGCTCTCAAATCAACAATTTTTGTCCTAGCTGGAGTCTGGCCAGCTTGATGTCCTCCATATGGCAGCAAGTCCAAGGGCAGAGCATCCTCTCCCAGCTAGCTGGTGAATGAGTTTGTTCTGCAGAGAGAAAAGTAGCATTTATTTCCTGAGGTATCCTTGGCTTTCATTGCATTCCCATAATCCCATCATTCATACAATCATAGAGCTTTGCACAAAAATGAGAACAGTGGATTAAACACAGGTCTGTCACCTGAATGTTTTGCTTCTCACCTATTACTGGATTTTCTTTTATTGAAGAAAGAAGGCATCTTTATAACAAAACATCTGGAATAAGTAGAAAAGTCTCACGCTGATATTTTTTATTAACAGCTTCAAGATATAATAGGAGTAAGATTTCTTCAGCGTTAAAGATGCAGAATACTTCATCCAAGAGCAGGCTGAGTGGCAGGAAATGGATGATGAGATACAAAGTCCCAGGCTATTTAAAGTTAGAAGGTATCTTATCATCACAATTATCAAGTTGGAAATGACAGGATGAGAATGGACAACTCAGCTTAACCGGACACCATCTGTTACCACCCACGTTCTGTGAGTAAAAAGGCAACCTAAACTGTCAGGGTATTGCTAAACTAATGCACATCTGGCTCTTGGAAAGCCAGAGACGATATTTGAAAATAACCATTTGGAATGTCAGCTATCAATTGCTCCTTTCCAGAAAGCAGTTTGGTATCTGAAGGCACACACCTGCTGAATAAATATTTTAACTTGCTTAAATGCAATCACAGTCCCTTTACAGGGTGGAAAGGCACTTTCCTGGCCCTGTATACCAAGCACATGAAAGTCTTCTACGTGCAAGATTTCAACAGTGTGCACTCAGCCACAGTGTCCTCCTCCCCATTATTTCTTTGAACTGAAACAGTACCCTCTCAGCAAACAAGTATCACCATTTCATTGCAAGACTCACAATATTTATTCTATGAACATTTAACTTTCATGATTATCAGACAATTTCAGTTTTCTTTTTTAATCTTTTTTGTAACTAACTCAGAGAGCTGCAATTAAAAACTGAAACACACAACGCAAACCACTACTAAAGGATTAGAAGCTATCAAATATATAAAACCAAAGAAGAAATTTTAGGATTTAGGTCTCCCTCCTACTAGTTGAGAGATTGTGTTTGGCAATATAAATTGTCCTTTCCCACAGTAACTCTTGTTCTTCTATCAGAAGCAGAATAGAATAAAATATCATGACAGCCCCTCTACGTTGCTAGGAACGTTAATTTGAGATCTGGCATTGGTTTAGGACTATCCTTGGTTGTACCTCTTCACTGAGTTTTTGTTTACTTGAATGTTCCTGAAACTCCTGCACTGATTTCTGTCTCTTCTTCCATGTGATGCAATTTGACCATGAACACAGTCCACTGATATTTAAAAATCTTTCTCTCTCTCCTCATCATTTATTATTTCTTGTGTGAAATAATATATTATTTGCTCTATGAAGTAATGAATTCTTCACACTCCCGTAACAATAAGACAAGGGCTTCAATAATACTTCTGACTGTTCCCTAAATTTCATGGTACCAGAATCCATCTTTTATCCCTCTTCACATTAATCATCCAGCCAATGACCGAACACTTGCTGTACAGCAACCAACAGTTGTGTGTCACCATTACCTCTCTGCAAGCTGCCTGCTACTTGGATCAGCCCTCAACGTTTAGCTCACAAGTAACTTCTCATAAAATAAAATTAAAATCTACTGCTATGTTTAGCCATAGAAGTGATACAAACAGCTCTCCAACACCCTTAGCTTCATCACAGCAAACTTCAGCTATCAAAGCAGTACCAGGATAGCTTTGTTCAACACTCACTACTCTGAACTATTCTGTGGGAACATTTTGATAACAGCAATGGCCATGCGCCTGGGCGGGCAGATGGCCAGGGCATCGCTGCTGTTTCTGTGCTGCTGTACTAGACAGGCTGGAACTCCAATATGAACTCGAGTCAAAGGGACTGTGACCTGTGGATGAGTCCATGCGGGAGCAGGACACCCTGAAGCGTCTGTGGCCGTGGATAAGTCCATGCCAAAGCAGATACATCTCGAAGCATCTGTGGCTGTGGTTATGTCTGTGCCACAGCAGGTATACCTCTGAAGGGATTGTGGCCCAAGGGTAAGTCCACGCTGGAGAAGGTACACCTCGAAGCATCTGTGGCTGTGGATAAGTCCATGCTGCAGAAGGTACACCTTGAAGCATCAGTAGCTGTGCATGAGGTCATGCTGGAGCACCTGAAAGCATGTGGCCATGGATAAGCCCATGACAGAGCAGGTACACCCCTGGAGGGACTGCTGCTGTGGGTAAGGCCATGTTGGAGCAGGTTTACTTCTGAAGGGACTGCAGCTGTGGGTAAGGCCATGCTGGAGCAGGTCTATCTCTGAAGGCATTATGGCCCATGAAGAAGGCCATGCTGGAACAGGCGCACCTCAAAGCGACTGTGGCTGTGGAAAAGTCTATGCTGCAGCAGGTATACCCCTGGAGATACTGTGGCTCATAGATGAGGCTCCACTTGGAGCAGATACACCCCTAAGGGACTGCAGTCTGTGGATAAGTCCAAGCCAGAGCAGGGGCAAGGGGAGGAGTTCATTGCAATGTTAAACCCGATGGTCTGGTCCAAAGGGACCAGGGGTGGAGACTGTAATGGATATACCTTTAAATCATTGTAACCCATGATTTGAGTTGCATGTTTTTTATAACAGATGGAGCCCAAAGTCATGGACTAAATGAACTCAGTGGACATTTTACAGACATTTCACAGGGGTGGTCCATAGACTAAGGGAATGATATCTGTCTATTAAATCAAAAG
Organism: Ciconia boyciana; assembly: GCF_034638445.1. Classification (NCBI taxonomy): domain Eukaryota; kingdom Metazoa; phylum Chordata; class Aves; order Ciconiiformes; family Ciconiidae; genus Ciconia; species Ciconia boyciana. The sequence goes on from NC_132938.1 coordinate 62,230,755, forward strand.
ATGGGAGGGGTGACAGTGGGTAATGAGAACATATTGGATAGCGTGAGACCTGAGCATGATGTAAATGGTACAGAATAAGGGGTGGAGAATGTGCTGGGTTTGGCTGGGATAGAGTTATTTTTCTTTATAGTAGCTAGTATGGCGCTATGTTTTGGATTGGTGCTGGAAACAGTGTTGATAATACAGAAATATTTTAGTTGTTGCTAAGTAGTGCTTAAACTAAATCAAGGACTTGTCAGCTTCCCATGCTCTGCCAGGTGCACAAGAAGTTGGGAGGGGACACAGCTGGGACAGCTGACCCCAACTGACCAAAGGGCTGTTCTATACCATATGACATCATGCTCAGCATATAAAGCTGGGGAAGAAGAAGGAAGGGGGGGACGTTTGGAGTTATGGCATTTGTCTTCCCAAGTAACCATTAGGCGTGATGGAGCCCTGCTTTCCTGGAGATGGCTGAACACCTGCCTGCCCATGGGAAGGAGTGAATGAATTCCTTGCTTTGCTTTGCTTGTGTGCATGGCTTTTGCTTTACTTTTTAAACTCTCTTTATCTCAACCTATGAGTCTTCTCACTTTTACTCTTCTGATTCTCTCCCCCATCCCACCGGGGGGGAGCAAGCAAGCCGCTGTGTGGTGCTTAGTTGCTGTCTGGGGTTAAACCACAACATATTCAAATTATTACCAGACCCTGACAATCTATATAGATGTCTCTCTCAAAATCCCTGCCTCTGGTTCAACAAGCCTTGTGAAGAGTAGATTGTGTCTGTTCTGTATCTTGGGGTGGGCTCTGGTGGGATCAGCTCTGCGTGGGCACAGTAAATGCCCTTGGCCCATGTTGCACAGAAGTCCCTTCCCAAAGCAGCCCTTGCTAGTGCTGTAGGATAAAGAGCCCAGTGGCTGCTACCCAAGGAAATGCAAACATTTTAACAGTGCTTTTATTTAATTGGCTCAGAATAGCATAAACAGTCTGTAGGAACATATTTCAGGGTAAAGTTAGCAAAGCCTTTAGGCAAACTATAGCCAACAAGGGAGGAGCATAGCTCAATATCTTTGAATTGAGGAGGATAAAGCACTAGGCATGGGCACCAAATGCTCATTTTGCATTTCAGCCCTGTCCTCTACAAGACAGGGTGTGGGGAACAACGTTTGCCCCCTGGTCACCCATGCTGCTTTGGGCTGCCAAGCTGACTCTGCCTTCATGCATCTCTGCTGTGTTCCCACATCAGCAGGGGTTGTTTGGGGACTGAGAGGAAGAGGGTGCAGATTCCTACCTTAACACAGACAAGAGCAATTATCACACCCTAGAAAATATAATGGAATATAATCCACTTCTTCTCCAACATTTAGGGACAAAGGGGTCAGGAACAACAAAGAAAAGAAGATACCACCCCCATTAATGCACACCTCAAAAATACCTCTAAGCTGCACATGTGTCTACAGAGGATAAAATAGACCTGCAGTCTCTTCCAAGCAGTAGCAAGTCCCTGGGGAGCTATTTATTTTGTACTGTAAGTAGATATCAATGGGGGGAAACCACTCTTTCATGCCTAAATGTTATTCTAGTATTATTTTGCAATGGTATTGCCAGGGCTGTATTATTATTGTTCCTGAATTCTTCCTTTCCTCTCCTCGAATATTCCTCTGGGCAAGCTGTGGCTTACTATGGGCTTTTACAGAAGACAGTCAGAGGCTGAGCAGATAAAAATCCAGTTAACAGGCAGTAAAGTGTAGCATTGAAAAACAAGCCTTAAGGAATGCAATAGTTAAGCCAGCAGAAAACAATACTGTTTTCTGTAGCAATTTAGGACCTTCATAAAAGACAAGAGAGTATAATAGTGTGCAGCAATGGAGAATGGTGTAAAAGTGAGGCATCTCTAAGCCCTGCAAATGGTCTCATCCAGCAAGCAGAAGGCTGGACTTTGTGTTTGTAGGCACGGTCAGTGCGTGCATACAGCCTGCCAGGGAAGCCAATATCCAACTTCACCCAACAGGCACACACCAACTAGGCAGGCACCTGGTAGCTGACACTGTTTGTTACAATGGGATGAACAGTGCCCGTCATCTTCCTGGCCCCACTTCTGCTCCACAGGTCCAAGCAGAGAGAGAGACACAGCTCCACTCGTTCCTAATCAAATTGTACCTGGGAGGGAACAGGCTATGCAGCCAATACACCAGCTGAGGAACAGAGACCAGAAATTGGAGCTTGCTGTCCATCAAGCTGTGAGCCTGTGTGTCACGGTTTAACCCCAGCCAGCAACTAAGCACCACACAGCTGCTCACTCCCTCCCTCCCAGTGGGATGGGGGAGAGAATCAGAAGGGTAAAAGTGAGAAGACTCATGGGTTGAGATAAAGACAGTTTAATAGGTAAAGCAAAAGCTGTGCATGCAGGCAAAGCAAAACAAGGGATTCATTCACTGCTTCCCATGGGCAGGCAGGTGTTCAGCCATCTCCAGGAAAGCAGGGCTCCATCACACATAATGGTTACTTGGGAAGGCAAACACCATAACTCCAAACGTGCTCCCCTTCCTTCTTCTTCCCCAGCTTTATATGCTGTGCGTGATGTCATACGGTGTGGAATGTCCCTTTGGTCAGTTGGGGTCAGCTGTCCTGGCTGCGTCCCCTCCAAACTTCTTGTGCACTCCCAACCTACCTGCTGGTGGGGTGGTGTGAGAAGCAGAAAAGGCCTTGACTCTGTGTAAGCACTGCTCAGCAATAACTAAAACATCCCTGTGTTATCAACACTGTTTTCAGCACAAATCTAAAACATAGCCCCATACTAGCTACTATGAAGAAAACTAACTCTATCCCAGCCAAAACCAGCACACTGTGACATCTACCATGTCGTGGATAAATTACAGTTGCATCCAAATCTGGCTTCAACTTATCCACTTGAGCAGAAAGCAAGCAGGTTAGTTCATCAGTGAGAGCATTTTATAAAGCCTCCAGCTTTATTTATGCAAGGCTTCATGGTGCAAATAGGGATGATGTGGGCATACTGACACATTTTGAAAGGACAGTATGGGTAGGCATAACAGTGACGTGGGCTTCAACAAGCCCACTCAGACACCCTTTATAGTAGATGAAGCTCATACTGCTAGTTAAAAGCTTACTCGGACAAAAATGACCTACAATCCAACACCTTCTTTGCAATGTAAACTGAACAGCAGAAAATTCCCATTTAGCTCCTGGTCTGTCACTGACAAGTTGAGTGACCTTGAAAAAGTCACACTACTTTCCTACCCCTCTGTTTAAACTGTAGAGCAAAGACGGGAGAGGCAGTCTGCTATAATGGGACCTTGATCTTGACTGGGATTTCTGATGGCTCAATAATCCCAATAATAAACATTTCAGAGATGGAATTACCTAGAGTCATCCTCAGGCACTTTTTGCATTGCATATGTATATATTCTAATTTAGGCACCTACACATTAACTGTAGGTGAAGGCATCACCTTGTGCTTTTATTACCCCAAGTCCAAAGAAACTGCACATCCTAAAAGCCACCTCATAGGATGAAAGAAGCTGAAATACAGAAGCTGGTAGAATGCCTTTAGCTATAAATCTGCATGGTAAAAACTGGTCTCTCTTTCCTCCAGTCCATTCAAATTGGCTTTTATCTACTTACTGAGAAACCCTACTCCATATGCAGCTGGAGGTAAAACATCCATGGTAGGCATTTGGAGTCTCCAGGGGCATTGATAACTGAAATAATTGGCATATTACCACCAGAGACTCAGAAAAGTCACCTTCCAACTACAATGGGTTGCTTCTGTCTAAAGTCAACTGAGGCGCATAATGTCATTGTTGTTCATTAGGTTTCCATTAATGACAAAATTTTTGATTTCAATATTTAATACACCTCAGAGATCACAGTGCATAATTTAATGTGCAAGCAGATAATTTGCTGATCAAGGTACATGTTTCACATTAAGGCAAATTGTTGCACACTTTGCTGATTAACTGAATCACACACACACATATATATACACACACAAACTATACTGCTCTCTTCTACCAGTGAAGCATTGTTCTCTCTGGAGCTAGTTCTTCATGGTAGACAGCTAAATCCTGTACATCTCAGCTCTTTTACATGCAGTATAAATGCTGTATCATCCATTCTTGAACTGTTTTCTATCCTGACACACTGATTTTTTGCACATACATCTTTTCAGGACACCCTTGGCAATAGTGAAGTAGCCCATGTGTTGAGGCTGCTATGCCACATGCCTCCTGGTATTACGTCTCTTTTGGCTGTTTATGTGTCTGCACCTGAATCAACTCCTTCCCTGGCATCTTTGGCATGGAGAGCAGCTCTCTGGGCAGGAACCATGTTTTGGGGGTTTCTACACTTTCATAGCCAAGCATGAAGGCACCTGGATGAACGACAGATACGAACTGCTTTTAAGCTGGTATGCTCAAGGCTTTGCAGAAATGGACAGGGACATAATTGTGAAGTTTGACTAGGACGGAATTCCAGGTTAAACCCAGAGACAGATAAAGTGGGGAAATATTTTTTTTTCATTCAGCAATTCAAAAGTCTCCCTTTGTTCCAGGGAGCAGCAAGACCCAGGTGCCAAACCTCACAATGATTCAGAAAACAGAAGGGTAATTTTTCATCTTCCTGCTCTGTTAATTCACATGCTTTTTTTTTTTTTAGGGTGGGTTTAAATCACCTCAGGCAAAGGAAAGAGCTTAGTCAATGGACAAGTGCTCCTAACCACTCAACAAAACACAGGGGAGGAAGAAGGCTGGGGCAGCCACTTGTGGGTTATAGCCCAGTGGCATTTCAATAGATCTCACTACTATTATTTGGGCTATATAGATTACAGCAGCTGCTGATCTGGGCTATAAACATCCAAGCCAATTTTATCTACACTGTAAAAATTGGTCAGAATATCAGCAAATTCTCTGGAAGCCCAAATAAAAGGCTAGATTATTCCTGGAGATAGCACCACTCCCTCTAAAAACCAGGACCAGAGACCACAGGGTTTATGCTGAAACCGTTCTGCAATGTTTTACCTGAACACTGCCCATTAACATGCAGCTAAACTCCTGTGAACCACTTAGAAAATGTACCCCCAAGTCTGAATTTGTCAAGATTTCTCAAGACCTCTATATGTCTCAGATCCCAGAAGGTACCAGCAACTTGAAGAGGTTTTTATATTTCCTCTCTGTCTCCGAGCTCAGTCGAATTAATAGGAATATATTGGCTCAGCCAATCACACTGGAGGAAATAGAGCTGGCTATTAATGATCTCAAACAGCAAATGGCCCCTGGGCTAGAAGAGCTCCCAGTGGAGCACCACTCCAAGTTTTAGCAAAAGCCAAACTTTTTCTAATGGTTTCACAAAAATTTTTTTTTACCCTTTCACTGCCAACTCCCCCCCAGACTCTCTCTGCAGGCAGCAATTTTCCTTACTAGGTGCTGTTTGCCTGTGTGCAAAGCGACTCTTTTCTCCTGGCTCTGCTTTAAGCAGTGCCCCTTGCTCTGGCTAATTGATGCCAAAGCCAACTCCAGATTTGAAGTCAAAAAGCAAAGGACAGCAATGGGGTCAGATTTGCAGTGGAGACAAGTTGGCTTTCTTGGATCTACACCAACTAAGAGCTTGGTCCTGGTTAGGTCTTAGCTGGTGGGCTAGCGGATTTGTATCTGATATGCCCCTAACGTGGGCTGCCCAGATTTCTGTAAATAACCAAGCACAGTTCAGCTGATCCAAACAGTAGCTGGGGAGAAAGACAAATTGTCCCTTTTCCTTCTTTCTGTAAGATATTTGGGAAACTCTCATGAGGACAGCTATAACTGAATGATCTTTACACATGATTTCATGTAACTATTAATCATGACAGGCCTTGTCCTTTTCTTAACATACGGGTTAAACTTATTCCCTCTTTGAAGCCAAAGAAAGGCAATCTGTGGTCAGGAACAGAGAGGAGTCCCTGGCCACTCGGAAGTATAAGAATAAACAAAGGGGGGGAGGGGAGAAATCCAATTCCAAAACCAACAGCCAGGTTTTCAAAAGCTCACCAGCCTGGGTATTGCCTTTGGTTGCCATCTTATTTTGGTGTCAGATCGGGGGATGAGATCTATTGTACTTTCTTTGTTTCATCTGCTGAATTTAAAATGCTGACGGTGCTGGGAAGCAGGGCCTGGCATGCAGGCTTCACCAAACCCACCCAGGGAAGCATCCTACCCACCGCATTATAAAGTCAGGTCCTTGCATGAGGCCTTCCCCTTTCCCCTCCTCTCCCTTCCCAATGACTCCTGAGGATCTTGCTGTGCCATGGCATCGCTTCGACACCAGGCAGAGTATGTTCCTGCTGTGCCTGGTTATTCCTGGGAGGAGCAAATCCTCCCTGGCTGAGGATTGCTCTGACTGCTCAGGGTCAGGAGTTCCTCTGTTACCAGCAGTGCATTAACACAAAAGTTCATTTTTCTAAACTAAGACTATAGGCAATGCTCCTATACCAGGGGATCTCCCCATACACCTTGATGCTCATTTATATGTATGTCACACACCCAGATACAGTTGCCACACAAGGAAACGTGCCTGGGCCAACACATGCCTTACAACCTAGGACAGAACAGACACAGCAGCGTGAAGCTACACATGAAGGCAATGCTTGCTGCAGGACTCCAGGCATACACACAGGTTTCTATCCTGCAAAACCAGAAAGACTAGAAAGTCCATAGCATTCTAACTCTTAACTGAGGTAGCTGAGTAGCCTGCACTCAACCATTATAACTGCAGAGCCAACAATCCTTACCTAATTTAGGAGCGGTGAAAGGGTTGTGATAAGCCCAGCTAGCTTTCAGAGCAATACATCTCCTGCCAGAGTCCTTCCTGGATGTCTGTAATGCATCACAAGGAAGATTTCCCCCAAAGCACTTCAAGAACTGATGGAGGTACCTGCATTAAGAGCTTCAGCTCCCTCTGTCATCTGCAGATTGAGGGTTACTCCAGCCAGGTAAATGCCATGGCCAGACACGCCAAATTCCTTCCACTGTAGAGAGAGGTTATTTACAGCAACTCACACAGAAAGTTCTGATTTTGCCCTTGATTTTATAATCTTATGCAACTAAAAAATCTCTCTCATTCATTGGTAGCGACTCTATGTCCCTTCTACTATTGTTTGCAAAAGCAATTGCCCCACTATGGGCATCAAGTTCTCAAATCCAAAGGCCAGATCCATCCAAATATTCAGGCACCTACTTCCCGTTCAGTTAGCAACAAATTCCTACAGGAGAAGGAGGGCACTGAAACGCAGCAATATAGCCACCCATCATTATGAGCCATCCCTCCCTCCAGCTGTGCCAGCTTAAGTTCAGTGTTTTGCAGGTGTCTGTATGGCAGCAGACTTCAAACTAAGCCACTCTCCAAACCTCTTAAGGTCAGAGATTTTAGGCTTTGAAACCTTAAGCATAAAAAGTGCACTTCACAACAGCTCCTGTGGGTGTTATAAGGAGCACCAAATGCTTTTAAGCGCTCTTAAGAGAGAAGAAGGTGACTATGAAATTGAGGGGAATGGAGAAAAAGATAATCACGCTGCAAGTTGCTGCTCTCATCTCCCAACTACTTCCAAGGCAGCAAGAACCCAGGCAGCCAGCAACAGCTGCCACCCTATTAAACTCAACAATTTACAGGTGCTCAGAGGGAGCACTTGCGTGCAATTAGCCGAACAAATTCACTTACTGAATTCAAGATGCAGGGCCCAGCTCTCAGCTGCTGCAGTTTGGCTGCGCTCCGTTGACTCTGTGGAGTACTGCCAAGTTACTCCAGACGAGGGTCTGGCTTGTGGATGTTAAGGAAGCTGGGAAAGCCTTGCTCTGCAGCGTGATCTTGCAAAAGATTACAGGTGTATCAGAAAGTATTATGCACGCTTCTCACTCTGCAACTGCTCTCTGCCTATGGAGGGTACTGGTGCAGTCCATTAGGCCTACAGTAAAAAGAGAAAATAGGACTCCATCCCATTCAGGCCTATTCGGTAGTATTAATCTAGCCAGCCCAGATAACAGGGATGGGAAAGACACAGGGGAGTAGATTTGGTACAAGTAACAAAGCTCCTACGCTTGCTTGAAAGCCTAATGCAGACAAAAAACCTGCATCACTGCTGACTCAGGCTAGTGCTAGAAATGGTCTGAAGATACATTGCAACATGGACCTGGCCAGGTCTGACAGCAGTAGGCGCCATGCCACTTGTGCTGGATGTCACGTGTGTACACAGGTGTAACCAGATGTAACCAAAATGATTAGTTTGTTCTTTTGTAACTAAGCAACACAGAGATTGGAGCAGGTTAGACAATGCTTTAATATTGTGTTTGTACACCTATGGCTATGGATATGCTACTATGCCCAAAGACAATTGGACAAGGAGTAGTACGGACATGCTGCTATGTTCCCAGTACAGCCCCAGCCCATCTTGACAACCAGTCGAGGGTGGTTAGAATAATTGGTTTGTGTTAAGGGTGCCAAATCATTGTTAGGGACCATGCACCATGAAGAAGGGAAGCAAGTTACATAAGCAAGGTGGGATTGCGCATGTCCAGAAGAAGGGGTCAACTAAAGGACACACCTGTACGACCACCAAGGACCACCAGAGACCCCCACGGAAGCCCCTCGGAGCTCAAGGACGCATGCGCAATGACCATGCAAATATGATAATTAGTTCCAGGAAATAGAATGAATATGCATGATCATTCCGGGAAATTTGATGCATATGTATGTAATTGGACAATATAAGTTTCGGCTGATGTAACCTGCTGTATGCACGCTAGGTGGAACGATCCCCCGTGCGTCCGGCGCTGTAATAAAGAATGCCTGCTTCTTAATACTACGTTGGTGTTAAGGAGTTTGATTCCCGATTTCGGTGACACAGGGAGCCCTTGCCAGGAATGCTGCACCTCAGAGAAAAAAAACCAACAAATCTGCAGTCATCAACACCATCCCTGCACCTGGGCAAGAAGCGTGCTCTCACCCTGATCTTCACCCCAAAACCCTCCCATCTAGCCGTCTTTACTCCATGCCTATTATGGCCTCCCCTTGCTTCTATTACCTGACAAAAATAATAATCAACAGCAATAAACATTGTCTAGCAAAACCACATCTACAGTGAGGCCCCATATTATGAATTCTTTGCTTACTCAAGCTGGCACGAAACAGGGATAGTTTGGTGAACACGGCCCTCTGCAATCAGCGGAACTACTTGCATTTATTCCTGATGAAACTCTGTCCCAGTGATTTAGGAATCAGACAAAAGAAAGCCAGGATGATTGTTTTCAGCGTGGAATAAATAAATATGAATACTTTGTGATATGATGTCTCTTCTTGTGCTGTTCTTTCTCTTCCAGTTAAGCTCATTATTGCAAATTAGGGATTTTCTATGGCAGTTTAAAAGGTGTACTCTCACACATAAAAAGGAAATAAACAAAGTATTTTGCTTCAGATCTCAGCTGCAGTCAATTTATTCTTTGAGCCTCTTGACTTAAAAACCGTAAGACTTTGGTCTCTTTGCTTGTATCAAAGTCACACACAAATTGAAACAGCCCCTGCTCACATCCACTCATATTCAGTAACACTGCTGCTCTGATTTTGCAATGACCTGAAAATACTTCTGTATTCTCTTTGTTTCTACCTGCTTCTTTATTCCCATTCTCCAATTAAACAGCAGAAGAATTCAAAGTACCTTCTAATTGAGGGTAATCCAAAATGAAAGCTGGCTAGAAGGCTGAAATCAAAGATCTGAAAAGGACATCTTTACTTAAACCAAACAGTCCCACGATAGCATCTAGGAGAGGATGATGGCTTTCCTCTGTAAAGACAGGGTCATACTCGCTGTATAGAAATGCAAAACCACAGAGCACATTGCAATAAAAAGATGATGTAGTGTAATCCTTGGCTACTGCAAATTAGCTTCCTACTGTTTGGTGCACGCTCTGTGACAATGTTCCCAGTGGTTAGAAATGTCCTTTTCCTCTGTGAATGCCTCTGGTTGAGCAAGAACGGTGCCTAAGAGTAAGATGAGAGGGATTGATGTTAGAAACTCCGTGCTAAATCAATGTTTTATTTAACATGATAATTAGAACAAATATCTCGGAGACTTTGGGCGATGTTACAACTTTAAGACAGCCTGAAAGCACTTAAATTGCATGTTTAAAATTGTCAGCATTCAGGGAACTGGCTACGATGCTCTTGTTAGCTCTTGTAGCATCGTAGCTCTTGTTAGCATCTTTAGGAGGAGCCTGTTTCTTGGACTCTGTATGCTGTGCAGTGGTGATTGCCTCAAGGTACAGTATGTACCAAGAGCAAATAACTCTCTGAAGCCATCAGGGACATGGGCTGATAAGAACAGCAGAGTCCCCCACCTATCCATCAGGGACCAAAATTAAGAACTTCATCTCCCTAGGCTCCTGCTGTACTCAGCAGAGGGAGATCATTTCAAAGCATGAACCTGGCCCTCTAGGGATGCCTAACTCCTACAAATTACAAAGATGATGATGATCTAATTAGGTGCTTTCATTATTTACCTGAAGCTACTGGATGGATGCACACTAGGTGCCTGGGAACTGTTAAATTTAGCAATAATGCTGCCTGGCTGCATGACTGGAATAACAGGAGAGCAATAAAGAGTGAAGATTTTTGCCCCTCGTGCTGTGACTTATGCAAAGAATTTTGGACTGCATTAGTAATGGCAAGCAGACAGTCACATAGTGCAAGAAAACCTTCATGTGGCCCAACTCTATTTATTATGAGATCCAAAAATCAGATGACTGTTTCTCACATTGTAACTCTTAACTGAATGGTAATCCCCCAACTTCACCTCCTATTTTCATTGTAGCTTCTGCTTATTGCCATAATCCCTGCAAATAAACTTGCTTTATGACATACTAGTTCATCCCTAGACTCAGCCGTAGGCTGCCTGAGGTATTAACAGAAAGATAAGATTCATTGAGAGACATGAATGTAGGCTCAGTCACCCAATAAACAACCTTTTACCAACTGGGCATAATCCCCATATCAGATTATGCCTGATGCATTGTATTCTCTAGTCTGCAAGTGCTTTTCTGGGATCAATTAGAAGCAGCATTAGAGGAAAGAAAAAAATCCTTACCAAGGAATTTCTCCATTAGAAGGATTTCTCGGCTGTAAACCAGCTAGGCTGTTAAAAAATCGGGTAGGCTTAAAGGAGAGCAGCAACTCATACCATCTGAAAAGGCATCCTCCTAAACTCAACTGGGCACTGCAGTTTATCCCAGAGCACTCAATTCATGAGATGACTTATGTGCAAATAGCAGAGAGCCAGGAGAGGGTGCTCAACAATAACTATAAGAGGTCCTGTATACTGATTATGCCCTGGTAACAGTGATGCTTGCACACAGCCACTTACATGGAACTGCCAGAACCAACATGAAGAATAGAGGACGTCTTAATTCATATTTCAAAATTTCAAAGAGGATTTTAATCTAGCTCTTTAAAAAACATTTTTGAATACAGGGAAGTCCACAGGATAAGATTTAAAAAATGTGGGAGTCTGCCTGCCAGACTTTAGGCATAAAGAGTTAAAATTCCACCCAAATCCCCATGCCCATGCATCCTACCAGCACAGAGTATGAAGGTTTCCAGTCAGTCCACAGAAAACACCAAGCATGGGGATCTTGAGGAATCTGAGCTAGTTGGATTTGTGCTTAACTCATTTAGACAAAATATGAAATCCTAACTCCCAAAAGTACTGAACTGCCCAAGGATTTTGGTTAAAGGAAGCTTTTCACCACGTTTTTTCCAATTTTGAATAAATTGTTTTAGTTGGATGTTAACTGGAATAAATCTATGGGCTTCAACATTTGATAAATAGGGCAATGTTTCTTAAGGATAGGAAATGTCACCTTTCTGTAAGGAGTTTTTAAAATAGAGGAAAAAAAAGAAATATTCCTTTTCAGATTGAAATAGCTGATTAAAAAGAAATACTGCTATTATAGTCATTGCCTTTAAAAATTATTCTTCAGCAAGAAAGACAGAACCGCAGCTGTCCATGCATGTCCTGCAGGAGTAGGGCAGGAACCAGGACTCCAAGCAAAGGCTGTGTCCCTGCAATGTTGGTATGTGAGGTCCAGCAGGATGGGAATCTGGGGCTATGAGTTTACTAATGACACATCCTTTATCCTGCTAACTGCAAAGGTTATTACACAGTCTGTACTGTTTCTAACACAAATAACTACACGGGATTACATTTGTCATAGAAGAATGGGGGGGGGGGGGGGGAGGGGGAAGGAGGTGTGAATTTATCAATTAAATTTGAAGCAGGACTTTTTCATGGAGTCTACTGTCACAGCTGCCTAAATTGGAAAACAGTGAAAATTCAGGCTCTCTGGACTGAGTAAATGACTATAATTTGGATTTAAATGGTATAGGAATCAAAAGTTGACTCTATTTGCTGATTCTATATCCCTGTTTTTCCTCATTGTTTCTTCCTAAGCCTCCTACTGTTTATAAAATTGAAAAATCAAGCTGAGCTGAATGTCCAATGCCTTCACTATGATTGAATCTCTCTTTCTGTGTACGTGATTGACAGCATCAGAAAAGAATGTTTTTCTTAGCTAACACTCACTCACTTTGGCTTCATTTTATCTGTCCTTGCTTGGGATCATTCTGCCCCTGAAAAGAACGCCACTGGGAATTACCTTCTTGTTGATAACCTCCTAATAACTCAGACAGATATTAAAACGAGTTCTGCCAGACAGGTGCTGGAGGAATTTCATACATGATACTTGCAAAATATCCTTCCGTAGCTCTCAAAAATAGCAAAGCAAAGCACCTCTTGAACTTACTTGGCAAAGACCCTGAGCAAGGTTAAAGATCCTTGTTCACTTTATTGTCTGTGCAGAGGAAAACACTGATCCACGTAGACATTATTTTCAACACCAGTTTTAAGTCACTGTAACTTTCTAGACTTCTGTGGCATTACCACTGTTTTATTCCCATGTGTGGAACAGGAGAGTCAGACCACACTGTGTATTCTGGCATTACAAGTCTTAATGCTACAGATTATTAATTTCTCATAGAAGTAACTGACCACTAGGTCTGTTTTCTCCATGATTGTAAGTGCTGTTACCTTTAGAAAGGCCTTTAGAAAATCTTAGGAAATAGAGGTAGAAGGGACCTCAAGAGAGTATCTGTTCAATTCACCTGCCCACAGCAGCATCAAGTAGACTAGTGCAGGATAGACACTTATCCAGACTTTTTCTTAAGAAGAGCTAATAACAGTCAGGGTTTAACAGTCAAGGTCTCCAGGCCTGCTCTTCAGGTGATTCTGAATGACACTGAACTGCCTTATACTGTGAGCTGCACATCCTTCTTGGAACAAAATTTGTATTAAAATACTACGTTATATATGATATGCCCTTCTCAGCATTCTCCAAATGTGTATTACTAAGTCCCAGCTATATAATAGCAGTGCACTCTCTGAACAGCATCCACCTTCACGGAACCTCATCTAATGACTTTTGAAGCCAGATACTGCAAAAGCTGATGTCTGTAACCAGGCTATTTTAAACAGCCTAAATAAGGCTCAGAAGCAAGATAAGTTCCTATTACAAACATTAACCAACCAGTATCTCCCAATTAAACCAGCTGAGGGTGAAAAAAAAACCCAAAACACCCATGCACAACACAAAAAAACAAACTCCAAAACCAACCCAGAAATACTGCATTCTCTCCAGTCTCTTTATCATTTTTACTTAAGGGATCTCAGCTCATATTATTGCTCAGTACTTCAGGAAATCTGGCTATTTAAGCCTCTATATATGAACCTCCCCATGCTGAAATATATCCCTATAAAGACACTGGTGGTGGAGAAAAAGGCTGATTTCCACAGAGAAACATTATTATCCCTTATTCTGAGATAAGAGAGATGTCTCTAGGCTAACAGTACATACAAGGCAGCACAATTATACTCGAAACTGAGAGAGGCAGAGCTCCCTTTGCTTTGGCAGCCCAGTGCCCAGGCAGAGGACTTGCAAACTCTGAGGCACGGGGGACTGAGGGGCAACCACCCATTTCTTTCTCTGATGAGCACCCAGAAATAGTTTGATTCAATGTGCAATCAATGCTTAGGGAAAGTTGGAAGAGGTGGAGGAAATATTAATGGCACGGCTGTATTTCAGCACCTGCACTTGTTTTACTTCAGGTGCATTTCACTGGGCAAGATGTTGTTGTGGTGTGAGAAAGTCCATGAGAACCTAAAGCTATGCAAGGTCAGAAAAGTGAAAACACAGAGTGTAATTTTTCAGCTGGGGACAGTAAGCAGTTCAGAGTGTGAACATGAAAAATACTGACAGGGAAAGGTGGTGGTGGTGGTAAGAAAGGAAGACTCAGGAGATGGAAACTCTGCAACATCAAGTATCAGCCTTGATCCAAGGAGCAATGGAAGATGTCCCTGCCCTACTGGCCTGGCCAGTAAAAACTGTTTGAATGTTTCATTGGGGTAGTGAGTGGGTTAATGCTCAGCCTGTTAGCCGACTCATTTTATTGGGTGCATTAGCCTATAAGTAATGCTTTATATTCTTCATTTATGGGTATCCTGTTTACAGTCTCTTTGTACACAGAAGTGATCCAGAGAACAAAGGTTATGATACATGTAAGAAAGCCTCATAAAAGTATAGTGGGAAAGAGAAAAAAATATGCTAGATTAATAAATAGCACATTCTGGCTTTCTTACTAACCATCAGATTTAATCAGATAACAATTAGTTAGCTCCATATTTTCTACCTGTCACAATATTGGATCAATAGTAGATGGATATTGGCCACCTGTTCTCAAAATCTCTGAAGATCATCTTAAATACTCAGGTCAACAGGATCCTTACCTGGTTGCTAATGTTGACAGCCACAGTTCTTTGATGCAGAGCTTTAATTGAATTAGATGCTCCTGCAGTCACTGATTCATCATCCTAGTATTCAGTGCAGCTTTGCTGAAAAACCTGCAACATTTCCAGTCCTTCAGAGGTGGCCTTACTGGGAAGAGGATTCCTTCCATCGCAGAAGCTATTAAAGTTACAAACAGCTTGGCATTGAATCATTTTTATGTGACTGCTGGAACACTAGTCTGAATTAGGGCTGTATTTACGTAAATCAGCTTGGTAATGGTCTTCACCTTTTTTTTAGTTAAAAAAAGAGAGAGAGGGAAGGAAGGAAAGAAAGAGAGAGAAGTTGAAAAAGAATAGGAGCTGCAGTGACATTCAATGGAATAATTTTGTGCTGCTACAAATCAGTGTCTAACCGCTAATGACAAGCTATGAATATATATATAAACAGCCTTAATAAAAAAGCCCTATTCCAATCACAGAAAAGCTGTCAATGCCCAGGTTGTAATGTTACCAATTCAAACATAAAAGCTTTCAGCCTTAATTTGTAATGCTGGACTCATTACACAGAAGTGCTCTGCTCTTCCTATTGTCTTATAATCGTGTTTCTGGGGTAGCTTTCAGGTTTGGTCACACTATGGTCAGGTCTTTCAAAGACGTCTCAAAGACCAAATTGCGAGTGGCATTTTCTCTCCTTTCTTTACATATGCTAAAAAAATTCCCAAATTGGGCTTGCTTCTGCTTCTTTTTCAAGGCCGGATAGTCTCCAGCAGTCCCACCTGGAAACAATCAAATCCCAGCCACCAAACTCCCCACTTACGTATCTGAAAGCAGATGCACTAGGCACAGAGCCTTTTCCAAGTCTGGCCCACCACCAACTGCAGGGCTATTCATGGCAATATGATTCATAACAATAAACATTTCTGAAGTCCTTCTCATTAAATTATCTGCACAAGCTGATGGCAATTCCTCTGTGACGTGGAACAAGCCTTTGCAATGCTGGGAGCCTGCTAAGCACTGTGCAGAGAAACACTTAGGCTCAAATTTCCATGGAAAACTCCATGCCTTGTGTTTCCTGCAGCGAGACCCAGAGGCAGCTCATGAGAACCATGAGCCTGGAGGCCAAGGTGCAGGATGATTTCTCTGAATTTGTGCCTAAAAGTCTGCCCCTTCTCTGCAGGCTCTTGTATGAAAACTAAAAAAGCTCCAGCAACTCTTAGGCTCCCAAATCCCCCTGGTTTTGGCAGTTTCACTGAGAATAAACAAGGAGGATGCAATTTGCCACAGGCTCGTGGAAATGCAGCGGGGGAATGCCTGTCCCCTGTGGCGTGCTTTAGCCCTCTACACTAAATAAAGCCATATTTCAAGATCTTGCTACAGACGTAAATGCTCCATCTCATAGTATCTTTAGAGGGATGTGTAATGATATATATACACACAAAAATCTCTGAGTTCCTTGACTCCAAGGAGCTTTATAGCTAGCAAGTATGGTAGTATTATATACTGCATGTCGTGCCAGGATACCAGAGTTTGAAGTATTGCTACCAGCCTCGTCTAGCCTAACATACTGGCCCTTAATCTGTTTCCCCTATGAGGAGCCCTACTATCATGTCCACATGTAATCAGACCTGTGCAGCTGCCTACATGTCCTTTTTAATTGGATTGAAGTTAATCACAGTAGGATTAATTTGAAGAGATCAAGGAAACTGAGTGATTTTTGGTGGAAAGCAGATGGTTTCTTCTGGATGGAATAAAGCTCTGAAAGCAATATGAGGTGTTTAACTTTTCAGGTTTACCAAGATTAAAAGCTCAGGGATTCTGTAACTTAACTATAGTATATTTAATCACATTTATGCCATGTCAATGAAAGAACCCTTTGGAAATTAGCTGTGTGGTTTTCAAAAAGAAGCAGCTTACTGACAGACACCAGCATCTGACAATCATCAAGCACTGTGAAGGGAGGTATGAAAACATACGTCCAAAGCTGGAATAATCATTCCCAAGCAAACAGAAGTTAAGCACTGCTGTTTTCATGAGAACCAAGAGCATCCTGCCTCTCCAAATGGCATAACATGTGTCATTGTTAAAAATTAACCATAATAAATGGACTGGCAGTTCAGCACTGACTTGTGATTTCAGCTGGTTCCCTTTTTGCCCTCCAAACAGTTATTGTAAAGGAGTCTGATATCAAAATACAGAGTAAGTACAACCCCTCTTTAAATTAGGCCACTAAAATTCAGCCACCTAAAACCTTAGACACATTTGAAAATCTGGACTTAAAAGGTTACAACAAACTTGAAGAATCATTTCATTAATGAGCTGCTGTTTTTTCCACCTCTTACATAGGCATGTAAAATACATTTGCCCATTCCCATGCTCAAATGCACACAGACATCCTGATTCTTCTACAAAGTCAGACCTTGCTGAAGTGCCATAATTTGTATGTGACATACATGTTAAGCAGGAAAGAAGCACGTCACTACAATGAGGATGCAAACTAGATGAAGCTGAGCCAGGAATAGAGAGAGCAGGTCTGTGGAGTAAGGGAAATGGGAGTCTGGGGAAAACCCATGCAGGGCAACATTGCTGTGTCCCTCAAACTCCAGAAAGGAGAAAGTTTTAAAAAAATGACAAGCAGGTATAAGAACCTTAGGTCTTCAACCACAAAAAAAGGCACCTGGAGCTCACCCACACACTATAGTCACTGACTTCCCGAATCTAGTGTGAACAAAATAATTTCACTCCCGTACAGGGTCAAAGAAAGAAAGAAAGAAAAGCTCCATTAGCCATTCTGAAATTGAACCACAAGAAAGTGCATTATCGGACTAGCACAATTCCTTTTCACAACATGTCTTCCAAGGCTGTGCACATAGGATTGCCACGTACAGAACTGGGACCAGCTAAGGCAGGACTAATGAAAAGGTCTACACAGAGATGCTGGATTCTATTTTATAATTTTTCTTAGCACATTTTCTCCCAAATCTGATCAAACAAATCAGTTCTGCCCACAGATTTTCTCTTCTACTGAGTTTAGGGCAAAAAACAAAAGTGTAAGTCTTATAGCACCACATTTCTATTTCATTTCTAAGAGCACTGAACAGCAACGATTACCCAGCTAGATTCGCCCTTTGAAAAGAGGATCTTGACTTACTTGAGAAGTCTGCCCACTTTAATTATATCCAATTATCTTGTGTAGGGATATTAAATAACATACATCAGTAATATTAGCAGGGTCAGAATACCATTATGGTGAAATGCATTCCTTCATCCAAAACTTCTAATCAGAGCTCCCCTGCGATGTAAGACACTTCCCTACAGATGTGTCCCCTTGTCTTCCACTTACTGTAAGTACTACAGCCTTCATTATCATAATAGATAAGAGCCTCACAAACAGCCACAAGTTCATCTTCACACAAAAAAACTGGCATGAGGTCAGTATTCCCTCTTTAGAGCCAGGGAACAGAGAGACGAAATGCCAGAGCAGATCCTCACCTCTATCTGTGCCTGCAAAAATGGGAGCAGGTGGAAGAACAATAGACTGCGGAAAAGGAAAAATGGAGAGTCACCAGTAGAGAAGAAGGCACAGCATTAAGAGCCTAAGGTTACTTCTGTATGCCCACAGGCTTGCAGTGCATACCCTACTTACAACTAAATACAACTCTACGCAGAGAAGGCTATAAGAAGAATGAAATCCATTAAGATGTCTTCTAATCTGCTTTAAACATAACATAACTATTCATTTGCTAGAAGCATGTCTCATTTAAACCCCAGGGTCTAGTTCTCCTCCCATTATATGCATTTATTTAACATTTCATAATCTGCTAGTGCTGAGAGGCAATTTAGGGCAGGACCTCATAGTGATTATCACTTAGTGCAAAGGAGCTTATTACCTTACACCCACACTCCAGAGCAGTCACTAGAGATACGCCAGAATTTATATCAGCTGAAAGTAAAGATTAGCTATGGATATTAATAGATACACAATTGTATTTTTCAGTAAGATTTACGTAACTACAGACTTGTTCTATTGTAAAGTTTTGCTTTTCATCATGTAATTAAAGGCGATATACATGAAGCTGAAGGTAATAACAACATTGTATACATTACCATTTGGACAAACTAAGAGATATACTGCTAACAGCTAAGTGGTTTTTTTTTTTACTCTACAATTGTTATAAATCATGTGGGAAAATATTTGGTTATATTATTAACAATAAATTACAAATATGAAAAAGTATAATTAGGTGGTTATCTTGTAACTAAAACATAATTAGACTGCAAGTATAGTGATCAGTTTTGTTTTAAATATGAGCATAGACACATAAATTTAATTTGTTTTGGACAGCTTTCAAACAAACATGGCAGGCATATACCACCACTTCACAGAAAACAAACTTCTTAGCATTTCTTTGGCATAGAGAATACTGCAGCTGCTAAAACAACAAGTTTTTTCACTAATATTAAGTACATTGCATTAAATACTTCTTTGTTGCAAACACAAAGTCTCCTTTCATCATTAAACAACATCTACAATCTTTCCAGCTGTCTTCTGAGTATCTTTATCACTGCCTTGGGGTCATTTTACACCAGTGCAAAACAGGTGAGAAAGAGTTACACCCTCCCCCAAGTGACAGCCCTTCTACTCACAGTGCACAGCTTATTTAATTTGGGGGCACTAAATCAGCAGCTAAAAAAAATCTGCTTCTAGTTGACCCTGGACACAAACAGCTAGTTCAACTATGAGCAAAAAATTGTGTCACCCCCATCTCCTCTTCTCTTGTAAGACTGCAAGCTCTCTGGGACATAGTATAGTACAGTATAGTATATACCTATAGAACTCACTTTGCATGGCTCAAAAGCTGAGGACTGTGTAAACTGGCAATGAAAATTTCCTGGAATGGTACTTTTCTGCATTTATGATTTCTCCTAAGACTATGGCCTACAAAATGTACCATTCCTTGTGAGTGTTAATTGAAACAAACTCCCCTATTTATCATATTCTTAATGCAGATTTCTGTTTTGGAGTTATTATTAATGACAGAAGTAGAGAGGCCTTCTCAGCAGATCTGCTTCTAGTCAAGCTGCAAAAGCTCTCAGAGGAGGATGAAAGAGTTAATTAGAAAAGAAGGATCAGAGTAAAAAAAAATAAGTAGACTACAAATGACTGATTAGGGGAGAAAACGAGAGATCAGTTTTTATAAAGGGAATTGTATTCAAATGCCAACTTCATCCAGCAGTTTGCATAATTCATGTAATACCTCTAGCCCATACATGCCAGTTGATAGCTGTACCTGTTTGAGGACATAAATCACACACTAGAAAAGCCAGTTATTGTGTTAAAAAAAAGATTGGATAGATAATGAAAGTAACAGGTACTGAACAGGAAGAACATTAACTCTGATGCCAAGATACCACACACATGGGTGGATGGAGAATCTGACCTTCATTCTGTAACAGAAAAAAGCAGTATTGTTTTAGAGAATGTTATTTTACTATGAAAAATTGAAATTAGTGTAGTATAGCCTCTGGGAAAAATTTTTATCTAATTTCCATTTTGGAAAATACAGATTAAACTAATTTGAAATTAATAACTTTTCAAAGTTGATTTTCCTGATAAAAATTCAAAGGACTTTCAAAAATGAAGTGCCTGCATAACTTGAAAATTAGGCATTAGTTGCTGTTGTAAAAAAATAAAATTTAAAATGTCTCTTTTGATTACTTAAAAGCTGTAAAAAACTTCATATTGAACCAAAAAAATCCCACTGAATTCAATGACCATTAAATCACGCCTTTCGGGACAATCCTTCTACACTAAGCCTGACAGATAAGAAAAGTAAGGATAAATATTGTCTCTGTCATATTGCCAGCTTCTCAATATCTTCAGCACACCCATTTTATTTGTCAAATGCATAAGCTAGGATGGCCAGTAGCTACGAATAGTGCCAGATCCTGGTTTGCCTATACTGTCTGCAGCTTGGGCATGGACACCTGGCCTGAACACCCTGAGATGCGCCAGCCGGGGCTTATGCCCACTGTTCTCAGTGGGTACGTACAGCTTGCCTTGCGCACCCTAAGCTGCTCAACAACGCTCATCACTTGAATATACAAGATAAAAACTAGCTCATGTACGTCTTGCATTATACATGGTTCCATCGTGGATGGTCTGAGTCAACAGTGGTCAGAGTCAGCACTGCCCCAGAAATAAGGACGTGGAGCTTCCTTCGCTGGAGACTGAATGCTTTTCCCACAGAGGCAAAAATACTTGTTGGAGTCTGCCTCCTTAGCAAGCCTAAGCACAACCAACCTTTGTATCCCCTTTCAGTCCATTTCCCATCCACCTCCGTGGCTCCTACGATGAGGATCTTTCAGTGTACATCATCCCATATTCTCCCTGTTACATTTACCTCCTCAGGCTGGTGATACTCAGAAGCAGGTGGGCTTCACAGAGCTCTCTACCTCTTTGCTCAGCTGTATGTACAATTTGCCCTGTCTCCTGTCCCTTGTACAGTGAGGACCAGGATCTCTGTACATGAGTAAATACAATAGGATGGTGTTAGAGCATTTAGTAATCAGTTATGCATGCTGCAACCAGTTGCTTCCCCTTGATTGCTCCTTTTGTGTTAAGAGCTTGTCCTTCACACGTCTTCGACAGCCGAGAAATTCTGCAGCTAATCAGGGCGCTAATGAAACAGTTGTTCTGTTAACAAAAATTTTTAGAAACTGGCAAAGAAAGAGGAAGCTTTAAAAATGAGCCCACCTCTTCAGCTAGGGCTCCCATTCAACTCGAGTGCCACAAAACAACACTTCAGCAGTGCTTAAGCTTTACTACTTCAACTGTTGATTTCTTTCTCCCCAGGATCATGAACCAATTAGAAGTGTTACAGGAATTTACCAAGAACAACCAAGTCAGTCCTATGGCTATTACTACAATAAAGTCACACCTGAGGAGTCCAAGCCCCAGTTGAGACTGGAGCCCGCTGTGTCATGGACTGCACGAACACACAGCAAGGGTCCCCACTTCTGACACTGACAGTCTGTGCTTTATGGGGACTCACCTGCACATGGCGGTGCTGACAACGGAGCACCCCATGCCACGATGGAGAGCAACCATATCAAACAGGGGCTCTCAGAGCCCATCCAAGCCAGTTCTGGAGATGCAGGGTTACCTACCTCCCAGCTGCCTGATGGGCACCTATCCTTGTGCTTTTTGTAGCTTGACAAAATACCATTTTCATTTACATTTAACAAGTGGGGCTAAGCAGCAGCCAAGTAGTCAATCTGTATCCTGTTCTGCCAACACTTTCAGGAAGGCAGTAATTGCCACCAAATGGCACAAGCTGGGGTACTGGCCATTTCAGCCTCCCAAGCAGGAATTGGGTGCTTCAAGCAATTTGTGTTGGTGTTGACACCAAAGTCATCACAGCCACAGGTCTGAGGCAGCAAAGACAACGAGGGGAAAATGAAATTGAAGAATATGCAATTACATCATGGCTGCAAACTCAAACTGCAACCCTGGTGACTCCTCAAAGAAATGCAGCTCCAGAGGGGGGAGTCACTCCCTTGTCTACAGCCGAGAAAATTATTTTGTTGAATATCACAGCTGCACAGATGCCAGCAACTTAATATTTAAAAAAAAAGGGGAATAAGGGAGAAGTGAAAAGAAGGATTGAAAACTGGGGAATTAAAAGGCCAAGTAACCACAAAGAAAATGAACAGCAGGTGAGGGCAGTAGAAAGGCTGGCAATGAGTTTATGCCAATGTCAATGATCAGTGATTCTCCCTTTCCTTTATTTTTTTAGGAGAGTGAGGATTGTTTAAAATTTATTACTTTTTTTTTTTTGATTGAGGCTTTTTACATGAGAAGGTGACACCACACTGGCAAGAAGTTTTGCTAAAACCACAGAAATTCCTCCCGTCTTCCTACCCTTGATGCTGGAGAGCCCCTGGGCACCAACAGAAAAGCCCATCTTTGCCCCACAAAGCAAAGCTCTCTCATTGCCAACTCTTCTCCAGTGAAATCTCTCTCTGCTAGAGGACTTGGCCTGGACACTCAGGCCACCTGGACAGCAAGGTTTGCTGAGACTTTGACATGTGTGGTATGTCAACCTCAGGCAGCATGCTCATGGGACCGGGGAAATCCTGTTTCCTAGCCTGGCTCCTTTGACAGCTTCTCATGAAGCATTTGGTAATCAAGGGACTACATGTCCTACCAAAGTCCTTTGGCAAAGAAAAACAGAATTTGCACTCAGTATTATTTCAGATGTGAAATTATAAGCTGCTTTTGTGCAGTATTAAGTAAATAGTTAAGGACAAAGAAGTTTTTAACAAAAAGATGTAGCAAGATAGTAATGGATTAGTTTTGCACTTCAGCAAGCCTCAAAGAATAGTCTATAATATCTCCCTATTCTCAGGATGTAGCTTTTTCTTTTCATTGAGCCTGTCACCTCCTGTCAGAATCCTCTCTGCCTTCCTTCATCCTCTTAATTAGTGACTGCGAGCTCTGCCTTTGTTCTCTCCATTCGTCTTTAAGCTAGAGAAATTAAATCACAGGAATCCTCCAGAAGGCTTTGTACCTGCACATGAAGGTGTCATAAATAGCTTGTTAATGATTTGAAAAGTGACTAGTAAGTAGCTACATTGGGTAACCTTTTGGCATGCTGAATAATTTGTTAAAAACTTAATCAGTTTAATGGGGACTAGTTTAGTACCAGCATGGAAACAGGCAAATTGAAACTCATACTAGCACTGTTGTTCCTCTGCGCCTCTGCAATCGAGAGACTTCCCCCCAGATGTCAGTACTGGGGCAGAGCCAAGAATTAGGGGGGGAATTAACTCAAGGGCCAAAGCCTAAGGCAGATGTTAGGCCTAAACCCATTAAGTTTGCTTAGTAGAAAACCCTGTAATTAAACCAATCCAGTCCAAACACCTCAGCTAAAAATAATTGTCATCTTCAGGGAATACCCCCATATCTGCTAAATCCAATAAAAATTAATTCCTCAATTTTGTGCACCTATGCTGTCATTACAATCTCATTTCTAATCCCTGTTTTCTTGCAACAGGTTCAATGTCGTAATAGTGCACTGGAAAGTTATCAAATACTTTATCTTCTAGCCATTCCTGCCAATAAACCAAACAACTTTGAAACTTGGGCAATAGCAAGAGACCTTAATGTACTGTTCACATCCACTGCTACATCTGCCAGTGCTGATTTTCAGAACTTGAGATTAAGGCAAAAATGTAATTAAAAAATTTTTACTCTGGCATTGACCTACAAGTTTGGTAAGATATTAGCATGCTCGTGTCTAAATCTAACTCTATGTAGAGTAGTAACAGTAAGAGGTAATCCTATGAAGAATAAGCCTGCTGAGAGCTCTGTGCATGTATCATTAACAGACGTGACACTGTGAACAAAATAAAATGTTCCTATCTTTAGTGACAAGAAATCAGGGTGCTTCTGTTTCCAGCCAGGCCAAGCAAAGGGGTTTTTTCAGCCACAAGACTGCAGATTTCATAGTATCAGCAAGTATGTCACAAATCCTTACCCCGAACCAGACTGCTTGCTCTGAATCTAAGAACCTGTGACAAAACATTTCAATTTTTCCTTTTGAAATGATTACTTGTTTGGAAATATCCTTGAAATTTTCTTCTTTTTCAATATTTCAAGTCTTATTTAAAACACAGTAGTTCAATATGGGCTTTGGCAAAACGTATATGTCAGGGAGAAGTGAGAGAGAGAACATCTGAATATTTATTTCTTTGAGCATTTTTTCCTTTTTTTTCCCCCTCTATCCTTTTTTGGAACTGGCAGGTCACCCGCCAAATCCCCAATTTCCTTTTTTTCTCAGGCATAGATCTCAACTGGCTAATTTATCACCGTAACTGTGCAGCCACAGATCAGGGATCCTAGTCTCACAGCTAATAGCACAGTGGAGTTTCTGAATGTATAATGGTTGAGCTCCAGCAGTGAAAACCATTTGAAAGTCTTCATCTGGGAGCCTGATCCAAAAAATATCAAAACGAATGGCAGGACATTTCGGTGTTAAAATCCAGGGCACTGAATCAGGTCCAACCCAGGCAGTAGGCCCAAAAGAAAACAAAGTGAAAGACTTTTTTGGGGGACAGAGTGATTTTGTTTTGTTTTGTTTGGGGTTTTTTTGTTTTAGTTTTTTTTTGCAGGAGAGTATAAGAAAACAGATTTCCATTTCATGCTTCAAATGAAAATAAAAAACAGTGACAAGGAAAATATCTGAGTTACAGCATAAAAAAATATCATAAGGGTTTGCTTTTATTTTTCTTTTTAATTATATGAGCTTAGATTCCCATTTAATGGTCCCTGAGACTCGCACACACAAAGGCCACTGACAGCTTATTTATGAGGCATGATGCTTGGGTTCTTTTTTCTGCTTGGAAATGTGCTTAGTCTTCTGTTCCTGCCTAAGCTGTGTCTCACTAGCCTTGACTAACCTTCAACTCTGTAACTTAAATGCATCACATTTACGCTCCAGTGTGCTTTGGAAACCTTGATACCCACCTAATAATTGGGAAAACATGACTCTACTGTAGTTTCTTCCATTTGTAGGAAGATAAATATGCATGGCGTCAATGTTTCTTGGCTCTCTGACAGCAGAGCTGTCACCTCCTGATCTGAGGCAAGCTTTAATGATGAAAATCAGTAGTGCTTTCTGACTTGGTACTCACAGAGAAGCATTAGTGAGACAGAGCTACAAGTATTTTTTGATTAGTGCATTTCTCTGGGCAAGAGTCTGATTGAGTAGTAATTTCCAGGCTGAAGCCCTTTGGACCATGGGGGCATCCTTCACCTGTCAGAGGAAAGTCAGTGGCAACTCATTCCTTGACTTCAGTGGGCCGAGACCTTTCAAAACTCTTTCACAAGAAGGATACCTACAATAAAGCCAAATAAAACAAACCAAAACCAACTGAGACCCTAATTTTGACAGGATTTCTGATTAGCCCAAGACTTTTGCACCTTTACATCCTGACATACCTGTATTTTGTGGGAAAATAGCACTAGAAAGCCTATTTGTAGCATAATACTTACCAATACAAATACCGAAAACCTGTGTTTCTCCCACTGATCAAAGTACACAGTTCAGGTAAAGAAATTCCACTTTTTAAAGCATGTAATACAGCGACAAATCTAACACTTGGGGTCAATCTTAATGATTTTAAGAGAAATACAGCGCAGTTCACTTCAGTCTACATTTCTCTCATTTCACTGGCTCATGATACATAGCTTATGCAGACTCTAGTAAAACTAATTATTGGCTTATCTGTTTTGCAAAGGTAAATTCCCTATGGATTTCACTGGAAAGATGGCAACTGTTTTGAAGAATGGTATTGCTGGTCTCTTGTACCAAGAAATAAATTGTACCATTAGAAATTGGAATCTGTGATAAACACACTTTTTTCCGTTACAGGTTCATGGTAACAGAGCAGACAAGATGTAGATGTTTTATTCTTCCTAGGTTTTCTTATTGCATTTTTATTTATGCATTTACTAAGGTCAAATGTATACTAGGCAAAACCCTTTACAAGCTTTTTAGCAGCTATTCCATACAGTCTGTAAGCCTGTATTCTTTTCTTGCTTTCATGTATGTATCAATGCTTTACAGTGTTTACTGGACACATTTCCGAGCACAAAAATCTATGATTCTACTACAAACATTTGTTTTGCTTTTCTGTAAATAACAGCAGCTTTATACTTTCCTGTAACTGAATAAATCACTGCTGAATCTCAGAAAAATAAAATACTAGCTCAAACTGTTTATTACTTTTGGTAGAAAAGAGAGACCAATGTTGGGTTTATTTGTGGATGGGTTTGTTTGTTTGTTTGTTTTTTTACATTAAAATACATAACTTCAAAATAAATGCTTTTCGGCTTTGGATTTTTAAAATTCTGACTTGAAAATGTAGCCACAAAATCTTCCTGAACAAAGCAATTTGATCTCACTTAAAATTTCATCTTTGAAAGCAGTTGTCAGTATATTCTGAGAGACTGCGTAAGTTAAAACCTGCTGAAAACTGTATTAGGAGAATAAAGGCAAATTTCTCGCTTTTGTGTCCTCCCAGCTTGACTGTATTATAGTGTGGAGGTGCACTAGCTGTCACATGAGCCTGTGTGTGCTGTGATGTGCTGTACAGATTCCTCCACTAATGAGGAGCAATGAGCACACTCCCATGTCCTGCTGCATTTTACTCAGCCTGTCTCTTTGCAAGGATATCTTCTCATCACTTCTCAGCAGGAATTTCTTTCTTTCGCAGAGGAAGATGGAGACAGCTTGGTGAGTGTTTGTCTGTATATGGCTTCAGAAGAATATGTTTGAAAGCTGTATGTTGTACAGAATAATACTAAGCTGCTTAGCCTCCCCATTTCGGTTACCCTCTAAATAATAGGAGCTATAACACAGGGAGGTACAAAGATAATTGTGTAGAAAAAAATTTAAGGAAGCTCCAATGTTGGAAAAATAAGTTATGTAAATACCACAGACACAATAATCATTCACTGAACATACCATACTGGAAGAAATAACATGCATGCCCGTCAAAATGGACAAGTTGTGCAAGACTTCTCCCAGGTTTGAGCAGTAACTGGACCCTGATATCTTCAGGAAAACATTTGGAACCTCAGTCCCAGTCTTCTGCTCTCATCACTAAACTTCAACTTCTCTTTAGTATCTGATTTCAGTAGATGACTACAAATGACAGAGCAATCAAATTTTTTTGTTTTTTTAACTGAGAAAGTACCCAGGGGAGATAAAGAAGGGATCCCTTCTGCCTATCACGAGCATTTACCTTGAGCCTAGGTAAGCATATAATGAATCAGCTCTCCTCAAACAAGTATACAAGACAGGCCTTTGAGTTCTTGCAGAGAAAAAAGTCTGTTATAGGTGAGCCCTGCCATCAGCCCTCTTCTAGGGAGCAGCAAAGTCCAGTTTTGCCTTCACAGATAAGAAGCCACATGCTGGCACTGCCTTGCCTGTCACCCACCGCTGCCCCCTGACATCTGCAGTTTCAAATGAGGGAGGAACAGACCCGAGAAGCTCAGCCTTCCCCGCTGCTCTGACTTGGAAGAGGGAGAGGTAGCCTGTGTTTCCAGGCTCATGTGGCAGCCTGGAGCAAGGCTGCTCATGTGGCAGCCTGCTTTGCTGCTAGTTCTCCAGGCAAAAATATTTCAAGACAGCTCTGGCACCTCGTGGTTGGACCATGGCCCCAGCACCTTCACTTTGAGAGAACTCAACTCTGAATTTCCACAGCTTCTCGGATGCATTTAGAAGCATCAGCAAATTTCAGGTTTGTGTTTTGTCAGCTCTCCTCCTCTGAGCTACTTCACACGATGTTTTTTCTCAAAGCTTCCTACACTGCTAAGCAGCTGCCTGACTCTTTCTCCTCAGAGCCTGCTTCCAAATAGGAAGCAGGACAAATATGTAGGACAAATATGAATTTTGCCATAGATAGAGCACATGCAAGTTCAAAAAGACTTAGCTAGAGGCCCCCAGAGAGACTGTCATTGGAGATACATGGCTGAGTGTAAAGGGTTAAAGCTGTGAGTGCTGAAGCCTGTTCCAGCATCAGCTGAGAGGTCTGTCATACAACTAATGGCACGGATATATGGAAAAAAAGGCTGAGACAAATGGTATCTGGCAGACCTCACTGGAGTAGTTTAAGATCTTGCCACCCTGACTGTAACACATCACAGCTAACATACCTGAGTGGCTCATGCAAGCGCTCCCAATTAATTTTAGTGCAAAGTAACACAGATTCATTTAAATCATTCCCAGCACTGGAGCAAATCAGAAATCTTGCACAGGTCTGGGGGACTTCACAACTGTGAGAACAGGCAACCCTCCTGGAAGGATGAGAAAGGGAAAATAAGGAGCAGATAGTGATACAACATCTTCAGTAACTCCTGGCAGACCCACAGGAGCACCCTGTCTAGACCCTAAAACAACAGTTTTGCAACATAGTTTGTGCAGGGGGCTAGCACAGAGATTATCTAGCGCTTCTTTGCTCTCATTGATCTCTAAAAGTCTAAAACATCTGCATTTTCTTTTCTGTTTAGCAGCTGGAGAAACTGAGACACAGTCATGAGGAACTGATTGACCTCCAGCTCTCAGCTGCAGAACCCAGCGTATACATCAGTTCTCTTGAGTCCTAGCCCAGGGTTTTATTAACCAGACCAGGCTAAAAAGCAGCCAGAAACCCAATTATACCACATTGCAACTAGGAAGTATCTGACAAAACTCATCTGAGAGAGAAGAGGGAATGAAGCCATGATCTGCTTGGTGGAGACTGACCGCTATTGCCAATGAGTCATCTGCAACTCCCTTAGTCTGAAAGAGTCTCCATTCAGTGCCAAGTTGCATGAGATGGGCCGGATTTCACAAGCTTGCAAAGAGTCCTTGGGCATTTGTTACTTCCAACTTCACAGTTCACCTTTTCAGGTTATAATAAGATCATATAATAAGATCAATATACAAGCGAATGATTCTGGCCTCCCTGCAAGACACGAGGGTTCTTTCCTGCCTTGTCTCTTCAGCCCCTTCTCGAGAGATCTCTATTTTACTTTCTTTTCTTGCCCTTCTGTTTCCTGCTGAATCACACTGTGAGTAATAACTGTTTTGTGATCTCTTGTATTTTTCTCCTTGACTTTCCTTTCAAAGACGCGAGAACCATAGGAAAAAACACTCCTTCAGAAAAGATCAATTTCACACATTATGAACTGTAGGACAAGGTTTCAAGGGAGAAAGTTCTTCACAAAGTAAAGAAATTGCCATCCACCCTGCAAACAGGAGGTCACGGTCATTCTGTGTGAGATAGTTCTCACATAGACCTTCCCAGAGGGAAAAGACCAGTTTAGCCATCTCTCCATAATGCTGATAGGGAGAAGAAAAAGCTCTCTTACAGACCTGGGTAAGGATAAAAGAAAGGGTTCACATGAAATTCAACTAGAAGCTACAGACTTTAATAACACTCCCTCCCTGCACAAGTACTTGAAGCTCACGAGATCTCAGATGCAGAAGTGTCATCATTGTTTGAACAGTTAGCTTTTCACATCTCTTGTGCAGATTTTTCCAGTGGTTTGTTTTTTGTTGTTTTTTTTTTAAATGCTTGTAAACTTTCAGTGGTTACAACATTCTGCATCAAGAGTTTCCATGGCTGAACTATATGGTTTGTAAAGAAATGCTTCCTTGAATTGCTTTAAGCCTTTGTGTGATAGTTATTCCTTGCTGAACTCTAGTACTTGAAGTCCTGGAAGAAACACTGAACAACCGTTCTTTACCATGAACTCATCTCACAGTCTTCCAGCCATTGCTTTTCCAGCTTGAAAAGTCCTAAGCTGCTTGATCACTCCCTGTGCTGAAGCTCTTCCATATTTTGATTGTCCTTGATATGTCCTTTGGGTCTTTTCCAGTAACATTATTCAAATGTAAGGCTGCCAGAAATACAGAGTGCTCAAGAGGTGGGAGTCATGGATTTATACAGTGCTATAATAATGACTTCTACCCTGTTGTCTATTCCTTCATAGTTCCTAACCTTACACCTGCTTTTAGGACTGCTACTGATCATTAAGCCAATGTTGTGGCAGAACTATCTATTTTAACCCCAACATCTTCCTCTTGAAAGGCTAACAGGTAGCTGGTGACCCATTGCTGAGTGTACAGTTAGGATTGATTTTTTTTCCCCCGATTTTTTCCCCCAATTTTTGTTTTTTTTCTACACTGAATTTGATTTGATATTTTATTATCCAACCACCCAGAATAGTGAGGTTAATGACATTGCCCCCTGTTCACAGATAAGAAACAGAAGAATGAAGACTTATACAGGGATTTCAACAGAGCAGAGGGCAAAAGATGGGTCTGTTGCATCCTCACTTTTCCCCCCATGTGGGATAACATGTTCCTTCTAAAGCTGCTTTAATGTTCTTGTACACCCGCAATGTTTGAGGGGGTCCACACAACAGCAGCCATTTCCCTTTGCTTCCAGAAGTGGGGAGCATGTATACAGAAGGAAAAAAATCCCAAAACTGAACATGGGGATGGAAGATGAGATCCGAGAGATTTTAAGGAAGGAAGAACAGCCAAACAAGTCCTTAAAGTGCCACAAACTGGCTACAAGGAGGAGGGGTTTATGTCCTTTATGCCAAGATGTTCAAAAGCATCTGCCAAAGCACTTAGTCAAGCTAAATCTAAACAACCATCTAAAATCTTGATATCTTGTAACCAGCTAGCTGATGAGTATGGAGTAGGGGGTAGGGAGTCACTTGAGCCACAGGAAGGAGATGTAGCTGGGATGGGGAGACCAGCACAGGGCCCTGAAGATGGGGGCTTGATGTTTCTTCTGCCACTAGGAGAGCAAGTATGTGCATTGCACAATGTCCCTGGCATGGCTGCTGTGGGGTGGTATGAACCACCCAGCTACAAGTGGACAGGCAACATGTTCCTGCAGCCTGCTCATGGAGAGATCTGCAGCCATGGTGGCCTGGTGCTGCTGCACACCTTTGTGAAAGATCATTGGCTTTTAATATTGAAATTAATCTTGCTGTTTGCCCAGCTTCACATTCAAAACCCCCCTCAGCTACAGCGCTACAAAAGATGTGACAGCATTTGGGGATGTAATCGAAAACACTGCAGCCAGGATGCAGGTATGGGAAGCATATGGGCAATATCCTGCAAATCATTTCCATACATAGCTGTTATTTCAGAGCAGATCTTGTGTATGTAACTGCAGCTTCTGTTATCTCCTTTTCTCTCTTACCTTCTCAAAACTTCCCATCTGTTTGGCTCTCAAATTAACTGGGCATTTTAGCACAATGGGCAAGCTCCCCCAATCTATTATCTCAAAGGGAATTTTAATAACTTAGACTTGCTGGCCTGCATATTAACTCTTAGTTTTCTGCAGTTTGCTACAGTTCTCTACAAAAACAATCTGCTACATGCCACACACGGAGACTACAGCATGTGCATGTCCCTATCCAATACGCATGTCAAGGAGCAGCACCCTATTGGGGCAGCACAGTCTTGTTAGCCCCAAATTAAGCCTATTCTTTCCAGTTAGCAGCACCTCAATGTATTCAGAAGGCCTCTTGGCCAGTCTTGCTTGGATCCCATGAACCCAGCTCTTTCATAGACTGGCTCAACCTCAGTTAGCTCCAGTCCATTTCCATGGGGCAGTATCAACACCACTCTGTCACAAGTGCCCATCTCGCTAAAGGCGCCTTTAGTCAATACCTTGTGCCCTTGCACATCAAGTTTTTAAGAACATTTAAGTAAAAAGTAGATAGAGCTTTATAAACTAATGAACTCTCTGCAAGAGTGGGCAAGGGGCTTGCTGGGAGCACACTGTCCCTGCCCAGAAGAGCAGCCTGCATCAGGGTGAAATCTAACATTTCACTCCATGTCCAGGTATTGTAGGGCATCATCTGGATCACATCATCTGGAAAGTGATTTCCTTAGATGACACCCACCTATTATCTATGAGCCCTAGTACTGTAGGGCAACTGCAGTCCAGAGAAAAACTGAAACTATCATATCGCTGGCTTCATGATCAGACATTTTTCAGAGCACAGCTAAAGGCTCTCTCCTGCAGAGAAGTTTCTTCTTGCTTATACACATGTTTATTGAAATGTCTGTTGGTCAAAACCATGGATGTTGAATAAGTTTCTGACGAATATAAGCAAAAACCCACAAGCAACAAAAGGTCTGTATTATCCATATTGGAAATTCCTATCAAGGACACAATCTAGCCCAGCAGCAAAAGGAGATTAGTAGCAGACTCTCATGCCTGGAGGCAGACAAACACTTGGTTGGAGAAGAGCCCAAGGGCTTGACTAAACTGACTGAAAGCAATCAAAAGAGTCTTGGGAGCCCCTGTAAGCTTGGATTGAGACTCCATTGCAAGCTTCCTGCTCTCATTTTCATCATGGTGCAAAATCTAGGCTGCTCTCAGACTTGCCATCCTGGGCAAATAAATGACTTCGATAACCAGAAGTGCCTTCTGCTACATCTGCCTGCACTGGTAGTACACAGCTGTCCCAAGCCTATAAAATATATTGCTGCCTCTCTTTTCATCCTTGTGCTACGGGTTCCCTGACTAGGGAATGTCTTTTCCTCATGTGCACAGAGTCTGACAAAATAAAACCTTGAGACACTTCTATCAGAAGCTCAAGGAGCACCTACACCCTGAGACAGAAGCTACAGCACAGTCCCTTCTACCCTGCACGCTGGTTGATTTGCTTTACTGTGTAACATAGCCTAGAGGAGCCACCTATGGCCTGGAGCTCCAGACAATAATTAAGTTGTTGGTGGGTTGCCCCAGTATTACAGTAATTGATGATTAAAGCAGGCACAGGACACCGCTGAGGCCTGGCACGCAATAAGGCTGCTCAGTTGCTCTTCTCCAAATTCACACCATTGAGCAATTTTGTTACACGCATCATGTTCCAGGATGCTAACAGCTTCGCTGTTTCCTAATCAGCTGGGGCAATTTACACAGTCTCTGGCTGTGTTTTACATCAAACCTCATTTGATTCTCTGGTATGTTGTAATACTACTAAAGACAACCATCCTTCACATATGCTTTCCACACACATCATTCCCCTTCTTTACCAGTTTTAGATGAAAAGGGCAACACACAGCTGTGTGTGCTAATTAAGAGAGTCCTTATATATTGCACTCAGCATACTTCTCTGCTTTGTTTCTGAAACAGTTCTCTTATCTAACCCCAGAGTTGATATAGTAAAAGATTGATAATGACAATGGTATCACTGAGCACAGGTTTAAGATGGAAATGACATTTTGTCTTGTCTCACTCAAACAGCTCTCCATCCATCCAGCAGAGATGCAGGAATCTAAGACTAGCTTAACCTAGCACTAACTTATCTTTTTACATATGCAGAACAGAGAGAAGAAACTTGTGACATTGCTGTGCATAAGCTTGTGTTGCTACTTTATAGATCACCAGCTTAGAATAGATCTCTGACAACAAAGACCTCTATGTTGGTCAGAGGTGAGAGGGAGAGATCTTCAGTCTGAAATACTGCCTGATTGGAAGCGAAGTGCCTCATGACACATTCCAAGCAAATACATCTGCGTCATCAAATGCTTACCCATAGGCAGATGGCTGGAATTGCACAGTGGGGTTCCTTCTTGCAATCTGCTGCCACTAAGAGCCATTTGAGCCAGATCCAAAACCTCTTCAAGTCAATGGGAGTTTTTTCAATTAACTTCAGTAGAAGTTGGGTGGGATCCAGAGAATTAAGTGACCCTGAAGATGTCTTCTGGGCGTTTGCTGACACTCTGCAGGGGGGAATTTTCAACTCCTTTGAAGGGTTTTTTTTTTTAGAACATTCTGAAAAAAAGAGAGGTTTAGTTCAAATTTCCAGATCTTCACACTACAGGAAAATCCTAGCCCTGTTAAAGTGAGAGGAAATTTTGCCATTGATAGGCATTTACACTTATAACTACCATTTGCTCTACTTCAGGAGTTTTACCAGCTCAGAAAGCTGCTCAGATTGGCAAACTGGTTCTTGCAGTACCAAACAAGCAAGGCCAAAAATAAGCACCTAACCACTGCTCTTGACATGCCCCCTACAACTCTGTAGTGCCTGGAGACTTTCCACCACACCATTTCTTGGGGGCTTACAGCAGCAGCCTTACCTATGAGGTCTGTTAACATCAGCCTTTCCATTCCTCCCACACTTGAACTATTTTAAAACATTCTGCAGTTAAGCTAAAGTCTTGATAGGTTTTGCATTAATCTGGTCCACTTCTTGGATGTGAAGTGTAGCTGTTCCCCAGTTCAATTTTACTTCTGCACAGAACAGAAAGACCTACTAAGTACTGCTAAGAGCTACGGCATGGCCCATTGACAGTAGCGCAGCTTTGATAAATTTATATGCAAGGCTATGACAAGCAGGCTTGGTAGCTTTTTGAAAGACAAACAAAATTAAGCCTAACTCACTGAAAGAAAGCAGCTTGGATATTCAGGACTCAGTCTTTTCAGATAGCTAGTAAAGAGGTCTACTGGGGCTATGGCAAGTAAAAAGTTCCTACATTTGCCTCAGGTAATTATATGCCTCTAGTTAAAAGAAAAAAAAAGGGCGGGGGGGGGAAGCTTGGTCAATGGTGGAACACAGTTAAAATGGTTCCTCAAGGTGACAGTCCACAAAGAAAAAACTAAAACCCATTCTGAAGCCCTATCAATGGGATGTGCTGTCTCCAACTAAGTCCTGCTGGGTGCCGAGGGGATTGTATCCATTGAAAAGGCATCTTCAAGGGTGCAGGACATTGTGGTGAAGGCAGGCTGCGCAGGGCATGTTAAGGATGCAGTCAAGAGAAGGGGGCTGTTTAGGGAATCTCTATCCCACCACCTCCTTCGTGTCCTCAATTCCTGTGCCTCCTGAAGTCTTAAGGCTAAAGAGGTGTAACTTGAGGACTCTTCCTTATACAGCTAAAAGAAGCAGATATATGCTGATAGAGCGGTATATATACCGATTCAGTGTTCTGTTTATTTACCTAGCATATCTGGTTTGGGTTTAACCTGAAAAATTCAAGACTCTATATTGGCATTAGAAAAATGAAGCTCCTTTATTCTTTTCCAAATTTGCCTTTTTTATAGGTAGAATACTCAGAATACTCAAAACAAGATGTTTGGATTTTGGAAGAAATAAAATGCTTTCAAAATTCTCTTTCAAAAAGTAAAAATTGGAGGGATTTTTGTTGTTGTTGAACCTGAATGCATATACTGGCCATTTTTCATTTGTAAACTTCTGGAAAGCCTGCACAATCATCTGGTTCTGTCTGGAAGACCTAACTTGACACACTGCTGCATTGGCTTTCCAATGGAAATCCTACAAGCTCACAAATGGAAGGGCGTGCACACTTCTTCCTTCAGTCCACCTTTGTTCTGTGCCTTGCATGCAGAGAAACTCTGACTGGGAGAGAGCCCTGGGAGACTTTGTGGCTGCAGACCTGGTATCAAAATATGCAGACCTCCATCATTTTGAGGTTCTCCATCAATTCAAGTCCTTACTGCTTTTTCCAGGCTTTCTAAAATATTAGCAGAAGGGTACTGAAGAAGTCAATATTCTGTTTGTTGACATCATCACTAATATCATAGTCCTAGCACACAAGTATCTCCATGATATAACATGCTTCGCAGAATCTAAATCTTGACATTCCTAGAAGTATGATGATAGACAAAAAGGTCCAGCTCTTTATAAAGAGTCAAACTACTGAAAGGAGATTCTTCTGGGAGGTAATTTGATCTTTCACTACCTTTTCAGTATCACCCAATCTTCCAAACTGTATCCTGAGCTACTGAATATATTTCTGTGCTGTAAACACCAGGACAAAGTCAGAGTAAAAATCTTGTCATCAGTTAACTAGCCTGAAGTCTTTCCTATATTTTGTGTTGAATGGAATGATAAATAATTTATTTTCAGAGTACCAGATCTCAGAAATAAATTTCTAAAACAAAACTCCTGCAAAACACAATTATTATTCAACTCATTTTAACAATTCGATAAATGCAGTGCAATGACTCCGTTAGCTATTCTCCTAGCCAAGGTCTACTACATCATTAAATATTATTGAGTTGGGTCTGCCATTTTACTTGAAATTATGCGCCTGGCATTTTAGTCTATGGCCATAAATGCTGGAAATGTCAGTTATACAAGCATCCATCTTTTTCACTACTGTCTCCCATCAAACATTAATGGTAGGAGCTCTAAACCATTCTACACAGTCCCAGATATCTACATTTGCTAGGAAAGGATCTGTAACAGAGTGAACTGACAACTCACAGTAAGTAATTACTCTTAGAAATATCTCAGTAAACTCAATTTGCTCCCAGAGGTCTTTTAAATTATATCTCGTTAGAGTGCAATGCTTTTTCAAATGACAAGGTCACACAAAAAAGCAAAACTCTATTTTATCTTTATCAGAGCTTTACCCCCCCACCATAAAACTGTTATAACACGTAATTCCAACCAGATAGAGATATTGTGTTTTACTGTTGGAGCCCAGGAAAGCTATAAAGCAAGCAGAGTTGTTGTTTACAGTCACAATAAATTTGGAATATCGTGTAGAATTCTAGGTGAGGCAATTGCATCTACTAATGTCAGCTGGCTGTGAAGAAGTACTTTTTTTTCTTTTAACTTTGCTGGTAAAATAATTTTCTTTTGAGTTTACACTAAAAAACTCCTCATGAATCAGAAAAGATGTATCTGAAACTATATTAATATAGCAGAACCTACTATCACCCTGCTTATCTGCCTTGGTGACTTTGTAGCAAGAGGTTATTGAAAAGTGACATGGATTATGTAGTTGACCAACACTTCTAATTTTATTACAAATCTTGATAGTTGGTATTCTTATAATCCCAGCTTCTGAAGCCATGCAATTAGGAAAGTATATGAAAAATATTCTTGCAATTGTTTTTCTGAAGAGCATGAAAATATGTTGTAATGTACCCTGAGCTCAAAACCAAGAGCTAGGTAAACTCTTTAAAAAGCATAAGAATCTTTGAATTTATATGCCAATCTCTTGCTATTCGGAAATGGAGTAACAAAGGACTCCTCAGTCTTTAAGTCTTCACCAAATGTACCAAAATAGTTGCCATGCAATCACATGGGACAATGAGAAAGACAACTATAGTGCAAAAGTAGCAACATAATCACATTTTAGCAGCAGTCATTTGGGGTAATAACGCTGCATCTTGTATTAATAAATAGAGATTTCAGTTTAACCGAAGAGAAGGAGGTAGAAGCAGCCAAGCAGACCCTTCATTAAGGATATCCTTAATTTTGTTCCCATTTGAAAACCTATGCCCTTAAGCGAATATATGCTTTTATTCTTAAGTCCAAGCTATCTGGCACATTAAAAGAATGCACCAAATTGAAACCCACCAGCACTGCTATATCTTAGCAAGTAACTACCTCCAAAGAAATTGTCCAAGGAATTCAGAGGATAACAAGGTGCCATCATAGAAAATGTACAGACCAGTTTGAGAGCTACTATACAGGGGATGGGATACAACATCATTCTGCAAGCGGGGGTAAGCCCAAGTCTTTTCCAGAAATGTACCTAAATGAACTCACCTCCTCAAAGCAGAGGTCAGAAAAGCAGGAATAACTTTGGAAGAATAGATGTCCTCATAGTGAGGGGTTTTTTTAGTCCTTTTCTTTCACAAGGATATTGTACAGGAGTGATTTGGGAGACACTTGCAGGGAATTTAATGGCCATAGCACAAGGATTGTCATAACAGTCAAGAAAGTTTCTGAGCAGCACTTCCACTTCTATACACTTTACTATCTTGTGTTTGACTTATTTCCATTTTTTTTCTTTGACAAGCACAGGTTGAGATTTGTAAAAGGACAGCATCAACAGACAATCATCTTACAATCATCTTTCCCAGGAAGTTTACCTTCTCTGATCCCTGCTAATGAAAATAGGAGACTTCTTCTGACAAGGGATTTTCTCATGTTGTTATATTTCCTTGCATTGCTTAATAAAGACAATATATAAAAGGCAAATGCCTAAATTAATGCTTATAAATACAGATCACAAAGCTATTGTTTTAGCTTGGGACTATAATGGAAGGGCTGAAAAACCTCATTCAAACGTGAGAAAAAATTAAATGAATAAATTAAATGACACCAATTTGATGGAAAGAGAGATGCGAGCTTTCTAAACACAGTATAACTCAACTGCCATGGTCAGTAACATGAGCTCAGACAAAAAAAGCACCCAGCATTGGGTCCTTCAGGCTCTCAGTGGCTTTCTGAATTTGAGTTTTGCTGCTCCGTTTCTGACAGCTAGAAACCCATACCTCAGCAGAGAATTAAAGCTCTATCTTAAATGTACCTAGCATAGTCCTTCTTAAAGGGGTTAAGGGAATGTAAGGGTGCCCAGTCCAGGTACTATAGGACTGTCTGTTGGGAAATCTTTTAAGAGGGGCTCTTTGGACATGTTATACCAGTGAGAATTATTAAGTCCTCTTTGAATAGGACAATGAGGGAGTCAGGAGCTGGGGTGGGAAAATAATTTCCCCTCTCCTGATACTTCTTTGATCTTCATTAAGGATTAGTGACTATGAAAAAGCTTGTGGATGCAAAGCCTCGGAAGACTTATTAATGAATATATGTCTACACTCTGAAAAATCCCCTGTGAGGCACCAGAAGGAAGCTGCTTGGGCACAAAGCAGAAACCACAGTGGAAGAAAGTGTCTTCCCCCTTCTGAGCTATCTCTGTAGGTCAGGGCACAAAGTCAGACTTGTGACTTTCTGTCCCTCCATCCCACACACATGACAGTGTTTGTGGATCACTTGGTGCAGCAATAGAAGTCATCCAAGAGAAAAAAATTGGATAGAATGGAAAATAAAAAATTGCCAGCACAGAATGTATAGATTGCAGGTTGTTTCCTGTATCCTTATACTATTTAGACTATAATTTGCATGATCAACAAGCATTGTTCCTTTCTCTTCCCTTTTCAGCTCTTCTATGCAGAACAGCATTAGCAGAGTTAATACCTCCAGAGACTGATTTTAGAAACATGTGACCAAGCCACCTTGCTCAAAGCTTCGCAGTTATTGAACTCTGTGGTGAGAACTCCTCAGCAATGGTTCAGACTGTTCAGTAAAACCTCAAATAGGTCAAATCTGCCACTGATCTGCATCAGGTAACTTAATTTAGGTTTATAACCCTGCAGATCTGGTCCACCTGACTTCATGAAGAGAACTGTGTCATTTTATTCCAGATGTAAATTTGACTCATAGCAATAGAGTTAGTCTGATTCATATCAGCTAGGAATTTGATCCCATGACTGCAAAAGAGCTGAGCTAATTCATGTCACTGGAGAAAACTGGGACAAATGTCTATATCTGTAAAACCATAGTCTGAGCTCCTTCTTACTATAGTATCAAACATTTCACAAACAATTCATAGTCTGAATTCTCTTTTGGTTTTTTGGCCCAGTTCTTTAGCAAATACCCACAAAACCCTGATATATTTTAAGAAAACTAGAACTGGCTGATAAAAAAGTTAAATAAACATAATGGGAAGTTAGATGTATCTCTTTCTGTAGAAATATCCCTTGTGTCTGAATTTATTCAAGTTTTTTGCTGAGCTTTGACTTTTAACGCAGAGTTTCATTTTGTCTTGCCCCAAACAAAACCAGAATGTTTCAAAGCCCAAATGAAAATGATACATTCAAGTTCTGCACAACAACTTTTGCTTGAAGAAAACAAAGGCTTTCATCAAAACCACAGTTTTCAGTAGGAAAGCACTAGGATGGAAAATTTTCAGGCAGCTCTACCAAATATCTGCATTCTTTAATTCTGACATTTTTACCTTGCTGGTAACACTCCACTCCACAGTGAGACCCATTATTTTCCCAGAGCTAAGCGGCATCTTTGCAGTCAGCACCTGCCAGACAGTGATGCCTGACCCATGCCATCCTGGGAGCACAGTCAAGTGATGTTGGGCTCTATGGATCCATGAGGTAGTATTTCCTCTTGGTTTCCTCTTTGCTTTCTAAAAGGGAAGGGGAAAGGTTAGTAATTCACCACTGTCTTAATTTATCCAAGCAGAAAGAGCATTTCTAATGCTTCTAAGACTCTTCAGTCTATCAGGCACATCATTCCTACCTCTACAGGCTATAGACTGAACTCAGAATAATGAAGGGGGGGGAAAAAAAAAGAAAAAAAAAGAGGGAGGCATGTTTCCATTTGGTTTTTCTTTAAACTGAGTTTCTAACTGGCAGAAGATTATCCAGAGGTCTTGGAGGATGTTCACCAAGAACATCCGGAGGATGTTCTCTATCTCTTTAAATCTTAAGGACCTCTAGATCTTTTTAAATCTTTAAGTTTTTAAATCAAGATTGAATATGTACTTTAAGAACTTTGAGTCAGTTCAGCCACAGGTTGTTAGGCTTGGTGCAGGACTCAGCGGGTAAAATTTAATGTACACAGGTCAGTTTAGAAGATCATCACAGTCCCTTCTGTCTTAACAATCTACAAATCTATGCAATGAGCAACAGACCGTAATCAACCTTTGGCTACGCTTCCTCATTCCCCTAGTTGTATTTTTTTTATTGCAACCCTACAGAGACATAAAAATTAAAAACATAACAGCAAGCCTGAAATCAAAACAATTAGATGGAGAGCAAAGGAAACAAACCAAA
Organism: Ciconia boyciana; assembly: GCF_034638445.1. NCBI lineage: Eukaryota > Metazoa > Chordata > Aves > Ciconiiformes > Ciconiidae > Ciconia > Ciconia boyciana. The sequence goes on from NC_132938.1 coordinate 62,271,808, forward strand.
TTACCAAAGCTGCTGCTTTTTTTTTTTTTTTTTTCCTTTTTCATCACCCCTTTCTTTTTATTGTATAGATCCCACTTGGAGATTTTCAGAACCACCAGAAAACTGAAATGATCTATTATACACACAGCTCTGCCACGAAAATCCAGGCTCTGCTGTCACTCTTATTTCCCACTGGCAGCATCACTAAACTCTCAGACATCCTTGCACAAACAAGTCTTTTAACAGAGCATTTTGTCCTCTTTTTACCATTCTCACCATGAAAATATCCTCTAGGCTTTCACCAAGCTGAAGGATGATCAGAAGTTTTGTGGTGTGCTGATAACAACCAAACACAGTGAGTCTCTCAAGCTGTAGTTTGGACTGTGGCTTGTATTTCACAAGTGCATGGAGAAAGATTACAAGTAGCCATTACCCCTTTTCACCTCTCTGCATCAGTCAGACAAGTTGCTATATTCATGACCGTGTGGTGGAGGAACTCTGCCACAGCCTGCAGAGGGGTTAGCTATTGCAAATCCAGCTGATAGGGGGAAAAGCAGTGATGGGATTACTTTTTCCCTGATTTCCCACTAGCCAGCAGTTTGGAGTTGGAGTTTGGAGTTTGGTGCTCGCCTGTGGCCAGGCAAGCACCCACGCAGCCACTTTCAAACAAATTACATTCACAAAATGCAGAGAAAATCTGCATTAACTCCTACAAGGCTTAATCCAGATTACACCATCACTGCTGAAACTGGATTTTGTTTCCAGCTACATACTGGAATATGTAGCGCCCATAAGCCGCTACAAATTAAGTTGAATTGTGCCACTTTGTGTTTCTATAGCTAAGAATGGACTATCATCATTTTAATGCCCAATATCACCCACAAAAGACCATAAACTTTAAACACAATCATAAAGCCAGGCTTTAGCCTTTTAAATAATCTGCATCTTGACTAGCTGTCCAGTCTACTTTCTCCTTGCCAGTTATATTGAGGGGCCATAAACAAAGGGGAATGAGAATAGCCAGTAAATTAAAGTGCAGGCAACTGAAAAGGTCAAAGTAGTATGCTTTATTATTGTCTGTCACTGAGTATATGGCATGTTGAAATTCATACACTGGTCTTTCAAGAAAATAGAAACAATCTCTGAAGTGTATGAGAAATCAATCAGCATGCATTGTCTCTACTAAAAATGATAGGACTGGGTGTATCTTCAAAGGCATGTGGATACCAGGAAACAAACCTCTGTTTCCTCTCTACTGCCTCAACAGATGGGAACTTCGAGAAGGACTAAATGACAGATGCTTGCATGTATTTCAGCAATACTGCAAATGCAAAGCTAGTGAGAGGAACTGAAGCAGCAAGGATTCCATTGCAGTCCCTTTGCCCCCACGCTCAAATCCTAATAACAACAACAAAAAAGCATTAAATTCAACAGGCAATTTTTATCTCAATTATCAGCTGCTGAGGTGGTCAAGGATGAAATAAAAAAAAAAAAAAGAGATTGCATGCTCAGCTGCAGATTGCTCATTTTTTTCATAAATGGCCTGTAGCATATCAGCATCAAGTCACAGATCACAGCCCTAAGTGAATCTGCAGTTGTTAATGCTCTTGTTGCATTCAGTCTCATCCACTGGAGGAAAATATTGGATCTCAAATGGAATCTCTTGGATTGTGAGTGCTTTCTGGCCTGTGCATCTCAGGAGTACCTAGTATGGCCAGCACTGACCTTTGAAAACTGCATTAAGCCAGTTATCATAACACACCGCACAGGGCAATTTAGTATCAACTTGGTTAAAAATGACTGCTTGCTTACTGAGAACGGCCTGCTTTTACCCTCGGAATGCAGCTGCTGAAGGACATGTCCCTTTAATTCCACAAGCAAATTATTAGAAACAGGGCTGGCCAGATGAAGTCTCTTTCCAGGAACTGGCTAATTTTGAATGTGATTGTGAGCCTAAGCAGAGAAGAAGAACTGGAGGGAATTGACAGTTTTGAAACATGTTATTTGTGATCGAGTCCACCAAACACTAATGAGACACAATGTCTTGCCTGCAGCACAGCCTGATATATTTTTTTGTCACATAATTATATGCTACTGTGGCAGAACATATTTTCCACAATGATTTTCTTTCTATCTATCTATCTACCTATCATGGGGGAGTGGACCAGCAATTTGCAAAAACCTGTTTTTAAACAATGATAAAAGATAAGTAGTGTCTGGTCTTACCGGTTCTCTTACAACCTGACTAAATGCTCAAGCTCGCTGATTCAGAATAAATATATTTTCTTCTACTTTTTCCCAAAGAAGGATATGGGAGTTGTTTTCACAGCTGCTGGATTCATCGCCACCATAATTTTATTTTCCCACAGAACCAAAAACTATTGTACTTTCATGCTGTAACCACAGTCCTGTGGTCACAAAATGGCACCTCTCCTCTGAGGGTTCAAGAGTGTGAAATGGCCAGAGAAGATGCCTGTGGCTGGTGTAGCAAATAAATAGTGCTTACATCTCACCACTTTTCAAACAGGATGGAGAGTAAATACTAAGACACACCACATTGTCTCTTCCTTCACTTGGAGGAAAAAAAGGCACATGCAACTTTTATTATGTTGTTAAACACACTGTCTTTTGTTATGCTTCGGTCAGCTGCAGAGATAATTTTACCAAATTCTAGTCCCCACAATGGTTTCTCCTCTCAGTTGTTACTGTTACAGACAATGAAATACCATTCAACAACACAGTTCTGCACTGAGCCTTACTGAAACTGAACTAACAATCTTGTCTCAAGATTAAATACTTCGGAGGTTTAACTCAGGAGAAGAGGTGTCTGTGGAAACATGATCCAAACCTGAGTGAGATGCACCAGAAAGATAAAGCAGCACATAGATTCCTGGGGTTAAGAATGTAAATCTTACAAAAATCCTGTAAGAAGCAGACCAGACTTTTCTGTACTCCCATCTCAAAAAGCCTTGACGACAGGCTTTTCCAGCACAGGTCATATCAACTCCCTGTTGGCCCTGCTACTATCCTCAAAAGTGCATTCAACTGGGAAACACATCTATGAAGCTGCAGTACATTTTCTGGAGACTTTCACAAGTACTAAGGACTCTGCAGCTTACACTCCTTGGCCCCTGTCTCCACGTTACATGCAGTATCAGTATGATAGTTCCCAGAAAGGATGTATCCTTTTACATACAGCACTCGACGTACAACAGAGATAGACATACTCACAGTCCAGCATGGGATGCAAAAGATGAATAGCAAGCACAATTTCATTTTTGGGAAAAGGTCCTAAAAGCCATTTTTGCACCCTTTTTATATCTTAACAAAACTTGTTCACACATTCCATAAGGTATATGTGATCCTTAATAAACTCTGGGTACTGCGTGCTGTCTGTTTCTATAACTTATTAGCACATACATTGCAGTTATGTTAAAAACCCATGTATGTAACCTTTTGTAATGAGGAATAATGGCTCCTTCATAAAATTCTAGCTAAATTATGCCTTTGCAACCTCTTATCTGAGCCACATCTTAATAACATTGAACAGTGATTTCCCTCCTGTTAGCCAAAAGAGAGTCTGGACTGATCATTACTCCAGGCTTTGCCACTGGCTGGCCCCAGGTAACAACACTGCCTTTGCCATTCATCCCCCATAAAAGCCAGACCTTTGCCTCTTTGCTCAAACAAACATCCGCTCTTTCCAAACATCCCTTCTTTATTTCTTTGATCTGAATTTGAAATGCTTTGGACAGCCAACAGGACTTTGCTGGAGCTGCTGGCTATCTGTCCAAGTGGGAAGAGAACGCTGAGAATTATCATAGAATGGTTTGGATTGGAAGGGACGTCTAGGGATTATCTAGTTCCAACCCCCCTGCCATGGGCAGGGATACCTTCCATTAGATCAGGTTGCTCAGAGCCCCATCCAGTCTGGCCTTGAACACTTCCAGGGAGGGGGCATCCACAACTTCTCTGGGCAACCTGTTCCAGTGTCTCAACACTCTCACAGTAAAGAATTTCTTCCTAGTATCTAATTTAAATCTACCCTCTTTTAGTTTAAAGCCGTTACCCCTCATCCTATCACTACACTCCCTGATAAAAAGGCCCTCCCCATCTTTCCTGTAGGCCCCCTTTATGTACTGGAAGGCGACCATAAGGTCTCCCCATAGCCTTCTCTTCTCTAGGCTAGACAACCCCCACTCTCTCACCCTGTCCTCACAGGGAAGGTGCTCCAGCCCCCAATCATCTTTGTGGCCCTCCTCTGGACCTGCTCTAACAGGTCTATGTCATTCTTATGCTGGGGGACCCAGAGCTTAACACAGTACTCCAGGTGGGGTCTCACGAGAGCCGAGTAGAGGGGGAATATCATCTCTCTCAACCTGCTGGCCACCCTTCTTTTGATGCAGCCCAGGATGCAATTGGCTTTCTAGGCTGCAAGTGCACATTTCCAGCTCATATTCAGTTTTTCATGCACCAATTATCATTATTAATAATTAATTATATATTAATAATATTAATTATCAATATTTTATGATGCTGTTGATGAAGGACATAGTAAGTAATATAAACCCAGTGTCTGCCATGACTGTTGCATATGTTTTCTGCTTTTAGTTTGAACTCTGCGTAGCAGGGTAACAAGGTGATAGGCATAAGTGATATTCCTAAATAAATGATGAATGAACAGCTTCTGTTGGGTAAACTGTAGAACAAACTGCGCTCGGCTCTTTTCCTACCTATTTACAACCTATAAAATTGGCTTTATTCCCCTGTATTAAAAAGACCAGCTCATGACCTCTCTTCCTTTTGGTTTGGGATTGGCAGGAGATCATTGAAGGCTGTGAACCAAGAGGTCACAGAAAGAGAAAATCTGATGGGAAATTCTCCCAGCCTTAACTGGGTGGAATATGGATTCAATTCTATCCCAGCAATTAAAGCTTTGATTTCATCCCCTTAAAATCCTTCAGTTGGCATTTTTCAGAGATTTGCAGATAGTTACCTTCCTCAGACTGAGCAGATTATCACAGAGACCGCTAGAAAGGGATGTAACTTACAGCATTGCTTCCAACAGAACTTTCCACTCTTTTCCAATTGAGTTTCTTGTCAGTCTATGACTCATATTTATCTTCTTTTCCCACTCATTAAAGCTACCATACTTATGACTGAAAATGCTAGGAAAGGCTTTAGTCTAATCAAAGTAAATCCCCTTTTCAATCTCCTTTGCATAGGCAGTTTGTTCATCAGCAGAGAGCAGAGCTAGGAGAATGTGGCTGGGGAAAAAGAAGAGAGAACAAGTTTCCAGTGGCTTGCAGGAAGCCGATTTTTACTAGTATATCATATCCCATTGCAAAAGGCTGGGTCACTGCTCACTAATATTTTGTCCATGCTGGTTGCAATCTAAATACACAGATATCCCTTAAGAAGAGCCATTGCTGTATATACATTTTCCATTTGTGGCGTCCCTGGGGCTTTCTAGAAGCCACCAGGTGAGAAACAAACATGTTGCAAAACGCATCTGTTGCTGACCAGGGAGCTGCCACTGGTCCCAGTATCAGCTGAATACTGAGGCTTACAAGGACATTTCCCAGAGCCTGCAAGCAGATGCACCTACAGACTACCCAGATGTGTCCCTTCATGGCTGAAATTTGGGTGAAATGGCCATAGTTCCTCAAAAGAAAACAAAAACTCCTATGCTGAACATCTAAGATTTTGAAGGGTGCAGAGTCACTACGTTCAGTCAGCCCAACCTAGCAGATTAGAAAAACAAAGACGGATTTTAAATCAACTTAAATCCAGCCAGCCAGCAGGTAGATGTAAAGACTTTCTTTAAAAAGACTTCCTTTTTCTTTAGGAGCAGTTTGAACTCTGGCAGTGAATGCCGTGCCCGGTAGTTTTAGCAGACAGGAGGGGGAGTAGGATATGTTTTAAGAGCATTTCATCTCACTACCATTAGTAGGAGAGACTGCATGGTCCAGCAGCTGCATCACTAGGCTGCAACTTACGGCACGTCTAGAATCTTGTCAGGGAGCACCATGTCGAATGCAGACTCAACTCTTGGACCAAAAGCAAGAAAAGGCATGACAGCACCATGCTGGGCCATGCTGCTTAGCTCTGCTGGGAGCCCAAGCTTATTAATTGCAGTATGGCACATCATTGATGCGACCATACTGCTCAGGAAACCCAAAGGAACGTCACTTGCCAAGCTGCAGCATGATGCCATTGACCTCCCCTGATCGTCATTGCCACGGCTGCCCCTGCACCAGGCTCCATGGCATAGCACAGTGCTCTGTCAGAAACCCGAGCACGGCAGCTGGCTCACGCACCACACATTGCACGGGACCCTGGGCAAGGCTCTCCACCTCTCCCATGCCTTCTTGGTTTTTGTTTTTTTTAAATATGCTAGCTTACACATTTTCACACCACTTAAGAGTTTTGCTTTTATATCTTAAGATATTTTTTAAAAAAAGATTCTGGTGTCAGCAAGAAGCAAGACTCCCACTGTGGTCAGTGGCAGAATTACACATGTGTTCTGGGGTAGCTTTCTAGGCTTCTCTAGTCCTCAGGAGGGAAGAACCAGTCTCACAACGGATTCTGCCAAATCAGAATTAGGCCAAAATTTCTCTTTCTAGGTCAAACATCACTTCCTAATTCCAGATGGGAGATACAAACAATCCAATACCTCTGGCAGCCTCAGAAACAGGAGTCGTTCATATCATGACTTGGCTTCATCTGAATCATTCCAGGACAGACTAGTTTAAATCAGGGCAAAGCAGAGACTTGATCCTGTACCAGTACAAATGCTGTCACTACAGAAGGCACAATGAAGCACTGCACATAACTACGTAATAAAAAATTAGCAGTAAAAACTTGAGCAAAACCAAAGCCTGTCCACAAAGCATTTCAGTTTTAATGAAAAGAGTCTGTTTAGACAAAATTCTCTATCATCAAAAAACTGACTGAGTTGAGGCGGCAAAGCTGCTGTGTTTTTCATCACCTGAGATGTTCCCCTTCTGAAGAGTGCATCTGCTGAGATAAAGGGATAATTCTGACGTCTTGGTATTTTACAACAAAGACCTACATGAGAATTTTCCATCAAAACTGCTGAGGCAAACTGGGCTTTCGATTAAATAGGAAAAAGCACAGTTTTCCACTGAAAAAAAACCTCAAAACACCCCACAGAAAAATCTCTTTAGGGCTTTGCTACTGCAGTGCTTTAAAAGAAAATTAAGTTCCTTCTTCTCCTCCCCTGAGATCCCACTCTACCCTGTTGGCCAAGCATCCCAGTTGATCTGTCCATCTCACACCATGGGAAGGGTCTCCAGAGGAGAGCTGCCACCTCTCTCCAAGGGATAACCTCTAGTCACTGATCACTGAAAATATACTTCAGATAAGGTTTCCAGCACAGAAAAAGAGGAATGTACAACTTCAGGAAGGCAAAACCAGACATGGGGGTTCACCAGTTCATATTTACTAGCATCATTCTAGACGTGTTCAGAGCTCACTGCAAAACTCATTCCTCTCTTACCCCTTCTCTAGTTATTTGAAAGTGGTGGGAGTAGAGAGTAGTGGAAAAAAGTGTTTCAAGCATCAGGAAAATGGACTGATAAAGAGGTAAAGGGCTAGTGGTAGATTTTTATAGGTTCCTGCCTTGAAGTTGGATTCATTTATGTACTCCTGCCTGACTTGCAATCAGTTTACCGCACTTTTTTTTGCTTGGCCATCTATGCAGGCTGAACCTTATGCCATTTCTCCTGCTCAATCCTCCATTCCCTCATCACCTACTTCTTGTGTGAAGCAGAGTATCCACCAACCAACACTTCCCTGTGCAAAGCAGCTTCATGCTGAGATGCTCTAGCTAAAATCAGGGATTAAAAGGGAATATTATGCCTCACCAGAATCTCACAAAATCTTAAACAAAGACATGGGTTAATCTAACCTTGTATGCAAGGAGCCTGTCTCTGGTGCCATCACAGGTATCCCTCCCTACTGCAAAGAATAATCTCTATCAGCACTTTCAAGGGGGCAATAATCCACCTGATGATCAATCTGGCACACCAGACAGAGCACAAACCTGGGGGAAAAGATAATGGCTGCTCTGCTTCTGTCCCCTGTGCAGGTGATGTCTGCACTCAGCACCACTCTCTTGCACTCTGGCTGTCTTTAGCTCATCGCTTCCCCAAACCAGGAACTGTAGACATAAAAAAGCTCAGTGAATTATATTTTTTGCCTTTTTTATTTTTTTAATTCAAATGAGATTTATGTTTAAATCAGACTTTGGGGTAAGGTTCAAGGTTAATTCTTTCTTTATCCAAATGTGGCTCTCCCTTCCTTCATTTCAACCTGCAAAAATACCTCTGAATACCTCTGCTTGGCGTTTTCTGACAGCCCTGGCTTTATCTTCACCAGCTGCTGAGTTGCTTTGAACATATTTAGCCTGTTCTCAGCTAAGAAAGTCAGCCTTAACACACAAAAAAACCCACAAACCACCCCCCCCCCCCCCCCCAAAAAAAAAGGAAGATATGGGAAAACAGACAAGTGAAACAATGATGATCTCAGACCATTTTCTACCCCAGCCACTGGTGCAAAGTCAGCCCATTCTGAGAAAACAGCTCTCAAATACCATGTAGGTGGCAGCTCTACCATTAACTGTTTCCTGACTGTTTATCTACCTAAAGTCCCTGCTCCCTCCGGACATGCCCTGCTGCATTAACCAAGCCCCTCTACTGCTATCAGCCTCTTGCCCACAGCAGGCAGTCTCACACTAGTGGGTTGGCACCTATGCATCCATACGCTGGCAGCAAGGGTAGGGAGGTAAAGTCACACAACCCAACTGTGACTTCTTGCTTGATGTCAACCCTTTGGATTTGCCCTAATTTCCCTAGTAAGCCTAATGAGATAATTTTGTTAGAAGAGGGCAGAAACCAGACCATCTCTCCCTGAAATGAAAAGGCCAGGGACGGTGAATGGAGGATGCCCTCCATGCACATGGGAACCACCAACACAAGCCGCACGTACAGGAACTCTCTGACCACAGAGTCCCTAACTCTGTGCCCTTATAGGCATTGCTGCGGTGAAGACACCGCACAGCAGGGGAAGAGTGTGCTGTGCAGTACTGCACCAAATCCCTTGATAGATTTGCTCTTGGCTGCATAAATTAGGCTATCTCCTTCATCCTCAGTTTCCCTCATGTCTGAGAAAACCTAATACCTTGGGAAACCAAAGGAGAATTACTCCAAATTCTTGAAAAAGCCAGCTGAATGGCACTGTCACGGCTCCAGATGATCGCTACGACAGAGGCAGTCCCGGCTCAGCCACAGGGAAAGGAGAAGAGCTGGTGTGCCACACGTGTTTGGTAGCTTGTGGCAGCGTAAATGGGGTGAGCATGTATGAATTAAGCTGGTCTAGTAATGTGTTCCCTCTTAGGCAGGATTGAGCTGAGTCCAGGAAAATGAAGCTGCATATGACTTAAGTATTTAGACAGATAAATGTGAATGTGCTATAATAAAGGAGTAATTTCTGTGAAGGGAAATTGCATTATGCTTATTCAAAGTTAAATTTATTTCTTCCCTTTCTTATTGAGAAACTCATTTTAAAAATCCCAGCCTCAGGTCAGGGTTATACTTATAGGGTTGATTTAGTATCTGGCAGTGCAGAATTCAAAATTCCTACGAAATTCCGTACTGTAGTCATTCAACAGCATAAGCCCCCTACTTGGGCCAAGAATTTTCTATTTTTCTTTTAATTAAAAAATAGCTTGAGGGCATGTAAGGCTTAAATTACTTGCACAGAGAAAAATGCTTCTCTAAGAAACCTATTAGGAGATACGGCTTGAGAGCAACAGAAGCCCTTCAGAATAAACAGAAGTTTAATTTTTTTAAGGTAATGGAGAGGAGGGGAGATATTCCAGAGAGTTTTCTTCAGCTCATTTTGGACTGTCATTTTCTGCCCTGAAGCCATAGTTGAGTTACCTCCAAGGAGATCAAGAGAGAGCTGTTGGGGGAAGAGTCAGTCACTTAGCAGAACGGTGGCAGGAACTTGTCTGTGTGTGGATCTCCGCCAATGTGGGTTTATTTAAAATTTGCAAACCCTGGATCCAAGTCAGTTACAAAAATACAACCCAATGATTGCTACGGCAGTTTGGCTTGCACATCAGCTGGCAATTTTATGACATACATATTGTTAGTTGGCATAAAGCACCTGTAAGCTCTAATGCAAATAAGAGTGGCAAACAACCTCCACTTCCCCCAAAAAAATAAAAAGGGAAAAAGCAAAATCTCAGAGTCACACACTTTTTGGCTTCCCAGAGCTGCACTGTACTGAGGACCTGGAGTCCCCCTTGCCTGCAAGCACAGTGACCACATGCTTAGGCAACTTGTCTGCCTGCCCTAGAGGAGGTGCAAAAGCCCTGTGCTGTCTCAACACAGGAGCAGAAAGATTAGAGCCAAAGAGGACTGTGAGTTGTAATTTTTAGCTGGCAGGAGGGGAGTCAACAGCATCAGCTTGTATTGGGTCAACCAGAGCCAACAACATTTAGATCAGAGTCTATATTTACAGGGGACTTACAGTTTGCATCCCCAGACAAGTTAACTAGTGCATACCCTTCCCTGGCTAGGGTGGTATGCATTTCCAGCAAGACAGGACCTGGTAGACACGCTGTTCAGCAATCTCTTTTAGGGAAGCATCAGGAATACGGCATACTCCACTACACACACCCGCCCCTCCTAATTTTCTTCTACTGTCCCTCATTTTCACTTAAATGATGCAGAATCCTCCTGCACCTCACTCTCTAGTAGCAACACTGAAGAAAAAAAAAAAAAGCCAGCCAGAAATGGCAGATTAGGTTCAGAATTATGCCTCCTTTGAGAGGCAATGACCACATAATAGTGTTACACTGTAGTTAGGCTTAAAAGCAAAGCCTTGAATTAGAGAGCAGATCATAACATTACAGTGACCAGACACAAGGCTTAAATGACTGAGAATTTCATGCAAAAATATGGATGGGCTCATTTAAACACTAACAAGCTGTTGTCTTGGCCTATCTGCAGAATAACCAAAAAGGGATAGATGAAGTTTCAAAGGGCTTTCAAACAGCAGCTGCGATTTTTGAACTATTCTGCAAACAGATCACCCACAGTGAAGGGGACAGACCAACCTGATGCCGGTAAGGCTGAAGAAGAGCAGAATGTCACACAGAAGAAGGCATTTCTCCTTCATCACCAGGACAAGAATTTCTTCCCTAGCTGCTTAATGAGGACTTCCCTAGCCTTGCAGCAAAAGAGCCCTCTGCAGCTCTCTGGGCATAGGTGAAGACCAAGAAGCACCTATCACTCTAAGACCTGACCCGTGGTTTGCTAAGGAATACGGAGCAATTCAGCTAAGGAGAACAGAAGGCAAAACAAAAGGGAATTCAAATTTTGTGTTGAAAACTGCTATACTCACTTATGCTTTACATCTTGCGACACTAATGGATTAGAGCAGGATTTCTCTGCCTTTGTGAACGTGTGGATCCTTTTCTGGCTTATCTGCTTGCATGTGATCCTGAGTCAGCACCAGCTAAGCTCCAGCTAAGCCAGGAGCACAGGCTGCAGTCCCAGGCTGTGAGCACCTCCTCCCCACTCCAGTCTTCTGGAACTGAGCAGTGGCCAGAGATTCAAGACAGCGAGCAGCTCACAAGGTAGTGTAAGCACTTACAGGTTGTGAATTTACCTGGGTCTCAGGGTCCTACCCTGAAGACCAGGAACCAGTGCTGCCAGCTCAGAGAAGATGGAGCATGTTTCAGACTGCTGCCAACACTTCATTGTTCCTTTTTGACATTCCCAGTTACGGGCAACAGCATCACGTAGCCAGCAGATTGCTGAAATAAAAGAAACATGACTTCACTAGGCATAATATACCTTGGGGCAAGAAACAGCCTGCAAGAGAGAAAAGCCTTCACTGTGACCCTACCAGGACTTGCATCCTCTGGCCAACCCTGCCAGGATGCACAATTTACACAGCTGAACACAAGGAAAGTGGCCCATTAGGAGAAGATGAAAGCTGCATCATTCCTTAACTGACTGCGTGTTTTGTGGCACTTGCACATGCAGTTACGTGGGAGGTGGCAGCAGAAAGTTGCACGGTGGCAAACTCTAAAACCATCTTTCAGGTGAAACTGCCACTACAACAGCAGCAGTTTACGCTGACATATTAAACTTCACACAGAGAGAGAAGAGCTGCACCACAAGCTCTATTTGAAGGCAGCTGTAAGAAGCTATCACCTCTTTATTGTCAGTTACCAGCTCTGATCTTACCCAGCTGACCTTAACATGCACTAATGTATCAAAAATAATACAGATCTGACCTGGCAAGTTTGATCCCATGACTGCCAAAGCTGGATTCTCCCTCCACACCTCCTGCCGCTAGCAACCTCTGAGATATAAAGAGCATTTTCAATGGCTCAAAGAAGAATTTTCAATACAGAAAAAAGAAAAAGGATTTCACGAGCTGAATGTAGAAATCTTGCAATGTGATGAAATTTTTTATTTATATGTATTTTTTAACTACAGGGCCTTCAGCTATTCTATCAGACCCTGTAGAGACAGGGTAAGCGTTACCCTTTCCAGACAGGTATCATGCCATCTCTCAAGCTTTATGTACAGTCTGCAGACCTCGCCTCTTTTAAGGCCTTAAACCTGCTGTGTAGTAGAAATGAAACCAAGCCCATCTCCAAAAGCACAGGGCAGCCCCTTGTACAAGATGAGGCAGAAAATGTGCTAGCAGCAACCACTTTAGAGACCCATGGCACAGACCTTCTCAGATAGAGAAGAAATAAATATATTCTGCTGGGCTAATTAGGAGATTGAGCGAAGGTAACACTGTCACATTTTCCTGCTTGTTTAAAAGAGTGGAAGCTGGAGAGAGAATTTAATGTCGGGTTTCACTACAAGAGATAAAAAGAGATAGGGACATAATAAATATAACACCTCCTGCCTGGGTTTCCTGCGATCCAGCGGTAGGAAAGATAGGCAGAGTGGGTGAAGTACAAACCAGTCCCAATTCTCACAGCAATCATTGCCACCAGAATGCATTCATGTTGTGACAAAGATTATAACAAGATGGAAAATGGCACAAGAATGAGGTTATTGGATGAGAAAGGCTTTTCCATATTGGCTTTAGCAGCATTGCCGCCACTTCCTTGATCTTTTCAATATTCTGTAATTGATCGGTTTGCCATCGCAATTTCCTTTTGTTTACAGCCTCTGTAACTTCTAGCTGGCCAGGCAATTCAAGTAGATAAAGGACTGCTGAAAAATCCCTGCCTTACAGCACTCTGCTCTGCCAGAGTAATCAAAGATCAGGGGTCACATCTTTTGGCTGGTGTAAACAGATGTAGCTCCAATTACGCTGGTTGGGTTTATTCCCTGCTACAGACCTTGAGCAAGCAAGGTCCATTCTGCAGTCTGTTGAACAGGCCACTGCTCTACAGAAATGCCAAAATAAACCAAAAGTTTCCATAAAAAGATGCAGAATCAGTGTGTCTTGTTCTTGCTCTGGCGCTTCTGGGGAAATAAAAAAAACTAAATAAATTCTACGTAAAAAATCACAAATAAAGAAGAGGAAAATCTGTAAGATTTAAATCCTTTAAAATAGTTCTTTGTCTACTTTGTCTGTACTGGAGGCAGGGCTTTGAATCATTTCTTGGCAGTGCCGAGATCAGCCCTTTGCAAAGGCACAAAATCCCTGAGCAACTTGTTAAAGACTGCCACAACTTAATGCTGCCTTTCCATATACTTCACCAGGCCTTAAAATACTCCTTTGGTCTACAACTTGATTTTTCTTCTGTAAAAGGGGAATGACGATATTTTTTCCATCTCATTTACTTAAATGAAGAATTTTTAGGACAGGAGTTCCAAAATCTGGCATGCCTAACACTCACAATAGGCAAGTTATTTCAAAAGGTACTTGCCCCAGCACAGCCTACAACCACTACTCACTACCAGTGACAGAAGTTTTTAAAATAGGTTGGCTGACCAGCAGTATGGGTGAGAATTCCCTGCCAGGGCAAAAAGCATCTCTTTCCACGTTATGTAGCATCTAACGCATGGAAAACCTGGTCTCTGTCCCATTAGGGAAATAACAACCCTTTTGCGTGCTGAAACATGAGCTTCTCTTTGCAAGAGCCAATATTGACAGAGCCTTTCCAGCAGCACATGAACCGCATTGCTCCTCACACTCATTTGGTCCCCCTACATACAGAGCACCACAATGATATCAGCATCCTGTGGAGGCAGCTCTGCCCAAACATATTCACACAGCGAGGGCTACCGGATGGCACATCATTCACCAAAATTGCCATCACAAGCCCTGTGCTCCTCTTCAGCAGTGAGAATGTCATTCTTGCTCAGAGAGCAGGGTCCAGAGGCTGCCCTCAAGCTCCAGTCTGCCAGCTGATGTTGCTATTATCAGGCAGCTCGCAAAGGCCGCATGTAGATTTATAACAAAATAGTCAACTGGGGAGAACAAAGCACTCCTGCGAGTGAGACACTTATTGCATTGATTGCATTGGGTATGGACACAGCACAGTGAAGGTCAGCACAGAGCTGTTCTACAGAGGCTGCTTATTTTTTCACTCTGCAGAAGAGTGTTTTCTGTTTGCAAGTCCTACAACTAAGTATTAAAAGGATTACACTGTGTATACATGCAACATACTTTCCACCACATAGGACAGAGCATAAATGCTCAGAAAATTACAACATCTTTGAACTTTCTAGATCAATCTGATTGAACTACATGCATCATTTTAAGTTTACAATACACTTCTTGACATCAAGGGGTGGGGGGGAGGATAGTGTGTTTTTTTAATCAGGCTGATTAGAAGCACTGCTGTGACATCTCTTCTATGGAGTTTCAATAATTCAGTGATTCTCTTTTAAATTGCGGTATTTTGTATATTTTAATCTCTTGTTTTATTTGGCTGCCTTTGAATTTGTTTCCAGGGAGCTCTTGTGTTAGAATCCTGGTATTAATTTGTTTGTTGGTTTGGCATTTTAGGTTTTTAATGTTCATAAGAAACCTGAACTGGGAAGAATTTGGTTTCAAATTAGTAAAATAAACTGATTGAAGGCAATTCAACAAACCATCACCAAAAAAATAACCTTGTACTGATCTCATTTATTATGTATCTATTTCTCTCCCCCTGCAGTTAACTTTGAGATCATTGTCTTTACTCCTAAACGGCTCACATCCATTGAATAGAGACATATAGTTCAGGATCAGCACTTAGACTTGCCAAAAAAAGCTGCTTCATTTTCTCCATCTACATTGGCATAGCGAGCAGGGAGCTGTTGGTTTAGAGGCACATGTTTAGCTCTTGTAGATCAGTTTAGCTGGGTTATGCTGATTTTCATCAGCTAAGCATCAGTCCCCTGGTTTTCCTTTAATTTCCTAACAATTTCAGTAATGTGCAAGTTATGCTAGAATACTAAAGCAGCACAGCTTCTTTTCTAACCCTGTGCAGCAAGCAGAGGTCACTAGGTAAGCTTTTTCTTCTTTGCTCTCTGAATTTTAATTGCGGTTATTTCACAGCCTAGCTCTAATTTCCAACACTAGTTTATAATGAAATCTCTGTATTTTGCTTAGCTCCTGGCTTTATGCTTCTTGCTTGCTCTGGATATTGTTAGCAGACTCCCTGCTGAGAAACTCCACATAATTGCAAAAAAAATTTGCAGTGCCCTTCCCCAAAGGTTTTCCAGGTAGAGTTAGCTAGAATCAGATTTCTGCCCCACAACTCAGCACTGTTTGCTCTTTTTGCATCATCTCTGTTTAACACAGTGAATAAATCAAATGCACAGACCTTCAAGAGCATGTAAAACTCTCAATAATCTAGGACCTAATTATGAAAAGAGAGTTGGCCAAGCCTGTCACAAGAGCAACTGTGCTGGAAGAGTCAACTAAAGGCAACAGGATATAGGACGGTGGCATCTAGAAGGACCATAAGCCATTAAATGAAGTTAACAGTCAAGCAAGTTGACTGCATGAGGTACCCAGACATTTCCTCGCAATCCTCCCGCCAACAGTTCCCAGTGTTTTGGTTCATTTCCTAACATGGAGGCTGGAGTAAGACACCTTCCCCTGCTCAGTTCACCATGGGTGCTAGGAGCAGCCAAAATGCAGGCAGTGGGACCCTTTCTACAACTAGGAACTATTTGCTGCAAGAAAGAATGTCACAAGCTGGCTCTAAATCAAGGACATCTTAAATGTCAGTCCTGCAAACTCCCCTTAACACAGCAAGTGCAAGCCCAGCCACCCCTGAAGGATTTTACAACAGAAGCTAGATGGGAGCAGCAGCAACAACGCCTAACCAGGGATGAGATATCCCCTGCTCTTCAGCCTCTGCAGCGTAGCAGGGCTGGAAGACAACTGGGAATGCACTCAGCAGAGCACACAGCCATCTCACACGTCACTTGTTCATTCTCTATCGCTCCTTCCCAATTTTAAGTTAAACAGATCATTGCTAGAGCCCCAGCCTACTGATTCTTACTTCTGTTAACCAATGGAAATATTTCCACGAGTAAGGTCTAAGCAGGCCCGGTCTGGTTTGCAAGATCCTGCCTTACGCTCTAGCCTGGCACCACCATTGTGCTATATTTGATTTATGGTTAATATTCCTGTCAGCACCACAGGTCTTTGGCACTCAAACCACATTACTCAATTCCACCTACTGTTGCCAATAACAAGTGCTGAAGTATCAGTTCCCAGCAGTTTGATATGTGAAGCTGAAGAATAGTTAGATTATCACCAGTTATGCAGACAGCACATTTGACAGCCTCGCAATGATGTTTTCAGCTGTCAGTTATTGCAGCTACAGTGTGGAAAACACAAAAGGGTCATACACTGAATATGCACTACGAAGACATCAACTTTGGAAGAGGCAGGCTTCTGGATAAATACATTTTATGACATAATTGTGGTAACCCAAAATCAGCTTCTTTATCTCTTGGGACAGAGGCACTTTTCCACATGCAAATTAATTATAGTAAACTTGACTCACATCGACACTAAAAGAGAGGCTGGGCGTGAACATTTCCAGCAGTAATTCTGTGCTGCAGCACACTCTCACATGACAAATGTTTATAGTACTACAGTTTACCTCTGTAGACAACAGCTGTAACTGAACTGCAATATTTGGTCAGATTAAAAGAAATAATTCATTTCCCATTTAAAAGATTTGCCAGTATAAAGGGAAATCAAAGTTACAGAAGTCAATATTTCAACTTATATGGACATGGTTTACAGAAGGTATATGATCAACTTTTCTCTGGAAATCAGGCTCATTTGCAGTTTCTCAAACCAGGCAACCCACATCACTAATCTGTTCAAAATTATGGCTTAAGTCAATTATTGCTCGGGGGAGGGATTGAAGTTGTACAGTTTTGCTCTGATTATTTTAATGAAAGGGCAATATAGAAACATTAAAAGACATACATCATCCTGATTAATTAAATCTTTGAAGACAGCATCATAGTTTCTTTGAATCCTACCTTTAGATGATGCAATCCACAGTTTGTTTGCAGATACTATAAAACAAATAACCTAGAACCCTATTGCTAGTCACTGTTTTAGCATAATACATGCTGGTAGATTCCTATTTGACTGAGCTGTCAAAGGTACCTGACTAGTATTTTCATGTAATTTTTTCCAACTTGGAATAAGCATGTGAATTCAAAGTGGCCAACAATAGTAGCTCAGGGGAGAGTTACAAGGACACTGCAAGCTGCCCCTGTGTGCTCATCCCCCTTTAAATTCTTTTGCAACCATTTGAAAATGGTTGTATTTGGGC
The DNA here is from genome assembly GCF_034638445.1 of Ciconia boyciana. Taxonomy (NCBI): domain Eukaryota; kingdom Metazoa; phylum Chordata; class Aves; order Ciconiiformes; family Ciconiidae; genus Ciconia; species Ciconia boyciana. Next base: position 62,289,602 of record NC_132938.1, read on the forward strand.
CATGGCTGGATGGCCGGACAGTGAACAGTCCAAGACAGGTAGATAAACAGCCTGTGCATTACTCTTCCTGATACATGCTTTCCCCTGTGAGGAAGTGCTCTGATTTGCTCCAAATACTCAGGAACAGGTTTTAGAGAAAAGGCCCACAACCAGCATTATCTCACTTGTGCTATTTGCTCACCACACAGTGGATTCTAGACCAGGACACTCAAGAAAGGTGGAGGCAAGTTTCCCAAACCTAGTTTCATCCAAAACTAATAGAGAAAGCGTGGGTATCTTTTATTTGGGAATGGTTGCATGCTAAACAGAACTGAAACATTTCTTAGTAGCTGCAATGAAGGTTTTTGCAAGCAAGAGCAAACAGGCAAACCACTGTTTCAGGCAGCATTTCACTTGTCCTTTCAAGAGATTTTGTTTTTACGTAGTAATCAGAAAAAAGCCTACTAGATTTATCGCATGAGAAAAAAGGGAACTTGGAGTGCAGTGGCTGAGTAACATAAACCACCACTTGGGATTCTCCATGTTGTACTAAATGGCTCTGCCACCCACAGCATTTTGACCAGCAGGCTCTGGGCTTGTGGTGTTACTCATGTGGCTTCATCAACAGCATGCACAGTTGGAGATTTGCACAGTGGGGACTAATCTCTTAAAAAATAAAAATAAAAAAACAGCCAGCAGCAGTGTGAGTGTTCCTATTTATTTCAAAACCATCATGATATTAAGAGCAAACATGCTAATAGCACAGGCAGACAGGTGTGCAGCTATGCATGCCCACAAAGAAGAAAAGTAATGCAGCTCTCTGTTGAGCAACTTGTATTCAAGATATATTGATTCTATCTTCCACCAAACGAGAAATAAGTGAAGCAAATCAAAGCAGAAGCTAAATGGAGCAGAACATGAAACCTGTGTGGGATGAACAGTTCCATGCCCATCGCCTGGGGCAACCTGCTGCTGAAGGATAATGTGCCAATGCTAATCAGCTGATCGGTTTCCCTTCCCATTAGGTATTCTGCTAACTCAACAGATAAGTATTCGCTCTCCTATCGTTCCTCTAGGAATGCCAGTTCAGCTTGGGAGGCAGCCCTGCTTCCTTTCTGAGCCACATTTCGATATTCTTTCTATTCCTCAGTCTCAAGTGCAGTTCTAGAGATGCTAAACTGCCCCTGCTTCGTGGTAGTGAACACTATCTAGCCTGCAGTACTGCACTGCCAGCCTTCCAAACCTTGCCAAATATCTTGCCCTTTTAAGAAAAAATATGTGATCCTGCAGAGCATGGGCTGTTGAAAGACTGTGTGCTGATCCCCAACCAGGTAGAAGACTAAGTTACAGCAGGGATGGTAGAGTATGCAGTGATCAGAAAACAGCTACAATTACTTCTTTGAGGGGCTGGGAACCCTCCCTGTGCTGGAAGCCCAGAAAGCCTGCAAACGGCTTTTGCCGGTCACACACGCTTTTGTTTTATCCAGCACTAATGCATTAAAAAAAACAAACCAAACAAACCACAACAGACTGTGGAAGAAGTAAAATTGTAGGCTGTATCAGCCTCAAGGCCATGAGTTTCCCATCTCATCTTATTCAAAGGTAAATACAACACAGCTTTCTGGCAAAGAAAAGAGAGAAATGCTGCTTTGGGACACCTTATGGGACCACAGGGCAGGAAGATACACAAAGGATTTTACTTACATTCAGTCTTGCCTGCCAAGTGGCTGGACTGGCTTATAGGGCCTGATCCAAAGCACTTGGAAGTCAGTGGTTTCCATGAGGCTTTGAATGCACCCCAGAGGCTGATATGTAAAATAATGGTCAAGTGAGAGGAATGATGTACAGAGGAAGAAAACCTTCTGCATACTTAGTAGGATTGATTCATTCTGGTGGGTGCTTGATCAGCTGCTAACAAGAAATATAAATGTGTGCATGTGTGTATGTATATATTCTCCATTGAAGAAGATATATTCCAGAATGAGTAATGTTATTCAACTGCTGAGTCAGACATGCCACTCACCAAGTCAGATACATCACATACAAACTCAGATACATTGCCTGCTAAATGAGACAGATTAGCTATTACGCTAAGCATATCAGCCCTTAAATTGGCTATATTCACAACTGGGTCAGATATGCAGCATGCTCAAAGTTACCACCTACCAATTCACATAGATAATTTAGTAAGTTGCATCTACACAGAGTGTGTTTCCCACCACAGTCTATAATAAGGTAAGCTTGATATAATCAAGCTTACCTGATAGACTGTGCCTACCTGGAATCAAACTCATTGCTGTGAGACAGTCATTAATGGAAAATAAATCACCTTTGAAAATCATCTTTCTGGGGACACACTAAGCATGTGACTGGGTGAAGTCACTGTCAGAAAATGTTACTGTCTGCAGTAGCTGCACAGGAATAGTCATATTTTTCCACAGCAGATTATTACCCTCCAAACACAGGAGTCACCAGCCAAACTGTTACCAGGAACAGTAACAGTAACCGGAACCAGGGATTCAGTACTGTCAGAACACAAGTGTCCTCTCTAGCATAAGAGACCCACCATCAGCATTTTGTATCAGCTTTCAGAGATATTTCTGGAAAATTTAGCAAGCAAGCAAGCAAAAAATCCCCCCAGGCCAAGCAGAGCTCAGATACCAGGTCATTGCTGATGCCTGTACTACAGGATAAGGTAGTTATTTATCCATGTGTTTAAATATGTTGCTTTCTTAAAGCTCAGCATCAGACCTTAGATGGCACTTTATTTCTTTAAGGAACACAAACTTACCCACTGCCTGACATGACCTGGGACTGATTTATTGCTGATAGTAGCTTTTTGTGAATGAGATAAGGGGGATTATAGGATATTAGTCCACATTTTCTTTTACACCCATTTCCTACAGTGCCAATGCAAATACACTTTGGAAAGCAGGCAGAATGGAGAGACTGGGGATGAATAGGCTGCCTCAGCACTTGTGTTTCTCAGTCCTGCATGATGACAGACATTCACCTGTTTTCCATGCCCATCTAATATAGACCAGGTGATAAAACATGCTTTTTTCTCTTCCCAAGCCACTAGCTCAAATTAGCAATTTCTGCCATGCAAATAGGAAACAAGGGACCTTGCACTTCCTTACACATTGCTCTTATCCAGTTCAAACCACTCAAGAGTCCGAGCTCTTCATGGCAGTGCTACACACATGCACATACCTGCCAAGTGCTGCCCACCAGGTCCATGCCAGCTCCTTGGCACACTCACCATCTCGTGGCACCGGGAACCACACCTCCAGGACAGGGAACAGAGCTGGATTACAGATTAGACCTGCGTGAAAGAGGACAGGACAAAAACTGATGAGGCAGGGGGGAAACTACAGGGCTGCATACAGATATTAGTTGTCTTTTCTGAGTTGTCATTTTACAAATACAGCCACAATGAAGAAAGGGACTGCCCAGTGCCATAAAAAAGAATGGAAATGGCAAAACCTGAATGCAGGAATATCTTCACCTTTAGATAGCCCTTCTCTCCACAGGATTGCCCTATTAAAATCCTTCCCCTTCATTTGCAGGTTTGGTAGCAACTCACCCTGCTAGACTTAAATATTCACCAGCCCGTCACACACCCTCTTGTCTTGGGGTCAGTTTGCTTCACCTGGAGATTCAAACATCCACCTAGAACTCCTTCTAAACTGTTAGTCCACCCGCTTCTCCCACATTACAATCAAAGAGTCCCACATGCTGTGACTGCTGTTCTGTGAGGAGCAGAAGAGAGGCCTGTCCTTTCTCATCCCCCCGAGTAGGAAGGAACAAAGTTGTAACGCCTGGGAATTAATTCACAGTCCCCAGTACAATTAGGACATCATTTTGCTTTTGCAGCATGGAGCTGAACTGTATCTGCTGCGCATTAATGTAATACTGATCATACTGGAAACTATCAAGGATCTCAGTTGAAAGAGATGCTTAAAGAGGAACTATAAATCCATTAATTTTCAGGAAAACACTCAAATATATACCTTGCAAGGAGACTTGCTAAAACTTTCGGAGTCAGCACCAGGGATGGGGTTGTTCAAGATTAAGACTCTATCAATGCTAATGGATCGATTTCCCCATCAACACTGGTTTCTGGAGGCGACCTACTCCAATCATCCCACCTCATCACAGCAAAGCTATCACACGTCACACACACCACCACCTGTGCTAGGTCCCACTGGCTGCATGTCATCAATTAGTAATGAACTAGGATGATTAACTCAAGTGCAAATAAAAAGGTGCAAAAGGGTCAGATCTAGAAACTAGCTATGCCCAGTTACTCCCACAGAAAAGCATGGGAGCAGAAAGAGGCTGAGCCCTTCAGTGCCTCTGTTTATACAGTTGCTTAATAGGAGCAGAGCTCCATGGAAAATCTAATTCATGGTCTATGGTTTAATTTTGTCAATTCATTTCATTTCAGTAAGTAATATCTCTTTTGTTATTTTAATCTAATCTTTGGGGTTTACTCTTTTATGTTAATTTTAATACTCACTCCATAGAAACAAACTGATATGTCAACTGTTAAGCACATGGGGTTCCACTAGAGAGGTTTATAGCTGAGATTTCTATAAAACACAGAATCCTGAATAGAGGCACAGTAAAAGCCACACAGGTGAAAAGCAAGAGAATGCAAGAGATGATGACAGCATGCTTTTGTGACGAGGCCAAACATTACTACAGAAAGAGCACTTGCAACTGCTGCAAAAAAGCAATTGCACTTGGCTTTTTTTTTTTTTTTGGGGGGGGGGTGGGGTGGTTTCTCCCCCCCCCCTAATAGCAGGACATTTAAAAACCTACAAAAAAAATCATGGCTTCTTTTTAGCACCTCTTCCTTCCCAGAATGGTGGTGCAGTGCAGAACACCCTCATGCTCCTCCAGCAGCCTAACTCTGAAAAGGCAGAGTCTCTTCCTAGCAATGTGGCTGCACAATCTGGAATTATGGAGACTGACATCTATTAACCCACTTATTAGCCAGCCCCAAGAAGACCACCAAGTAAAGTTGCCGAACAGACTCTTATGAGATCTCGCTTTCAGCAGCTTATAAATTTGCCAGTGTTTTATCACTCGAACTGAATTACGCTACATTAGGTATTTTCCTCAAAACAATCACTACTAAAAAAGCCTGTAGGAGGAGGGAAAACTGTTATTTTGCCCACACTTAAACTTTGAGAAGGAGACCACTCTGGTCATGGTATGGGTTTTTGTCTCTTTTTTGGAACCTCTGCTGTCTAATATGCAAAAGCTTTCCCGAGATGGGGACTGTGCCTCCTTCCTGTGAGTTCCCTAGTGTGTGATAACAGGCAGATTCATAAAGCAATCTTTGCTATAGACAACCACATAAAGGAGAGAGATTTTTATTAATATTGCAGTAACTAAGTCTCTTCAAGACCTCTTTCCTCTATATCAGCTCTGGGTGAAATTGGTCAACAGACTCAAAAGTTACTGGAGGGGGTTATAAAAGTTATAAAAGTTACTGGAGGGGGTTATACTGGAGGGGGGTTACTGGGGGGCTTTGTAAACCTGATGACTCTGTGGAGAATAAGATGGTATCAAAAGCTCTGTCTGCAGAGCTTCATGAAAACCCAATCACAGGGAAGAGTCCACTCCTTCAGTCCAATTCTCCTATGGTACACTGCAGCAGGTCCAATTTTTTAGTAGAGAATAAAAAAGTTGGAGAGGGTATAAAAGGGACAGGCAGACAGTAATTTCAGTAGCTTTACGGTCTTAAGCAAACAAAAAACAGGCTTAGAAAGTCTGTTTTCTTTACTTAGTTGTAGCTCTTCATGTGGTGGAAGCTGGGACTTTGCACTTCGTACAGAAATGGTCTGTGTGCCAGAGTTGTCCTATGCAACAGTAGAAAAATCCACCAGAATTTCAGCAAGGTGCTAAGAGTCAACAGTTGAAATGAGATAGCAGAATTTATGAAGAAAACTAGGCAGAGACTAAGTAAGATGTTCTGATGAGATGGGAGAGCAGAGGGAGACAGGGCTGGCTGGGCAGAGGCCGTTGGCATCTAGAAATGAGGGATCTAATACAAAGTCAAAGTGGGACGAATCTTTGAGACAGAAAAGAACTATTTTAAATGTCATGCCTGGTGTTGCAGTTCTTCATACCAGCTAAGAACTTGTCCCATGGCTTTTGTTTTAGGGCAGCACATATACAGTATTAATGGTATGGCTTAGCTTTGTAAACCTGATGACTCTGTGGAGAATAAGATGGTATCAAAAGCTCTGTCTGCAGAGCTTCATGAAAACCCAATCACAGGGAAGAGTCCACTCCTTCAGTCCAATTCTCCTATGGTACACTGCAGCAGGTCCAATTTTTTAGTAGAGAATAAAACACATCTATTTCGCACTGAGATTTGTTGTGTCATACAGTAAAATTGCTAGCCGTGCAGAAAACACGACAGCAGGTTTTATTTCAGACTGAAGTCTAAACATATTTGTTTCAGAGCACAAAGTCTTCTCTTACTGTAATGGGTTACTTCTTGTTACAGTAGATTTGTTAGTGTGTCTCACCGGGTTCAGCACAATAAACAACATCTGTAGGTATTCACTTGGCAATCTGTGGAGACAAATGGTTTTGATAGTCAGGATTAAAAGTAGGCAATAATGGATTTTATGGTGAGCTGGGAATCGGAAAAAAAGCTTTGGGAACAACCTCTACTCAAAGTTCAGCACAGTGGAGTATTTTAATCAGTCCTTTGAAAACAAAGCATTGGCTTTTGCTTGCCTGAATGTTTAGGGGCCACTAGAATATCCCCCCAAATAAGTTGGCCAAAGCTGAATTTATGAAGTGGTCAGGAATTGCAGAAACCACATTCTCAGTCTAAAACCAGTTTGCATTGAATAACGTTACCCGGCTCAGCCTGTGACATGTGAGCCTCCCTGGCATAGCCTCAGCCTTACCTGGCTGCTGCATCCCACGCTGACAGCTCATAGTTGTACCACACTGCTAGAGGCAGTTTGGCTGCTTTGGCAAGACCAGATGTGCAGAGTATGACCTATTTCTGAATCATGAATAAAAGCAACATTCAGGGAACACCACTGCAGCGTCTGGCTGGCAAACAGCTGCACCATCTCCCGCTCCTGGTCACAAGACCCATTCTCCTGCCTGTAGAATCACTCAGAACCATCTACCTTTTTCCATCCCTTTTTGTCAGAAGAGTTGGAGAAGGAATCTCAGGCATGGAGACAGTGCAAGAAGGGATAGCCCAGGTGCCATCACCTCTTTCAGCACCACTGTTTTTTCAGTCCACCCATTTATCATGGGTCAACCTTCATGGCCCTAAGGGTGGAAATCTCCATAATGTTCCTACTGCAGAATTGGGCTATAATTGTTTACACTTTCTCAGGTGCATAAGACTTTCTTTGCTTCCCCTCTAGAAGGTGCAAGTGATGCTTACAGTTCTGCATCTTCCTAAAGAGTCAGTGCAAACCCTACTGAGAAATCTGCTTCAATCCCAAATACAAAATTGTGGGCATTCCCACACAGCCCAAGAAGTCGTCCCTATGAACGCTTTGCTCAGGTTTTTCATAGCCTCACCATTTATATTAGGAATGAACTGCAGATCAAATAGTCTAGCAATTCACTTGCTAGCTTAGCAGCTTGAGGCTCTGCCTCAGGGCCTTTCACACCAGCAGCTATTAACTACAAAGAAATGTCACCTGTGCTGGTCATTATTGTTAATTATGGAATTCCTCTATTCACACATCTCCATACTAAAAGCTTTTCCTATCAGACTCCTTCCCCCATCACACAGGGCCAGGTTATTATAATACACCTAGAAGCACAAAGCAGTGCACAGTAGGGTTTTATGAAGAGGTGATCGTGCCCCTGTACTCAGCACTGGTGAGGCCGCACCTCGAATACTGTATTCAGTTTTGGGCCCTCGCTACAAGAGAGACATTGAGGTGCTGGAGTGTGTCCAGAGAAGGGCAACGAAGCTGGTGAAGGGTCTAGAGCACAAGTCTTATGAGGAGCAGCTGAGGGAACTGGGGTTGTTTAGCCTGGAGAAAAGGAGGCTGAGGGGAGACCTTATTGCTCTCTACAACTACCTGAAAGGAGGTTGTAGTGAGGTGGGGGTCGGTCTCCTCTCCCAGGTAAATAGTGATAGGACGAGAGGAAATGGCCTCAAGTTGCACCAGGGGAGGTTTAGACTGGATATGAGGAAATTTTACTTCACTGAAAGGGTTATCAAGCATTGGAACAGGCTGCCCAGGGAAGTGGTTGAGTTGCCATCCCTGGAAGTATTTAAAAGATGTTTGGATGAGGTGCTTAGGGACATGGTGTAGTGGTGGTCTTGGTAGCGTTAGGTTTACGGTTGGACTCGATGACCTTAAAGGTCTTTTCCAACCTATACAATTCTATGATTCTGTGAAGAGCCAGGCTGCTACACTTTATCCCTGCTGGCTCCAGTAATACAGACCAGGCAACGGGCTAAAGCCCTGCTCATTGCTCTCTTGCACTCCCTGTATTCACAGGGTTACCTGGGATTCAGGCTGCCCACAGTCTTGAGGTATATGGAGTCAGAACTGTTCACCCATGCCCATCTGGGGTAGACAAGATCTTAGGATCTGAGTAAGAAGGCACAGGATGGGTGGCATTTCTAGATTCACACAAGACTTTTCCTCAAAGGACAAGGACAACTTTGAAAAGAAAGGAAAAGTGATGGTAAATCTACAATGTTCAGAGCAAGCTACCTACATCTCATGGACAAAGGTTTTCTATTGCGTATGATGTGTGAGCTGCTTGATGTGCCGTGCTGCTTTACAGCACAAGCAGACAAGGACTGCAGCAAAAAAGGGGAAGAGCACGTTCCAGAAGAAGCAAACAAAAGCTGGAAACAACCACAGTGTAGCACAGAGCCTTGATGCATACAACTGCAACCACCACAAATAATGTGATACTTATATTTTGCAGGTTTATATTAAACCAGTAAGGCCCAGGAGACCATCACCTGCCCTTACCTAAAGACAATTTTGATTTACAGCTTTCAGCTCACCTGGATGGAAGATCTTTAAGGCTCTTCTCACTCCTGTGCCATGTTTCCACAATACTCCTGCAGGAGAGGAACCAGCTAAGTGGCTGCTACTCAGTGGCATCTGCCTCTCTCATAAAGCAAACAATAATCCTTCCACTTCCAGCAGGAATTGCTGCAAGATACAACTATCCTTGTGGATAGTTATCCCTAATTGCACACAGAGTGTTCAAACCCACAGGACAAATCCAGAGTCCTTATTTCATCAAAACTTGATTTGTCCTGCGATCTGTAGTTTCTTTAGAAAGAAACATTCAGGACACATCTCTCTTCGTAAATCCAGTCTGAAGGGTCCCTGGGAGGTAATATGAATGCAGACTGTGGCAAGTAATTTCTAATAATTTATGTCTAGTATGACATACGGTTATAACAGCCAAGGAGTTATGCTGAAAACTATCTGAAATGTGAGCTCAGTATACCTTTCACTTCTTGAAAGTTTTATGTGCTGTATTACTGTGGGGTTGGACTCAACAGGCTAAACAAAGCTTCCTCTTGCTCTTCCAAACAGAAATGTAAAATAATACAGGGGAAATAAGCATTTCTTTCCCACACAGCAGCACATACAAAATCCTTTCGCTGAAAAAAGAACTACAACAGTCAAACCTCTGGGTCATTCTTCTTTCTGTGAAAGGACTGGTTAAAAGTATATGTTAATGTTCCCTGCCAATTTTTCTCCTCTTAGCCTCTTCCTTCCAGGGCTCTCATTACATTCCCCCTCTATGTAGTTTTAAAAGGTTTTCTTGTTTGACAATTTTGCTGAAGGCAATTATGTTATTTGCCTTCTCCTGAGCTCAATATACAACAGCAGAAGTGGCACACTGTACATATGGTTAAGATCTGTTTTAAAAACACTTCGAGATTGCTAACAAATTTCACTGTGTGGCTTGTCATTTGCATCTAGCAGAGTCTGTGAAGCTCTAAAACCCCACTATGGGATAGTCCCTTATTTGAAACTCAAGAGATGAAGTTTTTATTGTTCAACAGAAGAGATTTTTCTGTATTAAATTGAAGCAAGAAACCCATATTTAGAAACTAGCCAGGAAGATAAGCATCTTGGGATGACATCAGCTCCATGTCATCGTCTTCAGGAGTCAAGCTTATTCACCTTTCTGATGAGAAAATGGTTCTTATTTTCAATTTGTAATGACACAAATGGCACGTTACTGGTCATAACAGGCTTCATCTCCAGGGTGTTCCCTCTGTGCATAACAGAGCTTGACATTCACCTGCCATTACCAGCCAGACTGCAGTACAAGTCCTGCTGCAGGACTCAGCTCCTTTGGCTAAACACAAACCACTTTACCTTCTTTGGAGTTATCAAAGCCAATGTACAAGTAATTACACAAGCAGAACTGTTTTTAAAGTTTGGTTTCTGAGTACTTTCATTCAGTACCTCTCTCTCGCACATGGATTCCCTGGTGTACAATTATACAGTTGAGCTCAAATTTCAGTCTTTCCCTTTAGTGGAGCACTGATATGGGTTTGAGTCCTTTACTTGACTGCATATTTTTCAGAAAGTTTGCAGAAACTCAGCATACTCAAGACTCCTCATCCCTAAAATTAGGTTGAAATCAGCTAATGAGTTAAAATATTACCAAGGTGGAAAACTGACAGTCAAAAAAATCAAGCCAAAACAAAGGCCATGCAATGAATGGGAGATCTGAGAAGCTGATTATTATGAGAAAGTAAATAAAATTTACAAACACTTACACTGACCACAGGAAGGGCCTCAGTCCCCACAGGCAGCCCATGTGCTTTCCCTGCCCAAGCCCTGATACTGCCCCACTGCCTGGGCAATGCATATGTTCAAGTCTGCGTGCTCCTACTACGTGTCCCATCGGTGTTGCTCATGGTACTCCAGGTAGGATCAGAGTTATGATATGGGATGAATTCACAAGAAAGCAATGCTGTGGCTTCGAAATGAGTCACTCCCTCCCTTTGCTGCTGGAAGTCCTGTTACTATCCCAAATAACACTTCAAGGAGGAATCCGCTTTCTCAGCCACCATCTCAAAATACCCATTTTACTGGGGAAAAAACACTGTGCCTACAATACAAGCACACCTCATTTACACCCTTTGGGGAAAACGTGGTGCAGCCAGGGCCTTGGCATCACCCTGGTCCATAACAACCCCATAGGTGGGACTGCGACACAGGCATCTCGATCTCACTGGAGCCCAACAAAGAACCTGGGTAAATTCAAGTGAATCAAAGGAAATTTAAGAAACTTTGGATTGCCTAAATTCTGAGAGTTTGAGATAATAACTTTAAGGTCCCATTAGGTTAGAGTATGTATTAATTTCTGATTCTTTTAAAGACTTATTTTCTTTGCCAAGCAGACTTTTCCTATCAAGGGTATTTAAATGATATGCAAGCCATTTAGGTACACAATATATATTTCCACAGCAGAAAGGACATTTGGAAAGCTGAAACTGGATGAACTTTGCAAGAAAAAGCCAGCTTGGGGAAAGTTATTTCTAAGTATCACTGCCAAGTTTAAGTAATATAGTAATGATATGGGGCTGGACACATAAAACACCATCTGGATCATTACAATATACACAAAGGTGGTATGCAGACAAGTATCATCTGAATGTTAGCAAAGTAAAAATGGTAAAAGAAATTAACCCTTAATGGACACATTCATGTCAGAGATAGGTGTTATGCAGGAGTAGGGAAGTCTGCTTCTCTAAGACTCAAAGCACACATACCTCTCCTCTGGCCAAGCTCATCCTGCAGGTCATACCAACATTTTAGCTGCAATTCTGTAATGCATTTAACACTTACATAACTTAAAACATAGGCTCTGTGCTTAGAAATCCTTAAACTCACATATATTATGCACCTAAGTGCTTTTCCTTACTTCAAACAATTTTGCTGCTGTCTCTCCCATCACTTGTAAGAAATCATACTGCATTTTCCTCATCTCTTTATACTACTGTATACATAGCCTCACATACAGTGGAAGTTGTCCTTGCAAAACAGATGGTGCAACATGGCTCTAACATTATAAAATCAGGAACTGAATTATTACTGTTGATAAAAACTTTGACAAATTCCTTAAAACTCAGTTCTCTATCCCAAACTTATCAGAAGGTGGCAGTATCTCAAAACATTACTTTTTGGATTTACCAGAGGGGCATTTATTTGTTAATTGACTACTTCTTAATAATGTATTTTAATATTCCTAATATTTAAAGGTCAAGAGCTGTAACTTCTGGTGGCTGAGGTGCAGTAGAAGCAGTAACCCGCATTACACTGCAGTTTTGAAGAGAGTCTGGTGAATCCATTAGTATGGGGAGATATGGAGGGCTGCCTTTGCTTTGTTACTGCTTTTATTTGCTGTAAAATATTTGTTAGGTTCTTTTAGAGAAGCGACCCCTTCTATAAAACATAAGAATTTCCAAGATTGCCAAAGCTTGCTCTGGTGTCCCAAAGCAGTCCCTAAATTCAACGTTACCAGGAAATATTTTGCCTGATTTGTACCTTGTACCATCTACAGATTTATATAAACTATCCCCTTATGCATTTCATACTGCTGTCTTTTGTTTTAACAAGTTACACACACTGTGCACTGCTCTTCCTGAAACTAAAAATATCCTACTCTTGTGTTTGAGCTGCCACTGCTTTGCCTTCTACCCATGTACAACAGAAAGCATATTTTAACAGCCACAACCCTTTAGCACCTATCGCTTTACATAGACAAGAACATTCACACTGTGCAGAAAGACATTCACTAAACAGCTTCATACCAAATCTACCTGTGGCTTGAAGCTCCATATAATAGCTCTGGATCAGCTAGGAGCTAGTGTATTCAGGAAAACCACTGCAAACAAGGTGTGAGTCTACAGTCTAGCATTCCCATGTGCATGACTGCACAGTGAAGCTGTCTGATCGAATTAAAAAGAAGATGAGAGAGAACAGAAAGTCTGCCTTCATCTGGCAAGTAAATCAGGAAAGGTTCCTCTAAAAATGAAAAGGATAATAGAAGAGTCTTTGCCTCCAAGATTATTCTTCCATTATACACTTCTGTTCACTTTTAACATGATTTTCTCCAATAACTCTAGAAATACCACTCCAGAGTACAAAGGAGAGAGTGTAGAAGTTACAGACTAAAATACAGTTGCTTGGACTAATACACCTTAATCCCTCCATTTCTTTCTGCATAGCTACAGGAATTATACAGAAAAGAGGAACGTTTTGTTGGTGATTTGTTGAGCCCACTCACTGTGTCAAATAACCTGTGCCAACATATTTAAGGAAATTATTAAATGTCATAAAAATCACTCATGAGACCAAAACACAGTGAAAAGATCTAAGCCAAGAAGATACTTTAGCAAGCTGTAATAAGCACTAGGAACACTGCAGTATTCCTAAATCAGCCTTAGATTACCATAGGCTTGGACTAACATTCCCCAGTATTTATAGAGGATTTTATTTGGATTTACAAAAGCTGTTTAAAATCATGGAGTATAATCCCAGAAGTGTCTTTGCATCATTCTAGAAAATGAAGCAAGAAGTATACACATGGTAAAGCACCTATATGCACTTGTCAGGGAGGAAGTGGGGTTGGGTGTTCCATTCTGCTGCATTTCTGCAGAAAAGGGTGTCCAGGTGGCAAGCCTACCTTTAAAAAAAAAAAAAAAAAATCTCTTTGGAGCCACACAGTGTAACATACAAAAAGCTTGGATCTCACTAGCCCACCCCACTGTTTCTCTCTCTTCCTTACCATTCCCCATTTTTCAGTTCCTTTAACAGGACAAGAAACTATACAATAAATCTTGTTTCTCAGTTTGAGGTTTTTATCACTTAATGGGAACAGAAAGCACATTTCCAAGTATTACCAATCACAATATATTCACCGACTGCAGGGTAACTTCACTTTTAAAGGAGAGTAAACTAACACACAAAGCAAGCTTGTAGCATGGACATGGAGCTGGCAAAATGTAATGTCAGGGAAGTTTGATTAAATCCTCTAGATTTATGTTCATAAAACCAAAAGGCTTTTTGGTCTTTGATAAGAGATAACCTGTTTGGGCATTCAGTTTCCCAGAAAATGTTTTTAGATCTTCAAGCAGCAAGATGAAAACAGTATCCCTATGGTAATTGGTAGATAGTATAAATTCACATCTTAGATCACTGAACAGCAACATCAATGGTGAGGATTCATCCCAAGAGGTGCAGAACAGTTAAGTGGAATGTAGCCCAAATTAGCTTCACTGCAGGGCTTGCTCAGCCACCTCCTCAGCCACATCCATTAGTACCATCTATTCCTGCTCCCTCGTGCATGCTACCCTAAACCTAACACATAAAAGGGAATGGAGACTACAAAAATGAAGAATTCAATTAGGAGGCTCTTTTCCTGCCATGGTCTGGGTTTAGGATACGCATTTCTTATACAGTGACAACATTATAAACACATGTATATTTGCAGCATCACCAACCTGTGACACTTCTGCACAGAGAATTGCAGCACTCTGGCAAGTGTGAGAGGAAGGAAGGACTTGGAATATTTTAATTCAGTTAAGTCGACACATTTAACTCCCCTGAGATTTTAAGTCCTGGAAGGCTTTATGACTTTTTTTGCAACACAATCCAGTTCATCTTTAACTACTGCCCTTTTGCTGAGATCTCTTCAGATGGCAAAATAGCATTCGGTTCCACAGCCAGAAGAAAAAACCCCAGTGTATCAAGGTAAACAGCAGGTGGAATTGCTATGAATATGGATTCTCAGCTTCCCTTGAATAACACTGATCAAACTGACTATTCAATATTCTGTGCTTACCTGGGAAAATGACTTCAGGTACTGGATGTTGAATATAGGTTAAATTCTACTCATATTAAATCAATGCAAAACAGAGACATTTAGTGGATCTACTCAATGTCTACAGCAAGGCAACTAAGAGGAAGTTTCGTCCACCTTTACTTTGATAAGGGAAAATTAGGCAGGGAGGCATGGAGTTAAAGAAAACCCACTATCTCCTGCTAACGTTTTGATATAGTCACTGCCTGACAATCATTTGCGTCAAAAAGCCACATTCTGTAAACACTTGACAGTGGTCTCCGCTCCCTTGTTTTGCTCCTGTGGTGAAGCAAGAAGTGAAACAGCAATGCAGGAATATTACCACAGGTCACTCGCTCTCCTCTGACAATAGTCAGGCTTCTTTGGAAGGACCTTAGTGTTGGCAGGCTGCTTTTCATTACAACAGGGTGGCCAATTTGGGGTATCACATGCAGCTGAAAATTTGTGAGTAAACTACCATTACTTGCAGCGGGAACTCAAAGGGCTTTGACTTGCAGAAGGGAAGATCACAGGCCAACAAGAAATTCTTTTCTATTTAGGTGGACTGGAGAGAAAATGAGGGTTCATGCCCTCAAATTGCAGCAATCCTTTGTTCTGTTATCTCCTTATAAAGTAGTGGGAGAGCCAAATACATTTCATTTGTACTCAGAGACGAGAGTTACCCCCATGCTCAGTTATATCGGATAAAGCTCTATTGAATTGGCCAGAACAAAAGCATGCGGTTTGTGTTAAGCACGGATTCTTCTTACAATGCCATCTGTTTTCTGAGGCACAAGTTTTAGAAATACTTAAGCATCGCTTTGCTTAGTGCTGCAGTGTTTAACTGATTGAGGAGCTCAACTCTTACTTTTACAAGGAAGCTAGGCACACAAAAGTCAAAGTCCTATTTGTTTCTGCCACTGCTTAGAGGTTTTCTATACAGCTGAGGGCAGAGAGCAGTTCATCACCTCTCTCCATGTGCAGTGTCAGGTGGGTCTGGACAAACAAGAATCCCCAAGGCTCTACAGATACAACTTTAGGAACCCAAATTCTTTAAAACCTGGCTAATGACTAAATAAAACAAATCTCATTAGGGATGATGTGACACTAAAAGCCAGTTGTGTTCTTTTGAAAGTCCTACAGGCCTCTTAGTTTCACAAGCAATCTAGTTCATGCCCAGGAAAGAGTTAGTATCTTCTCTGTACAGTAGTTAATGCTAGAGTGAGTCTTCCTCATATTGGTTTCCAGTACACTTAGTTTCCAGAGAGGGATAGTTTTGCATTGGCATGAAGCAGATTGGAACAAAACAGCTTTCCAAAGGCTTTGCCAGGCGAGGCGCTGCCATACACAGCTTGACTACACTGATACTAAATGCTTTTATTTTCCCCATAAATAACAGTGCTTGAGAAAAGAGCAAGGTGAAGTCTCTCATTACACAGACAAAAGGAGGCAGGGAGCACAAGGCATCTTACCAGGTGGCTCTCCTTTTTGCCCCCCTTTCTGTTTTCCTGGATTTGAGTCTTAAAATGGGTTATATTTTGCCTGCAGCAATTTCTTTTAATAACTGCAATTATTCTCTCCCATTGTTCTGACTCTTACAAGCAAATTAGGGAAATTCAAAGGCAATTTTCATGATTGTTTGTTGTCAGGGGCTTATGAATGGCTGTTCTATTTTACTGGGACATTTCATTAAATAAATAACGAGTATGGCACAAGAGCCGTAAACAGTTAGATAAAGATCAGTTCACTTAGGGATAGATCCTGCTTGGTGCTTAGGTGGGCATGCCGGAGACCCAGCAGGCCTCCCTCCAGCTATACATAATTACAGCTTCCATGTTTAAGAAAGGGCAATATTGCTTTCCCCACATGCAAGCGTGCCTCTTTAAAGATCTCATTTAGCATGTTTTTCACACCCTACCCGGAAATTTGTGCAAATTGTAGCGTTGGGAGGCTTTCACATCCCCCCCTCTCTCAGTGCTTGCATAACACAGAGAGAAGTTGCAGGCCACAGCAAAGGGCATTCTGAATAAACAGCACCAGGACCTTGTGACATACCGTGTGGGAAATGACATTCACAATGTGAGCTAAGAACAACAGCAAGACTACTTTTCTAGAAAAAATCCAAAGTCAAAGCCTCTAAAAGGACTCAACTATCCATTTACCCTGCTCAAAATATCATGCAAATGTGTCACTAAGTGGCATCCATCAATGACAGAGGATAAGAAACACATGCCAAATCATTTCAGGTTCAATCTGGCTGGAGGAAACTGAATGTAGAAAGCAAACTTAAGCTAGTAACTTCCAAACCCTCCCATATCTCTGAGGTTTTTAACGTACAATAGGACTGATTCCCACTTCCATCAGCATGCAGATACTCCTCTGCTAGATCACTGTAAAGACAGGCCAGGTATAACAGTTGACAAGCCTAATGTTTTTAGCTTGTTTTAGCTTTTTAAACCTCTGATCAACTGCAATCAAATCCAGCAAAGTGGGAAAAGTCTCAGTCGAAGTTACGCAAAATTAAATTGGACTCAATACAGCCAGCATTGTGCTGATATGCTAACTGACTGTAGAGGCTCAACAGCATCAAGTATCTTTATAAATGTTCCCAGTCAGCACTCATAATTAGCCATGAGGCAGGCATCTGCATGATACTGAACTTCAATTCCAGTACTTGCTGAACTGCTTTACTACATACTTTATTAACGTTGATGAGGAAAGACACAGAAATGAGAAGTTTCAGCAAAATACCTGTAATCTGACTAACAATTCACATGTGGAAGCTTCCCTGCTTACCTAATATCATTGGTGCATCACAGATTTTGTGCAACCCACCTTTGCTACAGAGAGAAATCAAACCATTCTCCTCCTGAATGACTCAGCAGGGAGAAAGTCAGAGACATTGCTAAGATATCTATTGAACCCTGTGTTCATAAGGTTCTCTGAAAAGGACCTACTCCACACAACCTGGCAACCCATATCATCTACAGCTTCTTCTCAGAGATGTATGCTTATGAGAATTTCTAAAAGCCCAGAGGCAAAAACCTAACTCTGGCAGGAGGGGATTAGCAAACTCTTCTCCATCTGCTTCTCCCAAGGCAACTTGAGCCTGGTTCTGGAGACGTTAATCTACTCTCAGTGCCAAAGACAATGGGAATGTGAATTGCTAAGCTCTTCTCACAGAAGGACCATGGACCCCAACCTAAAAAACCCTTTTTTTAATAATTTTTACTCCAGTTTTCAGAATCCTCTTTATCTGGTGTCTTTGCAACATGCACAGTTTGGTCTCATAAACTTGCTCAGCCTCACATTCTCCTGAGCTCTCCAGGCCTAAGGACTGCTGTCTAAGAAGAATATGATTTTCACCCTTTGGGAATAAAGGTAGTAGTTCTGTTCAGAAAATACCTATATATGTGCTCACTCAAAATAATATATCGGCTATTGATATCCCCTACAAAAACAAAGAACATTTGTACTAAAAGAAAAACTGAACATACCAGTCTGGAAACTGATCTTCGGACTCACCAATTTTAGCTGTGAGTCTGCATCGCTCCAGAGTGGCAACTTTCAGCAGTATCTCATCATTGAAAAACACCTCACAGGTCCCTTTCTTCCTCACCCCCTTTGGGCTTGAGGGTGTGTTCCAGGCAGCAGGCATGCCCTGCTGCCCTGTGCTCTCCTTGCTCGCTGGTAGCCTGTCCCAGTTGGCCATGGCCCTGGCAAGGTCTCTCTCCCCTCCATCCTGGTGGGCTCACCTCTGCCAGACAGCAGCAGCCAGGACAAGGTAGACAAGTACATCTTTCTTGGCTGCAAAACCTGTGTAAAACAATAGCAGGAATACAGATTTTATCTGGTAACAGGGCTCTGCCGACCAGCCTAAGCACAAAGCCATGGGCTCTGCAGTCTCATGCCTACATTCTGAGTGAGGGCAGGGGTTGTGCCAGATTGCAAGACACAACAGGACACAAGCAGCCTTGGCACAGCCTTCGCCAATGCTTTCTACGTTTGCCTCAGACATCAATACAGGTCAGGCCACAACTATTGCAGAACCTCTTTGTGCCTACCCAGTCCTCTTTAAAAAGCCAGCTCCCATTCTCTGCCTTTAGCTCAAGGCATTCCATCTGAGGCTACCCCCACATCTTCTCATACTCCAGAGATCACAAAGCCCCTACTGCCTGGCAGACTACGTGCGTGAAAGAGCCCTCTGCATGCTCTCTCTTCTACATAGCCACACCAAGAGAAAGGTGACTGGTCATGAGCCACAGGGATCCTTAAACTCTTTTGCCACAAAATATCTAGCCCAGTCCTTTCCTCTGCTAACATTTAGACAACTGTGATTTTATTCCCTTTTCTCTGTGTTATGAAGAAATTAGCAAAAGAAATGAAGAAAGTGGACTCGTTTTGCATTTATTCAGATTCCACCCCCACCCCACCCCCAAATCTAAGCCTACATGAAGCAGGAGAGAGAACCCTAGGCAAAAAAAAATAATCAGTAAAGCTACCCACGGTCATTTAGACCATCCCATACCTTTGGTTTGTTCTTTCTCACTCTCTGGTAAACTAAATGTATACATTGAAGGCAGAAAAATAATCAATGCTTTCTAGAGCCATTATTGGAAACATCCAATGATAAACAACTCTGTTAGCAAAAAACCTAAGTCTTAACACTGTAGCCTTCTGCATTGGCAGCCTTATGCTGGCTTTGTTGTCCCTGCTCAACAGAAGGTAGTTTATGATAATTTAAGAAAGGTTACAGTGATGGTTGCTGAAGAACTATAAATAGTGGTACACTGATAGAAAAAATAAGGCTGGGGAGCTAAAGAGAAATAATGATTCTAAGCAGCCTGGATGTAACCTTCTTTATTCCAAATGACACTTTTGCCTGTTAAGCATGATTTTAAATAACACATGCTTGCCATCCCAATATACAACATCTGAACTACTAAAATGATGTTTTCAATACAGAGCTTTATTTAGCAAGGGGCCTGATCCAAAGCCACTTTATGTAAGGGAATTTTCCTGCTGATTGGAAAAAATGAAACCATGAAACAAGGACAACTACAAAAAGTAGACAGAAGACTAAGGGGAGATATAACAGCAGTAATCAAGTACATAAAAGGTTGCAGAAAAAAGGAAGGGAGCAATCTATTCTCCACTTCCAGGGTGGACAGGATAAAAATAAGGGGCTTAAGTCACAAGAAGAAACACTCGCATTTCACAAGAAAAAAAAACGTGTTAGCAGTAAAGCAATGGACCACGCTACAAGAAGAAGCAGCAGTCTCTTTCCCCACCTTCAGAACAGCTACCCAGACAACTCTCAGGAGTGGATGAGGCACATCTGGCTCTGCTTGGGCACTGGAAGCCCCTTCCCTGCCTCACTTCTGGCAATTCTTTCATGCCCACTTTTCCAAATCACAGCAGCTGACTGCAGGATGAGAAACCGCAAATCCTCCCATGGTCACCAGTACCTAATCCTCCTCTGTTTCCTAAGGAAAGTTATGGGTGATAATAATGCAGTTATTAGCATTACTCTTATCCTGGAGTGTAGGAAGAGGATGATCATCTATGGAAAGAAGGAGCTACTGGAATCTACAGATACCAGGAACAAGTGATAAAATCTCTGCAGACCTCCTGTTTTCAACCTGAGAAGTACCCATCTTGGGTCAGAATACATGCATTCAGTCCAAGATCTTCAATCAGCCAGCAGCCAAACACTTGAGATAAGGTGTAAGAATGGGGTATATACATTGCAAAACTCCTCTCTCCCATCAAGCTCTCCTAGCCCTCTGCAGAGCTTTCAGAGACTACAGCCACATTGCTGCATTTGTGACAGGGTTACAAGCTGGGCAGAGATAGAGATGGAGCTGCCCCATCTTTTCTTGGAAGTACATGCACCAGAAGACCCGAAGGGACTTCCAGTCTTTTGAGCTATATTGCACCAGACTGGAGAAAGGTACCTCTGCAGAGGAACAACGAAAATCTGCTGGCAGATCAAAAGATGTGAGAATAAACTTCCCCTTAACAAAAACCACATGCTTTTGTCTCAGCCAATTCAACAAAGCTTTGTCCAGTATAACTGAGTATGAAGGTAACTCTTACCTCTGAGTAAGAATGAAATGTGGTTACAAAAACACAGCCTTAACTCCAACCCTCCTTTCACTGGGAGCTCAGACTTTGAACAGTGTGCTCCATGCCCACTCTGGAGCTTCAGGGAATTCCCTTCCACTCTTGCCTATGCCTCCATGGTCTGGCCATGCTCTCCTCCCCGAGACAAACAGGGTCCTTAGCTGCCCCCCCCCTCAGCTCTCCCACTATGCCCCTTGCTGCTTCCCAGCAACCCCTGTGTCTCAGCCCCTTCACTGGTACATTAGACATACACATCCTAGGAAAAGCTGTGGGCTTAAAATGGACACTGTGCCTAACAGTAAATTAAGAAGCACAGCACCATATTCAAGACTGCCCAAGAGATTTAGAGGCCTAGTCCTGACTGGAAATGAGACAAGCACTGCACAGTGCCACTTCTGACAACAGGACTTAAATTTGGCATAGGCACCCTTGCAAATCATATTCCACATTTAAACAAAAATAAGAGCCAATATAATGCCATTCATAAGGAAATTTTATGTCTCCTTTTACAGCCGTGCTTGCTATTTGGGTGCCAAACATATATATTTCATAAAGAGTTGATAAAGAGTTAATCTGCATGTTAATACATAGTTAATCAGTTGTTATAGAGTCCAGCCATTGTGCGTGTTGCTTGTAAGTTTGGCTTGCAGCCGTCTACAACACCTTCAACTGATGAGCTAATAACCTCTGTAATACACACCATCCACTACTGGAGCCACCTATGCTTTCAATCTATCATTTATTACCTTTTCTAAACTATAGATAGACCCTTAATATAAAGAATGACCATTTTATGTTTGCTTGCCTGAATATATATGAGCACTCAGCCACATCATTAAAATAATTTCACTGCTAAGGCATACCTAATATTCCAAACAGATAGAGCAGAATTTAAATTAGGGGGAAAAGAGACAGTGATTCCTTACAAAAAGGTCTTGAGATGTGACAGGAAAGAAGAAAATGGATTTGTACAAAATAACAAGCCCATAAAAATATGAACTTTACTGAAAAGTTTTCTGAGCTTTGACAAAAATTCAGTTCACTTTTAGTTTTAGTTATGATTTTGCATTATCCTTGAAATTTTTTGTGTTCTGCTGGCCACAGGAGCAAAACTATTGAAATACCACCACCGACATACTGGGCATTTTAAAATCAATGCCAAAGCTTAAACAAGGTCAGGTTTCTACTTCACAAGAAAGGACATGCTTGCTACAATCCTAAACTGCCTCAGATCAAGGAGAACAGGAAATTAAGGCAACTGAGAGCAAAAGGTGAAGAAGAAGGTTATGTTAAAAATCCTAACCAAATATATGCATGTACCTTTTATTTTTGTAAAGGCTCAGGTCCTGGAGTTGTGGGATGGGAAAGGGAAAAAACCCTTTGTTTTCTAGAAATATATTTATCATTTTGTGATTACAAAGAGAGGCCCAAATCCATGACTCAAAGGGAAATAAAAATAATATTAAATGTCCTCAATGCTTTAAAGGTTATGGTTTTCTATAAACGTTGCATAAATGTTTGGGTGGGCAAGCTTTGCAAACAGTCACGGAGACATGAGAACAAGGGAGGGTACTACTGCTCAGAGAATCAAAGGACCCTTTTCCCAGTCTCCCTTCACCTACCTCAACATAAATAGTCCTTCACTGCAGCTAGGATGTTGCTCCTCATCCATGGCAACCTGACACCACTGTGTTTTTCATTCAAATTCAGCTTTATGCTAAATGAACACCACATTTGGCCCTGGCAGCTACAGACAGATTTTCAGCTTACCTGAATGCTGACCCATGAAATTCCTTGTGTTGGGTGGCATAGTGGTGGTGGGCATCCCACTATCCTCTGGTGGGGAAAGCGAAGCTGTTTTCTTTCGCTTGTAACAGTCTTGGTGGGAAACTCATTTCTGGCTATCCAGCCTCTACTCTTCTGTGACCCTCCTTGCAGCTGGAGAAGTGCCGAGCCTGAAAAAAAGACAAAAGATACTATTCTGAGACTGTGAGAGACACAGAAACTCTGGCTGGGGAGCCCTTGGTGGGGGCTTGCATGCCAAGTATGAGATTTGACAGGCCTTTATATAGTATCTCCACTTTGCCCTTCAGTTTACCACCTGCTCTGCTCCCATGGCAGAATTTGATTCTTTTGCAAAACACAAAGCTGTAAAACTGCAGAAATTAAATCCATGCAATGCGATCCTCTTGCCTCCTGTTTCACAAAGCTGTCAAAATAATGATGTATTCATGGTATTTTACTTGATGTGTGAAATTTCCAGCACACAGATATGAATCAAAGCATTCTGTGCTATTTATCCTCTCAAAAGGATTTTGAGCCTCTTTCTTTTAATAGATGGAAACTATAATTTTAGGTGGGTAGTGAAACTTCTCTTTACACTTGAGTGGACAGCTCAAGGTGATAAGGGAAGTGCTTGGGAAGCACAGCAAGGCAAAAATGTTTTATGCCCAGGTACAGCACGGCCATTCCATGCCTTAGCTGATTTAAGGGAGGAGAATTTGAGGTGGAAGAATGCATGGGACATGCAAACCCGATTGCAATTTCACAATTCAGAGGCAGGGAAGTGGCAAATCTGTGCAGTTATTATATGGCTAGGTGTTAGCTGGAGGTGGTGCCACAAGCTCAGCTGTGCTGCCCAACTTTACTGCAGTGAAGCAGCTAGCTTGTTCAAGGAGGTGGATTTGGGCTACCTTCGATTCACAGGCAGATATTAAGCAGGAAATACTTGATCAGAATTGCTTCAGACTGAGCTGTTTAGTAAAGAGATAGTCCCATTTCTGTTCCTCATACACCTTTAAAACCCAGCTAAAAAGATTTAAGAGCTACACTGGCTTTGTATGGGAATTTATTTGCTCTTTCTTAATTTATTTATCTATTGAGTGCAGTCAGGTTAGAGTGGGAAAACATCGAGACATGCATTCAAAATGCACGATGAATTACAAAGTTGGGTCAAAGTTCCCAGCTGGGTAAACCAGCACAGACACTTTGACTTCTAGGACTTTAATGGATTTATAGCCAGCTCAAGACCAGAGCGTATCACCACAGAGATTACACTCTATGGGACAGAATAGCTTTTCCATTTGCATTTGCTCTGCTTCTAGCTCATCACCATTGTCAACCACATGTGGGACTGCATAATGGTGGTGTAATGTAAATAGCACGTCTTAACACTAAGACAAAGATGGGGTGAACCAGGTTCTGGGTACCACTCCACTGTGGATTTGTACTACAGAACTGAATCTCCATTAAACAAATAAAAAATAGACTCAAAACCTATGGAAGTCAATCAAGAAACTTATTTGTTGGGCAGAGGGGTTAAACTTGCTGGTTTTTTTAAATGTCTTTTATAGAATTTGGACTTACTAAGCTTTAATAATGACTGAAAAGACTACAACATTAATGATTTTTAAAATACCTGTCATGTGACTTTTCTACAAACAATTACTCATAAGTGTAAATATTTTTGGAAATGTGCAATTCTTACCAACAATTTATTTGCTGTTCCAGAAAAATCTTTTAACACAGCTGCAGAAGATGCAATGCCATTTCTTTAGACTTCAAACCTCCTGAGCAACCAATTATGTTGATTGAAAATTGGTTATTTCCTTCATCAATTTCCCGCCAATCAGGATAACATCACTGCACAGGTTCCTAATCAGGATTCATTAGGGTGGATGCAAAAAGTATTATGAGGTCTTCTTTTGGATTATTTTGCACTATTCTTTGGGATAAGAGGCTTGACTTTTTTGTTTTAAGAAATCAGATCATAAGAGCAAATTATATATGAGTGATACACAGAAAAAAGTAATTGCACTTATGGGAACAGTTACCAGAGGATAGGATCTTCTCCAAAGCATGTATCTCTTAGATGTAACCCTTTAAAGAACAGCCCTGTAAAACTGAAAACGAAATAGCTTCATAGGACTTCTCAGTCACATCACAGACTTTAAGGGAACTAAATTCCACCCATAGAATTTTACACACAACAGAAACATCCCGCCACAGAAACACACACAATTGTTTACCATAATTAACTCTGTTGGTTTTGTATTATTTTAAAGAGCACCTTAACGAATGTAATAAAAACCTTATGTATTTCCTCCCTGTCTTCAGGGACTTGAGTTTAATAAGAAAACCTAGAGTAAAATTTAACTTCAGATACAAGGGAAACTACTGAAATGGCTGTTTAGTTTCTACCTGAATTTACTGGTGCTCTTTCAAATGCCAATGCTGACGGCTATTTCTTTTTCAAAAAAAAGATGGGGCAAATATCTTGACATGCAGCTGGAACTGGTAAGCAGCTCCCAGGCATGCCTACGGCAGCAGCCCAAGTTAATTCTGTGTCTGTCATCAGATCTTGCAAAATTGGATGTCATATGCTGAAGCAAGTTATGGCATCTGCAGGGCATTTTACTACTGGAGATTGTGTCTTGCAGCAGTGTGACGTAAGACACACTGGGAATTACCCCCAGTCCCCCCTCGCATGCTTTTCAGCTACCCCATTCTACAGCTCCTAGCATAGACTCTTTAGTATATTTGTAAGCCTAAGTGACCTTGCAATCTTTGGAGGCTCAGTTCTCCAAGTGTTTCCTCTCTATCAATATTAAGGTCCAGGCACAGAGCTTAGCAGTCTCCCATTTTCTGGTGTTATTAACTGCAAAAGACTTGATTGTCTTTCACTCTTTCACCTCTCTCTAAGTCTATCCACAACCAGACAGCAACCTTTGCCAGGCCAGGAATTACTGACTCCTCCTCGGAAGGCACTGTACCTAAATGCACATTGAAAAGATTCCTTATAATGAATATTTCCCCAGTATAAAATTTATTTATTTATTAAGTGTACTGGCTATTTTAAAAATTTCCATAGACATGCTTTAATGATGAGCCATTCTGATTAGTGCAGTGCATTTTTTGCTAAGATATTCTCATAGTATTTGATACTGGTTTTGCTCTACACTTTCTGTCTCCTAGTCAGGCTGTTGCACTTTCTTTTTATTTTGTTTCTCATTCTTAATTAACTTGGCAATCTTTTTTTATGAAATGTGTCCCTTTCCTATGAAAGCTGATGAACAAAATACAACTTCTGAAGTCAAAGACATAATCTAAACAGTAGATCACAGATATGAAAAGTACCCAGACAAGTACACACACATTGACAGCAAATTAAAAAAAGATTAAAGAAGGTATTTACTATCCCTTGGACAGTAGGCATTGCAAGTAAAGTCCCAACAGCAGTACTGGCCTCTGATTATCAGTAAGAAGGCAGCTCATTCTCCTAATTTTAAAAATCTTTATCAGGCTATTCATTAATCAATACTGGAGGGAAAGGTGAAGGTATGGATGTATGAATGTATGGATGTACATCACTGCAGGTATGCCAATGCTAAATAATTTTCAGTGTGACAAAAATACTATAGCCACAGAGCCATCCCCTCCTTTGCTTGGCATAGCAAATTTTGAAAGGCTGAATTTCAGGGCTTAGTAAGAAAAGAGAGACCGTGAGATAGCAGAGAATGAAAAAAAAAAAAATAAAAATCTTCCTCTGTGTAGAAACAGCATCATAACCATGCATTTACTAACCATGTGAAGACCTCCCCAGGAGCAAGGAGTACATATGATTTCTTTTCTTTTTTCAGCTGGAACAGTTTGAGTTGGCTCAGATTGACTACATGACCCTAAAACTGTCAGTCAGATTCTTCCACCCAACACAGTCCCAAAGCTCTGCAGATTCACCAAGGCTATCATTGCAAGATTACGCTGTTGATTAATAGGGAAAATTTAGGCTGATAATCTTACTTCATTGCATTTGTAAGAACTGAGTCATGGGTGTCTCTTCATCTGCTTTTCATCTCTAGGAACCTGAGAAATTTTACCACATTCAGTGACTTAATGGATGATTTGGCTTAGAACTACATTCCACAACAGCAGAGCACCCTGGAGATACACTCGCTTGTCATAATATATAAAGCTTCTTCCAAATCCATTGTGCGTGACTTTACACTGTTCACTGCAGACCTTGAAGGAAGAAAAGACTCTTTTCTTGTCTCATTGCTCCCAGGATGACGCTTGAAAGCTGGCAAATGAAATATTGGAAAGGAGTTTCAGAGTTCTGTTAGATATTTGTTTTTCTCTAAGAAACAGAGTGGAAAATGGCTTCACAGAAAGTTGCCTCAGAGCAGGATTATGAACGCTATTTACAGAATACCCTAGGCATTAATATTTGACTTGTACAGGTATGCTTCCTAGAAAAAAAGATACACATCTCTTGTACAATATTAATCAATACAGCATCCCAAGATATGAAGTTGCAGAGTCAGACACCTGTGTGAAATTCAGGCTCCAGCAAAATGAAGAGAAGCTCAGCCACCAACTTCAATTGCAATCAGAAACGTATCCCTGACAGCCTGGCTGACCAGCTCTGGTACATTAGGCACTCAAGCCAGCTTCAAACCATCTGTAAGCAGGTATGACAATACTAAACATCCATAGTCTCTTTTTAGGGAAAAGAAATTAGTGAGCCACTGGAGTTTTAATCAGTCTGGATTTTCTGGACACATGATTAGAAAATTCAAAAAGAATACTTTTAAGAAGATAATTTTTTGGAAGTTAAATAATAGCAACAGCTCTTTCTCATGTGTTTGCACACATGTTAAGTACTCGCAAACTGGCAGGTGTTGGCTCTGTCTTTTTGTGGTTTTATTACTATAAATATACAGAAATAAAAATACCCTATCCTGCAGCAGCATAAAGCTTTTGACTGCTGTTACTGGGACAAGAAACCTCCTTCCAAAGAGCCTATGAGTGAATGATACACATAGATTTAACCTTTATATACGGTAGCAGGAAAGCTGAATGACATTTTCACTTTATACCTGTGGAAATACGACGAGACAGGCTCAAGCTACTCTATATATTTTCTAAATGTACTTAACTTGGGCATCTCAAGGATGCAAAATTCCACTCTCCGTTAGGATTTATGAGAACATCTTCTGCGAATCCCCAGTATTAAAGCCCACTCCTTCTTCCTCTGTGAATGCAACCATTAACAGTGTATGACAGTATTGGTTAGAAACAGACAGGGGAATTAATGTTACTTTGGTGATCTTATCTCCTGAACATTGTTTTACTTTCAATGCTCAACTTGAAACACTGCTTTTTCATGTTTTCACTTGCATTCATATATGGTGTATATGTATGCATATATATATATGTAAGTTCTGGTATTTTAAAAATATAAACTGAACTCTTCTTCCAACCCCAAACACCGTTACGCAGGACCACACTGACATTGATATGGGTAACTGGAGGGCTGGAACACAGACTGCCGTGTCAGCCAAGAGAATAACATGGAATAGCCAAACCTGCAGGTGATACTCAAGAATTGCAGGTGTCACATTCCTGCTCAGTGACTTGCAGTATGTCAGTCCTCCTCATCTTCTGCTGGTTAATTAAAATCCCAAGATGTGGGAGCAAGGACACAAGCAGGAAACCAACAGCACCAGTTTGTCTTGTACACTCATCTCAGGTCTCACCTGGCAATGTAATGGTGGGGTCTCCAAGAAACCTCACCATCTTCTGCCTCTGTACGACTCTCTCATGTCTCTGAAATATGTGGTATGTCCTGTGGCTCTCAACCAAGTGGATAATTTTTGATAGAAGCCTGTAGGCCTGGCATGACTGATTCTGAAACAACGGATGAGCAGCACTCCACTCTCCCCAGCCATGGATTGGCCCAAGGAAGAGACACTTACTTTGGTCAGGCCCTCATATAATCTCACCTTCTTTCACACACCCCGAAATGGGTTGTCAGGCTTCTGCCTCTCTGACTCACTCCAGGTTGTAAGCCTAACCAGATAACTCTTGACTCAGGAGTGACAGGCGGCCTTGCCAGCTTGAGGTACTTCCACCCCCTTGCATGTGTTATAGACCATCATCTATCAAACTAAGTGTCACACTCACTGTGCATTTGTGAAAGCTCTCTTACTTAGTTGTAGAACTTGTAACTTTAAAAAATGTTGTTCTAAAATGACACAACATGCATAAAGAATACTCATTTAGAAAGCAAAGCTATAAATGTAGTAATTTCTACTCTCAGTATTTAACCTTCCTATTTTACTTGGATTCATTTGGAGCTTGTAAGAAAACTGTGAAGCAAAACCTTTAAAAGTCTGATAAATACCTTTCCAAAAACCATTTAAGTGGGGGGAAAAACAAATGCCTGTACAGAAAAATTCAGGCCAGTAAACAGACCAGTGGACTGTACAAAGGCATCACTAGGCTCCATCTCCAGCATACTGTTACTACCTGTGCCACAATTTCATGGGTATATTAGTTTCCACATGCAGAAACAGGCACATATTCATGAGGTAAGCATCAATGTATACAACACAGAAACTGTATAAACACACATGAACACATCTCTCATATTTTCTTTCTCTTGTATGTATGTTTAGAGAGAGCATTGGTATACGTGTACGGTATGTATGACACAGGGACATTTGCTTCTAACAGCATGAGGCTTTTGTTCTCATTTTGCTTACCTGTCAATTCCTCTTAATCATGTGACTGAAGCAGTTATAGCCTAATACAACTAGAAGGCACTGCCAAATGCTTAATAATTTGCAGACTTCTCTTCCTTCACTGCAGTCTCGGAGTGCAAGTGGCATAGAAGAAATATGCTTGAACTCTCCTGACCTGGACAGCTGCTTGAATAATGGCTCAAAAATTAACACCAACTAAAAAAAGTGTTGAAGACAAAATTTTGGCATGTGTCCTTCTTTTTTCCTTCGCAGATTTCAAGTGTCTTCTTAAGAAAATTAATACAAATAAACAAGCTAGACTGAAACGTAAAGATCAGAAACAAAGCACAAAGTTGTGTATAAACAAACTTCTTTCATACAATGAATTCACAGATGAAGACGACTTATTTGATGTTAAAATAATGTTGAGGGTCTGAGTAATGTTCAAACAGGAAGAAACACAGGTCAGAGTGGTTACTGTATTGCATTTACCTCTGGAGCATCAAAACATTACCCAGTATGACTGAGGCCAGCAATAACAACACAGGCAATGGCAAACAACAAATCCTGCTCTCCTCTCTTATTCCAGCCTTACTTCCACTTAATTCAGCCAAGAAAATTATGAGCAGCTCAGTTCCTTCTGACTAAAATACACTATAATCAAAGCTGTTCCCAAAAATATTAGTTATAGATTTTCCAAGTCTGAAATTCCCACACAGGCACCTAATTCTACACCTGCAAAATCTCTGGAAAGCTGTGGACCCCCAGTGCCAGTGCAAATAGCTGTCCCATAAGCACCTTGCAGACGGCCTTCCTAAGGTGACAAACCAAACCTAATACCACATTAAAGCCACTCTAATCCATTGGGCCTGCCTGGGGATGACAAAGCACAGGGACTCCCCACACCTGTTTCCAAACTTTCTTCTACAGATAATGAGGACACCAGTGACAAGTACAGAACCTGCTTCCTGTAGCAGGGAAATGTCAAAGAAACTCCTTTGAGGGGTATCCCGAGAGCGCCCTTATACCCCAATCGCCTACTTGTACAATGAGCCTAGGCACACAATAGGAGATGCCTCACAGAGGATATGGTCCCATAGGTAAATGAAACTAAGGACAGATGGCTAGAAGTGCCAGGACAGGTACAATGGAGTACATTTCAAAGGTGTCTGTTCACTTATGGATGTTACTAGGCACCTCACTGGATTTAAATACAAATTCAGTCCGCAGATCCTATTCAAAGCTGGATACCAATTTTTCTTTTCCTAGCAAGCCAGACCTCAGCAGAGCAGGTAATCAGGCAAGTGGGACTGTGCACCCAGGCACCCTGCTGCAATGGAGGCTGCCATGACTCAGGTCACCCAAGCATTTAGTAAAATCCCTCTTTCTTATGTCTAAATGTCAGTTTGAGCATCTAGTAGAAGAATATCAATGCCCTGTTAAGGCCACGTCTGAAAACCCCCTGAAACACCTCTTCAGGTCTGCTAAATGATGAAGAGCTGGGGGGGACACAGCTAACTCCAAACAAAGCAAAAGGTTAAAACTGCCATTGTAACTGTCAGTCATGTCCACAAGCAATTGCTGATACTGATCTCCACTAGAAATCAGCTGCAGAGCAGCACAGGCAACATTTCCAGCTGCAGTCGGCACTGTCAGCCTTTGCTTCTCATGCCCTCCGCCATGTTCGCTGCGATACCTTTAGGAAGGCAGATAGCTTTATGCAGTTGCACTAACTGCTTACATCATTTTATCAGATTTAAAACATGTTCTAGGTAACTAATTACACTAACAGGAGAAATAAATATATGAAAGATTTATTAGACATTCAAAAAAAAGTGGGGGCCTCCTCAGTAGAGGAGCCATCATCAGGCAGTTTGAGAGGGATCAGACACAGCTACTGTCCTTCTGCCATGAACCCCGGCAAAAATGGGATCAAAATACTATTTAAAACCATTCCTTCCTTCTAAAGCAAAATCTACCTCTTTACTTCCCACTGTTGTTTTCTCCTCCTTTGCCATGCTCTCTTTTATGGCCCTGTAGTTTCCAATTAAAAATATTTCCTGTGCTGAGCAGAACGACAAGACATGAGTCCCACAAGACAAGACACAAAGCCCAGGCTGTACTGGCAGGACACGGCAAGGGCAGTGCCAGAGTGCCAGTGACCAAAAGCCATGGGCTCAGACTCAAGCCAGATATGCAGTGTGGCTGATACCAGCCAGTGCTGAACCTTCATTTGGCCCTTTGTGTTTTGGACATATTTTGCTTCTTATGCTGACAGTGGTTATGGGAATTTGAGCAAAACCCAACAAGCAGCTATATAGTTTCCTTATTAATAAACCTGACTCATTTTGTTTTCCTTGCTATTCTGATGCCACCGGAATGCAGGCATGGTTATAAATCACAGGGAAATGTGCCATTAATCAAAGAGCAAGGGTGTTCTACATGAGGAATGGGCATTCACAGGTAGAGTGGCCTCTTGTTTTATTCGGAGCTGCTTCATCTTAAAGATGGCAAGTGAGAGGAGAAACCCACTGTGGGTTCCTCTTCTAATACCCAACCCCAGGCTTTCCTGGTTTTCTCTCTCTAGCACAGAAATGAAGCATACAGTAGCACTTTTCCCACCACTAATAAATGTCATTGACCAACAGGTGTTACATCTGATTAAAGGTACAGGCATGCAGTGATTTACATTCACCTGGAAGGTCCTTTTACATGGTTCTATTGACATAAGGGACCATGGTGCATTCAAAAGCAAAGCTGGAAGTTAAGCAATCTCTGAAAGACAGAATTCTCTTCAATTTTTAAATGCTTCCTATTTGTGTGTGTGCATGCATGTGACTTTACACTACATTTAATTGCAAGCACTTTTCTTTTAAAATAATTTTTAAAAATAAAACAAACAACAGTAGTGGTAATTTATATCAGAACTTTGAGACTCCCAAGGCATTTTAATGGTAAAGTCATTCTCTGCAACTTACTTTATATCATTAAGTTGTCTAAAGTACACCTTCTTATTTTGTTGTCAATTACTTCCTTCAGCTGCTTTGAAGACGAGTAAATGGTTTTGGTGATTTATTCCTCAAGGCATTTATAAAACCTGCCCTGGTAATAAACCACAAAACAGTTCGTTTCTGATGTCAGCAAATGCTAGTACTTATGAAAGGGCCATGAACTGATCAGAATGTTTTCAGATTTTTTATTCAGAAGTATCAAAAACTATAATATTACTATTATTTTTATTTCATGGAAATATTTCTACAATATCCAGTGTTTTGTTTAGATGCTCAGTGTATTTTTTGTTTAGTGTCAAATAACTGAAAGTTACACAGTTAATTTTTTATTTCTTGATTGAGTGAGCATTTTATACACAGTTCAAATATATATACACAGATGTAACGTTATTTTTCATATTAATCCTTGCAACTGCTTCTGAAATACGCTTTTTGTCTCCTCTCCTGACAGAGAAGCCAGACTATGGTTACAATATAATTTTTCCTGGCATTTGCCTTTAAATCTTTCTGACCAAATTTCAATAAAGCCATTTGTTATGAGGTAGTTTACTTTGCAAGAAATTTCATATCTAGTTGTATATCTTTCTGAGACTGGCCAAAAAATCTGAAGCCTCATATAGATCTTTTAAAATAAACTCAGTGATAAACAGTCTGTAATTCAACAAATATTTTGGCCTGTAGTCATTTTCTCCACAGATTTTCTCTGCCATGGGAAGATTATTTTCAGAAAACTGTTAAAATATGAGCGACATTTCAGAGAATCCTTAAAAATATATTCATCTATATTAACTGCATTAAGGCAAGAAATGAGCTCATGGCAACTGGCAAATTCACCATCCTCTACAACAAACAATTATAGGAATGTGGCGTATATACAGAAAATCACATACCCTACAGCTAAGCAGGATATTAGATTTGCCTGGTTATAAGTAAGCCATCAACTGGCTTATGGCTACACTATTTATGAGTTATGCTGTCTTTCGAGATACGACTCACATTTTGCTTAATGCCACATGACACATTCAATTTAAATCAAGATATGGCAGATAAAAAAGCTGTCCCCAATAAGTGACTCAAGTATTTAATATTTTTTGGGCTTCTTATTCTGAGTACAGGGAATTTAAAGGCAGTTCAAAATATCTTTCATTTCATACATCTAAGATTTCTTTACCTATGGTATAAGAAAATCACATCATTGTAAATCTCTCAAGATAACCTATCAGCTCTGCAAGTAGCCACGGGGAGGATTTATTTTTAAAACAGGGATGATTATTGCTGATGTCTGTGTTCCTTCGATGGAAAAATATTTAGGGATGCGCTCACTTTCAGCGCTCTCATTACATCTCCATCTATGCTCCCAGTGCACCGGCATCAAGGCTTCAGGCACTGTTCTGACCACCCCATCTCAAGAAGGATACAGACTAGATATCAAAAATAATCAAGACTGCTTTGTTTAAGAGGCTCTACAGATACAGACAGTTGAGCTTGGAGGGAAGATGGCAGAGGGGTATTTTAATAGAGGTCTGTAAGATCATGAGTGGGGGAAGAGGAATATGAAACTATTGTTTGTTGCTTTTCCTATCAGTGAGATGGAGGCATCCAGGGAAACGACGATGCAGCAAGTTCAAAAGAAACAAGAGGTACTCCTTCCATACAGCACAATGGGATATTGCAGAAGCTGAAAAATAACCAGATTAAAAAATGGATTAGCCAAATTCCTGGAGTCCAGGTCTCTCAGGTACTACTAAATACAGTGGCCTGGTTGCAACCCCTGATCTAGGCAGCCCCTTAGCCAGTGACTGCCAGAAGCTGGGAAGCTATCCGAGGGACAGGTCATTCAAAAACATGTTATGTTTGCTAAACTCCCACCCTGAGCATCTGCAAGGGGCCCTTGTGTGTGGGAACAGTATTGGGTGAGACAGGCTTTTGGACTGATCTGACACAGCCAGCCACTGTCTATTCCTATGCTATGTCCTCAGCTGCCTGCAAAAACTCTGCTCCAGAGCTGGTTCCACCACTGTCCTCCCATTCAGAGTAACCACCATTTTGGGCCTGTCAGAAGTCCAAAAAATGCCAGCTCTGTACTTCAGAGTAAATCCAGGGCATAAAAATCAGTCTCCTGGCAGAATTAATGGCACACTGCAGCCAAATTCACACGAAGGAGGATATGCTTAGATTTTGGCAGGATTCCTTTTTTTTTTTTTTGGAGTTTCACTATTTTGTGTGGCACCACGACACCCCACTGAGTAACAGTGATGAGGAGAGTGTCCCACTGTCACTGCTTGTACCTCTGCAGCAAGATTGCCTGGCTCTTACTGTGCACAGCCTCAGAGAAAGCCTTTCCGAAAGCTGCTTGGTAATGGGAGAGGCGACACTACATAAAATTTTCCACCACAGGCACCAGAGGAGAAAGATGTTTAGTCACCAAGTGAGACAGCATGCAGAGGTCGTCACATGCCTCTATTCCTGCAGCTGCTTCAACTTTTATGCTTTGTTGTGCTCTGAATGTGCTCCAAGTAGTCTGTTGGGGTTGGAGCATAAACAGAGATAGGCATCTGAACTCCTTACACATGCCTTAAGTGCTTTCCATAGTAAAAATGTTTCTGAATCTGCTCTAGGGAAGTAACTGTCCCTACTCCTTTGCAAACCATTTTCACACTGGTGGTTTTAGTTATTAATGTCAAGAATCCACTAAAAAACACTGCCTGTATGTGCCCAAGTGTCAAGAAAATGTCCCGGTGGCCTACAGCTAAACTCACAACTATGCCAAATCAAATCCGAAAGATGCTGCAAGAGAGGAATCTCTGGATGAAATTCTGTGACATTCAAGTGATCTGATGAGATTACCATAACACTCCCAACTGGCTTCAGCATACAGGGAAAAACAGAAAAAAAGAAAAAAAAAGAAAACCTTTCCAGTTCTTTGTTATCACTGAGGCTTGTCCCAGTTACACTTTGAATTCAAACTAGACAACACCCAGAAATCTTCCACTTTGTATCAAGGCTGAATCAAAAGCCATGCAGATTTTTATTTTTTTTTATAACATTACAAATCTCATTCAAAGTTTTAAGCACCATGTGCCTATCAGCCATCTGCTAGTGTTGGATAGAATGAGTAGGAAAATAAATATTTTAGCATGAATTCAATTACTGTCTCTTTTTACCCAGGCAAAATAAAATCTCTTTATAATACTATGAAATACAGCCAGATGCAATGGGTAATGAGCAAACTCTTGCACTTAAGGGACTGTGGCTCAATTCCATTATCTGCCAATCAGGATACTAATCATAGAACAAAGCTCCTGCTACTGGGAAGGAAAGAAACCCAAAAAAGAAAAAACAACCAAAAAACCCAGAAGAAAGGAAGAAAGGAAGAAGCAATTGCCCTTTAAATTAAAACCATGCAAAGCAATAGTGCAAAACTGGTAACAGCCCTAGAGCTGACAGCTTGCCTTAGAAGTGATAGGAGATTCCAAATGCTTCCTTGAAGGAATAATACACGATTACAAACACATCAAAAGCACAGTCTGCCAGAAAGGAGAGAACAAAGGTAATCAAAAATAGTCTGAGAAATGCATTTTCTAAAAGCAGCCATGAAATAAGTTCATTGGTAACCTATTCCAATATATCTAGCAGGCAGTTAGTGGAGTACATTAGTGACAGAAACACATTCACAAAAGAATATAGGTAAGAAGAGGTCAAACCTTAAATCAGTGCCAGTACATTGACTTTGGAGGAACATCACTGATATTTATCATGATGCGGTCTGACGCAGAAAAGCTCAGTAATAGTCTCCCCAGGAATCCTGACTCCATAATAATGAAAAAGATCAGGTATTGTCTATAGAAAATGTGTGTTCGAGTACATGCAGCACACACGGAAACCACCCACCCCATCAGCCACATGCATTGTGCACAGAAAGCACTGGCTCATGAAGGTGTACTAAATACAAAACATCCACTCCTGTGCATGTAATGCATATAGGAGATGCAACTCACACCTTTGTATTCTGTGTGCAAAAGTGCAAAACACATGCAGCAGTTTTGAATATTCTCCAATCTGTGCACCACCAGCCGTTTTCCACAGAAGCTGCAAGTCCCTGTGCATTCACTTTAAGCCTACCCACATAATGCTTGCTTCTTTCTGTTGCTTTTTGCAGACCTTTAGACACTGGGTACAGATCTCCAAGGAGATGGACACCACAGGCTGAATACTGTCAATGTTTCATATAGAGAAAATGGATGTGACCTGCTGTTTCCACCCCTGTACCCACAATGTTACTAGCACTGTTACTTTCCACTAGAACTGACCTTTCCCTTAAACAGCACCAAAGCAACTTGGAGGCACGGGCTTGCTAACCCACCCACTGTTCCCTCAGCTCTTTCTGTACTTCTTCCATGAAGGTCAGAAAGTCTCAGCCACTAACAATTTCACCTAAGCTGGTAGTTACCATATATTTTTTGTGACAAGAAAACTAAAAAGAAGACAGGATATCTATAACTGAGAGGCGCCCTCGCTTGAAAGGCATTCCTAGTTCCTGGTGAAACAGCTATTGAGCGAATCTTGTGACAAAATTTGTCTGTGTCACTTCTCTAATAAAAATACAGCAGTTGCACAGTACATTTTACAGCACAATTGATAAATCGATTGGAACGTTTCCTGCAGAGCTAATAGCACCAGACACAACTTCTCCAAACTTTTCCAAGAGAAAGGGTAGCATCAGCAATATCTGCTTGAGGAGGGGACCAAACAAGTCTGCCAATAAAATTGAACAAGCCAAAAGGAAAAATCCAGCAGCATGCAAGATGCTCAAGGAAGGTTTAGCTAAGTTAGTGTGCATGCTGGACCTGGTGGGAATCTGGGTCTAGTTCCTGGCTCTGCTGTAAATTCCTTTGTGACCTTGGCTAAGCTCCCTCAGAAACCTGTCTTCTCAGTTGGTAACAAGACACTGAAATAGGAGGCTGAATGTTTGTGTGCGACAATATCCTGCTTGCAAAACAGTGAAGAAGAATGAGAAAACATTTTCTGCCTGGAATATCCAACCGTACCTTCTCTGCCATGAACTATCCCTTACCTAGCAATGCTCAGCACAGAGCACACGGTGAGGCTTTGATGCTGGTCATGGTCCACAGACTGTATTTTAGTACAAACAATAATGAATAAAAAACATTTTCAAAAGTATCTTTTTTTGGCTGACTATAAAACTTACAAATGCAGTAGACAAACTCACAGTATTCATTAAACATATCTATAAAATTACTTTGAAGTAGGAGAGAATGGTTTATTATTTCAAAGTGGTGCAGCCTTAAACACTGGGAAAGTATTCCCCATATTTCCCCCCATTCTCTAACAACGGCAATGAATGTCATAAATCTCATTTTAAATCTAGTGGTATGTACACATAAGAAGTGTTACATTTATTCTGAGCCCACAAAAGGTTACTCAGAATGAATCTCAGGCTAAATATATTTATATGCAGTGATAAAGCCTTATTCTACATTAAAATCACTCTGACAGTTTATGAATTCAAGGCTTCACCAATGTAAATAAAAGAAAGTCTTGTTATTAAAAAATGGAATTGGAAATAGAGCAATGATGGAATAAAACTTTGACATAAATTAAAGACTCGATAAAAGTCTCTCATGCTGAATGAACAGTACAGTGACAGTAGCAAGATTGCAAGTCACTTCACGTGGCTACATTTTCTAAGAAAGTTTTTTAATGAATTATCCTTTGAGAGTCACAGTCAAGCACATACACATAAGAAAAGGTGATATTAAAGAGGAAGGTAACGGGGGGTTGCTTTTCAGTATTGCTGCTCTTGGTTTTGCCTCTGTGATTCCTACTAAACAAAGGAGCCATACAGTTCTGATCTCTTTCAGCTCTGAAATGTGCTGGTGTGAGCCTGACAAGCTCAACTAACAAAGGCAGGCTGCCAAGGATGCTTGGGCAGCAATGCAGCCCACTGTGAGAAGGGCTGCAGGATCTCAGCAGGCTGCCTTTCTCCTTCTCCCTTAGCCAGTCCTGTAAGCCCTGAAGTGCACAGGATAGAAAATCACTCCAAGTCACACCGAGGCAGAGCCTGAAGCGTTGCCAAGCAGCCTCTGCATGCAGCTTCAAGCTCCAGCCCTTCCCAGGCCCACTTCTTTGCTGCCCCATCTGCCACAGAGATGTATCTCCACTTCCAGTGCTCTGATCCAGCCCCTACGCACTTCAGTATCTCCATCTTCCCTGATACTAGGTCTTGCTTGCTCCGTTGCTGAGTCTTCTCAGCTAGCCACAGTAGCTATCCCAGCTACCCAGCTCCTCTCTCTCCCTCCCTCCTCTTTTCCCCATTGCTCTTCTTTTAGCTCCATTTCTCCATTTCTTCTTTTCTCTCTGCCCTACCCAGTCTCACGATCTGGGCTGCTGTTCTAACCCCTTCTTCAAGTGAGACCAATGCAAGGTTTTCAGACTCCAGCTCTGCTTTACTCCACTCTCAGTAGAAATCCCCCTCCTAACATCCTCCTACTCCCACTGGAAAAGCGTAACTCCCCTAGACTTACATAGGACAGAGCAAAGATCACAGTGCTCCCCAGAGCTTGGGCTAATCCATATTTGGTCCTTCCCAAGAAAGACATGCCTACACCCAGAGAATAGGTGAAAGGAACTCTCCACTCCCAAACATGGTATTTATTTCTCCTGCACTTTGGGAAGAGAAGAAAAGGCACAATAGAAAACAGATTTCATTTGGAAAATAAAACAGCGAAAGACTACAGAGTGGCAGCTAGCCCAGCGGCTAATTCATTAATGCCCCTGTGGTCTCCTTGTTCCAGGTGAATGCGTAACCTACAATTTGTTTGGCCTACAGTTTGTTTGGCTTCAACTAGTCTTTAATTATTTATACAAAATGAAACTCTAACAAGAAATAATGACCAGGGCATAAGTCCCCTCTGGAAATTGGAAGGCAACAGCTTGAACCAGGATCTCTTAAACAACATGTGCTGGTCCCAACCAATCAAACCAATTTTTGACTGAAAAAAAAAAATTTCTACTGAAAAAGCCAATGAAACCGACATGCTTCTGGAAAAGAGACCCAGAGCTGACTGTGACACACAGGCCAGAGCTGGCAGGAGGGAGCTGGACTTTCTTTTCTGCAATCTGTATAGCCACTGCATCAGTTCCAGGCTGAGGGATTCAGGCAAGTGGGCAGAGCAGCAGAAATGTCTGTGAAAGGAGACTGAAAGAACACGTGAAGAACCGAGGAGAAAGCAGGGAAAAAGTAGACAAGGGGGGGGACGGACGGACGAACAGGGACAGGGACGGGACGACAGAAATGAAGGCAAAGACCAGCAAGAACAATGCAAAAGGGGGCAGATAAAGGGAGAGAGGAGAGGAGCAAGGCAGAAAATCCATCTTGCCAGAAACAAACATTTCTTATCAGTTAGAGGCAAGTAGTACCTCTGCAAAATCCAATTTCAAATGTCAGGAGAGAAGTGATAGGGAAGGAATGAATCACCTACATAAAGGTACAAGTTCCTTAATGTTTGAAAACCAACATTGGGAGGTGCAGAGAAGTCTGAAAGACATTGGGTTTTGAAACAAAGGTGAGGCTAGCATTAGGAATGGGAAACCTTTCATCACTTGAGGTAAGGTAGTAAGTAGTTTGGGCAGCTCTGAAGCTCCATCCACACCTCTCCAGGTCATCCAACTTCAGTCTGACACTCACAGGTATTTTTGCATGAAAGAGACAGATTAGTGACCTCAGACTAACACTAAGTGAAGACAAGTCCTAGCTTGCTGGTTTAGAAAAGCAAACATATATTTCTCCTGTTGGGTCAATATAGACAGGTACATCTACTTGGGAGTGTGATATTCCAGGGGTTCTGGAGTTACCCTGTGGCACTCACTTAGACCTCCTAGTCCCCAATGCTACAGGCATTGCACACTGGCAGGGATATTCCTATAACCTCCACCAAGGCTCTTCTCATAGTAGCATACTCCCCTGCTTTGAGCTCATACCCTGTATGTGGCCTCTGAAAGGAGAAAAACCTCAAAATTATGTTCTAAATAAGACCTTAAAAAATGCTACTTAAGTGCTTCCCTAAGGCTAGGATTCCCTGATGATGAAGAAGCAACCATCTCAGTATTTCCTCTTATTATTTCTTGTGCATAATGAATTGTAGCTATATGGAGAGTATACCACTACCTGAAAAGGGCTGAATATTAATATGGAGGAGAGAAAGAGAGAGACAATCTAACAACAGCCACTGACATCCTTTGCTACATTTATCCAAGGCAAGCCTTCTCTGGTGAACTCTTTACATACAAAAATAACAAATATCAGAAAATATCAGCACAGAGAATCAGTGGCATACAGTAACTGTACATAGATCCATCAAATAATGAATAGGACCCCAAGACGCTACTTATCCAATAACAGAGGGTTTTCTTTTCAGGAAATAAGTAATTTAAGACTGCAATTTTCTGCCTCATATTTTAATCTAGATGAGAAGAGGAAGGCATGTTGAATGGAAATTGCTCCTTACAGAATCAATCTGCCTGGACATTTTAAGACACCAGGTAACACTTAGTTGGGACACAGCTATAGAGCTTCTCAACTAGCTATGACCAAAATACAACCATGTAACAGAGATGAAGGTTTTATACTCACTGCCTACACATCCAAACTCATAACAGAAACAGTGTTGAGTTTGCCTTCTTTTTCCTAAACTATTTTTCTTTGGAAATATAGTGAAACACCAGAAAAATCTGCATGTCGCAAAAATCCATGTCACCACAGCATAGATTGCTGAATGGCAGTAAACTGGCCATCAGCCCTTCAGAATAAATGCACGCACCACCTGCAGGAGGCTTATGTCTTCTGGCCTAATTTTTGGAAGATGCCTAAAAAAGGGACAGCACAACTTGGAACAAACTCTTTGTCCTGCCTATGGTATGGAATAAAAGATGGACGGGATTTTGCCTGTGGGGAAATTCTGCGTTCAGCAACACAAAAAAAACTTCTGGCAGCTAGACAGGCACCAGCAACACAATGTTACAAAGATGACAGCCAGCTGTGCCCTCTAATTGCTAGGCCATCATATAACGTAATTTCTGTATGTTATTTAAAGCATACACGAAATGCAACAAACGCAGAGTTTTTCAAGATACTGATGAAATAGCATTTGTTCCTTTCAAAGCTTCTTTCACAAGACAGGAATACTTCATGCTGGGAAGGCTGCCACTACGGGATCATGGCTTTCCAGAAGTGTAAAACTCCCATTTCTGAAACTGCAGACCTGTCACATACCAGACTTGAAAATTCATGGCAGTTTATGGGGGTTTTTTTGCTTTGTTTTGTTTTTAAGGAACAGAGGTGTTGTACTTGCCTTACGGAATCCAACCTCGGATTTAAAAAAATTATGCTCTTCACAGAGGACCCAAGACTCTGACCATTGTGAGTTTTGATGAAGAAAGAAGATGCTTTTGTGCCAAGCTGATAGGGGTTCATTATTTTGGGGGGTTTTAACTAGAAAGAAGAAAACCACTAAAACAAAACAAACAATAATTTAAGCTACCCAAAGATGTAAAAATGTTAGAATCAGTTTTTAAAAGCTGTCAGTAGCTCCTTGGGTCAGACTGGAATGATAAGGGAATTTAAACTGTGAGGTGTCACCAATTCGGATGAATATCTCCTACTCAAAATGACCAAAATGCCCACATTTGAAATGAGATAGAAGACAGAGGGTGCTCTCAGGAAACACAGTCCCATCTAATATGTTTGCTGTCCTATTTTTCGATCTCCAAGCTTGCAAACAGGTGACAGAAACCATAAAAATGTGTGACATTACCAAAAAAATGGAGCGTCTGCTTTGCTGTGTCATGACACAATATACAGGTTATTTTCAAAGGCGTAGTTTTAATATTAACTAAATAAACTTATTTAAAACCACTTCCCAACACTCAATCTTCAGTCTCCATATACCTTCTTGATATCTCCAGGACACAGTAGCACTGATGGTTTACCAAGAGCATTGGCCAGCTGAGGAATGCTTTATGCTCATATTAAAACACTATTTTTCCA
Source organism: Ciconia boyciana (assembly GCF_034638445.1). Taxonomy (NCBI): domain Eukaryota; kingdom Metazoa; phylum Chordata; class Aves; order Ciconiiformes; family Ciconiidae; genus Ciconia; species Ciconia boyciana. The sequence continues at coordinate 62,332,156 of NC_132938.1, forward strand.
GTAGTTTCCCATGTGAAGATAAGCATATTGGCTGAGCCAAAGGAAGCACTGGCAAAGGAATTCCCTTCAAGAGGATACCAAAATAGGGCCTGTGCATTTACCTTCTAATAAATATCCTTCCTACAATTCCAAATACAAGCAGCTGTAGAAGATATAGAATCTATGCTGATAAGACATGTTTCATCTTGATCTAACTGCCACAGAAAGTGCTGTCCCCCCCAAGCATCAAGGGGAGCCAATCAGAGGCCAATACTGTGGGGTACCACTTCAGGGTTGCAAAGCTTGAAGATACCCAGTCCTATGTGTTGAAAACATAACGCCTACAAATTTCTGTAGTGCTATGGCCTTAACAACAAAGTGATGCTCAGCTTCTGCCACCAAGTTTTGCCTTGGTTTGGGTGGGTGCCACAAAGGAACAAGTTCTCCGGGCTCTTATTTGATGACATACATTGACAGAGAATAAGAGCTCTGAAGAAAATTACTGAAATAAAAGTCAAGGAAAGTCTCGGTGACTTCGCCTCACCACAAGGCTCTGCACACCACAGCTGGTGGAGCACACACACAGCTGGTGGAACAACTCCTGCCTTAGCACAGCCACTATGGTAAGTTTCCACTAACCTAAAAGCATGTAATAAGATGATCAGGGAAGAGACTTACCACTTTGCTCCAGCAAGGGAATGAAGTCTTATGAACATTTCAACACTGATGCTGCCTATAGCCCGAGTCCAAGATACTATTTCTCTAAAGGTGCCTTGGACTTCTTACAAAGTCAAAGAAACTTGGCCCAAGATCTACTGCTGCTGCTCTGCCAACAATAACAACTATTTTCTAGCATGAGTGCAGTCCTGCAGTTCAGGTTTCCAAATCCCCCAATCAGGGAGTTGCTAAACAATACTCTAATCCCTAGAGAGTTCCTGCAGGAACTGATATTTGAACACTTTAAAGCAGAACATTTCTCTTTATCCACTTTCTAAAGCTTTCTGAATACAAAAAAAAATGAAGGTCTGGCAATCATCGCCTGATGAAAACATTTTGCCTCTGGCTAATCCAGTTTACAGAAAAGATGGCTGCTTTGTGATCCTAACTACTTCCATGGATTGTTACACTAGCATTTTATTTTCTTCCACTCTGGCAGAGTGCAACTCTAGAATTATACTTCAGGCTATTGATGAAGTTAGCTTCTCTCCCTGCTTACTGACCGATCGCTGTAACAAATGGCTCTCTAATCATTTTAAAGACTGCCCCTGTCATGGCAAATGGTGTCATAAAGAATTGTCCCAGAATTTTGTTCTACTGGGACATGAAAATATAACCTAGAGGGATGATTAAATCTTCTCTCTTCCTAGATAGCTTAAGGTACCACTGTAAAGAGAGATATTCTAAGCTAGGTATCTGTTCAACCTTCCAGAGTAACCAAAGCAGCACTATTTTACATAAGGGTTCCAGAAAAATAGCATATTTCTCTTAGGATATCTATGGTTTTTCTTGTTTTCATCACAATACTTATCTGAAATCATTCCAGAATGCCACAAGCACAGGACTGAGCACAGGGAATTCCTGGGGATCAATTCAGAAGCCGTAACACAGGACAAAATGACTGAGATAGGTTTAGCTCTTGTATAAATTAGTTGCCCTAGGCTCCTTCAATAGTGAGTGGAGACACAGGCATCTCATCCAGTCCTAGCTTGTGATGAACTGCCTTCTGGAAGACTGTCTCTTTTTTTTTTTTTTTTCTCCTTTTTTGGCCCACAGGGGACACACAGGGTTATACAAAGCACATACCTCAGAGACCTAATCTTAAATTATGTGGATCCTCATCTTACAATTCAGCTAGTTTTTAGAGCCAATGCTTGGCTTGGCTAAGAAACAGCATTCCTGAGAAGATGGAAACAAAGGTGAGCAATGTGAACCAGAGCAGGAAGGGCCCTTTATATGCATAAAGAGGCCATGGGTGTTTCCAAAAGCATAGGCATGAAGCCTATTAAAATTTAAGACAATTAACACACACCACTTGCAGGAGATGCATTTCTTAATCCCTGGTAAGGCCAGTCTGCTTTTGAAATACTAAATACCTTTGTAGATCTGGTCCAAATCTTAGAGGTTGAAAAATGCACTTCTGGACAGACTACATGTTAACATGGCATCTGCTTAGTTGCCAAACTCTGAGCTCTCTGTGGCACCCTCTGAAGAACTGGGAGATGCTAGTAGTACTCTGGTATGCTGTTACAGCAGTGGAGCTTCAAAAAGCTCTTCTTTCAGTAGGCTCCTTTCTGGAGGGATATATTAACAGTATGTTAGCTGTAACTGGCCTTCAGTCCTTTGTGGCCATCATCTGTAATATCAAGATAACAATTTCTACCCTCTTCTGTTTTAGTCTTCAGTTTATAAGAAGCTTGCTTTTAAGGAGCAAAATTGCAAATGTTCCTATTCATACCTTTGGAGCAACTTTAAAGTAGAATAAGCATCTTGCTAATAACATTTTACAGACAGTATTCAATGTGAATGTCAGGGACACTCTGAATGTCACGGAGCAAAAATATAATAGACTCATCTTTACAGGGAGAGAAGGGAGTGGAGAGACACAAGATAGAAATCTGAGCCAGTTGGAATGACGCAGAAATTGTTCAGAAAATGTCAACTATTTTTCTTGTGATATATTAAGCATGTAGACTTTTTTTATTCATGGGGTGATTGGTGGTTTCAGGGAGAGGAGTTGGTTTTGCTTTCCTCAGATTAGGAGTTTTCTTGCTTCTGGATTATACAAAAACTGAAAGAGTTTGCAGTTTTTGAAATTAAAGAGGGTGGGTTTGCAGGAAAAAGTATTGGCCAGAATTTCTCATGTGCTTCTCAGTGACATGTCTAGGAGGAGACAGAGTTAGGATGTGTTAATAAGGGTTTATATCTAACCTGCTGACACCTGGGAGAAGGCATTCAACTGCCCACAAATCTGTGCAAGCTATTAGCTACAGACAGGGAGAAAAGTCTTCTTATCTATAAAAAAAACCTTTGGCCTTTTACTCAGGAAAAAAGAAAACACCAAATACTACCCAGAAAGCCCCACAACTCTAAATAAGAGAAAAGGTTTTCAGTTTTGTGGGAAAAAAAAGAAAAAAGTTAAGCTCAGTTTTTGGTTTTGTTTTTTTTTTTTTTAAATTCAAAACTGCCTGCAATGGGCTTTCTCAAAACACAGTATTTCAACAGGAAATTTCCTACCAGCTGAAATGTGATCAAAGAGAAGCAGCATTTTACAGATAAAGTCCACATTAGCAAAACAGTAGGGAAAGACTGAGACCAGAGGTTATGAACATGAGTGATGGGGGGAACTGTTTTTGAATTCTCTGAAGGAAATAATGAGGACGAGCTCTCCAATGAAAGTGGGAAAACCAAGGTGAAAACTAAGTTCCAGGGAAAACATCCTGATAGTGAGATAAGGCAACTGCCCATCTTTGTATCCAGCTTTGATAGCCCCTGATGAACACATGCTAAGATAAAGCAATTTCCCAAAGTCCACATTGAGAACATGATCTGCTGGCAACCAATGCTGTTTTAAAACTAGCAGGTTCTACTACACCCAATAACCCATTAAGAACTGCTGCAAGACCTCCAGTAAAGCAGTGGATGATCCATCACGTGGCACATGTAACACTGCATAGAAAAAGACTTAAGAAGCACTCTGGAGAGAACAATCCTGCACTAAAGGGGAGATGGACGGGGCGGTCTCTAAATCCTTTTCCTCTGTAACTTCTGTAATTAAGCAGAACATATTGCTCTTTCTTAGGATTCAAACATAATCCTGCTGTTGTCTTGACTGTACAGGATTTGCAGACTCTAACTGTTTTAATGACAATGCACCAAAGAAAGCTTTTTCTTTGCTTTCACAGACAAATCCAGAGTCCGCATCAGGAGGGAAAGAATCCAGTGGTGTGTGAGGGATTTTGGCCTTATAATTATCTTTCCAATTCTAGTATATTCCTTTATTTGAATTTTACTTAAACAGCTTTAAAGCTGGAGCTAAGGTGGGGGTAAGGGAGGTACAGAATGGAGAAAGAAAAGGAAAAAACTACACCACATTTTCCATTGCAAAGAGATGCAGAAACCTTTATGATACAATGCAGCTTCACTAACTCCAATATATACTTGCAGACATGCATGCATATATTAGAAAGTAGGTACAAAAATGAGAATGAGAACACTCTGCCTTCTGCTAACGTGTATTTGCTAGTGCTGGCCTTTGCTAACAGATGTTCATGGTATCAAAGGAAAGTAAAGCCCCGGACAGACACTTACCATCACATTAATGGTTCTCCTGAACTCATTTTATCTACCTTTTCCAGACCAGAATGAATTCTGCCTTTCTCCCTTCTACCTAACTTTCAAATGAGCCAAGTAAACCTGGGCATTTGTTGGTCTGGGGTTTTTTTTGGTTAGGCTCCCTAAGTCTCATAGCTCTGGGATTCCCACAGCAGCAGCTTTCACAGAAGTCTGCCCAGCTCCATGCCCTGTTGCCTCCTCTAAATGATTGTAGTGGGGCGAGAGGAAGGGTCTGTGTTAGTTGTGCCGAAGCATAAGAAATGCCAGAAACAGCGTGCGTGTCATTGAAAGACAGGTGGTGAGCATTGATGTGCTTTGAGACCTTCTGTTAATTCCTGCAGATCATCTCTCTCACTACACATAAATCGTAAGATCTGTTTATTGGGAATTCCACCTATAGGATAGCCTATTTTAACAGCACCCATAATCTGTGGTCAGAAGAGCAACTTCTCTTAACGCTTTTCTGTACTCTAGTGGAAATACTGAAATAAGGATTTTCCCTTATATTTTTCCTTCTTGTTACACCACACAGATGGCAATTCTTTTCCTTACTGAGAGCCAAGAGTTCCTTCTAACACCTTTGGCCAACCACATTTTAATGCCCCTGATAGTGTTAATCTGCTACAGTGTAGAAAACCAAATTTTTATAGGCCACATGAAATTGGATTGCAGGCCACGCCTAGGCCAGAGACCATGAATTCTCCATCCTTGATGGCTCGTAAGGCAGATGAGGATTTGCTCTAATGGAAAACACTCTTTTGTTTCTAACATGCATCAATAGAAAGTAAAGATCTGACATCTTTGAAAACAGAGCACTCTCTACGTGCCACTGCCAAGGAGTTTGCTCACTGTGGTGCAGTTGTTTAGCAGCTGCACAAATATCGTAAGTAAAATGTATGGCATTATCTTCTCCTTTGAAAGTTGGCTCATTCTGATCAATAAACTATCACAGTTATGATGCACAGAAAAATTTTCTCTAAGGCAATATCACAAAGTGATAGGCTCTTTTAAGATCTCATCCCAGATTCTCCATGACTCCACATGAATGCAGACTGAAGGCAAATATTGATACCGCTAGAAATGCTTTAGACAGTTAGTGATCCTTCCACTTGAAAGATAAATGCAAAGAATTCCTGCTCAGAGCACGCTAACGTGCTTAAGTGTTATTAGGGAGCCTCCAGCTTTAGGTAACTCAGCTTGAGAAAGCCATAAGTGATTTTTGGAAGCACTGAGGAGGTGGCAAACTGTGGGCAGAGATGCACTCCTGTTGTGATGGCTCTGCAGCCAGCAGCCTCCAAGGCAGAAATTCTTACTACACCAACAAGGGTTTCCATTGGGAGCGTCAATGCCCTCCTGCTTGAGAGAGGCAGGGCTTTTGCCCCACTTCCACTGCGAGCCAATACACAGCAGTACTCGTACTGCCTGCAGAGACTGCTGAAATTAAAAGAAGGGTTCCTACTGCATTTGGAAGGCTTTGGAAAAACACACAAAGTTGAGGAAGCACCTGTCTCTTGAGCCTAGATAGTGCTAAATGCAAAAGGGATCTCATAGTTTTTCTTCCAATGGATAGGGAAAAAGACTCAGAGTCCGCTGCTCTGAACCTCATTTGTTTGTTCCTCAGTGCAGTATGAATTGCATACTCCTCATGCAAGGCCACTGCATTAACTTATGCATCATCCTCTCTTGCTCTCCAAAAGACATCAAGGCAATTTATGTTCTGAGCCCCAAACTGCAGGCTAAACTCGATTTACCTTCTCTCGTGCCAGCTGCTGATTCAGGATCTCTGCAGCCACATAAGATGCCATCTCGCCTGAAGCTTTTCCTATGGGAGCATCTCAGGCAGCCATGAAGCACAGAGGATTACGCCTAGTACTCCCACCTAGTACTACTTTTACCCATTTTAGGAAAGCTGCTTCTCCATTCTGTGCCCCGTTTCTCAACTCAAGAAATGTCATGTGAAGACAAGAGATTATAAACTCTTCATACCTGTAATACCCTTTTTGTGTATTGGTACGACACCTAACACATCAGATCTCAGCTGGTATTTTTTTAATTATAACTAATACTCAAAGTTTGGCTGATCGACTGCAGAAAACCACAAACTACTTCCACTTCACCTGAAGATATCCTAAATCCCATGCAAATGAGGGACAGATATATTTGTTTATCTACACAAGCAAGGACTTTAAATTCAAAGGAAGTGACAGTAATTCAGATAATACACAACCATTGTGCAAAATTATGTGCTGAGTTGCTGCCATTACTCTTTCACTAATCTGCAATATGCAGAAACTGTGAATATAATGAGCTTCATAATTATTTTGTTCTCAAAATTCCTTACTTTTCGGTAATGACATTATTTCAAATGATAATTTTTACACCATGTCCCTAGTCAATCATGTCCATTCTCTGAAAGATGTACCTAAAGTAAAATAGTAAAATCAAGAGAGAGAAGGAGAGGTTGATTTATCTCAAGGACTTTGCACCTTAAATAGTCAGTAAAATATTAAACATCCCTATCAATAACAGGTGGACCGTATTATAAGCTTCCTCATAACTGGAGTTCTTAGGAACAAAATGACATCTTCCTGAAAAGGTGTCAAGAATTTCATTTAGTCCTTTTTATAGTGAGGACCATCAATCTATCTTAACGCTTACTGGAGAGAAAATAATTGTCTTTTCTTTTTGGTGATGGTATTTCATTATATGCAGTAGGATAAATAACTACAGTTCAAAGCAAAATAAGATGAAAATGTCCCTGTATTTTTTCCTGAGGTTTCTCTTCTTCTTGTTTAATTTCATGATGAAAAAAATTTTATAATTAAATTAAGCTTGATTCTGATTTAAATGCGCATCTGAAAGTGAAAGCAGAGAAATTATTTTCAAAGTTGTTATATCCCAATTGATCTTCCACACATTGGCATTATTATCTGATTGTGAAGATATATGCACTTATCAAAAGCTAGAGCCATCTGTCTCAATTCTATGTAATCTCATTACATATTCATCATTTATCTAGTCTGAGTATGCGACATGGGACCCTACCGACTAGCAATTCTATACTTATTATCACTTCACACTGTGTTTGGATGGACACGAGGCTGTCGACTTCCATTAATCTACTTTTGATGTAAAAATCATCATCTTGGGATAAGCCTCAGAGCTCCTGAATAATCAGGCCACACTGCTATGTAAATATAGCGGCACTAGCATTTTTATAAAAAAAGCCTGCAGCATTTATTACTGCTTGTCTTTCACCATCAGTAGGCAGATGTCACCCTGCAGATGCATCTGGGGAATGGAAATATAAATCCCAGCAGATTGGCACACCTGTGTATGCAGGCACACACTGTCCAAAGGTTACTGTTACACTGCCAAGTGTGACTCTCCTGAATGTAGAGATGGGCAGGAGTTAACAGATGCAAGAAGTTTTCTAACCCAGGAAACCAGTAACGGTTGCTGGAAGGTCTAGCATAATTAGAGAGTAGGGGCTGCATCAACCCATTACAAATCTAAAGGTATTTAACTTCAATCTATCAGAGTAACTCGAAACTGCCAGTTCGTTTCAGAATGGACTTTGGAGAAGTCATTGCCTGTACAACAATATTTTGAATGCTTGACAGCATAACCAGCCATCTTCTTGACCTCTCTAGTCACATAATGCAGCCATTTCTTTTGCTCCATGTGTGCTTCAAAAGGGAGAGACTCTTGGGGGAGACAGGCTCGAGCCGGTTTCTCCTCGGGCACAAACAACTGGCACCAGCTGACAGCCTGGACTCCGCATGCTTCCCGTGTTCACGAATTATCTACTGCATTGAAACAAAGATGATAGAGATAACAAAAGATGGTTCATTATTCATGTGGAACTGAACTCTGATTTTGAAAATGAGGTAAAGTGATGGTAACTACTGCACAGACAATTATTTGCCTACTTCACATGAATTTACTTTGACTGTATCCAATTCCAGGTTGCAAACTCTTTTTGTGAATGCTGTAGTGAGCAAGCTACCAGGCAAGAGCATGTGCTTAAATCTACGGCTACTGCAGAATACTTAAATAAGTGGAATTTCATTTTGTGAACATGAATACTCACACTGGAAATCTCATTTTAAGAATCAGGCTCATTCTATCTGGAAACACAAAGATAGGCTATGATTTGTCTGTCAAAAGGATATATATCAAAACATCTCTCAAACTGCACATTATGCATACTTGAAATTTATGAAGCATCCATTGGGATGGTAAGAGACAGGATTTTATTCCCAATGGCTAACTATCAGCTCTGCTGCTTTTCAGAAATTGTTTTTCATTGCTGTTTTCCCATCAGTTAAATGGGGATGAGAGCATTCACCTTCATCTGCAGATTGCTCTGATGTCTACCAGACAAAAAGTTCTGTATCACAAATCAACACTGGTAACAATCAGATCAGTTACGCAAGTGACAATGACTGATTAACTCACGAGCGGGGAAAAAAGGGCTGCAGTGACACCTTGTCACTAACCAGAGGTCTCCTTGAACAATTCAGTGCACTAAGATGGAGCCTAAACTCCCAGGACAGTTGCTGAACCCGCTGGCCAGATGCTCGTGGTGGCAGGCAGTCTCCTTCTGCCAGGTGCAGGGATTTGCACAGGGAAAGAGAGTGCACAACTTCACACACGGTAAATTCACATCCCACTTTATGGAGCCTCACCATCGTCATGCAGACAAACTTCATGCTGCCAGCTTCTTTCCCAAGGAGGCACAACATATTTTAGTATGTGGAAGCCGTGACCAGGAAAATCTAAGTGATGCAGAAAACAGTGATGGAGCCTGCTTCCAAACCACAATGTGGGAAGCCATGTGGGAAGTCACAATGGCCCTCTGAAAGCATTAGGTCAGCAGTGAAAGCAAAATCCCATCACCACCTATACTAGATGGATCCAAAAACTAGGACTTGAGTCCCAGAGTGAAGCAGTGCCTGATCATCCACAAGTTGGTGGCAGGCATGTGGCATGACTAGATGTACAAGTATGCAGTGTTTGATCCCAGAGCTCAGTCTGAGAAGACAGTGCTCCAGGGTAAAAACAATCACCATGCCCAAAGCAAACGGGCTGTTCTTGTGGAAAGCAATGCAGGGCTGTGTACAATCCTCAAGATAGCTCTGAGCCTGCTAATACACATGCACAGAATGGAGGGTCTCAGGGCTCTCTAGATCTGCAGCAGCTCTGCCAAGAGGCCTCAGCTTTGCACTCAGCTCTGGCACCAGAGCAGACGATGCTAGCGTGGGGTTTCTCAGCACCACAATGCACTGTGCAGTCTACAAATGCTGTAAATCACTTGGATGCCTTTAAAACTGTTACCTGCACTCTTTCTAAAACCAACTTCCTGACCACTGAAAGCCATTAAACACTCCATTACATTGCAAATAAACTGTAATGTTGTGTTCAAGTGCCAGTTTGGATAACTAAGGTCCTTTTGCTTTCCTTACTGTATAGGGAAATTGTCCCTTTCCGTATTTTCCCTACCTTATACAGTTCCACTGAATGGTCCTATGCTGTCAAATAATGGTTGCCTTTATCTCAGCTGTTCAGCTAAATTTTCATGTCTGACAAATTTCTCCTCTGGTTATTTAAGGAGGGCTTCACTGACTTTGCAAAGTGCTTCACAGTTCTGACAGTAATAAAGCATATTCTCACAATTAAAGTATTTAACTGAAAGATCTAGTTCACTTCGGTTAAAGTTTAGCCCACCTGTGCCTGTGAAGGCACACTGGTTTTAAAGTATCCTTCCTCTACCAAAGTCACAGATTCTGGCAACAAACCCTCCTGTAACTATAACATTTAGACACACATCGGTCAGAATTAGGAAGGGAACGTGTGCCGAGCATCACTGGAAAGCTGGTCATTTGTAACTGTAACTGCTAGCTCTCATCTTTAATTACAATCCAAAGATTTCTTTTTCCTCTTTGCCAAGCTTTCCTGTTAGTTCTGATAATTATAGTGAATACTTACTAAAAATTAAGCCACCTACACAAATCTGTCCACAAAATAAGTGTTGGAAGCAAATTATAACATCTCCCTGTCATTTCATGGGTATCTGTATCGTCACTAGATTTATGTTTTAATGCTACATTATTACCTATTACCATAGTTGTTAAAACCTTACTTTTCATGCTAATGAAAGTGATGAAAGACAGGGGTTTTGACATAAATACTGTAATAAGAACCATATTAATGTGACAGACGATTGCTCCTCTGTGACAGACTATGAAATCCTGTGCAAGAGTTACAGAAGGTTCATTTACATGTCTGCTCAACTATCTCTCCCTACAGGGAAGCAAGGGACTCATGCTCAATATTGGAGGGGCATGAGAATAGAAGTAAGATGGCAAACAGGCACAGACAGTCATCCTAAAAAGAAATGCATCCCAAGGCATACTTCCTTTCGTAAGTGCCCATAAGCATAAAATGTCAATTATGGGACCTAAGGTCAGACTCCTAAAACCTCTTTTCAGGCATCTAATTATGTACCTCTAGGCAAAATTTCCAAAATGTAGGACAGAAGCAGCACTACCAACAAGATGGGATTTGTGCTCCTAAGCCACATCCTTCTGTTTTGAATTTGTGTCATTTTTCTTTCACCAAGTTTGACACGAGCGTTGTCATTTTCCAGTCATGCTACCACTCCAATTCTTTCCACGGGTCTCCTAGCACTTTTCACGGGTTGCATGTGTGCTCTACTTCTGAGGAATATATCCTGACTGTCCTCAAAGAGAAACCTGGGTAACAGGCAGCAAGGGAGCCAAGGTACTCATACATTCCCAAGCATGGATGATCAGGAGAAGGGCACTGAAAGGCACCGTGCAGGAGACACAACCACTCATCAGCTGTCCATCTTTTGGAGTACTACATTCAGTCACAGAAGATAAAGAAACATGATCATGTTGTACACCATTGACTCCCTTTTTGCTGATCACACTCAGTTTTACATCAGTTGTGACCCCACTGATTTCAACCCAACCAATGACTTGGATTAGGAGATTATAGTTTTACTCTAACTCACACTGCTACCTGATCTGCTAACGCCACAGTAACTGTGATGCTGCATGATGGGTGCCAAATGCAGACTACTCCATCATGAGACAATTCTCCCTGCCCTTACAAAAAAACAAAAAAAACCAAAAAAACCACCCTCAAAAATCCAAACCCCCCCAAATTTAAAGAAAATTATAAATCCAGACTTGTTTCTATTTGCTTTCCACTAGTAAAACACCTTACTTACAGCAATGTTTCTTTTCTTTTTAGAGCTGCTCTCCTTGCAAAGATAAAGAAAATAGCAATCACATAGATAATTTATTATTAAAACTCTCATTTACTGATAACATGCGGACAGATTGGTTTCCCCATTTTTAAGAATGTAAACATGGTATCTGATAGAGGGACTCTCTGAAGGTTGCTTGTCTTTTCACACCTTTGCTGTTTCTCTATCCCCTCTTGCTTTATTTTGATTACCTTTCTGCAAACTTACAGGCATTTTAGCACACTTTTCTACACTTTCAATGTTTATGTGTTTGTTCTTTAGAATTCCTTGAGCAAGTGGCTAGGACTGATTTCTAATTTGTTTTGAAAGGTGAATTTACTATTTTCCTCAGCGAGGAAAGTAACTTGAAAAAGATAGGTTCTCTCTTATCTGTTTCTTATCCTTGAAAAACTAAACAAAGTGAAATTTCCAAGGCTGCTTGTGGCATCACCTTTCACTCTAGTTTAGCACATTTTGCTTTAGCAGCAGTTCAAAAGTTCACTATCCTACATCTGATGCCTTCTGCTCACTACAAATGGCTGCAGTACAGCAAGAAGTTAAAAACATTAAATGATTACAGCACACAGGAACCCACAGACCCCATAAAATCAGCACTAGCATGCTTAAACTGAAACAGCATCACACAAAATTCCCAGATACTCACTTGCTTTTGTACCATATGATCAGTTAAAGTTGAAGTTTAGGCTTTGTTGGTTTTTGTCTACTTTCACCAAACATGTCTGTATTTTTAAGCCTTCCTGGGCAGGGTGCAAGGTCTGAAATTTTAATGTTTGTGAAAAGGAGCAAAGGCAAAATATTTAGCAATAAACTAGTATCTTCTGAGGTTCTAGCAAAACCCTCAAAGACTATCAGTGGAGTTATGAGATGCAATACATACTGTATCCTTCCACTGCTCTGAGGGCAAGCACTGAGGCACAGAAATTGGCCCCGAGACTGTCAGAAAGAAAGGCTTTTCCAGTATGGCTTATTAGCACTATTTGCACTGTATACATGAAATCAAATAGGTAGGAAAGCCCAATACTAGGAGCCTGCTCTTCACTCCAAGTATGTAGCAACTGTATCATGAAACAGGAATGGAAACTGAGCTAGGATTACAGGAATCTGCTCACTCAAGGTCACACAGGACATCCTAACATGTTGGTCACCCAGCTCATTCTGCAGTGCTTAACCCACCAGGCCACATGCCTTGCAAAAGAAGTTGCATTTCCTGTGTTAAATATTGTATTTGTATGGCACCTTTGTTTCTAGTATTTTTTTGGGTACAGAAGATACTGTCTTTCATGTCATGCGTTTGCCTTCACTATGGGATGCTGCAAAGTCAGCAAGCTTTGATAAAGCTATGAAGTAAGGACCTTTACATGACTGCAGGGTTAGTTTGGGACTCACGACTCTTGTGCACTTGGGGGACTGAGCCCTGACAATGATTTATTTGTCAGTGCACTATACTGACAGCCAAATCAGCCAGAGAGCAAGTAAGAAATAAAAGGGCAGAGGGAAAATATTTGGGTTTGAAATTGTTCTGAAAATTTCTAATAAAAAAATCAATTACAAAACAAAAAAATGTTGTATAGTGTCTAAGGCTATGTACCCTGGCCTGCAGCAAGAAGCAAAGTCATTTATCTTCAAGGCAGTGATCACAGATAAAAACAGGAGTGCCTTTTTTTCCCCACTTGAAAATCCTAGGCAAATTGGGTTGCTAATTTCATTTCACCACTTTCAAGAAACCACTTCAATTCTTGGTCCTATAGGTTTGCAATACCAATTTTCAAACAGTTTCCAAGGCTCCCTTCTCAGAAAAGTTCTGTGTCATGAGTTTAAAACTGCAGCTAACAAAACAGATCAAAAATAACCTTAAAAAAACAGCAGACAGGAGGGATGCTGTTTGTGGAATATTGAGGCCTCAGCAGACTAAGGTTCAACTCGTCTAAACTGAAACATTTAGCAAAGCACCTTCTCGATTTTCAAACCACTCTGAGAGCCAACAATCTTTTTCTGGGTAGGTACTGACTGCATGCTCTTTCAAACACAGACCTGACTCTTCCACGCTCTCTGCTTATACAGATGGGGAAATAATGGCTGCTAGCACCCTTTGTAAAATTAGTAACAATAAAAAAAACTTGTCTTAGTGGGGGAAGGAACCCAGGCAACACGACTGGTTGCAGACCTCACCTCTACATGTCTTTCCAATGTTTTCAGCATAGCCGCTGAACAAAGCATGCCAAAAGGATGTTTCTGCTCTGATCAGCATGCTGCACATCCCTGCCAAACACGCTAACCCCTGCTAGCTCCCTGCTTAAGGTCTGTAGCTGTTTAGAAGAAAACACAACTAGGACCAACAATATGAAACTTGCCTGCCTTTGCTCCTTAGGAAGTAATCCCTTGAAGTTTCCTTGAAGGAGATAATGTTGTTAGCCTCTTACACTGGTTGTTACCTGTTCAATATCTAGTACAGGCCCCCCTACCCTGCCAATGGGCTTTCTGACTTGCCAAGAAAGGCACAAAGCTCACTGCAGCCTGATATGGCCACTGAGCAGTACTGGGTCCTTCCAACTCCAAACCTGCTCCACAATGCACCATCCTGCCCATCCAGTGTCTCTGCTGGAAATCCCTCACTGCTGCCCCAGGAAACCTGCTCTCAGTCCTGTTCAATCTGTCCTCAGCTCTCCCTGCTCTTCCTCCTCCACGCTCCTCCGTGCTACTGGGCTTGTCCCATGATGCACTGGCCAGCCTTTCTACACAATTATGTTTACTGCATGGTTTTCATCTGTTCCATGACACTGGGAAGGGACGGGGGAAATACACTGCATGTATCCTTGAGCTCACTGGCCTCTGGAGACCCCACAGTTAGCCAGGACTTAAAGGTCAACCCACATCTTTAGAAAGCCTGAATCACACCTCAAGTGGATTCCTAACACAGACGGTGGAGATACACCATGTCCATAAGAAAATGTGTATAGTTATGTGCAGTTCTGGCATAATGTCCTTTTTCCAGTGCCACTTCTTTTCCCGAATGCTGTTTGCACCCAGGTAGAATAGAGAGGGATGTGGAAGGGGTCAACTAGTGGTAGGAGAATACCCCTATCTCAGTTAAGAAATAAGGTATTCTCTGAGTTCTGTTGTATATACTTCCTACCCAATTCAGCATCTCCTTTCTCTCATGCTTCAGGAGCAGTGCTGAATGCTGATGAAGAAATTTTGGTCTGATGCCAGTAAGTCATCTGAATACAGTATAAATGAGCACAAAATAACTAACCTGTCCTGGTACCTAATGAGTAAAATATGATACCACCACTGGGGTATTTTCCTGATGCTTAAGAATGTATGATGATCCCTAGTTCCAAGACGAAGTATGCCAGTGTTCATGGCATATTTGGAAAAATCTGGAGTTGTAAAGCCATTTTTAATGCATCAAAACAAAAGATTTATTAAAACAGCAAATGGATCACCAATGCCTTTTTTTTTTTTTTAAAGTCAAAAAGTGGTAACCTCAACATTCAAGAGCAGGCTTCATTACAGAAAGAGAGAACTTGTATGTTCATTGGTGATTTTCTGGTTTATATCAAGAAAACACTACCCCCCAACTAAATACTTTGCAAGGGCTATATTATATTTCAGTTGAAATTTTCTCATTTTTTAAGCAAAATATGAAACTATAATAATGTTAGTTTTCAAAAACTAATAATAGTTACTAGGAGCTTGACACTATTTAACTTAAAGAAAAAAATGTCTTCTTTATTTTAAATCAAAAGATATATATACTGTGTAACTCAATGCAGCATTTGCTCTTGTGCTAACCTGGAGGAAAAAGTTATATTTCTTATTATCAGTTCTTCTTAAACTACAAATCCAAACACCAATACATATGACTCAGTGTTTATCCTTCTGAAGCACAGGAGCTAAAGGCAGAAACGACCCACGCAAGAACCTTAAAGGAGGATTTGCCCTGAAAAATTATCACAAAATCAGTATCTTCTTGTTCAGCAGACTAGTTCACCTTGTGTATTCAGAGACACACCTGCTCATTTTCTTATGAAAAATGGACTTTTCATCAGTATTCTCTGACAATTACTGGCACAGCTCCTTGGGAATGAACTAGCTATTCTTTCCTGAAATCACATGAATCCTTTTTCTATCCATCCCTGTGCTGCCAACTATAACTATTCCAAAATTACAAGTTAGACTGTAAAATTAAGAGACTGGCTTCCAAAAAAAAAAAAAAAAAGAGAGATTTTAAAGGAGGTAGAAAAGAAAGGAAGTAAAGTCCTTCTTTTTTACCTTTTTTTTTTTTTTAAATCTGTGTGTTCAATGTAAGGTGATTTCCAAGCATCTCTTTAGGGGCTACAGACTTCGTTGACTTGATTCAGAAAGACAAGATCACAGGAAAAAAAGTACCACAAGAACCATGATAAATTCACAAGAGTTGGGAATGCTGTGCTCAGAGCAGTGTAGCCCCAAAGAGGCTCTGATCTGCTGATCCTGAAAGTTATATTTAAGTATAGCCCCAAACAAGTAACTTTCAAAGCACAGACACAATTTGTAAAGCAAACGTGCTCCTGTGATGTGGCCTATGAAAATCACTCAATGAGCTAAGACAACTTTTCAAGGTAAAGGACTTGATCTGGTATTTCTCACCTACAAAATCTCCACCCCTAAATGATGCTGCAGAGACAGTGAGGTCCAAGCTCAGTCTTCCACTGAAATGTAATGCCTAAAATCAGCAGTCCAGGCCCCACACACTGAGCAGACCATGGAGAAGAAACAGCATCTCCATAGGGACAACTGGCTTTCAAGCAGCCTCTGAATGCTTCCCATCCTGCTGTGAGCAGCTGACCTGGGGAGACAAAGCAAGGTGGGATGGCTCCAAGCCTCCTTGCTTTATAAAGACAATTTATAGTAAAATCTACTGAAATCAATACAGCCAGGAGCTTACCTTTCATAGCAGATTTTTCTGTGCACAGAAATACTGTAAAACAAGCCTTTTTTTATGTGAAAACTCTTTAAAAGATAAAATTACTGTGTTTATATCGAGGTCTATATCCAAGTCATGCCACAATAATGTATTTGACTAAAATAGTTACAGTAAATTTTTACACCATAAAATGTGCTGCATATCAGACAGAACCATGAGCCTTCTTCCCTTTCATAGTTATGAACTTCAGTATAGAAGCTAAAAAGCAAGCAATTTGAACAGATGTGATGTTGATGGGACTCTGCTCTTTCTAGAATTTCATGTTGTGCTATCATAAGCCAGCTAAGAGACTAAAGAAACAGCCTTCATGAAATTCCTTCAGCATGCTTGTGTTTAGCATGTGGGATGTACAGTTCTTGTGTCACATTTCCTTTTTTTTCTTTAAATAACAAACTGTTTGTAACACACACACAAAAGCCCCAAGAGATGCAAAGCTTTAAAGAACAGTACGAAATAGCTTCTGCCCAAAGGATCAATGCGCAATCCGCAATTTCAGTCACCCTCACATAAAAATGGGGAAAAGTGTAATCCCACTGAGTAGAAATAGGGAAATACCTTTGTTATTGGTGAAATAACTGCAACAATACTCTCTCAAGACACTAACTGAGCTTTCACATGATACTTCAGCATTTTAATTAAGATAAGCACAACTATTTATATTACACGGTACCTAAAGTTCCCAACAGACGGTCAGATTGCCCAGTGCTGTCAGTACACAAAGATGTGGCATGAACTCACTACAGTCTGATTAACGTGGCCTCAAAACAGAGAATAGAAAATTCCCAAAAAGCGATGACTTGTCAGGATTTTTAGGTGGGCACTGCATTGATGCAAACTTACAACTACTGGATAAGAGCAGATGGTGTAGATGTGGTCCTCATTTCTAATAATAATAACGAGTGCATCGTGGAGACCTGTCTCTTGTTTGTTTCCAACAAGTTACGTGGATATAAGTAGAAACAGACTTCACAAAAACACATAATTTTAAAATCTCTGTTAAATTATTCACTCTATTAAACAAGATGATGTCCCAGAAGAAAATCTGTGAAAACTGTACTTTGGTTTGTAAACCCTTATTATTGTAGGGTCAGGAGGAATTCTCCATCTTAACATATAATTAAACTTAATGGGAAATATTTAATTAAATTAAGAAACACGAGAAAATTCCCTCAGGCTACAAGAACTCTGATTAGTGTTGCAGTAAGCCTAAACAAGGCTTAACATAGTGTAGGGCACACAGGGCCAAAGCCTCTCGACTATTTTTAACATGTTGCAGAATATTGGTGTTATATATATAATAGTGTTAAATATACTCATGCCAGGTTCACACGGGGAATCTCATCAAGTAATAACTAAAGGGCTTCCACTACTGTGGTGTGATACACACTCAGTTTTAGAAAAGTCCAACCTACATCATTAGTATCTGGATTCAGACTTTGGGAGCCTGGATTTTCTGGATAGTAAGAACAGGGGAGCAGGCTTGTCATTATTATGAGCAAAATAGATCCAAACAGAGAGTACAGTTGCTTCCTAACACTCAGGCCCATCTCTTATGACTAAGAGGGGGCTATTTTTAAACTTTATGACCTCCTGCAATTTCTGATGAAACCAATGGAGACTATATGTACATTAGAGGTAAAAATGCCCAATAACTGCATGATGGAAAGTGAATTGTGAATTCTTTGTAAAGCAGTACAAGATCCAAAAATCAAAAGGAGTTATTAAAGTACCCATAAAAAAACCTAAGCAAGCAGATTATAAACAGAGGGATATATAACAAAATCAATAGTAAACAGAAAATTTACAGATAAAAAGATCTGACCAAAAATTCCTGTAAGGCAACAGGGCTCCACCTGGGTCAAGCGGAAAAGTTTCCCGTGATCTAAACTGACATAGCTCCACTAACACTACAGCTTTCTGTATGCAAGCCCTGCCTATTCCATACAGACATAACGTCATTTCATCTTCACCATGTAACATGCTGAAATCACTAGTGAGCCAGTAATTTCTGGGATGACTGAAACCACCACCACCAAGAAAAAAACCAACCAAACCAAAAATTTATCTGAAACCTAAGCAAAACTTTCAGCCAGACAAATATACATTCAGCACAGAGATAATCAGAGATTTGTATCCCACTGAAAGACTATACAAACTAGTGCTCTACAAACTAGAAAAGTATTGCCAAGTAAAGCTACTGTTATGAATCCCTTGGTCTTTTAAGGGCAATCATTCATCTCTCCTTTCACCAGAATTCTGCTTTCTCTGTCATTTCACAAGCACTCATAAATCATTGCAACATCAAACAAAACCTCTACTGTACTAAATGCAAGGATAATACAGGAAAGAGCATTTTAATGAGACACACAATTATGCTGCACTGTAAAATTCCTGAAGGGCTGCTTTTGATTTTTTCATTTGCTCATTTTCCTCCTCTAGTCTGTTTGGGGTTTTGTTTTTTTGGCTGCTCCCCTAAACAGTCTGCTAGAAGAGCATCACAACTCTGGGAACTACCTTTTTCTCTACAGGAGCCTATGTAGCCCCACTTCCTCAGCACAAAACAGTACATGAAGGCACCTAACTCAAATGGATGAGTTAACGCCAAAATGATGAGTTCCCATCAGTTCCTGTTGGATGGATAAATAGGGACTAGACGTGGAATATCTACATCTGAAAACAGAAAATTTTTAAAAAAATATTTTTGATAATCTAGTTCTGTCTTCTTCCTCCTTTTACCACCTCCTTTGCTGATTTCCTACCTACTTGTTTCTTTTCTTTAGTGCAGTATGTAAATGAAAGAGATGTTAAAGCATTAAGGAGACATTCAGGTTTCAAAACTACTTCATTTTAAAAAACAGTAGATTGTGTTTGCAGGGGGAAGAGATATCTGTCATCTTTAAACAAGAGTTTGCAACCATCATCCCTAGTTAAATACTTACACTGAAGAGTCACTTGAACGTAGAATAAGCAGGTACAATTATTTTGTAACAGTAAGAAGAGGGAACGTTAGATTTAAGGCCTGCCTCCAGCAAAAAGATCCTAAAGTAGCACAATTTTCTACAGAATTACAGTTGAAGCAGAAGCTGTGCTACTCAGAACAGGTTTGCTTTTTTAGTTTTTAAATAAAAACATAATTATTTGCATTCTTCACCTGGACAGAGACTGTACCCTTTAAGCTTTTGTCCTCATCCTATGCCACACTCAAATGGGAGGAAAAGTATGAATGCCCCTTGAACTTGGGACAATATGGTATCAAGAGCACAGAATGTGCTGCAAAAGCCTGCTAGTTTTGATCCTGCACAAATACTTGCATGACAAACCCACTTCACCTACAGAAACTCTCTTCTAATTATAAAGACCCGGGAGCAAAAAAATTTAACAGGCACATCAGGTGTCTTAAGACTGTTTGGCATCTCCAGATCCTTTTGGTTTTGTGGGATCTCAACAAAATGCATCATAGAAGCTTGTTTTGTCAAATTGTGACTTAAAGTCAGACCCCATTAAACATTTTGGTTTGGGCCCCCAAAGCTCTGCAGTCACTAGTGCACATCAGGGGTACTGTGCGTATTTCTAGGGTGCAGTCAGACCGCCCAGACGCAGTGCATGGTGTCATGACACGTAAAGCAGAACCCATATTATTGATGGCACAAACCTGAGTGTGCTGCCATCACTTTAGCAGTCTTCTCTTTGACTAACATATTACACCATCACATTTTGTGACTTGCAACACAGAGCTAACAAGCATAAAGCAATGCACCCTCCTAGCAAGACATACACAGTCAGGGGTACAAGAATTATTCGTAATAGACTAACGTCAGACTACATGTCCCTCCTGGCTTTGGTACCTACATGCACTAGCTAAACCTTAGGTTTGAGACATCGTGCCAAAACTCAAGGAACTGATAAATTATTCTACTGAAACAGCATAAGACTGTAATAAGGAACTGCCTTAATGGTTCTGGATACCTTCAGGGCATTGCGCTGGCTGGAAAATCATGACCCAACCTCAGCTTTTAACTCATTTCATATCAACTCCCCTGCATTAGTGAGTTTAAAACGTACTTATTGTTCTAGCTATAACCAAGGAGGAGAACTGGTGCTGCCTCTTGTCACATAAACACTGAAGCCTTTAAGTCATGGTAGAGGCTAGTCCAAACACATCCCTCGTTAAAATGCTCTTCGTTTTATTACCATTAATAGGGATAAGATTTATGCGTGTGGGGGGTCTTGTCTGATGGCAGCATGGGACTTCTGAAAAGACAGGAGAAAAGGAGCAGCATCTTTGTAAGAAAAGAGGTCTGTGCCTTGCCTCATAAAACCTTGGGCTTCTAAAATATTAACTTTACTCGACAGTACATTTCCAGTTTGTACAGCTTTAAGCTTAACTGTCTGTCAGAAAATTATATAAATCTGATTGCCCCCGTCAGAGCCAGATATACTTTAGCTCTCAGACGTCTGAGAAACAACATTACTTATCATTTAGAGATGGAAGTGGTGTACTGCCAGTACAACCAGCTTCTCATTATGGACCCTGAAGGAGTTAATGCTGGTTTTCATAGAATCATACAATCATAGAATGGTTTGGGTTGGAAGGGACCTTAAAGATCATCTAGTTCCAACTCCCTTGCCATGGGCAGGGACACCTTCCACTAGATCAGGTTGCTCAAAGTCCCATCCAACCTGGCCTTGAACAGCTTCTCTGGGCAACCTGTTCCAGTGCCTCACCACCCTCATAGCACAATGTTGCATTCATTTGGGAACACACTGACAGCAGAAGAGGCAGTAATAGCCACCCCCAACACACAGGGGAGTGGACCCACAAGTGGTCTGCCTGCAACCATGGAAGACAGGGTTGGGAGATTGCTGTAGGGTCCATTTCGGCCAGAGGACTGTCACTGGGAACCCAGAACAGCTCCATCTGCTTAAATGGGGAAAATTCCTGGAGAGGGATCAGCTGAACCAAAGCATGTTCCCATGGTGGCCGCAACACAAACCACAGCCTCTCCAACAGCTAGGCCTGGAGAAGACCTCCACACATTGGCTAGCCCCCACTTCTGCTCTGCAGCAGGATCTATTTGATGGAACATTTGTATTTCCAAGTAAAACCAAGGCAAGCCTGAGCATGTATATACACGACACTGGGAGTGTGTCTCCTCCCTTTTTACTATGTTCAGCACTGTGTTGGCAGGTCTCAGATACAGGAACAACTCAGTCAGTACCTAGCCTTTCATTTCTTCCCCGTCCTTTCTCTTCCCCATCCTCTCCTCCAAGAAAGAGCAGGGCTCCAGATTCACCTGTTTGGCCCAGGATAGTCCAGTCCTCCTGCCTCTGCGCTGAATGTTTATATATCTTCTCCCAGAAGGTTTGAAGGATTTCTGTCGTCTCCAGTAGGGAACAGCCCTATTCATGTTGTAAAGAGAGAGTCAAGAGAGAAAAAAGCAAGGCAAGATCTAGAGACTGATTTGTGGGGAATTTTCCCTTTGTTTCACCAAAACAAACAACAACTGTTTCCATTCAGGTTCAAATGATATTTTTTTACCCAATGCAATCTTAGTTAGGTCCTGTTGCACATATGCATTTTGACAGCCTTTAATTAAAGAACCATATGTTACATTTCTACGGGGTCTCAAAATATTAGCTTATGCAGGCCCCACAAATTGAAAAGTCTTGGTAGAAAGCTGATTGAGGGACCTACATAAGCAGAATGATTAGCTTTAACTGCAAGCCTTTTTGACTGATGGATCTGTTTGGGGTTTTTTTGTGGTTTGCCTTGTCAGAGGGACCATCACATATGAGAAGAGTGCTTTAAACAAATCAGTAAGTAATGAGAATTGCAACACTAATAACCATTCTATGAAAGTTTCTTCCTAGGAATAAAAATAACGTTAGTTTTTATCACATGCTGTGTTTTTCTAGCATAGTTTTCCATCTTTGAGTAATGACTTGGGTATAAAATAAAACTGCTAATTTGCTACGCTTGAGTTTTCACTCTCGCAACTGCTGTGCTTTAAGCTGTGTCTGCTGAAACCTGTATTTTGCATATGCCTCAGAAGTACTGCAAGGTATTACTGTATAAAGCTTCTGAGAGCTTTAAAGTGCTCAAAAATGGTTAAGGTCCCCCAATGACAAGCCATACCGCATGAATTCTCCACATGCTAGCAGAGCAGCTGCTAAAACCAATTAGGTCATTATTCAATTTCTCAATTTTTTCTTTAAGATGAGAGAAAAATACAAACCTTAAAAGTTTCCCATATGAATCCAATAAAGCCAGTCCTTTTAGCATATAAACCCAGTGAAATTATTAATGGAACAAGGCCTGTCAACAAGACCTTTGCATTAAAACAAGGATCAATAACATCAAGATGGCATGTAGTTGGGAGAATGTCCTGGACATTTCATCGCAAGACTACTTTACTCATTTTGAACAGGTTCTTGGACTCATTTTAGGCTGTATTTAATCCTCTAATTCCTAGTGTGTTCTCATGTAATAATGTTGAAACTTTGATTTTTATCTGCATCTCACTTCCCCACCTTAATTTAGGTCTAAAAATAATAGTTTCAGAGCCATAACAGCTCAAATATTTCCCCATTAGCAAAAAGCTAATTCCTGAGCTCATTCCAGGGGCAATTAAGTTGGAAAAGCAATTAAGGTTTCAGAAATCCCTGACAGTAGGAAAAGTTCAACCTAATATCCACAAGTACATGAAAACAAAACATATTTTAGGGTTATTAGGAAAATAAGGCCTCAGACTGTGGCCAAGAGCTCACAAGAGCTCGGTTATTAATAGCCTTGCTGTGTGAAGCACGTTTCCACAGCAGGTGTCACACAGGTCCCGCAAAGCAAACTGTCAGCTCAATGCTGAATTAGTCCATGCCTCAAGGACAGTTGAAGAAATTTCTTGCTAGAGAGCAGCCCTCTAAATGGGCTGTGCACCACCTAGACCTTCCATTTAGCTAAACCTCTGCTACCTTTCCAAGAGCTCCTATCGTTTTGCAATGCCATCTAACAGAGGTTCCCTGCTTCAAAAGGCCTTGCTAATGGCAAAAGCTTTTGGTCCTCAGCCCCACCATCATCACCAGCTAAGCTTCACCATGTGCAAACCTCCCAGGGTTATGCCAGTCCCTCCCACTCTTTCTTACTCACATGCTCCTCCTCCCCATGTAAGTCCAAGTAGGATGAAGAGGAGGAAGAAGACCATAACAGAAATGAGTGGCTTTTATGTCAGAAATGTACGCCATGTTCTAGCAAGAATCTGCATGGTCTAAGAGGTGGGAAGCAGAAATATGAGGTTTAGTGGGAAAGTCCTTGGGCACCTCACACAAAAGGAACAAATTTTTTTCCTCAATTTTCAGATACCTACACACAGAGTAATTGAGCTTCAACCTTGTGTAAAATTCCTCACCAGTCAGCTTAAAGTAAGTTTGAAGGCTGGATTCAGTTAAACCTTTCCTTGAACCTTGCAGTCAGCCTGAACTTACAAGGTAAGCTGAGATGACCGCGTGAACGAGCTTTCTTGTGAAAGTGTCAGTATTTCTTATTAGCAAACAGACTGGGAAACCAGTGAAATATGTCCCACTCACAGCACTTTTACCCTTCTGCAGAAGGTCCCAGCCAGCCCCTGGAAGTGCAGATGCAAACACCAACAAATCAAAACCAGAAGGAGGAGAGCAGTTTTGGATTTCAGCTGCAAGTGGTGGAACTGTTACAAAGCACAGGCTACAGAGGCACATAAGATCAAGAACTCTTCATAATGAACACTTGACACTTCACAAATACACAGAGAAGAAATGTATCCCAACCCAAATTACTCAGCAGTTCAGAAAAAATGAAAGTGTGTGTGGGAAGAGAAGAATTGAGGGGTTGTTTTGGGTTTTTTTTGTTTGGTTGGTTGGTTTTGTTTTTTTTTTTAAAATCAACAAAAACCCCCACAAACCCCCACAACCCTGCTGTTGGTGTCAGTACTTCCTGGTGGTTCTCTCTGACCAGAACCTGTCCTGAGCCTGCCAGTACTTTCCCTGTGTGTCACGCTGTCACAATTTTTACATTGCTGATGCCATGGACTGCCCTTACTGGCTCCAAGACTGCTAAAAGCCCCCCCCAAACTAGGCAGTTATCATCTAAAAATAGTTATCACCAGCATGTACCCGTGCATCAAGCCATGTCATAGCACATTTCAGAGAGATGCCATCTGTGAACCCAAGCCAGTTTATGCCAGCTGAGCCTCCAACACAACTGCAACTGCCTGTCCCGAAACCTGACTCTTGGAACCCTGTACTGTAGGGTTTCCTCTGCAGCACTCATTTAAAAAAAGAACAAAGCTTATATCCTAGTTGACAGCATATGGCAAATTAGTTGTGCTTTTAATCTTCTTATTACATATTTTCTAATTCAGGAATCTTTGCTCCTGGCACAGTTGCGCGCAGATTTAAAACATTCAAACACACGTGCATGCTTTCTTATAAGGGCCCTCTTACCTAGTCTTACTCTCGGCTAAACTGCAGTTTTCCATACCTATCGGCCTCAGTAACACATTCAGCAGGGAGGCACCTCCATGCTCTCCTCATGTGGATAAAGATGTTTGAACACCTTCTGGATATGTATGGGTAACCAAGAAGCACAGATCATGTTGTCACTTCTTGCTCAAGTCAAGTTCCATAGAAATGACCTGAATGAAGATACCAGCCTGCTTGGTAAGGATAATAAAGTTGATGAATAATGATACATCTTCTGTGATAGCAATTTCATTCACTGAACAGATTTGACAGTACAGTGAGGTTATTATGCATTATTTTTAGTACTAGAAATCAATGGCACTATTGTCCTTTTCAGTTCAATTTGATTTAGATGAAGCTCAGTGTGCAGAGAGAATAATGAGGAGCACTGCCTCACATTAAATGGAAACAGAAATCATGTTCTTAGCAGGGTGTGTTTTATGATAAGGCGATTGTTCTGCGAACAGCTTCTTATTTCAATATTTTGGGTGTTTAAATAAAGTGTGTGCTCGAGACAGATGGAAGTCTTTTAGGAAATGTATTTCCCCAGAAAAAAAAATGACAAATTCTTTTGTGAGGAGTGCTGCTGTCAACATGATTCTCAAGGGCCTGCTGTAGAGTGGATGGACACTGAACTCATGAGGGAGGAAGACCCCACTGAAGAATAATCATGTGACTCGGGCATCTGCCCAAGCCTGCGTTCGAGTTCCTTGTTCTAATAAGGGCTTGAGCCTGGGGCTTCCATCACCAGAACAGGTCCCCCAGTCTACCCTAGTGACTCTTATTCTTGGTGAAAAACTTTGTAAAGCTCTCATTTTATTTTATTGCAGAATGGATTTTTTCATATATCCTTTTAAATGTCAAACATTTTTGCAAGGCAGAAAAACTACTTTCTCCTAATCAAGGGAAGAAGCAAGACAAATTTTGCTTATAGAGCTCTGTCAGAGGACTTCAGTTTTCATCTGTTGATGCAAGCAACTAAAAAGTTCACTGTTCCACCCTCCACAAAAATAAATGCGAGTTACCTCCTCTTCTCTTCTGAATGAAATAGATGCAGCCACTTTTTACTGTAACTCTGGATGACAAATTGCCCAATCATACCCTGCCTTTCCCAAGTGCTAGAAGACCTACCTGCATCCTACTCAGGCTTTGCCCCTGCCATCTTTTGAAACTGCACCTATGCTGCACAGAAATCTGCTCTGCATGAAAAATAAACAAATGAGGGACCTCTTGGTGATGATTACACCAATATGGCTCCTATTTCATTAAATACATTTATTAAATTAGATGACAATAATACCCCCCCCCATGCATTCCTTTAGAGCTGCAACTGATTTCCCAGCTTCTCCACCTGAGTATATAAAGACCCAAGGGAGGCTACCTGACACCTGAGGACATGTGGAAAAGAGACAGCACATGCAGTACTTCTGGCAGAAACTAGCTAGGTGTGTACACCCTTCTGTGAGATACCATACCACTTAAACAGAATCTCTCAACAGTATCCATTGACATGTTTTGTCCAGGCAACCCAGTGATCCATTCAAGTAGCAGGAAGTGGCTCTAGTCCATGAGCTCTGCCACAGAGAGCATGTGGGGATTTCCACAGACTTTGTAAGGGCTGGAAGAGGAATAAAAGCTGTGGCCAGCTGAAGAGTTACAGCTAGGCTGGCACTTTGCATTCAGGGCTCACCTGGAAGCCATTCGATGTGAGCTGCAGCACGTTTAATCGGTCTTACAGATGCAAACAATAAAGGCACCTTGTGCCAGTAGATGGCACTCTGTTAATGACCTACACACACTTAAGAGCCATGCACGATTTCTGCAGTAAATATAGAGCCTCCAGCTTTTTCTATTTGCTCTGTAGAAAAGCAGACATTTTGTTGACAGAAGACACCCAGCTCTGTCCCTAGACCGTTTGCTCCATACACGAGTATATCTCAGCTCCTCTCCATACTGACCTAAGCTGTGCTGGTTGATGCATACCCTGTCCATCTGCAACTCCTGCCTAGGCACAGACAGGAGGCTTAATGCCCTGCTTACCAGCCACCCACCCCCTTACATCTTCATCAGCTGCACAGGACTGATGCAGGACTATTCTGCCTTGGAGACAAACAGAAGGTTGGGCAGGTTGGGCTTGAGGAAGAAGTTGCCCAATTACTGTTCTAGGGAGAAGGTGGCAACTTGCAGAATAACCCTCTCCTAGACATGAAACACACCTGAAGAAATTCTTGCTTCTAAGAGCAAAGCAGCGCGCCGTAAGTTTTGAATTACACATCGTCATCAGACAACTCCAGTACATCCTGAGGACCTCCAGCTCTCCTCAGCAGGAACCCAGTCCCTACACACCAGTGGTGCAATATCTTGGCAAGGCACTTTCTCACTGTACCAATGCACAAGCACAAATTACAAGCAGCTTTCAGTTCTGTCACACAGATTCAGAGCAAAACAGGTAACTGATGCTTTTGAAAACATGACACAAAGCCCAAGTTGTTCAGTAAAAGAAAAAAAATTAGCTTTGCAGCAGTCATTCTCTTTAACACAATCAGTCAGTTCTATTAAGGCTTTTCTCAGACACTCAGCACACCATTGAAGGGCAACTTCATAGCAATTTTAAGTCACAGAGACACTGTATCTGCAACATTATTATATTCTTGCTGTCATCATCCTAATTAAGACCACTTCTTCCCTCCCAAGAGGCAGCCTTGGCTATGGGCACCACTGGATGCCTTCAAACAGAAGGCATTTCCTCTGAAAGCAGCACTCCTGTGGCATCTCACTTGTTTGCTTACAACACCTTTCTCCTTTTGGTTAGAAAGTAGCAAATGATCCTCCTTCACTTTGATCCCACTTTGCTAAACTATCACGCTTTAAATGACTTTCATGTTAAGTATGTAGGACAGGAGGGAAAAAAAAAAGAAAAAAGAATGAAAGCAGGCTCTTGGAAAATAGGACACAAGAGTGCCTCCACTAGAATGAATATAAACTAGACACCCAGAAGCAAGAGGGGGTGACAATTTGCACACGTTGGTGCTTTTTTGTTTATCCCAATAAATAGCCTCACTTTGATGTCCTGCCCAAACTGAGGTGCCCAATAGCAGACTGAAAGCCGCATCTCATCAATTACAACAGTTAAGTTCTCCTTTAAGGAGTATTATCCACAAAACACAACTCAGGGCACACAGAGCTGAAATTCCAGGTCTGTCGTAAAAAGATGAGACAATTTATTGATCTGTCAATTTGGAAACACCAGCCTCCAACCAGAAAGCTCATTTTTCTCCATCATAGCCTGAAAACACATACTTCTGGTAGCTATAAAGCTTTCAAGTAATGAGGCTTCAGGCTGCATTACCAATCAAAATCCATTAAATGTTCTACTTAATACAGCAGAAAAAAATGCATAAACATTCAAACGAAGTTTAACAAAAATCTAACCCACTTGGAGTTACTCAAATTCTGCTAAGGCTTTAATAGAGCTTGAGCTTATTCACTCCAAGTTGGTGGAAAGCTACAAACAATGTTGTTTAGAGCAGGAACGAAAAACATTTTCCATTAGACAGCAGGTGCCTATTCGAATTTTCCACTCCTATGAATATATGATTTATGGTTGGAGTGACTGATTCAAACTCTGGCCTGGAGAGTGACTGCTGTACACAAATTCCACTTTGGGTAAATAACTTCAAATTCTAAGTACTGGCAAAGGCTCTCCCCCTCCCTCAGTCTGCCTTCTGTGCATGTGTAAAATGCCCTTTAATAAGCACAGATTAGATCACAAGCTGAGCATGTCAACAGCAAAATGCTGTTGTGAAAAGGCAAATGTCTAAGACATAGAAAAAGGAGGCAAGTCTATATGGTACAAAACCTCATCCTCCTCCCCTGCTCCACACTAGTTTTAGCACTGTTTCTACTTTTAGGTACCATACTGCAAGAAAGCTAGTCACCAATATCAAGGAATCCAAAATAAGTTATGAAAATCAAGAAGTGTGGAAAACTTGCATAGAAAATACGCACAACACACACTGTCAGTTACATAATCTCCACAGGTATTTTAGTATAAAGCCTGAAAGTTATTTTAGCACATGCATTTTCCCATAAGCATGAGCATAAAAAGTGATCATCCAAAAATTCAGACAATGTTTTTACATATAAATGTGAGCTCATTAAAAAAAAAAAAAATTAAAACCTCTGTAGCTACCCATAAGCATAGAAATGCTTGAGCTTGGTTTACAGGAAAAGACAAATATTAATGGAACACCACTATAAATCCTTGCAGTGGACCATGCTGCTGTTGAAAATACAAAGAGCTAACAAATACAAAGAAAACTGCTTCTAGTGTTCAAACTAGAACTTCAGATTTCAGCGCCCATTTCTGGATAAGCTACTACTTTCTCCCCTGTAACTGTGTTGCCCAGTCTTTGAGGTATATGTTAGGGCGGGGAGTTTGCAAGCACAAGAGAGCACAAAACCCAGGTGTATTTCGCAACTGCTTTTGCAGCGGTGCAAGCTGAAATACTGTACGCACAATCACTACAGAAGTGGTTGGTCAAACGTTAAATTCTGGAGCAGTTTCAACTGTATTTTCTCTAAGAGTTGCTTTTCACCTCTTACTTGCTATTGAGTGGCCTTAGTGTCCATTTGTGAAAGAGCAGTGATGCCTCTCATTCCACATCCGTTTGAAAAGGCTGATGCCGGCAGGCTATCAATTGCAATTGTAAAGCAGATGCATGGTTGTGCACTTGTATTTGTGGGTTTGTGCATTCAACTAAGTGGCTTTTCATGGCTTCATAAGGCCCCTCTCAAACATTCTTTGGCTGTAGAGATACCCGTGCCAGATATAACTGAGCTGTCTTATGTACCAGAAAGCAGAGTAACTTGTATAGACTTCTGGGCAGCGTCAGATTGATTAGCAGCACACATGGGTAGAACAGGTTACTGAGAAAATGCACCTCATTGGTGAAGCTGGCTGCATCCAGTTTTTGGGATCCAGTTTTTGGGCTAAGGAGCCACCCCTAAGGCATAAGTACCTTCATCCCCTCAATAGCATCATCTTCTGCCTCCTGCTGCCAAGCAGTATCCTCTTTCTCCTCCTTCCCCCCATTTTCTCAGCAGCAGCAAGCTGAGAGGGGGCTGTCCTACCACCCACAGCTGACCCATCTATGCTGCTGTGGCAGCAGCGGTGCAGCTTTAGTCAAGAAGCTTCAGACAAGAGAAGGAATCTGGGGGTATAGGCAATGTCTGCTACAAATCCTCCTCTGGGACTCTGCCCATAATGGAAGAAACATACAGGTGGGATAAGACCTGTATGTTGCTTGTAGGAACACAATGAACTAGGTCTTTATTTCTGAAGCCTTGTAAATTATTCACTGAAATGGTCCTATTGCTTGCCTTCACTGGCTATAGGACAGGGTCCTAAATCCATACAAGTCACCCCACATGGGCAGTTCTGCAGGTGTTCTGTTTGCTAAATCTTTTTAATGAATGGCTTATTTTTCTTGTTCCACTCTACAGTTTCTGGTGCAGAGATACTTTTTCTCTTAGTAGGTCAGGCCAAGAGAGCTGGGTATTAAGCTGGTCTCAGAAACTACTGACTTGCAATCTTCTTTACTGAAGGTAAAGAAGATTGGTACCCAATGAATGCAACGTCCATGCTACAAAATTTGACAGATGAAACCTGTTATGTTGACTTTTTAAAATGAATTTTCTTGAAGAGGATGAGCAAGCAGAGAGGCACTTAAATTAGCACATCACTGAGCTAATATACTACAATTTTACCAAGGTAATTAAAGATGGAACAATGTGATGATCACATTAAGGTCATGATTAAGATCAAACCAATAAATCAAGAAGTTCAAGTGATGAAATCATCAACAGATCAGGATGTAAAATCAAACAACACAATTTACAGTAAAAATAAAGTCTTTTGTTCAAACCTTCCTTTGGAAGAGGGCACGAAAAACAATTTCTTTCTAGTTTGAGGCCTCAGCCCCACTTTCAGCAGTAAGTGTACTGACCTGATTGAGGAAAAGCACAGATGGATGCTTATGTCCTAACAACATGACTTGAACGTTCGTTCTGGTCTAATGTCCTTGCCAAGCAGTCTTAAGCAAGCACCATGATATCCTGAGAGCACATTAGAGAGACATTTCTGCTTCCTCTCACTCCCTGACCTGATTCCACCTGGCCTTTATAAGTGAAAAGGGGGACTGCTGGAGTGCTGTATGCTTGTGGATGGACCCTTTTATAGTTCTGGCAAAGCCAAGAGAAATGTCTTGTCCAGTCAGAGTTGCACTAAACTCAACTAGACAATTGTAAAGGACATCAGTGATGAAAGAATGACCATATTCAACCTTCTTATACTGTGATTAAATCAAAAGAGTTTCTTTCTCCCTTAACAACTGATTTGTTGTCCTGCCCAGACAGCTGGCCTGCCAGACATATGTCCTCACATGTGACTACATTATGCTTTGGGTAATACCTAGAAGGAGCTCTCTTAAATAGACCCCTCTTATGGGAGCACTGTAGCCCTCCTACTCAATCTCTCCTCTCTTCTTCCCTAAGGGATCAAGATAGTTTTAGGGATACAGACTGCATTCGTTTTATCCCCTTCTAATTCACAGGATAGTCTTTCCATTCTTTCTAATTAAAGTGAACAAGGTTTCCTTTCCTCAAGTAAAAAGTACCCCTATATTGAACTAGTCACTTTCCTCTGTAGTTGACTAACAAAACAGTAACAATTCAACTTGTCCGAATAAAAATTTAATTTTCTTTATTTACGTAACTCATTGGCCTATTTCACTGTTAAACATCTCCTACCTGGGATATTATTCGTATATCCTACATTTTGTATCAAGTATGCACAGGCTGACACAGAATATACATAGCTGTATCAGGCCTAACCAAGAAATAATCCCTCTATAATGAACCATGCCAAAGAGACTTATGTCAGCCACTGCCTCCTAAGCATTCTGCCACACAAGCTAACTCCTCCAACCAGATAACCTCCTCCAACCTGTAACTCTGTTCAGCTTAAGGTGTGTGCAGTTACCCACATCTTGCTTTATCGCTTCTTCCTTTAATGTCACTGTTATTGCAAGTCACTTAGGATACTTATTTTCTTCGTCCACACCACAATGAAGAATCTTAAATCATACACAGGAGGAGGTTTTGGTAGCACTGCTTTTTAACCCAGTAAAATCTACCACTAATTAGGTCACAGGTCACCATTTGGGCAAGTGAATTGATACAACGTGCCAGTCCCAGAAACACACACCTTACTCAGGCATTGCTTTGTCCCGTCAGCACCTCAGTAGCAGTGGGGCTTTTAGGGTCCTGTAACCTGGCATGTGACAACAAATGATAGACTGTTGCAGCACAGAAAGGGGTAGGTTCTGATGTCACAGGAAAATGAGCCCACAGGATGTGAAAAGAGTCTAGCTAGCTGCTAGCTATCGAGTCACCAAGAAGGCACATGCAGTGATGGTTTGGACTGTAGTGACATTCCTCACTTTCAATCTGGGACAGGTCTTTGATTTATCATTTTCTTTCACTTTTCCAAACAAATTATATTATGGCTTACGAGTTACCACAGAAGTAAAAGCAAAACCTTGCTGGAGATGAAAGCTTTGATTTATTAATTTTACTCTTTGCTTACCTGTACACCATTGACATGATTTTCACAGCATTACTTTCTTTCACAGGAGAGGTAATAAGCCTTGTAATCATTGCTCAGCTCTGCAGCACTGGTACCACCGCACCACTGCTGCTCATGAGGGTACACATTGCTCCTTGGAACAACTCGAGCTACCAAGTCAGTACACCCATGAAGCTTCACTGAAAATGGAAGGGATGAACTTTTGCAGCTATTTTCTTGCAATAAGAAGAAAGAGGGACCCTAGGAGAGCATGTTGATAAATGAGGTGTTGGTCTGCCTTGACATTCTGGTCCCCTCCTTATAACCTATGATTAATAAATAAGGCATAAAGCTGTTTGAAAGTAGCTTACAGAAGAAACAACAGATTGGGTAAGACCAGTGTGCCCTCAAGCCCACCATCTTGTGTCTGATAATGACTAGTCCCAAGATGCTCAGAGGAAAGTGAAGGAATACTACTGCAGACAGGTGTGGCTAAATTTATCTTCTGTTAAAAACCCTCCTTCTTATCCCATATAATTTTTTTAACCTTGAAGCACATGGTCACGTAAGTCTTCCATCATTAATTCTGCACTGCCCATAAACTTTTCATTTTTATAACTGTAAAAATCTGCTACTTTTCCAGCATTTTTTGTTGGTCTACAACAGCTTAAACTTTGGTGCAGATCAGAATGCACTCCTTATTGTTAAATTAACTCACACATCATTTGTGGTAACCCTCTGCATTCACAATGGAAGCCACTATCTCAGACTACTTATATTCTTAAGTCACTTTTTGACTAGTGTGCTGTTTCATGAATACATTATCACCTACAGAACTGCTAGTTGACATATATTATCTGTTACACAGGCATTACTATCTGCTACAAATATGTTGCAAATTATCAACATTACTGACTTCTGGATAGAAAATGAGGAATTAATCTGATGAATGTCAAGTTTGGTTCATGTCACGATGCTCTTGGTGTCATGATCCATCATGAAAGATTAAACAGAGGTATCCTATGAATCAGATTCATTTTAGTCAGCAACCACAATGCAAGTTCTTTCACTGAACAAATTTACCCCATCTGGGCTACAGTAGCTTTCTACGATTAGATCTACATGTTCTGGTCATGGTTGCATGTTGTGCAACCAATCAGTTCACAGCCAGCTACGGCAGTGTAGTTACCAGACAAAGCAAATGCTATACACCTCCCATTGACTACAGAAATAACTGTGCATTTCAGCAAATCAAACACAAGGCTACAGATATTAACCATGCAAGTCTCCAGCAGAAATATTTTTTAATCTAAGGTGGGACAGGCTCATAAATAATTTACAAGGAGTTATGACTTTATATTATCTGAGTAATATATCTGGGAGGGAGGACTAGAATCAGTGGTGTGGGCTATTCCCCTCTGAGATCTGTAATAAATTTCTTACATTATAATCTGTTGTGAAAAATATTCTGGTTGTCACGCTCCATACACAGGAGGCATTCTAAGTGGCCTGCCACTGAGTCCCCATTGGATGATAACACTGTCCAAATTTCTCATCATTTCACACTTTCACTCCATAGCTGCGTGCTTGTTACAGCTCGCTGCTATAAAAATTATTTTTAATGGAAAAGATCTGACAGAAACTTTATGCTTCCTTGACAAAATTTTTATTGGGCTGAATACTGGAGTATTACTGACGTAGCTTTGGACAGGCAGCTATGAGCTGAGGAATTGCTTTGGGAGGAGGGTGGGGAGGAAGCTTTTATTACTATCCTTATATCTCTGAAATGAAATGCCCTCAGAGCAGAGGGAGGATCTTGGATGCTGCTGTCAGAGAATGGTATGACCCCTTGGGGCTTATCACCACACTCACACTATCAGGAAGAAGAGAAGCCACATATTTTTTCTCCAAAAGTTTAACACACACCCAAAACTCATGCCTCTATCACCATAACACATATATGCCTCCCAGTCTTGTAGTCATCCTCAGCTGATGCCTACAAAACAGGAAGTGGGCAGAGATGAAAGACTCCTGAACACATGGGCCCATTCCCTGCTCTCCCCCTACCCAATGTGGGATTTGGGTCCACTGCACCTCCTTGCCATCAGCAACCTGGGGTACCGATGCAGGGTTATATCCCATGTTGTAACTACGCAAACTGAAGCCAAGTGTGAAGCCAAGCAGCACAAACTGTCTTAATTACTGACAGCCATGGTCGCACCCTCATCTTTGTCCTCGCTCCCCACAGAAGCATGCCCTTGCACACTCCTTTGTGCTGACAGAGCTGTTTCAGAGCATCAAATAAGAAAAAAGACAAAAAGAGATAAAAAACTCCTCAAGCCATTTTGCAGCAGTAGGATTGTGACAGCTGTTGGTTAACTTGGCTAAGCTGCTGTGAAACTAGGAGCTGCCCTGTGCTCCAAGGAGAGTACAGAGGCAATTACTGGGAGCTAAGCTGCCTGGCCAGGCCAGGTTAGATGCCTCCATGTGCTTTCTGCAACAGTCAGATTGTTCAGGAAGGAGCTGCATACCGCAGCCTATGAGCTTGGCAACACAGGACAATCAAAGACGGGTTCATCTGTTTCCCCTCACCACCATGCTTAGGGCACATGCCCAGGGGCTTCCTGCCTTCCAAAACCCACTGCTCCAAACCCTTTGCTCAGGGCAGGTATCTAGGCCCACCCTTCCTGCTCAGTGCTGAGGAAAGAGCCATGATTGTCCAGCCTCTGAACAATGCTGTGTAGCACCCTCCCAAGAGGAGAAACCAGAACTGCTCTATTAACTGTGCCTTACCATTTCTACCATGTTAGTAACGAGCAGCACATCAAAGCAGGCAAGTTTTATTCAAGACAAACTTAGTAACAAACCTCAAATAACAAACCTCAGGGAGCTAAGCACATTAGTAATCAAAATCTGACCTTCAGAAGTTCTGTCTAGCTCCTGCTGACATCTGAGAAGTAGGACATTTATTTAGTTTCACCAGGAAAATTTTAATGCTGAAGTCTAACATTCAGATGCAGCCTGAAGATGTTAGGACTGGATTTATGGAAGTATTTAACAGCTTAAAGATGCAGATACAGACAGTAGCAGAATTTTGAAAAATGCCTAAGTACCTAATATTATGAAAATCCTCTGAAAATCTGACTAGCTAGATATCTGTATCTTGAAGTGCGTAATACTGGATTGACCAAAGTTCACAGTCCTCCAATGCTCTCTTAAAAATATTGCTAAAAATCGGCCTTAAGGAGCCAATGGCTTTTAAAAAGACTTAGGGAGTTTGGCTCAGACCCTGAGAAGAATTTACATGCCTATAAGACATGTAGATACTTTCCTGTTTTAAATCTGGCCCTTGGTGTACACATTGCTGTCTCCCTTCTTTTTTATGGTGGTGCTTTTCTGCAGGTAATATTGTGTGGTATGAAAATTCCAGTGCTACTTTGCTGGCATCTGCAAGCTGAAAAAAAATATAAACACTTAGAAGAGCTTTTTGATAAAGCCAGATCGACAGTAATTGAAATTACGTGCTTAATCAAAAGTACTGCATAAGGCAGCATACTGTATAGAGGCCTCTTACTGTTCCCTAAGTATATGTTGACCTAGTAGAAATCAGCATCTATTGAAATAAAGGTTAATTAAAATTTATAAGCAGAATTTACAACTGCGAGCTGTCCCTCAAGGGGCACCTCGGTTGTATAAAGAGTATCATTGACTAGGAAAAATACTTCAGAAACTTCAGCTAAGAAATAAAGAGCATGCAGCTCCATCCCTTAATTCAGAATACCACCTTTTGCTCTAATGACTTCTAATGTATCTCCTAAGACTTGCAAAGACTCACACTTCTTGCACTCAACATTACTGACTCAGCTTTGCAAGATAAGGATAACACACGGTCATTTGATTCACTCTATGTAGTTCAAATGGCAAGACGACAGTCATTTATCTAAAAAATTGCTTGATGAATCTTAACAGAGCTTCCCAAAAAGACACTTACTAAAAGCATTATTTCCCTCTTGCCTCATAAGCAATGGCACAAGCCTGTTTACCTCGCTTGCCATACTGTGGATTACAGCAACGTAACATTGTTGGCAGTTATCAGAGGCACTTCTCTATCAGTAGTCAAGCTTTCTCATTCAGTACCTACAGTAAACATGGTTATGTTACTGTATTAAAGGAGATTAAAAAGGAAATTGTCAACTGTGCACTGCCCACTGAAAGAGCTAGACACCAAATATTTAAGGCTGGCTCTTCCTTCTCGTAGTAGCACTAACAGCTATGACTACAATACACCATCTGCATTGTCTAGAATAAAGAACTGATCACTGGAATAGCAATGGTAAAACCAGAAGAGATGTAACAGCATCTGATCATGTCTGAAAGGCCTTTGCTCTCTGCTAGTCTTGTACAGGTACTCACTGGATGTCAAGCCTCTTTGCTGTGAGTTAGTGGTGTGAGGTTCTATGGATACAAGCATACCAGTCAGGCAGTGGCCACTTGGACACCTGTCACCAGGAGCCCAAAGTGGTGAAAGCCCAAGGCTCAGATTTACTTTCCTGACAAGCTGTGTCACAACAATTGCTTCATGCTGCCAGCATTTCTATGTCACTGGCTGGCCTGTCTGGAAAACCAAAACTATCTAATCACAAACACTGAGGCTCTGACATTTGGTTCTGTTTCACAAACAGGAGGATATCAAGAACTTTAATGGAAAAATTGTGAAGCAACATGCAAGCTGAACACACTTTTCCAAAACAGCCAAAAGGAATTACCTGGGATATGAGAGACAAAGAAAAAACCGCACAGGACTACAAATGCAGCTGAATGCAGTCCTGCTGAATGCCCACAAGCTATTGAATCAGTCAGTTTTTCCCTATCAATGTTTAAGTATCCATTGTGTCCATGAAGAAACCCAGCAAGAGAGACTGCAATAAAGCTCAAAAAAAATTCAAGTCCCTGTTCCCAATTACGTTAAGCAGATCTTTATGTCTGGCAGCTGTGGGCAAGAATGCTAACTAATTAGCTATGCAGAGGGGCCTGCTTTCTCTTACTATCTCTAGCCAGAAATATCATCTTGAGTTTGAAGTAAACCCGGTTTTGAAAAAATTCTGATGCAGAGCCTCATCAACCCCTTGAATTTGAGAGAGGATTTTCTCCTCTTCTCAATGCCAACTGGAACCATTAAGAAAAGTCACTGGATAGACTGAAAGGCGGTCAGGAAGAGAAACCAAGGCTAGCAGAAATCTCAGCAGCAATATAAAAAGCAAGGGAACAGCAATTCAAAGGAATTTATGTTTTCATTTATTATCGTAGTACCTTTCTCTACTCAGAGGGAGATTGAAAATAAATGACGTGCTCAAGTGAAATACTGAATGGATCAAGTTTTTGTGTTGTGAATATAAAATCACACCTGCTTTAAAGGACTCTGGGAGAACAAAAGCTTTAGATAAAATTCTGTGTTTTCATTTTCACATAAAGATCCTGCTGCAATAGCAACAGGATGTACACATTGGAGATCAGAGAAGACAGTTCTAGGATGATTTACTTTAAATCACTTGTCCCACTCCTCACCAATGAGCCTACAGCCAGTCTACTGGCTGAGAAGTAAGTTAGCACCATTAGAGATTTCTGTATTGACAGGTTTAAGCTACAAAGCACCAAGCTGCAGAACCTATGTCTTAATTCACAGATGGACCAAAAACTACTTAAAAGCATGGAAGTAACTATATAGATTTAGACCAAGCATTCTACCCAAGATCCCACGTCTGACAACAGCCAGTACTGATGCTTAGAAATTGTCATGGTTTAACCCCAGCCAGCAACTAAGCACCACACAGCCGCTCACTCACTCCCCCCTGGTGGGATGGGGGAGAGAATCAGAAGAGTAAAAGTGAGAAAACTCGTGGATTGAGACAAAGACAGGTTCATAGGTAAAGCAAAAGCCACCCACGCAAGCAAAGCAAAACAAGGGATTCATTCACTATTTCCCATGGGCAGGCAGGTGTTCAGCCATCTCCGGGAAAGCAGGGCTCCATCATGCATAATGGTTACTTGGGAAGACAAACACCACAACTCCAAACATCTCCCCCTTCCTTCTTCTTCCCCAGCTTTATATGCTGAGCATGACATCATATGGTATGGAATAGCCCTTTGGTCAGTTGGGGTCAGCTGTCCCAGCTGTGTCTCCTCCTAACTTCTTGTGCACCCCCAGCCTACTCACTGGTGGGGTGGTGTGAGAAGCAGAAAAGCCCTTGAACTCTGTGTAAGCACTGCTCAGCAATAACTACAATATCTCTGTATTATCAACACTGTTTCCAGCACAAATCCAAAACATAGCCTCATACCAGCTTCTATGAAGCAAATTAACTCTATCCCAGCCAAAACCAGCACAGGAATGCAGATGAGAGCACTGACTGTGTTTAAGAGAGATATTTCTCCTAATAATGGCCATGCACAGTTTAAAAACCTCCTCAGCAGGAGGTTACATGGGGACCACAATGTTTACTGGTCATAGATTGACAACAAACTTCTCTAACACCAACTCCATAGCATCCCGAAGCACCAAGTTGCATGCACAGCTTAATTACACCTGGTGTAGAGAAAGTCTTCCTTTTATTTGCTTTAACCTGATGCCCGCTCACTTGGCAAGAAGCCACAAGCTAAATATTCCCATTCATCCTCTTCACACTTCTCGCAATTTCAAAGTCTCCTGTAATCCCCTTTCTGTCATTTCTCTCCCCAGCTAGGTAGTCCTACTCAAATTAGTCTCTTCTCAGGGAGTTCTGCATAGTATGGAGCCTTTCACCACCTGGTCAGCCAGGTTAATACATTAATAGAGGTTAGCCTGTGAAACATGTAAAAATAAAGTCCACCTCGCCAAAATACCAGTCTGACTGCTGAAGAGTGAAAGGGCTGACTGGTGTTGAGGGGTGACCTCTGCAGACCTCTAACTATGGGCCATCTCCTTTGTGACTGAGGAAGGAGTTTGAGACAGCAAGGCATGGTGTGAAGGGGGAAAAGGTCTCACACTGATCTCCCACTGCTTTACAGCTTCTGTATTTTGTGGCCCACACCATGGAAAGAGTGGTCTCCCTCCTCCTCTAACTGGTTGGCTGACCTGAGTCGCTTATGACTCTCTTTCTGCTTCAGAATAACAACCCTTGCCCTTTCATGGCTCACAAATGCCCTGAAATTCCTCAGTTCAAATCCTGCTGTTGACCTAAGCGAGGTGAGTTACAAAAGCTGTCTAAAACAGGCTGAATTTGATGGCCTTCCAAGCCCTCTGCAAAAGCCATTTGCTGGGCAAGTTGATAGGTTTCCAGAGATAATGGCAATTAATGCAATGACAATTTGTAGTGTGTAGCTGAGTCACTGACTGACCAACTTCATTTGCCACTGCTGAACAACCACTTTCTAGAGTTGCTGAGTGTATTATGCTGTTTGAAGGTCTAGTACATGTCATCATGCTACGAACTCCTGGGTCAGCATTGTACTGTGATACGAAGGGAGCAGCACAGAAACAACAATCAACACAGGCTTACAAATTCAGTCTGTAATGCTCCCAGGAGAAATTAGCCTATACTGAGCTCTGGGCTGCTGTGACACAATAGCTACTGAGACCCCAAAAGACACCATTTGGAGGATCTGTGCCCTTCTGTCACAAACTGCTATATGTGAAAACCATGGGAAAGATTAACAATCCCTGACGCACCAACCATAAGCAAACAAGGACTATAGACCTCTTGGCTTATGTCCAATAACCCTGGCAACCATGTTTACAGGGATGGACATCCAAGAGACACTGTGCTCCTTAAACCCCTGATATTTTCAGGGGAAGTCTCATCCCAGTACATATGAAGTCCCACAAAGCTTTTAACTTTCCAGGTAACTTTAAAACACTTCCTCTCTCCAACCCTCCTCCACCCCCCAAAAAAAAGCTTCTTAAAAATTTCTTTTCTTAATACACATGCCTATTCTTTAAACACATCATAGTTTAACACACACAGCCTCACTGAGGGGTCTAAATAGATGCAGAGGGAGCTAAGCAGGGGAGTAAGTTGGGGAGGTGGGTTTGCAATAAGCTGACAACATTCATGCACCACCCCTGAGGTACACAGAATTTACTGACTTGGAAATAAAGATTGGGTTACTCTACCCTGATGCATAGACAGCTGTGACCACTGTCAGGAGGTAGGAATACAGGCTGTGGGCAAAACAAAGAAGAAAACTTACCTATCCTCAGGGCTGGAGAGAAAACTATTATTCAGAACCACTTTGTTAATAAACCCAGTACACCCGGGAAGAGTCAATGGTCTTTTCATTCCTATTCAAAATGTGGGTTGTATTTCACAGGAGGAACAAGCAGAAAATGAAGGGTGATAGCATAGATTAACTCTCACCTACCCCACACTGCACTGAAAGGTTGCTTTCCTAGATACCCATTTAAGAAGGCACCTGCAGGGACCAACTGAGCTTACTGTCTCATTATGACCCTAAGATGCTGTGGCTGATTTACCAAAATGAAAGAGAAAGAGAAAATGATATGTCTAACTGTGTGCAGCAGATCAGTAGCAGAGCTGAGAGTCCTGACCACTGCCTCCCAGTCCTCTCCTAGCAACAAACCACTGTCACTCTCACTGGCTTTTCTCCCTTCTTCATGTTGTTGCAGAGAACAAACTGTAAAGTCCCTGCACTGTTTCACCTCCATCCATATTTAGGTATCTTTGCAAGTGACAGCTATTTGTGTAACTAATAACAATGCTTTGCACTGAAGAAGGTATGTCTGAAGTTTTTTTATATGATGAATCAAAATCCACCCTTGTACTCCTGTCAGGTAACACTGATTGGAAAGCAAAACCAGTATTTTGATATACTTGGTGTGTTTGTGCTTATAAAGTCTGCACAGACTTACCTGTTAAATGACAAAAAGAAACTATTTTTTTCCTTGCTTTCTGCCAAGTAAGCAAGACTTCCCTTTTCCTTAGTAAACAAGCTGTGTTACGATCAGCATGGGACATGCATATACTAGTTTTATAGCTTTGGTGATTTACTTTTAAATCTCTTGTTATTCCATTAAAGTATCACTGAGAGATACAATGGTTAATATTTGTGTTTGATATGGTTGCTTTGTCTAAATTAAGGAACAGCTTGTTGATTACAATTTCAAACTCTGCAAGTGAAACTTCACACTACTGTAAATACATATCCAGTTATTATGAAAATATGTATCATTCACACACTATGTGTACACATAATAACCAGACATTTGGTAACAAAAATTCACTATCTGGTGATAACTAAGAAAACCATTTAAAATAAGACTAGATTTCTAATATAGTTAAATACCTGGTATCAGTTACATTAAAGCTTGCTGAAACCATGTGTGTGTGTGCAATTCTTGAAATCAGTCTTTTAAGAAATATTTTAAATGAAGTTTCTTTATGGAAGTGAGGTAAGTCGCTGTCAAGTTCAGTTGGAGATGGTAGTCTGAACCGCCAATCCACTGGTTAG
Source organism: Ciconia boyciana (assembly GCF_034638445.1). Taxonomy (NCBI): domain Eukaryota; kingdom Metazoa; phylum Chordata; class Aves; order Ciconiiformes; family Ciconiidae; genus Ciconia; species Ciconia boyciana. The sequence continues at coordinate 62,374,360 of NC_132938.1, forward strand.
AAACATAAACACAGCCTTGAGCCTGGGCAGATCCTACCCTGTGCTGTCCAGGAAAAAGATCCACCACATGTCCTTGTCTTTTCACAACACCCTGCACAGTAGATCTATCCCCTGGCAGGTGGCAGAAGAAATTCAATCCCCATCCTCAAGCTCTGACCCTACAGTGAACTTTCGTTACCTGTACCAAGCCCTCCATCACCAGACCCTGACTGGGAATGAGATTTTAATGAGGTCTGAGCCCCTGTGTATGACAAACTGTCTTTCAAGGTCACTAGACAACTGTCATTGTCAGTGCTGTGGATTACATTCCTTAAATTACATGACAAAACCACACAGCATGGAAGGGTCATATCTGTCAATATGTGTATGTACATTTGATTCAATCCTACTGCTTTTTAAAATGTCTTGTTCTGATGGGAAGCAGAAGAACCTGAGACTGTAAACATCTGTTTGTCTTGTATGACTATTTGTAGGGAAAAAAACAACAAAAGAGTGATCAAATTCATTCCATATTTGGGTGGCTAGATAATCTACATAAAAAAGCCTTTATTCTAAATCCTTTAGTTCCATGGATGACATACATTGTTTAGACTCTAATTAGACTGGAATTGCACCTTCTATTCCCCTGACTATTCACTCAAATAAAACCAGCATTTGCTGTAGTTACATTCACATTCTTTTTCTGCTCCCTCTCTATGGATACTTCTGGCAAGTGAATTTCCTGGCAGGGATGTGAAGGAAGCAGCAAGTTTTAATTTAACATCATAGAACATAGAAAGTGTATTTTAAAACTCATAAACACAACTATGCATAGCAGAAACTTGCTTTAAAGAATTACTCTCATTATACTCTGGACTCAGTAAAGTGCTGAGGAACATACTTACCTTTAAGTATTTTCTGAAGTCCCTTTGAAATCTCTGTTTTAATATTTTCCTGAACTGCAACCTCCATCTGGGGAGAGAAACAATACCTTGTTATAAGTGTTGTGTCTAATAAAAATGAATCAGCACAGCTTGCATTTTGATTGCCAATTATTTGCAATCAACTGCTCAGAAAAACTTGCTGATCAAGAAAATACTCTTAGAAATATTCATTAAAAATATTTGTGAACAACTTCAAGTGTATACAGGAAAGAATATCTATTAACAAATTCATAGATCTATGAACATATTCAATTGAATATAGGAAATATTCCTATGGAAATATAGGAAAAAACCAAAAATATTGCCACATAAGCCATGGGATGAAACTTCAGGTACTTTATTTTTTTTTTTTTCCTATCAATGATTTACTTAGCACTTATTCTAAGGCTATACAAACTAAAACTTCAGTTTGCTGTTTGAATCGCTAACAGTGCAGTTAATATCACTGGTTAGTTTTGGAATACGTTACAATAAAATGTTTTATGTGAATGCATCTATATTCACCATAAAAAAACTTCATTAAGTCTCAGTTACAACTACTAGTCAGAATTAAAGTTACACAGAATGTATCATAAATACTGAAGGAAAAATTAAGCCTATAAAAAGCACGGCAAGTAATAGGAAAGGGAAGCAAGTTAAATATTCAAATGAATTTCCATTTCATGCACACTTCTGAATAACTATGAGAGTGGAAAGTACCAAAAATGCTAAAACAGCCATTAAAAAATAACTCTGACCCTAAAATCTGGCCCTCAATCAAGCTGAAAGAATATGCTTAGTCAGCATCTTTGTTATGAGAGGATATTTAAAAGGTTCAAAGACAGTAACATTCAAGTTCCAGTGAAAGCTGAGAGGCTTTGCAAACCTAATTCTCATTTCGGTCCTAAAATCTTCCCCTGCTTCTTGAGAAGCTGGATAAAATATTAAATACAAATTAAAAGTTAAATTGCTCAGTTGTTCCAGATACCTCTTTTTCAAAAAGCATTTTTGAAGGAATTGGAAGTTTTTAAGGGAAATTTCCTATTTTAATAGAATTGTTTCAAGCTTTTACTGAAGGATAAGAAAGTGGAAAATATTTTCACTTGAGGAAATGGAACATTTTGATGGGCCTTCTAAAGTCTGAATAATAGGTCCTTTTTTCATGGAAAGTAAGTACTGCTCTGGTCAGGGATACTGGATCATCTATTAAAAACACTATCTAAGTAGACAGCTACTAGAAGTAAGTTTAATTCAGTATCATGTCCATCTGAAAGTCACCCCACCAGCTAGACTTCTGCCTGGGTTCCCGTCTTCTGGAAAATCTGCTAATTGAGCAACACTTAGGAAATCGCTAACATCCAACTGCAAAAATTTTAGCTGACCTTAAGGATGCATCTCCTTTCTCTCAAAGTTACTAAGAGAGTCCAACCCACCACGTAACACACCATCGACAGGCAGAGAGGAATACTTTAGTAAATATAGTATTATGGGAGCTGTGTCACTGTTTCAGAAAGTATTTATCCAATGGATGCATTATGAGGGGATGAGTTCAGATGCCTCTTGCTCAATCACAAAGGAAAGCAAGCACAGGAGTAGATGTGAGCATGAATAGAAAAAGCAACAATAAGGTTTTATTGCTGACTCCAAATCTTGCCATTGTCTGCTAAATGTAGCAGGTCATGCAGTCTCTCGTCATGCTGAAACCACGGTCAAATTCAAGGCACATTTTACCGCAAAAGACAAAGATTTGCACTGCTGCTCCTACTGACTCTGCATGAAGGTACTTAGATGTCTGCCTGGAGGAGACAGAATTTTTAGTCACATTTAGCCCCTCAAGACCCAGAATTATCTGCAAAAATCAAGCTCTGTAAGTATCCCTAAATTCGAAATCCATAAAATCAGGTAACATCTTTGAAAAACTTGGGCATTTGAAACCCTTTAGAAAATAGAGAATAATTCACAAATAAAAGCTTACTTCAAGTTTTACACAGAATTTTTGGTTTTTTTAAAAGGATGTTAAATAAGGTTAGAGAATCTCAGTTCAAGACAAGAAATACCATTCACATTGGGAACCAGTTTTGGAGAAGAGGTAACCTGTGTGTTTTTGAAACACAGTATAAGGAGAGTGGGAATTCATTAAATTATATATTAAATCAATATTTATTTCTGCTTTTTAACCAACTCCAGAATGCATAGTATGTATATCACATTACTCTTGATGCCCCACAGACTGGTGCACATGCTCAGCTTCAAGCAAGCAGCTCCCACACTCATCACCACAATTAAGTGCATGCATAAGCCTGTGCAGGATGGAGTCCAATATCACCAAGGACACAGAAAGACTGAAAGAAGAACTGCAGAAGGAGTGATAAGTAACTCTGCAAGTAACTCTTCATGTAGCTAATGACTCCAACTGCTGTACATCAAGTTCAACTCAAGTAGGAACTCAAGCAGCTGCTATTTGTATTAGTAGTATTCACACACTTAAAGCATTTGCACCTCTTTTTCCAATCCATTAGTTCTTTGTTAAGTCATATGCAAGTAATTATCTTTTACTTTCTCAGTTTCTTATCCCTAATACTACCTTTAGCAGGCCATTTCTCCTTCTTCCTAGCTAGTAATAGATAAAAGAAAGTTATTGAATACAGTTACGATGGCATTTTGGAAAGCTTGAAACTTGCTTTACTGAATATATCGCAACAGTAAAATGTGACATCCAGAAAGCAAGGGGAGAAAGAAGCTAAAGATAAGATTGATGCAGTGGGAGGTAGTTACACAAAGAGTTAGGGATCTCTTGTGTAATACAGAAGCTGTCCCTTTTACTCTGCTTAGTCCAAGTCCTACCAGAAATTTCACAGAAAACAAGGTAATTTGAGGGACAGTGCTGACACACTGCTTGCCCTTATGTTCCTTAGGGAAATGAAGTCACCCAGACTGGAGAGAGGCACAGTGTTCCTCATTGCTTAAGACTTAACTCTTTGATGTTCCTGGATTGGTACTTTCACTTGGTGGTAAAGAGAGTCATTTCCAGACATAGAAATACTTTTGGTCATGAATGGAAATAAAGAAGCAAGGACAAGCAACTTTCTTTTTTGGTGCCTCAGAAGATGCCCTTTGTGCTTCACACTCTTCTATCAAAAAGAAACAGACAGACAAAGGAAGGGAAAAAAACTTCTCCCAACATACCAGACCATAAAGAAAGACTCTGTACAGGTCCAGCTCTAGGTACAAGGAAATCAGGGAGCAAAGAGAGTGAAAATGAATATATGCCATATTTTTCCAGATCTTCTAGTGCATACAAGGGCTCAAGTTGTCAGGTCAGCTTTGAATCTTACCCACTGCCCTCAGAAATGTGTGCCCTTGCACAAGGCTTTGTGCTTGGCTTTCTGTGATTAAGATCCCTTTCCTGTAACTCAAACTTTCCCTGTCATAAATTGTTTAGCTCCATTTTCTCTTGTCCCCTTCAATTACCTCTTGCGTATGGATGCAATTCTCTTATTACTTAGGTAGGCAATTATGAAAAAGGAGCTTTTCAAAATCAGAGCCAGCATTCTCAGGCATGAACTCCTACCAGCCAGGTCCTACAGCCTCCAGCTCGTTTTTCTTGGAGCAAGGGCAACCTCCAAAATATTGCAGTTCAGCTGTCCCTGGAGGGCGGTTGTTGTAGCCTTCCTTTCAGACACCCAGGCTGGGAGGCTGGGCTTCTGATACAGGTGGCAACATCAGGGAGGCCCCTCCAAAGGAGGATTTACAGAAAAAAAAATCCAGCTCCTGCTCCACCATGTTCCTCGCTGGAGCCTAGCCAGCTCTACTGCTTACATAGTGCAGCCCAGTAGCTCAGTAAATATGGTAACCAGTAATAGGCCATGGGCTTTGTACCAAGGTTGCCAGGCCTCAGGACTGAGGCATCTCTGGCTTGGTTTTTTTCAGAATGTATCTTGACTTTTTTTTCCAGAGGGGTTAGACAGAACAACAATTTTTATGAAAATCAGAGGACAGCAGAGCCAGCATGGAAGAGTACAGGATGACAAATACAGGTACAGCCCATGAAGAATTTGATCGCCTTAGAACAACAAGGTCACATGCCCAAATGTCCCAATTTCCGAGGGTGAAGCTGGGACAGGGCAGCCAAGAAGGGTGATCACAGCCAATACACAAACACAAGACAGAAAATGGCCTCTATTTATATGAGGAAATACCCGAGAGTTTAATGCCCAGTCCCACAAACATGCTTCAAGAATCTAAACCCCCTCCTTGTCCATCTAGGACATTTAAGCCTTTGCTGGTCCTTCTGCTAGGCTCTGGACTTGCCAGCAGCATGGCAATGACTGTGACTGTTCCCATCACCTGCTCTGAGCTAATTCAGGTACCACAACAATGGTGCCACAACAGGACGGACCAGAATACAAGCTGACAAGTGTTGTGTCATTGCAGTCAAGTGCTCACTGCTATTGTAGCTGCCAGAGTGAGCAGGTTTAAAACAACAGCATCATGACCATAAGGCCATCAGATGCCTTACTTTATGCACCTAAGCATCAAAAACCACAGTGGGTGCCTTAAAGAATGAATTAGCAAGATTCTGCCCGTATAGCAAAACCTCCAAGCATTCCCAGTCATTCCCCAGATATTGCTACCTAAGACAAGTGAAAGGTAGGGATGGCAAAAATGTAGAGGGTGGGGAAAAAAAAAATCTTAACAAGAAATAGTTACATATTAAATACACATTAAAACTCACATTTTAGAAGTAAAGGAGTGAACAGTTAAGGTCACTCAAGCTGTTAAGAAATGTGATTGTCTCACATTTGTGCCAAGAAAACTTTAAACTAAGCAACACTGCTTTGTACAGTATTAAAGAGAGGTTGAGAATCAGATAGACACATTCATCACAAGATGAATGGATTATAGATATACTTTTAAGACAGCAATAAAATCATTCATTACACTTTTTAAATGAAAAGTTGGAGTGAAAAAAGCAGCTAGTGTAATAATTGCTATGAATAGCCACAGCTGGCAAGCAGCTGGATTTCAAATGGGCTTTTTTTCCCAAATGCCAAAGGCACTAATTCATTGCTGTGACTCTGCCTATGTGAATTACAACTTTTGCAAACACTGTCTATTAGCATGATATACACAGCCCCTGCATATTCTGTACAGAGCACACTGTATTAATCTGTGGAATGGCAAAACAGAGGGGACAAGTATGACCTACATCATCACAGCCATCTCTACAAGCACAGTATTGACAAAACCTTGTATCCAAGATAAGCCCATTTCTGAAATTGCCCTGCTGGAAACAGAAGTTTCTGAAAGAGGGGGTGACCTCTAATAAAATTAAAACCCTGCATCCACACTTTAGAAAAATACCTTATTCGTGAAGACTGTGATTCTTCAGAAGTATGTACAGCAGTCATGCACACAAGCCCAGATTCCCAGCCAACCTAAGAGAACACAATCAACTCAAACCAGCAAACCTACAGTGATTTACACTGAGGTTTTCTCCCCTTGCATTAAACATCTTTCTACAGTTACCACTACAAGTATTTATCAGTGTCTATAGAAGTGAGCGGTACTCAAAAATGTATCACCTTCCTGCCTCATTGCACAAAATAAGCTGTGGGTGTCCGCTGGCAAAGGTCAAGGTTGCAACAGCAGTTACAATGTCCCCAAGAGCTAAGTTCCCCTGAGTGTTCTGGATAAGCAACAGAACAGATTGCTTTGGGCATCTCCAGACCTAAGGGGTCTTCAGGATCATCTGCCACCAATAACGTCACAATAATGTTGCTGTAGCTACAGTGGTCTAAGAATACAAGAGCATGATAAAGTCTGCAATTACAGATCTCAAGATCTATGTCTGTACTTTCCAAAAAAGCTCCCCTATTCTTTTTCAGCTATGAAGGATAATAGATTTATCTGGCTCTGCACTGCATCAGTGCAAAGACTAAAGGAACTCTTGCAGTTCCTTCCAGTCCTGATTCCTCTGCATCTTTGACTTCGAGATCACAACACAGAATACAACTTTAACATTCAAGATGAGAAGGGATTAATAAAGAGTATGATTCAGAGGTTCTGAGGAAAAAGGAGCACAGATCAAAGAATTACACCCTCCTACCACACAAAGTCCCTGTAGGCTGATGCAGGAAAGTTACTGTGGCTGCCAAGATGATAACTGAAAGGCAGGGCAGACACAGGCTGTGCCTGTTTTACATCAACCACAGCAGGGTCTGGGCATCTATGTTCCACTGCAAACACCAGTGAGAACAGCAGCTGTCTTAAAAACCCTATTTAAAAGCAGAGCATGTGGACATATTTGTAGTGTGGCAGCATAGTATATTCAGGAATGATGCCAAATATAAAGCTATCTTTGAGGAAAAAAAGGTCCTCAAAACAAAAAGGAATCAAGTGGGCAGTCAACTGGCATCTTCTGAGTTCACGCTTGGCCAAGACATTGGAAAAATCCTTCTTTTGATCGTTACAAGCTGCCCTAAAAACATTCCTTTTGGGTTTGTCAGTGAAACCTGCTAACTAGTGTAACAGTCTACCTTGCTAAAACAATGTTCATTTATCACAATTAAACTCAACTGGTAACCTTTGCCCCAAAACTACTGAGTCAAATTACTGTGAGTTCAATAAATACTATCCCTACAGGTATTGAACACACACAGAAGCAGACAGTGTACTCTACATACCAGAACAGAAGAGCCTTGTACCATTGCCTGTTACTACCTGTGGTACTTACATATCCATTAGCATAGTATTGGGCCACCCTGTAGTCTTCAGCCTGTTTCTTGCATGACTCCTGATGCTCGTACCCCCATGCTACCACTGAAAGAATTAATACACAGGCAGGCTGACTTGCTCACATTCACATGAGAACACTGAGTGTGGAGTTAAACCTGGATCTCCAAACTGCAGACAAGCCTGCTAGTGCTGGCTAGCTTGCTTCCTCAGTAACATAAGTGTTTGTGTAAAACTTGGTCACTGGGCTGGTGCAGTGATGGGAATTGCTGCAGTATTTACATAAACCTTGGGCTATCAGAGTTTCCCTGTCTGGCCATCTAATCCGTTCTCCTGGATAAGAAATGGTTTAATACCTGTTCTGCAGTAGAGATAAAAGCTCACAAATAATCAGAAGGTAGATGCTTCAGTGAGCACAAGAACTACTCTGGGCTACCCAGAGAAGCAGGAAACCTAGAACGCAAGACCCTAGACTGCATTTCCCTAGAATGCAAGAGCCAAGGACTGAGCATTAAAACAGAAAACACAGGTCTATTTTTAATTTGTCCAGCATTACAGAGCAAAGGGAGAGAGGGGACAGGTTCCCAGACAGCATGACCCATCGGAGGCCAGCTGGTCCTACTCAAAAGGAGGCTTGCACTAACACCACATTGTTATAGTCACTTCTGGATGCATCGCTTCTTCTCAAGGTTAACTTGGACACGGCTCACACTCTTCCCTAGCCACATTCCCCAGAACGCACTCGCAGTCTCACAGGATCTGTGACTCAGACTTCCTGAGTCAGAGGTGCATATATTAGCCCCATAAATTCCTCCAATTGTTTCTTTTAAAATCGTGTAAACTTTCAGCATTTACATTGAGGCAAGAGTTCCATAGGAACCCAGGTAAGATAGTCCATATGATATATGAAAATCATGGCAGGGGGAGGGTGCGTTATTTTTATGTAACTGTATTTGTAGCCTCCCAGTTGCAAATAAAACGTTAAAGAAGTTACCACAAAGGCTATTTCACTAGCTTTAAAATAACTCATATATGTTCTACAGTAAAATATTACTCTCAGCTGATTTTTTAATTATTTGGAGTTTTAGACCTGAGTCACTCCAGTTTTTCAGTTCCTGCAGTTTCTAGCATGGTCCAAGATGTATATACCAGACAAAGGCAGACAGCCTTTATTCCTAATATTGCTTCTTAACTCTGCTCATCCAGGTTTATACCCTGTGGTATATGGTAGTAAGAACCAATTCAAAGCTGAAGATACATCAAAAGCCATACACAGCCACAGGGTAGACAGAAATCAAGAGAGTCAAATGAATCGTATTTCTCCTGTCAGTATTTTCTTCAACCTTAGCTTGTTTTGGAGATCTTACTGAGACCTAAACATGAAACAGTCTGCAATTCTGTGAGACAGAGCTAGGGGAAAGGATCTAATCTGTGTTACAGAGTAACATTTTTTTCTATTAATCACTAAGTACTTTGTAATCTACATATTTCTTACAGCATTTCTTTTTTGTGTTTGCCTTGAAAGCTGACCTTGCAAGTGAAAAAAACCTGCTCGGCACTTAAATGACACAAATTTAAGTATTTTCTCTTCATGCATTTGGCATCAAAACTGTTCCCTTTTCTCACATATTAAATGTCAGCAAACAGAGAACTGGAAGGAAAACACAGGCATTTTAATGCTTCTTTTATATCGTTTTCACAACTGAATTTCTTAGGGGCTAGGAAATCTAGGAGCCAAACAAATCAATGTTATGACACAGACCTTTGAACAACAGACAGTTTGAACTCATCCTTCATGCTCAGATATCTTTCTGTTCCCCCACTGAAGAAAAGTCAAGACTGACTGTTCTGGTGTTAGAAAAGACAGACTGTGATCTTCTGATGTAATGCAAGCTGACAGCGCACATGCATGTGGCAAGGTGTGAGGTACAGGTAGAGCAGCTGACCCAGCTGTCTGGTTGGTTGGGTGGGTTTGGGCTTTGCTTTAAAGAGAGCACAAATGAGAATAGCTGTCAGGACAATTTTAGCCTCAGGGTCTTGTCACAGCAGCTGCCCAAGTTTGGGGCATGCGAGCTTTTCTCTGGTTGTTTTTGCTTGTTTGTTTTTTTCTGTAATGAAAACAAGCTCATTGGAACAGCTGATGGAAATTAGCACCATGGCAAGTTCACAGTGGAAAGTGCAGGCGAGTAAAGCAAACTTAATCTGAGAGGGCGATCAGCAAGTAATACAGGGAAAGGTATTTTCTCAGTTATGAGAGGAAATACAATGCTACATTCAGAGCATTGGTAGCACAGGTATTGTGTCAGTTAATGAGACAAACTGTGTGTGGTGAAGCTTTTGCTGGGCTGGAAGATTTTATTGCTTGCTTTTCTGCTGATTCACTACCTACAAACACTACCCTCCGTGTAGAGCCTGAGGTCATCAACACACCATTGAGACTGCTGGCTCATTTGGGCAAGCCGCATATGAGGGAACTCTAGCTGGCTGGAGACTGAGCATGGTCCTTCTATGAATCCTCATCCATTCTGTTCTTTTTAAGAGAACAAAAATATCCTAAATAAACCCCCTGTACATTAAATTCTGCTCAAGGAAAGGATGAGCCATAAGTGAGAGATATTAGATACATTACTTAATACAGTATTGGAGAGTACTTAAGTATAAGACTTAGGAAGGAACATGTACAGAATACAAGAAGCAGCAAAGACTGTTCAGGACAATACTTGAGCACAAATTTAAGGGTACTTCAACACTGCATAGACTGTAGAGGCTTTTTTCACCTGGAGTCCCCAAATAACAGATTATTCTATGCTAGGAGGAGGGGGGAAACAGTATGAACACTGCCAAGCATTCCCCACCTAAGACAGTGAATTTAGGAAGTTAGAGTCCCTGAGCTTCCTACTCAATCAGTGAAGAAAGATTTCTGCAGAAAGCAATATTGAGCATGTTTCCCAAAGCTCCCTTTACAGTCAATGGAGAAAAATTAACCTAATTTGTGCACAGGAAAACTAGACTAGTTGCATTAGATTGAGAGGTACGAATCTCCTTCTGCAGCACAACACACAAGCAAGCATTTCAGCACATATCTGGGAAGACAATAAATGTGCTCAAATATTTCCAGAAAGTCGTATGGAATATGGTCCAAGTTAGATATATCAAAATAAAGAGGAACTGGCACTTGCAACATTTGTCTGCCTTTTCACTGGGTAATATCCCCTCTCAACCTTTTTAGACAGGATAGAGAAAGCAGAAGCTTATAGTTTTGCTCATCTCCAGCTGAAGCACGTAATTCTCTTCTCTGTATCAGCATCCAGCTCTAATGGCTGGTCTATAAGTAGTTGCCACTTCACATTCATAGGAACCATTCAGGAAAAGAGATATTACCTGTATTTAGGGGCTGGAGTGAAATCATCAGGAAAGCAATTGTACTTCCCAAACATGCATTGTTTATTGCCCTTTATTTTCTGTCCCCTCTCTAGCCCAATTTCCCCATTTGCTTTGTTTGCATTTGCCACAGATGACCAGATCTCTTTGTCTTACATAAAGCTCTGCAGGCTTCCTCGTGCCAGCCTTCTTCCCTTAGGTGGGAACCAAACACAGAACACAAGTAATTTTTTGCAGCTGTACTTTTCTACCCTCAGAGGTGTCTCTCAAGGATCAAATCCAACCATGTATGAGAAGTTGCACAATAAAAGCATAGTCAGCAACACTACAGCATCACTACAGCATTTAATTTTGCAAGATACAAACCAACCCAGGTCCTACTGAATAATGTGTGTGCTTAACTCAAAGTGAGCAGCCACCTCATTGGGGAGCACTGGGACCATACATGCACAAGAGTTTTTGCTAAGTCCTAGCCAGGGTTGTGCCTTTCAAGAGCAAGTCCATAGTACCTCCAAGAAAGCTAAACAGGGTGCAATTATCTGCATGTCCTTTAAGATAAATCTTAGGATTTATCTTAGGTAATCTTGAGGATTACCTCTAACATATGATACTAAGAAAAAGGTAGAGATGACTGCAGAGAAAACATTTGTCTTTTCAGTTGCAAGCTTGTTCATTCTGAATGTAGAATTATTCAAACATGGATAGTTGAGCCCAGCTTTCAATAAGCAACCTGTAAGACAACTGCCTAATACTTTTTAGCATATTTAGACTTCCCTAATACTGCAGATTTGGAAAGGCAAACCATGTTATCACTGTGCTCAACTATATTCACATCAGAATCAAGATTCGATCACCTTCAACACATACTCAGTTGCTCCACTTAGCTATATCAGTTACATTTCATCAACTCACGCTTTCAACTATCTTTAGGCAGAGACTTTAATCCCAAAACATGGACACAGAGGTGCCCAAATGGGACAGTCAGCTCCTCATTTTAAAGGGAATTAATAGACCAAATGAGAACATAAATGTTTTCCAAACTCAAAAGGCAGCCCATAATTTGTTGGGACATTGCTTGTACAGGTTCATAAATTTGACGGACGCACATGACCTCTTAACCAAACCAGCAGTAGTTTGGTACAGGCTCTAAAGGAGGTAAAGGCCTGAGCTGCAGCCGGGCCAAGAACTCCTCTAGTTTCAATCTGTTCTCTGAAACCCCACAAAGGAGTAGAGTGACACATCAAGCATTGATGCACATGAGCTTGGAACACCAATCATGTGATTAACACATGAATAGCGTGTGCCTTTTCCCAAGACTCACTTATCAAGGAACAAAGAAAGTTATGTGTACAAGGACTCTCATGCATACTTTTCCCATCACATGTAATCTGACTACAAGCCAACCACTTTATTCCATATATATGACACCCTAAGTGAGCCTTTTTTGAGCTCTCCCTGCCAGGCAGCGTGGCTGCATGGCAGTGATCTCCCGTTAAGCTGGGACAATTCTCAAGGTTGCTCCTCAAGGCAGAGAAACCTTTTACCAACGGCAGATCTTTGGTAACTGACTGATAGCATGCTGAATTAATACTAATGAAACATTACTAATCCATGTAGCTATTAAATATTAATTACTATAAACTTTGTATAGATAATTCCATTAGACATAAACCATTGTCCAAGTCTGAGACTAAGATTGGACCTGGCCACACCTAAGCTCCATCATGTTAGAAAGCAATGGGGTCCACTCTGAACCTCATGACTCAACGGGAGGGTCTTCTTTACTCTTTCCATCTCCAGTCTCTGTGTGAATCATTCTAACTCAATTTTCCTTTGCATGTTTCTTCCATGCAGTAATTAATAAAGTGAACCTTGCCATCAAACTTATTGAAACTTGGTAAACCAGTGTTAAACTTTGTTAAATTCCATCTAATTTATTGAACTTTGTCAAATTATTATTCTACCTCAATAAAACATATTGTTGCTTCTCTCTTTTGAGTAAGGTGCATTCCACTCATTTGCAACAATAAATAAATTAAAAATAAGTAGGTTTTGAAGGAGACAGGTTAAATTTGAACCTATAGTCCCCATAGGAGTCCCGGAAAGAGATAGGCAATAACATTTAGCTTGCCACACCAGAGCAGGGTCACTCTGAGGAGCACTATATAAGATGCAGAACAGATCAGAAAATCATTCTCCTGACCACATCAGTCAGCTGTGTTGTAGGATCCGAATAGAGCACGCAACAAAATCCCCTAAGTCAGCAAGCAAAATGAGGAGAAATAAAACTTAGGAGGCAAAAATCCAAAATGCCAACTTAAGCCTTTACTCAGTTCCAATTTAAAGCCAGTTTAACAATATGGGGATTGAAGTTACATAGAAACGTTGGGTAGATTTTTGATTTAATAAAAAAACAAACGAAGGGAAAGACTGGCCTGGAAAAGGAGCATTGCACCAAGGAGACCTCAGCTATAGATGTGTGACCTCTCTCCCATCCAATCCCCTGCCTGTTTTTTGTCTTCTTCAGTTGATTTGCTCTCTGAGGCTGCTTTTTTTCTAAATAAACAAAGCAATTGGCACTAGGGAGCCCTGTTTCATTGCAACCTGCAGACCCTACCGTAATAAACTGATTATATTAATATTAATGAGAAACTTTTATCTGCCTGTAATTGGTGCACTATGGGCCGCAGCCCATTCCTGCTGTCACCTACACTGAATTAACAAAGCAGATATACTCAGCTTCCAAGGTAAGAACTTCAAAGGTGAGAAAGTAGAAGTATGATTTTCTTAACGTAATCAGGAAACTGCACTGGAAACAAGGGAAATATAAATTATGCTAATCAGTAACTATTTATGCTACGTTATTAAATGAGACTCTACAGATTGCAGACGTTTCTGGAATCAGGTGGACTGTTACTCAACTGAACACAAGCAAAGCAAAGTCCCAGCAGCTTATGCAGACAGGAACAGTGCTTTAGAAACCAAAAGAAAATTTGAGAATCAAAGGAGAGGAAAATCATTCCTGCAGTTGGTTTACCTTCTTTCTTTTTTTCTGCTAAAAACCCCAACCAAACAAACAAACAAAAAAACCCAAAAAACAAACGACACAAATTGATGATGACTGACACAAGAAATTTAGAAAAAAAACCCAGGATCACTCTGAACTGCCTGCATGTTGTTGATGAGTTGAATATGGACATTTCAACAGATGAGATCCCTGACCAGAGCAGAGGATTGCTGAAGATCAGCACTACCTGCAAAACCCTATTACAATTCTACATCATAAATAAAAACAAGACTATTTCCTGCAAAGAAATTTACCATGAAGAATTGTTGCTTTATATGAAAGAAAATCTTGTCTCCTTCTCCAGAGTTAGAAATCTATTTGCAATAGCCAAGTACTCATTCCAGTTTGCCAATTTAAGCAAGAAATCAACATTTACCTTATTTTTGGTAACCACTTAAACATCAAACATTGAACTTCTCCAACAGAGGTTAATGTAGTGGCCGAACTATACCTCAATTTCTAAGGAAGCCAGGGGAATTTCAGCAGTCCTACTCTGTCTGTGATTCAGTACTGCAGTTGCAGAGACTTCTTTCCTCAGATGGATCTTTCTTCACTGCTTTCTTGATGCCTGTGGGGTGTTTCTTACTATGATCTTTTGACATTCATGACTCCTCTTCTCAAAAGGTATTTATCCAAACCCAGAGTGTTCAGTTTTCAGCAATTCCTATAACAGGACCCACAAGATGCTCTGAGCAGGTGACCAGTGGCCTGTGGCCTTTGGTTCATGCATCAGCATTTTGGGGTGTGGTCTATTCTTTCCGTCATGGTAGCTTACTAGCCTTGCTTTGCTTGGAAGCCATTGAAGCCATTGCAATCTCCTAGTGAGATCTGGGGTACCTAATATCAAGTCTCAAGGGCTGGCTTTACTGCCAGACAGAAACATGCCCTCTTCTCAGTTCCACAGAAGCCTGCTAGTTTTCCTTTTTCCTTCACTGCACGCTCTTGCTTGCACACTCAAGGTTAAACAGATTGCAAAGTTTGGGGTTACCGTCTGCTCAGAACAGCAAGAATTATTATTTGGCTTGTCTTCTTTTGCAGCTTGTGGCATTTTCCATTGCCTGGATCACATATGTATTTTTGAACCAGGTAAGATCCACAGGGATCCAGGTTTCTGGTAGTGCTCATACATTGTTTTATTTTTTTTATTGTGGTATATGGCTTTTGGCTTGACCAGAAGGTACATGAACTTTTTCAAATCAAGCATCTAAAGACACCATGTTTGAGGATACAATTTATATGCAACTGGCTTAAGAGGAGTCCACAATGTGGGCAGGTTCTGTTATTTTGTCCTTTATCTTAACATCTGAAAACTTTTCAAATGCATTCAGAAAACAGACGTAACTACATTGCACACAAAAAGCCATTACAGTTTCCTCCTGCCTTTGAGAGTGTGGTAAGCTTAGCAGAATTCAATTAAAGTTTATAGTGCACTTTACCAGGAGGGCAATTTTGATGTAATCATAGACAAAATCAGATAGGAAGGTTGTCATAATGGCATCAAAGTATGCAGAGACAACACAGCTAAAGGTTGTCTCTGCATACACAGGTCTTTGCTGTGCATTCCAGGTCTAAAATACATTTCAAGTTACACCTGAAGGCCTCTGCTTTGGCCTGTTAGCCAGGTAAAGCCAACCTCAACAGCAGGAGGAAGAATTCTACTCAGACCCTAGTGTTTTAGATTCTTTGTCATAAACAAAATAAATCAAAGACAGAATTTCACTTTAGTTTTTCCCCTGAGGTTCTCTGAGCATCAGGATTCTGAGGTTAAAGATTTTAATTAAAGGAGTACAAATTAAAACCTACCAATTCACTACCACTTGTGTTAAATCTCATTAAAATTATGAGGCTGCCCTTTGTCCCCACTACCTCCTGGCTTCCTTCAGAGTCACTGCCAGAGGACGTAAGAAGTATTCCTCGACATTTTTTCCTCTACATCAAGGTGTAAAATATCTATTCATCTCTTCCCAGGAACTTATGCAGACCCAGGGACAGCAAGATCACAGCCACAATTAAACACTCCATGACCTTCCAAGAGAGACTAAAACACCATGGTGATTTACTGTTTATTTTCAAAAGCAAAAGGTCAGAGGTGAGTGGGTTTTTTTCCAAAAACACAAGGGCAAAACAGATAGATTTTAAAGCATGCCAGTTGCTAGTGATGTTGCATCCCTTGATAACATTGCGTCACCACATGAGCAATGCTTGGGACTGAATGCCCATAGATAAAACACCTACCCACACATAAAGATGTGTAAGAGGTGTGCACCTGTAGAACGACCTCCCATGGTCATTTTTACCCATGCTTTACCTTGACTTCAGCTTTCCAGTGTGACAGAAGATTTATCAAGCTCCCCTGTACAAGGAGGAGACCAAACACATGGCCCTGTTATGGCAGACAGATGGTAGCTCTGGACAAACACCCAGAGAGTATCCCAATTGAGCAAGAAGAGCCTCTCTAAGCTGTGCACCCTGGCTCATGCCCCTATCTGTGTGCTGTTGGCAATGAGAGTCCTTGGCCAGTTTAGCTACGTGTTACATCAGCATAGCAGAGTTCAAACTTGTCTAGAAACCTTTAAACAATTAAATTATCCTTTGGGGAGGACAGGAGAGGGATGGAAAATATGGAAATTATATGTCATGGAATCATAGAATAGTTTGGGTTGGAAGGGACCTTTAAAGGTCACCTAGTCCAACCCCCAGCAATAAGCAGGGACATCTGCAACTAGACCAGGTTGCTCACAGCCCTGTCCAACCTGACCTTGAATGTTTCCAGGGATGGGGCATCTACCACCTCTCTGGGCAACCTGTTCCCGTGTTTCACCATCCTCACCGTAAAAGATTTCTTCCTTGTATCTAGTCTAAATCTATCCACTTTTAGTTTAAAACCATTACCCCTTGTCCTATTGCAACAGGCCCTACTAAAAAAATCTGTTCCCATCTCTCTTATAACCTTTAAGTACTCAAAGGTTGCAATAAGGTGTCCTCAGAGCCTTCTCTTCTCCAGGCTGAACAACACCAACTCTCTCAGCCTGTCCTCATAGGAGAGGTGTTCCAGCCCTCTGATCATCTTTGTGGCCCTCCTCTGGAACTGCTCCAACATGACTTTCTTGTACTGAGAACTCCAGAGCTGGACGCAGTACTCCAGGTGGGGTCCCACCAGAGCAGAGTAGAGGGGCAGAATCACCTCCCTTGACCTGCTGGCCACGCTTCTTTTGATGCAGCCCAGTGTACAGTTGGCTTTCTGCACTGTGAGCACACATTGCTGGCTCATGTCCAGTTTTTCATCCACCAGTACCCCCAACTCCTTCTCCGCAGGGCTGCTCTCAATCCCTTCATCCTCCCAGCCTCTATTGATCCCAGGGGTTGCACTTGGCTTTGTTGAACCTCATGAGGTTCACATGGGCCCACTTCTAAAGCTTGTCCAGGTCCCTCTGGATGGCATCCCATCCCTCAGGCATGTCAACTGCACCACTCTGCTTGGTGTCATCTGCAAACTTGCTGAGGGTGCACTCAATCCCACTATGTCATTGATGAAGATATTAAACAGTACTGGTCCCAATACAGACCCCCGAGGGACACCACTCATCATTGATCTCCATCTGGACATTGAGTCATTGACCACTACTCTCTGGATGCGACCATTCAGCCAATTCCTTATCCACTGAACAGTCCATCCATCAAATCCGTATCTCTCCAATTTAGAGAGAAGGATGATGAAATATTTCTTGCCCTCAGTTTCTGAGGCAGTAGGAATTTCTAAATATCAGCGAGACTATGCAGTTCCTCTGTTCAGAACATAAAAGTAACACACTGGGTCAGGCCAAAGGTCCATCTGAGGCAGTATCCTCTCACTGACAGCTACCAAAAGCAGATGCCTAGGTAAAAGGGTAAGAACAGATCAGTCATATTTGGTACTTCTCCCCATCAACGAACCTCCCCAGGACTCTGGGGAGCCATTTACCTCCTGCATGAACTCATCCAGTCTTTCACAGAAACCATGGCATTTTTAGCATTCATAACATCCTGTTACAAAGACTTCTAGCGTGTAATTAAACCTCCCATGAAAACTATTTTTGTTTCTTTAGAACCTGTCCCATCGGTTCTCGTATTGAAAGGGACTGTACTTAACCGATCCCTGTCACTCCTCTCATACCACTCAGTGTTATTACCCACCCCCATACTCTCGACACCTCTGTTGGGCCACTACCATGCTCTGAATCTTTTCCACGTTGGCACCACGTCCTTTTTGAGATGAAGGGAGCAGAGTTTTCAAGATGTAAGCAGGCCACAGCTTCGTACAGCACCATGATTTTGTATTCCTTTCTATTCTACTTCTAGTTTTCCCAATACTGCTCTGCTTTTTGACCTGTGAGCTGATGTGTTCAGGGAACTCTCTGTCATAAGCCCAGATCTACCTCCCAGGGACTAATGGCCAGTCCAGAACCCATCATATAATGCTAGGATTGCATGAAGCTAGGATTGTTCCCCCTCATGCATCACTTAACATTTATCTATGCATAATTTGATCTGCTCATCTATTGCCCAGCCACTGAGTCTCATAAAGCCCTTCCATAATTTTTCAGTCAGCCTTCATTTTTACTGTGGTGAATAATGTTTGCTGATGGCACTAATTCATGGCCTTAATAGCAATTCGCCCCTTTTCCAGATCATTTATGAATATACTGAGAATGAATAGATGAATTTGAATGAGTATCAGCATTGATCCCAGCACAAACCCTTTGGAACTCCACTGGCAATCTTTTACTACTGTGAAAACAGATCACAGAGTCCTATCCCTATTTATACTTTTTAAAAGTTCTCTTTATGTTGCTAAATTAATGGTCATGTATGCAAGTGTCACATGCCATAACTGCCCTGTTTTCTTAAAAGCTTTCAGGTTTGAGATCTTGTTGAAAGGTCTACAAATGTTATTTCTCCCCACCTTCAAGTTTCTTATGAAACTTCTAGCAAGGGACAGAGGAGTTTCCAATCATTATATGCATAAGAAACTATGAATTTTACTTTAGTTGTGCAGCTGGTTTGGGGTTTTTTTAGGATGTTTTCCAAAACAAATCAAATTAGACCCAAGAAAAGATAGTCTAACTCATCGAATAGAAACTTCACTTTACTTAAACCTCTACAAGAAGTTTTTAAAAAATAAATCAAATTCACAAAGTCATGCACTGACGTCTCAGTGCACACCCAAAACTTCTTAGAATAAACCAAAACAAAAGAAGGCTGAGACTGTCTGCAACTTCAGCAAAGACCTGCCTTTTGTCTCATATGAACAAAACTGTTCCTTGCTTACTGTGCTGTGCTTCAAGGTATTTCAAAGTGCAGCATCTCATTGGGTGTTGTGTAATAAAACAAAAACTAGGCTAAATATAAGCATTTATCCAAGGGCAGTTAAAAGGTGATTCTCATTTATCAAAATGTTTCAGTGAAGCAGAAATGGACTTTGACCAAGACACAAAAAACCAATAATCAGTCTGACCCTCCTCCTGCTCCCCCACATCCAGAGCAATGACAACAGAGCTAGAGTGGTATAGAGCTCCAGCTTTGTTAAATATCCACGGTTATGGAGATTTTTCTCACAATCCAGGATTTAGAGTCATGATGCTTGACCTCCTCCTGCTGCCTAATAGTTGTGTTTAGCCCACATAGAAAGCACGTTATCTTCTGTGTGCACATGTCAGCTTTCATCTCTACGTGAAGCCAAACAATTAAACAGAGTGAGAAGGCTGACCTCCCCCTCCTCTCCCTTGTATCTGGAGCCATCTCAAACTGAAGTGCCTCAGCTTCAGCAACAATAGTACTCAAATGATAACAAGTAGCTCTTTCATATCAAACCTGGGGCAAACCCTACTCCTGAACAATCTCCATAGTGCAAGCAACAGCAGCACCAGAAGGATGGATGGCTGCAATTACAAGAAGAGTAACCACTGCCCTGGGTGACAGTAAGAGCAGCCCAGTACAGTGCTGTTGCAGCCTGCGGCCCATCACATTACACAGAGAGAAGCCAGAGTATGGTGATCAGGGTGATTTTATGGAAGGTGGATGCCAGGAACTGTCCTGCACTCATGAACAAGATTACAAATTCCTCCGTAACTTCTGTCCTGAGGCGTATGCCAGCTACCAACACAAGATTATCATTTTGGGGTCTGCATGACTACACTGCATTCCCGGTTGTGCCAACCACACCCCATCTTGAAGGGCTCAAAGGCATCATCCTGAGTATCAAGTTTCAGCCAGTGGAGAAGTGTGCAAACCTTGTATGTTACCAACTTCAACACAAAATATCTTGCCTTTTCATTGCCTTTCACCCTAAAGTAAAAAAGAAATAAAAATAAGTTTAAAAAGTTATGTTTGAGATGGATATGTGAAACTGCAATTTCATAACCAAAATCTGAAAAAAATGCTGATTCATAAATTCTCCTGCACTTGCTTACTCTAAGGAAATTGGGGTCAATTGTCCTCTCACTGACACTACTCTGAAGTGCTAAGTAACTCTATTAAAGTCAATGGAGCTATACTTAAATATATCCTCTGGGAACAAATTAGATCTGTGATTTTCATAGCATGCAAATTTCCAATCTGTTTCTACATGATTAATCATATTTTCAACATCTGCAGTTAATTTGTTTCTTCCAAAACTACTATCTTTGCACTGGCTATAACTATCCTTTTACAAACACTTTTTAGGCAGGTTTTTCACCTACACCTCATCAATGTGGGAGGCCAGATATCACAGGCTCCATGGAATCTAAGTTCCTGAATCTTTAAACTCTAAAACTCTTATACTGAAAAAACATGTCTTAAATAAATGAAAAGTAGCAGCAGTTCTCTTAAGGTTCTTTTCCAGCCCATCACTGTCAGTTTTTTTAATATTTTAGAAGGAAAACCAGAAAATTTGAAGTCAAGCCTCAAAACTGTAATTAACAGGAAATGCTTTGGATATTTATAGCTGGCTATTCCCATTTAGGAGCCTATATTAATTTGCTTTTTATTACATCAATCACTTTTTTGTTAGGAAGGAAAAGAGAAAGTTAATCTTGGCATTAATGCTATCAGATATTGGGGAGGGGAACAGTCATAATAACTCCATCTCTGAAGGCGGAAATAATATTCAACACAGCCATGCAAATCCATACAGCAAATTAAAGTTTGCTGGCTACCTTCAGCACAGTGAGTGTCTATACTTAGTTGTTGTTATGTGCTTATGTTGTGCGATCTTGGTAAAGCATTGAAGAAAGCTTTGTTTTGATTAGAAAAACTCTTTAAAGAGCCTGCATAATCTGGCACTACAGCTTGCACCACTCCCTTGAAAAACATCCAAGAGCAAACTACAAAGAACTATCAAAATATTTTTTTTCTTTTTCCCCTAAAAGAAATAACTCCACAGTAATTCCTTCCCTCTCCATTTATATTCTTTCTCCCACCAGACAGCTAATATCCACACTAATACTTTAGGCAAAAAAAAAAAAAAAAAAAGCAGAAGACTCTGTCTCAGAGTATCTTCACACTCCTTTCCCCTTATTTCCCCCTTCTGTCCAAAGGCAGCAGAAGAAAAAGAAATATGCCTGAGATTAATTCTTATTACCAGCCCTGCAGGGCTGTCATGTTAGGGGCTTCTGAAGCTATTTCTTCTGTCTCTTACACCTGCAGACACTGGAGGTGGCAACAAGGAAAAAGAAAAAAAATAAAGCCTTGTTCACCAAACAGCAATTAAATATGAAGTGGCACTGCCTGCCTTTACTTGCAGCACCTGGCAGCAAAAGCTGAGACTACAGCAGTACAGGGGTTTGCTTTCCAGTTCCTAGTTGCTTTCTGCAAGCCCTTCAGAGAGTGACAGAAGACTGAGCAGTAACTTGTACCTTAACCCCTTCTTTCTACCTGTGTTTCTCTGCTTCTTGGCTTTCCCCTCCTTTTCCCTTCCTCTGGTTCTTTCTGTCCTCAACTTTCCCTGCTTGTGCAGCTCACCCCTTCAGCACCATCCTGCAGCCAGGCTAGAGTGGGTACTGGTGGCCTCCCACAGAGTGCTGGGCTATACCAGCCCTTCTCCAGACATGAGATCACGTGTCCTCAGGGAACCTCAGCAGGAGCCTGGAGATCCTTCTGCTGAAAGCAAAACCGCCCTGACCTCTTCCACAAGGAGCAATTCAAAGCCCCTGAGTTTAACAATGTTAGCCTATCTGCTTTTCATAGCTGCCCTAATCTTTTGCCATTAGAGCGGGTCTGTACGCCTATGGTTGCTGTCCTAGGCCAGGCAGGTGAGAGAAGATGAGATTCATCTCTCGCATTCTGTTCCCCAAAGCATCAGGATATGCAGCTCTGACCCATTTAAAAATTGCTCAGCAACAGCTAACTCCCAGATTACCACTACCTGCCACTAAAATAAGGGCAGAAACACAGCCATTCCTGGTTCCCTGTCCTCAGACGTTCCTCCTCCAATTCCAGAAGCCTGTCTTCTGTATCTGATCTCCAGTTTGCCTGCTGACTGATGACTGCTGACCAAACTCCCTTACACATAGAGGACACTCTAGGTTGACCCCTAATCCATCACAGAGGCCCCTGGGTCTTGACAAGAGAGAGATACCATCACTTTTTCACACCCTCGATTGTCCTGTGAGGCCAAAGCTCTGAAGCACACATTGGAGCTGCCTGGGTCTCTGATGCTGCCCACACCTGCTTCTGGCAGCCTTCTTCTAGCTCCTGCCTTCCCACTGAGCCAGAAACCTCTGGCAAGCCAGTTTTGAGGCCACTGAATGCCAGCTATGAACCTGCTGAAGGAGGAAAATGTGCTAAATGCTTATTGTTAATTCATTGGCTTTAAATAAAATGCCAAGCTGACAGACTGGACAGGAGTTTATGTGAGTGTTTGACTTCGAGCAATAACATCCAAGAAAAATCACAGCCATGAAGTCAGAACCAAAGGAAGCCAGGCAGGGTTCAACCAGAGACCCTGTGAACTGATGCCACAGCATTTCACTCGGTCCTAGCATGACAACACCTCTCCCACCTCCCAACGCCACAAGGCTCCCAGTACTACCAGGCACAGAAAAATCTTCCTACTGGCTGCTGCTGTAAGGCCACATGGGCTAAATACTCTGCAACACTAGTGGAGTGAGGAGGAGGCAGAGGTTCCCACTTCATTCTTAAAGCACATGAAAGGGATCTGAGGTTTCATTTAGTCATCAGCAAACTCCTGATACTGCAGGGGTGTCGTGGTTTAACCCCAGCCAGCAACTAAGCACCACACAGCCACTCGCTCACTCCCCCCTGGTGGGATGGGGGAGAATCAGAAGAGTAAAAGTGAGAAAACTCATGGGTTGAGATAAAGACAGTTTAATAGGTAAAGCAAAAGCCACACGCACAAGCAAAGCAAAGAATTCATTCACTCCTTCCCATGGACAGGCAGGTGTTCAGCCATCTCCAGGAAAGCAGGGCTCCATCACACGTAACGGTTACTTGGGAAGACAAACGCCATCACTCTGAACATCCCCCCCTTCCTTCTTCTTCCCCAGCTTTATATACTGAGCATGACGTCATATGGTATGGAGTAGCCCTTTGGTCAGTTGGGGTCAGCTGTCCCAGCTGTGTCCCCTCCCAACTTCCTGTGCACCTGGCAGAGCATAGGAAGCTGACAAGTCCTTGATTTAGTATAAGCACTACTTAGCAACACCTAAAACATCTCTGTGTTATCAACACTGTTCTCAGCACAAATCCAAAACATAGCCCCATACCAGCCACTATAAAGAAATTTAAATCTATCCCAGCCAAAACCAGCACAATGGGATAAGCAAAAGGAATGGTTTATTTTGGAGTAAACAAACCCAAAATGAGGATGTGAGACTATCTGTGCTGGCACTGCTATTAAGAAGGGAAGTCCTGGAGGAGGGTAGGAGGATGACACAGGTCTCATTCAACAGCATGTGTGTCTTATCCACCTGTTTAATAAGCAGGACTGCCTTGCTTTCAGAATATTCAGAAACCCACTTTGGATGCATCCAAGAGGAATTGCACAGAAAAGGAAGACAGGACTCAAAGCAAGAGCTGGGCATGGGAACAAGACTAAACCACAACTGGGAAGCTTCAACAGAAATTTTTCTGCACCAACAGATCAAGAGTTCAGTCTTCCTCAGGTACCAAAACACCAAGGTAGGTTCAAGTACATATACAACATCATCTCTTCAGAGACAGTTTTCTCAGCATCAAGATGAATTTCCAGTTGCTATCATTACTTTGCTGCTACTTCTGAGCAGCACAGCCAGGCTACAAACCAACTCTGGCTCCTCATCAGAGGCAAAAAATCTGCCGCATGAGGCAATTATATTTCACTTTCTGAGCACAGATTTTGTTCAGCATTACCAGCACTGAAAAATCAAGACTGAAAGTTATCTTAAAGTATGGAGAAAAATTCTTGGTCTATGCCAAAGTATTTTTATGTTTTCCATAACTTCAAAAACATATGGGTAGCTCATATGCCACTTTCAAAAGGTTAAATGAACAGGGGAGTTTGAAACATCTCAAATTTCTTTCATTTCATCTTGTCTCTTTTTATCATCATTTCTGCAATTACTCCAAAATCCTCCTGGCACTCAGAAAGTGCTCAAAAGGGCAAGAAGTGTTTTAGGACATCACTCCTTGAAAATCAATTGAAACCAAGTGAACAAATGCCCTGCTTTAGCTTGGACAGTTGTTCAGAAATGTTCCTGGCCATGACTCTACTTACAGATTTATAATTCAGTACATTCCCAAGAACAAGCATAAGCAGCTAAAATGACATTAGTCAGGCTCACATCTCTGCTTCTTATTCTCATAGTATCACTTGGCCATGACCCTTAGGCTGGAGGTGAAAGCCCTCATTCAACCAAAAATCAGGCCTGCAACATGATCTGAAGGACCAGATCCTCTGAAATTCATTAGCCAGAAGATGCTAACTCTGTGCCATCTTCTTTTCTCGTGCAGTTTCTGGCAATCCTTACACTATCTCAGATTATTCTGAGAAGCAGAATACCCCACTGTCTCCTTCTTGAGACTACTTAAATACAATTCAGCTTCTAAATAAAAGCTCTCAGGTCCTAATGGATCACTTAGTAGAAACAAATGTGCTGGCGAGGAAGGAGGGGACAAAAAAACCCCCACCACAACAAACAAGGATGACAACACAGATGTGGTCACTTACAGGTAGGTGCAAGCAGCAAAATATCTGTAACCATTCAGGACCGAGACAGATGTGTTCATATTTCACATATTAGATTTAAAAAATAAAAAAAAAATTAAAAATAAAAAGACAATGCATTTGAGAGAGTTTAACAATTTGATGTAACAGCTAAACAACTAAAAATCACATGCATACATAGTCAATTCATTAAAATAAGCTATTACAGCCAAGCATTTCCTAATCAGATAATTAGCAGCCTCTAATGCATTTAAGTTTACACAGCCAGATAGCATAATTAAAAGGCATCACTGAAATAGAACCATTATCAGAGGATAAGGATCTTTTGTCTGATTTTTATTTTTCTTTAGAAAGCTCTCGCCAAAACTATATGTCCAAGGGAAACATGTAGGCTCCGTTTAAATGCTAGATGCATTTCCAAGGAAGATCAGAGGTTATTCTCAAAGTGCAAGATGAAAAAATGTATCCAAGTGATACAGGAATATTTTAAAACTTTATTATAATTATGCTATTCTACAATTTTGTCGGGGCTGTTTGCTGAATTTACCATCTATCTGCCTGCTCTCCCAAGAGCTGGCACATACTCTCAGGTCCCATGCCAGGGAAAGCCTCACAGTGCTAGCCTGCAGCTCAGGAAGACTTAAAAGAGCAGCTCCTTCAGCTGTGGGACCTGCAAACACAGGAGGTGTGTGTCTAGTTAGAAAGCACACAACATGAGCATCACATTCAGGGCTAAAAATTTACCAGCAAGAATCTCCCCACAGTAACAGCATACAGGAGAAAGCAGGCAGCTTCTGCTGCTTGGACTCACTGAATACTGCTTTACTCAACACCTGAACTGGCAAGTACCTGCTACTGGGATCTACAAGAAACAGCAAACTCCACAGACAGCCTTAGGGCTGATTAAAGTTTCAGATCCTGCAGTTTCCTGTTCCTGGCTCTGTCACATACCCACTACTTCCTCTCTAGTGGATCCTTGCAAATAAAACCACCAGATTTCCACTGCCCCTTGCAGTTTATGTTGCAGTCAGATCCAGGACTCCACAACAGCTGACTGTTGTTTTAGTGATTCGTTCTGGATTATATTTCTCTTTCTGAACAGGGAGAGCATATGTATTTTCAGGCTTCACTACTAGTGTCCCTCTCAAAGGTTGTTTCCTGGTGCATCAGGACCACCCACTTACCCTCTGACTGAGGGAGTGAGGAGAAAAACCCTCAAAAAAGCAAACATGAAAGCCTGCATGTTTTACAGAAGGTTTTCTTTGAAAGCCAAATCCTGCAAGGTCCCCAGGCAAACTGAATGTCTGTATTCAAGTCTACAATGACAGGTCAGGAAACAGTTCCAAAATCTTTCATTCAGTAGAATTACTTTTTTTTCAAAGGAATCTATGCCTGAACTTGCACTCACTTGCCTACCTCTATGCAACCAGCAAACCAAAGATTTGGGGAGATGGATCCCATCCTAGCTGCTAATGTTGGCAGAGAGCAATCTGACCCATCTTCTAAGCCTGCTGCCCAGGATCTCTGTAGAGACAGGCCTGCAAGGTGCAATGATCTCTGCTGAACATGGAAGCCAAGATTCCTATCTTAGAATAGATGCCACACTTGCAGGGGTGGAGGTTAGGTGACTTGCACGCTCTGCCTTGACACAGAAGGACTCAAAGACTGAATTAGGGCAAGTGGACAGAACACCCATGCTGCAGAACAGCTGTAAACTTGTACAGGTATCTTTGCACTGTGATAAATAAGCATGCTTTTCTTGTCTATTTGTGAAAAACAGTAACATAATTTTTACTCTATTGAAATATAGAGGTTTATTTACATTCCCCTAGAACTGAATCAGGCCTAGCTGTCACCTGTGATAGCGCAATTTAAAGCTGCAGTACTCTGCAACGCAAAAAGAAATAAAAGGGATCTCGATAAATATGCAGTGCTCAAAAGGAACAACAAAAGCTATGAATCTCACTGGAGCAAGGGGAACCTGGGAAAAATCACTCTTTTTTGCACTTTCAAGTCACTCAGCAGTGGCAACCCGGTTTAGCAAACCCAAAAGAGGTAGAGCTGGGCTGGACTGATGGATGGTGTCACATTTTATGTCTGTTTTGTCACCTGTGTAGCCAAAGCACTAAAAAGAAAAGATTTCCACCAAAGAAACATTTGCATGGGAGTCAGAGATGGGACCAAAGTTGAAGTGACTTAAACACCTGCAAACATTTAAACTTAGACCAAAATAAAACAAATAAATTAAGCCACACAAGATGGTACTCAATAACTTTCACATAGCTTTTGATGTAGGATATTTAAAGTTGAAGGATCCAAAGAGCAAGATAGGTCATGCAAACTCTGACACATACAAAGACCTTATTCAAAAGGCTGTCTGGATGGAGGAGCTCTCAAAAGTCACTAAACTTGTCTGTCTTTCCTTCCCCATAAAAGTGTAGTTAGTCCTGGGAAACCTCAAGGGCACCAGGGCAATCCTATTTTTCACTGTGTGGGGAGAAAATATAAGCACTACTTACCTTTTTTGTATAATACAGAGGCCTTACAAATGGTGGGGAATGAGCACGAGGATGTAAAACAAGCACCCAGATCTTGTTTCCTCTAATATAAAAGTGACTGCAAATCAAGAGCAGAGCTCCTCTGATCACTTATTAGTAACACATGTGTGCTCCCATCAGCTCCACTGTTACTTATTACATGTTCTGGTGTTGAGTGCAGAGAAAGCAGTGACTCGCCTTGCAAAAGCTGACATTTTTCTTGCTAGAAAGGGCTAGTTTAGGGAGGTGGATCTGAACACACCCTCAGAGGCCTAGTGGCTTTCTGGCCCTCCTTAGGTGGGCCTGGTATACTTCAGAGAAAAAAACCCACGTGGCTGACATAACTACTGGATCTCAGCAAACTGGCTGTATTAGTTAAAAGGAACAGGGCCCTGATGAGATTTCGTTTCATTCACTTTGTTCTGGCTTCATCAGCAAGTGTATGGAAGGATGGCAAAAAGCCAGCAACTTTTCTAGCTGTTTTCCTACCTGTCTGTAAATTGTCTCATTCTCTCCAGGAGCAGGCCTCTATTACTAAGACAACTTTCTGTCCTTGTTCTCCATTAGGACTGATTTGTTGGACAACAGGAGCTGCGGGGAGTCTGATCCAGCCTGTTTTGCAGCTTCCTGGCTCTACTGGAAATTAGCACAACAGGGAGCCAATAGAGCCAGGGAAGCAGATGTCATCTTGCTGACATCCCTTCTCCCTGCTTTCTCAGACTAGAGAATACCCTCACCACCAACGCTCCAGCCCACTTGATTTCAACTCTTCATACTGTCTATTTAGGATCCGTATCTTGGGATGTGGAGGGGACAACACACCGCTCTCTCTTCCCTTAGTCCTGACAGGCCTCAGCTCCATCCTTCCTGCAAACAACTGGATCATGATTTAGGTGGGCCTTGCGCCACTGGAAGAAAATTGGAGTTGTCGGAATTACTAAGTCTCAGGAAACTGGCTGTGCTAGTTCAAAGGAGCAGGAGGCCACAATCTGCACTATTTCTTTGTCTGTGGAATTTTTTCCTAGACTTTTTCACCTGAAACTATTAACTTTTGAAAGACCATGCACATCTCATCTGGCCAAGTGAGTAATACAGATCTTCTATGCCTTTACCAACACCTCATCTCTACAGAAGCTGATGCACATCTTATGGAAAATATCCAACCTCAATTCAAAGATTAAATGAAGAGATTCCAGGGAAAAGAAAGCGGCTAAGCAAAAGAGGGAAAGCTGTCCCCTGCCCAGGGGGAATGTATCCTTTCCTCCTGTTTCCTCCTGCCTACAAAGGGAACACATGGGGTCTTTAAACCACTTCCCCCCTTTCACCTGTCTTTCCATTGACCTCCTCAGGACAAAACCATGGGCAGTGAGAGGGTGGAGCAGCCCTCCCTTCCACCATCCCTCAACACAGTGATTTTCTGAACCATTATTTCCCATACAGGTTTCCTCATTTTGCAGCCTGCTGCACACAGCAATGGTGTTTTACATTTTTCCATAGTGCTAGAGCGGTGGCATTTACTTCTGCTTTCTAATTACCTCTTTCTGCTAAGCAGTGTTCTCTAAGTCTTAAACGGTATAACATTCACTGAATAGAGAGCTCTTTGAAGTCCAGCTCCTGACTTCTCCCAAAGAGTTTTGCAAAATCACATTATGCTTAGCCAGAGCATACAGCAACTAATGCTGCTAGCAGAGTTCTGATATTGATCTTCTCCGTCTAGTTAAATTCGTGAAAAAGAGACTGTAAACTTAAGATTTTAATGGGTGGAAATCAGTCCTCTGCATATTGTACTTGTATTCTTATCTTTTCTCTCATCTAGTGAAGCATCTGACAAGGAATTTTTTTTAAGCATTTTTTTGCTTCAGCTTAGCCTGTGGCAAACTTAAAAAAAACACCTGAAGTTTCATGTGAGAAAGTGTAAGCAACATTTCAAACACATATGTCAACACCTTTCTCTGTCTCAGTAAACCTGGGCTAAGGCACTCAATGCAAATCATCTCTCGAGCTGCTGAAAGAACTTTAATATGTTGACTGCAATGCAGGCTTCCTCAGATTTGTAAATACAGATTTGTTATGCTTTGTTTTACTGTATGCTTCAGAGAGAGTATGCCCACACACCTGCCAAATAAATACCACTGCTCCCTCTCATACAAACACCAAGAGATTAAAATTAATTTTGTTTCATCCAAAAGGATCACGGAAGCCTGCATGATTGATTACCCTCTGCGCATTCAAATAAATTTTTTCTTTATATATATATTTATGTACTTATATAGAAATAAAATAAGTCGCCCTAAAACCTCAGGGCAGCAGGATCTTTTACCTACAGGGAGATTTTGCTGCCTTATCTCTTCCCATTAGGTTGGGGATCAGAGAGTTCCCAAGAAAAAGGAGCTCTTTTGTTCTGACAAGATAGCTTGACAAATCCAATCACATTCATAGGAGTGTGTGTGACCCACACAACTCATAGGAAATAATTTTCAGGTCAGAGACAAGAAAAGCCGTAAGAGCGAGCCGGCAAGGTTAGGAGAAGAATGGAGGCTCAGCTTTGCTGTGTATTTTGTTTTGAGCTTAGACTGGCCCCAGCAAAGAGTTAAATCTGGTTTCTAAGCCCTGTCCAGACTTCCTTTACAGCAGAGTGGGAGAATGTGCTGCATTATAAACAAACTTTCACTGCAAGCCCAGAGCCCCTGCAGGCTACCCTGTTAATAACAAGTAGTCTGTGAACTACGCAGCCTGGTTTCCTACAGCGTGCTCCCGTACAGATTCTCCGGTGCCTAATTAAAGTAGCTGGGCTCCCGCTGCCCTCTTTTCCACTGTGGAGGCATCAATTTGGATGTCATTCTCCTCTACCACATCACAAGTTCTCAGGTATTTTTTAGGAACATTTTATTTTACCTTCTCTGCCCTTCAGCTAACTTTGGTTCTAAGTTGCAAGCAAATTCAAATGCTGCTGAGGGAGCAGAGAGCCAAACAGCCTGTCCAGCCACATGAGCCTCATATCCTTGGGAAACTGCTCATAAGTGCGGCTGAAGGACCTGCCGCTCTTCAGTACGGACAGCTGCCTTCCCTCAGCCTACTTACACCCTTCAACAAACCTGCCATCTTCTGCTTTTGCAGCAGTCTGTGGACCTACTGTGCTTTCAGTATTTCTCCTGGCTTGCTGAGAGGCAGGGAGCAGGCAGGCCCCCATCTGCCCATGGTACCAATTTCTGAATGTATAATTTCGGCAAGGATGTTCTTATACAGTATAGGCCCTACAGGAGCAGATGGACACGTGCTGCCATGTTATATTGGTCAGCAGTTGGTAAGGTATCATGGGTTGCCCTAAGAAATATTTATTTCTTTTTTTACTCACCTAGTATTTTTTAGTACCTTTAGTCTGAGCTGGAGACACTGCTCAGTGTTCCCACATCCCCTTCACCCCCTGGATGACAGTACAGCTGAGCATTGACTAAAGGCTGGGTCTGATAGTGACAACAAAATGTTACCGGTGCTTTTGGGAAACAGTGTGACTCATACTTTTCAGAAGGTTATAGGCCCACACCTTATTTGTCACCTACAGCTTCATGCATGAAACTGCATATATGTGCATAAGTTAACTTAAGGCATTTTCAAACAGAAGAGCTCATAGTTTTAGCAACCTCCTTTTCAAAGAAATGCTGTTTCTGTGCCCATGAGTTAAGGTTTGCAATTCCCAAGAAAGAAGAGCTCCAAAAAACTTAAAGACTGTTTTTCAAGTTTTTCCCTGTCTGGCAAATCCTCACTTCCCCACCCCCACTAAGCCTGGAAAGTTTACCTGTAGGTATCTGAATAATCAGATGAATGAAGCCTAGTGCACATACTCAGCTTGAAAGTCTACTTCCATCCAGATGGAGAAATACTACTGCAAGCCTTTGAGTAGGTTCCTCTGGCTGTTTCTGGGTTAGAGTTATTAATTTATGACTTAGAGTCTCAACTTAATGAATTGTTGTGTTATAGTTAAACAGGTATTTTGCAATGGGCATAACTTCACATCACAAAATGTTCTTCTCCTGCCAATAAATATAAACTGCAAACAGTGACAGGAGATGATCAAATTGACTGGCTTTGCTCTTTCCCTCACAGCTGCATGTGGTATCCACTCAAAAAGTAAACAAACAAGAGTACAAACAGGTTTGATTGAGTTACCTGTGATTGGAAGGATGTGCCTTTAACCATTATGGCTCAGTGTTGCCCAGCTGCTTTAATTGCAGCCAGTGGAAAAACTCCCTTTGATTTTAATGGGAACTAGTGTGATACTGATGCTGTGCAAATCTCATCTTAGATGTTGTAATATGGCGACTGCAAATCATCTAAGATCTGAAAATCCAATATGAGAGAGACTGCACTATGTAAGATGGGCTTTCATGACACATGTTTACAATACCAAATACAAAGTATCAGTATTATATTTGCAGTCCAGGAGTTTCTGTTAACCTAAGTTATATGACACAAAATCATTATTTAGAAATCATACAGCAATTTGACACGGGTAGGAGGGGGCCCAGTGTCCGCCTAATGATCTCAAACAGCATGAACAAGACTATATGAATAGGAATTGTTAGCTTATTATTTACACAGCATTTCTCAAAACACCAAGGAACTCTACCAAGTAAATGAAGAGCTCAAACTGTAACACAAGGAAAGGGGAAATAATGAGTTTTAAGAAGAAATTTAAATTATTCACAGAAATCTCAATCCTGCTGCCTGCAGAGAACACCAATTACTACTGTTTTACGTGCACACAGCACATGTGTTCCTGTCCTGAAACATGACATGACTCCCTAAAACTTTGCCATCTTCCTCAGTTAATATCTTACTCTGTAACACCTCAGTATGTCCTCAAAATTATGGACACACTGAATTCCAATGCTGTGCAGGAATTCAGCCTTCAAAAGAGAGATTTAGCTCATACAATGGTCTCGGTGCTCAGAAAGAAGCAGCATTCAGAAGAAGCAAGTCATGTCAATGATTAAAAAAAAAAATAAATAAAAATCTCTTTTTGCATAGTACATCCCCCAAAATGAAACAGAGACATCTGAAATCAAAAAGAGGAACAGCATTATCTACCTGTTTTGGACTACAGCCTGCAGGTTTATAACACTAGATTGCAAGAAAAACATTTCCAGCTGTATGCAGGAGCTGTTGAGTCTTGGTGGAAAACTAAAAAAAAAAAGCCAGTCCCTGGGCCAGGCTGGCAGGGGACTGTCACAGCGGGGAGAAATGCAATTGCCCCACCTCCATCACAAGCAGCATAGGGACATCCAACTCACCACACCTCGGCTGCCTGACTGGATCTCTGTTTTCAGCTTCTTGCTACTCAACCCTCCACAGGCAGAAACGCAGGTTGTACTTGGGCCACTTGCAGTACAGCAACTAGGTAGTGTAGACGTCTTATCCTTGAATGCTTCATGGCAGGGGAGATGAACGCATAACCCTGGTGTCGTATGTCAGAGGGAACAATGCTAAGAGGAAAGCCTGATAAGCAATTCAGCAGATACAGAAGTAAAGGATGGCGTCCCTGCCAGAAAGAGGAGGAACCCAGCAGTGCCTCAGTGCTCCCACAGCAGGTACCTGGCCCCAAGGTGCAAGCCAGAATCCAAGTGAGAAGAGAAAGAAACAAGCAAAGCTATGACAGCTGCCCTCAACTCGACCAGTTTGCTGGTGCCTCCTAGCAAGGGCTCAGCTAGTAATTGATTTTTTTTGGTTCAGTAACTGGACTGGAAACCTCTGAAAATGCTGGTATGTGCAAGTGTGTGCAGAAAGAAGCTGATCTTAAACAAAACTATTAGTTTTGCACTAAAAATATTTCTCCTCAATGGTTAATGCAAAAAGTAAGAAAATACTGAGCTTCATCCAAAACTTGCTTTGTTTACTTTTTAAATTTAAAAACAAAAATTGAAACCTTAAGCTGAAATCAAAATATTTTGAAACATAATGGCACAACCTTTTGTTTTGAAAATATTCAAACTGTGTGGGGGTTTTTTTCAACTTATGTTTGCATTTCTGTTTCTGACAGTCCAGAAACACCATGTTTTTCAAAAAATAAACTACCTAAAATGGCTCATTTGGTTGTTTTAGTTCAGCTTCACACTTAATGAAGCAACAAGTACAACAGGCAGGTTGTGGGAGATGTCCCAAAGAGCCTGCGACCTGAAGGGACACAGTGAGGGGCCCTCCAGGCTCCCTCAAGCCAAGACACTCCCCTGTGCCATACAGCTGCCAGTCCCTAACTCCCAGTCCCTTCGCTCATACTGCTTGCAGTAATGGCATCACTAATGCAGCAATAACAATGGCAAAGGAGATGTAACCCAGCCAGTATAGGGATGAATTTTAATTTCAGGTAAAATTTGGAGGATCTAAATAAAGCTGAGCACGTGCTTTGTGTTTGCAGCCTTAACACAACTGCCATTCTGATTTCTCATAAATAGCCTAAGCGCTTTATTTCTCAGAAATGCATCAAAGACTGTAAAACGAGGTGCTAGAACACTTAACTGCCAGCACACAAGCAAACAGTATCATTACAGTGTATATAAAAGTCTCCTGGGGGATAGGTTGGGCATAAAAATTCAGCTCGATCATTAGGAGCCGATGATTTAACTGAGAAAGCAATATAAGTCTCCAAGTTGGCAACAGAAAGACATAAACTGAGTTGGAGGAATTATTTAATGACTAGCAGACCAATAAGGGAGGTATTTCATTGCAATGTAAGATACTCTGCATCATAGGAAAACTGCAATTTATTAAATATGAGTTGTTAGGGTTTTTCTACCCCTGCAGCTAATTCCTGTCACGTCAGTGACATTGGTGCTTTAAAAATCCCAAGACAAACAAGCATGAACACGAGTCAGAGGAGGCCAATAGCTCTGAGTATTGAGCCTCCCTGGTATCAGATAGAGCAGAAGACTTTGGTGCCTGCCTATGTTGTGCGTAATTTTTCACGTGTGGGAAGCAACCTCCTTGCACTATATACAGCCTAAGGATGCATATGATACCAGTCTCAGATGCCAGAAGGCTGCATTCAAGTCCCCAGTATGCCTGGGATGAAAAATTTTGCCTTGACTCATGCAGATCAGAGTCCAATACCTCATTCACCTGCATCCCAGCACATCTTCTCCAACTTCTTGATGTGGTTTTCGGCAAAGTTGTATTGCATACGTAACTCAGCAAGCTGGGCCCTGGGTTGGTGCCATGCAGACGTGCAGCCTGCGCTGTCACACGTCTTCCCCTGGGCTCCAGGAGACAGGAGGTCCCTCCACTCTTCTTCCTCAGCTTCCCCATTCCAATGCACAGAGACAACTGCCTCTGCTGCAGAGCACTGATGGGAGATGTGAAGGACATGCAGGCTATACCTAGTGCATCGCATTTTGTATGTTTAATTAGGACAAAATAATAAAAGCTAGGTTTTTCTTAAACAGCTGCAATTAGAGTCTCATCCAGCTCCCACTGTCTTTCAGGGAGAATATAAGCCCAAATATCACTACAAGCCTTTGAGAATGCCACCCCAGAAGCAAATAGGTATGGATATGAGGCACAAAAAAAAACCTGGGTTTTTTTCTACCTATCCATATATCTAAAATTGGCAAGAGCTGGTAGTACTTTTAGATCCTGTCCTTTTTCTCTTTGGCCCAGAGGAGCAAAGCAAAGGACACAGACCCAGTGGCAGGAGTTCCTGGGTGGTAAGGCAGTGGGGAACTCCCTTGCTGCTCACACCACAGTATGAAAGAAGCATGCCACAAGAAATGAGATTGTGTTCAGTCATGAGAGCCATGTAGCCCAATTTGGCTACAAAAGAATCACACTGGAGCCCTTGGTTTTGGAGCTCACTGGAGCTCCACAGTGATTTCTTACTGTCAGTGATGCTGTTAGACTTCACCATGGCCCTTCTTGAGCCAGGTCATTCTCTACATGTACCTTCCTGACTTAGAGCAATGGGAGACAGTTAAACACATTGAGACAGTTAAACATCATCTAGCAGTGTCAGTGGGAAGTTTTAAAAATGGCCAGCATTGGTGCACTGAGTCCTGTTGAAGCTGGTTTGAATTTCAGAACCAACTTTTCAGTGAGATGACTGAATGCAAAATGGGAAAATGGTACTCAGGGAGGAAACCTCAGATGCAAGACTGTCAGACTGCAATGAAGCAGAGTACTGTCACTTCTAAGCTATGAGATTTTTTTCCCTGTTCTTATCAGCTAGGATTCTTGGAAAAGAATAAAATGTTCCTAAAAAACTTAATGGGAAAAAACCAAACAATTCTCTCTGCAAAACATGTTTGGTTCATACTCTTTCAGCCATGCAAACGTTTAATGAGTTCTGTGAAATCTTCATTTCTGTCTCTCGAGGCTAGCAGATGCAGTCTTGGTAACTGAATTATGGTTTAGATTCCCAGAAATCTGTGTTGAAATGAGAAATGTGAACACTAGAAAGACCAATAATGTGCATAAGTATACAGAGCACAAAATACACTATCAAGATACTACCAGCAATAAGCATGTGACAAATATAGATCCTGGAAGACTGGATAGGAGCATCTCTATTGTTCATGAGAGGTATGGCACTGGCAAGTCTAAGTGGAAAGGCTCATTTCCAACATGGTCCTTTACATTAAATGTGTATGGTTTGCTATTTGGTCAGTACTTGCTCTTCCTAGAACTAAACTTTCTGATTTGCGAGCTTAAAACATCTCATCATTAATCACTGTATAGTTTTCGTTTCCTGCAGAGGACTGAGATTCTGCTTACTGCCATCCAAAACACAGATGAGCTAAAGCGAGAAAAACGGATGGGCATTTGATTTTTCAGTAACAATGAAGATCCTGATATGTGCCTATGTGAGAGACTGAAAGAGTTAATGTGTCAAACTGTGGAGAGATGAGGCGTGATTTGCATGGCGACGGCAAGTCAGCTAGCATGGGATGGGGAGAGCTCTTCAGGGAAGAGACTAAAAGAGTGTCTTGTGAGACACTTTCAGTGTCTTGTGAGACACTGAAAGAGGTACTGTCTCACACATTGTAGCGAGATAAGGTGCAACAAGTCGGCTAGCATGGGATGAGAAGAGCGCGTCGGAGAATGCGCAGTTACCATATATGGCCAGAGGTCACACAGAGTTTTAACTAAGGAATGGGCCTACAACCACCTGAAACTTGGAATGAAACTCCTCGCAACCACCCCCCTCCCCCAGCGCCTGCAAACTTCTGAGGACCAGAACAACATAAGTCCTCCAGGGGTGTGACCTGAGGCAGGGATTAGAGTATAAAGAGACACCTTCCCCAGGGAACAGCGCGCGCCCATCACCGGAGGATTGCCACGTCTGTCATCATCATCGAAGGATCCAAGGGTGGTGATACCTTTCCTTTTCTTTATCCTCCTCTCTTCTCTTTTCCTTTTCTCACTTCTCTGTTCCTCTACTCTTCCACTATATATATATCTGGGTATATGAGTTTTGGATTAATTGTGACGGGTTGCCTGGAAAATAGCTCCACTGCCAAATCGCCTCTGTTCGTTCGCTGAGCTTGCTAGTTCGTTAAGTTTGTCCGTTTGTCTAGTTCGCCAGTTAATAAAGTCGCTGGTCTGACTGTTTCTCTGAGTCATTGTCGTGACTCTACTGACCACGCGGGTCTGCCGAGCAGAGATCGGCCTTTGTCGGTACACAAATCCCCAGGGAATCAAAAAGATTCACTCATCTCGCAACCCACCGAGTGGGACGAGACAGCCTACCTGACAAAAAATGTCCTTCTGGGATGGGGTTTCAGGATGTTTACAGCTTCAAGGGTGGGTATGCAGCTGTCCATCATTGATTCAGAGGTGCATTCTGCCAGGGAACTTCCCTGTTTAATGCAATGGAAATTGTTATTAATCA
Organism: Ciconia boyciana; assembly: GCF_034638445.1. Lineage (NCBI taxonomy): Eukaryota > Metazoa > Chordata > Aves > Ciconiiformes > Ciconiidae > Ciconia > Ciconia boyciana. The sequence goes on from NC_132938.1 coordinate 62,412,041, forward strand.
AAATATGTCCAGTTAAAATAAAGTTAAGTATTGAAAATTTTTCTTTTTAATATGCTTAAAGGAGGACAGGAAAAAAGTGATCTAGAAAAAAAAATATTTTCTGTGAAAAATTTAGAGATTAACACTTACGTTTGTGTTCATTCAGAACATTCTAAACTGAAAATAATTCATTTCTTTTTGCTTTAGAAAAACTGAGCAGAAAAATCAAAACATTATTCGTGTAGTCCATTCCTTCAGTGTAGCTATTACAGCTATCAAATATTTGCAATTCTGATAACAAATTGATTGTTTTTACTGCAAGGAAAGATCAGGCCTTGCTGGAGTGAGATAGTTGTTCCTGCTGCTGCTGCTACATGTTGATGCAGCGCTACCAGTGATTTTTTTAAATGAGGAGGAAAAATGGGCTTGGAGCTTTCCAGTGACCAGACTGAAAGGAGCACATGCAGAAACATTTTTACTATAATAGTATCTACAGATCCCAGTACAAATAAGGGTGTCATTATGCCAGAGGTTTGCTACCACAGTGAGAGAGCACTCCAGATCCAAAAAGCCAACAGGCCGAAGAGAGGACACAGAAAGGGGAAGAAAAAGAGGTAGACATGCATGTGCTGGTGCCACAGAGTCACAGTGTGATGGGCCAGAAGCCGGTACACACTGCTGCCTTACAAATAAGGATGACTGTTTTCAGAGCTACTTCAATGAGCTGGGAGCCTATCCCCTGCTTGCAAGGTGACACGAGCTATCATCTCACTGAAAAGCAAAACCTTTGGCAGCACAGCAAATGCAAATAATGAGGGCAAAGAGGAGGAAATTCAAGCAGCTTTGTCCTCCTCTCAAAGTTAGCCTAGAGGAAGGAGAGGCCTCCAATGTCAGCAAACAGACCTTAGGGCGAGACAGTGGCGATTGCTCTAGGCTTCCCTGTGGGCACAGGGATTTCCCAGAGCATCTGCAGCACTCAGAGCACTGTTCCTTTGACAGCACAAGGATTTGAGGGACAGTCCCTGGAGCTGGCTTGCACAGCAGATTCCTGGAGCTATCTGAAAACCTTGGTGATCCTTTGACCTTTTCACACAGACAGCATAAAGCAGCCAGATCAAGGACAAGAGATCCAAGCAGTTAGAGCAAGTGGGAGAGCTGAAGGCGTAGCCCTATAGTGCCTATATCTTACAATGACGGGGGGCCAATTCCACCTATGTCAAACCAAAAGCCACTGAACCATCAGTCTGACTCAGTAACAGTATTTCTTACCTACATGATATTATAATGCATGCAGCACGTGAACTTGAAATGACAGCACAGACATCTTTCCTTCCTCAGTCTGTGAAACATATTCTATTATGGACTCATGCTTTTCACCATAATTTTAATCCAGGACAATCACTTTGCAACTGAGAAAAAAAAACCAAAACAAACAAATACCCAATATATCCACAAAAAAACCCTTAAGCCTCCTGTGTGCTGTGTCTAACCTTGCCATGATGTCTGCCTTCCTCTACTGATGACAGATATCTCTGACCAAATCCAACAGGATACACACCATCCCCAGCTTCCTGCCACCTTCCATTATCAAATCACTTTACTCTCAGTCCAAATATTCCTCTCCATACTTGCACAAATCATAATCCATTTGCCCTGCTGGAATTTAAACATGCAATGCTGTCAGAAGTAAGAGAAAAAATATCTCAAGCAGTGTGACAGAAAGCATCATAACCACAACTGATGTGTAAAGAGGCCATCTCATGTTCTCCCATTCACATTTACCACAAGTTTCTTATGCCTGTCAATCTTGTTTTGATTAAAACAGCTTTCAGGGCACTCCCCCTTGCATTTGTAAATGAATCCTTCAAATACACAACTATCTCACTGATGCCAGTAGCCCAGTTAAGCACTTCTTCTCTGTGGAATTCTCTGTAAGCTCTGAAACAACCAACAGCCATGGTAACACAGACAAAAAACACAAGACAGCTCTTTTTCAGACTGTTTTGGGACTAAACAAAGGATCAGATAGATTAATAGCCTTTTAGAGAGTTAATGGAAAAACAGAACAGGAAGTGCCCCATCAGGGAAGATTAATTGGGTTATGTCCAGATTATACAGCTGATTGCTAGGGAGAAATGAATTGTGCTGACACGTGCTGGGAATATTCCTCCTGTCCTGGCTTCTGCAAACAAACATAGACAACTCTTAAAAATATTTCTGCGGGTTTCTGCAGAGTTGGATCTACAGGTCTGAGTAGAAGGTGAGTGCCAGAAAAGAGTTGTTGAAAACAGAAAGAAAGTTTAGTAATCCAACTTCATGAAATTCTGTTCTGGAGCAGATCACAAAGATCATAAATCCTTGAGAGACAGAGGTGATCACAACACATGGGAAGTAGGAGACATGGGACCTCACCTGGAACTACATCCAAGAAAGGACTTTGGGACCACGAAGGACTCAGCATAATTACCTAATTCTGTAACTTAGATTAAAATAAAATTAACTACTTGACTGGGGCTTAGTCCAGGAGATGCCTCAGTTCAGTTGCTGCCTACCTCTTCTGCCTGAAACCTTTCCCTGGCAGCTGAAGCTGTGCTGTTACAGACTCTCAGGGTAGTCCCAGCCAGCACAGGGAGGTACATGATTAGGTTTACCATCCCAAGGTAACCTGTTCATGCACCAGGATGTCATATAAATAACAAAAAACTGTGTCACCAAATTATTTCTCTTCAGGCAACCCAGGCACCTTGTTCATGGTTCTCAAATCCATTCCAAATGCCAGGCAGACTTTTAAGGCACTTACATCCTTCATTGGACATTGTTCCTGATGCACATTCTGGACTGATCTTGAAATACAAGGGAAAACTTGTCCCACATGTGAGCCTAGATATTCATATATCCATAAATCAGGCTGGAAGTTCTGAAACCACCAGACAGCCTGAACAATGTCACATTCCAATGACTTCTACATTTTCTACTAACATTGGTGCTAGGCGTTTCATAAATACATAAGATGTATGTAGCCATACGCATACAGCTTATAAACTACAGAGACAAAGAGCAGAAGAGGAAAACACCTCCTGTACCTCTGATCCAGTTCACCATTCACTGGGCTATTTTTGTCTTTAAGTATCTTTAAAAATCCCAGCCTCGGTCTCTACCATAACGTTCATGACTGATCAAAATCAAAGACTTCCAGGTAACCTATAAGAACAGCATATAGGAAGAACAATGGAATATAAACAGTGACAGGACATGAAAAGCACATGTGACACACAAGTCTAAGAAAGGATGGATTATTTGAACATATTCTTTTTCTCTGTAAAAACTAAAAATGAAATTGAGCATTTGTGCTAAGCAACTGAGTAACCATGAAATTGTTACTATCCTAACAAAAAGGCCAGCTAAATGGCAGAAATTTAGGCTGCCTAGAGAGGAATATATTGCACTTCTTGTGATGTTTTAGAGGGAGCAATTAGCTTTCAGATTGGCTGAAAGCTTATTCTCCTAGAGGCTAAGAAAACACATGTAGCAAGTTATCCCCCAAAATGCAGTATTTACAAGTTTATACAGTAGCTTGACTAGATAGGAAAAGATAGGAAATTGCAAACATGAGCTAGGGGAGAAAAGGCTTGTTTGGTACATAGAAATTCTGAGCACCATCAAACTTGCAACCCAAAGCATGTCATTGATGCAGACATACCAATCGTAAGCAGCAACAAAACAATCCATGGAGATCTTGGGAAGGAAATCTGAAAAGACATGGGGTTTTTTTTCAGTTTCCTTAAGCCTTCAGGTTACTGACGAAATATAATCACTTAATTAAATTAGATTAGGTGTTACAGCTAATTTGGAGAATACAATCATATTATTCTGTCACAAGCACGGGTTCTTATTGGTGGCCAGAGGACTCACAGTGAAGGAACCTTGCTTTGCTGGAGTCACACAGGGACTGAAAAGCGCCAACAGAGACTGTGTTTCAGATTTCAGTAGACCAGAGCAGACGACAGACCCAGCACCATCTCCAGCACAAGTCTCTCATCCCACCACTGAATCTGCTAGTAGAACTTCAACTGGTCCAAAATCATGGCTGCTGATTCTCTGGAAACTGTTTTTTCCTCAAAATACTGTTTCAATTTCATTAACTCAAAGCCTAAAATACAAAAAAAAATTGAGCAAAGTAGAAGCTCCCTAGGATCTTGCAATTGATTAGCAAAATGGATTTTCCTGTTCTCAGTAATTCCAATCACAAAACAAACACCAGGACTTTCCACTGAGTAGCTAAAAGAATATTGGATAGGGAGGAAGGTGTCCACAAATTCTTCCTGGTATTGATTTTTGTCCAGACAAGGATTCTTTGCCAAAGGTCCAAGATCCTCAATTAATTGCTTTTGACTCATCAACGTTTCAGTGACTGCCAAACACTTCAAACTTAAGAAATCAACACTTTGCGATAAAACTTCATTTTGCTGGGGAGATTCTGGATCCCCAGAATCACAGAGATTCTTGTGAGAAAATTTTATGAAATGGTTCTTCAATGCTGATCAAAGAAAATTGATCAGTGGATATCTCTTACTGAGACCACTAACAGAAATACTATCAAAATCCATTCCAAGAGCTTCAGCCACAGCAGAGAGACCACGAGCTAAATAACCAGCCCACAAGCTTCCCCATCTTTATTTCGCAGATTGCTGCATCATATAGCAGTTTTGTTGTCCTCACTTGCACAATCCACCTCGTCTCTGTTGTTTGTATGAAAGCAGGGCTTGAGCCTGTAGGATTGTTGTTCCACAGTTTCCTCTGGGAAGAGGAAATTGACAATGCTGTGAAGTTAACGGTTGTGAGCTGTGTATTAATTTTATGTCTGCCATCTACACTCCACTCCTCTCAATTAAAAAAATTACTGACCTTGATAATTAAAATAACTTGTTGAGGGTAACACGGCTCAAGCAGTGGTCTCAAACAGTCAGCCTTGGTAAGATGTACTTCATATATACATTAGGACTAAAGGGGTAGAAAAATTAATGACATAAAAGCCCAAGTTGTCCCTTTTAAGCACCATTCCAAAATAGCACACATGCCTCAGAGATGTAGTGATTAGATTATCACTAGAGAATATGGTATTGGTTTGGGGAGTTTTGCAGACATTATTATTTCTTTTATAACAGCAGTTAAAGAGCCTGAATCATGCACTGTGAGACTTGAGATGGTGATTATACAGAGAGAAGGAAGAAGAAAAATCCCCCCCCAAGGAGTTTACATTCTAAATGATAGTCAGGTACACTAATTATTAGGTTGCCTGACATTTAATCAATCGCTGAACAATTTAAATGCTTGACAGAAATGAAATATCTGTCTTTGATTTATGTATGAGCAGGTTTCTAGCAGCAAAAACTTAAAACCCTATAAACCAATTATTATTCCCATTACCTCATCCTGAGTGACTCTCTGGGATGATAAAGCCCATCTTATTTGGACTTATTGCTGAGAAATAGACTTCTAAGGCATAAAGTTCTCCAGATGGATGCTTTTTGGGAATTAGTTGAATAAGAGAGATTTAATCCATCCAAAAGTCAGTATACTTAAATACATGATGAACATAAAAAACTCATTGCTAATCCAAAGTGACAGGTACTAATAGGGTACTTAGTGGATTAATAGCTAGCATGCTATGTTGCTAGGACCATGCTGTTTATTTCAATCATGTGCTTGAACGAATGCAGAAAATAAACTCAGTCCCTTAGGCACATTTAATTCAAGTGGACAAAAATGCATGATTGTACATCTAAGCAGGCAATTGAACCTGTAAGTTTATCTTTAAGATGCCATATTCCTTCAAGCTCTTGAGAAAAAAAGTCATAAACCAATTTTAGAAGAGCTTTCAAATGGCTACATGTGGGGGGTTTTGATGGTTTTCATTGCAGTACCTTTTGGCAAAGTTAATTTTTCAGCTTTATAGCACTTTCTCCCCAGGTCTTAATTAATACCACGCACAGGTGGCATGCAGGATAACTACAGTAAATCACACAAAGGGTTATGAGTCTCTGAAGAACTGTTATTAAAGATAGTCACATCATAAAACAATAGGCTAGAAGGTGAAACCTACCCATTTCAGTTGGGGCTTTTCATGTCTGCAATCTTTCCTTCTACAGAAGGAATCAAATATATTTAGCCAGAGGCCCAACCCACTGAAAAAAATGGGAAGACAGACAAAAATGCGTGAAAAGACTCTGTGTCACTAATGCTTTCTGTGACTCGAGGTGCTGCAAACAGCATACTTGATGAACAGATGATATACCTCATACTCCTAGTGTATTTTTGCAATTGCTCTTTTGATGAAGGTAGCATCATGCTCCTAACAGCTAGCCTCTGAAATCCCCTGACTGTGTGGCACCAGAAGTTGCAAGGGCCTGGTGAGTAAAAAGTAGAACGCAAAGTTACTCTCTGTGATTAACAAATAACCACCCCTTCTTTTCTCTGACTGTGCATTAGACAGGGTTTCCAAATCTAACCTTCATGACTTAGGTTGCATATTTTTCTATGGTCACACACTACAGAAATTATTCAGGATGGTAATTTGTTCAAAACTGACAATTTGCTCACTACTAGCTCTGTTACATGACAGACTCCTCCAGAAAGGCAGACTGAGCCAGATATTGTGACATCTTCCATATTTAAAGGACTAAATCAGGTTTCCCATATTGTTGGAAGAAGGATTGATAGGAGGATGCTCAGTGCATCTCACTGTGCACTTGGGAAGCTGCAAGGATCAGGCTCTCTAGGCTGCCCTGCTCCCTGGCAGGCTGCTCTGCTCAGCTCTACACGTCCTTGGGAAAAAAGGCAACAAATAACTTCATTTTAATTTTTTCTAAGTACCATTTCAGATTTTCTATTCTCAAAGGATATTTTTCATTCTGCTAAGAAACTTTGTCCTTGAAATCAAACTAACAGACTTTCCATGCAGTGAGAATTCCTGTTTCAGCACACTCTAAGCAGTACTAATGCAGTAACACCAAAGGATGCACAGAAGACTGAAACAAAGAAATGCCGATGATAATAATAACAACAACCAACAATCTCTGCCCTCAAAAGCTATCATTGTAAGCAGAAGCAACATTCATAGCAGCACACCAAAAATTCATCTGCCTCAGTTTTCTGTATCCAGCAGTGCCAAGCAGAAGATACACAGGAGGGAACTAGCAAGAGCACAAGCATACAGTGGTCCTTTTACCATTTACCTTTCCACATTCTAGCAATCAACTGATTATGGACTTCCTTAGCCAGAGGCTGTACCTATGTCTAAAAGTTCTCAACAGATTTTTCTACCATGAATTTGTTTAATCATTCAAAATGTTTTACTTTGGACTGAAGAAACTGAAATGTAAGAAGTAAAGGCCACATCTACATTTGGATTGCTTCTACTTGTTTGATTCTGTACTCATGGTAACCACTTGTACAACCATTGTATGCTGCCAATGCTACCTTTCTAAATCATAGAATCATTTAGGTTGGGAAAGGCCTTTAAGATAATCGAGTCCAAATGAATATGCTGAGGTGGAGCTTACAAAGTCTTCTGGAGCAGCACAATTTGATATAGCTACACGAGATGCTTCCTAAATATAGACAAGATGCATTTGATTTGCCAAGGTTCATGCTGGAGATTTATGGTAGATTAAGGAATTAAACATTTTTTTCTTAAGTAATAGTATGCTGCATTAACTGCCAAGCCATGTCTCCTTTTCACCTGTAATTGAAAAGTGAGGTACAGCACCATAAACAAAACCAGCAGAACATGATCACACTGTCATGAAAAGGAGCATGAAGATGAAAACCTCTTGACTTCTGTCAACAGAAGCAAAACAACAGTAAGCAAATGAGGAAGTAAGGAACCATTAAGGAGTCAGGTATACTGCTTTCCTGGGTTTGAATTCCTCTGGGCTTGGAATATTTGGTTGTTTGTTGGTTGTTTTTTGGTTGTTTTTAAACTAGACACTGCATACACTACGAAAAACTCTGAATATCTGCTAACTTCATAATATGGAAGCAAACAATTCTCTTTGCTTACATTGAGAAAACTAAGAAGGTAAGTAAATGGGCAGAAAAGGTTTTAAGACAGTGTCATCAGAGTTCAGGTACAAGCAAGAGGAAAAAAAGCTCACTTCCTAGATGAGAAAAAAAGGAATTTCTCACTATACAGAGGCATAGTGATGTAAAGATATTATAAAACACATCTGAGTTTTCTGTCAGCAGACATTAACATACCAGAAAAGAAAAACAAAGCTACTCAGGAAAGCTTTTTTATCAGCTGGCCATAAGGCTGATAGAAAGTAGCAAAAATTGCTAGTAAAAGGAAAAATAAACTGTCAAAAATCTCAAAGAACAGGAAAGTTCTTTGATTGTGAGGGGAAACTACCATTTATGATTTCATATTTTTTAGCAGATACCATATTTTAATCATCATTCCAAAAGAAAACCAAATTTCAGCAATCTGTACAGTAAGATTTTGGAGCAGAAACAAGCACACACACATACTGCTAAGGAGTTTTAGCAGAACTGCACCCAGATATTTATAATCAAAGGATTCAGGACTCTGGAAGCAAACTCTACCACTTCAAGTACTAGATGCAAAATCCCATCTCTGCAATAGATTTCAATCTCCCTGTGCCTTGAGTGTTTCTCCTTACAATGAAGACAGTGCTCACCCAACTCAGTGCTCAGTGTCTAAAAGCTGAGCTGTTGAAAGGCACTTTTCCTTGACCTGAAAGCTAATAAGGCTGTTTTTTCAAGAAGTCTTGTATTTTCATCAGTAAAACAAGAGCCCCCCCAAAAAACATAATTGATTTACAGAATGTATTAAGTGGAATTTTCCAGGTAAAACTATAACAAATTCCAACCACGTACTTAAAAATTTAAAATTTTCTGCTGCCCCATGTTCTGGTGCAAATCATAGTACTAATCAAACACAAAAACCTAATTTTGTAATTCCTGGTTAATAAACAAAACCATCATATTCTAGCAAAAGTTTTCAGAGAAAATCCTCCACAGTGCTACTTGGGAATCCATTTCTTCTTATTACCCAGAGACTAGGTGACAGTTTTTACAATATTCCTGAAGCACATATTGCAAGCATCAGTGAATAGGTATACATTTTGGAAGTTGCTGACTGGTCACACCACAGAAACTCTGCACCCACTCAGCTAGGGCTTCACCAGTTGCAGGCAGACAGGATGGGGTGAGCAGAGGCCCAGGTCAGTCCAACAAACAGAAAGGTTTGGATAAAACAGGAGAGTGCTGCTTGTTTTTTGGATACATAAAACAAGGGCAAGTTTTGCCAAAACTAAGGCAGCCTGTTTCTTGAATCACACCTTCTAGAGCCCGAAATGTGAACAGTCCTACTCCCCTGCCAATCCACCTACAGGCATTCATCACAAAAAGTTTGGAAGGAAAAAAATCAGCATTTTGAACAGGCATCTATTTTTGCAAATCTAATCTTACTGCAGCTGTTTTGCAAGACTTTTCCTACTTTTTACCCTTGCTCCCTAAATGATCTCATAAAAGACAAGATATTCCTTTGCCTGCCTCACTGATACACCATCTTTTATTTATATAAACACGTAAGAAACAAACACACCCCATTTGCTAGAAGATCAAACTCATCCTCTCCCTCCCAAAAAGCTATTTTGTGAAGTGACACAGCATCAGTTGTACCATCACACCATCTCAGAAAGGAAATCTGCAGGTACAGCTGTTCTTCAATGATATTCTACTCGCACAAAGATTACACTCTAATTAGGAAGAGCTGAATAGGTTTCTAAAGGAACTTTGTCCAAACTGCCAATTAAATGCAGCCTGAGTTTATTATGATTTTCACAAAACTAGGGCAAGTTGGTTTCATCAGCTTTGTTCCCCCTCACAGTCCTTTTTCTGGTTTGAGTTCTGGCCAGGGATAAGAAACAAAAACAGCAAAAATGCCATAAAGGGGCAAAATGCTGTGCTTGATGAATTTATAATACACGAATGTTCATTATCTCAGGCACTCTCATTCTCTAAAACGGTCTTTACCAGGCCATACTGACCTCCTAATTCTAATTTCTCTTAATTTAGGGAAAGCTCTGGGATACAGCACCAAACTATGGCTCCAAGGCTCCCTCTAAGAGGTTTTAAATGCAGGGACAAGGAAGAAAATTGTTCTAGTACTCCCTGACCGCTTTTTAAAGCAATTTAAAAGTATTGAACAGTTTCTATTAGTGATTCCCACAGAGAAGAGGAAAGCACTGGAGCTACAGCCTTACTTTCCCCTCTTTTGGTAAGGGAGCAGCTGTTGCAAGAGTGATTAGGTATCCCTCACCCTAAGGGGGTTAGGCAATGCTAACACCTCTCCTATGTAAAAAAGTGGAGCAACAGTCTGCTTAGAAAGCTGGGAGACCCAATGTATCTTCACATTTCAAGGCTGTAGGTATCGTGAACTCAAGAGATCTACCATCTTGAGTAACATCATGGAATTTCACTCACTGAACCCGTAACTTATTAGTGAACCAAGAAATACATCATTGCAAAACAAAAAACCTGACCTTGATTTGAGATGTTTTTCCAATGGAGAATCTTTTATCATCCTTCTGTTGTCCTTCTGTTGTCCTTCTGTTGTCCTTCTCTAAGTCCTTCTGTTGCTGAACACCCTCACTCCTCAAACTCGCTTTTTTTACCTAACCTGGATTTCTCTAACATGAACTCCTAGTTTCTCCCTGGATACTGGCAGACCTGTGTCTTGACAGAGTTTTCATGTTTCATCTCCACAGTACAATTCCAGTCAGCAATGCTTTCAGGGACACCAACTAGCCATGATCGCAGCTCTGCCAGCTGAACGTGATGCTGTTCTCTCCTGCTCTGTCTAGAAAAGCTACTAATGGACCAGAAACTGGATTGATGCAGAGCACACTGAATTCCGGCATATGGAAATAGCAAACATTAATTAGATCACAATAACTTAAATGTTCCTTTTACTAGACTGTAAATTTGTTTATCATTTGATTTATTATAGACAATTTGTTGAGGAAAAATTCAATTGCTGAGTGTTCAATGACCCTTGGATGGTCAATTGTGATTTTCTGCTATTTCCCTTCATTGTTATCTGTTATAGTGTGTTTGAATTGTCTTCAAAATTAAATACCTCTAATAAAATATCTGTTTCTTAAAAAAAAAACCAACAAACAAAACAACAAATAACAACCAAAAAAACAAATTCATGTTCTTATGAGTGACTGTAAAATAGCCTGGAAATCACAGCTGCATGAATCCCATGATGGGATCTGAAGTTTAAGAATCATAAGGCACATGTTCAGGGATCTAGCTCCCCATCAGAACATATACATGACAGGATACAAGAAACTTGTTGATGGTCATATTCTGATGCTAAATGCAGCTACCCCCTTTACGGAAAACTGGAAGGAGCTGTAGGATCTCCAGATGTTTTCTTTAATGGGGTCCACTTGTTTAATTGTTTGCAGTGCACTAGGAGCACTTGTTTCCTGGTTTAGAGGTTTTATGTGTGAAAGAAAAAAAAAATCCTTCTCAAAAGGAAAAAAATGGTGATATCATCATTATTCTGTGTACGTGGTAAATGATTGATGTCATGAATACATTTCCTAAACACGTTTCCTGTGCTTGAGTGCTGAATTTGTCAGGATTTGTCAAGAACTGAAACACATTTATAGATCTCTGATGAGTTCTAGGCTCATGCCCAGAAAATCAGAAACGTCCCACTGGCTAGAAAACGGTATTTTTGTTTGTTTCATGAAACATCTTACATTCCTAACACCAACCTTATGCAGACTCTCTGCAAGTCAAACAGCAACACTGTGAATTTAAATAGGCCTTGAAGGGATTATTACTTTTTTTTTAATTGCCGTTTGTGACAGGTACGATCCCCGCCCCCCCGCCTCCGATAAAGATGGGGGCTTTTGGCGGGGCGATCACCGTCTTTTCGCGCCTTTTGTTCTCTGCCGTGCCGTGCCCCCGGCACATACCCACCTCGGCAGGGGGAGCAGGAGAGGCGGGGCCCCTTGGTCACCAGACGGGGTCCACAGCCAGTGAGGCGCCTTGGCTCGGAGAAGCTTCTGGATCCTGACCAAATATGACCACAGCTCAGAGCCGACCCAGGGTATAAAGGGGGCGCCGCCGGGGGTGTTTCTTGGAGCAGTGCGCCTGAGTTCGGGACTTGTCCTCCTCAGGCTGGGATGCCACCCGAGGAAACTTCCCAGGATTGAGTGCCCTCACCTGCTTTGGTGAGTGATTTCTTCTGGATATATCCTTGAGTGAGCGCACGCACACGGGGGTGAGTGATTATATCTTCCCGGTACCCACGAGAGAGAGAGCGTTTCCCCCTGTGTGAGTGAGTGCGTGTGTGTGTGCGCACTTCGGATCATCCATTCTTGTGTGGAATTCTTGCTGTGTAGTAACAATACCCTGACCAATACCTCGAACCCGTTATGTGTTAAATGTTACCAGAGTGTTGAATGGATTTGGTTTACCCGTTTCCCACTGGTTTCTGTGGTGTGGTTTTGGCTGTTTCATGGAATAAAGTTGTTTGCGCCTGTCCTTTGTTTGAGTTCGTTTTCGTGTAACTCTGTTACACTGTTCCACAGTTCGGAATCTTACCAAGGTCACCTTGGTTAAATTATACATGTGACTGATAAGAAAAACAGAAATAGCTAAGTACAATAACTCAAAAAAACTGAGTAACAGCTCAATCTACTTGAGACACTTAACAGAGCCACGAGCTTCAGGATTTCAGAAGGCAGAAAAACAATATAGTCTGAAGGGAGAGACTCAACACAATGGAAACTGGCAGGTGATACCAGCTTCATTATAGAAAACTGCTAATTTGGATGCAACGGTGTCAATAAGAATTATACTAATGAAACTATTCTCCAGAATGTCAGTCAGTAATTCCAGTAAGGTTTGTATACAATTTTTTAAGCTGGCTTAATGTTTGCAGTTTGATTCATTCAGACGTTCTACATTGTCTTTCTAACGATTCCCTTCTGTAAGAGTACACCATACAGAAACAGAAGCAGAAGAAAAAAATACAATGCAGAGTCTAACTGAACTTTTTTTTTTTTCTGCACTGTGACTGCATTTCCTTGGAGTACTGACAACAAGATGCTTGCAAGCACAAAAGAGATGTGAATGTACTACAGAAAACTAACATGTTATACCTGCACAGAAAAATAACTGATTTTTTCTTATGTTTTAAACTATATGCAAAACAGCACTGTTCAAAAAGCAATTCCTTAACAGCTGAAGGCTTGAAGGGCACAGAGGGCAAAAATGATGTGCCCTCTTAGCACAGCTGTTGAGTGGCAGATCTGGAACTGCATAACATGCGGTAACTCAGCATTCGTGTTTCAGAGAAGAGACCTACAATTTGGGCTCTACACAGCCCTGGATCTCACAACAGGAATTGTTTTAGACTCTCAGGATGCACAGGGGTCTCCCCTTAAGCACGCCCTGAATTCAGTGCAAGTCTTTGCTCTTAGTTCAGAGGGACAGTGGGTAAGGCGGTAGGGCATATCTATTCGTAAACAGTAATAGGACTTTGGTAGTAAGAATAAAACTTGAAAGCTCTTTTTTGATGGATAAAAGCATTTTGGGCATTTGCTACTACAAACACTACACCATAGCTTTATACAATATCTCACTTTCCACTAGGATTACTATGTGATGATTATTATGAGGAAAATAAAGTCCTATCACTGAAATGGAATGGTTTCCAAGTGTCTGTTACCATGAATCTTCCACTGATGAGCGAATCAGGAAAAAGGTGAATCATTTCTTGGAACTCACATACTATATATCAGACAGGAACATATAAAAAATACATGTATTTTGCTGTGAAGAATCCTGTGAAGAATTGCTGTGAAGAATCCTTTGCTGTGTGCCATGGTTTAAAAAAGAGCTAGTTTCATCCTCATCTAACTTCTTGCCTTCTCTGTTAAAGTTTGTCACTGACTTGTGCATGTCAAGATAGGGCCAGGCCTATCTTTGAATTAAGAGCAAAGACTTCCCTGTCTGGGAAGTCCTACTACTCCAGCACAGGTGTGCCTTGCTCACAACACGTATATTCAGTTTGCATATCTTACTTGTTTATCTTAAGTCTCTGCTGTTTTGACCCTTATTGCTCTCTGGGGATACCCAATGTACTTCCAAGAGAAAACAAGTTTCTGCAAGAAAGGCAGCAGCAGCTCTGGGTTTCTAGGTCCCTGACAAAGAATCTAAACCTATCTGAATCAGATGTCCAGTGAATTTTGTAATAAATTGAGCTAAACTGTTAATGTTCATTCCTGCTGAAATACGAGTCCCATTTAAGAATGGGATCAGCCTGATGCTTGGATCATCAAGATTGCTTGGAAGAAGCCTCCCTTGCACTTCTCACTGCAAATCAAGGTTTGATTCCCTCCCCCCTCCCCCCCAATTTTTTTGTTTCCTTCTTAAAGTTACTTACAATCAAAACAACAAGCAAGCAAAAGTCCATTACTTTGGTCTCACTCCAAAAATCAGAGGGAAGAAAGGGAATGCGAAGCCCAACTCTTTGGCAAGACTGAACACATTTCTAACCCCAATTTCTCAACAGTAACTGACAGCAAAAAACATGTAGTCACTGACATTTGGAAAATAACAGGATTCAACTTCACAAACCAACCAGCTTTGCAGCCTACCTGTTTAAAGCCTGTTGAAGCCAGTGGGATCCAGTTGGATTCCTGGAAGATGTTCAAACCTCACATGAGATTAGGTTTTCTTATTTTGCAGTTCCATAAACACACTGGATCAGAGACTTCTCTGATCCATGGAGCAGGCATGGCCTATAAAGGGGTGTTGGTCTCTTTTCCCAAGTAGCAAATGATACGGGGAGAGGAAACAGCCTCAGGTTGTGCCAGAGGAGGTTTAGACTGGGTGTTAGGAAAATTTCTTCACTGAAAGGGTTGTCAAGCATTGGAACAGGCTGTCCAGGGAAGTGGTTGAGTCACCATCCCTGGAGGTATTTAAAAGATGTGTAGACATGGCACTTAGGGACATGGTTTAGTGGTGGACTTGTCAGAGTTAGGTTTATGGTTAGACTCAATCTTAAGGGTCTTTTCCAACTGAAATGATTCTATGACAAGAGGTTGAGCCAACTGCCTGACAATCCTTTTGCACTTATTTTTATGAGCGCTTTCATGGCTCAGACATCCTTCTGCAGGAGCTCTGCTAGTCAAAGGCAGTTTTCACAGATGGGGAGCACCCTGAGGATGACGGCTTATTGTGCTGTCCATAGGTATGACCAGCACACCATCTCAGGCTGACTTCTCCCTGTGAAGCTCAGCTCCAGCCTGCTAAGGTGTACTGGGAGGTGCTTCCAGGATTTGGTAGTGTCTCTGCTTTGGAAGCTAGGACTCAGTGGCAGTATCTATGCCACTGAAAGGAAGAAAGAGAGCCCTAGCATACACACACAACCATCTAAATGGTGCAGCTGTTGAAATGATTTGGGCATGGATTTGGCCAGGCCAGTTAGGACTGTCTCAAATAGTATTAGGACACAGCTAGGGAATTCTCAGGACCTGTTCCCATTTGGTAGATTGGATGAAGCCATCAAATCTGCAGAGAGGAGGATTTAGCAAACTGGTTGTGAACTGAGCCATGCCACTCTGCTTTACCTTTATGGCTAGGGAATACACCCTGGCCTGTTTTTTTTAATAGCAGGGACAGCAAATTGGCATAGTCAGCTATTGCAAGGTTTAGCCCCTAGGCTCTAGGTCTGAGCAAAAGCCCACACAATATGCCTGAAGTCAGCCCTGCTGCAGCTGCTACTCACAATTCTGCACCCTTAGCAGCCCTTGCTGGTGCCAGGCTGGACCTAGCCATCCACAGATGTTGCCGTATAAGTGGGTTTTGTGACATTTCCCCATGGTCTGCTACAGACTTGAGAATACTGCACTCCCCCAGCACAGACACCCAGCTTCCTCATGCACTGGATCTTCATGCAGATTTGGGCAGCAGTCTCGGGGAAGCTGTGTCCTGCCCTCACTGTCATATGATAGGGAGTAGCCAGCTGCAACCCAGAAGCTTCCCAACCCTGGTAGAGCCAAGGTCTGAGGCATTTCCTGAGGCAACTGGGAGGTCCATGAACCACATTGAGACATTTCACTGCATCTGCCCACAGCCCTGAACCCTGCAATCTCAGTTCTGCAGCCAGTTCTAACTCATCTTGTCACCTTGCAAATAGTACTCTCAACCAGCACACTGCTGCAGGAATATCAGGGCCCAGGATCATTTCTGACCCACGTTCATTTTTCTTCAGGAAGATGCTGGAGCATAAACATCATTCAACAGGAGCAGCCTTTTCTTTCCTTTCCACAAAGAGGCATTTAGCTAGGCTTGGCGGAAGGAGGTAAGCCTCCGGGAAGACATTATCCTGACAGCAAACACTGGTGACTGGCTTTGTGTGTGTATGAATGTGAGTGTTTGGCAGGCTCTAGATGCTAAATAAATATGGGTTATTAATAAAGCACTAGCTGGAGATGGAAAATAAGATTGAATGCTTCATCTTCTCAGAGCTGTTTCAGGATCTTAGGGGGGAAATAAACAACAAAGACAATGGAAAATGGAGAGCCATAGGGAAGGACTGGGGGGAAGGGAAGCCAATAAAGGAGGAAAATAGCAGCAAGGAGGTGGCAGTAAATTTGGTTGGCTGTAAAAGAGGCTCAAGCAAACAAAGGGTAGCAAAATAGCACTGGTATAAACAAAACGCCAACCACTTCTTGCCCCGCTGAGATTCAAACCAAGATGTGAAAACGCACTATCTTGGCCAAGAACACTTGTGAGAGACTGAGAAGGAACAAGAGACAAGCAAATAATCTGAAAGGGAAAAAAGAAAAGGCAAGAAAACCAGGCATAACATGTGCCCAGAGAAGGAGCCCCGTAGCACAGAGGGGCTTTAGAGTGCTGCAGGACTCTACAGAAACGACCAAGGGTCCCAGAGGGGCTCTGCCCCTGCCTTCACCCCCACTGACATCCTACCCAGCACAGCCGTGGGTTTCACCTGCTCTCTCTGCCCCAAGTCAAAGCCTGTGCTTGACAGACAAGTGCCAGCAGATTTTCCTTTCACCTTGCCATTTTCATAACCTTTTCCAACTCACATACTACACATACCTTGGAACCACAATTTTGTGTCCTCCCTTCTATGAACTAACCACATGCATAACTTCTGTGGCAGCCCTATACTGTCATACAGTGACGCTATCATAACCTAACTTCACAATGTCTTATCAAAGCATTTAGTACTACAACAATCTTTAAACTTAGGCTACATGTATTTTAGCCTAACAAGTCTTTACATTTTTATACTTCCCAATTAACAGAGGGCTACTTTTCTGGATCAAATGGCAAACTGCTATGTCTGTCTTTGCATACTTATAATTCATTTATTTTTGCCAAGCAACAAATCACCTCATTAGTTAGGTCTGTTGGGCCTAGTTCTCTTCTACTTGTGCTGCAATAGTCCTAAAGCTGTCATACAATTAATAAAGGCTACAGCTTAGAGTTACTATCATATTTTTGACCATGGCTATAGAGTACTTCAAATTTGGCTGCCTGGACTTAATGGTCCCAGGGAGCAGCCCGATTTTCAGAGACAGCACCCACAATTCCACTGGTTTTAATGGCAGTCTTGCAGACACGAGAGATTCGGAATTTGGATAATTTACATTCCTTTCATGTAGGAGTGGAGCCCCTTACCTCTCAGGGCTCCTGAAGCCTGACCTGCAGCTGTTTCTTTAACTCCCTCCGACACACACCACCAAACAAAAACTTGTTTGAAAAAACACACCTTTGTTAGGTTTTGACTTAACTCATTGCCCTGGTTTCAACTGAGATAGGGTTAATTTTCTTCATAGTAGCTAGTATGGGGCTATGTTTTGGATTTGTGCTGAGAACAGTGTTGATAACACAGACATGTTTTGGTTGTTGCTAAGTAGTGCTTATACTAAATCAAGGTCTTTTCAGCTTCCCATGCTCTGCTAGGTGCACAAGAAGTTGGGAGGGGACACAGCTGGGACAGCTGACCTCAGCTGACCAAAGGGCTACTCCATACCATATGATGTCATGCTCAGTATATAAAGCTGGGGAAGAAGAAGGAAGGGGGGGATGTTCGGAGTGATGGTGTTTGTCTTCCCAAGTAACCATTATGTGTGATAGAGCCCTGCTTTCCTGGAGATGGCTGAACACCTGCCTGCCCATGGGAAGTAGTGAATGAATCCCTTGTTTTGCTTTGCTTTGCTTGCACAGCTTTTGCTTTAGTTATTAAACTGTCTTTATCTCAACCCATGAGTTTTCTCACTTTTACTCTTCTGATTCTCTCCCCCATCCCACCGTGGGGGGAGTGAGCAAGCGGCTGTGTGGTGCTTAGTTGCCCGCTGGGCTTAAACCACAACACTCATCCAGGCTTTGATCTATCTCCCTTGTTCTCCAAGATGAGACAGAGAGTGAAACAGGACAATGGCATCAGAAAAAAAACACATCGTAAAACAAACTTACTAGTTCCATACATTCTTTTTAACACATGACTCAATGCATACATTACATAGGTGGGCTTACTGCCTCATTTTGCAGAAATCCAGCCATGCTGTTCAGCATATCCATGTGCACACAAAGCACATGCACGCAGCTGCTTCAGCAAAGCACGCTGGTCTGACGGTCCATGAAAAATTGATGTACACATGCACACAGAGGCCAGGACATGTGGGATGCATTGTTCTTGCTTCACAAACCCAGGTCAGCAATGTATGAGGAAGATGCAGCAAACCTATGTCAACCATCAGAATACAAACTATTCACTGGCACCCAGCAAAGACTTAGGGGATAAAAACCCAAAAGGCAGGACAGCTGAAAGCCTTCCTACTGCCAGCCTTACTCTGGACCACTATTACCAGCAGCAGCTTATTGAAAAACAGTTCACACTCCCAACAAGTGCTGTTCAGGCAGGGATAACATATGATTCCTTTGCCATCCCCCTCACAGCAGGAGTACATGACACCCCTGTAATGACAATGCAAAATGTTCAGTATGAGGCATCTTAAGTGGCTCTCAGCCTTAGATGTCAGTTTAGCACTCATTTCTACCCCCATTACTGATATTTTCTTCTACTCAGGTACTGGACCTTTACAAGAAAACACTTTGATTTAACTTTGCAAGCACTGTATGATACAGCATGTACTTCATGGGCCTTCTGACAGTTCTTAACTGAAAACATATGAATGGGTGGTTATAGTAGGGTTATACAAGTGGAGAAAAATGAGCTCATTTTACAGAATTATGTGACTTTGCGTATCTTTTGATAAATGTGTCAACTGAAATAAACTATAATGATAAGGCAAACAGTCATTATCCCCTGCCAGCTAATTAAGTGGAGGTCATTTGTATCTTCAACTAGTTGTGTATACTATGTGTCACTCAGAAATCAGTCTTATGCAACAGCTCTGTTTTGAAGGTGACATCAAAAGCCTGAAATCAAGGCACTGCTACACGCAGTGTGAAGACAACAATGACAATTCTGTTTTGTTTTATTATTCAAAGAAAGAATTTCCAAGAAAAACACCACTGGAGACTAAAACACTATTATAGATGTCTAGCATACAAAAAGCTCAACTCAGTAGATGCTAAACAAGGGACTCTGCAAAAATAACTGTTAGTTGCAGAGCTGATTTCAATCTTTCAGGCAAAACATTTGAAATACCTTCTCCACAAAAACCAAAAATGTTGTTGACAAAGGATCTCTTCTGCAAACTTTACACTCCTTTGGCCTTTTCCTTTGGCCTGCAAAAAGACAATTTCTCTCTGCAGCAGACAAGGGAAGAGTAGCTCAAAGCCCGTGAAACTGCAAAAAACTTCGTTTCTTCTCAATTAGCTGTGTATTTCAGCATCAGTACATATAAGCATTTTTGAGCCCCTCTAGTAAACAGCATGAAGCATTTCAGCTAGCGTTTGTGTAACAGCTTTCCCTTCCTTTTAGTCTCTTTCTCCCTAAGGTTATCTGGATTTCCTAAGGGAAAAATCATTGCAGCTTACAGAGGCACATCAGCAGCCCACTCACTCACTGTGCTTCTGCAGGTGATTTTGCTTGGTGTCCCCCTCTTGTTTTCTAAGGCAACATGGAGAGGACCATGTCTCCTGGTTTTCCCTGTTTCTGCCAGTTTGCTCTCCAGGAAGGGAAAGCAAGGGCCATTATGTCTTCTCCTCCACCCAGCACAGGCAGCAGAGCTGTGCTGTCCTGCAAGGTCCCTGCCACAGCACTCTGGGGCAACAAGGGTGAGGGTGGAGTTCTCTAACCCATGGCACTGCCAAGCTACGTGCTCTCCTGAACCAGAGCAAACACGTCAAGTGAAGGACTGATCCAGGTAGGCAGTCGCTCCTGCTGGCAGGATAAACCCTGCTGCAACAAAGGGATTATTCACATGAGTATAGGCTACTCCAGTGACAAAGAGCTTGCAAGATAAAGGTTGCAAAGGGAAGAACTGTGTGAAACCACTATGCATGCCATGTGCAACCATTCTCAATTACTCTCACTAAGAGTAACCTGAGGACATGATTCTACCATCACCAAAATCTGTTTTCACTTCAAGCATTTGATGTTACACTATCTGCCTGCCAAATATTTCCTGCAGCCTAGGGATGGGAGAGGTACTTTCTTCTCTTTTCTTTTTTTTTTTTAAGTTAATCTGGTTACTGGCAAAGGCATGCATATCCCACAGAGTGACGTGCAAGGAAAAAATTAAGAAGATTGCTGAAGAATCCCCTGAGACACCCTTCTTCCAGGTATTCCGCCCTGCTCTTCTAGCCCAAGTTTTGGAAACCTTGGAACCTCCGATGCTGCCTGCAGTGGAGAGCAAACCTTCAGATGATTCATGGCTGGGGATTTCTAGCTGCGCTGCTTGTCACCATATTGCTCAGAGGAGCTTATAAGCTTGCTGAAGGCAATAAATAGCTTCCTTCATATAGTTTATACTTTGATTTCATGAAACAGTAGAATCTATAGTCAACAGAAACCAAACAGGACAGAATTTTCACTGCACTTTAACAAGTCTTTTTGCTGCTAGAATTGAAAATGTATACCACAAGGTGATAAAGCTTGGTAGTTGCTCACAAGGGTTCCCTGTCTTGAAGGGGCTGTATTTGTTTCTCAAATCCATGCTATCTAGCATGCTGTGGCCTAACACTGTTCTTACCCAGCAGTGTCATTTCCTCATAATATGTCCTGACGTTAAAAATCTCTACCTACACTGGTCAAGGAAGCATGGCTAGACAGAGAAAAGCTTGTGACAGACTCATGGAAGGGGCATTATACATAGCACAGAAGCCCCAACCCAGCTAAACTTTAGGTCCAGACTCCCCAAAGCACACCTATCACTATCTACAGGGATTACTCATGCAAGCAATACGCAGGAGACCAGGAATCAAGAGCACTAGCAGAAATGCATTCACACTGAGTGACCCCCTTGATTGATGGCAGACCCTTTGAGAGGTGTCCATTGAAAAACAAGAAGCCCCTGGCCCCTGCTCCAGACAGCCATCAAGTACATTGCTTTGCATGCCTCAGGAATCTGATCCAAAGCAACTGGGGCAGCAAGTAAACCAGCTGCCTTTGGAAAGTAGTATTATTTCAGCCTCCTTGGGGAAAAATGTATTTATCCCCTGAGTACTGATCTCAATAGATAACTGCAAGTGCGGCTGTTTCTGTTTATTCCTCCCCACTGGTACAGATATACTGAAGCCTGTCCAAGCATCTGGCTCCTCTCTACTGATGGGAATATTGATGTTATGAAACATATCTTACAAAACCAGGGTTGGACATGAGAGGCAGAGGAACAGCAGCACCTCAAAAACCTAATTCCTGGAAAAAAGATCACAGGCTGTATATAGGCTCTGCATGAAGCTGTCTCTCAGAGTAAAGAACATCTTGGGAATACAAAGACCATCTGTTTAAATCCAGTCAGAAGTTAGAGCAGACACAAAGGCCAGGCTTTCCTACCAGCACTGGAAAAACTCAGTCTGTGCTCATGACTCTTTCAAATGCAAAAGATTCGCTAAAACATCATAACAACATTGATCTCCCCACCTTCAACCAGCTAACAGATCCAAATTCTTTCACCCTCAGCCTTCTCTGTAGTAAAATGATGGCCTCCCTTCCCTGTGGATACTGCTACTCTTAAGCAGTCTCTGAGACCGTAACAAACATCCCACAAGCACAGCCTCTCTCTACATGCTTCTCTCTGCTGCACTGCCTCAACTGGAGTGGTGGGCTACAGGCTCCCAACCTTTCTTGCCCTGGGCCACAAAGCCAAAGACTTGTCAGGACTAGCCCCTTGAACTCCCAAACACACCAATGCAGTTGCTTAAGCCTATATCTGTGTGCCACCTACCCTTCTGTTCTGACTGAGGAATTAGCTGCTCTAAGCCTCTGCTTGGGCTTGTGATGGCAAACATCTCACAAAAACAGTACATTAGATCCCTGCCATAGCAATTTCCCATGAGAATGGTCACCATAAAGGTGGGATGCAAAGTTACACCAAGTGATCTCTGAGACACAGTGCCTGTGCACTATTATCAGAAGGATGGTACTGCTGCTTATTGTGCCAGCAAATACACATCACGCAACAAAGACTCAGCAGAAGAGTCTGCCAAATCTACACACTCTCAGAGCAACAACACTAGTACTTTGTACAAGAGATTAGATAAGTTGAAAAGAGTGCATTTACTGCATGCACTTCCTATCTCAGTCTCTGGGCTTATATCTGCATTATCTGAATAAGTGACTGTTAAATAACCCAAGCTGACAATATAGGCTCAGGAAAACTTTATCTTGATCTGGAAGTGTTGAAGTAATCTCCAAATATGAATTTTAACAATGAAGGGTATATGCCCAATACAAACATATAATTCAAGGCATAAATGGATCCCTGCACTACATCAGGCCTACTTACATCTGATAAATACCAGGGAAAAACGCTTCAGAGGAAGATGCAGCAAACTCACTCTTGCGTATTGCCTCTTGTTAGCAGTTCTTAAAGCAGTTAACAAAACGCAGTCCAGTCCATCCTACCAATGAGGGAAACCGAAGTATAAGAAAAGGGAAATAGTTTGTAAGCAGGAAAAGAAATTAGATCTTCTGAATCACCCATAGTCAGTTGCTTTCTCCACCTACGGAGAGCATGCCTCTAAATGTCATGTCTTCTACCAACATAAGCAGGGAGAGGAAAAATCCCCAAACCCTCTTTAAGAATATGAAAAATATCTTCCGAACATAAGTCAAAATATTCTTATTACCCATACAAGTGCAATCCCTTTTGAAAGAGCATGAAATGATAAAACAGTATTAAAATATTAATGGGGCACTAATCTGGTAAACAGTTTCTTCAGGTGAAAAGAGCATTCATGGAAAAAAAAATATTTCTCCTTATTGCTGCATCATGAAAGGAACTTGAAGCACAGCTGAGCAACTGGCTTTGGAAACATTTGCTCCATACCTAGCTCTAAGTCTCCACCTGCGAAGACATGGGGAAGCATTTGTTTTGTTTGTGAAATGAGAGTGAGGCTTTTATCCACGCATTTTGGCAATGGTCTCTGCTTGTATAATGATTTCCATATGTTTATCACATCTAAACAAGAGGAAAACAGTAGGGTACCAACTGGTTCTGTTTACATTATGATTTAGCCATGACATTTGTTTTTTGGAGAGGATGTTTGTCAGGGGCAACCAAATGCTTTTCAAAGTACCTTTCACTCTTTGACACTGAAATCAAAGACCCTGCCAGTAGGAAAGGGAAAAATTTGGATTCATTAAAAAAGGAGCAAGGTCAGAACAGCATGAAAAGAATGCTGGATAATATAGATGGAACTGGCAGTAACAGCAACGTTTAAAGTTGTCTGACATGTTTCATTATAAGACCTTGTTTTCAATTACTTTCAGCTTTGCCAAATTAACTGGTTTGCCAGCAATTGCCTTTGCTAGGTGTTCATCTCAGGCTGGGGTTTTTTTGTTTTGTTTTTTGGAGGTGGGGCTTCAGAAAAAAAAAGTTCAATTGTTTCTGAAAATTGGAAACATTTTATTACAGAAAACACATTTGTTTCCCTCTTTTAAAAATAAATAAGCAAATCAGATTTGAACAACTTTCTTGCTGAGTGGCAATAATGTTGTAGAACTGGACCTCACAATTTTGCAGTGGTAGTTTTGAAGAGATGAAGTTTTCATTGACATCACAGGAAAAAAAATCCTGTGATGTAACATATTTGGTTGAGTCTTCTAGGAAATCAGCAACTGTACAGCAGCATCTTGTGAAACACGAACTAGCAGTGGGATTAACTTGTGGGAAGTAAACGAGGCTGTCTGAAGACAAAGCTGAAACCAGGACTGGCTATAGCAAGGGACTGGGATTGAGCACCTGAAGAGAGGAAGAGATGAGATTTGCAAAGACTAACGCTAGACGAGAAGCTCCAGGAAAACTGGTGCAATTGGCTGTAAAAGGAAGACACAGAAGAGCAGAAAAATGGGTGAACTGACCAAGCTTAGGGTAATGAGGAGAAATCAAGGTACAGGGAGGGAAGACTGCTATGAAAAAAATGAACCAGTTTGAAAGAATGATTCAGGGAAAACTGGCTATGAGGATCCCAACATACATATCCTGAATGAGGAATTGGGTCTAGTTTTCCAGAGTCTCCCCATTACTCAGCTATGACAGCCAAAGGTCTGTGCTGTTCATCCAGCACATGATGTCTGTGCAACTCTGCACTGTGGAATTTCAGTATTTGATAGTGCTACAAATAATCATAATAAACAAAGCTGAGGAAATGACACACAAACACACTTTTGAGTTAAGCACTCAAAATCTAAGCAGTACAATTTTAAGCTTCTCCATGTAACCTTGATATGGTCCTTTTGTGACACTGCCTTTGCTGTACAAGGCACTATTAGAGCTAATTTCTGTTCTGCAGGACTTCTCAGAGCACCACAGGCAATGTGTGCCACCATGGCAAGCACTGAGGAATTCAGTCAACCCATAAGCTAGGTTTTAGAAAACAACAGGAGCTTTCAGGACTATAGCTCAATGGCACCACAAAAGCTCAGGCCCAGAAAGACACTGTTTTCAAACTAACCCAAAACATATTCTTTCCTTTTGATTTTTCCCTGAAGAAAATATCACCTAAAAGGAAGCTTTCCTCAGCAAACATACTTCTCAGCAAGAAAAGACTTCGATTCTCAGCAGTAATAAGCATGTAATTATGACTGTCCAGAGCTGCCAAGTCTAAAAGTAAAAGTAGGCCCAGGAGCAGAGAAGTGTTTCTGCACTATGGAGCTTAGATTTGGCCAGTGACAACAGGGAGTATGCTCAGGAAACATGGCTATGTCAAAGCTAGAATTACTGCCAAGCAAGGAAAAGAAAAATAAAAAACAGGCATAGGACAAGAAGGATTGCCACAAGTTACTGCAGACGACATTGGCATTGCCACTTCACCCAGGAGAATCCTCAAAATATATTCTTATATAAATCCACGATACAGGCTAGAGAACATACCCCCCACCACCCTATAATAAACTCGAGATGCCCAACAAAACAGATCAACTTCCACAGAAATTATAAAACACTTTTTGCAGAAAGCTGGCGCAACTAAAGATATCACCTATTTCCTAGGG
The DNA here is from genome assembly GCF_034638445.1 of Ciconia boyciana. NCBI lineage: Eukaryota > Metazoa > Chordata > Aves > Ciconiiformes > Ciconiidae > Ciconia > Ciconia boyciana. The sequence continues at coordinate 62,437,734 of NC_132938.1, forward strand.
CGAGGCAACAGCAGTAGACTTCTGGCATGAAAATACCCAGTTGATCCTCTAATCATCTCAGGCTGACAGAGGCTTCAAGCAGCACTTAAAGGGCTGAATCAGGCACAATGTGTGGAGAAGTTCAAAGCACTGCCATGTTTTCTTCAACTCCCACCCAGCTGGGATGGCCATAGCAGCAAGAGGCACTTTCCCCAAACTGAGCATATCTAGATGTGGAAGTAAGTAGCAGCAATCAGACACAGCTGCAAATGAACTCCCTACCTATGCTCTGCTCTGTTAATATCACTAGCAAAAATTTCTGGACAGGATTAGAAGTGTTTGCAAAATGTTTTACACCTATTGGCATGCTTCTCCTGCAGCAGCCCTTGAGCTACAGGAGGAAATAAACATACAACCAAAATCCTGTTCATTAGTTCCCACAGCCTCTCTGAGAAAGCATTTTTCTAGTTTGAAAGGAGAAGATCATGTTGTCACTGGAAACACAATACACATATTTTCTGTTTTAAAGGGCAGCACACACTCCTAAGACAGTTCTCAGCACTTGCACGTAAAGGAACAGGCTGAATCCAGCATTGCTGGTGCTGGGAACTATGCAAACATTTCGGGTTTTTCATTTCTACCAAGCAAAAATAATTAATTATGGCAGCAGAGGTAATGAAGAAAAGAAAGCCCATTATCACAAGCCTGAAATTTACTCAACTGGGGTCCACACCTGCACTGGAAGACTTCCAGAGACCTGCAAATTGACAAGGCTGAAAAATCACGTCTAGAAAAAAACACCTGTGTAGAAAAAAAAAAAAAAAAAAAAAAAAGAGACGAGTCTCTCCAAAAGTTATTCACGTAAGTGAGAGCAGCCCTGTTCCAGTAGGTTGACCAGCCAAATGGATCTGGGTGTTAGAGGGGAGGAGTGCTTTGCTGAAGGTAAGAGCACCAACCAGTGGCAGACGTGTGACCATATCTTTCCTGGGGCTTTTGGTTCCCAAGTCAGCGATGCTTCCATTAAACCATATCCAGAGAAGAGGACTATAGTAAACGTGTGGCTGTTTGTATATTCTAATGGAAAAGGTCTCACATGTTATACACATTTGTAACATGCACATATACAAGTATGTCATATGGGTGTTTACTCAGACCTCAGCAAACAGATGCAATTATCAGTAAAGATGCAGCTGAGAATCAAGTTTCCCAGCAAACCCTATCCCACTACACTAAAAGGAAGTCATGCACCATGTGGGATGGAGCCAGCTCCCTCTGGAAGCCTTGCTGCAGGGTAATCTCTAAAGCCTCCTGTGACTCCCCATTGGCTTTCTAGGCATCACAGCGTATCAGTGCTAAACAATGCATCTAGCCAAGTCCAGCTCGTGGGTACATAATTAAACCCTGGCAGGGCAGATGGCAGAGGTGACTGCTGTCTCTTGCTGGTGCAATGAAAGGTTTCCCACTGGGGATATGCATCACTACAAGTTCACACACAAATACTTCTATTTGAGGAGCAAGAAACCAAATGACCAACTGTGAACAACAGTTGTGGTGAGGTTATTAAAGTTCTTGCTTGAAGGCTTAAGTCATAAGAGAATATGAGGAGATGTATGTAAGAGCAGGTTATTCCACAGCTGCGTCCTGCAAAAGGACAGACACCTTCCCTTGACATATCTGGTGATGGCCATTGTCACAGCCAACAACCCAGACTAGACAGGCCTCACGTCTCATTTGCTCCACTCATATCTATGCTCCAACTTTGCAGTAGGTGCTATTTTTATCCTTAGTCTTTTGTTTTCTCTACACCATTCACTGATATTCTTTGGCTAAGCATATAAAACTGGCTTTATATAGCAAGAAGTGAACATACCTGTAAGAGCAGCTGATCAAGAAACCAGCTTCAATCCTTCCTGGTCGTTGCTCCAAAGAGAAAGAACCTGCTAAGATCATCGCTGAAGCCAGCATCTTGCTTTGCTTGGTTCTGACTTCAGGGAGCTTCCTCAGAAGGTTACTGCCTTCACAAGAGTGCTGGGCACAAAACATGCTTTATGTCTAGGAGCTCAGAGACAGCCAGAAAGTCCTGAAAGGCAAAAATGTCAACCTATGAGCTGGATTACAAATCTCTGCCATATCATTTAGCACGATCCCAAAATCCTGCTCAATGTCTGTAAATAATTTTTTTCTGAACTTTTCAATTTATGGTCAATCAAACAATGAGTAGAACATGAAACTCTGGCCTCATCTCCCCATAGAACTCTTGCAGTGTGCAGAAACAGTAATATTCAACATCACATCAAATAAGAACAGTATCCAGAAAACTGTAGGACAAACTTTTATAATCACTAACATTTGTTTATTCACTCATTTTCTTTTAGAAATCATCTTCTAAGGAGAAAATTTGCAGTCATTTTTATGTGGAATGAATTACCTGTACCTTCTAAAACAATAAAATCCATCACTACACTGCTCAGATTCCTGTTGATTCAGAAGGTTCTATCTGAACATCAGGAAACACTTTTTTACTGTGAAGGTGACTAAGCACTGCCACGTGTTGCCTAGAGAGGCTGTGGTGTCTCCAACCTTGGAGATATTCAAAAGCCATCTGGACACAGTCCTGGGCAACTGCCTCTAGATGGCCCTGATTGGGCAGGGGGGGTTGGACCAGATGACCTCCAGAGGTCCTTTCTGACCTCAACCATTATGTGATCCCACTAGAATACTTACTTTCACATTTATTTTCCACAAAGGAGAATTTATCTTCGTAATTCCACTCACCAGCACATGAAAATACTGCTAAGTTCTACCAAAATAACAAGATAACACACAACTACGTGACAAGACCAAACAAAATCACATGTTGACAGCTGATGCCCTCAATACAGGTCCTTTCATTTCATTTCAGGGCTCAGTAGTTGCATGCTAAAAATAAAAAGCAAATGAGAGACCTAGTTGCCACAGCCCACCTGTTGATAAAAGATGCATTTAACCCTCTGAGGGAGTGTAGGGCTAGTGGCAAACCCTGGCCAGCCAGGAGACATGCACAGGGGATCTGCTGAACTGAACCTCTACTAAAGCATTGTCTTCTCTGTGAAGTTAACCAGAAATTAAATTTTGAGTTTCGTTATATCTGATATTTTTACACCCTGATTTTAGGCTATTTAATTCCCAATGAGGTGCAATTATTCCTAGTTCTAATAATAAATATAAGTGGAGAAACCAAGCAAGATATGAACAGGCAAAGCTGGGGAACAATCATGGTCACAGGTATACCGTGTTTAAATAAGAACCGAAACAGCTCAACCAAAGCAGCATGAGTAAAGATGAATGCAATGACTTCAGTGGGAGCCATGTCCTGATAACAATGCATTCCTATACATATCAATGCACATAATGAAAATTTCATTTTGGAAGAAATCTGATGCAGAGAGAGAAAAAAGGCAAGAAATAGTGAGACTCAACTGTTCCCCGCATTCAGAACTTTCCTTCCCAACCAAACTCCAGTGGCAAGTACTTGAAGGAACTCTTTGCCAGCTAGAGAGGAAGCCTAGCTCTGCTACACCCATCCCTCACCCCAAGCCTGCAAACTCTTTTTCTGCATTTCCCAGAGCCCTCAGGATTACACTCTCCACTACTTTGACCACTGTCTAACAACACTGAGTCGCACTGTTCAAAGTTAAATATTCTGCTACTTACTTAGCTAGTCTCTCTAAGTCCCTCCTATAAAGAACCCATAAAGACCGAAGATCAGCTTCTCCTGGAGGCAGTTGTGAGCAATTCAGAGTCTATCCCAAGGTGCTTTGGAATGTCCCTGTAAAAATCTCAATTGAGTATAACTTAGGAAGATTAGTTTTTCTAGGTTAAAAGTAGTGCCATTTTAAGCTAAATATAGCCTAACTAGCCTCTGTGGGCTCTACCATTCTCCCTTTCATATTTAAGGTTATAAATAGCTTTGATTTATAGAAGAAAATGCAGCATTTTATAAAGACATACAGTTAGGCACCTAGCTAATTTAGTTTAAATTCAATAGAAAAATAAGCAAAAAAGCAGTAAAGGCTTTCAACTTTGTAAAAGTCCATTTTAAGAAATGAACAAAACAGACCAGTGAAGTCAGCTAGATTGACAAGCACAAGGATTGAAATGTGAAGGAATTCATCTCCATTAAGATGCCTCTCATGCAAGGCAGAAAATCTGTAGAACTAGGGTGCAGACTTGAGCAGATTTAAGCATATTAAAAGTAAGTAGTGAGCCTACAAAAAGAGGAAAAGAGACTGACAAGCAAAGTGTGGGGCTTATGTGAATATTACCAAGACTCAAGTCACACTAGATCTTGAACAGATATTGAAAAATTAGTAAAAGTATATCAAGCTGTAGAAAGCAAGAAAAAGGGAGAAAAGTGCTTTTGTCCAGAGAAGACCGAGTCAAGATTAAACATCTCTCCCCAAACTAAACAGTGGCCCTGTTTTCAGTAAGAACAGTGATACTGAATAAAGAAAAGAAGATGGTGAGGACAGAAACTATAAGGAAATCTCTAACCATTAAACCTGGGAAACTTTTCAACAGTAGGAGTAATGGGAACAAGAAACAACACTGGTTTCTAAATGGAGTTAAACGTATCTGGGAGCAAGCTGCTGTGACCTCTTTCCTTATAGCAGTGAAAATCTAGACTCCAAGGCCCAGAAAGTTACCTTCAGTCCCTCTTGCCTAAATTTCTTTATTTACTGTTTTCCTTAGTCAGGTGCATAAATGCTTATTTAATTAATGCAGAATGGCACCTTTAAAAATAAATTTCCTTTGCCCTTTTATTCTCTTTTTAGGCTGCAGAAGCATCTTCCCATAGAACAAACACTGCATATCATTTGAGACCTCAGAAAAACACTAACAGAGCAGAAAAGATGGGAACTTTACTGCAGATGATAATTATTAGTACAGGAGGGCCAACAATCACAATACAGCTATATAAGGTTGCCTTACTATATTACAGCATGAAATAAGAGGGATTGCGCTTTGCCCATTTAAATACAGCATTCATCTTTCTTTACAAAGCTGAAGCATCATGAATAATCTGCATAATCTTTGCATGGGGCATAATCTTTATCCATGGGCTAGAAACAAGGGCTACAGGTCTGATTCAGCAAGCCAAGGCAGGTTTTGGATTTTTCTAAACAGAACTTTGGTGCCTAGCAACAGAGACCAGCACCTCTTGAGATGGGATCTTAGGATAGGATGATCTGGTTCATCTTTAACATCTAAGTATGCTTAAAAATCTGGCCCTCCAACTAAATGCAGCAAAGGAACTGCACACCTCCCTGATTAAAATTAAGCACATGGTTTACTTAAGGGGAGTGAGGATGCTGGAACAGGTTAATACACAGCCTTCAGTAGTCTGAGTGGTGTGACTCCTCAGCTGCAAATGCAGGTGGCAGATACCTACCTCTGCATACAGTCAGCACAAAGTATGTTCAGTGTATCTGAAAACCCTCAAGTCCCTACACGTTTACTGCACAGGTCAAGCCCAGCTTTATTAATGAACATAAAATCTGCAGGTTTTCCGTGAATCTTTAAACATCAGGCTTTAAAGCCCTGTGCTTTTTATCACTTTGTTAGAACCATAAAATAACCACAATTAGGCAACACAGACATGGAGAGCTAAATAGCACCATTCCAGGTGAAAAGAAATACACAGATTTGATGGAAGTAGTAAAGCCTGAATCACTGGTACTTGAGAACTACTGCTGCATCCCTACAAGGGGGGGGAAAACAGAACCTTTAATTTTGTAGTAGGTGATGGAGATGGACCTCAAAACCCAGAAGTTTACGGGGAACTGGGAGAAACTGCATTCACTTGTGTGTCCTGGAAAGGTTGGGGGCCCTGGCAGGGACTTGCGGTGCTCCTGAGGTCCCTTCTGATATGATGCTTTATTTGACTGTACTTTAGACAGTATTTATTTAGACATTGGTTGACAATGGCAAGGGAATGATCAGCTGGGCCTGCCTTGTCTTACACAGCAGAAGAGTACGGTCTCCTATGGAGATTTTGAGGGGCTTTCCTTTATTATTCTTTATTCCTACAGTTCCAAATTATCCTGCCTCATATGCGCCAGGCTCTTAAATTAAGCCTTTTAAGGAGATTATGGAGACAGGAAGTACACTCAGACCCTTGCCCTTTTTCAGAAACCTAAATTAAATGGATGAAACTTCCTTCCCTCTCATCTGTGACGGCAGTAGCAGGGAATTTTAGACTATTAGTTCAACATTTCAAAACCTTTTAAAACCTTTTCCTTTTTTTTAAATGCATACTTATTTATTATCACAAAATCATGGATAACTGTAAAAAGTCACTGCGTTTTTCTACCATGGTTGAAGAGAAGCAATTTTGAATAAAAATGTGCATTTAAAAAAAACTCCCAGTTTTTAATATCCAGAAAACTTGACATTAAGAGGAGAAAGCCGAAAAAGTCTATATCTGCCAGAGCATGAAAACAGTGTTAAGGTTTCCCTCCTTAACACTCGTGCACATGAAAATAAAACCAACAAGTGAAGATTTCCTGACCAATTACTTTTCTCCCCAGTGTTTGGAGGACTTACATAGATGATGCATTATTAAATTGTTTTATGAACAATATTCAGCATTTTTAGGGCTTCTGGTAAGAAATAGACCAAGACTTAACATTCCATAGAGACTCCTCTTACTTTGAAACTATCCGTGGTTTTTAGTTCCATATAATTAATGTTCCTTCATTTAGAGCCAGTTACTAATATGAAAGGTGATTTGTGAAATTAGGTAGCCCATTAAAAGGACTGTTTTTTCTTATCTCTCCCAGGATATCAAGACTAAATTCACAGTCAAATGTTCTTTCCTTTGTACTTTGGTAAAATACTCTATTTAGACTCATAGATAATTCTGGAAGAACTATGTAGTAGCAGTTCAGTTTGATGCTACTTTTTGTGTTAATGTTCTGCTTTCCTAAACAAACTTATAAAAAAAAATACACATTGAAAAAAAATTTCAGTAGGGCACAGAATAGAAGATCACTTCAGTTTTACATGAACAAAGATAATTATACAAAAATAAATTCTGGGGTTTTTCCAGTTCAGTGAAAAATAGGTATTTTCCATAAAACATTCCTTTTGTTACGTGCGGTTCTCATCAGTGTGGAGTATCTGAGTGACAGCGAAAATACTGCAGACATCCCAGAGCTCCAGAGAAACAAATCAATAGTCCCATCCCCAGCCAACATAATACCCACGTGCCTCAGGTAGCAGTACTGAATTCTCCAAATTAGGACAGACCTGCGATTTCCTGTAAGAGGTTCACGGGCTTAAAGCACCAGGGCTCTACATAGCGTTTCTGAAGCAGAACACTATGATGGTGAAAGACGTGGTATTTCAACTATCAGTTTCTTCCCAGCCAGGACACATCTTTGCATAACTATTTCTGATTTTCCGATTTATAGATGAAATTGTGGATAGTATCTTAGCACACTTGAAAAAAATATACTTTTCAAGTAAAGCATTTGGCCTTCAGTTACTCATTTTCTTCATATAAATCAAGATTTCAGTCTTAGAAGTGCCCAGTAATTTTTAGGTTTACAGAACATTTTTTATATGAGCAAACTGAGAGATGATTTAAAAGCCCTGACTGTATTCTGAACCCTGCTCACCCTAAGGTCTGCTGTCCCTGAAAGGACTCTTTGGCATCTGACTTCACCACTAATTGCTAGGTTTCTGTATACTGCCTTATAAACTGACCAAACCAGGCATGAGAAAGAGCACTTGCTGACATATAATGACTAATTCTCACACTTGGTTATTTGCAAGCAAATTCTTCACTGAAGATTTAAGCAGATTGATGGTTGAGTCCATTAATTGCAATAAGGTGTATTATAGCAATTTCAACAAAATTTAGTTAATAAGCTTGCACCTAATAACATCTCCTTTGTTGTTTTGAAAGATTGCATATTGGATCAGCCCTGGCATTAATGATAAAGCTACCTTTATAAAACTTGACAAGACAACAAATGATTTGGGAAAGAAAATTCCATTTTCAGGAATGACTTCAAATAACCTTTCAAGGTAAATTTAAGCATAGTAATGTAAGTAAAACATCTAATAAGGTTTTTTCCAAAGATGCAAAGAGCCAAAATAAAAAGTTTACAAGCCTAAGACCAATGTTTAGGCATCCCCAAAATGCTCAAAAAACGTTGTTCATCTTCCACATTTCTCTACAGAAAACTGCTCAAAGATCTTCAGTGTCATTTTCCACCCAAACTGGCAGTATATCAAGAACAGTCCCAGAAAGGTTTTTCCTTCTCCAGCATTATCCAATGCCATTGCTGTCAGCCTGGACAATAGGATACAAAGTACTCTTCTCAAATTCCATACAATTCCACAGAAAATCATTATCAGTAACATAATATGATTCCCAACTAGCTCTAAATAAGTCAAAATATAGGAACTGTCACAAATAAGGCAAATGCTACCTACAGCAGGAGATGTAAAAAGACAGTACCTGAATAGGTAGAGTGCTCCTAGTCTCAACAGCAGCAAGGCCACCACAGAAACAGCACAGTTTGGCACTTTAGAAAGGATATGAACAAAGCAGGAGAAGGCCAGAGGACAGCAAAAATTAACTATGAAACAGGTAAGGAAAGACTGAAAGGCTGGATATAAACTGTAAGGCCACTGCTAAAAGGTTGTTAAATACACAAAGGGTTGCTGCAAAGGGGACAATCTATTCACCACATCCATGGGAGAAAGGTCAAAAAAACACCACTGCATAGATACATCAAGCCCTAGGGAAAATACAACATCAACAAGTGAATTAAAACTACTTAATAGCCAGACTTTCAACTCGGGGTGTTTAGAAAGATGAGTTAGGCATACATATGTGCATGATGACAGAGTCAGTACTTAAGGGACTGAAAAAAAAAGAGAGAGCATGCATGCAAGAGAGACGCAAAGGCCTGTTGAGCCAGTAGTGCAAGGAGGCAGGCAAATTGGGCCCAGACTCTTGTTCTGTAAGTTTTACTGTATGTAAAAAGAAGCACAGCTTAAACAAGAAAGTTTTCATGATATTGTGTAAGTGAATCCACTCAAAAATCAAACCACAAAAAAATGTATGAAACTCTTCTTTTACGTGGCACCGTCCCTACACTAATACAAATGAGATCAGCAGTCCTACTGAGCATCCCTCATTATACAAAGGGTTTCTGAGTTGTGACCACAGCCTCAGTTTGTTCTGTTAATATTTAACCTTTGACAGCATTAAACTGCAGGATCCTTTTAAGTTTCTCAAGTTCAGAGTGAAATTGAATTATTCTGGAGAAACACAAATAACCAGCTGGGAAGAAGCTATCACAGAGAATGCACAGTCCTGTTTGCTATGCCTTATTTGAGTGGCCACCTAATTTAACAAGATTATATATGGCATTTCCTAGTTATAAGTACTGTTTTCTGTCATATGCAACATTTCAGTACTAGTCACTCCATTATTACATACAGTCCTGTGACTTTCCTGCTTGCACACTTTATTGTAGTTCCACTGTTCAACCGTGCTGTTAATATATTTTCTCCGTTATGTTGTCTTCCTGGTTAGATTCTGCTGTTGATCAGTAATTTTCCTGAACTCCTCTACTGTAAATAAAGTAGTAAAGTGTCCATTAAACATGTCTGACATTGTTATTTTCCATCTTTTCTTTGACAAATGTTCCATTTTTTGCTAACACAATCTGGCTAGGATTAGGAAATGAAGGCGTGAGTTGCAATCTGTGGTCCTTGCTGTCAGGCTCCACTGAAGAAGCCTGATTTGTGACAATGAGCTCTTTGTTATGACTTGGTAAATTCAAACCAAAGGACCTGGCTGGATAAGATGATGAAAGCATTCAACTGCCAAACACATATGGAACCAGTGCAATGTGGACAAAAGAACGAGGATGCAGAAGCATATATTTGGGTTTTTCATTATGAAAATACTGCCCTGTATCTGTTAAGAGAAGTGGGGCATTAGACTGTGCTGAAGTAATCAAGATACAGCCTTGAATGGGAATACAGCACCTTCTGATATATGCACTGAGAGAAACCAGCACTTATTTTAGAGAATATAGTTTAAACATCTAGTTATTAGTTCTGTCAGCCAAAGCCCTGAGACAGCCAAACCACTAAGTATCTAAAACCTGAGTTAAAATTCAATAGCTCATGTGCAGTGACCACAGTTCTTTTTCCTTTCCACCCCCACATTCCTACCAGGGGCAAAATTCCCACCACGGGTAACAAACACAAGGCTTACTTGTCCCAGTGGCCTGAGATGCTTAATCATGTGCTTTTAAACCATTCAGTATCATTATCATAAGTTAAGGAAGAATCACCAGATGATGTAAGGAAGACAAGAAGCCCTGATGAACATTTGTGAAAGGCTGCACACTTACGGAGAACCTGGTAAAGATCAGAATCCCCCATCTGTTTTTCTCTCTCAGAAATGTAACATCCTCCTCATTTCTTTGCCTACAAACATAGAATGGATTCCTTGGAGAAACTTACACACTTGCCATATATACAAAGCTATACTTCCTTGCTTCTTTGTATCACAAGAATAAGTGCAGGGCTTGTTCCAGGATTACTGCTTCCTTCTGCATCTGTGGTTTGCATCAACTTACTAGCCAGGGACCAAATGTCTACATCTGAGCATGCAGTAACTCTGTTTCCCAGTTCAGACAGCACCTGCTTAGTTAACCTCATCTCCTTCACACTTCATTTTGCTAATGAGGACCCAGCCCTTTCCAAGGAGTGCAGCAATTTAAAATATTAGTACACAAATGAATAATGCTGGCATACACAAAACATTTTGCAGAACATAGGGCATAAATTCTGGCAAGCTAATAAATATATACTGTAATTTTAGCTAGATGGCATATGGGCATTTCAGGCTCTAGTTTTCAGCTATGGTAGTGTTATACACAGTGATATGATTGATGTAATATTTCCCAGATACTGAGAAATCCAGAAAGACTAAGGAGTAATTCAAGCAATGCTCTGAATCACGGTCAAGACAGACATAGGGATCATTCTGTCATTATATAGAACCTCCTCCCTAAATAAAAGGTTTCCAAGCTTAGCCTGCTGAGGGAGACACAAAAGTGCATCCAGGCAGATGCCACTAACATGGTATTTGCCAGATACAGGAAACAGGACATATCAGGGAGTTCAGGTCATCCATAGCTTCTCTTGCTGGAGCAATGTAAACTGCAGTGACAGGGCGTGGTAGGGCAGTCAGAGACAACTTACTCAAGGCACAGATCCTCGTGCTTGACAATACATGTAGCTTCTTCCATCCCTGGTGTGAACTCCTCTCCTCGTCCACCAAACTCTTTGCATTAGGGTAGGATTTGGCGAAAGTACCAGTTAGGATAATTCAGATTTTGGATCAAAGTATTTTTCACAAAAGTGTTATTTGTAAGTGTTCAAAACCTCTAAAAAATAAGGTTGGCTTATTTAGAAAGTATGACAAAGTCATTAGAATCCAAATTGGGGGATGTTATTCAGAGCCTACCTAAGTTTCTAGAAAGGTTGCTGTAGGCCGGCTCTAGGCTGCTTTCTGTTCGGTACCTTATTTAAATCCTCAGAATCACTCCTTTGAAACCTAAAAGGACAGCAGCCTTCCTTCACTGACCATGCAAAGGTAATCAGACTACCTAAGTATGGTCCCCGGCTTTCAAACCCTGGCATTCTTTCTCACTTGGTGATGAGAAAAAAGGATATAGCAAAAACTCAGGAGCTCCATGTAACATCCAATGTGATACCTAAAGATAATTTTTCATTTCTTTGCTTGCTCTTAAAAATATGTCTTTCAGTGAATGAAGAGCTACAGTTACAATCCAGATATATTCTCTTTAGTAGCATCAGATTTTACACAGTGAGAGATATATTAAAAAACACTGGGTTTTACTTCCAGCTGTTATTTTTCCTTACACAAAAGCATGCCTGGAGAAGCAGTCCAAATCACTACATCATTGTATAGGGGTACTACCTTTATTAAGAGATTTCTCAGAAGTCTAGTAGCATTTATTGTTTAAGGGTCATTCCTTTACATACAACAGGTATTAATCGCCTGCGTCAACTTCATCGTGTTCAGAAAAATCACAGCTGGGTAAGCCCTCAGCTGCTAAAGCTCTTCTATAACAAGATGTTAATTACTTTACTTTGTTGAGGGGTGAAAGCTTAATTATTACGGATTTGTAACCCCCTGTTTGGCACTTTGGAACAGAATTTGTACTATTTCTTTCAATAATCGGGGAGTCAGGCTGCGTCATACACAAGGGGGTAGTACAGCCCAAAGGCATAATCCTAGTTATATCATATTGTAAGGCATGCAGAAGTAGAAGAGCAGTGCAGAAAGATTTGGAGTGGTTTCAGGATTCCTTTCCTCCCTCTCACAAAAAAACCCATATAAAATCTGGATACGCATTTTGGATTACACTCTCTATAGATGTAAATCAGCTTGTTTTCACTGACTTTTAAGGGAGTTGTGCCAACTTACATCCACTGCATCTCTGAGCCGAATGAGAGTAACAAATGCTGTCTGTATTTGTCCATTGTATGATGTTCTCCCTTCACCTATCTAAACATCCTCTAAGCAAACAGATCAGGAAACTACCTCATTTCAAAAATGTAAATCCTTTACTTCTTTTGCAGTAATCTCTTAACAGTTCCACTAGTGGTCAAGCAGTAGTTACCTATTACTAGCCAGTGGGCCTCAGTGGAAGATTGTTCTATGTGATCATTCCATATATAAATCCTGACAAATGAACTCTGAATGAAGCCATCCAACTTCCTTACTGGATTTACTATAATCTTTATATTGTCTTCTTCATGTGTTTAGTATAAAACTCACCTTCCAACCTGAGGAGATTAGAGTTATAAGGCAAAAAAAAAAAGCACAGCAGATAAGATGATGTTGCTCTTTGGATTCCAAATGAGGAATTTCCATGCAAGCCATGCATCTCAAGAGGAAAAGAAAAAAAAAAATCCTTACTGGCCATACTACTTGTGGCTTTGCTCCGGTCTTTTCCTGCACACCCTCAAGATCCTCAAGCTGGTTCCCCAACCGACCACAAAACTTAAGGCATGGCCAACATGGCAGACACTGCTGGTTCAAAGTCCTGTGGAACATGCATCAAAGAATACAGCTGTGCTACATCCAGGCAGCCTGGAAATGCCAGAAATACTTATTTTCACCTTGTACACCTGCTAATTGTGTTTGCAGAATCTGTAATAATTTTTGTCATCTTCAATGCTAAACTGCCTATGTGTAATCTTACTTTAATTTGCTGCTTTACAGCCTCTAAGGGCTTCTGTTCCTCCACATGGGAAAACTATGTTATACTTTAAAATGATGATGGGAGACAGAATACAGATACCACTCCACACGGATGGGGTAGAATTATTTCCTGTTATCTGCAGCTGGAGCTGCACAAGTTCAGCCCCTAAAGGAGTCCTTGGTATGAAGAGAAGGCAGGAGGTTTTTTCTTTACATACTGAATTAACTCCAGCGAATGGGGCAAATGATATTGAAAGAAGAGAAAGCAGCACTGACCGAATGCCTTCCTCGTTTCTAGCCTAAAGGATTTAATGCAGGGTTCCTATCATTCCCTGGAGAGACTAATGAACCTCATTGTTAGGAAATCTTACTTGACATTTTCTTTAATTCTCTTTCAGTCTATTTCTCTGAGTTACGTTGCCTCAGCACAGCCCAAAAAGCAATTCTTGACCTTTCCTCCACATTAAACTCTTGAATTTCATTTTAGAAACACTTTTTCAGAGGAAAGTTGACCTCTGGCAAACATACACACACAAGATCAAACCTAAAAACCAAACACAAATCATTTCAGGTGAAAGCATAGTGTGTGCCTGACTGTAGCTTTAGATCGTCAAGCCTCCATCCTCACCAACAGCTCAGATTCCTTGAGGTACCATGACCCTTCCTCACCCAAGGTCCTGGCAGCACACTGAGGTGTGTCACTGCACTCGGGGATTTGCGGGGGAGATTTACAGAAGAAAACGGGGGTAAGTCACCTGCACAGCAACATCCATTGCAATAGATGTATGAATAACCTGTTCAGGACTGCAATAAGATACACACACAAATCCTTTGAAAACAGGCTACTTAACCATACAAAAAGTTTTTTGTTTGAGAAATTAGTTAGATGGAAAAACTCAGAACAGCTATAATGAACAGAACAGCTTGTAGCTCAGAACTACACATCTAGGTTATTTAGCAAAAAGGCAGCTGTATAGAATCATTAATGCACAGAGCCTGATCAGAATAGCTGTGTCATCCCAACTAGCATGGGAAGAACTAACACCTACAAAATGAGAGAGTCAGTCCCTTTCATTTTATGGGTTCCTTTTCCTCAAGTCTTTTGTCCTTTCTTTGCAAGAGACAATTTATCAGGTTTGTTTCATGCCAAATAGAGCATTATAATCTATATCATGGGACAGTAAGTGCAGCACAACAACTACTTCTGAACATGACCTTTCTCATACAGGTACAATTTATAATGTATATACAATTTACAAAGTTTTCTGGAACTCATGCTTCACAAAGCAAAAGTGAAAAGCGTTACCATTGCTAGCAGCTCTGTTATTTTTAAAGGGTATATGTCCTATGATAGATATATTCCACCCTAACTGAACCCTGTACAAGCTCCAGTTTTACCAAGAAGTCCACATGTTAATTTCACTGAAAAAAAAAAGTTCCTTAAAAAATATCCTTCTTTCCCTGGTACTCTCCCCTTGAACCATCAAGGTTTTAGGATGGATGGAGACTGTCATTTTGTCATATATTTAAATATAGCACCTGCTAAAAGGCATCCTTGTCACAAGTCTCCTAAACAGTATAATAATACAAGCAGTGAAAAGCCTCATACTTCACATTTGGTAGTATTCCTTGGTTCCATACTTAGACATAGCACCTGCTTTGAGACAGTCTCTGCAAATTCCCTTTTAATGAGCTTTCTCATTTCTGTTTAAAAGCCAAACAGTAGATTGGTGAAATTTTTTTTCTTAGTTTGTGAGTGGGTTTTTTCCATGGAAAAATGGCCACTGCATGATGCTGCCTCCAAGTACACATTATGAGCACTATTGCAAGATAAAGCTCTGGCAGTTTATAATTTGAAGTAGATTCTGTGCCTTACATGGGGCTGCAGCAAGAGTTTTCTCCCTCCACATCCAGCAGAGTAGTTGCTTCATATAGTTATTAACGGAGTCTAAATATGCTGTCTTGCTATCATTCCCCATGTATCCCATGTAGGTTCCCATTACCATGGTATTTCTGCCCTCACAGACTATTTGATCTATGTATCTCACAGCCACTCTGACTAGCTGATACAAAGGCTTTACAAGGATTCCTCTCCACTCTCAAAGAGAATTTTAATCCATAAAGATACTTATTGATAGCTTGCTTCCTGCATTGCATGCTTTCCTTAGCATGTAACTTCACTTCCAAAGAATTACCTGCTCTATCATTTCTATAGACCTTATAGCTAAAGATAGCAGCATCCCATTTTTTAAACATTTCACCAAGTTTCTAAAACAGCTGTCATATCAGCATCTTCAATTATAACAGATGTTCCCATTTGTCCTGGCTACTTCCTAGTCTTTTCAGGAAGGCTGCACATATTTGGGGTCAGGCTGGTTGTGTCTCCATGTCCTGATAAATTGAGACTTCATCTTTTCAAACTCTTTTTTTGTTATTCCCTCTCTCAGTCTTACCAACTTGTGTCCTAGTTTTGTCTAGAATTATAATTTCTTAATGTCTCCCTGAAAAGATGTTTCTCCCGTCAGCATCTCCCCTCAACATATCTACATTTCTTAGCTTTCCTCTGCCTTTGGTTTTAAAACTCTCTTAGATTATTTTTTAATTTCAATTTCAAGCACTGCCTGGCTGGTTCCACATCGGTTCTCTCTCCCCATACAGCCTCCATCCATTCCAATTTTTCCCCAGTTTTCTAATGGATATGACGTCCTTCCCCCTATTTTCTTTTGAGCCATGACCTGAGATGCCCCAACTCCATCTGCCCCAGCACGTGACACTGGCAGCATGTCAGAGCATGCTATCACATAGACTCTTGTCTCAAATCTACTACCTAAGAGCTTCCTATTACATTCAATAATTCATCTTTTTCCCTTCCATGCAATGGGTACATGCATGCAGAAAGCACAACTAGCAGCTCCACTACAACATGACATAAAGGCTCTGTCTGTCATGCTCACACACGTATCAGGTTGGTCCTTGCACAGCTCACACTGGCATCAAACACCCTGATATCTGCATCCCTTATAGCCAAATTCACAGTTCAAAAGCCGATCTCCTTCCAACAGCTCCTTTCTCCCCATTCACATTGCTGCGTTCTTGTCAGATTTTATTCAGTCCCACCAACACAGGACCTGACGGTCATACCATGTGAGGTATGATGCCTCACATGATGCCTTTAAGTCTCCTCCACAGGTTTTTCTATTTCTCTGGTTTCTCTTGTTCATCCCAGCTGAATCAGTTGAGACACTGTAATACTCTGAAGGCCATGAGCTGCTAAGCACTGACTTAATGTAAATCCCATCTACCAACAAGGCAAGTGCCACTCAGGATTGTGGCAGTCACCCAACGCCCTGGATGAACCAAATCCATAACTATTTCTTTATAAAGTAGCTTCACTGGAACTAGGTAGATGGAAAAACACAATTCGCCCACTTTATCTGTCATTAGATGTCTTTGTCAGGTCCTGTTAGTTCTCCACATGCCATCAGCCCTGTTCCCCACTCACAGGATTTTGTTCCTGCGAGGATGCTGCCTTTCCTAAGACCATCACTCTGTAGGGATGTCACATGGCCTTGAAAACAGAAATGAAGTGAAAATTTCTGAACTACATACATTTGTGGTCTCCACAGCAACAGAGCAATCAAATCTGTGCCCCCTGCTGTATTTCGAAAGGACATAAATACTGCTTGAATAATATAAGGCTGTAGAAGCAACCACCACACATCCATTTAGTTTGAAATCAATAGTCCCTTTACCTTCTTTCTTCAAAATAATTAGTCTTACCAATGGTGATACCAAAAACTAGACCTCCTTCAGCTTTGCCTCTTCTTTGGTTTAACAGCTTCTCTATTCAGACCCTCAGGCATGAACGCAATTCTTCTGTAAAGCATAACATGCTCAAGTAATGCAAACCCCTCTTAAATCTGTCAGCACTCTCCAAAGAGAGAGCTTTTGAAGTTTGGTTCATCTCCACTAATGTTTTCAAATATACAAATACAATAAGATTAGAAATTAAACTAGAAATCACATAATGAATCAGGTTAACATTAAAAGATTAACTTTGGAGAGGGGCGTGGGGTGGGATTCTTACGACAGACAAACATTTGTTTCACCAGAGAGGTGTTTGATGAAATTTTGACCTAATCTTCCTTATCCACTAAAAGAGTAGAATTAACTATTTTGCAGTAAGACTGAGCATAACAAAAAAATATACACAATTATGGAACGTGAGATAGTAGCTAAAGTGGTGGATGGAATCAGAACATACAGGGCTTAAAAAAGAATAGCCTTCAGATGGATAGATGCAATTGATCTAATTTTCCTAAAGGGGGCACTCAGTTTTCAGAAATTTGGGATCATTGTCTTTATGGTTTCTCAGGTTGGCCAATCAAAAAAAATAAAGGGACTCAAAATCAATAATCCCTCTAGCAATGCAGATTTTAAACACCAAAGCCATGTCAATAGTAGGAGAGCAGGCATAGTGTGCAAGTAAGCTGGCTGATTTAAAAGTTAATAGACACAAAAAGTCTTTGCATGCAAGGAGGAACACTTCTAAATTACCCCTTTCAGACATCAATAGCACTACTGCAGGGCCTTGCTAATCTCTCCTTCCCAAAATCACAGTCACTTACTTTAGATCACTGCAATTAGCACCGGCACCAGATGTTCATTTACACCTTCAGAGATCCAGGTTTGTAAACTGAACACCGTGTTATGCTAATGTGATTTTAACACTCTCAACAGGCTTCTGGTTTCCTTCTCCTCCCTATATTGAAATCTACTGATAATTTTAATCTAAGAATATTACACCCAGAGCTTTAGAATAAACTTCAGTCTTAGTGTCATTTGGTGGGGTAACCCAGGTTCCTTAAGGTGGGTGTTTGCCATCACAGCATGCCCTAGGTACCAAGAACATCTACACAGAGCTGACAATTATAACACAGAACCTATGGGAGACCTGCACCTTTCTGGATAACAAAGCCTATTCAGATAACACAAACTATCTCTGTTACATGTCTCAAACACTCCTCTAGAATCTTTGATAACCATAAGGCTGAACCATATTAATTTTTCAACTGACAAGTTAAGAAGCTGAAAACTTAGTACAAAGCCAGGAGCACGGTTTGCAGCAGAACACATGAGTATTAGGATTTCCAAATTTCCTATAGGCTGCGTGCTCCAGCACTTCTGAACATTTTAGGTTAACTTACTTCTTTCTGTAGATGCCTGTTCTACTCTGTTTTTAAAATACAGGCACTGTAATGCTTGACTAATGTCCATAACTTTTGTCCTTTCCAATTAAGTCATTCCTAGAAAGGTATTGCCTGTGTGCCTTGAAGGCCATCACATTCCAGTGATGAGTCAGTTCTAGAGTCAAACACATTTATCCAAAAACCTATGAGCTCTTCTATCAGCAAGAGGTTTCTAGGATGAGCATTTCAGTTTACCTCTACCAGAAACTGAGATGTTGTCTCATACTACCTCAGGAGGTGTTTGCACATAATCTCTTTCATAAACCCATTAAGACACTTCTTAGTTGTTTTGTTTTTAAAGTTAAGTTTTTACCCTTCACTTTTTAGAAGTCTTTTCCAAAAGCTCATTTTCCCTACCCCTTCAGACATTCTGTGACACAGAAAGCCCCCAGCTACTCAGCTGTTTCGTAGGTTAACTCTGCAGAGGTTAGCGTTGAGCAGCACAGAGTGGACACAAGCCCTTTAGCTCACTGTCAAGTCTAAGTTTATTGGCAAAAGCCAAGTTCTTCAGTAGAGGCCTAGAGGAACAGTTCATCATGACACACACTTCTCAAATCAACATGTAAAATGACAAACATTTTAATGAAAGCTTTAGGACATAAGAGGCAACCGTCCTGACCTTACAAAAATCAGCAACTGGAAGCTTCACAACGTATGCCAAGTACCTCATATATCGAAGAGGAGTTTCTAGAACTGTTTGCAAACAGGCATGACAAGTCTCCCTCATGCTTTGCATTGAGAGCTGTGACCAGGGTGGACATTAAGATGAGCCTGAGGACATCGCAGTACGCAGAGCATTCACCTCCCTTGTTTTGATTCAAACTACCTCTGTAAGAATCAGAAGCAACTTCACTCAAGCATGGATAGGAAATAAACCATTCCTGAAAAATGAGCAAGCTGAAGGAGTTCTCAAAACAGCCCCAAGAGTTACCAACCTGGAAAGACAGTCACCAAATAAGAAGATGCTCATAGAACTGAGCACTTCCAACTTAAAAAGGAAAGACAAAAATACAAAAGGAGGAGAGGGATGATAATCCACAGCACTCATTGAAAGGTATGAATGCCAGATAGCTAAAGGAATGGTTTAGTGTAACATAAAGGCTTTCACTACAAATAACGGGTGATATTATGGTAGTGAAAATGTAAGCTGAATATCACAGTTGAAAATTAATGCTGTGCAATAATTTCACAAAGGAAACAAGTTTCCTGACACGTCTAAAATTAGACCAGATCAAACTTTACAAAGGATCAGCTCTTCAAACAAGCTCAGTACCCAACAGCTCCCAGCTGATCTCCTGGAAAGCCACAAAAGCCAAGACTGAAAATTCTGTCACTATTTACCCAGCACTCTCAGCAGGAACTGCAGTGCAGATACCTGGCCCCAAACATACATCATCCAGCCCACATAAGACTCACTTCTCCACCCAGTGTTTTACCCCTAACACTATTAAAAAGAAAAACAAAACATTCAGTGAGTTGTGTGATGGCATTTTTTCTTTTTTCCTGTCAAGATATTGACTAAGGTTGGTTAAGAAGAATTGAAATGAGTGTGATGGAGAAAAACAGCTGCTGTTGTTCTAGATTGGCTTTACAAAAACCTGTTCAGCCTGAACATGATGATGATGAATTAGATAATTAAATTGCACTGAAAGTATTATTATTATTGGAAATATCTTTTCTGTTACAGCCATCCTTGTGAGTACGTATACCTGTTCTTTTATGGTTTAAACTGATGGCAATCACTAAGATGGACCTTCTCAGCAAGCTGTTCAGATGTGTCAGACATTGTCCTTGTGGCTATACATGCAGAGGCAAAGGGACACAGAATGGAATATTATTATAGCAAACATGTCTCAAAGGCTTTGGTAAAAATATCAGGAGTGGGTTAAACCATGAGCACTGAGTGTCATACCCAACCTTTGACAGCAGCTAATGCCAGGTAACTTCGAACAAGATGCAAGGAAGACTTTTGGACCGAGGTACAGGATGGCATCCTCCCAACTTCGAATACACAGATGATGATTCCTGGTGTAGAAGTTCTTTTACCTCTTCCAAAAGCCTCCTTTGTTTAGTATTTTCTCTTGCCAGTACACAATCTAGTTACCCCTGTAATATCTCAGTTTATCTTTAATTCTGTTAAGATTTTCACCTGACAGCTTTTTGAGGAAATTAGTTTCATAGGTGAAGAGAATGCAGAAGAAAGAAAAAATACTGCCGTTACACAGGTTTTTACCATACAGGTTTGTTATAATGGCTCCCTTTGTCCAAAATTCTGCTGGCCTACCCACAGCTTTATGACATAGAAGAAAAATCTTTCCTGGGGTGGGGTAAGCCCTCTCTGGAGAGATCCTGGAGGCGTTTCAGCAGTCAGCTGTTAGGCTGCCACATTTTGTCTTCCTGGTGCAATGACAAGCCTATGAAAAGAAGAAACCAGGCTGTGATACTCATTTTGGGGGCCTTTTGACCTTGGAAGAAGCTGAGACTGAGCAGTTTCTGAATTCACTAGGCTTTTTTGAGGGAGATTTTTTCCAAAGATGGGGAAGCAAGGTGTTTTCATGCATAACCAACCCTGTGATGCTGGACCATGAAAAGGTTGTAACAGCTTGCTAATTTGCATTTCTTAGGAGCACCTTTATCACACATGTACTAATAAAAAAAAAAAAAGCAGAAAGGCTGTGCATTCTTCAGATAAATAGTTAGCCATTTCAAAAAACAAACCAAAGAAACAATTAAAAGGCTTTGGCAATAAAAGCTTAACAGATGATGCACTGACAAACCACTACAATTACAAAACATATTTTCAGCTAATATGGTTAGCATAATGTACTCCCCAAGCATTAATGTATTATCAAGGTGGCTGTAAATCACTTTTATCAATTATTGAACTGCAATAAAATATTTATAAGTGGGCCCTTAATATCAAATGCAACTGTGATACTTTTAAACCATGGCAAATGTAAGAGAATGTGCTTATCTTTTCATTAACAGAAACTTGTGGAGTGTTAATAAATGGCTTTGCCTTAACTCATGCTTTGCCTGCTTTGCATCTTCAGTAGTTCTGGTTTAATGGAATAATACAACTGAACAGTTACTCTGTTTTGCCACAGGCTGTGCAATAAAACAACACATTTATGAGAACACTTGGATATTTCTGTGAATTAGAGCCATCATGGGTAGAGACCCTACCTAGTTTAAGAGGTTCCTTCCATGAAGACTACTGGGACTGAGTACATGAGGTAAAATTGTCAGGTGATCTTCTATGAACTCTTTTTGGACTTCTTACAGTAAGAACTGGTTTGAAACCATTGCATTTTTCCTTTAATTTTGGGGTAATCAGCAGAATGTATAAGAACATTTTCAGTTAAATATGTGTTTCCAGAAAAGCAAGAAGTTTGGCAAATACCACCCTGAAAAGCCTGTGGACGGCCAGGGTGCTTCCCTCAGCCCACCCAATCACTATCTGACAAAAAAATGAAACAAGACTACAAAATACCCAGAGTAAAATCTGGATTTTTGTTCCAAAAAGGGAAATTTGGCCAGAAGTCTGTCTCCCAAAAAGCTTTTTCAAAGGTTCTGCTTATATTCCAGTGAAAAACGAAATAATTGTTGAAGCCTCAAGAGTCAGCACCACTGTCCAGCTACAGAAAAAAGGATTATCAAGTGAAAATTATAATAGTAACAGATAATCAGGTGTCTTGTGAGTTCTTGAATGGAAATCACATGCTTGGTTTTTAATGTTACAAGGTTAAAATTTTGAGGATATTCTTTTATAGTAAAATTGGAAGAAAGTAGTGAGGTTACGATTATATGGCCCTTGATGCTGCTGCTAACAGGACAAAAGTGAACTAAATTACTGAGTGGTGTTCTTCCAAGCAAGAAATTACTAACTGCATTTTTTAGTAGGAATTTGCTGGTGTTTTCAGCACAGGGGGAATGACAGGGCTTTACTCATCCTGCTCTCAGGCCAAGAAATCTATTTTGGTTGACAAAGAGGGTATGCAAGAAAAGAGGACTTGACTGCCAAGTGATACAGCAGGTAACAAGAGCCATTATACAGATGTAGGTCTGACAAACACCCACAGTCACTGATAGACTGTACCAAAGCATACAGCCAGATGCAGAAATTCTTCCTTCAAGTTCTTTGGTCAAAGTTCAGATACTCATTGTAAGGTCACACTGTCAGAAAAGGAGTTGCTGAGAACTACCTTTGCTGCTGTTGCTACAGCCACAAAATTGCATCTGTCAGAGTGATTCTGAACTGTAAACCATCTAATGACAGTCTGATTGCACAGTCCAAACATCATCTAGAAACACTGAAGTGCTGCAGAGAGCATCGTTACACTTCATAGAACAAATTGCTAAATATGGGTATACTTGATGGGGTAAAACCACTACACTGCAAAAGTCTGTATTAAACTCCTCCTGCCCTCCCAAATGCCAAATGAAAAACATAGTCTTATCTCACAAGGCAGGCTCAGGAAGCTCTCTGAAACATTGGGCATATGCTGTCACTAATTTATGCCCATTTGGCTCGTCAAAGCCAGAGATCAGTAATTTTGCTGAGTGCTGGTAGGAATTTTCAATATTTCCTTCAAAGAAGAAAACCTTAGAAAATCACAGTTGATATAAAAAGATATATCTGAGGTTGATCTCAATCTAGTTCTCTATTGCAGAGAAATGCTGCTTTTGAGCTACTGACAGCCAGGTTCCTACAATGCATTGCATCAGCAGCCACATCACAGTGCCTGCCAACTGAGCTTCAGCTAAGGAAAGGACACAACAGGAGACATAGCAGTGTGAAGGACAGCTCCCTCTGGAAGAGGACAGGAGGCTGTCAGCAGTCTCCAAGCCAGCTGACACAAAGTGTTAGGGACCTGCATATGTCCCGCAGCCACAGCAGCCCATTCAGCACAAGTACAACTGGGAGCCTCTCTCCAACACAGGTGTGCCAGCTGCTTTTTTTCTGAAGGCCTTCCCTTGGTTCATCTTGCCATGACCTACCTGAGCAAAAGCCTTGGGGTGGGGGAGATGAGACCCTGCTGACAGCACTGTCACTGTAAGCTCTTTCCTGCAGGGACAGCAGCAGCATATCACAAAGCCTGCAGGAGATAAGCACTTGGATGAAGAGCAGCCTGTTCATGCCCAACCAGAACAGCATGTTCCTGGCAGAATCCCCTGGGCCATTTTGCTTGCCAGCTTCTGGAAGGGTGTCCCATCAACTGGGTATATCTTGCATCTGGAAGTGTACAGACCTTATGAATAGATCAAGCCTCCCAGTATTTTGTCCTCTGGAAAGGTTTCTCCTAATCTTTTTTAAGGGAGATAAGCAAGGGGAGAATAGAAAATACATTTATGGCCACTTCATTTGGTTTCTTGAATACCTGGGCTGACATTTTTTGATGCTGGACAACAGAATGTTTTTCAGAACACCCCCCTCATCCTGATCAAATGATGTGGGTGAGAGAACTAACCATGTTCCTAGGTAAGTTGTTCCAACAGTTAGGTACCTTTGCACATAACATTTCTTACTGTATTTAGCATCTAGCCACTGAACTATCATATTTAGACAGCATTTTCAAAACATGCAGTAATTAATTAACTTTGTTTCCACTGAAATTAATCCTGAGCCAGTAAGATTACACAGCTATGTCCCTCACACACCTGCAGTACAGATACACATCATAAGTTACACACTCCCCAACACTGTGCTGACTGCTTTACTGCATGCAAAAAGTACCAGCTTAAACAGACTTTAGTTCACCATGAAAAGTATTTCAAGTTTCTTAGCTTCCCTTTGCAATATAAAAAATACACAACCACAGCAAATTTAGCAAGAGTGACAGAGTGTTAGATGCTAGTGATGGCTGGAACAGTTGTTGCTCCTGCTCCCAGAAAATGCTGCTTCCAGAAATTACTGGGCTGCCTATGTAGAAACTCCACAGTGGTTTGCAGCCCAGCGTATTGTGGTAAACCAATATCAGTGTTGATTTGCTTTAATGAACTAAATGGTAAAACACAACCTTTTCAGGTAGCTTCACAAGAGCTGCAGCTTCTCTGCGGTGGCACAGCAACCTCAAGGTGAGAGGCATAATAGCCAGGGACAGCAAGACAAGTGTAAAACCTATACATTGCAAGTCCAGATGTGCCCTGCCACTCTGCATAACAACGTTCACTCAAGCAACCTAATAGCCCAGCAGTTCTAAAAACAGTCCAATTCAGCCATGTACAATGCCTGCCCGGTTGCAATAAATGGGCTGAAGACATTGAAATGTCAGTGTCATTCTGCACACAAAAGATCTACAGCTAAACCAGATGCTTCCAATACATGTTTTCAGTTACTGCTATCTCCCTTGTCATTGTTTGCCCTAGTCAACAGAGGGTGTTTGGGAGAAGGGTTGATACCCATCTGAGTCAATGGCATGCTGATCATAAGCCCCAGTAAGAGCTTGACCCACTCCATATTCTTTGGATAGCTAACTTGCTACTCCGGTGTCTTCAGGCTTGTTGTGAAAAAAACAGGATGGGCAGGGAGTATACTGCCTACACTACAAGGCCAGCATCCGTGCAGGCTTTCTCTTGCAACAAGGAGGAGATTCCCTTTAGAAGCTGAAGAGTTGGAAAATGACTACACTTGCAATTCATCTCCTTTTAATTTATTTTTTAATTAAACCTCTAGTCTGAGATCCACTTCTTTTTCTAATAGGCTATTATTGTTTCACCAGCATCACAAAAGTAACTGTCTGCAATTTCCTAAGTGGAACAAAGGGTTCTTTTATTTTCCTTTAGCCACTTCTGCAACCTTTGTTAAAGAACTCATTACAGAAACACTTGTGAATGAATGACAGCACCTAATGATATTCTTCTTATGGCAGCAATACACAAGTGGGACTATTTTACTTATTTTTTCTGCAATTGTAAAACACCCCTGCCACAAAGTTATGCTAACTCAGGCTGCTCTCCTCTTCCCTAGTTATTACAATGACACTTAAAATGCAGATCTTAAATAGACCCAGCAATTATCTGGGGTTTACCTAACAATGACTACATGATAGTTATGCTACACAGCAAAGATTTTCCATCCTTTACATTGCAGAACAGCCTCTACCTCACTAGACAATAAGTTGGAAAAGGGGCCTTGTGTACTTCATGAAAGTACAGGGAAAAAAAAACTGATCAAGCTTAGTATTAAAATGATCCCAGCCTAATAACTTTTCATTTTCTGGTTTTACTTTTACTTTTTTCCTAGCAGCTAAAACCAGAAATTTTATTTTTACTGAAAATATTTTTGAAAATTAAAGTGTTATTGCCTTGCCTTAAGTGCCTGAAATTTAGAGAAAAACACCAACAAAATACATAAGTTTAAAAATAAGTCCTTTGGAAACCATTGGTATTTTAAACCAGTTTTAAGTCACAACCTGGGAGGTAGTGCCATGGTCATCCTACATTCTCTATAAGACCTGCGCAAAGATGTTCTGAAATAGAGAGCTACTGATGAGGGAGGTATGTGGCAGTGCAAGCAAGTACAAGGGTTCTGCTGTACCCAAACTGATCCTGGCACAGTGATGCTTAAATCCAATGTTTCAGCTAAAAATTTGACATGCTGTTGAAAACAAAGCATTCCACTTCATAAACAATATACTTCTCAAAGAGACAAAACATACTTCCCATACTTTAAATATCTCAGTAATTTTTTAAGTCCATAAACACAAACCTTTTTAAACTCCCAGTACTGAAAGCATGCTCTTCTTACTCAGAGCAATCCCATTTATTGTCTGCAAGTATTGTCATAAGTCTAGACTAACTGCCCTAAGTTAGGAATTCACTGTGCCGTCTCTATAAGCCTTGGGTTGAAAAGACTATATAAGCCTTTAAAAAGGAAATTTCATAATATTTACAAGTTACTACATAATGTGAAAGAAGCTTTGATTTCTCAACCTTCTTTTTCAACCTTTCCCAGAATACCATTGTCTCCTCATTAACAAGTTTTTATCCAGTTCATCTCACCTTCTGACCTTGATACATTCCTCCTGCTTCATTAGGTATCTGCTGCTTTCGTGTTTTACAAGATAAGGACCCAAAACAACACTTCACAGAGGGACAGAAAAAGTACTTCCGTTAATAAACAAACAAAGATAGGTATCTATAGCATCCCAATATCCCATACAAATAACAAGAGGCTGTGCACTTTGAGTGTTAACCAACCTAAATATCTCCACCCTGAGTGGCTTTTTTTTTTTTTTTACTATCACTTACGTACATGTATGATGTCACATTCATTAAAAACACAGTGTGACTGATGTTCAGCAACTGATAGAACAGTCACAGGATAGATCAATTATTCAGATAATTCAGACCCTGAGATGGAATGGAAACAGCTAGCTCATTAAACCTGAGCTAGCAAAGTTGTTGCATGTCTTCTATTTTCCACCTACTGCTGAAAACTTCATTGCAAATTTGCGCTGATATCTCAAGTCTCCTGTTTTGCTGCAGTTTAGAACTGTATTTCTGCTCCGTTGTAATGCTCCTATCCAAGATGAAATGGTGTCTTTATGCCTTTTGAAGGAAAGGTCTGATCTCTATTCGGATTACAACACATCTCAAACACTCACCTGTGCAACCACTAGAACAGGAATAGACAGAGTGGGCTGGAAGCAAGCACATGCTTCATATCTTCAGTGTCACAGCCAGCACCAGTGGGCTGGTGCTTCATGGATCCAACAAAATGGCTCCAGGATATCTCCTTCCCCAAAAGCAAAACATGTTGCACTCATACCCAATAGCTGGTACTACCTTGGGACAAAGAGCTGGAGCACATGAAGTTGTGAACCATATTAAGAGCACAACATAAAACAAGCCATGCTCTTACATTCTTTGTGAACCTTTCTGCCAACAAAGGCTCTGGATTCATATGCATAATGCTCCATGTACCTCAATGTGTAGAAATGAAGCACTTAGCTAAATTCACTAAAGCTGATGCATACATAAAAGCGCATTCAAAATACTCACTGTTTCTTGTGGGTCACACTCATGGAAGTTATCCATGTCCAAGCTCCTCTACTGTCCCTAAGTTGACTGATCACTAGACTTACATCAGGTCTCATCGAATCTCTGAAATGCCAAGCAAGTTCTTTTATAAACCTGGCTTTATGCCTTGAACTACCACCAGCATTTGGAGATCAGAGAAGCTAGAACATAAGTAAATGTACACTAAAAGTGTTATTATATTCAAATACTTTATTAATAAAGCTTCCCAGTACATTCCAAAAGCTTCAGATCTCACAAGCAGACTATTCTGAGTTCCTCAAGACACCCCTCAGCAATGCCGCCACTCTAATGTGTTAGATGTATTCCAAATATACAATGTGTAATTGTCAACAATCAAAACAGTTATTAAATTGGCTTATGAAGAAAGGAACTTTGAGAACCTGCAGCTTTGGTTTAGTGTTAAAAACAGGTCTGCATGAATACAGAATTCTTCATAGAAAACAGCATGCTACTGGAAAGGAAGCAAACAGCTGACACACCATGAGGAATCATACCCATTTTCCGTGCTTGGATTGTGTCTCACAGCTGGAGAGAAGTCTTGTGCAATAAAGATTATTGCCCACCAGCAAAGAAATAAGACATATACAGGCAACCTCCACTAGCCCTAAATAAATAACTGTTGACTTCCCTTTCTCTCACCATGCAAAACCAGAATATAATTTGGTGATTCATTTGTGAATTCAAAGAAGGTGCCAGCGAAGGAGAGAAGGCAGGACTGGATGGAAAGCCATGGACATATTAATGTATTAACCTTTCAAAACTCAAGCTGCTTTTGTTTTTAAAAAGCAGTGAACTCTGAACACAGGTTTTTAGAAGTAAAGCAGTGCCAGCTCAAGTGGAGGCAAATTTACCCCGTGGTCATTTCAGAGTCATTTTCTCACACTCTAAAATAAACAGTCTGCTTCTATGCGCTCACTTGCTACACCACAACCTGCCCCAGCCTAAGGCACAGAGAGACTTGGGAATGTACAGTCCTGGACATATGCAGGTCAGCTTGGGACAGTGGGGACAGAGGAGTCTGTGCATCTTAGGGCTGGGATGCTATTAGATGTTACAAAAGGTGAGTCCAAGGAAAGCTCTTTTAGAAGAGAACCCAGGAAAACATGACATTTAAGAGAAAAAAAAATATTCTCTCATAAAAGCTATGTAGACTATTTTTAAGTATTTCAGTAAAAGCTCATTGCAATATGGGCATTGTCACTGTCTGAGTTTGTTCTTAACATTTAGCCTGTTCCGATCAGGCAAAGGACATAAATATAGACAGCAGAGAAGGAAGATAAACATCTGGACTCCCTTTAGGACATTTTTACTCAGGATGCATAGCCATTTCTTATGCTGTAAGACTTTTGTGATCTCAACTTTAAAGTGCTATTTAGTTTTTCTAGCTACATGCTCCTAATCACCAGAGAACCTGAGCACTCTACAGTCACTAAAGCAGATAGAGTTCCAATACTCTTTTAAAGCAGAGAATTATAAATATCCTTCTAGAGTAATTGCCACATCGTATCTTTCATTGTGGCAGGAGACCCCACCTCACTTGAGATCACCTCCAGAGAAAGTAAAGACTTCCTTGCTGACAGCATGAATAATATCTGTGCTTTGCGAGATACTTCAATGCTGCTATTCCCAAGCCTGTGTAAATCTCTAGGTCTCTTTTCTGGAGATGCAGATCTTACCCCAGACATCAGGACCTAAAGGCTTCAGTTTTGTACTGGCTCTTTCCACCGTCCTTTCAAAGAAGGGTTTGAAATCCAAATGAAATGCAATCCTCTGTGCTATACATTGACCACCACAGCAGTACTTCAGAATCCCTTTTAAATCTATTTAGTGTAAAAGGCTGATAAAGTAGTATGATTTATCTTGATTTGTGGGGTGGTGCAACACAGAACTCCAACTTAAGAGACACTCTGAGCTCCCGTGGAATGAAACAAACACAGTCAGTCATTCAAGCTATACCAAGGTACTCAGTGGCACCCACTCTCCTGAGCCACTTGGCCCAAAATCACGTAAGACAGCTGCACTGGACACAAGTATGGCTCCAGACCTTCCAGGTGGCTGCTCCTGTTTCGAGATGCAAAAGCATGAGATGGAAGCATTCTCTCCAGGAGTTATCCTTCTCTTTTGTGCAGCTCTGGTCTCCCAGGCAGTTTAGAGTGTCTCTATAATGTAGACAAAGCTGACGAGGTCACCCAGGCCTTGATGTGAATCCTGTAATGAGGCACAGGGATGCCAGTATGTTTTCTTAAGGCTGTTTAAGAAATGGAGGCTGTAACCAGTTATGATCAGCTCTGGAAATGAGACTGATACAGAGGTGAAAGAAAACTGCTGGAAAAGCACAAAGATCCCCACTACACTGTTTTTAAAAAAATCTTTGAAAAAAGTTTTATTGGAGCTTTTTTTTTTAAGTCACGTAACCACACTGAAATTCCAGAGACTACTTCTTTAAAGACAAGTTGACAAACTTCAATAGGAGATCAGTTTGGACACTCAGAAGGAAGGATAGTTACCAGCAACCAAAACCAAAACAGCAACTTTCCACAGCAAGATGGGAATAAAAGAAAGGGCTGCAGACAACTGCGTATTTCTAAGGCATAAAGAAAATTTCCTGCCACATCTCTGAGCTACAATCCCAAGAAAAAAACAATCCCAATAGAAACCATCTTTAAATTCTTTCAAACTATACACAAGAAAGCAAAAACAGCTTAATCAAGGAAGGAAAAATTCCAGGGGTGGTTCCAATAGGACTAGACAACAGGTACTCATCCTCTTTCTGGTATAATATTTCTTTCTTCTTGTTGTGGTTAAGTAAAAATGGAGTTTAATTTAAAAAAAAAAAAAAAAGAAAAAAAACACCAGAGGTTTCATTTCACTTGCAAAGCTCTCTTTAAGCTGGCCTGTGATCTCACAGCAAGTTTATTTTACGTGTGACGATGCAAAGGTATTTATTTCTGAATGGTTTCCAGAACTGTTTTGCAGTGAAAAAAAATAACAAACAAGAAAAAAACATCCTATTGTTCTGCTACAATCCGTGAGCTAGATTGTCATTTTAGATAAACAGACATAAATTTACCAAGGCAGTGGAGCTGAACCCGCTTACACTGCCTGATACTCAGTTCCTTATATACACCTTAACCATGTGCAATTTAAAACGCATGCTTCAAAGTGGCACTTAGGAGGAAACACATTTCTGTGGTAAAGCCAGATTTGCCAAGGCAGTAATATTCTTGACTACCACTCCTTTGAAAGAGATGCTGAGGACTCCCAGATGATGTCGAGGATGCAAGCTGACATTTATAAATTAGGCCAACCCTTTTCCTGAAGCATAAACATTGCAGGGAATCAAGGAACTCAGAGCATTAGGAAGTTGGGTTTATAGATTTTTAAGCACCAAGGGTTACAGAGGTTACCGAACAGAAATATTTGCAACAAAGGAATTACGTGGGGAAAACACAGGAAACAGAGAGCAATGAGATCCACCAAATTACCTTGTACACGCTGAACTGGGGAAACTGTACCAGGATGGTAGGCTGTAGCGAGTGCAAGATAAAACAACACAGCTTCATCCTCTTGATGGTGAAGGCAAGACACTGGGCTGCACTTGCTATGGTCTAAGCATATAATTGCCACAGCCCGATGAGAAGCCTGAATCTTTAATTGTTGACCCAATTGGCTGAATCTGGAGGCATTTTTTTTCCTGAATCTTTTGGAAAGAAGCAGAGTGTAAGCAACTCTGGTCACTGTTCTGCACTGCCAATCAAAGCCTCCTGTGATGCCCTGCTCAGTAATGATAACGTCCATTTTGGAGGCAAAACTAGTGTTTATTTTATCTGCAGTGCCCGCACATCTGTCTTGCAAAGTAATCCCCTTTGGACTGAGCTAGCTGAGCTCAGCACTATGGACAATAATGCCTCAGGATGATCAACAAGGATAAAGTCAGACAGATGTGCCATGTTTGATGAAAAGAAAAATCTCTTTAAAACTTTTGAAAGTTCTTGATCATAAGTACCTATTTTTACTGCTCTCCAATGGCCATTGGGCACTTAATTCCTTTCAGTTCCTCAAAAAATTCCAGCACGCATTGCTTTAACGAGATCAATTGGCATATCTTGCTGTAATATTGTAGCTCTGCTGAAATCCTTATCCTATTCTTTTATTCCTTTAGAGTGCGAGAAGCACCGTGATTGCAACTGGGCAAAACAGAAAGTCTAGGCCTGCAGAAACTGGCAATTCCTCCCT
This sequence comes from Ciconia boyciana, assembly GCF_034638445.1. Lineage (NCBI taxonomy): Eukaryota > Metazoa > Chordata > Aves > Ciconiiformes > Ciconiidae > Ciconia > Ciconia boyciana. The sequence goes on from NC_132938.1 coordinate 62,469,555, forward strand.
GCTAGCCGCAAAACTGTCTGAACTGGAAGTTCTTCAACAAATGGCAAAACGCACTGGGAACAGAGGGTGACTGTGTGTGTGGTTAGCCCAGACTGATCTTGTGCCATCATCCCTTTGATGCAGCCAGACCCTTCCTAGCTACTTTAGCTTCACCAGACTAGAGTGACTAAAACCTAGACATTCACTGTGTTTTAATGCACAAGGTTTCAAGAACAAAACTATAAACACAGCACAGAGTTCCTTTATTTTGGGGTGCCCTAACAAACGAACAAGATTTCCTTTCGGAACATCTTTCCATAGGGAGAAGAAAGTTACAATACATCAGCAAAACCTTTAAAACTGAGAAAGAAACATTCCTTGTTTACTGTAATAAGAAACAGGATTAATCTGTTCTAACTCATAGCGTCAAAAGGGAAAATTCATAATTCATAAATTCTCATAAAAAATTATCATCCCATGATAGCTGTTAGCTTACAGATGACAAGCCTTATTGCTCAAAACCCTCCTGAAATGAGCCACTAAGTTGATATTTAGATCCAAATCTGTCCTGCTTTGCATGCACTGTTTTATACATTAAATAACTAGATTTGCTGCCACTCTCCTCCCAGGGATGGTCTTTGCTCTTCACAGAATGTCACACCTTTCTTTTTATATAAATACCATGTAATTTTTATTTACTTCTGTTCTCAGATACTTTCTATTCTTGGTTAGAGCTTCTATGTGATATAAACCCAAGTCTTTCCTGTTAGATCAATCAATATTTTATTTACAAGGAAAATGCCTTATTTATATTGTGGCAGAAGCAAGATGTTTGCTGAAACATTGGTGCATAAATAAAACGCTGAAGAAGCCACCTGAATAGGAAATTTTTCTCTAAAGAACACTGTCCCACGTAGAGTGCAACTGGTAGTTTGAGTTAACAAAAAAATCACTGGATGAGCATTACATCACATTATAACATCTGCTTTAGGGACCTCACAGACAGCAGCCTGTATCAGGAGCAGTGAAATCTGGCTACTCTAACTACAGTGCAACAACCAGCATGAAGAGCTACCTTGGCATTTTCTCTACAGCTATGCAGGAAACAGTTTCCCTACCTTGGGACCCTCTTGATTTTAGGGATCTTCTGTCCTGTATCTAGATGGCATGGATATTTTTGAAAGGGTGCTTTTGTTTTGGGAAAAATTGTTTTTGCGAGAATGTGTTATTGGTGGCAAAGGGGAGGGGGGGAAGATCAAGATAGAAAAGGAGAGGGAGAAAATAAAAGGGAAAAAGAAAGGGGGAAAAGAGCTATTTCCCAGAGCAGCGGGTAGCTCAGCTGATAACACGCTCCCTTTCATAAGGTAGTAGGAAAACTCCTATGAATTTTGTGCTACGACAGCACATAACTTTGCTTTCCACACCACACACAATTACATTACTTCTATTGGCCCTCCTGAAGACTCACTAGTTTTGGCTTGAAACTCTATTTAGAGCTTGAGAAACTTTTCCCCTCAAAAGTATTTTCAAAACTGGTACCTTCTGGTTTCAATTCAAAACCATCTCATCGGAAAATTCCCAGTCAGTTGTAATTCTACCACCTAATGGTCCTGGGATGACATGATGTAGATATTACTGAGATAAATTCCATGAGATTAAAGAGTCCTCTTACTGCCTGGTTTCTTCTTCCCATAAAGGTCCTTCAACTGCAATCAGGTCACCTCCAAATCTTTTTTGTAAGATGAACAGATGGAGTCCTTTAAATCTCTCACCACCAGGTATTTTCTCCAGCCCTCAGTCCATTTTTTGTGGTTGTTCCTGCATCTTCTCCAATTTTTCACTAATTTTCATATTACATATTTAAGTACCTAAATAAGAACTTAAAAGCCTACCTTCCACGAATCTCTTATTAGAGGAATTGAACAAGGTCCATCTTCAGGTGATTACAATTAATGAAGAACCTTGCACTATGTACAGCTCAAATTAAGGCTTCCAACATGTACTGCACTGCAGTGCATTTCTCACCCTACAAATATATCTCTCTACATTTTTCAACATTTACTCACTGTGTTTTATTAGCTTGCATAGGAGCTCTTGACAATGTTTTTTTAGACACAGCTTTGAGTAATGTGAATGCTTTACATTCTCATGATCCACTTCCTCCAGATTTTAACTTGTTTGGTTTTTAAGTCGTGTTCTATTTTTTTCAAATGTAACATCTTCACACTTGTGTTCAGAGTAAATACTGGGAGCTCCAGTTTTAAATATTTTTTCAGGCACGGTGACATAAAGAACAAACTATGCTTTGTTTCTTAAACCAGTGCCCACCTACTCCATAGCCTTAGTTTTCACATCAGGACCAGACTTTTTCTAGAAGACACACTTTCTCTAATTGTTTCTTTCTGTTTGCAAGTAACTGGATGAACAGAATTATAATGAAATATTTGAGGAACCATAAAAGTGCTGTTGAATAGTGCCATTTTCCCTGGTGAACTAGTACAGGCAAACACAGTTTTGGAGGCACAGGTTCCCCTGCTCATGGAGGGCAGCAGGTCAGGAGCAGGAACAAGGATGGGTTTCCTACACTTACCATGACAGGAAAGCTCCCTGGATCCTCTGGTTGTTTTGTATAATGGCATAAAAATCCAGCATTTCTTTCCAATGTCTCGGTTTATCTTAGAACGGAGTAATTAAACAAGGAATGATGTTACTGTCTACTTCATAAAATATTTCCTGATATCAAGGGGCAAGACACAATTGGATAATGAACTGTATTACATATAGCGTGGCACCAGTGCAATTCTGTAGCGTGGTCTCCAAGAACTGACCTCTGTTTTGTTCAATAAATCAGTAAATAATGAACAACAAGGAATGCGTGAAGGATGGTTTTGTTGCTCATATTCTGCAGTCAACTGAGCTGGCAGCATCTTAAAGTAGCCAACTGTCAATCCCATTGGCTCTGCTCCCCAGATCCCAGCCAGAACAGTAAGAGGAGTTTGCAGAGGTAACCTCATTTAACTTGCTAAAAATATTTGCAAAATAAGGGTTTGCAAAAATACTGCCTGAAATTTTTCATTGCTTTAGGTTCCTACTTCTGCTTCTCCACTACAAGCAATATGTTTCCCTTCTCAGTGCTTTGATAAAAGACTCTCATCCTGGTGGGAGTTTCAGATTTGCCAATGGAAAGGAATATTCATACAGGCAGTTCTGTTATTCCAGTTGGCCGCCCTGTCTTTGCTATGTTCTGTGAATACTATGCAAGATCTTGGGAAGTGATCTAACAGCAGCTTGTCTGTGGAAGCCGTAATCTCATTACAAATTTTGATCATTAGGGTGCCAAATATTTTTTTAGGTAATTTTGAATGATCCCTATGCCAACAGGTAAAATGAGCACTGCTCAGTAGAACATATATTTTGCAAGAAATATAAACCTGACTGATAACAGAGAGAGTGACTAGGACTTGGGAGGGAAGGGCACAGGACTCTGCAAGGTGGTGCACAGAAGGCCAGCAGAGTGCAAGGACTGTGTAAGCAGCCTGTGCAGAGGTCACATGAAAAGGGAGGACACTCAGACCTGGGTTTGTCCCATGTCACTTCATGTGCTTAGTTAAAAACACTTAAATGAGAATCAATGCAGAGAGAGAGAAAAAAAGGTGTGCTGAATCACCCTCTGGAGGGGCCAGAGATTTGAATTGCTTTTCATGTCCTGTTTCTCTCTGTTAACAGAAGGATGAGAGGAGCAATGCAGAAGCACTCCCACTGCTAGCTAAAGCACTCCCAGTTAAGTATGCAGCAATGGACAGGATGAGCCTCAGCTCACTGCCCGATCCTCCACGGGCACCCCAGTAAGAGATAATGCACTGCTATAGCCTGGCTACCTCAAAGCATCTACGTCAAATTTACCACACAGGCACAGACGACTTTAGCAGCAGGGTCTATATAGCTCAAAAGCATCGGCCTTAGAGCTCAGGGGAAAAATAAAGGATCAAGATATTCGTGGAAAGACTTACATTCTTAGACTAACCTCAGAATATGATGGAGGCTCAACGTATTTTTCTTTTCCACAACTCAGGAGCTGAGACTCAGGGAAGGATTCCATTAAGACAATCCCTTCTCACTTTCTCCACTGCTGCAGTAAATGGCTGTGAAAAATTAAGTACAAATGGTAAGTTTCTCTTCAGGGCTTACTCTGTGGAAGGCCATATCTCCTTATGAAAAGGGAGCTTCTCTTTGACATCTGCAGCCAGAAGCGTTAGCATCTTTTTCTCTCATTCACACGATAAAGAGCCCTGTAACCTTTAAATGGGTTGCAAATGGACTCCACTGTTTACGCCTTATCTTTATGCCTGGAGGAGAATGCAGGCCACAGCATCATGGTGAAATGACCTTTAAAATCATCTTATGCTGCAGTGGAAATAGGCATGATGCCCCAGAGCAAAGCTGAGAATCCTCTGGCTTAACCTCTGAAAGTTCACTGTGGCAGAGGGAATAGAGGGGAAAAAGGAATGTAGAAATTTGTGGGGAAGCTGGGACAAACAACTGATCTGTCAGGATGTTTGAGGTGGACTCCTCACCACAATACAAAAAAATTGGGGGAAATATTTTGAGTGGGCTTGGGTGGAGAGTATAACTTCCTTCACAGAAGGTGAAGAAACTTCAGACAGAGCAGTTTATTCATCAAGGCATTTTCCAGAGTGGCCAAACCAGGGAATTAAAACCCCCTCAAGCTGAGGAAGGATTGACTAGGTCTCCCAGTTGCGTAGCAAATGCTATGCACATGAAACCCTAAGGGAAGTTAGAAAGAATCTAAGAGGGCTGAGTGTGAAGCAACGACAGTTACTTGAACCGGGTCAGTCCTGGACATGAGTCCCAGCTACGCTTCCCTGAAGGCCTTAGGGGAAAAGAAAGCCAATACTTAAAGAGGCAACACCTTTGGTGCTTGCATATAGCTGGCAGTTTTTTCTAATGACATTTTTGGGCTCTGATCCCTGAATTGCTGTGAAGCTCTGTTTTCAGCACCTAAACATATTAAGAGGCTATTTCTGTGACGCAAGGCAGCTCAAGGCTCCATGAAGGACATCAGGACTTCAGAGTGCTTGGTGCAGAAATCCCTTTTCAAAATAGGACACAGGCTTCTAAATAGCCCTGGGAAATCAGAAAGCTTTAGCCACTACATATGTTCTCTATACTAAGTCCTCAGCAAAGGTTTCTATCAGCAGAAACCAAGGTTCAATGAAGGGTTGAACCAAAGGCCTAGCCCTTTAAACAGTCAATTTAGTGTGACAAAAGATGACATTTATTGAACTCCTATTTCCATCCAAGCAATCCGATGGTGCTTGAATCTTAATCCATTTCTCAACGGCTGATTGGAGCAAACATAAAATAAAATGTTTGAATAAAACAGAAATATCAGTCATCAAATCTGCCGTCAAGCTTTCTGGCAGCAAGTGCAACCACAATAAAGCAGAGGGTTATGTGAAAGTACACTGGAAATTTGCTGCAGCCAAGCCAGTTGTAAGCAGTCTTCTCTAACAGGACTTCAGCAGGGATACATATGCAGGGTTTTTTTCACCTCACAGAGGACAGTTTCAGAGCATTATTGCAGTAAGGTAGTCTTTGTTCCTTTTCTCACTGTAAAGCCCCATTTGTAACAGGCAAGCTTACACACTCTTAGACCATTTTCTACGGAGAATTGTCTGGTGCTTTCAGTTTCCTACTGAGATGTGATCAAACCAACAGAAGCTGTCTATAGTATCTATTACTCCAAGTGGCTCCGGGAGGGCTCCAAAAAAGATCTAATACACAACAGCTATGGCACAAAAAGATCAGTCACAGGAATTTAAGGGGTTCTGCTGCAGCATTCAGCAGCCTCTCAACTACAGCGCATCTGCATTATCTGTTGTACAGAGGCATTGCACACCCATCAGGTATGTTCTTTATACTGTACTTGCCACCCAGCTTTAGGGTCATTTCATGGGTTATTCATGCAACCCCACCAGAAGCACAGACCCATAAAGCTGTCAGAGTGGGAGAGATTTCTAGAGGTGTCTTTCTACCTCTTTCATTGAGGTAAAACAAGCTAAATTTACATCCCTTTCAGTTCCTCTACATATTACACTCTCAAAAACTTCCAGGAGTGGTGTATTCCCATTCAGCACCATCAATGCTGTTAACAAGACAACAGCACCCAGAAGCCCAGCTCCAGAGAAGCAATATACTCTGCTAGCTTTGAGAGTAATACAGACCAAAACACAGTCTCTCTGCCTCTACTGCTTGGGGCACACACCATCGGGTACTGAATATGATTACCTACAGTAAAGCAGTGGATTCTCTTCTAAAAATGAGTAGGGAGGGATTTAGTTGTGATACTGAAGCCACATTCAAGAAACCTTTGCAAAAACAGCTGGAGCTTCCAGCTGACACTTGTTTGCAAGTACACGGGGATCTGAGCATTCTCTCATACAGGAGTTTTGGCGGCCACAATCTCCATCCAAGTGGAACAAATGGTAGCTAATGGCATTAGCATTGTAAAAGGACTATGAGGCAAGGAATTTCCCAAACTCTGCAGGGTCCCTGGAAAGTCATGCCCCAATTGCTGTCTCTGTAGCTGCCAGGAATTAGCACCTGTGAGTTAAGACTCCATTTGTGATGGAGGGGGCCAGAAGCAGCTGAGAGATGGGGCCAAATACTGTGTCTTGTTTTCTCATCGGGAGCCAAAGAGAGACTGTCGTCAGGATGTTCATTGCAGCCTACCGTAATGCTGCACAGACTTGTGTAAATCAAACTCAGGTGACCCACCCCTGTATCTTGAGACCTAATCCAGACCCACTGAGGTTAAAAGCAAAGCGTGAACACATCTGATGAAACTAGCAGTGCCAGCTAAACCTGTGACAGGCATGCATTCAGGGATAGCTGTTAAGAGAAGTGCCATTGCTACATCCTCCTACCCCACCCCAGCACATGCTCCCAAATCACAGCATACCAAAGCAAGCATTTCTTGCATGCAAATAATCAAATGTCCCTGCCTGAGCTAATAGCCTCGTATAAAGACAGAGCCTTCTGAGATAACCCTTACCACTGAACAGCAAAACTTTATTGTCTCTTTGGGACCACCCAAGCAAATAAATGCTTTGAAACTTTGTACTTGGGAGTGATCTAGCAAAGCCAAATCTTCCCTTGTGCCATTTCAGTGCCCAAAGAAGAGTCCTGAAGAGAACAACAGCTGCACAAGAGAGTGTATACTCTGGTACCAAAAGGATGCCATAGACCTCCCGTACTGCTAGTACAACATATACTCCTCCAGAACTGGAGAGGAACCAGACCCAGCAGCAACTACCAGTCTGGACAAGCCCAGTAGAAGTAACTGCCTGACCAACATACAAAATGGCACATACCCATCTTTCTCAGCTGTGCAGCAAGATAAGAAGGTAATGATCTCATTTCAGGAATGCCAACAGCAGTTATCCATTTGACATCAGTGGCATATCAGACTCTTGAATTTTAAAGGCAGTACCAATTACACAACCCTATCGTGTATCATAACAACCTGGAAGCTATTCATCTATTTAATTGCAATAGTAGCTTTGTGTCTGAGGACAGGACTTCGATCGTTAATATTTGACAAGCACAGATTTGTCAATTATTATGTTTTGGAGTTAAATGGAAGTGTTGCGAATTGACAGGCAAGTCTTGAGCTATCTCCTCCTTTGCCTAAGAGAGCTCTTTTTCACCATCCATAATAGCCTATCTCCTGTTTCTTATCCTGGAACAGCACCCCTGTACTAATCTAGTGTGAGATCAATATTCCAGTAATCATTCTCAGAAATATTCTTGCCTGTCAACTGACCCGCCTCCCCCCAAAAAAACCCAAACCAACCAAACAAACAATCCCCGCCCCAAAACCCCACCACCCGCAGTAAACCAACAATGGTCAGTTCAACTCTGCTATCACAAAATACATCTAGGATGAATACAATTCAATTTTCAAGCTCCAGCTGGTAAGAAAAGTCAGCATAGATATGAACTGAGATTAAAATTCCAGTACAATGTAGATTTGTATTAATGAAGAGTTAGTTAATAGGAAAACTGTAAAGTGATCAATTTTGAGCGGGTGCTCACAGGATCAACCAGCCTTATATAGAACTAATGGAAAAGGTCACAACAGACCAGCAATGAACACCCTGTAGCCTGTCAGGTTCATTCAGAAATCTGAAGCAGCAAAAAAGAATCATAGACCAGGAAAACCTACAAAAGTATTTTCGAACTCTCTGAGTAGGCAGTTCTAACAGGGGAAGAACAAGCTAGGTTTGATTTTCTGAGGAACAAACAATTTTCATATAGGATTGAGAAAGTTTTCATACCAAATAAGAGAAACAACATGGAGATCTGAAGCTATATTGCAAAAGTCAGCAGTAGAACCAGGACCCAAATCTTAAGGCAATATTAACAAAAGTCCTCCCTTTTCCAGTAACTGTCACAAGACCACAAGAGGTGGTACAACTATGATTTTTATCTTCTTTCTTTTAATGTAATGGCCACCTGACTTCCAAGTTGCTTGAAAGAACCATTACTTTCTGCATTTATTATCCTTTTATTATTTTACCGCACCACATGGCTGCACACATAATTAAGGATTTAAGTAATGAATAGATATTAGCATTATGTAAAGCATCATAATTTTCCATTAATGGGAACTGGTGGTAACTGCCTGTGAATCACAAGTATTAGAAGTCACACAGGCTTATACATTTTTAAATTTAAACTATATGCCTGTTATAAATTACAATCAAAGCATCTCTTTTGACTACTGTTAGATTGTTCCCAACTCATCTGTTGCACATCTGTTAGCAAAACTTTATGTCCAAGGCCCTTAAGAGTATATGAAATATATCAGTATCTTCAATTAAGACAGCATGGAGTGCCCAAACCATGATTATCCCAACCAAAATTAAATCCTCCAAGTTAACATTATGTATGTCTATTCAAATTGCATTTAGCTAAGGTCAGTTATGAAAAACAATTGCCATCTCACCACTTACTGCTCTCATCCATCTTTTTTAATAAACTCATTACTGAGCTATAATTGGAGAGGTTCACTTAGGCCAGGACTGGAAAGCATTGCTTTTCTTAATTCTTCTTGTCTTCTTGCTCTATTTCCACTGTGGCTTGGGGCTTAATCCACCAACACCCCAAATAATGAGTTCAACAAACAGGCAAGACAGCGAAGTCTATTCTAAACAGTACACTGCACAGTTCTCTTGTTCTACATAAACATGTTTTAATACCAATTTCAATGAAAGATACTGAATCAGCACCAAAGACTAATGGGACACCCTTCTACGTCACTCTGGAGTGCTCAAGAGTCAGCGATGAGGCTCACTATGCTAACTTTGCAGCTATCCATATGCCGGCTATATTAATGATGAATGAGATCCTTAATCTACGTTTCTTGTAACACAACATCTTTTCACAGGTCATGCAAAGAGACCAGAAAATCTAGTGCTAACAAGACTAGATTGTTGATGAAGAGAGGATTTAGAGAACAGGGTCTAGAACTGGAATCTAGGCACTTAATCTTCTCTGTTTCTTCAGCTTCCCCCAGCACAACAAAAAATAGGAGCTCTGCTGTTCTATAGGGTAAGACTGGCTATGGAGAACTCTGTTGGGAGAAGTTCCATGTACCAGCTACATGTGCATATAGACCCCGTGATGACCACTAGTGGCTGCTCAGAGTTCCTTCATGTTCCTTGGAACATTTTGTCCCCACCACTTTTCCTTTAACCATCCTCCCTGTTATTCAGCCTAGTTTTTCCACATCAAAACCCAGTATCTGTATCTTTCCCAAAATGCACATTTCCTGTATGTGAGATTATGAAATTAATTTTTTTATTTAAAAAAAAAAAATCAATCAACAAGTACACTAGTAGGACTTAGAAAACAGCAATAGACTTGAATAACCTGTGTTTTACTGAGAAATCAGAGAGAAAATAAGTGGTAGCTTGGAGTGCTATGGCAAAGGTAACTCAGCTGTATTGCCCATGGTACGCATTGCCTGGTAGAAGACTGATATGAAAAGAGAATTGAGATAATATAATTAGCTGTTCAACTGCATCTGGATGCTCAGTGCCACTTCCCCCCCGCCCCTTTTTTTTTTTTCAAATAACTCCCACTCAAAAATCCCAGACTACATGTGTAAAGACCTTAAACATAATGAAGTTGGGATGTTTGAATATAAGAATGTCCAGATTCCACCTAGCACATTAACTTTTCTCCCATATCGGATGGAGGGGGATGCCTACAGAGGAGAAGGACCAGGACAATCACAGATACATTCCCGCAAATACTTCCTCAGCCTTCAGTTGGTTTTGGTTTGGTGTACTTCCTGGCTGATTCATTCTGGCAACTTGGTAATAATCAAAGGTTCATTTTTTTTCAAATGCTCATCCAGTTTCCCCAACCCTTGTGAACTTCTTGCCCCCTTCCTTTGTCAAGAAATTCAAAAGTTCTATGCACTGCACAAAGAACCTCCTCTTATTTGGTTTGTCTGAACCTAGGCCTTACCAGCTCTATTTGACAGACACCGTTCTTCCAGTGGAAGAAGCAATGAAGAACATCTGTATCCACCCTTAAGCTAAGATTAGGTAGCTCTCCTGTATACTCTGAAAATTTTTGTTTTCCACACAGGTTAGTAAGCCATTCCTTACTCAGAATCCTGTACATAGCTCTGATTTCTGCTGTCTTTCTCTGTAACTTTCCTAGCTCTCAAAAATATTTTCTGAGACAAGGGGACAAAAACACATGCATTTCTCGAGGTGGAGCATGATGCTATCTGTGTTGCTCTTCATATCTTTCCTCATAGTGTCCAAGTGCTCCTGCCCTTGCACCACTTAGCAGCTCTGAGTCGGTGTTTTCACGTAACTATCTTTCATAGCTGCAAGACTGCTCCTTGGCAGTAACGGTTCACTCAGAGGCCATTACTGTATATAAGGCACTGGATTTGCCCAGTGCGTCATTTTGCTCTTGTCTGCACTGAATTTCATCTGCCATTTTAATGCCCATTCACTCAGTTTTATAGATCATTCTGTAGACTTTCGGTCAAGTCTTTGTAAACCCAAATAACTTCATACCTCAGCCAGCTTTATCACTTTAATGCTCACCATCTTTTCCAAGTTGTTTATGAACATACTGAACATTGCAGGACCTAGCAGAGAGTCCACAGACTGCTAACATTTCCCTAAAAGAACCGAGCATTTACTGATTTACCTGGTCTACACATACATGTGCACAGACTGCATGCTAAGAATTAATCCCAAATTGACAGGGATGCAGTTGATTTCTGTGACAAAGCCCTAACACCAATATTTTGCGTAAGGTGAGAGTTTCAATTACAGTGACTTAAAATGTTTGTAGTTCATAGTCACAGATCCTCACTCAAGGAATGGTAGCCTGCTTGGCAAGTGGTATTTGGTGAAAATTCTTCATTGGTCTCTGCATGTTTCTCAGAGTGGTCTTTAAGCACTCAGGTACAAAGATCCACTTCCACCAGTTTCCTAAGCAGAAATAACAGCATGTGCATTGGCAGTGGACCCAGCCTATCCAAACTATATAATAACTATTCTTCACGTAGATATTCGAGATTCACATTCAGCAATCTCAAATTGGGATGGAAAATAGGAGGATCAGGTTTTCTTCACATCCACTGGAAAGCTGATCTGCATAGGCACAATGGCCACTTCTGTGCAACTTTGAAGAGGCGGTAGTCGATTTAAAGCAACTGCCTGGCCTGGACTGCTCAGCTTCCAGAAGCACTAGGCAAATACCCTAAGCTCTTTCCTGCCCAACTTACACAAAATTTCTGGGGGAGACAGAAAAAATGTTTGCAGAAAACTAGACACACTGGAGCACTACACTGAAATGGCAGCCCTCCAAATTACTATATGTTAGTCCCACAAGGTCTTGTCTTTTCTCGGGTCTGGGATAGAATGCTTTAGTAAAGCAGGGCAACATTTTGTAATGAAACCCATGAGAATTGATAAAATAGCACTGAACGTTGTCTGTATTACATGCTTATAAAGAAACTCCTTGCCCATCAACCCAGTAACCCAATGCTACTACTGGTAGTATTACAAGTTGGCTTTACACCTCTGCTAGATGAATTTGACTACATGACATCAGAAAAAGAAAAAATGCCCAGAGAAATTATCAGGTTGGGCTAATGAAAGGCAGACATTAGACATTGGCTTTCAATTCAGACTGCTTCTTTTCCTGGCAAAACTCCCATACATGATGCACAACAAAACACCAGAGGGAAGTTATGCGATCATGCTCCAAATGTTACACAGGGTTGACTGCCAATAATATGCTAATTCTAATTAGGAAATTCAAAACAAACATTTGCAAAACGTCATTCAATGAGTCAGTACTCCATAAGCCCCTGCTGCTATTTAGGAGCTATAGAGTTCAAGTCAAGCCTTTCCTACTCATAGTTTAGTTTGTCCTGCTTAGGTGTAATTGCCACATTAGTGACTTTCAGCATACAAGAAAAGCAGACAAGTTGTGATCAATAACTTTAGCTGTTTTTAAAACAACCACAAGAATCTACTGACTTTTTCAAAACATAGATAAACCACTTGAGTTATTAAAACAGGGAAGGTACGTTTGAAGGACAATCTATAGTGTCGTCTGCCATGTTTCCCAGATTCCACCCTGAGAGGCTTATCTCTTTTTCTCCCTTTTGTAAATCCTTCTGGTTTTTGTCCTTAAGAGCAGTGGGAGTGAGCAGCGTCTGTTTAACATTTCCCTTTCCCAGCACATAAATACCCACTATTGATGGTAGAAAATATCTGCTCTGTATTGATCACTTCCTGAAAGAACATCCAAAATAGTCTCTGCTGGTCCAGAAAAACAAGTGCCCTCTAGGGATGGGACACCTCTATTTCAGAAACAGACTTTTCTCAAGTGATTTTTTCACTGAACAGGAATTCTGCTAAGATAATGACTGCAGTCCTTACTTGTCTGCAAAATTACAGAGTGAGAAAAAAGCATGCCTTTGGTTTCCACAAGATGCAAGTGACTGAAATGTCACCGAATTCCTGCCAGAATACAGCTCCACACTGGCCTTGCTCTGCAAGAGCAGTAAGATCAGTAAGTGGCCAGTCCTTTCAAAACAGTCCTCTTGGGATCAGCCATTGCCCTTGGCACTGCTCCCAAATGAAAAAGAGAATCGTCTCTCTCCAAAACAAATCTGAAGGCCACTTCAGCTGCAGAGAAAAGCTCATTACCAGGATGGTCAGACACACACAGGCAGTATGGAAAGTTCCAGTTCTCCTGCAGAGAAGAGCTAAGGGATCTGCCCTGAAGGTCTCCTGAGGGAAGAGCTCTCATGAGCACCAGTAATACTCACAGCCATATCACCTCGCTCAGAGGGTTCCAGGACTTCTGCTTCTGGACCTGGAAGGAACCCAGGACAGCGGAATTGGAAAAAGCAATGTTAGGAAAGCTGTCATCAATACGAAGAGATGCATTACTGAGCCCACAGCAGCAGCAATGGCCATCCTTCCCAGCATCATGAAACAAACTTGCAACCTTTCCACACATAGAAACAAGGCCTCAAAAACTACAGCACGCAGCAGAAAGGGAGCAAAAGAGGTCAAAACTATCCACTGATGTTAAGATCTCTGAAGTAGCAGGGGAGTTGTTAAATGAAAATGCTCGAGCAATCTTGACAAGCAGACTCAGATACCACTATACAGAGGAAAGAAAGTTTGGACTGGTATTCAGCTGAGACATTACCAATATTGAATGGGACTAATAATTTTCTGTATGAGTTTTTATTATTCCCTCTGAGTCATGGAAAGAATAAATATGAGCTTTCATTTCACTTTAATGATTTTCAGAATGAGGCTCTGAAGATAAACTCAGAAAATAAAAGAACTGTTTAGATATCTCTTTTAGTTTGCTCTATCATACTGCCTCTAATCCCCAGGCCTGGATGAGGAGCTCTGTGAGCTAAATCATCAGCTTGGAGACAGAAAGGGCCCGCCCCACATGTAATCTGTTAGGTAGGAAATGGACAGGCAACAAAACACAAGGAAACAAACTTGTCGGCAATATCTGGTGGATTGAGCACACCAAGGGGAATACTTACGCTACTTTATTTTTAAGTGCTTACTTAAGAGCCCTGGCTAAGTACAGTGGGAAAGGTAATACTATTTAAGTGCTTCAGAGCAATAAAATTAGGATATAACTAGACCAGAATTTTCCTTCCACTGCTCAGGCACTGCACAACTACTAAAATAAGCCTATGTACAGATTGTAACAGAAATATTAACTTCCTGGTTTTAAATACATGTATCATGACTATTGATGAGGTCTAAACCTAGGTCAGAAAATTCTTAGTGATGGATGAATGCTTATCACACACATCCCTAGACAACATATAATCAGGTAAACATTTCATCCCAGTCCACTCTGTTGAATATGTGCCAGTGGTGGGTAAAGAACTCACAGTAAAGAACTTAAGCCCCTTAACCACTGTGAGAAGAACCTCAGCTGCTGGCAGCAGAAGGCACCAGTCAATGCCAAGCAGAATCTTTCAGATTCAGGCCAGCTCAAAGTCAGGGCCTTTGAAGCTGAACAAGTGGATTCAAAGTCAAGCATTACTTAATTTCACAAAGCATTACTTGGGTTACTGTTCTTCTGGTGTCACTGAGTCCAAATGCTGAGTCATTGCTCAGAGTGCAGGAATCCCTGGGACCATTTTTGGACTCTGACAGATCATGGACAGTGGAGGATATGGTAGACTAGGGAGGAAGTGAAAATGAGAATATTGCTCTCTTCCCTTTTCAGCTCCCTCCTCTCCCCTGCCGTTCCCTCTGATGAGGAGAGGAAAACAGCGAGTGTGGCACATGTAACACTCAAGGAAAGGTCAGTGCACTAATGGCTGCCGTTTCCACAAGTCAGCCACATGGAATTTGATCTGATGATGCAATACATGTATGGAGGGTTTATTTTTTTAACTGAGTTGACAGAAACAAAAGAACAGGTCATGTATTTAATCTCTCAGACAACATAGGATTGCTTCATTTACTATAAAGATCAGAAACAGTGACCTGGTTAAGGGCTAAGTGTCTTTTTAAAGGTGAAACACTGATGAAAGCAAAACATAATTTATTTTTAATTAGCTACCAGAATGGTATTTGAGTCTTCTCCAAGCACGGCACAAGCACAGTGTTCTTCTTGTACCTGCTTAGGTCTAGCAAAAAGGTATCACTGTCTTTGAATAGAAATCTAGTGATCTGGAAACTGTTCTGCAAGAAATAGGCTGAGCAGCTCTGCAGAGCTGCTGCTGATGGAGGAGCCCATCATCATCTTCCTGAAGGTCTGAATTCCCCAGGGTGAGCCAGGCACAAGAATTGCAACAAAAGAGATTCCAGTTGCTTAACTGAGATTTTTCCCAGCTCTGATCTGCGGCCATCTCTGTGACAGCTGTATGTGAGATGGGACCAAGTGGCTGAGGCCTCTTCCCATCAGGGGGAGAGGCTGCCAGGCTCCCACATCCCAGCTGGATGGATGCTCTACCACTAAATACAAAGCCAGGCCCCATAAGGCAGTGATTTGGAGTTGTCCAACATGGATCAACTCTGACAAGAAATACCAAAAGACTTGTATTTAAAATAGCCAGCTGCCCAATGCTTCAGGGACTCAATGTAGGATGGGTACATCCCAGGCTCAGTCTCCTGTTATGCCTGATTCAAAGTTTGGGTCTCTCTAATCCCAGACCAGTCTGATATTCTGCAGCTGGCTGAAGTTTGACAGCCCTAAATTTCAGAAACCTTAATCCTTCAAAAACATCACCAAAGTCAACAAACTAATGAAACAAAGTATCATTTTGGGCAGTATTTTTTATTGCACAAAAAACATCCCAGACTGCCCAAACTGTGAGATTATCTTCAACTGCTGCTTACATCTCCTTTGGAGAAAGATCTCTTATTATTCCTCTCATGTGGCACCAGATTGTGACTTGGACCTTGAAACTCTGCAGCAGGCTGCAAAACACAGATATTTAATCTGGATACATAGACATAGGCATATGCACAAAGCTCTGCCTGAAACTCAAACTCAGCCAGGTAATGCTCAAAATAACTTTTTCTAAGTTTATGCATTAGAGAAGAAAAGAGGCAATTCACTGCATTATATTGAATTTTAGCCACAGTGCTGATTGATAAAAATCACAATGCCTTCTAAAAAGGGACCATCTTCCCTTTGTTCTTAGCATTCTCACGAAACCTTATATACAGATTCTGATCCACATCCCACCTAAAACCAGCTGTAGCTTGCTATTCTTTTTTATTAAGAAAACATTTTGCTTAAGCCTGGCATTCTTAAGACAGACTATAAATTTTTGAGAAGCACAATGTCTTGAGATCTCACAGAACCTTCCCATCCATAAGCATGAAGCAAGGGAAATTTCATGTCCCATGATGCATGAGAGAACAATCTTATCTGGATAGCTACTACTTCTGTGACAATTTGCTTGCATTCAGACAAGATTATTTCCCTGATCTTGTCAGGCCACACAAATACATGAAATAAGCTAAGACAACATTTCACATAAAAATTGCAGTCACAAATCTGTGATTAAAGATGTCTTAGACTCATCTTTGTCATTGCTGCATTCCATTTTAGACATTTTTCCCCTAAACAAACCTTGTTTCCTCTTCTCTCTCCCCTTTTTTAATTAAAGCTTCTCTTTAAGATCATCTTCAGATGATCTGAGGAGTATTCCCCTATGACATTTTACTGTCGAGCAATGAACTGCTCTTGGTGGTTTCCCAGATCTCTTACCAATGTAACCATGGAGACCTTGCCAGCTGCTGCATCATCTTGAGGAGTTTTCTCTCTCTCTCTCACTAGCTTCCCCAATGACAAAATAATTATCCAAAAACGGAGTCACAACGGCTGCAGGATTTTCTTCATTTTTGCAACACTCACTAGATTACATTCTTATGCCAACTGTTGAATTTATTGCTCATTATTAAATAACAGTATTTGCTATTTACATAAGAATACTGTGCATGGAAAATGTACAGAGGTTATTGGGTAAATACCTACATTGTAAACTGTCCAAGGGATAAGACTCCAACCCAACCCATGACATGAAATAGTACATAAAAGTGAAAATGCTTAATTAGCTGAAACAAAAAGTTATATGCATCCACCTTCAGATGGTGTTAGAGCACAACTACTGAGTGAAAACAGCATGGACTCTCAAGTCAAAGGATCTAGAAGCGTATGCCAAACCTACACTTAACTGGTGAACCTACAACTATAGAAACAGCTTCTGTTTACCATCACCTCTTTCCAGCATCTTTCATATGGAACAGGTCAGAAGGAAAATTCAAGCAGGATGCCAAGAAGAAATAAAGGGGAGGAAGGGAGAAAAAGCACAATATCCACCATTTTCTTAGACCTTAATTGTCACGCTTCCAATCCTTCTGTTACGGATGCCTCACTGAGGTTCTGATCTCATAACAAGGCAGAGAAAGAGATACTTCTCTTCTAGGTTCTCTCATTCCCCCTTCATTTCTTGTCTTACTTCTCACTCTCCTCTTTCCTTTGCACATTAAGGGCATGGCCTGCCCCAACAAGGCAGAATCTTTTGCAGCACTTCTATAAACCAGCAACTAAAAGCACAGTGAAAAGCAAAGCTTTAAACATCCCAGAACAGGCTAGTACAAGCTAGGCAGATCTTTGGATGATGGACAATGAGCTCTGCCCATTTCTACAGTACCAAAGTTACTGGTTACAGCAAACACCAGGTGCAGAAACTCTGTTTATTTTGCTGTTGTTATCTTAGCCCTTTAAGAGGCATTTACTTCTATTTCCTTTCAGGGAAACATGATCACACTTCAAGAACAAGAACTCCAGCAGTTTTAGTCCATCTTGCCTATTTTATGCTCTTTTTCAATCTTTAGTTCGAACAAAGGCTTCAAAAGCATTCTTCCCCTCAGTCACTCCTAAGAAAAAAATAAAGCGAACAAGCAATATTGGCTGAGTATGCTTTATTTAACCCTTTACATTTCAAATGTTGCAATCATTTTTTAGCTTTTCCTATTGCATTTATAAATAAAAGGTAGCAACTATTTCTAACAGGCATTGTTGCCCATGCACCAAGCGAGTTCAGGTATCTGTACAGAACCTGTATCTCTGACCCATTTATTCAATTGAAATTAATTCACCAGTGCTGTGTTCACAAACAGCAATAGGCAGCCTCCGTCACAAACAGCTTACACAGGCTAGAGACACACAGACAAGGCTGATGGAGAAAAAGCATCTGCCCCAAAACTCACTATAAAACTGTCTCACCTACATCTCACAGCATCAGTCCGTGGCTTGGCATATTTGCAAACATGGTCTGTGGCGATTAATCCCACTGGCCTGCGGCGTGAGATCCAAGAGAATACCGAAATCTTCAGACCAGTTTAAACCATGTCAGAGAGACAGCATCAGGAAAGGGATGGGGCATTACAAACACCATGAACCTGTCTGTGGTCAATGGCCAACCTGGCTGGCATTGCTGTGCCCATGGATATTGATGGAAAGCAAGGGAAGAGGAGGGTTGCATGGACAGTAAGGAGAAGACCTGTGATGAGGTGCTGAGAGCACCAGGATATTTTCCTGTTTGGAAAAGCAGAAGGCAAGTCTGCTCAAGTGAGACCAACAGCAACCAGTTTTCCACCAGCAGCTCCAGTGGGCTATATCAGAGAATCTACTGGAACTGCAAAACACAATTGCTAGTTTGAGATACTCCAGCTTTTAGATATTGATTCTTGCTAGACTTTCCCCCATTCCCACATGGTTTGAGAAGGAGTAAGAGGTGCACAGCTCCTGGGGTCTTTATAGCAAAGAAGAGTTTTTCCTATACTATGCTGTCCAGTGACAGGCACTGCCTCTTCGCAGCCCAAAAAGATAGGGGTTGGTATCTTTTACAGATAGCAGAGCATTTGCTGGAGCCCTAACTTTACTTTCAAAGTACGTGAAGATACCCAGTTACTGCCAGTTTTACGCAATAAGTTTAGAATCTATTCTAATACGACTTATATAGTGTTCATGCTGTACTAACATGCTGCACTGATGTAGAGCTGTCCAACTTAAAGCAACTCTTTGTTGCTTTAAGCAACTCTTGTTCTACTTCAAAGCTCTCAAAGGAAGCTGAAGTATACCTGTTAAGTGCACAGCAGCTTGTTAAGCATGGGCAATCTTTGCTGAAGTAGCTTTCTACCTGCATTTTATTAAGATATATGTGTCAGTCAAGAAGGAAGAAAGGGGATGCTAGGCCTTTTTTAAAGCTCATAAGAAGACGCTAAATAACAGTAGCTCAGAAAGTTCCGTATCTCTACTAGCCAAGCGTATGATTAATTTATTAGTGAAAAGTTTTGGCAATGGTGGTGTGAGCAGGCCCCTCGTGCAAATCGGTCAATGGGCTCTACAGCAGTAGCCCTCAAATTTTGAGTTAGTTCTTCCCTCCCCTGAATCCTCCCCATTCCAGCCTAAGAGCTATCAGAGGGACTGGTCACATTCAGAAGCCATGAGTGAGCCTCACATACCATAAACATTACATAAAATGAAGTTGTATTTACTTTAATGAGAATCACAAAGTTTAGGGTAGGGAAAGACTTCATACACACGGCTTTATAAGTGGAACAGAGCAGGCAAACACCTTCCCAATGTTATCCCACAAGTATGAGGTCATTTACCTGGTCTGTGAGATGCCAGTATACACACAGGGCAGAGGTATTTTATTTCATGTCTGCGCAGAGATGGGTGCTAGGTGGTCATTCCACAAAGCTAGCACCAAGTTTGGTCATGCAGGTACAATATTTGTATGGTCTAGTTATACATATGCATAAGTAATTACACAAAGCAGTTTTCTATTGGTCTACATTTCTCTTATTTCAACTTAAAGCTACAGTGCTACTTTAATATTCTGCTCATGCTTGCAGGAAGTGGGGCGGTAGCTTTCTTTGGTCTTTAATTGAGTTGGTGGTCTTGATCTCCCCCAGCCGTCTTTACCTTTCCTCTAGTTTCTGTAAATCTTGTTGACTTCATGTAGTGCTGTATCCTCCCAGCCCGTCAATCTCCCTTACAACAAGATGTTTCCTTTATCAGTCCTTGAAGTTCCTCATCTTATTTTCTTCTTTGAAGGCTGGTGATTAACGAGGCCTGTGTGTTCCCCTTTTATCAGTCTCTTAGTTTTTCTTCAAGGGCACAGTCATTAGAAAGGCATGTGTTGTTTATACAAAGAGTGTCTTGTTTCATAAGGCCTCTATGGCCCTTACATCACTAATAGTTCAGTCATGTCTAGGATGTGTGTATATCAGGGCAACCAGGGCAGTAGGTCACCCTGCCAGGGAAAAGGAAACTTAGTAACAGAGAAGGGAGGGAGAAGTCAAAAGTGTGTGCTGAGAAAGGGTCAATAATCTGGAGCAGAAGATGATAAATTTAACAAACCCCTACTTGAGCCCCTCGAGCATATTCTCCTGCTCTAGCAAAGCATCTTTGCTGCAGAGAGAAGACAGCATGAAGTACGAGCAAGCTTCCTGCCCTAGGTAGTCTGGCATTAGCTCCCGTTTGCCAAGTGGATACAGGGAGAGCCAGAGATTTACCACAAGAACCTTTCAAAGGTGATCTTGCAGTAAGTGAAGTAAGCATATTCTTTCTTTTCCTTTTCTTCACTTTTGTCACTATAAAAATCATTTGCATCGACTTTGTCTATTTTGTATTTCATTAATAGACTCACATTTCCTTTAGACTTTAACTTGACCTGAGCTAAAAGTGCTATGAAGGTAATTACCTTCTGTGTGTAGTGACCCTTCAGAGCAGATATTCAAAGAAGAAACATCTTCTGGTGAGACGTATTAGCTGGGAAAGCTCTCTGACAGACATTGGCATATCAGATAGAAAAACTGAAAACTGAGAGTCCAGGGGGAGCACATAACAGCTTAAAATCATAAACTTGTTTTTAGCCTAAAGGCCAAAAGCCATACTTGCACTATAAAAGCAAATGAACAAAACCCCCCAAAAACCAAACCCAGGTCCTCTAAACTCCAGACAGTTAGATTATATTTAAAAGGAAGGCAAAGCAATCTGCAATTTTCATAAATGTTAACCGTGAAGGTAAACTCTTCATTTTTAACTCACCCTGCTGATCCATGAGAAGATTAAAAACTGCTCTGGCATGACTAAGATTTTAATTGAAGTTCATTAGCTTGAATTAAGAACATCCTTTCTTCTCCAGAGTACCGCCTGCCTTCACCCCACACGGTGGTAGCAATGAAAAGCAGGTGTAAATGGGCTTCTCAAAGTGCTCAGCAGCAGCCTGCCAGGGCTTCTAATCTCAACAACTTCAGTGACAGGAAACCAAGCCCAAGGACAGCCACTTCTGAAAATCTTGCCTGGCCCAAGTAGATACAAAATTGTTCATTATGATTAAGATAAACCAGCACCTTTCATATTGCCCTCACCTCTTAGGAGTGGCCCCTACCACTCAGAATTTTAGTACAACCTGGGAACTTTTTCTCCTCAGTTCACATAAGCCACAGAGTACAGCGTGAGCTAGAATAATTAAATCAGTATTAGGTTAATGTGTTAAACCTTATTTTTTTTTCATTGTGAAAGTGTCAATTGGGTGATGTAAAAAAATTTAGAAATGTGTTTGAGCAAAAGATGAACAGAAAAGAATTTTGAGGAATTTGAAATAACTTATGTTTCCAACAGCTTTTCATTTCAAACATCCTTTCATTTTAATTTTTAATAGCTTTAAAAATATAAATAAATAATTTAATTTTAGGTTGTCCTAACACAAAATGTAATTTGTCCTGAAAACAATACCCCCCCTTCCATTCAGTTCAAAACTTTTTTGATGGGTACAGATATGGCAATTAAAGAAACTGTCCAGGTTTTTTCCCCAGCATCCGTAGGAAGAGAATGTGTCAGTATGCCAAGGCCATCTGAGCTTTCTTTAGTTAAACAGCAGCTATGTAAAACATATTCACAGCATACAAGATTTTTATTTGCAACAAATGATGAAGTATTAATCAGACTTCAAGAGAAAAATGCAGAGATGAATTCCAGATCAAAAGTGTGGATACAACTGGAAAATATATCTTGAAAGAATTAGCACACTTTCCTCCAGCAAACTACTGATTTTAGATCACTTTGGACCACGTAGCCTCCAGGTGATTATCACTGGACTCACAGCAAATGAACCCCTCATATGTTCTGTTCAATTTCCAATCCTATTTTCCACCTGTAGGCTTTCCCCCAGTGATTGCTGGCTCTAAACACTACAGCGCTTGAGTTTAATGGCACTCTAGCTTAACAAAACTCTTCATGGTCATTAAGAGAAAATGATTGAATTAATTCAGGAACTCAAGAGCATTCAGTTGAACTGATATTAAACCTCAAAAATACATGAGCCAAAGTCCATTTAGGAAAAAGGAAGGTAAAAATGGATAATAAGAAATAGGCACAATTCAGTTTTAATCGAACTAAAGCATCTTAAGAAGAAAACACTCTAATGAAGCACTTAATGACTACTTAAAATTATTTTAACAACTGATGACTTCAGAGAGAATTTAAAAGATAATTTCCCATCAAAAAGCCTTATGCAAAGTCACACCACCACCCATTAAGTCCAAGAGCTTGGGCTGAGCAACTCTGCACAGCCACGTCATAGAGAAAGGACATGCATGTTTTCTAGGCAGAGATGGTATTCTGTTTTATGTATTTATGCACACGCAATGCACAAACAGGATTAGTTTCACAGGAGCATAAACTCATCAGACCTAAGACATCAAGCCCAGTTCTTCACAAGCATCTGCATAATATTTACCAAGTTGAACAGAGCGCACAGTAGGGGGCTCTGTTGAACAGAGCCCATCAGTCTGGACTCCCCCTCCTGCCCATCCAAGCCTCACAAGCCAGAAAAATTCTCTCAACATGGTATATAAAAATTTTAAGTCCTTCAGTATGAAACACACCAAGACCTCAAAAATTAGAATGTGGCATAGAATGAAGAAGGATCAGGAATCCCTAAAATTCTTGTAATACCACAGACTTTGTCTGATGGAAATACTAAAGTAATTCTAGAAATGAACCAGGCTCCATGTTACAGAGAAATCTTGCAACCAATTTAAATTTAAGCTTTTAGCACCCTGGGGCTTTCTGAGCATGCATAAGAGCACTAGAGTGTCCGTCCTGCCTTTTCCAGGTGGTGTCAATATGCAATTCTTCCCAGGAGGTGGGGGAGTGAAAAAAAAAACCTACAGAGCTTTAATGATACTTCATATAGGAGGCTGTAGCACACTCAAAATAATCAGTCCATTTGTGCAAATAAACTCACCCTTTCATTCGGGCCTGAGCCCTGGGTAGCAATATCATATTTACTACCTTCTCCTACACACATTTTATTCTCTCCCGTTCCTCCAGTAGCTTAAAAAGCTAAAATGAAGAGAAGTCAAAGGACCTACTTGGTTCACTGGGTTAGCAAACATAATATCTGTTTCCATAGCAATGGCACAAACAGGAGAAATCTGACCAGCATTTCAGCTCATCTTCGATCCCCTACCCCAAATGCCTTGCTACTCATTTACAGCTAGATCAGCTGCAGGTGGTTTTCAGCAGGAGCAAAGGTCAAAGTCATCTGAGGCCCTCAGCAAGGGGCACTGCCCCACCAGAGCCTATGAGATTGCAAGTCCCACACAAGTGCTCCAGATTTCTCCCTGTCAGCCTAAAGGAAGGACAACTTGTTCCTCAGGCCCAACCCTCACCTTTTTTTCCACACTGCAATCTATTCTCTTTCGTGTTCCTCCTAACAGTCAGACAGCCCCACCAATGCTCAAGTACAAAGACCCTCCTCCTTCTGACTCTTGTGATGTTACAAAGAGTGTAAGTCTTCTTCTTAATAACCACAGGGCTTGGAGTTTTGCTGCATGTGGTAAGCTCAGCTCTGCTTAGGCAAGCATCCAAGAATCTGGACTCTAGGTATCATAAAGTTGGCCCTCAGCTAATGTGTTTGCATTAGAACTATGTTATATTACTTCACAGTATGAGAAATGCAGCTCAGCAACTCAGCTTTTCATCTAAGCTAGTCATGTACTAAAGTGGCAATTCTTATACCTGATTCTCAGCAAGATAATTCCTTTACAGATGTTTTCATGGCAGACTGATTTCCCTTGTGTTTCACTATAGTTACAGTCAGCACTGTTAATTTATTTCTCCTTCTACAAGGCAATAAACTGTTGCACGTTTTCCCTGGTAGGGAGAGATTTTAATGATTTATGTTGCATAACAGGAGAGTCTGATACCAACAATTGATACAGATGAGCAAAGACCACTGCAGAATCTTGATGGAATCAACACAACAAACTGCAAAATATCACTAGCTTAGCAGGTGACAATAGTATCTTCCGCCTTAACATTTATCTTCACTATCTTCAGAGCAATTTCCTTGTACTATATAACCACTTAAGATGTATCTTTAGAGAAATCATGATGCTTAATGTTTCATGATTGCCAACTGTCTGGAATCCAGATTGAAAATATCCAGGTTTCAGCAGCTATTCATAGCACAGTTCCATGAGAAGTAGGATTTGGCATGGTCACAGCATATGAATGCCAAGAAGGACATGTATAGCACTGGCATAGAGGAAATCCTCTCTCAGGCATCGATACAGAAACTCAAGGCTTCTCAGGGTCTTGAAAGACAACAGGAAGAGATGATCTTCCAGAGGACCTTTCACTTCAGACAAGCCAGACTGCACAGAGGAGTCAGTCACTCTTCACTAACTGTCTAAAAAAGCCTAGAGAAGGCTCTATTTAAAGCTCAGACATCTCTGGTATCTCACAGAACAGTACGATTCCTCATCCCCTCCATTAGCATACCATGTTTAGTTTAGATACTGGCCAGATGAGGTAATAGGAGCAACTGAAGGGGAAGAGGGACTGATTTAAATTGCACTTGCTGCTAAGACAGGGTCCCTTCTCAACAGTAGTCAGGCCATTTAATTCCTATGTGGAGTTGCTGTTCTAGAACAGTGCACAGAACTAAAGATGTGGGACCAGTCCATATACTCTGAGGGAGAGAGTCATTTCAAATGTTTGTAATGTGATGACACGGGGTAATTCTCTGCATTCACAGCTTCATTGTAGGCCTGCTAGGAAGCAGTCAAGAAGGAAATACAACAGCTCCAGATAAAATACCTCCCAATAGGCATGGCAGGAGGCTAGTAAACAAAGCCTGCAGTCAGACAGTTGAAGAGAGTGCTTTCCCATTTCCCCTCAGAGTCGCACTGCTCTTATGCCAAGCTTAGGAAAGAATAGACCAAATGGACCTGGCTTATTGGGACACGGACCTCACCTGCATAAGCAGGGAGACTGAAACAGGTCAGCAGATTCCTGCTCAGGACTAAGACAACACTACTGGTTTCCCTAAGTTTCCAGGAGATAGCAAGCCTTAGAACAGATAAAGGTACCTGTGTAGGCTGGTTTCTGCAGTTCCCTCTCTGTCAGGCTTCGCTGTTCCCCTTGCTATGGAGATTTCACAATGCTTTGGTTCAGCAATGCTACCTGGTTACAGTCAACAGCAGTTGCAGCTCTCTTGGGAAAACCTGCACACTGCCCACTGAGCAGTCACTGCTGATCCACACAACATGCTGCTCTAGGGAAGGCTCCACCACAGGTCTTTACCGTTGGGTAGGGGATAGTAAAGAGCTTCTCTCCTGTGTGCCTGCACCCAGAGAGCAGGCACTCAACACAGAAGCAGCTTGCTGTGCCTTGCTTTGCAGATAAAAAAAACATATGGGATGGGGAGGATATGAACGAGATCTAATTATTAGACCAGTTACAAATGTTTAAAGTATTTATTTGAAAATAAGTCAGAAAGATGTTTCTTCCTCCCCCCCCCCCCAAAAAAAAAAAAAACCAACCAAAAAAAAAGAGACAGAAAAGATTACTGTTTCGGAATATAATACAACAAAGACTATTTCTTCCAGACTTTCCCCTTTTCATCATTTTCAATACAACAGATGACTGAATCCAAAACATTAATCTGCCAACATTTACAGCTTTGTCAAACTATTTTTTAAAAAAAGTCTAACAGAAAAGTTCAGTGCCTCACAAATTTAACTTCCAAGAGAACTGATTTTTCAAATAGAGTGCCTCACCACTAAACCAAGATGTTGTATTCTGCAGAAGACGGCCAAATTGAAATAGCCTATCTGCTCGAACAGAGATTGTATAGTTATAGTGTAGAATTCAGTGTCTGAAAACATTAAGTAAGCAAACAGAGGCCTGAACGCTGAATTCGTCTGGAAAATTCACTCAAACTCAACTGAAAGGTGCTTACACCTCTTTAGACCTTCCGTTCAAGAAGAAGTCAGCTAGGGTCCATCTGTGCAATTCATCCAAGAGCTCTGACACTCAGTCTGCTTCTTGTCCATGTAATGCCAGAGTCATAGTCTCCCATGCATGTCCCCTGGGGCTTCAGTAGAATTAGAAAAATTACCATAAAAATGTGTGCACCTTAGGAATTAAAGTCACTAACACCAGCATGTCATAAAAGAAGGAGGCAAATAACAAAATAAGGCCTTTTTTCCTTCTACAGTTTTATAACACAAATACTTCAAAAATATTTTTGTAAAGGTACTATTACAAATGTGTACCGTTTGTGCACACTGAGCCAAAGAAGTTGATCGATCTCATTATAATGTATTATTTTCTTGCTCCATGTCCTAAGGATTAGAGAAGTATACAATCACAGTATCTGTCCCTACTACCCTAAATAACTTCTCAGCCCATAGGACGTATTAAACAAGATCTGAGAGAGGTTTCAGAGAGAAACAGATTTTCAAGGTCTGTGAGCAAAGGCATGCCTAGAGAAGAGAAAGCCAGGACTAATGGTTCCACAGAGGAAAGGCTAGTAAATTCATGCCAGGGAATCCACAAAGGCAAGAGCAATAGGAAAGTAGGTTCCACTTGTTCTGCTGCTCCTAGAGTAGCTGGCTGGTCATGCAGTAGCATCTACATTTGAACTTGCAGAGGTTTTTCTGCGCCCAGAAAGCACTGCCTTCATAAGAACTTGATGGCTAGCTCTTGGGCATTTATTTGGGTTTGTGTTTTTGAATTATTTAAGCAATCTGGATGCACCTCTCCTGACTATGCAGCTTCCACTTAAGATACCTAGAAGACAGGTGGCATCCCTTGAAGTTGAATTCTACCCCAGACCAAGGACACTATGAACATAAAAATCTGGCCCACAGTGTCCCCAGACAGATTAAGGATTTCGCATTATCAGCATTTCAAAAATCAGTATTGAAGGAGGGGGGAAGTAATGTCTAGGTCTATAAATTTCCCTGGTTAAAGAGGAATATGGAAGTAGAAAAGAACAAGGTAAGTGAGCAAGCTCAGAGATTTAGTGGTGGAAGAGGGCAGAAGTTCTGTGTTCCCTACCATGGAGACCACGTACCAGGTATGTACCAGAGCCATCACTGGATGTTATCATCTCTATGAAAACTGTTATGGGAATGGCTTGTCCACAGAATACCTTAGAGAAGTAAAATTTTGTGCAAAAGAAGTAGACAAGATCTTCCAGATGCCCATGAATTGCATTTAAGGTGACTTTTCATTGCAATTAAACATTTGCCCAGATTATTTCTTTTCTCTATGGAAACTATGATAACTCGGAGTTCACTGAATTTTTATGAGCCCACAGCTGAGCCAAGAGAAGAAGTTTTACAGAGCAGTAGGAACAGGTTCAAGCAGTTATTAGTAGTCTCGGAGAAAACTTGATCAATAAGAAGTTAGAAGATTGGGAGGATTCCCTCTGTTCTGTTCCACTGTTCATTGTTCACCTGATCCACCACCATTTTACATCGCTACTTCCCCAGCAGTGCTGTTTCTACTTGTTCAATATACCATTTAAGCCACCTGCAGTACTTTCACAGATCTGACCGTTGTATGTATTTTCTGAGAGTGCCCAGTAAAAATAAACAAAAAACGAGTCTACAGTCCTTCTGCTATCATAGGCTCTAACGAAACCAGAATCAGCTTTAACAAACTCCATGAAAGGCAACCAGCAGGCTCAATAACTCCTAACCAAGTAAAACAGAAAGGACATCTTCCACCAAGTAACAGTTTCCCTTCTAAAATAAAAACTACATTTTCCACCAAGTAACACAGTTTCCCTTCTAATAATAATATTTTTTCCTGGGAAAAAAAAGAAAACAAAAAACAACAAAACAAGGGGGGTAAGCTTGAGAATAAAATGTACCCTCTTTTAATTCATGAATGCCTGTCGAACAGTGTGGTATCCTAGTAGACCCCTCTGTCCTTTTTGTACCCAAAACTTGCAGGATAATCTGGGATGGGACATTCGCTATAGGAAACCTCAGCAGCTTCTCTCTTGGAGATTGGGGTGTTACACAGTGTATCTGGAGCATTCTAGAAGAACCAATTTTACCATTTCTATGTGAAAAATCCTGTGACCCCCTCAGAAGGTACAGCTCTTCTGTCTTCCTCTTAAAAGCTTTTTCTCACGTGTACAGCCTCCTTGGCTTGTATGAAAGTTAAAAGCATAACTTTAGGTTTCTCATAAAGCCTTCCCCAAAAATTCAATGCAGCTTAGGTCTTATCATAGCCTGAACACACTGGCCTGTTCTGATGAAGAGAACAAGGTCCATAGCAAGCTCTGAAGCCAAGAGCACTGAAAAGACTCCTCCTACTGCTTTACTGACCATAACACATTTGAAAAAAAAACAAAAACAAAAAAATCCCACAAACCAACAATAACAAAACAACCCAAAAAGCCACAAAACAACCCCCCACACCATTGAACTCTCATCTTGCACACATTCACTTGCACAATACAGTCCCTGAAGAGATGCTTGCTCAATAGCTAACTCAATACTGCCCTGACAGCATGGCAGGGAGCTAAAGAAAATAAACTCTGCCTCCTGGCCAGGCTAATTACACCAAGTTTAGTGCTATGCTGACATGGTTATACTGCCTCCAGACTTCATGATAAGTCTGCCAAATCTAATTCCTTATTTCTGTTTCAGAACTTGTGCACAGAGAAGACGTGTCCAGTGTCTGCCAACACACACTCTGTTGTATCAGTTTGATTTTACTTCTGATGAAATATTACATTGTTCAATCAAGTGGGTGCAAAAAAAGTGGTTGTCAAAGCACGGTTCACAAATCAGCTCCAAGTATATGGAGCTGAAACAAGCCACTTTTGACCAAAATACATGGGCAGGCACACTCCTCTGTGCTGACTTAAGTGAAATGACTACATTAAAGAGATGTGTAGATCCCAGGACTCCTGTGACTCAGCTCTCTCCCTCTTTCCTCTTGGTCCAGTGAGGTTATTATTTCCTGATGGCTTATAACAGAAACAAATCTCCCCACTGCATAACTAGGGAAACACAGGCACAGCCCCCCTATCTCCCTTTCCTACCCCATGTACTTCTCAGCAAAGCCCCCTATAATCTGCACAGCTCATGCAGAATATGGAAGTGAGTTTCTCGCCCTGTAGCCCAATCCACAGTGCAGCTCTGGATGACTTGCTGCTCTTAATACCAAATTCTAGCAACACTCCTCTGAATCCCAAATATTAGAGGAAAGATCAGAAGGCAGTATAGCCCCCTGCTACTACTGAACACGAAGAAGTTCCTTAAGTGCAAGGCAGAGTATTTGGCTCTTGGCTCAACTCTACTCTCAGCTACATGCTGATAGAAAGGTCTGAATGCTGGCTCTGCCCTGACTGTCCACCCACCACATCACAACGGCTTCTTCAGTCGGGTCCAGTTTTAAGGCTAGCACAATGGATAGGAATGACTGTCCATAGCTCTGCCACTAACATGACAGTCACATCCGTATTTTCGTACCTATATTTGCTTCATTGATCATCTCAACTGTATAAGCTCTCTGGGCCCAAGAGCCTCTCCACCATACACAGACACGATCTAACCTGCAGCATTCCTCATCTCCACAGATAACTTGGGGAAACTTCAGCCACAGCTCAAGGCACAGGTTGGGAAAGGCACTCCACAGAAAGATGGGGAATCTTGTGACCTTTAGTATTTGCACTGAAGACAGAGCTCCTGGAATTCAGTTACATGGGAATCTGAGCTTTTCCCAAAAAGGAAATATCTAGTCTGCCTAACTGCAGGCAAAATCTTGAAGAC
This sequence comes from Ciconia boyciana, assembly GCF_034638445.1. Classification (NCBI taxonomy): domain Eukaryota; kingdom Metazoa; phylum Chordata; class Aves; order Ciconiiformes; family Ciconiidae; genus Ciconia; species Ciconia boyciana. The sequence continues at coordinate 62,499,779 of NC_132938.1, forward strand.
ACATTCTGAAGCTTGAAATGTTAGACGAATGATAAATAAATAAATGGTTTGGTGGGGGATGAGTATGCAGCTCACTATGCAGTATTTTAGGTCGTTCATGTTCTTTTGATGCTGTAAGAGCAGAGAAGCAAGAAATAAAGTGTTTGACGAAACCCTGGGAAGCTCTGACTGGCCAGGTGTATCAGAAACACTGAGTGCCTCCAGAAATGCAAGGCTGCATGCATCCTCGCGATGTCCCGTACAGGTCATAGTACTCCACCAAAGCACAGGAGCTTGTCTGGGAGCATTGTCTCATAGGCACAGTGTGTAACAGATGAGTACTATGTACTAGGGCTACCAAAAGGTGAAGATAGTGAGATTGGGTATTATTTCTATAAAGACACAACAACCTTTTTTCAAAAATGAAACTCACCTACTCAGTAATCAAGGCGGGGGGGTGGGGTGGTGGTGTTTATTTGTGCAATTCATTTTTTGGGTTTTGTTTTTTGGTGTTTGTTTGGGTTTGGGTGTGGGGTTTTTTTTAGAGACACGGTGAGTTATAGTCCAAGAAGCAATTACAGGTGTGCAAAATGCTGCCTGTAACTTTACTACCTGCTCTGTTTTTCAGTACTCCCTTAACTGTGGAAAAACCTCTTGGCTACTCAGTGAGCTAGTTCATGATTTACTGCCCATGTTTGGCACTTACTGGATCCATCCTCAGTTCAAGTGCTTTAGCTCATTTCTAGACAGCAGGTGCCAGCGGCTGGAATTTCAGAGCCATTTCAGACAGGACAGCCCAGCCACATTTAGTCTGGCAGTTAACAGAGGTTCATTCTTCTGAATTCATTCACCAAACTGATAAAAAACATCCTGAATTTTCAGAAATACTTAGTTCATCAATTTCACTGAAGCATGGATTAAGTTGCTGAAAAAATTATTTCATTTCCCCGTGTAAAAGAAGGTGTTTTTTTCCCCCATTAGAAATTTTAAAAACTATTATACATTCTTTTGCCCCAAGATCATGTTTTTTAAAGCACAGAAAATCAAGAAAACCAGGATTTTACTGAAAATTAATTCTGTCTCAATCAACTTTGCTTTTGAAGAAGTCCTGGTTTTGATACAGAACTGACTTTTGGCCTAAAACCTGCTCAACAAGCACACAGTGCTATCTCATATCCATTCTTCTGCATCAAAGAAACTGAGAATTACACTTGGAAAGGACAATGAAGAGTTAAAAATATGCACCATTTCCTTGAGAAAAAGTGTAGAATTTCTTTAGAGAATAAAGTATAATTGCCAGGCATTGATAAATTGTGTAAGAAACACTATTGATGATTCATACCAGTAGAACTTACTGCTAAATAAACTCTGACCTTGATACTCAAGAGACCCACTTAGAACATCCTGCAAGACAATGATATATTTCTCCACACTAACCTTTGTGAGTACTCTGCCTCTTCAGCTCCTTGAAACAAGCTAGTTCCAATTAAAGAGGAGAAGTGGAACTGTTTCATGCATTTGTTTTAGTGACAGGATACGCAGGGGTTATGATGTCATATGCCAAGAATATCAGGCAGGAAAAGCTGGGTATGGGCTTTCTTCAAATTTCAGATATGTATTATTGCACAACTGCAGAAAATATTTCCTTCTTTATGAAAAAGCTGAGCTGTTAGAAGGAGGGAGATGCAGAGAAAATGACATAGAACTAAACCTTAGAGCTGAAAGGAGGCAGTTGTGTCCATATTCCTGACCAGTGCTCACTGTGCAGAAACAGGCACGTTATTTCACTTTCTTACAGTTCAGCTTCTCAACTGCAATGTGGAGAGAATAATACAACCTTTCCAACTTCTAGCTTGTTAGGTCTTACCTTCTGCGTGGGGTACTCACTTATAACACAATTTGGGTTTATCCTTCCAAAGGGGTATCTCCCAGTAAAGGAGCAGTCAACAGAGAGGACCATCACGAGATGGCAGAGGCTTCAGGGACAACTATCTCAATGTGAGAACAAGTCCCTCCTGCTAAAGGCAAGACAAACACTGGGGAGAACGAGAACAGAAAAAGACCAGGAGGTTTTGGATGTTGAACTCCTCCATCTCAGCCTCTGAGGTAGAGTGAATCAACATTTTGAAGGGGAGCCTGCAGCACACTGGAGGAAAAGACTCCATATTGCTCCTCAATTGGCCATGCTATGCTGTTCTAGTGGTATTCTCTCCCACACAATATCGAATCTTCATGTCCAAACAGCAGGCAGCAGTACAACTAGAAATCATTACCTGTGAATCTAGAGACTGAGGATTGAACAATTTAATTGACTCATCCATGTCTTTCTCTTGTAAACACTGTCCACCATGGAATACATATCCAGAAAGTGCCTGAGAACCCCACTAAACACGTCACAGAACACTTTACAGCACCAAAACAAACCTATGACCTTCCCAGCATTCTTTGTACAGGCCTTCAGTACAAAACACCAAAAGCCACAACATTGACAACATTCCTAAAAAACAGAGCAAGAAAGGTGTAAGGTAGCACCTATGTCCTGGGTCACTTTTCCTTTGCAATTGGAAAATTAGTCTATAAAACTCTTATTATATGTATTTAAGGTCTTCTGTGCCTTGTGTGTTTCTGGGACAATCACATAAGAGAGACAAGCCTTGCAACGGGGAAAAAAGTGAAGACTTTTAGAGGCATTTCTTAATCCTGGGATCTGTGTAACAGGGATAAAGGTGGAGGTATTGACTTTGCACTCTCAGATATAAACTCCATCTCTAATGAACAGAAACTCCATCCTTTCAGTAAGAAGCTCCTGAGAAGCCAAGCTGTAAAACATGGCCTTTATCCTAGAGCTTCAGGCAGTCTAGGCTCAGGATGCGAAGAGCAGCTGGGATGGACTTTCTCAGTGTTGAGCAGGAAGGCCACACAGCAAGTAGAGGCCAGATGCAATGTACTCATGGAAATGAACAGCTAAGAAAGTGTGCCATGGCACCGTTTGCTCGAGGAGCTGAAGCACAGAGGGAGGCAGGAACAAGAGAAGAAGTGACAGTGATGGAAGCAGATAGGATGTAGGGGATGTTTCATAAGGTAGCATGGGAGAGACATTAACAAGTTTGAAAGCAAAGGGAAAAGACAGTGACTGATGCAGAGAAGCAGTGAAAGGATATAGGAAACAGCATGGCTGGTGAGGAGAGGGAACAAGTAGAGTCAAGGGATTCACTTTCATCCTGATGTACGCTGAAAGGAAGTCTCAAAACATTTAGTTTTTCCTGTGAGGGAAACTCTATTCTCCAATCACATCCAAAAGGAAAAGCAAGCCTGGTGAGAAGTCAGTTCTGAACTTCCCCAGTGTGCAAAGTGATTTGCTTCAGGCTCACTTCTCTTTGTTTTTAAAGCCTGAGTGGCATCCAGCTACGCCTATGACTATCAAATAATGATGACAGAAATCAAACCATAAATTAAAGAAAGAAAAATCCCTTGCATCGTGGCATTTCCTTTATGAGTCATTGTTGCCTCCAAATGAGGAATTCTTGCCATATTCCCAATGTACAGCAAGTCATTAGCATTTCTGGTTCTTGCCTCAGTTGCAGTCAAACTGAAACAGGAAAACACTCAGCTCTGGGAAGGAGTGATGAAGTTAACTGACAACTTTTCTCCTGTTACCTTGCTATTTATTTTTAAGATCAGTCCTACTTGCTATTAAAAACAAAGAGCAATTTCAGGTATTTGGGATGGATTCCATAGTAGCTCTGTTGGTTCAAGTGAAATTAAGTGAAACTCTCTTTCTCCTGCAAGCATTCAGTAATGAAAAAGACTAAAAAATATTGATTGCTTGTTTTACATATAGAAATGCAATATGCATAAACAATAATGAGCAGTAAATAAAATCTTTTTCCTGGCTCCAACCTTCATTCCATAGAAAAAATAACTTTAGCTGGTCGCATGCTAGATCCCTCTCCTCCACCTTACAACTTTTGTGCTTGTTAAAGACACTGCAGGAAGTTTCATTATTGAATGAAGTTGGTAAATGAAACTTCAACTAGTAGTTTCTGTAGAAGAGGAGTGGTCCCACTGACCTCTTTGAACCCAAAGGCTGTTATTATAGACACTAATTGTTGTAGGCTGTTCTCTCCTACTTTCCGGGTCTGCTGCTGCCATTCTCAGAAGATTCAAATTAATTCACCTGATTTGTCACTAGCCCTTCTCAGAACAGACTTTTATACATTGCTGATGGTTTGAAAGCTATTGCAGCAGGTTTCCACAGCGACTTTTATATCTTTAAAAAAAACCCTGCACTTGAAGAGGAGTACATATAATACGCAGAAACCTCCTATTAAGTACAAGCTTTTGGGTAATCTTCCACATACTTATAGGGGTCATGCATTTTCCATTTCGCTTTAGCAGAGGCTTCAAATCTTGCAAGCTCATGGGTTTTGCACTCATATGGATTAAAGGGAACAGACTTCCTTATGTTTCAAATCTAGAACCAAGTCCAAGACCAAAGACACCTCTAGCTCTTAGCAAGCCATGTCCTGTTGAAACTCCGTGTTCAGTTTAAGATGCAAAGTTACAAGGTGCCCTTTTTTCAATAGGGCATACATTATGTTTCTATTTTCATAATACCTTGCTACTTCCAGTATGTATCATCTTATACGATTTGGTCCATGGAAGTTAATAGTTCTTCCCACTTTGGAAAAGATGCAGTGAAATCAGAAAATAACTTACTTTTAAACTAAAAATGCAATGGCAATTGTTTTATGTGAAGCGCAAACAGTTTAATAGGAAAATGAAGAAGCAAGAAGAAACTTGCTATTACAAAAGTGAGTGTGACATGGGAAAGGGTGTGTACAAAGAAAAAAGCAAAAAAACTTTGGGAAAGTGAAAACTGAATTACTGTTGTCACTTTGCAGAAAAAATCTATATTACAGCCAGATCTGATGAGAAAATATAAGCCTTTTCCAAACAAAATGTTAATTTTCAAATGTTTTAGGAGGAAACCAAAAAATACACAAATGCCAGTTTCCCAGGGAATAGGGTTTTCCAACAATCCCATCAGAAAAACCTTGGAATTAGTTGGGTCTGAGGCTCCAAGCTGGCTGTCTCACAAATTAGTACTGACAGAAACTAGCTGCCTCTGTCCTTTCTGCAGTTGCTCATGTAGCAGGTCTCATCTGATAAGGCATCCCTTTCACCTGGAGAAGGGAGCATAGAAATGAGATCTGTTTTCCAGTACAGATTCCCAGCAACAATGAGATTTTGTAGGTGAGAAATTTCCTATGGGAAAATCATTCCCTGAGAAAATGTCAAGAGTATGCCTAACAAGTACAGGGGAAAGGTTGAAAATGCATGTCCTTTAGAAGAATTTCAACTACCTTGCAGGCAGGCTTTCGAAACCATAGGCCTGACCTGTATTAAAACCAAAACATCTCACCAATTGCATCACTTCGGTACAGCGATGAAAACGTACACCACCACACATACACAAATACATTTCAAATTAAATAAATGCTAAAAAATAGTACAATTTGTTCTGAACTTCATCCTTAACTCCACCTCCAAATTAAAGAGCTCTATAGGACAGAAACTTTGAGACATGGACTAAATTCATATTTTCAGAAAGATGCCCCAGACCAGCATTAGCTACATCCACACCAGCTGGTTCCAAAGCTTCCCAAGTACCTGCCTTGTATTGCTACTGCAGTCTGCAGCGTGTTTGGCTAAGGTACAGATATCTCAACAGCAACTTTAACCTATACCCACAATACTCTACTCACCTCACCTGCCTAATGTAAGAAATGAGTATTAAATAAAGGTTGGATGCGTTCATACAATATAAAGTGGGTAAAAGACAATCATTCCAAAGTCAAAAAGTGGAGCCAAAACTATCTTTCAGGTCACATCTGTGTGTTTACACAAAGCAAGCAAGTTTGCTAACACAAATCCAGCAGGCTGCAGAAGTAAAAGTTATTTCAGATAATGGGTAAGATACAAAGAAACTACTTTGACAAAAACATAATTACAGTGTCCTGCCCAAAAGGGTCTGCACAGAGCAGCAGATCTGAGAGCCATTGCGATACCATGGAAATATTTTAAAGGTGAGATTTTTCTCACATCCTTCCACTGATACAACAGGAAGCATTCCAATAGGTAATCTATCACTTCACAATAAAAATGTAACACCGTTGAGGCAGTGCATATCTTAGTATCTTCTATTCTGGGGAATATAACAGAGTGCTGGACCTCTTAGAGAGTTAATTTAACACAACATAAAAACGATTACACTCACAACAAAAAGAATCTATAGAGATGAAATAATGAGGCATGATGCAGTGAATTACAGACATTATATTAATAGTGTTGACATTATTGGTGGTAATACTGTAACATGCAATTCGCAACATCATGCCCTAGTTTATTTCAACAGAGAAGTGAGTCTAATAAAAGCAAATCAGCTCTCACTGGACCCGAAAGTATTTTTCATTTCCTAAAGGAGCGCTTCAATCCTTCAAATCCTCTCTTTAAGGGTGGATCAAAGTTCTTATTAGGAAAGCTGGCCAAAACAGTGTTGACAGCTGAGGAAATGTTAGGGGGCTGGGGTTGGGAGGCAGAGATATTTGGTGGGTTTCTGCTTCTTTTTTAAATTTGGTTTCAGCCCGAGTTGAACACAAATATCTCCCTTCCTCTCAGAAAAACAAGATGCCCACATCAGCTCCAGTTCCACACACCCACACACAGGCTGGACTGAGAATTTGTGCCCCAGCTGTATCAACTCCACAGCGGTCTGATGCCATCTGTCAAAGCTGCCTATCCTTCACCCAGGGAACTCTGAAGTACGGGATGCAGAAATAAACAGCTCAAAAGAAGCAGGCTCTCTTTTTCTTGTACATCTACTTTCAGCCTAAGCCATAAAACACAGAGAAGGCAGCATGGCTAGCAACAACGAACAAGAACATTTGTCAGCAATCTCAGAGGGTTTTGAAGTGGCTTTGTAGAAGAAGGTCAGCCCCTAGTGATACTGGTTTTACATCCCTACTAATGAGGCCATACGTACGCATTTGGTAATTTTTGTCCCAGAAGGACAGCAGGATCTCATGGAGACTAGTTTTCACTGCAGCTGGAGCTTTACAGTCTCAGGGAGTGCTCAACTGGACACATGCCCTTCTTTTATAAATCTCTTTCCTTTTGGGACATGGTCTCAAAAACAGTGACATGAAAGATATGAAAGACATGTAGCTATGGAAACACATGGTTTATTGGTACACTCTGTAGCAAGAAACAGAACAAGGACAGAGAGGAGGACAATAACTTGGCCATGAGCAAACCTACATTTGGAGAGAAGGCAGAGTACGGTACTCTCAGTTGCCCTGCTCCTCTGGAGAGCTGATACAGGAACAACACAACACAGTGCAATGCATCTACTGTCCTTGCTGGAATGAAGGCCAGAAACATGAAGCCTCATCCAAGCACCTCAAGAGTAAGAGAAAGGGAATTTTCTGATCAATACACAAGCAAAAAGCTTTGGTGAGGAGTCAGGTAACACAAGGGACAGCCACAAGACTCTTATATGCGCATGCATGGCCCTAACTGCTCTACAGACTGAGCTGGTAACCATCTCTCCCCCTTTCCAAAGAGGGTTCCACAGATGATTTGGTGACTCTGAGCTAAGTGGTGAGTTTCTGACCCCCAGGCTCAGGAACTTTGATCTTCAGCTTTTAAGGCACAGCTACTCTGCACCCCACTGGCATACCTCATCCTCCACACAAACTGTTTTCCTAAACAGAATACATTCTAGGAATGCATCCCTGGCCATTCACATAAAGTCATGGATGCGTTTAAGCCAGCTGCCACAGGACCCACAGCAGATGTTCCTTCAGTGTCACCCTCACAAGTATGGTTCTACTCTTCTATCACACCAGAACAGTATCAATATTAAATTAAGTCATGAAGTTAACTTAGAAGTATCAAACTTCTGACAACTATTCTACTTAGAGAACATACTCTAAGTTCAAATAGTTATCCCTCAGGGAACAATAAGAATTACAGTAATCCTCATGGTTTTTTATAAAAAAGAAGTCACTTTTTTTCACAGAAGCTGGCGGGTAGGAAAAAAATTGCTGCACTGACTAGAACACAGATGGGGAAAAAAAGAAGGAAAAAACTACATCTGGAAAAAGAAGAGAAAGTTAGAAGCTGATGCAGCATGGTCTGGTCCTTTGTCAAGCACGTTCTTTTGTCTTTCCCAACTAAAAACATTTATTTTTATTCATTACCAAAAGAACAGAGAAGACTCCATAATTATTCATTAGATACAAACGTAGAATAAATTGATCTTTACACATCATATCACTTCAGACTTTAAATACACAGGGACGTGATTAAATCAATATTCTTAAAGGAGACAACACTCTCTAATAGCTGGCTTTAATAATCATAATTTTGCAACCCACTGTGCTTTGAACACAGGAATGAATTAGCCATGACAAAGCCAAGTCCTCACAGGAAGAAGGTAGGCATTAGTATATCATAGTCTTTTTTCAGTTGTGGAAACTGAGGCCAAAGGATTACTGGTAGCATTTACAAAAGGAGGCACTTAAATACCACGATCCCCCTGGCTTTTGGTCTACACGAATAAATGCCTAACTCACTTCTGAAACAGCATTTTAGAAAATAAAATCATTTAATGGCCCAATTTCTGTAAGGATGTTTCAAATCCCTCAAGATACAGGTAGTCATCTGGAAGGTAGGTAACAGTTTCCTTAGCTGTCTAGTACTACCAGGAATGCTATTGGCTTCCCTATGCTTACCTTTAAATGCATACCTGACTTTTGAGACTGGGTTTGTACATGCTTCTGAAAACATTACTTTTTCTCTGTCTCATCTGCACTGCAGGACACCTTCCACAGGCAGCCCTGGCCCCCCAGAGTTTAGATATCTGCTGGAGATTGCTGTTGCTCCTGTTGGTCAGGCTCACTATTGCCAATGCAAAGAGATATGTACAACCTAAGAGCTGAATTCCTTTCTCCCCCACAAGTTCTTGGCCCTTCCTTTTAACTCTAATGACATCTTTGGTGAGTAAACAGCTAAAAGAAACACATCCACTCCACACCTAGCAACAGGAACAAATCCCAGCTATTTGCAGTATTCAAGGTCTGAAAGAGAAGAAGACAAGGAAGATGTCTTGCTCAAGGTTAAAGAGCAATTCGGTATAACATTCAAGACTACAGCATGAGACTGTAATTCTCAGGTGATGATCGCTACACCAGCATACCATGCCTCTCAAACATCTGTAGTAGCAGAGCAGGAATGACTGTATGTTCCCCTCCTCTAGCAGTGCCTTGCCCTGTAGCGATCAGGGATAACCCCTTGTCAATATCCTAATGGTAACATCTACATGACATATAAGCACTTATTGCTCCCTAAACATTTTGTGAGGGAAACACACCCTGTGTGAGCAACAGCCAAATTCTGGAGATCTGTGGTTACCAGACAGGAACATGTCAAAGATCTCTGTCCTCACTGACTGAGCTCTTCTCAGGGCAATCAAAAGGAGCACATGTCTAAGCAAGATGTCATATTACTAAGCTCATAGCAGTCTCTGAGAGAGGTCTTGCTATGCACCTCTCTCGATTAACCAACAAATTCCCTCCTACAATCATCTAAAGTAGGAGCGCTGCCTCTGAATTGAAACTGAATTTATCTCCCTTTCATTTTTTGTCACTTATCTCCACTTGAATTATGCATTCCAGTCTGGAACTGCACTCACAAAGGCTAATCTCCTACTGGTTTCTTTGCTAGGCAGCTCAGACCCTATCTCCAGTTTTAATAACTATCAGCATGTGACATTTGTGGATCAGGATGTAAATAGATTTAATGATAATGACACCAGAGCAGGTAGATCCGAACAACAATTCCGGGATAGAAACCACATTACCAGAGAATTTATTTGAAACTTTCTTTAAAGACAACAAAAAGAAGAACAGTAAAAGTCAGAAAAGGCTGAAGAGATTCTAAAACTGAGCATCTTTACTACACACCACAGTGTAAAAAAACCTGCACCATCTTCCACAGAGAAATGTATTAGCAACAGAACATAACCCAAGAAACAGTTACATCTAGGAAGATTTTACTATAACACAGGAAATCAAACATTTTTTTTTCTTGCTCTGTCCTTTAACCCTGAGCTCTGTCAGACACCGGAGCTGCATTTTTGCAATGCAGTTTACTCAGGAGAATATTGGGTTAGGATACACAGGATCCTAGCTCTCTTCCCAGCTTTGGTCCCAGCATAACGCTTGCCTTGGGGTTGCATACTTTCTTTGTCTCTTGTTTCTCTAGTATGACCCTCCGTATTATTAAAAGATAAGCAGCGGGTTTCCAGGGGGCACTACGATCAAGTACAGCAGCAGGCTACCACAGACAAAATTTTTTAAGCATCATGGAGACACACCACCAGAAAAATAATAGGAAGTCACTCATAGCTGCATCCACAGAGTTAGCATTTGGCTCTCTAGGGTTTGTTCCTGGGCTTGACAAGTTGTGCTGAGCCAGGCAGCAGCAGGAGACACACAAGAAAATGTGGGATAATTGCTGGAGGTGACTTAGAAATTAAACTTATATTCACACTTTTAGGTAAGGTACAGCATTGAAGAAGATTCCCAGGTGGAGTGCGGCTGACATGCAAGGCCATTCCATGGAAGTTTCCTAGGCCTGTAACCTTAGACGTTGGTGACGCTGGGGAGCTTGGTGTGCTGACTCTAAGAAGGTACTGTCCGGAGGGTGGAGTGGTGTGGAGACGCCATGGCCAGGCTCTGCAATTAAATGGGAACTCAAAGGGATTGTGTGTGACCAGTAAGCTGCACATTTGCCATCCTGGGCCAACAGTCTGTCATGTTTCTGACAAAATGCTGTCCTTTGATGAACTTTGCTCATTATAACATCATTATAATACCAAAACACACCTCCATCCCAAAAGCTACCCGCCTCCAAGGTACGACCACCCCTCACTGAGCTTGCGCTTTGAATTTTTCCTAGCCTATACCTTTAAAAGCGAAGTGAGAAAACTTTACACCAATCCTGAACAAAGATGTATGACTAGAGTCACTCAAGCTCCACCCGAAAGGTAAAAGATAGTATAAAATGGCTTAAGAGAAAGAGAATGTTAGGGAAGACACCATCGTGTACCTCTGGGATCAGTCGACAGGCTGAACCTCTCTTATCCCCCATTGGGACGCCTTTGGGTAAGATTCGAACACTTGGTTATTCCAAGTGCCTCCCCAGGAAACTTAGAAATCTCTCTAGAGTTGCTTTATCATCTTTAACGCGTTTATAGCTGGCAGTGTCACTCATACTCTTGGTATTTGCACGTGCTTTGCAGACAGTAAATTTATCACCGGTAATCCAAAGAATCTGTGTATCTGTTGCTCTAATAAACTGTACTATTTATTAATGTGGCCGTGATAGTTCATGCAACACGACTAGACTGGGGGGTGCAGCGCGTTTAAATTAACACTGTCGCCTTTACTCCGATGAATGGCTGCATATACAGTCCTTAGAAAATAACCATTGACCAAGTCTGGACTTAGCCGCACCTAGACTCCTCTCTGAGAAGGAGTTTAGAAAGCAAGGGGGTCCTGTCTGAACCTCGTGACTCAACGGGAGGATTCCCCCCCCTCAGCCACTCCTCTGACTCCTACACGACAGTAACTCTTAACGCAACAAATGTCTATGCTAAACTCCACTGTCTAAAGTACCGACACCACGACCAAGGTTTTAAGGGCAACTTCCTTTGTAAATGCTGACATTGGTGTGATCCTGCTGAGACTCAGTACATGCTGAAATTACAAGGAGGACATGCCAGCCAGTTCAGAATTCAGGCACAAATACCAGTGACATTACTGTGAGCTAATAATTTAATTGCACTGCTCAATAATTAACTCCAGCTTTCTGAGTTCACAGGTTCTTGGACAGGATGTCTTTCTCCCCAGATATGAACATTTGGAGAATTAGATGAGAGGCAGGGATCAGCTGTGCCAAAAAGTGGGGGAGCTATGAGGAGTGTCTTGGGGGAATATCTGCCCTGTACAATTGAAGCCAAACAATTTAGCTACATGAGGAGAGGTTGGTGTTTGCAAGCAAGCAGTGGCAGACAAGAATAATCACATTTTCAAGAAGACTAAATTATCAGTCATAAAACATAACCTCTAAAATGTCTATCTTGTAAGTCCCATTTGATCCTGCATATATTTGATTTTGTGATCCTTAATAGTGCAGATAAGTTTCCAATACATCCTAAAATGATATGTATTCCCTGGCTTTACAGCTGAAATTGTTTGAGATGTTCTGGTGCCTGGTAGTAAATGAAAGCAGCAAATGTTCTGTAATCTGTGCAGCAGTAAAAGATCTCACTGAAGGAACCTGCTGCTATGTCATGGACACTTGCAATAATCACATTTAGGAAGGGAATGTGACACCACTTGTCCGATGTGATTGAGCTATTGCAGAGACTCCTGCTAGGTAATTAATCACCAGGATTGCTGAAGGGAAAGAATCCTTTCCAGACAGATTTATAGGCATAGCTGGAATAACCCTGCGAACTTTTTGTGCTTTCCCTGTGTGTGTGCAGAAAGGAGTCAATCGTGAGGCTGACACTTGCATTGGTGATCAACAGTGGGCTAACAGTGAAATACTATTATGCTGGAGCTGGAAAGCCCACCCTAACCTTGAATAAATAAAAACCTTCTGTGAATTTCTTCTGCAAAAGCTGAAATCAAGATGGAAAAATCATAACAAGTATCAAGCTCTGAAGTATAGTGACAGCTAGAATAATCTGTTCAGTATGTAAAATATTGTAAAATTCACTGCTGTTTGTAAAGATCCTGATTTTTTTGTTCTCCTTAAGCAATATGAAAAGAAATATGTGGATTGTCAGCTTCCTATCATTAATGTAGATGAGATCTTCTTTTATTAGCAATAACAACTAGTTGTGATGACTACCTTCCAAAAATCTTCCAAAGCACTTTTCAAGTCTTAAGGCCCTGATCCTATAAAGCTGTATTCACATGCATAATGGTAAGCTTAGAAACAATGCTTCTGCATGCAACAGGGACACCAATAATCCAGTTTCCATCACATCTCCATAGGGTAAATGTACCCCTCTCTTTCTCAGATGACTGGAGTTCCGGTAGGTACGGATTTTGCACTGCAAAAGCTGAGTATACTTTCATCAATGTAGTAATAACAAAGCAGGGAAAGCACTGTATTAAAGAGGAAAAGAGAAAGAATGCTTTATAGAAAAGATAAACACCCAAGCAACAAGACAAGAGTCTGATATAAGCTCATATCTTTGCTTAGCAAGTTGTGTAGAAACCTACAGCCTTCAAGCAGGCTAGACTGGTTGGAACTTGTTCTAGCATCTTACAAAGTCAGAAGGAAGTCCTCCTATTGAATTTAGTGGACAGCAGATTAGACTTAACAGTTAGTTGACTAATTATTCCATACTCAGGGAGATGCCTAGTACAGCTGAGTCACTGGATCAAAACAGTCCAGCAAAACTAGTAAGTATTGATAGAGATGCAAAAAAGCAGACTGAATACCAAAGCTTTCTGATTAGGGTTCTGACAGAAATGTCTTTATGGTGATCCTAGGGAGACAATTCTGATTAGTCCAGCTGCATACACATGTTCTCAGCCTCTCAGTCATCTTCCTCCTTGGCTGTTGCTGCATTCATGGACTTCCTCTGAACTTCCCTTCTGGCAGTTCCACTTTCAGACCCCAGCATTTTCATTTATTTCTTAGATCAAAATTTCCCATGATATCCCAAAGTGGAACATTTCTCTTTCCAGATGCTCACTACTACTTTAAAACAGTCTGTACAGATTTTGATTAAGGAAATAAGATGACTGATTTTCAAGAAACATGACAGCATTTCCTCAAAGAGGCTGACCCTCCTTGAGGCACAGCAATTGTAATTTCTTGATTAAACAGCAGCACAAGTATCTCAGGGTTTATATTCTTTTGCTGGATTTTAAATACACTACCAAATTGGAAATGGGGAGAAAGGGGGTCCCTATTCTGTTGCTTCTTCCTCTTTCTTTCCCTTCCCTGACTCCTCACCTTCTAACACACAAGTATTTGGTACCATTCTCCAAGTGAGGACCATGAACACTGGTTTGCTCATGAAGGCTCCAGGTAGAAATTAACATGCCAAAAGATATATTTACCTGAAGGCTAATTCCGGGAAGCATTCTGCCTCAGGGAAGCAGTCAGACATGTGCCTGTCCCAAAAGACATTAGTAAATGCTTCAATGACTTTCTTACACTGAGGTTTGAAGGATATAATCTAGAAAGATTCTCCTGCCCATATCTAAGTCACTTTCTTAACTGGTAAAAGATATTTGCTATTTCAGTATGTAGTCCCATCCATAACAGATTGATCTGGATTCTTTTTGAAGAATTCTTCTTTCTTTTTCCTCCAAAGAAACACAGACTTCCTATATCCAGGTACACTCACACACTGATATGGCCACTCAAGTGGAAAGACTTTATTCAAGTTATTGATCTAACTTAGATGAAAGCAGGATCTCCTAATCCCGCATGAATCAATCTGTTCATCAGCTACCAGAAACTGGGGGCAGAGGGAGGGGGGACACTCCTTGATTTCAATCACAGACTCCTGTCTGGGTACAAGAGGATTATTTTGCACCAGAGTTAGCTCCAATGGAAGATACCACACAAGACTGAATCCTTGAACCATGTATATGCAAGAAGTAAATACATGGGAAGAGTTTGTGTCCTAGCTCCTTAACTCTACTCCAGCAAAAGGCAACTATTTTAAGGATGATCCACATTTTGGGAGGAAGAGGAGGACTATCTGTATTGCAATGCAGAGATAAGGAGACTGATTTAATGGAGCATTCTATTCGGTTTCCAGCTAAAAAACTGTAATGTAAGAAAGCACATCTCCCCAAGAATAATCTGTGAAATTTATTTAAAATGTATTTGAGAATGGTTACAATCACATTTCTGAGCCTCCTACCGGTGGCAGCTATCAGGATGAAATAGCAACAGTGACATGAACAGCATGACAGCATTATGTAAGAGATTATGAAGCAGTTTCAAACGTGCTTTGATACAGCATTAACAATCAGCAGGAAAAACTTTGTTTAATATTTCAACAACATGTTTAAAAGTTAAACACTTTCATCCGTCTGATGGTGCAAAAGCCTGAGCAGTACAGAAACAGAAAAAGAAGAGGGAGACATTTCGAGTCTTTTGCCTACAATGTAGGACTATCACAGAAACCTTGTCAAAAAACATCCTTGCGTTCCGACAAGATGGTCAGCATCAGCAAGAGACCTGACTTGCAGCCATTTCCAATGCATTTCCTTCTGGGCACATGTTGCTTTCCCTTTCATTCTCATGACTTGAAAATGGAGTTTTGGGTGTAGGCAAAGTGAAGCAATTTTATAGAGCCCAAACAGGGACAGAGAACCCATCTCTAGGCTCTGACATCTTCTGGGTCTTGGGCCCAACCATGGACAAAATTTATTTCCTCCAGAATCTGCAGTTCTCAAATGAGAAGGGCTTACTCTCCCACCTCAGGAAGAACCTCAGAAGAGTAACAGGGTAAGGCCTAATATTAATATTCATTACTCCCTGGGGAAGACAGGATGAGAAAATGTACCCCTTGAAACATGTCGGGGACAAAATAGTCAGGTCCCTGCTCAGAGACTGAGAAACTGTAAATCAGCCTGGATGAAAGTGAGAGGACCATGGTTCCTTTTAAAGGTGGTCTTTCTCTGCAGACATGCTGTCAATACAGGACAAATATTTAATTCACTTATAATGTTATAAACTCCTCCAAATATCCTCTGCATTTCTTTTAACTCAAGGCATGCTTCCCATTCCCAACCATTCCTTCTGTTTTCCAGGTGTCCTGTATTTTCAAAATGAAAGCACAGAAATACTCTGAAAATGCAGACAGACTTCTAGAAGAGTAATGAAGCTCAAATGGAAGCTATGAGTCATGGCAATGCTCCACGTCGTTTCCTACAAACGTCAGATATAATGAGAACAGTTCATTCTGGCCTTAGTATCTGTGGCCTCATCTAATGTACGAATGACAGTGAAGAGTATCCCCACAGTATCTTTCAATGAGCGGACTTCTTTTCCCATCATCTCTTTGAACTGATCCCCTCATTCTAGAGTTTAAGTACATATTCTCCTAGTATTTTAGCCATATGAAAGACTGTATCTATTTCAAAATGGTGTCAGACATTTTAAAGCACCCTGATAAACTGTATCACATCTTAAACCATTAGAGTTGGCTTCCTATCCAGCATTTCATAACAAAATGAGAGTAACATACAAATTAATTGGGATTTTTCCACTATTGTGTGTGTGGGTAATAATCAAGCAATGAACCTACTCCATCAATAAAGGAAATTGTACCACTGTCAGGACACATATTACCATCTTGGGATTCAAAGGATCTTTCAGGTCTACTCAAAAAATTTAACATATCTGAAAAATTGTTTCTCTCCTTGGCATGAATCTGGCAAAGTAAATTAGTGCTGTTAGTGTGAAGTGCACAGAATTTGTTTCATTTAAGTTGCCACTGGAATTGTGACAACTAGAATGGAGAACTACCTACTGTAGAAAAGGTCACAGGTCTGAGAGTCTAGATCCTGGTGGGGATTAGGGAACACCACTGCAAACATTTCCCTGTCATTTGCTCATGGAAACCCAGCCCCATCTTTTCAAATATATTTGTCATACTTTATTCTTGCACTCTATTAATCAAAATCATCAGTCACAAAATCATCATCACATTGTTGTGCAATTAACTAAGTTTAGATAATTTGGGTAATGACTGCTATATTATTTAGGTATTCTTACTACAAGGAGATATGTGAACAGTCAATTTCCTGCTGAATGTTTAATACATTTCTAATAGGTAGTTTATGCAGTTTTTGATGGCACACTAAATCATCCAGTATTTAACTGTGGCACTAAGATTGATTCAGCTTTGCAGTGGGAGTAGGACTACTGAATACACACAAGAGTGTCACCAAAAGCTGAAAAATGCATAAGTTAAGATATAATGCTGCCGCACTAGACCTTAAAAGAATATGGAATCTTTTCCTATAACACCGAGATCTAGTAGGGTAAAGCAACTTGCTGGATCAAGAAATTGAGGCATGGCCAGGATTCTGAAGTGCTCCTGTTTTCTTTCTTTTTTTTTTTTTTTCTTTTTTTTTCTTTTTTGTTTCTTTTTTCCTTTTTTCCCTGTCTGTCCATTTTGAGACACCTTCTATTTTCTGCAAACTGAAGTTCTTTTGACCACATCCCAGGCAAGGCACATGTAAGTGTTATTGTTAAAAAAAAAAAAAAAATCAGTTCTGTGTTACTGGGCACCTCCTACAAGTCACGCCAATGCCTTTAGCTACCTCTATTTCATTTGGGTAGCTGGAGGCAGCAAAGACTAGGCACCAGGTCTATTCTCAATGACCAGCACAATGAGTACGTGGCACTTCACAAAAAGGAAGCCCTCTCTCTGCAGAAAGAGTATTACTTGCATACAGTCTCACCCTGCACACTGCCACAGCCTGACTGGCATCCAGCTAGGGACACAGGGTATCCCAGCACAACTTTTTACCTTCAGCTCAGCACACAGTAGTTGAGATCACACTGGTTCTGCTCAGCTCCAGATAAACTTGAGCAGAAATCATTTATGTCTTTCTAATGTCATATCAGCAGGCAAATCCTGGATTACTTTCCAGGCTGCTGGATGGGTATGTCTCAAGTCCAGTGAATAGGCTAATGGCACCAGACAGATCTGAGTGTTTTCCATCTCTCTCACTGCCTTGCTGCTCAAAGAGATTTTGCTGTCTTCCACCACCCGTGTCTATCTCCCTACAGCCTGGCTTGCTCCCCATGCGATACCCCAAGGATACAGAAGTATCTGCCCAGCCACTTAGCCAGAAGCCTCCAACTTGCACTTCTTCCATCTCTCCATCCTGATTGTATTAGGAGCTCAGTGCCCCAATGGTTTCCAAGAACCACTTTTTTTTTGCCCCTAGTTCTCTCCACATCCTATGAAGGAAGTCCAAGCCCTCACTCAGAATTAAGGATTTCCTTATGCAACAATGCCCTATGCATATCAAATGTTTATGTGCTGCAGCTAAATGTAAGTATCCACTTCAGCAAGGGCCACATCCTGAGAGATATTTATATACCAAACTGTTGACTATTTATTTGGTGCCTGAATATATTAAAAAAATATACCTAACCCTAACTACCAGGGCATGGATATTAATCTACACAGCTAGCACTCCTACTGATTTCACTATGAGCTCTGTACAGTAAAGCCTTCCCTCCTCTACTGGCACATTTTGTATTTCTGTCCTAGGGAGCTCAACTGAAAATGTCAGTCATCCCCCGCTACAGAAAAACTTTGACACTCTAGGTTTAGAGAATGCACAGAGAGTCTATAATTATTTATTCATTTATGTTTCTTTTTTTTTTAATCCTTTGATTTTCAAGAATCACCAGCTCGATTTCCTGGCACAATAATTATAAATACTTCATGATAGTGTATGGATGTAAAAATTCTATTTGAAGTTTTGATGAGAGTCTGTGATGAAATGTTGGTGCATTGTTTTTACTCATCTGGGGACTTCGATGCCATAGTCATTTTCAGAGGATAAAACTTCTGCATTTACACATTACTTCCCACTTTCCTCATTACTTATCATTCACTTTCTCAGCTCGGAGTGCCATCTCCCAGCAGAAAATTCCACCAATGGTTTTAATGTGGTGTATACGCTTAAAAACTAGAAGGAACAGAGGTTGGTTCAGCCAGACAGAGGACACATACTTGGCAAGAATGCACACATATGAAAGCTTATTGCAGCACTAGCAACATCAACCAATGACGAGCTGAAAGCTACCTGTACCACTGACAAACAGAGAAGGCTGTACAGTGCAAGGGTGCAATGTAGCCCACTCTGCACACAGTTCTGTTGAGAAAAAGAGAAACAATTTCCATGACCGAACTGCTGTTTAGCCCTGAACAAGTCACTGCAAAGGTCTATACTTCTGTTTCCTCCATTTTCTCTGCTAGTCTCTAGAGTCTGGGTGACAGCATTCTTCAATACATGCCACATAAAACCCAAAACAAAGTACTCATGTTAGTTGGAGCAGCATAGGTTACACTTGGAACCGGAGTGTATCACCTCCCCTGTGCAGTTCTTGCAAAGGGCATGCAGCAATATTGAGAAGAAAACTCATCCTAAAGGAGCAACTTGGACTAGAAAAATATAGCAAAACTGTGCAAAACCAACAGCCGGGCAAATGAAATATGGAGCAAGTTACAGAACTTGCTCCATATTTCCCAATGAGAGGGATAACCATACACAGAATGTAAACTCCTACCCATTTGTCACTGAAAAATGCATACAGCAATTAACTCTATGCTGTAAAGCCTGTAATTCAAAGATACAAGAGACTCAGGTTTTAGTCATGAGCCCACTTACACAGCTGAGAAATAAGTCACCTAACACAGAGGAAGATCATGCTTAGAAGATGCAACACAGGAAGAAAGCAGCAGAGATCAGATGGGCAAGGACAGCATGGGCAGAAACTGAGCCAATTCTGGCTCTAATGGTCATTAATGTCATTAATCAGATTGCCATATGTAGTTGCCAGCCTCTGCTTAATTTGACTGGGATGTATGAAAACATAATGCATCAAGTAAAAGGTATTTTTAAAAGGGATGAAAGTAGCATATACAGCTTAAGCTGAACCAGAAAGAGAGGTGACTTCCCTATAAACCAGGAAATCTGTTTACTGACTTGCACACATAGTCACCCATCTTCTTTCAGAAGCAGCTTTTTGATAGGATGCTGTTGAAGCCTTGAGATGAACTGAAAAGTTGAAATGCAGCCCCTATGTGCCTTTTCTATCCCATACCATACTAACACTCATTCATCAGGCCACTAAGCAATCTTTGCAGATCATACAAGCAAATGGCTTGAAGTATGTAATCTGGAAGTATCAGGAAAATGGGCTTCTGAAGTAGTAATATCAAAAGCATTGGCAGCAACGAACTGTGGTAAAAGGAAATGTTATCTTAAATAAGCACGACGATGACAGGGATTTCAGGAAAAGAAAAAACCTCAATTTTATTTCAGCTCCTCAAACATCGCATCAGCAATTCTGAGGCAGAGACTAAAGTGTATCTGTAACTAGCTTTATCTTTCTTCCCACAGTTAGATCTTTTATTACAATTGTCATCTAAACTTAGAAGTTCATATTTACATTCTACTCAGTGCTTGTGATTTGTTTACAATGCTGGCATTTTCAATCCAAGTTCCATAAAATACGAAGACTCTTTCGTATCTCTATGAAAGAGATAGTGTACAACCAACTACAGGAACTTTCAAGCAGTCCATGTAAGCTCCACAAAAAGGCAACTAAAGTTGCCAGAGTTCAAATGCTCACAGAAAGCAAGAAGACAAGAAAGAGCCTTGCTCATCTCATGAATTAATATCTCCTTCTGCTTCTTCCCTGAACTGATCCACCTCAAATGTGCTTTTTAGGTTTAACTCAAGAAAACATATCTGTCATTTTTAAACTAAAATAATAAAAACAGTTCCTCCTTTGAAGTCTTAATTAGCATGCATTATATCCATTTCCAGCATGGTAGCGGCACTGACATTTTTAGATTTTCATGATTATGACTGTCAAGCTCAGAAAGAAGTAAAAACCACAATGAGTTGATTCCTTTTGAAAACATTATTTAAAAATAAAGGACAGACAAATTCTGATGAGAATGGTGATAAAGCAACCAAATCTTGATAGGAGTAAGAAGTATTATGCAGGATGGAAAAGGGAAAGCCACATAAAAAGACCTTCAAAATCATACAGCCAGTTGCAATCCAGGCTGTGGCTGATTAATTTCTTACGTGATTATTGCTTTCTGTCTGAGTCAGGAAAACTACACATTCAATCCCATATGCATAAAGGATGGAAAAATCAGAGGCACTTTTCCTTATAAAGTACTTGATTCATTGGACCTTTACATAATTCACTGCACTGAAAGTGCAGAGGATATCCACAGAAGTGTCATTCAAGACATTTTCCATTGCCCCATTTGTAAAAAGACTCTTAAATGGGATTATGTAAATTATGTGAATATGCACACACACTTATGTATGGACACAAACCTCTGCCATTTCTGAGGCACACGTACTCTTTCAAATTTTTTATTTCATGAAGAACACAAAAACACTACTGCCAAGTTTTCAAGTCTTCAACACTGCAAATGAGCTTTTTCCATTTGATCATTAATAAAAAAAAAGAAATGGTAATGGAGTACATGCTACTTTCATCCCTTTTAAAAATACCTTTTACTTGATGCATTATGTTTTCATACATCCCAGTCAAATTAAGCAGAGGCTGGCAACTACATATGGCAATCTGATTAATGACATAATATGATTTATGTACTTCACTTTAGAACATTGAGTCATTCTGATTTTTTTAATATATTCCTACAGATGTGAATGAGCACCACATTAAATCCTGCCTCAGACAAATATCTCCCATTGAGATTGAAATGACTGAACATTTTCATTCAATGGGGATTGCATAAGGGATTTGGGTTAGATTTTTTTTTTTTTTAAGGCAGCCCAAGTGCCATCTAAGGGAATTTTCAGAAAAGTTGATACTAGCAAATACCAGACATTTTAAAGACACTAAATAGCTATTAAAGTGCACATCTAGGCACATGAAACCTACAGAAGATCCAGAACTTTTCAGATTTGGCAGTTCTCTGAGGCTACACCAGTCTGCACCAAAGTCCACTGACATCAGTTTACCACAGCTGAGGTTTTGATGCAGGCCTCAGTACATTTTCACATTTGCATGAGCAGCAGAGCCAAAGAACATGCATGCCAGACAAAGATGCGATTCCAAATCATTCTGCATTGAGATCAACTATGAAAAGCATGGAGGCAGAACCATAGTGTCTTTGTATTTCTTTCTCCTTACAGCAGGTACTAATAGCACAAGAAACTATGTGATCCAGCATCCCTCTCCATCCCTCAACCTCTGTCAGCAACTGCTTATACTACACACATGTAGGAACCTGTCTGGATTGAATGAAACGCTTCTTTATACCATTGACTGTCTGGAATGTTGAGGATCAACCAATTGCACGCCATAACTTAGGGTAATGTAACTTTTTTGCCATGCAATCCTGTCCAGAATCTTTTCTTTTTTTTAAATTATTATTATTTTTAACAAGTCTGCAAAACTGAATGAGAAGAAAATAGTTTTCTAGTCCTTAAAATAGCTCAAATTGCAATATTACCTTGGAGCTTTCTGCTGGCCCTAATACTGCTTCTTCTCATGTCAAACGATGAACAGAATTAGGGCATTACTGAGAGCTTTGAAAATCCATCTCACTAACGACTACTCGATTCATCCAACTTCTTTCCCATCACAAGTTTCAGAAATAATATGAGAAAGTGAGCTAAAAAGAGAGTATAAACACATCATCAAAATATTTGTTGAAATTCTGAAAATTTTCAACAAGCCTCTATAACCAGTGTGTGGAGGGAGACAACAGGCTAAAATGCAACGACAGAATTTCATTTACATAATTTTTCAATAAATATGTGTTTTGGTCAAATGCAGAATATTTCTATTTTAAAGAAACACAATGTCACAATATCCTTGTATTATCCCTGCAAAAGCTTGTTATTATATCTCTTTTCCTTGTAGTTTTAGGCAATGTTTAGTCCTATCTGACACTAAAGACAATTCAATTCATTAAGCTTAACTATAAGGGATTGAAGTCAGGGATTAGTTTATTGCTTAACTGTACACAGTAATTATTACTGATGTTAAGAAGGATATTTAATCACTAAGAGGCTCCTATTGCATTATTGCTGGTGGGACTGGCACCAGATTACCAAAATTGTGGCTTCAGGGTTCTTCAGCATCACAAAGATACAGATTTTTTTCATTCTGTTTCTTTCTACATTTTTTACTTTCCATTGCTTTGTGGACCAACAGAGAAAAGAAGGGAGCAGGGCTGTTTTTCTCATTTCATTGGGGAAAATTAGCAAACACCACTAAGACACAAGCAAGTCTCAAAACACAGCAGTTTGTCTCAGGACTTCAAACTCCAGCAAGTCCAAAGAGGCAACTCACAAAGATGCTTAACAGGAAAAGTCAAAACTGATTCACATTTCTTCATTCTTAACAAGCCAATACAGAATTTGTAGCTTACAGCCTCAAGTGAAGACTTGCTGGGCAGTTTCCCATTCTCCACACTACTGAGATTGCTTAGCCGAGAGCCAGGCTGCATTTTCTGTCCCTCATGGTCTTCACACCAACTCTGGATACTTCTGACTAATTTTACTACAGTTGATCTGTCTGGTGTAGGAAATACTGGCAAGAGAGTCCCCAGACTAGGAGACTCTAGGAAGTCATACTGCCTTATCCCAGTGGCCTCCTTTCATTCTCCAAACCAGGCCAAGTGACACTGAAACAATCCTATTTTTGACTCCTTGTTGCTGAAATGCCACTGCTAACCACCAGCAAAACCATCCCTCTCTCCTTTAACTTTTCAAATTGTATCATCTGAACTCTTTCTCCAGTTCATTCCCTATCATTAATAAAATTCTTTGTTATTCCCATTTTGCCTTTTTTCAGTAGTTTCCCCTCAAAAAAACCCAACACACTAGGTAGTCAAAGCAATACAATCTTCTCTCCAATTCATGTTATTTTAGACTGACTGGTAAAAGCTGTGATCTCTTACTGACTGGACGTACCTGGTTTAATTAAAGGATCAAGAGACATGTTGTATCAGGAGGGACAACTGAAAATAATTACAGCTGCTGAAAGCAACTTCTGCAATGTCTCAGCAAGACCAAAATTTTGGACTGTTGAGCAAGCAAGAGGCTATTTTGCAGTGGAGATCATGTGTCAGGAATTTAAAGTTCACCTTCATTCAAAAAAGTATTTCCTTTCCTCTGTCATAACAGAAAGTAGCAACTCAAAATAAGTCCTTCCATACCCTGGAACTTCCAAAGTGTTTATAACAAAACCATTATGATATTGCCTTTTTTTTTTTTTTTTTTTTTTTAAATAGAGTGGTGCAGTATATGTCCATGTCAAAGGGCATACCAGAACAGAACTTGACATGCCCTATTCTGTCTTGTCTAATTTTAAGTAAAGTTGGTGGACTCTGCCCTGCTTTATGCCTAAAAGATATACAAACCTGTCATGTTCAAGAAAGTAGGATTATTTTTATAAACTCTCTCTCAAAAAAGAACACTCTGTCATTCCTGAAAACAGTTATGTATGTTAATATTCTAATACAAAACTGAAAGTGCATCATTCTTATATAATCACAAGGGAATAGAAATGCAGATTTAAGGGCGAGGTTATTTGTGGGGTGTGTTCTCAGGGCAGGTAATGCTGCAGCTTGCTATTCCTGTAATATATTACAGAAGTAGTTAAAAACCAAGAATGATACTTTAAATCAACTGTTCATCATAAACTCATTTGGCTGGTAACAAACTGTTTGTCTGGAATGTGTTATATCAAATGATGGTAAGCCACTTTACAGGCAAAAGCCCTTACAGATAGCTTTCCTATGAATGAGAGGTTGCTTAGTTGCTTCATAAAAAAAAAAAAAAAAATTTCCAAAGATGGAAAATGAAAATAAATTGCAACCAAATGGTTTTTAATATTTATGAAACATTTTTTAAAAAAGAGTATTTTTAATTTGGATGTACATAAAAAGTTCAATGCTAAACTAAATCTTGGTTTCCTTAAGATTCTTTAAGTGTTTCTGAAAGCTTTGTTCTGTCTAGATAATTTTTAAATGACAAAAAAAATTCCTGTTTAATGTAAGCAACTAAGATATTTATAAATTCTATCCTTCATTTTATTTCTATCAGCTTAGCTCTCTAGCCACCTCAGAATATATCCCTCCCTGTTTGGGGAAGAATAAATACTACAGATCATTGCATTCAGAAGCAGAAGACCTAAGGGAAAAGGCCTAAACATCAGGAGTCTTGGTCTCATTTCCCTTTCCCTGGGGGCTGGGCACTTGTGTGTATTATCTGTTTTTCACTGCAGGTTGATCATGCAGCTTCTTAAGAGCCCATGAAATGGCCTAAACCATGCCTTTCCCAGCCACAGGAGCAGACTAGTCTATTCTCACCGGAGAAAGCTGAAATGGAAACCCAGACCAGCTATTCCTGCTTCTGATATCAGGAATATTGCTTGCAGAGGCATTAACTGCTCTGAGGGTCCTACTGCTGTCTTGTCCCCCTGAAAACTAGCTGCAGTTTGCTATGACTTCATCTTAGCTTTGGCAGGGGCCATTAGCATTGTTTTCCGAAAATCTAGAATAAGCAAGGAAGACAATGCAACGGCTGTGGAAATTCTTTTACCTACTCTGTCTCTGGCCAGAGCCAGCCCTTCTTCCCTGCACTTTCGCTAAACTTGAACCAATATCAAACCTAAGTGCCTGACTATGAAAATGATATGTCTTTGGCAGGCATGTTATTTTTCTTTAGTCTTCTGGAAATTAAGCAGATCTTTTTTATTTAGCCTAATTAAAGATATGCCAAATCATCAACAAAAATATTTCTCTAGGGCAAAGAAAACTAATTGCTCATAAAACAGCTTCTTGCAAATAAATAAATAAAATAAATTTAAAAGAGAAAAAAGAAAAACCAAGATTTTACACAGGAGATTCCTTCTTACTCTGTTTTATGGTAAACTAAGCAGTCCAGTAAAGCTCACTAGGAAGCAGAAATCACACTTCTTACTGTAGCAAGAAATTCTCTGTTGCAGGGGATTTCTCATAAAGCCTTCCAAGCTTAGGAACCAGCATACATACAGTATTCCAGTACTTGCCAGCATGCCTCAAAGACTGCAGAGGTACACTACAAAATTGTGTTTCTCTACATCTGTGTTTTCTACCACAGACAGTATTAATAGAAGACAACTATTAATAGACAAAAACTATCTGTGAGAAGATCAACATCAGTCTATTACTAGTCTACAATTCAAGCAAGGCCAAGTAATCTGAAGTACTTGGTTTTGATCAAGGTGTGTATTTCCTTCTGTGGACTATACAACTAGCCTGTCATTTTTAAGAATGCTTTTTGGGCAAACACACACACACTTGGCAAGGCAGCTGTACCAGATCACCTCCCAGAGGGCCATTTTCTAACCATCTATGCTCACTCCAAGTCAAGCCTTCAGTATGTGCTAACTTGTATCATAAGGCAAACATCTGACAACATTGTTTTAAGAACTTCTTTCATCAGATGTGAATTCTACCTGTAACACAATTCAGAAGGAGGACACAAAGATGCTTTAAAGCTTCACAATGACACATATGGAAAGTAGAAGTTGCATCCTATTTAATATGTCTTG
This sequence comes from Ciconia boyciana, assembly GCF_034638445.1. NCBI lineage: Eukaryota > Metazoa > Chordata > Aves > Ciconiiformes > Ciconiidae > Ciconia > Ciconia boyciana. Next base: position 62,526,221 of record NC_132938.1, read on the forward strand.
TTTCACTATGCATTAACAGCAGACACACATGACTTTCAAGTGCATATTACCCATAAACACACTAAAATTCAGGAGTTCAGGAAATGCACAGTGTCTGAGATTAGGAAGCCAGAAAGGGTGATCACTACCTCCTTCATCTGATCTTTTTTCATGCCATCAGCCATGGGCCCCACCTCCTAGTTACCATGACAAGCTCATGATGTCTGTCAGATCCTTAGCAGCTACTTTATAAAGTTTAGAGAGTTCATCCACATGATAGTGAAGTTGTAGTGGTGCTTAATTACCTTCCCTGCCAAAACACTGTGTGCCTTATTCCTAGCTTCTGGCTAGTTAGAGTTTTTTGCTATTGCCAAGCTTTCTCGCCTTCCATAGGTGGATGAATGAAACAGATCCATTTAGCTAGTAAAACAGCTTCTATTGGGACAGTAAAATCACCATATGAGCCAGTACGGTGACCTGTAATTCCAGTGCCAAGCTGGACACTCCACCTGAGGACAACACTCAAAGAAATGAAGAAGTGAAGGTGTGGGGAGGGAAAAATTGTTCACAAAGGGGAAAGGAAGTTTCAAGTGATTTGATAACCACTCGCAAATGATGAAGTTTTGCACAGCTCCTGACAACTTGGTAATAAGCTTGACTAATTATCTTCACTTGCCAATATTTATAAAGCATAAAGTATGTGCATAAAGTGTGCAGATTTTATATAAATGCACATACTTTGCTATAAAAATGCTCTCTTTGTCCCCCGCTTAAGAATAAAGGTGATAGCATCATCCAATCAAAGGAAGAAGCAAGAGCAGTTCAAGGGGAGAATTATTTTTATTGTAAATTTCCAGAGGGAATTAACCAATTTTCTGTATTATGATAGAATCAGCATATTGTAGATTGAACCTGTAGATAATGTCAAAGCAGAAGAGGCGCTTTCAGATTTGTGTGCCTGCTGAATCTCAAACACAAAAGGCTGCCGTACTTCTGTTTGCTCTGCAGTTTTCTCATCAATGTGCATATTATTGGACCTTACTGTGGTTGCAATGAGCACTTCAGCCTGGCTGATGAGAGAAGTGAAAATACCCCTGGGACCTCGTTCGATTCAGTACTTGGCAACGACTGCCCCTCCCATCAGTGCATGTGTGATGGTGAAAGAACAGGAAGGAAATGAGATCATGGCCATATTCAAAGAATTTTTTGAGCATGAGTACATGCCACGCTGTTTAAAATAAAAAAAGTCTTTTATTATTATTGCTATCCTACAGTCTAATCCTGAATATGATTACTTCATACAGAAAAGAAGTTGGCAGGGAACTGACATGAAAATAAGGGCAATACAGAATAGCTAGGAAAAGCAAGAGAGAGCTCATAACCTTCAAATCCTGCTTTCCTACATTCAATTAGAATATACATTTTAACATGTCTCCTGCAATGTTCAGGAAAATGACACAGTGCCCTTCTGGATATATTTTATTGAAATCAGTGGATTCAGTGCTAGATATAATGAAATAAGCATTAAAGATGATATTTTACCTTCAAGTTTGAATTAATTTTTAGAAGAGCAGGTGTGAATGAATAGGAAAGAGGATGGTACTGAGCAACTCAAGTAGCAAGCTATCACCTAAATCTAATATACAAGTAAATTTGGTAACACTGCAGAAATGGGATGCCTCCTAGTTTCCTACTGGAGTTCACCGTATTTCTTACTGTTCTGTTAATTTCTTATGGAGCAGATGCAGCAGACCACCGCAGCTTCTGGTTTTGAGCACTAACTAGGACACATCCAGTTTTGTAGAGCTGGAAATAGCATGTTGCATTTTACATCCAGGAGGCTTAAGAAAAAGGGGGAGGGGAAAAAAAAAATTAAGTAGCCCCAGCCTTGGAGTTAAGTACTGCCCTAAGACTCACATGATACAGACATCTAGAACCAATTTCACCTTCCAGCTTCAACTCTGGTATGACACACTCTAGGAACGCTTTCTTATTTGATCTTCATTGTGGAGTGGATCTGCAATGATGCTTAAAAATTTCAGTCATTAATTATCCTGATCATTCAAAATGAAGCTGCGCTTTCAACTTCTAGTCATTGTATGTTGCTGTGCCTTTGTTTGATAGCTGGACACCCGTTACCATATTTCTCAAGCTTTCAAGTACGTATTGCTAGACTGTGATCAAATTGATCTGCTTTTTCTTTAAAGAAATAGAATACATAAGCAAGTATGCTTATAACCAATAGCTCAATTTTCAGGATGTCAATTATCCTCCTTGCAGTTCTCCTCTTAATTTTCCCACTACTTCTTAAGCTATAGACATGAAAATTAAAGATGCATTCCAGTAGTGGTCATAACAGCACCAAAGCACAATATAAACATTGTATTCCTATTGTACATTGCTCTTTATATATTTGGGATTCATGTAAGTCTCTTGACTCACAAGCACCGTAGGGCATCCATCATTCAATATCCCATTCGTCACCCATCATAGTGCCTAGCTCCTTTCTAGAGACATGGTGTCCTAGGACAGAGCCCCCACCCACACATGTACAGTGAGCATTCTTTGCCTTTTCACATGATCATACTGGATTGCACAGTTTGCAGTTTTTTAATAATATGCATGCAGACTGCAATGATTTCTACCTCTTCTTTATTATTTGCTACTCCTTTAGCCTTAATGTCATCTGTAGATTTTATCAGTAATGATTTTAGCTTTGTTTGATGAAAATGTCATACAGGCAGAGCCAAGGAAAAACCCATCCAAGTCCCTACTAGACACACATGTACAGCTACAATGATTCTAGATTTACAATTTCATTATAGTTTGTTTAATATGGACCATATTTACATTGCTTATTTCTGCTTCTTAAGTAAAATGTCATGCAATACCATCTCTGTACTACATTTCTTCTGCAAAATGGATATAAAAGTATTTCTCTGCTTCACAGATATGATGGTCTATACTGAAGCACTTTGATACTGTGACATTAACAGGCAACAAAGAAATGCAGATATCTGTTTTTAAACCACAAACATTCAACTTTCTCACAGAAAAGTAAGTGTTGAAAAGCACTGACTGCTTTAGCACACGACTTTATTGGTGGGAAAGCAGAGTGAAGAGATTGGTATTTCTGCAAAGTCAGCCCCAAAGGTTTCTGTGAAGAAAGAATCCTGGAAAGAGTGAGACCAAGAAGAACTGAAGGTAGGGTTCACTGTTAAAAAAGCAGGCAAAGACCTTGTCTTGTCAGAGGGAAATGAGTGCACACACTGAGGGAGAAGTACTAAATAGGTGGAAGGCTGAGGCTTAAAAACAGATGTGAATGCAGCAGACCTGTGCTAAGCAGCAGTGGAAAATTTTCAGGCTGAAAACAAAATTGTTCTTCCAAGTTTGGAATCTTGGAGTCATACTTTCCAGTATGCCCTAGCTTGTCCAGCTGAGGAAAAATAAGCATCAATTCAAATCCCTTGGTGCTATTGCCTGCTGAAACCAAGTCTTTCTACTGGAACCTTCACAGAGAATCCTTAACAAAATGCACAGTCTAAAGCTGTACGGATGAAGTTTCAAACATGCTCAGCACCTCACAGCTCCCTTTGTTCTCAATGGGGAAGCTCTTCGCCATTGTTCTCAGTGAGAGCAGCTATGAGCGCTTTCAAAAGCCTAGTCCATAATCTCAAAACCCTTTCAGTTTGCAGGATCAAAAATAACTTTTGCAATGCCTAGCTTTACAGCCAAAAGGAGTGTAATTCACACCAATGCTGGGTAAATAATTTATGCATTTATTTACTTTAAGTCTTATTGCCACTTAAGCAAAGTAATAAGCATCTCTCTACCTATGCTAATGTGCAGTTTTAGTACCCAGAAATAAATCACAATAAATAAAAGGAAGACAGTACACACTCTAATAAATAAAAAAAAAAAAAAACCACCATTTTTTCTGCAATGCAGTATATAAGCTTGCAGAATTGCTTTAAGCATGGCAGTTGTTCACCAAAAGCAGTGCTCACCATGAAAAGACAGGTGCATTTCTAACATTCAAAGGACCTGTGCAGTGTCCCATCCCTGTAACAAAGACACACCAGAAGGTTCTTGCAGTCTCTCTGATCAGCAAGGTCATGAAGTCATGCAGCAGGCTAGTAGTAAAACTGGAAAGAAAATGCAGGCCCTTCTGTGCTCCCATTAGTGCTCTGTCCACTAACAATAAACAAATCAATAGTGCACAATAATAATGAAATGACATTTTAATTCTCAGTAGGCATCATCTCCCTGCAGAGCCAAGAAAGGCAGAGACATAGGACTGAAAAGCACCTTAAAAGATTGCCTAAGCCATCTCCACCCTCTGCAAAAGCATGTCCAGGCTTTTCCTACACTATCTCTGCTGTTTGAGACTATGCATCATATCCAGGCAGCCCAAGCTCTTACTAGTCTTACTGTCACAAAGTTTCACCTAACACATCTCATCTAAATGATCTTTTCTGAAGTTCAGGCCTATCACTACTTGTCCTGTCACTGCAGCAGCCTTTTATAAACCTGCAAACAGTTACAGCTCTCCTTGATTTTCCCTTTGCAGGAAAATCCTTTCCCTTTACCAATGGCAGATTACTTCTTTACAGTGGAACAGAAAAGCCTATCAAATGGAACAGCAGAAGCTACACTAGGTAGGACATTCAGAATCAAACAGACTACATGGAAACAGGTTGCATGGGGAACAACTTAGCACCTGAAGGAAGGCATTCAAGTTGAGTAGCCCACAAGGACTGTTCCACAAGGACTGTTCCAGTTCCCACAAGGACTGTTCCAGTCAGCATATGGAGAAGGGCTCAACCGAGCATGTAACTTCTCAGAGCACTGCTTTCATTCTCCCTTTTTAAGTGTCTTCTTCATGTAGGTCTTGTGTTGAATATGCTTTCTCTGTGTACAGAACCAAGTACTCAGGGGCCTTATCTCAGCTGGCATTTCTAGTTGCCATTTTAGCAAAACCACAAACTGTAGGTTGATGTTTGATACTAGCTAGGGTCAACTGCTTATCCTTGGAGAATTCTGACTGTCCTCAACCAGCTGGAAATACCGTTTAAGTTATGATACACACAGGCCCCACACTTACAGAGCACTGAAAAAATTCAGACAGAGCCAATATTTACTTATTAAACTGATTTTGTTTCTACTTGGTTCCCTCTACAAATTCTAATATAGTTAGTTTGAAAGTAATTTCCTATCTAAAACTTTCAAGCTAGAAACATTATACAACAATAAAATTGGGGGTGGAGGGGAAAGGAGACAATTATTTCAAGAATCCAGTGTATGGATTCTTGATATGCAAGGTCTGTGAATAAGCCTGCTAATACTTTCCTGCATTTATTTTGCAGGAACTTGGCACCAGCCTATGCAAATGCACTGTAATTATTCTTGTATTCTACAAAGAGCTCAGGTGTCAGTATCTGGTGGAAAATCCACAGAGCAGGTAGCTGTGATTTTTCTAGCTTGACAAGTTCCTGTTTGCTAAGGATTTTTTTTAATTGGAAATTTCTCTGGTGTGGGAGAGATGTTTTAATCAGGCATCAATCTCCAACTTAAAGATATAAAGTCAGAAGAAATGAATTGTGAAAGTAAAATACTTCTACATGATAAATTTCCAACTAGGACCATTCAGGGAGAATTTATGAGGAAAGATTTATATATTTAACTACCTTTTTTTAAAAATTAAGTAATATGTCTTCTGAACATCTTGCTTTTCATTATCACATAGCAAAATAATCTATGGCATATTGTCTGCACATTGTCTCTTATTTTGTTATGTGAATAAGGAGGGCTATGATTTTACAGACAGTTTTTAGGTGTTTCCAAAAAAAAAAAAACCACGAAAGATTTGTTACCTTCATAATCAGGTCTGTAAAAGACAGGTACATAGATTGTACCATATTGCATAAGACAATCTTGCTTTGGGCAAGAAATCAGTGCTTGACATTCAGAGCTCCTCTTCTATATCTAGTCTGTTTTTTAAAATCACTTTGCAAATCGGGTCTTCCAGAGTAATTTATGGCAAGAGGGTCACAGTCAATCCTGGATGCTGTGGAAAATTCCACCAGCACTACCCACATCTTCATCAATCATAAAGTAGCATTCAGGATCTGCTGCTCTCCTTACTTGTTCTGCAGTGTCTCCGCCATCACTAACAAAGTTAGGTTTTTCTGTGGCTGGTGAGATATAACTTCACCTTTCCCCACAATATCTGGGCTCAAGAAAACTCCTTCACCAACGTGTGTAAAGACAGACAGCTATACAGACGACAGGAAAAATAATGTTGGGGGTTTTTTTTCCAGCTTAGATACAGCTCAAATGTTTGTTTGACACATGGAAGGGCTAGAATATTAAATATGCTCCAACAGCATTTTGGATTCTGGGATGAAACAATCTGATTACCGTAAAAACAAAGGGGCTGTAGAGCTCCTCGGGCTGTGATCCTGATAAGAGAGCCAGACTGCTGTCATAAACTGGATTTCATCAATTCAATTTTTTTGAGAAACTAATTTGATTTTTCTCTCTCATGCAAGATGAGATCATGGGAGTGACCTGAAGCTGAACAACAATAAAAAAAGTGTAGTCATTTGTTGACAGAAGCCCAGCATAGCTGAGGAAAATGTAGAAGTGCCAGGTACTAGGGCTGTCATCCCCTTTTCATGCTGTTTTAGTGCCATTATACATTTCCCACAGCAGATGACAAAAGCTGGAGCTTATCCAAAGAAGGAATCACCCAAGCCAACTGACATGACCTTCACATCCCTGGTTAAGCTAAAATAAGGAAGACCAAAGGCAATGCAACCATACTTCTGGGCAGGTCCTTCCAAATCCTCTTGCCTCTCTCTCCCCTGACCTTTTATCCTTTTAGATCACTTGTTCAGCATCAAGCTCAATAAGAGATCTAAGCATGGCTGAATCGTGCAAGCACCACTACGATACATGGAGATAACATGAGTACAGAAAGCTACAAAGAGCAACTGAAGCATGGCAGGAGGAAACACACATCAGGTGAAGAGCTCCACCGTTACAGATCACCAGAATAGCACAAGTCAACCAGAGATTGCATGCAGCTCAGGACTAACATATGGAATACCCAGTGATCTTTAGAAGGGAATTTTTGATCTAGCACACAGCATGACATTCTCTTTAGATAGCAAATCCATGGATTTAAACAATAAATCTTGAGGTAAAATACCGAAGCATACCTGTGTCTTTGGAGTCCACTTCCACAGTCTACCTTTGAAGTTCTAAAGCCAGACTTCAAAGATATACAAATACACAAATCCCATCCCTACTTGGGTAATTTTTCAAATATTACGTTGCAAGAATTAAATTAAGTCTAGGTCTTGTGACTCTCTGGAGCCCCTTTTTAGAGGCAGTATTTCCAAAGCATTAAGTAATTTAAGAACTTGAGTAACTTAAGGTACATAGACTTTGGCAGAACTAGCAGTCTTAGGAAGCTTAGATTCTGTTTGAAAAACCCACCATCTCCACACTGCAATCTGTTTTGATCACTATCAACAATTTTCTGTGGTTAAATTGCCTCGTCAAAAGTAGCAAACTAACTAGCTTTGCGGACAAGGCACTTCACATATCAATAATTTCAAATTGCTGTCCTAATGTTACTGCTCAATCAGTGTAACTCATTTCAGCATAAAAGTCTCTCTGTTGGTATGGACTAGGTAACCAGTACCAGGAAATCACAAATGTTTGTGAACAAAGATGTGCAGATACCCAGGGGCTGAAGTTAATCCTGATGAGATTTGACACATTGACACAGCAGTAAGCTGAGAATATTTTTCCTGCCATTTGTCTATTTGTTCATAAGAAATACAGCAGCAGCTCTGTTTGCAGATGTGCTTAATTTATTTAGATTTCTTCACCTGTGATAGAGACTTACAGAAAGTTCTTATTTGGAATAATGAGCAAATGAATTAATTCAGCATGGAATAAGCTGTAAATAGTGCTCGATTCTCAGGCGACATATAAATGCAAAAGGAGAGAGTGAACAAGTTCTCATGAAACTAAGCAATGCATTTTTCGGTTACCTGTTGTTTAATTCACCCACTACTATTCCCCACCTCTTCCCAGCAACTGCTGGGACAAACAGTTCCCTGTGGTACACTTACACATCTGCTTCAGAGTACCACCTGACTGCAGTTTATTACTGCAATCCCTCCTGCTATATACAGAAGAGGTAAACATTTCAGAAGCTCATAAACTGCTAAGGAATCCCAGCTTCCAACTTCAACTCATTGGGAGGTCAAATGCATGGAAAGATCTGGGTTGTTAGGCCGCTCCGTACCGCTCACTCAGATGAACTTTGGCTCACACACTTAAAAGCCTTTGAAAATGGGATTAAATGTTTCACTCTAATTGACACTTGAAAACTAGGTCCAGGCTCAGAGAGTGTAAGATTGAGCAGGGCAATAATTTCTCAATATTATCGTTGTTGTTTCTCCTAGGTTGGGTACTCACTTGGGAACTCAAGTAAGAACCCATTCATTAGTTACAGCTTTCCAAATTGTGTGTTGCCAATAGGCAGATCTTGTGAAAGAATCACAGCACAACAAAGTATCATCTTGTTATTCCCTGCAATGGGCATATGTCCTAAAATCATCTGGAAAGTGTATGACCAGAATGTTACTCACTAGTTCTATATAGTGCAGAATTTAATTGACAAACTGCTCAATTCCAATCACTTAGTTTAATTCAAATATTATGGGAGATGAGAAAGCCTCTCTCAAACATTACATCTCCAGTAACTTTCAATTCCTGTTTTTGGACAATATCACATTCCATTTGATGTAGTGCATGAAACAAAACAGCATAACCTATGCCAAAGGTAACATATCAGAAGTTCTGGTGGGCCATGTGAAAGTTTAGTTTTTGGGGAGAGAGTTTCTACCAGCTGTAGCAGCTTACATTCCACACAGGTTTGCCTCTACCTCCTAACACACTTATATTCAGTGGTGCTGTTAGAAGGTTTAAGCAGCCTGCTAAGACTTTCTCCATGCCTTTTTCTTCCTCCTCCCATTATCTACCCCTCCCTTCTCTTTTCAGCACAGAGGCTACAGGGGCTGGGGTCTCACTGAGCGAGAAAAGCATCGATCTACTTTTCCAGAACATAATACCTGGTTGTATTATCAGAAAGATTCAAGCAGTCCACCAGGATGTCAAATTTAGGCCCAGCTGAGTCTTTCAACAAGCTTGCTCTCACGCGATAAACTTTGTAGCTTGGCAGGGATTATCTCACCTCACTTCAGTCAGCTAGAAGTTAGCTACCCAGTCTAGGCCAGTTAAACAAGCCTCCCATTAGGAACCAAGAGAGGTGCTGCCAAAAGGTGGCTAATTTCATCCACATTAGATGTGTTTTGCACTAAGAGAAATCCCAATCAGCCACAGAAAGAGCCCAGACAATTAGCTTAGATGATGTGCCTCATACTGGGAGAGATCAGTTTGACTCTTGGTGACTGAAAATGCTCTCTGGTTCCCGCAGTATCAGTTGGGACCATCTGGATTAGTCTGCTGTCACCACAGCAGAAAACTGATGGGCCTCTTCCTAGGGCAAGGAAGAAAGAAGCATGTCTTCACCTGTACTACATCTCTTTTCAAGCTGTTCTTCAACACACCTTGATGTGACTCTGGAGTGTACACTGGGAGGAAATGCCCTCTGCAGTGCTCCACTTATCCTGAAAGCTGTTAAAACTCCCCACTGCTTTGACTGTGCCTGAAATCAGTGGTACCACTTGCATTAATCATGGTTTTTTCATGCACTTTCCCAGTAGAAGAGTCATCTCACATCAGGAACGTCACTTGAGTTCAGTAAGTCTTGTCCCAGTCTCATTGCTAAGTTTCCAGTGCATCAGAATATCATAATCAAAGCTAATGACTTAATCTTATTTGCAATCTAACTCTAAAACATGCTGCACTTCAGAAAACTCAGCTCTTCCTTAGTAGCTTTCCCCTGTGCCATGAGCCTGGGGTGCATCTCTGCAAGGCAGAGGAAGTGCATGCCTCTAACCACTCCATGCACCCTTCTCCTCCCATCCATTAATCCAACCAAGGCAAGACAATCTTGGCAGAATATCTCCCAAAAAATGAAGACACACTTCAGTAAGCGTGCCTGTGATGAATGAGGCCTTGGGGACCTCCATACCCCATTAAAACTTCTGTGACTTATAAGGAAGAAATGTAAAAAGGAGAAACACACACATGACACAAAATTATAGAAACCATTCAGGGAGGTTTCCATATATCCAAGTTATTACTACACATTAGTGATTTATTATTATTGCCTGTTTTAAGTTGCAACACACTACTTGCATTGTAATCACTTGCCTATAAAATATGCTGTGGGACAGATCACCACATTATACAAAGATCAGCTCTGCTGTGTTGCAAAGAGAAACATGTAATTACAAAAAAGGGCATCACAGACTCTAAACTTGTCAGGTTGATTTTACAATGGGCATAGGCAGCTGTCCACATCAAAGATGCAGGCCTTACATGTAAGGCAAAACAGACAGCATTGACAGACACAAAAATATTCTCCTTAAATCCTAATCAGAAACTTTCCTGGATCAAATCAGTTCTCTTCACACTTTGAATGTGACAGCAGAATCAAAGTCTGGTTTTGGTCTCTCCTTTCATTATTTTAATGCAGATAATCCTAACAGTAGAGCATTAACTACTGTACACAGAGGCATACACTGACAGTCGACACAGCTGAAGGGCAGGAAAGCCTGGCTTCAAGGGAGAAGACAGGTATTTGCATCAGCTTCAGCTGGGCCAAGATTTCAATCCAATATTGAACAGGTTGCACCTCAGAATTCAATCCTTGTCATAAACACCTTCTACTCAGGTTTGGGTACTTCAGAAACACTCCGCTGTTCAGAATACTTAAAATAAGTAGGAACAAATACAGGATGGCTATATAGCTGCTATATAATGCAGTGATATAAAGCAGGTATGCTGCTTAAAAGACAGTTTAGAAAGCTCAGCTTACTGCCCACTGTTTTAGAGTGAAACAACATAACTTGCTTCACCCATAATGTGAGCCAACAGACCTCCAAATTTTGTAGTACTTGAACAAAACCATCATGCAGAGAGCTGCAAGAAACATCTTCTCATTGAACCATGAAGACAATGAAAATAATTCCATTTTGACCCCAAAGAAAAATTCAATGTTATAAAAACATCACACTCCAAGGAGGGCAGTCTCTTGTGTCCCATGTAAATGTCCTAACTTATAAGCCTAGAGCCTCAGCTGTTTCCACCTCTCTCTCTCTCTGGCCCAGTAACATTTACACAAAGCTTAATGATTTTTTTTATAGGACAGGCAGCCAAGAAAGTCACACAGCATAATCTTGTACACTGATTTTCAAGAGGAAGGAGAAAGAAGGAAAAAATTCTAGTTCTGGCTCTGAACCATGTAAACTGGAGCCCTAAACCCTACCCGCACAGTGCCAAGAAGCATCCCAACACCTGAGCTATTTGATGTTCAGGCATCAAAGAGAACAGATTTTCCACCACAATCTGGTGCCAAACCCCTAATGTGAACTTTAATATTTCCAAAATCAACATTTTGGACTGAACAAACTTTGTTAATGCTTTCAGCAACCTCAAAAATAAACAAAATTAAAAGTAACTTATTAAGAGAGGTTTGCAATTCTCCATTAAGAAGCCTGATATTTTCTCTTCTGAGCAGTTCCACTACTTCTGAAAGGGGTTAATTTTGTTGACAGGGGCAAGATGCTATTATTTTCATTCTTTTTGAGCAACCCTCCAATCAGGCCACAAATAAACACCGAACACACACACACACAAAAGGAATTTTAGACACTTCTGCATCTCTATATCTTTAAGATAAACTACAGAGAAAACTCATTCTTTTCTATGTACCTAGAGACCTGTGCCTTTCCAGTGGATCCTCCCTGTCAGTGAAGCCAAGAGAAAGCGATGATGCTTGTGTATGCCCTTCAAAAAGCATTATGAAGGGCTTTCAAAACACATGGGGGGAGAACCACCAAAAATGATTAAGCAATTAAACATTAAGTATCTGCTGTTGAAATGAGTAAGAATGCCCTTACTGAGATTGACAGCAGGGCTTTTGGGCTCAATTGTCAGTCAGGAATCCACAACTTCATTAGGAGTAAACTTGAAAGAAAAATTAAGCTTTTTACCTTCTCCGCTGACATAATGAAAGCTTTTCACCTCCTTGTTCCCATTCAAGTATGTTACAGTTAGAGGTGGTTTTCTTTCCTAATTATCCTTGTAAAACACTTTTGCAGGATGATTTCTTTGGTATTGTCTGGCATTTGAATAGCACTTTTCAATTCCTTTTCATCTGTTCAGTCTATATTATTAGATTAGATGAGCATCTTTATGGAGTATTCTCTGAAGCTATTTCTTCATCTCTAGCTTTTCTCAGCACTTTTAGGTATAATCCATAACAAAGTAAAGGGTAAGGGAGCTATTGATTACAGCACTATAACCACCAATACCATCTCCATAAAGAAGAGATGTTAACACAACGAACTGACCAAAGGTCAAAATTGACAAGATTGGCTCTGCTGTGCTTAAGCATGCCCATGTATGCAAGGGCTATTGAACAAATAGCATGTACCTGCAGATTTACCACTTACACTGCTTTGGAAATTAACAGAAAATCCTAAGCAACAGCCTAAAAAAGGAGAAACGGATCAAATCAATACAGAATGAAGAAACTGAAAGATCTGAAGAAGAGGTGCTAGGTACTCATCTCACTTTGGTGTTTCATTCTTGGATCCTATTGCGGGAAGCTGAATGTGTACTGCCATTATCCACCTAAAAATATTCCTCCCTAAAATCTAAAGCACTGTGGGTATCTTCGGAGAATCAGGAAGAAGCAATTTCTGAAAGGACACGCTCCTTGACTTTACTCCTCAGAGCACATAAGATTATGCAATCCTTTATACACCCAAAGCACATTTCCTTTCACATCAGCTGTAAAAACTGCTGACCGCTCAGCACTGTAATCCAGGCTACTAGGCACACTGAATTGATAAAAATCTGCTGGAAAATATTACATTACAGCTTTTTATTTACTGGGCCAAATCCAAATGCATGCAAACCTTGTTGCATGCAAGCAACATCACTAAACCCAGCAGTGGTGCATCAGCCAGCCTCTGCTTTGAATAAGGCCTACTGTATTTTCAACAAATAAATGTGGAGTCCAGGCTTCCATGTACCCACTGACACTAGACAAGGTTAATGCTTGCTCAGCAGGCAGCTAGCGGGACAGAAGGCTGTTTCTGTTTTAAGGGTATGCTTATTTCTTCACTCATGAAAATTAACTCTGCAGCTACGTCAGTGTGTGAACCTACCAAGAGGTGGCACTGGAAGGACACACTTTGCAAGGAGCCAGACAAATTTCTGCCCCAGGAAAGGGTGGTGAGAATCAGCTTGCACACACAAAACCTCAGGAAGTGCCCATGGTTCACCTGTTTCAACATGTAACTGAAGGCAGCATTTCCACCTAGTTCGTCAAGTTTATCACACTAAACCTGCTCGCACAAAACAATACACACATGTACACCAAATAACGAAGGGTCCTTTTGGTTTTGAACATAGGGAAACACTAGAACGTACTAAGAAAAGTTAGCTTAGATCACATTATTTTCACTCAAAAAATTATCAGAAGGACTATTTTGCTATTTTTTAAACCCTGCTGATAATGAATTGAAAAGAAAAAAGCCACTGGCAAGACATTCAAACTTAGTTCAAAGCTGCTATTAACCTTATGACTCTCTACAAATCTATAACAATTTCTAAGACCAGGAAAAGCAGGCTTGCTTTTAGTGAGCTTAAACCTACTACACAGGGATCCACATGTCCCATGGAGAAATTTTAGCAATCTACAAATAGCAGAAGAAAGAAAAAAAATTGCAAATCACGGTATTAGAAGAGTACCTGTAATATTACATATGGCAGGGCACCCATACTTGTAATGTGTAGCCATATGTGTGTATGTATGTATTACACATATACCTATGCACAAATCTATCAATACGTTATCTAAGTTAAATTTTAGACACTTTCCCAGTGAAACATTTCAATAGTATCCATAACAATATGGATCAGTAGGCCTGAATTAACTGATTGGAAATTTGTATTCTGTGGGAAGTTTTAGAGTCAAGTTTTTCTTTTCCACTGGTAAAGAACAGTTTTCATTTACTCTCACTCCCTCTATCCTTCCCCAGATTCGCCACCAACAGAATACAACAGTTTCTGGTTAGCCTGTTTTTGTTTGTTTTTACCCATTCCAACAAAACAATTTATCACAACATATTTAAGTCCCAATGCTGACAGAATTCATACACACACCTCAGTTCATTGTAAATGAACAAGTTGCTGCAGTTAATGAATCTACTCATAAGTAAATCTAAGTGTGTACCTTTGCATGACTGGAGTCTAAAATTAGGTTACTCAAGACAAAAATTTGGCTATGTACAATCTAATCACATGTAATAGCTTCTATGTATATAGCATTTAAAGTATTTTGAATAGTTTAGTTCTGAATAAAGGTTTTTGTATGCTGACTTGTGTGCAGTGGCCCAATCAGTTCCCAGACATATTACAAGATGGAAGTAAAAGTACTTGTTTTAACTGACATTTCACATAAGGTTGGTCATTCAGTTTCATCACAAGGAAAAAGTTGTCAGCAGAGTTTACAGATGTTTACCGAATACTGAGCAACTCTGGAGTCTTTAAGTGACTGCATAGTTTTGCAAGTCATCATAAGCAAGAAGTAATTCAATTACTAGATAACTTAATTGTGAATATCATAATTGCAAGGGCACAGTTTTGAGTTCACGTAAATTCATTATAATCTACACCTAAATTGCCAAAGTACGCTTAAGTCTGGTTTACTGTCATTAAGCAGTAACAGCTCTGTTGCTGGGTTTATTGGCTTGGGGAGGGAGGTTTGTTTGAGTTTTTTTCTTTCAAAGGACATCACAATAGAAAGAGAAATTAGGACCTAGTGCAAAAAGATTAAATGCTTCATAAATGTCTGTATGGCAAGCAGTTGAAAACTCTTATTTCCTTCACCTTTATGAAGGCAAAAAAAATTTCTGAGAAACAAGTTGAACTCACCAATTTGTTCCAACAAAATGTTATCAGAGTCTGTCACATTTCAATTACCTGTATAATCAAATCATAAATGAAAATCACACAGCATTCAAAATATCTCTAATGTTCCAAGTCAAAATATATTCTTTATATAGAGAGGTAACTCACATCGTTATGCTTCAAATTGATTACCACAAACAGTACCTATAATTAGATACAACTAATGCAATTTAAGGAAGAGAAAACTAATATTTGAAACTAAACACTGTAAGTAATCTTGTTGCCTTCCAGTCAGTTACCAAGCAGAAATGTACTGTGTCCCTAATTTATTATTATTAGAAACATCAGACTCTTAATCTATTCTAAGGACGTAACTATGTTTTTTAAGGTAGTATTTCCCAGCTGTATTTCAAAGCAAGAAACTTGTTGGATTTTTGCTGAAGTAAAAAGCACAGAACTTCTCCACTATTACTATAAAAGGATGAACCAGAAGAGGTAGAGTAGGAGCCAGCTGAAGACTGCTGCAGTATAGCTAACCAACATTATCTAATTTTTAGGTGCTTAAATGCTTGATTCATAATGGAAACTTAAAACAAAATAGAAACATGGGGGGGGGGGGGAAGTAAAATCTTTGTGGAGGTTCAAGTGACAGGTGCTATATAACCAAAGCAATATTCGGCATCATTTCAGCTAACATCTCTTTCTTAGGACCCCCAACTAATTGTTGCACTATGCAGATGACAAACATGCAGGCAATATTCCATGACAATTCCCTCCACCAAGCCTCTGGGATTCTTCTCTAGCATTCTCAGATGATCATTTATACAAGTAGGCCTTTTCCCATACACAGCTTTCCCTTTCTACAGCACGTATTATGGGTGCCACTACCTTCACGCTAACCTCATGTTATGGTCTCATTCACCCAATAGTTTAAGATCGACAATACTACCACATGTTAACTGTTAAGACTCCTACCACAGCCTCCTTTGCTTCATCCATAATAGCTCCAGTGTGAGCACCACATGCCTTCTAGCCTCCCTAGCTGAAGTATCAGGCGCAGATATTTCCCATCGACTACTCAAGTTCCCCACCATTAGGACTACAGTAACAGCATTGTGGCCCTCTCCAATACTAAGTGTGAAGGTTTCCTCCTCCTCTTAGCCACCTCACAAACTATGCAGAATTCTCTCCTTGTGCACTTACCCTCTCTCAGCCATGCCATGAATAATGGCTGAACAAGGAATCGCTCTGTTCTCCTCTGAGCAGCAGTTGCTACTCCCTGCTGCCTCCCCAAGGGCTCCTGTCTGGTAACAAAACACAACACATAACCCGAGGCAAACAGAGCTACCTTAAACTGCAGTTCTCTGAAGCAGCAGTACGTGAAATTTCAGTACAACCTCAAGAGTGGTACAATTCACGTATCAAGCACTTCTCAAGCCTATGCCCCCACGCACAATTTAGTTTCAGTCATATAGAAGAGTCATACTCATGCTTTGTACATATTAGCAACATGGCTTTTATCTCACTTATTGCTAGAAGATAGCAACACTATACTCCTTCCCACACACTAGGAATTATGATCATCTCTGTCTAGTTGCCCAGAGCCAGAGAAGAGTGACATAAATATTATGTACCACTTGTTACCATGGCAAGAACAGCCTAACAGGGAGGCAGAAAGAGGTAGGTCCTGTACTTCAGACCTACCCTGGGAAATCCTAAGAAGGACCAGAACTTGGTAAGGCTACATTCAGAAGACTCAAAAACCACAGTACTATGTTATCATCGCACCACAAAAAACTCTTATCATGCTGGCACTGAAAGAGCTCTGCTCTCTAGAGCTAAGCTTCTCTAGCTCAGGAACATTGCAAGCCTCCGCTACAATCTTCCAGACAACTTGCTGTGCTGTTATGCCTGCTAGCCAGTGGGCCTGAGGTACTGTGGTTTCCAAGGTGATTTGTGGGCTGAAGGCCTCACATGTACAAGCAGGCATACCAGTCATTTAAACTTATCTTAATTATCTCAATTTTGAAGCCCTGAAATACAAGCCCACTACACAACACTACTTCATATTGAGAATGACTCACCCACATATAAGGAAATGGTCCAAGACCACTCATTTCTACAAAGGCCACTGAACAGCATCTTCTGGCAAATAACTTACCAGCATGACTAATTGAAACTCTTGACATCACACTGAAGTACCTTGGTGCCTGGTTTTGTCACAACATATAACAGCAGCTGCATTCTGAGCAGTACATTCATAATCTTCATTTCGTGATCAGTATCGCACGCAGATCCCCCTTCCCACACAGTGAGAAATGGAAGAGGAAATCTTGTTACAAAGATGACTGTCATATGAATAGTCCTGAGCTCTTGTAAAGTCACAGAGTTCACTTTAAAAGCCAGTTCTACAACACCAAGAGAAAAAGCTATATTTTTCTCCACGGAGATCCACATTCTATGAAATTTAACAGGAAAGAATGCTACTGACTTGATTTCTAATTTCTTCCTTAATGCCAAGTGCCCAAAAGAAGACTGCTTTAAAGAACCGATCTGGATTCGGCAGTGGGGCAAACCATTAAATTACAATTCTTCCTCTTGCACCCATATGCTCTGATCCAGCATTCAGGCTAAGGTGTTTTCTGAAGGCGCTTAGTGTTCCCTTTTTACTTTGCGAGAGCAGACACCTGACTATTCAAAAAGGAAAACAACTGAGGTGGGCAGCAGCAATTCTGTAACCTTTACTGCAAGCTGGGCTTCAGCAGTGGTCCTCAACCGACCCACAATTTCACACAGTGCAGCCAGCAGTTCTCAGTAAACACCACTGTCTGCTGTCACGCCCAAATCTAAAGCCTGCCAATTCAAGCGTGAGCCTCTATTATGCAGAGCTTTAAGAACAGAGAGGATGACAAACAAGAGTGTGTATGTTTGTGTGCGCATGTGCATGTGTGCACGTGTTTGAGAACCACAGGTGAGACATACAGATTCACCCTCCATGCTGTAAATTCAGCGTTAGCACTGGGCAAAGTGCATATGAAAATCACACATGTGAGAATCAAGTACAAAGCTCAAAAAGATATCTTTAGCCTTCTCCTGTTTCAAGGAACCTAAAAGTTGCACATTTAGTATAAGTTCTTTTTTATACTAATATACCAAGAATCTTCAAAAGATGAGAATACAAGAACACCTTTCTGACTAAAATTCAGCATTCACAAAGACCAAGGCATACCATTAAGCATCTCAATGCAACAGGTAAGTCCACTGCTTCCCTGTGTCCCTGTGGCAGGAAGTCATAGCTCATTGCTGTCAGGGCTAAGCAGCTACTAAGGAAGTACTCAGCATCTGTCAACCGTTTTTCTGCTGGACTGAGTTCAGTCCCGTGGACAGCAAGGTAAGAAATATAAGAACATGTAGGTACATCCCCAAGCTATTAAAAGAACCCAGAAAATTCCATTTGTCTTCTACCAGAGAAGAAACAAAACAACACGGAAAACACAAAGCAGCACTATGTCTGTACATATCATTGAAGAGATGACCACAGAGATATGCAAAAGAGTTAATACTAAGATATAACAGGTGCTTTTTAGCAACTCAACCCACTCTGAAAAGATGCTTGCTCACACTTGGTGCGCACATAGGAACCAAGATCTTTCAAGAATTTTACCTCAGTTATAACTTCTTTGTTTTGGGGGGGTGGTGCCCCCCCCCCCTCCAATCTTTCTTGTTCTACCACCAGAATAACTTGGCATCACACACTGATACATGGAATATAACCAGAACACCATGCAATATGAAAATGTAATTTTCTTATTATATAAATGGGTTGCAGAGGGAGAGCAGTGGAAGTGTCCTTTGGGAGAAAGAAAGTAAACTGGCATCAAAGATGGAAAAATGACTGAGGATTGTTATTGCTCCGGTATTTCATTTGGTGATGTTATCATTGAAATTCTCAGGAACCGCAACTTGTCAAACTTCAATACACTTTGCCAACCGTGTGAATGAATTGACCTTAACCTATCTGGAGGTCACCACTGAAGAAAACCCACCCAAAACCAGAGGCTGCAATTAGGGATTATATGCAAAGAAGAAAAGACAGATGTAGAGAAATTAGCATTATGCTTTTATAGCTCCCATGTTGATACTCAACAGCTGATGTTGAGTTTTAGTGGACACATCATTGGTTTGTTAATAGCAGCAGTCATAAAAGCCCTAATGAAGCCTCATGTGCACTCTGACCACACCAACTAAAATCTTGTATTCTTGTTTCAGCACCTTGGAAAAATCACATCTTTCCTATATGCTCTGATTTTTAATTATTATTCTGCTGGGGAGTTAGGTTCCTATTTGATTTGCTTCTTCCTGTCACTACCCTGTACTTCCACTATTCTGACATCCTGAACTGTCAAGAATCAATGTGTAAAAGCTCTCAAACTTGATTGTCAAAATACTGAAACAATTTCCTTGTGTTTATCTTCTTTGCTCTCTGAGTGTTTGCAATAAAACTGCTTCCAAATTCAATGTTTGTGTTTAAGAGGCTGTAGTATTAGCTAGAGAGGCTCAGAGTGCAATCCCGGTGATATTACATACCATGAAGCAAGCACAAAAGAAATCCAGAGCTTTCTATAGCCAACTTTTTACTGTGTAACTCAGGAACAAACATTTTTTTCTCTCACTCCCTCTTTGAGACAGTTCATTAAAAAAGCATCAGAAGTTGCTTGCTCTTTTTGTGATGGATTTTGTGCTCATGAGAAGTGACAGATAATGCTGGTAGCTGCTGTTTAGACTCTGGGATGTTACTCTGCCCACGAAGCCATCCCAATTCCCAGTCCACCAGTCAGGTTTATAAATTGGGCAGTGGCAAGTCATGTTAAATGGAAACAATCTCAACACTATGGTGTTCATTGCCACAAAAGACAATCTCTGACCTATTGACACCAGTGATTTAATAGGTTCTTCTCCATCCTGTTACCACAGGGTTTTATATAGGCCTTCCTTACAGACCATCATCAGAAGAGACACAGGGCACTAAATTGCCTGCCATATAAAAACTGCCAACAGAGAAAGCACTTGTCATGATGCCATACAACAGCAACCTGCCAACATAAGGCTGTTAAGGAAAATGCAATGCCTTTATCTCATTCCACCGGAAGCACTGACAATTCTGCACCACTGTCTCCAGTGGAAACACCAGCTTCAGGAAGTAGAGATCACTGCTGAATTTCACAAGACATTTCATGGAATTAGATGGCACAGTAATATTAAGAGTCATCGCAGGCTCACACTGGAATAACTGGCAGCAGAGTACAACCATGTCCTTGTGCCTAGGTTCTTCCTTCTAACCTACTGCAGACCTGAAATCCCACATCTTCCTTCCCTGACAAGTCTGGCTGGTTTCAGAATATATAACACGGCTGCGTGAATTCCAAAGAGAGAACTGCATACAGCCAACCTCAAAGTCACCTTGCTGAAGCCTGAACTGATTTTTACCAGTACTGAAAAAGTAAAGATTTGAATAGTTTACATGCACAAACACCCATTCCCATAGAAAAAATGAGGTGGAAAACAGTGCCTCATTTAATTTCACAAATAAATATGACAGACTAGTTCACAGTCATGACAGGCTCAAGTATTCTTACAACAAACACGACATCCACTGAAGGTCAGGTAAGTAGAACAGAAGAAAGAGGGGGAAAGGAAACATTTCTGGTTTTACCTAACCAAAATATTTGGGCATTTGTTTTGCTTCCTTTTAACAATCAATTTAGATCAACTAGCTCAGCCCATCCTCTTGAAGCAGTGACAGCTGAAATAAAGTACTTCAACTACTTGTTAAGCTGAGGAGAAAGAAAATGCCCAGCCAGGTGTTGCAGAGAACTTGTCTGCCTCTCAATACACTCCTCCAGGGAGTGTTTAGTCAGTAATATAGAGCAGACATCATCTTAAGGACTGGAAACCTTTCTGTCCAGGCCCTGAAAAAACATACATTTCCCTGCTGATTCCACTGCTCCCCACTCTTCAGTAAGAGCAGTGCAATCGCTGGGCATGAGGCAATATGGCAAGTCAGCACTTCTACAGGAGCTAACCTCACAATGAAACCAAGCATGCTGGAGAAACCCAGCCATCTACAACTGGGCAAGAGACATAGCTTGTTACCTAACTCAACCCACCTGTGACATACACTCCAGTCACTATGGCAAACAATTTGCTTAAGAACTGTCCAAATCAGCTGAACAAACAGAAGCTTAGAATTATATTATGAAGGATAATTCTGCCGGGTAACATTCACACACTGTATGATTTATGTTAATTGCGGCAGAGCTTCAATGGTATCAGTCCCTAAACCACAGCATGGGGTGCAAACGTTCTTGCAAAATGCACTTAAGATGTTCCTACCTCCTGAAGAGATCTAAGAATTAAATCAGTTAATGTTTATATGGTACTGTGGAGGTAGAATAGTGTTTACATGGACCTTTTCTCCTGGCTCATCAAATCCAGTCTTCTACTACTGTAAACAGTGGCATACAATCACTACTATTAAGTGATTTAGTTCCATTTAAAAGCAGTTTAGCAATCCCATTGTCCCCATCACATACACATGTACTCACCTGGAAGCTGTTCCAGAAGCTCACTCCCCTCTCTCTGCTATACCAAAACCTCTATCAGTTTCCTGTTTAAGCTAAATTTGCAGTCAGTCATGGCCTTTTTCCCCACTACCAGGTGCTGTCATAGGACTCAAGTAGTTAATTTCTTTCCCTAACATTTAACTCCATCTATTTTGAGACAAGCCTATTTTGTCTCCAGTTCACAATATTGTTGGTTAGAAAGTCACCTTTTCTAGTTCCTTAAAATGAGACAGGTTTTCCCTCCAACCTCTTTGCTCCTGTTCTGAAGTCCACCTTTCTTGATCAAGAGACCAGAATTGTGCACGTGCACACACTCCCCCCACCACCCCCTTCTCCCATGGTTCTTCTAGTAATTATATCATTTATTAAAGAACAAAATGGTACACTGGGAAAAAAGAAATAATCTTCAATTGTGGAACATACTGTGCAATTCCTAGCGATCACTGATGATCTTTCTCTCCACCGACCCTTCCCATGTACACTTTCACTAGCACAAAGTACCTAGTGAATACAGTATGACCTTGGGCATATTGTTTTGGGAGAAACACGATTTTGATAGACTTGGTTAAGGCTTTTGGATTGGAAGGGGGGAAAGTGCTGGGAGTGACTTCCTGAAAGAGGACAAAACTTTTCTACAGAAGCATTTTGAAAAGTCTTCTCTGAAACCACTCATATGTGGAAGCTTCCGCTGAATCTTGTTCCAGAGCTGTGTCTCTGCACAAACAAGACATGGGCTCAGACCCACTTCAAAGGACAACTATTGTGCCTTTTCTTTGCACAGCAAAATTGAAGTCAAGCAATGAGTAAGCACATATAGGATGGGTTAGCACCAGAAAGACTGATCAAAGCATGGGTAGCTGTAAGTTACCTAACTACTCAGAGGAGTACTTCATGATCTCTTTGTTAGAAAACTATTGTTATCTGCATTTGAATTCTCAGGAACCTAGGCTCCCATCACAGGATATAAATGTTAGCTATTTCCTTCAACCCATACCTGAGAAAACCACATAAGAAGGTCTGACTGGGTTTTTTTTTGCATCTGTCAAAATTAAAGAGGAAGTGTGAAATGCTGTTATTTCTTCCTGTCCTGGTTTCGGTTGGGATAGAGTTAATTTTCTTCCTAGTAGCTAGTATAGTGCTGTGTTTTGGATTTAGTATGAGAAGAATATTGATAACACACTGATGTTTTAGTTGTTGCTAAGTAGTGCTTACACTGGTCAAGGACTTTTCAGCTTCCCATGCTCTGCCGGGTGCACAAGAAACTGGGAGGGGGCACAGCCAAGACAGTTGATCAAAACTGACCAAAGGGCTATTCCATACCATATGATGTCATGCTCAGCATATAAACTGGGGGGAGTTGGCCAGGGGGTAGTGATCGCTGCTTATGGACTGGCTGGGCATCAGTTGTTGGGTGATGAGTGGTTGTATTACTTGTTTTTTCCTGGGTTTTGTTCCTCTCTCGCTCTCTTGTTGTTTTCCTTCTCATTACAATTTTTTATTATTATTATTATTATTTTGTTCCAATTACTAAACTGTTCTTATCTCAACCCATGAGTTTTCTTACTTGTGCTCTTTTGATTGTCTCCCCCATCCCACCGGGGCAGGGGGCGGGGGGGGGGGGGCGGTGAGCAAGCAGCTGTGTGGTACTCAATTGCTGACTGGGGCTAAACCACAACACTCCCTTGCAGCACTTTAATACTAGAATGCAGGCACCCATGAGGTACTCCTCATTTATCCATTGACACTACGGCAAAATTCTGAGCTGGTGTCTCACAGAGACTAGAAAATGCATCCTATTTACACTGTACAGGCACAGGTTCATGAGCCCTGCACTTTGTCTTTAAAGTAAGCACTCCATTTATCCAGAACTATGGAGTGTGCAACTTCACACATCTATCAGCCAGTCTATAAGCTACACACTGCAGTGTACTGCTGTTTTCTGAGCTAGGATCATTCTGACGAACACAGTACAAGTGACTAGCGGGATTGCCTATGTGTCCAAACAGGATGTATAACATTCCAACTCACATCTCATCCATAAGGGGAATCACAGAGCTGGAAGGAAACTCAGCAAATCACTGCTCCCACCTCCTACATGGCAAACAGCAGAAGTGTTGAATTTGCTTGCTCACATTTTATTGCGTAGTTGGAGAACTGTCCCCTGCATCTAATTTAACATTTTAGAAAATGAGGGAATGTACCTTCCCTAAGGGTACCTGAGAATGCTCTGCAGAGCAAGG
Organism: Ciconia boyciana; assembly: GCF_034638445.1. Lineage (NCBI taxonomy): Eukaryota > Metazoa > Chordata > Aves > Ciconiiformes > Ciconiidae > Ciconia > Ciconia boyciana. Next base: position 62,550,195 of record NC_132938.1, read on the forward strand.
ATGATGAGAGACCAGAAGATTAAGTGGAGAGAAAGCTTGACTGTGGCATGCAGTACAATTTCATGTAAGCCCTGGAAATGATGAAAAGCAAAATTATTTTATAAGAGATATAGAGGGGACTACTTGGATTGTGTGCAGCCCAGAGCAACTGAAATCTACTAAATTAAAGCAGAATGGAAAGAAACTCACTGAGGAGTGTGGAAGTTAGTTTTTAATATTCCCATTTAAAGACTATTTCACTAGCAGATCTAAGCATTCCTTCTTTAGAGGCTTACCTTGTCTTAGTGCACTGTTCTGTCCTTCTAGCAAAATTAAGCCATAATGGCCAGAAGTCTTCACTTAGTATGCCCTTTCTAAAAAAACCCAAACAAACAAACAGAGAATTGCAGGGTCTGACCAACCTAGAGACATAATAAAATACATTAGGCTCTGTCCCAGTTTGTTTGTAGTGTACTCAACTCTTCTACCAGAGTTCCACTGCTATGTGGGCAACATACTTTCAGTGTTTAAAGTTAAGAAGCTTTTCCTAGTATCAAGCTAAGATCTCTATTGCTGTCAATTAGAATAATTACTTCTGGGCTTAACCTCAAAGAGAGGCAAAAGACAATTGTTCATTGCCCTTCTCTTGTGAGTACTTTACACATTGGAAGAGATCTCATTTTTAGATTGAACAAGCAGTTTATTTTCTTAAAGGTAACATTCAGTAACATTTACAGCTTATCATTCTTGGTAAAAATGATAAGAAGTCACCATGGGACTTCAAGATGAATCTACACCTTCCTGCAGTGCTCACAGGAATGCCTAAATCAGTAATCCAACCAGGTTCTCACTTTGTCAAATAGAGTAGAATAACTACAACTACCTCTCCCGCCTAATATAATTACCTCCTGTTAACTTATCCCAGAATATTAATGACTGCATTTCCTACAGTGGCATCATCTTGTTGCCTTTATTATGTATTCCAATACACCAAAGAGATTGTTCTCACTCTGTATCCCAAACTGTTTTGAAGCTGCCTGAGATTCCAAGGGATCACACGTGTCCAAGCAGAAACCAAATGACTGAATGCCTTCAGGCTCAGACCCTCTCTGCGGCCTCAGGTAATTGTTTTGTACCACTCACCACTTTGCAAAGGCAAAAAGCAAAACCAGAACACTCCAAAGAGAACTAGAAAAATTCATGGCAAAAATTGATGGTGTGGCTGGAGGCAACTTTTAGCAAGAAGTCCTGTAACTCATAATTACTGCACTGTCACTCATAGCTGACCACTTCTTACTATTTGTCAGGTCCAGTCTCAGTCAGACAGGATCCAGAGCTACCAGACAAGTTCACCTGACCATTTCTTACATCTACCATATGTCCACGCAATGCACGGAAGCAGATCTCAGGAAACGTGTTCACTAATATGGAAATCAGTTCTCTAAACACAGTTCACTTACCTGTCCGAGATGAAACCAGGGCTTCACAACTGCCATGTTTGCAATTTAATTAGCTCCCTGCACCTTCAGTCCCCTCTTCCACATTGCAATGATTTCTCCGTGGGCTCAATTTAGAGACCAGTCATGGTAGCTGCATGAAATAGCCAGCAGTCACGCTAGAGACAGGCTAGCTCCATTTATTCTGCTGAGAGCAAGTAAATTGGCTGGGAAGCTGTCAAGTGTTGAAAAATTGTCCACAACAGTTTCTCCTTATTTTGAAGAACGCATTACTCTAGGTTTTTAAAACCAATGAGATTTTTCAAAATATCAACACATACACACGCATTCTTTATTTAGAGACAAAACATATAATCCAAGTATTTGAACAAAACATTATCAGCTTTCAGTGACAAACTAGATTTAGTAATCTGGAAGACTGCCCTGTCACCCTTTAGAGCTAGATGAACTGCTGGAAAACAGCCCTACCCCAAATCCAGTCCAAACTTTCATTACTCCACTCAGAATTTAGCAATTGGAGCCTCCTCAGAGCAGGGACCACAATGCTCTCAGTTTCACTGCAGTCCAAAAGGCAGGATGCTCTGGAAGCACGGGCTGTTACAGACCAAAAGACAACTTTTCCCAGTCACAATGTTTCCAAGTTCCCACCTCAACAGCAGAAACACTACAGAGAGCTGGAGCCCAACTCTACGGCAAGCCTTGGCCCAGGATCCTGGAAGGCTGAGCAACATCCCCTGTCCAAATCCACTCTCATCTTGCTGTACCAGGAAGGTATACAATCCCATGGGCAACAGCTTTTTGTGCATCTGTCCCTGTGACATTCCTGTGAAACGACCGATACTAGCCCTTTTTTATACAGGGGTAATGAGACAAAAACAAAAAACACAAAGGACTTGTCCACATGGAAAAACTGTTAGGATCAAGCAGATATGGAAACTTAATAGCATGATCAGTACCTTTAAAAGCCTATGTGGAATGGCAGGTGACAAAAAAAGCAAAGGTATGCTGTAGCTTTTCTGCAGGAGAATTAACACAGAGTTGTTCACTCAGCTAGTCACACATCACTCACTGACAGGTTCCCATACAAAGCCCAAGCAATGCACCTGCACAGTCAGAAGAAATCCATGGTAAAGCAAGGGCAAATGCCAATATCCCAAGGAAAGGCCATCACCACTAGGCCATCTTTCAGCGCAGCTCAAGCACATGCCAGTTTACTCCAACAGTATGCGGAAGGTTCACACCCTGGAAGTCTATTTGTAAATCAATTCCAAGAGCAAAGCTGCCTCTTGACCAGGATATTCTCTGTGTGCTGCTCCAGGCAGGTGAATATGGCTCAAGTGACTGTAGTTTCACCTCTTGAAGCCTCTTATTTCCACTGTAAATAAAATTCACAGATAAAAGGCTTGTAGTTATAGCTTGATTTACGAGGCTTGATTTATACTGATGGGAGTAGAAAAATCAGACTGCAGGTGCTGTGCAAACTCCTCAAAAGGGAAAGGTAAATCACGGCTTAAATTTGAGGTACTAGTTGTAGGGCAGATTTGGACACATTTTCCTTCTTAACTGAAGAATGTTAATGTCAGAAGTTAAGCAGCACGTCATTAAAATCAGAATTTCAACCACCACTGATATAACAACAAAGATAGGCAAGAAACACTATAATGCACTTTGACTCATTATTATAATGCAGTGCATTTGAAAGCTAATTTGTCTCAACACGCCACAAAGGTAAGACCCCATCAACACCATAGCAGGGACAACTGAGACCCGAAGCAGCCATCTGCTCTGTCCCAAGGAGCAGAATGAGGAACAGAGCCATAGTATCCGAGAGATTATACTTAAGGAAAGCTTAATGTGGACTTGGGCCTGCTCCTACTACACAAAGTAGATGGAAGACTATTTCTGTATGGATTAGTCACAAGGGATGAGCAAATGATGATCAAGTTCAACATACGGGCTCCATAGTCTATAACTTGCTGATGACTAGCACTGGTAGCAAGGCTTAAAGAACTGGATCTGAAGGACTGGAGACACGAGTCCTCATGGGTCTGTTTCTGTTGCTAATCCATTTATGTGCTCATGCTTTGTGTCAGGCTGTGCCTAAACACATGAGCCTGCTGCAGGAGCTCTTGGTATCGGATGGACTGCAAGCAGATCCATCTCCACATGGAGCAGATCTCATTTCCACTGTGGGATCTAAAAAGAGGCAAGTTAGTATTTTCAAGACTTGCTCAGGTCAGCAGACAATGGACCAAGAGTCATTGTACAGCCTTTACACCACTGAATAACATCTAGCTAAGAATTATTTTTTAAGTCACTTCAGCCCTAGTTTGGTTTTACCTAAATTAAGACTGAATGGAGGGTATTTCACATACAGAAATTCACTGCCCAATACCATTGCCAAGCAGAAGAGAAACTTATCCGGGGAAAGCATAATTACCATCACAACAAATCCTACACAAGATTTCCTGAGGCATTACCACAGGGTAATAAGGTTATAATTGCCAACAGTGATAATTACAGCTAACGGAGAACTCTAAAATAGAAGCATGCCTTCGTCTATCCAGCACCATCAGTCTCAGGTCATTGTTATTGACAGGACATGACCACATGGAAGAATTAAGACATTTCAACACTGCTTCATCATAAGATGCTTGAATTATTTAGTTCAAAGCAGATGAAGAATATCAATCATTATTTTATCCATAAGTCTTCTAACAGAAAGGGGTTTATTATTGCTTGTTAATACATGTGGCTGTCTCCCAGGTAGGACTGTAGCACACAGTATGTTGAATCTGTATCCAACCTATTTCTGCCCCGATTAGCATGCTTTCTTCAAGCTCTAAGTTTCCAGAAGTGTGATAACAGAAAGAACGATAGAGAAGGGATGCTGAGGTATGTGTAGGTGAAAAGCCCAGCAGGGGTGGGGCCAGAAACACCCTATTTGTGGGAATGCAATCTTAAACATCAACAACTCCTCAAGAAAAGTCATTTATAACCCATCATTCCTTATCACTGATTGCTCCTAAGTTCATGGCACTTGATAACAAATTATCCCCTTCATCTCCTTGCCAGAAGAAGAAAGATGTCACTAAGTCACTGTATAGTACATTTACTCTAGAAAATACATCTCGTCCCTTAAAAATTAAGCCTCCTTGCCAAAGTTTTGACAGGCTCTGAAAAAATTCTGCCGTCCACTTAGCTCAGTTTTAAAAAAAAAAAAGCACATTGCAATTAAAAAATCATTAACATTATATGTTGAAAAACTTAGATGGCTATTGAAAATACATGATTAGATTTGAATAACTCTGTGCCTGATGCATGGATGGAGTAGTATGCATCCCCAAAGGGTATGTGCATACCATGTCAAAAAACAGAGGAAGAAATGAGAATGAAGAAACAAAACAAGCCTGTCATTCCCATGCTTGGCATTGGAGTGTCCAGCATTCAATCTCAAGAACTGGGCAAGAGCCAAAGAAAGATGTGCTTTTCCTTCCAATCCCATCCCCTTGAACCAAGATCATCCTCTGGGTGATGCAAGAGACTGTCACTGAATTTCTGTTCAGCCTTGGGCAAATTGCTTTCCTGACCCATATGTAAGCTACTTTCCACTGCACAAGTGTTGTCTTGTCATTCATTGCATATGTAGTGCCTACACCAGTGGAATCTTTAGCTGCTGCCCTAGTATTAATAGAGGACAATAGTAATCTGATGATTGTACATTTTCAAGGGAGCCAGCCTCCTGAGCAGCAGTTCACAAAAATTCCCACCCCTACACAACAAGTAATGATTGTCCCCAGTCAGTGAACTTGGTTAACTATTTAATTTGGTTTGCAGACCCAAGTAGCTCAATCTCATGCTGAGCTATGAGGTGTGCTGTAATGCTCTGATTTTGCTGTGGAGCTCACCCAGAAGTATCTTTCAAGCTTAAAACAACCAGAACTTCAAAAGCATGAACACGAATCTAAAGTAGAAACATCTATCAGCATCTATGATCAACTGGAAACTGCATTTCTTGGGAGCTGTGGATTGTCATACGTCTGGGTAGAGGCCAATAGTGTCCTTCAGCTCTTCTCAATGCGAAGGCCCTGCTGTAGACACTACAAACTTCAACTTCTGCACAGAGTTCTCAGCTTTGCTTCAGCTCCTACACAGCAGACATTTCTTTTTGCCTGCCCATCTCCCTCGCTCAGATATGCCTAGAGCTTCCAGTACTTCACAGATCTCCCTGTGCTGAATTAACTGCACTCAGTGCCAGGGTCTCTACAGTGTACCATGCAGTTGAGCACCAAGTGGAAAAGTTAATCTAAACATATTCAAACTATTAAAGGCAGTCTGAGTGCCATTTGAACTAGTTGTTTTCTCTCAGACGGATCACCAACGCACCTAGGTGTCTATCAATGATCAGAATTCATCCTCTTTTGCCATGAAAAGGCTAGTGATGAAGAGGATCTGAACACATTCCTTCTGCAGTTATGCTACAGATGCTCAGCTTACCCAAGGACTAGAATACAGCACTCAAAATCTCACAAAAAAAAACCCAACACAACTACCCACAACACCCACCACATTCGTATGCTTTACCCATTTCAAAGAAGATAGTGGATTTCTGACCTGGGAAGCAAGTCATGTAGAATACAAAATTCAACCTTTCAGTAATACCACCATCTGAATACCTCTTCTTTCTTTTCTTAAATAAAAAGAATCATCTGAAAATTGGAGAAATTCATTTCTATGCAAATAGGACTTCCTTCTTCTCAATTTTATATACCAAACATTTCCCAGAGTTCTCATCATTCTGAGAGCAGAGCCAACTCACAATGGACACCTTTAGAGAGAAGGACCCAGAAACTTCTTCAGCACTCCTCTGTTCAGAGATCGTACAAGAGACACAGTGCTGTCTCCTAATATGCTCTTTTTAACTCTCTGAGCACACACTTATGCGAGATGACTGTTTGCAAACATTGGCAGTTTCACTATAGGCAAACAGAGAAGAGTTTCTGTATACTCCTAGAAAGTCTAGAATGGACAGTCCCATTACTGGTGCAATGTGGGAAGAAAGATTACAAGCTGGTTTTGTTTAAATTCAGAGAGAAATTAGGGCTCAGTTGCCTAAAGAACAAAACCTTGTGGCACTCCTAATACTGAGTTTATGTGCATTTTGAGCATCTTGTCCCCCAGTTAAAAACAAGCTGCCAAGCACAGCTGTTGATTTTGTACAGGGAAAGAAGTTATTGTTCATGGGGAAAAAAGAAAAATATCCAAGAAGTGTAAAAGAAACACAAAGATGAAACTAGGATTTAGTAGTTGCCTGCTGGTCTCTTCAGTAGCTCCATCAAAGCAAACATCATGCTTGGATACTGCAGTTCGGTTTCAAACCAAAGAAATGCACTGAGAAAAGCACTAGTGACCAGATCAAGTAAGCCATATTAAGATAGGATGTCAGAAATAGACACATTTCTTTTTCAGAAACTTGAAAGAGCTCAGTAAAGAATATATGGCCAGGCTGGATAGGGCCAAATCCAGCATAACAGCACAGGTCTCCTTCCAGCAAATCAGAGCAGCTTCAATGAAAGGTCAAAGTAAATGGGAACTTCCAACCAACCTGCCATCTGACTTAACATGTTTTCTCGCAGCACATCAAGATAAGCCACAGAATGGTCTTGCACATGCAGATCAAACCACATTCTCATAACTTAATGAAGTCTTTGCCAATGAGAACTACTATGATTAGGCTTCATGTGTTCCTGCATGTGACTACCAGGCACTAGGACAAGTCACAATAATCCTCCTACGATCACCCTGTCTTAGCCATGGGCATGGGAGAGCCAAAACCCTCCCAGGGACAACTGAAAGACCCAGTTTGGAAGGGCAGCAGTTTGTTGGACTGTGTTATGGGTACATTTCACTTATTGCAGCTTCACAGCTGAGCCAAGGTTAGATGTCTAGAAGCCAGGAGGCACAATAAGTCTGGATCACCACACAACTGCCTCATTTCAAGCACTTCTCAACAGCAGACCTTAAAGCCCCTGTCCTGGTTTCTCTGGGATAGAGTTAATTTTCTTCCTAGTAGCTAGTATAGTGCTGTGTTTTGGATTTAGTATGAGAATAATATTGATAACACACTGACGTTTCAGTTGTTGCTAAGTAATGTTTACACTGGTCAAGGACTTTCCAGCTTCCCATGCTCTGCCAGGTGCACAAGAAACTGGGAGGGGGCACAGCCAAGACAGTTGATCCAAACTGGCCAAAAGGATATTCCATACCATATGATGTCATGCTCAGTATAGAAACTGGGGGGAGTTGGCCAGGGGGTAGTGATCGCTGCTCGGGGACTGGCTGGGCATTGGTTGGCAGGTGGTGAGCAATTGTATCACTTGTTTTTTCCTGGGTTTTGTTCCTCTCTCACTCTCTTGTTGTTTTCCGTCTCATTACAATTTATTATTATTATTATTTTGTTCCAATTACTAAACGGTTCTTATCTCAACCCACGAGGTTTCTTACTTTTGCTCTTTCAATTCTCTCTCCCATCCCACCACGGGGGGAGGGTGAGCAAGCAGCTGTGTGTTACTCAATTGCTGACTGGGGCTAAACCACAACAGCCCCTAAAAGCAAAGAGCCATTTACAAGTGCTGCAAAGCACTGTTTGATACTCTCTTCCAACAGGAGCCAAAGATGCTATTTTTTGCCTGCTGCCTGGAGCACTGCATGCTTATTCCCATTTCCAGAAAAATTTGAGGGATACACATTTCCTGTGTGGAAGCCTTCAGTTCTGGGTACCCTACCAGCAACAACTGCTGCAAGAGCTCAGCATATGAAGGTCTGGAAAGAGAAAGGTGGCAGGTTTAGCCCCAGTCCTCCTGTGGTCACTTCACAGTTAAAAACACAAAACAAATACCAACACACCCAGGAATGCCTTAATACCACCTCTGAGCTAGTCTCCCCTTTGACAGACCTGAATCTCCCCAAAATTAAAACAAAAAAAAAGAAAAAAAAGAGAAAAAAGAAAAGAATACCCGCACTTACTTCTGGATATCCAAGGTATGTACTTTAGTCTGGATTCGATATATCTCCAAGTCTTTTCCTTTCAAATAGTTGTTTCTTTGTCTTCATTTTTTAGTTAAATCCCTTGGATCTCACTGTCACTCTGTTGTCAAGCAGATACAACTGCTGGGGTTATTTGCTGCCTGCAGGTGCAACCATTAGGGCTGACAGAGCTGAGGGGTAGCTCTTAACCTCTTTTCTGTCAATCCAGTCAGGGCATTTTTAGCCATTGTTTTCATAAAAGCTAAAGATCTTCATAAGGGCCATCTGCTTCCCAGGCTGACTGTTCAGAAGTTCACAATTGAGTCATTCTCCATTATCATTTCAACACAGGCATTTTTAAATCTACTGATAGGAACCTCTTATATCAAGCCCACAAATGAACCCATGTTCATCAGAGACACTGTACAGTGCTGGGACAAGTTCTTCTTGTCATTACCATTAAAAGCTACAGCTCTGGGAGTTAAAAACAGTGGCATGGGTTATTAGCCATTCTGCATCACAGCATAAACTGATCCCCTTTAAATGGATATGTTTTGCCAAATACTTAGGAGGCTGGGTTTCTTTTTAACTTAAAGAGCATCAGTGACTATCAAAGATGAGATAATAGTACAGACAGCCAGTGGATAAACTGAAGAAGATGACCATAAAGCTCCCCAGGCTTCCCATTCACCACAGCTTAAGATTCCCTGCTGCTATTTCAGCACTTGTTTGCTGGTTGTTCAGAACATCAGTTCTCAAGCAGGCCTGCATATAGAGTTCAGACAGCACAATACCCAGGTATACAGATGGACAGCACATAGTACTAGATACAAAACTATGACTCAGATTAGCTGGGCTAGTATGATAAATTGTCAATGCAAGCTCAATGCATGGCTTGTCAGAACACTCATTTTCAACACAGCAATTCATTTTCTCTTAAAGATATGCTGCTGGTTTCCGTCTGCATTTGAAATGCAAATGGAATGTGCTTTATATTCACTGTTGAATTGTTTCATAAAATAAACATGTCAACTCCCAAGCTAAACCCGTGTGTTCTGTGAGGGACTCCAAAAAGGGAAGGATTTCTCTGCCCCATTCTTTAAGAGCTAGAGTTGATCATGTCACACAGATAATATTAGCCATCCGTTGTTGGCTACACAACACCCCAACAAGCCAGCTAGGTACCTGCATGTAATCAAGGTGCCTGATCTTGAAAACACCCACTTTAACTTGGATTATACTATTGTTTTCATTGAAGAGGTGTCACAGGAAACAGAAGCAAATGAGGATTCTGTTGTTGTAAAAACACACTACGGGAAAAGTTATTTGTGCCCAGGAGTTCTCAAAGGAAAAACCAAACCAATTGTAAGTGGAAAAGAATCAACCAAAATGGCAGAAGCAGGAAGATAATTAAACAGCATCAACTAGTACCAGATCCACATTCCCCTGACTACAAAGGCTCTGCAGCTCCACCTCACACTTTCAGATAGCAAGCAACCAGCCATTGCTAGAAAGCTGAGCATTTGGGATTAAAACCAAAACATCTTATCCCTTTGAAATATCAGAATTTCTAGGGGAATGTAATGATCTGCAGCCCTGGCAAATGCATCATGGCAAACTATTTTAGAGATCTATAGTGAGACGCCACTCAAGTCCCTATTGATAAAATCTGACAGAACACTTGATCAAGCAGTTTGTCAAGTTTTATCAATACTCACATATAATTGTAAATTTAGGTTTTTGAAACCCTTAAAAAAGAGAAGCCCTGCCTTTCTTAAAACCAGCACTACCAATTCAGCATAAGGGGACCATAATAAGAGAAGGACTGTTTGTTCTTTTTGGTTGGTTGGTTGGCTTGGATTTTAGGAGGGCACTAGACAACAGCTAAGAGCTTGTTTCTGTTAAGGTTTGCTTGGTTTTGTTTTGTTTTTGAAAAAAATCTGCTAAATCAAGACATCACCCCAGACTCTGTTTTTAAACTGAGCTGTTACACATACTAAACAGTTACCACGAAGCTTTTGACTTTTCTTGAAAAATACAGACACACTCTCTTACAATTTCCAAATTACTTGTAATTCCTGAATCACTTTCCTCCCACCTATTTCAGGGTTTATTATGTTATAGGCTTTATGCCAAGGTCATCAGTTGCACACAATGTGAGAGGACATTTTACTGGAGTTTAGGGATGGAAACCGTCTCCTGCCTATTGATTTGCAAACTAAGTTTTACTTTTGAAAAATCTACATTTTCTTTCACAGCTGAAAAGCTGAGGCAATATGGTTGCCACATAAACACTTTATGGTGTCAGGTACATACAACTATTACTATGGGAGAACTGTGCTTCAGTAGTTTTCAATCTGGACTTCATTCTGCACAAATAATCTTGTCTTTATGTCTTTCTTGTGTTTGACATACCCTGAAACCATTTACTTAAGTGCCCATAGAAATGTAAACAAAGCCATGAAATACCTCAATAATTACTGTGCCTGACCTCTGGCAAACAATACTCCTAAATTAAAATCTATCTGAATGAGGACACATTGTAGAAAAACATCTAGTAAGGATTAAAAAAAAGTCCAGGATCAGAGATTCAACCAAAGCCTTTGGTAAGTCATGCTGTATCCCATTACACCTATAGTAGCATTCTCATTCTGTTTCTCTACTTGAATGTCCTCACACAGTCCTATAAACAGCGTCAGTGCTTGGCCTTTTCATTCCAGCCTGCCACAACGAGTCATACAGCTAGAGATGTGACTGCGTGCTGACCATGCTGACTGTACTTCAGCAAAGCACTGAACAGCATGCCAAACTTTAAACATGCAATCACGTCCATGGAGTCACTGCTACATTGACCAGTGGAGACTAGGGGTCTGCTCAGGACTCCTCCTGTGAAAAGCATGAAAGTAATCTTTTAGCTGGGACCATAAAAGACTCTTATCCGCAAACAACCAGGGGAGATCTGTAATTCACTCTTACCATCAGGTTACATGGGCATTTGAAGAGTTTTGGAAGCAATGGTTCTCTGGTCTGCTGGATAAGGGAATTACGCTTTATGTGAAACATGCTGCTTCACTGAACTTGGGAAGAACATCTTGATTTTCACATATCAAACAATAGCTTTGAGCACATCCACTTTTGTTTCCCAGAGCTCTCCAACAGAGGAACTGTACTGCATACACATGCACAGGAGCATGCTGCAGTTGTTTCTTGAGAGCTTAAGAGCTACTAATTATTATAAACGATGCTCTTGCAATCACATGACTCCAAGAGATTAATAGATACAATCTCTACTCAGCCACACAAATCTAGAGATCTGTTTCATGTAGGTGGAGTAGTTTTCCTCACAGGGATGTTTGAAATGAGCTTATGATATAAGTTTTAGGGGTACTAGTTCCCTCCCACGTGAACCTCAGAGCAACTGCATGTTCAGCTCTTGTACCTGGCCAAGATCAAAGAATACCAGGACACTCCTAAAAACTTTCATGTTCACCAAGACAGGGAGACCCTTACATAAAACATATGACTTCCCAAATGCAGCTGGCAATTCTAGAAGACAAGACATGGTTATAGACTGCTGATCCAGGAGAATAGCCTCATTTAACACCTTCCTTTCCTGAGGAAACACCTCTTTCATCTTTTCCTGCACCCTAGCCCTCCTTTCCCCTTTTCTTTATTTCCTCTCCCTTGAAGAAATTAACCCACCCATTCTGTAATCTTACTTTTTGTGCAAGCAATTTGTGCTCCACAACTTAGTTTCCTCTGTGGAATCTGCTACAAAGTAGCTAAGGCTAGGGACATGGACAACAAATAAAAGCTCTGGGAAAAAAATTTATCTCCTTGAAAGCAGCGTAAGAACAACTCCCATTCTAGTGCAGAAGTCTCCTCCTCTATGGAGCTGAAAGCATAGCTAAATAAAAAAATAAAATAAAATAAAAAATCACAATTTTTATTGCATTATGCTCTGCATTTGAATGAATGAAAACACAGGAGAATGCAATGCCACCTTTAACACTAATACTTGGATCAATGTTTAAAAAGCAATTCTCCTGAAAAGACAAGAAAACACAAGGATCCCCGTGAATACATGATCCTCTATGTCATTCACAGAAATAAACAGAGCAAATCACCAGATCTAGCTTCAAGGCACATCTTAGCTGAACAACCTTTCCAAACAGAAAGGGATCCAGTTAACACTCAGATTCAGCTGTGAAGCACCAATCTGTATCTACAAACTGTCACAGGCAGCAAACTTCAGTCTCAGGCAACATTCTGATATTTTGGTTGATGCCACAAATTAAGTTAAAACAGCATGGTAAATAGCAAGCCATTATGCAGCAAGAAAAGAAAAGTATACCTCAAAACACAGCAGGCTAGCCTAAGGCCTGCAAGTCAGCAAAGTGCACAGCACCTACACTGAAGCCTCAATACACTGAATATTCTTATAGTTAAGGATGGACAACCATTGCTCTGTGGAAGAGGAATGGATTTAAGCACATGTATTAAAAATTTTGTTAAACTTCAGCCTGACCTGCTGAGATGTATAAACAGACAGCTTCTGCTCTGTCTAATCCATTTAAAACATGTCTGACACCTTCAGTGTTGTTAACTCCGATCTTCAGTTACATTACTTAGCTCAAGTGGCTGAGCTAACATTCAAGGTCCTACACATATATAACTGTTTCTGGTAAGAAAAAGTACAGGAAAGACTTGCTGACCTAGGGAGTGGAGGTGGGGGGAGGTCTGAGGGGGCTTGAAACCAACCTTTGTGCTATTGCTACGTGCACAAAATTCCACTACCACCCGGCTGATTATTACACAGAAACCTTCTCTAATAGGTTTACATTATATCCTTCTCTTTTCCCAAGTATTCTTGTTAACGAATCTCAATGCCCTTGTAAAACCAGAGCACAACCTGTTTTCTGTCACAGAAGCCACAGTCCAGAGATGGATTTGTTTTGTTGTGTCTATGTTACCTCTTAGACTATGCTTTGTATTCCTTCAGATACTTTAATTGGGCCTGTAATTAGACCCCATCTCCCTACCTTTATGTGCCTTTTCCCAGCTTTCTTTTCAAAGTGCTAGATCCTGACAATATTAACATTCTCCTCTGGAACCTCTTGAGATCCTAGCAGTAATTTCATGCACCAATAATGTTTTACTAAAAATAAACAGACCCAAAACACTGGTAACCTGGGAATAATCAAGAAGTCACACATGTCCTGATATACAGCCAAACTGCCTAGTGACCTCTGTAATTACATCACTCATTAACATTTTCCCAGCCAGCCCAATTTCCCTCTGGGTTGATGGAAAGCATACCTGTCCAGCTAAGCAGACTGAAAAGGTGTGACGGACAAAGGCAATGAAGCCTAATGGGATAGAACCCAGGTGCCATAAAGGTTTAGGCTCACTGGAGTGGTTTTGTCGTAAGGGCTGATGATCAAATTCTAGGTCTGCAGCAGGAAACTGATATTTATTCTGGCACAGCTCTAATATACGTTTTAAAGGATTCAAGGCACCTCTTGCATTCCTACTAATTATAGGCCAACCTCTGCCAAACCGTTCTGGACAGAGGCATGTGAGACTCCACTACTGCCTAAAATAAAGGAACTATTCCTCTCAAAAGCACTGATGCCTCCATATCCACATCCCTCCTTCTCCACAGGCAGCATAGAAACGTTGATCATGTGCCAAGGAATAGGCAAACATCGGAATAATATTTTTAAAACAAAATAAAAAACAAATAACACACACACACACAAACCACACACCACACACAAGAGCTTTAATCCTCCAAGCACTGAGATATATTCAGAAGAATGAGACAGTCTCCTTTCTCATTACATACAGCAAATCGCTTTGCGCTAACAAAACACTTCCAGTAATCTCTTACAGCATAAGTGCCTGGTGGTTCTTCTCTGAATTATAAAACTTGGCCCATCTGCACAACAAAAAGGAAAAGTTAGCTTTTTAGCCTCAGGACCATCTTCCTAATTGCAACAGGAACTTCAAGGTGTCAGACACTACTTAAACAGGGAAACATATTACTCCGGATGTGGAATCTTGGTTACTAGTGGGTTTTTAAGAACTTTCCAAACAAATGTGCACCAAAAAAATACACAAACTTATCCTTTCTCAGATCAGAGGAAAGGAGTATCTGGCCATTGAGATTCATGCTTGAACAATTTTCCTGTGATTTCATATAATTTCTAGAAAAATTTAAAAAATAACTAGGAGTTGGACAGTATGTCTTTTCCCCAAAATTATTTCTTCACTTTCCTAAAACTCAAACATAAGACATTTCAGTCTGAAGGGTTCATCTCCTAAGGATTAACTTTCTACTCTAAGGTAGTCTAATGGAGAAAGAAAAGCTACTCCAAAGCTTGGTTCATTCATTGCCTTCTAAAACATGCAGGTTGAATCAGCCTCTGGCACTTGTCTCTGCTCAAAGACTACTGGCAGAGTCTGGTTCACTGGCTTAGACCAAAATCTAACTGTGAGCACAATGAATCTTCCTCTTGGTCTGGCTGAGTCAACAGGCGACTGGAAACAGTTCGTAATGCTAACAGACAGAGAACAATACAGTACTCTACATCTTCAAGCAAATTACCATATTCTTAAAATACTTTAATTCAATTCTTTTTCTTTGTTCTTAAACACAGCTGAAGTCACTCATCTCCATTTCATTCTGAATTTGCTGTTAAACTAAAATGGAGAGAGTGAGTTTGTGGTTTTCATCAAGGTTTTCTTTTTTCTTTGTTTTTAATGGCATGTTGAAATCCACAGAAGAGCAATCACCTGCTCTCGTTATGTTTCAGTCTTCGATTACGGCACTACAGAGGAGCAATCTTATTTCGAAATTACTTTTTTAATGGGAATAAGTCAATCTCATAATTTATTGAATTCTCAAACTCCAACTACAATGGCAAACATTGTACATAAGCTAAATCAAGATAACAAATTACAGTAAGTAATATAAAACCACAGAAATGTAATTATACAGTTTCAACAGTTGTTCTTGTCAGGGCAATGGAAAGCACCCAGATGAATCTGAAATTTACACTGTATTTTGTTGAATTCAGCCTAAGAACCACCTCACATGATAGAATTGGAGACCTCTGGTCCAGGCTTTGGGGTCAAGTCATGACAGAGGACAAGTGCTTCAGAAAAAGCTGCTAAAATAACCCTCACATCCTAGCCTTCATGGATTCATTCTCATTCCCATTGGCAAAAACTGCATTTTCTTTCTCCTTCTAGACTTCTTACTATCATTACATACTACCATTTTGGGTATTAAAGACAAACCTCCAGTCTGTCATTCCAGCACTAAGGACTGGGGCGCATGTGAGCTCCCTTTCCTTGCTGGACAACAGGTGTGGGTGAAGCAGAAGCAAAGAGATACACAATAGTCTATGTCATACTATACATTAAGAGAGCAGGAGAGCACATGTCACCACAGTTCGATAAATTATGGCCCAACAGACAAGGGGTTGGGGTAAGACTCCAAAAGACTTATATCTGTCAGAGACTTTGCTATGACCCTGAGCAAACTGTTTATCTTCTTTCCCTTCTCTTTATCACAGCACCTTAGATTGCAGCTTCTTTAGGAAAGAACTACATCTTAGCATATAGAGTAAGAGACCCTCGTCTTAATTTGATCCTCTAGGCACCACTGTAATAACAAACAACTATAAGGAGGGGAAATGATCAAATAATTAATGTGAAAAAACACTGTGATGCATCTTATAAATTATTCAAGCAACTGCAGTTATTAATAACTTCCTAGATTATTGAAACTAAGCCAACAATAAAAATCAAATTTATTTTTTTTACCAATTCCTTCCGTTACCACCACTCTGTAAGACAGAAAACTACAATGGCACATTTAACCTGAGTGAGGACACCACCACTGCTAAGTGTTGCCTTTGGACAGAAAGCCTTGCAGGGGAATTTCTCCATCGCAATAATTTGCAAAGTCATAATAATATTTCTATGTCCATATTAAATTTTATAGAGGTTATTTTTTTATTACCAAATATAAATTTGGGGCCTCTATTACCTGCCATGCTGTCTTAAAATAATTCCAAGGTTATGCTGTCATCGCATAACTGGAAATTTGTAACCCTAATTCAAGCACTAGAAATATAACACATAATGTACAGCAAAAGAAACAACGTAACGCCAAACACGATTTTCTACTACAATAAGCTGGGAAGTGGCTGAGCAGAAAATTCATCTTTCATATTGTACGCATCAGTAGTCCATAAGTGAAGATCATACCTCTATCAAATGCTTGAATGATAATGTCTCTTGTGAAGCTGTTTCTGAAGTGTCAAGAAACAACAGCAATAGTTTTCTGAAGTCCTGAACTAAATTTTTTGGCTATCTGGAAATCAATGTAACAGAGAAACCTGGTTTTGCTCACTTCACTTTGTACTTAGTGTATCCAGCCTTGGCTCCAGGTCCTCTACTCTCTGCTTTATTTGTGAGATCAAAGACAAAGCATTCCTAGAAGATGCCACTTTTACACGGATACATAATAATACAAAAAAGCAGCAACAAAGCTCCTTAGCTGCCAGGTATTAAGAAGAGCAGGGAACTTATTTGTACTTTGCATAACCAAGACTGTTAAAAGGCCAGGAACTCCACACAAAATACTCCACGGGCACATTGTCTGGCAAGCTGGTTGTTAAACCTCAAGTTTTTCCCCACCATTACAGACCTTGTACTAAGCATTTCACAGCCCCGCCATTCAGCTTTCCATACAACAGAGGGGAATAAGGACTCAGACTTCTCTTGTAAAGCAGCCTACCACACACTGATGAAAAACACCATGCGTGTGCGTGAAGCATTATCATCACTGTATCATCCAGAAATATAACTTCACTTAGTGGGAAGACAGCAAGGCACACAGAGATAGGAGGGAATCTGCTAGCAAGCAGCAGGTTCAGCCAGTAACACGTATGCAGAATAGCAATGGACTACAAAGGTCTAAATAGACTCCAATAAAGCAAGAGCTTTATTGAACGCACCAATCTATGAATGCTACACATTTTGCACTATGAAACAGCATGATCTGCATCATGTTAAGAGCTCTCTGTGCACAGGAGTAAAGGAGATGGCTCTTTTACATAAGTTTCTTCAAGATAGAAACAATTTAAAGAAAATAGGTCAAAGTCTGATAGCTTGCTGTTTTACAAAAATTACCAAGTCAAAATTGTTAGTTGCTACACTGAGGGTGGCTCCACTGTTCTTAGCAGCCTAGGTTTTCATAGCTGTACATAAAACATGCTTGAAAGGGACCTGAGAACAGTGTCTCTCCCTCTATCCCAAGGCAGGAAAAGTGCAATTATGTTGTTTTTCATTATCATGCAGGAACTCAAACTGCAGAGCAGGAGGGCCAAGCCCTGACCACCCATGAAAATACAGGGAAATCTCAATGAACAGAACACAGGAAATGAAGCACAGATCAATGGCTTATGGAAAAAAGCTCTACTCAACCAGACAGCTGAGAATAACCTAGTCATAGTAATAAGAGAATCTGCAGTCTCACATCAGAAAGGGCACTCTCTCATGAATTACACAGGACAAGGCTCTATGCTAATACTGTTGTAATAATCAAATGTAAGCATACAATTCACATAATGATTGATGCTGCTACAGAAATCCATTGTAGAGCCCTACCCTATCTCCATAGGAACTTATACAATGTACCTTTGTCTAATAAGCAGGATGTGGCTGTCAAAAGCAGAAGTTTAACTGATGTATTACTAGTCCAGTTAGTAAACCATGAAGAACCTCTTAGATCTGACAAAAAAGGTAGGAAACTAGGGGAAAGGTAATTCCGACAGGGGGAGATTGCAACCACTGACTCACAGACCACCTACCCCAATTACACCACCGACTCAAATGATGAAGTTGAAGAACAACAACTAAGCATGCGTACTAATTTACATGCTAGGTGAAGAGATTTTAACCAATCGTTTAATAGAAGAATACTGCATATGTATTAAGAAGTTGAATATGTTAAAGCTTTGTGCATAAATAACTGTTAATTTGAAAGCTGGGTGTGCTGTCTTGGGACAGGCACCCATATCTGCACAAATATGCAAGAAAATACCTCTGCTCTGTGTGTATATTGGCATCTTGCACACCGGGTAAACAAACCCAAATTTTTGGGACAACCATACCACTGTTTCCTATAGAGTCAAACACCTAACAGAGGGTAGCTAACAACAAAAAAACATTCAGTGAACCCTGGGCAGAGACTTGTTTGCAAGTCTAATATTAGTTGTACTGAAAACTAGTAACACCAGGAAACATTTCAAATGTATTCCCCACGCTTTGCTTCAGAGTCTTTATGACTTTGCTGTACTGATGTGTGGGCTATGAACATCTACCCAAGAAATGGCACACAGCAATACTACCCTTTCCCCCTGAGCCACATTTCAGAACGACAAGGAAAATGAAACACAATAGAACCCACGTCAGGGGTCTTTTATTTTTGGCCAATAGGACCTTTGCGGCATGAAGGCAATGACTCGGGACACTAAAATTTCATCTTTATCATGTTTGGCAACCATCAAGTTTTGCATGATCTTTAACAGTGTGTTCCTCATGTTCTGAACACTCAGGTTGAACCACCTTGTCAAAGAGCAGCAAGTACTTGAAACTGCTGCTGATATCTAGAGACTGCAGTTTGACACCACAGAAGAAAAGAATAATTTACGCAGCCAAATAATTGAATTGAGACAATAAATGGACATTTGTACTGATTCTAGCTTGTCTTCCTCTCTGACTGCATCTCAGCTACAGGATGAAGCTGATAACAGTGAAGTGCACAGTGATAATTCAATTAACAGAGTATTCAGTATTACTGTAGGAAGCAACACTGGAAATATCTATTGGAAAATAAAGATGCCTTATCTTCAGAGCAAGATATAGTGTGCAGTAGAAAATGTACAGGGACTGAGTCTGAGCATGAAGCACAACCAACAGTAAACAGCTACCAGTTCTGCAAGCACTGCCACCCTCTGCTCAGGCTGAGACAGGGATCCTACAGGAAAAACACAAAACATGATCATGTAGCTAAAGCCTTATGAGAACATATATGTAGAAAAGGACAAACAATCAATGTAAACCCATCCGTAATCAGAAAGCTTTACAATTATTCAGTATTTGATTTGGGAACTTTATCCAATTTTTTTCCTTTTTTTTTTTTTCTCCTTAAATGAGTCCTGTGTTTATAAAGTACATGGTTCATTCTCTGTATAGGCAGAGAAAAATCACATATATCCAATGAGAAGCAACAGCTGGCAGGAAGCAAAGTCCATAGTGTGTGTAACTATCCTATACCCACAGGGATGGAAGGGACTTCAAGAAGTTACAGGGCCAACTCCCACCTCAAGGCAAGCTCAGTTTTGCCTGTGTCATCCCTGATCAATGTTTGCCTGACCGGTGATTAAAGACCAGCCATGGAGATTTCAGATCCTGACCAGAAAGTCTAATCCACTGTCCTTTTCTGTTGGAATGCTTTTTCTTAACTTTTTCTTCCAGAAACGTAAGCCTACAAATTCCCGTACCATCCACTACAAATTCCTGTGCCATCCACTACAAACACAGAGTATAGTGGGTGTTTTTCCCCCTCTTTTTAAAAGGAAGTTTATATGCTGATATTCTGATAATCACCACTACCCTTACAATGGAGAAATATACCTAGCAATGGTAATACATCTCCCTAGAATCCCAGTGTAAGATTAAGCAGGCACTGAAATAATAATATCTTGGGGGGAAAATTTACAACTACAATATTTTCACTATTGTTAAAAAAGAAATTTGCACATCAGGGTTTTACCTCTTATGATTAGTGCTGCTTACTTTCTGGCCAGCATAAGCTCAGTCATGAAATCTACTTCCATAAGTCACAGATAAATTTATACTAGGAAAAAAACAGAGCCATTTTATCTTATAAACATAAGCAACCAGAAGTTTTTGTTCTGCTTTTAGCAACAAACACTCAAAAAAAGACAAAACACCTTTAGATATTTGAAGACATCTTTAAATCTCAAAAGCCAAATTTTCATCAGAAATAAGCAGAGCCAGTCAACTTCTTCATTTGAAGGAATAAAAAGAAACTCAAAAGACCTGAAGAGAAACAGATCATAAACAATCCCCCTGCTTGCTCTGCCTTCACTGCGTGTCTTTCACATAGGGTTTCAACCACACCCCCAGGGCTCTCTGCAAATTCTGCATGAGCCTTGGGGTCTCTAAGATGTGACCACCTGTCACAGCAGAGGCCTAATTGTGCATTCCCTCCCTGTGCTCTGCAGAGCCCTGTGGTGACCTTCCATCTTCCCAGAAGCCTGAAGCCTTCTAGCCATCCCTCAAAGGAAGACAAGCATCAACTCTTTTTAAGGGACTAATTCATGCATGCAAGAAAAGGTAGATCTATGTATACATTTGAATAAGCAAGCTCAGACTCAAGGTAAGAGAAATGAAGAGTGGGATTTTCTGGGAGGTTTACTGCAGATCTGAATAGAAACAGAGTTAAGCCAGTGCTCTCTACATCACAAAATTTGCCAGTGATAATTGTAAAACATAGCATTGCTAAAGCCAAAAAAGCTCGATGAAGATTAAGGAAACAATTTTTTTTTTAAAAAAAGGCTATTGATGCTGTCAATTCTCCAAAGGATCTAATAAACCTGAAGGCAAACAAGCAGTCCAAATCCTGCCCCTCTGGAAAACTTAGAGCAGCAGATTCTGGGAATTTGTTACATATGTTGTAAAACAGCTAGCAGTATGTCTCAGAGTTGACTTACGTCTACACAGAAATGGCAGCAGGCCTTGCTTAGCAGAGTTTTTGCTCTTGAATCATCATCAGAATTCTCCCGGTCCAACTCAGCAGTCTGGAGCCAGGAGCATTCATTGTTCAGATGAGGTCCTTTCTCTAAAAAGTATCTGCCTGACGTATTTAGCACAATCCCATTCCTCTGGGGGGCGGGGCAATAATACCTTTGTACAAAAGGGAGAAAGATAGTGAATGAGAAGCATTTCCATTTTGAAGTAACTCTGCTTGGAAATGCATTTGCATGTGTAGGATGGGCTTTAGCACACATATCCTCAGTAAGTAAAAATTCAAGAAGTTTGCGTTTACAAAACGAACACGTGGAAAAGCACAATCTTGCATCAAGGGCAGCTCTGCTACTGCTGGCCCAGGGCCACAAGGGGCAGTCACTGAGACCCAGCTCTCCACCTTTACCATCCCAATGGTCTAAGTCTGCACCCACATTGTATCCACTGCATCTATAGTAAACCTCTTTGGGACAAGAGCACTTATCACTACAGCAATACAGCCCTCAACAGCATTAGTAACAATATTTCAGCATCTCAAATGATGAAACAAAATTCCAACAGTGCCCAACATGAGAACTGTGAGCTCTTGTGAAAATCTGCACTCAAACTCTGAACAGTGGCCGTATCAGCTGGTCCCCAAATAGCCAGGCCCAGTCAGCCACTAGGAAAGGGAGCATTCGTACAAGAAAGCACACTGCCTGCTGAATAGAAGGGCTTTAGCAATTTATTGGCATAGGAAATGTTAAGTCAAGGGTATTTATTTATAGCCTACTTGGTTTCAAAAAAATAGACCACAGAAACTTCCGTTTCTTTCCTAAACATGACTTTTGACCAATCTCCCACCTGCATTTTAAATTGGTAGAGGCCTTCTTTCAATATGACACCAAAATGAGGCTGTGGGAATTCAAGATTAGCTTACAGTAAGTGGAAATTTAAGACTAGCTTTCAGTCGAAAATTCTGTAGGACTGTGGTTCACAGTTCTACACTCAGCTTGCAAACATACTCTGGAAATATAAGACCCTAAATAACAGATGATATTGCAAAGCTAGTGGATGCCACATGGTGAGATACAAAGTCGTCAAGGAAAGAAGACATTTTGTAAAAAGTAAATAAAAATGTAGTACCAAAAATTGACTATATTTATTTCATACCCTCATAGGATTTGGTTTCATTCCCAAATGTTGCTATACCAATAAATCCTCCTTCCCTAGGAAGTTACAGCAACACAAAGGATAGAGGAAATGACACATAAACAATCTGTGTGTTGACAAGAAGGCAATTTTGTAATATGTTGTTATTTATGGCCAACACTTAAGCAGATGGAAGATGCATCAAAATGAGAGTTTCATTTAGAACATGCAGGCCATGGAGAAGTCTCTGCAGGAGAGGTGCACCATGGGAAAATACAAGGCACTTAACAGCTAGAACTGCATTACAGTGTTTGTTTTAACTTAAAAAGAAACACATGGTAACATACTGGAGATGAGGTAAAGGTGCAACACGGAGAGGGTCTCTCAAATAGGCAGTGAAAGGAAGAAGTATGGAGTGACACTACCCTGAGCAGCCCTCTTGCTTCCTGAAGGAAGCGGCAGGTCCTGTGACATGTCCTGCTGGAAGTCTGCCATTTTGCTGTTCCTTCCCCCAGTATGGGTGAGACCCCTTCCTTTTACAGGTGCAGGCTCTGAACCACCGTCATGATGGCGAAAGCAGGTGCAGAACTTGGCCCTCACTCTGTGCACTGTCCGACTAGATTTGCATTCGTTAGTCCACCGCATTCATTAGACATCGCAGGGGCTGCCTCCCTCTAGCACTGCTTAGAGCACATGGTGATACAGCGGGGGGAAGGAACGGACTGGCCCAACAGGCCGATGAGCAATTTCCACCCATAACTCTGAGCAACGCAGCACACAGCTCCCAAAGAATGCACTCATTTTAGCTGCATTGCTTTCCATCGTATTAGCTCATGCATGAAAGGGGAAAATAAATTAGCAAGGGAAAATATTTATGCCTCCTCCTCTCCCCCCCACTATTTCATTTGATTCTAAATCAATTTGGAAGCCCTGCTGGCATCAGGGCCCTGAAGCGCTGACAGCCTTGGGGAGCTTTTAATATCTGAGTCTCTCTATTTTCCTCTCAATTGGCAAGGTCCCTTAGTCATACCATGGGACACAAGAGGGAGCAAAGCAGTTTTAGAATAGCAGTCTTTTCCTAATAACTGATTTAACTTCCCAATCAAAGCTGAATTTTAAGAGTTTCCCACCCACTGATGAGGCATCCACATGCAATGCTAGGATAATAACCTTCTCGCCCCCCTCCCACACTCGCTGGCAATCCAACTCCTCATGTCACATGATTGTGTTCACCAAGGGTTAGGTTTGTAGTTTGGTTTCCAAACCAGTTATATGCTCTGTATGTGCCTTTCTGCCTCCCTCTGCTGACTCTGAGCTCATCAGCCAATTTCAGCTGCATTTGGCAGGAAGGAAGAAGCCTCAAAAACATTTATGTTTTTTGCAGGAATCAGCAGCAGAGCGAGTGAAGAGGCCATTTAAGACCCTGGCTGGGGGAAAGGCGGTACCATGAATGCTCCCCCTGACCAGGCCCCAGTGAACCTACACAAGAGACACGCCTCAAGACACAAACCCATAGGAAACTAAGGTTCATTAGCTCCGCTTCTCTCTGAGCTATTCAGTTTTTTCTAGGCTTCCTACAGCTTCATCCAAGCTCCGTGATGCTAACCACAAACTCAGCCTGCAATATTTAGCAATGATCTCTCTGCCTGGCAAAGTACTTATATGCAATGTGGGAAGCAATGGACAGGGAGTCAGGAGCACCGTGCCAGCAACAAGTAACATTGCAGAAGGACCCCAAATGCAAGTCAGGCTCCTCCCAACTGCTGGCCTCTGGCCTCTTCCCTCTTGCAGAAAATGTCAGACAGCAAGCCCATGTAATGAAGCAGTGCCACTAAAGCAAAGGTGCCTGATGTGTCCTCCCTTCCCAGCAACTCACTCTTATCTCTGAAGCATGTTGATATAAGCACCTGGTTTCCTGCAAGGATGCACGTAACAGGGAAACGATCTAGTACCAGGATCAAGGAGCCAAGTGGAGAAGACAACGGGCAACAGGTACAGGTTGCACTGGGAGAGGTTCCATCTTGATACAATACATTTTTTACAGTGAAAGAATCACGGCAACAACGTCCCCAGGAATGTGGTAGTGTGTCCATCACTGGAGGTTTTCAAGATGCAATCAGACAGCGTGCTAGATAATCTCATCTAGGTTCCCTTTCCCACAAAGGGATGGACTAGATGATCTTTCAAGGTCCTTTCCAACCTGGGCTGTTCTGTAATTCTATGATTCTAAAAGTAAGGGTCTGTCCATTGCGTCGCTACCCAGCCCCACATGTATACCCACACAGCACTCATGCCACAACAGAAACATTCACAATGAAGAGGCAGGGGAAGAAGCCAAGACTAGGGTGGCACTCTTTTTCTTTCGGTGATGCAGATGGCTCAAATGCACAGCAAATTTCAGGTTTACAGCATATTTCTGGAGGTCATGCCTGAGCTCTGTTATGCTAATAATTGCTAGACAACACTCTTCATGTGACTATAAAATCAACTACCAAGAAAAACAAGTTCAAAATATAGTTCTGGTTTGTCTGGGAGTATTTGCAAGCTCAAATTAAATTTAGCCAACAGGTATGGCCAGGTAAAAGTAGAAATGAAAGTGCTCAAACAAACCACTTAAAAAATTGAGTATTCTGACATTTCTTTTCAAAATATTTTTCTCTCCTCTGAGAAGTATTTGCTTTTTGGTTTTGGTAAAATGCGTTATTTCACCTCTCCTTCCTCTGACTGAAACACTATTTCACCTAATACTTTCTCCAGTTTTTGATAGACTTTGAAAGGCTGAAGTTTCTGCTTTACAAAAAATGCAAGATCAAAAATTTCTCTGTTCAGATCAATGAGATAATTTTTTTTTTTTTTAGGAGAAAAGAAATCTGCAATTCCATGAGTTTCTGTTTCTTTCCCTACAGCTCTGCACAACTTTGCATAGTTAAACTGCAGATTAGGCTTGGAAGAGTTATGACTTTTGCTTTATAAAAATGCAAGTAGGGCGTTTTTAGGTCTGAAGCCTAAGAGGGCTTAGCATGACTTAAGAGAGTTAGCTCATTGTCAGTATTGAGACTGCAGAGATAGAGATACAGCATTAGCTTAAATGCAGAAGTTACAATAACCGAGCTAAATGAACGAGTCGCAATGTTATGTTAGCAGCTAGAGTGGAAAATACAGATATCACAGCTTGTTAAACTGCATTGGTTAGAAGGCTTGCCAGATTTGTTTTGGCAGTGAACACACTGATAAGCACCCACAAGGTGATTTACAGCAACACAGCCACAGCGATACTGCTGATGTCAGAGACATTTTAACACAATACCTTCCTAAGAGAAAACTGCCCGACGGCATAGCAGGGCGCATCACTGGGTATTGTTTATGAAGTCAGCAGCAAACCAAATATGCAAAAGAAGTTAGCGTAGAATATATAAAGAAGCAAGATGAGGGATTTTTTTCAGGAGTCCCTTTTCTCTGGGGTGATGATTATTAAAAGCCTTGATTTGCTAATTATAAAGGTTAACCTAATTTTAAAACCATGGAAATGAATATGGATTAGATACTGTAAACGACCTTGTCTCATTATTCTGCACATCTTGATAGTGATGACTGCTTTGGCTTCTGCAAGGGAAAAAAAACCAAACAAACAAACACCGCCATCCCCCCCAAAAAAGCCAACCCACAGAGCCCACTTGTTCCATGGTTTTCCTGCAACAACTCCAGAGGCACCTGCTAGCAGAAAGCAGGGCAAACCCCACCTGCCGACTGCCCCTCCATCCAAGGAGGGGTCCCCACGCCACTCCGCGCCGAGTCCTCCGCGGGGAACAACGGCAACAGAAAAGAGGTGGCTGGCGCCAAAGACAGGAGTAAGCGTGTCGAGGACACGCGGTGCGGAGCGGCTTTCCCCTCCGCCCGCCTTGGGCCGGCCCGGCAGCAGGGAGCAGCCCCACCCGGGCTCCTGAGAGGTGGTGGGAGCGCCCACCAGCAGCCGCCACAGCGGCAGTGGGAAGCTTCCAGGAGCGACATGAAGCAGCAAGCTGCATTTCCCCCACCAACACAGAACAAATAAAATAATTAATAAATTAATTAATGAAATCCTCACACACATCCCCCCCTAAAAATACTCTTTTTACACAACGTTGCACCCTCTCTGTAGTACCATGTCCATGATTTTTCATAGTTACACTTCCCTGCCCTGGGAAATACTCCTCTTAAGCGTTAAGATGTGAATAGGGAAAACCGACAACAACAAAAAAGACTCCAAAGCTATCTTCACGCAGTTCATAAAGACAAAAGGAAAATACTAAATATTGACTGCCCTATGCTAATTTCTAAAGCATGGCTGAACCCAGAACAACAGGTTAGCAGTCTTGCGTTGAACCTGCAAGCATTGCGACAGCTGCCATTTGTGTAAAGCAGCACAAAGGGATACTTGGGCCACATCTTGCAACGGGGGAGATGTAAAAATAAAATTAAAAAATAAAAAAGAGAAAGACACTTCTGCCCACTAAATAGCCTATCCTTCAAATAAACTACATGAAATACCTAGCCATGAAGCTGGTAGAGAAGAAGAAAAACCACCTTATTTTGATGCAAACAGGAATTTTTAAGTTATTTTCACCTCAAAGCTTTCAAAACATGCCCTGCCTCCCAGTGCATTTCCTTCTCACAATGTAAGCATTAGTCAGAATACTATCAAAATGTATACCAAAGCTTTTCAGATGCAAAAAAAAAAGAGGGGAGACGAGATTATCTCTTTGCTCTGTCCATTCACCCAGCATCTCTTCTTGCATCAGGCAGCAAGTCTGGTTGCTTTCTTCCTATCCCCTCTTTGTTGCTCAGCACGCCTGCTATCCCAATTTTTCACATTTAAAATGCACACAGCAATCTTCTGAGGCTGAAACCGAGGGTCAGGATGTGGCACAAGCTGGTGTAAATCCAGCAGTGTCATGGAGCTGCAGTGATTTACACAACCTGTGCCAATGGTTTGCTTTGCCTCCTCCAAAGCGCAGAACAACTGTGTGACCATAAAACAATAAATAACAATAATAAAAGTGCTCTGCACACATTCTAACTTGAATAATTGCTTTCTGTCTCTCTCCATTCCCCTCAAAGTCTCAGCAGGATGCAGCTACTCCCATTACTTGCTTTGCTAACCCAAAGAAAACGAAGCTCTTAAAGCGATACATCCCCAGAGACATTAGGAATGTATTTACACAGCAAAGCAGAGGCACCTTGGCAGCAAATGCCAACATCCCTGTGCTGTCTTGAGAGATACAGCAGGGAGACAATAGCAGCAAGGTAGTCTTTGGCACATTAGCCAGGTATGAATTTACGAGGGAAACCAGGAAGGCTTCCAGCACTTGCTCTAAATCTCCACCTCTTGCTCCTTCACAGTGGTGTTGCAAAGTCACATGCTCCCAGAGCAGAACCAGTTTGTTGTCTCAGACATCAGTAAGTGCCTTGCCAGCTAATCACACTGGGGCAGCCACCTTAGTCACCAAAATACATATCCAGCTCACTGAAACCATTTGTACCCTGGCTGATAGTGTCCTTGCTGGTGCATCTTCACTGGCTACTTTACCAATGTCAATGCAGGACACTACACGTTTGCTAAGTCCTGCTATAGTCACACTTATTTTGTTACAAAGAGCCAAAACAAAATTGCCTAAAGGGTCCAGACAGAGAAATCATTGGCAGCCCTGTTACTCACCAAGTGCCTCACTACACGGTGTCATTGATTCATAGATGGTGACAGAGGAGTCTGCTGGTTCACTGACCCTCAGCTGTTTGCTCAAGACCATCCAGGATCATGAGGACAGAATTGTTATCTGCAGCTCTAGAGGTCTAGGTTCAGCCTAGGACCTTCACAGTTCCTCAGTTGTCCTCTAATCCTTCCCCTTCTTCTTCTGACCTAGCCTGTGCCTTCCTGACCCAATCTCCCCCATAAAAGCATACGTGAACGTAATGCAAGAAAGAAATCAGTAAAGAGCCCTGGGAAGCAGAAGAGAAAAGAAAGTCGAAGGGCTAGACATTCACAGAGATAAATATTGCAGAGGAAAAGGAGATTGATA
The DNA here is from genome assembly GCF_034638445.1 of Ciconia boyciana. Taxonomy (NCBI): domain Eukaryota; kingdom Metazoa; phylum Chordata; class Aves; order Ciconiiformes; family Ciconiidae; genus Ciconia; species Ciconia boyciana. The sequence goes on from NC_132938.1 coordinate 62,578,696, forward strand.
AGAAATGGTGCAAGGAGGAAAAAACCTGGGAAAGCCATGTATGGATTTATACTGAAATAGAGTGGGGAGATGCAAGGTGGATTATCAAAAGCTCTGTGCAACAAAAAAGGCTCCAAGACTATCTTCACGCAGTTCATAAAGACAAAAGGAAACTACTAAATATTGACTGCCCTATGCTAATTTCTAAAGCATGGCTGAACCCAAAACAACGGGTTAGTAGTCTCGTGTTGAACCTGCAGGCATTGCGACAGCTGCCACTTGTGTAAAGCAGCACAAAGGGATACTTGGGCCACATGTTGCAATAGGGGAGATGTACAAAATAAAATTTAAAAAAAATTTAAAAAGGGAAAGACACTTCTGCCCACTAAATAGCCTATCCTTCAAATAAACGACATGAAATACCTAGCCATGAATCTGGCAGAGAAGAAGAAAAACCACCTTCCTTTGATGCAAGTCTGGCTTTTATGTTTGTCTCAGTGATAACGCTCTTACCGATATCAACACTTAGGTCAGTGGTAAATAGCTTAGGAGCTCCGTGTAGGCAATGTGCAACACAGTTTAAAGTGAGAGTGCAGAACTGGAAGAAAAGGGGCTGGGGAAGAGAAAAGAGAAGAGGAAGATCAGGATCCCACTGCGTTAGCAGGCACGTGTCCCTGTGTGATTACACCTGCTCTGTGACGTGCTGTTAACTTTCCTCTGTCTTCCAGAATGGGAAAGTCCATACCTATGCAACCAAGACAACAGCACACAAATACAGATTATCTGCACAGTAAAATATGCACCTTAAGAGACCAATGACGGCAAAAAATCCCCTGTGACGTTTACAGCATGAATCTCTTCAGTCACTGGATCACCAGTATGAAGTCGACCACCACTATAGGTTTTAAAAAACTTCAGAGGCTGATTCACATTTGTTGGGAACATCTAACCATTTTTGGTACGTCTAAAACAAACAAGTAAACAGAAAAAATGTGCAGTAACACTAAGTTGTTGTTTCTCTCTAAACTTGGAAAACTATTGATGTTTTTATTATTGTCATTGTAGCTTCAGACTGGTATAAGCCTTAACATCTGAAATTACTGCATTTATCCATTCACTCCATTTATCCATTCATCAAAAGTGACGTAAAAACCACTAATGCCACTCAGCTTCTTTTGAATACTGTTGGAAAAACAAAAGCCACCTTTCCCAAGGCGGAAAACACCACAACAACTGAGACAGTGCAGTTTTCCCTCAGGCTACAGAAGGACATCTGTGAAGTCTCAGCACAGCCTGGCAGTCGTGGCATTAAGGGCCCAAAATGATTTACCTATTGCTCAAGTCCACCAGAAACTGGTGTGAAAGTACAGCTCCACATTAGAGAGAAGTATGTAGAACTGGTCAAATACACCTCAGAGAGGATTTTTTCTAGGACCTTTCATGAGAACAGCTTTGCTACTCTGTCCGTCATGAGTTATTATTACTAACCTTTTATATTACTTTAGCATCTAGAAGCTCCAAGCAAGATCAGGGCCCCAGTAAATTTTTGCACAGCACTTTGAGACAGAATCCCTACTGCAAACCTCTCTGGCTGAAAGCCTGGCCCGTTTCAGTGGAGCCAGGATACAATCCTGACCCAAGAAGAGAGCAGAAAGCCACACAACACTGTAGGCCTCTAGGGGAGCTCAGCATAGGACTCCAGATTTGCACCGTGATGCATCGCCTGGCAGACCACCTTCCTCCACAAGACGTAGCTGGTACGTCAATAGACTGACCCCTGTGATAGCAGCTTTGCAGAAGGGCAGCACTGAACAATACAGGTAATTCTCATGTGCATAGAAACATGCAGTCGGGTAGCTAATACCATCTGCCCCTGACAGCCTTTCACATCACAAGCGCTTCCCAGCAGGGCAGCTCCAATGTCACCATATAACTTCTCCATTATCTCAGTTCCTCTAAAAGCTGACAGAGCTAACATCCCATTCAAAAGCCTTGCCTAGGGGCTCTGGGGGCTTAGTGGTAAGGAAAAGAAACTAGTGCAATTCACAGGCTATCAGCCACAAATCAGCAGCGAGAGACTGACCAAAGCCTACTGCTTCTCCTGTCCTGGGATGGGAGCAATCTATGGCCGCTTTAGAGGCATCTCATATTGTCCCCATTCAAAGTGGAGCCTGCCTGTACTAGACAACATGTAGAGGCTGATGCATCGGCTTGCATAACAGAACAGTTATTTTAGCCACTGAACCTGTAGCTTTTATAGCCAAAGACTGTAGATTCGAGCCCTGTTGTCAATGAGCCACCACAGGGTGCTTTACATTATAGTATCTCTGTACAGTAAGTTACCATGGCTTCCAGGATCCTATATTGCTGCTTTTAAATATCACCATGTCAACTAAAACTCTACAAGGAGTTGCTGTGTTTCTCAAGGGATTGGAAGTCCATGTTTTATGGCACTAATTATGTCTTTTTTCCTGCCACAGGTACACAGTGAAATGCAAACCAGAAATGGCACCATGCACAAAATTGCGCTTTTGGTTTTTCAAGTCACTGTGATTATTTCTCATGCCTTGTCATCCTTCCAGATAAACAATGTGACATCCTTCTCTGCAAAGTATAGCTAGCACATAGTGATCATTTTTGACTACACGAAGGACAGATTGTTGTTACTATGACAATACAGTGAAAAAAATGAAAGGGTGACTTCCGAGTCCACGTAAGCCCTCCTCGTTCATCCCCACATCACTTCACATTTGAGGCACAAGCTTACTCAAAAGGATCACTTCTTTTAAAGCAAGAGAGGGGCTGAAGGGATGTATGGGGCATTACTTGCAAGACCAGGATATTAACGCTTGGGAGCTCGAGGGATTTTCAAAACAGCTTAGCTTTGGCATAACTCTGCTTTTAACACAGCAGTGATAAGATTCCCATTGTCTACAAAGTGGGAAGTGCTACTATTTCACTTGGTGAAAGAGGATCAGCAGCATGCGGTTTAAAAATGCCCAGCAGTTTTGAAGTCCTTTGGTACCAGGAAAACATATTTTACCACTTCTTACACAGCCAGCAAGTCAGAAAGTGTGGATTTGGGAGGGCTGCCTTGTTTAATCATGAAAGCTCAGAGCCTCACTGAAACACCTGTCTTAAGACGACAGGACACTGAGCTGACCTTCGACTACTGAGACATCATAAATCCTGAAAGCCAGCGACTGTAATGGGGGACTGTGGCGGTTCACAGCAACTCGTCCCCTGTTTTTCTCAGCCTTCCCTAGGCAAACGCTTGTTGCGGTGCTCCAGAAAAAAAACTCTGTATCAGAACTGGGTGTGACATTATGTTTTGTCCTTTACCGTCTACTTGGGTAGAGACAGACTAAATGAAAAGCTTGGAAACAAATGTCCCTATCCTCTGTGTCCTTGTGGGATAAAGTCTTTCCTCTACTCTAGTTTTCCAGCCCAGCAACTTCCTGGGCTGAACGAACTCTACCCATTGCTGAATCTCTAGAAAAAAAACACAGAAAAACTGGGAAAGAGCAGCAGAGCACTGTGAGCAGCAAGTGATTTTATACTGTAGCCAACTGCAGGGATGGTGAAAGTCTTTTAATGGCAGTGTGGTAAAGACAAGATCAAACAGAAATTGGTAGGAACAATCTTCTATTCCCAGCTCTGCATCCTACTACACAAAGATGGGAAAACTTGATCAGCATAAAAAGATGCAATAACTGGAGGAGCTTCTGCTCCTGGAAAAGCTCAAAGTCACTTACTTAGGGGGAAAAAAACCCAAAAGAAGCCTATTTGTTTTGAGATGTTAATCTATCCAGTTTCTGTTGAAGATCAAAGACAAAATTCTGGTCCAGAAAGGCTGGTGGACAAGAAAGCTCATGAGAGCAAAGGAACTACAAGACAGAGGCAATTCTTTTAAGCCACAAACTTGGGGAGCATGGTGGGGGAACAGGCCAAACCATAAGACCAGTTTGCACCTGGTGAAGGTACACTTTTTGCTCACTGCCACAGGCCCAACTGTACCTTCTGCATTTGCTTTCTGAATGGCAAGCATACACGAAGGAGAAACACAGCAAGATGGCAAGGGATCACAAAAGCCCTCCAAGGGGTCCACCAGCAGCACATGCTTTCTTTCTGAGCTCAAAACTGCTGGAGAGACTGCATCTGTTGGTACAGCACCAATGTTGGAGATCAGTTCAATTACACAATGGATGAACATAGGCACACAGTAACCCCACATGTGCAAGCAGCCCTAACAGATGCAATAGAGCTTCTATACAGGCACCCAGATCCACCCATACTGATAGAATTGAAAGAGCATGGCCTGAGCAGACAGCTCTGGATATAACATGCTCTGCAGCCTCAAAAACATAGAGGCCACCACAGAGGGTGGTCCATAAGATTGGGTCAAATTATATCCATGCCCTGTTGTTGCCACAGAAGTTACTTCTGGGTACCTCAAATTCCTGAATCAAAGGTTTGCTTTCTTCTCTGTGCTGTTTTCCCTGTTCCATTTCCAACTGCCTGATCTGCCTTACAGTTTTTTATTTGTTTGCTTAAAATGAAATGAGCCTAAGGCTGTGCTTGGTTTCTGCATATTTTATTTGATCATGCTGTACTTCAAGTATTACATCCCTTCAACGACATCGGGCCTCAGCAGCTCTGCTGGAGCTCTAGCACACAGAGAAGACAGATTCACCGCCTCATGTATTTTCAAAGGAATTTTTCCTCTCCTTTCACTGAGAATTATGCAGGAAGCTCAAGTAGAACCTTCATATATTCTGCAGAGACCTTCAATTATAAGTTTCTAGGATGTATCCAGCTACTATATTGTATCATCCAAAGACAAAGTAAAAGAACTTGGTGCCCCTTTGCTCTCCCACTTATACAGTATCACTTTGAGTACTTAAATTAACATTGTATGCCTGCCCTTAAAGGAATGCTCCATCTTTAACCATGAAGAGTGCACATTCCCAGTCTTGTCTATGCAAGCCTCTTGTTCTCACCCTAAACACAGCCCTGCTTAGCTTTCCCCATTAAATTAATTAGGCATCCTGCACATGTGATATGGGATCCTTTTAGCTTGTCCCTATTGGGAAGAAAGAGAAGTTTACTGTACCTCATGTGGCACGGTGTTAGAGACCAAATTTGGCTTTGATCCATTCCCATATGAAATCAAGACTATTCCAGAATGAGGTCACTGTGAACTTATTCTTAAGGCTAAATCCTGATCCTGCCTTGCAGGGCATATGGACAAAAAGAAAACAGCAAATGGAGCAACCTTTGCTTTGGCTGCTCTCAGCAACAGGTGTGACTGGCAATACCACAACACCAACTTCACGCATAAACTCTGACGGCAAGCTGAAAATCCACCTATTTCAGAGAAGGTGACTGTGGAGAAGGGCTTGGAAGCTGTAGAGCACAATGGCAGCAGCAACCTGCAGGTTCAAGGAAATCAAGTGGGAAGGGTATATCACTTGTTGCTACCTAAACACCCTCCTGAACAAAAAGCATGTGATCTAGCTGGTGATGACCAACTTGTACTTAGTGTTACTATCCTAGACACTGTTAAAGAAATTTTTTTGCCCTAGGTTTCCTGCAACAGAGGCTCAGACGTCAGACTCCAGGGAAAAAAACCCCAAAATTAATTGTGTGGTACAGCAACAAGAGCAGCTTGAGCTGGCTGCCTCTGGAGAGGCACCCAGAACAAAGCAATCCCTGGGTATTTATACCTTTACAATCTATGCATTACAATCCATTCTTCACATGCTTTTCATGTGTCTTGCATGCAGCTCTTGGTCCAATGGTAATTTCTGGTCTGGAGTCTTCTTGTTCCTTATTGGATTCTTTCCCCTACTCCAGGCGGGCCATTAGCTGTTCTTATCTGGACAGGTTGCAGCTTCTGCTGACAGTCGTGGCCTCCTTATCTTCCAGTCTGCACTGATCTCAGGACCATCCTTTACATAACTAAGCAACAGTTCAAGATTAAGTTCAACTTTTCTAGGTGAAAGTTCGCAGCTTGTGGCCTAAGGCTTCAGCAACTCATGCTAAGCAAAACTACTCAGACAAAAGAATATAGTTAAGAGAATTTAGTTAATGAAACTTAATTTGCAACAGTCCTCCCTTTGTTTTTATCCTTTGTTGCATCCACAGTTGTGCTTGGATGCAACTAAAAGCTAGTGAAATGTTATCTTGGGCTACCTCAAGCACATTTGTAATCAATTGGTGGTCTCTCTCATTAATTTTTTCCCACTAAGGCAACATTTTAGATAGGAGCCATTGGTTAGTTCCCAACGCTAACAGAAAGGACCATAATGGGCACTCTAATTTGTTTAAATCACTTGTTTTCATGCTAAGTTTATTCGTGAGCACCTCAGCATCTATGCTATTTAAGACTCCTAACCCTGTTCCTAGGACTCCAGTCACATCTCTCTTTATCCATCTTAGAAAGGTTAGGGTTTGTCCATGTAACCATGTTAACCATCCTGCATAGGACATACCCAAGAATGGGGAACAGGTTGGTTTGATCGTAGAGATATTGATTTGCATCAATAGTTCTACTTGTTTAAGAGACCACAACAGATTGAACAACACTCGTTGTTGACCTGTATTTTTTTATCACATAATGGTCTGATTTCAGAAATTTGTGGTGTCAACTTCTCCCTTATCAGCAGAGGTATGGTAGCTAGGCTCGTTGTGCTGGGCAAAGGGACAGTGGTTGGTATTGAGTTAATTTTTTCACAGGTCACATTAACATATATTCTATTTATTTGAAATCCAGTGTTCAACCATACACAGCAACTGGAATTGAAAGCTAAACAACAGTTAGGAGCATTGGGACAATGAACTTTGGTCTTGCTGGTTATCTCTGTCAAAGCTAGATCATGAGCCGTATCTCTTTCGCAGCAGAAAATGAGAGTTTTTTCATTGGGTTTCCCAGGGGTTTGGTCACCGGCCCCATAAAGTTCTGTGTGAACTACCTCCCCTTTTGTTGTGTTGACTTTATACTGCCCTGGGTCATCCATTGATTTTATACTTAACCATGCTGCTGTGGTCATCAGGGTTGACAGCACCAAGAGAGATGAGGTGTCCCACTTCATCTTTTTAGTGTATAGGTTCTTCCGAATGCAGTCATTTGTTAGCTGGTTGGTTATTTACCACTCGTGTGATGTGAGAATGGTGTATCCAATTTTCTTTTCCTAAAACTTTAACAGCAAAATAAGAACATAGTAGGACAGTATATGGCCCCTCCCATTTAGGTTCTAATTTGGATTTTAATGAAAATACCTTAATTAACGCTTCAACTCCAGGCTGTATATCATGTACCTGTATTTCAGGTGGTGTGGGCTGACACCATTAAGCATATTTCCTTTTTTCATCAAACTCTTTATGCATATATATATAACATACTGGAGTAACCGTTCATCTCCATCCAATAGACTGGTCTTAGCTGGAATGTAAGTCCCTGGTATGGCTAAATGTCTCCCAAAGAGAATTGCAGCTGGGGTTAGCCCTATGGGTTATTGTGGAGCATTGCAGACATCCCATAGAGCTCAGTTCAATGCTTCTGGACATTTGAGGGCAGTGTGTGTGCATATTTTTGCTATTTTCTCCTTTAAGGTTCTGTTCATTCTTTCTACCTGTCCTGAAGGGTGGTAAGGGGTGTGCAGGTTTCTTTCTATTCCTAATGGTTTGTATGGCTTTTCTCGTGGGGAAAGCTTCTACCCAACCTAACAATTGATCTACTATAACTAATAAAAGTTTGTATCCTCTGGTGGGTGGCATATCTGCATAATCTATTTGTAATTGCTGAAAAGGGAAGTAGGCCCATGGTCGTCCCCCTAACTCTGAGCTTGGCTTAATACTTGAAAACTTTTGGCAGGTTGAACAGCTACTGGTGATTGTTTTTGCGGCGGCATAAATTCCTGGTGCTGTCCATATCTTTTGTACCTGGTTAGCCACCTCTTCTGCTCCTCCATGAGCTTTGCCGCGAAACCACCTGGCCCCAGTAATTAAATATTTATCTGCCAAATCCAGTTTTTCTCCAATTGTCCATATTCTGCTGTCATCTTGCTTTGCTTCCCACTTCTCCTGTTGTTTCTTTTCCTCTGCCAAAGAGTCCTTTTCATACATGGTTTTGGGGTCTGTTAAATTTGGCCATTTGTTCTGATTTTCAATTGAAATTGTGACCATACACTCCCTCAGGGGTTGCCAAGCTGCAGCCTTCTCAACTGCATCAGCTAAGGCATTCCCTTTACTAAATTCTGTAGCGTCCTTGGTGTAGGCTGGACAACGCATCACAGCAATCTCTTTGGGTAGTTGGAGGGATTCCAACAAATTGTGTATTTATTTCCTCTCCATTGGATACCCTTTTTCCTGATGATGTGAAAAGTCCTCGTTCTTTCCATAACATTCCTGATGCATGGCACACCCCAAAGGCATACCAAGAGTCCGTGTAGATATTGACTCATTTTCCCTTTCCTAGATGAGTTGTGTGCATCAAGGCTATCAGTTCTGCCCCTTGTGCGCTTATACTTGCTGGGAGCAGTTCAACTTCTATTAGTCGTCCTTGGCCGACCACAGCGTACACAGTCTGTCGTTATTTGTGCAGGTAGTAGGATGAGCCATCCACAAAGTGCTAGATTTGGCTTCTGCAAAGGAACATCAGTTAAATCTGTTTGCGGTTTACTTGAAGACTTCATTACCTGCTCACTGCTCACACTGATGATGTTCTTCCCCATCATCAGGCAAAGGTATTAGGGTTGCTGGATTCAGAGTATTGCATCTTTTCAAAACTACATTATCTGCCATTAGGAGGATCAGGTCATATCTATGTGCCCGTTGTGGCGATAGGGCCTGGGCTGCATACTGTTTCAGCAGTATTTCCACCTCGTGTGGGACATAAACTGTTACAGGGTGTCCCAGAATGAGGGGTCGGCTTCTCTCCAATATTGTTGCCACTGCTGCCAGTAATTTAATACAGGCTGGTGCTCCTGCTGCAACTGGATCTAGTTGCGCAGAGTAGTATGTGACCCATCTCTGGTGGGGTCCTAGTTTTTGCTTTATCACCCCACTGGCTATCCCTTTTCTTTCGTGCATGTATCAGTGAAAAGGCTTTGTATGATCTGGGAGCCCAAGGGCAGGAGCAGATGCCAAGACTCTTTTTATTGCTTTAAAAGCTTGTTTCCTCTCTGGACCCCATGCTATAGGTTCTACTTCTTCATTTCTTGTTGCCTGTCAGAGGTTTCATTAATTCTCCTAACCTGGGGATCCACGGCCGACAAAATCCCACAGCTCCAAGGGACCCTCACAACTGTTTCTTCGTGACTGTCCGCGGGAGCTTAATTATAGTTTCTATTCTTTCTGGGTCTACTACTTGCTGTCCTTCCCTTGAAATAAAACCTGGATATCTAACCTCTTTCTGACACAGCTGGAGTTTGTACGTTGTCCTTTCTCTGCTAAAGCAGTACAAAGATATACAGTATCCATTATACAAGAGTTTTCATCTTTACTTGCTAATAGCAAATCATCTGCATATTGTACAAGAGCTGATTTACCCAGTAATTCTATATCCTTTAAATCATTTCCAAGTATTCACAAAAAAATTGTAGGAGAACCCGTGAGCCCTTGTGGGAGACGCATCCAGGTTAATTGTTGTCCCTTCCACCTGAAGCAAATAAAAGTTGGCTGCCCTAATCTAACAGGATACTAAAAAAAGCAGCAGTTAGATCAATCACAGTAAATTATTTTGCCCAATGGGATATTTGGAGAAGTATGGTAGAAGTATCAGGTACCACTGGGTGTGGAGTTTCTACATGTTGGTTAATTGCCTGCAAATCTTGCACAAAGCAGTATTCCAGATCCTCATCTAGTCTGTTCTTTTTTATGGGGAGTATAGGAGTGTTATACAGTGACATACATACTTTCAAAACTCCTTATGCTAAATATCGGTCTATCTGGTTACAGATGCTCTTTCCAGCTTCTTGGGGAATAGGATACTGTTTCACAGCCAGTGGGGTTCCTCCCTTTGTTTTTATGTTTACAGGTTGAGGCAAAACCAGCAGTCCTACATCAATGTTAGTTTTACTCCACAGCTTTGTGGGTACAGTTTTCAATATTTCTGGTATTTTTGTCTCATTTTGTGAGCTTTCAGTGATTACACTCATTCCCATAATTATTAGGTCTATCCCTGCAGGTGACAAAAATAATTCTACATCTACGGTCTGCAAGAGATCTCTTCCTAATAAGCATGCTGGGGAGTCCTCTGCTAATACAAACCTTCCCCAAACACTCTTATTGCCAATTGTTACTCATAAAGGTTTACTCAGACTCCTCTCTCCCCCTCCCGTTACCCTGTGTATTATGACTTTATCATTAGTTTCAGATCCTTTTGGGGTAAAGTTTAAAAGGGATAGGGTAGCTCCCGTATCTACTAAAAATTCAACTGCATGACTTTCAACTTTACCTATAATATATCCCTGCTGATCCAGTTGGGTTATCCATGTATTAAAAATTTCTAATCTTTCTGTTGTCTCACAAAGGGAGTTCATTACCTGGCGTGCAACACCCAATACGCACACAGAGCCAAGTTATCAGTTTATTTCAAGTTTTGCGCAAGACTGGGTGCTAGGTAGTAGCCCACAAAGCTAGCACACTGCTTATTCATACAGCTGCAGTATTTATACAGTCTGGTTATACATATGCATAAGTAATTACACAAAGGAGTTGTCTATTGGTCTACATTTTCTCGTTTTATTCTTAAAGCTACAGTACTACTTTAATATTCTGCACATGCTCAAAGGTGAGGGGTCTTTGCTTGGGCCAGGGTCTCCAGCTCAAGGGGGGGTGGCTTTTAGTATTATGATGAGGATAGTTCACGGGAGGGTGCTTCTTATCATGCTTCTACTAGTAGTTTCATACTGTTCCCAAAACATCTTAATTAGCTTTCATATTTCTCCAGGATGTGCTTTACTCCCAAGGACAGTAATTCTTGTTTAGACGTTCCACGTTCCAGTCTGAATCCCCCTTATCAACTTTACATAAGTCCCAGGCTTCCACCAGCTCCTGATTGGCTACATTTCTGCTTCTTCTTCAAGATCCACAGGGTCTCTTTCCTCCAGTCACTGTGATTGCAAGTCTTCCCAGTGATAATTTCCTTCTTTTGTCCTCTCCAGCGGCTGGAGTGGACATTCTCACTGTATACGCCCTAGGTTCCCACAATAGTAACACTCCCTTCCAGCATTCCTTCCTGTTTTCCTTTCCTTTTTGTCGTAGTCTTAGCTCAGACCTTGTATCCGGTCTTCTTCCTCCCCTCACCCTTGTACCTCACTTGCAAATTCCTTGCTAAAGCCATGGCCAGTAAACTTGCCTCCTGTTCTTCTGCCTTCCTCCTTTCTTTCTTTAATCTGCTCAGCCCTTTGCCCCTCCTCATGCCCATCACACACAAAACACAGCAATATTCAAAATCTTTTGCAAATTCTCTCCCTGCCACCTGGGCATGTGTTCTTCAGTGTCACTCCAATTCAGATTATAACCTGTACATATATTCAAAAATAATTGGGCACAGCTCTCAGTGTCTTCCCTTAGGTGGGGCATCTTACTTCCCTACAACGCTAAGTCACTAGGTTTCCAAGGCTGGTCCCTATAAAAGGTTAATACTGGCAGAATCTCTACCAGGTGCATAGCAGCAGGATTAGGAATATGAGTAGTCATAGCAAAGAGCCCAGAAGCCAGAGGGTAAATAGGAAGAGAATCAGAAGAAGGCAGAGACAATAGGTAAGGTGGGGTTTAACTAGGAATTTTTCACCAAAAATTCACAGGAATTTTTGGTGTGGTAGCTTCTGCTACTGCTACAATTACCCCCTTTTTCTTTTTCGATTTTTGTCCCAGAAGTTTTTCCTCTCCCCAGTTTGTTCATGCCATACATACCAGTAGTCCATTTTGTATGGGTGCCTATCCTCCAGTTGATGTCTCAAATACAATAGTTTTGTGTGGATCCATTCTTGTAATGAACACCCATTCACCTTGGCATAATTAGTTTGCACGCTTTTGAGCTAATTCCACTGTATCATAAATTTTATCTCAATTCTGTAAGACCTCGACCAAGGGCGTCCCCTTTTCTATGCCAAGTTTGTTTCACATCTCTTGTCAGGAAGACCCTCCCATTGAGTCACAAGGTTCAGAAAGGACCCCCTGCTTTCTAACTCCTTCTCAGAGGGGAGCCTAGGTGTGTCTGGATCCAATCCTAGTTCCAGACTTGGTCAACAGTTTCTGTCTAAAGGATTGTATTTCCCATTACAAAGAGCGACTCGAACCCCTTTCTATTCCCATTACTAAGAGAGACTCAAACACCCTTCTCCCATTAATAAGAGGGACTTGAACCCCCTTCTCCATGTGCCTTACACTGGTCAGGCCACGCACCTCTGCACTGCACTCGTTACACTGCACTCATATCCAGACTGCAGCAAGGGAGGGACTCAAGGGACCCTCATACTGAGGAGGAGTCAAATCCCCTGCAGTATTTTTTCCAAATCTGCTTAGGGAATTTTAACACTCACCCTTCAATGCCTCCCACTCCAAATGTCCCAGGTGAACTCACCCAATACCAGCAGTTGGATGTTTGGAGATGAGAGCATCCAAAGATGGTGGCCTAGGGTCCCATCTGGGTCACCAAACTGTTAAAGAAATTTCTTTAACAACGCTACTGCTACACAGTGAAGACAAGCTTTATAAAACCTGTCACTTAGAAATATGACTTTTGCCTGTATAGCCAGGCTAGCATAAGACCTCATATGGGTCCAGCTGCGCTGATACAAACACTTTTATACCATTATGTTTGTGTTTCCCTAAAGTATGCAGATTTCAGCTATAGTTAAATTAGCTAGGCTGATTTAGGCAATATCTGGGACATTGCCAAAATAATCCTGTGACAAAACTAAGAGCTAAAAACATAAGATGAAAGAGAGGCAAAGTGACATGCCCAAGGTTATAGGGTAGTTCAGTGGCAGAAGCAAGAATATGCTTGAATACGCAAGTTTCATAACAGTGTCTGCCCATCACTGTCAGAGTCCAATACAGTATTTTTTTTTTTTGTCAGACCGGGTTCTTTTAGATAGTCCACATGGAGGGTGTAATGTTTAATATCAAATTTACTCATTTAAAGAGAGTTGATGTTATATGGGATTTCTGATTTAGTGGAGTGATACAAAATATACTGAAAACATAATACAAATGTAAGTTACACTTAGCAAAATATAGCAATTGCAATACACAGTCCAATCACAATACCAACATGGCTCCCACTACTGGTCTCTGTAATATGCTGACCATCATGACACCAGGCATCCCCAGTCACCAGGAAAGAATATGTGGGTTGAAGCCAGCTCAAAACGATTGTTCTCTTCGGAATTATTTTGCTACTTATCTAGCTTTTTACTATACGTTGGGCTGAGCCACAGATTCACTCTCCCCATGCTGGTCTGCCTAATTCAGGGAGACAGTTACACTCTTTTAATGAGCTCAGGGAGAAACACTGACACCACCGATTGATCCACTCAACTGTTGATAGCTGTTTAACTAAAACAAAGGCCACCCTCTGGTTCCCTTTGTGTTGAGATGAAGTCAGCTTTCTTTGCAACAGCTGTGGTCAGTCACATCCTGCATTATTCCCTGAGCTTCATGGGCACACTGCCCTTGCCCAGCTCCACTGAGCCTTTGTCCATTGTAGGGGTCTACTGGTCAGTCACAATCACATATTGTCATCTCATTGCTAAGGCTCTGCCCCAGAAGTGAATGAACATTTGCTCCTGTCCTGGTCTTCAGGGCTTTCCCAGTATGATGTGCTGGATGAGGTGGGATTCTGACATGAGCAGACATCAGGAACATTTTCCTCCACTGCAGAGGGTACGGGTAGTTCAGGTAGTGCTTACAGACAGAATTGTCACAATAACAGATCACAAAAACATGTTCTGGATTAAGTTAATCTCATGCTATAGATACATTTATCCTCCTTTTGAGCCCAACAGTCCTTACCTCTCTCCCCGTAAAACAGATGGAGCTAAAGCCTATGGCAGTTACCTTCACTTAATCAGTAGATCATACAGCTTGTGAAGAGGACTGAGTCAACAAATCACAGATACAGCCAGGGCCAAGAAACAGAAATAGTTTTAAATGCCAAAGCAGACTTCCGATAAGCTCCTGGTAGTTGGGGTGAAGAAAGCTGAAATTCTGGGAGGAGGGACACACAATACCTGCAACTTTCAAGCAAATTGATGGGGAGGTCAAAATACAGTGGAAAATGAGCAGAGACATCAAGAGCAACTTTGGGGGAGACAAAGGTCTAGGGACAAAGAAAAACAAATAGACAAAGAAAACCTGTCCCTCATATTTTCCAGTTTCCAGCCCCAGTGACAAACTGTGCTTCAGCCTTGGAGGCAGCAATAGTCACTTTAATAGCAAACAGCGGAGGGGCTAATATTAAAGGACTCCAAGTCAAGCTGAACTTTCAGGAGCTCTTTGCAAGAGTGTGCAGATACAATAGCACTGTTGCTCATATACATTAAAGTAATCAGAGATCTTAAAATCATTTATGTAGGCCAAAGATCTGAGCTTAAGAGAGACCAAACAGCAAGAAACTATAGAAGAGACCTAAAAAAATCCCACTGCAGAATGCAGAGATTACATTAAAATCCAATGTATTACTATCATCAATTAAAATTAACAGTTAAGAGCACCAATACCTAGTTTTCTCTTAGAATAAACCTGATTCATATGCTAGATTCAGATTTATTGAGTTAATTCAGATATATCCTCCTTTGCATCATATACAAATCTATACTTGTTTTTCACTTTACCTGGTGGTGTTGGACAAAGAGCAAAGATCTTAGATTAGTCCGATCACCTGAAAGTCCACAGGAGACAGAGAGCTGGTTAGGAAGCAGAGTCACATATTTCAGAGACTGAGGAGTTTTTTCTTTATGAGAACTTTGGTCTCAGCATTAGTACAGATCTTACACTATGTCAAGCACCAGGATGAAAGCTGTTCAGCAGCTGTATGGTACTCTCTCTAAAGTAAAGGAAAGGAACACTCAGCTGTTTCACATCATGCTTGACACCAGCTGACCACCAGCAAGATCAGGTGAAGCAATCAGCAGGGGCAATACTCTAGCTGAAGCATAGCCTTTGCCAGGTAATGCATTACCTGGCATTAGAGAGACCTGGAAAGGAGCTTAACTTATTTATAATGCAGGGCAGCCTGAGAGGAGGTAAAAAAAAAATTCATAGGAAATAGGGTTTCATCAGTTCTACTACTCACAAAACTGTTTATTCCAAGGTACACATCCAGAAATAAGAGTTTCAGTGGAAGGTCTGATGAACCTTGTTATCTAGATAGGCAAAAAGAGATCTGCTAGAGGTACCCAATTCCTTAAGGGCTCCATTTGTTTGGTTTTGAGTTGAAATGACCTGAAATTAATTTCCCTTTTACATTATTGAAAAACTTCATTTTGTATTCCAAGAGGAAATGCTGCAGATTTGGGAATGAGACTCTGCATCTTCCAGGCATAACAAAAGGATGAGCTGTAGCCTTTGGGAACTGAGCACACCTGCAAAAACAGCACTCCCAGCCTCCATGTCCATCCCCACCCCCCTTTTGCTCACAGTTCCAAGCTTCAGACATGCTCACAATCGCATAAAATAAGTGTTTTTTCCTCCCATCTTCTACTTTATTCATTAATTTCATTTGACCCATTTTGTTTCATGTGGTTTATTAATTTCAATCCTGCCACTCCTCGTTGGGTGAATTTCTTCCAAAAGTAAAGCATTAGCAGTGTTTCTTCAGGAATGCGAAATTTTATCTGCTATTGCAGCAGTTCACAGACTCTACTGCTCAAAACCTAGCAGCGGTATTTGTATTAACAAAAACAAAACTCAATTGGAAAGTTAGCCATTTCATTAACAGAAATTAGAACAACATGATTTTGGCATAGCTAGAACAGAACTGTAGCTAAAAAGCTTATCTATATAAAGAGTGGGAATGTTATGGAATTACATCGTTGCCATTACAGAGTTGAATTTCACACTGTGTTGGCTCCTGCATCCAGAGATCAACTATTTTCTCATTTCATGTATTTTACAGAGACTCAAGCTGCACCTTTTAGGGGTTTTACAAGGAAACCTTTATTTCCAGTTTATTAGAAAATATGAATAAATATAGTTATAACAATAAATGCAACTAGAAATAATAGCAGTTGCTGAGAGCTAGACATGACTAAAATTCTTGACCAAGAAGTAGAACTTAAATTCTCCTTGATACCTGATCAAGACCTACATTGCAGGATATGAAAACAGAATGTAAAACCATATAGAAGAAAATAAAGGGAGAATGACCATGCGATGAGAGGGAAGATTAAAACAGCACCCCAGTAGCAGAAGACAGTCACATGCAGTACATCACCCACTATTTTCCTTCAAGCTGTCCCAATAATACACACAAAAATGTCTACAGCAGAAACTCAAGATTAGAAGCACATGTCCCATTGCCTTCCTCACTTTGAACACCGTAATGTGCAGAAATCATGGCATAAAACTTTTTCCCTGCCCTCTTGTTATAGAGTCTGCACTGAATTATTGCCTTCTGTGGACTGGTAATGAACATGGCATTGCTGCATCAATCAGCATGATACCCTGTAGGTTAGTGTGCAGGAACTCCCAGGTTTAGCCCTCCCTGTTTCAGTTCCTGATGTCAATATACAAAAGAGCCATCTCATTGCATCTGAAAATGGGTTGCTCCACAAGTGGATGAACAACATAAAACCCTGAGCTAGGTCTGAACTCAGCCTCACATTTTTGAAATTCTTTTGGGCTTCCAAAACTATCTGATGGATTTAGATCTCTAACTTTCCTGGATGGCTTCAATAATAGCCATCCAGAGATATGGAAGTCCAATTCTAATGCAGTCTACTTTATGTGAGGGCAAACAGTTAAAGCAACTTTTTTTGTTTGGTTGACTGTAGCTTTTAACATTGTAGATGTGTGTCATGCTTAAATGCATTCGCAAGGTCTACTTTAGTGTACGTAGCTCAGAGATTATGTGTTAAAACATCATCAGTGGGGAAATAATTATTACTTATGAATTAAGATTGAATGATTTTGTCTTCAGGGAGAAAAATATGACCATAATAGAAAATCTGGTTCCAAATGCTGTGATATGACTATGATCTCTGAGGTCACAATGTCCCTTCCCAGAATAATTACTTTCCACTCTCATCTGGAGGGAAAAATAATTGATTTATGGTAGATGATCAGTAGGGTTCTACTGTGTATGCTACTTTATATTGTGAATACTTAGCAAACCTATATAGCAATGTTGTGCTCAGCAGTGAAACTATCTCTGCACATCCATGCAAAATAGCACAATTATCTTGGGAGGCAAAGGCAAACTGTCAGGTAAAGCAAGGGAGCTGCTATTAGTTTTTATGACAGAAAAACACCTCTCTCGACCAGTATATTTGATTTTTCAATTAAAATTGGAAATTCCTCCTTGGAAACCACCGCTGCCAGTAATCCTTTTAATTAAGCAGTATCCAGAATCCCATAATTTCTGTGTTCTGTACCTTAAATCAACTGAGCACTTATGTGTTGCATTTCTTTCATAACATTTTCACTTTCTGGGCTGGTGCTTCAAAAGAATTAATAGATGAGGAGCACTACCTTAAGAAAAGGGATAGATAATGCTTTAAGGTCAGTCTTCAAGCCACAGCATGGAATGAATTTGTCATCCACTGTGTCAATGGAGGTCTGCATTTTATCTGTATGTAGGAGATGGATGTGTGTTATTTTAATACTAGATCTCATTACCGATTTTATTAGGATCATTTTGCAGGTTTTCAGAGGGGATGTCTCTTTTTCCAGTATTATTATTCAGTGCCTTCTGGTAGCTGATAGAGGGAGCTGTTATCACAAAATGTCAAATGCCAATAATGCAGAGACAATGTCCATTATATCTCTCACTCACTTCCACTACAGTGGAAGGACGGATGTAGATTCAAGTTCGGTGTCCAGTCAGTACTGGGAAGTGCAGGAAATACTGAAGGTAGTTGCAGGGAAGGCAACGGTGAGATTGGCATGATGAGAGAAAGATTTTTCAGTGAAGTGGAGCAGGCTGAAGCAATGCTCGGAAACCGTGAGGAGTATCATGTCTAATTAGTATGGCTGTGCAAATGATATAATGAGGCATTTGAGAATGAAACTGAATAGTGGTTGGATAAAAAAATTAACAATCAGCATGTCTGTCATCTATCAGAGGCTCAAGAGAGGGCTGCACAAGACACTTATGTTGTCAGATGCATCAGAAATGTCCAGATATAGAAATACACACTGACATAAGATGGTACAAAGAGATGCTGGAGTAGCCAGTTGTAGGGATTAGCTGATCAGCTGCAAAATGGAAAGCTGAGAATGGGGCACAGCCCCATAGCAGCTAGAAATCCAATAGTCCCTGTGTGACTAAGTAGTAATTAGTTTAGACCAGTAGTTACTAACCAGTAGTTACCAGTGTGACAGTGCCCAACCATGGACAGCAGCCTATGATGGTAAATTAAACCCCTAGATAACTCAGCCGTTTAGGGGTTCAGCTGAGTCAGCAAGGAATACATAAAGTCCCTATATCTGCATCACATTGGACTACACTGCTGGTGGCTTGGAAATCCAGCTGCCAATTTGGCGTCAGTTTACAGCATGCCTGGTATCCAACTTTACTTCCACTGGCTTAGGTATGATTGCTTACTTGCCCAGATTACTATTTCCATCTCAGGTACTAACGATAAGAAGATGCCTCATCTCCTCCTTCTCCCCCTCCAATATATCCCTGTTATTGTTTTGAGATGTTATTAAAAATTACAGAGGGAAAGTTCCACTTTCAGAGTTACGGTTTCAGGCTGTCTGCAATCTTGGGAAGAAATAATTGACTTACTTACTTGCTGATTTTTTTAAGGCTTCCAGCACAGATATGAGAGCTGGGAACTTAGTGTATCTCCTCACAGTTGAACAGAAACAGCAGTGTAATCCCATGACTCCACAAGCTGGGACTATATACACCAAACTTGGGCCTGACCCTTGGGATATAAGCATGGCTCAGGATTCAAGTTTTCACAAACTGTCTTATAGCAAATGCACAATTAAAGAAATCGAGGGATAAAGGATGAGCTTTGCACAGAGGTAGCTCAATAAGGAAAGTGTAAATTGCTTCTCTGCCAGAAATTTAAAAGTGGCAAGGGTGTCATCATTCATTCACTAGCCAAAGGAAATGGCCAAAAGCTGACAAACATCATCCCATTGCTCTGCCAAGACTGCGAGTCAAAACAGATAGTGAGTTATTTGGTGAGGGAGGGAATATCTTTATTAATATTAAAGAAATTACACTAACACCTCTGTTAGAATTCACCCGATGGGCAATGACCAGACCTAGCTACAGTGATTAAAAGACCTCATTCATATCTAATGATCACACAGAGTAATAATCTCATTGTAAAAGGCAATCAGACACTTGTTCGCTTTTCTTATCTTTTCTCCACATTTGTAGTTACTAAGAAAGGATCTGCCTTTGATCATCTTTTCTTGTGCTGCCCTTTAAGTCATTTCATTAAAGGACCAGAGTTTCCTGGATTAACAGCCGTTTGTCATTTCCCCAAATCAATTTTGCCTCCAGTCTGTTAAGACCTTACAAACATTTCCTCAAATGTTTTTCAGAATTGCAGTAGTTACAATGCTGTGCTCAGATGAAGAGGTTTTATTTAAAAAAATAAGAAACTGCCAAAACAGCTTTTTCTTGCCTTTTTTTTTTTTTTTTTTTTAAGGTATGGAAATCTTAATTGAATTTTTCATTTTAAAAAAGAAAGAAAAATATTTATTGGCTCTAGTTTTGTCTGCATTTCCAAGAAGTCTTCATTAGTTCAACTTTTCAACCTGATTATTTCTCTTGAATTGCCTCCAGAGCCTGGCCTCAACTCATCTGTTACTGTTGAGCTCTTTACTACCTCTGTTTCATTTATCTGTCTACCACATCTGCTTTTCAGGCTCAAGCCTGACCTGTAGAATTTTTGAAAGAGCACAGTATTTCAATAAAATAAGTGCCATACTAAAACCATTTTCTGCCTGGGGAAGACTGCCACCTCCGTTGTCTCAGGGAAGCACAGCCATTCTGGTTGTTCAGAAAGCAAATTCACTCCTTCATATCATGGAGGGCTGAAGTTCAGCAGCTGAGCTTTTCTTCAGCTTTCAGATTTACCTGGGAGCTGGTATTACTGCCATCCTAATGATGAGGGTGGATTTCAGTATTTAGCAGGGATATGTTTGTTTTGTTTTGTTTTTCTCCAGACAGAATCAACTTTCCAGTTCTTCAGTGGCACAAGATGGGGGGAGTGCCATTGGTCCATCCCCATTCTATGCCAAGACTGCTTCCCTTGCAACTCCAGCACATTTACTAAGAGGTATAACAAATTTAACACAAACCTTCACACAGATATCTCATACCCTTTTCAACCAAGCCATGCGTCCTCATCCAGCAGGTGCAATTTACTCCACTTTTACAGTGATGGTATGGAGATGAAGAGACACTAAGCATTCACTAATTGTGTCTTAGCTCTTGGGTATGTAACACAAGACGTATGTGACCAGATTTTCACAGTGCTTTTTAGGCAGGTAATTCCCTTGCACATGGAATCGCAGAGCTGTTAATGTGTTAGTCATTAGGGTAACACCAGAGACCTAACTGAGATGCTCTAAATGTTAGTGCCAGAGCTTCTAGACTGTGACTGGTATTAGCTAAGAGCCTTAGCAGGCCTTTTTCCTAAGCAACTGAGGTCTAGGCAGAGACATATGCTGGGCCATCCACTATCCAGCTGAAGCCCCTGCAAGTGAGAGGTATATCTCATCTCTCCAGATCAAGTGCTTGCTGTGTAGTTTGGACAGGGTGGGTGAAGATGCAGCCTTGGTTTGAGGCTGGAGATCATGACAGATGATTCCTGCCCCCAATGGGGTAAAAGCACACATGCTGCTGCTAGAAAGCAGTAGTGGGACATTAAAATTTGCCCTGCCACCAGCAGTCCTCTTTGGTGAGCCTGTGCCAGAGAGGAACCAATACACCCATGATATTGAGTGTGAACTGACCCTGTTGAAAAGTAGGGCTGTCAGGTTTGCTCAGGGTCAGTCTAAGCATTGTGCAAGACTACATTCTGGTCATCTAATTAGATACCTCCATCAAATACAACCACAGTTTGTAAATGTGATTGCATTGCTTTGATTTTTACTGTTTTAATAGTAATTCACCTAAGTGACTCCCATCCAATTGACAGGTGTATACAGGTCATGCTTCATTCAGTTCGGGCGGTTCAGTTCAATCAGCATTCAATTCTCTTCAGTGAAACCTTCCAGAAGTAGGCTGGCCAGGACCTGCAAGATGAAATTGTGGTAATAAATGCCAGTCCTTTAGAAAGAGGTCTGAAATGCCTGACTGGCAAGACAGAAGGCAGCAGAGAGCTGAAGAATCAAACCTCATATCAGCCCTTCTTAAACCCACAGTGATGTAGCTACCAAGCATTTTAGTGAAACAATGAATACTATTTTACATGGATCCAAAAAAACAAGGGATCCAAGGAAATGTTTCTCTCAGCTGAGTGGGCATTTCCCAGGACTTGTTGGTTTTATTACCTCATCTGTGCCCTTAGCTGTCAGCAAAGCAGTTCTGAAAGCTCCCCATTTAAAGCAGGCCATAGCAAACAGAGATTTACCATCTATCCAAAGCTTGTATAAATTTACTGTGGGCAAAAGCTCAACAAAAGCTTATAAAAGAGGTACCTGTGTCTTCCAAATTAAGCCCGTTTTCTTTAATTAGCCTCCTTTTTCACAATTTTCCTTTTTCCTCCACTCTTAAAAAAAGAGGGTAAAAAAAGCTACAGCAATACTGTGAAGGCCATAAAATCCATGTGCTTATACTGAGCAGGGACTTGACACATTAAAATTTTGCTGGAAGAGAAGTACAAACTTCTTGCTGAACTGCAAAGCGATTAAGGGAAACCAAGCATTCTGGTTGACTTGGATGTGGTTGTGAGAAACCTTGTACATTTGCCTGGCATTAATTTCCGTCAGTTATATTCCGAAAGAGTCTGTCCTCTCCTTGGAAGTTAATTCCCAGCATAATTGTTCATTATTTACAAGCCAGTTTCTGTTACCCCCTCCCACTGACAGAGAGAAGCCTCATTTTGTCTTTTCATCTGATAGAAGTCTTACTGAAAGCAACGAGTATGGAACTAGTTTATGGCAAATGCTGTCCTTGTCATTAGATTATCATTGCAAAGAGCAGGGACAGGCAATTTGTTTGTTAATGTTAAGCAACTGCAAATAAAAGACTTCTAGGACTAGTCTGTAACACAGGAGGTCTAAGCTAATTATTTTAATAAGTAGCTTAGGAGGAGTGAATAGCTCTAGTAATTGGAAATGGGCTACAGAGCAAAGAACATGGTACTCATGTACCCTGTGCTGGGCTCAGCATGAAATCTTGGCTCTCCAAAAGCCCAGTTCAACTAGCTTAGCTTTACGCTCTCTCTACAGCATCGGGAGAGCTGTATACAGAGAGCGTAAGATGAAAATCCTCAGTTAACTTTGGTACTCCAGTTGGATGCATCTGGTCCCAAGAGCATCTCAGCTCTCCCAGCTCTCCGTCACACAGGCAAAGGATACCTGCTGCAACTTCCCTTGGGAGCATGAAGCATAAGTTGGACAGAAACCCACAGCCTGTGCCAAGCGGCAGAACTATCTCCTCCTTTATTTTCAGCAACTTAACATTTCAACTAGTTCTCCTGGAAGACAGAGATATCCAGGGATCAGAAATCTAGTGGGTGTGGGGAAGCAATTCTCTCTCCTAAGAGGTGGACATTCAAAGCCAAGGAGTTTGCAGTTTCTAAATGGGCAGCCCCATTTTCATATCCAGATTAAAGGGCCTAATAATAAGTGCTTCAGATCTAAACAGTGCCTAAGCACTGCACTGGGAATTAACCCTGTATTTTATTTACCTGGGCAGGAAGCATGCTTCTCTGGAGACAGTAGGCCAGTGCCTTACACAGATCCTGCTCCTAGGTAAGGATTTGTTAGGGAAAGTTTGCCTTTGTCCGCTTCGCTGGCAAATTTGTATATGCTGAAATGAAAAATTGCCTTGCATTGGGCATGCGCTGTTGTTTGCCTCAAAAAAAGGGTGAACATGGCCCATGGCACTGGGACCTATTTGCACATCTGTTCTCAGCAGCAAGTCTGCTATCTGGAAAGGTTACAGCCCTTCACCTACCCTCTTGCTCCCCATCAGGGCAGCTACTGCTGCTCCCTGCTGTGGATTACCCACCTCCAGATCTGCCCTCTGAGCCACTCACATGAGATGAATACTCCCTGGCCTGTCTCAGCCGAAGTCAATACTGTAGTTAAGCACAGTTTGAATAGCCACCCTTTGCTAACCATGTTTCTCGTGGTTGAAGCAGGGCAGAGGATATAGTGATGTCCAGGTGGGAGGAGGCATTGAACAGGGTAGACTGTGATCTCTGTGTACAACATCTGCAGCCCGAGGAGGCTACTCAAACACACCCTCATTCAACTTACATTCATTTGTCTCCACAAAGCAGTGAAAAAGTACTGCACTTCCAAATAGTCCTGTATCCTGACTTAATTGCAAGAGGGGAAAAATAAGTCCAACCACAAAGATAGGTAGCTGAATCACTCACAACTTACAGCCTGCAGGGATGAGCCTGGTTAACCAGGGAGGCTCTTTCTGCTCCTAATACACATTGATCTATTCACTGCATGCTGAAAACCTTCAGGCTTTTATTCTATACCAAAGAACAGTGCAGTCATTTAGGTTTTACCAGATATTTACTCCCTTATGCCTCTCCTCAGAGACATGAATAGGGTTATGAATGCAGAGAAAATATCTGTGAAAAACAAAGGGTCTCATAATCAGTCAAACTCAAACTGAACTTAATAGAGCAGGCCTGGAAAATCTTCAGTAACCAGTTCTCCATAAAGGTATTATACAGAGGCAACATGCATGTAATACAATATTTTGAGTTGGCTTATTTGTTTGTTTTAGCAAAGAGAATTATTATCAAATTACTTTGAAATGTTTACACTGAAGATGAGTGTTCTCTCTATTTATTTGTTGTCTGCAAAATACGGTCATCTTCAGCAGAGATCTTGATTTGTAGCTACATCCAAAGCTAACGATTCTGACCCAAAAATAATTCAGTGCAGCAGCTTAACAGGACAATAACAATCAATTCCTTCAAAATAGCTGGAGAAATTAAGGACTAATAAGCCACAGAAATGGTGGATCATCTAGGGTTTAAGTGATCATCTAGTAGTTGCTAAGCTTAATTTAAATACAGGAAGAATATCACGTTTCATCAGCTTCCATCTTCAGATTTAAGAGCTTCTCAAATCCTCATTTATACCTGAAGTGTCACTGGCACATACATTAAAGCTGACAAAATCCATTCACTGCAGCAAGATATTCAAGTTCATTTCAAATTCCCCAATCATGTTAATTATCCTTCAGTGTTCTTTGTTTATAAAAAAGAAACAAACAAGCACTTTGTGTTCATTAGTCTGAAGTTCTTCCACAATCATTTATGTGCATTTAGAGACTGCACTTGTAAGCATTGCTGGCATTCAGTCCAACTGTACTTTAAAATCCCCAGCATATCTCATCCTTGGGACACAGCTCCTCTGTATCTTACAAAAATCCATCTATAAAACAACCTGTCCTCCATAAGCACATTTCCTAAAAGGATGCTCAAAGTCTTCTGAAACATGCAGCCATCCAAAGTTTAAATAGTAATTAAAACAAAAAAAAAAAAGAGAGAGCTCTGTCTGAGGCTCCCAGGCATTACTGTTCAAGGAAAATCATGCGTCCCTTCCCACCCTCCCTCAGCCGTGGGAAGAAACCCTGGGGGAGATGACCCACACCTTTTCCAGCATACTTATTTGTAATCCTGATCTTTTCCCTAAGAAAAGAGCATCTTCCTCCGCTCATGTCTGGGAAGGAGAGACAGCAGGGCTTTACCTTATGACTTGATTCTTTGGTATCTGACAAGGCACACGCTCCAAAGAAAGCTCAACACTGGTCTCCACCCTCTGCTTGGGCCCCAGGTCTCATGAAGCCAGTATCCTAAGGAATCTGCCACCTCACTCCAATGCGTCTGAAATTGGCCAGTTTGGACAGATGTTCTTGTGGAAGGACAGGAGGGAGTCAGACATAGAAAGCAATTTCATACCAGCCTCATATCCTCAACACATAGGCTTAAAAAAAAAAGTCTTTTTCAGACTCCTTCTCTTTAGACAAAGATTATTTTCCCCCCATGTAGGCATATCCCCATGCAGCCATTTACTCTTCAGAGAGCCGGGCAGAGACGTCAGACCAGCCCATCCCAGCAGACATCCTAAAAGCAAAGAAACCTTTAAAATAGTGTCAATTTATCACCAAGTCTCAACCCCTCTGACTAGAACAACCACAGCACCTTACAACAGCTGAAATACTGAACTGAATCCCTCACTGTTGTTAATTAGTTGCCCTCCGTTGATTTATACTTGCTGTCGTCTGCTCCAGTCTAGCTGTATTTTCAGTACTGCTAAGAACACACTCCTGGTAAAAAGCTTCAGAAATTCTCTGTGGTAATACAACCCTTTTTCATTCAGCTATCATATCTGCAGGTATAAACCCCAATGTTTCTGCACCAGCACTCATGAGCACCCCACAGTCATCCCTGGCATCCCAGCACCACCTCAGTCCCTTTGCAGGAGGATGCTCATTTCTTCCGTTCCCTTCTCCCTGTACCCCTACCTTTGCCCAAATTCACCTGGCTCCTGCAGTGAGCTCTGCTCATCTCTTCTGTGTCTTTCTTTGGCTTTTCTTCTTTCAGAGGAGGAGCAGTTGGGAAGCCAGCAATCAGATGGACTTGAAAAAGGGTCATTGTTGGAATTTTTCACCTTCAAAGATCTGTAAAGTAGGTTAAACCTTCTTTTTTTACCTCCTGTTGGTTGTACTTCCGTGTGGATAAAAGCCTACAGGGGACCTGAATAGTGGGCATCTATACCACCTCATACCATGCATTGCTTTGAGCATGGACCTAACTCTAAAGCCTTACACTACATCCTGTGTCCTATTAACTGTGCCCATCAATCCCTATGGCTCAAAGCACTGGTGCATTCCCATCTTCTCTATCACCTCTCTTCTGTGTTTCCTCCATCATAGACCATGGTTCTCCAAAACATTAATTCCTGTCTCAAGCCTGAGCTTGCCCCTTCCCGTCACTTCACAAGCCTTGCTGGGACCTCTCTCAGTCACACACATAGTCTGACGGCAGTGTACAGGGGCATACCTGCACTGTTCCATGCTGATGGGCTGCTTCAGCCTTCTGGATGATTCCCAAGCAAGTGGGAGAACACCAAGGACACAGTTTGCTTGCAAAAATGGTGCTAGTACGGGACAGTACATTTCGTTCACAAGGGGGGAAAAAAACACAACAAAAAACAACCAAAAAACACAAAAGGATCTTTTTCCCCCTTAATTATTCTTTTTTTACAGACAATTTCCTGCTTCCCTTTCCCCTTTTTTTTTCCCCCCTCTGCTTTTATTCAGGGCTCTTCTCTTCCTGCTGTCTCAGGAACTGAAGCCCATTACATTCAGTAGATCTATCTACATTTCTAAAGATAAGCACGAACAGAACTGCTCATAAAATCAGCACCCTGAAGAGATGAGATCATTTCACACGTGCTGTTTGTTTCCTGTTATACGGGGGAATTTACAGTGGCTGCTGGCCACTATAAATACTGAACTGGCAAGAGGTGTTTCTCATATATTTTTCCACAATATTCACTGCTGCATTTTTGTCCTAAGAGTAATTTGATTTGTTGTAATTGATTTGGGTGGGTTTTCATTCCTAATTAACTGTTGTTATGATGGAATGATGCAATCCTTGTTCACAAACCAGAGCTGAGAAATGAAATTCAGAACAGGGTAATACCAGGAGTATGGAGGAGAGCCTTACCTACCAGGAAGCCCAAGCGATGGGCTGGGAAGCCAATTAGCCATGACGTTGATTGGCACTGCTCACATTAGTGGTGTGAGTGGACATGCTCGATCTTCCCACACTTGTGGTCAGCACCCTGCAAAATTTATTTCTTTTTAAGACTTATTAAAAAGGACATACATCAAGAAGAGCTCCTGAGCGATGTTTTGGTAGACCTTGCCTTTTGCTGGTGGTTGCACAAATCTGCCCATCACTAGGTCTAGTAGTGGAAGGGCGAGGCCATGGAGTTCTACAAACACACGTGCGCTGCCAGCTCTGCAAAACCCTCCGCTTGCAGTCAGAGCCTCCATCTGCACAAGGGCACATGCATGGCAGAATGAAAGACAGGGCTTGTGGAGAGAAAGAACATCCCAGCTGCCCTCTAGCCAGTCTTGATTTACTTTTGGATGCTGAAGGCCAGGAGCAAACACTGAAATGCAGGCTAGAAGTGAGAGCATCTCTCACCATTACTCTATCTGTCAAGCCAATGCATTCACCTTTGTTAACTGGAATGCATGCTGCTATTTCTCTGCTTGCTTATTTTCATGAGAGCATTGAGAGTGCTTAAAATTTCTTAGCTGGAATCCTTTTCAGTTGTTAACCTTGATTTTGGGAGGGGACTGAAAGCAGGAGTCACATGAATTCTTCAAGAAAACATGAATCCTGAATCTTATTTTGGAGATGCCTTTTGAAAAAATTGTTGTACAAGTCATAAGATCTCTGTCAGCTCAGGCCTGAGATGAAAATACTTTATTGACAGCACTCTAACACTCTCCCCTGCTTTTGCAATACTGTTGCAGCTGCTGCAGTACTGATACAAGGCACGTTATGTTAGTCTTGTCTTAGTATTTCTACCTCGATCATATAATAAGAAATGCAAAAGCACCTACATGTATCACTTGAATAACTAAAGTAGGTGTTATTGCTCACAAATAGTACCCAGTTTCCCCTGAATTTTTCATTTTTTTTAAATGGAGAAACCAGGCAGTGAAAACTAGGTGTTTTAATCAAACCAGAAAATGTGTGTATTTGGCAATTATTTTGGTATGTTTTTTGGCACCCCATGGTTCGGATGCTGTGGGTTGTCAAATCTCTCCTGCAGAAACTGCTCTAAGCTAGCTTTTATGATGCACCAAGGTCAGGACTCCCATGATGCCACTGCCCTTCCCCTCAGGAGTCATCAAAGGTGGCTAAGTGGATCGAGCTAGGTAATTTGGGTGCCTGATTTTTCCTGTTTAGCCCAGAATTGCAATTTCCATAAGGCAAAATAGAAATATTTCTAAATTAATGTCTTTATGGATTTAAGCCAAAATATTTATCTTTTCTACTAGAATATTCTAATACTCAGATTTCCATAGGGGGAAAAATAATCTCTGCTGAGAAAAAAAAATACACTTTTTCAATCAGTCCTAGTAACTAGCTCTGGGCACAATCTTCCCTTACCTAGAATGAATGATATTATGGAAGGTCTTTTTCCTTTAGTTTCAAACAGATAAGCTAAGCTGAGCTAAGATAATGGTAAGATTTCCTCAAATCACAGCCTCCATGTCATTATCCATTTTTTTCCTTTTATAGAGATGTCCAGGTGAGGAAAAGATGGTTGTCTTTATCTGAAACACAAATGGAGTTACAAGGAAGAAGTAGTAACATTAACAAACTATGTAAGCCATGGGTAGTAAGGAGCATAAATTATGCTTTCCTGTTGGCAAAATATCTCTCCTCATCTTGGGTTTCAAAATGTGGTGTGCTTGTGGAGGAGGCACATAGTAAGTAAATGTGGACACACTTGGTCTGTTTCAGACCTGAAAAACTGCTGCTTAATTAAATAAGAGGAAACCATTTCATCTCCAGTGAGAGGCTGATCCTCCCTCTCTTATGCTCATTCTTATTTCTTTTTCCCTTCCAATTCCTTAATAACAGGTGGCCACACTGGTGTTTACAATATTCCCAGCATGCCCAATATCAATACTGAGGAGATCTATATGCTGCTATTAACATTAATTGGCAACATTGCCCCTGATGGACAAGCTATTATCTTCCTAAGCTTTAGTTGTCTCAGTCTGAATACTTATCTTTATCCAACTAGTAAAGTCAAGGTCCCACTCTATTGTTTTCTCCCACAGAGGGTGATTTATTTGATAATACGGTTTCAAACACAATTTCTTCCTAAATTAGCCTATCTATTCCATTATTTCTTTTCTATTATCTTGAAACTCCAAAAGGCTAGGTAAAAAAATTAGGTGCCAAATTCACTGTAAGGTTAGAAACTCAGACTGACATCTCTAAATCCCTTTGATGAGATTCTGTGATGTCCTTCTGTCTCTCCAATTAACTTGGAGTGGTGCAGTAGTGATAAAAAGATTTGGTCAGTATTTGTCTTCCAGATGTCGTATAAATACAAGTATCTGTATTTCATCTACACTTACACTTTGTTGCAGTAGCAATGCACATTTTTTTATATGATAAAGGTCATGTTTACTTCCTTTCCATGCCACAAAGACACATTCTGTATGTGCGGAGAATGTCACGATTAAACAAAAATTAAAATAGATTGGAACAGGTTCTAATCAAAGATGATCTTGGGGAAAGCAGTTACATTTATGTTATCAGAACAGCCAAGTCTTTAATGCTGTGATACTGTCATAGCAATTCAAAGCTAAGCCACTTTATAAATATTAAATTCCTAAGGAAACAGAAATTCATGATGTACTGGTTTTGGAACGTTACTTCCACCTGTCACTTAGATCCTGAATGTACAGACTCTGAACAGCAATGGACTTTTCCAATATGAAGATGTAGGTGTCAGGATTTTCCTTGTAGCTATGTATAAGATGATGAATTTTTGTTGCTCTGGTTTTCTCCTGAAAGACATGTAAACTGCTTTCCCCTCAGCATCATATTCTGCTTACAGAGATCTTAAGCCCTGTTCTGTTGTTGCATATCTTAATTAACATCTAGCACCCAAGTGCTAGCAAAAATAAGAAAGAAACATTTCCCTATTGTCCGAGGAATGTCTATTTGAGGCCAACACTGTCTGTTGACCAAAGCTCATTATCTGGCAACAAGGCCAAAAAGCAAATCAGTTTTGTTTGGCTAGGATAATAGTAAGCAGGCTAGAGTGTGCATCCTGCAACAGGGCACCCTTGGCCCTGTTCACTAGACTTTGCTCAAGACAAGCCATTACAGAACAGGCCTAAAGGCTGGCGTATTGGCAGCTTGAAACCTCTGCAAAAATACCTACAGCACTGTCCCAGAAACAGAAAAAGAGCAGTCTTACGGAAATGTCCTTTTAGTCTTCATATGCATAGAGTTACTCATAAAGGGACCTCTGACTTGACTGACCAGCGCGTGATCACCTGCCTGAAGGCTAGCTCTTAAAAGCCGCATAGCACACACATTTTTCACTAACGCAATCCCTGGGTGTAGCTAGTTCGCTCCTTTCCATATACTCACCCGGAAGGACTGACTCTATTTAGCTACGTAGTGCTGAGTGAAACTCCATTTCTTTGTTACTGCCTTAAAAGCTGTGAAATAATGCCTTACTATTTCTTCTTCTATGGGGTGAGAGCCCTTCTCAACTTTCAGGCAACATCTTGCAGACAGCCAAGAAGAGATCCGTGTGTTCAACATCTTGTAATAACTTGAAATCTTTGCTTTGCTTCGAACTCGCAGCTTTCTCAAGAGCAGGGTCATTGTACTGAAACAGAAGAGAGCAAAGCTCCAAGCTATCAAGCAGAGTACAAGCAGATTAGGAAGAAATGAAATTCATCAATGTAGTGCCCTCTTGGTCAAAAGTTCACTAAGAGAGAAGGGAGCTGTACGATGCACCCATCTCCTTTTAATTGGCTTGGAGCTGGTTCCTACCATGCTCAAGCAGATGTGGTGTCAATAGAAGTCATGCAAAGGCAGAAACTTTTAATTATTTTCAAATAGCCTGCTTCATCTTGGGGAGCTGTGGTTAGGACTTGACAGGGAGAGAAATATAAAAACAAAAGAAAAAGAGAGAATGGGCTAATATTTGCTGGAATAAATCTCTGAATTTGCTTCCAAAACTTTTCTGTCTAGTGTTTATTAATGCAAATGGTAAGTTGTTTAGCAGCACATAAGAAATCAAAATGCTGTGAACATTTTTGCAACCATGAATATTTGTGGCGAAGCATTGTGCGATTACATGGGATTTATTTACATCCTTTTCTTAACTCAAAAAATTGCATCTGTCTAGAGAGGGAAGAAAAGCGGCACCATACAACTTATCACAAACCACGAAACAATGAGCTGTATATTGGATATTTGAACCATTATTTATAAGGCAGAAGTTAGACTGAAATACCTTCACATATATATGATAACTGTTAGTTCTTGAGCAGTCATAATCTTTCCTAGATAACTGATGAACAGACAAACAGCAGCTAAGGCAGTTAAACCTGTTGCTCGCTATGAGTAGGTCTGCGATGGATAACATTGGTTAGGATTGTTTTCATTACCCTCAATCTTCCCAAAAGCTGATATGGGGAAGCAGAGAGGGACACGCACTTTTTCTCAGACACAGTTGCTGTTCTCTGAGCCTTTACTTCCCATCTGGAAAGGACTGAGCACGGCCAGCAAGAAGTTGCTGCCATAGGGTAAAGAGGTATTGGCAGGCTGTGTCCTGGGTGGCAGGGAGAGTCCAGGAGACACTGAAGTAATAGAAAGAAAAAAAAAATTATTTGAAGACACAGAAAGGGACCCAGTAGTTCTTTTTGCAAGCAGAAGGCAACAAAATGTTGCTGGTCAGGAAGGAAACTCTCTGCAAGGACACCCTATACAGGGCAGAAATATTTTGATAAACCTTGTTTATTGAATTTTCTCTTTTAAAATGTCACAGTTGTAGCTCCATGTCTAACAGAGCCTAAATGCTGAGAATAAAAACCCTGAGATGTGTCTGGGATCTGCTCCTTTAAAGCCACAGTGCAGGAAAACCCGTGTTAGAGGGGAGTCCATCCTGAGACCAATCACAGGCTTGCGATATGGTCGCATGGCAAGTATGAAACTTTGCTACAGCTATCTCATGTAACAATGAACATCTCTAGGTCTTAGCACAGACCAAAATGTGCCACAAAAGCATAATTACATGTTGTGAAAAGCTGAAAACAACTTTCACTCTATCATCCTGTTAAGAGTGCTTCCTAATGCTAATTTGGCATTTCTATCAAATATTTTATCAACCCAGCTTTTGTGGCACTGTGAAATTAAACCACAACTGATATCCTCTAGTAAAACCCGGCTCCAAGTCCTACATTGTCATAGTACCTATAACCAATAGGCTTTCAAAAGTGCTTACTGTTGGCATAACTCACTTCCCACTGGTGTTACAGGACACTTTACCATTGAGTCCAAAAAGAAATTAATGAGACTAGTGCAGTGAGCTTTGACAAATCCCATCCTACCTTTGTTTGTGGTCTTATGAAGCAAGAGAGAGATCAGAGGAAATATTTGTTGTTAATCAAATATTGATTTATTACAATAATAATTCTGGTCAATTATGACTATCTGCCTGCCGTGTTTTTGCAGGGCTCTTCTTGGTACCTATGCCCACTGGGATTTAGTTTAGCACATCAAAGTGTCTGTCAGCATCAGTATTTCTTCATAGCGCTAACAGGATCAGTTCAACAGTAACTCCCCTTCAGCACACGTGTGTAGAGCTGCAGAAAATAATCCTAGCAAAACATTTCTCACCAAAAAAGACAAATTTGTGCAGGAAGGAAGAATAACACCAAAAAAAAAAGGAAAAAAACCCTGGCAGCTAGAACCTAACTAACCTGGCAGAATTAATGAGCACTTGCTATAAAGTCTCTGTAGGTTTTTTTCTTATGACAAATATCCTCTTTTCAAAACTCAGGTTACCTCTAATGTTTTGCTTTTTGGCAGCACGATGTAGCCCTGTAGTCCCACAGCTAAGTCTCATTTCTGCAAATGTCCCCACACAGACACCTTTAGGCAACACAGGTAGTCCTTCTGCAGTCTGTGGACTGTCTTGTCTATCCAGATCATATAGAAGGTGCTCTCTCCCCCCTACAGGCTCACTGTCTTGGCACCGTATGAAGTTGCCAGCTGTGCTAAGGCACCCAGGTGGGTCTTAGATGATCCAGAGGCACATCCAGCGATGCCCAAGCCCAGGCTCAAAGCTCACATATCTGTTCTGAGCACAAGTATCCTTTCAAAGATGACCTTGATGACATGCCTGAAACTGGGTCAAGAGCACCCCTTGCCTAATGTGTCAAGTGCAAGACACCCTTAAGTACTTTCAGAATTAGGGCACCGCTTGCTACAAACCATACTTATAACCATCCTGAAAATGTAGCTGCTTCATACTATAAATAACTGGTTTCCTTTTTCCCTGTGACTGTTTGTGCATTTCTTTAAGCTTCTCAGTTTAAAATAAACACAGACAAAAACAATGCGTTTGAAGGTGCCAAACTGTGCATATGGGAAAGGCATGTGCAAGAGTGCAAGCTATTCCTGAAAATCTGACAGACTCACGCAATGTTTTTCTTAGTTTAATAATAAATAATCATAACATTCAAAGCACACGGATTGCATTAACAAGCACAGGATGACACAGAAAAATGCTCAGGTTTTTGGCTGCTCAGACTCAGTTACACAAACTATCTGCCAGAACTGACAGCTAGAAGGAAAATGGGGATGCATCTTCTTGGATCATATGGGCCTTTCATCTAATTTCTAACTACTGCAGGTGTCCCTCATTTTTCTGCTCTCTTGTTTTGACCCATTTTAGTTGATATGGCTTCTGGAGTTTTGCAGTAAGGATCATTGTCAGGCAGACATAGTGAGAAAAGTCCAGTGATTGCAGCTAAGTGAGGACTTTCTAACCCAGAAGAGAACCCCATACCTTGACCAAGGTGCAGCTGAGGCCAGGAGTCTGAGCAAGAAGGATGGCCCAAAGGTAGTCCAATGGTCATGGACATTCGAAGACCATCAAGCAAGGAGCAAGGCAAACACACTCTCAGAAGCAAGTCTAGATGAAATGGAAACCATGGAGAATACAATATAACTGAGTCCAAAATAACAGACAGGTAAGCCAGTCATGAGAGAGAACAAGACTTCAGCAGCAGAAGGCAAGAATAAGGACGGATCTACAGAACACAGCTACAACCAAAGTAGTGGGTTGAGTAGCCAAGAGAAATTGCTCTTAGCTCTTAACAGGAGAAGTTGTGGCAGACTTCCAATGGACAAGACAGACTACATTTTAGGCTCCAAGGTTCTTTGTTTTCTCAAGTCTTGGAGTTTTGTAGATCAGGGCATAAGCGGATGGCTTCTGGCCACTTTGGACAGAACATTTGTTATGCATGACAGCAAAGGAATTGACCCATCAGGGCCAGGCTGTGTCGCTCTAACTGAATTTCAGTCCTCAGAATTATGTTGCTGTTCCTCTGAATTTTGACTGAAGGCAAACACAGCGATGCGCTCTTATTCTGGTCCCGCGTCTTCTTACAGACTTTCCGGTGTGGAAGAGTTTGGCAGCATCCGGTAGCTGCTGCTCCCAACTCACCTTCCTTTCCTTCTCCTGTTGGCTTTTCTTCCGGCTTTGGAAATCAGTGAGGCCATTTTCTTTCACTCCACACATATGGCTTTGCATTTTGTTGGGCAGAAAACCATGCTGGCATTCATGTTGAGTTTGTTTTATTCAGCTGTTTTCCAGCCCCACATGTAAAAAAGCTGATTTTATCTCTCACCTCTCATTCTGATACTTATATACACCTCCGCTTTTCTGAGCTGTGCTTGCTTTATGACTTGCTGCTCAGTCAGGAAGTTGGCAGGTTTCTGGTGCATTCATATGAAGAATATTTCTCTTATCTTCAGCAAAACTGCCCTGGAGATTTTTGTCTAGATTGAATCTTTTGCATGCTTGTATCTATCATTTGGGTTTAGCCAGGAAATCCAGATTACAGTAACGGTGCACACTGTGTAACAGTATAGTTAAAACAGTCCTGCAGGATACCTATGAACGTGTCTCATCCCCGTGAAGGCAAAGGGAGGATTTTCACTAGTGCTGGACTGCCTTCTGGGTCTGGATTTCTCAGCGATTTTGAGGAGCTAACAGGCAATGAAGGGTACTCGCCTCAAACAACAGAGTCCATCAGGTGTGGAGGGGAACACTTTGGAGAGGGAGAGAGGGAGGCAGGAATATTTTTGCCTCCAGAAATAAATGCTCAGAGTGATATCATACTCTGACACTGTGGTGGCCACAGCTGGAAAAGGTTTTGTTGCTTTTTAAATGTGAAAGTCATTGTATAGTTATATTTCATAATCATGCACACCTTACCTTACATTTTTAACATTGCCAGGAAGACTGTTTAAATATCTTAGTGCAGAGGGAGTGTTTGCAATAATCCTGTCTCCTGAAGAGACACAGCCCACAGAGCTCAGGATGATCTTTGCTGCCAACTCGCCTTTTAGCAAATGAATTCCCATCTGTGGGGGGTGGGGGCTGTGCTGGAGAAATTTCAGAGAGGAATAATAAGATACTTCTCCACCAGAATTACAGCTACATAAAATTTGGTATAAACTCAGTATGTCTAACTTAACAAATACCAGCTCCTCAGTTTTGTTAACTAGTTTGTCACAGTTATCATAGTTACACACACACACACGTGCTCTGTATAATTTTATTTTTTTTTACATTTTAAATTACTGAGAACAGAAATAGTACATTAAAGTCCAGATTCTGCAATCGGTGCCTTTTACAGTAATGTTTGCCCCTACTGATTTCATACTGTTAATGCTCAGCTGTACTTTCCATGTGTTTATGAAAGAAAGTATGTGCACTCTTGTACACTAGATTTAGATAACGCTTTGAATATAAAGCTGACCAGACAACAAGCTTGTTTGTATTTCATGGTAGCTCTGAAAGTTTTGGGCCTTAGTGTGGAGCATAACCAAACCACACTGGATACTTTTTGCAAAAACTGAATCCCATAGTTTTTGGTTCCCCCCTGCCACCCCAAACAAAATTTAAGCTTTTCCTGCATACAGCCTTACGGCTACAGCAATCGTCTAAGCTGCACAAAGTCTTCTTTCTATTCCTTAGCCTGAATCAGGGCAATTTTTCACCCTGGATGACTGCAGCTCAGAGGGCAAGGGTCTGAACCTGCATTTTTTACATCCAAGGCTAGTGTGCTAAACCCCATGAGTTTAAGAAAACAGAAAGATGTGGAAACATCACTAAATACACAGCTCAAAAAAGTTATGGTGTGACATGACATCATATTCTGGCTGAAACCAACTCAATCAGAAATGTTCTGACTGGTCCCTATATGGTTTAGCTGAAGGCACCTCCTGTAGGCATCCAGGGTAGTAATTGAATTGCAGACCATGAAATCCTTTCTAGGATAGAGTGCAGGCACCAGCTTCTCAGCTGCAGTAAATCAGCATAGCTTCCTGCTTTTATACCAATTGAATATCCAACCCAAGGTGTCCACCTGTTTCTATTGTTTATTAAGCCAGAGGATGAAATGCAGATATTTTGAGGAAGGGCTATACACCTTATATTACATATGAGTAGCCCACAAATGCTCGCTTGCATCCCTTGTTTATTCACTTGGTGGCAGATTTGTAGTGTCCATTCAGAAGCTGACCGAACTTTGAGAAATTTGGCTATGACTCTCAGCTGGGTTCAGCATTTCAGTCAAAAGCAACAACACTCTAAAAGCTGCCAAAGTTTGTTGGGGAAAAGACTCTACATTCTGCCTTGAAATAAGTTACACAGAAGGAAAAGCACAGCTCAGGGCTTTCATCTTTTGTTCACGTTGTACAGACAGGAGTCCTTAGCATGCTGGAACAGGGCTTGGAGGAACATGGTTTTACGAAGTCAGAGTAAATTAGAAAGAAAATGGATAAAATCCCCTCATAGTTAACTGTTAAAGAATAATCATACAGCAACTGCCTTCATGTCTATAGCTGCATTACAATGAAGGACACGGTCTCTCAAATATACATTGCTGGCATGGCTTGTCATCTCCTAGCTCTCAAGCTGATCCTTCTGCCTCAGTTAAGTAGTCATTGACATTTTCTCTTCTTTCTCAATGCTGTAGGAGCTTTTGATGACATTGGCTGTTATGGTACTTCCAAAACTGAGATCTTGTTTAATATGAGGACAATCTGATTTTCTGGTATCTTTTCTTTTGCACTTATCCTTAAATTTTGCAGGCTTTTTGAAAGGACTCAGACCCCCTTATGGATATGGATTTCTCTGGAGTTCCAGTCTGTTCCTGTAAAGCTCAGAAAGCATGGGCTGGGGGGAAGAGGAAGGCATTACTGAATATGTACCATTTCTGAAATTCACCCTCTCATTTACTTACATAGAAGTGAGGCAATATTGCTGAAATATTTTTAAAATCTCGTCGATTCAAAACTTTGCACTTTAATCTCATTTCTAATGGGCCCTCCTGTCTGTGAAGCACCAGTAACCTTTCTTCCTAATTTAACCTGAATTTTACCTCATGCATTTATTTATTTATTTTATCTAGCTGGTTTCTTTTAAATGTCACTTGCTATGAGGAAGGTCGTTAACCTGTTACAGATCAGTTGGATCATTACATCGCTCCCCACCTGCTCTTGGTAATATTGCAACTCTGGAATGGGTATTAAGTCATTACAGACTTCTTTTCCCAGATATTTGCTTCTGTCATGATGCTGTTACAACACTGCCTGGAAGCTTTCAAGCAGTCATGATTTGTATGTTGGGTCACAAAAACAAAAGGCAGAGTTTCCATAGGAACATCCTGCAGCTCCTAACTGTGACCAAGCCTAGGCTGAAGGATGCAGAAGGTAACGTCTCCCTACCATCTGTGCAAAACTGATTTTGTCAAAGACAGCAGACATGACTCATCTGCACCACAGCATGCATGGGTGTGAATGGACACAGGATCTGGCATATGTCTACAAATACAGGTATGTATTTATATATATCTATCAAAAGCCACCCCACTCCTCTAAGTTCATAATGGCACTGAAAAAAAAATATACAGGGATTTTGCAAGGCTGCAGATCCTCAGCCTCTTCCTTCTTCATCCCCATGCCTACTGCTCACAAATGCAGTCTTGCACTCTCAGCAAGCAGAGGTGGTGTTAGCAGCAAGGGTTCGCTGGTGCTCAGGAAGGACAAGTGTGGCCTGAAGTTTGCATGCTGTGCTTGCTCCTCTGAAGGGCTGCGGCATTAAAACCTCCAAGTCACAGCATTTGCTGCAATCTGAAATGCTCTCCCCCCCATGCCGCTTTAAGGTCACTGTCAGCAGAAAACAGGAATCACAACTCCTTTAGCCAGTAATGATTCCCTCCCTGTGCTCCAGCTAGCTTGGTAGTAAGCCTCCGTGCTGGATCTTGGTGCATACCTGTGATTTAAGGCTGCTGTCTACTCCTTTGCTAATTGTCAGCACTTGGCAATTGTCTTTGTATTTGTGTAGCATCACCAGCATCTGTTTTGATGGTATTGCAGAATAGGGTAAAGCATGGTCAATAAATCTTCAAAGGCCTTTTTCTATTAGCCATCACAAAAATATTTCAAGTGTTGACAAGCAGGAATCAAAAGACTTTGATTCAGAAATGTGGGGCAACCATTAAGAACATGCTTAAATATGGGTATATGTTTAAATGCC
The DNA here is from genome assembly GCF_034638445.1 of Ciconia boyciana. Classification (NCBI taxonomy): domain Eukaryota; kingdom Metazoa; phylum Chordata; class Aves; order Ciconiiformes; family Ciconiidae; genus Ciconia; species Ciconia boyciana. The sequence continues at coordinate 62,617,426 of NC_132938.1, forward strand.
CTCCTGAACCTGGGCTTAAATATTTGCAGATTGAATCTGAGCTGATTAGTACCAATAACCATGTTAAATCTCTGCTGAGCCCATAATAAGTTCCTCCTTAATAGTGTGGCAAGGGAGTAGCGTACACTCACTCCTTATTCAAACACTTATAAAATTATTTTGATTCCAGAACTAATTAACTGGACTGTATCTTAATCATTCCTACTAGTATCATACAGATGTAAGCAAACTATCGTATGATTCCCTACCAGCCTGATATATTTCAATTTAAACGTAACTTAATAATTGCAGTACCAATTAGTTAAAATGTAAGTAGGAAAAACATTGGATGGAGACATCTTAATTTAAATATAATCCATTAAGTAAAAACTGCTATTCTAATTAGTGATAATGTAGCACAATTAGGAAATAAAATTTGATTGGTACATTGGAATTTAAACTTAATTAGTAACTGCTATTCTAATTAGTAAATGCAATATGTTTCATGCAGTGTTTTGTCAGGGAGAAGTGCATGTACAGTAGAGATGATGAAGAAAGAGGCAAGAGGAGAGCTGAGGTGAGTAGTGCAGAGCAGAGGAGTTCAGCCAACATCAAGCCCAACGTCCTGCAACTGAACCAGCACTGACCTTACAGCAGGAGAGGTTCAATCTCCTTCAAAAAACTTGATGTGAAGGACAATTTGCCATCACCTTCGGGCAATCTCTTCCCGTGATTAATTACTTCCAGTGCCCAGATGGAGTGTTTCATTTTGACATCTACAGTTTTCTGTTTCCATATGCGGACCAGCAAAATTCGGTAAACTAGCGAAAATAATTGTGGAAGTCAGCTGGATTGGAGAGCTCAGCATTTTGAATTAGGAAGATACAAAGCTGTCCTAGACACAAAGGCACTAAAACTACCACAGGTCCGCACTCTTCTGAAGGGGAGAAAATTGGAGGAAGGAGCTTGAGACCTAGCTGGATCAATAGCCTTCTGATGAAAGATACTACAACATTTCTTTTAACAGGAGAAGGGAGGGGAGGAAAAAAAAGCATTGGCTGTTGTTTTCGTTGAACTAACCATAATAATTTCAGCATCTCTTTCCTGGAAAAGAATTCATTTAAACCCCTTGTTATGTACACATACTTAGCACCATTCTCCATTGTATTACTTCGCATTTATTGACACTGAATTCTGTCTACTATTTTATCAGCCAGTCACATAGCGTCTTCAACACTTCACTGGAAATTTTAGTTTTGTGTTTCTGGAATAGCATATAATTACCAGGGAATTTTGTTGCTTCCCCATCACCCTTTTTACAATCACCTGTGACTATGCAGAACATACCAGGTCCTAGGACTGATCACTATTGGATGTCCATTTTATAGACGGGCCATTTATTCTTCACTTCATTACTTATCTTTTAACAGAGATAAAAAATTGTATTAGGAATAAATTAATTACAAATAATTAATGCATAGGAACAGTATATATATGAATTAATTAACCTTTTCTCTTATCCCATGGTAGCTCTAAAAGACTTTGGTGAGTCTTCGTCAAAAAGATTTTCAAAATCCAGTCCTTTGTATTGATTGGATTCTCCTTATTGGAGCTCCAATAGTTTTGTATGGTAATAACTTCCTTTTATAAAAACTGCATAGATTTCCCCCCCCAACACTGTATCATATTTATCCAAACATCAACTCATTCCATTCTTAATTACAGTTTGCACCAGATGCTCCCAGACTTCACTTCAAAAACATGTATTTGCCACTTTCCATTCTCCTGGAACCAAGGGCTATTTAAGGAGTACATGAAAACAACACAGCTGGTAGGTCAGCGCTTTCATACTTGAATTCCTTTACACCTCTTGTGTGAATATTAGTTAGCCTTTGCAATTGGTTACTATTCTTCTTGTTAATTTATTTGGAAAACTTTTCTATCAGCAATTTAATTTGAGATAGATTGTCAGAAAAGCACCCCAGAAAGAGATGTTGTAACATGGGAAAGCTCAGTTGGTTCCATCAAAATTATTTTTTTAAATGGCTTTTTATTACATAGTCTGATCTTCTCTGAGTGCCCCCGATTGTGTCTCAGTCATTTATTATCCCTACAGAGTAGATGGCAATATCCCTGTTTCTGATACGTTTGGGAGAAGGAAAGTGTTCTTTTGCATTTAGCAAACTCAGCTTCACACACACACCCCCCCTTTTTTTTTTTTTGCTTTTCTTACTAGGGTTTAGCATTTCACTTTCCAGAATTTGGGCTTGCCTTTGTGTGTGTGTGTGCATATGTGTTGAAACATCATTTCTATCTTTTCTTAGTGGCTTCTTTTACTACAGTGTTTGACTGTCATCCTTTCAATTTTTTTTTTTCTGATGGGCAATGCACATTTACTCTGAGCTTCTACTTGAAGTATCTGTGCTATAATCCAAGAATTAGACCCTTTTGACTGCTCCTTTTATGTATTTATTCCTGCTCGGTTTGCCTAGATGGATAGATAGTAAGCTTTTTCATTCTTCCTCATTCTTTTTAATTTCCCCCTTTTGAAGTTAAAAATGAAGCAGCACATCTTCTGTTCCTGGATGCGAAGGTGGAGAAGCAAAACACTAGCATGCATCCACTGTGGATGTTTCCACTGCTCAATGTCTTCACAAATGGGTTACACAAATATCAATCAGGAATTTTATCAGGATGACTGGGTTGGCTTTGAGGCAAGGATAGGGAGCAGCTAACCATAAATGGTTCCCTGAAATGCTGTTTTTCTGCAATTTTACAAAATATATGGGGGTAATAAACACCAGGGAGAAAGAAAAGCCTCTCAGGCTGAGAGCTAAGGCTGGTACAAGAACAAACGTATTTTACTAAGTCATGAATAAGTTAAGGCTGGCAATTAGAAGACTGTTCATGTTTGTCAATGACAGCTTTCCAGCCAGAAGAGTAGGTTAGGAAAACATTAACTAGTTTTAATAAGGGGATCCCTAAATCTATTGGAAAGATCACAAGACTCGCTTTTTATGACAGCAAGGACTCAATTTGCTAACCGAGAAAGATCTTTCCTATGTATGTGCCTCAGGATGTTTTTGTGCCCTTTTCTGTTGGATTAGAGGATCCTCCCCTATGAAAAACTTTTGTGCTTGCTCCCCAGCTTGAAAGGCAATTCAAGATCTGATTCCACTTTGGCAATGACTTTGGCAGCATAATTCACCACTGTGAGGGGAGAAAGAAAAAAAAAAAAAGGCTGCCTGTGTTTGTACCAAATCTGCCACTCAATAATTTTATTTGATGTTCCTGGCTCCTGAGTTATAAGAACAATCAACTTCCCCCTCTCCACCAAACTCACATTTCTAGAGATTTCCCTCGTACTTCCCCCAGACACCTCTTTTTCCACACCGAAGAGCTTTAGGCCATTTAATCACCCCTTATAGAAAGCTGTTCCGTACTACTGGTAATCCTTATTGCCTTGCTTTGGATGTTGCCCAGCTCTGCTAGATCATTTTTGAGCTAGACAAACTGGAATTGCATGCAGCACTCAAGATGTAAAACCACCATGCATTTAAACAGCAGCCTGGGGGTATTTTCTGTTCTCTTTCCCTAATAATTTTTAGCATAACTACTAACGAGGACTGAGCACATGTTGAAGCTCCAAGACCTCTTTCCTTACTGACAGCAGCCACTTTAGAGCCCATAACTACATATGTAAAGTTTTGAAGGCTTTTTTACCCCATGCAGGGCTATTGTTTCAAATGTGGTTTTCACGTCCTGCAGAAAAAAAGGCTTTGAGTCACCTCAATTGGCAAAGTGTCATCTGCAACATATACTTCCCTGCCTGATACATACCAGAAGCCACTCACAGCCAGCTAGCCGCATCTACCCAGTGCTCCAGACATCTTATCAACCTGGACTCGGGATATTTCCCTATTGCAATACCCTCTCAGGTTTCCGTTCAAGAAAGTCAGATAAGCATCTGCTTAATAACACTGTTGTTAGCTAAATATTTAAGCACAAAGCTACCATTACACACCTAACAAATCCTTTTATCTTCAGCAGGATTTCAGCATTTACTTGCATTTAAGTATAAACTTTGGTATTTTGCCGAGTGGAGGTGCCTTCTCGAACAAAGCTTTTATTGAATGAATTAACTAAACAAACACAGATTTCCTAAATCCTAGGCTTTCACTTACTGGAAACGGGTTGAGTGTGTGCATGGCTTAAGAAATGAACAGATGCTGACATTACCCATCAGAATTATTTTATGCCAGCAAGGGCAAACACTGCCTTATTTGTCCTACACCTTCTCAAGACATGAGTGCCTCACCCGAGTCAAACTTCACTAAACAAGAGACATAGACCAAGGAGAGGTCTTGAAGACAAAGGCAGTAGCGGCAGGCTACCAGGTGCACACATTGCCATTACCAAATTTGAATCTAGATAAAACATCGGCCTCTCTCTTGAAAAAGCTTCTCTGACCTTGGCTTAATGCCACGGGAGCGCCTTGAGGTGCATGCACATCAGATTAACCTCACTTGCAGTTTTTAAAAAAAGTAATTATTGAGCTTTAGATTTTCTCTGATAAGTCAGTATTAAAGTCCAAACGCTGCCCTGCAGTTCTGCCTGCCCTTTGGTTGGGAGAAGCAAGAGCCATTTCATCTGACAGTTTGTGTTGTACCGGGGAAGTATTTCTTCCTGGTCTTATTTCACTACGCAGGATGTGGAAAACTGCACCCTACTTTGGGACTCGCTGTAGTATGGAGCAGGGAGAGGGTCTTCCTGCAGGATTTCCAAGCGTTGACACCACAGTACAACGGCAGTAGGCATAGAGAGCACAAAAACCTTACCAAGGAAGAAGGTGTTGCTATGACTGCCAGCTGGCAGCCTGCATTGGGTTACACGTGCATATTTGAACAAGTATCAACCTGTCTTACCAGTTTTGCACAGTGCCTTCATTTCCAAAAACCTCTCCAAACTCTTTTTTTTTTTCCTGTGTATTTTTACAGCCTCTAGTAGAAAAGGGTCTGAGTCCCTGCCCTCAGTTCTTAGGTAAAAATAGTGATCCAAAGACCTAATGGGTAATCAACAGGTCCCTGCCAAGCTGGTAAAGCTTTTCTGCAAACTGCCTGGGAAAGCAGGGGCACAGGTAAGTGGGGGTAAGGGACTTGGTTAGAGTCACATCATGAATTAGTGTTTGAGGGAAGAACATTACCTGCCTGTTCTGGGCTATACAAATTGCATTTGTCCTCCATCTGCATGAGCTGAAATTACAGTTTGTCTCATACAATGGATCCGAAATAAACAGTGTTCATAGTGAAGGGCTTGTGCCATTAGGCCCTAGTGGATAAGTAGTGTTTGGTCCTAGAAAATGATGGTCATGTCCTCTAAATGCCCTTTGCTGTGATATATTTTGATTAAGCATCCTGAAGAGGCCCCTGATGAAAAGTCAGCCTGCCCTCATGCCGCACTAAACGCTGCAAGAACATCTCAGCTAATTTCAGCTGTCAAAAAATTAACTACCTAGTCACAGCAGTCACCCGGGTACGCTGTGCTCAGGGGAGATTCAGAGCTCAGGCAGACTTCATTGCCCCCCAGAGCTACCTGCCTCTCTGCAGAAGAGGGTGATTCATCCTATCCTAAAACAGGCACATAAACGAGGGATTTGCATCACACTCTGGTAATGCTCTTTTCTCCTCCTCAGCTTTTGATGACTCTCGAGGGAGCCCAGATACCCAGCACTGACCGACCCCAGGGCCAGGTGGCTAAAATAATTTAAGACAAATCCCACGCAATGAGCTTTTTCCCACCCCAAGCAGCCAACTGTCTAAATTGGGCAGATCTTCAGAAGAAAGCTTTGCAGCTGTCAGGTCTGCTCCTCTGTGCAAGACAAATGCCATCCTTACTTACAGACAGAGCCTGCAAGTAATTGCATTTCAGACAAGATTTTCTATCCTTGTCCCTGCCAAGCCGAGAGGGGATGTTCTCATTTCAACATACAACGGAGAGTGGCTTTGGCATGTTCTGTGCGGAGTATATTTGACATTTTAATTGATGCCATTTGTTAATTAAGAAGGATAAATGATGACAGGGAGAGGGGAGGAGATCTTATAAAGAATGAATAATAACCTTGTTCAAAAGCAGGTAATGAGATACTGAGTTAAAGATATGTAAGAGCTTGCAAAAATGTCTAAATGTTTTTCAGAAATCAGGTGCTGCCTGTCTTTTCCTTATCACAGAAATGTCAGGGAGCGAAATTCATCAGCGACTTACAACACGTGCTCTTTACTCAAGGATTTTCTAGCAGAAAAGGCCACGCATCCCTGGGTTAACCAACAGCCGGTCTCCTGCCGTGGTGTGGATTAGTGCTCACCATTCCCCTTCTCTCCGCTTGCCGTTACCACAGCTACCACCAAGGCAGAGGACACGACCATGCCATCGCCAGGCTCAGCCTGCCCAGACGGGCTGGTCCCCGGCTTTGCACAGGGAGATGCCAGGCAGCGGCGACTTCCCTCGGCGGTGAGAAAGAAGAAAGCGAATCGGTGGCGCGATGCTCAACACTGATCCCCCTTTCAGATGCACCAGCAGCTCTGTGTGGGGCTTGTTTTCCCTAAGTAGCGGCTGTGTGCTGCACAAAGGCCCTTAATAAAGAAGAACAGAGCAGCGTCTGTTAGCCAGGAGGGTGGATCTGCAAAAAAGAAGATCCAAAAAAGCCTCGGGTCTAGCTCCTTTCCATGCAGATGCACATTTAAGCAGAGATGGGAGGAAAGGCCAAGCAGAGGCTGGAGGGGAAAGAAAAACAATATGCACCAGCTGATGTAGGGAGTGGGGAGAAAGGCTGTCACATCCAAATTCAGAGTGCCATTTCCCGTGAACCAGAAACCCCCCCAAGCTTGGTATTTTGCACTGAGCAGGGCTTTCAACACCTATCAAGAGGCAGACTGCCCTTCCTTTCCAGCTTCATCTAGACTTTCCTGCCCAGTTTGAAATGGCACTTCTGCCTCTCCCTCTTTCCTTCACAGGGCCAGGCTTGACCCAGCGATGGTCCCATTGCCATATTGCATTGCCCAGGCTCACCTCCATCTTTCAGATCTCACGCTCTCTCCTCTCCTGCTCCTCTGCACACCCCAGGAGAAGCACTGATACCTATGTCCAACATCTGTGCAGAATATAGCGTAAGTCCTTGCATCTGGTACAGGCTAGAAAAGCTACACAGTTATGGGAGTTATTTGCTATGGTCTATAATGAGTATATGATGCATGTCTCCTAGGATGAAAGGTGAGATAGTTTACCACATAGGTCTCCACATCCAGGAGCTTAGCAGTGAAGCTGCATTTTCAGAGTAACTAGCAGAGCACCCAAAAGATCTCGAGTCCCTTTTCTGGCTCTTCTAGGGAGTCTGGGTTACACCTTCAGCACATCTCCTGCCTTCCCCAGCCCTCAGTTTCCCTTGGTAGGGTGGGGGGAAGGCAACAGTGAACATCACTGCAACCCTGCCTAGGGCTCTGAGATGAGCACCAGCACTGGGGCAGTGGCAGGGGTTTCCACACACAGGTATACTGCAAAATTGCTAGAAATGTTCATTTTCAACTTCCATTTTTAAAAAATCTGTGAAAAGTTTGGAGAAGTGATTAATCCCAGCTCCAGATTGGTGCAGGCTGACTGTTTGTAGGTTTTTTCCTATTTGTTTTAGGTTGTTTACTCAATGTATTCATTTGTTTACCTTGTTGTTTTCCACTCCCTGCATCTGTTCATTTGTTTAAGTATGAGCCTCCTCGTTTTCCACTTCTGTTTCCTCTCATTACAGTGGAGCATCTGCTTAGCACTTAAAAAAAAACCCAAAAAAACCCAATCAAAAATTATCTTATATCATGGAGCAGAAAGTTTTCATAAAATATGAGTTAAGAATGATTATTGCCTGCATAATCTCTTTTATTATTACTATTTGTTTTGGCTCCAACTTGACAACAATTCTGGATGCCTTTGGCAAACATTTTTTGGGAAAAAAAGCAGGGATGACGGCCTAAAAGAATACCAAAGAATCAACTCTCCCTGAAAATCAAGGAAACAAGACTATTGTCTTTCCCTCCCTTCTGCAAGTCATTTCAAAACCAATCTTGAGATGGGGATAGCCTGAAAAAGTTTAGGGTCTTCCCTGCTAGTCAGAAATCCCAAGTCAGGGTGAGCCTGGCTAGCTGTGACCTCACTGCAAAACCTTTGCGGAAAGCTCAGATGGGCACATTTGTGCAGTGCTCATGGGAAATGCAGCATCACTATCATCTCCGCCAACTCACCCTCCTTGCCAAAACTCTCCTCTCTTCCCTTCTTCCTTGACCAGCAGCTGCTGGGGGCTCTCAGAGTCCATGCCCCTTTCCTTCCCGCAGGAGAGGAGCCAAGGAAAGCATCCCCACACCCCTCTGCCTTCTCAGCTGCACAGCAACCTCAGCTCTCACAGGTTACTTGCACTGAGGAATCTTGTCTGACTAAGCGACATTTAGAGGAAACTGTCTTGTTGATTAAAATAAACATGTAATATCTGGGGAAAAAAGTATCAAGAGCGCATAAGGGGGTGACACCAGGCCAAGTGTCCTCTTGCTGACTAACAGCTGCAGGCAAGAGCGATTCATTAATGTAATCGAGTCACACAAAGTTTCATGATAACTTTGGGGAGTTTTGCATGAATGATTAAACTGAGTGGCAGGTAGATGAACCTCTGTCAGCTTTTCCAGCAACTGCCTGACTTGCTTCCAGGTCCAAGTTTAGGTCTAAGAGGTGATCCTTTTGCCAGCAATCCGTCACAACTGACCCTGTATCGCACAGACCACATCCTCAGGTTGGCCTAACCCTCCAGCTTATCTATTTTATTCTGCATCCACTGTTTCAAGGAGTTTTGAACAGCGACTCATTAGAGATTTCCCTAAGCAGAAGTGTATGGGTTGAGTTACTATTGGTATTCTGAAGTAATAAAAACATAATATTCAATTTGCTCCCTAGGATGCGGTCACAGACTGCACTAAGATCTTATTTATTAGTGACATAGTTAATAGTACAAGTTTGGAAAAATGCATCTGCCCTAAGCTACACCTTCTGAGGCTTAGGATGGTGGGGCCTTGGCAGGGCATGCAACCCCATGGCTCACCTCTCCTGGCCCTTTGGGTCACCACGGGTACAGTCTGGCTTGTGCTTGGTTCATCTCTGGTCCTAGCAACTTCTGCAAGTTGCAAGACACTTGCATTGGCTCCAGCAAGCCCTCAACAGCTTTTCACACCAGCACAAGGCATCATTGGACAAGAATGAAGAGGAAGCCCTCAGTGCTGCATCTTTGTGTGCTTTTTTTGCACTAAGGGGGACAATTTCGGCCCTTTAGTTTGCAGCAGCCTGGAAAAGCATGAGCTCCCTTTCACCGTTTCTCCCCATTGTTATTGCCTGACAGATCTTAAAAAAAACAAATGAAAACAAACCCAAAGAACCGCCCACACAGCAACACTGACTGGACATCGTGGCTTTAGGAAACCCCAGTGCCCACATACGAGTATTCAGAGACAGAGGATCTGGGTTGAGTTGTAGGACGGACCGATGCCTTGTGAATAAAAATAAACGGCAGCGGATCCTCTGTGCCCGTTCCTGCCTGTTTACTCAGACATTTCTTTCTCCTCTCACCAAGACAGGGAAGAGTTTCTACAACACAAGATAATACTTGCTACATAAAAGTACTATTCCTCTAATTAGCAGAGATATTCATGGCAGTGAATAGAGGAAAGCTTTTTTTCCCCTGCCCTATTCTGCTGTAAAGATATGTTATCACTTAGAACATCATTTAATTAAATACTAGAAATGAGGACACTTTGGAATTGAATAATTCTTTTCTCCAACAATTCTTTCTAGTGTTCAAATATTGGTCAGAAAAAAAATCTAGCCTTGTCACAGTCATCTGGTACTTAATTGGTTTTTTATTTAGTTCAGTATTAAAGCATGAACTTTGAGGAAAAAATTAATTCATTGCTCTCCAGTGTGGACAGCTCGCAATGAATAATTGTGAGGAAAGAAAGAAAACAACCCCAAGTCTTTGTAAAGCCCAGCATCTGATCTCAGTACCATCTATCATCCTTTACAAAACTCTAGCTGACACAGGAGGTACATCTTTTCTATGTTAGCACTGAAAAGCAAACTGAAGGTAGGATTTTCAAAAGCACTTACTTCTTGCTGCTCTCTCTTGATTTCCATTGGAACTGCTGGTAAAAATCTTTACTCCCTTCTCAGAGACCAGGGCATGCCAAGCATATCCAAGCACCCTACATACTTAAAAATCAATAAATGCTTGTTTGTATCATCTCGATTGTGTCAGGTCAATGATGTGGAGACCCAAATGTCATTTTGACCAGCCCAGTCCACTGTGGGTACTCCTCCCTTCAAGTTGCCTCTTTAGCCCACAGCACCACTCATTCTCATGGTGCCGTTTGCTCAGGAAGCAGAGGAGATCCTGCTGGTGCCTTTTGCGCCTTACAGCTGTGCTCCAATTTAGACAGCTGTGGAAGAGGACAACCAGAATTCCCCCAGGCAGGTGAAAGAAGCAGTGGGATTGCTTTGGCCTGCCACAGTGCATAGGACAGCACCAACTTCCATGCCAGGGGTTCGGCAGAGCTACCGGGGCAGAGCCGGGCAACTGCTGGAGTCAGCTGCAGGAGAGGGCAGGGCATTTGGGGGCTGGCCCATGGGGCCATCATCACACTTTTTTAGACAGCAGGCATGGGCCAGATCTGTTGAAAAGCGATAACAAGACTTGTATTGACACCAGGAACAGAGGGCTTAATACACGCCTGGTGCATTAGGAAGACATATGAAGCAGGGCATAAAGGACAGAGATCATCTCAGGCATCCCAGCAAGCTGAGAACTTTATTTTACAGGGTGGCTGTTTGTCCCTATCCTCCCCTTGCAACTGTCTTGCATGGATCTGGCACAGGGATGTTGGTCCCCATCCCTGCTCCTGCATCAGTGATGTCCTGCAAGCAAGGATGATTAAGGAAAGTCGTACCTGTGAGACTGTCTTAGCTGGAAAGAACCCTGACAGCACACATCCTTGCAAATGTGCTTTCAGGAGAAAAGTGTGGCTTTGGCCACGTGCTAAAACCAGGTTAGCAAAGACAAGGCAGGTCATGATTTCTGCACACCAGCAGATCATTGTGTCAATTAAAACTACAGACTATCTTGTTTTACTCAGCTGGTTATCATACAGTAGCTAGCGTGCTCTGGGAACAGCACTTTTCCTGGTGAGGGGAAGGAAGGGCGAGAGCAAGGCACAAAAGGACTCTGCAGAATCAGTGGAGAGTTAACACACAAGGAGATAACAGTCTCTTCATTAGCACCAAATAAGAGCAGTTTTGAAACACATGAAATACTTTGAGCCTTTTTTCTACACCATCTGTTTTGTCCGGCTAAATTCTCATATTAATCATCTTTACTCCTTGTGAGTAATTCCCTTAGGGAAAATCTACTGAGCACGTTCAAATTTATTAAAACTATCACATTTTATTAAGAGTCTGTACCCAGTGTCTTCTACCTTACGCACCTGATGATAGGGAGAGAAAAACAGTGGTAATCACAAAATGGTTTCTCTCATCTATATACCTCCCAGTGTTATTCATGGCAGTAGTGGGTATTGGTGTTGCAGTGATGTCTCATGCATGTCCGCTGCAGTGTGCCAAGCACTGTACCCGCACACCATGTTTCTCCAGAAAGCTTGTGTCAAAAGATTAAGATGACGTGCAGATGTTGTTACAGCTGGTTTAAGGAGGACAAGGATATAAGTGGCAGAAGAACAGTATCCATGAAAGCTCTCAGCTGCTCTCCATTAGCTGAAGTATATAAGCCTGTTCCTAATCTTTAACACAGGCAGATTTATCAGGCAGCCTAGGTAGGCATCAGCTACTTGGTCAGCTCTGGACCACATCTCCCAAGACGGCAGAAAAGATTTTCTGCTTTCATTACCCTGTGCAGATAAACAGATGGAAGCAGGGAACAACGCTGGCACCGCAAGGAGGTAGGGAGCACCTGATACACCACATGGCAGAAGGACTTCATATTCCAGGAGTTTTCAAGATGTTCATCTCTGACAGCAGCAGAAGGAAATATTGAAACGGTTTCCATAAAGTTTCTGTTGTGTTCTCCAGACACGCCAAAAGACAGTGTATTTTTAATGACAGAAGAATGACTCGTGTCTGGTCTGAATTACTGCTCCCTGCCTCAACTTCCTCACTTATATAAGGAATACCAAAATATTTTTTTCTTTATCAGTAATGGAGATTAATTTATGTGTATAACGGGGTGTCAAGCCATGGCCAAGACTACAAAATCCAAGCCAGGGCTTTGACTCAGTTTCACTGAGCAAGCAACTTCTGCACTGAAGTTAACACCATTGCCAGTGCTTTGTTTACACCCCCTCGCTTAAGCCTGACAAACCCACGCGAGATTCCAGAGGAGGAGTTGTGCTAGCCCATCAGTCACATTGGTAACACAAATCCACCTCATGGGGTTGTCAGCTGCTGCACCAGAGCCCGGGCTGGAGCAAGGGCACTGCAGGTGCATGGCCCTTTCTGCCCACTTTGCTCCAAGGCTGGTAACTTCTGTGGGCTGCAATGTCCCAAGCCACCAGGTTTTGTCCACCACGGACCGCAGCCCAGAGCTGTTTCACCTCATGCACGTGTTATTACCAAGCTATCTCGGGCTTGGTTTGCACGAGGCAGAGGCATAGAAAAGTTGAGCACAGCTAGGTTTTTCCAGCCAAAACCAAACATAGACACAATCACCCCCGCAAACTCCTTTTGCAAGGTTAATGCGCTCCATCCAGGCAACCTCTTTAATCTGTAGTGGCTAGTGACTCCCCGTTGAATAAGTTTACTTCTCCTTGAGGGGGTTGCCAGCCTAACTCAATTTATGTGCCTAAACTGGCGAAACCCACTGAAGTGTAAACAGGCCATCTAGGGTGTTCAGAAACCCATTCCTGGGTAATTGGTTTCCATAATGACTCACCACACAAGCACAAAACATGGGAAAGCTTCCCCCTCAGATTTGCTCAGAGTACATACAGCTTTTCACCTGTGATGAATAACAAAATCCTCTTCCTTTTATTTCCCTCCCCATCCCCCTCCCGGCCATAAATAAATCAGGCAGGGAAAAGGGGGATCTGGCTGAGTGCCATGGGCTAAAGGATTAAAAAAAAAAAAAAAAAAAAAGTCACACGCAGAGAGAGCAGAGACATGCAGAAATGCCATATGGAGACTAAACAAGCTGTAGTGACCTTCTCGGGCTTTATCAAATATTCATGGGAAGCAGGCTCACGGGGATACAAAACTAATAATAGTGAACCCACCAGCATCCCAGCACCTCCAGCATCCTGACACATTACAGTTTCCCCTTCCGACACCGTTGCCTCCCCCCTTGCATGCCAGATGCCTGTCAGCCCAGCAGCCCAGACATGAACCAGGCTGCCTAGTGGGCTTCAGCCCTTTGCTAATACTTGGAGCTAAAGCAAAGAAGGAGTGCAATGGTGTAGGGGATTTCTTCGCATTCAGGCCTTTTTAAATAGAGAGGAGCAGACAATGTCAGACCTTCAGGGAGACCTGGCAATCTGTGGACTCCGCTAAATTAAAAGATAGAGACTAGCATCTTGCAACACCAGTGTCAAATTTTTACTCTGGTACCTTGAGCACAGACCTTGGGTTTTTTCCAGCCTCTGAGGAGCATGTTCATTAGGTACTTTCTGGAGATCAGGGATGGCATGTGTTACCAAATTACTGACCTCAGACATGAAAGGAGTCATCTTATTAGAAGCCAGCCATTCAACCATTACAAATTACATTTCTTGAAGGATTTCAGCCTTGAATTTTCATTCCACAATGTATTTCAAAGGAAAAAAATGGAACTTCCTATACAGATAGCTGGAAGAATGAACTATGCAAGACACGATGATTTTTCCAAAGGACAATGATCTATGTAAAAGCAACACAAATATGCTGAGTGGAAATGATTCAAATTATCTTGATGTGACTACTTAGGAAAGCTAAAACACACGTCTTTGCATCATTGTCACCGAAATCGGGAATCAAACTCCTTAACACCAATGTAGTATTAAGAAGCAGGCATTCTTTATTATGGCGCCGGATGCACGGGGGATCGTTCCACCTAGCGTGCATACCGCAGGTTACATCAGCTGAAACTTAGATTTGTCCAGTTACATACATGTGCATCAAATTTCCCAGAATGATCATGCATATTCATTCTATTTCCTGGAACTAATTATCATATTTGCATGGTCATTACACATGCGTCTTTGAGCTCCAAGGGGCTTCTGTGGGGGTCTCTGGTGGTCCTTGGTGGTCGTACAGGTGTGTCCTTTAGTTGACCCCTTCTTCTGGACATGCGCAATCCCACCTTGCTTATGTAACTTGCTTCCCTTCTTCATGGTGCATGGTCCCTAACAATGATTTGGCACCCTTAACACAAACCAGTTATTCTAACCACCCTCGACTGGTTGTCAAGATGGGCTGGGGCTGTACTGGGAACATAGGAGCATGACTGTACTACTCCTCGTCCAACTGTCTTTGGGCATAGTAGCATATCTATAGCCATACACAAACACAACATTAAAGTATTGTCTACCCCGCTCCTATCTCTATGTTGCTTAGTTACAAAAGAACGAACTAATCATTTTGGTTACGTCTGGTTACATTTCCCCCCTTTGGAAGTTTTGAAATAATCATCTTTTCAATACTTCCACTCTTAATATTTCATATCTCAACATAAGCAGGTGGCTTCTCTCCTGGCATTGGTGTACGATGCTTCATCACTGATTTCTGTGTCAACATTTTCTTTAAGCATTGATAAACCAAACAAATCACCAAAACAACTGTAATCAAAATGATTAGTGTCTGTTACAACTCAGTTATCCATCTTTTAAGAGGAAATCCAAAATGTCCCAAAATTGGGCCTAACCAATTTGTTTGCATTTCACTTCTTAAACCTTGAGTCTGCTGTGCCAACCTCTTCATATCATCTATTTGTTCATTCAAAGCAGCTGTAATATTTGGGATGTGCACACAGCAATCTTGATTTCTGTACATCCACAATCATCGCTTCAATTCCCCCATGTGTTTCTCTCTGTTTTTCCTCTGCTATTTTTATCATTATTTGTGGGGTAACTATGACTTGTCGGCTGGATGTTACTCACCTCATTTTCTACTGCTCTCAACTGTTCTGCCAATAAGCTATCCAATTTACCAAAATTTGGTTTTGGGGTTGGAAGTTTTACCTGTTTTACTGGTACCAGGGCAAGGATGCTTTGCTCTACTGCCTCTCTAGCAGTTTTATCAGCCAATTGGTTGCCCACATTTACCACGGTTTGTCCAAATTGATGTGCTTTACAATACATTACCACTACTTCCTTGGGCTGCTGGATGTCCTGGAGGAGTTGAAGAATTTCTTCCTGAGCTGACAACAGTCCTCTTTCCTTCGAGATAGCTCCATGTGTGTGAATCTGCTTTCTGTGCTAATGTATTCACAGGAAGAGCTTCAGCTTTCATCACTTGGGTGGTGGTGACCACTGCATACCCTGCCATTCGTTTTCCATCTCGGACAAAACTGCTTCCATCCATAAACAGCTCCAAATCAGGATTAGGCAACAGTTCGTCCTTCAAGTCCTGTCTGCTAGAATATACCTGTTCAATAGTGTGCAAACAATCAAGGTGTAGAGACTCACCCATTTCAGAGCTCAAAAACATTGCTGGGTTCACTGCTGTTGTAGTTTTAAGTTCCACATCATCCTGTTCCAAGAGAGTGACCTGGTATTTGAGCATGCAGCTTGGGGACAGCCAATGCCCCCCTTTTTGCTCCAAGACAGAAATTACCATATGTGGGACATAAACCGTAATTTTCTGCCCCATGGTTAATTTCCTTGCTTCTTGGATTGAGTACAGTTGCTGCCACAGCTCGCAAACATCCAGGCCATCGCTTGCTGACATTATCCAATTGCTTAGAAAAATACCCAACGGCCCGTTTCCAGGTTACTAATTTTTGAGTCAACACACCCAAAGCAAGATGTTTTTGCTCATGTACAAACAATTCAAGTGTCTTTGCTAAATCTGGGAGTCCTAACACAGGTGTGGACATCAAAGCCTTCTTCAGATTTTTAAAAGCTGTCCGATTCTCCTGGGATCCTTTCAAAGCTGCATAATTGAGGATCCACAATTGACACCACCCAACCATAGCCAAAAATGTCCGCAATTCCCGTATCGTTCTGGGTTCTGGAATTTGACAAATTGCTTCCTTTCTGCCTGCTCCCAATCTTCTTTGTCCTTGCAAAATTTCAAAGCCTAAATATATCACAGTCTCTTTCCCAGTCTGGGCCTTGCTTCTTGATACTCGCTATCCTGCTTGTCCCAAAAAATTCAACAGGCTGATGGTCACTTGTAAACAGTCCTCCCAAGTCTCTGCTGCTATCAAGATGTCATCTACATACTGCAACATTATTCCTTCTGAAATTTCTTTTTTCCACACTTCCAATTCCTTTGCCAACTGATTACCAAATATTGTAGGACTATTTTTGAACCCTTGAGGTAGCACTGTCCAGGTGAGTTGTGTCTTACATCCAGTGGTGGGGCTTTCCATTCAAAGGCAAATATGCCTGGCTATCTTTGTCTAGAGGTATGCAGAAGAAAGCATCCTTGAGATCAAGTACAGTAAACCACTTATGTTTTTCTGTTAAAGATGTCAGCAAGGTATATGGGTTAGCTGCTACTGGGTGACTGTCTTGAACAACCTGATTCACAGCTCTGAAATCTTGAACTAACCTATATTCCTTGCCATTCTGCTTTTTCACTAGCAATATCAGGGTATTATATTCTGATTCACATTCTATCAATAATCCATAATTCAAAAATTTCATTATTAATTCTTCCAACCCCTTTCTAGCTTCCCACTTAATAGGATACTGGTTTTGTCTTACCGATTTAGTTCGAGATTTTAGAACAACCTTTACTGGTTCCGCCAATTTAGACTGACCTGGAATTCCACTAGCCCATACCAAGGGCGTTACTGCATCCTCTACTTCTGCAGGAATTTCTTCCTTCGGTCTTGGTGTGTTCTGTAACATAAAAATTCTTCTTCCACAGCTTTTGATTCAGGTATTAACAGGTGAATCTCCCCATTTTAAAAATTATTTTGTGTATTCAATTTACTCAATATATCTCTTCCTAACAAAGATGATGGACATTCTGGCATATACAAAAATTGATGGGTTACTCATTGCTTTCCCAATTTGTATTTCAAAGGTTGTAAAAACAGCCGATTTTCCTTCTGCCCTGCTCTCCCAACAACTCTTATAGTTTTATGACTAAACCCCCCTTTGCATATATTTAATACCAAATATGTTACCCCTGTATCAACTAAAAATTCTACTTCATCATTCCGCAGCTTTAATGTAACCAGGTGTTCAGCTGGGGTTGACTCCCCCGGTCTCCTTCAGTCCTCATCATTCAGAATCATCAACTTAATTGCCTGTAGCGAAAGATCCAATTCTCTCACTTTGGGACATTCCCTTTTCCCAGTGCTACAGGTAGAGCAACATCATCTTAAACTCTTATTCCTTCCCTGTTTTTTCCAAAGTCAATACCATAAAATCTTACTGGATAATCCCACACTGGTTTTGCCACTCCAGATGATTTCTCAAAGCAAAAATAAATACCTCATAAGGTATTTAATCTCATTTACCTTCCCTTTTGCAAAATAACATTAATTGCAAGATGGTATTATATTGCAATGGACTATTCTTTGGCCATTTCTCCCCACCTTCCAAAGTATACATTGGCCACCAATGTTTGCCATATTCAATTAATTGTTTCCAAGTCAAAGGATCACCCCCCAGATCTTTCCAATGTTTTAAAATACATCTGAAAGGTGTTCTTTGTGGGATGGGTTTCTTACTCGGAAATGTACCCTTCTCCCAAAAGACTAGTGCTTGTGATTGTGCACTATCACAAGCACTAGTCAGAGGGACCCCAACCCTTGTTGGAGCTCCTTCTGGGATTCCAGCCCCCTGCCAGAAATCCCAACCTTGGAGACTTCAGCCCCCCGTCAAAGGCTCCCCCTTGGGCCCTGCTCCACAGGCTTTCGCCTAGCAGAGACTTACCAACCGAGGTACCTCTTTAGCCCAACCCTGCATAGCTTTCGCCGTGCCTTATGAACAGGCCTTGGTGGGACTCTAACCCATGTCCTACCTTTGGTGGGACTCCAACCCACGTCCTACCTAAAGTGGGACTCTAACCCCACGTACTGCCCAGAGTGGGACTCTAACCCACGTCCTACCTAAAGTTCTGTTACCTGTTAGAAGAATGCCTTATTACCTTGTTCCAGGGGATCTTGCTCAGAATTCTTCGGTCCGAGGATTGGAGGTTCTCCCCAAGAATCCTTCGGTGCCAGCTGGAGGTCCTGCGATCTCTCGGATCCATTGAAATTCAGAAGCAGGGTCCCACCAGAGTCACCAAAACTGTCACCGAAATCGGGAATCAAACTCCTTAACACCAATGTAGTATTAAGAAGCAGGCATTCTTTATTATGGCGCCGGATGCACGGGGGATCGTTCCACCTAGCGTGCATACCGCAGGTTGCATCAGCCAAAACTTATATTGTCCAATTACATACATAAGCATCAAATTTCCCAGAATGATCATGCATATTCGTTCTATTTCCTGGAACTAATTATCATATTTGCATGGTCATTACACATGCGTCTTTGAGCTCCAAGGGGCTTCTGTGGGGGTCTCTGGTGGTCCTTGGTGGTCGTACAGGTGTGTCCTTTAGTTGACCCCTTCTTCTGGACATGCGCAATCCCACCTTGCTTATGTAACTTGCTTCCCTTCTTCATGGTGCATGGTCCCTAACAATGATTTGGCACCCTTAACACAAACCAGTTATTCTAACCACCCTCGACTGGTTGTCAAGATGGGCTGGGGCTGTACTGGGAACATAGGAGCATGACTGTACTACTCCTTGTCCAACTGTCTTTGGGCATAGTAGCATATCTATAGCCATACACAAACACAACATTAAAGTATTGTCTACCCCGCTCCTATCTCTATGTTGCTTAGTTACAAAAGAACAAACTAATCATTTTGGTTACGTCTGGTTATATCATCAGTGCTTTCAGCTTTAATCCCTTAAAAATAAAGGAAAAAAATGGTAGTGTTATAATTGCTTGAAGGACAGCGGCAGTGTCTTGATTTTGGTATTGTTTACTTCTCTTTGAACTGTTTTTCTTTCTCCTACATACTTCAAATCTCACAAAAGATATTTTAAAATAATAGACGTAATCGCCCAGAGGTGAGATGGAAAAGAAAGAGTCAAAAGAAGAGTTGTATAAAGACTGAGGGCAAGAATAGCTGGACAACATCTATAAAAACCACCTTGTCCCCAATAAAAACAGAGTTGGAAGCTTTAAGAAAGGGCTTAAGTGTTGCAGAAAGCAACTTAGGTCACTTGCAGTAACTACCTGAAGGTGAACATTACAGCCATTTGCAAGAGGTTTGGTGAGCACAGAGAATATTTACAGCTATGTTAGGGCTGAGCCAAAGCTGGCTGGAGCTGCCATACCCCCAACCTTGCCCCACCGGGGAGCAGGGTTTTTCCAGGGTGGAAAAAACACACTAGGCACAGACCTGCTGCTCTGATTTCCCCCCTATACTTTCAAGTGGCTCTTGTATCTCTCACTTTCTCAGGCTATAATGTGTTCCTGTGATAAGTTAAACGGTGGTGCTTTTTAGCAGAGAGATCCATACCTTGTTTTTGGGTGGCTGGGGGTAGAGTAAATATGTGTCGTGGGATAAGCTGCATTTCTCCTATACTTTTAACCACCTCCCTTATGCTTAGCCCGTTAATCCAGTATATAGGAACATACTTCTAATATTCCAGACATCTGAACAGGTCCAGGTGCTAATAAAAACCCCAAACAAAATAAAGCAACAGGGATAAAAGCAGAAAATATTTTTTTCTTTGCCCACCTGTGAAATTGCTCCAACAAACCCACATTCGTTTGTAATTTATTGGTGAATAAACTGGTATTACAGTGCTGGGAAACGTTGAGTGAGGAAGGCCAAAGAGAAGGCAAAACAAAACTCA
This sequence comes from Ciconia boyciana, assembly GCF_034638445.1. NCBI lineage: Eukaryota > Metazoa > Chordata > Aves > Ciconiiformes > Ciconiidae > Ciconia > Ciconia boyciana. The sequence goes on from NC_132938.1 coordinate 62,637,557, forward strand.
GTTCTTCAACTACCTGAGAAGGAAAGCTTGAGGACAGATGCAAAGAGAAGATGGTAGGAATGGATGGGGATCTATGAGGAACCAGGGGTGAGTGGAAAGACGAGAGCAAGGAGGTACAATAGGGCCAGTGCAATAACACATTATTGTCGATCATGACACTATTTTAACCCTCAGGGTGTTTTGCTCTCTCATTACCCAGGAGAATTTTTCCTCACAAGCAATCACAGCCATATAGGCACACGTGTACATCCTAACTCAAGAGCAGCATCCACCACCTTATCTTTGGACTGGCACATCAGCAGTCATGTTATAACAACATTGTGCTATAATTCCTTATTTTGTCCAAGCCAGCTCGCCCTTTCCCTCCCTCATTGAGGGCTCGCAAGCACAGCTTGGTATACCACCTGACCTCTGAGGACATGGCACTTTTTGGTTTTAATTCAATCCAACCTCTCCCCTCATTTTGGTGTTCTTTGCTCAATGTCACAGCAAGAGCGGCTTCCTGATTACCTTGCTACATGCTTATAATTAATTTCTCTTGGGAGGATTACACCCAATATTATTACCAAATGCATTTCCTAAGTATTGAATCAGCATTGGTTCCAAAAAATACATATGATTTATTTTTTCCCTAGGGAGTAGACATTTGTAAGTAGCAGATTACTGACATGCTGCAACCAGAAAGAAAAACATAATAGCAATTAATACAGCATTGTGAATGAAAGCCCGCTTGCTGCAGAAACCTCTCAATGGCAGCAACTTGACAGCACCCGTGTCACGAAATCTGCTGCAGGACTCAAAATACCAAAAAAAATTAAGACTAAGAGTGTGGGATTTAAACTCACTGCAGCAGATACTGTCCTTTTATTCTACCTTTGAACAGCACTTAGCAGACAGAGGTTCTGCCTTACAACGGGTGCTCCGAGTGCTGGCAGCAGGAATAAAGGGTAACGCACACCCATGAGAAAGCTTTGTGGGTGTTTCAGAGGAACTGAGGCCTTTTGATGAGGTAACTTTCAGAATAAATTTAAATTTTTCTTTTTCAAACCTTCATTATTTCAGAGGGAAAAAGAAGAGAGATTCCCCCTCTCCCCCTGCTATCTATATTGTTTTCCTTAAAATTCCCTCAAATCTGTGAGATAGTAACTTCTGTTGAGATTGTCCTCAGGCAAAGGTAGCTTTTCCCTGGAAAACTGGCTTCTGGACAAGATATCTTTGACCAGCTCTGAAGTAATAAAGCAAACGGCCACAGCATGATCTAATATACCTTATAAATCACTAATCTCTTAATACAAAGCATAGAAGAGAGTCTCACGGTCCTCATTCAATTCAATAGCAATTTGGCCCTGTCCTTCCTTGCTGAGCCATTCTGTGAAAGCAGTAAAGGGGTCTTGCTTAATCAAAAAATACCCACTGGCCTGCCAACTGAAGCCATGGGTGCTTGCCAGAGGCATCTTTGCGAGAACAGAGAGAACCATAGTGTCACACCAAAGCTTCAGGTCACCTTGCCTCACAGTGAGGTCTCCTTCAGCTGCAGCATCCCCACAGAGAGGCTTATACCCCTTCAACCCTTGCTGTGACTCTCCCCAAAGCTAGTTGCACTGTGCAGGTTTGGCTTTCCCCGCGCCCCTTCAGCACAGCACTAGGTCACACCCCAGGCTCTTTTGTAGGGGTCCTCAAGGAATCAGTTTGTGCACAGCACATCTTCTCCCCTAGGTTTGCCTTTGTGCACAGGCAATGCAGGGAGAAAAGGGCATTGCAAGGTGCCTGCCAGCTGACTCTGTGGGCTTGAGTCAGAGCCCACAGAGCCCACTCCCATGCTTGCAACCTGTGGTTGCCGCAGTTTCCTTCGATGAGCCATGCATTCGAAAAGATGGCACGTTACAATTAACTATGCGGGTCTGGACTATGAAAAAAAGTGCTTGGACGGCAGGGATAAGTGAACTATTCATCTCCAAGTTATACTAGTAGGGCTGATTACGGTAATGCCAATTTAAAAATACAACAGGAAGCTTGTTCTTCCCCTTTCCTGACCCAAAAGCCCACATTGCTTCACACTGCCTTTCTTTTGATAGCAATGAACTTGGAGTCTAGCTCACAGCCAGATTTGTGAGATTTTTTTTTTCTACATTTTTTTAGAAAACTTCACACAGTAATGAAAGTAGCTCCTTGAAATACACATGTACAACAACCCACCTTTTGTCATATGGCATTGACTACCATCAAATTACAGTTATTAAACTTGGAGATCTAGAGAAAACTTCTGTCTTTTGGTCTTAACTGTTAGTGCACTAGCTGGGAAGACAACACTGTATGCAAGCCTTGTTCTTCATCCTCTTTTCCTGTCTCCTTTGAAATTGGAATATTGGGATGGGTGGACCTATGGTCTGTCCCAGTAGGACCATTCTTACACTCTCCAAGACATACAGGGCAAAAATCACTGGACTGCTGATTTGGCTCAAAGCATTTTCCAAAACACCTCAAAGTGTTATTTTTCCCTTGCTTTAACTAACTGAGCAGATTTTCCAGTTCGTGATGTCTTGGATTATGGCATGTGCATTCACTTTGTATATACGTGGTAACAGCTGCAGCTTATCAGAAGTGTACAAATGTAAATGTTTCTCATAGCATAACCTGCAAAGTAGGGGGAACTTGGGATCCTTGAGAACAACTTAAACAGAAACAGATTTGTTAATAAACAACTGACTGCTTGCTTGAAATGAATGAATGCTTGAATTGATGAATTTCTGTGTTGTTTGTTAATGCAGAGCAAGAAGGTTTTGCTTGCTTCCCCGGAACTGTAGCCCTGAGTATCTCCCAGCAGCAACAGCACATTTTAAACTGGAATTTGAAGTTGTGAACGGCTCATGTTTGAAACAGCAAGCTAGTCCTCGTGAAATCAGGAAAACAGAGCAAGAATGACATTGTTTCAAAAGTATTTTTGTTTTTTTCTGGGTTCTCCGCCTTATTGGTCTTTGATGCCAACAATTTGGAGTCATGTATTTGAGTTTCCTTCCTATGGTGTAAAAGCAGCCTCCTGGCTGGGAGGATCCCAAAGCTTTGGGTCTTCCTAGCTCCTGACCACACTTGTTGCATTTCTAAATGACTGCAGAAACATGTGGGGCTCCCTATGGGGGATGTAGGTTTCTAAAGGTCACCTCTGGTGGGTATTACCGCAGGTCTCTGCTCTCCAAGTGGTAAAGCTATTTCTACATTGAGTTCCTTTGACTTGAATTGTTCATAATTCTTGTTTGGTTTTTTTTACTCCTCCAGCAAATAGTTATGAGGACAGGAGAGTGACCCACAAAGCATGAGTATCTCAGAGATACACCTGCATTCTTTTTGTGATAGTCTGACCTCACTAATGTCCAGCTTGTAACTCCCAGTTTATTCCCTCATTCACAAGTGAAGGCACATTTCTCCATGCGTTCACTGGGAGATGCATATTATTGTATGAATTTCTAGTTGATTTTATATACACTGGTGCCTAAAACTTGTTCCAATTAGTCTCAGCTTTAATAAGGACATGAGTAAAGATTCAGCATATTAAAGACAAAAGGAACCCAGATCAGATGCAATCTATGTCAAACATGTAAGTTACCCTATATAGCCCCATCTCATAATCATAACTGTGTAATCTGATTGCTTGAGTCCAATTATTTTAAATAGTCCTAGCAATCAATAGAGGTTCATCCCCATAAACCTATTTGACCCCTTTCCTCAATGAGACACGATTATACGCATAACAGTCCTCCATTAGCCTTTGACATAGGTAGGAATTAGTGATCAAATCTGACATAGAAGTGATGGAAAGTTGCCAAGCAGCCTCAGAAACAAATCCATCTCCAGAATGAACCCAACACCACGGCCCTTTTAGGGAACACAAATTAGCCTGACAAGGTGGATATTAAAAGATAAGAGAGGCTTTATTGATCTTTCATTTCTCCCTACTGCACCGTTGTTAACTGCAAATGTTAAGAGGAAAAGTATTCAAAGTAAGCAAAGCTTTTCAATATTAACCTCAATAAGTGAATTAAGCAGCAATACTTTGCATAGAATTGGAGATCACTAATGGGTCAAAAAATGCAATTCATTCTTGCTCTGGGCAATCAAGACTCTCAGATGATAGACCTCTGCAACTTACTGCAAGCCTGGTAATTGCTACCCATTACTGCAATAATCAGTCTGACCCCAGGGACAAGTGATACCAAAATCCTATTGGATTTCAGTGGACAGACCAACAGGCCTGTCCTTTGAAAAACCCCAGCCACCAATTCATCCTACACACTTGAACAAGGCTAAGTCATTTAAACTACTTCCAGAAGAGCAAGGGGTTAAATTCATCCCAAGGCTATCCTGTTGAAATAATGATAAATCTGGCACAGGGTTAATCAACAACCACAAGAGATTCTTTTCCTATTAGCAGTAAAAAAACTCATGACCATTCATGGGCAGCTATATTTCAGCAGTAAAGGTATAACTGATATTGAAAGTTTCCAGTTTAGCCTCTGAATCACTCCTTAAGCATTGCAAAGCTTGGAGGAGAGAGAAAGAGAATAATTCTCTTCCTACAGGGTTAGGCAGCAAAAGCAGCTGTGCAGGGGTCAAGGAAATAAAACTGGTGGAGAAAGAGATACAAATCGTGGAATAGCAAATATAATCTTATTCCCTACCCCAGTGCAATTTACTTTTACATCACGCAGAATTTGTCATACCTGATTCAAAGGCCCAGTGATGCCAATAACCTGCCTTTAACAGAATCCAGCACCTGATGCTTTGAAATAAGGCAGAAACACCCAGAACCTGTGAAAGTAGTAAAAAAAAAAAACCCAAACAAGCCAACAAACCAAAACCCCAAAAATAATTCCAGGGAAGAAGAAGAAGAATAACAAATCTGCAAAAGAATATTGCAATGTAGGGAAAGCTCCTGCATCTCATCATACTTGCTCCTGGGTTCACTATGCCACATACTGCCTCACCCTAGCTCTCTGAGGCCTATTGCAGACCCCAGGACTGGGTGCAGTGTAAAGAAATAGGTGTGTTACCTGACCTCAGCAGAAGGTAAGCTCTAATCAATGGTTATTGAAAACAACTGAAACTGCCAAAGCAGCGCTTTTGATACCTGAGGCTTTTGCCAGTGCCTTTTCTCTGCATGGCCATGAGGGAGGCAAAGGAAAACAGGAAGGTTTTTCTGATTAGCTTGGTGATAACACCTGGTGAAGGACTTCAGACACACATGGGGTGAGTCTGGACTGATTTTGTGCTTGGTTTGACTGTCAAAGAGGAAAAACAGCTGTAATATGCATTTTAATGAGTTTTACATTTTGAGGGTACCTATAAACTGGCATGTTATGGCACTGAGCCAGTAGAGTCAGTTCTATGAAGATAAACCATATGAGAAATGCTAACCTCTAAATTAAGAAAAAATTAACAGCAGCTGCCTCATATTGGAGCATATACTTTAAATTTTGGTTTGAGCTGTGAACAGCAGATGAACTTTTCTTGTAACGTGATCCAAATTATTTTCTTCATCTTCCACACATATTAAATCCTCACATTTCTGCCCTAAAGCCAGCTTGACAGCTCACACACTTGTTGATGTGCAATAAGCTTGCTCTGTCCTTTCCTCAGTGCCCTAACTGAGCCTCACAGACTTTAATATGCTTATCCTTGCATCACCCCTGTAAAGGAAAGCTATTATTCCCTCTTTGCACAGGTGAGAAATTAATGCAAAAAAGAGAGATAAAAGGTGGCCTGTCAAGTCTTTTTAAATTAATGTGAGTTAGGCATCTAAATAACTGGGTGAATTAGGACATTAGAGAGTCATCTGCTGTCAGACAGTAATTCCTACTGCTGTGCTTAATTTCTAATATACAGATTTGAAGGTCTATGACCCCCCTTGCTTCACCTTTTTTTTTTTGTATCTTGCGATCTTGGAGTTGGTTTGTGCCTTGTGTCCTAAGAGCCAACATCTCCCCACTTCCACCTGCTGCTTGCAGCAATGAGACTACAAAGAGCACACTGCTGTGTTTTAACTGATGATTTTTAACTCCTAGAGCCATTGTCTGTGACCATGGGACGTCTGGGACATCCTGGAATAGCTCGTACCATTTCCAAGTGGACCAAGAAAAGGAACACAATAAATCGCCGGCAGATCAGGGAAACACTAGACTTTTTCTCTGTGCAAACACAAGTGATTCAGAGGTGCTCTATCTCACTTTTTAACTCTGCAGATATTTTTCTTCCTTGAAGCTGTTGTTTAAAACATGCAAGACTGTGCTTAAAATATTCACACGCATGATGCGCTTGCAGCCCCTTGCAGTAAAACCAATGGTGCCCTCAAAGACCACATCTAAATGTTTCTTGCCAGCAGTATTTTAAAAAGAAGACAGCAGAGTAACAATACTGGAATTCTGCTGTGAAATAATTATACATTTTATATCTTTTATCTTCCTCTGACACTGATCTTGTGGGCTTCAATATACTGGAGTTCTCTACAATTCAGTGACATGAATATATAAGCACCATTTCTATCCAGCTGCAGATCATATAGCCTGCAAGCCAGTAGCAACATACATTTGAGACGGTCATCAGTAGGCTTTGGTCACAGAGGTGTTCTTGCTGATGTTCAGAAAAGGTGTTGTTCACTACAGCAACCTAGGTGGGAAATCAAAGAGATGTTTTACATTTGCCTATCTCAGTGCTGTTTTGTATGTGACTAACTCTCATATTAATTTCTTATCTCCACTGTCCCAGTTTCACCTCCCACTATTAAATTGTCTCCCTGCCAGTCACTTATGATTTCAGAAAAGTCTTTCAAAATGTTATCTTCTCTTTTGAGATCAACCCTTTTACAGTGGGACAAGTGGGGCAAGCAGGGTCAGGATGATGGAAAGTCTCAAGGGAAGAAGAACTGAAAGAGCACGTTAAAAAAAGTTGCTTATGTCATTCATTCATTTCATACCTGACTGCTTCTCTTCTAATAAGTAATCACGCCATGCCGAAGACAGGAAAAGTTTGCATTAGAACTCATGGCTCTTCAAAACATAAAACCTGCGTAGTGCAGACATGATTCATAAAGGGTTGTAAGACAATGCAAACACCTTGGCACAACAGGGTGCTCAGCAACATGGGTAGAAGCACGTGTAGAAATCGTGATGAAAGCACATACTGAAACCTTCCCATAATTGTCTCTTCCCCCCCCTCCTCCCCAAATTGCTGGTAAGTATAATAAATCCCTTCTGCAAGATCTGTGTTCCTCCCTCCCCCTTTGCAGCCTCTGTAATGGTCTCTTTTGTGCTCTCTCTTCCTCATCGCCTCTCTTGAAAAGGACAGCAATTCATTGTGCACAGGCAAGAACAAAGGTGCTGTATGAAACTGTTCTTTCGCACACATTTGTGATATTTTATTTCTCCCAGTTCTGCATGTTTGTTTGCATTTTGCA